>NW_025999657.1:0-5223695 GCF_019419815.1 Pyrus x bretschneideri
CTGGGGGGGGGGGAATATAGGATCTGGGTTTCGCGGGGGGCGGGAACTATGGGATCTAGGTTTTGCGGGTTGGGGGGGGGGGAATATGGGATCTAGGTTTCGCCAGGGGGAAGGGAGGGATAGTTTCAAATTTTTTTTCCCCCCTTTCATCCCTCCCTCCCTCTTCATCTTATTCTTGTTGCTGCAGATATGGGTCAGTTGGGAAGGGGGAAGGATAGTTTCAATTTTTTTTTCTTTCTTCCTCCCACTTCCTCTTCTTCTTCTTGTAGACTGTGGGTCGCTGTGTGTTTCAATTTTTTTTTTTAGGTAAGAAAATTCAGGTTTTGGGTGGGATGGGATGGGATGGGTTTTTGGATCGGAGTTGAGGTGAAGATAGTGGAGGAGAGAGAGGTGGTTGGGATGCTTGGGAGGGAGAAGAGGGGTTGCGGGGGTGGGGTGGGTTTCTGCGTTTTCAAGTTTTTTTTTTTTTTTTTTTTAAATTCATGTTTAAAAAAAAATTAAAAAATTATTTTTTTTGTCACGTGGCAGACATTTGGCAGCCACGTGGCATATATGTGGTAGCCACATCAGCATTTAACGGATCAATGGATGGAAAATGTAATGAAGGTATTATTTTGAAATAAAATAGTACTTAAGGTATGAAAGTGAAATATTTTGAAGCTGTTGTAAGGAATTGAAATAGACCCCAAACCTGAGGTATGAAAATGTAATTTACCCTTTTTTTCACTCATGGCCCTGTCAGATTTAATCGACACGAACAAAGCAAAATTTTGGACGACCGCCAGAATAATCTTTGAATGTTTTTTTTTTTTTTGCGATTTTTTACACATGTTATCTCAGAGTATATACAAACATATTTGACGGTTGGATCGTTGAAACTAGTTTCGTATAATGCATATCCTATCAAATTGATAGATTTAACAAACACTTCAGAGTTAATGTTATACTTCCATTAAGTATAAAATAAGATTTATCCACTAGTTTAAATATTTTAAATTGAAGATCGAATTTATTCATTGCATTCTTATATGATCGAGGAGTGTAGCTGCAAAAAATATCAAAATAGGAGCTAAAATAACAGTTAAATTGTGATTTTTTGTTTATAACCAACGAAAACTTTTGTTCTGTTACCTAACCTCTAAATGTTTGTATTTTGCAATTTTTTACATATGTGATCTTGGAGTGTGTACAAACAAGTTTGACGGTTGGATCACTGAAAAACGTTTCGTAGAATGCGTATCGCATCAAAACAGTAGATTAAACCAACATTTAGAGTTAATGTTATACTTTCTCATCAAGTATAAAATAAGATTTTGTGGTATCCACTAGTGTAAATATTTTAAATTGAAGGTCAAATTCATTCAATGCATTCTTATAGGATCGAGGAGTGTAACTGAAAAAAAATCACCAAAATCAGAGCTAAAATAACCGTTGAATTGTGATTTTTCGTTTATAACCGTAAAAAACTTTTGTTTTGTTACCTAATCTCTAAATGTTTGTTTTTTGTGATTTTTTACGTAAGTGATCTCGGAGTGTGTACAAACAAGTTTGACGGTTAGATCTCTGAAATTTTTTTTTGTAGAATGTGTGTCGCGTCAAAACGATAGATTAATTAAACACTTAAGAGTTAATGTTATACTTCCATTAAGTATAAAATATGATTTTGTGGTATCCATTAATGTAAATATTTTAAATTGAAGATCAAATTTATTCATTGCATTCTTATAGGGTCGAGAAGTGTAACTGTAAAAAATCATTAAAATCAAAGCTAAAATAACCGTTAAATTGTGATTTTTTGTTTATAACCATCGAAAACTTTTATTCCGTTACGTAATCTTTGAATATTTGTTTTTTATGATTTTTTACATATGCAATCTCGGAGTGTGTACAAATAAGTTTGACGGTTGAATCGTTGAAAAATGTTTCGTAGATTGCATATTGCGTCAAAACGGTAGATTAAACAAACACTTAGAGTTAATATTATACTTCCATTAAGTATAAAATAAGATTTTGTGGTATCCACTAGTGTAAATATTTTAAATTGAAGATCAAATTCGTTCATTGCATTCTTATAGGGTCGAGGAGTGTAACTGTAAAAAAATCATCAAAACTGGAGCTAAAATAACCGTTAAATTGTGATATTTTGGTTATAATTGTCGAAAACTTTTGTTCCGTTACCTAATCTCTTAATGTTTTTTTTTTTTCGCGATTTTTTACATATGCGATCTTGTAGTATCTACAAGCAAGTTTGACGGTTAGATCATGGAAACTAGTTTCGTAGAATGCATATATCTCTGTTAAATTTGCCTAAATTTTGAAGTGGGAAAAGTAATTTGTGCTAAATTTTTATTTATGTTTTTCAAGTATTAATTAGATAATATTTAGTTTGTGCGATGACATTTTCATTGTACAATTCTCTTTTTGTTTCTTTATCGCATATTTTACATGGGTTATTATCTATTAAACCAAAAGTGTAAAAATTATCTATTAAACCAAACAATTATTTATTTAATTTTTAAAAACGTATTTAAATACATATTATTTATTTATTTATTAAACCAAACAATTATTATTTTATTTTTTAAAATCGTAACAATTTTTTTTTTTGGGGGGGGGGGCAAGGGATTTAAAATTTTCGGAGGGAATTTTGGGGGGATTTTGCCTCCATTTTGTTTCTGTCGGTTATAATCGACAATAACGAAAATTTTATGTTGGTTTTTATTTAAAAAAAAACATTTATGTCAGTTTTAATCGACAATAATGACAATTTTCCAAAATAAAACCCTTTATCTCTAAGCAGCAGTAATGGCTTGGTTACTCGCCGAGTCGTTCGCGGAGTTGATGCTTTTGCCTTCTAGGTATGTGTCTGTGCTAGGCTACTTGGTCAAGCAATACTTGTTTGAAAAAATGGAGCTTCTTCCCAACACCGCCACACTCATCGCGTTTTACAAAAGAAGAAAAGAAGAGGGCAAAGAAGAAGAAGAAGAACGACTGGAAGAAGTAGAAGAAGAAGATGAAGTTGAGCTTTTAGCGGGGACTGTGGAAGTTTGCTTTAACAAAAAGGGTGTCGTTGCCTCTCCTCCTACACCAACTCCTCCCAAGAATTCGCCTTATGTTAGTAACATTGTGGTGAAAAAATTGCTTCGAAGGTTTGTTTTGCTTCCCTAATTGAAGTTTACTTTATCAAATGTTGTTTCTTGGGCATGTTATATGCTCGGCATAATTGCATTGCATTGTATTCTTGTCGTAATTCGTAGATTGAATGCGTTTGGTTTTCGTAATTGTATTGTTTTTTTAACTGAATGATCACAAAACTACCCACTTATAACACCAGATTTGAAAAGACAAAGCTTTAGTTCACTGTGTCTCAAATGAGACTTGATTTAAGATTATGACTTCGTAAATTTTCAAGAGGGGCATTGAATGGCATCTTTTGAAGGCAAGCGAGGAACTAATCTTGCATATGAGTTCCTCAAGAGAGGGGTACTTGCATTGCAGGATGATTGATACAGCTCCATTCAACATGTATAAAAAATCAGGATACGACATTGTAAAGATAGATACCATTTTGGTTTTGTTGCTGTTGCAGAGGCGCAAGCACTTAATATGCAAGAAACTTCCAGTCTTAACCAACTTTTCAGAATTGGATACGTTCTGTTCACAAGAGGAATTAACACCATGAATGTTTATGTGAAAATCATAATGTGTCTCTGAGGTACATGCAGTTGCTGCCATAATCTTTTTTGTAGATTTGTATTGATAAATCATTATGTAGTAAATCTCATACTGTTGCCTTCTCTGAGCATAGTGAAAAAAACTAGGAATTTTGTGTCTTCTCTAAGCAGCAGTAATGGCTTGGTTCTTTATTGTTATGCAAAAATTAATACATTTGAAAGGGAAAGAAATGATTAAGAAAGTGGTTTATATTTTTTTTTATTATTAATATATTTTCTGTTGGATGCTCTTATTAATCATTATTAATAAACTCTTTGTCGGTTATATCCGACACAAGTTCTGTTGGTTTTATCCAACAGAGATTCTCTGTCAGTTATATCCGACACAATTTCTGTCGGTTTTAGAGTATTTTCTGTCGGAAAATTCATTTCCTGACGCTGGCAATTCTTTCATTTATTATATCCGCCACTGCATCCATTTTCTGTCGAATTTTGCTTAATATCCGACAGTAATATACGTTTCTTGTCGTTTATCATAGCAGCACTAATAAATGGTTTCATAGTAGTGTCGACCCCCAACAAGGAGAATGTCAATAAAGTTTTTTAAAATAAAAAAATGTAGAAGAAAGAAAAATGAGTAGCTGTGTGTGTTTTGTTTAGGAGCAAAAGAACATTTTGAAGCGCTCAACTCTCTCACAAGCGGGGCGTGAAGTTTTAATTAAGGTGGTGGTGCAAGCAAGTCCGGCGTATCCCATGAACCTTTTCAAGTTTCCTACGACATTTTGCAATGATTTGGATGCAATGATCTCTAAGTTTTGGTGGGGACAAAAGGAAGGGAAGAACCGGATTCTTTGGGTCTCAAGGGAGCAATTAGGGCGATCGAAAGAAGAAGACGGGTTAGGTTTAAGGTGCTTTGCGGAGTTCAATGACGCCCTATCGGCGAAACAGTGTTGGAGGTTGTTAATGGAGCCAAATTCATTGTGGGTGTTGGTTCTTAAAGCTTGATACTTCCCTAACTGCTCTTTCTTCGATGCAAAGCGGGGTGTAAGAGCTTTTTAGGCATGGTCAAGCCTCCTTGTTGGTAGAGAAATTCTTTGTGGAGGTGCACACTGGCAAATAATGAATGGAAATGATGTTCGGGTTTGGGTGGATAGATGGCTGCCATCTATTCCCTTGGGATGTCCATCTCCCTTGGGCACGGTGTCAGTCTTTTTAAACCTTAGGGTCAATTCTTTGTTATGCACTAAAAATGGGGGTTGGGATATTGATTTCTTTAAACCTTTTGTGGTGGAGGAAGAGCTTAAGGCGATTTTTAAGACACATATGGGTGACTCGTCGTTGAATGACAGATTGGTGTGGCATTTCGTGAAAAAGGGAATCTATTCGGTCAAGTCTGGACATCATTGGGCTATGACCAGGAATCGGAAACAAAGAAATGGTAACCCTCATAGGTCTACCTTCATCCTAAAACATTTATGGAAGTGTGTATGGAAGCTTGAGGTACTGCCAAAAATAAGATGCTTTATGTGGAAGACCTTACATGAGGCAATGGCAACGAAGGCTAATTTGTTTAAGCGCCGATCTTCGCCTTCACCAATCTGCCCTCTTTGCAACTCGAAGGAAGAATCAATGGTACATCTTTTTCTTCACTGCCCGTGGGTAGAGGAGGTGTGGCACGGGGGAATGTTGACAAGAGGCTTACGCAGGGGAAAGGTTACATCTTGGGTGAATTGGTTGGGTGTTATTTCTGATTCGGTAAATGGACAGATGAGTGCTAGGAGCAGCTTATTTTCATATGTTGCTATCACTTGTTGGCATATATGGAAGGCAAGATGCAACTTCCTCTTTAATCAATAATCCATCTTTCCACAGCAAATTATTGCAGTTATCACCCATTCGGTGGCTGCCTTCAAAGAAAGTAACCAAGCCTCGGCCATTAGCCTGCCGATCTCTGTCCCATGATCGGTTTCTAATGTCCATTGGTCTTCACCTTTTACGGGATTCATTAAAATTAATGTGGATGCCAGTTGGTTAAGGGGTTGGGGTTCAAATTTTATGGGTATGGTGGCTTGGGATGAAGTAGGCAGGTTTGTGGCAACGGTCAAATATAAGGTGACGGCCTCTACTACGGCTGTAGCGGAAATATTGGTTGTGTTGCATGGGTGTGAGTTAGGAAGAAATATAGGATGGAATTATGTCATCATGGAATCTAACTCTCTGGAATCTATTTCCTGTCTTCGAGATTTGACTACGATGGGCAGTTAGGAAGCATTCCCAATTCTAGCGCGGAGCAAAGGAATGAAGGAGGTTTTTAATGACTGCCGCTGGTCTTGGGTTCCAAGATCGGCCAATATGGCTGCAGATCTTTTGGCGTCGCAGCAAAGTAGGGAGGTATGTGATAATATTTGGGTCAACAGACCCCCATGCTCCATTATGCATATTCTGTGTAATTATGGTCTTCCTTGTCCCCCTTAATCTCTTCATGGTAATACGAGGAGTGACACTTTTAGCATTAGATACGGTGTCGTTTGTGCCTCCTTGTACTACTTTTCTCTAGTTTCTGTTATTTGCTTTTGCCTCGGGTAGGCTTCTTTGTTTCTTTGGCATCTTTGCCCGGAAAATATATTATCTTGTTCGCCAAAAAAAAAAAAAACAAAGAACAATTGGTTCATTTGGGATGAGGCCGAAGTTACGCCACTGTCGACATTTGAGGCCCCTAAGAATTGCATGGTGGTGTGACGCTCTTTGGATTTGAACAAAATGCACCTTAAACTCTATGTTTTTCTCATGAAAGGTGCATGCACTTTAACAACACCGATACTATCCCCACTTGGCCACCTGCTCAATCCGTCTGGTGTGGAGTTTTAATACAAAAGGTCTCGGTGTTAGTTAGAGTGGGGTAATTTTATTTCAAGGGCTTGTTCTCAAGCCTTCTGGCCGATGTGGGACAGAGGAATTCTAACAGTCATCTGCACGTGAGACCCTATTTTTATGGGTCACACGTGAAGTTCCACACATCGGCAACCACGTGGAGCCAAGCCGGGGCTCACCTGTTCGCGTGAGGCCAATGGGGACCCACCCATTCACATGGTAGTACGGGTTCATCCCCTGGCTCTGATACCATGTTAAATTTCAGGTAGACAAGTCGAGGGCCCACTCCAACAACACCGATATTGTCCCTACTTAACCACCTGCTCAATCCATCAGGTGTGGGGTAAAGGCCTCGGTGATAGTTAGAGTGGGGTAATTCTATTTAAATTGCTTGTTCTCATGTGGGATAGAGGATTTCTAACGCTCTTCCGCACGTAAGACCCCATTTTATGGGTCACACGTGGAATTCCAAACATTAGCAACCACGTGGAGCCAAGCCGAGGCTCACCCATTCGCGCAGGGCCAATGGGGAGCCACCCATTCACGTGGCATCACTTGGCCTATGTGGAGCTAAGTCGGGGCTCACCCATTTGCATGGGGTCAAAAAGGACCCACCCGTTCATGTGGCAGTACGAGCCCGTTCCCTGGCTCTTATACCATGTTAAATTTCAGGTAGACGGGCCATGGGCCCACTCCAACAACACTGATACTGTCCCCACTTGGCCACATGCTCATCCGTCAAGTGTAGGGTTTTATTACAAAAGGTCTCGGTGTTAGTTAGATTGGGGTAATTCTATTTAAAGGGCTTGTTCTCAAGCTTTCTAGCCGATGTGGGACAGAGGAATTCAAACACTTCCCCGCACGTGAGACCCAATTTTATGGGTCACACGTGAAGTTCCACACATCAGCAACCAAAGCCGGGGCTCACCCATTCGCACAGGGCCAATGGGGACCCACCCATTCACGTGGCATCTCTTGGTCTACGTGGAGCCAAATCGAGGCTCACCCGTTCACGCGGGGTCAAAGGGGACCCACCCATTCACGTGGATGTACAAGCTCGTCCCTTGGCTCGAGTACCATGTTAAATTTCAGGTAGACGGGCCGAGGGCCCACTCCAACAACTCCGATATTGTCCCCACTTAACTATCTGCTCAATCCGTCAGTTGTGGGGTTTTAATCTAAAAGACCTCGTGTTAGTTAGAGTGGGGTAATTCTATTTAAAGGGTTTGTTTTCAAGCCTTCTAGCCGATGTGGGACAGAGGAATTCTAACATATCCGTTCCATCCACTCTCAACATTTACACTAATTCAAAATTAATAAGAAATTGGAGAATTTTCTTTTCAGAAGTTCAGTTTCTTGTTAATTTGGCTCACAAGTTTAGTTTCTGCGTACAAATGGTTATTGTTGCTGTACAGAAACGACACTCTAATAATTAAAACAAAATCTTAATGGATGTTCTTACCATATACGAATTCAAATTTGACGCCGCATCATGTCACAAATTTGATTTTGCTGCTTCGTAGGTTGGCGATGATGACGAGGAGCAAAATCAAATTTAAATTTGTGATATGATACAACATCAAATTTGAATTATTGAAGGACATGTCCAGAACACTAATGGTAGGAATATCCACTCATGAACAATTTAGAGTGTGGAGAACAGCCAACAGAAGTACAACCATGGTGGTCCCTTTCTCCTTTTCCAAACTTATCTATGGGCAACTGGTTTTTTGTAGTTTTGCCTAAAAACTTCAATTTATTACAAGCCCATACTTTAAGGCCTCTTCTTTGATTTACTGCTCATTTTGTTTCTTCCTCCTCAAACTTTTACACTTATTTCCACTATGATATGTATTTCTCGATTGCTAGTGGTTCTTAACATAGGATAGTATTTCTTTGTTCATGACTCACTAGGTTTATTTGCATGCATGTTCAAGAACAGGGAAGTATATATTAGGTCCTTCGATCCTGATCAGTTCTAACCAAAGAAAAAGCAGCCTTCCTTGGTCATACATGAACTGAATAAAAAACGACCCAATACATACATATATATATATATATATATATGGGTAATGTTAGGGAGATCAAATATTTTAAATCAAATTTACAAACCAAATGATGTGGTTGTATATAATTGGATTATTAATTAAGTGTCGATTAACATACTTGTTTCTTATTGGTGACACATCATTTGGTTTAAAAAATTTGATCTCCCTAGCATTATCATATATATATATGTGTGTGTGTGTGTATGTAGTAGCTACGTAGCACCTTTAAAAAAAATGGAATAACTGTGCTTAGTAAATATGGGGTACCAATCCAAAGAACTTGATGCATTATCGATATTTGTTAGATACATATTGTGTCTGCATTTGTTAATACTGAAAGACCTCCTTTGTTAGAGAAGATGGGATCGGATATTAAGACATTTTGAAGAAAAGATTGGATAAAAACTTCCATAATTTGTCTAAGTTTGTAGGGTACTACTATTCCTAATGACTAACCTTCAATTTGGAAAAAAATAAGGAAATTGTCATTCTTTTTTTTTTCTTTCAAAATGTCTATAATATAGTGAATATCATCTTCAAGCAATTCCTCTCTAACAAACGAGGCAACAATGTACTAATTATATTCTGTAGATTTGTACTCGATAGCACTATACAGTCTATACTAGCCAATCACTGTGTTGAAATGATGATTACAAGCTCACCAGCAGAATGCATACAAGAGGGCAGTAGCACCTGTTACGTTTCCAACAATCAAAAATAAAAAAATGCTGCACCGTCAAGACAATGAAAAGGATGGTAAATGCAAGTCTCGCATGTATGTGTGTGGACTGCTTGTTTATACTGAATTTTATGTAGCAGCAGAGATCTGAGTACAGATGAGATAGCGATCGAACTTTTACACTCAACTCGTCTCCCTCAACTATATACGAATATCCAAAAGATCATAATAATAATGCAAAAAGATGCAGGACCACCACCTAATTTGTAAAAGTACTTTGCATTTCATTTCATGGTCGATCGATAGCCTTTTCACATAAGGCCCCGATCATTCCTTCGACTCGCGTGGTTCACTGCAGGCCGTCCAATGCTCCTTCCCAAAGGAAAGCGTGTGGCTGCTTGTTTCACTCACGTGCATGTATTGCACAGCCACCAGTAGAGACGAGAGAGAGAGAGAGAGAGAGAGAGAGAGGGTGGGGGGAGCTGTGTGGGTCCAGCAGTGTGCCTCACAGAGTTGATCTTAATCACCCCCCATCTATCTATCTTTAGGTAAAAAGGACCATGAAAGTCTCATTGCAGCTTAAGAAATTAGATGAACTGATCAGTGTGGGGAAAACAGGTAGGTAGGAAATCTTGTTTTAGCCTGTTAGGGTTTTTTTTTTTAATTTTTTAATTTTTATTATTATTTTTTATATAGTGCATGGTGTATAGGATGCATCCATATTTTCTTTTTGTTAAGATGTATTGATGTTTGAACAGTTAGATTTTTACTGTGAAAATTTAGCCACGTAAATTCAGTCGTATGGTTTTTTCTTGTTTTAACACCTCTCTCTCTCTCTCTCTCTCTCCCCCGCTTGATATGCAAGTGGCAAATAAATAAAGGTGTGTGTTTGCTGCTTGCCCCAATTAAGGTTCTTCAACTGAAATCCATTGCATACCCTTTCTTGTGCTTTTCTTTCTCTTTCTGGGCATCTTCATTTAACTCGAGGTATACTGTACAGCTTTCAATAAATCTGTATTTAGTTTAACTATTTGCAATTAGACAATGCATCTCTCGAGATTTTCCTCTTCAACTGCTTCTCCAATTGTCTATGAAATTATGAATTGTATATATAATCCTGTTTATATGTTATATATACAAAAAATAAGGTTAATTTTGTGTTTATTTTACTTCAAGTGGTATTTGATTTGTTGTCCCTGTTTCCAGGAATGGTAAGAAGAATGTGATGTCCCCTGAATCTGAGGCAGTTGGCTTTTAGAAGCTAAGAAGTAGGAAGAGAAGGATAAATAATAAAAGGAGTTTTACAGAAGAGATTTGATTTGATAATGCCAGTTCCACTTGCCCCATATCCAACTCCTCCTCCAGCAACACCACCACCATACACATCACCACCTGCAAATGGTATCTAGCAAAATACTCACCATCTGTCAAATTTATTTCATTTGTTTGGCTTAAAAAAAAAAACAAAAATGTGAATTTTCTGTCTATTTTCCTGCTGAGAAAATGATGGATTGGCTTAAAATTCTCGACATTGCACAAAATTGGTGTAACAAACCAAATGTCACACGATTTTGCTTTTGATTTTCCGTTTATTGGGTTAGGATTGTTGCTTATGTCGCTTGTGTTAAGCTTTCTTCGTCTTCAGTTCTCGGAGGAAGTTTTTTTTTTGAACAAATATTCGGCTAGGACTGTTGCTTAAGTCATATATCACTAGTGAATTTTCGGGTCTGCACTGCATCAATACTTTACATGCTCATCAATTTTACAACCGACCAATCCATGTCAATTAATGATTCATTTATCTATGAAAACAAACTTTATTGTTCTTCAGGTGCACAGAGCCAGCTTGTGTGCTCTGGATGCCGGAACCTTTTACTCTATCCTGTTGGAGCCACCTCTGTATGCTGTGCTGTTTGCAATGCCGTGACTGCTGTGCCGCCTCCTGGTATGTATTCATTTTCGTTCTTGAAATAAATTTGATGTAATTTCGACCATAAATTTAGCAAAGCCTAAATGTAATAAAATTCATGTGTCACTCTGAGCAGGCACAGAAATGGCACAGCTAGTCTGCGGAGGATGCCACACCCTACTCATGTATATCCGTGGAGCAACGAGTGTACAATGTTCTTGCTGTCACACTGTCAATCTAGCCTTGGAAGGTATAAATTGAATCACTGAGAGATGCAATGTTTTTTTCCTTTCTCTTAATCAGTCAAATGGACATAAGAATCAAATGTGCATTTGTGACAGCAAATCAGGTTGCACATGTGAATTGTGGGAACTGCAGGATGCTGTTAATGTATCAATATGGAGCAAGATCTGTCAAATGTGCGGTATGCAATTTTGTGACATCCGTTGGGGTGAGTACAACTAACGAGTTTCTGCTGTATATTGCGGTTTATAAATCCTTTCAAATGTTTTCAAAATGGGGTCAAATTATAATTAAGAAAGTAAATTCAATGAAGAGGTTGCTACTAAAAGTAAATTACTGAACATTTATAACTTCATAGATTATTCTGTAGTCTTTTGCATTTGCAGAAACCACGTACATTCCTTTCCAGATAACTAATGTGAGTTCATTCGCATCGTCAGGTCCCGGCGAACACCCCCGAACAGAAATTCAACAACTAAAAGTTTTCATACACTACTACTGAAAGATGCTACGCACAACTTTGGGTTTGCATCTTAAATTACAAGAGTTTTCCTCCAAGATTGCGTCTCTCTCAGTGAGAAGAGAAAACTTTCTTGCTCCTTCACATGTATAGAGTTAAGTCTTTTTCCTTGCGTGAATAAGTAGTTATGTCAAGATTCGGATCTATGAGAAGTATTATTTCTACAACAAGACTATGAAAATTTGAGTGCATTATTGGAAATCTTTGGATAAGGATATATATAAACTTTCTGCTTTTGAATTGTCAATTGTGAATTTTGTCATATATAATATACAAAAAAATTATTGGTTAGCAGTCAATTAAGATGCACCCCCACCACATTCATCCAAAGAAAATTAAAAAGGTGGACCAGCAGGAGGAGATATTTCAGTAAATTAATTTGTGGTGAGGATTCATTAATTATTTAGGCATATAATTTGGGGATATATATTGGTTATAATGTATGATTTTGACTCCAAGTTTCCAACAGTAACCTCTGAGATTTGTAGGTTGAGAACATCTAGAAGGAATCTCTTAACACACGTATAATAGAAATTTACGGTTTAGTTTTTATGTATTGCATAATTTGGTATATAAGTACATACAGTCCTTGTTCATCAAGGAAACAAAAAAAAAGGCACAAAGAGATATCCTTCCTAATAAAGGACTCTAATATTTACACAATATTTACATTCCTATTTCCCTAAAGATTACTCACGCTAATACTCCCTCTCAAGTTGGAGCATAGATGTCACACATACCCAACTTGATAAGTGAGTCACCAAAAAACCTACTACACACAGAATATCTGCAAGTTGCTCTTCCGAGTTCATAAACGGTATTGACACAATCTTCTTCTCAAGCTTTTCCTTAATGAAGTGTCGACCAACCTCTACATGCTTCGTTTTGTCATGTTGTACCGAATTCTCTCTAATCTCTCTCGCCGACTTATTGTCGCAATACAAATTTGTCGCCTCCTTCTATTTGAAACCAAGACCCCAAAGCAACTTACGCAACCAAGGGACTTCACACACTCCATGCGCCATGCTTCTAAACTCAGCCTCCGCAGAAGACTACCACCTTTAATTTCTTACTTCTCCAAGTAACTAAATTTCCTCCAACGAACGTAAAGTATCCAAATGTAGAATGCCTATCAGTCACATCACCTGCCCAATCAGTGGCAGTAAACCCCTCAATTCTTATATGACCGTGATTTTTATACAAAATTCCCTTCCTTGGAGCAGACTTTAAATATGCTAAAATCTGCATAACCGTAGCCATATGATCCACACTCGATGAGTGCATAAATTGACTCACCACATTCACTGCATAGGCTATATCTGGACGAGTGTGAGCTAAATAAATTAGTCTCCCTACCAATCTCTGATATATGCCTTTATCCACTGCTTCCTGATCTGGATAAATTTCCAAGTGATGTTTCTCCACAATAGGAGTATCCATAGGTTTACACCCAAGCATACCTGTTTCCTTTAACAAATCTACAACATATTTTTGTTGAGACAAGAAAATACTTTTGGACGAATGAGCAACCTCAACTCTAAGAAAATATTTTAAATCACCCAAATTCTTCATCTCAAACTTGGCAGCAAGGTTTTTTTCCAGTTTGACAATCTCATCTGAATCATCACATGTTATTATCATATCATCCACATAAATAATTAAGGCTGTTAGTTTACCATTTCTCCGTTTCATAAATAGCGTATGATTAGAATGACTTTGATAATACTCATTCTTTCTTGTGGCTTGAGTGAACCTCCCAAACCATGCACGAGGTGACTGCTTAAGCCCATAAAGTGACTTTCGCAATTGGCACACTCCAGTTTTCCCTCTAGCATTATATCCCGGAGGAAAATCCATATACACTTTCTCATCCAGATGTCCATGAAGAAAAGAACTCGTACTGTTTAATGACCAATCTAAATTTGCAGCTAATGAGATAAGAACTCGTACCATATTCATCTAAGATATCGGATAAAAAGTTTCCTGATAATCAACACCATACGTTTGATTATATCCTTTTGCTACCAACCTTGCTTTGTACTTGTCTAGTGATCCGTCAGCCTTGTCTTTAACTATAAAAACCCATGAGCACCCAACTGGTTTTTTTTTTTTCCTGCGGTAGTTCCATTACTTCCCATGTATTATTTTTCTATAGTGCCATCATCTCTTCATGCATTGATTCAACCCATTTTTGATTCTTCAAAGCATCATGCATTCGAGTTGGTAATTGAATTGATTCCACATTGTTCACCCAAGCTTGACGTTCGGGTGAAAGATTTTTACATGACACATAATTGGTTATTAGATACTTCACTTTTCCTTCCAGAGAAAACATGTCAGGAGGTACACCACGATTTTTCCTTGGTGGCAACTTATATGTACTCATAACATCATTAGTTACATGAGTATCAATACTTACCTTAGGGATATTCAAAGAAGACGTATTAGACGACGGCACTATTGAGCTAGAGATAGGGGGAAGCAAGCTCGGCAAGAGTCTTGGTAGTATTAGGCTCGACAACAACCTACTGTGGTGCTGTTTCTTCTTCGGCAGAAGCTGGCTAAAGACCAACACATTCTTCCTCAGTAAGGCCTTGCTGACATTCTGCACTACTCTCGGTAGATGGGAGCTGAAGACATGTAGTAGTCTCGGTAATGGACCGAGGCACTGCTACACCAGTTTGCACAGGTTTGTCACGGTTCACTCTCCCTGAAGCAATTATTACGTCTTCATGTACATTCAACCACCCAAAATCACGATCAAGATCATATATACTAGCATTCTCCCCCTTGTGATTTGAAGGTGATGATACCGGAGTATAAAAATATTTTGATTCAAAAAAAGTAACAACCATTGTCATACACATGTGTCAGTTTTCAGGGTGGTAACATTTATAACCTTTTTGTTGGGATGCAAACCCAACGAATACACACCAAAGAGCACAGGGATCTAGTTTACTATGATGAATCTTGTGAATATGAACATAAGTAATATACCCAAACACCCGAGGAGTAAGAGTATTGGTAGATACAACAAGAACATGTTTCGTCAATACTTGGAGTAGGGTATGGAATTCTACAACCCGAGACGGCATTCGATTAATTACATACACTGCATATATGACGGCTTCAGGCCAAAAACGCTTAGGTCCGGACACACCAATAGTTAATGCACGAGCGTTTTCCAAAAATGACGATTTTTTCTCTCAGCAACCCAATTTTTGTTGTGGGGTATGAGGACAAGTTGTTTCATAGAGGATTCCTTGATCATAGAGAAAGAAAGATACCTCAAAGTTAACATATTCACCTCCGTTATCAGAGTGAAGAACCTTAATAACGGAGGGATATTGTATAGCAACCATTTGAGAGAAAGATCGAATAATCATACTAACATCACTTTTATTTTTCAACACATATATCCATGTTATACGAGTGCAGTCATCCACAAACTTAACAAACAACTTAACCCCTAAAACGATACTAACAGGCAAAAACCCCCAAACATTTGAATGCACAAGATCAAACGGAAACAATCTATTATTCATACTAGGAGAAAATGAAGCACGATGTCTTTTCGCAAGAATACATACTTCACAATGTAAGTCAAATTCTTTTATTTCATGAAATAAACTAGGCAACATACGCCTTAAATAACCAAATGAAGCATGTCCTAACCGACGATGCAATAACCAAACTTCTTGCAGATTACTAGTATGGGATGCTCGATCTGCATTAGCTCTACCAGGAATAACATCATCCACATAATACAACCCCTCTCTCTTAGTGACACGCTCAATTATCTCTTTGGTCTGAATATCCTGAAGTAATGGATACGGAAGTACAACACAATCCAATTGCTCAGTAACTTGAGGGATAGATAATAAATGATGAGACAATGATGGACCAAGTAAGCAGTGGTGAAGAGAGAAAGACGGCGTGAGGTCCACAATGTCGGCCCCAATAACCCATGTAGTGGTGACATTCGTCGTTGCTACACATTTTCGATGAGTTGTTGTCATACATGTAAATAAATTTTTATCAAATGTCATATGATCGGTTGCACCAGAGTCCAGAATCCAACCTATATGATGCTCAGTGTCTAAGGCTAAAAGAACACGTCCAACAATACCTGTATTGGATGATGATTCACTAGGATTGGTCATAGTCAACTAAGTCTGACTCGGATCTCCTTAAGTGGGCACGGCCTCATTGTTACCAGGTGCGGTAGTAGCTATGAATGCACGGCTCCCACTTGCTTCATTAGCAGCGCGCTCCTTTGCACGCAATTTTTTCTTTAATTTTGGGAAACATTCAAGAACTCCATGTTTTTTAAAACATGTATTTTCTGTATGATGGGTTTGACTACAAAAAGTACACTTCAAATCATCTTTATTTTCTCGAGTAAATGGCGAGAAATTGTTGAAGACGACGAGCCATAAAACCGGCTAGAAGAAGGTGGCCATGACACCATAGCCACGAAGGGTGTCAAGGTTTCTCCTTGATTACCTATGTTAGTTCCTCCCTGTGAAATCTAGTTCCTGGATTTCACTGTTATAATCTACGTATTTGTATTATTGAGATTTTATATTATTTTTCAGGAATTTATATTAATTTATTTGAATTTAGATTTTAATTAAACTAGTTACGAAGTTTGAAGTTTGGAAATTAGTTATTTAAAATTCGTAGACCGTTCAAGGTTACAATTTATATTTTCGAATAGAGTTCGATCTCACGAATGCGTAGGCGTAAACCGTTCGTGAAACAAAGTTATAACGAATAAGATATGAATGAGCAAGATTAAGGGCAAAATGGTCATTTGATCATAATCTAGAATGCTCCAGAAAATCTGGAAGCACCTCGTGGATAAGGATGGCAACAGTTCAGTTTGGGGACGGAAATACTATATACATCCCTATAACCACGAAAATTAACTATATCCATAACCACAAATTAACCATCGGGTATTATCCATAACCATACCCATCGGGTATTATCCATAACCATACCCACCGGGTAACGGATTCTCCATCGGTTAACGGTTATATCCATCTTCGTCAATACAAAAAATATATTCGTCCAATTGACGCAAGATAATTTAGGAAATATTAATTTCGTCACTATATAATTGATGATAAAATGATTTAGTAAATGGATCTTGTAAAGCATAAAAATTAAAGCTAAACATTGATAATGTTGGCTAATATTTGATATCTCCTATAAGTACCATTGAATTATCATATATTTTGATTCATATAAAAAATTTCGAACTTTACCACAAAATGCAACTCACACAATGCAATTTTTATATTTTCAAGGTAATGGATTCAGTGAATAATGAATATATATATACACACTATTTAATATTTGAATATTACATAATTATATTATATTATTCGGTTGGAATTCGGGGACGAATACGGATTGGAGACCCCTATAACCATATCCAAAACTATAACCAATTCATGGTTTTTCCTCATACTCAAAATATACCCAAATTTTCATACTCAAATCCAATCCATTCGGGCGGTTATCGGGTCTAACGGTTAGAATTGCCATCCCTACACGTGGATGGCTGGGATTGAAAGAAAATAAGAGAAATGAGGGATTAGGGGCAGCCAATCAGAAATAAGGGGGAAAAGAGAGGGGACCAATGGGAAGGGAGAAGAATGAGGGAAAGGAGGGAAAGGAGGGAAAGGAGGGAGGGGAGGAAACACACAACCCGAACCCCTTCCTCATTGACCTGTTTTGCGACCCGACCCGATCGAAAACAATGGAACCTGTTGGTTCCCCGGCCAAATTCCAGCGATTTAAGCCAAGCCACCACTTGGGAAGTGCTCCACGACCCTCTCCTTACCATTCTCACCCCAAATCTAAAGAAATTAGGCTCGAACTCACGAAGAATCGCACCGGTGGATACGACGGACCACGTTGGCGATCAGCCATTTCTAAATGAAATCACATCGATCTCCACCACCATTAGACTTTCCTTGAGGCCAGGAACAAAGCCCAAACAACCTTAGAGGCGGTGGAGCACCGAAGAAGTTGAATCGAAGCCACCCATTTCTAGGGTTTCCGACGAGTTCGTGGTGGAGATCCGACCGTTGGATCGTAATGAAGTTTTAGTACGTTGTTCTGGAAGCATAATGTGGACTTTGGGAAGTTACGGATTAGAAGTCTGATAAGAAAATCTTCCAGTTTAGATTTCTAGGGTTGTGAACCCTACCCTTGATCTTGATTGACAGTTTACTTTTTAGTTAACAAGCCTAAGTTCTTCTAGCATGTCGCTAATCTTAGAGTGTTGTTGAGATTCCATGGAGCTTATTGGGCTCAGCGTGATGATGTGTCCTTCTCGTTTGATGCGTGTCTCAATTTACGTATTAGTGGCGCCATATTGTGTATACTTGGTTATTAAATGTTATTTCTATTGAATTGTTATTTTTATTTTTAGCCATCGATTTATGTGATTTGATTGTGAATTGGAAATATTTATGAATCGTGATTTGATGTGCATATTTGAAATGTGGCTTGATTTGTATGTTTGGTCTGATGTGATGAAATGTGAGGGCTAGTAGTGGACTATGAACCCATTGTCATGGGGTTTGTTGCTTCAAGACTTGTTTCACATATCGTATCATTATTTCATTTCTCGTTTCGTTGAGTCGTTCTAATTATGTACCTTGTGCTTTGTTCCATTTCTTGTTTTGTTGAGTTTTTGTATTTTGAGCACTTGTTTCATGTCTTCTTCTTCGAGCGTTGCTATATTTCTTGGACTTCCTCTCGGTTCCGTTGAGTGATCCGGAACTAGATTTCCGCTGGGGTTCCGTTGAGTGGTCTGGTTCCCTGCTCCGTCTGGATTCCATTGAAAGGTCTGGAATCCCTCGTGATCCATGATTCTGTTGAGTGGTCCGAAATCGTATCCATTGGGATTCCATTGAGAGGTCCGGAATCCCTTCTACTCCACGATTCTGTTGCGTGGTCCAAAATTGTATCCTGGTTTGGATTCCGTTGAATAGTTTGGAATCCCCTTTGGTGTCTTAGTTTTGTTGAGTGGTTTGGAACCTGATGTTGATGGATTTCGTTGAGTGGTCCGAAATCGCGTCATTTGACTCATTGGTTCCTTGAATTTATTCATTTAAGACAGCCTCAAAGATGTAGGCTTTGGCCGAACTATGTCGCTCTAACCCTGCATTTCGATGTATGGTATGTGTTATTGACAAAGTTCTAAAAAACACTAGGCGTTAGTCGGGCGGCAGACTAACGCCTAGCGCCTAGGCAGTCTAGGCAGGTTTAGGTAAATTTCTTGTATATCTTGTAAGTAAATGTATACTTATACTTACAAAAAATTATACTTGTATGAAATCTCTGAATAAAATAGTAAAAGAATAATAAAATGCGTATCTAACAAGTGCAAAAAATCCATAGCACTTGATGCTATGAACTGATAACGTGACAATCAATGTTTTTTTAATGAGAAAAAAATTAATAGCACTTGATGTTATGGATGGACTGACAGCCTTTTTTCTTTAAGAAAAGTCAAGACTAGCTGTCCAAACTTGAATGGACAGAAAAATAAATAAATAAATAAATAGTTTAAAAGTGATCACATGGGTGTGGAAAGAAGAGAGAGAAACTGATTCTCTCATCTTCTTCCTCTTCGCGAACATAGACCAGAAGCATGAAGTCCAGAAAAACCAGAAGCATTCATCCTTTCTCAAGTTCTAACATAGAAAAAAATTGAAATTCCCAAACCGCCTAGGCCTCGACGCCCACCTAATCCCCATCCAGATTTTGCTTCCGATTTTACGTTAATCCCGGCGGTTGGCCACCGCCCAATGCCTAGGCGACCACCTAAACCGATTTTTAGAACACTAGTTATTGATTGATGTGATTGTGGAATGATGTTGGTTGTGATTGTTGTCATTATGACCAGACTCGACGCGCAGAATAAAAACACCTAAAATGCACTTGCAGACTAATAACACCTAAGATTAAGGCCAAAAGCCTCACCCGCCCATGATGAATGGGGGGGTTTGGCCGAAGAATCTCTGATGCCAAAGTTAGAATTTGAAAGAGAACGTGTTTAGGAATTTGTGGGTAGAGAATGGCTTAGAATTTTAGTGGGAGAATATGGCTATTTATAGGGGAGTGACCGGCCCTATTTGAAAAATAGAGGCCAGCCATATATGGTCAAATTGTGAGTGTAATTGCAAGATATTATGTGAAATAATATCTTGCAATTAACTTGACAATTAAACCTAAATTGAATAGGAAAATTGGAAGTTACCTTTTAAATAAGATTTGATGAGAGGGATTTGAATAAATATCATTTTGATCACCTTTGATTCTTCCTTGATTGAGCTATTATTGTCCGTTGCATATGCGTGAGAATTCCAGTGTACCTCGAAGGTAATTCTATTATTTTAACCCAAAAATCCACGTATTGCCTCTATAATTTTTTTTAATTATTTTTTGTTCCACATAGTACTCATTCCCCACCACCGTCGTCGTTTTGGCTTAATGAGTAGTTGAATTATGTCAGTAGTTGTGTCTGTGAATAATCCGAATATCTGAGTTTCACCTCGTGAGATCCTGCGGGCTGCATATGCATGGTGGGGAACCCTAAACCTCTTTATAAAATTACCCTACAGAGATTATGACCTTTGCTTGCTAACGCACCCCCACTGCCTCGCTTTTCTCCATCACATCCTCGTCCTCATTGGTACCCTTTTTCTCTGTACTATAAACGTAAGCATCAGCGAACCTTCTATTTTCTACCACAATAATATATATATATATATATATATATATGCTTGGTTTGGTTAATTTTTTATGTATTGATCAGTGTTAACCTGTCAGCCAAATATGTGTCAGGTGTCACCTCAACTAATTGATAGATCTCTCTCTTAAGTTTTGCTCAATCCGAAGAGATTTCTAAATGCAATGGTGTGTTCTATACACCCATATATGTGAATCTCGATTGTTAAATTTTTTGCTATACATTCAGCGTCCTATTTACTTAGTACATGACATACAATGAAGCATAATAAGATTTTTGTAATCTTGAAAATGTTGAGAGTTGTCCCACATTGGTGAGGGACAAGATTTGCTATGTGCTTATATAGTCTTGGATTACTCCCCCATATTACTAATTAGTTTTATGTTGGAATCTCAATTTCATCATGGTATCAGAGCGGGTTGTCCTCATGTGAAGCTAAATGGCCACACGCACTGCACGTGGCCACACGCGTTGCACGTCACCCAGTTGTTGTCTACGTGTAGGCTTGAAAATCCACCACATGTGCGGGGGCGTCTTAAGTTTTAACCATAGTCAATGGCTTCAGCTATCAACATATGTGCTTTAAATTAGGCTCTGTGTTATTCAAAATAGTTAGTGTATCTCCAATAGTTTTTTTAAATGTGATCCTTCAAATATAAGTTTTTTGGTCCACGTGGTAATTAGACGATTAGCATTTGTTGTTTCATAATTTTGATATTCGTCGGCCAAGTTTTTGAGTGACGAGCTTTGCCTAACAAATTTTCTTCAGGTAAAATGTTAAGCAACGAAACTTTATTTGGCTCGACAATATTTTTTTTATCTGGAGAAGGTTTTTTTGAGTGTATGACTTTCTTTTTTAGTGTTTGATTTTTGTAAATATTGAAAAACACAGATTTTAATAATAAAAAAGAGGGTGTGCTATCCATACATCTCTTTTTACTTCTTACACACCCCTTGTTAATTTCCGTCCGTTGATCTTCTTCAATTCATCTGATCTGAATACTAAAAACCAAAAAAGTGTGGGAGAAGTAAAAAAAAAGGTGTGTGAATATCACACCCCTAAAAAATATGTTTGAAGAGGGTGTAGGTGCCATGTTCTAAATTGGAATACTCATTTGACAACTCTGGTAGAGCACCAAAAATTATATGTGGCACTTCAAATTTAATTTTGTAGACTTTCTTGGAGATGCTCATGGTGATTTTGATACAGTCTATGAATTGGAATATATTCCATCTAAAAATTGTTGTTTGAGGAAAGCCAAGTGAGTTTTCGTTTTGGAAATCTTAATTATAACATCAGTGACCAACTAATTAGGTTCCAATTTAAAAGTCAAAAGTTAAAAGCTATAAAGTTATATTTGACTCAAAAGGAGACAATGCAAGTTATAATATCTCCAGTACATATGGAGTCAAATTTGACTTTTAACTTTTAAGTCATGTATATTAGAAAGAGATTAAGTTAAATTTAGAGTTAAATACAAGTTTTGTATCTTCTAAAAATGTAGGGGTCTCACTTTTTAACTTTAGGGTTACATCCAAGTCAAATATAACTTTGCATATAGCATCAAAGTCATATATGAACCCAACTTTTATGGTGCATTGAAGATAGTTTGAGTCAAATTTATTGTCAAATATAACTTTAGACTCTATATTTTATGGATGATTAGAGATAGAGTTAATTGTCTGATACATATGCCTACTGCTTTCTTTTGAGACCTAAGTTTAGTGAAGTTAGTTAAGAGTATTATAATCCTAACTCTAAATTAAACTTGTTTCTTCTTGCTTTTATCCCAAGTCAATTTCAGAGGTGTTTTTGCCAAAAGATAATATCAAGGTTGGACACTTGTACCTCTGTGCTGAATCTGATTGCTGTTGGTTGATACCAAACCATACATATATCATCAACGTACGGGGCAACAAAATATCTGCTACACCAGACCAAATTGTGTACCCGCAGATATAGACGTTCCTCATACTTCTTTCCTCACCATGAATGTACTACTGCCTACTGCACGTCTATGTCTGTGCTCACGCATGCATACAGACCCCCCATGCCAGCCTCCTACAATCGAGTACGTTCCATTATTAGATCAATCAATTGCTCACAATGCCATCAAATGCACATGCATTGCACCTAAAAGTATTTCTTTCGGTGAATTGTCCACGCGAGCGTTTATGAATCCTAATTCATGTTCAGCATCGAGTTTCCCCGAATAAGAAATTCAACCACCGATTAATTTTCAGTTTACAAGCAAATTCATGCCAGAGGGATAGCAGTAATTTCAGTGTACCACAATTTAATTACACAAATGGCTGTAAAGAAATAAAAAATAAATAAAAAATAAAAAATAAAAAATAAAAAAAAAAGGAAAGAAAGAAAGAAAGAAAGAATCACAAACATATGAAAGTGATGTGTAACAACCTTGATTTATTTGTCCGACTTTAGTCCCCCCCCAACACATGAGTGAAATTGATACTTTGTTACAATTTACATGTTCGAAATTACGAAAACAACAAAAACTGGAATATATAACAGTTCAAATTTGCAAGAATTTGGCCTAGCAAACAAAAGCAATAAAGGGAAGGAAAAAAATTAGGAAAGAAGGAAGGAAGAAAAAGAGAAACTAGGAAAGAAGGAAATTAGGACACCTGGGCAATCTCGAACAAATAATTAGCATGCATGCACCAACTGCACCAGCCACCAACACCAAATGCATATAACAAATAACTAAAGCGATTTCAGATCACCAAATGCACTTATCATCACATTTGGCAGAAAAAGTTAAAAGTTCTTCATTCAAGAAACACTAGCGCTTTTTCAAGAAGCACTTGCACTTCTAATAGAAATGATATTACTAGAAGTGCCCTTGAACAAAAAGTGCTTTCTAAAAAAGCACTTCCAAATGGGCTAATTAAGTCACCGGAAGAAATTATTGCCAACGAAGAAGAGATCAGTAAAGCACTAGTAGAGGGCCAAAACCAGCCATCGGATAAAACACAGTATAACTAAACAAACAAATAAATGGCTCAGTACAATTAAATTGAAGCCAAATCACGCTTCCGGTAGACAAGCCTAAAATGAAAACACATCACTTTGAGCATGCACATGCTGCTAGTTCCTCCACCATGCGCGCGCTGGTTCATCACGAGCATAAACCTCTTGCAATTCAAGCACAATTTGGCAGCGACCGTCCGATCGGCCATCATGCTCTTGTTCTTCTTCGTTCAAGTCTCAAACCAATATATTATTGGTTAAGGAGTTGAGATTGCACATCTAAAGACATCCTCGCGACGACATTTGGGTCATAACAATCTTCAAAGATATGACATTCAGTAATGATCAGCCATATGATCAACTTTGCAGCTATTAGTACTTCTGCTGGTACTGTTAATGTCGTTGATCATGAACAGTCGAACCTAATTATTAGTCTTTCTCTGAAAACCCCGCCCAATTCAACATTCCATCGTAAGCACAGCTGGCTAGTACGTGGAGTTAGAGTAAAGAACATCGCAGATTCGCAAACGAGCCCAAATTTTACTTGCTCCTCGCATCAACAGGTGGTGTGAAGAGCAACCCATCTGGTATATGGATTGCTGATGTAGTAATTCCGTTGATACTTGTGACTTACACGGCACAAAACCATGTCACTGTATATTCCTACCACAACTGGCTCTTGCTTCAAACCATGGAACCTGTGAGTTTTTTGAAGACCAATACAAATTCAGGGAGACGTCGATATTGCCATCGGGTTTCATAAAATTTGAATTTGATGCTCGATTTCGTTTTGTCGAAGGTGATGCTCCTACTAAGTGATGGATATGATCATAGGCTGGTCCTCCAATGGACGACATAGATCTACTCACTCCTTCGTTAGCATACCTATCATGGCGGCCGAAAAGAGAACCAACTAACTGATATCTAGGGTTCTTGCTCCAAACGATACAAGATAAATGCCTTAAATTTAAGAAGGCCACATCTCTCCTCAATTCATCTGAAAAGATGGAGCCTTGAAGCATTATATGTAACGAACCAATTACTTTCCAATACCAAATACCAAATCTGCACATTATCGTGTACTTCATCTCATTTGCCCACTACAAGCGTATTCGCTTGGTTACGAAACAGTAAAACTGACAAGCAATACGGACACAAGATATAGCAAAGGGGACAGTGACATAGATCCATTGCTCATGATCAACCAAACTAGTGATCTTTTCCAGAATAACATTTTTGATAGATACATTGGGCAAGTCATCTCTTACCATTCTTTCTTTTCGTTGCATGAATTGGTTACATAGAGGTCATCCTAAAGAATTGACTCAAGCCCACGTAGGGCCTTGTTCGATCCAAGCTAAAAAACCATGACAACAACAAAGCATGTATGAGAGAACATTACCTACGCGACGATCATCCTTAGATTTGGATCTACACTCGGTGAAAATGATACATAAACCAAGGGAAGTGAAGATGGACGAGTACCATTCCCGGGAGGTAAAGAAAATACAACACATGCATGGATTAATCAATAGATCCCGACTCCAAAATGAATACTCTGCATTGCTTATTCATCTCCCATAGCTAACTCCAATGCATAATCATCTCTATCCTGCATCATGAACATACTGTACAAGTAAGATACCATTACACTATTTTCTTGGCGTTAGCTTAATCATTCTTCTTTTGTTCCTCACACGAGATTTGTTTTCAGTCCGAGTTCTCCACGTGATATCAATCTTAATTTCGAAATGACCCCATGGTATCATTCTTAAACTTTTTATTAGAAATTTGAAAAAATCTAGAGAATGACGAGGAACTCACAATTGGTCCCCGCGCAAAATATCTGCCAAATTGAAGCCAATATACCTGTAGGTGAAAATATTTCAGATTTCTATAACCAGATTTAGAAAAAACAAATAATACACGCTCCATTCAGGTGGTTGACGATAATTTCTTTAAGAACATATGTGGAAATTAGGACGGTGCAAAACACCATCATTTACCAAATAATTCCATCAAAAGAAAAGAGATCGGTAATTGCAACTGGGAAAGGTCCAAGAGTTTGAGTACTAAATCACGACGGATGACAGAAAAATGACTCAGATTTTCATTAGAGGCGAGTAAACTTTATATGCTATTCCAATCTCAATGAAATAGATTCGAAGTTTATGACATCCAAATAAGATCTTTACATTTCCAGAAAGAGAAAGGTAGAACTCGGTAGATTACCTCATCCTCGTCTTGCGTTTCTACTTCAAGATCAGATGACGGATAGCCCACACAGAGAAGTGCATACCCCTGCATTTCCGACAAGATTACAACTATTCAAGAATACTTTAATCATAACTTCGCATTATTGGTTTCAAATAATTTCTACATCGTCGAGAAATATGATCAGTTTGTGGCTACCAGGACTTGTTCTAGTAACATTGTAGGGGGAGGTTACATCGACACCTTCGAAGCACTAAAGGTCAAATTCGTGTGTACACCCAAGGATTAATATTGTGTGTGGTGCACACAAGAACCCCCTGCACATAAAGGACTAGTTCCCAAAAGAATTTGGCAGATCAAAACCCCATAAGTTTCCCATCATGTCAGCAATTAAGAAGGCCATTTCCCAATACTTTTCCAATTGTATGTGTTCTTGTTTCCAACTTCGATACGTTATCTTAAGACGCTACTACAAAAGTAGTAGCCCTGACATTCGTTTCTTGTTTTCCATGATTTATTCATCGAACAAACCCAGTGTTCAAGTAAACTCGAAAATATACGTTGATTGACTATCAATGAACAAACCTTTGATGCAAAATCAAGACATTGTGCACATTATTAAAATCATAAAAAGGCCTCAAAACTACATGCCTTTGATTTCAGTTCAGCAGAAATCCCTAGTGCCTCAGGCTGTCTAAGTTCTCCAGATTTTACGCGTACAGCACAACTAGTACAACAACCTGCCGAGGAAAAACAAGTGGGATTCTATCATAAATAAATTGGAAAAAGAAGAAAAAGGAAACAAACCCACA
Source organism: Pyrus x bretschneideri (assembly GCF_019419815.1). Taxonomy (NCBI): domain Eukaryota; kingdom Viridiplantae; phylum Streptophyta; class Magnoliopsida; order Rosales; family Rosaceae; genus Pyrus; species Pyrus x bretschneideri. The sequence continues at coordinate 26,742 of NW_025999657.1, forward strand.
TCAAATCATGTCCTACAGATTGAATTGGAAAAATTCAACGTCACATTATAACCTATCCCGTATGAATGTGGCTACGATACATACATTTACTTAATACATTCACCATCTAACAGTCAGATACGCAACCAAAAACAGATAATATCATATATGCCAACATTTGACCGTAACATGGTGAATGTATTAAGTAAATGCACGTAACCATAGCCAGTCCCGAGTTTTCATCCACTTCAAGAAAATTTTTTGTAAAAAATGAATAAACGAACAGTACCGTGCCTGCAAGCGAATGGAAGAGTGATGTCCTGCGACTCTGCTGTGTGCAATATGTATTGGTCCTGAAATTTCAATTTCAATACGTTCACTTAATTTTCTAGGGAAAATAGAGAGAATTTTCTCTGAATTTCTCAGCAACCAAACAAACAAAGAAAGAGAAGGCCAGACTCGGCAATTACCTCAGGGACGAGGAACTGGTGGGAGACGCCTCGTTGTCGGTCGTGAACTGTGACTGTGTGTGTGGGAACTGAAGGAGAGTAGTCACCGGTTCGGTCGTTGACAGCCACCTGAGTTTGGAGCTCGGAAGTCGTGTTGCGGCGCCATTTGGTTATGTTGGAGTGGTGGGTGACGGTGTTCGGCCAAGTGATTTGGCAGTTGAGTGGCGGTTTCCGGTGGATAGAAAGGGAAATGCAGGGATTGCAGGGAATGGCATGGTCCATGACTCCAACTCTGGTTGACGGGTAAGCCATGCGCAGTTAAGAAGATAACGAAGATCCTATTTGGAACCATAAATAGTTACGACCAATCAGAGCGTGCCACGTAAAGTATAATATCAGAAAGACAAAGCTCCCCTTGACAGGATAAGCCGACCGTTATCTAAACCCTAACGGGCTAAAACAGATTAATCCAAGAGAGGCAGAAGTCGACAACTATCATGCCCAACTGATCCCTATATTCACCATGTTAAAGTGTCCCACTTCGGTGGGGTGAAGAAATCCAATGTGTTTAAATACGATTACTCTATTTTAACTAATATCGAGATCTTTTGTGATAAAATTTTATACCTGACGGGTTGGGCGGATGGTAAAGGTGGGAATAGTATCGGTGTCGTTATAGTGGAGCGGGCCTAGCGATCCAAAAATTCCAACATGGTATCAGAGCCCCGGTTCGGGCCCGTGCAAACCAATGAGCTTGTCACCCATAAGAAAACAAGTTTGAACTCTTAATATAAAGACAACCACTGAGTTCCAATTGAAAATAAGTAGGCCCAACGTGAGCCGACCTCTATGTTTCAATTACGTTGTTATAGTGGAGCGGGCCTAGCGATCCAAAAATTCCAACATGGTATCAGAGCCATGGTTCGGGTACGTGCAAGCCAATGAGCTTGTCACTCATAAGAAAACAAGTCTGAACTCTTAATATAGAGACAACCACTGAGTTCCAATTGAAAATAAGTAGGCCCAACGTGAGCCGACCTCTAAGTTTCAATTACCGATAAATGAAGTTACACGTGAGGGGGAATGTTAAAGTGTCGCACATCGGTGGGGTGAAGAGACCCAATGGGTTTAAATAGGATTACCCTACTCTAACTAATATCGAGACATTTTGTGGTAAAACTTCATACCTGATGGATTGGGCAGGTCCTTATACCTGATGGATTGGGCAGGTCCTCATACCTGATGGTATTGGGCAGGTGGTTAAGTTAAGGACAGTATCGATGTTGTTAGAATGGGACAGGCCTGACGATCCAAAACTCCAACACGCCACGTCATGTATATATCATTGGCGTAGCGGTGGGTCGGTGGACGTCTCGTACGGTCGACGGTGTCTTCCAATTTTCTACTCCTTAATTTGCTCTACATATAAGAATGAAATATAATTTTGTTGTGATACACAGAGGGGAAGAGGAGAATTAATCAAGTAATTAGCTCGACAGATAGACATGCAGTCTGCAAAGGAGAAGCTAAGCAATATGGCCAGTGCTGCCAAGGAGCACGTAGACATATACAGAGCTAAAGCTCAAGAAAAGGTGCTTCCATCTTGCATCTTGCATCTTGCATCTATTCACTATTTACAGTATACAGACTATTTGGTTTGGATTGTTGAAAATACGGAATGAGCACCGTAAAGTGTTTCTCATATAAAATTATTTGAGGATTTCTCAACAGAAGGAGACTTTATAAGCTCCTTAATTGGGATATTAGAAAGATTAGAAATTTGAAAAATAAAATAAATATATATTGGAATCGTTGTTTAGTTGTATATATTTAGTAATGTCAATAACGTCTGATGTCTGTTGGAATTGTTATTTTTATGTTGAAACTGTAAGTAGGTGGTGAAGGCGACAGCAAAAACGGACGAAGAGAGGGAAATAGCGAGCCAGATAAGAAGAGCGAAAGAAGCAAAAGCAAAGATGGAGTTTCTTGAGGCCAAAACGAAGCACTCTGCTGAAAAATCGACTGCTAGTGCAGAGAATAAATCCCCTACCGTCCATGGACAGGATGATCAGCCTGTGGTTGGGGTTGGTGATCATCGCGATGGCCATGGCAATGATCACCAACCTCACGATGCGGCTCCTCTGCCTAAAACCACGGTTCCGGCATACCCACTTGGAGGTTATCGCACCCACAAGTTTCCCTTGAAATAAATATACTACGTACGTTCTGGGGACTGTAAACCCTAGGTCCCTAGGTTTTGAATTTGAATAATCATGGAATTAAAAGTTTACATATTTAACTAGGGTTTAAGACCAAAGTTTATGTGTAGCTCTGTAAATTGCTCACTCTTGTGGGGTTTTTGTTACAAATGATCTTTTATGTATTGTAAAGTAGTTATTTTGGTCTTTAATGTTTTAAACTCATCAGTTTGGTCTTTCATTTATTGACTTCCTCATCAATGTTCTTTCTGGCCTTCAATTCCGTTGAATTTATTGCCTTGCTCGTCAACGTTGTTTCTAACCTTCGATTCCGTCGAGAATTATGTTAGTATGCTAACGTGTTATTTATGTAGGTTCTATGATCTTATCAATTTAGAGGGGATTAGAATGAATAAGTTTTTTTTTTGAATATTTCGTCTTGTACCCTTTAGTTGGTCATAATTTTTTTATTTCTCCCTCCACATGCCTTGAAATTGAGTGAGTAATATATCCTAATCGAATTTTACATACCAAACGAGTTTGCATGTGGAATCTATAAGTAAGATAGTGGCGATCATTTGTTTGCCAGAGTATTCCGAATATGGAAGTTCAAAGAAATTTCTTAGATGAGAGCAATAGAATTTCATTAGAGTTTAAAAAAAAAAAAGTAATACAAAATTAGGGGTGGATACAAACAGACCAAATCCACGGTTGATTTGGTTTGGTTTAAGAAAAAGGTTAAACAATTTAAAAATCAGATTGAATTAATTTACTTTTTATTTGGTTCGATTTTGATACTTTTGAAATCAGACTAAAATAAAATCGAATCAAACAAATTAACAATGGTTTGGTTTTGTTCGGTTTCACTACTAGTATTAGTCAAAGCCGAAGCAAACAGAACCGTTGAATACTAGTTAATTCAGTTATATCAAACCGAGTTAAATCGATCAGCGCCCACCCCTATACAAAACATAGTGAACCAGATTTCCACCAACAAAAACTAAAACTAAATCCCCTCCTACATTATTAAAGAACTCTAGAAACTACCCTACAACAGCTCCCCAATCTAATAATATCACAGAAGGTGACAGATACACCAAGGCTGGAGAAAGAAAGAGAACCCAAAATGAGGGCAAAAACCTCTTAATTCCTCGTTTTTGAATTGATAGTTAAAAGGACAATCAAACTATAAAAATAAACATGAACGTGCAAAAAACAAAGGGTAATGCCACAAAGAATGAACCTTACCTTTCTTCCACCATCAAAGGCAACATTTCCACAACGAATGTTCGAGTGTTATAAAGAATGAATAAGACTCGATCTGACCATTTAAACGACATATCGATGTTGATCACAGAAAACACCAGAACACAGATTTAGCATTACCACTACTAGTGTATATTACTGAATTATACGAAATGTTTACACTCAACTCCTACGTGCAAGTCCATGAACACAGGTCCAAGATGCTCTGTTGCCAACCATCAGTACAACCCAAACCTTACGGAACCAACCAGTTTTCAAACCTTAAACCTTAGGTATTAATATAATGGGACGTAGTCCTCCATATTTCTAATCGGCACCAGAACACGGATGACAAATTCACTCAAAAGTTAAAAGACCACTAAAATTATATTAAAAACTCCCTGGACTTGATAATCTGTTATAGAAGTCTTCATCTCCACTGCGATCTACCCCGGTATTCCACGCACTGTCTGATTTTCCCATCATGCAAGGCCTGACTCTTCACTTTAGCTGGCTTGGTATTGTGTTTCACTTCAAACCTTGGTAATGCCCTATTATTTTCTGTACTGATTGACATCCCTGGGAAGACCTCATCAAGAAACTCGTCTGCTACATCTCCATCTTCGTCTATCCTGAGTCTCTTTGCATGCCATTTTAGACCCTGGATGCAGAGATAATAGGAGTTGAGTAACGTTAGCTGCTTCGCTCCAGCCATGGAGATAAATATGACCCAAAGTATGAGCTTATACCAAAAACAACAAAGAAAATCCATAAAGTGTTGTTACAAGAAGGAAAACAAAATTGCCAGAAAAATATTATAATGACATTTCATTGCCTTGGCATTTGAATTAACTCCCGGCTTCTCACTATTTCATTTTCATCTCCCTGTTCTACAGCATCACTGACACATCTAGATTTAATAGCATATGGAATGACACAGATTCTAATCACCACTGCATAAACTACACTGTGCAACCAACCAACCCCAAAATCTTAAAAAGTAAATAGGATAAGTCTATCCCAGTACAGAGGGAATCAAGGCCAATGAAAGAACCACCACGCTGTACACTTTCATTAATCGAAAAGAAAAGTGCAATTTTAATGGAATAATAACGGTGGCTCTCCTAGAACTATTCAGTGTTATAGTTTCAATTATAGAAGATGTGAAATTAATTCCAGATATTTAAAGATCTGAAGTCCATAAGTGGATCTACCTACCGCAAATTGGCATTGGCATTGTTTCAGGTCTTTCTGCAGTAGAACTTACTCCAGGGTAAGAAATAAAACAAACACCATTAAAACTCCCTTGGGTGAATAAGGAAAAACATAATATCCTATAAACAGAAAAGGAATCTTCATTTCAATATTCTCATGCTTTCTTCACTAGCAGAAGAAAAGTTGACTCGACAGGAAATATGAGGGATACTCCGACTTTCTTCTTCAGGGAAACTCTAAGGAAAGCTGTAGACAGAACAAAACTGTCCCAAGTAAACAAAGTTCATTCCTACAATAAAAAGAGATGAAAAGCTGTCTACAGAGAAATCCCACAAGTCAGCCACGATCACTTGTCTCCCTCTATCAAACACAATGGCTTCCGAAGGGATAATAGAATTCTGGTTGTATAACTGAACACTTGATTATCCCAAAGCCAAAACAAGAGGAAGAAATTGACAGAGTCCCAGAGACCAACACCATTAAAGAGATGTGCGGCAATGCCAGCCCCTCTCAGCTCACCCTAGCCACCCTTTCGTTCCTGTAGCGTAAGAAGCTTCAACCACGCTGGCATAATATGCATGCTCATCTACACAGACTAAGTTAAGTCTGACCATCAAGGTTCCATGAAACTTAGGCTAAATTTATTAGAAATTCACTACAAAAATTAGACGGGCAGACTTGAAAATGACTGGATGCATTACATTTGGGTAGTTCGTTGAAAGTGTTCTCGTAGTGCATTTTTAAGAATCAAGTCTAAAGTTACAAAGACTGCAAAACTCACTCGTCCAAACATTCGAAATGAAACAAATTCCGACCCACACTACCCATAGTCTCTCAATTTCCACACAGTAATTGATTTTATGTAAATTCAGCTCATCCGCCAGTCATATGCCTAGTCACATTACAAAATTTCCCACATCTTACTAAACAATGGCAGCAAGGCAACTCACAGTCAAAGAATAAAGTCACAGAAACCAAGCAATTGAAACAGAACACACTTCAAATTTTGACCCAACACTGCAAAATTACGACTCTTCCAAAACCATTCAATCAACCAATCAAGCAATCGAAATCGAGGTACCTGGACACCGCCGTCGCCGGAGCGGCAAGGAACGATGACGGGACCGGGCAGGTTCCGATCAACGACGACTTGGCGGGGAACGCTGAAGCCTTTGCGGGGAAGCCCTGTTTCTTGAAAGTGGGCCCGATTGTGCGCTTGATCATCGTCTTCGTCTTCCTCCTCGTTGTCTTTCACTTCGGGCCCGTCGTCCTTGGCAAACCCTAGAAACCCCGCTATCCTCCTCAACAGCCCCATCTACTTCTACTGAGCGGACGGTACTCCCGACGACGCCGTATTAGGAGGAGGTCCGACTTCCGAGAGGGAGTGTGAGATCCTGTAATTGTTGATGGATTGGCCAATTCGTGGTTTCTTAGTTTTCTTATACAAAATGCATATAAAAAAGGGAGGTTTAAGAAAAGATTCTGTTCACTTTTAATGAAAAAATATATTTATATCTTTTATTGGTAACTGTACTTTTAAAAATGGTTTTTTATTTAAAGAAAAGTATTTGTGAACTTTTTGTTAGTTTTTTTATAAAAAATCAAATGTTTTCTTTTGTATTTATTTTTTATTTTCCCAAAGAAAACAAATCATTTTGCATCGTGCATGTGCATCAATGCCCAAAAAAAAAAAAATCAGAAATGCCTGAAATAATGAGAAAATCCGACAAAAAAAATAATGAGTTTTTATAACAAACGATATTATTTACGTTAAAAAGATAATGAGTTAGCAATAACGTGGTTTAAATTCATTTTTTACGAAAATCGAACTTAACTCTCACTTAACTGAACACTTATTGTCAATTAAAACGTATAAAATTATTATTTTAACCATCTAATCAAAACTAAACACAAATAAAAAATATGGTCGGTACTTTAATCAAAAGAAATGATAACTGTAACTACCTGATTGGCTCAAGCCTCCTCCTCAGATGTTGATTGATATTTTCCCCAATGAAGTATGCAAACCCAAATAAAGTGATAATGGCCATTGTAGTCACCCAATTTTTGAAAATTTAACAATGCACTTATTATTTTGTTTATTTTTTTTAACAAGCGATATTATTTATACTAAAGGAAGAGTGTTGGGTTTAATCTCACAATAAGCTAGCAATAATGTGGTTCAAATTCTCTTTTAGCGAGAATCAAACTTAAGACATCTCACTTACAAGTAGAAAGAAATATCACTAACCGTAATACTAAGTGACTATTTAACAATGCACTTTGTTATCAATTAATTTTTTTAAAAAAAAAGTTATCAATAAATTGCCTAAATGAATTAAGTTTTCATATTTTACCTTTCCAACGATGTCATCATGAATGATAAATTGAACGAAACCTTTTAAATTTGGCCCAAGCACGGCACAACACGAAATTCGTAGAGCTCATCATAAACGGATTGGGTCAGCCTCACTCATTGTACACTTTTAAGAGTAACCTATTTATACTAGAGTACAGTAAGCCTAGAAACCCTTAATGGTCACTATTCTCAAATATAGTGTATAAAGCTGAACTGTTTTTGTTCATTAAGGTGGAGGAGAGCACATGTTTAGTAAACTAAGTGAAGGAGAGAAATGAGATTCTACTGATTTTTGTTCATACACAATGCTTCTCCTGTACATACATATTTAGTATGTAATTTCAGCAACATGTGTTGTTTGTAAGCTGAATGTATATTTAGTAGAATATTTAAGCCGAAATCTAAGAAAACAAGTGAAAATATAGTAGTGAGCCTCAAAACATTGTCAAATAGGGTTATACCCTCAAGAATCTCAACATAAAGTTTTACTTTAATTTTCAAAACTTCACAGTGAGGCGAAGGTGAAAATAAATCGTGAGATCCAACATTTTTTGTCAAAAATGCAAATTTTTATTTTTACGAAATATTTTCCGTGAGCATTGAGGAAAACTTTATAAGGCATTTGGAAGTGGTTTTACGGTTTATTGAGCACTAAATGTACATTTAGTATAATATTTAAGCCGAAAACTAGGAAAATAAGTGAAAAATATAATAGTGAGCGTCAAAACATTTTTAAAATGGGGTTCCATACTCAAGAATATCTACGGAAAGTCCTTCTTTAATTTCAAAAATACATGGTGAGGCGAAGGTGAAAATAAGTAGGTTGAACGATGATATATGTACTGTGACAGCCCGTCCCAGATTTTTCGTACTGTAGGGGTGAAATGACGGTTTTGCCCCTAGTATGGTTGTTTCGTTGTGTGGTTGTTTTTGGATGTTGCTTGGCTGATTTTGGACCACACACACACCCCCACACTCCCTCATCCCTTCCCTATCCCATATAACTGTCCTTTTCCCTCTCTCTCTCCCTTTCCTATCTCCATATGTACGGACAACACCAAAACAAGTCGAAATCGTGGTAGATCGAGGAAACAAATTACATATTTGTGCTCGTGAGGTCCTTAGGAGTTCAACCATACCCATTTCAGGTAAGGATACCTTCGTTTTCACGTCGAACTCGGGATCCCTCGATTTGGTCATTGTTCATGCACACATTAATTCTTGTGTTTTTGGGAATTTCAAGCTTGTAGGAAGCTTGGTGAGGTCCTTAGGAGGCTCGGGGTGGTTCGTTTGAAGGTTTTGGACGTCGGGATCGTGAGTTACAAGTTTGGCCGGAGTTGGTAGTGTTTTCCCGGCGAGATTCTGTGGGTTTTAGTGCTTCAAAGTGGTATGGATTTGTTCCTCTTGTTGTAAGCTTCATTTTGGTACCAATTTTGTGAAATTTGGTTGAAAAACGAAGAAGATATAAAGTTTTGAAAATTTCCCGGTTTTCCGGCGCCGACGACGGCGCCGGAGTTTGGCCGGAAAAGATGACGAAATATTCCGTCAGTTTGGACTAAATATTCCTAACGACGTTAACGACATCAGTTAGATTTAACGGAATATTCCTGACGGCGTTAACTGACGCCATCAGTGTGCCAAGCACGTGCCTGCGTGTGGCGGCGAGTGCGGCCGTGCCTTGGTCGGCGCGTGGGGGTGCGTACGGCGTCGAAAAATTATTTTAAAATATGGGGATGTTCCTGAGGTTGAGTAGATTACGTTGGTGTATTCATACACCCCATTTGAGCATTGTATGAGAAGTTATTTCGTATGGTTGGTTATGTGCTTTAAAATTAACGTTTTTATAGTTGTTTCGCATATAGGTGACACCTATCCCGAGGACGAGCGTGGTCACTCGAGGCAAGGGGGTTACGACCCTTCTACATACCAGTGAGTGGGCTTTTGGTTTTCCGTATATACCTATATACTTATGTTTTTCCCAGAAAGTGAATTGAAACGTTTATACGTTTATATGCCATGCATTATGTTTGCCGTTTGTTTATGCATTATTAGTTGCATATATATATATAGCCTTGGTCGGCGCGTGGGGGTGCGTACGGCGTCGAAAAATTATTTTAAAATATGGGGATGTTCCTGAGGTTGAGTAGATCACGTTGGTGTATTCATACACCCTATTTGAGCATTGTATGAGAAGTTATTTCGTATGGTTGGTTATGTGCTTTAAAATTAACGTTTTTATAGTTGTTTCGCATATAGGTGACACCTATCCCGAGGACGAGCGCGGTCACTCGAGGCAAGGGGGTTACAACCCTTCTACATACCAGTGAGTGGGCTTTTGGTTTTCCGTATATACCTATATACTTATGTTTTTCCCAAAAAGTGAATTGAAACGTTTATACGTTTATATGCCATGCATTATGTTTGCCGTTTGTTTATGCATTATTAGTTGCATATATATATATGTGTGTGTGTGTGTGTGTGTGTGTGTGTTGGTGCTGTGGACGCACATGTAAGTGCCAGGTAAGTTATGGTTTATGTTTATGTTCAATAGTGATTTTAGACGCATAGAGAGCTCATAACCTGCACCCCCGGTGTTAGCGCTCCCGCCCAGAGTTGGGCTCAGTCCTTCACGTGATGTTCACCTCCCGCACCACACGCTCATCTTGGATCCAAATTAGGTGCACAGTCCTGTCGTACAGACCACTTTAGGTGGTTCTGACTCTTAGGTGACCCGCGATTATTCGCTCAGTCTTCACGTGATCGTAGCACTTAAGCGTACTTAGTATACACCCAGTCCTGTCGTACAGACCACTTTAGGTGGTTCCGACTCGTGTGCAGGTATAGTTAGTGAGTTGGAGATTTGAGCTCTAGATTCAGCCCTACAGGTCACATTAGGTGACTCCGGCTGACAGATGACATGGCATTGTTTGGCATTACCTGAGTACTTGCATTTTATATCAAGGCATTTGGCATGGCATATTTCCGAGCATGATTTATATATATGTATATATTCTATTTTTCTGGGAAGTATACAGGTTTTACGGCGAGGGGTTAGAACTTGTTTTTGAAATGGTTTTTGAAAAGCTTTGTTTTTGCCCACTCACGCTTTCTGTTTTGCGTCCCTCCATGTTCTAGTTTGGCTAGCGCTTTTGGTGACTCCCCAGAGGATTTTCCCGGCTTATCTGACAGATTATCACCAGTGTAGGACCACCTTTGGGTGTGTTTATTTAGTATTGTTTCTCCCGGACTGCACTAGGTTTTCCGTGCTCTGAACTTTGTTTCTCACACTTACGCTTGCACATGTATGTTATTACTTTGTGTATAGCTGGTTTTTATTTATTCGTACTTTTATTTTTATTTATTAGCTTCCGCACTGTGCACATGGTTACGTCACTTCCACGTGACGGCCAGCATGCCCTGATCTCGGTCGGGGTGTGTCATGTACGAACTTGCAAAACCGACTAAAAATGGTAAGTGTTAACCCACGTTTTTTTGTCAAAAAAAAAAAGCAAATTTTTTATTTTCGGGGAATGTTTTTCTTGAGCATTGAGGACAACTTTATAAGGCATTTGGAAGCGGATTTACGATTTATTGAGCAAAAAATGTAAATTTAGTGAATATTTAAGCTAAAAACTAAAAAAATTAATTGAAAAGTATAGTAGTAAGGCCCAAAACATTGTCAAATGGAGTTCTACCTTAAGAATCTCAATGAAAAGTTTTACTTAATTTTCAAAACTGCACGATGAGGCGAATATGAAAATAAATAAATTGAACGATAATTTAATTAAGTACCACTGAGTGAGGATTGGTAGCGTGGTACCGATCTTTCCCTATTCCAATTTATTTATTTATTCTACTTTCTTATTTTTTCCCTTGAATTTTTTCTTCATACTTTACCTTATTTGAGTAACCACTATTAAATTAAATATCTTAAAATTTAGGTTTTAAATTGATGATTACAAGTACTTAAATATGAACTATAATAGATTTTGCATGGAAAAATATATTTAGAAGAACATGAATATTATAGTTTCTTATTATGGTGAGAGAAATAAAAGAAAAATTAGCACCAAAACAAAACTATAAAAAAAATAAAATAAAATAAAAAATTGAAAAGGAATGATCGGGATGAAGCTAGCGATTTTTAACCAAAACGTTGCTGCCTTAATAGCAACCATTCAAGCATTAAGTCGGTAGAAACCACCGATCGTATCATTTTCTGTTTTATTTATTTATTTTCTGCTTTTTTCCTTTTCTCTGAATTTTTTCTCCTACATTACTTTTTTTAGATTCAAGATTATATCCTCGTTTTCCATGTGTGACCTCATTTTGTGTACCTTGTTTTTCACACGCCGGCTACCTTCGTTTTGCATGCCGCATTTTCCATTCGCTAAGGTTATCTCCAACCGAGGGCTGGCCAGATAGCTCGTTTTAGCCCTCTGGCCCTCCAAGAGATTAATATTTTAATGAACAATATAGGGCCATATTTGCCTCTGTCTCCAACCGAGGGCCAAAGGGCTTGTTTTAGCCCTATCACAAAAAACCGTCTCCAACCTAGGGCCATAGGGTCAAACATAATTTATTATTTAAATTTAAAAACTACAACAACTTAAATTTAAAAACTACAACTTATATTTAAAAACTACAACTAAAATTTAAAAACAACAAATTAAATTTGAAAACTACAAATTAAATTCGAAAACAACATTAACTTAAATTTCAAAACTACAACAACTTAAATTTAATATCCATAATCAACATCACCTTCATCATCTGCCATTGTAGGAGTATAAAAAATATGAAGTTATAGGAAAAAATGGAATTTAAAAAAAATATATGAAACAAATTTTGTAAAATAAAAGTTATAGGAAAAAAATGGAATTTAAAAAAAATATGAAAAATAGAAGTTATAGGAAAAATTTTGTAAATAAAAAATAATAATAAAACTGTAAAAAAAAAAAAATTTCAAATGCAACGGCTAGCGGACGTTAGCTAGCTGTTGCATTTGAATTTTTTTCTTAAGCATTCATGTCGGTTATAACCGACAGGAAAGATGATTTTTCTAGCCAGCCCTCCAGCCCTCTCATATTCCGTGGGGCCCTCTCAAATTCCACAACCCTATGGTCTAGCCCTCGGTTGGAGACGGTTTTCGGGTTATTTTCGGCCCTCTTTTCCTCTGGACCCTTCAGTTGGAGATGGCCTAAGCCAACCTCAATTTGCCTGACAGAACCCACCTCGTTTTGCATGCTAGAACCATGATGCCTTTTCTGTGAGCGGCGCCCTCCTCACTTTCCGTGCCTATGTTGGCCTCGTTTTGCATGTGCGGAGTATGCCTCGTTATGTTGGCATGGAATACGCCTCGTTTTGTGTTGAGATTCTGCTGATAAGGGAATTCAACATGCATATTTAATATGTAATTTCTCCCTCCAAAATATTGAGAAATCCATTCAAGGGTTGGAACATTCTCATGCTGGAATGGGGAATGTGGGAAAGCTGAAGGATCCATTGGTTAAGATCTGGCTCGGATGCTACTAGTAGCTAAGCATTCTAGTATTTTTCTCTCAAAAAACAAAAACGGAAACAAGAAAGTTCATGGCCGTTGTCCGAGCACTGTCCAGTTCCAACCTGAGAGTCATCTACGTCTACTTGTCCAAGAGTACTGAGTCGAGAAAGGGCTTGAACTGGTAGCTTTTCTTCAACGGTGATAAGCATTGTTAAAGGCTCATGTGCTGAAGGATTTATAAAAGTACATTTGTTCACAAGACAATATTCTAAATTGCTGAACTACTACAAGTGAAATTGAGTTATGGATTGCTCTGATCGTTGGGGTCTTCCTCATTACGTCATGAGTTCAAAAACTCTTCTGTCCAGAGTGTAAATTAGTATAGAATAACACTTATACTCAAGAACTGCGAGTGGATTTGAACTTGAGCACAACAGGGCAGATACGCTTCCTAGCCAATTAGCTAACCACATCAAGGAATTACAATGAAAACAGCATTCCAAAGTACAGCAAGCACAAATTACGGAATGTGATACCGAATTTACTAATCCATCTAAGCCATCACAAATTCACTTACAATCTCATTATTTCAACAAATGAAAGTGTGCCGAACCGCATTAAACGTTTTCTCAATAGAAACAGAGAACAAATTTAAAGGCTCAAAACCAGTCCTAGAGTAAGCTAGCATTTACAACAGGATACAAGACATTCATGGCAAACAAGCATATCGACATGAAAACACAAGCAATAGAAATCCCTATAATTTATCCTCGTCAATATAAACTCCTGAATAATTTCTTCCCACTCAACTCAATCGTATAAAATATTCCAGCATCCACCTGAAATTCCAAAGAAAACAAATCATTTTGCATCGTGCATGTGCATCAATGTCAAAAAAATAAAAAATTAGAAATGCCTGAAACAATGAGAAAATCTGACCAAAAAAAAAAATAATGAGATTTTATTTTAACAAACATTATTTATGTTAAAAATAATGAGCTAGCAATAATGTGGTTTAAATTCATTTTTTACGAGAATCGAACTTAACTCTCACTTAACTGAACACTTATTGTCAATTAAAACGTATAAAATTATTATTTTAACTATCTAATCAAAACTAAACACAGATAAAAAATATGGTCGGTACTTTAATCAAAAGAAATGATAACTGTAACTACCTGATTGGCTCAAGTCTCCTCCTCAGATGTTGATTGATATTTTCCCCAATGAAGTATGCAAACCCAAATAAAGCGATAATGGCCATTGTAGTCACCCAATTTTTGAAAATTTAACAATGCACTTACTATTTTTTTTATTTTTTTTAACAAGCGATATTATTTATACTAAAGGAAGAGTGTTGGGTTTAATCTCACAATAAGCTAGCAATAATGTGGTTCAAATTCGCTTTTAGCGAGAATCAAACTTAAGACATCTCACTTACAAGTAGAGAGAAATATCACTAACCGTAATACTAAGTGACCATTTAACAATGCACTTTGTTATCAATTAATTTTAAAAAAAAAAAAGTTATCAATAAATTACCTAAATGAATTAAGTTTTCATATTTTACCTTTCCAACGATGTCATCATGAATGATAAATTGAATGAAACCTTTTAAATTTGGCCCAAGCATGGCACAACACGAAATTCGTAGAGCTCATCATAAACGGATTGGGTCAGCCTGACTCGTTGTACACTTTTAAGAGTAACCTATTTATACTAGAGTACAGTAAGCCTAGAAACCCTTAATGGTCACTATTCTCAAATAAAGTGTATAAAGCTGAACTGTTTTTATTCATTGAGGTGGATGAGAGCACATATTTTGTAAACTAAGTGAAGGAGAGAAATGAGATTCTGCTGATTTTTGTTCATACATAATGCTTCTCCTGTACATACATATTTAGTATGTAATTTCAACCACAAATGTTTTTGTAAGCTGAATGTATATTTAGTAGAATATTTAAACCGAAATCTAAGAAAACAAGTGAAAATATAGTAGTGACCTCAGAACATTGTCAAATGGGGTTATACCCTCAAGAATCTCAACATAAAGTTTTACTTTAATTTTCAAAACTTCATAGTGAGGCGAAGGTGAAAATAAATAGTGAGATCCAACATTTTTTGGCAAAAATGCAAATTTTTATTTTTACGAAATATTTTCTGTGAGCATTGAGGAAAACTTTATAAGGCATTTGGAAGTGGTTTTACGGTTTATTGCACAATAAATGTACATTTAGTATAATATTTAAGCCGAAAACTAGGAAAATAAGTGAAAAATATAATAGTGAGCGTCAAAACATTTTTAAAATGGGGTTCCATACTCAAGAATATCTACGGAAAGTCCTTCTTTAATTTCAAAACTTCATGGTGAGGCGAAGGTGAAAATAAGTATGTTAAACGATGATATATGTACGAGCTTGCAAAACCGACTAAAAATTGTGAGTTAACACCCACGTTTTTTTGTCAAAAAAAAAAGCAAATTTTTTATTTTCGGGGAATATTTTTCTTGAGCATTGAGGACAACTTTATAAGACATTTGGAAGCGGATTTACGATTTATTGAGCAAAAAATGTAAATTTAGTGAATATTTAAGCTAAAAACTAAAAAAATTAATTGAAAAGTATAGTAGTAAGGCCCAAAACATTGTCAAATGGAGTTCTACCCTCAAGAATCTCAATAGAAAGTTTTACTTAATTTTCAAAACTGCACGATAAGGCGAATATGAAAATAAATAAATTGAACGATAATTTAATTAAGTACCACTGAGTGAGGATTGGTAGCGTGGTACCGATCTTTCCCTATTCCATTTTATTTATTTATTCTTCTTTCTTGTTTTTTCCCTTGAGTTTTTTCTTCATACTTTACCTTATTTGAGTAACCACTATTAAATTAAAATATCTTATAATTTAGGTTTTAAATTGATGATTACAAGTCTTTAAATATGAACTATAATAGATTTTGCATGGAAAAATATATATAGAAGAACATGAATATTATATTTTCTTATTATGGTAAGAGAAATAAAAGAAAAATTAGCAACAAAACAAAACTATAAAAAAAATAAAAAATTGAAAAGAAATGATCGGGACAAAGATAGCGATTTATGGCCTATTACGTCGCTACCTTAATAGCAACATTTTACCTTTAAGTCGGTACAAAACCACCGATCGTATCATTTTCTGTTTTATTTATTTATTTTCTGCTTTTTGCCTTTTCTCTGAATTTTTTCTCCTACATTACTTCTTTTAGATTCAAGATTATATCCTCATTTTCCATGTGTTGGCCCGCCTCATTTTGTGTACCTTGTTTTTCACACGTCGGCTACCTTCGTTTTGCATGCCGTATTTTCCATTCGCCAAGGCCATCTCTGACCGAGGGCTGGCCAGAAGGCTCGTTTTAGCCCTCTGGCCCTCCAAGATATTAATATTTTAATGAACAGTACATGCCCATATTTGCCTCTGTCTCCAACTCAAATGTAACGGCTAACTAACATCAGCTAGCCGTTGCATTTGAATTTTTTTCTTAAGCATTATAATCGGCAGAGAATACATTTAAATTAAATAATATAAACGTATTCATGTCGGTTATAACCAACAGGAAAGATGATTTTTCTAGCCAACCCTCCAACCCTCTCTGATTTCGTGGGGCCCTCTCAGATTCCACAGCCCTATGGCCTAGCCCTCAGTTGGAGACGGTTTTCGGGATATTTCGGCCCTCTGGCGCTCTGGACCCTTCGGTTGGAGATGGCCTAAGCCAACCTCAATTTGCATGATCGAACCCACCTCGTTTTGCATGCTAGAACCATGACGCCTTTTCTGTGAGTGGCGCCCTCCTCACTTTCCGTGCCTATGTTGGCCTCGTTCTGCATGCGCGGAGTATGCCTCGTTATGCGGGCATGGAATACGCCTTGTTTTGTGTTGAGATTCTGCTAATAAGGGAATTCAACATGCATATTTTATATGTAATTTCTCCCTCCAAAATATTGAGAAATCCATTCAAGGGTTGGGACATTCTAATGCTGGAATAGGGAATACGGGAAAGCTGAAGGATCCATTGGTTAAGATCTGGCTCGGATGCTACTAGTGGCTAAGCATTCTTGTAATTTTCTCTCAAAAAACAAAAACGGAAACAAGAAAGTTCATGGCCGTTGTCCAAGCACTATCCAGTTCCAACCTGAGAGTCATCTACGTCTACTTGTCCAAGAGTACTGAGTCGAGAAAGGGCTTGAACTGGTTGCTTCTCTTCGATGGAGATAAGCATTGTTAAAGGCTCGTGTGCTGAGGGATTTATAAAAGTACATTTGTTCACAAGACAATATTCTAAATTGCTGAACTACTACAAGTGAATTTGAGTTATGGATTGCTCTGATCGTTGGGGTCTTCCTCATTACGTCATGAGTTCAAAAACTCTCCTGTCCAGAGTGTAAATTAGTATAGAATAACGCTTATACTCAAGGACTGCGAGTGGATTTGAACTCGAGCGCAACAGGGCAGATACGCTTCCTAGCCAATTAGCTAACCACATCGAGGAATTACAATGAAAACAGCATTCCAAAGTACAGCAAGCACAAATTACGGAATGTGATGCCGAATTCACTAATCCATCTAAGCCATCACAAATTCACTTACAATCTCATTATTTCAACAAATGAAAGTGTGCCGAACCGCAGTAAACGTTTTCTCAATAGAAACAGAAAGAACAAATTTAAAGGCTCAAAACCAGTTCTAGAGTAACCTAGCATTTACAACAGGATACAAGACATTCATGGCAAACAAGCATATCGACATGAAAACACAAGCAATAGAAATCCCTATAATTTATCCGCGTCAATATAAACTCCTGAATAATTTCTTCCCACTCAACTCAATCGTATAAAATATTCCAGCATCCACCTGAAATTCCTCTCCTCACAGCAGCAATCCCGTGTTTCTAGCACCTAATCTCGTATGAACCAGCTTTCGTGATATAGCGAACCCACTCAACAGTGTTGTATCCACTCTTTTCCCATACCTGCAGAAAATCAATGAATAAACTATACATTTTCTAGCTAAGGCATACCAGTGTTGGCGGGGCAAAGACATTACCTTGAGAAAACGCACACGTAAACCAGACGCTGTAAACATTGGAACCTGTATATGTAATAACCCAAATGAGTCGCCTCTAAGTAGGTGGACGAAAAATCATATTGAATGCGATAAAACCTAAACATACAGGAAACGGACATTTTAAACTATAAGCCAGGAAATAGCTCGCTATTCTATCTGTAACCACCTACTGAGGTGCTTAATAATTGATTAAAATAACTTCAAAAGTAATTTATGATTAATCATTTGATATGTGCTTCAGATGGACATAGACGTGGAACAGAACTTCAAAGTTACATGAAAGGTATTAGTTCGGTAACACATCAACCTATTTAGGGCTTGGCAACATTTAATTCGTTTTTTTATTCTTCTATAATAAAGCACCGCCTACGGAGGTGGAGATGAGCTCCTGGGATTAAAAACAAATGAAATGTGTGCCCAATTGTCACAATACTCCTGGAATTAGTAATGACGATTAGTTACGCACCTGGAACTCCATCTGAATTGGTGGTCTTGTCCAAGATTTCTTTTCTGTCATCGTGGAAATCAGCTCAACTTCTGCACTCAAAGTTGGCTCTGTTTGTCCTGGAAATTTCCTTATCCTACAAAGTGCAAGAAAGTTAATACAATATAGTGGAAGAAAGAACAATAATGTGCAACACGCAGAGACACATTTCAGTTAGCCTCCTATAGGCTATAAGCTCCATATATGCCCGACAAAATTTGAACACTTTGAACCTAAAAAGGTAGAATCTTTCCCAACTCCAAATCTAACTCATCTTTTTACCACCTACGACCATGTCCAAGGGCTACTACATTGAATCATATTGCAGAATTATTTTTAATGAAAAATTTAATTCAAATCTTAAAGGATTATAATTCAACAAATAAACATATAAAGAACTCACTTCCAGACCAAGCAATCAATAGCAGCATTATATTTTGCTCGACCAGATGTCACTTGAAAACTTGTCTTTGCTGTTTGTTTTGGCACAGGAATTTTGATGACAACCCCAAGAGCAAACATTTTTGCACCAAAAACGCTCTTGACCTGCAAAGCAAGCACGTACATAAGCTATCTTCCCAGCAAAGAACTTCTAAATGATAGCAGTTTTAAAATGCAAAGTGGCAAACCTTAACATTTACTTCAATGCGAGTTCTGCCGAGTTCTTTAATTGTAGGCAATACTCGGAATGGAAGATTCACACCCTCAGTAATACGATACCTAAGGCACATAAAATCCAACCACACAAGAAGGCCTCATAATACAATGAAATTTGTAGAACACTGATAAGTAACTATGACAATTTAACTGTATCAAAGGAAATTCAACCTATGAAAAATAATTGTAAGAGTAATATTTGGATGTCGTAGTTTAATACTAGCAAATTTGCATGCATTACGCATGTTACTGCAGAAAAGGTAGTGGTAAAGAGTTCAAAAGGTTTAAGTAAAACAATATAACAGCTATTGAGGACTTATTGTTGCTTGATAACTTCATCAACCAACAAAGCTCGTGTCAAAAAAGAAAAAATTAATGAGTGGAGTTATGAGTCGTAAAACCAACTGGGCCATCAAAAACATAGAAGATATAATCAGAACATCAAATGATATGAGAATTGCATAATTGAAACTCTTCGAAATCACAGACAAGGTTAAATAGCAAGCCTCATTATAAAAACAGGTTTTACCATGTTGCGGCATCCTAATAAATCCTAATGAAACACAATGAGCAATGACAAAACACTACCATGAAGTGAGCAGAACTGAGATTAAGAAAAGCTAAATTAAATTCAAAGCATAAAGTAGGACATTAAAGGAAGTATGAGCTTACTTCATCAATTCAAATTCACCATCAGGAGGCACAAAACTAACTGTCTTCTCTGAGTTAAATCTCGTCAAGTTTACACATTGATGGAAAGTAACATCATCAAGCTCGATAGTTTTCCCACTGCAAAAATACTCGAGTCAAAATAGAAACTAAAACGGGATTACATTTTTGTGCGGTCAGAAACCATAACCATCTCAATAAAGGCCAACAAGCAAGGTCTTAAATACAGATATCAACTTTTCTGCATCCAACTATAAAGGCAAATAAAATGACCAAGAAAAGATAAATTCAAAGTTTACGAAACGCTGGAATAAAAATATAAAAATGATTGGTCAAATAAACATAAGAGTTGTAAATCTCAATCTACTAAAGATTTGACAGTAACAAGGCAAGAAGAAACTAAGGAAAGAAAAAGAAAAATGTATTACATCTTAACCACAGTGCACATGCACATTGCAGAAAACTCATTCCATATCAGTCAGAAAGAAAGAAACAAATATGTCTTCAATACCACTAAATGTCTGCTGCAGCTCAATTAAGGTAAGCAATTTGCTTGGAGAGAAATTCCTTAGTAAGGCCCTAAATTCTCTCTTGCAAATAGAAAAGTTTATTTAATCTTTGTAGGCTGGCCACAATTTAGAGAAGAGAGCATGCAAGCTTCACTGTATTGAGGGTTCTCTACTGAAAACTGAGGTGCGCTTTACTTTGTTCTCTTCTATTTATATACTTAATATTTTGTTTTCCAATGATAGGCTAGGGAGTTGAGTTAAGAAATTTCCCATCAGCAAAAGCATGTAACAACATTATTCCATGTGGAAATCTAATAAACTAGTTATATTTGTCTTCAAAAGGAAGAGTAACTACTTAAAAAGTTCACCCGTATCTAAGGAAACAGAAATTTGAAAACAAATATTACGCTAAGAAGTTGGTGGTTGAAGTTGAATACAATCTAAGTACCAGAACAGCATAGTGAGCCACTAAAACATACCTTTTGGTGGGACGGGATTTAAGTTGCGACTCTTTCTCAAGGCCAATTTTATCATTCAAGCCCAACTTCAAATCGGGCATTCCAGAGAGAAAGCACTTCATTAGAACCTTCCCGGTTACATCACAGCGCAGAACACTACCTATAGCCTCCAAAATCAGTTATAAGTGACAAAACAGACTTTCTTTGTGTCAAACACATTCAAAAACACCTGCCTACCTTTGGAAGACATAAGAAGATTTACACTTTCCACAATATCCAAGAAGACCTGCACGAATGAAATATTTGTAATCTAGTAGACTGTTTAATAAAGATGTAAAAGAAAAGTAAGAAAATTCTAAATACCTCATTCTTTTTATAAACAAGGCCCTCTCTACGCCAACCAACAGCACCTGTAACTTGTAGTGTTGCATTAGGGACAGGTTTATCTGTAGGCTGTTGTTTTAGGCACACAATTGAAAAGAAAAATCATCAGAAACTAATATCATGATGTCCACAATTTTTTTTTTTTTTTTTTTTTTTTTTTTGAGAAAGATCATGATACAGATACACACATGAAGAACTAAAAGGTTCCGTATATTATTATTGAGAAAAAGTCACCAAATTCATCACACGTAATAGCCCTACCATATCTTACCTTAGAAGAGAATGGAGAGCGCACTCCTTCCTGAGTGATGTAAAGCTTCAAAATTTCTGGAGAAAGATTCTGTGGGTAACCAAAATCCATAATTTCTGCAATTGAAAAGTGGATATTGACTATTCAGACATGATGAATTCTAAAGATACATACAATTACAAGCAAACACTTAGATAAAAGCTTAAATCATATAAACAACTGGCATAATGAAAACATGCAAGCATTTGAACATCATAATCAACAAGTAATGTGATGAATGCATGTATGGATTCTGACATGGTCAATGAAATTGGTACCAGATCACAATCACAAAAAAACTCAATGTTACTTAGTGCAACTTATTTCAACATCATCATATTCCTTAAAGATGAATTCAATAATCAAGATCACAAATAACTAAAGAGTGCTTTTATCAAGTGGTAGGAGAACAGTTACAAAGAACCACGCTAATCATTAAGGTCGAGAATTTCCCTTCACATTCTTAAGTGTGAAATTCATGATATTCTCCGATAACGATGCCAAGCCCAGAATTGATGGCGTCAAATGAAATAGACATCATCTAATAAAAACAATCCTTTGACAATGCCTTGTATGCACATGCACAGCAATGGTTATGACATGCCATATTAGAAAGTCCCACACATGGTCTTGTGCCCAACAATACTACAACTAACAAACCTAGTCATGTTATAAGAGGATGGTGTGTATAGTTGAATTGTTTTGTATTTACAAAATAGACTTCTAGAATATGCATCTTCGGCGACTAAAGTTCATCTATCAACATAAAAATCCTTCCTTATTTGAAAATTTGTGGCATTCCCCCAATATCTTCTGCTTTTAAACTCTTTGCCATATTTTATGAGGTGAATTCTAAAGAGTGAAACATGTGCAGGATAATGGTTTTTGTATACTATACAATAGCTTCTGTAAATGCATGCAAACAGTTGAGGTGAATTGTTCAATTACATACCATCCAATAGCTCATAAATCAGAACAAAATTATTACGAATTGCATCTTCGTCAAAAGCCCCACCAAAATAAGATTTGAACAGTGCAACAGCCTGCAAGCAGAATAGACCAGAATCATTCACCAAAATCTAAGACTATTATTTGCCGGTTCATATCCCAGAGGGTCAAAAACACATTACACAACCATGTTCCCCAACCTCAGCTCAAAAGACAGGTATTACTTTAAACCTGTCTATGGTGAGTTAAAAAAACTTTATGGGGAGATTATCACATTCCTTGCAAGACCTGTATACTTACCAGTTACAACTTACCACATTAATGAAATATTTTTAGCATAAAAAGAAATTAATAAAAAGGAGACCATTGACATAAGAGAACTCCGTGCCAATTATTAATAGTTCTCCCGAGAATGCACTATCCCACATCTAAAGTCATGTAGCTAACTACAGCACTAATCCAGCCGCCATAAAGAAGGAAAAAACAAAACAGTTGATTCATCCTTTTTCAAGAAACTTTTTTATCAAAGTAATTCCAAATTCAACCAAAAACCAATCAGTACTTTCACACGATTAGATTGAATATATGTTGTGAGGCACGTAGATTTTCTCATTCCCCCATAAGAGAGAAATGAGTTACCATTCTTTGTCATAAAAGAAAGTCTACTCATCTATATAATAAGTCATTGGAATTCTTAGCGTTTTGCAACAGTGTCTTGGTAAGAGTAAAGATTCCTTCAATAAAAAAAACCCTTGAATTACCTATGATGCAAAGAATGGTAAACTACAATACAGAAGAAGCATGAATGAGAGAAAAGGCAAGACTACATATATGCACTCCAGATAAACATCGGAAAAAATAAAAACTTAAGGAAAAAAAATTCCCTTTTAATTGCTTTTGTCCTGTCAAATTTTTTGGGAGTAAAACTTAGAAGTCAAGATATGATGCAAGCTCCTTCAACTTTTTTAGAGAACAGATCAACAAGGGCAAATAAGATCCTTACATCAGAGCATTATATATAAAAGTCTTGAATTCTAAAGGAAAATGAAATCTACATAGACTTTAGATGATAAGATCTCATTACCTCAACAACAAACTTGAATGCACAGGCTACATTGGCATTGCTGCTGACTACAATCACAATGTAAACGTTGCTGATTCTCATGTAAAAGAAAGAGCATCCACCAATCTGCCGCACAGGACATGTTCCGAGTTCTTTTGTTTGCATAATATGTGTGCGGAAAGCATCCACCATATTTCCACTGAAAAAAATGATTAGAGTATTTAGACAACCCCACAAGGTTGATTCTTTAATGAAATTTTACTCAAATAGAGCACCAGCATAGATGCTCCAAACACAAGCAAAGAACTGACAAAGAAAATTTTCCACTCATGACGAGAAGGCCTAACAAGGTAGCATTCCCAGACTAACAATATATTCTAGCACCACCCTATAGAACTTTTTAAGTGAGCTTGGAACCTAGCCCGAACCCTCTCTTTTGCCTTCTCAAAGGCGAATAATTTCAAAATAATACCTTTCTGCATACATAGCCCAGAAGAATACATATACAAGGAAAAACTAAGGAGCCTGCCTGTCTATAACTTAGTACAGGACGTAATGAGTGTATTATGGTATAAAGGAGGTATTAGGTTCATTTTGTAAGACCAAAAAAAAAAAGAAAAGATCTTAAATCCACTGTAGACGTTGACTAATAAGCCCTCACTTCTATCCAGCAGACTATTACATATACATGAAGAACTAGATAATTAAAATGTTAACTAAGCCCTGAGAAAAGGTAACATTATGTCTTTGGCCATTGTTGATGGCTTAATTTCATTGTAACAAATTTACCTAAAGCCATAACACCATCAATCTTCATGAGTTTCTATCAAGCCACACGGTTAACGACTGATGAGGGAATCACATCTGATTAGCTAGTTGGTTAGACAATAGCTTAACAAGACAACGATCAGTGAACTGAGATACAGGCAGCAGCGGGGAATTTTCAGCTAGTTTCATCTAAATCCTACGCTACTTAAACCGAGCAAAACCCACAGCCTATCAATTAACTGGACAGCAATTGTATGATGAATAACAAAACAGAACTATGTATCAATTACCACCTTTGATCTACATTTCAACTCGGTACACTCTCATGAATCACAAAAGTACCATGTCCCATTTAAATTTCAAAACTTTGACCAAAACCCAGAAATCATAAATCACAATACAGAAAACCCATTGACCAAAAACCTTTGTAGATACATAAAAGTAAATTTCAGGCCAAACCCATAACAAAAAATTAAACATACAACCTAAATCTCAACAATTTCACCATCAAATTAACAGTTCCTAAAAGCACAGAGAGAGAGAGAGAAAGATTACCCAACATCGTCACGATAGAGACGGTTGATGAGAACATCACCGCGGAGGTTCAAGAAGTAGATGGCGGAAGCAGCCACCGGCATCTCTGATCCAGTGAATCAAGAACAAATCAGCTGATGGGATTGGGTCCAGCTATCAGATCTGCGAGATTTGGAAATGAACGGCTGAGATTGCCAGACTAGAGCATCTGCAATGGTCTGCTGGTGGGTGGTAACTGTTATCTCACGAGACTGAGTCTCTCGTCGGCAGGCAATGCAAAAGATCAGACTGAAAACAAAGAGAGAGAAGTTGGTCTTTCTTTCCCTTTCTAGTTCTGCAAGGGAAATTTGGAAAAATAGCTTTTCCTGATAAATGAAAATTAGTTCTTATAGAAGCCTTAAGTAACCCACCAATACGTATGTTTATTTTATTGGCTAACCACATATTATTACTGTTAGGATTCTAACAGGATTACTAGTAAATAAGATGCTTATGATTGTGCCAGATGGCATCATCTGAGCGATTGAGCTTATAATACTTGTAATAAGGTTGTTAGTATAGATGTAATACGATAAAAGTAGTTGGGAAAAGTTGTTATATGGTTGGTTTTGTAAGTAATGGAAGGGAGTTATGAAATAGTATTAGAATTCCTTTTGTCATTCTTTCTCTTCGAGTTCTCTCATGGCGTCTCTAAGTTAAGGTTGATCGAGGATCTATCATTGGTATCAAGCCAATCTTGACTCCTCCATCCGTTCTCTGTTGTCGTATGACTCATACATCGACAAAGAAAGCTATGGAATCGCAAAATCAACTTGCTACGATCAACATCACTCTCACCACTCTACTCCAAAGGTTCGATGCCATGGAAGAGCATCAAGGTTCATCAGATGCTCGAATCGAAAAGCTTCATCGTGATTTTCTGGAAAAGGGTGCAATGGGTTGTCCGGGAGATTCATAGGAGGCAACTCAATTTGATCCCAATTTGCGTGATGATTCAAGAACCTAGCATATCAACCGCCATGAATTTGGGTTTCAACCAAGACCCCTTCTGGTTAAACTTAATTTTCCTTGCTTCCAGGAAGGGGATGATCCTTTGGGTGGATTTATAAGGCGGAGCATTATTTCGATTACTTTGATATTCTGGCCGACAAAAAAGTTTGTATGGCTTCCTTTCATATGGAGGGTGAAGCGCTTCAATGGTTTCAGTGGATTAATTACATTAGGAAATATCCTAAATGGGAAGATTTTACAAAGATTTTCTACAGGGAATTTGGTTCATCTGACCTTATGGATTGCACTGAAAATTTGGTGAAACTTCAACAATCTGGGTTGCTAAGGGATTACATTATGGAATTCCAGCGTTTAGCAAATCGAACCGTCAAAATGACCCTCGGCCTTTTGAAAAGTTGTTTTATTGGTGGATTGAAACCAGAAATTCACCATGATGTCAAGATTCTGAAAACATTCGATGTTCATGAAACCATTGCATATTCTCAACAGGTTGATGCCAAATTGGCAGAATTAAAGGTCTGATCTTTTCCAAGAAACTCTTCATCTGCATCCCAGTTGTCGTTATCTGATATCACAACAAGCCAAAGATTGAGCCTCCTTCAAGAAATGAATGTTTTAGGCACTTAACAGCAGCTGAAATTGAATTTCGAAGGAAGAACAGGTTGTGTTCTAACTGTGATGAAATTTTTTCCAAAGAGCATGTGTGTGCAGGTCCAAAACGTCAAGTACTGCTCATGGATGTGTACGAAAATGGAGACCTTATTGAGCATCATTCTGATGATAATAAAGAGCCTGAGGTAACTGCTTGTGCAATTTATGGAATGCCTACTCCAAAATCCATCAAAACAATGAAAGTCAGTGGGTTAGTACTTAATTGTCTTGCTATTTTTTTGATAGATTCAGGGAGCTCACATTATTTCATCGATATCTCACTGATCAAACAACTAAAAGGTCATTTAGATACCACACACCCATTCACTGTGAAGATTGCAAATGGGGGATCCCTCACTAGTCCTGGATATTTAGCTCAGGTTTTTATTCGCCTACAGAATTATGCAATTGTGCTTGATTTCTATACTCTTCCTTTGGGTGGTTGTGATATTGTTTTGGGCATACAATGGTTAAGAACATTGAGACCAGTATTATGGGACTTTGACAAGATGATTATGCAGTTTGTAGTTGGCAACACCACTTTTTCCATATCAAGTCCTCAATCCCACGAACCTCAATCCATTTCTTCCTTACAAATGGATAGGTTGCTCAACTATGAACATTGCTTATGGGCTGCTTTATTTGTTTTGCAAGTTAGTGCAGACAGCATAACCCCACCTGCTCATTCTCAGTTGGATTCTTCCCAAGATAATGATTTGCAAGTTCTGTTAGCAAAGTATCAACCTATTTTCCAAAGCCCATATGGATTACCTTCATCTAGGTCCCATGATCACAGAATACCATTGTTAGAAGGTTGCAAACCGCCTAGTGCTCGCCCTTATATATATGGTCCCCTTCAAAAAACAGAAATTGAGAAATATGTCAATGAGCTACTGGAATCAAGTTTCATCAGGCCAAGCCATAGTCATTTCTCCTTTCCAGTAAGATTAGTGAAGAAAAAGGAAGGTACTTGGAGGATGTGCATGGACTATAAGGCACTTAATCTCCTCACAATCAAAGATAAGCACCCTATCCCATTGATTGATGAATTGTTAGATGACCTTTTTGGTGCAAAATATTTCTCAAAATTGGATCTCAAGTCCAGGTATCATCAAATTCGGATGCACCCCAATGACATTGCAAAAACTGCCTTTAGAACTCATGAGGGACATTATGAGTTCCTAGTTATGACGTCTGGCTTAACAAATGCCCCTGCATCTTTCCAAAGCCTTATGAATGAGATATTTAGGCCTTATTTGAGGAAATTCATCTTAGTTTTCTTTGATGATATTTTGACATATAGTGCTTCCTGGGAGTTGCATCTGCAACATTTAAACATTGCTCTCAGTTTACTCCAAAGTCATCACTTGTTTGTGAAATTATCTAAGTGTGCTTTTGGCAAACAACAGATCGAATACTTAGGCCATATTGTTTCTCATACTGGAGTAGCTGCTGATCCTTCCAAACTGAAAGCCATTACAGATTGGCCTTTTCCTACTTCTGTGAAAGCTTTAAGAGGTTTTTTAGGCTTAACTGGTTATTATAGGAAGTTCATTCCTCAATTTGGAAGAATTAGTGAACCTTTGACTCAACTCACTAAGAAGTATGGGTTTAAATGGAGTTCTGCAGCCACTGATGCATTTCAGGAACTAAAAAATGCAATGTTGTCTCCTCAAATTTTGGCATTACCAGATTTTTCAAAACCATTTGTTATTGAAATTGATGCTTCTGGCACTAGGATAAGGCCGTTTTGCAACAAGAAGGTCGACCTATTGCCTTTACCAGTCAAGCTCTAAGACCAAAGAATTAAGCACTATCTGCATATGAAGGGGAAATGTTAGCTGTGATTCATGCAGTTAAAAAGTGGCAGTCCTGTTTACTAAGAAACCACTTCATTATAAAGACAGATCATCATAGCCTCAAATATTTTATCCAAAATCGAGCTAATTCTCATTTCCAGCAAAAAGGGATTTCCAAGTTACTTGGATTTGACTATGAAATCCAGTATAGAAAAGGCAGTGACAATAATGCAACTGATGCATTATATAGAGTGTTCAATTCTCAGGTTAATTCAGCTATTGGTCCCAATACTAAACTTGTCATGGCTTCAAGCATGGTTGTGGATCCGGATCACAGTAATAATTCTCCAATTACATTGGCATGCACAGACTTTGACAGTGAATTATTTGCCTTATCTTACCCTTATATGTCCTGGCTCGATGATCTGCGACGACATGTCGAAAAAGATGATTGGATTTTGAAGAAGTCTCAAGCAGTTTTACACACAACCTTAGATTCAATTCCATTAAATTTGCTCAAATATCAGTTTGATAATGGATTTTTGAAGTATAAAAATAGGATTGTTATTAGTCCTACAAGTCCGTGGAGAACAAAGGTATTTGAAGAACACCATTGTACACCATCAGTAGGCCATGAAGGTTTTCTCAAGACCTATAAAAGGATATCTAGATCTTTTTATTGGGAGGTTATGAAGAACAATATCAAAGAGATGATTGTTGGATGTGATATTTGCCAAAAGAATTAAGTATGTGACACTTGCACCTGCTAGACTTATTAATCCATTACTAATCCTTCAAAGAATTTGGTCTGATATAGCTATGGATTTTATCACTGGACTTCATCCATGCAAGGGTAAATCAGTTATATTTGTCGTTGTTGACAGATTCTCAAAAGCTGCACATTTTTTACCCTTGTCTCATCCATATACAGCACATTTAGTGCCCCAAGTCTTTATTGATCAGGTGTTTAAATTACATGGAATGCCTACTTCCAATGTATTTGATAGGGACCCAATCTTCATCAGCTCATTTTGAGAGGAGTTTTTTAAACTTCAAGGGTCCAAGCTCTGTCTCAACTCAGGATTCCATCCTCAAATTGATGGACAAATTGAAGTTCTAAATAGATGTCTGGAAACATATTTGAGGTGTTTTTGTAGCTTGCAACCTAAGCAATGGTTGACATGGCTTCCTTGAGCAGAATGGAGCTACAACACCTCTTATCAATCTGCAAACAAAATGACACCTTATGAAATGGTGTATGGACAATCTCCACCACAGGTTCCACTTTATGAACTTGGTACAAAAAAAATTGATATGGTGGATCAGTGTTTGAAGGACATGACTAGAATTTTATCATTGTTAAAGACCAACTTAGCAGCTGCTGTAGGAAAGGATGACAACTTAAGCAAACAAACATAGAATTGAGAGATCATTTGAAATTGGTGATTTTGCTTACCTCAGGTTAGTTCCTTATCAGCAAAAGTCGCTAGCTTTGCACCCTTTCCATAAACTTCATCCTCGATTCTATGGTCCTTTTGAGGTTATTACTCGAGTTGGGCATGTGGTGTATAAATTGAAGCTACCAAGTCATTCCAAGGTCCATCCAATTGTTCATGTTTCATGTCTCAAAAAGAAATTGGGAAATGTAGTCACTACTACTATTCCATTACCATCAGTTCAAGACGTTGGCTTAATGCAAGATGAGCCAGAACCCGAAGCTATTTTGGACCGCAGTGTGATTACAACATGAGTGACTTTAATCACAGAAGTGTTGGTGCATTGGAAAAATCAACATGTTGCAGATGCATCTTGGGAAAACTTTGGATATTCTTCAGTCGAAGATTCATGACTTTCAGCCTTGATGACAAGGCTAATTTCAAAGGGGATAGTAATGTCAGGATTCTAATGGGATTACTAGTAAATAAGATGATTGTGATTGTGCCAGATGGCACCTTTTGAGCGATTGAGCTGTAATACTTGTAATAAGGTTGTTAGTATAGATGTAATAGGATAAAAGTAGTTGGGAAAAGTTGCTATATAGTTGGTTTTGTAAGTAACAGAAAGGCACTTATAAAATAGTATCGGAATTCCTTTTGTCATTCTCTCTCTTCGAGTTCTCTCATGGCTTCTCTGAGTTAAGGTCGATCGAGGATCTATCAATTACCCAGTAATTTTCAAATGGGTCATAATATTTTAATTTTTTCACATTATGTCATAAGTGCATTTGGGGGGGCTAGTCTCTTTGGACGTCTAATCATCCATTTAATTGATCAGTTTTTGTCAATATCGTGGAAATGTGACTTCTTAACCCATATAAACCATCTCCAATGTTATAGTGTCAAATGATAAACTTTAGCACATTACAAGCTTAATTTTAGCAATGGGCTCATGGAACTAAGTTTGTCTTAGCCTCGTGAAGCATCTTGAAAAGCTTCTCATATTGCTCTTAGAGGATCTCATTCCTGATCATTATTTTATTGTTATGAGCTTCCAGCTCTTCAACTTTAGCTTGAAGATCAACTTTCTTTATTTCCCTTCTTCATTGCCTCACGTTAGGCATGAGGGTAGTGTCGTTCTATGTGTTGTGGCTTCATTCGCTCCCCATGTTGAAGAGGGATACCTTATCGAATAACTATACAAAATTTGGAAATCAGCTTGACGAAGCTAGTAAAAGTAGGAAAAAATGCCGCTCCCACAAACGGCTTCAAATGTTGATGTGACTTTAGAACAACGTAAGTGTCAAGGTATGATCTTCGTAAGGTTGCTTCGGTCACCAAGTGTAGGTAATATGTAAAAAGATAGAGATAGGAAAACAAATACAAGATAAACGTGGTTCACCCTAAGTTGAGTTACGTCCAAGAGGGTATAAGAGTTCTCATTAATAATGTAAAGTTTACATGACACAAAATTTTAAGCATAATCATCATTAGTGAGTTCTAATAATGAGTTAAGTAGAATAATAGTATTAGGGACTAATTGTAGGAGAATGGTCTCCTTTTATAGTTAAGGAAAATCGCTCACTTCGTATGCAATCGATGTTAGACTTTAAGAGCTTTATCCTGATATTGACACGTGTTACATTGTAATTGGCCTTTTAATTGAAGAGAAATTCTTGTGCT
This sequence comes from Pyrus x bretschneideri, assembly GCF_019419815.1. NCBI lineage: Eukaryota > Viridiplantae > Streptophyta > Magnoliopsida > Rosales > Rosaceae > Pyrus > Pyrus x bretschneideri. The sequence goes on from NW_025999657.1 coordinate 58,138, forward strand.
TTAGCAGGGATACCTCATCACGAATCCTTAAATGAATCTTTGAAGGTATAAAGTTGCCCGCTGTTTGGTAATTTCTGAATCGGTGAAATATAGTGCAAACATGCGCAATTAGATATCAATTGTTTGATGTGATAAATTTTCTTGATGTTTGGGGACGGTTAATACAGATATATGACAGGACTAATCACTACAATGACTTCCAACAGCTTCAGGTGTTTAGATGTTGGTGGCTGTGGAAGTGTCGACATGACGCAGTTATCAATAACAACCTAATTCCCCCAGCTAGGGCAATCATATTGATGCAGAGGCAATGTGTAGCAATGGGAGTGTGCATTGAGAATTTTTTTGACATTGATTTTGGAATCGTACTGGCTCTATCTTGTGGGGATGTTATGTGGAAAACTGGAGTTGGATGCAACAGTCGAAGATATCATATTTTGATGTACTACACCTAGCAAAACAGTTGCTACTTGTCAAGTTTACTTATACTCTTTGCAGATAAAAGGGAGCGACTCACTTGATAGCTTCTTTTGTAATAAGAAACAGAGAAACCCATAGGGGTCATATTTTCCCAAATTGCTAGGGGTGTATTGAATTGAGAATTTGAGAGACTTTAATGAATTTATAAATCCATGGATTTTTATAGAGTTTAATTGAATTGTAGAAATTTCATATAAAATTTTAATTCAATTCCCTCGAAATCTCATTAGGAGAGGTGAGATTTGTGGATGCTTAAAATACACTACAAAATCTCTCCAATTCCCTCTAATTCTTAACTTTCTCAAATTCTTTAAAATCAATTTCTAATTGAATACACCTGGAATGTTATAAACTTCTTTAAAATCCTAATTGAATACATCCGGATTTCTAAGGATTTTAATAAATTATCTTAAAATTCTAATTGACTACACCTTGAATTTCAGAGAATTATTTAAAATCCTGATTGAATACCCCTAGATTCATTCAAAGAATTAAAATCCCTCAAAATCCCACATTGTTGAATCCCCCTAGATTCACTCTAGATGCAAACACTTCCTTTCGAATCACTACTTAATATTACGCTCTATTGTATTTCTCTTTACTTGTAAGTGAAAGGTCTTAGGTTCGATTCTTGCCAAAAACGAATTTAAACCACATTATTGGTAACCTATTTTGAAACTAAGCTCATTCCCTTCCACTTAATGTAGATAATATTGCTTCGACACATTTCCTTTCGAATCAAACAAAACTATGGTTTGACCCAAAAAAGAAGGAATTTTATAGGGAGTTTTGATGAAAAGCCTGCGGTACTGTTTATTTTAACGAAAAACCACATTTTTACACTAAAAAGTCAAATTTTGTACTATTCACTTTACCATTTATTTTGTCCTTATCATTAAAACTCAAAGTTTTCAAGTCTTTTTCATTAATTTTCCTAATTTTATAGTTGGCGTAAAACGAAGATTTTCTTTCATGGTTTTGTCGGAAAAAAGCTTGGGCCAGCAGCCGGCCCGTTTAGCATGATGTCCACAACTTACCCGTTCTGACGTGTAGCCAGTGTTATCTCCACGCGTCAAATGCTGATAGACAGGTGGGATATCCCCGCATCCACTGCATCCTGATATTAACAAAATCAACAGTGGGCCCAACCTTCTCTCTGTTTTCACCGTCAGATGTCTGAGACTAGAATCCAACGGTCGAAATCCCTTCAGACAATTACCAACAGCTATATAGAGCTAGCTGAAACGAAAGCAAATGCTGAAGCTGAAGGAATGCTCAACCAAGACGACGAAGACTCGTTTCAGCCCAATATCTCGGTCCGAACGGCGTCGTTTTTGGCATTTCATTACTAGCTTACATACCATGGAGCTTCCGTGCATATCGTTCACCGTTCCTAATCCTCCGACGGTGCTGTTTTGCGGCAAACTCGGCCTCTGTTATTTCCCGGTGGCGAGAAAGCGGCGGACGGCTTTGTTGGACGGAGCTTCTAGGGTTTCGGTTCGGGCGGTGAGGGGGTCGACGGAGCAACGAGGCAGTGAAAGCATTGACGGCAGAGATGGAGAGAGCCGTGGGGGAGGCGGGTTCACGAGCCCTGCCATGGAGGTCAGCACGTTCAATTCGAGCTTCGGCGAAGCTGAGTTTCCCGTTTGGGAAAAGATTGGGGCTGTTGTTAGACTTAGCTATGGAATAGGTGAGTAAGCTGTGCTATAATTGGCATAATTAACCACTAATTACCGTTGACTTGAGGCTTGATAACCGTTTCGTTTTCGGTTTCTAGTTTTTCAGAACGAATTGATTATCAAACGACCCCTTTCGTAGTTAGCGTTAATACTACGAATCCTTAACTTGTCAATTAACACTTGAAAGATTTATTTTTTTTACTCTGTTTTGGGGTACTATGGTATGATTAATAGAGAAAATAGACTAGTTATATGTAGTTTTTTGTGATGATTGTTTTGTGATTAGGTATATATGGAGCAATGGCTGTATTAGGAAGATTTATATGTTCCGTGACGGGGATCGATAGCATGGGAGGTTTCCAAGTATCTTTAGATGCAATTGTACAAGGGCTTGGATATGCAGCTCCACCAATTATGGCCCTTCTTTTCATACTAGATGTAAGTTGTTTTTCCATTTATTTGTTTTGAAATTTTGAGCAATTCTATGACTAGAAGTTTTTGTTATTAATATTTTGATTTGAACAACATGGTAATGGGGTGTAGTGTAAGGAGATTTGACTGTGTGTATTATTCGCCTCATTATGAGATAAGTTGGGTATATGGAGTTTAAGTTACGGTGAAAGGAGGACCGGAAAAAGAAGGGGATCATAGATTACGTTGTGGGTAGTTCATAAGGTCTGCGACTAAGTTGCTACTAAGTGCAATCTAAATTAGTTTGCTAGTCTAGATATTGGGTGCACCATTAGAACTAGAGCTGGAAAATGCATGTCTGGATGTAAGAAGAGTGTGTATGGGTTGTGAAGTACCATCTGCAACTGAATGTACATAGGTAGACTAGTGATGATTCACCCAGGAGAAGGGTTTGACCACTAAAATGATCACACTTTCTATCAACACTGGGACGAGTAAGTAAGATTAGCACTGTGCCCACCAAACATATCATGCTGGCTTTGGCATCACAAGCACCACCATGAGCACCACTGTGACCCCTGCAACTAGAGATCAAGGGGGCACGACTCTGGGAGTGACAAAAGGACCTTGTCCCATGCATCATGTTGATGAGTTAACAGGAGGTAGAAAGTCCAAGAATTTGATTTAAATCCCCAAATATAGAGTTGTTAAAGAGAAAGCTCAGACGGATAGGAAAAGGATATGAGGAACAGTATTTTTCATTGACAACCGAGTGTAGTGCATGAATTTAGTAATTCACTTGAGCTCCATTTTGGTCTGCCTTCTTCTAACTTAATTGTGACTAACCTATGTGAAAATGGTTATAGGATGAAGTTGTGAAGGTATCTCCTCATGCTCGTGCTATTCGAGATGTAGAGGATGAAGAGCTTCGAAGCTTCTTTTACGGAATGTCACCTTTGCAGGTATAACATCGTAATTGATATTATTGTAAAGCACTTTATGGTTTCCAGCTTGGACAAAGCAATAAACAAGTTCTCTGTTTGTTATTTCAATGCACAGTTTATACTAATTGTTGCTGCAAGCTCTGTGGGTGAGGAGCTTTTCTACAGGGCTGCTGTTCAGGTGTGCTATTATGAATAATTTAGCCTTTAATGTATGCTAAAAGATATAAATCAATTTGTTTAATGTTTATTGTTGTTGCACAAATTGTAAGCTTCACGATTTGTCAACATTAGCTGAAGAATTGATGTTCTGTAGGAGCAATAAATCATTATGATATTTTCCCTTATCATTTGTGACTTTTAGGGATCATTGGCCGATATATTTCTAAGGGGCACAGATCTGTTGACAGATGCTCGAGGAATGGCGTCTCTGGTATTGCAGTTTTTTCTGACATTTCTTTCCTGTTACCAGTATAGAAAAGAACTTGTTCTGATGACTGTATTCGCTTTATATGTAGACTGGTGTTCTGCCCCCATTTGTCCCCTTTGCTCAGGCATTTGCAGCGGTGATTACAGCTGCGCTCACAGGTTCTCTGTACTATGTGGCAGCTTCTCCAAAAGGTTGATTCTCTCAAAGACCAGTTTATGTAACTCATGTGAATTTTGACTTGGTGCAAATTTAATGATCAGTTGTTAATCGTTCTTGCAGATCCTGCTTATGTAGTTGCACCAGTTTTACAATCTCGCTCTGGTCGTGAAGACATGAAAAAGCTTTTTGCAGGTTTGACCTCTAACCTCAGCATGGGTTTTTCAGTGCATCCGTGCTGTAGTTATAAGTATGGGCTAAACAAATGGTAACCGGTCATTACTTTTAGGCGACAAGGGTTAAGACTTGAGAGCTTCCAGTATTTTGCTAGGCTTGGTAAATTATTCGGTTTTGTCATGATAAGTATAACATCCTAGCAACCTAGTATTTGTTTCCACTGACGGGTTGTAAGTTATCATAGTCGTTAACCTTAGTCCAAGTCCTCTGATGGTCAAGTTTCACACGATAAGCTAGTTTATGTTTGTAGTACCAAATTAGATGGCTAGCACTTTCAATGGATGACTAGTAGTTGCAACTAACCATGAAATTTTATACAGCAAATTCATGCTTGAATTTCAACGTAATATACATCGAAATGGCTACAATTTCTTGAAAACCAAAGCCCCTAGAAAACTCTCTTTCAAGATGGTTATATTTGTTTTGGTTGCCAAGAAGAAAACAAAATGATACATTTCTAAATCTTGGAACAATATATGAACATCTGAATCACCGTTTGTTTCTGGTGAACGTTCTGCAGCTTGGTATCAGAGGAGACAAATGAAGAAGATTTACTCTCCCCTGCTTGAAGGACTTCTTGCCCTATATCTTGGTTTTGAGTGGATCCAGGTAATTGGGTTTCTTGGTTACGAATTTGTTGTTCACCATCTACCTACTAATACCATACACTCAAGTGGATAAAACTCAATAATCAAATTTCTTTACGTTTTTGTGAAAATTTGGCAGACGAACAATATGCTTACGCCTATGATCACGCACGGCATATACTCCGCTGTGATATTGGGTCATGGCCTTTGGAAGATACACGATCATCGGAAAAGACTACGCCAGAGGATCCAGCAGCTTAAAGTAGAAGGAAAGAAGTAGAAAAGTTGTGGAGCTTTACTAGTCTGGGGATAAAATTTGTAAATTACAGAGCAGATTCTTTGCAGATATTCCCAAATAATGTATACGTATATAAAGTCGAAAACGGAACTATGTACATATTGTTTCCGTGCAATTTTAGTTTCTTGAAGGCCATGTTTCACTGTTGAAGGTCTTGGCTTTAAACTTCTGGTGGACGGATTGATTCTAATCAATTAAGACGTGAACATAGGACCCCTGGAGAAGAAATATGTAGGAAGTGCTAACACGAAAACTAACTGTTATGTTAACGGGTTAACCGTGTCACCCGTTAACATAACATTATTTTTAATTGTTTTCAAACTCTTTTAGAGGGATTAGATTAACTCGTTTCAGCCATTATGTCCACTTCAGCTCCAACTGTTAGAGCGTGATCGACGGAGATGATGAAAGGGGTGAAATGATTAGAAGAGTAATAATCACTACGAATTTATAACAATAAAATTATTCCGATACAAAAATTCTTCACGCTTGTAAAGGTGTTTGCATTTATCTAATCCTGTAGTTGATTAATTTACAGCTTAATAGATTCATGATTAATATTGTTTCATGAAGATATCGGCACTTCAAAATAGTCAATCTGCACTCCACCCTTGAAGAAATCTAGGAGTGAAGAGGAGCGAAGAATGACATTTTAGGAGTGACAAGAACAACTCCCATATTCTATTATTGAACCACCAGACCCAAGGAGATTCACACTCGTACGATGGGTGCCCTACTACGAAGTCACTAGTTTTCTCTTCATTCATTTCCTTTCAACTACCTATGGTGTGCGAACCTTAAGTTGTGGTGCTGCTGGCAATCTCTAGGGTTTGGCCCGAAGGCTCTTCTAGATCTGATGATGATACATTTTAAGGTGTACACCTTCCGATGATGACCCAACTCTTACCCTTAGCTACTAAGAAAGAACCGAATGTTGAAGACAGAAGATGGATTAGTCGGAAAGAAAACTTATCCCTTCTAAATCTACGTAATCATACGCGTGAAAGATTGTTTTACGCAGTAATGAGAACCAAAGTGTATAGCGGTATTCTATTCTCCAATCTCCAATCCTCGTGCAGGAAAGAAAAAAAACGTCATCACATAGCACAGTAGCGCACAAATTAGCATCGACAAATGGTAACGAAATGCACTCAACTCAGTGCAGAACATATGCCCTTACCAGAAGCAAAGATTATACCAACACCTTGCCTTCTTTATTGGAATATATACTTGTCTCCATGATTAGCTAGGTACCATTTGCAACTTCTCATTATTTATCAACTTTCTACGTTTCTTTCTTACCCACTTTTGCTCCCGATTCTCTCGTCTAGTTGAGACACCAGAGATTGCAACTTCTTCTTGTTCTTATTCTTCAAATTTGCTTTTGTTTCTTCGCAGATTGTCAGTCTTCTAGTTGAGCGATCACGCTGATAAACACCTGGTAGCCTTGGCTCATGTCCGTAAAAAGGCAGTACTCGTTCTTGGCATGGTATGTTGCCATCAAGCCTGCGCATGCATAATAGCAATGAATCAGATCATCGTCTCGGATATAATAACCTACCAACTCCCAGGAAGAACCAAATAGTATCGTACCATAGCCAGCAGTTTGAACATCGAATCCTTCATCCTAGCACACAACAAATTGATATAATTAAGAGAATGAGTACTCAAGCAAAAATAGAAGAGAAAACGCAAAAAAGATTATTGTACCTGTAATTCTCGAATGAGAGGTAAACTTCCAGTAATTGAGTACGGTTTTACATGACCAACAACCTCTTCAGTAGCTTTACACAATACATGGAATCCAAGGGAGTTCAGATCACAAGCAACTCCAGACGTGGCCTCGTCGAAACTTAATGTAAGACTGCAGAGAAAGAAAAATGTAAACTTTCTTTCTTCTTTTAATAATTAACATGCCCAAAAATATTTGTTTTTCCTTTTGTTTTCTTTTGCTTCGCCTTTGTTGTTCATTTGTTTATCCAAGAAGTAGACATATCTGATGCTACCTACCTGTAATGCAAAGCAAACAAACAATCATCTAAGAGATGTTGCCGGTGTGTGTCTGTGAGAGAGAGAGAGAGAGAGAGAGAGAGAGAGAGAGAGCACCTTCCCCTTAAGTTTTCATCTGGTAGGACATACTTTGAAACTGGACCTCGTGACTCTACCTTTCCTATGTTTTCGTTAATATCATCCACGTATTCTTGAAGCTTTCCCATAACATCCTGAACGCTGTAACAGGTTAATAGTGTTTGTCAGTTAAAAATGGAGAATGAAGCAGAGATAAAATCTTTACATCAAACCTGTAGGACCGGGAAATTCACGAAAGAAATTCAGTTGCTCACTTGTAGAAGGGAGTTAACCTGCAAACAACAAAAATGAATAAGAAGATTTCTAGAAAAGAAAAAGATTAAAGAAAAAGCCTTGTCAAGAGACCCTTCTCCTTGGTTAAACCAAGAAAAGAAAAGTGCTATCACCACGTCATTGAGAAGATTATAAACCTGACATCTCCTGAAATTGTGCATTCAGCCGGAATTTGATTTATTCCACCACCTGGATCTGCAACAAAAAGAAAAGACAAAAGAAATGAGATCAATGTATGTAGAATTCTTCAACACAAGCTTGAAGAAACGTACAAGTCCATTGAGTTGGCTTCATGGTTGACGGTGTTGCAAATCCGTAGGCCTCTTCCTTGGGATGTGGAGGAAAATCTCTATAGAACCGCAACTGGATCTCTTTCAGTGCTTCCATAGCTAGCTCCAAAGGATTTATAGCCTGCGGACATTCAGCATCAGCCACAGAAGATAAATAAGTAGGAACACAAAAAACCTTCCTAGTCACTTGAAGCTTAAAATGGCCCATAAGGCACAGTGGCATACCTTGTGTGGTAAACCACTATGAAAAAGCTTCCCAGTCACATGAAGCTCCCAAGGTATCATACCACCAGTACCGATGCAAGGTTGTTTATCTGCCGTGTCAATCCAAAACCTGCGTTGAACCACAAAAGTCGCAAACATGAATCAGCGAGACTCTTCTTTGTTGTCATGTTTTACAAGAAACGAAAGTTACTTACAAAGGACCATCCTTTAGCTTACTGAGTAGCCCATCCTTCACAAGCGCATCCACACCAACTCCTGAAATGGTAGAATTCTCTTCATTTGCTATAAACACTGCAACCACAGTTGACTGTAATTTTGGCTCTGTCTCAGCCAGCCTTCTCATGAGCTCAGTTACAAGTGCAACATGACCCAAGCAATCAGTGGTTCCACGGCCACAAAGTTTATCTCCTTCGATGCTCAATGAGAATGGATCAAATTCCTGCAAATACAAGAATCAAATTTGATGCACAATGAATCATCACTAACCTACCAAAATTGAGAAAAGGAAAGAACGACAATTATCGCATTTTAACTACAGCCCAATGGTGATCCACTATTCTTTACACAACACAAATGAAAAACTCAAACTCAAACTCCTGTAATGAAAGACTAAACTTGCATCTGAAACTCTATTTTCCAAACGTAAGATGTGAAGCGTAATAAATTAATTGGCCACAGTTTATGCTTGTCTTGAACTAAAGCTTATTGCAAAATGATGTAAACTGAAGGATAAAGCAAAGCATATGTATTTGGGAAAATCCAAATGAGGAAACGTACGTAAATTAAAATGAATAAATGCAGAGCAGTTCCTGTCCAACAAAAAAAGAATCGAAACTCGGCAAATATTGATTGGAATTAAGCTAACACTAAACAGATAATCCTCCACACAACTAACACAATTGCTAATCACTCGAAAGCCGATACAAGTAACAGTTAAACTGAAGCTCCATTCAATTCAAACAAACGCCATAACAGGAAATGCTACAAGAATCAACATACAAAGATAATCGACCAAAAAAAAAACAAAATGCGAAGTTGATATAGATATAAGTAGGGGTGCTGGTGAATGGCAGCCATGGCTGCTCTGCATAGCATATAAAAGAAAGGAACATACCCAGTCTTTGGGATTAGCAGTGACGACGTCCATGTGACAGCCAACAAAGGACAAGATCTTCCCAGGAACAGTTCCTGGGTACTCCACAATAACGTTGCCTCTGCCGGGGAAGTAGGTCACGTGGTTGATCACCAAGGGACCACCGCCTGTGGTGGTGCTAAGGGGCAGCAGGGAATCGAGCACGTGCTTGACGACTCGGTCCTCTTGAGGGATGAGGTCAGGTGGGTTGTTCTGGAGGTACTTGGACTCCCCAATGAGCTTGGACAGAAGGGATATGAAGGACTCCTTGTCCAGATCGCCTACTATTTCCTTCAAGTCGGTGAAGGAGGAAGCCATGGCTGTGGGTTTTGGCTTTTGTGATCGTGGTGGCCAAGTATAAAAGAGAGAAAGAGAGTAGAGTGTGGCTCACGGCTTTAGAGCATCCAAGGAGTGCTTTGCTAACGTATGAGAGAGAGAGAGAGAGAGTAGAGTGTGGCTGCCTGCTCTAGAGCATCTCCTAAGAAGTGCTTTGCTAACTCTGGCATTTTTAAAATTTGTCACTCAAACCCACTCTTCAAATTTTATCTAACTTTAAAATAGTAGCATTCAACTCCGATACAATTTTTATAAATCAAAAACAAGTTTTAAGTTCCAAACTTCAATTCCTGTTTGGTAGGCCCTAAAAATAACTTAAAAACAAAGCCTCTTGCATAAAAAAAAAAAAAACAAAAAAAACAAAAAAAAAAAAAAGGAAGAAGATTCAAATTTGGGTGCAACGGGACGGACACACTGCTGTTTATGACTAATCTAACCCACATCTTCCCATAAATTATTTGATTGGATTCTAATAGAATCTCCCAAATGGGAATACAGTTTACCCACAAAGGCAAAAAGGGGGAAAAAAAATACTGCCACTATAACTGACATGGGATGAATAAAGTGAAATGAAGATCCTAAGTTCCAATCTTCATGCAGGAAAGAACAAAAACGCACTCAACTCAGTGCAGAACATATACCCTTAACAGATCAAAGATTATACCAACATTTTGCTTTCTCTATTGGAATAAATACTTGTCTCCATGATTAGCGACGTACCATTTGCAATTTCTCATTATTTTCAACCTTCTAAGTTTCTTTCTTACCCACTTTTGCCCCCCGATTCTCTTGTCTAGTTGAGACACCAGAGATTGCAACTTCTTGTTATTCTCATTCGTCAAATTTGCTTTTGTTTCTTTGCAGATTCTCAGTCTTCTAGTTGAGAGATCACGCTGATAAACACCTGGTATCCTTGGCTCATATCCGTAAAAAGGCAGTACTCATTCTTGGCATGGTATGTTGCCATCAAGCCTGTACATGCATAAATAACAGCAGTGAATCAGATCATCGACTCGGATATAATAACCTATCAACTCCTCAGGAAGAACCAAATAGTATCGTACCGTAGCCAGCGGTTTGAACATCAAATCCTTCATCCTAGAACACAACAAATTGATATAATTAAGAGAGAGTACTAGAGAGAAAGTAGAAGAGAAAAAGTAAAAATGGGCGAGGAACAAAGAAAACAATAAGTAAAGAACAATTATTGTACCTGTAGTTCTCGAATGAGAGGTAAACTTCCAGTAATTGAGTATGGTTTTACATGACCAACAACCTCTTCAGTAGCTTTACACAATACATGAAATCCACGGGAGTTGAGATCACAAGCAACTCCAGACTTTGCCTCATCAAAACTTAATGTAAGGCTGCAGACAAAAAAAGTTGTAAACTTTCTTTCTTCTTTTAATAATTAACTAGCCGATGAGCACACAGTCTGTGTGTGTGAGCAATTTCATTTTGTTTTTTGTTTTTTTTATTAAGGAGTGTGATTAGTTTTTAAAATTTTAAAAAGAGCATGAAAAAATGATGGTGGGACAATTTCTCTTAATAAGTGCATATTTTATCTTAATATTACATAATTACTGTTTTTTGTCCTCCTTATGTAAATATTGTGTATCAAAAGTGACGGTTAAATAGGAAAAATAGGGATATGATTGTCATTCTGTCAAAATGTACAAAATTACTATTTTGCCCTCATCATGTTAATATTGTGTATTCAAAAGTGAGGGCAAAATTGGAAGAAGCGGGGAAAAAAGTTGACAAGGGCTCTTCTCTTAATAGAATAGAAGATGGGAATTGTTATTGGCACTCCAAAAATTTCACTCTACACTACAAATTTTCTATATTAGGAAAGAAAAATACACTTGTGAGGAGTGTAGAATGAGATTTTTGGAGTGCCAATAACACTTCCCTAGAAGATAATGCCGAAAAATATTTGTTTTTTTGTTGTTTATTTATTTTATCCAAGAAATAGAAATATCTGTGGTAGCAACTTGTAATGCGGAGCAAACAAACGATCATCTAAGGGCAACAATTATTTGAAGAAAAGCTGGAAAACATAGGGATCGGTTTATGGCATGCGTTTAACTAACAAAACTAAGAATGCTAGCATGAAGTAATTACATGTTATTAAATGAATATCTTATCACAATACATTTTTTTGGTCTGAATATGTTATGACAATTGTTTATGACGTGTGTGTGTGTGTGTGTGTGTGTGTGAAAGAGAGAGAGAGAGAGAGAGAGCACCTTCCCCTTAAGTTTTCATCTGGTAGGACATACTTTGAAACTGGACCACGTGACTCTACCTTTCCTATGTTTTCGTTAATATCATCCACATATTCTTGAAGCTTTTCCATAACATCCTTAACGCTGTAACAGGTTAAAAGTGTTTGCAGGTTAAAAATGGAGAATGGAGTAGAGATAAAATCGTTGCATCAAACTTATAGGACATGGAAAATCATGAAAGAAAGCCAGTTGCTTACTTGTAGAAGGGAGTTAACCTGCAAACAACAAAAATGAATAAGAAAAATCCTAGAAAAGAAAAGGATTAAAGAAAAAGCCTTGTTGACATACCCTTCTCCTTGGTTAAACCAAGAAAAGAAAAGTGCTCTCACTACCCCCCACAAAAGTCTCAAATAACCGTGATTGAGAAGATTATAAACCTGACATCTCCTGAAATTGTGCATTCAGCTGGAATTTGGTTTATTCCACCACCCGGATCTGCAACAAAAATAAAGGAAAAAAAATGAGGTAAATGTATGTAGAATTCTTCAACACAAGCTTGAAGAAACGTACAAGTCCATTGAGTTGGCTTCATGGTTGATGGTGTTGCAAATCCATAGGCCTCTTCCTTGGGGTGTGGAGGAAAATCTCTATAGAACCGCAACTGGATTTCTTTCAGTGCTTCCATAGCTAGCTCCAAGGGGTTTATAGCCTGCAGATATTCAGCATCAGCCACAGAAGATAAATAATTACAAACAGGAAAAAGCTTCCCAGTCACATGAAGCTTAAAATGGCCTTTAAGACACAGTGACATACCTTGTGTGGTAAACCACTATGAAAAAGCTTCCCAGTCACATGAAGCTTCCAAGGTATCATTCCACCAGTACCGATGCAAGGTTGTTTATCTGCCGTGTCAATCCAAAACCTGCGTTGAACCACAAAAGTCGCAAACATTAATCAGTGTGACACTTCTTGGTTGTCCTGTTTTACAAGAAATGAAAATTACTTACAGAGGACCATCCTTTAGCTTACTGAGTAGCCCATCCTTCACGAGCGCATCCACAGCAACTCCTGAAATGGAAGAATTCTCTTCATTTGCTATAAAGACTGCGACCACAGTTGACTTTAATTTTGGCTTTGTCTCAGCCAGCCTTCTCATGAGCTCAGTTACAAGTGCAACATGACCCAAGCAATCAGTGGTTCCACGGCCACGAAGTTTATCTCCTTCGATGCTCAATGAGAATGGATCAAATTCCTGCATACACAAGAATCAAATTTGATGCACAATGAATCATCACTAACCTACCAAAATTGAGAAAAGGAAAGAACAATCGTTATTGCATTTTAACTACTGCCCAATGTGATCCGTTATTCTGTACACAGCACCAATGAAAAACTCAAACGCCTGTAATGAAGGACTAAACACCAATGAAAAACTTCAACTCCTGTAATGAAACTCTATTTTCAAAACGTAAGATGTGAAGCATAATAAAATTTAATTGGCCGCAGTTGAGATTTTATGCTTATCGTGAACAAAAGCTTATTGCCAAAATGATGTAAACTGTAGGATCTTAAAGAAACACAACAGCAACAAAGCCTTATCCCACCAAGTGGGGTCGGCTGTATGAATCCTGGAACGCCACTGCGCTCGGTTTTGCGCCAAGTCTTCCGTTAGTGGTTAAAATCAATTTCAGATGCATCACGCTGAAATGGTAATATATTAACAGCTGATTCCAGTTAAGCTCATAACTAGACAAGGAGTTGGCAAGATAAGAAGCAAGGACAAGCTAGCAGAAAACATACCATACTTACTAATATATAGACAAAGGAAACCATACACAGGCAAAAAATAAAAACTTCTGAATTTAATGTAGGCCAAAAAAGAACAATGAGATTCATAAGAAATGAAAGTATTTCTTAGTTCAAAAGCAACAGGTTTTGTCAAAAATAAACCCAAAAAACTGTCAATGGGTTTGTAGAAATTTCAAATCAGTAGAGTTCAACTGGAATTGGATTATTGATGAATCAATTTTGAACAACATAAATCTAAAGGCAGCAAATTACAAAATTATAGTATCCAACTTCTCATCACATAAGGATGAAAACCCCAGAACAAAAGATTTATGCAGGGTAAATTTGTCAACTGAACAAACTTGCTCGGGTTTCAAATTTATTGGATTTAATTTAATTCACCAGAATCATGATTGGGATTTTGACTGCATTATTAATAGGAAAGAAGATTTCAGTAGTAAAAACATTTGGATTAGGCTAAACATGAGTAATCTGAAAACCAGGAAAACTGCATTTCTTCAATCACAAAAATGGGGAAATCGAAAGATATAAGCTTTGGGGTAAATCCAAGACATGATCTATATAAATATCTAAAAGGCATATTGGATTAAGCTTTAACATGAGTAATCATAGAACCAGGAAAACTGCACTTCTTCAGTCACAAAGGATAAAGCAAAACATATGTATTTGGGAGAATCCAATGAGGAAACATACGTAAATTGAAATGAATAAACGCAGAGCAGTTCCTATTCAACAAAAAAAAAAAAAAAAAAAAAAAAACAGAATCGAAACTCAGCAAATATTGATTGGAATTAAGCTAACACAACAACAATCCTCCAAACAACTCACACAATAGCTAATCACTCGAAAACCGATACAAGTAACAGTTAAACTGAAAATGCTAAACGAATCGACATACGAAGATAATCGACTGAAAAAGACAACATTGAGTTAAATAACTTGTAATGTATTGAACATAAAACTGCCACACTCTAACATTCTACACTATAGATAGGATACAGTCCAATCCAATCCAGTCCAATCCCAGATAGCAAATACAGACCAAACTAAAGCCAAAAATAGAATTAAAGAAAGGAACAAACCCAGTCTTTGGGATTAGCAGTGACGACGTCCATGTGACAGCCAACAAAGGACAAGATCTTCCCAGGAACAGTTCCTGGGTACTCCACAATGACGTTGCCTCTGCCGGGGAAGTAGGTCACGTGGTTGATCACCAAGGGACCACCAACTGTGGTGGTGCTGAGGGGCAGCAGGGAATCGAGCACCTGCTTGACGGCTCGGTCCTCTTGAGGGATCAGGCCAGGTGGGTTGTTCTGGAGGTACTTGGACTCCCCAATAAGCTTGGACAGAAGGGACATGAAGGACTCCTTGTCCAGGTCGCCTACTATTTTCTTTACGTCGGTGGAGGAGGAAGCCATGGCTGCCTGCGAAATCAGAATATTTCTTTCCCTGTTGGTTTTGGCTTTCGCGCCGTTCGTGGTGGCCAAGTATATTAATGAATTTACATATTAATTACAAAATTTTAAAATAAAAATATTAATTAATTTAGGATTTCAATACTCATACCATCATAATCCCCTTTTATTAACTTTCAATTTAAGACATTTCCCAAAAAAAATTAAATAAGTTTATACTCATTTATTTTATATTAAAAGATTTTTAATTTTTTAATCTTAAATGTACCAGTTCATCTAATTTTTTTTAATATTCCAATTTTTTGTATGTAAAATGTCTTAAATTTTTAAATGTAAAATGTACCAATTGTTTTAAAATCCATCGACTTTTGTTTTTTAATCCATTTTTTAAACTTACATGGTTTCATTATTTTTCGTTGATTTGAGAATGTTTTTATGTCAAGTTTATTTGAAAAAATTTACTAATGTTATTAAGTGTAACAACCCGTCCCAAAATTTGCAGGATAAAAAGGTTATTTTCGTAATTTCACGTTGGGTTGTAAGATATATTTTGAAAAGGTTACTATTTGAGCCTTAAATGGTGTGCCATGTGGGGCCCCTCTGATTTGTTTGTCCCTCGGGCCACTTGCTTTCTTCTTTCCCTTTTCTTTCCCCTGCACTGTATCTCTCTCCCCTTCTCTAAACTCTCGAACCTCTCTCTTTCGTCTCTACTCTCTTCTCCTCTCTTCGATAAACCCACACACACACCTAGACTTACATACACACAGACAGCCACCACCCCTGGATCCTCACTTCACTCCCTCACATCTTCGACCTCACTCTCTCTCATTCTCGACATTGTGCACGTGGTTTTACGACGAGGTAAGTTGAACTCACCCCTAAATATTCCTAAATCGGGTTTAGTTGGGTGATTAGGTAATGTTTGAGGCTTTTTGGTAGTGTTTTAATGCAGGAACACCTCGAAAACATTTTCACCATATTATCCAGCAAAACCCAACGATTTTCGAGCCATTTTCAGGCCACCTCGGGCCATGACCGAGGAAACCAAATGTACATCTCAATTCCTTGTCTCTCAGGCTTCATTTTGATGTATAGTGTTGCAATGTTTGGTTGAGAATCGAGTTGATCGGAGCTGGGGAAGCTCTGGTGTCCTTTTTTCGTTGAAACCAGGCCTTTGGGCCGTGCTAACCTAAGACCCAAAACTCATTAACCCAAATTTCAAACCCATTGTCCTTGGGCCGGGCTACTAAGCCCAAACCTAAAATCCTTTGGTCCAACTATAGGCCCAACTCTAAAACCCAGGCCCAAATACCAACCCAAATGGAACCAGGCTCTTGGGCCACCGAACCCAGCCCAAAGTTTAGGCCCAGAGCCGGCTAAGCTGGTCCAACCCAGATCAGGGGAATATTTTGTAATATTGTCTAGAATATTCTTTGTGTTGCCCGGGACCCCTTTTATTCGACGTCCTGAATGCATTTTCAATGTCCGTTTTTCCAAATTCAATCGTTATAGTATAGTTTTATTAATTGATACCTTTATGTGCTTAGGTGTAATTGTTTGTGGCGTTTCCATCCACCCTTATTTGCATGGCTCTTTGCCTACGGAGTAAGGTGAGCGAACCCCTTCTAAAATGCATATTTTTCTATTAGAAATGCATACATGAAAAACATGATTTAATGGTTACGTTTTATGAAACGTTTATGAGTAAATTGAATTTACGCTTTTATGATATTCATGCTTTATCGATTTTACGTTCTTTGTAGGATATATGATTGATGACTATATACTACGAATAGGTTTTACGATATGATGTTTTAGTTACTGAACTCCAATTAAGATATATATATATATATATATATATATATATATATTAGAAATATTATGTTAATGTCCTTACATACTTACTTAGTAGTTATTCGAACGATCATGCCTACGAGTGATGATACTTATATTGGCTTCGGCGGGGCATAGGTTGATGGCTTCGGCGGGCGTTTGGTTGGTGCCTACAGGCGTGTGATGTAGAACCTTCGGATGAATGATGAAGTGTTCTATATGCCTTCGGGTGAATGAAATATTATATATATGTATATGCCTTATATATATACCACTACTAAGTACATTATATACAATATATGTTTTTATGAAAGGTTTTATGGCATGCTAGGGTTTTCAGAAAACCTGTTACTTATTATGATATACGAGTTTTCTAAACCTAGGGGTTAATACGTTATAGATTAACTGTTTTATTATTACCTATATACCAACTCGGTCTACTCATGTTTTGTTTTGTGCCCCCTAAGGACTTAAAATTGAGGCGTGCAATCCTGACATCAAGACACTCCTGCATCGGCATCTTTGAGTCCTCTCGGTGTAGGACCCACTCCTTTGTTCATTCAATTTTATATTATTTCTTTTCTTGTGTCTCAAATTAGTTGTATACTCTGAACATGTTTCACAATTGCATAATCATTGTATTTAAATTTATAAACATTGTTTACATTTATTATTTCTCATGTATCCTAATATGGCTTTGTCACCTTCGGGTGTCGGCCAGCACGTGCCTACCTTGGTGTTTGAAGAATATTAGGGTCGGGTGTGTCATTAAGCCTAATAACTTTTTTTCTTTTTGTGGTTTTGAACAATGTACCTTATTTTGGGTATGAAGAATCTATCAAACTTCTTATGGTACAATAACTTTTAATTAATTTTTGATGAATGTACCAGTGTGTGTGTGTCTATATATGGCAAAATATAATTTTCTGTTGATTTTGAATTTTTTTGGGGTGTAAAATAGATATCATCTTTTAATATTTTCAATCCTACTAATCATGGGTTTTATTTAAAATCTAATTAATTAATATAAGAGCATCTCCAAAGGAGATGTCAAATTGTCCAAATAAGCAATAACGGTAACAAAAGATAGCATTAATGTTTTCCAACCGAGAAGCCAAATCTGATGTGGCATGACATGGATTGACATATCTCCCCCTTACTGCCAAATTTGACAGCACCTTCAGATTTTTTTTTAGTTAATTATTAAATGCTTTTTATTAATTTTTTATTGGTTTAAAGCATTATCCTTTTGTTTCTTTTCATTCCCAATGCAAAGAAAATACATATGAGTTATTATTTTATGTTTAAAATTTGACATATCGGTTGGAGAGAAAAAGTTTAAAAAATGTCAAAGTGCCACGTAAGCCTTCAAATTTAAATTTTAGGTTTAAAATTTGACATCTCCTTTAGAGATGGTCTAAGCAACTACAAATTTCAATTTTTAAGTTAAAAATATATTGGAATACATTAACACATTAATGTCAAAGCCTTTATTCAAAAACTGAAAACCAATAAGAGCATTTCCAAAGGAGACGTCAAATTCAAAACATCAAATTTAAATTTGATGGCTGATTTGGCAATTTGACATATTGTCCAAATTTTCCTTCCACCTGGTATGCCAAAATTTATTGTTTCATTTATATTTTGTTTGAAACAAAAATAATAAAACTTGGGTTGTTGTTGGTTTAAAAATAATAAAATAAAACTTAAATATGCTAGCATTTAAGGTAAGGGCAAGTGAAATGCCATTGGAAACAAAAATCAAACTTGAAGGCAACTTCAAATTTGACATCTCTTTGTACATGTCAGCTTAGCATTTTTTTCCATATCATCTTTGACATCTTGGTTGGAGTAAATGGTACGTCATTTATTACCGTTATATGTCTTTGTGGCATTTTTTAGGAGATGGTCTAAGGTTTCATACACATATCCTAGGACCTAGATTGCCTCCCCTCCCCATCTCATACCCTTCCCATCCCCTCTTATTTTTGTAGTCACGGTTAAGTCACGTCAACATTTTATATTCCAATTGCTTTTTGTCTCATTATTTCTATAAAAAAATCAATATAAAATGTTGACGTGGCTTAACCGTGACCACAGAAATAGAAGGGGATGGGAAGGGTATGGGATGGGGAGGGCATACAGTCCAAGTCCATGAAAAGGAGGCAGATTGTCTACCCTCCTATTTGGGTGCCCTTCCCATCCCCTCCTATTTTGTGGGATCACGGTTAAGCTCGTCAACATTTTATATTGATTTTTTTTTATATAGAGACAATAAGACAAAAAGCAATAGGAATATAAAATGTTGACGTGGCTTAACCGTGACCGCACAAATGGGAGGGATGGGAACGGCACCCAAACAGGAGGGCAGACAATTTGCATCCCTATAAAAATGGGTGGAGAGTGGTTTGAGTACCTTTTCATTGAAAGAAATGATGGGTAGAAATGCTTTAAGAGGTCCATTTCATCATTTAGTTTAGTTTTGACTGTGTGCATGAGGTTGTTCTATGGACTCACTCTCTATTGAACACCTATATACTTGTATTGGTGTCATTCACACCAATGATTCGAGACCAGTCATTCTCTAGGGAGAGAAGACATGGTATGTATTGGTCCATCCAAACTATTGGTTTATCTGAACTGTCAATGACCAATCAACAATCCTATGATCAAGAACGTTTAGGATATGGGACCTGGATTGTCTGCCCTCCCTATCCCATGCCCTTCTCATCCCCTCCTATATTTTGTGGTCACGGTTAAGCCACGTCAACATTTTATAATGATTTTTTTATAGAAATAATAAGACAAAAAGCAATGAGAATATAAAATGTTGACATGGCTTAACCGTGACCATAGAATATAGGAGGAGATGAGAATGGTATGGGATGGGGAGGGCAGACAATCCAAATCCCTTTTTATAGAGCCTTGGCATATTGGAGCCAGGTTGGGGCCCAGGCAGTCCCAGCCTTAAGCCAGTCTGAGTTTTACTGATGTCAGGCATATTGGTATCATTTCTCCCACTCAATATCCAACCACTGTGAGTTCATATTTCTTTCTATCATCTTTACCTTCTTTTATTTCATGATGGAAGGAATGGAGGCTGGCAAGACAGTCATGAAAACATTGCCAGTTAAATTGTTTTTTTTCGTATGTATCACCTCTTTCATCTTGATTGTCCTATATGTTCTAGCAAAAAACAAGAAAGATGGATTCCTTAAGAAATAAAGAAATTTTCTTCATATCCCTCTTGTGTCTTTCATTCAAAGATAAGATTGAAACCAGGTTGTAGTCCTCCAACTGGATGTTGTTGGCTTTGAATAACAAGACGTCTGTTGATCCCAATTTTTTTATGCAGCGGATATAATCAAGGAAGCTTAAACGTTATTTCTTGATAGAAAACTACTATTAAACCCCAGAATTCTCTAGGAAGAAAGAAAGGGTAAAACTCAAGTTCAGTTGATAATATGATTAAGATAACAAACTCTACACCAAGAAGGTGTAGTTATGTGTTTAAAATCCAAACCCAAACTCTAAAAGGACTTAACGTTCAAATAAGAAAGAAAACAGATATCACTAAAACTTAAAGCACAGCTTTTGGATAGTAATTGAAGGTTTTTAGCTAAAATTACTCTTATATCATGAGCAAAGCTGGTGATTCTTATTCCTTGCAGCTTGCTCTTCGAAATAACATATTATAAGCCCTATTCTAACATCGACAACTAAACCTGCACAACTGCACTCCGCTAGTGTTGCTGCCAGTTTTGCGTCTTTTGAGTTGCTCTTCAATCAGCTAAGTCATCTATTCCACATCAATTTTACTCACCTCTTGTCCATAACTTCTTTTGCTCTCCTCTTTTTTTTTTCGTTTATTCATTCTTGTGTGTTCAAAGACTGTTACTTCTTTCTATGTGCTTTGAGAATTCAATCTTATATACATTGTTATGTTATTTAATAAAATTTACGGCAAGAAAATTTTGATCAACAGAAAAGAGTAGGGTTCTTCTGATCTTGAAATGACCACCGAAACATCAAAACACTATTTAGCATACATGAAAAATAATGATCATTGTGCATATTGTCATTGCAGTTACTATTTACAATGAATGGAGAGTGATAAAAGAGAAGCTAGAGCATTTTCACCATACAAGTGAATAGTAATTGTCCCAACCCCATATCAAATTGACCAAAGCCGATGAAAATGCTCTTAAAGTGATTTGGCTTCTAGTCCCAACCCCACTAGATCAAAATGACCAAAATTACTAACTGTGTAAAAAATACTCTTAAAATGATTTGGCTTCATGTTCAACCTAAACGTAGCTAGGTTCAACATGAAAAGCTGAATCGATGAGTGAAGAGTAGCATGTTGTTGCATGCACATGGGATTTGCACAAAATCTCTGTGAGGATTTTTGTCATTGCAATGTTAAGAAGAAGTGTCACTATTAGTAACAGTCAATTGTCTAGAAGAAAGAGCAAAAGAGACAGCTTTCTCCATGCAGATTAGGATAAGAGAGATGCAATGATTATACTGATTGGTGACTGGGAATCCGTGCCCATGCACTGACCACGACTAAACCTCAAACCTACTTCCCACACGCATTGCTTTTGACAACCCCATAGACCTGCCCTCTCTCTCTTTTAATCTAACTTTTAACTGTCCGAATCTTGGTCGATATATCTGCCCCAATTCCCTCAGGTTGAAAAGTTAAAAGTAAATAAACAAAACAATTAATTGGAATTTTCTTTTATTTTGGAAATGTTGCTTTCTCTGCGGCGGGGTGAGCCACTGATTAACCAGTAAACAGTGGACACTGAATTCATGATTATTAGAGATATCTCAACATCTATGCTTGTATTTGTATAGCATGCATCCAGAGGAGAGGGAGCAGTTGAAAGAGGGGACCAAGCAGTGTGTATAGATGAAGCCAAGAAATTAGAAATGATGAAGTATGTGCTCTCTTAGCTGGCTCTTTTGTCTAGCTGGGGATATTGGCAGGGGACGGAAGTGGGTTAAGGCGGGATTTTGTATATGGTTGTAACTTCACCTTCGTTGTTTTCAAAATTTACCTAGATTTCCCATGATTAAAATTTTAATAATCTTTGGACACTCAACATTATTTTCCTTATTTCCATAACTAACCTTAAAAATTCATATTTTCTAAATTCAAACCTAAAAACATGAAGAACAACGAAAAGATAATGGAAGAGGCTAACATACAGCCGACCGTATCCTCCACTGCAAATACCACCATTTGATCTTCAATTTCCTTTCTTTAGCCATCAAGAATCAAGTATGCGTCGGCTATGGGAAAGAACGGAGGAATAGGGGGGAACAGGCAGTTGTGCGACGGCGGCATGGATATGGAGGGTTGTGCACGGCGGCATGGAGATGGAGGTTGTGCGACGGCGGCATGGAGAAGACAACGTTGTAGTTGAGGGAGGAGGTAGAAGGGG
Organism: Pyrus x bretschneideri; assembly: GCF_019419815.1. Lineage (NCBI taxonomy): Eukaryota > Viridiplantae > Streptophyta > Magnoliopsida > Rosales > Rosaceae > Pyrus > Pyrus x bretschneideri. Next base: position 80,439 of record NW_025999657.1, read on the forward strand.
TTCTTGAGACCCCTTTACTCTTTTTCTTTTTTAATTTTTTTTTTTGCTAAATTATAATTTTTTGAAATACATTTTAGGTTTATGTTTTGAAAATTTAATATAATGTTTCATAAAAATATACATTTAATATTTTTTTGTCAAACGATAGATTTATTATATTAAGAGGCTGATGAAGTTTGAATCCACGTCGTGGTGCAATAGCAACACTCCTCTTCACCGTTGTGGTAGAAAGTCACTTGCCAATTTCATTTATTTATTGAATAGATAGTCCTTCTCGATAATTTTCCATGAGGGTAAAATTGTGTCTAAAATGTTTTAAAAATGGTGTAAGGTTCATTCTCCCATCAATTTGAGATTCATTCTCAACACGCATCCTCATGTTTGAGGAATTTTCAAGCCTAACACATGGACAACACAAATGGAGTGAGGTGGAGCATGTCAGGTAGTTAGGCTTCACACGGGAGACAACCTACTCTGATACAATGAAGAAGTTTGAGGTTTCATTGTAAAACTAGTTGGCAATATGAGAAATAACCCAACTTACTTATAAGCCCAAGCAAAATCACTCCTCATGTGGGATTCATTCTCAACATATATATATATATATATATGTTGAGAATATATATATATATATATCCTCGAATACCAATGCAATGCATCGCTGTGGAAGGGGTATCAAGAGTGGTCCATCATTTAGCATTGGCATTTTGAGAACTTGGGAATAATACTAATATACTGGTTTCTGATTTGTTTTCTGCATAAGCTTTGTTACAACTATTTTCTAGTACTACAAGTGGGTTTTCAATGCTCCACCTTAAAAGCTAGACGTTAGGCGTAAACGTACAAGTACAAGTAAGCTAAGCTCTCTCTGGAAAAGAGAAATTTTTATGACTTTTTCAATATTATTTGTTTAACATTATTTGTTTAATTTTCTGTCATTGGGCATCGACGTTTTCTTAGGGTCAACAACGGGCATGATTTGTTGCAGTTGTAACATTATATAGCTGCAAGCTGTAACTGCAGTATTACTTCTGTAATTCTTGCCAATAAGATTAGTCAACATTTGTGGATTAAGATTAGCCGTAGCCTCCTCACCAATAATTAATCGATTTTCAATTGGTTAGTTTCTTCTGTTTGGACCGCGCGTGATGAGGATGAAGGAATTGGGTTCGTAATGGAATGAGTGTACATGTGTATACGGTATAACCCTTGTAAAGAGGGTTTCGTTTATGTTAGTCACCCAAAGGGATCTCACTGTGAGCTCAACCATCAACGTGAAGTGTTTATAGTTCTTAGATTATCATTCGAGGATTCTTCAAAAAAGTAATTAATAAAAAATCCCTACTTCAAAAAGCCTGCCAGAATAATTCTTAAACATGGGGACCTTAATCAAAAACCCTAATTGTATGAATTATTCTTAAATAGGGACCTAAAATGTAATGTCCACAGAAAGTGCAACGTTGATTTATCGATGAGGCCCGGGGAGCAAGGGGGTTTGAATTTGGAAAATCTTCCAAAGTTGATAAGAAAAATACCAATGACTAATAGTAATTTTGAAGTATTTCTTTTTGTACTGGTTGGTGACTGATGACAAATAATCTTTATCCTTTAAACATTTTTACATGGTCAATGTAAAGTTTCATTTATCAAAAACACTAAATATATATACGAATCTTTCAACTTATATTTTCCAGTCTATCATCTTGTAGTGATAGGTCGAGTATTAGATGGACCACAGCATCAATATAATTACTCTAGGTAGGCAGCGAATAAAGAGTAACACTTATGAAGAGAGAGAAGTCTAAGATGGCTAAAGCTGGATATGGATACGGTAAAGAATTGGCACTGGTAAAGAATATGTATATACAGAGCTGAAGAGAAAGACCTGGAAATCATGGGCTTACATTTAGCAATTTACCGCACCTGGGGGAATGTTTGCTTTCTTTTGGTAAAAGAAGAATCTGAGTTTCTGAAAAGGTGCGTTTAGTTATTGCAGGAAGCAAAGCTACAAGTACGTACTTCAGACCAGGCCTACATTGGGACCTAGCCCGACAATCATCGTAGCCAGTCTTGCAGGACAGAAAAAATTTAAGAATTTGTAAAAATTAGATCTCTATTCAAATATAACTGTCGTATGATCTTATTCAAGATTCCGGATTGTTAGCTAGGGGAACAGACTTTATACACAAATGCTTCTGCTCAAAGCTGCGTTTATCGTGTATATATGTAGGTTACTTTTTTACTTTTCAAGAAAATTTATTTACCATATCTATATACCTTGCTATATTCCGGCTAAAAATATCTGACTAGGTAATCTAAAAACATTTTGTGCCATCTTTTACAGAAGAATGAACAAAACAGTATCCTACATAAATAGTAAGCCAATTGTCCAATTCAACTGAAAACTAATTGAGAATGAGTTGAGAAATCAAAGAACTTTGAAGCATTAATGAAAATTTTCAATTCTCCAATCCGAGATGCTCCTCACTTGTGCTGTTTAATTAGTAAGCCTAACAGATGTTTATCGCTTTGCACGTCGATAGTATACATCTGCTCTTATAGTAGGGTTTAGGCTCCAAAACTAGAATAAGAGCAGGGTTTAGGCTCCTCCCAGAATATTTAGTCATTTGATTTCCAATGTCGTGTCGTTCTTATTAGAAAAATTATGTTTGTATAGTTTAGACCAATTTTCAGTCTAAGCTGATTTGTTAGAGGCGCTAAAACACATATGGTTGTGAATAACTGCAGTTGTGGTAGATATAGATGGATTATTTTCTGATTAAGGTCATCCTGACTTGAAACCATAACGTAATTAAAAGGAGGAGGGGAGCTATTCATTCTCTATTGTAAGACCATCTCCAACCTTAGGGCTAAAATCTAAAATTTTTAGCCCATAAATAGGCTCCAACCCTTCTGGCCTAAATTTTTTAGCCTGAGATTATTAAAGAATAAATTTAGGCTAATTTTTTCTTTTAAAGTATTTTAAAAGAAAAAAAATTTATGTACACTATCATAATTTAATTTTATGAACATTTTAACCTAAAAATATTTAAATTCCGATAAATATTGAAAAATCACTAAATTTGGGTGAATTTTGAGTTAAATAATTTTTTAAATTATTTTAGTTGTTGGATTTAAATTTGGGCCGTTAGATCTTTGTTTTATCGTTAGATTTGATTATATTTGATTTCAACCGTTGGATTCAATAAATCCTGAGCGACATGCCCATGTGGGTGGGGTCCCACTGGTGGTGCCCACACCATTTTCTGGGCTAAATCCTGAGAGGAATTTGGCTTTTGTTTAGCTTTTAACCCACACAATTAGCATGGGTTGGGTTGGGTTTGGGAGGGGAATAAAACCTAAAAAATAGCATTTAGCTCAAGGTTGGGTTTGGTCTAAGATAGCTATATTCATCCTGTAAGGATTTTCTAAAGGAAACTTTAACGAAAAGCTCCCGGTACTGTTTACTTTAAAGAAAAACCATATTTTTATACTAAAAATCAATCCTGGTACTATTCACTACGTGTGAAGACAAACAGCCACATTCACTCCACGTCACCCCGTTGTGTTGTCCATGTTAGGCTTGAAAATTTGCCACACGTGAGAGACGTGTTGGTAATGAATCCCACATTGATGAGAAGAATGGCCTTGCATGCACTTATAAGTAATTAGGCTGCTCCCCATATTATCAATTGGTTTTATGGTGGAACCTCAACTTTCTTCACTATTGGGGTGGTGCCTGGTGGATAGACTTGGAGCTGTTATACGTGTTTCTTGGTGGAGGAAAATTGAGAAGGGTTACAAAATAAGGCCGAACTCAACCACATAATCGCCAAAAATGTTCTGTGGAGAGACTGGTCTTGACGAATACTGGTCTAATTTTTTGAATATGGAACACATATATTTCCTTTTATATCAAACGAATACTGTTCTAGTTTCATTTTTTTATTTTGTATTATTGATAATGGAAAATCTTAAATGTTGAAATGTTATACAGATGAGAATGATTACGAATTTACGAATAAGATAAAGCTAAGCTGAAGTCTTAAAATATTTCACATTTAGTGGTGCAAGTTAACTATATATTGGAACCCTAAACTATTCATAATAAAAGATTTTGGAATCAAGGTTTCACTGCCAGAAACATTTTGATCAGCACATATGTAAATGCATTTTACCATGATATGAACTCCTCTATGAATTTATCAGAAATGACTAGGAAGGAAGAACCCTTTAATGCAAGTGATTATAAACGGCTGGCTAACCAATCAAAGGCTCAAATCAGGACTTGGGTTTTCGGGAGAAGTGGCATTGCTGTGGTTTGTGGAAGTTAAGCCCTAATTGCGTAATAGAAACAATCCCCACGGAAATGTATGCCCAGAGACAGCAGCACAATAGAGACCCTTTAGTCTTTACTCAGAAATCTGTAACAGAAAATGACACTGCACTGCTAGCTTTTATCTCACCCATCACTACAACTAAAAACATTTTCTTTCATTAAATATAAAAATAAAAATAATTCCATAATTAATTATAACACCTTGATTTTCTTTGAATTTATTCGTTACGATTAAGATATCATATGCCTTTTACGTCTTCTTCTTCTCTTACATTTGTCGCGAGTTAAAATTCTCACACATAAGAACTAATTAATTATATCTACCAAGAAAATAATCTCAAACAGGTTCCTGTAAAAGCGAGCTAGGTAGAGTATACTGCATCTTACTCTTGCCGACTTACACATGAATATATGAATCGTCTCCATCTGCTAGCTGCAAGCACACACACATGCCTTAATAAGCTTATACATCAGTGGTCCCTTAATTTATTGTTTGGTGAAGAATCAAGATGGTACTGCCGGTCGGCCATGCCCAAGCCGAAGCTCTAAATCAAGCTCTTCAAAATTGCCCTTTTCGGTTCCAGACTTTGAGGTTTCCGGATCATCATGAGCCGATGATTTGTTTGAGTGACAATATTGGGAATTAGAATTGCTTCTTCCAGCTGGTGGCACAACTGACACTAAGTAGTCAGGAGGTGGAATATTGGGTGAAATTGAAAGAAGAGTGGATGGTGATGATGACTCAACACCATGGCCATGTGTTCTACTCGAGCTCATCAAACTTGTCGCAGTATTGAAGGATGCACCATTTATACTATCAGGGCTTGGCAATTGGTAAACAAGGCATAATCCACCATTTGCATTCACAAATTCTTGAGTTGGGATTATGAATGAGGAAGTGGAAGCTGATGAGACTGCTGCCGGGCTCATCTGAGGATGGGATTGGTGGAGGCGGGCCCGGTCACGGCGGTGCACATTCATGTGGCCGCCTAGGGCTTGGGCGGATCGGAATTCCCTTCTACAAAATGTGCAAGTGTAAGACCTTGGAGGCCATGTGGTGCCCATTACATTACCGGTGTCCTCCGCAAAGGCTCTCACCTCCCATGAGTCATCTTCAGGTTCTTGAGCTGCCTTAGGGTTCCACATCCAGGCTTCGGGGACCAAGTTAGGGTTTGATAACCGGGTTTGATTTTGATTTTGTTGTGATAGAGCTAAGTTCTGGAGATCGGTCCGGGAGAGAAGGCCAAGTTCAGCCATGGTAGTATGGTACTTGTACTAACATTTAAGATATATAAGAGATATCGATGGATGAGTTGATGGGGAAGCAAATGGTGAAACGGGTTAAATAGGGGGAATGGGCTAAGGAGAGGAAAGGGTAGAGACAAAATGAAACCCTAACACCGAGTGTATCACCAAAGTTGGGCAACAAGCAGTTGGATTTTAGTACAATACACATTTAAATAACTTAGGCCACCTCCACTAGCTGTGTTCTGTATACCAGACAGTTACTTTGGCTTCAACGTCAATCTATATGTGTTTACTGGTTCAAAATTCAAATTTCCTAAACACAATATACATTAATGAGATAAATCCTTAATTATTTTGAGTTAATTTATAGATGCGAACTGAAGGAAAAACACAGAACACAGATAATTATATGGTCTTATTAGTCATTAAGCTAAAAATGATCAAAATACCATCTATTTGTAGCTTCATTTGTCTATCTCTCTAAGAGAGGTACATATGGCCCATCAACACATGTGTGTCTTATCTCTATTAAAAATATGGAACAAATGATGGTACAAACAGATATTGGCTGATATTAAGTGTAGCATTACTCAAAAATTATTTCTAACTAGAGGTGTAATCTACCATATCCTCCATATAAAATAAAGACCTAAAAAAAAAACAGACATGAGAAATAAAGAGGAAATTAAGTACTTGTTGGAACTTATGGCCAGTTTGGGATTGCTGCGCTTTTTAGAATAATCAACTATAGCCACTTAGTACTACGGTCTAGTGGTATTTCTCTTCACTTATAAGCAAGAGGTTTTAGGTTCGATTATAGCCAAAGGCGAATTTGAACCATATTATTGCTAGCCCATTGTGAGGCTAAGCTTACCTCTCCCCTTTAGTGTAGATAACATCGTTTGTTCAAAACAAAAACAAGAAGAATAATCAGCTGTAAAATAAAGTAGTTGAGCGTTTGATAAATTTTAATGTAAAAGTGAAATAATTGTATCTAATGATAAAAATGGACATGGTAGTGGAGATGGCAGCGATGATAGTAGTGGCAAGGGCAGTATATATATAGGTTCATGGTTCAAAATTAAGTTTTTTTTTTGTGTACTCAGATGTCATAAAAATGAAGATGAAGATTGGCAATCATTTTTAGAAGGGTGATGCTGGAGAGATCATTTACTTGAATTATATTTTGTAGCGGTTGATAGTTGGATTCTTTTTTAAATCATTAAAACAAGAAATCAACCATCAACCGGTACTCATATGGTCTATAAAATATGATATAAAAAGATGATTTTCCTAATATTTTTCTTTTTACAAAAATAAAGAGAATATGAGACTTAGAGGACTATCACGTACAATGATATTAATACCACATTTTTATACCACGTTTTGTAACAAATGGATCATAACAATCAATTTGTGATTTTATTTCATTTAATATTGGGTTTTTCTCATCGAATGCCACGTATTGTGGTATAAAATATAGTATAAAAATATATCAAGTGTAGTATTACTCGATATAAAGAAATTTTTAAATTTAACCTTATATTAAAGTTTATGTGTAACTAATAATATCACTAGAAAGTTATTTGAGTAGATTACCAGATTGCCAACACCAGTTTATTTATTATTCTTGATAGGAAGCCGAAAAGATACAGTAAATCTCGTAAGAACAAAATTGATACATTATGATTTAGAACAAGAAGAAGAGTTCTGATTAGCAATTCTAGCGTTAATAGTGACGAATAGTTTTTTTTTTTTTTTTTTTTTTTCCTGATGATTATTTTTTGTGGAGTTTGTTTCCAGTCCAAAATACATTTTTGGAAAGGAAATGACGAGATGAATCTCTCGTTTCATTTCTTTTTACCGTTTTGGTTTTGTAAAACTATTTAAACAAACTTTCGGGTTTATCTTTTCATTCCATTATCAATGAAATTGGAAACTTCTCTCAATTATCTAGTGTTCCAACTTTGTATTCTAAGGCGACCATTTGTGATCCCCTAAATCTATAACTTCTATGTTGTGTCACATTAAAACACTTAAAAATGTCATCGCTAAGCATAGACCTGGCATTCGTGTCGTGTTTCTCATGTTCGTGTCGTTTTCGTGTCATACCCGATAGCTTAACGGGTCGTGTCGTGTAATACCTGTTAAAGTAAACGGGTAATATGACCCGACCCGAAATCAACCCGTTAATATTATCAGGTAATATGACCCGACCCGTTACCCGTTAAGAAAATTATATTTTAAATCAATAAAAATGAAAAGAAAAACATAATTTGACCCAAAAAAATGTAAACCATAATATTAAATTAGTATATACATACTAAATTTCGGAGTTGACCCCTTAATGAAAGTTGTAAAGCTTTTCATTACGAGTGATTACATTTTTCACACTTATTATTATTAATTTTTCACTCAAATAAATAACATTGTTCATGAGATTTGGAGGGTTTTAAAAATCTACACTTATTTATACTTTCATCAAGTATAACATAAGATTTTATGGTATCCACTAGTGTAAATATTTTAAATTGAAGATCAAATTAATTCATTGTATTCATATAGGGTCAATGAGTGTAGCTGTAAAAAATCATCAAAATCGGAGTTAAAATAACCGTTGAATCGTAATTTTTCGTTTATAACCGTCGAAAAGTTTTGTCTCATTATTTGATCTTTGAATGTTTGTTTTTTTGCAATTTTTGGCGTATGCGATCTCGAAGCATATATAAACAAGTTTGACGGTTTGATCGTTGAAATTAGTTTCGTAGGATGCGTATCCCATCAAAACGATAGATTCACTAACACTAAAGAGTTTATTTATACTTTCATCAAGTATAACATAAGATTTTGTGGTATCCACTAATGTAAATATTTTAAATTGAAGATCGAATTCATTCATTGTATTCATTTAGGGTCTAGGAGTGTAGCTGTAAAAAATCATCAAAATCGGAGTTACAATAACCGTTAAATCGTGATTTTTCGATTATAACCATCGAAAAGTTTTGTCTCATTACTTGATCTCTGAATGTTTGTTTTTTGCAATTTTTGGCGTATGCGATCTCGAAGTATATATAAACAAATTTGACGGTTGGATTGTTGAAATTAGTTTCATAGGATTCGTATCACATCAAAACGATAAATTCACTAACACTTAAGAGTTTATTTATACTTTCATCAAGTATAACATAAGATTTTGTGGTATCCACTAGTGTAAATATTTTAAATTGAAGATCGAATTCATTCATTGTATTTGTTTAGGGTCAAGGAGTGTATCTGTAAAAAAACATCAAAATCGGAGTTAAAATAACCGTTAAATCGTGATTTTTCATGTATAGCCGTCGAAAAGTTTTGTCTCATTACTTGATCTTTGAATGTTTGTTTTTTTGCAATTTTTGGCGTATGCGATCTCGAAGCATATATAAACAAGTTTGACGGTTGGATCGTTGAAATTAGTTTCGTAGGATGCGTATCCCATCAAAACGATAGAATCACTAACACTTAAGAGTTTATTTATACTTTCATCAAGTATAACATAAGATTTTGTGGTATCCACTAGTGTAAATATTTTAAATTGAAGATCGAATTCATTCATTGTATTCATTTAGGGTCAAGGAGTGTAGCTGTAAAAAATCATCAAAATCGGAGTTATAATAACCATTAAATCGTGATTTTTCGTTTATAACCGTCGAAAAGTTTTGTCTCATTACTTGATCTTTGAATGTTTGTTTTTTTTCAATTTTTGGCGTATGCGATCTCGAAGCATATATAAACAAGTTTGACGGTTGGATCGTTGAAATTAGTTTCGTAGGATGCGTATCACATCAAAACGATAGATTCACTAACACTTAAGAGTTTATTTATACTTTCATCAAGTATAACATAAGATTTTGTGGTATCCACTAGTGTAAATATTTTAAATAGAAGATCGAATTCATTCTTTGTATTTGTTTAGGGTCAAGGAGTGTAGCTGTAAAAAATCATCAAAATCGGAGTTAAAATAACCGTTAAATCGTGATTTTTCGTTTATAACCGTCGAAAAGTTTTGTCTTATTACTTGATCTCTGAATGTTTGTTTTTTGCAATTTTTGGCGTATGCGATCTTGAAGCATATATAAACAAGTTTGACGGTTGGATCGTTGAAATTAGTTTCTAAGATGCGTATCCCATCAAAACGATAGATTCATTAACACTTGAGAGTTTATTTATACTTTCATCAAGTATAACATAAGATTTTGTGGTATCCACTAGTGTAAATATTTTAAATTGAAGATCGAATTTATTCATTGTATTTATATAAGATCAAGGAGTGTAGCTGTAAAAAATCATCAAAATCAAAGTTAAAATAACTGTTAAATTGTGATTTTTCATTTATAACCGTCGAAAAGTTTTGTCTCATTACTTGATCTCTAAATGTTTGTTTTTTGCAATTTTTGGTGTATGCGATCTTGAAACATGTATAAACAAGTTTGACGGTTGGATCATTGAAATTAGTTTCATAGGATGCGTATCCTATCAAAACGATGCATTAACTAATACTTAAGAGCTTATTTATACTTTCATTAAGTATAACATAAGATTTGTGGTATCCACTAGTGTAAATATTTTAAATTGAAGATCGAATTCATTCATTGTATTCATATAAGGTCAAGGAGTGTAGCTGTACAAAATCATCAAAATCAGAGTTAAAATAACCGTTAAATCGTGATTTTTCATTTATAACCGTTGAAAAGTTTTGTCTCATTACTTCATCTCTGAATGTTTGTTTTTCGCAATTTTTGGAGTATGCGATCTCGAAGCATGTATAAACAAGTTTGAAGGTTGGATTGTTGAAATTAGTTTTGTAGGATACGTATCCCGTCAAAACGATAAATTCACTAACACTTAAGAGTTTATCCATACTTTCATCATTTTGATGGGATATGCATTGATGTTATACTTAATGAAAGTATAAATAAATTTTAATTGTTAGTGAATCTTATCGTTTTGATGACTTGGAATAAATATATTAATTATTTATATATTTTAAGTGTTAATTAGACTATGTTTCAATTAGTATGTGATGATATTTAATAATAAAATTACATTTATGTTTTTTATTACGTATTTTATTTTTATTCAAGTTAAAAGGTTATAAGAGATAAAAAAAAGAAAAAAAAAAGCTGGTTATTTTTTTTCTTTGGGTTAAACATTAGGCGGGAAATGGATGGATATAGGTTGCAAAATTTCCCAAACATTAGGTGGGAAATGGATGAAACTCTTGAAATATTAGGCGGGAAATTAATTATTATAATTTTTTTTATGTTTTTGGTATTTTTAAATTACTTGATATTTTTATTTTTAATGTGTTTTATGATTTTTAATCTCAATCCTTGCCTATAATATACTATAAAAATAAATAAATAAATAAAACTTAAATTTTAAAATTTATATAGAATAATAATAGAATAATAATTAATAAACAATATATACATATTCATTATATCTATTGCATTTTATAGTAAGTTTTTTTTTAGTAGTTTAAAAAATTAAAATCATCAAAATAGCATTTTTCTTATCGTGTCGAAACAGGTTACCCGCGTGTCACTTTCGTGTAAACCTGTTAAGGACCCGTTATTAACGGGTTATTATCGTGTGACCCGATAATGACCCGATTAGTTATCGTGTTGACCCGAAACCTGTTATTTTCGTGTCGTTTACGTGTCGTGTTAACGGGTCGTGTAATAAATTGCCAGGTCTAGCTAAGCACACTGCATCTAAAGTCTAATATTCGAGAATCCCTTTGTTTGTTATTGCGTGCATAGAAAATAAATGAATACAAAATTGGAGCATTGAATCCTAAACTTTGACAGATAGTGGATCAATTAATGGTTCTATTGTTTAACAACGTTAAATTCCGTTCGAAACAAAAATGTTTAAAAACGGACAAAACTTCTAATGGGATTACTCAAAAGACCATTTCTACATATTATAAGAAGTATAAGGATTAATACTTAAAATTTTAGTTCATGACCTAAAGCTCCAATGACTAAAGTTCAGAAACCATTTCATTCAATCAACTTTAGAAAGAAGCTTATACCATAACCTCTATTCCATTATGGTTCAATAGGTTGGAGTTACAAGTCCTGTAAGAATTTTTCTTTTGCCTCTATTTTTTCTCTCGTTTTCCGAAATGCCTACTTAGTAGTTACCAAAGTATGTTCCATCAATCAAACGTATAGCCAACGTATACTCCACTTGGATGTGGACTGTCATAAACAACATGTAACTAAGTGTCTTCACTTGTATTCTTCATCTTAAATTCTCATTTTTGTCATTTTCTTGTTGTCCCATATAAGTAAGTCTCTTTGGAACATATTTCTTTTTCCTTTAAATATGAATAATACAGAAAGCTGTAGTATATACGACTCTAAATCACATAAAATATCTTGATATTAAAATATAAAATACTCATACAATCAAGTGATAAATTATCATATATCTCTTTAACAAGTTGAAGTTGATGAAGTGTTTTACATAGTTTTTTCCACCCACGGGCAACGACTAAACCAATTAACTTAATATCTTAGTTTATCAAAACATTGTTTGCATCGTCTGCAATCTACCAAAGTACACTGACAGGGCTGCGCTAGCTCTTTTTACTTGCAACACATTCCTAGTTGGTCATCATGTTTAGCTAGTTGCTTATTTTATTTGATAATCATCATATCCTACTAATAAGTGGAACAAAGTACTTTACAAGGAAGTGATTGGACTTGAAGTACTTAATTTGTGTGATAGTTCTAAATCATTTATTTTTCTTTATACTTATGTAGTGATTAACGAGGTCTAACTTGTAAATTAAGTTCATTAATGAATATATCTATCCATTTCACTCACCGGATTAATATTGATGTTATCATCCAATAGAATATTCATGATGCTTGTTAAGTCAGAGGCCAATAATATGATCAATGAAGACAAAGATAAGGGCCAACAAGAAAAATACAGATAAAATAGAAATGTAAATTATACATACATTTCATATAATTACATTTTTATTAGGGTACGTACTGTTTATTGACACTGCAAAAATATCATTATCCATATTTTTATACAAATTTTATTTTGTTTATATATAAATTTGGAGTACAAATAACCTTTTTGTAGTGCGAATAACAATTTTGTTAAACTAACGACATTACATATTGCCTATAAATCATGCATATTGATATATAACATATTAATTATGTGCCATATTTAGCACTTGGTAATACGATCTAACAGTATTCTTTTTCACTTGTAAGTGAGAGATTTTATATAGATTTCATTCTCAGCAAAGGCGAATTAGAACAAAATTATTGTGGTTTGCCCATTGTGAGGTTTAGTCCACTCACTCACCTCTCAAATATATATAATATCGTATTTATTAAAAAAAAAAAAAAACTATAAGTCATATTTGAAGAACATCGTTGTGAATAGTATCCGATTGAAAAGAGAAAGTGAGAAGGGCCCCAAAACGGGAACATTATTAAAAAAAAACTATAAGCCATATAAACAATTATGGGTCCCCAACGGGAATGTAATAGTATCAGATTGAAGGTCTGCAAAATTGAGTGTTTCTCGAACAAGTTTCTCTTCTCAAAACACATGTAAAGAAGTTGAGGATTTAAGATCTGTAAAAATGGGGTCTAGATCGAAAAGGGACTTCACAAGTCTTCAAGCTCACGCCCTTCACCACCTTACGTTAAATTTAAACGAAGTTTAATAATTTGTGGCTCGATCGGCATAACAATACAACTTGAAACCAGCATAAAGTTTAGTGGATTGGGTTGAAGAGACTCAATTGCATTTGCCAGTACTAAATATTAACCGAATAAATTTGGATAGTTTGAGTTTGTTGAAAAACAGTTAGAGTTAGTTGAATGGGTAAAATTGTAAATCTGCTCATCATTGTCTCTATATAACCAGTGTTTAGAGACTTAGAGAATCATCACGTAAACATTCTATTACTCATTGAATAACAGAAAGTCTCTCTCCCCTTCTCTCTCTCTCTCTCTCTCTCTCTCTCTCTCTCTCTCTCTCTCTTACTTCTTGTTCTTCGATTTCTCCAGTTTCTTTATCCCTAAGGTTTTAATTGATTCTTTAGTGTTAATACTAAAAATACCTTTGTGAATTTCCTCCATTCTTACTTCTTAGAAATGCTTGTGTTAGAAATCCAAATTTTCATTAGAAAATTAGTGTTTGGTTGGCAATTAATGTTTTTCATTTTTTTTAATAGATGAAAAACGAGTGTAAAATGCGTTTGGCATGTTGTACTTAAAAAATAAATTTAGAAAAAATGTAAAATTGATGTTTCTGTGTTTTTCAAATAGAATCCAAAATAATAGATAATATAAGATACATTATGAACAAAATTAAAGTTTTAAGAAGAAAAAAAAAACGTGTATGTCACCACCACCTTAACATAGTCATAAAAAACACCTCAATGACTATGCCAAAACCAATGTCACCGTCTTTGCCACCACCACTCACACCATGGCCATCACGACTGGCACAATTGCCACCATCACTAATAACGAACACAACTGCTACCATCATCACCACCACCCACCACCATCACCATATTCTCTAATGCCATCACCCATGCCACCATATGACCACTACCACCTTCACCATCTCTGCCACCATCGTCTCCACCATTCCCACAATCTCTATCTCAACAACTTGTACAACCACCCTAGCCACCATCACTATCATGTACACCACCATCAATGTCATCTACGCCCACCACAACTCCCAACACCATTGCCCCTAGCCCCGCTATTGCAACCACTCACATCCTAATACCCACAGCACCTGTCACCACTATTACCACACCACACTCAACCACCGTTGCTAATAGCACTACTTTTGTTATAATATCCGTCTTTACCATCACCACCACCATTTTAAAATTTCTTACAAAAATTTTACTAGCAAACATGATTTTTTTTATATTAGTACTAGACACATTTTCAATTTCTTTTTGCCAAAACATCATTCTCGGATTAAACTATCAGACACGTTCTAAAATCATAAACATAGAAATCTTATTGTCCTTTTCATTTTACAAAACAGTTCTTACAAATCAGTTATGTTAAACATTACCAATTGGGCCCGTAGAAATCTTAGTAGGCTATAGGGTCTCACTCTTTGAAATGTACTGGATGCGTAGACTCAATTGCCTTCTTTAGTCCAATCCAATACATAGATAGTTTCATTCGTTACCTTAGCCGATTATCTGTGCTAGTACCAGGCCCAAATTCTTTTAACCCATTCTTCAAAATCTACCTTGGTTCTTAAAATATCATTGCTAATTTAGTTATTGAATTATCACCTCAGTAAAAATTAGGTATCTAAATTATTTTTTTGTTTTTCAAAAAAATCGATCCTTGAATTATAAAAAACTGCCAATTAGATCTCGAATATTATATTCGAAGCTACTATATTCAATTTTCTTTCAATTTAAGTCACGTTACTTGCATGTGATACATGAAGGTTAGATTGGTAGTTTTTCATAAAGAAATAATGTATGTAGTTAACTTTGAAGGGTAAATTAGACATTAGATTCATAACCTATATGAAATGTTAAGGGCTTATAAGAGAGAAAATGACGGTATTACACTATAAAACGTGTCAAGTGACTTAAGTAGACGAAAAATTGGATAAAATAACTTTGAATATAATAGGAGGATGAAACTAGAATTTTTTAATGAATTTAGGGACTTATTTTACCCAAAAAATAATTTAGGTACCTAATTTTTATTAAGGTGATGATTCAAAGACTAAATCGGCACTTCACCCAAAATCTAAATTCCAACCATGGTGAATAACATGATCAGCTCACATTTGCAGCTAGAGCTAGGTCTCAGTTTCTTAAACTTCATGGCTAGGATCTTCTCCGTTAGCTATTGTTGTCATCATTTCATGATTGCACCTTCATGCATGCAGATGGACCTCAACTCCTCTACGGTTCTACCTCTACTGTATATAGACTTAAGCACCTTGTCCATATCTCACTCAAATACTAGACCCCTTTTCTCATTCAGTTTGTAGCTACTAGGCAACATATTTATATCACATGCACGTGATATACATGCATACACATACATATACATTTACTTATACATATATACATATATATATATATATATGTAAATGTATATGTATATGTATGTATGTATATACATATATATATATATGTATATGCTTAATTCTGAGCTAGAACGTCATACATGGCCCTATATAAGTATTTCGAGTAACACTTGCTAATATTTACTTGTTGCTTATTATATCTTAGGCCTTCCACCGTAGGCAGCAACATTGAGTTTCATTGGAATCAAACTCTTACAACAGGCAGAAAATTTTGAATTTTGAGTGATTTCGATTAGTGAGTTCAATATATATATTGAACCCACGAGTTTGATTCTTACACAATAAATGATTAATTAACATTTTAAGAGAGAAAAAAAAACCCAATAAATGAGTCATGTAATTAATCAATACAATTCATCTCTATCAAACTCACACCTTTGTAACAGTCATGTGTTATAGAAATCAATCTCAAAGTGTCTAATTTCTATATATAGGAAACAAACTCACTTAAACTCGTGGAGAAGACCTTAGGATTAATGTATGATGCTTAGCTTATGAAGGTGAAGATATTATGCAATGAAAAGTGCTGCATCAACCCCATTAATTAATTCATTTGTGGCATTGCAATATGGTTAAAGCCACCAACCTTTGTCCCCATGCATATGTTACCGTGTTCTGAAAAAAGAATCAACAAACAATACATGTTTCTCTCCAGTTGCCCATAGCCTTGTGCCATTTGCATCCTTGATATTAGCAAGTTAAATTTGCAATTAAAATTGCATCGAAAGTTTCTGACGTATAAATAGATAACTAATTGATGTTTAAACACTGATATGCAACTTGAGAGAATAAAGTCCAAACCTTATGGGTGATGAAACGACAGCCACAACGAGGTCATTATCAGCCACATGAGCCTCTTATGATCGTGGTTTAATTATTAGCCATTTTTTTTTATCCTTAACCTTTTTTTTTTTTTTTAATAATTAACATAATTTAAGCAGGGAATCAATTCGGTAATGGTTGTGTTTAATAAAAAGTTTTGGAGAGTGTAGGGAAGGACCACTTTGAAGGCAATAAAGATTAGGGAACTTTAACGAAAAACTATTGGTGCTGTTCATTTTAACGAAAAACCATATTTTTATACTAAAAAGTCAATCATGGTACTATCCACCTTACACTTTTCATTAGTAAAAACAGTTTTTGACTGGTTTGGCTGGTTTTTGACTGGTTTGGGAGGCCGGTGCAAGGCCGTTTCTAACATTTTTGCAGTCTTTAAGCGACTTTTTTCTATTATCTTCCAAAAATAATACTTTTTTAACAATGTATTCATGCAAATTTAACATTTAAAATTCTAACTTAATCGAGTCAACATCTCGCTCCAACTAATTGATTAGTTTCACTGGTTTGGGATTTTTTTTTTTCAATATTCCTGAAATTATGATTTTCCATTCATCCATGGAAGGAAAAAGTGATGAAATGAAAGAGTAATTTGGTTATGCCACACAATGGTTAACCACTAAGTATTGAACTCAAACAAATATAATACGTCATCGCCTATGTGAGTCAAATTTGAGACGTCTTTCGTATATGTAAGGAGAATTACCACTAAACCGTAGTATTAATTCGTCCATAATCATTTATAAAACGAAAACTGTTTATAATTTTTTTTTTAATTAAAAATTGGTGGGAAGACTTGTTGATCTAGATGTCGTAGATTTGGTTGAAATTATGGTCGAAATGCCTGGGCTTTGTGTCTAGAAGGATTCCCCAAAGAAAAAAAAAATCGACTAGAACCGGAAACTAGCTAGCTAGTCAAATTGAACCAGTATCATCGAGACCGAACCGTATCAATTTTATTATTATTATTTTCAGAGGCATTTTGATCTAAATGCTTGTTTTTTGAAATGTTTAGACTAAACATATAAGGTTTTTAGAGATTTGATGTGACATCCCACATCGTTCAGGGGAGTGATCCTTATATGTATATTCTCATCCCTACCTAGCGCGAGGCCTTTTGGGAGCTCACTGGCTTCGGATTCCGTAGGAACTCCGAAGTTAAGCTAGAAGGGGGCTAGAGCATTCCCATGATGGGTGACCCACTGGGAAGTTGCTCGTGAGTTCCCAAAAACAAAACCGTGAGGGAATGGTAAGCCCAAAGCGGACAATATCGTGCTACGGTGGTGGAGCGGGGCCGGGAAGTGATCCCGCCTAGGCCGGGAAGTGACAATTTGGTATCAAAGCAATCCCATGATTGGTGACCCACTGAGAAGTTGCTCGTGAGTTCCCAAAAACAAAACCGTGAGGGTGTGCTAGGGGCCCAAAGTGGACAATATCGTGCTACGGTGGTGGAGCGGGCCCGGGAAGTGATCCGCCCTGGGCCGGGATGTGACAAATTGGTATTAGAGCCTAACCCTGGCCGCGTGTGTGCCGATGAGGACGTCGGGCCCCTAAGGGGGGTGGATTGTGACATCCCACATCGCCTAGGGGAGTGATCCTTATATGTATATTCCCATCCCTACCTAGCGCGAGGCCTTTTGGGAGCTCACTGGCTTCGGATTCCGTAGGAACTCCGAAGTTAAGCGAGAAGGGGGCTAGAGCACTCCCATGATGGGTGACCCACTAGGAAGTTGCTCATGAGTTCCCAAAAACAAAACCGTGAGGGAATGGTAAGCCCAAAGTGGACAATATCGTGCTACGGTGGTGGAGCGGGTCCGGGAAGTGATCCCGCCTGGGCCGGGATGTGACATTTGATTAAACTATTTTTCTATAATTTTAATTAATTTTAAATTACATAAATTGTTATTATAATTAATTTACTAATTACATCCTAGGATTAGTACCTAAAACTCCTCAACCTTTTAGTGTCATTCTAAATTGGTCTCAATATTTTTAAACATTCCAAATAAGTGGCCAACCTATTGAAAATGTCATATCCGTTAATCTCCAGTTCATTTTTCAAACATATATTATATTCAAAACCCACTAATTAGGGTCAACATTAATATTAGTCGCCTCAAAATTTGAATTTGAAAAATAGATATATAATATGGAACCCAATGATCAAACGGCTATTAAATTGAATCGAAAATGGACCCAAATTGAAATTACAATAGGAGGGCTTATCACCTAACAAAGAAGAGGGTTAAGAATTCAAATAGGGTTTCAAAGAACTTGTTTTTGTTTATGTGATTTCCTCATTCGCCTATTCTCAAGCGGTTTGTAAAGCTTCTGGTTCTTCTTTGTGGGTGGTAAAGATGGTGACGGCCGCATCATGACAGTCCATATCATTTTAGCAACCTCCATGACCTTCTTCTCAATGTTGGCGCCTTGAGTTGTATGATGGAGTTGGTGGTTATGTGTTGGGTTTGGAGATGATCCCATGATAGGGGTGGTAGTGACCATTAGTTGGTGGAGGCTATGCTTCCATGACCTTCTCTTGATATTGGAGACAAATTAAGTAAGCCCTAGTTAATTTAACAAACTTTAAACTAGGGCTTAATGGATGTTACATTTTCAATATGTTGGGTACTTGTTTGGAAGGTTTAAAAAGATTGAGACCAATTTAAAATGACACTAAAAGATTTTAGGTACTTAATCCTAAATCCTACATATAACAAATTCCTAAAATCCTGCAAAAAAAGATATTGTCAGTTTATCTCCCATTAATTCAATATTTTCCAAAAGGAAAAAAAAAACAATAATTTCTATAATAACAAAAAAACGTTGATATGTGGGCGCAAAAAGGACGATGATTTTTTAACAAAAAAAAAAAACCAAACGGTGATATTTAAACGTACCAATGTACTTTAAATGATATTATATATATATATATATATATATATATATATTCTCAAAAATAACGTACCAATAATTTGGTATGTTATTGGCACATTATGTAATTGAAATTTGTGTATAAATAAGTATTTTGATATATTATTTATTTTTTGTTTAGATACGTACCAAGTTACTGGTATGTTTATATTATCATAATTTTAATATGCAAAAAGGCTAACGGTAAGTTATGTGTAATCCTAAAACCTATCTGTACGTTTCAAGACAATATGGGTACATTTCGTCGTGAGTACATTTCAATCTAGTAAGCATACATTTTAATTTGGTATGAATACGTTTTAATTTAGCATAGGTACGTTTCAATTTAAGAATAACTTGTGTTCGTACATGTCAATGTATATTTTTAAAGAACAATGGTACATTTCAATTCAATCATACTTGAATTTCCAGAGACGAAAATTAAAAAAAAAAAGAAAAAAGAAAATAACCATTAACAACATTAGTTATAGTAATGAAGGAAAAAAGTTACAAACAATTTTTGTATAAAACAAAGTTAAATAGTTTAGATATACTGAATTTCTTAAATAATTTAAATATATATTAATTATTATATACCATCAAATTAATCTCACCCTCACTAGATATAATTGAATCCTTAAATTGATGAAGAGATGAGATTCTATAAAATAGCAATAAATTAATTAATATAATTGAGTTAATTTTTTACATAGAAATGAATCTAAAATGAATTTAAAAAGGGGTGTGCTATCCACACACCCCATTTTACTCCTCACACATCCCTTGATAATTTATGTCCGTTGATCTTCTTTAATCCATCCGTTCCGACACCCAAAAATTAAAAAAGTGTGTGAGAAGTAAAATGGGGTGTGTGGATATCACACCCCCTTTAAAAAACACTTAAGTTAAGATTATACATGGAGTACATGGTTTAATCAAAAGTGAAAGCACTTTAATCTAAAGTTAAAAAGTAACAAATGTTTAATATAAAAAAGTCTAAAATAAGGCATCTGATTCTAGTTTTCTTTTATTTTTAAACAAAATCAAACCAACAAACATATTAGAATTTTAGATTCCAATTCTAGTTTGAAGGGTAAACCAGACCGTGCTCATTCCTAACAAGAGACTTAACTCCGCTTTTTTTAAGTATAAATTTTCAGTTAAGCTTGATATAAATCAAGTGGTTAAGTGTTAAGAATAAACAATAAAGATACTAAAATTAAATGTTTTTATTTCAAAACTAGAACACTGATTATACAAGTTGTTTTGAAACCCAAAGCTTGGGGTAGGGGGCCCATATTTGAGCATAAATTAGAGGAAGTAAATTACCTCTTTGGCATCCGAAGGTTTGTCTTGCTAGTTGATCGTTATGATGACGACAAATAAGACAGTTTAAGTGAATGGCTCTCAGTCCCTCAATTATTTGAGCTAGTCAATTGCGATGATGAAGACACACTCAGATGTACATAGCTTAACGCTTGCATTTACATGTCAAACAGAATTTGGCATTGCCACCCAACGACCACGATCGACAAACACCCTAATTCCTCTTTTAACACCCTTTGTAAAATTCATAACGGCAAATTCCGATCAAAAGTATGTGCTCATGATTCATGAAACGGTGTAGAAGTATGGATCAAGAATCATATAAGTGGAGACATAAATTAGTCACATTTAATAGGAAAAAATAGGTGAACTATGCACTTGCTATGGCGGTTTTACTCTTGATGTCGTAAGCATACCTCCCAAGGAACATGTCACATATGTCTGCCCTTCATGAGGGATTGTAGCACATGTTTGCCCTATGAGTATTGGGCCTTTCGTCCAACAACGTATCAAAAAGTTCTTCAGTCCATGATATGTCCTACCACCGGGCCATATTCGGTCCAATGGTGGTAGAAACCTGACTATTCAGAGTCTCTCCATTGGATGTCTGGCGCGCTTGCGCTCTTACCAATAAGGACCTTCAAGACTATTAGCCGGTATGACTGTGGAGACTAGTCTACACCATCACTAGCAAAATGTTTAAGGTCTGTCTACTATGGCCTACAAATTAGCCAAGTCAATAAACAAGGAAAACGGTGCCACTTACTTCTCATAAATCTCTCAAGCTCATAGTTTCTCTCAAACTATCTTTCTTAGGCATTGG
This sequence comes from Pyrus x bretschneideri, assembly GCF_019419815.1. Taxonomy (NCBI): domain Eukaryota; kingdom Viridiplantae; phylum Streptophyta; class Magnoliopsida; order Rosales; family Rosaceae; genus Pyrus; species Pyrus x bretschneideri. Next base: position 102,098 of record NW_025999657.1, read on the forward strand.
AGCCTCTTTGGCGGATTCCCTCCCCACTTTTTTGAGTGTTCGTTAATTAGGTTAACAGTATTTTGAATCTTGTAAGTGGAATTTCGTCAATTCAACCGTGTACAAAATTTATGGAATTGATTTATAGAAACCCCCTAATTCCTCTTGATTTGAAAGTTGATGTGTTTAATTAATTATGAAAGTGTATATCTATGTTGGGACTTGATGTAGAGATATATGATACAAACATACACCATTTTGAGCTTCTCACACTCCTATTTAATTTTGTCTGTTGATTTCGTTTGATTTATTGAATATGACAGTTAGAAGTAAAGAATAGTGTGTGAGAAGTTAAAAAGGATATGTGAAAATTCACTTCGTATATGATATATCCCAGTTGGATTTTCCAAGGTTGATGATCCAACGTAATAGAGAAGTTCTTGTGTACGCATCTCCTTATGACTCTCTGTCACAAGAATGATAAAAACTCAAGTCACAAGTGTATACTCATTTCTCTTTTATCTCAATCATTTAATGAAAGACATGTAGTGAGATAGGGCATGCAACATAAATTAAACAAGATTTTCTCTTAAGATAAGCATGTTACACCTATAATGTCAATAAATACGAAGAGACTTACATGTCACGAGTACACTAACACTGTAGCGTATGTTGAGAGAAAATGGTATAATATCTCCCAACACGATATTTCCCATATTCAATAAATAATATATGCTTTATCAGTTATGTTCGGAACTACTCAAGATTAAAAAGTTTCTTAATCATACTTTTTTTTTAATGATATCACAAGAAAAACACTTTTTAACTAAAATGACAAAGAAACTTAAATTCGGGGAATTGTAGTGACTGATTTTGTAGTTATGCTTGGAACGAATTCTAAGTTGCTTACGTTTCCCTTTTAAGGGAATCAAGCCGTTTTTATTCAGTAGTTTATTTGAGACTTTGGTGATGGATATTTGGATACCATGTTTGTAGTGTTTGTAGTGTTTTAGCTAGGTAGATTCAATTGAAAACAAACATGCATTACAAGTTGTCTAGGGTAGATCAATCGGTGGATTGCAACACACAAAGTTCAATTCACAAGGAGCCCAAAGGATCAACCGGGCTCTAGCCCATGGACAAAGGAGTACTTGCTTTCCAAATCCTAAGAATGTCTTTACCAAGCAAGCAAGAGTCGTCTCATTTGAGAGAGAGAGAGAGAGAGCTCGAGAGCGAGAGCGAGAGCTCTTAGGATGGTATGGTGGTGGTGTTGACGTGTGAAAATGACCCGAGGGATATGAGAAATGGATACATTAGAGTTGGTGAATCTCCCAATTACTGCATATGTTTATATATATCCAGTCATGTTCTTTTAGACTATAGGATGTAAATAAATTGTGGTTACTCATTATTTAATTTTTGTTGTACTTTCTCGTCCACTAATAAATCAAAATTAAACGATGTGTAATTACGATTTAACCGAGTATTTTTTAATTATATATTGTGATTGAAAGGGGGACGTCTGATTAGAGAGGGTTGGTTAGTTGGGTCCTTATTCTTATCACAAAGTCAAGGGGGGTTGGACGCCCTGGCTTTCTTCTGCTCTTAAAATTAAGGGGTTTTTGAATTTTAATCCTTCAAGAAGATTAAAATTTAAAAAAAATCTGGTGTTAGATTAATTATTGATTTTAGACCCTTAATGTGTACTTAATTCAAATTCAAATTCATATTTTTGTTTTTATATTTAATAGAATTTTTTTTGTCAAAGTTTTTATATTTAATAGATAACTTATTTAATGTTATTACATTAAATTTTAAATTTATTATTATACAATTTTATTTAACTTTCTCCAATTAGTGTACCTAAACATCCATATCATAATATATTTTACTAAATTAGTGTACCGAAATGCCTGTACCTAAATATATTATAGTGAATTAGTGACAGATAAGAAAATATGTAAAAACATAAGCGTACCAAAATTCCGTATCTAACTATATGATACTAAACTAGTGTACCGAAATGTCGGTACCTAAATATATTATACTAAACTAGTGTACCGAAATGTCCGTACCTAAACATATTATACTTACCCATTGTACCGAAATGGTCGTACCTAAGTATATTTTTATGAATTAGTGGCAGATAAGAAAATATGCAAAAACATAAGTGTACCGAAAAATCTCTACGAAAATATTTTCTTATATAAGATGTCTACCATAATGAGAATTAAAATTTATAATATTTTCATAAATTTTAAATTCATAAAATTATAAATAAAAAAAGAAACATTGAATACATATGGTGGCATTAAATAGAGTCTAGGGACTAAAATTAATTTTTAATCTTGCATAAGACATTTTTCTAAATTTCATCTTATTTAGGGATTAAAATCTAGTTTTCTATTAAATTAATCACTATCGGCCATTTAGTATTACGATCTAGTGGTATTCATTTTCACTTGTAGTTAGAGATCTTATGTTCGATTCTCGCCAAAGACGAGTTTGAATCATATTATTGGTAAAACTTATTATGAGGCTAAACATACCCTCCCTCTTTAATATAGATAATCTTGTTTATTAAAATAATAATAGTAATAATAATAGCTACCTCTTTTGCCTCTTTGTTTGTGTTGAAGGTCACTACCCCCTCCCCTCGTGGGTTTGTCTTTTTATGACATCAAAGTTCAAGCCATGTGCTCTTCTTTATCCACGCCACGCTCTCCGTCGGTAGTCAGCACTCGGTCGTATATAGTAGTGGTTGTAGACCGTACACTTACAAGTAGTAAAAGTTATAGCCTCAAATCTTTTGTATTGACAGAGTGCGAGGCGAGCCTGACCTGAGTATTTCAGAGTCAGACAGACCACCTTTTAATATACGATTCAGAACCTCAACACCTCTTTCTCTCTCTCTCTGCGTGACCTAAAATTCGGGGGGCTTTTCCTAGGATGACTGACGACACGGTTGTTGGCATGAACCCTTCATTTCTTTCTGAAACCAATCTGTTTCCACTTCCACCTGTTGATTGACAGGGATATTAAACTTAACTTTGCATTCATTCACATCAGCAAGCAGATCGACAATCGTAAACTAACGGGCAGCGCAGGTAGCAGGTACATTACATTAGGGGTACATTAGGGTTTGAGACAAAACCCACCAATAAGTAAAAGAAAATAAAAAAACCCAATTGGTTAAAAAATTATAGCAAAAAGCAAAATGGACATCTTTTGCTTCCATTCTGGGATTGAGTTGAGCTATTCCCTAAACACTTCAGTCGGGTTTTTTGCTGTATATCATCTTAAACTTAATCTATTAAGTTAAGAGACTCAATGAATATATGTAGTTTATTCATTCTTTGATGGAGTATTGCTTTACTGCTTAACTGAATAGGAAGATGCATGTCTCGTTATTTCTTCTTGGTGTAGCGTATATGTTTATTTCTAGCTCTTGATATATAGTCCAAAAGGAAAGAGATTGGAGGTTTTTTTAGCAAGCGATATTTTACACTAAGAAAAGGAAAAGAGATTGAAGGTTTTTTTAGCAAGAGAATGAAGTTAAAAAGGAAAGTTAAAAGAAAGTGAGGGAAGAAAAGGAGTCTTGGGGTTAGGTAAAATGTGGCAGGAGTACCGAGTACTGCCATGGTACATGCAGGAGGGCTTTCTTTCTTAAAGAGGTCCCCCGGGATTTAAGGGATGAAAATCTGACCAAGGAGCTGGAGATTGGAAGAGAGACCAATTCCCAATGGAAAGGCCAATTAAGAGAGGGAGAAAGAGAGAGAACTATGGCCTCGTGGCCGACAGCTATTCGGTGCTCCTTAACTTGCCCTGCGTTTTTGACTTGGACAATGCACGTGATCTACCCTTCCCCCCTCTCTCTCTCCGTCTCTGTGTGCCAACTCTTAGTTGCACCATGCTCCATGCGATCGTATTGGGTAAAGAGCCCATGAAGAAAGGGAGAGGGGGAGAATATGACCACAGATAGGATGTTGATGTGTGGAATGAAAGTTTAAGCAAAGTGCGATACTCTAGTGGTACTACTAGCCATGGTTATCATCTTACTTGTATGTTTGACTATGTCCCAAGTCAAACCAGCCAACTCATTTCACTCTTTGTATAATACACACACACACAAATCCCTATATATGGACTGCATTATTGTAAGTTTAGGCGATATGCTACGGTTACGGTCAATTAAACATATACCTTTCTAATGCCAGTACGAACCTTAGTTGCTAAGAGCATGTTTCTAGCTAGTACAAACTCAAGTACATGGTTGAACAAATTATTAGGTACACATATTCACCAAATAGCCTCACAGTCCAGCTACAGTTCTCTCGTCCATGCAAGTTAGCCAATTACTAAGAGCATCTCTAATAGGACAACATAATTAGGGTCCTCCACCACAAGGGCTCCAAGGAAATTTTAAAATGTAATAATTCGAGTTGTCTAATTCTTCTTTCATTTAGCATCTTTAAAGACTTCGAAAGATTCAAACATACTAATAATACATTTCATTGTAGAGGAGAAAATATACAAACATAGTACCTCAAGAAAAGGCTCAGATGATAATTATTTAATTAAGTGATTAAATAGTTTTTGAATGATTTTTTTGCATCGATATGAACTTGAAAAAAGACCTAACATTAGGTGGCTCGGATCATTGGAATAAAATGCAAAGCTACAAATGTGCCCCTCAAATAACTTTATTTGTGAACACTTATATACATGATCATGTGTGTAGGCATTTATAATTAGATGTGGGATCTGCAAGTACGAAAGGATTTAGGTTAATTATTATGGTTACATTGATAGCAATAATTAATTTTAAGGTGCATTCGTATTGGTGGATACTAGAGTCAGAAACTTTATTATCTTAATTTATTTGCGTCGTTTACTTTCTTTCTTTTTTTGTTTAAATAATTGTTTTAATGTGAAGTGGATAAGTGATGGTCTTTTTTTATTTACCACCTCACCTATAAATATGAAAGCCTTCCACTTGAAATTTGAACACTACATGTGGTCCTTTTGTTTGATGATTTCTTTGTCTATTTCTCAATTTTTGTTACATCGTTATAGTCCAAATTGGAGAGATAATGTTACGATATATTTACATTGAGTGTGGTGTCTGGGTTAAGCTTAACAGGTAAGCTAATAAATTGTTTGTGAACTCGTTTTTCATAGGAGTTGAATTTAAAACGTACAAGTAGAGTCAAACACCTCTAAGTCGTAGTTAGACCCGGCAGTTTCTGACACGACACGATGACACGACACGAAAACGACACGAAAATAACGGGTTTCGGGTCAACACGATAACTTATCGGGTCATTATCGGGTGACCCGTTAAGAACCCGTTAATAACGGGTTGTTAACGGGTATACACGCGGGTAACACGTGGGTAACCTGTTTCGACCCGTTAAGAAAAAAATGATTTTGATAATTTTAAAGTTTAATTACTAAAAGATTTATTATAAAATACAATAGCCCTATTAATATATTATATGTACAATATATTCTATATTAAATATATAGTTTTGTATTATTATTCTATATAAGTTAAAAAAAAACAAAAATTTTGTCATTATTTATTTTTATTATGAGAGTTCCTTATTAATTATTATCAATACTAGGATATCATATGGGAGCTCTCCTTCCTTGAAGGAGGAAATTCTGACCCATAGCCCATAGGTTGTCAAGCAAAGGCCAAAGGGTTAGGACTTAGGAGTCATGCTGCTTCATTTGATTTTATAAAACCATGCACATTTGATTTTAGGGAGAGAGAGAGAGAGAGAGAGAGTCCAACTTATAAAATCAAATATGCTTCCCTAAAACTAAAAGGCTTAAAGCCTTAAACCATGCTACCAAAAGGTCCGTGAGCCAGGCCCACCTCAATAGTTAATACCCTTGAAAAGTTTAGGATAATAAATTTTATTTAATATGTTGTTGTCCAAAATTAAAATAAACTAAGAAGACATACATACAAGTATGAAAAATGTCAAAGAATATATAAACACTTGTGATTCATCATTATTCCTCTACCAGTATATAATGGTTACACTTAAATTATCGTTTAGATTTTTAAAATCCTCCAAATCCTCATAAATAATGTTTTTTATTTGAGGGAAAAATTAATAAAGTTCATAATAATTATTGTAGAAGTGTAAAAAATGTGAAAAAAATATACAATCACTCATAATGACAAGCTTTACAACTTTCATGAAGGGGTCAGCTTCGAAATCCAACACTATAATCCATAAACCTTAAATTTATATTTAACCGTTGATTGTCATTTACGCCTTATTCTTGTTACTGAATTTCATTTTTTTAATTTTCTTTTTTGAAAACATGATCATCTGGCGGATGTAAGAAGATGAGCGGTTTAGATCTTTAATATCATGTTTCGATATTTACGGTTAATTGAAATATGAGTCGATGTCATATAGTTTGTAGAAACTTTATAAACATCAAACAATATTTTCACTAACCATAAAACTCTGAACATAATATCAACGATCCAAACCGTTCATCTTTTGGCATCCTCTAATAGATCATGTTTTCAAAAAAAAAAATCTGAAAAAACAAAATTTGATGAGAAAAATGAAGCGTAAATGTAAACAACAATCAACGGTTAAATTTTAATCTATGATTTATATGATTATAGTGGCGAATTTCAAAGTTAAGCTCTTCACGAAAGTTGTAAAGCTTGTTATTACGAGCGTTTATATATTTTTTCTATATTTTTTATACTTCTACATTAATTAAAAAACTATTAAAGACTTCAAACAAAAAATAAATAAATAAATAAAAGCCACTAACAAAGCCAGCCCACTGACTTTGAGAGCCCAGGGCCCAGGCTGTCAGCCCACTGCCCAAATGCAAATGCCCAGCAGCCCTAAATAATAAATCTAATCCCTTTCTCTAGTGACCCAAATCCTCATAAATAATGTTTTTTATTTGAGGGAAAAATTAATAAAGTTAATAATAATTATTGTATAAGTGTAAAAAATGTAAAAAAAATATACAATCACTCATAATGACAAGCTTTACAACTTTCATGAAGAGGTCAGCTTCGAAATCCAACACTATAATCCATAAACCTTAAATTTATATTTAACCGTTGATTGTCATTTACGCCTTATTCTTGTTACTGAATTTCATTTTTTAAATTTTCTTTTTTGAAAACATGATCATCTGGCGGATGTAAGAAGATGAACGGTTTAGATCTTTAATATCATGTTTCGATATTTACGGTTAATTGAAATATGAGTCGATGTCATATAGTTTGTAGAAACTTTATAAACATCAAACAATATTTTCACTAACCATAAAACTCTGAACATAATATCAACGATCCAAACCGTTCATCTTTTGGCATCCTCTAATAGATCATGTTTTAAAAAAAAAATCTGAAAAAACAAAATTTGATGAGAAAAATGAAGCGTAAATGTAAACAACAATCAACGGTTAAATTTTAATCTATGATTTATATGATTATAGTGGCGAATTTCAAAGTTAAGCTCTTCACGAAAGTTGTAAAGCTTGTTATTACGAGCGTTTATATATTTTTTCTATATTTTTTATACTTCTACATTAATTAAAAAACTATTAAAGACTTCAAACAAAAAATAAATAAAAATAAATAAAAGCCACTAACAAAGCCAGCCCACTGACTTTGAGAGCCCAGGGCCCAGGCTGCCAGCCCACTGCCCAAATGCAAATGCCCAGCAGCCCTAAATAATAAATATAATCCCTTTCTTTCTCTAGTCTCTCTCTATATGGCCCAATTTTGGAATGGGGTCCAACGACCGTTTAGGGTTATTAGTTTGGGCGTGCAACTACAACCTTTTTTTCACGCAAAAAAGTATTATGTTTTTTTATTTAATTATTTATTATTTTAAAATATATTTTTCTTAACAGGTAACGGGTCGGGTCATATTACCCGTTAATATTATCGGGTCGATTTCGGGTCGGGTCATTTTACCCGTTTATTTTAACGGGTGTTACACGACACGACCCGTTAAGATATCGGGTATGACACGAAAACGACACGAACACGGGCAACACGACACGAATGCCAGGTCTAGTCGTAGTACTAAGTGGTATACATAATATTATTTAAACACACAAAACTGACAACATTATTAATACACTCTTTAATACTAGTGAACTCCACAGTGGTTTCCTCCTAACCAAGGATGGGTCAAAATCAATACGGATGGGGCGTTGAATGTCAATACCAAGCTGGGTGGTGTTGAAGTGGTGATACGAGACTGGAGGGTGTTTCTTGGTTGCAGGGAAGCAGCAATACCCAGGTGTCACTTCTGTGCCGCCCCTGGAGTTATTTGCTGTGAGGTACGAACTGCAATTGGCGCAACATCAAGGTTTTCAACAGGTCATGGTGGAGAGTGATTCCATGAAGGCCATAGTAGCTCTTAATAAGACCTATTCAGACTCTTCGGCAATAGGTTTGATCGCGAATGATGTGTTGCAGTTGGCATCCTCCTTCTCTATGTTGAGTTTTATTCATATTTCTTGTTTATGTAATGGGGTTGCCCACCATCTTGCAAAGTTTGCTTTGTCTAGTAGCAATAATTTAGTTTGGATTGGGGAGCCTCCCACTCTCATTCAAGATCTTCTCCTCCAAGACATATGTAGCTCTCCATGAGTTGTTTTAATCAATACAACGCTTTCCTTTCAAAAAAAAAAAAAATATATATATATATATATATATATATAATGAATATGGTTCATTTTTTATGTCTAAGTGAAATTATTGTTTGAGTAAGAAGTACCTAATAGTATTAGAAAATACTTGGAAGATTACATTTATTTTTCCACATTTTAAGACTAAATGTTGTAATGTGATGTATTCAACTTGGAAAATGTTAGGAAACCACATTTTTGTACCATTTGATGTGCTAAGTGATTGTACATGTCATGTCCATTGATGAATTTATCTCATTCGATGTTAGTTGTATGCATCACTTGAAATGGTACACCAATGTAGTATAAATATGTGATCATCTTAGCATTACTCATTCAATTAATATTCAATGTGATAACGTCATTTATTAAGGTAGTGTATACACATCATACAATACTAAAATGTGGTATGATTATATTTACTAGTATTTTTTTGTCTTACATCTATTATAAATAAAGATTAATGCTAGGGAGACCACAAAATTAAACCACATTAGTGTACCACCTGATGGGGCAGGTGATTTATAAAATTAACATCCAATCATATATGGTGCATTTTTGCTCACCACTCTCAAGTGGTGGTAATGCTCGCCACCCTACTTATTACCATTGGATGAATTTAATTTTGAGATTTGTTTATGTCCACACTACAAAGATCTCAAAATTTAAAACTCATCCAATATTGATAGATAGGGTGGTGAGCATCACCGTCACTTGATGATGGTGAGCAAAAATATTTCTCAATCAGATAAACTTATTAATTGATGTGGCGTGTACACATTACGTGCTACTTCAAATGACATAATTACAATGTAGTACAAAAAAGTAATCTCCCTCATATTTTCCCCAAATAAATGCGATCTCTAACATTACTCAATAGTTTTTTGCTAAAGGACAATATTAGTGCGTGGCTTATCTACTTCATTTGTTTCAGCCAAGTCATATACCATTTGTCAGTGAAACAATACAATTATGTTTATGGAATGCATCAACTTTGTTTGTACTATACTTCACCAATCCTGAAACTACCAAGCACCAGTCAACTTCATACCTTTAGGGACCTACTAAAGCATTCATGTTGAGGCACTTCTGCTGAAGCACAAAAGAGTTTCTCTCCAACCAGGAGACCAATTATAATGCAACATGTGTCAACATTAGAATAAAGCTCTTAAAGTCTCACATCGATCGTGGATGAAAGTGTACGATTCTCCTAAGTTATAAAAGGAGAATATTCTCTTACAATTAATCCCTAATGTCATTATTGTACTTAAACCATTATTAGAACCCACTAATTATGATTATGCTTAAACCATTGTATCCTGTAACCTCTATATTATTAATGACAACTTATCTATCCTTGTGGACGTAACCCAACCTAGGGTAACCACGTACATCTTTTGTGTTTGCTTTCCTTATCTATCCTTTTACATATTTACCTATACGTAGGGACCAGAGCAACCATGCGGAGGTCACAAACTTGATATTTTACGTTGTTCCAAAGTCTACCCGATTTTATGCATCAACAAGCTTCATTAGTATTAATTGATCAGTTACTATTTTTATGGGTTTATTGTAGATATAGGGTCATGTATATCACATATCAATTGTCTCCTCCTAATTTTGATAGATGCTTGCTTTCACTTTTGTACATTAAAAGAAAATGAATCCAAGGTGTAGGACCATGATTTTCTGGAACCATGAACGTGGCACCTCGGGTGGCAAGAATGACTGGAATGCCAGTAGCCCACATGGCATAGTCTGACGACCTTAGTCCGATAGGCTAAGCTTAACCCCATTGAAGATATTACTTGTCTCCCAAATAAGGAAGCCCTAATTCAAGTCAAATTAGGATATCTTAGGGATTAGGAAATGTAATCATAATCGTAAGAGAAATGGATATCTTATCCTAGATTTTGTCCTAGATTGTCTCCGATATAATTGGGATTATTCCCCCTACAAGAACTCTCAAGATCTTTATAAATACCCTGGCCTGGGTATTTATTTAACTAAGTCTTTTATGATGAAGGAAGTCTTTTATGATGGAGAAAGTCTTTTATGATCTAGGACCTTCTTTGGACTCTTCATCTTCTCTAATACATACTTATTCTCTCTACGCCTAACAAAGGCTCATCTTGCATACACGATGCACCATCTACACATAAACACATCCATGGAGAACTTATCTTCTTAACCACCTGCCTTAGGACTTTGTCAAGGATGATTCACGATGTCTTGCATATCACACCATTCTTTCTTACAACTGCACTCATGGTTTGATTCTCCCTCTCGGAGATATGTAGGCAGTCCTCTTCTAATTCAACCACACACCCAATCAACCTCATTTTCCCCTCGCCAAAAATCATGGTCAATTTCGACTAGATTTCGCCTCCGTCCACAAATGTGTGCGATTTTGGTTCCAACACAAGAAAAGATCTATGACCAAATTAAACAATATTATATTTCACATATTATAAGGATACGAAAACAAAAAACCTTAGCTACATAGACAAATATAGTGTGTATGTGTGTTGATTCTCCCTCTCGGAGATATGTAGGTAGTTCTATTCGGATTGAACCATAAACCCAATCAACCCCATTCTCCTCTCGCCAAAGATCATGAAAAATTCTAACTGGATTTTGCCTCCACCCACAGATGTGCTCGAATTTGGTTCCAATACAAGGATGGATCTATGCCCAAATTAAACAATATTAGATTTCACATCTTATAAGGATACGGAGACCAAAAACCCTTAGGTACATAGACAAATATAGTGTGTGTCTGTGTGTGTGTGTGTGTGTGAGAGAGAGAGAGAGAGAGAGAGAGAGAGAGAGAGAGAGAGAGAGTGTGTGTGTGTGTTGAAGACACATTTGATTGTTCGTACTTTACAAGCGAAAAACCCCATAATTCACAACCATAAGAAGCTTTCTTTGTCGAATTTTGCGTGAAGAGGAAAGAAGACGAAGAGAATTTATAGTATGGAGAGGAAAAGAAATGAAGAGACATGCTTAGTATTATGATTTTGTTTTATTTTATTTTATATATATTTAAGGGATAACACGAGCGAAAAACCCCATAATTCACAACCATAAGAAGCTTTTTTTTGTTGAATTCTGCGTAATGTGGAAAGAAGACGAAGAGAATTTATAGCAGGGAGAGGAAAAGAAAAGAAGAAACGTGCTTAGTATTATATGATTTTGTTTTTTTTATTTTTTTATTTAAGGGATAAAAAAATTAGATTGAAGAGTTAATGCTGTTAATTAGGGTTAAGTAAATGGTCACGTGTCAAGATTTCAAGCAAGCCACAGAGAGACCACATACACAAATGGTTGCATAATGTTTGAACTTAGTATGTATAGGCTTACACCTAAAATGAGAAACATAAAAAGACAAATGAAATAAATGCTTACAATAAAACTCCTAAAAAAATAAAAAATTTCAAGACAATACTACTAAACTAGAGTTAATAATAAGGCGCAAATTTAAAATAGCATTCATGCATTATAGCTCCACAAAAGCATGTAAGTTATTATATCGCTTAAATCCATTTGATGTTATAGTTGTCATTAGTTTTATATAATAATAGCTTTGGTTCGTGGCCTGCATCAAGAACTAAATGATTTAATGATTTTAGAGTTGTAGTATTGACTTACTTGATTAGAGAACGTCAAAATGAAGCAGATATATTGTAATCTTCCAAGCTCAATTCCTGATTGAGATTTGTGTCTTGTACAGATCTTTAATGTAGTTTGAATTTTTTTTAGTGATTATTGTTATTTTGTTAAAAAGAACTTTTCTTTTACATTTCACATCATTTTTTTAGTGTAATTTTACACTTATTTTTACTTCTTACATGACCTTTTAAGTCTTCGACTGTCAGATCAAATGAATAGAAGAAGAATAATGATAAAAAATTAACACGAATGTGTAAGATGTAAAAATAGATATGTGAATGCTACTATCATTTTTTTATATCAATTTTTTGTCTTTGGATATGATTTTGCTACCGCCTGTTGTGGGTGGGGCCCATTTTACTAACCTGAGTATTTAGGGCGAACCCAAATTTAATTTGATCTTTTTTTTTTTTTTTTTTTTTTTGAATTTCAATTGAACACTCAGCTAACATTGTACCAGAAACAATCCGATGCTGGGTGTGTTCAAAGTATGGGTTACAACTCTATATATAATTTCAAAAAAATAATTCTCACTACAAAATGTAGATACGAGGTTCATTCATCTTTCTGGCTGCGCAACCTGGCCAACTTGTTCGTAACAACAACGTCAAGCTGGGCGGCTCTCTCAACAATTTATTTCCTCTTCCTTGTGGGCTTAATTTGATCTTTACATGAGATGATGATAAATATTTCGCCAATTTCAAGCTACAAAGCTCGATGCACGCGTTTGATCTTCACTCTCCCACATTACAAGTACATTAATGCAAAGTTTCATGCTTGAACCATTTAATTCGATGCGTTCAATGATATAATTGGTCGTTGTTAAAATTTTATTGTTTAATCAAAGCTTAAGGTCCATTCAGTCAAGCAAGGATGGCTGGGTTGAGAGAGTGGGTTGAGAGAGAGGGATAAGGGGCCGTCCAGCTTGGAGGAAGAGGACAAAAGTGGGACCAATCCGCCGCAGCACCATCTCCCACTTGCCCATTTCATCCCTCGTTTGTTGTTTTTTAATAACAATTCAATTTGTCTTCCCCCTCACGTTTCAAGTTAACGCAACCTGGTCAACTTTCAAAGTTAACCATGGTTATTTGTTACAGCCAGAGAAACCCTAACCATGGCCAACATCTTCAGCAGCGATGCGACGATCCATCATGTAACACTTTGCCCCCTCCCCCTTTCCCCCTTTTAAGGTTGCTTCTTTTACTCAAATGTTTATGTATATCATTAGATCAAACTTTTAATCCTCCAAACTATCTAATTTTTTTTTTAAACAAACGATATTATTTACTAAAACAAAGGAGATGAGCTTCGCCTCATAATGAGCTAACAATAAAGGGCGAATCGGCTAATTTTTAGTATTTTAGGATCTTAATTTACAAAAAAAAAAAAAGAAAAATTGAGTTTGTGAAATCAACTTCCACTAAAATGATTGTTCAGAAGTAAAACGGCAATTTAACCAACATTTAAAATACACTACTTCCCCCACGCTCCTTTTAGATCCTTAATTTGTCACCAACTCACCCCATCCAATTTAAATATTTTTCTTGGTGCCACATCTCTTTCAAATATTTATGCACAACTATACTATAATGCTCATATAGTTGATTAATATCACTTTATTTATCTAAGAATTTCATGATCACCTTATAAAAACTTATGCGTTATTATTCCTAACCAAAATGTTTACAGGATAGCATATTTCAATTTGGTCAAGTTTGCTAAAATAATATGTTCTCTCTGTTCACTCAAGTTCAAATTCTGTTCATGATTTCGATCACTCAAATAAAATAAAATAAACTTGCAAGTTATTGATTTTAGTATCATAAAACTATCTGTTCACTATTGTTTCACCTCAAAAAAAGTCCATGTAATTCAAAAAGTAGTTCGAATCAAGGAATTTGTTAACATCGTGTTGTACTCGCTTCAAAATTGTTTAATGTTTCATTTATTCTTTTTAATTACTGTATAAATTCTAGAGGCTGTGTATTAAGAAATGTAGCACGAGATATTAAATAGGATGGATTCAAATGGAATTAATGAGTCTTACAAAGGCACGTAAGAGGGAATTGTAAATCCCTACTTTATCTCCAACTCATGGGGTAAAGCTTAAAATATAAGCCTTAAAACCCTCCAAACCATCTCAAACCATGGGCTAAATAAGTCATGGGGAGAAAATATATCTCTAGGCTAGATTCCCACAAGGATTTAAGCTTGGCTTAAATTATTCTAGGCCCACCAAACTGTTATATTTCAATTTTTTTTTTTTTTTTTTTTTACTTATAATCTAACGGTTATGATCAAATAAGATCATATCTAATAGTAAAAGAAAGATTTGACGGCCAAAAATTAAATCTAACGTCTAAAATAATTTAAATCAAATTTAACTTAAAACTTTATAAATACCTATGTATTTGTATGATTTTTAATTACTTATCAGAAATTAAATATGTTTAGACTAAAATGTTCATTAAAATAAATTAAGATAATCTACATAAATTTTATTTTCAAAAAAAGTTACCGAAAACAAAAAGTTAGGCTAAAATCATTATTTAATCATCACGGACTAAAATTTTAAGCCACAAGGGTTGGAGGAAAAATATAGTTTTTTGGCTTATGGCTTAAAATTTTCTAGTTAATTTTTTAAGTTTTATCCCCAAGGGTTGGAGATGGTCTTAGGAGGAGTCATTTACAAATTAAATCCTCTTCTACATGTTTTCCTAATGGTCATGAAGAGCATTTCACACTAGTTAAAAAAAACTCTTGTGTGACAAACACACATCGTCTGACTTTGCATGACGAAATTTTGCGCAACGAAAAACACATCGTCGCACAAAGTCACTTTGCGCAACGAAACTTTAAACTTCGTCATGCAAAGTCTTTACAAAAATAAATAAAATAATTTTTTTTTTAAATCTTTGCGCGACATAATTCAAATATTTCATCACCTAAACCAATTTATTTTCGTTTTTTATTTTGTACATATAACACCTAATAAATTGAACGGTATATATATTTATTAAATAGCTTTAAATTTATTATTGTAGTTCGGATCGGGTTTTGGTTAGAAAAATATATTATTGTAGTTCGGATCGGATTTTTGTTAGAAAAATATATTTTAAATTGAAGATCGAATTTAGTCATTGTGTTTATATAGGGTCAAGGAGTGTAGCTGTGAAAAATCATCAAAATCGAAGTTGAAATAACTGTTAAATCATGATTTTTTGTTTATAACCATCAAAAAGTTTCGTCCCATTCCTTGATCTTTGAATGTTTATTTTTTGCGATTTTTGGCGTATATGATCTCAAAGTATATACAAACAAGTTTGATGGTTGGATCGTTGAAACTATTTTCATAGAATGCATATCCCATCAAAACAATAGATTCACTAACACTTAAGAGTTTATTTATACTTTCATTAAGTATAAAATAAGATTTTATGGTATCCACTAATGTAAATATTTTAAATTGAAGATCGAATTCAGTCATTGTGTTCATATAGGGTCAAGGAGTGTAGTTGTAAAAATCATCAAAATCGAAGTTAAAATAACCATTAAATCGTGATTTTTCGTTTAGAACCGTCGAAAAGTTTTGTCCCATTACTTGATCTCTGAATGTTTGTTTTTTGCGATTTTTGGTGTATGTGTTCTTAAAGTATATACAAACAAGTTTGACGGTTGGATCTTTAAAACTAGTTTCCTAGAATGCGTATCCTATCAAAACAATAGATTCACTAACACTTAAGAGTTTATTTATACTTTCATTAAGTATAACATAAGATTTTGTGGTATTCACTAGTGTAAATATTTTAAATTAAAGATCGAATTCATTCATTGTATTCATATAGAGTCAAGGAGTGTAGCTGTACAAAATCATCAAAATCGGAGTTAAAATAATCGTTAAATCATGATTTTTCGTTTATAACTGTCGAAAACTTTTGTCCCATTACTTGATCTCTGAATGTTTGTTTTTTTGCGATTTTTGGTGTACGCGATCTTGAAGTATATACAAACAAGTTTAACGGTTGGATCGTTGAAACTAGCTTCGTAGAATGTGTATCCCATCAAAACAATATATTCACTAACACTTAGAGTTTATTTATACTTTCATTAAGTATAACATAAGATTTTGTGCTATCCATTAGTGTAAATATTTTAAATTGAAGATCGAATTCATTTATTGTATTCATATAGGTCAATGAGTGTAGCTGTAAAAAAAATATCAAAATCGGAGTTTGAATAACCGTTAAATTGTAATTTTTCGTTTATTCATATAAGTGTAGTTGTATACATGCGTCGCGCAAACCAATTTATTTATTTATTTATTTAATTTATATTATATTATAATTTAAAAATATAGTTGTTTTCATAAGTTTTTATTATTTTATAAAAAATTTGCGCGATGAATATCCTAAATTATTTACTTATTTTATTTATTTATTTTTATATTTATATTGTTAAACTAAATTATTTTATTTATTATTTTCTCTGCGCGACGAATGCACATATGGTCGCCTAAACCTTATTTATTTTAATTTATATATATTTTAAATTGTAAAATAAAATTATTTTCTTTTTTATTATTTATAAAAATTATTTTTATAAATTTTGCGCGACGAACCAATATTTTGTCGCGCAGAATCCTTAAATTTGGATGGGAGTCAAAAATGGGACGCCGGAATTTTTTTTAAGACTTTGAGCGACCAATTTTTCGTCGCGTAAAACTTTGTACGACTAAACACTTGGTCGCACAAAACTCTGATAATTTGGGCGGGCACCAAAAATGGGACGCGGGAAATTTTTTTTTTTTTAAAGACTTTGTGCGACCAACACTTCATTGTGCAAGGCTCTAAAAATTTGGGTGGGCACCAAAAATGGGATGCGGGAAAATTTTTTTAAAAATTTTTTGGAAGACTTTGCGTGACCAATATTTTGTCGCGCAACGTGAGACGGCTTTAAAATCAAAATAACTCCTCCACCATTTTCTCAATGTCTTTCTCTACTCTTAATTCTTCTCTTTGTTTCCCTCTCCCCAAATCCGATCCTCTCTCTCACACTCACTTAATCTCTCTTCTCTCTCTTCACTATCTCTCACTTTCACTCACTCTCTATTCTCTCTCTCACTATCTCCTCTAATTCTCTCACACTAACTCCTCCCTCTCATTCTCACTCACTCTCAATCTTGCCAAAAGGTATATTCTCCCCAAATTATATAATTTTTTTCATTAATATGTGTATTTGGAGTTAGTTTTGAGTTTGGTGTGGGGTTTGAGGTCGAGTATAAGATGAGGAGTGGAGTTTGGGATTGGATTTGGGGTATACCAATTTTAGGGGAGATTATGCCAATTTTTTGTTATTTTTCTGTTATTTGACCATTTTTTTTTTTTTTGTAGGGAATCGTCGAGACTTTGACGGCTAAAGTTGAGGATTGGGACGCTATTGAAACATATCCCTCGCCACTACCACCACAATAGACTTGTATTAGGATTTTATTATTGTACTTTATTAATTTATGTGTACATTTTGAATATATTATATATATTGGATAATTTGATCACTAGTTTTCATATGTAATTTTATTTTATGTCAATTTAAATTAAAGTAATTAAAAAAATAAAATCATACAATTAAATTAAATTTAAAAAGTAAAAATTCGAAAAATCTTGTGCTACCAAATATTTCATAAACAATTAATATAAGAGAAATAATAAAACAAAAAGTCAAAAACCTTGCGCGACAAGATATTTCATCGCGCAAAATATTAAATTAATTTATTTTAATTAAAAAAATTTAAAAACAAAAATTTTTAATTTAAAATATTTCGTCGCGCAAAGCTTTGTGCGATATTAATCTTCGTCGTACAAAGCTACTTTGCGCAAAGAAGATTAATTTTCATGGCACAAACTCTATCGTCACAAGCTTTGCAAGACAAATTATGTGCGACCAAACTTTCATCGCACAGGTTTTGCGTGACGAAATTGTACTGTACACAACAAACTTATTTCGTCGCACAAAGTGTTTTTTTTTTGGTAGTGTCAAATCCCTCATATATAACATATTGTAGTTCATTCCTTCAGAACTTAACCTCAATTTCTTGGGACTTAAAAATTTCTCACCCAAACACAGTTTGACGTTATACTTTAAGTCTAAACCCTATAATCCTACTATTGCGAAAATAAGCTTCGTATATATAATGGAGAAATGTCTGAGTTCAAGTCATATAACTAATTCTCTTACATATGAGTTTTGGGTTTAATTTATATTTGTGCATATATGATTGAAATTGTAAATTTATGGGTAATTGCCTACACAATTAGTTCATATGTACCATAAGTAAATGATCAGAAACTACTCATTATTTCATATCCTATTTTGATTGTTGTTGTGTGTTAATTGTGTTAACAAGTCGCTACCACTACCATATTACTGGCTTAACTAAAATCTCCCACCTCCAAATAATGTTAGTTAAAAAAACAAAAAACCTTTGTTAACAAGGTCCTTGTGTCCAAAAAAAAAAAAAAATAAAAACTACATATATGGTTTTAGGCTCTGTTGCTCAATAAATAAAAAATGTTTTATGATCCTATTCAAACCCTAAACCCTAAATTAACGTATATTGTAAAAATTATAAAATCTAAACTCAAATAAAAAAAAGTGAGACCAATGATGACACTTAGGGCTGGTTTGGTATTGCTGTACTTTGAAAAAAAAAAACAGGTTCTGCTGTGCTATGAGAGCAGCTTCACGTTTTCAGTTTTTTTTTTTCGCCCAAAACAGTGAAAATAAATTGTTTTTAAGTGTTTACCAAACACCTTTTTGAGTTCAGTTTTTTGTTATATCCACTTTTTATAAAAGTACCTCAATACTAAACTAGTACTTAATTAGTAATAGGATTTAGTAGTTTTTCACTCCGCTTGTAAGTGAAAGTTAGGTTGCATTCTCGTACAAGGCAGATTCAAAAGTAAAATATTATAACTGACTCATTGTGTAATTTAGTACAAATCTCTTATCTCTTATATTAATATATCGTATTCAAAATGAATAAGATCATAATTCCTTTCTATAATTTTTTTGAAGATAGCGTCTACTCCACTCTCTAAGGTTGAGAGTCATAATTGCAACAATACCCCTCTTCCTCACAATAAGAAATCAATATTTTAGTAGTATATTTAAGCTTTTGGTCGCCCCCAACCCCACACAGCACCTTTCATCCATCCTCTTCTTCCCCTTCCCTTTCTCTGCACTCGATCTTCCTAGTTGCTGTTGTCGTTGTGTTTATTTTCTTTAAAAACATCGAGTGCCGGAGCACACCCTAGCTATCCTCTCCATATATCCCTTCTTGTTTCCGTTCTTATTTTAAAATTTTCCCACTTTCATAAAATAAACAAAAGCAGAAAAACCACAAACAGTTTTTAATTTGCTTCCCAGTTTCATAAATTAATTTTATATAAAAAATATTTTTAATATTTTCTTCCTTGTTTTCTGTTTTTCTTTTGATGTGCCCATGGCCGGTTTGGATTTAGGCTCAGTTCCTCGCTACGTTCACCAGCTTCACAGGCAAGACTTGCACCTCCAACAACAACAACAACAACAACAACAGCAAACCGATTCTGAAGACGATGCGGTAGTCAAAAGGTCAACGGGCCAGTTCTCAGGAGATGACCATCATCAGGGTGGCCTCGACCTCGGAGGCATCAACGGCGGGTCAGGAGACATCGTGGCTCGTCGTCCTCGAGGCCGTCCACCTGGATCCAAAAACAAGCCAAAACCACCAGTCATCATCACAAGAGAGAGTGCAAACACTCTCAGAGCACATATTCTGGAGGTAGGCAACGGCTGCGACGTCTTTGACTGCGTCGCCACGTATGCTAGGCGCCGCCAGCGTGGGATCTGTATTTTGAGCGGAAGTGGCACCGTCACTAATGTGACCTTGCGGCAGCCGGCCGCAGCAGGGGCCGTAGTAACACTTCATGGACGGTTTGAGATTTTATCCCTTTCAGGGTCATTTTTACCACCTCCTGCCCCACCCGGGGCCACAAGCTTGACCATATTCTTGGCCGGCGGGCAGGGGCAGGTTGTCGGGGGCAGCGTTGTCGGGGAGTTGACCGCGGCAGGGCCCGTTATTGTGATCGCCTCATCCTTTACTAATGTTGCTTATGAGAGGCTGCCTTTGGATGAAGAGGAACAGTTGCAAGTACAGGTCCCACAGGGATCCGGGGGAAGTGGCGGCGGCGGCGGTGGTGGTAGTGTTGGAAACAACCCTTTTCCTGACCCGTCCTCGGGGCTTCCATTCTTCAATTTGCCATTGAATATGCAGAATGTTCAGTTGCCAATCGATGGGTGGGCTGGAAATGGAAATAACTCAGGGGGTCGTCCACCATTCTGATTTTCTGTGGGATCATCATCGATGTTGACTTTTAGAACCTTAATCAATTTAGATTCGAAGCTGCTTCTGCGTGCGTTGTGGGAGGTTAAGTGCATACTGGATGAGATGAGCTTTGTTGGAGATAAAGGTTAGCAAATTTCATGGACTAGGTATCATCGTTAACATCACGCCCATGTTTTGCAACTTAATTTGGTCTTGTTGGTTCTACCTAGTACCACTTCTCATGTTTAATTTTTATTTATTTTTCTTTTCTGAACCCCTTTGTTGTTTTTGTTCTTCGTCTTGTTCCTCCTCTTCTTTTCCTTATGTCTTTTGTTTCAATGGATTTTCGATCGGTCTCTTGGATTCATGGAAATAGTCTTCTGAGTTTATCATGATTATGGAATACACTACTCTTTACTTTTTTCTTTAAATATATGGATTGGTTTGAGGTTTCAGCTTTAAACAGCTAGCTACCTAGCAATTATTTTACTACGTTCATAAAGTAGCAGAAGTCCCTGAAATTTAGGGGGTTCGTAATGGATCCACCAGATTTTTCACTTACCCTTTCTTTAATTTATGCTTGTTTTAGAATGATTTTCTTTGGAGCATACACACACACACACACACACACACACACATATATAACTACATTGTAAGACTGTCTGAAGTAAATCTTGTAGGATCTGTGACTTGGGTTTGTGTTTTCTTGCATTGTTTTCATGAAACATTAATGATATATAAATAAGAAACACCATGACAAATTAGTAAGTAAAAACGAAAACTAGAATGCCCGTTGAGAAAACCCTTGGTCCTTTTTTCTTTGTTTATTAACTTAACTCAACGGTGACTTCTCATTGGATTTATATGTGCTGGTGTCTACATGCTCAACATAAGTTACATTACCAATGGTCATTGCCCTAACTTCCTTGATTAACTTTGTTAATTCGGCATTTTAGAAGATCGCTCTCATCTCTACAAATTTGTAGAAAATATAAAACCTAATTAACCAAGTTAAACTCCTGATTAATTATTAAATTATTTCTTTAATTATATACTTGGGGTGAGATACTTTCAAATCTTAAAGGATTGAGGCCAAATTAGCAAGGAAATGAACATAAAATGTAAGATGAGAGAGATTAAAAAACACCATATGACCATTACAAAGACATGCATAAAGGAATTTGCAAAGAAAGTCATTTACAAATCCTTTTTACACGTTTTTGTAATGCTCATATGCGATTTTGGTAATATAATCACTCCTATCTAACATTTTTTATAATCCATTCCAGTAATCTGGTTTCAATTCCTTGGTACTTGAAAATCCTTAACCTAGACATAGCCTTAAGAAGTTTGTGCTTCCCAAAGCTTCTTAATAAATTTATGCAAATTAAAAAAAGTAATTAAGGAGTCATCCATTTAGGTATCCAGCTTGAGACGAGTAATACTATTCATACCATGTTTTTATACCACATTTTCATACCATCTTAGGTGGCATTTGATGTAGACGACCACAAGTTCTTAAGACGGTTTCCTTTGACAAAAACACTTCTCTGTTGAAGTTTCTGTATAATCCCTATTAGATAGGAACGGGGATACATTGCAGATATGAAGTATACAGATAATATCCCTATATCTTGAAATTAATCACACGCTTACTTGCAACTTGCAGAGCAACAAGTTGCTTATACTCACATTAGCTAGATAATTATCAGGAGCTAGCCAGAACAAATAAACAATAGACAGATCCTCAAAAGCATAAATATATTGTCATTTTATATAATAACCCTCTTAATGCATGGTTTATACAATGCCTGACGTTCAAAGCACGAGGCTACATTTGTCCGTCACACTAAAATAGTACTATTTGAAGGAGATATATAATCAAGGCCTTCATAAGGTCGGTATTGAAGGATAAGTTGTTTAAACTAGTAGAGCTTTATTTATGTTTGAAGTTGGTAAACATCAATAATCTTCGACATGCAAGACGTTGATGGGGAAAGTGGTTGTATTTTTGTATTCGATGAAATCTATCGATACTCCACTCAAAGCAATATATGTCATATATATTACATATAGTGGTAATCTTAAATAGGAGAATATATATATCATGTGATTCCTTAAAGCACTTTAGCATACGAATATGCTTACAAGTGGATTCTCATGCTTACATTTATGTTGGAGACGCACATTTGAACTTTTAACATGAGTAGTCTGGCAACCTAAGAACAAGATTGTCTGCTCAGCTTTTGCGATACATAAAACCTCCGCCATATATATGCTAAAGTTGGCGACTTGACGTTAGAACATAAATTCCAAGCTGTGTTTATCTTGCAACCTATTTCGTTTCTCGTTATATATAAATTGCAAACTCACTAAACCACGTATATATATATATGTGTGTGTGTGTGTGTGTGTGTCTGTGCGCGTTTATCTGGTGCAAGTGATCAATTTTGTTTTGTTTTATAGGTTGGAACTGTGAGATGGTTATGGAGAGAGAGTATTGGAAAATAAGAAAGAAAGACTAAAATATAAAATAGGGCATGCGTTGCTGAATGGCAACATATATGAAAACTTAGACTAAAGTATGAGCTAACGGGGTCATATGAATACCAGGTGTATCCTCGCCGGATCCTCTTTGCAAGGATCTAGTGACTCTCAAATCACATTCATTGTACATCGTACAGTTAAAAATCATTGTAACTTTTTATATTTAAAATTGAATATAAACAGTACATGATAAAAACTAGCTGCACGATGTACGATGAACGGATGTGATTGGAGAATCTCCATGGTGAGGATCCTCTCTCATATGAATATAATACATATCCATATACTAATTTGAGCTGTCACCGTTAGAGATAATGATCAAGAGTAGTTGAATATTATGCACCCACAGGAAAACATAATTTCTGTGTGTGTGTCTGTAGATTCCCATGAATGCATTAAGTTAATAAACAATTGTGATCAAATGAAACTAAAGTGCATAAGGGTTATTTCAATTAACGTGGAATATACAACAACGTGATGCAGTGCAGCAATGATGATTCCCAAAAGTACTCAGTTGCTCAATTTCATGCTGCTTAATTTGAAGGGATCTCTCTCTTTAAACGTGGCTGCATACTTTATAAACTTGTGCTTGATTTTTCACTCTCGATAAAATCATGTAAACGATTGCTATTGAACTATGTAAGTAGTGTTTTTATAAGGATTAAAAGTGTTTTTCTAATTTTTTTAAATAAATTAAGATAAGTGATTGAATTATAAAAGCATCAGAAATGCTCATCCAAAAAAACCAATTTGAATGTGATTCTACAAAAATATTTCTAACAAAAACGCTCATGAGTAATGTTTGCTATGAATGCACCCTATATCTTCTTATTATTCCTTAACCAGAAACCAGACATATGAGCTTCCATGTTGATATATTAAGGTCTCTTTGATAATGTCCAAAGTTAAGATGTCATGAATAACGCTTAAAAATACGATTTTGAATACTGTATGCATGCAAGTATGTTTAAATACGACAAATAGCTCCTTTAAAAAAAGAAAAGAAAAAAGAAATTCAATAAATAAGAAAAGGCCCAATACAAGCTACAAAAACAGCCCAATTGGGGATAGCCGAAAAGTCCATTCAACAATAAGACCAAAACAGAAAAGAAAAACCGTGACCCTAATCCCTATCCAGCGGACACCGTCACAACCACCAACACCGACGCTCACTTTGCCGGTAGCCACATGAGCAAACGCTCTAAGGAAATCAACTCCGCATTGAATTCGACAAAGGAATCATAGCACAAAACTCCAACCCATAGCAAGGAGACATCCCTAGCCAAATTTCGCCACCAAAATTGCCACATCAGAGAAGAGCCGCCAGATATTCACCACCATTGCAAGCTCCTGCAGGTAGACCAAAAACAAAAATAAAATGGAAAGGGATGGGACTAAGGGGGCATCTAAAACACTCTCGCTTTCGGCAAACGGCATCACGCTTGGTGCCGATTTTCTGGCATGCCAGTTGGGTGCGGAGCCATGAAGGGAGGGTATAAATCTGATGCCAAAGCAGGAGAGACGCAACTGGATTTGAGCAAAGGCTGAGGAAGGTGCGGATTGTGAGAAAGAAGAGCACATGGACAAGAATGAAGTGGATGGATGTTGGGGGTTGAAGGAGGGTGGTTGTAGGATGGGGATTAAGGTTGTCAAGAGAAAAAGATATGGTGGAAATCACAGGAAAAACAACAAAAACAAAGGTTGGGAACCGGCGAAGGACGCCGAGAAAAAAGCCGCGACTCACAATCCGACAGCAATAGGTAGCGGAAGGCCAGGTCACAAGCATAACACTAAGGAAGAGAAGGAAAAGAGGAAGGGCAAGGGGATGCCGCCGACCCCAACCAAAGGAAGGAGCCAGCAGGGAAGAGAAGAGAGTTTTGGTAGGTTCTGTGCGAGAGAGAAAAGGGGGTGCGATTAGGGTTTACTGTAAATAGCTCTATATACTGAAAACCTCTCCGCCACATTTTGAATGGGCCGACAAATTTAATACGGACGCCATGCATTTCTTGTTTGTATGCATACAAACTGTGTTGCTGTCACCTAGTGGTGCAACCTTTGAACCCATGACACCAGTGAAACTAAATATTAATGCATGTGGGAATTTCTCGTCATAGAGACTAGTTATACGCTTATGTCCTTTGTATTTTTCTCTTTATTTTTTTTTTCATTTTATGAGATACATCTTATTTTTTAAGAGTTGTGTTTTTTGTTGGAGATCACAACAAAGGGCTCTCTCCTAATGTTTTGTCAGGCATCAATCGACATTCTTGTACTAGTAAGCGATAGTGACACAGTTAGATGTTAATATTGAAAATTGTATAGTAATATAATGTGAATATGTTCGGAATGGGTTAGGCCAGTTGTCATTTTGTTTTTTGTTTGTATATTCAAACACCTTATGTAATATATATATATTTTTTGGGTAATACTAGAGAGACAAAAATTTTTGGGAGCATTTTTGCTCACCATCATAAACTATGGTGTATGCTCACTATACATCTAATCAATTGACACATGTCATTTCATTTAATCTTGGTTAATTTTTTTTTTTTTTTTTAAATTGAAAAACTAACATTTAATGTGAAAGCTAACTAGAGTTAGGTGAAATGACACGTATCAATTGATTAGGTGTATGGTGAGCATACACCATGGTTATTATGGTGAGCATACACCATGGTTATTATGGTGAGCATAAACCAAATTTACAAACCATATGATGTTGTGGAGCCAAAAATAATCACAAGGCGACACGTGGATTTTTGGATAGAAGAGGACAAAAATTACCCTTGAGGCACACCAGGTTTCCTACGCGCGAGCAGCGGGCAAGCATCTCTCAACCAAGCCAAAAGTGCCCAAAATAGGTAACAAATTCAAAATTATTTCATCCATCCTCATCTTATATTCCCTACAAGGTATTTACTCCATAACCTTCAAAACATTCCATATAAATTGAGTTAATTGGCCAATTAATGGATTTATTACCTAATTAATCCATTAATTTCCAAATAACTCACCCATTACACCCCAAAAAAACACCCAAAGGCCGGCCACTCTCTCTCCCAAAGAGGGCCGGCCATGCTCTATAAATTGGACCCCATTTTCTCTAAAAAGCTAAGTTACACACTCTTGCAAAACTCCCAAAAACTCTCCAAACACTTTTCTCTCTAAATTCTAACTTTGGCATTGGAGGTTCTTTGGCCAAAGCCCCACCCCACCCCACCCCCCACCCCCCCTACCTCCCCCCAAATTCATCGTGGGCGCGTGAGGCTCTTGGCCTTGACCAAAGGTGTTGATTGTTTTGTAGGTGAAATTTTGTCAAGGAAGGAGAAGGCGAAAATTTGCATCCACATATGTGGTTGTTGATGATTGGTTTATTAACTAAGTGTTGATTAACGTGTTTGTTTCTTATTAGTGACACATCATTTAATTTACACATTTGGTTTAAATTTAGTCTCCCTAACATTATCCTTTAAAAAAAAAAATTTACGAGAGAACGATTGAAACTAGTTAAATCTCAAATATTCACTCCTCAGAAATGATGTGCTTGAGAGAATTTCCACCTTATGTAAAACCTTAATTACTTTCTGTCGTCAAACCCTAACTTCATTAGGTACACCCATCTCTTCTTTGATGAACAACTAGAGCTATCTGGTTGCACGTGTCAGGAAGGGTAGAGCTATTCCTATTAAGACTACCCATATAGAAATCTAAATGCAGAGGGGGCGTTGAGGGGAAGCGAAGGGTGTAGTCACACATGGTCCCAAATTTGAAAGGGCTCCCAAAATTTTTGTCACCTAATATTTATATGTAATAGCCACTTAATACTATGGTTTGGTGGTATTCCTCTTCACTTGTAAGTGACAGGTCTTAGGTTCAAATCTCGTGGATGGCGAATCTGATACCAAATTAAGGTGCTCATTGTGTAGTTTAACCGAACTTCCCCTCCCCTTAGTGTAAAATATGTCATTGTACTAAATAAATAAATATTTATTTATTTATATGAAACAATGTTCTATATTTAAAAATTGTTTTTGTTAGCACTTTAAAATCTCATAGTTGCACTCCTTATAAGCTTTAATTTTTTTTTTCCTTCTATATAAAAATTTGGAGTACAATGAGATACTTTAATGGCAATAATAACACTTTAAAAAAAAGGGTATTTTTTTTTCAATTTTATTATATAATAATGTTATATATTCAAGTGAAACTTTAAAGTTCGAGTTTTTGAAAAATTTTTTTCTTGTTTGGTTGTCTAAGATTGAATTGCTTTTGATTATTTAGTGAACGATATGTTTGTGACATCCCACATCGCCCAGGGGTGATCCTTAAATGTATATTCCCATCCCTACCTAGCACGAGGCCTTTTGGGAGCTCACTGGTTTCGGGTTCCGTAGGAACTCCGAAGTTAAGCGAGTAGTGCGCGAGAGCATTCCCAGGATGGGTGACCCATCGGGAAGTTCTCATGTGAGTTCCTAGAAACAAAACCGTGAGGGCGTGGTCGGGGCCCAAAGCGGACAATATCGTGCTACGGTGGTGGAGTGGGCCCGGGAAGTGGTGCACCCCGGGCCGGGATGTGACAATTTGCTATCAGAGCCTAACCCTGATCGCGTGTGTGCCGACGAGGACGTCGGGCCCCTAAGGGGGGTGGATTGTGACATCCCACATCGCCTAGGGGTGATCCTTAAATGTATATTCTCATCCCTACCTAGCACGAGGCCTTTTGGGAGCTCACTGGCTTCGGGTTCCATAGGAACTCCGAAGTTAAGCGAGTAGTGCGCGAGAGCATTCCCAGGATGGGTGACCCATCGGGAAGTTCTCATGTGAGTTCCCAGAAACAAAACCGTGAGGGCGTGGTCGGGGCCCAAAGCGGACAATATCGTGCTACGGTGGTGGATCGGGCCCGGGAAGTAGTGCCCCCCGGGCCGGGATGTGACAATGTTTGTAGCTCTTTTTATTTATTATTAGTGACATTTTTGAACTTGCAATTAGTGGTAAATTTTGTTTTGATTTAAGTGATTACTTTTAGCGTCAATACATTGTCCTACTTTTTTTTTTAAAAAAAAAACTATCTTAATAGGGGCCCTTTTATTAATTTCACAGAGGTCCACTAAAATTTTAAAGACGGCCCTGCCTAAATGGTTCGGTCTCACCTAGCTGCATGCTTCTACTTTTTCCTCGTTCACAAATACCATTCAATCATTCTTTGTGTTTGTATCATTTTAAACTCCAATTACGCTCTCATATGAAAAGATAATAACTATTATTCCAAAAAACAAAGCAAAAAAAAATTGTAAACAAAAAACTCTTCTCACCCAACAATCATGCCAAACTCTCGTTCACAACAATCATGACTCACTCATTCCCTTCAAACCCTGAAAAACCTAATCATATTCTACGTTACTCAAGGGTTCCATTGGTCGTGGAATCATGATGAGAAAAATTAGAAATAGTCATACATTAGGTTACTGGGTAGTGTCAAATTGATCGGAAATCTATCACCGTGTATGCACATTAGTTGGAGGGAATTTGATGAAATGGAAGAGCAAGAAGCAAAGTGTTGTTGCTGTAAAACTTTATTTGAATGACAACGAGCTGGACTGCTTGAGTTACACGTAACTTGTTGTACGAGTTGTGTGGGACTTAAGGAGTCTAAGATCCTTTACATGATAAGAATCGTGGAGATTAATAATTGTGTAACTAACTAATTGAAACTCTTATTAAGTAATTATTGATATATAGAGTCACAATGGAACTTAATCTTATTGAAGAGATAGAGATTATCACTCTTACTGATAATAGGCTGGTTCGAGTGAAACTCTAATATGCTAATGTGAAGATATATACATATACATATACATATACATACATACATACATACATACATACATATATATATATATATATCTGCTGAAGAAGTTCCTGCTTGCACACAATTAGATTCTCAAAACTAAACCCTATTCGATAGTAGAGATCGTTGCAGTGTGCTGGAAGTAGAAGACTACTTCTGTTATTCATTAAATGGCGACTCCATGAGGTATGTCATCCTTGCGACTACTGTGATATTATGATTTGGTTGTTACTGATCTATTTGTTCATGTTGGTAATCCTAACACTGCGTTGGTAATATTGTGAGCTTAATTCTTATGTAATTCTTACATGTGGTATCAGAGGCACCCAACGTGGCTAGGGTTCTTTATTGTCACTAAAGGAATATGCATATATTTGATTCTGGTTAAATTAATGCTTCCGCTATACTCTAACCAATTCATCTGCAAGTTCTTTTAAAATCAATTGCATGATGAATAATTACATGGTATTCTTTGAGTTGGGTTTGTTACATTTATGCAGAGAAGCACATATATTTGGAGTAATGAAAACACTTGAATGATCCTGGTCTATTGCTTCCGCAGTCCTGGATGAGTTTGTTGTAAACTTGCTGCATATTACGCACGCATCGAAACTGTTACTTTGCATATTGGCTAATTTGCTTCTCGTATACTTGTCCATGTAAGAATTACATAAGAATTAAGCTAACAATATTACCAACGCAGTGTCAGGATTACCAACATGGACAAGAAATGAATTTATGGTAAAATGTTAAAGGTGATACCACTATGTTGCTGGAATTCTGTAGGCTTCTACAACATAATCTGTTTGTGATATTATTTTGATATATCAATGTAATTCATAAATTCATGAAATTTTAGTATGATATACATTGAGATGTTTATTTTAAATCTGGAAATTTTCACGAGCATTGGTTTGAAAATGAATTATTGGTGAATTATTAATCTCGAGGCTGTACAGCAGAATTTATGCGCTTTCTGCAGCACATTCCATTTCGATTTTATTTTAACCCACTTGTAAAATCGAACAAATTATGGAATTTTGGGTGACTGTAAATTTATATGTCTAATTCATTTCTGAAAATTTTCATTTACATTGGAGGAAGATTGAATTTTTGGTGAATTATTTAGTCTCGGTATGTACTGCAGAATGTTTTCCATTTCTGCGGCACATCCTATTTCGAATTTGCTTTTAGTACACTAGTTAAACCTTAAAAAATATGAAATTTTGGAATATGTCAGATCAATATGTTTACTCCGTTTCTGAAAATTTTCATCTACATTGGATGAAAAAGTCTTTTTAAGTGAATTTTAATCTTAGGTATGTACTGCAGATTTCCTGTAGTTTCTACAGCACATCACTTTTCGATTTCATTTTTTGGGTCACTTGTAAAAATTTAAAAATCATGAAATTTTGTGAAATAGTAACTATATGTGTCTAGTTCTTACCCGAAAATTTTCTTGACAATCTAACGATAATTGATGTTTGAGTGAATTTGCAAACCAAAGTAGTACTGCTGAGTTTTGGAATTTCGAAAACTACATATGTTCTGAAATATTGTTTTCAGTGATTTGTGCACATTTAATGGTATCAATTATTTGGCATGTTTAATTGATCCTATTTGTTCTTATCTTATGCAAATTCTCAATATTAATGATTTTTATTGAGCAACACTGATTAAATTTTGGTTGAAAAGAATGTATTGGTTTATTTTGCTCAAACCAATATTTTGTTTGGTCATCAATTATGATTATGATGATCATCGTCTTTTGAGACAAAAATTGGAAAGTGATATGAATTTACTAATTGATCATTTTGATCTCTATCGAATAACTGAATAATCATGTTTCCTCTTTCGAGAACTTTATTGTTTAATGTTAATAACGACGTACTCTTGTGTCTAATTTAATATTTTCAAAATCATTGAATATCCAACAAAACGAATTATTTAATACTGTTCTAAATGATTGTTTTGAAAATCAGAATTTTAATTTATATGGTGAATACTTTTGTCCCAATGGGAATTTCAGGAAATCACTCACCAACTATAAATTAGTATTATAACAAATCATAAAGTACTTCTAATATATTTTCATTTGGCCAAAGCTGTTGAAACTATATGTATTTTGTGTATTTTATGTTTTGGCTAGCAATGCAGGTTTTTTCTTCACATGATTTGTTTATGCCCAAAGGTGTAACAATCATCAATTTGCAGTTGGTTCGACCCTCGAAAACTCGATTACATCCATGGTGTATTTTCCAAAATTGAAATAGGTAAATGTGCCAATCTTTTGCCTTAATTTTCTCTGACTTCTAAATTGATTAAAATTATTGTTATTGAGATATCTAAACTAAATGTTTATTTTAATCGACTTTGTTTTAGAATTAAAACATAAATTTGAGTTTGGATTCTCTTATAGGTTTCATTTTAATTTGTGACCTAATTTTTAATATTCACATATAAAAATCGTGATCATTCTTTATGTTTTTATTTATGAACCTTGCAATTTCGAAGAGTGTTTGCTCAAGTGGGAGAAATAATATATTATGGGCTTTACACTCATCAATTTTGCATCTGTAGATAAAACACAAATCATCATAGTTGTTTATATTCATATGCAACTAACCTTACAAGAAATATTAGTTTGAATCAATTTGAACTGATAAATACAATACGACTAGATTCATATTCAAGAAGGATTCATTATTACATTCTGCTCAAAAGTGCTTTACTTATTAATTCTTGTTTATTGTTCAAGAAATTGAACTTGTGATTTATATGTTATTGATAGATAATTAATCTGCTCAAAAGTGTTTTCTTATTTAATCGAACTATAAATCAATGCATAGTGAAACATGGAATTGACAAGATTATATATACTTCATCTGCTCAAACGTGTTGAAGCTATATATGAATTCCCTTGTGTTTTATGTTTTAACTATGCAAACCTAATATAATCAGTTTTTGTTCAAAGATGATTATGGAATTATATGTTCTAGACAGTAGTACAAAAACATACTTACGCGATGGCAACTTGTGCGAATGAGCAAATTGCGTCACGCAAAGTATGTTTGTGCAACAGTAACAACAAAACGTCATGCAAAGGCATTTTTTGCAACGGAACTTTGCACGACAAAGACTAACGTCGTGCAAAACCGTTTCGCGCTACAAAGGTATTCATTCGTCGCGCAAAGTTGGGGAAAATAAGTAGTCGAAGTCATGTTTTGGTGCCAAAAACTTGTGCGACACATATACCGCATCGCGCAAAGAATATTTGCTCAATGCAGTATATGTGTCGCACAAGTTTTTGGCACCAAAACAAGACTTCAACCGCCTTTTTCCCAACTTTGCGCGACAAATGTAGACCTTTGTCATGCAAAACAGTTTTGCGAGACATCAGTCTTTGTCACACAAAGTGAAAATAGAAATTTGTCTTTGTGTCCTTTATTCTAACACAAGTCAAAAGCCAGAACAAGGAGACATATTGCAGACCTCCATAGCCGCCCTAATCACACTCGTCACTCCAATTCCAACACTTCACTCAAAACTGAGAAAACCCAATTGGCAGAAGAACCATTTAAACGTACCAAAGGTGATAGCTTTCTTTCCCCCATAATTTTGCTACTTTTCAATCTTCATTTATTTTTTTATGACTTCTTTTTCTTTTGATTTAGTGCATCTGTTTGTTTTTTTTAGACAAGACTTAAGAGGAACATGTAGAAATTGACTCATGAGGAACGTGTAGAAATTGAAAGCTTTGGATTTTATATTTTGTTGTAAAAATGAATCTTTCCTTGTTGACTGATGTGCGAATATAATGTGACCTTTTAAAAGTTTAGTTGAATAAAATTTTTGCAGCCAGGCAAATTTAATCACCTGTTGTAGACCTTAATAAATAATTCCAAAACTAAATTATTTCTTCCTTCTGATTTTATGGTATCCACTGGTGTAAATATTTTAAATTAAAGATCAAATTCGTTCATCGAAAAATTTTGTTCCGTTACTTGATCTCTGAAATTTGTTTGTTTGTTTTTTTTTTTTTTTTTTTTTTTTTTTTTGCTGCGTATGCGATCTCGAAGTATATACAAACAAGTTTGACAGTTGAATCGTTGAAACTAGTTTCTTACAATGCGTATCCCATCAAAACAATATATTCACTAGCACTTGGAGTTATACTTTCATTAAGTATAACATAAGATTTTGTGGTATCCACTTGTGTAAATATTTTAAATTGACGATCAAATCTGTTCATTGTATTCATATAGATCAAGGAGTGTAGCCATAAAAAATCATCAAAATCGGAGTTAAAACTACCGTTAAATCGTGATTTTTTCATTTATAATTGTCGAAAAGTTTTATCCCGTTACTTAATTTCTGAATGTTTGTTTTTTGCGATTTTTGGCGTATGTGATCTCGAAGTATATACAAACAAGTTTGACGGTTGGAACGTTGAAACTAGTTTTGTACAATGCGTATCCCATCAAAACAATAGATTTACTAACACTTGGAGTTATACTTTCATTAAGTATAACATAAGATTTTGGGGTATCCACTTGTGTAAATATTTTAAATTACGATCGAATTAGTTCATTGTATTCATATAGGATCAAGGAGTGTAGCTATAAAAAATCATCAAAATCGGAGTTAAAACTACCGTTAAATCATGGTTTTTCATTTATAACCGTCGAAAAGTTTTGTCATGTTACTTGATCTCTGGATGTTTGTTTTTTGCGATTTGGTGTATGCGATCTCGAAGTATATACAAACAAGTTTGACGGTTGGATCGTTGAAAATAGTTTCGTACAATGCGTATCCCACCAAAACAATAGATTCACTAACACTTAGAGTTTATTTGTGTTTCATTAAGTATAACATAAGATTTTGTGGTAGCCACTAGTGTAAATATTTTAAATTGAAGATCGAATTCATTCATTGTATTCATATAGGATCAAGGAGTGTAGCTATAAAAAAATCATGAAAATCGGAGTTAAAATAACCGTTAAATTGTGATTTTTCGTTTATAACTGTCGAAAAGTTGTCCCATTACTTGATCTTTGAATATTTATTTTTTGCAATTTTTGGCGTATGAAATCTCGATGTATATACAAAAAATTTTGACGGTTAGATCATTGAAGCTAGTTTTGTATAATGCGTATCCCATCAATTTCAATGGTGTGTGTCTATATATAAATATATATATTTATTTATTTATTAAGTACGTTTAAGGGTAAATCTCAGTTTACTACCCTCAAGTTTCGTGATTTTCAAAATTTAGTACGTTAAGTTTTTTTCATCCCAGAGTCATATCTAAAGCGTTTATTTTGGGACAATCTTATACATCTGTTAGTCTGGCTGTTAAGTCTCCTGTTAACTAATGACGTAAGGCTCATGTGGACAATGACTGGGCGCCATGTGTCAATAAAGGTCCCATGTGGATATTAAAAAAATAAAAATTAAACATTAAAAAAATTAAAGAATTACAAAAAAAAAAAAAAAAAAAAAAAAAAGGGTCTTCTTCCTCAAACCCCCGACCCCCTTCCGTTCTCCCTCCATTCTCTCCTTTGCACCTACTCAACCTCTGCACATCCATCATTCTCCCTCCTTCTTCAACTCCACCTACTTAACCCTCATCCTCTTCGACGGCCCAGTGAGCTCGAAGGAGCGGTGATCTACTGTGCGCGGTGATACTCTCAGATCTTGGGGTGAAGATCTCAAAGTTATGGGGGCAATGATACTCCTAGATCTTGGGGTAGAGATTTTGATTTCACTGTGCGTGATGATCGGCATTGCCTTATCCTTGGTCCAGTGGATGTACGTTTTTCAGGTTAAGCTCTCCCAGGAGGCTCGAGTCGTCCTCAAAACTTGGTAGAAGGCCCGAGTCGCTGCTGCTGAGCGGGAAGTACTTCTCTGCATGCTGCTTAGGAATCACGAGATGGTTCATCTTGCCGACGTTGCTCGGGGTCAAGGGCTTCTCGAACATGGGCTATTTTTCGTCGTTGTCAGAGTTGACACGATGATGCAGCGGTAGGGATTGGAGTTGGTCTGATTCGTTGGGGTCAACGACGTCGTGGTGGTTGAGGTTGAAATTGAGGGTGGCGGTGAGGGTATGGAAATGGGTGGGGGACATGGGTATGGTGGGGCCTTGGGAGTTGAGCTGACAGGGTTGGAAACTGTGGTGGCTGTGGCTGGAGTAGTAGGTGTCTTGATAAAATTGGGGGATGAAATGGGTTTTGCTGTGTGGGTATCAGGGAAGGGGAATGGTGTTGGTGGGTGAGGGATGAAGGGGTGGAGTCGTGAAGGGGTGGAGGGGATGAGGAGGTGTCAGGTAGGGAAGACGAAGGAGTTTTGCAAATTTTTTTTTATATTTTATTAATTAATTTATTATTTTTGAATTTTTAATTTCCACGTGGGCCCCTTAATGACACGTGGCGCCCATTCATTGTCCACATGGGCACCACGTCATCAGTTAACGAGAGACTTAACAGCCAGACTAATGGATGTATGAGACTATCCCAAAATTAACTCTTTAGGTATGATTTTGGGACCAAAAAACTTCACTTACTAAATGTTGGAAACCACGAAACTTGAGGGTAGTAAACTAAGATTTAACCTAGATTTAAATTTATTTATTTTGTATGTATAACACCTAAGAAATTGAATGGTATGTATATTTATTAAGTAAGTTTAAATTTATTATTGTAGTTCGGGTTGGGTTTTTGTTAGGAAAATATACTATTGTGGATTTTATGTAAAAAAAACTTGAATTTGAAGTGAGTAAAGTCACATTTTCAGTAAATTTTATAATAATTTTTTTAAAAATAAAAAACCTTGCGCGACACCACAATATGGTTGTTGCGCAAAAACACTTTGCGCGACGTCAAAATGTATACCTGCGTCGTGCCATTTGTAATAATTTTGGTGGTGCAATTGTAAAAAATAGGTGCTTTTTTAAAAAATTTCAAGTTTGGACAAAAACACTTGACCCAAACTCTCTCTCATGCGGTCTCTCTCTTCCCTCTCGCTCATCTCGCCCTCTCTCTCCCTCTCTCTCCCTCCCTCACGTAGCCTTCCTTCTCATCTTCTTTATTTTGAACTCAGACCTCTCTCTCCTCTTCTCAAGCCCGAACCCCAAATCTTGAACCAAGACCTCTCTTTCCTCTTCACAATCTCGAATCCAACCACCACCACTACTCTGTCGGTTATCTCTCTCCCTCTCATTCTAAATGACGGGCATCCACCACCTCTTCATCATGCTTGTCTCTCTCCTTGAAAGTAAGTCTAATTACAAATTATGGAATTGTGAAATTAAGGATTTTGATTATGAATTGAGATGAATTTTGGAATTAAAAGTTTTAATTTGGGATAAATTACTAGGGTTTGAGATGGATTTCAGGATTTAAAAATTTATGAATGGGAATTAGAGTTTTAATTTTGAAATGGGGATTGAATCAGGGTTTTTATTTGGGATAAATTATTAGGAAATGGGCTGGATTTCAGGGTTTAAGAATTTCATTGTTGTTGTTTCTTGTTTGCAGTTTGAAGCAATTTCGGTATAGATTTTCAATTCCCAGCCAACCAGCAAGTATTGACCTAGGTACCAATCTTTTCTTAATTCTTTATGTTAATTTGTTAATTTGTTCTAACTAATGCTAATATTAATTTGTTCTAATTTTTCCTTCCTTTTCAACCTTATTTTCTGCTTTACACTGGATACCAACTGGATCTTCTTCTGAATATAACCATGTCTGTGGCATCTGAAATGGATTTTTCCTTTTATAAAAAATTTAAAATAAAATTGTGTTTTTGTGGGAATTGATCGATCCTTTGTAGAAACCTGAGCTGCGTATCAAAACCTATGAATTCTCCACAAAATTTTGCATCTGTACCCTTTGTTTTGGCAAAGTTACAGTACTACATGAAGGTTCCAATCTGTCCAAGGCTTATGTCTTCCGTGCACTGCGATTTCAAATGTAAAGTCAGTATAATGATCCCAGATTACTTAAAAGTGACAAGTACTTGCAGAAGCCAAGGACCTTATGGTGTTTCCACTCACCTCGTTGTAAATTTCATGATCATCCACACATAATGCGTTGTATGGATCCACATTGATATACTCGCCATTGCAATTTGTTTCAAGTGACTAGCAAAAATATAAAAGTTGTGAGTTGAGAGACGATGCTTGTAAGACATATATTTTTGAATGCTAAAATCCAACATTTTGATCAAATATAGTCAGACTAATCTGAATAGCCACAACTAATCTCTACTTGAAACCAACAAGAGGCTATTTCACCTGGATCAAAATCTTGATGAAATGTAGTACTGTAACTTTGCCAAAATCAATAGTCTGTACCCTGTTTACGAGTTAGTCTTTATGATCATGAGTTTGGTTGAATGGCTTGTATGAAGTAAACTGTTTTTGTACGGTACTTTGATCATATCTATTGGTCTAATGAAGTTTTGGTACCATTGATTGATTACAATGTCTGCTTACTAGAGTGTTTACTGGGCATCCCGAAACATGTTTTAGTTGTTATAAATAGTGATTAAGATAATCTTTAAAATTTATCACAGATTCCTAATTACCCATTCTTTTTTGTTTCACTTGATGCACTTTTTTTTGTTGGTTATGAAAATTGATTAGTTTCAAATGCAAAAAAGGATTAGTTTCTAATGTTATATTTTTATGGTTCAAAAAGTGTATAGATATCGCAGTTGATCTCTCGTCGTCGGAGTGTGACCAATGTGCTTCTCGCATTGTCAGCATCTACTGCTCCAGGCGAGTACTCCATTGATTGGGGAGCCTACACGTCTTACTGAGGCTACTCCTACAGCATCCTAGGTGCCCGTATCATTGACATCATCAGTATCGGTTCAGCCGCTCTGTGCACGGCGGCCTCACCGGCGCCGTTGCGAGCCGGAGCCTTTTGATCACACTTCCTCGGCATCCAGAGTCGAGGGTGGGGCCCCCCAGCCAAGTAGTTTTTTCTAATTCTCACTACGTTGTATTTTTTTTCATTTTAAAACTATTATTTTTATGATTGTGAGAATTTGCTGGATTGTAAAAATGTATTGCGGGTTGTGAATTACTCTTATTTTACTGTTTTAAGGTTTTGGGAAATGATATACTATTAGGGGAGGTTTTGCCTAATTTTCTGTAGAAATTTAAGCTTAGAGCGTACGTTTGTCCACCTCCTTGATCAAGATTGCGTATGACTCGCGACATTGTGAAGCGACTACCTCACAGCAACATAGCAGCATCGCTACTAGTTGTGGTGATGTTATTCGACATTGTTGTCGTGTGCAGTGGGAGTCTTGTGCACAAATTCCTGAGGAGACAAAGAAACTGGTGTAAGACAAGTTGTCGGTTAGTATATTAATTTTTAGCCTTTATCATTTTTTTAATTTTGTTTACAAATATTATAAACCAAAATATATTATCTCAATATTATTAAATTTCTTACTATTATTTTATTGTTTTTCATATTTGTAGGTCATTTATGATCTTTAGGACATATCCCCCAAGTTCATGGCCTACTTAGAGGTGACCCTAGCAACCCAGTAGAAAAATTGGAAGAGCGATCTTCACACACATTTTAAGCTATGGGATGTTCACGTGCATTTTAAGCTATGGGATGATCTGGAGATTGCTCGCCTAGAGGGTCGCCCAACCGAGTTGGAGGATCGGCCAGAGGATTGGGAGTGGCTCTGCAAACATTTTATGAACCCAAAATTTGTGGTATGTACATAATATTTTAATAATAATTTATTACTGTTTTAGTTATTTTTTTAATCTTTTTTTAATAATTTCTTTCAAATAGTCGCACTAACATTTATATTGTGCATTTAACAGAAGAAATTTGTTGCTGGCAAGATAGCTTGGGAGTCACAGACACCTCTCCACCATTCCAATTCGAAGGCCTTTTCATATAGCCTTGAGGCACAATGTCAGGTAAAAGTATATTAATTTTGAAATTTTATACAATTTATTTTTAATTATTGATTAATAAAATTTTCTCAATTTTTTTTTTCCAGGAGGGTTCTAAGTTCCCAAAGATCGGCCTGTTCAATTTACATTCGACCCGGCGATGAGACTACTGAGCACTTCATGTAAGTATATGTAATTGTTATTATTCTTATATTTATGAATCATTCAATTATTTATATTTTGTTATTAAACATTATATGTTTTTTCTTTATTATTACAGGATGCTATGGTGGAAAAGCGCACTGCTATTCTCCAAGAAGCAACATCGCAGCTTCCCCCGGAGACCTCGATCTAGGACGTCACTATACCCGAGGACGCAGGTTTTCAGATCCTGACTAAGGTTCTGGATTAGAAGTTCGGTCGTCGTCATGGCAAGGTTGATCGGTGTATGGGGAAGACACGGATTCATGAAACGGGTGCCTCATCTTCCAAATCGACCACAGAAGAAGTCAATGCCCTGAAAGAGGTGACAACCCTAAAAGGTCAGCTTGTGGTCTAGGGCGAGCAAATGACTATGACTGTACAAGCCTTACAGATGTCCGGCCTCCAAATCCCAAAGCCAGCACCTGATCTTGCTCCACCTTCGACCTCCCAGCCACTTCGCCCAATTGATACCCAGTAGCCTGATGTATCAAACTTAGAAGACTACTTGTTGTAGTTTTTTCCTTTTTGTTCGGACATCTTGTATGTACATTTTCATATATTTTATAATTAAATACTTTTTCTTGGTTTATTAATTATTTTTTACAATTTAATTACAATATTTATTAAAAATTAAATAAAAAATAGTTTTGCCAAAAAAAAAACAAGTGTTTGGGCGACGAAGAAGTAACATGCGTCACTCAAAGTAGTTTTGCGTGACGGATAACCTACGTCACGCAATGTAGTTTTGTGCGACATAGGGACTTGTGTCACTTAAACCCTGCTTTCAATACCTTGGCGCGATGGTTAGCGCGCGATGAAGGCTTCGTCGCTCTAATTTTCAGGCCACGTTTTTTGACTTTGCTCGACGAAGGACTTGCATCGCTCAAAGTGTTTTTTGTACTATTGAGAAGTAGTCATAAAACATTCAGTTAAAGTTTTCGATTTCTGTCAAATGTTAAAGGAACAAAACTAACCAAATGATTTTGTATAGTTTTTCAATCACAAGAATCACTTTGCTATAGATATCTGGAATAAAAATGTTGAGCTCACAAAGTTTATGATTGTAGATCCCATGACTAACACTTTACTAGTGGGAGTATTTGCAAGGTATCTGTTTCATTTTAGGCATTTATAAAGTAAAAATTACCTTTTGTATTGAAAATTTGAAGTGTTAGTGGCTAATACTTTAAGAGGAAATTTTGTTCATAAGTTTTAATAAGAGGTCTTGATTTGTAAATAGTATGTCATATTTTACTTGTTCTCTTATCATATTCTAAATTGATAGAAAAGTTGGATTTTGGTACCAACGTTATTGAGTTCTTTTGTGAACTTCTTTTGTTTTGAGGAACTATCGTTTTGTTTTGTTAGTTCTCAATGTCGTGGCTCTAGTAGTAACATAGTGTTTCAAGTCAAGTGTGCATGTGATCATAGAGTGCAAAGTGCAATTTAGACGTGCTTTGTTTTCCATGGTTCTGCATTTTTCTTGGAATGACAAGTTACTAAGCAGAGTAGTTGCAAGCTTCTGTAGACTCAATGATCATCATGAGTCTTACTATATTAAGGTATATCATTGACATTCAAGTGGGGGAATGTAAAACTTTATATGAATGACAATGAGATAACAACTGGACTGCTTGAGTTACACGTAATTTGTTGTACGAGTCCTGTGGGACTTAAGGAGTCTGAGATCCTTTACATGATAAGAATCGTGGAGTTTAATAATTGTGCAACTAACTAATTGAAACTCTTATTAAGTAATTACGGATATATAGAGTCACGATGAGACTTAATCTTGTTGAAGAGATAGAGATTATCACTCTTACTGATAATAGGCTGATTCGAGTGAAACTCTAATATGATAATGTGAAGATATATATATAAAATAGGCTGAAGAAGTCCCTGCTTCCACACAATTAGTTTCTCAAAACTAAACCCTATTCGATAGTAGAGATCGTTGCTGTGTGCTGGAAGTAGAAGACTACTTCTGTTATTCATTCAATGGCGACTCCATCAGGTAATGTGATGTTATGATTTAGTTGTTACTGATCTATTTGTTCATGTTGGTAATCCTAACACTGCGTTGGTAATATTGTTAGCTTAATTCTTATGTAATTCTTATTGTAGCTCGTTCAAGCATTGAAGCTTAATATAGAGTTATGGCTTCCGTTTCTAGCGGATTAATGTGGTTCCGAAGACTTTCAAATGACTTGAACTTCGAAGATCCTCAATCCATAGGCCATGACTTTCTTTTGTGATAAGCATATCGAAGTTGGCCG
The DNA here is from genome assembly GCF_019419815.1 of Pyrus x bretschneideri. Classification (NCBI taxonomy): domain Eukaryota; kingdom Viridiplantae; phylum Streptophyta; class Magnoliopsida; order Rosales; family Rosaceae; genus Pyrus; species Pyrus x bretschneideri. The sequence continues at coordinate 143,617 of NW_025999657.1, forward strand.
GCATTTTGTTTGAGAAAAGATTGAGTCAAACATTCAAACAACTTGCATCTACAGTAATGAGCAGTTGCTGATGCCGTAAGGACAGAGTTGCCAAATGCACCAGATGTAGCAATTTATTTCCAGCACGTTTTCATCGCCATATCTTCAAGCGTCTCGATATTGTTCTTCCAGAACCTCCGATGACATAGGTCAATCGCTGAATCTCGAAATTCTTCTTCTGATATATTTCTTTGTTGCGTTATTGTTTAATTTCTTATATCTTCATCTATTTCATGTTTTGCTACTCCGGCGGCAGATCCAGAATTCTGTCTTGCAAAAGACATTTTTAAGCAACAAAGTGATGTACAAGGTATTTGAAGCCTTGGTTCTTTCAATCTGACGAATGATTAACTGTCTGCGGAAAGTCTCGTTGTTTAACATAATTAATTTAGATAATAAAAAAATGAAGTTCTAAAAGGAAAAGGAGAGAAGGGACAAAGTATCCTATTGGAATATATATTCATGTATGAGTTATTATTAAGATTATAAATGTTTCTTTACACCCAAGACTCAGATCTGTCAGCATATTACCTCTCTTAAGTTTTCCTCTACTAATAATCTTGAGCATAGAAGTCAATAATTTCCTTAAGATTGAGCTCAAACAAAGAAGACCAATCATTATACATCAACCACAACATGTGCTCGAACAGAATAGAATCAACATCCACAAAAACCATCCTACTTCCCTTACCAGTCCGATCATCAAAATTCTCCACCTTCTTGTCCTTGTTCATCGTCTCCATCAAAACCCGAAAAGGGTTCTCTTCTAGTACTAATGGGTCTACCAAGAACTCCTTCTTCTCCTTCCCCACGACCACGATCACTGGATTCTCTGAGTTGCCGAACCCATCTTTGGTTAAGGGCCGGTAGCCATGTAGCCGTGATCCCATGCACCTCTTTTTCAGCATTGAGATTGGCAAGACCAAGCAAGCCATTGAAACTGAACAAATGAGTTTTCTAAAATATATACAACATAGGGTATGATATGAGAGTGTATATATATGTGTTTGTGTGTGTATATATATGCAATTGGGTTGTGTATTGGGGATGTTTGTTTGGTTGTTTTGTGGCTAAATGGTGTTCTAGGATATGCTTGTTACATTTGGAAGTGAAAGCAAAGGCATTTATGGGTAAAGAGGGTGATTGAATTGGCCAGGCAACGGCTACAGACAGAGAGAGGTTTAATTTTTAATTTGGATTAAGAAATAGTGGTTTTGTACTTATATGTGTTTTATGTGGTTTGATGTGTCGCTTTGCCGGCAAAAGAGCCATTGGAAAAATCGCTTTGGTGGTAGGAGATTAGGAGTTCGACTGAGACTTGCCGAATAGGAGGCAGCTGTGGACTGCGGGCCTACCCGCGCCTGCTGGCTGTTGGCGCGTTCCTCATTGACAATGTTATCAACAGAAACTTACAGAGAGTGTGATCGGGTCGGTGGTCTATTGCCAAAATGCATGACTGAATTGGTTGCTTCAGACTTAACTTTAACTCTTCATCTTCGTGTTTAAGTAACTTGAGTTATATTTTTAAAATATTATGATTAATATTGGGTAAAGATTTACGTTCTTATTTTTCATTTACAGTAACGGGTTTCATTTTGAGATTCTCCTTTTTATAATTTTTTTTCACTACATATACAAAAATAAGTTATCAAAATTACGAGAAGAAAAATACTTACAAACAAAGGATTTGTTTGATGCATTCAATATGAAAACAAAATATCGATAGTTCTAGTAGGGTCTCCATTTTATCAGTGATTAAGTTCGTAGTATGATGTTGTATATATAGTATTACACACCATGATAATATCTCTTGACTAGTCCCATACAAAACGACATGTCAACTAAAACGTTGAATGACTAAGTCCTAAAATCGTATTTTAACAATTAGATCAAATGCAAAGAGTATACGTATACATGTACCATTTGAAAAATAAATGAGTCATAAACTAAGGTGGACTTATGAGCCATACTATGCCTTTCCACTTGCCTTCCTTGACTCCAAGAAAAAGAGAGAGGGATCTGAGAAGATTGAATAATTCATGTGTACACAAAATTTGATGAAAGGGCCATCATTATTTAATTAAATGGCACTTAAAATCGTGACAAAACAGACCTTAAAATCTGATGGGGGACTTGAAATTGTAAGTTATAACGAACACATCACTATTTAAGATCGCTCCGATCAACACTTTAAAATCAATTCCTCGCCCCCAAAGGTAGCTGAGCGGATTTTGACAATCCAAAACCAGCCAGACTTCCGGCAAGTAGAAGAAAGAGGGGCCGGAGCAGATTCCACGACACGAGATGAATGAAAATACAGTAAGCCAACTGAAACAGATCGAGAAGTGGTCATAATTAAAATGCAATTTGCAACTCATGAGAACCTAAAGAACAGGCGGCGTATTCTCAGCTATCAGCAATAGCCATGGTTCAATCATATGAAGAGTGAAGACGAGGAAGAAGAAAAAAAAAAAAAGCTCAATAATCTAGAACTAAGATAACCCCCTCGGACTCGGAGTTGTTTTGGAGAGTGAAGGATGTCAATCGGCATTTGAAATTACAACGCAGTGAGTCAAATGTGGTCGCTGTACTGGTAAACCGGCTGGGAAGCATCATCATCTTCTTAAATTTCCTCACTGTTGAGCTTGACCCCATAACTGATACATCTGCATATTAGGGGGTTGATTAGCATTACTGTAGAGCACAGGTCCCCTGTTGCTGTTGTTGAGAGGACTGCTTCCATTCTCGTCAGATGACTCGCTTGACCCTCCTCCTTGTGAGGATGGGCTCGCTGCTGTCATTGGCGCACCAAAGTTCAGCATTTGTGATGCTAGGGGAGAGGAAGTTCCCGATTTTACCAAGTTGGAGTTGGATTTTTTCCCGTCAGCAATGAAACTACCCACAATCACCTGGAGTTAAAATTCAAATTGAGTTAAGAGAATAACAGGATTATACTTTCCTGTCAAAAAATTCTCAATACAGTTAACTCGAAAAGTTTCTTGCCCTGAACATCCTTTACAACTGCAGAAGGTGAAGATAGTCATAATTTTATATAACTTATACGCTTAGCAAATAGTAGCAGAGTGGTACCTGTACTGGTGATGCTGCCATAAGCATGCCAGCAACTCCACCTCCCAAAACTTGACCATCAGACCCTGCCAAGGATACACTCAAACCACCACTTCTGCTGCGATTCCCATTATTTTCAGAAAACAAGTAGGAACCTGACAGAGAAATAATCTCGTATCGACCCTGCAAAGAAAAACACAGAGATAATAAAAATTAGCACAAAGAATAACTAATTAATTAAAAAGCTAAATATAAAAAAAGAAGCAGCCAGGTATATAAGACTGTTGAACAGAAAACACCAGAAATGGATCGCGTGACTACATAACATCGAGTGCTCAAACAAATTTGTAATTTCATTGGACAAAGGCCAACCCACTTGAAAGGGTATTACATTACCAATGTATTGGTCTGTGTAAGTGCAGTGGACATGAAAGTGAGTCATGCTTGTGGGAAAGAAGGAGTAATTCATCAGAACTACTCCAATTGATAATAAAGACTATTTTAATTTACAGTAGCAAGTATTTAAATCATATATCGAAGAAATTGCTATCCATTATACAAAAATTAAAAATAAAATTAAAAAAAAACTCATTCTATATAAACAACATATTTTGAAAGTATAGTAGAAGGTTTGAAGTGATGAGCTTCAGCTGCATACGCTAAATCTTCAAATCGTGAGACTACTTTATGTTCAATGGTTAGCACTGCATTTCATTATCTGCCTTGTTACAGATCAAAGAGGTAACTCTACTATGTTTCCCTAACTCGCCCAAAATCAGATAAATAACTCTTATGAGCTCAAATGTCTCGTAGCACAAGTTTCCTAACTCAATGGAGTTTACGTTAAACGGAAAACTTCTATTGGTCACAATGCATGGTGATTCATGCTTGGATTTTATATCAAGGGTTGAAATTAAAACTTCAAAAGTACATCCAATTATTCTGCACCATGAGATCTGTTAGCCTCAATTATCATACAATGAGAATATATGGTGCAAGCTTATGGAGGATACAACCTATAGCCTCCAAACAATAAAAGCATATCATTATTGGAGGAAACAAGGGAAAAATACGGTTCATTTTCACAGCAACAACAGCATTGCAGTCTGGAAATAGCAGAAAATGAACTGTTGCAAAGGAAGATGATCAACTTTAGATGCCACCACTCCACACTAATAACTTCAAAATGACTTCTTTTTTTCCCTAGATCATGACACATTGAGACAGATAATGTTTTTCTAAAAGATACAAGAAAAGTAAATATCAGCAAAATCAAGAAGAGGAGGATAACAACATAGCTCCACACAAGTTTGTAAATCTTTGCATCTGTTATCTCAAGTCCACTCAAACTAAATTCTTGTGCTACAGGTACTGCAGTATCACAGTATGCACATAATAAACCAAATATATGTTCCAATCTCCATTCAAATATAACTGCTATAAAAACATCAAAGGTACCTCATATGTGACAGTACCACCAGACATTGCTGGCTGGCGAAGGGTAACATTGCAGGTGGCACCATTTGCAGAGAGAATACAAACTGTGCGTGGTCCCTGCTGTGAAAAGGCCATAACCTTTGCTGCTATATCCTGCAAACCATAAGGCCAAACAAATGAGAACGCATACCATAACTGGACAAATATCTTAATATAACCATGCAGAAAACTCAAATTGGGATTAAAAAATGGAAAATGAGAACATAGTCCTGAAGGCTAAAATACCATAAATCAGTGCATACAAAGAAATGCTATATACATTGTCTATTTTACCCAATTCAAGTGTGTGACCATTCTGGTTCATAAAGTAGACTCAGACAATAAAATATCGGCATCAAAAGGGTGCAAAAATAATTTATAAATATAAAAGAATAATCCTGTATATGGTCCAATGATGCAGATCAATGCAAAAACAACCCAAACAATCCAGGTTATCTCAAATGTTTCTACTCCAACTCCACAGCCAGGGAATCAATTAATTATAAATGAACAATTCATCCAACAGCAACAAATTTAAAAATTTACATAAAAACCATGATCATTGGGTGGAGAATAATGGTTCTGTTTGCATGCAGAAACAGTCATATGTACTAAGGAACTAAAGTTTACAAATTGAATTTTAAATATAATGCATGCAGAAACCCATCATCAAACTGAGCTACAATTATGTTTGATATACATCATTAGGGCACAATGGAAACAAAAGGAAAACAAATTCATACATTGAAATGCAGGTTTAGAGAGATCTGACAAGCCATCGCTTATAGGGATGTGCAAATCATGGTCACAACCAATCAACCCAGCCCAGTCGAGGCAAGCTGAACCAAGTTTAAGAAAATTAAAGTAACTATCTGTAAACCAATAAAACCAGGTGTCACATACTAATGTCTAGTACTAAATACTGATGTGACTACTCCCACACCAACACCCACTTAGCCTTAATCCCTCTTAGATTTTCATCAAAAAAATTATAATTCTTCCTAATTCTCCAGCCTTTACCAACTCTCTAGCTTTACTTCCTGCCAGCATTACAGCGCCACAAAGCCACTTGTTCCGCCACAGCCCTGCCTGTATCAGTCTCCTCTCAACCCACTTATCTCAATTTCTCTCCTTCCTCTCTCTCACCAACCCACCCTCTCATTACTTCCTTTGTCTGCACCATACTGTCGCACTGCTTCCCTTGCTCTTTTCTTCTTCCTAAAGTGGATTATTTTTTATATTGATTGAGGATTTTTATACAGAAGTTTGGAACACTTATTTATTTATTTATTTTTTTTTTATAATTTGTCTTTCTAACATTTGAATTCTGTTTCTTAATTGTTTTTCCAATGATATTGATACAAAATGTATTTTCAGCACTGTACCAAAATTGTCAATATTTAAGACACTTACAATGACAACATCCAAAGGAAACTTTCACGAGAGATAAAAGTAATCCATACCATAAACAATCAAAACGAAAAACCTATTAAGTGGTATCTTCATTTGTTAAAACAAGCAGGATATAAGTGGTGCAGCCATTTACTACAAACTACTTAAATATTTTTCATTCCTTACTAAGAAAAGTTGAAAGATTTTCTCACTTTAAAGCCTGATTTCCTAATACTTCCACGTAAGCACATTGACAATTGATGCTATATACAGATTCCTGTCTTCTATTTTCTTTTATGAATGCAATTTTTATTTCATGATCATGACCACATAAACCGAAGAAATGATACGATTTGCCAGATGACAAAAATAAAATAAATGCAGACACACACACTCACCAAATTTGTTAAAGGAGCCATAATACCAAATAATACAACTACTTACACAATTGATAAACTAAACCACATATTATCTTTTGCTTCAGCAACAAACAACAACATCCATGAAATACACTACTATTTTGTTATACCACTGAAAGCCAATATTTTCCCAATTCATACAAACTAGAACTTTACTTCCCTTTCGCACAACTATAAATGTTTTTTTGTCGATGAGGTGCAACTATAAATGAGATTGAAGGCCATTCTATATTGCACTAAACTAACATTAGATATGTGTGTAGATATATATTTGAATAATGCATCCCTTGATACCATATATAGAGATATAAACAACCCAAAAATAACAACTTTCTTCATAGAACTACTATAACTCACTCTTTACTAACTACAATTTGCTCCACATCAACAAAGTCACATACCTCGCCAGCTTGCACCATAATAACATGAGGCGTGAATCCAACTCCGCCAGCTCCTGCACACAACAAAACCAAACAACAATAACTACAATGTACATCAGTAAACTATAAATCCACACCCAAGTTTCGCTCTTTACAAAAATTCAAACTCAAAATCTCAATTACCCAATGCGTCCAACTGCTTCTTGCCCGAACCAGGGGGCCTCCCCCGGTTCTTCTTGGCCGGAGGATCTGAAGACATCGTGCCACTAGACTCTCCATGGGTCCCAGCCGCGGCCGAAGCCGAAGAAGGAATCTGCGTGGGCGTCAATCCCAAAGCAATGTTGCCGTCAGGCGAGTACTTCCTGGGCCGCCCTCTCTTCTTCTTGGCAGCTGAAGCCGAAGAAGAGTCGATGTTGAACCCTCCGCCGCTGCCGCAGGGCCTCAACGCTCCATCGTAGGGACTGGGGCTCAAAGAATCCATCTGCGGTTTCGACGTGGGCTGCTGCTGCTGGGCCACCGCGTTGAAAGGGAACCGTCCCGGGTTAGGGCCGCCCATCATGGAGCCCGAATTAGGGTTTATGCCGGCGGTGGGCATGGATGTGGGATAGGAAGGCAAGCCGACCATCATGTTCGGATGCTGAGGCGGGTGTGGCGGCTGTTGCTGCGGAACTTCCCGCGAATCCATTTGTGGGGGGATCAAGAAGGGGGCGAGCTGATTTCGCGCAATGGGGGTGTTTCGACTCCGGGAAAATGTACTACTTTAGAGAGAGAGAGTACAGGGAGAGAGAGTACAGAGAGAGAGAGTACAGAGATGGTGGTTAAAAACGAGGGTTTAAATTTTGTTTTAGGGTTTTGGTGTTTATTGTGGCCTTTTTATAATAAAACGAGTTTCTCTAATTTTGTTGTCAACGGGCGCCGCTGCGTATCTCTTTCAATTTCCGACGTGGCAGGGAATTAGAGTACTAATAAAACTCTTCCTCTAGCAATGATTATTAATTTTAATCCAATTAGAGTAATGATTGTTCAACAAAAAAAATTAATGATCACTAGTCCCATAACTCATCAGCACGTGTAGTTATGATCCTTTTTACCGTCAAAATGAGTCACTTGACATACACATGAGGTCAAAATCAAAGGGCAAATATGAGAAACTAAATGAAAAAAATTGTAAAAATTGTCTCACAACTTAAACTCAATTGAAGAAATGATCACTCAACTTTAACACAATTAAAGCAATGGTTCCTCAACTCTTACTCAATTGTAGCAAAGATTCTTCCAACACTACTCGTTTTGACAGAAGTTCTGACAGAGTTGATGAAAATGACCATAACTGCATATTTTGAAGAGTTAAGGAACCATTGGTCATTGATTTTTTGTTAAGGGACCTTTGATCCAATTAGGTTAAAATTAAGGGACCATTGCAAAGGTTCTAAAAAACGTTAGGGTTCTAGGGGCCTAGGTGAATTTATGTAAATTTATTGTATATCTTGTAAATAAGTGTCTATTTACACTTCAAAAAAAAAAAAAAGGGAGCTTTCTATATAGAGACAAAAACTTTTATTATGAGCTCATTTGGATGTGCTTTTAAAATGATCAAAAACACTTTTGGTGAAAATGTTTTTGGAACCAATTCTTAGTAAAAATGTAAGTAAATTCTGGAAAAATACTTAAAGTGCTTTTGGAACCAAAAAAACATTTTCTCTAAAAGCACTTTCAATAATTTTAAAAGCACATCCAAACGAGCCCTATATTTCAAGGAACTCCACTAATTTTTAAACATGTCAAAAAGAGACAAAAGCATAAAAACAATTAAAGCCCAGCCCAAAAACATGAAAAGAATGTTTAAAATACCCACCATACCCCTAGGATTTTAGGGTTTTAATAAATCTCAGCCATCATAACTCCAACAAAATTAATATGTGATATAAACTCAACCCATCCTCGACTATTTCTGCTGAATCAGTTTTAAAACCATATGTAGAATAAGTTTGTATCATTTATTACTACAATCAGTTCAATTAGTCCCGGCCTATTTTTGCAGAAACAGTTCAACCACGTTTTTGACCATGTTTGCATAATTACTTCAACCCATCCTCGACCATTTTCCCAGAATCAATTGACTCGTCTTCGACCATTTTTGCAACATTAGTTCAACCAGTTCTCGACCATTTTTGCAGCATCAGTTCAACTCGTCTTCGACCATTTTTGCAAAATCGGTTCAACCCGCCCTCAACCATTTGCAAAACCAGTTCAACCGGTCTTCTACTATTTTTTCAGAAGCAATTCAACCCGTCCTCTACTATTTATGCAGAATCAGTTAAACCTGTCTTTTTTTCCAGAATCAGTTTAACCCATCATCAACCATTTGCAGAATCAGTTCAACCCATCTTTTTTTGTAGAATCAGTTTAACTTGTCCTTGACCATTTGCAGAATCTTTGACCATTTTTGCAAAGTCAGTTCAATCTATCCTTTGTCATTTTTGCAGAATCAATTTAATCCGTCCTCGACCATTTTTGCATAATTAGTTCAACCCGTCTTTGACCATTTTTGCAGAATCAGTTCAACCCGTCTTCGACCATTTGCAAAATCAATTTAACCCGTCCTCGATCATTTTTGCAGAATAAGTTTAAACCGCCTTCGACTATTTTTTAAGAATCAGTTCAAACCGTTCGATCATTTTTGCATAATCAGTTTCTTTACACACCCGCATACCCTTTGGGACTTGCCCTGTGTGCCTGCCCCAGGCCCAACATGCCAACCTTCACGGCTAGATTTACCAAACTGGACCTATGGCCTGCAACCATGATTTGGGCTGCCCCTAGCAGCCACCTGAGCCCATTAAACTATATAGGCCTTGCCCTACTCATGACACCCATGCCCACCCTGTTTGGGCTATGATTTTTCAAATCCAATGCTAATTTTTGGCATTCTAAATAATTTTTGACACGCCCCAATCCCGATGTCTGGGGAACATCGGGATGGCCACGTGCTGACCAACACCTGAGGATGACACAAGCCATTTAATGAATGCATATGCCAAGAACATGTGAAACAGGCATATAAATTTCGTGCGAACTAAGCAAAGTAATATTCAAATAAAAACCTTACCAAAATAATATCATAATATTCAAACGTCAAATAAATGATAGTGATAATGCATGACATATTCAGACCATACATCTAATTCAGAATATAAGCGGAAGGTGCTATTACAAGTGATGTCAAGCAGAGAGGATGATATGATATCACTGGTAGGGGAATGCCTCGTAGCTTGGATCATATGCCTCGTTCGTATGTCCTGAGGGAGCGCAAAATAAATATGAATAGACCAAGTTGATATATATATATATATATATGCAAGTATAAAATACTAAAATAATTATTCATCAACGTACTAACCCCTAAAGTTTTATGGAAACTCAATAGTATAATAGGTAATAGGTTTTCCGAAAACCCTAGCATGCCATAAAACCTTTCATAAAACATATATCGTATATAATGTGCTAAATAGTGGTATTCTAATCCACTGAAGCCCTACATCACCTGACCCATAGGTCAAATATAATATATCTTCCGACCCGTAGGCCAAATAAGTATTACCATCCGTAGGCAAAGCAGTGACCACTAGATAAGCACAAAACATTGAATATAATCTTTCCAACATATGTACATATATCTCAAAACATGTTCATAGTATATAGTCATCTATCATATATACTACAAAGAGTGTAAAAACATGTTCATAAATAGTATATAATCATCCATCATATATACTACAAAGAACATAAATTCGATAAAGTATGGTATTCCAAAATATTCTCAGTAAAGCATGATAATCATAAAGTGTAAATCTAATTCACTCATAAAACGTAATCATTAAAGGGTTTGGGCTTGAAAGCCCAGCCCAAAACTCTAGGCTAGGGGACCCTAGGCTTCCGTGTTTGGGTCAGCTAACCCATTTTTCGTCGAGGAAGAAAACCAGAGCCTCCTAAGCTCCGGTCGACCCAATGCATCACCTTACCCTACTATCTACCTACTAAAATAAAGATAGAGATGAGAGGAAGAGTTTTGTACCTGTCTCATGCCGTGAGGTGGCCGAAGTTGGCCAAATTTTTGGCTCAAAGGCCACAGGGTTCGACGGAGAGGTTTGGGTGGCCTCTGGGTGTCTCGGTGCTTCACAGAGGGGAGAAAGAGAGAGAGGAAGAAGGTCTAACCTGATGGTGGTGGTGGTGATTGTTTGTCGCCAGTGTGTGTGGGTGGTTGTGTGTCGCCTAGAAGGGAAAAGGAGAGAGGTCCTAGAGAGAGAAAGTTTGTGTGAGCTGAGAAAGAGTGTGTGACTCGGGGGAGAAGAGAGAAGGACAGAGAGGTAACTGCCACATGGCAGGCAAAGAGATGAAGAGAATTTGGAGGAAATCCAAAAAAAAGATCCGGATTAGGTAGGGGATGAAGGTATAATGGTAATTTCATAATTCCTTTAATATAAAATTACATAATTGCGATAGGGTTTCACAATTTTAACCTGAATGTTATAGTTATTTTTTCTTCTACGATCAACCCCAAATGGTCTCAATTTTTTGAATTAATTAAAGTGACCAGCAGTCCATTAATCTGACAATTAATCCAAAATTATTGGCTTGAAGTCCATTTTTGGCATTAACGATTCAATAAATTATTTTGTTTTCTTTGAACCGTCGACTATCTTTCGTAATCCCGAAGCACTCACACTTAAGTTCCTGAAGCAATCCACAAATCCACTACACTTTATTGCATATTGTATTCTGTGTTCTTGCAGGTACCCCTATATGAACTAAACGTTCATAAACTAAATCGAACTTGTAGTTTCGAATTTAGTGCCTTTGAAACACAAAGTTTCATTCAAAACTTACCATATGAAACCTATAGCTTGCCTGCATAAATTAAACCAATACATGTCTATAGAACCCGAATGTTCTACAATGTATGTCTATGACTTTCCATATGACTAACCATGTTTTGTGTTTACCCTTTGTCTAGGGATATGTCAAACTTGAACAAGTTCGATTTTCATCGCTCTGGAAGTCTCCAGAAGAAACTACCTAAAGTGGGTTCAAGACTTGAAGCTCCATCTTACTACAAAGAGTATTAGAGCTACCCTTTGCCCCGAAGGCCCCAAACTTCAAGAACAAGGAAAAAGCTACCATTTAATCAGATTTCACTGAAATAGAAATGTGTTACCGTTGTGGATGAGGCTATTACCTAGTATCATTCCCATCGTGAGTCTAACCTTGCACATGTAGAAATCCCCGAAGCGGCTACTATGTCCATGAAGGTTTCAGATTTTCATGAAACGTCCGCTCATATGGAAAAATAAATTTATACATGTTTTTAGGATGTTTTAACCCCTAGCGGCCGAACCCACTAGGAGTGGCCGAACCCCCTCCTTATTTTCTAGGTATATGGCTTAATTGTCAGACAATTTTTCTAGGTCTTTGAAATTATTTGTTTGATTTTGGTTTGTTTTGAACTTATGGACAATTATTTTTTGGATATTATTTCTCGAATTGATTAATTGAATGAATGGAATTATATTAATGCATGCAACCGATTCAATTAATTTATTTCTAGGTATGACTAGTGGGGAAGTTAGTTGTTTGACTGATAGTGCAACTACGCACACCATACTGCGTGAGAAATACTATTTTACTAACTTAGTAGCTAAGAATGTACCTCTGACAACCCTCTTAGGCCTATCCAACCTAATAGAAGGATGCGAAAAGGTCCGTATAATGTTATCCAATGGTACTAAATTAACCATTAAAAAGGCACTCTATTTTCCATGTTCCGGAAGAACGTTGCTGAGTTTTTGAGATATTCGAGATAATCAATATCATGTTGAAACCATTGAAGAACATGGTTTTGAATTTCTTTATATCACTTCTTACGAATATGGCCGGAAGTGTATTCACAAAAAGTTGGAACGTCTCCCAAGTGGGTTATACATAATAACTATTCGAGCCGTAGAGACACAACATGTGGCAGGCCCTAGTGATGGGTTCCAGGACACTCTCCTAGTTTGGCATGATCAAATAGGACAAGATATGATGCGTCGTATCCTCAAAGTATCTCACGGGCATCACTTGAAATCTCATCCCGACCATCCGCTTTGCAAAGCATGTTCCTTAGGGAAGTTGAACATTTAACCCTCAATTACAAAGATTATTCACGACCTCCCTAAATTTCTTCAGAGGATTCAAGGGGATATTTGTGGACCTATCCAACCAACATGCGGACCATTTAGATACTTTATGGTGTTGGTTAATGCATCGACACGATGGTCACGTGTTTGCTTATTATCCACAAGCAATGTTGCATTTGCGAAACCCCTAGCACAAATTATTAAGCTTAAGGTTAATTACCCTGATTATCTGAGCAAGTCGATTTGACTGGATAATGCTAGAGAGTTTACGTCATAGACCTTTGGCGATTATTGCATGTCTGTTGAGATTGAAGTTGAACATCATGTACCCCATGTTCACACCCAAAACGGCCCAGCAGAAGCTTTCATAAAGCATCTTCAAATGATAGCTTGGACTTGGGTTATGAGAACTAATTTGCCGGTATTTGCCTGGGGCCATGCAATATTGCACACAGCTATGTTGGTCCGCCTAAGGTCCACCGTTACCCAGCTTCACCATTACAGTTAGGTATTGGATACGAGCTTGACGTCTCGCATTTAGGTGTGTTTGGGTATGCAGTCTATGTGCCAATAACACCGCCAGTACGTACCAAAATAGGTCTTTAGAGAAAATGGGACTATATGTCGGTTACGATTCGCCATCAATTATACGCTACTTGAAACCCTTGATAGGAAATCTCTTTACTGCATGTTTTGTGGATTATCATTTTGATGAGACAATCTTCTTGTCGTTAAGAGGAGATAAGATCACTAACATTCCTATAGAACACCGCAAATTGTTATGGATTACTTCCACTATGTCTTATTTAGATCCTCGCATGCTTCAGTCTGAAAATGAAGTGCGACGCATTCTAAATCTTCAGAGCATTTCTCAAAGTATGCGAGATGCATTTATTGATCTAGCAAAGGTGACGAGATCACATATATAGGCTACAAACGCACTTGCAAGGATGGATGTACTTAACGTACACCGAACAATCGTCGTGGAAGGCCTGATCGACTTCGAAGGTGGGGTAGCCGCACCTTCCACACGGCATGGTACACTAGTGGCTAGCTAATCACCTGCTCCTACCTTGAAGTGTGGCAAGCCTCCTGGTTCAAAGGATTCACAACCTCGAAAGAAGAAAATGGCACAAACTAGTGATCCTAGTATAAATCTGACCATTACTTACTCATTCATTCAAACGCATGAGGTTATTTAAGATTACGGTGATGCTTTAGATAAAACATGTTGTCCTTATGAGAATCATGAGATTTCGGTCCATTACATCATATTGGATGAGGTTTGGAATCAAAATGGGATGATAGTCGATGATGCATTCGCATATACCGTTGCTTCCAATATCATGCTTAGTGATGACATTGAACCACGCTCCGTTGATGAATATCGACGTAGAATGGATTAGTCAAACTGGAAACAAGCAATCTAGGTCAAACTCAATTCGCTCGTGAAACGAAAGGTATTTGGGCCTGTAGCTCATACTTCACCACATGTGAAGCCCATGGGCTATAAGTGGGTTTTTGTGAGGAAGCGTAATGAGAAGAATGAAATAGTGCAGTACAAAGCACACCTCATAGCACAAGACTTTTCTCAACGTTCTAGGATTGATTACGAGGAGACGTATCCCCCGTAATGAACATCATAACATTATGCTACTTTATCAATTTGGTAGTTTTTGAAAAACTAAATATGCAGCTTATGAACGTGGTAACCGCGTATCTTTATGGGGATCTAGATACGGAAATGTACATGACAGTTCAAGAAGGACTTCCATTAACTGGTTTAAATAGTTCTAGACCACGGAACACTTTCTCTATTAGATTGAGAAGATCACTCTACGGATTAAAACAATCCGGGCGAATGTGGTATAGCCGTCTGAGTGAATATTTGACAAGTCAGGATTATGTGAATAATGAACTATGCCCATGAGTGTTCAGTAAGAAGTCACATTCTAGATTTACGATCGTTGCAGTTTATGTTGACAACATAAACCTCATTAGAACTTCTGCAGAGCTTAAGAAGATTGCCACGCATTTGAAATCGGAATTTGAGATGAAAGATCTTGGGAAAACTCGATATTGTCTTGACTTGAAGATCGAGTATTGTTCGAATGGAATCCTAGTACATCAATCGAACTACACCCAGAAGGTGTTGCAACATTTTAATAAGGATAAAATGAAGCCTTCAAGTACTCCTACGGTTGTTTGGACTTTAGATGCTAAACGAGATCACTTCCGTCCCAAGGATGATGATAAAGAGATTTTGGAGTCTGAAGTTCCATACTTAAAGGTAATTGGTGCTTTATTGTACTTGGCTCAATGTACTAGACTCAACATCTCCTTCGTTGTTAATCTTTTGGCTAGATACAGCAATGCGCCTACATGCAGACATTAGAATGATGTTAAAGATATTTTCCACTACCTTAAGGGTACGACGGATTTGGGCTTGTTCTACACCCATGAATCCTCGAGAGGAGTTACCGCCTCCTGGGTCCTCGGGTTAATTCTCACCTCATTGGTTACTCAAATGCTGACTAACTGTCTGACCCACATAGGGCAAGTTCTCAAATGGGTTATGTCTTTATCGTTGGAGATATCGCTATATCTTGAAGGTCTACCAAGCAAACGCTAGTTGCGACTTCTTCGAACCATGATGAGATTCTCGCCTTATATGAAGCCTCGCTAGAGTGCTTCTGGTTGAGAGCAGTTATGGAACATATTCAAAGCACTAGTGGTCTTACTTCCGTCGTTGGCCTTCCTATGACGATCTTTGAAGATAATGTAGCATGTATCGAGTAGTTAAAGAAAGGATACATTAAGGGATACAACACCAAGTACATAACGCCGAAGTTCTTTTACTCTCACCAGCAATAACAACATTAGAGCTTTGAAGTCAAGCAAATCCATTCTCTGGACAACCTGGCCGACCTCTTCACGAAGTCATTGCCCAAGTCTACTTTTCAGAAGCTCATCCAAGGAATCGGTATGCGTAAATTATCTGAATTGAATCGCTTGTAATTTTATTCGTAAGTTATGTCTAAGTCAAGGGGAGTATCTTGAAGCAGACTTACTTGATCTTAATGTACTTTTTTCCTACGATTAGGAGCATTTTTCCCACTAGGTTTTTGCTACCTAACGAGGTTTTGATGAGATACCCATCCTAGGATGATCATACTTCGTTGAGTTCACTACATTTGTCCTGTTTGATGTTTATTTTATACATTATTCACACTTCTCACCTTTCTCCTTAGTCTATGGGTTTACCTCATGCCTTGGGTTTTACCATAGCGAAGTTTTGTGAGTTTTACTACCAATGCACACTTACTTACTTGTGTTTGAGACTCGCGTTCACCCTTTACGTCAATGACTTCATCAACTATTCTACCTTATCTACTGAAGATCTGATGCGACAATTTGTTTGAGTACTTACACACTCAAGGGGGAGTGTTGCAATCCTATTGGATTAAGAATGTGATTGTGTAAATCCTAGTATATCTAGGAGTATCTTATAGTTACCTATGAGAAGTTGATTATCTATTAAGAGATGTAATCCTATAAGGGTAAGGGTTCTACCCTTCCTACTACTATAAATAAAGGCATATGGGGGTGATACAACACACATCTCAGAATTAAATCTCTCTTTCTTTCTTGTTGCAGCCGGCCTTCTCTCTCTATTCCTTAGATCGCTCAGTTAATTAGGCCTACAACATCATTAACAATTTTCTTCACCAATTGCCAAATCCATGATAGTACCATGTCATTGCATCTCTTCCAAATGGAAAACTTTGCATCAGTGGTTGCAGGAACCTTAATAGACCCATCAATAAATCTGAACTTATTATTTGCGCTGAGAGCAATGCACATAGAACGGCTCCACTGTCCATAGTTGTGTCCGTCAATGAGTTTTGAGACTAAAACAAGACTTGGTGAATTCGAGTGGCGAAGGATGAGGGGATCAGATGCATTTGGCATCGCATCTATTGGTTTCTCGTCACCCATGTAAACTGTTTGCAGGGAAAATTGACTGTGTTTGTAGTGGAGGGTGAATGAGCGTCTAGAGTCACTAGGATCGGTGCTCTAATACCATGTGAAATTGTAGAATTGGTGATTTTATTGATATGTCTTTGTACAGAGAATACAAGGATTTTTACAAACAGCTGGAAACTATTCTAAGTAAAAGAATCCTAATTTGATGCTAATTATACATTTACTCCTAAAATCTCTGGAGCCAAATCGTTGACTATCTTCCTGATTCCTATACTCACTCATTAACAATTTTCTTCCTTTAAAAGATTTTTTGGGACTAAATTTTTCATGAATATATTTGCGTAATACCCCTAACAAATAAATTGACTTTCGTCTTCTTCAAACATACAGCTGTTCATCAAAACTAAATTATCCAAAAAATAGAAACCAAAAAGCTAAGTTAAATATCACTCATTCATCATAAATCAAGCATTGACAACCGAATCAATCTAATGACAATATCTCATCTACAGAAGCCTTACTTATTCATTACTGAAATATAAAGACCCAAATATATTGTACTATATTTTTCTTGGTGGGTTAATGTTTCCCACACTCAGTGAGGCGTTTCTTCTGAATATAAGCCCCTCTGTAAATTTTCAGTTCTTGTTGCGAGCTTTATCCTGAAGATGATTAGCCCCAGCTGGTGGACCGCGACACCTATTTATCGGGTTGCAGCCACGGTTGTAAGGGTTAGGCGGAGTAGAAGGTGTAATAGCATCGTCATTGGGATGAAACCCTCTCAGTCTCTTTGATAGTTCAGGATCCTCGCAGACAGTACGTACATGATGGTTAAACACCAGCATGCTAACAAAAAGCAATCACACCAACCATATCTTCATGTTGAAAAGCCTCAACAATATTTTTCTCTGATAGATGTTTTGTATTTGCTATTAGGATGACAGACATTTATACAAAAAAATATATGCTTTCCTGACCTCAACTTCAAAGCCTTCGTATTTTTGCACATATTTTACACCATTTAATATGAAACCAAATTCGTATCTAATCACCAACCGCCACATTGACTTTTTATTTTTTGAAATTGTTGTATTTGTAAACAAATACAATTAAGTTAATAATTTCATTGTGTATGGTAACTATAGTTAATAATTTTATTAATCTTTTTTTTTTTTTAAATTTCATTGTGTGGTAACCCTATACAATGACTTCCAGAAAAATATTAGGTTAATATACCTGGTTGGATTCTTTGAATTTCGTATTTATCTTTTATTCTTTTGTTTCTTTCCAGAAAGGATAAAATTAATGTATTCGGTGTTAGCCTTAAAGGTTATACAATTAAAACACAAAAGCAGCAAAGCATGGCAACACCAAGATCTTCTATAAACACCTAGCCGGATACAACTACTCTATGAGAAGCGTTATGTTGTGTGTTCTAGGGCTTATATGAACCGCTGTTTTATATAGGTTAAAAGTTAGGGTTTCCATCCATAAAGGAAACCTAAGCCTACTTTATTAGCCTCCAAGTCAAGTATCATAATCATATATAATCAAGGATTCCATCAATCCTATTTCCAATAAAAGACACCTTATATAGGATTGATATCTTTAAGAGATTAAATCACAATCAACATTATTCTCCAATATTACATTCCTATTACATGTAGTAGACCACTTAAAGGTTGATTTACATTGGATAAATCCAACATTCTCCCACTTGGTCTACAAAATGTAATATTCATGTTTATACTTGAGATTTGGAGACTAATGTCACTTTAGTGGCCATGTAACAGTGATTACATCTCGTCCTTAATGCAATTTCTGTCAAATGCATTTCTTAACATGGAACTAACAAGGTTGTAGGATTGACACAACCTAGAACCTTCATAATCACACATGCTAAGATCCTCATTCACATGAAACACAAATTATGATCAAGAGATGAAACTTTAAATTAAACTTTAAATTAACCAAAATGTCTTACTTTATATCATCTCAGGTCCACCTTATTGTAACTCACAAGTTACACTTTATGCTTATTCGAAGCCTTAAATCTGCCAATGTAGATATCCTTCATTTAATGAAACCACCATAACCTGTAGGTGTGAATACATCTCCAAAACAATCACGCATCACTTTCATTAGATCAGTAACAATACAAACGATGTTTATAGCCTACGGACACAACTGAAAATACCAAATAGGCCATGTCCAAGTAAAATATCCCAAAAACTTCATAAAATAAATTAATTCAACACTTGTGAGCAAGATGAATTAATATGTTTTTGACACTGATCTATGCACCATACCAGTTACTTTCATAGTGTCCAACACTTGCAGGTAAGATGGAAATCCTCACAATTGAGGCAGTGCACAAACCATGTCATGCCATTTAATATGCAATTTGATAACAACTTGATATTTGATATATATTTCATTAGATGATTGACTAGCACACGAAAAATGTGACTTGAAGAATCCAACTAGAGATTAAAATGAATACATGGATTCTATACATACCTTATAGGTCATCTACAAATGTAAGGCATTACTAACACGAAACTCAAACTCCCACTGATCTGCAACATCGTTACTTAATTTGCAAATCAATACTTAAATCATATTTTTGAAAATATGCCTTTGGGAATAGCCTTACTTAGTTAATGAATGCATATTACCTCAATGAAAGGTACAACTAAGCATGAAAACATTCACGACTGTTAGACAAAACATGCATCCAACAACCATCTTATATGTATCAATGAGTCCATATTTATGCTAAGTCCTTATGAGCCTCAAACAAATTATCAACCAAGAAATACAAATGATTGCAAATAACAGAAAAATGTACGCATATACCAAGTATCCATTCGTGCAACTTAAACATATTATAGACATTTGGGTACGCACAAATTCATGGACGATAGAATAATTCTTTAATAGATTCATGCAAGTCCACTTAACGCTCAAAATTTTAGAACAACTCCCACTAAGTTTTCAGAGTTTATACTTGCAAATAAGTTAATGAGTGTGAAGCCTAATTTTCATTCACTAATTCTCCCACTTGGGCAAACACTCTTTCAAAGATGTACCTAAATAAAATTGCTTCATATTTTAGACATAATAAAATAGACATTACAATCAACATAAAGTTGTCAAACAGAATTTTCAACAACGAGTTACACTTACTTTAAAATTAATCATAATTAATTTATAAGTTTGATTGCAACCAAATTTATACTGATCAAAATAAACATACTAATCTTCATAAAATAAAAATATAAAGCCGTTTTGGGTCAAAATAGTAGTCTAAAGTCACGTCTCAAAAAGACCAACACAATCTGCCAGTAAAACTGTCCATACAAGCATGGGTTACTAGTAAATTCACCATAATTAAAATACATGGAAAAAAATTACGAAAATTTGCAGACACATGGTAGACATCTATATGTTGAACATATAAAAAATTTAGTCATTTGGTGACCATTAGACATGTCATTCACCCGATTAAATCAAGACATGCAATCTGCCAGAAACAATTATGTGCATCTATCATGAATTTATACATCCAAAACAATTTCAATTTCGATGTCCAAAGGAAACTTTAGTAGTCAAATTTCATCCTCTAAACCGACATCATAGTTCAAATTGAAAAGATTTACAAGCATAAGACTTAAACAATGCGTACCTTAGCAATCCTTAATTAACCTTCATGGGTCCAATACTTTTGCATCAACAAGTCTCATGAAGAGACACAAAATACGTCATGATGCAACCGATTTCCATGCCTTCAACACAAACTTTTATGGGGCTCATTGTGGAACTATTTGTTACTAATGGCATGAAACTTTATCCCAATAAACTTCATGAAACTAAATTAATTTACACTTGTAGGCTAGAAAATTAACTAGTTTCTAGTACTATATTTTATGTCACAAAAGTACCTTCATGAAAAACTTCAACACCTGTAGGCAATATGAAGATTTTCACAACTTCTGTGAAATAAAACTCATACTATGCCATCTTAATTAAACTAAAAGAAATAACCCACACCTGTAAGCAAGAAGATTATCCCTTTTATTGTAATTAAGATACAAAGTTGACCGAAGTAACTCAAAAACATAGTCTCATCGTCAACTAAACCATTGTGGCTTGCTTAGTTGAAAAGGCATTGGTCAACTCTGCCCTGAAACGATACAAGAAGTCACATGGATTAATTAACTGTAAGTGAAAAAATTATGATAACCTAATTCGAGCTTCGAGTCTTGCCAACAAATGGCACTAATTCCTTCATGACTCCCTTTGACATCAAATTAATCTCAAAAAACCTAACAGCATACTTGAAAGAGATTAATCACATATAGAACAAGTTTTATTCCACCACAAGAATGTCAAAACTTATTATTATGGAGTCAAATACTTAATAGAAATACTTTATGTAATGGGAAAGAACAATACATTCCTTTATTTTAAAAGCTAAATCGCTCAAATGTTTTCTTAAGTCAAACGGGTTCCTTTTCTTTTGTACCTTTCTTTGCGTAGTACGAGGCTCCTAAAACATTGGCATCAAAATCATGCATTAGCCTTGTAAATACCAAATTAAATAAGGGAACTACCAAAATTCTTTTCTTCCAAAAGAAACATCTCCAATACATGCCATACATTAGCCTTGTATAAGTTTCTTTTCTTCTCACCTTATGACACATAAAAATTTACTAATCAAAGCACTATTTAAATTCTTTAGGCATAGGGAAAAACCACAAACAATAATACATGTTTGAAAATTCATGCTTATCAATTAAGCCACATACTTTGAATGGATTACATACCTCATGCCTTCATATGTTCACCACTTCTTTGTAAACATATTGTCACATAATTACTACAAACCTTATTCATTTGCATAATATCCTTGTTCTTGTCACCGGATGCTTTTTGTCATTCTCAGTCAATCCACAAATTATACATCAATTTTTCATAGTTAACTGGTCATGTATAATTTAAATGACTATTGATGTAGGAAAGCAAATTATAGAAAACCCGATTATTAGGCATCTGACACTGTTAATGGCATACAATTTTATACACATCTCACGAAAAATTGCTTCAAGCAAATTAGTTACAATTTATCATATGCCATGGTCACGGAAAAATTAGAAGAAATTGTCTCACCTTACACATCCTTGAAACAAATAGCCATATCCGTGATGCTATAGATGCAATAACAAAAAGTTGCCAAAATTTATATTGAACTGCTTTCAAATATAGACATAAATAAATTTAGCATACGCATGCATTCCTGCAACACAACTTTAACATATGTTATCACAATCATAGGTAGGCACAACATATTCCAATAGTATTGATAAATTATAGGATATGATAAATTCCGTCTCCTACAATAAAAAAGATGTCACGACATGGTTGGATTTTACGAGAACAATATAACACTACATGAATCCAACATAACCATTCCTGATATAATTTATCATGAAGACCTAAAGGAAAGATCATACCAGAATTTCATATACTGATGTAATACGAACCTCTTCATTGGGCTTGTTCGACTGAGGATCTTAAGAAATCCTCCATTTCAAGGTTAGAACAAATGTAAATACATACACATGCTTATAAAAACTTGAGATTACAAATGTATATATATAACCTATACTTTTGCCGAGTTTTGTCACGTGAACTTGTGACGTTAGGCATTGACCCGTATTGGGCTGTTGTCGCTGTCCACCTTGGACGCACCTAACATAGGAGGTCTATCAAGTGGTAATATAATAGAGCCCGCCTTGAAACCCTTAAGGCGGCAGACCGCAGCTGCTGGCTGTGTAAAGAGGAACCCCAACCTCATGGATTCAACTTATACATAAGCAGTGCATGGTCAACCAAAATATTAGCATTAAAATTGGAATAAAAACTCTGAAATATTCCATGGTTTTCAATCCTAATTAATCCAATGAATTGACTAATCAAATTTTCTTTGTCATTCCTTTATTAGAGCTATTGGTGGTAATCAAATTTAACTAATCATATTGGCTTTTAAAAATTACATGCGCTTGCTTGATCAAAATACTAGCAACTTCCAGACTTTGGTGGTTCAACAAAAACAAATTATATGCAAAAGGGCCTGCATAAAAATGCCATCAACCTGACCATATATTATATGTAATTATAATAGGTATAATCTGGAAAACTGTTGGAATTCGAAGCAAACATCACCATATAAATTTTATACTTCAATCCATGTTTGGATCCCACTGCAAAATATTTACATATTAGCACGATATACATACATACATACATACATACATACATACATACATATATATATATATATATGCTTCCCCCAAATTCCAATATGATTATAGGATTGAAACACGGTTTACAGTTATTTCTGATAAAAAGTTTCAAATTCGTGCCATAAGATTAATTAGTAAGAAATAATCTTGATACCATAAACAACACATTCGTAAGCCCCGTCGGCCTGTGCTCTTTAACCGACCTCCATCTTTTATTTTTAATATTTAACTAACACTTGAATTTAGGATCAAAAGGAACTGATCATAGAATATATCTGAACATATCATATTAGTACGCCGAGGATATGGAATCACACTTGAATTTAAGACCAAAATTCAGTTTATGTATTTTGTAAAACGACTCTATGTATCATCGAACTTAATAGGTTTTAATTATATAACCAGAGGTGCTAATATCAACTGTTAGCTTTATAAGGTTATACAATTAAAACACAAATGAAAGAGTCACTAACCTGATTCCAATGGTTGCCATGGAAGTCGAACACAAAAGTAGCAGAGCACGGCAACACCAAGATCTTCTATAAACACATAGCCAGATACAACTACTCTATGGGAAGTGTTATGTTATGTGTTCTAGGGCTTATAGGACCAGTGTTTTATATAGGCTAAAAGTTAGGGTTTCCATCCATAAAAGGAAACCTAAACCTAGTTTATTAGCCTCCAAGTCAAGTATCATAATCATATTCAATTAAAGATTTCATCAATCTTATTTCCAATATAAGACATCTTGTATAGAATTGATATCCTTAAGAGATTAAATCACAATCAATATTATTCTTTAATATTACATTCCTATTACATGTAGTAGATCACTTAAAGGTTGATTTATATCGGATAAATCCAACATTCGGATGAACCCATTCAATTCTCTAATTTCCTTTTATCCTTCGTTAATTTTAGAAAAATTAAAACATTTGTAACTGGATGGATTCTTCCAGTTTTCTCTCTTCCTTTTATACTTTGTTAAATCTCCAGAAAAGACAAATTTGTTGTATCTCTCCAATTGCCTTTAATTTTGTACTGTGTTTTTCTCTTGCGTAAAAAGTTACGTGATCACCTCCGGTACTAAAAGTATAACCTAGCTAAATGATATTACAAATTTACCACCATACTTCACTTTTAACGCTTTCAATGTGAATGTATTCCATCTGTTAATCTGCTTTAAATTTGAGAAATTTAACGAAAAATTTTAGGTATTATTTATTTCAACGAAAAATCATATTTTTATACTAAAAAGTTAATCATGGTATTATTCATTTTACCCTTTTTTTTGTCCTTATCATTAAAATTCAAAGTTTTTAAACTCTTTTCATTAGTTTTTCTTTAGAAATTTTAGTATTGCCCCTTAGAGCACTTTTTAAACTGATGTGTCTGCTTGACTATGATCACGAATTGAGTGAAATTTCCCATAATATTTTTAAACTAGAA
This sequence comes from Pyrus x bretschneideri, assembly GCF_019419815.1. Taxonomy (NCBI): domain Eukaryota; kingdom Viridiplantae; phylum Streptophyta; class Magnoliopsida; order Rosales; family Rosaceae; genus Pyrus; species Pyrus x bretschneideri. Next base: position 168,312 of record NW_025999657.1, read on the forward strand.
ATGAATGATTAACTGTAATTTATTACCAATTATCTTTCTTATTTTATAAAATAAAAAATAAACCGGAACGGACCTGATTAAAAATTAAACAAAAATACCGAAATGGGATTCTTCTCAGTCCATGGAGACAATTTGTCAATCATCAGAAGTCAAATGCTCCAATCTCACCCAATCACTGCCAGACTGTCTTTTCGTTCCTAATTGATTATAATTGATTTTGTATGAACCTCCATTGTATTTTCTTAATTTTCAAAATAATTACATAAAAATGATTTTAAAATGTCTTCAAGATTTAAACCCAAAACTTCAAAGTAAAAAACAACTTGTTGAACTAGACTAAACAACTACTTTTGGTATGCACTATCTTTATTAATATATATTTAATCCACTCTCAGATCACTGTCCGTCAACGACTTCAAAAAAATCATGTAAAATGTTAAAAGTTCTCTAATTTTATTACATATACATGTGAAATCAACAATTTGCACTGCCTAAAGCAACCACATGTAATTTATCTGTTGAATATAGTCTCACACGTCACTCTCAAGTCTTCCAATAGTCTTCATTTTTGTATTTTCTATAATAAAATGCCCCGGTGGGCGGAAAAAGAATTTTAGTCATCGGAAAAATATTCCAGCCGGAAAAAATTCCGTTGACTGGAACAATATTCCAGAGGAATTTCGGCCGCCAGAAAATTTTGCGATGACCTTCTCCAGCGGATAAGGTAGTTGGGCTTGGAACTTTGGAAATGGGGTAGAATAAGATTTTGAAAGTTTGAATATAGAGGAGAAATCTGGAGTGTTGAACCTAAACTTGTGTGACATCCACATCGCCCAGGGGTGATCCTTAAATGTATATTCCTATCCCTACCTAGCACGAGACCTTTTGGGAGCTCACTGGCTTCGGGTTCCGTAAGAACTCCGAAGTTAAGCGAGTAGCACGCGAGAGCATTCCCAGGATGGGTGACCCATCGGGAAGTTCTCGTGTGAGTTCCCAGAAACAAAACCGTGAGGGCGTGGTCGGGGCCTAAAACGGACAATATCGTGCTACGGTGGTGGATCGGGCTCGGGTTGTGGTGGGGGCCCGGGCCGGGATGTGACAACTTGGATCCTCAAACTAACATTAAAATGAGGCTGCATTTCAGCATTTGGGTAACCAATTTGGCTTCGACGAAATCCGACGTCGGAACCAAGAAATCTGCAAGAGTATCTACTTTCTAGGGAAAGAAAAGAAGAGAAAACCAGTGCATGTAATATGAGATTGGTAAAAGAATGTCTCCTCCAGCAACAGAAGTGTTATTACAAATTATGGAGGATCCTAGTACCCAACCACAAGTTCAATGTATAGAAAAACTGCTTCTGAATCAGAAAACGAAGACAACTAATCAAAGTTTACTAATTCCACAGCGACCAAATAGCCCGAAAACAAATTATCATCCCAAACTTGACCTCGTGACCTCATATGCCAAGAAGCATGCTGCGTTAGCTGGAACACTTCTAGCCATAGCTGGTCCAAAGCCCTTATAGAGGCCTTTGACTCCCTCTGAGGCAAGAATCTTTTTAAAGGCATCAACTGACCCCGAATACTTGGGATTTTTGAAATCATCTACCTGAAGTACACTCTTGACAACATCAGTTGGGTAGACGGAAGCCCAGAAGGCTGCTCCCCCCAATCCTCCAGCTACAATCAGAGATCCTCTTCCCAACCCGGAAGTGTCCTGGCCTCCAGCAAAGAACTGCTTGAGGGCTTCATAGACACCAAACATTGCAGCATTTCCAGGTATTTCTCGTGCCATAGTAGGAACCAAGCCCTTGAACAGACCCCTCGCACCACCTTCCGACCTAAGTACCTGCTTGGCCACATCCAACGGCCCTCCATACTTCACTGCACCACTCACTGAGCCAGCGTCCCCCAATGCACTCTGGGCTTGCAGCCTGTTCTACCATGAAATCCAAACAGAATGTACGTAAGGATTCCTATTTCCTTATTGAAATGGCAAAGTGATGAAATTTAAATTTAAACTTTTTTCACTAAAAAGCTAATTTTAATGATACGAATCAATCTGTACATACAAACCTTACACCTTGATTGAAAAACAAAATAAAAGGAAAGGAATAGGTTAAGGTGTTTAACATTTCCTTCAAGGAACAAAACTAGTATAGAGTGGCTACAGATATATTGAGCAAGTGCCAAATAGAGAATGCAGGCATGAGAATGAACCAAACTTCAGGTTTCGATAATGTATTGAAAATTGGAATCGTGTTCAATTTTAAATAGAAAATAGCCATTACACTGACCTGCACTTGATCAACTCAGTGGGGCATGCCAGAAAGGACACAGCTACTCCAGCCCCTGCCCCACAAATGACCTGCTGGCTAACTGTAAGCGGGGCACCAGGTTGAGACCTCAATAATGTCTCCATCTGCCCCCTTGCTGTGAAGAGGACAGCATTGAAGGCAGCAACAGTGGCAAGTGGAGCTCCCATTCCTTTGTAGAGACCCCCTGCTCCCTCAGCAGTTACTGTCTGCTTGACAGCATCAAAAGCACCTGAGAACTTCGGAGGTTGTCCTGGGAGCGGAGTAGGCTGGCTTTGCAGTTTAACCTTTATGGTATCAAATGGGTGGCCAACTACTAACTGCGCTGCCCCTCCAACAGTCCCAGCTGCTAAGTCCTTAACTACTTCCCCCATCTGCATTTTCAGAATTAGAAAACCCAAAAAGTTAACTTTTGGTATATGAATATGCTACACAAGGACCTTGCTGATAAGTTTGATGGAACAATGGTTCTCCTAAAAGTTATCAATCTATAGCCAGAGGCCAAAAAGATTTCAATGCTTAAAACAGAAAGCTTTTTGAAACATCACCTTATCATACACGACTGCCCATGTGTATCTCTGTGTGGGTGCGTGTGTGAAATTCTAGATATAATATCGATTCATGACAAGCGGAATAATATGTGGAAAGTAGGTCTTTTGATTGTTGTAAGACTCTGGTATGTATTGTTGTAAGACTCTGGTATGTCATATTCATAGAGAAATTTAGGGAACGAAAAGAGGTAGTGCTACACAAACTTCTAGTAGTTTGTGACATTTAGAAAACGAAGATCAACCATCGATTCTTCTCCACCTTCAGATTTGCGGTTTTTAACATTTTAATCTCAACCTTTGATAAGAAATCCGATAGCTGATGATTATAATCCTTGGTCACCCAGTGACAAGAGAACCAGACTCGATTAACAACAGTGGCTGAAATGGAATCTATATTGTAAATTATCAAAATGCTCCAATTTTGCAGCTTGTTCAATCTCAATATGAGTCGCATGATAAGCAATCAAAGGCAATCGCATTGGACAGAATTAACACTTTGAAGCAGAAAAAAGGGGAAGAATCTTACTTGACAAATAATTGGCGGCACCCAAAATCAAAGGAAGAGCTCTCAAGAGTCCAAGATGGTCCAATCTGCAAAAACCCAAGACCCATTAGATCCATTAAATAGAATCTGTGAAACCAAAAAACCCAAAACATGAAAAACCAAAGCGGGTAAAGAAAGAATACCAGAAATTCAGAAAAAGGATTTCGGTGAATGTTGAAATTGTACGAGGACGAGAATCTGTGAATAATAAGGGAAGGAAATGAATCTTGGGGGATATCAGAACCACATACACAAACCAACCACCAGCTCTGTTACTGGGTGGGGTGTGAACTGGAAGAGAGAGAGAGAGAGAGAGAGAGTAGGTGTGGTTGAGAGAGAGAGGGAGTGGATTCACATTCAGATGAGGACGCAGTGGTTGGGCAAAAACGAGGTGTCAAAAAGCCAATCACAGCCACTCTCTCTTGTTCTCTCCGATTGAATTTCCAAGTGTGTTGGGAGCTTATATTTATACGCAACAAACAAGTGAATATGTCTGTATCATGACTCGACCCTCCGAATTCAGCCAATTTCGGTTGAATTCGAATTTGGAAAAATAGGCTAAGAAGAAAAACATAGCGCAGCACCTACTCTATCACGAAAATACAGCCTCCTATGTTTTATTTTGCTCTCATTCAACTTTCTAACCTTATCAAATGTATGCTGCCCCTACCCGGGTCAGTATAGAAAATTGTCCCTCCCTTTCCACGCTCGTAATTTCTTCGTTTTAATTTGGGATTAGGCGTTATTTGCACGCGTCTGAAATCAAGTTCTATCCATCTATTCTAAACTCACATTCACACATCAAAGTGAAATTTAAAATGACCAAAACGCCTGAAATTGTTTTTTCAAATACGTAAAATAAATGAATAATAAATTCCGAAACATTTTTTTTATGCTTCTTTCCTTAATACGCAAATACATTTGTTTTGGAACCACATCCAACAACTTTCTACTTATATATTTAAATTAGAAAACAATGCAAGCTTATTTAGTTCTTTCACAAAACCGATTAAGATGATACTACCGTCTACAATGCGGTAAGCACCGTATCAACAATTATAAAGTATGAAGACATCAACCTCTTCATTTTATATTTTTATTACTCTTAGTTCAACATATAACTCTACTCTTAATCCAATATATAACGCAACAATAAATAGATTACCGAGGAAGATGGCGATTTTCATGTAAAAACTATGCAAAGAAGTTATCTGAATAAATTAATGTCGTTTTTTCGTCTGTTTTTTGGTTTGTACAGTAAGCTGCTCTCATCAGGTCAGTTTGGTCTTCTTATGATGCTTGTCCATGCTATTTGGCGAGCCAGGAGCCCTCTCTTACGGGATGACAAAGGTGAAGGCCCTGCTCTCGTGAGTTATCTTGCAGGCCTTCGTCTCTCTGATTTTATTAAAGCTCGCCAATAATCTCTCAAGCCAGGCCACTTCAGTCTCTTCCTCGCTGGCCTCCTCCCCAACCGCGATGGATCAAAATTAGTGTTGATGGTGCTTTCTGTGCTGCTACAAATATAGGGGATGTCGTGTGATATTTCGCGACAAAACCGGTAACTGTGCCGGAGATTTTGCTCGCAAAGTATCTCATGCGACTTCCCCAAGATGAGCGAGGTCTTTGCAGCTCGAGATGGTGTTTGCCTGGCCTTGGAGCGAAACTGGCAGCAAGTTATCCTGGAATGTTATGCTTTGCAGATGGTCCAATCTCTTGGAAGTCTGCATGTATGGTGGCTCTTCCGCTTTTGACTTGCTGGTTAAAGACATTAAAACTAGCCTATGGAGTTTTGTTGCATCAAAAGTTTGTCAGATTCGTAGGTCAGCAAATGTAACAGCATATAGAATGGCCAAGTTGGCCTTAATTTCCAACTTTACGAGTTGTTGGTTCGGGAGGCCCCGAAACTACTCTACGATGTCCTCCTTGAGAATTGTATGCTTTCTTCACATTGAATAAAACTGCTATCATTTCTTATATAAAAAAAAAAAAGAGATTAAACCATGAATCTCAAAAAATAGAGATTAAACCATGAAAAGAGACTAGTTAGCACACCTAAAAGCGGATGACAGTTTTTTAATCTTTTCTCTTATTATGCATTTAAAATGACTTTTACTATATAACAAGTATCCTTCTCTTAAATTTCCTATAACTTATCAACTTCAAAGAAAATTATATGACATAAGAATATAGTTTAAACTGTGATTTTTCATAATATTGACTAATTCCTTCAAAAATATATTGTAGGATGTTTCCGCTGTATGCAGAGCAACCATTATACGTTTTGATACAGGGAACGACTAGTGGTACAAAGCATGTTCATCTTGCCACAAACAACTGAGAACCGCTTCCCATAGTGATAAACTGATTTGTCCGAACCATCCCACAAAGAATCATACTCCTCTTCCTTGGTAATACAAAAACTCATAATCATTTTCATCTACTGTTTTATAATGTTAAAACACAACTATGTCTCATTATAAACCATTGTATGTAGGTTCAAAAGACGTTTGGTTCTTGAAGACAAAAGTGATGAAACTAATGCGATGATAATTAGAAACAAGCAGGGCAATTGTTTGGAGTATCCTGCTACGATTTGTGGTTGAAAAAAGTTTCACTAGCCAACAAGAACTTCCAGATGCAATCCTTCATGCGCGAGGCCAGTGTAAAAATTTCCAACTTCGGTTTGGCACCACGAAAGGTGATTTTAGCAGAAATGAACTTATCCAGTCGATCTTTGATGACGAAGTCCCGCTTCTTGAATCAAGTTCTAGCATATGTGATCAAACAGTGGTTGAACATGAAAAGAATGATGCAATTGTTCCTACAACTGCACCACTTCTCTCAAAAGAAGCTTCAGCAACACAACTTACCATGTCAAGCAGCTCCCCTTCAAAAGATCACGCTTCCAATTTAGGAAAGAGAGCCAGACAAGGTGAAAAACGATCTTGTCGGTTCTCTTAAGCAAACGCAAAAATATAAATTTAAAAGGTTAAGATGCATATAACCATTTACTGTTTACACTAATACTTTGTATTATTCAATATTTACTAACCCCCTACTTTGCTATATATTCCGCATCTATAAAAGAGATACTGCAACTTCCATTGCACAAGCACCAGGGGAAAGTGCAACCGCAGACATCACATCTTCTTTTCCCGAAAGAGAGAGTACACCTTCTTCCATTTTCATATTATTCATTTCACTTCAAAGTGATCTTCAAACAAAATTTTCCATTTAATCTTTGATCATCCAAATATATATAGTTTCTTTGATTCACAAAGTAGCTTATTAGTAGGGAACTTAATCTCTTGTTTATCAAATTTAGCAACAATCTTTGATCATCCAAATATATATAGTTTCTTTGATTCACAAAGTAGCTTATTAGTAGGGAACTTAATCTCTTGTTTACCAAATTTAGCCACAAATAAAAAGGTAAAATAAAAAACATTTATATGTAGATTTTTGAGCATCATATGGCTCGCTTTTAGGGTGCCGAAATTATATTACACAGTGACATAGGGGGACCAAAGTGACCAACAACAAATATAGGATAAATAAGATAATTGCATGCCACCATGCATAGATTTTTTGTTCCCCTGTATATTGCATTACACATCAGAAAGAATATAACATATTGCACCTCTGAGATATATTTGACACATATATACTTTCCCATTTTTTTTCTTATATGTCTTAACGTTTTGACTTAAATTTAACAATCCACGCTAACAGCTTCCCTTTTCAAAAATTGTAGCAATCAACTGGAAACTTTGCAGAGAAAAATTTAGAAGAGAAAACAGTTGTATGTCATGAAGATAAAGAAAAAATTGATTTTTCAAAACCCACTAAAACAAGCGACGAGCCTAAGAACAGTGAAGTAGAAAATTTAGTCATGAAAAAGAGAGCATGTGAATCATTTTTGTTGTCATATTATCTTAATGTAAAGTCACTAGAATGTAGGTGCAAAGTGAACAAATTGATAAATTAGACAATTTTAAAAATTGTATATAACTAAAATTTAGATGTTCGTTCTTTTTATTGTACATAAATAAGCTCTTAATGTAAAGTCAATATAAATCTGTCTTGTACATATTCTACTACTTCAGTAATAAACAAAACTATTTTCGATGTTTCCGGTTATTCATTTACTCATCCTAATTGTATTTATGACATTTTTAACTCAAAACAATACATATGTGATGAAGCTACAGTTTATAACTTCAGGGCATTCTTACTAGTTTGCAACTACAAGAGCTTTTCCACACCTTCGCCACGTGAGGCAACAAACTACAGGATGGCTTGTGACGTGTCCTTAATCGGTCAACCAAAAAAGGAGGGAATGCATGACGGCTCTGCGTGGAAGGCTTGCAGAGAAGCAGTCTGATAAAAACCTTATACCAGCTCTTTTATTTGTTTTTTGTATTTTATTTTAGGAAAAATTAGGTTTTCATCTTTCCTTTTACTATTTTATTGATTAAAATCTTATACATTTTTAATTTTTTATCATGGTCATGGGGTATTAATAACATCATTAATTATTTTAATAATAAAATATTTTTTATTTCTAAATATATTCATTTAGTGTTAAAAATGTTACAATTAGTATATTTATATTTATGGCTACATTTTTATCATATATTTTTATTTTTAGTTTGTACCCATTTTTAATATGCAAATCTTTTTTAATTTGCACCAATTTTCTTTTCAGTTTTAATTTGTATCCATATGTTAATTTCTTTTTGTTCCCATATGTTTTAAAATTTTATTTGTATTTGTGCCCATGTGTTTACCGCCACGTGACATTGTATAATTAATCAATGATAGAAAAATTACATATGGTATATTTATGTTTTATGACTAAACTTTGTATCATATATTTATATTTTTAGTTTGTACTCACTTTTAATTTGCAACCTTCTTTTAAATTTGTAGTATTTTCTTTTTAGTTTTAATTTGTACCCATCTATTAATTTCTTTTTGCGCCCTTATTTTTTAAAATTTCATTTGTACTCATAATTTTTTTATCTTTTATTATACCCTAATTTATTTATAATGTACTCATTCTTCTTTATTAATGTACCGCTTTGTCATATGTGAAATGTACCAATTTTTTTAACACTATGGATACATTCTTTTGCCATTTATTATTTCTTATTTTTACATAATTTTTATCCATTTATTCAATCAAAATGTCTGAATTTTTTTATTGTAGCCATTTCTAATATTATAATGAGGGATTTTAAATTTATAGGATTATAAATCTCATAAAATATCAACAATTAATGTCAAAACTATAAAAATATAAATATTAATAGTAATATAATGAGGTGTGCAAAGTCAAGGGGCTTTGATCAAACTTTGAATACCATTAAGGTTTTAGTCAAAGAGTGTTAGAGACTAAGGACCGCATCCAGAGTATCCCTTTATTTTATTTCTCTGGGTCGTCTTCGCTGCAAAACTAGCTAGCTTCAACCTTCAACCTTGATTATACAACTTAATTATACAAGAGCTTATTCAAATCCAATTTTAGAACTCTTGATTTAAATATTTTTATATGAGAAAAGCTACCTACAACATCATTGTGGATGCAAATTTCCGCCTTCTTCTTCTTCTTGGACAAAAATGTACTTGTAAAACAATTAACACCTAGGATCAAGGCCAAAAGCCTCACGTGCCCACGATGAATAGGGGGGCTTTGGCCGAAGAATCTCCGATGCTGAAGTTAAAATTTGAGAGAGAAAGTGTTTAGAGAATTTTAGGAGAATAATCAATCCATGTTTTTGGAGAAATGAAGGGCTATATATAGGGGTGTGGCCGGCCACTTATGGTGGAAATTGGCTCCAATTGCAAGATATTATGCCAAATAATATCTTGCAATCAATTAGGTAATTACTCAATAAATTAGGTAATTAGTCAATTAATTTGACAATTATTCCCAATTTGAAAAGCATAATTGGGAGTTACCTTATGGGTGAATATTTGATGAGGAGTGATGAGAGGATTTTAAAAGAATACCATTTTGATCGCCTTTGACCTTGATTGAGCCATTATTATCTGTTGCATGCGCGTGGGAGTCCCAATATGCCTCAGGGGTAATTTTGTCTTTTTAACCCCAAAAGTCCACGTGTCGCCTTCATAATTTTCTTGGTTATTTTTGGTTCCACAAATGCCCCCACACCTATTGGGCTGCTCGCAGGAAAAGGTAGCAGGTGTAAAGATCTTCTTACTTTAGGAAACAGAGGATTGTTTCCTATTTTGATGTAGATTCCCTCTTTGATTGGAAATTAGATCCTTCTAGGAAAGGGAAATAAATTACTTCTAAAGTCTATTTAAGTCTACCTTAAGTAGATTATTAAATCAACTTTAGAGAGCAATTTATTCTACCCTACAAAAGAGAGAAAGCTAAAGGATATTTGTTACCCCCTTCCTTAGCAATCTTCTACACTTGCCCGTGCAAATGACCCTTTTTTGTTGCCTTTTTGTCTTCATGCCGCACCAAGGTAAGAAAAAATTTGTCTTCGTAATTTTTGGGAGCCTCGAGGCTTGAAATTTGGCTCATTGGGGGTGGAGAAAGTGTGAAAAGTGACTTGAAGAGGCCACAACACTATTGTCGTGGGTAGCATGGTGCGGTAAGGCTCGTCTTGGGCTAAGGACTGACGGCACGAGCTTAGGGCTTCCACGCATGGCTGGCTTGGACTAAGCCTGGCATAGGCCAGGTTGGTGATGGGCCAAGGAGGCGTGGGCCTCATTTCCTTTTTTTTCTTTTTTTTTCTTTTTTTTTTCTTTTTGCTAGGCTAGAGCCACTGCATGAAAGGAGAAAGAAAAGGGCAGAGAGTTACTAGGCCTACGAGCCGCTGGGCTTAGCCAGCTTGAATAGGCTAACGGGAGCGCTGGGCTGCATGTCCCTTGCTTCTGATTTAGGTTGAGAGACCTATTGGGTTGAGTGGAGTAGTGCGGTCCAGGCCGTGGGGCCTGGCGCTGCTGTTGGGTCCTGTGGTCTTGGGTCGTGGGGCCTGGTGTGCCGAACCTACCCACCATCATTTTTTTTTTTTGTGCAGCCGTCTAACAAATTTTCCTTATGTCTTTGCAGAATTTCTTCGAGCATATCTTCCTCGAGCCACAAGAGTAATGATGGCATACCGCCATTGTATCGTCAAGGTGGGTCTTTGAGTAAGGTAGGCTATTTCAAGGCTGCTCACTTCAAAATTAGCTCCGATGACTCATTTAGAGACTTTCTTAAGGCTTATAAGCACGTCATTCCATTGGGGGTGCATGTGAAACGTGTCAATGATGGTAGCTGCCGTAAGCCATGTAGTGGGGCTTAGAGAACCATCAAATTTCACCTCTACTACTTTGTGTTGGGATTTACTTTTCCCATGCCGCATTTCTTCCAAGAGGTGCTTTGCTCCATAAAGTGTGCCCCTGCTTAGTGTTTTCCAAATGCGGTTCGTGTGATGGTAGGGTTCCTCAATCCAAGCCAATTATTTAACCTAGATCTAACTATCAATGAATTCTGGTATTTCTTTGACATGGGCCACATCGAGGGAGTTGGACAGCCTGGGCCATGAAGACTTTGGAGATAAGTGGACAGTGGGAGTTTGATTCTTCCCCTGAGTTGCATGTTCCGACAGTTTTCATCACCGATAAGTAGATTGCTTAGTCTCTAGGCTGCTTTGTACTTTCGCTAAGCTGCTTTCTAATTTATTGATTATCCTCCTCTGCTCCTGTAGATTCGGAATTCGGCTTAACTTCTACGACTTCTCCGGATAGGAAAAAGGTGCATATTGCATTAGGTATCCTTTCTGTGTACCGTGAATAGTGTTGGCTGCTTAATCCTCTTCGCCGAGAGAAATGTGGGCTGCCCCTGAGATAAGAGATAAAGCGGATCAAAGCGGAGACATTAGCTTGTCCGATCGTCGTTATAGAGCCTGCTGCAAATGAAAGTGGGAAAAAGAGATATTCCCCGCCTGTTCAAGAAATGTCAGCTGAGAACCAAAGACTTCTTCCGCTGCTCGTAAGGGTTCGCCGACTGCCCCCAGGCTTGTGATTGACTTGACTTCCTCCAAGGGCGAGAAAAATGAAGTTGTTAGATCGGCGCTAGTGACGCATTCCATTCCAAAGGTGGCTAGTTCGATTGCTGATAAGATTGTTCAGCGTAGAAGTTCCGTCGTGCCCTTAGTGCCAAAATTTATGCCAAAACATCTGTCGGGGGCTAAGTTTGGTTCACATTTAGAGAGACTTGCTACTATGAAGAGCGATAAGGTGGACTCTGCTGCTAAAGTGGTGCCAAAACCTACTCCCCTCGCTACTGAGACTGATTCGCCTGTTGAGAAAATGGAGACTGCTCGTGTAGGTAGTTATGAGAAATCCACCAAGCTAGTTTCACGGGTCATGGTGCCCATTCATACATTTCTCAACTTTCTCAACTACACAGGTATTATACTACTTTCCATCTACTTTCAAAATCAAACATTCATCTCACATGCTTTAAAATCTCATAACAAGTAACATAAGAGGCATGCACATTAAGAACGAAATCTTGATAGCCTTTGAAATCATTTTAAACTCACCAAAATTGTAGCAAAGAAATTAAAATCATTAGAATCAAACCATAGAGAAACTTTTGCTTCACTTCTTTCACATAATCAAAAATGGAAAGAAAACATTTTAAGTAAGCTTGAAATAGTGCTCAAATGCCAACAATTCTTTATCAAGTAAAAATGAAAAAAAAAAAAAAAAAATTTATGGTTAGAACTCCCCTACCTCAACACAATTTCTTGGTATTCAACTTCTATGGTGTTCGTCGACTTGTTTAGTAGTCACCTTGTCCTTCTCTTCCTTATCTATAAGTAAGAAAAGTCATCACACACTGCTCATACAAAATACCAGACAACATACCCTAATTCAAGGTTAATTGGGTACTTTAAACAAACATTTGGTGCTCATCTCTAAAACTATAACATGCAATATGATACTTTCATGTTTCCTACTCCCACCCAAACTAATTCATGGGTTATCAAACCAAATATCAAATAGATTTCCATGGTAAGAAATAGATATCTCTAATGGAGACAAAGGAAGAATCCTCACTTGGCCTAATCTTCACAAATAAAGGAAAAGGAAGCTAAATTCCTCCTCCTTAAATTATTATTATTATTTTTTTGGAAGTTTAAGAGCTAAAGGAAAGAAATTTCTTCATTTCTCTCAGCTAAAGAGGAGAGCAACAAAGGAATAAGGTTTCTCTAGAATGTGCTTAAACATTTTCTCCTTACTAACATAAGCGTCCTTTTTTAATTTTTTTAAGGCTTGGTCTCAATACTAATAGAACTTTTAATGGGCCAAAGGCCAATTGATCTAAACCTCAAACAAGGAAAATTAATTTTGCTAACAATGGCCACAAGTAACCCACTGTTAATCACCACTTAAAATTTTCGGGATATTACACCAAGCCTATTCCTCAGTTGAAAGGATCAAGAGGTTGGAATATGAGCTTGTTGCTTTGAAGGGGTTTAATATCTTTACCCCCATTTCTCTGCAGCTTGAGACCGCTTCCCAAGAGATCATAGATTCGAAGACTAGGCTTGACGCGATCCAAGTTAAGTATGAAAGCGTAAAGAAGGAGATTGGATGTTACATACCTCAAATTCAAAACCTTGAGCATGCCGTCTCTGAGCTTCACTGCGCTACTTACATAAAGGATGAAAGGTTGATTGTTGCGTATAATCAAGTGATCCTATTCAAGAAAGTCATCGATAGGCTTGAACCCCATGTGTTTGAACTCTAAGGTGTTTTGAAGATTAATGAAAGTCTGAAGAAGGAAGTAGAGGAGCTACAACACCCTCGTGTTGGTCTGCTCGAGGATAATGAGTAGTTGAAGGGCGAGAAGATTGGGCTTGAGGCTACACTTGCTCAGAGTTTAGCCGATTTCTACAAGTTGCGTTATGCAAATCATCTCTTCGGTATGCCGTCTGACTTTGAGTTTGCAGGGAAAGACTTCGAGACCTTCTTTATTTCTCCAGAAGACTTGCTTGCCTTTACTTTTGAGGCTTCCATTAGTGAAATAGTCGGAGAAGTTAGTGCCCAAGTTGAGAGTGTTGCGGTTGCTGAAAATGTAGCGACCGAGTAGTCGTGGGATGTTTGAAGAGTAGTCTTCTAGATAACCTTTAGGATTTTCTTTCCTTTCCTTGTTGCTTTTGGCTTTGCTTTAACTCATTCGATCTTTGCTAGTTGTTTATATATTTTGCTAGAAAATTTAATAAACTTGCTTCCTTCGCTTTTCTTCATCTTCGCTTCTTTTATTCTCACCTAACCTTAGACTTTTTAGACCAGCGGTATGCGTGTTACTTTTCTATAAGTGAACATGCATCGTAGCCTATGCAGTCGTAGGTGTTGGTGTAGAACTTTTGCAAAGTTGTTAGCCATATGGTCAACAACCGAACGCCTTACTTACAGAAACAGACGAGTCCGCGTGACCACTTGGTTGTTAACCTTGGCTTTCTTAAATCCTTTGAACTATGTAGCTTGCATCACAACATACTTTATTTAACTAATTCCATAGGTTGAGTAGTAAGTATCACAACACTTTAGGAATTAGTGTAGATCATTTCACACTTTGGCAGAAATGAAGCTTATCGACTGCGTAGCATATCGGCAGTGGATGAAGCTTCATATATGCGCGCTAACTTGTTTAACCTTTCACAAAAACGTGCGGTTGTTTAAGTTTAATGTGGCTTACTGCTCGAAGGGCAAACAATAGACAGTCTTCTAGAAACTGTAGGCTACTTTAGTACACTCGGTAGTAGCTTTAGGGTTCTAAGGCAGCTGTCCATAAGGCAAACTGTGTAATGTGCTTACTCTATCTCTGAGGCCCGATTCCCTGTGGATTAGGCCAAGAGACCCAAAATCCTTCAGTTAGCTAAGCCTTGAAAAAAACCATTGTGACTACTTCTAAGGATCCCAGTGTAAGCCATCGTGCACCTAGTTATACCACGGCAGCCTGGCTTATCCACGTCTGGATATTTGGAGTGTAAAGTTTATCCTCCCGCCTTGGAGAGCAGACCCATGTGGATCTCGAGGAATTGGTTTACCCTATAGCATTGGAGAGCATGGTTGGTTCCTCAGGGGGCGCAATTCCTACAATAAGTCCCTAAGAATGGCGTGGTCTTTTTTTGAAGTGGAGGAATCATCAATTGTTGTAAACATGTAGTCGAGCCAAGTTGTAAATTAGTTCTAAATTCCTCATTGAAAAACGAGTGAAACGAACAAAAACTTAGTTGTAAAGTAGAGACTGCATAACAACTGGATAATCCTCGGCTCACGAGTGGTGCCCGTTGAGTTACTTAAGTCTTTGGGCTTTGATGTAGCAGAAGGCCACACATGGTACTTCCTCATATTGTAGGCGTTCCACTGCTTTTCAATCTCTTTGTTGTTCATGGTGGCGAGGGTGTAACTACCCTTGCCATCTACTTTACTGATCTTGTATGGACCTTCCTAGATGAGATCCATATTTTTAGAGCCTTTTCTGCGGGCAGTGATGAAGGCTTTTCTTATGACTAGATCTCAAGGCTAAAACTGGAGGATCTTGGCCCTGTTGTTGTAGCTGAAGAGAAACTGTTGCTGGTAGGCTGCGATGTGGGTGATGGTCTGCTCACATTTCTCCTCTACCAGATCTAAGCTTGTGGTCATGTTCTTACAATTTTGCTCGATGCTTAGTAGTAGAGTGTTGATACTCAGCACGATGATGTTGGGAAGAATGATTGTTTCTGAACCAAATGCCAAAGAGAACGGAGTCTCACTGGTTGCTCGTCGTTTGGTCGTGCAATACGCCCATAGACATTCGAGGAGTTCGTTTGGCCACTTTTTCTTCTTGTCGGAAAGGGATTTCTTAAGGTAGTCGAGAATTGTCCTATTGGATGCTTCGACATGCCCATTGCCTTGAGGATACCTCGACATGGACAAATGATGCTTGATGCCATATTTTTGGAATAACTTCACCAAATCTTTGCCTATGAATTGTAGGTCATTGTCTGTGGGTGTAGTACGCTAGCAGGCAACGCTTGTATCGGCTTGTAGAGTTGGCAATAGTCGCACTTTTGAACTAACTCCTTAGCGTATTGATGCATGGTGGACCAGTAATAGCCTGCATTAAGAGCCTTATATGCCAATGATCGACTTCCAGAGTGATTTCTGCAAACACCTTCGTGGATTAAGCTTAGAACCTTTAAGTCGTCAAAAGGTGCTAGGCAGTAGAGATGTGGTCCAGTGTAAGATCTTCGGACGAGAATGCCGTTCCACATGTAGTAATGTGCCGCCGTTATTTGGAGCTTTCTAGACTCCAATCTTTCTGTGTGGAATGCCATTAACCATGTAGTCTATACTGGAATCTTGCCAATTCGGAGTTGTACCTACCTGTTCCACATGTAGTAATGTGAGATACTTCTTCAGGTATTGGAAAGCTCTTCCACACTCATCATCCCATTTGTATCATTATGCTTTCTTGATAGCTTTGAAAAAAGGCTTACATCGATCAGTGGACCGCGAGAGAAAGTGATTGAGGGCGGCTGCTCGTCCGGTCACGCTTTAGATCACCTTTAAGGTAGTTGGAGATTTCATCTCTAGGATTGCTAGGATTTACTAAGTACCCTAAGAATCTACCTGAAGATGCTCCAAATGTGCATTTGGCTGAATTAAGCTTCATCTTGTACTTTCTAAAGATGTTGAAAGTTTCCACCAAGTTGCCGATGTGGTCTAACCGCTGTTTACCTTTCACCATGATGTCATCGACGTAAACCTCCATGGTTACTCCAATTTGTTTCTTGAATATCATATTTACCAATCTTTGGTAAGTGGCTCTCGTGTTCATGAGGCCAAAAGGCATGACCTTGTAGCAGTAGGTGCCTTGCTCGATCATGAACGTAGTTTTCTCCCTGTTGAGCTCATACAGGGCTATTTGGTTGTAGCTGGAGTATACGTCCAAGAAACTGAGCAGTTAGTTCCCAGAAGTTGAATTTACTAGTAGATCGATTCGAGACACTAGATAAGGATCCTTCAGGCATGCTTTGTTGAAGATGGTGTAGTCTACGCAAACCTTCCATTTAACCTTCTCTTTCTTCATTACTATCACGACGTTCACAAGCCATGGTGAGTGCACCACCTTTTATATAAACGCGACCTCCAATAACTTGTCAATTTCTGCTTTGATGGCCGCCACTGGCTTGGGTGCAAAATATCTTCTTTTTTGGATAACCGGTTTTGCAGCAGGTTCAACATGCAGCTTGTGATAAGCTATCTTGGGGTTGATGCCAGGCATGTCGGAAGGTGACCACGCAAAGACGTCACGATTTTCCCTAAGGAAAGTAATGAGTTCCTCATTTGCTTTTGGGCTCAGAAATGAGCCAATTCTAGAAGTCTTCTCCAACTACTAGGGATAAAAAAATGATGTGCACGGCGTTCTCTTCGGGTTTCCATCCCATCTCGTCTGCTGGTGCGTGGGTTTGGACACCATCTTCTTGATTTGCTTGCTGTAATTGTTATTTGGTAGCCTTGTTGTCCCTTTGGACCTCAGTAGCCTCTACAGTGGTAAAAGTCTTCTTTTCTGACTCATGCAATACTTGCACAGTGCATCGTCGAGATACGGCCTGGTCAGACTTGATTTCTCTGAATCCTCCTCCCAGGATGCAAAATCGAATTTTTTTGATACTTGATGGAAGTGACAACATCTAGCTTTATCAGCCAAGGTCGTCCTAGAATCCCATTGTAGGAAGACGGGTTGCTTACTATCGTGAAAGTCTGCTTTGAGACAATTGGCGGTGTTTTCATGTCAAATGTGATGTGGCCGATGACAAGCGAGGTGTGTCCGTTGAATCAGGTAAGTACCTCCGCTCGACGTATGATTACGCTTTCCAGACCCATCTTCTGAATTACTAAAAGTTAAAGTAGGTTGACTGCACTTTTGTTATCAATCATCATCATGTCGACTATAGCATGGGCTAGTTGGACAAATACCACCAGTGCGTCGTCGTGTGGGAAGTTAACGCTTTTAGCATCTTGCTCGGTGAAGCCAACGATGGGTCCAAGTTGGGTGTTGACTGCCTGGACCTGTGAGACCAGTAAAGCATGCTGGATTTTCCTCTTCTTAGAATTGTTGGTGGCTCCCAATTGCTCAAATTCGGCGAAGATGTCATTAATCCAAATCGTCTTGTTGGGTGGCTCTTCATCGGCATCTGCATTCCTTTTAGGCTGCACAGCTGGCTTGTCCAAGTATCTATCAACCTTGCCTTCCTCCATGAGTTTTTCTAGGTAATTATTTCAAGTATAGCAGTCGTCGGTTGTGTGACTGGGACCTCAGTGGAATGCGCGATACTTGGTGTGGTCTATTTTGGAAGTATCTCCCTTTGATTGTATCAGTAGTTTTAACCATGGTTCGTTTTTTATGTCGCGAAGGATTTGGTAAATCGGGATCGAGAACTTTGAGTAGGTCTTACGCGCCAGGCCTTCTTTAGTCGGGGATTGGTCCCTTCGCTTAGCCCCCTGCTTGCTTTTGTTGTTGTACTGTTTTCCGTCTTCCTTCTTTTGAGCTACTGTCAACTCTTTTCGAGGTTGCTCGATGCCTTTTCTACTCACCAACCTTCGTCCCAAAGTGCGTGCTTTTCTACCAGAGCAAAAGAGTCTGCCAAAGTTATATCTTTTTTCATAATCAATTCTCTAAACAATAGGTGGTCTGTTAGGAGTCTTTTTTGGAAGGCTACACGTGTTATCGAGTCGTCGCATCCGACTATATTCACCTTCTCTTCTTTGACCCTCTTCACGTAGTCATAGAGCTCATTTGGATTCTTCTTCACATTGAACAAATGGTCGGACTTCTTCTTGATCGAGCGGTAAGATGAGTATTCTTTGGTGAAAACCAATGAAAACTCATCAAAACTCCAGATGGATCGTGGTCGTAGGGTGTGGAACCAATCTTGCGCCTTGTCTTGCAAAGTGGTGGTGAATATCTTGCACACAAGGGCATTGTTGTTCCGATAAAGGACCATCGTGCTTAGGTAGTGATTCAAATGTTTCTCCGGATCTCCATCTCCTTTGAAAGATGTAAAATGTGGCATCCTAAACTTGCGTGGAGCCTCTGCTTGCTCAATTTCGTCCATGAAGTGTGACCTGCTCATGTTAGTAATGTCCCGTCGTAGTGCCTCATCGGTGACCTCGTTGCGTTGGAAGTCATGCAATCATTAGGTCAATAGCCTCTATACTTCTTCCTGAAATTGTCTTTGTTAGTGTAGTGGAGCTCTCGGCTGCTCCCGGTCTTGACTTGCTGGTCTAGGCTGCTCTTCTATGTGCTCGGCTCGTCTATTCTGCGACTGCGGTACGTGTGGCACATCCTTAACAGGCGATTGGATTCCCCGTGGATGATGTTTCTTACAGGCCTAGTCGTGAATGAACACTTCGCCTAGAAGATTGCTCATGTTGATTATCGAAGTGTAGTCTCAACAGTGAGTGTATGCTCGTCCGTGGGCCTAACAGAGAGTGCACGCTCCTCCGCGCGCTAAGACAAAAGTATACGTTATCTTGGGGACCCAGTCAGGAGTATACATTGCCTAAATGCTCGATCCGTGGCTAGTCGAGTGGCTGCTTACCGGGATGCTGCTGGAAAGGTTCTTTGTCTGCCTTTGTCTTACGTCAGGCCACCTCGGTGCACTGCAAGAGCTGATTCACTAAGGTTGTCTGCCTCGTCAACTCTATGACTTGTCGAGACCAATGTTGTTCACCCTTTGGGTTGGAAGAGCTTGGACGGAATACGTCTCCTTGAGTAGTAGAAGTGTGGTAGACTCTTAGCGCGAGATTTGAGTTAGGAAATGTCATATTCACAAAGAAATCTGGTGAAAATGCCGCCGGTTCAATTGTCAACCTAGAAATTTGGAGATGGGAAGGTTGAATCGGTCTTTGACCAGTTTGGGCTGCTTAGGACACCACGGGAGTGGGCTGCTCCACGTGTGACATGCATGAGAGTTAGGTCTTGGCTCAGCTTGGATGCGCGCGGGGCTCGCGTCGGGTAGTGGATCGGGCCTGTGTGGTTTGGAAGTGGTGTGGGGCGTTGGGCTGCCTTTGGCGTGACTTAGGCTGGTGTTCTTTGGGCCGTGCGTTGAGCTTGGGCTTGCGCTGCTAAAGCAGCGGCTTGGGCTGCCCCTAGCCTCTGGGCTTATTGCTCACCGTGGGTTGTAGGTTTACCAATGGTGGCCACATTGGTTGCTGCCATGGTGGCCATCGTGGTAGCTAATACAGTGGTGCCTCGTGAGGGTGGTGCCACTCCACTCGTCGTCGCGTTACACCTCGTGGATCGCCGTGGTCCAAATTCTTGAACGTTGGAATTTCCGTTCGTCGTGGTTTCCGAATCTCTTGTCATTGCACTTTTCTTTTAAGTTTATTCAAAGAATTTTTGTATAAAAAATTCTAGAAATAAGAACGTACGAAAAATTTATGAATGAACAAAAAAATTAGAAACCTTCAATACGAGAGTCTTCTACGAGCGTGTGAATTAAGACTCTTAATGAAAGCACCAAGTTGTGGATGCAAATTTCTGTCTTCTTCTTCTTGGATGAAAATGCACCTGCAAAACAATGAACACCTAAGATCAAGGCCAAGAACCTCACGCGCCCACGATGAATGAGGGGGTTTTGGCTGAAGAATCTCTGATGCCAAAGTTAGAATTTGAGAGAACAAGTGTTTAGAGAATTTTAGGAGAAGAATCAACCTATGTTTTTGGAGAAATGAAGGGTTATTTATAAGGGTGTGGCAGGCCCTATTTGGAGAAATAGAGACCCGCCACTTATGGTAGAAATTGGCTCTAATTGCAAGAAATTTTGGCGAATAATATCTTGCAATCAATTATGTAATTAATCAATTAATTTGGCAATTATTCCCAATTTGAAAAGAATTTTTGGGAGTTACCTTGTAGGTGAAGATTTGATGAGGAGTGATGAGAGGGTTTTAAAAGAATACCATTTTGATCACCCTTGACCTCGATTGAGCCATTATTGTCCGTTGCATGCGCATAGGAGTCTCGATGTGCCTCAAGGGTAATTTTGTCTTTTTAACCCCAAAAGTACACGTGTCGCCTCCATAATTTTCTTGGTTATTTTTGGCTCCACAATCATGTTTTAATTAGATAACAAAGATAATTGTTTATATACAATGATTTCCTGCCTTCGTTTTTTCTGTAGTGAAGAAAGAAGTGTTGCGCTTCATTCAGCTCTGCTTAGAGATGGAGTCGAGCAGCACATCATCATGCACTTCAATCACTTCAACACAAACATCTGGGGATACCTACTGGAACCATACGTCCAAGGACGAATCATCTTGCTCGCTCCCAACTTTTACTACCAACCCACTTTCTTCACAATAAAAGACCATCCCAAACTCCATTCCTCGAGGCTTGAAATTGAGGTAATTATTAGTTAGTTAAAACTTCCAAATAGTCTCCGTAATATCCATTATATCTTAGTATTTACATACAGACCTATTTGCATTTTAAAAATGTGTAGTTAACGTAGAAAAATCCTACTAAATAAATCATAGATTCATACTCATTATTTATCGCGAACACACCATGTATTGAGATTTTTTTTTTTTTTGAAGGAAACGATGGTAGATTTAATTTTCAAAAGTTATTACAAAAGGTTCGCTACATAAGCCATTTAAGGCACAAAGCTCTCCTCAAAAAGTAAATCAAAGATTAAACTTGGAGGAGAATCATATCATTCACAAACTTGACTACATGAGAGACCAATTCTTGCAAGCCTATGGGCAACAACGTTAGCTTGTCAGTGGGTATCGGTAAATATTGCCTCAGTGATTGTTAGAAGTAACTCCTTGATATCTTCTACTATTTGTCCAACTAAAGACAAATTAATAGAGGAGTCCTTTGACACTTTCACAATCTGAAGCGAATCACTCATAATGAATTGTTTGAAAACCCCTGTAACCGCCCAAATTAATCCTTCTTTGACTACCATAGCTTCTGCCTGAAGAGGGGAGAAGGCATCCTCCAAGCAGCCATACTTCGCTGCCACAAAGTTGCCAGTATTACCCCGAACAATGATTCCAAAACCAGCCACCCTCCTATCACGGTTCCAAGAGCCATCAATGTTCATCTTGATATGGCCTGTAGGTGGGGATAACCATTTGGGAAGGGCCAGCAACCGAGTTCTACCCCCATGTTGCACAGAATTAGAAGAAACAAATTCGAGCCGTCGATGTATAGCGTTAGCAGCACATGTATCTGGTAAATCCGAACTATCCGACTACAATTTTTCTTTTCTTGCTCCTCACAATGCCCAACAAATCATTAGGAAGGGGTCGAAGTCGACATGATAGATTTTTCCAGCGGTTACCTCAATCGAAGCCATCACCGACAAGGAATTAAGGTCTCTCAACACAACCCCCAAGTGTGAGTCATCCACGCACATTTTGCGTATGGACAGTCCACAGTATGAATAGTAGTTTCACCATGATAATTACACATCACACAAGATAAATCAATAAAAATGTGGTGTCTAGCTAGATTTGCTCAGTGGGGGTGTAATTGTTAGTCTCCAAATGCACGCCTTGACCTTTTATGTCATCCAACTTGTTTTTCTTTTAACTCCTTTTGTGGATTTTGGAAATTCCAAAGTTTTTTTTGCCCTTTTGGCAGTTTACAAAAAAGCCGAGGTAATTATGGTACGCATATATCATGTAGTTGATTTATTGTGGATCCTGACAACATATATATTAGGCCATTTAAGGAAAGGAATCTTTATTTTCTTTTAAATGAGAATTAGTTGTAGGATCCATTTCATATAGAATTTCAACGATCTGAACGGTTTATTTTGTAAGTCTCGATTCATAAATTACCCTTGCAAAAATTCAATTTAATCCGAAACCATTTGTCTATTTAATTATTACAATGAACTTTCATTGTTTCTTATAGAACAAAGTATTCGTCAATTTCTTTGAACTCAAGTAGATGTCTCAAATATTTCTGATTTAGCTAATATTTTGTAAAGATGATCTATGAGTGCAACTTAAAATATAGATGGTTCAAATCATTGAAGTTCAATGTCATGTGACTCACAACTAATCTCCATTTTTTTTTTTTAAATGATGATCATTTCCCTTAAAGGCCTCCTACACACACACACACCAAATGGGACGGAACTAGCGATGCTGATGAGGGCAACAACAATGCAAATCATGTGAATTGGATGGACTGGAGATTTGATGTGGTGGATAACCAGGATTGAATAAACCATGAAACCAACTATTATAAATGAATAAGAAAAACCGAATGAATGAGTCATATGTGTTTACCTTGAATTTGAGATATTCGATGAATTGACTGTGAGTAAGAATTTTATGCCATTCAAAATTAGTAGTTATGAAAAAATTCATAATGAAAATAATGAATTCAAAATAATGATGCAATTATAATTTGAAAATAAGTTTTATTGCAAAACTTACATTGGGACTTACAATTAATTTACTGACGATTGAGTTAGCAAATAATAAATTGACTGGTGAAAAGGATATTGGTGCATGCAGGCATCCTTGACATTTGAGAATTTAAATTGTTTACAATTTGGTTTTCTTTGAATACAGTGTGAACCCAAAGAAATTTTGACTGAGAAAAGATATAAAAATTAACTTGATGTTTTCTTCCTCTGAGTCATCTTCATATAGACTTAGAAAAGAGACTTGGATGATTGGTTGCTTTACTGTTGAAGTATAGGATGGATGATGACTTGCTTTTACTGTTGATGAATAGTGAACTTGTTGGAATAATTGATGTTTTTACTGTGGAATGTCTAGATGACTGAATGATTCCATGCTTTGTCAGAATTATTGATGTGAATATTGTTTGAACGCTTTGCATGGTGACTTGGAAAAATGACTGAATTTTCACATGGCAATTGTCATAGTGTTCACACGATGACTTGACATGATGACTGAATTTTCACATGGTAATTAACTGTGTTCACATGGCCTTATGCAAAAGGGTCTTGCGAATCTTGGTAGTCGACCCACTTGGCTGATTGTGTTTTTTGACTTATCGAATTGGATGGTTGCTATGAGGATGCATCTGAAGATTCGGAGTCTGAAGCTTCTTCTTCTTCAATGTGGAGCATCGCTGCTTCTGCAAGTAATTGTTCTGCTAAATCTTGGAGTTGAGTGGTTTTATTCTTCTTTGAGACTGACGATTTGGGAGACTTGACTGTTCCTTTGAGGGATGAGGATGGACTAATGTCCAATAATGATTGAGCTGGAATAGCTGGCATTACTGTCTGCACTGGGATGACTGGAGGATGAGTAATGGGAAATTCAGAGAGAACCAAACTGATGACACTCTGATGGTTGAATTTATCCCATCACGTAACTGATCTGACTCTGTTGACTTCACCGGTTTCAACTTCGTAATTCCACTTCAAGATCCACGGGACTTTGTATTTGGCCATGAATATTTGGAGAAGTTTAATTCTGTAGTTGAATTTGGTTCTATCAAATTTTTGTTGAAAACTAACGGAGAGTATATGCATAAGTTCTTCTAGTAAGAAACTGGCTATTGGGGCATGGATTGATCACCATTTTGAGAACCATGTAGGAAGGTTTAACCTAAAACTCTTGTCAAAATTAATGAACCATGAATGACTGAAGTCTTCTGTCTGATGGAGTAAGATGTTAGTCCATGCATCAATGTAATCAAAAGAATTATACTGAATATTGAGTAACTGGATATATTGGGTGTGAAGAGGTTGGGTTTTGTATAAGGCGATTCCCCAATCATGTAGGGGTTGAATAATAATCATATTAACTGACTAATGCCGTTTGGTAATTGGGACGTGGTGACTAGTAATTTGGCCTAAGGTCTTCTTGCTATCATTCTTCCTACTGCAGAAATTCTTTGGTTAGGAAATCAGGGATGCAATTTTGACTACCTTTGATGTATTCGATTTCAAAATAAAAAATACTTTATATAGCTTGCCATGGTGCAAAAATCTGTCTTGATGCAATGTTTTTGAACATCTTTTTGTAAAACATGTTTTACAGATTTGCAATCGACCTTGACTAAAAACTTTTGATTTAATAAATTATCTTGAAATTTAGTAATACATAATACTATAGATAATATTTCTTTCTTAATAGTACTATAATTACTCCTTGTTGGGTTCTATACTCCTGAATGGAAACGAACAATTTATTCATGAGATCCGAAAGAAATTGACTGTTTGAGAATACTCCCATAACCAATTTCAGAGGCATCAGTTTCAACGATCTTGAATGAATTAGGAGTTAGAATGCCAAGACAAGGTAACGTCTTCACATGTGACTTGATCTGTTTGACTATGGAAGTATGAGTATTAGACCATGAGGAGGGATTTTCTTTTAGATGATCAAACAAAGGTTTGCATTGTTGCCTAAGATATGGATAAAATTCTGCAACATAATTTAAAGATCCTAGAAATCTCTGTAATTGGGTTTTGTCAGTAATTTCATCTAGGAATTTATCTGCAAACTGAATTACTCTATCTATTGGCTGAATGGTTGACTGGTGGATATTGTATCCTAAAAACCTAATTTTGGTCTAGAATAACTCCATTTGACTTAATTATCCTAGCAAACATATTTAAGTGTTTCCAATACTCATCTATCGATTTGGAATAAATGAGAACATCGTCAATATAAACAATTGAGAAATGATTGTATTGATTAAATATTTCATTCATGATGTTCTGAAATTTGCTGGGTGTGTTTTAAGACCGAATGGCATTACATTCCATTCATAATGACCGAAATGAGTGACAAATCCATTTTTGTATTTATCAATCTCATGAATTTGAATCTGCCAAAATCCAGACTTCATGTCGAATTTTGAGAAGATTACAGCTTGACTAAGTCTCTTAATTAAATATCTTTTGTTAGGAATTGGTTATCGTATCCATTCCAAGACTTCATCAAAAGGTTTGTAATTAATGATGAACCTAGGAGTTCCTATTTCTAATTCAACGTTTTCTGGATATAAAAAGAAGGACAGGACCATGGTGATTTATGTTTTCTGATTATTCCTTTATTGAGAAGTTCTTGAATTTCTGTTTTGCCGAATTCCATGACTTCTTGGCTCATTTGAATTGGCCGGTTTTTGTTGGTATTTTCTTTTCATCAAATTCCTTATTGTAAGGAAGTTTAACAATGTGTTGCTGTTAATTGTTCTTCAATTCTTTTGTAATTATTTTCTTCTTTTAAGAAATTAATTTGTTGTGATTTTTTGGTGACTGGATTGATGGTTTTTGAGATACTATCTTTTTGTAATTGTCTTAATTTTTTTGAGATCTGTTTCCGTGCAGAATTCAAATGTGATTTTTTGTCCAAACATTCTGGTAGTTATACGGTTGTGGTGTGCCTTAAAAGGATATAGGAGAGTTATGAAGGGAAGCCCTAGAATGATTGGGTCTGAAATGTTTTTTATTAAAACAAATGAGGTTTTGAAACAAACATTGTTTTGACAAACATGAATTTTTGGAATTTCATATTTTAAATGCATTGGGGGACTAGTTTGTTGCACTAAGGATTTTTGTTGATTTATGAAAATACTTAGTGGAAATTAAACATTCTTGAATACAATTCAAGTACGCACCTAAGTCAATTAAGACAATTGTTTCTAACTGGAAGACTTCAGTTATTATTTTTATTTTAGAATACCATTTCTGGATTCTAATTTTTTGTAGTAATCCTAGAACTAGGTTTTCTGTTGGATTTTCTAAGGACTTGGATTCTGATTCTTGGTCGGAGGAAGAATTATTGTGTTCTTCATCATTATTGCTAAGAAATGCTTGTGTTTGGATACTACTGAGGTGTCATGTCACATCCCGACCCGGGGCGGATCACTTCCCGGGCCCGATCCACCACCGTAGCACGATATTGTCCGCTTTGGGCTTACCATTCCCTCACGGTTTTGTTTTTGGGAACTCATGAGCAACTTCCCAGTGGGTCACCCATCCTGGAAGTGCTCTAGCCCTCTTCTCGCTTAACTTCGGAGTTCCTACGGAACCCGAAGCCAGTGAGCTCCCAAAAGGCCTCGTGCTAGGTAGGATGGGAATATACATTTAAGGATCAGTCCCCTGGGCGATGTGGGATGTCACAATCCACCCCCCTTAGGGGCCCGACGTCCTCGTCGGCACATTTCCGGCCAGGGATAGGCTCTGATACCAAATTGTCACATCCCGACCAGGGGCGGATCACTTCCCGGGCCCGATCCACCACCGTAGCACGATATTGTCCGCTTTGGGCTTACCATTCCCTCACAGTTTTGTTTTTGGGAACTCACGAGCAACTTCCCAGTGGGTCACCCATCCTGGGAGTGCTCTAGCCCTCTTCTCGCTTAACTTCGGAGTTCCTACGGAACCCGAAGCCAGTGAGCTCCCAAAAGGCCTCGTGCTAGGTAGGATGGGAATATACATTTAAGGATCAGTCCCCTGGGCGATGTGGGATGTCACATGTGAGCGGATTTCTATGTTTTCTAATTTTAAGGACTTATTTTCTTGCTTAATTTTGTTGACTTCCCTTTGTAGGCCTTTGACTGTAATTTCTTTCTTAGCCTTATTAAACCTTTCCGGGGTTGTGCTAAGACAGATTTTTGGGACTATTTGGGGTTCACTAGTACTAGCTTCTTCAAGAGAGACTAACTTCTTAAGTTTCTTTAAATAAAATGACTTTAATTCAGGGTCATCTACTTTGCTGATTAACTCGATAAGAAGATTTTCTTGTTCTTCTTCTTTATTGAGGACTGAAATCTTTTTACAACAAGCATCTGTGCATCCTATCTTAATGTCGAGGAATGAATGACTACTTGAGGAATTACTAGAAGAGGATGAATTAAAATCTAAATCGTCTTTAGATTGACTATGGTCTGTGTCTCTTAATTCTAAGACTTGGATTAGCTGGGTCTTCTCTTCTTTAGAGATTTTCAATTGATTGATTGTTTTCTTGACTCTGCATTTGTTCACACTTGTAGCAATTCCCTTTTTGTTCTTGATTTTTTGAGTGGAGTATTCCTAAGGGTTTCCTTTTCCACTTGCTGAACTTGGGTTTCTCGTAAAATTTATTTGTTTCAAAATTCTTATTTTTGAATTTGTTATGTTTGGGGTGTCTCCGACTGGAGTACATATTTGGGTATCTATTGTAGGCTTCTGATTTTTTCTTTTTGTTGGATAGACCAATAGAAGGTAATCCGTATTGTTCACAAAATGTTCCTAATTCATATTTGGCTATTGACTTGTTTTGTAATTTTCATATCAATACACATTTTCAATCTTTCTTTCTGAATAATATTAATAATATTTCCATAAGTAAGGGTATGATATGGTATGATACCTTCTTCATTAACTAAAACGTTTCTGATTTTATGGGCAAATAGATTTGGTAATCCATTAATGAATTTTTCTTTCCAAAATGGTTGATTACTATCCACTCTCAGCATGACTCTACACATGAAAACATATTTGTACCACCTAAAATCGCTTAGGGTTGGACACATTAAGTTACTGAGTTGGTCATAAATCCTAGAGGTGACATTACTATGTGTCCTTATGAAATGTTCTATGATAGTGAAAAGTAATGTGTTGACCGCATCTAAGACTCCTCTTCTGATACGTTCATCGAAAATAGGTGTTCCTTCTTCATCTATCTTGACTGCATTTTTTATTTCATTTCTAGATTGTTTAGTAAGATGTTTTTCCCACCAGAATGGAGCATGGAGCAGTGACCAAAACGTCGACAACTTGGGTTTGACTGAGGTTATTATAAGTAATATAACTATTAGCAACCATGGAGATGTGTTGTAATTTATTCAAAAGTTCTTGTTATGATAATCCATCTATGTTCCATTCATAGAGTTTATGTAACATCCCACATTGCCCAGGGGAGTGGATCATGCAAGTCTTATATGTATATTCCTATCTCTACCTAGCACGAGCCCTTTTGGGAGCTTACTGGTTTCGGGTTCCATCAGAACTCTGAAGTTAAGCGAGTTCACGCAAGAGCAATCCCAAGATGGGTGACCCACTCGGAAGTTCTCGAGTGAGTTCCTAGAAACAAAACCGTGAGGGCGTGATCGGGGCCCAAAGCGGACAATATAGTGCTACAGTGGAGTCGAGCCCGGGATGTAGTGGGGGCCCGGGTTGGGATGTGATAGTTTATCAGCCGAGATTGAGAATTGGTTTTGGATGTTTCTTTCCTCAAATTGAATATTCAGAGGTGTTGGCCTTGCATACCATTTTTTGGTAAAAGTTGTCGGGTTTACTTTTTTATTTGTGATTCGTTTTAGTTGAAGATTTTGAATAGCTTCTTCTACTTTTCTGATGGAATTTGTTTCATTCTCGCCTTTGAATCCCATATTACAGAAGTTGTTTCTGGTTGAGATTCATTTGGGTATTGTAAAATATTGACTGTTTTTTCTTGTTTTAACTCTTGTAACATTTGATCTATTTTTTAACTTATGGAGATTGTTTTCAAGGCTGTTGTGTTAGATAAGGCTTCTGGGAAGTTGACTAAGGGTTTTTCCTTAATTGTTGGTTTGGAATGTGAAAGTCTATTTATTTTGGTTTATATTTTATCTAGCTGTTTTCCTCTGGTGTGTAAACTCTAGTTTGTGAAATTGTTTTGTTCAATGACTAGCTTGACTCATGCATCTTCTTTGGGAAGTTTGAAAGGGTGGTTGGTACCTGTGTGTTTGCAGTTGTAATTAAAATTGTTTCTTGTGCAGGGTGGCTAGAAGAGACTATGGTTTTGTCTTCTTTAACCCAATTTTCTTTGCTGATGACTTCTAATTTCTTTTCAGACTCGTAATAGTTTTCAATGAATTCGAAGGAAAATACTTCAAATCTTTGTTTTTTTCATGAAATTGGTCCATTTATTGTAAATGTCTAATTTTTGTTCTTTTGTATATTTTTCCCTAAAGGTGTTTCTTCTGTGAATGTTTTCTATTGCTTCAATATCAGCATTGAGTTTCTTCCATCGAATTATGAATGGTTTGTTTAGGACTACCAGTTGGTGGTTGACTTGATTTGCTTCAAAATCAAATTTTGTTGGAGAGGTTTGTTCTCCTTGATTTTGGGTGTTAGGTTGGTATCGTGGATGAGTGACATGAGAGTTTGTTTCTATTGATTTTAACTTCATGTTGATCAAATCATTAATTAATTCTTGTTGGGTAACTACTGTGCTAGTTTCTACTGATTTTAATTTCTTATTGACCAAGGAATTAATTAGATCTTGATCTCGACCCACCATATCGGCTGATGTGCATTTAGAAAAAAAGTTTCAATCTGGCTCTAAAGATTTGTGTGATTGGGCCAACTCATGTAAGTAGACACTCGATTTTCTGCCTGGAGGGTTGAAGTTGATTTTACTATTCCGTGGAAATATTGTTCTATGTTGTCTAGGTTGACTAAGCTATTTTGTATGCTTAATGGTTTACTTTAATTGATCAAGCACCAATCTAAAGGTAAACTAATATTTGAGCATTTGATAGTTCTGGGTATTTTGAGGTTGGCATTTTCTTGATTGGTTTGTATCAAGAGTGTGTGGTCTCTAGAACTTTTAACTAAGGCTTGAAAATTCATATTTGTTCCTGTAACTTTCTAGTAAACTCTAAAAATTAAGGCTAATGGTTGGACTCCTTCAAGAACTTGGTACCCTAAAGTTTTGATGTTTAATGTGAATGCTTTCAACGTGTGGGGATCTGAAAGACTTATCGTGAGATCTAGGAAACAATCAAAATGAATTGGTGTAAAGACTTGACTCAATCATCCTAAGAATACTATCACTGAAGTCAGTAAATGTTGCATCTCAGAGGCATAACAAAATACAGGTATTGAGGCCTCTTCTTGTTAAGGGTTTGACTGTTATTTGGACTAGACCTATGTGAATGTAATTGTAACCATCTTTTCTATGAGTTTTAATTTGTTCTGGTGTGATAACTGACAAATTTCTTGTTCTTTACTAAGAGCATAAGTTTTGTCAATTGTTTTGATGTGATGTTCACTTCTAAAAGAGACTACTGGCCATTTCTTTTTGTAAATGTTTTTACTAGAAACCTTGGGGATACTCCAATCTCCAAAGTTGACACTGTCATCTATTTGAAATTCCAATTTTTGTTCTTCGTTTACTATGTCTACATTTCTACTTAAACTGGATCTGGAGCTAGTGCTGGCCATTGAATTAAATCTAAACAATCTACTCATAATGCTCAAAATGCAAGTTTTCAATATACAGAAATCTTACTGGCTTTACCTCTTGCTAAACTCTCTATCCGCTCATGCGATCCACTCATGCCAATCCTATGGACTTGTTGTTTAGAACACGCCTTATTGTTTGGGTTGAGAGTAAACAATTTTACTTAGAAGGTTAACAAATAAGACAAACTATAAATGAAAACTGAAGGATGAACATAACATAGTGATTATAAAGATAATAACTCAATCACCACTTACTTGGCTCTGATCAGGTCTTCTTGCTGTTATTCTTCCCCTGCAAAAATTCTCTGGTTAGGAAATTAAGGATGCAATTTTGACTACCTTTGATGTATTCGATTTCAAAATAAAAAATACATAATATAGCTTGCCATCATGCAAAAAACTGTTTTTATGCAATGTTTTGAACATCTTTTTGTAAAACATGTTTTGCAAATTTGCAATCTACCCTGACTAAAAACTTTTGATTTAATAAATCATCTTGAAATTTACTAATACATAATACTATAGATAATATTTCTTTCTTAATAGTACTATAATTACTTTGTGCTAGATTCCATACTCCTGAATGGAAACGAACAATTTGTTCAGGAGATCCAAAAGAAATTGATTGTTTAAGAATACCTCCATAACCAATTTCAGATGAATCAGTTTCAACAATTTTGAATGAATTAAGAGTTGGAATGCCAAGACAGTGCAATGTCTTAACATGTGACTTGATTTGTTTGACTATGGAAGTATGAGTATTGGACCATGATGAATGATTTTCTTTTAGACGATCAAACAAAGATTTGCATTGTTGCCTAAGATGTGGATAAAATTTTGCAAAATAATTTAAAAATCCTAGAAATCTCTGTAATTGGGTTTTGTCAGTAATTTCATCTAGGAATTTATCTGCAAACTGAATTACTCTATCTATTGGCTGAATGGTTGACTAGTGAATATTGTATCCTAAAAACCTAATTTTGGTCTAGAATAACTTAATTTTGGTTGCTGAGACAACTAATCCATTTGACTTAATTATCCTAGCAAACATATTTAAGTGTTTCTAGTGCTCATCTATCGATTTGGAATAAATAAGAACATCGTCAATATAAACAATTAAGAAATGACTGTATTGGTTAAATATTTCATTCATGATATTTTGAAACTCACTGGGTGCATTCTTAAGACCGAATGACATTATATTCCATTCATAATGACCAAAAGGAGTGACAAATATTATTTTGTATTTATCCTCCTCATGAATTTGAATCTGCCAAAATCCAAACTTCATGTCAAATTTTGAGAAGATTACTACTTGACTGAGTCTTTTAATTAAATCTCTCTTGTTGGGAAATGGATATCGTTTCCATTCCAAGACTTCATTAAGAGGTTTGTAATTAATGACTAATCTAGGAGTTCCTCTTTCTAATTCAGCATTTTTTTAGGCATAAAAAGCAAGATGAGATCAGGGTGATTCACTTTTCATGATTATTCCTTTATTGAGAAGTTCTTGAATTTCTGTTTAGTAGAATTCCATGACTTATTGGCTCATTTGAATTGGCCTGGCTTTTGTTAGTATTTTCTTTTCATCAAATTCCTTATTGTAAGGAAGTTTAACAATGTGTTGCTTTCTGTTCCAGAAAGCATTGGGTGTCTAAACAAATTTCATTAACAAGTTTCTTTTGAAAGTTGTCAATGTTTTGTAACAAAGTTTTGTTTGTTAATTGTTCTTCAATTCTTTTGTAATTAATTTCTTCCTTTAAGAAATTAATTTGTTGTGATTTTTTTGTGACTAGATTGATGGTTTTTCAAACACTATCTTTTTGTAATTGTTTTAATTTTTTGAGATCTATTTCCATACAGAATTCAAATGTGATTTTTTGACCTAACATTGTTGTGGTTATGCGGTTATGCGGTTATGATGAACCCTAAAAGGATATAAGAGAGCTATGCAGGGAAGCCCTAAAATGATTGGGTTTGAAATATTTCTTATCAATACAAATGGTGTTTTGAAACAAACATTATTTTGGCAAACATGTGCTTTTGGGATTTCGTATTTTAATTGCATTGAGGACTGGTTTGCTGCATTAAGGATTTATGTTGATTTATGAAAATATTTAGTGGGGACTAGTCCTTCTTGAATACAATTCAAGTCCGCACCTAAATCAATCAAGGCAATGGTTTCTAACTAGAAGTCTTCAATTATTATTTTTATTTTAGAATACCATTTTTGGATTCTAATTTTTTGTAATAATCCTAACACTAAGTTATGTGTTCAATTTTCTTCTGGTTCTGATTGTTGATCGAATGAAGAATTATTTTGTTCTTCGTCTGATGGGGATTGGATGTTGTTTTTCCTAAGAAACTCCTGTGTTTGAATACTACTAAGCTGTGAACGAATTTCTGAGTTTTCTAATTTTAAAAACTTAATTTCTTCTTTGATTTTATTGACTTCTCTTTGTAAATCCTTAACTGTAATTTCCTTCTTAGTTTTGTACTAAGATTGATTTTTGGGGTTACTTGGGGTTGACTAGTACTGGCTTCTTCTTCAGAGACTCGCTTATTTAATTCCTTGAGATAAAATGATTTTAATTTAGGATCGTCGATTTTACTGATTAACTCAATAAGAAGATCTTTTTATTCTTTTTGTTTATTGAGGACTAGAATTTTGTTACAACAAGCATCTGTGCATCCTATCTTAATGTCAGGGGATGAGAGACTACTTGAGGATTGACTGGAAGAAGACGAACCTAAATCATCTTCGAATTAACTATGGTCTATGTCTTTGAGTTCTAAGACTTGGATTAATTGGGTTTTCTCTTCTTCAGAGATTTTCAATTGGTTGATTGTTTTCTTGACTCTACATTTATTTGCATAATAACCGAATTTGCCACACTTGTAGCAATTCCCTTTTTGTTCTTGATTTTTGAAGTGGAGTTTTCCTAAGGGTTTCCTCTTCCACTTGCTGGACTTGAGTTTCTCGTAAAATTTATTTGTTTCAAAATTCTTATTTTTGAATTTGTTATGTTTAGGGTGTCTCCTACTGGAGTACCTATTTGGGTATCTATTGTAGGCTTCTAATTTTTTCTTTTTTGTTGGATGGAGCAATAGGAGGTAATCCGTATTGTTCACAAAATATTCCTAATTTGTATTTGGCTATTGACTTGTCATTGTTGACTTGTTTTGTAACTTTCATATCAATACACATTTTCAATCCTTCTTTTTGGATAATATTAATAATATTTCCATAAGTAAGGGTATGATATGGTACGATACCTTCTTCATTAACTAAAACGTTTCTGATTTTATGGGCAAATAGACTTGATAATCCATTAATGAATTTTTCTTTCCAAAATGGTTGATTAATATATTCTCTAAGCATGACTTTAGACATGAAAACATCTTTGTACAACCTAAAATTGCTTAGGGTTAGACATCTTAAGTTACTGAGTTGGTCATGAATATTGGAGGTGACATTACTAGGTGTCCCAATGAAATGTTCTTTGATAGTGAAAAGTAATGTGTTGACCGCATCTGGGACTCCTCTTCCGATACGTTCATCGAAAATAGTGCGTTCTTGTAAATCCAGTGACCAAAAGGTTGACAACTTGGGTTTGACTAAGGTTATGATTGGTAATATAACTATTAGCAACCATGGAGATGTGTTGTAATTTGTTCAAAAGTTCTTGTTTTGATAATCCATCTATGTTCCATTCATAGAGTTTATCAGCTACAATTAAGAATTGGTTTTGGATGTTTCTTTCCTCAAATTGAATATCCGGAGGTGTTGGCCTTGGATACCAATTTTTGGTAAGAGTTGTCGGGTTGACTCTTTTGTTTGTGATTCGTTTTAGTTCAAGATTTTGAAAAGCTTCTTCTACTTTTCTGATGGAATTTGTTTCACTTTCGCCTTCTGAATCCCATATTACAGAAGTTGTTTCGGGTTAAGATTCATCTGGGTGTTGTAAAACATCAATGTTTTTTCTTTGGTGATGACTTCTAATTTCTTTTCAGACTCGTAATATTTTTCAACGAAATCGAAGAAAAATACTTCAAATCTGTGTTTTTGGAAATTGTTCCATTTATTGTAAATGTCCAATTTTTGTTCTTTTGTATATTTTTCCCTAAAGGTGTTTCTTCTGGAAATGTTTTCTATTGCTTCGATGTCAGCATTGAGTTTCTTCCATCGAATTCTGAATGGTTTGTTTAGGACTAGCAGTTGGTGGTTGATTGATTTGCTTCAATATCATATTAGGTTCGAGAGGTTTGTTCTCCTTGATTTTGGTTTTAGGTTGGTATCATGGATGAGTAACCTGAAAGGTTGTTTTTACTGATTTTAACTTCATGTTGACCAAATCATTAATCAATTGTTGTTAGGTAACTACTGAGCTAGTTTCTACTTATATATATATAATATTATACATAAAACTACCTCAACTATTGGGCCAATCACAGTTTCATACCTCATTTTTTTAAAATGTCAATGTCATACCTCATCTTCGAATTTGTTACGATTTCATACCTTCCGTCAGTTTGTCTGTCACTTCTGTAGTTAAATAGTGACGTGGCTTGAGATGAGGCCCATTCTCTATTAAAAAATTAATAAAATATTAAAAAATTAATTAAATATTAAAAATTAAAAAATATATATATCCTTTTTTTTTTTGCATGGGGGACCCACCCCTTATCCCACTCACCCTTCTTCCCCTAATCCCCCCACTCTCGTCTTCCCCTAATCCCCTCTTCTTCCTCCTCCCACACCCAAAAACCCACCTTAAACCCTAACCCTAATATCATTTCCCCTCATCCAACAACGTCGTGCTCTTCTTCTTCCTCCTCTTCTTCTCTCTATCATATTAATATTCATAACTCCTCTTTCGCTACAAGCCATCGTTGTCTCCATCGCACGGCTTGCTCAGCCACTGCAACGTCTTCCCCCCTCTCTGTCAAAGTAAAGTTTCCATCTATTTTCATATAATTCTCCAAATATCGAATCTTTATTTGTTCTTCAATTCTCCGAATCTGTTTTCAATTTTTTCTCTGACTTTCTCAGGTGCCAGACAGATCGCTGAGCTTCTTCTGTTTAAATTTTAAGTCTTTCAATTGGCTTTGGTTTGTTCCGTTGGATCTCAGATTTGGATTCGATGATTGCGAGCTTACTTACATATGTTTCTGTTCATTGCTGTGAATATTTTGATTTATCAATGTGTGAGTAGTTGTGGAAACGAATTGCGGATTCAAGAAGAACCGATCATGGCCCTTGCAAATGAGGTCGGTGATCTGAAACCGCTCCTAGCCTTTTCATATAAGGAAGAACTAGTCGTCAACAAGGCGCTCGTGATTGACGACCTCGCCGATGCAACCGACATCTGCGGTACCGGAGACGACGTCACTGTATATTACCCTGAAGCGGAGATCGGTCTGGAGGAGGGAATGCATCATAGTGGAACACGAAGATCTAGAAGGAGAGAATGGCGCTTGGGAATAGGACGAGGGGCAAGGGGAAAATGGGGAGCTCGACGACGTCGCCTGATTTGGGCTAATTGGTGAGGTGGCACTCAAAGAATGAGGAGGCTATGCATTTGAGGGATCCAGGTCATTGGCAGCAGCGGTGGAGGCGGGGGAAGGAGGATATCAAGGTTAGGGTTTAAGGGGGATAGGAAGGGAAGGTGGGTTTATGAGGGAGGGAGGAAGAGGAAGAATAGGGGATTGGGGGAAGACAAGAGCGTGGGGATCGGGGAAGAAGGGGGAAGGGGATAAGGGGTGGTCTCCATGCAAAAAAAAAAATATATATATATATATATTAAATGAATTTTTTTTAAGTTTTTAATATTTTATTAACTTTTTAATAAAGAGTGGGGCCCGTTTAAAGCCACATCACTATTTAACGGTAGAAGTGACAGACAAACTAACGAAAGGTATGAAATTGTAACAAATTTGAAGATGAGGTATGACATTAACATTTTTTAAAGATAAGGTATGAAACTATTACTAGCCCAATAGTTGAGGTATTTTTATGTAATTTACCCAATATTATATTGTGCAAATCCTAAACCCTATATATTCCATAAAACCTTGTTGAAATTAGGTTTGATAATTTTTTATACGACTCTTTAATCCGACAAAAAAATAACAGGTTTCGTGGTAACTTATTAACGAGTCGGGTCATTATCGAATCACCCATTAGATAACGCGTATGACACAAAAACGACACGAATATGATCTATTTGTTAGGTCTAGGCATTAGGCACGATAATTTCTTGCATAACCTGTTAGCCCGACGTGAAACGATACGACCTATTAATGAACCGGATCATTATCAAGACACTTGTAAATGATAAAGAGTCTAATAGTAGTTGTATAGTTGGAGTTAGTTAGACAAGGGCAATGTGTAATTAGTTGTGAATGCTAGGGTCAATTATGTTAATAGAATTGTATCTATATATACTGATGTAAATGTATTATTCTATAAGTGAGTGAGATAAGAGGAAGATATTTTTTACATCTTTAACTTTTCTTATAAGCTAAGATTTAATATGGTATCAATCGCCACCGCCTCACGGCCTTGGTGAATATTTGATCCTCACCGCCTCACCATCTCACCACCTCACGGCTTCTCCGCTTCGATCTTTGGTGAATTTTCTCTTTCCTCTCTGTATTTTGTTTGGCTATTTGGTTGAATCTTGATATTTCCTTCAAGCATGGCGTCCGACTCGTCGTCTTCTCTCCCAAATTCCTCTTCTCCAAACCCTAATTTAGTGCAAAGCTATACCTCTCTCACGATTCAGAACATTAGGAGTATGGTAGCGATCAAGCTTAAGAGCTCGAATTACCTTCCATGGCATGCACTATTTGCTCCAATTCTTCATCGCTACAAACTTCTCGGTGTTATTGATGGTTCTGAGCCATGTCTATCTCCTCTGCTTCCTGATCGTTCACTCAATCCTCTGTTTGAACAGTGGTATGAAAAAGATCAAAATCTCCTGATCTGGTTAAATTCTACACTCTCGGAAGAGATCATTCCTTTCACAGTTGGGGTTTCTTCTTCTTGTGATTTATGGCTTAAATTGGAACAGCGTTTTGGTGGAATTTCTGATGCTCATGTTCATCAGCTTCGATCTCACCTTCAGTCTATTTAGAAAGGATCTCAAT
The DNA here is from genome assembly GCF_019419815.1 of Pyrus x bretschneideri. Lineage (NCBI taxonomy): Eukaryota > Viridiplantae > Streptophyta > Magnoliopsida > Rosales > Rosaceae > Pyrus > Pyrus x bretschneideri. The sequence continues at coordinate 206,131 of NW_025999657.1, forward strand.
CGATTTCTTAGTATCTGCAAAAAATCAAGGCAATTTTCGATTCATTAACAGCCAATGGTGCTTCTGTGTCCGATCGTGACTTAATTGCTGCTACATTACATGGTCTACCAGAGGAATTTGACTTGTTTGTTGATTCTATCACTTTTCACTTATCATCTACTACTTTAGATGAACTTCATGGTCTTCTTTTTACCAAAGAATTGTCAATGGCTCGTCGCAAGAAATATGTTGCTACTGAACCACTTTAAGCTTATGCAGCTCAGAATCAGCAACCACTACTTCCTACACCACATTCCTCTCAAGCTTATGCAGCTCATAATCAACCTATGCAAAATTTCTTTCGCTACAACTCTAATCGTAGCCGAAATAATAATCGTTTTCATCATAATAGAGGCAATCGCAACTATCATGGCACTAATAGGGGAAATCACTCTAATTCTGGCTTCAACCGGTTCAACAATCAAGGATTTCATTCTCAGGGTTCCTCTAGCTTTCATAACACTTGTCAAATTTGTGGATCCACAAGCCATGAAGCTATTGATTGCTATGATCAAATGAATCTAGACATCTTTGGGAAAGTACCTCCTACCAAACTTGCTGCCATGTACACTCATTATGCATCCAAACCATCTCCTTCTTGGATTCTCGATTCTGGTGCTACCTCTCATATCACACATGACATCTCCAATATTACTTTTCCTACTCCTTACACAGGTGAAGATAAAGTGTATATCGACAATGGCAAAGGTTTGTCCATTCATCATACTGGCAATAAATCCTTAAATATTGCTCGTGCTTCTTTTAAATTGAACAATGTTTTACATGTTCTGAAAATGAAGCACAATTTACTCCCTGCATATGAATTTCTCAAAGATAATTACTATTCTTTGACTTTGAACTCAAATGGATATGTTGTTTAGGATTGTTCTACGAGGAAGATGTTTTTGCGGGGGCCAATTAGAAATGGTTTCTATCCTCTTCAAGGTATCCCTACTTCTTTCTCTTAATCTTGTTCCCCATTTCATGCTTTAGTATGTACTAAAGCACCTGTGAATATTTGGCACAATCGCTTGGAGCACTGCTCTTCTTCTATCTTCAGGAGAGTTGTATCTACAAATAAGCTTGCATTGCAAAGGAAGCACTCTGTTGATTTCTTATGCTCTGATTGTGCAATTGCAAAGAATCACAAGCTTCCATTTACTCAATCTAGTTCCTTTTCCACTACTAGTTTAAGTCTATTACATTGTGATGTTTGGGACCCAGCTCCAGTTGTTTCTGTTTATGGTTATAAGTACTATCTCTTAATTGTGGATGGCTACAGCAAATATACTTGGTTCTTTCCTTTAAAGGCCAAATCTGATGTATATTCCACTTTTGTTGTGTTCAAAACCCATGTTGAAAATTTTGTTGGTAATAATATCAAATGTTTGAGATCAGACTCAAGGGGTTAATTTACTAGTAACCAGTTTAAATTATTTCTTCAACCTCATGGCATATCTCATCAACTTAGCTGTCCACATACTCCTGAACAAAATGGCTGTGTTGAAAGAAAACACACACATTTGGTTGAGATAGCAAGGACTTTATTAGTAGCATCCAAAGTCCTTCATTTGTATTGGGTTGAATCATTCTCTACTGCCACTTATCTAATAAATAGACTGCCCATTTCTAGCTTGAAAAGTTATCCATGGGAAATTTTATTCAAGTTTTCACCAAATTACTCCAAGTTAAAGGTTTTTGGTTGTTCCTGTTATCCCTGGTTAAAGCCTTATGTTCACTCCAAGTTAGAAGGCAAGAGTAAAAAATGTGTATTTTTGGGTCATAGCTTGCAGCACAAGGGCTATCAGTGTCTTGATCCTACTACTTAGAGAATATATATCTCAAGATATGTGCAATTCAATGAAACCCAGTTTCCATTTCATCATCTTTCCACTGTGTCAATTTCCCAGAACTCTCACTCTCAATCTCCTGTTATTGATTTGCACTTCTCCGTACCACAAAAGTCTATTACAGCTTATCAGGACTCAAATTCATCTTCAAGTCATGAAGTTCAATCTTATATGCCTTCATCAACTGAGAATGTTTCTTCTTCAGCACTATCATCAAATCCTGCATCCAATTTTGCTGCTATCAACACCCACCATATGCTCACACGATCTAAGGCAGGTATCTTTAAACCAAAGGCTTATTCTGCAACTAAGCATCCCTTACCTGTGGATGTTGATTTTGTTCCTTCTACATATTTACAAGCCTCAAAGTATGCACACTGGAGACAAGCTATGCAGGAAGAGTTAAATGTTCTTCAACTCACTGGTACTTGGAACTTGGTACCTCACTCTCAATCTCAGAATATTGTAGATTGTAAATGGGTGTTCAGGATTAAGAGAAAACCTGATGGTATAGTGGACATGTATAAAGCTCGTTTAGTAGCCATAGGGTTTCATGAATAAGAGGGTATTGACTATCAAGATACATTCAGTCCAGTAGCTAAGCCAGTCACAATTTGGATTTTATTAACTTTGGTTGTTCACTTTGATTGGTTTCTTAATCAATTGGACATTAGCAATGCCTTTTTACAAAGGGATCTAAAGGAAGATGTTTTTATGACTCAACCACCTAGTTTCATTGATTCCAATCTCCCTAGTCATGTTTGTAAACTCAACAAATCTATGTATGGCTTAAAACAAGCTCCCAGGGCTTGGTTTGACAAACTTTTTCAAGTATTGCACACATTTGGTTTCAAGCAATCCTCCTCAGATGCTTCACTATTTGTTCTCCTAGCTCCAGTTCCAGTTATTGTTTTGGGCTATGTTGATGACATCCTTGTGATAGGACCAAATACAGTTATATGTCAGCAATTCACTCACAAACTCAGCCAAGTATTTCCTATTAAGGATTTGGGACCCATTCATTATTTTTTGGGTTTAGAGGTACAAAGAACTTCTAAAGGCATATTCATGCATCAAAGTAAATATTTACTTGATCTTCTTACCAAGACTAATATGGCAGGTGCCAAGCCTTGTGTAACTCCTTTTGGTACTTCTAAACTTGATCATAGTGGTCATTTTCTCTCTAATCTCACTGAATATAGATCTGTAGTGGGTGGCTTGCAATATATCACTTGGACAAGACTTGATCTCTCATTTGCAGTGAATCAAGTTTGTCAATTCATGCATGCACCAAGAGAACAACATATGCAAGATGCAAAACAGATTCTCAGGTTTCTAAAAGGCACACTTACAGAAGGTCTATGGTTTAAAAATGGTTCACTAGACCTCACTGCATATTCTGATGCTGATTGGGCAGGTTGCACCTATGATAGGAGGTTTACAAGTGGTTTTTATGTTTTTCTAGGTAAGAACTTGATTAGTTGGAATGCCAAAAAGCAACCAACTGTAGCAAGATCCGCAATCGAAGCTGAATATCGATCTTTAGCTCACACTGCAGCTGAAATTACTTGAATTTGCAAAGTGCTTTCTGATATAAGTTTTCCTCTGTCTAAAGTTCCAAGCATTTTGTGTGATAACATTTCAGCAATCTCTCTTGCCTATTTTCATGCTTGGACAAAGCATGTTGATGTTGACTATCATTATATCTAGGAATTAGTCTTGGTGCATCTGGTTAAAGTTCTATATGTCTGCAGCCAGGATCAATTAGCTGATATACACATCAAATCTCTATCAAAGCACAGATTTTGTTTTCTACAGTCCAAGCTTCCTCTTGGCACTTTTCATGCCCCAAGTCTCAGCTTGAGGGGGGTGTAAAGAGTCTAATAGTAGTTGTATAGTTGGAGTTAGTTAGACAAGGGTAATGTGTAATTAGCTATGAATGCTAGGGTCAATTATGTCAATAGAATTCTATCTATATATACTGATGTAAATGTATTATTCTATAAGTGAGTGAAATAAGAAGAAGATATTTTTTACATATCTGACTTTTCTTATAAGCTAAGATTCAATAAATGACACTTTAAAATATAGATTTGACACAATATGGTCAGTTATGATAACATATATGAACACGACAAATACAACCCATTTACTTATATATAAAGTTTCACTTTTGTTTCAGTTAATCTACCTCAATCTATATGTATTCCACTTCTTTTTGACTTCTTTCAGTTCTATCCAGTGTAGAATTTATTAAGTGGAAATGGGACCTTGGAATAATGTTTGGCCTGTTTGCATTGCATGCAGGAAAATCCCTGATAGAGAGCACCCAAGAAAGAAACCCTCAAGTACCTGTCCTACTCAGAAGCAGCAGCAGCAACTAAGTAGGAAAAGGAATAGGATAAGGATGAAAAATCTAGCAAAAATGGCAAGAACAAAATCTCTTCCAATTGGCCACCAGTGAAATCATTAGGCTGCAGCTAGTTCACTATTTCTTTAACCTCTTCACCTTTTGGATATTTGAAGTTTGCTCCTCTAATCCTATTTCTTTTTCTTCCTTTTATTTTTTCCATTTTTTCCTTAGAAATTTGACATGGGATGGAATGGTTGTTAATCGTATATATACGAAGTCTTTTAATTATTCCCTTCTTCTTTCTTTTTTTTTTTTTTTTTTTTTTTTTTTTTAAGTTTTCCTTTTTCAGCTGCAATGAAAGTACTATTAGAATTAGTTGGTACTTCATTATTTATTATATAGTTTGAGTGCTTGAAAACATTCACTTTTATATTCTGATCATACGTTCGATTTTACCCTCTCAATACTGGTGCCATTATAAATAAAATGTAACTTAATGACAAAGTCGTTTTAATGCAAAATTAAGGCCTAAGAGGAGGATAAAATGAGGCCTTCCGAACTCGTCTCTTAATATACATTTTTTTACAACAATATGGATTTAAGGTACATCATATTAAATTATGATAGAAAGAGATTTCTAATCAAGAATACAATGAAAATAAAAAAAAAATTAATGAAAATGGCTTCAAAACTTTAAGTTTTAATGATAAGGACAAAATAAAAAGTAAAGTGAATAATACCAGGACTGACTTTTTAGTGTAAAAATATGGTTTTTTTTTGTTACAGTGAACAGTAACTAGAGTTTTTCTTTAAAGTTCCCATGAAAATATGAGGTCTACTCTATAGCGAGCCTCAAGGCACAGGGAAATTTTTAGGTCTTCCCGATATTTATGTCAGGTGGTGTTTCTTATTTATGAGAATTTGACACCTAAATTTAGTTAATTAAAAAGGAAAACTAATGAAAATAACTTGAAAATTTTAAGTTTTAATGATAAAGACAAAATAAAAAGTAAAGTAAATATTATCAGAATTAATTTTTTAATGTAAAAATATGATTTTTCGTTAAATTAAACAATATTATGAACTTTTCGTTAAAGTTTATTAATTAAAAAGAAAAAAAATGTCTTAAGTGTCAATTTTCCACTAACGAGAGCACTACCTGACACAAATGCCGGATGCCCCCAATTATTTCTCCAAGCGCATGACTTGTTCGCTTTGCCTACAACCGTCTCTGCTTAATGATAAGAGTTGCAGAGCTGCACGTGCTTTCAAATCTTGAAGTTAGGTTTTGTTTGGTATTTTAATTCAATGGAAACAATCTTGCAATTTCTCTGGGCAAAATATTAGAGACACGAACTGCAGGAAGATAGGAAATTCATGTTAAAGATTCGAATAACAATTATCGTCAATACAGCTATTGCATAATCATCAGCCTCAAATGGCTCGACTCATCTCTAAAGCCATTTAGCCTATCTTTCTTTTTTGTTCTTTTCTCTTCTTTTTTATTTTTTTTTTATTTTTTATTTTTGGAATTTAGCCTATCTTTAATGAACTAATTTATAGTTCAACTGGTGACAACATGTAACAGCAATCAAGGACAAAAATAGTTTTTAAAAACAAAGGCAGCTTTGGTGAGCGAACGTGCAATCATAAAGGGCCAGAGCCCCCACAAAATTTTGTCATCTAGTATGAAAAGGGAATTATTATTGGTATTTCAAAAATATCATTATACACTTTAAATTTTTTATATTTGGAAAAAAAAATACATTTGTAATGAGTGTAGAATGAGATTTTTGAAATACCAATTACACTTTCCTATGAAAAATGCTAAGGAGATTCTGTTAAAATGTGACTCTCTTTAGCATAGTATTTTATAATGTTAACACAGAGATTGTGCTAAAAACATGAGGTATGAGGTGACCAAGAGCTCATGGAGAGTGCCCTTTTTCTTTTTATAAAGGAGATTCACACCTTTAAGAGAGTCTCCTTAGCACTTCTCATCTAATATTTTTATGTAATAATGCTACTTTTTAAAAAAAATTATTTTTATTTGCACTTTAAAATTTTATTGTGCACGCTTTATAAGTGTAAATTTTTTTTTTCTTTCTAAATATCAAAAATTAGAGTGCACAATGATAGATTTGGAGTACTAATAACAACACTCTAGTAAACGATTTTTCCTTTCTTTCAATTTTAGTATATAATAATGCTATAAATTTAAGTCAAACTTTAAAATTAGAGTTAAATTCAAGGGAAACTTTAAAGTTAGAGTTTTTGAAGCTTTTTTCTTGTTTAGTTGTTTAAGATTGAACTGCTTTTGATTATTTAGTGAAAGTTATATTTGTAGCTCATTATAATTGTTATCAATGACATTATTAAATTTACAATCAATGAATCATAAAGTTTATTTTAATTTAAGTTATAGTTTTCTAGCATCAATACATCATTGTACTTTTTTTTTTAAATCTTAAAAAATAGCCTTTTTATAATTTTGCACAAGATTCTAAAATTTTGGAGACCCCTGCTTAAAAAATGGACCTAAACGAATTGCACCAGTCAAATAGGAGCCTTGATAGCTAGCTAGCTCTTTTACATATTAGTTCTACAAAGAGGAATAAAACAAGGGATCAGGATCCTCATCGGATCCTTTTGTGGGGATCTTAGGATCAAGTAATCATGTCTATTTATCGTATATTGTGCGATCAGAAATTATTTAAATTTTAAAATTGAATATAAATATTACCTAACGAAAACTAACCGTACAATGTACGATGAACGAACATAATTACTTGATTCCCAGAATCCCCACAAAATGAATCCGATGAATATCCTGATCCTAAAACAAGAACCACAAAATCCAAAAGCGGGAAGATTAGATTAATCAAATAAAAAGGAAGGGAGCAAGAAATCGTGGGGAAACGTGGCTAGTGGGAGGTTAGAGGATGGATTCTTCATGTCTTGTTTTGGCGAATATATGAATGTGAGAAATTTATTAATCTGGTTAGAATATGGATGTATATTATATGTTTTTATATAAATTATAAAAAAATTTATTTTTTAATTTATTAATTTTTTAATTTTTTAATTTATATATCTTATTATTTATATAATAAAATATAATGTATTATTCCTTGTTACAGTCACACTAAAATGTCTTATCAAATAATTTGACCCTTTCATCAGTTGCAACGGGTTTTCCAAATCGATTTTAATTTTAAATAGAATTTGTGAGAGGGGACGATAAACACTACAAAAGGGATGGGTTTTCTTTGCTGGATTAGCTGTGGAATGAGATGGACGTTTACTTTCCCAACGAGGGAACCACGCAAGCTCCAACACCACCCAAATAATATTAAATTCTCCGAACTAAGGAATCCCATGTCAAGTTCAATCGGCGCAGCCATAACTTTTTAAGAAAAACTTGATATAAGTTCAATTTTTTTAGCCAATAGTAAGAATAGTCTAATTTATTAAAATAATTTTAATTCCTTAAATTTAATTATTTTATTATCAATAATTATCTATTCAATAATAAAATTTATTATAAAAATCAAATTTCTTCCTAATTATCTCTTTAATTATTTCTTTTTATTTTTATTTTTTGTTAGTTCTTGTTCTTCCTTCTGCTTTAAACCCTATTTATAGATTTTATTTTTAATTTTTATAATCAACCTACATCACATGTTAATTATTTTTATGTATCTATATGACAGATTCTTTTTTATAATCAATGTGTCACAAATTCATGTGTCTTGCTTGTAGGTATATTATGTTTTTTTCTACCTTTTAGTTAGGTTTCATATCTCGCTTACCGGTATAATATATATTCATATATTTGTTACTTGAGTTAAGGTACAATGTTTTGTAGATAATTTATGTTAGTATATTAGTTTTTTTTTGTTGTAAGATATTAATTAGATTTTTTGGAGTTGAAAATGCATAATATTAGAAGATTTTAATTGATTTTTAATATTTTAAAAAAATATAAAATGAGTATAAAAGAAATAAAAACATGTAATTAGATAATTGGACTCACTCTTAAAAACCATCTATGTTTTTGGACCTAGATCTAAAAGAACAATGGATCACAATTTTGGTAAGAAAAAAATAGAAAACTAATAAAAAAGTCTTGAAAATTTTAAGTTTTAACAACAAAGATAAAATAAAAGGTAAAGTGAATAGTACCAAGATTGACTTTTTAGTGTAAAAATATAGTTTTTCGTTAAAGTTCCCAAGAAAAAAATCTTCAATCTATTATTTCATCGAACTTTTGGTGTGTACATATTAAGTTATGCCGTGTTTTGTTAATTTTTGTCATGGACTATTAAATGAGTCTTTCTATCAAATACTTGTTGCACATCGTAAGGTCGAGTAAAAGAGATAGGAGAAAAAGATAAAGAAGAGAAAGATGAAAATTTACAAAAATCGATAAAGGTTGCACAAAAGAATCAGCAACCTGTTATTCAATGTTTTTGACTCATTCTTTCAATTTGCCGCAATTATGTGTAAATATATAAATATACTATTAAATTTACATGAGTTATAAGCAGCTAATAACCCCATGTTAGCTGCTCTAAGTTCAATAGACTTGAACAAGAAACAGAAATATATAGATATTAAAGTTTGTGTGAATTTCTGAAATTGTATTACTGTTATTCAAATGGAAGCTTATATATAGGATTACGATGTAAACTATACAAGGTTAAGTTATAAGATTGCAAGAAACCCTAATCACAATAAGTCCAAATTAAGTTAGGCCCACTTTAGCACTCCCTTTCAAATGGGTGCATAAATATCACCAATGGCCTATTTATCAAGTGCATTATAAAAAAACTCGACCTAAAACAACTTAGTGAAATATCTGCCATTTGATCTGCAAACGTTTTAATCGACTGATCCAACTTGAATGCCAGCAACTCCCATGGTTTTTTTTTTTTTTTTTCGTCAGAAAGTTAAATTTGTGCATGCTTGCTTTAACTTCCCAAGCCTTTAAATTATATAGAACTAAATTATACAATGGCAACAATAATAGGGTTCATTATACTTGCATATTCTACTACTTTTGAAAGGGAAACACTACTAAGGTTCAATTAATATCTTCTAGATGTTCAAATGCTTAAAAGAAAAAAATTAATAGCATGACCCTTCCGCAGTATTATATAATCTTAAAACGTTTTGTCACCTATTTTATATGTCATAACTTTTGGCATTAATTGTCTTCTATTCTATTTGGTACACCACATTTGAATCTCTTGTATTTGTATGTTTATATGGATCTAGCTATTGTAACATCCCACATCGTTCAAGAGTGAGGATCATGTAAGCCTTATATGTATATTTCCATCTCTGTCTAGCACGAGACTTTTTGGGAGCTCACTGGCTTCGGGTTCTATTAGAACTCCGAAGTTAAGCGAGTTCGCGCGAGAGCAATCCTAGGATGGATGAGCCACTGGGAAGTTCTCGTGTGAGTTCCTAGAAACAAAACCGTGAGGGCGTGGTCGGAGCCCCAAGCGAACAATATCATGCTACGGTGGAGTTGAGCCCTGGATGTGGTGGGGGGCCGGGCCGAGATGTGACAATTTGGTATCTGAGCCAATCTCTGGCCTAAAGTATGCCGACGAGGACGTCGAGCCCCTAAGGGGGTGGATTGTAACATCCCACATCGCCCAGGGGTGAGGATCCTGTAAACGTTATATGTATATTCTCATCTCTACCTAGCACGAGGCTTTTTAGGAGCTCACTAGCTTCGGGTTCCATTAGAACTTCGAAGTTAAGCAAGTTCGCGTGAGAGGGATCCTAGGAGGGGTGACCCACTGGGAAGTTCTTGTATGAGTTCCCAAAAACAAAACCGTGAGGGCGTGGTTGGGGCCCAAAGTGGACAATATCGTGCTACGGTGGTGTCGAGCTCGGGATGTGGTGAAGGCCTGGGCCGAGATGTGACAAATTTGGTATCTGAGCCAATCCTTGGCCAGAAGTGTGTCGACGAGGACGTTGGGCCCCTAAATGGGTAGATTGTAACATCCCACATCGTCCAAGGATGAGGATCCTGTAAACGTTATATGTATATTCTCATCTCTACCTAGCATGAGGCCTTTTAGGAGCTTACTAACTTTGGGTTCCATTGGAACTCCAAAGTAAAGCAAGTTTGCGCGAGGGCAATCCCAGAATGGGTGCCCTCCCTGGGAAGTTCTCGTGTGAATTCCCCAAAACAAAATCGTGAGGTTATGGTCGGGGCCCAAAGCGAACAATATCGTGTTATGGTGGAGTCAAGCCCGAGATGTGGTGGGGGCCCAAGCCGGGATGTGACAGCTATAATAAATTGTGAGACGGTGATGATATTAAATATAAGAAAAACTAATGAAAAAAATTTGAAAACTTTGAGTTTTAACGATAATGACAAAATAAAGGGTAAAGTGAATAGTATCAGGATTGACTTTTTAATGTAAAAATATGATTTTTCGTTAAAATTCTCTTATATATATTATATTCGTATAAATTATATATGACCGTCAAACCATAATTGTATTAAATTAATGTATTGTATTGTAGCTAATCTATGTATATATATGTTCTGACAAAAACAATCTTTGCTTGTATATGATTTTATATATTTCTTTTATTTTATGTAAGATCAATAATTAAATCCTGTTTGTTTTTACAACAGTTAGATCTTATATAAAAATTTTACCATTAACTGAGTGAGACATAACATTATTGTCGAACCGATCATACCAATAAATCATAGGGTAGTATTATTCGCATATCATTTTTCATCTAATACCCTTGTTAATTTTTACTTTGATATTATTCAATTCATCAATTTGATGACTAACAATTAAGGAGCGTGAAAAATAAAAGAGAAGCGCGAAAACAGATAACAAAGAAAACTAATAAAAATGACTTGAAAATTTTGAGTTTTAATGATAAAAACGAAATAAAAGGTAAAGTAAATAGTAATGATAAGGACAAAATAAAGGGTAAAGTAAATAGTAACAGAATTGATCTTTTAATGTAAAAATGTAATTTTTCGTTAAAGTAAATATTACTGGGAGTTTAGGACTTAGGAGTAATCAAAACAAATAAAATGCCAAATGGGAGTGCAATCAGCTTGGCTTGAAGCTCAGCCAGGTAGAACCGTCAATCAACCAAGAAGAACCCATCTGTCTGCATCATCAAGTTGACACCTTTTCTATACCCTTAAAAAACTATTTTTTTATTCCCAAATTCACCCCACCAGTCTAATAAAAACCCCTATATTTACCTTATTGCCCCTATCATCTTACAAAATCCCCATCGAGGGAAAAAAACTACATCCCCTGCCTCTGTCTGTATCTTCTCTGGAGTGAATGGAGAAAGGCGAGGGCTCAATGGCCGAGCAAGACGCGGCGGAGGAAACCCAGCACCACCTCACCCTCCCTTCCGGCTTGACTCAGTACGAGTTCGACGAGTTGAAGAGTTTCGTAAACGAGTTCCACAAGTATCACGTGGGCCCCGGAAAATGCTCTTCCCTACTCGCGCAACGCGTGCACGCGCCGCCCAACACCGTGTGGTCGGTGGTGCGGCGCTTTGACCAGCCCCAGGCCTACAAGCACTTCATCCGGAGCTGTAGAGTCAAGGAAGGGTTTGAAATGACCGTCGGGTGCACCAGGGACGTCAATGTTATCTCAGGGCTACCGGCTGCCACCAGCACCGAGCGCCTCGACTTACTCGACGAAGACCGCCAGGTCACCGGTTTCAGTATCATCGGGGGCGAGCACCGCCTCAGGAATTACCGGTCTGTCACTACCGTGAATGGGTTTGACCGTGATGGGAGGATCTCGACCGTTGTTTTGGAATCGTACGTCGTCGATGTACCCGAGGGGAATTCCGAGGAGGACACGCGTCTCTTCGCTGATACTGTTGTCAAGTTGAACCTCCAGAAGCTGGCGTCGGTGACGGAAGGGATGGCGGGTGACGGTGGGCGCTAAATCTCAGGTGATGTGAGAAAATTTCACACGGATTAACAAAAAAAATGGAATGGAAAAGTTTTTATTTTTATTTTTAATTTGTGCTTTCTTCTGGACTTTCTATTTTATTTTTTAAATACTTTGTAAAAATTTGCCTCTCTTAATCCCCAACGTATCCTTGGTTTTAATGGATTGACCGGGATGCCATGCTTGGTTAAGTTGGAATTGTGAGCACAGGTTAAGGGCATTTCAGTCAATGCGTGTGTACATAAAGTTCAAACCCAATGTAAATATTTAATTTGCCATTAGAATTTTTTTCATGGCCGGTTTTCAAGCGGGTATTTCATTTATCGTCATAAACAAATAAAAAAAAATTTAATTAACTCGTATAACATTTTTCTACAATCAACTTACCCTTTATAACCCAATTATTTTTTTGTTAACGGTAAATATTTTTGTAAACTCAAATATACTATCTGAAATGATCGCTACGTTAATAATTACTGGGGTAAAATGAACGATTGCATAAAGAAGTGAAATCTTAGTCGAGAAATATCTGGATATTATTGAGAATTACACAAAAAATAAATTTATCCCTACAATAAGTGTTTTACATTGACCAATTTAATGGCAACGCTCAATTTTCCATTCCGCCTTTTTTCTGTCTTACTATTCGTCTTCTTCACAGATTCATATAACCGAGTTTTGGAGGTGGAGGAACCCCACAAGCATTTTAGTTAGGGTTGGTTTGGTATTGAGGTGATTCAGAAAAAAATTTGTATCAAAAAAAGTTGGGAGTTATTTTTGTGTTTGGTAAACATTTAGCTTCAGTTTTTTTTCAAAGTTTTGGGTGAAAAAAAGCTAAAACTAAGAAGCTCTAAAAGCTAGCTTTGAAAAATCGGTTTTTTTTTCACATCTGTTTTTCATAAAAGTTTACCAAACATTATAATATTGTTTTTTTCTTTTTTTGAAAAATATTTTTACAAAAAAATTTACCAAACACTCTGCTGCTTTATTTCACTGCTGCTTATTCTCACAGCACAGCAGAAGTAACCTTTTTTCAAAGCATAATAATACCAAACAAGCCCTTAGTTACCAAAGAGGCTTCTTTACGAAGCTTTTTTTTTTTTTCTTGGGCACAAATTATGTGAATACAAAAACACATAATTGGTTTATACTTTAGATGGAGGATTCAAGGTTTTATAATCATCATAATAATTTGTTTTTCTTTATGAGATCGCCTTTGAATTTTGGCCGGAATGAACGTGGGATAATGCGCGATGGTATAGTTTGATTATTATGTGTGCTTTTATTGATGAATTTTAGATTTATTGTTAATTTCATATCGTACTTGACAATAATTATGCATTGAAGCAAAAAGAAATTCACTTGAGAGTGTAAGTTGAGTGTAAAGTTAAGTTCTATGTGTTTACCTAAATTTTTTTATAACAAACGGAAGTACCATTTCTTTACTTATATTAGGATATGTAAAGTATAGTTTGAATACCGATATTTTGAAAAATCTCTCGTGATTTGGGTTGTGTAACTCTACTCAAGTGTGATTTTGGTTAGGATGTTATATGTTTTGTAGAATGCAAGTTAATTTATACTATTATTAAGAAAATCTTCATTGTCAACTTTTTAATCTTATTTTTTCTATCTTACTCTCACTTTTTTAATACATCGATATTTTTACACTAAGGGAGGGAAGTTCGGCTAAACCACACAATGGACAGCTTAATTTGGTATCGAATTCGTCATCCACGAGATTCAAATTTAAGACTTCTTATTTACAAGTGAAAAGAAATACTATTAGGCTGTAGTACTAAGTGGTATTTTAGTCTTACTTTTATTCACAATATTTATATAAGGAGAATAAAACAGTAATTATGTATATTTTGAGAAAATGACAATCATATTCTTAGTTTTCCTCTTTTACTCACACTTTTAATACACAATATTTACAGTCTTCTTTGTCAACCTTTTAACCCTATTTTTCCTATTTTACCTTTACTTTTGATACACAATATTTATATAAGAACAAAACAGTAATGATGTATCTTTTGACAAAATGACAATTATATTTCTATTTTTTTTATATTTTATTCTCACTTTTGATACATAATATTTACATAAAAAGGATAAAACAGTAATAATGTAACATTAAGAAAAAATATGTCTTTAGTAAGAGAAACGTTCTCATCATCATTATCTTATACTCTTTATTAAGATTTTAAAAATTAATCACTTTTTAATAAATAAAATTATTTAAACACACGAAGTGTATGCTCATCTGCTACTTATATTAAATTAAGCAAAAGGGGTCACAATCCAAGCTGCTAGCTTAATCCTGCCCTATAAATGCAATAAAGAAAATGGTATCCACGCTTTTGACTTTATAAGAACATAATTGAGACAAATGGGGCTTTTTGTCCTCCAACTTCTCATCACAATTCACAATGCACCATCCACTTTGTTCTATTTTTGTTTAATATATACTCACACTACATACACTACATGGGTTGTAGCTAGCTATCATGTTCAATGCATGATGGGGGTGGGCATGGTTCGGATTAATTGGTTTTATCTCAAAATAAAGACCAAATTAGTTACATTATATTGTTCTAAATTGGTTCTTTTAGGTTCAGCATGATTCACAACTAAGAGATGATTTGGAGTTATGTGCGTTTAAAAAAAGCAGCTTATGCCATCTCCAACCGAAGAAGAGTCAGAAAACTCGTTTTAACCCTAAAGCCCTTCAAGAAATTAATATTTTAATGGACATTACCAGGCCATATTTCTTACTATCTCCAACTGAGGGGCTAAAAGGCCATAGACCAAACATAGCCATGTGACAAAAAACCATCTTTAACCAAGAGGATCGTAGGCCAAACATAATTTATTATTTTAATTTAAAAACTACAGCAACCTCAATTTAAAAACCATCTCCAACCTTCTCTTCTTTTGGTCATAACTAACCTAATGTATCAGTTTGCTTCTAAAATTCTCCTATTACAACTGATCATAACTATGCATGATAAAAGTATCCAAGGATTGTAATTTTCCTTTCATAATATTTCTTCATTTCTTTTCATAACCCAAGGAATAACATAAAAGACTCACAACTGATAACTAGCAATGCATAATTCTACCTACAAGGTAAAGACTTTATCCAAGGATTGTTCTGCTGCCACTGCTCTAGCTCTGTCACTCCTGAGATTAACTCTTTGTAAATCTGATTCTTCTGCTCGTATCAAAGTAGCCAGGTGAATACGATAAAGAACCTTAGCCACCAGAACATTGTTTTGCGACAGACCAAGCCAACTTGAAGATCGTCAATTCTTACCAAAGGATCCATCTTTTTCTTACCAGAGCGATTATGAGAGTGATCAGAATTTTCAACTACAACATGCTGCAGGGAAGGACCTGACTGATTTTCCTGATCACTATTAAATGAGGTTTGATGCGGCAGGATGGATGCGTGGTGTTACCAATGTGTTGGAGTGAGCAGCACCTGAAAATTAGAAAACATCACGTAGTCAAACAATGTACAACCCGTACATTGATATTGGTTTCCACTTTTTGGCATCAACTAAGGATTTAGTATCTTTTACACTAAACAAAATTCTTAAACTAAAGAAGTGCACATCTTACAGTCAATCTTAGGAATCACTCATTAAGTACAATGGATGAAGTATCGGAAGGGCGGTATTACCTTGGTCATCAAACTCTTCATTGGAGGATTCCTCTCTAAAGAAATTGTCACTGCCCGACAATGGCCGAGGCAAAACCAGGGGCATGGAAACTAACTGAGGAGAAATCCAATCCTTAAGACTCTTCATCCTTCCTGCAAAACATTCCCAGCTGAAAATCACATATGTGCCTAACAATATTCCATCTCTGTAAATCTAATTCAAATCATAATACAAGAAAATACAGAGAAAATTTAAAAATCCCTTTTCATATTTTAGTTTATGCTTCTAATAATTGCAGTAGGTTTGCTTCTTTACGTAAGTAATTATAATACAAAAATGAAAATTTTACAGCTAGAAATGAGAATTCAATCGAAATTCATGAATTTTCTGGCTAATTTGAAAGAAAAGGAAGTAGAATTTTACCTAGAAAATACGAATTTTGCAATGAATATGCTTTTACTCTACGATTTGGAGGAGACAAGTATCAAAGCCATGGGAAACGAAATCGAGAATTGGGGCCGCTCAGAAACCCTAATTTAGAGAGTCGAGGAATCGGAAGGGGCGACGAAAGAAAGGGTGTGAAAGGCTGAGGAGGAACAAGATGATGACGATGACTAGGAAAGCTGGCTGATCTTGGCCAGCCCTTTGGCCTGTTTTGAGATTTTTGGTTGGATGGGGTCTATAAGCCCTTTGGCCTAGCTTTCAGTTAGAGACGGTTTTTGTGTCAAAACGGGCTATTTTTAGCCCTATAGCTCTTTAGCCAGGTCGGTTGGAGATGGCCTTTAAAAAATCTAGAATATTAAATGTGTTGGTAAAAAAAAAAAGGTTAATCTCAGTTTACTACCTTGAAGTTTCTTGATTTTCAACATTTGGTACGTGAAGTTTTTTTTCATCCTAAAGTGGTGCCTGAAGTCATAATTTTGGGACAGTTTCATACATCCGTTAAGGTTGCTGTTAAATCATTCGTTAACTGCTGATTTGCTTCTTTACTTAAGTAATTATAATACAAAAATGAAAATTTTACAGCTAGAAATGAGAATTTAATCGAAATTAATGAATTTCCTGGCTAATTTGAAAGAAAAGGAAGTAGAATTTTACCTAGAAAATATGAATTTTGCGATGAATATGCTTTTACTCTACGATTTGGAGGAGACAAGTATCGAAGCCATGGGAAATGAAATCGAGAATTGGGGTAGCTCATAGACCCTAATTCAGAGAGCCGAGGAATCGGAAGGGCCAACGAAAGAAAGGGTATGCGAAGCTGAAGGGGAACAAGATGATGATGATGACTAGGAGGGTTGGCTGATCTTGACCAGCCCTCTGGCCTGTTTTGAGATTTTTGGCTTGGTGGGGTCCACAAGCAGGGCCTAACCCTCGGTTGGAGACAATTTTAGTGTCAAAACGGGCTATTTTTAGCCCTATAACCCTTTAGCCAGGTCGGTTGAAGATGACCTTATTAAAAAATCTAGAATATTAAATGTGTTGGTAAGAAAAAAAAGTGTTTTCTTTTTAAAAACTAATGTCAATGACAATAGAAAAGCATAAAAAAAGCAGAAGTAGTGTCTGCCATGCATGCTTCTAAAAAAATGTTTTTTTTTTCTTTTTCTTTTTCAAAGCATAGTGAAGAGTGCTCATTTAATGGAAGAGATGATGGCAATGGTGGTCTCGCAATTCGCCAAAAAGAGGGAAATGAAGACGAAGTCAGGAGTCAAGAGTTGGAGATAGTGGTAGTAGATAGATGGTTGCCGCTGCTGTCAAAGACTTAACTCCAACTCAAGTTGTGAATGAAGGGAGAAGGGGAGACTGAATGACTCAGTCTGTCTAAGTCTTCGAGGAAAAACTTCCAATCCAACGGTAGAGAGTATAGGATTTGATTAATCATCAAATCTATCCAATTATCCCAAACTAGAAATCGACCGGATTGTGGGCCCGTTTGCTTATATTTTTGGACCTACATCGTCCTGCCTTGTTTTGTGTTTTGAAATTTTAGACCCACCATGTACCTGCCCCGAATTACGAGTACTAGCTCCGCCCCACAAGTGCATGTATGATGGAGATTCGGGTATGATATCAAATATGAGCAAATAATGTCTTGTGATTAATCTCAACATAAGAAATCACATGATTTGATCTGGAGAGAATTGCACACGATCAGTCACATATAAAATCACATTCAACCTCCAATATGACATGATCATTGATACAGATTAATTGCAAACTAACATAAAATGAATTGATATGTAACGAAAGCACACTTAAATCTTGTGTTGCACTTAATGGGAGCTATTATCATTTGGAAACTTTCATGAAAAGAGTTTGGGCTAAGTTTATTTTAATAAAAAAACCATGCTATAACTTTATTTAATGAAAAAGAATTAACTTTTAATGAAAAACCCTTAAATTTTAATAAAAATGACAAAAAAAAAAAAAAACTTAATTTTTAATGAAAAATGAATTTAAAAATAAAAAAAATAAAAAAAACCTAACGCACACGCGTGGGACCTTACACTGTTTATGAAACTGAACACTATTTATGAAACTGCACTATTTATGAAACTGAACAGTACCATATTATTTATTGGTCCAATTTCATAAATAGTGCCTAGTTTTTTGTCCACTTTCATAAATAGTGTCTAGTTCTTGATCATGTTTTATAAATAATGCCTAGTTATTGGGTCCAATTTCATAAATAATATATAGTAATTAGTACAGTTTCATTAATAGTGTCTCCTTCTTTGTCCGGTTTCATAAATAGTGTCTAGTTATTGATCAACTTTCATAAATAATGCCTAGTTCTTGGTCATGTTTCATAAATGTTGTCTAGTTCTTACTCCAGTTTCATAAATAGTGTATAGTCCAGTTTCATAAATAATTTCCACCTATTGGTTTAGTTTTGGAAATAATGCATAATTCTTGTTTTCGTTTCATAATAGTGTCTACTTATTAGTCCAGTTTCATAAATAGTGTCTACTTATTGGTATAGTTTCATAAACAGTATCTACTTATTGGTGAAGTTTTATAAATAGTGTGTAATTCTTGGTTCAGTTTCATAAGATTTGAAACTTAGACCATTTTTGGTCCTGTAAAAGCACCCATTGCGCCGAAAACAATGAACCAAGAAGTGACTCTTAGATCAAAACCTTGAGAAGGTTATGTTCTTAGTAATTATATTTAAAAAGCAATTTTCAATTGCCAAATTAAAATTTCCTCACTTTTTTTCATACACCTACAATAATAAATGTAGCTCTCCATCCAATTTGTTAAGCTTGGGTGTCATCTTGAGAAATTTTTTCTTGTGCCCGCGACACAAATGGTATACCACGTGTTATTTGATAAGTGGTGGAATTTTTTTTTTTTTTATGTCATTAATTTTTTACCATAAAAATCTCACAACTTGTATAGAGTGTACCACCCTCGTGTTCTGGACACAATGAAAAGTTTCTTGTCATCATGACTACTATTAGAAAACAACACCACAAAAATAAAACAAAAGAATGTAATTCAATTCAAAGTATTTTTCTTATTCTAAGCCAAAATATATATATATATATATATATATATATATATATATTAATGTAGGTGACGATGGGACAAAAAGGTGCGAGAAAAAAGTGGAGTGTTTGAAGTGGGTGGGGCGGGGGGATAACGCCCCAACGCAAGTTGGGTTTGTTAAGTTTTTTTTTTTTTTTTTTTTTGTTATTAGTCTTTTGTCCTTATTATTAAATAAAGTTAGTGGATGGTTTTTTTATTAAAATGTAAAGATTTGAAGTCCTTTTCATTAGTTTTCCTTTATCATTTATCAAACCCTCTTAAAAACACTTTTTTTTTTAAAAAAAAAATTTTGAAAAATCATCTTAGATGAATTACATTTCGAGAGTGTCAACATTTGTGTGTATTGAATGGGAAAACTATTCCATGAGCTAGCGATTTTATTTTATTTTTGTTAAATAAAGAATAATATTAACGGGGCAAAGCTCAAAGAGAACCGAGAACAAAAAAAAAAGAAAATAGGCAGCAAGCAGTGGTGGATTCAAGATTTTAACATAGGGTTCCAATATAGAAGCTCCCAAAAAAAAAAAAGATGAAAATAACATTGAACAAATAAATGGCAAACTACAACTTTTCATTCATAATCTTTAGGCTAAACAAGCTCGAAATACTACATTTGTCCACGATGGGATTTCATACTTTGAAATGTGTCATGATAGTTTTAATTGTCAATATAATAAATAAAAAAAGCATTTTTCTCAATGTAAATAACTAAGCTATCATTTAACCATTGATCCCCCCATTCTGTTACGGAGTGGACTCTTAATGATATTCATGGCAGAAAATGCTCTCTCCACTGAAGTAGTTGCAACCTGTAAAACCAAAGCCAATTCAATAAGTAAATACACATATTGAAATACTCGATGCAACCCTTTTCCCACCATTTTCTTAGCAAGATCACTAATGCTTTGCAACTGAGAAAAGTCACTTCTCGAACGCATAAATGAATATAAATATCGAGTTGATCTTCAAGTACTAATAGGTCTTGCTTCGTAAAATCTTGAGGGTACAATTGAGCAAGGCGAAATAGCTTTTTTCTTTGTCAAAAGCTACAAAATAATCATTTGGACTCAAACTAGCCAAACATATGAGCAATTCGGTACTTGTCTCATTGAAGCGATCATTTAACTCTGTGAGTTGGGAATCAATGACAACAAAAAAGAGCTCCACTTTGTAACGATGACCGTTGGTCTTTTTGTGGGTATTATGGCGTGAACTCCATTGAGCTACATATGTCTCATCCATGTTAATAACCTCAATATGATGTTCGACAGAAAATGATGATACTTTGTCAACCAAAAGATCAAACCCCTCATCATTCCTTATGTAGAGTAGTTGTTCTTTACATGTGTTGACTAAAGCCATTGCATTCACAATCTCTTGGTCATTCTTTTGTAATGCTTGTGATAAATCATTTGTGATTCCCAATATAGATTTCATAAAAAATAGGAGAAACACAAACTCAAAAGTTTGTATGTCTCTCAATAACCTATTTGCTTTAGCCACACTATCATTGGTGTTATCATCAACAATCATTTCAAGCACTGACCACGGATGAGAACATAGAAATCATACTAATCAAAGTACTATAATATGAATTTCATCTTGTAGCTCTGGCACGTTGAAGACTAGTTTTTTGATTTAAGCGTTGTCCTGTCATAAGAGAATCATTTTCAAGAGCTTTCATAAGTTCTTTTTTTTTGCATCTCTCTAAGTGCATCAAGACATTTACATGAAGCTCTAATATTATTTACCACATTATTAGCCAATAGGAAAAATGTGTTAACATCAACATTATCCTTTGCTATGGCAACAAGAGTTAATTGGAGTTGATGAGCAAAACAATGAATATAGAATGCACAAAGTTGTTCATTCAAAATCTTTGTCTTGGGGCCATTGAACTCACTTTTCATATTACTAGCACCATCGTAACCTTGTCCTCGTAAATTGGAGAAGCTCAACTCATTGAAATTAAAGAACGCATCAATAAACTCCTTTAGTGTGTTTGAAGTGGTGTCGGGAACATATTGAACTCCTACAAACCTTTCAATGACTTTCTCATTTTTGTCCACATAACACAAAACCACCGCCATTTGCTCCTTTATACAAACATCATGTGCTTCATCAACCAATAGAGAAAAGAACCTAGCATTCTTCATATCACTTATGATAGTTTTAATGGTTTCAATAGAACATGAATGAACAAGATCTTTTTGAATTGAAGGAGCTATTAGCTTGAGATTTCCCAAAGCTTTATCTAACATAACAACCTTTATTTTCTCATCATGATCCTTAAGGAATTGCAAAAGCTCCAAATAGTTACCTCTGTTGTTTGAAGTGTCACTTTCATCATGATCACGAAATGAAAGACCTTGTCGCAACAAAAACTTAGTGCAATCAATTGATGCATTCAAGCAAGTGCGATAAGCCATACGAGCTTCTTCTGACTGTTTGACCACATTTGTTTCAATATGTGTCTTTTGATTCATTAGATTACCAGTGGCTTCAATAGCTTTATTGTGAAAGCTACCAACCATTCCTACATGTTTTTCAAAACATGTTGTTGCGTGCTTCCAATTTTGAAAGCCTACCTCAGTAAAGACATCATTGCCTGATTGTTCAAATTTGACATTGAATATATAGCAATAAAAGCAAAATGCAGTATCTTTAGATATACTATATTCCAACCAATGAAATTCTTTCAACCAAATATCAACGAACCGTCGCTTTTCATTCAAATGCAAACTGAATGGAAAACTATGATCATTGGTTCTAAAAGGCTCCATCAATATATATGCTCTTCAGACCTCATCTCTAATATTTGGAGGATAATCCTTCATTGGAATTCTCTTTCCAGGGCCTTTCTCAATATTATCCAAATTAACTTTTAACTCATTTTGTTGTGAAGTGGAATTACCTGCAATTGGATCAGAACTATTTGGAATTTGAGGGAAACTATTTAAAATAGGATTGGAACCATCCAAGTTTGGAGATGAACTATTTGGAATATGATTGTCCGAACTAATCGAAGATGATTTTCGCTTGTAATATCGTTCCATACTTCTAATTTCTACACATCAATTAATAAAAAAAATCTATATCAATTGATGTAGCTAAAAAATATGTATGAACTAACAATGTAACACAATCTTCAACAAAAAAAGAAAAAAAAACATTATAACACAATCCAAGTAATATAAAAAAATCCTAACGAATCAACAATAAATATGCACAAACTAACACTAAAATAGATATGAAAAAATCCTAAGAAATTAACAATAAATAAGGCTGAACTTAGTTTAAAACCCATTACTGTGTGATTGTTCGGCTTTTTATCAAAGACCCTTACTAAAGACCATTATCAAAGACCCTTATATGTATTCACTATTCAGCCCCTTTGTTTTTAATTAGTGCTCTTTAGATTAAAAAAATAATAATAGAAATAAAAATAAATAAAACACTAAAACTAAAACTAAAAATTCCTAACAAATTAACAATAAATATGTATCAAACAATACTAAAAATAAGTACGAACTAACACTAAATTAGAAAACTTACAGAAATTATAAAGTTGATGTTGGATGGCCTTCAGCTGGCTTGGGTATGTAAGGAACAAGAGCGGCACACAATTAGGTATTATATAAATTATAATTGGTAAAGTGAATTTGATTGAAAGTAATCTGACTAATGAAAAACCATTGGGCTTTTATTAAATATTAAATGGTTTGTGTGAAATCCCGTCCCCATATTTCACTATTTAAAATTACGTATCTTGTATTTCCTATTCATATTCATAGTTTCGACGTTTTCATATTTGCGGCGTATATTTTTTTCAATAAATAAAAGGATGAAATTGCCCCTATTGTATTAAACAGAATTCTTCACGGATGTATTTGATACTTTCATGATTTTTCATATTTCTTTACATATTCGAATAGTACAGCTCGATATGGACGCATGAGCGTAAACGGAATGTAATTTGGAGTTATAAACAAACGAAGTTGAGGGCAAAATGGTCATTTGACCATCATCTAAAAGGCTCCAGATTTGCTAGAGCAATGATTTATGGTGCCAGGTGTGTGGCTGTGATGGGAAGAAAATGAGAGAAAGGAGGGATAGAAGGGGGGAGCGGACCAATCAAAAGAGAGAGCAAGGAAGGGAAAGGAGAGAGGAGAAAATGAGGGAATCTGGACCCCCTTTTTGACCCGTAACCCGACTCAATGGCTTCCATGGTTTCTGACGCCTTTCATAGCGGTTTTTGGTGAGTTGAAGCCATTCATCACTTGAGAAACACTCCAAAACCCTCCCTCTACCAATTCCACCCCAAAATTGATGAAATTTGATCTTGAATTTGTGAAATCTAAACAGTGGGTGCAACGGATGCTTGGCGGCGATCCACCAAACCTGAAGCTAACTCCATTAGCCACCAACACTAATAGACTCCACTAAACCTCAAGAACAAGGCCCAAGCAGTGATGGAGGCGTTGGAGCTCGTTTTAAGGACAAATCGAGAATACCCATTTTTGGGTTTTTGGCAAATCAAGGGTGATTTCAAGTGTTTTCAGGCTGAATTGGACTTTAGCCCATGTATGAAAGTTCTTCCTCTTGTTGTGCTCTACATTCATATAAAATTTGGTAATTTTTGGAGTTAGGTGAATTTTCCAGGAGTCAGAGAGGATGGCCGCCGTATGCAACGGCACGTAGCTAGTAGGCCAACGATGCCTTTTAAGTTCTCCAATTTCAAATTTGATATCCGTTTGATGTGATTTGATTGTTTAAACCTAGTTTCACTAGGGTCCGCCACTTAACTTTTGTAGCAAACGACGATTCGAACGTTGGATCGTCACCAAACTTTAGTGTGTTATAGGATGTAATATTTGAGGACATTAAAAATTGACAGATCGGAAATCCGATGTACGGATCTTGTGAATTGAATTTTTAAGTTGTAAAACTAATTGTTGACCACCACCGAATTCTAGCAATTGGCGGAGATCCGACCGTTGGATCATTCCGAAATTTTAGGATATTGTGATAGAAGATAAATGACACTCTTAGGAAGTTACAGATCAAAATTCCGTGGACAAATATTCCGGATCGAATCACGTAGGGTTGTGGATACCACCATTGACTGAGAGTTGACTTTTGATCAACATGTCTTGAATCGATTTAAATACTAAAATTAGTACTACTAGAGATTAAGTGAAGTCTAGTGGGCCTACAGTGGTTAGTGAGTGACATTAATAAATGTGATATGGTTATTATCCTGGTTTCATAGTTAATGTCTTTTGTGGATATCACTTGATTTTATTAAATGTGAGTTAATTGTGTATTGAAAACATTTATGAAATGTGATTTGACGTGCATATTTGAAATGTGGTTTGATTTGCATGATTGGTATGATGTGATGAAATGTGAGGGCTAGTAGTGGACCGTTAACACATTGCTATGGGGTTTGTTGCTTCGAAGCTTGTTTCATATTTCATTTCACTGTTTCATTTCTCATTTCATTGACCATCCCAAATTGTGTAACTTGTGCTTTGTTTCATTTCTTGTTTCATTGAGCCTTTATAAATTGAGTAGCTTGATTCATGTTTTGTTTCTTTGAGCCGTTGTTATGTTTCTTAGACTTCCGCTCGATTTTGTTAAGTGATTTGGAACTGGGTTCCGCTGGGGTTCCGTTGAGTGGTTCGGTTCCCTACTCCGTCTGGATTCCGCTGAGTGGTCCAGAATCCCTCGTGCTTTGTGATTCCATTGAGTGATCCAAAATCGTATCATGCCTTGGATTTCATTGAGTGGTTCAATATCCATTGTACTTTGCGATTCCGTTGAGAGGTCCATAATCCCTTCTTCTTCAAAATCATATCTTGGTTTATATTTCATTGAGTGGTCCAGAATCCCGCTTGGTATTTTGGTTTCGTTGAATGGTTCGAAACTCGATGTTGTTGGATTTCGTTGAGTGGTTTGAAATCCCATTTTTCAAAGATGTAGGCTTTCGGCCGAAATGCGTTGCTCTAGCCCTACATTTTGGGTGTTGTATGTGTTATTGATTGATGTGATTGTGGAATGGTGTTGGAAAGCATATGTATGTGTGAATGGCAAGATAATAACTGTTGCTTGGCTTATGGTTAATGTGTAGTGTGGTACTTAATGTTTTCTGGTAGAAGTATTTTATGAAAAAATTAGAATTTAACAAATAGTGAACTACGAATGGCTTGATCCGTATTTAGGGTATGTGGGCAGTCTAAAAAGGATGTTGGATGCATCCATAAAGTACATGAAAATCACTACGCAATTCAAAGCTTGAGTTGTGCCTTGTCCATATCCCGGAGGCAGGGTATGTTATATATACGGATACTTGATAATGTCACATGTCGATCCGAGACATATGTCAGGATTGGGGCGTGACAGTTAGGGCTAGGCACGGGCCAAGCCCAAATTTGGAGGAACCTGGCCCTACTCGCTTTAAAATGTAACGGGATGGGCTGGGCCGAGTAGAGGTATTTTGAATTTGGGAGTCGGACCTAACCCGGCCCGAAATGGGTCCACGAGTCCAACTACAATTTTTTTTTTCTTTTTTCGGTTTTAGGCATACTGCCACCAGCCCACGACCCCAGTTTTCCATCGCAAAGACCGATGTGTAAAGACATCGCAACCGTCTGCTTGCCACATCTCAGCCATCAACAAACCACATATTTCCATAACCTGGGATTCATCTTCAACTATCTCTCTATAAATTCAAGTAAATTATTTAACTCCCAGCTAATTTAATTTGCAACTGTAACCCTTCTGATCTTCTAAAAAATTTATGATATGGGTTATGCATAGGATCAAAGACCAGGCTTCCCAGAAAAAATCCAACATTTTTGAAGCATTTTTCAGTGAGACCAAAGTTTTTGGGGACCAAAATGATTCAGCCATCACTTGATTCAACAAATTTTTTGAGACAACAAATTTCTGGACCCGTGGATCCATACATATAAAATCATGGCACCATTTATCCAAAATCAACAAGGGGATCTAGGTTTATACCATTACAATATTAGACTCAAAATCAATGGGTTCCATTTTGTCTCCTGTTCCTTTTCAAAATCAACAAAAGGGATATAGGTTTGTACCCTTTGATTGCAGGATCCCTACATAAACAACAACATGCAAGAGACATTGTCCTTCAAATTTTCCTTAATCTAAACATAGAAACAAAATCGAAGAAGGATGAGACTAAAATTTACCTTTGGGGCTCGGGTCCAAGAGGAATTTGAGGGCCGTGGGTGCAAAGGCTGTGGTATTTAGGGGAAGAAAGACATACAAAAAAGAAATCTGGAAATGGAATAATAAGCACCTAGGTATAAGATGGACCGTTATATCATTGAGGCAAAAGCTCAAGCTATTAGTGACTGAAGCAACTAAATTTGCTTGGAGTAAAGTTGAGCCTTTTTTGACTGGAAAGAGTTGTAGAAATAAGGGAGGGATTGAGAGAAACGGTGGATGTCGAAGCTTAAATATGCTCTTGGTATGTTACAAACGGACCGAGCCAGAGGCTCGTTCCCTCTCATTTTAAGATATGCCCTGCCCTGTTAATTTTGTATACCCGAACCGCCCCACCCCATTTTGTGTTTAGAAATTTTGGACCCGCCTTGTACCCACCCCAAACAATAGGTACCCGCCCCTACTCTTTGGGTCCAGGACCTGTTTGTCCACCCTTAGTGACAGTTTGACTTTTCTATAAAAGATGGTGAGTGCTCTTTGATGTGAGTTTGTAAAATTTTTTTAATGACTTGGCTCAAAACGATGTCGTTTTGGCCAAGTCATTTAAAAAAAATTGGCTTTCTTCTTCCTCATTTTGTTTTGCACAACATGAAGTAGCCATGACTGCTATTCTTCTTCACCACTGCCCAGACTTGGGTGGTCTTTAAAGGTCTTCACAACCATTTATCCAAGCTTCCGGGTGGTCCCGGGACCACCCTAATCCCTTAATAGATTTGCCTCTGGCAGTGAGAAAATTGAAAGGCACCAATAAATAAAAGGTAAAAACCCAAAACAAAGACTACACCACGTAAAGGAAGGTGACAAGATAGCATAGAGCCTAAGAAGCATCAACATTCTAGTTATGGAGAACCATCACGTTAATGGTGAAGGGCTTGACATGCAAAGAACACTGTCGACACCAGATTATATTAGTGATCGACTGAAAGGGAGCAGTAGAAGCTTTCTTGCAATTTTTAAAGGTGAGGTTATTCATTTTCACACCATATGCAATAGACGTTGACTGCAAGAGAGAGTTTTCTAGCCACCATGGGAAAGGATTTGCCTCGCCAATGAGCTGCCACATAGTCTACAAAAGAAGACCACGGATGATGAAACCAAGGAACCCCACACCTCACCAACACATGCTAGCATAGACCATGAGTAAAAGGGCATTCAAAGAAAAAGTGGGAATGAGATTCCAACTCAAGGTCACAATTTCACAAAGCCATTGTGGAGATTTGCATGTTGGCAGTTGATGGCATTTACTAGTTGTTAGTGCAAAATTGGCAATTCTTAACAAAATGCCTGTGTCTGTAATAGCTTAGATTTGTGACATATTTTCAATTGTAATTGTTTAAGTCTAAGGATGTCTCACACACTTTTGATCGCAAGGATGCTACGTAAACAAGATACTTATTCAAGCACGTTTGCAAGCACGCATCCAACTACATTCATCAGATATCCCATGTTATTGTATTTGGAATAAGACTCTTTCTCATCATGTGTTTTATCTCTTTAAGATGAGTTATTCTTTCTACATTTATTATTAAAACACATCTTTTGTTGGTGGGATTTATCTGATTGCATGCTTTCAAAATAAAATTGGAGAATGTACGCATGAATATCGGTTTCTATGACAAAAGAATTGAAAGGTAGCACCGTTGTGTTTTGGGCAAGAAAAATAATTTTTATATTGCTGCTATCTTGTATTTTCAACATGTGTTTTTTAAGAGAAAATATTATTTTTCATGCTGCTTTCATTTGAGTTTTTAATTGAATGTCAATTATGAAAATGTGCCTTGTGATTTTCGTAATTGATTGTTTTTCAACAAACACTTCATCAAATATACATTACACATGATCGAGTTAGTATCTCTCAAAGTTCAAGGGAAAGGTGATTGATGACCATGTTAGTGTCATGCCACTTCAACTCGAAGGCTGAAGAAAGGTCGAGTAGCAAAGCGTGAAGACAAAGATGCCAGCTAGTATGGGTGTCTAGTTGATGAGTTTTTATAAGTCTTTATGTATTCTTTCTTTCTTAGTGTTTCCTGGCTTGGTAGCCAGAGGATTTTCCCAGTGGTGGGTTTTGCCTCGTTAAATCCTACAATATGTGCGCACTCTTTATATTTATGCTGAATATTTGTGTAGGATTTAGTTTGCACTCAGAGACCACCTCTATGAATCTAACTAATCTTTACCATTGCTAACTATTGATAGACAGGGCCTTCTAGAGGGAACTAGGATAGTATGGTTTATATATTTTCGGCTACTAGAACCATAAGATGCACTGTACTTGTGTAAACCACAGCAATAACGACTTGAAATCCACAATTTTGGATGTTACCAACATACGAACAAATGGAAAAAAAAGTTGGTTTATATTTCAAACTGGTCTAAAGTTTTTTCGACTTCACTAACAGCCGACACAGCCACAATAAGTGGCGAGGCATGGAAATAAGGGTATTATTCTTCTGCTTTTTCAGTGAATGAATGAGCTCTTGGCATATAAACAATAATAAATTAGCTGCCTTTAAGAGTCAGGGAGCCTACTGAGGTCTCCTGCTTGTGTGATGAGTTATGCCAATCTCCGGACCATTTTGGCTAAAAAGCCTGCATAAATTTGGTATAGCTTAGTAGGTAGATGGTGGGTGTATACATATCATCAGGATCGTCTTTCAAATTTTGGAGACCTTATGCGAAATTTATAAAAGGGACCTTCCTAAGATAGTCTTTCAAATTTGTTTTTACAATATATTGATACTAGAAATCAATTACTAAAATTGAAACAAACTTTAAAACCCACGCTAATGATCAGTTTCCAAATATCATTACATAATAAGTAAAAGAGACTACAAAAATAATCATTACTAAATAATCAACAATGAATTTAACCTTAAAAAGTCAAACTTAAAGATGATTTTTCGTGCATTCTTTATTGATCATCAATTAAATAGTATTATTAAGTTGTTAGAAAAATCAGAAAAGTGGGAAAGATTTGTTTTGTTTTTTGTTTTCTGAAAAAATGAGAAGGTTGAATAGTGGTAATCATAGGTCCCACTTGAGTTTCATTTTATTTTATTTTTTTTGTTTTTTAACTAGAGTAATATTATTTATATTATGTTTTTGTACCACATTTTCATATCATTTTAGGTGATATTTGATATGGACAACCACTTCACTTGAATTAATCAAATTTTTTAATTTAGTTCATTATTTAATAAACTAATAATTAAGAAAAACTAATTAATTAAATAATGATCGTGGCATAGAAAGAGTCTTTCTCATGCATTTCATTAGGTCTTGCAAATTTTTCAAATGATGTGGCTGTCCACATATAAAAATATGGTATGAATATGAGTACTCTTACCCTTAATTTCTTAAGAGTAATGATATTCATACCATGTTTTTGTACCACATTTTCATACCACCTTAGGTAGCATTTGATTTGGACAGCCACATCATTTGAATTAATCAGATTTTTAAATTTAGTTCAATATTTAATAAACTAATAATTAAGAAAAACTAGTTAATTAAATGATGATTGTGGTATACAAGAAGTTTTTCTCCTTCATTTTCTTGGGTTTTGCAAATTTTTCAAATGATGTGGCTATCCACATTAGATGCCATCTAAGATAGTATAGAAATGTAGTATAAAAACATTCAGATATAGTGCTGCTATATATGTTAGATACCAACTTTTTTTTAGGGCCCCTTAAATTTTGGCGCCTTACGCGGCCAAACACTTCGCTCCCCTCCAAACACCGCCACTGCGTACCATTGAGATAATGTTAGAGCATTTCACATTGAACTCGCTACTAATACTGTCGGTTTAAGAGCAAAGTCAACGTCTACATGTCATTTGAGGTTGAGTTGAGGAGAAATGAGATTGGAACGCATTTGAAATGCTGGATGAATTGACAAGTTAGGTGATGGTATGATACAATATAGTATACGAATGGAATATATTAAGTGTATGTTTTGTATAGTACAATATCGTAGGATATGAAAAATATCGACAGACTAATTTGTGAACATGTTTACGTCCTATTTTATGTGTTGATTAAACATTAATAATGCTAACCATATCATGTTTTTACATGCTTTTAGTATTCTATTATATGATAAGTAATGTCTAAAAGTCACAATAATAAATAATTTTATTTCGTTGACCAAATAATTGATTTTAAGGAATTTTAACAAAAAGTTCTTGGTACTGTTCATTTTAAAGAAAAACCATATTTTTACACTAAAAAGTCAATCCTGATACTATCCACTTTACTCTTTATTTTGTCATTTTCGTTAAAATTCAAAGTTTTCATGTCATTTTAATTAGTTTTTCTTTGATTTAATGTTGATTGAACAGTCTTGTTCTCCTATTCTCTGTGGTGCACGGAAAAGCTTGGTTAATCACCATTAGATTTCAATGGTAGGAGAAAGATAAGTGTATATTCAAATATATATATATATATATATATATATATATATATATATATAAAAGTAAGCTCACATCCTCTTTTTTATATAGATAATATTATTTCTTAAAAAAAAAAAAATATATATATATATATATATATATTCTCTCCTCTTCTCGCACCTTCCTTTTCAATTCTCTCTCTCTTTCATCTTCGTCTTCTCGAGAGGAGAGAATAAACGTCATCGAACCAACCCTCTTAGTTCAAGAAAACTATCAAAACCCTGCCTTGGCGCTTGTCATTGGGGGTCAAGCCCGCATGGGGGCACTGCTTTCCCACCAAATCGGGCCTCAAATCCAACTCGCATTCTCCATGACTAAAACACCTCTGTCACGAATTGGCCGTCCTCCATGGCATTAGACGAGAAGCTCCGGGCGGTGTTATATTATTAAACGAAAGTAACTCATCAGAAATAAGTTAATGCTATATTATGAATTTGACTAAGAACAACACTTCTTTTCGTTGTTCATATTTGAAGTCAAATTCATTAATTTATACAAGTCTTGCCATCACTCGCATAATTTAACTAGGGTCGCATTTAGGGATAGGCAAAATACCCATAGGTATGGGTAACCGAGTTAATGCTATATTATGAATTTGACTAAGAACTACACTTCTTTTCGTTGTTCATATTTGAAGTCAAATTCATTAATTTATACAAGTCTTGCCATCACTCGCATAATTTAACTAGGGTCGCATTTAGGGATAGGCAAAATACCCATAGGTATGGGTAACCGAGTTAATGCTATATTATGAATTTGACTAAGAACTACACTTCTTTTCGTTGTTCATATTTGAAGTCAAATTCATTAATTTATACAAGTCTTGCCATCACTTACATAATTTAACTAGGGTCACACTTAGGGATAGGCAAAATACCCATGGGTATGGGTAACCACGGTTACCCGTCTATTTAGAATTCACGGTTATGGTTATTGGTAACCGTTTAGATGAATAAACAGTTATGGGTATAACCGTTTACTCGTGAAATTTAAATAGACAGTTATAGGTATTACCCGCAGTTATAAACGGGTACCCATTTAACAGTTTATTTTAATATATGTAAAATAAAAAAAAACCCTAAATTAATACATTTTTAGGTCGGAAATATCTTACTAATTCTGAGTTCTGAGTTTATTTATCATGCATTGCATGCTAAACATATGTTGGTTGGAAGGGATGCAGCATGCTGGGCCTCTTGGTCTATTAATTTCAGTGACAGTCTCAAGTTTAGTGGTGTCTGAATAGTGTTTTCTTCGTCTTGCTAATCACGGTTATAAATCAATGTTTCATGATCATGTGCATGGATGGTGTTGTTAATTAATTTCCAAATTCTAATACGGTTATAAATTAATGTTTGATGTTTAGGCGCTGGGCCACTAAGAAAAATCTCATCGATTCGTTGTAATGTTTAATTGTCAAAAAATGAAAATTATGAATGGTTAAAAAACAGGTAAACAAGTATATGCAGTTACGGTTAAATAGGTACGCAGTTATATGTATGGTTAATTGTTTATAAACGGTTATGAGTATGAGTATACCAGTTTATGCAATTACCCTACGGGTAAACGGTTATACAGGTAAAATATTAAACGATTATGAGTAAATAACCGCGATTACCCGTCCGTCATAACCATTGTCCATCCCTTACTCACATCCTATTATCACCAATCGATGTTGAATTCATTGTCTAACCATGACTCTCACCATAATATTTGCGAGATATCTAACGAACAAATGCTAGTGCAAATTTAGAAATTCATCTGATAAACAAGGCTGACATATTGCATCTCTTTCATATTTCAAAAAGAGAAAAAGATGCTACTCTTTCATTCCATAGAACTGCAATATGACTTCTATTGCAACCATTTTATTAGGATAAGCAAATAGTGTTAATTAGAAAAATAAAATTTGTAATTTCAAAAATTTTAGTTTAATGTGTAAAACAATTTTACGTGTCAATTGATGAGACAAAAATGGAAAGGAAAAAGAGAGGGTCTTATTCCCATTCCTTTCCATCCCTTATTCTTACACATTATTTTTTGTTTTATTATTTCTATAAAAAAATCAATATAAGATATTAACGTGGCTTAACCGTGACCGTTCAAATTAGGGGTGGAAAAAATTCCCGAAAATCCCGATCCCAAATAAAAAATTTCCCAAACCGAAATTCCCGAAATTTTCGGGATGCTATCCCGAACCAATCCCAAAATTTCGGTATGGGATTCGGGATTGGCTTCTCGATATTTCGGGAATCCCATACCAAACCGAAAATATATAATATTAATTATTATATATATTTATACATACATATATATATATTATTCTTTTATAATTGATGCTAGTAGTTTCTAATTCATGCTCAGCAACCTAGAATGCCCTACACCTTGCATATTTTTCATGTTCTGTTTGATATTCATGTGAATTTTATTATTGCTGCTGCCATGGCTGATGATTTCAGAAGGCTTGATTCTTTTGTCTCTCAACAGATTGCAAAAAGAGTTTAATTAATTTGAATTTTGACTATGATAAAAAGAGTCAAGCATGCCAATGTTCAATTAAATGGTAGTGTGAATGAAATGAAATTCCTAGTTCATAAATGTGTTCTTGAATTATATATTTGAAGAACAATTCATAATTTCATATTTCAATTTGGGATTCCCGAAAATTTGGTTTGGGATTGGTCTTCAAATTCCCGTCCCGAAAAATTTCGATTTGAGATTCGGGATACTAGTTTCGGTATGGTATCCCATACCGAACCACCCCTAGTTCAAATAAGAGGGTATGGAAGGGTAAAGAGATTAGGAGGGTAGAGAATCCTCCTTATAAAAAAAGAGATGATTAGCATTCTCCATTTTTAGTAGGTGGAAGGATAAAACATGTGTGTAGGCATACCTGTTAGGAAATGCTTCCTTAAATTTTATTTTTTTATCAAAAGCGCTTTCATGTCAAAGTACTTTTATTTAGAGTACATCGAAAGATAAAATGCAAATGCTTCAGAAGAAAACACTTGAAGTGTTTCATGAAAGAGGGTTGGTTTGGCATTACTGAAACTATTTTGAAAGCAGTTTTTAGAAAAGCTAAAACTAAAATTGTGTTTGGTACATGAAAAAAAGAAGAAGTGGTTTTTGTCAAAATCATGGGTCCAAAACAACAGAAAGCAGAAGTAGCTCTACCTTACTTCTGAAAACCACATTTTTTTTTTCACAACACAACAACCTAACCCATTATATGTTTATTATAGAAAGCACTTCAAATAATTCTTTCAACCTAGAAGCACTTTTAAATTTTTCTGTCAGAAGCGCTTTTGAAATTTTCTGCTAAAAGCTAGCGGAAGCACTTTTATATTGTGCTGGTGAAATGTGTAGTAGTGATTGTTTGGTAAATTAACTTGTCAGAGAGAAAATTAGGGTTGTATAAACCCCTTCATCTCGTCGGCCCTCCCTCTTAGCGTTTCTCGGACTGTCTTTATCTCCTTCTCTTCTTCTATAGCGTCGCCCACAACAACAATCGTGCTAAGGGTTAGGGTTTCCAGTTCTTTACTCCGATTCTTCCAACAAGCCTCTTTCCAATTCTGTAATTTTATAGGGTTAGGGTTTTCGTTTCGGGCTTTCTCTCCGTGAGCGATTTTCCCGACTCTTAGGTGAGTAATTCACTGTTTCGAATTTGAATTTTGCTTTTAAATTATAATGTAAATCTCTATATTTTTATATCGTTCTTCACATTGTTACCGAATCTCATTGGAAATCCATAATTCAATTGCTAAA
The DNA here is from genome assembly GCF_019419815.1 of Pyrus x bretschneideri. Lineage (NCBI taxonomy): Eukaryota > Viridiplantae > Streptophyta > Magnoliopsida > Rosales > Rosaceae > Pyrus > Pyrus x bretschneideri. The sequence continues at coordinate 241,047 of NW_025999657.1, forward strand.
TTTTGGTGAAGTTTCTCTGTGTGTTTTAATTTGGTTACTGAGTTTTGTTATCAGAGCTTTGATTTGTTGTTTGAATTTCACTTTCTGTTTCTTTATTTGTATTCAGAAACTCCATTTTGGCTAGTTGAATTTCATTAGGGATTTGTTCCTCTCTCTGTTTCCATCTTGTCTCTCTCCTTGGTTCTCTCATGCCTGTTTCTAGCCATTCTGAGCGGCCGTTGGAAGCCCGAATCGAGGAGGCTGTAGTCGATTTGTTTCTCTGAAGCTCGCCAAAACAGCTCAGGTAATAGCTCCCGAACTGATTAGGGTTTGATATTGTGTGCCTTTACTATAAGGTGTTTTGTTGTACATTTTTGTTCTATACTTATAGGGTTTGATCAGAACATGGAACAGAAAACACATAATGTCATATTCTGTTATTAGAATGACATGTGATGTCAATGTTTGGATGATCGTTAGTGATTCAGTTGATTAGTTTTTGCTGACACAAGGAGTGGATAGTAATACAGTGATTTTATATAAAATGTTGGAGGGCTAGCAAAACACTGAAAATGGAAGTTGTTATTGATCTGGTATGCTTTGTTATTGATTTTCAATACAATTTTCTCGTAGGTTTCCCGCACAAGATTGATGGAGTATTCTTGTGTGGCCAAGTAGCTCTGTAAACTTTCTGTGGTAAAAGCAGTTAATTTTCCTAGTTTATCTTTATTGGTTTTTCTATTTGCTTTAGTAAAACTATATCGCACCAAGTCAAAGTATTCAATTTGATGTGGTAATTTGTTTGTTTTATCAGAAAACAATTTATTTGGATCCTAACTAATTGATAGTGAAGGACATCAACTTGTAGAAATCAGATACTGAAGGAACCCTTCGCCTGTGGTCTTTTGTCTAACTGTTTGCATGTACAAAATCATGTACTAGAGCAGTGGTTTTGATACTGCTTTTTGTTAATATTTATTCTTTTTTTTTTTTACTAGATATGGCTCTAGATATCTTGTTTGCTTTTGTTGATCCAATTGGGAAGCTGTATTATGATCTTTGGCCAAAGATTGCAGATTGCAGATGTTGCTGGTGTCATCATCTATGTGTAGTTAGTCAATCTCAATGTCGGGCAGAAAGATTTTTTTTATTTTTTATTTTTTTTAACAGCAGATACGAACTAAAATTTGGGTTTCATGGATTTTGCATTAATTTATTATATTTTAATAAATTTATAATTACATAATGTACCCAACAATTAAAAATATTTGGTGTTACCTGTCAAGTTGAATTGTGTATGAAACATGTCTTTCAATATGGGAGAATTATTGGTTTTGATTTTTTTTACAAAAGATAACTAGTGGCAGCATGACATAGAAATTTGCCAAAAGTTATACAACAAGTTCGTGTAAACACTTCTCATAGACAGCACATGATGCACATTGTTGAAAGATAATACCTTTTAACAACTGGGGATTTAACAACGTGCATGATCCTCGATCATAGGAAACCACACATGTTAAATGCATTTTTCTTGAGGGTCTAAAGCAAATTTTGAGATGCCCTTTGTTCGGAATTGATTTGTTTGCCTTTGATGTAAATTGAAACCTGCATGATCCTCAATCATACAAAACAGCGTATGTATGTTTCGCAAATGTGATGTCTATTGTTTTGTTAAGCATGTGCATTAATTGGTTATTTTTCCATTTTTTTTTTCTGCTAGACCTGTTTTGTCAGACCACTTAAAGCAATGCATTGTTGGGATTATAGATCGAGCAAGTCATGTTCCCCCATCCAACATTTCAAGGGGTTTTGTAATTGAAGTGAGTTGTCAACTTTTAGCTGCAAGCAAACTTTAGTGGTAAGTTTACTGTAAAGTAGGGAAACATTGTTTGTGAGTGTTGTTTTCATTCCTCTGTTTTTTTGGTTCATGCTTTATACTAAACTTGGTCAGAATGTGAGACAGGCAAAGATATGAACGTTGCGCAAACAGAAGATAGTTTTATAATGAAGCCTATTGATCAAAGAGAGCGCACCAGAAACCGTAATGATATTCAGACAAGTCGCATGAAGAACAGAGAACGACAGCGTAGGTATAGGGCCCGTAAGCGTCTTGAAGCAGATTTGAAGAAATCTAGCATCATAAAGCAACCAACTACACCAGAAGTAGAAGTGCAACGAAATGAGTTCATTTACACACCCCGTGTGTACTGTAAACGAGATTGGAAAAAGGATGCAAGGAGTGCTCATGCTTTTAAGGCCCCTGAATTTACCCATAATGGTTATGCCATCCCTACTCTTACGTCAATCAGTGAGGGTCAAAGCGTGTTTTTGTCTGGACCCATGGCAGAGCTACAATTAGATAGTGAATCCCGGTCTGAGATGATTGTGAACCAGAATAACTGCGAAATGCATGTATCTAACTTTGGTCGAAGAGATTGGAAAGCTGATGCAAGAAAGAAGAAAATCTAAGGCAGATGGCCGAGGAGTCCTAACTATTCCATTTGTATGGTATGGTACTTTATGGGTTTCATGTCTGAATTTTCAAGTTATGCTCTTACTGGTGTATAAGGGACGAGGAAACAGGAAGCGCAGAGTCTAAGTTGATTATTGGGTTAAATATTCGGAAGCCTAGGAATGACAGAAACAATCTCGAACCTTGTTACCTATTGAGTTAGAAAACCAGGTAAGTGGTCAAACTCATTATAATGTATGATAACTGTTAATGAATCATATAGAGAATTTGACCAGATGTTTCATCTGTGAGGATTGATGGGATTTCAATGTCTGCGTGTTTTTCTTTCTTGGTTTGGACGAATGTCGCTTCTTTTATGCAGTGCTACCACGTCATAACGACGGGCATGCCTTTGATCTTCGTTGTATGCTTAACAAGTTTCAAGAAATGTGAATTGACATGCTCTTTCAGTAACAATAACGCATTTTGTTGTGGTAGCTTCTGTCGCTGGTGGTGACAATTTTCTTTTAAGTTGCTATCTGTTGTGTGCCGATCCCTGGGATAAGGTTTTGTTGTTGTATTGCTATCCGTTGTGCATATTGGCATTGGCAGTTAGCTGCCTCAGTCACTAGATTGTCTGTTTTCAATCCTAAAAGAAAGATTTGTTTGAATGAATTATTGTAGATCCTGTATCGAATGTATATCAACATTCGGCCTTGATTTCTCTCGAATCAAATGTGGTTCCAGCGGTTCAATCGTTGGAAGAAGCATTGATTTGGAGAAATGGTGTTAATCAGTAGTAGTCACTTTCCAAAATATTTTGGTTGCAATGAAAAAAATTCTTGTCGGTATGGACTTGTCATATTTTATCACATAGAAAGACAGTTTTTGTAATTTGTAATTTAGACAGAATTTTTGTAATTTGTAATTTGTAATTTTTTGAGTTTAATGTGTAAAAAAATTTTGGGTTAATCTTAGTTTACTACCCTGAAGTTTTTTGGTTTTCAACATTTTGTATATCAACTTTTTTTTGTACCTAAAGTCATAATTTTGGGACAATTTCATACGTCTGTTAAGTTGTTTGTTAAAACGGGTGTTAACTTGTGACGTGGCGATTATGTGGATAGTGACTGGACGCTACGTAGAAATTAAAATTTTTTAAAAATTTAGAAGTTTAAAATTTAAAAACCTAAAAGCTAAAAAATATTTTAGCAGAATCCATGCCCAAAAAAAACCCAATCCCAGATTTCCTTCGAAACCCTACAACAGCCCCGTCGTGAAGTCGTCGATCGCCCTTGTGAAATCTCCATTCCCATCGGACAGCAGCAACACCTCGTAGCCGATCACGAAGCTCGCATCGAGGTAGGAGAGGGTCGCTTGTCGCAGACGGCGATGGTGGCAGAGATGGATTTGAAGGGGGCGATGGAGAAGCGGAGGAGGGGTTTTGGGTGAGGGGAGTGTGGGAGATTTTGGAGGAGAAGGATTTGGGTGATAAGAGAGCTGTTTTGGGTGCGACAGCGGTTGTGATGGTGGAGAAAACAAGGGATTTGGGGGCTCTGAGGAGCCTTGAGATTGTGAGGGACGCTGCCATTATGGTGGTTTGAGTTTTAGAGTGAGGGGCTGAGATTGTGTGAGGGAGATAGGAGAGAGAGAGAGAGAAGATTTGGTGGCGGCTGAGGCTGGAAGTGTTGTGACACAGGGGAGGGTTGGTTTTGATGGGTGAGGAGGGAGAAAACTTCGCCGGAGCCCGATTGAGGTACCGATTGTTGATTTCGAAGATGGCCGAGACATGGAGGCGACGACTGGTCGACAAATTTGGCCACGATTTTTTTTATGACGAATTTGAGTTTATATCAAACATGGTTTGATTTATGGGATGTAGGTTCCTGGATTAATTGGTGTGTTGATTTTCTACAATTTTTTTGCAGTTTAATATTTGAAAAACATGAACAACAGAAGAAGAAGAAAGGATAGGAAAGATGGGAGGACTGCCAGGCTCGGGACGACGACTTCAATTTTTAATTTTTTTTTTTATAATTTTTAAATTTTATTCAATTTTTTAATTTCTACGTGGCGCCTAGTTACGGTTCATGTGGTCATCATATCACAGATTAACACCTATTTTAACAAACAACTTAACGGAATTATGATTTTATCTCACAATTATGACTTTAGATACCACTTTGGAACGAAAAAAACTTGATGTATGAAATGTTGAAAATCAAGAAATTTTAAAGTAGTAAATTGAGATTAACCCAAAAATTTTACATGTCAATTGATAAGTTGGGAAGACAAAAAAATGAAGGGGTGTGATATTCACACATCCCGTTTTACTTTTCATACGTCCTTCTAATTTTCAGCTGTGGAATCGGATGAATTGAAGAAAATCAACGGATAGAAATTAACAAGAAGTGTGTAAGAAGTAAAATGAGATGTGTAGATAGCATCCCAAAATGAAAAGGAAAACGAGAGAGATTTAGCATTCTCCATTTTTTAATGGGAGTCTTAATGTTGGTACTGTTTCCTTTTATCATTAAGAACATTTTCATTCTAAAAAATCACTCATAATATTATTTACTTGCAACACTTTTTTGTTCTTTTGATTAAAACTCAAAGTTTTCAAATTTTTTTTATTATTATTTTTTTTCCGGTAGATGAGAAATGATAAAACGTGGGTAGCATAACCCGCTTGCAAATGCTTCTTGAAAAACATGTGTAGGCATACCCGTTTTGAAATGCTTTTTTTAAAAGCATTTTTTTATCAGAAGCGATTTCATGTCAAAGCACTTCTATTTGAATAAGAATCCTATTCAGATTCTTTTTATGTTGATTTTAAAGATTTTTTTAATCGTGTTCATTCATCGTATATTGTGTGATCAGTTTTCATCGGATAGTGTTTGTGTTCAATTTTAAATAAAATAATTTTAAATAATTTCTGATCACATGATATACGATAAACATACATGATTAAATGATCTTCGGGTACAAAGACAATTCGGAGAGTATCCTCATTCCTTCTATTTGGAGTACATCATAATTTTTAAGATAAAATGCAAATCCTATAGAAAAGTACTTGAAGAAGTGCATCAGGTGCTTCTTCTAGAAAACACTTCCAATGTTTCTTCTAGAAAGTACTTCAGGTGCTTCTTCTAGAAAATATTTCAAGTGTTTTTTTCAACCTAGAAGTACTTTTAAATTTTTCTGTCAAACGCTGTCAAAAGCACTTTTAATGATTTGAAATGTTTTTAGTTATTTTCAAAACATTTCCAAACAATTTGATATCAATTAAGGATTGTTTGGAAGTGTTTTTAAAATAACTGAAGTTGCTTTTGATGGTAATGTTTTTCAAACCAATTCCTTAATTAAAATGCAAGTAAATCATAGAAAATCAGTTAAAGTTTTTTCTTAAAAAAAAAAACCTTAAAATATTTCATCAAACTCATTTTCAATCATTTTAAAAATACTTGTAAACAAGACCCGAGATTATAACATTAGAAGTACAATATTTAACAGTAATGGAAATCGAACCTATGCAACCGTAACACTCGCTGGTAGACACGTTACAATATTTATCTCGTCGGCCCTCCCCTCCTCGCCATTCTCAGACTGTCTTTGTCTCCTCTCGTTCTAACCGCTATAGCCTCGCCCTCAACAACAATCGTGCTAAGGGTTAGGGTTTCCAATTCTTTCCTCTGGTTCTTTCGAGCTGTAATTTTATAGGGTTAGGGTTTTCATTTCGGGCTTTCTCCCCATGAGCGATGTTCCCGACTCTCAGGTGAGTAATTTACTGTTTCAAATTTGAATTTTGCTTTTAAATTATAGTTTAAATCTCCATATTTTCATATGGTTCTTCACATTGTTACCCAATCTCAGTGGAAATCCCTAATTCAGTTGCTAAATTTTGTGAAGTTTCTCTGTGTGTTTTAATTTGGTTACTGAGCTTTTTATTTATTTATTTATTTATTTTTTATCAGAGCTTTGATTTGTTATTTGAATTTCACTTCCTGTTTGTTTATTTGAATTCAGAAACTCCATTTGGCTAGTTGAATTTCATTAGGGATATGTTCCTCTCTCTGTATCTCTGTCTGCTTCCATCTCGTCTGCCTCCTTGGTTGTCTCCTGCCTGTTTCTCGTTATTCTGAGCGGTTGTTGGAAGCCCGAATTGAGGAGGCTGTAGTCGATTTGTTTCTCTGAAGCTCGCCAAAATAGCTCAGGTAATAACTCCCGAACTGATTAGGGTTTGATGTTGTCTGCCTTTACAATAAGATGTTTTGTTTAGTTCTATACTTTTAGGGTTTGATTTTATGGAAACTGATTACGAGAAAGACATGTGATGTCAATGTTTGGATGATCGTTAGCGATTCAGTTGATTAGTTTTTGCCGACACAAGGAGTTGATAGTAACTTAGTATAGTAATGTTATATAATTGTGGAGGGCTAGCATAATACTGAAAATGGACGTTGTTATTGATCTAGTATGCTTTGTAGGTCTTTTTAAACTCATGTTGAACACCTAATAGTCTTGCGATTTTCGAGATTATTTGCTTTTATGAGATAACTAAATGCAACTACCAAGTTTTGAATTTTGTTATTGATTGCAAATACAATTTTCTTGTAGGTTTCCAACACAAGATAGATGGAGTATCTTGTGTGGCCAAGTAGCTCTGTAAACTTTCTGTAGTAAAAGCAGTTCATTTTACTGCTCAAGTGTTCATTTTACTGGTTTTTCTATTTGCTTTAGTAAAACTACATCGCACCAAGTTAAAGTATTCAATTTGATGTGGTACTTTGTTGGTCTTTATTAGAAAACAGTTTATTTGGATCCTAACTAATTGATAGCGAAGGACACCAACTTGTAGAAATCGGATACTGAAGGACATCACGTTATTAGAAAACCCCTCACCTGTGGTCATTTGTCTAACTGTTTGCAAGTACAAAATCATGTACTAGAGAAGTGGTTTTGATATTGCTTTTTGTTAACATTTATCCTTTTTTTTACTAGATATGGCTCTAGATATCTTGTTTGCTTTTGTTGATCCAATTGGGAAGCTGTATTATGATCTTTGGCCAAAGATTGCAGATGCTGCTGGTGTCAGCATCAATGTGTAGTTATTTACTGTCAATGTAGGGGAGAAAGATTTTCTTTTTTGCAGTAGATACCAACTAAAATTTGTTTCATGGATTTTGCATTAATATTATTATAAATTTATAATTACTTAATGTACCCGATGATTAAAAATACTTGGTATTACTATCAAGTTGGAATTGTGTATGAACCATGTCTTTCAATATGGGAGAATTATTGGTTTGGATATTTTTTTACAAAAGATAACTCGCGGCAGCATGGCATAGAATTTGCCAAAAGGTATACAACAAGTGCATGTAAACTCCTCTATTAGACAGAACGTGATGCACATTGCTGAATGATAATACCTTTTAACAACAGGGGATTTAACAACGTGCATGGTCCTTGACAATAGGAAACCACACATGTTGTTAAATGCATTTTTCTTTGAGGGTCTAAAGCAAATTTTGAGATGCCTTTTTTTTGGATTTTATTTTTTGCCCTTGATGTAAATTGAAACTTGTGTGATCCTCAATCATACAAAACCGCGTATGTATGTCTCACAAATGTGATGTCTAAGGGAAGAGTATGCTTGGCTGGTAGAGTATCCTTGGCTGGTACTTTAGATCAAATGAATACCTAATCATACTTTCTCTATTGGATTGTTAAGCATGTGCATTAATTGTTCATTTTCCATATTATTCTTTCTGCTAGACCTTTTTTTGTCAAATTTTTGTCAGACCACTTAAACCGATGCATTGTTGGGATTATAGATGGAGCAAGTCATGTTCCCCCATCCAACATTACAAGGGGTTTCGTAATTGAAGTGAGTTGTCAACTTTTAGCTGCAAGCAAACTTTAGTGGTAAGTTTACTGTGAAGTAGGGAAACATTGTTTGTGTGTGTTGTTTTCATTCCTCTATTTTGTTTGTTCATGCTTTATTACCAGACTTGGTCTGAATGTGAGACAGGCAAAGATATGAATGTTGTGCAAACAGAAGATAGTTTTATAATGAAGCCTATTGATCAAAGAGAGCGCACCAGAAATCGTAATGATGTTCAGACTCGTCGCATGAAGAACAGAGAACGACAACGTAGATATAGAGCCCGTAAGCGTCTTGAAGCAGATTTGAAGAAGTCTAGCATCATAAAGCAACCAACTGCAGCAGAAGTAGAAGTGCAACGAAATGAGTTCATTTACACACCCCGTGTGTACTGTAAACGAGATTGGAAAAAGGATGCAAGGAGGGCTCATGTTTTTAAGGCCCCTGAAATTACCCGTAACGGTTATGCTGCCCCTACTCTTACGTCAACCAGTGAGGGTCAAAGTGTGTTCTTGTCTGGACCTAAGGCAGAGCCACAATTAGAATTTGAATCCCTGTCTGAGATAACTGTGAACCAGAGTAACCGCGAAATGCATGTATCTAACTTTGGTCGAAGAGATTGGAAAGCCGATGCAAGAAAAAAGAAAATCTAAAGCAGATGGCAGAGGAGTCCTAACCATTCCAATTGTATGGTATGTTACTTAGCGGGTTTCATGTCTGAATCTTCAGGTAAGTTGATTACTGGCATAAAAGGGACGAGGAAACAGGAAGCGTAGAGTCTAAGTTAGTTGATTACTGAGTTGCATATGCGGAAGCTAGCAATGACGGAGAAAGAGTCTTGAACCTTGTTACCTTTTTAGTTAGAAAACCAGGAAACTTGTCAAACTCATCGTAATGTATGGTTACTGGTCATGAAGTACGTACAGAATTCCCCCAAATGTTTCATCTGTGAGGATTGAATGAATGTTCGCTTCTTCAAAACGTCATGTATCTTGAATTGCATCTAAATTTGTTTCATGTGAATCGTCTGTGCATATGTGCATGTTGATGGTTCGCTGGCGGAGTCGCTAGAGTGTCTGCTTTCAATCCTAAAAGAAAAGATCTATTTGAATTGTTGTCGATCCTGTATCGAATCTAAATCAACATTCGTCCATGATTCCTCTCGAATCAAATGGTTCTAGCAACGGGTTCAATTGACAGAAGCAGCATTGATTCGGAGAAATGGTGTTATGCAGTAGTAGTAGCTTTCCAAAATATTTTGTAAGTTTAGAACAACTTAAAAGGTGATAATGGTTTAGTGGTTACAGCGACGGGTTACAAAATTTTATTGGTCCGATTGGTGAGCTGGATGAGATTGGGCTTTAAGAATATGATTGGATTGGCAGGGATGATAAGACGTGTAAACCGTCTATAAGAATAAGTTAGATAACTTACTGTGAATTCATATGGATTCGATTGGATCGCCTTACACTCCCCATCTTGTTTCTTGTCATATGGTTTAATAAATCAACAGTGAATAAAACAAGCAGGAAATACAGATGAGAGAATCGTATTCATTAACTAGTGCTGTCATTATGTTATTCTTTTTATTTCTTTGTTACGTCCGTACGGATAGAACCCTATTTCCAAAATCCTAGCTCATTTTCTTACATTTCTGACCACTTGGGGCAATGTCTCAAACACACACAGAAATGTTTGAATACTAGGAACCCTACCCCGAAAGAAATTGATCCTCACTTTGCTTTTCTCCTTTTTAATTAGAATATATAGGAATAACCAACATGTACATTTGAATGAGGAATTAGAAGATAAAAACACAACTCGGAAAATAAATAAACAAATAACACAAAGAAAACATTAAAAATTTAACTAATGCGAATTATAATTTATGAGTTTCTCCCTTTCTTCTCATTTCTGAGGAGCGACAAATTCTCAAAGCTCCAATCCCTTCTCATTCCGGAGCTCCTGACCAGGCGCGGTTCAGTGCTCCCTTCATATGCAACTCCGCCTGTAGTCATAAGCCGGCGATGACCGGGCCCCTTCTTCCCCTTCTTCTTCTCCAGCACGAAGATAGATGAGTTTTCAATCTGATCGTAAGGTGGTGAAGTTAAGTTCCCGGACCAGCTTCTGTCGATATTGATGTTTACGCAACAGAGTTTCCGATAAGCTTTCTCCTTGCTCGCATGATCCCTGTCGCCGGAGGAGGTTGTTCTCTGCCTGACCTGGCATGATAGGCAATTAAGGCTCATGGTTTTACAGTGTATATATATGTATATATGTATATATATATATATATATGTGAAACCCTACAGCCTTCAGGCTAAGCTTGCATATGAGGCAGAATGGGTGGGGATGGAGATACGAAGGGTTCTACCATCACAACATGTTAGTGATGGATTAGGGAGACGAGAGACAAAGAGATTAAGATATACAATGTTTTTTGGGAGTTAGTTTTTCTGGAGGCAAACTCATTGTGGTTGGAAAAATAACAACCAAATGTTATTTTTGTTACTTTGGTATTGGGATTAGGGTATTGCCAGCCGGAAACACAGCTTAACCAGTTCTAATTCGGGCCAACAAATTGCCAATGCCAACCTTATCCAATTGGTCTGATTTTCATGCATGATATAGCGTAGTTTTTTTTTTCTTTTCTTTTCTTTTTTTCCTTTTTACATACTATTATTAAAAGGAAGGGTGATAGTTCAAAACTATTACAATTCACAATAATTTAGAGAGAAGTTTCAGACATGGAACGCAATGAGTAAAAACTTAACACCCTGTACACTAGGATATTGGACTACATACAATGGTATGGTAGAAGTTAATTAGGTTTATTTGCTTATATTTTATTCTTTTGGTCAATAGTTTTATCTGTTATTGACACGAAAAATGAGGTGCAAAATACCACTGTTCTAAAAATCCTCGCATAGGCGCTCGACGCTAGGCGGCTGGTCACCGTCCCAATTAATGCCTAGGCGTTTGAAAATTAAGAAATGGTGCCTAGACCTACTGAGACACCCGCCTAGCATGCCAAGGCCCACCTAGGTTACGACTCACTTAGACAGAAAATAGATAACTTTCATTTTGCATTTTATTTTTCCAATAAATTGTAAGAGACTTGTTGAATACTTAAATGAACACATATTATATGCTTGTTTCCCATGTTTTCATTATGTTCCAATAGCTCATAACATATATGTTATTCTATTTTGTAGTTTATGATGAAATTATATATATTTTAAGTATAAATAGACACTTATTTACACGAAATATAATAGATTTAATTAAATCCGCCTAGGTGCCCGCTTAAACCTTGCCTAGCCAACTAGGCGCTAGGCCCCAGCTCGCTGCCTGACTAGCGCCTAGTGTTTTTTAAAACCTTGCAAAATACTAAGATTTTCTCTGTATATAACCACAACCCAATTCAAACAACAGAAAAAAAAAAAAAAAAAAAAAAAAAAAAAAAAAAAGGGAGAGTAGCAATAATGTTTTACCAAATTGCCAAATATTTGCGAACTCCAAATAATTAAGACCATAGAGGGTTGGAGATGAGAGACAAAAAATTTGAAAAATAATGGGAGATATATCATCTGATGTCCCAATTTTGCATGGGACTTGGGCCAAACGCAATTGGTCAAGGCCCAATAAACTAACTCGATGGTTTGATGAATGGAAAAACTTTGAGAAATTCTTGACACATTTGGGCTGGTGCATTTCGAGGCCTAAAGGGATTCAAATTTCTAATGAGAAGGGCAGTGACCATGGTTGAGCTTAAAATATTAAAAACACATCTATTTATTCTTTATTGTTGATATCAAATCTACGAGTATGTGAGTATGTGAGGGCCTTCAATCCTTACTTCCTTTGCTTGATTTGAATTGGATCTCACAGTTCGAAAAGAATGGGACCTCTAAGTCACCAAAAAACATGTGAAGAGTAGACGGGCGACTTGGGAAGGATCTGGTGCTAGCAAAATCCTCCCTAAGTGAATGGCCCCGTAGAGGGAAGCTAGACTGGTGCTTCTATTTCACCAAAACAAAGCCCTAATGAAGGCTACAACTCCTGTATAGTCCTTGCAATTGAGTGAAAACTACTAGCCCATTGGGTCATGAAACCCAAAACTTTTTAAAAATCCAATTTGAACTTATTTGTTTGATTAATTAACTTACTAATCAATCCTAATATTAAACAAGAAATTATTTCTGTGAAGTTTCTTCAATCTCTACCTTACTTGCGGTATACGATCCATAAGGTTCTAATTAGTAAGGCAGTTGGTTATTAGAACTCTTACTAATTGATTATTAGTTAAATCCTTCTTTTATTTTATTTTTTTTCAAATAAGGGTGATTAATGATAGTTAATCCTCAAAGCTTCTACAAGTTATGATTAAGACTTAGTTGCGTGTCATAGCTACCCTAGCTAACTAGAAGAGGCAGATAACCTATTTAGTTGGAATTGCAGTGCAACATAGTTTTTCTCTAAATCAATACTCTTGATTAAATAGTTTTGTTGATAATTATTCTTGCCTGCCATCCAATATGATTCTCTTATCCACGTGATTCTTGTAAATGTGATTTAGAACATATTTCCTAAATCACATTCATGTGCTTTGACAAATGACTCCTGAATCATATTACAGAGTCTTCTCCTTCTATGGTTGAAGGTTAGAGATCCATTATTGCACACTTGCATGTCTCTGTGGATAGGTCAATGTTCTCAACGAAGCATGATCTTTGTTGCATTGTTAAATGAATAAAAAACATACTATAACTGTGGTGTTTCAAGCCAAAAGACTACTTGCACTATACCAACTAGGAGTTCTCATGTAAGATGTGCAAGAGAACTCTTTGATCACATTTAGTTAACCCACTCTCTATTGAGTACCTACATACTTGCATTGGTGTCGGTGACTCAAGACCAATTCCTCTCCCAAGAAAGTTCTCATGAATTTAACCTTTTTAGGTTACATTCCTTGTATTACATATTTCTTGAACTTATTATTTAAGTGTATACTTAATAGTGAGACATTTGTAAACAATAATCTTTGTTCTTGATCAGACTCAATAAGTTTAACATATGAAATTGTTCGTAAAACATCATTTTATTATTTGCTTTAGGACACTTTTGTAATACGATAACCATCATACTTTTCCTTGTCTCTTAATGAATTTATTTTCTCTGCCACTTATCGGGAAGGTGGTACAAACTCCAAAGCCGCCCGACTGATGTTTTACATGATGCTAAAGGCACCACACAAAATGGTGAGTTTTGCGAGTCTACAAAACCATGTTTGCTGTTTTTATTACAAGAAAAAGATTGAACGTTGGTTGATATAGATAAAGATAAATGCTTGAAATTGAGGGATGGAAGGCAGCAAGGGTTACTTTCTGGGCCCTTTTTGCACCCGCACTGCCCATCAAGATTCAAAAGCAAAGGAAAACCAGGCGGGAACAGCCCTGGAAGGGTCCTGCCAATACTCGGAAACTAGAACATTTGTACCACAAAATGGTGACACTATCCATCGCCTGATTGAATGAATTGGAGAGGATTAGAGGACAAAAATTAATAGGAAGTGTGTGGAAGGTAAAAATGAGTGTGAATAGCATCACCTAAACTGAAACATAAATGTTTTGCAAGCCCCTTTTATGCAAATTAACATACATCAATTTCTTTGTTTGGATTGATAAACTTAGAAATTTAGAATTTTTGTGTGCAAAAAACTTAGAATTTGGGACCTCTGATCCCACGCTAAAATTTCAGGTAAATAGTTGTTATTTTCAAATTTCTAAGAGTGAGAGTTTAAAACAAACAAAAAAATTCAGCACACCAATGCCACTCCCGTTCACCGTTGCCGACACCACCACATCATTATCACCATCACTGCCGCCAACTCCACTCACCATCATCACCAGCGCCACCACTCCCAACTCTACACACCATAATCACTGGCGCCACCACCGCCACTCATCATCACGACTGCCATCCACTGTAATCATCGATGCCGCTTCCATCATTATCAACGGATTGCTGCTACCACCACCATCACCGATTCACCCATCATCATCTCCGCCTCTACAACACCATTAGCAGATTTCCTACTACTGTCTCGTTTATTATTAATGACTCTAGATACATAACAACTTTTGTATTCAAATTGAAAAAGATAAAGTTCCACCATTTTGAAATTCCTTAGTAATCTTAATTTTCCTCATTCAAGCATGGTGTAAAAGAAATGTTTACATTAGTATACCAAGTCAAACAAATAAAGAGAAAAAAAAAAAAAAAAAAAAAGGACAAACTTATAAAACCAAAATTTTACGCCACTTAATATTACGGTATAATGATAATCCTCATTATTAGTAAGTAACAGTGCTTAGATTTGAATTTTGTTACCGATTCATCCTCCCACATGTAAATACATCATGTTATTAAAGAAACTTTTTTTGGTGTTCTGTTGATGTTCACTGCTTTTTCCAGTGATGCAACTGCTGCTGCATTTACACTTTTCAGAATAGTAATTACCAGATAAGGCAATGAATTTCACCCCACGACAGACCCTTTTTCGTCCATAAGTGTGGGTGCATTTTCCGCATCAAAAGTAGACTCACATGCTTAACTGTGAATCTTCCTAGTAAAACAAACCATTTCGCATCCAAATAGAACATGCTCAATTCATTGAACTAAGACGACATGCCAGAAACAAATTGGCTACGTCACTTAGCACTCTACAGTCTAGTGATATTGTAGAATTATTAGAGAGACGGAAGTTCATTTCCAACAATATTTATATTGTCTTCAGTGTTAATTAGAGTAGAGTTATGATATTTAAACTATTACTTTTCTTTTTTTACGGCCAATGTAGGATTTAACAGATATTCCTCTTTACTTGTGATTGTAAGTGAGAAGTTTTAAGTTCGATTTCTTTTATATAGATAATCGTTTGTTAAAAAAAGAAAAGACAAATTGACTAGTCTCAGACTCCCTCCGTCTAATTTTAGATTAGAAAATCGCTCGAACAACCAAAGAAAAACGAAAACAACTTGAACAAGTAGCAACTTAACTCGTGTAGAAAATTCAATTTATTAGATAAAGCAAAAAACTCTCGAGGCAGAGTCTCCATTCTGAAACACAATGCTCGCTACATTCCCAAATAATACATACTTGAGAAGACAAAAATTAATATGAAGTGTGTGGAAGGTAAAAATAGGTGTTTGAACAGCACTTGCTAAACATAAAGATAAATGTTATGCAAGCCCTTTTTATGCAAATTAACATGCATCAATTTCTTTGTTTGGATTCATAAACATATAAATTTAGAATTTTTGTGTGGCAAAAACTTGGAATTCGAGACCTTTGATCCCACATTTAAATTCCAAGTAAATAGTTGTTATTTTCAAATTTCTAAGAGTGAGAGTTTAAAACCAAACAAAAAAAAATTCAACACATCAATACCACTCCCATTCACCGTTGCCGACACCACCACATCATTATCACCATCACCGCCTCCAACTCCACTCACCATCATCACCGGCGTCACCACCGCCACTCATCATCACGACTGCCACCCACAATATTCATCACCGCTTCCATCATTATCAACGCATTGCCGCTACCACCACCATCATCTATCATCATCTCCGCCTCTGCACCACCATTAGTAGATTTCCTACTAGTGTCTCATTTATTTATTAATGACTCCAGATACACAACCTTTGTATTCAAAACAAATAAAGAGGGAAAAAAAAAAGGACAAACTAAGAAAATCAAATTTTTTAGGTCACTTAGTATTACAGTGATATTCCTCTTTACTAATAAATAATAATGCTTAGATTTAAATTTTGTTACCGATTCATTCTCCCACATGTAAATACATCATGTTATTAAAGAACCTTTTTTGGTGTTTTGTCGATGTTCACTGCCATTTCCAGTGAGGCAACTGCTGCTGCATTTGCACTTCACTGAATTGTAATTACCAAATAAGGCAAGGAATTTCACCCCATGGCGGACCCTTTTTTCGTCCGCAAGTGTCGGTGCATTTTCCGCATCAAAAGTAGACTCACATGCTTATCGGTGAATCTTCCGAGTAAAACAAGCCATTTCACATCCAAATATAACATGCTCAATTCATTGAACTAAAACGACATGCCAAAAACAAATTGGCTACGTTACTTAGTACTATACGGTCAAGTAGTATTGTAGAATTATCACAGAAACGGTTGAAATCACACTTTCAACAACATCCATATTGTTCTGGTAGAGTTTTTAGAGAGAGCCGAAGGCCCACTTCCACCAACATCCATGCTGTTCAATCCGTGAGGTATGAAGTTTTACAAAAGACCTTAATGTTAATTAAAGTGGAGTTATGATATTTAAACTATTTTTTTTCTTTTTCTACGTTTTTGTAAATGAGAAGTTTTAAGTTCAATTCCTTTAATATAGATAATCTTGTTATAAAAAAAAAAGACAAATTGGCTAGTCTCATACTCCCTTCGTGGTAATTTAAATTCGATTAGAAAACCGCTCGAACAACGAAAGAAAAACGAAAACAACTTGAAAATGTAGCAACTTAACTTGTGCAGAAAATTCAACTTATTAGATTAAGCAAAAAACTCCCGAGGCAGAGTCTCGGTTCTGAAACACAATGCTTGCTACATTCCCAAATAATACATGCTTGAGAGCTTCCAATTTACATATACACATCCCGAAAAGAAGAAGAAAAAAAAAAGACAGAAAAATTGTTGGAGTGGTTTCGGCTCCTCAAATCCAAACAACCTTAAACTCCTCAATTCTATACTAGTAGAACCAATTCCGATGAAGCAAAAGCCACCCGAGGGACGTACAACGTCGTAGAATAACTATATTACAGGCTACAGAGCAGAGCTCTCTGCATTTCTGGGAGCCTTAAAATGTCCCATCGCTCTAAACCACCAATTGGATCGGATCGGATTGGGTTGGATTGGATAATGTCACCGGATGGACTGTCAAATCTGGCGGGCATCGCCAACTTTGGAATGTAGAGCTAACCGGAGCTGTTCCTGCGTGTAAATCCGGCTACCCACTTTCACGGTGGCTTGTTGGATCATCAAATCGTTGACTACAGAAACGCTGGCGTGGTGTACTTCCAAGTCGAGCTCCTTGAGAGCCGCCATTAGCCTCGCGGCCGGGTGGTTCTTCTTGCAACACTGAATTCGAATCATGGCGTCCCTTCCGATTATCTTCACGTCAATGTCCATGTCTAGCAATTGACTGCTAGACCCTTTCATTTCGTGCTCTGACATGGTCGAACCCGAAGACCTCGAATCTTTGCTGGGCAAGTCCTTGTTCATCGACTCCAATTGCTTCTGCAACTCCTCTTTATCCGTCTCTACCATCTGCAGCTTCAACTTGAGCTCGTTGATGTAGGATATGGCGTCTCCGAGCAGCGACGCTTTGTCCATTTTCGAAACGTTTGGGACTACTGCTCGGAGCGCGTAGAATCTCTGGTTAAGCTTCTCTCTTCTTTGCCGCTCTGCTTCCACGTGATTCAGTGGCTCTTCTCTCCCATTCGCCGGTTTCCGTCCCCGTTTTCTGGGTCGTTTTTCGGGGTCAACAACTCGGCTACTATCCGCCTCCCGAACCACCGACGCTTCGAGGTCCGAATGGTCTGAATCGGCAGCACCGCTGGATTTCGCCACACCGCTGGACGGCAAAACCACTCCCGAACTAAAGGACAATATCCCCTCCTCGTTGCTACCCAGCGACGGCGGGGACCTCTTCTTTTTGCTGTTGTTATCCTCAGCGGCGGCGATTTGGGAATGCCCCGAGAACAATTTCCCGTTGGCGCTGTAAGAGCTCCTCTTGCTCTCCCCGAAATTCAAAATCTCGCCCGATTCGGGCTTCAACGAATGCGAATTGGAATTCGAATTCTTCACGCTGCTCCGGTCATATCCGTTGTAGTCGGAGAAATTGAGCTCCCTGGGGAAGAAGCTCTGCGTCTGCTGTTGTTGTACTTGCTGCTGTAATTGTGGTACTTGAACCGGGCTTGGGTTCTCAGATAAGCTACTGGAGCTCGGGTGGTTGTCGAACTGAATCGGCTTTGAAATGGGCTGGTTGCTGGTGCTGGTGGGTGCCGAAGCATTCACCGGGTCCTTCACTTCCACGGTGGTGGTCGACGGGTCGTTGAGCCAGAGCGAAGGGTCGTTCTCGCCCTGATCGGCGGCGGCAGCCATGGGCCAAGAACCGACCTCCAAATTGTTGAAATTGAACAAAACCCTGACCCTGTTCATCAGATCGGAGGTCTGGTAGATGAGCTCGGTCGAGCCCAACTCCACAACCCCATTCGCCGTCGGAACGCAAACCATAGTCTGCAGCCCAAACACCTGACCCTGACGCGCCCTCTCGCACGCCGAGGCCGCCAGCCGGTCCGGTCCAGCAACCCAGACCGGGGTGGAGTGAAAGAAGGCCTGACCCGGGAGCCCGCTGCCGTTGGCGAACGACTGAGTCATGGACACCAGAAAGAACCACTCAGTATCGGTCACTTCCTGATCAACGACGGCGTCGTCTGCTGACGTGTCGGCGCCGGAAATCAAGGAATTCAGGTCTCGGAGGACTTTCTTGCGGTACTCTTGTTCGGCGGCGGACGTCGTCGTTTTCGCCTTGGCCTTAACCTTGTCCCGCTCGTCTTTATAAAATCCTTCGCCCCATCCAAGAACGGCGCCGGCGCTGGCGCCGGAGTAGTCGTAGGAAGACTGCCAGAAGATGGCGTAGGTCCAGCTCTCGCGCGCGCCTTCGATCAGGGCCTGGAGGCGCTGCATGAGGGTCTCCTGGTTGAAGGGGGTGGCGGACGGCTGGAATTGGGCGGAGACAGGGGCCCTGGGGTAGTCTGAGGTGGACGCCGATGATTGCGGCTGGAGCGGAGCGTGAGCGGGTTGAGGTGTGGGCTGGGCCGGCGGCGGCGCCCAAAACGACGCCATATCGGATGAGCTCATAAACGCCTCCATTAAGGACGCGTTGTCGTCCGTCCATAGATTCATCGTCGGCGGTATCCGGTAGTCCGTCATGTGATGCGCACCGTTTGAAGGGTTAAAGGATTGGTTGGGAGTTGTAGAGAGAGAAAGTAGAGAGAGAAGGAGGAGAGAGAGAGACTTGGGTTGGGGGAGGTATGCAAATGGGGAAAGGGGATTTATTTGGAGTGCATTTGAGTTGAGTTTCAGTTGGGGAGGAAAGTGAGAAGTAAAAAGAGGAGAGTGAGCGGCCGACTCGAAATTTCTAGGAAGTGACTTTTACCGATTAATCGGCAGCTTCCAAAAGCCCGCGTACACGTATGGCACAGCATGAACTCTTTGACTGTTGACCGTGAACGAGGGTAGAAACACATAAATTTTACCATCTGTATAATAAATAAATAAATTTTTTAGTGGGTGAAGAATATGGCTTTAGTGTACAAGTGTCATAATATAAATGGTATAATTTTTGATAAAAAAACTCAACTACTTGTATTATAACACTCATTGCACCCGTGTTCCCAAACAAATCTCTTCATTCGAAAGTGGGGAGCAAAAATAATCATTTTAACTACTCAAACTGCAATTCGAATCTTAAATTTGGCCTAGAATACAATGATATTATTAAAAATTAAGACATGAATTTCAACAGTTGAGGAAAACACAAGAATGGATAATTACTTGTGCGTAATAAGTCCAACATTTTTTATTTTGTGGGGATGGGATAATATAGTTTTCTGGTAACTAATAAAGGTTTAGATCTTTGTTTGAGTGTTAATGTGGGTTAGAAATATTGATTACAATCTTAATGTTGGTAAAATTAGCATCTAAATACAAATCAGTAAAAGTGGGGTTGCATATTTAGTTACAAATGGAAAATCCAGAGATTTCAAAACATGAGATGATGAATTCAGACGTACAATGTTTACAAATAGAATACTTAGTTGACTTCTTATTTGGGGAAATAATGCTGCAATTTATCAATGAGATTGTTTTTTAAAGAGTACGATATTTCATTTATTGAAAAAAAAGAACATTACAAATACATATCGTGATTTACCAAACATGCAATTATCGAATTCAATTTGGTTCCAAAGCTGAACTTAATAAATAATTTGTCGGTAAGGTGGCATATCCGTTGAAGAGGATAAACTATAAAATGGGACATTCTTTCAACATTATTGTGACAAGAAACATCACTAGATCAAGAATAAATGGGCTGAGTTACAAGGCTCATGACGTTGAACTTGAAGGGCCCCAGCGTCGAGCGTTACGCCTTGAGTTATTAAGCGCTGCCCCTTGAGTTATCGAGCACTACGATCAAGGCGCTCGGCTGATCTATACTCTAGTCTCAAAACCACTGAACAATGAAGGTCATCACTCTGCTTGACCACTTTCCGACTGCTTGTACCCCAACATGTATATAGCATACATTTTAAGTGGACGTAGCCCACTTCTTCATGGTGAACCACTTAAATCTCTTTGTCTTCAAATATCAAACACTCTCACACCCAGCAAAGTTGACCGTACTAGTTTTGTGTTGACCTTATTATATTTGAGCGTTAACAGCTAGTTGGTCAAAGTAATGTGTCCGTCCTTTTTCATTGGATATGTGGTCACACGAGAAAGAATAGGATCAAGAACGAAGATATCCAAGGTAAAATATAAGTGGCCACAATTGAAGACAAGATGAGAGAAACTAGGTTAAGATGATTTAGACACGTGAACCGAAGACCTATAGATGCTCCGATTATAATATGCGACTATAAGACAGAAGCTCGGGCCAAAAAAGGTAGAGGAAGATATAAAGTCTTGGAGCTAACAGAAGATTTGGCACAAAACCTACCGCAATAGCGTTCTAGGATTTGTATAGGACTCTACTTAGTGAGATAAAGCTTGGTTATTGTTTTTGTTGTCCAATTATGTAGTTGTGTTTTTTAATACAACAATATATACAATAAGGAGTGAAAAATGAATCGGTAATGAACTCACCAATTATGATATTTGAGTATAAAAAGGTTTCATTTATAAGTGACAAAGAATATTACTAAACCATATTATTAAGTAGTTAATTATATAGTTGTTTATTACTTAGAAT
This sequence comes from Pyrus x bretschneideri, assembly GCF_019419815.1. NCBI lineage: Eukaryota > Viridiplantae > Streptophyta > Magnoliopsida > Rosales > Rosaceae > Pyrus > Pyrus x bretschneideri. Next base: position 262,448 of record NW_025999657.1, read on the forward strand.
TAATCAGCATTTGAGGACTTGCCTTGTTGATAAAAATAAACCCCATATATTTAGTAGGTAAATAACGTAATTACCCTTGTGATAATCGTATTTATTTAAATATAATTATGATTAACTTTTAGAAAATTCAAACAATATTTTCTAGTGATTAACCAGCTTAGTATTGGAATTTTGCTTGGCACCAATATGGCATCCTCAAGTAAAAAGGAAAGGGATTCTCTCCGGATCCTTTCCATCAAGTCCTTCCCATCAAACAATTAGGACTCTTGAAATTTGATCTAACGACTAAAGTTATTATAACTTTTAAAGTGAACTCCTATTTATAGACGTTGGATCAAATTTCAAGAACCCGGATTAGTTGATGAGGAGGACTTGATGGAAGGGATCCGGAGAGGACCCCCTTCCAAGTAAAAGTAGAATGTTGCTTGCCAGGTGGTAAACTTTGTAAGCTCAATTTGTATGTTTCTTTGTTTTGACTAATTCGATATTCTAAGCTATTATAATTTACAGAGGTGACATGTGATCCAATATTTTAATAGTGGACTTCTATCCATGCGTTCGGGGTTCAAAACCTTCCCCTCTTCTAAATTAAAGTAATATTTTTGAACCCTTCAGCTGCCCTAATAATAATAAATTTTAATTTAAGAAGTCACACACATGTTTTCTAGTTTCTCGCACTCCTCTTGATTTATAATCATTGAATTAAATAAACCATATGAAAAGAACAAACAAGATTAAACAAGGATGTATAAGAGGCCACAAAGTGTGCATGTTTATCATTTTTCTATAATGTATGACGAGAGAGATTTGAAGTTGTGCAAAGCAATCTCATCTCCGTTGCACAAAGCATCGTTGGCCTTATTACCGTCTTATAAAAAATTTCTAAAGCTTTAGTGACATATGATGATCGCATAACACAACCAATACACTCTTCCACTTCATCCATTCAGCTTGGATTCTATGGTTGAGATCTCCATTTAATTCTCTATTATTTTGCAAGATAATCCAAGATAACGAAATTGTTCACACATTGGTACTCCCTAATCCCTAATTCTCACGCATATCTATAATACCTTGAAAATTTTAAAATATGTGATTATGTGGAATTTTTTTCTATGAGTGGAAATGATGAAACTGCCCTAGTTGGGTAATGTAATTATATGAGGACGTATTTATATCCTCACATATTTTATCAGATTTCTTGGCATATTTGGATAGAGCCCAATCCCACGAACGTGTAGGCGCAAACCGTTCGTGAAATGGAATTATAACGAATAAGTTATGAACGAGCAAAGTTTGGGGTAAAATGGTAATTTGACCATAACCTAGAAGGCTCTAGAAAATCTGGAGCAAGAAGATGATGCCACGTGTATGGCTATAAGGGAAGGAAGATGAAGGGGTTGCAGCTAACCGGGAAAGAGAGGAAAAGAGAAGGACCAATTAGAAAGAAGATCAAGGAGGAAAAATGAGGGAAGAGAGAGAACCGGATCTCCATGACCAGCTGACCCGACTCGGCCAGATTCTCTGATTCCAGCCACCGTTGACGACGGGGCTGGTGTCAAATTACTTCTCTCTTTGAACCCTATTGATCCCTCCATCAATTACACCTAAAAACTTACGAATTTTGGCCCATCTTCACTATGAAACCCTTGGTGCCGCCGAGGTTCATTGACGACGATCCGCCATTTTTTAATGAAATCCCATCGAACTCCACCACCATAAGACTCCCCTTGAGCCCAGGAACAAAGCCCAAGCATTGGTTGGGATGTCAGAATGGTTTTGGAGTTGAATCGAGAACGCCCTTTTCTAGGGTTTTCAGGCCGAATTGAGGTGTTTCCCGGCCAAATTGGACTTTGGCCCATGTATGAAAGTTGTTCCTCTCATTAAAATCTACAACCCTGTAAATTTTGGTAATTTTTGGAGTTCATCGGAAAAATGGATTTTCGATTGCCAGTAACCGCCACATACGGCGGCATGAGGCCAGAGGGTTGATGCTGCTTTTTTAAACTAATTTCGATATTCTGAATCCATATTTGAAATTTTTTGGTGTGATTCACTTGTTTGAACCTAGTTAGTGATTGTTAGTCGCTTGAATGATTTTCGAAAATGAGTTAGAAATTGGAATTTTGAGCTACGAATGGCTTGATCACTTCATAGGGTACGTAGGTAGCCTAACGAGAAGGTTAGATGCAGCCATAATATGATTGAATTTAATTTATGGTGGCTAATAGTATTTTGATTAACCATGATAAATTTCGGGCCAACCTTAGTAATTAGCTTCCGAATTAGAAATTTCGGGACGTTACAAATTGGTATCAAAGCAAATGATCCTGCTCTACAATATGCAATATTCTTGAGTTCATGTTGGTGTGAATTATGATTAGCATTGAGATTGCATTATGTCATGTTTCCTATGAGTAATGAGGCATTTATGTGAAATGCAAATATGTTGCGAATCACTGATGTGTGTGGAACGTTCTTGATTAATTCTTATTGTTGTGAAATATGTTATGCAATGTGAATGCATTATTTCATAACCTTCGTGAACAAAGTACTATATGAATTATGATTTGCATTGATATTGCATTATTCATAATTCCTATGATTAATGTGGCATTAATAAGAAATATACATGTATTATGAATCTCGCACTGGCAGGAGAGTGAACGTATATACTCTCATGTTTTGATGATGTGAAATATGATTACAGTGATATTGCAATATGTCATCAGTTTATGCATCATGAGGCATTTTTGTGAATTATGATATGCATTGTGGTTGCATAATTTCATAATCTTTGTGAACAAGTGGCACTCATGTGATATATGTATGTGAGATATATATATATATATATATGATTTGAATTGTGATTGTGGTGTAATTTCCATGGTGATTATGGAATTCCGTTGGTGCAAATTATGATTTGCATTGTGGCTACAATATTTCATAATTTCTATGAATATGTGAGATACATATATGTATTGTGGATTACTCATCTATGTGGTTGTGAGTACAAGTTCCTATGAATTGTGGATGTAGGTTCCATGGATGATTTAGATGACCTAAGAGTGAAAGGGAGTGTGAGGTTCCCATGGGTTTCGATCTCCTAAACCTTTAGAGGGTGTTATACGGTCAGGCTACTCCTACGGGATAGTCTATGGTAAGTGGTTTCACCAATAGTAGATATGGCTTGAAATTTTGATATTTTTTGGCCGACGATGGTTACGGCTAGGAATTTATGATAATTGTTTTGCCAATGATGAATAAGGTAATGATGGTAAGTAGTTTACCAATGATTGTGATTATGATGCTAGTATTTATCTAACCAATGGTAGATGTGGTTGATAATCTAGTGTTTGTTTAGGCCTGAGGATTGTGGCTTGATGATTGGAATTATTTTTGCCAATGTGTATGGCTAGAATTTTCGATATTTATTCTACCAATGAGCGTGGTAGGAGACCTGAGTATAAATTATTAGTTCGTGGAAGTATTTATTTCTAGGTGCTTGAATAAAATCGTAGACTGAGGTTATGATTTTATTCACTATAATTGGAATGGTGGAATTAGCTCTAATTACTTTTTCGTTATTCGAGGGTAGAAATCTCGAGGACAAGATTTATTTTAATGGGGGTCGAATGTAATACCCTGAAAATTTTAAAATATGTGATTATGTGGAATTTTTTTTGATAAGTGGAAATGACGAAAATGCCCTAGTTGGGTAATGTAATTATATGAGGACGTATTTATATCCTCATATATTTTATCAGATTTCTTGGCATATTTGGATAGAGCTCAATCCCACAAACGCGTAGGCGCAAACCGTTCGTGAAACGGAATTATAACGAATAAATTATGAACGAGCAAAGTTTGGGGTAAAATGGTAATTTGACCATAACCTAGAAGGCTCCAGAAAATCTGGAGCAAGGAAGGGGTTGCAGCCAATCGGGAGAGAGAGGAGAAGAGAAGGACCAATTAGAAAGAAGAGCAAAGAGGAAAAATGAGGGAAGAGGGAATCGGATCCCCATGACCCGTCGACCTGACTCGATCGAATTCTCCGATTCTGGCCACCGTTGACGACGAGGCCGGTGTCAAATTACTCCTCTCTTCAAACCCTATTGATCCCTCCATCAATTACACCCAAAAACTTACAAATTTTGGCCCCTCTTCACTATGAAACCCTTGGTGACGTCGGGGTTCATTGACAACGATCCGCCATTTTTGAATGAAATCCCATCGAACTCCACCATGCTTGAGCCCAGGAACAAAGCCCAAGCATTGGTTGGGACATCGAAATGGTTTTGGAGTCAGATTGAGAACACCTTTTTCTAGGGTTTCCGGCAGTTCAAGGCCAATTTGAGGTGTTTCCCGATTGAATTGGACTTCAGCCCATGTATGAAAGTTGTTCCTCTCATTGATCTCTACAACCCTGTAAATTTTGGTAATTTTTGAAGTTCATCAGACAACTAGGTTTCCGATTGTCGGAAACCGCCACATGCGGCAGCGCGAGACCAGAGGGCCGATGCTGCCTTTTAAAACTAATTTTGATATTCTAAATCCATATTTGAAATGTATTTGGTGTGATTCACTTGTTTGAACCTAGTTAGTGATTGTTAGTCACTTGAATGATTTTCAAAAATGAGTTAGAAATTGGAATTTTGAACTACGAATGGCTTGATCCCTTCGTAGGATACGTAGGCAATCTAACGAGGAGGTTAGATGCAGCCATAATATGATCGAATTTAATTTATGATGGCTAATAGTATATTGATTAACCATGATAAATTTCGAGCCAACCTTAGTAATTAGCTTCCAAATTAGAAATTTCGGGACGTTACAATATCTCATTTTCGCCCCATCCCCATGAACTTGCAAGCAATACACTATGTCTTTGACCTACTTAGGCGAAGATCATTAGCTTCCAACACTTCCCGCCAAAGGTTAAGCTTCACATTTACTCACTTCTACGTTTCATATATTAGCACCGTATCATTTGTGAAAAGCATACACCAAGAAATATCATCTTGAATATGTGCCGTTACTCGTCTATTACCAATGCAAAAAGAAGTAAGGACTTCAAGTTGAGCCTTGGTGTAACCCTATAGTTATGGAAAAGCTTTCTGTTTGTCTTTCATGAGTTCTTACTGCAATCATTACTCCATCATAATATCCCTTATTGCTTGGATATATGCTAGTCGTACTCTTTTCTTCTGTTGAATCCTCTAAAGAATTTCTTTCGAGACCCTATCATATGTTTTTTTCCAATTTATACAAACCATGTGCAAATCCTTTGTCATATCTTTATATCATTTCATCAATCTTCATAAAAGATGGATTGCCTCCATTGTCGAGCGTCCTAACATGTTCCCGAGTGATTCTCTAAGACTCATGTCTCTTGCCTCATTCTATGCTCAATTACCCTGTCCCAAAGTTTCATTGTGTGATCAATAACTTACCTATGTAGTTCATGCAATTTTGTATGATGCCATTATTCTTATAAATAGGCACCAAAGTGCTCCACATAACTGGAGTTAATGATTATTTTTTTTCTTAGACATGGCCTCTCAACTCTTGACTTCACTCGAGGATCGAGTTCAAGCCACCAAACTCTCAAGTTTCGAGGTCTACCAACTCAAACTAAAATAACTTCCCAAAAACTAAACGAACAATTAGTTGGAATTTTTTGATAATGCACTCCAATCTTGTTAGGATAAAATATATGTTGCACTCTTAAGTTTGGATACAATTGTAAATTTATACAACGTTTTTTTTCTTTTCAATTTCAACTCAGATTTCGTACCAATATCATACAATTATTAGAAAATTTATTGAATTGTTCCATTATATGGACGTAGTGACTTAAGAGACCCACTTTTTCTAATGTGGATAAAAAAGTAATAAAGAAAATAAATTTAAATGTGTAATTACTTTAAATATTAAATATATATCGGCATTGTAGTCAATTGCCAAATTTTAAATGAAAAGTGAAAAAACGAGAATCATGTTGCATGTGACATGGGCTAAATTGCCAAATCACAAATGCAAAAGTGAAAATACGATAATCATGCCTCTCATTTTTCAGGTGTTTAATCCGGTCCACACGTAATCGAAGATCATGTTCAGTAAATCCATCGTAATCATCTGCTTCGGATATGCTAGATCGCGGTCAAGAAGAGAGATTTTTTAGTTCTTGTTTAGATATACTTTTAAAATGACTGAAAACGTTTTTAAAGAAAGTATTTTTGGATTCCAAAAGCACTTTAAGTGTTTTTCCACGATTTACTTGCACTTTTCCTAACGATTTGTTCTAAAAACATTTTCATCAAAAACGTTTTCAGTTATTTTAAAAATACATCCAAATGAGTCTTTAACGTGCCAACATAACGAGTAGTATATACCATATATCACTACTCAAACGACACTTGAAAAAATATAGTTTTCTATTATCTCGTGTTCTAAGAACACTAGAAAATTTTTTCATCAGCAGCAGTGAAAATCCAAAATATGTTCATAAGTAAGAGAGATTTTTCAATGTACCGATATATATCACTGTTAGAGCAACACTTGAAAAAATATAATTTTCTATAGTCCTAAATTTTAAGAAAATTGAAAATTTTCTCCATCAGCAGCAGCGAAAATCCAAAAAATCGTGGCCCACCATCCAAAAAATCGCCGATCCGTCTGAAGCTCAAGTTTCCACTTAATTAAGATGAATAGCAGAGCAGATAAAGACTGAATGACAGAATATAATACAAAAACAAATGAGTGGGAACGCGTTTGCGTCACGAGATTGAATCCTGGCCCTTGATTGAGTCGCCACTTTCGTCTTCATGCTCAAGTTTTCAAAATTCCCCCACCAGAACCAGATCATCAATACAATAATTATACACAATGTCTTCAATAAATTACGATATTATTAAATTATTAAAAACACGTTTTGCTTGATGCGTGTCGTAAAAGCACGTTTCTTTGTTGATTTGATTTATTTCGTTGGGCACGTGTATTATTCCTCCTTCCCATGTGAAAAACCCTCTTCACCTTTTTGTTTTATTTTATTTTGTATTTTACCGTTTGTTTTTTTGTGTTTCATGATATTTTTTTCGCCAAACCCCATGAATCATGAACCTACCACCTTCATCTTGGTTCCATATTTTGAAAGAAATGGTAAATGAACTTTCTCGAATGCGGCTCTTTATAGATTTTTTGGTATTTTATATTTTTAACATAATATTTATATTATTGACACGAAAGTTAACGTAAGTTGTGAGGTGATAGAAAGTTCATGAAAACATAGACCGATGAAACTTGGAACCTAGGTGGGACCACCCTCGAGTTCATAAAATAAACATGTGAAGGTCTTCCGAAAATCATTTGAATGTTTTGTACAAGTCCCTTTGCATCTACTAAGTGTTTGATGTAATAGCTGCTAAGTATATCGCAACAGATTGCGTGAACAACACTCGACAAAATTCTCTCAATATCACTTATCAAGTGTTCGACGAATTGCTTCAGTGAATAAACTAAATTTTTTTTGCACAATCTAAAACATTGACATTTTACACTGTGGCCATCCAAGATTTGAATCTTGAACTGCCGCTTCATAAAGAGGCCCATTTTTTAGAAAAACCCTTTACCATTTCTCATATTTTTATTGTGATGTTAATAACAATACCTATTCACGAAAATTAGTTGTATAATTGTAAACGACCTAATTTATATGCTAAGCATGAGTTAAGCAAGTAAAACAAGGAAGTTAGAGTCTCTTCGCCATGGTTTATAGTAATTTACGATATCTTGTTTATCAAAATACAATGGAATTTGTATTAATGTTAGTTATAAATTCTTTGTCTTTCTTGTCATAGAATTTTTTCAAGTATTATTGCATTTTTTGTTTCTTGCCATTTGATTTTCTGCCTTGGCCCTCGTCACTTTTTTGGTTCTTTTGCCAAGAAATCATTTTTTCTCCTTTCTTTAGTCATATAGATTTAATTATTTATACAAAATACTTTATTGACATCCAGAGAAAATGACAAGATGGTCATCACAAAGTAAAAAACTTGACAAACCTATTGCTCGAGATTAATGTAGGGCTGGTTCGGTATGGGATGTCGAACCAAAACTAGTATCCCGAATCCCAAATCGAAATTTTTGAGACGAAAATTTGCAGACCAATCCCAAATCAAATGTTCAGGAATCCCAAATTTCGGGAATTCCAAAATATTTTTGGAATTTCGGGACAAATCGAGATTAAATTTCATAAACCCTAACCTAATGGTAAACATAAATATAGAAATTAAATTTCATGAACATCCAATCCAAAACATGAACAAATTTTACAGACCCCAATCTAGAATTCGAACCCTAAATTAAATTTCAAACCCTAAATCAAAAATTACCTGATTTGGGGGAGAATCGATGCACAGTGCACTGGATGAAGAAGACTCTCAAACTTTGAGTGTCTGATAGAGAGAATCCTAAGACAGAGAGAGAGAGAGAGAGCGGTGACTCTATGTGGTGAAGGAAGGCTCCACAGTCGGAGACGGTAGTAATAGTATAGTGTGGTGGTGGGCTAGTGACTGACCGAAGTTGAGCTTCAAATTTGAGACAGAGAGGAGAAGTTTCGGTGGCTGAGGGAGAGAGGTTAGCTTCAATTGAAATGAAAGTTATGAACAAACGATGGAGAGAGAAGGCTGGAGAACCCTAACAATGAATGGACGGCACATATCAGTTTGAAACAATCAAATGGTTGAAATTAACTCTAACTATAATTAAAATATATATATATATCATAATCATAATAATAATAATTAATAATATATATTTTCGGTTCGGTATGGAATTCCTAAAATATTGAGAAGACAATCCCGAATCTCGTACCAAAATTTTGAGATCGGTTCAGGATAGCATCCCGAAAATTTTGGGAATCTCAATTTAGGACATTTTTGGTTTGGGATCGAAATTTTTTCAATTCAGTTCGGGATTTTCGAGCATTTTTTCCACCCCTAAATTAATGTGCTTACTGTAATTAAAAAGGGCATTAGAAAACCCATAGTCCCTGGAAACTCAAGAAGCCAGAGAACATATTGACCTTTTTCCAAAACTCAAGTTGTAGCTACTGAATCTAATCTAAAGAAGCACTGATTGTAATGAGTCTAATGACTCATTCGACATTCGCCATTGCTGACTGTTTCAACGACTTCGACTATTGTTTTTTTTTAATTTTATTTATTTATTATTATTTATTTTTATCAAGAATATGAGTTTATATATTTTCCATATGAATTTATTTATCTACCACCAATGCTATCTATGGGACCATGATTTTTCAGGGTTGAAGTAAAGCTGATCGAAATAACGTTACCTCAGAAGTTCGATCATGGACTCAGTGGCTCTGAACGGAGCTGCATCAGACGGAACAGTAGGCCACCATCACCTTGTTTCAAGGCAATAGGTGAAGTCTGAAGCAACTTCGCTAGATGATTATGCTTATTCTGCAAGACATGAGATCTGATCTGGATAGAGACACAATCAGATTCCTAACAAGTCTTGGAATTCCTACAATATAGTAATTGGTGTGCACCACAAGTAATTACACTCCTAAGAGTACACAATATCTAGTCTTAGATATATTCTTCCAATTTAGTACAAGGATTCTATCATAAAAAGCTCTTTCTCCCAATTAGTATAAATACACTTACATATGGTTCATCTCAGGTAACACATTCATTGCATACTTATTCTCTTACCAACTACTTGAGTCTAAAATTGTTTATTAACTTGATCGTCGGTGGGCCCTTAACTGGCACACCCCCTCCAGTCTTGGGCTTACTCACAGTTGTTTCTTGTTTTTGCAGGTTACTTAAATATGTGCCTCCACTATCCACAGTAGCGCGCATACTTGGTTCCAACACTATCTGCCTATTTGAATCTGCATCTGCCATCAAAATTTGTTTATCTGCACATCTTTCACTTGTCCGTCTCAATCCGTATCTGCAATCTAAAGATGTCTTTCTACCACATGTTTCATATATCTGAATGTAACGACCTATCCCCAAATATTTTGAGTTTTTATAATTTTAAAACGTGAATTTACGAAAATGCCATTCGAGGCAAAAACGTTGACTTTTGTTAACCGTCATGTCGTGTAGCGTAAGACTCTCTTCCTTCATGTATCCTTGTAGTACTCATCATTATGAACGCGTGGGCGCAAGTGAAATCGAATTTGGACCTAAAACGAAGATTTTACAGAATATGAAACATAAGGGCATTTTGGTAATTTTCCAAGTAGAAATATTTTCCACTTTGGACCACCATGAGCTAACACATGGCAATTTTCCCATTTTCGGGATGTCCTCTTTCTCTCCTGTGATTTTCTCTCTCTAGAACTCTCTCTCTATCTCTCTCTCTCTCTCTCTCTCTTTTTTCCCTCTTTTTTTTTCTCGGATTTTTCTTCTTCTTCCCGCAAGCTTCTCTCTCCCCCTTCACTCTCTCTAGTACTCTCTCCCTCTAGCTCCATCATTCTCTCCCTGAACCATCACCGGCCACCCTTACTCGCCATATTCATCGAGTCTTCACGCTACCAAATCACCACCATTACATCATAGTTAGGCCCTGAATCGAGGACAATAACACGTAGGAAAATCAACTCAAGAACTCTTGACCCCTGTGACGAACATAGAGCTTTTCCAACGAAACCTCCATTGTTCACAGGCTAGGTAAGCTTTGGGGTTCACCTTCTCTTTTCCTTTTGAAGTTTAGTTCAATTCCTAAGTCAGCATGCTCGTTTTGGTGAGCTCAGGATGCATAAACTACAAGGACAGATATCCCAATTTTTCGGCGAGGAATCCGGCCACTTTTAAGCCTTTTTTCGGCAAAATCCAGCCACGATCGAGGAAACTAATGGTGCATCGGTGGGAAGTGACACCATCCTCGCTAGTTTGAGCGGCTCCCGGGCAATGAAATATTTGTGAGTGGACCCCTTCTTAAATTGCATGTTTTTATAAAATATTAGGATTGCTTTCACGAAAAAGCATGATTTAATGATTTTACATTTTATGCATTATTCATGATTTATTTAAATTGCTTTTACGAAATATTTATGATTTATCAAATTTATGTTTTACTAAAAGTTATGAATCATTGGATTTTCGTATATGAAATTCTATGGATTACGAATATGATTTATTTTCTGGATTTACGAATATGATTTATCATAGATTTATAAGATGAGGCTTTGCGCTTTTGAGCTCCGGTGATTTAATATAATATTTTGAGATGTGTTTTCGGTGCTTATCTAGTGGGTTATCATACAACACATCCACACAACATGGGTATGTAGACGTCTATGGGCATAGGACACAGTTGAGGATATTTATACCATACCCCTAGCTTCACTGGCAAAACCAGTGTCGGTGTGTGATGTTATATGTATATGTTACTTCTCTGGCGTAACCCAGAGTCGTACAACTTCACCTTCAGGTGATGGACCAACAATATATATATACCCCTCTCTTTTCTCTAGCGTAACCCAGATCATACAACTTCACCTTTGGGTGATAACCCTATATTTCTTCTCTAGCGTAACCCAAAGTCATACGGCTTCACCTTTGATGAACGCACTACATATACATATAAATATACATATTATATATATATATATATATATATCTCTTCTCTGGTGTAACCTAGAATTGTACAACTTCACTTTCGGGTGATGGACCATGATTTCTTCACTGGCGTAACCCAATGTCATACAACGTTACCTTTGGTGATGGTTATGCCTTTAGGCCACTGTGATACCCCTAGTTGAGTACATCATTGATGAGATCTACAGATTTGTCTTCAGGCGGCGATATTACCATTATTGAGTATTGTTTTACACGTACATGTTTTACGAATGATTTTCATGTCATGCTAGAGTTTTCAGAAAATCTACTATGTAGTAATATACACACACACACACACACATATACGTTTTCAAAACAGGGGGTTAGTATGTTCATAAATAAAATGGTTTTCTTATTATTGGTATTAGTATTATAAACTTTGGTCCACTCACCTTTTTGGTTTTGTGCCCCCTTCAGGATTTAGATTCGAGGCACACGTTCCTAGCATCAAGGCATTCACGTATCTGTAGCTTTGAGCTCCCTTCTCGGTATCAAACCCACTTTCTTTGTAATCTCTTTTATTTCATAATAATCCTTTCACATTATTCTTAATTAGTTGTATGCTCTGAATAAGTTTCCGTTTTGACATAGTTCTTTCTAATTACATATTTTATTTGTATGCATGTTTAAAATAGCTTCGCCACCCTCGGGTGTCAGCTAGCACGTGCCTACCATGATATTTGGAGATATCGGGGTCGGGGCGTGTTAGTTTGGTATCAAAGCATGGTTGTTGAGAGCATACTTAGGATCTTCTCCTACTCTAGTAGTGTGTCGGCCTTAATATCATTTGGATGTTACAACATATGTTTATTGATGTCCTTTGGCACGGTTGTGTAATCGTTGTTCTGCCTAAATAGTCACATCCTATTATAAGCATACGAAATTTGTGTCGGGATTGTGCCTCAAGTTAGACGTAATTGTTTGATGGATGACTTTCAATAATGAGCCAATTCTCTGAGTCATGCATTCCTTAGGAATAGTGGGCAGAGTCCGATTTACATAAAAGTGACGTGAAATAAAGGAAATCTTAGTAGGATTAAGTCTAATTGGGACTAGATGAAGATCGGAAGCGATGATGGTCATCTGCAACTTGCGTTCCTTAGGAATGGCAGACATAGGCATACCTATTAGGAGACTGCTCAAAACATCTAAAGTTTGTGCTGGAGGAAATTAAGAAAGCACCAATTACAGCCAAAGTTAGCAAGTATTTGTGGGGTAGATCGAATCAGTTTCCTTAGGCATACTATTTTCCCTAAGGGAATTCATGTGGACCCTCAGGAAATTTCTCAATGATTGTTTACCGATAATGTCCTTGTTTACTCCAACCATAAGGTCATCTTAGTAAATATCAATAGCCAACATTATACCAAGTTCTTCCAAAGTCGACTTTGCTTAGATTCTATACCTTTCTTGGGAAACATGAGCATAGCAGAAGATATTCTTACCAAATCCAACGTTGTGACAATTGGAAATAAAAAATCCTCTCGAGTGTCATGAATTACGAAATATCATTGGTTCGTCGAATCCTATCGACAATTACCAACAATTCTTTTACCATAATCTAAACCTTCATCTTCGGCCAAGAAATAAGTTAGTTTTGTTTGAGATGTTGTCTCACCTTACCATTGTTCTTACACTCTTCAATGACACCAATAAATTTTGAATCTAACGGTGATGTTTGTTGAAGGATTTGTCGTGCACTGATGCAACATAATTGAGTAACGCTTAGGCATTTTGATGCTGGAACAGCATGAAATGAACCGTCATATCTACAACCTAAAGTCAACGGCTGCCATCCTAGCTTGAAAACCTAATAACACACCTTCGTGGAGGCAGCCGTGATGATTCGATGTTTGTCGATCAACTCACTCAGCGTGCTATCTATCAGTCTATGAGGACTATACCTTAAACCATTTAGCTGAATTCCTCATTCTTAAATCTTTCAGACTTTTTGACATTTTGGTCCACATCGACTCTATTCGTAATCTCAGTTTCACCTCCTGGTATTAAAAGATATCTCAGTCAATCTTGGGTTACCCTGCTACTCTTTGTATCATTTCTAAAGTAGATAGACTGTCTAGGAGGACCACTTAGACGTCAAAGTTTTTAGTTGAGATTGTCAATCCTTCAATCCCCCAATCAGCACCCTATCAAGCGAATCGTCACCACTAGTGATTTAATATTCCTGGAGCTACCATAGTAAAAAAAATTTGTAAATTTTGGGTCGTGGAAAAATCTAAATTTCTGTTCGTCAGTCTTCATTAGACTATCGTTCAACCTTGTAAACTTCTTAGTTATATCTTTACTCGAAACGAGCTAAGTCTCTGGTGGCGGTGATTGATAGAGTATATCAATATCTATGATTGCACCATCACGAACCACCCCGATTGTGCAATTGTAGTTATTGACGACCTCAGTAGAAAGACACGTCGATACCCGAACACTATTCAATCAGTTATATTTCCACGTTATGCGGAACTTTCGAATACTTTTGCGACATGACTCTCGATCATCAGGAAACTGAGTTAGCCAATTTTCAAGTTTGACCATTTCAAGTAGTTACTACCTAATCAAGTTAGGTATGTACATGCATTCAAGCAGTAGAATTGTATATTCAATCCAGATATTTTGTACTCTAGATTTAATGGACACGTTTTTTACCTTTAAACTCTTGAGTGTTCTTTTAGCCTTCTCGACATGGTTTCTCGCTAAATTAATAAGGAATTCACTATGAATTGACTCGGCTGAAATGTGTGGCCAATTTCATATCGATTCTAACAGGAACATTAGTAACATAACCTTTTCACAAGTTTACTAGACTAACCAGGAAGAGTTCCAAGTGATTTTGAGGATTGACTCGTCTTTTAGTAAGGAATTGGTAAAGATAGAACTGTAGGTTCCAAGCTTGGTGTTTGTATGGCCAGTTTCTGTAAATGGTTTGAAGCGGCAACCATTATTCGAAGGAAATGGTCAGAGTGATAGCTCATCTATTATAGACTTTGAATCTCGTGCCCCTCAACTAGGAGAGCAACGATTGTGATTAGTCACGAAAGAAGTGTTTTACGACAAGTGTCTGTCTTTACTCATCTTTCAACTATTTCACTCCAGGACTTTATTGTTCGTGTGTATGTGGATGTCAAAGCACTTCTAGTAGCTCTAATTGGTGCACTTTGTGGTAGTGCAGTAGTGCGATCAAGGCGTAAATCAGACAATCTAGGCACATTCCCAATTAAGAGGCAAAATGGTATTTTGGCACCCTCGGGACTCGGGAACTTCTCACTTGCTTTCCGTGACAACAATGAGTTATCGGCATTGGAGGCTGCAACTGTAATATCCATGGCTTATTTCTTGGGTTCGCTAAACAAGTGGGCAGGTCGGCCCATCTACAGCAGTAGTCGTTACTTAGTTATGGTTAGGACTCGACTCAAGACACACACGCCTATTCGGAGTACATGACGTTACAAATGTTGAGCGAGACCCATTTTCATTTTTTGTTTTAATTTTCAGTACAAATATTTTAAATTACATTATTTGATTTATATACGTATTTTTTTGCCATTACAAATTTTGGGTGTGTTATTTTCACTTTCGATTTAAGCTCAATACAAGTATTTGAATTCCACGTTATTATATATCTATTTTTGTCGTCGTCTTATTATACGTATATATATTTTTGACCTTATGTCATTATATAATTATATATGTATTTTCAACTTTATATTTTATATTTTTATACGAGTATTATACTATATTATTATATCGTGGAAGGAAAAAGGTATGAACTTGGAGGCATGAAAGAGGAATCATTGCAATCCGATCATGGTGGAATAGCATTCTCTTTTATGCAGCTGTTCTAACTTGATTTCTTCCTTGTGTATACATACACACACACACACACACACACACACACATATACATACACGCATATTTCGAGTATTTTACATATAACAAGTTATTTCAAATTTTGGGGATAAAATTTTCTTAAAGGGGGTAGATTGTAACGACCCATCCACAAATATTTCGGGTTTTCATAATTTTAAAACGTGAATTTATGAAAAAGCCTTTCGAGGTAAAAACGTTGACTTTTGTTGACCGACATATTGTGTCACATAAAACTCTCTTCCTTGGCGTATCCTTGTAGTACTCAACATTACAAACACATGGGCCTAAGCGGAATCAAATTTGGAGCTAAAACGAAGATTTTACGGAATTTGAAACGTAAGGGCATTTTGGTAATTTTCCAAGTAAAGATATTTTCCACTTTGGACCACCCTGAGCTGACACGTGGTAATTTTCCTATTTCTAAGGTGTCCTCTTTCTCTCCCGTGATTCTCTCTCTCTCTCGAATTTTTCTTCTTTTTCCCGCCTTCACTCTCTCTAGAACTCTCTCTCTTTTCCTTCTTCTTTTTCTCGGATTTTTCTTCTTTTTCCCGCCTTTACTCTCTCTAGAACTCTCTCCATCTAGCTCCCTCATTCTCTCTGTGAACCATCACTAGCCATCCCCACTCACCATATTCGTCGGCGAGTCTTCACACTACCAATCACCATCATCACATCATATTTAAGCCCCAAATCGATGACAAGAACACGTAAGAAAATCAACTCGAGGACTCGACCCTTGTAACTGACACAGAGCTTTTCCGGTGAAAACTCCATTGTTCACAAGCTAGGTAAGCTTTGGGGTTCACCTTGTTCAATTCCTAAGTCAGCGTGCTCGTTTTGGTGAGCTCGAGATGCAGAAACTACGAGGACATATATCCCAGTTTTCCGGCGAGGAATACGGCCACTTTCGAGCCCCTTTTCAGTAAAATCTGGCAACGACCAAGGAAACTAATGATACATCAGTGAGAAGTGTCACCATCCTTGCTAGTTTAAGCGGCTCCTAGGTAATGGAATATCTGTGAATAGACCCCTTCTTAAATTGCATGTTTTTTATAAAATATTAGGATTGCATTCACAAAAAGCATGATTTAATGATTTTACGTTTTATGCATTATTCATGATTTATTTAAATTGCTTTTACGAAATATTTATGATTTATTGAATTTATGTTTTACTAAAGGTTATGAATTATTAAATTTTCATATATGAAATTCAATGGATTATGAATTTATTTTATAGATTTACGAATATGATTTATCATGGATTTATGAGATGGGGCTTTGAGCTTTTGAGCTCCTGTGATTTAATATGAGATTTTGAGATGTGTTTTCGGTGCTTATTTAGTGGGTTATCATGCAGCACGTCCATACAACATGGGTATGTAGACGTCTATGGCCATAGCACACAGTTAAGGATATTTATGCCATACCCCCAGCTTCATTGGCGAAACCAATGTCAGACAGCTTCACTAGTCACAGCTAGTGTCGGTGTGTGATGTTATATGTATATGTTTCTTCTCTGGCGTAACCTAGAGTTGTACAGCTTCACTTTCGGGTGATGGACCGACTACATATATATACATATACATACATATATATACATACATATATATATATCTTTTATCTGGCGTAACCCAGTGTCATACAACTTCACGTTCAGGTGATAGACCCTATATTTCTTCTCTAGCGTGACCCAAAGTCGTCCAGCTTCACCTTCGGGTGATGGAGCATGATTTCTTCACTAGCGTGACCAAGTGTCATACAGCTTCACCTTTGGTGATGGTTATGCCTTCGGGCCACTATGATACCTCTAGATGAGTACATCATTTATGATATTTACTGATTTGCCTTCGAGCGGCGATATTACCATTATTGAGCATTGTTTTACACGTACATGTTTTACAAATGATTTTCATGGCATGCTATAGTTTTCAAAAAACCTACTACGTAGTACTATATATACGCTTTCAAAACATGGAGTCAGTATGTTTATAAAGAAAATGGTTTTCTTATTATTAGTATTAGTATTATAAACTTTGGTCCACTAGCCCCTTTGGTTTTGCGCCCCCTTCAGGATTTAGATTTGAGGCACACGATCCCCGCGTCAAGGCACTCTCATATCTGTAGCTTCAAGCATCTATCTCGGTATCGGACCCACTTTCTTTGTAATCTCAGTTCTTTCATAATAATCCTTTTACATTTTTCTTGGTTAGTTTATGATCTGAACATGTTTTCACTTTGACATAGTTCTTTCTAATTACATATTTTATTTGTATACATGTTTAATATGGCTTTGCCACCCTCGAGTGTCGACTAGCATGTGCCTACCCTAATATTTGAAAATATCAGGGTCAGGGCGTGTCACTAAGTTTGAAACATGTTATTGTTGCATCCTGTTATGAAGTCTAAAATTATGGTTTGACTTTTCTTCTCAAATCTTATAAATTGTACCACACATGTCCTAGATAGATTTAGGGTTCAATGTCTCTTATGGGATCATGCTGCTGGAAATAATCTCTCAAGGGTTTAACTTCTTACCTCAAAGGTTTGTTCATACATGTGTATTTCATGCTAAAATTTTCATTATGTCCAGTGGTTCTGTCTTGTCAAAACTTCTTGCTGCTTTCACGTGAGTTAGGCACACACTTTAAGATAATCCACATGGACCATCTGACACTTTTTTCCCGAGAGCGGACTATTCACCCTAGATCTTTCTAGATTGTTTTTGCAATTGATACATGTTTGTTTGGTCCCTTTTTTGTCTGAATTTTCAAAGCCCTTTATAAAAGCTTAATCTAGAGTTCTTTTGTTTTTTTGGTTAGGAAGTTTGTATTTTTCTCAAGAGTGTTTCTAAAGCTTTGTGCTGCCTCTTGTGTTTCTCATTACTAACCCTAGCCGCAAAACCTTCTTCATGCATTAATCACCCGATCATTGAGAATCCTGGTTGCGTTGTTTTTCTTGTGTTTGCATTTAGTTCTTGGTCTAGATATTAAGTTTCAAATCTTTGTTTAAGACCAAGTTCCTCGGATTCATGTTGTTTCTTCTTTCGACCTTTTGTATGAAGAAACTAACTAGTTATTGACCCTAGATTTCACATAACCATCATTATCATATCACTTGCATTGGTTGTGTTGGTTTTCGGTGCCAAAAGGAGAAGAGTTCAAGGCAAGAGTTGCCTCTTCGTGAAGACTGAATAGATCCTCATCTCATGCAAAGTAAGGTTGCAGAAAGGTAAAGCTGTTCCATGGATTAGGTCTAGAAATTGAGTTTTGCGTGGTGCTTTGTAAGAGCCTTATTTGCATTAGTGGATTGGACTCAGTGAAGAGTCCCCGGTTTTTTCACCATGAGGTGGGTTTTTCCAGCAAAAAATATCATGTGTTGATTATGGTTTTTCTTGTGCACATATAGTCACCTTGATTTGCAAATAGATATGCCCATGGAACTAAGTCTATCAAATTTAATATGTGCACTGAATTGGACCTTATTTAACTAGAATCAATTTAAACATGGATACTTCAATAAACCATGTTTAAAATGATTATTTCCGTTGTTAAACTAACAAATCTAATCTTAGTTGACCAATGTTGCTAACTAGTCAGTCAAGCATATATAGAATTTTTAATTAGAGGGTATTCCGTCTGGTACCAATTTCACCTGTCAAACTTCTTGTTGACAAACTCATATTGTTTACCACTATGAGTTTGACAAGAGTGCTGGTAAGTTAGGACTCGTTTAGTATCCTATAAGGAAAAAAAAGAAGAAAAAAAAAACTCCTTTTAAAAAATAGTTCTTTAGACCATTTCTTACACAATTTTAGTAAGACTAAAGAATGTGTTTGGTATAAAATTCAAAATTATTTTTGTATTCACAATTAATAAAAAAAAAAAAACAACCGTCAACTCGTTGGTGGAGCTGGCAGACGTAAGAGAGGATCTGGCATAAGAGTAGAGAGGGAGATGAGAAATAGGAAAGAGAAAGGGAGAGGTTATGGCGTGAGAATAAAGGGATATGAGAGAGAGAGAAGAGATCGGGATACAAGAGGAAGAGGGAAGAGAATTGAGAAGAGAGAGAGTGGAGAGCGTGTTGGTCTGAAAACTCTAAAAATTGACTTTGTGTGTTTTTAATATATAGGCTATTTTTCAAGTTGGTTGTGTGTTCGATTTCTGGAAACAGTAAAGGATTCTTGGCTTGAAGCTCAAAAAAATTGAATTCAAGTTGAATACCAAACAAGTTCTTAGCTTTTCTTATGAGACAATGATTAGAATTCCTTGACTATGAAGATTAAGGTTGTCATTAATTTTCTCTATTTATAATAGTGTTTGTATTCATTATTTTGCAATAGTTGAATGATAATTATTTTCACATATACTTTTCATATGCTGACATGATCAATCTAAGTAAAACACCCATGTATAAATATAATGTGAAAATTTTAAAACCTCATGACTCATTGGCAAATTGACTCAAAACCTCAGTAACTTAAAATGTACTTAGATTAATTCTTATATTTCAAATTTGAGATCAAATTATACCCTAATCCCCTCTACACAAATGCTTCTCAATCCAACTCGAATTAAGAATGGACTTGGAATTTGAGTGATATACTAACCTTCCCAAAGACTTTTTCTTTACTTTTCTTTTGTTGGACACTCCCGAAGTTGAGAATTTAAAAATGCATGAACATAATTTCGAGGAGCACCAAAGGAGAAAAAGATTATCATATTAGTATGTGTTAGAGGAGGGGGGATATTTACTTAGATAATTATCACAAAGTATAAATATAAACACAGTACAAATATAGATGCGATCCTTATCAGTGGCATCACGCTTTGATTAGTGAATGTAAAGGATAATGATTTGTAATGAGGGTCAGGATTAATGAGGACTTGGTTCCACTAACCTAATATTATCTTTTCAATGGGGGCTACAACTCAGGTTAATTGAATGGCGATTATGCTAACAGTATAAGGGTATATGTGCGCACTAGGGCGCGACGTGGCACGTCAATTTCACCTCCTAGTTCATCTGTGTAACGAGTTGGGGTGGACAAAAAGCATCAAATCAAAATAATATCAGTGGTTTGGTAGCGGTGAATTGACCTAGTGATTAGAATATTTTTATTTACCATAATATGTTTCAAGTCCAAATGTAAAAAAAAATTGGTTCAAAAAAATTAGTCCAAATGGAAAAATGAATAGTGATTTTGATGTCACCAAGCTTGAAAAAAAAATATTTGGACAAAAATGGCCCCAAGACAAAAAAACTTCAAAGGCATTCCAAAATAATGCATCAAATAAGGTGGGGGTATTTTCGTCATTTTAATAGGATTTTTTTAATAATTAATTTTTTTGTAGTTTTTTTTTTTACTTAGTACCTCACAATAATGTGATTCAATTTCTCTATTTTTAAACACGTTCAAAACATCTTAAGAGGCATTTAATGCCGGTTATAAAAAAGGTCATTCGCAAGCGGATAATAATGTGATTAAATTAGTTGTCAAATGATTGGTTTTTTTTTTTTTTTAACAAACGATATTATCTACATTAAGGGGGAAGGGGATGGGCTTCGCCTCACAATAGACTAGCAATAATGTGATTCAATCAGTTGTTCATTCAATATTATTTTCTCAATTTTTAAACACATTCAAAACATCTTAAGAAGTTTGTAATGCCGGTTATAAAAAAGGTTTTTCACACGCGGATAATAATGTAATTAAATTAGTTGTCAAATGATTGTTTTTTTTTTAATTTTTTATACAAACAATATTATCTACACTAAGGGGGAGGGGTGACCTTAGCCTCACAATGAACTAGCAATAATATGATTCAATCAATTGTTTATTAAATATTATTTTCTCTATTCTTATTGTAAATTCTATAAAGACCGATTTTATTATGTGAATTCAGCTGCTTTAATTAGTTTATGAGGGGTTTCTTCTAGCATGATCTAAGATTATTCATTTACTTCAAATATTTGACTTTCGTTTTATCAATTTACGCATATAAATACATTTAAAACATGTAAGACACGCATAGCACACTGTGATTCAAAAAATGTCTTTTGCACGCGCATGAGCGCGTGCATGAAGTCTAGTATCACTCTATGCCCTTGTTTTAAGGTTCCTCTAGCTCCTTCCTTCCTTTAGGTTGTTCAGTTGTTGGATTAGTATAAACTAATTGTAATAATCCAACAATTGAATAAAATCGTACTACGTTTTAATTGAGACTATTATCCAATTGAGAAATGCTAAGACCATCTTCAAAAGAAATATCAAATTATAAAAGTCAAAATTTGTATTTCTCCAACCAAATTGTCAAATGTTATTTTATTATTTAAATACATCTTTACATTGTTGTAATTATTAAAAAAAAAGGTTGAAAACAAATTTTTTATTGGTTGAAATGTTAATGGAATAAAGGATCCACCATTAAAATAAAATAAAAATAAATTTGACATTGATGTCAAATTTGACTCCAAATCACAAAGCGTTCAAACTCAGTCAACAAACAACTCTTCGGTTGAAGAGACTTTTGATGTCAAATATGCACAATGGTATTCCACTTAGGATTTTGACATCTCCCTTGAAGATCTCTAAGGATACTTTTTCAAAGTGAGGCTCTCCATTGACTCTCAATCATCTAACAGTTTAACATTAATTTATGTGCCAACATTATAAAACAATAGGCTGAAAACATGTGGTGACAAATAGTATATGAAGAGTCCCACTTTTGTGAGAGTCTCCGTAGGGGAAATTTTTCATTGTGCCTAAAATACGGATGATACACCACGTGTCATTATACAAGTAGAGATAAGTTTTATTTTTTAAGTTGTTAATTTTTTAACACAAATATCTCATCACTTGTATAGTGGCATGTGACCTACCAACCCGTGTTTCAGGCAAACTAAAAAATCTCCCTTCCTTAACGTTTCTCTATCTAGTTTGAATAGTCTCATGACCCAATATGCATAAAATTGGGGAGTAGCTCATGGACTAGGAAGCAATGTATCAACAATAGAGTAAACTAAAGAGAGTAAAACTCCAATCATATAGGCTTCATGTGCAATGAATGGCGAACCACAAGTTTGCCACCTGTTTTGGACACTCAAATAGTCTCGAATAGCAAAATGTACACTTCATACTCTTTTCCCTTTTTTTTAGTTATTATTTTTCAAGAGCTAAATTTCACACGTATTTTTTTTATTATTTTACACATCCCCTTTGTTTTTTACCATTGGATATATTTAAAATATTGTTAAACTAAACATACAAAAAAAACAATTATAATGAAAGAGATTTAAACCTACTTACCGAGAAAAAAAAAAACACGCTGATTTAGCCAACTTTTCGTACAAATCCTTTTGAGAGCAATTTTTCCCTTTAAAGATTGGAACTTTTGACATATTGTCCTCTTTTAATCACAACTTCCCTATTCCACTAAACCAATCCAACCAATTCTTCACATGCATCCAATGAATAAAATATGTGATTCTTTAAGAACAAAATCGCTTTACACTTCCCCTAAAAGAAAAATAAATAAAATATTCCTTACAAAGACCGAAATGATCGACCGTTCATGCACATAAATCAAAGTGGGATGTAAGTCTGGGGTCCCACAATGTGAAGGCAGCCGACGGGGAAGGGGGAAGATGCAATGGAAGTAATAAAAATGGGGAAGAAAAGAAGTCGCAGGAGAAACACGTGAAAACAATTTAAGCAAGTTGGGAAAGCTCCAGCCTCTAGACATTTGTTTTTTACTATATTTTTTATGGACGGCAGATTCATAATTTGCGTCACATTTGATATGCCGCGTGTTGCTTCCGTTCGTGTCATTCGTTTTATAGCCGCCGTGTTTAACGTACACGACAGCGATGTACACAACTTTGTACAATGTACACAAACTGTAGGCCACATTGCATTCTTAGCTTTACAATGTCAGTATGATAATGGGAGTTAGAATCCGTCTTAAAGTATTTTTAAATAAGATGTCAAAATGTTCAAATCATTAATAACGGTAACAAATGACAACATTAATATTTTTCAACTGAGAAGTCAAATCTGATGTAGCATGACATAGATTGACATCTCTCTTCTTTGCTGCCAAATTTGACAGCACCTTCAATTTTTTTTAATTAATTATTAAATGCTTTTTATTAGTTTTTTATTGGTTTAAACCATTATCCTTTTTTTCTTTTCATTCCCAATGCAAAGAAAATACATATGAATTATTATTTTATGTTTAAAATTTGATATATCGGTTGGAAATCAAAAGTTTAAAAAAAATGTCAAAGTGCCATGTAAGCCTTCAAATTTAAATTTTAGGTTTAAAATTTGGCATCTCCTTTGGAGTTGGTCTTAGTGTTTTGAATTATGTCTTATTAAAGAGTTTGAAGTTGTCCGAATTAGTTTTCGATTGAAACTTTAAATGAACTTAGACATTTAGTTCTCATAATTAAATTAGAATTGTACGTCAGTTTTCTATATTAATTTTAATAGGGAATCACAAGAATTGTTTCAACATAAATAGCAGTCACTGCTCTTAGAGAAAAAAGAGTCTCATTATTGGATTTAGACCTATTGTAAGCCCAGTATATTGTTTCTACATGAGAGGAGAAGTTTTACTGCAAAAGTCGACCATGACTTCATCTTCGTTTGTTAAAAGTTAGATTATTTTTTGCACTTAGTTCTTATAATTTCTTAAAGGTTAGATTGTTTCTAAACCACACTCCTGCTGATAACTCTAGCAAGATCAAACTTGGTGTTAGGAGAAAAAAACCTCACTGATTTGTCAGAATTTACTAGTTGATCTGAAACTAGAAGTTCCAAAGCAGGCGGCGTGTATACCACCATAATGAAACTGCCTTCAAGAAACCTCTACCCAAAGGCGCTCTTTCCTCACTCTAGATCCTTAAAGAAATTTGATCTCTTCAATCTTGGGATACCACCTAATTAAATAACTGCCACCAGAGAGTTAAATAGGTGGTGGTGTTATGACATGGTTTTGGGGGAGTTGTGGGGGTGTCTATTGGAAGTATGCCTTCAAACCATTCATTTGACGTAATAATGCCTTCAAACCATTCATTTGACGTAATAGCTTTTGGAATACTTACCATGTTAGAGTCTTATTTGTTTAATGGAATAAAAAAAGAGAGAAAGAGGTCTTATTGAATAAGCTTTGCACCTAAAATAAGAATTATAGTGAATTGTGGTTGGTTGTTGACCAGCGGAAATTGTGGGAGAAAGAAGGAGTCACAACCAGAAATCAAACAATACTCGCAAGCAATGACAAAGCTAGGATTTCTCGGGCTGCGGGGAGGGAGGGGCGAACTTAAAAGAGTGCAAGGTTAAAGAAAAATGGCAACAACTAGATCTTTTTATATAGTAATGTCTTTCATAATTAATCAATACAAATAAATTTAGGAAATAAAATATTTACTTTTGATTGAAGGTTGGAAGCTAGCGGCTCAAACTTCAGTGGCTGAAGAGTGGCAAGTGATGGCTGCAAAAAGCCAACGGGAATCAACCTTCCTAAATTTTCCATTCCGTTGGGCATTGGCTGCTAGGATTTTGGGGGCAAAGCTACTCTCTCTCTTTGTCTCTATTTGGTGAATATGAGAGGTTGAAACAATAAAGGGGAACACGGGGTTGAAGGGACTAAGCGAATGGGGGACACGGCGCCATTTTATTTTTTAATTTTCAATTTTATTTTTTACCAGGACCAAAATGACGTCATTTTAGCCTGGATGTTTTAAAAAACAAAAAAATAAAAATAAAAAAAACCAAATATGCTACTGCTACGCGCAGTAGAAACAAAACACTGAAATAAAGGGGCTGCACCAGTCAGTTTTCCGATGAGGGGAAGGGCTGAACTGAGCTCTCCAATGGTGTTTTCTGGCGAGGGGAGTGGCAGCCGCCACTCCTCGCCCTCACGTGGCTTTGCCATTACTCACAAGAGACTTCAACAATAGGAGGCACACATATATCACTTGCAATTGATGTTGGGAGAATGCGTGATACATCACACCTCTCTTCCTTACATAATTCTTTGTCTGCTAGGAGTAAAGCTTATTGTTGATCACTATGTATTGTATCTTATGTTTAATCAAATAACAAGATTCAAGGAATGTATTCAACCTAAGGCGAAGTGATCTAAGTAAGTTAGATCAACAAGACCCTTCTCTTATATTCATTCCTAAAACATTCATGGCCATAGGATTATTAGTTGAGCATTGACAATCTACTAAGATTAGTATGTGTTATGTTTACTCAAGGGGGAGTATGAATGTCTCAAGTCATTAAGTGTTAGACATTAAGGCAAACACATAGGTGCTTAAAAGGGTGAGTACATTTGAACAACGATCACAATGATTTCTAAAAAAAGGTCATGTAAGAACTCATAATTTGCAATAATGCAAAGTAGTCCTTTTAACCTGAGACATCATAGTTTTCCAATGGTTTGGTCCTTGATCTTGACCATGTTAAGGGCATTCCATTGAGGATGTCTACGACATTGTTGGGGTTAAATTACCTAATCATGTAGGCATGTGAATGTACAACAAGGGATCTCTAACCTTCCGTGGTAGAAGGAGAATACTTTGTGATATAATCAAGAGTTTTTGGCCAAAGCATATTAATGAGATTTATGATGTATGTTTCAAATCACATTCAATAGAATCATATAGAGAAGTATCACATTGGATTACATAAAACAAAATCAAAAAAACAATGTGGTCAAGACTATTGAATTAGAGAAGGATCGTATTGGATTGTAGTTGTAACTGGATATGTTCTCCATCCACTTCTACTTAGCTTGGGTAGCCATGATGTACCGTTAGGTGTCACTTATGGTTTATGGAAGCCTTGAAGATTGCCAACACTAATCTTCAACAAACGGAGAATTGAAAGTTAGTCTCTATTCACAATCAATTTTTAAGAGTTAAAACCGCCCATTGTCTCGCTAATTGGAACTTAATGGATCGTACTCCAAGTAAGTATGAATGTGAAGAAATATCAAATGAGATAGAAAAACAATTAAAAAGTTTAATTAAGCATGGTCAATATTAATTAATTAGTTAATTAATCATACGAAAGGGTCTTGTTGGGCTTTAAGTTAGTTTCGGATTTTGGGTCCCAAATAGGTTTTGATCCATAAGATACATTGTGTTTAATTTGTGTGGCAACTAAAACGAAATGGACAATTAGCCTAACTAAACAAGCAAGGCCAACCACAGAGAGAATGGTAGACTTATTACAAGTTTGCCATTCACTTGAAATGAGGTATAAAAGCAACGTTATAGCTTTGACCTCATCAGGGTTTTCTTGAGACAAAAAGTGAAACGTTTCTCTCTTTTATCTTTAAGGAGACCAGCCATTTAGGTGGAGTACAGCTATCAATCTTCCTTCATCCAAGTCATCCATCCATCTTCACTTAACACCTCATCCTTAGTGTGGAGATTTAGAGGCTTGCAACCTTGCAAGCTTTGCAGATTGTTTCCTCAAATCCTCAAAGGAGGAAAAGAGAAGCAAATATCCAAGGAGAGAACTTGAAGGCCCCCAAAACACAAGGAAGCATCCAACGAGCATGAAGTGAGCTTGATGGGCCTCCACTTGTGTGATAACCTTGAGAACACAAGGATTAGCTTGAATTTCATGGGTTATATAATTGGTTTTTAGTGCATGCCCACTTTAAGAGTTATTATGTATGCTTGTGTGCTCAAACGTTCTTAATTAGACAAAAAAATTTATTCAGTGTCACCATGGTGTGGGTGATGGCATCGATAGTGGTGCATGGTGATGATGGTGGTGACATGGTGTTGGGGTTGGGGGTTGGTGGTGGTGAATCTAGCGATAACGGTTGTGGCATGATGCGGTGGTATAAAGATGGTGGTTGTGATGGTAGTAGGATGACAACGGCCAATACTGGTGTGGTGACCACCATGCCAATGTGGTGATAAGAGAGTGGTGGTGGTGACTAGAGTGTCAACACAAGCCGTTGTCACTATTGCCACTATGCACCTCGATACCTTTTGCCACTCGAGTCATTAGATATGCCATCGACGCCGACAAATCACAATTGAGTAATTTGAGTTATCTTATATTCTTCATTGTGGCACACATATATATATAGAGATGACGTTGATTAATTTTTACTTAGGTGTTCTTTCAATTTTCTAATATGATTTTTCTCCAAATTAAAATTCAAGACTTTAAACACACAAATTATAGTAATGAAAGTTGAATTGAAAGCTTGTACCAAAAAAAATTAGTAAATTACACGAATAATTTCTCTAACAAAAATGCATTTGAAGGCGAGAAAGAAATGATATATATATATATATATATATATATATATATATTTAATGGTCAAGTTGGTCAACAAGTGGTCTCACCCCAAATACAAAACGATGATGTGCGTGTTGCACATGGACATAAGGGGTCTCCCCCCATTCATATAACGTTGGACCACACGTTTGGTTCGTCTAGATTAGTATCCATATCCACAACATGACACCAAACAAACAAGGGCCAAAGCGCGGAGGGCCCCTCCAAAGTGACTATCAATAACATATGATTGTCATGTATTCAAATCATATCCATTCGTCTATTAGACAGTAGCTATTTAGTGTCACTAAAGTAAGAAAAAATATCTTCGTAAGTATGTGAACAACGTATGTGACAAATGTACACCATCACCTGACGTCCCGATATAAAAAAAACCAAGAACATGTGAACAAAAACATAAACAATTTTATGTTATTGGCATAATAAGTCATCATGACGAAGTACTCATAACATGTAAGTCCTCCTTCATAACTAACCCCCAACTGACGATCACGTGGTTCTGGAAGTCCTTCCCTTCCCTCCTCCTCCCATAACTGATTTTTAACAGCTCACAAAGCGCGAAGCCATTTGATTTGCTCTTGATTTAATGAGGGGTTGAAAGTTGAAAGCAAAGTGTGTGGAGGAGCTCCGCTGCAGCCTTCATGTTTCTTAGGCATGGGTCTTGTGCCTGCTTTGCCTTTGTATATATGGACGAGGAGGTAAAGCACGTGATTCATACCAAAACTTGCGCTGTTTTCAACCTTTCATGAGCTATGAATCATGTGACAGAATGCCACGCTCATCCGACATGTCGTCCACCAATGCCATTTGGGATTTGGCTGCTTGCTTTATTCTTAATTAAGGTTAAGATTAATTAATCAAGATTCTGTTTTATTACTTTCATTAGTTAGTGGGTTAGGTGGTTGGATAGACACATTGTCCCATAATTCGATAAACAATACCCAAACCAGTGCCTTCTTTTCTACTATTTCTCTTTTGGGTTGTTTGCCTTGGTTTTATTTTAGCAGTCACCTGCTATGTTGTAACCCATTTTTTTTTTCTTAACACGATATTTTAAACTACTCTGATATGCGAGAAGGGGATCTGGTGGTTGTTCACTACTTGTCTCAAAAAACTATGCTTGAGCTGTTCGCCTGTTGGTCTGGACATTGGGAGAGCTTGGAGAGGCATTTTTGCTGGGCCAAAGCCTTTAAGAGGAAATAGGGACCCTAACCCATGCCTTTGTTTTTTTCCCGAAATGGCAAAGGAAAAACCCATGTCTTGTTACTGCTTTTGAGGCCCAAACATTTCTACCCAACTACGCAATTAAAATGGCCTAACATTTCTGCCCAACTATTTATTAAGAATTGCAGTTTTGTGAACTTAAATGCACACGAAAAGACAACTCAACATAACTTAATTAAAAGCAAGCGGCGGATTATCTTGATGGTTAGGACATTCAACTTCAGCTTACTACGTTTTGGTTCAAGCCCATCCCTCTTCTAGTGTATAAATTGGAAATACTTGTATTAATTGTTTATAACAAAAAAAAAAACATTACTAAACTAATAAAAGTAAAAAACCACACAGCTGTAGGATTTCTATCTTCCTCCATATGTAATTCTCTCTAACTTAATTAGGCTAGAGTTTCTTTATTTGAATAAATGCAATTTGAAGACAGAGGCCCAAGAAGAAGACGTTTATTTTTTTTATTCTTTTCTCACAATTGAAATGTGTTTTAAGTGAAAATTGTTTTCGAAAACAATTAGATCATACACTACTAATTTAAATTTGAATGGACCAATAATTATGATAGGCCACCTTTATACTCTATTGTGAATATGATGTATGTTGAAACCTTAAACCAAATATCCCTCTCAAAGATATTAAGTTGAAAATGAAAATCCTAGTGGTCTCTCGCGCAAGTACTGGGTAGTCTCTCTTACCCTATAAAAGTGGACTGTCGTAGCGAAGCTACCAGCTGGTACTTATAAAAAAAAAATTAAAAAAAAAAACATAATTTATCATGGTAGACCTTAAACCAAATATCCCTCTCAAAGATATTAAGTTGAAAATGAAAATCCTAGTGGTCTCTCGCGCAAGTACCGGGTAGTCTTTCTTGCCCTATAAGAGTGGACTGTCGTAGCGAAGCCACCAGCTGGTACTTAAAAAAAAAAAAAAAAACATAACTTATCATTCTAGAAGGAGCTACATCAAAAGATAAGACGTTGGTGTTGTGGGTCTAACGACGAACAAGATAAAAAATTTTGAGGTTAGATCTATATGCAACTACACAAGCAGGAATGGTGGGTTTGACTTAACATTAATGGTACGGTCATTGTACAGACCAAGGGTATTTGTATGGTATTGGTATTCAAAACCAATACTGATGATATCTCCGTATTGTACCAAATATATAAATTTCTATATGTATATATATATATATATATATATATTATATAATACTAATTACTAACTTTTATCTTTAATATATTCATTTAGTTTACAACTTGAAATCTTTAACTTATATTTAATGATTTGGTTTGTAACCCTCATTTTTATCTTTAATTATTTAAGCATGGTTTGACTTACTGAATGTGTGTGAAATAGTGATGAATGATGAATCTTGGTTGTTGGTTATGGTTATATTGGATTATTTCAAAAATTAAGGGTGATATTAAGTTTCATCTTAATATGCAGGCTACTTGCTTAACAAAAAAAACAAAAAAAATGAAGGAAAAAACATTTCGGGCCCAAAAACATTAGCCCAATACCAAATTGGTACAATGCCATTGCATTACATGCCAAATCCTGTATGCCTAAAATTTCGTATGGTAATGGTACCAGATTCATCCGATCAAAAGTTTGGTATGGTAATTTGTACGAAAGTTTTAGTACGATAACCGTACTAGACCCATTCCAAATGCTAAATGCTGCTTTTAATTTTCAAAGTATATTTGAGCGTTTGCATGACCTAAACGCGAACTTTAGTATTGAGTTCAAGAGCAAAGTTGAGATGACTAATGATAATTGGAGTTTGATGAAAAACTTGTCAAAGTTTCTTAAGCATTTCTATATTGTTACAAAGCATATTGTTAGAGATCGTGTATCAGGGTCTCATTATTTTACTTCTAACTCTTATTTACTTGAAGTGAATATGATTCAAACTCTTCTTCTAATTGGACCAAGAGTGATGGTGCTTACTTCCATGACATGGCTTTGAAAATGTAGTCCAAGTTTGATAAGTATTGCAACATTAATAAAGTGAATACGTTTTTTAATCGTTGCGATGGTTCTAGATTCTCTTTACAAGTTGGAAGTATGTGAAGTGGTGTTATGCCAAATTTTATGACTGTAAAAAAGTCATTGATATAATTGCTAAGGCTCAAGGTCAATCGGTGAAGCTTTGGCAATTATATTTATAAGAGAACTTGCCATCATTGGATACTGGTTTTTCCTAAACTTCTAGTGTCTCAAGTTTGAATGAAGTGGATGGGCTCATTGAGGAAGAAAGCACATGTTGTGACAATTTTATGATAGTAAAAGAAATATGAAGAAAGTTGAGATTTCACTATGAAACCAATTAGAGAGTAGCCCAATTTCTTATAAGCACATGTAAGGTCTTCTTTTTTTTTCCTGATGTGAGGGATTAATAATCTAAACAAAATCATAGTAAAGTTTGAGTTGAAGCGTTACTTAGAAGAATCAGTTGAAAGTAACATGTTTGATTTTGACTGTTTAGGTTGGTGAAAAGAATAATCAACTTCATATCATACTTTTTCTTTTATGTCAATTCCAATCTCTACGGTTGTTTCCAAATCCGCACTTAGTACGAGGGTTGAGTACTTGACCAATTTAGTAGTTCTTTGACTCCAAAAATGAAGGTTTGATTGGTGCACGAGACTGTTCAAGGAACTCACCAACTCTATTTCGCTTAAGGGTGTGGCTAATACTTCTGAAGTTTTTGTCATTGGGGTTTCATGTAGCACTACATAGACTTGATTCTATTTGGTATTTTTTATGTTCTCATGTATTTTGTTTTAATGGATTATAATTATAGTTGTGAATATATGATATACAACTAACTATTTTTTTCTTATTTAATAGGAATGTAGATTGAATTTTGGACGACAAGACTTGAGTTTGGTGCTTGGTTACATTTGAATAATGAAATGTTGCTCCTTTTTTTTTTTTTTTGTACAAGCTTTGACATATTTTTTGGTATTTTAATTCAAACTTTGCATGGTTGAAATTCTTGCACTTGGTTTAACTTTTGAGCGGATATCAATTTGTGGAACTAAATTTAAGTTTTGATTGATGTTTGAAATTTAACTACCAGTTTTGAAGCTATTTGGCTTAATTTTTAAGAATTCATGCAAAAATAAGTTGTTTCATTAATAAACTCAAAAAAGTTGGGCAACTCAAACCCAATTAACCCCAAACTCGAATGAACACGAATGAAACTCTAACTTTAATCCGAGCCGAATCGTAAATGTTGGGTGGGTTGAACTTTCAACCTGAACGAGTTGCACTCCTAGTCATGACAAAACCGAGCTCTGATAAAGAAATATTATACAATTGCTTTAGGCTCTGACCAAAAAAACTGGATTGGTCAACCATCTTCTTCATTTCTCCCTCACAACTCAATATTATTAATTGAGTTTTAAAAAAAAAAATTAGAAAACAGGGTAATTGCACTTTACCACCTCAGATTTAGGGTCAATTTCAATTTCTTACAACATCTTTAAAACATTTCAATTTCATACTTCAAGTACTATTTTATTTCAATATAATACATCCGTTACATTTTTCATCCATTGATTCATTAAAAGCTGACGTGGCTGCCACATTTGTGCCACGTGGCTACCAAATTTATGCCATGTGGAAAAAAAAATAATTTATTATTACCTTATTGGGAAAAAAAAAATTGAAAACCCAGAAACCCATAATCTTCATCCCCTGCCTCCTTCCCTCCCTGCACCTTTCATCCCTCCTTCTCCACGCACCTTCCTCCCTCCCTACACCCTTCATTCCTTCAGATGAGGTAGTTGACGATTATAACAAGAAATTCAATTTTTAATTTGCTTACTTGGTTCTATTTCCTCGCCACCGCCGTTCAATCCATTCGTCGAACATGTGGCATACATTGAATCGTCTCGAGTCTCCCTCTCCGTTGTTGCAACCTCTTTCAGTCTCTTATGGCTTCGTACGGTGTCGCATCGCCTCCGTTTGCCTCATTTCAGAGTCGACAACCATTGAGAAATGATACGGCATGGGGAGGACCATTGTAAGGCCATGAATCCGTCATCATCATTATCCTCAAGGAGGCGAGGTGGGTGTCCAACCATATTGAAGTCTCCAGAGCAATCATAGTCGTCGGTTTCAGATCCCGATTTTTCATTAACAAGAATGTCGGCGATGCAGATGTGGCAGGTCTTGGAGTAACGGAAAGGGGAGAGAATGTTTAGGATTTTAAAGAAAGGAGGAAGAACTCGATGGAGTCGGAGGAGGAGATCTTTCTGGTGAGGTAGTCGAGGAAGGGCTTGAGAAGGGAGTGTTTTTGGAATAGTATTGTGTGTCTATTCATCTCTCAATGAGAAATTTATAGGATGTTACAATCATATCAATAAGGAAAGAAATAATTACATGAAATCATACTATGCTAAGAATCCTAAGATTACAGGAATATACACAAAAGTCAACACTCCCCCTCAAGTTGGTGCATATATGTCTCACATGCCCAACTTGTATAAGAAACTTAAAAACTTTTGACTTGAAACAGCCTTTGTGAGGATATATGCCAATTGATCTTCTGTTCTTATTGTCGGTACCTCAATTATTTTCTCCTCCAATTTTTCTTTAATAAAGAATCGATCAACTTCAACATGCTTTGTTCTGTCATGTTGTACCGGATTATGTGCAATGTCCCATGCAGTTTTATTATCACAAAATAAATTCATGGGCTGATCATGCTTTATACCCAAATTACTTAACAAAAGTTTAAGCCACAAAATTTCACAAATCCCCAAGGCCATACCTCTGTACTCAGCTTTTGCACTGGAACGAGCAACCACATTCTGTTTCTTACTTCTCCATGTAACGAAGTTACCTCCAATAAATGTAAAGTAACCAGATGTTGAGCGCCTATCGTCAACTGAACCTGCACAATCTGCATCAGTATAACCTTCAATTCTAAAACGGTTATTCCTTTTAAACAAGATTCCTTTGCCCGAACTTCCCTTCAAATATCGCAAAATCCTCATGATTGCATTCATGTGTTGTTCTCCAGGGTTATGCATATATTGACTTACTACACTCAAGGCATAAGCAAGGTCTAGTATTGTGTGTGCCAAGTACATTAAATGACCTACTAACCTTTGGTATATCCCTTTGTCAACTGGTACTTGATTAGGCTCAATAGAAAGCTTCAATCCTTCTTCTAATGGTGTAGCAACTGGCTGACAAGTTGACATACCAGTTTCGTGCAACAAATCAATAATATACTTCCTCTGTGACAAGAAAATTCCACAACTACTTCTCGATACCTCAATCCCTAAAATATTTTTTAGGGATCCAAAATCTTTCATCTCAAATTCTATAGACAAGTATCTTTGCAAGGCCAAACGTTCTTTCGGATCATTCCCTGTTACCACCATATCATCTACATAACGCAATAAGTGTAGTTAACTTTCCATTTCTTCTTTTAAGAAACAAAGTATGATCAGAGTCACTTTGCTTGTAACCAAACGCTCTTATAGATTTTGTGAATCTTCCAAACCATGCTCGAGGGGACTACTTCAAAGCATATAAGGATTTCTTCAACCTGTAAACCTTTCTTTTGTATTTATCTGGAGCATTACATCCTGCTGTAAGGGCCAATTAAGATTTGCAGCCAAAGACAACAAAACACGGACCGTGTTGATTTTGGCCACAGGAGCAAAAATATCCGTATAATCGATTCCATACTTTTGAGTGTACCCTTTTGCTACTAGTCGTGCCTTGAAGCGATTCACTATCTTATTGGCTTTATACTTCACAGTACAAACCCATTTACATCCCACAGGTTTCTTGCTAGCTGACAAGTTTGTGATCTCCCAGGTAGCATTCTTCTTCAAAGACTTCAATTCTTCATTCATTGCTGCTTGCCAACGTGGATCAGCTAAAGCCTCCTGCACATTGTTAGGAATAGATATAGTCGATAATTGATGCACAAACGACTTGTTTGATTCTGACAGGTAACTTGTAGGCACATAATTGCTTAATGGGTATAACATATTAGGCTCAGGGTTGGGTTTATTCACTGAATATCTAGTATTGCATTTAAGGTCAGCTTCGTAAGTAAGTTTAAGAATACCTCGAGTGACACGGTTAGGGAGACAACGTGGTAATGGTGCATCCGGGATCAAAGATGATTGGTTATGGTCATTAGGGCTCAATAGTGGCAATTGACTGTGATATAGCATGCGGCAATGAATTGTCCGGTGGTAAGGAAGGTAATGAGTTGTTTGGTTGCGTCAGCTCGTCCCTTACAAAACTTTCAACATTGTTTTCATGTGAATGGTCATCACTTGTCTCTAAGACATTACCACTTAATTCCACATCATTCACATCAATATTTCCATGTGAATGATCACCACTTGTCTCCAAAACATTACCACTTAATTCCACATCATTCACAATAACTGTACCCGGAATTGTATAATCAAGAGTTTGAACTTCTATTTGATTCTCCCCCTAAAGTGAAGACTCGGGACAGGCAATGTACAACTCATGCTTATGAAATGCAACATCGATAGTAATAAACAGCTTTTTTGTTGAAGGATGATAACATCGATATCCTTTTTGACTGGAGGCATATCCAACAAACATACACCGTAAGGCCCTAAGTTCTAGCTTACTCTTCTGCTATTTATGGAGATGAACAAAGGCCACACAGCCAAACACGTGAGGTGGAAGATTAAGGATTGTAGGAGCATCAACATGTGAAGAGAGAACCTGAAATGGTGTTTGAAAATCAACTGATTGAGATGGAACACGATTAATAAGATACGCAGGTGAAGTGAGAGATTCTCCCTAATAGGATAACGGGAGACACGTCTCAAGCAAGGAAGCACGAACAACCTCTAGAAGTTGACGGTTCTTACGTTATGCAACTCCATTTTGCTGTGGAGTATATGGGCATGTAGTTTGATAAACAATACCATGATGATCAAGAAAGGCACAAAGTTCAGAGTTCACATACTCACCACCATTATCATTCTTGAGAACCTGTATTTGTGACTTGTACTGTACTTGCACCATTTTGTGAAATCGTTGAAACAAAGAAGAAACTTCGCTTTTGGACTTCATTAAACAAACTTAAGTCATACGTGTGCAATCATTAATAAAAGTAACGAGCCAATGAGCACCACCAAATGTAGCAGCTTTAGAGGGCCCTTACACATCAGAATGAATTATCATAAATGGAACTGAACTTTTACTCAAATTGGACGGAAACGAAGTACGATGACTTTTAGCCAATTCACAAACACCACATTTAAAGCTAGAAACATCGTTATGAATAAATAAGCCAAGAAACAACCTTCGTAGATAACCGAAAGAAGTATGTCCAAGTTGATGATGCCACAACTAAACATCTGAAGCTTTCTTCTTCTCCCCGTGAGATCCGTCCACGGCAAGAGCTTGAATCAACATTTGGGTACTATTCGATATCAGTTCTAAGTAGTAGAGCTTTCCCTTCCTAATATCATAACCAATCATCTTGCGAGTCCGAATGTCCTTAAAAACACAAAAGGAAGACCAAAAAATCACAAGGCAATGTAGGACGACAATTATTTAAGCAACAGATAATAAATTATAGTCAAAAGAAAGAACAACAAGTATGGAATCAAGATTAAGGGTATCAGAAAGAGAGATAGCACATTCCCCAATGATGGGGGCAATATTACCATTAGCAACACTCACGTTAGTTTTGGTGGATGGGTTTAGTGTTTGTACCTATCTAGAATCACAAATCATATGTTCAGTAGCACCAGAATAAATTATCCATATATTATTCGGAACAGATACAGAAACCTTTAAAGCTTTACCATCATTACTTATATGATCAGAATCTACCTTAACTTCGGAAATCAATGCACACAACTCATTACAGTGGGGATGACGAGTCCAGGGTGTCATTGCTCCGCGTGAGTTGAGTGCAACATCTAAGGTGATTGATAAGGCCAAGATTCCAAACCAACTAGGTTAAACAATGTGAGACCCTGAAAAAACAAATAGTAACACCAAATAAAAAAAATAAACTATTTTTTTTTTTCGTTTCTTTTGTCCTTTTTTTTTCTTTTTTCTTTTTTTTCTTTTCTTTTCTCTTTCCTTACTCCTGGGACTTCCTTCAAAGCATAGCAAATCAGGACAATTGTGAGGACTTCCTTCCTGGGACTTCCTTCGAAGCATAGCAAAGCAGGACAATTATGAGGACTTCCTTTAAAGCACGGCAAAGCAAGAAAAATTGCAAACAGAACAAATGAGGCGTGACTGGAACATATCAGGGTGGGTGTGTGAGTGATAGTGGTGGTTCTCAATCGGGATTTGCAGCGGGAATTTCTGGGTTTTGGACCTCGGTTTGTGGCCGCGTAATGCAACAACGGGTAATGGTGAGTGGTTGCAACAATTGGCTCGGTGAACTCGGATTAGCAATGACGGCGTCGCTCACTGATTTGGGTGGATGCATGAATGAACTCGAGTCAGCAATGATGACATCGCTCGCTGATCTAACGGTGCGCTGCACAATTGGCTGCACAACTAGTTGTTCTAGGTTTTGCGCACAACGCAATTTCTATATATTTTTTTGTATTAGCTTAGGCTTTGATACCAAGAAGAGAATGCTTTTGGAATAGTATTGTGTGTCTATTCATCTCTCAAGGAGGAATTTATAGGATGTTACGATCATATCAAAAAGGAAAGAAATAATTACATGAAATCATACTATGCTAAGAATCTCAAGATTATAGGAATATACACAAAAGTCAACAGCTTGTTGTCAAGGAAAAGTGATAGAGAGGGAGAAGTTGAGGTTTTGGTGGTGAAGGGAAGGGATGAAGGTCGGGGAGGTGAAGAGGGAAGAGAGGGAGAAGGTGGGGGAAAGATGGGTTCTAAGTTGTTGTTTTTTTTTTAAATTAATTATTTTTAAATGAATAAAAATTATTTTTTTTGTCATGTGGCACAAATTTGGCAGCCACGTGGCACAATTGTAGCAGCCACATCAGTTCTTAACGGATCAATAGATGGAAAATGTATGTGTTATATTGAAATAAAATAGTACTTGAGGTATGAAATTGAAATGTTTTAAAAATGTTGTAAAAAATTGAAATTGACCCCAAACTTGTGTTGGTAAAGTGTAATTTACCCAAAAAAAAATGAAAGAATAAGATTGTTTTAATTTCGTAGTTGTTTATATTATTAAGGAAGTTTTTCGATTTTTTTTTTTTAGAATTAATTATGTTAGTTGTAGTACTATACTTTTGCCTTGTATTTGAAATAATTTAATAAATTAAATAATTATTTTATTTTCAAAACATAAAAAAAATATTTGTGAATAGTGAAAAAGGGTGAAGCTGGATAAAGGTAAGTATTATTCTAAGACCTTGGGAGAAAAGAATCTGAATTGTTTGCCCATCCCATACCCTTTCCATCCATTTTTATTTCTGTGGTTACGGTTAAGTCACATCAATATATTATATTTCTATTACTTTTTGTCTTATTATTTCTATAAAAAAATCAATATAAAATGTTGACGTGACTTAACTCTGACCACAGAATATAGGAGGGGATGGGAAGGGTACGGGATGGGAAGAGCAGACAATCCAGATCCCCATCCCATTCCCTTCTCATCCCTTCTTATATTCTGTGGTTACAGTTAAGCCACGTCAACATTTTATATTAATTTTTTAATAGAAATAATAAGACAAAAAACAATAAGAATATAAAATATTGACGTGGCTTAATCGTGATCATAGAAATAAGAGGGGATTTGAAGGGTAACAAAGTGAGTGTACAGTGCGATGTGAACATACGCATGAAGCCTGACCCTGGCCCGGGCGAGTACTGACACTAGTATAGCACATGATGAGCAGAACTTAATCCCGTTAATGAATAGTAAGTGACTGCAATGATGAGTAACTGTCCAAGTGCATCTCAACTCATAAACTGAATAGTTAAGACAATTGGTATTAGAATATTAGTATTTTTTTTTATTTTATAAAATAATAAAATATAATTTTATTTTTAATTTCGGATAATAATAAAGATTGGTTTAAAGTATTTGAAAGTATGGGATAAGGAAGGTAGACAATCCAGGTCTATGAGATGGAAAGGATAGACAATCCAGGTTCGGGAGAAAATGCATCTCATCCTCAACCCAAATTGCACCCCTTCTTTGTAAAACAGTAAAAGATATTTTGTCTTTCAAAATTAGGGCAGATTGTTGGACTAAATTTAGCTATCAAGAATTTTCTTAGAAAACAAAAGGTTCAAGGTTGAAGAAATCGGCAACTGCCAACTGGTGGTTCAGCTTCCCCCATCTATTTAACACCCCCAGCCGTTAGCGGTTGGTGGAGACCGCCACACTTGCCACCACCTTTGCCCTCCATTCAAATAAATAATTACTACTCGAAAGCAACACAGCACCAAAGCCGCAAATGCCCGTAAAACGCAAGGGCAATGTCGTCATTTCGTCCAACCGGGGCCATCATAAAATGCTTCCGTTCAAAATCCACGAAACAAAAATTCCAAAGACCGAAAACCGGAAAGCTGAAATCGATTTGGGGATTTCACTTCAGCCTTTTGTCCTCCCTCTCTTCTCTCTTTTGCCTGAGGAGGTGTTCAAGCACCTCTTCGGATTCGTTTGATTTTCTCTCTGGGTTTTGATTTGCCTCTCCAATGGCGTCCGAAATCTTCAACGACAAGACCGCTGTTTTCAGAAAACTGAAAGCCAAGGCAGAAAACAAGGTGGGTTTTCTTTAGTTTCATTTTTCCTTTTATTTTTTACTTTTTTGTTTTTTTTTTTTTGGTTGTGTTTTTGGATAAAAATTATATGGGTTTTTGATTTTTGTGAAAAATTCGATATGGGTTTGTGAGATCTGATTCAGATCTGTGATTTCTTCGCTTAGATCTTTTATTTGTTTTTTTTCTATTTATTTTTTGTGTGTATGTGGTTCAGATGTGTTTCGATTGTAATGCGAAGAACCCGACCTGGGCATCGGTTACATATGGGATCTTTCTCTGCATCGATTGCTCCGCCGTTCATCGTAGTCTCGGCGTTCACATCAGCTTTGTTAGGTATATTTCTTATAGCACTAACGGATTCTTTATTCTCTCAGTCTTCGATTCTTCAAGTTTTCTGTGTTGGCTTTGAGTACATATATTGTATGTATTTATGTATAAGTATGGTGAAGGGGTTGATGTATCCTGAATTTTGGGGATCCAAGCAATGGTTTGTCTTATTAATTTGATCGAATTGAATTTGGTGATACGATGGACATTTGATCGAATTGAATTGAGGGTGTGGCATAGGACAGAAGTGCACGAGATCTTGCTTTATTATAGAACCATGAACTGTTACATACAAACAAACAAATACGAGGGATCCGTTAGTTTTGTGTAATTCAGAATGCAGTTGTTGTCGTTCTAAATTTTTTTTTGCAGTGACATGCTTTTGTTGATTGATACTTTCTGACTTACTTGGCCACGCTGCTTTTTTCGGACAATCTTTGCACTTGTTTCTTATTAGAAAGAGGAATTTTGGTTTAAAGAGGGGAGCCTTTTTACTTTTTCCCTGTATAGTTATTGTAAATTGCCAACTAGCTCTATTAATGAATGAGGCCTTAATAAGTTATAACAAAAGGTAAGCTTTATGTTTTAACCTCAAAAGCCTCCATTTGGATTTTTGATGTATTTTCTAGTCAATGGCCAATGGATTGATGGTCGCAGCTGTCCATTCGCAAATCTTGCCGAGTTTAGTGTTTTGTAGTATACAATGCGGCCTCTTGTTGTTAAGGCCGGAGGAATCTTCCTCTTGTTTGAGGATGTCAGAGCTTCCTAGTATTTTGTTTGTTTGGGATAAAGGCAGCCAGCCCAACAAATACAGAGGCAAATCTTCCATATTCCAAACTTAGCCGTGTTTAGAATAAAAATACAGTAGCATCATGGGTGGATCTGATAATTTGATTTCAGATTTCATTTCAATCAAATTGTTAAAATTTTATTTCCCCATTTAGTGTGATTCTAACTTTCTAAGTTTACAAGAAAGTTACTTTTTAATTTATATTTTGTCTTCACAATGGAAAGTACAAGTGAAAGATTGTTTATTTTTCAAAAACTTGATGTTGAATTGAATTTGAAGTCAGATATTCAAATTTAAACAACACTGTATTTGTTAATGTATGATTTTGAAATTCTTATGGCCAACAAATAACTGCAAAAGCAACAACGACGACAATGACAACAGTTTTACATTTGTTTCTATTGGTATAGATCTACAAATTTAGACTCATGGACTCCTGAACAGCTGAGAACGATGAGCTTTGGAGGAAACAACCGTGCACAAGTTTTCTTTAAGCAGCATGGATGGACGGATGGAGGCAAAATTGAGGCTAAGTACACATCAAGAGCTGCCGAGTTGTATAGGCATATACTTACCAAAGAAGTTGCCAAAAGTATGGCAGAAGAGGCAGGTCTTCCATCATCTCCTGTTGCATCTCAGTCAGGACAAGCATCTAATGGGCTTCCTGATGTCAAGACCCATGAAGCTCCAAAAGAGAACTCTATAGCAAGGAAAGAAACACCTGAAATCGCTGCTTCCCCGAAAGCCCCTCATACGTATGTTACCAGTACTGTTAAGAAGCCTCTTGGTGGTGCTAAGAAAACTGGGAAGACCGGGGGGCTTGGTGCTCGCAAACTTACTACAAAGGTTGTGATTGCTTATTCAAAATTGGGGTAGATTATTCATCAGATGTAGTATCTTTGGATTCGGTTTCTTATTTGATTATATGTTTAACCAAAATGCATTTATCCTAACTTTATCAAATGCAGCCAAGTGAAAGCCTGTACGATCAGAAACCTGAAGAGCCAGTTGCCCCAGTTCCAGTGCCTTCCTCAACTAACAGCACTCCAACAGCTGGATCATCCTTTGCATCTCGATTTGAGTATGTAGAAATTGTCCAAAATACTGAGACAAATCCCACTGGTGCTCATGTGATTAGC
Organism: Pyrus x bretschneideri; assembly: GCF_019419815.1. Classification (NCBI taxonomy): domain Eukaryota; kingdom Viridiplantae; phylum Streptophyta; class Magnoliopsida; order Rosales; family Rosaceae; genus Pyrus; species Pyrus x bretschneideri. The sequence goes on from NW_025999657.1 coordinate 304,570, forward strand.
CATATTGCTCCACCAAAGTCATCAAATTTCTTTTCGGATTTTGGAATGGACAATAGTTTCCCCAAGAGAACTAGTTCAAATAGCTCAAAAGTTCAAGTAAGTTATTTATGACCTATGACTTTAACATATAAAGTAGTTTCCACGAGAACTAGTTCAAATATGTCACGACTGAAGTAACTGTTTCTGTTTCCGTGTCGCTTATGATTATCATATAAAGTTCCTGACATGCCTTCAATTGTGGATTTAACAAATGCAATTAAAAAAAAATGTTATGTGCCCAATTCTCTAGATACATGTTTCACTTATCAGACCAGGAGCAACGAGTTGACATGATTTAGAAGTATAAGGTTGATGAATCGAAGAGAACCATACCGTTTAAACTTTTCCTATCATCTTTTTAAGGAAAGAGACGGGCACTATATTACTAGGGAAGAGAAAAAATCATCAGATACAAAACTAGTCTATCGTATTCTAGAATTCTAATACAAAGTAAGAATTGATTGCAAGACAAATAGGCAGATTATGATGTTTAAAAAGGTGAATGAGATTATTTTCTGTGTTACTTGAGTCATTTTAAATGGTTTGTAGATTTTTCATCCATTCCCTTTCTATGTTGTTATTAAGTGCAAACCATATGCCTGAAATGGTAAGGCCTTGTTTTATTAAATGGTGCCTCCAGAGTAAAATTGTTATGACAGTTGGAATGTACAATCCTCCCATAATACCAATCACTCCTGCCTAACCTGGCTCCAGCCATATAATTTTCAGAGGTGGAAATAAAGTTTGCCTTGTGAGATTGTAGTAACTACAAACCTATTTAGGAAAACTTAGCACTTAAATATTCTTCAGAAGAATGTTTACTGCTGGTGATTTCCTCAATCTAAAATTTTTGAGTCTTATAGTGTTCACACTTTTGGATATGTTTGCATTTGGCTTTTTGCACTTGGATATTGATTACTGGAGAGACCTATAAGAAGAGACTTGTGACATGTTAAGACTTATTTTATGTCATGTTTCAGCACACTCTGAAAACCAGTTTTCGTTTCTGTTCCTTTTCTTCTTTTGTTAAATATTCAGGTTTTATTTTTTTCAGATTCAGGAAACTGATGAAGCAAGAAAGAAATTCACAAATGCAAAATCTATCTCTTCCGCACAATTTTTTGGTGACCAGAACAGATCTGCTGATGTTGATGCTCAAGCCTCCTTGCAGAAGTTCTCGGTGTGTGTCATTACCATTATAATACCATGTTCATGTTCATGTGCTTCTTTTGAATTATTGTACCATGTCTTTGGTCTTTTACTTTCTGGTTGAAGTTTTGTCAGGTTACCACTATCGTTCAGCTAGACCTCATATTGGCAAATTATATTTATCCTAAACCATGTTTTTTCTGTTTTAATAAAATAAAATCTTAAAAGGAACCATTTTTAGTATAAACTTGTGATCTTTATATTTCACGATCAATCAACAGTACTGAGTTACTATTTTACTGACAATTGTTTTTATTAGTTATTTTCTTCAAAACATATGGTTCAATTAAAGTTCCTACAAATCTTATACGTATTTTCTTGTTCTGGACATGAAATTTGGGGGTGCTTGAATATAAAACTTTCATGTGAAACTTTAGCATTGAAGGCCAATACCAATTGCCAATATATTTGATATGCCGAGATAGAGAGAAATCTTAGAGAATGAATTTAGCTGTTGATAACACAATTGTCTTTCTACTTCCAGGGTTCTGCTGCCATCTCCAGTGCTGATCTATTTGGTGACAGGGGAGATCCAGCTATTGATCTTAATGCAAGCGACCTAATCAACCGACTGTCTTTTCAGGTATGTCTGGCAGTGGCAGGCAATAAATTTGCCCGTCATTTTTGTGTGATGTATGCCTATCATCTTTTGGCCTGTGTCTCACCAAAAGTTAATCTCCGTTTGCTTTTCTTTTTCCATTCTGAGTTTTGGTTACTAATTTGGGTTTAATTGCTGTGATGCTTTCCAGGCACAACAGGATATCTCTTCCTTAAAGAATATTGCTGGAGAGACGGGGAAGAAGCTTAGCTCCTTGGCATCCAATTTAATGACGGATCTTCAGGACAGAATCCTGTGATGTTGATATGCTTTCTGTTCATTTGTTAAAGTAAGTACACCAGCCAATATCATATGTAGGGGTTGTAAAGAGAGTTGATAAAATTCTTCCAAAGACCAGTAAGACTTATCGATAAAGTTCTTAAAAAGACCAGTAAGACTTACAAAAATTTTCGGGGCTTAAGAGTGGCGGGTGTTTTATTTTGTAGCACAGGAATTATTATTGTTCTGAGATTGTGGATTATATGTGCTCGTGTTTTTGTAAAACCACCATAACATTACTGCTTTGTGCCAAGGGAGCAAGGCCTGTATTCTGTTGAAACTGTGGATTCTGTCCCTGCCCAATTTTAATTCAATCTTTTATAAGTGAACTTGCAAGAAATATATCGTTGAAGGCTAAGTAATCGAAGGGAAGATGTGTTGCTTGAATAACAGGGTTGACGTTAAGAACCGTAATTTGGGTCGGGTCAAGTTGCTTGATGTAGTTGTCCTTTGTCAAGTACCTGCCTTTTCCGGAGGATGATTTTCTCACTTCCTAATCTCTCTCCTCTTCCTTTCCCTCCTACTTGAACAATTACGATTAAGTTACGTTAACATCTTAAATTGCATAACGTGTTCCTTGTAGACCTGCAGTAATTGTGGCCTCTCGATCCAAGTGAATTGATGTGCTTTGATGGTACAACGTACAATTTGTGTTTTGGTAGTTGTTATTAGTTACATGTCCTAGTTTTAGAACCTCAAAAATATTTTTGTTAAAAACACTTTCAATCATTTTAAAAGAGCTTCAAAACGAGCCATTAAGTCATTTCCAACCAAGCCGACCATAGGGTTATAGGTCAAAACATAGTCCGTTTGAACACAAAACCCATCTCCAATGGAGGGTTGGGCAAAACAAATTTGGGACCCACCATGCCAAAATATAGCCAAATGGCTAGAGGGCTGGCCAAACATAGCCAGCCAGCGACCTCTAAAAGTTGGGCTCAGCTATGTTGCTAGCTGATGTCATATAGCTTTTTTTATTTATTTTTTAAGACAAAATTAAAAAAAAAAAATTCTAACTATAAATACCTTAGCCAATTCTACATCATTTCTCACGCCCTTTTCTTCTTTCTATACTATCTTATCTCATTTTAATGTCTAAGTTGTTAACATGCAAGTAAAATTAAAATATTTAATAACGTGAAAATTAAAACGACATTTAACGACAAGTGGCCCTCAAAATATGTCCGGAAACCTTATTTTAATATGGTAGTTTAATTCAATTAATCGATAAAATTAAAAAACAAACTTGAAATAATAAATTATTGAGGGGGCTAAAAATATAGCCCCCTTCGGTTGGAGATTGTATATAGATATGATCTGCCATTGTTCATTATAAAATAATTTTTTGCAAGGCTATAATATGAGCGGAGGCTAAACGTAGCCCTTTCGATTGGAGATGACTTTAGTGTCAAAAGGCTGAGACCGATGAAGGAGAAGAAGCCCAAATAAATTCATGCTCAGCTAGAGGAGAACTAATAAGCAAAACTTTAGAAACAATGTGAAGAAGTTGAGGTTCAACCATAATTCAATTAACAATATGAAAAATAGTCTAATTACTTATAAACACATTCAATGTCTATTTTTTTTCTCGATGTTGAGATTCAACTCTCAACACAATGTCATTTGGGAGAACAATGCAATTTATTATGAATTATTTTTCATTTGGGAGAACAATGCAATTTATTATGAATTATTTTTAATCTTACATAAATAATAAAAAAAATTTGACATGTAAACATATATGACAGTGTGGATTATTTGTGCAAGTTGGCGTAACATTAACTCTTACTAACTCTTTTAAAGGAACTGTTATTAGCACTGAAAAAATCTCATTCTACACTCCTTATAAGTGTATTTTTCTTTCTAATTATCGAAGGTTTGGAGTGCAAAATAAAAATTTTTAGAATACCAATAACAATTTTTTTTTGTAAAATGAAAATTCTACACTCCTTAATACAAGATGGCTAACACATCGTGTGTGTGCAAGAAGGCAAAAATCCCCAACTCTCTTGCTCGTGGAAAGGCAAAAACGTAGTTCTCTCTCGTTGCTGCCGACTCTAATCCCAGGGTTGAGGTCAGCGTCAACTCTAACTTTTCCTGTTCCTTCTAGCCTTATATCATTACAGTCTTTATTTATCTTCTCTTATTAGCTTTGGTCCTTGTTTGGTGCCCTAAGCTTTTGTCTCAATTCTACGAGCTTGTCTTAGATCTGGGCTTTCTTGTCCTCGTTTACTCAATTGTTGTTTTATAGCATAAGTCTTCATCATAAACCTTCGTCAGTTAACTTATTGGGCATCTCTCTTCGACAGTGCCTTTTGATGTTGTGTGGTTTTGAAGTGCTTTTAACACTATTTGGTAGAATTATATGACTACTCACTATGTAGGTGGCTCGTTCACCCCCATTTTTCGTTAATCCAATCGTTTTGTTTGTTCGTTCTCTTACTAGGGGTGGCTTTGTGATGGAGGCGCAGTTGACTTTAGTGGAAGCAGCTAGTTTCTTCTCTAAGTTTTAGGATTTTTAATTATTATTATTTTTTTTAATATTTGCGTAGTTGGAAGAAAAGTGGTGGAGAAGCTCAAGTCTTTCACTCTTTCCCACTCTGGCCAAATTTGGCCCCAAAATTGAGTTTTCCCTCCTTTTCCCAAACCCTAATTTTTTTTTTCAACCACTTTTTAACTTTTTCCCTCTCCTTCCCAACCGACTCCTCAAATTCCAAACCCCCCAAAAATATGAAAATCCAAAACCTCTCAAAAAATTAAAAAGCCAAATCCCCATTTCCCTCCTAATTTGTGGAGCCAAAACCCAAATTCCAATTTCACACTCAATTTTCATTTCTCTGTAAATCCCATCCCTTCATCTCTTCGGAGTCCCGAATCGAAATCCATTTCTCAGAAACCAAGCACCCAACTGGGAACTCCATCTCCTCCAGCTTCAATGGCAGAAGTCCTCGATGGGTCTCCGCCATTTTCGCAGTCTGACGCCATGGACGACCTTGCTTTGGTTTGTATGCCAGAAAAGGCAGATGGGTTTTGGCCGTCTTCGACTCTGAAACCCCTAGGCGACCAATCTTTGGATTCTTCTTTACCAAACCCTAGCGGGTCTTCACCAATTTTTGAACAAGTACGAGAAGAAGAAGCTGAACCTTCTCCACCGCCTTCGCCTCTCAATCTTGTTGGTAATAATTTATCAATTTATGAATTGAATTCTTCCGATTCTTCACGATTTTCTTCTTCTTGGTATTCTCCGTGGAATTCATGGTCTTCTGCCAAGGGATCGCCGATTTCCTTGGAATCACAGTTTCATAAGGAAGAAACCAAGCTCTCTATGGTGGTATGTTATTATTTTCAATGCTTCTTTCATTATTTCTTTGTTTTTTTTTTTTTTTTTTGGTTTAATTTTGATTTGAGTAATCTTGGGATGTTGAGATTTGTTGTGGTTTTGGTGTTGCAGAGTGCAGGGCTTGCAAATCTAGGTAACACTTGCTTTATGAATGCGATTCTGCAATGCTTTACGCACACTGTGCCGCTCTTGGAGGGTCTTCGTTCTTCCAATCATTTGATGCCGTGTGATCGTAAGACCTTAGTTTCTATTTGTAGTTTTTCCATATTATCATTTATTAATTTATCTCAATTGTTGGTTTATGGAGATTTCTTATTCAATTTTACTGATTTAAATCTGAAATTGGGAGTATTTAGGTGGTAGTGAAAGATTCTGCGTTCTTTGTGCTCTTCGTGACCACATTGATCTTTCAATAGCTTCTTCAGGAAAAGTTGTTTCGCCATGGAAACTTGTTGACAATTTGAATCGTATCCTTTCGTTCATATGAATTTATATTTATGTGCAAAAACAACTTTGGCTTTTTATTTGTAAAATTTTGATTTTTCATTGCACCAATTTTTGTAGAGTTTGTAATATTACTTGTAGATTTGAAAATGAGTTTTTGCCGAGAATTTTACATTGGAATGTGATTCTTAACCCCCATGCTACTAGACATCTCATCTTACTTCCAAAGATACCAGCAAGAAGATGCCCATGAGTTCTTGCAATGTTTTTTAGATAAACTTGAGAGATCTTCCATGGGTTCTATGAAAAAGGACGAGAGTTCATCTGTGCAAGATAAAAACCTTGTGGAAAAGGTTTTTGGTGGTCGTCTCGTAAGCAAAGTATGACTAGATCTGGCAGCCATTGTTTTTCCTGTTATGGTTAAAATTTGATTGGAAACCTGGAAAATTAATCTTTAATTTATATTTGTTGATTTTTATATGTATGAATTGCTTTCAGCTCCGATGTTGCAATTGCGGTCATTGTTCTGACACATACGAACCTCTGATTGATCTGAGTCTGGAGATTGAAGAAGCAGACACTCTTCCAAGGGCCTTGGAGTCCTTCACTAAGATAGAAAATATCAATGACTCGGAGACAAAGTTTACATGTGAGAAGTGCATGGAAAAAGTGTCAGTGGAGAAGCAGCTTGTTGTTGACCAGGCCCCTCAAGTTGCTGCATTTCACCTGAAGAGATTTAAGACCGACGGATCTAATGTTCAGAAGATTGAAAAACATGTAGAATTTCCTTTGGAGTTGGACTTGAAGCCCTACACTGGTGGCAGTGACATCGATGTGAGTTGCTGTTTATTAGTTTATGTACAATACTGCTGATTACCTCATTAGCCAACTTGAGATCAGTTACGAGAAATGTAGGGTTTGTTAATACATGATAATGATCAGATGATCTTACAAAAAAGGTCTGCTGAATGTTATGTCACCCGTTAGGTATGTTTAATTGTGTGTTGTCTCTCAAGCCCTTGGGGTGGGCTCGTTTGGTGAGAAAGGTAGGGGTAATGGGTTAGGATTAGGGTACATCAAGGGTTTCAATCTCTTTTAATGTACCAAAATGAAAAAATGGATGTTTTTCTCAAATTCTAAGTCCCCGTTTCTTTTCAATAGGTGGAATTGAAGTACGAACTTTATGCAATTGTGGAGCATGTTGGGTTCTCATCTACTTCTGGGCATTACTTTTGCTTCATTCGGTCCTCTCCAGATACATGGCATAGGTTGGATGACTCAAGGGTAAATATTCCCTGTATAAATTCTGTAGTATTCACGGTAACTGTTTTACCTCCGCAGCTTTATAATTCTTGTGAATCTGGTGTGTGTGTGTGTGTGGAAGTGGTTGGGTTGCCATTCATGTCTTTTATTTGTTTTCATATTAATGATCTTTTTGGCCTGAACCGTGTGTTGGTTTTGCTATAATCTGTTAGGAACTTCTGACCTTTGTTCTTGCTATATGTTTATACGTGGTAATTCTTTTTTAAGGTTCATTGTACCTCTTTTGGCATAATTTCCCTTGAGGTTTTCCTTACCACATAGATGAATTTGATGATCTGTGGTAGTATAGTTGGATTATTTAACCCTCAACCGTTATTTATTTTAAATATTAATTTTCTTGTTTAAAGGACTTATTTCTTGTGGTAATTTTTTTTGTTAGACCAAAAGAAAACAAAAATAAACATTAAAAGGTCCATTCTATGTCCTCTTTACAGGTCACTAGGGTACGAGAAGAATTTGTTCTATCACAGGAGGCATACATTCTGTTCTATGCAAGGAAGGGTACTCCCTGGTTTTTGAGTGTAGTGGAAGCACTAAAGCCATGCTTGAATCCAGCTGTTATCAGTACATCACCTAAGTCAGTTCTAGAGAATGTTGAGAGCACCAATAATTTATCCCCGAGTGTGAATTGTGTTGATCGTTATGCTACCAATGAACCCAGAGATGCTTGTGAGACGGTTACTCTTTCGTTGCATCAAGTGAGACCTAAAGAGGTTGACGTCTCTGACACTAGAGCTGAAGCTAGTGAACTTTCTGAACGGATTAATGGACCTAGGCGTGATGCTGGTTGTTCCCAGGAGACTACAGATACTGGTGCTGCCATTGATTCTTCAACTCCAGGTGGGGGAAAAAACAATTTTGATAAAACGTTGGGCAACGCTGAGAATATATGTAGTACATCAACTCCCGTTGCAAATAGCTGCCACAAAAGGTCTGCTAAAGTTATTCTCCAACCTATGACGCCACCCAGATCTCCAAGTCTGGATTTGGTTTTTGAGTCTCCAGGTAAGCAAATTCAATCTGATCAGAAAAATTTATTGGCTTTCTCATGAATTTTATAAATGCAACCAACTTAATGAGTGTGAATGGAATTTTTGCAGAACCAAGTTTTCATCTTCCATGCGATCATGCGAAGTCAGCGGACAATGTGACCTGTAAAAGATCATTGAACAATGCTATTCGAAAGGATCATTTGAAGTCAGCAGACAATGCATTGTGTAAAAGAGCATCGAACAATGTTGTAGATGATGCAGAGAGAACTGAAGCTGTCAGATATCTTTCAAAGAAAAGTCTGACTAAGGGCAGGGCAAGCCAACTCCTAGCGGCCATGGTAGGACCTCAGAATGGAAGTTCATTGGACAAGAAAAGGAAGAGAGCGGGATCTTCGCCGTGCAAAAAGGTCAGCCGTGCTGGTGGCAGCCTTAAAACCAACCACACTATGCGTCCTGTGGCAGCTGCATTACGCTGAGTGTCAGTTTTCACGTTGCAGAGTTGCTTTGATCGATCATTTGCCTTCAAAGCTTTCTCCAGTTAGACAACAATTGTAAAGACGAGTTTGTTCAAAATTTCTATAGGCAGGGAATTAAGCCAAACAGAAGGATCCGAGAAGTGCCTTACAGAAGCCAACGCGTCGGCTGCAAAATTATCCTCTTATTACTTTCACATTACCGCAACTTTCAACATGTGGTCGTGTTTGGTAACGAAAGAAGCAAAAGGTAAGTCTTTTGAGTGTAGCTCAAGGGGTTGCGGGTTTGTTGTCCCAGATTCAGTGTTTCATTTGTCCTTTGTCTAATATTTTGATAGTTGTTTATGAACTTAACTTTTAATTTAATAGTGTTATCTTTTTTAAAGGCGAATATAACAAATAAATAAAAATTAAAGAAAAACAAAAGGAGCCGAAGTGTCCACCTACTCGATAGCCACCCACCAAACCACGCACAACCTTGTCGGCGGCCATTTCCTTGCAATTTTTGTTACTACATCCGAGTCTGGGAGCATACAAAATCAACTACGAAATCCAAATCAACACACAATACTCTTGAAGGAATTGAAATCTTGGGCTTTCTTTGGTTTTTAAGGAACCGTGGCTATCCTCAAATTCTAGAAAGAACCTAGAAACCCATAAAATGAATTGTGGCTATTCTAATTCCAGAAGAAATGAATTGTGGCTGTCGTCAAATTCCAGAAAGAACCTAGAAAAAATGAATTGTGGCCATCCTCAATTCCAAAATACCAAAAAAAATTGTTGATGGCTAGATCGATCAGATAAGGCTTTTTGCAACAACATTGCTTCTTATGGCTGCGGAGATATGGGTTAGGTGATTTCAATTATTGGCCGCGAGATGCTATTAGTTTATTTTTTTATTTTTTTTGAAAAAGTTAACAATGTTGAATCGGTAATCATAAGCTGGTGGTCAAGAGGTAAATGGTGGATTTCGAGGCTTCATTCAAACTAAAAACTGGAGGTCTTCGGGTTCAAAACCCGCTGGTGTGGAAGCCAGACTTGTACCCAGGGGAAGGCTGAAGGGGTGAATAACCGTAGCTTGTCACCAGTTGTCTCCTATTTTATTATTATTATTATTATTATTATTATTATTATTATTATTATTATTATTATTTAAACAATGTTAAATTGGTGTTAAGTTGAAGCACAATTGTCACAAATTAGAAAGTACTGGAGACACTAGTTTAAAGAGTGCATTCTATTCCAGGTGCAAAATATTGTAAAGTACCCTCGATTAGGAAATTACAGGAACGTCAAAGATAAAACTAATTTGAACGACATGGCATAATCACAATCGCTGGGTTTATATGGACGGCTAGGATTAGAAGACTAGTATAGTCTTGTAAGGAGAAAATTTGGCAGATGATCCCTAAATACTAACACATTTACAACAAAAATGGTTGTTCAGTGTATTAGCCGCTGAGGCGGGTGTTGATGTTCATCTTTGATTTACTTCAATAGTTTATCTTCTTTTTCTAATTTTTTATTTATAAAAATTGAGTTGTAAAGTATATTCTTTTTATAAATTTGGCTAAGCATGAATATCCAAAAAACCAAAAAAACATAATCACTTCACAAATTGTATAGCTTCACCACTCAAATTATATGGAGATATGTTTAAGGAGAATTAGTTTGCTGGTGAGCTTACAACTTTCTTGTTAATAGCTAAATAATATGGCCGTGGATTTAAGAATGAGCATCTTGATATATCTTAGGGAAAATCAAAACCTGAAATTGAATAATCCTATAATCCTTTGTCATGAATGGAGATTGCCACAAATCTTTGTTTATGTCAAAATACGTATCATAACTATGCCCATTCCTTGGTTTTAAAGCCCTTAATTTCGGGTTTTCCCTTGAAAACAAAGTTTGCTTACGTAGTTTTGGTTTTACCAAGCCCTAAGGTTTGGTTTTTTCCTTGAAAACAAAGTTTGATTAACTATTTAAGGAATATGAAGTTCCTGTATCTATTCCCTTTTGGGTACTCCATCTCTTTCTCCGGGCTGAGCATTTGCACAACAAGCTTGGCTTCGTAAAGTTCCCAAGGTAATTAGCAGGTGATTTGTGTATATAATTTGGTTGTTTTCTTCGAAAAAGGTGGTAAGAAGCAGAAACTAATGGGAAAATCTATTCTCAGCCGGAACAGGAAAGCAATGGACAAAGACATTATGAAGGAGTCATCGGAGTCGATGAACACTCCGAAACATGTACTCATCGTGATGGATGGCATGAAAGAGTTCACAACGGAGCCACTTGAATGGGTGCTCGAGAATATTGTAATCAACGCCGGTTCTACTGTCACTCTTCTTGGTGTCATGCCATGGCTTAACATTCCCCGTGAGTATATTTATTGTGTGCAAATTAGCTCTAAATGCGTAGCAGTTTTTAACGCAATTTCTAGCCAATTAAGTGCATGTATGCCTTTTCATTTGGAGAGAATATTTCGTAGTTATGATAGGGGGATCAGTCAGGATCGCATTTTAATTAATTAGACACGCATACCCTCAGTTGATGTGTTAATTAAATTAACAGTTGATTAGCATATGGAACTATATAGCTAGCTATAAGTAAACTAGATTTTGCCTCGTGTGAGATGGAATACTTGGGTGGTGGAAATCTGCAGTCTCTTCCAAGACATGGCTGGATGTTTGGCCGGTGGGATTAGAAGAACTATCATTTTTCAAAGAGAAAAATGAGTCGAGGAGTGACATAAAATATCTAAAGCTTCAGAAAGTCGTAGACCTTTGCAACAAATATGGGGTACGTATAACAATCAAGCCTATATGAACAGACGGTGCTATCATGTTGTATCATACTGAGTCTCCGTATACATATAATTGCTTGTGTATCGCATGTTCATGCAGGTTTTTCCACAGAAGAAAGTTATAATGGGTTATCCCTCACGCTCGCTGGTTGTTGAGCAAATTGCAACCCTTCACTCGACATGGGTAGTTTTCGACAGGTATATATGCAAGCATTAATTCAAAGATCTCGGATTTTGTTTATACTTCTTTAGCAAGTTATTTTGCAAATAATTGTTATTAGCATTTCAAAATAGTTAGCCTATAAGTCTGAATATACTGGCATACTAAACAATTGATGTATATTTGTATACCCTCACAAAATTATGCTGTTCCGTGTGACATTTTAATAGGATGTCTACAAATGCAGGCACCAGAAAAATGACAGAAAATTTTACGCTGGAAAACTTCCATGTAATATGGTAATGATGAATGAAGATGGGGAGGTTGACATGATTAGAGGCCGGTCGATGACAGAAACTATGGACAGTGCTCCTACTCCGCACATCCCGATTTCCGACCACTTAAAGGGAATTCTTAAGAAACAAGCACAAGATCAAGACCCTGAGGAAAAGGATCAAGATGGGAAGGACCTGAAATGATCACCTAGGCAGGCAGAAACTAATAGAGGATAGAGATGCAATAACTAATAACTTGGCCATGGTTTTTTTTACCTTTACTTTGTTCCACTTGAGAGTCAGGCCATCAAATTAATCACCTTTTGTTTGGAAAATGTACTTTGCCAAGATATTTTTCTGGTGGAATAAGAATTTGCTATCTCTATATGCTTCTTGTTGGATATCATATATACATGCTAATCTTCTAGGTTTGGGATACGTTTCTATTGAAACAAAAAGAAGAAAACAAAATCGAATTTTTACGCAAAGCAAACTCATTGACAAAATGGGGATGAAGAAAAGGTCGACAGAAAAACAAAATGTAATTTCCATTATCATGTATCTGTGAAAGCTTTTAAAGTATCATGGTCGTAATCTAGAATTCACATGAAAATGAATTTTGGCTCGTTGGATAATCGTTTTGCTTTTTATTTTTTACTTCTTAATAAGATAAATGTACAAGGAGGAGGGAGGAGGAAAAATAAAGACCGGTGGATGAAGAGATGAGGAATGGAGTGGAAAGACGTGAAGAGAAAGTAGGAAACAAAAATTAGAAAAGAAAACCTACAACAAAATTGCTTTTAATTTTGGGAACTTTAACGAAAAGTTTCTTGTACTGTTTACTTTAATGAAAAATCACATTTTAACACTAAAAAGTCAATCATGATACTATTTACTTTACTTTTTATTTTGTCTTTATTGTTAAAACTTAAAGTTTTCAAGCCATTTTTATTAGTTTTCCTTTTAATTTTTAGGTTTTTGGTTTCCACTGTGTACTCTTCTATGTACATTTTGTTTAGAGACTTAAGAGTTGTCCCTCATTGGGTAAAAAAAATCCTTCTGTATGGTTTAAATAACTTTGAGCTTCTATTTCTTAATGTTAATTAGTTTTATGATGGAACCTTAACTTTCTTATGTTATTGGAGCATGTTGGCTCACATGCATTGGCATGAATTCCTTTTTCTTAGGAGATTCTTAGAGAAGATTGAAGGTCATTCATTAAAGTGATAAGTTTGTGAAAACAAAGTAGCGCTTCAAGATGTAAAGACAGATTTCTTTCCTCATCTCTCTTCTTTTATTTTGACATGAATCAGGCGTTAAAGATTCGTTAGTCGGATTTTTCATTTGCACGCATGTTGTTGGACCAAAAAATTTTGTTTTTGATTCATCAACCAAACATAAATTCTAGAGATCTTTATTGAGAAGGATTAAATTGAAATTTTAACCACAATATAGATAGTACAAATAATATGGAAGATCAATATTCCTGGTCGATTATCAATTTGATCCAACTACAGAAGTCGATCTGTTCCATTTTTACAGTAGTTTAATAATAACCATCTTCTTAACCCGCGAAATTTATTTTTCATAATATTTTTGGCAAAAAGAGGTTTGATCCATAGTGCCTGAAGCAGTAACAAAGGCGTTTTCAAGGTGCATAGCCACCATGACCACCACCTTCACCACTCCCTGCACCACCTCCATAGCCAGCTCCACCACCGCCATGTGCACCTCCACCACCTCCACCACCACCAGAGCCGCCGCCACCTCCGCCACCAGCACCACCACCAGCACCACCATAGCCTCCACCAGCTCCGCTACCAGCCCCTCCACCTTTTCCATATCCAGCACCACCTGCGCCACCACCTCCACCACCACCACTACCACCACCTCCTCCTCCTCCATGGCCACCACCTGCTGCTGCTCCTCCTCCAGCACCATAACCACCTCCAGAACCACCTCCTTCACCACCCCCTACTCCAGAACCTACACCTCCTCCACCACCACCACCGCTACCACCACCGCCACCTCCACCATATCCAGCCCCATGTTCTCCTCCAGCACCATACCCTGCACCTCCTCCTTCACCAGCCCCACTTCCAAACCCAGCACCTCCAGCTGCAGCACCGCCGCCACCACCACTACCACCACCGCCTCCACCACCGTGTCCTCCCCCACCAGCAGTTCCGTAGCCAGCACCACCCCCTTCTCCACTACCGCCACCATATCCCCCTCCTACAGCATCAGTAGTAGACAGGGTGTGGGCTCCAAATTGTTCAGTAGTAAAAAGGGCTCTGGTGGCAGAACAAATTCCTAAACTTAACATCACAAGGAAAGCAACGCTAGCAATCTTTTGAGGAGGAGCCATGACTGGGACTGAGAGGTTACTGCCACTCGATCGAATCCCACAAGCTTATGCTTAGAACGCAGGGGAAGGAGGGTATTTATAGGAACGTCGAATGAGATGGGGTTTCAAAACCGCGTCCACTAAGGGAGAGCGTGAACGAAAGCACATGCAAATTAAGAAGAAAGGGGATTATGTGGGCACCCACATGCTCGATTAAATTTATGATGCACCCACTCAATCTACTATAATGTCACTCACTCACTCACTCACTCACTCACTCACTCAATCTTGTAGTGTGTTTACGCTGTCCTCCACATCTGTATATGCATCTGGCAGCGCCGCCGGCTGTGGACTCGATATTTCACATTATACACTAAGAATGTTAGGTTCCATTTGGTACCTGGTTGCAGGGATTAGATTGGATAACTTAAATTTATTTGAACCTGGTCAGGACGATTGGATTAGAATACTTACTGTGAAGTAAGAAATGAAGGCGGAGAGGAAAGATTTGTCAATGTAGAGTTAGGAGAGAGAAGTAAGAAGGTGTTGGTAACTTCTCATTTTGGTACTATTGGTTGCGGGGATTGGATTGGATAACGTAAAATTTTTTGTACGTGGTCATGAAGATTGGATTGGAATACTTATGTTGAAGTAAGAAATGAAAGTAGAGACAAAAGATTTTTCATTTTAGGGCTGGAAGAGATAAGTAAGATAGGTGTTGATAACTTCTATTTTTTTGTTGTTGAACAAACGATATTGTTTATACTAAGGGGGTGGGGGAGTAGACTAAGCCTCACAATGGGCTAGCAATAATGTGGTTCAAATTCGCCTTTGACGAGAATTGAACCTAAGACCTCTCACTTACAAATAAAGAAGAATACTACTAGACCGTAACAATAAGTGACGTTGATAACTTATATTGAATTCACTAAATTATCCAATCCTACTTATCCTAGCTGTGGGCACCAAAAACAGACCTTAATTTTTTTATATTAATTTGCAATATTATATTTCCTCAGACGCCTGCATTGTCATCATCTTCTTTACTAGCTAGCTATAGTGAAATTAGTTTGGTACATCCAATATTATTTGTAGGTTTTAATTATTATTATTATTATGATTATTATTATTATTTAAATATAACTGGCCAAAGCATTAAAGTTTTCTGCATAAACACATAAACACATGCATTTACTTGTTATCTTTTGATTATTATATTTCTTTATAATATGATATTAGCTAGTAAGTGATTAATGCAGACTCATTCTCCATTTTAATTTTTGAGGTGGAAGAGATGTCTGTTAAAAACTGAAAGCTATGGAAAGCTTTGCTCAACATGTGACGAAGGAAATTATGTGAAAAATTGCATACTATTCATTGAAATGAGTTTGACTTAAATAGAATTACAAATAACTAAATTGTAGAAAAAATAGCAACGACTATCCCATGACTAACAATCTCCTAATCAATTGGGATTCTCCTAAATAATGGGTAAAAGCAACTGGTTTCCTAATAAATAGGAATTTATTTAAAATAAAAAACAACTAAAAAACTTAACACCCGTTGTTAAACTGATTTCTATGAAAACAGTTTAGGGTTTAGACACCATCATAAAGGCTTCATCATTAAGCTCGTCAACTTCTACCATCACAAAACCTGCCAAGGCAGCCAACCTTTCTTGCTTAAGATGTTTAAATGAACACACTCCAAGTAAACCACGCAGCTTCTCAATGCATCCAACTTGAGTGGCTTGGTCATGATATCTGCAACTTGATCTTCACTTCGATAATAAACTAAATCAATGGTCCCTTCATTTGTAAGATCACGAAGGAAGTGGTATCTCACATCTATGTGTTTGCTTCTTCCATGTAGAACTGGATTTTTAGAGAGCTTGATTGCTGAACTGTTGTCACAATAGATTACTATAGGTTCATGTTGTTGAAAGTGTAACTCTTCAAGAATTCTTCTAAGCCATATAGCTTGACATGCAGATGTTGCTGCAGCTATAAACTCTGCTTCAGTTGTGGACAGAGTAACTAGCTGCTGCTTTCTTGATGACCATGACATAGCTCCTGAACTCATCATAAAAACACTACCAGAAGTACTTCTATCATCTAAGTCACCCGCATAATCACTATCAGTGAATCCAATAAGTCTTGAAACTTCTCCTTTCTTATAAAAGACTCCAAAATCACTTGTGCCTTGTAGATAGTGAAACACCTTTTTTGCAGCTTGAAAATGAAGATTTGTTGGAAATTCCATGTACCTGCTTAGGAGACTTACTGCACACATGACATCCGGCCTAGTGGCTGTTAAGTATATCAAGCTTCCAACCATTTGTTTGTCGTAGGTGCTATCCATTCTCTAGCCACCAAGATCCTTATGCAACTTCAAACCTAGTTCAATTGGAGTTTTGACCGAATTGCAATTCTGATAATTAAACCTTTCCAAAATTTCCTTTGCATACTTCTTTTGTGTAATGAAAATTCCTGCTGATGATTGCACCACTTGAATTCCAAGAAAATAATGCATCATTCCCAAATCAGCCATCTCGAATTCAGCCTTCATGGAATTTTTGAACTCTTGAAACATTGTGCCATCATTCCTTGTGCAAATAAGATCATCTACATATAAACATATAATTAAAAATTTAACTCCATCCTCAGACTTGACAAACAAAGTACGCTCATGTGGACATTTCTGGAATCCTGAGAAATAGGCATCTATACAATTGTACCAAGCTTTAGGCGCTTGTTTCAGTCCGTTCAAAGCCTTCTTCAATTTGTAAATTTTCTCCTCACGTCCTTGTTGCACATATCCAGAAGGAATGGGTAAAAGAAATCTCCTAATCAAATGGGATTCTCCTAAGGAATGGGTAAAAGCAACTGACTTCTTAATAAATAGGAATTTATTTAAAATATAAAACAACTAAAAAACTTAAAAATGTCAACGAAACTTAGTGATCAATAGTTCGACTAAACCTCGCAAGTCGATGAGTCACTTGATGTACTTTCTGATTTATTATTGGATGATAGTAATAATAGTTAATTTTGGTGTGGGACATACTAGTAGAAAAAACAGCTTGCGTGACGATATTTTACGCGATGAACAATATTTCGCCGTACAAGACGTACTTGCGTGACGAAAAGTACACTTCGTCGTGCGAAATAGAAAAGAAAGGAGAAAAAAATAATTTGCGTGACAAAGAGTTCCGTCGCGCAAGAACACTTCGCGCGACGAATAATCGCTTGCGTCGCGTAAAGTGAGCAAGGAAACACGGGATAATTTTGTTTGGCTCGAACAACTTGTGCAACGAAAAGGAGAATTTGTGCGACCAATAATTCATCACGCAAGTTCCTATCAGTTTTGACTATTTACTGCATGTGAATCCGAAGAATTAATACCGCATTTAATACAGGTGTTTGCGCGACAAAGGCTTCATTGCGCAAAGGTCCTAACCTACCTATAAATATTCGTTTCTGCTGTCCTAATTCTTCACAATTCTATTATCTTTATTTTTCAAAATTCAGTTCGTGCTAGGATGGTGGATAAGAACAAGGGTGAGAGTGTACGCGATGCCAACCCGCATGATTTAAGGGATCGTTTTGAGTTTGCGCATGTGATCGCTGTAGCCATGGGGAATAATTGTCCCACTGCTGACTAGCGTTCTTGGGAAGATGTGCCCGGGAATGTGAAGAAGGCTGTGATGGATCAAGTATTAGTAAGTATATTATTCTTGATGGATTAATAATTAAGTTTGTGAAATTTTTAGTTATATGTTGAAATTAATTATTTGCATATATGTGTAACAGTGTAAATATACTCTTAATGATGATATGAATGAACAGTTGATGAAGTTGATGAATAATGCGTTGGAGGGAGGTTACAATTGATGGCGTTATGAAGTCTTACGGGATGGACCAGGATCATCCAAATAGTAGTTTTAAATTTATGTTTTGTATGACAATATTTAAATTTAAGGTGTTTTTTTATATGTTATGTATTCGGACTTAATTATGTTTTATTTGGACTTATTAGGTTTCAATTCCTATTGGTTTTTTTTTTATTGAAACCTAATGTAAGCACCCTATCCTCGGTTTATATGTGTTTACAATCTTTAATGAATATCGTACTTATGCTGAAAATAATTGTATGGATTAAGTAATTAATTATATATAGACTAAATATTTAAGGCATTAATTATTTATAGAATAATATTTTAGGTATTAATTATTTATAGAATAAATATTTAAAGTATTAATTATTTTTAGAATAAATATTTAAGGTATTAAATATAATATCTTAAATATTTATTCTAAAAATAATTAATATTTTATTCGTCACTCAATATATTGAGTGACGATAACTTCGTCGCGTAAGGAATCTTTGCGCGATGAATATGTTTGTCGTGCAAAGGTGTCCTAGTGCTATATAAACACAGTTTCAGAGCCCTAATTTTCAAAAAAATTTTGTTTCAAAAACAATGGCATATTCTGGCAAAAAAAAAAAAAAAAAAAAAACTTGTAGTGCGAATAGAGAGGTATCGACGGAAGCAAGTGCCATACTTTGAAGGCAAAAATTTGGCTGAGGCGTACGCCGAATTTAAGTATGACATTGGGAATTTGGTGCGGAGGGATTGGTTTGCCGAGTTTGATTCTTGGAAAAAGGTCCCTGAGGAGTTGAAGAAGTCCATGCTGGGAGAATTATCGGTAAGTTTGTGGTAAATAATGAACAATTATTTTTGTTAAAATGTAATATTTTTTAAATTACTAATTTGTTGTTACTGGCATTAATGTAGGTTCATTGGGATGTTGATGAAACTGATGAGAAGTAACAAATTTATGTGGATGGGCTTTTCAAGCAGAGTTTTTGGTAGTGGAAGTTTGATGTGTTGCGGGCGGAGGATTGAAGTTGATGAGGGTTGTTTTTTTATTTTTTTAAATAAGATTTTGTGGACTTTATATTTCATTTAATGAATAAATATATGTTATGTGGATGAGTATTAATATTTGCATTAGTTATAATTTCTATTTGGGATAGTAAATTAGTTTTGTTAATTAATTTAATGTTTAATTAGGGTTGAGATAACAATTTACAATACATACAAATAAATAACAAAAATAGAAAAAAATTTAAAAAATATGCATTGTGCGACAATACATTCATGTGTTGAAAAGAATAAATTGTAAAGTAAAGGACATAAAATAAAAAAATGGTAAACTTGCGCAACAAATGCTTCTTTTTTCGTCACGCAAATGACACTTGCGCGACAAATACCATATTCGTCGCTCAATTGGTGTTTGCACAGCGAAGACGTTTTTTGTCGCACAAAATCGTTGGTCCAAAAGTGAACGTTTTAATCTAGATTCAGCCATGTGCAGAGGCAAACTGCAAGAAAAAATTACAAATTGTGCCTCTGCATTCATCCCTTCGATTTTGTTCAATCCGTCATCCATCATTTCCATTTTCTCTCAATTTCATCATCTAATACTCCCTCCATCTTCTTCTCTAGGTTGATCGAGCTATCTCGGTGTGTCTGGTAAGCGTTTTTTGTCGTTACGGTAAAAGTATTAATGTAAATTCATACTAACGCCATTAATTTCGTTGTCTATTGGGATATTGCGTGTGATTAGCGATTGGTGGAGAACGATTGAGAAGATATTTTCTTCGTTTTATTTTTTAAACATATAAAACTAATTAAATTATGTTGAACTTAGTTTGTTATGTTTATATTGTGTTGCGAAATTATATTTATCTTATGTTGTTAAATTTGTAAGTGACGTACAAATATGTGTTGTGATGTACAGAGTTAATTGAAATTAATTTCGTACTTGTTTTTTTATTTTTAGTAAAACTTAGTTTCCCGTTCAAGGATTAGTTAGATTTCGCGCATGGATACGAATGCGTGACTGTGGTCCAATTAATTCTTGAATTGTCCCATTATTTGGATAGTTTGTGAATGCATAATTATCACGTGTAGTTTATGGTTGAAGGATTAGGTTTCGATTGTGGAGATTTTGGTGTCATCTCTGTACGTTCTTTGGGTTGTACACCTGAAGAACTGTATTGAGATGCTGCCGAAATTCATCCACATCGAAATCTAATATGATGTAGCTGTAAATTACGTGACATGACTATGCATTCCCGAATGGGATAGGGCCCTTACCAGAGGCATAAGGTGACATTGTGATTATTGTATTGTTATTGTGGTTCCAAGAATTATGGACATGACGTGGATATAAAACTCGAATAGATGCGCGGACGAATACTTGGATGGAATCGAGGATTTTATTGACTTTGCACGTACACACAACCCTGGTGCAACTAGAATCCTGTGTCCTTGTAGGAGGTGTAACAACACGTTAAGGGAGACAATTGAAAATGTTCGATTTCATTTAGTAAGGAATGGAATGATTGAGACATATAATACTTGGAACCATCATGGGGAACAATTAGACAATACTTCATCTTCAAACGCCACAAGAGTGGATAATGTTGAACCTATTGTGGATCCTAATGAACAAGTCATGGATATTATAAATGATGCTTTTGCATTTACATCGACAAACACCAATCAAGAAGGGGAAGATGAAGTGCCTACACTAATGGACAATGCAGAGTTCGAACAATATGAAAAACTATTAAAAAATGCTAACCAAGAGTTAAACCTAGGGTGCGAGAGCTTTTCCGTTCTCACGGCCATTGTGGAACTAATGCATGGAAAAATAAAGTATCGTATGTCGAACTAGTGTTTTGATTACTTTTTGGGGGGTTTTCAAGAGAATGCTTCCGAAGGACAATTGTTTGCCGAAAAACCATATACACACATAAAAGGTGTTGAATGGTCTTGGATTGGGTTATGAAAAAATTTACGCTTGCTAAAACAATTGTATTTTATTCTACAATGAGAATAAACCATTGGATAAATGCCCTGTATGCAATGAGTCGAGGTTCAAAATGACATCTCAGAATAGAACAACTAAGATCCCACAAAAAGTTATGCGTTATCTGCCCTTGAAACCTAGGTTGCAGCGATTGTATATATCGACGCATACTGCCACAGACATGAGATGACATAAGGAAAAACGGGTAGATGACGATGTGATGCGGCATTCTCTACAGATGGGGCTGCATGGAAAGAGTTTGATCGAATGTTCCCCGAGTTTGCTGCTGATTCTCGTAACGTTAGATTGGGACTTGCCACTGACAGATTTAATCCGTTTGGGGTTTTAAACCAACACCACAGTACTTGGTCGATTTTCGTATTTTCATATAATTTGCCGCCATGGAAATGTATGAAAAAAGAATACATGATGATGACTTTATTGATAACTGAGGATCCTGGTAGGTCAATCGATGTATACTTAGGACTGTTGGTGGATAAGCTAAAAGATTTATGGACACACGGTGTGCGCACATACGATAAATATATTGGCATGATGTTCACTTTGAGGGCTGCAGTGATGTGGACTGTGAACGATTTCCCCGTATATGCAATGGTTTCCGGGTGGAGTACTAGGAGTTATATGACATTCCCTGTATGCAAGGAAGACGTAATGTCTAGTTGGCACGTCAGAAAAGTTTGTTACATTGGTCATCGAAGATGGTTGCTTTGGGACCATGAGTGGCGAGAGAAGGATAAAGAGTTTGACGGGGAGAAAGAGCATCGCCTCAGACCCAGAGAATGGTCCGGTGCTCAGATTTTGAAACAGCTTAACTGTTTGCATTTTGCTCTTTTCGGGACCAATGTCAGTAGGACAAGACTTTCTACACATATGAACCGAACGCACAAGTCTATGGTTTTTGAGCTCTCGTATTGGTCCAAACTAAAATTGAGACACAACCTCGATATTATGCATGTTGAGAAAAATGTAATTGACACATTGGTTGGCACAATTCTAGATATTGAGGGCAAGACAAAGGACATGATCAAAGCTCGTCTTGATTTGGAACGAATGAGAATACAACGAGGTTTATGGATGAATAAGGGCAATGATAAAGCCAGAAGGGATCTTGCATTTTTTTTCAATGAAACCAAATGACAAGAAAGAATTTTTAAAGTTTTTATCGTCTGTAAAGTTTCCTGATGGGTATGCTTCAAATATCGCACGTTGCGTGAACATTAACGGGGGTAAATTAGCTGGCCTAAAGAGTTATGACTGCCATGTGGCTCTACAGCACCTACTTCTTGTGGGTATTTGACATCTCTTGCCAGCCAATGTAGTGAAACCAATCATGTTGTTGTCCAGTTTTTTTTCGCAATTAATGTCAAGAACGTTGCGAAAAACGGATGTTAATCAGTTGCGCCATGACATTGTGCAAGTTCTATGCAAGTTTGAGATGATATTTCCTCTAGCTTTCTTCACAAGTATGATACACGTGATGGTTCACTTACCAGAGGAGGCATTGCTTGCTGGACCAGTCAACTTTCGATGAATGTATCCAATAGAAAGGTATATATTCCTCGTCTTTTTTATTAATCAATATTAAATATATTACAATTAGTAATATGTGTATCGTATCGTTTTCTTTTGGTAGGCTTCTCAGAGACTTGAAGAAAAGTGTATAAAACAAAGCGAAGCTCGAAAGATCTATTATAAAAGCTTGGGTGGCATATAAGGCGCTTACATTTTGTGGAATGTATTTAAAGGATGTTGAGACAACTTTCAATCGTCATCCTTGCCATAATGATGGGGGTGTGAGAAGGAAGAAACTTTCAATTTTTGCCCAAATTGCTCGACCATTCGGAGATTCGATTTGTGGCAAGTCGTTTTCCAAGAAGGACATGGAGGTTGCACATTGGTTTGTACTCAACAATTGTGATGAGACACTATCATACCTAGACGAGCATGAAAATATGATGAAGCAGGCACATCCTTCACATTTGTATGCCAAGAAACACCGTGAATTGTTTCCGCAGAGGTTTGTCGAATATGTAAGTTTGAAGTGTTTTGTATTGGACATATATATTGTACCAATTAAGTTGCTCGAACTAACAAATTTAAATGTTTATCTAATATTAGGTGAATCAACTAAAAACATCGAATTCCTTTGTGTACAATGAAGAGTTATATAACTTGGCGTTCAGTGCCAAGTGATCTTATTTAAGTATCGATGGTTTAAGTGATCTTATTTAAGTGTCGATGGTTTAATACAAACCCAAATAGGCATGGAAGTGTGAAAAGAGATCATGGATTACTATTAGTGAACACTACCAAAACAAATTTTGTACATAGATGACCCTAAAGCTGGGAGAGGTTGGAAAGTTGTTCAGACGATGGATCATAGGAATGTGTATGCTATACCGGAACAAGACTGTACTGACGACGACATCGACAATGTTGCTGACCAACGTCTTGAATCTTTGATGGAAAGTGGTGTGGAAACACTTCGAGATACTAATCTTATCCAAGAATCATTTAAGATAGAATGAGTATCTTCAATCGAAATACTGATTTAGTCGATCACAATTGACCTCGGTAATATTCCACGATATGATGGTCCAGTGTGCACAAACGACGATGGTGACGTACTTATCGATGATGAGGAATGGGACACTGAAAATGATAATAGCAACGAAAGTGAAAGTTATTATAGTTTGGGTGAAGATTAAGGCAATTTATTTGTAACTTTTTTTGGAAAACACATGAAATGGTTAATGCGTTATATAGAGTGATGGAAAAAATGGTATGAATGATTCCCATTTTCTATGTGAATTACTTTGTAAATAAATTTGGTATGTTTGTATTTTATAATAAATTGTAAACAAAATAAAAAAATTTTAAAAACCATTTTAAAACATAATTGCGTGACACATAACAATTTTTGGTCGCGCAAGCTAGGCTTGGCAATTCCTGACACGACCTGATAACCAGACACGACAAGCAAAATATTAATTTAATAATTTTTATAACCCTAAAAGAAATTACTATAATAATTATATATATTAATTTAACAAATTTATACCCCTAAAAACTATAAAAATTATATATATATATATATATATATTAAATTAAATTTAAAAAATTGGTGACCATTGGATCGGCTTAAATATACATACCATTCAACTTCTTAACTGTTATTTAAATCTACTATACTAATTTCAACGATCCAACCGTCAAACTTGTAAGTATATGGTTCGAGATCGTATATGCCAAAAATTGCAAAAAACAAATTTAGAGATCAAGTACTGGTACAAAACTTTTTGACAGTTAGAAACGAAAAATCACGATTTAACAGTTATTTTAACTCCGATTTTGATGATTTTTTACGGCTACACTCCTTGACCCTATATGAATACAATAAATGAATTTGATCTTCAATTTAAACTATTTACACTAGTGGATACCACAAAATCTTATGATATACTTAATGAAAGTATAAATAAACTCTAAAGTGTTAGTGAATCTATCTTTTTGATGGGATACGCATTGTGCGAAACTAATTTCAACGATCCAACCATCAAACTTGTTTGTATATGGTTCGAGATCGCATATGCCAAAAAGTGCAGAAAACAAACATTTAAAGATAAAGTAACGCGACAGAACTTTTCAACGGTTAGAAACGAAAAATCACGATTTAATGGTTATTTTCATTACAGCTACACTCCTTGGCCCTATATAAATACAATGAATGAATTCGATCTTCAATTTAAACTATTTACACTAGTGGATACCACAAAATCTTATGTTATACTTAATGAAAATATAAATAAACTTTAAGTGTTAGTGAATCTATCTTTTTGATGGGAGTCAAACTTGTTTGTATATGGTTCAAGATCGCATACGCGAAAAATCGCAGAAAACAAACATTCAGAGATCAAGTTATGGGACAAAACTTTTGACGGTTAGAAATGAAAAATCACGATTTAACGGTTATTTTAACTCCGATTTTGATGATTTTTTTTATAGCTACACTCCTTGACCCTATATGAATACAATGAATGAATTCGATCTTCAATTTAAACTATTTACACTATAGATACCACAAAATCTTATGTTATACTTAATGAAAGTATAAATAAACTCTAAGTGTTAGTGAATCTATCTTTTTGATGGGATATGCATTTTATGAAACTAATTTCAACGATCCAACTGTCAAACTTATTTGTATATGGTTCGAGATTGCATATGCCAAAATCGCAGAAAACAAACATTCAAAGATCAAGTAACGGGACAACTTTTCGACGGTTATGAACAAAAAATCACGATTTAACGGTTTAAATTTATGTGGGAATATTGCACGACGAATACATATATTTGGTCGCGCAAATACACTTTGTGTGATGAAATATATGTATTCGTTGCGCAAGTGTTTGAAATTTCAATTAAGGCGTTTTTTTTTTTTTTTCGCAGAAATATTAAAAAACTTGCGCGACAATTGTTTAGCCTTGCGAGACAAAGACTCTGTCACGCAAGATTCTATATTTTAACCCCGTCTCTCCTTCTTTCCCTCACTTCCCTCTTTTTCCCTTTTCCCTTTTCCCTGTGCGATACCCTCTCTATCATTCCTCTGTATCTCCATCTTTCTGTTCGTCCCTCTTTTCGGCCGTTGAGACTTCGTCTCCAAGAGGTAATTTCCTCTTTAGTTTTTATTTTCAATTTTCTTTATTTACAAATTGGGGGTTAGAATTAGGGTTTTTTTGGTTTTTTTTTCTTTTTCAAATTGGGGGTTAGAATTAGGGCAGTCGGGTTAGATTTAGGGTTTGTAAATTGGGGGTAACATTTAGGTTCTTAAATTAGAGTTTTTAGGGTTCTGAATTGGGATTAGATTTAGGTCTTAAATTAGGGGAACGATTTTGGGTAGTGAGGCTAGATTAGGTTTTCTTAAATTAGGGGTTAGATTTAGGGTTCATAAATTAGGGGTTCTTAAATTGGTGGCGATTGTCATACTGCAATCAAGTTTATGTCTAGGTGCTCAGGAAGGGTTATCATAGTGAGGGATAACAATAGGTTTCATAGGTTTGAGGATGGAAAGTGCACATGCGGAGATTAGTTATGTAAACTTCCATGTGCTTCCCTTTGTTTTTGTTTTCTCTGTGATGGCACTTTTCATATTTCAAAATTTCATTTTTTGGAGAAAGCGTTCAACAATTTGGGATTTTTTTTTTCATCCAAAATTGTGTTTCCTGGAGAATGATATTGTGTTGTAAGTTCTTATATTCTAGATGGGTATTTATTTGCTCTCTTGAAGAAATATGTTTATCCATTTTTGATATCGGGTGAGATTTTTTGTCAACGAATACTTTCATTGCTAATAATGTCATTCTTTAACGAAAATACTTTCATATGATAAGATTGTCATTCTTGATTTTTTCAATTTTCAGGAGAAAAATCCACTAGCTTTTGGACATACACTTTGGTCACCTACATTACTTTATGGTAATTTTAATTACTATTTCCATAATTTTGTTACCTTCCATTGCTTTTTAGTATTGTTGTTTGACTTTAAGTTCAAGTGGTTTGCTCGAAAGTAGTCCCATGGATTTTGATATTGTTGTGGTTGACTTCCTTTTTAAGGTTCATTTGATGAGAGCTAACATATCAGAATTAGATGTTTTGTTTGCTCTCTTTTCATTGGTTT
Source organism: Pyrus x bretschneideri (assembly GCF_019419815.1). NCBI lineage: Eukaryota > Viridiplantae > Streptophyta > Magnoliopsida > Rosales > Rosaceae > Pyrus > Pyrus x bretschneideri. The sequence continues at coordinate 331,434 of NW_025999657.1, forward strand.
TCTGATTGTATTCATTGACCAATACTATGCTTTGATTTTTGAAAATAGAAGGTTATCATCTCTGCTTCTAGGGAGATGCAAAGAAGGTTATCAGGTATCCTCTGCTTCCCTTTGTTTTAATTGTGTTATAGCACCTGTTGTGTGTATTGGCGTGATATATTAGACTTTGTAACTCCTAAGATGTCTAATGCTTTCTTTTTCTGGCTATGATGCTTGTATCCCTGGTTATTGTTGAATATGTGCTATACTTTTTTGTTTCCATCCATTAACTTGGGTGCATGTTCTTGGTTTCTACCTACCCTTGAGGAGCCAATTGCTAGCTTGTGGCTTATTTGTCACTTGAATTCCCTGACACACACAGAGCACGTACATACAATTTTTGCCTCCAACTACTCCTTTATGCTAGTTTCTTCTTATAAGTTATAATTGCTGGGTCTATATCCTATCTGAATTGATTAGTTTGTGTATAGTACATCATTTTTAAGTTTTGTTTTTGCCAAACTTGAATTGGGTTTAGAATTAGGGTTTTTAAATTTCGTTTAAATTTAAGTTGAAATTATTAGCATGTGTACGGTAAGTTAAATCTTTGTGTATGAAACAAATTGATTTCCAATTTTGTAGATGTCACACCTTATTAGAACCCGGAGGGCGATGACTTCTACACCTCGTCTGACGGCTACACCTAGTCCGACGACTATACCTACTACTACTGCCATTGCTCCGGCAGAGATGGACCATAGGTCGGTCAATTCGGTTGACCCAGTTGGTCCTCCAGTCCCACAGGCGTAGGCATTGTCGACTTCTTCGGTGGCGTTACCTGTTAGTGCCCAACGTACTTACCGGCACCCCCGCACTACGGACCATATATCGCCATCGAGATCCATAACCGATGCCTCTGGTACATGGCTAGGTATACAATCCTAATTCACTCCCTCATTCCCATGGTAACTGAATTTTGTTATTTTAGGTTCAATTTGTCATGTCATGTCATGTCATGTAAGGATTAAAAAGTTTCCATTGCTTTCTCTTTTTTTGTTCGCAATTTCTTCGCTTTCAGAAATAGGTTTTGTCATGAAATCAAAATTGTGTGTATTCCATAATTTATGTCTTTTAATTTTATGTTTTTGCATTTTTTTTTCTTAATTTATGTGTCATTTCTTAGTTACTGAAATTGGTTTCTCACGGAATTGAAATGGTAGTGTTGTGGAAGAGATTTGATGTTGAGGAAATGGCGAAGATATTTAACTGGGAAATGAAAACCTTGGTAATTATCATGAAGCAAACTATTTAGAGTCGTAGCAATTTCGGTTGTGACAGTCAGAGTCTTACAAATGTCAATGTGGATGAGGTTATATGGAATTGTTTGCTACGGCAGCTTAGAATTCTTTGCTACGGCAGCTTAGAATTCTTTGCCAAGCCTGTTGCCAGCAATGTCGAGAGCCCGTGTATACAAGCTCGAAATTGGCCATCTTGGATGGTAGTTGTCACCATTTTTAGAAGTTTATTGTGGTATTTGAAAACGCTCGAATTGGAAATATGTTCTAATCGGGAGAAGAAGACTTTTCTCCACTATTTGGGTTCGAGGCCTTTCTCTTATAGGATGGAGGCGCGACGGAAAGTATATATTACATCTTTCATTTCCAATTTTAAAATGTCGCTAATAATTTTTTTTTTCTTACTAACATTTTCCTTATCTTTTTTGATTTTAGGAGGGTTCAAAATTTCCGGAGATCGACGTCTTTGCTGAAGTTTATGTTTGGCCTGGGGATGAGTTGACCGAGTCCCTTCATGTAAGTAATTTCTTATGCATTCAACATTTATACTAATTATTTCAAATTGTTTTCTATTAATAATCCATGTTTTTTTCACAGGTGACTATGGTGAAGAAGAGTTAGTCGATGCTTCAAGAGTCCGCCTCCCAGCTTCCCTCGGACACGCCGATTGAGTCTGTGGATCCCCCTGAAGATGCAGGGTTTCACATCGTGACAGAGATGTTGGACTAGACTTTCGGTCGGAGGCCAGAGACTTATTGTCGGGGGGATGGGAAATGCCAAGCGGCGAGAGAGTAAAGCCTCGTCATCCTTGCAGTCAAAGCGCTAGGTTATGGCTTTGACGGAAGAAGTCGCTGGACTAAGGAGTGAGCTGGCATTGTACAAGTCTCAAATGTTGATGCTTATACAAGCCCTCAGTTCCTCCAGATTACATCTCCCTGGTTTTTTTGCACCATCGCCCTCACAGCTTTTCCACACTGAGCAACCACAACAATCAAGCTCGTCGACCTCCGACCCGTCCCCAACCAGCATCAAGATCCTTCGAACGACATTCCTATAGATTTTTCCGCTTTTTTTTTTTTTATAGTTTTGTTCCCGCTTTCTTTTAAAACTTTATATTTGTACGTACATTTTTATTCATTAATTTGCTTTTTTTTTTTTTCATTAGTATGAAATCTTTTTTTTTTAATTTTCTTTTATTCTATTTATTTATTTTTAATAAAAATTACACTTGCGCGACACCGACCAGTCGTCGCGCAAAATTAAGTGCGTCCTATAACTTCGTCACACATTACCACACGCCTCTAACATTTTTCGTCGTGCAAACTTTTTGAGATGAACTAGTCACAAAGCGCACTCGTACCCTTTTATATCATACGACAAAAACCTTTGTTCGTATAACTTTAGTGCGACGAGTAGTAAAGCGTCGCGCCATTTTTTTTTGCACGATGAGTTTGAAATTGTTCGTTGGGCAATGTCTTTTTTCATGACATTTGTGCGACAAAATACGCGCGACAATTTTCTGGTCGCCATAGTTTTTGTGCGACCTAATAATGATTTGTTCGACAAAATCTTCCTCGTCGTACAAACTGTTTAATTTAGTAGTGACACTAAAAAAAAAAAAAAAAAAAACTATGTCACTAGACCGACGTAAGGGTCTTTCGCTGCATGCATCAACCTGTCGTATTACTTTTTAGGTTTATCACCATTACTAGTTAAGGGTCTATCCAAATGCCCAGCAGATATATATACGAATCTTTGGGTTGCATGTTATTCTATATAAAAAAAAATCGTTACCACAGAAAGGCAAAATCCAGGAGCACTACTAAATACTAATGGCCACGGGCCACCCAATTAAGAAGGAATACAAAGTACTGTTAAGATGAGAAGATGAACGTAGAGAGAGAAAGTAGTGAGTAGGCACACATAAATCAAGGATTTGTATCGCATAATTGTTTCTTAATTATATTACAATGAGATAAATCTTCTTACATCAGTAAAACTACCCTTCAAAACAATGCTAACCTCTCTTTCTAACAATCAAAGCTTATCTCTATGCTAACAATGACTAAAAAGTTTTCTAAGAACTAACAATCTCATAAGCTCATCTAATGACACTACTACAAAAAACAATTAGAGCGACAAAATAAGATTTGTTGCGCAAAGTATGATTTCGTCACTTAAAACCTTGCGAGACGAAATTTTTGTCGCACAAAGCTTGTTAAGAAATGGTTGGTGGTGCAAAGTTTTAAAAATAAATTTCCCGTGTTCCATTTTTGGCCCCGCCCAAATTTTTAGGGTTTTGCGCGACGAAAGATTTGTCGAGTAAAGTCTTAAAAAAAAAAAAAAAAAAAAAAATTCTCTCGTCGCATTTTGGTGCTCGCCCAAATTTGAGGATTTTGTGTGACAAAATATATGCTCGTCACGCAAAATTTAAAAAAATAATTTTTATAAATAATAAAAAAGAAAATAATTTTATTTAACAATTTAAAATATAAATGAGGTTTAGGTGACCAAATGTTGATTCATCACATAAAGAAAATAATTTAGTTTAACAATATAAATATAAAATTAAATAAAAAACAAATAAAATTTGTCGTGCAAAGTTTTTAAAAAATAATAAAAACTTATGAAAATAACTATATTTTAAAATTTATAATATAAAATTAAATAAAAAAAGAAAATAAATTGGTTTAAGCGACAAAATATTTGAATTTCGTCGCGCAAAGTTTTTTAAAAAATAATTTTTTATTTTTGTAAAGACTTTGCAACGCGACTTTGAGCGATGATGTTTGTTTCGTCACTTAAAATTTCGTCGCGCAAGACTTTGCCCGATGAAGTTTAAAATTTCATCGCCCATAGTGACTATGCACAACGATGTGTGTTTCGTCGCACAAAAGGTTTTTTAATTTACTAGTGCGATTGCCTTTCATATTCCAACAAATATGTTTTCTAATTATCTACAAACCGATGTGAATTGCAAGCGACTTGTAATTAACTTAAGTGATAAATCACTGTCACTTCTATGTTTTAATTTTAATTTTTTGTTTGTTCTTGTCACTGGGCATCAGAAAAATCAATTAAACTTCTAGCCTTCCTAAAGACATGTTTAAGGTCAACATCTTCAAACAAACAAAGAGAAGAATTTTAGGTTTATGAATTTGCCACATGTGAGGCGGGCCAAAATACTGCAAAATGGTGTTTTAGTAGGTCAACAATGAAATTGTTCTAATAGGTTAATAGCTACCAATCAAAACTGTAAAGTTTTCAACAGGTTTCCACCAACCACCAAAATTGTTCATGGTAAAAAAAGAGTTTGTGTGTGTTTTTATTATTTTTTAAAAGCTAGAAGAGTTCGTGTTTTTGGTGTACGAGATTCGAGTGTTACGACGAAGATGGTGGTTTGAGGGTAGTTTGTTTGAGTTAGGTGGTTGTTTTAAGATGATTCATGAACTAAAATAAGTGAAAATGTTATCACTTAGTACTACGGTTTAATGGTATTCCTTTTCATTTGTAAGTGAAATGTCTTAGGTTTGAAAATATGAGTTTGAACTACATTATTGCTAACATATTGTGAGGCTAAGCCCACTCCCTCTCTCTTATCGTAGATAATATTGTTTGTTAAAGAAAAGAAAATGTTTTCAACAAGCGAGGTGTGTTATTGTGGAATGTCAGTAAAATCAACCTTCCACAAAACCAAAGAAAAACAACGATAACAAGAAATAAACCCAATATAAATACATACACATACATTAGATTATATGTCATGCTTGTGAAGATGAGGTCTCTTTACTTTTGTATTTACTTATCGTATTTTTTCCAAGATTAAGTTATCATATTCATACATATCGATCTTTACCAAACACTTATCTCTTACTTCAAGGCGATGATATGTCTTCGAGGTGATAAATCTTGCACCACGAAGGTCTTTGTCCATTAAAAATTATTGCGACAAAATGCATTTTTATGGCGCAAATGTCTTTGCGTGACGCTTTTGGTGTCTTTGTTGCGCAAATTCTAACTTCATGAGCTTTGCCCGACGAAAGTTTCGTCGTGCAATGTTTGGGGCGACAAAATTCTTCTTTGCACGACGGTTTGTGTTCATTGCAGTAACTGTTAAATGTAGCAGCGTATGTAATATTGGTTGTAATTTTGTCTCTCCAAATAATGCTCCTTGAAAAATATGTATAGAATAAGTGAGTTTTATATGCATTATTAAAAAATGTGTCAAAATAATGTATATTAAACGTTAAAATTTAAAGTACATACACATGTGTATAACACACATATAGTACGTTGGAGTTTTAAAAAATTTAAAATTTAATGAATTATTAAGACATGCATAACACTACAAAAATATATGGTCTAAGAACACAATTGAGTTGTGCCCTTTTCAATTTCATTGAGCACAAATATATATTGGTGCTCTTAGATGTCAATGAACACAAGACTATCACAAATGTGCTTTTTGAACAAAAAGGCACCTTAGTTTGTGTCTAAACAAAAATGTATTTGTGCCTATTAAAATTTGAACACAAAATGGATATCCGTACTTCTAATTTTATTTATTAATTTACAAAAACACAAAAAAACATTTTCATGCCCTCTATTTTAATATATTTAAATCATTTGATTTTATAGGCACAATGTTCGTGTCTTCCTTCACTAGTCTGGACACAAATCATATTTTAGTATTAGTTTTTATTGATCAAGGTGCCCCACACACACGCGTTTCATCACCATCACCTGACAGATCCACTGTACGGATCGAACGGATGTTTTCTAAATTTATTTTCTTATTCGATACTTTCTGCTGTCAAATTACAGGGCTTTATCAACTGGATTAGTTCTTGAAAAAATTATGGAGTCGAAATTTATTTGAATAAGAGTCCACAAACCAACAAAAATTTAAGAATTCTTGAATTTTTTTGGCTCTCCGTCCATCAGGAAGAAAAAGAGTGCAGAGGAGAGAGGTGAGGAAGATAGAATATGTTATTTTACATTTAAATTTTATTTATTAGTTATGTTAATAATGGGAGCCAGATGAGATTTGATTAAGGGTGAGGAAGTGGAATTCCACGTATATGGAGAGTCTGGCCATAGTTGCTCTTTGAGCAAGTCTTGCTATGGCATATATATATTTGTTTTTTGATCAAGAGAAGACAAAATATATATTTGTGCTCATTAACAAATTAAAGTAACCAGCCACTTCACATTATTTGAAATTATCTATCACTTAAATTTTTTGGAGTTGGACTGTGTGCCTATTGGACCCACACCTCTCTCCCTTCTACCCCGGTTCCTCTTCTCACGTTCTCATTCTGCTCTCAGTCAAACTCCCTCACTTCTCTCACAGTTATTTCTCCCTCTGTCCCTTATCCTTCTCTTCTCTCTCTTGGCTCGCTTCTCCCCGAGCAACACAGCCACCTCGTTTCGAACACCAAATCACCACCATCCTCGTCCCAACCTCACACCAAACACAAAACTAGAACCCAGAGTCCCAGACCATAGACTCGAACCTCAAATCGGAGAACCAGAGCTTCGTCTCGAATCCGAGAGAGGTAAGGCTCGTAACTACCTCCGTTTAATTCCTTACGATGTTCTAAGTTGTTTTCTATCCTTGCATGTGAAATTTCCTCCACGTTTGCGAGATTGAACGAAGAGCAAACGTTCTCTACTATTCCGGCGAGTTGCAGGTTTCTGGAGATTTTCCGACAAATCTCGTCGTCTTGGACGAGATTGACACCACAAACGAACTCCCCATAGTCCCATTCAGGGATTCATAGGGACCTAAACTGGCCTTTCAGGCCAATTTCCGGCCATCCCTTGGCCTCGATTTTGGCAAAATCAAACTCCTGTTAATCCCAGCCTGATTTTGACATATTGTGTATTACAAATGGTTGAGATTTAATGCTGATCTGCTTTTGTTTCGAATCCAAATAGGTATTGATTTTAATTTTTGTTTTCGTTGGTGTGTAATTTGAGATGGAATGTGGAAGTGGTTTGAAATTATGGTGTATTTATTTTGGTGTCTGATCACTATACTTAAATTACATGACTCTAGATTTAACATTCTACCTACTGATATCATGAATACAATTGTTAAGAATGAGTTTTCAAAATTGTCGGTGATGTTGTGAACTTATTCAAATCATTTTAGAGAAGATACATGTACTTTGATATTCATGTATTTTCCCTTCATTGTCGTTGTTCTTGTAAGTTGTATGGTTTCCTTATCCTTCGAGGTTTTTATTCCTAACCTTGGCAAGAAGAGGCCCAGATTCTATATAGACCGGCTGATTAATTTATTTGTGGAACAAGAAGATGGGATGAATTAAAAAGCTTTTTGGGAAATATTCAAGTGTCCAGAAATGCTTGTTTTCAATTTGTTTTTTTTTAGTTGAGGATAAAGTGTGTAAAATTATAGTTGTGTTAATATATATTGGTTGATGGTTTAGAATATCTTTGTAAATTATAATATTCTAGATGCTTGTGGTTGTGGCCCTTGTGGGCTATTTTGATTTTATGAAAAAAATTATTTTTTGTTGAGTCTCAGTTTCAATTTGTAGGCTATTTTGAGTTTTGAGTTTTGATAAATTTTTTATTTTTAAATATTTAGCTTAGAGTGCATGATTACTAAAATTGTGCTAACATAGATTGGGAAAGTCATCTGACAAGGTTGTCAGAATAAAGGCACAAAAAACCCCTATTGGTGCTAAACTTTTTGAGCACAAAATGTCATATGGTGTCCTATGATCAAAGGCAACGCTCATAGAGAGCACATATAAAATTTTAGTTGCTGCATTGTAGCTATTGATCTATGGGCACATATGTTGGTGTCCTTAAGTATCAAAGAGCACAATGAATTTTTTGTGCACAGTGCCCAACTTTTTTGTAGTGTAAAAAATAAATGTATTTTAAAAAAATATGCATGTACGTACTTTTATAATACATGAATTTACTCACTATGATATGAATAAATTATCTGGATTATTATGGTGATTAGAAGAGATAAATTTTATTCAAACTAAATTCTTGAAACAGGTCTCATCTTTTCCTTTCCAACATACTTTTCATTCGGACAAGAATAAATTGACAATAATTCATCTTAATCATCAAACAGATACAACCTCGGATAGCATGCAACTGGGAATCCTAATACCCTCAGGGGGCGTTTGTTTGCCCTCACTAAGTTGGACTGGACTGGACTGGACTAGCTATTAGTCCAATACTGTGTTTGTTCCATGCTGGGACTAACATTAATGAGACTAAAGGGGACTAGCATGGACAAAACCCTTCACTAAGAGGTCTTAGCGAGACCCCCCAATAACCATGGGACTAGCTAAGACTATCCTCTCTTTCTCGTCCTCGTCATGCTCAACGACCACTCCCGACAGACTCCTCGTCATCTTCAGTCACCTAGATCAATCATTAACTTTCCGACTCTCTTTCAGATCCATTTCACAACCAACTTTCATATAAAATATACCAAATTGAAGCTGGGAGTGACAAGATTACGATTTTACCTGAATCGAGGCTAAAATGTGGTCGAATGTGGCCGGAAAATGGCCTGGAAGTCTCGGCCTGTTTGGGCTTCTTCAAATCCATGACAAATTCGAGCATTCAAAGCTAAGATCTCGGTCCAGGGATGGTGATGAATTTTTTGGCGGTGCTAACTTTATCCAATTTAATGAAGGTTGGTCGGAAAACACATCGGGAAACCTGTAACTCGTCGGGAAAATTGAAGCCGTGAGGTTCCGTTCGAACAACGCATAGCTAGAGAGGGAGGGAGGACAGAGAAATAGAGACTTGAATCAATAAGGAGTTTGATCAGGAATGAGAAAGAGACATGAATTGAGAGGTCTAAGAGGAAAAAAAGAGGGATAGGGTGGGACGATGAGAGAAGAGGAAAAGAGTGGGACGGAAATGGTAGGAAAAGATGGAGAAAAAGATAAGATCATAATAAAATATTAATAATTTATATTTTAAATAATATAATATTAGAATTTGTTATTATCCAGCTTCTTAGTCCAATACTGCACCAAACGCTTCACTAAGTTAATCCAGTTTAGTCTAGTCTAAGCCAGTCCAGCTTAGTCCTTGAAGCTAATCCAGTCCGAGATAGTCCGGCGCAACAAACGCCCCCTCAAAGTTATGAATATCCCCTCATTATTTTATTTTTCTCTTTTAATATTCTTAAAATTTTAATAACTAAGAGGAGGTAAATATATAGGACAAGGATTGTCTGCCCTTCCACTTCCAGTACCCTCCTGTTTGTGTGGTCACGGTTAAGCCACGTCAATATTTTATATTACTTTCATTTTTGTCTTATTATCTCTATAAAAAAATAAAAAAAACAATATAAATGTTGGATTAGCAAGCATTGCATGAGTGTCAATGTAATCAACCTTGATTTCTCCATACTTCACCTTTTTTTTATAGTCAACGCATGTTTGGTGTTCAGATGCTTAGTTCTAGGAGACCTTTTATTATTCTTAAAATAAAAGACAACAACTTTATTATCACACCAAATTTGAACAGCCTTTGCTATGGAATCCATAATTTCGAGACTGCTGATAAAATTTCTCAGCCATGCAGCTTGTGAAGTAGCTTCATAACAAGCTACAAACTCAGCTTGGGTAGAAGTGGCAACAATATCTTATTTCACACTTATCCATGACACTACCCTATTTGCCAACGTGAATATATAACCTGAAGTTAACTTAAGTGAATCAAGGCAACTTGCAAAATCTGAGTCACTATAGCCTACTAGCTCAAGTCTTGAATCCCTTTTGTACACCAGGTTGTACTTTTTAGTTCTTTGATGATATCTTAAAACCTTCTTAGCTGCTATCCAATGTGCATTACCATGATTAGACTGAAATCTTCCCAGTATGCTAATGGCATATGCAATTCAGGTCTGATACATACATGTGCATACATAAGATTCCCAACTAGTGAAGCATAAGGCTTGCTAGCCATTTTGTTTCTCTCAAACTCAGTCTTGTGGCACTGATCCTTACTGAGCTTCCCTTCCCTTATCATTGGAACATCATAGCCATTTGAGTATTCCATATTGAACCTTTTAAGTACTTTTTCAATATATGCTTTTTGTGATAAACCAAGTAGCCCTTTGCTTCGATTTCTTATGATTTGAATCCTAAGAACAAAAGCTGCCTCTCCCATATCTTTCATCTCAAAGTGTTTTGACAGAAATCTCTTGGTGTCACTCAACAATGATGCATTATTGCATGCTAGTAATATGTCATCGACATAAAGAATGAGAAAAGTAAAGTAGTTTCCATTCCTTTTCATATAAACACATTCATCACTAAGGCTCTTTTCAAAATAATATGATGAAACAACCTCATCAAACTTCAAATACCACTGTCTCGAGGCTTATTTCAATCCATAAATGGACTTCTTAAGTTTACATACTAAACTTTCTCTCCCTTCTTGAATCAAACCCTCTGGTTGTTTCATATAGATCTCTTCTTCAAGATTTCCATTCAAGAATGCAGTCTTAACGTCCATTTGATGCAGAAATAAATCAAAGTGAGACATTAGTGCTATGATCACTCTAAAAGAGTCTTTTGTAGAGACTAGGGAAAAGGTTTGTAATCAACTCCTTCTTGTTGAGTATAACCCTTTGCTACAAGTCTAGCTTTGTATCTTTCAATTTCACCATTTGATTCTTTATTTGTTCTGTAAACCCACTTACACCCTATTGGTTTACACCCTTGTGGAAGCTCAACTAACTCCTACACTTTGTTTTTATCCATGGAATCTAATTCTGATTGCATAGTTTTTTGCCAGTGTTCATTATTTGAACTCTCAATTGCTTTCTTGAAGTTTAACGGATCTTATTTTTTGGCTATTAAACTCAGCTTCTTGCAAATACACAAGGAAGTCATATAAGATTGCAGGCTTTCTTGCACGAGTGGATTTTCTGGTTTCCATTTGCACAAGTTCAATGTGCTCATCTTGAAAAGCTGGTGGGTTGTTTAGCTGCAACCATTTCTTCTTATTGGACAACCTGTATTGGTTATTCAATTTGTTCATTTGTATTTTGCACTAGAATTGGCGTAAGAACTCCATTTGTCACAGCATCACCTAGGTTTTCATCTTGCAGTACTGTGGTTTCTTCATTCCAGTCAAGATTCTCTTCCTATTGATCATCACTAGCTTCTTCAATGAACTTGGCTCTCCCAGTTTCAATGAACCTCGAGGTATGGTTGGGACAATACCTGTAACCCTTAGTTCTTTCTAGATACCCTACAAAGAAGTATGTGATTGTTCTAAGGTCTAGCTTCTTCTCCATTGGATTGTATGATCTTGCTTTTGCTTTGCAACCCCAAATTCTTAAGTGATTGAGCACTCGTTTTCTGCTGGTTCACAATTTGAAGGGTATCTTGGGAACAGACTTGCCATGACTCTATTCAACAAGTAATTTGCAGTTTTGATTGTTTCTCCCTAAAGAAAAGTAGGTAGCTTTGAATTACTCATCATTTTTCCCTTAATGCAGTTGGTTCAAATATCAAAATCACCATAATTCAGTGATGGCAGGATTTATTCTTTAGTCAATCTTTGCATTCTCTCCCTCGAAATGTGCCATAACCATTTGTGCCATAATTTGAATGAGGTGTCGTTTTTGCTTTACTGTGTTAACCACACTTATTGGTATATTGCAGTTAAGCTTGAACATATCACCAGTCAACAGTCCATCACCAATTAGCTCATAACTTCAAAATATTGAAAAACCAATCTCATTAATTTCAAACTTAAATTTTGATTTAACAAGCCCACTAACTGAAACTAAATTCCTTCTCATGGAAGGTATATAAGCAACATCAACCAAATCTAGCAAAAAACTAGAAAATAATTCAAGCCTAACTACTCCAATGAACTCTACTGCAACTCTAGCTTCATTGCCCACACGAACATTGACACCTGTTGGAGAACAATTTAGAAACAAAAATAACAGAAATACAGAACTTGAAATACTGATACTTTATTACTTAAAAATACTTGCAATACAGAATGAAATTACACAATAAATATAGAAATTAAAATGATACTAACTTGAATGAATCGAAGGTAGAGACTAGTGCAAAAGCTATGTCCTTCGAACAATATTTATGTCCCACTCTTGTGCTTGTGGGTCTACAACGTCTGCTCGGCCATGATACAACTACCTAATTCTACAACCCGCACTGGATTATAGAATTCTAGCAAATTTACTTTGTGTGTTTACTCTCTGGAAAGTTTGTACGGAAGTGAAGAGGAAGAAAAGATGATCTATGATGGAATTGAGACTCTAGTTATATAGGCCTTTTCATACCTCTTCAAATATCTTTTGGATGTATCTGAAGCTAAACAACTCTTTTCAAAGAGTTGTGTCTATTAATCAAAACATTTTTAATTAATTTTAATTAAAAACTTAATTCAAATTTAAAATTAATGATCTGATTAATTTTAATTCTTAGGCCCCAAGTGCCCCAAGGCCCTTGTCTTGATTAATTAATATTAATATTACGGTATAATCATCAAGCCTTATCCACACAATTAGTGGCCCAAACCTCAATCCTTATTCCAAATGGTCCAACACCTAATCACTAATAAAGGTGACTAACTTAATGTAAGGACCTTAAGTTCCCTTGAGTTCCTCGATGTGGGACTAATGGAGCTCAAAACTCCAACAACACCTTATCCTTGTTTGGCACCCCTTCTAATGTACCCCTGCAATGAATTTGTTACATGAATTGTAGCACCAGTATCAAGCCACCAAGTGTCATAAGATATCTCAACTAAATTCGATTCAAAACAAACTAAAATTCTATGTATTGTACCTTTCTATGTCTTGTCCTCCTTCTAACGCTTATACCTAGTGCATTCTTTCTTCTGATGTCAAACCTTCTTGCAGAAGAAATACTTCATTTCAACATCCCTATGCACCCTCAGATGAATATTGACCCTATTCACGCTTCTAGCAGCCCTATTGTGATTTCTCTGTGGATGATTGTCTTTCTCATTGGGAGGATTTGTAGGGTTAACATTCTGCATTGCATTGACTTGTTTCTTGCCCTTATCTTATTGAATATTTTGCTCTTCATGCACACAGATGGAAATTAGTTCATTCAAGTCCCATTTTTCTTTCTAAGCTATATAAGTACTCTTTAACTAAGAGTATTCAGGGGGCGGGGGGGGGGGGGGGGAAGAATTTAAGGCAAGATGAACTAGGAAATGATCATCTATCTTAATGTTAAGTGCATTAAGCTTAGCAGCTACATCAACCATTGAGAAGATGTGCTCTCTTAAATCACCACTAAGGTACTTAGTGGTAATCAGGGTGTTCATAAGGGTTCCAGTTTCAACTTTTTCAGATTCCTTGAACTTGACTTCGATGGAGTCAAGATATGCCTTAGCATTATTTGACTCAGTGATTGCCCCTCAAACCAGGTCAGACATGGACCTTTTGATTACCAGCAACGCCATTCTGTTAGCCTTAACCCATTTTTCATATTCATTCGTCTTGTCTACAGTTGCATCATTAGTGGGCTTGGTTGGTTCATTCTTTCTTAGAGCTGAATTGAAATCTATGAGCCCTAGAGCTATTTCAATATCTTGCCTCCACTTCTTATAGTTGGTTCCATTGAGTGTTTGAATTGAATTTAGGGAGCTAATTACTAAAGATTTTCAAACAAAATAAGCATTCAAGACTATATTCTGTATAACTGAAACAACTCAACCTTTGTTTGGCATTCAAGTTTAATCAGTATCAATGCAAAATATATAAGTTGCATAAGTAATGGTATAACATGAAAGCCATCCACCTTTGTTGCAATTAACTTTCACAGCTCATGCATCTTATATTTCTCCACTAATTTATCAGTAATCGAACCAACATAGATTAGTTACACCTTTATTTGGGGATATAACCTTATTGTTATGGCTACTGATACAAGTTGATCAATCAAACCTTGAATTTTCAACAATTCTTGAATGATTAAGACGAATTTGTTGTGTCCCACTCATCCAATTACATCTCAAAAACATTGATCATATTGCAACTTTCAGCATGCCATGAACCTTAAAAACTTTCAATCATTGACATGCTTGACAAATAAGATTCTGAATCAAACAATTCTTCGAATTTTATTAGGCCAAAAATTAGTTCTTACACCAGTTATATAAGGTAGATAGTTCTCGGGTTTCTGTGAATATATGCATAGCACAAGAAGTAATCATGGCACTTGTTTGCAGTCTTTGAAGTTTATGCATATAACTTAGTTCTATAAACAGTCGAAGTTTTTACAATTATGCCGGGATCGCATCTCTCATATATACATATATACATGCATGCAGGCATTAAATATGGCAGCGGAAAGAAAAAGGATCAAAATTGAAGAAACATCAATTTATTCATAGGCTTTGCATGCATGATGTATGTTTATTCTTTATGGATTTTAATTTAGCTCTGATACCAACTGTTAGCACTACTAGAAAAATAGCTATAGAACACTGATCTTATTGGTGCCCATTGGAAACAGTGGACACTGATTTCGGTGGCAAGCATAAACAGCCACTAAATTAGGGTCAACGTCTATAAAGTCTATTGTAACAAACACCACCATTTATACATTGGGGTGCAAAGGAATAGTAGATATATGAGATTATTATATTTTGGTTTATTTGTTTATTAAAAGATTAATATTTTGTCAGATAAAATATGCCTTTTAGCATCAGTGCCTAAATTGCAATTTATGTTTTTAAAAGAGGGAGCTCAATGAACTCCCATTGACGAAGTCCAAGATTAATACCACATGCATTGGATGAAAATTAATTATTTAATCCTAGAAGTTCCACAACCTTCCCATCCATCCAAGAACTCGAGTAACGATTCTATAATGAACAGATTTTTCCAGATTCACCTTCATAACAATACCACCAAAAGAATCAATAGTAAGTATACAAAAACAGAAAATAAAAAATAATAACCGAAAAATAATAACTTTAACGAAAAATAGAAAATACAAACAATGTTTCAACCCTTAATGTTTGTTGGTCACAAAATTTTGTAAGTGGGATTCTCATAGGTCTTCTCAAACAATCCTGAATATCTGAAAATGATTTAAAAAGAGAGGTTAGAAATAGAACTTGATATACATACATTCCAACGATCTGAAAATGAATTAGAAAAAGAAACTGAGATAAAAAAATATACCCAAATAAATACCTACCAGATTAGGTTTAGGCCACAGCATGACGAAAAGGAGGTGGGGAGGCAGCAGGAAATCAGATCTCTACAGTCAACTTACATCCATCATTTTGACGTCGAGCATCCATCTTCTTCCATGGAGGTGCGTCGGCTTAGCTCGAAAGGGAGAGAGAGAACGAGATCCAAGCAAAAATGGTTGCCAGTACCAGATCTGGTAGCCGGAGGCGTCGTTGAAATCAGATCATTAGATCTAGCCCTACTAGTGAGGACGAGAAGGAGAGAGCACTCTGAGAGAGGAGGGGAACCGAGAATTATGGTTGGTTTCCAAAGATACAGATTATCAATTGTTCTTGTTTTATACAAAGAGAAACTACAACACACGTATTTCAAGACTACCAGAGCCGTTCATTTGATATTTTTATTATTACTTTTTAGAGAAAATGAGCCTTTTAAAAGAAAGTTTTAAACTCCAACCAAAAAATAAAAATTAGAAATTAAAAAAAAAATTCTAAAAAGATAAAGCAAGAGAAGAGACAGAGAGAAGCAGGGAAACTTTTTGCCAGGTTTAAGAGTGAATCAAACTCCCATAAAACAACTTATGAATCCAGTAAACAAATCTCTCGTGGACTCAGCCTTTCACATCCCAACAACTTTAAAACTCAGAGAGCGACAAAAACACAGAGGACTACATGCATATTGTTGACGACATGCGGATGAGAGGCTGCTGATCTAGAGGACGACATGCAACCGCTTGGGGTGTTGGGAGAAAAACTGTAGAAGCTTTTACGAGAAGAGGAATCCGGAAAGTGATATGAAAAGCAGTGAAGGTGAAATGTTGTTTCTTACTTTACTTGTATGCTCCAGTCCATACTTGGTAATAAAAAAAATTTGAGAAACACACAGCCACAAGGTTGGATTTAGAGAGAGCGTTACAATGACTTGGTTTCAACAGTATGAAATCAATAATTATATCTACAGCATCTTTTGTATTCCAATTTGTATGCAACATCAAATCGGTTTGACTATAAAAGTTGTCAGGGCAGGCTCCATAATCCATATAGACACCAGTAAAAGTTAATAATTTCCAAAAAATATGTTTTTTTTTTGTCAAATATCTGCTGGGCACCGTTTTTCAGTGTAAAAAATGTAAAATGCACCAATGTTTTTTCACGGTGACAACTTTCTTCAAATATGCACGATTTGGGAATAGTGTCTCAAGGACGGTGTCCCATAGCTCTATTTTTAGTAGTGTGGACTTAATACGTTTATGTAATATTAAAACGTCATTGTACTAACCTTGTGAAGACATCCTTCAACGCACAGCAAGCACTAGAACAGCAGCGAGCACACCAAGACACCTAGAACTTGAGGAAGGTTTTCTGCACACTCACCATGACTGTATTACTCGAATTTATGGGGAGTTCTCTAAGTATATGTTTCAGTGGTGTATGCAAAGACCTTCCTTTGGTATTTATACTCCTAAAACGCTAGTGCATATTCCCATAATCATGCACTATAATTCTTTATTGTACAAGGATACAAGCTACCAAATCTCAGTCCTAATAGGATAGTATCAAGAGCCCTTATTCTCCAATTATAACGGAATATATACTTTACTTGGAGTCCAAGTTATAGCTTATAACTAAATCCTAATCGTACTTACATTCCACATCAATCCTTATTAAATATATTGACCTATTTGCCATTGGATTAGAGTCTTACATCCAACACTACTGACTGTAGCATGAGACTTTCAGAAAGGGAAAAGTGAAAATATCACAACTGCTTGCATGATCACTTTAGTGCGTGCGTAACATTTAGTGAACAAATTGAGACTATGTACAATACAGACAAGTAGGAAAATAGAAAGAGTGAACTATGCGTCTAGAGTAGCTGGTTTAATTTGTTCATCAAATTATGTGCCAACATATTTATCACTACATTAAAAAAAAGTTCAAATGAACTCAATTAGGATTCATTATCAAATTAAGTAACGACATCACTTAGTGCATGTGTAAAATTTGGTGAATAAATTGAGTGTCTCTAATCGTCATATACTTGTGTGTGTGTGTGTGGTGGTGGAGTGGGGGGGGGGGGGGTGGTGGGGGATGGAGTGTACGCATGTTCTTGGACGACTTTTATTTCATATGAACGGTTCAATGAAATTTGGGATCATATATTTTGATTTGATTTTAAAGCAAAAACAATGTGCACCAGCTAATTGTGCAGAGAGATTAAGACTTCCAATATACAATATGTAAAACAAGGACCTAAGTAGCAGGTAATGTTTTATAGTGCATGATGGTAATCAAGTGCAGCACAGCAATGAGATCGAAGACCTCATTGACCACGCCAAAGCTAGCTGAGTTCCAAATGATATAAAAGCTCAGCCGCAGTGTTTGTTACTAGCTTAGTGTGGGTACGTATATGTAGTGGGTCTTCACGTGCTAAGGCACCCTTCTCTACCTAAACCTTTACGCAAATGGGACCAATCCATCTTAATTTGCTTTGGCATGCATATGTATGTATGTATACGTCGGTTACAACCTCTTTCCCGTACATCATTATGACGCATGAAAATTTTCTAGGGAAATTAGCTATAATAGAAGGATTTTATATTTATAACCTTAACTTTGGGTCACATAACAAACTTAAACCTCATCTTTCAAACATTGTAATGCCATACATCAACTTACGAATTAGTTATTACGTCAGATATTCATTAGTAAATCCATTTGTTTGATCGTTAAGTGATGATTTGGCAAAAATAAAATCCACATTTATGCTCATGTGAATGTCAAAATTTTACCATATGGAAAATCTATTAAGAAAAAAAAAATCAATTTAAAAAGAAAAAAAAAATAAAAACAAAAAATCAATAAAAGTAAAAAACATAAAATTCAAAAATTTTCCACTCTTTCTTGAGCTCGAGCTATCGTAGAAGACTTTCCCCTATTAGAGTATCAGTATGAAACCTGATTAAGGGTTAGCTAAAATGTTGAATGAATTCTTGTTTGGAATTGTCTCGGTAGTGTGCTAGAAAGAATCCCTTTCCTCGTAGGATAAGTCTTTTGGTACTGCATTGTGTGAAGGATTTAGATTCTGCATAGATTGGTTTTATACAATTGTAGTATGATAAGGTTTGTTCCACACGAGTTCTAATAAGAGAATGAGTTGGATTAATACTATATATAACCTCATTCACTACTCTTGCAAATACGATGCTCATCTTGCACTGAATACCTATTGTTCAGAGAGCACTTTTGTTTTGTAGAGAGGAGAAGATTGATTGGTTGTGAAGCTGCTATGGCTTCTTTGAGTTTGAATTCTGCAGGTATGTTCACCGCAATCTTTGTTCTTGGTTATAGTCTTATTGCATGGTTTGTTTTGGAGTGTAGGTAATTCAATTGACATGTCAATGATTTGTGATTAAGTTCTTACATGTGGGATCAAAGCAGAGGTTGAACATTGTCATTGAGGTCAATGTTTTATACGAGAATCTGAAACAAAAGCTAAGAAAACTTAAAGTCTGTCAAACCCAGAAACGCATAACCTTGTTCTTAAATATAGGAAGAACGAGACCGTTTAAACTCGTTTAAACTTTGTTTTGAATATAGGTAGAAACGACATCGTTTAATAAAAAAAAAAAAAAAAGAAAAAAAAAAAAGGGTTTTGACATATAGCCGTTATAACTTTTAAACGTTTCAATCGTTATGTTTTCTGGGCTTGTTTCTGTGATTGTATTGATTCCAACACTCTATGCTTCTGGGTTTTCTTGATCAATCTTATTCACGTTTTGGATTAAGATTATTACATCTTTCGATTGTTCCAAAAAGGTATGTTTATTACTTTAAACTCAAATTTAGGTTAAAATTATTTTGAATTAAAGAATGCCATGTATCTGCATATAATTCAGATTTAGATTAGGATCTTGTTTATTCGAATTAGGGATATCAAAAATAGTAAACTAAATTGACTATTAAGTCAAGTTTTTGCTGCTGTTTTATATTGAGTTTATTGAATTTTTTACTCTTGATATATGTATGGTGTGATATGACACAAATATGTACATTTGAACGTGATTCTTGGATGCAATCTTTTGTGAGTTATTTGCTCTATGTATGGTTATCTTTGTTAAGATATGAGACCATGTGTATGACAAAATTGACTCACGATGAGGATTACATGGTGAAATAGATAGAAATCATGAATCCCAAAAGATTCAAAGTGTTGATTTCATTGTTGTCTTCTATAGTTTCACTAAAAACAATGAATTTGGCTGTTGTGCCTATACTCACTGGTGGAAGCAATTACAGAAAGTGGAGAAGGGAAATTGAATTGCTTTTGACAATGAATGAGTATGACATAACACTGGAAACACCACAGCTTGCACCTCTTACTGATAAGAGTACAAAGGCTGAGAAGTTACAGTTTGAAAAATGGATAAGATAACAAAGTGGCATTGTTAATTTTGGAAAGTGGGATGACTGACACTGTGCGTGGATGCATCAAAAGGTGTGATCTTGCAAGGGACTATTTCAAAGCCATTGAGAACAAGTTCAAGGAATCATAAAAGGCTGAAATTGCTCAGTGTATGACTCTTCTCATAACTTACAAGTTTGAAGGGGGTAGTTCAATAAGAGATCATATTATGAAGATGACAAATGCGGCTGAAAAACTCAATTCATTAGACATGAATATTTTTGAAAAACAGTTGATGTTTATGATCCTGCAAGCACTTCCTTTGAAGTTTAGTCAACTGAAAGTCTCCTACAATGCTCAAGATAAGTCATGGTCAGTGGATGAGCTTATATCTTAGTGTGTTCAAGAGGAAAATCGACAGAAGATGGACAAAGGAAAAGAAGTTGAGGCTGTCAACTTTGTGCAGACATCAAGGAAGAATGACTTCAATGCAAATTCTAGTAAAACTTCTAAACCTAAATACCCTAATAAATCTTATGTGCCTGCTAAGAATTTAGAAACTAAAAATTAAAGAATTTTAAGGTGGGTACGTATATGTAGTGGGTCTAACAATTTTAAGGTCAAAACTAAAAACATAGAAAAGGTTAAGTGTCACCATTGTAAAACTAAAGGTCATTATAGAAAGGATTGTGAAATATTTCAGGAATGGCTGAGGGCTAAAGGTAGGACTAATGTATATGTCTATGAGGAATCAAATCTCATTGAAATTCCTGCAAATTCTTAGTGGTTTGATACTGGTGCATTTGTGCATATAACAAATTCACTACATGGTTTTGAGAAACAAAAACAAGCAAATTCATATAATGTTTATGTTTGTGAGGGAACCAGAGTCATAGTTGAGTCTATAGGAAGGGTAAAACTTAAGTTGTCTTTTGGTTTTGTGTTAGAATTGTCCAATGTGTTGTATGTGCTTGCAATGAGGAGAAACCTACTGTCTGCATCTAAGTTAGTAAATGAAGGTATCACTTTCATAGGTAATAAAGAATGTATGAAATTTTTCAGTAAAGGGTCTTTAATAGGAAAAGTTGTTTTACATGATCACTTGTGGAAAATGCAGTGCACGGTATTGAACAATGAGTTAAGTATTTTGAACACAATTGCCAAAAGAATGCCTAATTTTGACAATTCTTATATGTTATGGCATAAAAGACTAGGACACATTTTCAAGCATAGGATCATGCAGTTGTCAAAGTTGAGTTTTATACCTATTTTGAATTCTGACAGTGCATCTGAGTGCATTGATTACATGAAAGGAAAAACCACCAATATTAGGAAAATGGATGCTAATAGAAGCAAACACTTACTTGAGATTATACACATAGATGTTTGTGGACCTTTTCCTGTTAAAACCATTTGTGGAAATTCATATTTTGTGAGTTTTATAGGTGATTACTCCAGACATGATCACATATTTTTTTATAAAAGAAAAATAAGCAGTCCTTGAATATTTCAAGATTTTAAAATTGAAGTAGAAAAACAACTAAACCTTGTAATTAAGATTGTTAGAGCAGATAGGGGAGGGGAATATTTTGATAGGCACACAGAGGTAGGGCAACAGAAGGGTCCTTTTGCACAATTTCTTGAGCAGCAAGATATTGTGGCCAATACACTACTCCAGGCACACCCCAACAGAATGGAGTAGCAGAGAGAAGAAATCGAACCTTGATAGGAATGGTTAGGAGTCTTATTTCTAGTTCAAAGCTACCTGGTTTCTTGTGGGGAGAAGCATTGAAGACATCTAACTATGTGTTGAACCGGGTACCTACAAAGTCACTACCAAGGACACCTTTTGAGCTATGGACTGGTAGAACACCAAGTTTTGATCATTTTCATGTTTGGGATTGCAACGCAGAAGCTAGGTTTTACAATCCAAATGAGAAGAAACTTGATTCTAGAACCAGTTCATGCTACTTTGTGGGATATTTTGAAAAATCTAAGGCCTTCAAGTTTTATTGTCCTCAAGCAAAGACAAGAATCCAAGAGACTCATAATGCAGTTTTCTTAGAAGACCAAGATGTATCAGATCTAGTTCATGACACTTTTGAGTTTGAAGAATATGAACAACTTGATGGTTCAATTCCAATGGAGTAATCACATCTCAGTGCTACCAAGAAATCATGTAGAGGGAGATGATTTTGATGAAGAGATAACACTCAATATAGGTGCTGATATGCAAGTTGGACATGAGTATACTTCTTATGCACAAGATATATCTCTTAATGCTCAAAGTTCTCATATTGAGATAGATACTGGCCTTGTAAGTGATCAATTGAATATAAGGAAGTCTAGTAGAGTTAAAAAAACCAGTTGTTTCAGCTGATTATGTTTATCTCCAAGAAGCAGAATTTGACATAGGGGACATTAATGATCCTGTTACCTACCAGCAAGCAATTTAGTGTCCTTAAGTTGCATTATGGAAGAAAGCAATGGAGGAAGAGCTAGATTCCATGTTCAAAAATAAGGTTTGGACACTTGTGAACTCCACTTCTGCTACAAAACCAATTGGTTGCAAGTGGGTTTACAAAACTAAAAAGGATGCTATAGGGAGAATAGAGAGATATAAGGCACAGTTGGTAGCCAAGGGCTTCACTCAAAGAGAAGGGATTAACTACAATGACACATTTTCATCAGTGTCTTCCAAAGACTTTATGAGAATCATCATGGCTTTGACATCTCATTTTGATCTGGAACTACACCAGATGGATGTCAAAACTGCCTTTTTGAATAATGATCTAGAGGAGGACATATACATGGTGCAACCTCCTGGATTTAATGAAAGGGGAAAGAAAACATGATTTGCAAATTGAATAAGTCAATCTATGGACTTAAACAGACATCAAGGCAGTGGTTTCTCAAGTTTGATCAGGTGGTAACAGCTCATAGTTTTGTTGAAAAGAAGATGGATGATTGCATCTATTTAAAGCACATGGGATCGAAGTTCATCTTTATGGTGTTGTATGTGGATGACATTTTGTTTACAATTTCAAATACCCAATTGCTTAAAGAAACCAAGATTGTTTTAAGTACTCACTTTGAAATGAAGGATTTAGGGGAAGCACATTATGTTTTAGGGATTGAGATAACAAGAGACAGAAAAAGAAAGCTTCTAGGACTATCTTAGAAAGGTTATATTGAAAAAGTATTGAATAGATTCAACATAGAGAAATGCAATAAGGCAGATGTTCCAGTTAATAAAGGTGACCAGTTTACAAGAGATCAGTGTCCAAAGAATGACAATGAGGTCGAGTTAATGAAGTTGAAGCCTTATGCCTCATTGGTTGGAAGCATTATGTATGCTAATATTTGTAGAAGGCCGGACTTAGCATTCATTGTTGGAATGTTAAGAAGGTTTCAATCAAATCCAGGAGAATCTCACTGGTTGGTTGCAAATAAGGTATTGAGGTATATGCAAAGAACAAAGGGTTATCATTTAGTTTATGGCAGAGATGATAATTTGGAGTTGATTGGGTTTACAAATTCAAACCTTGTTGGGGATGTAGATGAGAGGAAATCAACTGGGGGTTACATCTTTATGCTAAATGGTGGTGCTATCTCCTTGAAGAGTGCTAAGCAAACAAGAGTATCCACTTCTACAATGAAGGCTAAATTTGTTGTATGTTTTGAAGTAATGAAACAGGCAGTGTGGTTGAGAAATTTTGTTGCTGAGATGAGAATTGTTGACTCAGTTAAAAAGCTTTTGAAGATGTTTTGTGACAATAATGCTGTTGCGTTTTTCTCCAAGAACAATAAAAGAACTTCGGCTTCAAGATTAATGGATGTGAAGTTTCTTAAAGTTAGAGAGATGGTGAAGAAATGAGAGATCGAAATTTTGTATTTGTCTACTGAGAAAATGATTGCAGATCCCTTTACTAAAGCTTTGCCAAACAATGTTTTTATGGTACATGTTACAAGAATGGGAGTTCTGGAATCTTTTAATGAGTGAGAGTGAGCAATAATCAGATTTGGGATTGTTTTGAAACTGCAATGCAATTTGTGTTGCTACAGTTGAAGGTTTCTTTAGTTTAGTTAGTTATGACATGCTGGTATTATGTTTATTAGTTTTCTAGCTTAGCTTTTGTTTTGGTATTCAATTTTTCCATTTTAGTGATTGATTGTTTCAGAAAACTAGTTTTGTAGTGAATAAATAGTTTGAGTTTGCTAGTAAATCAATTTGTGATTTTACTGAGGTATATTTTGGAACTATTTGGAATACTATTCTGTTTTGAATGATTTCTTCTCTGATTATTGGTTGAGATTTTAACTATAATTAAGTTAAGATTGGCTTAAAAGAGTGGGAGTAATGAAGTGTTGGCATTACTGAAATCATTGTTCGCATAAGTACAAGATGCAAGTTTTGATATGTTGTGATTTTGGGATAAAGTTTGAAATTGTTCAGATGAAGTCCTTGAGTTCCATATTTTGAATTGCATAGGTAAATTTGAATGCAAAATTTAAAAGTGTTATTGTTTTAGACTTATTCATTTAGTTAATCATTGTGGTTCATACTCAAGTGAGAGAATGTTAGAGTACGAGTATGAAACATGATTGACGGTTAGCTAAAATGTTGAATGAATTCTTGTTTGGTATTGTCTCGGTAGTGTGCTAGAATGAATCATTTTCCTTGTAAGATTATAAGTATTTTGGTATTGCATTGTGTGAAGGATTTGGATTCTGCACAGATTGGTTTTATACAATTGTAGTATGATAAGGTTTGTTCCACACGAGTTCTAATAGGAGAATGAGTTGGATTAATACTATATATAACCTCATTCACTGCTCTTGCCAAAACGCTGCTCATCTTGCACTGAATACCTATTGTTCAGAGAGCACTTTTGTTTTGTAGAGACGAGAAGATTGATTGGTTGTGAAGCTGCTATGGCTTCTTTGAGTTCAAATTCTGCAAGTATGTTCACAACAATCTTTGTTCTTGGTTAGTCTTATTGCTTGGTTTGTTTTGGAGTGTAGGTAATTCAATTGACATGTCAATGATCTGTGATCAAGTTTTTACATCCCCATCACCAGCAGCAACAGCATCATTGAGACAAGTAATCAACCAGAGACAATGTCGTCATGACTCATGAGCTAACCTTACTTCTCCCCTAGCATAGCAGAACACCCTCACCCTTCGCTCAGCTCTAACTTAAAGCAGTTCTCCTTAGCCCATAGTACGGCTTAACAACTCATCAATTTCTTTAAGCTCGAGTGCTCCAGCTGTGCGCTACCTTCGTGACATCAATAACCCCAACTCGTCAAGTGCCACGCATTTTAAGGAAATTTGGGCCTTACCTCAACTTCTGGTGCACCAATGTTGCCCTCTGATTCTACTTGGGACTTAGCATGCTCGTGGTATCTAAGTTGGACCTCTCCATAGGCAATTAAACCCACGCTTCCTACCTTTTATGCTCTAACTGTTGGTATTCAGACCATCTTCATCATTAATAAAACTAGAATAAAAATGAGAGAAAGAAAGAGATTTGAGTAAGAGGCACCAGCAGGGCAAACAGAAATAGAGAGCAAAGAGCTAGTTTTTCACACATATTTTTCTGATTTGGATTAAATGTCCCAATACATGGGACAACTGCTAAGGTAATTGGGCAACCCTTTACAAAAGATCGAAGCCATACATGTGGCAATAGATTAGAGAACCAAAGCATTTCAAATTACATAAAAGGACATCAAAGTTAAACAGCAAAAACAGAAGCAAATGATTAACTTTAACACTCCCTCTTAATGTTTTGTTGCTTCATTCCCAAAAGTTCTCTTAGGTAGATGAATTTGTCCTTTGGTAATGCCTTGGTGAAGATATCAACAACTTGATATTTTATCCTGTAGTATACCACATCCACTTCTTGTCTTCCATAACACCTCTGATGTAGTGATACTTTAGAGCAATATGTTTTGATTTTCCATGACATATAAGATTCTTGCTCATGGAAATAGCTAACTTGTTGTCACAAAGGATATGAGTTGCTGATTCTTGTTTCTCACCAAAGTCTTGCATAATTCTTCTCAACCACATTACTTGAGAAGTTGCAATTGAAGCCGACACATGCTCAGCCTCTGCCGTTGATAGTGCAATTGATTTATGCTTCTTAAACGCCCAAGAGAATACACCAGTCTCTAGTGTAAAGGTATAACTAGATGTGCTTTTCGAGTCTTCCACGCTACCTCCTCAATCACTATCACAGAATCCAAACAATTTTGGCTCAACATTCCTTTCATACATAATACCAATGTCAAGTGTACCTTGTATGTATCTTAGGATCCTCTTTATAGCTCCATAGTGAATGAGAGTGGGCTTATGCATAAATCTAGACAACAAGCTTGCAGCATACATAATATTGGGTCTAGTCCCTGTCAAATACAACAAACCCCCAACTAAGCTTCTACACACATATTCACCATTATCACCACTACCATCTTCTCTTTGAAACTTTTCATTCACAACTAGCTGTGTTGCAACAGACTTGCAACCAACCATTTTGATTTTTTCTAGAAGTGTTTTTGCATACTTCTTTTGAGTAATAAAGATACCATCATTTGATTGAATGATACCAATTCCCAAAAAATAATGCAACATGCCTAGGTCACTCATCTCATATTTCCTCATCATGTCATTCTTGAAATTCAAGATCATGCTATCACTACTTCCAGTATAAACCAAATAATCAACATATAAGGAAACAATAAGGATATCTGAAGTACCTTCGGTTTTGACATAGAGGGAAGATTCATTCTCACTTCTTTGAAATCTCCTTTCATTGAAATATGAGTCGATCTCTCCATACCATGCTCTCAGAGCTTGTTTTAGGCCATAAAATGCCTTCTCAAGCTTGTACACCTTGTGCTCTTGTCCTCTAAGAACAAATCCTTGAGGTTGATCAATGAACACATCTTCTTTTAAGACTCTATTTAGGAAAGCGGACTTGACATCAAGTTGGTGTAGAAACCACCCCTTCAGAGCAGCTACAGAAATAAGGCCTCTGATTGTTTCATGCCTAGCTACCGGTGCAAAGGTTTCTTGGAAGTCAATCTTGGGTTTCTGAGAATAACCATTTGCTACCAATCTAGCTTTGTTCCTTTGAATGGAACCATCTTGATTGAGCTTAGTCTTATAAATCCACTTCACTCCAATGACGAAATTGTCACAAGGTCTGTCCACTAGTTTTCATGTCTTGTTTTTCACAATAACATTGATCACCTCTTACTATGTCTTTTGTTTCACTACATCATCAAAGTTTTTTGGTTCTACAACACAAAAATTGTAGCTTTCATAGACTTCATTTAAGCTTCTTAACCAAACCGGCATTGAACTTGGACTCGAAGGTGTGGGAGAGTGAACTTGAGGACTGTTTTCAGATGGATATTATGGACTATTTCCTCTCGGATGGTTGCTTGATTCCAATCCCAAGAAGATTTCTCACTAAAGAGAACATCTCTACAAACCACAACTTTCTTCTTTTCTAAATTCTAGAGCCTGTACCCTTTTGTGTGTGAAGCATAGCCTACGAAAATGCATCATTCACTTGACTCATCAAGTTTTTGTCTTAGTTCTTTCGGAACATAAGCAAAGTAGATTGACCTAAACACTCTCAAGTGATTCACAGAAGGCTTTCTTCCACTCCATGCCTCATGTCTTACCTTCAACTGCCAATGTCGGATGCCTATTCATCAAGTAGATCGTTGTATTAACTGCCTCACCCCACAAATATTAAGGCATTCCCTCATTATGCAACATTGCCTTAGCCATTTCAACTATGGTTCTGTTTTTTCTTTCATATACTCAATTTTGTTGTGGAGTGTAATTGACAGTTTGCTACCTTTCCAAGCCAATATCTTGACAAAACTTATCAAATTCTATGGATGTGTACTCTCCTCCTCTGTCACTTCTAAGAACTTTGATTAGATAACCAGATTGTCACTCAACCATAGCTTGAAGCTTCTTGAAGATTGGGAACACTTTTGATTTCTATCTTAGAAGGTATAGCTAAGTCATTCTGGAATAATCATCCACGAAGATTAGGAAATACTTGTTTCCCACTTGAGTAGAGGTCTTCATGGGTCTGTCAACATCTGTATGAATAAATTCCAATGAAGCTTTTGCTCTCCAAGCTTTACCATGTGGAAATGAATCTCTATGATGCTTCCCAAATGCACAACCTTCATAGATTTCTTCATTTTCTTGGATACTCGGCAACCCAGGCACCATTTCTTTTTCTTGTAGCTTATTGAGACTTTGAAAATTCAAGTGGCTAAGCCTTTTATGCCATAGCTTTGAATCTTCTTGCACTTCCATCATGAGTGCAGATTGAGTTGCATACTCAATTACAAGAGGAAAGCTTTTACTCTTCCTTATCTCAATCTTGGCCAAGAGTTGTTCATGATTCCTCCTATCATATATCTTGCAAGTATTGTCTAAAAAATACAAGTAATAGCGATGCTTAATGAGTTGTCCAAGACTTAGCAAATTTTTCTTCAAATAAGGAACTAACATGACATCCTTGATGAACATATTTTTGTATGCATGTCAATAGTACCTCTTCCTAATGTATGTACTAGCTGCCCGTTACATCTTTACTCAGGTTGGGTTTGTAGTGTCATTGTTATGGAGAATGTTCTTGTTCATCGTCATATGATTACTACAGTCGCTGTCCAGAAACAAAACTTTATCTTCTTCTTAGATGGTTGTGTCATGACCAACATAAAACATATTGGTCTCTTCACCTTTTGCTTCGGTGTAATGAGCTAGCTGATTATCCTTGTAGGTACAATCCTTTTGCATATGCCCAAATCTGTTACACTTGTGGCATTTCACTTTTCCCTTGAACCAACATTCACCGAAATAGGCTTTGTCACAAATTTTGCACTTTGAAGTTTACGAACTCTTCTCAACCTTTTTCTTCTCTTCAAAATTACCATTTCCTTCCCACTTTTTGTTTTTGCCTTTCCAATTCTTGTAGGACTTGGCCTTGCTTTGACTCGAACTAGCTTCAGTTTTTGGATTCACTATAAGCATTTGGAAAGCATTTTCTACATCATTGTTGTCATGCCTGAATAGTCTTTGAGCAAAACCTTTGAGTGAACCAATCAATTCTTCAACACTCAAAGTTGACAAATCCTTAGTCTTTTCTATGATTGAAACTATGTTGTCGTACTTTCTTGGCAAGCTGATTAGATACTTCTGAACTATTCTCTCATCAAACAAGGTTTCACATAGCTTTTCATTTAATTAATAATCTCAGACAATCTACTCAGGTAATCATCTAGCAATTCATCATCTTTCATTCTTATGTACTTAAAATCTCTTCTTAAAGATTGAAGTTTGATTGCCCTTACCTTAGTAGAGCCTTTGTAAACTTTCTCCAGCACATCCAAGCTGATTTGGCACTTGTCTCATTCAGGATTCTTGGAAAAATTTCATCTGAGATAGCATGTTGAATGACCCCAAGAGCTTTTGCATCTCTCTTGATGTTTTCCTTCAGTTCCCTTGTTTGAGCCTCTGTCAAAGCCACTATACTTAGGAGTACCATATAGCCATCTTCAATCAAGCTCCACAAATCATGAGATACAAAAATTGTTCTCAACTTTGTCCTCAAGAAGTCATAATTCACTCCACTGAATATAGGAGTTCGGATCTCTCCACTGCTACTTGAACCAACCATGAATTTGAAAATTTTGATTCTAGGGTTTCACTTAGAATTTTCCCCCTTTTGAGAATCAAAAAACGCTCCACTCTTTGATTAGATTGGCTTTGATACCACATGTTGATATTCAGACCATCTTCATCATTAATATAACTAGAATAAAAATGAGGGAAGGATGGAGATTTGAGTAAAAGGCATCAACAGGGCAAACAAAAATAGAGAGAATGACTTTATATAATTCTCAATCCACTAGTGTAAGAAAATGTGAAGCAGAGAGCTATTTTTTCACACATAGATATTTTTCTGATTTAGATTAAATGTCCCAGTACATGGGACAGCTGCTAAGGTAATTGGACAGCCCTTTACAAAAGATCTAAGCCATACATGTGGAAATAGATTAGAGAACCAAAACATTTCAAATTACAAAGGACATCAAAGTTAGACAGCAAAAATAGAAGCAAAGGATTAACTTTAACACTGAGGACCTCTTCACATTTTTGCTGGGAATTGGGCGAGGGAATGGGTTGATGTAAGGCATAAATTGAAAATATATATTTTTATTAGTTTCAAACATTTATAGATAATAATTTTTGTTAGTTTCTTGTCCACGCTGCCCAGCTAAATGTCCATATCGGCAAAAATGTGGTCTTATATTTGCCACGAAATTAATTAATAGCTAAATTGATAGAAAATTTAACGCATGTCTAACTTTGCAACAAATGACATGAATGATAAGGGATATATAGAAGGATGATAATTTCTAAAGTATCGTTGTTTATATGTCATATATAACATAACAGTAATGTATTGAGATAAAATTGTTACGATCTCGATCGATAACCCTGAGAAATGCAGATAGTATATTGAGATGATATTATAACATAACAGTTATATCCATAATGATGTCTATTTGTACCATTATATGATTATTGTTGATATTGTTCAAGCAGGAGGATAACAATGGGTTGCTCGCAGACACAATAAGAATGATTCGCAAAGGTAGAACAAACTCAGATTGGCAGAAGATCGAACTGGAACGAGTCGAGATCGAGTCCAACAGTAATGTATTGAGATAATATTGTTACGATCTCGATCGATTACCCTGAGATAATGCAGATAGTACATTGAGATGATATTATATCATAACAGTACATCCATAATGATGTCTATTTGTACCATTATTTAATTATTGTTGATATTGTTCAAGCAAGAGGATAACAATGGGTTGCTTTCAGACACAACAAGAATGATTCACAAAGGTAGAACAAACTCAGATTGGCAAAATATCGAATTGGAACGAGTTGAGATCGAGTCCAACTCTGCGAGAGAGTGAGATTTGCAGAGAGATCGAGTTTGACTCATGTGACTTTAGATACGGCGGTTCGCAATGTCCCACTCTTGGAAATAGGGAAAAGGAAAGTTAGAATTTGTGGTGACGCTTAGATCTGGGGTTGTCATGACACTCGTTGAAGCTGATTTTGATGCAGAAAAGAGAATGGAAAAGAAGCAGAGCGAAAAAAGAAAAACAAAGGAGAGAGAGTGAGTTGTAGAGCAAATGAGTTGATGAAGGCGGCACAGAGGATTTATATGGAAGGGTTTTGCAGACATTTCACATCTTAAAAAATTCTATTTCAGCTAATCAACTTAAGTGTTTTGCCATTTAGTATTAATTCCTCGTTCCCTTTCGTGTAAATTCCCCTGCAACGAATTAAAAACTTGCGGGGCCCTATCTATTTCCCTCTCTCGAGCCCCGAAGAAAACCCCCTCCCCTTCGGACTCCACATCTCTTTTGACTCTATATATGTGGGCACCTGATATCTATGAGGGCTTTTGACTGATAGAAAGCATCCCTCTTTTGTCCCTCCTGACCCCCAAAAAATAACAATTGAAAAAGTTGTTCTTGCCGCGTCGGAGACATCTTTATCTGATTACAGTCTAGTAATATTCTTTTTCACTTGTAAGTGAGAGGTCTTAGGTTTAATTTTCGTCAAAAGCAAATTTGAATCACATTAATACTAACTTATTATGAGGCTAAACCTACTCCGTTTTTCTCCCCCTTAGTGTAGATAAATCATTTGTTCAAAAACCAACTTAAGTGTTTTTATTCCAGCACCTCCTCTTTTTTATTTTTTTATTTTTTTATTTTTAAGGCCTATCCTTGAATCGAAGTTGGCCTATTAGGGCACTTCTGGACACTTCAATTGTAATGTTAAATAAACATGACAGCTATTTTACTATATATATTTTTAATGCAACAATATACTTGCAGCAGAGGGTGGGGAATGGACTCAATCACAATGAGCAAACTATAATAATTTGGTTCAAATTATCATTAGGTTGTAGTAATTAGTGATCAAATAAGAGTTCCTATTTGTAGCTGGTACCATATACATCCCTTAAATTTTTGAAAGATTGTAGCCATGTTTGGAAGCAACAAGACGTGGAAGTAGCAAAGGAGAAGCAAGTTTGGAGGAAACCAATGGAGGGGGGATTTAAATGGCTTTGACATGGAGCTTGGAAGAACATGAATAAAATGGGTGGGATAGTGGTGGTTCAGAGTGAGAGATGGGAGAGGCATTTTATTTATACAATGGTATTCTACTCTAAGAGGAAAGTGATGGGGATGTTTTTCTTTAAGTGGAGGGAGATTTGGTCAGGTAACATTAATGGGTTAGCCAGTAATTAGGTATCGAATTCAATACAAATATAATATGAAATTGACATGTGAGCCGAACATCTCACTTACAAATGAAAAAATATCACTAGACTATAATACTGGTTGGTTAGAGAGGGCAATTTAGTTCAACATAGTATTTGAAAATTTTGGATATAAGTTTTCACACACTAACACTTTATTTAGTTAGTTTTTTCATAAGGAGGTATTTATAGGAAAATAAAGTACAAAGCTAAACCAATAATTAGAAACAAAATCAATCTTAATTAGATTAGTAAAACTAAACTGAAATGGGAAAGGAACTTAATTTATAAATAAAACTTTTATGAAAATATAAAAATATAAAATTTATTCATGACTTGATTCATCTTCTACGTTAAAGTTTATCAATATTTAAATTTAATTAATATCTCTGCAAGGCAAATCTTAAAAAAAAAAAGAACATGGCTTATTATATTTCGAAGAACAGTCATCAAGAATCCTCATATATCATGAATACATACAACCTTTTTGGTAGCATACAACTGGGATTCGTAATACGCTCAAAGTAATACATATCCACTTACCGTTATGTTTACCTTATTTTGTTTTCCCATTTAGTACTATTAATAGCTTTATAAGGTAAGGTGATACAAATCTTTAGTGACAAAGAAGTGAAGGTAATTTCAAGGAACATAACCACCGTGACCACCACCTTCACCACCCCCACCTCCTCCTCCATGCGCTCCACCATAGCCGCTGCCGCCACCAGAACCTCCACCACCACCACCACCACCTGCATAGCCACCGCCACCACCACCACCAACTCCACCTCCAGCTCCTCCACCGCTCCCATATCCTCCTCCACTTGCTCCTCCAGCAGCATAACCTCCTCCAGCACCACCACCATGCCCACCACCACCGCCATATCCTCCACCATGTTCTCCACCAGCGCCATAACCTCCACCTGCACCACCACCTTCTCCTCCTCCATAACCACCGCCATGCTCTCCAGCATATCCGGATCCTCCGCCACCACCGGCACCTCCTCCTCCACCACCACCAGCCCCATGTTCTCCACCAGCACCGTAGCCAGCCCCACCACCTTCACCACCCCCACTTCCATACCCTCCTGCACCCCCGACACCATATGCACCACCACCACCACTGCCTCCACCGCCGCCACCACCATGTCCACCAGCATGTCCGTAGGCAACACCACCGCCTTCTCCACCACCACTACCACCTCCATATCCAGCAGCACCATGCTCTCCTACAGCTCCATAGCCACCACCACTTCCTGCACCTCCTCCGCCACCATAACCTCCAGCACCGCCGCCATACCCTGATCCAGCACCGCCCCCAATGCCATGGCCTGCCCCATAGTTGATAGCAGGCACGTGGACTGGCTCTTCATAATTTAGGAGTGTTCTAGCTGCAGAACATATCCCCATACCCAATAACACAAAGAAAACATAAGTACGAGCATTTTGAGTAGTCATTGGAATAAAGCAGCTGAATGAACAACAATGGAGTACAATGCAAGAGAAGAGAGGGCAGGTATATATAGGAATGGGATAGGGTCTTATAGCGCGTCTCTGCTGAGCACAGGGTGGTTGAAGCACATGCAGATCGAGAGAATTTGGGGTGACCTAAAGAAGGTGGTCCAATATAAATTATAGACACTCACTACACTAGCAGACCGGCCCATTAGTATCGTTTGCTGTCTCCCATATACATTTATATGTTCACTCAATCAAGCATTTTTGTTAAGCTGAAGATTGTATAGGGACCTAATTTCCTTATCTAGCTACCTTCAAAAAATAAAAATTTCCTTATCTATATATATGAGATACTTTGGATGCGATCTCTAGTCCCTAACACTCTTTGACTAAAACCTTAATGGTATTCAAAATTTGATCAAAGTCCCTTAACTTTGTACACCTCATTAATATTTATATTTTTATAGTTTTGACATTAATTGTTTGATATTTTATGAGTTTTATAATCCTATAAATTTAAAATCCATCATTATAATAGTATTATAAACGGCTACAATAAAAAATTCAAACATTTTGATTGAATAAATGGATAAAAACTATGCAATAATAGGAAATAATAAATGGCAAAATAATATATCCCTAGTGTTAAAAAAATTGGTACATTTAAAAAAAAAATTTGGTACATTTCACATATAACAAAGTGGTACATTAATAAAGAAGAATGGGTACATTATAAATAAATTAGGGTCCAAATAAAAGTTTAAAAAATTATGAGTACAAATGAAATTTTAAAATATATGGGAGCAAAAAGAAATTAATACATGGGTACAAATAAAAACTAAAAAGAAAATACTACAAATTTAAAAAAAGGTTGCAAATTAAAAGTTGGTACAAACTAAAAATATAAATATATGATACAAAGTTTAGCCATAAAACATAAATATGCCATATGTAATTTTTCTATCATTGATTAATTATACAATGTCACGTGACGATAAATACATGGGCACAAATACAAATAAAACTTTAAAAAATATGGGCACAAAAAGAAATTAATATGTGGGTACAAATTAAAACTGAAAAGAAAATTGGTACAAATTAAAAAAGGTTTGCAAATTAAAAATGGGTACAAACTAAAAACAAAAATATAAGATAAAAAATTTAGTCATAAATATAAATATACTAATTGGAACATTTTTAACACTAAGGGAATATATTTAAAAATAAAAAGTATTTATTATTGAAATAATTAATGATGTTATTAATACCCAAGGACCTTGATCAAAAATTGAAAAGGAATATGATTTTAATCAATGGAGTAGCAAAAAGAGGGATGAGAACCTAATTTCTCCTATATATATATATATATATATATATATCCAGCTAATTCATTGAAACCCTTTTCAAACCAATATACATGCTAAAACTGAAATATGGCATGAAATTGGCTATAAGTATCAACAGAATATTTGTGTGTTATTTTTAAAGCCATGTTTGAAATATGGCCGTGTATTCGACAACTTGATTGCTAATGTGGTTACGGAAGAAGAATAGAATTAGCTGAAATGAATCAAGCTAGCTTAAGCGCTAAGTAACAGCTTAACAATCATAATTAACAAAACCTGATGTTGGAATCGGACCTGCTAACAAGGTTTACCGATCGAAGCGTATTTAGATTTACTTTTAGTTGTGACCCTAACAACTTGTTCGTAGATGGCATGCAATGATGTAAAACAACGACCTAAGTAGCAGGTAAAGTTATACATACAGTGCATGGTGGTGAGCAAGTGCAGCACAGCAATGAGATCGAAGATATCGTTGACCTTGTCTGAGCTAGCTAGCTGAGCTCGATCCAAATGACACAAAAGCTGTGCCGCATTATTTGTTTTTGTTACTAGCTAGCTTAATTAGCTTAGATAGTGTGTGCACCTAAATCTCACTGTAGAATTGATGGATGGGACCAATCCATCTCACTTTGCTTGGCTAGTGGAGCCTTTATATATTCTTCACGCTTGTGGCTTATTATTAGATTGGTAATTGGTTACAGCCTTCTTTGCCCTACATCATTCTGACGCATGAAGATCTTCTAGATATAGAAATGTCAGCAGTATTCAAACGCTAACTAGTTAATAATTTAACACAACGCTAAATACTTATTTCGGCCTTCTCCACAATAAAATCTCAAGATTGGAACCATTCGTTGAAAAATAAAATAAAATAAAAAGGAACCGTTCAGTTTTTAAATCATCATTCATAGATCGTCTTTATAAAAAAAACACACTCAAACTTGAAATCGCTTAGTTGTTTAGCTATTATTGTGATCATTTCATGGTTTATCCACAACATTATATACGCCAATTTATCAAGTCACAATTTGCAGAGGGGGCGTTGAGGGGGAGCGAAAGGTGTAGTCGTACAAGACCTCAAATTTGAAGGGGCCCCTAAATATTTGTCATCTAACATCATGTAATAATGTTCTATATTTAAAAAAATTGCTTTTATTAGCACTTTAAATTGCATTGTGCACTCCTTATAAGAGTATTTTTTTTTTCTTCCGAAATATAAAAGCTCTAATCTTAAGTGTCAATAATAATACCCTGAAATGCGGCAGTTTCTTAATTATATTATATAATAACGCTATACATTCAAGTGAAACTTTAAAGTTAGAGGTTGGATGTTTTTTTTTTTCATGTTTGGTTGTTTAAGATAAATCTGCTTTTGATTATTTAGCGAAGATTATGTTTGTAACTCTTTTTACTTATCATTAAGGATATTTATAAATATGCAACTAGTGAGTGCTAAAGTTTGTTTTTATTTTTTATTTTTTGAACAAATGATATTATCTACGCTAAGAGGCTGGGGGAGTGGGCTAACAATAATGTGATTCAAATTCACAGTTGGCGAGAATTGAATATAAGACATTTCACTTACAAGTGAAGAGAAATACCACTAGACCGTAGTACTAAGTGACTTTGTTTTAATTGAAGTGAATGTTTTCTAGTATCAATATATTGTCATACTTTTTTAAAACTTAAAACTATCTTAAGGAGGGCCCCTTTTACAAATTTCGCACAGAGCTCCTAAAATTTCATAGACTGCCCTAACAATTTGATAACTAAACGGCTTCTGATTTCTATGAATTTTTGCAGATTTCATCTTTCAATGATAACCTAAAAAATTGTCGGTTCCTATTATGAGAAATATTGTGAAGTGAACCCCAACTATCGTGCAAGTGCCATTATGTTAAGTTACTAAATGATTATGGCTTGAATGCTCGTGCGGAAATATATAATATAATTAAGCTTATTTTTCTTTTGATTAAGGAATATAAGTTTCTTTTAATTGGAAATTTGTGCAAGAGTAATTAAAACAAGAGTAATGCTATATTCATCATATTTTTCATACTATATTATGTCTTCATTCTCATCAGATGGATTGTTTGCTTGATTAACATCAAAAGAAAAATATCATTGGAATTGACATGTGGATTACTTTATTGATAATAGTTCTTTGATGAAAGACAAATATTTAAATATTCTGTACAAAATTTCTGATATTGCCTTGCACCGAATCTATGTTGAATATGAATTGGTGTGGAGTCTTGCTTCAGAACACTTCCCAGTAAAGTCTGCTACTTGGCTTGTTACCTGAACTTACAAACTAATTTCATTTCAGAACTTTAAAGAAAAAATTAGAGCTTTATTAAAAAAAACTTAACAAAACAAATTTAATGAAAAACACATAATAAACTTTTATTAAATAATAAGGGCACAAGCTAAAAGAGACATGCCAAACAATTAAAGCCCAACCGCTGGAAGCCAGCCCAGCGAGCAAACCCCAAAAATAAATTTCCAGCCCATGCCCCAAACGGTAGCCAACTTTTCTTACCCATTTCTGTCAGAATTCAAAGTTTCAGTTTACTTACCAAAAAAGAAAATACAATCAAATAGTATGCATTTCTTACATTAACGCTAAAAATTAGGAGGTCAACAAAAACCAGTAGGTTAACCTTTGGTGGCTCGCGATATAAAACTAGATTATGAGTAAAAGGATTTAAGTGGTTCACTTTTAAAAATTGGGTTACATCCACTGTGGTGGTTATATATA
Source organism: Pyrus x bretschneideri (assembly GCF_019419815.1). Taxonomy (NCBI): domain Eukaryota; kingdom Viridiplantae; phylum Streptophyta; class Magnoliopsida; order Rosales; family Rosaceae; genus Pyrus; species Pyrus x bretschneideri. The sequence goes on from NW_025999657.1 coordinate 369,311, forward strand.
TTTGATGTGGATTACAATAGCTTTGAAGACAATGTAATGGAATTTTGTTCTTGTGAATCCGACTGCTTATTAGGGGTACTCTGCCCTTTTATATAGAACCTAAGTGAGCCACAGAAGTCCTGGGCTCTTATTTATCTCACCACCTTGTCATTTAATACATCGAAGGTGTAAAGACAACCTATAAGTTATTTCTTCATTATCGACTTGACACGTGGAGAGGAAGTGACATTTACATAGAGCTACCTGTATGATTTTTTGGGTCAACGTGTAATGAGTGCAGCTTTCATTAGAGAGTGGTTAAAAGTACTTTACTCGAGTGTTAGGTTTGACATTATCTATGTCCCTTCAAAAACTTATGTTCGTGTCAAGTTTACCAACTGTCTTTAGTTGTCAGAAAGTACTTTTAAGTTTTTCTCTCGTTTCTTCTTATTAATAGACAACCCAGGGCTATGAGTGGTCTTTTGAGGGCAGTCGTCTTTCATTCTCATAGTGGTGCTCTGTCATCGAGATTCTTTGGGTCAACTTGTGTTGGAGATATGCCTTGAAAGTCAATCTTGAGAAGAAGCCTTTCAGGATAATGTCATAATGATTCATTATGGCTAATACAACCAACGGGTAAGACCAATAATTATGACTATCTCAATTAATCAGTACACGTCCAAATAATGAATCCACAGATAATGGATTCATGAAGAAACCAATCTAAAGAGATTATACTACAGAGACCTTCTATCTATGACCATAATGTCCTAAAAGGTTCCTGGTCATATGATTGTCAAGGGGTACTGACAATCTAGATATGCCAATCTATATTATATTTGCTTCAATATGAAGGATAGCTAGTCTCAAATCATTCGTGTAGAGACACCAGGGAAGTATGTAAGTACTCATCGATGCAATGAGTTCATTGAACACAATAAAACGAGAGTACTTGCATGGATTTCTACATACATGTCAAGCAAGTAACTTTACAAGTCGGAATAATGCAAGTGATCCTTTAACCTGAGACATCATAGTTATCTTGAGGATATGTTATTGATAAATTGACAGTGAGACATGACCAAATTCCATCTTGGATGTGTTCTTTGCATTGTTGGGGGTTGCTAACTTATTCTCAGAGACATATGCATGTACAACATGGAATCAATAAACTCAGTATGATAGCAAAAATACTACAAGATATGATTTGGGATCTTTGGTCGAAGAATCGAGCGTAATAAAGGAAGGCATTCTTATACGTCTCAATTGAATCATATAAATTAGGATAATCACATTAGGGGTTTAACATAAAGTAACAATACCCTAATAGTGTGATTGAGAGTGTTGACTCAGAGAAAGATTGAATTACATTGTAATTCTAACTGAATAGGTTCTCAGGTCAATTCTACATTAGCTTGAGTAGCCATGACACATGGTTAGATGCCACTCATGGCTTGTGGGTCCCTCTTGATGATTAAATACGTAGTTGTCAATATAAGGGAGAATTAACAATATGTTTGAATTCACTAAGTGATAGTATAAGTACTAATCAACTATACTAACATCAATCACCTCACTGTCTCTCTAATGAGAACCTAAAATGATTATACGCTAATACAATTAAAGAACTAGTCTTCTCTTATCTCTTGGGTTATTTCAATCATCCATCTCACTAAACTGATGGATCTAGATCTTTAGAGACTTTTGTAGCTCAAGGGTGGAGGAAGCTAAGAGGAGGGAGTTCAAGGAGCAAAGAAGTTAGTGGAACTCTTGAATTGGATCAAAGTCTAGATCCAAATTCCTCTATTTGTTTTTCAACACAACTCTTTGTCACACTAAATCGAAAACTATGTTTTTGGAAAGGGGTTTGCATGAATATAGCTTTAATTTTTATTGCTTCTGTTGCAAATTTATGTTAATTTTGATTGTACGTGTTTCCTAGTTACTAGAAATCCCTTGTTAAATCTTTTTATTTCCTTTCAAGTTGCGATCTCAATGCCTTGATCTTCTTATCCTTTAGTGGGCTCGTTCTGGGCCCTTCTTTTCAGGAACTATATATTACTTTAATAAGTTTAGAAGGACCCTGCTTTAACATTGCTATTTGCAATGGTTTTTCTGAGGGTCTCAGTGCTAGGTTTGTCGTGTTTATCATCGTTAGTGATAAATCTGCTTCGGCACACTCTTATTTCTAGTGGTCTCTTATGGTAACCGTATAGGGGTTTACAATCATTGATGCTTTGTGCGAATCATCTCCAGATCGTGAAATTGTTCACTAAAAATATGTACCCATCTTACCTCTTTTACTAGACCTGGCATTTATGTTGTGTTTTCTGTGTTCGTGTCGTTTCGTGTCATACTCGATATCTTAACGGGTCGTGTTGTGTAACACCTGTTAAAATAAACGGGTAAAATGACCCTACCTGAAATTGACTCGATAATATTAACAGGTAATATGACCAGACTCGTTACCCGTTACCCGTTAAGAAAAATATATTTCAAACCAATAAATAATCAAACAAAAAACATAATACTAAATAAGTATACACATACCATATTGTTAAATCCAAAACATAAAAACGCATCCCCATCCTAGGCTTCCCAAAATCCATATCCTCTTCCTTTTTTAACCTCTAAATTACCTCCCAACAATGAATCTAAATCAACATCATCAGGCAATTCTAAGTACAGTAAAACTTTGTTCTTGTGGAGATCGATTAAAGCAGTAACGGAATTTAAAATGAAAAAGCAGTAATTGAACTTATTCAGGAAATATTTTTCATCCAAGTAAATAGCCAAATTAAGAGGCAAAGTAAAATTTTCATCCAAGTACATACAACGGGTATCTAAATACACATACATGAAACAACAGCGAAAACCACCATAAATACAAAAAAACAGAATTGGATTTGCTTACAGGAATGGCAAAGTCCCGAAACTCTTTCGCTGCGAACTCAACATTTGGGCTTACAGTTCCCAGCAGATGATGAGCCACTCCGACATTTTATATGCACCAACCCATTTCCACAATCAAAATTCCCAATTGAAATTTTGTTTCTTTTTCAAAAACAAAATAAAAAAGTGAGTGGGTGGAAGAAGGTGAGGACCTTTTTGTTCATGCAAAGGGACCTTGTTGGTGAGAACAACATCCAAGCCACTGTAGACTTGCATAGAATCAGCGTTGATGGCCTCCACAATGAAGTGGGATGCCAAGTAAATTGCGGAGACGTAGAGACGACCAGAGATGGCAAGGATGATTCCGTCCACTGCATGAGGGAGAAGAAAAGAGAGACTGAGAGTGGCTACCTGAAGAGCTATACATACGGCAGGAGAAAAGGGCTAGGAAAAACAGATGGCAGGATCGGGAAAAAGGGTTACAGGAGTGGGGAGAAAGAAAGGGATTAGGGCTTTTGTTTTGATCAAATGGTAAAATTGAAAAATATTGGAATAGAGAAGGGGGTTTTTCATCCGAAAAGTTCTAATAAAATAAGTGAAATAGAATCCAACGATACAGATTTACTTTCATTTATCTTACGGCTGTTATTTAAGTAAAGTCTTTAATAGTTTTTTAATTAATGTAGAAATGTAACAAATATAGAAAAAAAAAAATATAAACGCTCGTAATGACAAGCTTTACAACTTTCATGAGGAGCTTAACTTCGAAATTCGCCACTATAATCATATAAATCATATATCAAAATTTAACCGTTGATTGTTACATTTACGCTTCATAGTTCTCATCAAATTTTGTTTTTGTTTTTTTAGATTTTCTTTTTGAAAACATGATCTATTAGAGGATGCAGGAAGATTAACGGTTTGGATCGTTGATATTATATTCAGAGTTTTACGGTTAGTGAAAATATTGCTTGATGTTTATAAAGTTTCTACAAACTATATGACATCGACTCATATTTCAGTTCGTAAATATCGAAATGTGATATCAAAGATCTGAACTGTTCATCTTCTTACATCTACTAGATGATCATGTTTTCAAAAAGGAAAATAAAAAATTAAATTCAGTAAGAAGAATAAGCGTAAATGACAATCGACGGTTAAATATAAATTTAAGATTTATGGATTATAGTGTTGGATTTCGAAGCTGACTGCTTCATGAAAGTTGTAAAGCTTGTTACTATGAGTGATTATATATATATTTTTTAACATTTTTTACACTTCTACAATAATTATTATTAATTTTATTAATTTTTCCCTCAAATAAAAAACATTATTCATGAGGGTTTGGAGGATTTTAAAAATCTAAACGATAATGTAAGTGTAACCATTATCTACTCGTGGAGGAATAATGATGAATCATGAGTGTTTATATATTCTTTCACATTGTTCATACTTGTATGTATGTCTTCTTAGTTCTTGCCTATACAAATACTATCCTAGTTTATTTTAATTTTGGACAACAACATGTTAAGTAAAATTTATCCTAGTAATGATAATAAGGACCTCTCATAATAAAAATAAATAATGACTAAAACTTAACTTATATAGAATAATAATACAAAACTATACATTTAATATAGAATATATTGTATATATTAATATGGCTATTGTATTTTATAATAAATCTTTTAGTAATTAAACTTTAAAATTATCAAAATAATTTTTTTCTTAACGGGTCGAAACGGGTTAGCCATGTGTTACCCGTGTGTATACTCCTTAAGAACCCGTTATTAACAGGTCACCTTATAATGATCTGATTAGTTGTCGTGTCAGAAACTGCCGGGTCTATCTTCAACTTGTTCGTTGTAAAAAAACACTCTTATTGCTTTTGTTAAAAAAAATTTGTGGGAATTCCCTACCTTGAATTAATCCATGCTTCTACTCATCTATCAATCTCTTCCTTCACAACCCATTTTCACCATTAGCAGATGCATGATGAATGAATTGCTTATGAGCTATGACACACCTTGCCATTTAGCATGAATCTTGGACTAGGGATAGGCAATGGTTATGGTGAGGGGATAACCGTGGTTATTTATCCATAACTGTTTAAGCCATTCTGCGTAACCATTACCCGATGGGCATAAACGGGTATACCCATACCCATAACCGTTTATAAATGGTTAACTACACCCATAATTGTGTACTCATTTAATCATAACTGCATGCTTGTTTACCCAATTTTTTAACCTGTTTACCCGTTTTTTAACAAGTTGAAAATTAAAAAAGAAATTTGTAATAATTTTATATTTATGACAATTGAACGTAGTAATATGTAAATTAAACATGCGTTTGTCTATTTCAGACCTTTAAGTCCTCGTACCATTCAGGAAATTGAAATAATAATTTACGGATGATATTTTTAGCTATTATTAATGAAGGTAATATAATATATTTTTTTAAGGATTAATTAGGTGCTTAACAGAAGACCTCATTACTTGAGCATGTATATTCAAATTGTATAATTGTATTACTTGAGCAAGCAATGCATATGTATGGGTGAGAATTGCAGTTTTGATGTAAAGTAGCAACCAATAGCTTTCAACACCTATTTAGGTAAACTAAACCTTTCACTGAAACATCAAATGGTGCCGATATACAATTTCTATTTGAGAAATGGATCGATTAAAACATCAAATATTCTATATAATGACTTCTCAAACATCAGGCAACTTTCATGTTGGTTGTTTTGATAGAGTAGTGTTGATTGCCTCTTTTTGTTGTTCATTATCCATGAACTTGGTATGAATGATTCCAAACAGATAGTATATTGTCCAGTTTAAACTGGGATCTAGTATTTAACTAGTACGAGCAATTTCGTTTGTCTTATTCTTTCTGTAGTCTGAGTCTTGATTACTCAAATTCAACATGTTGGCTAGAATGGACAGCTGAAGAAGTTGTACCGACGACTAGAAGTGGGCATCAAAACTACGAAACTGTTTTGGCGGAGATGAAAGAGAGGGGGCATCGATGACAGAGAGAGGAGCCGCGATGAGAGGTCGTCGAATAGGTTTTAGGGTTCTCAATTTTTTTTTTTAACACAAATATTAAAGCAAATGGTTAAATGGGTTCACAACGAGTAAACAGTTACCCATAATCCTATGCGATTATCCATATTCGTGGGTATTTTGCCCATTCCTGTTTTGGACTTATAATCTAAAGTTATTCTCCTTAATTATAGAAAACTCTTGAATTAAGAATCAAGTATCGTCAAAAGAAAAGCAAATCATAGAATTTTAATATGAAAAAAAGGGTAAATTACATTTTACCCTATCAAGTTTGTAGTCGATTTCAATTCTTGACAACATCTTTAAAACATTTCAATTTCATACATTTACGTATTCTTTTATTTCAATTTCATACATCTGTTAAAAAATTCATTAAGTGAACCGTTAAGTGATGACGTGACTACTAAATTTGTGCTACGTGGCGAAAACAATAATTTTTATGCATTTAAAATATTATAATAATTTATCTTATTAAAAAAAAAAAAAAAAAAAGAAACCCATCTTCTTCCCCGAGCACACCCATCCCACCCCACCCCACATGCAAAACCCCTCCCCCCACCCTTGCAACCCTCCTCCCCCTCACCCCACAAACCATCCAGAAACTCATCTCCCACCCTACCCACAAACACCTGCACACCAAATTCGAAAATCCGATCCCAAATCAAAACCCCACCCACAAACACCTGCACACTAGCGTATTGGGAAGCTTCTAGGGCTTCTTCAAGATCGAGCTGCGACGCGACTTCACAGCCAATGCGGTCAGCGACGACGAGGCTCGCATGGGTGACATCGTGCATAACGATTTTATCCTCCCAGGACATGGCGTTCGGTGCCCGAGGGTGGGTTTTGGGTTTTGTGGGGGGGGGGGGGGGGTGGGGTGGGGTTTGCAGGTGGGGTGGTGTGGGATGGGTGTGCTCGGGAAGAAGATGGTTTTTATTTATTTATTTATTTATTTTTTAATAGGATAAATTATTATAATATTTATTTTAAATGCATAAATTTTTTTTGCCACATGACAAAAATTTGGCAGCCACGTCATCACTTAACGATTTATTTAACGGATTTTCTAAAGGATGTATGAAATTGAAATAAAATGATAAGTAAATGTATGAAATTGAAATGTTTTAAAGATGTTATAAGAAATTGAATTCGACCCCAAACTTGAGAGGGTAAAATGTAATTTACCCAAAAAAAAAAAACCACTCTTTGTAACACACTTATATTTATTCATCGCCGATTCTATATGATTCATTCAATCCAATGATTTAGAAATAAAAAATATTAGAAGCCAAAAAAATTGTGAAAGGCACTCAGTACTATGGTCTGGTAGTATTTCTCTTCACTTGTAAATGAGAGGTCCTAGGTTTGAATCTCGTGGATGGCGAATTCGATACCAAATTAGGTTGCCCATTATGTGGTTTAACCAAACTCCCCTTCCGTTTAATGTAAAATATATCGTTGTACTAAAAAAAAGTGTGAAAATCACTTTACAATTAATATTTCCAATCCGTCAGTGCAATGGCCTAGGAAGTTCCAATGCAAAGCAAGTGACGATATTTTCTATTTGGGTAAATTACATTTTACCACTTTAAGTTTGGGTGCAATTACAATTTCATACAACATCTTTGAAACATTTCATTCATATACATTACTTATTGTTTTATTTCAATATGATACAACCAGTAATCAAACCGTTAGTTTGACCGTTATATGATGATGTGTCAAATACAAAAGTCTATATTTTTATTGATGTGGCAGTCAACTTTATCCATCTAAAATTAAAAACAATTTACATATAAAAAATTGGGCCCACTCCCTACTAACCTATCCATCCTCACCCTTCTTTCCCAACTCGAATTGTCTCTCAAATCTCTCCCTCCCTCCCTTCTTCATCTCTTTATTAGTGATCCATGACTTTGGTTAAACCACACAATGGTCAGCCTGATTTGATATCGAATTCGTTATCAACGATAGCGAAGAGGAATACCACCAGACCGTAATAGGTTTTGATTTTGAAAAATGAAACATGTGGATACATCAACTATTGAGATCTGGATCGAGAAAAGTTAAATTTATTTGAGATAACCTTAGCCACTGGTTACTATATTAAGAGGTACGTTAATTTATTGGATCTTGTCATGTATGTTAGTAATGTTAAATTTTTGAAATCCCAAGCATGATTCTCAAGAGAGAGAGCAATTTTACTTCAAAATATTCTAGGTCATCTCCAATTGAACTTTTGATTCAAGATGTTATATCTAGTTGCCACTTAGTGTTACGGTTTAGTAATATTCCTCTCTATGTGTAAGTAAAAAGTCTTAGGTTTAATTCTCGCCAAAGACGAATTCCACCCAAATTACTAGGGCTAGCCCATTATGAGGCTTAGCCTACTCACACTCCTCTTATGTAGATTTGTATGTATTAAAAATAAAAAACATTATAAATATATATATATATATATATATAGCAATACATACTAAAATTCATGAAATCTATTCTTTTCACACTTACTCACATCTTGATTATTTTTTATCTTGTATATGTAGGCTGAATAAACAAAAATAAAAGGTCCTTTTAATGATCCAACACTTAAATTGATGGAAAACGTTACAATTCATGTGTAGGAAGTTAATTAGGGTGTGATATAATTTGTGCTTTTAAAAAGGGTGCTCATTTATTTATTCTATTGTATTTGAACAATTCTTCACTTATTAATAAATGTCATAATCATATTACTTTGTCATTATCATAGAAAAGTGAAAAAAAAAAATTCACTTTTTCACTGCAAAAATTAGTTGATAATAAAATAATATTGTGACACATAACAAGTAATAGTTGAAATTTAACAATTTATTTCCCTAGTCCGTTATTTTTAAAATACTACATAAATACCAAAATTTGAAACTCTCGTATTTACAATCCCATAGCAGTTCAATGTGTTGCTTACATAGTTTTAAAGGCAATTACGTTTTTATTTTATTTTTATAATGACTCATACTTTTACTTTATGCCTTATAAGTATCGATCCCCATGTCTTAAACTTCAACTCCATTAAATAGATCATTCTTTTAGAAATAAAAAGTTACTCATTCTTTGAAGCATGGCCGAAATAAACATCTTTCCAATTGTGGTAGTTTTGTTTTTGGTGGGTAGCACATTTCCAACATTGGAGGCAACAGATTATAAGGTTTTGGCTAAGTGCAAAAAACATTTCTCCATAAAGTATGCATGGGATGCATACAACTACATTTTCCACGGACGACCGATTAGTGACAAAAGTTGTCGGGCTATTGTGGCGGTGGGAAAAAAATGTCATGATACTTTTTTGAGCTGGACTCTTGAGGGGAGCTCTGAAATCAGAAGATCTAAGGCTTTGGCAAGGGGTAACCAACTTTGGAATCATTGTGTTCTCAGTACTATCGCACCTGCTTCTTCTTCCTATTAGAAGATGAACTATATTGCTCCCTAGCTAAACATGTGTGGAATATTTCATGAGTTTGAATAAAATTTCATTGCATTAAAATGACTTCACCATATTACTTTAACTTCTAATGCATTAATATTTTTTGTTGGTAAAATGAACGATAAAAAATATTAAAACAACTTCCTCGATAATTTTGAAAAATTCGAGCAATGTTACCCCAAATTGATCAATTTATACTTTTTAACCCTTATCCACATTTCATATGCCATTGTTGCAATAACAATCCCTACTGATATATCTTGGTTATTTTTGTAGAAACTTGTATTTTTCGTCTCAGTTTTCAATGTAAGCAACTATTTTCTGTTTTATGGCTACTCATGAGATTGTGACCATTTTTGTGATTATCATTATAGTCTTCGTAGCTATTTGTAAATCTACGTTGAAAAGAGGAAACATCTATCGACCAAAATTCTTGCAAAACGACAATGAATTATATAAAAGCACAAGCTTTATCATTCATCACTTTGACTTTATATTATAGAGATAATATATTATGAATAAGTCCAAAGGACTTAAGGTATGGAACAATGTCTTAAACGATGTTAGGACATAGAGACTTGTATCCAATGTCACTTAGCCCTCAAACAAAGTTTGGAAAGTCAATTAGACATTGATATCCGGAATAGCCAGTAAAATATCCCATAAATGTTAGGATGGCCTCGTGCTATGCGTCTTGGACACATGGTGAATATATGAGTGCTTGTCTATTGAGCGAGTTAACTGATTATTGACTGCCGAACAAGTTTAAATGTATGGACGCTTACCACATGTCAAAGACTCAAATGTGACAAAGCGTTTGGTTGTAGTATGCAAATAGATCTCATCCTTGAGGCATTATATTTATAGATGTGAATTATGATTTCACCTAAAGGCCCTCAATGATTCGTTGGGTCCTATAGTGTGTTGTTTGGTTTTACGTGTACAAGTATGAAGGTACATGAATGCGCAATGAGAAACCTAAGCGCAAAGTACTTGTTCATCAAGCTATATTTGTGATAGCTGCTTTAACATGATATGCATAATGGTGATTATAGATATTTACATGTGATTTGATATTATTCCATATCACGTAATCTTGAACGAGATATGGAAGAACCGAATTGCATTTTAACAACAATCAAGCTTGGAAATAGTATCATGATTAGTTTGTGTATGCTTTTACTCATTTGGGTAGCCATGAAATGTCTTTAGGTGTCGCTCATGGTTTGTGGAGTTAATTAATTAATTATTTAATTTTATTGTCAGATTTAGTTACAACCTAAGAGGTCACACACCTATAGTAGTTCTTGCAACATTAACTAGGATGATGATTAGATATAAGTTGTTGTTAATTATATTGAATTTATGATTTAGACCAATTTGACATGTTTTAATTTAATTGGTCTATCGAAAGAACTGATGCTTTAAGTCCCCTTGGACGTGAAGGAGATTCAAAGCCAAAAGAATATGTGTAAGCCATCATTTTCACTGCCATCAAGAAGAACAAAGTCTACTTTGGACCGATGAATGAGAATGCCTTCACAATGCGGAAGGAGTACTTATCTAATCTGTCGTTGTTGTCCAAGCTGATCAACAGAGAAGACTTGTACCAATACTTAGCATTGTTGGAATGCACAGTCAGTACAACTCTTGTTTGAGAAGACTCGGAGAAGCAGAAGACAGTGTACTTATGTGTCTAAATCTCTTCTCAAATCAGAGATAAGAAATCGAAAGATGAAGAAGCTCATTCTCGTGTAGGCAACACAATAGCTAGAAAACTCCAACCATACTTCCAGTCGTTCCATATTACATACGTGACTGAGTACCCAATCCGATCTATATATCTTGCACTGTTTGGATGTATCATGAAATTGTCTATCGGCCCAAGACTTCGATCAAATCTTCATATTCTTTTTTATGTACATTATGTTTGACAAATATCTTATCCATGCATAGCTTTTTTTTTTTTTTTTTTTTTTTTTTTTTTTTAAATTCTAATTTTTATGTTAGAAGTAATATTTTACACTAAATACTAAACGTAGGAGGGTATTAAATTAAAAATTACAGTGGGTTGAAAAAGAAAGCCTTAACCGTTAGAGCAACCACCACTTGCCATTCGAGCTTTTTTTCTTTTTAAAAAACTTGAGAATATATAATAACTGAATTTAAAATAAAAATAAAAATATATATACTCAGAAAAAAAAAAAATTTTGTCTACATTCTATATGGTTCAAACCCATAACATGTACATGTTAACATTTATTTTTTTCGAATGAATGTGTGCCCCTTTACCGTGGGATCTTTAATATTAATTTGACGTTCAATTTTATGGAGATATATTTTTAGTAGAACGATGGTTACTTGTTAAGAAGGAAAATTAGTGAGGATCAGATTATTACTAGAATATGAATAAATATGATTATTTTCTGTCAGTATAATTAAGAGTCATCTACTTATAAAGATATTATTATGAACGAAAAGAAAGACAAAATCCGATGAATTGTTACATCACAACCACGCTAAGAGATGTGAATATGACTAGTGTCAGAAAGAAAACAAAATGTGTACGGATAGGCAAAGAGGTTTTGCCTCTTTTGACCAAAACTTTCTTTGTGATACAACTGTGAATTAAAAAAAAAAAAAAAAAAAAAAAAAAAAGATGTTATATATAGATATACATATTAAAATTCGTATGGCTCTGTTAAAAACTCAGCAGCGGTTGCGGGATTTTTCATAAGGAATGAAAACGGAGAACCGGTGATTGCTAGAGCCAAATGCGAAACTACCATCAATGTCGTAGAATGTCTTGTGCTCAGGGATGCCCTTTGGATTGCGAGGAGTAGAGGCTTTTGGAAGATCTTGGTGAAGGGTGACTCAAAACTTGTTATTGATGCGGTGCAGGGCATGAGTAGTGTTCCTTGGCGGGTGATGAATATAATTGAGGACAACAAGAATATTGCCAGGTCCCTTGAATGTATCTCTTGGGTTCATGTGTTCCGTGAAATAAATTTTGTGGCGGATGCTATCACATCAAGAATATTAATAAATTTCATAATCATATTATTTTGTCATTATCATGTAAAAGTAAAAATAGTTATCACATTTTCACTGCAAAAAATTAGTTGTTAATGAAGTAATATTGTGGCACATAACAAGTTGTTTGTGATAGTTAAAATTTAAATAATTCATTTCACCAGTTAGTTATTTTTATCACACCACAACAATACCAAGATTTGAAACTCTAATATTTACAATTTCATAGCAGTTCAATATGTTGCTTACATAGAGTTAAAGGCAAATGCGTTTTTTATTTTAGAATGACTTGTACTTTCACTTCATGCCTTATAAGTATAGAGCCCCATGCCTTAAACTTCAACTCCATCAAATAGATCATTCTTTGAGAAAATCAAAAGTTACTCATTCTTTGAAGCATGGCCAGAATAAACATCTTTTGGAATTATGGTAAATTTATTTATTTATTTATTTTTTGTGAGTAACAAATTTCCAATATTAGAGGCAACAGATGGCAAGGTTTTGGCTAAGTGGAAAAAACATTTCTCCATAAAGTATGCTTGAGATGCATACAACTATATTTTCAATGGACGGACAATTAGTAACAAAACTTGTCGAAAAAAAAATGTTATGAAATAAGAAGATCTAAGGCTTTGGCAAGGGTTCAAAACCTTTGGAATCATTGTGTTCTAAATAGCATCACGCCTGTATCTTCTTCCTGTTAGAAGATGAACTATATTGTTCCCTAGCTAAATATGTGTGGAATATTTTATGAGTTTGAATAAACTTTTAATGCATTTTTAATGCATTAAAATGACTTCATGTTATTACTTTATCTTTTAGCACATTATTTCTTTAACTTCTAACACATTATTACTTTAACTTCCTCGCCAATTTTGAAAAATTGAGCAATATTACCTCAAATAGATCAATTTATACATTTTAAACTTTAACTAGGTTTTATATTCTGTTATTGCAACAACAATCCAATTGATGTATCCTTTTTTTTATTTTTTATTTTTTATTTTTATTTTTATTTTTTAAGAAACTTATATTTTTCGTCTCAGTTTTGAATGTAAGCAACTATTTTCGGTTTTGTGTCCACTCTTGAGATCGCGACCATTCTTGTCACTATCATTATAATCTTTTTAGCTATTCTTAAATCTAAGTTGAGAATGACGAAACATCTATCAACCAAAATTCTTGCAGAATGACAATGAAATAGGTTTATGAAAGATTTGTTCGACTTGTGCGCTAAAAGTCTTTTTTAGTTTTAGATATATAACTACTCTATATTAGTTAATTATATAAAAGCGCAAGTTTTATTCGTTCATGCGTTTGACTTTATATTATAGAGATAATATACTATGAATGAGTCCATAGGACCTATGGTATGGAAAAGATTTCTTAAACGAGGTTAAGGATGAGAGACTTGTATTCCATACAAGATCATAGGAGTAGGAGATAAAGGAACTTATTATTTGCAATGCATGGGTGAGACTTCGATTACAGAACAATGGAACATTGCTAGGCTTAAGCTATACTACCCTTAGACGCACCTTCCAAACTACACGCGGTTTGATTCCTTTCCCTAGATATGTAGGCCGTCCATTCCAGACTCAATCGCAACGCTGCCATCTACGCGAAGACAAGTCCATGGAGAACTGATTTTCTAACGCCCCACAATAGGCTTATCGTCAAAGATGATGCCTAATCTAATTCCTGTATTGTATCATCATTTCTTAGAACAACACATGTGATTTGATTCTCCTTCTCGGAGATATGTAGGTAATCCTTCATAGATTCAATGACACCCTATTGTCAAACAACCCTATTTCCTTTTTCAATAAAAGATTTTGAAGTTTGTTTATCTTATGCTCAATGTTTGTTTCTTTCCTTTTTTCAGCGATGCATATACCTCACTCGCTCGAACAAAGCACAAACTTTGAAAACTTACGTGATTGCAAGTTTAAAAGTTCAAGGTAACACTGTCAGATGAGTCTCTTTTAGCCCATTCCATATTGTTTTGTCACCAGCTTGAAAGGTTTGAGTCGTAATAAGTACGGTTCCGCAAGCTACGAGCACGAGCACATGGCACCCTGACTCGGAAGTCCAATGTACCATTTGGTCTTTGGGAAAGATTACGCAACTAGTAAAGTTGTGGGTTATATCAGTCAAACCTAGGCTCTACGCTATTCAAGGCAATTATCGAAAGGCAGATCCAGAAATCATCTGAAGGTGGCTTTGAACTCTGACCCCAAGTACAACTACTTCTATCTCGGATCAACATACTCAATTAAGTGTGTTCTACAACACCATGTGGTTAGCAGGTCCGAAAGGGGCATCCAGACTAGGCATCCATGAGAGAACTTTATTTCGCAGAGGCTCCGATATGCTAAAATTCTTTAGCCAAGTTAACCAAGGTAGTCCGATCAGAAACGCTCAGGTCCGACACATAAGGTCTGACAAAAAGATTCTAAAAGTATTTTCAACCCATATGCAAGCGACCAAGTCTCTAAAGAACTTTTGTTTAAGATTCATTGGGGACGGACATGCAATTGGAGCTAAGGATGAAATCCTATCTTAGCATCGTGTTGCAAACCTTAAATTCCCTGGCCCAAGAAACGAGGCATGACAAGAAACAAAAAATATTTTTTCATAGTTATTTCAGGTACAATACAAGTTTTTCTCATCCTTAGTTCGATATATGCATTTGAATCCGAAACGTCTCCATTACTCCAGAATTGAGCCAAATTTGCGCACTGCCGTTAATGGTTTAGATGCACAAATCTGAGTAACCTATCAAATAGAAAACAATCGTGAGTAAGCCTAAGACCGGAGAAGGGATATGTTGGCCAAAGGCTCTCTGACAGTCAAGTTAGTAAGCAACTATAAGCCTCAAGCAGTGGGTAAGAGAATCAGAGTGCAGATACTGGGTTACCAAAGATGAAGCTTAGAATGATGTATTTATACCAACCAGGAGAGACCTTTTTAGGATAGAATCCTTGTTCTAAGCCAAGACAATCCTAGAGGATATCTAGAAGTAAATATTACATCATCTTTAGGAGTATGATTACTTGTGGTACACACTAATAACTAGATTGTAGGAACTCCAAGACTTATCAAAATCTGGCTTATTCTATACCGAAGCAGATCCCTTGTCTTGTGGAACAAGTATGGTCATTCTAGCGAAGTCACTCAAACTTAGCCCATTGCCCCAGAACAGAGTGATGGTGGAACCACTGCTTCGTTAATCCAGCTCTACTCAGAGCCGTTGAGTCCATGACTAGACTTCTGAGGTAACTATATCCCAATCAGCCTTACTCAACCTTAGAAAATCATAGTCCCACATGTTTCATTTCTTTGCCTATTAAGGGCTAGAGTTAGTTCTCTATAAATAGGATGTTATGTAATTCTTTAAGAATAATTTAGTCACTATATAGTCTTCTGGTTTGCAATCATCATGACATTCTTTCTTTTCAATTAATAAATTTATATCCTTTCTTTTTATATTGATATACGTATTCTGATTTTTAACTCCAATTCTACATCAGTTATCCTATTTGATTTTATTCGTGCTATCAATGTGTGGTAACAATTTGGGATTTTGGGGGTTTCAATTCATTATGGTCCTAATTTAGGTGAAACTGTGGCCACATAGTCAATCCGCTTTGTTTCCATGTCAAAAATATAGAGTTGCTTCATTAGTTTAATAGGTGTGGAGCAATAATACAAACAAAACCATATTCTACTAAGTGTGGTTGATTGTATGAATCTTAGAACGTTGTTGCACTCGATTTTGCGCCAAGTCTTATGTTAGTTCAAAGTATTCCATGTCTTTTCTTAGAGTCTATTTCCAAATGTTCCTACATCTTTCTCTACCCTTTTGCCATAAGCCTCTACCATAACATGAAGCAAAATGATTGCAAGCGTAATTACTTGAAGAACCAAAGTTTCTGGAATATACCAGTTTGATAGAAGTACCAAAGGATAACTTGATTTAACATTGAATTGATAATGATGTGTTAAAATGATAATATCAACCATTCATTTACAACTCTGTTGTGCAACTCAAAAGCTTAGCAAATTAAAAGGAAATTGAAATGACATGAATCCACATTAATTGAAAGGCAACTTAAACTTTTGATTTTTATAATAGAATTAAACGTTTTCGAGGCAGAAATAGCCTCAAATGGCTAAAATTCCACTTAAATTACATAAAAGTTGTGAGTTTAAACTATGATGTCGTTCCCTTTTTCGAAAAGGTATCATGGGCCCAAATTAGAGCTCGGACTCCAAATTTGTAAATTCCCACTGCGTCATCTTGTCTTTTGACTGTCCATTTCCTCTTCAATCCATTCAAGCCTTTGTTTTACATTAGCCCCATCTCATTATCGCATATTCTAACTGGAGCATTTGTAGGTCTTCGGTTTACATGTCTAAACCACCTTAACTGTTTTTTTCTCTTCTTATCTTCAATTGTGGCTACTCCTATTTTACCTCAAATATCCTCATTCTTAATCCTGCCTTTTGTCGTGCGACCACCTATCCCACAATGCAATTCTCATTTCTGCTGCAGTCTTTTTTTGCATTTGTTGATGCTTGATTGCCAATATTTTGTGCGCTAAAGCATTGCTAGCTTTATAGTCGTCCTATAAAATTCATCATTGAGCTTTAGTGGCATAAGTCTGTCGCACAACACATTCGATGCACTCTTTCACTTCATCCATCTAGCTAGCTTGTATTCTATGGTTGAGATCTCCATCCATTTCTTTTGCACTATAGATCCAAGATAACAAAATGGTTTACTCTTCGGTACTTCCTGATCTCCAATCCTCACCTCTATCTTATTTGAACCTCCATCCCACTGAACTTGCACTCTATATACCCTGTCTTTGACCTACTTAAGCGAAAACCTTTAAATTCCAACACTTCACGCCAAATGTTAAGCTCCATATTTAATCTCTTATGCGTTTCATCTATCAACACTATATCATGTGCAAAAAGCATACAACAAATGATATTATCTTGAATATATCAGGTTAACTCGTTCATTACCAATGCACAAAGGTATGACTTAAAGATGAGCCTTGGTGTAACCGTATGGTTATGAGAAATCTTTCAATTTGTCCTTTATGAGTTTTTATTGCAGTCTTTACTCCATCATACATATCCTTCATTGCCTAGATATATGTTGCTCATAATCTTTTTTCTATAGAATCCTCCAAATAATTTATCTTGGGACCCTATTATACGTATTTTTTCCAAATCTATAAAGACCATGTGCAAATCTTTTTGCATATCACTATATCGTTCCATCGATCTCTCGAAAAGATAGATTGCCTCCATACGTGTCTATTGCCTAAGTCTATGCTCATTTACTTTCTTCCAAGCTTCATTATATGCCTCATTAACTTAATAACTTTATAGCTCATGCAACTTTGTATGCCACCCTTATTCTTCTAGATAGGCACCAAAGTGCTTTTCCACCCCTCATTTGCCATTTTCTTCTCTTTCAAAATCTTCTTGAAAATGTTCAACATATTAATGTTTAGGCATCGTAATTCTTAAATGGCCCCCCTAAATAGCTTTGGGATTAGCCAAGCTCATAGGCATGAGCCTATTGGGTGTTTACTTTAAGTTACAAGATATCTTAAAGTTCAAAATTGGTCCAAATGACCCATTAACCTATTTTGGCCGAAACTTGTTGAGGGAGATCGCTTTTTGTCATGACACAAAAACTTCTATATATTCACTCATCCACTCATCTCTCTATAAGTGATGCATGCCTTTCAAAAATTAAAGCAACCAGAATAAAAGAAAAGCTTTTTCTTAGAGAGAAGTTCATGCTCCATCAGGCTTGAAATTGAGGGTGAAAATCCATCTCCTTCTCCACTCTTTCTATTAGGCAAAGAGTGCACTAACTTCCACTCTTTCTCTAGGTCCATTATTCATCTCGAATATTAAAATTCATAAAAAAAAGGATGTTATATGTAGATGTACATACTAAAATTCGTAAAATCCATTCATTTCACAGTTATTCATATCTTGATTATTTTTTATATATGTATTCTGAATAAACAAAAAGAAAATATATCTTAACGATCATGTTAAATTCATGGAAAATGCTACATTCCACGTGTAAGAAGTTAACTAAGGGCATGATATAATATTTGTGCTAAAATAAGTTTCTAAAAAGGGTTCTTATTTACTTATTTGATTGTATTTGAACAATTCTTCACTTATTAATAAATTTCATAACCATTTGTCATTATCATATAAAAGTAAAAATATTTTTCACATTTTCACTGCAAAAATTAGTCGGTAATGAAGTAATATTGTGACACATAGCATGTATTTTGTGATAGTTGAAATTTAAGTAATTTATTTCCCCAATCCATTATTTTTATCACACCACATAAATACCAAAATTTCAATTTACATAATTTTAAAGGCAAATGCATTTTTTATTTTAGAATGACTCGTATATTCACTTCATGCCTTATAAGTATAGAGCCCCATGCCTTAAACTTCAACACCACCAAATAGATCATTCTTTGAGAAAATAAAAAGTTACTCTTCTTTGAAGCATGGACGGAATATACATATTTGGGATTATGGTAATTTTGGTTTTGGTGAGCAACAAATTTCCAATATTGGAGGAAATTGATGGCAAGGTTTTGGCTGAGTGCAAAAAATATTTTTGCACAAAGTATGCTTGGGATACATACAACTACATTTTCTATGGACGGGCGATTAGTGACAAAAGTTGTTGGGGTATTGTGGCATTGGGAAAAAAATGTCAGGATACTTTTTTGAACTGGACCCTTGAGGGGAGCTCTAGAATCAGAAGACCTAAGGCTTTGGCAAGGGGTCAACAACTTTGGAATCATTGTGTTCTATCTAGCATCGCACATGTTTCTTCTTCCTATTAGAAGATGAACTATATTGCTTCCTAGCTAAATATGTGTGAAACATTTCATGAGTTTGAATAAAATTTCAATGAATTGACTTCACCTTATTACTTAAGTTCTAACACATTAATATTTTTGCTGGTAGTATGAACATTAGTAAATAATAAAACAACTTCCTTGCCAATTTTGAAAAATTGTGTAGTATCCTTGTTATTTTCTTAGAAACTTATATTTTTGGTCTCAGTTTTGAATGTAAGCAGATATTTTTAGTTTTATGGGTACTCATGAGATCACAACCATTCTTGTCACTATCATGATAGTCTTCTTTGCTATTCTTAAATCTAAGTTGAGAATGATGAAACATATATCGACCAAAGTTCTTGCAGAACGACAATGAAGTGGGTTTATGAAAGATTTGTTGGAGTTGTGCCCCCCAAGTCATTTTAAATATTAAATATTATATAACTACTTTATATTAGTTAATTATATGTTATTCATTCTTGAGTTTGACTCTATATTATAGAGATAATATTCTATGAATGAGTCCATAGGAATTAAGGTATGGACAATTTTTCTTGAACGAGGTTAGAGCAGAGAGACTTATATTCCATCATCACCTAGCCCTTAAACAAAGTTCCTAGTCATTTGGAAAGTCAACTGGATATTGATTGTCTCGAAATACCGGTTTATTATCGCATAAGGGTTAGCATGGTCTTGTGCTATGCACGTTAGATATATGGTGGATATATAGGTTCTTGTCTATTAAACAAGTTAATTGATTATTGACTAATGAAGAAGTTTAAACGTATGGATGCTTACCACATGCCAAAGACTCAATTGTGACAAAGCTTCTGGTTGCAGTACTCAAATAGTTCTTATACTTGAGGCATCATAGAATCTTATATTTATAGATATGAACTTTGGTTCCACCTCAAGGCCCTTTGTGCTTTGCAGGGCCCCATAGTGTGGTGTTTGGCTTTATACACATAGTATTTGTTGATTAAGCTATGTTTGTGAAATTCGGTACTAAGCGGAATCTCCTGCAAATAAAAATTTAACTTTGCACAGTAGACTAGTCAAATGAGCTAGTCAACTAGTTACAAGTTAGGTAGTGATACAAAGTGCAATTGTAGGAGTAAAACCTAATTGGCCAATAGGTTCAACTAATCAGAGTCTGTCCAGATTAGTTTGACGACAATAATCCATATGCTTGAACACATGTACATATCAGTTCATTATACAAACAACAATGACAAAGCAATTATGAATTAAAACATGATGGATTGACTAGTCAAGCTCACCATTCAACTAAGTACAAATTCGTATCAGTTAAACAAATGTAAATCTATGAATCAAACTTAGTTCACTACAAGTTATCCTAGTCAACACCAATCCAGTTCATTGCTCATAATATGCAGTGTAAACTTTGAAATCAACTGTACTAACTAGTCAAACCTACTAGTCAATTGAGTACAGATTGTTAGGTGCCCACAAGCATATAAACCAAGCAAACTTATAAAGTTAAGACAGTATGATCTTTAGTTATGTTTTAGCCTTGATTCTTGAGTTATGTTTACTTGGTTAACAACGTGTCAATACTAGTAAACTCTACAATGCTTTTCTCTAGCAATGGTTATTTGTTCATAAAGAATGCTATGTATAGTATTCAACACAAAGAAGTTTTTTGGCCTGAAAAAACCACCTCTGGGTTAAAAAACCAAGGACTCTCCACTGAGTCCAATCCACGAGTATAATCAAGGTTCATACAAAGACCACACAAGCTCAATTCCTAGATCCATATCTACGTAGCAGTTTTACCCTTGTGCAACCTTACCTTACACAAGATGGATTCCTTCGGTCTTCACAAAATGGCAGCTCCTTCTGAGCTCTTCACCTTGTGGCATCGAAATAGTGTCGTCTCCAGTCTTCACAAAATGGCAGCTCCTCCTGAATTCTTCACCTTGTGGCATCGAGACCAGTACACAAACTATGCATAAGATGATATGACAATGATATGCAAATTTGGATTCGATGTCTAGTCAGTTTCACCAGTCAAACACTTGAAAGATGAAACCGATGAGAATCCAAAACAGGCAAGTTCACATATTTGAAACTTGGAAAAACTTGACCTAAAACAGAAATCAAAATCACAAAAACAATGCTACCCTAATATGCAATGATATGGGTATTTAGTGCATAAGTGTGATTTTGTGGGTATGGTTTTCAAGTAAGAACACAATAGGTAGCTTAAAGCTGAAATCAACTCTTTTCTAAAATGTAAAACTCCTAGCCAAAACAAATGAGAATATAAAACAAATTTAAGCAAGCAAATTCAAGGATAGGTTTAGAATTATTCAGTGAATAACATTACCTATAAGATATGCTTGATGCTCGTATGAGATCTGATATAGAGATGAAAATAAAACACTCAAAAACTTTTCCAATCTCAAACCTTAGCAACAAATGAGCCCTAGAATGGCTTTATAAAGAGGGATGCGTTTTAGACAAGAAGAGGGGATGAAAAGTGACACGTCATGTGTAAAATCAATCTGGAAAGATCTAGGGCTAAAAATGCATTTTCGAGAAAAAATGTCAGATGGCCCATGTGGGCTATCTTAATTTGCATGCCTAGACAGCTGGATAACAGATGAAATTTCTAACTAGACAACTACACTAAACAAAAGGAATTTGGAAAAATAAGCTTGATATGCAAATGCAAATGTATGATTCAAAACCTTTTGTAGTGTATAAGGCTGGTGCTTTGACAAGTTCAATCCCAGTAGAAATCTCAGATCAACATCGTATCCTAACTCGAAATTATGAGCCTGTGTGGTAATATTTGCAATTTTTGACAAGGGAAGGCAAACATTAAACCTAGAACTTAATAGTTTGTAATAAAGTCTTTAATATGAGATGCATAATGGTGATTATAGGTATCTATATGTGATTTCTTATTATTTCATATTACATAAATCTTGGACAAGATATGGAAAAACCGAATTGAATTGTAACTAAAATCAAGGTTCGAAAGAGTATCACGATTAGTTCGCGTACACTTCTACTAATCTAGCCATCAAATGTTCTTAGGTGTCACTCATGGTTTTTAAAGTTAATTAATTCATTATTTAATTTCACTGTTGGGTTTAGTTAGAACTTAAGAGGACACACTACTATGGTAGTTCTAGCAAAATTAA
This sequence comes from Pyrus x bretschneideri, assembly GCF_019419815.1. Lineage (NCBI taxonomy): Eukaryota > Viridiplantae > Streptophyta > Magnoliopsida > Rosales > Rosaceae > Pyrus > Pyrus x bretschneideri. The sequence continues at coordinate 391,833 of NW_025999657.1, forward strand.
CTAGTATGATGATTATTAATTATTAATTTTAATTACATTGATTTATTAGGCTAAATTGACATGTTTTAATTAAATATGTTTTGGATTGGTCGTTATAACATCAGGTTATGGTTTGGTGCCTGTACATTTTGTTTATAATTTTAAATTTTCCTTCATGTTATAAAATCGACGGTGTGTGCAGTGGAATAAATAAATAAGACACAAAATTTACGAGGTTCCTCTACAATCAGTGTGACTGGAATACGTCATCGGAGCAGCAGTGATGCTTTCATTTATAATCTGAAGTAATAAGATTACAAAGATAACTCTCTCTATTCTCTCCTCTCTTTTTCTTCTCTCTGCCATGAGCCTTGTGGCTTCTCTCTTCTTCCTCTCTTCTTCCTCTCTTCTTCCTTATTTCTTTTCTCTCTTTTCAGCTATATGTCTATCTATGTATCTTTGCTCTCCTTCTCATCCATTTTATAAACAAGGCTTTAGACAAAGTTGTGATGGGATGAACAGTGAACTGGTAGTGAAATAGGTGATCATCCACAATGAATGGCCTGTGAATTACAACACTTCATATTTAATAAAATGGGGCTTCCTCATCCCTCTTATTTCTTAAAGTTGGCCTTGTCTGAGCAATGAGATCGAAGATATCGTTGAACTTGTCTGAGCTAGCTAGCTGCGCTCGATCCAAAAGACACAAAACCTGTGCCGCATTATTTGTTTTTGTTACTAGCTAGCTTAATTAGCTTAGGTAGTGTGTGCACCTAAATCTCACTGTAGAACTGATGGATGGGACCAATCCATCTCACTTTGCTTGGAGCCTTTATATATTCTTCACGCTTGTGGCTTATTATTAGAATGGTAATTGGTTACAGCCTTCTTTGCCTAACATCATTCTGACGCATGAAGATCTTTTGGATATAGAAATATCAATAGCATTCAAACGCTAACTAGTTAATAATTTAACACAACGCTAAATACTTATTTCGGCCTTCTCCACAATAAAATCTCAAGATTGGAACCATTCGGAAAAAAGAAAAAGAAAAAGAGAACCGTTCAGTTTTTAAATCATCATTCATAGATCATCTTTATAAAAAAAAAAAAAAAAACACACTCAAACTTGAAATCGCTTAGTTGTTTAGCTATTATTGTGAACATTTCATTGTTTATCCACAACATTATATTCGTCAATTTATCAAGTCACAATTTGCAGAGGGGGCGTTGAGGGGGAGCGAAGGGTGCAGTCACACAGGGTCTCTAAATTTTTGCCATCTAACATGATGTAATAATGTTCTATATTTAAAAGAATTGCTTTTATTAGCACTTTAAACCGCATTGTGCACTCCTTATAAGAGTTTTTTTTTTTTGTTTCTAAATACAAAAACTTGGAGTACAATGAGATATTTTGAGTGTCAATAATAACATCCTGAAATGCGGCAGTTTCTTACTTTTATTATATAATAACGTTATACACTCAAGTGAAACTTTAAAGTTAGAGGTTTGATTTTTTTTTTCTTCATGTTTGGTTGTTTAAGATAAATCTGCTTTTGATTATTTAGTGAATGATAAGTTTGTAGCTCTTTTTACTTATCATTAAGGATTTTTATAAATATGCAATCAGTGAGTGCTAAATTTTGTTTTTATTTTTTATTTTTTGAACAAACGATATTATCTATGATAAGAGGCTGGGGGAGTGGGCTAACAATAACGTGATTTAAATTAACCTTTGGCAAGAATTGAATATAAGATATCTCACTTAAAAGTGAAGAGGAATACCACTAGACTGTAGTACTAAGTGACTTTGTTTTAATTTAAGTGAATGTTTTCTAGTATCAATATATTGTCATACTTTTTTAAAACTTAAAACTATCTTAAGGAGGGTCTCTTTTATAAATTTCGCACAGAGCTCCCAAAATCTCATAGACGGCCCTGACAATTTGATAACTAAACGGCTTCTGATTTCTATGAATTTTTGCAAATTTCATCTTTTAGTAATAACCTAAAAAATTATTAGTTCCTATTATGAGAAATATTGTGAAGTGAACCCCAACTATCGTGCAATTGCCATTATGTTAAGTTACTAAATGATTATGGCTTGAATGCTCATGCGGAAATATACAATATAATTAAGCTTATTTTTCTTTTGATTAAGGAATATAAGTTTCTTTTAATTGGCAATTTCTGCAAGCGTAATTAAAAGAAGAGTAACGCTATACTTATCATATTTTTCATACTATATTATGTCTTCATTCTCATCAGATGGATTGTTTGCTTGATTAACATCAAAGGAAAAATATCATTGGAATTGACATGTGGATTACTTTATTGATAATAGTTCTTTGATGAAAGACAAATATTTAAATATTCTGTACAAAATTTCTGATATTGCCTTGCACCGAATCTCTGTTGAATATGGATTGGTGTGGAGTCCTGCTTCAGAACACTTCCCAGTAAAGTCTGCTACTTGGCTTGTTACCTGAGCTTACACACTAATTTCATTTCAGAACTTTAAAGAAAAATATTAGAGAGCTTTATTAAAAAAAACTTAACAATACAAATTTAATGAGAAACACATAATAAACTTTTATTAAATCATAAGGGCACAAGCGAAAAGAGAACATGCCAAACAATTAAAGCCCAACCGCTCGAAGCTAGCCCAGCGAGCAAACCCTAAAAATAAATTTCCAGCCCATGCCCAAACGGTACCAACTTTTCTTACCCATTTCTGTCAGAATTCAAAGTTTCAGTTTACTTACCAAAAAATTGCCATTGCCTCCCCATACAAATTTAAGTTAAAAAATCAAATTTTAGTAAAAGCCCACATACAAATTTAAGTTAAAAATCAAATTTTAGTAAAAGCCCAAATTAAGCCTTCTCGAGGACTAGACAAACCCTTCTTCTTCTATCTTCTGCTCGTAATAATACTCGGAGCATAAATGTCTCAGTACGAAAAATGCTCAACCAGGTAAGCCACAGAAGTCCTAGGCTCTTATTTATCTCACCACCCTGTCATTTAAAACATCGAACGTGTAAAGACAACCTATAAGCTATTTCTTCATTATCTACTCGACACGTGGAGAGGAAGTGGCATTTACACAGAGCCACTTGCATGATTTTTCGGGTTAATGCGTAATGAGTGCAGCTTTTGTTAAAGAGTGGTTAAAAGTACGTACTTTACTCAAGTGCTAGGTTTGACAGTATTTATGTCCCTTCAAAAACTTATGTTCATGTCAGGTTTACCAATTGTCTTGAGTTGTCAGAAAGTACTTTTAAGTTTTTCTCTCGTTTCTTTTTATTAATAGACAACCTAAGGCTATGAGTGGTCGTTTAAGGGCGGTCATCTTTCATTCTCATAGTGGTGCTCTGTCATCAAAATTCTTTGGCTCAACTTGTGTTGGAGATATGCCTTGAAAGTCAATCTTGAGAAGAAGCCTTTCAAAATAATGTCATAATGATTCATTATGGCTAATACAACCAGCGGGGAAGACCAATAATTATGACTATCTCAATTAATCAGTACACGTCCAAATAGTGAATCCACAGACAATGGATTCATGAAGAAACCAATCTAAAGAGATTATACTACTGAGAACTTCTTTCTTTGACCATAATGTCCTAAAGGGTTCCTGTCATAGGATTGTCAAGGGGGTACTGACAATCTAGATATGCCAGTCTATATTATATCTGCTTCAATACGAAGGATAGCTAGCCTTAAATCATTCATGTAGAGGCACTAGGGAAGTATGTAAGTACTCATCAATGCAATGAGTTCATTGAACACAATAAAATGAGAGTACTTGCATGGATTTCTACATACATGTCAACAAGTAACTTTACAAGGCGGAATAATGCAAGTGATCCTTTAACCTGAGACATTATAGTTGTCTTAAGGATATGTTATTGATAAATTGACAATGAGACATGACCAAATTCCATCTTGGATATGTTCTTTGCATTGTTGGGGGTTGCTAACTTATTCTCAGAGACATTTGAATGTACAACATGGAATCAATAAACTCAGTATGATAGCAAAAATACTAGAAGATATGATTCGGGATCTTCGGTTGAAGAATCGAGCGGAATAAAGGAAGGCATTCTTATACGTCTCAATTCAATCATATAAATTAGGATAATCACATTAGGGGTTTGACATAAAGTGTGATTGAGAGTGTTGGCTCGGAGAAAGATTGAATTACATTGTAATTCTAACTGAATAGGTTCTCAGGTCAATTCTACATTGCTTGAGTAGCCATGACACATGGTTAGATGCCACTCATGGCTTGTGGGTCTCTCTTGATGATTAATTACGTAGTTGTCAATATAAGGGAGAATTAACAATATGTTTGAATTCACTAAGTGATAGTATGAGTACTAATCAATTGTACTAACATCAATCACCTCACTGTCTCGCTAATGAGAACCTAAAACGATTATATGCCTACCTTTAAAGAAGTAGTCTTCTCTTATCTCTTGGGTTGTTTCAATCATCCATCTCACTAAACTGATGGGTCTAGATTTTTAGAGGCTATCCACTTTTGCAGCTCAAGGAGAACCAAGAAATTTCAAGGTGGAGGAAGCTAAGAGGAGGGAGTTTAAGGAGCAAAGAAGTTAGTGGAACTCTTGAATTGGATCAAAGTCTAGATCCAAATTCCTCTATTTGTTTTTCAATACAACTCTTTGTCACAGTAAAACAAAAACTATGTTTCTGGAAAGGGGTTTGCATGAATATAGCTTTAATTTTTATTGCTTCCGTTGCAAATGTATGTTAATTTTGATTGTACATGTTTGCTAGTTACTAGAAATCCCTTGTTAAATCTCTTTATTTCCCTTCAACTTGCGATCTCACTGCCTTGATCTTCTTATCCTTTAGTGGGGTCATTCTGGGCCATTCCTTTCAGGAACTATATAGTATTTTAATAAGTTAGAAGGACCCTACTTTAACATTGCTATTTGCAATGGTTTTTGTGAGGGTCTCAGTGCTAGGTTTGTCGTGTTTATTATCATTAGTGATAAATAACCGTATAGGGATTTACAATCATTGTGCGAATCATCTCCGGATCATGAAATTGCTCCCTAAAAGCATGTACCCATCTGACCTCTTCTACTTGTTCGTGGTAACAAAACACTCTTATTGCTTCTATTAAAAAAAAAAAAAAATTGTGGGAATTCCCTACCTTGACTTAATCCATGCTTCTACTCATCTATCAATCTCTTCCTTCACAACCCATTTTTTCACCATTAGCAGATGCATGATGAATGAATTGTTTATGAGCTATGACACACCTTAACATTTAGCATGAATCTTGGACTAGGTATGGGCAACGGTTATGGTAAGTGGATAACCGTGGTTATCTATCCATAACTGTTTAAACCTTTTTGCGTAACCATTACCCAATGGGTAATTGCATAAACGAGTATACTCATACCCATAACCATTTATAAATGGTTAACCGCACCCATAACTGTGTACCCATTTAATCGTAACTGCATGCTTGTTTACCCAATTTTTTTACCTGTTTACCTGATTTTTAACAAGTTGAAAATTAAAAAAGAAATTTGTAATAATTTTATATTTATGACAATTGAACGTAGTAATATCTAAATTAAACATGCATTTGTCTATTTCAGACCTTTAAGTCCTTATACCATTCAGGAAATTGAAATAATAGTTTATGGATGATATTTTAGCCATTATCAATGAAGGTAATATAATATATTTTTTAAGAATTAATTTGGTGCTTAACAGAAGTCCTCTCATTACTTGAGCATGTATATTCAAATTTTATAATTGTATTACTTGAGCAAGCAATGCATATGTATGGGCGAGAATTGCAGTTTTGATGTAAAGTAGCAACCAATAGTTTTCAACACCTATTTAGGTAAACTAAACTTGGTATGAATGATTCCAAACAGATAGTATATTGTCCAGTTTAAACTGGGATCTAGTATTTAACTAGTATGAGCAATTTCGTTTGTCTTATTCGTTCCGTAGTCTGAGTCTTGATTACTCAAATGCAAGATGTTGACTAGAATGTACAGCTGAAGAAGTTGTACCGACGACTAGAAGTGGGCATCAAAACTACGAAACAGTTTTGGCGGGGATGAAAGAGAGGGGGCATCGATGACAGAGAGAGGAGCCGTGATGAGAGAGCTCGTCGAATAGGTTTTAGGGTTCTCATATATATATATATATATATATATATATATATATTCCAGCGTGCGAAAATTTGTTTTGATGCAATGTTTTGAACATCTTTTTGTAAAACATGTTTTGCAGATTTGCAATCAACACGAACTAAAATTTTTTGATTTAATAAATCATCTTGAAACTTGCTAATACATAATACAATTGATAAAATCTCTTTTTTAATAGTACTATAGTTACTTTGAGCCGGATTCCAAATTCCTGAATGGAAACGAACAATTTGTTCAGGCGATTCGGAAGAAGTTTTCTGTTTGAGGATACCTCCATAACCGATATCAGAAGCGTCAGTTTCGACTATTTTGAGAGAGTCGGGAGTTGGAATGCCAAGGCAAGGCAAAGTTTTGACATGATTTTTTATCTGTTTGACAATGGAAGTATGATTTTGGGACCATGATGGAGGATTCTCCTTGAGACGATCAAACAAAGGTTTACATTGTTGACGAAGATGAGGATAAAACTCCGAAACATAATTGAGAGATCCAAGGAATCGCTGAAGCTGGGTTTTATCAATAATTTGGTCTGGAAATTTATCAGCAAACTGGATGACTCGATCAATTGGTTGAATGGTAGACCTGTAAATATGGTAACCTAAAAATCTAACTTTGGTTTGGAATAACTTAATCTTAGATGCCGAGACGACTAACCCATTAGACCTAATGATCCTAGCAAATGCATGCAAATGTTTCCAATGCTCATCTATTGATTTTGAGAAAATTAATACATCATCAATATAAACAATCGAAAAATGGCTGTATTGATTAAAAATCTCATTCATGATATTTTGAAATTCACTTGGTGCGTTTTTCAAACCAAAAGGCATTACATTCCACTCATAGTGTCCGAAAGGAGTCACAAAAACAGTTTTGTACTTATCAGATTCATGAATTTGAATTTTCCAAAAGCCTGATTTCATGTCAAATTTGGAAAAAACAGTTGCTTGAGAAAGTCTTTTTATCAAATCTCTTTTGTTGGGGATTGGATATCGGATCCATTCTAAAACATCATTCAAAGGTTTGTAGTTAATAACTAATCGTGGAACGCCGCGTTCTAATTCTGCATTTTTCTGGACGTAAAAAGCAGGGCAAGACCATGGAGATTTGCTTTTACGGATAATTCCTTTTTCTAAAAGTTGATTAATTTCGGTTTTGCAAAACTCTAAAACTTCTTGATTCATTTGAATCGGTCGTGCTTTTGTGGGGATTTTTGACTCAATAAAATCTTTAATATAGGGTAGTTTAACAATATGCTGTTTTCTATGCCAAAAAACATTTGGAAGATCGGAACAAATTTCTTTAGTAAGCTTATCAGAAAACTGGCAAATAGCATCTAATAAAGATTTGTTTGTTAACTGTTCTTCAATTCTTTTGTGAAGAATTTCTTCTTGTAAAAAAGCAATTTGTTGGGATTTTGCAGTAATCTGATTGAGAGTTTTTGAAACACTATCCTTTTGAAGTTGTTTTAACTTTTTAAGATCTGTTTCCATGCAAAATTCAAAAGTAATTTTTTGGCCAAAAACCTTAGTAGAAATGTAGTTATGATGAACTTTGAAAGGATAAATTAATGCAATGAAAGGGAGTCCCAAAATGACTGGGTCAGAAATATTCTTGATCAAAACAAATGGAGTTTTAAAACAAACATTTTGTTGACAAACGAGAGCCTTGGGAATTTCATAGTTTAATTTCATTGGGGATTGATTTGCAGCGCTAAGTGTTTCCGTAGACTTGTGAAAATATTTAGTAGGTATTAACCCTTCTTGAATGCAATTTAAATCTGCACCTGAATCAATTAAAGCGATGGTTTCTAAATTGAAATCTTCGATTACTATCGTAACTTTAGAATACCATTTTCGAATTCTTATTTTGTCTAAAAAACTTAAAACAAAATCTTTTGAAGAAGAAGATTTAGTTGAGTGAGCGTCGGAATCGGAGTTTGAGGAAGAATTACCTAGTTCTTCCACGAGCGCTTGCTTTCGTACTCTACTGAGTTGTGAACGAATTTCTGTATTTTCAGATTTTAAAATTTTAATTTCGGATTTGATTTGATTAATTTCTTTTTGTAAATCCTTGATGGTTAAATCCTTTTTTGGTTTATTAAACCGTTCCAAAGTGGTGCTGAGAGAAATCTTTTGCGAAGAAGTTTGACTAATGCCAGGTTCATGAGAAGAAATCAAAATTTTGAGTTTTTTCAAATAAAAAGATTTCAAATCAGGGTCATCGACTTTACTAATTAGTTCTATTAAAAACTCTTCTTGTTCTTCTTGCTTATTAAGCACTGAGATTTTATTACAACAAGTGTCCGTGCATCCAAACTTAATGTTTGGCGAGGAGACGTCGCTAGAACTGCTAGAGTCGGAGAAATCAGGATTTTTATCAGAGTGACTAGAGTCGGTATTTCTAATTTCTAAAGCCTGAATAAGTTGAACCTTCTCTTCTTCAGAGATTTTTAGTTGGTTAATAACCTTTTTAATTTTACATTTATTTGCATAATGACCAAATTTGCCACATTTGTAACATTTTCCCTTTTTATTTTGAAAATCCTTGTTAGGCTTTCGAAAAGGGTTTTTGTTTAGAGATGGTTTTTCATAAAAGTTATTTGTTTGAAAAGGTTTGTTGGAAGATCTTTTGTTTTTATAAAATCTGGATTGATACTTAGAAAATTTGCTGGTTTGTTGGGCTTTTTTCTTTTTACTCGAAGGAGCAATCGGAGGTAAACCATATTGTTCACAAAATGTTCCAAGTTCGTATTTAGCAATAGATTTATCTTTATTAACTTGTTTTGAAATATTCATGTCAATACACATTTTCAATCCTTCCTTTTGCATAACATTAATTATGTTACCATAAGTAAGGGTATGATAAGGTATGACACCTTCTTCGTTTACTAAAACATTTCGAATTTTGTGAGCAAAAAGATTTGGTAAACCATTGATAAATTTTTCTTTCCAAAAGGGTTGATTACTATCTTCCCGAAGCATAACTCTGGATATGAAAACATCTTTATACCATCTGAAATCACTTAAGGTTGGACACCTTAAATTACTCAGTTGGTCGTGAATACGACTGGTAACGTTGCTAGGTGTTCCTATAAAGTATTCTATCATCGTATAAAGTAAAGTATTTACTCCGTCGGGTATTCCCTGTCCTATTGTTTCGTCAAAGATAGGAAGTCCTTCCTCATCTTTTTTGACCGCAAAGCGTATTTCATCCCTGGACTGAGAAGTTAAGTGCTTCTCCCACCAAGAATGAAGCATTCTAGTGAAGCCAGTGACGAGGAGATCAACGATTTGTGTCTGTGTAAAATTGTGATTTGAAATATAGCTATTAGCAACCATGGACATGTGTTGAAGTTTATTCAAAAGTTCTTGTTCTGATAATCCATCTATATTCCATTCATAGAGTTTGTCGGCAGAGACTGAAAATTGATTTTGAATATTTTTTTCTTCAAATTGAAGGTCAGGAGGGGTTGGCCTGGGATACCAGTTTTTTGTAAGAGAAGTAGGGTTAACCTGATGAGTACGAATACGTTTTAAATCAAGAGTTGGTTGAAGGTCAATGTGTTGAAAAGCATTTTCAATTTTTTGAATAGCAGAACTAGTTTCCGTGTCCTGAGAAGAATCTGGACCAGATGTGTTTTCTTCTTCGACAGAAACATCATTGTTTTGCAAAACGTTAACAACTTTCTCTTTTTTGAGCTCAGTGAGCATATGATCAATTTTTTGTAAAGTAGTCATAGAGTTTAAAGCAGTAGAGCTTGAAGAAGTATTAGTAAAATTTATTAAAGGTTTTTCTTTTGGAGAAGAAATTGGTTGAGACAATTTGTCGATTTTGGTTTCAATTTTGTCTAACTGTTTTCCAATGGTGTGAAGACTTTGGTTTGTAAAATTGTTCTGTTCGATGACAGGTTTAAAACCAGAATCTTCTTTTGGAATTTTGAAAGGAGTTGCGGGGATGTTGGTATTACCAGTGGAAATTAAAATAGTTTCTTTGGGAGGATGACTGGAAGAAATCAAAGTTTTGTCTTCCTTAACCCAATTTTCTTTGGTAACAACCGTAACTTTATTTTTGGTTTCATAATGTTTGTCAATAAAATCAAAGAAAGATATTTCAAATTGGTATTGTTCTACAAAAGCTTTCCATTCAGCATAAATGGCTAGCTTTTCATCATCACAATACTTTTTTCTAAAAATATTTCTTCTGGGGATGTTTTCCTCAGAAGCGATGTCAGCCTTAAGCTTCCTCCATCGGATTTTATGTGGTTTGTTTAAAACAAGTAATTGGTGATTCACCGATGCTGTTTCAAAATCAGAAGCAGTTGGAGAAGTGGGTTCTTCTTGGTTTGGAGGATGATAAACAGGATGTGCAACTTGTGAAGAAGTGTCGACAGACTTTAATTTGAGCAAATCATTGATTAAATCTTGTTGTGCAGTTTCCTGCTCTTTTAATTTTTTATTTACTAAAGATTTGATCAAATCTTGATCTCGACCCAGTCTATCAGTTGACGTGGATCCAGAAAAAGACTGTCTGCTAGGAGCAAAAGATTTGTGTGAATGTACTGATTCACAAGATTGCCTTGCTGGTCGATCAAAATTAATTTTTACAGTGCCATCAAAATATTGTTCGATGTTGTCGAGATTAACAAGGCTGTTTTGAACGGAAACCGGTTTACTTTCGTTGATTAAACACCAATCTGAAGGGAGACTGATGTCTGACCACCTAATGGTTCTTGGTACCCTTATGTTTGCATTTTCTTGGGTTGTTTGGATCAGAAGAGTGTGGTCGCGAGGACTTTTGTTCAAAGCTTGAAAATTCATATTTGTGCCAGTGACTTTGTAATAAATTCTAAAAATAAGTGCCAAAGGCTGTGTTCCTTCCAGGACTTGGTACCCAGAGGTTTTGATGTTGAGAGTAAGAGCTTTTAAAACATGTGGATCTGAAAGACTTATTATGAGATCGGGAAAACAATCAAAATGGATAGGTCCGTTGTAAAGGCTAGATTCGATCATTCCTAGTATACTATCATTGAAATCAGTAAATCTAGCGTCGCGTAGACATAAAAGGATAGAAGTGTTAAGACCTTTTCGAGTTAATGGTTTAATTGCGATTTGAACTAAACCAATATGAAGATAATTATGACCATTTTTGCGATGCGCTTTGATTTGTTCCGGAGAAAATAATTGACAAGTCTCATGTTCTTTGCTAAGAGCATAAGCCTTCTCAACTGTTTTGACGTGATGTTCTGATTTAAAAGAGGTCAAGGACCATTTTTTCTTGTAAATATTTTGGGTTGAAACCTTTGGAATGTTCCACTCAGAAAAATCAATACTTTCGTCTGTTTGAAAATCCAATTTTTGTTCTTCATTGACAATGTCAGGTATAGTTCCTAAGTTGGATCTAGAGCTAGTGCTGGCCATTGAATTAGATCTAAATAATCTACTCATGATGCACACAAAAACAAATATGCTATATGCAAGACTTAAAAGATTCACCTTCCTCGTATGTCTAAACTCTTCCCCCGCTCATGCGCTTCGCTCATGCCTCTCCTGGGACTTAATGTTTGGACCACGCCTTACTGTTTGGCTGGAAGAAAGAAGAACTGAGGACTGACGATTAAGAAATGCAGATAGAATATAAGAATGTATGAATCAGAAATAGATCAAATAGATACTAATGCAATTACCAACCACTTGGCTCTGATACCAAATGGGGCGGAACTAACAACAGCAGGCGGCAAAGCCATCCATAGAATTTAGAGTGCGGAAGTAAAACATATAGAAACAGAGTAGCATATCAATATATTGAATTAAAAAGAACTCAGGTTGATTGAAAAGAAATATCCATGGATGACTGATAATAACATGAAAAGAAAGGATTAAATTAATCATAGAAGATAATTCCATGAAATGAATGAATTAAATGTAATGATGCAAATATATTTTGAAAATAAGTTTTATTGAAAACTTACTGCAATGCAGATTTCAAACAGATGTTGCCTAATGGCAGATGTTACAAGTAAACAAGGAAGTGGAGCTCGCAGGCATCCTGAATAGTATATATGTATTACAAGTGTTTAGAAAATAATCTCTGTCCTTTGCGGATGAGCAGAGAGGTATCTTGCTGAGTTATTCAGTTCTAAAAAACCCGTGTGCCTCTTCTGAAGATGAGCTCCTCTTTTATAGAGGGAAGAGAATGATTGAAGAATGCAATTTTTATCCGGGAATCCCGCTGGCATGAGAGGAAAACTGGCAAAGCTGGCAAACTGATGATTCTTTACTGTGGCATCACGTTGTTACTTTTACAAAAGCTGAATGAATAGTGACCTTTTTGTCTTTCACTGTTGATGATGCCTTTACTGTGGAATCACATTGTTACTTTTACAAAAGCAAAATGAATAGTGACTTTTTTGTTTTTCACTATTGAAGAATAGTGCCTTGTCTTTTGCGGAAGAAATGATAGCAGCTATGTTGATTGGCTGACACAATCACATGGGCAAATAAAGCAGTTCAAAATTCGAACGGATCTTGAGCATCTTGAAGGTCCACTTGATCATCCCAATTGGCGGGAGGCTGAGACCCTGCATCAGAAGCGTCAGAGTCCGAGTCGGAACCTTTCTTTTTCTGGAGCATTGCTGCTTCAACCATGAGCTGTTGGGCCAAGTCCAGGAGCTGGGTAGTCTTTGAAGATTTTTCTTTCTTCGAGCTAGAGGATTTGGCTGACTTGGATTTTCCTTTGAGGGAGGAGGATGGACTAATGTCTGATAAATATTGAACTGGTTCTTGAGCTTTCGGGAGTTCAGGAAATTGCTGAGAGCCTGGCAAGGCCTGCGAAGAAGATGCAGTAATTGCTGGGGTTGAACTCTGGGGAAATTCTGCACGAACTAGATCAATAATCTTCTGGTGGTTGAATTTGTCCCACCATTTTACCCACCGGGCCCTGAAAATTCCTTCATTGTCTAACTGGAAATTCCATTTTAAGATCCATGGAACTTTGTATTTGGCCATGAATAAAGAGAATAAGGAAACCCTGCTGTCAAAACGGCTGCGGTCAAAACCGGTCTTGAAACTATTGTTTAGGGCTTGACGAAGGTCATTAGGGACAAGGGAAATATTTGGGCCATGAGTAGCCCACCAGTCTGGAAACCATGCTGGGAATCTCAATCTGAAACTTTTATCAAAGGTTACGAACCATGAATGACTAAAATCTTCCGTCTGGTGAAGAAAAATATTAGTCCAAGCTTGAATGTAATCATAATAATTATAATTGTTGTTTGGGATGAGAACATGCTGGGTGTGAAGGGGTTTGGTATGATAAAGGGGAAGACCCCAATCTTGCTCAATGAGAAATTTTCCAATATGAAGTGAATGATATAAAATTTTATTTTGGTGAGTGGTGCTGTAGATTGGCTTAATAGCAATGCTTTCGGTCTCAGAGAGAATGGTCTGGTAGTATTTGAGGCTTTTGTATGGTGCTGCTGGGAGATAGTGAGAATTTGGGGGCAAAAGCAGTTTAGCAATACGTTCTGGAGGTTGATTTTTATCAATGTCAAGAGGTATGCAAAAAAGTTTTTCAGTAGTGGGGTTTTGGATATATGGAGAAGTTTTAGCATAGCTAGGTGTTTTAGGTTGTGAAGGTGTTGGAGAACGTACTGAAGAGTAAGGATCATAAAGGGTAGCTAATGCTGTTTGGTAATTTGGTCGGATATTTCCTACGGTGGATCCTAATGGAGTGAATCTATTTGTAATGGCGAGGGTCGATGAAGAGTCGGGAATAGACTCTTGTTTTACTGGTGCTGGGGTTTGGGAAAGGGTGGCTGGGAGCCTTCGCTGCTGAGTAGGATTAGTACTTATTATTCCCCTGCAAAAATTCTCTGGTTAGAAAATCTGGTATGCAATATATATAAATTTTAAATTTTACAAGTATTAAAGCAAATGGTTAAATGGGTACGCAATTGTAACAGCGGGTATTACCCCTAATCACCTATTTATGCTTTACGGGTAAACAGTTACCTATAATTGTAACCGTCAATTTTAAACGGGTAGATAACCATGATTATCCATATTCACGGGTATTTTGCCCATCCTTATCTTGGACTGATAAACTAAAATTATTCTCCAAACTCTTGAATTAAGGATCAAGTAACATCAAAAGAAAACCAAATCATAGAATTTTAATATGAAAAAAAAAATCACTCTTTGTAGTCTCTTACACACTTATATTTATTCATTGCCGATTCTATATGATTCACTCAATCTAATGATTTAGAAATAAAAATAAGAATATTAGAAGCCAAAAAATGTGTGAAAGCCACTCAGTACTATGATCTGGTGATATTTCTCTTTACTTGTATGTGAGAGGTCTTGAGTTTGAATCTCGTGGACGAGGAATTCGATATCTAATTAGGTTGCCCGTTATGTGGTTTAACCAAACTCCCTTTCTATTTAATGTAAAATATATCGTTTCATTAAAAAAAACAAAGTGAAAATCACTTTACGTTTAATATTTCCGATCCATTAGTGCCATTGCCTAGGAAATTCCAATGCAAAGCAAGTGACGATATTTTCTATTTTTCTTTAACAAAACTAAGTGAGATGACGAAATCAAACATTTGAAACAGTCATTTGGAGATTATTAATAATAAATCAACATTGTTGAATTTATCCCTTCAAAATTCATACAAGATTAGAATAATGAATTCGAGTCTAAATAATATAGTTAATCCGACACAGAAAATGGGGCCTAAAGGCTGCACCCGCACCCGCAATGCACTCCGGAGAAACTGGTGGACATGTAGACAGGACAGCCAATTAGCCCCAAAACGTTGTCTTTTGAAGCTTTA
The DNA here is from genome assembly GCF_019419815.1 of Pyrus x bretschneideri. NCBI lineage: Eukaryota > Viridiplantae > Streptophyta > Magnoliopsida > Rosales > Rosaceae > Pyrus > Pyrus x bretschneideri. The sequence goes on from NW_025999657.1 coordinate 406,858, forward strand.
GACCGGCTTTAAAATTCAAAAGTCGTCCCTCTTCTTCTAGAGAATGCAGGAAACAACATCAGCTTGGGAAGTTGAATACTTTAGTAGTACTACCATTGCTGGCTGGACATGATTGGTCGAGTCAGCTTCCTTTCTCTGGTCCGTCGCATTGGATCAATACCATCCCCTCCCCAACTTTATTGAGGAAATTGTTGCAAACGTGTGCGTATGTCTGTCGCGATCTGCAGGCACGGAATTGGAGGTCCCATGAAACGAGTTTCGAAATGAAAGTTTTGACGCGGGGACAACACAAACCAATGAGATGACTTTTTTGAAACTACCAATGAGATGACTTTGAGTATAACAAAATATGAAATCCGACCATATCAAGATCACCACCCCGTCACGTGTACGGTGGGGGCATCGACCACATGAGTTATTCACCTTCGCCCCAGGCCTTAAGAAAATTTTTGTGTGTCGAGCATGTTGTCTAGTATATCAAGTGTTATACATAATCGTTCAGATTTTTTTTATTATTTTTATAGTTTAAAACTAATTGTATTATTACATTTGTTGTACCAAGCTCTGTTTTCTGAATACTAAAGAATCTGATAAGGCTTTGGTCTTCAATACTTTAGTATTTAGGTGAAAATATTCAAAGTCAATCATCTCTTATCATAAACATTTTATTTATAATGTAAGTTTCTCTTGTGAGAATAGAAACATGTGAAGTGATTAAAGCATGTATTTGTGAGTGGGCGGTGGTAGCCTGTGGATTATAGATTAAGGGGGCCTTCGATAAGTAAAATTCATAAGCGATTGAAGTTAGCTGCATGCGAAAAGCTTAATATATATATATATATATATATATATTTTTTTTTTCTTTCTTTTTTTGAAGTACATTATGTCCGACAAATATCTCATCCAAGCTTATCTTCTTTTATTGTAGCGATATTTTACACTACACGTTAAAAGAGAGAGGGTTAAATTTGAAATACAGTAATTTGAAGAAAAAAAAAATCTTTAATTGTCAAAGCAATCCAGCACATGTCATGCGAGCTTTTCTTCTTTTTTACAAAATTTGATATTATATGATAACTGTATTTTACAAAAAGATAAAAGAACCCTTAACCTACATTCTTTATTGCTCAAACCAATAACATGTAGATTTTGACATTTGTTTTTTCGAATGAATGTGTGTACCTCTACCGTGTATCTCAACTATTAACTTTGGCATTCAATCTTATGAAGATACATGTATAATTTAGAAGAAAGATAATTATTCATTAAGGAGAAGGGAAATGTGAGGGTTGAACTCATAATGGGATATGCATAAACATGATTATATTTGACACTACGATAAAGAATCATCTGCTTATAAAGATATTGTTATAGACAAGAAAAACATAATCTTATGAATTGTTACGCATTGACCGTGATAAGATATGTGAATATGACTAGTGTTGGGAAGAAAAGAAAATATGTATGGATAGGTAAAGTGGTTCTGTGTGTTTTGACCAAAACTTTCTTTGTGATACAACTGTAAATTCGTCATTTTCTTTTGGATTTAAATATCTCTAAAATAATATGGGATAGTCACCCCATAGAATAAACAATAGCCATTAGTTTAATAACATTGTCAAATGAAATTATGAGTCTAAATCTCAATATTTATTGAATTAAAAAACATTTTATAGAAATAATATGAATTTGTCTCATTAACTTGATAATTAGGCATAGGCGGTTAAACTTGAGAACAGTAAACCAAAAACATTACTCCAACAACAGAGTCCAATATTAATATATATATATATATACACACACACACACATATACATATATTATGTATGATAGTTCGACATTGGAAATAATGCCTTACATTTGGATTCAACCCTTGCAAGTGATTCCAATGTAGGATTAGAAACTATACTGTGTTTTTATTTTTATCCTTTAACGCAACAAATTTGCGTATAGGTTTTTTTTTTTTTTTTTTTTTTTTTTTTTTTTTTTGAGAATATGTATGATATTCATTAATACGTACAATCAATGAGGATATTGGGTGCATACAGTGGGCCTTGATAAAACCTTGCTGAGAATTTCAACCTGGTCGAAAGGAAAAAGAGTGTCTCGCACCAAACAAATTAGGAATTATTATCCTCAAAGAGAAAATCCACAATTATATCAAGAGGTTCTTCAAACCAAAGAATAGGATTATCACAACTCAGATTCATTCGTGCTATTCTGTGCGCCACTTTATTCGTCACCCTACCGTTAAAACCAACTTTCCATTGGGGCAATGCCTGAATCATCGAGCGAGTATCATTTAGAATATTTCCAAAGGACGAGTGATCAGGTTGACCATCATCCTATTGAAGAGCTACCATCATAAGTAACGCATTGCCCTTCGAAAACCAAGGCTTGTAATTGCTTCTCCTTGACCAGCCAAGCAGCATCCCTAGTTGCCATAATCTCGGCCAGCAGAGGGGAAGGAATAGCATCATGCCTCTTTGCCAAGGCCGCCACAAAATCACCCCTATCATTCCGAATCACCACCCCAACACCACCAATACTTCTATTTTCATCCCAAGCTGCATCAAAATTACACTTGTACCATCCTTCTCCCGGCTTCGTCCAATTTTGAGAAACCTTACAGCTGCATTTTTAATTTTTTTTTCCATGCCAGTGTTTGAATTCTTTCATCTAACTAATTGCCCGACCAATTAGTTCCATCAGTTTGAGTGCCTTTCCTTGCCACAAAAAGGAGTTCTTTTCTTTCCACATACTCCAAAGAAGAATAAAGAATAAGTCGAAACTATCTCTTGACAACTCACTTGCAAGTTTAGCTATCCAATCCATCATATTCTTCATTGTGTTCGTTCGGCATTGTAGCCCCCACGGACAAGACAACCACACTGACCCCACTCTCGGACAATTTCGCATCAAATGCACTAAAGTTTCATTTTCTCCATTACAAAACATGCACACAGCGTCCATGGTGATTTTCTATGGAAGGCCTTGTGGAGGGCTCGAGTACGTGAGAAAGTGAAGATTTGTGTTTGGCGGATTTGTTGGAATGCCTTACCAACCAGCGATAACCTAAGCTCAATATCACTACCTCAACTTCATCAACGGGATTGTGCAATTTTTTTAAGACAAGAAAAACAAATAAAGTCTTGTTGGGTAACATTTTGTTTTAAACCTTAGTTTTTTACTTATGTTCTTATAGACGGAAATTTGTTCAATACTATGTAGTACTGATTAATATGGGATTGAATGATACGTAACATCAAGATATAAATCTAATGGCTGAATACTTGTAATGGCGGAAATCAAATCTAATGGCTGAATACTTGTAGCATTGAATGATACGTAACATTAAGACACCCCCCTTGTAGATGGACGAAAAACATATTGAGAAATTGAAGAATAGAGGGAGGAGCGAGGATAATAAAACAAAATGCATAAATTAAGCAAAACTCAATGAAAAAGAAACTAAAAAAAACTTTTTTAGCCATTATTCTTTGCACCGTTTTATGTACATTTCTTTCATTTATTCCTCCATATATTCAATATTTCTCTATTTTTCAAAATTAAATAAACTAAACTAAAAACTAAAAAGTAATATGTTACTAAATTGGTCCAACTTTTCTTGTCTTAACATGATCTTAAGTAAATTAGCACAAGGCAAGCTGTTCGCAAACATCAAGCTATAAATCGATCCGAATAGTTATAGGATACAAATACACACTTCACACTCAAGTAAACTTCACACACAAAAAATTTATCAAACAGTTGATGAACATTTGTTAAGAAAAGAGAGAAAAAGACTCAACATAGAGACTGATGGCACAAATCTACAAATGGAAAATTGGGGTCCGTTCAGTAGACCAAACTAGAAGCAAATCCACTAGCAATTATTCAAGTACAATGATCTATCAACAACACGATAGTGATGCCTCATGTCTAAAGATTAATTTGCATCATTGCAACGATCGATTACTTATTGATGATGAGTCAACATTATATTATGTATTTTATCGTAATCTTAGTTTATTTTGATTAATATTTTGGAAAAAAAATTGATACTTTGAATTTTATTTTCAATATAGGACTTTCAACTTCCCACGAGGCAAAATGTGATCAAATGGATGAATTTTAAAGTAATTTGAATTGGAGGACGTTCGTGAGTCGCTTGGCTTGATCGCGTCAAAATATCAGATTTTTCTACCAAGTTTTTATTTTCTGGCGATAAAATAAAGAAGCAGTGTGCGGTGCTGGAAAAGTGACGTTTTGGGCGTAATTGTGAATTTTGGAGTCCAAGATGGCCTATTTTGGATTTGGGCCCTTTTGGACATATGTTCAGATTGTTTTGGTCTTTAAAACAAGCTATCATGATCCAGATTTGGAGGAGATTTAGGTCTAAAATGTGGCTGGAGAGATTCATGGCAGATTCTCCTAGTTAATTTGGGATTTTGTTTCCTAGTTATTTTATTTTATTATGTTTCCTAGTTTTATTCTAAGACCTTTTCTAGGTAGGATTTTATCTTGTAGTAGTATAAATAAGGCTATTTAGCCATTAGGGTTCTCTACGCACTACTTTGGGGATCAATTTGGTGAACGTTGCTAGGCTTTGAGGATTTGTACTTTTCTTTCAAGCTGTTGTTATCTATCCATGTACTTTATAGTACTTTGTTTTATGATTGTTCGTAACTAATTTCTTTTGCTAGGGTGAGGCCACGAGCCTTAGCGAAAATATGTAGATTCTTTTCAATTTACTTATGATATTATGCATGCATGTTGTGAATTATTAATCACCGTATTTAAACTATCTAGGTGTCTTAGTGATTCGCGACCATTAGGATATTTAGAAGGGTAATTTGATGCAATTTTGGTCGGAAGGTTCCCTGAAATTGGCGATGGTTTCTTGTGGTTAATAATTGTAATTTCACTTAAGATGAACACCACGTCTTAAGGGTTGAATGCATTTTCAAAGGGTTTAGGAAAACCTAACCTTCAAAATATGCATGGGTAATTCTTAAATAATTGGAAGAACTACGTAAGATTGTTAAGGTGACGGCGGAACCCTAGTGCTTTTTTACAATTTGATTTTTGAAAACCGTTTTATTTTAGTTTATTTTAACTTTGCCGATTTCTTTAATATTTTTAATTAAATTCGTTTTTATTATTTTGTTACAAAATCAACCTTTTTCAAACCTTGTTTTAAATAGCTAATCAAGAATTAGTTTAAATACAAATTATTCATTCAATCCTTGTAGAAAACGACTTTACTTAAGCTGTTTATACTACAATTACCTTATTCTCTTACAAGCATTTTAAAGTATTTTTATCCCTAATTTTGTAGATGGTAAAAATCCTATCAATTGACATAATTGTGTATCGCATATACATACACATAATGATGCGTACATGATCGTGTGTAGTGAACTCAATGCAACTATGGATCTTTTTTTGTGTTACCAAAAGATGACATGAGATGAAATATCATAGTTATAATATTTATTAGTCTGTTCGGTTCATCAACGCTAATTGACAATCATATGACTGGAACATTTAGAATATATGTCATTTGGGATAGGTCTCAACAATATAAATCTTTTACCTATATTCTTGTGCCCTTATACTGTTATATTGTATCCAAATAATGAACAATAATATTTACCTATTTAAAATTAGAAGTCTTAATACGTGAGATGTATTTCCAAATTTATTATCAAATAATTGGCTTTAAAGGTAGATTCATTTAAAAGATTAGAAATAGTTCTAACCTTTATTGATTAAAACCTAATGGATTGCACATCAAAGAAGTTGAGATGAACACAAAATGATGAAATAATTAATTTGATTAATTGGATAACGACTGAAATTTAGGGAAATAGTTTGAATATAAATGATAAATGTTAAGGAGATTATCTTAAAAGTGGGACTCTCCATGGACTATCTATCACCTTATTTTTTGGCATAATATTTTATTATGTTGACACGAAAATTGATGTTAAACTGTGAGATGTCAAATAGTTCATGAAAAAAATCTTACTTTGAGAGAGTCCCCTAAGTATTTCTCTGAATATATTGATGTTTAGACGTTGTAATTCTTAAATGGCCCTCGAAATAGCTTTTGGGATTAGATGGGCTCATAGATATAAACGTATTTGGTGTTTACGTTAAGTTAAAAGATGTCTTAAAGTTCAAAAGTGGTCCAAATGACCGATTAACCTATTTTTGGCCAAAACTTGTTGAGGGAAAGGGTTTTCTGTCTTGGCAGAAACTTCTATATATTTAATCATCCACTCATCTCTTTATTAGTGATCCATGAGTTTGGTTAAGCCACACAATGGTCAGCCTAATTTGGTATCGAATTCGCTATTCACGAGATTCAAACCTAAGACCTTTCACTTCTAAGTGAAGAGGAATACTACCCGACCATAATAGGTTTTGATTTTGAAAAAAGAAACATGTGGATACATCAACCATTGAGATCTGGATCGAGAAAGGTTAAATTTATTTGAGATAACCTTAGCCACTGGTTACTACATTAAGAGGTACGTTAATTTATTGGATCTTGTCATGTATGTTAGTAAATGTTAAAATTTTGAAATCCCAAGCATGATTCTCAAGAGAGAGAGCAATTTTACTTCAAAATATTCTAGGTCATCTCCAATTGAACTTTTGATTCAAGATGTTATATCTAGTTGCCACTTAGCGTTATGGTTTAGTGATATTCCTCTTTATGTGTAAGTAAAAGGTCTCATTGTGAGGCCTAGCCTACTCGCACTCCTCTTATGTAGATTCGTATGTCTTAAAAATAGAAAATAATATATATATATATATAGCAATACATACTAAAATTCGTGAAATCTATTCATTTCACACTTATTCACATCTTGATTATTTTTTTTATCTTGTATATGTAGGCTGAATAAACAAAAATAAAAGGTCTTTTTAATGATCCAACACTTAAATTGACGGAAAACGTTACAGTCCATGTGTATGAAGTTAATTAGGGTGTGATATAATTTGTGCTAAAATGAGTTTCTAAAAGGGGTGCTCATTTATTTATTCTATTGTATTTGAACAATTCTTCACTTATTAATAAATGTCATAATCATATTACTTTGTCATTATCATATAAAAGTAAAAACAATTTTCACGTTTTCACTGCAAAAATTAGTCGATAATAAAATAATATTGTGACACATAACAAGTAATAGTTGAAATTTAACAATTTATTTCTCTAGTCCGTTATTTTTAACATGCTACATAAATACCAAAATTTGAAACTCTCGTATTTACAATCCCATAGCAGTTAAATGTGTTGCTTACATAGTTTTAAAGGCAATTGCGTTTTTATTTTATTTTTATAATGACTCATACTTTTACTTTATGCCTTATAAGTATCGATCCCCATGTCTTAAACTTCAACTCCATTAAATAGATCATTCTTTTAGAAATAAAAATTTACTCATTCTTTGAAGCATGGCCGAAATAAACATCTTTCCAATTGTGGTAGTTTTGTTTTTGGTGGGTAGCACATTTCCAACATTGGAGGCAACAGATTACAAGGTTTTGGCTGAGTGCAAAAAACATTTCTCCATAAAGTATGCATGGGATGCATACAACTACATTTTCCACGGACGACCGATTAGTGACAAAAGTTGTCGGGCTATTGTGGCGGTGGGAAAAAAATGTCATGATACTTTTTTGAGCTGGACTCTTGAGGGGAGCTCTGAAATCAGAAGATCTAAGGCTTTGGCAACGGGTAAACAACTTTGGAATCATTGTGTTCTCACTACTATCGCACCTGCTTCTTCTTCCTATTAGAAGATGAACTATATTGCTCCCTAGCTAAATATGTGTGGAATATTTCATGAATTTGAATAAAATTTCAATGCATTAAAATGACTTCATCGTATTACTTTAACTTCTAATGCATTAATATTTTTTGTTGGTAAAATGAACAATAAAAAATATTAAAACAACTTCCTCGCCAATTTTGAAAAATCGAGCAATATTACCCCAAATAGATCAATTTATACTTTTTAACCCTTATCCACATTTCATATGCCATTAGTTTCATAGAATGCATATCCTATCAAATTAGTTTCATAGAGTATATGCAAACATATTTGACGGTTGGATCGTTGAAATTAGTTTCATAGAATGCATATCCTATCAAATTGATAGATTTAACAAACACTTAAGAGTTAATGTTATACTTCCATTAAGTATAAAATAAGATTCATCCACCAGTGTAAATATTTTAAATTGAAGATCAAATTCATTCATTGCATTCTTACAGGGTCGAGGAGTGTAGCTGTAAGAAAATCATCAAAACTGGAGCTAAAATAACAATTAAATTGTGATTTTTCGTTTATAACCATCAAAAACTTTTGTTCAGTTACCTAATCTCTAAATGTTTTTTTTTTTTGGCAATTTTTTACATATGCGATCTTGTAGTATCTATAAACAAGTTTGATGGTTAGATCATGGAAACTAGTTTCGTAGAATGCACATTTCCGTTAAATTTGCCTAATTTTGAAGTGGGAAAAGTAATTTGTACTAAATTTTTATTTATGTTTTTCAAGTATTTGATTAGACAATATTTAGTTTGTGTGATGACATTTTCATTGTACAATTATCTTTTTACTTCTTTATTGCATATTTTACATGGGTTATTATCTATTAAACCAATCAATTATTTATTTAATTTTTAAAAACGTATTCTATTTAAATACATATTATTTATTTATTTATTAAACCAAACAATTATTATTTTTTTTTTTAAAACGTAACAAAAATTTTTTTTTTTTGGGGGGGGGGGTGAATTTAAAATTTTGGGAGGGAATTTTGGGGCGATTTTTGCCACCATTTTTTTTTTTCAGTCGGCTATAACTTATAGTAATGAAAATTTTTTGTCGGTTTTTATTTTAAAAAAATGTTTCTGTCGGTTTTAACCGACAGTAATGAAAATTTTCCAAAATAAAACCCCTCCATCTCTTCCTTGCGTCGGTACCTTCTCCATTCCCCCTTCCTTCCCCCTTTTCTCTTATCCTCATTTCTTTCTCCTTTTCTTCTCCCCTTCTCGTTCTTGCTTCAATTACCATGGATGAACAATTCGAGAAGCAACCTAAGACATTTGGTGGTAGATGAAATTTTCTGGTTCAAGACCTTAATGTTATAATGAAGCATGGGGTGTCTAACCAGTCTGCACAAATTTTCGGTTTGTCTTTTCTTTTCTTTTCCAAATATATTTATCTGTCTTTCCAATTCACTGGAATTTGCAGAGAAATTCGTTGTTTTGCTTTGTTTCCCTGTTCTAATTCATTGTTTGGCTTTGATTTCAGATTTGCAGGCGCATTTCGAAGAGATTTGACCCGTTTTCTGAATGAATCTCAGCTCGTTAATTCATGAGTGTCAGGGAGACAAGCTCTGAAATTATATCATTTCGTCTATTTTTGGCTGTAGATTTGCAATTTGTGTAGCCTTAAAGGCCAAGCACAGCAAGATTTCCCAGAAAAGGCAGAACTTTCATCTGCAACTTCAGAATTGTAGCTGGTTATAGTATCAAAGTACGATTTATCAAACTTTATTGTTTCCAACTTCTGCCATTGGAGCTGAATGAACTTTTCGAACATTGCTTGGACAGATGGATTTCAATATTTTTTTTATTATTAATATATTTTCTGTCGGTTTTATTCGATATAGAATGCTCTTATTTAAAATTCTCTATCGGTTATATCCGACATAAGTTCTGTCAGTTTTAGAGAATGCTCTATCGATTATATCTGACACAATTTATGTCGGTTTTAGAGTATTTTCTATAGGAAAATTCATTTCCTGGCGCTGGCAATTCTGTCACTTATTATATCCGCCACTGCATCCATTTTCTGTCGAATTTTGCATAATATCCCACAGTAATATATGTTTCTTGTCGATTATGATAGCGACACTAATAAATGGTTTTGTAGTAGTGCTATTTGTAAATCTACGTTGAAAAGAGGAAACATCTATCGACCAAAATTCTTGCAAAACGAAAATGAATTATATAAAATGACAAGTTTTATCATTCATGACTTTGACTTTATATTATAAAGATAATATACTATGAATAAGTCCATAGGACTTAACGTATGGAACAATGTCTTAAACGAGATTAGGATATAGAGACTTGTATCCAATGTCACTTAGCCCTCAAACAAAGTTTGGAAAGTCAATTGGACATTGATATCCAGAATAGCCATTAAAATATCGCATAAAGGTTAGGATGGCCTCATGCTACACGTCTTGGACACATGGTGAATATATGAGTGCTTGTCTATTGAGCAAGTTAACTGATTATTGGATGCCGAACAAGTTTAAATATATGGATGCTTACCACATGTCAAAGACTCAAATGTGACAAAGCGTTTGGTTGTAGTATGCATATAGATCTCATCCTTGAGGCATTATATTTATAGATGTGAATTATGATTTCACCTAAAGGCCCTCAATGATTCATTGTCCTATAATGTGTTGTTTGGTTTTATGTGTATAAGTATGGAGGTACATGAATGCGCAATGAGAAACCTAAGTGCAAAGTACTTGTTCATCAAGCTATATTTGTGATAGCTGCTTTAACATGATATGCATAATGGTTATTATAGATATTTACATGTGATTTGATATTATTCCATATCACGTAATCTTGAACGAGATATGGAAGAACTGAATTGCATTTTAACAACAATCAAGTTTTCTATCCTTATTCTAAGCCAGGAGAATCCTAGAGGATATCTAAAAGTAAATATTACATCCTTTTTAGTAGTATGATTACTTGCGGTACACACTAATCACTAGATTGTAAGAACTCTAAGACTTATCAAGATCTATATTATTCTATACCAGCGTAGATCCCTTGTCTTGCGGAACAAGCATGGTCATTGTAGCGAAGTCGCTCAGACTTCGCCCATTGCCCCAGAACAGAGTGATGGTGGAACCACTGCTTCGTTAGTCTAGCTTTACTCAGAGCCGTTGAGTCCATGAACAGACTTCTGAGGTAAGTGTATCCTAATCTGCCTTACTTCAACCTTATAAAATCATGGTCCCACATGTTTCACTTCTTTGCCTATTAAGGGCTAGAGTTAGTTCTCTATAAATAGGATGTTATGTAATTCTTTAAGAATAATTTAGTGAATATATAGTCTTCTGGTTTGTAATCATCATGACATTCTTTCTTTTCAATTTAATAAACTTATATCCTTTCTTTTTATTTTGACATACGTATTCTGATTTTCAACTCTAATTCTACATCAGTTATCCTATTTGATTTTATTCATGCTATCAATGTGTGGTACCAATCTGGGGTTTTGGGGGTTACAATTCATTATGGTCCTAATTTAAGTGAAACTGTGGCCACATAGTCAATCTGTGGTACCAAATGCAGAGTTGCTCCATTAGTTTAATAGGTGTGGAGCAATAATATCAATAAAACCTTATTCTACTAAGGGCGTGCTTACATAAGGATAATCAGAATCAAGAAATGAAATTGAATTCCGATTACGGCATACTCCGATGTTTACCAAATCTGGAGGAATCAAAATTTAGTGGGTCCCACACAAATTTTGGAATCCAATTCTAATATTTGGCTGATTTGGATTCCCAACATAGAAAAGGTATTTGGATTCCGGATTGCTTGGGTATTCGGAGTGCTAAACTTTTTCCCTTTATGCCCTCACTTACTTTTATTATTTCCCAGATTATCTTTTTAACCCTAGACTGCATTTTCCTTTTCACGCAGCTCCTTTCTCTCTTCTCTCAGCCGCATGCCTTTCATGTGTGATTGCTACTTACCAATTCGAAGTTCACATCCACCAGCTTGGAAGAATTTGCTAAAGATTTTTCGAGTCTCCATTATTTCCTTAAAATACAGGAAGTTCTCCACCTTCCATGTGAAGGAACTTATTTTCTCGTTCTTTTCCACCTTCCATGGAAAATTTTCATCAGTTCACTCTCGAAAACACAAGTTGAGTAGTTGTTATGTTGTCTAACACATTTATAAAATTGTATCATTCCACCATATGGAATTTCAAATTGTTCATGACATACACAATCCTAAGAACAAAATGAGCATGCGTAAGCATAACTCAAGTAACATCGAGCACAAAGAGCAGGTTATAAACAATATATGCAAATCATGGTGGTTTACGCTATCTTGGCTAGCATTAATACATATTTGATTTGGGACAAGGGCATTTTAAAAATCATACTGGTTTATATTCCGATTCTGTTGAATTAGTAAACAGCTTTATGGAATTCTATTCCGATTCCAGAACATTTAAGTAAACAGTTTCAACAGGAATCTGATTCTGACTTCTCTTCATTCCAACTCCTCCTCAATTCCATTCCTTCTATTTTCATTACTGTTGCGTAAACGCGCCCTAAGTGTGGTTGATTGTATGAATAATAGAATGTTGTTGCACTCGATTTTGCGCCAAGTCTTATGTTTGTTCCAAGTATTCTATGTCTTTTCTTAGAGGCTATTTCCAAATGTTCCTACGTCTTCCTCTACCCTTTTGCCATGAACCTCTAACATAACACGAAGCAAAAGGATTGCAAATGTAATTACTTGAAGAACCAAAGTTTCAGGAATATACCAGTTTGATAGAAGTACGAAAGGATAACTTGATTTAAGATTGAATTGATAATGATGTGTTAAAATGATAATATCAAAGATTCATTTACAACTTCGTTGTGCAACTCAAAAGCTTAGCAAATCAAAAGGAAATTGAAATGACATGAATTAATTGGAAGGTGACATGAATCCACATTAATTGAAAGGCAACTTAAAGTTTCGATTTTTATTACAAAATTAAATATTTTTGAGGCTGAAATAGCCTCGAATGGCTAAAATTCCACTTATATTACATAAAAGTTTAGTTTGAAATGCGATGTCGTTCCTTTTTCGAAAATGTATCATGGACCCAAATTGGAGCTCAGACTCCAAATTGTAAATTCCCATTGTGTCCTCTTGTCTTTCAATGGTCCATTTCCTCTTCAATCCATTTAGGCATTTGTTTTACATTAGCCCCATCTAATTATCGCATATTCTAACTGGAGCATTTGTAGATCTTTGGTTTACATGTCCAAACCACCTTAACTATTTTTTCTCTTCTTATCTTCAATTGTGGACACTTCTATTTTACCTCGGATATCCTCATTCTTAATCCTGCCATTTCTCGTGCGACCACCTATCCCACGATGTAATTTTCATTTTTGCTGCACTTGTTTTTTGCATTTATTGATGCTTGACTACCAATATTTTGTGCTATAAAGCATTGCTAGCTTTATAGTCGTCCTATAAAATTCATCATTGAGCTTTAGTGGCATAAGTCTGTCGCACAACACATCTGATGCACTCTTTCACTTCATCCATCTAACTTGTATTCTATGGTTGAGATCCCCATCCAATTTTCTCTTCTTTTGCACGATAGATCCAAGATAACAAAATGGCTTACTCTTCTGGACTTCTTGATCCCCAATCCTTACCTCTATCTTATTTGAACCTCCATCCCACTGAACTTGCATTCCATATACTCTGTCCTTGACCTACTTAAGCGAAAAGATTTAGATTCAAACACTTCACGCCAAATGTTAAGCTTCACATTTAATCTCTTATGTGTTTCATATATCAATATTATATCATGTGCGAAAAGCATACAACAAATGATATCATCTTGAATATATCAGGTTAACTTATTCATTACCAAAGCACAAAGGTATGACTTAAAGCTGAGTCTTGGTGCAACCGTATGGTTATGAGAAATCTTTCAATTTGTCCTTTATGAGTTTTTATTGCAGTCTTTACTCCATCATACATAGTATTCCTTGCCTAGATATACGTTGCTTGTAATTTTTTTTCTATAGAATCCTCCAAATAATTTATTTTTGGTCCCTATTATACATATTTTTTCCAAATCTATAAAGACCATGTTCAAATCCTTTTGCATATCACTATATCGTTCCATTGATCTCCCAAAAAGATAGATTGCCTCCATAGTTGTGCGCCCTCACATGAACCCGAATTAATTGTCTGAAACCCGTGTCTCTTGCCTAAGTCTATGCTCAGTTACTTTCGTCCAAACTTCATTATATGGCTCATTAACTTAATAACTCTGTATTTCATGGAACTTTGTATGTCATCCTTATTCTTGTAGATAGGCACCAAAGTGCTTTTCCGTCCCTCATTTGCCATTTTCTTCTCTTTCAAAATCTTCTTGGAAAGGTTCAACATATTAATGTTTAGGCATCGTAATTCTTAAATGCCCCCCCTAAATAGCTTTGGGATTAGTGAAGCTCATAGGCTCCTATTGGGTGTTTACTTTAAGTTACAAGATGTCTTAAAGTTCAAAATTGGTCCCAATGACCCATTAACTTTAAGTTTTGGCCAAAACTTGTTGAGGGAGAGGGCTTTTTGTCATGACACAAACTTCTATATATTCACTCATCTACTCATCTCTCTATAAGTGATGCATGCCTTTAAAAAATTAAAGCAACTAGAATAAAAGACGAGCTTTTTCTTAGAGAGAAGTTCATGTTCCGTTAGGCTTGAAATTGAGAGTGAAAATCCATCTCCTTCTCAACTCTTTCTATTAGACAAAGAGTGCACTAACTTCCACTCTTTCTCTAGGTCCATTATTCATCTCGAATACTAAAATTCATAAAAAAAAAAAAAAAAAAAAAAGATGTTATATATAGATGTACATACTAAAATTTGTAAAATCTATTCATTTCATAGTTATTCATGTCTTGATTATTTTTTATCTTGTATATGTATTCTAAATAAACAAAAAGAAAATATATCTTAATGATCGTGTTACATTCCACGTGCAAGAAGTTAACTAAAGGCATGATATAATATTTGTGCTAAAATCAGTTTCTAAAAAGGATGCTTATTTACTTATTTGATTGTATTTGAACAAATTCTTCACTTATTAATAAATTTCATAACCATTTGTCATTAACATATAAAAGTAAAAATATTTTTCACCTTTTCACTGCAAAAATTAGCCGGTAACGAAGTAATATTGTGGCACATAACATGTATTTTGTGATAGTTGAAATTTAAGTAACTTATTTCACCAATCCGTTATTTTTGTCACACTACATAAATACCAAAATTTCAAACTCTCATATTTACTATGTCATAGCAGTTCAATATGTTGCTTACATAGTTTTAAAGGCAAATGCATTTTTTATTTTAGAATGACTCGTACATTCACTTCATGCCTTATAAGTATAGAGCCCCATGCCTTAAACTCAACACCATCAAATAGATCATTCTTTGAGAAAATAAAAAGTTACTCTTCTTTGAAGCATGGACGGAATAAACATATTTGGGATTATGGTAATTTTGGTTTTGGTGAGCAACAAATTTCCAATATTGGAGGCAATTGATGGCAAGGTTTTGGCTGATTGCAAAAAATATTTCTCCACAAAGTATAGTTGGGATGCATACAACTACATATTCTATGGACGGGCAATTAGTGACAAAATTTGTCGGGCTATTGTGGCATTGGGAAAAAAATGTCATGATACTTTTTTGAATTGGACCCTTGAGGGGAGCTTTGGAATTAGAAGACCTAAGCCTTTGGCAAGGGGTCAACAACTTTGGAATCATTGTGTTCTATCTAGCATCGCACATGTTTCTTCTTCCTATTAGAAGATGAATTATATTGCTTCCTAGCTTAATATGTGTGGAACATTTCATGAGTTTGAATAAAATTTCAATGAATTGACTTCACCTTATTACTTAAAGTTCTAATACATTAATATTTTTTGCTGGTAGTATGAACATTAGTAAAAAAATAAAACAACTTCCTCACCAATTTTGAAAAATTATGCAGTATCTTTGTTATTTTCTTAGAAACTTATATTTTTGGTCTCAGTTTTGAATGTAAGCCGATATTTTCAGTTTTATGGGTACTCATGAGATTGCAACCATTCTTGTCACTATCATGAGTCTTCTTTGCTATTCATAAATCTAAGTTGAGAATGGTGAAACATATATTGACCAAAGTTCTTGCAGAACGACAATGAAGTGGGTTTATGAAATATTTGTTGGAGTTGTGCCCCTCAAGTCATTTTATTAAATATTATATAACTAGTTTATGTTAGTTAATTATATATTATTCATTCATGAGTTTGACTTTATATTATAGAGATAATATTCTATGAATGAGTCCATAGGAATTAAGGTATGAAAATTTTTTCTTGAATGAGGTTAGAGCAGGGAGACTTATATTCCATTGTCACTTAGCCCTTAAACAAAGTTCTTAGTCATTTGGAAAGTCAACTGGATATTGATTGTCTGGAAATACCTGTTTATTATCACATAAAGGTTAGCATGGTCTTATGCTACGCATGTTAGATACATGGTGGATATACAGGTGCTTGTCTGTTAAGCAAGTTAATTGATTATTGACTGATGAAGAAGTTTAAATGTATGGATGCTTACCACATGCCAAAGACTCAATTGTGACAAAGCTTCTAGTTGTAGTATGCAAATAGTTCTTATACCTGAGGCATCATAGGATCTTATATTTATAGATATGAACTCTAGTTCCATCTCAAGGCCCTTTGTGCTTTGCGGGGCCCCATAGTGTGTTGTTTGGCTTTTTGTGTATAAGTACGGAGGTACATGAATGCACAATGTGGAATCTATGCGCATAGTATTTGTTGATTAAGCTATGTTTGTGAAATCAGATACTAGGCAGGATCTCCTGCAAATAAAATATTAACTTTGCACAGTAGACTAGTCAAATGAGCAAGTCAACTAGTTACAAGTTAGTTAGTGATATAAAGTGCAATTGCAGGAGCAAAACCTTATTGGCCAATAGGTTCAACTAATTAGAGTATGCCCAGATTAGTTTCACAACAATAATCCATATGCTTGAACACATTTACATATCAGTTCATTATGCAAACAACAATGACAAAGCAATTATGAATTAAAACATGATGGATTGACTAGTCAAGCTCACCAATCAACTAAATACAATTTTGTAACAGTTAAACAAATGTAAATCTACGAATCAAACTTAGTTCACTACAAGTTATCCTAGTTAACACCAATTCAGTTCATTGCTCATAATATGCAGTGTAAACTTTGAAATCAATTGTACTGACTAGTTAAACCTACTAGTCAACTGAATATAGATTGTTAGGTGCCCACAAGCATATAAACCAAGCAAACTTATAAAGTTAAAACAAGACAGTATGATCTTTAGTTATGTTTTAGCCTTGATTCTTGAGTTATGTTTACTTGGTTAACAACGTGTTAATACTAGCAAACTCTACAACGTTTATCACTAGCAATGGTTATTTGTTCATAAAGAATGCTATGTATAGTATTGAACACAAGGAAGTTTTTTGGCCAAAAAAACCCACGTCTAGGTTAAAAAATTGGGGACTCTCCACAGAGTCCAATCCACTTGTATAATCAAGGTTCGTACAAAGACCACACAAGCTCAATTCTTAGATCCATATCTACGGAGCAGCTTTGTGCAACTTGCCTTACACAAGATGGATTCCTTTGGTCTTCACGAAGTGGCAGCTCCTTTTGAGCTTTTCACCTTATGGAACTGAAATAGTGTTGTCTCCAGTCTTCACAAAATGGCAGCTCCTCCTGAACTCTTCTCCTTGTGGCACCACACAAACTATGCATAAGATGATATGACAATGATATGCAAATTTGGATTCGATGTCTAGTCAGTTTTACCAATCAAACACTTGAAAGATGAAACCAATGAGAATCCAAAATAGGCAAGTTCACAGATTTGAAACTTGGAAAAACTTGTCCTAAAACAAAAATCAAAATCACAAAAACAATACTATGCAATGATATGGGTATTTAGTGCATGAGTATGATTTTGTGGGTATGGTTTTCAAGTAAGAACACAAGAGGTTGCTCAAATCTAAAATCAACTCTTTTCTAAAATGTAAAACTCCTGGCCAAAACAAATGAGCATATAAAACAAATTTAAGCAAGCAAATTCAAAGATAGGTTTAGAATTATTCAGCGAAGAACATTACCCATAAAATATGCTTGATGCTCCTAAGAGATCTGAGATAGAGATGAAAATAAAACTCTCAAAAACTTTTCCAATCTCAAACCCCAACAACAAATGAACCCTAGAATGGCTTTATAAAGATGGCTACGTTTTAGACAAAGAGAAGGGATGAAAAGTGACGTGTCATGTGTAAAATCAATCTAGAAAGATCTAGGGCTAAAAATGCATTTTCGGGAAAAAGTGTCAGATGACCCATGTGGGCTATCTTAATTTGCATGCCTAGACAGTTGGATAACAGATGGAATTTCTGACTAGACAACTGCACTAAACAAAAGGAATCTGGAAAAATAAGCTTGATATGCAAATGCAAATGTATGATTCAAACCTTTTGTAGTGTATAAGGCTGGTGCTTTGATAAGTTCAATCCCAGTAGAAACCCCAGATCAACATTGTATCCTAACTCTAAATTATGAGCATGTGTGGTAATA
Source organism: Pyrus x bretschneideri (assembly GCF_019419815.1). NCBI lineage: Eukaryota > Viridiplantae > Streptophyta > Magnoliopsida > Rosales > Rosaceae > Pyrus > Pyrus x bretschneideri. The sequence goes on from NW_025999657.1 coordinate 425,390, forward strand.
TTTACAATTTTTGACAAGGAAGGCAAACATTAAACCTAGTACTTAACAGTTTGTAATAAAGTCTTTAATATGAGATGCATAATGGTGATTATAGGTATCTACGTGTGATTTGTTATTATTTCATATTACATAAATCTTGGACAGGATATGGAAAAACCGAATTGAATTGTAACTAAAATCAAGGTTCGAAAGAGTATCATGATTAGTTCGCGTACACTTCTACTAATCTAGCCATGAAATGTTCTTAGGTGTCACTCATGGTTTTTAGAGTTAATTAATTAATTATTTAATTTCACTGTCGAGTTCAGTTAGAACTTAAGAGGACATACTACTATGGTAGTTCTAGCAAAATTAACTAGTATGATGATTATAAATTATTAATTTTAATTACATTGGATTTATTAGGCCAAATTGACATGTTTTAATTAAATATTTTTTGGATTTTATTTTAAAAATAGGGATGTTCATGAACTAGACCAAATAATTGAGCTATGTGATTGGTCAATATAACATTAGGGTATGGTTTGGCGCCTGTACATCTTGTTTATAATTTTAAATTGTAATAAGGTTTTTTTAGTTGTTTTTTGGGTTGTCCCCACTAAAAGAAATTTCTAGCTTCGTCCATAGTTGGCCTTTTGTCGTCCTATAAAATTCTTCCTTGAGCTTTAGTGGTAGACGTCAGTTGCACAACACATACGGTGCAGTCTTTCACTTCATTCATACAACTTGTATTCAATAATTGAGATCTCCATCTAATTCTCCGTTCTTTTGCACAATAGATCTAAGATACGAAAGTGCCCACTTTTTGGTACTTCCTGATCTCCAATCATCACCCTTATCTCATTTGAACCCCTATTTCCACTGAACTTGCACTCCATATCTTTGTCCTTGACCTACTTAGGTGAAGACTTTTAGATTCCAACTTCACGTCAAATGCTAAGCTTCACATTTACTCTTTTCTGCATTTCATCCATAAACACTGTATTATGTGCGAAAAGTATACACCAAAGTTATCATCTTGAATATATCTCGTTAACTCATTCATCACCAATACAAAAAGGTATGAACTTAAAGCTGAGCCTTGCGTAACCTATGGTTATGAGAAAGCTTTCAAGTTGTCCTTCATGAGTTCTTATTGCAATCTTGCTTCATCATACATATTCTTTATTGCCTAGATATTGCTACTCGTAAAGTTTCTCTTGGGACCCTAACATACGATTTTTCTATATCTATGAAAATCATGTGCAAATACTTTTGCATATCTCTATATCGTGCCATTGATTTCCCCAAGGCATAGATTGCCTTCATAGTTATACGCCCTGGCATGAACCTAAATTGGTTGCCTGAGACTCGTGTCTCTTGCATAAGTCTATGCCTAGTTACTTCTCCCAAAGCTTCATTTGTATGACTCATTCACTTAATACCCCTATAGTTCATGCAACTTTGTATGCCACCCTTATTCTTATAGATAGGCAGCAAAGTGTTTTTCTGCCACTCATTTGGCATAGTCTTTGTTTTCACAATCTTATTGAAAAGATTTGTGAGCCATGCTATCGTCTCTCTCAAAACCTTCCGCACTTCGATTGATGTATCGTCAAAACCTATGCTTTTCTATGTTTCATCTTTTTCAAAGCTACAACCACTTTTTCTTTTCAGATTTAGTGGTAAAAAGAAATTTCTATAGTTGTCCGAATGCTCACTCAAAGACGTACTCATGTCGTGTCATTCATTGAAAATAACAGTTTTTTTTTTCTCTATCCATTGAAAAATATGATTTATATATATATATATATATATATATAAAATAAAATAAAATAAAAATCGATGCATGTGGCAGTGAAAAGTGAAAATGTGTTTTCTTTTAGTCAGGTTGCTGATATTGAACCTGTACAGATGCTTCATGTAAATGTGTAGTCTTATTCGTTGCGTAATTTCCTGTTTGCAGCGATGAAAGACCTTCGGATTTTTTGTCCTTTGATTACTAACATTAGTATTTTTAGTATAATTAAATATTTGATTATTTACCTATTATAGTCCCATAGTTTTCTCACTGAGGACATAGAACATGGAGAGCAGCTAGTACCTGCCATTGATGATGACCGCAGCAAAAATAAAGTTGTGGCTACCATGCATGGCGTGTCCTTGGTACACCTGCAATTATTCCCATTCACTTGTTTGGCTCTATCTGTAAAGCTTAGCTACTGCAAAAATGGATAAACTGTATGACTTTTTAAGATTTTCAATTATAGCCACTAAATTAGTACTGACCCTAAGATTCTCTTCACACGCAACATCGAAACTTACACTAGTTTATCCCCCCTCTAATATATATCTCCATTTGGCTTTGTGTGGAGGAAAACATACATAAAATAGGTTTATCGTTACTTTAGTGTCCTGGTTTAATGGTATGAATTCACTTTAAATGATATGTTATTACTAAAACAGACTGTTACGTGATTGTAAACTCGTTTCATGCAAAGTAGTCTCATTCAAGCCTAGAGAATACCCAAAAAAATAAAAAATAAAAAGCAGCCATTTATCTCCATAACCTTTCGAATCAAGAGCTAGGGTACTAGCAAGTGCTCGTAATTTCAATTTGGGGGACCATTTGGAATCGAAATTGTCTTTTGCGTATTTCTCTAACAGTCAAATAGTAGGTAGCTGTATGAATGTAAAGAGACGGGACATCATATGTGCATGCATGCCTTGTTACATGTTAGATAGTAGTGGTGGCCACTGCAGAAGTGAGAGGGATTGTAACTTGTGAAGGAGCAGAGCCAGCCGTGCATCATCATCATTTCTTTGTTATAATTAGTTAGACAGAAAATTATGAAGGGGATTTAATTAGTCAGATAATAGATTCATGTTACACAAAAACCATTGTTTGGAGACATGTTACACGTTAGTAAAGTGAAGAATCGCATTACTATTAATTTTGGATTGGATATTTTAATTCTGTTTAATTGGCTAAGACAAGTTAATCTAAAATTTTAATATTTATTTAATTATGAAAAAATATATTATGATGCGGGGCTAGTACTTGTATAATTAATTGAAAAATATGTGAAAGTTTGTACATATTACATGTAGGTAATGGTCATGCTTGAGATATCTCTCATGACACATCAAACACATTTTCATAAACCCGATACATTCAAGCTCACACGGACCTAAGACGTGTAACTTAACAAGGCTTGTTAGAGGGGTTGAGGATAGTGTGAAAGGTCATGGAGATCCACAACGGCGAATAAACTCTTTGATAATGAAGACTTCGAGCTTTTCGGAAGTCCAAGCCCATTACTTAAAATCTCTCATGCTTCCTAAGCAGATGAAATACACAAGACATAAGCTTCCAGCGCCCTCTCTTACATATAGGACATAATATGATGATTTTCTTCCCTTGTTTACCCCCTGAAAAGCAATTCCAACGTCTTACTTATCCATACGATATTAGAATATTTCAGCACTCCACTTCATCCCCTGAATACAAACTATTTACAATACTCCCTTTGTGACTTTGTCTATGGGATTATTGTCACCAATTATAAATTGGATGTCTCGGCTCAAGCAAAGAAAAGCCTTCAGCGACATGCAAGCAAGAGACCTTCTCCCAACTCCAAAAACACCAAAGCCAACCAAGGCTCAGCCTTCTCATGTTCTTACACGTCAACCTTTCATGCCAAGCATTTTTCAGTATCCATCACCTTCAACCATTTCAAAATTTGTTTAAAGACATTCAGTGGCTAAATACAAGTTGTGCAAGAAGACACAAAGCATTCCTTCGAACATGTTTTTTCTTCAGAATGCTTAGAACCTTGCTACTCAGAATAAAAGAAGGTTTATCGCTTCTTCATAGTGAAGAAATTAAGATTTCACCATAAAATCAATTGATAATATGGGTAGTAGCCTGACCTTTTATAAGTCTTGGCATGGTTTGATCGTTCACCGATGTGAGACTTTGTCCTCACATTTGTAAGAGTTTGAGACCCCTCTTGTCCCACATCAGGCAACAGTATTTTTTCACTAGCCTTTATATAGGCTTATTCCTTCTTCTTAGTAATTAGAACTTAAACCATTTAGAAATGGATTGAAGGATTGAGCCTTATGGTTGTGTGGATTAGGCTTAAATATAATATAGCATAAATACAATTAATATTAATGAATCAAGACAAGAGCCTTGGGGCCTTGGAATTTAAAATTAATCAAATTCATTAATTTTAATTTTCGGATTAAGTTTTTAATTAATTTATTAATTAAAAACATTTTGATTAAAAGACACGGTTATTAGAAAAAGTTGTGTACTTTCAAATACACTGAACATGTATTCGAAAGGGTGTGAAACAGCCTATATATTTGCAATCACAGTATCCAAGTGAGATCATCCTTTCTTCCTCTTTTTCTTCCATGCGAAATTTCCAGAGAGTAAGCACACAAAGCAAATTCGCTAGAATTCTAGAATCCAGTGCAGGTTGTGGAGTTAGGTAGTTGAATCCTGATCGACCAGACGTTGTAGAACTACAAGCACAAGAGTGGGACGAAAATACTGTTCGAATGACATAGTTTTAACGCTAACCTCTACCTTCTGTGATCAAGCTAGTATCATTGATATTCTTATATTAGTTTCTGTATTTATTATATAATTTCATTCTGCACATCAAATATTTTTGGTTAATAAAATATTAGAATTTCAAGTTCTGTTTATTTCTGTTATTTTTTTTGTTTATTTTTGAATTGTTCTCCAACAATCTTCGAACAGTATGGAACAATCAGGAACTAAACCTCATTCTGAGAAGCTTGAGAATGAGATGATTCATTGTATGATGTCTATGTAGTATGCAAAACAGCTAAGGAACTTTGGGAATCACTTGAGAAAAAATATAAAACCGAGGATGCTGATTCGAAGAAATTTGTCATGGGCAAATTTTTGGATTACAAAATGGTGGATTCCAAGTCCATTGTCTCTCAAACTGAAGATCTCCATAAAATCATCCATGACATTCATGTTGAAGGGATGGTGATCAATGAGTCTTTCCAAGTGGCGTCCTTTATAGAAAAACTACCACCTTCTTGGAAAGAGTTCAAGAATTATCTCAAGCACAAACGTAAGGAGATGACCCTTGTGGATCTCATTGTAAGGCTGAGAATAGAGGAAGATAACATAAAGAATGAGAAGGGCCTGGTTTTGAGTATGGAAGCCAAGGCGAATGTTGTTGAAGGAAGTTCATCAAAGCAAAGACTGAAATTCTAGAAAACCAAGAAGAAGGAAAAGAACTATGCCCCTAGAGTGAAAGGCAATGACTTCAAGAAAATCAAGGGAAGTTGCTGGGTTTGTGGAAAGCAAGGTCATAGGGCTCAAGAATGTTGTCATCAAAGGGATCAAGGTCTTGTAGGTCAAGGCAACAACAACTGCGCAAACCTGATTGAAAACAATGTGGATGCCCTGGCTGCTACGATTTCTGAAATCAATCTAGTATCTGACCACGTTGATTGGTGGATAGATACTAGTGCGACTCGCTATGTATGTGGTGATAGAAATATGTTCTCTTCGTACCAGAAAATCGAGGGAAACGAGCAGCTGTTTATGGGAAATGCATATGCATCTGTTGTGGATGGAATAGGGAAATGTGTTCTTAAATTCACTTTTGGAAAAGAATTAACCCTCTTTGATGTGCTGCATGTCCCCGATATAAGGAAGAATCTTGTTTCTAGTCCTATCCTTAGTAACAAGGGATTCAAACTAGTTTTTGAGTCCAATAAGTGTGTACTAACTAAAGGGAGAATGTTTGTAAGGAAGGGTTACCTTGCTAATGGATTATTCAAACTAAATGTACTTGCTAATGTTATGAATGAAATAAATAATGTTTCTGTCTTTAGATTGTTGGAGCAATATTAGAAAATATGAAAAATGACAATATAATTCCAATGATAATAATCATAAAGAAATTCACAACATCAATTATATATGAGATTAATATAAACAATTAAAGAGAAAGTTAGAAAACCTGACAAATTTGGAAATTGAGGCTTGCATAAATGCAATGTCCTAAAGACAGAATTTCACACGTACTCTTGTGCTTGTAGTTTGTTTGGCGTCCGTCTCTCAAGATTCAACAATCTATAATCCGAAGTAAAAGCACTTCAATCATCGGACTCTGGCGAACTTCATATATTCCATACTCTCAAGACACGACTCGGAATTTGACTAACCAAGACTAAAAGAGCTTAGAGAAAAACTCTTCTCTTAATTCTCTAGACATGTGGGATGTTTGAGTTTATATAGAACTCAAGCCACCCCCTTTTGAAACATTGTGACCGTTGCCTAAAGTTCCAATGAACAGACGTAACTCATGAATTTGAATTCAACTGTGACACATAACTTTTATTTTTCATTCATATAAAAATTAAATATTATAATATTAATTATAATATATAATTTCCAACAACATTTTCATAGAACAAGCCCATTCATGCCTTCTGACAATAAGACCTCAACATGTAATTAACAACATTGTGGTGGACGTTGTTAATAGGCTCCACATATATAAAATTCTTAATTCGCCACTAAACTTACTAATGATGGAGACATAAGTTGTCACATCCCGACTCGGGTCCCCACCACATCCCGGGCTCAACTCTATCGTAGCACGATATTATCCGCTTTGGGCCTCGACTACGTCCTCATGGTTTTGTTTCTGGGAACTCAAATGAGAACTTTTCAATGGGTCACTCATCTTGGGATTGCTCTCGTGTGAAATCGCTTAACTTCGGAGTTCCGATGGAACCTGAAGCCAGTGAGCTCCCAAAAGGCCTCTTGCTAGGTAGGGACGGGAATATACATATAAGGCTTAAAAGATCAACTTCCCTGAACGATGTAGGATGTTACATAAGTTCTTAGACATCACTCATATATATTGTTCGCATATTTTTACTTAAATAATGGCATATGTGCGAAGTGGTGATAGAGACTTATCTACATTATTGAAGTCGTAATATTGTTAAAGGAAACTGATAATACACAATTATTTCCTCTTCAAACAAACTTCTATTTAATCATGTTTATTGTTTTTGTTTAATTCATTCAATTCAATGAACAAAAATAATAAAAATGTGTGTGAGAGGCTAATAAGTACGTACAAACCACCTCCAAGTTTTGCAAGATAGCATTAGTTGTGCTTAATCCCTTTTCGTGGTGTTGAGGATAGCTTTCTCTTTGTAAGTGCCGACACTCTTTTTCCCTTCGACCAGGTTGAAATCATTGGTAAGGTTTTTATTGAGATCCAATTATTTACTCTATCCTCACCCCTTAGTTTGTAAGTTTTCCCGATTTATTGAATATCGTTCTTACTCAACAAACCAAAAAAAAAAAAAAAAAAAACAAACAAACAAACAAAAAAAATGAAAACACCTCCAGGTTTTAAATATTAACAATACCCTAGACCTCCCAATTCATTACTAATTAATTTTGACATGAATATTGATACTCTAATTGTACAAGGACTAAGCAAAATGAATGAGAATCTAATCTGCCAAAGACTAACGCAATTTCTCCAGTTAAATATTTCAATTTCCAGAGAGCGTTAGAAAATTAAAATAATATTCTCAGCTGGTGAAAAACTCTATCAACTAAATAGAAAGCATGTGTTGAAAACTCTGTTAAAATCTCATGGCCATAATTTTTTTTTCCCTTAAAGAACTTGACTTTTAAAATATCAAATTTTTTAGACTTTTATTTGGTCCAAAAACACTGGCAATGTGATAGCCAGGACCACAATCACAAGCACCTTACGGCCGACTGCCAAGCGGCGTATTAAAAAACTAAGCAGTCCTTTAGTTAATGGCAAGAAGATTTAACAGTCGGTCTACCATTACTGAATCTTTGATTCTTGATTTGTTAATAGTATAATAACCAAAAGAACCAAGTGAACCCCCAAAAAGCCCAACTCATGCACGCCACAAGGGGATACTTAGTCAAACCAAATTCTAATTTGTATCGTGTGTTTAAAATATCTATATGGATGGAAGTATCAAAATGCAATTTTATAAAAATGTTGATGGATATATTAATATTGGTTTCCTTCAACCGAAATTAGAGAAAAAATTCTCAAAAAAAAAATCAAAAACTCAAAATCTGCAATGTGTGCCGGAAAATTTCTGTAGCGGATCATTAAAAATCATCCATATTAATTGATATTCCTATACCTCACAAATATAGGGTAAAGTTTGCATTTCACCTGTCATTCCATATCGATCCTTGATTTTTCATATGTTTCAACAGAAATATCGACAATTTTATAAATATTTTAAACAATGGTTGCATCGAAACCTAAATCAGAGGGGTATATATAGAGGAATTCTGGATTTAGAAACTGGATCGGAACGTCTTTAAGTGGATTGTATAATACAAATTTCTCAGAGTTTGAAAGTTAAAATTAACCGGATTATCTAGTTTGGATAACGTTTCCTATAAAAGTTAAAAACTCTTTTTGTTATTTAGAAGAAGGGTCGGTATAATGATGAACGATACAATTACAACATAATTTCAAGTATGCGTACCATTAAATGGTTAGGTTGGCCTTAATTTTTCAACTTTACTTGTTGGTTCGAGGAGACCCCAAAGTTACTCCATCCTTCTCGAGGATTTTATTCTTTCTTAACGTTATGAATGAAACCACTACCGTTTCTTTTAAAAAAAAATGTCAAAGTGTGCGTACATCTTTAATAACTAATTTCTTAAAATATATTAACAGTGAATAATATTTTGATCAAGAAAGAATTGTGCGGACACACGAATTAAAGACGCGCCACTAACTACGTACCCTAGTTAGAAACTCAATTGAATAAACTATTTAGATTCACAGCTCTACATTCCAAAATACGTTGTTTATGTATCAACAAGTATACATGTGCTTCGGTTAGCAGAGTTCAATAGAAAATTGCAGCTGTTTTTGTCGATCCAATGGTTCGAATCTGCGTGCAGATTCGCAAATCCAAATCACTATCGAAAACACGTGGTTAAGGTTACTAAACGGATTTATGCATGTATTTACCAAAATTGGGGTTAAATGATACCGTATTATTTTGGTCAAATGATAACATTTGGTTACAGTTATCCAGACGCAATGATTAACATTTTAAGATACACGAACACCCACCTTAACTTATAACTTATGGAAAATTGTAGTGAATGCTATGAACATTCTAAACTAGTATATGAGCTAGCCATTCGACCAATAAAAGAAAAACTGGCATATGCATATGACATATTAGGGTTTACTATTGATTTGATATGCTTCATAAATTTCTGTTAATATAACATTATGTCTGAACGAAATGTTGGAGGTTCGTGCTTCAGATTAAACAAAGTGGTGATTATTGGTTCTCAAATAACAAATGAAGGTTATTTATAAGACCTTCAACATCTGATGTATTAGGTTACCAACTAAATACTATGTGAACAATTAAACTATTTGAAATGTCACATTGCTGGACCTACCAAACTGTTCTAATAATTCACAGACAGTAAGCCGAAGGTTCAATATATCCCCCTACTCACGAGAACAGATAGGCCATGATATGGACATTATTTTCAAGTTGAGATTAATTATATATGTTGTTTTTGTTGATTGATGAACATTGTTTGATGATGATTCTATTATTCCTAAACTTTCACACTTGGGAGACATCCTTTCATAAATTACGTTGAATTATTAGAGCTATCTCTACATTTTGATGACCCAATGGGCAAATATTACCTTGCACTCTTTTCGACTCTTTTTTTTTCAACCAGTCGGTTAGTATCGACAAAGAAACATCAACAATGGTATTGGAGAGAGAGTGCTCCGTCGATACCAATCGACCGGTGCCTCTTTAGTGACTAATCTCTAGCGCTTATACGAATCATCTATGAGTGTAGAGAGCGAGCGAGATTGACCACTTCAAACCAGCTATAGGAAATTCATCATTGACCCACTCGAAGTTCTTTATTAACAAATTACTAATTAGGTTTAACAAGTCAACAATGTCCTCTTCAAATTATATAATTTAAATACTTTTTAGATTACAATATATGAGAATTCCTAAAATAACATGAATGATAAATTAGGGGGATTAGTTTCAATTGACAGATAATTAAGCAAATCAAGGTAGAGTTGACTTTAACCATAAATAAAGGGCAAGAATTGATTAATATCGATGTAAAATAAAGGATAAAATATGGGATGCTACCATTTCTTTTCCGTTTTGAAACATTCTGTTTATGCTTAATTTATTTATTAAAAAAAAAGGAGATAAATCAGGAAAATATAAATAGATGTGGTTATTCCTTTCGCATCAGCTAGATTATCCTTAGAAGATCATAAAAAATCTAGGGCTCTAAAATGGCCCTCAAATGAAGTTCAGCCTCATATTTCCACCCTTATAAATCATAATGTGCCCCTAACCACTGAATTAACAGGCACTTGGAAGTGACATACGTCACATAACGCCCATATATTCATAGGCCCTACGGACTTCCAAATCCCCACCTTCACTAAATTATCATTTCCCTAACTGTTTAGTTATTGAATTATTTAGTTTTACTAAAAGTTCTAATTAAATAACAAATGATGTTTTACCACAGTAATTAAACATTCTCATACTTATATACTTTGTCACGAGTTTAATTCTCACCGTCTATGTTCTTTTCCTAACAACTAACTAAAAACTCACTAACTAGATACAGCAGCTACACCAACCAAAGTACGGTAATACAGCAGTGTAAAGACAGATATTCTTCTGGTTTTGGGCAACCTTACCTTTAGTAATTAATATTGGAACTTGTTTCAGTTACCTTAGCATGAATTCGGATTCTCGCTAAATTCTTTTTGTAAAGATTTCAAAGATTCGTTAATTCTGTCTGTTCATCGTATATTATGCAGATAAAAATTATTTTAAATGTTTTTATTTAAAATTAAACACAAATAATATTTGTTAAAAATTGATCGCACGATATACAATATACAATGAATAGATACAATTTAAGAAACTTCAAAATTTTAACAAAAGATGCGGAGAGGATCCTGTTGTGACCTCTGCATAATTACATTCACTCGTTGATATATATTCTCCAACATCCACGTGCCACGTGGATTAAACTACTCCTAGTTTGACTGTTCCCCAAAGCCGTTTAGAGACTTGCAAAACTGGATGTTGTCAACAAGACCCACCCACCCTGCAGAGAAATCTCATCGTGCGCCAAAACGGCCTCCCACATTTTTCATTAATTATCTCAGCCAATTAAATTAAAATAAAACATCGTAATAATTAAAGAAAAAATCCCAGAAATAGAGCGTAATAAAATAAAATTACTGAATTTACCAGCTTTGCAATACATAATCCTTCCCAAGTTGCATTCGAAATATTACCATTGCAAGATCAAAATTCGTCATGGATTCTTTCACATTCCAAAAATAAATTAAAACAAAATGGAAGAGTTATCGGTTTTTTTAATGTTAATTTAATTATTTTTTTCTAAAGAAAATATAATTAACCTCTGTACACAGGCGACCGCTCGGAAACGATCTTTGAAATTTTGGAATGCCGGAAGGCCTTGATCGGGCTCGGGAAATGCCATCCCCTACCTTTCGCCGGCGGTCTCTCACCTCCAACGCTACCAGCTTTTGAAGACATCATCGGCACGGCCACCGACCTCGATTTTCTCATCATCTTCTTTCTCATCGCAGCATCTGCGTCTTCTTCCTCCTCTTGGATTTCGCCCTCGGCTTTCTTCTCCGCCGTCGTCTCGTGCTCTCCATCATTAACCTCGCTTGTCTTGCTCCTGTGAGACGACCGGAATACCGACGACCAAAACGACGGTGTTTTAGTCCGTCCGCCGCTCTGGGGCTCGCTCCTGTCGCCGGCGGAGTCAAAGTCCGCGTGTCTAAAAGCGCCGCCGAGAAACTTCGAGGTGGAGCGCAGAAAAGGGACCGCAACCGACCGGGACCGCCGGAAAGACGGCTCGCTCTCGAGAATCTTGGAGACTCGGACGCCGTCGCCGGCGGGGAAGCGAGAGGAAGAAGAAGAAGACGAGGAAGACGACGTCGTGGCGCAGCAACCGCAGGGGCGGACGTTAGCGCAGTCGGGGCAGAGAACGACGAGGCGCTCGCGGAGGCAGACGGGGCAGATTCCACTCTTGCGGCGCTTGGAAGGGTGTTTAGGGCATTTCCAGACCTCCTCCTCGTCAACGTAAACCGCCGCCATCTCTGGCTGTGGATTCGTTGGCTATCTGTCGCTCGGGTTTTTTTCTTTCTTCTCTCTCGCTTGCGCGTTGTATGGTTTTCTTCTATGTGGCTGAGGTTTATAGGAGGTGGGGTTTGATTGGAGGAGACAACCTAACTGCGGTTAATATCCTAACCATGGTTAAATTAATTCGGGTTATGGGGCTTCGTTTGGTAAACCTTGGCGGACGGAACGCCCGCGTTCTGGGCTCGTTAATGGAATCGGTAGTAGAGCGAGGTGGAGGTTTTGAATTGGTGCCTCCGTGTTGTAAAGCTTGACCCTCTACTTTTGACTTATCTACGGAAATGCCATGTGGCAGTCCACACGTGCGACATGGTGAAATGGACCGGTCATTGGGCGGGCGGGTCCAACGTAAAAAAGACGGATTGATTATTTGTAAAGTAAGCATCTTCATAGGTGTTTCTTGACCTTTTGGTTTTGGAGTTGAGGATTTTTTTTATATTTTATTGTTCCTTTGTGAAGTAACAAGCAAAGCAAGGTGTTACTAGAAGCTCTGACCAAAAGAGTTGCTGATCTAATTGACTTTTGAAAACAACCAAGTCAAATTATCCCATCATTTGTGCTTTAATTTATGAATTTTGATCCTCGTGTAAAACAGTTTTGGCAAATATTCTACAAAATCACGTACAAAGGAGGTACGAGATTCCATGGTAGCGTAGAGAAATTAGTAAACCATGTTGGATTAGCAAATTTGATTCAACTTAGCTAGAACAATGAGTTCTGATGTATTTTTGTCTGCCCTCGTGATAGTAAAAGGGTAGCACATTTTGTCACCTCATATGTAGCTAGGCACGGTAGCTCTCATTTGTGGAACTTTGTTGGTCTTGATTTCTTTTTAATATTTTGGTAGAGGATGTAAATATTTTCATTTGAATTTAATAAAGTCTAACATTTTGACATAAACAATAATATTGGGGATTTTGCCTATAGGGCTCGTTTGGAAGGCTTTTAAGAATGACTAAAAGCGTTGAGAAAATGATTTTTGGATTCTAAAAGTACTTGAATTGCTTCCTTGAAAGAAGTAACAATTATGTGCTTCGTCCAATAAGCACATTCAAGTACTTTTTTAGAATTCACTTGTGCTTTTACTAAGAATTGGTTACAAAAAACATATTCTCCAAAATGCATTTTAGTCATTTTAAAAACACTTCTAAACGAGCTCTTAAGAATTGTGATTTTTTTTTACTCGCAGCTTATGGTACAAAGACCAACCAACCCTTTACCACTTAATATTACAATCTAGTTGTATTTCTCTTCACTTGTAAGTTTGAGGTCTTAGGTTTAATTTTCACCAAAGGCGAATTTGAATTATATTATTACTAACACATGGTGAGACTTAGCCCACTCATTTTCCTTAATGTAGATAATATCATTTGTTAAAAAAAACCTACAAAATAAAGGAAAATGTCACTTAAAAGTAAATATCAATTGGCGTTGTAGTCAATTAATTATTTATTTCTACATTTAAAGAAAGTCAAACAATTCGAGAAAAATTGAAATGTGGAATTACAAGAGTAAATTTCAAACTAAATTTTAGCTGTTTACTTTTACTAATCTAATGATGAGTCCATATTATATTATATATTTTACCTCATTCTTAGTATATTTTGGTAAAATTTTGATACTTTGTTTTATATTTTCAACATAGGACATTCGACTTTATCTAGAGAAAAACGTACTCAAACGGACAAACTTTGGAGTGATTCAAGTTGGAGGACGTTCATGTGTCTCTTGGCGTGTTCGTGTCAAAATTTTAGAAAGTTCTACCAAGTGGTTATTTTCTGGCGATTAAATAAAGGAGCAGTGTGCATTGCTGGAAAATGACGTTTTTTGGGCTTAAATGCAGTTTCTGGAGCCCAAGATCTCATATGGGTTCGTGGTCTTCTGGAAAAGTGTTCAAAATAGTTAAAGTTTTAAATCCAGCTATTTTGGGCTAGTTTTGGAGCTAATATGGATCCAAATCGTGGCTGCCAAGAATTTTGGACGAATTTACCAAGTCAATTTGGGATTAAGTTTCCTAATTTATTTGGTTCCCTAGTCTTATTTTAAGACCTTTTACTATAAGGATTTAATTAGAGTGGTATAAATAAGCCTTTTAGGCCTACCCTAGGTCTTCTTCTTTATGCAATTTTTGGAGAAAAGATTTTGGCCAAAGCTTAGAGATTTCAAGACTTAAACTTTCAAGGTGTTTTCATTCTTTTTCTTATTCAATAAAGACTTTGTGATTTCTATTATGAATATGCGTAACTAATTCTCTTTGCTAGGGTGAGGCCATGAGCCTTAGTATGAATATATAGTCTTTATTTAATTGCTTATGATATTATGCATGCATGCTTTGAATTATTAATCACTGTGTTTAAACTGTCTTTGTGTCTTAATGATTCGTGACCATTAAGATGTTTAGATAAGTAATCGGATGTAATTCAATCGGAATGCCACTGAAGGATTGAGTATTGCTTCTTGTGATTGATAGTTGTAATTTCACCTAGGGTGAATGCCACGTCTTAGGGGTTGCATGGTTTTTCAAGGAGTTTTCACAAAGCGTAATGAGTCATGCATGTTTATATTTGATCTGAATGTCATAGATGGATTGCATGTTTAATATACGTTCTAGCTTGAATACCACAAGTAGGATATACTTTAGGAAAACCTAACCTTCAAAGTTGCATGTGTACTTCATAAGTAATTGGTAAAACTACATAGGATTGTTAAGGTGGCGGAGGAACCCTAGTACTTTCTTACTTTGAACTCTAAAAATTGTTTCTTTTTCCCTCTTTAAAATTGCAAATTTTAAGTAACCTTTTTAATTAATTTCGTTTTTCTTAGTTTAGGTCATTAAATCACCTTTTTCAAAACCTTTGTTCTAAGTAATTAGTTGAGAATTAATTTCACGTTAATCTATTTAAATTAATCATTGTGGTGGAGAACGATATTGCTTGAGTTGCTATACTACAATAACATTGTACTTTTGCAAGTATTTTAAGTGTTTTTATCCTTACTTTTGTGGGTGGTAAAAATCCTATCCCCTAATTTCTTTAATGTAGATAATATTGTTTGTTAAAAAAAAAAAATCCCTGCAAAATAAAGGAAAATGTCACTTAAAAGTGGCGTTATAGTCAATTAATTATTTATTTCTATGTTTAAAGAAAGTCAAACAATTCGAGAAAAATTGAAACGAGAAATTACAAGAGTAGATTTCCAACTAACTTTTAGCTTTTTACTTTGGGAATTGTTATTGGCACTCCAAAAATCTCATTTTACACTCCAAACTTTCTATATTTGGAAAGAAAAATACACTTATGTGGAGTGTAGAATGAGATTTTTGGAGCCAATAACACTTCCCTTTACTTTTACTAACATAGTAATATGACTCCCTTCTTCACTAATGTTATTACTCTCTTCATATCCCCCGTCAAACTAAACGGAGAGGGTGTGGAACTAAAACCTTTAGTTGATCTTATGTCTCAAGAACACCCTTGCAATCCATAATTGAAAAATGCCCTAAGGTAGGCCTGTCAATTCCTGACACGACACGACACAAAATTAACAACTGTTTGAGTTGACACGATAACGAATCAGGTCGTTATCGAGTAACCCAATAAGCACCTGTTAAGATAACAGGTTGGTTCGAGCATACACATGGTAACATGATACACTATACACGATAAGCAAAATATTAGTTTTATAATTTTATAATTTTATAACCCTAAAAAAAATACTATAATATAGATATATATATATATATATATATATATATAATTTAACAATTTTATACCCCTAAAAACTATAATAATTATATATATATATATTAATTAACAATTATACATGTTTAATTGGTGACCATTGTCACATCCCGGCCCAGGGCGGATCACTTCCCGGGCCCACTCCACCACCGTAGCATGATATTGTCCGCTTTGGGCGCTGACCACCCCTTCACGATTTTGTTTCTGGGAACTCACACGAGAACTTCCTAATGGGTCACACATCCTGGGAGTGCTCTCATGCGCTACTCACTTAACTTCAGAGTTCCCATGGAACCCGAAGCTAGTGAGCTCCCAAAAGGCCCCGTGCTAGGTAGGGATGGGAATATACATATAAGGATCACTCTCCTGGGCGATGTGGGATGTCACAATCCATCCCCCTTAGGGGCCCGACATCCTCGTCGGCACACCACGACCAAGGTTAGGCTCTGATACCAAATTGTCACATCCCGACCCGGGTGGGACCACTTCCCGGGCCCGACTCCACCGTAGCACGATATTGTCCGCTTTGGGCCCCCAGCACACCCTCACGGTTTTGTTTCTGGGAACTCACACGAGAACTTCCCAATGGGTCACCTATCCTGGGAGTGCTCTCGCGCGCTACTCGCTTAACTTCGGAGTTCCCATAGAACCCGAAGCCAGTGAGTTCCCAAAAGGCCTTGTGCTAGGTACGGATGGGAATATACATATAAGGATCACTCCCCTGGGCAATGTGGGATGTCACACCATTGGATCGGCTGAGATGTCCATTGTGCATTAGGTTGGAGGCTAATATATTTTTATATGGTATAGTACTATTGTTTTATTTCTTTTCATAATTATTTTGGTAAACTTCTCATAATTTGAATGGTTTTTAATGTTTAGTTTTTCTATACTTAGTTTATGCGGAAGACAGTTTTGACGTGGAAAACTTTACTGGAAACATAATCAACAGAACTGTTGAAGGCAATAGATCAAGCCAAACTTCGAATGCAATTTCCTCATGATGATTGATGAAAATTGAGGATTTTGTAAAATGATAACATGCAAACTTTGAGTTCCATTGGCAAGGTTTAAACTTTTGAGAAAGGTTTCACAACCTTGAAAACAAAAACTCTTTCATTTTGCATATCCTTGCACATTTAATATTTTGTAATAGATTAGTAGTGTATGGATATTTTTTTTTATTAGGCTCTTATTTTCAAGTGTAGATGTAGTACTTAAACTGTGACAACCTGTCTCTAATTTTAAGTTTTTATTAATTTTAAAAGCGTGAATTTACGAAAATGCCCTAGAGGTAAGGACTTTGACTTCCATTGACCAGCGGTTTGAGAAATGTGAGACTTATTCTTTTAGCGTATCCTCGTAGTCCTCGTTGGTACGAATGCATATGCGAAAGCCGTTTGTGAGTCCGGATTATAACGGTATAGTTATGGATGTTTGAAAATGGTTATTTAAAGTTATATAATATTTGAATTCCCACCTTATGGGAAGGTGGCCCAATTAAATTTGTGTTAGTAAAAAAGACTAATTAGATAAAGGAGTGAGTGACCAATCAGAATGGGAGGAAAAAACAAAGAGGGCAGCAGCCAATCAGAGAATGGGAGAGAAGCTCCCAGCTTCTCCTTCCAGTGCACAACCCAAAACCACCAATGTGATGTACAAAACCTGGTCAAAAGTTATCATGAACAGGTTAAAGTTGATTTTACCCAACATTATTTCACCTTCCCAAAAGTGCATTTATCTCTGGACGTTTAATTTCAAATAATTGTTTGGTGGCATCGGAAATTGCTCATGCTATGAAAAAGAAGAATAATGACTAGAATGTTGTGATGGCGCTGAAGTTAGACATCAGTAAAGTATATGGTCGTATTGAATGGTCGTTCCTCAAGCAGATGATGGGACACTTGGGGTTTTCTAAGGAATGGATTAATTGGATAATGATGTGCGTCACTTTCGTTTCTTACTCCTTTAAGCTTAATAGGGAACCAATGGGTCTTGTACAGCCTAAAAGAGGTATTCGGCAAGGGGATCTGTTGTCTTTGTTCTTATTTGTGATTTGTGTAGAAGGCCTTTTGGCTTTGTTGGATGATTGGGAAGCTTAAGGATGGATACAAGGAATCAAGGTGTGCAGTGGTGCTCCAAGTATTCATCATCTCCTCTTTGCAAATGATAGTTTTATTTTTGCCAAAAGCTCTTTGTAGGAATGTTGTGAATTGAAGGAATTGTTGAAATGTTATGAATTGGCTTTGGGACAAGCGGTTAATCTTACCAAAAGCTGTGTGGCATTCAGTGCAAATGTGAATGAAATGGATGCTCAAGTACTTGCCGATTGCCTTGGTCTGAACAGGGTGGAATACCATGACCGTTATCTTGGATTGCTGGTTCTCATTAGTAAATCTAAGAAGACGACGTTTGCATATATTAAAGATTGGCTTTGGAAGAAGCTTAATGGTTAGTGTGGGAGTTAGGAGTGCGGGTAAAGAGATTCTCATTAAATATGTGGCTCAGGAAGTTCCCTTATATACCATGCAGACTTTTTTGCTTCCGAAGACGTTCTGTGATGAGTTAAATCAAATGGTGGCACGGTTTTGGTGGGGAAATAAGCGGGTAAACAGAGTATACATTGGGTAAGTTGGCAGAGGACGTGTTAGCTTAAAAGTGATGGAGGGTTGGGCTTTAAAGATTTGTATGCTTTCAACCTAGCCTTACTAGATAAGCAAGGTTGGCCTATTATTCACCACCCACACTTTCTTGTTGCTCAAATCTTTAAAGCTCATTATTTCCATGATACAAACTGTCTTCAAGCTACGATGAAGTTAAACTCGTCCTATTATTGGAAAAGTGTGTCGGCTGCTAGAGTGTTGATTCAGTGTAGAGCACGTTGAAGGGTGGGAGATAGGTTTAATATAAAAATACAGGGTGATGGCTGGTTCCCGAGAGAAAATTATGCAAATGTCCTTAGCCCAATACCAATAGGTGGTCATCCTAACCTTACCGTGCGATCCCTTATGGTGGATTTGGTTCGTGTTCAATGGAATTCGCCGTTGATTTTCAAGATGTTATTCGAAGAGAGGCCAACCTTATTACGAGTATTCCTTTGAGTTTGTTTGGTCCACCTGATGAGTTGATTGGTTTAAGGAGCCAAAAGGAATTTTCACGACTAAAAGTGCATACTTCGTCACTCGATCGTGTAGTGAAATTTGTGGTGATGTACTGAATGGTTCAGCTATAACGACAGAGATCCAGTTTCTTTGGAAGGCTATGTGGCGTGCTAAGATACCAGGTAAAGATAAAATATGTATCTAGAAAAGCTGTTTGAATGCTCTGCCAACCAGAGTTAATGTGAAGAAGAGTAAGATCCTTATTGATGATTGTTGCCCTTTTTCTACCAACGTACCTGAAACAATTGAACATAGTCTATTGCATTGTTCTTGAGTAGCAGCGATATGGTTTTCTAGTCCTTTAGGGCTACAAACAGTGCAGCACAAAAAGGTTGGGTTTTAGGAGTGGTTATCTTAATTGGCTCAGTTTCTCTCTAGGGAGAGCTTTGATTTAGCGTTGGTGTTGCTCTGGAAGATTTGGAAACTCATAATGAAATACTTTGGCAGGGATCGGTTTTACCATCACAGGATATCCAATTACAAGCTCAAACTTGGCTATTGGAGTTTAAGAAGTGGAATGTGGTTCAGAAGCATAACAAGCCTACTGACATGCAGCCATGAAGGAAACCAGAAGAAGGTTGATTCAAGTGTAATTTTGATGCTGCGTGGGATGAACATGCAGCTGTAGGAGGTGTAGGCGTTATCATCAAGAATGCAGCTGGGAATTTATAGCAGCTTTTGCTTTGAAGTCAACTGGCATTTTAGCTCCTATGCAGGCGAAGATTGCTATTGCTCGTGAAGCAACTGTCTTTCTACATCAGTGGAGAACTGAGCATATTATATTGGAGGGAGATGCATTGTTAGTAATCACTGCAATTCAAAACAATGCAACGGTTAATCACGGGCCTTTTGGGCTTTTATTGAAGGATACCCAAAGGATTTTGCAGTCATTCAAATCGTGGAAAGCAAGCTTCGAGCGAAGAAATGCAAATTCAATGGCTCATCGGCTGGCCAAATTTAGTTTAACCTTGGACCACCCGGTTTCTTGGTTTGAGGAACCCCCTGATTTAATTTCTGACCTTCTGTTGGAGGATGGTTTTCATAGTTCATGTTTTGTTTGTCTAGGAGGTTAGTCCTATTTATTATTTTGTTGGTGCGAGACACTCTTTTTCCCTTCATTCGGGTTACCTCCCGAAAAGGTTTTTACCGAGGCCCACTATTAGCACCCTTTCTTTGATTGTACGTTATTCCTATTATGAATGAATATCGTACTTGATTCTTAAAAAAAACTCAAAGTGGAACTAAAACATGCAAATTTTGAAATCTAACCAACTGACCTTCAAAGCTTAATTGTTTTGATGAATCAAAATAAGAGGTGAAAGAAGATGAAAGACATAAACATAAGTTTGTGTCAATGCACAAAGCCTATCTCTCTGTTGGGGGCCCTTTGATCGGCAGTACTTTGTGGGCTTTGAGGCGCCTTAACTCCCCGTTATTTAAGAAAATATTCCACTAGGCCTTGAAATACCTTAAAAAAAGTGTCTTAGGAATATTTCATTTAAATCAACAACTCCAAATAGTAATGAATGAGTAATGGTAACAATAAATTATGGCTTGCCTCAATAATTTGCAGTGTGTAGCAAGGTACGGAATGCCTCGTCAAATATAAACCCCACGGATTTGGCGTGAGAAAGATAAGCATCCATGGTTGCTGGTATTTTGGGATAGTTGTGGAATAAAGGAGGTTAAGGCTTCTAGTGAAGATGGCAACTAAAGGTGAAAATGGACTTAAGGCAATGATCAAGGGGATGGAGGTTAAGCTTAAGGGTTACGGTTTTCTAGGACTTTGATATAGCTCACTCTACTTGCTGTGCTGTACCTCTCAAGTGTATCGATGGTCTCAATTCATAGACGTAGGAACTCTTCAAAACCTTAGTTAGGGAATCCCTTGGTCTTCTTGTCTCTTCTTGTTTTGTCAAGTCTTCCCTTCTATTTTTCATTATTATAGCTACATCATACCTCTTTGGAGTAATACTTTGGAGAGTCAGTAGCTTCGTGAAAGCTAGATAAACCGCTATGCCTAAAGCCTTCTCTTTCCTGCATCAAATCTCACAACAAAGCTTTATATTTTATTATGCTTCTCTTTGTTTTCTCCCTTAATTTCATGCACGAGCTTGAAAGGGCAAGGTTATTCCAGCATAGATCTAGGTAACGCTGAGTTTTGAATCTGGTTAGGTTTTAAGTGTTTTCGTCAGTTTGTAAAAAGGGTAGGAACTTCTATTCTCACAGCCTTCCCACATGAGATTAAAGATTGTAGGTTTAGATTTTGGTACTCCCAAGCAGTTCAAAATCTCTACAGGCTTCAATTCCATATAGGTCGGATGACTTTTTTATTCGTCGATACCACAACCCACTCAGCAAGGCTTGTTATGTGGCATTTGCCTACTTAATCATACCTAGTGAAGAATATTTTAGCATAATTTGAATTAAAATGTTAATGTATTAGTATAAACTTGCTTCGATATTGTAGACATCGAAATTTTAGTGAAATAAATGTTAACCAATGTATTAAAATTACAACATTTATTTATTTCACCTACATCACACACTCATTTCACCTACAACTCCCACTCATTTCACCTACAACTTCCACTTACTTCACCAACCTCACACACTTACTTCACCTACCAACTCCATTTACTTCACCTACAACATCCATTCACTTCACCAAAAAAATGAATGGTGGTGATTCACTCTCAAAACCTATAAATAGGCTTCTCCATCAAGAGGAATAGACACACACCAAAACCTTGAAGCCTTAAAGCTCTAAAGCTCTCAAGAAAATCCCGAAGGATCAAGAAAGCAATCTTCGTTCTTCGTCAAATCCTCTTTCAAGATCAAGCCCCAACGGCCCTTGAAGAACTCCCACCAACTCAAGATCAAGCCCCAACGGCCCTTGAAGAACTCCCACCAACTTAAGATCAAGCCCCGACGGCCCCTTGAAGAAAGTGTTCATCATTCATCATCCGTTCATCCTAAGATCAAGCCCCAACGGCCCTTTGGATCAACAACCTCAACAAACCCATACACCCATTCTTCAAGATCAAGCCCAACGCCCTTTGAAGATCCATTCATCAACTGTTCATCCTTAGATCAAGCCCCGACGGCCCTTTGGATCAACAACTCATCCACAAACCTACACCCTACGAAGATAGAATCAAAGGACCAAATTTGAGAGAGATCGTAACCCAAAAATCATTAAACACAAAATATTATTTTTGTACACGTATTCTTGTTTCTTGTTTCAGGAATTTTTCGTGTTTACAAATTTGGCACGCCCAGTGGGACATCTCTACCTCTCATCTCTATCCTCAAATCATCGAAAAACGCAAATGGCATCAAGAAATGATCAAGCTGTTCCTGCAATCAAAGCAAAGAACAAGAACATCATCGCCGCAAGTGGTGATATTTCGGGCATCATAACCCGAAGTAAGGCAAGAGCTCTTTTTGCCGCGGCTTCCGCCCCTGCATTAACTCTGTCAAAGGAACAAGAGCACCTGAGGCACGAGCCTGTGATCACCCTAGCCTCGCTAAGGGCATCAAGATGGGGAAGCCCGAGGAAATACTCAGAGTCCCTACTCTCCGACGCTGATTCGAGCGGCAATACAACCATGCAAGTCATGACCACTGGAGCAACTTCAATCGAGGAGCAGCTAGCTCAGATGAATGAAGCAATCGCAAAGCTCACACAGACTGTGGAAGAGAAGGACTTGCAGATTGCCGCACTCGTCAACCAACTAGATGCGCGGCCTGACGTGAAAGTCGACCCAAATGATAGCCTAGTAAAGAAAGAAGTCGACGAAGAAGAGGAGCCTCCAGCAGAGAAAGTCGAAGAGAAGCTGAAGCTAGACCAAGCAACGTCGTTCATGGGATCTCTCTCTATCCAGCAACTATAGGAGATGATTGCAAGCACTATCAAGACACAGTACGAAGGAAGTTCACATGACTCTGTACTGTACTCAAAGCCCTACTCCAAGAAGATTGATGCTTTGAAGATGCCAAGGGGTTATTAGCCCCCAAAATTCATGCAGTTCGATGGAAAAGGCAACCCGAAGCAACATGTCGCCCATTTCATTGAAACTTGCAACAATGCTGAGATAGAGGGGGACTACCTCGTCAAATAGTTCATGCATTCACTGAAAAGTAACGCTTTTGATTGGTACACCGACCTCGAACCCGAGTCTATCAACAATTGGGACCAGCTAGAAAGGGAATTCCTCAACCATTTCTATAGCACTCGTCGTACTGTAAGCATGCTAGAGCTGACCAGTACGAAACAGTGGAAAGATGAACCTGTCGTCGACTACATAAATAGATGGCGCTCCTTAAGTCTGGATTGCAAAGATCGGCTTTCTGAAACCTCTGCCATTGAGATGTGCGTTCAAGGCATGCACTGGGAGTTACATTACATCCTCCAAGGCATAAAACCAAGAACATTCGAAGAGCTAGCAACTCGTTCCCACGACATGGAGCTGAGTATCGCTAATCACGGGAACAATGAGACGATTACTAACTTCAAGAAGGACAAAGTATTCGCCCCAAATGTAGACAAGACTGGGAAGAAGCCCGCTAAGGAAGCTTTCACCGTCAACACTACCCCCATCAAGACCACCTCAGCGCCCATCAAGATCTCCTCCAAGAAGAAAGCGAAGGAGATAAAGACAAATGAGCCTTCTCGCACCCAAGACAGATACAAGAGCACCTTGAAAGAGTGGGAACAGAAAACGTACCCTTATCCTGACTCTGATATGGCTGCCATGTTAGATGACTTGCTGGAAGAAAAGGTGATTGAGCTACCCGAATGCAAGCGTCCTGAAGAAATGAATCGCACAAACGATCCTAGGTACTGCAAGTACCATCGTATTGTGAGCCATCCTGTTGGCAAGTGCTTTGTTCTTAAAGAAGTCATCATGAAGCTAGCACAACAAGGGCAAATTGAGCTCGACCTTGAGGACACGGCCGCAACGCATACCACTACAATTGCGTTTGGATCGTTTACTCATGTGCCTCTCCAAACGACACCTGACCATTCCCGTGAATGCTCAAGTTGCACGGCACCTCCTACACAACCATCACTGGAGGGAAGCGACCAAGATGCACATGCTGATGATGAAGAAGGATGGATATTGGTAACCTACAAAAAGACAAGGAAACCAAGACCACGAGTCATACAGCCAAAGGTGGAACAAAGAAGAAATCACCACGGCCGCAACAATGCGAAGCCTAAAAGAAACATAAAGCATGATAAGACAACATATGCTGGGGAACCTATGGAGCAGGAGCCACGCATTCCCGTTTCCTTGCATGAGTACTTCCCGAATGACTTTTTCCAACAGTGCACTACTGTGGCCTGTCACATGGTTGAAGTAGAAATAGAAGAGCCCTCTAAAGGCAAAGCTATCGCCACTGAGGTAGAAAAGACCCTCACACCCGAAGAAAGTCTGCCAACACACTTTAGCATCGAAGAAACGCTACCATTGCCAAAAAAGATACGAAGAGCACTAACAGCAGTCCTGGCAGGTCCCGGCGACCACGAAATGCAAGAAAGTAACGACGAAGGCTCGAAGCTTCAGCCACATGAATGTGCCACATGTTGTGCCACCCATGACGCAATTAACTTCACTAACGAAGACCTACTGCTGGGATCAAAGCCTCACAACCGTCCTCTCTTCGTCTCAGGGTACGTAAGGGAATACAAAGTCAACCGCATGCTTGTGGATGGTGGGTCGGCCATAAACATCATGCCAAAATCAACAATGACTATAATCGGCATCAAGGTGAATGAACTATCCCTGAGCCGTCTGCTGATCCAGGGTTTTAACCAATGAGGACAAAGGGAGATGGGCATGATCCGAGTAGAGATGACCATTGGTGAGCTCAAATCAAGCACGATATTCCACGTGATTGATGCAAGAACTTCCTACAGCTTGCTCTTAGGAAGACCTTGGATCCAAGCAAATGGGGTAGTGCTGTCCACCCTTCACCAATGCCTAAAATTTTACCGAGAAGGAGTGAAGGTGATCCAAGGTGACACCAAGCCATTCACCGAAGCCGAATCACACTTTGCAGACGCCAAGTTCTACATGGACGAAGACATGGTACCCGAAGCTCTTCCGGAAGAGATCAAATCCACGGGCAAAGCAACACTTAAAAAGCAGGAGTGGCAAGCCATGCCTAAAAAGCAAAAAGAGCAGGCCGTGCCATCTTCAAGCAAAGACGGTGACGAGTTTGCTAAACCTGCAACAACCAAAGGGAGTAGGATGCCGTCAGAAGAACCGAACGCACCCATATTCCGGTATATCCCGATGTCAAGAAGAAAGAATGGTCAATCTCCATTCGAACCTGGAACAAGAAAAGCCGACACACAGTGGCACACGGATAATGTAAAGTTGCTCAAGACGAATGCAGTTTTGCCTCTGACACAGCTAGGGGGTGCTAAGGCCGCAAGACTACCACAAGGCTTCATAAAAGCTCTACCAAAGAAGGTGGAATCAAGCTTTCTTCCAACCAAGAGGACCGAGGAAGGTTTCGACCCAAACGCCTACAAACTCATGTCAAAGGCCGGGTACGACTTCGCTTCTTCTGAGGCGGCTGGAAAGAAGGTTTCAAACACTGTCAATGACAAAGAACGTAACCTCACCAAAACTCAAAAGAAGTTGAAGGAGCATGGTTACGGAGTTGACAACAACAAAGCCGGACTTAGCTTCACACCAAATGCACCTGTGATGATTTCAAACAAAGCGAAAAACACTAGCACTCAATACGTCAGCGTGAGCATTGAACAAGACCAAGAAGAGCCTAAACCCACCCCTCGGACGTCGGTCTTCGATAGGATGAGCCATTCAAGCTCCAGAATTTCAGTGCTTAATCGCATTGGTAGTCAAGACCGAACCTCTGTCTTCAAGAGGCTTAACACGCCAACATCCCAAAGCTCTGTTTTTGAAAGGTTGTTAAAGCCTAAGAAACAAAGCAACACAGCTATCTCTCCTCTGCGACGATCAGCTTTGAAAAGATTTGAAGATAATGAGAAGCCTTTTGGAAAGAGGAAGACAACACCAAAGGAAGAAAAGTTCGATGGGTTAGCAGAAAAAGGCAACGTTCGAAGCTTGATTCCTTCAAGGATGAAGCGCCAAGCAATCCTAGAGGTCGACACAAAGGGACCACTGAAAGTAAGAAGACGTACTATCATCCACACCAGACAATCCTTATGCCAACAAGCTCGAGAAGACAACACTAAAAAGGAAGTCCAAGATGTTTTCCACATCATGGTTCAAGAAGGTAAAGAAGACGAAATCCCCGAGGAGGATGTCACTGCTGCACCACCACAGCTCGAAGATGGGGGGCAAGCCACGGTCGATGATCTCAAGGAACTCAACTTAGGTACAAGTAAGGAACCAAAGCCTATCTTCGTAAGTGCATTATTAAGTACGGATGAGATAGAGGAGTATTATCAGCTGTTGTTAGAGTACAAAGACGTCTTTGCTTGGACCTACAAAGAAATGCCCGGCTTGGACCCTATCATCGCTGTTCATCATCTTGCGGTCAGTCCTGGAACACGACCGATAAAGCAAACTCAAAGACTCTATCGATCTGAGCTTATCCCACAAATCGAGGTCGAGATCGACAAGCTAATCGAAGCAGGCTTTATTCGAGAAGTGCAATACCCCAAGTGGATCTCCAACATCGTCATTGTCCTTAAGAAATCAGGACAAATACGTGTTTACGTAGACTTCCGAGACCTCAACGATGCTTGCCCAAAGGATGACTTCCCCTTACCAATCATTGAAATCATGGTGGATGCAACCACTGGCCATAAGGCATTATCATTCATGGATGGCTTTTCTGGGTACAATCAAATTCGCATGGCCCTCGAAGACGAGGAACTAACAGCCTTTCGTACTCCAAAAGGTATCTACTGCTACAAGGTGATGCCCTTTGGTCTAAAGAACGCTGAAGCTACGTATCAACGTGCAATGCAGAAAATCTTCAATGACATGCTACACAAAAACGTAGAATGTTACGTAGATGATGTGGTGGTTAAAACGAAGAAAAGATCAGACCACTTGAAGGATCTGCGAATAATGTTCGAAAGGCTGCGAAAATACAACCTCAAGATGAACCCGTTAAAGTGTGCATTTGGCGTCACCTCTGGAAAATTCCTCGGCTTCATCGTCAAGCACCGTGGTATTGAAGTAGACCAATCAAAGATCAAGGCCATTCAAAGCATGCCCGAGCCAAGAAACCTGCACGAGCTGAAAAGTCTACAAGGACGGCTAGCCTTCATCAGACGCTTCATCTCCAACCTCGCAGGGCGTTGTCAACCGTTTAGTCGCCTTATGAAGAAAGATGTTCCATTCGTATGGGACAAAGCATGCCATAATGCTTTTGAAAGCATAAAGAAATATTTGTCAAGTCCACCTGTCCTGGGGGCACCTGTGCCCGGGAAACCGCTCATATTGTATATTGCTGCTCAGGAGAGTTCAATCAGAGCACTCTTGGCGCAAGAGAATGAATCCCAGAAAGAATGAGCACTTTACTACTTCAGTCGAACTCTCACCGGCGCTGAGTTGAACTATTCCCCAATAGAAAAGATGTTCCTCGCTTTGGTGTTTGCCATTCAGAAACTCAGACATTACATGCATGCTTACACCATCCACCTCGTTGCTAAAGTCGACCCTGTCAAATACGTCATGTCCAAGCCAGTCTTAACAGGGCGACTCGCCAAATGGGCTTTGCTTCTTAATCAATATGAGATCATCTACGTCCCAGCTAAAGCAGTCAAGGGACAAACGCTAGCAGACTTCCTTGCCGATCATCCAATCCCGGCTGATTGGAAAATCTCAGACGACTTGCCTGACGAGGAGGTGTTCTACATCGACATCTTCCCGACATGGACGATGTTCTTCGACGGATCTGCACGAGCAGACGGAGCGGGGGCAGGAGTAGTATTCATGTCGCCACAAAGGCAAATACTACCTTACTCCTTCCAACTGAGTGAGCTATGCTCCAACAATGTTGCTGAGTACCAAGCATTGATCATCGGGCTCCAAGCATTGATCATCGGGCTCCAAATGGCGATCAACATGGAAATCACAGCTCTTGAGGTATATGGCGATTCTAAGCTCATAATCAATCAGCTCTTAACTGAATATGAGGTGAGGAAAGATGATCTTGTCCCATACTTCCGGCTGGCAACTCAACTGCTACAAAAGTTCGAGGCCGTGACACTAGAACATGTGCCAAGAAAGGAAAATCAAATGGCAGACGCTCTTGCCAATCTAGCCTCGAGTATGACACTAAGAAAAGATGAAGCTGCAGACGTGCCAGTTTGCCAAAGATGGGTGATTCCGCTCGTTAATGAAATGTCACTAGATGATACAAATGTCATCTCAGTACTTCCAGTCGATGCTGAAGAGTGGAGACAACCGCTGATCGACTACTTAGAGCACGGAAAGCTTCCAGATGATCTTAGACACCGTTCCGAAATACGTCGACGAGCACCTCGCTTCCTTTACTACAAAGGGACACTCTACCGACGCTCTTTTGAAGGAGTGCTCCTGAGATGCCTAGGTGAGGAAGAAGCTAATCAAGCCATGGAAGAAGCACATTTAGGTGTGTGTGGGGCACATCAGTCTGGACCAAAGCTACATTTCCAGCTTAAAAGAATGGGTTACTACTGGCCGAGCATGGTGAAGGACTGCCTGGAACATGCCAAAAGGTGCCAAGCCTGCCAATTCCACGCCAACTTCATACATCAACCGCCTGAACCATTACACTCTACAGTTGCTTCATGGCCGTTTGACGCATGGGGATTGGACGTTGTAGGACCAATTACGCCAAAGTCATCTGCAGGAGAAGCTTACATCCTAGCTGCAATAGATTACTTCTCCAAGTGGGCTGAAGCCATACCTTTAAGGGAAGTCAAAAAGGAAACTGTTGTTCGTTTCATCAAGGAGCATATCATCCACCGATATGGTGTGCCTCGCTACATTATCACTGACAACGGAAAACAGTTCTCCAACCGACTCGTGGACGAGCTTTGCGACAAATACAAGTTCAAGCAGCACAAGTCTTCCATGTATCATGCTCCAGCCAACGGCCTCGCAGAAGCATTCAACAAGACGTTGTGCAACCTCCTAAAAAAGGTAATCGGCCGAACAAAGAGAGACTGGCATGAAAGAATAAGTGAAGCACTTTGGGCATATAGGACTACATACAGGACTTCCACCCAAGCTACGCCTTATTCTCTTGTATATGGCGTGGAAGCTGTGCTACCGCTCGAAAGTCAAATCCCCTCACTAAGGATGGCTATACAAGAAGGCTTGACTCATGAAGAAAATGTAAAGTTGCACCTTCAAGAGTTGGAAGTGCTGGATGAAAGAAGGCTCGAAGCTCAACAACACTTGGAATGCTACCAAGCACGACTATCCAAGGCATTCAACAAGAAAGTCCGCCCAAGGTCTTTCCAAGTCGGAGATCTCGTGCTGGCCTTGCGTAGGCCTATCATTACAACCCACAAGACAAAAAACAAGTTTACATCAAAGTGGGATGGACCCTACGTAATACAAGAGGTCTACACCAATGGCGCCTACTTAATCATGGCAGAAGACGGCTTGAAGATCGGCCTCATCAACGGCAGATTTTTTAAGCGCTACTACCCCTAAAGCAAATGCACCACGCTCCTGGCCCACAAGAGCATAAACTGTGTACGGCAAAATCATCATCAAAATCACCAAAAAAAAAAAAAAAAAAAAAAAAAGAAAGATGGAGCTTTCACAAAGGTTGTTCACGTGAAGCCCCACTACTTGGCAAAACTCCAAGAGCGGGAGGCATCGAAGATAGATCATTCGAGGCCTCAATACTTGGTGGAACGCTAGATGACGAAGGAAAAAGGTGCCTCTGGAAGAAAGCCGTAAGCCTTTGACGGTCACTTTGAATTCGACCTTCAGATTCTTGCAACTGATCAAGCTTCCTCTTCATGCTCGTCGAATAATTATTTGCAAGCACGTGCAAACCTCTATTCTCGTGCTTAAGCTGTTTGATCTCTTGTTTAAGATTTTCCACCTCCGCCATCAATGATTCAACTTGACGGGATCGAGCAAGTAGGCGTTGGCCCATGTTGGACACAGAGCCCACACACTGAACACTGAGAGCTAGGGACTCTTGAATGGCCAACTCATCGGATCGTCCTGAAAGCAGCCTACTATCTCTAGGAGTGAGGAAGTTTCTACCTACTATCGTAGCTGTTGTTGCATCCTTCATCATGGAGTCTTCACCTGTAAGAGGGCCATTAGAAGATAAGAAAGACGGGCGCCATATATTACCCTGACGCGGCGCACCCGTATCACTGCTGAGACTCAAATCTAAGCAAATGTTAGATGGGTTAACCATTGTCAAAGATGTTGAAAGAGAAGGGTTGGATGGAGTAAAATCTCAAAGGGCCATTAAAACAAAATACACCGAAGACAATTTTCACGAATGGGCAATCTTCAAAGTGTGCATGTTGGATGTGATCAATACCTCTATAAAAGGAGAGGCGACATAACTACCGATTCAAAAAAATTGAAGAGACACCACTCTTCAAATCTTAAAAGCCGGATTTTCCTGCGTAAAGTTCGTCAACACTCTTCAGACATAATCTCGGCTTTTCAGATAAAGCGGGCAACTTTGTCAAAGATCTCTGACAAAGTTGAAAACGCGTGGAGGTCATTATCCCAACTACCACACTTTTGCCGACAAGCGTGGGTGACAAAGTCGCATCTCAGCTTTTCAGATAACGCGTGCAACTTTGTCAAAGATCTCTGACAAAGTTGAAAACGCGTGGAGGTCATTATCCCAACTACCACACTTTTGCCAACAAGCGTGGGTGACAAAGCCGCATCCGCACTACTACTTGCCATTAAAATTCCTATATATGTCAACATTCATGGCAAGGCATACATCCAAAAACGCATGACTCTTCTTCTCGGCCGAGAATGTAGCTGCAACCAAACCTCTCAACATGCTCAGTTTTCTTCTTCCCTTGAGAACACCTATTCCACCAAGTCCTCGAGAGCAAACGTATCCCATATCATTAAGGTCGAAAGCAAGAGTATCTCATAGCATGCCTTTCCCTCATCCTTTCCTTTGTTCTTGTTCTTCCTTGAAAAACAAAGAGAGAGAGAGATCAGTCGACACTTGGAATCAAGCTTCCTGTTTGGAGCTGACTGCCTGGAATCCCTTCCCTGATTGCTTATCCAGCCCTACTCTCAAGTACTCATCTTCAACTATTGATGTACCCCCCAAAGAAAATACCAGATGCCTGGAGTACAGATGAGGCAGGAGGAAATGGTAGATCGAAGCATGTGGAGACAAGCACAACAAATATATGTGCTTATTCATTCGCTGCTTCTTCAAAAGCAAAAGTATCTCATATCATCAAGGGCGAAAGCAAAGGTATCTCATATCATGCTTTCTCCATGTCCTTTCCTTTGTCTTTGTTCTTACTCGGAGGGCAAAGAGAAAGAGAGCAATCAGCCGGCACTTGGAGTCAGTCTTCCGATCTGGAACCGACTACCTGGAATCTATTCCCTGGTTGCTTACCTAGCGTTGCTCTCGAGTAGTCATCTTCAACGGTTGATACACTTCCAGAGAAGGGACCACATCTGCTTGGAGAACAGCTAAGACGAGTGACAATGAAACATCAATCTTGTGGATTGTCAGCAAACGCAACAAACTGCATATGCTGAGTCATCCTCTAACCCTCTTCAATATGAATTGGAAAGATTGAACAAAGAAACAGGTCATCACCTCCACCTCGAGCTTGCCTGCCATGTGTCTGAATCCTGAAACCGCTCATGGTCCTATTTTCACTCAAGATCAAGCCTCGATGGCCCTTGAAGAAATCACAAGTCCGATTCAAAATCAAGTGTTCACCATCCTCGAATCAAATTCAACTCCAGATAAAAGGAGTAAGTTCAGACCTTCGGAGGAGACCAAAAGAATCCTCCAGCCCAGTTCAAGATTAAGCCTGTGGAAAATCAACGATTGGAGGAAACCAGAAAATCTTCCAGTCGAACTCAAGATCAAGCCTCGATGGCCCTTGAAGAAATCACAAGTCCGATTCAAAATCAAGTGTTCACCACCCTTGAATCAAATTCAACTCCAGATAAAAGGAGTAAGTTCAGACCTTCGGAGGAGACCAAAAGAATCCTCCAGCCCAGTTCAAGATTAAGCTTGTGGAAAATCAACGATTGGAGGAAACCAGAAAATCTTCCAGTCGAACTCAAGATCAAGCCTCGATGGCCCTTGAAGAAATTTCCAGCCCAATTCAAGATCAAGCCTCGACGGCCCTTGGGTTGACATCTACATTAAGGGACTTCAAAACGCATCTTCTACACGTGACAAGCACAAGTCTACGACGCGCCTTGAAGTGGGGGCATTTGTAGACATCGAAATTTCAGTGAAATAAATGTTAACCAATGTATTAAAATTACAACATTTATTTATTTCACCTACATCACACACTCATTTCACCTACAACTCCCACTCATTTCACCAACCTCACACACTTACTTCACTTACCAACTCCATTTACTTCACCTACAACATCCACTCACTTCACCAAAAAAATGAATGGTGGTGATTCACTCTCAAAGCCTATAAATAGGCTTCTCCATCAAGAGGAATAGACACACACCAAAACCTTGAAGCCTTAAAGCTCTAAAGCTCTCAAGAAAATCCCGAAGGATCAAGAAAGCAATCTTCGTTCTTCGTCAAATCCTCCTTCAAGATCAAGCCCCAACGGCCCTTGAAGAACTCCCACCAACTCAAGATCAAGCCCCAACGGCCCCTTGAAGAAAGTGTTCATCATTCATCATCCGTTCATCCTAAGATCAAGCCCCAACGGCCCTTTGGATCAACAACCTCAACAAACCCATACACCTATTCTTCAAGATCAAGCCCAACGCCCTTTGAAGATCCATTCATCAACTGTTCATTCTTAGATCAAGCCCCGACAGCCCTTTAGATCAACAACTCATCCACAAACCTACACCCTACGAAGATAGAATCAGAGGACCAAATTTGAGAGAAATCGTAACCCAAAAATCATTAAACACAAAATATTATTTTTGTACACGTATTCTTGTTTCTTGTTTCAGGAATTTTTCGTGTTTACAGATATAACCCGACATGATAGATATGTTGTTGGAGTTATGCCCTAAATGCCAATTTCGTAATGGGTGGTGCTATGCACACACCCATGTTTACCTCTCATACACCCCTCTTAATTTTTGGGTGTTGGAGCAAATGAATTAAAGAATATTAAGGGACTAAAATTAACAAGGGTGCGTAGGAGGTAAAAAATGGTGTGTGAAAAGCACTATCCTTTTGTAATATTGGATATTATGTACCAACTCCATTTTAATTAATTAATAAGAGGGCAAGGTTAATTAAGTCATGAGCTTTGGCTTCATATTATAGAGATAATATATTGAATGACTCCATAGGATTTAAGGTATAAAAGAAATGTCCAAAACGAGATTAGGGTAAGGAGACTTGTCTTCCATTGTCACTTAGTCCTTAAACAAAGTTCCAAGTTGTTTAAATAGTCAACTAGACATTGACTATCCGAAATGGAACCTTTAGGAACTGTGATTGTCTTTAATACTTTGTATGCTTAAACCAGCAAAATAAAGGAAAATGTCAATTAAAAGTAGGATCAATTGGCGCCATAGTTGTTGTGACATACGTTCTAATACATATTGTGATTGTGTAAATCCTAAGTAGAGATAGATTAGGAATCATTTGGGATCTAGAAGATCTTTCCTAATAGACTTTGTATTACTTAAAAAGCAAGTTTCTTTCCTTCTTATTACTATAAATAAAGGCACAAGAGTTGGAGAATAACACACAATTCCTCAAGCCTATTCTCCACTCTCTTTCTCTCCATGCCGCACCCCTCAATTAAATATAGGCCACAATATGTTATCAGCAAACTCTTAACGCTACGCTAAAGAGAATTTATTCATCTTCAATTAGGGGAGTATTACGTTTCAATTATTCTTAGTTGATTAATTTTTTTATTTTATTGGATTTATATACTTTTGTTGATTCAATTATTTTTCTTGTGTGAACGTGATACAAGCTTTGAAGATTGAAAGCCGAAATCTGAAGAAAGAACTCCTACATACCCGTTCACAATATTCACCATGCAATACAAGTTCATCCAAAATAACAATGTTTATCTAGATATTTTTTCAACCGTAATTGCATGAACCTTAACCATATTACATGATCCAACTTACGTTTTACGAATTTTAGATTCTATATAAATTGTTTATACATTATATTCATAATATTACAATTAAGTGAATTGAATATGTGTGAATAAACAAAAAATAAATAAATAATAAAAATTGAAGCATGGACTAGGGTTTTGTAAACCCTAAAAAAAAAGGAAAAAAACAAAAAGGAAAATACGACTGAGCCGCGCTAGCCGAGCTCCCAAGGAGCCAAGCTGTTCCTGCCCCGATATCCAGAGCGCTCGCATGTTCAAGCGACGCCGTTTGTAGCATCCATCTCACCTCCGTGCTCCCAGCACCCCTCCCGGGGCGCCGCCGCTGTCACACCATGCGTCTGCAACGCCTGCATCCACCATGTTTTCCAGTGGGCAGTCACAAGAAAATCGTTTCGAAGATTTCCCGACGATTCGTTAAGGTTCCCCCGTGAATCTCATCGGGTTTTGGGCCCCCTCATCACCTCCTTTCGATTTCGAAATTGAACAACCCCGTGCACCTGGGAACCGCCATCACCGGCGCTGTGCAATTTGGCAGACGGTGGCCGTATCTTCCTGCAGTTTTTCGGCCATTTGCTACCGAAGCTCTTGAAGCCCAGCTCAGATTGGGCTTTTTCCTTCCTCGGCCCACCTCTCCTTCCCAAGCCTGAAGCTTGTTCATGGGCCCGTTTCCCTTGGTTCTTCCTTCACTGCCACATGATGGTTGCAGATGCTCTAATGGGCTGCCTGCAGCGGCCTTTTGAGCCCACAGCAGCCCAGTGGCTGCAAAGCCTTGACTTTTGACAGGAGCCCACAATTCCTTGTTGGGCTACCACTGTCATTCGCGAAATTATTGTCTTGGCCCGTTCTGTTTCTAGCCCACACCAAATTAGCAGGACGTCTACGGCATAGTCTCATTTTAGGCTATATTTTCTAATCGTTGGCCCGCAGCCTAGTCAATTAAATTAAAAATTTATTGGACCTAAAGATCCAACACTTAGGGTCGTTTCCATATACTTTTATATAAAGGGTCCCGAAGCTACCCACTACCGTTGGGCCGCAGCCTAATCAATTAAATTAAAAATTTATTGGACCCGAAGCTCCAACACTTAGGGTCGTTTCCATATACTTTCATATAAAGGGTCCCGAAGCTACCCACTACTATTATATTTGTTTTCAATTGAGTTATATATTTTTGTCTTGTATATATTGCGTTTGTCTGCAGGTACCATGAACTAGAAGTTCATAATTCCAAACCCGAAGTTTCAAAAAAGTGCCATAGAAACTTGAAGTTTCTTAACACGCAACAGTCATGTTGAGACTCGAAGTTCTCCATACCTAAATCCATTTAAAACAAAC
This sequence comes from Pyrus x bretschneideri, assembly GCF_019419815.1. NCBI lineage: Eukaryota > Viridiplantae > Streptophyta > Magnoliopsida > Rosales > Rosaceae > Pyrus > Pyrus x bretschneideri. The sequence continues at coordinate 461,185 of NW_025999657.1, forward strand.
CATATCTTAGAACTTGAATGTTCTAACCTTGAAGCTCATGGAGACTTTATTTCCTAAAGGACCAATCACATTCTTATTTTCACCTTCCGTGAATTGTTGAATCGTGACAAGTTCAACTTTGCTAATTTTGAAGTTTCGAACAGAAACTACTTTATGTGGATACAAGACGTGACACTTCACTTGACAACGACTAGTTGCAAAATAATAATAGCCAATTATGGTATGTAAGAGCTGAATAAGCCTTCGCCATTAAGAGCTGAATAAGCCTTCGCCATGATCTTCATTCGAAGATTTATTCCTAAAGCAGATCAAATGGAAGTGCCTTACTAAATGAGGATTTCATGGCTCTTTGACTCACTCCTACAAACCATTTCAATCATTCAAAGATGATCTCTTGGTTGAAGCAAGACATGATTGAAACTTTTACGTCCATGATTAGGTACAATTCTGAAGTTTATATCCGATCAAATTTCGACTGAAAGAAAATCTTTCTCGTCCTTCCATGTCTCTAAATTGCTCCTAAAGCAGCAATATAGAGACTAGAAGTTTACCAAATATTTGGATCTGATTACTTCACACCTGTGAGAGAAATGTACCAAAGTGATCGATTGGGAGGTACCAAACGCTATAAACTCAACTTCAGCTACAGTCTACTAAAGTGATACCCAAACTTGGCTGGGGCCCACCGAAATATTTACTCTGCTTTAGCAGAGGCGTACCAAACAAAACCCTCCAACTTTGGCTGGAACCTTTCAAAACCAAGTATCGGTCTGTCTCCCTTACATCCCAATTTCGAGTTTGTTTTACAACATATGGTAGAATTAGACTTGGTAGTTTCTAACACGACACGAAAATAATGGGTTTTGGGTCAATACGATAACTAATCGGGTCATTATCGGGTGACCCGTTAATAACAGGTTCTTAACGGGTATACACGCAAGTAACATGTGGCTAACCCATTTCGACCTATTATGAAAAAATTATTTTGATAATTTTAAAGTTTTACTAAAAGATTTATTATAAAATACAATAGCCATATTAATATATACAATGTATTATATATTAAATATATAGTTTGTATTATTATTCTATAGAAGTTAAAAAAAAAAAAAAAAGTTTTAGTCATTATTTATTTGTACTATAAGAGTTCCTTATTATCATTACTAGGATAAGTTTTACTTAACATGTTGTTGTTCAAAATTAAAATAAACTAGTATAGTATGTGTATGGGCAAGAACTAAGAAGACATACATACAAGTACGAAAAATGTGAAAGAATATATACACTTGTGATTCATCATTATTCCTCCACGAGTAGATAATGGATACACTTACATTATCGTTTAGATTTTTAAAATCCTCCACACCCTCATGAATAATGTTTTTTATTTATTTTAGGGAAAAATTAATAAAATTAATAATAATTATTGTAGAAGTGTAAAAAATGTAAAAAAAAAATTATACAATCACTCATAATGATAAGCTTTACAACTTTCATGAATGGGCTAGCTTCGAAATCCAACAGTATAATCCATAAACCTTAAATTTATATTTAATAGTCGATTGTCATTTACGCTTTATTCTTCTTACTGAATTTCATTTTTTAGATTTTCTTTTTTGAAAACATGATCATCTGGTGGATGTAAGAAGATGAACGGTTCAGATCTTTGATATCACGTTTCAATATTTACGGCTAACTGAAATATGAGTTGATGTCATATAGTTTGTAGAAACTTTATAAACACCAAGCAATATTTTCACTAACCGTAAAACTCTGAACATAATATCAACAATCCAAACCATTCATCTTCTTGCATCCTCTAATAGATCATGTTTTCAAAAAAGAGAATCCGAAAAAACAAAATTGGATGAGAAAAATGAAGCGTAAATGTGAACAACAATCAACGGTTAAATTTTGATTAAAGTGGAGAGGCGCGACTAGAACTCTTGAAATAAAGTCTGTTTTTCCTGGATCTGGAAAGAACTGCCTCTGCTCCTGATGGGAACTTGGTGCTCACCTTCGATCAGAACTCACTTGGTAAAGGATTTTTGCTTAGCTGCTTAGCGAATCCCCTTGCTTTTATGAAACTGTTTTCATTATCTTTATGATTTATATGATTATAGTGGCGAATTTCGATGTTAAGCTCTTCATGAAAGTTGTAAAGCTTGTCATTACGAGTGTTTACATATTTTTTTACACTACTACATTAATTAAAAAACTATTAAAGACTTTACTTAAATAACAGCTGTAAGATAAATGAGAGTAAATTTGTACCATTGGATTCTATTTCACTTATATTATTAGAACTTTTTTGGACAAAAAAACCCCCTTCTCTACTCCATTATTTTCCAATTTTACCATTTGATCAAAACAAAAGCCCTAATCCCTTTCTCTCCCCATTCCTGTAACCCTCTCTCCTCATCCCGCCATCTATTTTTCCTAGGCTCCTAGCCCTTCTCTCCTACCGTATGTTCAGTTCTCCCGGTAGCCTATCTCAGTCTCTCTTTTCTCCTCCCTCATGCAGTGGACATAATCATCCTTATCATCTCTGATCATCTCTACATCTCTGCATCTCCAGATTCTATTCTAGGTTTGATTTTGCCTCTTAATATGGCTATTTACTTGGATGAAAAATATGTAAGACTTTGGCTATTTCCTGAATAATTTCCATTACTGCTTTTTCATTTTAAGGTCCGTAACTACTTTAATCGATCTCTGCAAGAACAAAGTTTTACTATACTTAGAATTGCCTGATGATGTTGATTTAGATTCATTGTGGAGAGGGAATTTAGAGGTTAAAAAAGGATGAGGATATGGATTTTGGGAAGCCTAGGATGGGATGCATATTTATATATCCTGTTGAATTGGAGAGAAAGAAAGAGGGCTAGAGAGAGTTCGATAAAAGAGAGGATACAAAAAGGGAGATTGGGGTTAGCGAAGAATATGTGGGTTTATGATTCCAAATCCTGTTGACATGCAGCTTGTAAGGCTTTGGTAATTATTCCCATAACTTGTTTCCTTTCATGGTTATTTCTATGAATGCTGTTATCGAAGCCTAGTTTTATATGCAGATGTATGTGCAAGCTACCCTAGTTTGGTATAAAAGTTGAAACACATGTTTTGTATGATATGGATTGATCAAGTGGAGTCAATTTATCCATTACATATTAGTCAGGGCCAGTTTTATGCAGATACTTGCTTTGATCTATTATATGTAGAAGTTGTTGGTCAAATGCGTTTTTATATTTTGGATGTGACAATATGGTATGTATATACTTATTTAGTATTATATTTTTCATTTGATTATTTATTGGTTTAAAATATATTTTCCTTAACGGGTAACGGGTTGGGTCATATTACCAGTTAATATTATCGGGTCGAGTCATTTTATTCGTTTATTTTAACAGGTGTTACATGACTCGACCCATTAAGATATTGGGTATGACACGAAAACGACATGAACACGAAAACCATGGCATGAATGCCAGGTCTAGGTAGAATTAGGGCTTGCCAAGAGATGGCATCACAGCCAGATGCGTGATCCCTAGTACTTAAGATCTAGAAACTTTATGAATAAAGGACATTATTTTTGAACCTCAACCTTGAAGAATCTACTTCAGTTTTGACATAATAGATAATTGGTATGCACTTGTTTGTGCCTTTACCAATGTTATTGAGGAGTACCATTCCCGTTAAACTGTGAAACTAATTTTGCTCCACCTAGCAAATTTGACATGGAAGGCCACATTGGCCGAACCCCCTGATACATTTTAGTTTACTTTGTGAACAATTTCTTTTGTTCTTGGATTTAAGATTGGTGTTTGGAAGACATTATCAATCTTCCTAACTGCTCAGTAGGGATTGTTGTTACAATAACGGAATATAAAACCTGGATAAGGGTTAAAAAATATAAATTGATCTAATTGGGGTAAAATTGCTTGAATTTTTCAAAATCGGTGAGGAAGTTGTTTTAATATTTACTAATGATCATTCTACCAATAAAAAATATTAATGCCTTACAAGTTAAAGTAATAAGTTGAAGACAATTTAATGCATAAAAGAAAATGGCTTGAAATTTTATTTAAGATCATGAAATATTCAACACATATTTAGCTAGGGAGCAATATAGTTCATCTTCTAATATGAAGAAGAAGCAGGTGCGACGGTAGTTAGAACACAATGATTCCAAAGTTGTTTACCCCTTGCCAAAGCCTTAGATCTTCTTATTCCAATGCTTCCCCCAAGAGTCCAGTCCAAAAATATATCATGACATTTTTTTCCCACCACCACAATAGCCCGACAACTTTTCTCACTGATCGGTTGTCCGTGAAAAATGTAGTTGTATGCATCGTGTGCATACTTTATGGAGAAATGTTTTTTGCACTCAGCTAAAGCCTTCTCATCTATTGCCTCCAACATCGGAAATGTGTTACTCATCAAAAACAAAACTACCACAATTGGAAGGATGTTTAATCCAGCCATGCTTCGAAGAATAAGTAACTCTTAATTTTCTCAGAGAATGATGTATTTGATGGAGTTGAGGTTTAAGGCATGTGGCTCAATACTTATAAGGAATAGGGTGAAATATGAGTCATTCTAAAATTTAAAAAAAAAAAACGTATTTGCCTTTAAAACTAAATAAGCAATATATTGAATGGCTATGGAACAGTAAATACGAGAGTTTCAAATTTTGGTATTTACGTAGTATGTTAAAGATAACGGAATGGGAGATAAATTATTTAAATTGGAACTATTACAAATTGTTATGTTCCATAATATTGCTTCACTATCGAGTAATTTTTGCAACGAAAAAGCTGAAACTTTTTTACTTTTATATGATCATGATAAAGTAATATGATTATGAAATTTCTTAATAAGTGAAGAATTGTTGAAATATAATAAAATAAGTAAATGAGCACCCTTTTTAAAGCTCTTTTTAGAGCAAATATTATATCAACCTAACTTTCTTAATACGAAAGTGTGAAATGAATAGGTATGAAATGAGCACCTTTTTTAGAAACTCATTTTTGTTTATTCAAACTACATGCATAGTATTAAAAAAAAAAAAATCAAGATATGAATAAGTGTGAAATGAATAGATTTCACGAACCAGAAGTATGCTGAGGTTCATCGATTACAAAAGCTTAGGTGTGAAATGAATAGATTTCACGAATTTTGTATGTATAGCTGTAACCACGAAAATTCTGTATCGAATGAAACAAGAATACGTGTACAAAGTAGATTTGTATTGATGAATTTGTAGGGTTACAATCTTTGTTTCCAACTTTCCTTTGATATAGTCTTCAAATTTGATGTAGATGCGTAGGTTGTCGATCTAAGGGCCGCGATGAGTTGATCTCAGATGAACAATTGAACAATTGCTTCAAGTTTTGAGCTTCAAGTAATGCATGGATGGTCTTCACCTCAGGTTTAAGGTTGCGGCAAAGGTGATGTTGATGTAGGATTTCGTTGATTCAAGGGTTTTGGTGACTTGAATTTGAATTGAATGTCGTTACAAATTTTGAGCTTGTAACAAAGTCTTGAAGGAATCAGCACAAGTGCTTGTTGATTCTTCAAGGGAATGCTTCGACTTCGGTTGAAAGAAAGCTTCAACTTTGGTTGAATGTTTATTGAAGAGAGCTTTGGCAATGTATTAGTCTTCAAATATTTGGCAGAGGTTCTCCTTTTGTGAGAATTTTGACCTTGAATGTAGAAATTGTCGTCCTTGTGCTTGTCTTGAAACCTTGTATTGATAGACTTCCAAAGCCATGCCTTTGGGTGAATTTGGCTTTGATTTGTGTCTTGATTCGTCCACAGGAGAATTTAGGCATGTTTCATGTCTTAATTTCAGCCGCTTTCCATTGCTTGGCCGAATTATAGGCCTTTCTTGCTTATTTTGGGAGCAATCTTCAATTTTTCTTGTTTTGTGTAGCTGCTTTAACTTTCTTTCTGGTTTTGGGAGCAATTTGGGCCCCTTGCCGATTTTAAGGAGATTTCTTCCCTTTACGGCATTTTAGGAATGCTTTTGAGCTTCCTTTGCTTGATTTGTGCCACAAGTATTAAGTGTTGACTTTTAAGCTCGTGCAAACAAGGAGTGTTATGTGTTGCCTTTTAAGCTCGTGCGAACAAGGATCGTTGTGTTGTGTGCAGTTTAGGCTCATGCAGATGAGGAGCATTGTGTCATGTGCAGTTTAGGCTCGTGCAGGCAAGGAGCATTGGGTGTTTGGTTTAGGGTTAGTAACACTTCAAGAATCTTCCATTGATGGGGCCGATCTTTAAGTCGTCTTCTGCCATGATTAAGTAGGCGCTGTTGGTGTAAACCTCTTGTATTACGTAAGGTCCATCCCATTTTGATGTGAACTTGCTTTTTATCTTGTGAGTTGTGATGATAGGCCTTCGTAATGCCAAGACAAGATCTCAAGTTTGGAAAGACCTTGGGTGGACTTTCTTGTTAAATGCCTTGGACAACCGTGCTTAGTTGTATTCCAGGTGTTGTTGAGCTTCGAGCTTTCTTTCGTTGAGTGCTTTTAACTCTTGAAGTTATAGCTTTGCATTTTCCTCTTCAGTTAAGCCTTCTTGTATAACCATCCTTAGTGAGAGGATTTGACTTTCGAATGGCAGAACAACTTTCATGCCATATACAAGAGAATAAGGCGCCGCTTGGGTAAAAGTTCTATGTGTCGTCCTATATGCCCAAAGTGCTTCACTTAGTCTTTTGTGCCAGTCTCTCTTTGTTTGGTCGATTACCTTCTTAACGAGGTTGCACAACATTTTGTTGAATGTTTTCGCAAGACCATTGGCCAGAGCATGATACATGTAAGACTTGTGTTACTTAAACTTGTATTTCTCACAGAGCTTGTCCATTAGTGGTAGTGCCTTGTGGTCAATGGTTGCATCTACCATGATTTTGATGATTGGTAAGGGAAATTCACCATTTGGGTAAGCATCGTTGAAGTCGTGGAAATCTACGCAAACACGTATTTGTCCAGATTTCTTAAGGATAATAATGATGTTAGAGATCCATTTAGGGTATTGCACCTCTTGAATGAAGCCTACTTCAATTAGCTTAACCTCAATTTGTGGGATAGGCTTGGATCGATAGCATATTTGAGTTTGCTTTATTGGTCATGTTCCAAGCTTGACTACAAGATGATGCACAGTGATGGTAGGGTCAAGGTTGAGCATTTCCTTGTAGGTCCAAGCAAAGATGCCCTTGTGCTCTAATAGTAGTTGGTAGTACTCCTCTATCTTGTTCGTACTTAGCAGCACACTTACGAAGATAGGCTTTAGCTCCTCTTTTGTGCCTAAGTTGAGCTCCTTGAGATCATCAACCATGACTTGCCCCCCGTCTTCGAGTTATGGTGGTGCAGCAGTGACGTCCTCTTTGGGGATTTTGTCTTCTTAGATTGTGATGTGGAAGACGTCTTGGACCTCCTCTTAGTGTCATCCTCTTGGGTTTGTTGGCTTAAAGATTAGCCAATGTGGATGATGCTGCACCTCTTTACCTTTAGTTATCCTTTTGTGTCAATGTCCAAGGTTGCTTGGCGCTTCATCATTGAAGGAATCGAGCTTCGAACACCGTCTTTTTTTGCCAGACCGTCAAGCTTTTCTTACTTGGGCGTTGTCCTCTTATTTCTAGAAGGCTTCTGGGTTTCTTCAAGTCTTTCCAAGGTCGACCGTTGTGGAGGAAAGCTAGCTGTGTCGCTTTTCTTATTAGGTTTTGACAACCTTTTGAACACAAAGCTTTGAGGTGCTGGCGTGTTAAGCCGTTTGAAGACAGAAGTTCGGTCTTGACCACTAATGTGATCAAGTGCCGAAATTCTGGGTTTTGAATCATTCAACCTATTGAAGACTAACGTTCGAGGGGTGGGTTTAGGCTCCTATTGATCTTGTTTAACGCTTACGCTGATGTGTTGAGTGCTAGCGTTTTTTGCTTTTCTTGAAATCTTCAAGGGTGCATTTGGTGTAAAGCTAAGTCCGGCTTTGTTGTTGTCAACTCCATAACCATGTTTCTTCAACTTCTTTTTAGTCTCGGTGAGTTCACGTTCTTTGTCATTGACGATGTTTGATACCTTCTTTCCAAGATTTGAAGATGAGGCGAAATCGTACCCAGCCTTTGACATGAGTTTGTAGGCTTTTGGGTTGAAACTTTCTTCTGTCTTCTTGGTTGGAAGAAAGCTTGGTTTTGCCCCATTTTTCAGGGGTTTTACCAAACCTTCTGGCGGTCTTGAAACTTTAGCGTTGCCTAGTTGTGTCAAATGTAAAATTGCATTTATCTTGAGCAGTTTTATATCGTCTTTGTGCAGCTGTGTGTCGGCTTTGCTTGTTCTAGTTTGAAATAGGGATTTCCTATTCTTTCTTCTAGACATTAGGATGTATCGGAAGATAGGTATGTTTGGTCTTTTTGAGGGTGTCATACTCCTTTTGATTATTGTGGGCTTAGTAGGTTCATCGTTGCTTTTGCCTGAAGATGGCACGACTTCCCTTTCTTGTTTCTTGGGCACGACTTGTCATTCTTGTTTCTTAGGTTGAGCTTTGCCTATGGATTTGATTTCTTTTTTAAGAGCTTCGGGTACCATGTCTTCATCCATGTAGAACTTGGCATCTGCAAAGTGTGATTCAGCTTCGGTGAATGGCTTAGTATCGCCTTGTATCACCTTTACTCATTCTTGGTAGAACTTTAAGCATTGGTGAAGGGTGGATTACACCACTCCATTCTCGTGGATCGAAGCCCTTCCTAAGAGCAAGATGTAAGATATTCTTGCATCAATCATGTGGAATAACGTGCTTGATTTGAGTTCACAAATGCTCATCTCTACTTGGATCATGCCCATTGCTCTTTGTCCTTCTTGGTTAAAACTTTAGATTAGGAGGTGGCTTCAGGATAGTTCATCCACCTTGATGCCGATTATGGTCATTGTTAACTTTGGCATGATGTTTATGGTCTACCTACCATCCATAAGCATGCGATTGATTTTGTTCTTTCTCACGTATCTGGAGGCGAAGAGATAACAGTTGTGAGGCTTTGATCGTTCGTCAGTGAAGTTGATTACATCATGGGTAGCACATTATATGGCATATCCATGTGGCCGAATCTTCAAGCCTTCATCTTTGCTTACTTACACCTTGTGGTTGTCGAGACTTGCCAAGGTCTCTACTAGTGTTTTTCGCATCTCCTTGGCCAATCGTAGTGCTTCCTCGATGCTAAAGTGTGCCGACAGGCTTTCTTTGAGTGTGAGGGTCTTCTCTTCCTTGATGGCGATAACTTTGCCTTTCGAGGGCTCTTCTATCTCCACTTCAACCATGTGACCGGCAGTGGTAATGCACTATTGGAAGAAGTCATTTGGGAAGTACTCGTGCAAGGAGACGAAACTGCACGATTCTTGCTCCATAGGTTCCCCTACGTATGTTGGCTTAGCAACTCTTATGCTCATTTTGGGCTTCCTATTGTTGCGGCGGTGGTGCTTTTTCCCTTGTTCCACCTTTGGCAGTATGGCTTGTGGTCTTGGCTTCCCTGTCTTTTTGTAGTCACTAGTGCCCACCATTCTTCATCGTCGGTAGGTGCATTTTGGTCGTTTGCCCTCAGTGATGGTTGTGCAGAAAGTGCCGTGTAGATTAAGCAAGTCGTACGTCTTCTACTCCAATTCGTTAAGGTGTTTTTGTACCTATCTTGGGTGTGAGATCTCCTTCGCTTTGTTTTTGGAGGAGATCTTAACGGTTGCAGAAGAAGTCTTGATAAGGTTAATATTGATGGTGAAAGCTTCCTTGGCGAGCTTCTTCCTAGCCTTGTCTACCTTTGGGGCGAACACCTTATCTTTCTTAAAGTCAGTGATTGGCTTATTTTTCCCATGATTGGCGATACTCAGCTCCATGTCATGTGAACGAGTTACCAGCTCCTCAAATGTTCTCAATTTTATGCCTTGGAGGATGTAATGTAACCCTAGTGCATGCCTTGAACACACATCTCAACGGCGGAGGTTTCAGAAAGCTAATCTTTGCAATTTAGATTTAATGAATGCCACCTATTGATATAGTCGACAATAGGTGCATCTTTCTAGGTGCATCTTTCTACTATTTCATACTTGTCAGCTCCAACATGTTTACGGTGTGGTGAGTGCTGTAGAAGCGGTTGAGGAATTCCCTTTCAACTTGGTCCCAGTTGTTGATGGACTTAGGCTTGAGGTCAATGTACCAGTCAAAGACATTGCTTCACACCTATGAGAGAAACGTACCACAATGATCGACTGGGAGGTACCAAACGGTATAGACTCAACTTCAGCTAGAGTCTATCAAATAGTGATACGCAATTTCGGCTAGGGCCTAACGAAATATATAATCTGCTTTAACAGAGGCATACCAAATAGGCCCCTCCAGCTTTGGCTAGAACCTTTCGAAACCAAGTATGGGTTTTTCTCTCTCACATCTCAATTTCGAGTTTGTTTTACAACATATGGTAGAATCAGGGTGTGCCAAGAGATGGCATCACAGCTAGATGCGTGATCCTTATTACTTAAGATCTAGAAACTTTATGAATAAAGGACATTATTTTTGAACCTCAACCTTGAAGAATCTAATTCAGTTTTGACATAATAGATAATTGGTGTGCACTTGTCTGTGCCTCTACCAATGTTATTGAGGAGTACCATTCCTGTTAAACTGTGAAACTAATTTTGCTCCACCTAGCACAATGTGAAAACTGAAATTTGACATGGAAGGCCACATTGGCTGAACCCCCTGATACATTTTGGTTTACTTTGTTAACAATTTCTTTTGTTCTTGGATTTAAGATTTGGATGACATTATCAATCTTCCTAACCGCTGAGTAGGGATTGTTGTTACAATAACGGAATATAAAACCTGGATAAGGATTAAAAAGTATAAATTGATCTAATCGGGGTAAAATTGCTTGAATTTTTCAAAATCGGCGAGGAAGTTGTTTTAATATTTACTAATGACACTAGAAGAAAAAAGCTCATCTACCACGGTGGATGCCTATGGTAAATTACAATCTACCATGGGCATCATGCCCGTTAGTATTCTGGATGTGATAAAAAATCTTTGTTTTTACCATGGACTGTGCACGTTGTCAAATGCAATGTAACCACGGATTGTGTCCATGGTAGATTGGGATATAACACCACGTGCTATGGCCATTGTGGATTACAAATTGAGCACGGCTAATGCCCGTTATAAAAAGATTTCCAAAAATAAAAATAAAAATAAAAATATTTAATAAATAAACAAGTAATATATATATATATATATACACACACACAACAAAATGAGTAGTTATATTAAGAAATACCAAAATCACCAAAACATGTAGAGGCTTTATTTCACACTATAAAACAAAACTCAAGTCCTAGTTCCAACCTTCGTCCTCCAATGATAATCGTCTTCTCTTCAATCGTTTCTTCCAGAAGACACACATCTCCAGCAAGCCAATCACACTTTAAGTTTGCAAGTGCCTGGAAAACACCAACACTTTTTATCAAGAAAGAAAAATAAGGTGTTTTTTATTGTTTTGTGCATAATTAAAACATTCGAACGCATGGTACGTAGTGTCGAATTTCGTAGTTCTTCATGTGTTACTGAACATAACCATCAAATCAACAAAAATAATCATTTTCATATCAAGGTATGAAAGAAATTAAAAATACATTTCCATCTGATATAGATATACTTGAAGATGAAAATGATCATGCTATGTATTACAAAGAGAAGTTAGATATGTAGGATAGTACGAAACCCGTCCTCCTAGCCACTAACATTTCCTCTCTACACTCCTCTACAACTGTTACCTCGCTATGCAAATTTCTTTCAGGTCTGCAGACCTCACTGTAAAGACACTTGCAAAGAAACCAAATGGAAAGAAACAAAAGTAAAAAGAAAGGAACGAACTAATTGTTGCATTCAAACCATGTAAAACAGATTACGCAAACAAGTAAACTCAAGTAAATCTAAACTGATGGGTTTCAGAAAAAAGATGCAAGTGTCAAGCACAAATTGTTTAATTTGCATAAAAATACCTGGTCTAGACAATTTGCTGCTTCATTTCTGTAAGCTTCTTGTGATTGTTACCTACAATACCAACATTCACAAGGGAAAATTTAAATTAGTTACGGAAAAAAATTTATATGAAATTAACGTTGTAAAATTTGTTGATAGTTCCATCACCTAAGATTCCCTTGCTTCATAATTTAACGATCATTGTAGCAACCAACAAACAGATATTGAGAAAAAAGTAGAAAAGAAAAACTGAATTTAAATAACAGAGAGAGTTTAAAGTTCAAACAGGTCCTTGAAGATTTAGTGAAGAAACTTACCAGGGGCAGAGAAATATTCCGAAGAGACTGGATAGAACATTGATAGGATTAACAAACCACACACCATTGTAACAGATGCAAATTAAATTAGGGGAAGCAGGGGAGAGACAAATTATGATGTTTATTTATTTATTATTGTTTTAAGAAACCGAAGCGGTTAAATGTTGGAAAAATGTGGGAGCATAGTTGAAAGGGGGCATAATTAGTTTTTGTTTTTTGGAAAAGGGGAAGGAAGATAAAGTGGAAGAGATGGGCATGGAAAGGAGATAGGGCAAAAGTGGATTTGTCAAAAAAATTTGAAATTTCAACAAAAGATGTCTAAAATTTTGCAAAATTTTGGTGTCCTGCCTCCTCCTAATATGTGAATTTATGATTCTATCACACATTATGTCTGTGGTAGATAATAAAAGGACATTGTGGATACTAACAATATTGAACACGAGCATTATCAGTAATGGCTTAATATATTTATAATGTGCAACTTTGCAAGTGATCATTCACTACCATTTTATAACGCACTAAAATTTACCCGTGGTAAAAAATTATTATTCATCACGTACTTACTATGACCGTGGTAAATTTATACTTTTTACAATGAGCTCATAAAGCTCGTTGTACAATTCTCGTGGTAGATGAACTGCTGTCTTGTAGTGTGATCATTCTACCAACAAAAATATTAATGCCTTACAAGTTAAAGTAATAAGGTGAAGAAAATTTAATGCATAAAAGAAAATGGCTTGAAATTTTATTTAAGATTATGAAATATTCAACACATATTTAGCTAGGGAGCAATATAGTTCATCTTCTAATATGAAGAAGAAGCAGGTGCGACGGTAGTTAGAACACAATGATTCCAAAGTTGTTTACCCTTTGTCAAAGCCTTAGATCTTCTTATTCCAGTGCTTCCCCCAAGAGTCCAGTCCAAAAATATATCATGACATTTTTTTCCCACCTCCACAATAGCCCGACAACTTTTCTCACTGATCGGTTGTCCGTGAAAAATGTAGTTGTATGCATCATGTGCATACTTTATGGAGAAATGTTTTTTGCACTCAGCTAAAGCCTTCTCATTTATTGCCTCCAACATCGGAAATGTGTTACTCACCAAAAACAAAACTACCACAATTGGAAAGATGTTTATTCCGGCCATGCTTCAAAGAATGAGTAACTTTTAATTTTCTCAGAGAATAATTTATTTAATGGAGTTGAAGTTTAAGGCATGTGGCTCAATACTTATAAGGCATAAGGTAAATGTACAAGTCATTCTAAAAATAAAAAACGTATGTGCCTTTAAAACTAAACAAGCAACATATTGAACTGCCATAGGATATTAAATACAAGAGTTTCAAAATTTTGGTATTTACGTAGTATGTTAAAAATAACGGAATGGGAGATAAATTATTTAAATTGGAACTATTACGAACTACTTGTTATGTGCCAAAATATTACTTCACTATCGAGTAACTTTTGCAACAAAAAAGCGAAAACCTTTTAGTTTTATATGGTAATGAGAAAGTAATATGATTATGAAATTTATTAGTAAGTGAAGGATTGTTGAAATACAATCAAATAAGTAAATGAGCACCCATTTTAGAAAGTCGTTTTAGAATAAATATTATATCAAACCTAACTTTCTAAACTTGGAATGTAACCTTTTCTATCAATTTAAGTATTGGATCATTAAAAAATATTTAATTTTTGTTTATTCAAACTACATGCAGAAGATAAAAATAAATAAATAAAGATATGGATAAGTGTGAAATGAATAGATTTCACGAACCAGGAGTATGCTGAGGTTCATCGATTACAAGAGCTTAAGTGTGAAATAAATAGATTTCACAAATTTATAACATCTTTCTTTTTAATACATCCAAATCTACATAAGACGTCTAGGTATAGGGCTAAGCCTCACAATGAGTTAGCCATAATAATTTGGTTGGAATTTACCTTTGGAGGGAATCAAACCTAAAACGTTTTACTTACAAGTAAATAGGAATATCACTATACTGTAGCACTAAGTGACAACTATATATAACATCTTGAATGAAAAGTCCAATTGGAAACGACCTAGAATATTTTGCAGTGAAATTGCTCTATCTCTTAATAATCATGCTTGGGATTTCAAAACTTAACATCTAGTAACATGTATGGCGATATTTACCAATAAATTAACGTGCCTCTAGATATAGTAGCAGTGGCAAATATTATGTTAAATAAATTTTATCCTCTTAAAGTAAACCCAATTGGTTCTTGCCCTATGAGTTTGACTAGTTCAAAGCTATTTTAGGAGTCATTTAAGACGTCTAAACATCAATATCACTAAATTTCAATCGTAATCCAACTAATCAAATTAATTAGTATCACTTTGTCTTATTATTTTCATATTTTTTGAAATTGCTCCAATAATATGAAGATAGTGTTGCAGTCATATTTAGAATAGGAATGTGATTATGCAAATCCTAGGGAATATGAGAAAGTATTATATATTTTTATTAGGATTAGATTACTTATTAAATGTTGTAATCCTAAATGGAAAGGTTTTACCCCTTCTACTACTATAAATAAAGGCACTATGAGGTGAATCAAGCACACCCACAATTACACATCTCTCTCCTTCTCTCTCTACGCCGCACCCTCTCTCTTTTTGGCCTCCATAATTGTTCAGTAAATTATGCCTACAACACGTTATCAGCATGTTCTTGACGCTACGCTAAAGAGAGTTTATTCTTCAATCAGGGGAATATTACGTTTGAATCATTCTTATTATGATTAGTTTATTATTTTATTGAATTGATCTACATGCTATTGATTCAATTTATTTTTTCTTTGTTGAACGTGATACAACGCATTGGAGATACAATTTCGGCTTTCCAAGAAGGATCTTCTACAATTTCAAAGGCTGTTGTCGTTTTCTGCTAATCAGGTACGCTTAAAATAAAGGAACATATTTGAAGCGTCCACGAAGCATGAAAACATTCCCCATGATGCATAAACCCCCTATGTTTACATTTTCCTTCCGATATATATTGTATATGTTCAGATATTTGTCAATATATACATTTGTTTCATGTATCACACAATTAAATTGTTATGTGGAATATGTGAGTCAATGTATACAAAATAAATTAGAAGTACATTTAGGGTTTTTTAAACCCTAGGTTCAAAAAATTGGGTATATTTTTCATCACCACGTGGGATGGCATCATCCTGATGCCTTTAGTCCACCTGCGCAGCCCTTTTTGGGCCTGCTGCTCCACACCGTACCACAACCAGGCCTTGGCCTGTGTTGAAACTTGCATAGGCCAGAAGCACTAGGTCCAAAACCACAGGTTTGCTGGCTGGGCTCCCGTATCCCAGCCTTTGTCCCACAAGGCAGCCGAGGCGACTGGGCTTGTCCCAAACCCAAACTGAAGCCAGCCTTTATGCTGGGCTTCGTGCGCACACCCCCAGCCCGCTTCCCACAGCCCAATTTGCTGGGTTTGAAGCCTGCTACCGTGCCCACCCTTCGGCCAAAATTGAAACCCAGCTGCGGCTGGGGTTTTCTATCACACCCCTGTGGACTGCAGTCCACTCTCGAGACTATTTTTGGGCCCTGTCTTTTACTGAAGGCACCCAACTCGAGCCCAATTATTTTTGGGGCAATATTTTCGACCCAAATGCTATTATTTTAACATTCGAAATAATTTTAACCCATATGTTAATATTATTTTGCTTCTACAATCGATCCAGTATGGTCCGATTTATTGAATTAATTAAAAATGACCTGCAATCCATTAATCTGATAATGAATCCAAAATTATTGACCTGAAGATCACTTTTGGACATTAACGATTCAATAATTTATTTTTATATTTTGAACCATCACATACTTTCGTAGTAACGAAGCTCTCACACTTGAGTTCCCGAAGAAACTCAAATCCACTATACTTAAATCAACATATTGCATTTTGTGTTTCTTACAGGAACCTCTCATTATGAACTAATTGTTCATAAAACTAAATTGAACCTGTAGTTTCAAATTTAGTGCCTTTGAAACTAGAAGTTTTCATAAAACAATACACCCATGAAAACCCGACGTTTTTCATGAAAACCATGTCTTAGCACTCAAATGTTCTAACTTTGATGCTTATGGTTGATTCATTCCCATAGCACTAATCACAATCTTGTTCCCTCCAATTCAATGGATTGTCGAACTATAACAAGTTCGATTTTCCTGATTTGGACGTTTCTAATAGAAACCACTTTATGTGGGTACAAGACGTGAATCTCCACTTAACTATCAAGAAGCTGAGAAACCATTGTAGCCAACAATGGCAAGGAAGAGCTGAATAAGCCTCCGCCATGATTTTTGATAGGAGCATATTTATGCGACTTGGTTAGCTTGTTCTTGTGCATTTGTGTTGTTATTTCCTAATTAATGTAGTATTTCAAGTTATTTTCGTGTGTTCGTAGGTCCAAAGGGTTGAAGTAGCAAGAATGAGCATTTTGGTGCATTTTGGAGTAGTTTTGGGCACTAAATGGATAGCACATGTATGGGCCAAGATGGATGGACGAATTTGGAGTTCAGAAGGCTAGGAATCTGATAAGAAGATGAAGAAATTAAATTAAAGACAAAGAAGATAAGGAATCAGCTTAAAAGAGGAAACATAATCCAAAACCTTATCTAACCTTATCTAACCTTATCGAACCTTATCTTATCTTATCCTATTCCAACCTTATCATGTCTTAATCTTAGCTGCAAGGGGACCTAAATATATATTTCTAGAACCTATTTCTAGAAGCATTCTCTTCTAGAAGTCCTAAATCAGCCACAGAGCACATTGTTTCTAGAAACCCTACAAAGGTGACGCCTATTCCCTTTTAGAAAGCCTTGCCTTGCCTTGCCTTGCAATCCACTCTCCTTTCCCTCCAATATTTGCCGCACCCTTCTATCCCTTTTCCTTTGGGGATTCTGATTTATTAGGCCTTATTCCTTATGGATTTGGGTTATACAAATCCTTTTCTGAAATTAATTGGGCCAAACCCCCTCTTAAGTGGATTTAATGACTTGTGCCGAACCCTAGGGCCCTAATCCTTAAAATCTGCTAAGTTGTAACCTTAATCTAATTAACCCTAAGGTTGGCCGAACCTATATATACATATTTTCAGCCACAATTTCGGGAGAACCCTCATGCCATTCAGAAAACCCTTGCCGCAAGCCCTAGACACCATTCTACATCATTCATTCAATCCCCACACTTCTATCTACAAACTGCCGCACCCTTTCACCCTCATCATCCACCATTCATCACCCCCCAAAACCACCAACCACACCTTGTGCCGCAGCAAGGAAGAAGGAGGAAAGCCCTTAGACGTGCATGCCATTCGAATTGGAGTTGTTGGAACGTTTTAGGTGTAATCTTTCTTATGTTTTCAATGTTTAAATTCAATAATCTTTGTTTTGAAAGTATAAGGAACTAATCCCCTCTTAGCTAGGGGTAATTTCGAAACCATGGCTATATTTGCAATATGATTTGATTACTTCTAGTTATGATTTTATGAATTGTGAATTCAATTTACTTATCTGTTTGAATTAAAACTTGTTTGTGTATGTGGGTTGAGAGTGCACACTTAATTTGCATGCATAAATCTGATGCTAGGATATAAGGGAGTTTTACCTAATCGTTGTGAACTTATATTCATAAGTAGTAAAAGTTGTTAGTCACAATCATGTTAAGTAAATTCCTGGCATAAGTATCATGCGCTTTCATAGTTACGAACGCCTTGTCAACACTTATGATTTTCATAGAATTTAATGATCTTTGATTGTTTCTCTATTATGCGCTTTCATGCAGAGAACTTTTGAGGAATAATTTGATTACGATGCGCTAATTCAATTCAATTCAATGACTTAAGGAAAATCTGAGGGTTAATTTAAGCCTACCTAATTAACTTGGGGGTGTTGAGGTTCATGGTTCATTGAAAAAGCAACTGGAGATTGTTTTGTATGCAAGTATGTCATGTGTGGAGAAAAACCTCCCAGCTAGCCCATCATCCATCTATTTCCACCAAATTCGTGCAAATCTGCCTAGTTTTAGTTCTTGTTTTATTTACTTTATTTTCGTCCAAAACCAAATCCCTCTTTATTTTAGAGTGTCTAACTAGTTAGGATCTGTTTTAGATTGTGTTTTCAAGTGTTTTGAGTCAAGTTAAAACCAAAATTCGTCCAAAATTGTGTTTAGAGTCAAAATCTGCCCAATTTGTGTTTTTAGGCAGTTTTGAGTGTTTTTAGCTTATTTTGAGTCTTGTGAACTTGTTTTGAGTCTTTTAAGTTTAGTTAAGTGTTTTAAAGCTTAGTTTTATCTATTTGAGTCAGTTTAAAGTGTTTAGCAATCCCTCATAATCCCCGGTTTAAGAACGATCCCTACTTGCATATATACTACAATTGTCAAAAAAGGGTTTAATTTGTGTGTTAAGTTAATTTTTGCATCAAATTTGGGCACCGTTGCCGGGGATTCGCAACTTTGCTAATCCCTTGTTATTTCTTTTTGTTTATTTTTGTGCGTTGTTGGTTTTAGTTGCTGACCTTGTTTTGTTTTTTTTTTTGTTTTTTGGTACTAGTTTATGACTCGGAGTTCTCAACCAGTTCGTGCGCATATCTTAGACTTTGACGACGATTTCAAGCGAACTTTGAGAAGGAAGAAGAATCAACAAGAGCCCTAACCACCTCAACCTGTACCAGATCTTGAAGAAGACGAAGTACAAGTGGAAAAGGAGACCACTGCTCAGATTTTTGAGGAAGAACAAGCTATGACAGCAGACAATCGAACAATCAAGGAGCTTTCCGCTTCGGGATTGGACAATGCCATGCCTCTATGCATTCAATATCGAAGGGCAGCCCTATACAAGACCGACGAGTTCGAATTAAAGTCGAGCTTACTGCACCATATTCCTAAGTTCCATGGGTTGCCCATGGAAGATCCTAATAAACACTTGAAGGAGTTTGAGGTTGTTTGCTCAAGCATGACCCTGGTGAATGCTAATAGGAGCATTTTGAAGGTGAAGGCTTTTCCCTTTTCTCTCTTGGAAAAGGCTAAAGATTGGTTGTATGAACTAGCCCCCGGAACTGTCACATCATGGGAGAGTATGAAACGGGCGTTTTTGGAGAAGTATTTCCCAACTTCTCGAGTCATTCTTTTACGCAAAAGGATTAGTGGCATTCAGCAAAACCAAGGTGAATCATTTCCAACTAATTATGAACGTTTTAAAACTCTTGTTGCTTCATGTCCACAACACCAAATGAAGGAGGAGCTTTTTCTTCAATATTTCTACGAAGGGCTTCTACCAATTGAACGCTAAATGCTAGATGCTTCAGCGAGAGGAGCTTTAGTGGACAAAACGCCCATGGCTGCCAAGACTCTCATTGCCAACCGAGCTTTAAATGCTTAACAATATGAAGGCATTGGTCAAAGAGACATACCACAGTAGCAACAAGTTAATGAGGTAAGTGCTATTTCTGAACTTCAAAATCAAATGGCTAATCTTACTTCTCTTCTTTCGCAGGCGGTTGAAATACCAAAGGTACAAAGTGTGGTTGTTTGTGGCGTGTGCTCAATGAATGGACATCTCATGGATAAGTGCCCTCAATTGATCGAGAACGGAGGGTGGGAATCTGCCAATGCCGTGGGTTATGGGAGCCAAAACCAACTAAGGAGTCATCCTTTCTCTAATACATACAATCCCAGTTGGAAAGATCATCCAAATTTCAAATGGAGGGAGCCCCAACAACCCCAACAACAAAGCACATTTAGGCAGCAACCTCCGGGATTCTACCAAAGGCCGTATGCACCCACACAACCCCAAGCACAACCTGCCCAATCCAAATCAGGTTCGTCCATAGATAATGATCAAAATTTTCAATTACTAACTTCTATGGCGCAGGGAATGCAAAATAGGGACAAAAAGGTTGATGAATTAGAGAAGCAAGTAGGGCAGATTGCGGAGTTTATGGGTCAATTCAGAGAACAAGGAAAGTTGCTTAGTTCAAAGCCCCAACTGAGGACCAAAAGTTGCAATTCGAGGAGGAGGAACAAGAGCAAGCCATGGCAAGGGTAGCACCACCCATGCTGCAGCCACCCAAACATTCCCATTCGTCTTCTAAAGGTAAAGAGGTTCCAAATTCGATTATTTCTAATGTTATTCCCCCAAATGTACCCTTTCCTCGTAGATTCATGCAATCGAAGAAGGAGGAGGCTGAAAAGGACATTCTGGAGACATTTAGAAAAGTACAAGTCAATATACCACTTTTGGATGCAATTAAGCAAGTTCCAAGGTATGCCAAGTTTTTAAAAGAACTTTGCACCAACAGGAAGAGAATTTCAAACAAGGAGGTTGTCAAGGTAAGTGAAAATGTCTCAGCCATCTTACAACGTAAAATGCCCCGTAAATGCAAAGATCCGGGTAGTTTTACAATTCCTTGTGTTATTGGCAATAATTGTTTTGAACATGCCATGCTAGACTTAGGTGCATCTATTAATGTCATGCCTTTCTCAATTTATGCATCTATGAACCTAGGTTAGTTAAAAAATGATGGTGTGATTATTCAATTGGCCGATAGATCTAATGCCTATCCAAAGGGTGTTTTGGAAGATGTTTTAGTGCAGGTCAATCATTTAATCTTTTCGGCGGATTTCTACGTGCTTAAAATGGAAGAATCAAACCATTCCCCTTCATTGCCAATCCTCCTTGGACGCCCATTCATGAAAACTGCCCGCACTAAGATTGATGTGTTTAATGGGACTTTGACAATGGAATTTGATGGGGAAGTTATTAATTTCAATCTTTCTGGATCTATCAAGTATCCTAGTGATGATCATTCATGTTTTTCTATTGATGTAATTGATTCCTTGGCGCAAGACCATTTTGAACAATTGAATAAAGATGCACTTGAATTGGTCATTACAAGAGGAATGGAATTCAAAAACAATGGATCAGCCACATTGGCCACCCACGACATGCATGGAGAACACCATGACGTGCCTCCTAATGTAGATATGATTAAGATAGTGGTTGTCCTTGAGTCATTGCCACTACAATTTGGTAAGTCTTCGGACCCAAGTTAAATTTCAATTTCAGCTAATAAGCCCATTCCTTCAGTTGTGCAGCCATTTTCTCTTGAACTTAAATCATTGCCAAGCCATTTAAAGTATGTTTTCTTAGGAGACCAAGAGACCTTGCCCGTCATTATCTCCTCCTCACTCACAGCACAAGAAGAAGGTAAGTTAGTGAGGGTGTTAAAGGAGTACAAAACAGCAATTGGTTGGACCTTGGCCGACATCAAGGGAATAAGCCCTACCACATGCATGCATCGTATACTTTTGGAGGAGGGGTCTAAAACATCTCGAGAGGCTTAACGCCAACTCAACCCTCCAATGATGGAAGTTGTGAAAAAGGAGATAATCAAGCTATTGGATTGTGGAGTGATCTATCCAATTTCGGATAGTTGTTGGGTTTCTCCAGTTCAATGTGTTCCAAAGAAATCTGGAGTAACTGTGGTGACAAATGCCGAAAATGAGCTTGTTCCTACTCGAATCCAAACAAGTTGGAGGGTGTGTATTGATTATAGGAAGCTCAATGCCACTACACGGAAGGATCATTTCCCTTTGCCATTCATTGATTAAATGCTTGAAAGGTTAGCAGGTTATGCTTTTTATTGTTTTCTTGATGGATATTTAGGTTATAATCAAATTGTGATAGCTCCGGAAGATCAAGAAAAAACCACTTTCATATGCCCCTTTGGTACATTTGCTTATCGTCGCATGTCATTTGGTTTATGCAATGCACCTGTCACATTTCAAAGATGCATGATGATCATATTTTCAGATTATGTTGAGAAAATTATTAAAGTTTTTATGGATGATTTCAGCGTTTTTGGTGATTCATTTGATGGTTGTTTGAACAATCTCAGTTTGATTTTAAAACGATGCATTGAAACTAACCTTGTTCTAAATTGGAAAAAATGTCATTTCATGGTTAAACAAGGCATAGTTTTAGGTCATATCATTTCTGAAAAAGGTATTGAGGTTGATAAATCAAAGATAGATCTTGTGCCCCACTTACCCTCTCTTACTTCTGTTAGAGAGGTTCGTTCTTTCCTTGGACATGCAGGTTTTTATCGAAGATTCATCAAGGATTTCTCAAAGGTTTCCCAATCTCTTTGCCGTCTCTTACAAAAAGATGTGACTTTTGATTTCAATAAGGAGTGCATGGCAGCCTTCCAACACCTCAAAGACTTGCTAACCACGACACCCATCATTGTTCCACCTGATTGGAGCCTTCCGTTTGAGCTCATGTGTGATACATCCGATTATGCGTTCGGGGCTGTTTTAGGCCAAAGAAAGGATAAGAAGCCGCATGTTATCTACTACTATGTATCCCGGACATTGAATGATGCTCAATTAAACTATTCGACCACTGAAAAGGAACTTCTTGCCATTGTCTTTGCTTTAGATAAATTTCGATCATATTTACTTGGTACTAAGGTTATTATTTTCACTGATCATGCATCTTTAAAGTATTTGCTCACCAAGAAAGAAGCCAAACCAAGGCTAATTCGATGGATGTTGCTTCTTCAAGAGTTTGACATCGAAATTAGAGACAAAAAGGGGAGTGAAAACGTGGTGGCTGACCACCTAAGCCGTATGGTACATAAAAAGAAGCCCTTACCTATTTCAGAAACATTCCCTGATGAGCAATTGCTGTCCATTAAGGTAAATGAGCCTTGGTATGCTAATTTGGTGAATTATTTGGTGGCTAAACAAGTTCTTAACACTTTAAACAGAAACTAAAGTGATAAATTGAAAAAAGATGCTAGATTTTATGTTTGGGATGATTCATACTTGTGGAAATATTGCTCGAATCAGATTATACGTAAGTGTGTGCATGACATAGAATTCAATTCTATTTTAACATTCTGTCACACTTATGCATGTGGGGGACACTTTGGGACACAACGCACAGCCCTTAAAGTTTTAGAATGTGGATTTTATTGGCCAACTTTATTTAAGGATGCTAGAACCTTTTGTATGTCTTGTGATCGTTGCCAAAGAATGGGTAATGTAAGTGCAAAGGATCAAATGCCGCAAAATGTCATACTCCCTGTTGAAATTTTTGATGTTTGGGGCATTGATTTTATAGGTCCTTTTCCTTCCTCACATGGTTTCCTTTATATCTTACTTGCTGCGGATGTGTCGAAATGGGTGGAAGCAAAAGCCACCCGAACTAATGATTCTCGAATGGTTGCAGATTTCATTAGAACTAACCTATTTGCAAGGTTTGGAATGCCACGAATAATCATAAGTGATGGAGGTTCTCACTTTTGCAATCAAACCATTGAGGCTTTGCTCAAGAAGTACAACGTTACGCATAAGGTTTCAACACCTTATCATCCTCAAACCAATGGGCAAGCCAAGGTTTCAAATAAGGAGATCAAGCAAATTCTAGAGAAGACCATTGGGCTAACAAGGAAGGATTGGAGTGTACATTTGGAGGATACATTATGGGCATATCGCACGGCATACAAAACACCTCTTGGCATGTCCCCATTTTGGATAATTTATGGCAAACCATGCTATCTCCCCGTAAAATTGGAGCACAAGGCGCATTGGGCTGTCAAAACATTCAACATGGACCTTGATGCCGCTGGAATTCATAGGAAGCTCCAATTGAATGAATTTGAAGAGATTAGGCATGAGGCTTATGAAAACGCTCGAATTTACAAGGAGAAGACAAAAGCTTTCCATGATAAGATGATTCGAGGCAAATCATTCTCCATTGGGCAAAAGGTGCTACTCTTTAATTCTCGCCTTCACTTGTTTCCTGGTAAGTTGCGTTCTAAGTGGGTTAGCCCGTTTGTTATTACTAATGTCTTTCCTTATGGTGCAGTCCAAGTTGAAAGCTTGAAAACATGACAAGAATTCAAAGTGAATGGCCATCGGTTAAAGCCCTACTATGAGAATTTCGAGGAGCATGTTGTGGATGATGTACCCCTCCATGCTGTGGGTACTAGTGAAGCTCAACATGGCATAGTTGTCCGGCTGGAAGATGTTAAAGCAAACGCTTCTTGGGAGGCAACCCATGCATTCAACAAGGAGAAGATGGAACTTGCACTCCAAACCTAGATTTGCATTTCTAAACCCTTCTCTTTGCTGCTTTATTTTATCATGCTTAGTTGTTTGTTATTTGTTTGCTTTTGTGTGAGTTTTCGTGTGAAACATTAAGGACAATGTTTGATTTAAGTGTTGGGGGGGGGGGGAGGGAGGAAGGGGTAAACAAGTGTTTTTATGCAAATTCGTGGGATTCTATCACCTATCACTTCTAATGTTGTTTCTCACTGTTTTTAAGTGTTTTTAGTGCATTTTGAGCTGTTTTGGTGTGTTTTGAAGTAAAAATCAGAAAATTTGAAAAAAAAAAAATTGAAAAAAAAGTGTTTTGATAAAGCCAAAAAGAGTTGTTTTTGTGTGTTTATTTGTGTCTTGGGGTACCTTCCAACACAATGATGAGGATTTGGTTTTTAATGCATGACTATTAAAGAGAGTTACAAACATGGATGGAAGTTTGATATGCTCTTTGGTTTATGCGTGGTTGTAGTTATAGTTTATGAATTCACATGTAATCACAAAGGATAAAATCAGTTTTTGTAACATGCTTGAAGGAAGGAACCCAAACAAACGCTACATCCCTGAGAGACTTGAGCCTAAACGTTTATTTGGAGAGTTATTAATCTGTCCATTCTTGTTTTCGAAAGTCGTTGGATAATCTCATTATTCTTTGCTTGGTTGCTACTTAGAATGCGTTTCATCATTATAGTTCCAAATACTAGAACTTATGCCCATTTCATTCAAAGCATGATATTGATTGCATAACATACAATAAGATGAAGTTGTTTAGTTAAACCAAAGCCAAAGAGCCTAACCCTTTTGCATATGTATTGTAGGATTACCCTTTTTGAGCCGTTTCAAGCCTATTTTCTTTGTTAGCCACATTATCCTCACCTAGCCTAGATTAGGACTTTCCATACCCGTGTTCTTAAAAGATAGTGAAGCATGACTTAGAATGAATTCCTTTTGATCAACACATTGCAGGAAACAAGTGTGGGGGAAGGTAATAGGGCACGACAAAGAAAGAAATAAAAAAAAAAATTCATGGAAAAAGAAAAAGAAAAGTTTTAAAAAGAGTTGAGAAATAAGTGAGAATGAACTCACAAGTATTGGTTGTTGAAGAAAGGGTCCAAAAGTTTGAATTTGACCCTAAATGTTGCATGATTCTTCCCTCTGTGTTTAAAAGTTGATTTCTGCCATCAAAAGTGAGTTTAAGTGTCAATTTCATTACTTTGCTTCCTATTGCTTTAAGAACCTTTGTTTATCCTTTACCTTTCTTTGTTAGCCAATACCTTAGCCTCATTACAAACCCTTGACTTCTATCTTGATGTTATGTGTTCAATATGTGGAGTTTGAAATTGGTATGAGCATATAGAATCCCTGGTTCTCACTTCTAAGTAGTAGCATTCCATTCATGAGATCATATATATACATGCATTAATAATTCCAAAAAGTGCTTCCTTCGTTTAAAACATATGTGAGTGGCTCGTCTACATGTTTACATCAATCTTCTCACATATACCAGTGAGGAATTGAGTGTAAATAGAGAATTCCCTCAATTACTCACTAGATATACTCTCTATTATCACATATTTTCACTCACATTTTGAATGTAATAACATGCCTTAGAGAATTCCCTCAATTACTCACTGGATATGCATTAATCTTCTCACATAGGGAGTGTAGTCAAAAAAATCTGAGTGAAAATAGAGAGTATATCCAGTGAGGAATTGAGGGAATTCTCTAAGGCATGTTATTACATTCAAAATGTTGTTATAATTGATTAAATGTGAGCTAGTGAATGGTGACTATGATTAAGTATGCTCGAGGGTAAGGATTGCTTAAATCTATGTGAGTGGGGATCTTTGACATGTTATGTTTCATTGGAAATCCCTGAGGCAAACGTTGGAAGGTTTAGATTGTATGTTTTGTTTCTTTTGTTTGTTTGTTTTGCTCGAGGACTAGCAAAAGCTAAGTGCGGGGGAATTTGATAGGAGCATATTTATGCGACTTAGTTAGCTTGTTCTTATGCATTTGTGTTGTTATTTCCTAGTTAATGTAGTATTTCAAATTATTTTTGTGTGTTTGTAGGTCCAAAGGGTTAAAGTAGCAAGAAGGAGCATTTTGGTGAATTTTGGAGCAGTTTTGGGCACTAAATGGATAGCACATGTATGGGCCAAGATGGATGGACGAATTTGGAGTTCAAAAGGCTAGGAATCTGATAAGAAGATGAAGAAATTAAATTAAAGACAAAGAAGATAAGGAATCAGCTCAAAAGAGGAAACATTATCCAAAACCTTATCTAACCTTATCTTATCCTAACCTTATCATGCCTTAATCTTAGCTGCAAGGGGACCTACATATATATTTCTAGAACCTATTTCTAGAAGCATTCTCTTCTAGAAGTCCCAAATCAGCCACATAGCACATTGTTTCTAGAAACCCTACAAAGGTGACGCCTATTCCCTTCTAGAAAGCATTGCCTTGCCTTGCAATCTACTCTCATTTCCCTCCAATATTTGCCGCACCCCTCTATCCCTTTTCCCTTGTGGATTCTGATTTATTAGGCCTTATTCCTTGTGGATTTGGGTTATACAAATCCTTTTCTGAAATTAATTGGGCCAAACCCCCTCCTAAGTGGATTTAATGACTTGTGCCGAACCCTAAGGCCCTAATCCTTAAAATTTGCTAAGTTGTAACCCTAATCTAATCAACCCTAGGGTTGGCCAAACCTATATATACATATTTTCAGCCATAATTTCAGGAGAACCCTCATGCCATTCAGAAAACCCTTGCCGCAAGCCCTAGACACCGTTCTACATCATTCATTCAATCCCCACACTTCCATCTACAAACTGCCGCACCCTTTCACCCTCATTAGCCACCATTCATCACCCCCAAAACCACCAACCACACCTTGTGCCACAGCAAGGAAGAAGGAAGAGAGCCCTTAGACGTGCATGCCATTCGAATTGGAGTTGCTGGAATGTTTTAGCTGTAATCTTTCTTATGTTGTCAATGTTTAAATTCAATAATCTTTGTTTTGTGGGTATCAGGAACTAATCCCCTCTTAGCTAGGGGGAATTTCGAAACCATGGCTATATTTGCAATATGATTTGATTACTTCCAGTTATGATTTTATGAATTGTGAATTCAATTTACTTATCTGTTTGAATTAAAACTTGTTTTTGTATGTGGGTTGAGAGTGCACACTTAATTTGCATGCATAAATCTGATGCTCGGATATAAGGGAGCTTCACCTAATCGCTGTGAACTTATATTCATAAGTAGTAAAGGTTGTTAGTCATAATCATGTTAAGTAAATTCCTGTCATAAGTATCATGCGCTTTCATAGTTACGAACGCCTTGTCAACACTTATGATTTTCATAGAATTTAATGATCTTTGATTGTTTCTCTATTATGCGCTTTCATGTAGAGAACTTTTGAGGAATAATTTGATTGCGATGCGCTAATTCCATTCAATTAAATGACTTAAGGAAAATCTGAGGGTTAATTTAAGCCTACCTAATTAACTTGGGGTGTTGAGGTTCATGGTTCATTGAAAAAGTAACTGGAGATTGTTTTGTATGCAAGTATGTCATGTGTGGATAAAGACCTCCTAGCTAGCCCATCATCCATCTATTTCCACCAAATTCGTGCAAATCTGCCTAGTTTTAGTTCTTGTTTTGTTTACTTTATTTTTGTCCAAAACCAAATCCCCCTTTATTTTATAGTGTCTAACTAGTTAGGATCTGTTTTAGATTGTGTTTTCAAGTGTTTTGAGTCAAGTTAAAACCAAAATTCGTCCAAAATTGTGTTTAGAGTCAGAATCTGCCCAGTTTGTGTTTTTAGGCAGTTTTGAGTGTTTTTAGCTTATTTTGAGTCTTGTGAACTTGTTTTGAGTCTTTTAAGTTTAGTTAAGTGTTTTAAAGCTTAGTTTTATCTATTTGAGTTAGTTTAAAGTGTTTAGCAATCTCTCCTAATCCTCGGTTTAAGAACGATCCCTACTTGCATATATACTACAATTGTCAAAAAAGGGTTTAATTTGTGTGTTAAGTTTATTTTTGCATCAATTTTCATTCGAAGACTTGTGCCCGAAGCATTACAAATGGAAATACCTCATGAACGAGGATTCCATGGCTCTTTGGCTAGCTTCT
Organism: Pyrus x bretschneideri; assembly: GCF_019419815.1. NCBI lineage: Eukaryota > Viridiplantae > Streptophyta > Magnoliopsida > Rosales > Rosaceae > Pyrus > Pyrus x bretschneideri. Next base: position 489,806 of record NW_025999657.1, read on the forward strand.
ATGAACCGTTTAATCATGAAAGACATTGCCTGAAGCACACCATGATTACGTCCATGAATAAGTATAATTATGAAGTTTATAAATCCGATCAAATTTTGACTGGGGAATACTTTTCTCGTCCTTCATGTTTCTAACTTGCCCCTGAAGCAGCAGTGTAGAAAGCGGAAGTTTACCACATTCTCGGATTTGATTACTACCACAAACATATGGTCTGGGCCTGCCACGGTGTGGCATCATCCCCGAAGCGTGATCCTTGGCACCTATGACCTAAAACTTTAAGAATAAGGGATAATATTCCTGAACCTTAACCTTGCAGAATCTTTTTCTGTCTTGATGGAATAGATCATTGGTTATGCACCTATTCGTGCCCCTACGTTTTTTGTTAAGGAGTACCATTCTAGTTGTCAATATATGAGACTAATTTTTACTTCACCAAACACCGTTGGAAGAGCCGAATTTTGACATGGATGACCTTGTTGGCCGAATCCCCTTAGTAAACCATTTACTTTGTGAACAATTTTCTATGTTCTTGGATTCAAGTTTGGTGTATGTTTTACTTATGGATAATCTTATTGATATTGTCCTAGAATATGAGTTAATTGAATCATGTTTCTTAATACATGTGACCGATTCAATTAAACACGTGATTAGGTTGGAATGTGGGAAAGTTAGTTGTCTGGATGAATACGTACTACGCACACTAACTTTACACCTAAATCACATCTTTAACAACGACTTCAGATCTATCCAACCTGATTAAGAGCATTTACCACGCTCCTCGTTGTATGGTACTGAATTACCATTTAAGGGACCTTAAATTCTCCCTGACGTTGAGTTTTTAAGGATATTCGAGATGACAATGATCATAAATGAAACCACTAAAGAAAATAGAGTGAAATATCTTTGCATCACCTCCAAGAATGAGCCTGAAGCTTTGATTTGGGGCCAATGGGTTGTCTCCCAATTGCGAATACACCACATGTGGCTGGCCTGGAGCCTGGTGATTGAGCCATTTACTTGCTTTGGCATGACCTTTTGGGACACTTAGGTCGAACACTGATGCTACAATGCATCTCCTTATCTGAAGTAAGAATATTGTGCCTACAAGCACACTTTGCCAAGCATGCTCATTAGGGAAATTGATTTTCTATATCATTCCTCACAAAGATACGACACAACTCTCTTTTCATAGTGGATTGAAAGGAATATATGTTGACTAATCCAACCAAAATGTGGACCATATAAATACTTATGGTTTTGGTTGATGAATCGAAAAACTGGTCACATGTTTGTTCACACACATTGCTGCTAAACCTCATGGCCGATTAAGGGTTCACCACCCTACTTATCCCTTAAGGTCCGGAAGACTGGATAATGCCGAAAAGTTTATATCGAAGGTTTTCGCTAAAGTATTGCATGTCGTTTTGGGTTTCTAATTGAACATCAAATTCCCATGTTCACCCCAAATAGCCTCGCCTAGCGATCATAAAGTGCAATTTAAATGATCACCCGAATTTTGGTAAACGTACCAAGTTTTCGGTTTCTGCCTAGGGTTATGCAATCCTTGTACGCAGTTATGTTGGTCTGCCTTGAGGCTCATTGCCACCCAACCTATATGACATTACAGTTGGTTACTGGGTACGAACCTGACGATTTTCGTATTTACGCATTTGGGTGTACATTCCTTGTGCCAAGTTGCGCCACCGCAAAGTACCACCATAGGTCCTTAAAGAATGATGTGTATCTTTTGTCGACCATGATTTTCCTTCACACTAGCTCTCTTAGAGCCCTTGCATGCGATCTTTTTACCGCTCATTTGTGGGTTGTCACTTTAATGAGACAATCTTCCCGCCATTAGGGGGAGATAAGAACATCAACGTTCTTGTAGAACAATGCGAATTTACGTGGACGTTAACCACTATGTCTTATCTCGATCCCCGTACCGCACATGTATGATAAGTAAGTGCGATGAATTCTAGATTTCAGAATGTTACTCCAAACGCATTCCTCTGATTTAGTTAAAGTGACGAGATTATATACCAAATGCAAACATGCCTGCAAAGATAGATGTACTTAACGGACGTCGAGTCAACATCACTAGAGGGTGTGCCACCCATGTTGGACAGTCCGGTACACCGGTAGATAGCCAATCAATCTATCTTGGCCTAGAGCACGACATACCACTCGATTCGTATGATTCATTTCCCTAGAAGAGGAAGACACGACACAATAATGAATCTAAACCTGATCACTGTCTCAAATCATTTCCATCTCATGAGATTAATCCAGATTTCTCCCGAGACTTAAAGTTCTTGGTCCAGTACATTAGTTTGGATGAGCTAAATGGAATTGAAATGAGATTATCATCGATGATGTTTTCACTTATATGATAGTTACCGACATAAATGAAAAGTGACGATATCGAATCGTGTTCCGTTGCTTAAGTGAAAACGTAGAACTGATTGGAAAACTAAAGTTACAATCTAGGTCAAATTCGTTACCAAAGTGTGTATTGGACCTGTCGTTCCTACACAGCCCAAGGTAACCCTGTTGTGTTACAAGTGGGAAAGGAAGCGTTATGAGATGAATGAAATAGTGTGATATGATGCACGCCTTACGACGCAAAGTTTCTCTTAAACATCCTGTGATTAATAACATTATGAAATGTGGTTAGTGCTTTTTCCATAAGGATATAGATACGGAGATTTACATGTAAGTTCCCGAAGAATTACATGGACTGGTTCAAATAGTTTCAAAACCACAGAACACCCTCGTAACTCATTTTATGGCGTTCACTTATAGATAGAAAAATCTGACGGATGTGGTATACCCGTCTACGTGATTATTTGATCAGTCAGGGATGAATTAAGCCCTTACGTGTTAAACTATGAAGTCTTATTCTAAATTGCTAGAGTTACAGTTTATGTCGTTGACACGAATCTCACTAAGACTCCGGAAGAGCTTGAGAAAACTGCCTCACATCTGAAGATGGAATTTGAGATAAAGGATCTTGGGAAAACTCGTCTATGCTTTGACTTGAAGTTTAAGTATTGTTCTGACAGTATTTTGGTCTACCAGTCGAACTACACCCCAAATGCGTTACTTTTGAGTATACCTTTAATCGTCCATACGTTATATGCACATAAGACTATGAAGAGGTTATGGAATCCGAAATTCCATATCTAAAGATCTACTTTGCGCTTCATTGTACTTAGCTCATAGTATTTAGACAGGACATCTCCTTCGCTGTTGCTCTATTGGTAAAGATGCAGCAACGCGCCTACACGCATCCACTAAATTGGTATTAAAGACATACCCAGAAGGTACTACATGGGCAAATCCCAACGAATCTTGGCGGATCCAACCGCCCTGATCCTCGAAATGATGTTTGCCTTGTTTGTTATGCTGACGCTGGTTACTTATTAAACCCGCACAAGGCAAAATCCCCAAATGGTTATGTCATTACCGTTAGGGATATTGCAATATCTTGGAGGTCCATGATATGACCTTAGTTGCGAAATCTTCGAATCGTTCCAAGACTCACCTCACTTCACTACGCCATAAGTGAGACATGGTTAGGAGTTCTTATTGAGAATTTTGAAGTACTTGCTGTGTTTTCATCCATCGTTAAGTCCCGACGATGATCCATTAAGATTATGCCGCATGTATCAACCCGACCAAGCCATGATACATCAACGAAGTCAATGCCAAGACATATTGCGCCTACATCTACATCAGCAAAGCATCAGGAGATTGAAGTCATGCAATCTATTCCCAAGACAACTTGGTCGATCTCTTCACCAAGTCATTGCCCAAGTCTACATTTCAGAAGCTCGTCCAAGGAATCGGTATGCGTAAATTATCTGAGTTGAATCGTTTGTAGTTCTCTTATTTAGAAGTTATGTCTAACTCAAGAGGAGTATCTTGAAGCATACTCACATGATCTTAATGTCCTCTTTTTCCTTACGATTAGGAGCATTTTTCCCACTGGGTTTTTGCTACCTAACTAGGTTTTAATGAGGCACCCATCCTGGGATGATCATACTCCATTGAGTTCAATACCTTCATCGAGTTTGATGAGCATTTTAGACATTATGCATATTTTTCTTACTTTTCTCCTTAGTCTATGGGTTTTCCCCATTCCTTGGGTTTTACCATAGCAAGGTTTTTGTGAGTTATTATAAATGCATACTTCAAAGTAAATTTGAGATTTGCGATCACCCGTTGTGTTGATGATTTCATCAACTATTCTACCTTATCTGCTGAAGAATCTGATGCGATGGTTTGTTGAGTATTTACACACTTAAGGGGGAATGTTGCAGTCATATTTAGAATAGGAATATGATTGTGTAAATCCTAGGGAATCTGGGAAAGTATTATATATTCCTATTAGGATTAGATTACCTAGTAAATGTTATAATCCTAAAGAGAAAGGTTTTACTCTTTTTACTACTATAAATAAAGGCACAATGGGGTGAATCAAACACACACATAATTACACATCTCTCTCATTCTCTCTATGCCGCACCCTTTTTCTCTTTCTAGCCTTTGTAATTGTTCCGTAAATTATGCGTACAACAGATAGAAACTTTTTGGGTTGTTTTATTGGCATCCCATATTTTGTTAATTACACCTCACGTACTAAAAACACTCCACATCTACTTTTTAAATTAAAAAAATATCTTAATATATCCCACATTCTTTCCCAAGGTACCCTCACACCCTAAATTCTTCACATACACCCCACATCAAACTCGTGTATTCTTCTTCACAAACTTGTTTCCTCTAGTTTCCTTTTCAATTTTCATATCAATAACCTATATAATTCTTCAATCTTTCTTTTAGTCTAGATGGGTTTTCATTAAAGCAAATGACAAAAGGACACAAGCCTCACCCAAACTAACTCGAGACAAAAGGGTTTAAGTCTTGCAGTTGTATGTATATATATTGAAGTGATGGAGTTTCGCATTGAGTTTTCAAACATTTATGGAAAACCTGTTCATTCTTTTCTGGAAAAATAGTCATATTGCTTATGTGAGAGCGTAGAAGTAAATTTTAGGCATGACTCAGGGGGTGTATTTAGAATCTTCTTTTTAATTTTTAGAACATTTTAGGGCTTAAATAGTCATTTTATGAGCAATTTAATATTAAATTATTATGTGGGGTGTAGTCAACAAAATATGGGGTGTTAATAAAAAAGCCCAAACTTTTTATACGCAATTGTTCAAAAATATTGCTAACATAGGGTCCTTTTAGTCTCATTAGGAAATACATAGTTATTTTGGGCTTAAATAGATGGGAAAAGGCCACACAGGATGAGAGGATCAAGACATTGAGCCTACAAGCCAGCCCAACATTCAATAGATAGAGCACTACCGCAATGACAAAAGATGACCACCACCAAACGACCTGTCCTAACTCTGGCTAGTCTACTGATAGAAAGAGATGACTGCCGAACCTAAAGTACTTTCCGATTGCCAAGGCCAAATTGGCAGGCCTAAAAACTTTCTGGCACATAGCTCCAAAGACATGTATGTCTACACGTTAACTCTAGGCCACATGTTGGCTATCAACGGGAGAAGAATTTTATCAAGGAACAAAGGTATGGTCGGGCCTAGCACTTAGGGAAAGTGCTTTTCAATCACTCTTGAAAAAGTGCTACGCATGAGACACGTCAACCCGAGAAATCATGCAACTAGCTCTGTGTAAATGTCACTTTCACTCCACATGTCGAGTGAACAATGGAGGAATTTCTTGTAGGTCGTGTCTATGTGTCTACTAAAGTTCTAGATTTCTGCAACTCTTTTGCAAATACTTCTTCGATTATGCTTGTTTTAGGGTACTTGGATATCTATAAATTCAAATTTCTTAGCTTTTTTATTTGGTATTTTTTCTCATGCAATATCATAATTTATGTGGGTGGAATTGTTAGCATTCTGTTTCTATAAGGAAAGAAGATGGGCTCCTTAGTCAAGCTGTCAAAGTTGAGCTCTTTGGCATTATGTTTCGGTGGGTGGAATTTTTAGCGTCTGCTTCTTTTAGCATTCTGATACACCAGTCCAAAGAATCTGTTCTAACAAAAAAGAAAAAGAAAAAGTAATTGGACCTGTGGACTCCGTCTGTACCGGCTTGAAATGGGCCGGGTTAGGTTTGGTTCCAAAGTTCAAAACTCTTATACTAGGCCCGGTGACATGCCCCGATCCGGATATCCTCCAAACACCAGGATGGGCACGTGTTGGTTTCATCACCCGGGAATATTCTTTGGACTATTTCCTACGTTGACTTTTACAAAATTTTCTCAAGAACCTTCCAAGACTAATTTCGATGTCCCGAGTCCGATTTTGACATCCGTTTAGTAAAATTATGAAGTTTTAACATAGTTGACGGGCTCAGCGTCTCAGTTGACTTGTTGGGTTAACTAGTGACTTTTTTCTTGACTTTCTATGAAATTTGCTCGAGACTCCTCTTAGAGCATTTCAACACCATGATTCCAAATATGTGCTCCGTTTTTCCAAATTCAATCGTTTTAGCAAGGTTTTATTAATTGGTCCTTTTATGTGCTCATGTGTTTTTTAGTGGCAACCCATTCTTCTCTAGTTTGAACGGCTTTTCAACGACAGAATATCTATGAGTGGATCCCTTCTAATTACATGATTTTAAATGTTAGGCTTGCATTCATAAAAGCATGATTGCATATGTAATGCCCCGACCCGAAAATTTTATTTTGGAAAATAATTTCGGTGATAGGACAAATTAAACTTTTGTTTATTAACTACCATTAATCACAATTCTTTATTTAAGTTTCTTAATCGCTCATAAAATCTATAACCAAAATTTACTTACCAAAAACATAAGATTAAATTTTTGATAATTCACCAAATTTCTTTTCTTAAATCAAATTACCAACAAAAGATTGATCTCAATTATTTAAGGATGCATCTAACCTTTGTTAGACTGCCTACATACCCTTGAGCGGGATTAAGCCCCTTGTAGTTCACCAACTTTTAAATGTCTAGAATTCTTATGAAGACCCTAATGTTTTCTTTTTGGATATCCTTCGTAGTGACGATAAAGCCATACAACTCAAAGCTTGCAAATGGTAATCACAATATCATTACCAAGTAGTTTATGATGTCTCATTCAACTCCATTATTTGAAATAAACTCAACATTGTTTATTGGCACCACAATCCAAGTTCAAGACTCTAACTCTCAAATGTAAGCACACTCAACTACAAAACCCTTCGTTTATCAATGAGCATAGATCTTTCCAAATATACAAAAACAAGCACATAATATCAAGTTACAAAGTTGACAAAATCTTTTACTGGAAAGTATTGAGCTTCCTGTACCTAATTAAATGGACCAAGATTCAAAATTTAATAGTAAGAAGAATTTAGGAGAGAAGATAAACGTTGACAATGCGAAGCATTACATTTCCTAGGGAGATAATTCCATCATATGCATTACTAAATTATTCATTATTGTCTTCTTCCTCAGAATTACTATGCTAGAAACAAGGCAAGCAATAATTCATGACAGTTGGTCTTGCTCTAAAGATCTTCTTGAAAAAAAATTCTAATTCCAATTCAAAACTGGTACAAGGATTAAGGAATTAAAACACTTATGATGTGGTATAAAGTATAACTAAGATGCCCAATAAAATTCAAACTGATTAATAAACACAAATGAAAGGGATGTGAATTGGAGAATTGTAGCCTTACTAGTTTAGTATCCAAATCTAACCCACTCACAACTTCATGCTCCTACTATTTTACTATCTTCTTTGAAAACCAAATAGGGGAAGTCGGAGACGGTGACGAGCGATAGATAACGACGAGAGAGAGGGATGGCGATGTAGAGTGAGAGAGAAAATAGAGAAGGCTGTAGGGTACAAACCAATTTGGGTTGATGTCCCCTTCATTTATCTTTTTTTTTTCTTCTTCTTGTCCCCCTTCGTCAAGAACTCTCCCCGACCCTTCCCCATCTTTTTCCCTCCTTTCTTCCCTTCCCCTTCTTCTAGAACTGTTCACGTGGCATATTTCCACCAAAACACACCTCTAGCCAAATCTGCAGCCTTCCAGATTCATGGCAAAATGATTATTTTGCCCCTACTTTCATTTGTTTCTATTTCATTCATTATAACTTTGTTTGTCGAACGATTTTCGCCTAAACGCTCGTGGAATCGTCCTTAATCCAAATATGTCAAGAAATACGATAAAATATATGAGGATAAAATACGTCCTTGTAAAATTACGTTTAGTCAATTAGGGGCATTTTCGTTTTTTCCACTTATCCACAAATTTTCCGACGTAAATTATAATGAATCCTGGAAACAAAATTCTAAAATTTCTCTAATCAAATTTTCATAACTATAAATCGATTTATTCTTGATTTACTTCACATATTTTAAATTTTCAAGGTATTACAGTCGACCCCCGTTAAAATAAATCTCGTCCTCGAGATTTCTACCATCGAATAACGAAAAGGAATTTAAAGCTAATCCCACCATTCGATTTATAGTGAATAAAATCATAACCTCAGTCTCTAATTTTATTCAAGCTCCAAAAATAAATAGTTCAACGAAGCAATCATCTATACTTAGATTTCCTGTCATCCTCATTGGTAGAATAGATATTGGATTTTTTTTTTTTTTTTTTGTTTTGTTTTGCTTTTTTTGTTTTTTTAGCCACACATTGGCAAAAAAAAAATATCAAAACATCAAGCCATAATTCTCATTGGCTGAATAAATACCAAAATATCAAGCCACATCTAATATTGGCTAAATAAATACTAGCATAAGAACCACAATCATGGGTAAAATTACTTACCATCATTGGCTATACATAGCTGTTACCTTGATTCTTTCTCAAAATTTCTGTCCACAATCACTAGCGATACTAGACATCAGAATTTTTTTACCATATTCATTTGTTTGGCAAAATATTTATCATATATTCCCATCTTAGCCATCATTGGCCAAATAAATATCAGAATTTCAAGCCATAATCATCATTGGCTAAATAACTGTTACAATTTCAAGTCAAACCAACATAATTGGCAACCCAAATGTAAGAAATTCCAGCGAAAATCATTGGAACTTCTAATCACAATCACTGTATTAAAATGAGGAATTTATTGAATTATTCATTTCCACCAATAATTCAATAAATGAAGAAATGTCCATGGTTTTTCCACCATTCCAATTATAATGAACAATTCATAACTTCGATTTATGATTTCTTTCCCGTTTGATAAATTTCATCTTGATTTTCTTAAATATTAAAATTTTCAGCCATAAATATCATTGGCCATAAATTTTTAAAATTTCTAGCCATAAATATCATTGGCAAAACAACGATTTCTTTACACCTTTTTCTTTTATCCCAATAAGTGACTAGCAACAAGAAAAGATCGTAATATACCTGGTCGATACACATCACATTGATAACTCATTCTCACAGCCCACACATGGAGATTTTCTCTTGGAAACACTGGGTCTTTGTGCCCATTCAATTATTTCTCCATATTTCACGGGTCATTTCGTCCAAATCAACATTCACGGGACCAGTTTGCCCAATCAAACATCCACGGGCCATTTTGCCCAATCAAACATCTATGGGCCATTTTGCCCAATCAAATATTCCTCTCATGCCACAGGCCATCATGTCCAAATCGACATCCACATGCCTTTTCTCCCAAATCAATATCCACGGGCCTTTTCCGCCCAATTCAACATCCACGGGCCTTTTTTGCCCGATTCAACATTTCCCCCCATTCCACATCCACAGACCTTTTTCACCTAATTCAACATTTCTCAATTGTAAAGGTATAATACGACTTTCCCAACTACTTGTCACAATTAAATAATCATCTTAACGTTCAACATTTCATAATGCATAACATAATATCAACCCAATTCAAGCTTACTCCGAAACTTTAAATCAAACCCTCATCTTCAAAGCTATAACATGAATACGATATTTAAAATTTTCCTACTCACATTCAATTCAATTCAATTCATGATGATTCACAATATATGCATTCCACATAAATTCCTTCATACTCAGAACTTATAAAATAATGCAATATTAATGCAATTCATAATTTACAATTCACATCCACAAACGCCAATAATATCTCCCATTGTAAGGTAGGATTATTTGCTTTGATACCATTCGTAACATCCCAACCCGAAAATTTTATTTCGGTGATGGGCCAAATTCAACTCTTGTTTATTTAACTACACAATTTAAAATTTAGGAGAGAAAATAAACGTAATTAAATCAACCTAGATTCAAAATTTAATAGTAAGAAGAATTTAGGAGAGAAAATAAACGTTGATAGGGTGAAACATTGCATTTCCCAGGGAGATAATTCCACCATATGCATTACTAAATTATTCATTATTGTCTTCTTCGTCAGAATTACTATGCTAGAAATAAGGCAAGCAATAATTCATGACAGTTGGTCTTGCTCTAAGGATCTTCCTAAAGAAAAATTCTAATTCCAATTCAAAACTGGTACAAGGATTAAGGAATTAAAACACTTATGATGTGGGTATAAAGTATAACCAAGATGCCCAATAAAATTCAAACTAACTAACAAATACAGATGAAAGGGATGTGAATTAGAGAATTGTAGCCTTACCAATTTAGTATCCAAATCTAGCCCACTCACAACTTCTTGCTCCTACGGTTTTACTATCTTCTCTGAAAACCAAATAGGGGAAGTCGGCGACGGTGAGTTCGAGCGATAGATAACGATGAGAGAGAGGCATGGCGATGTAGAGTGAGAGAGAAAATAGAGAAGGCTAATGAATCCCAAAAACAATAGTCCAAAATTTCTCTAATCAAATTTTCATAACCATAAATCTATTATTCACGATTTACTCCACATATTTTAAAATTTCAGGGTATTACAACATAATTCTATATTTCCTGAATTATTTACGTTTTATGATTTATCAAAATTACGTTTTATGAAATGTTGATGATTATTGAATTTACGTCTACAAGAGATTTACGAACCATGGCTTTTTACGCTTTACAATATATGATAGATTTATGGATATGAATTTATGTTTTCATATGATTGATTTATTACAGTTTATGATATGATACTTTGGGCTTTTGAGCTCCAATGATATGATTTGGAAAGATATGATTTATGTTTTTTGTGTTTACTTAGTGGGTAATCATACAACACATACAAACAACATGAGTATGTATTTGTCTATGGTCATAGGACACAGTTGATGAGTAGTGAGATATTTATGACATACTCCCAGCTTCACTGGCTAAACCAGTCTCGGACAGCTTTACTAGCCACGGCTAGTGTCGATGTGTTATATACCTTTTCTTCTCTGGCATAACCCAAAGTCATGTAGCTTCACCTTCGGATGATAGAGCCTACCATGTTTCTTCACTGGCGTAACCCAACTTTATACAGCTTCACCTTCAGGTGATGGATATGCCTTCGGGTGACTATGATACCCGTATTTAAGTACATAGTTATATGATTTATGGATTTACCTTTGGATGACTACGATACCACATTTAAATACATGGTTATATTATTTATGAACGTTTTCATGGCATGTTAAGATTTTCAGAAAACCTACTGTGTAGTACTATATGAGTTTCCAAAACAGGTGGTTAGCATGTTCAGAAAGAAAAATGAGTTTTCTTATTATTATTATTATAACTTTGGTCCACTCACCTTTTGGTTTTGCACCCTTTTCCGGACTTGGAATCAAGGCTTAAAATCCCCTCATTGAGGCATTCCCGTATCGGTATCTTCAAGTTTTCTCGTTGTAGGATTTCTTTCTTTGTAATCTCATTATTTATATAATATTCCTTTCGCAGTATTCTTGATTAGTTGTATATTCTGAACACGTTCCCACCTTTGCACATTTCATTATACTTAAATTTCCATATTTTATTTACGTTCATTCTTTCTTCATAACTTGCATGCATGTTAAAATGGCTTCGTCACCCTTAGGTGTTGGCCAGCACATGCTCATCTTGGTGTTCGGAGGATATCGGGATTAGGGTGTGTCACCCGGTCCTCCCTATTGTATTTTGAAGCAAATATGCTCCGGTCACCCCAAATTTGGGCTCGGCCCAGCCCAAGCGCATTCCTACAATAAGCTAAGAATTTTTCCGACGCTATACCGAATGTGCACTTTTCAAGATTAAGCCTTATGTTGTATACGAGTAGGTTGAATGAGTCTTGTAGACAAGTGAGGTACTCCTTCTTCACCTTTTTTTTAGCCTCCATGTCATCAATCTTTGATGGGTTACCCTTGCATTTTTAGTCTGAAAGGCATAACACAAAAAGAATACATGATCTATCAATGACAAGAGATGCAACAAAATTAAACAAACATGCAAAAAAATAATCATCATACAATCGTTCCTAGGCGTTGGGACCGTGCCTTTTTCCTCTTCGGTCTTATCAGGATCATCTTCAAATTGTCTTTCTATGTTAACTATCATTATCTACACATCATATGTATAATTAAATAGAAACCTAATTTAGAGAGATTAAGGGAGTTACTTACATCATATGTCTAAGTAGAAACCTAATCCCGAGTGATTAAGGGAGTCATACAAAGAGGGAGATAGTAAATTCCCACTTCAAGGAATAATCAATTAACTTGTTCAATAGACAAGCACCCATATTTCAACACGTGTCTAAGATGCATTGCATGAGACCATGCTAAATGTGGAGCCAAAAATAATCAAGAGGCGACACGTGGATTTTTTTGGCAAAAAGGACAAAATTACCCTTGAGGAACACCGGAACTCCTACGCGCAAGCAGTTGCCAAACATCTCACAATCAAGTCAAAAATGCCCAAAATAGGTATTCAAAACCTATTTCATCCATCTTCTCCACAAGGTAATGGATTTATTACCTAATTAATCTATTAATGGCCAATTAAACTACCAATTACACCAAAAAAACACACAAGAGGCCGGTCACCTTCTCTCCCAAGGGAACTGACCATGCCTTATATATTCTACCTCATTTTGTCTAAAAAGCTAAGTTTTCACTTTTTCTAAACACTCAAAAATTCTCGAAACACTTTTCTCTCAAAATTCTAACTTTGGCATCAGAGGTTCTTCTGCCAAAGCCCCCCTATTTATCGTGGGCGCGTGAGGCTTTTGGCCTTGATCTAAGGTGTTATTTGCTTTGTAGGTGCAATTTTGTCCAAGAACAAGGAGGAAGAAATTTGCATCCACAAATTGGTGCTTTCATTGAGAGTTGAGTCCTACACTCGTGGAAGACTCTCGCATCCAAGGTTTTTCTATTTTCTTGTCCATTTGTAGATTTTTCGTATGTTTTTATTATTAGAATTTTTTATTTTCAAAAATTCTTTGATAAAACGTAAAAGAGAAGTACAATGGCTAGAAATTTAGAGAATTCAACAAGTGAAAATTCCAATATTCAAGAGATAGGACGGTGGCTATCCATGAGGCTAAATGTGACAATAAGTAGAGCGGCACCACCACCACGAGTTTCCACCATGGCAACCACCGCAATGGTCACCACGGTAGCCACCTTCAACGAGGTCCATGGTGTCACCACCACGGGCCGAGTTATGCCATCTAACTAAGCCTAAGCTGTGCCATCTAAGGCTCACGATACCAAGGCCACGACCCAAACCATGTCACTCCACGCCTAATGTGAGCCCAAGCCGAGCACCCATGTGTATCACACGCTGAGCAGCCTGCTCTCGCGGCCCAGCCTGCTCCCATGGTTTCGTAAGCAGCCCAAGAATATCTCAACCATCCGAACCAACTATTGAGCTGGGGGTATTTTCACTACATTTCTTTGCGGATTTGACATTTCCCAACTCAAATCTCACTTTCGGAGTCTACCACCCTTCCACTACTCAAGGAGGCACATTCTTTCCAAGCTATTCCAATCCGAATGGAGAACAACACTTGTCCCGATAAGTCATGGACTTGACGAGTGCCCTTGCACAACAGACGACCTTGGTGACTTAGTTCTTGCAATGCATCGAGATCCAATATGCCCTAGACGACGTATCTTGGAGTAAGACAAGCGTAGACAAGGAACCTTTCCAATAGCGCCCCAGCAAGCAGCCACTCAACCAGCCACAAACTGAGTATTCGAGCAGCGTACACTCCCAATTAGGCCCCTGAGATAGCATATACTCTCGTCTTAGTGTGCGAAGAAGCGTGCACTCTCGACTAAGCCTATGGGCAAGTATACACTCACGGTTAGGACCACTCACCGATGATCAACATGAGCAGCCTTCCTAGCAAATCGTTCATTCGCGGCTAGACCGCAATGAGCAACTTCCACATCTCATCAGAGTAAGTAGCACGACGGACGAAGAGAAGCAATCACTCAATCCAGCTCAAGTTCAACCGACAGCTTGCAAAGAATTCCCTTGGCTGCTAAGAATGGACCACATGCATCGCTGTCGTGGCATGGACAAGCCAAGAACATATAAAAGCAGCCTAAACCAATAGGTCATGACCAGGCACAGCCGAGAGCTCCGCTACCCCCAACAAAGGTAAATCCAAGAAGATGTAGAGATACTCATCAACGAACAATTGCATGATTTCCAACGCAGCGAAATGGCCAATGAAGCACTACAGCGGGATATGACCAACATGAGAAGGTCATCCTTCATGAATGAGATCGAGCAAGCAGAGCCTCCACGTAAGTTTAGCTTGCCACACTTTACATCTTTCAAAGGAGATGGAGATCGGAAGAGACACTTGAAGCACTACCAAAGTGCAATGGTCATTTATCGGAACAACGATGCCTTTATTTGCAAAATATTCACCACCACTCTACAAGGCGAGGTGTAAGATTGGTTTCACACCTTGCCATCACAATCCATCAAGAATTTTGATGATCTTTCCTTGGTTTTCACCAAAGAATACTCATCCTACCACTCGATCAAGAAAAAGTCCGACCACTTGTTCAACATGAAGAAAAACCCAAAGGAGTCGTTCTACGACTACGTAAAGTGGTTTAAAGCAGAAAAGTAAAGATCATCGGATGCAACGACTCAATAGCAAGTCCAGCCTTTCAAAAAAGATTCCCAACATACCACGCACTGTTCGAAAAAATGATCATGAAAAAAGACTTAACTCTAGCAGATTCCTTTGCCCTGGCAGAGAAGTATGCACTTTGGGACGAGGCTCGACGAGTAGAAAAATTGCCCGAGCAGCCTTGAAAAAAGTCGACAATGGCTCATAGGAAGGAGGATAGAAAACAGTCCAGCAAGGGCAGGCAGGAAGCCAAGCGTAAGGCCCGACCCATGAGCAAAAAAGGCCCGATGACTAAGAACTATTCTAAGTTCTCAATTTTGATCCATTAAATCCTTCGCGACATCAAGAACGAGCCATGGTTCAAGTTACCAAAACAATCAAAAAGAGATACATCCAAGTTGGACCACACCAAGTATTGCGTATTCCACCAAGGTCCTGGTCACATAACTGATAATTGTTACACTTGGAAGAACTACCTAGAAAAACTCATGAAAAAAGGCAAGGACAGATACTTGGACAAGCTAGCTGTGTAGCCAAGAAGGAACGTAGACGACGACTAAGGGCCACCAACTAAGACGATTCAAATCAATGGTATCTTCATCGAGTCCGAGCACTTGGTGGCCACCAACAACTCTAAGAAGAGGAAGATCCAGCAGGCTCTATTAGTCTCACAAGTCAACACAATTGAGACCCAACCTAGGCCCATTATTGGCTTCACCAAGCAAGATGAAGAAGACGTCGATTCCCACACGACAACGCACTAGTAGTATCTGTTTAACTAGCCCATGCTATAATTGACAGAATGATGGTTGATAATGGAAGTGCATTCAATTTACTTCAGCTGTTAGTCATTCAGAAGATGGGCTTGGAAAGCACAATCATATGCCGAGCAGAGGTACTCACCAGATTCAATGGGTATACCTCAATTGCCATTAGGCCACATCACACTTAACGTGAAAACACTGCCAGTTGTCTTGAAGCAGACGTTCATAATCATTTACATAGACTACATCGACCTCAACAAAGCAGGCTGAAAAGATCCTTATCAAGTCTCTTAGATCGATTTATTGGTTGATTCAACTTCTGGGAACCAACTTCTCAGCTTCTTGGATGCATACTCAAGCTACAACCAAATAACTATGTACAAGCCCGACAAGGAGAAAACCGAGTTCGTGATCGAGCGAGGTACTTATTGTTATAAGGTCATGCCTTTTGGCCTCAAGAATGCTGGAGCCACTTACCAAAGGTTAGTAAACATGATGTTCGAAAAGCTAATTGGGGTAACCGTGGAGCTTTATGTCAACGACATCATGGTAAAAGGCAAGCAGCGGTCAGACCACATCTACAACTTGGCGGAAACTTTCAACATCCTCAAAAAGTACAAGATGAAGCTCAACCCCACCAAATGCACATTTGGAGTATCTTCAGACTGATTCCTAAGGTACTTAGTAACCTAACGAGGAATTAAAGCACATCCCAATCAAATCCAAGCAATCCTAGAGATGAAGTCTCCAACTACATTGAAGGAGATCCAAAGCTTAACTGGATGAGCAACTATCCTCAACCGCTACGATCCACCGATCGATGCAAGCCCTTTTTCAAGTCTATCAAGAGGGCACAACGAGACAAATGGGATGAAGAATGCAAAAAAGCCTTCCAAGACCTGAAAAAATATCTCACATCACCTCCCGTACTATCCAAGCTGGAAGCAGCTGAGGATTTATACATCTACTTGGCAGTCTCCGAATTAGCAATGAGTTCTTCCTTATACGAAAAGAGTTAGGGGCCCAACTACTAGTATTCCACACTTCTAAAGCTCTTCTCGATACGGAAACAAGATATCTAAATATCGAAAAGTTAATTTTGGCGCTAGTTGTTGTGGCTTGGAAGGTCAGACCATACTTTCAAGCTCATACAATCATCGTCATGACTCAGTATCCTCTACGATCAATCTTACATGGTCCGAACGCTTCTCAATGAGTGATAAAGTAGGCATTAGAACTTCGCCAATATGGTTTAGTTTTCTGACTCCGCACAGCGATAAAGGCCCAAGCCTTAGCAGACTTCATGGCAGAATTCACCCTAGCTTATGTGACGCAACAAAGCAGCCCAACAACGCCTCAAAAGTAGCCAAGCACACCTTAGCCACTCTTGCTCGCCCAACAAAGATTTCTAGCATTTTCATGTCGACGACACATCCAATTATAAAGGCTCAGGAGCAAGTGTGGTCCTTGTCAGCCCAGACGACTCAATGCTCAAGCAGGCGATCACTTTAGGCTTGAAAGCATCCAACAACGAAGCAGAGTACGAGGCCATACTGACAGGCTTTCGAATGGCAAAAGACTTGGCGGTGAAGAAGCTTGCAATTCATTCCGATTCCCAGTTAATCACCAGTCAGACTACTGAGGAGTACATGGCAAAACATATGAGGATAACGCAATACCTAGAGAACGTACACAAGCAACTTGAGGCATTTCAAACTTACACTATTACTCAAGTTTCGCGGGTAGACAACGGCCATGCAGATGGGCTAGCACTAACTCAAATGCTCTATTCCGGTGGAATATCTAGACAAGCAAAACATAGAGACGGAGTTGGCAACCGAAGTGTCACAGGTTAGTATAACTCCCAACTGGTAAAGTTTTATTATAGACTACCTAGTCAACATCATACTCCCCCCTGAAAGATTGGAGTCTAGGAAGCTCTGAATCATGGCAGCATACTACTACATATGGAACGGCATTCTCATCCGAAGATCCTACACCAGACCACATCTCCGCTGCCTAGCGCCTCTCAATGACTTGAAGGTTCTAAGCTCAATCCGTGAAGGCGTTTATGGAAATCATTCCAGAGGTCGATCCTTAGCACAGAAGACTCTGAACGCAGGTTACTACTGGCCTACCATGCACCAAGATGTTAAGGACTTAGTACAAAAGTGCTATTGTTGCCAACGTTATAATCCGATACCAGCATTGCCTGCCAACGAGCTACACCCACAGACGAGTCCTTGATTGTTCATACAATGGGCAATCAACCTAGTAGGACCTATGTCGCCTGCTACTAAGGGCAAAGGGATGATGATCATGGCAACCGACTACTTCACTAAATGGGTAGAAGCAGAGCCCATGACGACTATGACTTAGACGGACATAAAGCGCTTCATATGGAGGAACATCATTTACCGATTTGGCATCCTTCAGTCCATCGTCACCGATAACGACCTGCAATTTGTGGGTAAAGATTTGGCAAAGTTCTTCAAAAAGTAGGGCATCAAGCAGTACATGTCCACGCCAAGATATCCTCAAGGCAATGGGCAGGCCAAAGCATCCAATAAGACGATCCTCGATTGCCTCAAGAAATCCCTCATCGACAAAAAGGGAAAATGGCTAGACGAACTCCTCGGTCTATGGGCATATCGCACCATCAAAAAACTAGCAACCAGTGAGACTCCTTTCTCTTTGGCATTTGGTTCGAAAGCAATCATTCTTCCTAACATCATCGTGCCAAGCATCAGCACTCTACTGCCAAGCATTAAGCAAAACAGTAAGCCGAGGACTATCAAGTTGTTATACAGTCTTTTACAGCTAAGTTATTCGTTCACTTCACTCATTTTTCAATAAGGAATTCAGAAGTAATTTATAGCTTGGCTTGACTACATGTCTACAACAACTTATCTCTCTTGCACTTCAAAAGAAAATCGTACCCTTCTTATGGACTCACCATAGGAATTGCATCCTTTGAAGGACCAACCATACTCTCCAGTGTGAGAAGGTAAACTAATTCCTCTACACCCACATAGGTCTGATCTCTAAAGCGAGAGGATAAACATTACACTCCGAATGTCCAGACATGGATAAGTCTGGCTGCCCTAGTATAACTAGATACATGATGGCTTGCGCCAAGATTCCTAGAAGTAGCCACAATGGTCTTTTTTAAGGCTTAGCTAACTGAAGGATTTTGGGTCTATTGGCCTAATCCGTAGGGAATAGGGCTCTAGTGACGGAGGGTGCACATTGCGTAGTATGCTCTATGGACAGCTGCCCTGGAAACCTAAGGCAACTACCGAGTACACTAAGATAGCCTACGGTTTCAAAAGACTGTCTATAGCTTGCCCTTCAAGCAGTAAATCCGCGCTAGACTTATATAACTGCACATTCTTGTGAAAGGTTAAATAAGCTAGCATGCATATATGAAGTATTATCCACTGCCGACATGCTACGTAGTCGATAAGCTTCATCACTACCAAGCGCGGAACAACCTACACCAAGTCCTAAAGTGTTATGGAACTTGCTATGCAACCTACGAAATTGGAGAAAGCCAAGGTTAATAGCTTAATGGTTACACGGATTTGTCTGCTTCTGTAAATAAGACATCCGACTGCCAACCCTATGGCTAACAACTTTGCAAAAGTTCAACACCAACACCTACGGTTGTGTAGGCTATGCAGGCTTGTCTACTTATAGAAAATCAAATGCCTGCCACTTGTCTATAAGGTTTAAAGGTTGGGGCATGAACAAAAGAAGTGAAGATGGAAGAAAGCCAAGGAAACAAGTTTATTAAATTTTCTAGCAAAATTGATAAACAACTAGCAAAGACCGAAGGAGTTCAAGCAAAAGTAACAAGGAAAAACAAAGAAAAACCTACAAGGTACCTAAAAGACTACTTTTTAGCAACTTGGACATTCCACGACTACTAGGTCGCCACACTTTTAACAATAGTGATGCCTTTAGCAGCGGTACCGTCCGGCGCTTCACCTTAAGTTGCCCCAGCCTGGGCACCAACCTCTCCAACTACTTCACCAATAGAAGACTCAAAAGTAAAGGTAAGCAAGTCTTTCGGAGAAATAGAGAAGGTCTCAAAGTCTTTACCAGAAAACTCAAAGTTAGATAGCCGCCCAAAGTGGTCATCTACATAACCCAGCTTGTAGAAATCGGCTTCACTCTGAGTAAGTGAAGTCTCAAACCCAACTTTCTCACCTTTCAACTGGTCATTCTTCTCAAGCAGGCAAGCACGAACCCGCTACAGCTCCTCCACTTCCTTCTTCAGATTGTTGTTAATCTTCAAAGCACCTTGGAGTTCCAACACTTAAAACTCAAGCCTATCAACAACCTTCTTAAAGTGGATCACTTGGTTGTAAGCAGCGATCAATTTTTCATTCTTTGCATAAGCAGGGGAGCTGAATTCAGAGATGGCACGCTCAAGATCTTGAATCTGAAGCATGTAACACTCAATCTCTTTCTCTGCACTTTCGTACTTTACCTGGATTGTGTCAAGCCTAGTCTTTAAATCCATGATCTCTTTGCGAGCGGTCTCAAGCTATAGAGAGAAGTGGGGGTAGAGATATTAGACCCCTTCAAAGCAGCAAGCTCAAATTCCAATTTCTTGACTTTCTCAGCCGAGGAGTAAGTTTCAGCTACCACGGTTCTTGCCACCTCTTTAGTAGCCTTGGTATCCTCTTGATCAAGAACCATAGACTCGGCTGCCAGAATCGCCATTTTTGCATCATGGCCAGCAGAGCAGTCCTCGTATACTCGGTTGTATGCTTCGCAAAGGAACTTGGGCCAACAACATTTGACGCCATCAACAAACTTGGCACATATATCCATGTCCTCAAGTAGGTCTGGCTTCAAAAGTGCACAAATCTCTACAGCTTCCCCAGAAACAGACTTGGTGGATTTCTCACTACTGCCTACATGAACAATCTCATTTTTCTCAGCAAACGAGTCAATCTCAGCAGTAGAGGGAATAGATTTTGGCATCACTTTAGCAGGCAGAGGCACCTTGTCACTCTTCATGGTGGCAAGCTTCTTTAAAAGTGAACCAAACTTAGCCCTAGACGGACACTTTGGCACAAACTTCAGCACCGAAGACACGGAGGAACTTCTATTTTGGGTAATCCTTTCAGCAATCGAGCTAGCAGCCTTCGGAACGACAAGCGCCACCGGCACAGATCTAGCCGCCTCCTCTTTCTCGCCCTTGGAGAAAGTTAAGTTAACCATAAGCTTGGGAGTAGCCAGTGATGAGTAGTAGAAGAAATCTTCGATTTCTTCTTATTAGGCCTGTCTTAGGCAAGCAAGAACGGCCTCTTTTTCCCACCTTCATTTGTAGCAGGCTCCACCACAATGATAGTACAAGCCAACACTTCAACCTTGATTCATTTTACATCTTCTCTCGGAAGTAACCTACCTTTTTCCCTACGAAGAAAACTAAACAGCCATGCCATTCACAGTACTTGGAGGGGATACCCAGAGTAACATGCATTTTCTTCATGTCCGGAGAAGTCTTAGTAGTGGAGCCAAATTCCGAATCTACAAAAGTAGCGGAAGACAATCAAAAAATTAAAAAACAGCTTAGCACAAATACAAAGCAGTTGAAGAATTAAGCAGCTTACTTACCGAATACGAAGATCGTAGGAACACGCAGCTCGGGAGAAGAATCAAACTTCCATTCTCCACTTATCTCCAAAGTCTCCTTTGCGCAATCATGATCTCTCTTGCTCGAATTATCAAAAAGCCTTTGGCGAGATCGCAACTGCCCAACTCCCTCGATGTGGCCTATGTCAAATAAGTACCAAAATTCGTTGACGGTCAAATCCAAGTTAAAGAATTGGCTAAGATTGTGGAATCCCATCATCACACGGACTACATTTGGAGGACATTGAGCGGAGGCACATCTCATGGAGCAGAGCACTTCTTGGAAAAATCAAGGCATAGGAAAAGTAAACCTCAACACAAAATAGTTGGGGTGAAACTTGATGGCTCTTTGAGCCCTATCACATGGCTCACCACTGCTACCTTCCTTAACACACTTCACACACACTCCCGACGAAATGGCATGCCAATATACCTCTAGGAAGTCTCTAAACAAGTCATCGGAGCTAATCTTGAAGTGAGCAACCTTGAAGTAACCAACCTTTCTCAAAGACCAGCCTTGACGATACAACGGCGGCACGCCATCATCATTCTTATGGCTTGAGGAGAACATGCTTGAAAAAATTCTACAAAGATACAAGAGAAATTCGTTAGAAGGTTGCCAAAAAGAACACACAAAAAACAAAAAAAGTGCTTGATAGGGCTCTCGGCCTCACTCTCTCTTGTCTTTCTTAGGCAAGGGCTCGAGCCTAGCCTTTTCAAAACAAATAAATAAAAAATAAAAAAATAAAAAAAACCAACAATAACAAAGGCCCAAGCCCCAGGAGCCCAGCAAACCTGCTAGGCCCCACGACCTGGCCTATCCTCCCTCGCACCAGTGCCCCCAACACCCAAGTCAGATGAAGCCACACACGACACTACCTTGCCGTGGCTTCCCAAGTCACTTTTTCACACTTCTTCAACCCCCGTCGAGCTAATTTCAAGCCCCGAGGTTCCCAAAAAGATTATGAAGACAAGAAAATTAATTTTTTTCTTACCTAGAAGCAACGAGAAGACGAAGCAAGCACTGAAAGACGATCATTTGCATGAGCAAGATGTAGAAGATTGCTAGAGGAGGGGGAACAAGTATCCTCTAATCTCTCTCTCTTTTATGGTAGAATAAATCGTTCTCCAAAGTTGATTTAATAATCCACTTAAGGTGGACTTAAATAGGCTTTGAGAGAAATTTATTTTCCTTTCTTAGAAGGATCTAATTTCCTATTTAAGAGGGAACCAGCATCAAAATAGGAAACAATCCAAAGTTTCCTAAAGTAAGAAAATCTCTACACCTGTTACCCTTTTTTATGAGCAGCCCAACAGGTGTGGGGGCATTTGTGAAGCCAAAAATAATCAAGAGGCGACATGTGTATTTTTGGGCGAAAAGGACAAAATTACCCTTGAGGAACACCGGAACTCCTACGCGCAAGCAGTGGGCAAACATCCTACAATCAAGTGAAAAGTGCCCAAAATAGGTATTTATTCAAAACCTATGTCATCCATCTTCTCCACTAGGTAACCCATTCCTTTTAAATTATGTTAATTGGCTAATTAATGGATTTATTATCTAATTAATCTATTAATGGCCAATTAAACTACCAATTACATCCAAAAAACACACAAGAGGCCATTCACCTTCTCTCCCAAGGGAACCGGCCATGCCTTATATATTCTACCTCATTTTCTCTAAAAAGCTAAGTTTTCACTCTTGCTAAACACTCAAAAATTCTCCAAACACTTTTCCCTCAAAATTCTAACTTTGGCATCAAAGGTTCTTCGGCCAAAGCCCCCTATTCATCATGGGCGTGTGAGGCTTTTGGCCTTGACCTAAGGTGTTATTTATTTTGTAGGTACAATTATGTCCAAGAACAAGGAGAAAGAAATTTGCATCCACACTAAACTTTATGATATATACTGACCTTTCTTGATACTTAATATCCAGTGACTTTCCAAATGGTTAGGAACTTTTTTTAAGGGCTAAATGGCAATAGAATACAAGTCTCTATGCCTAACCTCATTTAAGACATTGTTTCCATAACTTAAGTCCTATGGGGTCATTCATAGTATACTATATTTATAATATAAAGTCAAACACATGAATAAATAAAACTTGAACCTTTATATAATTATTTATTATAAAGTAGTTACACAATATCTAATATTAAAAATGACTTTCAGTGCACAAGTCCAACAAATCTTCATAAACTCATTATCGCTCTGTAAGAATTTTAATCGATAGATGTTTCAACTGTGTCAACTTAGATTTAAAAATAGCTAAGAATACTATAAAAATAGTAACAAGAATGGTTATGCTATCCTGAATAGTCATAAATCAAAAGGAGTTGCTTACATTCGAAACTATTCCTTTTCGGGCGGTTGTAGGACGGACGGCCACTTATAGGTGGTAGGGTACGATGGTGGTACCGCTCAGATTGCAATCAATCTTCCTAACCGCTTAGTAGGGATTATAATTGTAATAACAGAATATAAAACTTGGATAAGGGTTCAAAAGTATAAATTGATCAAATTGGGGTAACATTACTCAAATTTTTCGAAATTAGCGAGGAAGTTGTTTTAATATTTATTAATGTTCATTCTACCAACAAAAAATATAAATGCCTTAAAAGTTAAAGTATTAATGTGAAGTAAATTAATGCATAAAGAAAATGGCTTGAAATTTTATTTAACATCATGAAATATTCAACACATATTTAGTTAGGAGCAATATAGTTCATCTTTTAATAGGAAGAAGAAGCAGGCGCGACGGTAGTTAGAACACAATGATTCCAAAGTTGTTTACCCCTTGCCAAAGCCTTAGATCTTCTTATTCCAGTGCTCCCCACAAGAGTCCAGTTCAAAAAAATATCATGACATTTTTTTCCCACCACCACAATAGCCCGACAACTTTTGTCACTAATCGGTTGTCCATGAAAAATGTAGTTGTATGCATCGTGTGCATACTTGATGGAGAAATGCTTTTTGCAGTCAGCTAAAGCCTTCTCATCTATTGCCTCCAACATCAGAAAGGTGTTACTTACCAAAAACAAAACTACCACAATTGGAAAGATATTTATTCCAGCCATGCTTTAAAGAATGAGTAACTTTTAATTTTCTCAGAGAATGATGTATTTGATGGAGTTGAAGTTTAAGGCATGTGGCTCAATACTTATAAGGTATGAGGTGAAAGTGCGAGTCATTCTAAACATAAAAAACGTATTTGACTTTAAAGCTAAATAAGCAACATATTGAACTGCTGTGAGATAGTAAATAAGAGAGTTTCAAATTTTGGTATTTACGTAGTAAGTTAAAAATAAAGGTATGGCAGATAGATTATTTAAATTGGAACTATTACAAACTAATTGCTATGTGCCAAAATATTACTTCATTATCGAGTAATTTTTGCAATGAAAAGTGAAAATTGTTTTTACTTTTCTATGATAATGACAAAGCAATATGATTATGAAATTTATTTATAAGTGAAAAATTGTTGAAGTAAAATAGAATACGTAAATGAACACCTTTTTTAGAGGGAATTATTATTGGTACTCCAAAAACCTCATTCTACACTCCAAACTTTTTATATTTGGAAAGAAAAACACACTTATGAGGAGTGTAAAATGAGATTTTTGGAGTGCCAATAACACTTCCCTTTTTAGAAACTCATTTTAGTACAAATACTAAATCACACCTAACTTTCTAAACTTGGAACGAAACCTTTTCCGTCAATTTAAGTTTTGGATCATTAAAAATTATTATATTCTTTTTTATTCAAAATACATGCACAAGATAAAAAAATAAAATAAAGATGTGAATAAGTGTGAAATGAATAGATTTCACGATTTTAGTATGTATAGCCATATATAACATCTTTATTTTAATACATACGAATCTACATAAGAGGTCTGAGAATAGACTAAGCCTCACAATAGGTTAGCCAAAGTAATTTGGTTAAAATTCACCTTTGGCGAGAATCAAACATGTGTAGGTATTCCTTTAATTTCTCTCCACTTGAAAGCTTGAGTGTTGATCAACCTTGTCTAGATTCTCCTTTAGGTTCCAAAGTAGAAACCCTCTAAAGTCTCCGCACCTTATAGCATTCCAGATGAATAAGGGACCTAGAGAAGGAGTGGACGTTGGTGCACTCTTTGTCTAATAGAAAGAGGAGAAGGAGATGGACTTTCACTCTCAATTTCAAGCCTAATGGAGCCTGAACTTCTGTCTAAAAAAAAGGCTTTTTTTTTTTTTTTTTCCTTTTCTTTTCTTAATTGTAGTTGCTTTCATTTCTCATAGGCATCCATCACTTGTAGAGCGATAAGTGGATAAGTGACCATATAGAAGTTTATGTCAAGATAGAAGCCCTCTCCCTAAAAATGTTTGGAACAGAATAGGTTAATGGGTCATTTGGACCATTTTTTAACTTCAAGACATCTTGTAACTTAATGTAAACCCGATAGATTCTTGCCCTATGAGCTTTGACTAATTCAAAGTTATTTTGGGAGCCATTTAAGACGTCTAAACATCATTTCAATCGTTATCCAATTAATCAAATTAATTATTCAATCATTTTGTCGTATTATTTCATATTTTCTAAAATTGCTCTAACAATATGAAGATAGAAACTTTTTATATGCAATTATTAGAAAAATATTGCTAACACAGGGTCTTTTTAGACTCGTTGAAACAATACATAGTTATTTTGCGCTTAAATAGATTGGCAAAGCTCATTACTGGATGAGATGATCAAGACACTGGGCCTACAAGCCAGCCCAACATTTAGTAGACTTAGCACTACTGCAATGACAAAAGACGACCACCAACAAACGACCTGTCATGGTCATGGATAGTCTATCGATAGGAAGAGATGAGTGCAACCTAAAGTGTTTTCCTACCGCCCAGGCCAATTGGTAGTCCTGAAAAATTTCTAGCACATGGCTCTAAGAACAAGTCTGTTTATACGTCAACTCCAAGCCACGTGTTGGCTATCAATGGGAGAAAAAGTCTTTGATGGAACATGATAGGATTTTTACCACCTGCACAAATAGGAATAAAAACACTTAAAAATACTTGTAAGAGAACAAGGTAGTTGTAGTATAAACGACTCAAGTAAGGTCGTGTTTCACAGGGATTGAATGAATAATTTTTATTTAAAACCAACTCTTAATTAATGATTTAAAACAAAGTTTGGAAAATGTTAATTTTGAAATTTAAAATATTAAAAACGAATTTAAAATAAAAATAATTAAATAAATTAAATAGAAAACAATTTAAAGAAAATCAATTTAAAGAGACACTAGGGTTCCGCCGTCACTTTAACAATCCTACGTAGTTATCCCAGTTACTTATGAATTACCCATGCATACTTTGAAGGTTAAGTTTTCCTAATATATGTCCTACTTGGAACCTCCAACATAGAACATATATCTAACATGCAACCTGTCTGGATGTTCGGATCAAATATGAACATGAAGACTTATTAAGTTTTATGAAAACCCTTCAGAAAAACCATGCAACCCTTAAGACGTGGTGTTCATCCTAAGTGAAATTACAATTATTAACCACAAGAAGTCAGCACCAATTTCAAGGAATCTTCCGACCAAAATTACATCAAATTACTTTTCTAAATATCCTAATAGTCGCGAATCACTAAGACACGTAGATAGCTTAAAACAGTGATTAATAATTGAAAACATGCATGCATAATATCATAAGTAAATTGAACATAAACTGCATATTCTTGCTAAGGCTCGTGGCCTCGCCCCAACCAAAGGAATTAGTTACGAACAATCATAAAATAAAATATTATTAAGAACATGGAAAGAAAACACCTTGAATTGTAAAAAGCTCTATAAATTAGGGTTGTTCTCCCCGCCCCCCCCTCTCCCCCCAAAAAAAAACTCTAATGGCTAAAAAACCTTACAGGAATACTCTCCTAAGATCTTCTTTTTTAGGACCTCTTTTATACGAGTCATAGGATTAATCTAACGGTACAAAAAACTAATGAGTTTATATAATCCTTTTACACCTAAACAAAATCAAAACACGTCAAAAAATAAAAATAGGGTTCAAGCTCATCCTCCCTCTCTACCACTCTGCTCCCGCCCTTGAAGTTCATCTAGAAGAGTTCAGGATCTTCACCTTGGATCACCTCCAAGGTAAGTTTCCTGCCCATAAACTTTGCAAGCATACTTGGAGAGGGTGGTTTTGGCAAGGTGTTCAAGGGTGTCTTCGGTGATGGAACGACTATAGCAATTAAAAGACTTACCAATGGAGGGCAACATGGCGATGAGGAGTTCTTTGGGAGAAATTGGGAGAAATTTCTACTTTTGTTGACAACGGGGAGGGGGAAATTGGGAGAAATTGAAATCAATATAACCACAAAGGAAGTACCTGATAGGATTTTTACTGTCTATGTAAATAGGGTCAAAATCACATCAAATACTTGCATGAATATAAGGATATTGTAGTATAGATGCTCATGCAAGGTCGTTCTCCCCAAGGACTATTTTAATAATTTATGTAGACACAATTCCTAATTAAATACTTAGAATTAAAAAAATTAAGAACAGAGATTTTGAAATTGGGTAATATTAAAAACGAAGTTTAATTAAAAACAAATAATAAATTTCCTCGAAACTAATATGATAAAAAGAAAAGAGTCTTAAATACCAATTTAGAAAAACACTAGGGTTCCACCATCACCTAGCAATCCTATGTATTTTTTCCAATTACTTATGATCTACACATGCCACTTTGAAGGTTAGGTTTTCCTAATATATATTTTCCTCATGATTTTCAAGTGAAAACGTATGATGCAAATTTCTTCCTCCTTGTTCTTGGACAAAATTGCACTTACAAAACAAATAACACCTTAGGTCAAGGCCAAGAGCCTCACACGCTCACGATGAAATTGGGCGACCGGGGGGGCTTTGGCAGAAGAACCTCCGATGCCAAATTTAGAATTTTGAGGCAAAAGTGTTTGGAGAATTTAGAGAATTTAGCAAGAGAATTGGAATTGATTTTTGGAGAAAATGAGGTGGTTTATATAGGGGTGTGACCGGACCGGCCACTTGGATGGTTTTTTGGGTGAGATTCATGATTTGTAGCTAATTAGTAAATTAATTGAATAATAAATCAATTAATTAGCTAATTAATATAATTAAAAAGGAATGATTTGGGGGTTACCTTATGGAGAAAATTTGATGAGTATGGATGAAATAGGTTATAAATAAATAACTATTTTACACACTTTTGACTTGAATGAGGGATGATTGTCCACTGCTCGAGCTTAGGAGTTTCGGTGTTCCTCAAGGGTAATCTTGTCTTCTTCTTGGATAATGTTGTCGCAGGCCAGTCGTTGGGGTGGTGTGGCACGTCGGCTGGCAAGGGCCAAGAATCGGCTCGGCATAGACTAAGAAGGTTATGTGGCAAGGACCATTGCTTGGGCTACTCGGGTTGGCTAGAGCCAAGGGCAGCTTGTGCAACTAGGTCCATGGATTGAGGCGTGATAGGAGCATATTCATGCGACTTAAATGGCTTGTTCTCGTGCATTTACGTTATGTTTCTTTAGTTATTTTAGTACTTTAAGCTATTTTCGTGTGTTTGTAGGTCCAAAGGGCTAAAGGAGCAAAAAAGATGCATTTTGGAGACTTTTGGAGCACTTTTGGGCTAAGGATGGATAGCCTATGCTTGGAGCCAAAGTGTTGGACGAAATTGAAGACCTAATTGAAGACCAAAGTGTTGGAACCTTGTTCCCTTTAGTTTTAGGACATTTAAACCTTTCCTATATCCTTAGCCGTGCATAACATTCCAACATTCCACTCCTTCATTTCAGCCACACTCCCACATATCATTACTTATCATCACCACTTATCACTTATCATAATCACATATCATTACTTATCATCACCACTTATCACTTATCATAATCACATATCATACACTTATCATCACCACTTATCACTTATCATAATCACCCATAATCATTCACATAAATCAGCCACATGCATTCACCCTTTAATCCATGGCAGCCACCAACCAACCTAGCTGTCATGTTTCCCCTTTCATCATTCCCTCACATTCTTTAATTCAGCCAACACATGCTTACACATGCATTTTCAGCACCAAAGAATCATTGCACATGCATTTCCAACCCACATGCATCATTTAATCATTCAAACATGCAGCCACATTCACTTTACCTAGCTGTCATGTTCCCTCTCCCATCCATTTCATCATTGCACCAACCAATCTAGTTGTCATTACACATGCATTCCCTTCTTTAATCATTCCTAGCTGCCATTCACATGTTCTCCCATCCCTTCTCTCCCTATAAAACCATGCATTGCATTCATTCAATTCATTCATTCTTCGATACACATTTCAGTCACAAACACCAACCATTCCCCTTGTGCTGTGAGTCTCCCTACCAATCCAAACACCATCACTTCCAACACTTCACTCCATCACATATCCATTCATCCATAATCCCCAAAACTATCCTTAGACCTTGTGCTACAACGAAGAGGAAGATAAGAGGGCCTAAACGTTCATACAATTCAAGTTTGAGTTGTTGGAATGTTTAGGTGTTTCTTTGATTTCAATGTTTAATTTCAATACTCTTTGTTTTGTACGAATGAGGAATGGAAGAGAAGAGGGCCTAAACGTTCATACAATTCAAGTTTGAGTTGTTGGAATGTTTAGGTGTTTCTTTGATTCTCTTTGTTTTGTATCATGAGGAACTAAAACCCCCCTTTGGCTAGGGGGGGATTCGAAATATATGTTTATGCTTGCGTTTTGATTTGATTACTTCTAATTGCATTTCATAAGTCGTGGATTCAATTTGTTTAACTGTTTGATTGATAACTTATTTATGTATGTTTATTGAGAGTGCACGCTTAATTTTCATGCATGAATATGACGCTAGAATATAAGTGAGTTTCACCTAATAGTTACGAACTTATATTCACAAGTAGTGGAGGTTGCTTATAAACAATCGCGTTAAACGAATTCTTGGCATAAGTTTCATGCAATCATAGTAACGAATGCCTCGTCAACACTTATAATTTTCATAGAGCGTAATGATTCTTGCTTGTATCTCTATTATGCAATCATGTAGGGGACTTGTGGGAAATGTTTTGGGTTGTCGTATGCAATCATCCAATTCAATAACGTTAGGAAGATTTGAAGGTTAATTTAAGCGGACCTAATTAACCCGGGGTGATGAGTTTCATAATTTATTGAAATGCAATTGGAAATCTTTTTATTATGCAAGTGTAACATGTGTGGAGATGAACCCCTTGGCTAGCATCCATTCATTCCATTTCATCAATTTCATATTTACATTCTGTCTAGTTTATTAACATGTTTCGTTATTTCAATTTTCCTCCCAAAACAAATCCCCCTTTAATTTGAAGTCTTAGATTAGTTAGAAAGTGTTTTGATTTGTGTTTCTAAGTATTTTGATTCAAGTTTTCATCCAATTTCGTCCAAATTAGTGTAGGTGCTCAAAACTGCCCAGAAAGTGGTTTTTAGGCAGTTTTGAGTCTTCTAGTTGCTGTTTTGGGTTTTAGGTTTGTTTAAGTGTTTTAACTTTTAGTTTTGCATTCTTTGAGTCTAGTTTAGTGTTAAAGTGTCTTAATTTGTGTTTTAAAGTGTTTTGAATCAACCTTTAATCTTAAATTTGTCCAAATTTGTGTTTAAGGTCAGAAACTGCCTAGTTAGTGTTTTTAGGCAGTTTTGAGTCTTTTGAACCTGTTTTGAGTCCCTTGAGTCTTTGTGAACGTTTTTAACTTTGTTTTTATGTTTTTGAGTCAATTTAGAGGTTTTAGCAAGCCCTCCTAATCCCCGGTCTAGAACGATCCCTACTTGCATCCTTACTACAATTCGACAACAAGAGGGTTAATTTGTGTGCGTATAATTCTCGCATCAAGGCGCTGGGGTGCAATGCTCACATCATTTAGGGACTTAGACCTGACTCGGGCTAGGCCAGCTATTAAGAAAAAAATGAAGAGGTCGCAGGCCTCATGGACTGCTGGAATGCTAGGCATGCATACCTCTTGCCTGCTGGTCCGAGAGAAAAAATGAAAGTGAAGGTAGTATGGGTTGAGCTCCCCTGCTGAGTATCGTGAATGGCGTTGGTTGCTTAGTCTTTCTTGCTGGAAGAAAATGGGCTGCTCCCGAGAAATAAGGTAAAGAGGATCAAGGTGGATGCATTGGCTCGTCTGATCACTGTCGTGGAGCCTACTATGAATAAAGGTGGAAAGAAACGATCTTCCCTACCTGCTCAAGAAATGCCGGTTGAGAAAAAACTAAAGACTTCATCCGCTACTCATAAGGGTCCGCCTACTGTCGAAAGGCCTGTGATTGACATGACTTCTTCCAATGGAAGAAAAATAAAGCTGCTAAATCTGCACCTGTGGCGCCTACCATGTCGAGAATGGCTAGTATAATTGCTGATAGAATTGCTCAACATAGAGGTTATGTCATGTCCCCAGTGCCGAAGTCTATACCAAGATGTTTGTTGGGAGCTAAGTCTAGTTCACCTTTGGAGAGGCTTGTTATTATGAAGAGCGATAAAGTGGACTCTGCTGCTAAAATGGCACAAGGCCCATTCCCTCTGTTACTGAGACTGATTTAGCTGATGAGAATGAGGAAACTGCTCATGTGGGTATCTGTGAGAAATCTACTAAGCTAGCTTCTGGGGAGGCTGCTGAGATTTGTGCGCTTTTGAAACTAGATCTGCTTGAAGACATGGACGCTTGTGCCAACTTTGTCGATGGCATTAGAGGAGTTGTTTGCCCAAGTTCCTTTGCTAAGCATACAACCGAGTATAGGAAGACTGCTCTACTTGCCATGATGCAGAAGATGGATATTCTAGCAGCCGAGTCCATGTTCCTTGACCAAAAGCATACCAAGGCTACCAAGGAAGTGGCAAAGGCTGTGGCAGTCGAAGCTTATTCTTCTGCCGAGAAGATCAAGAGGTTGGAATCTAAGGTCGTTGCTTTAAAAGGGTCTAATATCTCTACCTCTACTTTTCTACAGCTTGAGACCACTCGCCAAGAGATCATTAACTTGAAAACTAGGCTTGACGTGATCCAAGTTAAGTATGAAAGTGCAGATAATGAGATCGGATGTTACATACCTCATATTCAAGATCT
This sequence comes from Pyrus x bretschneideri, assembly GCF_019419815.1. NCBI lineage: Eukaryota > Viridiplantae > Streptophyta > Magnoliopsida > Rosales > Rosaceae > Pyrus > Pyrus x bretschneideri. Next base: position 522,407 of record NW_025999657.1, read on the forward strand.
TGAGCGTGCCATTTCTAAGCTTCGTTCTATTGCTTATGCAAAGGATGAAGAGTGGATTATTGCTTATAACCAAGTGATCCACTCAAGAAGGTCATTGATAGGCTTGAACCCTAAGTGTTGGAACTCCAAGGTGCACTAAAAATCAACGAAAGTTAGAAGAAATAAGTTGATGAGCTGCAGCGCGTCCATGTTGGTCTGCTCAAGGAGAACGAGTAGCCGAAGAGTAAAATGACGAGACTTGAGGCTTCGCTTGTGCAGAGTCTGACCGATTTCTACAAGTTGGGTTATGTAGATCATCTCTTAGGTAAACCGTCTGACTTTGAGTTTGCTGGGATAGACTTCGAGACTTTCTTTGTTTCTCTGAATGACTTGCTTTCCTTTCTTTTGAGGCTTCTATTGGTAAAGTAGTAGGAGATGCTGGTGCCCAGGCTGGAGTAGTCAAGGTTAAAGCACCGGATGGTACCACTACTGAATGTGTAGCAACCGAGTAGTTGTGGAGTGCCCAAGCTACTGAAGAGTAGTTTTCTAGGTAGTCTTTAGGATTTTCTCCTTTGTTGCTTTTTGCTTTGCTTGAACTCTTTTAGTCTTTGCTAATTGTTTATCAATTTTGCTAGAAAATTTAATAAACTTACTTCATTCACTTTTCTCAATCTTCGCTTCTTTTGTTCATGCCCTAACCTTTAGACTTTATAGACCAATGGCAGACATGCTACTTTTCTATAAGCAAATAGGTCACGTAGCCTATACAACCGTAGGTGTTGGTGTAGAACTTTGCAAAGTTGTTAGCCATAGGGTCAATAGCCGAACGCCTTACTTACAGAAACAGACAAGTCTGCATGACCACTAAGCTGTTAACCTTGGCTTTCTCCAATTCTGTAGGTTGCGTAGCAAGTATCACAACATTTTAGGACTTGGTGTAGGTCATTCCACGCATGGCAGAGGTGAAGCTTATCGACTACGTAACATGTCGGCAGTAGATAAAACTTTATATATGCACGCTAGCTTGTTTAACCTTTCATAAGAATGTGTAGTTATATAAGTTTAGCGCGCATTTACTGCTCAAAGGGCAAGCCGTAGGCAGTCTTTTGGAAATCGTAGGCTACCTTAATGCACTCGGTAGCAACTTTAGGGTTCCAGGGCAGCCGTCCCAAAGGCATACTGTGTAATGTGCCCCATCCGTCTCTAAAGCACGGTTTCCCGCGGATTAAGCCAAGAGACCCAAAATCCTTCAATTAGCTAAGCCTTAAAAAAGACCATTGTGGCTTCTTCTAGGAATCCTGGCACAAGCCATCGTGCATCGAGCTATACTAAGGCAAGCCAGCTCATCCATGTCTGGATATTCGAAGTGTAAGTTTGTCTTCCTGCTTTGGAGAGCAGACTCATGTAGGTGTCGGGCAATTGGTTTACCCTTTCTCACTGGAGAGCAATTAGTTTATCCGCTCGCACTAGAAAGCATGGTTGGTCCATCGGGGGGCACAATTCCTGTGATGAGTCCCTAAGAAGGGCGCAGTCTTCTTTTGAAGTGTAGGAATGATCAGTTGTTGTAAGCAACAGCCAAGCCAAGTTATAGATTACTTCTGAATTCCTCATTGAAAAACAAATGAAATGAATAAGAACTTAACAGTAAGGTAGGAACTGCATAACAACTAGATAGTTATCAGCTTGCAAGGTGGTGCCCATCGAACTGCTTGAGTCTTTGGACTTTGATGTAGTGAGGGGTCACGTATGGTACTTCCTCATATTATAGGCGTTCCACTACTTTTCGATCTTATTATTGTTTATGGTAGAGAGGGTGTAATTACCCTTGCCTCCTACTCTGCTGATCTTCTACTGATCTTCCCAAATGGGATCCATCTTTTTAGAGCATTCTCTGCAGGTAGTGATGAAGGCTTTTCTTAGGACTAGATCTCAAGGTTGGAACTGCCAGATCTTAGCCCTTTTATTATAGCTAGAGAGAAGCTACTGCTGGTAGGTTGCAATATGAGTAATGGTCTGCTCGAGCTTCTTCTCTGCCAAATCTAATTTGTGGCCATCTCCTTACTGTTCTACTCAATGCTTGGCAGTAGAATGCTGGTGCTTAGCACGATAATGTTAGGAAGAATGATAGCTTCCAAACCAAATGCCAAAGAAAAAAATGAATCTCACTGATTGCTCGTCTTTTGGTGGTGCGATATGCCCATAAACATCCGGGGAGTTCGTCTAGCCATTTTCCCTTCTTATAAGTGAGGGATTTCTTAAGGCAGTTGAGGATCGTCTTGTTGGATGCTTCGGCCTACCCATTGCCATGAAGATATCTCGACGTTGACATATGCTGCTTGATGTTATACTTTTGGAATAATTTCGCCAAATCTTTGCCCACGAATAACGGGCCGTTGTCAGTGACGATGGACTAAGGCATGTCAAATCGGCAAATGATGTGCCTATATATAAAGCACTTTATGTCAGTCTAAGTCGTGGTCATCATGGGCTATGCTACTACCCATTTGGTGAAGTAATCAGTTGCCATGATCATCATGCCTCTGCCCCCAGTAGCAGGCGACATATGTCCTACCAGGTCGATTGCCCACTGCATGAATAGCCAATGACTTATCTGCGGCTGTAGTTTGCTTGCAAGCAATGCTGTTACTGGCTTGTAGCATTGGTAACGATCGCACTTTTGTATTAATGCCTTAGCATCTTAATGCATGGTAGGCCAGTAGTAGCCTGCGTTAAGAGCCATCTGCACTAAGGATTGGTCTCCAGAGTGATTTCCATTAACACCTTCTTGGATTGAGCTTAGAACCTTTAGGTTATCAAGAGGCACTAGACAGAGAAGATGTGGTCCAGTATTGGATCTTCAAGCGAGAATGCCATTCCACATCTAGTAGCATGCTACCTTTATTTGGAGCTTTCTAGACTCCAACCTTTTCGTGGGAAGTGTGCCATTGACCAGGTAGTCTATAATAGAACTGCCAGTTTGAAGTTGTACTAACTTGTGACACTTCGGCTGCTGGCTCCGCCTCTATACTTGGCTTGTCTAGATATTCCACCAGGATAGAACATTTGAGTTAGTGGTCGAAGTTGGAGCCTAGGTCAGCTAGTGCGTTCACATGGGCGTTGTTTGCCAGCAGAACTTTTTGTCGTTTACTCCCGAGTAATCTGGCTGGTGATTAGCTAGGAATCTAAATAAATTGCAAGCTTTTTCACCGCTAAGTCTTTTGCCATTCGGAGGCCTACTAGTAGGGCTTTGTACTCTGCTTCGTTTTTGGTCTTGAAGCCTAGAGTAATCGTCTGCTCGAGCATTAAACCGTATGGGGTGATAAGGATCATGCCTGCTTCCGAGCTTTTATAGTTGGATGTACCGTCGACGTGCAAATGCCAGAAGTCTCTATCGGGCAAAGCAGGTATGGCTAGGGCGTGCTCGGCAGCCTTCGGAATGTCGTTGGGCTGCTTTGTTGGATCGCCTAAGCTAGGCGTGAAGGAGAAGTATGGAGCCATGAAGTTGGGGCTATGTTACACATAGTAGGAAATGCTCAACTGCCAGTATCAAAGGTCGATTAGGGCCGTGTGACACGTAGTAGGAGGTAGTGCTCAACTTGCCAGTACATGTTGCTCCTATGTAGAATCTTCTGGGGCGATGAAGATAAAACTTGCTTCCGAGTGTTTTTCTAGTGTTCGTCTACCTTTGGCGTGCCTTTTGAGCTAAGTTGTTGCATTCATCAAAAACTTTTGCACCACCAGTGTCTGTGCCTTTATCGTCGTGCTTCTGGATTGGGTGAAATAATGCTTCATGAAGATGATTGCGTGCGTCTGAAGGTATAACTTGAGTTTCCAGGTTATAACAACTGTCGCCAAAATTAGCTTTTGAATTTCTGGTAGTTGATTTTCGCATCAAGGAAAGCTTTTGAATTGTGGAATGCATGTAGTTTAGCCCTCAGCTCTTCTCGTATAAGGGTAAAGCTTATTGCTGCATTAGATGCGGCTGCTCGTCCAGTCAGACCTTGAATCTCCTTCAGTGTAGTGGGGGACTTCATATTCAAGATTGCTCGAATTTACCTTGAATGTGCATCGGCGAACCTCGTCCCAAAGTACATGCTTCTCTACTAGAGTTAGATCTTTTTTCATGATCAATTCTTCGAATAGTGGGTAGTCTGCTGAGAGTCCTTTTTGGAAGGCTGCTCTAAGCATCTAACTATCTTTACCTTCTCTGCTTTGAACCTCTTCACATAGTCATGAAACGACTCTTTTACGTTCTTCTTGACGTTGAACAAGTGGTAGAACCTTTTCTTGATCGAGCAATATGATGAATATTCTTTGGTGAAAACCAAAGAAAATTCATCGAAACTCTAGATGGATTGTGGCGGCAGGGTGTAAAACCAATTTTGTGCCTCGCCTTGTAGAGTGGTGGTGAATATCTTGCACATAAGATTGTCGTTGTTTCGATATAGGATCATTGCGCTTCGGTAGTGCTTTATGTGTCTCTCCAGGTCTCCATCCCTTTTGAAGAATGTGAAATATGGCATGCTAAACTTGCATGGAGGCACTACCTGCTTGATCTTGTCCGTGAAGGGTGACCTACTTATGTTGGTCATGTCCCATCGTAGTGCCTCGTTAGTGACCTTGTTGTGTTGGAAATTGTGCAATCACTCGGCCATGAGCCTTTCTACTTCTTCCTAAATTTTCCTTTGTTGGGCATAACGGATCTCTCGGCTGCCCTCGATCGTGACCCACTGGTCTAGGCTACTTTTCTACGTTCTCGACTCGTCTATGCCGCGACTGTGGTGCATATGGTTCGTTCCTAGCAGGCGAGGGAATTCTTTGCAGGCTGCTAGTTGAGCTTGAACCAAACTGAGTGACTGCTTCTCTCCATCTTTCGTGCTGCCTACTCCGATGTGAGGTGGAGGATGCTCCTTGCAAGCGTAGCCATGAATGAACACTTTTCCTAGAAGGTTTCTCATTTTGACTATCGGAATGTGGCCCCAACTGTGAATGTATGCTCGTCCGTGGGTTTAGTCGAGAATGCACGTTCCTCTGCGCACTAAGACAAGAGTATACGCTATCTCGAGGGCTCAATCGAGAGTGTACACTGCCCGAAAAGCTCGGTTTGTGACTAGTCGAGCGACTGCTTGCCGAGACGTTGTTAGAGAGGTTCTTCGTCTGCCCCTATCCTACTTCGGGACACCTCGTTGGGGGCACATTGCATCTCGATGCACTGCAAGAGCTGATTCACCAAGGTTGTCTGTTATGTGAGGGTGCTCATCAATTATATGACTTGTGGAGACAAGTGTTGTTCTCCATTAGGGTTGGAAGAGCTTGGAAGGAATGCGTCTCCTTGAGCAATGGAAGTGTGGTAGACTCCAAGCGCGAGATTTGAGTTGGAAAATGTCAAATCCGCAAAGAAATATGGTGAAAATGCCCCTGGTTCAATTGTAAGCCAAGAAATTTAAAGCCGGGACGGTTGAACTAATCATAAACCGATTTGGGCTACTTGGAAGGTCATGGAAGCAGGCTGGACCGCAGGAGCAAGTTGGGCCATGGGAATAGGCTACTCGGCGTGTAGCGCACGTCGGTGTGAGGCTAGGGATCGGCTTGGCAAAGCGTTGGGTTCGCATCGGGCTTAAGTGGCTCATGCCGTCTCACCTTGGGCTTGGGCCCGTGTGGCCTTGAATGGCACGGCTTGCGCCGTGGTCTAGATATCCTAATGGTGGCCAACCATCAAGAAAATTAGATAGTTTAAAATAGTGATTAATAATTCAAAGTGCGCATGCAATCAATCATAAGCAATTAAATAAAAATTACATATTCATACTAAGGCTCAAGGCTTCACCCTAGCAAAACGAATTAGTTACGCATATTCATAATTGAAATCATAGAAAATATTATTATAAAGAAAAGGATTGAAACACCTTAAAGTAAAAAGTCTGAAAACCTTCAAGAACCCTAGCAATTCTCTCTGTCTCCAAAATTGCATAAAAGAAAGCGTGTGTAACCTAGGACCGGCCAAACCTTTTTAAAACCCATCTAAAAGGCATCGCACAATCCCTAAAACCTAGGTCCTTTATTCCAACTAGGAAACTAAGAATAATAATAAAATATCTTAGAAAATAAAATCCTAATTAAGCTAGGAGAATCTGCCAAGTACTTGTCCAGCCACGTTTTAGCCTCAAATATCCTCCAAATCCAGCCAATAATAGCTTGTTTTGAAGATCAGGACGTTTTGAACACATCTCCAAAAGGTCATGAACCTATCAGAGGTCATCTTGGACTCCAAAAACGTAATTCAAGCTTGAAACGTCACTATTCCAGCACCGTGCATTACTCCTTTATTCTATCACCAGAAAATAACCGCTTGGTGGAAAATTTGATATTTTGACATGATCAAACCAAGTGACTCATGAACGTCCTCCAACTAGAATTACTCCAAAATTCACCCATTTGATCATATTTTGCTCCAGAGGAAGTCGAAAGTCCTATATTGGAAATACATATCAAAGTATCAAAATTCTTCCAAAATATTAACCAAAATATACTAAGAATAAGGCTAGATATATAATATAAAATCGACTCATCAATACCTTTTCGTAGCTTCAAGAATTTAGTTTTCTGAGGACCTTATGAAATTGAAAATCGTTCTACTCTCCTTCAACTTGTAGTTGTCGAAAGTTTAAGTGTAAACCCTATTTTTATTTTTTGGTGTATTTTGATTTGTTTAGGTGTGAAAGGATTTTATAAACTCATCAATTTTTGTACCGTTAGATTATCCTATGGCTCATATAAAATAGGTCCTCATAGGTTCTCAAAATGATGACCATAGGAGAGCATCCCTAAAAAACCTTATTTATACTACTACAAATTAAAACCCTAGAAGTCTTATACTTAGACTAGGAAACCAAACAAATCAAAATAAGTTAGGAAACATAATCCTAAATTAACTAGTAAAATTCGCCCAAAATCTGCACAGTTACGTTTTGGACCCAAAACCGGCCCAAAATAGCTAGAGTCAAAGCTTGAAATATTCTGAACATTTCTCCATAAGGCCACGAACCCATCAAAGGTCACCTTGGGCCCAAAAATCGCAATTAAACCCAAAAACGTCACTTTCCAATAATGCGCACTACTTCTTTATTCCATTACCAGAAAATAACCACTTGGTGGAAAAAATCTGATATTTTGACACGATCGAGCTAAGCGACTCACGAATATCCTCCAATTGGAATTACTCCAAAATTCTTCCATTTGATCGCATTTCCCCAGAGGAAGTCAGAAATCCTATATTGAAAATACAATTTAAAGTATCAAAATTCTTTCAAAATAATAACCGAAATAAACTAAGATTAGGGTAATATATGTATTTAATTTAATGTTGACTCATCAGAACATAAGTACTATCAGGCCTAGCAGTTAGGTAAAGTGCTTTTCAATCACTCTTGAAAGAGTAATGAGCTCGATACGCGTCGACCCAAGAAATCATGCAACTAGCTCTGTGTAAATGTCTACTCCTCTCCACATGTTGAGTGGACAGTGAAGGAATATCTTATAGGTCGTGGCTACATGTTTGCAAAAGTCCTAGATTTATGCAATTCTTTGCCGAATACTTCTTCGATTGTGCTTGTTTTGGGGCGCATTTGATATCTACAAATTCAAATTTCTTTGCTTTTTTATTTGGTAGTTTTAGCCATGGAATATTATAATTTATGTGTGTATAATTGTTAGCATTCTATTTCTATATGGAAAAGAAGATGAGCTCTTCAGTAATGCTGTCAAATTTGAGTTTTTTAGCATTCTGTTTCAATGGGTGGAATTTTTAGCATCTGTTTCATTTAGCATTCTGAAACACCAGTCCAAAGAATCTGTTCTAACAAAAAAACTGTAATTGGACCAGTGGATCCAGCCCATTTCAAACTGGCGGGGTTAGGTACGGTTCCGAAGTTCAAAACTTTTATACCCGGCCCGGCCCACCTCATGGTAATTTAAAGCAGGTCCATTATGGTCCCTTCAAATTTGGACTCTACCCAGCCCGTGCCAATCCCTACAATAACCTAAGAATTTTTTTGACGCTACTCCGAATGTGCACTTATCCGAATTAAGCGTCAAGTTGTTTATTTGGAGCAGGTGGAATCAGTCTTGTAGTTGTATGTGAGGTAATCCTTCCTCTCCTTATTTTTAACCTCCATGTCATCGACGTATGCATGCATTGTCTTTTTAAGTTCTCTTGAAGATGTTGTTCATCAATCTTTGATCGGTTACTCCTGCATTTTTTTGTCTGAAAGGCATAACACAAAAAAAAAATATGTACATCTATCAAACGAAAGATGTAACAAAATTAAACAAGCATGTAATAGAATAATCATCACACACTCGTTTCTTGCTGTTGGGATCGTGCCTTTTTCCTCTTCGGTCTTATCGGGACCATCTTTAAGTTGTCTTCGTATATTAACTGTCATAATCTACACATCATATGTCCAAGTAGAAACCTAATCCAGAAGGATTAAAGGACTTACATACATCATATGTGTAAGTATAAATCTAATCCCGGGTGATTAAGGGAGTCACATAAAAATGGAGATAGCAAATTCCAACTTCAAGAAATAACAAGGATGAGGCACGTAAACCCCATTTTATTAAATGTGAAGGTAAATTTAAAGTTTTTACAACATACAAGTGTCAAACCATGCCCTCATGTTATACCGATAATCACTTGGCTCAATTATTTGGTGTAGTCCATGATCATCATTATTTTTTAACTAAAATCTAAAACCTGCAAGTGGCGTTTTATCACAATAGTAGAAAGGAATTGAGTTTTTGCATGATCGCATGGGTTTGAAACTCATCGATAGCTAATCTAATATCTAATCTAATAAAACATATCGTTTGACAAAAAAAAATAAAAAAACTAAAATCCAAAACCTATTTAATTAAAGCATGTCTATTTGGCTCAAATAATAAATCCAATATAATTAACAATTAATTATATCAAATCATCATTCTAGCTAATGTTGATATAACTACCATAGGTGTGTGACCACTTAGGTTTTAACAAAAGCCGACAATGAAATTAAATAATTAATTAATTAACTCCAAAAGTCATGATACTTTTCGAACTCCAAAAATTATGAGTGCCACCTAAAAACATTTCATAGCTACCCAGATCAGTAGAAGTATACGCGAACTAATCATGATACCTTTTCGAACCTTGATTGTATTTACAATGCAATTCAGTTCTCCATATTCAGTTCAAGAATTATGTGCTATGAAATAATATCAAATCACATGTAGATATCTATAATCACCATTATGCATCTCATGTTAAAACAGCTATTACAAACATAGCTTGATCAACAAGTACTTTGTGCATAGATTCCTCATTGCGCATTCATGTACCACCAGACTCTTACACATAAAACGAAACAACACACTATGGGGCCATGCAGATCATTGAGGGCTTTGAGGTCAAATTAGACTTCATATCTATACACATAAGATACCTATGATGCCTCAAGTATGAGATGTATTTGTGTACTACAACCAGAAACTTTGTCACATTAGAGTCTTTGGCATGTGGTAAGCATCCAATTTAAACTTCTTTGGCAATAAATAATTAGTTAACTTGTCCAATAGACAAGCAACCGTATTTCAGCACGTGTCTAAGACGTGTCGCATGATACCATGCTAAACTTTATGATATATACTAACCTTTCTATATACTCAATATCCCGTTGACTTTCCAAATGGCTTGGATAGCGGGCAATCTTCCTAAACACTCAGTAGGGATTGTTGTTGCAATAACGGAATATAAAACCTAGATAAGGGTTAAAAGGTATAAATTGACCTAATTGGGGTAACGTTGCTCGAATTTTTCAAAATTAGCAAGGAAGTTGATTTAATATTTACTAATGTTCATTCTACCAACAAAAATATTAAAGCCTTAGAAGTTAAAATAATAAGGTGAAGTCAATCATGAAATATTCCACACATATTTAGCTTGGGAGCAATATAGTTCATCTTCTAATAGGAAGAAGAAGCAGGTGTGATGGTAGTTAGAACACAAGGATTCCAAAATTGTTTACCCCTTGCCAAAGCCTTAGATCTTCTTATTCCAATGCTCCCCCAAGAGTCCAATTCAAAAAAATATCATGACATTTTTTCCCCACCGCCACAATAGCCGGATAACTATTGTCGCTAATCAGTTGTCCGTCGAAAATGTAATGCGTTCTTTATGGAGAATTGTTTTTTCCACTCAGGTAAAGCCTTCTCATCTATTGCCTCCAACATCGGAAATGTGTTACTCACCAAAAACAAAACTAGCACAATTGGAAAGATGTTTATTCCAGCCATGCTTCAAAGAATGAGTAACTTTTAATTTTCTCAAAGAATGATGTATTTGATGGAGTTGAAGTTTAAGGCATGGAGCTCTATACTTAGAAGGCATACAGTGAAAGTACAAGTCATTCCAAAAATAAATAAAAAACGCATTTACCTTTAAAACTAAATAAGCAACATATTGAATTGTTATGGGATAATAAATACGGAAGTTTCAAATTTTGGTATTTACGTAGTATGTTAAAAATAACGGAATAGGAGATAAATTATTTAAATTGGAACTATTACAAACTACTCGTTATGTGCCAAAATATTACTTCATTATCAAGTAATTTTTGCAATGAAAAAGCTAAAACTGTTTTTACTTTTATATGATAATGAAAAAGTAATATGATTATGAAATTTATTTATAAGTGAAGGATTGTTGAAATACAATAGAATAAGTAAATGAGCACCCTTTTTAAAAACTCGTTTTAGCACAAATATTATATCACATCTAATTTTCTAAACTTCGAATGTGACCTTTTCTATCAATTTAAGCATTGGATCAATAAAAATATCTTATTTTTGTTTATTCAGACTACATGCACAACATAAAATAAATCAAGATGTGAATAAGTGTGAAATGAATAGATTTCAGAAATTTTAGTATGTACAGCTACCTATAACATCTTTTTTCTAATACTTACGAACAACATAAGAGGTCTTGGAATAGACTAAGTACTGGTTTGGTACTGAGGTGCTTTTATAAAAAGTGGGCATAAAAAAAAATTGAGCTCAAAAAGGTGTTTGGTAAACAGTTAAAAACAACTTATTTTCATAGTTTTGGGTGAAAAAAAAACTGAAAACATGAAGCAGCAAAAATGAGCATTGAAAACAAGCTGAAAACGTGAAGCAGCATAAATATTGGATTATATGTTGAATGTTGGATTATGATTTCTTGTTAAATATTGGGTTATATGTTTAAGATAAAGTTTATAAATATTTTTCTTTTAAAAATAAAGTACATTTTTTTTGTCATTTCACACAGTCACAACTGTTTTACATAAAAGTTTACCAAACACTATAATACTGTTTTTTTTTCTTTTCCAAAAGCACTTTTACAAAAAAGTTTTCCAAACACTCTACTGCTTTAGTTCACAGCTACTTATTCTCACAGGACAATAGAAGTAGTTTTTTTTCAAAGCACATCAATATCAAACCAGCCCTAAGCCTCATAATGACTTAGCCATAGTAATTTGGTTGGCATTCACATTTGACAAGAATCAAACCTAAGTCCTTTTACTTACAAGTGAAGAGAAATATCACTAGATCGTAGTACAAAGTGGAAACTATATATAACATCTTGAATCAAAAGTCCAATTAGAGATAACCTAGAATATTTTGAAGTAAAACCGCTCTATCTCTCAAGAATCATGATTGGGATTTCAAAAATTAACATATAGTAACATGTATGGCAAGATTTGCCAATAAATTAACATGCCTCTAGATATAGTTGACAGTGGCAAAGATTATGTTAAAGAAATTTAATCCTCTTCAAGATCAAGATCTAAATTGTTGATGTATCCACTTTTTTTTTTTAAATTTTTCAAAATCAAAAGCTAAGAAGATAATAGGAACATTTATGTTTGGATCTTGATTTAAGACCTTTGTAGGTATTCCACTAATTTCTCTCCACTCGAAAGCTTCAGCGTTGATCCACCTTATCTGGATTCTCCTTTAGGTTCCAAAGTAGAAACCCTCTAAAGTTTCCACACCTTATAGCATTTGAGATGAATAAGGGACCTAGAGAAGGAGTAGACGCTAGTGCACTCTTTGTCTAACAGAAAGAGTGGAGAAGGAGATGGACTTTCACTCTCAATTTCAAGCTTGATGGAGCATGAACTTCTCTCTTAGAAAAAATAAATAAATAAACCCTTTCTTTTATTCTAGTTGTTTTCATTTCTCATAGGCAAGCATCACTTATAGAGCAATGAGTGGATGCGTGACCATACGGAAGTTCGGATCACTTTTGAACTTTAAGACATCTTGTAACTTAAAGTAAACCCAATTGGTTCTTGCCCTATGAGCTTGACTAATTCAAAGCTATTTTGAGAGCCATTTAAGACATCTAAACATCAATATATTTAATTTAAACTATTTCACTAAATTTCAATCGTTATCTAATTAATCAAATTAATTATTCCATCATTTTGTGTTCATCCCAACCTCTTGGATGTGCAATCTATTAGGTTCTAATCGGCAAGACAACGAGAGATTAGAAGTATTTCTTATCTTTTAAATGAATCTAAAGCACACTTTTAATTCACCCTCTTATTGAGAATAATATAAAATATTCTCGAAGGCTCACAGACCATGAATGGTGCCTAACTGCATATTGCTAAATGTATGCCTTTAAAGCCAATCATTTGATTATAAATTTGGGAATACATCATACATATTAAGGCTTCTAATTTTAAATTAATAGGTAAATATTATTGTTTATTATTTGTGTACAATATAACAACATAAGTAAACAAGAATATAGGTAAAAGATTATATTGTTGAGACCTATCCCAAATGACTTATAATTCTAAATGTTCCCAGTCATATGATCATCAAGTAATATGTATCATATTATGATAACTTATCTCATGTCATTTTTTGGTGACACTAAAACAGATCCATAGGCGCATTGAATTCACTTACGGGTGTGTGTGTGTGTGTACGATACACACTCATGTCAATAAGTAATCCATGTAAATTAGCTCTTAAACTTGAGGCATCACTATCGTCTTGTAGATAAATAATTGTAATTAATGAATGATTCCTAGTGGACTTGGTTTTAATGTGCTCTATTGAACCGACCACAATTTTCCATGTGGGGCTTTATGCTCATCATCTCTGTGTTGAGTTGTTTTCTCTCTTTTCTCAACCAGTATGTATAAAACTGTGTGATCCTTGGTTTGGCTCGTGACGACAAGGCCGAGGACAGGTATGGATGTTTTGAATTAGCATGACTGTTTAAACAAAACAGTTTTGATTATGATGGTGTGGACTTGGTGTCCAGTCTTGTTAACCATTGCGCCTGTTAAAAAATGGTTTCTTAGCAATGTTTTTAGGAAGTGATTCTTCTACAGAATCAAACTGATATGCAACATCGTATCAGTTTAAGAGAGTCTCATTTTTTAAAAATGGAAGAATGGCTTTATACCAGAATAGTCGTGTTTCTGAAAGGAAGATGCAGACCGCTGCATAATTGGAAATGGAGGACCCATAATTAGGCTCGATATGAAGCACAATTCTGAACACAATTCTGCGGTTTATAAACTTGTATGATGTACTGTACATGTATATTTATTTAGTATACATACAAGACAGCAAAACAGGAGTGGGAAATCCTTTGTGATACAGTAGAAAACACTAGGCGGGAGTGCGTCAAAGCAAAATAGGTATATTTTTTGCAGGATAAGCCCCAGCATCTCACAACGAGACTTCCGATTCAAGGTGGCATACCTCGATCTAATTGTTTAAGCGTGCATACTAGGAGACTAGTGATAGGTGCATTATTTATCATATTTTCATATTAACTTTCCTTAAGTTTTGTTAAGGTGTTGGTCTTAAAAGAGCCTTATTACTTTCATTTTCTCTATTTCAGCCAATCTGCACACTTAGAACGTTTTTGGCAATAATTCGACTTCCAGGAGGTAATGCAAGGCCAATTGGAGAAGGAAGCTAAGAGGTGTAAGATCATTGTGTCCAAATTTCATAATTTTTCATGGAGCCAAACGTTCCAGTTTTTAAAGTTAATCCTGCAAAAGTATCTTTCCCGTCAGAATTGCGCAGCTATGGGAGAATGAAGATTTGGAGGCTTTCCTGATTTTTCGTAGTGGCGAGCAATATATGACTGGAAAGATAAGAGATAAAACTATGTTTCCCATATTTTTACAGAATTTTCCAAAGGATAAATCGACCCCAAAACTGGCTTGCAAGACAGATGACATGTTTCCCAAGTCAAGAAGGATTCTTTCCTAGTTTATGTCATTAATTATTTAGGAGTTTTGTCTTCTTTTAGGATAGTTTTTATCAGACTTTTGAGGGTTTTACTAGAATAAATAGATTTTATCAGACTTTTGAGGGTTTTACTAGAATAAATAGAGGGCCCTAGGCTATCTAAGGGAGAACGAAATACAGAGGATTCTTCGAAAGTGAAGGAGAAAAGCTTAGTGTGTTTTACCATTCTTTTCCGGGTTTTATCTTCTTCCATGACTTCTTTTGTGATTTTTATTATGACTATGTGTAACTAAACTACTTTTCTAAGATTTATGATGAAGCCATGACATGATTATTCCCGAAGTATCTTGTTGATTATTATTTGATTACATGCCATGTTTAGTTCTTAATCTTTGTGCTTAATCTATTCTAGTTTCGAATGTTCTTGTGACTGGCCATCATTGTGAACTTGTTTCTAGATATTTAGATAAATCTAAGAGGATGACCAATCAATTAGATTTATTGAAACTAAGATTAAGAAGACTAGAGAAACTAGTGGGATGACCAATATCAAACTAGTCCTACTTGGTTGACATGATTCTTCAATGCTTAATGGGTTTTTAAGTGTTTAACTATATGCCTAACCAATAGGATATAGTTGTCACATATAGACACACGAGTTGATGCCTAACCACGGATTAATTCATATCTTAAAAAGAACCACCTTAAATATTGGCATGGTAATTGGATAGTAATCGGCTTGAAGAAAAGTGAATAGGATTGTTATTGGTGGATTCATGACCTTAGGCTTTCATCACATTAATTTCTTTTAAACTTTCATTCGTTGTTCGTTTTCATTATTCATATTGCTGGTTTAATTTTAAGTTGGAGTTTTAATTATTTTTGGTAATCAATTCACCAGTTGAATTGGTATTAAAATCAATCCCTGTGGGATCGACCTCGTATTTGCATATATTTCTACAATTGATTTGTGCGCTTGCGAGTTTAATTTAGTTAAATTAATCTATTATTTAGGTTAGTTCAAATATACATCAACTAGTATATACCTAAAATTTGTTTAGGCCAAAAATAAAAATAAGGCCTACTACAGGGTTTGCCCATTTTTATTTATGCAAAAATCGCATGACTTCGGCCTACGTTGAAGCCCGAACTAGAGCTCAAACATCCATCTTATTTCTCTCTAACCTGTCCGAGGCCTCGGACATGGTTCTCTCCAGGCATTTTTGTCACGTAGACAACCAACCAGGCACTTTTGTCACGCAAACAACTAGGGCCGGAGAATATCTCGCCCTCTTCAATGCATACGCACTTGTCATCCCAACACACTAAGGTCACCACCACCTCAAGATACAGTTGAATACCACCAACCAAGAATCACAGTCATTGTCAACGTCAAATGACCAATTTACCTCTACTCCACCTGAGCGATATGATCGAGCTTGTTCCTTATCCACTTCCTATAAATAGAACCAGAGGCCATCAGCTCGGGACCTTCGTCAAATTCAATCTCTATGATTAAACAAAACCTTGAGTGGTTCATCAATCAAACCAACTACTTTTTAGCACAAACCCAATTGCCATTGAGCAAAACTCTCTTATAGGGGTGGGCACAGTTCGGCTCGGTGCGGTTTTGAGTGAAACTGAAACCAAAACTGCAAATTTTTGCCGTTTAATTTGGTGCAATTTTTTAAGCTAAAACCGAAATGGAACCAAACCATTTGATTTCAGTTCAGTGTTGTTTCAAACAATTTTGGCTCGGTTTCAATTCATTTGCAAACAAAATGAAAGTAAATTGACATCACTGAGCTTGCAAGACTAGAGAACCCTCCCTGCGGAAAGATCAAGAGGCTCTAAATTTGAAGCAAGAAAATAAAAACTCCACGCTGAGTGAGTACATGATTAGCTGCCGTGTGAGAGGTTTGCAACTGGCCGTTCAAGAGCAAGAAGTTCTACTACAGATAACCAGACGGTGACATATAGAGAAATGTATTCGAATAATTATCCGTTTCGAATAATCATTGTGATGGTAACAGGAATGAATTGAGCATGAACACATTTTTAAGAAGAAAAATTTGTATAGGTTGGAAAATGATTAATAGACAATTATTTGGTTAAGAAATCAAATTAACACGCAACTTTCACACACAAACACAAACATTGTCTATCGGCAGCCTTCAACAATGGCATGTCTATTCTCTTTCTCTCTCAAATCATCTCATGACACAAAGACCGAAAACAACACATAAACTAATTATATGTTGAACTCAATTCAGACTCATCCGACTTTTAACACGGACGGCATACCTCGCCTTTTGTTGTTTAGGAACAATGCTCGAATTAGCATAATCTATAGAAGACTTAATGCTTTGAGAAAAAAAAAAAAAAAAAACAAAACAAAAAAAGAGAATCTTAATAAAACATTTTCAGTACTGTTCACTTTTAACGTTAAGGACATTTTTCCCTTAAAAAGTCATTCTTGGTACTATTCACTTACACCTTTAATTTGTCATGTTGATTAAAAACTAAAATTTTTAAGGATTTTCGTTAGTTTTCTTTAAAACAAGGATACCAAACATGCATTTATATTTTCTTCTTTTCGAACTCATCTTCTGTCCATGCTTTTACGTGCTTTAATAATGGTTCAAAAAATTCGAAGAAAAAAAAAAAAAAAAAAGACTTTTATCACAAACGGTTCTTGAAATTGACCCACCCAATCAAAATAGTCCATAAACTTGAAAATCGATCAATATAGTCTCTGAAAATGGGTGTCGCAAATCAATGTGGTCCTTCTATTAAAAATTTTCTGTTATGTGCTGCTGTGGCACATAATTAGATCCCACAAGTCTAATTAAATAGTTTTATATGTCTAACATGGGAATCTAGTAATTTACATGTTTGCAATATTTACGATTCGATTTATTGATTTGAATCATTGATTGCATTTCTTTGCGGTTGTTTTCAAAAACGCGCACGCCTCAAATTGTTCGTTGATGGAATCTATTATTTGTGACTGACATAGAACAATCTGTCTACAAATACACAGATGGCCCATTAGGTCACATGTGCGATGGGGTGGGTGAGGGTGTAAAGGTTGTTGGGGTAGGAGGGAAAGAAGAAGCATGAACAGAAGAAGATGAACAATTCATCTTCCTTTTTTCTTTTTCTTTTTTTTGGGAGTATTAATGAAACACTCTTAATACTGTTCATTTATTACGTTAAGGACATTTTGAGTCTAAAAAGTCACTCTTGGTACTATTCACTTACACCTTTATTTTGTCCTTTCGGTTAAAAACTAAAGTTTTCAAGCTCTTTTCGTTAATTTTTCTTTTTCTTTTAACTTTTTTTAGTTTTTAATCATACAAAAAGAAAAATTGTTTTTTATTAATTAAATATTTTTAATTCTTATAATAATAGTTAATTATACTTGTGAGACCTAGTTATGTGTCACATCAACAGCACATAACAGAATTTTTGATAGATTTTTAATGTAAGGATCACATTAATTTGCGACATCCATTTTTAGAGACTACATGTTGGATTTTGCATTAAATCAACATGCCTAAACTAAAAAGGATTAGGATATCTTGGACGCAAGATATTTGGATTTGTGTTTCCTAGTTGGTTTGGAATTTGGTTTTAGTATAGGATTTGGTTTCCTATATTCTAGGGACTTTGTGTAAACCTATGACATCTATTAGTATAAATAGATGGACGCGAGATAGAGTTTTGTGTGTGAAAGATTTTTAGAAGCATAAGTTTGTATACTTGAGAACATTTTGTGTTTGTGAGTTCTTTTGTATTTGTTGGTATCAATAAATCTTCTATTGTTAGAGAGGTAATCCTATATTGGAGGAACTTTGAAATCGTTGTGTTTTGTTTATTGCTTGATTGGTTTTTGGTTTAGATTACAACACTACATCGATAAATTTTCAATTTTTAGGACTATATTGATTGGGTTGGTCGATTTCAAAAGCCATTTAAGATAAAAACCCAAAACAAAAAACACAAAAAAATAAAAAAAAATAAAAGGAAAAAAAGAAAGAGGTTTTAAGGAAAAAGCCACGCCACTGCCTAAGATAACCAAAGCATGTTAAACTTTCCACTGTTCTTTTTCCTTGGCAAACCATCTAATAATTAAATTTCAGTTGGCATTATCCATCAATTATGGGCCTAATGCCCCACGCCCTTGGTTTTTAAGTCCTAAAAGTTCCTAACCCTAAACCGTTTGCAGCAGACAACTTTATTGTTCAACGAGTAATGTTATATTTACTATCTAATTATATCATTTTTTGTATCATTTTTTTAATAAAGATACGGCTCACCAATATATGTGGTTTTATCTCTATTAGAGAAATAGTATAAATGACTGTACAACTAGATGTTAAGAGTAGCGTTTTTGTTGTTCAACAATTGAAGAAGTTCAACTATTTTTCACTAGGCAAGGAAACCAGCCAATAGCAACAGGTCGGCAGTCTCATATAGTGACGTGGCATAGTATTATTGGACGCAAAAAATCAATTAGAACACAACATCTATTACGGGTATTTTAATTAAATATATTTTTATTTTTTACGGTGCGGTTTAGTTTCGGTTTCAGTTTGATTTTAGAAGGCCAAAACGGAAATCAAACCCTTTTTTTTCCCACTGTGGTTTGGTTTCAAATGGAAACCCTTTAAAACTGCAAAAATCAAACCGTTCAATGCTGTCTAGTTTGGTTCGTGTTTCGATTTTTATTTTGGGTTTCAAGTGCCCACCCCTACTCTCTTAGCTCTTCAACTGCAATCTCAAAGCCTTCCTTTGAAGTAAACATTGCCTACAAACTTTGAGGACGACATCTGATTGATGTGCAATTCCAACCACCCTGATTTCCTCTCTAAGTTGCATGTTTTGTATGAAGTCCATCTGACACTAGTAATCTCGATGGACCCCTCTAGCATTATCTCACCCTCATGGCTTGAATCTTGCTAGAATTTTATTGTTTTCTTTACATTTCCAGTCAATTTACATTTCAAGTTGTGTAGCTCTGCCCATCGGCCTACATTTTATTTATGTGAACGTTTGTAATCAAGATTCCATCATGAAATGATCACATAATGTTTCTCGTTTTAGTTTATATTTCGTTTTCATTTATTTTTTAGGTAAGCATACACGAAATACATTGAATTTAAGTTCTCATTTGCTCGAGGCTCAAAAAAGAACTTAATTGAATCAGCATCCCACTTGATACACAATCATTTGGTTAAGAAACCTGGTTAACACGCAACTTTCACACACACTCAAATACAAACGATATCTGTCGATAGCCTCCAATAGTAGCACATCTATTATCTCTCTCTAACCATCTTGTGACACATAAAATAAATACGTGTTAAACTCGGTTCAGACTCCGTCCGACTTTTAACACGGACAAAGCTTGAGACAGCATAGCTCTCCTTTTGTTGTTTAGGAACAATGCTCGAGTCGACATAATCTATAGAAGGCTTAATGCTTTAAAAACAAGGATACCAAACATGCTTTTATATTCTCCTCTTTTTGAATTCATCTTCTGTTCATGCTTTTCATGTGCTTTAATAATGGTTTCAAATGAGTAAACCACTTGCCTAAGATAACCAAGAAGGTTAAACATTCTCCTATTCTTTTTCCTTGGCAAGCCATCTAATAATTAAATTTCAGTTAGCATTATCCTTCAATTGTGGGCCTAATGCCCTACGCCCTTGGTTTTTCTATCCTAAAAGTTCCTAACCCTAAACCGTGCGCAACAGATAACTTTATTGTTCAATGAGAAATACTACACTTATTATCTAGTTGTACTATCTTTTTAATAAAGATAAGACACGCCGACGTATGTGAATATCATTAGGCCCACAATGATAAAAGTAGTATTTTTGTTGAGTTGAAGAAGTTCCGCTATTTTTTACTAAGCCGGGAAACCAGCCAATAGCTACAGGTCGGCAGTCTCATATGATGACGTGGCATAGTATTATTAGGGGGACAAATAAACGAAAGTGAAGTCGGAAACATTATATCCACACACCACGGCAGGCCGGTGAAAGCAGTTAGGAAGGGCCCCACCGAAGCCATTGCCATTGCGGGAGCCCACATTTGTCTGGGACCCGAAACGCTGTTTGGAGTCAACAAAAACAAGTGTGAAACCCACACGCATACGATACGCACAAGTGGTCGTCCGTGGTGTGCCGTGACCGGGGGTTCGAGTTCACCATTGACTCATAGTCCGCCATCTTTTATTAAGTTAAATTCATACCCACAATCATTTCTCTCCCATTTATCTTCATATCAATTTATTTGGAATCTTCATTTCGAGTGTGAACTCCCATGTATATATTTTTTTAGACCACTTGTTCTATTGTGACATACTTTTTTAACCCAAGAAACACGTTGTCCTTTCATCTAGAATCGAGATTACATGAAAAAGATGTTGACTCATTGTATGATTTAGTCTAGCCTCTTCCTCTAGAATAGGTTAATCTCTAATATAAATAGACGATTGACATTGTTAATATTTTATAAACTTAAGATATGATATTAATAAAGTCACATAGTACAACAATCTAGTGATATTCTTCTTCACTTGTAATTGAAAGATCTTAGGTTCGATTCTCGTCAAAGGAAAATTGAACCACATTATTGATAGCTCATTGTGAGGCTAAGCCTACTTCCTCTCCCTTATTGTAGATAATATCGTTTGTTTAAAAAAAAAAAAATGTTATTAACACTCCAAAAATCTCATTCTACATTCCCTTACAAATGTATTTTTCTTTCTATTATACAAAGTTTGAAGTGTCAAATGAGATTTTAAAAGTGATAATAACAATTCCCAAAAAATATGATATTAATAAATATATACACATTATAACATAATTGAATTACTAATACGGAAATAACCATAATCTTGTTGCTTGTCACACCTGTTCATCACTCATGATGTCACACCAAGATGCGAATCTAGATTCGTTTCAATAGTGTATTAAGACAAACAAGTGCGCAAATGATTATCCTCAAGGAATTTACTTAGTGAGTTTGACTTAATTAAATAGGAATCAAGTTCATTTTAAAATGGGAATATTTGTGGATCTTTCATCAAAATATGATATCAAATTCTTAACAGATATCAAGCATTGTTTCAAAAGCAATTTCAGAATGCTATGAATGTGATCTCTCAACCTTTAATCCTCTCTTATTCCTTGATATATGTTTGCTTTATGTATTGGGTGAGGAACTTTCAAGTTCCAAGAGATTTAGGCCAAATGAAAAAAAAAATTAAAAATTAAAAATTAAAAAATTAAAAAAAAAAGAAAGAGAGAGAGATATATTAGAAATGTACTTCATGATCATATAAAGAAATGTAAGCCGAATTTTTAAATTAATTCCTTTCAAATAGTTATTTGCAAATTTTCCTCACATGCATTTGAAATATTCTACAGAGTGCATGTAATTCATTTCTTAGTAAATTGACATCCATCTCTTCGAATTAACTTTGAAAATTCCTCACCTAAATATAGTCTTAATGTAATACATAAGAATGCATTGGAACTTCGTGGAAAAGAAAATTGGAAATTCTGTTGCATTTATGTTTCAACATTTCTATCAAGGATACATAGTATACTAATTAAAACAAAATAACTGTAAGACCTTAACAGTCCTTAGAGAAAGTCCTCACAAATCACGATGATCATCTTACAACAGCGGAATTAGAATTTTGAAGAAAAGTAACCAAAAAAACTTTGTCATGCCTTCCTTGACCTAATGGTAATATATTGGATTAGAAAACCTAATAAACCCGCACATAGGGGCCACCCATTTACCATTGGGGTTTTAGCTCTAAGGCTTTGTCACCCAGTAACACATGTTAAAAAATTGTTTAATTTTTATGAGCAATAATTAACCTCTTTAATTAGGTTTTAGGGAGAACTATGTTCAAAACGCAAAAGTGATATCAGGACATGAACAACTCAAAATCTCATTCAAATGTTCCATCGTTTAAAAACAAATTAAATTTTTTGAAATGTCATATGAACTTATTCTTTTTTTCATTATTTGTTATAAAAATTAAAATTTGAAATGATTTGTCATATCAAGTTTCGAAAATTATTAATTTCTCATCTCACCGTAAAATTTAAAGCGATATTTTATTTCAAATCCCCACTCTGATCCCCTTCAAAATTATTTTGGACATTTTAACTTTCCTTTTTTCTAGAGTCATTTTGATTTAAGTGCCTTGTTTTCTTTGATTAAACATCTATTACTCTTTAAATTTTGATTAATCTTTTCCTTATTATTTAGGTGCCACGCATATTATAACTAGTCAGTTTTTAACACAAAATTACATAATTTGCCATCACATTTAATGGACCAATTAATTCTCAAATTATTATCTAAAGTTCCTACAATTTAGTAGATATATATTCCAGTACTCAATTTCAGCAAAAAGCCTTTAATTATAAAACCTAGCAGACTTTATATGTTCTACTGATACATACCTCAATACAAAACCTTGCTTGTTCGTCACAAAAAAAAAAAAAAAAAAAAAAAAAAAAAAAAAAAACCCTTGCTTGTTGAAGGGTTCCAATTGCTAGCATTGCATATCTCTTTGAAGGGAAAAAAAAAATATTCAAATCGGCATATACAAAGAAAGGCATCCTAGTACCAGACATTAGGCCACAATCCAAAAGCCATTCAAGTTGAGCAAATTACACAATGCCTGTATATAAATTCTGCAATGCTTAGAATACTAATTTTGGTACGTTATATAACTTAGGTGTGCTATAGAATGCTAATTTTGGTAAGTAACAAACTATTATGACAAACCACTGGTACATTATACAATTTAAAGGTACACTATAGAACGCTAATTTGGTACGTTATATAATTCCAAAGTACGCTATAAAATGCTAATTTTGGTACGTAATAAACTATTGGTGCATTATATACTTTCAATTTGGAAACACTGTAGAACGTTAATTTTGATGCGTTACAAAACTACTCATATGTTATACATTTCCAACTTGAGTACGATATAAACTGCTTATTTTGGGACTTACTAGTATGTTGGTAAGCTATAATATATGTTGGTACGCTATGAAATGTTTATTTTGATACATACCAATATAATAGTACATTATGAATTCCTCAAAGTGATTGTTACCAACTTGACAAACTTGTACAAGCCTTTGTAAAAAAAAAAATATATATATATATATATATAAATTAAAAAAATTAAAAAATAAAAAGGCAAAAGCACGTACCAATAGTTTGCATATAAGGTATCATACATCATTGGAATCAAATTCAGTTTGGGAGTGTTTACATTCATTTTAAACATAGCAATTATGTACAAACAAACGTACCAACTATATACAGATAAACTTATCCCTGCAATGTTTATGTACCAATAATTTGTAATACCACAATTTTAAGTTTGTTTAGTTTCATATTAAGCATACCAACTACATACCAACAAACATACCTAAATAGCAAAAAGAAAACTAAACAAATCAACTATAATATCTATGTAATTAATTGTACCAATTAATATTGTGTTCATTAGTCAAATGTACCAAACATTAGTAAACTTTCAGCAGCTCCCCAAACAAACATAGCCAAGAACGTACCCACACTACACAATAGAAAAACTAGGAAGTGTAAATATAAATAAAAAAATTTAAAAAAAAAAAAAAACAAACATATTTTGAAATCCAGAACCACATCAAAAGTTAAACATATCAGTAAAGAGATAAAAAGTGTAAAGTTTGTTTTGATAGTTCCTAAAATAAGGGCAATGGGTTTTGATAATAAGTTACCCCCGATAATGCCTAAATAAATGCTCCATGATGGCAAATTGAGAAACCAATATATAGCATTATGAGTTTAAATATATAAAAAATGACATGTAAATAGCTTAAATTCAATTATGCTGATGTGGCCTCAAATTAAAGCACCTTAATCAAAATTCAAAAACTTTAATAAAAAAAATAAAATACCCTTGATGTTTAGTCAAACCACTGTAAAAATGGAGCGGTGGATAATGTACTTTTTTCAATAAACATGTTTGACCACCTTGAATTATCAAAGCTTGTAATTAGTTAAACTCCATGCTAGTGGGGATAATGTACTTTTTTTAGTAGCTCAGTATTAGTTTATGAAATGAACGTGACATGTTTTTTCATACCAAAAGATAAGTAGAGAACTTGCAAAAAGGAAGTCAAAGTTGAAAACCAATTTATCGGCCACCCCTGGTGTAATACCTTGAAAAATTAAAATATAAATTAGTTATGTTTATGGTTATGGGGAGGAAATTGAAAATAAATTGAATTAGGGTTATGAATTTTGAATGGGGAAAATGTGAAATCCTGTTCCTTGATTTGGTTATTATTTATGTCGTATAATTTTTTTGTTATGTAGAAAATAACAAAAATGCCCCTAGTTGGTCAATGTAAGTATACGAGGAGGTATTTTTATCCTTATATATTTAATCATATTTCTTGATATATTTGGTAGAACTCGGCCCTCCGAAAACGTAGGCGAAAACCGTTTGTGAAACAGTGTTGAAACAAAGAAATTAGAGGCTTTAAAAAAAATTAAAAAATTAAAAAATTAAAAAAAGAAGAGAGAAGAGGAGTCTGGAAACTGCTAGATGAGCATGAGAGAGAAGGAAAAAGGAGAGATGCGGGAGAGAAGAAGGAGGAGGTAGACCAATGGGGAAATGAGGGAGAAGGTGAGGAAACCCACCGACCTGACCCAGCCTTACCTTATGATTCTGGCCACCGTTGACGATGGAACAGATGCCAAAATGATCTTTACTTCGAATCCAGCCGTTCTCTCTCCCATTTTTGCCCGAAAAAATAATGAAATTAGATTGATTTTAAGGAGAACCGCACTGTGGGTGCGACGGGTTTGGCTTCGATTCACCAAAACCTGAAGCTAACTCCGTCCATCACCATAACCAATAGTCTCCCCTCAATTTCAGGAACAAAGCTCAAGCAATGGTCGAGGCATTGGGGTTCATCTTGGGGTCGAATCAAGAACACCCACTCCTAAGGCTTTCGACAGATCAAGGTCAAATTCAAGTGTTTCCTGGCCAAATTGGACTTTGGCACAGATAGTGTTCCTCTCATTGAGTTCTACTTGCCTGTAAAATTTGGTAATTTTTGGAGTTCGTCAGAAAATTGAATTTTCGTTTGCCGGAAATCCCCACCCGCAATGGCGCATGCGGCAATGCATGGCCAGAGGGTCGAAGCTATCTTTTTAAGCTAATTTCGATATTCTGAATCCATGTATGATATGCATTTGGTGTGATTCATTTGTTTGAATCTAGTTTCATGATTGGTAGTCACTTGAAGGATTTGGAAAATGGGTTAAAAATGAATGGTGAACTACGAAAGGCTTGATCCCGTTCAAGGGCACGTAGGCAGTCTAACGGGAGTTAGATGCAGCCTTAAAATAATCGAGATTAATCTTTATCGAAAATTAGAAAGAAGAAAAGGGATTGGGTGTTTAGTTTGAAGATTAACCTTATGTTTTTGGTAATTAAATTTAGCTATAGATTTTGTGAGAAAATAAGAATTTATTAAATAAATTGTGATTCATGGTAGTAAGTAACACAAGAGTTTATTTTTGGCCTACCACTAAATGTAAATTTCGAAATAGATTGGTGGGGCGTTACAAATGGTATCAAATCGAATGATCCTACCTTAGAATGTGAGATATTATTGATGGTTGTGGATGAGTATTGTGAATTGCCTTGATATTGCACTATTTCATAAGTTCTTTGACTAATGATGAATTTACATGAAATGCCTATATTGGGAATCACAATGAAGTGAATTGAATTGAGTAGGAGTAGAAAATTTTAAAATGTCATATTTTATGTATAGCTTTAAGAATGAGCATTTGATTTAAAGTTTCGGATTAATCTTGAATTGGGTTGATATCATGATATGCATTATGAAAATGTTGAACATTAAGATGATTGTGAAATTGTGACACGTAGATGGAAAAGTCGTATTATACCTGTGAAATTGAGAAATGTTGAATTGGGTGAAAAAGGCCCGTGGATGTTGAATTGGGTGAAAAAGGCCCGTGGAATGTGGAGGAATGTTGGAATGGGTAAAATGACCCATGGAATGTGAGAAATGGATGGGTGGGCTAAAAGACCCAATGTTCCGGGGGAAGCTCCATGTGTGGGCTGCGAGAATGAATTATTGAAGTGATAAAAATGTGTGATGTGTATTGACTAAGTATATTACAATATTTTCTAGTCTACTAGTCACTAATTGGGATAAAAGAGAAAGGTGATGAAATCATTGTTTTGTCAATGATGATTATGGCTAAAAAAATTTAAAAATCTTATGGCCAATGATAATTATGGTTGGAAATTTTAATATATACGAAAATCATGGTGAATTTTTACTTAATTATTTGTTTTCGAACAGGAATAAAATCATTAACCGAGGTTACAATTGATTTAATATATAGTGGTCAAGAATGAAGGAAATAACTTTAACCTAGCTATTGTGTCACTCTGATAAAGTTTGCCCGGTTGTGTGGCACGTGTAACGTTTTTGGTTGATTTGGTTGCCAAAAAATCAAGAGTTGTCACTATTGGATTTGATATTGTGAACAGAACTAATGACACGCACATATTCTCAGGGCTATGTGATTTAATAAGGTTTAATTTCGTTGGGCGATAGAGTCATGATATGACTGCGCTTTGAAGTAAGTTAAAAGAGAAACAATTGAAAGAAAGATTGGAAAAAAGATAAGGTTTTAAGTTTACTATGGTTGGTTTGGTTCACGTGAGGATATGAATGACATCATAGAATCAGATTTTGATTTCGTTCAATATTGACGGTATTGCGGATTGGTTTTAAATACCTCATCCTTACTCAGTGACTGAAATCTCAAGGACGAGATTTATTTTAATGGGGGTCAAATGTAATACCCTGAAAAATTAAAATATAAATTAATTATGTTTATGGTTATGTGGAGGAAATTGAAAATAAATTGAATTAGAGTTATGAATTTTGAATGGGGAAAATGTGGAATCTCGTTCCTTGATTTGATTATTTTTTATTTCATATAATTTTTTTGTTATGTAGAAAATAACGAAAATGCACCTAGTTGATCAATGTAATTATACGAGGACGTATTTTTATCCTCACATATTTTATCGTATTTCTTGATATATCTAGATAGAGCTCAACCCTACGAAAGCGTAGGCGAAAACTGTTTGTGAAACAGAGTTAAAACGAAGAAATTAGAGGCTTTAAAAAAATTAAATAAATAAAAATAAAAATAAAAGAGAGAAAAGGAGTCTGGAAGCTGCCAGATGGTTGCGTAAAAGAGGAGGAAAAAGGAGAGATGCAGGAGAGAAGAAAGAGGAGGGAGGCCAATGGGGAAAGGAGGAAAGGAGAGGAAATGAGGGAGAAGGAGAGGAAGGAACCGAACTCCCTTTAACCCGCCGACCCGACCCGGCCTTACCTTTCGATTCCGGCCACCGTTGACGACGGAACCGATGCCAAAATGATCTTTACTTCAAACCCAGCCGTTCTCTCTCCCATTTGCACCCAAAAATTTGATGAAATTGGATTGATTTTAAAGGGAACAGCATTGTGGGTTTGATGGGTTTGGCTTTGATTCACCAAAACCTAAAGCTAACTCCGTCAATCACCACAACCAATAGTCTCCCCTCAATGTTAGGAACAAAGCCCAAGAAATGGTCAAGGCGTTGGGGTTCATATTGGGGTTGAATCAAGAACACCCACTTCTAGGGCTTTCAACGAATTGAGGTCAAATTCAAGTGTTTCTCGGCCAAATTGGACTTTGGGCCAGGTATGAAAGTTGTTCCTCTCATTGAGTTCTACTTGCCTACAAAATTTGGTAATTTCTGGAGTTCGTCGAAAAATTGAATTTTCATTCTTCGGAAACTGCCACCCGCGGCGGTGTGTGCGGCGGTGCGTGGCCACAGGGCCGAAGCTGTCTTTTGAAGCTAATTTAGATATTCTAAATCCACATATTATTTGCATTTGGTGTGATTCATTTGTTTGAACCTAGTTTCTTGATTGGTAGTCACTTGAAGGATTTGGAAAATGGGTTAAAAATGAATGGTGAACTACGAAAGTCGAAAGGTTTGATCTCGTTCAAGGGTACGTAGGCAATCTAACGGGAGTTAGATGCAGCCTTAAAATAATCAAGATTAATCTTTATCGAAAATTATAAAGAAGAAAAGGGATTGGGTGTTTAGTTTAAAGAATAACATTATGTTTTTGGTAAATAAATTTAGCTATAGATTTTGTGAGAAATTAAGAATTTCTTAAATAAATTGTGATTAATGGTAGTAAGTAAACAAGAGTTTATTTTTAGCCTACCACTAAGTGTAAATTCCGAAATAGATTGGCGGGGCGTTACACCTAGTGTACATATATGATAATGATATGTCTTTGCATAAAAATAATAAATAAATTAACAAATCAATCAATATTCTTGTGAAAAATGAGTTCCAAAATCCAAAAATAACTTTCATTTGGATGGAAAATTTACGAAGTCAGATGAGATAACAAATTAATAATTTTAAAAAATTCGTATGACAAATTACTTAAAATTTTTCATATAGCAAGTTAAAAATATATATATAATTCATATGACAATTAAAAAAATTTCCATTTGTCATACCCACCTCGAGTTCCTCCTATAACTAGAGAGGGTCCTGCCGATTATTACTTAATTTTTTCTTCCTTTTTTTTTTTATTTTTTTGTGAACAAAGGGTATTATCTACACTAAGAGAGGAGGTAGGCCAAACCTCACAATGGGTTAGCAATAATGTGATTCAAATTCATCTTTGTCGAGAATCGAAACTAAGACTTCTCATTTTACAAGTAAAGAGAAATGTCACTAGAACGTAATACTAAGTGACTATAACTAATTAAGTTGAACGGTTTTGCCAAAAATATCAATATATTAATAAATCGTATAAATTGAACTAATTCAAGAAATAACAAATATTTAAGCTGAAGTACGATTGGAAGCATATGCATTAGAGCCTTCTTAAACCCTGATATGGTGCAAAATTCAATCCAAATTAAATCTCACAATGAATTGGTTAACTATTCATAAGCATAGTCTGATTTCAATTTTGCTTCCTTTTAGTTTCTGTTATTTCATGTGTGCCCCTGTCTGAGAAAACATATATATACACTTTAGTTTATTTTTTCTATCATTCTCCGCTATTTCTCGTGCCTCTTGCTCTTTTCGCCCGCATGCGACTCACTATTGTGGTCTGCGACAAGTTCGTTGTTTTCGGCAACTACTGTGGTCGGCAACTACAGCCCACGTAACACCACTAGTTGTTCCTTCTTGCTTGACTTAGTCAAACGCTCACGCCAGTTTTGTGAATTTCTTAGCCTTTTTTTATACGCAGAGTTAGGATTATGGACCCAATTTTCTAATGAAGTAATTTTGGCCGATAGCCAGATAATGAGATGAATAAAATAATGCAATATAACGCCGCCTTATGGTGTAAGGCTTCTGTCATATGCCTTTGTGATTGATTGCAACATACAAACATAGTTGTAAGGTATCTCTAGGATCATGATACGAAATCTACATGGAAGTTTCCGAATGACTTACATGTACTGATTCAAATAGTTCTAACCCACATAATGCCCTCTTGGTTTTGATGAGGCTTTCACTTTACGAATGCGAAACAATCCGGGTGGATGTGCTATACTCGTGTAAGTGAATATTTGATCAGTTAGGGATAATGCCCATGCGTGTACAAAGTTCGAAATTGCTAGAGTTGCAGTTTATATCAATGACATGAATCTCACTAAGACTTCAAAAGAGCTTGAGAAAACTGACTCGCACCTGAAGTCGGACTTTGAATGAATAATCTTGGAAATACTTGACGCTACCTCAATCTGAAGTTTTGAGCATAGTTCGGACGACATTTTGATCCATCGGTCAAACTAGACCCATAAGGTGTTGCTTCCAAATATACCCCTGATCTTTTATAAGCCATATGCAAATGAGACCTTTATAGATGTTATAAAGCATAAGGTTCCGTATCGGAACGTAAGGCACCATATCTAAGTGCAATTGGCATTTATTGTACTTAGCTTAATGCACTAGATCGGACGTCTCAAGTGCTGATAATCTTTTAGCATAAAGCAGCTATGTGCCTACATGCCACCGTCAAATTGATGTTAAAGATGTTTTTCTGTTACTACGGATTTGGGCTTACTCTATGCCTATGCATCTCAGAATAGATCACACCCCATTGATCTTCAGAATGATGTCTACCTTGTGGGATTCGTTGAATCAGATTGTCTATTTGATCTGCACAAGGTACGTTCCCAAATGGTTATGTCTTTACCATTAAGGAACATCGCAATAGCTAGGAGGTCAACTAGATAGACCTTAGTTGCAAAATCTTCAAGTAGTTCCAAAGACTCACCATATCTCATCACATGAAAGACACGGTTGAGAACTCTTGTTAAGCATATTCGAACTCCCTACGATTTTCATCCATCATTGATTTCCAACAAGAATCCATGAAGACAATGCCGTATGTATCACAAGATCATGATACATCCAAATTGTCAACACTAAGCATATTGTGTCTACATCAGCATAAGCATCAGAAGATTAAAGTCAATCAATATGATCCTAGATAACCTTACCGACCTCTACACGACATCACTACCGAAGTCTACCTTCTAGAAGCTTGTCTAAGGAATGTGGTTTCATTTGAAAGTTCAGTCAAACTCAGGGAGATTATCCATAAGTATACTCACTTGACCTTAATGTACTTTTTTTTTCCTACGCTTAGAATCATTTTCCCATTGGATTTTTGCTAGCTGACTAGGTTTTGACTAGGAACCCATCTTGGGCCAGTCATACCCTTGTGGACATTCTACTTGCATCTGGAAGACGTATAGTTTTGACTTAATGCAACTTCTCACTTTTCTCCTTTGACTATGGGCTTTTGTCCCACCTTGGGTTTTGCCATAACAAGGTTTTGTGAGTTTTACCACCTATGCATTCTTCCATATGTTTTGAGACTTGCATTCGCTACTTGTGTCGACTAGACGAGACGACTTCATCAATTGCTTCTACATTTGCCTGAAGATCTGATGCGCCTCCTACTTGAGTATTTGCACACTCAAGGAGGGGTGTTGTGATATACATTCTAATACATATGAGGATTGTGTAAATATTAAGTAGAGATAGATTAGGAATCCTTAGGGGTCTAGAAGGTCTTTTCCTGTTAGACTTTGTATTATTTGGAGAGCAAGTTTCTCTCCTCCTTATTACTATAAATAAAGGCACAAAGACTGTGGAATAATACATACAATTTCTCAAGCCTATTCTCCATCACTTTTCTCTCCATGCCGTGCCCTCTCTTTCTCTCAGTTAAATATAGGGCACAACAAATTTTGAGTTTAGATATATATCCAAAATTCAATTTCTAATGTTTCTGTTTGCACCATGTGTAGTTGCAAAGGAAAAGGTAGACACTGACAATTCATTAGATTATAAGATCAACAAGAGAAGAAGATAATTGGGAATACCAATTTCATACCAGCTGGTCGAAGTGGAAGGAGCTTGAGATTTAGGAAGTTGAATTATAAAACACCAATTAGTATTGTTGATTACTATTATTTATGGTTCAGATTAGTCTCAGTCGTTTTTTTGTCAAAAGATTAGTTTTAGTTGTTGATTACTATTAGTTTCGGGCTAATTCCAACCCACAGTTGTAGGCTTACTGAAACTAAGCATGCTTTGATTAAAACTACGGCTTGGATAATCTACCATTTCCTCATGGAGCTTACACCAAACGTCATCCTTGACTAGAGAGGTGTATGTGACTACTTTCTGATAACTATAGACATATGTATACAAGTGTATTTTCCGTAGTATCTCTATCTTTTGAACAATGAGCAGTAAAACACTGCAAATCTTTTGATAAATATGATCTAAATTCATGTGTATAAGTCTTGCTTTCATAACAGTTTATCTTTTGAACTGCAAGCAATTTCCAACCTTTTGCTTCTTATCATTGGCGCAGCTGTGGTGCTTCTTGTTGTCCTAAAACGAATAAAACATTATCATTATCACTGAAAATATGACTTTAGCTATTGAAACTCAAGTTTCTATACATAAAACCCGATATGGTCTTCTTACCTAAATAAAACTCAGTGACTAGGCTCCACATAAGCAAATTCATTAATCGACTTCACACATTTTGCTTTTTTTGGATGACTAGAATACCCTAATTACAATTTTAACTCTAATTGTGTAAATTTTAAGGGAGGGATTAATGATTCTAAAAAATACATTAATGTTGAGATTTATTGCACAGCATAAAAATTAGAAATTGATGCTTATGTCAAAAATAAAAATAAAAGAAACATTAATGCTATACTTTTCTTAAGACTCGTAATTGTTTATCACTAACCAAATAAAAATCTAAAGGGGCACTACAAAAATATTTTATATAAACATATAGGTAAACTATTTAAACATATCTATTATCATAAAATTTGCTCAGTTTATATAATAATACATGCAAAATATCTAAAGGAATGCTATTTCATTCAAAATTAATTCACTTATATTTTAAATTACAATATAGGTAAAATATTGCACATATGTATTAGTAATAAAATGTGTCATCCACAAAATAAAGGAATGTAATTTGATTAAAAGTAATGTATCCACTACTTTTTGTTTATTGAATTTAATTTACCTTTTTCTTTTTTATCAAAATAATGTATCTACAATATAATTTTTGAAAATATACTGTATCTACTACTTTTTGTTTATGAATTTTAATTTACCTATTGGTTTTTTTTTTTTTACCGAAATAATGTATCTACAATTTACCTATTGTTTGATTCAAACTAATGTATCTACTACTTTTTGTTTATGCATTTTAATTTACCTATTGTTTCTTTTACCAAAATAATGTATCTACAATATAATTTACCTATTGTCTGATAATTGGAACAAATAAATTTACGTACATGTAACAAGAAGAAATGTAACATCTCACATCGACCAACGGAGAGGGGATGATGTGCCTTATATGTACATGCCCACCTCATATAGCACGAGGTCTTTTGGGAACTCATTAGCTTCGGATTCCATTGGAACTCCAAAGTTAGGCGAGTTCGGGCGAGAGCATTCCTATGATGGGTGACCCACTAGGAAGTTCTCGTATGAGTTCCCAAAAACAAAACTGTGAGGCATGGTCGGGATTCAAAGAGGACAATATCGTGTTACGACGGAACCGGTCTGGGATGTGACAAAATGGTATCAGAGCCACTCTGCTGTGTGGTGCGAGTGTGCCGACGAAGACGTCGGACCCCTAAGGGAGGTGGATTGTAACATCTCACACTAACCAACGAAGAGGCGGTGATGTGCCTTATATATACATACCCATCTCCTATAGCACGAGACCTTTTGGGAACTCACTGGCTTTGGATTCCATCGGAACTCCAAAGCTAAGCTAGTTCGGGCGAGAGCATTCTCAGGATGGGTGACCCTCTAGGACGTTCTCATGTGAGTTCTCAGAAACAAAACCTTAAGGGCGTGGTCAGAGCCCAAAGCGGACAATATCGTGCTACGACGAAGCCAGTCTGAGATGTGACAAGAAATTTAGTTTGATGCATAATATTAAAAAAAGATTATGTTACACCTATGTTTATACAACAATCAAAATGCGCCTAACATATATACATAAAAAATAATTTGCCTGCAAGTTAGAGAAATTTTACACGATTCAAAATATATTATATAATTTTTTTAATAATTAGAATAAATTAATTTACCATCCAATTAATACGGATATAATTAATGCAAACTATACCACACAAACAGTGGTAAATTTGTGGTATGATATGAATACAATAAATGCAATACAACAGTTTATGTTATTTTACTTTTTCTGTTACTTTTAATTTGGCATAAATTTAGAGATTTGGAAAATAGAAGAAAAAGTATGAGTGGCATGGATGTAAATACATTATACTAGTAGGTCAATTATTTTGATGTGGCTACAAATTTTAAATTTGAATTTTTATTTAGAAATCATGAATTGTATCGACCAAAATCTAAAGCATCCAAAAAAAATATTGTTTTGGTTCCTTTCAATCGGGGTTGCTTAAGCCATATACAGGAAGCACTTGGTCAAATCACGGCAACTCACGCCCATGAGGGATTTTTCGGTGTACCCGGCACACCAAAAAAATTTGGTGTACCCTCACTCATAATGGTGAGGGTGCACCAAAAAAATTTGGTGCACCCTCACTTTTTGTACACCAAAAAAATTTTAATGAGTGAGGGTACACCAAAAAAATTTGGTGTACCCGGCACAACTAAAAATTTTCCCACGCCCATAGGCAAGAGTGAAAGCGTGCGACATGCCTGACAACAAATGGCTGCCTTTCATAATTTAACGGTGAATTGGAGGAGTAACATATCGTCATGCCGAACTAAAGACAATTAAACTGAAAATTTAAAAATGTTGCACTTGGCTATCCCTTTCAAAAGTGGGAACTAAGTCGGATTGATAGCATTTCTCATTGTTTTGTTTACTAGAAAGTGTGTGTCTTTGAAAGTGCTTTTACAGAATTAAAGAGAAATTGGGGCATTTATACTCTGCTTTTTGATCGAATGAACTTTGGATTTGTCGTAAAATATAAACAGTGATCATTTTAGCTAACTTTGTTACAATTCTTGTTTTTATTTGATTTTTATTTGTTTATTATTTGATGGAAAATTCTGATTATATTATCTAAAATGGTTATTTTTCTCACATTGTAAAAGTTTTGTAGACTAATATTCACAAATTTTTAATTCTAAAATTATAACATTAATTGGGAAAAATTTAAGACTCGAACACTACAAGTTTCTGAAAAATTAATGCCAAATGAAATGGTATAGTATTCCTGGAATTTGTTTAAAACCCCTAATATATTCCTAGAATTCTCTAGATGACTAATATAATTGTAGAATACGGAACTGGATCCTCTCTTGAGCTAGGGATGAGGATTCTCCTAAGTAGCCCATCTAAACTATTGAATTTTAATCCAACGGTTTCAAATAGAGAGTCTTTTTAAAAGTTATAATAATTGTAATCGTTAGATCAAATTTGAACAATCTAAATAAACTGCTCATGAGAATCTCATCCTAAGCTCAGGAGATGATTCAGTTCCGTAGAATACGAATAAAGAAACAAACGCCGTGATAATGGACCAGCAGGGAATGATGTTGACTAGGGCTGAGTGGATGATGAATCACATCACCATGAAATTAATTAAGACATTAAAATCCTAGAACGAGAGATATTTTCAATGAGTTTGTAATTTGGTGCGAAAATGCAGTATGTTATTATATAATTAAAATGATTTTTTTTTTTACAAGTATTCTTCCAATCATATAATGACATTGATATGCGATGTTCTTCTCTATGTTTTGAACAGAAAAACTCTCATATAGAAAACCGCATTAGATGCCATTATTGCTTCTTTTGTGAGTCAATTTCCTAAAACCCCAATTATAAAGCTTGCTTTAATTTCACAAAAATATACGTGCAAATATTTGTTTTAAGTAAACAAATGACAATAAAAAGTAAAGAAACCAGATACATTTCTTCCCCTTTTGTTTTTGTTTTCGGACAATAACTAAACTGAATTATGAAAACCCCTTTTTTTAGGCATATGGAAAACTATATTGTAGAAATGATGACCCTTGAATTATTTTTAATAAGCGAAATACCTACTTTAAATTACACTAAAAGGAGAGGAGGTTTGAATCCGAAACGCAGTGAATTGAAGATGAATACTCTAATTACCAGAATAATCTAACACTTCTGTAACTCTTGAAATTAGCAAATTTTAAACAATTCAGGAGGTGAATTGGTTGAAGAACATAGTTTAGGGGCAGATTGACACTCCCATAATTATCAACGTATATGATTCTAATAAAGTATGTGATTCAATAACGATATATTTATATTTAGTTGTGTAATTATCCTGTAATTTATGATAATGATTTTTGTTCTCAGATATAATCTATCTTTTTATATGCCTATTATTCTTTTAGAAACTTTTGTTAAACTTTTTTATTTAAGAGATAAACTAAGTTATTAATGATCAAATACGAATCGATATATCAACATCACCAACTAAAATATTAAAGAGCCAAATCAACTCCTAAAACGCATCCTTTTCTTTATTGAACTTCTACATCCACGTTTTTTATTTGGATAAATCTGGGCAGGGTGGTATCTGGACCACCCACATGTGAGCCTTGTTAGATGTTTTAGGTGTATTTTTTTTTTTTTTCACAAATCGATGATATATTTTGTACTAAATTATCTAAGTTATTAGAGAGATTCAAATTTTGAATACAAATAAGATAGCACATTGCTTTAACTAACTTGGTTAAATCTAAATCCACACAATTATAATGTCTTAACTCATTTTCCTGGAACATTATAACCTAAAAAAATATGGAAACTTTAACGAAAAATTCCCGGTACAGTTCACTTTAACGAAAAACCACATTTTTACACTAAAAAGTCAATCCTGGTACTATTCACTTTACCTTTTATTTTATCCTTATCGTTAAAACTCAAAGTTTTCAACCATTTTCATTAGCTTTCTTAAAAAAATATTTCTACATATTTTAGTTATGAGCTACAGATAAAAATCAATTTTAGTTATTTGAAAGCATATTAATAATATGCCAAAAATACATGTACTGCACCCTTTTTAATATAAATACTAAAGAGGCCAAAAGCTACTAGCTTATAAGTTACCTAATTAGAAAAAGTCTCTTTTTTTGTACCAAGTTAGTTCACTTGAGCTGAGATATAAGCATTTTTTATTCTTTCCATAATTTGGTTGTTGTTTCTTATTTACCAAAAAGTCGTTAAAGACCTAAAAATATTTCTATATTCATCTTGGCATCCAAAAGTATACAAATATTAATTAATATGGATCTTTTTTTTGGATTGAGATTCTCTTCGGATCTCACTTTCCGTAACCCACAGATCCAACAATCTAGATTATTCAATTTGAATCTTACAGTCCCATTTAACATCTCACACTCAATTTCTCTCTACAATATCTATCTATTTCTTGAATGGTGTAGATTGTTAAGTCTGTGAGTTCTAAAGTGTGAGATCGAAAAGAATCTCAACCCGCTTTTCTTGATCAATAAGCAGGCATAATTTACACTTCAGTGTTTTGGTGGTTATCCATATCAGCACACAGTCCACATTACTTTCTAATTCTTGATGGGAACCGTTGTCAAGTACACTAAGGAATGCCTAATTTTTGCAATATATTACCATATCTGCACGAGCACTAAAGAGTTGT
Source organism: Pyrus x bretschneideri (assembly GCF_019419815.1). Taxonomy (NCBI): domain Eukaryota; kingdom Viridiplantae; phylum Streptophyta; class Magnoliopsida; order Rosales; family Rosaceae; genus Pyrus; species Pyrus x bretschneideri. The sequence goes on from NW_025999657.1 coordinate 560,102, forward strand.
ACTCTTCAATCAAATACCCATTTTTGTTTTACATACAGTAATCGATAAGCCTGTTATTTCTTAACAATAATTGTTCCAAGGGGAATCGTTGTGCCATATGTTTTCTCGGTAAACATGATTCACATGAGATATTAATCTTCTCCAACTTTTAATATCATCTTGATCCTTTAAATAGAAATTGAGTAATTCTATTCAGACACATAAAATTTCATTGTGAATGCATTCGTTAATATAGGTGAATCTCACATATAATAGTAAACTTTATTAGAGGGCATGTCAACAACGTAATCAATTTTGTATGTATAAATATAATTAACTATCTAATTTATGGTAAGGATCAATTGCACTAACACTTTTTGTAGTTTGTCGTAATTTCACAAAAAACCTCATTTGTTATAAAAATTCCACCAACATCCCATGAGGTTTCAAATCCTTTCACAAACCCCCAAAGTCTCTGAAAACCCCCAAAACGTGACCACTTTTGCTCGACCAACATTTTATTCCGTCAGGCAAACTAACTTTATGTTTTAAACCTTATGTAAAGTTCATGATCATTTATAGTGAAGTTTCATGTTATCTAAAACCTTAACTGTTGGAGAACGTAGAACAAATAATAATTGAAATAAAAAATTCAGAAAGATTCTCTCAAAAACAGAATTCTCCATGAACTCTTATGCTAACATTGACACACCCCGACCGAGATCAGGGCATGCTGGTCGTCATGTGGAAGTGAAGTAACCATGTGCACAGTGCGGAAGCTAATAAAATAAATAATACAAGTACGAATAAATAAAAAATCAGCTATACACAAAGTAAGAACATACATGTGCAAGCGTAAGTGTGAAAACAAAGTTCAGAGCATGAAGACCTAATGCAGTCCGGGAGAAACAACACTACAAAAACACACCCCAAAGGTGATCCTACACTGGTGATAATCTGTTAGTTATGCCGGGAAAATCCTCTGGAGAGTCACCACAAGTGCTAGCCAACTAGAACCTGGAGGGGCGCAAAACAGAAAGCGTGAGTGGGCAAAAACAAAGTTTTTCAAAAACCATTTCATAAACAAAGTTCTAACCCCTCGCCGTAAAACCTATATACTTCCTAGAAAATATAATATACATATATGTAAATCATGCTCGGAAATATGTCATGTCAAATGCCTCTAAACAAAATGCAAGTGCTCAAGAAATGTCAAATCAATGCCATGTAATCTGTCAACCAGAGTCACCTAACGTGACCTGTACGGCTGAATCTAGAGCTCAGATCTCCATCTCACTAACCGTACTTGCACACGAGTCGGAACCACCTAAAGTGGTCTGTACGACAGGATTGGGTGTAATATAAGTACGCTCAAGTGCTACGATCACGTGAAGGCTGGGCTAATAATTGCGGGTCACCTACGAGTCGGAACCACCTAAAGTGGTCTGTACGACAGGACTGTGCACCTAACTTGGATCCAAGATGAGCATGTGATGCGGGAAGTGAACATCACATGGAGGACTATGCCCAACTCTGGGCGGGAGCACTAACATCGGGGGTGCAGGTTATGAGCTCTCTATGCATCTTAAATCACTACTGAATATAAGCATAAACCATACTCACCTGGCACTTACCTGTGCGCCCGCAGCACCAACATACAATTATATATATGCTACTAATAATGCATAAACAAATGGCAAACATAATGCATGGCATATAAATGTATAAGCGTTTCCATTCACTTTCTGGGAAAAACGTAAGTATATAGATATATACGGAAAACCAAAAGCCCACTCACTGGTATGTAGAAGGGTCGTAACCCCTTTGCCTCGAGTGACCGCGCTCATCCTTGGGATAGGTCTCACCTATATGCGAAACAACTATAAAAACGTTAATTTTAAAGCACATAACCAACATCACGAAATAACTTCTCATATAATGTTCAAATGGGGTGTATGAATACACCAACGTGATCTACTCAACCTTAGAAACATCCCCATATTTTTAGAAAAATTTTCCGACGTCGCATGCGCCCTCACGTGCCAGCCAAGGCACGTGCCTGGCACACTAACAACGTCAGTTAACGCCGTCAGGAATATTCCGTTAAATCTAACTGATGCCGTTAACGCCGTTAGGAATATTCCGTCCAAACTGACGGAATATTCCGTCATCTCCTCCGGCCAAACTTCGGCGCCGTCGCCGGTGCCGAAAAACCGAGAAAACTTTAAAACCTTGTATCTTCTTTGTTTTTCAACCAAATTCCACAAAATTGGTACCAAAATGAAGCTTACAACAAGAGGAACAAATCCATACCACTTTCAAGCACTAAAACCCACAGAATCTCGCCGAGAAAACACCACTAACTCCGGCCAAGCTTGTAACTCACGATCCTGACGTCCAAAACCTTCAAATGAACCACCCCGAGCCTCCTAAGGACCTCACCAAGCTTCCTACAAGCTTGAAATTCCCAAAAACACGAGAATTAACGTGTGCATGAACAGTGACCAAATCGGGGTATCCCGAGTTCGACGTGAAAACGAAGGTATCCTTACCTGAAATGGGTATGGTTGAACTCCTAAGGACCTCACAAGCACGAATATGTAATTTGTTTCCTCGATCTGTGAAGGTTTCAAGGGTTTTGGTTGTCGTCCGTACAAGAAGGATAGGAATGGGAGAGAGAGAGAAGGCTCGGGACAGGGCAGAGAGAGAGGGTGAGTGTGGGGGTGTGTGTGTGGTCCAAAATTAGCCAAGCAAAACCCAAAAATGACCACGCAACGAAACAACCATGCTAGGGGCAAAATCATCATTTCACCCCTACGGTATGAAAAGTCTAGGACGGGCTGTCACAAACATTATAAAATATTATATCAAAAACATGTTTAAAATTATTCGTATTTTGCTGTGAGTCAAATTATTTTCAAAGTACACTAATTATTTTCACAGAATTTATTCTTCAGCTAAGACCAAAACTACTTGCCAAAATTAAAATGGTCTTCATTGACCTTTTCAAAAGGATTTGAATTGGTGTACCATCCGGAATAAATATCATTTGGTACCATCAGTAGGTGGATACCAATTCAAGGCCATTTGTATCCCCAAACGTTTGATGGCAATAAAAGGAACGCAAATTGAAATAACTAATCGTTAATGGGGAAAAAATACTGGAAAACTACGTTTGCGTCCTATCTCTTTCAATGAACAGAGGAAAATAATGTGTACCAATAAAACTGAGAAAAATAATGCTTGATGACATTTCCCCCTATTATTTTGAAGAATAAATGGCTTTCTTTCAGAGATGGCCAACCGAAACCAAACTAGCATGGTTAGGTCAAACATTGACATAAACTTGTCTGTCTCACCCCTCATCCATATATGCCTCCACTGTCATCCGTTCAAATTATTTTTGGGACAAATAAAGGCAGTCTCATTCACTAGATATCTTGTACTTAGAATTATGAATTTTAACCTTATCTCAAAGTTTGTATTAACTTGCGACTATGGGATATATGTTGAGCAATAAGGAATCTGTTACATTCTTGTATTTGTCCTATAGAAAGAGCAATCCCTGGTAACTAGTTGAAGATCCATCTCAAAAATCTTTGCTGAGTACTTTCTAAGGAAGCTATGGTTTGTAAGAACCGTTTCAACATGAAATGCATCATAGTGATCAAAGATATTCACATGTGATTTGACACTACTTCATATCAAATTAATCTTGATCATGATATGGATGATAGAAGAACCGAATTGCATTTAACTACAACCAAGGTTCGAAACAATAGCATGATTAAATCGCGTATACTTTTATCTAATTTGGATAGCCCTGATATACTACAAGATGTCACTCATGGCTAGTAGAATTAAATTAATCTATTAATTTATTGACCACCGGCTTTAGTTTGAACCTAAGAAGTCACACACCTATGATAGTTCTAAAAACATTATATGGATAATGATGAATATAATTACTTGTTAATTATATTGGATTAAAATACTAGAGCTTGTTGAAATTATTTTAATTGGTTAATTATTATTTTAAAGGGAAATTTTGAAATAGGTCCAATTTTATAGACTACCTTTTGAAATAGGTCCAATTTTTAGTGACTTTTGACTTTTGAAATAGGTCCAATTTTTAGTTACTTTGGACCCATTTCAAAAAACCCCTTAATTAAAAGGGGACAAGCCACAAGCTCAAGTGGGTCAGAGAAAGCGAGAAAACACCCTGGCAGTTTGATCATCTCCAACCCTTAAAGTAAAACCTAAAATTTCTCTTAGAGAAAGCGAGAAAACACCCTGGCAGAACTCTCTCAGTGTGCCGCCCACCCTAATTATTTGAGTGATCTTACTAGCTCAATTCAATCAATCATCAAGGGTTAAATACCTTGATCATGTATCATTTGTTGTTAGTTTTGCAGTGTGGATACTCCTAGAGGCTAAACACTTATCAGCTCTACATGAATTAATTGTGAAAAGGAAGAAAACAAGTACAAGGATGATCCTAAAAAGCAGTGCTTGCAAGGCTAAGGAATCTTGTAAGTAAATCTCCTTCGCATTTGTTTGTTGTTACAATCATAACCAACCAAATATGTAATTGAGATTACATAACACTGTTCTAAAAATCCCTGCCTAGGCTCTAGGCAGCTAGCCACCACCTCGATTAATCCTTAGGTGTTTGAAAATTAAGAATGTGCGCCTAGACCTGCTTAGGCATCTGCCTAGCCGCCTGCCTAACTCCACCTAGGTTGCAACTCTCACTAAGACAAAAAATTGATAACTTTCATTTTGCATTTTATTTTTTCAATCAAATGTAAGAGACTTGTTGAATACTAGGATGAACACTTATTATATGTCTATTCCCCATGTTTTCAATATGTTTTAATATTTTATAACTTATATGTCATTTTATTTTGCAATTTATGTATACAATTATGTATTTTTTTAAGTACAAATAGACATTTATTTATACAATATATAATCACTTTACTTATATATGCCTAGTCTGCTTAGGCCTTCGCCTAATCCCCGCCTAACCGCCTAGGTATTAGGCCCCAACCTAGCTATTTATTTTCTGCTATGTATTTCATTATTATAAATAAATTTATTTGAATTATATGTTCGGAACCCCAACCATGAAATTCACCATTCTTCATTAAGTTTTTCACTTTGCCCTAGTTGGGATTACAGTTTTACTCATGCCCTCAAGCATAACAACTAATGTTCTAAAAGTTGCTAGGCCATAGTTGGGTGGTGAGTAGGGGGCTTAGCCCTAGGGGCCTAAGCGGTTTTTGTTTTAGGTACGTTTAAATAGTTTAATCGAGGTCCCTAGCATCATGTAATTAAGAGATTTAACTGCTGCATTTATGCATTCAATATCCCACAAAATTTAAATAATATTTCTACAATATTACAATTACTTAAAAATCAATAATAGAGTAATATTGTTCTTCACATAGTTCAAGCAAAAAAATACGCACATAATTATTAATATATTGTAAGACATAAACAAATACATGTAATTAACATGGGTACGTTCACAAAAAGAATATGGGTACATATTAAAATTCAAAATTATGGTTACAAAGTAAAATTAAAAAGAATATTGGTACAAATTTAAAAAATGGGTACAAATTAAAAATAGATATATGTGAAAAAAAATCCTAAAAAGATATATTTGAAAATGATCAATAAGTTTTCTAATTTCAAAATTGAAATATGATGACTTGTAAATAATTAATATTCAAATAATGACATGAAGAAAATTCAAGAGACCTTGATCAAAAAATGAAAAATGAATAAGGTTTTAATTAATGAGAAAGAAAATTGAGGTTTTATTTAAATTTAATAAGTAACATATGAATAAGTACCTACTTATACTTAAAAAAATACAATTGTATGGGGAAACATAAATTGTAAGTAGAATGATTTATAAATTGTGAAGCACACTAGAACATATTGAAACCATGGGGAACAGACATATAATGAGTATTCATCCAAGTATTCAATAATTGCAATTTATTGAAAACATAAAATGCGAAGTACAAAATGAAAATTATCTATTTTTCAATCCCCACTTAAGCATATAGTGAGAGTCTATTCATAAGCCATTTTATTAAATTAAAAAAATTGACAAAAAGGTCACAAAATTGCCTAGCCCGCCTAGATGCCCTTTTTGATTTTCTAGATGCCTAGGGATTAAACGTGGTGGTCAACTGCGTAACGTCTAAGCATAGCGTTTTAGAACAATGGTAACAACTAACATGGCCATTTTGACACTCTCTAATTAGGTCTGATGATTTATATTTCCACCTATGTCGATTGATATAAATTCACTGTGAAGGCTTAAAAGCTTTCTTTAGTTAAATTGTGTCATCAATGGAAAATTTTTGAAATAATTAACTGAAACCCGTGAATTCAAAATAGTTTTTAGTCATTTGATTTTGGTTGTCGCTACTTAAAAGAAATCTCATGATCAACTCACATGAATACGATGCCGAAAAACATCTTACTGATTAATATTTAGTTGTGACCATCCCCATTTAAAATAACATCAACAAAAAAACAATCCCCATATAAATAGCATAATTATATTGTGTGTGCACTTATTCATAAATATCTTGTTTAGTTTTGTCAGTTAGAAAATTAGAAAACAAAAATAAGTGAGATTAGCAATTGGGACAAAGTTTGATTAGGATAATAGAGTATAGGGACCTCAAAATACGTGAATTAAAAAAAGAAACAATAGATGTCATGTCTCGTGTCACATAATTATTAAAAAAATAAATAAATAAAAGAAAAAAGAACAGGTACGACTCCAAACCAAATCACTAATAATTAGTGACAATAAAAGCTTTAAATAACAATAGAATAAAATTAAAAAAGAAAATGGAAAAGAAAAGAAAAGAAAAAGAATAATATATGAAAATGAAAGGGAAATTAAAAGGAAAGAAGGAGGGCGGTTCCTTGCACCCAACGCATCTCTCTTAGGTTCGGATTCGGGTTCGGACTCAGCTTCGGTGTAGACTTCGTGAGGATAAGAACGACCCATCTCTCTCTCTCTCTCTCTCTCTCTAACGCCATCCACCACTCTATACAAGAACCCATTCCCTCCCTCACCGCCTCCACTCTTGCTTCTATAAACCTAAAAACGCCTCTCTTTCTCTGTCTAAAAGCCTTGCCTTTTCACTCACAAGAACATATTTTCTCTCTCTACTTTCTCTCCTTTCTCTGTGTTATCTCATCTCAGCATTGAGCAAACCAGTGTTCATTTCTGTTCATTCAAGCTGGCGATCGAGAATCAAGACACCACGGTCAGAGAAATCAAGCCCAAGAGCAGGAGAATCATGGTAAAACCCCACACTTTTACTTCTCCTTTCTCTGATTTCTGCTTTTTGGTCTCACTCTCTCTCTCTCTGCATTCAGATTTTGGGTTCAATGCTCTGTTTTTCTGGGTTCAAATTTTCGGTTCAGATTGTTTTTTGTCACAGATTCTCGTGATATTCCTTGTGGGTTTTCGGTTCTGATTGAGTTTCTTTACAGGGTGCTGGAGGTCCTGACGAGGACGACAATAGGTGGCCGCCATGGCTGAAACCTCTGCTAAGAGAGAACTTCTTTGTTCAATGCAAGCTCCACGCTGACTCTCACAAGTCTGAATGCAACATGTACTGCTTGGATTGCATGAACGGCCCTCTCTGCTCTCTCTGCCTCTCTTACCACAAGGACCACCGTGCTATTCAGGTACCCAAATTTGCCACAGCTATTTGTGCTTTTTCCCCATCAAAATTGCCACAGATATTTGTGTGTCTCAATTATTCGGGAAACCCCAGTTCCCCAATCTGTGTCTAGTTTATTGTTAAATTTTGAATTTTTGTGACAAAATTGATGGATTTTTTTTGTGATAAATTTGTCCAGATAAGGAGGTCGTCTTACCATGATGTGATAAGGGTGAATGAGATTCAGAAGCATCTGGACATCAGTGGAGTCCAAACCTACATTATCAACAGTGCCCGAGTTGTGTTTCTGAACGAGAGGCCACAGCCTAGGCCTGGCAAAGGAGTCACAAATACCTGTGAAGTCTGTGAACGCAGCCTCCTCGATTCCTTCAGATTCTGCTCTCTTGGTTGCAAGGTAATTACATTGTTCTCCTTTCCCTTTCCATTTTCCATTGTTTGGTTGGTTGCTGAGAAAATGGAAGAAAATTTCAAACTTTTGTTTTGTCTCCAAGTTCCAACGAAAAATCAAACCAATGAGCTCAGACTAAATGTCATGCATTCATATGAGGTTGACTTTTCACTGCCTTGAATGCCGTAAATCTTTGAGTTTTAATGTGAATGTCACACTTTGAATTCCATTCCGTTTTATTTTACTTTCCCTTCCATTTTCTCACCAACCAAACACCCCCCCAACCAAAAAGTAAGCATTTGTGTAAATGTTGGTCATTGGTTCCGGTCAACCCCCCATTAAAAAAAAAAAATCATTGATCGAATCCAATAATTCAAAACTTTGGGGTAAATACCATACTAATTAATCTCAATCCATTGCATTTGCAAAGCAGATTGTGGGGACATCATCCGGTCATCCCCAGAAGAAGAAGTACTCGAAGGCAATGGGGGGTTCCGATTCAGATGAGTCATACAGCAGCAGCAGCCACGGAATTGCAAGGTTCAAGAGCAGCAGCCACAACAAAGTCCAGAGCTTCACACCGTCAACGCCGCCCCCAAGTTCCACTAATTACAGAACGGCCAAGAGACGGAAGGGCATTCCCCACAGAGCCCCAATGGGAGGACTAATCATCGAATATTAAGTCAAGCCCTTGCACTTTTAGTATATTACATAAATGCCTCACTTGTACAGTAAGTCTATCACAAATGCCCCTCCAATCGCTTGAGCTTTTTTTCTCAAAAAAGGCCATGTTTTGGAGAAAATTAGAAAAACGCCCACTTAGCTTTCTGGTATTGTACATAGAAGCCGTATAGGAACAAGTGCAAGTGTTGGAAAAGTTAGAGAATAAGACAGTAACAAAAGTGGACGACCGAGAAAAAACTGTGGACGGTGGAGGAGTCAGAACAAGAAGAAAAATAACGTCTTTTTACTGTTTCGCAGTTTTACCGGTCTCCCCACCCTGGATAAATGTAGGATGGTTCTGGAAATATGAAATATACGTAAGTTTTGGGGGTGAAGATGTAAATAGAGCGTTTTGGTTGGGGAAAAGTCAATCTACTCCTTTGGGAGTGGGTAGTGGAATATGCATATATGTGGAAAGTGAAATAATAGATTTTTATATTTTGTATTTTTATTCTGAGCCATTAAGTCTGCCTTTACAAGTTTTTGACCAGGCGATCAAATAAAAAATAAAAAAGATAACTTATGCGGGGCCCACGCCGGCCGTCTCGTGTGGGGTGCGTTCGTGACGCGGCTTTTCTGTCACTGCGGCACACGTGTTGGGATATTATTTGGTGAGGGAAAGGGCGGCAAAGGAGGTCTTGATCCTCGGAATCATAAAGAGGTCGCAGCCGCCCTCCGTTTTAATATATTTTTATTGGGTCAGAAATTCGGAAAGGCGGTTCCTTTAGCAAAATGTGTTACGTTTCTTCTGGGGTCCCACCGGTGTGGAGAATCCTGGCCGTTGATTTGAGCGTGCTCTGTGATGCTGGGCTTTGATCTGGTCCACTTATGGCAATCTTGGTGGGACACGTGACAACGACTCAAATGGTTTATAGTTCGTGTGAATTATTGGGATTAGATCCCCTTAGTATCTCACGAACTAGCAATAATATGGTTTAAATTTACCGTTGGTGATAATCGAACGAAAAAATCTCGTACTTACAAGTGAATAAGAATATCATTAAATGGTATACTAATTGTTCAGATATCTCTCTTGAAATGTCTGATCGTTCGGTTTTAAAAGGGTAAATTTATAAAATGCCCCATCTTGAACTACAAACTCTAAATCATTAGTCATTGTGGGTTGGAGGAGGGAGGGGCGTAAATGTACCCTTCAGTGAGTTGTATAACCTTTTACTGAAGTAGGCAACATTGCATACTTGGCGAGTTCATAACATTAGCAAGACTCAATTGCCTATGCTAAGGGCCAAGATGTTGCTTATGCGACCCATAAAATAATGCCTTTTACTCAGTTACCTAGTTATTTGAGGTGATTGAAGATGGCACGGATATGTGTGATTACTTTATTAGTAATAGTAGAATGATTTTTTTTATCTATTTGAAGTACATGACATGCCTGAAAATAATTAGATATATTTTAATGTACGTCACTGACATTTATAATACATGGTATATGGATTTTGTTTGAGCACATAGAAAAGTCTCTTGTAATAGTACTGTTGGGCTCAGTGGATTGTTGTGAGCGATAAATTTTTAGTGTTATGAGTAACATAGTTCGATACATCAAGTATTATAATAAAATTGAATTTTTTTTAAGTTTCTAATTAATTATATTATTATACTTGATGGACCTATAATTAAAATATCAAATTGTATTCGTGACACACTAAAGAATGTCTCGATGTAAGATTGGTGTTTGCGTGTGGCATTCGAAGGCGTATCATCACATAATGAGCTTACAGACATTATTAACCAGATTTTATTTGGTAATTAATACTAACCACATATTAAATCATAATTTTCGATTGCCTAACTTTTTTGTTGTTCAATTATGACCAAGGTCCAAAAAGAAACTTATGAATTTTCAATAGCTCTGCACGAACCCAAAAGAGCTTAAAACAAGCTAGGAAAGCTGAGCACAAAACAAAGTTGAAGACACCATTTATCGTAGCTATACACTCATTTCACACAAGTTGCTTTCGTGAGAAAGATGATGAGCAGGACGGGCGGCGACAGGTGGTGGTGTTCATTTGCATTGTTAACCAAGTGTCCTAAAGAAAACGACTTGTATTATATGTTTATATTATAGAGAATTTTAACGAAAGGATTCCGATACTGTTTACTTTAACGGAAAATCATATTTTTACATTAAAAAGTCAATCATGGTACTATTTACTTTACTCTTTATTTTACCTTTATTTTTAAAACTCAAAATTTTCAAATCATTTTTATTAGTTTTCCTTATATTATATTATTAGTACAAGACGTTTTATTATGTGTCTTTGTATTATTGCTACAATACATTATATGTCGTAGCGATACACACATTTCGTACAAGTTGCTTTCGTGTGAAGGCTGCTGAGGCGGACAGAGGTGACTGGTGGTGTTCGTTCATTTGTATTGTTTACCGGCTTTTCCGGTACGATATTTCATTGTAAGAAGGGGTAAAAGCACTCAGGCTCAGCAGCAGGCACCAGGATCCTCTCCTAATTTAAGGAAGAGGATACTCATGATTAAGAGATATAGATCGTTGGATTTTTATCTAACGGCTATAAACAGGGGATCCTTTTAAAGTTATAATAATTATAACCGTTAAATTTTTATCCAACTGTCCACATCTCTTGATCATGAGGATCCTCATTCTTAGATTAGGAGAGGATCCTGGTCCCAGCAGCAGTGAGTCGTGACACGCTGCTATGTTCGTGTACTGTGGAAGTGCAGCCACGTGTCAGTGAAAGTTCCCAGCAACTTGCATATATTTATATTTGCCTGTGAAAGTTCCCAGCAACAAGAGGCCTGGCTTTCCAATATTAATATTTGCTGTGAACCGTTCAATACGCTGCTTATCTCCTACACACACATACATGTCTAATTTCTTGTTCGTTCCAATCCAACTTTCTCTTTCTCAAAGTCTCTCAGGGTCAGTAGTCGTCGTACGTACGTAGAACCAGAACATTATTGTACAATACAAAAGCCTAACTTGCCTGTGAAGATTGCTGGTAGTGGGTCCCAGTCTTCTTCAAACCCCTAGCTAGGGTTGAGGGTTCCAAATCACGTCAGAAAATACAGCAAAAATAAAACACAAAACTAGTTCGCCTGAAGAAGGAGAAGGGTACAATTCGGTGTTGTCTGTTATCAGGGAAGGGAGTAGGATTCTCTTCCTTTTTAATCTCTTTTTTCTTCTATCCCCTCCTATTTAAACGGTTGTAATTACGCCACATCTACATCTTGTTTTAAATTTTTTATATAGAGAATAAGACAACAAGAAGAGTATGAGAGGAGAGGATGAAAATGGATGGTAATAGGAAGAGAGAGAATCCTACTCCTTATCAGGACGTTGGGAATGTGTAAAAGGAAATTTTATCTTCTTATATTACACATGGTATAAATTTTCTAGTAAAAAATTTTAACTGAAAAAAATCATCATCATTTGATTTTTTTTTTTTTTTGAAAGATCATCATTTGATTTTATTCATAGAGACTTGAGTAGACTGATAACAATCTCAGACTTTCTCCACTTTTATTTGGCAATAAAAAACAAAAGTGTCAATTACTTTATTCTACAAATATAAACATATTTTTGTATTTATCTTTTAGTCGTGCTCTATTTTTTTAGGGATGAATCTAAATCATGCTTCATGGTAATTAGACATTATTCAATTCGTAAAAGTGAGATGATGATTTCATTAAGTTTGAATATTGTTGAACTTTGTATGAATATATTGTCCAAAAATTTATTATGTTTTTAAGTAAGGAGGATTTTTTTTTCTTTAAAAAAAAAATTGTACAGGTCCTTCAAAAATATCAGAGACTTGTCTTAAATGGTTTGCTAAGAAAAACCGGGGAGGTTCAAACTTGAACAGCTAGCTGACTCAAGACACAATAAATTAAATTTACATAAATGATATATACATGTCTGTGCTGGTCTGTGTCACTTCATGAACTTATTAATCTTTTGCAAATAGCCAACAATTGTAGAGAGGAATGCACGTGACATCTACCAAATTTTGAGTAGCATATATTTTGGGTACAGAAAACTTTTATCCAGTCAACTGTATGGTAGTTCAGAAAACCTAATCCCACCTGAGTACAACGCCTAAAAAATGTATTTAATTGTTGATCGAGGATAAAAAAACCAGTGGGGTGTATCTGTAAGTTACTGAATAAACATGAAAATGCTCAAGGGTCTTAGGCAAAAAATAAAACTGCCCTTAAATTTATGTGGTTTTGCCACTGCAATCTATTTTTATAGGAGCTGAGAAAATTTACAGAGACATTTTAGTCTTCTTTTGGTTATCATTGTACGATCAACCATCGGTATGAATTGAACACAAAATGTGCTGTGTGGAATACGCGACTGAAATTCATGCCAAATCACTGAGTTACCTCATGGTTGTTGGTTTGCTACAATTTGGCTGCTCGCTAATGTACGGGGGAGGATGACAATACTTTAACAAGGTTCTAGACTTCACAATAACAAAACAATTTGCTTTTCCTCACTAGAAAAGAACACTAAAATCACGTGTTGCTTTTCATCGAATAAAATTATAAAACACCAGACGTATTTATATTACATTTTTTTTTTTTTTTGTAGCACATGTATTTCCTTCAACCCGTCAGGGATCATCACCTATTTTATGACCCAAAATCCCACATTTTCTCTGCAGTATTTAAATGACAGTAGGAAGCTTCCTTGTTAATATACTCGTGAGTTCCCCACAAATGTTCATCTTTTCTTGATTTTTGCAATATCTAGTGGCACCTCAAAATAATAAAAACATCATGTCCTCGACTTAATCACCGGTAGCCAAGAGCTGTAGAGTTTTATCGTAAAAGCATCGGTGTAATTACAATTGAAACTATTGTATATAATTCGAAATTTATTTTGTTAAAACTCTAATGTGGGATTTTAAACAGAGAGGCCAACACTTATATACAACATGTTATATGGGTCTAAATCACTTTTTTTAATAAATTATCTACACTAAGGAATAGATGGTGGTTTATGTAAGATCCCACATCGCCCAGGGGAGTGATCCTTATATGTATATTCTCATCTCTACCTAGCACGAGACTTTTTGGGAGCTCACTGGTTTTGGATTCTATCGGAACTTCGAAGTTAAGCAAGTAGCACGCGAGAGCACTCCCATGATGGGTGATCCATTGGGAAGTTCTCGTGTGAGTTCTCAGAAACAAAAACCGTGAGGGTGTGCTGGGAGCCCAAAGCGGACAATATCGTGCTACGGTGGAGTCGGGCCCGGGATGTGGTCCCGCCCTTGCCGGGATGTGACAATTTGATATCAAAGCCTAACCCTGGCCGTGGTGTGCCGACGAGGACGTTGGGCCTCTAAAAGGGGTGGATTGTAAGATTCCACATCGCTCAGGGGAGTGATCCTTGTATGTATATTTCCATCTCTACCTAGCACGAGGCATTTTGGAAGCTCACTAGCTTCGGGTTCTATCGGAACTCCGAAGTTAAGCGAGTAGCGCACGAGAGCACTCTCATGATGGGTGACCCACTGGGAAGTTCTCGTGTGAGTTCTAAAAAACGAAAATCATGAGGGTGTGCTGGGGGCCCAAAGCGGACAATATCGTGCTACGGTGGAGTTGGGCCTGGGAAGTGGTCCCGCCCAGGCCAGGATGTGATAGTTTAGCCTTACAACAGGCTAGCAATAATGTGGTTCAAATTCACCTTTGGTGAGAATCGAACCTAACACATATCACTTATAAGCGAAGAGAAATATCACTAAACCGTAATACTAAATGACGGGTCTAATACATTTAATTCCTAACTATTTGAACTATATCACTCTTACATTTTAAATGTTATTTTAATAATTAATTTAAAAAGGAGATTACAAAATTACTTGTAGAGCGTGAGAATACAAGAAAGACAACTACGAGGTTGGTGAAAAACTAAACAGGGAAAGACATAATTAACCCCATTAATCTAATGTTTTACACGTGGTGGTGATGCCGGGAGAAATTTTTAACACTCCCCTTTAGACTTGGCAGTCATGTCGTGTTTTTTGTGTTCGTATTATTTTCATGACATACCTGATATTCTAACGGATCATATCGTGTAATACCCGTTAAAGTAAACGGGTAATATTACCTGATCCAAAATCGACCTGTTAATATTATCAGGTAATATGACCAAAGCCGTTACCCCGTTAAAGTAAATATATTTTAAATTAATAAATAATGAAAATGAAAAACATAATTTGACCAAAAAAAATATTGGAAAACATAATACTAAATTAATATATGCATACCACATTGTCACATAAATATTACTTCAAAACATAAAGAAAACATTTGTCTTTTAAGTATTATATACCCCAAAATAAGAGCCTAATGAAAAAACACTAGTACATTACTAAAAAATACCAAATGTTTAAGGATATACAAAATGAAGGGAGTTGCTTTTCAAGGTTGAGGAACCTTGCACTTTTTTACAATAAAACCCTTCAATTTTAATTAATCACCAAGGAAAACGTTGAAATTTTGGTTTAATATATTGTCTTCAAGAGTTATACTGGAGATGTTTTCATTAGACTTTAACATGTTTTATAATTTTTTAAATCTCACTCTTTGCCTATACTATATTATAAAAATAAATAAATAAATCAAACTTGAATTTTTTAAATTTATATAGAATGATACATATTTAATATACAATGTACACATGTATTGTTGGCTATTGTATTTTATAGTAAGGTTTTTTAGTATAAAAAATTAAAATCATCAAAATAATTTTTTTCTTAACATGTCGAAATGGGTTACCCGCTTGTCACTATCGTGTAAACCTGTTAAGGACCCGTTATTAACAGGTTCTTATTGTGTAACCCGATTAGTTATCGTGTCAACCCGAAACTTGTTATTTTCGTGTCGTTCACATGTTATGTTAACTGATTGTATAAGAAATTGCTAGGTCTACTCCCCTCATACAAGTTGATATATAGATGAGCACCGAATTGGATATGAACTTTAATTTGAGGATTTACTAAAACATGTTCAACAAGACCTACAATAAATTGTTTTAAAGTAGATGAAGTTTTCCACGTGTTTAAAGTTCAAACTCTTTTTCCTCTTCGTAGTCTAAGTTAAGATACGTAGTAATATTGCTTACATATGAGTTAGGATTGGGAGATACCCATTTTTCTATACACTTTTTAACACATCTTTTGTAAGGCAATTCCGTAAATTTATTTTAGGATCTAAATCATTTATATTTCAATTCATAATTTATAGATCATATTCTCACAAGAAATAGACATATCTAGAATCACTAAGACATTCATTGGTACGAAGAAAATTGATGAATACGGTCATGCAAAGAAACACTAAAATGACTATGATTTAATCCAACGGTCATATGGTGTTGGATTTTGTTGTTTTTCCGTAGACATAATATTTGAATGAAGACCTAAAAGATACGACCGTTGGATTATATGATAGTCATTGTAGTGTTTCTTTGAAGAACCTTATTCGTTCATGTTGTTCGCTTAAAATAAATGTCCTAGTGGTTTTGAATTTGTCTATTCTTTTGAAACGATGATTTATGAATGATAATTGAAATATAGATGGTTTGGATCCTTGAAAAAATTGCAGAGTGGGTCTTACCATATTTGTATTTGTTTTCTCATACAAATACAAATGTCTTAGAATTAAAATCATTAGGAATAAAATTTGGTGTGACCTTATTTCGTTTATCAAATTTAAATGTCCTAATTATCATTTTTATGAATAAAATATGAGAACATTTAGAAAACTATACTTCTGAGAAGTGTACAATTAATTTTTGGAGTACTAAATTTTTAGAGTGCCAATAAAGTTTTCAATTACTCTTTTTTTTTTTTTATGGTTGGACAAAATAGGATTTTTTTTTTTTTTTTTTTAATAAATAAGGGTAGTCGTCATTTTGTTTTTAACGAGTCTTAGCATATAATATCATATATAACACATGAAATGTGACAAACAATAACAATAAACGGCCATTGGTTTGGACTAGTTGCTGTGATTATTTATTGACATTTTGATCTCATCAGAAACTAGAAATAGCGATTGGCCAATGCTACTTCTAACGTATATATGGCCAAATGGGTTTTCTAAGGTTCCTAGAGTATGAATAATCTAAAGTGCTTTTAACTGTTAAATTTTTTCTTTAAAGTATAAAAATAAGGTATATAAAAAAATTAGAATATTACAAAATACAAAATTTTGAGAGAACTAATGGAAAGTCCCTTACAAAATTTTTTTATCGAAAAAACACTTGAACAAATTTTCTTATTATTAAGGACTTTTTTGTATTATAAGAACCCAGAAAAAAAAAAAAAGTCACACTTCATGAGATTTTGAATTAAAACAAATATCTTTAACAATAAAGAAAGTATCCTTAATAATAAAAAAATGTTACGAAATATTTTTAATCAATTTTTCATAAAATGGTTGTGGGCTAAAAGGCATCCAGTTATAATTTACCATTTCTCTTTTTATTGGTGGTAGCCAAGTAGGAGCACACAAGAAAGACTCCACCATCTCTACTTTATCTTGAGTTGAGTTGAGTTGAGATAGATTAGCTTCTTCCTTTTTCATGCAAACGCCCATCACCACCTTCTCCTTTTCCCCCAAAATAATCAAAGACTCCCGACTTTATATAATAAGATACTAGCATATAGGCATACAAAAAGTGTGTGAGAAAATTTTTTATTTTTATTTTTGAAATAGAAGGAGAGAGGAAGAGAGTGATAGAGAATGTGGGAGTGAGAAGTTTTTTTATAGTTTTTTTTTTTAATTAGAGATATGTTACGATTACATGTAGGTGAAGCTTTGGAAAAAAAAAACAGCAAAATTTGGTTGTGTGAAATTACATTTCTGCCGCATATTTCTTATTCATGTTCTATTTTAATTAGAGGGTTAAACTGGTAATTTCATAGGGTTTTGGTTAACGATGAGTGTTTTATTAATTAGTAGAGATTATTACTATTATTTTATTAGCATTATTATTATTCTAGAGGAGCTTTTAAAAAAACTTCATGGCCTATTTACGGAATTTTGTGCTTATGATCGAAATTGTTTATATTATTATCATTATGTAAAGATCATATCTACAAAAAATTAATTAAAACTAAGATTGTTTAGTCAATCAATTATACCAAATGGATTGACGGTTGACAATACTTTTACCGAATTCATTCATTTGTTTTTATACAGCTTAATGCCTAAACAATGTTAGTTTTAATTATTTTTTGTAGATAAGATCTTTACATAGTCATTAATAATATAAAAGGGTCTGATTATAAATACAAAGTTCTATGATAGGCCACGAGGTATTTTATGGATGATTTTCTTCTGTCCTTGAAGAGCTTGGCTCCTTAAGGTTAAGGAGATTTTCTCCTCAAAATACTTTGTGACGTATTCACAGAATTTCGTGCTTATGATCATAATCATTTATGTTTTAATCATTATGTAAAGATCATCTATGCAAAAATCAATTGAACGAAGACCATTTAGTCAATCAACTGTAGCATAGATAGACAATTCCCAATATTTTTACAGAATTCATCCATATGTTTTTTTATACAATATGATGTCGAAACAATCTTAGTTTTAATTGATTTTTTGTAGAAGTAATCTTTACATAATAATCTATAATATGAATAGTTCCGATCATAAATACGAAAGTTTGTGAATAGACTAGAAGATATTTTAAAGAGGATTTCCTGTTAATTCTTTGAGGAGCCAAATCTTTCTCACATATGATATGCGTTTTAAACCCTTCTCTAATTTCGTTTGTCCTATATGCGAAGATGGCCCCCTCCTTAATCAAGTTGCCTAAGCCATGATGTAAGTTGTTTACCAACTCTTATCTGATGATACCCAAAATCATGCCAACACCATGCTGTTACTGATGATCCTAAATTTTTAATGTTTCGTTTTATTTTTCCTTAATCAACAGCTCGAATGGCTAAGCTTTGACTGATCTCGTGTCAGGTCACCAACATTACCTGATTTTTTAACATTTGAAACTGAATGCTGCTCCCATATGACTTCTTCTTCTTCTAGAAAAATAAAATAATCATTTTCCAGTGATGAATTATTTCTACTATTTTATATTCTAGGTCATTGTTTGGCGGCATTAGGGCCGGGTTTTTTCTATATTCGTCGATATATATGTGTAAGAACCTAAGAGGGTCGTTTTCCAAAGGGTTTCTTAATGAACAATTAATTGCAGTTTTATATGTTTGTAATGTTGTTTCAAGTAATTGCAAGAGAGGTCTCTAAACTAATCAGAGGAAGAATACAAGCCAGTTAATTTATTTATGGAAAATCATATGAAACAGTTAGATAAACTATAAACCAACATCGATCTGATTATCTCTTAATCCAGAAATCGTCAAGTGTAAAACCAACATCAAAAGGATTTAATTGTCTAAAGTGCTTAAAAGGGAAATAATTTCATGCTCCTTTTCTTTTTTTTTCTTTTTTTTTTTTCTCATTCGTTCCTAGCTATACACAAGGGAATAAAAAAGAATGTAAAAATCACTTTGCCCAAAATATTTTCTGATCTTTGGTGTGCAATTTTGTGTTTTTTGATATGATAATTTCTACTCGATGACCCCAAAATGAACAAAGAATAAAGGTTTATTTCTCTTTATTTGTAAGTGAGATATATTAAATTCAATTCTAGCTAAAGGCAAAGTTAAACCACATTATTAGGGCAAGTACATTGTTATGTTTAGCCCACTCCCCCACCCTTCCTTTAGACCAACTCCAATGGCGGGCTAAAAACCAAATTACCCCCAAAATTTCCCCCCAAACCCACTCCAACCCAAGGGGAAATTTTGGGCTAAATGCTAAACTAATGTCAAATTCCTCCCAAAATTTAGCCCAGAAATCGGAGTGGACTCCACCCAATATTTATCGGAATTTAAATTTTTTTTAGATTAAAATGTTCATCAAATTAATTTACTATAGTCTAGATATTTATTTATTTTTTTAAAATTTAATTTAACAAAAAAAATAGCCTAAGTTCATTCTTTAATAATCCCGGGCTAAAATTTTAGGCTAGAACGGTTGGAGCAGAAAAGCTGTTTCTAGGCTAAAAGCTAAATTTTCGAGGCTAAAAAATTTGGCTTTTAGCCCAACCATTGAAGATAATCTTAATGTAGATACTATCATTTGTTCAAAAATAAAAAATACAATAGTATCTCTGACGTTTTGGGGGATTTGTGCGAATGTTATAAAGGACCCTCTATAAGATTATTATTATTATCATCGGATGTCCCCGAAGGGACGGGACCCTGTATAAGATATTTTCCTTAACAATGTATTCATGCGAAATTTAACAATCGACATTCTATCTCAATCGAAGTCAACATATCAGTCCAACAAATTGAATAGTCTCACTCATTTGGATTTCTCAACTGCCATGAAATTATGATTTAGAATTAATCCATAAAAAATATGATTAAAAGAGAAATATGAAAAGACATTTGTGCTTGTGGGAGGAAGTAATTGACAAGATTTTTTTAAATTTTTTTTAGAAGATTGGAAAATTAATATAAAAATTATAAAAGCTCCTCTTAACAATTGTAATAATTAATGACCAACAAGAAAAACTCATCGCCATATGTAAACTGAAAACTTTTTATCAAGTTTTTAATAGAAAAAAAAAAAAAAAAAAATATATATATATATATATATATATGTAATATAGGATGTATATATATATGGAGGTGCAATTTAGATTGGATCAACTTGAATCCATCCATGCTCAACCCAATTTTAAACCCAATTGAGTGGATTAAATTGAAGTAAAAACTCGCCCATACCCAACGTAACCTCAACTTGATCAACCCAACCCAATTTCTAGCCCGAATTCTCTTAAACACATATTACTCATTCAACTTCATATTATATAAGCAAGGTACAAGTTTAGGGATGACTAAATTGAGGATTGTTGTTGGTTTTGATTTGTACAATGGATGATAATGTTGCTTTTTATGTTTCTTTTGGTTGAAACTCTAGTATTCTCTTGTACTTGTATTTCAACTTCGCATATTAGAAACATTAAAACTGATCTCCACACTATTTGGCTTTTGTGTGGATGATGTGTAAAATTAAATAATAACTAATATAGATTGATGTTGTTTACAAAGTTTGATAACATCTTGCACAATAAGGTTTTAAGATTGAGCTCGATAAAGTTGGAAAAACTTGACTCAACCTAAGTAAGCCCGAGCCCTTCAATTTAGATCTAAACTAGAATAAACCCGTCTGAACTTGAATCCAACCAAAACCCAAACTGTGAATGATTTGTAAGCCCGTGTTAACTTGAATCCAACCAAAACCCAAGTAAGTCTGAGCTCTTCAATTTAAATATAAAAATAAAAAATTTTGGGCCTCTTAAAAATTAGGGTCCATGGGTCGATGCACCTTTTGCAATATACCCAATGGCACCCTTGTAGAAGAGCTCATAATTATTTTTGTGAAAGTTGGGCGTGTTTCTTTATACAACAATATATATTTAGACTATGGGGATGAAGAATATTGATATCAAACTCGTCATTCACGAAATTTGAATTTGAAATATTCCACTTATAAATAAAGAGAAATATAACTAGACCCTTATATATATATATATATATATATATATATATATATATATATAAAAGAAAATTCCCTCTAGCAAAACAAACATTTTCCTTGATATCATCTGAAGTGTGATTAAGAAGCCCTTATACTTATAAGAGCTTTTCAAAAGAGTGTTATTACTAAAAACTTGTTAAAATTTTAATTAAAAGTACAAGTTCTTTTCTCGCGGGTTCTTTTCCAGAAAGTGTTACGCTTTTATGTTCTTTTGCCAAACCTTAAGCTAGAAGCATTTTTAGTTTTTTCGAAAACATTTTTAACACTTTTAGAAGAAATTTCAAGCCAACCCTATTTACAAAAGTACGAGAAAACATGCCTTTCCTTTTCTTTTGCATGTCGTCCAATCTTGTAGTGGATAGCATGTTGGTTTTCTACATGCGTCATAGGTTCGAAACTCCTCCTCCCCTAAATTATTGTAATAGTTTCGAATCATTCCGTCTCCTTACTTAAAAAAATGCCTTTCCTTTTCGTTTTATTTTGTTTGTAACATTTGATTATAAAGCTTTGTTGTAAGAGCTAGTACTATTTCTGATTCTTAATTTGGTGTTAGTCATAGCAACAACAAGGATTATATTCTAGTAAATCTGGAAAACTATTATTAGAACAGGGGAATTGTATAGTAGATGCACCCGGGCGAAGCCACCAAAAAAAAAAGATTCTCCATATCTGAAACTCCAAATCCAAAGAGCATATAATGTATAGCCTTGTAGATTAAATTTCTTCCCCCACCAAAGAATGGAACATTGAAAATGAAAATGGGAATTCCGAATAATTGAGAATCTGAAATCAAATGGCATTGTACGAAACTAATTTTAACAATTCAACCATCAAACTTGTTTGTATATGCTTCGAGATTGCATATGCCAAAAATCGCAAAAAATAAACATTAAAAGATCAAGTTGACAAACATTTTTTACGGTTATAAACGAAAAATCACTATTTAATGGTAGTTTTAACTTCGATTTTGATGATTTTTTACAGCTACACTCCTTGACCCTATATGATTACAATGAACTAATTCGATCGTCAATTTAAAATATTTACACAAGTGGATACCACAAAATCTTATGTTAGACTTAATGAAAGTATAAATAAACTAAGTGTTAGTGAATTTATCGTTTTGATGGGATACGCATTGTACAAAATTAATTTCAACAATCCAACTGTCAAACTTGTTTGTACATACTTCGAGATCACATACGCCAAAAATCGCAAAAAACAAACATTCAGAGATGAAGTAACGGGACAAACATTTTCGACGATTATAAACGAAAAATCATGATTTAACGGTAGTTTTAACTCCGATTTTGATGATTTTTTTATAGCTACACTCTTTGACCCTATTTGAATACAATGAACTAATTCGATCGTCAATTTAAAATATTTACACAAGTGGATACCACAAAAGAAAAAGGCAATACCAAAAGTCCAAAAGAAAAGCAAAAAAAAAAAAAAAAAAATTTGTGCGACAAAGGTGTACATTCGTCCAAAGTTTTTTTTTTTTTTTTTTTTTTTTCCCCTTTTGCTTGTGAACTAATTCGATCGTCAGTTTAAAATGTTTACACAAGTAGATACCACAAAATCTTACATTATACTTAATGAAAGTATAAATAAACTTCAAGTGTTAATGAATCTATTATTTTGATGGGATAGACATTGTACAAAACTAGTTTCAACGATCCAACCGTCAACTTGTTTGTATATGCTTCAAGATCGCATATACCCAAAATCGCAAAGATAAAACATTTAGATATCAAGAAACGGGACAAACATTTTCGACAGTTACAAACGAAAAATCACGATTTAACGGTTATTTTAACTTCGATTTTAATGATTTTTTACAACTACACTCCTTAACCCTATATGAATACAATGAACTAATTTGATCGTTAATTTAAAATATTTACACAAGTGGATACCACAAAAGAAAAAAGCCAATGCAAGAACCCCAAAAGAAAAGTAAAAAAAAAAAAAAAAAAAAAACTTTTCGTGACGAAGGTGTACATTCGTCGCGCAAAGTTTTATTTTTATTTTTTCCCTTCTTCTTCTTTTGCTTATGAACTAATTCAATCGTCAATTTAAAACATTTACAAAAGTGGATACCACAAAAATTTATGTTATACTTAATGAAAGTATAAATAAACTCCAAGTGTAAGTGAATCTATTGTTTAGATGGGATACGCATTGTACAAAACAAGTTTCACCGATCCAACCGTCAAACTTGTTTGTATATGCTACGAGATTGCATATGCCAAAAATCGCAAAAAAAAAAAAAAAAAAAGACATTCAGATATCAAGTAACGGAACAAACATTTTCGACGATTATAAATGAAACATCACAATTTAACGGTTATTTTAACTCTGATTTTGATGATTTTTTACAGTACACTCCTTGATCCTATATGAATACAACAAACTAATTCGATCATCAATTTAAAACATTTATACAAGTGGATACGACAAAATCCTATGTTATACTTAATGAAAGTATAAATAAACTCCAAAGTTTAGTGAATGTATTGTTTTGATGGGATACACATTGTACAAAACTAGTTTCAACGATCCAACCGTCAAACTTGTTTGCATATAATTTGAGATCACATACACCAAAAATTGCAAAAAAAAAAACGTTTATAGATTAAGTAACGGGACAAAGTTTTTCGACGGTTATAAAAGAAAAATCACGATTTAACGGTTATTTTAACTCCGATTTTCATAATTTTTTACAGTTACACTCATTGACCCTATATGAATACAATGAATTAATTCGATCGTCAATTTAAAATATTTACAAAAGTGGACACCACAAGAGAAAAAGGCAATGCAAGAACCCCAAAAGAAAAGCAAAAAGAAAAAGAAGAAGAAAAAAAAAAAAAAAATCTTTGCGCGACGAATGTACACCTTCATCCAGTGGCAGATCCAAGAAATAATATTAGAGGGGTCAGTAAGAATAGAGCACGCAACGCGCAAATTTTTTTTTATCAGAAATAACATGCATATCACCATTTCATCAAGTCTTGGTAAACCTGAAGTTATTTGGAAAGGCATACTGCACACTTGTTATTGTATGCAGGGACAACACCCAAGGCATCCATGGACATTCATTGAGTCTTGGCAGGCCTGAAGTTAGTTGGAAGGCATGTATGAAGCCAACTCTAATCTTCAAAATGGCAACACCTAAAGTATCCATGGACATTCACCGAAGTTCAGAGGGTCAGCACCCAAGGTATCTATGGACGTTCACCAAAGTTCGGGGGGTCAGCTGACCCCCCTGCCCCTCAATGTATCCGCCCCTGCCTTCGTCGCACAAAAAAGCTTTGAGCAACGTAGGTGCACTTGCGTCGCGTAAAGTTGGGAAAAAATGGGTTAAGCATTCTTGGTTTGGTGCCAAAATCTTGCTCGCGAAAAGTGTCGTTGCGCAAAGGTCATTTGTGCGATGTTTTGTGTTTAGCTTCACGCAAACATACTTTGCGCGACAAAATTTGCTACGTCGCGCAAGGTGCTGTCGCTCAAACATGTTTTTGTACTAGTGTTAAGTTTTTAATAGAAAATATATGTATACATGTAATATAGGATGTATATATATAGGGGTGCAATTTGGGTTGGGTCAACTTGAATCCATCCATGCCCAACCCAATTTTAAACTCAATTGAGTGGATTAAATTAAAGTAAAAACTCGCCCATACCCAACTTAACCTCAACTTGATCAACCCAACCCAATTTCTAGCCCGAATTCTCTCAAACACATATTACTCATTCAACTTCATATAATATAAGCAAGGTACAAGTTTAGGGATGACTAAATTGAGGATTGTTGTTGGTTTTGATTTGTACAATGGATGATAATGTTGCTTTTATGTTTCTTTTGGTTGAAACTTTGGTATTATCTTGTACTTGTATTTCAACTTCGCATATTTGAAATATTAGAACTAATCTCCACACTATTTGGCTTTTGTGTGGATGATGATGTGTAAAATTAAATAATAACTAATATATATTGATGTTGTTTACAAAGTTTGATAACATCTTGCATAATAAAGTTTTAAGATTGAGCTCGATAAAGTTGGACAAACTTGACTCAGCCCAAGTAAGCCCGAGCCCTTCAATTCAGATCTAAACTAGAATAAACTCGTGTGAACTCAAATCCAACCAAACCCAAACTGTGAATGATAATTATATAAAAATGAAAAATTTTGGGCCTCTTAAAAATTAGGGTCCATGGGTCGATGCACCTTTTGCATTATACCCAATGGCACCCTTGTAGAAGAGCTCATAATTATTTTTGTGAAAGCTGGGCGTGTTTCTTTATACAACAATATATATATATATATATATATATATATATTTAGACTATGGGGATGAAGAATATTGATATCAAACTCATCATTCACGTAATTTGAACCTGAGATATCTCACTTACAAGTAAAGATAAATACAATTAGACCCTTATATATATATATAAAAGAAAATTCCCTCCAGCAAAACAAACATTTTCCTTGATATCATCTGAAGTGTGATTAAGAAGCCCTTATACTTATAAGAGCTTTTCAAAAGAGTGTTATTATTAAAAACTTGTTAAAATTTTAATTAAAAGTACAAGTTCTTTTCTCGCGGGTTCTTTTCCAGAAAGCGTAGTGCTTTTATGTTCTTTTGCCAAACCTTAAGCTAGAAGCATTTTTAGATTTTTTGAAAACATTTTTAACACTTTTAGAAGAAATTTCAAGCCAACCCTATTTACAGAAGTACGAGAAAACATGCCTTTCCTTTTCTTTTGCATGTCGTCCAATCTTGTAGTGGATAGCATGTTGGTTTTCTACATGCGTTATAGGTTCGAAACTCCTCATTCCCTAAATTATTGTAATAGTTTCGAATCATTCTCTCTCCTTATTTAAAAAAATGCCTTTCCTTTTCGTTTTATTTTGTTCGTAACATTTGATTATAAAGCTTTGTTGTAAGAGCTAGTACTATTTCTGATTCTTAATTTGGTGTTAGTCACAGCAACAACAAGATTATATTCTAGTAAATCTGGAAACTATTATTAGAACAGGGGAATTGTATAGTAGATGCACAACGGGCCAGTGTTAAAGTGGAGATAAAGATTCTCCGTATCTGAAACTCCAATGCCAAAGAGCATATAATATATAGCCTTGTAGATTAAATTTCTTCCCCCACCAAAGAATGGAACATTGAAAATGAAAATGGGAGTTCCAAATAATTGAGAATCTGAGATCAAATGGCTGTGCAGATATAATCCGTGGGCCAAAAAAAAAAAGCAGGCAGCAAGTGCGGGGGAGTTGATTGAAGTGGGGCCATCAAAATTGAAGAAACAGAAGAATAAGGAGGATAAGAGCTTTGCTAGTTGCTGCAACTACATTGTGACGTGAGGGTGAAGTTGCTCTAATTTAGATTATGCCGAAATTGTTAGTCAAAGCAGTTAAAATGTGTGATGCATGCAAATTGCAATCCCATGCAACCCATCCTTAACCTACCTGCATACGGCCCACGCCACGCCCGATGGGGTCGCATTGTCTTCCAGCGTGAAGGAAAACTGTCGCTTTTCGAGTGCAAGTTGGAGGGACCATCTTCAAAACTAGTTTCATTGGACTTGTACATGGATGATGGATTCAATAATAATCTAGCTGAATCATCTGGATAGCTGAGAACATTTTCACGCGTCTACATAGGATATTTTGGCATTTTTAAAAGTCCTACATTCTAGATTTGTATTTTAAAACAAAAATCTAACCGTTTAAACATCCGAAGTATCTCGAGGTACCATAGAAAATTCCTTGAGTGACAAATATTTTATTTTTATTTTAGATTATGTAAGGCATGTTATCACTTTGCCACTAGCAGCGAAGTAGACCCAAATTGTTTTCAATTTCTTGGCGATGAAAATACTAGTTTATAAATTATAGTTAATGGGACAACAAGACTCAATTCAATCGATGTATTGTTCGTTTAAATTCTTTGATCCTTCTAATATACCTTAATATGAAGGTTTTCTTCTTCCCTAGTTCACGAGATCAATAAATATCTTTCTTGAAGCTCAAAAGGATTCATATGAAATCATAGTGCATTTGAACGGCCCAATTTGTCACATACCGATAAAGATAGCAACCTGACCAAGAAAAGGCCCGTATCTATTACACGCAAAAGTACAAAGTGAGAACTTAATTCATAAGTAATTAATAAAAGACATGCCAAGATCGAACCTTGCTAATTATAAATAGCAATCATGTAATAGCAAAGCATTGTACCAATTAGCACTAGTAGAGAAAGAAAAATTTGTGCGACCCAACTTTATGTGACGCACCAAATTTTGTTACGCAAGGTCGCTTTCCACGACGAAATAAGAGTACCGTTGTGAGAAAACATCAAGGCCAAAAAAAAAAAAAAAAAAATTGAAAACATTAGGCCACGAAGCCTTTCACCGAGCAAGAAGGCTTTGCTTGACAAAATGGATTTTTCGTTGTGCAATATCTGGGTAAAAACGTAGTAATATGAAGGTTTTACGCCATCTATCACGACGAACAATTTTTCATGCAAAAATCTTGCGCCATGAACTATTCATCACGTAAAGAACTTTGAAATGATCGGTAAGATATTTAAGATGGAGTAATTAATGCAAGCTTTGCGCGACGGGGGCTTCATTGCGCAAAGGTTTCATGGGTTCTATTAAATCACAGATCCACTATCTCTTTTAAACATACAATTTAAATTTGAAGGCTTAAGTGGCACCTTGACCTTTTTAAAAAATTTCTTCTCCACTCTATACGTCAAACTATTATCTACTTTTCATAATTGTAATAAATATTTTTAAAACTAAAAATAAAAATAAAAATGATGAAAATCACTTATTAATCCCTAAAATTATATTTGAAGTTGTTGTCAAATGTGACAGCAACCATCTTTGATGTCAAACCACATCATGTCACATAGGAGTTGACATTTCGGTTGAAAAACACTAATGTTGTCTTTTTTACTATTATTGCTGATGTGGACTTTTTGACTCCTCTATTTTACTCTTCATTTGGAGATGCTCTAAAGTAGTAGTTAAAATGGGAATTTGGCTGTTTATTATTTTATTTTATAATTTGTTTTGGTTCTAATTCTTTTTTGTGCGTTTAATACATAGTTATGTTCTGTTTAACAATAATTTTTCTGCCAGTTTACAATAAATAAAAAAACCTTAGTTATTATCTCAATCATTTTATAAGCATAAATACCCTCAATTTGTAATTCTGGCAAAAAAATTGTGAGTTATCATTTATTTTAGCAATAAGAGTTGATGCCAAGATAAGGATTAACTTGGAATAGGGAAGTGAACTTCCGCAGGGGTGATTGGTCGCTTACAGTTACAATCCTTCAGCTGGTGTGTCTCGGGAACCTGCAAGGAAGACAGGAGTTAGGGTTGAAGGGTACCGTGTGGTACGGCCAAAGAGTGTTTAAGGTGCTACATGTATTGTTTAAGGTAATAAATGATGATTACATGAAGGAACAATGACCTTCTATAGATGTATATATATCTGGGAGAAGTTAATACGTACCTTTCGTTAATGTGGGATTCTTAAGATATTGTTGTGGTGTTGAGACGTCGGAGTAAGTGAGCTCCATGTAGGAGGAAAGTGAGAGCTTACGATTGGTTATGGAGTTAGTCGGTGGCACCTGTTGCCACACGAGGTAGTCCGCCTTGGCATGTGGTGCGGGAGCTAAGTGTCGAGTGAAGAAGAAAGTTGATTCAGAAGGCGTGCTTCGATAGTATGGCTTTAACAAGTATTGAAGACTTGACAATTTCGAGACCGATCACATATGCTACAAACCGAAGTAAATAAAAGACAAGCGGTGAAAACTGTGGCCACATTTTTCTCAAATTAGTTGGACAAATGTCTAAGTTTAGTACTTTTCTTGTTGGACAAATGTCAAATTATTTCAAATCCAGCCGTCATATTTGATTTTGAGCACATTTGGGTAGTTGTATTGGTTACAATGGGTCAAAAAATTGCTAAGAAAGTAAGTGGAGTTGAAGGTCTACAATCTTTTTCAATGGAGAATTATTAAACCAACTTGGTAAATCTTTTAGAGCAGTTCCAGCCCAAGGCATTTGGACCGGCACCAAGTGAAAAAAATAGGTTGGGACTCTGTCCATCACCTCCAGCCCGCAAAACAGGCTGGCACCCAGCCCAAGCCAGGCAGCAGCCCAGCCTATTTCGGACAGACCCAGAAGCCGGTCCATTTCCCTGGCGCGTGCACGACACGCGCTACTAGGCGCGAGTAGCCGACAGCCTTTGCAGGCGGTGGGGCCCGCGTGCAGGGCAACTTGCGTTCGACCGGGTGAGGGCTACGTGGCCCTCCTCAGAGTCGTTGGATTTCCAACGGCTAGTTTTTGTAGGCCGTTGGATTTCCAATGGTAAAAAAAATTTAAATTTGACTTTTAAATTGGACTGTTCGATCACAGATCAACGGTCCATGTTTTTTTCACCAAAAATATTAAAAAAAAAAAAAAAAAAAGGCCCAACGGTTAGAAATTTGATCGTTTGCCACGTGGCAGCTGGTTGGCTGTTGGATTTGATTATTTTTCAAATCCAACGGTCCAGATTAATTACAACATTAAAATTTATTAAAAATTAATTAAAAATTGTGAATTTTTTTTAAAAAATATAGAAAAATTTTAAAAATTTAATTTTTTTTTTCTATAAATACCTAACCCTCATCTTCCACCTTACACCACATTTCAATATTTTCTACACTTTCTACACTTTCTACATTTGAATATTTTGTACACTTTGAGAGAAAAAAATGACTTCGTGGAAGCTCAGTGAAGATGTTACGTTGTGTGAATGTTGGGTTCGCACTACTCATGACCCGATTACGGGTAATGAGATGGATAAGCGAGAAATGTGGAGTAAAATTACAAAATCGTTTTGCGATGTACATGGAAAGGATGTACATGGAAAAGATGCCAGATCTAGTCAAGGTCTTCAAGGTCGTTGGAAAAAACTCAACGCATCCTTTACTTGTTGGAAAAACGCCCTCTCTCATGCTTCTGGTAATCTGCGTAGTGGGACAAGTTTAGCGGATGAGGTAACAATATTTTTATTTATTTATATGCATTCCACCCACATCAATATTTTAATTTATTTAATTTCTTATGTAATTTTTATGTAATATGCATTCCACGCCCATCAATATTTTAATTTATTTATTTGTGTTACACCCACATCAATATTTTAATTTATTTAATTTCTTTTATGTAATTTCTATGTAATTTCTTATGTAATTTATATGCATTCCACGTCCATCAATATTTTAATTTATTTATTTGTGTTACACCCGTATTTTTTAATACTATCTTATCCCACATTTTTATAGACACTACAAGCACAAGCATTCTACAATGCAAAGAACCATAACAAATCATTCAACAAATGGGAATGTTGGCAAATTGTCAAAGATTGCCCTAGATACAAAATTGTGGCAACCGGTCCAAAAGTTGTCATGCACGGTATGGGTCTACACAGTTCGCCAGAAGCAGACACAGCCGAACAAGAAGCCAACACATTTGAAGACACGGAAGGGACGCTTGAACAAGTACCAGAGACCCAACCGACTCGTCAGTCCCTCAAGCCTCAAGGTAAAAAGGCATCAAAGAAAAAAGGTAGTTCTTCCAAAAATGACTACACTAAATATATGGAGGAACTTACTCGTCAAGGTGAACTGAACATAGCATGGGAAAAGGCTAGAGATGAGGAAAAAGCTACTGCTATGGCAGCAATAATAGCAGCTACTGAGGCTCGTGATGCGGCGGCTGAGAGACAAAGAGAAACAGTTAATCGAGAGAACGAGATGATTAGAGAAGCACTTCATCGAGAGAATGAGATGCTTAGAGAAGAAAGGATGGCTCAAACAGATCGTGACACTATGAACAAGTCTCTAGTAGGACTGTCTCCGAATTCAAAATATTTTTGGACATCAGAAAAAAGAGATGTCGTGCAAAGGAGCCGTGCAAGAGATGCCGAAACAAGTCAAGGGGGTTCCAGCTACAGAAATCCTAGCAACCAAGATCCTAGCACCACATATCCTAACTCCACAGACTTTGTATAATTTCGCATTTATTTGTACTACTTTATTTAATTTCTTATGTAATTTCTTATTTATTTTTAGAACTTTATTTAATTTCTTATGTAATTTCTTATTTACTTGTAGAACTTTATTTAATTTCTTATGTAATTTCTTATTCACTTTTAGAACTTTAGTTAATTTCTTATGTAATTTCTTATTTATTTTTAGAACTTTAGTTAATTTCTTATGTAATTTCTTATTTATTTTTAGAACTTTATTTAATTTGTTATGTAATTTCTTATTTACTTTTAGAACTTTATTTAATTTCTTATGTAATTTCTTATTTATTTTTAGAACTTTATTTAATTTCTTATGTAATTTCTTATTTACTTTTAGAACTTTAGTTAATTTCTTATGTAATTTCTTATTTATTTTTAGAACTTTATTTAATTTCTTATGTAATTTCTTATTTATTTTTAGAACTTTATTTAATTTCTTATGTAATTTCTTATTTATTTTTAGAACTTTATTTAATTTCTTATTGTTATGTAATTTTTGTACTTTATTTAAATATTTGAATAAGATTACATAAACTCACCAAATAAACATTTAAAAAAAAAACACCAAATAAAATTACATAACCTTACCATTTAAACTTAAAAAAAAAAACAAACACACTAAATAAGATTACTTAAAAAACAATACACTTTATTCTTCAACCACAAGCCTTATTTTAATTATCTTCGCCTTCGTGCAATCTCCACTGATGGTCAATCAAGTCATTTTGGCGGGTTATGTGCCAGTATGGCTCTTGCAATGAAGTGTACCGTTGAACGATCAATTCATTGTAACGTCCATCCCGTTCCAACGGCTCGTGTTGCACGGGATCTTCGGTCCGGTCATGAGCATAGTAGATTTGTGTTCTTGAGTTGTTCATCGGATCCGGCTCGTATTCATCGACGGCATCATAATCATACTCGTCTTCAACAATCATGTTATGGAGAATAATACACGTCATCATGATGGATCGAAGAGCCTCGACATCAAACATTCTAGCTGCAGCTCTGACAATGGCCCAACGAGCTTGCAGGATACCAAAACAACGCTCAACATCCTTCCTACACCCTTCTTGACACTTTGCGAAGTGTTTCTCTTTTTCACTTTGCGAATGTGGCACTGTTTTGACAAATGTTGACCACCTTGGGTAAATACCATCTGCAAGGTAGTATGGTCCCTCGTATTTATTACCATTAACCCAATATGTGCATCTCGACCCATTTCCTTGTAGCAGTTCGTCAAACACTGGAGATTGGGCAAGGACATTTAGGTCATTCTGAGCTCCTGGAACACCAAAAAAAGCATGCCAAATCCATGTATCAAAAGAAGCCACCGCTTCCAAAATAATACTTTTAGCTCCTTTTCTATCGCCATAAGCTCCTTGCCACGCACTTGGACAGTTTTTCCATGTCCAGTGCATGCAGTCGATGCTTCCAATCATGCCAGGGAAGCCTCGCATCTCACCCTTCCTCAGAAGCCTTCGCATGTCCCTTGGCGTGGGTTGCCGAAGGTACTCATTGGTGTAGAGGGCTTCAATTGCAGAGCAAAACCGCATAAGGGACTCCAGAACTGTTGTTTTTCCCATCCTTGCGATCTCATCCACTTGATCTGCAGATGCTCCATATGCAAGCATTCGCAAGGCAGCCGTAATTTTTTCCTCAGGAAGAAGACCTAGAACATGAAAAGCATCCTCTTTTTGCACAAAATATGGATCATGGTTGCAAACATCACTCATGATTTTATCGAACAAACTTCATTGCATTCTAAAACGACGTCTAAAAACATGATCAGGGAAAATGCTGTTGGGAATAAAATAATCTTCCAAGAGATCTTTATCTCGTCTTTCCCTTCTTCTATCGATGTTTGCCGCACGTCTGGGTTGGGCTATCTGACCCATAGCTTCCATGATACGACGGGAATGTGAGGCCCTCCGCCTTCTATGGTGATCATCCTCATCCTCCTCCATTGCGAAGGCCTCATCTCCACCTCCACCTTGGTCAAGATTGACCAATTCTTCCTGTTGTGCCAACAACCTTTTCTGCTGCTCTTGCAACTGTTTATACGCTCTCCTTGAAGAAGACATTGTAAGAACTCAAGATTTGAAAACGATAAAGAAGAATTCTGAGCTAAAAAAAAGGATTGAGTTTAGTGTGAGGATGGATGTAGGGATGTAGGGTTTATATGGACAAAAAAATAGAAGATAAGGTTCTGGACAATGCCACGTGGCACTACGTGATTGGTTAAAAATCTTATCGAAATCTTGGCTAAATTATTGTAAATAGGAAGTGACACGTGGTGTGTCAGGATTGGTTGAAAATCTTATCAGAAATCTATCTACAAAATAGTATGTTCGGATAATGACACATGGCGTGACAAGATTGGTTAAAAATCTTATCGAAATCTTGCCTAAATTATTGTAAACAGGAAGTGACACGTGGGTTGTCGGGATTGGTTGAAAATTTCGGATAATGACACGTGGCGTGACGAGATTGGTTAAAAATCCTATCCGAAATTAAAACTTTTTTTTTATTTATTATTTTATAAAACAATTATTTAATATTTTAAATGGACTGGGTGCCAGCGCATTTTGTAGGGGTGGAGATCGTTTGTGCCAGTGCATTTTTAGACTGGGTGCCAGCACATTTATTTTGGGGTGGAGATGATTTGGCCTATTACTGTTCATTAGGTCTATTACTGTTCACTGAAGTGGATAAATAGGCTGGGTGCTGGCGCAAAGTCTTAGGGGTGGAGTTGCTCTTAGAGACGTATTTTCAGGTCCATTCTCTACTAGGTAATCTTGGAGATGAATAAGCTGTGATACAAAGCTAATTCCTTTCTATTAGTTTCAAATGATCCAGAAGGATTGTTCTATCCCAAATATAGAGGCAATTGACAAAATGACCATACTTAGTCATGACATTTGCCAGAAAGTTTCTCTCCCAAGAAACATATTTTCAAGAAATAAAAACAAAATGCTTCGCCGAAAATCTAATGTCTTCAATTCAATGGTTGTCTTTAACCTTCAAGTTATGGAACACTTCCCTGACATGACTCAATCACAAATTTAGCATCATCCTCTACATTCACCCTTATAATATTCTTACTTCTCGCATGTCATCAATTTAATGAAAATTCATATAATTCGATAGACAAAAAGTGTAAATTGATTCAATTTCAAAATCTTAGAGTGCAATGTGAGAAAATTGAGATCTCGTGACCTATTTTGATAATCACCCAAAACATAGAGGGTGTAGTTAGCCTCCAAGTTTATGACCAAAATAATCGCCTCAAAATGAAAACTTTTTAATTCAATTTTGATTAGGAACTTCAATTTTTCTTCAATAGTCCGGAAACTCATACGAGAAATGAACGATCAAGATTGAGTTTAGAAAATATTATTTTTGGGTTTAGGATTACCCAGTAAATAATAAGAGTTCAACCATTCAGGTTTGGTTAAACTGCTCTTCATCTTCCGGTGTACAATTTAGGAACTGGGCTCATATGATCGAACTTTCCATACAAATGGTGTACTTATCCAGCTTTCTCAGCAGGTCATAAAGTTTACCAAACACAAGGACCTATAGTAACTTGGTAGAAGACACAAGACAGTGCACGGTCACAAACCCTAAACCTACTCATACTCCAAAGATGGTTTAAAATTGGCAAACTCTTGAAACATCATTGCGAACAACATAACACAAAACATCTTCAAATTCTCATTGTACTGTTTTTTTTTTTTTTTTTCTCGTGATTCCGAATAAGGAACTGAAGCTTGAAGTCATCATTCTTCATGACAGTCTCCTCTTCAGAGCAAAATAACTCACTTGCAAACCACCACAAATCACTCCCAGGCTCTGCCCCAAGTAAAGTCTCGACTACTTTCAACACTTCCTCAGTGCTATAAGGTTATGCAACTCTAGTATTCATCGATTTTTCGGCATTCTTACTCCTAGCCATGCCAATAAGTTCAATTTCGTGACAATTCTGCAGCACCTCCCCCATTCTCTTTCTCTTGTTTCGTAGCATCTGTACTCAGTGGATGAAAAGCTCTCTTTTTTCCTCTCTCTTCAGTACCTATAGTAGCTTGACTCGTTTCATCAGAATCGCCACTATCTTCCAATGTAGTGACATCATTCTTGGAGGCCCTCCACTTTCAACTCGGAGTACTCCAGATGAGGGTGCACAAGAATGTTTACCGGTGGCAGTGGCATTCATAAACATCTGATCTAACTTCTCCTCTAGCTCAATGCCAACGTCACGAAATTTTGCAAAGTCTCCGTTTTCCTAATAAAACGCATACATATTGAGATTAATAATAAACTCATAATAGTGAAAAAAAAAATACAGTAACTCATAAACTAAAAATAGATTCACACCTAAATTTTATTTTCCCACCATCCCTGAGATGCATCAATAGTACTCTTAATATGATTCCAACCAAGACCGGTTTCCTCTCATTTGAGTCTTATCCACAATGTCCATCCTCTTCTAAGTGAATCCCATATATTTTTCGATTGTGTTCTATTGAACTATCTTCCAAGTTCTGCACTACGGTTGTTGATCAAATTTGTGTAGCCATCTTTATCCAAGTGTGTACCAGGATGCCTTCCTGGCTCCACCTCTTTGATGCAACCGTCACAGAATATAGATGTTGTATAAGTATTCGAACCCACCTTTTTCTGTTTTGAATCTTTTGATCCATTCCCATCTTATCATTTTTTCCCCATCTGTTTGCGAAAGAAAAGGTGACAAGTAAAATATCAAAACATATTACAAATAGGGATGCTTACTATTGTTTCACTCAAGTACATGTTATTAACATGACTGCCAACAAACATCAATTTCAAAGACAAACATCTCATACCAGCAGAAAGGTGTTTTGTCCCCAGACCACTGAATAATTTCTCAAAAGACTGACAAGAATTTGATTGTTAAAGAGTTCAACATTCTGAGTGATTGATGCAAAAGTTAACAATCACATAAATTATGACAAAAAATTTGTAAACTGGCACTCTGATGTTATAGAACGAGTTAAAAACAAACAATACGGTGACATCGTTGATGATCTTTTCAGGACAACAGGGAAAACAAAACTTCCCAATCATAAAGAAAGCCACTAGTTATTCCATTCACAAGATTTCCCAAGTCAAACTTCTGTTATATCTCTCCATGATCATGTATGACACTGATCTCTAGAGATTCAGAACTAATTTCTCTCCCCACAGATACATATTTTTCGCCTGATTTCCAAACTCAAATCATTTTGCCATGCAAATAAGGGAACATAATCTGATGGATCCCAAAAACAGGAGGAATAATCATGCCGTGAATGCAATGTGGTACATTAAATTTTCATGCCACTAACACTGAAGAACACACATCCAAGAACTACATATGAAAATGATTTGAATTACAGAACAATTATATATGCCAAAAAAGAGCTATTAAGTGATTACCAAGTAGTTCTTATTTGGTTATAAATTCACCATTCTCTTAAATTTGAGTAAAGAAATATTATTAATTTACAACCATCTCCCTAGCATGATTGTGCAGAAAAATGATACACAATTTTGGTATAAAAGAAGATGTATCTTCTAAAGTTTCATTGACTCATGAGTCGGTAGTTTCCATTTCATGTAAAGGAAAAGACAAAAAAATGCACAATATAGTGAAAGCCAAGTACAAAAGAAGCAAGCCCACCAACCCAAAACACGATGTGCAGTATGTACCTAACCCTTGTTTGACCAAAACAGTAAGCACCTGGAGGGTGTGACATTGAGTTAGCTGTTGTTTAACATGGATTGCAAGATTGTTTCGTTGAACGAATTTGTTTACTATTATTGTGTTGGTTTTATTGACAAAGCAAATTTTTTGAGTAAATTACACTTTATTATTACTTCATGTTTGAGATCTATTGCAACCTCATATAACTTCTTTAAAAAAAATTCATTTTCATACCTCATTTATTATTTAATTTCAATATAATACTTCTGTTATATTTTCATCCATTGATTTGTTAAGAGATGACGTGACAGTAGTGCATCCCATTACACGTTAGCCCACTCTTTTAAAAACTTGGACAAGTAGATATCCATCTACTACGTCATAAAAAAAAGCTTAAATACAAAATTAAATTAAAACAAAATGAAAAGGGGCCCACCCCCTATTCGTCCACCCGAGTCCTCCATCTCCTCCAATCTCCATAACCACCAGCACACCACCCCTCACAATCCCTAAACCCTGTTTCTTTAATTCTCCCAAATCTCCGTAAAAAAATCTCTCTATTTTGGTTGTCAATCCAAAAAAAAAAAAGCCCAGAAATTTCATGGATTTCGAAACTTTATTTCCCAAAATTCAAAACCATCATCTTTTCCGCGTCAACCTACTGAGGACAAGGAGGCTTTTGAAGATGAGGAGGGCGGCGTGCAAGGCCCTAACCGGCCGATTGGGCCACAGACGGCGAATCCCAGGTCGCCGAAGGACGCGATCTTTGAGAAACCCAAGTCACCAAAACCCAGGGGTAATTTTTAAATTTGTTTAAAGCTTGAATGGATGGTTGTGATGGAGAAAGAATGAGGAGATGGAGGTGGTTGCTCCGGTGGGAGGGGAGGATTGATATGGTGATTGTATGAGATGGGTGGTGGTGATGTAGAAAGAAGGACATGAAGTTGGGAGGCTCGAGAGGGAGAACGAGGGGTGGGGGGTTGCGGGGGAGGTGGGATTGGGGTGGGATGGGGTGGGTTTTTTGGAAGGAAGGGGAGGTGAAGAGAGTGGAGGAGAGGGAGAAGTGGATCGGGGAAGATGGGTTTCAGGTTTGGGTTTTTTTTTTTTTTTAAATTTTTTTAAATAGGGTAAATTATTGTATTTTAAATGTATAAAAAATTATTTTTTGCCACATGACACAAATTTGACTGGCACGTCAACACAAATGTAGATCTTGTTGAAACTGAACTAGGTTTACGTGAAGTTTTATGAATATGAACACAAAGTATTTTGCACTGGATAACTCAAAAGCATTCTTCTATTACTGAAAGACCTCGACCAGCTATTAAATAGCCTTACATCAACAAGAAAGTGAAATAATAACCCACGATAACAACAACCCTAGAATCGTGGTAATCAACTAATTCAAAAACAGATAACAAACTTGTCCCTCATGTATAGGAGGGTTATTAGCACGTCTAGGGAATAAACCCTAGAAACAAGGAAACCTATCAACTAGAATCTTTGACAACTTCAACATCCTCCCTGAAACTGAATACTATTGATTCAGTTTATTCCAGGCCATTTGCATACACCCATTAGGTCTCGTAGTTTCTGAAATACTTCAAGTTTTAGTGGCTTTGTCATCACGTCTGCAATCTGCTCCTGAGTAGAACACTGCAGCAGCTCCACTACTTCTTCCTTGACAAGATCTCGAAGGAAGTGAAACCTTACATCTATATGTTTACTGCGACCGTGCATTACTGGATTCTTTGACAGCTTAATGGTTGAGACATTATCACAGTAAACCTTTGTTGGACCAGTTTGCCTCAGAGTCAAGCAACTCAAAATTCTTCTTATCCACACCACTTGACACGCACTTGAAGCAGCCGCAATGAATTCTGCTTCAGTAGTAGAAAGAGTGACCACTAGTTGCTTCTTTGAGAACCATGATACTGCTCCTGAATTCATCATAAATACATAACCTGAAGTACTCTTTCTGTCATCTTGATCACTAGCATAGTCACTGTTCGTATAGCCAATGAGCTCTTCATCTCCTCCCTTCTTGTAAAATACCCCAAAATCACCAGTTCCCTTCACATATCTTAAGATCCCTTTGACTGCCAACAAATGAGTCTCTGTAGGATTCTCCATATACCTGCTAATTAGACTTACAGCGTACATAAGATCAGGTCGTGTAGCTGTTAAATACATAAGACTCCCAACCATTTGCTTATAAAGCGTGTTATCTACTTTTGCTCCCCCTTCATCATGAGTGAGTTTGAATCCAGGAACCACAGGGTTATGCACTGAGTTGCACTGACCCATGTTGAACCTGTCTAACACTTCCTGTGCATACTTACGCTGACTTATAAAAATGCCATCTGGTTTCTGTATTACTTCAATGCCAAGAAAATATCTCATACTTACGAGATCAGTCATATCAAATTCTGTCATCATAGATCTCTTAAATTTCTCAAACAACACCCTATCATTTCCAGTGAAAATGAGATCATCAACATATAGACATACAATCAAAATTTTACCTTCACTGGCTGTCTTGATAAACAAAGTGTGCTCAAAAGGACATTTGATGAATACCTCTTTGATAAAATATACCTCTATTCAACTGTACCATGCTCGTGGAGCCTGCTTGAGCCCGTATAGTGCCTTCTTGAGACGATAGACCTTGCCTTAGCTTCCCTTCTGTTCATATCCAGGTGGTTGTTCAACGAAAACCTCTTCATTGATCTCTCCATGCAAGAAAGCTGCTTTGACATCGAGTTGGTAAATCTTCCAGCTCCTTTGTGCAGCAATGGATATAACCATTCGAATTGTATCCATTCGTGCCACTGGTGCAAATACTTCAAAAAATTCCACTCCATATCGTTGGCAATATCCCTTCGCAACAAGCCGGGCCTTATACTTGTTCACCTCCCCATTTTCATTCAATTTTGTCTTGAAAATCCATTTGACTCCAATAGTTTTTCCTCCTGTTGGTAGGTCAGTCAATTCCCACGTATGGTTCTTCTCTATTGCTTCTATCCATTGCTTGTTTCCACTTCTCACTTTTCACAGCTTTGCAATAGCTAGTAGGATCGCCATTTGTAAACAAGGCTAGATGAGCCAAGTTCATACTTTCTTCATCAGAGAGACCTTCACCAGTGTCATAGTCTCTCATCCAACTTGGCGGCCTTCGAGTCCGTCCCTCTTGAGGTGCACTGCCTTCATTTATGGCATCTTCTGATTCAAACAGATTATTGCCATCTGACCCATGAACGTCAGTTTCTTCTTCATTTCCTTCATTTCCTTCTTCATTGCCTTCATCTCCAGTACCTGTTTCTTCATCAAGATCAGCTAAAATATCTTGCTCATGACTGTCATCCCAATTCCATAGTTGATCTTCTTCAAACACTACATCTCGACTTATAACGATTTTACTTGAAATAGGGTCATACAATCTATAAGCTTTGCACTCCTCACTTACCCCCAACAGTATACATTTGAGGCTTTTGTCATCAAGCTTCAATCTTTTGGTATCTGGTACATGCACATGAGAGATGCAACCAAAAACCCTAAAGTGTTCTACCGAGGGTTTGCGCCCACTCCATGCTTCCTCAGGTGTTTTGCTCTTTACTTCAAAGGTCGGACTTCGATTTAGCACGTGGACAACCCAGTTCACTGCTTCAGGCCAGAAGGTCTTTGGAATCCGCTTCTCTGATAGCATACATCGAACCATATTCATGATAATTCGATTCTTCCATTCAGCAACCCTATTCTGTTGAGGCGTATAGGCAGCTGTCAACTGCCTTTGAACGCCATTATCATTGCAGAAATTTGTGAATTCATGTGATGTGAACTCACCACCTCGATCCGTCCTCAACCCTCTTATGAATGATCCAGTTTCCTTCTCCACTTTGGCTTTGTATGTTTTGAACACGGTGAAAGCTTCTGATTTCTCCACCAAAAAATAAACCCAAGTTCTTCTACTATAGTCATCAGTAAAAGTGATGAAATATCTCTTTTTACTGTTTGAGATTGGGTTTATGGGACCACAGATGTCAGCGTGTATCAATTGCAGGATCTTTGAGGCTCTCCACACACTTTCACTAGGAAAAGATTCACAATGTTGCTTCCCCACAAGGCAGCCTTCACACACATTCTGAGAAGCTTTGAGCTTTGGCAGCCCCTTAACCATGTTCTTTTGTTGTAACACCTTCAGACCACTCCAACTTAAATGTCCATATCAACAATGCCAGCGATCAACTTGATCTATGGTTGTCATCGAGAGACAACTTTGTTCCTTTCCCGGACAGCGAGCACTCAAGGCAAACATCCTGTTGTATGTCATCTCAGTTTCGAGAATGAGACCTTTCTCAGGGTGAAAGATCTTACACTTCCCATGTTGCATGAGCACTGCAAGTCCCATCTCTTGCAGTTGACCAATACTCAACAAGTTATTCTTTAATTCA
The DNA here is from genome assembly GCF_019419815.1 of Pyrus x bretschneideri. NCBI lineage: Eukaryota > Viridiplantae > Streptophyta > Magnoliopsida > Rosales > Rosaceae > Pyrus > Pyrus x bretschneideri. The sequence continues at coordinate 601,873 of NW_025999657.1, forward strand.
GGTACAAAGAAGACGTCTGTAATCACATGCACGATCCCATGCACCTCCATTCGTACTTTGCCCTTGCCTTGCACACTGAGACTGAAGTTGTTTCCCAGCTTGACTGACTCTCGGAAATTTGCATCTATTTCGACAAATGCTTCCTTTCTACCACACATGTGGTTGCTACATCCTGAGTCAAGAAACCAAATCTGCTCCGTCTCAGCTTCCTTGGCATCCACTAACGCCATTAGCAGCATTTCCTCATTTGTTTCTGCAAAGTTAGCCTTGGAGTCCCTAGTCTTTTTAGAACATTCCCACTGAAAGTGCCCTAGTTCGTGACAGTTGTAGCATTCTATGATAGATTTGTCGAACCCAAATCTACCCCTTCCTCTACCTCTTCCCCGATAGGAGCCACGGCCACCACTCCTTCCTCCTTGTTGGACTCCAGTGGTAACTTGGAGAGTTTGTTCATCCATCACATGTTGACCCATCCTTTGTTCATGCACAAGCAAACTGCTCTGAAGTTCATCAATGGATAGAGTATCCAAGTCATTCGACTCCTCAATCGAGCAGACCACATAATCAAATTTTGATGTCATAGACCTCAAAACTTTCTCAATGATCACTATATCCTGCATTCTTTCTCCATGCACCCTCATCTTATTAGCTATGGTGAGTGTCCTCCCAAAATAATCATTGACAGTTTCTCCAGCCTTCATATGCAATACTTCGAACTCCTTTCGAAGTGCTTGCAACTGAGCACGCTTCACACGTGCAGTTCCTTGGTATTTCTGCTTCAAGGAATCCCATATGTCCTTCGCCGTGTCCTTCTTCAAGATCATTTCAAGGATAGAGCGATCAATGGCCTGAAACAAGTAGTTCTTGGACTTCAGGTCTTTCAGCTTCAGTTCCTCCAGTGCCTTCTTCTGTGAATCACTAGAGTCCGCTCCTCCTGCGACTGCAATGATCCCCATCTCCACCAGGTTCCAATACTCCTTGGAACGCATAAAGTTTTCCATAAGCATGCTCCAGTGATCGTAGTGCCCATCGAGCCTGGGGATGGCAAGTTGCACAAAATTGTTCTCGGACGTCATATTCTTGTTCTTTCACGCAAGAAACTATGTTTGCTGGTTTTGGTCAGGCCCCTGTGATGGGGCTCTGATACCAGATGTTGAAACTGAACTGGGTTTACGTGAAGTTTTATGAATATGAACACAAAGTATTTTGCACTGGATAACTCAAAAGCATTCTTCTATTACTGAAAGACCTCGACCAGCTATTAAATAGCCTTACATCAACAAGAAAGTGAAATAACAACCCACGATAACAACAACCCTAGAATCTGGTAATCGACTAATTCAAAAACAGATAACAAACTTGTCCCTCAAGTATAGGAGGGTTATTAGCACGTCCAGGGAATAAACCCTAGAAACAAGGAAACCTATCAACTAGAATCTTTGACAACTTCAACAGATCTCATATTTTTCATGTCATCACTTAACGTATTTTCTAACGGATGTATGAAATTGAAATAAAATGATAAGTAAATATATGAAATTGAAATGTTTTAAAGATGTAAAAAGTTGCAATCGAGGATAAAATGTAATTTATCCAAAATTTTTTAACACATCCCACTTAAAATTTCAATATTAAATGATAAAGATGCCTTGATATGGAATGAGTAAGTGTTACACACTCTTAAGTTAAAGCCTACTGAAATTATGCACAGCTTTTGTAGGAGGCCACTGAAAGTTTATATAGTTTCGACAAATACTCGTGGAAAACTTGCATTATTTTGGTTCTAACTACTGATGTTTTAAAACAATTTAATATTGATATGCTGAAATCAAGGTTCAAAAAGATGTTAGACGCTAGTGAGACGGTTGGTTGGGACTTAGTGCTTAAGCGGCTAGGTGGTGCCTTAGGGGACTAAGCAGATTTAAGTAATTTATTATATATTGTATAAATAAGTGTCTATTTATATTTAAAAAAAAACACATAATTGTATACATGAATTGCAAAATAATATGACATATAGATTATAAAGTATTAGAACATGTTGAAAACATGGGGAACAAGTATATAATGAGTGTTCACCCAAGTATTCAACAAGTGTCTTACATTTTATTGAAAAAATAAAATGCAAATGAAAATTATCGATTTTTTGTCTAAGTGAGAATCGCGACCTAGACGAACTTAGACGGATTAGGCAGGCAGGCACCTAAGCGGGTTTAGGTGCATTTTCTTAATTTTCAAACGCCTAAAGACTAATTAAGATGGTGACTAAACACGTAGTGTCTAGGCAACGGTAAACGGAGATTTTTAGAACAATGGATGCAACACCAATTATTTAGATTCTTAACGAGAAATAGAAGAAGTTTTGGGAAAATATTGTTGGAACTTATGCAAATTCAATTGGACGCTACAAAAGTTATAAAAAGTACGTGTGAGTGTGAGTAGTTTAGATAAGTTAGGTGGGTGTACTAAAATAATTATATATTTAAGAAAAACATGTGGAGTGATTTCGGTAAGTACTGTGCATTCAACAAATTGCGAGGACTAAATAAAACAACTTGATGTGTGCTCTATATTCTCAATGTTTATACAACATTATTAGGATTTTTATGACAACTAATCGTTTATGTTTTATATATTCATCAATTTGGTACTCAATGTTTCAAATTCATCAATGCCGTCCATTATCTGTTGCTCTACTCATTAATGTTGTCTCTTGTGCGACTTTGTTAGTCTACTTTCTTACGTTTACTCAGTTAGTTTCTACTTATTAAAGTGTTTTAAGCCATTTTCGTGTGTTTGTAGGTCCAAATGGCAAAGTTGGCAAGAAAAGGCAATTTGGAGCATTTTAGTGCAGTTTTAGGCTTGGAATGGATAGCACATGCATGAAGCAAGGTGGATGGACGTTTTTAAAGATCAAAAGAGGCTAGGAATGTGCTTAACATCTGAAGAAATTAATTCAAGACTCGGAAGATAAGGAATCAGCTGAAAGCAAGGAGATCTTATCCAACCTTATCTTATATTATCCCATATTATCCAAACATTATCCTATTTAATCCAACATTATCTAAACTCATCTCCAGCAGCAATAGGAGTCCTTATCCTATTTTAAATCTTTTCCCTCTGAATTTAGGAGTCCTTATCATGTTATACAATACATATCTGATTTTAGAAATCCTGAAATCATGCAAATAACCTAATCCTTCTTCTCTTAGAATTGTGCCATGCCCTATCCTTGTCCTCCAAGGATTGGTGATGTGAACCCTACCCAATATATACACATTTATGCCGCACAAAATAGAGAGGGGGGACCTTAGAGAGAAATTAAGAGAAATTAAACACTTTGTGTCGCAGCTTTGTGAGGAAGGAGAGTTTGGAGCCGTGCCTGCCATCCAAAGCCTTTGGGATTGCTGGAGCGTTTCTAGGTGTATTATATCCTTAGTTTTAGTCCAATATTTGTTTTAATTTGGTTTTCAATTATGATGAACATGTGGAACTAATTTCGTTTTAGCTAGAGGTGAATTCAAAACCATGAACATATGTGTGATATGAATTGATTACATCCAGTTATTGTTTCATAAATCATGAATGCAATTTACTTATCTGTTTGATTGATAATTTATTCTTGTATGTTGATTAAGGATGCATACTTAGTTTGCATGCATGAATTTGATGCTAAAATATAAGGGAATTTCACCTAATAGTTATGAACGTATATTTACAAGTAGTAGAGGTTGCTAGTCACGATCGCGTTAAGTAAATTCCTAGCTGGAGTATCATGCAGTTCATAGTTACGAATGCCATGTCCATGCTTATGATTTTCACAGAACTTAATGATCTTTGATATGTATCTCTATTATGCAGTTCATGTAGGGAACTTGATAAGAATAATTTGGTTGCGTCGTTGAGTCCAATTTAATGAAATTAAGAAAATCTAAGAGTTAATTTGTGTAGTTCACAATTGATTTGGGACATTATCATTCATGGTTTATTAGAATAATAATTGGAAATCGATTTGTATGCATATGTGTCATGTGTGGAGATGAACACTCTAGCTAGCCATTCACCCCATTAAAACATCCAATTTCGTCTAAAGTTGTTTAGAGTCTTTAAATCTGTTTGTTTTTACTTTAAATTCGTCAAAACCCACTTCCCATTTATATTTCGTGTCTTTTAGTTAGAATATGTTCAAACTGGTTTCTTTCTAGTGTTTTGAGTCAACATAAGTTAGAATTCGTCCATACACATTGTTTTGAGTCAATTTGTTTATTTTGTGTAGTTTTGAGTAGTTTGAGTCATAAGAGTTTAGTTAAGTGTAGTTGAGTCTAATTTGAGTAGATTAGCAGTCTCTCATAATATCCGACCTAGAATGATTCCTACTTTCACATATTACAACTATCAAAAAAAAAATTTTAATTTGTATGTTAGTTTATATCACATTATCTCTAACGGAGTTAGATATGAAAAACAATTTTGATCTGTAGCGCAATAGACAAGGGACGACAAATGAATTTACAAAACATGATGGAAATTTGTGATAAGAACCCCCCACATTATTTTACAACATTATGTACTGGCTTTCTCATACGTAGAGCCCACTAATTAAGGCTCTGCTGAAGATGTGGTGCACAACATAGCACAATGATGTACTCTCTTTTCATACGTAAATGTCTTTTTAGCAGCTATGGCCTACAGTTGCACAAATTATTACATGCATAGTTGATTTTTACATAAAAAGCATCCCAATTTCAAAAGTAAGAACCAGCTTTCGGTTCCCTCCGCAAATCATGCACGTACACCTTTGTCAACTTTACACAAAAATCGAAGTTGGGCATCTCATAAAAAATAAAATTCGGCTTATTTTTAGTTCCATCTTTAAAACTTGATTTTATTAAAAAGAAATTCATTTTATTATGTAACTAAAAAATCGTCAATTTACTATCTGAAATTCAAAATTTATTGCATTATACATTATAAAATTTAAAATTCGCTCCACATTACTTTAATTCTGTTACGTTGGCTTGATTTGAGATTTGAGTACACCAAGCTAATCAATGTCTTTTTTATTTTATCTTTGCAACTCAAGCACAACAACTTGAAAAAAAATTCAATTCTTAATTTCTTCTTTTAAACTTAATATTTTCTTATTGATGAATGTTAATGGATAGTAGAGATTTATAATCCAATTCATTGGCACATGTGACATAGTCTTATTGGGAGGTAGATCTCACATGTGTTTTAGGGGTGACCTTTTTGTTTTGGAACAAGAAAAAAATCCACAAATCAAAGTTAAAAGAATTTTGAATTTCAAACAAAAAGTTGCGAGTTTTGAATTAGAATAAACAAAATTTGATCAAAATCGAATTCCATGAAGCATAACCAAAAGTAACCTTAAAATTAACCAATATGATAAGACAACACCACCTAGTAATGTTCATGTCACGAGATAAATAAAATTAATTAAACAAGCTAGAGAAAGAAAAGGACTGAATTATTCATCCTAATTAATATAGATTATATGATAATTAGGTATAGCCTTGCTTGTATTTGCGGAAAAGGTCTTCGGTTTTGGCATTCCGAAAGGCACAGCAGCCTATCAAATAAACGGCAACGAGAGCAATGAGAGTGATGATCAATATAATGTTGGCTCTTCTCCATTCTTTCTTGAGATTAGCAAGTAATCCAGCTTTGCAGGAATCGCAGTTGAAGCAAAGTTGGGTCTGGTCGTTGTTCCAATTCAGGCAATCCATGTCGGCTGCGTTGTTGATGGGACTTATCCAGTACGTTGGATTCACGAACGTGTAACCACATTGTGTGGGTGGCTTACAGCATCCTGACTGTAGACATAACAAATTAAATTAGACAAAAGAAGAATCATCGCCACAAGGAATAAAGCATAAAGATGTATTAGAACTTGCACTAACACAAGGAATAAAGCATAAAGATGTATAAGGTTAGAACATCTCTAAGAATCTTGATAAATTTACAGTTTAAAACATATTAATATATTTTTTTTTAAATGATAGCATTAGTGGGTTAAGTTGTTGAGTATTAGGAGGAGAATGATCGGTGGAAATCGAATTTGCACTGGAGTATATAAATACTATTATTTTTCGCCATTGTAATAAAAAGCCATCTCCAAAACATATTAAACTGAAGTACTTAACAGTTGAGTTTTTGGATCAAACAGAAATGAAAATAATTATCGTTAATTAATTAATTTGAAGACCTGGAAATTATAGTGGGATTTGGAAAAGAAAAAGAATTTTCAACTGATAGATTTACAGAAATTCAATATTGGCCCTATCAACCGTGAATAGGACTCGAAAGAAAAAGAAAATTAGCGCAATTAGTTTTCTAGCTTGCCTCAAGAAATTGTACAATAAATTACAGAAAATAGCTAACAAAGAAAGTATGTTCAAGATCTTATATTATCTCTCATTTAACCGGATCTTATACATACACACCTACGAGATTAAAACTATTTTTCTAAAATCTCTTTTTTTATAAATAAAAAGCCCAATTCCTTAAGCACTCCAAACACGTAATTGTTTCATTAGAAATTATATTCAAGTTGCTTTAAATTAATTGATTGAATAAAACTTGAAAAAGAATAAAAATTTAAATTAATTGATGTTGGAAGAAAATGATACAAAATTGTTTACCTGTAAGGGGGTAATGTGAGCGTTAAAAAAATCCTGAGCCATGCTGTAACTCTGATTCAACTCAGCGCACATATTTGTAGAACTAAGACAAGTTCTTATGCGTTCCCACTTAAAAGGGCTTCGAACTCTACGGCGAAGCCAACCGGAGTAATCATCAAGATGATATTCTAGGTAAGACCGGCTCGGTTCGAGGTGGCCGGAGCCTCTAATAGTGACCATGTAGATGAAAACCACCAAAGCAGCAAGCAAGATTATAAGAACCAGCATGGCAATGAGGTAACAGATAAGGAGCCATGGGATCCTCCAAAACGCTCCCACAAAGCCGGCGATGGCCACAACCAGGAACAAGATGCCTAAAATTATGACAGGCCATTGTAAAAGTTTTACACAAGAATTGTCTGGCTCTGTTGCGAGCCAAATTCCTGTACCAATGATTGGGATTGAGAGGAGCATCGCAACGAAGTTGATGGCTCCGATGACATTGTTGCTAGGTGCCATTTCGGTCTCTAGATCGATATGTTCCTCTCCTGTTTAAAAACAAAATTTAGTAAGGCAGGAAAGATATATCTCAGGCCATATATCAAAGGGTAGGGAAAAGAAATTAAGGTAGAAGTAGCAAAAGCCAGAAGGGCCAGATTCTTTTATTATACAAGGGAGTATGGGAGAGGAAAATCAAGCGCAGAACCTCGAGTTCAGATTTAACCTTTAAACCCTTTTGGCATCAAAACCAACACTTTTTGTTCCTTCCCTTGGATCCATGTAAAGATAGTAAAGCAAGTGGGAATGATTTATTTTTGTTGGAGTTTGAGACCCTCTTGTCCCACATTGGTTAACAATATTTTTGAATAATAAAGTATAAGTATTTCGGTTCTGTATTTCTGTTATTTTATTGTTTCTAAATTGTTCTCCAACAATCTTCGAACAGTATGGAACAATCGGGAACTAAACCTCATTCTGAGAAACCTGAGAAATTTAAGGGCGGAGACTTCAAAAGATGGTAGCAGAAAATGCTGTTTTATTTGACAACCTTGAATTTGGCTAATGTTCTGCGCGAGACTGTACCTACTGCAGATGGAGAAAATATTTTTTCTGCAGAAACTTTAATGGCTATAGATGCCTGGAATCATAATGATTTCCTCTGCAGAAACTATATTCTCAATGCATTAGATGATTCATTGTATGATGTCTATGTAGTATGCAAAACAGCCAAGGAACTTTGGGAATCACTTGAAAAAAAATATAAAATTGAGGATGTTGGTTCGAAGAAATTTGTCTTGGGCAAATTTTTGGACTACAAAATGGTGGATTCCAAGTCCGTTGTCTCTCAAACTGAAGATCTCCAGAAAATCATCCATGACATTCATGTTGAAGGGATGGTGATCAATGAGTCTTTCCAAGTGGCGTCCTTTATAGAAAAATTGCCACATTCTTGGAAAGAGTTCAAGAATTATCTCAAGCACAAACGTGAAGAGATGACCCTTGAGGATCTCATTGTAAGGCTGAGAATAGAGGAAGATAACAGAAAGAATGAGAAGAGCCTGGTTTTGAGTATGGAAGCCAAGGCGAATGTTGTTGAAGGAAGTTCATCAAAGCAAAGGCCGAAGTTCCAAAAAACTAAGAAGAAGGAAAAACACTTTATCCCTGGTGCGAAAGGCAAAGACTTCAAGAAAATCAAGGGAAGTTGCTGGGTTTGTGGAAAGCAAGGCCATAAGGCTCAAGAATGTCGCCATCGAAGGGATCAAGGTCCTGGAAATCAAGGCAACAATAACCGCGCTAACCTGATTGAAAACAATGTGGATGCCTTGGCTGCAATGATTTCTGAAATCAACCTTGTATCTGATCACGATAATTGGTGGATAGATACCGGTGCAACTCGCCATGTGTGTGGTGACAGAAATATGTTCTCTTCGTACCAGAAAATCGAGGGAAACGAGCAGCTGTTTATGGGAAATGCATCTGCATCTGTTGTGGCTGGAATAGGGAAATGTGTTCTGAAATTCACTTCTAGAAAGGAATTAACCCTCCTTGATGTGCTACATGTCCCCGATATAAGGAAGAATCTTGTTTCTGGTCCTATCCTTAGTAATAAAGGATTCAAACTAGTTTTTGAGTCCAATAAGTTTGTACTCACTAAAGGGGGAATGTTTGTAGGGAAGAGTTACCTTGATGATGGATTATTCAAACTAAATGTACTTGTTAATGCTATGAATGAAATAAATAATGCTTCTGCTTATATTGTTGATTCGTCTAATTTATGGCACTCTAGGTTAGGACATGTAAATTTTCGTTCACTTTTTAGAATGCATAATTTAGGTTTGCTGCCCAAAATTGATTATCTAGATAATGTTAAATGTGAGACTTGTACAGAATTGAAATTTGCGAGTCAAAGCTTTAAATCAGTGCATGAAAAGTCCAATGATTTATTAGATTTAATTCATAGTGACTTGTGTGATTTTAGATCATATCCAACTCGTGGTGGAAAGAACTATTATGTAACATTTATAGATGATTTCAGTAAGTATTGTTATGTTTATTTACTTCATAGTAAAGATGAGACCTTGGATATGTTTAAGATATATAAGGCAGAAGTTAAGAATCAACTTAATAAGAAGATTAAAGTCTTAAGGTCCGATAGGGGAGGAGAATATGAGTCTCATGCCTTTGCTGAATTTTATGCCACACATGGCATAATTCATCAAACAACAGCCCCTTATACACCGCAACAAAACGGTGTTGCCAAACGAAAAAATAGGACTTTTAAAACATGATCAATTCTATGTTGAATAGCTTTGGGCTTCCACACAATTTGTGGGGTGAAGCTTTACTTACTGCAAATAAAATTTTGAATCGAATTCCACCTAAAACGAGAAAGGAGTCACCATATGAATTATGGAAAGGAAGAACCCCCAACGTTTAAATTGCTTAAAGTGTGGGGTTGCCTGGCAAAAGTACAAGTACCATTGCCAAAGAGAACAAAATTAGGGCCTAAAACTATAGATTGTGTTTTTATTGATTTTGCATCTAATAGTTTAGCTTATAGATTCTTAGTTTTTCATTCCGAAGTCAGTGATATACATGTCAATACTATTATAGAATCTATAAACGCAATATTTTTTGAGGATATATTTCCATACAAAATAGGCAAGTCTAATTTATTGAAAAAGAGATTACATGATGATGTATCTGAGGTTAATGACGAACCTAGAGAACATGATGATGGTTCATCCTCATCTAGAGTTCAGGAAGAAGAAGAACTTGAACCTAGAAGGAGTAAAAGGACAAAAATTCGAAAGGACTTTGGGCCTGATTTTGTGACCTTATTAACCGAGACAGAACCTCAATCATTCAAGGAGGCCATGTCCATTCCTGAAGCTCCATTTTGGAAGGATACAGTTAACAGTGAGATAGATTCCATTATGCAAAATCATACATGGGAATTAGTCGATTTGCCCCATGATAATAAGCCAATTAGGTACAAATGGATCTTTAAGAAGAAATTAAAACCTGGTGGTACGATTGACAAATATAAGGCTCGTTTGGTAGCTAAAGGATATCGTCAAAAACATGGTTTGGGTTTCTTTGATACATACTCGCCTGTAACGAGAATTACGTCAATAAGACTGTTGATTGTTATAGCTGCACTCCATAACATGGAAATACATCAAATGAATGTAAAGACTGCATTCTTAAATGGAGACTTAGATGAGGAAATATATATGGAACAACTCGAGGGGTTTGTGGTTAAAGGTCAAGAACACAAAGTTTGTAAACTTGTGAAATCACTATATAGGCTTAAACAAGCTCCAAAGCAATGGCATGAAAAATTTGACCATATTATGATAACACATGGTTTTAAGATAAACGAGTGCGATAAGTGTGTCTACACAAAAACTCAAAATAATGCTTGCGTTATGTTGTGTTTATATGTAGATGATATGCTTATAATGGGAACTAACAAAGAGATAATAAATTGGACCAAGAAGATATTGAAATCAAGTTTTGATATGAAAGATCTTGGATTAGCTGATGTGATTCTTGGTGTAAAAATAAAAAGAAACCAAGAAGGATATATTCTTACTCAATCCCATTATATAGAAGCTACACTTAGAAAATATGGTCATTTGGAAAGTAAAGATGCAATTACTCCTTTTGATGCCAATAGCAAACTTAAGAAAAATAGAGGTGATGCTATATCTCAATGTGAATACTCACAAGTTATTGGAAGTCTTATGTACATTATGAACTGCACAAGGCCTGACATAGCATACTCAGTGAGTAGACTGAGTAGATATACATGCAATCCTGGGCATGATCATTGGGAAGCTTTAATTCGAGTATTGAGATACTTAAAGCATACAATGAATTATGGATTGCATTATACAAGGTATCCTCATGTGCTTGAAGGATTTACTGATGCGAATTGGATATCGGATAGTAATGATACAAAATCCACAAGTGGATATGTATTTACTTTGGGAGGATCAGCAATATCTTGGAAATCTTCTAAACAAACATGCATAGCTCGATCAACTATGGAATCGGAATTTATAGCTCTCAATATGGCTGGAGGAGAAGCTGAGTGGCTAAGAGATTTTTTGGAGGATGTTCCCATACGGCCTAAACCTGTAACGGCAATATGTATACACTGTGATAGTTTAGCTGCACAATTTCGAGTTAAAAATAGTGTATACAGTGGGAAGTCTAGACAAATTAGACGAAGGCATAATACAATAAAGCAATGGCTCTCTAGTGGTGTAATTTCTATTGACTATGTTAAATCAAAAGATAATATTGTGGATCCGCTTACTAAAGGTTTGTCTAGAGAGCAAGTTAAGAGCACATCGAGGGGAATGGGTTTAAAGCCAATAGAGTAAAATGAAACTGCCAAACGGAAACCTAACCTAATTGATTGGAGATCCCATGGTCTAGGTTCAATAGGCAAACTGGTTTAGTTAGATTCAAGAAGAAACACACTTACATACCCATTCCTGTGATGGAAGAAGTGTGGTGACTGCTGATAATGTAGGATACATTAGTTTAATGATATTGATACTTGTAAATCAAGTGGAATAGTAGCAGCCTATTCTTAATCAATATCAAATCAAGTGGAATAGTAGCAACCTATTCTTAATCAATATCACCTATATGAGAGTAAATGTAGGGTTGCATTTATGAGAATTACATGGCTACATTCTCTAAAGCTCTCATGAATCCAGGATTTGTTCATGACCAAAAAGAACACAAACGTATGAATTTGTGATGTGTAAATGTGGCATATGTTTTGCTTATTGTCTTGGTTTACTACGGAGATGAACAGTTCAAAATTTTATATTCACTGCATCATCTAGTAAATCCGATAAGTATATACTAAGGTAGGTTCAAGTCCAAAAGACACCTCTCCTGATGTATGTCACATCTATTGTTTACTCTCGTATCTTAGTGTGTCTAGGACCAAAGAGTCATCTCAAATGTGGGGTATTGTTGGAGTTTGAGACCCTCTTGTCCCACATTGGTCAACAATATTTTTGAATAATAAAGTATAAGTATTTCGGTTCTGTATTTCTGTTATTTTATTGTTTCTAAATTGTTCTCCAACAATTTTAAGGCGCGTTTTGATCTTTAGGTTGGACAATATTGTTATTCATACACCTATTTTTATTTCTCACATACTCTTGTAAAATTTTATTATTGATATTCTTCAATACAACTACTAAAATTAAGATAAATGTATGTAAAAAGTAACAATTGATGTGTGGATAGCACTACCCATTAGGTTTTATCACATACTTTGAGTATCACATTTTTGAAAAAGAATACCTTGAACAGGATGAAGGAATTTGAGAAAAAAAGACCAGTTGCAAGCAACTTATGCATAATCATGGAAAGATTTAGAAGGAAGCAATTATCTCTGTACAATAATGCTTTTGGCAGCTGCATCCACATGAATCGGGCTTTGCCCTAAAAATTTTGCATTGCACAAGGAAAACAACTTCTATGGGTTCACTGTCATCGTGGCTTTCCATGCATTCCAATAAAATAATGATATGAGTAGGGCTTTAAAAAATACATTGTATTATTAGAACAAGACATTACGTAACAATGAACACGTTTTATTTAAGTCATCTTTTGCACAAGACCCCAACTAAAATAAGTTAGGGTTTTAAAATTTGAAGTCTTTGGAGTTGGCCCAGGTATAGAACTAGGGATTAATTTTTCAAATTCCTTTAGATATGAGGGATCACATTCTTTGTTTTACCATAAAACTATCTATTAAACATTCTGTCTATGGCATTATAGACTCTTTGTATGATTCTAACGAATTCAGTACGCATTTTACACTCATTGTTTCTTATTCTAAAGGTAAAGCCGCCATACATAATTCATAAACACTTTGTAATAGCTATAAAACTTTTAACAACAGCAGAAAAAAGTTTGTTGTTTGACATGCAACTAAAGATGTACGTTTGCAATGTAAGGAATTACTTTCAATACCCAATAGATTTTTTTGTTGAAAACTGACAATAGGGGGCAAACTGGCTAATTCTTGCTAGTTCAGGGTAAATTGGCAAAAGAGTGCTAATTCAAGGGGGTACATAGCCGTTTACTCAAATAAAAGTGCCTTAGTAATGATAAATTTTTAAATAATATTAGAAATATATTTTTAAAAGCACTTTTACTTACTAAAAGTGTTTTCAACTGGAAGCATATTAATTTTTTTTAATAAAGTTAGAAGTGTTTACTGAAAAAAGCATATAACGGGTGTTTCTTCTCGTACACGTGAAATCACTCATTGTAAATAACAATCGTGCCGGTGGAAAATCCTGGCTTTAAGATATATTATAAAATCACAACAATAAGACATTAGGATCACAGATTCAATAAACCAAATTACAATGAACCAATTACAATTAACTTATCATGGCCTGAAGATATAGCATTGTTTGGATGGTATACTATCGACCACTCAAACTACATCCAAAAGGTGTTGTGCCACTTTAATGAAGATATAATGAAGGCTTTGAGTACTCCTATGGTTGTTCGAACTTTAGATGCAAAATGAGATTAATTCCGTCCTAAAGATGAGGATGAAGACACTACTACTGTAAATAGCTTTCGCGAGGTTAAAGCATCCACAAATTTTACAGTTACATACTAAGAAAATATTTTATTTGTCCATAACAGCTAAATAAAACAGCTACTGTTGTGGTGGTGTTTGTGCAACTTGGTCAGCATGATGCTTCTATTCTAGGTACATTCATCAACTTTTATTATAATAATGCAATAAATTTTTCCAACAAAAGACAACCATAAAATTCATACAAAATTGAGTATTTCCTATCCAAGATCCTTCTCCTTTGTATGTCATGATTGGTTTACTGTCTGATGCTTGTTCCATTGGACCAGCAGCAGAATTGAGTATCTACAACATCATAATTTCCGTATATTCGAAAATGCACAACTTATGACAGACCATTTAAAAACAAAATTAATTACTAAAACAAATTTGTTCTTTATTTGGATGTATAGAGACTTACCTAAGAAATCGAAGATCGTCGACAATGAAAGCATAGGAAAAAGGAAACGAGAACTGGGATATGGGGGGAGAGAAAGTTTTGGAGTTTGGAGGATAGAAAATTTTGGAGTTTGAAGGAGAAGAAAATGAGTGGTTTGGGGAAAATGATGAGGAATAGATGAATGAGAAGAAGATAGTGGATATGGAATAGATAAATGCAAACCTTAGGCGACGAAACATTCGTCACCGAAGGTTTGCATTTATTTTTCACCATAATTATCTCACCGACCAGTTCAAACACTTTGCAACAAAGGCTGTTGTTCGTCATGCTAGACTAAAATGGGGACAAAGGTTTTCTTGCACAAAAAAAAGTTTGTCGAGTAATAAATTGGCACCAAATCATTATTTTCGCATTTTTTCTAAAGATTGTGCGACAAATTATTCAGTTCGTCGTGTGAAGTCCTCTTATGCAACAAACTTCTTCATCGCCAGAATTTTTCAATTTTTTTTTTTTTGATGAGATCAGTTGGTGCAACAAATCGCAGATTTTGTTGCACAAAAAGCACTTGTGCAATGAAACTGCCTGGTCACCTATAGTTTTGACGTGCAAATAACTTTTTCTACTAGTGAGAGGTCTTGGAACTTGAAGTTCCTTATTATACTTGGTTCAATGCAATACACCATACATCTTCTTTGCTGTGAATCTTTTAGCATGATACATCAATGCACTTACATGCAAACACTGGATATGTGCGAAAGACATCCTACATTACCTTAAGAGTACAATGGGTATGAACTTATTTTATCCCTACACATTACTGAGTGGATCCAACCCCTGAGCGACCTAGTGATGTTCATTTTATTGGTTATGCTAGCACTAGTTATTTATCTAACCCGACAAGACACGTTCTCAAACAGGTTATGTCTTTACTGTTAGAGATATAACAATATCTTGAAAATCAACCAAAAACGAGTTTGTTGCTATGTCTTCAAATCACGCTGAGATTCTTGCCCTACATAAAGCATCATGTAAATGCTTTTGGTTGAGGGGTGTGATTGATCGCATAAGAACCTCATGTGGTTTTTCTTCCATCATTGTTGTTTTAGCAACGATTTATGAAGACAACGCTACATGTATCGACCAATTAAAGAAAAGATGCATTGAAGGCGAAAATACCAAGCACATTGCTGTAAAGTATTTCTTCACTCATTAGCAACAAAGGCATCACAAGGTTGAAGTTAAGCAGATCTGATCCCAAAACAATCTTGCTGACATATTCATGAAGTCACTACCAAAATCTCTTTTCATAAGGTTGTTCATGAAATTGGATTGTGTAAACATTCAGATTTGTATCACTAGTAGTTCTCATGGGGAGTCTTGTTGAACTCAGAAAGAGTATTTTAAAGTATACTCACATGATCTTAATGTATTATTTCCCTACGGGAGCACTTTTTCCCATTGCATTTTTACTAACCTGACGAGGTTTTGATGGTCATACCTTTGTGTGCATCAATGATCATCCTAAGGTTGTGATACATTGACATCCTATATTAACTCACCTTTTCTCCTTAAGACTATTGGATTACTATAACAAGGTTTTTGTGAGATTTTTCTTTTGATATGTGCCCCTACCATGAGACACGTGTTAGCAGTTATTGTACTTGGAGAGAACTGACGACAACAACTGCCACCTCCTAATCATATGTAGACCTAATGCGACTAATTCTTAAGTTGTACACACTCAAGAGAGAGTATTAATTAGGAATGTGAATATGTAACTTAAAGTAGAATCCCAATATTATTTGGAGATCAAATCCTCATAGGTTTGTACTTGTAAGGTAAGAAAACTCATCATGATTATTGTGAGTGTAATGCTAGAGAGACCAAAGTTTTAAACCAAATTTTGTGAACCAAATAATGTGGGTGTTGATGATTAGATTATTACTCAATTATTGATTAAAGTACTTATTTTTTATTGATGACACATTATTTGGTTTTAAAATTTGATTTCCCTAGTATTATTCTTATTATAAATAATGGTACAAGATCAAGAGGTGAAGACACAATTCTCATACATTTAAACTCTTCTCTCTTAGTCATCCCCTCTGTCTCACCCAATTTTATAATTAGTTTCACAACATAAGAAGTCATGGAATTTTATTTTATTTTTCCTAAATGTAATTACAATGTCGACTTTGAGCTTCCACCTATGAGAAAAAGTAATTATACGTGGGGAAGTACATATCATTGTTTGTATCTTAATCGAATAAATTCAATGATCGAAATCATTCAATCTATTAACTTTCATTTGAAGATCACTCTTAAAAAAACTTTTGAATTAGCGATCATTTAATCATCCATATATATCAACAAATAAATGAACGCTCATCATAAATATGTTACTTGGTACCTACACCTCGATTTGTATTATACATTTCAAATGAATAAATAATATTCAATTAAAAATTTTTTTTTTGTATAAATAATCTTCAAATAAAAATTAAGAAATTAAACAATTTCAATTATTACTTTGTTGAAGAGAATGAGGTCATTTGGCAAGGCAAGTATTATCCGAATATGAAATAGTGGCGACTTGGAGTTTCTACGCGGACCGCCCCTTATCCACTCCCTCCCTACTCTTCTGGACACAACATTCAAAACAATGGCGGCATTTGAGGCTGCACTCTCTGTCTCCTTCCTCTACTCGTCTTCTTTTCCTTGTTATTCCTCCAAACTCAACTCGTCCCCCAGACAATTGGCTCCCCTCAAGCTTCATATTCCCAATTCTACGCCTCCCAATTCCCTCGATTTTCTTCTTTCCGGTCCCCGACGCATCCCCACAAGAAAGCTCCGTTTTGAGCTGCTGTGCTCTGCGGTGGAGGAGATTACAGCAGAAGAAGAAAAAGCAGCAGTAGAAGAAAGCCAGCAGCAAAACCAGAAGAGAAAGCTGTACGTAGTGAATTTGCCATGGTCTCTGACTGTCGTGGATATCAAGAACCTCTTTGGCGAATGTGGGACTGTCAAAGACGTCGAGGTGCTTACATTTCTCTCCCTGTTTTGTTCCTTAAGATTTGTAATTTTCTTTTAGCAGAGCGATAAAGTTAATAGCTTAAAAATAGTTGGTTGTTAGGGGGTGGGATCGAACTGCATCAGAGTGTATAGGCATAATTACTTTCGGTCACTTTGTATTTGAAAAACTGAAATGTTGGGTAATAATATTAGTAAATGTTGGATTTTTCAGATTATAAAGCAACAAAATGGGAAGAGCAGAGGCTTTGCGTTTGTGACAATGGATTCCGGGGAAGAAGCTCAGGCCGTCATTGATAAATTTCACTCTCATGTAAGTTATTTAGGTATTCTATGATTGCCTTCGTTGTTGGTATTCTACTCACAATCTCAAATGGGGTTTTATTATTTCGAATGTTAAGCATGTACTCGGGCGATATCAATTGTATTATGGGTTACAGAGCTTGTGCTTTTGGGTTTGATAAGGAAAGTGAAGGTAATTTACGACATTGGAGTGGCGTGCGATAGATACAAGTTTATCTCCTTCTGTTCAAATGGCCAACACAATGAAATTAATTGTTTCTTAAGAACTTAAAAGTCTTGTTCTTTTCGAGTTTTCTTTGATACACTGAAGTGGTCTAAATAAATGAGTCTGGTAATGGTTCGAACTGTACCAAAGTATCCTTGTATGATATTTTCATTGCAAATGTTTTGTTTTATAGAGATGGAAATGATCATTAAGATTGAAAGAATATAATTACTGGTTGTTTTATTTACAGAGGCGGTACTATGTTGGATAATTTAGCACCTATTTTGTTGCACGCCTGACATGGACTAGGCTTTCTGCATTGGCTGTTCTTATTTAGAAAGAGTTTATCGTTTATGTTGTATGTTAGCTAGAGCTTTTCTGCATTGGCTGTTAGTATTTAGTGGATACCTTGTCCACAAGAATTGTATCAAAACAAGGTATCGTATATCTGTAAGCATATTTTTCACTTCCGAATTATTTGATACAGGAGGTGTTGGGTAGGACTATCAGAATTGAGTTTGCAAAGCAATTTAAGAAACCTTCTCCACCGCCCTCCAATCCCCAAATTGGAGAGACACGCTATAAGCTTTACGTGTCTAATTTGGGATGGAAAGTAAGATCAAGCCATCTCAGAGATTTTGTCTCTCAAAATTTCAAAGTTCCAGTTTCAGCCAGGGTTGTCTTTAGTGGCCCTTCTGGGAAATCTGGTGGTTATGGATTTCTTTCTTTTACTACAAAGGAGGAAGCAGAGGCTGCAATTTCTTCTTTGCAAGGGAAGGTAAGAAATGCATATCTACTTTGTCGGTCATTGTCATTCTTTTTTATTTCTCTGCTCAAGCTTTATAATAGCAGTTCATATGGATGTGTCATTTTGCTTCCCTAGGTGATATAAGTTGGTTTAGTATCTTAACTTTCAAAAGAAGACCGTAATATGGATTCCTTTTATGTTGCACACATACATCTATAGGACTCTGGGTGTCTGCAGTTATTGTAGAGAAAATCGTACCACTTATGTAAGCCAGAAGTTTACTTTTGGTTCATAAAAAGGGGTTGGTAGTATCTGCTCGGTAAATACTTGAAGGCATGATATATGGAATTGGAATCTTATTAATTATCCACAAAGCACTATATTAATATGTCATTCAATATTGTCACTTGTTTTACTTTGGATTCTGTTACTCGAAAACATTTTAGACCAAGAAGAAAGAACTACAGTGCATTTGGATACGAGGCTTTAAATAAACAGATTCTGATTTCAGCGGTAGTCTACATTGGCAGAAAGAGTCATTTATATACAAGATATAAGGATAGGCTAGATACAGTGAATAATTTGGCGGTATACATCAAATATGTTACAGAAGGAATTACTAACCGGAATATTTTATATGTCATTAACTTTACAGTTAACTATAAAAATATTAAGTGAAATTCTTAGATTTAATGTTTTACATTCAAAATGGCACTTAACAGTTTATCTTTGGCAGGAATTGATGGGCCGACCAATTAATCTAAAATTTAGTGAGAAGAATGTTGGTGATTCTGGAAGCCAAAATGTTGATGACTCTGGAAGCCAAAAGGAAGAGGGAGATAGTTTTGAGGGTCAACCTGAAGAATCGTAAGTCCACAGACAGTCTTTGACCAAATTAATCCGTTTTTATTGCAGATTATAATTGGAATCTTGGGAAAGCAGAAATTTTGACCTCAACCCCCCATGTAGAGATGGAAAGTGTCCTCCTGTTGTCTGTACATTTTTCATTGTCATTTCCCTTCATCTTAGCGTTAGTTCTTGGAACAATGGTTGTGTTCTCTGTCTTTCTAAAATGTTGGCATACTTGCTACTAGATTGTACCACATAAAGAGAGTAATTATTTAACCTTTGTGATTACTCAATGAAAGCCTCTTTACAGAGTACAATTTAATATTACGTTTTAGGGTTTAGGGATAAATTTCCAACATATATTTTCAGATGTTTTCTGGACAAAACTATTGTTTTGGATGCTAATTGTATGCATAACAAAGTTGACCCTTTCTTGAGACAGCTTCTTTAGAGTCTAAGCCAGCGTTTTGATTAGTAACTACGTTTTGTGGATCATCTAAAAAATAGGTATGCTCAATGCCTTTGGATACTAGAATATTTGCGTGTGCACACACGGGTGTCCGTATGCTGTGTTATTTTTGTTTGGACAGGAGGTAGACCTTTAGATTTTACAAATAGAAAGTGTTTTGTTCGTTGTGTTTCCCTCTTGAGGGTTTAATTGATGAAAAAAGTAGTCGGAGGCTGCAGGGTTGATGAACACTGAAATGGGCTAGCGTACTCTAATCATAGCTGTATGAAGGCAGGAGCGTAGCTTAGGATAATAGTTGATGTTTTCTTTTCAAGTCACAATTGATATACTGAAGGGATGCCTTTTGAACTTTTAAGTTACTTGTTAAATTGCATTTTAATGTTGTTCATTTTGAAAAGTTCCACAAATCAATCAATTAGTTTGTTGTTTTACATTTTAGAATCGTTAAAATTCGATCAAAAGCATGTCAAATTTTATTCGGTGTTTTTTCTTTTGTAACTTTTTTTCATAGCAGCATTTCTTTCTATTAGTTGATTGGAACCAAACTCTCTTTCTCACATCCCCCCTCCTTCCTCCTCTCACAAAGTGTGGTGTTTGAAGAGGTTGACAATGACGGAAATCGCCTAATAGCAGTTAAACAGATATGTGTTGGGTTGGGAAACTGGACCACATGAAAGGAAGCTAGGGTGGACTGACATTATGTTGCTTGTTGTACCGCTGCATTTTGCTAGGTACTCTAAATTTAGTAAAAGGCGAAACAATAGTTCGCTTTGTGCTTAAAGCATGCTCTGTCTACGTTCACTAAATTTAGATTCCATGTAAAAGAGGGTACAAATTGTTTATAGGCTAAGATGAATCTAGGGTTGGCGTGACTTTGGAAAAGAGGCTGTCCAAAGTTTAAAGAAGTTGTTTAGCAGAGAGAGAATTAAGTCGTTCTTCGTGACGAAAAATAGCTTCGTAATCGTCCCATCATACCTTAATTTAATGTATAACCTCTTTTTTTAAGGTTTTTACTCCACCTTCACATGGAAACCGTTCAGTTTAGAGAAAGCAAAAGTCTGGCGAAGGTTGGAAGAAGTTTGGTAGAGAGACAAGTCTTCCTTAAGTCTTAAGGCTCTCGACAGAAGACAGCTTATTTTTTAATGCAATATCACATTTCCTTTAGTTTTTTGACTTGCTTGACCAATAATATGCTGGGTTTTACCCAATTTTAAAGTCATGCTTTCTTCTCTCTTTTTTAGGGGACTGGGATTTGTTCAACAATTTGTTGGGAAAAAACGTTGGTCCCTACAACACTCTTTAAGCCCCCTTTTTTGAGACCCACATTTTCACGTTTGTGGATTTTGAAGAGAAAATGGAGCAGCACTACATATCCCATTGGGGGATGATGACTAATCTTCTCAGTCGAAATTTCTCATTCTACATTCTCGGCTTTCCTTCTCATTTTGTAAAGTTCAACCATGATGAGAATCGTTACTTTCTAGTTCACTCTTTAAAGATAAACTCTGTAAAAAATTAATCAAATCAAAAATCGTGCTTCTCATTTTGTTCTACCTTCTCAACTCCTTTTTTTCTTCTACAATTTTGCATCATGATCAAAATCGTAGACTTTCTAGTGTTGACTGAAAAATAAGGTTATTGTCTTTATTGGATAATCGTTAAATAACCAAAAGATACCGGATTTGGTTGATTTTTGGCAGAGTTGATTTTTAATCGATGACCTAGAAACATAGATGATTCAGATCATCATGCAACATAAAAAGATGAGAAAGAAGAACCGAGAAGGTGGAACATGAATGTTTAAATGAGAAGGTCATCTTTGCGATATTGTTTCTAACATTATGTTCTTCCTTTTTCTTTTCTTTATTTATCCAACCTAGAAAGGCTGTGTCATCATTGACTCATATGTTCTCTTTGGTCTAAAGTAGAGACTAATCCATGTTTGTCACAAACCACGAAGAAAACCTTCCCTGCATACCCCCATTGTGTCACTCTCTCTCTCTCTCTTCTCGCAACACTCTATCCTTACGCGATTCACAGAAGGACAGAGAGAGTAGCAAAATGGTGATATGCAACCGCGATAGGAAAGTTTTTTCTCCAAATTTAAGCTTTGTTAATGTAGACTTTAATAGTGAAAATTAGTAGTGTAGATTTCTTGCAAGAATGCACTTGAAAATTTGGTACACCCACCATGGCGGCTCTAGTTTTAGTTTTTGGTACAATGCCTCTTTCACCAATTTAATGGAATGCGATATGCTCACTTGCAAATGCATTACTACTTTAATTTAATGAAACTCCCAACCAACACCAGCACGTTGGTCCACAACTATATTATCTCCCAAACAAATTGAAAAAAAAAAAAAAAAAAAAAAAAAAAAAAAAAAAAAAAAAAAAAAGAGAATGAACGAAGAAAAAGAAATGAAAAGAAAAAGCAGAAAACAACACAACTCTCATCTTCTAGTCTATGAATTTTGATCTGCTTTTGCTTTCCATGTAAGCTGCTTTTTTCTCCCACAAGTCCCAACCAATCTTGTCTCCCTTCAAATAAACTTAACTAGCAGAAACTCTCCTATTGTGTACTTGCTGTTCCTGCCTTGACAACTCTGCAGAATCTCTACAAACTCGGTGTCTGTCTTCGAGTGTGCTCATTGCTAGCAAAAAAAAATCCCCAACAAATCCAATCAAAACAGGAAGCAATCTTCAGGTAAAATTTTGGTCATTTCGACAGCCCTTTCCTCGACTTTGCAGTCTTAAAACTTAGCACCTCCGCTATATTAATTGTCAAGCAACTGTTTTAACCTCAATTATTTTTCTTTCTGTTAACATCATTGTCTTTTAATCTTTGTGTTGATCTCTAGGGAAAATTGTATTGACGAATGAAACAAATGATTCACAGTGTGAACAGAAACTTGGGCGGGTTTTAGAATTTAGATTAGTGAAGGGGTCTCAAGGCAGCCGTAAGACTTGGATACCATATATGAACACCAAAGATTGTTCCCAAGGTTTTTGTAGTTTGCATTGCCCACAGTGGTGTTACATGGCAGTACCACCCCCACCTGCCTTTGAGTTTCCTCAAGAAGATTCGTCGTCTCCCATTTTCTCTCCTCTTGTTATTGCAATTATCGGCATTTTGGTCAGTGCTTTTCTTCTTGTGAGCTACTACACCGTAATTTCCAAGTACTGCGGTAACGAGGACCGGAGGAGAGCAAGAAGAGAAAATCATGGCCAGAATGAGGAGTTCGATGACGATCACACCCAGTCGATCCATATGCCGTGGCATATCACAACGGCTGGCTTAGATGAGGCTTTGATTAAGTCATTAACAGTTTGTAAGTACAAGAAAGGAGATGGATTGGTCGAAGGAACAGATTGTTCGGTTTGTTTGAGTGAGTTTGAAGAAGATGAGAGCCTGAGGCTGTTGCCTAAGTGCAATCATGCTTTCCATCTCCCTTGCATTGATACATGGCTTAAATCTCACTCCAATTGCCCTTTGTGTCGCGCTACAGTAGTTTCTGCAAATGCTTCTCAGTTGCCACCTAATGCAGTGTCTGAAAGTCCTCCATTAACCGATCGCGATACATCATCATTTGCTGAAAGCCAAGGAGCATATGAAAATGCGGTAACGGCACAAGATTCAGAGAGGGGTTCTTCTCAAAACGTGGAAGCAATACATGGAGATCATGCTATTCCGAAGACATCATCGGGACTTGCTTTTAGTGATTTGGGAAATGCAGAGGGGCGAGATAGTACCATCATTGAGATTGCAGGAGATCATGAGGTATATCATCAAGCAGTTAGAAGGTCGGTTTCCATGGATGGTTCAAGTGGGTACCGTGTTTTAGTTGCAGATATTCTTCGCATGAATGATGAAGACGATGGGGAGGACAATGATATTGATCATGTGGGAGGCTCAGATGACGTTGCCGGTTCTTCGAAACAGTCAACTGGAGGAGCTGGAAAATCTAGCCATACAAAAGGAGTACTCCTGCATTGTGTTATAAGTCCAGTTGCAATGAAGAGATCATTTTCAAGCGGAAGATTCTGTTAAACTAGGTATTTGGATTAAAGTGCAAAATTTTGATTTTGCTCTGAAATAGGTATTATAATTATCTGTTTACAATCCATTGTTAGACTCCGTGAGCTTTTAAATCCATAAATTGTTGCATATGATGAGTGTATAGAACATCATTTTTAGGGTATAAAACCACTACACGAAGTGTGATGATTTTTTAGACCGATTGATATACACTCCTGGTGTGCAAATATTTCTCCGATTAGTATATTGTTGCTTTTGGAGTAAATTCTACTGTTTTCTAGTAAATTTAATTAAGTTTCACGGGCTCTAAGTGACGGGCTTGGAGTTTAATGTTCCTAAGTAAATTAAAGTATATACATTATCAAGGAATTTTCTCAGGTCTTACGGACCTTTGTAGCCTTTCACACTCAACCTGCCAGTCAAGCTTGTGAAACCACCTTTTGGATCCATGTGATCTGGATAGGTATCGAGTTTAAAGGAATGTATTTCCCTTGACGTGAGAGATATTTACATGATTGATAATGGATAATAGTAATTGTACACATGGTATGCATGTGCTTATTAAAATTTTGAAATTAAAATTTACAAAGAAAGAAAATATAAAATGGTCGCTAAAGCTTTTTAGTAACGACCTTCAAACGATTTTTCGTCCCTAAAGAGGGTTCATATCTTTAGCGGTTGTTCCTTGATAACTATTTCATCACTAAAAGTTTATTTTATTTGAGAGAAAAACATGAAGGAGAAAATGGTGGCAACTCATATGGTTACCTAGCTGTGAAGCTTTGAAAAACATTAAAACTATTTTGTGTTTAATTTACTATATTGACCATAACTTTTATTTTGGTTATTGTTCTTAGTTTTGTTAACATGTTTAATTTGATCTTTTCACCCTCTTCTAATTGACAAAAAAGATTTTGTTAATAGGTAGTTTAGATTAACAATACCAATTCAAGCCTATACGATCAACCAATAATTTGAAGTCCAACATAAGCTGAACTACTCGATGCGCACCCCTACTCCAGGCACATCTATGGCATACTCTCAGGCAGGACTCCCTTCTATTTGTTAAAAGACATGGGAAAACAAACGGGTGTAGCAACTGAAAGGAAATTGACCCACAAAAGCTACCCGAACATGCCATGCAAGTCGAGAGGCAAAATATAAAGGCCTCATCCAGACAAGACATCATGATTTCTAAGAGAACGGCCGGCGAGATGGTAATTAAACATTCACTTGATTACTATGCCGTTTTGGTTCCTTCGAAGTTTTAATGACGTTTACTAGGCCAATTTTTATAATTCTCAGTTTTATTTTTATTTTGGAGCTAGGCTTAACTTAGTATTCAAGTGAAATAATATGTTGTTCTTAAACTGTCGTATCATTTTTTTTCTTATAAACCTTACAGTGGCCTTCTGTGCTAATGATATAAAGACATGTTTTAGCTTCTTTGCATGTGCCCTTGTATCATTAGTACGTATGCCACCATGGCATTATCTCCGTTTCATGCAAGTTGCTCTTGTAATTGAGGTTTTTTTTTTCTGGTTACATGTGGAAACCGTGCACTAAACAACCGAAAAGGAAAACCGAGTATTAACTCAGTAGCTACTAGCTTACAACTACAAACCAACAATAAAGAAATTGAGAAGCTTAATTCACAGCAGTTGTGGTGATTCTAGTCAGATAATTAACACAATAACCTGGCAGCTGCTTCCTCTATTACTCTAAGCATGTGGTGAAGTGATGCTGCTATGTCATCTGCCGAACTTAGTAAGCACCCTTCTTCAATCTGCACACACACACATATATATAGAATGTTCATATTTTAGACCAATTTATTTAACTCATTGAATTCTTACAATTATAAGCAAACAAATATTTGCAAATATGGTAAACACCACCCATATACACAAAAATGTAAAGCCAATTATTGGTGACGAGACCATTCCAAGCAAATGACAAAACTGCCCCCCCCACAACAAATGTTTGCAAATTATGTAGTCTTGAGGCCTTTTCTATTAGAAAGTGTCACAGCAAGCGTGACAATTTTATGTGTTCAGACTCTAGATAGTACAATTACAGAATGTGAATAACTAACTAAACTTTGGTTCAAGTTAATGTTAATTATTTCGTAAATAAGTAGTATACGTACCTTGAGACTAATACAGTAGAGAACAAATGGATCCATGGTTGAAACAGTGAGATGAAGGATTGTGAGGTGAAGTGAATGAATTCCAGCGACCAACTTGGGAAGCTGTGATCTTGCTGCAATATTTCTGCGTGAGAGAATTTTAAGGTTTGCATGGGTCTCAATTAACGTGACCTCAATGTCAGCGGTAGCCCCCTTGGTTTTTGAAGTGTACTTATTGTTAGGGCAATGACTGTGAGACCACGAGTGCTTCTGAGGGTATTCCAGTAATTGTGTAAAAGGGGATGATGGCACGATTTTGGAGGGGGTGGTGACAATATCTTCTGGATTATGTTGTTGTTGATGTTGGAAAAGTTGGAGCTTTTGAGCTTCAAGGGACTGTAGGAGATGCTCAAGTTCCTTCACGAATTCTATGGCACCACCTACTATAGAGGCCTGGTCACCCTGTATGCAGATGCAGTTGCACAACCAAAAACAATGAGAAGAAAACAAAACATACAAAAATGAAGTAAAAAAGTGACGTTAAAAGTACTATTATGCATATGTGATGCTGAAAAGGTGGACAGGTAAACAGATATATACATGCATGCATACATATATATAATATTAAGATAGATTAGAAGTTCTTTAACAAAGAAAAAAAATTGTGTTTCCCCTGTAAAGCTAATTGGGAAATTAATATATAAATTAAAATTATGCATCTCGACTACACTTCCTAGATAGAGTTTAAGTTAATGGAAGAGAAGAAATTGATGGATGAACATGCAGTAGTGAAGTAGTAGTAGGCTAGGCTTGGCTTACCCTTTGGGCGTAAGAGTCGGGCATGAGAGAGCGGAGAATGGCAAGATGGTCGTTCATTTGTTTTCTGCGGTTTCTTTCGACAGCAATGTGAGTCATTCTCTGCGTCTCAGCTTCTTCCTTGTTCTTGCAAACCCTTGCCTTTCTCCTTCTCTTCTTCCTCCCTTGCCCTTCCCCTTGCCCTTGCGGCTGCTGATGGCTGCTCATCTGCTTCGTCTTCTTACCGCCACCACCACCTGCTGCTTCCAACATCATACTAGTATTACTACTTTTGGCGGCAGCGTTATTGCAGTAGTAGAATTTTTTAGGAGGTATGAAATTATTGGCGGTTTCTGAAGAGTAGTCTTGAGCTTGGCTGGTGTAGGGGGTTGCAGAGATGGTATCATAGACGATGAAGTTGAAAGGAGGATCTTCTAATAATGGCATTATTATCTTATGTATTTGTGTGTGTTTCTCTCTTCTCTTCTCCTCTCCTCACTTGTTTAGCATTACCTCCGGACTTTGATTCTTTAGCT
Source organism: Pyrus x bretschneideri (assembly GCF_019419815.1). Lineage (NCBI taxonomy): Eukaryota > Viridiplantae > Streptophyta > Magnoliopsida > Rosales > Rosaceae > Pyrus > Pyrus x bretschneideri. The sequence continues at coordinate 629,145 of NW_025999657.1, forward strand.
CTTTTTTCTATTCAAATACCACAATCATTTTATATACGAAACTCAACTCATCCTCTCTTCAGATTAACATGCACATATCAGAGACAGAGAGAGAGATGGTGCACGTGAGAGAGGCAGAAAAGGTGAAGTGCTTTTCAGCTTCGGAAAGTGAAGAAAAGAGAGAGGGACTCTCCTCTCTCTCTCCCCCTCTCTTTCTCTCTCTCTCTCTCTCATCCTTGGTTTGGTTTTCTGTCCAATTTGAGAGACGGTGTTAAAAAAAAAGCTGGGCCATGCCAGTTTCTGCAAGAGATGAGAGAGAGAAGGGAAGAGTAGTGGGGGACCCAAATCTATATAGAAATATGCATACAAACAACATAACAAGCTGTGCAAAAGCTACTCATCACATTCAAATCTGTGATGTGTTTTTGCAGCAAGGGACTGACTCGCGTACGTACTCTTAACCTAGCTAGATTCTCTTTTCTTATATACATATACATATATATACATACATATATATATATATATATATAGAGTCCCGTTCTTTTAGACCTCTTGGTCTAAGAAAACTGTGGTTATCCATTGTTCGGTATCTTAATCCGATGGTAGAGAAAAAGGTACAACAAAAATTGAATGACACTTGGTTGATTTAAGATCAAACGATGAGTAAATTCTCTTGGAGCATGAAATTTCGAAACTGGTATTCTGTATATTAATTAATAAACTCTTCATATGTAAACTAAACATGCATGTGCTTGGTATTGCAATGTCTTGCCATCTGGGACCATTTGTCATTAGGTCCCTCGATATATTGGTAGATATTCATTTTGTTTAATTTATTACTTTGTGTACATATTTAGTGCGTAATAAAACAAAAATGTATACTGGTGATCACTTTGGCACTCACATGTCAAACACCAGCAGCAACTACACCAGGTGGTCATTGCAATGTCAATTGTCAACCCTGTTGGTGAAATTGACATATTATTCAAGATATGTGAACACTCATAATAAAAATGAAGCATCACTCACCAAAGGCAAAACGTCATTGATTAATCCTAAAATCAACCTCGTTATCACCCTTGAGTTGACAGCACAAGAGGTTTTCAATGTACTTAGAATACCGTCACATGATATTACAAATCAACTCAAATTGTTAATATATCCAATAGGAGTGAGAAATATCAAAATAAATAAATAAATAAAATCTTGATGAGTGTTCCAAGTACACATAAAATTTCTTGACAAAGTACATATATAAATGGAGCTACCTCTGTTTATATAATTATTCGTTTATCTATTTCATCTCGTAATAAAGTCATGTAATTAAAGAGTAACAAAATCGTATCACCTAGGGATAGGCGAGAAATACTCTGAATAACCACTTCCATTCTTACTATTATTTTATTTTTTGTTACGAAGGGCCGGGGGTCCAACGTGTGAGAAAAATTCTAAACAAGAAAATTTCAATTTAAGGGCTTAAACAACATAGCCCCAGCCATAACCACCCTACAAATATCATCAAATAATGTTTCAAATGAACAATCGATGGAAGATCGAGGTTCATCAATCACGACAATGCCACGGTTGAATGAAACACTCAATTTACCAAACCATCAGCTACCATTTTCCATTCAGTACAAATATGACTAAATTCACTTTGATCAAGTTGAGACATCAAGTGATGGCAACCATATATACCACCAAAGGATGTAAATCCTGCATAACACCTTTGAAGTGGGAAACCAAGAAAGCAGACTCAGATTGCACGGCCAGCCTCCTTACACGCTTATCCAAAGCCACTTCCATCTCTTAAAAGAGTATAGGATTTACACAGCACGAGTACACCATAATAGTGATGTTTTGTACAAATAAATAATGGCATGTATAAATTTTTATCCATGTACCGTTGTTTCATTGACACAAAACACCATATGATGGTACTCGTATCATTTACGTTGTTCTCCTAGAATAGACCTCTTGACTACTATATATTGTTAATGTTTCAGTGGTTAGTAATTGATATTTGCCTAACTTCCACTAGTCCTTACTTATGTCACTTTGAACTTGAATTATAGAATAATTATTACCCTATACATCCAGAAAAAAAAGGCTGTATTATCCTTGCTAGTACAATCATCAATAATTGTAATAAGATGATTTATTATTCGCTAATTACAATTAGAAAGTGTGCAACTTTATTTGAAAAGGAGAAAAGATGTATTCGTCAAGTAAAACCACCGTCTCCCTCTGTTCAATTATGAATTATATATAGAAAAGGTGAGAAAAAGACTTGTCCATCTGCCTGTGCAGCTTAATTTTGCACCTTGTCCGTTAGGGATTTTGGTTTTGTCTTCTACATACCTAAAAAAACTTGTGAGATCATCGTGAGTCTCAGTATTCGGTAGTTATGCACCGAAATTTGGTTACAGTTCAATAGGGAACAACTGAAAATCCTCAAAAGATTTGGTTGCTTTCTGCCGAATACGGTAGCGAGCACCACCGTCACCATTAGCCTTGCGATTTCCAGCGCCTTTATCGTTCTCGTACGGTAGGGAATCTCATGGGTTTAGGGAGGAGTTCACGAGCTAAGTTGATCAAACTGTCATGCCGTGTTAAGGGGCTTTCATGTAAAAAGGATTTTAAACTAAACTAGTTAGAAATGCACTCTAACTCTTAGGGATCATTTGACAAATGCTTTTAAATGAATGAAAGCTTTCCGAGAAAATATTTTTGGATTCTAAAAACAATTGAAGTGTTTTCTGCTAAAACCACCAGTTATGTGCATCTTGCTAGAAGCACCTTAAGTACTTTTTCAGAATTAATTTGCATTTTTACTAAAGTTTGGTTCCAAAAATATTTTATCTAAAAACACTTTCAGTCATTTAAAAACACTTATCAAACAAGCCCTTAAATAAAAAATTTTGCAAGGACTAGGTGCAATGCACTAAAAGAGTTATTTGCATACAACTACTTCAAAATGAGTCGTTAAAAACTTGTGTGTGTTTAATGTTTTTTTTTTTTTAAGGAAAACTAATGAAAATAGCTTGAAAACTTCAAGTTTTAACGATAAAGACAAAATAAAGGGTAAAGTGAATAGTACCAGGATTGACTTTTAAATGTAAAATTGTGGTTTTTTGTTAAAGTAAACAATACCGGGAGTTTTTCGTTAAAGTTCCCTTTTTTTTTTTTAATCATGGTGCATTTTCAATTCCTCGTTCTAATGTTTTCCAGTGCTTTTTGAACTGTAAGTTAGCCTATATACACTACTTCCAAATCGCTCATCCAAGTAAACCATAATCCATACGTGGAGTGTGTGTGCCTAAAGTCTAAACTACATATTAATGGAACTCTAATTATCAACTGAAGTTTTATGAAATTACTATTCTAATCTTCTAATTAAAACTGAACATAAATAAAAATTATGGGCAATTTTGTAATTTCAAAAACAAATTTTGCTCTTTTTTTTAAGTATCACCCACATGTGATTTTAACTTCTTTAATATTTCCTATTCTTGGTTTGAAGAGTCCCCGACTTCATTTCAAACTTTATTTTGTCTGAATGTAATTCTGTTGGATTATGATGTTTGTTTGTGCCACATGCTTGTTATGCTTATGGAGGTCTTTAATTCCCTCCATGTTACATTTTATGTCCATTTCTTCATAGTTTGACATCAATAGTTCCTTGGGTCTTGTAAAACCCTCGTCAAACTTAAGGATAAATCTTGGATAAGTTAGATTGTTGAGTTTAACTACTGTTCTAAAAGGCGGTCTAGGCAACTGGCTAGGCATTAGGCGGGGGTGCTTTGCCACAATTAACCCGAAATCATTTATCAAATCGGCAAGGATATTAGGCAACGTAAGGCGGCCTGGGTGGGCTAGCCGGGCTCGACAGATGCTGGGTGGTCCTGGCAACCTAGAAAAAACATGTGTCGCAAGACTGATAACCGCCTTATCTCCAAGAGTCTCACTGTCTCCCTCTCGGTTTGCTAGAAGAGGAGTTGACGATGGTCTACGAGAAGAGAGAGAGAAAATTGTAGAAGATAAGTATGCAATTACAGAGATGGGTAACGGCGGCACGTTGTAGAAGGTAAGTGTGCAATTGCAGGAATGGGTGCGACAATTTTAGTTAGGGTTTTAAGCAATTAGCAGCTTTAGGCTTTAGCTAGCTTTAGTTAGGTTTTTTTTTTTTTTAAGCGAGTCGGTGAAAATTTTACTAAAACAAGAATGCAAGGCCAACCTTCTACGTTCATGAAAATGGCTTGGGCTAAATTTATTTTGACAAAAAATCATGCTATAACTTTGTTTAATGAAAATTAATTAAATATTCATGAAAAACCCTTAAATTTTAACAAAAAGGACAAATGAACTTAAATTTTAATGAAAATGACACAATTTTAATATTAAAAAGTTAAAAAAAATGAAAAATGAAAAATAAAAAAAAGACCTGACATGCAGGACCTATGCATCTATCACAGACACTGTTTATGAAACTGAACAGTGTTTATGAAGCTAAAACACTATTTATAAAACTGAACACTATTTACGAAATTGAATGCCACTACACTATTTGTTGGTCCAGTTTCATAAATAGTGAGTAATTCTTGGTCATGTTTCATAAATAGTGTCTAGTTATTGGGTCCAATTTTATAAATAGTGTATAGTAATTGGTACAGTTTCATAAATAGTGTCTCTTTCTTTGTCTAGCTTCATAAATAGTGTCTAGTTATTGGTCTACTTTCATAAATAGTCCCTAGTTCTTGGTCCAATTTCACAAATAGCATCTAGTTCTTGATCCAGTTTCAAAAATAGTTTCCATCTATTGGTTTAGTTTTAGAAATAGTGCCTAATTCTTTGGCTTTGTTTAATAAATAGTGTCTACTTATTGGTCAAGTTTCATAAATAGTCTCTACTTATTGGTCTAGTGTCATAAATAGTGTCTACTTATTGGTCAAGTTTTATAAATAGTGTCTAATTCTTGGTTCAGTTTCATAGATTTGAAACTTAGACCATTTTTTGTCCTGTAAAAGCACTCTTTGCGCCGAAAACAATGAACCCAAAAGTGATTCTTTGTATCAAAACCTTGAGAAGATTATGTCATCAGCAATTATATTTAAAAAGTTGTTTTCAATTACCAAATTAAAATTCCCTAACATTTTTTACATAACTACAATAATTAAATGTAGCTCTCCATCCAATTTCTTTAGCTTGGGTGTCATCTTGGAGAAATTTTTCCTTATGCCCGTAACACAAATGGTACAACACGTGTTATTATATAAGTGGTGAGAAATTTGATTTTTTATGTTATTAATTCTCTCGTCATCTTAACTACTATTGGAAAACAACACCACAAAAATAAAAATAAAAAATGTATTCGATTTGAAGTCTTTCTCTTCTTCTAAGAAAAAAAACAAAAACAAAAACAAAACAAAAACAACAAAAAAAACAAACAAACGAACTCTTAAGACAACGGGGAGAAAATAGAGTGGAAAGGGAGGGGTGGGGTTGGGGGTATGCGCGCCTGGCGCATGTGCTTTTTTTCTTTCTTTTTTTTTTTTCTTTTTTTTTTTTTATCCTTTTGTCTTTATCATTAAATAAAATTAGGAGATAGTTTTTTTTATTAAAACGTAAATATTTAAACTTTTTTTTCATTAGTTTTCCTTTTTATTAATAAGAATAAACACCCAACAATATGGGCCTAGAAAATGAAAATGATACAAAACCAATATAGAGTCTAAAATTTTACATATATACTTACATGTATATAATTTATTTTAAAAAATACCATATTAATGAATGTTTATTTATATTATATAGTAAACTTAATTTAATTTATAAGATTTATTACTTAAATACCGTCTAGTCTGCTTAGGCCCTATATAGACACTCAGGCGCTAGATCCCAGCTTACCGTCAACTAACGCTTAGTGTTTTCTGAAATGTAACAATGATCGAGAACTATGGATATTGAAAGACTTCATTTCAATTTCAATACATAATCTTAATTTGAGTGAAGCATATCAGCATAGACGATGTGGTTTGACTGTCTGCAAATCTTTCTTATAGGAAAGTGTTGCCTTATCCCAGTGACAGAACGAGGACATTTGGAAAGAAGGAAGACGGTGGCCTTAGGAGTTGGGACCACGATCCAGACTGTTGCCTCTCTGCAACTTAATCCATGTGACCATCTGCTTCTGCTCCTCTCGATAAACTACATATTTCCTACCATGTCCCATAATCCAAAGTCACCACTCAAAGGATCTACTCAAACCTTTTCCGCCCTATTTTTTTAACTTTCACTTGGACATGGATCCTCTCCGGATCCATGCATTCTAATCCTAGGAATCCACCAATCTGAAGCATTAAAATTTGATCTAACGGCTAAAATTATTATAACTTTTAAAGTGAACCCTTGTTTGTAACTGTTAGATCAAATTTCAATGCCCGGATTGGTGGATCCCTAGAATTAGGATGCATAGATCCGGACAGGATCTATGTCCTATATATTTTGTCACAAAAACAACACGTCATTTTGGCTATTGTGTCAAACTTGCTTTTCTGATTTCTCTTGTAGATTTCTAGGGTACTGTTTTTGTACAATTGAAGCTTGGAAGGCTACATCTTCGTCTCCATTGCACAAACCAAATCTTGACTTGTCATTGTACTCGACAACCGATGCAACATGCATATACCCAAATTACCATACCATTTTCTAATTCTGCCTAACCATCGAAACGTTCTCTTGACCACCAGGTGATTGAAGAATGCACAATACCACTTACCATTAGATTTGTTTACGTCATTGGTTAAATTTTAAGACATTAAAAACACGGCTATTTATTCTCCAGCCTTGACATCAAAGGTAAACGACCGTGAAATCTTCGTTCACTGAGTGACTAACAACATGATTTTAATGCCGAATACATCATACTGCACTAGAAGAGAAAGCAAGATTAAACTGTGGCGTTAACTACAAATTCTTTACCCCTTACAATGAACACCAATTGACTAATTTTTAAAACCCGCAACAGCGCTAATCAATTAGTATGTTACAAAGCGTTACAGTAGTTCAGGATACGAAGCGTTAATGTTTTCAATCTCATTCCAGAAGTGCAAAAGGACCTTCTTGTCTCTGTGCGTGTGCGCGCGCTTGTGCGTATGTGTGTTGGGTTGGGTGGCTCAGTTGTAAACATAGGCGGCTCGGAGAAGGAACATAAAAACAATTGTCATCAACAGTAACAACTTCATAGGATTTCTGGTGATTTCATTTAATTCATGTCCTTAACTAATTAGATTTCCAATTTGATGGTCGACCTACCAAAATTTCAACCGGATGCCGCAGAAATCTAGCAATCCAATGATGAAGGTCGTCGAAAATGTATAGGCAATTAAAATAAAAAGGGCTTTGGCTGCCGATGCAAACAGGGTTTCCACCATCAAGTTCACCAAACCCGTGAGCAAATTCGCCTGCAAGGGAAGAAGAATCAGATTATGTTATGCATGCAGCATGAGAGAATTGAAGCTTGCAAATGTTGATTAAACCAGACAAACATTTGTTGGTCACCACAAGAAACTTTAAAAAGTTCGTTGTAGTATACCAGAAGAAATGTCCCCAGCAAATTGCGGTTATATGCTTCTTCCAGCACTGAAGTTTTGCTTCCGGGGAGAAAATCAGAGAGAAGAAATATTGCCAACACCTGAAAAATGAGTGACAACTTGAGTTGGAGTTAAACAAAAAAGTGGGAAGTTGTTTGAACTGATTCTTTCTACGGATACGTAAACATATTCTAAATAATTTTCTATTTTAATAATCTTATAAACAGAAAATTAATGCTTCTAAAGACGAGTGAGGATATTTTCAATTACAACGACAATTTCCGAAGGGGTCATGCCAGTTAAATTTTATACATCCAAATCAATAATTTCAGAAGGGAACATGCCAATTAAATTCAAGTCAAAAGAGGAAATGGGCTTAACCTGTAAATTTACAGCCAAAACCAGTGTAACATAGGCCAGGTTGCACTGCAAAAATGTAAACATACATTAGTTTCCTTAAAAATACTATTCAAACACGTACAAAATTTGAGTAAAAGCAGAAATACACATACCATCCTACGGGAAACTCTCTCTACGTGGCGGTCTATAATCACAGTTAATAACCTGAAACAGAAAAGAATTTAACACCTTCGGCAACCACCTTATAGCTCCCAGAGAGTGAATAAATTTGACAATAAGACTTGGAGTAGAGAAATACCAAAGGAGAAGTGAAAGTATCCAAACTCTAATTGTTGCCCATTTATTGCTTCCCATTGTAGCAGAGGAATGGTTATTGAATAGAAGAAAGTTTCCCAATTGGACACCAACAAGGTACATACCCCAATATCCTGGGAATGAAGGCAATAAACTACTTTAAGCAATAAGAAGAAAACCCAAACAACACGCTTGAAAGATTATAACTCAGCTTTCTCTCGGTGCTAACCAAATTCAATAGCACTCATAAAAAGACAGGTATAGTAGAACTTTGAACATAGTTGTGCTACCAATGCACAGCAGAAGATGGCAATCTTTCCAGCTATATTACAGATGTTCACACCCCCCAAATACCCACGATTAGGTTATTCAATGAATTACATCATATGACTTTGTTGTTTGAGTTACAGATAACACTAGGAAGGTGGGATGAAATGAGCTTAGCGGAAATGGTGATGATAATAACAATGATTAACTTTCAACTTCGATATTTGAAAGGGATACCATTATAAAAGATATAATTTGTGTACTGTATTAAAAAGAGGCAATTTACATACTTTCATTTAGTATTTTGATTTAATTCATTTTCGTCTCCTTTTCTATTCAGATTTCATATCCTCTACATTTTCATAATAATGAGAAAATCTAAAAGCAGCAACTCAGTTGCAAGATACTAGTCTTAGATCCAAGAACCAAATACCATTAATTACAAACCCGACTTAACCATGAACTGCTATACTCTCAATCTAGAGTACTTTCTCCTGGTTCCTTACAGTATACTATAAACTGAATGTGTTCTAGGTGCCTAAATCTTGGTTCGGACAATTATCAATCTTCAGATACTGACACTTTTATCTCTCAATATATGAGCTTGGAGAAACATCATGATTATATTGAGGGGCGGAGCTAGAAAAACGTTTATGGGGGGCACAACTAAGCAATAGTGGATTAGGTCCTCGTGGAATCCCAAAAAGAGCGCGTGAAGCGCCAAAATGTTTCTCAATTTTAAGTAAGGCATTTTGTTGAGCAATTGACCAACCCATAACCATTGTGTGCTTAGCATACATTCCCACCCTTTGTGCCATTTTAATTGTATCTTTAGAGTCAATATTGTTATAGTGAATAGGTAGATAACTTATATATGTTACATAGCTGGGAGGTCAAATTTATTAGACATATGGGAGGAGGGAATTCTTCTTTGTGACTGCCAGAATCAACCACACAACTAAAACTTTTTGTGTTATATCCGCCTCTTGGTGGTTTTGGATAAGGACCGAGTGATAGAGTTGGTGGTGGTGAGTTGATTATTATTTGTCGTTGGATCTACGTCATATCGAGCAACAGAAAGCGGCTGAGATTTAAGCAGTGCCCTGGCTCCTGCTCAAACCACCTTTTTTCCCAAGCCAAAAACTTGAGGGGGGCACATGCCCCCTCTGGCCCTTAATAAGATTCACCCCTGATTATATTATATATATATATATGTGTGTGTGCAGAGATTACGATTTAGTGTTGGCTCTTCCTAAAAAGTAATCTGGGTGCAGCATTCAATTTGGTTTTCATACTGCAACTTCACATGGGCCAAAGAATGTATTAAAATGGAACGCATTTGATGTTTTTCTTTTGTGAAATTACTTGCTATGATATAGCATTATGAAAAGGGAAGCACATATCTCTTACAGCATCCTACCTATGTCAGTTTATGACCAAACCAAAGAATGTATACTTCGTTAAGAAACTCAGTCAAGAGAACATTTAACAACTTGATTAAATAAATGAATCCCATATTTATTTTTTTATTGATGTACCAAGAAAACCTGTCCTTTGAACTTGACGGAGAGTCCAAACTATTCAGAAGATCAAATAAGCATGAAAAGTATTCAAGCTCAAGCACTTACCAAATATGCTAAAAAACCCCTCCTTATTTTGGCTGATTATATCAGTTCCCCTTTCATTAGAAAGCAGATACGAGTTTAACCCATGCATCAAGCAAACTTGGTAACCTGGAGGATAAAAAACCAATTAGACTATAACTTACATATACTCGAAGGATAAAAGTAATATAACGCATACACCAAAAATAACATTGTACCGTACGATTATACCTACTAGAATTAGTGAGCCAAGAATGCCAGAATACTGCGCGGGAATATTAATTATGGATGTAAGAATTGATATCGCAGCAAGTGTGAAAAAGAAATTCCAGTGCACTCCATATTCCGCCACATGAAGCTACAATGTGTAAACATATCATGACAAAGCAGAAACATAAGAGCTGATAAGGAAATCGGAAAAGCATAAGACTATATAATATATGTGTGTGTGTGTGTGTGTGTTCAGTTAATGGATCAAAAAGAGATTAATGCAGCATTGAACAGCCTATTGAACACATTAAAGTATTGACATGACCACGATAAACATCAGTGATTAGATGGACTGACTTGTTACAAGCTGAAAGGAGTGGTCACCCTTCATTGTGAAATTGACTTAAACTGAAAACAAGACATGACACCAGTGAACATACCAAATTGAACTGATAACATCATAAACCTACCTGATAGTCCACGCCTGTGGTAGACAGAAGACGGGCAAACCCAAGGATAATTAGTGGACTAGCAGATTGAATAGCAGTCTTCCATGACCTTAACAAGCATAAACAAACAACATGCCATCAACATCATATTTTCACACAACAACAGGAGAACACTGCAGTCTGTTCATACCATTCAAGATCCTATCATGCAAACAAAAATATATAAAAACTAAAGGAAAAAAAAAAACATTAAAGAGTAAACAAGAATGATGAAAATATTTATACATAATCACAGGATTTCTTGGAGGAACACTTGAACTTCCATATATTTTCCATTATTCAAAATCACGTTATTCTCTGAACTCTTTTTATTGGTGATTGTGTAAACTTTTTTTTATAGATGTATGGTACATGCACACACACCCACACCCCTACATGTGTGTGTGAGAGAGAGAGAGAGAGAGTTAAGAGGTTACACCCAAGGTTCTAAAAGACGCTAGGCCCTAGTTGGGTGTTGGGTTGGGGCCTAGCGCCTAAGCACCTAGGTGGGCGCCTAGGCGAATTTAATTAAATTTATTATATTTTGTGTAAATAAGTGTGGGTTTATACTTAAAATATATATAATTTCATCAATAACAACAAAATAGAATAACATATACATTAGAAGTATTGGAACATAATGAAAACATGGGGAACACACATATAATGTGTATTCATTTAAGTATTCAACAAGTCTCTTACAATTTATTGAAAAAAAAATAAAATGCAAAATGAAAGTTATCTAGTTTTTGTCTAAGTGAGTCACAACCTAGGCGGGTCTGGGCGGGCCTAGGCAGGCGCCTAAGCAGGTCTAGGCACCCTTTCTTAATTTTCAAATGCCTAGACATTAATTGGTGCGGTGACCAGCTGCCTAGCACCTAGGCGGTGCTAGGTGGGGATTTTTAGAACAGTGGTTACACCCAAAACAACAAAATTATAAATGACTAACCTTGATGATATATTTCGTGCTTGCCGTGAAACTAATGAATTTGCTATGACAAATGAGCCAACCCCAAGATCCATCTGACATATTCATGTATGGAAAAAAATTAATAGAGGTCATTTCTCAATTTAATTTCCTCAACAAATATTCATTAAGTAGAGATGTTTATGTTCGGTACATTTGAGTAGGTCTCAAAGAAAATAGAATATCTAAATCACCAAATATAAATTAAGAGAAAGTAATATAAAGACACAGGAATAAAGAAGAAAAAGAAGTGATAGAAAGAATATGATCCAAAGTAATTCCACTATTCTTCATTTCACACAAAACTTGGAACTAGTACCAGAGAACCAGTGAGTGTAAGTAACTTATGATTGCGTCCCTAAGTCTTGTCCTATATTGGCTATTGATAAATACTGAAAGAATTATTCAAGAGGGTATTGCTATCAAACAAAATTCAGACAGAATTAAAAGTTCGCTGCAAATTGGAAACTACTCATCAGTTGATGGCAACCCAGAAGAAAATGATGGTAATGGAACAGATGTTAAACATATGTTATTTGACTTCTCAATTTGAAGAGTAAGGTGGTACAATATATATACCATAATGAAAATCAACAAAATCTAGTCAAACTCAAACACTACAACAATAGGCTTAAGAAGACTACAATTGTGTTCCATATTGCTTGCAAATTCTTACCCAGCCAGTACCATAAGTCTCGGTCTTGGCATATCTTCTAGGGAATATTGTGAAGTCAACAGCCAAGATACAGACGCATGTTATGATCATCTGCAGCAATTACTTTTGTTCACACGAAAAAAATTGTAAAAGTTACAGGAAAGTTTCTATAGTAAAAAATTAAACTACGCAGACCTAAGTGAAACTGCATACCGTAGCAACTCTGTAAGATGAAATAATTTGCCTTATAGAATAGGGATCTTCCTTCAAAGTAGAATAGGAACCAAACCTACATTTAAGAACATGCAACTGTGAATCAGTATACTATATCCAAGCATAAAAATGCTCTGCTACTCATTCAAACATCTTCTAGCATTGTGAACATGGCATGAATGACTCCTCGTGACGAGGGGAATACTAAAAGCGGTATCATACTACCTTTTGGCTGCAATACTGAAAAGCAGTAACAATATCAACAAAGTTGCCCAGATATACATCCACTCTGCCAAAACCTGACATGAGTTATGATCATAGTGAATATTATAGGACATGTATCCCTACATAAGAAATCATGTGACCACAACAGGAGACCCATCTACAGAATATACAGATAGAAACTATAAAGGTTAAGACACTTTGACGATTCATGAGCAACAGCCCTGCTTTCAGAAGCTTAAAAAGTAGTGGGGAAAAAAGGATTGCAATCTCCACTCCAAAGATTACTACTTGGATCCTTCCAAGTTTTTATAATTAGTCAAGTAAAGAACACTTACAGTGTAAACTAAGACGATTGGAACTATAATGAGAAGAAAATCAAGAGACATTGAAGCCATGTAAGCTGCCCATCCCTTAGAACCAAGTACTGCATCATCATTTTTCTTTGATACGACATCTATTGGTAAAACAATCACATGAAAAAGATTAACATCAGACAAAAAATCACATGAAAATGATTAATATCAGAAACACAAACATATTAGCTGCAATGCACATCAAACAAGCTTGGAGATGAGAAGCTTATGGTAAAGTGAAGGGATCCGGTACAAATGCTAAATTAAATGAATCCATTTGGTGCCAAACTGTGTCCGCTAACACGTGCGCACACACAGGAATGCAGCAACAACAAGTTTACACAAGCAATGTTTAGTTCAATAACCAAACAATTACAAGACCATATTTTGGTAAGTTGAGAATAATTAGGAGAAAAAAAAAGTTTGATTGGTAAAGCAAAAGTCCTTGTGGCTTACCGACGGCACGATGAGAGCCAACTGAGTGCCGGAGAAGTATCAGAATCTAACAACAACGTATAAACACATGAGCATTTTTTTCTAAATTTAAGAAATGCTAGACGGAAAGAAAAATGGAAGTCTGAAATTAGGTTATATTTACAGGGATTATCGTGGTAAGTGCGGCAATCTCCATCATCGACGATCCACTCAAATTGCTCACAAATCTGAAAAGTCATCAAATTCCCCAAAAACAAAGTTAAATTAAATCAACACAGTTTAGTGAAACAGAGGATGTTAGAGAGAGAGAGAGAGAGAGAGAGAGAGAGAGAGAGAGAATATTAACTCTTCTTTGAGACGTTTGTTTGGATTGAAGGTGTTGGGAAGAGAATCCATGGATGAAAGAGAATAGAGGTGAACTTCGCCGGAGGATTTTGTGCTGGCCGGCGGCAGAGGTTTGAGTCTCACTAACTGGTTTTACGATTCTTCTTTGTCCCAAGTTATCCTACTGCTATTCTTCAATTTACATGCATAGCCATTGGGCTCATTTTTGGTTCATTATTATTAATATTATTTTTGAGAAGGATAGTGCTACCCACCTTATTTTTACCTTCCACACAGTGATTGATCTTTTTCAATTCATCCAACTCGACGGTTAAAAATTAATAGAAATGTAAAAAGTAAAAATGAATTTAATTTTGCATTCCAAACTTTTTATATTTAGAAAGAGAAATATTATTATGAAGAGCACAATTAGATTTTTAAAGTGCAAATAATACTTCTCTTATGTTTTTAGGAAAAAAGCCCATTAAATTTTCTTTTCAAACTCAACAAAAAGGCTCATCTCTTGTAAATCCCAACCACCGTGTCTAATGCTAATTCTTGGCAAATATGATGGGCAAAACTTATATCACATTATCACTTAACGAAAAACTTGACGGAAAACCTAAAACAGAAGTATTAAAGTGTCAGAAAAATCAAAGTTTAGGCATGAAACTAAGACAGAAAAAAAAGAAGGATAGCAGAGTGTGAATTTCACAATACTTGATAGTAGTAACGTGAGGATAACCGTATAATAAAATACGACCTTTTTCTAACAATACTCTCAATCACCTAATTAAGGTGTCGTGAGCAATGTCAAGCCCCTAAGCAATCTCTCTTTAAAGACATGATTCCTTTTAAAGACTATAAAAGTTATTCTCAATTGCTTAGTACATTGGTCGTGAATTTACTGATGGTTGCAAGAAGACGGAAGATGAGATTATTGCAGCATGTTGAGTCCTTAAAAATAATATTTGAGACTAGGTCATTGGTTTTGCATTGAACTTGGACGTTCGACAAGTGCTTGAAGCCAAGGTATGGGAAGTTGTGCATCTAATTAAGAGCAGCTTTCACATTGGGATGTCAAGATTATATTAGCCACGTATGGAACTGCACTATTCAATGGGAAATGTTAAGAAAACTTTCCATAAGTAGAACTGTTCAGGAATTTTCTGTCATCTCATAATTTACTGTTAATTTTCGTGTCAACATTATAAAATATTGTGCCAAAAACATGAGGTGGCAGAGAGTCTATGAAGAGTCTCACTTTTAAGAAAATCTCCTTAGCATATCTCTTATATATTCAACATATCGACAGAGAATGTAATATGGTGCCAGACCTTCTTGCTGATCTAGGATGCATACTTGAGTTTCGTGGCCCTTGTATTAGATGCCATTCGAAAGATGATTAACTAGATGTTTTTAGGGCTCGTACCATGTTGGTAATTCCTGATCTAGCAAGACGCTAAGCAGCAAACTAAGGTAATTAAGAGCAAATGAGCTATGAAAAACCGACTAAAATGCATTTGCGGTAGCATCTAAATGGCTAGCTACCCACCCTAATGTATATATTTGGGAAATACAAGAACAAAACTAATCAAAATGGAAAAGTTTGAAGAAAATAAACAAAAATAGTTAAAACACAGAAGCTAATTTGTTAATATCTTCTCCACCGGCGGAGCCGGAGGCCTCTCCAAAGCGGGAAGCACCTGCATTGTCTCTTTGATGAGAGAACTCCCCAAATGTAGTACAGCTTCCTGTCCAGTTATGATGTCCTCTTATAAGTTTAATCTTCACATGCTCTGGCAATCTCAGCGTATATCTATCCTCTTGTGCTCTAGGCCTAACTATGGAGTGCCCCGTTGAATGCGACCGTGAAAATCTTTCGGTTTCATTCTCTTCATTTCGATCATGATTCTGATCGTGATCTTGATCTAGATCTCGATCTTGAGTAGTGCTACTGCTATTTTGCTCACCTTGTGAAACCATAATGTTATTACTACTGTCATTACTTCCTTGATGACAATGATCTTGGCTTTGTTCATCTTTAATGTCAATGCGGACAGCATCCAGATCCAACAACACTGATTCATGCCCAACATGAATGTCTTGCATGGCGTCGTTCTCATGAGCAAGCACCGGAGACTTGTCCGCTAAACTCGGGGCTACTACTTCGAGATTTCCACGGCAAAACGGACAAGTTTTATGAGACTCGAGCCAAAGGTCGATGCAATCTTTGTGGAAAACATGGCAACACGCGGTCAAGAGGCGTAGCATGCTGTCGTCCTCAAACTCCACCAAGCAAATTGCGCATTCTAGGCCGTACTTCTCGATCCGGAAATCTTTGACACTTGCGTACTCGAACGTTGGAAATGATTGTATGAGTGAGACGTCAAGGCCTTCTTTGGGGACAACCGCCGTGGCCACAAGGTCTCCGGAGGGCGTGTGCTGAAGGGAGGTAAGGATGTGATCCAAGAAGCACTTGCAAAAGTAAATAGAAAAGAAACCCACAAAGAAGAAGACAAGGAGGAGGACGGTCAGAACAACAATAATCGGAGGGGAGACGACATGTTGTACTGGGGAGTAATTCGCATTCGTGGTCGATGCTGACATTCCCTGCATAACTAAGACTAAGCAGCAATACCTTGATGTTAACCCTATGGCCGGAGATCGGCTTGCACTTCCGGCCAGCCCTAGTGCATAGATATTCCGAGACGACGGAAAACAACAATAATAGTAATAGTAATATTGGCGAGGCTACGAGGAGAAGAATGTGATGTTGTTTGAGTTGGTGTTGGGATCTGACTTTGTGTGTGTTGGATTGCTTCCTCCAGTCAGTCATTGGCAAGAGAGAAACAAGGAGGCATGCATGTTGTCAATGCATCTCCTCATGTTTTTGTGAGCATACAAAATTGTTGCCTTAATTTGGAATGTTGGTGATGTGGAAGTCTCTGGTAAGAAGA
Source organism: Pyrus x bretschneideri (assembly GCF_019419815.1). NCBI lineage: Eukaryota > Viridiplantae > Streptophyta > Magnoliopsida > Rosales > Rosaceae > Pyrus > Pyrus x bretschneideri. The sequence goes on from NW_025999657.1 coordinate 646,071, forward strand.
ACCAAAACTTCTGAGCTTAATTTGAGCGAGTCCTTGTGAGAAGGATGGGGCTCAACTAATTACTCTCTTCACTAGTATTCCAAACCACCAATACATTTATCACCAAATCCCACCAATACACACACACGCGCACGCGCGTCTGAACTAGAATTCAGAGACATTTTCTAACGCACATTTTGTCACTCTTTCTTGTAGACTAGTAGTTCCCATTTCGTCATTTTAGTGTTTAATTGTAAAACCGTATTCATCCATTTTCTTTACTATAAATGAATGTCTTAATAATTTGATATTTGTCTAATTTTTGCAAAGATGATCTATGAATGATGAATTGAAATATAAACAGTTCAGATGCTTAAAAAAAGTTACAAAATGAGAATCGTGTGTCAAAATGTGAGTAAAATTGTGCCACCCAATCCTAACCCTATATATACACCAAAAACCGCCAATATGTTGCAGGACAAGGATTGTCTGCCCTCCGACTTCCGGTGCCCTCCCATGCCCTCCTGTTTTGTGTGGTCACGATTAAATCACGTCAACATTTTATATTGTTTTTTTAATAGAGATAATAAGACAAAAATAAATAGTAATATAAAATGTTGACGTGGCGTAACCGTGACCACACAAATAGGAGGGCATCGGAAGTGAGAGAGCATACAATCCTTGTCCTATGTTGCACCACCATCTCTGGCTCTTGGTGCAGTGGCAGTACTTCTCTTTCCAATTTTGCAAAAAGTCCCAAATTCGAATCTTCCCTACCGATTCATTGAACAAGACAAATTCAGTCATCTTATGTTATTATGCAAGTCATCTGAGAGAATAATGTTTCAAACAGCAAGAAAGAACCTCAAAAGGCAGAAGACCAGATACAAATATTATGACTAATTCGAGAATAGGGAATGCAAGATGAATAACTTATTTAACTGATAGTTCGAACAAAGTGTTACAAGCTAAGGACCGTCGTCTCTTCCGGACAACGAAATGTCTGTCACATAATTATATATGGAACCAAGAACCGGTCGATACTAAGACTAGGAGAGTGATACAAAGCTTCAAGTTCTATCTGTAACAACAAAATTCTCACATGAAATAAACACATGGGACGTGAATTAACACGCCCGGCATCAACCTGAACTTGAAGCGAGGATACAGAAACTTCTACAGAAAAGTTACAGTTACATGATGGTACCATAATCTCTTACAAAGACTAGGTATCTATTTTTCTATCTAATTCCAGGAAGGATAATGTAAGCGACCGCATTGCATTGCAGGCGACCAATCCCAAATTCTATTCGATGTCATCAATCCAGTCACCATATATCCTACTGATTTTGTCTGGTCCCTTCCATTTCTGATGGGCTCGCGGCCCTGATCTCTGAATTACAATGGATGATCTTTGTGACGGGACTCCAAGGTGATAAACATCAGAATGAGAAACTAGAGGGACTGATACTACCACAGCATCTCCTGGAGTTTTCGAAGGCATTGCTCCCTGCTTATTGTCAGGGGCGACTGAAGAAGAATCTCTAGTTTCTCCCTCCACAAGCCCACCACCATACCGGTGTAATTCTGCAGTCAGAATTTCAGAATATCAAAGTCAGATACTGAAATCGTTATACAATTAGTCACGAGAGATATTGCACACGCTCGAACCAAAACAGAAAAACAATCCTCAGATAGCGGGAGACAAATCATCCATGTTCCAGACAATACATTAGCATGCTACTCTTCAGTGGCAGAAAAGTTTTAAGTCCAACAGATGATGTCAAGTGCTTTCACATAAGAGCATATTTGCATTTATTGTCAACTAAGCGTGAAGACTCGTTAACTTAACAGAAATATCACCATGCAAATTTGTATGAACACTTTCTTTTCTTTCATTTTTTTGCCAGAACTTGCACCGATACGTCAGTAGCCAATAAACTAAAATTTAGAGAAAACAAGTAAACAAACAAATGCACTATCTACTATCACTACCAAACAAGCTCATAATACAACAGTAAGCACTGCATAGCCAAACTAGATCAAGTTGTACAACAATAGTATGCATCTACGTGATCCTTGCTTAAGCTTTATATCTTGTGGGTAAATTCCATCTGTGCCTCCTCTCATGGAAGATGCAGGATTTTTCCTAGATTTTGATGCACAAGTCAAACCACCAATGACCAAAAGTTGATCAGCTCAAAAGTGTGGGCTGGCCACATCCTCTTAAGCTTGTCCCTAATTTGAATTTATCCCCATCTGTATACCTGGTCAGGTGATATACATTGGTGGTTTACCACTATTCCCAAAACCTTAAGTTCTTAGGAATGTCAATAAACTAACCCATCTCACATGCAAGCCCATTCTGCACGTGGGGAGGGAGAGGTATTCAGAGACAGAAGCATACAGGTCCAGCCCCACTCTGCACCTTGTAATCCTACAATGAACTGAGAATGGGGATTAGATTTTGAACCAAGGACCTGCTAGACAAACAGATCCCAAAACTTTAAGCTGTTAGGATGTGAAGCCAATATTTGTTTTAAACATTAACAGTGGGAAAACGCCCCATGTTTCTGAGAAATTTCCACTGAAGACACTAGAAAGAGAGGATTTGTCTTCTCCCTCGTTAAAGACATGATTGGAGTAAGAAACTTATATAGCTTGTGTTTGTTTATAAAGCCCACATCAATGTCCTCTCAAATAGGAGGAATAAAAAGAAAAAAGAATATTACTAAGAATATCTGTCTTCTTCTCATAAGTTTGTTAGTATCTAAGAAACAAATTATAAGCGCGCACATATATATGCTCAGAGGCAGATCCAGACAATAAGAATTCCACAACTATCTCGGTGTCAGCAGTGTAGAGTCGATACACCATCTCATTCTCTACCGCTAATTATGTTGAAGCTTTGTTTCTTCTAATCTTATGGAGGCTCAGGTGGTATGTTTTAAACAAGCAATGAAAAAAATGGAATAGAGCTTCTAACTAGGAACTTCCCTAGCCTACAATAAAAGATGCTTTTATTAATAATTCCCATAATACGAGTGGCCTTCTTAGTTAGACTTAAGCCTCTTTTGGACTGATTGTTCCGTACCAGCCTCTCTGTTAAGGTTTTTTTTTTTTTAGTGGGTTGGGGAACAGCTCCAGAACCCCTGATGACTTGATGATTGTTCGAGGGTATTATTCAGCTGTTCTTCCTTCCTAATCTCTAATCATACTCATGTAAAATTATATTAATAATTAAGAGACAGACAAACTATTCAGTTGTCCATATCAGCATAGGCAACTTCAATAACACCACGGTTCAAGGCCATAGATAGTTTAGAAAAAATGAAAGATAGAAGAGATTAGGGGAGAAGTTCACACTTTCCTGTCATAACCAATAACATAGGTGGACGAGTAAGCAATAATTCAACAATTTAGCTTGCATATTTCTGCTCAGGAACCTCTTCCTCTAAATTCCCCTATAGATTGGGTCAAATAAAGGATGGGATGAGTGGTTTTGAATAAAACCTCATGATCTTGCAATCCAGAACTTCTGTCCTAACATCAGAATTGGGCTTTCCCAGGCTCTCTATGAAAGACAACAGAACACAGAAAGGTGTTGACAAGCATCTTTGCTTTATGACGAAAAAGAAATATTAATGCGTCAATGTTTCTTTTTGTGTGTGTGTGGGTGGGGTGGTGGTGGGGGGGGGGGGGGGGGGGGGGGGGGGGGGGGGGTTGGGGGGTTGTGGTGTTTGAGGAAAGGAACACGGGTAACTAACTCTTTGTTAATGATGCACCAAAACAAGAAGTAAACGAGTACAAATTTTGAAACTATTGGAAAATAAACTCAAATAGTAGTTGCCATAATTGAATCACTATAACATACTCAGTTTCTTCGCAAAATCAAGAACAAAACAACAGCGGAAATTGAGAACATCAGGCATCCATGTAAAGAAACTGAAACCAGTATATATGGAAGCCCAAGCAAGACGGCTAGCTCTATTAAAATTTAAGTGAAAAATGACAACAAGGAATGATTTACTACTATAGAAATTGGATTATTCTCATCCTCAAAACAGATACCTATTAGAGCATGGAAAATTGCTGAATTTCAAAACTGGAGCTACAAAGACAAACACTAGCCTACCTAAAGAATTAACATCAATTGTTTTCGTTGTCTAAGAAAAAATGGAAAAAGTAAATGAATCATACCTGCTACACCATGAGCAAAATGGCATTTGCTTCCAAATGGGCAATATCCTGTCAATTCCCACTTATTGCAAATCCTTGTTTTCCAGTTTGATGGCTTGTTATTTGCTCCATTCACAGCAGCAGCAGCACCGCCATATCCTCCAGGACCTAAACTTATTGCCACACTCTCTCGATTCTTTGACTGCTCATCATGAAGAAAAGTGCAATTATCCCCATAAGAACACCCTTCCTCAGTATAAAACTTCTTGCAATGCCTCCCTTTATAGGATCTTAGAGTCTCCACACCATAACCTGTAGAGACGATTGGAATTTGATACTCTTCCCTTGGCTCTGAAGATACAGCCTTTTCTTCCTCATGGGCAGCCACAATATCTTGCCAATTTGGTGGCGGTCTCCGAAGCTCCTCAATGCTATGAGCAAAGTTACAATTGGTGACATAGGGGCACGTCCCAGCACGGAATTTGCAACAAAGTTTGGTTTTGAAGAACATTTTCCCAATGGCTTTCGACCGGTTAGATGAAGTTGCATCTTGGGAGTTCCTTGATTTCTTATTTGGAGGTTCGCTTCCAGAGCGACTTTGCGATTGCCTTTGATCATAACTTGAGTTGGACATGGTGTCCGCCATCGCATCACCATTATTCCAAACTCGGTACTCATCCTCCGTAGCCCAAACTGCTTGGTCACCAGACCAAATATCACCACCACTATTCCCAGTGATTACCTGGACCGCATTGCTGTCTCTACCATAATCCATTGGAATTTGGAAGTACAATTCCTCAACAACAAAGTAGAATGCTTGAAACAAAACAATACGGCTCTACAAAAACCCTAAGACCAAAATACCCACAAGCTGAATTCACCAAAATTCTATAAAAAAAATTCTGAAAATCCGAAAGAAAAAAAAACAACAATTGGGAAATGGGTATTTCAAAAACACATCTAACACACAAATTACAGAGCTTTTAGCTATGAAACTTCCCCAGAAAATAACAAGTACCCACTACTATTACTACAACAACAACAACAAGTACAAGAGATCAAAGCAAGATACAAAGAGGAGAAATAGGAAAGTGAAAGACTTTACCAAGTTGGAATTGCAGTTGGATCTACAGCCTCCAAATGTCCAAAAGATAATTGTCAGAGCAAAATGGGAAAGTGTTGATGCATAAATAAAGGGAAAGTGGTAGAGAAATTGATAGGAGCGATGAAATTAATGAGGCAACGAAGAAAGAAAGAATGAGAATTTAGATATAGATTTGATTCGGAGAGCCCCCAAGAGGAGGAGATTTCCCAAATTTTCACATTAAGGGTTGTAATTTCTGGAGGAAAGACTTGGACGAGATTCTCTACTTTTGTTCCATTTTTAACCATTTCTGGCCATTTCCTATTTTCTTTTCCAACTTTTTGTCTTTTACCACGGAAGACATCCTGAGCGTGCGTTTGTGTTGTAGGAGATTTTCAGGAAAATGTAAAATAGTTGGTTTTTCTGAATTTTTACTTTTCTTTTGGGCTGATTACACAGAGTAATTTATATAAAATGGATTTATCGTCACGAAGTGTTTTAATTTAATAATTCAATGTTTTGTATTTAAAATTTTATAAATATTTTTTTTTTATTGAAAAAAGACGCCACAGTAACTGTGGACACAGGAAAACTTACTCGTATCGTTATTTTATTAGATATGAGATGACATTAGTTTGCTCATTTCCGCTCATTTTAAAATTTTGTTTGACATATATTTTTTTTTCTTTTGGACAAAGGTAAATTTTATTACTAGACTAAGCAACCATACACAAGAGGTCCAAATACAAGTTAAGCACATCAAAAGAAATGAAACCCAAATTAAGCAACACAACAAGGGGCACAAACACACAAGTTGGAGCCCGAAAACAAAAACACACCAAACAAAAAACCTAGCGTTCTGCAAACACCGACATTGCATAAACAGAGCATCTCCACAAGTGTGATCCAACGCCCCCGACCACTACCAAGAATCCAAACCCTAGAAAAGAGGAAAAAGGAGACTCCAGCATCTTATATTACACACCACACCAAACACAACCACATATCGAAAGAAGCCAGTGGACAACCCTTCAGTGACAATGTCAATAAACGCAAATAGATAGAAGGTGGTGGTGTATACACTTGTGTCGAACCTCTACATAGCTTTTGGAAGAATCAGAACCAAGCACGGTGAAGAAGAATGATTGCAGATCAAAATTGAGGTTGAAATGATAAAGGTCGGAGCCAACTCGGAAAGGGAGTGGAGAAAATGGAAGATTCAAATTGAGGATGATCGACGAGAGACTTGGATGTGGATGGACATGCAAATCGAAAATGGGTCTAGCGCTGAATAGCAAGGGCGCGATGGCATGGCAAACAAAAGTAAAAAGAAGCAAATGAAAACAAAAAGACAGAAGAAAGAGAAGATAAATAACATGAAATGACTATCACCTATCTTGGTCACATCTAGGGTTGGCAACGACGCGGTTGATGAAAACTAAAAACACTCACATGACGGTGAAAAAGCTCCCACAAAAAGAGAGAAGTACTCTCACAGACGGAGCGCAATAACTTTTCTGGTATCATTATTGCTTATATAATTTTAGTTTTGACCATCAAAAGCATCTATTTTACATGCTACTTAGTTGATTAAAAACATTTAGCGCTCAATGTCATGTTGTTTCTTATGTGTTTGATTCTATCTCCTTCAAAAGAAAATATGTTCTTTATTTAAAATTACAATCAACTGAAATTCGTTGAATTTTCCATATAAAATAAATCGAAAAATGAGCTTAACAACACATAGATAGCATGCAAATGGCTAAAATAAACGTTTTGAGTAAAGAGAATAGCATATAATAATGTCATATTCGTCACATGATAGATAGAATCAAGGGCTCTTTTAATTTAGATACCAATTTTAAGAAAGTTTAGATACGAATGAAGAAGTCAACCAAAATAATTGTATAAATACTATTGTAATTAAAAATAAGGAAAACTAACGAATATGACTTGACAACCTTGAGTTTTAATGATAATGACAAAATAAAGAATAAAGTGAATGGTACCATGATTGACTTTTTAGTGTAAAAATGTGATTTTTCGTTAAAGTGAACAGTACCGATAGTTTTTCATTAAAGTTCGTAAAAATAATTACATGGTTGCTCAATCCTATCACGTTTTCCAACCAACCAAGTTTTTAAGCGATTAGATGATCAATTTATTTGGCGACCAACCGATCAAATTTTTCCGATCTCAAGGTCACTAACAGTTACTTTCAAAAAACATGTTAACATAAGAATTTTTTTATAAGTTCTGAAATTTTATTCTGTATATATGTAAAAATAATAATAAAATCACATAACAAACATAAGTTACAGTTATTGCTATTTTTTATGTCACTATTAAAAAAATGACTTGAAGTCATTACCTTTTTGCATTAGTAATGGATGAGTTAACTAGACATATTCAATATGATATCCCTTGTTTTATACTTTTTGCAGATGATATAGTGTTGATAAATAAACGCATGGGGGAGTAAATGAGAAGTTAAACCTTTGGCGGGAAGTGTTGGAATCTAAAGATTTTTGCCTAAGTAGGTCAAAGACAGAGTATATGGAGTGCTGATAGGAGCATATTCATGCGACTTAAATGGCTTGTTCTCGTGCATTTACGTTATGTTTCTTTAGTTATTTTAGTCCTTTATGCTTCTTTTGTGTGTTTTCAGGTTCTAAGGGCAAAGTATGCAAAATGGTGCATTTTGGTGCATTTTGGAGTAGTTTGGGGCGTTAAATGGATTGCATATACTTGAAGCCAAGTAGATGGACGAAATTGAAGACCAAAAGAGGCCCTTTGTACCAGAAATTCACACCAACACATCCCATTTCAGATTGCATTCCAATCATTCCAGCCAAGCCACATGCACTCCCTTTAATTTAGTCAACCTAGCTGTCAAAGCACATGCACATTCACCCTAATCATTCACATACACAATCTGCCATCATTCACACATTCATTCCACATGCATTCCCTTCACAAATCAGCCACATGCACTTTGCCTTTCATCATTGCACTATAAATCAGCCACATGCACCCATAATCATTCAATCAACTTTGCACATGCATTCATCATCATAACCTAGCTGTCATTACCCTTTAATCACATGCATAAATCAGCCACATGCATCTCCCATCACCATTCCAGATTTCCACCAAGTTCCTAGCTGTCATATTCCCTCATTTTCACCTATAAATAAGCATCCATTGTAGCCACAATTCATTCATTCCCATTCATACACAATTCATTCTTCCATACACATTTCAGTCACAAACACCAACCATTCCCTTGTGCCGTGGCCTCCTCCTTCCATTTTCACCACTCCCTAAACCATTCACACCATCAAACTATCCTTAGACCTTGTGCTACAACGAAGAGGAAGATAAGAGGGCCTAAACGTTCATACAATTCAAGTTTGAGTTGTTGGAATGTTTAGGTGTTTCTTTGATTTCAATGTTTAATTTCAATACTCTTTGTTTTGTACGAATGAGGAATGGAAGAGAAGAGGGCCTAAACGTTCATACAATTCAAGTTTGAGTTGTTGGAATGTTTAGGTGTTTCTTTGATTCTCTTTGTTTTGTATCATGAGGAACTAAACCCCCCCCCCTTGGCTAGGGGGGATTCGAAATATATGTTTATGCTTGCAATATGATTTGATTACTTCTAATTGCATTTCATAAGTTGTGGATTCAATTTGTTTAACTGTTTGATTGATAACTTATTTATGTATGTTTATTGAGAGTACACGCTTAATTTTCATGCATGAATATGACGCTAGAATATAAGTGAGTTTCACCTAATAGTTACGAACTTATATTCACAAGTAGTGGAGGTTGCTTATAAACAATCGCGTTAAACGAATTCTTGGCATAAGTTTCATGCAATCATAGTAACGAATGCCTCGTCAACACTTATAATTTTCATAGAGCGTAATGATTCTTGCTTGTATCTCTATTATGCAATCATGTAGGGGACTTGTGGGGAATGTTTTGGGTTGTCGTATGCAATCATCCAATTCAATAACGTTAGGAAGATTTGAAGGTTAATTAGTGCATCACGGTTAACTCGGGGTGTGGAGAATTCATGGTTTATTGAAATGCAATTGGAAATCTTTTTATTATGCAAGTGTAACATGTGTGGAGATGAACCCCTTAGCTAGTCATCCCATCCATTCAAATCCATCACATTCATATTTACATTCTGTTTTTAATTAGAATCTGTGCAATTAGTTTAATTTCGTCCAAAACTCAATCCCCCCTTACTTTAATGTCCAAATTAGTTAGAAATCAATTTAGTTTGTGTTTTTAAGAGTCTTGAGTCAAGTTACAACTTAATTTCGTCCAAATTTGGGTTTAAGGTCAGAAACTGCCTAGTTAGTGTTTTTAGGCAGTTTTGAGTCTTTTGAACTTGTTTTGAGTCCTTTGAGTCTTTGTATTGTTCAAATTAGTTAGAAAGTGTTTTGGTTTGTGTTTATAAGTGTTTTGATTCAATTTGTTACCCAAATTCGTCCAAAGTACTCAAAGTGCTCAAAACTGCCCAGAAAGTGTTTTTAAGGCAGTTTTGAGTGTTTTGGTGCTGTTTTGAGTCTTTTGGTTTGTTTTAGTGTTTTAAAGTTTAGTTTTGCATTCTTTGAGTCTAGTAGAGTGTTTTATATTGTGTTTTTACGTTTTTGAGTAAAATCCAAGTGATTAACAATCCCTCCTAATCCCCGGTCCTGAACGATCCCTACTTACATTCTATACTACAATTGTCAAAAAGAGGGTTTAATTTGTGTGCGTATAATTCTCGCATCAAGTGCAAGTTCGGTGAGAATGTGGGTTCAAATGAGATAAGGGTGAGGATTGCAGACATGAAGTACCAAAGAGTGAGCGCTTTCGTTATCTTGGATATATCTTGCAAAAGAGCAAAGAATTGGATGAAGATCTTAACCATAAAACACAAGCTGGATAGATGAAGTGGACAAGTGCATCGGGAGTATTGTGCAACCGACATATATCACCAAAACACTCGAGGGAAAAATTTTACATGTGAAACCCCGTACCCAGATTTCACAATTCAATGTTTCGTATTTTACAATTATGGGAATTTATTTTATTTTCATTAAATTTAGAATTTTTGTATATATTCATTAAAACCTCGTAGACCTTTCGAGGTCACCTTTTTTTTTTTAATAGAACTCGACTCGAAGAGTGCATAGGCGAAACTGTTCACAAAACAGAATTGTACAGAAGGAGAAATTAGCGAACAAAGTTAGGGGCATTTTCATCAATTGGGATTTATTTATGTGGAGGGCTCCAAGATGGTAGGAGAAGACCTACCATTTGATAGTTGACTCGAAACCCCTCTCGACTCGCGGATGACCCAGGTTCTCATGTGATCTCGTTATGTAGACTAAAATCTAGTGAGACATACTCGTTTGTTTTCATTGAGTAATTTTGAAACTTTACGTCCTTGCCAATTAATATATTCAGAAATTTTAGAGCTTAAAAGAAGGGTGAACTAAGAATGGATTGACCTCGTTTCGGGGTATATAGGCAGTTTAACAGGAAGGTTAGATGTAACCATGTGATAAAAGAAAAGTTACGACGTTATTGGACTAATGATTTGTGTATTATTCATGTCTCAGAGGCGAGACATAATAGATGAACAAGTACGTGATGACGTCACGTGTTAACCTTGGACGTATCTTGGGAGATCGGAGTGTGACATTATAGGATGACAATAAGGCCAGCAACGCTTTATGGCACAGAATATTGGGCTGCTAAGTATCACTACATGCAAAAAAATGAGTGTAATGGGGATGTGAATGTTTCATCGGATGTGTGGGCACACAAGAAAATACAAAATTAAAAACAATGATATCTAAGTTAAAGTAGGAGTGGTTGCAATTGAAGATAAGATGAAAGAAAACTAGTTAAGGTGGTTTGGACATGTGAACCGAAGACCTACATATGCTCTGATTAGAAGATGCGATTATGAGATGGAGGCTCAGGGAAAAAAGAGTGAGGAAGACCTAGGAATCTAAGAAAAGACATGGATTACTTGAAACTAACAGAAGACTTGGGGCAAAACCGAGCAGGGTGACGTATTAGGATTCATACAACGACCCCACTTAGTGAGATACTACTTTGTTATTGTTGGTGTTGTAATGATGGTGGCTTCACACTAGTAGCTTATATATGGGTCATTTGCAATGGGGGTAAAAGTGTAGATGCCCCTATAGTTATAAATATTTTAGCCCACGTATGTTGTGGCTTAATTCAAAGCCTATTGTTTGGTGAACTAAGACTCAAACAAAAGAAGTAGAAAGGAAAGAAGATGTTGTTATACATTTGAAGAACACTCTTTGCAAATGCACTTGCATTTGCAAAGTATTCATTTAAGTGAGGGCCTTTACTCTTTGCTACTTTCTCCTTTAGTGTAGAAATTTCGAAAGCCCCAAAGAAAGGAGGCCTCTAATTTCTCCATATCAAGTTGAGATACGAATGACAGAATGAGAGATGATTGATCTAGAAAGAAGTTGATGATAGTGAACTTCCTCTTGATGGTCGGTCGTATGTCATTTGAAAATGAGAGTGATGTTTTTCCTGTACTCTTAACAAAGCCTTAAAGAAGGCTAGTGTTATGACTCCCCTTATATAACTCTCTTCTATTTTAGTGATTTAAAGAATAAACACTAGAATTATTTCTATATGGTCAGCCTCCCCATAGTTATTGGGTTTTTAGGCCTTTTGGGTTCATGTTGTCATACACTTTGGTTTACTGAGCTTAATGAAGCCCAAATCTTCCTTGAAATATAATTCGAACTCATTCGTTTAAATAATTAAATTATTAATTATCTCAACCTTAAACAATTAAATTATTTAAACTATAGTTAACCATCTCAGTTAAGTTTCTTCAATCTCTACCTTACTCAGCGTACGATTCATTAGATCTAACCAGCGAGAAAGTGGATGATTAGAACTCTTACTAATTCATTTTGAATTAAAACTTCTTTTAATTCTCCTTTTATTGATAATTAGTGTTTACTAATCTTTAGGGCTTCCAAAACCCCGTGATTGGCGTCTAACAATATGGGACCTAAGGTAACCAAAAGCAGTGGAAAACTTATTCAATTGGAATTACAATGCAACATGATAATTTTTCTAATTCAATACTCTTGATCACATTGTTTTTCTTTTCATTTTATTCATGTCTATTATCCCATGTGATTCACTCATCTTTATTGTTGTGAGTGTGATTTGGAACGTACTTCCTAAATAACATCCACGTGCTATGGCCTGAGCTTCTTAAATCATATCATAGAGTATTCTCGTTCTATGGTTGAAGGTTAGAGATCTCTTGTTGTACATTTAATATCAATTTAGTAAAAAATGAAATAATTTCAATGTTCATTACATGTTAGTAAACATGTCATACATTTAACATTTGTCAAGGGTGCTAAACTAATTAATTAGTTAAAAAAAGAATTTAGAACTTTGAATCATGGAGAAATATAATGGAGATGAATGAGACCGGAACTACGTAGCCCTCATTACAACTTACAAAAACTTTGATTTTTTTTTATTTTTTGGAAAATTGAAGCATTAGTTCTTAAACTATGATTGCATTGTAGCTTTATACATGTTTAACAAAATGTGGAACATTAGTCCTTCATGCTAACTTTGCAAGAATTTTTGTATATCAATTTTAATCGGTTTTTAATTAAAAAATCAAAGCTACAATTTGGTCATAGTTCGGAGGTTAATTAATGCTCGAATTTATTCTTTTGACTTCTGAAACAAACAACACGAAAATTTCCAGTTTTAAAAAAAGTAAAAGAAATAAGATATATATATATATATATTTTTTTTTTAACAAACGATATTATTAAGCACACAAATAAATATAGCACTTACAAAAACATGCTTTCTTAATAATATATGCCTTTAATTAAGTGACCAACATGTCACACACACACATATATATATAATATAAGCAAATCGCCCTTCAACACTCTTGAGATTTGCTCTTAAATTCCACCATCAATTTATTTAATTTCTTGTTGCTTATCCTCTGTTGAGGGATACTCATATCTTGGTCCTGGCCTTGTGGATTTGAAGGGGCAGAAGGAGTCAACTTCCGAGCAAGCTCTAGAGCATCTTCAGCCCGATTGATGATGTTGTTGAAGCACAGATATCGACCGTAGGACGAGACATCTTCAAAAACGCAGATGTGTGCATCGACTAAGAAATCAGTATCGACGGTCACGAGCACGCCATCTTCGTACATCTCAGCCGCTCCTTTCAAATACGGGTTGGTGATGGACAAATCCGGAGCCATCAGCAACCCTACATTCATAGACACCATATTCAAGCTCCTGTCCATTGCAAGGGCCCACGCTGTCTTCTCTGCTAGGGTTTTTGATAATGCATGCCACAACTGTCCAACAACAAATACATATGGATAAGTGAAGTTTAGTAATTTGTTGGTTCAGGTTGAAAGTGGGATCGGATCACATTCCTACCGACTCACAACACTCAAACTACTGATCAACACTGGGCTCACGAACCGCATCGCGTCGACATCTACATGCATGAGTCATTTATGACCGTTGAAAACGACGATAAATTTTTTAATGTGTTGGAATACGTTTTGAAAGTATAATACTACAATTGGTTGAAAATTGAAAAAAAATTCAACCAATTGTATTATATGATATTTAGCGTAATGATCCATTTTTCCTGCATACTGGAATCCTCATCTCCAAATAATGCGTGTGGCGACACATCTCATCAAGAGTTAGAACTTAGAAATGGTCCATGCAAGTGGCGGCAGAACTCCCAGTTTCCCAAGATGTGGCTGCGCATCGGGCCACCAACCCGTACCATACGTATAATCATTTTACAACACACACGCATTTGACTAAACGACTCTTTGTTTTCTTTTGTTGGAATGGACTAACTGATGAGTTGAAAAAATTGTAAAGATATAATATTTACCTTGAAACTACGACAGAAATTGACATCACTCCAGTGCCGTTCATCCAAATCCAAATCGAGAGCCGTCGATTTGCGATCATTTCGCCAAAAGACGGCAGCAGCGGAAGATGTAAACACAATTTTGTCTATTGTTTCAGTTCTTGCACATGCTTCTAGTACGTTGTGCGCTGCCCGAACCTCTACTTCCGCTATGTATTCCTGCACGCAACATACATATACATAAAAACCGTTGTAAATTTAATGGTACGTAACATGAGTGCTACAAATATTTCCGTTATATTTGATTTTTATTACTGTTAGAATTTTTTATTTCCACAATTGATTGAATCCAACCCAGTATATTGAAAAGGTTTCTTATAAAACATTCAAAACCTGAGAAAACAATCAACGTATGATGTCCGACTTTTGACTAGTTCTCAAGAAATAATAATTAAGAGGCTGATTGATTGTGTTACGTTGATCTAATTATTAAAAAACATACCGTCTATTTCCCTCCGCCTCCTGGTAATGTTGATATTTTAATAAAAAATAAAAAAAACTAAAAAATAGATATATAGATACAGTGTATGGTGTTTGAAGAGAAGGAAGTGTTTCCCTAGGTAGTTGGGAGCCGACTTAGCTTATACTTTTTCTGCTACTTCATAATTTAAATTTAAATTTTCTTATTAACATTGTAAAATATTATGCGAAAAAAATGAAGTGTCAGAAAGTACATAGAGAGTCTCACTTTGAAGAAAATCTACTTAGCATTCTCCTTTATAATCTAGCTGATGATGGTAATGTATCGACTTAGCTTTCTAATAGTCTAGTTGCTGATATTAATGTACCAACTCGTATTTGATCATTAATAATCAGTTTACTATTTAAAAGAAAAATAAGGGCCAAACCCAGGAGATTGCATGAAAATTGGATCCCTTATCGGATCAGAGAAAGGTTAACTGCATCTGTTATAATGTCCGACTTTTGACTAAAGTTCCTCTTTATTTCTTATTCACCAAATATGCTCCTTTTCATTTGGTTTCTTGGTCACATGATAATACAAAATCTATACAAAATCTAGAAAAAGCAAATGATATATAATTATATATCACTTTCAAACTTCTATTCTTGCCACAAGAGAGCACCTCCAATCATTTCCATACACTAATTCTGTAATCATTATTTTTTTGGACGAAGTGACAACTTCATTAGCCAATTACGCGATCATCTTAAAATGTCGAGTGTATAATAACTTTATTTTAAAAGAGATTAGTTAGTGATTTTGTTATGTTAGTTTATTTTTTTGAAGATAGGAAAGACTCATAGAATTTACATTAGTTTTCAAGCCATTTTCAAACCATTTTCAACCCTTTATTTTGTCCTTATCATTAAAACTCAAAGTTTTCAAGTCATTTTCATTAGTTTTCCGATTAATAAACCCACAATCAGTAACTAAACTCTAACCATTACGTAACTTTTAACGTGCGTTTTGTTCTGGCAAAAACCTTAAGATGCTTTCATAAAGAAAAAATAAGCTCTTTTTGACAGATGGAGGGTGATTTTGAAATTTTCAATCCATTAACTAAAATATAAATTTATTTATGCAAGAGTTGAATTATTGATTTATAGACTATTAGCTGTATAAGTTTACCAAGTATTTGTTATTCTTTTTGGACACCATTTACCGAAGTCTTCCACTTCTTGATTTACATATAACCATAACATCCTGCTTTTGTTATTGGATTACATATCAATCTGCTACTACTTAATTCGAGAGTTACAGTTAGATAATAGACAACATTAATTAGCTAAGTTCCTCATGTATGCGTTTGTAGAATATCCTACTGATAATATTAGTCTTTGCTTTGCAATCTAAATTCTAATAATTAGCCAAACCACCAACAGCTACAATCTTTGCATCATTGTTTTCGCATGTTTCCCAGCTCTTTTCATTTGATTTTGGTTTTTTATTTTTTAAATGAGTGTAAAGATAAATTTACATCCTTGAATTGGGTTTGTGAGGATAATTTAGGCAATAAATTTAAAGAGATATTGAAAGTTTAATTAAAAACAATATGAGTGTAAAGAGCAAGCTGGATGCAGAAAGAGATTCAACGGTTCAAATAAAATTTCCCACAGAGAAGATCAGCAAATTAAACACAGAATTTCTAGTGCAGTTGATTAACAAAAGGGTTCGTTTACTAAACATTTCATCTTTTAGTTCTATTGAAGAAAAAAACCTGAAAGCATTCCGTAACTATTTTCAGTTTTCAGCTTAAAAAAACGAAAACAAAAAGATTATCAAGTGAGTCAATTGGGGAGAAAGAAGGTACATACATCGCAGTCAGGCTGATCTTGTGGAGGCTCAAATGAATAAAACAAGCCGGAACAGCCCTTGAGAGCGTCGAGCATGCTCTGGTAGTCGAACGGATCCAGATCGAAAACTTTGAGCCTCGTTTTGTCACAACAAATCCCACCCAACCACGCTTCCCCTAATTAATCAACACACCCCAAGAACAATGTTAATTAACGATAATAATCCAGAACTAAACAAAAGTAAAAAGCTTCATTAAGCTAAATTTAAAAACCCACCATGCCTCTGACGGGCAGCATGGACCGTGTAACCCTTTTGCAGCAGGCGCTCTGTGAGGCTGGCGCCTACGTGACCTGATGCATCCATTACGCATACTGCTGCTGCTGGTGCCATTTGTGTCTCTCTGTATGAGAGAGGGAGAGAAAGAGGCTTTTGGGGTTTGAAGGTCCGAGCGGGCAATATTAGGGAGGTTGCAGGTTCCGGGTAGATGGAGAGGAATCAAGTTTATATATATAGGCACGACAAGTAGTCCCGCACGTTACTTACCAAGCGCCACAGAGCCAGCAACAATTGTAGAAAGTATGTATTGCGCTCGTCACGCTCTTGTTGACGTTCCAGAGATCGCGATTATTGCTAATTTATTTGCTTGACAGTTTACGTTTTTACAATTTAGCAGTTTGATTAATACGGTATCAGAGTTTTAAATTTAGGGGTGTACTTAATTAGATAAAGATTTTAGCGCCGCTTAGTACTACGATCTAATGATATTTATTTTGAATTGTAAGTAGGAGTTTTTGGGTTCGATTATGGTAAAAAACGAATTTGAACCACATTATGCTAGCCCATTATGAGGCTTAGCTCACTCATGATCCCTTAATATAAATAATATCGTTTGTTAAAGAAAAAAAAGAGTTAAGAATTTTAATCTCCCTAACATTATTCTTTCATAAAACACCATATATATATATATATTCAATTATTGTTTTTAAAATATTTTAAAAAGTTATGCATTTTGATGAATTTGGTGGAATTTTCTAGTGTACTTTAGGCTTTTAAAAATCAGGCTTATACCTAAAATTTTGAAGGAATTCACCTAAAATTTTAAAAATATTGGTTTTTTTTTTTTTTTTTAAACCAAATTTCAAAAATATTGGTTGATTACACTCAAATTCTACGAAATTTTATTAACTACTTTAAATTTTAATAATACTCTTTTATTTTCAATCTCGTTCTGATAATGCTTAGGATGCCTTGACATTGGGATTGTTTACCCACTCTTGGTGGTTACAAATAATTATAAGAAAGTGATATTCACACACTTATTCTTATCTTCTAAATACACATATTAGTATTTGGTCATTAATCTGACGATTGAAAATTAAAATTGGTTTGCGTGAGAAGTAGGGAAGGGAAGGCATAGATGGACGGGTGGCTAGCATTCAAAGAACGTGGAGAGGAGGGGAGAGGGGATTAACTCTAGTTGGGAGGTAGTTGCTATTATATGGGGTTTGGTGGGAACATGTGTCTCCATTAAACTTCACACATGTAGTTATACATTCACATACCTACTTCCTCCTTCCCTACCTACGTGATACAACAATTGTAGTTGTTTATTTATATATTTATTTTTAAATCACTTCCAACTCATCCGTTCAAGCAAGTGTCATTTTATTACAATGGTAAAAAAAAGTTTAAGTCATGACATGACGGCGTCAGTGGAACCTCGTCGATGACTAATCAAATATCTAATCTAATAAAATATATCATTGTGTTACAATTACACAAATAAAATATCTCATATTCAACTCATATAGAAAACGATGACATGTTTATGTTGAGTTGCATACTTAGTGGCTGATGCATTGAGTATCTGCCTCAAATCTTTATTCCTTTAAAGTAAATATTGTTATTTATAAATTTAAAAAATAGATCAATAGAAAATTACACTGCCGTTTGGGAGTTTAGGTGCAGTGCACAATAGACCAAAATCCGTTAGTCAAAATTTGGGTCAACAAATAGATCAGGTCTGGTCTGACACTTTACGCGACCATTTACTTTTCGATGCGGAAAAGCTGGATCGGTGGCCATTGTCTGCGTTGTGTCCGAATGGATGAAAGATAAGTTTGAATTTTGGTCACGGATGGACCAAGAAAATTGAGTGATTGCATTCTACCCTAAAATATTTCTCTGTGTTGAAACTTCGTACATATTTCTAGATAGAGATGGACTGAGATATGTTTAAAATTAAATCAACGTTTTAAAAGGAACGGAGTTGATTCGCAAGCCACGTGCATTGAAGCATATAATTTTTTGGAGTATTGCAATCGGTGATTGCCATAGTTAGAGTCTTTTTCTTTAACTCAATATGTTTTGTGTCCAAACTTTTCATCTACCTTGCTATAATTTAGTGTAGAATATCGATTGTAATAAAAAAAAAATTAAAAACCCTTTCAAGCATTGAATTTTATGAGGCAATGGTACTCAATTAACATAATAATAACCCTTGAACAATATTTTCAAGACAGAGACGTTTGGGAAATGGCCTCTTTCCTTGAAAAATAATACTAAAATGACATCTTCTCATTTTAAATTCCTTATCAAAACTCGTTGTTTAATAAACAATACATTAGTTGCTTTGTACTACGATCTAGTGGTATTTCTCTTGTAAGTGAGAGGTTATAAGGTTGAATATCGTAGATGATGAGTTCGATACCAATTTATTCTCTTATTCTTTAGACCAGACATATCATTGTATAGAAACATTAAAAATAAAATACAATAATTTAAAACCAAAAGCAAACAATATTATTTTCTTAAATTTATCAAAAAGGATATGAATTTTTTAAATAGAGCGTTAGCATTAGTGGATTAAATTCTAGTTGTTATGGGAAGGGAAATTGATGAGGATCCAACCCTCATCATGGTGCATATGAATGATTGCTTTCTATCATTACCATTTGGAAAAAGTACATGACTTCTTTGTTAGTGATGGCATGCGCCTTGATAGTGGTATGTGCATTGATAGTCTCAAGAATACAATACTCACCTATTCAAGTATTGTATTCTCAAGTATCTTAAAACATGTTTGTTGATGCACAAAACGAGTTAACTTTAAAATAACATAAAGTGTCAAGTTATGACCTTTGCAAGGTTGCTATGGTCACTTAGCAAGGGTAATATGAAAGAGATAGAGATAGCGAAACAAATACAAACTATACATGGTTCACTCTAAGTTGGACTACATCCACGAGGGTGGAGGAGTTCTCATTAGTAATGTAGAATTTACGTAGTAAAATGGTCTAAGCATAATCATTATTAGTAGGTTCTAATAATGGGTACTACAATAATGGCGTTAGGGAATAATTGTAGAAGAATGGTGTCCTTTTATAGTTGAGGAGAGTTGCATGCTTTCGTCCGTGGTCTATGTGGGACTCTAAGAGTTTTATTTTGATGTTGACACATGTCACATTGTGATTGGCCTCCTGGTTGGAGAGAAACTCTTATCCTTTAGCAGGAGTGCCTCAACACGAATCCTTTCAATGGGCTCTGAAGGTATAAAGTTGACTGATGCTCGTTAGTTTCGGGATTGGTAAAGTGTGGTACAAACAATGTTAAACCCTTTCTAGGAACTTTCAAATCACAATGGATTGAGACCAAGTTAGTTAGGAATATACTACAAAGGTTTAGATAGGACGTATTAGGAATGTACCACATGAGTCCTATAGATGCATATACAAGATTCATGTGAATAAGATTTACAACTAATTACATGTAAGGAGTCATTTACAAATACTTCTTAATAGTGTTTTCTAAAGCTTGTTTGGTGGACCATTAAATTGGCCATAACGTGGCCTATTAAAACATTACAATGTCATAGACAAACTCACAAATTTATTGCAATGTCATATATCTATTGGTTAATCAGTTTATTTGATCGTTAATAGATGACCAAGTTAGTTAGGAATATATTACAAAGGTTTAGATAAGGCGTAATAGGAATGTACCACATGAGTCCTAAAGAGGCATATACAAGACTCACGTAAATCATATTTGCAAATGACTCTTTGTAAGAGTATCTTCAAAGGAAATGTCAAAATCCTAGGTGGAATGCCATTGTGCATATTTGACATCAAAAGTCTCTCCAATCGAAATGTTATTTGCTTACTGAATTTGAAGGCTTTGTGGTTTGGAGTCAAATTTGACTTCAATGTCAAATTGATTTTTAATTCATTTTAATGGTGGGTTCCTTGTTCCACTAACATATCAACCAATACAAAATTTGTTTCAACATTGTTTTAGTAATTATAACCATTTCAAGCTCTATTTAAATAATCTAATAATATTTGACAATTCGGTTGGAGAAATACAAAATTTGACGTAAAACTTCAGATTGCCACATTAACCATCAATTATAATTTGACTCTTATAATTTTACATTTCATTTAGAAATGATCTAAGGATTCATTTACAAATACTTCTTAATTAGTGTTTTCTAGAGCCTATTTGGTAGACCAAATAAGACATAATGTGGCCCATTAAATTGGACATAACGTGGCCCGTTAAAACATTACAATGTCATGGATAAACCTACAAATTTATTGCAATGTTATATATTTATTAGTTAATCAGTTTATTTGACCGTTAATTAATGATTTCGCAAGAATGAAATGCTGATGTAGATATTTAAAATATGCCACGTGGAAAACAATACTCACATGTTCAAGTATTGTACTCTCAAGTATCTTAAAACATGTTTGTTGATGCACAAAATGGGTTAACTTTAAAATAACGTAAAGTGTCAAGTTATGACCTTTGCAAAGTTGCTCTGATCACTTAGTGAGGGTAATATGTAAGAGATAGAGATAGTGAAACAAATACAAACTATATATGGTTCACTCTAAGTTGGACTACATCCACGAGGGTAGAGGAGTTCTCATTAGTAATGTAGAGTTTACATATAGTTGAGGAGAGTTGCATGCTTTCGTCCGTGGTCAATGTGGAACTCTAAGAGTTTTATTTTGATGTTGACACGTGTCACATTGTGATTGGTCTCGTGGTTGGAGAGAAACTCTTGTCCTTTAGCAGGAGTGCCTCAACACGAATCCTTTCAATGGGCTCTGAAAGTATAAAGTTGACGGATGCTCTTTAGTTTTGGGATTGGTAAAGTGTGGTACAAACAATGTTAAACCCTTTCTAGGAACTTTCAAATCCCAATGGATTGAGACCAAGTTACTTAGGAATATACTACAAAAGTTTAGATAGGACGTATTAGGAATGTACCACATGAGTCTTATAGATGCATATACAAGATTCATGTGAATAAGATTTACAACTAATTACATATAACAAGTCATTTACAAATACTTCTTAATAGTGTTTTCTAAAGCCTGTTTGGTGGACCATTAAATTGGCCATAACGTGGCCTATTAAAACATTACAATGTCATAGACAAACTCACAAATTTATTGCAATGTCATATATCTATTAGTTAATCAGTTTATTTGATCGTTAATTGATGACCAAGTTAGTTAGGAATATATTACAAAGGTATAGATAAGACATAATAGGAATGTACCACATGAATCCTATAAAGGCATATACAACTCACGTAAATCAATTTTGCAAATGACTCTTTGTAAGAGCATCTTCAAAGGAGATGTCAAAATCCTAGATGGAATGTTATTGTGCATATTTGACATCAGAAGTCTCTCCAATCAAAGTGTTATTTGCTTACAGAATTTGAAGGCTTTGTGGTTTGAAGTCAAATTTGACTTCAATGTCAAATTTATTTTTAATTCATTTTAATGATGGGTTCCTTATTCCACTAACATATCGACCAATAAAAAATTTGTTTCAACATTGTTTTAATAATTATAACTATTTCAAGCTTTATTTAAATATAATAATAATATTTGACAATTCGATTGAAGAAATACAAAATTTGACGTAAAACTTCAGATTACCACATTAACCATCAATTATAATTTGACTCTTATAATTTTTCATTTCATTTGAAGATGATTCAATTCAAGGATTCATTTACAAATGCTTATTAATTAGTGTTTTCTAGAGCCTATTTGGTAGACCAAATAAGACAAAATGTGGCCCATTAAATTAGATATAACATGGCCCGCTAAAACATTACAATGTCATAGATAAACCTACAAATTTATTGCAATGTTATATATTTATTAGTTAAACAGTTTATAATTAATGATTTTGATGTGTGCTTCATCGTCTCATTCCCCTTCATCATCTCCTTCCCTTTACTCATTGCCATCATCGCCGTCTCCAACTCTCCTTGATCTTATGCTCGATCGCCGAATCGCAAGTAGAGACAGCGGGCTGAAGGCGCGTCTAACTGGCACACAAAGGTTCTATTTTTCGGTTGGATTTTGGGTTTTACCATCTGGATATTGTCCATCTTCTCATCTTCCAGGTACCCAATTGATTATTCGTTAATTTGGTTATTTGGGTGCTGAATTCCGATCTAATTTGAGAAATTTATCATCTTTTGGAGTTTCCAAGGTGTGGTTTTGATTGGTCGCCTGAATTCGTTTTTTTGGTTTTTGGTGAGATTGTTTCAATGGTGGCCATCCTTGAGGTTTGCCTCCTCCTCCTATATGTCAAATGGGTCTAGTAGTAACCATGTATCTGCCTTGGCCATTTTTGAACGTTATTTGAATCTAAACAAACTCAGTGGCGATCTTGAGAGACCATTAACTGAGCTATTTCTCATACGTTGAAGTATTTGGAATCTTGATAAAGTTAATGCTCTTGTATTGTGCTTTTTGTTACCAGAAAATCAAGGGGTTGGTAAATGGTCTTGGTTTTATTGGGCTCTCTACCCAGCCATAGTAGGGAATGGGGAGTTGGAATTTTTTTGCTAAAAATTCACATGTAGATTCGCGGATGGGTATGAACTTTTTGTTCTCATGTATTCGGCTCGTAACTGTAAATAACAAGAGCTACAATTACATGTTTACAAAGCTTAGCTTTCATTCTCTTGTTATTATTTTCAATTCAAGTAGTTTTAACTGATCAAGTACTAATCATAATTTCTCAATTCTCATGTGTTGATGGGAATTTAGTGTCTGTTTTATTTATGTTAGTTTCTATGAATATATCCATCGCAATCATTAAATATGCTAATGTATGGACGATTTAGTGCTTACGAGTTGTGGATATCTTTTAAGTTAGGCACAAAACTTGTCATACTTGCTTGCATGGGTCTCCCTTATAATTCAAATGATTTTACTTTTAGTATGTCATGGATTAGCCAATTGGAAGATACAAATTATAAACTTGTTTCATTTTACTTTTATGTATCATACCAGTTGTTCTTTGTTCTGCTCCCTTTGAAAATTTTAAAGAAATATGTAGACTTGGTTCGAATGAAAAGAGAGATTATAGTTGATTTACCAAGTATCATGGCTGTGTGAGTTTGTGGTGTTTGATGGTTGCTGAAGTGAAGAAAAGGAAAACAAATTGATGGTGTTTGTTTATTTATTTCACAAATGGTACATATCCAACATTAAATTCATCTAAATTAAGATCAGAGAACTTCAAGTTTAGTGTAGACGGAGATGCTGCTCTAACCAACTTGGCTAACCCTAGGTCCGTAAATTGATGGTTTAAAGTGAGCTTACAAGGTGGATCTAGCTGTGCAAGCACGTTCAAGTCCTTTATAATAACTGACATAACAAAGGAATGAGGGAATCAATTCCCATCAAATATGTTTCTCAAGCATTTCAAACAAACAGTCTCTCTTGCATGTGGACAGATACACATGTAAACGTGACCCAGTTAAAGCTAATCTTGGCCTTTGATTCTTTAGTTATAAAAACCAACGTTTCAGATTTAGTTTGAAGAGAATAATTGCAGACCTTGTAAGACCACTTGAAAATTTTACCTTCTCCATCTCCATTGTCTTCACGAGGAAGACCTGAAAATGCAACTTACAGAGCCCTGCTTTTCCTTCTCTTTCTTCCTCTTCCTCCTCCAAGGTCAGGATTGATAAGTCTCCACCACCAATTGGATCGGTGAGGTCGCATTCCCTCTGCTTCAATCAAATCCTCGCCGACCCCATTGTCGAATGTTGTTTTCTTTTTCCCGAATTCCGGTTAATAGAATGTTGGTATTGAATGTTGTTTTCTGATTGTCAAAATCATTTTCTGATTTTCTTTTCAGTTGAATTTGTGCAGGTTTGGAGTATTGAGCTCGATTCCATAACACCTTCCCGAGGTAATTCCCATGTTCTTGCTCATTGGTTACTTTTTTTATTCACTTGGACAGTTGTGTTTTGTAATTGCTGGGTCTTTGATGATAATTTGAATAATCTATTGTTGTTACAGTACAATTCTTAATTAAGTAAAAAGAAAAAGAATCCACCATTGTTATTAATACTGTCTGGAAAGTTGGTCATAAATTGAAGCCTTATGGTCTTTTTATAAAATCACAGGAAAATGACCAGTGATCCGATGAATCCACCTGGACTGGTCGTATCGACCACCGAACCCATCCTCTCATTCCTCACCTCAGCTTCCACAGACCCACACCTCTCTCATGAACTCCAGCAAATTGGGTCCAATCTATCCTCCAAACCCAATGTACCGTACAAGTCTCTCCGAGCTCTTTGGGTTGCATCTGATGCCTCGACCCGACCGCAGTTGGCCCAACTCTTCTCTGGATGCGAGTTCGTCCTCACCAGCCCCAAACCCAGAGAAAAGGTGAAACGCAAAACACTATATCACCCCTTTGTGTTTTGTTTGGTTTGCAATTGAACTTTGTTATTTTTTCCTGTATTTTCCAGAGATTC
The DNA here is from genome assembly GCF_019419815.1 of Pyrus x bretschneideri. Taxonomy (NCBI): domain Eukaryota; kingdom Viridiplantae; phylum Streptophyta; class Magnoliopsida; order Rosales; family Rosaceae; genus Pyrus; species Pyrus x bretschneideri. Next base: position 671,403 of record NW_025999657.1, read on the forward strand.
CAAATGAAATGTAATTGTTCTTGTTGTGTTTAGAGTGAGGAGTTGAAGGCTAGACTTAAGAAGCTGGCTGAAGTTTTGGAGAGGAATGCATATGCAGAACTTGTGAAGGATATTACCCCTAAGAAAGAAACCACTGAGCCTTTCTCTTCTTACAAGGATCAACTCGGCTTTGGTAAGATAAAGAGTTTATACATGTCTAACATAATGTTTTATTGCTTGTTTCTGAATGATATTACTGTGGCAAATGCATTGAGCTTGGACTTTTTCAGTTTTGTGATAATGGCGTAAGTTTCTTTAATTCAATGATCTTATCAGGAAGAGTTCAATTTGTAGTTATTGCTTTGGTCCATTGATGGAAATTGATTTTTATGTGAATGGATTTGAGGGGAATGCGAACAAAACTGTGATATAATACAAGGATGTTGTTTTTTATTACAAACAATTTTTCATTCTCTGAAAGTGCAGAGTCATGACATTTAGAGGGGGTAGAATGGTTGGATTGGTATGCTTGACAACGTCAGATTGGTTGGACTTAAACATGGTAATTCAAATGGAAACTGTGAATCCATTCTAAAAGGTTTAATGGATAAACTCTGGGATGTCACGTATCAGGTGTCTTCTTTGGTTTCCTTTGCATGTAAATGTTGCTCATCGGTCATCAGAGACGATATTGATTCCATTTCCATGAGCAGGTCAACCAATAATAGTATTTTACCTTGTGAATTTTATCATACCATCCACATGGAATGCATATAGAATATATATTTTTCCATTCAGCACATGTTCAAATTTTCTGTCTTAGTAACTAGTTTAGATGCCTATGTAAGCATGAAAGAACTATGTTAAGGATGAAGCTTGAAATGTTGAGCAATAAAGAAACCAGATTCTGTTTTAGTGAATGCTTTCCATTTGAATGAATACATTTTCCATCTGCTCAAAAACTTAGCTCTTGAGGTATCTAATGCTTATATGGAATTTCAAAGAATAATGAAATTTTGGTGAGTCCGAGGATGTATTCGGGCATGTGTGATCTGTACAAAAGTTCTAATTATTTGTACAGGTGTGCAAAGTACTTGCTGGTTTTGTTGACTGGGCAGTTTGGTGTTCTATGGCAGTTTGTTTATGTGGGATTACTCTAATGTGTTAGCACCTGAATGATGAAAGAATTAATTTCTTCTTTCCTGTTTATTAATGCCAGAAATTTTATGACCGTTATTTTTTGTCATATTGCTGTTTTGTTTTCACTCTCTCTCTGCTTGCCATTACATTCCCAGCAGATGATATTGAAAGGAAATTGGTGACTGATTGAGAAATTTGAATCTAGGATATATATGGGGAAATTACTGGCTGGTGGTAATAGGGAGAGCATTGGGTGGGGGGGAGTATTCTGTGATAATTTCCGGACCAAGTCATAAAAGTATTGGATTGCATTTTAAATTAACATGATAGTAGACCATTATTTATGTAAAGAGTACATGAAATCACATTGGAAGCGAATTAGTTCACAAAACTAGAGATTTCTTTCTAGTTTGGGTGAACTGTGAAACTGGAACTAGTTCACAAAACTAGAGATTTCTTTCTGGTTTAGGTGAAACTGGAACCGAATGGAAGGCAGTACAGGCTCCCTAGCCTAGAACATTTGCTTCATGGGAAGCATTTTGTGTTAAGAATTCATTGAAATAGTTTGACTACATATTTGAATCTCTGTTTAAAATTCATTCCTCTTATTTCCGAATAGAGTTGAGTGGTTTATTTTTCTAATTTAAAGCATCTATTGTTATGTTTAGAAAAACAAAATATATTTATTATCCCTTTGTTAGCGAATGATTGATAATCTTTTAGTTTCTTTTCTCCTTTTTAATTGTGTTTGTTGTGTAAATTTTCTGTAGAATTTTTATTCTCTTTGAAAATATGTTTTGGATGCTCCAGTGCTAAAACAGTCAAAACTTCTACAGGTTTACATGTTGTGGTGACCATGTTTACCTGCTATTTGGTAGGATATGCTGCATTCAGAGCTTTGTTTAACCACAGTCCCGTCATGGTATGTATCTTCGAGAGAGTAGTTTCTATTTTATTAAACTATTTTTTGGTTTCTGGGCATTGTAATATGTGATTATTGTTTGGTTCCTATTTTATCTGCATGTTCTTTTTCTTATTTACAGTACTATATAAGTTGACGGCGCTCTTATTTTTCTCATCTCAGAATGCTGCTGGAGGCATTCTTGGATTGGTCATTGGCATGCTCGTGGAAACATTTATTTTCATAATTAGAACTTCTAGTCAAGATCTCAGATCATCTTCTTCCACATCCAAGCTAAAGAAGAATCAGTAGGCTTGGTCTTTGGAGGTTCGTATACTTTTATTGACGGTTTTATTGATAGTACTTTTTTGACATCCTAAATACAAAGAGATCTGAGCAATTAAAGCAACCTTACATGTAGTATCGTTATCGGCCTCACACTCCATATTAGCATTGTTGTGAAGCTAAGGGCATTATTAGCTAAGTAGATAACAGTTGAGGATAAGCTTCCAATTTAAGGGTGGCATGGCTATCAACTGTAGCAGAATGGAGTAGTTAACACACAACTGAAATTCGTTATTCCCAACGCGAAAACTAGTTGACATCTGGCCAACCTCATTTATAACGGCCCTGCTTAGGCATCCCTGCATTAGAGGCTTATCTTAATCTGTCAACTTCCCTGCTGTCACAAGTCGTTAACAACTTCAAAATTCTAGCAGCTAACGCATGCTCCTAGCCAACTTAACAATCGTGCAAACATGGATGCTGATATATGTGATGGCTGACATATAAGGTTGCAATCAATGTTGTTCACGCTTGTTTTTGACTACGTAGTAGGGATGGTTCCATTCACTTACAAAAGTTGTGTCTTTCTGATCTTAATTGTAGTCTATTATCTTGAAATTTAGGTTTCGATGAGGAGGATGAAGCGTAAACAGAGGAGAAATGTCTATGTTACTAAATATACTCGTATACTTCAAACAGTCAGGTACATTCTTGTCCTCATAGAGTTATCCATCGGCCTGATTTGCATGAAGCCGGATAAGTATGGTTGTTAGTTTTACAGATCGATCGTGGGTTTACCACCGAAAGATTAAATCAAGGTCTTATAGTGGACCTTTTTTTTGTATTACCATTACATCCCAGTGGGATGTTTTTTGGATGGTGGTTTGGGATCAAGATCTTTGTACCTTTTTCAATGTTTTCGCAAATTTGTGCCACAAGAAACACTTGAGACTTAACATCTGCAGATTATTTGAATCATTATGTACACATAGTTTAACAAACGATATACACTAAGGGGGTGGGAGAGTGGGCTAAGCCTTACAATGGTCTAGCAATAATGTGGTTCAAATTCGACACTGGTGAGAATCGAAAGTAGGACATTTCACTTACAAAGAAAGAGGAATACTACTAAACTATAGTACTAATTGGCAATATGTACAGTGAGTTGACAGTTGCATGTTAACTAGAGAAATTTGATACCAAGTTTACACTAGAGGTACAATTTTTTACACCCGACAACAGGTTGTCTTTTTCGGGTTGATATGGTGTGAAAAATAGGCCCAAACACGACCCCTTAAACCCTAAACCCTAAACTCTAATTTTGTTGAAGTTACTTAATATAACAATAATTCGATGAGCAATCGATAACTGTTGGTTTGAACCATTTCTTTTATTTCTAGTTGTTAGGGTAAGACAGAAGTTGGTGAGAGGTTGAAGCCTAGAAGGGAGAAATGAAGAAGAACACATCAAATGAAAAATATGTCAGTGAAAACGACTCCTCCATTTTTTTATCTGAAAACTAAAAAATAAAAACGAAATGATTATTAAACGACGTTAAAGTAATAATAAAATCACGACAAAGCAAGCTGTCATAATAAAAAGGAATCGTTACTTGGTACATACTTTATCTTATCAACTTGAAATAATTTATTAGGAGATAAGATAAACCCCACTTTGTTAAGTTGATTTTGGGATTTGTCATTGACCCGTTAAAAGTCGATCTATTTTCTTTTGTCTTTTCTTTACAAGTGACACTACTATTCTTCTCTTTATCAATTTAGATACTCTTCGAGAATGTATTCTTTTGGAAATTTCAACTGTTTGTTTAATCGACACAAATTGGGACCCGGATCTCGCAGATATTTTGATTCCAACGAATGGTGACGCTATAGCTTCAACTTGATTAATTCTTAACGAATTAGCATTTGCAATTTGTAAAGGTCATTCTAGCTATATACGAAATTCTTGGTGTGCATTTGTCTTCTTCTGTTTGTCAAAAGTAACAAGGTAATAATAATTAGACGATTTACCTAACGGTTAGAAATCTTCTTCTTTACAAGTGTTTTATGAGACAAGAACTTACATGCCATTAGAATAGCGCCGCGTGATGTCTCGTGTCAAAAGTAAAATATGTTTAAACAAAAGTTTACACATTTTTATTTTGTTAACATGAAACTTCACAATAATATTGTACATGTACTATGTAAGTTTTATGAATCATGACCTAAAGTGGGAGAGATTTTTCCATCCATCCATTCAAAACATAAATCAGTATTCCATATGTCATGATTTAAATAAAAATTATATTTAGTCACTTTCTTTTAAATCATGACATATAATATGTCGACTGACTCGTGTTCGGAAATATTGAAATAATTATCCTAAAGTGAAATAAAGGAAATTGTCACTTGATATCAGATGGGGCTATAAATCCACGTGGAGCAGGTGGGACCTTCCCTAAGTGCATTGGGTTAGGATAAACGCACCGTTCCACTGTCTCGGCAACTACAGACAAAATATACTCTTGGAAATAAAGGAAATTGTGAGTGTTTTCTTAATTTTTAGCTCTTTAGGATTAGAAATGCATGTTTTTAATTCCAATTCAAAAAGTTTTGGATATGAATATCACAGAATTTTGGGATCAGAATCTCAAAATATACTCTTGGCGAATTTGAACTTTCGAGATCGGATCAATTCCGAAATTTCGTAGTTGTGGGAGTTATTTGGCTTCATCCATACCAAGATTACATAATATATCATCATCACCACGCTCTCTCTACATAATATATATTCATGGAGTTATATGTTTTCATTTGAAAAGTTTCGAATGTGAATATCCGATTTTGTTTATATTTGAGTATTTTGTACAATATATAGCAAGGATACCTATTTAAAACATAATTAAGTGTATGTAATGGAATTAGGCAAGTTTCTGAGATTCGGAATATTCAAATACATTTCAATTTGTATCCAATTCTTCTCATATTTTTTAGGTTTTTGATGTCGAATTTGGATTGGACAAGATACTTTGGAACTTATCGGCTCACGATCGGTCAGGGTCGAATATTTCTATCCAAGTTGCAACCGTATGTGAGTGTTGGCAAATTCTTGTACCTTATTTTATAAAAACCAACGGCATGGGGCAGGGATGGGAACACAGAAATTATGCCAAAACCATATGCTGGGATGGGAACACAGAATTTATGCCAAAACTTCTGAGCGACCAAAAAATAGGTAACGTGAAATCTCAGTTACTTTTCATCACACGGTCAGATGCGGATAATCTAGGAAGGGGTCCTCCTGTCTGTCCCATTACCATCGGGGATTTTTTTTATTTTTTGAACAGAATTTGGCTGCTTGAAAACAAAATTTGTTTGATTTGATAAATTTTTTTAATAAGTGGGATGCAATTCATACTAAATGTTGTTGTCTGTTCCAAATATTTTATAGGCTATGTTAATAATTGTACCATAAAGAGATGATAAAAATTATAGAATCACATTTTTATTTAATATATCGGGTGGACCAAATGATTGTACAAAATGTCAAATTGATCCATAAGTCATCAAATATCATTTTGATGTTTTACACTTAACATCTCTGTTGAAGATGATTTAATGGTTTATTAACTAGACGATGATACTAGGAGAACATTTTTAGTATTTCGGAACAAAACTATGTACACCAAATCATATTACAATTAGTTGAAATAAATTTTCGAAGTGTCTAACTAATTTTATTATTACATTGGGAGGAAAGGGATCCATTTGGATCCCTTTGATGAAATCTACCAAGGCACACAATCTGGACCTTTGAAATTTGATCCAACGACTAAAGTTACTATAACTTTTAAAATGAATATCTATTTGTAATCGTTAGATCAAATTTCAAAAGTCTGAATTATGTACTTTGGTGGACTTTGATGAAAGGCCTCTTTCCACCTTTGGAATACACGGAGGGGACCACAAAGATTTGTCGTGAAACGTGCACTTGGCACTGCTTCGTTCCTTACCTGATTCACGATCTTCCCGCCTTCCCCATCGGAGTGGCTTACTCACTACTCGCTAGCCAGCCTCACGTGCAAATTCGACACGTGTCATCATCCCGTACCACCCCAAGTCAACCCCGTCAGCGCATCCAACGGCGCAGAGTGAATTATATATACAGGCCTTCACTTCACGGATCTCTCTGCAAAAAGCAGAGAGAAAAACTACGAAGTCTCACACTTTGCTCAGACACTGCAAAGTAGGCAAAAGCTTCAATTAGCAGTCATGATTCGAACCGGTTCTTTTGCGCTCCGGTCACCGGCGGTTTCCGCCTCGCCTAGAGTGTCCCTAGCCCGGAACGACTCGCTCTCGAGCGTTTTCTCCGGCGAGAGGAGCACCGTCGGATCTCCCATGATCTCCCTGCATTTCGACGTCAATCGCCGCCGAGATAAGATGATCCGGGGATCTCTGTCGGAGAGCAACGTTCTGCAATCGGCGTCCGACGGATTTCGAGCTCTGCCGGCGAGTTACGCTGGTAAATTGGCGGGAAGTGGAATTTCGACGGAGGAGCTGGTTCCTGGCGGCGGCGATTGCGGAGGGAATACTGTAACGGTGCAGGAAGGCGAGCAGAGGAAGATTGGAGCGTATTATCAAGAGATGCTGAAGTCAAACCCCGGCGATCCGTTGCTGCTGAGGAACTACGGGAAATTCTTGCACGAGGTAATTGATTAATTAATCAAATTATCAAATTGATCTGCAAATTAATTATGATTAATGAGAAAAGAAAGATGATAAAAATGATTGAATGATTTGGATTAGGTGGAGAAGGATGCGGTAGGGGCGGAGGAGTGCTATTGTAGGGCGATATTGGAGAGTCCGGGAGACGGTGATTTGTTGTCGCTCTACGGAAAGCTAATCTGGGAGACGCAGAGAGATGAGGAACGGGCTAAATCTTACTTTGATCAGGCTGTTTCTGCCTCCCCTGACGATTGGTATGTGGCTTTTATTTTATTTTATTTATTTTTATTTTTTTCAAACTCTCTTGCTTGGTAGATAATATACGAGAGATTATCTACCCAAGCAAGGAATTTAGTTTGGTGTTTTTAGTTCAACAAATAAAAATGTTCGATGTTTTTAGTATTTTGTTTTTCGATTTTATATCAATTTTTCTCTAAAAATAAAGATAAATTGTCGATTTTGTTGCTGAATTATTACTCGAGCATAGATTAAGTCTCTAAAGTTATTCTTTTCGATATTAATCTCTAAACAATTCTGTCCAATTTTTCGACATTTTAAATCACGTGACTTCCATGTAGTATTATATTGTCAATTCTTTTACCCATAAACCACTAATTTTGCGAATGAAACTATACTATTTTATCTTCCAAACTTAATTCCATAAACTATTTTTCAGAACAATAAGTTTATCTTTATAAATTTATGTCAATATACTCTTTAAAGTGTGTCACGTCTACTTAACTTAAATTCACCGAAAATTGAATATTTGCTTGTTTTAATTCTTAATTTTTTTTTTCTATCATTTGTTTAAACTAGTAAATAAGATTAAGAAATAAAGCGCTCAGAGCTTTGCCGAATTTGGAAGCGTCGTCTTTTCCTAAGCGTAAGAAAAAAGTTTGATTTGTCTGTGTATGTTATGTTTAATGCAGCATGGTGTTGGGGTCCTTCGCTAGCTTCATGTGGGAAGCAGAGGAAGACGAAAACGAAGACGACAATGAAGAAATCAACATTGACGACGGAACTCAAGCCTCATCTGTGCCGGCTCTGGTTCCTGCATTTTAACTCTGTTGGATGAAGTAGACCGCGAATTCGACAAAGAGAGTTCAACCACGCCACTCGCGTTCCCGGGAATTCAATTCCCAACGTTCCTGATGTTGGTAAAAACGGCAAAAGAAAAAGAAGACGGGAGGTACCAGTTTTATGAGAAAGGCTTTTACTGTCGAAGTATAACTATAACCACTACTTAACTTGAAGAACAAGAAATAAACATGTATATGTGCTAAATACATAGCATATGTATGTAATATGTAGAATGTGCTTACTTACCCGGCTGAAATCTTTAGCTTGCTAAGTGAAGGTTGAATGTGTTAATTTCATTTGCTTGTCTGCTTTCCTTGTAAATGTTTATAAATAAAATTATAATGTATTCTAATCTGTCACTTTTCTGTATCTTATCGAATGCATAGACTTTGTAATACTTTGCCTTCATTCATGCTAACGGCTTCTTATTCCATTTGAAGTTTTGAACTTTTGGGACGTCAAACAAGACCTTATTTGAAAGTACTTTTAAAATAATTGAAAGCATTTTTGATGAAATTGATTCAGGACCAGCCCTGGGGCAGGGCAAACAGCCGGCTGCACAGGGCCCCAAATCTTGAGGGGCACCAAAATTAGTTTACAAGCATATGTTTATGCCAACAGCGGTGGGAAAGAACTAAGGAGGACAACCTGAGAAAGAAAAATAGCTTTTTAACCGTTGACTAAGGTTGAGTTTCCAAGAGCCAAACATTGAAGATGAAACTTAGAATTCAGTAGAGCGGTTGTCAAGGTTGACTGTTCAATACTTCACTGGTGATGAAGGAGAGCTACAGTAACTTGATGGAATGAATAGTATTTGGTCCTTTAAAATATTTATTTATTTTTATTTTTATTAAATCCGCCTAATCCACCTAAGCCCCCCTCGCTTAGACCTCGTCTAGCCGTCTAGGCACTAGGCTTCGACTTGCCGCCCAATTAGCGCCTAATGTTTTTAAAACCTTGGTTAAGAGTTCAGTCATGAGGACCCTTTTTTCATATGTCTGAATAAAAAACAATAAAATTTCTTATGTGGACCTATACAAGGGCATTATTCTTGGCCTTGCCCTGGGTCTCTTTAAATCTATGAACTGGCCCTAAATTGATTTATGTGTTCTTGCAAGAAATACTTTAAGTGTTTTTGTAGGATCTACTTAAAGCTCGTTTGGAATTGCTTTTAAAATAACTGAAAGCGCTTTTAAATAATATTTTTGGGTTCTAAAAGCACTTCAAGTGCTTTTCCAAGATTTTCTTAAATTTTTAGTAAGAATTGGTTCTAAAAATATTTTTTCCAAAAGCGCTTACAATCATTTTAAAAACACTTTTCAAACGAGCCCAGTGATTTTTATTAAGGATTGATTTCAAAAGTATTTTCATTAAAAACACTTTCAGTCATTTTAAAAGCACTTCAAAACGAGCCCTAAAATATTAAATGTGAACAATTGAAGTCACACTTGTAACAACCCGTCCCTAAGTTTACAATTTAATTAATTTTAAATGAGTGATTTGATGAAAATGCCCCTAGAGGCGAGATTGTTGACTTTCGTTGACCATCATATTGTGAGATTGTTGACTCTCTCTGCATTCACCATGCACAATAACACCGAACCACCACCACTTGATTACTCCGACGAGTTAGACCATCAGACCACCACCGCTTGTTGACCTTCCTTATCTTTGTTAAGCTCAGACCCTGAACATCAAACCCAGGCGTGGAGCTTGCACTGCACAGTGGCCATTGCCACTGTTCACCATCTTCTTCGACGAGTTCTCATCGATCTCGACCAAGGTAAGCGTTAGGACCTTTCTCTCCCTTACCTTTTTCATTATTAGTGAACAATCTCAAGGTTTGGACGCATTTTAATAGGGTTTAGAAGCTGTTAGGACGAATGGAGGATTTTCCCAGAAATTTTGGAAGCTTAGAACCAAGGAAATATTGTGCCATATTGAATTCTTGAGATACCGCTGGCTCTGGTAAGTACTTTTATACTATACTTAGTATGTATATTTTGGAAACTATAGTCGTTTAATGGCGAGGGATTATTATGTTTTCGAAAAGGTCTTTACAAAAATTTTTTTTTAGGCCCACTCATTCTTATTTTTCGCCCCTCCAGGTTTTAGCAGAAGGTATGAAGAGGAAAATCACTTGCCATGTGGTGTATTTTTTTCAGGTCTTACTATATGAGAGGAAGACAAGGTTGATTTATTAACACATGATGGTGTTTCAAATACACCCGAAAATCTCTCGTGAAAATGCACCTACTTGTCTATGCAGTTTTATCTTTGGGCCCATTTGATCTCTCAGCCCACCCAATTTATGAAGTCTTAACTTGATCCGGCCCACTCTCTTGCAACCACTTTCAAACACTCCCTCCTGATTTAAAATAAGAGGACTCTAGGGTTTCGAAGCCCAGCTTCCCTTTTCTGCCTGCAACGCTTTGAAGTTAAAGAACTTGCGCTTTCTCTCTGCGTCCTGATTGATTTCTCAAAGTTCCTTCAAACCAAATACAATGGGTAGGAGGAAACCCAAGGACCCAGAAACCGACGCCGTTTCAGCAGCTCAGTCCGACGTCTTCAAGACCCTATTCGGCGACGCCGCCAGCCACGACGCCGCCCCTGCCATCTTCTCCGAGAGCAACCCCTTCAGGAGGAAGAACCAGGAATCCGGGTTTGGGCTTGTTGCCCCTTCTCAACCTGCTGAGACCACCAATAATGGCGAGTCTGAGAACAATGGCGATGACGGGGACGGCGAGGTGCAGAAACGGAAGCGGAAGAACAAAGAAAAGGCGGCTTCCGGGTTGATTAATGAAGAAGCTCCACAGAGTCCTGTGGAGTTGGAGGGCGAAAAACCAAAGAAAAATAAACTGCCGGAAACGCTCAATTCTGAAAACCCTAATTTGGGCTCTGAGTTAGAAGGGTTGTCAAGACAGGAAAATGATGAACCCTCCGAGACGACGAATGCGGTGACGAAGAAGAAGGATGGGAGGAAGAGGAAAAGGGATGAAGTTGAGAGGGAATATGAGGTGAAGAAGTACGGCGTGAAGGAGGGCGAGGAGGATGGGGACAAGGAGAAGAGGATTGTTGGAGAGAAGAGGAAGACAGTTGATAATCCAGCTGATATGTTGGTTTCCAACGAAGGTTTCGACGACGAGAGTAAGCTCTTGAGGACTGTTTTTGTTGGAAATTTGCCCTTGAAGGTCAAGAAAAAAGCTTTGATGAAGGAGTTCACTAAATTTGGAGAGGTGGAGTCTGTGAGGATTCGATCCGTGCCAATTTTGGATGTGAGTTTTGTGACTTCTTGTTTGCAAACTGTGGATATAAATGTATTGTTGGTTGCTGATTTTGTACATTTGGTTCTTTTTGTTCAGACCAAAAGGCCCAGAAAGGGAGCAATACTCACAAAACAAATCCATGATAAAGCTGACAGGTAATCATTTCGCATCACTTAGTCAGTTGGTTTGGGAACTGCTTGTTGCATTTATAAGCGTTTTTGAAGCACGTAAGGCCCTGATTCCAATTTACAATCAGATTGTGGGTTGGGGCTATAGGTTCTAGGTGTACTATTGGAATCTATCGTAGCTCAAATAAAGCCTTACATTGGAAGGTTGGCTCCCTCAGTCACCAATTTGTTATTTAATTTGGTGTGACTTTAAGTTGTTAAAAGTAAGTAAAATGATGTAGATTTTAGACTTTTGATACTTGTTGACATGAAAATTTCAAATTTAAGCGATTTACGATTGCTTTTGAAATAACAGATTTTGTGTTGCAGCGTTAATGCCTACATTGTTTTCAAAACCGAGGAATCGGCACAGGCTTCTTTGTCCCATAACATGGCTGTGGTATGTTATTTGCATGAAGTTGGGTGATTGGTATCATTCTGCACAAGCTCTTTCGTACAGTAAAGCTGAAGTTGTTGATCTTGTACCTTGACTTGTTATGCATGTTGATGTAGGTTGAAGGACATCATATCCGTGTTGACAGGGCTTGCCCACCTCGTAAGAAGCTGAAAGGGGAGAGTGCTACTGTTTATGATCACACGAGAACAGTTTTTGTGGGTAACCTTCCATTTGATGTAAAGGTGAATTGCTCTGCTAGGATTTCTTTTCTGCTTCTTTTTGGAACTTTCCACCTCCCAATTTGCTTTTTGTTGCACACTTTTAGTTGCAATATGTGGACAACAATTTCTTTTCTTTTGCAGGATGAAGAAGTTTATCAGTTGTTTTGTGGTATCAACAATCTTGGATCCAGCGTTGAAGCTATTCGCATAATCAGGGATCCTAATTATGGTATCGGAAAGGGCATTGCTTATGTTTTGTTTAGAACAAGGGTATGTGATTTTCACCAACAGTTTATCAAACCCTATTTACCGTCAATAATTCTTTGTTACAATGTCATGCATTTTGAACTCAGATATGTGGTTGCTTAGTTGATTCTATTCATTTTCTTCTTGGATGGCGTGCTCTACCTTTTTAATGATAGTCCTCATGGGGATGTCAATAGGACCCCCGGTTGTCTCCTGGAACATATGTGAAACATTTGTCTTTTCAACCCTAAAAATATAAATTTGTTACTATGGCAGTTTGGCGGTAAGTATATAATGACGTTAATTTAGCAAAAGAATGACTACAATCAATTCTTTAAATATGCATATTGGGATGCTAAGGTGTTTCCTGCCATTATCTTTATTTGTATTTATCTTAAAGTTGGACTGAGGATAGAAATAAGAAATTATTGATGGAGTAGTTTCTGTAAGTGTATGATTATATTTTATCCCGAACCTTCTTGTAGCATGAATATTTCATTTCAAAATTAAGAGTATTTGGAATTGAATACGTGCATAGTTGACTAAACTATATAAATTACTTTGTTTGCGAAACTCTGTAGCTAAATTTGTATATGCTGTAAGTTTCTCAAGGTACACCTATTTTCAATTCGTATCATCTGATACGGTACATTATGTGTTGTCTGTCAATTTGGGCATCCAGGAAACTGCAAATTTGGTCGTTAAGAAGCGAAACTTGAAGCTTGGGGATCGGGAGCTCAGGCTGTCTCATGCAAAACCAGAGTCCACCCCAACTAAGAGAAAGAACCCCTCATCAGCATCAGAAGCTAATTCTTCAGCCAAAAAGCGAGCTGTGGACTCGAGGAGTCCAGATTTTAACAAGTCGAGTTCAAGGGCATCTTACCAGGGCCTGCGTGCAGGTAAGCCTGGTGTCCAAAAGAAGTTCAATGCAAAGGGCAGTAGACCAGATAAGTTTGAATCAAAATCACCAAGTGGAGTGAAGCCGAAAGAACGGAAAGATAAACGACCATCTGTTGCTGCGAGAAAGGCTAAAGAAGCACTGAAAGGTGGCGCTGCTTCAAAACAAACAGGTACAAAGCGTAAGCTTGATAGCCGGACTCCAGATAGCTCCCAGCAGAAAAAGAAATTCATGAAATATAGGTAGGAATATACATTAACATTACGAAATGTGTACGTTTTCCAAGTTTTTATTTGTTGTACAAGCTATTAATTGTCAAATTGGTGATATGGTTTTCCTTATAATTTTCCCATTTTATTTTCCTTGCACTGGTTCCCAATCTTTTGATAGAGACGTGGATTGGAATCCGTGGCAACAGTTAGGTTGGAAGATTAGGGCTGACAAAGAAGGTCATTCCCGGTAATGATAAACACACGCCATTTTTACTCTCCCACACGCTCCTGTTTAATTTGATCTTCGTTTTTAATTGATTTGAAATCAAGAGGGGCGTGTGAAGCTAAAATGAATAGGAAAGCCACCTCTCTTTGTATTCACATTAAGAATATGAAAGGAACCAATTAAGCGGAATTCCTTTCACATTAAGAATATGAAAGGAAGCAATTTTAGATGCTTTAATGCCTTCCCAACTTCAAACTCAATCATTAAGCCAAATTTGACAAGGAATCGTGAGAACAAATGTTCTTCCTGCTTACCCGCTAAGCATTTTAAGCATAAGTGCTTTATTATGAAGCACTTGCTACCTTTCTTTGGTTATACCAGGCAGCCTGCATCGACAAAAACCGTCGAAATTGTAAACATTGCCGAAGGGCGGTTACGTCAACCTCATTCCTACGGCTTAGTCGTTACGTTTATGAAAAACAATACTAATATCATCTTGGAACTTTCATTATTCAACACTAGAGCTGCGTCAAGTCAGAAATTGACTAGAGAATGCCTTCACATTTTTGTTGATGATGATACACATACCCTATAACATCTTACCACTGAAATCGAAGTTACATACACATTTAACCCCAAACCCACAGCCCGAATGAAACATGACAGTCAACAAATTCCATCCAAGGACACGGACACGCCTTCTACATAACGAGGCAGTAATACCTTTGTATTGCAATTTCTTGATGCTCATCTGTACAGAGCTACCCAAACGGCTGCAAGCAGAACAAGGTCCTCATGTACACCAAGCAAAGTTCAGTAAGTGAAATACTATGCTTTGTTCTTGCTCACTAGGGTGGGAGTAATTGAGACAACTCCAATGAAGAACAAGGTGGCTATCGAGTTGAAGTCATAGAGATCCCCAAGGGATCGTAACTCTCCAAGAGCTAATCCAGCCTGCAGCACGAAAACAGAGTCAAGTACACAGGCACAACCAGTGACTATCGAGTAGAGCATACGTAGACGAGACCACGCAGATAATTATATATTTTTCTGCAGTAGTCAAAATGTGGATTGAGATGGCGTCGAGAGGAAGGTATATTGTATTTATCTTCCTCTATAACAAAAATGGAAAAAAAGATATTGATTTTTATTTTGGATCATATGGCCATAGAACCCTTCAGGTGTTGCATAGACGTCTGATGTTCTTAGACAACAACTAAACTTCAATATTTAATCAACTTTTTGAAGTGCAGGATACATACCCTGACAGTGACGTAAGCAGCTGGTATCAGACCAATTGAAGTTGCCAGTAAGAAAATATGGTAAGGCACATCAACTATTGGTGAAGCAAGATTAATAAATGTATTAGGCAAGGTCGGAGTTAATCGGAGAAACAACATATAGTTCAACAGTCCCTGCCTTCTTTTAGCTACCTGGAAGAAAAACAATAATGATTCACTCATTTTGGAAGTTAAAAGTATCAATGGGAGATATGAAAACATTTGAATATACCTGGTTTTGGAAAAATTGCAGCTTGTCAGGCCAAAGAGAGATGACAATGGGCCTCCCGATCAGCTTTGACAAGAAATAACAAGAAGATGCACCAGCAGTGGCGTTAAACACCACCAAAGCTACACCTTTGAAGACTCCAAAAAGGGAACCGGCAAGCAAGGACATAAATACAGTACCAGGGATCATGAAAGTCTGCATGAATATATAAACCATGCAGTACCCTAACAGAACCTGCGCGGTGTAGTCACTTGTGTAGTCCTCGAGGTGAACTCTAACCAGAAGAAGACAATGACAGAAAACAAAATAAATAGAACCGCATAATACCATTAAAATCATATTCAACAATTTATCTATAAATGGAGCAAACGCAGCTGGAACAAAACACAACGCATCGGTCATCAACTAGGGGAGTACACGGCTACACTCAACCAAGTTCATAACTTTTTCCGACAATGCAATTTAAAACGTTTCGCAAAATGTGAGTAGAAGAGTCATCAAACTTAAAAGTTTAAGCTCACAATAATGCAACATTCCATGTTCAGCATTAATCTCTCCTCCCTTACACATTAAGGTCGCACTAATGCATTACCCCGTATCCTTCATTGATACCATAACCAATGAAAAACAAAATTAACTAATGTAACAGTTGCACGCGGTTCTATCAAATTCCTCAGAACACAAATCAAAAGCCCGAATCAAAACTCGCTCAGACGAATACTGGTGCATAACGTTCAAGAAAAGAAAAGGCCAACGCAGATAAGGAGAAAGCAATATTCTATTCATTAATTTCAAATCCTAGAAAACGATTTGCGAAAATAAAATGCTTCAAGAATATGGATCCATGCAAAAATCAGGTCTCTTCCTAAAAAATAAATTTTGAGACATGATTTTTTTCCTAATTAGTTTGCATTAAGAGGTGAAAATCCATAATTAACTAAAAACTAACATAATAATCCCAGATTGATATCGCATGCATTAGAAACCCACAAATTTCCCATTAAAATTCGTGGCTTTTCCTGGAAAATTCAATCCTAAAAACCCAATTCAGATTCATGGGAAATTTATAAGAAATTTTATTCAAAAAAGTACCTGAGGATTTGAAGCTCCTGGAGGCTACGGGGAAGCTTGAGGAAGCTGTAATCCGATGCGGGCATGGTCAGGTAAACACCCAGAAGGCCAAACAAGAAGCCCAATACGACGGTGGAAGCCACAGCCACCTCCCAGAAGCTCAACGGGAACTTACTATTATTGGGTCCCACTCCCCCACCAACCACCTTCACGTCCACCCCATTGTCGTCTCTCTTCTCCATCTCTCTCTCTAAATTTCCCTTTCCTCTTTCTCTTTCTGCAATTTTTCTCGGGAAAAGTTAGAGAGGATGAAAATCAAGGAGCCCCTTTTCTCTTCTTTCTTCTCTCTCCTCTGCTGTTTTACGGTGTTGAAGAGAGAGGGAAGAGAGACAAAAACGAAAGAAAGGATATTCGCTGGTTCCTACTAAACCAACTCATTCTTCCCAATACAAGTTACATGCAAATTGGAAAACGATGTTAATTACTATTAAAATAAGGGAGTTTTAACGAAAAATCAACGGTACTGTTTATTTTAACGAAAAATTATATTTTTATACTAAAAAGTCAATCTTGGTACTATTTATTTTACCCTTTATTTTGTCCTTATCATTAAAATTTAAAGTTTTCAACCCCTTTTCATTAGCTTTCCTTTAAAATAATAATACTTGTATCTCTATATAAAAAGGGAAGTGTTATTGGCACTCCAAAAATCTCATTCTACACTTCTCACAAGTGTATTTTTTTTTCTAAATATAGAAAGTTTGTGAGTGTAGAATGAGAAATTTAGAGTGTCAATAACAATTCCCTATAAAAATACAAATATCTTGTATTTTTATTGTATAAATTTTATAATCTAAAACATTTAATTTTTTAATTTTCAGTACAAGTAATAATAATTATTTTTTTTGAGGAAGTTCAAACATCAAAATGTATCATATAAATAGATGAATTATGTATATGATATTTGGTACTCAACTCCTCGATTTTGTTCAGTATATTTGAATACATAAATGATTTCTGATTCGTATGATTTTTTTTTTTTGAAGTATGATAGTTTAAAAAGGTTTTAATTATGAAGTTTTTTTATAAAATTTATTCGTTTTATAGATTATATTTTTCTTTTAAAGCAATTTTGGTACAACAATTTTTAGTTTGGCTTTTAGATAAAACTTAAATTAGGAGAATAGCAACTAACTTTTTATTTAGAGTAAGATGTAGATTTTTTCCTTAACCTTTTACCCCCTGAACTTTTAAATTCGAAAATCAAGGACTTAAACTAATTTTTTTGGCTAATTTCCCTTACAGTTAGTTTTCCATAGATTATATCCAAATTAACGTTAACTTTTATCACGTGCACACCACATGACTCTCATTTGAAACAAAAACGTCACTTCGCTAGACTTTCAAACGCAAAAGCTATAGAATCACATAGATTTGCACAGGTCAACATTTTAGAAATCTAGGATTTTTAATTATTTTAAAGAAGGAAGTGATTGAACCACTCTCACATGTTGTGCATGTGCTTTCATTTAATAGAAATTTGGATGGAATGAATGAAAAACCAACAACACTAGAGAAATCAGCAAAAAAAAATTAGTTTAAGTCTTTGATTTTCCAATTTAAAAGTTTAGGGGGTAAATCGAAAGTTAGATGAAAGTTGAGGGGAGATTGTCAGTTTACTCTAAATGAAAAGTTTAAATCTTATATTGTATTAATCACAATAATTTAATAAGGACACTAATTTTTTTTTTTACCAAATTAATAGTGTGCATATGGCTACTTAGTACTACGATATAGTGGTATTCATCTTCGCTTGAAAGTGAGAGGTCTTAAGTTCGATTATCGCCAAAAGTGAATTCAAAACACATTGCTAGCCCATTGTGAGGCTAAGTCTACCCCTTCCCCTTAGACCATCTCCAACCCATGGGATAAATCTTAAAATATAAGTTTTAAAACCCCCCCCAAACCATCTCCAACCATTGAGCTAAAATAAGTCTTGGGGAGAAAATATATCTTTGGGCTAGATTCCCTTTAGGATTTAAGCCTGATTTAAATTATTCTGGACCCACCCAACTGTCATATTTCTTTTATTTTTATTTTTTACTTATAATCTAACGGCTATGGTCAAATGAGATCAAATCTAATGGTAAAAAAAATTTGACGACCCAAAATTCAATCGAACGTCTAAAACTATTTTAAAAATGATTTAAATCAAATTTAACTTAAAATTTTATAAATAACTATGTATTTGTATGAATTTAGATTACTTATCGAAATTCAAATAATTTTAGATTAAAATGTTCATAAAAATAAGTTAGTTGTAGGCCTATTTAACTGAGCTATTCTAAGGGAATGGAGAGTGGAGGTTGGCGACAACAAGAGAGATAAAAGAGAGATTTAATTGTGAGGTGTGTATTGTAGCACCCCATTGTGCCCTTATTTATAGTAGTAGGATATGTTAAATGCTTACCCTTTTAGGATTACAACTCTAATAGGATATTAACTACTAAAGGGAATATAAAAGAGATACACTAGAATTTCCACAAGCACATTCCTATTCCAAATATTAATGCAACACTCCCCCTTGAGTGTGTAAATACTCAAACAAAACATTGCATCAGATCTTCAGCAGATAAGGTAGAACAATTGTTGAAGTCGGCGACACAACGGGTGAATACGAGTCTCAGATAATTTACACACACCGATTCTTTGGACAAGCTTTTGAAAAGTAGACTTGGGCAACGACTTGGTAAAGAGATGGGCCAGGTTGTCTTGGGAACGGATTTACTTAACTTCAATGTTCTGATGCTGTTGTTGTTGATGAGAATAAAAGAACTTCGGTGTTAAGTGCTTGGTGGTGTCTCCCTTAATGTATCCCTTCTTTAACTACTTGGTACACGATGCATTGTCTTCAAAGATCGTCATAGGAAGGTTAATGATGGAAGTAAGACCATTAGTGCTTTTAATATGTTCCATAACTGCTCTTAACCAAAAGCACTCACGCGATGCTTCATGCAGGGCGAGAATCTCAGCATGCTTCAAAGAAGTCGCAATTAGCGTTTGCTTGGTAGACCTCTAAGATATAGCGGTGTCTCCAATGGTAAAGACATAGCTCGTTTGCCTTATGTGAGTCAGACAGATATCCAGCATATGCGTAACCAACAAGGAGGGAATCAACCCCGAGAAACGAGGGGGGCACCTCTTGAGGATTCGTGGGTGTAGAACAAGCCCAAATCCGTCTTACCCTTGAGGTAACAGAAAATGTCTTTAACACCATTCTAGTGTCTACGTGTGGACGCATTGCTGTATCTAGCCAAAAGATTAACAGCAAAGGAGATGTCATGTCTAGTGCATTAAGCCAAGTACAATAAAGCCCCAATTGCACTTAGGTATGGAACTTTAGGCTCCAAAATATCTTCCTCATCCTCCTTTGGACGGAAGGGATCTCGTTTAGCATCTAGAGTCCGAACAACCATATGAGTACTCGAAGGCTTCGCTTTATCCTCATTAAAACATCGCAACACCTTTTGGGTGTAGTTCGATTGATGTACTAGGATTCTATCTGAACAATGCTCAATCTCTAGGCCGAGGCAATATCGAGTTTTCCCAAGATCTTTCATCTCAAATTCCTATTTCAAGTGAACGACAATTTCCTCAAGCTCTATGAGAGTTCCAATAAGGTTCATGTCATCGACATAAATTGCAACGATCGTAAATATGGAATGTGACTTCTTTATGAACACGCATGGGCATAATTTGTTGTTCACAAAACCTTGACTTGTTAAATATTCACTCAGATGGTTATACCACATCCGCCCGGATTGTTTCAATCTGTATAGTGATCTTCTCAATCTAACAGAGAGAGTGTTCTATGGTCTAGAACTATTTGAACCAGTTAATGGAAGTCCTTTTGGAACTTTTATGTAGATTTCCGTAACTAGATTCCCATAGAGATATGTGGTTACCACGTCTATAAGTTGCATATTCAATTTTTCGGAAACTACCAAACTAAATAAGTAACAGAACATTATGACGTCCATTAGGAATACGTCTCCTCGTAATCAATCCCAGGGCGCTGAGAGAAGCCTTGCGCTACGAGGCGTGCTTTGTATCGTACTATTTCATTATTCTCATTACGCTTCCTCACATAAATCCATTTGTAGCCCACTGGCTTCACATGTGGTAGAGTATGAGCTATAGGTCCAAACACCTTATGTTTCGCAAGCAAATCGAGTTCGACCTGGATTGGTTGTTTCCAGTTTGACCAATTTGTTTTACGTCGGCATTCATCAACAAAACGTGGTTTAATGTCATCGCTAAGCATGATGTTAGTAGCTACTGTGTACGCAAATGCATCATTGACGATGATCTCATTCGGATTCCAAACCTTATCCAATATTACGTTGTGGACCGAAATTTCGCGATTCTAGGGAGGTCGGGTTGTCTGATATCACTGTAATCTAGAATAACCTCATGCATTGGAACAGATGAGTGAGCAATGGTCGGATTCAAGCTAGGGTCACTAGTTGGTGCCATTTTCCTCTTCTAGGGTTATGAATCCTTTGAACCAAGGGGTCTGCCATGCTTCAGGGTCGAAGCAGATGATTGCTAAACACCAATGTACCGGGCTACGTGGAAGGTATGGCCTCCCCACCTTCGGGGACGGTTCGGCTTTCCCAGGCAGGATTAAGACGTACGCAGGGTACATCTATCATTGTAGGTGCGTTTGCAGCAGGTATATGTGATCTTGTCACCTTAGCTAGATCAGTAAAAACATTTGGCATGCTTTGAGCAATGCTCTGAAGATCTATAATTCGTCGCACCTTAGTTTCAGACTGGGCAGTGCGGGGATCTAAATGAGACATAGTGGGAGTATACCATGATAATTCGCGGCGTTCTCCAGGGACGTTAGCATGCTTATCTCCCCTTAACGACAGGAAGACTGTTTCATCAAAGTGACAATCCGCAAAATGTGTGGTAAAAAGATCCACTGTCAAGGGCTCTAAGTAGCGAATAATTGATGGCGAATCATAATCAATTGTAATGGTGAATGAGGTTGGGTAACGGTGGACCTCAGGCAAACCATTATAGCTATGTGCAATATTGCATAGCCCCAGGCAGATACCGACAGTTTGGTTCGCATAACCAAAGTCAAAGCTATCAATTGAAGGCGCTTTATGAAAGCTTCTGCAATGCCGTTTTGGGTGTGAACATGGAGTACAGGATGTTCGATTTCAATCCCTATTGACATGCAATAATTGTAAAAAATCTGTGACGTAAACTCTTAAGCATTATCCAGTCGAATCGACTTAATCGGATAATCAGGGTGGTGAGCCCTTAGCTTAATAATTTGTGCTAAGAGTTTCGCAAATATAGCGTTGTGTGTGGACAACATGCAAACATGTGACCATCGTGTCGATGCATCAACCAACATCATAAAGTATCGAAATGGTTTGCATGTTGGATGGATAGGTCCACAAATATCTCCTTGAATCATCTGAAGAAACTTAGGAGGGTTGTGAATGATCTTTATAATCAAGGGTTGAGTATTCAACTTCCCCAAAGAACACGCTTTGCATGGCGGGAATCCAACGTAGAGAGGTAAATGATGCCTATGTGATGATTTAAGGATATGGCGCATCATGTCATGTTTGGGATGTCCCATATGGTCATGCCAAAGTAGCAAAGTGCTCTGGAAATCAAGCACAAGGCCGGCCACATGGTGGGCTTCTATGTCGTGAATGGTTGTGTTGTACAACTTACTCAGCAGACGTTCAAACTTCTCGTGAATACGCTTCTAGCCATATTCGTACAAAATGATACAAAGAAATTTAGAACCATTATCTTCAGTGGTTTCAATATGATATTGATTATTTGAATATCTCTAAAACTAAGCAACGTTCTTCCGGAACATGGAGAATAGAAGGTCTTTTTAATGGTACCATTGGACAACATGATACGGGCATTTCCGTATCATTCAATCAAATTGGATGGGCTTGAGAAAGTTGTCAGAGGTGCTTTCTTAGGTACAAAGTTAGTAAAATAGTGTCGCTCACGCAATATGGTGTGTGTGGTAGCACTATCAGCCAGACAACTAACTTCCCCACTAAACATACGTAGAAATAAATTGATTGAATTGGTCACATGCATAAATATAATTCCATTCATTCAATTAATCAATTTCAGAAATAATATCCATAAAATAACAATCCATAATTTAAAACAAACCAAAACCAAACAAATTATTCCAAATACTTAGAAAAATTGTCCAAAATTAAACCATAAACGTAAAAATTAGGGGGGGTCCAGCCACTAGGGTTAAAACACCCTAAAACATGTCTAAAATTTATTCGTCCATAGAAGCTGATGCTTCCTGAAAATCTGATATCTCTATGGATGTAGTAGCATCTTCTAGATGTTTCGCATGTGCAAAGTTAGACTCACGATGGGAATGATACTTGACAATAGCCTCGGGGGTAGCTCTGCATATGTGTGACCAATGATCATTTGATCTACAGTGATAGTACATGTCCATTTCAGTAGAAGCCGATTGAACGGTAGCTTTTCCCTTGTTCTTAAAGTTTGGGGCCTTAGGTGCAAGGGGTTGGCGCTTTTGGGTCACATTTCCTCCCTTGGGTTGGCTTTGATTCTGCTGACATTGGGCCCTTGGTAGGGCTTGCCGCCCATTGCCATGGCCACGACGATTTTTGCGTCATTTGTGGCTGCTAGGATTGGCCGCATGTACTTCAGGCGCGGCGTTCGAGCCAGTCAGTTAAGCTTGATGATTTTTCATCAAAAGCTGGTTCTGCTTTTTAGCGAGAAGTAAAACAGAGATGAAATTTGAAAATTTGGTAAACTTCTGTGCCCTATATTGTTGCTGCAGGACAATATTGATGGCATGGAAAGTCAAATAAGTCTTTTTCAAGAGATCTGATTTGGTTAATTCCACTTTACAGAACTTTAGAAGTGATCGGATTCTACAAACTTCAGAGTTGTATTCATTCACAGACTTAAAGTCTTAGAAGCGAAGATGCTGCTAGTTGTGTCTTGCTTCAGGCAAGTAAATGTTTTTCTGGTGATCGAAATGGTGGGCCAAAGTAAGCCAGAAGGTACATGGGTCCTCCTTAGCGAGGCACTCGGTTTGCAGAGCATCATGGATGTGTCTTCAAATGAAGATCATTGCAGTAACTTTCTAAGCTTCATCGAC
Organism: Pyrus x bretschneideri; assembly: GCF_019419815.1. Taxonomy (NCBI): domain Eukaryota; kingdom Viridiplantae; phylum Streptophyta; class Magnoliopsida; order Rosales; family Rosaceae; genus Pyrus; species Pyrus x bretschneideri. Next base: position 694,932 of record NW_025999657.1, read on the forward strand.
ATGTGTGTTGTTGGTAGGTGCCTCGATGGTGGCTCTAATACCATTTACAGTAAGATGGAGCTTCACATCTTGAACCCACTTTAGGTAGTTTCTTCTAGATACCTCTAGAGCGGTGAAATCGAGCTTGTTCAAGTTCGACATGTCCCTAAAATGAAGGGTACAACAAAAATGTGGTTAGTCATATAGTTATCCATAGATATACATCGTAGAACATTCGGGTTCTATAGACATGTATTGGTTTAATTTATGCATAAAAGCTCCAAGTTTCATGTGGTAAGTTTTGAATGAAAACTTCGGGTTTTGAAGGCACTAAATATGAAACTACATGTTCAATTTAATTTTATGAACGATTAGTTCATAAAGGAGAGGTTCTTGCAAGAACTCATAATGCAATATGCTGATTTAAGTGTAGTTGATTTGAGTTGCTTCGAGAACTTAAGTGTGAGAGCTTCGGGACTACGAAAGGATGTGAAAGATTCCAAGTATAAAAATAAATTATCGAATTGTTAATGTCCAAAAGTGATATTCATGTTAATAATTTTGGATTAATTATCATATTAATGGACTGCAGGTCACTTTTTATTAATTTAATAGATCGCGACCAAACGGGGTTGATCGTGCAAGCAAAATAATGACAAACGAGTCATATTAGCTTCGGTTGGTGATAAACCAAGTGATAATTAAATTAGAATTAATTAGTATAAACCAAAACGCCCCAAAATTCTTTTTAGACATGATTTATAATGCGGGAATGCCAAACATTGGCATCGAGTTGAAAAAAGACAAGGGAGTGGGCCCTACAGATTCAGCTGCAGGTAGATTGGGTCACAAAAGGGTTGCATGCCTTGGGCCTTATGGTCTGGGGAGCCCTGCAGCCTTGGACACAGATGTAGGCCCAACAAGAACTTGGCCGTGGGTTGGTCTAGGAAGCCCAGCCGAAGCTAGGTTCAGGTCGGGGTAAGCCAAGCCCAGTAGCAAAAGCTGTGGGTAAGTAGGCTGAACGCTATGGCAAGCCCAGTTAGTTATGGGCTGTTGCGGGCAGGCCAAATCATGGGACAAATAAAAGCCCAGCAGTACTGGGCTGTTGGAGTTGGGCCAAAGACTTCGCGGGACAATAGGGTAAGAAGGTTGCATGTTTTCTTGGTTGGGCTAAAGGACATCATGCCCATTAAGCTTATCAGGCTAAAGGCTTGGGGTGTCCAAGTCAGCGCATCAAAGCCCAAAAAGCTGCTGCCGTATGGTCCAAGGTGTCAAAACGACACCGTTCCATGATATGTTCCATGCAGTTGGGCTTCAGGCTAGCGGCGGTGGTTTGACGACCGTGCCGCATGTTTTCCCAATTTTTTTTTTTCTTTGACATAACTAGGGTTTAAAAACCCTAAATTGCTTCTAATTTATTTATATGCTTTGACTCACAAATTCCATATAGCAATATAATTGCGTAATGCATGAAACATATATATATATATATATATATATTATATGTAGACAAATATATGAAACATATGCAATATGTATATGGAAGGAAAATATAAACGTAGAAGGGTTCACGCATCATGGGGAATGTTTTCATGCTTCGTGGATGTTTCAAATATCTTCCTTTATTTTAAGCGTACCTAATTGGCAGAAAAAAAAAAAGAGCCTTTGAATTTTTGTAAAAGAAAGCCTCCTCCTATGATCCTTTAGTTCCTTAGTTTCTGGCAAAAACGTGCTGATAACATGTTGTATGCCTATTTAACTGAGCTAACGTGTTGTAGCCTATTTAATTGAGTTATTCTAGGGGAATAAAGAGGGGAGGCTGGCGGCAACAAGAAAGAGGAGAGAGATTTAATTGTGAGGTGTGTGTTATATCACCCCATTGTGCATTTATTTATAGTAGTAGAATAGGTTAAATCCTTACATTTTTAGGATTACAACTCTAATAGGATACTAACTACTAATGGGAATATAAAAGATATCCCTAGATGCATTATGATTTACACAATCATGTTCCTATTCCAAATATGATTGCAACAATTAGGATAATTTACATAAATTTTATTTTAAAAAAATTTACTAAAAAAAATATTCTAAAATCATTATTTAGTAATCTCTGGTTAAAATTTTAAGCCATAAGGGTTTGAGGAAAAAAAAACAGTTTTTGGGTTATGGTTTAAAATTTTCTAACTTAAATTTTTAAGATTTATTCCCAAGAGTTAGAGATGATCTTAGAATAAATAATATAGAATAAATGATATCGTTTGTTAAAAAAGAATAGTGTGCATATGTGACTTAAATTAATGTTTTTTTACACTATAAAATAAAAGGGTTTATCTTTGACTATTTAGAACTACAAAGTAGTCTAGAAAATAAATAATAAAGATTAACTTTAAGGGATTTTGCACCATTTATTTTTTGGATTATTCAATAGACCTCAAACTTGAGGTGGTAAAGTGTAATTTAACCTTTCTTTTATGTTGTAGGCCTATTTAATTGAACTATCTAAAGGTTTAGATAGAGAGAGGTGGCCGACGGCAATTAGAGAGAGGAGAGAGTGATTTAATTGTGAGGTGTGTTTGTATCACCCAATTGTTATTTATAGTAGTAGGATAGGCAAAAACCTTACCCTTTTAGGATTACAACTCTTAATAGGTAATCAACTCCTAATAGGAATATAAGATACATTCCTATATCTACTAGGATTTAAACAATCACATTCCTATTCTAAATATGACTGCAACACTCCCCCTAGAGTGTGTAAATGCTCAACAAACCATCACATCAGATCTTCAGTAGAGAAGGTAGAATAGTTGATGAAGTCATCGGCACAATAGGTGAACGTGAGTTTCAAATTTAAGAAAGTATGCATTTGTAGTAAAACTCACAAAACGTTGCTATGGTAAAACCCAAGGGTATGGGGAAAACCCATAGACTAAGGAGAAAAGTGAGAAGTATGCTTAAAGTCTAAAATGAAAGTTAAACATGACGAAGGTAGTGAACTTAACGGAGTATGATCATCCCAGGATGGATGCCTCGTAAAAACCTTGTCAGGTAGCAAAAACCCAGGGGAAAAATGCACCTAATCGTAGGAAAAAAAGAACATTAAGATCAAGTGAGTATGCTTCTAGATACTCCCCCTGAGTTAGACATAACTTCTAAATAAGAGAACTACAAGGGATTCAACTCAGATAACTTAAGCACACCGATTCTTTGAACGAGCTTCTGAAAAGTAGACTTGGGCAATGACTTGGTGAAGAGATCGGACAGGTTATCCTAGGAACGGATTTGCTTGACTTCAATGTTTTGATGCTGCTGTTGCTGGTGTAAGTAAAAGAACTTTGGCGTTATGTGCTTGGTGTTGTCTCCCTTGATGTATCCTTCTTTTAACTGCTCGATACTTGCTGCATCGTCTTCAAAAAGGATCGTACGAAGGTTAATGATGGAAGTAAGACCACTAGTGCTTCGAATATGTTCCATAACTGCTCTTAGCCAAAAGTACTTACGCGTTGTTTCATGTAAGGCGAGAATCTCAGCATGGTTCGAAGAAGTCACAATTAGTGTTTGCTTGGTAGACCTCCAAGATATAGTGGCGTCTCCAACGGTAAAGACATAACCCGTTTGAGAACGTGGGTTAGACAGATATCCAACATCTGTGTAACCAACAAGGCGGGAATCAATTTGAGAACCATATGGGGCGGCAACACTCGAAGATTCGCAGGTATAGAACAAGCCCAAATCCGTCGTACCCTTGAGGTCGCGGAAAATGTCTTTAACACCATTCCAATGCCTGCGTGTGAGCACATTGCTGTATCTTGCCAAAAGATTAACATCGAATGAGATGTTAGGTCTAGTGCATTGAGCCAAGTACAATAAAGCCCCAATTGTAATGCATGAAATATATATATATATATATTGACAAATATATGAACATATACAATATATATATATATATATATATCGTAAGGAAAATATAAATATAGAGGGGTTCTTGCATCATGGGGAATGTTTTCATGCTTTGTGGACATGTCAAATATCTTCCTTTATTTTAAGCGTACCTGATTAGCAGACAACAAATATAAGCCTTTGAATTTTGTGGAAGATAACCTCTTCCTACGATTCATCAATTCCTCAGCTTCTGGCAAGAGCGTGCTGATAACGTGTTGTAGGCCTATTTAATTGAACTAACTAAGGGTTTAGAGAGAGATGGGGGGCCAACAACAATTAGAGAGATGAGATAGTGATTTAATTGTGTGGTGTGTTTGTATCACCCAATTGTGCCTTTATTTGTAGTAGTAGGATAGGCAAAAACCTTACCCTTTTAGGATAACAACTCTTAATAGGTAATCAACTCCTAATAGGAATATAAGATACATTCCTATATCTACTAGGATTTACACAATCACATTCCTATTCTAAATATGACTGCAACATTTTATAGTATTTTTGTGAATTTGATTTGATTTTTTTTTTTAATTGCATGTCCCGGTTTATAGCCAGCGAATGAGGCCAAACAAATCGCCCATCCCAATCTCACTTTCTCTCAGAGACTCACATGCTCCCCTTGTTTTTCTTTTCACGTTTTTTATGAGTATTCACGCTTTAATTAGGGCCTCAATAATTTAGTTACATGATTAGGGAAAATTAAAGTATTAAATAAAATAAAAAATCAAAAGGGAAGATCCGAGGTCAATCTAATTACCTGTTGCCAACCACCATAGAGTAGCTTAGTGGTTGGAGACGAATTTCAAACTTGTATTTCACATGAAACGTCCTGGATTCGATCTCTGACATTGGTGAATCACACGATGGTGGTCAGGGAGAGGTTGAAATGTCTCTATGAGTCTTCCCACCCCCAGAATGGTGGACTGCCGTGGACGAAACCACCATCTGATCCCCTTTTTGAAAAAAAAAAAAAAATTACTTCTTGCCGAGAAAAACCTTGTAAAGATAACTACTTACTCATTGTTTCTGGTTATGGGAAATCCTGAACACATTCAAAATGAACACCATGTTTCTACATTATAAGATAATTCTTTAATTTAAAAACATATGATCGTCAGATTCAATTTAGTGTATTTTTGTCAAATCGTATTTATCTATTTTCTACGCTACAAATGACTATTTTAATAGTTAAATTTGTCTAATTTTTTGCAATGATGATATATGTATGATGAGTATAAATATAGACAGTTATACGTTATATAGCAGCCCTACAAAGTGGGGCGTCAAAATATGAGTGGCTTTCTTGATCCTAATCATATATATATATATATATATGTGTGTGTGTGTGTGTGTGTAATATTATAATAGTAAAAATGTTGTAAAATGGGCAGTGTGTGTAGTGGAATAAATGAAACAAGTCACAAATTTTATGAGGTTCCTCTACAGTCAGTGTGACTGGAGTACATCCTCAAGGCAGCAATAGTGCTTTCATTATAATTTGGAATAATAAGAGTGCAAGGATAACTATCACTATTCTCTCCTCGTCCTCTTTTTTTTCTTTCCTCTTTCTTCTTTCATAATCTCTTCCGTGAACTTATCACTTTGATGTTGTGTGGGGTTTGTATTTATATAGAAAATATGAGTAGTGTGCAACAAGCTTCAGCACACAATGGAAAGACAACTTGCCTATTATTTAATTCTTTGAGTGGACATCCACTGTTTTACAACACTCCCCTTTGGATGACCACAAGTCTTCAATTGACTCGTTAAAATCTTGATTTGTTTTTGGATGCTCCCCCGATGAGTAGTAGCACATCTGTTGTGCTTGTTGACTTTCCACAAGCTTGGTCTTGAACTGGGCTGGAGCGTCTTTTGGTTTCCTTTAAATATCTAAATTTACTTCATTTATATGAAGCTAAATTTGATTCAAGGGTGGGGAACACTTGATCTTGAATCAGAGTTGTGATTTCTTCAAGGGCCGTCGAGTTTTAATCTTGAATCAAATTGGACCACGAGGAGCTTCACGTGGCAAGTGATCTTCGGCTCTGTCAGGGATGAATCGACACTTGTTTGTTGCGCTTGTTGATTCTCCACAAGCTTCGATGTATCATTTTCACTTACCTTATATGTTCCCCTTGCAAAAGCGGTATTTTCCTTAGTTTTCCCCCATGCAGGTGTGGCACCTTCTCTCACATCATTTGTCCCTGATGCAGGAGTGGTATCTTCTCTGGAAGTATATCAACAGTTGAAGATGACTACTCGAGAGCAATGTTAGGTAAGCAATCAGGGAAGGATTCCAAGCAATCAGTTCTAGATCGGAAGTTTGATTCCAAGTGCCGACTGATTGCTCTCTTTCTTCTTGTCTTGCAGGTAAGAGCAACAACAAAGAAAAAGGACAAGGGAAAGCGTGATATGAGATACCTTTGTTTTCGACCTTGATGATATGAGATGCTTTTGCTCTGGTGTGACTTGTTTGAAAAGGTATTCTCGGAAAGGAAGAAAACTGAGTATCTCAAGATGCTTCGTTGAAAATGCACTCTCAGAGAGGAGGAAGAGTTAGGCATTTTTGCAGGTTTGCCTAGCCATAGACTGTGGAGGTCGACATATATAGGGATTTCTCAATAGCAAGTAGTGGTGCTATTCCTTTACTTTTGTCGGCAACTGTTAGGTAATTGAAACAATAAGATTCACGCGTTTTAACCTTTGTTAGAGATCTTTGACAAAGTTGCAAGTGATATCCAAAAAACTGAGATTGCGTATGAAAAATGCCAAAGAACTTTATTCAAGAAAATATGGCTTTTGAAATTCATAGAGTGGTGCCTCTTCGATTTTTGAACAAGTGGCCTTGTTGCCTCTTCTTTTATATAGGCATTAATTGTGCTCAAAATGTACGCTCGGAAAGCTACTGCCTGTAGAATTTTTCCCTTCTTACACTTCTGAGATTTTATTTGACCTCAGTTTTCCTTCATCATTTCTGAATATGGCTTGCCCATTTGACCTTTGTTTAGATTTGAGTCTCGGGAGGGATACAGACGAGTTGTGTCAGGATAATATATGGCGCATGTGCTTCTTATCTTTTAATGGTTGTCTTACGGTTGGGGACTCTGTGATGAAGAATAACATAACCGCTACAATGGTAGCTATGAATCTTCTCACTCTTAAGGATAACAGAATACTTTCAAAGAAGTCTGATAAACTGGCTGTTCAAGACTCTTTGGCTTTCAGTGTTCAATTTGCGGGTTTTGTATCCAATATGGGCTAACACCTACTTGCTCGAACAAGAGATCAGAGGGCTTAAGCACGAGAATAGAGAGTTACACATGCTTGCAAAGAATTACTCAACGAGCATGAAAAGAAAGCTCAACCAGCTACTGGAATCCAAAAGTCAGATTCAAAGTGATCACCAGAGGTTCGTTGCTAGATTTCGAAGGCATCTGATGCCTTGTCTTTGTGGTGTTTTGCCACGTATTGGGGCGCCACATGATCAATCTCTAGTGCCTTCCCTTTCTGGGGTACTGTAGAGTATTGAGGCTTCACATAAGCAACCTTTATGAATGCTCTATCTTATTTGTTTGTTTTAACTCATATGTATGCACATATCTGTTATTTCTCGGAGATATCAATATATAAGCTTTATTTCATTCAATGTATTATGTTAAATACAGTAAAGCATATACTTCACTAAAATTTGGTACTTCTGGACCAAATATCAATTTATCTTTACCCTCATGAAGATAAATGATCTTTCTTAGTGTCTAAATATTGGTTAATCATTTGAGTATTCAACTCATAATCTTCAATCCATATGGTTCTTTAATATCATAAACATTATGGATAAGATTCGTGTTGACATGTTGTTCAATCTGCAGCTCGAGACAATATTCCTTTCAACACTTTATAATCTTTCTAGACTCTTTAAGAGTCCCAATTTAATAATATCAACTCTTGCAAGAGATTTTAGTATGTTACAACAATACCATAATGATAGTACCTACTAAGGCAATTTATACCATCCATTGGTATTGAGTACATAATTTATGTTTTACCCTTCCGGGGCTTACTTCAAGTAATTTGAATCCTTCAAGGATTTTCTACTGTTCATGACACATTTTCCTTTGGAAGTTATACAAAGCAATTTGCTCCCATGTATACTTGAGGGATTTACTTATGGAGATATGATGTGGGCGACTCACAACCCTTCGTATATAATTCTCCATTTATATGAACTCGTTTACCAGAATATAATTTCAGGTTTCAATTAGTAACCTTGTGTCATATCATATGAGTGTATTTCACTGCATTACAAATGCCCATATGTAACTTCCTTGGTTCAACATCTTTTGGCTATTTGTATTGTATTCAAGTATATAGATCCATATTTCCACATTCTTACAAAATTGTAATGGAATTGCCTTTCTCTATTTTTGGCTAATAATATTTCCTTTTGTCGATGGAAAAAGAACGGGACTCAATATCAACACAGCTCATTGATTAATTTAGTAGCTACCTGTAAAAACCAAAGTTACAATTGGTTATCATCAATCCGTGATCCCATATTCCCATGTGCATGCGCATGCATAAAAGCTTTTCATTTCTTTGGATATCCATTGCCTCTTCAGGGGTATTACACTATCTCTTATAAGATAGTCATAGTTTAGAGAATGGGGATCATAACCTCATCTTGAGCGTTATAGAGCTTGGATTTTAATCTCCACTTCCGGGAGTTGAGTCATTGGAACCTATACATCCATCATGCTTCATGCATAAGACATTTTAATATTCCCATGATCGAAGATTGTCCTTTCTAGAACGTGTATCCATGTGGCGATTGCTATGCTTCCGGCATGCAATAGTTATGCTTCAGGGATGCAATAGTTCAGTAGTGCCATATTTTTATTCTTTCGAAGGACTGAATCTATTGAGTCTAAGGGTCTGCCACGCTTCAGGCGTGCAACAGATAAATCAATTGCTGCCACATTATTTTGTTCAATAGGGACATCAATTCTTGTAGGCACATTTGTAGCAAGTATTGTCATGCCCCGACTCGCGAATAAAGACTATTCACGAGTTAGGGTGTAAGCCATATCTTAACTATAGAAATAAATTCTACAACCAAGATATGGTAAAAATAAAATAAAATTATAACAATTACACCATACATCAACAAAATCTTTCATAAAAATTTATCGAATACGCAGTAGAAATAGAAAAGTACACAAATTAATTCAAAACAAAAACTACTACCAAAAATAATAATTAAATTATAACAATTCTTTCGAATGCATGAAATACATACAGATGAGATGAAGGAATGCACCCAAGCCTGCATGTCCCATACCATGCTTATACCACTTGGCTTCAGATACTTTAGAATATAAGTTAACTCCTGTTCATCCCTTAAATCCAATTTTTGTAATTAAACTCTCAGTTTCCACTTTATTAGACATGCATTTCCCTCGACGCCTAATTGTATATTCAAGCCCTTCCTCCGACTCCTTACATATACAAGATTTCATTATTTTTATAATCAACCAATTTGTATACTCAAGCCCTGCATCCTATGCCTGACATATACAAGATTCATTATTTTATATTCAAGGGAAACTTATTCTATCACATCCAGTCTCGACTCCGCCATAACACGATATTGTCCGCTTTGGGCTTACCATTCCCTCATGGATTTGTTTCTAGGAACTCAGACGAGAACTTCCTAGTGGGTCACCCATCCTAGGATTGTTCTCGCCCGAACTCGCTTAACTTCGGAATTCCGATGGAATCCGAAGCCAGTGAGTTCCCAAAAGGCCTCGTGCTATAGGGAAGGAAGCATGTACATATAAGGTACATCACCCCCTCTTCGTTGGTCGATATGGGATCTTATAATCAACCTCACTTAAGGGGAACCCGGCGTCCTCGCTCGCACATCCTCACTGAACGGCAGAGTGGCTCTGATAACATTTTGTCATATCCCAGCTCGACTCCGCCGTAGCACGATATTGTCCACTTTGGGCTTACCATTCCCTCACGGATTTGTTTATGGGAACTTAGATAAGAACTACCTAGTGGGTCACCCATCATAGGATTGTTCTCGCCCGAACTCGCTTCACTTCGGAGTTCCGATGGAATCCGAAGCCAGTGAGTTCCCACAAGAACTCCTGCTATAGGGAGGGCAGCATATACATATAAGGCACATCACCCCCTTTCCGTTGGTCGATGAAGGATCTTACAAGTATATGTGATTTCATCACTTTCTTTACATCATTAAATGCATCCGGCATTTGATTGGTACATCGTTGCATCGTTCAATTATTCTTACTTCATTTTCTCATTGATTGCTTCGTTCTTTTGGACTGGTCTTTTCTCGTCGTTCTTTTGGAACGGTATTTCTTCCCCTAACAGCAGGAAAATTGTCTTATCAAAATGATAGTCCACAAACCACGCAGTAAACATATCCCTAGTTAAGGGTTCCAAATATTGAATGATAAATGGTGAATCAAATCCAACATAAATTCCCAATATGTGATGATGCCTTATTTTAGTACATTGTGATAGTGCAATAGGCACATATATAACACAACCAAAAACTTGTAAATGTGTAATGTTTGGCTAATGCCCAAACACGAGTTGTACTGAGAAATATTGATGGTTGGTAATAGGTCTCAACCGAACTAATAATGCATAATGTAAAATGACATGTCTCCATGTATAAAACTGGCAATTTCGTTTTCATGAGCAGAGCTCATGTAATCAATTTCATCCGCTTAATAAATGTTTCTACTAAACCATTTTGAGTATGGACATGAGGAACTTCTGGTCCTTATTTAATAGTCTATGGATTAAGACTCTTATGATTTTTATTACAATTAAGTTAAGACACTGCAACACTTCAAACTTACGGTACTCATCAAGGAACTTTATGTCTTGATCTTAAGGATCAAGGGACTTCATGCCTGATCTTTTTTCATGATGGAACTTCAGGTCCAATCATTTTTATATGATGAGGATCAAGAAATTGCAGGTTCTGATCTGATCAAGGAACTTCAGGTCCTGTATATACTTATCGTAACAAAAGAAAAATACAATAAGTAAATTAAAGCAATAGGCGGTAATTCCAGCTAATAGGATTTTTACCACCTGCAAAAGTAGGGATAAAAATACTTAAAAATACTTGCAAGAGAACAAAGTTATTGTAGTATAGTAGCTCAAGTAAGGTCGTTTTCCACAAGGATTGAATGAATAATTTGTGTATAAAACCAACTCTCAATTAATTATTTAAAACAAAGTTTGGAAAATATTGATTTTAGAATTTAATATAATAAAAATGAATTTTAAAATAAAACAATTAAAGAAATTAACTAGAGAACAATTTAAAAGAAAATCAATTTGGCAAAGCCTAGGGTTCCGCCATCCACTTAACAATCCTACGCAATTTTATCAATTACTTATGAATTTCCACACACATGCTTTGAAGGTTAGGTTTTCTTAATGCATATTTTCCTCGTGATGTTCAAGCGAAAATGTATATCTAACATGTAACCCGTCTGTGATGTTCAGATCAAATATAAACATGCAGGACTCATTAAGCTTTGTGAAAACCCTTTGAAAAACCATGCAACCCTTAAGAATGTGATGTTTGCCTTAAGTGAACTTACACTTACTAATCACAAGAAGCCCACTTCAATTTCAGGGTGATGTTCCAACAGAAATTGCATCAAATTACTTGTTTAAAAACCCTAATGGTCGCGAATCATTAAGACAATTAATAGTTTAATGACGATGATTAATAATTCAAAGCAAACATGCTTCCATTCATAAGCAAATTAATAAAATCACATATTCATGCTAAGGCTCAAGGCTTCGTCCTAGCAAAAGAAATAGTTACGAACAATCGTAAAACAAAATATTATTAAGAACATGGAAAGAAAACACCTAGAAAATAAACTTGAATTGTCAAAGGCTTGTGCGTTTCCTCCTCTTTTCCCTTCTAACCCTAACGACTAAAAAGTCTTATTTATACTACTACAAAATAAAACCCTAAAAAGTCTTAGAATAAAACTAGGAAACATAATAAAATAATAAAACAGAAAATAAAAGGTTTCCTATTTAAACTGAAATTCGGACTTCTCAGTAAATTAGACTTTTGACCAACCAAATAAACTCCGATTTGGTCCCAAAAGGTCTCTTTTGAAAGCTGGAGACGCTCCCTACAAATCATCAGAAGGAATCTTCCTCAAAATATGTCATCTTGACCTCCAAAATACCCAAAACGTCCAGAAATGTCAGTTTGGAAAAGCTACGCGCTGGGCCTTTATTTCATCGCCATGGTCAAACAGCTTGGTAGAAAAATCTGGAATTTTGATACAATCATCTTGAAAGACTCACGAACATCATTGGAATCACTCCAAAAATTTATCTGTTTGATCACTTTTTGCTCCAAAGGAAGTCGAATATCCTACATTGAAAATATATAACAAAGTATCAAAATTCTACCAAAATAACTAATATATTAATACTAAGATAATGGTAAAATATATGGTATAATATTGACTCATCACCAACCATAGTAAATAAATTGCATATACGTAAATAAAGCTTGTGACAATGACTTTAATTCAACTCCATTCACATAAATTAAAAACTTAGAGCAATAGACAGTAAAACCATCTATGATAAATAAATTATTTTAAAGTAAATAGAACTTATGGAAATGTTTCATGACAATACTATTCACATAAAACAAAAAGTATCAGATTCTTTTTTTTTTTTTTTTCTTTGACCTTTTTCCACAGTGTGCCGAAGCACCTAAACCTTTATTATTATTATTTTTGCTTTTCTCACATGGTGCCGTGCACCGTTCAAACCTTTATCCCCATTTCCCCCTTTTTATTCTTTTCTGTGCACAATTCCAACACATCAAAGTAGCTATCTAGAGCTTTATGGCTGCTGGCTTTTCTTTGCCCTGAGCAGAAGCCATCCTACATAATTATCTCTCAATTTCTTGTAGGTAAAGGGGAGCTTTGAGGATATTTCAAGCTTAATTCAGACAGAGAGAGAGACTAATAGGGCTTGAAACGTCAAGCTTTATTTCAGAGGATTGCAACACCATCAAAAGACAGTTGCTATGGGCGCCTGGCCAAGTAGTGTAAAACTCAAAGCTAGAATTATCGTGAGTCCTCAAGATTCATTGAGAACGATGCGATCTGGGTTTCCAACTCTGATGAGATTCTTTTGGATCTCTGAAAACCAGTTGTCAGGTATGAGTTTTCTTACTCGTGATGACTACAGGTCATTGTAAATTTAAATTCTCACCGGAATTTGGTGGAGCGCTTCTGGTGTGGTGGGAGAGACGGAAAATGAACATACTTTTTATTATGTGAGATAGCTGACGGAGGTGAGAGGTAGATAGTGCTTCACCTTTCCACTGATATAAGAGTTTCTCGTGCTGACAACGTGTTGTAAAATGGGGGCGATGTGTGCAGTGGAATAAATGAAATAAGACACAAAATATACAAGGTTCCTCTACAGTTAGTGTGACTGGAGTACATCCTCGAAGTAACAGTAGTACTTTCAGTATAATTTGGAATAATAAGAGGACAAAGATGACTATCACTATTCTCTCCTCTCTTCTTCCTCTCTTTTTCTTTCCTCTTTCTTCTTTCACAATCTCTTCCGTGAACTTATCACTTTGGTGTTGTGTGGGGTTTGTATTTATATAGAAAATAGGAGTAATGTGCAGCAAGCTTCAACAGACAATGGAAGGACAACTTGCCCATTATTTAAGGATTTGGATCCTCTCCTGAGCTCAGAAATCTGAGCCTAGGAGAGGATCCAAATCCATTATTTAATTCTTTGAGTGGACATCCACTGTTTTACAAAAAATAAAAAACTAATCTCTTATCTTATCACAAAGTGAAGAACATTTCTCAGATAATCCAATAATTAACTGAAAATCATATGCTATCTGAAATGTAATGATGTTGTGTAAGCCACAATAAACATGTACATGAATTAATAATTGTACTTTCGCGAGTTATTTAATACATCTTGGGCCTGCAGGCCCAAGACCCACCCAGCCCAACCAATGTCCTTTCTTGGGCTTGTCACCTTTCTTAGCCCAGCAGGCCACACACCTATTGAGGACACATGCCTTATGCCTACTTTGTTGAAGAGCTCATAGGAGGGAGATGGCTGGACAAGTCCCATCACCAAATTGCACATATTTATTATCCCATATGATATGAATGTAACTTATAGATTGTGACAGAAAGATTAATAATTATTTTATGTTTTTTATTATCAAGATTTCAGAAACCACTTAAAACCAAACAAAACTCCGTTGAACTTTACAATTTGACGAGTTATTGATTAACGAATTTTCTTTATACATGTCATAATCAAAACTATTTATTTTTTAATCATCATAAATGGCGTGTGTTTGTGTAAAGGGAAATTGAATAAGAGGAAAGAAAATGACAATCGGTCCAAGTGAGTCAAGTGCTTCTTCCTTCTTCTTCTTTAAAAAGAAAAAAAAAAAAGAAAAAAAAGAAATCTTATTCTTTTCAAAAACTTATTTTCAATTGGATAGCATGAATGTGTTACGAGAATTTTATGTGCATCAATAAACATCTTATAAGAAATCAATCGCATTTTTACTATGATTCCAGATAATTTAGTAAACAAGTTGGATATAATTTTGATTCTTTCCTATTTCAACTTCTCCGAAATTCAATTCCTCCTCAAATTCTCTTATTTGATTTACGGATTATTAAACAAGTTATTATGTTGATTACAAATAAATAAACGAGTCGTTAATTCAATTCTCCCTTAATTCTATTTTTCTTTTCTTGATTACAAACTAGTAAAATATTAAATTATGAAACAAATGAACGGACGGCTTCATTGTAATTTGGAAGCCAATGGCCCCATGGAGAGGAAGGATTTTTCGGTGTACCCGGTACACCAAAAAAATTTGGTGTACCCTCACTCATAATGGTGAGGGTACACCAAAAAAATTTGGTGCACCCTCACTTTTTGTACACCAAAAAAATTCTAATGAGTGAGGGTACACCAAATTTTTTTGGTGTACCCGGTACACCTAAAAATTTTCCCATGGAGAGCATCTACAGGCCCAATTGACACTCGTTTCATTTACTCGAGGAATCTCCAAGTCAAGATCGTTGACTCCCTCCACCCGTCACTTCAGCTCAATTCCAACCGTCCACTCTTCGATCTCACACGCGCTTCTTCCCCGACGCGAATCCGCATCTTTCCCCATAGAATATGCCACGTGCGCACAGACCCCTCCTCCCCTCTGTACTAACCCCGGTTAGTTTACCCATCCCCTACCTTACTAACCCTAGTCGAATCTATATATATCCACACTTCTTTCTCTCTCCTCCCCGTTCAATCTCTGTTCCCTCTGCAATTTTCATTTCTTCGAAGCTCCAAAACAACAAAGAAACTACCAAATTAGGGTTTCGTGTTCGGAGCTCGGGATTTGTATCCGCGGATTACATGAGCGTTTTGTATAGCATTCTGTGGATTCGTTGTGTTGCGATTCAATGGCGGAGCGGAGGTTCGGCGTAGGCTATGCTTTGGCGCCCAAGAAGCAGCGGAGCTTCATTCAAGAATCGCTCGTCAACCTCGCCAAATCGCGCGGCATCGATCTCGTTCGGATCGACACTGACCGCTCGCTGGCGGATCAGGGGCCCTTCGACTGCGTGCTGCACAAGCTCTACGGCGATGACTGGAAGCTGCAGCTGGCGGAGTTTAGGGTCAAGAACCCTAATGCGGTGATACTCGACGCGCCGGAGGCGATCGAGCGCCTGCACAATCGGATTTCCATGTTGCAGGTGGTTTCGGAGCTGAAAATCGAGCACGAGAGCAACACGTTTGGGATTCCGAAGCAGATTGTGATATACGACAAGCAAACGCTGTTTGATCGCCAGGCGTGGGAGGGTCTGAAGTTTCCCGTGATTGCGAAGCCGCTGGTGGCGGACGGCAGCGCCAAGTCGCACAAAATGGCCTTGGTTTTCAACCATGACGGTCTCGACAACCTCAAGCCCCCAATTGTGCTTCAAGAGTTTGTGAACCATGGCGGCGTCATATTCAAGGTGTATGTGGTTGGAGAGTATGTGAAATGCGTGAAGCGTAAGTCGCTTCCGGATGTTTCCGAAGAAGAGAAATTAGGGAGCTTGGATGGTTTGATGTCGTTCTCGCAGATATCGAATCTTGCAAACAATGAGAGGACTGATGACAAGTATTACAAAATGATGCAGCTGGACGATACTGAGATGCCGCCGCAGAGTTTCATCACTGATATTGCAAGAGGCTTGCAGCAGGCAATGAAGTTGAACTTGTTTAACTTTGATGTGATCCGGGATGCAAGGTTTGGCAACCGCTACTTGATAATCGACATTAATTACTTTCCTGGGTATGCCAAGATGCCTGGCTATGAGACTCTGTTGACGGACTTCTTTTGTGACATTGTGCAAAAGAGAGAGAAAGATGGGGTGGAGAGCACTGGTTTGGATAGTTACGAGGTTCTTAGTTGCGACGATGAAGTGAGAAAATTGTAAGTTGTGATGGGGATGATGCGGGTGACCTTAACGTAGAAGATGTTGAGAGTTGTCCGGAGAACCCAAATCAAGTTTAAGGGCGGTGTGGCCTCTTCGTCCGGTGGTTGCACATTAGGTTTAGATAGCAGTTGGGGTACAATGCTGAACTGAGTAGGTTGGTTCTTGGTTTTAGCTTTAACTTCTTGACAACAAGATGACATGACGTTCAGCGTCTATCGTGTATATTCCATCCACCAATGCTCCGGAGAAGGTACTTCTCGAAATACTGTGCTGAAGTTTTAGCCTTTTTAGGAAAGTCAAGATGTAATCTGAGGCTTTAAAGTCCTTCCTTTCCTAGAAACTGTTTTAGTTTGTGCCATAGGCACCTTTTAGTTAATGGATTTTGGCCTTTTTGTTAATGATTTTTTCATTTTTATTCTTTTATGCTTTTTGGTCTCTGTTGAATTTATTGAATTTGTGATACTTTTCCCCCTGTTCTTGAAGTAATTTATTCTTCTTTTATTTTAATATGGCTTGAATGAATTGCATTAAGGTACTTTGTACCTCAAATGAATTGCATTAAGGTACTTTGGAATCCTCGTAATCCAAAAATGGGAAAAAGGAGACATAATAGATGGAAATCTCTCATGAAAAGTGCCTTTTCATAAACCATAACTTGGAAAGTTGGAATTTAGGTTTAGAGCCTCTTTTATATCAATACATTTTTATTTCTGTATTTGGCTAGTGATCCATGGTCTTTATCATGCTAGCTGAGAATTGGAAAGTGCCTGAAGTTATTAGTTATTAAACTCTTCCTTTTTATTAGAAATGTGGGTTTTATTGGACAAACAGGGTAAAAGAAATGGTTGTTGCCCTATTTTACTTTGTTTGTTGACAAGAAGCATTTTCAGTTGATTCAATTTATTCTGTTACTTTCTGATCAAACTTGTTGTCATATATCCGCCGCTTTTTATTAATTATTATTGGGAGTGTAGTGTTTTGTCGTATGTTTTGGAAGGTTAATTTAAGACTCAGTGCATATAGCGTGTCTTGGTGCTTTGATTTTACTAGTAATAAAGTGCTATCCCAGATTGCCTTTTAAGGTTTCGTGTCGACTTCAGAGTGTTGAACTCTAAAAAGCATACGTATAGTATTGTATTGACGTAAGATTTTTTGGATAACGTAGAATGCTAGAATCAGAATGCAGTAGGGTTCTGATTATTTCTTTGATGTATGAGTTATAGGGTTAGGAAATAGAGAAGAATTATCAGGTGGTTGTTGAAACAAAGTGGATCCAGGTTGAAATAAGTTTCTATGTTGGATCTGTTTCTATTCGCTAACAGTCAGTCTGTGTATTGATTTTGCATGTCAATAGAGGAGGGATTGACCCTCGTGTTGTTTTGGTGTGTTGTTATCAGTAATGGCTTCTCGTTGTCTTGTCCAAATATACCATGTCGTTTATATATATAAGTAGTTTATAGGTTTGACACTAATTCCCCTGGTGGCTTCTACTCATGTTAGTTCTGACTTTTAACTGTGTTGTATAAGCACCATGTGCTGGCTCGTAAAATTTTCATGTTTTCCATCAGTTGATAGGCTAATAGAATATCCAATTGTAGAAGCACCATATGCTCGTTGTATCTAGGATTCCTACACGTGTTTGCTAGCTGTCCAAAGTTCAGAATTGTGAGCGTTTCCCACAGTGCGACGTAGCTAAGAAGAGATTGGGTCTAGCAAAGCGACTAGGTTGCACAGGAACTATCTTATGTCATTTCGCCTCTCTGGTTACCCTCTTTCAAATACAAAAAGAGACATTACCATTACCGGGCAAGTGCAAAGCCACATTGATTGATAACATAATAGTGGTTTATAAGTGAAATGGAAAAGTTGGAATGCGATTGAGTTTCTGTAGTCAACTGCAAACATATTAAATCCTTTGCAAAAATATATCAAAAGTAT
The DNA here is from genome assembly GCF_019419815.1 of Pyrus x bretschneideri. Classification (NCBI taxonomy): domain Eukaryota; kingdom Viridiplantae; phylum Streptophyta; class Magnoliopsida; order Rosales; family Rosaceae; genus Pyrus; species Pyrus x bretschneideri. Next base: position 713,366 of record NW_025999657.1, read on the forward strand.
ATCCAATTGTTCTCCAATTGGCTTACTTCCCTTGCTTGAAATCCATGCTTCACCCCGCTCTACAGTTCTGCCCAAATGGGCTATATGACAGCACAGTTGAGAAATTAACGATAATAGGGTTAATTCTTTTCAGTGCGACTGGTTTCTCTAGCACTCATTACCCTGGCCAATTCCATGACCCATCCTTTGCTTCTCTAAGCTGAGTATTCCTACCATATTTCTAGCCTATTATAGGAGAAGTTATCTGTCTGTCTCTTAATTCTCTGTATCCTGTTTCCGAGAAGATTGGTGAACTAAAGCTCTAGGTGTCAGTTAGTTTGAGGAGATTGATGCAGGATGCATACTTCTCAGAAGGGTAACTTTAAGGATCTGGATATGCATTTGACATGATGTGCTCTGGATTCTTCTGGGTGATATCCAAATACTTCACAAACATATTCGCTTTGGAGATTAGATTAACTTTTTTTAGGACTTTTCCTATGCAAACATAGGAACAATTTATGACTTTTATCTTGAAGTGTTTATAGATAGATAATTATGAGATTGATTACTTTACTACCCCATGCGGAAATAGAAAGTTTTAGAATGGTAAGAAAAAGAAAAACAGCTTGTTTTCTGTTTGTCAAACTTATAGTTTGCCCCCAAGTTATGTTTTGATTCCATTATATCTGCAGAGTTGGCGGAAGGTTTCCACTCTGCCTTTTTTCTTTCTTTTCGTTATTTGTTCAGTTAGTTATTAGTTTCTTGTTAAAGGCACTCTTCTTGTAAGGTGATTAATTGTTGATCTGTGAAGGATAGAATAACCTCTGCATATTCCGTCGTTAGGTTGTATATGTATAGGTACTGTGAGTTTTCATGAAATGCATCTTTGCTACTCCTTTGAATGTTTGTGCGTTGCACAATTTTGTGGGCTTATCGTAAAGGTCATGATTTATGTGATAGTGTTTATAGGAATTAATCCTTTGAGAATAATGTCCTTGACGCCATCTGTAGACAGAGCTTCATGTACAGACCCTTTGTTAGATGTAAAACTTAAGCCAAGTTTGGTATTTGACGAGGAAAGGTAGAAGTTAATTTTTCTGGCTGCCACAGCAACTTTGAATTTGCTGTTGTACCTTGGTTTAGCGTTACCAAATGTGGAATAGTGGTGGGTGGATATGAATCTCTAGCAGTCTTCCATGGAGATCGAACTCTGTTTAGGTAGCAGAGCGGTTATTGAGGACCCAAGTTCAAGACATTTGGGGAATTAACATCGAGCGGGTTCAGTCTTTCTGTGTTGTGGTGTTTCTATTCCAATATGTTTCTGCAGTAGAGTAATTGATTTAGATTTATATATGTTACAGTGGCAATGCCGGTTTGTCATTTCTATGCAGTCTTTAGATATTTGCTTGGATCATTTTCCGTTTGGATTAGATATTCCAAGTTTCATGAGGAAACTTGAGGAAATGGAATCAGGACCTTGGTTGTTCCTGTTTATCTTGGAAGGGATATGGTGGCAATATAATTCTTTGGAGTCGTTCAAATTCCCCAGTATTCGTTTGCAGTGTGTGATCTGAAAATTCCTGTATCCATTCCGGTCACTCTCTGCATTTGGCCTCCATGTCTTAAAATCTTGGTTTAGTTGTAACCTATATTCGTTCTAAGCAACGTGAAATAGGAATGGCAATAGGGCGGAGCGGGGCCGGTGGTGCCACCTCCATTGGTGATTTTTCCTCCGTAACCGTTACTTTAAGGGGATTCTTCGTCCCCGCCTCCACTGGAATAGTACTTCCAAACTCGCATCCGCCTACCTGCGCATTTTGTTATGTTTATAAAATGACAACCGGATTTTTTTTTTTTTTTTTTTTTTTTTGAGAAATTGATAGAAATGAGTTATTTTCTTAATATTAGGACAAAAAATCACATGCATGCACAACAATATAACAAAAATAAGATTTTTGTAAAACTTAAAATGACTAAATTGTCCTCCCCTATAAATGGGTTATTGCAAAGAAACCCAACAAAGAGTACCAAATTGAAGAGAATTGTAGCAAGCTCCAAAACGGGCAAACCCTGTAGAGCTGTCAAAATGGTAATCGAGGATTGCTGAGCTGGTGAAGAAGACGAAGGAGTTAAGGAGGTGTCTCCATAGAGGAGGAGAGTGGGACCCATTATTGGATGTAGCGGAACTTGCGCAAGAGTCGATTGAAAAGAGTGAGTTGCTGGTGAGCTGCTAGGCGAGAGGAGGAGAGATTGAATCGTTTGACAGAGAAGGGCATTTCACCATCTGGGAATCGTACCGTTGAAATTTGATTCAACGGCTACAAACAGAGATACACTTTAAAAGTTACAGTAGCTTCTGTCGTATCAAATTTCAACGACAAGGATCACTGATTTTATGGAGAAGAGAAAATTTTAATTACTACTTATATCTCTACTAAATAAGGAAAAGTGCATCATGCAGATAAAATAAATTTAAAAATTATTTTAATTTAAAAAAAATATAATAATGGCATGTAATTTGGCTTGAGGTGGCTATTTGACATGCCCAACCCTGATATTCTCCAAACACTAGGGTAGGCACGTGCTGGCCGACACTCGAAAGTGACGAAGCCATATTAGGATGCATGAAAACTAAAAACAATTAACTGACATAAATAAAACTTGTAAATTTAATTATAATGAAGATTCAATTGTGGAACGTGTTCAGAGCATACAACTAATCCGAGACACTAAAAAGGAATAATATAAAATTGAATGAACAAAGAGATGGATCCTACACTGAGAGGATTCGAAGATGCCGATACGAGAATGCCTTGATGTTGGGATTGTACGCCTCGATTCTAAGTCTTGAGAGGGCGCAAAACAAAACATAAGTGGACTAAGTTGATATATAAGTAATAATAACATAGTTATTCAACAACGTACTAACACCCAAAGTTTATGAAAACTCATATAGCGTAATAAAATAGGTTTTCCAGAAACCCTAGCATGCCATAAAACTTCATAAAACATATACTGTATATAATGTGGCTAGTAGTGGTATCATCTCCCGCCCGAAGGCATATAGAACTCTTCATTTGCCCAAAGGCATACAAAACTCTTTCGACCGAAGCCACCTACACATGCTCGGCCGAAGCCATATACACACGTTCGGCTGAAGCCAATATGAGTATCTTCCGGCAGAAGCCAAATATAAGTATAATTCACCCATAGGCAACTAGATCACCCGACCGAAGCCATATATAGAAACGAATGTCATAAACGGATTTAGGACGTCGAAAAATATAAAAGGGGACCTTGGGTACCCCCATGCGTCGCCGCACGTGCCTTCATGGGCCGCTATGGGATGGCGACCCGGATGATCACACGCTAATTTAGGACCCCAAAAAGTTGGCGCCATGGATGGCGGTGGAGCACTGTATCTCCGGTGAAGGCACATGTGTTCCATGCGTCGCCCAAGACAAGTGCTCACATGCGCCCACTCACTAGCCAGGGTTCTGGGTTAGGCTGAGGGTTTTGGGCCAATATTGATTTGGACTTGGGTTAGGTTTAGGTGGGTTGGGCCTGGGCTAAGTGAATTGGGCTTGGTTACATAGGCCCAAGGTTTGGGCTGGGTTCTGCGGGTCAGGTTTGACCCATTTTCAGGTCGGGTTGGTTGGTTTGGATGAAGAGGAAAGCCGGAGCTTTCCAAGTTCCATTCAACCCCAAAACTTAATCAAAATACATTATGCAATATACCAAATTGAAGCCCAAGGAACAAGGAAGAGATTCATACCAATTTCAAGACATGTGGTGGCTGGAGTTGGCTGGAAAACTGTCTGAAACCCACAGGTTCTCACCGAAATCTGCGAAAAGCTCTCCAAGGTGGTTCTTCGTAGTTTTAACGTCCAAAACACACAAATACTATCAAAAATGAACTATGAGGAAAAAATGAGAAGGTTTAGAGTGTTATAGAAGCTCACCCACGTTGGAGGTGATGGAAACTCGTCAGAGATCATGAACTGTGGCCTTTGCCACGATCGATTCCCAAGTCTTTGTCCAGGGTTCAAGGTGACGAGGTCCAGGTGGTGAGTTAAGGGCATCGTCGAGGCTGTGGTGGTTTTCAAGTGGAGTTTTCCCATGGCACCATCTCAATGCTTGTCGAGAAAGAAGGGAGAAAAGTGAGAGTGAGTTAGGAGAGAGGTGAGAGAGAGAGGACTTTACGGGGAGAGAATAGACACGTGGTAGGCAAGGGAAAAGAGAGACTGGGGGACCAAAATCAGAGTAGGCCCCACTTGGCTCACCTTTTAAGACCCAAAAGCACACTTCAAAATATCTAGCCCAACAAAGATAAATTACCAAAATGCCATTATGTTCCATAAATTCTGGGACGGGTCGTCACACTATTGGTCAAAACACTTTAATCAAATTTTAAAAAAGGCACAAATGTTTAATATAAACGATATAGAAAAACTATAGAGGATATATAATTTTCTCTCTCCTTTTTTTTGTTTTTTTTTTCCTTTTTAAGGCCATTACGAAATATAATACCCAAAAATTCACAAAAACCTAAATCCTAAATTGACAAAACCCTAGATGTGCGGAAGAGAATAAACAAATAAAAAACTTTTTGAGCATTTTCTTTTAGTACTAAAGACAAAGACGAGTTTTTGATGACCATTTTGTGAATGAGTAGTCTGGACAACTTAAGTGGTTGTATTGAGTCAATGTGTAGTTTAAAAAGTATTCGTGAGGTGTTTTAGTAATTGAGGTGTAGTTAACAAATTGGGAAGTGACGATAAACAACCCTATGTATAAACTAAATCCTTTTCTATCTTGTTATTTGATTCTTGAAATACTCCCTTCAAGTATTATACCTTCTTGTCATCACCTTCGTATGTTTATATGTTATGAAAGCAACGTAACAAACCAAAATTCAACTAGGCAAATACAGTGACTAATACATACTTGGTATGTATACAATGATATTTTTAGCCAAGGGATCGAAAATTAAGGTTAAGCCATACAATGAGTAATTCATCATTTTTGGGTATTAAACTCACTTGCCATGAGAATCGAACTTACCACCTCTCATTTACATATCACTACTATGAAACCATTTATTAGTGTCTCTATAATAACCGACAAGAAACGTACATTTGTCACATCCCGGCCCATGCCCTCACCACATCCCGATCTCGACTCCACCGTAGCACGATATTGTTCGCTTTGGGCCCCGACCACACCCTCACATTTTTGTTTCTGGGAACTCACACGAGAACTTCCTAATGGGTCACCCATCTGGGAATGCTCTCACCCGAACTCACTTAACTTCGGAGTTCTGATAGAATCCGAAGCCAGTGAGCACCCAAAAGGCCTTATGTTAGGTAGAGATGAGAATATACATATAAGGCTTACAAGATCCACTCCCTTGGGCAATGTGGGATCTTACAATATTACTGTCGGATATTAAGCAAAATCTGAGAGAAAATGAATGTAGTGGCGAATATAATAAGGGACAGAATTGCCAACGTCAGGAAATGAATTTTCCGACAGAAAATACTCTAAAACCAACATAAATTGTGTCGGACATAACCAACAAAGAATATATTAATAATGAATAAATAAGAGCATTCTCTGTCGGATAATACCGACAGAAAATACTCTAAAACCGATAGAGAATAGATGCAGTGGCAGATATAATAAGCGATAGAATTGCTAGCGTCAAGAAATAAATTTTCCGATTGAAAATACTTTAAAACTGACAGAACTTGTGTCGGATATAACCAACAGAGAATTTATTAATAATGAATAAATAAGAGCATTATTTGTTGGATAAAACCGACAGAAAATATATTAATAATAAAAAAATATATAAACCACTTTCTGAATCATTTCTTTCCCTTTCAAGTTGGCCTCCCCTGCATTCACTGCATTTTCCAACTTTGGGATGTGCAACGTTCCTCTAAGGTACACCATATTCTTCAATTCTTCAAGTTTGTTTCCTGTTTTGTAGCTAACCTGAATATATATAGTTAGGCAGAAGTTTGGCCCCCAACAACAAGAAAAGGATTGGAAAGATAGATAAATATTTTTGAAAAAGAAAAGAAAAGACAAACCGAAAATTTGTGCAAGTTGTGTGGCCGCCTACACTACTCCTTGGGGTTACAGTTCATGCAGTGCTCCTATTCTTCGACACTTTCGTTTCTTCACCACCTTTATCATCACAGACCTTGTCTCGCTCATCAACTCATTGTCTTCTCTCGTCACGTTTCTCTCGATCTTGACATCTCAGTTTAAGTACAAAAACTTCCATCAATCTCTTTCGCTCAGGCTGCTTTTAGGATTTGCCTTTCTTTTCTTCTCGCTAGTGACGACCATGCTGCTTTTAGGATTTGCCTTTCTTTTCTTCTCGCTAGTGACGACCATGCTCTCGTTCACTGCTACAGTTGTGCTCTTGATTCATCTCGATGAGGAATTGACAAGGTCTCTCCTTTATGTTGCTACCTTTCTTCCTGTGTTTGTATTTGGGCTCATACAACAGCTTCCTTTGTATACGGGATTTTCTCATTCTTTGATATTTCTATTTAAGAAAGTTAAGAAGTTTATAATTTCTATTTAAAACACAAACTGAACGTAATACAAATAATTTAAAACGTATTGGTTTCAGAATGTTGCTTCTCGAATTGTTCATCCATGGTGATTGAAGCGAGAAGGAGAAGGAAATGAGGAGAGGAGAAAAGAGGGAAGGAAGGGGGAAAGGAGAACGGACCAGCGAAAGGAAGAGATGGAGGGGTTTTATTTTGGAAAATTTTCATTACTGTCTGTTAAAACCGACAGAACATTTTTTTTAAAAATAAAAACCGACAGAAAATTTTCATTACTATTGGTTAGAAAAAATATTCCCTCCCAAAATTTTAAATTCCCCTAAAAATTTTTGTTACGATTTAAAAAAATAACAAAATAATATGTATTTAAATAGAATATGTTTTTAAAAATTACATAAATAATTGTTTGGTTTAATGGATAATAACCCATGTAAAATATGTGATAAAAAAAACAAAAAGATAATTGTACAATGAAAATGTCATCACACAAACTAAATATTGTCTAATCAATACTTGAAAAACATAAATAAAAATTTAGCACAAATTACTTTTCCCACTTCAAAATTTAGGCAAATTTAATGGAGATATGCATTCTATGAAACTAGTTTCAATGATCTAACCGTCAAACTTGTTTGCAGATACTACAAGATCGCATACGTAAAAAATTGCAAAAAAAAAAAAAAATTTCAGAGATTAGGTAACAGAACAAAAAATTTTGACGGGTATAAACAAATTTAATGGTTATTTTAGTTCCGATTTTGATGATTTTTTTACAGCTACACTCCTTGACCCTATAAGAATCAAATGAACAAATTCGATCCTCAATTTAAAATATTTACACTGGTGGATACCACAAAATCTTATTTTATACTTAATGGAAGTATAATATTAACTCTTAAGTGTTTGTTTAATCTACCGTTTTGACGCGATATGCATTTTACGAAACTTTTTTCAATGATCCAACCATCAAACTTATTTGTACACACTCCGATATTGCATACGTAAAAAATCGTAAATAACAAATTCAGAGATTACGTAACGGAACAAAAGTTTTCGACGGTTATAAATGAAAAATCACAATTTAACGGTTATTTTTACTCCGACTTTAATGATTTTTTATAACTACACTCCTCGACCCTATAAGAATGTAATGAATAAATTTGATCTTCAATTTAAAATATTTACACTAGTGGATACCACAAAATCTTATTTTATACTTTATGGAATTTTAACATAACTCAAGTGTTTATTTAATCTATCGTTTTGACGCGATACACATTATGTGAAGCTTTTTTCAATGATCTAACTGTCAAACTTGTTTGTACACACTCCGAGATCGCATATGTAAAAAATCACAAAAAAAAAAAAACATTTAGAGATTAGGTAAGAAAACAAAAGTTTTCGACGGTTATAAACAAAAAATCACGATTTAACTGTTATTTTAGCTCCGATTTTGATGATTTTTTACAGCTACACTCCTCAACCCTATAAGAATGCATTGAATGAATTCGATCTTCAATTTGAAATATTTACACTAGTGGATACCACAAAATCTTATTTTATACTTGATGGGAAAGTATAACATTAACTCTAAGTGTTTGTGTAATCTACCGTTTTGATGCAATACACATTCTACAAAATATTTTTCAACGATCACCGTCCAACTTGTTTGTACACACTCCGAGATTGCATACGTAAAAAATCGCAAAAAATAAACATTCAGAGATTAAGTAACGGAACAAAAGTTTTTGATGGTTATAAACGAAAAATCACGATTTAACTGTTATTTTAGCTCCGATTTTGATGATTTTTTATAGCTACACTCCTCAACCCTATAAGAATGCATTGAATGAATTCGATCTTCAATTTGAAATATTTACACTAGTGGATACCACAAAATCTTATTTTATACTTGATGGGAAAGTGTAACATTAACTCTAAGTGTTTGTTTAATCTACCATTTTGATGCAATACGAATTCTACAAAATGTTTTTCAACGATCAACCGTCTAACTTGTTTGTACACACTCCGAGATCGCATACGTAAAAAATTGCAAAAAACAAACATTCAGAGATTAGGTAACAGAACAAAAGTTTTCGATGGTTATAAACGGAAAATCACAATTTAACGATTATTTTAGCTTAGATTTTGATGATTTTTTATAGCTACACTCCTTGACCCTATAAGAATGCAATGAATGAATTCGATCTGCAATTTAAAATATTTACACTAGTGGATAAATCTTATTTTATACTTAATGAAATTGTAACATTAGCTCTTAAGTATTCGTTAAATCTATTAATTTGATAGGATATGCATTCTACGAAACTAGCTTCAACGATCCAACCGTCAAATATGTTTGTATATACTCTGAGGTAGCATGTGTAAAAAATCACAAAAAAAAAAAAAAAAAAAAAAAAAAAATTCAGAGATTAGCTAACGTGACCATGAGTGAAAAAAAAATATTCCGAGATTATTCTGGCGGCCGCCTAAAATTTTGCTTTGTTCGTGTCGGTTATATCCGACAATGCTATGAGTGAAAAAAATATATATTTAAACCATGTGTTTATTTATTTATTTATAATCAATATAACATTTTAAAATAATAAAATAGTCAATTTCTATTGGTTATAACCGCCAGAATACTAAAATAATAACCACCAGAAACTAAAAGAACAAAATAGTCAATTTCTATCAGTTATAACTGCCACCATTAACTTAAAAACCACCAGAATATGTTAAAAATATTTAAAAAAAAAAAAGAATTCAAAAATACTAGTGGTTATAATAATTTTATGGCGGTTGCATCTAACACTAAATATCCGCCAGAAATTTATGTCGGATATAACCGACATGATTTCATTGTTATTCGACACTAACTGAATGATGTGTCGGATATCTTTTATCCGACATAATGTCTTATTAAACCGCCACCATCATCCGACACCTAAAGCTAATATTGTAGTAGTGTATGTAGAGAAGAATATCATTCAATAATATGATTGTAAATCCGTCAGATGATCACAATCTGGATGCTTAAGTACAAATTAATGAATTGTGTGGAGCCAGAAATAATCACAAGGCGACACGTGGATTTTTGGTGAAAAGGACAAAGTTACCCCTGAGACATACAGGTTGTCCTACGTACGAGCAGTGGACAATCATTCTTTAATCAAGCAAAGAGTGTCCAAAATAGGTAACAAATTCCAAATTATCTCATCCATCCTCATCTTAGGTAATTACTTCATAACCTACAAATTATTCCATATAAATGGAGATTAATTGGCTAATTAATGGATTGATTCCTAATTAATCCATTAATCACCAATTAAATCACCCATTTTCACACAAAAAATCCTCTAAAGGTGGGCCACCTCCATTCCCTATATATATGACCCTATTTTCTCTAAAAAGCTAAGTCCACACTCTTGTAAAACTCCAAAAACTCTCCAAACACTTTTTCTCTCTAAATTCTAACTTTGACATCGAAGGTTCTTCGGCCAAAGCCTTCATCATGGGCGTGTGAGGCTCTTGGCCTTAACCTAAGGTGTTAATTGTTTTGCAGGTGCAATTTTTTCCAAGATCAAGAAGGCGGAAATTTGCATCCACAAATTGGTGCTTTCATTGAGAGTTAAAATTCACACTCGTAGAAGACTCTCGCATAAAAAATGTTTTTTTCTCTATTTTCTAGTCCACTTGTATTTTTCGTACGTTCTTATTATTAGAATTTTTTATTTGCAAAGATTCTTTGATAAAACGAAAAAAGAGAAATACAATGGCTAGAAATTTAGAAAACTCCATAAGTGAAAATTCAAATATAAAAGAAATGGGACCGCAGAAATCCATGAGACTAAATGTGATCCTAGGGGGAGCGGCACCACCACCACAAGGTTCCACCATGGGAACCATCGCGGTGGCCACCCGCGGCGAGGTCCATGGCACCACTACCACAACCCTAGCTGTGCCACCAAAGCAAGCCTAAGCTGTGCCATCCAAGGCTCATGGCACCAAGGCCATGACCTAAGCCATGTCACTCCAAGCCCTAGCCTCGCACCCACGTGTGCCACATGCCGAGCAACCCACTCCCATGGCCCAACCTGCTTCCATCGAGCTGCTTGCTCTTGTGGCCTAGCCTGCTCCCGCTGAGTAGTCTGTTTTCGTGGCCCAGCCTGCTCCCGTAGTCTAACATGCTCTTACCGAGTAGCCTGCTCTCGTGGCCCAGCCTGCTCCCGTGGTCGAACCTCCCGTGGCCTAGCCTGCTCTCGCAGCCCAGTCTGGTCCCGTGGCCTTCCAAGTAGCCCAAATCGATCAAAGACTAGTTTAACCGTTTCAGCTCCAAATTTCCAGACCGATGATCAAACTGGGAGCATTTTTACCATATTTTTCTGCTGATTTGACATTCCCCAGCTTAAATCTCGCGCCCGGAGTCTACCCCACATCCACTGCTTAAGGAGAAACAATCCTTCCAAGCTCTTCCAATCCAAATGGCGAACAACACTTATCTCGAAAAGTCATAGAGTTGATGAGCGTCCTAGTACAGCAGACGACCTTGGTGAACCAGCTCTTGCAGCACATGAAGATGCAACGTGTTCCAAACGAGGTGTCCCAAAGAAGGACATGGGCAGACGAAGAACCTCTCCAGCAGCGTCTCGATAAACAGCCATTCGACCTACCATGAACCGAGCGTTTTGGTAGGGTACGTTCCCGATTATGCCCCCGAGATAATGTATACTCCCGTCTTAATGCGTGGATGAGCGTGCACTCTCGACTAGGCCCATAGACGAGCATACACTCACGATTGGGGCCACATTCTGATAATCAATATGAGCAGCCTTCTAAGCGAAGTGTTCATTCACGGCTAGGCCCGCAATGAGCATCCTCTATATCACATCGAAATAGGCAGCATGACGGGCAACGAGAAGCAGTCACTCAATCCGGCTCAATTTCAACCAGCAGCCTGCGAAATCCCTCGCCTACTAGGAATCCACCATATGCATCGCTGCCACGACATAGACGAGCTGAGCACGTAGAAAAGCAGCTTAGACCGGCAAGTCAAGACTAGGGCAGCCGAGAACTCTGCCACTCCCAACAAAGGTAAATTCAGGAAGAAGTAGAAAGGCTCCTGATCGAACGATTGCGCAATTTCCTGCACAACGAAGCTATTGACAAGGCGCTCCGATAAGACATGACCAACATGAGCGAGTCATCTTTCAATGACAAGATCGAGTAGACAGGACTACCCCATATAAATTGTTGGATATAAAGACTACTTCTGTTCCGACAAATGTAGCAACTTAGCCTAATAGCACGTCGGGGGGCAGACGAGTACCAGAAGGACACACCAGCCCAACTACCAAGAACCGGGGGTAGGCTCAGGATTTTTTCGGTTGTCCCAGCAGTCCAACTTTCTTCAGTTGCACTCACGACAATGATTTCCATGCTCTCCAGTGCAAGAGGATAAACTAATTGCTCTCCAGTGCGAAAAGGTAAACCAAGTCCCCAACACCCCAAAAGGGTCTGCTCTCCTTTGCGAGAGGATAAACTAATTGCTTTTCAATGCGAGAGGGTAAACTAATTTCTCTCCAGTGCAAGAGGGTAAACTAAATCCCCGATACCCATATAGGTAAGCTCTCTAGTGCGAGAAAGCCACATAGCTCAAAAAATCGAATGCCTGAAGATCAACTAAGCAACAAATGTTGAAAAATCAAACTCAAGCGATTTCCTCATTTTCAGCAGGTAGCCCAGACAATTGCCTATTCCACAACATTTCCTCGGCCCATGCCGAACCAATCCTTGGCTTTAATCAAGCCAAGCTGCTAAAGCAATGGCCCCTGCCATATCACCTTCTTGGCTTATGCCAAGCCAACTCCTGGCCCTTGCCAGCCAACATGCCGTACCACCCCGACGACTGCCCCGTGGCAGCACCACCCAAGAAGAAGACAAGAAAAAATTAAGTTTTTATTACATTGGTGCGGCATGGAGAAGATGAAGAAAGCAACGAAAGACGGTCCTTTGCACGGGCAAGATGTAGAAGATTGTTAGAGGAGGGGGAACAAATATCCTCTAAGCTTTCTCTCTCTCTCTCTCTCTCTTGTAGGGTAGAATAAATCACTCTCCAAAGTTGATTTAATAACCCACTTAAGGTGGACTTCAACAGGCTTTGAGCGAAATTTATTTCCCTTTCCTAAGGATCTAATTTCATATTAAAGAGGGAATCTACATCAAAACAGGAAGCAATCCTAAGTATCCTAGAGCAAGAAGATCTCTACACCTGTTGCCCTTTCCTACGAGCAGTCTAGCAGGTGTGGGAGCATTTGTGGAGCCATAAATAATCACAAGGCGACACGTGGATTTTTGGTGAAAAGGACAAAGTTACCCCTGAGACACACCGGTTGTCCTACGCACGAGCAGTGGACAATCATTCTTTAATCAAGCCAAGAGTGTCCAAAATAGGTAACAAATTCCAAATTATCTCATCCATCCTCATCTTAGGTAATTACTTCATAACCTACAAATTATTCCATATAAATGGAGATTAATTGGCTAATTAATGGATTAATTCCTAATTAATCCATTAATCACCAATTAAATCACCCATTTTCACACAAAAAACCTCTAAAGGTGGGCCACCTCCATTCCCTATATATATGATCCTATTTTCTCTAAAAAGCTAAGTCCACACTCTTGTAAAACTTCAAAAACTCTCCGAACACTTTTTCTCTCTACATTCTAACTTTGGCATCGGAGGTTCTTCGGCCAAAGCCCCCCTATTCATCATGAGCGCGTGAGGCTCTTGGCCTTAACCTAAGGTGTTAGTATGTGCAATTTTGTCCAAGATCAAGAAGGTGGAAATTTGCATCCACAAATTGTATTCAAATCAAACCATGGATTATTATACAAGTGTATTATATTTCAAATCAAAAGATGAAAATTTCTTTAGGTTTATTTTTTTGTGACAAAGATCAAAATTTCCTCGTTGATAAAAAAAATGTCAATATATCTCTTAACATCGTATTGATTTTTAGTGACTGTATTTTGAGACCCCAAACATAAAGATGACGCTAAGTCTGTCTAATTAGTATTTAAAACGTTATCCCAATGTGGCAATTTAGTTTTAAAAATTGTTAGGTGGTTTAGTTGGGAACTTGGTAAATGGATTTTGCACCAGTCAATACCTTGTATTAAACGGAAATAATCTTACCTAATGAGTAGCAATTTAACTACTAATCTGACTTTTAGTGACTGTTCACATAAATATGCATGGAGTATTAATAATTAATCATTGAAAACACCGAAAATATCCTTCCCTTGCTTTATTCATCAGCTGATCTTACACTCGGAGATCCCTTCGACAGCAACATACACATACATATACTTTACACACACACACACACACACACATATACATATACATGTCTGACTTTGGCATGCAACAGTATGCATGGTCAAAGCCTTAATTAATTAATTCTCTCATATTATGGAACATAAGTTTAATTTCTAACGAAATACTGCATCAATCTTCTTCTTCTCCTTCTTCTTCTTCTTCTTCTTCTTCTTCTTCTCTCTGTGTTTACAAGCAACAAATAGAGTGCTACTGAGACTATATATATGTAGGAAATGAAATTACGGTAGTGAACTACTATATATATTCAATGGAAAAGGAAATTGAACAATACTTTTACAAGAATTTGGAGGTAATTAATCTTTTCACATAGGTGCCGAGTACATAAAAACATATGTATATGAGTTGAGAATTCAGAAGCCACATCAAGCAATAACCAATCCGAAAAATAAACCTTATTAACGAATAATGAATGCAGAAATAATTTTTCTGTCTGAAGTTGAAAAGTTTCTTCAAAGTTGAAAGGCTGTACGAGCCAGAGAGATCACGATGAAGGAATTTATGAAATTGATCTGCAAAACAGAAAGAAAAATGTAAACTTTAGTTTATAAGGAGGCAAATGCATCGGGTGAACAGTTTCTAGATTAATTATTACGAATTTTATTTTATCTCAAAGAATAAAGAGGAAATATTCAATACTCAATGTAACATGAAAGTAATGAAGCGAAAGATTTGAGAGGATATTAATCTGCAAGAACATACTCTAGAATATCTTTCCAGTAGGATTCACTTGTTTCATCATCCAAGAGTTTCTCCAAAGCATCAAAGATGGCCGTGCGCGCAGGTGCTGCAGGACCACTCATGCTCATTTCCATTTGGTTCGCTGCTGAAGAAGTCCCAGGATATACTGATGATGATGAAACTAATGCAGGAAGTGGGTGGTTCTTGGTCTGCAAATATATATCATCATAGCAACAACTACTGCTCATGTTCTCCTGATCAGGACTGTTGCTACTAATAACTCCTTGTGCACCAAACCCACCTTCAAATCCTTCTAACGAGTTAGAAATCGAGTGGAAGCCATCGACTACATCTGCCTGCTGGTTCCATTCTTGACCACTTAGCATGGTACTTGCTCCACTCACATGTCCTCCTCCAAACGGATTAAGAATGTGAGAACCAAAAAGGCTACTAGAAGGGTTCATCAAGTCTACATTATAATTATTAGGAGGAACACTACTATTACTTGTCCTCACGACCGGCATCATGTATAAATGTTGAAGTAACTGCATTTTGGTAAGTTGGGCAGCACCTGCAGCTGCTTTCAGCTTCAGGGCATTGTCCCAAGGACTAGTCATCATGTTCGAGTTGCCAACACTTGCCGCGCCGAGCAACTTTGTAAGGTCGAGGAGCTGATTGAGGTCAGTCCTTGGCTTGTGAGTGTTTGGATCAATCCCCATGTGCAGGAGCTTCTTTCTCAGTTGGGTGTTCCAATAGTTCTTGATTTCGTTATCGGTTCTCCCTGGAAGATGAGTTGCAATCTTTGACCACCTGAAAGAACAAGCGAAGTACACCTTTAATTAATTAGTTTCCCAAATTTTTCTAGAGGAAACTTAATTTTATGTGTGAATTGTGATGGATGGAGCAAATTAATTAGCATACTTGTTTCCAAGAACTGAATGAAGATTGATGATAACTCTTTCTTCCTCTTCGGAGAACTTTCCTCTCTTAATATCAGGCCTCAGGTAATTTATCCACCTTAATCTGCAACTCTTGCCACACCTGTTGAGGCCAGCAAGCTTGGGGAGAGCTCTCCAGCTTCCATGGCCATTTCTGCTAATATAATCCATCAATTTTGCATCTTCTTCGGTTGTCCAGGGACCTTTCTTCAAACTGCTCTCTTCATCACAACAAGGGGCTCTAACCATTGTGCTAATATTAACACACAAATATATCCAAATTCAAGACGATGAAATTAAAGTCCGAAAAAGGTATGAAGATTGATTGATTCTAGGATTAGTTTTGGGCCTATATATTTCTGAGACATGCTGATTTTATAGGTGTAAGGAAGATGTAATTCAAAGAGTGATGTCATTTCATTCTTTTCCTCGTTAGGATATATTTCTTAGCTCCCCGAAACAAGCAATGACGATTGACGAGGAAGCAACCTAGAAAGTTATAAACCATTTAGATGGCACTATAGTTAACAGGATTAGGTAGTGCATGTGTCATCAAATGAGACAGTAAATTTGGTTGACAAATTTTCGTGACGCCACGGGTCAGATTTCGGTTGGATATCGAATGCCAGAAGAATAAGGTGGCGTACCTACGATTCAAGGTTCGGATTGTGTTTATGTTTTGTGACAATGAAACTAAAAGGTACGCGACATGAAGAAAAGCAGATGAAAAATATACAGATTGTGTGCTACTTGAGAAGATGTGCTGTCATTGACTGTTGTTGGCCACATAGTGAACAAGTATTTGAATTGAGATGGCAAAGATACCAAAAATTTGACATTTTTTTTCGTGGAATTGTAGTGTCCAATATATTTACTGTGGTTCCGATATATGTTGATGTCAGTGTGATAACATTACAACTTTCATTAGGAATTACCCAAGGAAAACAGAATACTGCAGCATGTCCATATATATAGAAGACTTTCCATCATTCCATGTTTTGCTTGGAATTGTAACTTGCACTCTGAAGAATGTCAAGGATGCTTCTGATGCTATTCATAAACAATTAAGATGAACTACTAGCTCTCAGGTCAAATTCAAGTGAAAAGTCGATCTGCAGAATGTTAAACCCCATTAGTGACTTTTATGGTTTCATCTGGAATTTTAATTAGTACCATCACCTGTTGTTTTGTACCAAACAAGTTGTTCATGGTTAATGTGTAATCAAATAATTAAAGCTGAAAAATAAATCCAGTAAGGAATATTTCTTGGATCGATCAAGTTATGCAGCGTCAGTGTTTAATTAGTATTTCAGTTTATACCGTTTTGATCACTGACTGAAACATTTTCAGTCTTGGTATTAAGTACATTGATCATATATATTCTTGTTTCCGAGGTTTAATTCGTGACACTGGACTGACATGCTGCTTATCATATTAAAGGATTGGAAGATGTATTACTATTTGCATTGCTGAAAATTAAATTCAAGTATTTGATTACATAACTTATGATGTTTGATCTATTTGTCATCTTCTTATTTCATCACGTGTTATATATATGTGTGTGTGTGTAGGGATGTAATCGCTGACATATATATCCTCTTCAGTGTGGAAGATTATAAATATGGATGTTGAGTCAGGCATAACCTCATTACTAGGTAATAAAACTAAGCTGCTTAGTTTATATTATTATTCTTCAATTTATTATCTTAATCTTCATATATGCCTCATCCTAATGGTCATCATTTTTGTAATTGTCCTACTAATTTAACATAAAATTATTGAATTAATTAAAATCTTGTCCAAAAATATGCAGCAGTCTCCAACTGCTCTCCCAAAATCTTGCCATTGCTTAGTAGATCACCCATTTACCAAATATTCTCCACAATCTTCCTCGGACCGAAAACATACATTATTGATCTCATTCAGTTTACCACATTACGTTTTGAATTTTCATTCATTCAAACTCAACATGTATGTATGGCATACGTACGCGATTAGAAGATCAATCTTGTATCAAGAAGTTGATTAGTGAATAGATTAAAGATGTTAGGCATTCGTACTGCTAAGAAATCTGACATCAAATTTACAATAATGTACATACCTACCAAGGAATGACTGCAATATTATTTCGAAAAATTATATTTAGTCATGCTCTTGGGGTATAAACGTTTACGATGAGCTTTCATATTTTCAATATCAAATTGTCATTCTTCTCAGTTATTGCCCACATAACCCGCAATTATCATTTACATTTTACATGCAAGTTAACTGGTATATCAATATTTTCTTTTACTCCAGCAGATTTTGCTTAAAAATTGTTCAGTTTAGCTTATCATTTACACCATATATACAAGTTAACTGGTATCAAATTGCTATCATTCTCTATTTGCTCCCCTTGAACAACTAAACGACCTTAGTTGTCTACCTTTCTTTAGAAGAATAAATTAAAAAGAAGTTAGTTAAATTCTGGTGCTACTAAAAACCAGAATATGTATCATCGAGTACACACGCATTCAGTGCACATAGCCTTTGCTCAAATTCCAAATAAAATAAAAGAGGTTGGACTGCATTGTAAAAAGGTATGTAATACGTTTGACATTCACAAAATTAATGTTTGACATTTGTCATTTGGTACAAAGTTACAAACAAGATATATATCTAAGAAGTTGGTTTTGACATCTGCATGCAACTGCATGATAGCTATAGCTCAAGGTATTTTGTATATTCAAAGATGCCTCCTCGATCTCACTGGTCAAATTAAGGATTAATGCGTATAGAAAAGGACAGTAAGATATGCTAGACCTCGAGTTCAACTTTTCTTACCTCATTCGCTTCCTTCACAAGGCCGTCGATTGATGGGATGAAACCCTAAGCAAGAAAACTGTAGAAACAGATTTGACAGATGAGTTGAATTTTGAAACCCAGGATTCAACATGCATCAACCTATATGTTGACCTTTACACGATAAGCCACATCATCATGTACAAATCTTCCAACTGGGATAATTTAATTTATAAACTTGGTTTCCTAAGATTAAAATCTTTGACTTTTATTTGATACGACTGAGATTAACCCACGCATTTCGTTTTGACAAAAAAAATAAGTTTGGAAAAAAAGACTAATTAAACAAGAAAAACAGATCATCCATGTCGTTTTTCCATGGAACAACACAAAATTTCCTACTTTCTCTTTTGTCGCTAAACTACACAAAAGTTTGTTGTGTCTCAAAGGTGGGGTCATTTGTATTTATACGGCAAAGTTTTAATAAGTTGAATAGTATAGGACAAGAATTTTTTAAGACAACATCTAATCAATTATCGTTTGACAGATTCAATGAATTTTAAGTACACCAATGTGATATAAATATATGTTCTCTTTAGTATTACTCTTGCATAAAATGAGTAAAGATTAATTTTCTAAAATGAGTATTGTGGAGTAAAAAATAATCAAGAAAATCACGGAGGCGACGCGTGAACTTTTGGGTAAAGAAGATAAAATTACACTCAAGACACACCGAGATTTCCAGGGGTATGCAACGGACAATAACGGCATAATCGAGGTCAAAGATGATCAAAATGGTATTCTTTTAAACCCTCTCATCACTCCTCATCAAATCCTCACCCACCAGGTGACTCCCAATCATCATTTTCAAATTAGGATTAATTGCCAAAATCAATTGATTAATTTCCTAATTAATTGATTAATTGCAAAACTAATTGCAAGATATTATTTTACATAATATCTTGCAATCAATCCCACAAATCAACCGAATGTGGTCAATCCCAATTCTCCTAATAAGGCCAGCCACACCCCTATATATAGCCACTCATTTTCTCCTAAAACCTAGGTTCAATTCTCTTCTAAAAATTTTCTAAACATTTTCTCTAAAATTCTAACCTTGGCATCAGAGATTCTTCGGCCAAAGCCCTCCCACCAATTCATCATGGGCGTGTGAGGCTCTTGGCCTTAATCTTAGGTGTTAATTGTTTTGCAGGTGCATTTTCATCCAAGAAGAAGAAGGCAGAAATTTGAATCCACAAATTGATGCTTTCATTGAGAGTCTTGATTTACATACTCGTAGAAGACTTTCGCATTCAAGGTTTCTAATTTTTTGTTCATTTGTAGATTTTTCGTATGTTCTTATTTCTAGATTTTTTTTTAATACAAAAATTCTTTAAATAAACGTAAAAGAAAAGTACAATGACAAGAGATCCAGAAACCACGACGAACGGAAATTCCAACGTTCAAGAATTTGGACCACGATGATCCATGAGGCTCAACATGATGACGAGTGGAGCGGCACCACCCCCATGGGACACCATCGCGACAACCACTGTGGTAGTAGCTATGACAGCAACCTTCGGTGAGCCCACTACTCACGATGAGCAAGCCACCTCACAGCAACAGGCTCAAGCCCATACCATAAGGTAGCCAGCCCAGATAGCAGGCTATGGCCCAAAATGAGTAAACCTTGAAAGCAGCCCAGCTTGCGGCCATTTCAGCAGCCCAAGCCCAGGAGGAAGCCCAGGCCTAGAAGCCAGCAGCCGAACCATGACACGCCCAGGCCCACGTCATGGAGCAGCACCAAGCCCAGGCTCTCGCCATTTTGCAAAGCCTGGCCCAAGTATGTGCCGCACATCAGCCGGCCCAAGCCAGTTGAGGAGGAAGCAGACCTAGCGCCCACGCGCAGCATATATGGGGCAACCCACGTCAGCGACCCAATTCAAGATCCAACCCACTTCTGTGGTGTCCCAAGCAGCCTAAATCGGTCCAAGACCAGTTCAACCGTCCCGGCTCCAAATTTCTGGGCCGACTATTGAACCGAAGGTATTTTCACCTTATTTCTCCACAAATTTGACAAATCCCAACTCAAATCTTGAACCTGGAGTCCAATACACTTCCACTACTCAAGGAGACGTATATCGTCCAAGCTTTTCCACCCCAAATGGCGAACAACATTTTTCTTGAAAAGTCATAGAGTTGACAAGTGCCCTTGCTCAACAGATTACCTTGGTGAATCAGCTCTTGCAACGTACTAAGATGCAGCGTGCCCCAGACGAGGTGTCCTGAAGTAGGACAAGGGTAGACGACGAACCTCTCCAGTAACATCCCGATAAGCAGCCACTTGACTAATCACGAACCAAGTGTTCTCGCAGTGTACAATACTGACTGGGCCCCCGAGATAGTGTATACTCTCGTCTTAGCGTGCACTTTCGGTTAGGCCCACGGACAAACATAAATTCACGGTTGGGGCCGCACTCCAATAATCAACATGAGCAACCTTCCAAGCAAAGTGTTCATTCGCAACTAGGCCAGTAAGGAGCATTCTTCACCTCACATCAAAATAGGCAACAAGATGGACGAAGAGAAGTATTCACTCAATCCGGCTCAAGTTTAACCGGCAGTTTGCGAGTAATTCGCTCACTTGCTAAGAATGTACCACATGCACCGTAATCACGACATAGATAAGTCGAGCACATGGAAGAGAAGCCTAGACCAACAGGTCACGACTGAGGGTAGCCGGAAGTTCCGCTGCCCCACTAGAGGAAAATTCAAAAAGAAGTTGAAAGGCACCTGACCAAATGATTACGTGATAAGATTAAGCAGATGGGACTATCCCACATAGATTGTCGGATACAAAGATTATTTCTGTTCTGACAAATGCAGCAGCTCAGCCTAATAGCGCGCCGAGGGCAGACGAGTACCAGAAGGACACACTAGCCCAACTACCAAGAACTAGGGGCATGTTTTGCTCTCAACACTCCAAATGATTCAATACTAAAACAACACATCACTAGTAGTCGAGCATCAAAGACCTAGTGTTCCAATTCCACCTACTGCGCATAACCTGGCCCAAGCCAACCCCAACATTATGCTCATAACCATGCCTACCTGCTCTACAGCTCCCGGTAGCCTTTGATCTTACACCACTGCTCCTAGCCCTGTCGATCTTGCCTTATGGCTTCTAATCGCTCCAACCAAGCCCATGACACTCTAAACTTCAAAGCATCCAACAACAGAGCAAAAGACAAGGCTTTATTAGCGAAAGACTTAGCAATGAAAAAGCTTGCAATCTATTTAGATTTTCAATTGATCACCAACCAAGCCTCAGAAGGGCACATGACGAAACATTTAACAATGGTGCAATACTTGAAGAAAGTCTGGGAGCAGCTCGCTGCGCTTCCCATTTACACCCTTACGTGGGTTCCACAAGCAGTTTAAAGTCTCAAATAGATCGCCAAACAAGACCTCATAGGCTGAGGATTATTTCAGTTGTCTAGCAGTGCAGCTTTCATTAGCTAGACTTATGACAACAACTTCTATACTCTCTAGTGCAAGAGGGTAAACCAATCCCCCGACACCCATTTGGGTAAGTTCTCTAGTGCGAGATGATAAACTAATTGCTTTCCAGTATGAGAGGTTAAAATAATTGCTCTTCAGTGCAAGAGGGTAAACCAATTCCCCAACACCCATACGGGTCCACTCTCCAGTGCGAGAGGTTAAACTAATTGATCTCCAATGCGAGAGGGTAAACTAATTCCTTGACACCCATATGGGTTTGCTTTCCAGTGTGAGAGGTTAAACTAATTGTTTTCTAGTGCCAGAGCGTAAACTAATTCCCCGACATCCATCTGGGTAAGCTTTCCAGCGCGAGAGGATAAACTAATTCCCCGAAACTCATATGGATAAGCTTTCTAGTGCGAGAAGGCCACATAACTCAAAAGATCGAATACTTGAATACCATCTAAGAAACAAATGGTCAGGGGACATTAGCCACATAACTCATCTGACACTTCATATTCAGCAGCTCTAATCTTGGCAGCTTCATCCTTGATTGCTCTATCTATAACAGCTCAGAAATCAAACCATACCATGCCACGCCACTTCCCTGGCCCATGCCGAGCCAATCCTTGGCTTCAGTCAAGCCGAGCAATACAAGCATTGGCCCTAGCCACACCACCTCTTTGGCCTATGCCAAGCCGACTTTTGGACCCTGCTAGTCGACATACTGCACCACTCTGACGGTTGCCTTGTGGCAACACCTCCCAAGAAGAAGACAAGGAAAATTAAGTTTTTCTTACATCAGTGCGGCGTGAAGAAGACAAAGAAATCAACGGAAGACAATTCTTTGCACGGGCAAGCAAAGAAGAGTGCTAAGGGAGGAGGAATAAATATTCTCTAGCTTTCTCTTTTTCTTGTAGGGATAAATAATTGCCCTCCGAAGTTGATTTATTTCCCCTTTCTAGAAGAATCTAATTCCAAGTCTAAGTGGAAATCTGCATCAAAGTTGGAAATCTCTACACCTGCTGCCCTTTCCTGTGAGTAGCCTAATAGGTGTGGGGGCATTTGTGGAGCAAAACATAATCAAGAAAATCACGAAGACAACAC
Source organism: Pyrus x bretschneideri (assembly GCF_019419815.1). Lineage (NCBI taxonomy): Eukaryota > Viridiplantae > Streptophyta > Magnoliopsida > Rosales > Rosaceae > Pyrus > Pyrus x bretschneideri. The sequence continues at coordinate 736,345 of NW_025999657.1, forward strand.
GTGGACTTTTGGGTAAAGAAGACAAAATTACATTCGAGGCACACCGGGATTCCCACACGCCTGCAACGGACAATAATGGCTCAATCGAGGTTAAAGGTAATCAAAATGGTATGATTTTAAACCCTCTCATCATTCATCATCAAATCTTCACCCACAAGGTAACTCCCAATCATTCTTTTCAAATTAGGATTAAATGCCAAAATCAATTGATTAATTTCCTAATTAATTGATTAATTGCCAAACTAATTGCAAGATATTATTTTACATAATATCTTGCAATCAATCTCACAAATCAACCAAATGTGGCCGATCCCAATTCTCCTAATAAGGCCAGCCACACCCTTAAATATAGCCACTCATTTTCTCCCAAAACCTAGGTCCAAAGATAGGTTATGGATGTTTATAAATAGGTGCATCGACTTCTCACAATGGGTGAAACACTTCTTCCCTACTTAGAGCACTCTACTTATCTTATATCCTAAATACTGACTTCATCGTCGAAGCACCTATGCCAGAACCACCCCTAAAGCCTAGTTTTATGATCCCTTCTTTATTTATGTTATTCCAGACTCACTTCAACTACTAAACCATGTGCCTTGAACTTGATCCAACAAAACCTAATGGATCGTACACCATTTAAGGTAGAGATTGAAGAATACAAAGAAAGTTGAGTAAACACAATTAAATGGTTTAATTTACTATATTAAGACGTTAACTAATCAAACGAATAAGTTCGTGTTAGACCTTGAGTTAGTTTTGGGCTTTAAGGAATAATAGGCTTCAAACCATCAAACACATTAACTTAGGTTGTATGACAACTTAAAATCAACAGGGCCAAAATCCCAATGACTCTATATAGGCCGGCCATAGAGAGAGGAGTGCTAGGGTTTTATTTAAGTCACTGACCTAGAGGGACTATATAAAGTATGTTATCGCCTTAGCCTCATTTAGGCCTTTGTTCGGAGAAATTGAGGAACTCTTTCTCCCCTTTCCCTCTACATAGGCTGGCCCCTAGGAGGAGATTCACTAGCATCAATCTCCCTCTTAGGTCACTCATCTCCACTTCACAACTTGCCTTGGTGTAGAGAAATTAGAGGTTCCCTCTTTTGGCAACTTTGGAGTTTCTATTCTACCATTCAAATCCAATGGGCCTAGGAGCAAAGTATATCATGGAATGAAGACCCTCCCAAGGGTGATTAGCCTTTGCACATGCAAAGAGGAATCTACAAAGGTATATATGAAATTTCATCCCTTTTCTTGTAGATTTGGGTTAAGTCTTGGTTCACCGAAACTAGGCTTTGAATTTCATAGGTAAAAGATCGATTTTTTTTTAGTTCATGTTAACTAATTTCCGCATTTAAGCTTGCTGTAAGATGCATGAGATACTCAAATGATCTACAATGGCTGACAATTCTAGTTCAAGTTCCAACATGGAATCTGATTGGGATGAGCAAAGACAACAAATAATGGAAGAAGACGATGCTCGGCTGCACACAAGTACACAATTAGTGGCCACCGCAGCATCCTTGTTGACTCAGGATCTTGTACAACCCCAACACACAAGTATGGTTGGTACACTTCAATACTTGACGACCAAGAGGCCTGACTTTTTGTGCGTTGTTAAATAGGTCTGTCAATTCATACAGCACTCTCCAAAGAATACACATTGGATGACTGTGGAACGAATATTAAGGTAACTAAAGGCTACTTATTATCATGTTCTTGTAAATAAACCTGGTTTAATGTAGCTTACTGCATTTTAGATGCATACTATATAGGAGATCCAGCATGACGCATTCAACTAGATGATTTTGTGTTTATTTTGGAAAGAACCGTATGTCCTGGAGTCCCAAAAAATGTAACACAGTAGACAGATCAAGTACCGTTTGATGAAAAATTTAGAGTAGCCTAAAATCAAGTGCATTGGATTAGCCACTAATTCTCCTATCTCAAAAAAAAAAAAAAAATGCAGCAGCCACTTAATTATAGAAGGGAGCGAACGCCAATCTTCTGGGCTTTTTCTCCTCCCTCCTCGCCGATTTTTTAAAAGTCATCTGGAGAGTCCACCATTGATTAGCCAAATAAAGGCTGAGGAGTTGTAACTTCTGAAAACAGCATTAGAATCCCAACTTTTGTTGAAGTCCCACATCGGTGAGGTAAAAAGAAACCAAGGGGTTTAAATAGTATTACTCTACTCTAACTAATACCGAGATTTTTTGTGGTAAAATTTCACATCTGACAGATTGAGCAGGTGGTTAAGTTGGGGACAATATTGGTGTCGTTAGAGTAGGATTGGCCCAGCGATCCAAAAATCCAACATGGTATCAAAGCCCACGGTATGACCCGTGCAAGCCAACGAGCTTGTCACTCATAAGGAAACAAGTTTGAACTCTTAATATAAAGACGATCGCTGAATTCCATTGAAAACAAGTGGGCCCAACGTGAGTCGACCTCTGAGTTTCAATTATTGATGTGAATCTCCATGTGTGAACCACTAAATGGGATTACATGTGAGGGGAGTGTTAAGGTCTCCCACATTGGTGGAGTGAAAAGAAACCAAGGGGTTTAAATTGTATTATCCTACTCTAACTAATACCGAGGCTTTATGTGGTAAAACCCCACACCTGACGGATTGGGTAGGTGGTGTGGATTGGACAGGTGGTTAAGTTGGGTGGTAAAACCCCACACCTGACGGATTGGGCAGGTGGTGTGGATTGGACAGGTGGTTAAGTTGGGAACAATATCAGTGTCGTTAGAGTGGAACTAGCCCGCTACAAAAATCCAACAACTTTATATCATGAATTAAACTCATCAGTTTTATTTAAGAAAATAAAACACAAGTTTGGACTCCATACTTACTGTTGGAGGAGAATCCCGATTGAGGATCTCAGTTTTTCAATCAAGAAGGAAGCATTTAGAAGTTGATTATTATACCTGTCAGAGAGAGTAGTTTGTGGGGAGTTATCTGTCAACTTCATTTGTCTGGAAGCAATAAGAAAAACCAACTCATTTTGTACAGCAACGCCCCAATGTGTATATTATCATTATTCTCAGACAAATGCAATATCTCCATTTGACAATTCTATATGATATTCATATATGGTTAAAAAGAAAAAGAAATAACAAGAAAATTGAAAGAATTACAAAGGCACAGTGAGGATGAGTATTCTGTTCCGAATTTTGCTACTGTTGTCGTTGCTGCTGTTGCTGAATGTTTATTAACTTGAAATATGGTCCATTTCTGTTCTCTCTAAGTGTCGAATGACTTCCTTGCTCAACAATCTTCCCGTCTTGTATAACTGAGATTTCATCTGCGTTTTTTATTGTCGAAAGCCTATGTGCCACCAATACCGTTGTACGGTTCTTCATCAATCTGTCAAGAGCTTGTTGCACCACGCGCTCCGACTCCACATCTAGAGCACTGGTAGCTTCATCTAATAACAAGATTTCTGGGTTCTTTAGAACAGCACGGGCAATGGCCACCCTTTGCCTTTGACCACCAGATAGTTGCACCCCTCGCTCTCCGACTTTGGTTAAGTATCCCTCAGGAAGGGCACTGATGAAACTGTGCGCATTAGCAAGCTTAGCTGCTTCAATAACTTCTGCTTCAGAAGCTCCATCTTTTCCATAGAGGATGTTTTCATAAATTGATGTGGCAAAGAGAGCTGGTTCTTGTTGAACCAAGCCAATATGTTTACGAAGAGACTTGATATTGAGTTTCTTGATATCTTTCCCTGCAGTGGTCCAAGAGCGATTGATTAAGTTGTTCAAACTTTTACTGATCAAGAAATTGTTTCAGAAATTTGTTTTGACGAGGCTAAAATATGTGAATCCAATGACACTATATTGGAGGTCTTGCTTTTCGAACTTCGCATAGATCAAGCAATAGTTTCCCTCGTTCTATGTTTTAGCGCAAAAGAACAAAGTTTTACGCATAAGCTTACTTACCATCAATCATGACTTTCCCAGAGGTTGGATCGTAAAATCGGAGTATTAGAGAAAGCACAGAGCTTTTTCCAGATCCACTTTGCCCCACTAGTGCCATACTTTTGCCCGAGCGCACTTCCAAATTGAAGTCCTTGAAAATGGATACGTCTGGTCTTGAAGGGTAGCCAAAGTGAACACTCCTTAGCTCTATTGTACCTTCAACTTTCATAAGCTCCTCTCCTACGTCTCCCAGGACTTCAGTTCTACGATCCAATACTTCAAAGACTGATGACACCATTTGGTTCCCTTTCAAGAGGTCTGGGGCAAGTGCTAAAGTCTCACCCATAGCTAATGCCGTCACAATCAAAACCATGAAAGATTTCATGACAGATTTAAAGCTTGCGAGCTCCTTTCCCATTAAAACAGAACCATACCTGAGAGGAATGCATATATTATCAATCAAATCTAGAAGCTAATTAAGGTCACCGGAAAATTACAACCGTGATTAGTTTTGTTTAGCATTACTTTTCATGTTGACACATTATAACTTAAGAGGTCATCATGTCAGTCACCGGATAGAATAAAATTGTCGTTTATCCAACCTACATCGTCTATACTAAGGAAAGAGGTAATTAAACCTACATACCACAAGGCCAGGCCGTAGGATGAGAATATGAAGAACTGGGATACACCGTAGAATATGCCAGCAATCTGACCGCGAGTAAATGAACGTCTAGAAGGATCCACAAGCTCACGAGCATAAAGGTCGATGATCTTCTCCTCAGAACAAAATGCAGCAACAGTGCGGATGTTACTCACAGCTTCCCCGGCTAGCATGTTAGCTTTTAGATATGCTTTGCTCAAGTTTCCACCGTAGCCTTGAAAGAAAAGTTTCTGAAACAAATGTAAAAACTGTTGGCATTCTGTAAATAACAAATATTCCTTCTCTTTTAAGTATAGTACTGAAACTGAACCTCGCTGATGTGACCACTAATGATCAAGGGATATGTGGCTATGACCACGAGTGTAATTCTCCAGTTCAAGATGAAGGCGATGACGAATGAGGCAACAACCAAACCCAAATTCTGTATAAGAATTGTTGTCCGATCAACAACAATAGTTCTTAACAAAGTTGCATCACTTTCTAGACGTGATGAAAGCATAGAACTAGTGTTGTTTGTATCATCAAACCATCCGATCTCATTCCTCAATATGGCTGCAACCAAATATAAAAAATTGAAGATGAGCGATCAGTATCGTAAAATGAAGATATAATCAGCATAAACTTGATAAAGACAGTATGTGGTGTGACATACCGGAAAACATCTTTTCTCTAACACGAAGAGTGAGTCGCTCTCCCATAATCCCAAAACAAAGATGCTCTATGGCATGAACAATGACAGTTAAAAATGCAGCCCCGCAGAAGAGTAAAGAGATTTTTTTAACCTCATGTTTTGTTGTCTCCCAGTCCATGTAAAATGAAACAAGAGCCTGAGAGACCCCGAGAGCAAAAAGAGGCATCTGAGCTCCAGCAATAAGGCCACCAAAGGTTCCTATCACGCCATAATACCAGTCTGGACCAACCATGGAATACAGTGTCCCTGCTGAAACATGTTTTGACTTTACAGTCTCCATTACATCAGCACCAGTACGGCCAACAGATTCTTTATCAGAACGGAAGCTGGCTCCGAAACTTGTTGTAGTGTGGGATAATTCTCGTGAATACCTCACACTGGAAAAGTTAACCAGATATTATTAAAACATGAATGTCATTCCCAGTTAACAAATCAAATGGATCATAGTAGTATGCTTAAAGTCTGGCAGAGAGTATGTCACTACGGAATTAATATGCAACTAGTGACTAATTGCATCCATATTCTGTATGTTTCTTAATGACTAGAGCCAAATTCACAAGCTAAACACATATTGCAAGGTTTCTGATTATCCCAACCCGTGTTTGCAAGGAGAAAATAATATTTCAAAGAAAAAAGATCTCTTTGATTATTATCCTCTACCAAACTCATTGTAATACTTTGCAGAAATTGGTCTACCTCGATTCTAATTGTTGAAGTTGATCTAGGCATCAGAATGATTCATATAAAGGTTCCAAGATGTAACAGTTTCAAACAAGTACCTTAGTGGCCTTCCCGAGTTACCAATTGAGGGGTGGCGTTGCAAAGAAGCTGTCTCTTGTAGTTGAACTAGTGCTGCATAGACACCGTTTGGATTAGAAATGAGCTCCTCATGGCTCCCGGTTTCCACTATCTTACCCTCTTGAACAACAGCAATTACATCTGCATGCCTAACCGTAGAAAGACGATGGGCCACCACTACTGTTGTTCGTCCCACCATGGCACGATCAAGTGCCTCCTGCACACTCTTCTCAGACTCTGCGTCCAGTGCGCTTGTTGCTTCATCCAATAGGAGAACTGATGGATTCTTCACTATTGCACGTGCTATTGCAATCCTTTGCTTTTGTCCTCCTGAAAGTTGTATTCCTCTCTCACCAACCTGTAGGAAAAGAACTCTGAACGTCAATGCATGAAAAGGGAAAAAAAGAGAATATTTCTCTAAGGTGAGCATGGAGCATTCTCTTCGAAACTTAGAGTTGTGTGTAAAAGGCCATTGTATATCACCTTATATTTATTTCCACAAGCTATTTGTTTCCTCGAAAAATGATAGATGCACTATACGAGACATTCTGATAATTCAAGGTCACAATGAAAAGCTAGCATATCCATACCTGAGTTTCAAATCTCTCTGGGAGATTATTTACGAAAGAGAGAGCTTCTGAAAGTTTAGCTGCACGTGTGATCTCATCGAATGTAGCATCATATTTTCCATAGAGAATATTTTCCTTAATGCTTGTTGCAAAAAGGGCAGGCTCCTGGTTGACCAGCCCAATTTGCTGCCTAAGCCATTTGATGTCAAGCTCCTTGATATTATGTCCATCTAATAATATCTGGCCAGCAAGTGGCTCGTAGAAGCGTTCGATCAAAGATATAGCTGTACTCTTTCCCGATCCACTGCCTCCCACAAGGGCTACAATCTTTCCGGCAGGGATATCAAGATTGAGCTTGTCGAAGATGCTAACATCAGAACGAGACGGGTAACTAAAACATACGTCCTTAAATTGTATGTGACCCTCAATTTTGTTCAGTTTGTGGCCATTATTGCTGCTAGATTGGCTCATCGTGTTCCTCTCTATCATTTCAAATATGGTATACGCGGCTGCCTTGGCTCGAATGAATGCAGTGATGTCTGGTGCTGCCTGCCCTAGTGACCTTCAAATTAAAACAACAAATACTATAAATACGAACGAATGCATACAGATTGAATTAGGTATAAAACAAAGACAATGCAACACCATTTAAGATTATTGAACCACTTACAGGCCAGCAATAACAACGTTAAGCATGGTGGTGAAGGATTCGCCGCCATTGGCGATACCCTTGTGAACAACAATGCTAGTGAACCAAACAAGCAAAGACCACGAAAGGAAAAGGGAGCAGTGCATGGAGCCAAGGCCAAGACCCTTGGCCAGTCCTGCTTTTTTCCCGTACTGGTACGTTTTCAAGAGTGCTGCCTTATACTCTCTTACCGCCTTGTCTTCTGCGGCAAATGCTTGCACCGTCCTCACATTTCCGATCACCTCCTCGGCAATTTCACCGGCCTTGACGTAGGATTTGCGAACCCTAGCAATGAGGCCAATTGTGACGTAGGCATAGACGCCACCAGCAAGGGCAATTAATGGAACAATGGAGAGTGTGACCAGACTGATTTGCCATACCCTAACAAACCCAATTATGAAACCTGCAAGAAACCGGCTTACGTAGTGCAAGAAGTTCCCTACCTGCATCATCGTCCATAATCCATCACCCATTCATCATTCATTCACAACGTGCATCTTACTCTACTCGTATTTTGTATTTAGTAGCTAAAAAAATTATGATAGTAAGAACAAATTTGATATGTAAAAACTATATTAACATCACATTTACATTTCTTGAAATGTAAATGTGAGTTCTACTGCCTATCTCATTCTCGTTAGTGTAGATAATATCATTTGTTAAAAAACAAAAAAAATCACGTTTACTTTAAAAATAGGGGAAGTGCTATCACACATTCATTTTTACCTCTCACTCAACCTTGTTAATTTTTTGTCATTGATCTTGTCAATTCTTTCGATCCAACGGTTAAAAATTGAGAGCGGTGTGTAAAATGTAAAATTTGTGTGTAGATAGCACTACCATAAAAAGAGGAGCCAACCGCCTAAGTATATAAAATGTCCATTCAAAAAACATTTTACATCTTCCATTAAAAAAAAAAATTGTTATTAACACTTTAAAAATCTCATTTGGCACTCCAAACTTTTTATAATTAGAAAGAAAAATACAGAGGTGGGTAGAATTATATTTTTGAAGTGCTAATAACAATCATTTAATTAATAACCAATCTGATAATTAATTAAAGGAATTGTTATTAATATTTTCAAAATCTTATTCTACACTCCTCACAATGTATTTTTCTTTCTAATTATAGAAAGTTTAGAATGCAAAATAAGATTTTTAAAGTGTCAATAACAATTCTCTTAATTAATTAATATGTTTTCGATGGCCAAAATACTTTTCTTCTCAACTATTTCCATTAATAAACCCATTCAACCACCTCAACCGACTTTTAAATGCTGATAGCCTTTTGCATTTACTCCTGCACCGTCTCCGACTCCCATCAAATTCCCAGACAACAACTATTTTGACCCTCATCAAATTTCACTTGTTTCATTAATTAATTAACCTTTTCTTTTTCTTTTATCTGGGGTAATAGTTATAATTATGATAATTAATTAAGTAATTAGTTTGGTAGAATCCAATTAATTAATAGAATTACTGCACGTACCTTCTCAGAAAGTGCATCTTGAACAACAATTATGTCACTTGTGATGGCCGAGATGACCTCTCCTGTGGAAGCTTCAGTGTCAAAGAGACTTATGTCTTGATTCAGCATCGCCCTCAAATATGCCATCCTCATTTTTGCCGCTTGTCTTTCCCCAGTGTGCATCCAGCAAGCCACCTCTGTATTTATTTAATTAATTCATTGGATTAGAATCCGAATATTAAAAAATTCAAAATTCAAAAAGAAAGATCAAAATTAATATAACCATATATATATATATATTTAGGTACGTACCCGTCCATGAAGAAAACAATATAGCCACACTCAGATATACAAAATCCAACGAGTACTGCAACAACAATATAAGATTAATAAGTTCCAAAATACATAAACTAATTAAGGTCAGATCAATCTGAAAATTAAAAGGCCATTTAACAATCATTTCATTTTTTATTTTTTTATTTTTAGTGAAAACTGAAAACTAAAACTTAAAAACTACTTTTAGTTTCCAATTTATTTTTGATAAAATAAAAATAAAAAGTCAAATTTTAAAAAACTCATAAAATTAACTTTCAATTTTTTAGTTTTCCAGTTTTTAAGAAAAATAATCATACATATGTTTGGTTTCTCATAAGAATAGGGTGCAGAGTCCATGTGGATCTAAGTTAAGTACAATAGAAACCCAAATAGAGGGAATAGGATCCTCTCCGGATTCTTTTCGTGGTGATCTGGATGATCAATCAATCAAATCCATTTATTATACATCATGCAGTTAGAAATCATTTTGAATTTTGAATTTAAAATTGAATATAAATAATACTTAACAAAAACAGACCGCACAATGTATGATGAATGGACACGATTGATAGATCTCCAGATTCCCACAGAGAGGATCCGAAGAGGATCCTCGTCCCAAATATAGCTAGGCTCTCTGAATTAAGAAAAAAAAAAGTAGTGCTTGAATAGCCAGTGTTGTATTTTAGCCATTCATACCGGTGTTCAAAATATTAATATATAAAAATATATGGAAATATTGATATCGGTTGCCTTCAATTGTAATTTTGGAAATTTGCAATGGAGCGGGCTATCAATTCATTCAAATTTGGTCAAAAATCGAAATCTGCAATGGCTTCCGAAAAATTATTGTAGTAAATCGGTAAATATTTTTTCGATGTTTATTGATTTTCTTATATTTCGCCGATATAAGGTGAAATTTTTATTTCACCCCCTTTCTGTATAGATCCTTGATTTCCAAAAAATTTTGACACAAAAATCTACAAGTTGGTAGATTTTATTCGTACCTAGTTTCGTATAATTAATTAAATCAATACTAAAATTTGCATATACATAATACAAAATAAATAAAATAAGTAATAGTGTTAATTACCTGCAACTTATAAAATATAAAGTAATAGTGCTAATTACCTTAGCAACTTTGGAAGAAGCTTCTTTGGGAAAAAGATAAGCCATGCCAATAATATTGATCAACTTGCCAAAGAAGATAAAGAAGACAGGAACTGAAGCTCCATGAACGCACGCCCCGACGGATCCAACTGCCATTAGCAAGTAGTCATACGAATCGGCGAACGAGAAGAGCTTCAACAACGGAACCTTCCGCTGCTGCTTTCCTTTACCTTCTTCTTCTTCTTTCTTTGTCTTCTTCGCGTCGCTATAATTGGTACCGCTGCCGTTGCCGCTACCGCCGCCAGTAAACGTGTCCGGCTGTGTCATTGTTGCAGCTGCCTTCAACTCGATCGATCGGTGTCAAAGTGTCAAGGGAGGATGATAAACAAACACAAGAAAGAAAGAAGATGGAACAAGTAGCTAGCAAGAAAGGGGGTCGGTTGTTGTGAACAATGTGTGCCTCAAATTTACAGTTATATGGATGGCTGGACCGCAGGTGTTTAATTAATGGGGTCACTCACTACTGCTCAACTATACAACAAACAAAAAATAAACTTAATTTCTATTTCTTTTTCGAAAAAAAAAGAAAGAAAAAAAAAAGGAAGAAAAAGTATGATGGTGTCACTAATTAAGAGAGCTATTCATAAGCAGCAGCATGGGTGGTTGACTTAGGTTATGGAAGTATCGTGTAAGTGATGTCTCAGTGACAGACGGTTGGGGTTTTTACGCACCTTTCTCCTCTAACCATCATAACTGCGCTCTTGAGAGGCTACTTATCATTACTTATGACTGGCCGTGTGAGTAATGCTAGAATCAGTCGTGCATGCAAGCGGGTTCTTATTGTTTCTGTTTGAGGAGTTCAAATGCATGAACAGTCAGATCAACTCAAACGCAACCGCTCGTGTGTGACGATTGATCATCTCCCTTGGCAAAGAGAGACATGGCATGAGACTAGAGAGACTCAACCACTCTCTCTTTCCTTTTGTTTTTATCTTTCTTTTTGCGTCAAAAACCTTGATTACTATGCCTCTTAAGGGATATATTGGAGATTGCCTTCTGAGATTTTGCCGTGCATTAACTTCTCTCTCACTGAAAATTTAATGTCGATGAGGTGGCTGGATGTGCATATATAACATGTTATATGGTCCAATGGTTCATGTTCTATGTAAGAAGGCTTCGGGGAAGTTGGGGGACCGCTTGAAGATAGCAACTTATATGAAACGAGTTTACTGCTATCATAACATCCTTATCTAATAATGAATTATCATAGAAAGAAAAACTTACACATGATATGACAATCTATTATTGGACAGAAACGTCATGAACAGTGACCAATTCCCATGTAAGACGTCCTTGCGTGATCCATTCCCAAGATAGCACCAACTGTTGGTAATTACCAAAAACATGAAGTTTTTCGATTGGAGAAGCTAGCTAGCGAGGTGAGCAAGTGTGTATCATATATGATATACGCCGTGGACTGTGGAGTATATTGGTAAATTATCTTCTCTCCCATACTTTTGCATTGTCACATATAACATCCATCTTTTGACCCACATTGAACTGCACGTATTAAATTAAGGGGCGGCGCCAAGGTACATAATGCTTCTCTTCTTCTCAACCGCTAAAGTTGTAGTTATTGGTTGATAGGTACTACTCATCTTGATCAAATCCTAATTATAAAGTTTGTATATAATGTGAGTTCTTTTATATGGTTTATATATAAATTGTATTAGAAATTTCTTCAATACTACATATAGCATTCTTTTTTTTCCTTTTTTTAATACTACATATAGCATTGAATTATACGAGAATGAGTGACTGAGATTGAAAATAAAAAATATAAACAGAAATCAAATATAACGGTTAAAACACCTATAGCATAAAATGATAGGTAACATATCTTCTCGTCAATTATTTCCCAGACACTTAATTTAAACCTACAATTCAAGATCAACTATCATGTTTTTTAATTAGGAAGAGGTGAGAGATTTAAACTTGGAATTTATTTTATCTCTACTAATTAATGAAACCCTCTTTGTGAACCAAAAGAGGGTGAAAAGATAAATTAGTCTTCTATCACAGAAAAAAAAAATTGATGGGCAATAATGTAATTTCACAGGTCCAAATTTTACTTTTTTTTTATTGAAGCCTCACCTACCGGTGATGTGAAAATACCTCCAATATTCAAAAAAAAAAAAAACCAAAAACAAAAACCTCCCATTCCCCCATGCTCTCTCTCTCTCTCTCTCTCTCTCTCCCCTTCCTTCTCATTTTCTAAAAAAATGTTTTCATACACACAAAGTGTGTAGGCAAATGCTAGTATTAGGAAAGGAAATACTGCTTAGTCCAATGAAGCTAGTTACTCACAATTTATTTTTGAGTGATGAAGCTGATATAGCGGAAGTTATATATAGATAAAAGGGATAAAGAATGGTCACTCTTGGATAGAATCCTAAAACATCAAAAAATTGAGAAAAGTTCTCGAGTTTGATTAATAATATGATAAGATGATAAAATACAACCCTAAATGTGTTTAAATATTCTTAACAAACCCTAAGTCCAAATAGGAAATATATTAAACAAATAATAAAACATAAAAAAAATCCTAAAATATTAAAATCCGAATTAAACACATTAGAAGATACAATTCGCTCAAATTTCGACTGGGCTCATTGTCAAACAATGATTTTTACAAATCTTGTCGTTTCCTTCGAATCCATATATTATAGGTCTAAAGCTGACACACCAAATGAAAGTAGCGTTAATCTGAACAATTTAAAAAGTCCAAAACATTCACTTTAGGGATATGAAGCAATCAATAACCTTTTAACCCATGAATTACCAATTCTCCAATCATTTTCTTAATTAAAAGACTCTTTCTTCTTTTAACTTTCCTGCATCTAAAATATCATAAATTCCGTTCTCCATTATTTACCTACAATATTCACTAGTAAACTCATATTAAATACCAAGTTGGACATAGGTTAAGAAAAGACTTTTTTTATTAGCACCCCACATAATATTGAATGCACCCCATATTAAAATTTAATATTAAGTGACTTATGTAAGTTACTATGCAATGACAATTTCAACCTTATGAGGTTCAAAGAAAATAAGAAATTTTTAAACACACCCCAAATTACTTTTAATGTATTATTTATCTTCTTCAACTATCAAAACCCCTCTCACCCCTGCACTCCATTGTTGAATAAAATTTTAACTATTGAAACTATAAATACGTTGATTGAGAAAAAAATTTAACGAATGGAACACGATATCAATATTTTGGAAGCTTCACATGAGGTAAAATTTCATATTTGTCATTGTTTTAATTATTCAACGATATCGGTAATTATTTAAGCCTCCTTTTGCTTTCCATACTACCCAATTTCATAGGAGGCCAACTAGCAACACAATTTCCGTTCTTATTCATCTTCTGGGGTTTACTTTTGCTCTGTTAGGTTCCTCCCAGTTGCCATTTTTTAGCAGAGATCCTTTTTTGTTAGCAAAAGGCTTAAGAGATAGAGAAAAGGAGATTGGCTGTGATGACCCAATGAAATTCAAGCTCAACAGACCGGATTGTAGGCTTCTCTTTTTAGAGAATCTTAGGGTTTTAATCATAAGTCAATTTAATTTATTAAAATTGAAAATGAGTATTATAAGATTGGAAGAATGTGGGGTGTATCGAAAATGTGGGGTGTATGTGGAATATATTAGGTTTATGAGAATGTGGGGTGTAAGGGTATTATGAGAAAGTATGTGGGGTGTATTAAGATAATTTTTAATTGAAAAAGAAAATATGGGGTGTATTAAGTATGTGAGGTTTAATCAACAATATGTGGGGTGTTAATAGAATAAGCCTTAAGAAAAAATTAGCATATTCAAGGAAAAATAGAAGTCTAATTAAATATTTTAGGATAAGCCACAAATTTTATTACAAGTGAGCCTATGACTAAATAAAAGACATGGGAAATTACCATCTCGTCCTCAAGCTTATTTGTTTTAGAATTTCGTAAGGTCCCTTAGAGCCCGGGGTTGACTTTGAGGGTTTTAGAAGGTTTGTCAAGGTTTGGGGTTGGTCATTTTGAGTTAAGAGTTTTAGAATGTCTTTGGGAGGAGCTTAGAACTTAAAGTGTAGGCCGCGGGTTTTGGGCATAGTCCAAAATCTGGGAACTAGACCTACGACCTAAGCGGTTAACACAATGAATTTTTTTTTCTTCTAAAAAAAAATCTTACGTATACATGTTAGTCACAATTCATGGGGAAAGTTAATGGCTATGGCCTTATAATGGTAGGGTTGGATATTATTATTGTATTAACTAGTAAATTAGTTGATTTTTCAACTAGTACCTAAACTAAAAGCTCCCATCCCATATTCACCAAGTCAGAGCTCTCCTTTCCTAATGTCTTCATTTTGAGCACCCGTGAAGACCTCTTTCATCTGTACCCTTAGATTAATTCAAGGGTAGCTAGACTTATTAGCTTAAATCCTTCCCGTTACATCTAAACACAATATTATCCGGGAATTGATTGAAGAGGGATGGGTTCTTGCTTTGCTTGATTCCCAAGATTTTCTATCTCTCTGTCTTCCCCAAATATTAGATCTATGGTCCATGTTTTTTGTTTTTTTCCTTCGCAGTTTATTGGATTCAGATTCACATCTACTTTGCTTTTGAATTAGGAAATCATGGGAATTATACGGACGTTTCCCAGCTCAATAGGGTTTCGCGACAAAGAAGAGAAAAACCAATTTTTAAAACCTAGCAATCCCAATCTTTTTTATGGTGCTTTGTAATTAACATTCTTCTTCAATCATGGGAATTAATCAAGAAAAGCAAGAAATTATTCTTCTTCAATCAATTCCCGGATAATATTTTGTTTAGGTGTAACGGAAAGGATTTAAGCTATTAAGCTTAGATACCCTTAAATTAATCTAATAATTCAGCTGAAAGAGGTCCTCACAAGTCCTCAAAATAAGGACGTTAGGACCATAGATAAGGAATTTACATTGAGCAAATCTAAAAATTGATGTAGTTTTATACATTCACGTTCTGTTATTTTGTTGATTTCTTTCCTTACCTTTGCATTGTTTTTGGCATTTATCTAGTAGTAGGTTGTGCTGTAGTGGCACTAGCAAATATGGGCTCATTTATAAGTGATTTTAAAATGACTGAAAACGGGTTTTGGTGAAAACGTTTTTAGAACCAATCATTGGTAAAAATGCAAGTGAATCATGTGGAACCCAAAAATATTTTCTCTAAAAGCGTTTTCAATCATTTTAAAAGCACTTCAAAACTAGTTCTATGACACCTATACTGTATGAAGTGAAAGCGTTGGAATAATTACTAATAGCTTGATATGTTTTGTGTGTGCTTCGTAATTTTGTATCAAAATTAAGGCAACATGTTATGAAGGCCTTTGTTAGTCACAAATTCGTCTCAGCCACTTGGTAATCGAGCGGAGGTTTTGAGATCTCTTGATGATTCTGATTGGTTGAAGGTGCTCCAACTCGCGGCTTAAGGCCAAGGGAGTAAAGAGAAGTTGGTGATTTGGATTGCTCTTTGATACGACTTCTTACAATGCAATTTGTGGACCAAGGAAGCCACCTATCTCGTTCGTAGATTCTCCATTCCTTGTGAGCGAGGACTTTGGGTGAAGTGTTATTCCTAAAAGTGAGGCGGAATGAATTTAAAGGTTAATGTGGCGGTAGGGTTGGTGTGTACTTGGATGGTGAATTGCATCAATTCAATCAAACTAGTGTTGGGAGTTGATTAGATCAAGTAGATGAAACCAAAATTACAATATGATAAAATAAAATGTAACAAAATAAAAGTGTGTAACTAAAATGCTGGAAATTCAAAGTGTGATAAAACAAAGTGCGAGGAAGTAAATTGCGGGAAGATAAACTACGATAAGTGTGAGAAATACAAAATTACTCAATGTTCGAGATGATAAAATTAACATGATCACATCAATCCAATCGAACTATTCGTGAGGATGGAACTGAAAATGAATATGAAATCCAAAGTGCAAGAATTTAAAGTTAGAGTGCGCGTGAAGAAATCAAAATCATATTAAATTGAAAAGTTACACTTCGAATTGAAAGTGTGACAATTATGTATGGTTATATCTTGAACGAGAAAATAAAGACAAATGCACACCAAGAAAAATGAGGAGAAATTGTTGTGTTGTTGCATGACCCTTTGACAAGGAGCTCATCTATGAATCTATCCAATCCCATATTAATTTGACGCTCACGATTTTAAAACTTCAAACTTAATTTCCTTTTTGGTAGCGCCACTCATGCACCTGTTTTGGGAATCTTAATTAACTACTCTTGGGCCACGAATAAATCCGGAGCCGTAATTAGGTGAGTTGGGTCTACTCAAGCAAACTTGTCTACTAAGAAAAGCAAGTGAGCTCGTCCGACTTTGGCTAACAGGTTCCAACTCGGGCGACGCAACTTGGGGAGAACAAAACAACGTTGGAAGTTTCTCTTTGCCTCCTTTCTGCGTTCATGGCCAGTACTTTCTTGGATTTCACGTTAGGTCGGTTTCTCGTTTCTTTTTCAAAGTTTTTGTATTAGTTGTTACTTATTCATTTAACATTATTGTTTTTTTTAGTTATAATTTAGGTCATCATCCACGTTATTTAATGTTTAAAAATCACCACATTATTCTTAATCAAAATTTTTAGATTATCTTCAAGTGAGACGTCAAATTCAAAACATCAAATTTCGATGTGATGGTTGACTTGGCAATTTCACATATTATCAATATTTTTTTTCTGGCCTGATATGCCAAAATTTGTTGCTTCATTAATAATAAAAGTTGGGTAGTTGTTGGTTTAAAAATAATAAAATAATACTTAAATATGCTAGCATTTAAGGTAAGGCAAATGGAATGCCTTTGGAAATAGCTCAAACCATATTTGAAGGTAGCTTCAAATTTGACATCTCTTTTTCCATGCCAGCTTAGTCTTTTTTTTCATGTCAGCTTTGACATCTCGATTGGAGTAAATAGTACGTCATTTGTTATTGTTATATGTATGCGGCATTTTTGACTTCTCCTTTGGAGATAGTCGTAGATGTTATAAAATCTAATGGATAAGGAGTGCCAATCGAAAAAGATTAACAAGGAATGAAGGCTTATTTTAGAGTGATGAGAGCAAGTGAGAAGGAGAGAATGTCCACACTGCAACTTCATTCATATAGAGGATGTAACTCCCATGGATTCAAACAAAAGTCATGCTGAGCTTATGAGCTCAATACAATCCAAAATGTGATTGTTAGAAGAGAGAGAGTAACCAATACAAATGCAGTCTCAACCCTCCATCTTATCTAGCCTATGAGCTAAATACATTTGTCCAATTCCAGCTTGTAAGCTAACACAAATCCATTGTTCAATAAGAAAATTACACCTGTAAAATCAGTAAACATGATTATAGTGTAACACTCTCTCTTAAACTGTCCACTGCTTTTACTCCGAGCAAGTTTCTTCGATAGTTGAATTTTTCCTTTGCTAGAGCTTTGAATATGTCTGAAACCTAGACAATATAGTAGGTCAACGACTCCTTGTTTCAAAGCTTCCTTGATGAAATGGTATTTTGTTAATGCGCTTGGTCTTTTAATGGAAGGCTGGATTCTTGGTGATTGCAATGACTGAGGTGTTGTCACACTTGAGAGGAGTAACTTTTGTTTGCATTTCACCAAAATCCTTTAACAAAAATTGAAGCCAAATTGCTTGAGCAGTTGCTTCAAAGGCACTTATGTATTTAGCCTCAGCTGTGAACAAAGCAACACAGCTTTGTTTCACAGATGTCCAAGAGAACATCTCATTGCCAAAGGTAAAGGCATATCCTAAAGTACTCTTTATATCATCATATGGGTCACTATTCACTCACAATATCCAAATAGGACATTTCCCTTCCCCTTTTCGTATAGTTCAAAGTTCCTTCCACATATCTCAGTACTCTTTTTGCAATACCAAAATGCTTGTTTGTAGGGACAATGCATGAACCTTGCAAGCAAACTTGCAGCATACCTCAAATCAGGGTGCATTTTTGCTCACCATCCTCAAATGATGGTAATGCTCACCACCCTAATTATTATCATTGAATGAGTTTAAATTTTGAGATTTGTGTCAAGGGTTCATTTATATACAATAATCGGACTGTAGCAGGTATAGTTTAGTGGTAAAAGTGTGATTCGGTCTATAATCCTTTATATAGTTAAGGGGTCTTTTGATTTGATTAATATTTCATTCCGACCAAAAACTTTATTTCTTAAAAGAATTTAATCTTTTACCTCTTAATGAAAATTCGAGGAAGAATATACATTCTTGCAATACGTGAACGAAAGAAACAATGTCTTAGAGCATCTCCAGTGGAGTCCCTAAATAGAGTCCTTACCACCCTCTACCACCGTATGTCTATAAATTTAGGGACTTTGTGGCTTCCAATGGATGAAGCTCCAATCCCTATAGTAAAGGGATTGCCCGGAGTCTATATAAAAAACACTACATTTGAGGACTAGTTTTAGGGGAGGAGGATTTTCTCCCCTCCTAATCTCTCTCCCCTTCGCTTACCTCCCCTCCTATTTGAACGGTCATGGTTAAGCCACGTCAACATCTTATATTGATTTTTTTTGTAGAGACAATAAGATAAAAAGTAATGTGTGAGAGGAGGGGGGGAAGAGGATGAGAATAGGAGGGAAGAGAATGGTTTTAGGGACTCAAAATGGAATAAGGCCCATAACAATTATGAGTGAGATGGAACTAGGCCTGGCAAACAGATTGTGTCTGTCGTGTTCGTGTCATTTTCGTGTAACACCTGCTATCTTAACGGGTCGTGTCGTGTCACACCCGTTATCTTAACGGGTCCTTAATAGGTCGGGTCATTTTACCCAACAGGTAAAGTGACCCGACCCATTATGACCCGCTATGACCCGTTAAGAAAAATGTTTTTTTTTCTTAAATTTGCACATACCACACTAGACCTGGTATTCGTGTCGTGTTTCTCGTGTTCGTGTCGTTTTTATGTCATACCCGATAGTTTAATGGGTCGTGTCATGTAATACCCGTTAAAGTAAACGGGTAATATGACTCGACCCGAAATCAACCCGTTAATATTATCAGGTAATATGACCCGACCCGTTACCCCTTAAGAAAAATATTTTTTAAATCAATAAAAATGAAAATGAAAAACATAATTTGACCCAAAAAAATGTAAAACATAATACTAAATTAGTATATATATACACTAAATTTCGAAGTTGACCCCTTCATGAAAGTTGTAAAACATAACTTGTCCTGCTTTATATCATACATTGTCTCCCTTCGAAATTTAGTGTATATATATACTAATTTAGAGGATTGAGGATGCAATTATAAACGTTTGTTATGCTTTCACATCATTCAAACTTATACATTAATGATTATGAATTTTGTTTATTTTGAACTCCCTTAAAAATACTATTCATGAGAGTTTGTATGGTTTTAAAAATTCAAATGATCATATACCCATCCTCAAAGCATAGAGGATGCGACTACGAGCGTTTGTATATTTTTTCATATTTTTCACACATGTAAATTAACTATTATAACTTTTTTAATGTGTTTGGTATTTTTAAATTACTTGATATTTTTATTTTTAATGTGTTTTATGATTTTTAATCTCAATCTTTGCCTATAATATACTATAAAAATAAATAAATAAATAACACTTAAAATTTAAACTTTATATAGAATAATAATTATTAAACAATATATACATATTCATTATATCTATTGTATTTTATAGTAAGTTTTTTTTAGTAGTTTAAAAAATTAAAATCATCAAAATAACTTTTTTCTTATTGTGTTGAAACAAGTTAGCCGCGTGCCACTCTCGTGTAAACCTGTTAAGGACCCGTTATTAACGGGTTATTATCGTGTGACCCGATAATGACCCGATTAGTTATCGTGTTGACCCGAAACCCGTTATATCGTTTACGTGTCGTGTAAGAAATTGCCAGGTCTAGATATTTTCTACATTAAGGGGGTGGGAGAACATGCTAAATCTCACAATAGGCTAATAATAATGTGGTTAAAATTCACCTTTGATAAAAATTAAATCTAAAACATCTCACTTGTAAATGAAAAAACTTAACAATTTTCCATTTTTTGTTGGAGAACGAATTATTGAAATGAAACGTCATGTTCTCACCCTTTGTTGACAATAATGTATCTGAGAGACTTCATCAAATGACCTTCTTTTTCTTTGGCTTGTCCTGCTGTATATCATACATCGTCTCCCTTCATTAAATTCTATCCAAAAAAGAAATGTATAATAATGAGCGAAAGAAAGTAGTTGGACTTGCTTTTCATGAAATTAACAAACTAGCATTTAATTTTTTAAAAGAAGATAGTAATAGTAAAGTGATAAAATAATATTGATTTTATTTTAATCAAGTGCAGGGTGTTTAGGCTGTTGAAGATTATCATTGAGCACATCACATTACTTGTATGAATACTATTTAACTGAAATCTTGTTGGTTTTTAATTTTTTATCGAAGTTCCTGAAATTAATGTGATAATTTATTTCTTTGTATGTTACTATATTTTTTAAATTAAAAATTAAAAATTATAGTTGTTTATATTAATGAGATTTTAAATAAAAAATCAAAATTTGTGAGATTAAAAATATTAAAATATAAATATATTATTGTTTGTGTGGGCGTGTGTGTGTGTGTGTTTACAATTGGTATATTTAATAATGATACATTTTAAGATTAAAAAATTGAAAAAATTACACAAATGGGTACATATAAGATTAAAAAATTGAAAACATTTTTTAAAAAAGCTAATGGGTACAAACTTATTCTAATTTTTTTTTTATTTTGGAAATATTTTGAATTGAAAATTAGTTAGGAGTTTAATAAAGGTGTGAGTATTAAAATTCTAAATCTATTATTAATTTTTATTTTGAAAAATTATGTAACTGACATGTAAATTCATTATTATATCAATACTAGGGACTTAGATCAAAATCTGCAAACTAATAAAGTTTCAGTCAATGAACATTAGTAACTATGGATCAAATACTAATTTTTCCATTTTTTTTTTCTTTCTTTTATGTCTAGATCTCATGTTTTTTAGAAGGCAAATTTTTTCATTGATAACATTACTAGCTTTGGCCACTTCATTCAAAATACATATATTTGGGATAAGTCTTTACTCATTGTTGCAAAAAATGCTTCTCTTTTTTATTGTACCGAAAACAGTTGTGCTAGAGATTTCGTTCTTTGAATAATTTTAATTTTCCACAAAACAAAAAAACTACCTAACCAAATCAGACTAATTACTGCCCAATTTAGTCTAAATGACACCCTGTGTTCAAACTTCAAACCTGTGCAAAATAATGGGATTGGCTTGGTTCAACCAACCAACCAAAACTAGCTGAATACGTTGCAAACATAATTAAGTGCAGATGGACATTTATGCTTACTGGCAAATCTAAGTTAAATCTAGATTTTGGTCCCCTACGAGAAAATTATATACATTTGAAAACTTTGGTATGCCTTCGCAAATTGGATAATATCGTTGCACGATTTATAATATTGGATTCATACATCCTGAGGCTGCATTTGGTATGCGGAAATGAGCTAGTACATTCTGTTAGCTCTGCACCCCGCGAAAACATCTCGGTTGAAAGATTCAGAAACACACCAAGTAATGAAGGCCAACATTAAGATATGAGCAAATTTTACAATTTCGCTACTCACACACTAGTCATTGCATAATAACAGAACGGGATTTCAATGAATAATCTATTTACTTTTCTAAAGTAAGTACTCGCTGAGAAAGTTGTGGTGCAGCGCTTTTGGCCTCCTGCTCCGAAGCATTTGGCCAGCCCCTGTAACATTCTCAGAATCTCAGTTGTCCCTTGAACTCATTATCGCCTCAAACATGTCTTCGTCGGGTTTTGGCCAGAGCCCAAAATCTAGGAACTAGACTTACCACCTAAGCGGTTAATACCATTAAAAAAAATAAAAATAAAAATAAAAATAAAAAAATAAAATGCTTCTAAAAAAAAGTCTTACGTATGCTTGTTAGTCACAATTCATTGGGAAAGTTAATGATTATGGCCTTATAATGGTAGGGTTGGATATTATTATTATTTTAACTAGTAAATTACTTGATTTTTCAATTAGTACCTAAACTAAAAGCTCCCATCCCATATTCACCAAGTCAGAGCTCCTTTTCTAAGGTCATCTCCAACCGAAGGGTCCAGAGGGCCAAGGGACCGAATATAGCCCGAAAACTGTATCCAACCCAGGGCCAGGCCAAAGGGCTCGTGGGCCCCACTGGACAAAAAAGGGCCAAATGGCCAACCGGGTGGCGAAATGAACCAGCCAGCCAGCCTGGGTCGGGCCACAAAATTTAAACACAATGGCTAGTTGACATCAATTACTGTTGGATTAGAAATTTTTTTTTTTGTTTTTTTTGGGCCAAAATTTTTTAATTTTTTTTTTTTTTTAAATTCTTCTTTTTTTCCTGTCAATACCTAAGCCATTCCTACACCATTTCTCACATAATATTCACCATTCCTACACCATTTCAATTCTCATATTTTCTTACCTCTTCCAATAATCTTTCCTTCAATTTTTTCAATAATTTTCAAATGTCCTCATTTGCAATGAAATGTAGGGTTTGGACCCGAATAGAAGATGAAGCTCTTTGCAGGGCTTATAGATGGGTCTCGGAAGATAGTGTGAGGGGGAGTTCTCAAACAAGTGAAGGTGTTTGGGCTTGTGTGTCCAAAAAATACTACGAGTTCTACGAAGGCATCACTCCACCGAATACCCAAAACCACGAGATTTGTTCTTCAAGATGGAAGAAACATCTTCATCCAAGTTTGAATAAATGGCATCAAGCACTGTTAGCAGCCGCAAGTAGACATGAAAGCAGTGCAAATTAGTACAACGAAGTAAGTGTTTTCACAATTTATTTTAAATATTTAATTATATTACATTTAATTTCATAAATTAATTTCCTTTAATTTTTGTAATTACATTACATTTAATTTCATAAACTAATTTCCTTTAATTTCTGTAATTATATTTTCTAGGTACGTCAAGCGGAGGAATTGTATATGGAGGGTAGCTCAAAATGTCACATCCTGCCCTAGGGCGGATCACTTCCCGGACCCGCTCCACCACCGTAGCACGATATTATCCGCTTTGGGCTTACCATTCCCTCACGGTTTTGTTTTTGGGAACTCACGAGCAACTTACCAGTGGGTCACCCATCATGGGATTGCTCTAGCTCCCTTCTCGCTTAACTTCGAAGTTCCTACGAAATCGGAAGCTAGTGAGCTCCCAAAAGGCCTCATGCTAAGTAAAGATGGGAATATACATTTAAGGATCACTCCCCTGGGCGATGTGGGATGTTACAATCCACCCCCCTTAGGGGCCCGACGTCCTCATCAACACACTTCCGGCCAGGGATTGGCTCTGATACCAAATCTAACACGCCCCGACCCCGATATTCCCCGAATACCAGGATAGACACGTGCTGGTCGACACCCGAGGGTGACAAAAGCCATTTATTGAGTGCAAATGCTGAAAACAAGGGGTATAGAAGGCTTATAAATATAAAAGAATAATGAATATGCAAATAAGGAACGTGTTCAGAGCACACCTCCAATCTAGAACACTAAAAGAAAATAATATAAAATTGAATGAGACAAAGGAGTGGGTCCTACACCACGAGGACTCGAAGATGCCGATGCGTAAGTGCCTGGAAGTCGGGATTGTATGCCTCGATTCTAAGTCTTGAAGGGGGCGCAAAACAAACATGAGTGGACCAAGTTGATATATATATATATAATAAAACTGTTATCAACGTACTAACCCCCAAATTTTATAAAAACACAAATATAATAATAAACATAGGTTTTCCGAAACCTAGCATGTCGTGCAGTGTCTCAAATCATAACTTGTATATATAATAAACACTAGTGAATGTCCGATATAACTCTCCAGGCCCCATGCCGGCTCCCCATCTATGAGCAGACAGTCAGAGGAAAATACACTTCAGGCCCCATGCCGGCTCCCCGTCCCTGTGCTAAATAGCCAGAGGAAACACACTCCAGGCCCTATGCCAACACCAAACCGTTGCCCGGGACGGACCGGATCTATCCCTACGTCCCATAGCGGAAAAGACAACTAGGTAAGTACAAAACCAGTTAACATACATATATTGAAAATCAACTTCATAGTATAAAGTCATCCATCATCTATACTATAAAGAGGTGTTCTAAACATGTTCTAAATATCATATCGTCATCCATCAGATATTCTATAAGAACATGGGTTATAGGAAAAATAGTAATAATTCAAACTAGCCTTAGTAAGCATGTTATCTCATAAAACGTTCCATAAAACATAATCATCAAATCATGCTTTTCATGTATGCATTTATACTATCAAAACATGCATTTTTAGAAGGGGTCCACTCACAGTACTTCGCCATCGAAAAGCCACGCCATCTAGCGAAGAAGGAAACGCCACAGATAAACACCTCTAAGCACATAAATGGTACATTTAGTCAAACTCTACTCAAACGACTGAATTTGGGAAAACGAACATCGGAAACGGGTTCAGGACGTCAAAATTAGCCTAGGAGGGGTCCCGCACGAAAACCCAAAAAGTCAATGGTCAAATCAACGTTGACCGGTCAAAGTTGAAGTCAACGCTGACCGCTGACCGTTGACCGGGTCAACGGTCAGACCGGGTCAGGGTCAACAGGTCAAATGGGTCTGGGCTTGGATCTGGATTTGGGCCTAAAAGGTTTGGGTCTACTGGGTTTAGGGTTAACGGGCCGAAGGCCCTAAAGGAAACGGCCCAAAGGCCTTTAAATTAACAAAACAAAAATAAATAATAAAAGGGTTGGGTTGGGCTGCCCGGGGTTTTGGGCTTGGCAGGAAAGGCCCAAAGGCCTTGGGTTTGGTGGTTCACCGGATTCCAAGGAAGGAGAAGGCCTGATTTCGGCCGGAGAATTCCCAAGCTCCGATGGAGCTCAAAACTCAACCAAAATATGTCATTCAATATACCAAATTGAAGCCCCGAAGGTAAGGAATCGAAATATACCCTTGGTTCCTGTCATCGTGGCCGGAGTTGGTAGGACAGTGCTTGTTTGTAGGACAGTGCATGAACCTTGCAAGCAAACTTGCAGCATACCTCAAATCAGGGTGCATTTTTGCTCACCATCCTCAAATGGTGGTAATGCTTACCACCCTAATTATTTTCATTGAATAAGTTTAAATTTTGAGATTTGTGTCAAAGGTTCATTTATATACAATAATCGGATTGTAGCAGGTATAGTTTAGTGGTAAAAGTGTGATTTGATCTATAATCCTTTATATAATTAAAGGGTCTTTTGGTTTGATTAATATTTCATTCCTACCAAAAACTTTATTTCTTAAAAGAATTTAATCATTTACCTCTCAATGAAAAATTCGAGGAAGAATATACATTCTTGCAATACGTGAACAAAAGAAACAATTTCTTAGAGCATCTCCAGTAGAGTCCCTAAATGGAGTTCTGACCACCCTCTATCACCGTATGTCTCTAAATTTAGGGACTTTATGGCTTCCAATGGGACAAAGCTCCAATCCCTATAGTAGAGGGATTGGCCGGAGTTTGTATAAAAAACACTACATTTGAGGATTGGTTTTAGGGACTAAAAATGGAGTGAGGCCCATACGACTTATAAGTGAGATGTCACTTGCAATTCAAATGAAGTTGTTGTGCAACTATGACAAACGCGCAAAACAAGCGCAAATAAAGCTTACTCGCCTGACACATCATCAGGGTAGGTCCCACACTTACATTTTTTTTTTCTTTTCTTCTTCTTTTACCTATGGGATCCAACAATTCAACTTTCTTCTTGGATTTTTTAATCTTGTAGTCCCTAAATTTAAGGATTATACTATGAGGATCATCCATTGGAGCTAAAATTCCTTTAGGGACTCAAAGATTCTTTTAAGTCCCTGTATAAGTTCTCATATGTGGTTGTTGAAGTTCTTAAATAGGGACTCCCATTGAAGATGCTCTTACAAAACACTTCTTTTATTTCGTCTCCCAAAGAGCAACTCTTCTCAAAATCTCAAAAGGAAAGGTGCTAAGTTGGAATCCCATTCTAACTAAGGATTTTTGTGGTTCAAGAATTCTTGTTTAGGCAATTCATACCATCCATACATAATATTTTGACATCACCCCCATCACCTGAGGGTGGTAAACATACATATTCTCGTACAAAATATCTTTCTATGAGAAAAAAGATATACTCATATTGGGTATACTCATATTGGGTTTGTTATACACAGTAAAACAACATTAATGAAGTTGGATAGTTGATTTTTCATATTTATAAATTAATAATAAGTCAAATTGCTTTTAAGATGTTTTGGTGTACATTAATTAAAATTAGACTGGGCTCCCTACCATATTTATCTTCGTCTAATGGTAATACGGGAGGACAATTGGAACCTTACCAAGGGGTTGAAGGCCTTTTATCTCCACAATTAAATAAGGTTTGGAGATGGTTACAAATGGGAAAAGATCCCTTCCGGATCTCTCCCACCAAGTCGTAGGGATTCGGAGATCCAGACCCTTGAAATTTGATCCCACGGCTACAATTATTATAACTTTTAGAGAGGCCCCCTATTTGTAGTCGTTGGATCAAATTTCAGGGGTTTGGATCTCTGGTTCCCTAGGATTTGGTAGGAGAGATCCGGAGAGGATCTCTTCCCGTTACAAATAACTATCACCCTGATGCTCATATAGTTTATAAATAGTGACATGATCATGACATGCATTTGCAACCATATACAGAGGCGAATGCACACTGGAACTTAGGTGGTCTCAGGATGACTCGAAGTTCTTAAAATATACATGTGAAAGTCATTCGAGGAATCTTCGAATATTTTGTACTAGTCTCTTTGTACATATTAAGTATTTGATGTAATACCTGCTAGGCATATTTCGACAGGTTCCATGCACAACACTCAAATTCTCTCGATATCACTCATCAAGTGTTCGACAAAATGCCTTAGTGAATAAACTAAATTTTTTTTCTTTTGCACGCTTCACACTCAGTTCCTATCTAAAAAATTTGAACCTTTGATACTACAACCACCCAAATTCAAATCCTGGACCCGTCACCAACCGTTAATGTTCCCAAAATCAATCTTTTTTTTTTTTTGAACAAGCGATATTATCTACATTAAGGAGGTGGGGGAACAAGCTAAGTCTCACAATAGGCTAGCAATAATGTGGTTCAAATTCGCCTTTGACAAAAATCAAACCTAAAATATCTCACTTATAAGTGAAAAGACCTAACAATTTTTCTTTTTTTTATTGGAGAACGAATTATTGAAACAAAACATCACGTGCTCACCCTTCGTTGGCAATAATGTATCTGAGAGATTTTGATCAAATGACCTTCTAGTTCTATTGGCTTGTCCTCCTTTATATCATACATTGTCTCCCTTCATTAAATTCTAAGGAATTTTAACGAAAAACTCCCGGTACTGTTCACTTTAACGAAAAACCACATTTTTACACTAAGAAGTCAATCCTGATACTATTCACTTTACCCTTTATTTTGTCCTTATCATTTAAACTCAAAATTTTTAAATTTTTTTCATTAGTTTTTATAATCTTATGAAGCAACAACCATAACCCTAACAACATAAACAATTTTTCACAAAAAAAAAAAAAAAAAAAAAAAAAAAAAAAAAGAGAGAGAGAGAAGGAAACAACTAAATTTCAAGCACATATAAAAGCAAAAATTGCATCCTATCATTCTAATTTATAAATCTCTACCACCAAACGATATTTGACGTTTCATGAAATTAATAAACTAACATTTAATTTTTTAAAAGTTGATAGTAATAGTACGTGATAAAATAATATTGATTTTATTTTGATTAAGTGCAGAACGCTTTGCCTGTTGAAGACCATCATTGAGCACATCACATTACTTGTACAATATTTTTCTTTTATGTCTAGATATCATGTTTTTTAGAAGGCGAATTTTCTCATTGATACCATTACTAGCTTTGACCGCTTCATTCAAAATACATATCTTTGGGATAAGTCTTTACTCATTGTTGCTAGAAATGCTTTTCTTTTCGATTATACCGAAAATAGTTGTGCTGGAGATTTCGTTCTTTGAATAATTTTAATTTTCCACAAGATAAAAAGAGCACCTAACCAAATCAGACTAATTACTGCTCAATTCAGTCTAAATGACACTTTTTTGTGTTCAAACTTCAAACCTATGCAAAATAGTGGGATTGGTTTGGTTCAACCAACCAACCAAAACTAGCTAAACACGTTGCAAACATAATTAAGTGCAGATGGACATTTATGCTTACTGGCAAATCTAAGCTAAACTAGACTTTGGTCCCCTAAGAGAGAATTATATATATTTGAAAACTTTGGTATGCCTTCACAAACTGGATAATATCGTTACACGATTTATAATATTGGATTCATACATCCTGTAAGCTCTGCGCCCCGCCAAAACATCTCGGTTGGAAGATTCAGAAACACACAAAGTAATGAAGGCCAACATCAAGATATGAGCAGATTTTACAATTTAGCCACTCACACACTAGTCACTGCATAATAACAGAACGGGGTTTCAATGAATAATCTATTTACTTTTCTAAAGTAAGTACTCGCTGAGAAAGTTGCGGTGCAGCGCTTTTGGCCGCCTGCTCCGAAGCATTGGCCAGCCCCTGTAACATTTTCAGAATCTCAGTTGTGTCTTCCAGGTAGTACTTGGCCTTGCTGGGCTTCTGACCGACAGTGCAAGCAAACACTTCAGCCACCGGAGAGAGAGAGTCCCTTGAACTCAGTATCGCCTCAAACATGTCTTCGTCGGATCTGTCATCCCCAATACACAGAACAAAATCTGGAAGCATTGCTTTCTGTTTCATTGCTACGAGGAGACGTTCCGCTACAAGGCCTTTGTTGACACCCTATGAGATGGTCATAGAAGAAGAGAAACTTGTAAGGTCTGGGGCTAAGCTTCCGCTCTATACCACCGAAACCTCAAAGAGAGTTTGCAATACTTTTTTCACTTTTCATGCTTCAAAATCTTAAAAACAAATATCAAACTGTAATATCTGAACTGAAATATATAGGAGAATCACTAAAAGTCAACATACAATTTATGATCCATACAAGAGATGCTATTATGAGTCTAATCAATTCAAAACAGTCCAATAAATTAGATTCACCATGAGATGTTTCTTCCTTTAAAAAAAATGAAAAATCTTTAAAGATTAGAGAATGATAGGTTACACTTATTAATAGATTTGAATCCTCTCGACTTCTCCCAACTCAATTGCATAAGGTTACTTGACACTCTCTCCAATTTTCTGACCTGTTAGTTAAAACCCAGGTTGGAACTCATCTTTAAAATTCGTTTCAAGGAAAAAGTTCCCATCTGTTTCTTCCAAAAGGTTCCCGTTTGCTTATACATTAACCCAAAAGGTATGCAGGGGATGTGGAACAATGCTAACACTTACTTCTGCACCAGGATTGCAGGGTTGCAGACACTAGGTTTTCCCACTCTACCTTGGCCAAGCAATATAAACTTGACCCATCCTTACGATAAAGCTACTCTGAAACCATGTTAAACCCAGTTCATAACACTGGCAGAGAGAGTTAGCATAGTTCCACATCACATGAGTACCATTTGATTTTTGCAATGTACAAATGCATGAGCATGCTTTCCTTGAAAGCCAATCTTTAAGGATGAAATTCTACCCCTCGGCTTAACATGGTATGAGAATAAACAAAGGGCACCCTTTCCTTGTAAGCTAGTTCTTGAGAATGAGTTCTACTCATGGGTTTTAACGCAATTATCTGGACATTAATTAATGGAATGTTCAATTCTTGCAGGTAATGCCGTCCCTAAAGAATATATTCCTTTGCACATAGGGAATTCAGGATTCTTTTTGTACCTAATACTCCAATGTCATCTGTTGCTTTGGAATCTTAGTCCTCATTATAGTGAGAACATATCAAACTTATAATGATAATTATAATATTTAAGAATGTCTCAATTACTTAGTGCATGTTACTATAGAAGACAAGATTAGACTTCGGAATGGCTATAAACTGACAGTGGAAGGAGAACAAAGAGCTACTAACCTGAGGTTTAACTTCTACAATGTGCTGACCACTCTTGACAGAAACTGGCTCATTGGCAAGAACACTTTCCAGGTGATCTAGAAGCTCCTTAGCCTGACAAAAGCCAAAATCTGGATCTGCGTATTGATAATTCCAAACAAGAGCACTTTCTTTGGTCTCTATGGTAGAACCATCGGTTGTTTCGGTATATAACTGCATTACTGGCTCAGCAATCTGTTTCCAACCAAAATCTGGAATAGAGATACAAGTTTCCCAGTCGGCATTATGATTTGACCTGAAAAAGAGTATCGATCAAAATTAAATACACCACAAACAAACAAAGAAATCTTCAGACATGTTTCTCTTTCCAAAATTCCATGAATGGAAAATGCATCACTAGGTTAGAGACTGATATGAAGGTTGCACTTTGGTACACCTCACGTCCCCAGAATAAAAAAGGATACAAACGAGCACAACTCTATTATTAAGAGTTGTAGCATTTGAATTCAAAATTTTCAGCATACAAATGAGCACAACTCCATTATCAAGCATATGACAATCCGAAACATGTGAGAAATAATAAATTGAGCTCCAATTCCAGTTCTACAACATGAATAGTTTTATCTGCTGTAACATAATTACTAGAACTTTTCATGTTTCAGTATTAAGGGTATCTAAAAATGATGTAAATTGAGTGACATAATCTTTTGATAGGAAGAGCTACCCTAATTAATATGTAGGAAAATAATTCAACATATGTAGTAGCCATCCTAATTTCACTTATTCCTTTCCGCCCTTCTATTTTGTACAAAAGAGTTGTTTATATTTTGAAATACATTTTTTAATTGAAATATTGAATACACAAGCTGTTAGTAAACTGGACAAGTGAGACTGCAAGTTCGTCAGTTCTTCGTACAACTAGAAACTGAAGCTGCACAACCTTCTCGGACACAAACCTTGACCAGATCTAATCCTAGTTCAATATTACTATGCTTAAAGCTAAAATTATTTCAATTTTGCAACCAGAAAGCTACAAAGGGTTGCATACTGGGAAAATTCAAAGATGTTTTAATTAAGCAAAATGACAAGAAGAAAAGTAGAAGTTTATAGTTTCTGTTCCTCTTCTTTCCTGTCTTTTTCTAACTTGTCCGTGTGACATCTACAACCAGAACTTAGCCACTGACAGAAGACCAACTAAGATAAGTTACATTAACAAGTTCTTTTTTATTTCTCATCATATTTTCCTCTTTTTGTTCCTTCGTTTTTAAAGTGTGTATGCAATACCTATAACAAGGACTTGATTAGGACAAAGATCCAAAACCAAAAATCACAAGTTTAAGTTTATGGCCGGAAACTGCAGTTAGTGGGAAATGTAGAGCTGCACGGGCCTTGAAAGAGAGGATGGCCTAGAAGACTTATAGAAAGGCAAATTAGCAGGCATGAGGTTGAGGTTATATTCTACTGCAGGAAACTGAAATATACAGGAATTGAATTTGAATGACATGAAAAGTAAATATTAATATAAAGAAAAGTTCTATGTAGCTTGTAGGAACCGCGGGGAAACAAGTAGGGGGCTATAACAACAAATAGGCACGTACCTCACATAATAGCCATGCTCTGCTGCAATCCCAAGCTTTTCACAAGAAGAAAACCACTTGGTTAAAGTCTTTCTGTCTTTCCCACTAACAAGAAAGACAACATTCTTGGGATCATTGCATAAATTGTTCAAGATTGCAACAGCCTCTGTATTAGGAGTGGTAATAATTGAACCCGGCAGCATCATAGCACCATCATAATCCAAAAGAATCGCTCGATTCTTGGTCCTTTTATAAGCTGAAACAATAACTTCAACTGAAAGCTTTCTGAAATTTGGATCCAAAACAATCACCCGGAACCCTAAGCCAAAACCAATTCCCCAGCACCTTCTCCTCATATGATCCCTACATGCCCTTTCAAGATCCTGCAAGAAGCTGCGCGCCCAATATGCAACATCATGTGTAATGACATACCTATAATGCTTCTCGTGTCGCAACTGTTTTTCTGCCTCTGGCACCATAAGAGCAGAATCCATAGCTTCAGCAACAGCATCAATGTTCCACGGGTTGACTCGGATTGCCCCGCTTAGTGATGGAGAGCACCCTATAAACTCGGATACCACTAGCATGCTTTTCTTTGGGGTTGTTGGGTTTAGTCCTAAAGTCTCATCTAGCTTCTCATTTCCTTGGCGGCAGATAATATACTCATAGGGTATAAGATTCATTCCATCCCTCACCGCTGTAACAAGACAACACTCCGCAATTACATAATAAGCAATTCGCTCATAAAACTGAAGCGGGGTATCAATCAAGACCACAGGTTTGTATCCTTCCCTTCCAAATGTCTCGTTGATCCTCTTCACTGTGGCATCAGTTTCTACCTGGACCTCCCGGACATCTTTCCCCCTGCCTCTGGCAGGGTTAGCAACTTGAACCAAAACAACCTTACCCCTCTTATCAGGATGTTGAATAAGCAATTGTTCCATGGCCAAAAGTTTCAAGCTGATTCCTTTAAATATGTCCATATCATCAACCCCAAGCAAAACAGTTTTCCCCCTAAACTGGTCTTGCAACTCAGCAACTTTAGATTCAGTCTCTGGAAGATTCAACACATTTTGGAGCTGGTGTAAGTGTATCCCAACAGGAAGAATCTTAATGCTTACAGTGCGACCATAATACTCAAGCCCGATGTATCCTCGCTTAGATTGATATGAAAGGCCAAGCATTCTACTACAACAAGAGAGGAAGTGCCTAGCATAATCAAAAGTATGGAAGCCAATAAGGTCAGAATTCAGAAGTGCTCTTAGAAGGTCATCTCTTACAGGAAGTGTCCTATATATCTCAGACGAAGGGAATGGGCTGTGGAGAAAGAATCCAAGCCTCAATCTATTAAACCTCTTCCTCAAAAATGTTGGCAACACCATCAAATGGTAGTCATGAACCCACACCAAATCATCATCAGGGCTAATCACTTCCATTACTTTATCTGCAAATATCTTGTTCACAGAAACATAAGCTTGCCATAGAGACCGATCAAACCTACCACCAAGATCTGGTGAGAGAGGAAGCATGTAATGAAATAAAGGCCACAAATGTTGTTTACAAAAACCATGATAAAATTTACTAAAAAGATCAGGAGGGATAAATGCAGGGACGCATTTGAAAGTATCAAGCAAAGTTTGGGCTACATCATCTTGCTCACTTGGGTCAATTTCTTCTTTAAGGCAACCAATATAGACTACTTCTACATCTTCTCCCAGGCCATCTTTGAGTTGCAAAAGAAGTGAATCCTCATCCCAGCTAAAGTACCATTCGCCATCGTCTCTCCGATGGGCCCGAAGTGGAAGCTGATTTCCCACTATGATCATCCGTTCTTGAGCAATGGATGACGGAGCATCAGAGCCAACACTATTACTGTTGTCATCATCAAACTCAGACAATACTCCAGCGACAGTTGCCACTCGGGGAAACCTCTTCTTCTCGCGGCCAAAAGTTGGGGAGTCACTAGAAGTAAGGTCAAGTAAGCTAGAATAGGACCTTGAAACCATTGTGAGGACGAATCGGGAACTTCTGGTTAGCTTGGAAGTGAAAGAGGACTGGGCTGATTCCTCAGGGCCTACTTCTACAAAGAATTAACAACCCATAAACACGAAACACAAAAAAAAAAACATGAAATATCAACAGAAAATCAAACCATTAACAAAAGAAATCTACTGCAGCTGCACAGATTATAGTACCAATAGTTGAGTTGTGACAGCATAAACTGGGATAGAAGCTTCACTATAATACAGAGATGCTTTTACAAACAAATAAATTTTACTAGAAAGCTCTTTTAATTAGCTTTCCTCTCTCAGCAGAAATCAAAATTTTACAGAATTAGAGCAGT
Organism: Pyrus x bretschneideri; assembly: GCF_019419815.1. Taxonomy (NCBI): domain Eukaryota; kingdom Viridiplantae; phylum Streptophyta; class Magnoliopsida; order Rosales; family Rosaceae; genus Pyrus; species Pyrus x bretschneideri. The sequence goes on from NW_025999657.1 coordinate 770,684, forward strand.
TAAATGTAATAAAGAGCCAAAAATTAAAATCTGAAACTCACACAATTATTTGAACAAAACCCAGAAAAATCAAGAACCTAAGTAACAGATTTGGAATTACCCAGATGCCTAAATCTGAAGAAATTAGATCCAAAACTGAGAAATAATCACCTCCAGAGTGCAGTCATAAAGCAACCCAGAAATGCAAGAATCTTGATGAGAGTCTGTCTGTCTATCTATCTATCTATCTACCCATCAAATTAGCTTGAGAAATCAAAATGCATATTCAACCCATCTTCCATCACAAAAAGTAAAAATAATCTAGAGAGAGAAAGAGTCAACTAAGCAAGTGAATGAAAGATGCAGCAGCAAGCAGCACCAGCACCAGCACTCAAAACCAAGTGGAAAAATGCACCAAAAAAGTAGATTCCAACTTGAAAGATCAGAAGAATAACCATGAAAAATAAAGCTTTAAAATAATCATTCCACACTTCACAGTGAATGAGTGTGTTAGTGAGAGAAACTGCTCACCTTTTGGCTTTGGTGAAGAATGACGGTGCACTCAGACCCCAAAGATGCTCCCTTTTTACTCTCTCTCTCTGAATTGCATTTGGAGAAAATGAAAGGCCGGTGCGTTTGCTAAAATTTGGTAAAAAATCTCACTGAGACCACTATTTCCTTTTACATTCGACAAAAAAACAAATGGGATGTCCTTTTGACAAAGAATTAGATGCTCTCTGTTACTTTTCTCTCTCTAATTTTGTTGTAACTTGTTATAGTGATGACTTGCTGGGGAGATTTTTTTGAGAATTAATGTTTGAGAGATCAAATTTTTTAATTTAAATTTGTAAACTAAATGATGCGATCGCTAATAATTGGATTGTTATTTTGTAACACATTATTTAGTTTGTAAATTTAATTTAAAATTTTGGTCTTTCTACCATTATCCATTTTTAGTGTGCTGGAACACTAAAAGAGTTTTCAGTGTGTCCACAACACGGATAATCAGTATACAAATAGTGAGATACTTGTGTTAAAAAATTAACTTAAAAAAAAAAAAAAAAAAAACTTTCCACTACTTATATAATAAAATATTGAATATCACCCGTGTTTTGGAGATAATAAAATATTTCTCTAAAAACACCAGGATAAACATATATGTATCATATAATACCAGACATACTTAAAAGAAAAAAAAATATTTCTACTATATACTAACAAGTAGTGTTTTGTCTCGTGTTAAAAAATCTCTTGACTGACATGCTGAACATAAAACAGTAAATATTTCTACTATTTACTAACAAGTAGTGTCTCATGTTCAAAAAGGAGGTGGATTGTCTACCTTTTCATTTTACTATTCTGATTGTGTGGTTAGGATTAAGTTACGTTAATATTTTATATTAATTTTTTATAAAAATAATAAGAATATAAAATGCTGACGTGACTTAACTATAATCACACATTACATAATAACATAAAAAAAGTGTGGAAATGAGAAGTCAAACAATCCACATCCGTTCAAAAATCTCTCGACTGACATGCTGAACATAAAACAGTGTGCAGTCAGCACCGTTAAGCATGGTTACTTAACTCAACAACAACATTGGTTAGAAGCCGGGCGGAGACATCGAAGAAAACTGGCAGAGAAGCAGGTCGGAGGCCAGGAAGACAAAGGAAAATAGGAGAGAAACAGGGGGAGGCAACGAGGAAAACAAAGAAAAAAAAAATAGGAGAGAAAGAACAAAATTATGAAAAGAAAATAAATAATAAATAATATTACATCATAACATATACTTTCACAGAAATTTTATATAAAAAATTATCAAACACTTAAATATTATTTTTTTTACTAAAAGTATTTTTACTATTAAAATTTAACATACATTTTACTAGTTATTTTACAATTATTTATTCTTACAATACAATAAAAACATTTTTTTTTTAACACAGCAATACTACGGTAGCTCTGAGAGTGACTGGGATATAAATTATTATTAGAGATTCTGTGCAGCACACCAACATAAAATTATGACTTCTGTCGTATTCATATTTGATTTTTATTTTTTTATTTTTTTAACAAACGAAAAATAATGGAACTGAAGCAGCGCACCAACCACTTTCCTCCGCCCCCAAAATGCCCTTTGATTTTGACCTCCGTCGCACTTAGTTTGACATTGTCTATTTTATGATACATTTAAAATTTTGATTAATAAATGAAACAATTTTTCTCTTATAGAAGTTGGAAGATAAATGATTAAGAAACCACCAGCCCAACATGTTGTACGGTACGCATTGATATCAACCCAATATGTTAAAATATAAAATATCAGGCAATTATTACTTTATTATATTGATATATCGTAGTGTTCAAACTTTCATGCATTAAGTTTATTTAGAGAAAATTAAAATTAGATGCTTTATTTTAGATTTTTATAGACTAAACATTTATGTTTTTTGAGTTTTTTATTAAGCTTTTGAAACATTTGATTAAGATAATCAGACTTGAACTACTTCAGATTAATTAACATTAATTTACATTTAAATATCTGCTATATATTTTTAAAAATTTCAATTATATTTAAGTCTAAAAATTTCAACTTTTCAAATCTAAATGTATACCCATGTCAAATGGTAACGTACCAACATTAAATGAAAACGTACCAACGTGAAACGAAAACATACCCACCCCAAATTAAAACGTACCAATTATAAACTATATTAAAATGAATATTCATCTTTTTGGAATGTTTACAAATATGTTTGATTCATACACAATGCTCTAGATAGTCTTGTTTTTTGGTAGATAAGTCTTTGAACAACTTTTAGTTGATCGTAGATAAATCTTTATTATTGTAGATAATGCTAAATAATAACGATAAATCATATAATTTTGAATTAACAAAAAGGTTATTGTCCATTGATTAATGACTCTTCCTATAAAAAATTAAAAAATTAATTAAAGTAATTTAAACTTTTACATTGTTAATGACTCTTTCTATAAAAAAAAAATAATTAATTAAGGTAATTCCTCATTATTAGGACAAAAGTAATAAAACTTATGTTTTGAACGTACCAAAAATTAAAATATACCAAGAAGCCAAATGGACCAAAAATTCAAATGTATCAAGTAACTAAATGTACCATTATAATCAAACATATCGATATAACTAAATGTACCTAACAACAAGTTTTGTTACGTTCTATTTAATTTACTAAAATAAATATTTTAATAAAAAATAAAAAAGGAATGCTAACTTGAATATACTTCTAATAAAATAAAATTAAAGTACTAAAATTGTAGGAAAAATGTTTAATCAAATTTGCAAGAGGAATAGATGTTTAATCTATAATATTTAAAAACGAGGCGTTTATATCAAAACGTCTCTTTTTATTATTTCAGTGTCATACCTAAAGTTGGAATTATAGGAAACTTTTGGACATCTATTACGTTTTTCTTGAGAATTTTCGTTAACTTGTAACATGGTAATTGTCAAATCTCGGCCCAGGGCGGATCACTTCTCGAGCCCGCTCCACCACCATAGCACGATATTATCCGCTTTGAGCTTACCATTCCCTCGCGGTTTTGTTTTTGGGAACTCACGAGCAACTTCCCAGTGGGTCATCCATCATGGGATTGTTCTAGCCCCCTTCTCGCTTAACTTCGGAGTTCCTACGGAACCCGAAGCCAGTGAGCTCCCAAAAGGTCTCGTGCTAGGTAGAGATGAAAATATACATATAAGGATCACTCCCCTGAACGATATGGGATGTCACAGTGCTCACGTGGACAATAACTAAAAATCACGTGTCAATTTAGCCCACATGAACGTTAAAACGTTAAAAAAGTGGGGATAATAGCAGAACTACCTCCCCTTCGTTCCTTTTTCTATCTTTTGTAAATCTTTTCGTAATTCTTTGAGAAACCTTCTATGCCATCTTATATACGTACACCCCGTGTTAGGTCCTTGGCAGCTAGAATCGTCCAAACCAAACCAAAAGTTTTGTAGAAGCCCCAATAGCGACTCCATCGTCGAGTTCCTCAACTTAATGCTTCCGATTTAGAGCCGAGTTACCAGGTTCCGGTAGTGGTCCAGACCGTCTCCTTCTTGGAGGAGGAGCTGTTGACAGACAAGACAACGGAGTTGAGGAAGGTGTCGCTCTTGATCAAAATCTCGGCGTCGGCGACGTGGCAGTCGAGGTGGGTCGTGATGGTTCGGGATTGGCTGGGTGGTTTAGGCAGAAAAGAAACAGGTCGAGATATGGGCTGGTCAGCCGGGTTACAAATTGCATCTAATTCAAAGTGGTGAGCAGCCAAGTTCGTGGATTCAGAGATCATATTTGGGCATGGTGGTTCCAGCGAATTCCACGGTTTCCAACAGCAAGCAGGGTAGCAAAGGTGACATGTAGGGCCAGATTGACACGTAAACCTAATCATTGTCTGCGTGGACGTCACATCATAATTTAGCAGAGAATTTTACGAAAAACTTAATAGATGCTTGAAAGTATCCCATAATTCTAACTTTAGTATGACATTGAGATGAAAAGATCTGATGTACGAGAGTTTGAAAACCACAGTACTTCCATGTAGTAAAGTGAGTATCTTAAAATATTTTTCCTCAACTTCAGCCATCAGCCCTAGGTGCGGTCTGGGTCGGCATCAATCTTTTCTTTGTTTCCTTTCTTTTTTGTTGTTTTTGTATCCCGTTTGCTTTCGTTTCACCTTGCAGTCCTAAACTCTGATATTCACCTTGTTTCTGCTTTGATCTTCCATTTACCTGTCATTCTTCCCATTCTTCTATGTTCCTAAGAACTAATTTCCTTCCACTTCGTTTCTATCTCAATGTTGATTTCTTACTTTTTCACATCCACCCAAATCACTACATCTCCCCTTGTTTTCACACTAATTTCAATCTGCTACATCTCTTCACCGCGCCTTGACACGGATTTCTCAGACTGTTTGTGTGCCTTTATCAGCACAGATGCCTGTGGTTTTCCCATCGGCTTCCTTGTCAGCTTCTTTTGTTTGGTGGCAACGGAACGTTTGGTGCTGTTGTAAGGATGGTGGAGCTCTGTGTCTTCTTCTTCCTGGGCCTTTGTTTGGTCGGAATTTAGGCTGCTGTGTGGTGGAGGATCTCTGGTGCCAATGTGATGGCAGGGATGTAGTTTTTTTGGTTTGTTGGTTTTGTGATAGACCCTTAGCTGGCTTCAGGCACACTTTTTTAAGTTTCAGGCGCTACTTTTTTTCTGTGCTTAATTTGATATATCTACGGCTGGGATCAGGATCCTCTCTCCTAATCAAAGAGTAAAGATCCTCTTTATCAAGCCTATCGGACCGTTGAAATTTTATCCAACGGTTACAATTATTATAACTTTTAGAGGAATCCCCTGTTTGTAGCCGTTGAATAAAATTTTAACGTCTCGATAGATTTGGTCAGGAAGATCTTCACCTTTTACTCAAGAGAGGATCTTGATCCCTAGGGCTGGCCTCTTGGATGTATGTTTTTTTATTGGAAATGAAATCTACCATTTGACCAAAAAAAGAATCGAGTTACATTTTGGTCCCTCAACTCTAATAATAGCTTTTCAACTAAAAAAATCTCTAATTCTTGATGTCTTTCAACTTTATCTAGTGTTGCACAATTAATCATTCCTTCAATTCCGTCAATAATTCTGTAGGCTTGGACCTTGATTTGTTATCCCTCATTTAAGTTAAGTTAGCGCGTTCGAGTGGAATGAGTACATGTTCAAGTTGAGCCGAGTAAGCATGCATTCGAGTCGAGTCTAGTAAGCACGCGTTCAAGTCAAGCAACTTACTTGCAGTTGAGCAACATTTGTCATTCCTTGTTTGAGATAAGCAAGCACACTTCAATAGGTGGTTCATTCCAAGTGAGCCCAATTCACTTTCTTACCACATTCCTGGTCTAAAGGAGTTGGGATGTGGGGAAGATCATAGCAAAGTTCAAATCTTGGGCCTAAAATGTGGGGGAGATCATAGCAAAAGTCAGACGCACGTTAATTTCAAATGGAGGCTGATTGAGGCAATCGAGGTTAATGAAGGCTATCAAGGCTTAAATTGTAAAGGGTGGGGTTGGGATTTTTTGCCAAATTATTGTACCATACCAAATTTATGCCGAAATTTTGCACCAATCAGTAATAGTACGGTATTTGTACCAAACCATACATTTTTAGTACGGTAATTAAAATTTTATTTTTAATTTGTACCCATATATATATTTTTTACTGGACTTTTATCTTTTAACTTAGACCCAGCCAATTATATAAATTATAGGAAAACCCACTTATCCACATCATCAACTTGATTACATTTAATATAGGTAACAAAATAACTTCCCTAATTTTATGCATCATTTTACTCTTAAATTTTAGTTTTTGATCATATACATACGTATACATTGGATTATAAAACTGAAAAAAAAAAAAAAAAAGCCAATTTGCCAAATTTAAGTGATAAAAAAGGTAGAAGAACAAATGATGGGAGAAAAGAAAAAAGAACACATGCAACCGATAGCTCGACTACTTAACCATTCTATTGTGTAGGTTAGTAGAGAAGTAGAAAGTGATGAGAAGGGGGTATGAGGTTAAGCTTTTTGAAAAGTTATTATTATTAGAGGAAGGGTGAGAGTTCAAAACTATTACATTAATTTGGGAGAGGAGAGTTTAGATAATTTAAACTGAAGTGAAACTGAATCATTCTGTTTTGGTTCGGTTCGGTTTCAAACATCTTTAGTTTCAATTTGAGCCTAGCTTATAGGCCCGTTAAAAAATTAGGCTTACCTTACATGGTTGTTTCGGTTTGGGTTTCCCAAATTTTTTTTTATAGCTTTTTCAGTTTGTTTTGGCTCCTAAAATTGATAATCACCCTACTAAAATTGAAGAAATTATTTTTGGGTTTGTTTCAAAATCAAAAGGAAAAACAAATCACAGAAACCAATAACCACTATACTAAAATTCAAGTATCCAAATCCATGTATGGATTCCACCAAATAACCAATTACACCCCAACACCTAACTTTCTAATTAAATTAAATAGTTTTTATATTATGCCATTCAGTTTTAAACTAAAACCATTTCAAAATTGTAAAAATCAAATTGTTCGGTGCTGTCCAATTTGATTTTTGGGTCACGTTTAGCCCAGAAAATGAGCCAACTATAATGGCTAAGACCTAGCGCTATGACCCAACTGCTGAAGATGTCGGGCATTAGTCCATGTTCAAATTTATTTAAAAAAATAATAATTTATAAATTCATTACACCAACCACTGAGATCAAATATGAGTAATCTAACGGTAAAAAAAAATTGATATAACGACCCAAAGTTAAATCTGATGGCTAAAACTTTAAAAAATTATTTAAATCAAAATTCATCAAAAAACTCTATAAATACATACATATTTGTTCAAACATCCACACATAATTCACTTTCATCATACGATTCTTCCTTCTTCTTTTTTTCTACCCACCCAGGTATTTGTGTTTAAGAATGAGGTAGGTTTTGGTGATTTTTCATTATTAAATACACCCCACATAAAAATTTATTATTAAATGATATATACTTTTATATGAAATGACTATCTAGCCCACAAAAACCAAATTAGTTGAAGTAAAACAATCAAATTAGTTGAGCAAAAAATTTCAAGAAACAAGCTACCAGGAGCTCGGCAAATTCGAGTGGTTTAGCAAGCGGAGCATCCTGCCGGTGGCTGAGCAAACATGAAGTTTAACATTGTTAATCCCACCATCGGGTGCCAGAAGAAGCTTGAGATCGACGACGACACCAAACTACGTGCATTGTGGGACAAGAGGATCTCTAAAGAAGTCAATGGTGATGCATTGAGTGATGACATTAGGAGGTATGTCAAAACCTACCGCAGAACATTCACAAACAAAAAAATAAAAAATAAAATAAATTTCAACTTTAAAAAGTAACACTTTCACAATAATTCGAATCAAAACCAATGCAGGAGTGCCTTTCAGTTAAAGCCGCTGAAATGTCTGCAGAAAAGAAACGTTTATGTTTGCTTTCAATTTAGGCCTTAGGGATATTGTTCTCAAGCTCGACACGAAGGGAGTGGTGGTGGTTGATATTACGTCTATGGAGGATTATATGGGTCCAGAGGTTTGTGTCATGGAGAATATACAAATGTTGGGAAAAAGTTTCAAATGTTTTTTTGTCAATGGTAGAACAGAGCTTGATGTGGCTCATGAACTTGCTCAATATGCAGTTCGTGCTTATGATTTTAAATCTGGGATTGAAGAGGAGCTTACTTGGCTCTCTCCTCTTGTACTGTCTGTTGATTCCTTATGTTAATGAAAGTCATATTTTCATAAAAAATTGAAATAAGAAAAAATCTATAAACATAACTAAATGTGTAGAAAATTGATGGAAGACTAAACCCTCGAGTGGACAAAACTAAAAGTGCAGAAAATTGAATAGAGAATATAAAAAAAAAATCTTAAATTTCACAAAGAGTGTGGATGTAAGGGTAGTATTGGAAAGTAAGTGAGGTGTATTAAGATAAATTTTAATCTAAAAAGTAAACGTAGGATGTATTAAGTATGTAGGGTGTAGTCAACAAAATGTAGGGTGTGTATAAAACAACCCATCTACATGCATTTTATTCTTTTAAAAGTTGCCGGAAAAAAAAAAGATTAGGTAAAATCATTCTTTAATAATCTCAGATTGAAATTTTAAGCCAAAACCATTGGAGGAGAAAAAATGTTTATAGGTTAGTGCTTAAATTTTAGGTTAAAACCCCGACCATTGGAGTTGGTCAATTGGGCTAGGTTCAAAAAATCCAAAAATCGAAAATAAGAGAACCGAATACCGAACCAAAACTGAAAAATCGAAAACGGAAAAAAAGAAAAAAACCTAATTAGAGAAACTGAACCAAACTGAACCGAAACCAAATTAGTAGCCTCATTGCGTACTGGAAAAAATATTAGTACTCTGTTAGCCAAATAAGTAAAAAATTATAGCCAAAGTTCATTACATTTTGTAATCCCGCATGCCTTGTCCACAACTTCATTGGAGAAAGTAAAAGTAGCACCTCCATACTCGTTGATCACACGGCTGAGAACGAGCATAGTCAGCGGCGTCATCAACCCATCTCCGAGGCTACCCAGAGTCCCGAACACCATCTGCATACCTAAAGATTCGACCTTTCTTTCCCCTTTTACAAGCTACACAATAAAACTCAGTTTCCTCCAATCACCTTCTTGGAAAAATTGAAAATCCTCACTTCCAAGTTCTTAATCTAATCACTTGCAAATATCAATAAAATTAAGTTAATTAACATTGTTTAAGATTTGTGATAGATTTACTTAGCAACAAATAAGCATCTTTTAAGAGATAAGATGAGTTACTACTTACTAGAAGTGGCCTTCTCCTATTGTATTTTCTGACAATCTCAAGGTGTTAATTGGATGGTCATATACTCAACAACTTAAAGCACGTTTTTGGAGTAATTAAGTCGGCTTTTTGTTTACTTAGGACTAATCGAACTGTTGGTTTCCCTAATTCCAACCATATGTATGTTTCTGAGGTTTACGCTCTTGCCTCTTTGCTACATTAGGAAATACAACTAAACAAATATTTTATTGTTGTGGCCTATATTTAACTGACAAAGAGAGGAGGCCCATGACACAGAGAAAATATAGAGAGAGATGTGTTTGTAGGGTTGTGTAGAGGATATGTTATTCCGCCCTACGCAGTGCCTTTATTTATAGTAATAAGGGAGGAAAAAAATCTTTCTCCTCCAAGGAATACAAGTCCTAATAGTAAAGAATAACTAGAATAAAATCTAATCTAGAATTTACACAATCACACTTAAATAAAAAGTTTATAACACTCCCCTTTGAGTGTGTAAATACTCAAGTAGATTCGGCATCATGTAGAGTTGAGGAAGTTAACTCTTCGGCACTGAATCTGGGAACACACTAGTCTCAAATAAGGTAAGAACTTGCATAAGGCAGTAAGTCTCACAAAAAACCCTATGGCTATGGTAAAAACCCGAGTAGGGACAAAATCTATAATCTAAGGAAAAATGTGTGAGTAATGCAAAGTCAAATGAAACGTCTACGGGACGTCATCGTAGTTATGATCAACCCAAGATGGGTGCCTCGTCAAAACCTCGTTAGGTAAAAAAACTCAATGGGAAAAATGATCCTAGTTGTAGGGAAAAAGAATACATTAAGATCAAGCAAGAATACTTCAGGATACTCCCATTGAGTTTGACACAATTCCAAAGAGAACCAACAATGTTACAACTCAGAAAGTTTACACATACCAATCCCTTGAACAAGAACGTCGCCTTTAGTACTAATTTAGTGAAGAGGTTGGCCAGATTATCTTGTGAATGGATTTGCGTGACTTCAATCTTCTGATGCTCTGGTTGTTGATGTGAGAAAAAGAACTTCGGCGCAATGTGCTTTGTGTTGTCTCCTTGCTGTTTGATGCATGTTATGTTGTCTTATTAGATTGTCGTCGGGATGGCAACGATGGGGTAAAGATCGTAGGAGCTTCGAATATGGCCCACAACTGCTCTTAACCAAAAGCATTCCCAAGTTACTTGGTGTAAGGCAAGAATTTCAGCATGGTTAGACGAAGTGGCAACTAAGGTCTATTTAGTTGACCTCCAAGAGATTGTGGTGCCTCCAACGGTAAAGATATAACCCATTTGAGAACGCGCCTTATGTGGATCAAATAAGTATCCTACGTCGGCATAACCAACAAGGTAAGAATTGACTCGAGATAAGGGGGTACGGCATCACTCGAGGATACATAGAGGTAGAACAAGCCCAGATCCGTTATACCTTTAAGGTAGCGGAATATATCTTTAACACCAGTCCAAAAAAAACTATACGAGACAAAAGATGAGTAGTATTATATATACATGGTTCTCATAGCCCAAGTAAGTAGAGACTCTAACCCACTGAGATCTACAACAACTTAGTCTGCTACACAACACAAGGATCGATTACAGACAGAGACTAACTATACAACACTTTGGCAGCTCACCCAAAAGATATGTACTCCTGGACTCCCTTCAACTAGCCCACACTAGAGCTGCCACTTGAAACTCAGCTAGTCGACCTTACACACCTGAAAGTACATGTTTAGGAAAAACAGGGTAAGCATAAAATGCCCAGTAGGGGTAAATTCATAGTCATTTAAAATTTCTAATGCATGCCGAAAGTAGTAAGTGTGATTCAAAACCACTTATATTCACAACTACGTAATCCAACAAATCTGAAATATGCTCAAAAGTTTCTGGAAAATAACATATGACAGAAAACAAAGATTTCGGAGCATCAATAGCTTGATAACAATGGTACAACACACAAGTTCAAAGTCACCTCTTTTGTCATGAAGATAACAAAGCCATTACCATTTAAAGAATCACTAGCACAACAAATCATAAAGATTTTCTTTTATCCCAAACAAGTGACAAGCAGATTGGAAAGAACCGTAATATACTTGACCAATATTCATATCACATGTATTTATCACTTTCGTAACTCATTCTCACAGCCCCCACACATAGAGCTTTCCCCGGGGAACCTTGGGTCATTGTGCCCATAATCAAATAACTTCATGGGTCATTGTGCCCATTCATACATTTCTTAACATTCACATCTGGCACAGGTATGATACGACTTTTCATCTACTTTCACAATTTGAAAAATCAAAATATTTTTATGGTTAAAGCACCTCTCCCTCAAACTAAATTTCTTGACATTCAACTTCCAGGGTGTTCGTTGACTTGTTCTGTAGTCCCCTTGTCCTTCTCTTCCTTCTATAAGTAAGAAAAACCATCACACACCACTTATACAAATACCAAACAACATACCCTAATTCAAGATTAATTGGGGACTTTAATCAAACACTTGGTGCTCAACTCTAAAACTAGAACATGAATTATGATTCCTACTCCCACCCAAGCCAATTCCTGGGTTAACAAACCAAAAACAAAAAAATCAAATAGATCCTAAAGGTAAGAAATAGATACCTTAAATGGAGACAAGGGAAAGATCCTCACTTGTTCTAGTCTTCACAAGCAAAGAAAACTAACTCCTCTTCCTTAGATTTCCTTTTTTGACAAGTTAAGAGCTAAAAAGGGATAACCCTTTCATTTCTTTCGGCTGGAAGGGGAAGCAGCTAATTGAGGGGGTTTTTAGAAACCCCATCCCCTTTTTCTAACGTCAGCTTTTCCTTTTTTTTTTTTTTTTTTTTTTTTTTTTTCCAAGCCATGGCTTGGTCTCAAAAGTAAGAGAACTTTTAATGGCCACAAGAAATCTACTCATAATCACCACCTAAAATTTTGTGGGGATATTACAGCTATTCATATGAGCTTTACCCTTATGGCAATTTACATTTATGAAGCTTGGGCTTGAATTATGCCTTGGACCTTGGTTGTAAAACTGGACACCATGATTCTTACATTTCCCATTCCACCGGTCTCACCTGTGGCCACATCCTCGTTTGTAATTATTGCCATAAGAGGATGTGATATTCACTTCAAGGGAATCATCATTCACTTCTAGGAATAACATCGATCCAGTAGGTTGGGACTGATGACTTTTTATCAGGAGCTCATTGTTCTATTCAGCCACGAAGAACATTAATATTAGCTAGTTATACTCGGTAAAGTCTCGCTCTCTATAGTGCTGCTGCAAGAGTATGTTGGAAGCATGAAAGGTGTTGAAAGTTTTTTTACAGCATATCTTCCTCAATGATATTCTCCCCACAAAGTTTGATCTGGGAGCTAATTCTGAACATTCAAAGTTATACTTAGCAACCGTCTTGAAATCCTGGATTCTCAAGTGTGTCCACTCATAACGAGTCCTTGGGAGAATGACAGTTTTCTGGTGATTGTATATATTTCAAAATGCCTTTCAGATAGCTAATGGATCTTCAACTGCTAGGTACTCGCTCTTCCATCCTTCATCAAGGTAGCGACGAATCAAGATCATGGCCTTCACCCAATCTTAAGATGATGCATTGTTTCCCTCCTTGATGGTGTCTTTAAGGTTTCTTGCCGTCAAATGGATCTTGGCATCCACTACCCATATGAGGTAGTTTTTCCCAGTAATATCAAAGGCAACAAAATCAAGTTTTGCCAAGTTCGCCATTTTCTGTTTCTAAAAGAAAAATAAGATGTGTAAGAACTTGCAATAGTATGTATTATGGAGGAATGTAGTGTTAGAATTTATGGTTCTTACAAATTTCTCATTTTGACATTCAGGCCAATATGATAAGCACTCGAAACTTCAGGCTCAAGATTTACACAATTAACGAGGAATGTGATTGTACCGCACCACTCTCATTGAAATAATATAGCGTAGGATGGGCGATTATGCCGCATCACTCAAACAGTAAGAAAATTTAAATATGTAGTGGAGGGTGGACAATTATACCGCACCACCTAAAATTGCAATAAAAGTTAAATATGTAGTTCAAAGATGGGCAATTGTACCACACCATCTAAAACGAAGTAAAATTAACATAAATAAGCACTGAGTTAGTAATCAGAAGCTACACCAAATAAGAAATAAAAAATATAAGTAATTGTTATATTGAGAACTAGGAGAAGGCATAGTGCTAGAAGATCTTGGCAAGGGTACATCAAGCAGGTGAGGTAGAGAAGGAAGAAAAACAATAAAATCCTTGGAGGAAGCATTTTTTGATGAAGGGAAATAGGAACTGGTTAAGGCTAGAGAGTCGTGCTGATAACGTGTTATAAATAGGCAAAAGTTAGAGAGATAACATTTGCTAGAGACAAGAGCGAAATAGGTACAATGCACACTGTTTAGTTTCGTAACTATAACACAAAATGATTGCAAGTAAATAAGGGAAGGAAGAGATATTGATATTATTGCTTTCACTTCTTTTCTTTTATGTTGTGTGTTGTAATCATACAAGGAATGCTCCTTATATAGAGTCATATCCGTGAAGAATTATAAAAGTGAAATGAGTGCATTTTGAAAAACATCATACAACAATAACAATGCTACTATTCTTAAATTTTCCCCATTTTTCATTTTTAACTAAAACATGTGAACATTCATTCCCACAACTTTTACAACAAAAAGTTCAAAATTAAAATACAAAAATTATAACAATTACAAAAAAGAAAAGATGACGTAAAGAAAATTATATATGTCATCCATCATAATCTTAAAGATCACGTATAGGAAAGTTATGTACGATTACAAAAAGAAAAAAGAAAATTATATACAATTACAAAAAGGAACAAAAACAGTGGTCCCAAGCTATGGTTTTGTTATGAATATAACAAAAGTGTAATCAACTCACAAAAAGGCTGGTTGACGTCGTGCACGCTGCCTTGTTTGTCTTTTTATCTTCCCTTTGTCCTTACCATTAAATAAAATTATTAGATTATTTTTGTTTAAACTTAAAATTTTAAATCACTTGGTACTACGGTCTAGTGTTATTCAACTTTACTTGTAAGTGAAAGGTCTTAAGTTTAATTCTTATCAAAGGCTAATTTGAACCACATTATTGCTAGTCCATTGTGAGGCTAAACTCACATCCTCCCCCTTAGTGTAGATAGGCTTTTTAGCCAAAATAGTCCTTGAGATTTGCATAACTCATCACTTTGGTCACTGAGATTTGAAATCAATAAAAGTGGTCCTTGAGTTTGTCCACTATCAATCATTTTGGTCCTTCAATGAAAATTTATATTAAATAAGGACCAAAATAACAAAAATACCATCAAATTAATAAACAATGGGCCAAATGATTTGATAAAAATTAAGGGTATTTTTATCATTTTAACCTTATTTAATGGAGATTTTTTTTTGGTGGACAAACTCAGGAGTTACTTCTATTGATTTTAAATCTCAGGCACCAAAGTGAGGAGTTATGTAAATCTCAAAGACCATTTTGGCTAAAAAACTGTGTATATACTATCGTTTGTCCTTACCATTAAATAAAACTATTAGGTTATTTTTTGTTAAAACTTAAAAGTTTTGTGCCACTTAGTATTACAGTCTGGTGGTATTCCTCTTCAGTAGTAAGTTTTGCAAAAGGCGAATTTGAATCGTATTATTGTTAGCCCATTGTGAGGCTAAACCCACCCCCTCTCGTTTATTGTAGATAATATCGTTCGTTAAAAAATAAAACATTAAAGATTTGAAGTCCTTTCATTAATACTTTTTAAGACCATTAAGATAATTAAAGGAATATGACAATAGCATCCTCAAGCTAGGACGTTTTTCGTGTCAAAAGACAGAAGTTATGGGTTTTATCTCTATTATATTAATGTACACCCCTTAAACAGGTAATGGATCCATATGGAACGGTGTGATATTTGTTAATATAGGTTTTACCTTAGTGAGATATACAATCTTTATTAGATAAGACTTTTTAATTTGTTTCAAAATAGAATGACGTACTATACGTTATTATATAAATTGGCAAGCTTATAGTTTATGAGAAAATAATCTTCTTCGGACTCTGTTTATGGAAATCCTGGTAATCAATCAATTTTGTTCATTCATCGTATATCGTCCGGTCAGTTTTTATTATATACTATTTTTATTTAATTTAAAATTTAAAATAATTTCTAATCACACGATATAAGACGAATGAACACGATTGATTGATCCCAAAGGATCCGGAGAGGATTCAATTCTTAGTTAATGTATCCTTATTTAGCACACTGAAATAACTCCTGGGTCTCCCTTTCCATATAAAGAAAGCACAGAAACCCACACCTCAGTTATCCCTTCCCACGACACCTCCGCCGTTCCTCTTTCTGTCTCTCTCTTCCTCGACCCCGGTAGACTAATTGCGAATCTGCCATGGGAAAGGACAGAGGAGGAGGAGGTGGAAAACAAAAGCTCCGACCTCCCAACGGTCCTGACTCACCTGCACTTCCTTACTCCTCTTCCCAGCCAGAGAGGGTTGAACCCACCGCCTCCACAAGCCACTCCAAACCCCCAAATTTTATCCCAAACCCAAAGAAGCCCAGAAATCCCAATTGGGTTTCACGGAATCGGCGTGGCCCGCTGGTCAAACAGCAGTTTGTGAAGAAATCTGAGGTGGGCTCTTCCAACGATCAAGTGGGGTCTGGGCGTATTGTCGAGACAGCAACTGGGCAACAAGAAGAACATGAAGAAAAGGAAGAAGAAGAAGAAAAAGAGAGAATCGCTATTGGTGTTGGTGTTGCGGGGGAAGACGTTGGGGCGTCGGAGTCCAGAAAATCTCATGAGGATGATGATTATGATGTGGTGAGTAGATTGGAAGAGTTGCAGCTGGGTGTCCAAGAGCCCGAGTTGTCGGACGAGCAGCTAAGGATCAATGATCAGGCTCAGGCGGATGAGGTAATATGAGACCTTCAAGTTTTTTTACGTTCTCGTTGATGCTAGCTTTAATTGTTGCCACCATTTTTAAGTATAACTTAGTTAGTGTAGCTTGGATTTCAATTCAGGCTTACTTATTTAGCTGTAGTGTGCTGAAATCATGAGAATTTCCCCGGTGCCACCGTGCTGGTGGTATCAAATAATAATCACACATTAGTTGGATATTAGTCTATTAGATGATACCTCATGTATTAAAAATTGAGGTTCACTTGGTATTTATCTCTGCATCATTGCTTATTTTCTTAAAGTAAAATCTGGGCAATTTGATTCCCTGCTTACGCTTATCAGCCCTCTCTTCGATTCACAAGTCATAGTTATTTGCAAAGCATGCTCTTGAGTCTTGACATTTCTGGACAAAGGTTGTACAGGGCAAGTGTTTTGGTTTTATCTACCTGGGTTTATGAAAAATCAAATCAATGGGGATGGAAAATTATTCAGTAAAATTGACCATGGAAGCACTTCAGTTTTTCTTGTGTCTCAAACAATATAAATATTTATATAGTGAATTTCAGAGAAAGAATAGAATAAATAGTGAATTTCCCTAGGAAGAGCTTTTGTTGTCGTTTCCAGATTTGAAAAATAGTTAATGGATAATTGGATAGTTTATTTGATTTGTCACTTTGGCTTTTCTTGAACTGAATTAGTATTAGTTTTGGTATAGTGAAAACCATACCATTACATTGGTTCATTTTGTCATATTTCTATTATATACAGTCCCTTCTATTGTTTTAAGTTTGAACAAGAAATAGAATTGGGAACATCAGAGGGAGCAAAAAAATAGTGACAGAAATAGAATTGGGGAATGTTAAAAACAAATAACCGTGAACTTTTAAAATTACTGGAGAGCATCTTCAGTCTGAAAGAAAACTCTTGAGTCTATGATGTTATCGTGGTTATTTGTAACAGGCTTTTGCATGTTCTTTATTGGTGACATATTATTCACTTACCAAAAAAATATTCTTGAGGTTTGCTTCATCTTCAAAGGTTGGGATTTAAATTCATCTCATAACAAACTTTAGGAACCCAGAAAAGAGTTAAAAACCAAAGAGAATATTGAGTTCAGGATTCATTATCATAAGGATTCGACGTAACCTTGGAGTGCCGGCTGTCGACTACCTGACGCCCTCCCCCTCCTCCTTTATCTGGGCTTGGGACCGGTAATGTAAGATAAACTTACACAGGCGGAGTTAAAGAGAATATTGAATAAGGTAATTTTAATCTAGCATGTATGCTGTATGGACTATGGAGACAGAAATATTCGAGTTAAATAATGTTAATCTCGCACGAGCTTTGAAATTTTCATTTATATACCATTCAACAGTTGCTTCAAGACTAATTCCATATATGCACCCAGTATAGGTTAGGATTTAGTTCTGGTATAAATTTCTTTTACTCTTGAAGTTTTTTGAAAATTAATGATCGACTTTTAATTTGGATGCCTTATGTGTCTTTATGCATTCCTCGTCCCCAGATTTGAAATGAATTGTCAAGAAAAAAAAAAGAAAATTAATTATATCTACAAAGGCATTGGAGAAGATAGTTGAGAATCAGTACTCAGTATGCCAAGAAAGAAGAAGATGAAGTTTTTGAGGGGTGGAAGGAGAGAGACGAGTATGATTCATAGTAAAGAGGGAGAAGAGAGTATAAATAATCAAAGAAGTTTGAAACATTTTATTCATTTCTATGTTTAATAGTTGCTGTTAATAAAACAAGCTAGTAAAATATAATCTAGATACAAGCCTAGCCATTGAAAGCTTCAATCTAATTCAATCTAATGATTTAAACAGTGTGTCACAATGAGTGTCAAAAGTGTTGTCTCGTGATTGTGAACCATTTGTTTTAAGCGTACCCTTTTTAGTGCTATCTCTTGTGATGTGAAAGCTTTAAACATAATTATAAATCGGTTTAATTTCTTTTGGCTGGTCTATATAAGCATATGCATTTACTTTTAATTTTTTTTCTTACAACTGTTATCCGACATGTAATCATTCTATTGTTTTACTTTCTAGGATTCAATTCATCTTTATCATTTTTACTTGTACAAGTGATCTGGTAATTCTACATGATTTGGTCTACCACAAAGTTTTCTTTTTATTTGTTATAAAACTCCCCATAAGTCACCCTCAGTTTCGGGGTGTGACAGATCGGTATAATTTGGTGCTCACACGTTTTCTAACTTTTTGCTACATAAACATGTTTGAAAGTGAAACATAACAATGAATGATAGGGTGATGGATGTGACTCTGTTTATATGTGAGATATATAATTTGGTCCTCACATGTAGGAGCATTTCGAGCCTCCTTTATGTTACTTTTTCTAATTTCTTCAGCGTGCAATTGCTCTTTTTCTTTGGCACTTTTTCTCATCATTATGTTTTTGGCAGTTGCTCGCTATGGAGTCCATTTATGGAGACCATTTTTGCATTTTTGAAAGACAAAGAGACCTTCGATCATTTCAGGTTTGGCAATAATCCATGATTTTAGAGTTCCTTTAATTATTTATTTGAAAGAAATTCATATGACACCTGTGCATATGCAGATTCATATACACATCGAAGCTCCTGGTGAAATTGCTGTTACTACAAAGTTGAATTCATCGGATCATAAGACCAGAAGCAACAGTTCTGATGACTTCTCATATCCTTTCAATGTCCAGCATCTTCCACCAATTATATTGACGTGTATATTACCTAAATCATACCCAAGTCACCTACCACCTTATTTTTCAATATCTGTTCAGTGGCTGGATTCTAGTAAAATCTCCAATTTGTGTTCTATGCTGGATTCAATATGGACAGAACAATCTGGACAGGAGGTTATGTACCAATGGGTGGAATGGCTTCAAAATTCTTCTCTCTCTTATCTGGGGTTTGATAAAGAAATAATTCTTGGTCCTTATGGTGTAAGGGCTGCTGTAGATAGACGTGCAGTTACAGGAAGTGTCTCTCCAGATGTTGATATTCCGTTTATTAAAAGTTACAACGATGATAAACTACTTGAGAACTTTCACGATAATTTGCACGAGTGCTGCATCTGTTTCAGTGAGTATGCAGGTAATTATATTCTTTCATGACATAGGTTCTTTTGAATTTGATATAGAATTAACTTCTATTATGAAATTGGTCTGTCATGTTTCTCTCTTTTTTTTTTTTTTTTTCCTTTTGTGCCGAGGAATATAAAACATATATTCAGCGAGTTCACTTTAAAGTACACTAATTTTTCTTCAAGTTTGAGAATAATCAATAGTGATGGCACTATACGTTCTTTTTCATATGCTATATGACGAACATATATTCTGGTTAACTTTAGTATGATCATTGTTCGCATGCACATAGCCAAATAATTCTTCAAACAATTATGTCTGGGATTTCCAGTCAAATCATTTAGAGTTTAGCAGTAAGATCAACAGTTCAAAACATTTTTGAATCACACAAGTCAAATCAAAATTAACTTTTTGGTAACTTGTGATATTTTTCTAGTCCTTTTCCTTCTGATTTCTGCACATACATAACTATGCATTAAAAACTTGTATTCTTGTGTCTTTGTTAAACCACATCCTTGTAATGCATTTCTTGAGTATTCCATCCTTAGGATGAATCTATCAGTATCCAATTTTTCCTTTTAATTTATTTTAATTACTTTGTAGTTGATTGACCGTGTCAAACGCCCTTGTAATTAGCTTAATTGATTCATCCTTAGTAGGCGGTTTATCACTGTGCCATCTGTTAATGAAAATTTCAGGTCTTATTCATCGCACTAACTACTGTATCTTTCTAGGCACTGAGTTTATCAGGCTACCATGCCGGCATTTCTTCTGTGGGGGATGCATGAAGACTTATTCTAACATACATGTCAAGGAAGGCACCGTACACAAACTGCAGTGTCCAGATGCAAAATGTGGGAGTATGATCCCACCAGGTTTGTTAAAACGATTGCTTGGTGATGAAGAGTTTGAACGATGGGATTCCTTAATGTTGACTAAAACACTAGAGTCAATGTCGGATGTCGTGTACTGCTCAAGATGTGAAACTCCCTGCATAGCGGATGAAGACCAGCATGCCCAATGCGTAAAGTGCTTCTTTAGCTTTTGCACACTTTGCAGGGAGCGGCGGCATGTGGGTGTTGAATGTATGACACCAGAGCTTAAGCTTCGTATCTTGCAGGTAAAATTTAAACTGCTTTATCATGTTTATCATTTCATCAAAGCAGGATTTTGTGGTAAAATCAACTGACGTTTGGTAAAAGATATATTTGGTTGTGAAGGTTTATACTATATCCTTTTGGGTGGTGCTATCCACATCCATTTTTACTTCTCACACACCCCTCTCATTTTTCGGGCGTCGGATCGAATGAATTGAAGTTCAATGGACAAAACTTAACAAGGGTGTGTGAGAGGTAAAAAGGGGTGTGTGAATACCACTACCCATCTTTTTTTATCAGATAGTTTAAGGTATACAAGTTTATCTGTGTAGTCTGAGTTCATTGAGTAAGAATATGCAATGGTTGAGTTAAATGGTCCAGAACCCTGCTTTCTGCCTCTTCACACATTCACACAGACAAATTTCTGTTTTCGTTTCTGGTTCAGCATGCATCTAAAGATTTTTATTCTCATCTGATTTTTTCAATGTCAATTGATTATTGTTGCAACTTGAATCTAATTATGCGTAAGAGAAAAAAGAATATTGAACAATTTTTATCCTAAGATACATGGTTATTATTCTACTCATAATAAAAATTCGGGTTTGAAGGCATGTTTTCTGCCATGCTAATATGCTAGAGAAAAATCAATTCATCTAGTTTCTTAATTGTATGTTAGAAACTTCATTACATTTTCGTAGACTTAGAATTTAACTGTAAACGAATTTATTGAGCAGGAACGTCAGAGTTCATCTCACTTGAAGGATGATCAAAAACGCAAAGAACTTGAGATGATCAATGAGGTTCTCAGTGTGAGGGAAATTCTTCGCGATGCAAAGCAATGCCCATCGTGTAAGATGGCAATATCCAAAACTGGGGGCTGCAACAAGATGGTGTGTGAAAACTGTGGGCACTACTTCTGCTACCGCTGTGATAAGGAAATTGACGGATATGATCATTTCAGGTGCTTAAATCGATTTAAAGTATTTACAGGCTATTCCTATTGTTGATTTCTACATGCATGAATATTTACATACCTACTTTCTGTATAACTAATTAACTTGTTTTAATTGAAGAGATGGTGAATGTGAACTATTCCCGCAAGAAGAAATTCGGAACTGGGAAGCACAGATGAATCCACGGCAGGTTTTGGGTCAGATTCAAGCTCAACTCTTTGTTCAGAATGGTCAGGTGTGCCCTAATTGTCGTCAGTTTAATGCCAAGGTGAGTCAAATATGTGCCCTAAGTGATGATTGTACATATTGAGGAAACTTATGTCGCTCTCTTTTTGATTCTGTTTTTTGGTTTTCGCAAATTTTGACGTAGCAAGCACACTAGCATATGGTATAGTAATTATCCTTTATGTTTTCGAAGTTTTGTGAATACGACTAACAAGAAACTTTTCCGGCCAGATTGGCAATAACAATCACATGTTCTGCTGGGCGTGTCAAAACCACTATTGCTATTTGTGCAAGAAGATGGTGAGGCGAGGCTCTCATCATTACGGACCTAAAGGTTGCAAACAACACACTGAAGGATAGTTACGAACACAAACACAATTACATCGATCTATTCAAAGGAGTGAATGAAAACATTGTGGACGGACTCAGATCACATGTAAGTGAACGTTGTGGAGATTACATATGATCGGAACTTGAACAGCCAAGTGAAAATAAATGTTGTGGAGATTACTATGATCGGAACTTGAACAGCCAAGTGAAAATAAATGTTCTTTTCTATTCGCGGCAGTCAATGGCATCTTACCAGACTGCGTTTTCCTGTTTCAGGGAAATTAACAGCCTCTGTTCATTTTTCTGCACAAATTATTACGCTTCGTTTTGGCAAGGATATTCAATGTTGCATAGTTTCTTTTTCTATTCTCTTTTCTGTTCTCTCAAATGGGTCCGTTTTGGCCAACGGAACTTTAGTTACTTTAAAATATTAGAAAAATTATAAGTCTCATTAGTCCAAAGTATATGCGTTTAAAAAGATAATGAATGATACTTTGTACAAAAAAAGATAATGATCGAGGGAGGTCATGTGGTGGATTTCCTCTTATGGTTTGATGTATTTGGTGGAGATTATCATATTAAGTCCACCTCTCCACAAATGAGCTGGGCAACAACCCATTTCGCCCCCCCAAAACAAAAACCCACTTCACTCCATCCAATTAGCTGGGCTTGGGTGGAGGCCAACCATCTACTTAGCTTAGAATGGACTGACCCAGTAACCAACCCATTTGACATCAGGCTAATGCCAGCATGATGTCAGACACGGATAGGATTTTTTTTTTTTTTTTTTTTTTTTGCACCAGGCGCGTGAGAAATATGTGCTGGTGGGCGCGCGTTCCCGACAGCACGCAGATGGGTGGGCCCGCGCTGCAAGTGCATTATAGGAAGTGAGACTTGGGTCACGTGGCGCAGCGATGGCCATTGGATTTCGAACAACTAGTTTTCTGGACCGTTGGAAATCCAACAATCAAGAGTTTGAAATCTAACAGGTAGTGACGTGGCAAAATCTGGACTATTCGATTTCTAGATTAATGGTATAGGTTTTTTGGCCAAAAAACTTTAAAAAAATTAATAAATAAAGAAAATGTCAGAAATCTTACAGTTTGCCACGTGTCCAATTTTAGGCTGTTGGATTTCAATCTTTTTGAAATCCAACAATCCAGATTAATTAACTTAATAAAAATTGTTAAAAAATATTAAAAATTGTTTAAAAAAATATAGAAAAAATAAAATGAAAATTTTTTTTTCTATAAATACCTAACCATCATCTTTCACCTTACACCACATTTTAATATTTTCGACACTTTCAACCAAAATTTTCATATACTTTTGTGTGAAAAAAATGGCTAATTAGACGATCATCGAAGATGTTACGTTGTGTGAATGTTGGGTTCAAGCTACTAATAACCCGATTACAGGTAATGAGATGCAGTTGCGAGAACTTTGGAGTAAAATTACAACATCATTTTGCGAGAAACTTGGGAAAAAATCAAAAAGTTGTCAAGGTTATTGGAAAAAAGAAACTCAACCAATCGCTTACTTGTTGGAAAAACGCCCTCTCTCAAGCTGCTAATAATCTAAGTAGTGGCATAAGTTTAGCGGATCAGGTGATAATATATTTATTTATTTATTTGTATTACACCCGCATTTTATAATATTGTCTTATCCCGCATTAATTACCTTGATTATAAAATTGTCTTCTCTTGTATTTTATAGGCACTTCAAGCATAAGTTTGGTACAATGAGAACAACAAAAACAAATCATTCAACCGCTGGGAACGTTGGAATGTTGTCAAAGCTTGTATCAACTTGTCCAGAAGTTGTCATGCATGGCATCCCTCTACACTCTTCGCCAAAAGCAGACTTGGACCAACAGGAAGGGAAATGCCTAAAGGGATGCCTGAAGCAGTGTTAGAGCTGACTCGTCCATCACTAATGCCTCAAGGTAAAAAGGTGGTAGTGAAAAAAGGGAGTTCTTCTAAGAATGACTACAAAATATAGGGACAAACTTGCTCACCAAGGTGAACTGAACTTGGCATGAGACGCGGCTAGAGATGAGGCAAAAGCTACAAATATGCAAGTAATCTTAGCAGCTATTGAGAGACGTGATGCGAATAATGAGAGACAAAGACAACTACTTAATTAAGAAAGGGAGATGCGTAGAGAAGAAATGATGGCTCTACAAGATCGTGACACTATGAACTAGTCTCTCGAATAAGCATCTTTGTATTCTAACGAAGATCCTAGCTACTAAGACTTTATGCAATTTCTTATTTATTTTTAGTACTTTATGTAGTCTCATATTTATTGTACTTTATGTAATTTCGTATTTATTTTTAGTATGTTATGTAATTTATTATTTATTTTTAGTAGTTTATGTAAATTCTTATTTATTTTTAGTACTTTATGTAGTTTCATATTTATTAAATAGCGTACTTTATTTAAACTAAGAGCATGTTTATTCAGACAAAATAAAACTACAAAAATAAACCAAATAAACTTAAAAAAAAAAACACACCAAATAAAATTACATAAACACATCCAATAAATTTATAAAAAACACACCAGATAAAATTACAAAAACACACCAAATTCTTACAAAATCATGACATGTGATGCTACGGAAATGGTTAAAATTCTCCATTAAAATATATCCACAAAAATTGTACTTTCAGATAATGACACATGACATGACAATATTGGTTAAAAATCCTATTCGAAAAGCATAATAATAATATTTTAATATGAATTGACTAGGCAATTCAGTTTAGAGCAACTCCACCCCATTGGGGTAGGTCGGCTCAAAGCACAAAAAACAGCCCAACACCCCCCAAAACTCTTCCAGCCCAGCCCAAGCCAACTTCTAGGTTGGCCCAAAATGTGCTGAGCCAAGGTCCGACCTATGTGACGTCGCATTGGCGTCAACATGACGTCACTGGCCAGTTTTGAATTTTTTTTGCGCCAAGCGCATGGGAAACATGCGTGAGTGGCCGCATGTTCCCAACAAGAAAAAGGGGTATGTGCTGGCCACGTGCTTCGGCATGGGCCATTGGATTTCCAACGACTAGTTTTTTGGACCGTTGGATTTCCAACGGTTAAAAAATTTTGAAAATCAAATCCAACGGCTAATGACGTGGCACATTTTGGGACGTCTGATCCCAAGATCAACGGTCCACGATTTTCGCCCAAAAATGAAAAAAAAATGCACAACGGTCAGAATTATGACTGTTAGCCACGTGTCAACATCTAGGTTGTTGGATTTGAATCTTTTTCAAATCCAACGGTCTAGATTAATTAACTTAATAAAAAATTATTAATAATTGTTTAAAAACACAGAAAAAAAACTTTATTATTTTTTTCTATAAATACCTAACCACCATCTTCCACAAAATAGTACTTTCGGATAATGACATATGGCGTGACGAGATTGGTTAAAAATCCTATCCGAAATTAAAACTTTTTTTTTTATTTTATAAAAAAAATTAATAATATTTTAAGTGGGCTGGGTGCCAGCACATTTTGTAAGGGGTGGAGATCGTTTGTGCTAGCGTATTTTTTAGGGATGGAGATGCATTTGGCCAATTACTATTCATTGGGGTCTATCGCTATTCATTGAGTGGATTAAATGAGCTGGGTGCCAACGTATTTGCTCATAGGGATGGAGTTGAACTTGGATAATTATTATTCATTGCAATCAATTACTATTTACTTAGGTGGATTGAATTGACTCTTGACCAGGGGTTTTTAAATGAGTTCTACTTGGTTTGCAATTCGGGTTTATTTAACCCTATTGAATACTATAATGTTAGCTGGGCCTAGAAGTTGCAGCAGTAAAAAGCCCAAATCATGCCATCCGAGAAAAGGCAACAGAATGTCAGCTGGAGGTGCATGTGGCTGATTGTGGACTTCTTATTTTTGTGTTGCACACACTAACGGTTGCCAACCAAACTCATGAACATATTTAACTTCTCTCTCGCTTAGTTCTTCTTCTTTTCAGGTCACACTGCAAACTCAGTCTGATTCACCTTCAACCAAGTGCTCCCTCCTCAAATTGTAAGCTCTCTCTCTCTCTCTCTCTCTCTCCCTCTCTCTCTCTCTCTCCTGATTTAATTTTCTTCTTTTGTGTAATATTATTCTGGATATTTGTTTGGCTTTCATTTGGGTTTTGATCAGTGATCTAACAAGCACCATTCAGGCTCTAGGCAATGCACCACCATGATTATTCCTCAAGCGTTTAAAAAATTAAAAAGGTTGCCTAGGTGCCCGCTTAGACTGCATAGATCATAACTCTCACATGAATAGAAAATAGATAACTTTTATTTTGTATTATATTTTATCAATAAATTGTAGTAGGCTTGTTGGATACCTGGATGAACACTCATTATATTTTTGGTCGTAATTTTCAATATGTTTTAGTACTTTATAATTAATGTCATTTTATTTTATTACTTGTGTATCTCAATATAATTATGTATTTGCATAAGTACAAGTAAACATTTATTCATATGTTATTATGATAAATTTAATTAACACTAAATAAAACCTAGGCCCCCACTAGACGCCTAGGTGATAGCTGTGGTCTAGCACCTTTTAGCACTTAGGTTTCGATGCTTTGCTATTTTCCCCAACTAATTAAATTTGCCATTTATGTTGATTTAAAAATAATTGTTGATATTTTTGGCTAATTTGCAATTTTGCATTGATTTGATTGGGTTTACTTGTTTGAAGTTGCAGTGTAGCCAATTTGATTGGATATCGAAGACAAGGGCGGAAGGAGAGGCATTCCTTCTTTAGCGTTATTCTTGCAGGTTGCACCATTGGTCATTTGGTAAGTTTCAAGCACTTGCATCTCTTTAATTTCCTGCTTTTGTTTTGAATATTTTTGGTACTCTGCAATACTTACTGCTACTGGGGATATATGTTCGAAATCCTTTTCACTTTCCGTGTATTTGATTTTAGAACTTGTAAGCATGCTTAAGGTCATAGAAGTGCCTGCTATTTGATTATTTAGTAAAATGTGTAACATATGCTATAAATGTTAGAATTGCCCCAAATGACTACATCTTTGAGTATGATAACTGAATCGACACATTTTGTTTCTTAGTTCACATAAGAAATATGTAAAAGTTTTGATTTCTAGTCCCTGAAGAGCAGTAGTGGTTAATTGGGGCTCAAGAAAAGGTATAGAGAGAGAGAGAGAATGGAGCAGTGTTCAACTGGGGCTCTAGTCCCGGTAGTGAAACCAGAACCAAAGGAGTCAAGCATCAGGGATTTGGCAGATCTAGGCAGCGGTAACATGGGTTGTCCAGTGCATGAGAAAGGACTGGCAGAGGTCGACAGGGACTTGTTATGTCCAATTTGTATGCAGGTGGTAAAGGACGTCTTCCTCACAGCATGTGGTCATAGCTTCTGCTACATGTGCATCAAGACCCACCTCAGCAACAAGAGCGACTGCCCTTGCTGTGCCCAGTTCCTCAGCACCAACCAATTGTTCCTTAATTTTTTGCTGGACAAGGTCTCCTTAAATTCCCACTCCTTAAAGATGAAAAATGATATACTTGAAACTGCAACTTACTGTTGTACGACGTGTATTGTAGCTTCTGAAGAAGACCTCGGCTCGTCAAATTTCCAAAAGTGCATCCCCTGTAAAGCATTTTCGCCAGGCATTGCAATAGGTGAGTTTGGCTGTATGAGTCAAGTAAAATAATATATGAATTGTCGTTTGCTGTCTGAATATGGTGGTGTGCTGTGATAGGGATGTGAAGTGTCAATCAAGGAGCTAAACACCCTGTTGGCACTCCTGGCAGAGAAGAAGAGGAAAATGGAACAAGAAGAGGCGAAGAGAAACATGCAAATACTGCTTGACTTCTTGAATTGCCTAAGGAAGCAAAAAGTTGATGAGCTTAATGAGGTTTCTTCGTAAAGGTGTTAGTTGAAATATATTTGATTGAATTGAATTAAATGGTATCTGTTACTAAGTCAATTCGATATTGCAGGTGCAAACCCATCTCCAATTTATCAAAGAGGACATAGGTGCAGTAGAGAGGCGTAGAATGGAGTTATACCGTGCCAGGGACAAATACTCTATCAAGCTGCGGATGCTTGGAGCGGATGATTCTATTTATGGGGCAAGAAAGCAATGGCTTTCCTCTACAGATAACAATACCAGTGCACTTAGTGGACGATGAGGGATGTCTTCTTGGAATCTTCTAAGAAAAGATGCATCAGACTCCCAGTATATGACTCAAACTGGTCTTGCCATAGCCAGAAAAAAGCGGGTCCATGCACAGGTCAGTGACTGTCCTGTAATGATTGTAGACTAATTTTGCACTTTGTGTGCTTCTATTTTATAATGAATATACTACCCCTGGGATCTTTGCTATTATTTAAAGGCAACCCTCTCAATCATCCAAAACCTATTTCTTCATTTGCTCCTCAACAAAAGCCACTTCAATTATACCCTATAAATGCATTAATATACCTCTTTGTCAACTTGGCAGGAAATCGATACTTATACTGGGTTTTGGTTATGGGGTTTCTCGACTTTAGTTGAGTTTACATTTATTTTTAGGGAATTGTTATTAGCACTCCAAAATAGTCACGCCGCACTCCTCCCTACCTTTTTTATTCCATTAGGAAGGAGTGAAGAATGAATTTTTTTAATGTCAGCTCCCGTATTGGTCAATTTACTTGAATTTAAGGTAAGCTAGACCCTCCTCATTTTTACGGCTGTCTTGGTTTGTTCTCATTCCATCCCTAGCTGTAGTTTGGTGAACTCCAAGAGTGTTACCTGCAAAAGCGGCATCAGATGGTGAACCAACCATATTCCCAGCAAGAACAGGGCAAAGGTGTAATACAAGGAGAATGTTATACTGCAGGTCTTGCTGATTTTCAAACAGTACTCACTACATTAACACGTTATAGGTATGATCACAGATATTGGATCCCTTACAGAAATTTACTTTTTGTTTGGGTTAACAGTCAGATATACGATTTTATTAACTATAATCACCATTCTTTTTTGTTGGCTATGAAACAGTCGAATGAGGGTCATTGTTGAACTTAGGCATGGGGATCTATTTCACTCCCCCAATATAGTATCCAGGTGATAGTTACATTGCATATACTGTCTAAATTTCAGAATTAAATCTCTCGATTCCTTATGGATGAACTATGTTCTGGAGAAGTTGTAACTGGTATTGTTAACCTCATATGTTCATTTTCATTGCAGCATTGAATTGACTGTGATTATGAGTTATTTGCTACTGCCGGAGTATCACAGTGCATAAAAGTTTTTGACTTCTCTTCGGTATGATTTCGATTTTAAGATTGTTTTTACCATTACTTCCAACAACATTATTTTTCTACCTACAGTCGGTATTGTCAACTTCTAAAAGCAAGGCTGTTGAGATATTTTTGGTTGCTTGAAGGCATCGTCTAGTCAAAATGTCAAATACTAGAAGAAAGGGTGTTCAGATATTTTCAACAAAGACAATTTGCTGTATCTTTTTTATTGTTTGAATGCCTTCCTCTAACATATCAATATAGTTTTGATTCAATACAAAAGTTGATTTTACTTGGTATATTTGAACAAATAGAACTAACCATTGAACAATTAGCCAATTTAAAGAAAATTACTTGAATCGTAAACATTCATGTATGGTATTTAAAAAATCTCTCATAATTTATGTTTTTTTTTTTTTTTTCTGGATCTGGAGTATGAAGAATATTTGTTGATGGTATGACACAAAAACAACAACAACCAAACCTTATCCCACTAAGTGGGGTCAGCAGTATGAATCCTAGAACGTTATTGTGCTCGGTTTTGCACCAACTCTTCTGTTAGTGACAAGTACTTCATATCATTTTTTATAGTCTCTTTAAAAGTGTTCATAGGTCTTCATCTACCCCTTTTGCCGTGGGTCTCACATCTTCTAACCGGAGCATCTATAAGTCTTCGGGTTTATATATCCAAACCATCTAACCAATTTTCTCTCATCTTATCTTCAATTGTGGCCACTCTTATTTTACCTCGGATATCCTCATTCTTAATCATATCCTATCTTTTGTGCCCAGACATCCAACAAAGCATTCTCATCTCCGCTACACACATTTTTTGCACGTATTGCTTTTTGACATTTTAACATTTCGTACCATAAACCATCATTGGACTTATTGCCGTTCTATCACTTGAGCTTCAATGGCATACGACTATCGCACAACACACCGGATCCACTCTTCCACTTCATCTATCCAGCTCGTATTCTATGATTGAGATATCCATCTAATTCTCCGTTATTTTGCAAGATAGATCCAAGACAACTAAAACGTCCACACTTTGGTGAGGGGGTTGGTTTCTTAGACACACTCAAATTATGAAGCCAGCCAATCAGTTGACATCTCATTGACTACTGTATATGGCTTCATGGAAATTTTGATATTGATTGTTAATGATATTTCTTTAACAGGTTTTGAATGATCCAGCTAACGTGCACTGTCCTGTTATGGAGATGCCTACACGTTCAAAGCTTAGTTGCTTGAGCTGGAACAAGTTTACTAAAAACCATATAGCCAGTACTGATTATGAGGGAATAGTAGCAGTTTGGGATGCAAATACTCGGCAGGTAAGTGATGTTACTTGTTCTGATCGATGTGTCATGCGTGATTTGAACTTTTGTACTTGTTACATCACCTTTAGGTTTTTTGCTCATGCTTAAACTTTTTCGACAGAGTTTCATGGAATATGAAGAGCATGAAAAACGTGCTTGGAGTGTTGACTTTTCATGCACAGAGCCCACAAGGCTTGTATCTAGTAGTGATGATTATAAGGTACTCTCAAAATCTTTATATGTTAAACCAAGTATTTTATTATGCTTACGTGACCAGAAATGTAGTACCAGTATCTTTTTGGAAAAGCAATGAAATATTATTACCGTATGCACCATTTTTTACTTATAAAATCATTAGTAAGAAATTTTTGAGAAAACCCCAAGGCGGAAAATTGCTATTGTGTATGCTAATATATATTGTTGTGACTTTCGGGTTTAGGCAAATGTTGTATTTACTATGCTTGTCTTAAGGTTGGCTTGGTTGGTTTAGGCTAACAAAATAGTTGATGTGTCCTTGTGCCCTTTGACGATGCATATTGGTTGTGGAACTGTTTCCTATGTTTTAACTTTTAGAAATACCAGTAAATATGTCTTTTTTAACAATGCCAAACAATATTAGATCCCCCGCTTTATATACCTTGAGGTTGCGCTCACAGCTTCCCATCTGACTTTCGGGATTTAAGTGAGCAATTTTGAGTGACACGTACTTTTGCTTTCTCCTTTTTGGATGCTCAAGGAAGGGATCATTATAAACTAACCACATCCTTTATACCCTGTATATAAATCAGGTAAACCTTTGGTGCACAAGGCAGGAAGCTAGCGTTATTGATATTGATATGAAAGCCAACATATGTTCTGTTAAGTATAATCCGGGATCTGGCAACTGCATTACGGTATGCACCTTTCATTGCATGTATTGGAGAAACTTTAAGGCACACTATCTGCTTCATTGTTTGATCATGTGTAGTACTTGAATGATTTGAGAGCAACCTTGGTAATTTTCTTGCTTAATTTGCAGTAATATACGGTGCCTGAGAAATGCACCGGACTAACATGCCTTCAGCTGGCATGTGCATACGCTAATGTGTGCATGCACACATCTATTAAGTTTTTCTTTGACATTTTGTGGTGGGTGGGGTATGTGGTGCAAGAGTCATATACATGATTTGTCCTGTAAGCTGAAACCTTCTTCTTCTGCTTCCTTTTCCAGGTTGGTTCAGCAGACCATCACATCCACTATTATGATTTAAGAAATCCAAGCGAACCACTTCATGTGTTCACTGGGCATGGGAAAGCTGTTTCTTATGTAAAGTTTTTATCAAACTATGAGCTTGCCTATGCATCCACTGATAGCACATTGCGGTTATGGAATGTGAGGGATAATATTCCAGTAAGTAATTATTCCATGAAGCGAAGTTAGTTTAGTACACTTCAATAGTTAACAAGTTATTATATGCTCTAATCTACACGGTTTATGAAACCAATTGAGAAAATATAACAGATTTGACTTATTGACATCATGTTATGAAACTTAATTATCGATTAACTAAGTTGTACTCTTCATCTGTGTTTTGTTTGAAGGTTCGTACTTTCAAAGGTCACACAAATGAGAAGAACTTTGTAGGTCTTACAGTAAACAGCGAATACATTGCATGTGGCAGCGAAACAAATGAAGTGTTCGTGTATCATAAGGTTAATGGCATTCAAACTTAACCCATTCCTGCTTTTTGTTACCTAGTGATTAAGTAAAATTTCAGGGTATAATTTTTCAGGAAATCTCTAAACCGATGACTTGGCATAAATTTGGGTCGCCTGATTTGGATGACGTTGATGATGATGCGGGGTCATACTTCATTAGTGCTGTATGTTGAAAGAGTGATAGCCCTACCATGCTAACTGCTAACAGTCAAGGAACCATTAAAGTGTTGGTTCTTGCGGCGTAGACAACTCAATGGAAAACTAAAAGAAGGTTTCACGAGAGAGAGTTGTTTCTACGGTTCGATATTTGGTTGTTGAAGTCTAAATGCTAGGATTGAGATGCAATGCCAGCGAATGTTTCATTATTTGTTATATACAAAGAAAAGATACTAAATGTGCCAAAGAAAGTGAATATATATAGAGCAAAAATAGCTTTGGTTTGCGAGTAGACTTCTGTTTTATGCCCCAAGTCTTCGGTTCTTGAGTTCTCTAAGCCAATGGCTTATTGTGTATATCACAAAATTGATATAAACCAATTAGATATTGGACAGGAAGAGTAATAGTATGTTAACATAAGATTATAAGCACTGAAAATCGTATATTAACGGTGAAACCCAGGTCAGTAGGTTTTTCCGAGGAATATGCAGAAGCTTGTAGTGGACCGTCTGCTATCGGTGCAGCCAGTCAGCATCGGAGAATGCAAAGAAGGTGGTTCTCTCTCCTTTGCCCTCTCCCTCTTTTCCTCTCATCTCATCTCCTTTGTTCCCTTCCCCTTCCCAGCTTCCTTCCTCTTCTTCCTTCGCCTTTTCCAGTTTGCTCCTTTTCTTTTTTTATTCTCGGTTCTCCGTTGAGCGTAATCTCAGTTCTCCTTAAGTCGAGTCTCAACTATCCCGAGCTTCATGCCCCTTATCCGGTGTTTTTCGCTTGCTTTTACTGCTTTCTGTCTTTTATTTTTTCTTCCTCTCCTCTCCCTAGTTGTGATACTTCATCCCTATCCCACCATGTGTTTGGATTGGTGGGCTCCAATCAAAAATTGGATACCAAATCCACCTCCCTCCCTCACTTCCCTTCCCCCAATAGCATATGTTACTTTGTTTGTATATATTTGCAGAGGTTCGTGAAAGGGACTTAGATCTGGGGTCTATTTTCTCGGTTCGGAGTTTGGCTTCCTCTGAGGATGTGACGGCGGCAACAATGTGGTATTTGCTACCCGATAGTAAGGTTTTTTATTGTTTGTTTTTTTTGTAGCCTTCGGGCCTAAGCTGGTGTGGGCCTCTTGTTGTTTCTTGGACTGCCGCTCACATTTTTTTTGGGCCTTTTACTTTCTCTGTAGTTGTCCAGCCGATTCTTTTTGGGCCTTGTACTAGTTTTTTATTGCAACAAAAAATAATGTTTGTGATAAAAAAACAAAAAACAAAAACAAAATACAAACTGCTAGTTTAGGGACCGCTCAACAACTATTTCGTTTTTAGATTTTATTTTTATTTTTATTTTTTTTTAATATTGAAAATTCGTTTGGTAACTACTTTGAATTTTTAGTTTTTTGGGTAAAAAAAGATGAAAACTAAATACTAAAAGTCAAATTTTGAAAACTTAATAAAGTAGTTTTTACTCTTTAGTTTTCAAATTTCAAAAATAATAAAAACTGAACGCGTCTACATGGTTATCAAAAGACTTCTTAGCGTCTAGCATTAGATTGGATTTAATAACTCACAGTTTCAATACATTTAAAGGTCATTTAATAACCATTCGTATTCAAATTTTTTGAGAATTTCACTCCTGTTAGTAATGCTATGTAGAGTAAGTGGGGGATTATATGGCCACTGAAGACTATTATTGAAGGCATTTGTTGATTGCCCCATCATTTTTCAATATTTTTTGGAGTTATGCTTTTAGAGAATTTTTTTCTGTTAACACAATGCGGAGAGAACTTATTTCATGTCGTGTTAACTGCTTCTAATCCTTCCATTTATTTGCTAACACACACTCGTTCTTAATTCTTACACTTCTCTCAATTTTTTGTCGTTAGATCGAGTGAATTGAAGAAGACGAATGACAAAAAATTAACAAGAGTGTGGAAGGTAAAAATAGATGTGTGAATAACATTATTCTTTAGAAAACACACACTCTAGGAACGGCCGCTTCTGCTTTCCGCCCGATTTTGCTTTTCCATTGGATTGCATGGTGGGGATTGTACTTAATCCACTCTCCTACTTCCTTAGCGTGGATAGTATCATTTGTAAAACAAAAAACAAAAAAAAAACAAAGAAACAGTAGCCGTAGGATCTATTTTAATGAGATTTTGCGGCTGGGATTAACTATGAGTTATAACCAGACATGTAGCTCTGAGGAACACAGACACCCATCCTTCATCCCTAAATTGTCAAATCCCTAACCCTAAACCCCCAATTCCTTCCCTTTCCTCTCAATCTCAGCGTAATTGAGCTTAATTTCGTGTCGAGGGTCCGAAAAGAAAATGGAAGGATTAGAAGTGAAATGGAAGAAACAGGCACATTGATGGTGGTCTCAATCCCTTCACTACGTTCATCTCATTCCGTCTCAACAGATTTATACAGCCATGGCCGTACTGCTATTCACCATGTTTTTGCTCTTACTGGGTATGTATGTATGTATATATGTATATTTGCAGTATAAATTTAGTTCTTGAACTTGTCTGTAATTTTAATTATTTTGATTTGTTTATATATTTTGTTGATGTAGTTAGGTTGTTGAAGCGCCCAAAAGCTAATACGATACTAGTGACTGGGCTTAGCGGCAGTCGCAAGACTGTGCTTTTCTATCAAATAAGCATTTTCGCAGCTTATTCAATTTTCTTCGTTAAATTAGTAACAGTATCATATGACTTAATGTGTAGTAGATAGAAAATAGATTCACCAATTGACCTGCTTTTCACAATCATTCGTTAGAGCTCACTAGTCTCATGCTTGGTCCATGATATGTAATGCAATATAATATTTATGTTAGGCCAATTAATAGGATAAAAATTGTGCAAGCTTTCTACGAATTGGTTTTGCGTATTGGATTGTTTTTCTGTCAACATTGTAAAATTGTCGTGCGTTTAAGATGTTATGTTGGTCCTTTGCTTATGTTGTATCCTTTGGTTTTCTTTTCCTTTTATATATTTTCCGTACTCAATGCTTGTTTCTAATATGATTTTATCTTGGTAGAAATTCTAAATGCTTTTTTGTTATGTTCTTTTTTCCCCCTGTTTTTGAGTTTCCTTGATGGCCTTTTATTACATTGCAATGTGGATCTTACTTTTGTGATATGACTTGATGCACATGCCAGTGTCGGGATGACTCTTTTCATCAAGGTATTGTCACGCCTATGGTCCTTCAAGCACTTGATGATGCTCACCCTTCTTTTCATTGTCCCTAACAGAATGGAAAGGTAAATCCTATTTATGTTATTGATGTTTCTGGGCATTCTCGCCTAGATGATTTCCTCCCTGAAGTTGCTGGTATAGTGTTTGTGGTCGATGCTGTGGAATTCTTACCAAATTGCCGTGCTGCTTCAGAGTAATATTTTCCCCCTTTTAGTACATAGCTAGAATGTGATATTGAACAATGACTATTTTTCCTTCAAGATTATGCTTACATCCATTTTTACCACTTGATGGTAAATAGTGCCAGCCCTACGGGTCTAAGGTCCTAGAGGTGATAAAAATGATCATAACAGACAGAGACATCCAAAATTTGGGATGTAAGCATATAGATGCTTACTTTGCATGAAACTCAAGTTTTTCACAGTAGAAGATGATGTTTGGAGTTTTATTTGCACCATGTACCTGTATGATATTTTGACCAAGGCGAGTGTGGTGAGGAAGAAAATTCCAGTTCTTATTCTTTGCAATAAGACAAACAAAGTGACGGCACATAGCAAGGAATTTATTCTAAAACAATTGGAGAAGGAAATGTAAGATTTGAATTGTTCTAACATCAGTGTCTTTTTTTTCTCTAATTGATCTTAAACTTGTAACGCAAGCTTTCAAATGGTGTTAATGAGATAACTATATTGTTCGTCTTTGTATCAGGAATATATTTTATATTGATAACATTTGGGTTTTCCGTAAATATATTGCTTCCAGTAACAGTTTTGCCGTGATTTTCTATTTAGCATCACATTCGGGACAAATTTTTCATTTAAATGCTACTCTTGTTTTTTTAACCCTTGTTTATGCAAGTGTTCATTGGCTCAATAATGCTCTGTGATGTTATGATTCATATTCATCCTATTTCTGATTCATATATCGAAACCCTAATATATTTGTGACATAACATCTTATAGTGACAAATTACGAGCATCAAGAAGTGCAATATCAACAGCTGATATTACTAGTTTACACTCGGA
This sequence comes from Pyrus x bretschneideri, assembly GCF_019419815.1. Taxonomy (NCBI): domain Eukaryota; kingdom Viridiplantae; phylum Streptophyta; class Magnoliopsida; order Rosales; family Rosaceae; genus Pyrus; species Pyrus x bretschneideri. The sequence continues at coordinate 807,392 of NW_025999657.1, forward strand.
GCACTTGGAGAACGATTTGCATTTTCACAGTGTCAAAACAAAGTTACAGTTGGAGAAGCTTCTGGCCTTGGTGGTGAAATTTCCCAGGTGGAGCAATTTATCAGAGATAACATAAAGTCGTAGGATATTTGATCCCATTTCATGAATTTATTGTAATTTCTTGTAAGTTAAAAGATGTTCCAAGTGATTATGGCTCATTGCATTTGGGATGTTCACGCTGCTCGATTCTTAAATGATTTTTTAATCCCTTTTAATTGCATTTTTGCAATGTCTAGCCATCCTTGTTTTTAGTGCTAACCACACGTCCATTTTTACTTCTCACACACCCTTCTTAATTTTCGGCTATTGAATTGAATGAATTGAAAAAAATTAATGGCCAAAAATTAACAAGGGTGTGGGAGGTAAAAATTGATGTATGAATAGCACCATCCAACACAAAATATGTACAAAACAAAGTTTTGATAAAAAAAAAAAAAACTCATGGGGTAGTCTTTTGAAGACCTTCCGATTGTATAATAGGGACGTAAAAGTATCCATCAAGTGCTCAATGAAATCTTATTCGATAAAAACTCGGTAGGACTTGCTCTGCATCTGTTGACAGATTTGCTCGGAAGCTATAGATACATGTTGACAGGCTTACAACATTATTCGGCTGACGATTACAGAAGCCCCAAGTGCTTGACAAATTAGATCACTTAATAAATTGAAAAAGATTTTGCACATCTCACGTGTTATTTTCGTCTAAGAGAGAGATGGACTCAATCACATAGAGAAGGTATGGTTTCCTTTTTTTTTTTTTTTTATCCAAGAAAGAATGATTCGTGACTCCAAGTCATTTAAAAATAAAACCAAATAAGTCACCTATCATGTGCAGTTCTGCCTAAGTGTCATAACCTATTGTCTAAGCGCCTAGGCATTAATCGTGGGAACCTAAGCCCCTTTTGAGAACACCGAGTAGTAGTGGCCTGAAAGGTAATGGTGGTGGCAGCATGGGTGACAGCAGTAAAGAATGTGGTGGTGGTGGTAGTGGTGGTAACGGCAATGGTGGTGAGATGTAATGGTGATGGTGGCGACGGTGGGAAGGGTGATGGCAGTAGAGAATGTGGTGGTTGTGATGGCGGTGATGTTGGTCGAATATGGTGACAATGTGATGGTATCGAAGGTTGTGGTGGCAACAATAGTGATTCTATGATGGCCATGGCAAGGTGGCGGCGGCAGATGTACTTTTATTTCTTAAAACTTTAACTTTGTTTGTCACTTAGTAACACAATCTATTAGTATTCTTTCTCTCTTGTAAATGAAAGGCATTAGGTTTGTTACTCGTTGAAGGTGTATTTGAACAAATTTTATTATGTCTGGATCATTATGTTGCTTAGCCTAAGTCTCTCACCCTTTTAGTGTAATATATCTTTGTATTCGTAAAGAAAACAAAACATGAATGTTGTTATAGCCTGCATCATGAGGATCAATCATGATACGACAATAGAAGTTCAAAGGAACTTGCATAGACTAGTTTTATCTAGAACACATAACACCTTCTATAATTCGATCAAGAGTTCATTCTCTAAAGTGTGTATTTGATCAGTCAAGGATAATGTGAATAAATTAAGCCCGTTGCATGTTCTGTAAAGAAGTCATTTTGGACATGCTAGAGTTATAGCCTATGTCGTTGATATGAATCTCACTAAAACTTTGGAGGAGTTTGAGAAAGTTGACTTACACCCTAAGTCGAACTTTGAGATGAAGGATCTTGGGAAAACTTGTTCATGTCTTGGCATGAGGTTCGAGCATTGTTCTGATGGTATCCTAGTCACCAATCAAATTACCCATGATCATCTGTATGTGTTGACCCTAAAAACTACCAAGCATACGTGGCACAAAGGCCGAGTAATCAATAAGCTAACTACGTTCTTCAGTTGTGTGCAGGGTATGCCAACTCATTGGCCGAGCATGGCAAGGGAGTAAAATATGTTGACGTCACATTAGACGTGCTTGTGACTTCTTGATCTTGTGACTACGGCCGACGAAGGAACACGTCTCAGCCTTTGGGTTCTAGAGTCTAAAGACAAGGCTGCTAGTTCTGCGAAGTTCAATATCAAATTCGGCTTTCAATGTGCCGAATGTAGTAACATGTAACACCTCACTTCGCCGAGAAAGCTAATGAGATGACTTCTATCAATAAGGATTCGAAAATCCTTCTCGACCAAGACTTGGATAAATAACCAGTCGACCTCGACGCAGTGCTGTTTATCCAAACTGAAGGTGCTTCGCGGTCGACTGATTCTACGGCAACAGTGTTGTTTGTCTAAACTGAAGATGTCACCAGTTGTCTTCACAGTGCTGTTTATCCAAACTGAAGATGTGTTAGTGGAAAAAGAAAATAAAAATCTCAAGGTTTTTGAGAGGTTTCGCGTAGAGCGAGAGTTTGCGTAAGGCAGTTTGTGTGTTGAATTGGATATGCCTTCAAATGTTGCATGCGACTCTGTATTTATAATGGACGTCTTTCGCTTCCTGATAACTTTGTAGAGTCCAATTGCAATTCTAATTTGCAGAACTAAAGTTGATCCGCATCAAAAGCCAAGGCATATCCTTCAAATTAATCTGTGGGATTTGTTCTTGACCTTTCAAACCTAAAAAAAAGTTAGGCTTATCACATCACATTAGAAACCAAACCTATCTAGGCTTCTCCATAATCTTTACCAATGCATGCATCCTGATCCCTACAATACTTTGAATGGACAATAATCAGTTTGCAACACACCACTTGTCAATTAACCAAACTGATCCCACCCACACATTCACACGCCAAAACATCCAAATCAGCTTGAATTGTGCTGCCATGTTTCCAGTTGGAAATACATATCTCATCTTTTATAATAAGTTATTATTAAAAGATAATTACGATAAAACACCATAACATTATCCTTTAATAATAACAAAATGAATTATCTTCAATTTTCATCTGACAATGTCAAACTATGCTCACTCAACACCCTTGATTGCACGGGCCGATAGTGTAAATTTGGGTCCAAACAGTACGCTAGATCCAAAGTGACACCTTTGAAGAGGTTATGGAATCCAAAGTTCCATATTTGAGTACGATTGGAGTTTGTTGTACTTAGCTCGTTGCATTAGGCTGGACATCTCTTTCGATGCGCCTATATGCCACCATTAGGTTGGTGAAAGACGTTTTTTTTCTTATATCTTTATGGAACTACGAAATTTGGGCTTGTTTATCCCTAGCATCTCTAGATCTAGTCCCTGATCATTAGAGTGATGCTTGCCTTGTTAGTTATGTTGACACAGAGTTCCTTATCAAACTCTCACAAGGCACATTTTCAAAGACGTTTTATACCTTTATCGTTGGGAATACACCAATATTTTGGAGGTCCATTGAATAGAGCTTAGTTGCGATGTCTTCGAACCTTGATAAGCTTGCCGCGCCTCATTACGACGCTATGCCTCACTACGCCACATGTGAGTAGACACGGCTGAGAGCTCATGTTGAGTATGTTCGAAGCACTTGTATATTTTTATTCATCTTTGAGTCCCCACAATGATCGATGAAGACTATGCCATGTGTGTCAACCCAAGGAGACCATACCAAGCTTATGGCGTCTAAGAAGAGTGAAGTCAAGAAGATCTCATGTCAAGACAACCTTGCTGATCTCTATACAAAATCATGCCCGAAGTCCACCTTCCCGAAGTTTGTCGGAGGAGTTGGATTGCCTACACTATCTTATTTGCAACACTGGTAGTTTTAGGGGAGTTTCGTCGAACTTAGCTAAAGTATTTTGAGTGCACCCAGTTTGGGTTGGTCATAACCTCGACAACCTCGCCGTCCCTCTCTCAATATTTAATTACTCCAACCGTTTTTAATTTTTTTAATTGGAATTTTGTGGAGGAACATTATCCGTCCCCAGACCCCTGAGGAGGCAAATCGTGCCCGTTTCGTGCGCCGGTCTCCCTTTTGCCCACCTCCCCACCCTATTCTTCACCGGTCCCACCCACTGTCCGTACACAACACACAGACTCTTCTCTCTCTCTCTCTCTCTCTCTCTCTCTCATAAAAGCAGCAGCCTAGGGTTTTAAAGCCAACCATGGATGGAAATGGCTTCTGAAAAACCCTATCCAATAATCTTCACTTCTTTCTCATTACCCTAATTTCTCAATTCTATAATCAATTTCTTCAACGGCAATATGGGGGGCGCTGATAACAACAACGGCGACGAGATATCAGTGGCCGCCGGCGGACAACAGGCGGCTTCGGGTTCAAGTTCGGCTCTGGCGCCGGCACCCTTACTGAAATCCAACGCCCTGCCGCCGTTCCTGTGCAAGACGTACGACATGGTGGACGACCCGGCTACCGACCCGGTCGTGTCGTGGACCCCCACCAACAATAGCTTTGTGGTTTGGAAACCGCCGGAGTTCGCCAGGGACCTCCTTCCCAAGTACTTCAAGCACAATAACTTCTCTAGCTTTGTTAGGCAGTTGAACACCTACGTATGTCTCTCTCTCTCTCTCTCGCTCTCTATATACGTGTATATATTTCTCACTGTTTAAAAATATGCTTTAAATGGTGATTGATTTTGGTCAGTGATTGGTGGAGACAGAGATTGGTCTTATCTGGGGATTAGTGTTGTATACAGGTTACCCAAATGTGAACCAATTAGGCATATAATTGTGCCGAAAAGACCCTAGATTTTCTGGTTAAGTCTTTGGGTCAATGACTACGATACCCCATTTGGTTTCTAAGAGAATTCAGGGTAACATGTATGGAGTGTTGGGTTTTTTCTTTTATGTTTGTTCATCTTTGGGAGTTGAAGCTGTTGACTTTGGTTTTTTGTTTTCGGGCTACTAATACCACTTAAAAAATGTGCAATTTGAAAGTTTGATCTCACTTATTCCTGCATTTTCTCAGCAATCAGATGGAGCAGAAGTGGGATAAAAGGGAAAGAATGTGAGGGCTGATTACAAGGTTAATTATAAATGTAGATATTTTAAATATGTTTGTGGCATTTGCAATACTGACCCGGCTGAGGGCTAGCTGCTGATGATAGAGCAGGCGGATGTGTTTTTTAATGTTTTGTATAACTGATTGATTAAGAACATCTTAATGAGAATATTTCAACATCAAAACTGAGCCTGTTTGTTTATTTTTGAGTTGTACATTGTGCCAGTCTTTAAGTCTCTGACATGACCTTTTGACTGTCTGTTCTTGGAACTATGAAGTATTTAGTATGCTAGCTGCTATGTGATCTATGCATAGGCATACTGACTTACTGTCTTTTAAGTTTTCTAGTATCCTTGTAGTTTGGGTCGTAGTTTTCTCTACGCCTTGGTTATACGTCCTCTTTTTGGTCAGCAAATTGCTAATTGGATGCTTCATATGGTCATTCTGTCTTATGATAGCAAATATATTCGCTTACATGTGATGGCTAATGCATTTGACTCTAACTGAGTGTAACGACCACCACTGTGTGGCATTTTTCCATGGATGACTAGAATACTCCATTTGGTTGCTCAGAGAATTTAGGGTAATATGTATGGAGTGTTGGGATTGCTCTTTTGTGTTTTCTTTTTGGGGAGTCGAAGCTTTTGGTTTTGTTTTTTTTTTTTTGTTTTGTTTTCGGGCAATTATACCATTTAAAGAAATAAGAATGTGCGATTTGAAAGTTTGATCTCTCTTCTTCCTGCATTTTCTCAGCAACCAGATGGAGCAGAAGTGGGATAAAAGGGAAAGAAAGTGAGTGCATGATTACAAGGTTAATTATAAATGTAGATATTTTAAATATGTTTGTTGAATATGCAATCTGACCCGGCTGAGGGCTAGTCAAACCTTTATACAGGTGATGATAGAGCAGGCGGATATGTTTCTTTATGTTTGCTATTACTGATTGAATAAGAACATCATAGTCAGAATATTTTAACAGAAAATCTGTTGTTTTGGACAGTTTTGAGGTTCTAATTTCTCTGGGTCTGGAGCATCGAGCACGTATGGTGTTTGTGTATTTTGAGTTGTACTTTGTGCCAGTCATTAAGTTTCTAATGACCTTTTGACTGTCCTTGGAACCATGAAGTATTTGGTTTGCTAGCTTTTATTAGATCTATGACTTGGACATGCTAACTTACTTCCTTTTAAGGTTTCTAGTATCCTTGTAGGTTGGGTCATAATTCTGTCTACGCATTAGACTTGGTAACTAGCTAAGCTGTAAGCTTCATATGGTTATTCTGTCTTATGATAGCAAATATCTGCACTTGTGATGGCTAATTCATTTGGGCTCTAACAGAGTGTAATTGGGTTTGTAACGGCCATCACTGTGTGCCATGTTATTATGGTTGAAGATATCACTGTTGGTAGAAATACCACTATTTCTTTTACGGAAAGGTTGCTGGAAATATGGATACAAAATTACAAATAGAAAAGTGGTTAAAATTACAGACATCTGACTGTGATTTAAAAAAGGGATAATTCCTTTGTCTTTCTATGTGTTTACCTCATTCATTCTTATGCTTTTCCATCTCCCTATAGTGAAAGGAATTTGTTGCCTTTCTGGCTAGAAATGTGAGACAAGGGGTCTCATTTGTTGCCTTTCTGGCTAGAAATGTGAGACAAGGGGTCTCATACTTCATATCCTGTTTTATGGCTGTTTGATTAAGGTTGGTCTCTGGACCATGGTGACTTTGCGTGCAAAGCATGTAAGACATGTTTAGAAAGAACAATTAGATATTTGCCACCATGGCACTCATTGTTATTTTTATTGAGCCATATTTCAAATAGTATTCTATGAAAAGTTTAGTTCAAACTCAAAGATTATCTGTATACTGCATTCAAAATTGTTTGTATAGAAAATCAGAGATGCAAAACTTGTGAGCGTCTTCTTTCTCTATTCATCTCGATATGACTGCATTTAGGACATAGCCTGGAAATTTTCATTGTCTGTGGATGTGGAGAAATGTGACATCTATCTGTAAGACTCTTTTTGGTGCTTTTGGAGAGTTTACTTGCTAATGGTTTCGGTGGGGTGACTTAGACTCTGGCTATGAAACACTTTTGGTTCCTTACATGTCTAAGATGGTCATGTAGTGAGTCAAAGACTGCATGGAATAACTAACTCTATGAAGTTAGTTTTGGAACCTTTTTATGGTTTTGCTTTCCTGTGGACTAGACAGATTGGAAACTGAATTTCGGATAGGCTTCACATGGTAGGTTATCTTTTCTGAATGTGATCCTTAATAATGTATCCACATCTATTCTGAATCTGATCCTTAATAATGTATCCACATCTACTCTGAATCTGATCCTTAATAATGTATCCACATCTATTTATTTTTGTAACACTGAGTTACCTCTTCTGCTATCTCCGAATCAAATGGGGAAAGCATTGCAAGGCCAGATTCTTCAGAAAACATTGCTTGAGCAGGTTGTGTTGGCTGGTTTACATATTTTGTTCGTGGAGTGGATAATTGAGTTGTACTCTTCTGGTAGTATTGGGGGATGAAGGAACTCGTTCCTTAAAAATTTTGACATGAAGTTTCTAAATGTAGGGATTCAAGTTGAGTGAGAGTCCCTTCAGTTCACGTTGAGCTAGGTCGTGAAACCTTCTAATGTTAATTTTTTTTCTTTGCTTATTTTCGGGATACACTAAGTAGCCTAAAATAATTATTCTCTTCAACTACATTGATCAATTTGCATTTTTCATAAATGATAGGTGTTTGATCCATTGTCTTCATTAATGTTTGTCTGCTTATTCTGATATTGTTTTTGTTTTTTTCATTCCTTTGCTAAACCATGAAAAAATCCCTTCATTTTTTCTTTTTCCATCATGTTGATTGAACCGCTTCACTTTTATTCGAAAAGGGATTTAGGAAGGTTGATCCAGACCGCTGGGAGTTTGCTCATGAGGGATTTTTGAGGGGTCAGAAAGATCTCCTTAAGAGCATCAACCGGCGAAAACCTGCCCATGGACATAGTCATCAACAGCCACAGCCATCACATGGACAGAATTCAATAGGTGCGTGTGTAGAAGTTGGGAAGTTTGGCCTCGAGGAAGAGGTTGAGAGGCTAAAAAGGGACAAGAATGTGCTTATGCAGGAACTTATCAGGCTAAGGCAGCAGCAACAGTATACTGATAACCAGCTACAAACAATGTTGCAGCGTCTTCAGGGCATGGAGCAGCGGCAACAACAGATGGTGTCATTCCTTGCAAAGGCTATGCATAGCCCTGGTTTGTTCACTCAATTTGTACAGCAAAATGAGAGCAGTAGGCGCATAACTGAAGTCAACAAAAAACGGAGACTTAAGAAGGAAGGTATTGCTGAGAGCGAGCATTCTACTACTCCTGATGGACAGATTGTTAAGTATCAGCCTCCCATGAACGAAGCAGCAAAGGCAATGCTCAGGCAAATCATGAATAGAGATATATCTTCTCGGTTGGAATCTTCTAATAACAATTTTGATAACTTCCTTATTGGTGATGGTTCATCATTATCATCCAGTGCAGTAGACAGTGGGAGTTCTTCAAGCCGCACATCAGGAGTGACTCTTCAAGAGGTCCCGCTAACTTCAGGGCATGGCCTGCCTTCTGTAATTTCTGAAAAACATTCTTCTCCGCGGGTCACTAACTCTGGAACAGTTATGAGATCTATATTCTCAGATGTCAATGCCCTTGTCGGAGCACAAGAGTCCCCATCCGTTCCCATACCTCAGACAAATGTAATTATCCCGGAGCTATCTCAAATACCAGATATGCCACCCGAAGGCTTAGTGGATATTCCTGAAGAAAGCATGGCAGGTGAAGACACTGGTGTTGGATTTATTGAAAACATGGCATCTGAAGCAGGTGATGGATATATTGACCCCACTTCAGAGGTATTGAATGGGTCATTGGCGATAGACTTTGATATTATTTCCTCAGACATCGAAGCATTTCTAAAGGATTGGGATGATATTATACAAAACCCGGGGGCAGATGAAATGGATTCTACTTGTGCGGAAGTAGGATTGCGTATCGAAAATGAAGAGCAGCAGCCAACAGAGAATGGAGACAAAACCCAGAATATGGATAATCTGACTGAAAAAATGGGACTTCTTACATCAGATACCAAAGGGGTATGATCTTGTTTATATGCTAATGTACATAAGTCTCATCACTATCTAAACACCACAGACAACATACTAATGATCGTATTTTGATCTCGGGTCCCTTGTATGGCCCCACTGAAAACCAGCTGTACCTTCATCTGTATCAGTACATCTCGTTCTTTATTTTGCAAATCTTATGTGGCTAGAGTTTCTAGTTTCCATTTCCCTTTTGATTTTTTTATTCTTCTTGTCAGTGTTGATTGAAACTAGAGAAGGACATGCCGATTATGGAGGTTGATGTCCTGCTCCATGCAGAGTTAGAGACACCACCAGCCTTTTATTTGAAGCAATTGATCACTGAACGCTTTCTCTGCATTAGAACACTTCCAGAGTAGGAAGGCCTCCATGACAATTGGCAATTGAATCCCCTCCATTGAATAGTAACCGTCTTCAATGAACAGTAATTGCTTTTTGCATCTTTACCCTTAAACTGAGTGGTCATGACAATACACAATAAAATATTAGTATTTTTTATTTTATAAAATAATAAAAAATAATTTTAAATTTTAAATAGGATTTTTAACCAATCTCTTCACGTCATATGTCATTATCTGAAAGTAAAATTTTTGTAGATGGATCACGATAAGATTTTTAATCAATTCCGTTGCACGACATGTTCTTGATTGTTTAGAATCGTTGAAAATATTGAAATATGCTGAAAAGTGGGAGAAAATGATAAGGTATTTATAGAAAAAAAAATTATATATATATTTTTAAAATTTGTTTGAAATTTTTGGGATCTTTAATATTTTTTTTTAAATTTATTAACTTAATTAATCTGGACCGTTGGATTACAAAAAAAAAATATATTGAAATCCAACAATCCAGAATGTGACATGTGGCCCACCAAACATTTCAGATTTTTTTTCTTCTTTTTTCTTTTTTTTTTTTTTTTAAATTTTAAAAGCCTAAATACCTAGACCGTTGATCTGGAAATCAACGGTCCAAATTCAAAGGTAATTGAGTGGGCTAACATGCGAGTCCCATCATCTGAAAATGTGTCGGAGAAGCGCCCCACGCGCATGACGCAAATTTTTTTAGAACATGGTTAATGTCATGCTGACGTCAGCCTTGCATCAGTTCCCTTCAGGCGCTCAGGCCTTGAACTCCTGCCTGCCCTCTCCCATGGGCTCCCCCTTAGTCCAATTGCCCGAATGAGCTGGAGCTAGTTTGGGAGGGGATTGGGTTGCTTCAGATCCCTCTCCATTGGGCTAAAGAGCATGCTGGAAGTGCTCTTAACGTACTCGTTGGCTTGCTTTGTGTGTGCATGTTTTGTATTAGATTTTGAATTTAGTTGTGTTTCGCATCGGATTTTGATTCTAGATTGAAAAAAATTCAAATTTTGGTGTTGGTTTTGGTTGTGGATTTGGTTCAACATTGTTCGGTGTTTTGGTATATGCATTATTCTTCGAATTCCATGTTAATTTCATATTTATTTGTGATTTTTCTTTTCATTTGTAATTTAGGTTGTGATTTTTGTTTTGATTTTTTATAAAAAATGTCAGTGTTATAGTTGTTTCTCCTTGTCATTATAAATCGATTATAGTTTTGTGTTTGAGTGTTGGTGGTCTGTTTTCAATTTTGTGGCAATTCCATAGTCATCTGTCTGTTCCATTTTAGTGATTTAAATTGTTTTTATTTTTGTGTTTTGTTTTGACCGTTTGGGACCTACCGTTTTAGAGCATCTCCAATCAAAACGCCAAATGCAAAACATTTATACGGCAATTTGATGTTGCGAAAAAAACTTTCTATTCTAACCTCATATGTCAATCTTTTTATTTTATTTTATTGTTTTTGTAATATTTATGAATTGTTTATTAAAGAGCGTAAATACACATCAAACAAGCTACATATATGGTGGATCCCACTCTTACTCAATTTATAGAAGGATTTGGCATCAATCTCTTAAAATTATAATAGAAAACAAGTAACACAACATATCTTTAGGAGCACATAATGCCCGTGATTAAAAAATAATGTCCTTCGCACGTGCTCATGCAGGGAGGCTAGCATAAGATAATGGAACTGTCAAACAGTTGAGCATAAAACTTTATTCTTTACTTTTGGGTCAGATAGAACTTTCACTAAACACCAAACAGATGAATTTGAAACACGAATCAACTAAAACTAGGAGTTGGCGGAACCCCAATGACCATTTGTGATAAAAAGTAAAAGCCCAATAGTGTATTCAATTTTTGCCAACATTGCAATTCTCAGTATTGTATTTTGATTTCATATCAGATGCAACTGCATAGTAGTGACATTCGAGAGCTTGCCCCTTCGGGTTTGACACAACAACAGAACATTATCCCACTAAGTGGAGTCGGCTATATAAATCCTAGAATGACGACCAAATTGCTTTGCCTTCTCGTATATTGACTCATTTGCCAAACAGACAGAAGAAAACCCAAAATGTTTGTAGTCGTGTACCAAAGCAGCAATCCAGGAGCCCTCATACAAGTTAACATCATACATATGCAAGAACGCATTATCCTTCCTGGCTGAAAATCATTTTGGTGGTGCCATATTCCATTTATTTGATGCTTCCTTGTGCTTCTGGAGAAAACCGCCTGATTAAGAAAAAATAACAGCAAGTTACCAACCATTTGCTGTCACAATTCAAATACTGATGATCAAGCGAGCGTCACCAGAATGAAAATCACCAGCACAATTCAAACAGGCATGCGAAACTAACTTATTTCTGTTTTGGAAGAAACAAATTAATGATCCTAGCACAGGAAGTCATTTCCTAAGTTGTTGGTTCCAAAAATCAAGCATTCAACCCACCCAAATGAAATCCTCATATCCCCAGTAAAAAAAAAAATTATAGCCGATTGTCATCAGTGTCCAGAGGTTATCATCACCTCCATGCCTCTGCCGTCTCCAAAGTTAGAGGGATAATCGCAAGATGGGTTGGCAGATCAAGGGGTGGGGTGTGGGAGCAAGATCAGAGAACGGGAATCGGAGTTATGCTTCTATGACTACGCATTCTTTTATGGCATGCCGTGTTTTCTGGCAAGTGGTTTGTTGTGTTCACTACCTGCCCGCATTTCAAAATAAAGGACAACGGTGGATGTTCATTATCTCCTCTTGCACAAAATGGATGTCAGTGAATTGGAAGGTACTAAAAAGCAAACTATGATGAGAAAGATTCTAGAGTATGGCTTCCTTTCATTTCGTTTCAAGGTATAACTAGTTAGCTTCATAAGTGCTCCCAAAATCACAGATTTACAAAGAAAGGGTGTACATGTTAACATCTTCTTCCCAATGTATTATGAAACATACTATATCTTCTTACAACATGAACAAAGACCCTAGGTGGTATTCTGTTTAGAACTTGGAAGCACAAAAGTGGCTACGGGCATAGGATCTGGGAAGGGAAATGACTCTACATGGAAAGTCCTAATTTTGGGGCATCCAAAAAACATGCATAACCATTTCACTGCAAACTAGTAGGAACCAAAGAGGAAGTCAATTAAAAATAAGAATTTAGCAAGGAAATAGAAACAATAGCAGCAATGTAGCATGATTCCCAAAGCATCTGTAACCTAAATAGCACATTTTCAGTCTGTGAAAAACAGAGAGCTGCAAACAGTAGAGATTCATGGTGTACATGAAGCAAATTAATAAAATTTGAAACACATATAAAGACAGATTTTTTATTTTTTTTATTTTTTATTTTTTATGATTACAATGTCTACATGTTCTTTAATAATTACCATTTATTCCATAAACAAGCACAACTAAGGCATGCAGAGAAAATGAATACCATATGCGCACGATACTCAACAGAGAAAATGAACTGGGCATGCTGTACCAAAACAGTTAGCCACATCCAAGATTACTTTCTACATCAAAAGCTGCATAACCATTCAAGGCGGTTAATGCAAATTGCTTCAAACACTATGCTATAGGTGTTCAAATAACTGGCTCGAGCTGACCAAGTTGGTTCAGATACTCTACTTCCTGTGGGTTTGTTTCAGTTACAAATTTTGTGACATCCCACATCGCCCAAGGGAGTGATCCTTAGATGTATATTCCCATCCCTACCTAGCACGAGGCCTTTTGGGAGCTCACTGGCTTCGGGTTCCGTAGGAACTCTGAAGTTAAGCGAGAAGGGGGCTAGAGCAATCCCATGATGGGTGACCCACTGGGAAGTTGCTCGTGAGTTCCCAAAAACAAAACCGTGAGGGAATGGTAAGCTCAAAGCGGACAATATCGTGCTACGGTGGTGGAGCGGGCCTGGGAAGTGATCCGCCTCAGGCCGGGATGTGAAAATTGGTATCAGAGCCTAACCCTGGCCGCGTGTGTGCCGACGAGGAGGTCGGGCCCCTAAGGGGGGTGGATTGTGACATCCCACATCGCCCAGGGGAGTGATCCTTAAATGTATATTCCCATCCCTACCTAGCACGAGGCCTTTTGGGAGCTCACTGGCTTCGGGTTCCGTAGGAACTCCGAAGTTAAGCGAGAAGGGGGCTAGAGCAATCCCATGATGGGTGACCCACTGGGAAGTTGCTCGTGAGTTCCCAAAAACAAAACCGTGAGGGAATGGTAAGCCCAAAGCGGACAATATCGTGCTACGGTGGTGGAGCGGACCTGGGAAGTGATCCGCCTCAGGCCGGGATGTGACAAATTTAGTACGCGATCTATATGAAGTTAGTCGACTGTTGGGTGTTATGAAGCCAACAAAACCGATCCCATCGGACTATGTATTGAGTGCCAAATATGATTTCTAATCAACATGATGAGGACATGAGCATCAACTTTAGGTTTACTGTTGAAAGAGATGAAAAGAGAGAAAATGATCTAATCCCCTTTGTACGTATGCAAATTGACTGTACAGCTGTCCAAGTTTTCAAAGCATTTAAGTTCTAGTTTTGAAACCTCGTGGAAGAAACTAGATAAGGCGGGTCTTCTAAGAGTTACCAGCCCTACCAAACTGATATATATATATATATATAGTTACAGTACTCTAATTATGTTTTCACTGTAGTTGTGCTGAATGTCACGAGAAGCTGACACCATAAAAACCTACTGAATTTGAAGCACTTGGAATGAAACGCACTGAAAATCAAGGGCATTGTTGTTTTATTTTGTTCTTGATAAAAATTCAAAAGTTTGATACAGATGACACCAAACCCAGGCGCATAAAAGACGCGGTAAAATTCAACATCGAAACTTTGAATTATCTTGAACCAAAACTAGTTAGGAAGCATAACTAACAAACCTTGTCTTGATATAGGGATAACGCGATGGCGCGGCCCTTCGAACATCCAATTATCTTCTTCAAGGGATTTAACCACCTTGTTAAGTGCATCCATAAGATCGGATTTTATAACTGCAATGTCGAAAAGTAAACACTCAGATTTCGCATAAACTACACGCATTAAAACAAAACAAAACAAAAACAAACAAAGCAGAGATGCATTCAATGATCAATCGATTTCTTTGATGACAACAGAAACGAGAAACCAAAATCATGTAATCAAATATTTGAACCAGTAAAAGTGGAAACAAATAAACAAACAAACAATTGGAAAGTGAGATTGGAAAGCGAAAAGTGAGAGGAACGAACCAAGTAATGCTTCGTGTTTGCGATCTTGAATGGAAATGAGGTCGGAGGGGAAGAAGAGGTCGTCGGAGAGAGCGGCGGCGGCGGCAGGATTGGAATTGCTTCGTTCTCTTTCTCCGGCTATCGCTGTCGTCGATATCGACGAATGTGCCGGCGATGAATTCGAATTACTCATTCTCTCTGTCGCACAAGGAAGAGATTTGGAAATGTTTTTTTTCTTTTCCTTTTTTTTTGGAATTTCTGATAGAACGACCCTAAAATCCCTGAATTAAAAAGAAGTCAGTATCCAGTTTACTCACCATGATACGTGGTCCAATAAAATCCTAACACGTGTCCAGTTTGCCCAGCTTCTTCGACCTTTGTCCCTGCAAATCCGAAATGCCTTCTCTTCCTCCAACTTTGCCCTTCGTCGATCCCATCCCCGTCTAATCCTCCCTCCTCCGTCGACTCCGCCGTCGTCCCCTCCAACTTCTCTCCTCCTTCGCCTCCCTTCCTCTGCAAATCCTACCACCAGACCTGATAATACATGTGCTCTCCTCGGCGCCCTCCACTGTCCTCTCTCACCACCACCAGCCGCCGCCCCTCGACCGAATGAGATCTGAATCTAGCATGAAAGTAGAAACCATGAAGGCAAGAACATCCCAGCCATCAGCCACCGTTGCCTTCTCCAATTCCTTCCTTCTGGGATTTGTCTTGGTATTCTTCTCCGCCATTGGTTTCTGCACACATTCTTCTGCACATTATTCAACTCTTCAGGTCAGTGCTTGGTTTTCTCAGATTCCTCAATTTTTTACTTAATTTCATTGCAAATTTGTAATTATTACCAACATTTTATGAGATTTGTATCACATATATTTTTCGTTGGATGGAGGGAGAGAAGTTTTACAATTTTTTAGTGTTAAGAAATTTTGAGCTCTACATGTTCATGTTGTGTTGTTGCATAAGCATAGCCCCTCATGGATTACTCAATTGTAATCCGCCTTCATGTAATCCCCTACCTTTTAGATTTTTAAAACCATGAACAAAATCGATTCACCGTGAGTGCCTTCATGTAATCCACTGCTTAAAAAAAAAAAAAGAAAAAAAGAACCGAATGGAACGGAACAATGATGTAGGACAATACGAAGGGATAGAGAAATAGAAGACATCCGGACTCACTCCGGCCCTTGGCATCACACCAAAGGTGTATTGGAATCACTCCAATAGAAAATTTGGAAAAATTCCGGCATCACACCGGACTTCAGCATAACACCAAAGGTGCCTTGGAATCACTCCAAGGTTGTTGTGCCTCACACACAAGCAGTAACTCTAGGCTTCCTTGTTTTCACTAACAATCTGATTTCAAAAGCTTACAAAGTGGCCCCATTTATAGCATCTTTTGTCAAAGTTATCAGTCCCTTGCTTGTATATCTGTCGATTTACCATTGCAGTCCACTCTATATTCGTTGTATTTTCCGTTCGCGCATGTTTTGTATACTTGTCCTCTCTTTCTTCTATTTAGATACATATCATTTATGGCTTATAACCAGTGTCCTTGCATTTTTGTACTTTATTATTCTATGTTTATTTATTCTTCCTTTGCTAGCCTTTTTGTATGCATTGACGAGCAGATAAGAAAAGTAACACTATCATAAATTGTGAACTGCATCTTTGTGTCTGTAGGATTTCTCTAATGATTTTTATCCGTGATGTATGTTTTTTATTTTTCAGGCAGGAACGTCTGATTCAAACTATGATGGTGGTGGCTCTAATATTAGTGCCTTTTCTAGATTCAACAAGTATATTATGCAGTCTTACTACGAAAAATATGAAACCTTATTCGATTCAGATTTCGAAGATTTTGTAGCACAAGAGCTTCCTTTTGGTTTGTGTGAGGTGCTGCCACATGATCTGAGTTTTGTTGTTAGACCCTCAATCTTGCACCGCAATTTGATAGGCAGAGGTTCGCATCGTCATCTCACCTCATCCATTAGAGTTAACATCAAACGAGAGCCCATACATGAGCTACCAACTCACCATTGTGAGCTCATAATCATTGAGAGACTGCCATCTGGGGTATTTGCGGATCCATTTGAGCTTCAACATCTCCTTCAGCGTGGCGGTAAGTGTTCCTTCTTGTTTCTGCTCTACTCCCTCCGCACCACAAATGAAAACAAAATACTACACATTACCTGTTATCTAGAGATGTTGCACTAATTTTGTTTCTTGTATTTCTGATTTTCCATTTAATGCAGCATATAGCGCTATAGCTGTGTTTGGAGATGCGAATTTGGAACTGCCTTCATTTCTTTCCAATCGTACTGCTGTTGAGGTTCACATGGATATTGGTCATAATTTCTTGCTGAGGCACGACAAAGAGTCTAACATCAACATAGAGCTTCCATTGCATGCACGATATCCAGTAAGTGGAGAGGTTTTGAATTAAATTTGTAACTGTATCTGATTTCCCTGTGAAGATATTTTCACCTCGACAGGTTCTACATTCGTTCTGCATTTGCATATATGGTTTGAAATTGGGATGTTTGGCTTTTTTGGTCGTTAAAACTTTGAGGCATGTGTTGTGCGCTGAGGATTCTGAAACCTGATATATTCGTTATTTTGTATCATTTGACCTTGCTTTTTTTTCTTTTTCTGAATGCAGCCTCTAGATGAAAGCGGCTACTGGGAAGTCAAATTTGGTATGCCGGATTTGTTCATGCGTTGTAGCATGGAGGGAACTTCACAAAATCAAAGCTGTTTGTATAAGATGCCAGAGATCAATGGTTCTGAATTAGGATACGCTAAACTTGTCTGGAAAATCCCTTCTGGGATGAAGGCGCATGCTGGAATCGTATCCACTCTCACGTTCGTTGCAGCCTTAATTTCGGCTATTGCAATTGCTGCTACATCCATTTTTCATTCAGGCGTTGCTTCCGGCAAACATTTGAAAGAATCTTAATTCATTAAACATGTATGTTGCTTTACCGTCATTTAGCATTCATTTATATGAATTGGCTTTCATAACTTGCACCGAGTTCCCCTTTTCGATCCATCCTTTGTTTTTAAGCGACTTATCTCCCATTCTCACTTTATGATATTGATGTTCACCCGTTTGGTTGAAGAGGCATTGGAGGTTGGCGGGCTGAACAATTTACATGGCACGGGTACATAATTACAATGACCAAATTGGCTGAATTAAAAGCACGACGACCAAAATAGGTTTTGACCTGAAACACAGTGATCAAAAAGGTTTTTAACCTTTGTTGTTAAATTTTTTATTTTTTAACCAAAATATGTGGTGACGTGGAAAAAACATGGAGTGTTGGATGAGTAGTAGGATGCTGATCAATGAAAACGCCAATTATTCAGTCAAGGTGGGATTTAAACCCAGAAACAGCATCTGGGTTCTCTCTCTGACTATGTGTCTCAAAGGCAGAGAAAACCTTTAATTTTCTTCAAAAACTTGATAAATTCGCATCCTACAATCAAAAAGTTGGATTTATGAAATTGTTTCTCCTTTGGGATCGTCAGAAAGTTCTCCCTAAAATGAGGTAAATCAATTGAAGATGATTTAATTTTCTGTGCTCTGAACAAAATTTTCGGTTTTGTTTCATGAATTAAGTAGGTTATCTGATTTTATTTCATCTGTTGTGTATGTAATTGGCACAAAACCGAGAGAAATGGTGTTCTAGGATGCATATAGCCGACCATAAGGCTTTGTTGTTGTTCTTGTCTATGTAATTGAGAATTAGTTGATTCAATTAACAGAAGAATTTTGAGGTAGTCTCTAGTCTGTAATCTTAGGGTTGATGGGAACCCTAATTTGGTACAATTTGGGATTTTTTGTGCACAATTGAAATTTTGAGCTCAATTGGAGAAGCTGATTGATAGCATCTCAGGAACATCCATCCCCAGACAACCATAGGAAGGAGGCTCCTGCTGATTGCTGAACACATAACACATATATAGTCTGTACTCTGTACGCATATCGAATATGTATCATCCCACTAGGGACAGTGTTCGTATAAATACATGTAGTCCACTCTATATTCCTTGCTTGTTTTTCTGTCAATTTACCATTTTTTTCAAAGCTATCAGTCCCTTGCTTGTTTTTCTGTCAATTTAGCATTGCAGTCCACTCTATATTCCTTGTGTTTTCTGTTCGCACATGTTTGTATACTTGTCCTCTCTTTCTTCTATTTAGATGCATATCATTTTATGGCTTATCCGGTGTCCTTGCATTTTTCTACTTCATTAAATTTATTTTTATTTGTTTTTCTTTTGCTAACCTTTTGTATGCATTGATGAGCAAATAAGAAAAGCAAACGCTATCATAAATCATGAACTGCATCTTCGTGTCTGTAAGATTTATTTAATGATTTTTATCTGTGACGCATATTTTTTATTTTTCAGGCGGGAAGCTATGATTCAAACTATGATGGTGGTGGCTCAAATATCAGTGCCTTTTCCAGTTTCAACAAGTATATTATGCAGTCTTACTACGAAAAATATGAAAACTTGTTCGATTCAGATTTCCAAGATTTTGTAGCACAAGAGCTTCCTTTTGGTTTGTGCGAGGTGCTGCCACATGATCTGAGTCTTGTTGTTAGACGCCCAATTTTGCACTGCAATCTGATAGGCAAAGGTTCTCATCGTCATCTCACCTCATCCATTAGAGTTAACATCAAACCAGAGCCCATATATGAGCTACCAACTCACCATTGTGAGCTCATAATCATTGAGAGACTGCCATCTGGGGTATTTGCGGATCCATTTGAGCTTCAACATCTCCTTCAGCGTGGTGGTAATTATTCCTTCTTGTTTCTGCTCCTCCCTCCGCACCCCAAATGAAAACAAAATACTACATATTACCTGTAATCTAGAGATATTGCACTGATTTCGTTTCTTGTATTTCGGATTGTCCATTTAATGCAGCATATAGCAATATAGCTGTGTTTGGAGATGCAAATTTAGAACTGCCTTCATTTCTTTCCAATCATTCCGCGGTCAAGACTCGAGGTTCACATAGATATTGGCCATAATTTCTTGTTGAGGTACGATAAAGAGTGTAACATCAACGTAGAGCTTCCATTGCATGCACGATATCCAGTAAGTGGAATGGTTTTGAATTAAATTCGTAACTGTATCTGATTTCCCTGTTGAAGATATTTTCATCTCGGCGGGTTCTACATTCGTTCTGCATTGCATATAAATTGGGATATTTGGCTTCTTTTAGTGATTAAAACTTTGAGGCATGTATTGTGTGCTGAGGATTCTGAAAAAAAAGAAAATAACAATTCCCTTGAAGAAACCTGATATATTCGTTACTTTGTATCATTTAACCTTGCTTTTTTCTTTTTTTTTTTTTTTTTTTTCCTGAATCCATTGCAGCCCCTAGATGAAAGCGGCTATCGGGAAGTCAAATCTGGTATGCCGGATTTGTTCATGCGTTGTAGCGTTGAGGGAACTTCACAAAATCAAAGCTGTTTGTATAAGATGCCAGAGATCAATGGTTCTGAATTAGGATACGGTAAACTTGTCTGGAAAATCCCTTCTGGGATGAGGGCGCATGCTGGAACCGTATCAACTCTCACGTTCTTTGCGGCATTATTTTCAGCTATTACAATTGCTGCTACATCCATATTTCAATCAGCCATTGCCTCCGGCATGCATTTGAAAGAATCTTAATTCATTGTTCTATCTTCTTTTTTTAAATGTCTTATTTCACATTCTCACTTTAACAGATTGATGTACACCCCTTTTATTTGGGGAGGCGGGAAGATGTACGCCCGTTTGGTTGGAGAGGGATTGGAGGTTTTAAAATGAGAGAACAATTTACATGATCCTTCTACTCACACAACCTCGTTTTGAACAACCACGCTATTAATTGAACCCACGTTTTAGATCTTAGTTATACTCTTATAATACTGGTCCCTTTAAAAATACAAGTATATATACACACACACATATTATTGTTTTTCAGTAGCATTTATCCATTATCATATGCTTATCATAACAAATTAATGGGACTTGATGAAGTTTATTAGTCTTATACTTGTATTATTAGGGAATTAAGCATTTCCAACATGTCATTCGAAGTTTTCATATTTTGGACCCATATCTGTTAATATTTCCAAGAAAACCCATATTGAAAAACAATTAGAAAAACTAAAATAAAATTGAAAAATGGTATTTATAATGCGAACACATGACATGTTCAGAGATTTTTGTAGTGAGCAAAAATACTCCCATCAAAATACCAACAATCAAATATATAACATGCCAAAAACCATTGACAACCTCCTCATAATAAAACAGTGGATGTCTAAGTACAGGACATATATGGCTTAGGATCATAACCCATGCTTTGATTGGTTCGAGAGAATTATGACATTTTCTACGTTACGTTTTTATAATGCTTTGATCCATTGTGGCGTCACCTACTGGCCAAATGACTCATTGTCTTTTCTGATATACAGCAACAATGTAAGGAAACATTATCACATTAAGGTGAGTATGTTTTCATGTCTCAATCTAAGAGGATCTTGTATATTTGATTTATTTTTCCTTCTTTGTTTGTAGTTGATATGTGTTTTTCTTTCCTTGCAGTGGGAGGGAGTTGATGATGAGAATCTCAATATGGCATTAACTTATTTCTTTGCGGATCTAATGTCCCACTTGTTTAAAATGGACAATGTCAAGATGTCTGAGATTTTATCGAGTGCACTTTGAGACTGAGTTGAGTGAGTGGCAGTTGAAACTTGGGAGCATTTCTAATGTGTTTTTTATTTTTTATTTTCTTGTGGTTTTGTTTTTGTTTGACTTATTGTGTTCTCGCTTTCAGACATTTTTATTAGTTGTACAATCAATTCAGTTTATATATATAATCTATTGCTTCTGTGAATCACTTTACTTAGATTTGATATGTATTCAAAACTATTTATTTTCAATCTTCAACGCATGACAAAAAGGGTCATTCAAGTTAACTTTATATCTCTCACACAAAAGATTGCAACACAACGTTCAAAATTTCAATCTCTAGGTTGGATCCAGGAGACATGAATGGTTGAGATCAGACAGATCCAATCTGGATATGAAATAAGTATTAAAACAACAAGTTTCACAATACATACTCAAAAACAATATTATTATTAAATAAAACAGATGAAAGAACTGTGTAGTGAAAAAAAATTCAATTTCAACAATTTTATATAGCAGTATTCAACAACTTTATCCCATTATTTACAACCAAATTAAGGATATGAGCAACACCTCATATGCAAATATTTTCCATCATGCAAAAGTGCATTAGGAATCATACCCACTTATTCGGTGCACTAGATCCCTTAAGCCAAAATCATTTGTAGAAGCATTGTCAACTATAATAGTTAACACCTTCTCTATGCCCCACTCCACCAAACATTCCTCCAAAAGTTGAGCAATGGATTCTCCTTTATGATTTGCAATGACACAAAAGTTCAAAATCTTTTTATGTAACATACAATCATCATGAATAAAATGCGCGGTGAGAATCATGTAATTTGTTTGTTGAATAGAAGTCCATGTATCTATTGTTAGACACCCTAAATGTCTTCAACTGACTTTTCAATTTCTCCTTTTCAGAATAAAACAAGCCAAGTACTTCTTTAGCTATTGTCTTACGACTAGGCACTCTCCACAAAGGACATGCATGCATGCAAAAATTATGAAAATCATCTCCCTCGGCGAAAGAAAAAGGTAACTCGTCTATAATTATCATCTCAACACAAGTCTTAGTAACTTCCACTTGAGAAAAACTTATAGCTTCCAACTTATCTTTCGTGCCTGCAAAAGTTAAGATTTTTTGCCTATTTGGACAAATATTTCCTTATTAGGACCGTAGCTTCTACACCTTGCCAAGTGATTTATTATACTAGTTGTACCATTTTTATCCGTATCGGCCATAAATGGTTTGTTGCAATACTTGCACACCTCTTAACTCTACCTCCCTTA
Source organism: Pyrus x bretschneideri (assembly GCF_019419815.1). Classification (NCBI taxonomy): domain Eukaryota; kingdom Viridiplantae; phylum Streptophyta; class Magnoliopsida; order Rosales; family Rosaceae; genus Pyrus; species Pyrus x bretschneideri. Next base: position 830,080 of record NW_025999657.1, read on the forward strand.
ATTATCCTATTAAAGTGCTCTCAAATTGTAGACCTTTCATGATTTTTTTAGTGAATCCAAGAGAGCTTATTCTTTACTTACTTGATCACTTGAACCACCTTTTTTTGGAGTTGCATCAAAAGAATTTTTGGGTCCACCATGAGGATGAGGAGTTTGTTGAGGTGCCACCATGGAGAGTTGAGGCAGAGTTGATTCACAAACAATGTCCTTCTAAAATAAGAGAGAAAATCATTACAATTAATTATTAAATAAGTTGAGACATAAGAATCATAGAGAAAGTATAGAGATGACAACTTATTTGCAATGAAGTTGAAGTAGATGAATTTAGTTTTTCACGAGACCTATTTGATGATTTTGATCTCATTGAGTTTGAGCTTGAGCTTGAGGCCTTTGATGCATTTGACTTCATCTAATTAAAATAGAAAACATACAATAAGATTCAATTAGGGAACAAAAAAAAAATCACAATACAGATTAGTATTAACCGAGCAAGCTTAAAAGCATGCTGCAAAATTCCAAGCAGTAGAAGATAACCATATTTTGAATTATCCTCTGAAAAATCAACATATATGAATCTACTGGATACCACAAGTCGGTGAAATGATTTTAATAGCTAGAAGATAACCATAATAGTATTGAACTACCAAGTTCACTGCCACTACGAATTATTATCAAAATGCCTATTTTGGTACCATCACTAGGTTTTAAGTTCACTAATAATTTTAAAGCATGATGGTTGTTCACATACTCAAAGGTGGTTTAAGGTCTAGCATCAAAACATCTTCAAACATAAAATCCAAATCTTGAAAGTACGAGTTGTTCCTACAACCAACCTCTTAAAATAGTGCAATGTATGACCGTCGAAAGTGAAAAACCAGAGACATGCATTGTTGTGGTATTTCTACGTAAATCATTACCTATAAACTCTAACTCAAATTGAAGGATGCGGATGGTTCAAATTAATATGCAGCAAAACAATTCATAAACAGAATAACAGATAATAGAGAGAGAAAAGGATAGAATTGGAGGTTTGGCATTTCTCACTTTTTTTTTTACATTTCGATTTTCCTTTCCAATTTTTTTACTTCCTTCTTTTTGTAATTCCACAAACACCCACCCACCCAGAATACTTACCTTTGTGACAGTTGTCGATTGTCGAGACAGTGAGGCGGGCAAGTGCTCGACGGCAGGACTGTGGGGCTGCAAGGCGTTGCAAGGCTGAGAAGTTGCACGACTTCAAGGCTGCGGCGCTCCCAGCTATGAGAGTGAAGTGATGGATGATTGAGAGACAAAGTGAGGGAGGTGCATTGAGAGAGATTAGTGAACAGCAGTGACGGGTGAGGGAGTGATGGCTGAGAGACACATTGACTGAGTGAAAGAGGCACGGGGGGAAGAAAACCCTTCTAGTGTTAATAGCATAGCCAAAATGACACTAACTTAAGGATAAAAACGACATTAGCGTATCTAACTTAAGGGTAAAAACAACATTAGTGTATCTAAGGGTAAAACGACGTCATTTTATACACACTTCGGTTCAGTTCGGTTTGGGAACCCCAAAAACTGAAACCGAACCAAACCATTTCAGTTCTGTTTTTCACGTATAGTTCAATTTTTTTTCGGTTATAGTTCGATTTTTTTCAGTTTTTGGTTTTTTCAACCCACCCTAGCTAAAACAAACAAAAGAAAACAAAAACCTTAAGTACACTGACACCATCAACTTCTTCTAGATGGGTGAAATACTTAAGTGGTTTGGGGCTTGTCCTCTTTTATTCATATTATAACTTTGCATCTGATCAATTTCTTCTCACTCAGTTTCAAAATCAAACATACAACTTCAAAAACAAAAAATTCTCAAATTATTCAACCTACATCTCCATAAAGTTATAAATAGGGGCCTAAACGTCATTTTCAAAAGGATAAACATGTCATTAACATAATAAATTGAGTGTTGATAGACCTACCCAACTATTTATCTCCCTACCTAATTTTTTTAATGGAAATCTTGATACCATTTTTACCCTATTGTAAATTAACATCTAAAGAATCAAAGGGAAAAAAAAATAATAATGATTCTCTTTTTCGTTCACTCTCTCTACAATTGTCTCAATTTCTTTAAATAATATTTTCTTCATTTTCTATTCCTCTAGTTTAATCATATATAATAGTTGTTCAAAACATTTTACTAATGAAACAATTATTTAAACACTTGAAAAATAAAATGGGAGATCAGAAGTAGGAATTGGGTTTGGAGGGGTGAGATTTGGTTTTCGCGAATTTGGAAATGGGGCATGAGAATGAAATTTTAGAATTGCGGCATGAGGCTTAGTCGTGGAATCTAGAAAGAGGAGGGAGGGGGTTGCGTTGGGGGGGGGGGGGGGGGGTGTCACTCTGTTAACTGGAATAAAAATTGGGAAAAGAGGCCTTGTCAATGAATCAAGGCTGGGTTGGGCTTATCAGCACTGTAATATTTATGCTTTAAATTTTTTTTCAAAGAATTTAGATATATGATAGAAGTTATTTTAGTAATGATAGTCATGAGAAAATAACATTATAATTTTTTAATTTTTTTTATGATGAGTAAAATTATAATGCGGGTGAAGAAATATGACATTGGGATGGGTTTAGGCTTGTAGCAGCACTCTAACATTTTCATTAAAAAGCAGCCACTTAATCCTATGATTTAGTAGTATTCATTTTCACTTTGTAAGTGAAAAGCCTTAGGCCATCTCCAACCGAAGGAGGGCCAAATGGCTATGTTTAGCCCTATAGCCTTGTAAGAAATTATATTTTAATATAGTGTCAGCCATATTTTATACCATCCCCAACCGAGGGGGCCAAAGGGTCATAGGCCTTTAACAAAAAACTCATCTCCAACTGAGAGGACTAAAGGATCATAGGCCAAACATAACCCTCTCAATAATTTATTATTTTAATTGAATTAATATGGTTAATTAAATTAAATTACCATATTAAAATAAGATTTTCGGACATATTTTGAGCGTCATTTGTCGCTAAATGAATAATCCTCCGAATTTTTTTTATCTTTATATAATTTCAATAATTTTTCGGATTGTATGAAATGGTGAAAAGTATGTGAGATATTGTGTAGGAATGACTTAGATATTTATAGAAAAAAATTAAAATTAAAAAAAATTCATCCAAAAAAAAAAAAATTCAAATTCCAACAATAACTTGACGTCAGCTAGCTAACGCCAAGTAGTCTTTGGAGGGCAAGTGGGCTGGCTGGAAATGGCCATCTCTTTCGCCTAATTTGGGTGTTTTGGCCCGATGGGGCACACAAGCCATTTGGCCTAACCCTCGGTTGGAGATGGTTTTCGTGTCATTCCGAGCTTTTTCTAGCCCTATAACTTATTGGCAGAGTCGGTTGGAGATGGCCTTAGGTTTGATTTTCGTCAAAAATGAATTTGAACCACATTATTATTGGCTATTGTTAAGCTAAGTTCATTGCTCCACCCAGCGCATATAATATCATTTATTTTCGTTAGAAAGCGAGTTAAAAAAAATAAGAACAGCAGTCATTTTAATATTAAATGTATACGTGGTGACGTGGAAAAACATGGAGCGTTGGATAAGAAATAGGTGCGATCAATGAAAACGCCAATTATTCAGTAAAGGTCGTATTTAATCCAGAAACAGGATCTGCCTTCTCTCTCGTCTCTCTCTTCTCTCTTCCCTCTCTCTCCGGGTGGCTCTGGTTTCAGAAAGAGTTGTATAATACGAGGTAAATCAATACCAGATGATTTAATTTTCTATTGATTTTGTTTTCTGACTTTCGTTTTATGAATTAAGCATGATTCGATTGACGGAAGATTTTTGAGATAGTCTCTAGTCTGTAATCTTAGGGTTTATGGGAACCCTAATTTCGTACAATTTGGGATTTTTTTGTGTACAATTGAAATCTTGAGCTCAATTGGAGAAGCTGATTGATGTTGTGCTGATTGATTCCGACAGAATTCCGGATCCCCATACAACCATAGGAAGGAGGCTCCTTCTGATTGCTGAACGCACAACACACGTATACACATCGATCGAATATGTATCATCCCACTAGAGGCGGTGTTCGTGGCGGTCGAGATCGTAAGCCCTCTCCCTATCTCATCATATATACACGCACGCGCACACACACATGTATATAAATATGTGTACATTTTTCTGTATATTCATGCTTTAGTAATCTGTTCTCTGGCTGTTCTTTTTCATTTATCTCTTCTATTGTCAATAATTAACAGTGTGGTAGAATTTAAACGTAAAGATATAGTTTCTCTGGAGGGGAATTTATTTACTTAATAAGAAAAGTCCACTAATTTGATACAGATCTGTGTTTGATTTTTGGTGTTTACGAAGATAGTTTTTCCCCCTATTATCACCCAATTGGCTGTAAAAAAATAATTGCATGTGGAGTAGCTTATCGTATGCGCACAACTAGATTTCATGAAATATTGGTTTTGTTCCGGAGATAGTGACTTGGTGAGGCAGTTATTATTCCATTCTGTAAAGTGCATAGAAAAACTTGAACTTCTGATGTAAAAACATATTGATGCGGGGGAGAAGATAGGAAAAGTAAGAAGGGAGGATAGAGGATAAAAACAACAAGGGAGCAACAGGGTGGCTGGTTACTAGAGGGTCTTTCATTTATTCCCTCATTCTCTACCCATTTTTCCTAATTTTTCTTCTCCCTAATTTTAAGGTGGGCAATGGCACATGGCTGCCCTCTCAATCCTCCATCCCTGGGCGGCCGTAGGATTTTAATGTTCAACATTCAATTCAATTCAGTAGTTTAGAATAACGCCCATTATTTAATAGGTAGTTGAAGCACGACAAACTCTTAATACCTACAATGAAACTCTGATAGTCGTAGGAAAGTGAACTTAGTAGTTAAAAAAACAATAAATCATATTTTTGGTACCCTAAATAATAGGAATATTCATCACATATTTATGTGTAAATCATGGACATAATCCTTGTATGTTGTAGCTATAGGTGCATTCTTATCTTGGGAGGCTTTTAAATTTTTTTATTTATTTAATCAACTTTCTGCTTCTCCTTTGATGCACAGAATTCAGTTGGGATGATGTTAAGGTTGATAAACATCGAGAGAACTATCTTGGTCACAGCATCAAGGCGCCTGTCGGAAGATGGCAAAAAGGTGACCCGTTTAGTTACTTCATATTTGGCTATAATCATTCATTTTTCTCATTTCAAATGAAGTATTCAATTTGGTTTTAAGTTGCAAGTAGCTCTGTGGTTCTTCTGAAAAATAGTCAAACCCTCTCCAATTCAAAGATAAGCCACTGAATAGAACAAAATTATAAATTTAGGTAATTATTAAATGAAAAGACTAAGATACCTTAAATTCACTCCTGTAGGTCTTTACTCTCATATTTCTTCATTCTTTATATCTTTCTGTTCTTTGATTATTGGAATCTTTTCATGAAAGATGAACAAATGTAAACTTCTGGTTCTCTTAATGTTGCAATGAGGATTGCTGACAATTTTGGATGTAGACTATAGTTCCGAGTTCCTTCTTGTCTGCCAAATTTGCACATTGTATGGCATGAATGGACTTTGTTTGAATCTGTAGGGCTATTGGGAATTTGTTTGTGCAGAGTATTTCTACAAATGATTTGAATCTAGAATTTATAAAAGCGATTGATGCTTTTCGTTTTCTTTATAAGGCTGATCCACTGCCATGGGTGAAAAATGTATTAGAGAAGTCTCCTTGTCCAATAAAAGTTGCGTAGTCTTTTTCATTCTGTTTCTAATTTCTTTTATACAAAGGTCTAATCTCTAGAAATTGAAGTGGTTGTCTGGTTGGACCTACTAGCAAAGATACTGTATATACTGATTCTTACATAGTTTTGTTTTCTTTTGATTTTAATGTTTTTCCCTGTTTCATTCCCATGTATGAAAGGTTTTGCAGTTATTAAAAGATTTTCTCAACTTTTTATTGTATGCTTCCACAGGTAAAGATCTACACTGGTATGCTAGAGACAAAAAAGCTCAGAAGGCAGAAATGGATGCTGCAAAAGAAGAGATCAAGAGAATTAAGGAAGAGGAGGAGCAGGCTATGAGGGAGGCTCTTGGCTTAGCTCCTAAGCGTGCAAGCCGTGCTCAAGGTAGTCGGCTTGATAAGCATGAGTTTTCGGAACTTGTGAAACGAGGCTCGACTGCAGAGGACGTAGGTGAAGGGCACGCTGAAGCAGCACGTGTGCATGGTCTTGGATTTGCAAGGTGCGTAACACCCCAAAAAAAGGGTTTAAATTGTACCTTCCTTACTCCCATTTTGATATGTAGTCCTAGCTTAATTGCAATAATCCGCAGCCACTTATGAGCTCGTTTGGATGTGCTTTTAAAATGATTGAAGGCGTGTGCTTCTTCCAAGAAGCACTTTAAGTGCTTTTCCAAGATTTACTTGCATTTTTACTGAGGATTGATTCCAAAAACATTTTCACCAAAAGCGCTTTCAGTCATTTTAAAGGCACATCCGAACAAGCTCTATATCATCAATCTCTTTGAAGATTGAAAGTTTAATGATGTTGCTGGTTTTGACCGTTTTGTCTAGTATAAGTAGGGATGGGAGTTATTTTTGTGGACTTATGGTATAATTTGAATCTTCTCTCCAATTATATAATATAATAATTTTGTGTACTATAAAAAAAATGTTGGTGGGTTTTTGTAACAGCCATTTTCTGAGAGTTCTAAAGAAAACTATGGTATAGAACGGCGAAAGAAGAAAATTGTGTAGAGCTATTCCAAGGGTGGTGATGGAATACTGTCATATTTTCTTGGATTCCCATAATGTGAAATGGGGATGTAGGCCATTGGAGAAGGAATACATGGATGGTGGGGAAGTAGTAGGCTTTATGGTTTAGTATGTCTTTGTTTCAGCAGTGAGATACTTTGAGAAAGGAATTTATGAGATACTTGATAAATTTGTTAGGCGTGATTAATGTAGTAATTAATGAGCTTGTAGTGTGTGTGTGTGTCTATATATATATATATATATATATATTCGTACTTAGTGCCAATAGCCTGCTGTGTAGTTTGTTTGTGATGTATGATTACTAATTTATGTTTAGCCTCCCTCCCATAATCTTTTTCTTTGCTTAGCGTAATTTTGCTTGATCCATTTTGTCCAAAAATAAATTAATTTATAATCTTACTGCAGAGCACCCTGCCCTTGGGATGAGTCAAGTTCTCTTCATCCAACAGCGAAGGATGTTCCACCTGAAATGGGAAAGTCGGATGTTCCTAATTCACCACCAAAAGAAAAGGTTGAAGAGGAGCTAGAGGATGAAAGCAGTCGAAAGAAGAGGAGGCGTGATGAGAGAAAGCAGGAGAAACATGAGAGGCGTGAAAAGCATGGGAAACGTCCCTCAGATGAGAGGAGGAAAGACAGGAAACACAAGGAGAAGAGAAGACATGGTTCCGACGCCGAATGATATGTCAAGGCTTTTGTGTAATCTTTTCCTCCAAGATTTGATGGAGATAAGTCATTTCATTGTAAATCATGCAGAATCTAGCATGTTGGTTCCGGTTTCGCTTTACTACTAGTGAGTTTATCAACTTGCCTACTCATACCAAGTTCATCTCTTGAGCTAATATGCTCCTGGTTAAATGCTCATCCTCTTGAAGCCGCTACTTGGCTCTAAACCCAGAAGACGAAAAGAAACCTGGGCAGGAGATTTACACAATTCGTAATTCGTCTTGAAGCTGATAAATGTGAAGTCTGCTGGGACTGAAAACTGGGAGGGTAATGGAAGGCTTAGATTAGAAGGTGTTGGAAGTGAGGAGAGAGGACCAAATGAAGGGAGTTCACAAAAAGTGATGATTTGCAGCAAGGAAATTCAGGTGGTGGATGTCATTGAAATTTCGCCTGTGGGTTTAGATGTCTCGCCCATTAAGGATATAATAATTTCGTGTATACAAATTAATGTTTTAGAGGCCAAGGCGTAAGTAGGCTTTTTGCGTATTTCTTATTTATAATTAAAATATATAAGATGTGTTATAATGGGAGACTTAATTTTTTCACACATTTTGTAGGTCTGCTCAAACTTTTTTCAACAATCGGAATTATCTATATTTTAATTCATCATTCATAATATTGGAGGGGGCACAGTACAGTACAGTACAGTATGTTTTGGGATAGGGGTGGAACCGAATCTGAACTCAAGACAAAACTCCGGTACCAGTACAGTACGGTATGGGGTGGAACCGAAGGTGGGTACCTGTTCGATTTCAGTACGATATGGGAGAGCTTCGTTACAGTGGCCAATTTGGCAATCTGTGAGAAAAGATTAATAGAACAAGATGTTAACCAGAATGTGTTTGTCCCTTCACAAAAAAATCGATGGAGAAACCTACCCTAACCTTGATCGGTTAGTCGAAAGAATACCTTTTCAGCTCCAAGACCGACCGATTAACCAAGTTCAAACAGCAGAAAACTACATATGAGCAAATAAGTGAAAACCCAAAGAATTATGACTTTTATTTTAACTTGTATACGTATAAACGAACACCGTAATATTTAAAGAAGAAGAAACAAAAAACAACACGCACACAGAACGCCATCAGAAGCCCCAGACACCAACTTACAGAACAGAACAGACACCTCACCCAACAGCAACCAGAAATTGCAAAGGATATATGAACATGGAATACAACGGCAAACTCAAGTCAGGCATCGCAGAAATAGCAGAGGGATGCGTAGCACAATCTTGAGTTCGCTGTCATTGAGTTTAGACAATCTTCTGATTAAGCTGCAAGTACTACTATCACGATGAGAAGCACAATTCCAAATATTACCAAGAGCAAGCAACTCTGCAAAAAACAAAAAAGATAACTATGATTAAACAAACTTAAAAGTGATTAGTTAAAATATTTGTAAAGGAACTGAGAGAACATTTGGAAAAATATATATACAAATATATGTAAAATGTCATAAAATAAATGTGAATAAATTACCAGAGACGAATTTGATCTTTGGGTCTTTGACGCCTTCACAAGTTGAGACTTCGCCTGCCCAGTTGCAGCATGAGCACCCTCAATATTGGAGCCAATGTCATCTACAAAGCAGATATCACCGATAAGAAAACAAAAGCCAGATAAGTACAAGTGCCTTCAAGAGAGTATGGAGAAGGTAAGTTACCAATCATGGTTCCTTGCTCATGAACCAGTATAGCAAGATCTTTAAAAATATCATTCACTTCACCAATTTGCTGCTGGATTTCTTGTATTCCCTGTTCTCTTTCCTCAATGATAGCCTCATTGAAGGCAATCTCGTTGTCCAATAGCACAACCTCTTGTCTGCAGCAAAGCTCACTTAGAACCAAAGATATATGGCAAATCCAACCTTGAAAAGAGTTTAAAACTGAAGTAGATAAATCAAACAATCAAAATTTTGGAAACAACTAGCAGAAGGTATCAGATCTGCTCTCTCAATTGGCAAGGAAACCAAAGACTGCTGATGCTAAGGCTCCCGGTGCCAACTATTTTTGTGCACAAGAGAATCTTTAAGGACAGGAAAAAGGCATTAGCATTTTGATGTAGAACACCACAAGCTGGGTGCGGCGTGATTATTGTGAGCTTCGGATGTCACGAATTTTAATAATTTGGAGGAGGAATGCTAGCCACATTCTCATATGTACCTTCTCACTTTTCCTCACGCCATGTGTCAATTTTCTTGTACCTAAACTTATGCATTTTATGCTTCAATTAATTAAATTTTGTTTTCCAAATTACCCATCTTAAATGTAATAAGTCTTCATAAACTTTTTCCCTTGCTAATTAAAAGTTGAAATTGGCCGACTGTTCTCCTCCGTCGTTTCCTTCGTCATTGCAAATGCCACAATATCGTTTCCTAACTCCTAAATATCATATGGCCTTTCTAATAAGAAAGGAATAGATGTCTTCTGGGATCTAATTTTTTTCTAGTAAGAAATGAAGGTGCAATGAGGTTAGTGCTGATGCAGTTCACTTTTTTATGGCGGTTTTGAAAAAGTTACAGTGGTTCCACCATTTTTAAGTTTTTCGACCTTGAAAAGAGATGATTATGTTTTTTATGTTTTGTCTTTTTTGAAGAAGAGAGAGTATTAAATCTAGACTAGACAATGAAGACACAAAAAATTTCAAAGACAGCTCCTAGACCAAAAGACTAGAAGAACCAAGACACGGCTCCGACACCACAGCACACATCAAACACTTCACTCAATCTCATGGTCTGACCTGCACTTTGTTCCAAAGGGATTGCAACCCACCAATAATAGTCTCTGACACCCTATCCCATGACTACCGATAAAATACCCATTTTCCATGAACCATATTACACTTCACCACTTCCCACCAAAGGCTCTATCCCTCCACCATAAGCCTAAAACTGGACTTGGAAAAACATTCATTTATATATCATTGATTGACTCCAAATTATGGTAGATAACTCATTGTCTTCCCATTAAACATAATTTCATTCAATTTCCTTCTACTTGAAAATGCAAGATTCCACTGGTTTGTCCCTCGTCTTTTCCTCATTTTCAACGGCAATTCGACTAATGCAGAACAGTTAAATTTTCGTATCAAAATCAAGTAAAACTCACCTTCTAGATTCCACAAGGAGAGCACGCTGTTCCGGACTCTTTTCTGAGTTTACATCTATCTCACTAGCGGTGTAACTGCGTGAAACATTAAGAATAATTATACAAGTTAAGATTGAGGGCCTCCAACACTAGATGTAATGCAAACTAAACAAAACAAAAATATCTTCTGGAAGATATCACATAAATACTGCAGACAAATAAAAGACTGGAATTGATTGTATACATCCTCCAACAAAATTTACCTGGAAGGAAGAACAGCTTGAGGAACAAAAGGAGCATATGCTGTTTCCCTCTCAGCTGCAAGTCGTTGAGCCTTCTGAAATTCTTTCAGCACTGCTTGAAAATCTTTTGCAAGCTTAGCATCTGTAATCTTCTTGCTTGCCTGCAATTAAGTTGATGACATCCGAGATCATCACACCAAAAAGTTTGAATTTTCAAAGACCGACCCTATTGTTTGCACGATTGTCAAGGAATAAATGTTCGTATTTGTAATAAATACCATAGACATGCTCTCTAATTTTGGGTGTGTGTGTCTGTGTGAAGGACGCATGGAAGAAGAAGGGATGAAAGTGACAGAGACTTACATTAACTTCAGTATGATGATCTCTTTCGCTGACTTGTTTAAGTTTTTCTGAAGTATCCTTCACCAATTGCCCAATATGTAGTCTCGTCTTGTGCCTGCAATCAAGAAAAGTCAATACGGGGAGCATTAGACAATGGAATTTATCATGCAAGCAGGTATTTTGCTGAAACCTTTCACAAGAAAAGAGAATGAATGATGACCAGAAATGACATTTTACAACTTGAAAGAACTAATCATTGTTGCTATCCAGGATGTCGCTCTTCCTTATGATCGGGTCACAATCAAGTTGTATAGCAGCCCTTAAGCTATTTTTTCTTCAATATTTCAAATTTTAAGTAATCCTACATGCACCCCCGAAAACTATAGCGAAACAGATAATCCTAATCCGTGGAATTACACAGCATCCAGAAACCCATAATTCCAAACAATTAAATCCAGCTTATTATTATGATACTCGCAATTAATTCAACCTTGATAACACAAAATCATCAATAACTCAATCATGGAACAGAAAATCAAAACCCCACAATTCAAACAGAAATCAAGAAACGATACAAAATTGACAAATGAAAGTGAAGAAACAACTCACAGCTTTTCGCGGAGCTCGGGCGTGTCCTTGGGGGTGCCGATGGTGTTGACGAGCCTCTGGAAGGTGGATACGGCGGTGTTGATCTGGAAAATGCCGGAGGCCACAGCTTGGGTGGGGTCCTGCTTTCCATTGCCGAGGTCGCCTCGCCGGGAATAATTGGAACCCCGACCCGCTTCCAGATCGCGAAAGCTCATCTTGTTGCTTCCCTCCCAAACCCTAGCCCTTACTTTCCCGAGAAAATCCCGACGCGAATTTCGAGGACGTAGAAGGAAAGTTGGTGTTTGGGTACAGGGATCTTCAAGGACCTCAATGCGAATTGAGAATTGGGGCGAAAAGGGCAGCTATGCACCAGGCGATTTTTGGGGAGGGAGGGAGAGAAAGGAGAGAGAGAAGGTATTATTGACGCGGTGAGGTGGTTTTACCTGGTGGAGCTATGGAAGGGAAGCCGGTGCCGGCACGTTGATTGTACTACACGTGGGTGGCGCTCATAGGTCAAACTTTTGAAGGGAACGCTGAGTTCAATTCCCGTATGGTTATCTACCAACAAGAACATTCTTCATGTGCACATAATTGGTACGGCTCAACTTTTTTTTTCATAATATTCTTCTTTATCTGCTTAGTCTTATTGATATATTTTTTTTATTTGTCGTTTTCGACCATCTTCAATTTTAAACAAGAAATTTAAATTTGACAGCTTATTTTCAATTTTAAATATAAAATTCAAATTTAAACAAAAAGGTAAAAATTCATATTTATTTTCTTTGCATTGCTAAAAATACAATGAATTAAAAGGTATAAAAATATTTAACCATTGTATTGGTAATGAAAAGAAATTAAAAGTTAAGGCTTTAAACCTATAAAAACTATTTAATAATTAATTTAAAAAAAAAAAAATTTGAAGTTGCTGACAAACTTGGTAGCGAAGGGAGAAAGATGTCATTCCATGTAATGACACATCAGATTTGGCTTCTCAATGGGAAAACATTGTTGTTTTTTTTTTTTTTCGTTATTGCTTATTTGAACATTTTGAAAATGCTCTTAGCCATATTCTTCTTTATTTATTGGCTTTTAATATTAGCACCCCACAAAATATTGAATGTATCCCACATTAAAATTTAATATTAAATGATTTATTTACCCTACTATGCAATGGCAATTTTGACCTTATTAGGTTTAAAAAAAATTAAAAAATCTAAATGCACCCTAAATCACTTTTAACGTATTATTTATCTTTTTCGACTATTAAAATCCTTCCCTCCATTGTTGAACAAAACCCTAACCAATGAAACTACAAACATGTTGATTGAGAAAAATTATTTTTGACAAATAAAACACGAAATCAATGTTTCGAAAGCTGTACATGAGGTAAGACTTCATATTTTTTATTGTTTTAGTGATTTTGACGACATCGATAATTATTTAATCTTGTTTTTGCTGCGTTATTCATGCTTCTATGTTCATATTCATCTTTTAGGGATCACATGGATTACATGAAAAATTAAACACCTAAAATTACCACCAAATATTAAAAACAGACGACATGGGTTTAATGGTGGAATTGAAAACAACCCACATATGCTTTAAATCCCAGATGGCATCCTTTGTCAAAATTTCAGTCGGCATTTTTTGTCCAAATTAAAAGTTTTATAAGATTTGAAAATGTGAGGTGCATGACACACCCCAACCGAGATCAGGGCATGCTGGCCGTCACGTGGAGGTGACGTAGCCATGTGCACAGTGCGGAAGCTAAAGGAAATAATATAAAAGTACGAATAACTTAAAACTAGCATATGTAATGTGATAAAATAAGTGCTAGCGAAAGTGAGACGCTGAATTCAGAGCCTAAAGACTACAGCAGTCCAAAGAAAAGATACAACAATAGTGCACCCGAAGGTGACCCTACATCGGTGCGTGTCTGTCAGAAATGCAGGGACGTCCTCTGGGAAAACCACCGAACCCGCTAAGCTACTAGAACCTGGAGGGGCTCAAAACAAAAGCGTGAGTGGGCAAAAACAAATTCTTTGAAAACCATTTCATAAAATACATTCTAACCCCTCGCCGTAAAACCTGTATACTTCCCAGAAAATAAACATATGCACGTATATATATAGATATGCCAAACATGCTCCATAATATGTCATGTCGGAACCTCAGAATGAAATGCAAGTGCTCAGGTATAAATCATATCAGTAACATATAATCTGGCAGCCGGAGTCATCTAACGTGACCTGTACGGCTGCATCTAGAGCTCAAATCTCAATCACTATATCTGAACCTGCCCACAAGTCGGAACCACCTAAAGTGGTCTGTACGACAGGCCTGGGTGTAATACATATAAACGCTCTAGTGCTACGATCACGTGAAGGCTGTGCAAATAATCGCGGGTCACCTACGAGTCGGAACCACCTAAAGTGGTCTGTACGACAAGACTGTGCACCTAACTTGGATCCAAGCTGAGCGTGTGGTGCGGGAGGTGAACATCACGTGAAGGACTGTGCCCTACTCTGGGCGGGAGCACTAACACCGGGGGTGCAGGTTATGAGCTCTCTAAGCACCTCTAATCACTATTTAATGCAATTGTTAAACAACGCTTACCTGGCACTTACCTGTGCCTCTACAGCACCATTATATATATAGACATATGCATAATTGATTATATAATTAAACGTATATGCAACTAATCATGCATAACCACCAATTATATAAAAGGAATGGCATATAACGAATAAGCATTTATACTAATTTCTGGGAATTAATATGTATATAGGTATATACGGAAAACCAAAAGCCCACTCACTGGTATGTGGAAGGGTCGTAGCCCCCCTGCCTCGAGTGTGCACGCTCGTCCTCGGGATAGGAATCACCTATATGCGAATTAACTATAAAAACGTTAACTTTAAAGCACATAACCTTCCGTTCAAAATAACTTCTCATACATTGCTCAAAATGGACAAATGAATATACCAACGTGCTCTACACAACCTCAGGATCACAACCATATTTTTAAAATAATTTTTGGACCTCTCACGCGCCCCCACACGTCAAAATAGGCACGGACCTACGCGCCCCCACGCGCGGCCACGTGCCGTGCACACTGACGGTGTCAATTGACGCCGTCAGGAATATTCCGTTAAAACTCAGGAATATTCCGTTAAACTTAACCGGATACCGTTACTGCCGTTAAGAATATTGCGTTAAAATTAACGGAATATTCCTGTTTCTTCTCCGGCCTACCCTCGCCGGACTTTGGTCACCGGAAAACTGGGAAAACTTTAAACTCACTATTCTCCTTCGTTTTTCAACCAATTTTCATGATTCTTGAACCAAAATGAAGCTTAGACCTAGGAGAATCACGATAGACTACTTTTAAAGGTTAAAAACCACGCGATCATACCTGTCTTCAAACTCAAAAACCGGCCAACTTCGAACCAAGCTTTCCCGACGTCCAAATTTGTCCAACGAAGCACTCCGAGGCTCCTGGGAACCTCACAAACACAACTACAAGCTTCAAAATCCCAAAAACTAGCTAGGTTAAATTTGCATGAACAGTACTCAAATCGGAGCTTAAGAAATCGACGTGAAAACGACTGGTTTCTCACCTGGAAATGGTACAGCTGTACTCCCACGAGCTTCACGAGCTCGAATATGGCCTTAGTTTCTTCGATCTGTGATGATTTGGTTTAGTTGTGTGTATGTCCGTACGTTGCAGGAAGAAGAAGAAGAATAATAGAGGACTCGAGGGAGAGAGAGAGACAGGGAAAGTGACAGAGGAAGAGGGAGAGTGAGACAGTGTATGTGCAGGTGTGGGTGTGGTCCAACACATGCCACACACACAAAACAACCAATTACGTCAAAAAAAACGAACTAGGAGCAAAGTTGACAATTCACATGTACGTTTTAATATTTCCGGGACGGGATGTCACAACCTACCCACCTTAAAAGAATTTCGTCCCGAAATTCAACACAACCAAGTATAACCCCTAGTGACCAAAGAACAATCTAGGATACAAATCCCTCATCCGATCTTCTGTCTCCCACGTCGCTTCCTCGACTGAATGACTCCTCCACAAAATTTTCACTAAACCAACCGTCTTGTTTCTCAGAACCTTCTCCTTCCAATCGATGATCGTCACCGGTTCCTCGTCATACGTCAAATCTAGGTTAATCTCTAACGGTTGAGGAGGTATCACATGAGATGGATCAGCAACGTAATGTCGGAGCATAGACACGTGGAAAACGTTATGCACCCTGGCTAGCTCCGGAGGCAACTCCAACCTGTAAGCTACCTCACCAACCCGCTCTGTGACCATGTATGGTCCGATGTACCTGGGACTCAACTTGCCTTTCTTCCCAAATCTCACTATACCTCTCCACGGTGAAAGCTTCAAAAATACCCAATCTCCAACCTCGTACGCTCTGTCCGTAGCATGTCGATCTGCTAAACTCTTCTGTCTGTCCTGGGCTTCTTTCAGGTTAGACTTGATTACCTGAATGTTCTGAGTAGTCTCCTCAACAATCTCCGGACCCACTAAGACTCTTTCTCCAACCTCTGACCAACACAACGGTGTGCGACAAGCTCTACCATACAATGCCTCAAATGGCGCCATGCCAATACTCGAGTGAAAACTATTATTATAGGCAAATTCCATCAAATCCAACCGCTAGTGCCAAGCATCACCAAATTGCAACACCGAAGTTCGCAACATATCCTCCTAAGTCTGAATAGTTCTCTCTGACTGTCCATCCGTCTGAGGATGATACGCCGTACTGTAAAGCAGTCTCGTACCCAAAACTTCTTGAAAAGCCACCCAAAACTTAGATGTAAATCGTGGATCCCGATCCGAGACAATACTCACCGGGACACCATGATATTTCACAACCTTCGAGATGAACAACTCCGCTAAACGACTCAAAGAATACTTCTCTCTCACTGGAATAAAATGTGCGGACTTAGTGAGTCGATCAACGATCACCCAAATGCCATCAAAACCATTATGCGTACGCGGAAGCTTGTACACGAAATCCATGGTGATATTTTCCTATTTCCACTCGGGAACGGGAAGCGGCTGCAACAACCCAAACGGCTTCTTCCTTTCTGCCTTAACCTGCTGATAAATGGCACACCTACTCACATACTCGGCTATATCCCTCTTCATACCCGACCAATAATAGAACGGTCGAATGGTATGATACATTTTAGTAGCTCCTGGATGCATAGCGTAAGCCGAGATATGTGCTTCATCAAGAATTTCCTTCTTCAAATCCACATCATTTGGCACGAACATTCTTCCCTCTTGCATCAACATGCCATCCGATTCACGTACCCTGAGGTCTCTCCTCCTTCCTTGCTCTCGAGCTTGGACTAGTTCTTGAGTCTGCTCATCAGCTACTTGAGCTGCAAGCACCCGATCAACTAAGATGAGCCTAACTTGAAAATTAGCAAGTAACGCCACATCTCGATCTTCTGCTTCTAACCTCACTCCCGTAGCACGCAAGTCCGCTAAAAGAGGAATGCGACTTGCGTACAACGCATTAATGCGGCCTTGAGACTTCCGACTAAGTGCATCAGCAACTACATTCGCACGACCAGGGTGATAATCAATCGTGCAGTCGTAATCGCTGAGCAACTCCATCCACCTCCGCTGACGAAGATTAAGTTCCTTCTGAGTAAAAAGATACTGGAGACTCTTATGATCAGTAAAGATCCTACACTTCTCACCATAAAGGGAGTGTCTCCACAACTTCAACGCAAAAATGATAGCAGCCAACTCCAAATCATGAGTAGGGTAATTCAACTCATGAGGTTTTAACTGACGTGAAGCATAAGCAATCACCCTACCATACTGCATCAACACACATCCCAGACCATTCAAGAAAGCATCGCTATAAACCTCGAAATCACCACTATCGTCCGGGAGTGCCAGAACAGGTGCTTGAGTGAGACAATGCTTCAACTGCTGGAAACTCTGTTCACACTTATCATCCCACTCAAATTTAACATCTTTCCTCGTTAGTCTCATCAATGGTAAGGCAATCACCGAGAAATCCTTAACAAATCTCCGATAATACCCCGCCAAACCAAGGAAACTCCTCACCTTGATGACGGTTCGCGGTTGCTCCCAATTCTCCACCGCTGCGACCTTCTGAGGGTCAACCAGAATACCCTGAGCAGAAATGACGTGCCCCAGAAACGCTACTTGGTTTAGCCAAAACTGGCACTTGCTAAACTTAGCATATAATTGGTGTTCCCTCAACCTCTTCAACACCAAAGTAAGATGTCGAACATGCTCCGCCTTCGACTTAGAATACACCAGAATATCGTCGATAAAAACAATGACAAATCTATCCAAGTAAGGCTGGAACACCCGATTCATTAAATCCATAAAAGCTGCTGGTGCATTTGTCAACCCAAATGGCATAACCAGAAACTCGTAATGACCATAACGAGTCCTGAACGCCGTCTTAGGAACGTTATCCCGATTAATCTTCAGCTGATAGTACCCAGACCTCAAGTCAATCTTGGAAAACACGCAAGCACCTCTAAGCTGATCGAACAAATCATCGATACGTGGCAACGAATAACGGTTTTTAATCGTCACCCGATTCAATTGCCTGTAATCAATACACAGCCTTAAAGTTCCGTCTTTCTTCCTCACAAACAATACTGGAGCTCCCCACGGAGAAGTACTAGGCTGAATAAAACCCTTATCCACTAATTCCTGCAGCTGCACCTTCAATTCCCTTAATTCAGCAGGTGCCATACGATAAGGAGTGAAAGAAATAGGATTAGTACCTGGAAGTAACTCGATAGTGAACTCCAAATCTCGATCTGGTGGTAACCCAGGCAAATCCTCGGGGAAAACATCTGGAAAGTGTCGGACAACCCTCACGTCCTCAACACTACTAGGAGGAGCCTCATCCAACACCACATGGGCTAAGTACCCCTGACAACCTTTAGTCAACAACTTTTTCGCTCTCACAGCAGAGATAACGCCATGTCTCACCCCGCTCTGCTCACCCACGAAAGTAACCACGGGTAGTCCAGGACGACGAAATGTAACTATTTTCCCGTAACAATCAATATTGGCACGATTGGGGTGCAACCAATCCGCGCCCAAAATCACATCAAAATCAACAATATCTAACGGGATAAGATCAGCTGGCATAACCACCTCCACTGTCACTGGACACCCCGGGTACGCACGATCTATGATACATCTCTCCCCTCTAAGCATAGCCAACTCTAACTCGTACCCTAGAGGTGTGGGGCGAGGTTGCGTCACTTGAGCAAATGTATGAGAAATTACAGAATGTGTAGCTCCGCAATCAATTAAGACTCTAGCAAAATAACCAAGAATATTTAACGTACCCATGATCAGATCTGAGTTGTTCTGAGCATCCTGCAGAGAAATGTTGTGAATACGCCCCTGGCCCTGCTGTCGTCCGCCACGACCTCTGCTCGCCTGAGCACCATGACCCTGCGTACCACGCCCCTGACTGGGCTGACCAGTCTGTCTCGAAAACCCTGCACTGCTAGTAGCAATCTCTCATGGCTGAAACTGTTCTCCCTGATACCATTGAGAACCGCCGGCTGGAGCTGGAGGATACGGCATATAGCCACCAGAATACTGAGGGTAACCACCCTGGGAATAGGGGTCCTAAGGATACTGATACTGTCCCGGGGCATAAGGAACAGCATCACCCTGGTAGTGGTAGGCACCACCCCGACCTGCTTGTCCATAACTACTCGGACCCTGAATCTGCTGGATAGAGGCAGGTGGTGGCAGGAAAGTCTGCTGCGGTCTCTGCTGCTGACTCTGGGGACATTGCGCGGCTCGATGTCCCATCTGCCCGTAAGTAAAACAACCACTACTGCCCCGCCTACACTCGCCAGTGTGCCGATTATTACACCTTCGGCAAAATGGGGCCCTACCTCGACCACCATCACCCTGTCTCTGGCCTCGAGCGCCACTAGTAAATCTACCTCCTCATCCTTGACCAGTGGCACTGAAACCACCACTAGAAGAACTAGAGCTATTACCACCCTCTTGAAGTTTTGAGTCTGACGAGGCCCGAGCGACGCTTGACCTTTACCCTTGACATCTTTCTTCTGATTACCATTCTTCTCATCGTCATCACTCTCGCTCGTCATGTTCTCAGAGTCCTCAACTCTCAGCAAAACCTCGTAGAACTCCTGATAAGTATCACAATGAGTGGAGGTCGACATCGAACGCCACTTCTTCTTAGTGCCAATGCGAAAACGACGAAGCATCTCTGCTGGATTACCAGCAATCTCAGGGTGGTAGCGAGATAAGTCGGTGAACTTCCGATAGTACTCGTTCGCAGTCATCTTCCGCTGTTTCAACTCAGTGAATTCCTGCTTCTTGCGATCGATGTACTCAGGGGGCACAAATCTCCTTTTGAATAACCTAATGAAAACATTCCAGTCAGTCTGCTCGGCTGGAGTCAAACGACGAAGCTCCTGCTCACACCAGGATGCAGACTTCGTACCCAGAAACCATGAGGTCGTCTCGACCCATCTCTCAACAGGAAGGTTCCCCTGATTATTCAATACTCGGAAAGTCTTCTCAATATACTCTAACCAACGCTCTGCTTCCTCGTGCCCTTCATGACCGTGGAACTTATCCAATTTCAGATTGTACATAGTCTCCAGAGGAGTCCTCTGGGGAGGGCGAATAACTGCCTGGATAGCGGTAGCAATAGCTTCCCCCAGCTGAGTGATATCGGGGAAACTAGACTCATCGGAGCGACGTGGTTCCCGACGAGGCGGCATAATTCTGACAGAAGGCACCAAAACCATTAGAATACTCACAAAAGACACAGGACTGCCAAACCTAAGCTCTGATACCAAACTGACACACCCCAACCGAGATCAGGGCATGCTGGCCGTCACGTGGAGGTGACGTAGCCATGTGCACAGTGCGGAAGCTAAAGGAAATAATATAAAAGTACGAATAACTTAAAACTAGCATATGTAATGTGATAAAATAAGTGCTAGCGAAAGTGAGACGCTGAATTCAGAGCCTAAAGATTACAGCAGTCCAAAGAAAAGATACAACAATAGTGCACCCGAAGGTGACCCTACATCGGTGCGTGTCTGTCAGAAATGCCGGGACGTCCTCTGGGAAAACCACCGAACCCGCTAAGCTACTAGAACCTGGAAGGGCGCAAAACAAAAGCGTGAGTGGGCAAAAACAAATTCTTTGAAAACCATTTCATAAAATACATTCTAACCCATCGCCGTAAAACCTGTATACTTCCCAGAAAATAAACATATGCACGTATATATATAGATATGCCAAACATGCTCCATAATATGCCATGTCGGAACCTCAGAATGAAATGCAAGTGCTCAGGTATAAATCATATCAGTAACATATAATCTGGCAGCCGGAGTCATCTAACGTGACCTGTACGGCTGCATCTAGAGCTCAAATCTCAATCACTATATCTGAACCTGCCCACAAGTCGGAACCACCTAAAATGGTCTGTACGACAGGCCTGGGTGTAATACATATAAACGCTCTAGTGCTACGATCACGTGAAGACTGTGCGAATAATCGCGGGTCACCTACGAGTCGGAACCACCTAAAGTGGTCTGTACGACAAGACTGTGCACCTAACTTGGATCCAAACTGAGCGTGTGGTGTGGGAGGTGAACATCACGTGAAGGACTGTGCCCTACTCTGGGCGGGAGCACTAACACCGGGGGTGCAGGTTATGAGCTCTCTAAGCACCTCTAATCAATATTTAATGCAATTGTTAAACAACGCTTACCTGGCACTTACCTGTGCCTCCACAACACCATTATATATATAGACATATGCATAATTGATTATATAATTAAACGTATATGCAACTAATCATGCATAACCACCAATTATATAAAAGGAATGACATATAACGAATAAGCATTTATACTAATTTCTGGGAATTAATATGTATATAGGTATATACGGAAAACCAAAAGCCCACTCACTGGTATGTGGAAGGGACGTAGCCCCCCTGCCTCGAGTGTGCACGCTCGTCCTCGGGATAGGAATCACCTATATGCGAATTAACTATAAAAACGTTAACTTTAAAGCACATAACCTTCCGTTCAAAATAACTTCTCATACATTGCTCAAAATGGACAAATGAATATACCAACGTGCTCTACACAACCTCAGGATCACAACCATATTTTTAAAATAATTTTTGGACCTCTCACGCGCCCCCACACGCCAAAATAGGCACGGACCTACGCGCCCCCACGCGCGGCCACGTGCCGTGCACACTGACGGTGTCAATTGACGCCGTCAGGAATATTCCGTTAAAACTCCGGAATATTCCGTTAAACTTAACCGGATACCGTTATTGCCATTAGGAATATTGCGTTAAAATTAACGGAATATTCCTGTTTCTTCTCCGGCCTACCCTCGCCGGACTCCGGTCACCGGAAAACTGGGAAAACTTTAAACTCACTATTCTCCTTCGTTTTTCAGCCAATTTTCATGATTCTTGAACCAAAATGAAGCTTAGACCTAGGAGAATCACGATAGACTACTTTTAAAGGTTAAAAACCACGCGATCATACCTGTCTTCAAACTCAAAAACCGGCCAACTTCGAACCAAGCTTTCCCGACGTCCAAATTTGTCCAACGAAGCACTCCGAGGCTCCTGGGAACCTCACAAACACAACTACAAGCTTCAAAATCCCAAAAACTAGCTAGGTTAAATTTGTATGAACAGTACTCAAATCGGAGCATCGACGTGAAAATGATTGGTTTCTCACCTGGAAATGGTACAGCTGTACTCCCACGAGCTTCACGAGCTCGAATATGGCCTTAGTTTCTTCGATCTGTGATGAGTTGGTTTAGTTGTGTGTGTGTCCGTACGTTGCAGGAAGAAGAAGAAGAAGAATAGAGGACTCGGGGGAGAGAGAGAGACAAGGAAAGTGACAGAGGAAGAGGGAGAGTGAGACAGTGTGTGTGCAGGTGTGGGTGTGGTCCAACACATGCCACACACACAAAACAACCAATTACGTCAAAAAAAACGAACTAGGGGCAAAGTTGACAATTCACATGTACGTTTTAATATTTCCGGGACGGGATGTCACAGTGCAGGTAGAAAATGTAAGGTGTATATTGAAAATGTGAGGTGTGACAATATTATGGGGAAGTATGTGGGGTGTATTTAGATTTTTCATTGAAAAAGCAAATGTGGGGTGTATTAAGTATGTAGGGTTTATTCAACAATTTGTGAGATGTTAATATAATAAGCCTATTTATTTGGTCTTAATGATATTTTTTTTTATTTGTCGTTTTAGTAATATTCTTTTTTATTTATCTAGTCTTAATAATTTTTTTTTTTTTTTTTTTGTAAATGAAATGTCTTAAATTCGAATTTCAGTCACTTAGTATTACGGTCTAATGATATTCTTCTTCCCCCACTGTGAGGTTAAGCCCATCTCTCCACTTTAGTGTAGATAATATCATTTGTTCAAAATAAAAGTTCAAATTGCAAGAATGATGAGTTTGTAACCAATTTATTTATCTACTCCTATAGTATGAATATATCGTTGTAGCAAAAAACTGATTTTTTTTCATTTAAACTAACCACTCTGCACCCATTTCTAATCATGTGCGACTTACAAATTTTATTTTATTTTCAAAAATTTTATTTGCCAAGTTACTTTTTTGCCAATTTGTTTTTATTTACCAAGTTACTTTTGATATGCACAAAGTTGAAATATATGCAAGTCACTTTGTCTTCTCTCCTCTTCATAATTCTCTCTCTTCCAAAATAACCCAACCCCCAACCTTGCCCGAGCAGGCCCAAACAAGATTTGCAAATTATGTAGACACCTCCTAAACCACCCACGGCTCCAGCATCCTCAAAGGCAGCATTCGATTTTAATCCAATTTGAATGAGATGGAGGCCGTCGAGACAATTGTAACTTGTAATGTTTTTTTATTTCAAAATTATGAGTGAAGTCATTTGTCTCTAAAATGTTTACGAATTTTTACACGTAACCCTCCAATAAATTTTTCCTAGATCCACCATTGATAGGCATGGCTGGTGCAGTTCCAATCTTAGGTTGCTTAACAATAATATAGAACTAGAAGCTTTATACATTTCACCAACAATAATAAAGTAGAAGATATTTAACGATTCACCAACAAAAGTAGCATACTTTGTTACTTGTTAGAGTGAGAATACAAGTTCCTCTTAAACTTAAGCCTATGCACGTTGCATGCTCAATGTAGCAAGAAATCTAGCACAAGTGTTTCGATGAACAACCAAACTAAAAGGAAAGAAATGGGAGTTGGTGACTATAGAAAATGGTTGATTGCTTAACAAGCAAGCTCCATCAGCTTCATTATTAATCTTTACTTTTATTTATTTATTTTCAAATGACCAGCTAGTAGCTTTGCTACAATAGTCCACCTTCTGAGGGCCGAAAATACTCACAAAGGCATTTCAACCTTCCCTTGACCACCATCGTATGATTCACAGGCAACAGGTATAGAACCCAGGATGTGCCGTGTGAGTACTGTCCTAGAATTCGTCTGCAACCACTAGACCACCCCGTGGTGGTTCATTATTAATCTTTACTTGACTTACTAAGAGTTACCATCACAATGAGAAAAAAAAACCTATAAATAGAGAACGAACGACGTGGATTCACAATTCATTGCCCTGATCAACTTGGTTACATGGAACCCGCGTTGGGTTTAATTTTCAAGTCTATCTACGACCGGATACTTTTCCCCAGCTCTCATTTGAATTATCTGCCCAGATAAATGCTAGATCTTAAAAAAGTCCAAGAGATGAGCTAGGGCTTGAGAAGTACAGCAGAAATCACTACGAAAGAAAAAATAGAAACAGGTTTAGTTGACAAGAAAGTGGCGTTTCTTTGAAACCTGTCATTACACTAGGAATGAACTGACCGGAAACACCCATCATGAGCCCTATACCTGGAGTAAAAGAGAGTTTCTATGCCACTACACAGCTTTGTCTTGGCAAATTACTTGCCAGTGGATAAATCATCTGGCTTGGATAAAAACTTGAAAAGCGAAAAAGAACTAGAAACTTCGCAGTTAAAAAGATTAATCAAAAACTTTGTACCTTCAAGCGAATGAAATGCGAATATTTGTGACATATAAAAGTATGTATGCACAATGCACTTTGCAGTATTGTACTGCACCCTAGACGGTGGCGGAGTAAAGCAATATATCTGAATGTTTGGTAAAATCACAAATACTTGACCATACCACGACCCTCCACGCTTAATCTCGTGGCCTGTAGCTGCTTTTTCTTTGGTGCTTTCAACTGCTGTAACTTCCTATTCATCTGCCAAATAAATAAAAATAACCTTTGTTCAATTATTATATCAATGAAGATTTTTCAAAGAAAAGTTCAAAACAGAAAGGAAAATCATTTAAGAAAAACTGAGATAAACCAACAAACAAAGATGGGGAAAACTCCTTCAGCCGTTGAAAGAATGAAGATTGAAGCTCAAAGAAAATCTCAAACAAGGGCAAAAGCTTGTCTCCAAAATTTAAACAAATTGGGAGAAAATTACAATTGAAGCTCCATTCAATTTTAACTTCAGCGCAATATGAATAAAAACCTCTAGTATCAACTTCAACCACTAAAATGAAAAGTTTTTATACATAAAAGATTTCCATTTCAGATCATTGGCAGCACTAGTAAATGAATAGAATAATGCGCACTCAAATGCCAACTAATCAGCACATCCTTTTTATTCAAAATTTTCAGATAGTTACCAATCAGAACAAAGAAAAAAAACGTACCTTCATACGGTGCTGATCTTGTATCCCTTGTTTAGCACATGCCCTAATTTCATCAGGATCGATCTTGGATTGTGGCCGCACCAGGAAATCCATTGGCGTCGCTTCTGGCCTTGAGGCATGTTGCCGAGAAGATGATTGGCCAGATTTTCTTTCCCTGTACCAAAGTCAAAATTAAAATTTGAAAGAAATGCACCTTAGACAGAACTGGCATAGCAAATAAGCCAGCAATAGAAGCTGAATTCACCGGGAATAAAATGAACACTGAAGTATGCCTAATCTATCCTCAAAATTTACCTTGAAAATTCATCCACATCATCTCTAGATTCCATTCCTGTGCCATTACTCACTGGCCTGTGTAACAAAATACAAAGGTTAATTTATGAAAACCAACCAGTAATTAGCTAAATTTAGAGAATTTATATTGAGTTCACCATGGATTTGTGTAAATCCATAGTAGCAATAAGATATTGTGATGAAAAAAGTAGTCTCAGTACTTTTTCATTGTTGGCCTTCTAAATGGAACCCTCTCATCGTCAACGTTTCTCATATCCTCAAACCTTGTACTTTTATTAAATATAGGTCGACTCTGCAGTCATGTGCAATAAAAAAAATTGTCAAAGTCTTTCAAGGCAGTACAAAAGAATTTCATTTTGTAAGCATTAACTAAGAAAGGAATAAGAATTAGAATCTCGAGGCAAATTTATCAACAAATAATGGAAATGAGATCTCCTATATATGATCCTCGGGCAAGGAGAAAAACTATTCAATCACTGCCCCTTCCAGTAGGATATATCAGATTAGTGCCCCACACACACACACATATATATATTTTAATGCAGTGTTACTAAGGAGAATAAGTTTGTAGAAAAGGGAGGGGGTGATTGCCACATATTTGTAAGAGAAAGATAAAATTGTAGAACAACGGAAGGTAAGTACTAGAGGACGAACAAAATTAGTAAATTACCCATTTGTCAACCAATTCCTTGGCAAGTTTTCTGTTGGAAGTTGTTTCTTCATCAGACTTTGACAAAAACATAATGACCTGCCAAGAACAAAGTAAATAAATCAAAGTTGACACACGGATTGACAAATCTTTATATGCTTTTTCAACGCAAAATGATCTAACCTTTCCGAGACCACTTTTTTCAGTTGTTCCCTTCTATCATACTGCTCTAGATTTATAGGGAACTGCACAACAGATACAAGAATTAAGGTCCTACTGTTGACAACCTTTACAAAATTCACATACTACAAAGGCAACAGAAGTGTATACATCAGTCAAAATCTGTAAAATTGCTGCACGTATATTTATGTTTGGTAAACTTCCATCTGGGAGAGGTTCAAGCCAATTCTTCAGTAGAGTTAACACTCCATGGTCTAAAAACTCCTGTTGAAGCTGCTTCCTGTACAAACAGTAAAATTTAAGGGGATATTCTTACAAATTATAAATATGTGGTGCAAGTCTGGGTTGAGAGAGATCACGTGCAGCCAGCTTACTTTGACAGGACCTTTGTAAGAAGAGGCAACTTCTTGAGCTTACTAATGGCAGGTTTTCCCTGTCTATTTAAATCTGCATCCTCTTCTGCTGTAACTTCGAGCTCAGCCATGACCTTCTCAACCAGGAATGCTACTTCTGCAGGACTTTTTTCATTCTTCTTCCTTTTCTTACCCATCTTAAACATATCCTTAATTTCATCATCTTCCTCACCCTCTTCAGCCTAGAAAAATTATAACAATAAACATATGGGAATTACACAATCTGGTAAACATATGGGAATAATCAATTAACCGAAGCTCTACTGCATCTTGCATTTAAATTCCATGACACGGCATTGTTTCATTACATATAGATAGAAGAACAAGTGGGAAAAAAGAAAAGAAAAAAAGACAAACCTGAGGATGGTGACTAGGAGAACGTGGTTCATTGTCACTTCTATACCGATCAGAAGGATGCACACCAGTGTCATCTATAAAGTTGTCGTCATCATAATTCCTGACACCCTCTTGATCATCCTATTCCATTGAAGAGCAGAAAACACTTAGGAAGTTCCGATAGGAAGCATAATACAGTTATAAATTCAGATTCATACTGACAAATTGCGTTTAGCGCACTTCAAATGGAAAAAATTTCAGTTGAAAATGGCAAAGCAAGAACCAATACATTTTTCTATATAAACAATTAATCTTGCAAAAGTGCATAAAATTCAAACATAAAATAAATTAAAAACAAACAATCGAACAAGTATTTAAAACAAATTGCTATTTATGCCAACCTCAGAATCGCCTCCGGCGATGGTGTCCCACATCTCCTTGACCTCACCATCCATTGCCGCCTTTTCAGATGAGGATCTCCTGGGAAATTTGGACCCCCTCTTCTCCTCCTTATGCCTCTTCTCCTTCTTCAACCTCTTCCGATTGCCTTCGTCGCCATCGCCGTCATCGTCCACCAAATCAGAGCTCACAGGCAGTTTTCCCACGTGGCCCTTCTTGATCAGCCGCTTCCTCGGCTTCGATTTCAACGACGATAGATCGTCGTGGACGGGGGTCTGGGACCGACCTCGGTCGGGCCAATCGTCGTTATCTTCCAGGACGTCATCTTGGAGGGGCTCGGGGGACGGGTCGCGACCAGCTCCAAAGTCGTCGTAGTCCATCAATGGCTCCCCATCTTCGTCACGGTACCTGAAACAATAAGGATGATTAGGTGCAGGGAATCCAACAAAACCCTAACCTAATCGTGAGTTCGCGAGAGAGGGGCTTATGGATTGTCTTCGTACGCCATTGTGCGGTGTCAGGAATCAGGATCCCCCAACTGCGAGATTGAGATTTCACGAGCGATGGAAAAGTGATTACCAGAACATGAACCCCCCCAAATTACACGACCGATCTCCTTCTCTTTGAGTTGTTCTCTCGTGCGCACACACATGAACCGATAGAAAATTTGGCTACCGTTAGATTAAAATCTAACGCCTGAAAAGAAAACCGAGAATTTTTTACCATGGGCTGTCCGGGCCACCCACGGTGCGGATCATGAGCTCTTCGGGCCGTCCATTACACATAATTGGACTCTCCAAGCCACCCATAACCCGTCTTGTGGTGTTTGGTACACATCTGCTCTTACTAACAATGACCTTCACGACTATTAGTTGGCAGGATTGCGGAGACTGGTTTGCATCATCCAGGCCTTCCAAGTATGCTCTTCAACTTCCGTTTTTAGATACCTACTACGGTTTTTCCTTGTAAATAGCCAAGTCAATCAAAGGAAACGGTAATCGTCACTTACTGCTCATAACTCTCTCAAGTTTTCTTCTATCTACTACTTTTCTAACTCAGGCATCGGAGACCATTTGGTGGACATTGTGCTCCATTTTTCGGGGGGTTAGTTAATTAAGCTAACGGTGTTTATTCTCTTGAAAGTGGATTTTCGTCAGTTCAATTTGTGTAAGAATTTGCATCTACAAGTTGGAACTTTCATTGAGTGAAAAATTAAGACATACTTAATGCGTGCTTAAAGATTTGAGTAAACAAGCTAAACCCTAAAAGGCTTTCTTCAGTGTTCTCTGTTATTCGCTCATTGTTCTTGTTCACATCAAACACCTAAGGTGGATACGTGAAGAACTGCGAGCAAGAACAATAATGACCAATCCTGGCAAGATGGGATTGTCATGTAGTCTATGAGGCCTTAAAACGTGAATCTGGAGCTTTCATTGATTATTGACCCCACCAAAACCTTTTATTCGAGGATTGTAGCCACTTTAACCATGAGACGGGATTGCCACGATTTCGTCGAGGCCCAAATGGCCATTATGATTATTACCGCAATTGTCATCCTGCCACCACCGTGGTCACTATGATATTAGCTGGTTCGGCCGGCTACCGACGAACAGCCACCACCAATTAGGTAACCACTTACCGATGTGTTGCCACTGGTTCAGCTGAATTTTTTTTTATAGGGTGGTTCTAACTAAATCAATTTCGCGATCGAGCCCGTTGATTTAGAAACCCTAGCTCCCATGGGCTTTAGCACATCATTGCAACCTTCGGTGGATTTTTGCCCACAGTGTATCTTGTGTTTACTAGCAGACTTGTACCAGAGCAGAACATTTGGGATCTACCCATCTGGAAATTATTTCTTTGCAAGTTGTAGACTTGGCGCTCATTAGCAAAGAGGATTCTCAATCAAATCATTGCTTATCCTAATCTCGTTAGTGACCTTGATCTTGGCTTACCAAATTCAAAAGAGTTTGAGTAGGAGTCCCCATTTTGCTGAAGTCCAGGAAAATAAGTTGCTGACGACATAGTTCTCATTTATCAACAATAGAGGCAAGAGCTTAAAGAACTTCCAACAGACAGAGAAAGAGATCGAGTAACGAAACATCCATAAGTGTTTATTCCAAGCTAGGACTCCACTCCGACGTGCCTACCTTTCTTAAGTCCAAGGCAAGTGTCCAAACTCGGCTCAATCTTGAAGGAAGTGTTTGTAATGAAAAAGGCTTAAGTCATTGAACCATCTAGGAATATGAAGTAGCACGTCGATTCAGTGGAAGCAGGCTTCACTAATTCTCTAATCCAACTGTTGGAGGAAACGAAACGCAGATCACCGCAACACCGCAGAGCGACATAGGAGCAAGCAGGAAGATAACCCATCCAATTTGAAGACATATAGTGGATGCTTGACGAGTGACTCATTGGCTTCAAGCCATAAGGAAACTTGGAAGAGTCATGAAAGAAAAATTATGTCCTAAGTAAAAACATCCAAAAGTATTGGCATACAAGTATTAACATTTTAAAAAAGGCATGCACTCTAAACAATTCTATAACTCATGACTTTATAAAACTCTTTACCAATTAAAGAGAAGAGAGAGTTAGAGCTTTCATTACCCTTGAAGCTTGTCCTTGATTCCAAAAGAGATTCACCCAAGTGGATGACCTTCAAGTTCACTCCTAACTCCTCGAATGTTTCCTTGTGTTTGTGTTCTTCTCTCCTTTGATGATTGCTTCTTTGCTTCTTATTTGCTCCTTAAGGATTTAAGGAAAGGAACTCCAAAGTTTGCAAGGTTGCAAACCTCTAAGTCTCCACACCAAGGATATGGTGTGAGAAGATATGGATTACTTGGATGAGCTTTGATGCTAGTAAAACTCCTTAAAGTGGCCAACCTCTATGTAGAGAGAGAAAATGTTTCTCTTTGCCCTGAAGAAACCTTAATGAGGGAAATGCTATAGTCACTTTTATACATCCCTTCATTTGATTGGCAAACTTGTAATAAGTCCACTCCTCTTACCTTGGGCGACCATCCTTGTTTAGCTGGCCTAATTGCTCATTTCATTTTAGTTGTCATACAACTGTGCTCAGTGGACCAAAACCCGTTTAGGTCCTGAAACCTTAAACTAACTTAAAAGCCTATACGAACTTTTCATATGATTAATTAGCTGAGCAATTAATCTTGACCATGATCAATTAAACTATTTAATTGCTTATCCATCTCATATTATCCCAATTAGCGAGGCAGTGTGCGATTGTAACTCTTAACAATTGATTGTGAATTGAAACTAGATAGTTTGTTTCATGTCTACTATCTAATATGATACTTCTCTATATGATTCTATTGAATGTGATTTGGAACGTACTTCCTAAATGTCATTCATATGCTTGGACCAAAGACTCTTGAACCATATCTCAAAGTATTCTCCTTCCACCATGGAAGGTTAAAGATATTTTGTTGTGTATTCACATGCCTACATGATCAGGTAGCTTAACCATTAGACAACGATAATGCCATCTCCAATCGAATGGGCTATGTTTAGCCTCCGTCTAGATTATAGTTTTGCAAGAAATTATTTTTTAATGAACATTGCCAAACCATATTTATATACCATCTCCAACCGAAATGGGCTATTTTTTAGCCCCCTCAATTGTTGATGCACAAAATTAGTGAGACTTTGGAAAACCATAAAGTGTCAAGTTTGTGACCTTCGCTCGGTTGCTCCGGTCACTAGTGAGGATAAATATGTAAAGAGATAGAGATAGGGAAGCAAACACAAGATGTATGTGGTTCACCCTAAGTTTGGCGGTTATGTCCACGGAGTAAAGAAGTTCTCATTAATAGTGAATGGTTTACACAAATACATAGGTTCAAATATAATCATCATTAGTGAGTTCTAATGATTAGTTTAAGTACAGTAAGGGATTAATTGTAGGAGAATGGTCTCCTTTTATAGTTGAGGAGAGTTTTTAGCTTTTGTTCGAGGTCGATGTGGGACTTTATGAGCTTTATTCTGACGTTGACATGTGTCGCGCTATGATTGACCTCTTGGTTGCTGTGATTGACCTCTTGGTTGGAGGGAAACTCTTGTACTTCGGCAGGATGCCTCAACATGAACCCTTTAGTGGGTCCTTGAAGGTATGATGTTAACCGGTGCTCGGTAGTTTCAGGATTGGTCAAGTATGGTACAAACATATTTATAGCTTTGCATGAAATTATTTTTTAATGAACATTGCCAAGCCATATTTATATACCATCTCTAATCGAAATGGGCTATTTTTTAGCCCCTTCAATAATTTATTATTTTAAGTTTGTTCTCTAATTTTACTAGTTAATTGAATTAAACTACTATATTAAAATAATATTTTCGTACATATTTTTAGTGCCACTTGAAGATATGGTCATTTGAAAATTATTGGAAAAAAATTAAAGGAAAGATTATTCGAAGAGGTAAGAGATGGGTGTGTAGGAAAAGAGTGTTTGAGGTGAATAGAATGTGAAGAATTGAAATAAAATGAGGTAAGATAATATGAAAGGGTGAAAATGATATGAGAAATGGTGTAGAAATGTCTTAGGTATTTATAGGAAAAAAATTATAATTTTTTAAAAAATTTCGTCTTTAAAAAAAAAAAAAAAAAAAAATCCAGTTGGGCCCAACTGAATGGGCTAGTTGGCTAGCTAAGAATGGCCAACCCGTTGCCCATATGGCTGGATTGGGGTTTTTGGCCCAGACCTCAATTGGAGATGAGTTTTGTGTCAAAAAGGGCTATCATTTGGCCTATGGCCCTATGACTGGCCCGGTTGGAGATGGCCTAATGCCTTAGGTCAAAGGACTACTTTGCATTATTGCAACTTATGAGTCCTTACTTGACATGTATGTTTGAACTCTCTCTTGATTGTTGTTCAGTGTACTCAATACCCTTTCGAGTACCTATGTGTTTGTCTTAGTGTCTAACATGTAATGACTTGATACTAGTCATACTCCCGCTTAAGTTAACATAACACATACTAACCTTAATAGATTGTCAATGCCCAATTGGCAATCTTATGGCTAGGAACATTTTACAAATGAACATAAGAGAGATCTCGTTAATCTAACTTAGATTATTTATCTCTTAGGTTGAATACATTTGTCGGATTATGTTATTGCTTAAACACATTTCTCAATTATTATAAATTACAAACTGTGTCAACTTTATTATTTTTAAGCCGCCGTATGAATTATTTTAATTCACGCGGGAAGCTCTTCAATCCACAATTGCCCCATCAGAAGCATTTCAACAAAACCGATACCAACCATTTAGAGCCGCTAGAAGAACAACATAGCATCCCAATGGAGAAAAGCGTTGCCTAGGACTTGTTCTCTAACCGGGATGCTTTGGGCCTAGTTTTTGGGAACTCACAGAAGAGGGCACGAAAGCTTCGTCTAGTTCTTTAAACAAGTCCAACAAAGTCCTCGAACAAAAAAAGCCCAACAACTTATTATTGAAATGACTAATTTATCTCTAACATATTTAGTTCATGAGGTTTTCATTAGTCAATGGCAATTTTGGAATTTTCAAACTATTATTAGGATGACTAATTTGGCCCTATTATATTTAGTTGCTTCTTGTTGAGATTTTTACTAACCAAGGACCTTTTGGGGTTTTTCAACCATTTTGTCTTTTTCTGAGTAGAACAATATTTTACATTAAGAGGAAGGGGGGTTCGGCTAAGCCACATAATAGACAACCTAATTTGGTATCAAATTCGCCATATATGAGATTTGAACTTAATACTTCTCACTTGAGGAATACTACTAGACCATTGTACTGAATGACAACCATTTTGTCTTTTTAAAGAGTTCTAAATTTCTCTTTCAGTTCATAGAACAAAATAAAAAAATGCATAAGGTGAGTAACTTTCATGGAATGACTTCACCGTCCGATGATATATTAGTGACATATCAACCCATTAAGATGTTAATGAGTTGCCATTAACAGTAGAGATTTTTCAGCCCATGACGTTGTGACATAATATAGAACTGAGATTGATAATATAAGATAAAATTAAACTAA
This sequence comes from Pyrus x bretschneideri, assembly GCF_019419815.1. Lineage (NCBI taxonomy): Eukaryota > Viridiplantae > Streptophyta > Magnoliopsida > Rosales > Rosaceae > Pyrus > Pyrus x bretschneideri. Next base: position 864,002 of record NW_025999657.1, read on the forward strand.
ATAGATTTTAACGAGTATTTGTTAACAACTCAGTTGGTTAATTTTTCACATGTGACAATGTCATAGGCTCAAAATTGTTGTCATTGTTACCGCATGAGACAAATGGACTGGAGGGCCAACCGTCCGACCAAAAACAAAAGAAGACGGCGCCAATTTCAATCCCAAGATAAGGTTCTTGCGTTCTCTATTTCCCTCTTCTAATCCTCTCTCGCGCAATTTTGTGGCTCTCAATCTCCTTCCTTGATATACCACCCACGCCCTTCTGTCCTGAAGAGAAAGAGGAGAGAGAGGGGGAGAGAAACAAAGCCATTCTGATAAACCCTAAACCATGACTACTCTACAAGCTTCGCTTCTTCTCAGCCTTTCACTCTCTCCAACACCTTCTTCTAAATTCAAACGTTTTCAGCTCTCCCGCTCCTCCGCCTCTTTTACTTGGACCCCTAATCTTTATCAAGCTACGCCTCCAAGTTGTCAAAGTTTCGGATTTGTCCATCGTACTCTATCGATTTCTTGCACATTGCACCCTGACAATGCCAGTACGAATCAAGAATCGGACTTGGCGGTGAGTTCTGAAGTTGAAGGATCGAGTTTGAATGAATTTAGTGGTGGGAATAATTCAGTATCCAATGTGGGTAAGCCGGAAACTGAGGAATTTGGCGGAGAAAGGTTGGATTTTGAGGTGGAGAGTACGTCTGGGGAAATGGGTTTGGAGAATGGGGACGGAAAGAGTGAGAAGGTGGCGGAAATGGAGGGAAAGAGTGGGAATTTGGTTGGGCAGAAGAATGGAAATGGAATGCCATTGGTGGTGTTCTTGATGGGGTTGTGGGCAACTACAAGAAGTGGGTTCTCGAAGGTGTTGGCTTCCGATTGGTTCAGTTGGTGGCCATTTTCGCAGCAGGAAAAGCGGTTGGAGCGTTTGATTGCGGAGGCTGATGCCAATCCCAAGGACGCTGTAAAGCAGAGTGCTTTGCTGGCTGAGCTCAACAAGCACAGGTTAAGCCATAGAGTATAATAATTATACTTTGTGTTATAATTTCTATTAACTCGTGAAAAGATAAGTTTTCCATTTTCTAAAGTTTATAATGTTATGTTGCTGTTCGTATATAATGGGATAACCAATTCAAGTGAACCATACGACTGTATTAGTCTCAGTCAATGGTGGAAGGAAACCATTTGCTATGGAAAGATTTCAATTGTGTAAATATTCTCATTAAACTACAAAAGGTAGTTTGGTGTTCCAAGAGCTGTGCGGTTATGTCCTTTCTTTGTTTGGTGTTCCCTTTGATAGTTTCATATTCTTTGTTGAGTGGCTATGCTCATGGAGTGGAGGTTTTGTGAAGAGGAATAATAGGGCTGTTGGAAGTCTTGAAAGATTATCCTCTTGGGTACTTTTTGTGCTCTCATTGGTTGGAAAGCAGTAGGCGTAATTTTTGGAGTGGAAGTTTCTGACTGGGAGTTAACTTAGACTTAATCAGTGTTTTGAATTTGTCCCTTCTTTGGGCATGCAATTTTTGAATTTGTTCTTTATTCATGTTTAATGATTGATAGGAAACTTGGTAAAGGAAAAAAGAATGAAGTTCTTAACTAATTACTTAAGAGGCTTCAAATTGATTTAACTTTTTATTCATATCTCTGGAGATTAAAATATAAAACCTTTTTCTTTGTTGAATGAATAGGATGGATTTTCAATTTTTGGCAATCCAAAGATGATTTCATGTTTATACACTTTAGTTACCATTTAGTTAATTCTACTTCCGCGTCATGTTTGATTCTTTCAAAATAGATTTGGTTTCATATTTCAATATATATACGAAATACTTATGCATAATATGTAATTTTTCATCTTCCTTGGAGGACTAACACATGAGCAATTGGTTTGATTTATTTGTTAGTCAACCTTTGGGTATTCTCCCCCCTGCCTAGCACTGTTCCAGTTAATTAATCTTTTGGTATTTTCTTTCAGTCCTCAGTCTGTCATCAAGCGCTTTGAACAAAGGGATCATAGTGTGGACAGTAAAGGAGTTGCTGAGTATCTGCGAGCTCTTGTGGTCACTGATGCTATTTCTGATTATCTTCCAGACGACGAATCCGGAAAGCCGTCTAGCCTTCCTTTATTGGTAATCATGTTGTCCTGCATTATTTTTTTGTAGCTCTTCCCTGTCCTCTCTTAAAAGGAAAAAAACTCTTCTTTATTGTTTTTATCTACTATAATATCACATCCTTTATCTTCCTATTTTGGGTTTTTAGTTCTTACGTACTGATCCTTTAGTGTGTCACTTCCTTTCGTGGTTTAATAAAAGTCCAAATTATATGAATGAACCACTAATATGCTAGAGGAGAAACGAAAAGAGGCACTAAGGCCTTTCACAGTAGTTTGAGTGAGTGTTATAACTATATATAGGAATCAGGCAGCCTGAGTTTTACTTATAACACTACTGCTACACTAGTGCAAGTTCAATAACTGTAAGAGTCATATTCTTTTTTATAAAATTAGATTTTGCATAATTATAAGTATCACACTCATGAGTTTAATATAATGATCATGAGTTCAATACATTGGTATCACACTCACTTTTTTTGTCTTACTGTGAAAGGCCTTAGCCTATGAAATTAATTCGGATTGAAATATTTAATGGGTAAATAAATGTCCTTATGGTTATGTAGTTGTAGATCCATATATTATAGTAGGCTACCTAAGAGTATTTAATCTAGTGGTCAGGCCCTTGGTTTGCTCCCAAGTGGTCTGGGGTTTGACTCTCTCCCATGGTACCCACCTAGCAAATTCTAGAGTTTCTTGCTCCCCAAATGTTGTGGGGTCTAGCGGGGGGGCCTAGTCATTAGTCGGGTCAAAGACTCGGAGGCACTAGTTTAAAAAAAAAAAAAAAAAAAAAATATATATATATATATATATATATATATATATATATATATTAGAGTAGGCTTGAAAAGATTGGAAAATGGGTCAAGGCATATATAAGCTCATTTCATTAATGCGGAAGTAGGATTGTTATTTTAACCCCAGGAGCTTCCCATGGACACTTGCTATTCATACGGTGTTCCATGCATTCAGATTCTACGTGAGATGAGTGTGTGTGTTGCCAAAATAAAGCACTGCATAAACTCAGTCATTGTATAAGAATGATATGTACAGTAACTTGTCTGTACATTTTAGTTGGAATGTTACCAAGACAAGATTGTAATGGTTCTATGTCACTTCCTGCACAATAGATAAAATTAGAAGCTCTTGATGCACCGATATTATGACTGGAAGACCGATTCTTTAATCACAGTAGGAACAGATTCCAAATGATTAGCATCGGAAATTAGAGAGATTAAAGCAATACAATCAATGCAGAGTAGGTCCACACAACAAGCATCTTCTTCTTGTTTTCAAGAAATAGTTAGATATCTTTATTGAACCTCAGTAGAGACATTTAGGCAAAAAAGAATGAAACTTTTTGTTAACTACATAATGTCAATCGTTAATAGATCTATTAGTTGGTTTTCTGTTCTTTGTTTTTGTTGTGGTGTTTGGGCTGGTCTGCTGGACCACCCTCTCCATGTGCCTTTTTCTTTCTCCTAATAAAATTCTCTCCTTATCAAAATTTTTTAAGGAAAACTAATGAAAAGGGCTTGAAAACTTTAAGTTTTAATGATAAGGACAAAATAAAGGGTAAAGTGAATAGTACCATGATTGACTTTTTAGTTTTAAAATTTGGTTTTTTGTTTAAGTGAACAATACCGGGAGCTTTTCGTTAAAGTTCCCATTTTTTTATTAGAATTGTACTCATATTTCCTGCTGTACTCGAGTAACCTCAGGGAAAAAAAGCTCCCCACACCTTTCTATTACTCTTAACTGTGCTCTTGCAACATTTAATTTCTTCCTAATTTTTATTTTTGTGGCATATTTCCCTTTGTTCGGTACTTTCATTCTCTGGACATGCCCTTATCTTCTTTTTGTGTCCCCTGTGATATAGTAGTTTTATTTGAATGAGTGAGTATATATGCAGCTACAAGAGCTGAAGCAGCGTGCATCAGGCAACATGGACGATCCCTTTCTGAGCCCTGGCATAAATGAGAAGCAGCCATTGCATGTGGTGATGGTAAGTTTCAGTTCGAACTGTAATCTTGGTGCAGACAAAGGTTGTCAGCGTTGTGTTCTTTTGTACTGGTTTGCATTGTTTTGATTTTCATTACATGCTCTCTCCCTCTCTCTCTCGCACTCTCCCTCTCCCTCTCTCTCTCCGCCCCCTTGCTTCTCTTTTAATCCTTATTCCTGAATCCTAATACACATCTCATTTATTAGGTTGAACCTAAAGTATCAAATAAATCTCGTTTTGCACAAGAGATTATATCAACTATCTTGTTCACAGTTGCTGTTGGATTAGTGTGGTATGAACATTTCATTTTCATAGTCTCTCTCCCTCTCTGTGTATTTACTGGTTGCTTGCATTTAATCTCAAGTGTTCATGCTCTTTAATGTGGAACTTGGTAAGGTTTGTGGGTGCTGCTGCTCTTCAAAAGTACATAGGGAGCTTGGGTGGGATAGGTACATCTGGTGTTGGCTCAAGTTCTTCCTATGCCCCAAAAGAGTTGAATAAAGAAGTGACTCCCGAGAAGGTAGATGCTTAATGTTCTGCAATCAGATTATTGATAGTATCTAAGACTTTCTACAATTAGTTTCTCTCTCTCTTCTCTTCTCTTCTCTTTTGGTTCCATGAATCAGGAATTAATGTTGTAATATACGCTGATCGCTTAAAGTCTGCAAAGAAAATTTAACATAGAATTTAATAAAGAGAAGCTAACCTTTTAAATGGGATAATTAGTCTCATGTTTTGCTGCAAGTTGTGTGCTATTTAGTAACTAGATTGGTACTCATCAAGACAAAAATGAATGCTCAAATTGTTACTGTCATGATTTTGTAGTTAAAAATTTGGTAGTCTATGCATTAATTGAGGTTTTCTTTTTGGTTTGGAGGGGCCTATGAATCAGTCATGGAGTTCAAACTGGTTGACAAACCATTTTCATTGTTTTCTTGCAGAATGTTAAAACATTTAAAGATGTAAAAGGTTGTGATGATGCAAAGAAGGAACTTGAAGAGGTTGTGGAGTACCTGAAAAACCCAACTAAGTTTACTCGCCTTGGGGGCAAGTTACCTAAGGTTTGTGTTAGATTTTGGATTGTATGTTTCATTCTTCTCGGTAGATATACTTTTATATTCTTTGCTACTCAAAAGCTGCAAGGAGAATCTTGTTTCCTTAGAATTGCTGTAATACATTAGTATTTGTCCCTCCAACACATACACATACTTTTTTCATGTTTTAACTAAAATCACATACTTTGTTGTTGTATTCTAATTTTGCATGTGTCATTGATGAATTATTGATTGGTTTAACATCCGAAGTCTTATTCAGGCCCTTCATGCTTTAAACGAAAGTTTCATTGATGTCAATATTTCCACTGATTTATCTGTAAATTTCGGCCCATTTATATTTCATCGACAATTTAATCGGGATTATGCATGAGCGATTTTTATTTATTTATTCATTTTTTGCTTGATATAACATACGGGTCTAAGATATACTTAAATTGCAGGGAATTCTTTTGACAGGAGCACCAGGAACTGGAAAGACTTTACTTGCTAAGGTAAGTTGATTTATTATCCTCAATATTCTTGAAAATTTATGGTTGGAGTTATCAAATGTTATATTTGATCTCATTAACGCTTTTTGACACTTATAAATTAATATGCTCCTTAGAATTCATATCCAAACTTCTCCTGCTGCCAAATGACAAGCATTTTGTTAAGATGTTTTAAATTTGGTTTTAATGTAACACATGTTAACACCAGAATAAAGCTTCTAGAGTCCCTTATCGACCGCAGACGAAAACAGGGGACTCTCCTCATCTATAAAAGGAGATCTTTCTCCCACAATTTACCCCGGATTATCTTATTCTACTTAATCCATTATTAGAACTCACTAAATGATGATGATGTCTAAACCCTTGTTCATGTAAATTCTACATAATGGGAACTCCTTTATCCTGGTGGACATAGCCTAACTTAGGGTGAACCACATGCATCTTGTGTTTGCTTCCCTTATCTCTTGTCTCTTTACATACTATCCTCACTAGGTGACTAAAGCAACCTAGCAAGGGTCATATCTTGACACTTTCCGCTGTTCCAAAGTCAACCCGGTTTTGTGCATCAACACCTATCTTAAATGTTTATTGTGATAGTTCTTGTAATGTGCAAATTATGTATAATCTGATTTATGTTGGACCTTGAAGGCTATTGCTGGAGAAGCTGGTGTACCATTTTTCTATAGAGCAGGATCTGAATTTGAAGAAATGTAAGTCATCTTTGACTTTTTTTTTTTACCATAAAAAAATATGTCAACCTTAAGTGTGTTTTTTTTTTAAGCTTTATGGTTTCCCATATTTCTTTTTCGTTGTCTCCGACACTTTTTCTCTGCTTGGGTTGTAGGATGCACTAAAAAGTGTTAAGAAACACTTTTCTTTTATTTATATAAGTGGGTTTGCTTACTATTAAGCTAGATTCTACTGAGAATAATTTGAAGTACTGGTGTTTTGGACTGGTGAAATAATTTATACTATTTATTGTAGATGGTTAAAATCAATTATCCTATGCAGTACAACTCATATGTTCATCATAAGTTATATTCTGTCATCTATCTCAGGTTTTTTAAAAACATAATTTCCTTTTAATATTTCTCACCAATGAAATACCATTTATCTATTAAATGTTTTATATATTTATTTTTAAAATTTCATCTCTGTAAACCTTTTCCTGCATTGTTTGTTATCTAACCCATTATTATGATGTCAGTACCTGAAAATTGAATTGTAGCCCTTGCTCATTATTTAAATTGTTCAGTACTTTTTTTAAGTATTTTTTTTTTCTTTCCTTAGTTATCTTGTGTGAACTGATATTGCTTTGATATGGGAATTACTTAATATTACCATGTCTGAAGTGATCTCATGTTATTTGAATGACAGGTTTGTTGGAGTTGGTGCTCGCCGTGTAAGGTCCTTATTCCAAGCAGCCAAAAAAAAGGTTTGTGGTTGATGAGGCATTCTTTGGTGAAAATTTGGCACGCATGGAAAACTTTTTTATTAGAATATGGATTGGAAACTTTTAATTGAGGCAACTAGTCATCATGAAAGAACCGCAATAAAAAAGATGAAATAATTTGGCATGCACATACATAAAATAGAGACAAAATGATCACAACTGTGCCCATATGGTATTCCCTGTGTAAAGCGGGACAGGTTAGGGAAAGAAACTATGAGAGATTAAGAGAAGAGACTACAGAGATGGAGTTACAAGCACTTAGAAAAGGATCTTAGTATGGTAGGTAAGGCTTCTAGAGGTGGGGTGATGAGAAATGAGAATCACATAGCGAAATAAATGGATAAGTTATTCCACGAAATTCGACTGACAGCAATGTTCTTGATTCTCGACACAGTTGTTGCGAGGGCCCATAAAGGAGAGAAGAGGAACCAATCCAGCCTCAGCCTCCATAATGAAACCATAAAATATTCTCATGCTCCTCGTCATTTAACCCCCATTTCGCTCACACAATAGTCTTCATTTTGTTTTCATAGGGTAATAGCATTCCTCAGAATTTGTTATTATTATTTTCTAAAATTGTGCACGCTGCCATACAAATGATTTGTTAAGTTCTTTGCACGTGTTTCTTATTATTTATTGTAAGATTTCAAAATGTCACAGGCTCCTTGCATCATCTTTATTGATGAAATAGATGCTGTTGGGTCCACTAGGAAACAATGGGAAGGGCATACGAAGAAAACGCTGCATCAACTACTTGTAGAAATGGATGGTTTTGAGCAGAATGAGGTATATTAAAGCACTGTCAAGCATAGTTCAAGGTTTAATAAATGAAGTCTTTCTAGTTTATATAGTTTAAAGGTAGTTACACCTTTATCTGCAGATTTATTGTTTTGGGTTTCTCTAGGTGACAAGATTAATGTATAAGGTGTCATAAAATATGTCTTAGAGTTCCTAAGTGTATTAGTGTGGATATGTCAGAGTTCCTAAGCATATTAATGTGGATCTTTCCTGTTTCTTACCAATTAGCCTAGAAAAGGTTGTAAGCTTATAAATTTTGAATTAGTAAACCAAGGTCTGTTATTTCCTGCTTGTTTGTGCGGCATCAGTTGACTTGGAGTGATTCCAAGGCACCTTCAGTGTGGTCGGTGTGATGCCGGAATTTTTCTAATTTCTGTATAGAATTATTTTGATACACCTTTGGTGATGCCAAAGGCTGGAGTGAGTCCGAACCTATATTCATTCCCATCTCTTGTTACTGTCCTACATCAGCCATTACCTGTATTCATGGTTTCATATTTGATACATCTAAATTGTTATAATTTGTGAAGGGAATAATTCTGATGGCTGCAACAAACTTGCCTGATATTCTTGATCCAGCATTGACAAGGCCTGGTAGATTTGATAGGCATGTAAGTTATTTATATTATCTATTGATTACACTATTTTATTTTTATGATTTCATTTCATTTTATAAGCATCAATTCATTACACTATCTTTTATCTTGGGAAATGGTTGTGGAGATTCCAAGTGCAGATGAAAGCCTTTTGTTATGTTGGCATTATAGTAAGATCACTTAGGGATAGCTCTTTCTTTGAGAATTTTCTGAATTTGAATATACCTGTTGTTTATTGTTTGTGGTATTCTTTGCTGGTTTTCTTTTTGTAATTAAGGTTGGTGATGCAGTTTGGTTTCCTGTTTTAGAGCATCCTAGATCTCTGCTCCGGTAAACATGTTGTCCATTATTTCTACTACTTCCTTTAAATTTGTAGAAACTGAAGCCACAAAGATTAGTGAGCAACAAAACTTTCTTCTAGCAACGATCAAGGTCTCCTTGCTAATTTCCACTTCCAATCACCTATATGATGTTGAAAGCCTTGTTAATCAAGACCACTTAAACACTAGGTTGACACGCAAACCAGAAACATGGCTTGTAAATTCGTAATCCTTCAACATCAACTTCCAACCAAGATCTCTCTAGAAGTACCAATTCCCAATATCTAACACAGCGGAAAATATAGGAGTGCCATAGAGCAGCATCTAAACCAAAGAACACAACAATTTGAATCCATCATATTAATTAAACTCTCAAACTTTGTAATGATGGACTTGAATTTGAATATTACAACAGAAAACTAGGCTTTTAAAATGCCACCATAACCTAATCCTTCTTGGTAATATAACAAGGACAGTGGAATTGGAATGAAAAATCCTAATTAATAAAGGGGAAAGAAAAACCAAATAGGAAAAGGAAAACTAATGAAGTCTTTATAGGATAATCATCCTAATCGAGCTTGTAGTCCATCACCACCTCCACTAGGGAAAAGCTTGACCTCAAATTCTCTACCGCATGCAATGGCATCCCAATAATATGGCAGGTAAATGACATAGGTATTGTCATTAATCTTCTTGAAGATTTTGTAAGGGCCATAATTACTAGACTTCAACTTATTGTAAGTACCAACAGGGAATCTCTCATTCCTTAGAGGAATCATTCAATCATCACATGGTCCCTTCAATGAACACCTTGGCTTTTTCATATGTAAATTTGCACTGGTTTTATACTTTACATTCATGTCCTCTAACTTCTTTTTAACATCCTCTTGGATTACTTTTACACCTTTCCAAAGGTTTTAGCTGTCAAACTAAATCCATGGACTTTGGGAAGCCTCATTAAATCTACAACATGCTTAGGAACAGAAACATAAACCGGTGACGCTATTGGTTTTAGGATGCGTAATGCCAATCACCTTCCATAAAGTAAGAAAAGGCCAAGAAACTTTTTATCATGACCAGATGTAATTGAGGAAGTCTATGTAATATGACCACTTCTCAAATGAACAACCTTGCTATGTTTGATGTATCAGCAGTCTTCTATGAGGAATAAATGTGCCATATTCGAATAAAATCACTGCTATGTTATTTTATACAATTCACTTTTTGGGAACACTTTGTATAGGGATGAGGTGGAGATCTCACATTTACACTTTGCAGATGACACTATATATTTTCTACTTGTGAAGGAGCAGGAGTTTGGAACTTATTCATGATTCTGAAAGTTTTTGGTATTTTTTATGGGATGAAAATGAATAAGAAAAATTGTTCAATTGCAAGGATAACATACCGGAGTTTTGGTTTATGAATTACCATTGCCTTTGGTTTGTGTTATGGGAAGATGGCGTTATAAATACTTCGGTCTTCCAATAGGGTGGAGGTGGTGAAATTTTTTTCCTTCTAAAGGTGGAAATTTACCATTGCCCTTGGGTTGTGTTATGGGAAGTAGCATGCCAATCTATTGTTTTTCATTGTTAGGATTCCTATAAATGTGGCTGAAAGGCTTGAGTATGATGAAAATTTTCTGTGGGATGGGTAAATGAAAGAAACAAGGATCATGTGGTAAGATGGAATGTGATAGCTCAAGTAAACGACGGGTGTCTTAGGGGTGGGAAACTTGGTGAAGAGGAAAAAAAACTATGCTTGGAAAAAAAAGGCTGAATCTTTTAATACTTCCATGGCTAGTTTGTATTTCATCCCTTTTCCTTTTATCTTTGGATTTTGGGACGCAGTAATTTGAATGACGTAGAGCAGGAGGAGCTAACTGAGCTATTTTCTCTATGAGAAATTATTGTGCTGATCCATCTAGACAGGATAAAGAATGAATTGGAATCTTCAGAAGATTCTTCTTGTAAGTCAAAAGCTAATGGACAAGGCTAAAGTACCACCTGAGGTCAAGGTTCTAGTTTGGGTTATTGCTCAAAGGAAGGTGAATACCTTTTGGTATTGGTGAGGAAACCTTATTGGTGCCTTTATATTCAATCATGTGCAACGTGCAAAAGTGATCTGAAATGTTTGAACCAACCACTTCTTCTCACTTTTGAGTTGTATTTTCGTTGTGGTTAATGTTAATGCTGCTTTGGAGGCCACTTTGAGTTTGGCAATTCCATCTACTTGCGATGTATTATTAACTGAAGAATTAAAGTTTTCTTGAAGATAGAAAAGGGGTTTGGTGCTAGGAAGATAGGCTGTGCTGGCAATACATTGGGCTGTTTGGTTGGAGAGGAATAGGAGAACTTTTAAAGTTGTACATTCCAGAACTTGAACGACCAATGGGAGAGAGTTCAACAATTGCCATCCTTGCTGCATTAGGATTGTTCCATGTTTAGGAACTAATCTTTTCATCTATCGCCCTCCTTGCCCTTAGCTTTATTAAAATGCTGCAGTAGATTAGCTTATTCTTAGTTGTTGTCCAGGCTTACTCTGATATGCAAGTTTGGTGACAGTTTTCATGAGCACGTATAATTTTCATCTTTTCTCAGTAAAAGAAATTCAGTCTGCTTAGAAAATCGGTTCATGACATTTGTTTTAGATTTATGTAGGTTTTATAATCAATTTATCCGTAGAAATTTTTGTTTGGCTTTGAAAGATAGTAGACTGACAAATATTATTAAATAGATTGTTGTTCCTAATCCGGATGTGCGAGGTCGTCAAGAGATATTGGAGCTCTATCTACAGGACAAACCATTGGCTGATGATATAGATGTTAAAGCTATTGCTCGTGGGACACCAGGATTCAATGGGGCAGGTCAAGTCCTTTCATTCTATTAAATTAGCATTTCTTTCATAGAAAATTGTGTTTTTGTCTCAAAGTTTGTGTCTGCTGGCCTGAACCTCTCCATTTCTGTATTTTCCTTTTTCATTCTCTACTTGGTCAGATCTTGCAAACTTGGTAAATATTGCTGCCATTAAAGCTGCTGTTGATGGCGCTGAGAAGCTGACTGCTTCACAGTTGGAGTTTGCGAAGGACAGGATTGTTATGGGTACTGAAAGGAAAACAATGTTCATATCTGAGGATTCGAAAAAGGTATTCATATCCTTCACATGTAAATTGAATTTAATGTTACAAACTCCGTTTATATTGAACGTTTTGTTCATTTTGAATTTATGCTTGATGATTGTTTGTGTTCTTAAAGTTCAGTTTACACGTGCATGATGATAAAACTGTGTTCTTAAAGTTCAATTTCATGTTGAGAATCAGTTCAAACCTGTGCTGCTTTTGAAATCATTCTTGAAATCTGGGTACTCTGACCACACATGTGATTGAAAAGACTAGAATAGTATAATTGGAAAATATCTAAGGACACAGATTTTCTTTAGGAGATACAGCATATGATAGCGGTAACGGTATGAGAATTTATATGAGTAGAACAAAGATAAAGATTATGGCCCGAGCATCACACATTCACATGTGTATGACAATCTAAAACAGATCTTTGCTTAGGACTTGCTTCTTAACTGTTGGGACATGGTTTATATTTTAGAGTGTGGGGTCCAGTGTTAGGCTATACTTTTTACCCCGATACCCATAACCCAACTGAACCCGAAGCCCAATTGGGCAAGGAAAAAGAAGCTTCAAAGGACAAGGAGCTTTGTTTAAATGATTGGAGCATCTGTTTAAAGACATGTACACTGGGCACCCTTCTAGAGGGGATGCCCTTGTTGTAGTCATTAGTATATTCACTAATTAGGAAAGAAAAAGGGTCTGCTTCACGGATGCCTCACAAACAATTTCGACAAAAGTGCCTTGTTGTTTATTGGTTTTAACATTCTTTGCACTTTAATTAAGGGCTGCATTTTATCTAGTCATGCTTTGGGAAAAAAGAAAAAGAAAAAAAAGACTGCTGTTTTGTTTACTGTAATGATCCAGCCCCTTTTTCCCTCTCCCACCTGATAGAGAACCAAGCCCACAATTTAAGTGTTTCGAAACTCTATTTTCTCTTGAGACCTACCAGTTAATGCCACGTATATCTTCTCTTCTATGTTTCAGTCTGAAGAAGGCAGTAGCTTGACACACATTTTGACACTTTCTTAGGTCGTACACCCTAAGGTATTTCAACAGCCCAACTGTCTATCTTTTAGATCTCTTTCAGATCATCTCTGCTAATAATAACCCAAACCCGAAACTAGTGGCAGCCATTTTCTTCACTACAAATGAATGTCTAAACGGTTTTGAATCTGTCTAATTTTTTGCTAGGATGATCATGAATGATGAATTGTCCATTATGGAATGGATTGGGAACTACCATATATATATGTGTGTGTGTGTGTTGTATTTATATACACACACACATGATCGGGAGACATTTTTTGACACATCTTAACAGACATGATCGGGAGACATTTTTTGACACATCTTAACAGACATTTTAGACTGTTGGATTAAAGTACTTTCAATGGTTGAGATTGAACCCATTATCATAAAGTAATTCAAATTACCATAACAATTTGACAGTTGATATTTGCATTCTTCTCTCCCTTTCCTCGATTATCGTGCCCTAATTTTTCCTGTCTTAATTTTTCTCTTCTTGTTTCTCTCTTTTCTACTTCAACTCTCATGTTAGGAATCCATTAGTTTCCCTAGCCATTGTTATACTGTTTACATCAATTTAGTTCTGAATCTGATCATTTAAGTATTAACTCAAGAAATGAGGTCATCCAAGTGAGGGAACCTCAATTCACTGTTACAATAGAACGAAATTTTTGAAGCCTCATTTAAGTGTTAACTCAAGAAGTGAGGTCATCCAAGTGAGGGAACCTCAATTCACTGTTACAATAGAACAAAGTTTTTGAAGCCACTGAACCCGTAATCTTTCACATTGGATAATCCCTTGAATAATTATTTTAAGGGACACCTTGTCACCTTGTGGTACTCACTCCAGATTTTATTTCAAGTTTCAACAATCTAATTTATTTTTTTAGGTATCCCCTTAACGATGAATCTTGCAAATTAGACAAATCCAAAACCACTAAGCCATCTATTTGTACCCCCAAAAACATAGACAAATAAGGTGTTATAAGAACCCTGAAAGGACAATCATCTAATTAAGCGGGTTAATGGTTTCGGGGTTGAGTATTGTTTCCAAGGATGATCTTTGAGGGAAGACGTAAAAATAGATGGTTCAAATTATTGAAATACAATATAGATGGGGACTAGTTCTGGGGTTCACTCCATGTTCTTTTACATTGATGCGAACCATTTATTTTTCAAATCTCCATTCATAGATTATCCTTGCAAGAAATCAAATCAATTTGAAACCATTACCTTTTTTATTCTTATGAGCAAATTTGAATGTTTCTTTGAACACAATGTTCGTCAATTTCTTTGAGCACAATTAGATGCCTCAGTCACACCTGATTTTGCTAATATTTGCAAGGGTGTTCCGTGAAGTGAAACTTGAATAGATAGTTCGGATCGTTGAAATTCAATGTGGAGTGGCCCCACAACTAGTCTCCCATATCTTAGAAAACATGTATATACATAATGTATATATTTGTCTATCTTTGGAACAGACGTGCTTCGACCTTATATCAATAATGCATCAATAGCATGTCAATGGATGCATCAAATTGATACGTTATGTTGGTGACAATGATCATGAAAAATTATTGATGCCAGCTTTAAATAAAGAACGGACAAATGTTGTTGTTGATGGAATATTAGTAAGGGTTGTCAGACTTAGGTGAGAAGAGAATGAAGTTGGATGTGCAAAACAGATTGAATTTGTGAGTTTGTTCATATGTTGTTGTGGGAATGGCAGTAGTGAGTCAGTGATTGTGATAGCAGCTTCCTTTTTCTTGGTTTGGTTTTGTCAGTGATGGTAAAGAGTTTAAATATATGTATGTAGGTGATGTAGTCATATTGTCATCTGTTTTGACTCTATATTCTAGTGCAGATTCTAATTTGGACCATTGCATCCAGAAACGTTTTAGTTATTACAAATAGTCTGCTTACAGTTTGACCTTGCATTGTTATTTGCTAATATGCTTACCCATCGTTCAGCTCACGGCATATCATGAAAGTGGTCATGCAATTGTTGCTTTGAATACTGAGGGGGCACATCCAATTCACAAGGCAACAATTATGCCTCGTGGGTCTGCTTTAGGAATGGTCACCCAGCTCCCATCAAATGATGAGACATCAGTTAGCAAGAGGCAGTTGTTAGCCCGTCTTGATGTCTGTATGGGAGGAAGAGTGGCAGAAGAGATCATCTTCGGTCAGGATCATATCACAACTGGAGCAAGCAGTGATCTTCACACAGCTACAGAGCTTGCCCATTATATGGTATTTCTATTTTTCCTCTTATGTAAAAATTCATATTTTCCCTTAAAAGTATTGATGTAAACACGTTAATATTCTTACTAATTAATTTTATCTGCTCCTTGGATAGCTTTGCAAATTTTTCAGTCAATGCAATTGTATGTTTGAAATGGCCTTTCTTCATCTTTTTCTTAGTTATTAAATATATGCTCTGCTTTTGTAATGTTTGCCTTCAGAGTTTCCATCTTGTGGTGACTGAAGCACTAGTCCTTTCTCAATTTCATCTTTTTCTCAGAAATAAGCACTTTTATGTTAATCGCCTAACGCTGTTGTCAACTTTGTGATTAAGGTATCAAACTGTGGCATGAGCAACATCATTGGGCCAGTTCATATCAAAGATCGTCCGAGTCCAGAAATGCAATCTCGTATTGACGCTGAAGTATGTTCTCGGAATCCTGGGTGATCATTATGAAATGATTATGATATTAGTTTGGGACCTAAATTTGGTTTAAATTGTTCTACAGGTGGTGAAACTGTTAAGAGAAGCATACGATCGTGTAAAAGCACTTCTGAAGAAGGTTTGTACGTATTTTATTGATTTATTTTGCACTAGATGCGTAGAACAGGATATGGGATATGGTCCCATAAAACAATATGAACATCTCCAAAAACTGGAAATCTCTCTCTCTCTCTCTCTCTCTCTCTCTCTCACACACACACACACACACACACACAAATGGTAAACCCGATTTGAAATTTGGATATGTCATCATGAGACGAGGCTTCCAATCTTGAAATTCATATCAATCAAATAGATGCAGATGGCGGATAAGGGAAGCAAAAAATAAAAAAGTTGATTGATGCTTTTCAATTTTATAATGCAATTTTATAGTTCAGACCCTGCCTCTTTTGTTTTTGGTAGAAGAGAAGGGGAGGAGAGTGGAGCAAAAAGAAAGAAAGATGGACAAGGAAAGGAGGTTGCCGGTGGGAGAGCTGTTGTGGAGGTTGTAGTGGGTGGATTGGGTGGCCATGTTTTGGGGGGTTTAATTTCAGTGGGTGGCTTTAACAAGGGATATGGATAAAACAGGAAATTTGATGATATTTTGTAGGTGGGGAGTGATTTCAGCAGATTTAGAGGAGTCTATAGAGCTTCACTTAAAAAAATTACGAAAACCCTTACGGTATCCTGACTGTATCCATCATGTATTCTTCTAGTTGATTCCTAGCGATATTTGAAATTCTAGTATGTCAAGAAGTTACATGGCATATATCCACTTCTTTCGGGGAACATTTTATATCTGTACAAAATCTTTTATGATGCAGTCATTCTGTTGCCTTGGCACTAGAAACATTACCGCACAAGATAGTTTGATGCGTTAAGCATTTTATGTTGCCTTTACACTTGAAAATTGCACCTCTTGTTTGTTGCTTTGTTACTTGGCTTGGACTTGACTGACTCTCCTTTTTTTTTTTTTTTTAACATTTTTCAGCATGAAGAGGCATTGCATACATTGGCAAATGCACTTTTAGAGTACGAAACCCTTGGTGCAGAAGAAATCAAGCGTATTCTTCTTCCGTATCAGGATGGCTTGCTACCCGAGCAACAAGAGGAGCAACAAGAGGGGGATCTTGTACTGGTTTAAACTTCATCTCCTTTTCTTTGATGTAATTTTATCCTCTTTTTTTTTCGGGAAAAAGGGGAAAAGGAGGGGTGGGGTTTGGGGTGGGCGGAGCGGCGGCGGCGGTTGTATAGTGATGCAGTACTGCTTACGAAACTTTTCCGATAGCATCCACACTGCGTTTTAGGAATTGTGCCCATTTAGTTTGGAACATCACTTTTACTCTCGACTTCAATTGAAGGAGGATACAAATAAACACAAATAAAGAATATTTCCACAATCTTGGCAGATTTTTTTATACGAATTTTGTACAATGAAATGCATTATTTTGTACTAAGCTATGTTGATTGCTTTGGATGATTGAGAATACAATATGTACCGATTGTATTCTCAATCAATTGCTTTGGAACAATTGAGGGTAACATATGGTAAAAGGTCTGTATCAACAGAGTTCATATGGCTTTGCCACCTTATAGTGAGAATGATAACTCACTACTCAAGGATATTTCACGACTATGAGTGATACCTAGTTGTATATCTTATTTCCCAAGTTAATGTAAAACAAGTACATAGAACTTATTCAATTGAAATTATAATGCAATATGATTCTTCTTAATAGGTGCGGATAATAATGTCAAACCCCTAGTGTGATTAATCGCTTTACTTCCGTGATCCAAACTCAAGTCAATTTGATAATTATTACCGAAAACACTTGACATTCTGGCCGAAGAATTTCAGGATCATAGTAACGAAGTTTTGGACCTTCACATGTCGTCACGAATAACTGGATGACCCGAACGATACACTCGTTAGCCCACTTAGAGGTGTAGTGCATAATCACAAAGTTATGGACTTATCCATATGCAGGGCCGGTTTAGAGATTTTTGAGGTCCAGGATGACGTTAAAAAATATCTTCTGTTTGGCTAATCACAAAGTTATGAACGGTACACTCATGCTTTGTAACTTCTGTTTGGCTACCAAGAAAGTATCTTTATATAAAATTACGAATACCGTTTTGTTTTTTGGTTAATTTACAAATACCCTTTTGTTTGGTTGCTGAGAAAATGTGAATTTCGTAAATTTCAAGAAGCTGGAGAAGCGGAAGGTCCTCAGCAACATCGAAAAGGCTGGGCTTTTGTCCAAGGCGGAGGAGCTCGGGGTCAACCTGTCGTCGATTGAAAATAAAAAAAAATGTTCAACTGGTGAAATAGATCACCCATTAGCTTAACAGGTTGAGTTTGAATGACCCGTTAAATTGACAGGTCGGATTAAAGCAAACTCAAACCCAATAAACCCGACCTGTTTATAGGTCTAGTTTACACATTTGACATGTCGATAGAACTCTATGCAAGAACTTGGCTAGTTTGATCACGTTCGGTGTACTCAATCTCCATTGAGCACTTACATACTTATCTTAGTGTATAACACTAATGGCACGAGACCCACCATTCTTTATTCAAGAGGATATAGTACGTACCGATATATCTGAAATAAAGATATCCACAAATATAATCCTATCATTGCCAATAGTTTAGGATTGCACATACTTAATTACGATTGTAACGAAAGTGAGGGATTTACGACAATTACATAATGTCCCTGTTTGTCATGCAGAGTCTCACAAAATCTTCCCTCTTTTCTTTAAATTACATCTGAAAACGACTTGTAAACCTTATTGTCACCGTTCCAAAAATTTCTACAATAAAATTAGTTAGGTCGCTAGTATAGTTCCCTATCTATAATTTTGCTATGTACTTAAATATTAAATATAAATAAATTTACTGGAATATTAAAGGAATCCCTTGGATGGGTAATACGTACAATTTTAATGTTTTGCTTATGTGCAAAGTAACAAATATTATAATCGAGTCGTTTGACCACTTTTCAATCATTCATTGAATGATAAATCACTAAATGAAATTATTCAGAAATAACCATTGAATGCTAATATGTCGTTCATCTAATTTGGGTTCTCCCTTCCCAAACACCTTAATTCCCATAATTTACCAATTCATCTGAAATGCGAATAGATTTGGACAAACTCACTCAGCCACCATTGACATGCGGATGTATATCATATAAACTCCCAAAATCTCTCAAGGACACAAATCAACTACTCTTTGGTCTAGTCGTACTTAACTGCCCGACGTTTAAATAGGTTCTACGAAAGTACGCATAACCAACTACCTTTTGGTCTAGTCGTACTTGACTTACCGTGACGTTAAAAGAGGTTCCAAGTTCGTCACCCTCCGTCATTGATCCAAAAACAAGTCTGAATCCCAAAATAAAATAAAAAGATCCGAATCAAGAGACAATTAATCGTACTACCAAAACCTGACAGCTACTTGCTCCTGTTCCTAACAAAACTGCACAAGAGATGGGGTGTTAGCAGTTCAGAAACCTATACAAGCACATTGTTACCATCATCCATCCTGCTCGCCGTTTAAACCACTACCACAGCACCGCCAGTTAACGTTTCTAAAGCAGCAGCTTGATCCTGCACATTTTGGGCATTTAGGTCGCCAACAACATTTTACGCACTTTGGCTTCCAGCATGTAGGACATTTTAGACACTTTGGTCTTGAACATTCAGGGCATTTAGGTCGGCAGAGCTTTATACTACAACACATGCTTGCACACATTGCACATGATCTCTTCTTCTGCAAACGCATATTCTGCCGAATCTTTTTGAGACGGATTTCTGTGGTCATGTTCTCCATTTCTAGGATAAACCTGCAAAGATGGCGGATGTAATCAGGGTAAAGCTCCAAGTTGCAGTGTCCACCTCCTTTAATCCACAAAGGCTCATACGGATCCCTTGCCATTTTCCACAGCGCATTGCCATGTAACCAATTCACAATATCATCGTCTGTACCCTGGAAGACGAATTTTTCGACACATTTCAAATTATAATCATAATAAAACAAATCAGATGAGTTCAGTTGAGTTAGAGCACTAGTTGGATAATCATATGCGGCACACAAATAGTGAGAAGCTTACTTTAAAAGGTACAAAGATTGTGAACATACACGAGAGAGCCAGAACAGAATTAGCAGACAATCAAAGAAAATTCGGCGGAGGAATGTATGCGCGAGGGAAAAATCAACTGAGGGTGGAAAAAGTCAAGAACAATGACCAGTCTTAGATCCGATACCACTGTTAAATGTAGTAAACACAAGTTAATACATACAATGGCTTTGGTTCTATATACCCTCTAAAATGAAAAGAAATCACATCCCTTTATGTCGAAGGGGAAAAGCAAAAAGCAAATATCAAATACCAAGTAAATTTGGGGACAAACCCAATGCTTGCACTCCATGCTGAGTCGCTGACGTGTCCCTTGTATTCCCATCCTTTCATCTGCTTAACCCAAATATATCTAGAATACAAACGTTGTAAAAACCCAAGACCTAACCCAAAAGTGCTAGCTGGAGGTGACTATTAAACTCATGGACCTTACTTAAGTACCAATATTTCATTTCCGGTACAAGAGTCAGGGTATCACAATCTCCATACCTTGAGAGCTTGGGATCCTCTCCAAGTTGTCTTAACCACTAGACGGACCTTTCCAATGTGGGAATAAATACGTATCTACATACGGATCACATCATTTTAACCACACTTTCGCTGTATATTATCAACACAGTAGGAGTGTAGGGCACACAGAAGCATCTCCTTCTTCATTGGACACTCAGTTTTTGCTTTAAACAAACAAGTTAATAGTGTTCTGATAAAAATAGAACCCCAAGAACAGGTCCAAATAGACATGACATGTTAATCTTAAAAAGGTCATATTCACTTGTTTAATCTGCTGGTGATTTGAAAAGCTCTTTTTTCGAGTAATTCAACAGCTGCGTTGAGGAAACGGAAGCAAGACTAATTGGACATGTTTATTTGGTCCTTAAGAAGCTAGGTTATTTCATCGAGTTTTTAGCATATTTTAAAGAGAGAAAATGTAAGAAACTCACAAAGAGAAAATTATCACACATGGCCAAGGATCAGAGGTTACATAGTCGAAGAGGAACTAAATAAAGATGCAATTCATAAAAGGAGCATGATAGAAGAGGAACTACAATTTTATATACATTAAATAATACTCAAAGCATCTAAATGAAAAACGGCTCATAAAATTGGATTTCTTGAGAAGTTTTTAAACTCCTGGAACAAATTAATTCTAGCTTCCATGTTTTTCCTTCTTAAGTCCTCAAACTTCATTGAGCACTTACTTTACTGTCCTTCACAGATCATCAAGAAATTGGATTTATCAACTTATACCCCAAAAACCCTAAGTGTTTGATGTGCCTAACTGCAGTAGATCGCTTTCTTATATGCTAAATGCTGCACAGTCTTTCACTCAAAATTGTCCCATTACCTCTAATAAACTTCTTATCTTTACCAGAAAAAAGTTTTGTGCATCAGTTAGATGAGATCACGAGAGCCATGAGGACACATAATTTCTATCTACAACTTTCTACCTCCCATGCATTCTCTGATAGTTCTCTATTAGTCCTGTATGCCAGTATCAGACCCTTGCATCGTATCCGAACCAAAGCTCTGTTGGTATTGAATATTTTGCAGGTTGCCAATCAAATCTATTATCTAATGTTCCTTATAACTACAACTAAATTTGAATATATTTTAATATGCCCACAAACTTATCTCAAATACATTTTAATATCAACTAATTGGGGTCGGCTCTACCTAAGCTGTTTAGAGGTTGTTTGGTATTTCATTTATGACGAATTGGGTTTAGGATCCAAGAAGGATACCAAACAGGCTTTTATTTTCTCAGAGCATTGTCAAAGGAGCTAAGTTTTGCACTGGCCTATGATGTACAAAGTACAACATCCTTCATTCAGGCTTGCAACTGTTAAATTTAAGCCATGACACACAATGAAGAGGTAAAAATCCAAACTATACAACTAAAAGAGTGCATCTTTCCTTTAAAATCAAGAATCACCACATAAAGCCAGAAGTTCAGATTATACCAAACAATTTGACGATCTGATTCCGGAAGAGTCCTACACTACCAAGAAGAGTGGTTGACCAGCCAAATAGGGTTTTCCAGGCCCAAAAAACAAGGCAGTGACATATTTGTTTAAGGGGAGAAAACGTCCATATTTGCTCAAAAGCATTGACATATTTTCTTAAGGGGAGAAAAGGTCCTTACTCAGCTAAATGACAATGGAGTCAGAGGTCAGTGAGGTACTAACATATAACCTAATTTTATTTTTCAAGTAAATGATGGTGTGCTGCAAAATATGCTAATACAAAAAATAAACAAATGAATAAATTCAAGTGGAAGGATATTGTAACTTCAGCGGGCCAGGCCTTCAAAAAAGATCTAGCTTACTACTGTTTTAGGCACACGAACAATATGCATTCACATAGTTTTGTTTCACAGAAATTCAAACAGACAAAAACAATGGAAAACTGAAAGGGATCTTTGATTAATATAATTTTTGAACATTTCAAGAAGACAAGAAATACTTACATGTATTACTAGCACAGGGCACTTCACTTTCTTAATTTTATTGATGTTCTGCACACCATTAGAATAGTGAACAGCTTAGAATAGAAACAGAACGAGCTTCAGCAATACATAGTATTAAATCACTCTAACAGTCTATGAGGACGTCACCACGTCAGTGAGTCATTATAATAAGTTAAAAATAGCATAGTTGATAGTTGATAGACTGTTAAGCAAGATATAATCCGTACCTTGTAAATGTCAAAGCAGAATTTGAATTTCACATGGCAAAGAACACGGAGGCCGGAAAGAATTGCACTGTGCAGAACTACACCCCTCAGCCTTGGCAACTTAGCTGCCAAGTGCAATGTTGGTCCACTTCCAACTGACTGCCCATACAAGATCAAATCTTCCTGGCTAACTCCATACTCGGTCTCAAGGCACTCATATACTGCCTCTATGTCAGCATATGTATTTGTTTCACTAGGCTGGATTACATTTGTAAGAAGAAACAATTAAATATTTGTGCTGACAAACACTCAATGAATATGAGCTTTTCGGGATTTATATAAGACGACAAGCAAATCTAGAACAACTGAACTAACAAAACCGTATCTCACTAAGTGGGGTTGGCATAACCCATAAGTTCCAAAGAAAGAAACAAAAGCATAACAAAATCCAGAAGATCAATCCACTCTAATACATCAATAGTTAAATATTGTGGCTACCAACTCTCATGTATGCATGAATATAAATAATTGAATGTAGATACATGTACAATGCAACATTGCTAAGCCATACTAATGATGGTGACAGATAACTGAATCCCAAACTGTTTTTGGAATTATTGATATATCCGATTCCTCGGGCGATAAATGAATCCCAAACTATTGGCATTAGAATTTAATAACAAGGCGGAACAAGAACAAATTTCACATAAATGACTGCAGTACCTTGCCAGTAGAGGCTCCATAGCCAGAATAGTCATACCTGCATAAAAAAATTACATCAGATGAGCGATTAAAGGGGAAAAAAAAACAAGAGTTGATGAAATGGGCATTAAAAAATCTGAAAATCCCATCTCTCACGGTCTTATAATTGCGAAGAAAACGCAGATAATTCGTCAATGAAAATCACAGAAAGCAATTCCCTTTTAACACAGAGATTAAAATAAAGAAACCCAATGATATTGATAGATCATATATCTCAAGTGCCGGAAAGACAAGGCACAAAAAGCCAATAAGAAAAAACCAGTACAGCTGGCTGCTGCGTCTCCATCCAATCCATCCAAACAAAACAAATTAATGACTTTATCGAAAGGGAAAAAGGTAATAGCTAGAGATCTAAAACCCCATCCAGAAATCACTCCCAGAAAAAAAAAAAAATTAATTTTTACCATATGGAAGTAAATAAATTTGATTGCAGGAAAGGCAAGGCAGTAAATAAAAGTAATTGATTCAAGTGTTATTGTTGTTTTAGCCTCAAAATAAATAAAAACCCCACAAAAAGTGAAGAAAAAAAAGTGTAGAGAGAGAGAGAGAGAGAGAGAGAGAGAGAGAGACCCAATGAGATTGACGCGCAGAGAGAGGTTGAGCTGGAGAAAGAGGTCATAGAGCTGGCCGAGGTCAGCAGCATTGCCATGGGAGTAAAGCAGAGTGAGGCGGGCGTAAGGGTTTCGCAGATAAAAAGCAACGATCTTGTTCCCCAGCTTTGTGTCAATCACCAACACGTCCAAGGATTTGTTATCAGGCGGAACAGCCGGCAACGACGTGGTGTTGGTGGTGGCCGATGCTGCTACTGCGCTGAGCTTGCCGTCGCGCTCCCGCTTTTGGATCTTGTAGGTCGGTGGAGATGGCGGAAAGAAGGCAAATTTCGCTGCTACCTGAGACAACATGCACCCCATTCCATTCAACAATATTCCAAATTCCAATCACAGTCCACCCCCAACGCTCTTTACTATGAATCTAATCCAATCCAATGCATGTGTGAAGAGACTCCCACCCACCCAGGTTCTATCTGAACTAGTTTTTGAAGCTAAGGTGGAGAGGGAATGAGAAAGGCCTAAGGTGGTGGAAGTGGTGGTGGGTGGCGGTGGTTGTGGTAGTGGTAGTGGGTGGCGGTGGTGGGGCAGTACAAAATAGTGCAAACTTAGTTGGGGGTTTCTGTTTGATACAGTACACAACACACTTGAGAGAGAGAGAGAGAGAGAGAGAGAGAGATAGAGATGAAGTTAAAAAAGCTGAGTCAAATTAAATTGCATGACTTCATTGCTTGTCAGCTGGACACTGTTGTCTGCAGTGGCAGCGAAAGAGGTCAATATTGTATCTCAACTGGTTTGCTTGCTCGCTACACGACATCTCGTTTTTCGGTCAATTTTGAGGACTCGTGCTTATTCTCTCTTTTAAGTTGACACGGCTCAAAGTTGTAAATTGTTCTGATGATTAAAGTCTTTTATTCAATTTATTTTTTAGATTTAAAATTTTTTTCCTCTCTTTTTATTACTCGTAAAAAAATAATTTGAAAAATTTACACGGCTCCCATGCTCGTTATTGTTTGTTTAGATTTGTAATCCTTTATCTAAGGTGACAAATGGTGCCCGCCTACATTTTTATTACCTTTTCGATATTTTACTAAAAGAAAAATATTATGACACATCTATGATCTGTCGCACATTTAACTTATTTATATGATTAATTTACAATTTTGTAGTATTTAAATATAATTTTTGGAATAAATTTATAAGATACATACTTTTAGCACCTATCGTTGAAGACAAATATTTTAAATTGACACGTGTAACATTGAGAGCTATGTAGTAAGATTTCGTATAAATTTTTAGTCCAAGTGACACATTTTTCATAAATTGCATCTTTATCATTTATGTAATGACCCAAAATAATTGGAAGCTAATTATGAGGATACACCAAACATACAACCATGGTTAACCTTTACACTATTAACCACAATAAATTTTCTTATTCGACAATTATTCATAAAATTTATTTCGATTACTTTATTGCTGCATCTAATCTTCTTATTAGACTGCCTACGTACCCTCAAACGGGATCAAGCCATTAGTAGTTCACAATCATATTTAAACCGTTTATCACTTAAATATTCAAGTGGCGAACTTTTACAATACGAGATTCAAACAATCGAATCACATCAATCGAACATCAAATATGAAATAAGAATGTCGAAATTAACTTAAAAAGGCAAACTCAACTCACTGGCGTGCGGCGGTTTCCGACAAATGGAAACTTAATTTTCCGACTAACTCCAAAAATTACCAAAATTTATAAGATTGTATAACAAGTCAATGGGAAGAATTTTCATATCTGGGCCAAAGTCCAATTCGCACAGGAAATACCTGAAATTGCCCTTGATCTGTTGAAAACCCTAGAAATAGGTGTTCCCGATTCAACGCCAAAACAAACTCCAACGCCTCAACTAGTGCATGGGTCTTGTTCTTGAGGTTAAGGGGAGTCCTTTGGTGGTGGTGATCAATGGTGAAGGTTGTAGGTACAGCGAATCGCCACCATGAAACCCTCAGAGCCACCGACTGCGTTCTTTTCTCAAAATGGAAGCCAAACCTAGTCGAGTTTGGGTGGAAATGGAAAAGGGAGGGTTGTGGAGTTTGGTTCTAGGTGGTGGCTCGATGCAATTAGCCAGAAATTGGCCCAGGAAAACGTTGGATTTCATGGCTGTTGTCAGGTTGAGTCGCACAGGGAAACAGGTCGAGGGTGGATCTGGTTCTCTCCTTCTTCCTTTTTTCCTTTTCTTCCTACTGGGCAGACCACTCTCTCCTTTCCCTCTTTTCTCTCCTCCTTTTTCCATCATAGCCACACATGTGGCGCCCTAGATGGCTGCTCCAACAAAGCAGAAACCTTTTAGATTAATGGTCAAATGACCATTTTACCCTTATCTTTGCTCGTTTAGATCTCTTTCGTTATAACTCCGTTTGGCGAACGGTTTTTGCCTACACGCTCATAGGATCGACCTCTGTCCAAATATGCCAAGAAAAACGGTGAAACATATAAGGATAAATTACGTCCTTGTATAATTTTGTTTAGCGAACTAGGGACATTTTCATCTTTTTCACTTATCAAACAAACTTAAGCCGTAATATAAATGCGTCCTAACTCCGAATACAACTACAAAATACTTAATTTAATAATAAAATCCAGGGACGAGATTTCACATTTCCCTTCACTTGGATTTCATAATCATCAATTAATTTGAATGTCATAACTAAATTACATATTTAAAAATAATCATGGTATTACAACCTATCAATATGATTTCGAGTGACATGTGCTAGTTCATGACCAACTTTCTAGATTTCCTATTTAGATTTTGTCAACGTGCCAAATCTTCTCCTTTAATCATTTTTCATATGTGATTTAGAGTGACACATATCAGTTCATGAGCAACTCTCTATATTTTCAATTAGAATGTTGTTGACGTTGTACCTTTTATCTTCAGCGTTACATGTCAATTTTCATATTGTTGATGAAACAACAATCGGAACTAAGTTTTATTCAATATAAATTAAATAAATACAGCAAATTGTACAAATATCAACATGTTAATACGAGATCGTTTTAAGATCATTAAAAATCAATAAAGTCCTACTATGAGCAATTAGACCATCACCCCAAAAAGATATAGAACACCACTTCAACCCAAGCAAAGCCCCATGAGCTATAAAGAAAAAGTGGCCGGTTTTCTCGATGAGTCCAGATATAACGATGTACCTCGAGCGCTAAGCCAGAGTGTTGTCCTAAAAAGAGATTTTTGGTTTTTGGGGTTGTGTTGGTGTTGGATTGTTGGCCTTAAATTGAGTTTTATTGATATTGGGCCTAATTATGGTATAAGATGGGTTTAAATTAATTGAATATTAAAATAATAACAAATAAGTAATACACGATTCATACAGTTTTCACAATGCATGAACCGGGACTGAAACTGATTTGAACGGTTCGGTTCTCGAAACTAAGTTGAATTTTTTTTTTTTTTGTCAACACAGTTTTTTACGCTTTATTTTGTTGTGATTCGATTCACGGTTCCACGGCTTTTACGCCCACCCCATTGGCGGGTGACTCCATGACGAGAGGAGAGATGAAAGTATAGGTCTTCCAAGTGAGCGATTTGGTGCAAATAGGGAGTGGACAAGCTAGGTTAAGAGGGACTGAGAGGAGGAGATCAGAGATGGGGGAGGATGGAGGAGGGGACTAGCTAGATTTGTTCAATGATAAGGGAACAAAGAAGAAAAAGAAAAGGGACGGAAGAATAGGGGCAGCAGAAAAAGCCAGCAAACGATCACAAGAGAGCAGGCATTTTCCTTTCTTAGCAGTCAGTGGAATTTGATTAACTTATTTATTCCATGTAGTTTGAGATTAAAAAGGGATCAATGTGGCACGCAGCACAAAATGAAATGAGAAGAGGTTTGGCCACCCACAATATGAGAGAGCAGTTTCCTTGTATTTTTAACTCTTTCGTTTCCTCCGATGTGTGATTGACTATTTAATAACTTTCATATAGTTTACCTCCGGACTGTGGAGTGTGGACTAACGGAAGGATTTGTAAACCCATATTACGGATCGAATACAACCAAACCATGGAAAATTATATATACAGCAGAGGATGATAGAATTCATATACTGCAGCATTTATTGCAGTGCATGCATATTAGGGTTTATAACTCTAATGGAGATCACTTACTTGGAGTAGAAGACATCGAAGCCATGATTTTGTCTCCTCTTCTCTTGGATTCGAAAAAGGATCTCTATATTCTCAGTAGGACTAGTATATCACAGTAAGAACCAACAACCCCGATAAGAGAGACCAATCATCTCTTCTCTATTAATTAATGAAATCCTATTTGTCAACCAAAATGAGATGAAAAGATTACTTAGTCTTCTATCGCATAAAAAAATGATGGGTAATAATGTAATTTCATAGGTTCAAATTTTACTATTTTTTATTGAAGCCTCACCTAAAGATAATGTTAAAATATCTTCAATATTAAAAAAAAAAAAAAAACCTCGCACTCACCCCACGTTCTCTCTCTCTCATTCCCTCCTCCTTCTTAGTTACTAAAAAAATATGTTCATACACACAAAGTGTGTAGGCAATTGCTTGTATATATATATATATGTATGAATCTATGTATGTATGTATGTATTTCACAATTACATCTTCCTTTCAAAGATGCGGTTGCCATCAGTTTGCTTGGGTTTCAACTGCTGTAGTTTCAAATTGATAACCACCTTAAGTTTCCCTCTAATATGGTATTAATCCGGTGTATTCCATATTATTGAGTCCATATGAAATACAATCTTTTTACTTAATATATTTACATCTACATTATGGTTTAATGACACTCAAAAGTCATTCTTACAAGATTATCTAGTTCACTCCTTTTGCTGTCTTGAGTATGTCACACCTTCAATTTCATATGTTCCAGTACGTTTTTACCGTCGAGTTTGCTGGTTACGACGTGTTTAATATACTCCTCGCTGCTTACGGTCTTGTAGTTTGCTGCATTATCCTTGACAAGATCTGGCAAGGGACCAATCGCGGTCCTCATATTCGGGCTGTGAAACGCTGCAATTGAAAGCCGTTCCCTTTCTGTGTTCACCACAGCTCTGTGCTCTATGCTCTTATACTCTCCATTACTCATTATCTGCAATAACAAAGTAATATTATATGCTAAGTGAAATCTACTCGTTAAATCAGTAGTTATATATTCAGTTACACATAACTCGTCCTCTAATGCAGTAAAGAAATGTGTTTCATGTGTCGTATAATAGTATTCCACTCAATATTCATCGTATACCTCAATGATGTCGCCGATGTTGACGATGAATGCACCGGGTACCGGTTTAACGGGTACCCATCTGCCATTTTTCTTGATTTGTAAACCTTGAACTTCGTTAACTTGAACTAATAGAGTCAAACCCACAGAATCTGAATGTGGAGTGAGACCCATAACCCTGCTAGCTTGCTGACAGGGTGGATAATAATTCATCCTTAGACCTTGCGTTCCATCCTCGAACATGCTTGCCAGCTCCTCTGAATCGAGCCCCAGATTCTTACATATCAACTTCCATAGATAGAGTGTGATCTGTTGAAGTTCCTCTGAGTATTTATGCAGTGTCTCCCTAAAGTTAGCAATGTGACCAGGAAGAGTACATTTAGTTCAATGGATAAAAAACCTGAGACCAACTCCAATAGTAGGCTAAAAGCCAAATTACCCTCCAAAATTTCCCACCAAACCCACTCTAACTCAAAAGGAAATTTTGGACTAAATGCTAAATGCTAAACCAATGCCAAATTCCCTTCAAAATTTAGCCCAGAAATCGGAGTGGACTCCACCCAATATTTATCGGAATTAAAATTTTTTTAGATTAAAATATTTATAAAATTAATTTACGATGGTCTACATATTTATTTAAAAAAAAATTAATTTAACAAAAAAAAGTAGCCTAAGTTCATTCTTTAATAATCTCGGACTAAAATTTTAGGCTAGAGCGGTTGGAGCGGAAAAGCTGTTTCTGGGCTAAAAAATTTGGCTTTTAGCCCAACTATTGGAGATGGTCTAAAGAAAAAGTAAAAGAGTTAAATGTTCTTTTGTTTCAAGTTTTGAAGTTTGATGGAGTCTTAACCAAATATAGATGCAAGAAGCTTGTAGCTTAAGTGGTTAAATAAGAGCATTTACCACTACACCAAAGGTTTCGTTATTGAATGTTTGATTAGGTCAAAATTGCTCGTAGATTTACACGATTTACCTGAAAGAAGTGGGGAGGGTAGGCCAGAATGTGAGATTTCTGATGGAGAGTGGTTGTGAGAGTAGGAAGAGCATGTCTCCCCAGTCAAGTTTTTGATCTTCAGAAACTACAAAGGCTTGGCCATAACCTTCAATATGATTTGGCAGCTGTGCATAAGTCTTCTTTACTTCTAGTGGCAGCTGGAAGAACTCCTCAGTGTCACTCTTCATTTTCTTAATCACTCCTTCAGGTACATCATGGTTGATCAACTGCATCAACGACGCAATTTTATATCAATAAACTGAATTGCGATTGTAAAACCTTACGAGTAATACAAGACAACTCAAGTTTTGGTTTTAACGGAGTAATTTTAACGGAGAATTGAACATATGATCTTAGATGCAAGAGTGAATGCTTTTCAACTACTTGCATCATGATGAATTTAAAGATGAGAATCGTAGAATATGTATACCTGAAAGAAACCCCATTCCTTACAAGCCAAATGAAGTTTAGCTAATTCATCATCATCATCATCATCATTAAGCTTGTTGATATCAACAACTGGAATTTGAAGCGAGTCCTCAACGGAAGCTGGCTCATGTTCGATTTCAGGCCGGATGTATCGGGGTGGTATTTCTTTCAAGGTGTTGGAAGCAAGAGCTTGAACATTCTCAACTGGTAGAGAACCGCCCAAGTCTTTTCTGCTGAATACTACCTCATCAGTTTCCATTCTCACACCACTAATCTGAAACTCTCAAATTCTGTTGTGTATATAAATTATGTACTTTGTGGACGGCATTTATAATTTATTTGGATCTTTTTATTTAATTTGTGAAAGCTTGTCTACATATGGCCTGCAATTCGTGGATTGCTAGTTTGTTTTCATGAAAGAAACAAAGATGCTCCAAACAAAAACAACACAGAAAAAGAATCTATATTCGGCCAAAAACGACAATTTCTCCGGCCTCAGTCTCTTACGCAAACACATACAACCCCAACATTTTCGTTAATTCGACCACGCTTACGGCAGCGTGGCAATATATTTCTTACTAGATGACCCTACAAGTCGGACCACACGATTGACATCATTATAATTCGAGTATTATTTAAATGTTGTAAGGGGCTAAGAAGTCATAAACACAGTCATAGATTAGCATGAAATAGTAGAAATACAACGTAAACTAATATTAAACACTCTTGAGCCTCTGAGCTCCCGTAACCTCCATGCATTTCTTATTAATTAGGTGTTGACGAACCTACAATTCTTTCTGATCTCTCCATGGCTTCCAGTGAGTACATTGATATTTCCCATCTTGATCATCGACTCTGCAAATGAAGCGAAGAACAATTTCTCATTGGATGCGTAAGCCCACACCTGCTTCACTATCTCCCCTTCATCATCTTGTGTGACCAACACATTATCAGACCCCAGCAAACCCTTTCCTTGGAGTAAGTTGATGTAATAATGGTTGTCAAATCTGGTTGGTGTTTGATGATCGAGCGGTGCTAGGTCGTGGTCCCTCCCCGATTCAGGGCATATGGACCTTAAGATTCTTCGAAAGGTTGTATATCGCTTGTATTTATCGTGCAATTCATATTCTCCTCTCATCTGCACATCATACACCCTCTGCCTGAAACTCAAACATTGTGCCTCTCCCATTGTGTGGCTACCTGATAAGGCAACCAAGTCTCCTATATCAAGGCCCTGTTGTTTGAAATTGGCAATGAGAGTTTCTAGAGAGGAATTCGGAGGAGGGATGAACTGGTTGGCGCCGCTGAAGCTTGCTTCCAGTGAGTCTCTCCTGCCTAGCCACACATTCCACCGTGGTCCGCCTCTCTTTTCATGAGAAGAAAAAGGAAAATGTGTAACGAAAGAAATACAGTTCGAGAAACAGTGTAATGCTACATGTACCACATTTACTGACTATATTTTTTGATCGGTCACGCTAAAATTTACTGCAAGTTGTTACGTATTACAACATTTGTTCAAGAGAGGAACGTACCAGTGCAACAGCATCACGGGCAGCCAAGGCTAGAATGTCAGCACATGAAACTGTTCCTGGACAAGCCTCTTCCAGGAGATACTTTATCTCATCAACAACCTTAAATCCTCGTAAAGACTTGTGGTTGGGGCCGGCTTGTTTCTCACTTGTTATGCCTCCATAGCTATCCAAAAGAACAGATGCATCGCACCCCTAAAGAATCGAAAACATTAACGAAAAATAGAAAGAAGGCAAAAAGTACGTAAACATTTTGTTTTTCCTTATGCATGTAATTTGCTATGTCTCTCATCACATATATTTAACTCCGCGAAAGAGATGGAAAGAGGGAGGAAGAGAGAGCGGTGTAACCATGACAAAACAATCATGAAAGTGCAGTCGAAGGAGCGAAGCAGCCATTCGAGGATCTTTAGCCACTGCAACCGCAACACTACGGCTCACAATCTCTTCCGCCAAGGGGCACCGTTCTCTATAGTAGTCAAGAACAAGAGGTCCATCTTCGTCACTCAGCGGTTCAGTGCCCTGCAAAACTACTGCTGCCAGTACTAAACTCAAGAAAATCCTCCACATCATTGAAAAACACAGGATTAATGTTCAAGTAACATCATCTATATGCATATATGTATATACTAGCTTAATCGGTAGCTAGGTCTTTCAGTGACGTTTTACTCTACTTTGTTTCAAGATGTTTCTTATCCATATTTTCAAACCAACTAAACATAAAGACATTCCCTTTTTAGGGTTTGTTAAAAGTTGATGCAACTACTCTACCTAATTGTATCCCCATAAGATTTAACAAATCTCATTAGGCAAGTTGTTTCAAGGGTATTCCAAAGGTCGCCAAGGTCTAGGTTGCACGGACACGAACAAGGATATTGTCACACGCAATACGGTGATTCGCTAAATTTTAAAAAATAAGAACACGGACACAGTTAGGACATTGTGAATAAAATATAATAAATATTACATATATTCAAAACAATATTTCGAATCATAATATAACAAAGTAAATAGAGAGAAAGAAGACTGAAGAGAGGACTAGAAAGATGACTGGACAGAGGACTGGAGTGGAGGCACCTCGAGAGAGGAAGACTAAAAGAGGATTGAAGCCTAGAGCAGAGGTTGGGGTAGTCTTTGGGTTTTAGAAGTTTTGATATTTATAAAAATGCCCCAAAATATATTGTTAATTTTACAAATATGCCCCTATTGTGTCTTGACCATGTCCAAGCCATGTTGGGGGTGTGTTCGAGGCATGTCGGGGTGTCTGACACTCCGACACTTCGGGGTTTTGGAGTGTCCGAGAAACCTAGACAAAGATTGCTTTGTATTTTAACTTTCTCACATGATATTGTGTGATTAGTTTGGAACACCGCCACCTTTACGTTTGCACTTTGGACTATGCCTAGATCCACCAATTAAGTTTAAGCCCACTAACAGCAAATAGTACGCGTGGAATACCAGCTCTAGTTCTGCCACCAGTAGCTCTTTTGTGCCTGATTGAAGAGAAGCATGATTCTTTACCGACTTGTAGCTCAAGTGGCAGCGAGCATTTACCCCCACACCCGACGGTCAGGTTCGAATTCCCAGCTTCTCAGTTGATCTCTTACATTCGGGTGATTTGAAAAGCCAAGATACACATCCAAACCGAAAAAACATAGTGCAACTTCCATGTTCTATTAATCACAACCCAAATGTTCAAACTACACATAAACGATCGAAAAAGAGAGAACAAACAAACATCCGCAGACACTCTGTAGACCAATCAATATACACAAAATCGAACAAAAAAACACCACTGTTTAAGTTCAATATCTAAGAAAGAAATACGCTTTTTTTTACGTTGATGTTTGATGTATATATCTGTAACTTGGTGTTATCCTAGCTATTGTTTTACTTTTGCACACTGGTATGACAGTAATGGTGTTTGCGAGCAGCATCTTGAATCCAGTGTGTCCAAAAAGGTGTCAACTTTTTAACCTCGTCAGCATGATCCCCAATTCCCTGCTCGAAAGATATGTCTCTGTTAAAATGGGCGTGCAACACCAATGACATTATGTTTCTAGTACCACAAAAAAGCAAGAAATGAAAGATGTTCGGTCAGCAACCATTTGGTTAAAACTTCTTTACCAGTTTACACAACAAAAGATTTTAAGTATTTCCTTGGTTCATATTGACTGAGTTAACAATACTCTTCAGAAAAGAAGAAAATAAGACATTCTCGAGCAAGTTACCTGGTCTCTTATAATTAAGATTCTAAATCCTCATATTCGTCCAGGAATATCTCAGGATGTACTGCTACGCTAGTACAATTGAGAGCTCGTTGCAGCTTCCAGTGATCTAGGACTTCAACTTCAACCATGAAGGTTGAGCTAACCGGTCGATGATCTGAAAGCTTTAGTTCTGCCCGCTTATAAGAAAGTTGTTTGATGCCTTTTCCCAGCCAAAGTACGCGATCACACCTGTCGTATTATACCAAGTACATAATAGGAAACACTCATCAAATGTTTGATTCAGATTAATAGTAGGGTCTTTACAACGCCCCCCTCCCCAACGAAAAGAAACAAGAAGGAACAATTTCGGAAGCTAAATATACGATCAGAATTACGAACTGTATGAAATATCCTAAGAACACCAGCAGCTATGTGTGCTAAAATTTTGACAGAAGTTGTACTTACCATGCTGGTGTTCTTTTCTTCTCTCCTTCTTTTGGATTCTCTCCAAAATATCTGTCAGAGTTGTTTTCATACTTGTAGGTTGGGGGAAATTGTATCAATCCCTCTTTCCATCCTTCGAATACATGCCCACTACGAAGTTCTATGATTAGCTGCACAGTTAGCGGTTGCATCAAGGGCCAGTGTATTATACAAGAAACTGGGGCTGTTTCTTGAACATTCAAAAAATAGAGAAGACAGAAGGGTGCGGAGCTTATTCATGAAAAAAACTCTTAAGCAATTTCAGAAAATACTAGAAAAGAGAATGTATAATGTTCATACGTAGTAGAGTCTTTATCAACCCTAGAAAGTTAAGTTCATATGTGGACAACTTAACTGTTAATGTCCCATGAACATCAGTTTGCAGTATGTCACAGATACGAAAGAGGAAATCCACATTTCGACTAAAATGTTGGGAAACTATCTCGTATTTGGCTCAGAAGACATCAATCCCAAACATTTACAGAAACTGTTGAGTTTTGGACACAATTCCTGTATCCTTGCCAGGGTAAAATGAATTCAGACGTTTCACATACTGGGGAAAAATGAACTATGTTGGAATACTGAACATGATAGTGTAAAGAGAATGATGAACACACCTGATCATTGTTGATAAGTTCATCCCATCGTTTGAGAGCAATGAGCCTCCTTGCCTCTGTGTCCGACATATTGAGCCGATAGTTCAAATCCCCAAACCAGAAAATCTGACTGCCAACAAAAGCACCCCGATCACATCAAATCACGGTTCAAGCACTTTGTGACAAAAGATGTGTATAAAGAGATTACACCAAATTCACTATCAAGAGATGGCATAAAAAACATGTGTGTGCTTCAATTAGATTGACAAACAGAAAATGTCATGAGATGGCATATTCAGTGGTTAATCTGTGTGCTTACTCATGAGATGGAATTGTCAGTGGTTGATCCGTATCAAAGACAGATGAGAAACAGGTACGCCGTACAATTTCATACACATCTGAGTTCCGCCTTTGCTCAGCCCCCTCCTTCTGACCAGAGGTCAGATGAGAACAAACAAAGCACATTCGCGATTGGTAAAGTGACATGCTAACAGAAACTGATCCCTGCTTCAGCAACCATGAATTAAGATGGTCAGTTGCATTAAGGCAAGAACATTCAACATTGATGCAACACGATGCAATCTGCTCCAGATTATTTGTGATCGAAAAATAAACATAAGCAGAAGTGGAACTACCTTGTTTCCCATGTAGCCCATTAGACCAACCCCAACTGGAGATACTTTCATATTGTTGACATGTCTCCTCAACTTCTTACGTACCCATACAGACACATATATCCCGACCATTTGCTTGCTCACAATTCGCACATACGTAGAAGGTAATTTCGCACCCTCATCATCGTCAATAAGTCCATTTTTCTCTAGTTCATATGGTAATTCATGAAAAGTATCATCATCTTCCTCTTCCCCAAAACTGTCAGACACATCAGACAGATTGTCAAAAAATGGACGCATCCCTTGCTGCTCCACTGAAATTGACCTCAGCAGGTTCCCAGAGCTATGGTGCGATCGTTTCAATCCACCATATTTTGGTGCAAAACTTTGAGGACTGAATATTAAAGGATTATCCACCAAACCTATTCCAATTCTTGCAGAACTGCTCAGCACCCGCCGCAATTTGGAATTGGTTAAGACAATTTGAGGGGTTGCATCTAACGAAAGTTCAGGCCACTCTAGTCTACTGTCACAATCAAGGCCATAAGTTCTCTTCCAGTGTAAACTCTTTCCAATACTGAGTGCTCTGGTCAATTCACCTTGTTTCAAGTTGCTACCATCAGTAGCTCCAACATATTCCTTACCCAGCAAGCCTAACGGTACATCAGGGACAGAAGAAGTTCTTGCAACCGGAGAATGTGGAGCACTGTAGCTTATGTGTTTACTTTCAGGTTCCAAGGATCTGTTCAGAGTTCTTCGGATGATTGTCTCCCATTTTGGTATTGGTTTATTATCCTCTGCTCCCAGTACATTCCCAGCATTCAAGGGGACAACCTCTTGAAAACTGAACGATGATTAGTACCAATCAAATTGACATTTAAATTTTCTCTGCAGCAAAAACTTTTTGTTATAACTGCAGCATTAACCTTCAGATAGGCTGCAATTTTGATGTCAAGTATATGCAAACTGTTTTCATGCTTAGACGATAATTGGCAATAGAATACACAATGCACATACTATCGGAGAAAATGAACTTGCAGATAGAATAGAACAGGTGAGAGCCTGCCTCAAGCATATACCAGGCAAACCACTTATCAAAAAGAAGAAACCACCGGAAACCTATGCCAAACATTAGAACTGCGACCAAAATACAGAAAATCGACTAGAGATTTAATGCTGAAAATGCTTAAGGATGTACGGGATCAGTAGTTTCACCAATTCTGCTCTACTGCCATTTCATTTATCACAAATACCAGGAATTTGAAATAATAATAAAAAGCTGAATTCTTCAATCCATCGGTAGCTGCTGATTAGCAGAATGCATATATTTTAGGTGTGGCATGTTGTTTTGAAGCATGCAATTTACGTTAAAGTGCTACTTCCAAGAACTTTAGACAGCGTGCCATCAAATTGATGCAGAAAAATGCAGTTGTTGGGGATGGGGTAAAGAGAGGAAAGATCCCTGATCCTAAGAGGATATTATGTCAAGGACAAAAGAATGACTTAAGGCCAACAAATTGAGAAAGTACTCACCCAAGAATGTAAACGTCTGCAGATTCTTCGTTACATAACCAATCATCAATATCAAGATCTTCATCCGGAAGTCTTCCACCAACATTCCAAGTGCCTATTGTCACCCTACACAAAACAATGTCCCCGGAGGTACATTCGAGTAAGAAACATACCGATACCACTTCTAGGCTAATGTTCCCAGTGTATAAGAATAACAGCCGAACCTTACATCCTTTGTGTTTATGTACTGAGCACGCACGGTTTCTGATTTTCCTCTCCGGTGTTTTAACTGATAACCCATAGACGGTAGATCTGAGCCAATCAAACAGTGGTTAAATTCTTGTTGAGATTATGAAAGTATGAAGCACAAGGCACAGATTGTAGTAATTATATACTCATAACATGAACAATTTACTGAAAGAGCGATAAGTATTACCTGAAATCGGACTTTGGCCAAGGGAATGCTTCTCCCGAAGGCCATGATCCTTGCGTGTGTGCGTTCTTCCATCTCTACGAGAGTAAGCTGGAAGAAAAGAATAGCAGCAAAAACATGATTAAGCAGCCACAGGATACTTGAGAAACAATATAATGTTGGAAGTAGGAAGCCGAATCCAGAAACCATACCGTCATCTTCGCTTTCAGTTTCGGTTTCGGTTTCGGTTTCGGTTTCAACCTCGTCCGCACTGAAGTCATATTCCTTAGGCTTGATGTTTAACCATTTCTTCATCATAAGTGAAGGCCAAAAGGCCTGCAACAAAAATGCAACTCAACGAGATCAATAACTCGGTTGAAAACCATGTCCTCGATCTTGAGATTCATAAAAGTATATATTCAACAGCAGAATAAAAAAGCATAATTTGTTCATGAGAAAAGCATACCTCAGAGGGCTTTCCTCTTCTGCTTTTCATACTTGCCAGCTAAAAAATCTACAAATGACTACTTATATATACCTACTACAGACTTTGAAGGCAGAAGCACTTATGGAAGCCGCGTGCTTTCCAACGGAATCCAAGTGCCTCCGTTCCTATATATATATATATTAAAACTAATTATAAAAATAAATAAAAAAATATTTTCAAAACCATTAAAATGTAAAGTAGTTTACAAGTTTGTTTGATTCCAGGCACAAAGCAAAAAGGACAGAGAAGGTGAAGACATATTTATCAGACTTCCACGATCTCTTCTTCTCAACTTGTAAAACAGGATTACTATACGCAACGGCCCTCCCACTTCATCTTCTCTCACATCATGCCAGTATTTTTTTATTTTTTCTGGTTCGTAAAACAGCAGAATATTTATATATAATATAAATATATATATATATCGTATATATGCGTATATATACTGAAAAATCTTAAATCCCGATAAAGATACCCACGAGACTGATGTCATTTTCATGATGACAAACTTGTAGTCATAAGAAGACCAACAAACATGCTGCAGCCATTATTTTCAGATTGTAAAATGGGCGGATAATACAAAACAGAAGAGTAAAGGATAAAAAAATAACAATAATACAATTTTTCATGACAAAAAACAATTCATTTAAAAATAAGAAGATGGTGCCAAATGATAGAATAGTTTAGAGACGAATAAATTACACAAAATTATCTCAACTATGAATCAAATCACAATCTCATATATCATGTTTTAAACATTACAATATCATAACTTAATTTTTGAATTCATTGCAATATTAAATATCCGTTAAATTTTTTGTTAATTTAATTGTTAAATGATGATGTGGTAGGAGTGAAGTCAACAACTTTGCCCACTGGAATAAAAAAACTAATTAATTACTAATAAATTATTGATTTTTTATTTAATAATTAAAATTAATTGAAAAAATTAATTAATTAATAATTAATAATTAAAATTAATTAAATGAAACCTCTCTCACCCCTTTCTTCTCAGATTCCCAATCTCCTCCCCTCACTCCCTCCTCCTCATACCATCCCATCCCAAACTCAATCCTACTCTGATTCGCAGCCTCTTTCTTCTTTTCCCCGGGAACTCTGATCGTCGACGGCATCCTCGACAAATTGCTCGAGCCCAGCGCCGACCCTTTGTAATTCTGGTTTTGCAGGGAAAGAGGCGCGGAAGCTCATGAAATTGGGAAGGAGAAAGTCCATTCCATGCCGCAAAACAAAGCCGTCGACCAAGGAGTTTGGGTTTGTCCGATCTGTGAGTGGTGGCCCGGGAAGAGAGTGAGGTGAGGATGGGGAATTGGCCGAAGAGAATAGGTGGAGGAGACGGTTTCGGGTGGGTAGGTAGTATAATTTTATATTTTCTGAGGTAGTGAAGGAGGAGGAGGGAGCGAGGGGAGGAGACGACCGGCGATATGGGAGAGAGAGAGAGAGAGAGAGGGAGATTTCTTAATTAATTTTAATTATTAAATAAAAAATTAATAATTAATTCAGTTTTTCAATTAATTTTAATTATTAAATAAAATTAATAATTAATTAATTTTTTATTCCAATTGGCAAAAGAGCGGGTCCCCTTTTTGCCAAGTTATTATTTAACAGCCAAATGGACAAAAAATTTAATAGAGATTCGACAGTGCAACAAATTCATAAGTTGAGATACGACATTACAATATTTAATATACGAGGTATGAGATTGTGGTTCGATCAATAGTTGAGGTAGTTTTGTGTAATTTATCCTTTAGTGAATTAAATTAATATTGCTAATGTGCATAATTAAGGAGAAATTACACTTAAAGTTAAGTTATATTGTGGAGAGACAAATTTATTTATTTATTTCATATATGAACAAAACTTATCTATGTTCCAAGTGATGTTAGAGTTGTTTTGGTTGGCTTTGTATTTACAATTTTTTCCTATTATGTTTGAAACTCTTAAAAGATCTTGTATAATTGCTGGAATTTTGAAACTAATCTTGCAGAATTGTTTGAATTTTGAAAATGGTCTTGCAGGATTGCTAGAATTTTGAAACTGATCGTGAATAAGTGCAATCTAAAATCAAATTTTGAAGTTTTTATAGATAGTGTGGTTTTGGACAAGTCTAATGGGGGCATGGTTGGAATTTCAAAATTTTGGTTCGCTTGTTTTTGGATTAGGTTTGTTGAAATTTGTTTGTCTCTCTGTAAAATGATTCAAAATTAGTGAAGTTCTATTTATAAAATATATTTTGCCTTTATAGATAAAGCTCCTAATTAAGAAAAAGAAAGTACGAAAATTCCAACAATTATTTATTTATTTATTTTTAATTTTTAAAAGGAGACCAGCTGATGGCTTTATCACGGCAGTCCACCTTTTCAGAGGTTGAAAAGACTCACAGAGGCACCAACTTCTTCCTTGCCACCATCATGCAATTCATAGCGTCAAGAATTGAATCCAAAATATGTCGTGTGAAATATGGGCTTACAATTCATTCCAACCTCTTGCCACCCTGTGGTGGTTTTCAGAGTTTTAGTTGAGACATTTAAGCAAACAGGGGCCTTCACCAATCACCAACAAAATACAACAGTAATGGGTATTGCCTATTTCCCACCACAAATCATTGCTCAAAGCAGAAACTAATAAAGCATGATAACAAATCAACCAAGATACAGCATTGATTAAGACTTCCAACTATACAAGCTTTAGGCTCACCCTTCACTTTGCAAATCATTAAACAAGTGCTTCTGCTGAGACTGTGGTTCCGAAACCATGTTAGACAACTAGTTAAATTCAAAAATTCTAATTTGTCATGAAATTAGCCAATAATGCTTTTCAAGTCTTGCTCTAATACCATATTATACAACTAATTAGTTTTTATTTCTTTTTTATTTTAAAATAAATGATATTATTTATTATAATAAACTAGTAATAATATAATTCAATTTTCTATTTGACTAACTAATTTGAAAGCTGTAATTTGTTGCGAAACCTGCAGACAATTTATATCGAGCTTGAAATATGTGCTAATTTTTTTTTATCTCATTAATACAATTAAGACACCGATTAAAGTTGACAGAACCATCACTCAACAACCAAGTTGAACAAAATAGGGTCGGCGCGTGGCACTTAGATTATGGCAGTCAACGATCCATTGTCTAACCTAACAATTTGAAAATGGGTTGTGATTTTCACACACCTTTAACTACTTTTCCCACATTCTTTCATATTTTTTAATACTTAATTGGTATCATAATATTTAATCTTTCATATATATCCTTCCCTATTTAATCTTTCATTAATTACCATAAAAAAGTAGGAAGGGTATATATGGAAGATTAAATAGTAGGATACCAATTAAGTATTAAAAAATACGGAGGAGTGTGGGAAAAGTAGTTAAGGGTGTGTGAAAATCACAATCCTTTGAAAATATGACTTTACTTCTACAATGGTCTTCACATAAAATTTGACAAAGCATAGTTTATTTTTTTGAGTGAGGATCCTTGCCAGATTTTTTTTTTGTGAGGATTCTGAGAATTC
The DNA here is from genome assembly GCF_019419815.1 of Pyrus x bretschneideri. Taxonomy (NCBI): domain Eukaryota; kingdom Viridiplantae; phylum Streptophyta; class Magnoliopsida; order Rosales; family Rosaceae; genus Pyrus; species Pyrus x bretschneideri. Next base: position 905,907 of record NW_025999657.1, read on the forward strand.
TCAAATTATATATGTTCGTCGTACATTGTGCAATCATAATCATTGTAAATTTTTTTTATTTAAAATTGAATATAAACAGTACCTATTGAAAACTAACTACATGATGTACGATGAACGATTGTGATTGGAGAATTCTCGGGATCATCATAAAGAGGATCCAGCAAGGATCCTCTCTCTATTTTTTGTACTAAAGCCTAATGACTAGATTTCGCTTAAACAATTTTGTTCATTGTTTGACGACTGAGAACTTGTTTACAATTGCTTTTTAAATTAATGAAAACATTTTTAGCAAAAATGTTTTTGGATTCAAAAAGCACTTGAAGTGGTTCCTAAAGGAAGCACTAGTTATGTACTAAACTCAAGAAAAGCACTCGCTTCAATTATTTTAAAAGTACATCCAAAAGATTCATAATTTTTTTTGTACCAAAATGCCCCTCATTATTTCAAACAATTTTTGTAGAATTCATTGCAAAATTGGCTACATTGATTAAAAGTTCCACATTAATTGGCATGTTTAATCGGTAGGGATGAGATTCTTTTTACAAACTATAGTGTTAATAGATTAAGTTGTTAATTGTTAAAGGGAATGGTGATCAATGGAGATTGAACATGCACTAGAATGCATAAATATGATACTTTTAGCCACTACGTTAAAGCGATATCTGTTGGACATGAGATTGTTTTACAGTCACTTTTTCCTTCTTCTTTATCACATTTTTGTTACACAATAACACAAACTTGTGATCTTAAGAATTTAGTCTATTACCTTAACCATACAAGCTGGATATATGAAGTGGAAGAGTCCATTGGGTGTACTGTTGTGCGACCACCGTATGCCATTAAAGCTCAAGGGAATATTTTATAGGACGACAATAATACCAGCACTGATTTATATCACGGAATGTCGGGCTGTCAAGCATCAACACGTACACAAAATGATTGCAGCGAAAATGAAAATGCTTCGCTGGATGTTAATTGGGCACACGAGAAAAGATAGGGGTAGGATTGAGGATATTCGAGGTAAAGTAGGAGCAATCGAAATTGAAGATAAGATGAGAGAATCGGTTAAGGTGGTTTGGACATGTGAAACGAAGATCTACAGACCTTCTGATTAAAAGATGAAATTATGAGCCAGAGGCTCAGGGCCAAATGGGTATAGGAAGACCTATGAAGACTTGGAAATAAACTCTAAGTATAAGATCCCACATCGCCTAGGGGAGAGGAGGTGATGTACCTTATATATACATGTCCACCTCCCTATAGTAAGACGCGTTTTGGGTGGAAACCCAAGAACAAATCCGTGAGGGCATGGCCCAAAGTGAACAATAACTTACTATGTGGATTGGGATGTGACATTAAGAATAGACTTGGAATACGTGGATCTAAATGAAGACTTGGCACATAACCAAGCGCAATAACTTTCTAGGATTCATACAGCAAACTTGTTTGGGCCCAAAATAATATTATTGGGCTGAGCTTAAGTTTATGTTCGGTCTAAAGCTTTTCCAAAAATACTATGGGCCGTCTAGTGGTCATAAGCCACCTAGTCAGGTCGGCCGAATCCTATTACAAGAATGATTAATTAGGGTAGGAGCGAATGAGTTGAATCCTAATAGTATAAGGAGTCTCAATGGAATGAGGATGTTGAGGTTTGAGAAGTAAATGTGGCCGGATAAAGAGGTTGGTTCAAAGTCCTACTGGAGGAAGGATTGGCCGAGATTTGTTTAGATTAGGATGAGGAATCCTAACCCAAGTATAGTTCTAGTTTGGTCATGACGAAGTTGGCTGCTATAAATAAGATAGGGGTGCATCATTGAAAAGCCCTCTAATTCAACATATAAACTGCCCTGCATAAACTTTCGCTCTACGCGAAACCTTTTAACAACCTTGAGATTTTTATTTTCTTTTTCCCGCTGACACATCTTCAGTTTGGATAAATAACACTGTGAAGGCAACCGACAAATATCTTTAGTTTGGATAAACAGCACTGTTGCCGTAGAATTAGTCGATCGCGGAACACCTTCAATTTAGATAAACAGCACTATCTCGAGGCCGACTGGTTATTTATCCAAGTCTCGGTCGAGAAGGATTTTTGAATCCTTATTGGCAGAGGTCATCTCACTAGCCTTCTCGGTGAAGTGAGGTGTTACAGGTTACTACATTCGACACATTGAAAGCCGAATTTGATATTGAACTTCGTAGAACTAGCAGCCTTGTTTTCAGGCTCTAGAACCCGAAGGCCGAGACGTGTTCCTTCCTCGGCTGCAGTCACAAGATCAAGAAGCCAGTAACGCACCCAACGTGACATCAACACATTTTACTCCTTGCCCGAGCTTGGCCAACGAGTTGACATGCGCCACACACAAACTGAATGATATAGTTAGTTTATTAATTACTCGGCCTGCGCACCACATAGGCTTCGTAGTTTTTAGGGTCAACATTTTGGCACGCCCAGTAGGACACATTGCTGAAGCTACGAAGTTCATGACCATTGAGACACGGTCAGTAAAAAAGAAAATAGGGATGGATAAATCAATGACTAATCTTCCATTTATTGTCCAAAACCCAGATTATGATGGCCTGTCACAAGCATAAAATCCTTATGCGGCCATCACACCCGAAGCAATGAGTGCGACACGCCGAGAAAAGGAAGTTAGTCTCTGCGGATAAGCTCGTGATGCAGAGAACACCACCAAAGCGACAAAAGCAATTTTTGTCGAAGGAATAATCAAAGACTACGATGAAGATGGTGGTGAAGGTTCAGATCCACCGACTAGATCTTTTCTTCGGAGAAGACTCGAAGAGCAATCTCAGATTTTCAATCGAGAAGTAAGGAGCATACTTAAAGTAATTTGTAGTAATGGTGAGGCGTATAACAAAATGCTCAAATTTTTAGTTAGTAAAGTGTACGACGACAGACCCATCGATCGTTCCCTGTAACTTCCACCTAAGGGTAATCCGGTATCAACGCTACAGGTCGAAACAGGATATGCTCGGCTCAAAATGATGGATTTGGAAAAAAAAAAAGAGGATCAAGCAGCAGATCAGATGAGTCCGATTAGAAAGAGGAAACGACATCCATTGATGTGATCGAGGTCCAAAGAATGATTGATTCAGCCTTAAAAAAGGGGCCAAAGTTCCCAAAGTCCATCCATCCATACCCAGCTTATGTAGAGAAGTTTGAATATCCTAAAGGTTTCAAAATCCTAGACTTCAGCCTTTTTGCTGGCGAATCGTCCCTGTCTTCGTTAAAACATGTGGCTCGGTTCATTGCACAATGCGGAGATGTTAATAGCGACTTCTATAAACTGCGATTATTCAACTTTTCGCTAACAGGTTCGGCATTCGCTTTGTACATCAACCTTTCTCCTAATTCCATCCAAAGTTGGGATGAACTGGTTGAGAAATTCCATGAACAATTCTATCGGTCGGGGATGGAAATCTTAGTTTCATCACTGGCTAGGATGGCTCAAACATCAGACGAGTCGCCAATGGAATACTTAACGAGGTTCAAGTCGGCCAGAAATTGATGCTGAGTACCTCTCCCTGAAGTTGAATTCATCAGAATCGCTTTAAACAACCTAGATATGGAATATAAAAGAAATTATTGGGGGCACACTTCCGAGATATGTATGAATTGGCCCAGCACGTCGAACAATATGATTATTTGCTTCAAGAAGAAAAGATCTCGAAATCCCCATCCCTGGGAACGATTTACAAAAATCCCACGGTTAGCTATGCTTCGGTTGAAGGCGAGGAGCCCCCTACGCCAGTGTAGACGCGGCCGAGATAGTGATAGATAAATCGTACATATGCAAGGTTTTGGCTTAAATTAATTCCAAGGAGGTCAAAACCCACTCAGCCTCTAAAGAGACAATGAAAACATCAAAAGTTTACACCTTTGATATCACCAAGGTCGATGCAATTTTTGACCAGTTGTTACTGGCAAAGATCATCAAACTTCAGCCAGGACATAACATTCCAAAGGCCGAAGAGCTGAAAGGCAAAACGTATTGTAAGTACCACAACTCGATTAAGCATACCACAAACAACTGCGTCGTGTTCCGTGATGCCATTCAAAGCTGGATTGATAAAGACAAGCTAAAATTTCCTGAAAAACAGATGACTATCAATGTTGATCCCTACCCTTCAGCAACAGTTGGCATGGTAGATGCTCATTTGCCCAAGAACAAAGGGAAGGGGAAGGCCGAGTTCGTTCTAACACAACATGTCGAAGCTTGCTTTCCGCTTCTTTTTTGAAATGCTTAAAACGAGCTTTCATCTCCCCGGGCCGAAGAAGGAGTTTGATACGCTTCTTGGATTCTTAAATGATGGTTTCAAAGTCGTGATCAATTACCCTTTTCCCTTGAAGTAATTCGGCCATGATTGCTTGGGGTTGTCCGTCGTCTCCACTTCCTACGGCTTTTTTCAGTTGCCATTTGGTAGCTGAAGTAGCTTGTGTTATCTGTCATCGAGCCATGAAGTCTATCCGCTGGCCTCGACATTTATGAGATTTGGATAATGCATTATATATGCCCGTAGAAGAATTGTAACTATACTAACGTTGGTTTCGTGGTTCAGGTGGCTTGAAGGTTTTTTTTTTTGTTCGCTGATGAACTCAAACTGCTGGAGTTATGCGAGTAATAATCCTCATTATAAAACGGCGCATCGAAATCAAGATGTCGTCTGGCTGAAGTTGGGCCGTCCGTTCGTATTTGAGGGCCGAGCCTATCGAACACCTTCTGGCGTTGGCCTGCATTGAGTACCTTTGGAGGTGTTACCGTGGTTGTGGATAGTTGCCGTGGTGTTGGGACCTGAGCTGGTTTCTCCTTTGGTTCGGTTAGAACGATGCGTGTTTTACAATGGCTACACAAAACCATTGGTCCATCAGTTTCTTCTGCACTAGAGTCTGACATAGATTCGAGTATAGCCGGTCCCGACAACTCTATAGGTGGTTCGTTTGAAAAAAGATCAAGCTTGAGTCGCGGCCGAGAATACCCCCGCAAGAGCCGTTACTGAGAGTCCAATGGATCCTACACCCTCAATTTCTCAGAAAGTCCTTAGAGTACATACGAGAATTTCACAAGAGACATTCTGCTAATGACTTGTATGGCCTACCCAAAGCGTGTCAAGAAGCCCTCGACCTGGCCCTAACTTGCCCTAACGCTAAACAAATTATCCAGAAAACCACTGATCCAGCACATACGAGAAGCTCGGGTCCTCGGCTTTAAGGTCGACCCATACACAAAAATAGACACCACTGAGCTCCCTTTTTCTCTCGAAGACCTTCAGTATTTACGACGTCACTTCGAAGTCTTTTCAGCCATATCTCTCTTCGGCCTTATAGCTGATGAGAAGGAGCGTGTGGTGTGTTTAAATGCCTACTTAGACACAAGGGACGCCCGAATCATCTATGAAGAACGAGCTCGTAAAACACTACAGGCACAAAATCAAACCCCAACGACGAACAAGCTCGAGGATGATAGTCTGCATGAAATAGTTTCAGTTAATATGCCACGAGAGCAGGTACTCAATGAAGTGAAAGTTGATCATGTCGAGAATACTCCAAAGCATGATACCACACTCGATAACCTAGAGGACGACGACCAAGACCCGATGGGCCATTCAGTCCTTGAAAATATGGAAATCAACATGGTCCATGTCTTGCCTGCTGAATTTCAACCAACCACACATCAACCAAATTTCTTGGATAGGGACGTAGTTGCCGAGGAAGTAACATAAGTCGATTTCATCGCCACCGAGGAAGATGGGCAAGCCAGTAAAGATGAAAAACTTAAAGCAGCTCTAGCCGTACTATTTCCTCGCTCTTCTTCGGTTAATCTTCAACATTTGAAGCCGTTGTATGTTACGGCTCATATTGAAGGTTATCCAATCTCCAAAATCTTCGTCGATTGTGGGGCTACGATCAATATTATGCCCGTATCCGTCATGAAGGCACTACAACGATCTAACGATGAACTCATTCCATTAGGACTAACCATGAGCAACTTCGTCAGCGATAAGTCCCAGACCAAAGAAGTTATTCCTTTGGAGGTAAATGTTGTAGGTCGCAATCACATGACTATATTTTTTATCGTCGACTCTAAGATCGAGTACAATGCATTGCTCGGTCGAGATTGGATCCATCAAACAAATTACATTCCTTCTTCATTATATCAGGTTCTTATCTTTTGGGATAGTAAATCAGTTGTGGTTCATTCGGCCGACAATCAGCCGTTTGAAGCCAATATGATTTAGGCACGGTATTATGATGACCATGTCGGCTATATTACCCTACAGGGTTTGAACAAGGAATGACAGCTGACTAGAATTTTGGTATAGAAAGAAATCGAGGTAGGCCTCGAGACTGTCCATCAGGATTCGGCGAGACTTAGGTTAGTTGATCTGATCATAGACACTTATGTCTGAAGACACCAGGACAGACGTCGTGCCACGGTTTCATCTACCATGGAACAACTGCTGGCCTATTGGTATGCTATTTCCAAGCAACCAAATTTGGGCATAAATCTAGTTGAATTTTTGGCTGAATGAGATAATGGCCCAGTACTCTCACTAGACAAAGTTCAGGCTGCACCAGCCGAGCTCGAGGATAGTTAACCTCAAGTCAAAGATCCTTTCGAGGAAATAAATGTTGGAACGGTTGAAGACCCACAACCTTTGTTCGTTAGTGTTTTGTTACCCCAACATGTAAAAACTGATCTTTGTAATTTGCTAAGAGAATTTAAGGATTGTTTTGCTTGGAGTTACCATGAAATGCCTGGTTTAGATCGAACACTAGTCAAACATGAATTACATATTAAACCTGGGTGTAAACGATTCTACCAACCACCTCGACGTTTCTCAACCGAAGTACAACTTGACATAAAAGACGAACTTGTTCGACTTTAAAGGCTGGGTTTATTCGGACAGTTCAATACGTCGAATGGTTGGCAAGCATCATCCCAGTTTTAAAGAAAAATAGTGCCTTGCGTATCTGCATCGATTTTAGAAATTTGAACCTGGCAATTCCTAAAGATGAATATCTAATGCCAATTTCAGATTTGTTAATTAATGCGGCAGCAAACCACGAGATCTTATCCTTTATGGATGGACATGCTGGTTATAACCAGATTTTCATCGCCGAGGCTGATGTTCATTAGACCATTTTCTGTTGCCCGGAGGCACTCGGCACATACGAATGGGTCTTTATGCCATTCGGCCTTAAGAATGCCAGTGCCATATACTAACAAGCCATGAATAATATTTTCCATGATTTGATTGGTACTACTGTCGAAGTCTACATTGACGATGTTGTAATCAAATCACAACGTCGGCAGACACATTTGGATGATCTTCGTCAGGTTTTCCTACGTATACGCTAGCACAACCTTAAAATGAGTCCCGCCAAATGTGTTTTCGGTGTATCAGCCGGTAATTTTTTAGGATTCCTTATACATCATCGTGGTATTGAGGTAAATGAAAATAAGGCTCGAGTAATCATCAATGCTCCACACTCGACGACTAAGAAACAACTACAGTCGTTGCTCAGCAAGATTAACTTTCTTTGTCGATTCATTGCCAATTTGGCCGGAAAAATAAAAGCCTTCTCCACGTTCTTGAAACTTAAGGATTATGACATCTTCGAATGACGTGCAGCACACCAAGAGGTGGTTACCCAGATCAAGGTCTCCCTCACAACTCCACCCATCCTGGTCCCACCACGACATGGCGGACCTCTCAAGCTGTACATCTCAGCGGCCGAAGAATCCATCTGATACTTTATTGCGCAAGACAATGATGTGAGGCGAGAATAGGCCATTTTTTATCTTAGTCGAAATCTCAACCCACCGGAGATTAATTATTCCGTCATCGAGAAACTCCGCCTAGCCTTATTTTTCGCTACATCAAAACTCAGGCATTACATGCTCCCGTCAGTCACTCAAGTCATTGCCCAGACCGATGTTATTCGTTACATGCTCACTTAGTCGATAGTAAAAGGCTGAATCAGAAAGTGGACAATGGCACCGTCTGAATTCAGTTTACAATATGTGCCCCAGAAAGCTGTCAAAGGGCAAGCGTTGGCTGATTTCTTGGCCCAACATCCCTCACAATACGGATTTTGAGGCAATGATGTTGAAATTGGAATGGTGGAAACATGTGATAATTACTGGATGATGTACTTTGATGGCTCTAGTACTTCAGTTTCAGCTGGCATTGGGATCATTATTCAATCCCCAAATCACAGCCGTTGGTATTTTTCTCTCAAGCTCGATTTTGATTGTACGAATAATCAGGCTGAATATGAAGCAATTATCATCGGCCTTGGTGTTCTACACGATTTGCGGGTAATCGTGTCCTTATTATCGATGATTTTGAACTTGTGATTAACCAACTTAATGGGACTTTTCATTGCATGAGTTGAACTCTGGTACCCTATCACATGGTTACCAGCTATTTGGCTGACGTTACCTTCAAACACATTTCACGAGTTTGAAACACTTACGCAAATGAATTAGCTCAAATAGCCTTCGGAGCACAACTCCTGGGGGGTAAACTAGACTGAGAAATACCTGTGTCACGACGAGCACACCAGGCCTTGGTTAATCAGCAAGTTCTCCAACGTGATTGCATGATTTGTACATAAGTCATGTCCTCACCTTCGTTGTTGGAACAGAATGACCTTATAGAGGTTTACGCAGTCGAGGCAATACCAGATGACTGGAGAAAGTCAATTATACGGTATCTTGACAACCCCAATGGAAAACATAACCGTAAAACAAGGGTTCATGCCACGAATTATGTAACATACCAAAATGAGTTGTAACCCAAAGGTGAGGATGGTTTATTGTTACTATGCCTCAGCCCGCATGAGGCCGCCCAAGCAAATGCAGAAGTTCATGAAGGAATCTGCAGAGCCTATCCACAAGATGTGATGGTTGCTTCGTCGACATGGATATTTCTGGCCAAGTATATTGAAAGATTGTATCGAGTATGCACGAAGATGTGTACAATGTCAAATTCATAGGCCTATACAAAGAGTCCCGGCCGAACTACTTCACTCAATCACCAAACCTTGGCCGTTCAGAGGATAAGCCATGGACGTAATTGGCAAAATTACACCGTCGTCTGGAATATCAAAACATGCATGGATACTTGTGGCAATCGACTACTTCACTAAGTGGGTTGAAGCAAAATCATACACGGAATTGACATCCAAGGAAGTTTGCAATTTTGTAGAAGAAAACATCGTGACCAGATTTGGCGTACCAGAAACAATTATAACGGACAATGGTACGATCTTTATATCCGACAGGTTCAAAGAGTACATGGCAAGTTTAAAAATTCGGCTCGAATAGTCCACGCTGTATTACCCATAAGCAAATGGACAGGCCGAAGCAAGCAATAAAGTGTTGATCGGCATTCTTGAAAAAACGATAAAAGAAAAGCCTAGTATGTGGCATTTAAAGTTAAACGAGGTTTTATGGGCATATCAGACTTCGCTCTACTCGGCAACAGGGATGACCTCGTACGCGTTAACCTATGGACACGACACAATGTTACCAGTCGAGCTAAGTATAAACTCGTTGCGAGTGATTGAACAAAGTAGTTTGTTCAGTGCTGAGTATAATTAGGCCATGAGACAAGAGATAGAAGATGTGGAAGAAAATCGGCTTGACGCTTATAATTTATTGGTGGCACAGAAGAAGATTGCCGAGCGAGCCTATAATCAACGAGTCAGACGAAAAACATTTGAAGAAGGAGAGTTGGTTTGGCAAACTGTATTGCCTGTGGGGATTAAAGACCCTAGGTTCGGTAAATGGTCGTTGAATTGGGAAGGACCAATCGTGGTTCACAAAGTTCTTAGTAAGGGGGCGTACTACCTCAAGGATCAGACTGGTTTAATTCACAAGTTGCCAATCAACGGGAAATTTTTAAAGAAATACTATCCAATCACTTGGGAAATAAGGGAATAAAGGTTTTTCATTAACTTTGAAAAGGAAACAAGTGACAAGAAATTAAAGCAGCCTACATATATACAAAGTTCTAAGTTGTCAAAGGAAGGAAGGCCTCGAGAGCGGCTTTTAATTCTAGCCATCTTACTTTACCCATTGTAACCTCGGCCTGTCACGTCCTCTTGTCAAGTTTCGTTTGTTCGATTCGCCTCGCGCCAACTGTAATCTCTGTCAACTTAGCTTTGTTTGACTCAAAATTCTTCTCGGGGTTAGAAGCAACGATCGATCTCTGGCGTTGAAGTTCCACAATTTGATGGTCGAGTTCGGCCAACCGTCTTTTTTGAGTTTTTATTACCTTAAGCTCTAGTCGAAGTGCTTCTTGAACAACCATTACAGCCTTCAGGTCATCTTCTGCTAGGAAAGCCCTATCAAAAATAGTAAAATATTCTCGAGTTCTCTCCAAGATTGACGACAAGTGAACAATGAATTCGTTGCTTAGTTGACCTTCAGATGCAAAGAAGTTAAGACACTCTCCTACGGAGTTGAGGCCTTTGCTTTCTAGGGCTTGCGAAGCTGACAAAAAAAGGAACTCTTGTAGTTTGACTAAGGCATTGGCCTTGGTCGCAGTTACAGCAGGTTCGGCCGAGGTGGTTGAGTGTCCAACCATCCCAGAAGTACTTGAGAGGAGAGCGTCAAGTTCGACTTCCCACGAAGGCTGCACACTAAGTGATTTTAGGCAAGAGAAAAATGGCCAAGGAATATAGCAGAGAGAATTTGTTTTACACCTGTCGAGAAGAGACTTCGGCCATGTCTCCTGGTTCATTGCTAGAACCTAGAGAGCTTAATGGCCAAGCCCAGTGTTTAAGACTGCCTCTTATTTCACGCGGCCGATGAAGGTTATCTACGTTCGACGACCATTGAGGTGGCCATGAAATATAGATAACACCCTTCGGCGCATAAAACTTTCGGTGAAATGAAAATTCGGGCACTTGGTATTTAATATTTTTCAGTTCAGACTTCTAATAGTAAAAAAGTAATGAGAGAAAGGAATCGAGTCTTACGAAAGTCGAAGTAACTTCTTGAGGAGGAATGCCAAGGTCTTGATCCTGCAAATGGATTGGTGTCTCCGTCGTCGCTCCAGGCTCGACAAGAAGTCTTTTTCCGCGATTGGTTGTAGGAGGATCGACCTGGTCAGTCGCTTCCACCATAGGTGGGGGATTAGTGGCAAGGGGTTAGTTGGTCAAGGACGACTCATTAACGGGATTTCTTCGTTGTCGTCGTCCTGAAATAAGAATTGTTAGCATTCGGAAACATAATCATACATCTTCCTCCAGAACGACCATTGGTTTTTTTTTTTTTTTTGGATCCAGGGGAGATTTTTCTAGGCCAAGGTAGCCACTTCCTCCAAGATAAGAGCGACAGCTAGCCCTAGAGCTGCAGTTTCCTTAACCACCGAAGCAACGGTTGGCTTGACCATGACGTGGTGAACAGAACGAACTCAGGTGCTTGACCAGTGGGAGGGTTTGGTTGCATGTCCGTCGAGGTTTGAACGACAAGAGCGCGATAAGACTTAGCGGTTGCTCCTATGGTTTGGTTGGAGATGACATGAATCTCCCGCTCCTTTTTCCTCGCCAAGTTCTTGACGCGCATTTTAGAGTGGGAAGCATCACCAGCCTTTTCGGCCTCTGGATGAGACCATTTGCTCGGCAAAGTCGGCAGCGCGGTTGCGATTTTCTTTCGCGAAACGGCAAGTTTTTTCTTGGCTGCAGCTGCCGCATCCGTATGACTGCCTGAAAAATCTAAAATCAAATCAGAAGAGAGTTCGAACAAACGGCTAAAGTGAAACAATAGACACAGACAAATACCTTGAGCCGTCTCTTTGGATTTTGGGGCAAATGGTCTCTTTAGGTGGTCGTCGAAAACCTTTTTGATGGCGTCCTCTATCGGTGTGTGAAAGAAGTTATGAATGTATGTTTCCCACTAGTTGGCGAAGGTGTTGGTACTAAGGGTTTCAGGGATATTCGGCTAGAGATGGAATTTTTTGCACCTCTCTTGAAATTCACGTGTTGTCTTCTTGCATTCTCTCTCCAAAGAACGAGATAGACGTCTTTTGCTTAAGAGGGAGCGGGAAGTGAGCAGAGGCACTGGGCAACCTTGGAGGTAGCTAAGTTGCCGAGTAGTGAAATGAGGGTGGTAGACTTCCCAGCTTGCTCAACAAACATCGCAGCCGAAGGGAAGGTCGCGTGTTAAAACGAACAAACGCCAGCTTTGATGAAGATCAACATCTTCAACTCCACTCCATGCTGATGATGGAAGCCTAATAGAAGAAGGGTACTCTTGACGACGACATATTAGAAATTCGTCGTCGGAGAGGTCTTCTAGGCCGAAGAGGTATTTGAAAACTTTTTCAGCTCGGTACGGATGTACCGGTTAAGATGCTAACTAAAGACCGAGTTTTCAATGGATTGGAAGTTGGGGGATCTCTGGTCGAAGGGTGGCAAAATAGACCTGCAGCCAGAGTTGGAAAACCTAGAGAGGGCCGTATTGGTGCGGATTGATTTTGTTGATGGTCATTTCGGCCAGGTAGCGCATGAGGTTGATGAGGATGGTTAAACTAAGGGCCAAGGTGTGACCACTTGCCAGGGCTTCAGCCACCGTCATATTCTCGACCAAGCACTTATTCGACTTGGTACAATAAATAAATTTGTTATACCAATAAAATAGGAAGGCCTCATGCTCCCCCTTCCGAAGGTTTTCTTCCTTTAGGCCAGCAAAATGGAAGATGAGGGTATTGTAGTTGAAGAACTTCTTGTGTAGCTTCTGAATTTCTTCTCTTAAAGGTTCGTGGCCTTCTTTACTCAGCGTCTCGACAGCCCGTTCGTCCTATAATGCTTTGAGGTCGAGATTAAACGGGTACCTAGAAAGGGCGGCGTCAACTGGGAAGCTTGAAGGGGAGGTCCCAAGGATGGCTGAGACGTCGAGGATAATAGGGCCAAAGGGGATGACCATGATGTTGGTGGCTGAGCACTAGAAGCTCAAAGCTGCCATAAGAAGCTCTTTGTCCAATGCGATTTCCACGGTCGAAAGTTTAATGGCATCATAGATACCAAGAGTCTTCCATTCTTGGCCAAATATTTTTTCCATCCGTTTGACCCAAGTTGCCCAGGTTGCGGTGGTTAAAGGCCAGGTTCTTTGGGGCTTGGTCAGGTCTTACTTCGACCAATCAAACTCTTGCAATAGAGGTGCCAGGCAATGAGTCTTGAGGAGGGTGGTGATGGATGATGGCACGACGTCCTTGAAGAGTGGACCCAAGATCTGATAAAAAGCGATCAAATCACCTTCGCAGCGTAGAGTCTTGATGACGCTTCGATCGATGAAGCCATGGCATTTGTTGCACTCGTCGAAAAGCTTGGAAATGAAGGAAGCCATTGATGAGAGCTTGAAGAGTTTCTGGGTTGAGAGTTTTTGGGTTTTCTGGTTTTTGAGAGAAAATGGCAAAAAGATTTGATGACAAAGGGATTTGAGATTTTTGAAAGCGTAAGGGTTTGAATGAAGAGATATGAGTATTTATAGGCATTTTGGGGGAAGACCTAACGGTTTAAAGTTTCAAATAAAGGATAAGACCAATTGGGATTTAGTAATCATGATGAATATTCAAAGAATCCAGGTGAAGGGACTGAGAAACTCGCAAATCAAGATTACACGACGGTGTTTGACGGTGAGTTTAATTAGGAAAAGACGTTTGAGTATCTACATGTCTCAAAGAGACCAAAAATTCGAGGATCAAGGTTATAATGATAGCGTGGACGTTTCAGTGTCAAGTAAAGAAAACATGCTCAGAGGATGCCATGTGGTAGGGTGTTTGATAAAATTTCAATTGTGCAATTGTGCTTCATAAATACACCCTAGTGGATGGTATATTCGGGACTTTTCGTTGTCTTCTAGAGATACGTCGAGGGTTTGATTTCACTTCTTCAAGGTCGAAACTCGGCCAAAGAATTATAGGCTGAAGACCTCAGAAGCGAGGGGGCAATGTGTGGGCCCAAAATAATATTATTGGGCTAAGCTTAAGTTTATGTTCGGTCTAAAGCTTTTCCAAAAATACTATATGCTGTCTAGTGGTCATAAGATGCCCAGTCAGGTCGGCCAAGTCCTGTTACAAGAAGGATTAATCATGGTAGGAGCGAATGAGATGAATTCTAGTAGTATAAGGAGTCTCAATGGAATGAGGATGTTGACGTTTGAGAAGTGAATGTGGCTGGATAAAAAGGTTGGTTCAAAGTCCTAATGGAGGAAGGATTGGCCAAGATCTGTTTAGATTAAGATGAGGAATCCTAACCTAAATATAGTTCTGGTTCGGTCATGACGAGGTTGGCTGCTATAAATAAGATAGGGGTGCATCATTTAAAAGCCCTCCAATTCAACACATAAACTGCCATGCGCAAACTCTAGCTCTATGAGAAACCTCTCAATAACCTTGAGATTTTTATTTTCTTTTTCCCGCCGACACATCTTCAGTTTGGATAAACAACACTGTTGCCGTAGAATCAGCCGACCACGGAGCATTTTCAGTTTGGATAAATAGCACTGCGTCAAGGCCGACTGGTTATCTATCCAAGTCTCGGTCGAGAAGGATTTTCGAATCCTCATTGGCAGAGGTCATCTTATTAGCCTTCTCGGCGAAGTGAGGTGTTACAGGTTACTACATTCAGCAAATTGAAAGCCGAATTTGATATTGAACTTTGCAGAATTAGTAGCATTGTCTTCAGGCTCTAGAACTCGAAGGTCGAGACATGTTCCTTCCTCAGTCGTAGTCGCAAAATCATGAAGTCAGCAGCTCGCCCAACGCGACATCAACACATTTTACTTCTCGGCCGACAAGTTGGCACGCCCGGCACACAACTGAAGGACGTAGTTAACTTATTAATTACTCGGCCTGGGTGCCACATAGGCTTGGTAGGTTTTAGGGTCAACAGAACCCCACTTAATAAGATAAGGCTTTTTTTGTTGTTGTATCTAATATGTTCTTGATCCTTATATTTTTATATGAAATTACCTATATGTTTGCCACTAGGTAAATTATTGTACATGAAAATATAGGCAAATTAATATAAAAATGTAGGTTAATTAATGTACATGTAATTATGTAAGTTAAGATAATCCTCAACCAAATATAGGTAAAATATTTTACATATATATTTTTTAAGAAAATCTCGATTGTACGAGAGATATTTTATTAATAACAAAAAAAGAAGTTATACCTAGTTAGTGGAGGACATAAACTTTACCCCTCATAATACCAAGAAAAGGAGAAAATGAACATGAATAAGAAGGGGGTACATAAATCTTTGAATAAGAAGGGGGGACATAAATCTTACTCTTCTAGAAATGAAAACAAAAACGACAGAAGGAAAAAAGGGGGGACATGAAGCCTAACCCCTCTACAGTCAAACCTAACTTGCAGAACAAGTCAAACAACGCCACAAGGTTAGGAAAAAAAAAAAAAAAACAAGAAATGGAGACATACTTGAACAAGAAAGGGAGACATACCTGCGTGGCGAGATGCACATTAGTTTGAGGTGTGGAAGTTGAGCAAGCCAACATAGTATGAAAACAAAGCAGCATGAGCCACTGGGGAGGAAAGTAATGCCACACCAAAGTTGGAGAAGACAAGTCCATGTTAGCAAATGTATTTGCAACAACATTTCCTTTGCGATATATGTGAATTGGTAAAATATAAATCAATTACTTTACGTGTAGGTAAACTAACAAAATATTGTATATACATATTATTAGGTAATTAAATTAGCATTATATTGAAGGCACAAACGTTAGGGCAAGGGTTAGCCAATAGGGTGGGTAATGAAAGTGTGAATAGTTGGTTAGGGTGTTGTGGCATAACTTGTAAATAATTTATAATGATAGGTCACTTATTTACCTATAATTGATTTGAAACTTGTAAACAATTTATAAAAATAGGTCACTTATTTGTCTACAATCTATTTGAATATTGAATTTTGTTTAAAGGTTGGAATTGGGTGGGTATATGCCTAAAATTAAAGTTGTAAGAGTCTTTCTTTAAAGAACCTAAATGAAATGCTTACGTTGTTAAATTGTGAAATTTTTCATTGATTAACCTAGATAGTTATTACTAAAATATGAAATCGAAATTTATATCAGGAAAGTAAGTTACGTGGTTGAAAGCCAAATTATAAGGGGATTAGAAAATGCATCATAAAGCAGTACAAGAGCATATAAGATGAATTTGCAAATGATATATTCCAAGAAGAAGTTGCTAATCCCTTTTATATGCCTTTGTAATGGTCTATGATGCACTTCCTAATCTCTCGTACCCAACACTTGGTGATCCATAACCATAGAGATTTGAAATAATTTCATGTTATGTTTGTATCGAATCATATTCAATGCGTAGATATTATTTTTTTTTCGTATCAGATACGCTACAAAGTCACGTATCCATGCTTGTTAGGAAGTCAAGCCAGCTGTAGTGTGTAGAACCACGGGACGAAGGATGGGATGGGATGGGACATGTGACCATAAACTGTTCTTTTTCTGCAAAATCTGGAAGGAAGTGTATATATATTAATAAGGCGAGGGTGGGAAATGGAAATGGAAATGGAAATGGAAATTTGGAAATGCAGGGAAGGAGAAGGACACCCACATTAAGAATATACCTCTATTATTTAGGGACCACTGTGTGGAAGGACTCTGCCGCACTATATGTGAACTGAAATTACTGAATGCCATGCAATATGTGCATTCTCCACCCACTAGCTACTTCTTCTTTAATTATTTCTTTCTGAATTTGTTTTTATTTTCTATGTTTGTCCAAGCACAACTTCAGAAAAGAAAAGAAAATGACATCTTTTCTGATTAAGAAAAAAAAATAACGTGCTATGTCAGATAGAGAAAGATAAAAACTTAGCAGTTTAAATTTGACAATCCAGTTTAACGTAGGGGTGCATCCCTATGAGATCCCAAACAAAAAATGGATCCCTTGTCTCAAATTGAAAAAGGCATCTTGAATCTCAAATCCAAGATTTTTGGATGGGAATTTGAAGACTAGTTTGAATCGAAATTTTGGTATTTCAATTTTTGGAATTTCTAAAATATCTTCGGTATATTGTGATTGGATTTTGGTTTTTGAACTTTTAGGCTAAAATTTGAGATTTTTGGATTGGAAGCTAAAATTTATCCTTTTAGCCTGAAATTTGTTGTCCAATTTCATATCAATTGAAATTTAGGGTTTTTTACTTCATACCAATTTGAAATTTCACACAAATTGGACTACCAATTCATTCATCCCAAGTCAAATTGATGTTCCAAAGTTCCAAACTACTTAATTTCATACTTAGTATACTATCAAACTACTTAAATTTAACATTAACATGCATGCGACCTATATATGTATATATAAATATTCAGTTCATTTCGGGATTCCTTAACTATTGAATATGTAATCTTGATTCTTGTAACAAAAGATTCGTGATCGGCTCAGTATGTAGTCCTGAAAATTTCAATGTTATCGGTTTGAAAATTTTCGATATGAAATCGAAATATTTTTTGTTTGATTTAGAATTTTCGAAAAAAAATTCCAACCCTAGTTTAACACTAATGAAGTTATCGAACTGGAGAATCGTACAAATCGGATTGAAGTTTTGGAAATGGACTTTTTGAGAGCATGAAAAGGCCTCCATGCAATCAGAATAAAGACAGCTAGCTAGCTACTGGCTAGGTAGTGGCAGTTTGCATCAATCTCCTCTGCGGAATGGAAATGTGAACATCACAAATCAGCTTTACTGTACCGTGGGTGGGAGACTCTTGACATGACCGTTCATCTATGTCAAACAACTGGTATGCGAGGATGTATCTATGTCAAACAACTGGTGTGCAAGAGAATTGGATCCTCTCCTGAGCCCAATGAGAGATCCTTCCTTCTTATCAAGGATTTTGGATTGTTGAATTTTCATTCAACGGTTATAATTATTATAACTTTAAAGGAACTTCCTATTTGTAGCTATTGGATAAAAATTTAATGGTTCAAGATCTTTGGTCAGGAGGATCTTCTCCTTGGGCTCAGGAGATGATCCGATTCCGTGTACAAGGATGTGAAGTGTTTTGCCTCGTATCGAAAAGTTAAAAGGATTATGATTCTCTCTCATCCTTTTTCTATTCTCTTTCATTCCCTTCTCTTATATTTTTTATTTTATTTTTCTCTTTTTACAAAAAAATTAATATAAGATGTTGACGTGGCTTAACCATGACTGTTTAAATAAGAGAAGAAGAAAGAAGATGAAAAAAAAGAAAGAAGAGAATCATTCTCCACGTTAAAGATGTCGGTGTAAGCTTATTTGAAGATTCTTATCTTGGAATATATATGCGTACGCTGATTCATACAATATTCCATCGTCCTTATATTTAAGGGGCTAACCTTTTACTGGCCAGCTGCTTACCTTTTTTGGTTGGTGGCACCTCACGTTGGAAAAGGACGAACAAAGAACACCAACGGAAAAGTAATGAGGATTCAATTGAGATAGGCAGGCATTTGGCATGGTAAAAGCCACAAGATATATCTAGTCTTTATATATTAACTAAGATATATGAGTCGACCTCGAGGCAGCAACATAAAAATAAATTTTTTTTTAGATATAAGCCCATACAATCTTTATTTTATTGACAAAAACTTATCTCATTTTAAATATCCAAATAAAACCCAAATTTGAAATAGAATGTCATGTAAACAAATAAATAAATATTATTTTCAAACTATTTACAATTGTGCCACAACACTAATTATGTTAATGAATTTAATTATCTAGCATAATTGTGGGAAATAAGTGCCTTATTATTATAAAATTATCTGAAAATATGAGTACACCCCTTGGAATTCAATTTTCTTTAACTAAAACCTATCATGGTAAATTTCTCTAATAAAAACCCAA
Organism: Pyrus x bretschneideri; assembly: GCF_019419815.1. NCBI lineage: Eukaryota > Viridiplantae > Streptophyta > Magnoliopsida > Rosales > Rosaceae > Pyrus > Pyrus x bretschneideri. The sequence goes on from NW_025999657.1 coordinate 924,823, forward strand.
TGACTAGGCTCCAACTAAGCAATATCCATAATTAAGTTTGACTTGGCAAAATTTGTATTTTTGGATGTCTAAATTACCCCTAATAACACTTACTTTGGGTTTCTCACTTATTATCTACATTTATTTTACATTATTTCATTCAATTCAATTAGTATATCCTACAAATAAAAAAAATTATTTTATTCAAAATTATCAATATTTTAAATATAACATAGGGTTTTTTTAGATATAAGCCCATACAACCTTTATTTTATTGACAAAAACTCATCTCATTTTAAATATCCAAATAAAACCCAAATTTGAAGTAGATTGCCATGTAAACAAATAAATACATATCATTTTCAAACTATTTACAATTGTGCCACAAGACTCTAATTATGTTAATGAATTTAATTATCCACCATAATTGTGAAAAATAAATGCCTTATTATTATAAAATTATCTACTTTATACTTCTCTTACCACTCAATATATTTATAAGATATATTTAATTTGGTCAACTTTTTTAGCGTGAAAATTATGTACTATTGGAGTTGTTTATGCATACTTTTAAGCTAATGATTTTGTTTTCTTACTGTAGTTTAGGATTAAGGTTTGATTAGCAATGGTTGGAAATTAAGCTAGCCAGCTCAGTATAATACATTACAGACAAACAGAAGAGTCACCGGCACTGCAGCTCGGCCTCACCCACTCACTCATCCATTAGTAATCATGCAACTTTGTAAGTGTAGTCGCAGTTGTGGGAGAGTCAGCTCGCATTGACTTTTTGACTTTTTCCATGGAAGGGAGGAGGACTCCCCATTAATTTTATTGCCACTCATTTCTCACGACGCAAGAACTCATTACATGGAGGGAGTGTATCCTTTTTTTTTCTAAACTAGGGAGTGTATCCTTTTGCTCTAAATGAATGGCGGTGCGAGCACTCCTATTGTTTTTGTTACCCTACTAGCTACTAGCTACTCGTTAATTTGTGGTTTTGTTCTGAATACACGTAAAAAAATTTCTTATATTAAAATGACTGATGGTGACGATGGCTATTATAGTTTTTGTTATCCTACAAACTACTGGCCACTCGTTAATTTATGGTTCTGTTTTGAGTACACGTAAAATTTTTGCATTTTAAAATGATTGGTGGTGGCAACGGCTCCTACTGTTTTTGTTATCCTGTTGGCTATTAGCTACACGTTAATTTGTGGTTCGGTTCTAAGTACATGTAAAAAAAAATTCCTATTCTAAAATTACTGGCAGTGCTCTTTCTCTTAATGTTTTTGTTATCATATTGGCTATTGACTACTGCTAACTCGCGGTTCTGTTCTGAATGCACAAAAAATTTGAATAATACTTGATTACTCAAAGTATGAGTAGGAGCTTCTACTAAATTTCTTCGTATTCAATTCACAGAATTTCGTGTTTATGATCAGAATCGTTCATATTATAAAGCACTTTATAAAAGTCATGTATGCAAAAAATCAATTAAAACTAAAATTGTTTAGTCATCAAATTGTATAAGAACAGATGGACAATAACGATAAAAATATTACAAACCGTCTATCTATTACTACAGTTTGATTGACATACTTACCTTAGTTTTAATTCCTTTATTTTATTTTATAGAAAAGTCCTTTACAAAGTGATTTAGAATAGGATTGACTTTGACTGGCGGTGCTCCTCCTCGTATAGTGTTTATATTAGGAAAATGATTATCTCTGAATCCATTTTGTGGGGATCTTAAATATTCTCACATTTTAGTCATTAATCATATATCGTAAGGTTAGTTTTCGTCAGATATTATTTGTGTTTAATTTTAAATAAAAAAAAGTTACATAATTTCTAACCGCACTATACAAAATGAATGAATAAAATATAAGAATTTCTAGAATTCCCAAAAACTGAATCCGGACGGAATCCAATTTCGCTATCTTAATGGGTACTGCCTATTCGCTACTTGGCTACTGGCCACTTCTCCTCCTCTTGTTTGCTGTCGACAGAGATTAATTAATTAATTAAAATGACTGGACAACATTGTTTTCGACGGACATGTTTCACAATTTTAACAGTGAAATTTTCAATTCCATTCCTTCCAACCCCCGAGTTGTCTCTATCTCCAACAATATTGTTCTTTGTTCTTATACCACTTAATTTATTATTAAAAAATCTACAGATATTATTTCTTCTCATCCTATTTTTAATTTTTATACAAAAATATATATAGCTACACTTTTAGTGTAGAACTAGATTAGTTTTGAGCCCACTTTTAGTTAGAATCGAATTTTAAAATTTTACGTATACGTGAAGAATAACACTAAATTGTATTATTAAGTGGCTTATTTTTTGTCCATTAATATAATGAAAATGATAAAAGACAATAACATTGATTATGTAATTTTTTTTTTTTAATAAACGATAATATTAACATTAAGAAGGTGAGAAAGTGGTTAAATATCGTAATGAGCTAGAAATAACGTGGATCAAAACCTTTAGCAAGAAATGAAGGTAAGAGCTCACATACAAGTCAAATATGCAAGTGTCGTTGCTTATTCGTAAAACAAAAAAGAAAATTGAAATTTACATGCACTAGATGATAAAAAAAATCATAATTAGCCTTGTCTGAAGATTGAAAAACAAAAACATCTTTTGACTTTGGGGCGGGGTAACACAGACGTGAAATTAATAGTGTTTGAAAGGGAGCTCTCATAAGCATGGGAGGAAAGAAAAAAAGGAAACCCCTAAAACGAAACGCACTGAAGAATTCAAAGGGCACGTCACTATCCAGTGAATCCAGCAACCAAAAACTAAAAAGAAGAAAAATACTAAAACAAGCAGCAAAACCCCAATCCGACTGTGGTCTCCTATAACTTTCACTTTCCATAAATTTATGGACCACAAACGCGCGCGCTCGCGCACACACGGAAAATTTAACCATTAGACAACTGTGTATCTCTCGCTATCGTGATTGCCTAACCGAGCACAAGAAGCCTCGACCAAAAGCTATGGACTAGCCTCTAAACACTAGCTTAGGATTTGGATCCTCTCCGAGGTAACTAGTTGGGATCCTCTGTTAGTGGACCGTTGGATTTTTCCAACGGCTACAAACAGGAGGCTAAAAGTTATAATAATTGTAGCCGTTGGATTTCTACTAACACTGGTCAGAAGGATTCCGACCAGTTGCCTCGGAGAGGATCCAAATCCACTAGCTTGCCCAATAATTGGCGATAAGAGAACCATCTATTTTGAGAATTTGTGAGGACCGAATGCATATTAACTACAAGATTATATTAGTTTATATCAAAAGATTTGAAATATTTGTTAATAATGCAAAACCAACCTAAAACCCATGAACGATTAGAAAACTCATTTTCTTGTTTTGCATTGTTAAATTGTCAAATATTCTAAGTTTTTGAATTTAAAATTAATATAATCTTGTGAATAATACCAATTTGATCCTCACAGATTCTGACGACGACTTTAGGAGAGCAAGAGTGACCTTTTGGGTATTAAGGCAATAAGTTTGAAAGCTTCTACATTTTCCGAATGATTTATAACATAGTGACATACCACATTAACTCATCGCCGACATTATAATAACATCGCTGATAAAATAGTACCTGACCCGGGCCGGGGCGCGCCATTCCTGGGATCTTGTGCTCGAGCGCTGAATGATGCGTCAACTCAGCTCCGGTCCCATCCCTGGTCTCTTTTGCACTGATCACTAAAGACCTTGGAATACCTGCCAACACATTCGGATAATCCAAAATCCTCCCAACACGTGGCCTATGGCGACACGGGTGGGCATCCAACGAGAGGCCCGCCCGCGGGCTATTAGCTCAATACCGAGCACTCCCCTAACAATTGCGTCGTTACCACTGAGCTGTAAGGGCTCTCAACCACAAGGATAGTTCAATGTGCTCATCAGCACTTAAGTACGATAACTAATAATATGCGGACCAGGCTAGGTAAAAGAACTTAAAAACCAATAGATCAAGTACATCATTGTAACTGCCAGAATGTCTCAAGTAACTCCGTTCATAAAACTACTCACTCCGTAATCACTAACTAGCAGTACAATTACACACCAACTGGTAATACATATAAAGAGAACACGCTTCCGCGGGGAATTAAGTAAAGCTCATGATTGTACACAAACGCAACAAAAAGGAAAAGACCATCCTTTGGAAATGCTGCAGTTCTAACATGGTCGAAGAAGTGGCCTTCAGAAACCGAACCAAGTTTAAATTGTGGTTAACTCCACTTTATCACATGATGATGCATCGGCTCCTTTCTTCTTGTGGTTGAGCTGAAACTTGACTCTGTGACTCTGATGGGTTGTATGTAAACTCAGCTGTATTAAGCCCATACTGATTTACGTGCAAGTCACCAGACAAAACAGAGCACAGGCATCAGAATCATAGGCTATAGAAGACATTGTAGCAAAAAATAGACTCAATTTTATGTTTTCGATAGGAAAAATAAAATGACAAACGGAATTTGCCTAATCACCAAAATGTGGTAACCTGATAGTACTGGAACAATCAGCAAAAAGTCTAAAGCGCGCACACTAACACGCTGGTCTTACTTTGAGACTTCAATAGCTATATTTCTATACTACCATCTCATACAAACTTTAAGGAAATTTTTTTGCCGGAATCTCTCACCTTTTCCCTCATGCGTGTACTCCACGCATCATTTCTGTTTGGTGGTCGCTGATCAAGAGCCCCAGCAACAGGTGCACCAGTTGCTGGAACAGCTTGCCTGTTGGCAATCAATGGCTGCCTGATTTGTTGCCTTGGAGCAATGAGCTCATCATCACTGTCATATTCTGCTGGTCTGTTTGCTGCCCTAACCACTAGAGCGAGCAAGAAAAGTAGAGCCTGAAATTCCATGGAGAATCGTTATATACGCAACATATCGGCACAAGAAAAAACCCAAAAAACCTTTAACTGGTGATATCCAAACCACTAAAACTAGATTCAAGAATCACAACACAAGAACACTCATCTTAGCAGTGCTTTTGTGCAGCAGCTAAACACAGAATGCACAAAACCCTTATCCAGATAAGGAGGGAGATGTTAACCAATATCTGGCAAAGCAGTAGAGGTTCATGAGAAAATTTTAACAACATCAAGGAGCTTGCTGTCATTTTCCTTGTCTCTGGAACCAACATTAATATCACATTTCAATGGTTTTGTTCTTCGACTCTCATTCAAACATTTCTCTCAATCAATGTATTAAAAGGCGAAGGTGTAGGTGACGTGTTCTACGGATAGCTCCGCCTAGGTGAAAACCTTGAGGCCTCACGAGACTTAAGATTTTTAGTATAAACTATATATAATTACGTATATTATAATATTTTGGTGGAATACTGAAAGAGTCTTACAAGAAAAAACAAGAATAAATTTTTAAGAAGAAAAAAAATATAGCATTACACAAAAACAAAAACAAATAATTACTGATTTTTCTTGCTGGCCACTTACTTATTAAGGAATATTATTTTTATAAAATAATATTAAACTTTATAGATATGTTGGGAGAATATGCTTTGAGATGGTGGAAGTTGGAAGTTGGAAATTGGGATGCTGGACAACTGGAAGTCACTTTAAAGAGAAATAGAATCAGCCAAAAAAATAATATTAAAAAAAACAAAAAGTAAGCAAATGAAAGCATGGCAGACTACGCGGTGCTATTCATATTCTTCAAGCAGCATTGGTGCGTCTGCAACTTCCATATTCAAGCGAAATTATCCAGATTCCAAAAGCTCTTACACAAAAAAGACGCCCAATTGAACTCCGCGCCTCGGCCACGTCTAAGCGAGTTTTTGCCTTCTCCCACTGGGCAGAGGCGATTTCACCGACGCCCCGCCTCAAAAGCTGCCTAGGCGCGCCTTGGGGTGCGTTTTTTAAAACACAACTCAATGTTTTTTTTTTTTTTTTTTTTTTTTTTTTTTTTTTTTGGTAAGAAACATAATTTCATTGCAGAAAAGAAGAATGTTAAGAAGCAGCGACAAGATCTCCACAATTTTTCTAGAGCACTGATCCATAAAGAAAGTTTCTTCAATATCATTGTCAAGTAGGAATAATGCCAATGCCATTATAAAAAGGGACAGACTTTCACGCATGAACCAGTCAAAACTCCTTTTCATAGTGAAAAACACTTGAAACCCCATTTTGAAGAGGGAAATCCCCCCTGAAATCAACTGTTATTGCGCTTGACTATTTTGCAAGTGACATTAACACTTATAGGTGAGGGAGTTTCTTTTTCTTCCTATTTTCTTTTTTATTCTTAACTATTTACTCTTGGGCTTTTTGATAACTATTTCGTTTTCAATTTCTGCTTTCACTTTTATGAAATCTGAAAACTCATTCGATAACTACTTTTAGTTTTCAAAAAAAAAAACTAAAAACTGAAAACTGATAGCCAAAAAGTGAAACTCAAACATATAAGACACAATACGAGCTAAGATCCAAAGCATAGAACTTTTCTTCTAATGCTACATGTTGATTAGGCCAAGCCAGAACCAACTAAATGGTGGCAAGCATTCAAATCTAGTCAATGAAAAACAGAGGTAAATTCTCTGCAGAAACTTCAGGTAAGATATTTTTTTTGCCTCTTAAGTATGCTTTTGCTTCCCTTTCAGTGTCTGCACTACTTGCTAAAACATGTCCACCCCCTTCTATTCATCTTATATCTTTCTATACGGGTACGAAGAGTTAGAAATATAATTCCAAATAAAATAAGGGGAAGGGAGGGAACTTCATCCAGAAACGAGACTGTCATGCCAAGCAATCTTCGTTTAAATGATTAAAGGATATAGCCATAAATTCACCCAAAAAAATATTTAATAAAAATCAGACAAAAAGATGTCAAAACAGAAGATGTCAGGACGAGATTCTGGAATTGTGAGAATTACCTCGAAGACAACAGCTCCAAGAGCAACCCATCTGACAATGGTCCAGTGAGCTTTCAGAAATGCATATATCATCTCAAAATCTCCACTTGAATCCGTTGGTATTTCCTAAAGAGTAACTTATGACACTGATTAGATAGCCAATCATACCATTACAATTTAAATTTCAAAACATTAGTTGATACAACACTTACATCTTCCCAGCTTTTGTCAAAGAATATAAAGGCGGCAGCTCCCAGCTCTACCAAGATCAAAAGGATCACCAGGACCGAATACTATGCTGACTTAAGGACCCCATTTTGTTAAATTTAAAACCAAAATAAAGAAAGCATAGGTGCATGCACATTCATGTTTTCGTATGACAGGCATACTATTATCACATAACAGATATGCTATGACACTATTATCGGATATACTTTTAGACAAGAAGAATTGAGTAATTAGGATACACAACTCAGGCAGCAGCCATTCCGTGTCATTGCACCCACGCAACCAAAACAAGAGATGATAAATATAATCGCTCCAATGCCAATAAACAAGTATATGAACCTGAAAAAGAATATGGTGTAAAAAATTGGAGGAAAAAAGAAAGAAGAAATAGCAGCTTGAACTCAACATGAAAAACAAACAATATGAGTGTAATCCTTAACGGGTCTTTATAATTAATATACATACATACATATATATATATATATATATATATATACAAATAAATTCATTAATATGGTATTATGGATTGATCTAGCATACGTAAGGCATAGGTTCCTTCAAGAAAAGTGTAAGCATAGGGAAAAAACGTAAAACAATGATTGTAAAAGATAAAATGGGAAACTCAGAAAAATAAAATGGAGAACTTAATGCAATAAAAGTCAGCTTAATCTTCACTGTGCATCAGCTAACTTAGTGATAAGAACATCGCTTCCAGAAATAGTTGGGGTTGGCACTGAATAGTTGATTAGATCTAGCCTTTTAGATCAATTAGATTTATCAAGTAGAATCATCAGAAGGTCCTAAAAATTTACTTCAATGCTCTAGAGATGCCAACCAGCAACCGATTACTATACTGATGGGACCTCAACCCTTCATTATACAACTTGAACTATTAAAGAATGCAAACCACATACAAAACAGAACACTGATGGTACAAGTTACCAGTAGACGAAAAGAGGGTAGAATTTTGTGGGGTTACTGCAGAATGACTGTCTTGTGGATAGTTTGTGGAAAGGATAGGAGGTTATTTACTATTGGCGAGTGGTGGTGGTGGAGTTTTGGGAGGGAGTGAGGTTCCTAACGTCATTTTGGTGATTGGTTTAAATAGAAATTAGGAAGCCATGTTGATCCAGAAATGCAGTAAGCCCTTGCAGAATGTCCAAGATTTTGTGTACATCTAAATTTTACTCAGACAAAAGCTAAGTTTCTAAATTAAACATTCATTTCACATCCAAACTCTTCTTTAGATAATAGGATAGCTAATTTAGTGTAAATTTCAGTTGTTTTAAAGGAGGAGAAAAAAAAAAAAAAAAAGGAAGGAAATGATTTCATTCCTAAGAATTTCGATCATTTTCTTTATCTTTCTATTTGTCTAAAATCACATAAGGGATACAACACCTGATGGAAAATAAAAATATTAATCAAATGCAAGAAGGTAAGTCTAACACAAGAATACTTGTTACTTCTTATCTGTTTACAGCCACATCAAATATCAAAATAAACAACAGATTTCCTCAATCAGAATAAAATAAATGTGTAACTAGCTATAACTCAAAAGTCAAAAAAACAATTTTAGTGAATTAGGTAGTAGACATACCAAGCTTTTGGCAAATTATCCAAGGTACTAGTTGAAAGAGACACAGTCATGAGCAAAGGTCGGCTCAACTGTACCAAATCATGATCGTCGCCTACAGCTGAAGACATAACGGTTGAGTCTGAAGCTCTCAAGTATTCGACCAGCAAGTAGATCCCATAGCCCACCATGGCCAGCCCCACAAGGGTCAAAACAAAGTTCAACAGCTTCAACAGGCACTCCAAGCACCCCCTGCAGGCCATCCTCGACAACTTCTTCGACCCCTTCAATTTCCAAATTCAAATCAAATGGGTCTCTTCTATTTTATCACTTAGCCGACTACCTTCGACAAAAGACCCACATTTGGCCCGAAGATCAGTAACTCAATCACACAGTTCTGATTACTAACTACCACAAGTTCGCAATTAATTCCATAATTCACACATCGAGTTGTGTTTGGTTGCTTGGAAAGTGTAGAAAAACTACACACATAAACCATCTCTCCAACATTATGCATTTTCTAAGATCAGGGTAATAAATCAACTTAAATTATTTTAAAAAAATAGAAAACCAAAACTATATATGCAATTCAGCTCAAGCTCATCAAAAAATTCCAGTCTTTCCTAGATACGTAATCACCTCAATTTCCCAACCTATTCAACTATCTAATTTTTTCAAAAACTGAAATTTTAACCCATCCAGACTAGCAAAATATCAGATTTAATACGAATAAAAAAAACAAAAAAAACCAAAAGAATAGTTTCATGATGGTTTGGAAATCTTAAAGAGATCAAAATATGAGCGGAAATCGAAAGACTTACAGATTTAGAAGTCACTAGTACGAGGAGCTTGTCGGGTTTCGAGCTTCTTCGGATTCTGATATCAGCCACAGAGGAAGAGGAAGAGGAACAGAGACGATCTCAGCCAAAGGAGGAAGGGCGGTGAGGTTGTTGGTTTTTTTATTGTTTTTTTTTTCTAAATGCCAGCTGGCGTTTTTTTATTTGTACCCCACACCTCCCCATTTGTGCTGTGTCACCGTTTTGTTTTCTATTTGCTGAATGACGTTAATGAACTTATCCATTTTCCGTTGGGACGTTTCTGTGTGCAGTTGCGATAAGCTAAGTGATAATATGGTCAAATCACATATTAATAGGATTTTAAAACAGAATATTTTTTTTTTATTGTGAGAAAATGGAATTTAAAAACCCAGGAAAGTTTGAACAGAAAGGAAATGATAAATACAAATCACGATCGTCAACCACTATGGCCTCCTCGTGGAGAAATTTTTTATTGTGATCGGAATGCAAATGATATATTACATGTTTTTATATAAGTGATGAAATTTTTTATTTTTTAAGTTATTAACTTTTTAACATACATGTCCCACTATTTATATAATAACATATAGTGTATCATCTTGTATTTCGGTTAGATTGAAAAATCTCTCCTACTAGTGAGGGTGCCACAATCTTTGCCACGTAACATTTTTCTGACCATGTAATTTGAAAAAAAAAAAAAACCTATTAAAAATTTATCTTATTTCATTTAATAAAATGTGGACATGTGGTACAATTATAATTACTTACTAGATATGGGCACATACAAAATGTGCAAGATTTTTTTTTTTTTTTTTTTTTGAAATAGAAGGAGAGAGGGAGAGAGTGATAGAGAATGTGGGAGTGGGAAGTTATTTTTATTTTTTATTTTTTTAATTAGAGATATGTTAGTATTACATGTAGATGAGACTTTGTGTCACATCCCATACCAGATGTGACACTTTGAAAAAAACAGCAAAATTTGGTTGTGTGAAATTACATTTCTACCCCATATTTTTTATTCATGTTTTGTTTTAATTAGAAGGTTAAACTGATAATTTCATAAAGTTTTAGTTGATAATGGATGTTTTATTAATTAGTAGAGATTCTAACCTAATCTTATAAATCACACATGAAAAATAAAATATTATAGTGAATAATAATTGATAATGTTTGGAGAGTGAATTAATCATTGTTAAGGCAGTTCACTATTCATTCAAACAGTAACTTCTCCGACTAAGGGGTCTACTATTGTTGGTTGGGACGCGTTATATTTGTTGCTAAAGCATTTGTCTTATGTGATGTGCTGAAATTTGCAAAAATCAAAAGTTTTAGAGATGTATGTATGTTGGTGAATTTTCTTAGGACGTCAGGCTACTAGCATTGGGTATCAGATTACTTGCACGATCATTTTCTTTTATATCTTGGACTCGTATTATTTGGGAGGCAAATTTTCTTGCTAATGTCATTACTAGCATTGGACACTACATTCATGATACTTTTATTTGGGATATGTCTTTACCAACTATTGCTAAAAATGTCTTTTTCTTCAATTGTATTAAAAATGGTTGAACTTGAAATTTCTTTTTGAATAAATTTATTTTTTCCCAAAAATAAAAAAAAAAACTCCTCTAACCGGGAGGCACACCCAAAAAAGTAGATGGAAATGCTTTTGATATCACCCATAAGAAAAGTCATACCTTCCCCCTTTTTATTAAAATATATATATATATATATATATATATATATATTTCCGTTAATTTTCTTATTATTTGGTATAATAAGTTAATGGCACTAACAACGCTTCTAGTGATTCAGTGATAAGGGTGCGAACTGTGACTATCTTATAAATAAAAAATGTGAGAGGTTTCGGGTTCAAGGCTCCAAAATGGTGAGTGGCTGCAGACAGAGTTTAATTTCCCATAGCCTTTTCGCACCTAAAAAAGATGGATAACCGTGATTTGTCACTAGTTGTTCCTTTGTTTAAAGAGAAAAATAAAAAAATAAAAAAGCTACTAGTGTAGTACAATACTAAGACCTAAATCTAACTGACGTTCAAGACACAATCAACCACAGGTCAACACAAGATTGGTCAAATTAATAGAAGGTAGGAATCCTACCTACCAGTACTACATTCTATCAAATTCCAATCAGATAAGAGATCCCTTCCGGATTTCTTCCATCAAGACCACCGAATCAAGTGAACTGGATTTTTGAAATTTTATCCAACGGCTCACCTGTTTTGACCTCTTAATAGCTATAATAATTTTTGCCCATTAAATGAAATTTCAAAGGTCCCGATCACTTGATCCGGTGACCTTGGTGGAAGCGATCTGGAGAGGATCTCTTCTCTTCCAATCAGAGTTTACGATGCCAGTGTGCCTCCTCTAATCTAAATTCGATTCCATTTTTCTTGAACAATACTAATTTAGAATACTCTCTTGCAAGGTTCTAAAAGACGCTAAGCGTTAATCGGGTGGCGAACTAGGGACTAGCGCCTAGACGGATTTAAGTAAATCTATTATATTTCGTGTAAATAAGTGTTTGTTTATACTTAAAATATATATAATTTCATTATAAACTACAAAATAGAATAACATATATATTAGGAAGTATTGGAACATAATGAAAACATGGGAAACATGCATATAATGTGTATTCATTTAAGTATTCAACAAGTCCCTTACAATTTATTGACAAAAATAAAATACAAAATAAAAGTTATCTATTTTCTGTCTAAGTGAGTCACAACCTAGGCGGGTCTAGGTAGGCGCCTCAGTAGGTCTAGGCAACGTTTCTTAATTTTCAAACACATAGACATTAATCGGGACGGTGGCCAACCGCCTAGCGCCTAAGCGGCTAGGCAGAGATTTTTAGAATAGTGCTCTCTTGTAAAAAAAGTTTAATTAATTTTAAAATAATTTTTTGTCTTACATGCAATTTTTTTTTTTTTTGTTAAAAAAAGGGGCTAATATTCTGACAAAATAGAAATTACAAAATAATATCACGAGATTGAGAGACTTTAGAAAAATCAGACAATAATATATGCTTACAAAAAGATGGAGCTTGTCAATCAGGAATGAAATTCATCTCAAGTTAGATAAGCCGAATATTACATTCTCAGTCACACAGTAACATTGCACAACAAGCTTGAATTGATGCATGTATAAGATGACTGTTAGTTGCACCATGTGATATCAACTTGGGATACTAGGTTTTAAAATAGATTCTAAACGAGACTAAAAAGAGAGAATAGTTTGAGCTCGAAACACATTAGATTAACAAAAAAAAATCATGTATGAAATGGCACAGTGGCAATTTGGCATGTTATTTGTTCTTTTTTTAGTAAACTAGTATTTTCTACAAGATAAGTAGCTTTCATCGCTATTTTTTTCTTTTAAATATAAGCAATGTTTCTACTCTAAACAATACTAAGGCCTCGTTTGGTATGTCAAACTGTACTTGTTAGAGCAAATTTTCGTCGTGGTTTAATTGACGAAAACCTATACATCAAAGACAAAAGACAACAGAGTTAGACTAAGGCCTGGTTTGGTACTTGATAAGCTCATATTTATATATATTTTATATCAAATTCACTTGTCTTTTCTTAGTTAGTTCCTTATATTTTTGAGTTATTTACTTTGTTTTTGTGTTTTGTAGGATTTGTCAAGTAAAGAAAAGAAAAATAACACAAGTGGAATGTTAAGTAATAAATTCGTCAAAACTGCCTGTGCAGGTTAGCTGACTTTGGAAGCAAGTTGCGGACAGCTCAGAATGAATTAGAGAATGAGCCTTATATGCTTGGAAAGCTACGGATGTCTATTTTCTGGAGCATTTTACAGATTGTTAATATCATTTTTCTAGAAAAAGTTATGGCCGTTCAAACACTGAAAGGTTCCCAGGATGCGGAGCAGTTTGTAACTGACAAAGAAGCATTGAAAGCAATAAATCCCATAAAACTAACAGCCAAAACTGATGCAGCCAAGAACAAGCCAACTAACACCTATTCAAATATCAGAGGAAATGAAAAATTAAGTGAGAGTAATGGGCATAAAGGCTGCCCAAAGAGTTACAATTGTTTTGGCATTTCCTCCCACTTATTGTCATCACTAAATGGCTGTTAGTGGGGTGAGTTATGGAGAAAAAACTGTGGTAGCAGAAAAGAGGAAAATACCTACAGGTTGCAGCAACAAAGGGGGAGAAAAAGTGTGAAAAAAAAAGGGAGAAAAAAAAGAAGCAAAGCAAGGGAAAAAGGAAGGCTGCTGCGTTGGGGAAGGAAGGAAAGGAAGGAGGAAATCTTGGCATTCTCTTCTCTCGGTTTTATCTTCTCAAACTCATGTCTTTCTTTTGGTTTAATTTGAGAATTATGTGTAACTAATTTTTAGTAGTTAGGGGCTGTTTTGAAGCCCCTAATATGATTGCAAGTTTGTTATGACATTTCGTTTGAATTACTTTTACGAATGGATGAAAATTGGTTCACTACTTGTCTCATTGATGAATTCTTTATGTGTTTTCTATGGATTCATACTTAGTAAGCATATCTAGGATTCTAATGCTATGAATATGTGTGTGCCTGCCCTTGTCGAATGAGGACCTACATATGTTCTAGAGTAGTACTTGTTAATTGCGATTAACATGTGAATCAATTTCTAGGATAAGTAAGACAACGCTAGTACTTACGATGCCTTGTGATGACTCAAACTCTTTTCGTTCTTAATGATTTCTACTTGTTAAATCTATGAACACCACATTCTAGATTGCATGTTAGGGACTAAGTTAAGTTGAAAACGCCATTCTCTTAACATACTACATAAGAAAGAGTAATGGGTTGAGTTCTAACATTGAGCCAACTTGAGCATCTTCATCCAAAAATGAAAGGAATTTGAATGAAACATAACATGTTTGCATGATTATTTGGTGGTGGATAGCAATTCCCCTAACTCGTTTTTCTTAATTTGTGAACTACTCAAAAATCTGTCTCTGTTCTGTTTTTGTTCGATTTAATTTAAATAGCAAATCAACTCCAAAAATCCCAAAAATTTGTGTGAGTGTAGCTCTGTGTGTCTAGTATCTGCATATAAAATTTCGTAGACTTTAGATAAGTGTAAGTCAGTCTAATAATTATTTTTCGGTGGCTGGTCAGTAGGGACAGCAACCCAGTTTTTGTGACATTTTAAGTAGTTAGATAAAACAATCTTCTGCGGGAAAGACCCTTATTTTCATATGCTACAATTGACAAATATTAGTGTTAATAAGGAAAATCAATAGGATATTTGTGTGCTACTTTGTGGTGTGCTTTTAATCTTATCAGTACTGAGGTGATTATGAAAAAAGCTGGTATCAAAAAAAGCTGGGAGCTGTTTTTGTGTTTGGTAAACATTCAACTTCAGCTTTTTTTCACAGTTTTGGGTGAAAAAAAGCCAAAAACAAGAAGCTGCAAAACCTACCTTTGAAAAACCGGTTTTTTTTCACATCTGTTTTATATAAAAGTTTACCAAACACTATAATACTGCTTTTTTTTTTATTTTTTCAAAAGTACTTTTACAAAAAAGTTTACCAAACACTCTACTGCTTTATTTCACAGCTGCTTATTCTCACAGCACAGCAGAAGTAGCTTTTTTTTCAAAGCACAGCAATACCAAACCAGCCCTAACACCAGTGTGGTGTTAACCAAAGGGCCTCTGATGCCTAATTCAGAAAGATTGTCGGAAGTACGAAGAGTCTAGTGATAGTTCTTGATTACTAGAATACAGTGGTTGACCTTGGTTACTTATAGAGAATTGAAAGGTTAACCCTAGAGTCCAAGTTCGTTGAACTGTTAACAGAGTGTTACCTAATCTGCACACTGATGGTTGCCATTGTCGTCATCATGTATAGAACTTCGGATTATGTGGGCCTTAGACACATTTCAAGACGGGACCAGTGAATCCTCAACGACATAAGGTGTTGTTTCTCATGTAAAAGATGGATGCTTCGTTTTGCAGTTTGCGATCTTCCAACCTCTGATAACAGGGTCTTGCCAGCAAGGCGAAGGGTCAATCTGCATTACTTCGAGTTCGACCTCGTCGATGCTTGTTCATTCGAGGTCCTCGACAGTGATTGACCTTCAAAATTGTGGTTCAAGGTAGATCAAAGGTTGACAAAGACGTGAACATGAAAGTTATCTGCTCGGGGAATTTGGTTAAAGTGGAGACTGGAAAGGCTTCGAGAAGCTCTTAAGCTTTTTTCTAAGTATCGAATCATCCTTATGTGCTTTTCATGTATTCGGTGGATTGTTTGATTGGTGATCAGCAGGGAATCAGAATGGATGGCTATCTTTCTTACTGATATTTCTTTTGCTAGCCTTGAACTTGCAAGCAATGCTTTATACTCTAACTTTGTTTGAGGCATTGAAATCCAAGCGAGAGTGACTGTTAAAGCATAGATCCATCGGGGGTGACTAGTACCAGTCTTGCGCATGCGCCTTTTTGTTAGAAGATCCATCTACATGCAAGCGCAACATGTTGTGCGAGCAGTCTACTTGGTTGAGATTGTCATCTTTGGATCCTTCGTTGGGCATTTTTTGACCACATGAGCTGACCAGAGTTGGATGATCATTTATTCTAGAAGGAGTAAACTCCGCTATGAAATTTGCCAGGGCTTGAGTCTTGATGGGGGTTCGGTGCCGGTATGTTGGTCTTAGGTTTAAAAAATTGAAATTTCACAATGATTTTGGTCCAACAATTGCATGCAAAAATAAATTCAGAGGGTGGAAGCAAATACACACATGCAAATCAAAATTCCAAACCAATGAATATTTGAACTCACTTTATGGGCTAAAAGGAAAGGAAAGGGATATTAAAAACTACCACTTGTAGCACTACTTTGATTTTGAAAAATCAAAGTTAATCACCCTTTGTGTACGGCCTCCTTTCCTCTTGGTCTTGTTGTGAACTCCCTCACACCAAAGTGAGGGTGCCTCTACTTTCAACACCTAGAAACAAGGATGATGGATGTTGAACAAGAGAGAGAGGCTAGTACACTCTTGCGAGGGTTGGTTTATTTCGGTGTAAAGAGATCGAGAAAGGTTTTCTATTTCTTTTTCTTCTTGCTCTCAAAAGGAGTAAGTACGTTATATATATATAGAAGGCCTTTAAGGGAAGAGAATTCCAGTTTTTTTTCCAAAAAATAGATTTTAGTTGTGAGGCCCATTCCACATCGAACTTCAACCGTCTATTCTAAAACAACCCTCACTCACCTCTCTCTCTCTCCTATATCCGGCCATTAGGCCTTTAATCCCTTAATTGGGCTCCATCATACTTTCAAGTCACTTTTTTTCTTTCTTTCAGGTTATTGCTAAGTCACTTTAGTGACTTAAGTTCTCTAAATGGGTATAAGCCCAACGAGCCCACTTGAATTCAAAACCATTCCAATGCCCATTTAAAACTTAAAACTTACAAGCACCCAAAAATTAATTAATAAATATTAATTAATTTCAATCTCAACATAATTATCACATTACTTATTCCGTCATTGAATAAACTTTATAATCCTTGATTCTAAATTAGGCTGCGTGATCCGTAAGGTTCTAATTAACGAGGTAGTGAAACAAGGGCCTCACAGATTGTAAGTGACATCTTGATGCATGTCATAGCTCTCAAGTCAATAGAGAACTAAAGGAGAGAATCTATTGCAATTATTACAATGCAATGTAGTCCATCTCAATTTTTAGTCATTTGTTTAGGGTATTCCATGTCACTTTGCGTAAACCACATTCCATTGATTCATTTAGTTATATGCTCTCGCCAAAGACATATGAATCATCCCGAAAGAGCATTTTCCCTGTAATGTAAAGCTTAGAGATTCCTTATTGTACGGTCACTTGCCTCTATGAATAGATCAATGGCCCAGACCAAGCACTTGATAACCCCAAGGGGTGTAATGCATATCTCATTTCATTGACCTATATATCCACAAGACAACCGTTATTTAGAGACTCTCCATCTTACTCTTCAATAATGTGTTTTGTCAAATTTTTCTCAAAAATGAAAAATTGAAAAAAGTTCATATGATGAAAACTAACAAAGTTACTAAGATTTTTAAAGTTTGTCGGAGCAAGATTATGAATTAGTAAATATTAGTTTTCAAATTGCAATGTGGGTAACAAATTTGTATTACAAGAGTCACATTAAAGAAAATGTTGGAGGATAAATTTTTCAATGCGGCAGACATATTGTGGATGCAAATTTCCGCCATCTTCTCCTTTGACGAAAATGCACCTGCAAAATAATAACACTTAAGATTAAGGCCAAAAGCCTCACGTGCCCACGATGAATTGGGGGGAGGGGGGTTTTGGCCGAAGAATCTTCGATGCCAAAATTAGAATTATGAAAAAATGTGTTTAGGAGTTTATGGGTAGCAAATGGCTTAGTTTTTTAGTGGAACAATAGGGCTATTAATAGGGAAATTGCCGGCCCTTAGGGTGAGGAGTGGCCGATCATATATGGTGGTAATTGAAGAATAATTGCAAGATATTATGTGAAATAATATTTTGTAATTAACATGGCAATTATTCCTAAATTAAATAGGAAGTTTTGGGCGTTACATTTTGAATAAAATCAATAAGGGATTGATGATGAGTGATTAGAGGGATTTGAATAAATACTATATTGATCACTTTTGACCCTTCCTTGATTGAGCCGTTATTGTCCGCTGCATGCGTGTGAGAATTCCGGTGTGCCTCGAGAGTAATTTTGTCCTTCTTATCCAAAAATCCACGTGTCACCTCCATGATTTTTGAGATTATTTTTGTCTCCACAAATATGGTCCATACACCAAGTGTTATAATAAAAGTGATTAAAGTTTTATTTTATTTTTTATTTTTTATTTTTAAGTACTCAATCACTTATTTTATAAAATTTGGTATACCGGAACCCAATAGGATCCTTTCCAGATCCCTTTGGTGAGGATCCTGGGGATCTGTTTACACGCTCTGACTTCGATATGTCCAAATATCAAGATAGGCACGTGCTGGGCGACACTCGAGGATGACGAAGCCATTTTAAACATGCATGCAAGTTATAAAGAAAGAACGAACATAAACAAAATGTGTAAATTTGAATATAATGAAATAGGCGTTTGCATGAATGTGTTCAGAGCATACAACTAATCAAGAAAAGTACGAAGGGAATATTTTAAAATAAATGAGATTACAGAGAAAGTGAGTCTTATTACAAGATGGGAGTTCGAAGATACCAACATAGAAGTGCCTTGACGCCGGGATCGTGTGCCTCGATTCTAACTCTTGAAGGGGGGCGCAAAACAAAAGGCTGAGTGGACCAAAGTTTATAATAATAATACTAATAATAAGAAAACCATTGTTTTTTTTAATATACTAACCCCCTATTCTGAAAACACATATATAGTACTACATAGTAGGTTTTCTGAAAACTCTAGCATGCTATGAAAAACGTTCGTAAAACAAGTACGTATAAACCAGTACTCAGTAATGGAAATATAGTCGCATGAAGGCAAATCCGAAATCTCCGTAAATCACATCACTGATGTACTCAACTAGGGGTATCATAGTGGCCCGAAGGCATAACCATCACCAAAGGTGAAGTTGTACGACACTGGGTTACGCCAGTGAAGAAATCATGGTCCATCATTCGAAGGTGAAGCTGTAAGACTTTGGGTTACGTTAGAGAAGAGATATATGTATATATATGTATATGTACTGGGTTCATCACCCAAAGATGAAGCTGTGCAACTCCAGGTTACACCAGAGAAGAAACATAGGGTCTATCACCTGAAGGTGAAGCTGTACAACTTTGGGTTACCCTAGAGAAGAAACATATACATATAACAAATCACACCGACATTAGCCCAGGGCTAGTGAAGCTAGGGGTATGTCATAAATATCCTCAACTGTGTCCTATGGCCATAGACGTCTACATACCCGGTTGTGTGTATGTGTTGTATGATAACCCACTAGATAAACACCGAAAACGTATCTCAAAAGTCTCATATCAAATCTGAAGCTTAAAAGCTCAAAGCCTTATCTCATAAATCCATGTTAATCCATATTCGTAAATCCATAGAATTTCATAGATGAAAATTCCATAATTCATAGCCTTTAGTAAAACATAAATTCAATAAATCATAACTATTTCGTACAAGCAATTTAAATAAATCATAACTTATAAAAATCCGTAAAACATACTATAACACATATTTGATTCATGAAATATGAAATGCATGCAAGCCTAATATTTTATAAAAACATGCAATTTGAGAAGGGATCCATTCATTGTATTCCATTGCCCGGGGAGCCGTTCAAACTAGGGAGGATGGGTCACTTCCAATCGACACACCTAAACACAAATAGAGATCATTTAATAAAACTCTACCAAAACAATAGAATTTGGGAAAACGGATAGTGGATTCAAATTCGGCACGTCGAAAAACATAAAGAGGGACCTCGGGTTCCCCCTTGCTCCGCCATAAGGTCACTGCACGCGTCGTCATGCGTCGAGATGGGTCGCCAAAAATTTTGCCAGAAAAGTCGTTGCCACGGTGGAGGAGGCACGTTTGCACCACGCGCCGGCCACTACGCGGACCCACGTGCAGGTCAGGTTAGGTTAGGGTTAATGGCCTAGGGGTTTGGACCGGGTCTGGTTACTAGGTTGGACTAGTTTTGGGTTGGGCTTGGTTAGATCTGATTAGGCTATAGGTTAGGTCGACCTAATTTCAGGTTGTGGGTTCGCCGAATTCTGGAAAAATGGTCGGGAAACTCCCGAGCTCCGTTTAGCTTCACATCTCAACTAAAATTCACCATTTAAAAACCAACTAAGAGAATAGAGATTTAGTTTATACCATTTTGATTCATAGCCGTGGCAGAAAAATGGCCAGAAAAACGCTTGCAACCTCACGGTCCCTCGTCGAAAACTAGAAAAGTTTCCACCTTCGTTGCTTCTGTGTCCAATACCCTTAAATCAGAAATTTTGCATCCTAATATTGTTTCTAACTTATGAAGGAAGAACGGCAGAGGTGATTCGCAGCTTACTTTGATCGTAGAATTGGAAATCTCACCGGAGTTTGCGAGATTGAGTGGCGGTGGTGTTGTGCATCAATGAACCGAGAAGGAAAAGGACGAGAGAGTAAGTGAGTGAAGGAAGATGGCAAGGTGAAGGACGAGGTGGTAGTTTAGGTTATAGTGGCAGAGCTCGCCGGAGTGGCGAGTTTGTGACAGTGATGGTGATTCAGCCACTCTCACAGAGAGAGAAAGAGAATAATGAGAGGGATGAAGAGTTTGAGAGAGAGAGAGAGAGAAATGGTTCTAGAGAGAGATGTCACAGGAGGGGGACACATGGGCCAAAAAGAACACTCTAGAAAATGGGGGAGAAATTGCCACGTGTCAGCCCGAGAGTGATCCATGGTGGAAAATATCTTTACTAGGAAAATTACCAAAATGCCCATACGTTTTGAATTCCGTACAATCTTCATTTTAGCTCCAAATTCAATTCTGCTTGCACCCACGTGTTTGTAGCGACAAGTATTATAAAGATATGCCAAGGAAAAAAATCTTATGCGACGTGGCAAAGCTGTCAACAAAAGTCAATGTTTTGCCTCGAAGGGCAGTTTTGTAAATTCACATTTTAAAATTATAAAAACTGAAATATTTGGGGATGGGTCGTTAATTCTGCGAATCGTGTCTGTTCATCGTACGGTCAGTTTTTGTCAAGTACTGTTTATGTTTATTTTTAAATAAAAATATTTAAAATGATTTTTGACCTCACAATGTACGATGAACGGACACGATTCATGGATCTCCAAGATCCTCGCAAAGAGGATCCGAACTCTACCGGAACCCACTACACTGAAAAATCTCTCTTGTTGGAGATGCTATCTTTTATGAATATCAAACGGGTCCACACTGACAACAGTAGCCTCTGATTGTATTGCTTATGACTGACTATTGATCCTTATAAAATAATTGATGACTGATGCTGCCTTCCCCAACTGAGAAGAAAAAGCTGGAATCTCCATTTGGCAATTGACAAATTGGTCACAGTTTAGTAGCTTTATTGCTATTAGTAACCATGGCGACGACCCTATTGACCACAAGCCAAGGCATGACAACGCCACCCCCACCAATACTAGTAGCCCATCCTCCACCTTGTGTGATGACGGTGGCCTCAACTGTAGATGCAAATTTTCGCCTTCTTTTTCTTGGACGAAAATACACCTGCAAAACAATTAACACCTTAGGTCAAGGCCAAGAGCCTCACGTGCCCATAATGAATTTTTGGGGGGGAGGGGGAGAGGGAAGGGTTTGGCCGAAGAACCTTCGATGCCAAAGTTAGAATTTGAAAGAGAAAGTGTTTAGAGAAATTTGGATAATTTTAGAAGAAAATTGGACTTAGGTTTTTGGAGAAATGAGAGGGTATATATAGGGGTGTGACTGACCCTATTTGGTGAAATAGGGACCGGCCACTTATGGTGGTGATTTGAGTGTAATTGCGATCAATTAGGTAATTAATCAATTAATTACCTAATCAGATAGGTTGCTCCTGAGAGATGAGGTAAATCGGATCAAGGCAGAGGCATTAGCTTGCCCGATCACCGTTGTGGAGCCTACTACAAATGAGGGTGGGAAAAAGAGATTTTCCCCACCTACTCAAGAGATGCCGGCTGAGAAAAAACTAAAGATTTCTTCCGCTGCTCGCGAGGGTTCTCCGGCTGCCCTCAGGCTTGTGATTAACTTGACTTCTTCCAAAGGAGAGAAAGATGAGGCTACTGGATTTGTGCCAGTGATGCCTGTTGTTCCAAAGGTGGCTAGTTAGATTGCTGATAGGATTGCTCAACGTAAAAGTTCCACCGTGCCCCCAGTTTTGAAGTTTGTGCAAAAACGTCTGTCTAGGGTTAAGCCTGGTTCACCTTTGGAGAGACTTGCTACTATGAAGAGCAACAAGGTGAACTCATATACTAAAATGGCACCAAAACCCACTTCTCTTGCTACTGAGATTGATTAGCCTGTTAAGAGTGAGAAGATTGCTTGTGCAGGAAATTATGAAAAATTAGCCAAGCTTGCTCCCGGGGAAGCTATTGAGGTTTGTGCGCTCTTGAAACCAGATCTGCTTGAAGAAATAAATGCATGTGCCAAGTTTATTGATGGCGTTAAAGAGGTTGTCTGCCCAAGTTCCTTTGTGAAACATATGATCGAGTATAGGAGGATTGCTTTGCTTGCCATGATGCAGAAAACGGTGATCTGGCAGTTGATTCTATGTTCCTTGACCAAGAGGATACCAAGGTTTCCAAGGGGGTGGCAAAGACTATGACAACTGAAGCTTATTTCTTAGTCGAAAAGATCAAGAAGTTGGAATCTGAGCTTGCTGCTTTGAAGGGGTCTAATATCTCTACCCTCACTTCTCTGCATCTTGAGACCACTCGCCAAGAGATCGTAGATTTGAAGACTAGGCCTGACGTGATCCTAGTTAAGTATAAAAGTGCAGAGAATGAGAACGGGTATTACATGCCTTAGATTCAAGGCCTTGAGCGTGCCGTCTATGAGCTTCGCTCTGCTACTTACGCAAAGGATGAAGAGCTAATCTTTGCTTATAATCAAGTGATCCACTTCAAAAAGGTTGTTGATAGGCTTGAACCCTAAGTGTTGGAACTCCAAGGTGCTTTGAAGATCAACGAGAGCCTAAAGAAGGAAGTGGAAGAGCTGCAATGCGTCCGTGTTAGCCTGCTCAAGGAGAATGGGCAGTTGAAGGGTGAAAAGGTTGGGCAAGAGACCTCGCTTGCTTAGAGTCAAGCTGATTTCTACAAGCTGGGTTATGTAGACTATCTCTTGCCATTTGGCTTTGAGTTTGCTGGGAAAGACTTTAAGACATTTTTTATTTCTCCGGAAGACTTGTTTGCTTTTACTTTTGAGGCTTCCATTGGTGAAGTAGTCGGAGAAGTTGGTGCCCAAGCTGGAGCAGCTGGGGGTGAAGCGCCGGATGATACCACTGCTGAGAACGTCGCTGCTGCTGAAGGTGTGGCGACCAAGTAGTCGTGGGATGTCCAAGCTGCTGAAGAGTAGTCTTCTTAGATAGTCTTTAAGATTTTCTTTGTTTTCCTTGTTACTTTTTGCTTTGCTTGAACTTTTTCGACCTTTGCTAGTTGTTTATCAATTTTGCTAGAAAATTTAATAAACTTGCCTCATTCGCTTTTCTTCATCTTCGTTTCTTTTGTTCATACTCAACCTTTAACTTCTAGATTAGTGGCAGACGTGCTACTTTTTAATAAGCAGATAGGCTCGCGTAGCTTATGCAGCCATGGGTGTTGGTGTAGAACTTTGTAAAGTTGTTAGCCATAGGATCAGCAGCCAGACGTCTTACTTACAGAAGCAGACAAGTCCACGTGACCATTAAGCTGTTAACCTTGGCTTTCTTCAATCCTTTGAGCTGTGTGGTTTGCATCACAATGTACTAAAGATTTTTGGGTTATGAAATTCGCTAACCTTTCGTATAAAAAATACACGGTTGTATGGAATTTCGTAAGCAAAGGTTCGCGTGACCACTAGTCTGTTAACCTTGGCTTTCTTTAATTGTTTGAGCTGTACATGAGTGATCAGTTGTTGTAAGCATGTAGTCGAGCCAAGTTGTAAATTACTTCTGAATTCCTCATTGAAAAAAGAGTGAAACGAACAAAAACTTAGCTGTAAAGTAGAAACTGCATAACAACTGGATAGTCCTTAGCTTGCGAGATGGTGCCCGTTAAACTGCTTGAGTCTTCGAGTTTTGATGTAGCAGAAGGTCACACATGGTACTTCCTTAGATTGTAGGCGTTCCACTGCTTTTCAGTCTCTTTATCGTTCATGGTGGCGAGGGTGTAGCTACCTTTGTTGCCTACTCTGTTGATCTTGTATGGACCTTCCCAGATAGGATCCATCTTTTTGGAACCTTCTCTTCGGGTGGTGGTGAAGACTTTTCTTAGGATTAGATCTTTGGGTTGGAATTGTCGAATCTTGGCCTTTTGTTGTAGCTAGAGATGAGCTGCTACTGGTAAGCTGCGATGCGGGTGATGACCCTTTCGTATTTCTCCTCTGCCAGATCTAGATTCGTGGTCATCTTCTTTTCATTTTGCTCGACGCTTGGGAGTAAAGTGCTGATACTTGGCACGTTGACATTGGGATGAATGATTGCTTCTGAACCAAATGCCAAAGAGAAAAGAGTCTCACCGGTTGCTTGTCGTTTAGTTGTGCGATACACCCAAAGGTATCCAGGGAGTTCATTTGGCCATTTTCCCTTCTTGTCGGAGAGGGATTTCTTGAGGCAATCGAGGATTGTCTTGTTGGATGCTTCGGCATGCCCATTGCCTTAAGGATACCTCGGCGTGGACATGTGCTATTTGATGCCATATTTTTGGACGAACTTCGCCAAATCTTTGCCTACGAATTGCATACCATTGTCTGTGATGATGGATTGAGAGATGCCAAATCGATAAATGATGTTCCTTCATATGAAATGCTCTATCTTCGTCTAAATTGTTGTTGTCATGGGTTATGCTTCTACCCATTTGGTGAAGTAATCAGTTGTTATGATCATCATGCATCTGCCCCTAATAGCGTGCGGCATCAGCCTTACCAATTCGATTGCCCACTGCATGAACGGCCAAGGACTCGTCTGCGGGTGTAGTTCACTGGCAGTCAGTATTGGTATCGGCTTTTAGCGTTGGCAGCTGTCGAACTTTTGTACTAATTCCTTAGCATCTTGATGCCTATTAGGCAAATAGTAGCTTGTGTTAAGAGCATTCTATGCTAAGGATCAACCTCTGGAGTGATTTCCACATACCCCTTTGTGGATTGAACTTAGAACCTTTAGGTCGTCGACTGGTGCTAGGTAGCGAAGATGTGGACCTGTGTAGGATCTTTGGACGAGAATGTCGTTCCACATGTAGTAGCGTGCTGCCTTCGTTTGGAGCTTTTTATACTTCAACCTTTCTGTGGGGAGTGTGCTATTTACTAGGTAGTCTATAATGGAACTTTGCCAGTTTGGAGTTATACTAACCTGTGACACCTTGGTTGCCGACTCCACCTCTATACTTGGCTTGTCTAGATACTCCATCGGAATAGAGCGATTGAGTTGGTGGTCAAGGGCGAAGCCTAAGCTAGGAAACGCATTTGCTTGAGTGTTGTCTGCCCGAGGAAGTTGAGTGAGTATAACTCTGAAATGCCTCAACTTGCTTTTGCACCTTCTCTAGGTATTGCGCCATTCTTAGATGTTTCGCTGTGTACTCCCCAGTAATATGGCTAATGATTAGTTGGGAATCAGAATGAATTGCTAGCTTTTTGACAATCAAGTCTTTTGCCATTCGGAGGCCTGCTAGTAAGGCCTCATACTCTGCTTCGTTGTTGGATGTTTTGAAGCATAGAGTGATTGCCTACTCGAACATCGAACCGTTTAAGGCGACAAGGACCACGCTTGCTCCCTAACCCTTGTAGTTGGATGTGTCGTCGACATGTAAATGCCAGAAGTCTCCATTACATGAAGCAGGCGCGGCTAAGGTGTGCTCAGTTGCCTCTGGGGCATCATTAGGTTGCCCTGTTGCATTGCCTAGGCTAGGCGTGAATTCTGCTATGAAGTTCGCTAAAGCTTGGGCCTTTATCGCCGTGCGGGGTCGAAAAACTAAGCCGTATTGGCCAAGTTCCAACGCCCATTTCATAACCCGTTGAGAAGCATCTGGTCCATGTAGGATTGATCGTAGTCATGACGATGACTGTGTGAGCTTGAAAATATGGTTTAAGCTTCCGAGTTGCAATAACTAGAGCGAAAATTAATTTCTCGATCTTTAGGTATTTAGTTTCCTCATCAAGAAGAGCTTTAGAAGTGTAGAATATTGGCAGTTGGGCCTCTAGCTTTTCTCATATGAGGGCAGAGCTTACTGTTACTTCCGAGACTGCTAAGTAAATGTATAAATCCTCCGCTGCTTCTGGCTTAGATAGTAAGGGAGGTGATGTGAGATACTTCTTTAGGTCTTGGAAAGATCTTTCGCACTCATCATCCCATTTATCTCGTTGTGCCCTCTTGATGGCCTTGATAAAAGGCTTACATCGATCGGTGGATCGCGAGAGAAAATGGTTGAGGGTGGCTGCTTGTCTGGTCAAACTTTGGATCTCCTTTAAGGTAGTTGAAAACTTCATCTCTAAGATTGCTCGAATTTGTTTGGGATGTGCTTCGATTTCTTGTTGGGTTACTAGGTACCCTATGAATCTTCTTGAAGATACTCCAACTGTGCATTTGGCGGGATTGAGCTTCATCTTGTATCTTTTAAGGATGTTGAAAGTTTCCGCCAAGTTACTGATGTAGTTTGATCGCTGCTTGCCCTTCACCATGATGTCGTCGACATAGACCTCCATGGTTACTCCAATTTGCTTCTTGAACATCATGTTTACTAACCTTTGGTAAATGGCTCCTGCGTTCTTGAGGCCAAAGGGCATGACGTTGTAACAGTAGGTGCCTCGCTCAATCACGAACGCGGTTTTCTACTTGTTGGGCTCGTACATGGTTATTTGGTTGTTGTCGGTGTGGAGCAAAAAATGATCACGAAAAATGTGGTGGCAATACGTGGATTCTTGGGTGAAAAAGATAAAATTACCCTTGAGGCACACTAGGACTCCTACGCGCAAGCAGTGGACAATCATGACTCAATCAAGGTCAAAAGTGGTCAAAATAGGTATTTATTCAAAAACTATTTCATCCATCCTCATCATATCATCCCCACAAGGTAACCCTCAATTATTCATTCAAATTAGGATTAATTAATTAAATTAATTGATTAATTTCCTAATAATTAATTAATTTCCTAATTGATTGCAAGATATTATTTTGATATAATATCTTGCACTTACACCCAAAAACCACCATAAGTGACCAGACTCTTTTTCTCCAAATAGGGGTCGGCCACACCCCTATATATAGCCCCTCACTTTCTCCAAAACCTAAGTCCAATTTTCTTCTAAAATTCTCCAAATTTCTCTAAACACTTTTTCCCTCAATCTCTAACTTTGGCATCGAAGGTTCTTCAGCTAAAGCCCTCCCCAACCCCACCTCCCCAAAAAATTCATCGTGGGCGCGTGAGGCTTTCAGCCTTGACCTTAGGTGTTAATTGTTTTGCAGGTGCATTTTCATCCAAGAGGGAGAAGGCGGATATTTGCATCCACAAATTAGTGCTTTCATTGAGAGTTTGATTCACATGCTCGAAGAAGACTCTCGCATTCAACGTTTTTAATTTCTCGTTCATTTGTAGATTTTTCGTATGTTCTTAATTCTAGAATTTTTTTTTATAAAATTCTTTGAATAAATGTAGAAGAAAAGTACAATGATTAGAGATTTGGAAACCATGACGAACGGAATTTCCAACGTTCAAGAATTTGGACCATGGCGATCTACGAGGCTCAACACGATGATGAGTGGAGTGCCACCACCCTCGTCGAGCACCACCGTATAACCACCATGGTAGCAGCCACGACATCAACCCTCGACGAGCCTACTGCTCATGGTGAGCAGGCCACATCGCAGCAACAGGCCCAAGCCCTTACCACAAGGCAGCGAACTTAGAATGAGCAGGCCACGACCCAAAAGGTGCAAGTAGGGCTGGGTTCAGTTCGAAATGGTTTGGTTTTGTGCCAAAACAGAAACCAAACCGAAATTTCGGTTGGGTTCAATTTTTTTTTCGGTTCGGTTTTAGCCCGGTTTGGTTTTTCTTCTTCTTCTTGTTTTTTTTTTCTTTCGTTCTTCGTCTTCTTCGTCAGTAGCAAAAAGAATTCTGAATTGTCGAAAAAATTGAATACATTCTTCAATCGGTCCTCAAATGCACTTAATAAGATACCTTAAAAACAAACATATGCAACTGGTTGTTGGCAAATTACATCTAAACCAATCAAGAAATTTAAGTGCACCATTGGGAAATAGATCAGATTTAAGTTGCTCATCAGTAATTGATAGGAGCATATTTAGGCGACTTACTTAGCTTGTTTTCGTGCATCTATGTTGTTAATTCATAGTTGTTTTAGTAGTTTAAGCCATTTTCGTGTGTTTTTAGGTTCATATGGCTAAGGAAGCAAAAAGATGCATTTTGGAGCATTTTGGAGCAAAATTGGGCTTGGAATGGATAGCATATGATTGGAGCCAAAGTGTTGGACGAATTTGAAGGCCTTGTATTCACTTTGGACATAAAACAAAGGGCCTAGCCCATTCTCTCTTAAACCAACCCCAAGGCCATGCATTTCCTTCCAATTCCAAAACCCACAATCACTTCAAAAGCCATGCAAATCCATATTCAACACCCTAAACTACAACCATGCATCATTACACCACCTTCTCCATCTTTATTTCACTTTGCATTCATTCAATTCAGCCACATGCACTTATTCTTTCATCATTGCACCACCAATTCAACACATGCATTCATCATAATTCACAACACAAAACAGCCACACAAACCAACCCATTGCCGTGAGTTTCCCTTGCCATTTTCAGCCATCACACTTCATCATTGCAGCCACCATTCACCCTAGTTGTCAATCACATACTTTCCCATTATATAATTCATCCACATGCATATGTAATCATTCAATCACAAGCTTTAATTCACAAAACAAATCAGCCACAACACACAAACACACCCATGCCGTGGCCACCCTTGCATTTCCAGCTTTTCCCTTTACATTTCACATGCATTCCATACTTCTCCTAGCCGTTTTCCATCATTATTTCAGCCACCATTCACTCTTTAACCCACATGCATTCACACACACTTCACACAAACAACATTCACATGCATTCACATGCATTTCCAACACAAAACACACTCAAAGCCGTGGCCACCCTTGCATTTCCAGCATTCCCATTTGCATTTTCAGATTTCCACCAACCATTCTAGTTGTCATTACACATGCATTCCCTTCTTTAATCATTCCTAGCTGCCATTCACATGTTCTCCCATCCCTTCTCTCCCTATAAAACCATGCATTGCATTCATTCAATTCATTCCATTCACCACAACACAACACACAACACAAATACCTTGTTGCCGTGAGTTCCCCATCCATTTTCTGCATCATTCTCTCCTCCACTTCCATTTCCATAACTCCCCACTCCATTCCACACTTCCATCCCTCCAAAACACTATCCTTAGACCTTATGCTACAACGAAGAGGAGGAGAAGAGTGCCTAAACGTTCATACAATTCAAGTTTGAGTTGTTGGAATTTTTAGGTGTTGCTTTTCCTCGATTCCAATGTTTAATTTCAATTCTCTTTGTCTTGTACGTATGAGGAACTAAACCCCCCTTGGCTAGGGGGGGATTCGAAATATATGTTTATGCTTGCAATATGATTTGATTACTTCTAATTACGTTTCATAAGTTGTGAATTCAATTTGTTTAACTATTTGATTGATCACCTATTTATGTATGTTTATTAAGAGTTCACGCTTAATTTTCATTCATGAATATGACGCTAGAATATAAGTGAGTTTCACGTAATAGTTATGAACTTATATTCACAAGTAGTGGAGGTTGCTTATAAACAATCGCGTTAAACAAATTCTTGGCATAAGTTTCATGCAATCATAGTAACGAATGCCTCGTCAACACTTATAGTTTTCATGTTGCTTAATGATTCTTGCTTGTATCTCTATTATGCAATTCATGTAGGGAACTTGTGAGGAATGCTTTGGGTTGTCGTATGCAATCATCCAATTCATTAACTTAAGGAAAACTTGACGGTTAATTTAAGCGGACCTAATTAACCCGGGGCATTGAGAATTCATGGTTTATTGAAAAGCAATTAGAAATCATTTTGTATGCAAGTATAACATGTGTGGAGATGAACCCCTTAGCTAGCTTCTCATCCATTCATTTCCGTCAAATTCATATTTACAATTTGTTTCTTTACATTCTATCCATTTTAGTTTAAATTCGTCCAAACCTCAATCCTCCCCCCCCATACTTTGTTTAGTCTTAGTCTTAATCTATCTTATTTTGTGTTTTTATGTATTTTGAGTCTTTTGGTTTGTTTTGGTGCTTTAAAGTTTAGTTTTGCATTCTTTAAAGTTTAGTTTAGTGTTTTAAACTTGTTTTTACGTTTTTGAGTCAAATCCAAGTGATTAAGGATCCCTCCTAATCCCCGGTCCATAACGATCCCTACTTACATACTTACTACAATTGTCAAAAAGAGGGTTTAATTTGTGTGCGTATAATTCTCGCATCAGTAATTAAACAACAATCCTTGCATTTCTTAATTTCCAAGTGAATCAAATTACATTCAAGAAATTTGAATTATACATTATAGTTGACATCTACCATTTCACCCTTCTACTACCATGCACAATCAAGAAAAGCAAGAGCATAAAAACCCATAAATCGACAAATAAATAAGAGAGATTAGGGATATTTGGTGAAGGGAGGGCTACTACGGGTTATGGAGAAGAGGGTAACGATTTGGAACCCAATCATTCAATCATAAATTAAACAAATTTACAAGATTGGGAACAAAATCGATGAAATTGATATAGCAAGAACATCGTTTTCGAACCTGAACTTCTTGAAACAGGCATTGCGGTGGTGACCCACCTGAAAATGGTGAAGATTGCTGTAAATCCTTGTATAAATCATTTACAGTTGTAGACATTCGAGCTTTCAAAGAAGAAATTATTCGAGCTGCAAGAATTGGACGGTGGAAGAGAGAGATGCTGAGAGTGAGAAGTCAGAGAAGATGAAATGGGGGTAGGTGGGTGGACGGTTAGGGTTTTGTGTTTACAAATCTTATAAAGAATTACAGTCCAGAATCAGTATAAATATTTTACTAATATGAATATAGCAACACAAAGCTTGCTTTCAAGTTGGCTGAAGCAAGCAAGCAAACGCCCTTAACCAGGAGGTGTAAGGGTTTCGAAACCTCTAGCCTTCAGATTTTTGAGTATTTTTATATTTAATATATAATTAATTATATTAAATAATTAAATATAAAACTGTTCAGTTTGGTCCGGTCCGGTTTCTGGACCACCAAAATCAAAACTGAACCAACCTATTTCAATTCGGTTCGGTTTTTTTCGGCTTCGATTCGGTGTTCGATTTTTTAAACCTACCCCCAGGTGCAAGCCTTGAAGGCAGCCTAGCTTGTTGCCACTTCAGCAGCCCAGGCCTAGACGTTAGCAACCAAAGCCTGGCACGCCTAGGCCCACGCCACAGAGCAGTGCCAAGCCCAGGCTTGTGCCATTTTTCAAAGCCTGGCCCAGGCCCACGTCGCATAATAGCCGGCCCAAGTCGCGCCGAGGATGAAGCAGGCTTGGCGCCCATACGCACTACATGCGGAACAACATATGCACGTGGCCTAGCCCACATCAGCGGCCTAACCTGCTTCCGTAGCCCAATTTGAGATCTAGCCCACTCTCATGGCCATCCAAGCAATCCAAGACCAGTTCAACCGTCTCGAATTCATCTTTCTAGACCGACGATTGAACCAGGCGTATTTTCACTTTATTTTTTCCACAAATTTGACGTATACCAAGTCAAATCTCGCTCTTAGAGTCCACTACATCTCCACTACTTAAGGAGACATATATCGTTTTAGCTCTTCCAACCTAATGGAGAACAACACTTGTCTCGACAAGTCATAAAGTTGACAAGCACCCTTGCGCAGCAGACGACCTTGGTGAATCAGCTCTTACAGCGTACCAAGATGCAGCGTGCCCTAAACAAAGTGTCCCGAAATAGGACAAGGGCAGACGATGAACCTTTCCAAGAGCGTCTTGGGAAGCAGCCACTCGACCAGTCACAAATCGAGTGCTTTGGCGGTGTACATTTCTAGGTCCCTGAGATAACGTATACTTTCGTCTTAGTACGTGGAGGAGTGTGCACTCTCAGATGAGTATACACTCACAGTTGGGGTGACACTCTGATAATCAACATGAGTGACCTTCCAGGAGAAGTGTTCATTCACAACTAGGCCTTCAAAAAGCATTATCGATCTCACATCGGGGTAGGCAGCACGACAGACGGAAAGAATCAGTTACTCAATCCGGCTCAACTTCAACCGGCACCCTGCGAAGAACTCACTCGCCTGCTAGGAACATAGCCCATGCACCGCAACTGTGGCATAAACAAGTCGAACACATAAAAGAGCAACCTAGACCAGTAAGTCACGATTAGGGGCCGCCTCTGCTACCCTAAACAAAGGCAAAATTTAAGAAGAAGTCTGACCATTTGTTTAAACGTCAAAAAGAACCCAAAGGAGTCGCTTCGCGACTATGTGAATAGGTTTAAAATAGAGAAGGCAAAGATAGTCCTTTGGGACGAGGCTCGTCGATGCACATTCAAGGCAAATCTGAGCAATCTTGAATATGAAGTCCCCTACTACTCTGAAGGAGATTTAAGGTCTGATTGGACGAGCAGCCATATTTAAAGTAGCAATCAGCTCTACCCTCATACGAGAAGAGTTGAGGGCCCAACTACCTGTATTCTATAGTTCAAAAGCTATCATCGATGAGGAAACCAACTACCAGAAATTCAAAACCTAACTTTGGTGACAGTTGTTGCAACCCAAAAGCTTAAGTTATACATTCACACGCACGTAGTCATCCTCATGATGCACTATTCTGCCCAATCTAGACACACGGCGATAAAGATGCAAACACTAATGGTGTAAAGTTTTTTTATGAATGTAATAACTCAACCCAAAAGGCACTCCAAGGGCAGACGAACACTAGAAGGACACTCAGAAGCAGTTAAGCACCAGCTTCTGCTGCGCATCACACGGCCCCAGTCGACCCTTACTCCATAATTCAGCTCTAGAATGGCTCGATGGGGTAACTAGACAAACCAAGTATAAAAGCGGAGCTGGCAGCCGAAGTGTCACATGTTAGTACAACTCCAAACTGGCAAAGTTCTATTATAGGTTACCTAATCAATGACACACTCCCCACATAAAGGTTAGAGTCTAGAAAGCTCCAAATAAAGGCAGCACGCTACTACATATGGAAAGACATTCTCGCCCAAAGATTTTACATGTGGAATGACATTATCGCCGGAAGATTCTACTAGCGCCTCCCGACGACCTAAAGGTTATAAGCTCAATCCATGAAGGCGTTTGTGGAAATCACTCTAGATGCTGATCCTTAGCGCATAGGGCTCTTAATGCAAGCTACTACTGGCCTACCATGCATCAAGACGCTAAGGAGTTAGTGCAAAAACGCGACCACTACCAACGCTACAAGCCGGTACCAACACTGCCTGATAGCGAGCTACACCCACGGACGAGTCATTCGCCATTTACGCAGTGGGCAATCGACTTGGTAGAGCCAATGCCGCCCACTACTGGGGCAGAGGCATGATGATTGTGGCAACCGATTACTTTTCTAAATGGGTAAAAGCAGAACCCATGACAACCACGACTCCGGTGAACATATAGCGCTTCATATAGCGGAACATTATTTGCCGATTTGGCATCCCCAATCATTCATCACTGATAACGGCCCATAATTCATGGACTAAGATTTGGCGAAGTTCTACCAAAAGTATGGCATCAAGCAATACATGTCCATGCCGAGATATCATCAAAGTAACGGGTAGGCCGAAGCATCTAACAAGATGATTCTCGACCGCCTTAAGAAATCCTTCTCTGACAAGAAGGGAAAGTGGCTAGACGAACTCCCTGGATGCTTATGGGCATATTGTACGACCAAACGACGAGCCACCAGTGAAACTCGTTTCTCTTTGGCATTTGGTTCAGAAACAATCATTCATTCCAAATATCATTGTGCCAAGTATTAGTACTCTATTACCAAACATTTAGCAGAATAGTAAGGAGAAGGCCACAAGCTTAGATTTGGCAGAGGAGAAGTGTGAGCAAACCATCACTCGTATCGCAGCCTACCAGCAGCAGTTATTCTTCAGCTACAACAAAAAGGCCAAGATCCGGTAGTTTCAACCCGGAGATCTAGTCCTAAGAAAAGCCTTCATCACTACTCATCGAGAAAGCTCCAAAAAAATAGATCCCATCTGGGAAGGTCCGTACAAGATCAGGAAAGCAGGCGGCAAGGGTAGTTACACGCTTGCCACCATGAACGACAAAGAGATCGAAAAGTAGTGGAATGCCTACAGAAGTACCATGTATGACTTTCCGCCACATCTAAGCCCTCCTCAAGCAGCTCGATAGGCACCACATTGCAAGCCGATGACTATCGAGTTGTTATGTAGTTCCTACTGTACAGCTAAGTTCTTGTTCGTTTCACTCATTTTTCAATGAGGCATTAAGAAGTAATCTACAACTTGGCTCGGCTACATGCTTACAACAATTAATCATTCCTGCACTTTAAAAAAAGACAGCGACCTTCTTAGGGACTCATTGCAGGAATTGCGCCCCCCGAGGAATTAACCATGCTCTCTAGTGCGAGAGTGTAAACAATTTCCCCAACACCTATCTGGGTCTGCTCTCTAGTGCAAGAGGATAAACTAATTTCTCTCCAGTGCAAAAGGGTAAACTAATTCCCCGACACCTATATGGGTCTGCTCTTTAAGGCGGGAGGATAAACTTACACTTTGAATATCTGGACATGGATAAGCCAGGCTGCCCTGGTATAACTAGGTGCACAATGGCTTACACCGGGATTCCAAAAAGCCACAATGGTCTTTTTCAAGGCTTAGCTAACTAGAGGATTTTGGGTCTCTTGGCCTAATCCGCGGGGAATCGAGCCTTAAAGACGGCGGAGGCACATTACACACTACACCCCATGGACGGCTGCCCTAGAACCCTAAAGCTGCTACTGAGTGCACTAGGGTAGCCTACGGTTTCCAGAAAACTGCCTACGGCTTGCCCTTTGAGCAGTAAAGCCGCACTAGACTTATATAACCGCACATTCTTATGAAAGGTTAAACAAGGTAGCATGCATATATGAAGCTTTATCCACTGCCGACATGCTACGCAGTCGATAAGCTTCACCTCTGGCAAGTGTGGAATGATTAATTAGATCTACATTAATTCCCAAAGTGTTGTGATACTTGCTATATAACCCACAGAATTGATTACATAAGAGCAAGGAGTTATCTCAAACCTTTACTTGCAAAATTCCTTACACTTTTGATACGAAAGATTAGTAATTTTCATGACCCAAAAATCGTTAGTATGTTGTAATGCAGGTCACACAGTTTAAAGGATTAAAGAAAGCCATGGTTAATAACCAAGTGGTCACGCAGACTCATCTACTTCTGTAAGTAAGGAGTTCGGCTGCCGACCCTATGGTTAACAACCTTGCAAAAGTTCTACACCAATGCCTATAGCTGCATAGGCTACACGGGCCTGTCTGCTTATAGAAAAGCAGCACGCATGCTGCTGGTCTAACAATCAAATGTTGGGTGTAAACAAAAGAAGCGAAGATGAAGAAAAATGAAGGAAGCAAGTTTATTAAATTTTCTAGCTAAATTGATAAATAACTAGCAAAGACCGAAGGAGTTCAAGGAAAGCAAAAAGCAACAAGGAAAACAAAGAAAATCCTAAAGGCTACCTAGAAGACTACCCTTTAACAGCGTGGACATCCCACGACTACTCGGCCGCCACACCTTCAGCAGCCGTAACGCTCCCAGCAGCGGCATTATCTGACACTTCACCCCTGGCTGTTCCACCTTGGGCATTAACCTATCCAACTACTTCACCAATGAAGGCCTCAAAAGTAAAGGCAAGCAAGCTTTCCGGAGAAATAGAGAAGGTCCAGAAACCTCGAGCCCAGCCTTTTCACCCTTCAGTTGCTCATTCTTCTCGAGTAAACCAACACAGACGTGTTGCAGCTCATCTGCTTCCTTCTTCCGACTTTCGTTGATCTTCAGTACACCTTGGAATTCCAACATTTGGGGTTCAAGCCTATCACCAACATTCTTGAAGTGGATAACTCGGTTATAAGCAGTAATCAACTCTTCATCCTTTGCATAAGTAGCGGAATGAAGCTCAGAAACATCACACTTAAGATCTTGAATTTGAGGTATATAATATCTGATCTCATTCTCTGTACTTTCATACTTAACTTGGATCGCCTCAAACCTAGTCTTCAAGTCAACGATTTCTTGGCGAGTGGTCTAAAACTACATAGAAGTGGGGGCAGAGATATTAGACCCCTTTAAAGAGACGAGCTTAGATTCCAACCTCTTGATTTTCTCGGTAGAAGAATAAGCTTCGGCTGCTACAGCCTTTGCCACCTCTTTGGTAGCCTTGCTATCCTTTTGGTCAAGGAACATAGACTCGGTTGCCAGAATAGCCATATTCTACATCATGGCAAGTAGGGCAGTTTTCTTATACTCAGTCGTATGCTTCACAAAGGAACTTAGGCAAACAACCCCTTTAACGCCATCGACAAACTTGGCACAAGCGCCCATGTCTTCAAGCAGATCTGGCTTCAAAAGCGCACAGATCTCAACAGCCTCCCCTAAAACAGGCTTGGTGGATTTCTCACAGCTGCCTACACGAGTAGTTTCCTCATTCCTAGTAGGCGAATCAATCTCGGAAACAGGAAGAGTAGGCCTTGGCGCCATTTTAGCTACAGAGTTCACCTTATCGCTCTTCATATTAGTAAGCCTTTCTAAAGGTGAACCAGAATTAGCTTCCAACAGACGCCTTGGCACTGGTTTCGGCACTAGGGGCACGACGGAGCCTCTACGCTGAGCAATCATATCGGCAATCGAACTAGCCATCTTTGGCATAGTAGGCGTCACTGGCCCAAATTTAACAGCCTCATTTTTCATCCCCTTGGAAAAGTCAATCATAAGCTTAGAGGCAGCCGACGAACCCTCACGAGTAGCGGAAGATGTCTTTGGTTTTTTTCTCAGCTAGCACTTCTTGAGCTGGCAAGGAAGATCTTTTTTTCCCATCTTCATTCGCAACAGGCTTCATTACAATGATTGGACAAGCCAACACCTCTGCCTTGATTCACTTTATCTCCTCTCATAGGGGCAACCCACATTTCTCCCAGCAAAAATGACTAAGCAAGCAACGTCATGCACGATACTCGGTAGGGGAGCTCAACCAACGATAGCTTTTCCCTAATTATTTTTCTCAGACCAGTAGGCAGGAGGCCTATATGCCCAACATTCCAGCAGCGCATGAGGCCCACGACCTCCTCGTTGCTCTCAATCGCTGACCTGGCCTCCGTCAAGTCCAAAACCGCAAAAGACATAAGCCATGCAGCTCACCTAGCATTGCGTCCCAACACCTCGATTCGCGGCCCTAGCTGTACGGCTACTCTTGGCTTTAGCTAAACTGAGCAGCCCAAGTAGTGGTCTTTGCCACAACACCTCATCGATCCATGCTGAGCCGACTCCTGGCCCCTGCCAGTCGACATGCTGCACCACCCATACGGCTGCCACTTTGCAGCACTATCTAAGAAGAAGACAAGGAAAATTAATTTTTTCTTATCTCGGTGTAGCGCGGAGAAGACAAAGAAAGCAACGAAAGATGGTCATTTACACGGGCAAGTCTAGAAGATTGCTAGAGGAGGGGGAACAAATATCTTCTAGCTTTCTCTTTCTTGTAGGGTAGAATAAATTGATCTCTGAAGTTGATTTAATCATCAACTAAGGTAGACTTAAATAAACTTTGGAAGTGATTTATTCTCCTTTCCTAGAAGGATATAATTTCCAATTAAAGAGGAAATCTACGTCAAAACAGGAAACAAACTTATGTTTCCGAAAGCAAAAAGATCTCTACACCTGCTGCCCTTTCCTGCGAGCAGCCCAATAGGTGTGGGGGTATTTGTGGAGCCAAAAATAATGAAGAAAAATGTGGAGGCAACACATGGATTCTTGGGAAAAAAAGACAAAATTACCCTTAAGGCACATCGGGACTCATACGCGCAACAATCACGACAAGGTCAAAAGTGATCAAAATAGGTATTTATTCAAAACCTATTCCATCTATCCTCATCAAATCCCCCTCACAAGGTAACCCTCAATTATTCATTCAGATTAGGATTAATTACCTAAATTTATTGATTAATTTCCTAATTAATTAATTAATTAATTTTCTAATTGATTGCAAGATATTATTTTGACATAATATCTTGCAATTACACCCAAAAACCAACATTAGTGGCTGGACCCCTTTTCTTCAAATAGGGGCTGGCCACACCCTTATATATAGCCCCTCACTTTCTCCAAAACCTAAGTCCAATATCTTCTAAAATTCTCCAAATTTCTCTAAACACTTTCTTCCCCAAATTCTAACTTTGGCATCGAAGGTTCTTCAGTCAAAGCCCCCCATTTATCGTGGGCGCGTGAAGCTCTTGGCCTTGACCTTAACTATTAATTGTTTTGCAGATGCGTTTTCGTCGAAGAAGGAGAATGCGGAAATTTACATCCACAGCCGAAGCATGCATCCAAGAAACTGAGCAGTTGGTTCCCAGAAGTCGAATGTACTAATAAATCGATTCAGGGAAGTGGATAAGGATCTTTTGGGCATGCTATGCTAAGGTTGGTGTAGTCTACACAAACCCTCTATTTGCCTTTCTCTTTCTTTCTTACTAGTATGACGTTGGCAGGCCATGCTGAATGTGCTACCTCTGTTATGAATCTGGCCTTCAGTAGCTTGTCAATTTTCGCTTTAATGATCGCCACCCGCTCGGGTGCAAAATGTCTTCTCATTTAGATCACCAGTTGGGCAGCGGGGTCGTCGTGCAGCTTATGGCAAGCTATCTTGGGGTCAATGCCAGACATGCCAAAAGGTGACCATGCAAAGATGTCACGATTTTCCCTAAGGAAAACCGTGAGTTCTTCCTTTTCTTTCAGGCTCAGATATGAGCTAATTCTAGCAGTCTTCTCTGGCTGCTGGGGAACAAGAATGATGTGTTTGGTGTCCTCTTCAGGTTTCCATCTTATCTCTTCTGTTAGCGCATTGATTATCCTTAATCCTGCCTACTGTAATTGCTATTTGGTAGTTTCATCGTCCATTTGGACCTCGGTAGCTTCTACAGGGGTAAAGGTCTTCTTTCTTGACTCATTCAGTACTTGCATAATGCATCATCGAGATGCAGCCTGGTCAGACTTGATTTCTTCGACTTTTCCTCCAAGGATGTAGAATCAGATTTTTTGGTACTTGACGGAAGTGACGACGTCCATCTTTATCAACCAAGGTCGTCCTAAAATCTCATTACAGGGAGACGGGTTGCTTACTATCGTGAACATCTGCTTTAAGACAACTGGCGGTGTTTTCACGTCGAGTGTGATGTGGTCGATGACAATCGAGGTATGTTCGTTAAATCAAGTGAGTACCTCTGCTCGGCGTATGATTGTGCTTTCCAAGCCCATCTTCTGAATTACTGAAAGCTAAAGTAGGTTGACCGCACTTTTGTTATCAACTATCATTTTGTCGATTATGGCATGGGCCAGTTGGACAAATACTACTGGTACGTCATTGTGTGGGAAATCAATGCCTTCGACATCCAGCTCGGTGAAGCCAACGATGCGTCTAGGTTAGGTATCAACTGCGTGGACTTGCGAGACTAGTAGAGCTTGCTAGATCTTTCTCTTTTTTGAATTGTTGGTGGTCCCTAAATACTCAGATTCGACGAAGATGTTTTTAATCCGAATTATCTTGTTGGGTGGTTCTTCATCGGCATCCACGTTCCTTTGAGGCTGCGTAGCCAGCTTGTCCAAGTATCTGTCAACTTTGCCTTCTTTTACAAGCTTCTCTAGGTAGTTTTTCCAAGTGTAGCAGTCACCAGTTGTGTGACCGGGACCTCGATGGAATGCCCGGTACTTGGTGTGATCCAACTTGGAATTATCTCATTTTGATTACTTTGGCAACTTGAACCATAGTTCACCCTTAATGTCGCAAAGGATTTGGTGAATCGGGATCGAGAACTTAGAGTATGTCTTAGACGCCAAGCCTTCTTTAGTCATGGGTCGATCCCTACACTTGGCCTCCTGCCTGCTTTTGCTGTACTGCTTCATGTCCTTATTCTTTTGAACCATTGTCGACTCTTTTCGAGGCTGCTTGGGCACCTTGTCTGCTCATTGAGCCTCGTCCCAAAGTGCATGCTTCTCTGCCAGAGTTTGATCTTCTTTCTTGATCAATTCTCCAAATAATAGGTGGTCTACTGGAAGTCCTTTTTGGAAGGTTACGCTTGCTATCGAGTCGTCGCATCCAACTATCTTCACTTTCTCTGTTTTAAACCTTTTCACGTAGTCATGGAGTACCTCCTATGGGTTCTTCTTCACGTTAAACAAGTGATTGGACTTCTTCTTGATCGAGCGGTAGAATGAATATTCTTTGGTGAAAACTAAAGAAAGGTCATCGAAACTCCAGATGCATTATTGCGATAAGGTGTGGAACTAATCTTCCTCCTCGCCTTGCAAAGTGGTGGTGAATATCTTGCATATAAGGGCATTGTTTTTTCGATAAAGGAC
The DNA here is from genome assembly GCF_019419815.1 of Pyrus x bretschneideri. Classification (NCBI taxonomy): domain Eukaryota; kingdom Viridiplantae; phylum Streptophyta; class Magnoliopsida; order Rosales; family Rosaceae; genus Pyrus; species Pyrus x bretschneideri. Next base: position 965,737 of record NW_025999657.1, read on the forward strand.
CATCGTGCTTTGGTAATGCTTCAAGTGTCTCTACGGATCTCCATCTCCTTTGAAGTATGTGAAATATGGCATGCTGAACTTGCGTGGAGGCTTTGCTTGCTTGATCTCGTTAGTGAAGAGTGACCTGCTCATGTTGGTCATGTCCTATCGTAATGCTTCATCGGTGACCTCATTGCGTTGGAAATCAAGCAATTGCTCAATTAAGAGCCTCTTTACTTCTTCTTGAATTTGCCTTTGTTGGGGATAGCGAAGCTCTCGGCTGCCCACGGTCTTGACCTACCTGCCTAGGCTTCTATGTGTTCGGCTCAATTATGCCATGACAGCTATGCGTGTGGTATGTTCCTAGCAGGTGAGTGAATTCCTCGCAGGCTGGTGGTTGAACTTGAGTTGGATTGAGTGACTGTTTTTCTCCGTCCGTCCTGTTGCCTACTCCGATGTGAGGTGGAAGATGCTCCTTGCGGGCCTAACTATGAATGAACACTTCGCTTGGAAGGTTGCTCATGTTGATTATCAGAGTAAGACCCCAACCATGAGTGTATACTCGTCCGTAAGCCTAATCGAGATTGCACGTTCCTCCGCATGATAAGATAGGAATATACGCTATCTCAAAGGTCTAGGCTGAAGTGTACACTACCGGAACACTCAATTTGTGGCTGGTCGAGTGGCTGTTTGTTGGGACGCTGCTGGAGAGGTTATTCGTTTGCCTTTGACCTACTTCGGGATACCTCATCTGGGGTATGTTGCATCTCGGTGTGTTACAAGAGTTAATTCACCAAGGTTGTCTGTTATGCAAACTCGCTTGTTAACTCTATGACTGGTCGAGACAAGTGTTGTTCACCATTTGGGTTGGAAAAGCTTGGATGGAATGCGTCTCCCTGAGTAGTGGAAGTGTGGTAGACTCCGGGTGCAAGATTTGAGTTGGAAAATGTCAAATTCGTAAAGAAATGTGGTGAAAATGCCTCCAGTTCTTCGACCGGTTTAGGTTGTTTGGGACTCCATGGGAGTGGGTTGGGCCACGGAAATGTGTTGCTTCACGTGTGGCACGCGTGAGAGTTAGGCCTAGGCTCGGCTAGGATGCACGTTGGGCTCGCGCTGGGTCGTGGCTCGGGTCAGCTCCTCTTGGGCTTGGGCTCGCGTGGCTTGGAGATGTGCGGGGTGCTGGGCCATTTTTGGCTTTGCTTGGACCTGCACTTTTTGGGCCGTGCGCTGTGCTTGGGCTCGTGTTGCTCGGCGCTTGGGCCTGTTGCCTACCGTGGGATATGGGTTTGCCAAATGTTGCCATGGTGGTGGCTACGTGGTGGCTGCTATAGTGGTGCCACTCCACTTGTCGCCGTGTTGAGCCTCGTAGATCATTGTGGTCCAAATCCTTGAACGTAAGAAGTTCCGTTTGTCGTGGTTTCCGAATTTCTTGTCATTGTACTTTTGTTTTACGTTTTATAAAAGAATTTTTATAAATAAAAATTCCAAGAATAAGAATAGACGAAAAATCTACAAATGAACAAAAGAACAAAAACCTTGAATGCAAGAGTCTTTTATGAGCATTTGAATCAAGATTCTCAATGAAAGTACCAATTTGTGGATGCAAATTTCCGCCTTCTTCTTCTTGGATGAAATGCACCTGCAAAACAATTAACACCTTAGGTCAAGGCCAAGAGCCGCACGTGCCCACGATAAAGGGGGGGCTTTGGCTGAAGAACCTCCAATGCCAAAGTTAGAATTTGAAAGAGAAAGTGTTTAGAGATATTTGGAAAATTTTAGAAGATAATTGGACGTAGGTTTTTGGAGAAATGAAGGGGAATATATAGGGGTGTGACCAACCCTATTTAGAGAAATAAGGACCGGCCACTTATTGTGGTGATTTGAGTGTAATTGCAATCGATTAGATAATTAATCAATTAATTAGCTAATCAATCCTAATTTGAAAAGAATAATTTGGTGGTTAATATCATTTTGATCATCTTTGACTTTAATTGAGCCGTTACTGTCCATTGCATGGGCGTGGGAGTCCCAGTGTGCCTCAAGGGTAATTTTGTCTTTTTCATCTAAAAGTCCACGTGTCGCCTCCATATTTTTCTTGATTATTTTTAGCTTCACATCAACGACCCATCGTGCCTTATTTCCCACGCCAATATGCTGGATGACGTGGACGTGGATTTCATGATGGACTCAGAAATCAACCGAAGAATGTTGGTTGGTGATGACGCAGGTTTAACCGGAATTGCCTTAAGTAGTGGCGAAGCGGTGTCGTGTGCTATGCAAGGCGCCACTTGCCACCCCGGGCCTAACCGATATCTGCCTCCGCCGAGGTGTTAACAGACGCGCTACAATCGCGAATGCTTTTAGTGATTTGGCTCCCAAGTACGACGTCGTCTCCTCGATCTCATCTGCTTGCTTGTGTTATTGTTTTTCTGCTGCAAATCCAATAAGTTTCTCTCCACGTATGTAATGGAAAATCGACTTTGTTACTAGCAACTTAATTGTATGAAATTATATGTCAAATCATGTTTCATTTCCAGATTCAATTGCTTAATTATTAATTGCTCTCCAGAAGAGCATATTAATATATCAATTAATTAATTAGTTGTCAATTTTAGGATCCTAATTTCTATGTTATTTTGGAAAAATTTATAAAAATAGCCCAAATTTGAACCCCATATAGAATTAAGGATGTGCTATCCACACACCCCATTTTACTTCATACACATTCTCTTAATTTGCGGCTGTCGGATCAACTTAATTAAAAAAGATCAAAAACAGAAATTAACAAGAGGTGTGTGAGAAGTAAAAAGGAATGTGTGGCTAGCACACCCCTAGAATTATAGCTATTATTTTAGTTAAGGATAATTATAACCAAAAAATGATATCAAAGTACTAATATACCCTTATACACACTTTTATAATTTTGTATGAAATTAAACACTCAAAAAATATGCCAAAATGGATGATTAAATCCGCTTTCTACTACAAGTTCAGAGACAGAAAACATACCGTAATCATACAATGCATAAGAGAAATGGCAGCTTATAAATAATCATCTTCTTTTTCATGCTAGTTAGATGCCCCAAACTGGTAAAAAAAATTGCTAAATGTAAATGAATCAATGTGTGTGATGTGGGACAATAAATATATATTGACATGCTGTCCGAGTGGTCTTAGTCATGAGTGTTCACAACTTCCCACCCTTTTCATTGGTGGCTATTGTCAAGTGTTGCCACTCATATTGGTGGCAAACCTCTATGGCCACCAAGCACCCACTAAACTAGAGAGTGTGGCCTATGTAGAGGACTCTATTGTAACAATGGCTACCAATATTGCATTGATGCCTTTCCTGCAGTGCCACCCTAATTCACATCGGTGGCAAAGTTGCAAAATAATATTAAAAAAAAAAGATGCCCTGTGTGGGCACCCAAATTGGAGTATCATATTTCTTTTTCTATTTTTGGTGAGAAAACAAATTGTTATATCATTAAAATATAAGAATACACTATAAATTTGCATAACTGATATTTTATAGAATTTTGTACAAATGTTGGAACCAAACTTTAAAAAGTCTTCGAACCTTTTGTTTTCAAGAGCTTAATCATCTCAATAACTTGAATCTGATCATCAGCTGCATACTGCACCCAAAATCAAACCCATAAATTTTGTAAGAATAACGTTAACTCAAGTCCAACTGAAAGTGAATAGAGTTGAGGACAACACTGAGATATGATCATATATATACCAGGGAAAAGTAGATTTTCAAAGGGTTTGCAGTCATAATTTACCATACAAAAATCTCCACAAATTCACTGCAACCCTTTTGCAACTTCAATCAAGAACATATTAAATTGACAAGTTCATGAATATGTAGACCACCTTCAACCTTGAAACAACAAATGATCTCCCAATCAGCGTGGGTATTCAAGAATAAGATAAAGGAAGCATAGATAATATATTTATGACCAATGGGCAGAGGACAAGATACAACAAAGCATTTACATATGAATGAGGGAGAACAGAAACGAGAATGGAATATCAGTGAAGAGCGCGCGCATACTCACACATATAAATGCATTAATATTTTCTCTTTTTTCAGAAACTCAAAAAACTAGGACAAAAACCTACTTGGCAAGGATGAAAAATTGGGAAGTTGATCATAGTAACTCTTGACATAGTAACTCAAGAAACTCAAAAAGGGAAGTTGATCATAGTAACTCTTGACAAAAACCTACTTGGCAAGGATGAAAAATTGGTGAAAATAGAAACGATCAACAAAGAAATGCATAAACAAATTAGTAACCTAATTTATATAGCTCTAGGATGAATTATGTTAATTTGTTTATATAGGAGTATAACAAAAGGATGGAACAAAACAGGTTCATTCTTGAGAACATATGTAATTTTGCACACTGCATATATGTAGATTAAGGAGAGTGGTAACATACCTTATAACTTGTACAAATTAGGATTTTCATTCAAAGAACTATAATAAACACAATTCCAAAAAAAAGTGATTCAAACTTGTTCTTCTCTTAAGGAAATTACTCACAGTAGAAATTCTGAATGGACGAAGTTTTGGCTTCCCTTTTCGGCTATACTTGATTAACTGGGAACCTTTTTTTAATGCAATGAATGCCTTCATGAGAGAAAGAGAGGAATATTAGGTGAAAAGTATTGCCAAATCACAAAGAGATCAAAATCTTGAATATATATGTTTAACCATATCAAAGTGAGTGTGTGAAAGGGTATAGTCTGCAGAATAGGCAACATTTTCACTGCTGGAAAGTTGGAAACTAAACTTCTACACAAATATTGAGTTTTTATTAATCCCCTTCGGGAATCAAAAAGCAAATTGTTTGAGTAATGCAGGTAAATTCGATATTCATATGCGTTGATCTATGTAAGACGGTTATGAGTTATAATTGTATCGTCTTAACACAAGAATGATCATAAATGTAAGTGTCCGTATTACGGAAGTAAGGGACTTACAACAATTGCTATGAGCTCTACCAGCAGGCCCTCCAATCACCGTATTACGGAAGTAAGGAATTTACATCAATTGCTATGAGCTCTACCAGCAGTCCCTCCAAGTGGCACAAGGGCTAAAATTATAAATAAGAAGTAATTTAAACAGTTTAACTTAATAAAATATTGTAATTTAAACAATGCCTGTATATTAAAACATCCTAAAACAGGAATGAACTTTCAGAAAACATGCGCATGAAAATAAACGGCATTACTCACCCATTGAGTTGGACCATCAAACTGGAGCGTTAGAAGGATCATCATGTACCTATGAAACCCAAAGGAAAATCTTAGCAACCCCAAAGTCTATATGCAAGCATGAATAAGTATGCGTGTATGAATCTATTCATATTGAAGAAGACTACCTTAAGAAATATTTGCATCTGCAGCTTCATATGGCCATACAACTAAAAGCACCGCATATGATAACAAACTCCAGCTGCACCACAAAAGGAATATGATCTTTCTCTCAACTTGTATTTGCAGTTGTTATTGTAACATCTATAGACAACATACATAAGCATTGATTCGATAATTCTAAAGAAAAAAAAAACTCTTATTCGATAATGCACCAAATCCTATCCAAAAACCAAAGGGGTGCCATATCCCTAGATTAATAAAGCATCTTTCTTTGTTCCAAAACAAACTACAATTTGGCTTTGGTAAAGTAGAAAGATTACTAGATACCTTAGGCATAATCTTGACTCTGTTCCATTATTCGAGCATTTTACCGTCCTTTTAGTTCTATCTCTCAACATGGGAAATACAATAAGACAGTAAAAACAAAAGTTAGTGATAGCTATTACATAGTGAAAGAAAATAAGACATTCACATAGTGATAATTATTTACTGTCCTTTCTCACCATAATCTCGACTCTATTCCATTATTCAAGCATTTTACCGTCCTTTTAGTTCTACCATATGTGAATGTCTTCATATACATGTTAGCATATATATACATATACAAACTAAATTTTGAAAGTAATGAGAGAAATATACCTTTGGGGCATTGATGCCAGAAGGTTGAGTGAGGGATCTAAGATGTTTGAGAGCAGGAATTTTTGAGCAATTTGTGTGAAAAAGTTGAAGATCTTCGAACAGAGTGGAGTGAGTCGGTCTGGGCTAAAATAAAGAGGATGAACTCTAGAAAGCAGAAAATGATGTTGTTCAACCAATCTCAATAGTAAACAAACCGTACTATTAACATATAAATAAGTTTTATATATCAATGTTTACCCAGATTGACTTGAATCTACTGCTGAGGGGTCTTCATTGCTGCGACCCTGTCCATGAACTTGCTGTAGTTGCTTTTCATCTTCTCCTCCCTCCCTTCTCTCTGCAAGCCGCATGCCTTCCCTTCACCGAACCCCTCTCTCTCTCTCCTCTTTTCTATAAGCCGCATGCCTTCCCCTCACCAAATCCCACACCAAGTCGTCAATCCCATCGAAAGGGTTAGGGAGGAGGCGAGGAGTTGAGCTCAAGGAGGAGAGAGAAAGAGAGAGAACAGATAAGTTGAAAATTAGGGTTGTCTAACTTCGTATTTATTTGGGGGTGAAACTACTGTAGAATAGGATTATTAAATGAAAAAACAATTATTTTTGAAAGATAAAAAGGAGAAGAGTGAAAAAGAAATAAAAAAACAAGTCCCAAAGTTGAAAAAACATGTAAAAAGTCTTTGGTATAATTTTAAGAAATAAAGTTAGTTAACAGACACCAATTATTGGTGGGTGATTTCTTAAGGCCACTGATACCAGTGGCATCCCACTATAAAGCCACCAAAAAATAGTAAGAGTAGCAGCTTTATATCTATCGCCACCAATTACAAAGGGTGTGCAAAAAATGGTGTGCAATGAGCATAATTCTAGTAGTGGGGATTGGATTCGACAACTTCCCTGACCATTTTGAACAACAATAAAAACCTAACAGCAATTTCACAATAAAATAATGAATGATAAATCACTTTTGCTTATCACACACAAATCAAACCAAGAAAATCCATGTGTCCACGGGTCATGCTTTTCTTTGGGAAAAAACGAACCCAGTAGGGATTGGGATAATTTCGATTTGGGTTTTTGGATCGATTTTCAAACTCTCTTATTTTCTCTCAGTTTCTATTTTACGGGTGTATTAGTATTTTCATATCAATTTTTTGTTATAATTATCATAAACTTAAAAAAGTGGCTATAATTTTATCTAAGATCCAAATTTTTGTTATTTTTCCCAATTTCTCGTTATTTTGATACTTTTCCTTTTTCACATGCTTAATTTCATAGCCATACAATTTTAGTCGTAAGCTTATCCGGGAAAGTTAGAAAACGAATTTTATATATATGGTATTTGAGTGCTAGTAATTAATTAATTTATATGATATTTCAAGAAATGTCAATGTGCATTACTTTGGGTTCGACCTCGTCGATGCTAGGTCATTCGAGGTGCTCAACAAGGATTGACCTTTGAAATGGCGGTCCAGGGTAGATCAAAGGTTGACAAGGACGTGGACATGAGAGTTAGGGGAATTTGGTTAGAGTGTAGACTGGAAGGGCTTTGAGGAGCTCTTGAACTTTTTTCAAGTATCGTATCATCCTCAAGTGCTTTGCATGTACTCGATGGATGTCTGATTGGTGATCAGCGTAAAATCCGAATTGATGGCCATCTTTTTATACTGATATTTCTTTTGCTAGCCCTGAGCTTGCAAGCAGTGCTTCATACTTTACATCGTTGATTGGGGTATTGAAATCCAAGCGAGAGTGATTGTTGAAGCATAGATCCATTGGGATGACTAATACAAGTCTTGCGCATGTCCCTTTATGTTAGAAGATTTATCAACATGGAAGCGCCACACATCGCACAGGCAGTCTGCTTGGTTGAGGTTGTCATTTTGGGGTCCTTCGGTTGGATGTGCTTTAGCCACATGTTGGCCGACCAGTGATAGATGATCATTTATTCCAGAAGGAGTGAACTCCGTTACGAAATCTTCCAGGGCTAAACCTTAATGGCGGTTCGTGGCTGGTGTATGTTGGTTTTGGGTTTAAAAAATTGAAATTTCACAATGATTTTGATCCAACAATTGATCTTCAAACTAATACACACATGCAAATCAAAGGGTGGAAGCAAATACAAACATGCAAATCAAACTTCCAAACCAATGGATCTTTAAACTCACTCTTTGGACTAAAAGGAAAGGAAAGAGTGATAAGAAAAACTACCTCTTATAGCACTAATTTGATTTTGAAAAATCAAAGTTGATCACCCTTTGTGCAGGACCTTCTTTCCTCTTTGATCTTGTTGCGATCTCCCTCGCACCGAAGTGATGGTGCCTCTGCTTTCTGACGCCTAACAGAAATAAGGATAATGGATGCTGAACAACAGAGAGGGCTAGTACTCTCCTGCTATTCTAGGGTTGGTAAGGATGATGGATGTTTTTTTTATTTTTTATTTTTTTTAAACAAACCATATTATGTATACTAAGAGTTGGGGGAGTAGGCTAAACTTCATGAGGGGATAGTAATAATATAGTTCGACAAATTCAACTTTGGCGAAAGTCAAAAGTTAAGACCTCTCATTTACAAGTGAAGAAGAATATCACTAAAGCGTAATACTAAGGGGCAAGAATGATGGATGTCGAACATGTATGTATGCATAAGGTTGTTTCTAATGCAACCCTCACTTACCTCTCTCTCTCTCTCCTATATCCGGCCATAAGGCCTTTCAATCCCTTAATTGGGCTCCATCTAACTTGAAGTCAATGACTTAAGTTCTCTAACGGGTGTAGGCCCAATGAGCCCACTTGAATTCAAAAGCATTCCAACGCCCCATTAGAACGTTCAAGCACCAAAAAAATAATTACCTTCAATCCCCACATAATTAATCACATTAATTCTTCCATCATTGAAGAAACTCTAATCATTGATTCTAAAATAGGGTGTCATCCGTAAGGTTATAGCCGACGAGGTAGTGAAACAAGGGCCTCACAAGTTATAAGTGATACTAATATATATGTTAGAGCCTTCAAGTCAATATAAAATTAAAGGAGATAATCTGTTGCAATTACAATGCAATGTTATCCCTCTCAATTTTTAGTAATTTGGTTAGGCTATTCCATGTCACTTTGCCTAAATTCCATTGATTCATTTAACTTATATCATCTGGTCAAAGACCTATCAATCATCCTGAAAGAGCATTCTTATTGCAATGTGAAGGTTATAGATTTCTTGTTGTACGCTCATCTCTCGATAACCCCAAGATGTGTGATACATATTTCATTTCATTGAGCTATCAACAAAACAACCAATATTTAGAGACTTTCCATCTAACTCTTCAATAATGTGTTTTGCCAACTTTTTCTCAAAAGTGGAAAATTAAAGAAAGTTCACATGATGAAAAGTAGCAAAATTACTAAGATTTGTAAAGTTAGTATCAACAAATATTACTTTTCAAACTGCGATGTAAATAACACCAAGTATTATAATAAAAATGATTGCAAATTCTTTTTTCAAATATACAACCACTTGTATTCCTTAAAATAGCTCTATTGGAGATGCTATCTTATAAAAATACCAAACGGGTCCACACAACAAAAGCAGTCTCTCATTGTTCTTGCTCCTAACTGACTCCTGATCCTTATTAACTAACTGATGACTAATGCTGCTTTCCCTAGAAAAAAGAGAGAAGAAAAATGGGAATTTCCATTGGCAATTGGCAAATGGGTCACCGTTTAGTAGCTCTGTTGCTGTTAGCAACCATGGCAACGATCCTATTTACCATAAGCCAAAGCATGAACAATGCCACCACCACCGACACCAGCAGCCCATCCTTCACCTGGTGTGACAATCGCAGCGTCATGGACCCGTCTTGCCTTATAGCCTGCGCTGACATGCTGGATGACGTGGACGTGGAGTTGTTGACCCTACGTGGCGCGCATGTCGAGTAACTAATAAGCTAACTACGTCTTTCGGTTGAATGCGAGGCGTGCCAACTCGTCGGCCGAGCTAGGCCGAGGAGTAAAATTTGTTGATGTTACGTTGAGCGCATTGCTGACTTCTTTATCTTGCGACTGCGGCCAAGGAAGGAACAAATCTCGGCCTTTGGATTCTCGAGCCTGAAGACAAGGCTGCTAGTTCTGCGAAGTTCATAAATCGTCGGTGCCAGATTCGGTCACAGTGATTCTATTCGTGAGAGTATAAGCACGTCGAATCGACACCAGACTGTACGGACACAAGTATTCAAAGGTGATGTATATCTTGATGGTGAATGTGGTTCGGCCATCAGAATGTCGAACTCTAAAACTCACTTGTGAGTATCCAATCATAAAATCACTCAGCATTCAATGCGCTGAATGTCGTAACTCGTAACACCTTACTTTGTCGAAAAGGCTAATAAGATGACCTTTGCCAATGAGGATCCGGAAACCCTTCTCGATTGAGACTTGGATAGGTAACCAGTAGGCCTCGACGTAATGCTGTTTATCCAACTGAAGGTGCACCTCAATCGACTGATTCTACGGCAACAGTGCTGTTTATCCAAACTGAAGGTGTTCGCCAGTTGCCTTCACAGTGCTGTTTATCCAAATTGAAGATGTGTCAGCGGGAAAAAGAAAATTAAAAAATCTCAAGATGTTTGAGAGGTTTTGCGCAGGGCAGTTGTGTGTTCAATTAGAGGTCCCTTGAATGTTGCACCAAGTCTTGTATTTATAGTACTCATATCCTCTGCTTGGCACGATTAGGTAACGTTGCAAAGTTTAATTGCAACTCTAATTCCTGAAATTGATCTGCATCAAAGGTCAAGTATATCCTTAAATTGCAGTTCGTGACTTTTTAAATAAGATAAAAACCTATCAAAGCTTATCACCTTAGAAACCCAACCTAGGCTTCTTTATCTTATTATCAAAATTCCACCAGAAGCTCTTGTGCATTTAACCTTCCACGTGGCAACCATAGAATGCTCCCTCATTGTTTGTCTTATCAATGCAACCCATTGCAACCATAGATGTAATCATTATCTTCCATAACCTTGCCTTTTACCAAAAATATGATCATTATCCTCCATCACATTTATATCCGTGCATGCAATCTTCATCATCTGATTAGTCTTTGAACTTGATCATCTTCCTGCCATACTTGGACTCTATTCAAGATCTTTCCACGAAATTGCAATAGTATTAAATCACACCGCATTGATCAAATCACCACGACTTTATTGCCCAAATGTGCCCTAGATAATTCAATATATTATTTGGAAGATAATTATTATGATAAAATCACAAAATTATTTCTCAATAATAATTGAAAATTATTTCAACCACTTTGTTGTCCAACGGTTAAAAATTCTGCTCATCCAATGGCCTCGATTACTCGGGCCGATAATGTAATTTTGGGTCCAAACAGGAGTGCATGATGGACTCATAAATCAGCCGAAGAATTTTGGCCGACCATAGTATAGGTTTCACCAGAAAGACCCCAAATAGGGGCCAAGCGGCGTCGTGTGATCGGAAAGGCTTCCCTCCTTGCCATCTCGACTCTAACCGAAATCGGCCTCCACCACCGAGGTTTGATAAGACGCGCTTTTATCGCGCATGCTACCGCTATTAGTGAATTGACTCCCAAACACGACGTCGTCTCGTCGATCTCATCTGCTTGCTTGTGTTTTGTTTTTCTTCTGCAAATGCAATAAGTTTCTCTGCACATATGTAATGGAAAATCGACTTCGTTATTAGCAACTTAAATGTATGAGATTATATATCAAATCATGTATCATTTACAGATTCAATTGCTTAATTATTAATTACTAGCATATTAATATATCAATTAATTAATTACTTGTCAATTATAGGATCCTAATTCCTATGCTATTTTGCTACTTTTCCTTTTTCACGCTTAATTTCATAGTCATACCTATATTATTGCTAGTCCATCGTTTTCTCTTAACGTAAATAATATCGTTTGTTCAAGAAAAAAAAAAATCGTAACCATACAATTTCAGTGGCAAGCTTATTGGGAAATTTAGAAAATATTTATATATATTTAATATGGTATTTGAGTACCAACACATGGACCCAAAAATAAAACGTCATGACCATCTGAGTTGGATCAAATTCCCATTCCACTAAGATCCTTCCAATAGTGGACTTAAAAGTCATTATCTTGGACAAAAGTTGACTTTGGTTATATATGTTTTAAAACTCTTTGCCACCTTATATTTTTTATACAATGTTTTATAATGTTGGCACGAGAATTAATATTAATATGTGAGGTTGCAAAGAGTTCATGGATAGCCCCACTTTGAGAGAGTTTCTCAGCATTTTTCTTAAATTATTATTTAAGTGTTGATTTACTTGCTTATTTTTTGTAGTCATATATCACATGATTTATAAATTTGGACTAAAACATCATAAATGATTGAGGTGTGTTGTTCACAGTTGTTTGAACCCAAAATTACACCATTGGCCCGAGTAATCGAGGCCGTTGAGTAAGTGTACTTCCAACCGTCGGATGAAAAGTGAAGGTAATTTGCTATTATTGAAAGATATATTGTGGTTTTGATCATGGCATTATCTTTTAATATATTTTAGCCCTTCTCTGCATGGGATAATATTAAGTAGAAGAATTGCAATTCATTTGCAATTCTTTAAGTCTATGGTTATCTCCAGAAAGCAACCAGCCACGGCGGTGTACGTGGATTGGTGGTTATTTTGATGGGCATTATTTGATCAAATCCAAGCATGTAGGTTATCTTGTGATTTGATGTGATAGGGCTGAGCACGGGGATTGAATTGGGCTGTAATTTTGACTAAGTTCAGAGTTTTGGGAATAATAAAGCTTATCTAACGCAATCAGTGGAAGAGTTCTAATGCATAGCGGAAGCCTATATCAGCTTATCAACCGACGCACATATGTCCCTATAAATACAGAGGTAGTGGCAACGAAAAATGGACCTCCAATTCAACACACAACTGCCCTGTACAAACCTCTCAAACACCTTGAGATTTTTTTTATTTTCTTTTTTCGCTAACACACCTTCAACTTGGATAAACAGCACTGTGAAGGCAACCGGCGAACATCTTTAGTTTGGATAAACAACCCTGTTGCCGTAGAATCAACCGACCGCGAAGCACCTTCAGTTTGGATAAACAACACTGTGTCGAGGCCGACTGGTTATCTATCCAAGTCTCGATCGAGAAGGATTTTCGAATCCTTATTGGCTCATCTCATTAGCCTTCTCAGCGAAGTGAGGTGTTACAAGTTACTACATTCGGCACATTGAAAGCCAAATTTGATATTGAACTTCGCAGAACTAGCAGTCTTGTCTTCAGGCTCTAGAACTCGAAGGCTGATACGTGTTCCTTCCTTGCCCGCAGTCGCAAGATCAAGAAGTCAGCAACGCGCTCAATGCAACATTAACAAATTTTACTCCTCGGCCGAGCTCAACCGACGAGTTGGCATGCCTCGCATCAACCGAATGACGTAGTTAGCTTATTAGTTACTCGGCCTGCGCGCCACGTAGGTTTTGTAATTTTTAGGGTCAACAACAGTACATAAAATATTCAGCCAGAGCTGCTTGAGAATTCTTTATAGATGAAGAGATGTCAAATGGGCTTCTTACTTCCCAAACAAATCCTGTAGAGCAACACAAGTCCATAGACCGCCTAATTAATATTGTCATCTTGGGATCCTTCGTTGGGCGTGCTTTGGCCACATGTTGGCCAACCAAGGTTGTATGATCATTTATTCTAGAAGGAGTGAACTCCGCTATGAAGTTTGCCAGGGCTTGAGCCTTGATGGTGGTTTGAGGCCGGTATGCTAGTTTTGGGTTTAAAAACTTGAAAATTTTCACAATGATTTTGACCCAACAAATTGCATGCAAAAACAAAATTAAAGGGCGGAAGCTATTGCAAAAATCAGATAACCAAAATAACCTCATTTGTCTCAAACTTTTGTGCTCGCAAGTATACAACACAAATGATTGTATAACATATAAGCACAGATATCGTCCCACTGATTCTAAAAATCTTACTAACTAAATTGAAACAAATTATAATGGAGAAACTTTAACGGAAAAGATATGATATTTTAACTTAAACTAAAATTAAATAAAACTTGAAAATAAAATGCATGTAAATAATAAAACGAAAACATAAGATAGTAAGTCTTAGGGCATCCAAATTCACAGTAACCAATTCTACTTAAATTCCCTTAACATGTCATACTTAAGTAGTTCTCCAATATCGATGATCGATTTCCCTAAATTATTCAACTGCCATGGCACTTGGTTGCATCAAAATTATCATTACCTATTAACCCTCTATGACATGTAGATGAATTTAAAAAAGTAAGAACCCATTAAGCTCTATGGAAATCGTTGGAAAAATCACATAAACCCTAATTGCATGGCATCTACATAAATAGGTGTTTATGGTATTGATTGCAAAAAGCTAAACCCAATTTAAGTATGGCATTTACTCTAACTTGCATCAAATCAACTTAATCTAAACCTAAATGGTGATCAAGCATCTAAATAAAAATCAAGCGCATTACAAATAGTAAAAGATACTCAATAAAGAAGAAAAACTTCACAATAACAATACCGCAAGGAAATTAAGTGTTCATGATCAAGCTACATCGTAGCCCTAGCAAAAAAGAAAAGAAAACTAGAAAAGCCCTACGAAAAATGACGTTGTTCGGTAGATGCCACATCCTGGCCCGGGCCCCCACCACATCCTGGGCTCGACTCCACCGTAGCACGATATTGTTCACTTTGGGCCATGACCACGCCCTCACGGTTTTGTTTCTAGGAACTCACACGAGAACTTCTCAGTGGGTCACCCATCCTGGGATTGCTCTCGCGCACTACTTGCTTAACTTCGGAATTACTACGGAACCCGAAGCTAGTGAGCTCCCAAAAGGCCTCGTGCTAGATAGAGATAGGAATATACATATAAGGCTTACATGATCCACTCCGTTGAACAATGTAGGATCATACAGTAGATTGGTTTTTTGTGCTTCCTTTTCACAAGGAGAAGGATTCTCCTTATAAAACTAACAGCAAGGCTAAGTAAAAAAGCCAAGTAAATGACCACTAATCCTACCTCTAATGGACTTTTAAGATCTTATTAAAGAGAATGAAAAATAAACGGAAATAATAAAAACTAGTAATTAAATCTCTCCTTAAATCCATTGAATAGTATTCCCATGTCCGTTTGATCTTCAAAACCGTTGCAGTTTCTCCTTATCATAATGCACATGTCTTGGTGCAGTTAGTTAGATTCTTACTCCATTGGAATTACTCTAGACAATCGAAATCGCTATTTTCCACTTCTATTTTCATAACTCCGTTATTGAATGCCTAAGGATCAAAACAATATAATTTAGTGCATTTAATCCATTTATATATACAAAATCTAAAAGAATATATGATAATAATATATGAAAATATGACCACATTAGAAGCAAATACACACATGCAAATCAAACTTCCAAACCAATGAAGCTTTAAACTCACTATTTGGACTAAAAGGTAAGGGAAGAGTGATAAGAAAACTACATCTTATAGCACTAATTTGATTTTGAAAAATCAAAGTTGATCACCCTTTGTGTAGGACCTTCTTTCCTCCTTGATCTTGTTGTGAACTCCCTCGCACCAAAGTGATGATGCCTCTACTTTCTGACACCTTCTAGAAATAAGGATGATGTATTTTTTTTTTTTTAGTACATCGATATTTTTACACTATGGGGGGGGGGAGTTCGGCTAAGCCACACAATGGGTAGCCTAATTTGGTATCGAATTCGCCATCCATGAGATTCGAACCTAATACCTATCACTTCCAAGTGAAGAGAAGTACTACCAGACCGTAGTAGTGCATAACTGGTAGATGTTGAACATGTATATATACATAAGGTTGTTTCTAAAACAACCATCACTCACCTCTCTCTGCCCCCTATATATCTGGCTATAAAGCCTTTTAGGGGGCGTTTGTTTGACATCGTTAGCATTCACTAGACATGATTGGACTAATAGCCCTTGTAGTCCTATGTTTGGCGTAGCAAGGGACTAACTTAAATGATGCTAAGTCGGACTCGCCTCGACTCCGGACTTCGCTAAGAGTCGTTAGCTAGTCCCGACTGAAATCTTGGTATTAGCTAGGACTATGTCACTGCCTCTTGTTTTCCTATAACCCCTCGACCCACCACCATAATCTTGCATCGCAAGGGAGTGCAAAACCACCCAGAATCCAATTACGACTCAGAACCCCCTAAAATCTTAGAATCAAAACCACGCAAATGGAAAAATTCGCCATGGCCGCCGATGAAATTGGGAGGGATTTGGCTGGATGGATTTAGACGAGAGAACAAAGGAAAGAAAGAGAGGTTGTCTTATAGGAAAACTTCCCATGGGTGCCGACGGAATTGGGAGGAGCAGTCATTGGGGTCTTTGGTGGGAATTGGAAATTTGGGAAAAAAAAAATTAGGAATTGAGGCATGTCTCCATTTTGTGATTATCAATCTATGCACTTTGACTAACTTAGGGGAATAAAGATGGAGAAACAGATGAGGGAGGGAATACAGAGTTCTAAAAATGAAAAGAAAAGAAAAAAGAAAACGAAAAAGAAAAACAGACGGAGAAACATATAGATAGTCCTAAAAAACAAGAATAATAAGAAAAAGAAAAACAGATAGAGAGTTTCAGAAAATAAAAAGAAAATTATATTTTTTTATTATTTTTATTATTCTCTTTTTAAGTCCAACACTGTACCAAACACTTCATTAAGTCAGTCCAGTTTAGTCTAGTCTAAGCCAGTTCAGCTTAGTTCCTAAAGCTAGTCCAGTTCGAAAAAATTCGATCCAACAAACGCACCCTTAATCTCTTAATTGGGCTCTATCTTACTTTTAAGTCACTTAATGATAAGTTCTCTAATGGGTGTGGGCCCAATGAGCCCACTTGAAGTCAAAACCATTCCAAAGCCCATTTAGAACGTTTAAGCACCTAAATATTAATTAACAATAATTAATTAATTTCAATCCCAACATAATTAATTACATTAATTCTTCCATCATTGGATAAACTCTATAATCCTTGATTATAAAATAGTGTGTGTCATACGTAATAGGGATAGCAACGGTTTGGTTTGAGGACGAAAATGTTATATTCATCCTCATAACCACGCAAACTAACTATATCCATAACTGCAAATTAGTCATTAGATATTATCCATAACCATACCCACCGGGTAACGGATTCCCCATCGGTTAGTAGTAATATCCATTTTCGTCAATAAAAAAAATATATTCATTCAATTGACGCATGATAATTTAGTAAACATTAATTTCGTAATTAAATATTTGATGTATAAAATGATTTAATGAAAGGATTTTGTGAAGCGTAAAAATTAAAGCTAAACGTTGATAATGTTGATTTGATCATTGATATCTCCCATAAGTACCATTGAATTCTCATAGATTTTGATTTATATTAAAACTTTTGAACTTTTCCACAAAATGCAACTCACATAATGCAATTTTTGCATTCTCAAGGTAATGGATTAGATGAATAATATATATATATATATATATTTAATACTTTAATTGTAACATCCCACATCGTTCAGAGGAGTGGATCCTGTAAGCCTTATATGTATTTTCTCATCTCTACCTAACACAAGGCTTTTTGGGAGCTCATTGGTTTCGGGTTCCGTAGGAACTCCGAAGTTAAGCAAGTTCGCACAAGAGCAATCCCAAGATGGGTGACCCACTGGGAAGTTCTCGTGTGAGTTCTCAGAAACAAAACCGTGAGAGCGTGGTGGGGGCTCAAAGCGAACAATATCATACACTACAGTGGAGTCGAGCCTGAGATATGGTGGGGGTCCGGGCCGGGATGTGAATTAATATTATATATAATATATATTATTCAGTTCGGATTTGGGGATGGATACAGATTGGGAACCACTATAACCATTTCCAAAACCATAACCAAATAATAATCACAGTTTTTCCCCATACCCAAAATATACCCGAATTTTCATACTCAAATCTAATCCATTCGGGCAGTTATCCACGGTTATCGGGTTTAACGGTTAGAATTGCCATCTTTAATACGTAAGGTTCTAATTGACGAGGTAGTTAAACGAGGGCCTCATAGATGATTCACCTATCCACAAGACAACCTTTATTTAGTGACTCTCCATATTATTCTTCAATAATGTGTTATGTCAACTTTTTCTCAAAAAAAAATGGAAAATTAAAAAAAGCTCACATGATAAAAGTAAACAAAAGGCTTTTTAGTCAAAATAATTTCTGAGATTTGCATAACATATCACTTTGGTCCCTGAGATTTGAAATCAATAGAAGTGGTCCCTGAGATTGTCCACCATCAATCATTTTGGTCCTTTTGTGCGAAATTATGTTAATAAAGATCAAAATGACAAATATGCCCACAATTTAATGAACAATAGGCTAAAATGATTTGACAAAAATTAAGGATATTATGTTCATTCTATTCTTATTTAATGGAGATCTTTCAATGAATAACCAAAATGGTTAATGGTGAACAAACTCAGGGACCAATTCTATTGATTTCAAATCTCAAAGACCAAAATGAGGAGTTTTGCAAATCTCAATAACTATTTTGGCTAAAAAGCCTAAACAAAGTTATAAAGATTTGTAAAGTTTGTCGGAGCAAAATGTGAATAAAAAAAAATATTAATTTTCAAATTGAGATGTGGGTAACAAATTTGCATTACAACAGTCACAATAAGAGAAGCCGTTGGAGGATAATTTTTTCAGTATGTGAAAATACAATTCGGTACACAAAGTATTATGACACAAATGATTGAAAATTCTTTTTCCAAGTATTCAATTACTTGTATTATGAAACTTTTATTTTTCCAAGTATTCAATTACTTGTATTATGAAACTTTTATTTTTCCAAGTATTCAATTACTTGTATTATGAAACTTTTATTTTCCTCTGCACTGAAAATTTTATCTGGTTGGAGATTCGTCTTTTTAAGAAAATCCAAGGGGTCCACGCCAACAGCTGCAGCCTCCCATTTCTCGCTCCTGACTGATTTCTGATCCCTATAAAATAATTGGTGAGAGAAGAAAAATGGGGAATTTCCATTGGCAATTGGCAAAATGGACCACCGTTTAGTAGCTCTATTGCTGTTAGCAACAATGGCGACGACCCTGTTTACCACAAGCCAAAGCGTGAACAACGCCACCACCACCGACACCAGCAGCCCGTCCTCCACCTGGTGCGACGATGGCGGCCTCAACGACCCATCGTGCCTTATTGCCCGCGCCGGCATGCTGGATGACGTGGATGTGGAGTTCATGATGGACTCAGAAATCAGCCGAAGAATCTTGGCCGGCGCTAATCCAGGTTTAACCCGAATTTCCTTAAATAGGGGCCAAGCGGCGTCGTGTGATCGGAAAGGCTTCCGTCCTTGCCACCCCAAGTCTAACCGAAATCCGCCTCCACCGAGGTGTGATCGGACGCGCTACAATCGCCAATGCTACCGCAATTAGTGGATTGACTCCCAAGTACGACGTCGTCTCCTCGATCTCATCTGCTTGCTTGTGTTTGTATTTCTGCTGCAAATCCAATAAGTTTCTCTGCACGTATGTAATGGAAAATCGACTTTGTTATTAGCACTTAATTGTATGAGATTATATATCAAATCATGTATCATTTCCAGATTCAACTGCTTAATTATTAATTACTACTCCAGACGAGCTTATTAATATATCAATTAATTAATTACTTGTCAATTTTAGGATCCTAATTTCTATGTTATTTTGATACTTTTCCTTTTTCACATGCTTAATTTCATAGCTATGCAATTTCAGCGGTGAGCTTATTGGGGAAATTTGGAAAATAAATATATATATATTAATATATTTATATGGTATTTGAGTACCGACGCACCGATCCACTAAGTTTCTAAGAACATGATAATATGATATTAATCATCGGACTGGTATCCCGATCCAAGAAAAAGAAAAAGAGAAAAAAAATCATCTGATTGGTATCAAAGTCTTGTTCCATTAAAATACTTCCAATAGTGGACTTAAAAGTCATTATATTGGACAAAAGTTGGCATTGGCTATGTTTTGCAAATTATATAAAGAATAATTTCAGGCAGACGAATTATTTAGGTTAAATTTTGCAAATTATATGACGTTGTTGATGATTGAATTATGAATAATGTTAAAGAGGTTCTCCCAAAAGTAAGACTTATTACATGAACTCTGTACCACCTTATGTTTTTTACACATAATGTTTACATGAAAATTAATGTTAATATGTGAGATTGCAGAGAGTTTGTGGAAAGTCTCACTTTGATAGAGTCTTCTTAGCATTTCTCTTGAATTATTATTTAAGTGTTGATTAACGTGTTTATTTCTTATTAGTCATATATCACATGATTTATAAATTTTGGTCCAAAAATATGTTTATTTCTTATTAATCATACACCTACACGAGATTTTATATTCCTTTGTTCATCTTGCCAACAAAAATAATGAAAAAAAACAAGTAATAATAAAATTGTGTCTGGGTTTAGTATGTACCCTTAGATTGATTGTGAAATCTTAACCCACAAGCCTATGCTCTAATTAAGAATATATATATATATATAATGACTTGATTATATAGTATGGATATTACTTGCATATTTAATGACTTGATTATATAGTGCGGATAATACTTGCATCTTTGATGGGGACAATCCACTCACTCTTTGCAACATATTTTAACTATATGAATTCAATAATCCGAACTTTCAATTTTTTAATTTTTTTTTTGAAGATCATCCCTACATAATATTAGTCAAGTTGGAAATCGTTTATGCATCCAAATGAATGAAAGAAATCAAATGTATGAGTAACAAGTAACATATTTATGATGATCTGCCCAATTATTTCATGTGCCGAATAACTATTCAATCTTTGATTTGAATGATTTTTATTTGGAAATAATTTTCAAATAAAAATTAAGAAATTAAATGGTACAAATTATGAAATTAATACAATGAATATATGTATTCCTCTTATGAGAAAATGCAAGTATTATCCAATATAAATATATCTACAAAGAATCAATCACGGTATACGTGCAGGGACCAATTTCACAGTTACGTATTTATTCATAGAATTCATGGTAGAAGCATAATTCAATTCAAATGGTCAGGGTACAGAATCAAAAAAAAAATATTGTCACGAAATCGTACAACAAGATTTCATTATGAAGGTAATTCTAAGCTTGTTATCGATTTTATTTTAAACAAGTGCATAACGCCTTGGCGATTGAAGACTATTCGAGGACATCAGATTGCTTGCACGTTTATTTTCTTCTATATCTTGGACTCTTGTCTTTCGAGAGGCGAATTTTCTTGTTGATGCCCTTACTAGCGTAGGGCACTCTATTTATGAAACTTTTATAGGAAAACTAACGAAAAGTTAAAAAAAAACTTCTCTTTTAATGAAAAGCCCTTTCTAAAGGTATAGTGAATAGTACCAGGGAAATGTATAAATGTGATTTTTCATTAAAAAGAACAGTACCGGGAGTGTTTTGTTAAACCTCCCTACTCTTATTTGGGATAGGACTTTACCCACTATTGGTAGAAATGCTTTTCTCTTCGATTGTACTGGTAGTGATTGTAATCGTGGTTTCTCTCTTTGAATGAATTTATTTTCCCATAAAAAAAAAAAAAAAAAGCATAACTACGTTGACTAGGGCAATGTCCCTCCCATTCTGCACTGAAGTTTGAACATTTTTTTAAACATAGTTTTTATATTATATTTTTAGGGAAGTACAATTAGACTGTATTATTAGTATCTATTTTTTTCATAATTTAGATTGTATTAAAATATTGCTTGAATAACCAAAAATAGTGAATTAGAAAAAGCATCCAAATAACTATACAGAAACAATTAATATTATGAGATATGACAATTTTGAAAATCCTATGAATAATCCGGGTCCATCAGTTAAAGAGGGAGATTGTTGTGGACCAAAACCTAGAAAAACTAAATATTACTTTGTTGGAAGCTGACTGGTTCGAGCCTCCCAGTTCCAAACTCACAGGAGATTGCATTGCACAGAAAAAAGAGCAGCAAGCAAAAGAAAGGCATGAAATGGCGGATGCTGCAAAAAACAAAGGTAAGAAATTTCACCATCTAGTTTTACTGTGAATTTTCATGTTTTCTTGACAATTTTTCTTTGTGAATTGCAATGTTTCAGTTCGTCAGCAGCAGAAAATCGTTGCGCCCAACAAACATAGAGAAAACTTATGGGGTTGTTGCACGAAACTGGTTCCGAAGATGACATTGTACGCCAAAGATGACATTGTCTTGATGCCTGTGCGTCCGAAGATGACATTGTACGCCGTCGGGCAATCGATCACAAGGAAATTAGTGGTAATAGTAGATGTGTAAGGACATGTACCAATGGTGAGTGGTAAGTGTATGCTCCCCAAAGGATGCACGATATCACCAGAAAAGCTTATCAAGGGAGTAACTGAGGGATTGAGCAAGTGTTTAGCTGCATTAAGTGCCCTAAAAACTTCAGCGAACATGATATTAACCGAATCACCTATGTCTACAAGGATCTGTCGTACTTTAAAGTTGGCTATGTGAGTTTCCATAATCAGTGGGTCGTTGTGAGGGTAGTTGATGCCTCTTTCCTCCTCCAGGTAGAAACATATCAGATCCCTATTAGGCTTTTGATACTTGCCTCCCTTGATGGCTTCCACATGAAATACTTGGTGGCCAGACCTTAAAGTTCGTTCACTATTTTTCATGGCCCTATTGGAAGATTCAGAGAGGGGTGTGTCACCATTGATAGAATATATCACGTTCACTTGGCGTTGGTTACGGTTGTCCCTAAGGGGGTGAAGGAGGAATTGATCAATTTTCCCTTCACGTGCCAAAGCCTTGATATGGTCATGGAGGGTGGCACACTTATCGCTGTCATGGCCATTATACTCACGGTAGCAACAAAACATGTTTGTGTTCTTCGTGGACTTATAATCTAGCTACCTTGGTTTTGGCTTCAATATCAAGTGCACTATATTGGGGTAAATGGATGCGTATGTGGCATTCAAAGGTGTGTATGTCTCATACCTTGGGGTAGGGCCTGTCTTGACATACGCTTGGTCCACAGCATTGACTGCCTGAAGGCAAGCATTATGGCAGCGATACACTTAGTTATCGTGACAGTGTCCTCTACTCTTCTTAGTAAAATGAGATTGTTGAGATGGAAGTCCTTTCTCTTGCCCTAAGATTGATATGTCTGTTGTCCCGGCGACGTGCTAGGTAAGGCAGAAGGAGATGCAACAGCTGTCTGAAAAGTCAAGGTTTTTTCACTTGGAAAGATTTGGCTCCCATTCTTTACTTGTTGATAGGGGATAGCCATAGGGGGTTTCCTTTGATATGTCCTTGCTTTAGCAAATGCATGGTTGTAGGCCTATGCCATCATCTCAGAGTAAGTCTTCCAAGTGTTGGCATTAATCATGTACTTGAAGAAACACTCACGTAAGCCTGCTGTAAAGGCCTTGAGGGGAGTCTTGTCATCTGCCTCAATGCAACAAGAATATTCATGGCTGAAGCGGCTCATGTAGTGACTCGTCTGGCTTCTGGGGAATAGTGTACAAGTCATCTACAGAGTGCAAGCGATCGGTCTGGAAGATGTGTTAGGAAACAAACAGTTTTCTCAAATCCTCAAAGGAATTTACCATCTCAGGTGGAAAATGGCAATGCCAGTTCAGAGCTTCACCATAGAAGGTAGAAGGGAAGAGAATACATCATTCTTCATCAGTATACATTTGATATTCCATGGTGGACTCAAAGACGTTAAGGTGTTCAATCGGATCCTCTTTTCTAGTATATAGTTGTAAGCCAAGCTTCTACTTTGTCTTTGCTTGGAGGGGTGTGTCAAGGATTCTTCTTGTAAGGGGGTCGGGCCTTGGTTGATTCCAGTTAGGTATCTCGGCCTTCAACTTGTTTACTTCCTTAATGAGCTGTAGAATAAGGGGGTCCTGGGTGGAGTCATGTACTATTGAAGCCTTTCTGTGTAAGTTTCCATCACCTCTTGGCAGTAGGGAAGTTTGATCAAGGGCATGTGGTTTTTCCTTGAACTCACTGTACTGGCTTCTAGGGCATGTCTATCAGAAGACCTCTGAGTCCTTTATACCCTCATATTCCTCTAGGACTTGTCACTCATTCCTTGGATTGGTAGCTAGCCTGGGCCATGGTAAAGGATCGAGTCTTTCAGTAACCTTTGGGTCGTTGATCTTTAAACTTATGTGGATGGGGTTCTCTCGACGTTGCCTTAGGAAGTTGCGATAAACGGTTCTGGATCCTTTCACACCCTCAGCAAGGAGGTGCCTCCCTTCACTTCTGCTTTGGGTCGAAGCAACTGGGTTAAGAGAAGTCTCATGTTGATTAACACATTGATGAGTAGCTCGCTCCTCATTAGAAATATCCATGTTGAAGATCGGTGACCTTTCGTGTTTAAGGGTACCCAGGTGATGGTTAACATCCACCTGGTATTGGGCTCATGTAACTGAGTATGCCTAGCCTCATGGAACATTCTGAAGTGCTACTCATACTGCTCCTAAAGGATCTCATTCTTCATTGCTATCTTGTTGTTCTAAGCCTCTAACTCTTCGACTTTAGCTTGAAAAGCAAATTTCTTTCGTTCCTTCCTTCGCTACCTCACACTAGGCACGAGGGGAGTGTCGTTCTGTATGTTGTGGCTTCCTTCCCTCCCCATGTTGGAGAGAGATGCTTGGTCAAAGGAGAGTGTATGAATGATGGAAACCAGCTTAACAAAGCTAAAGAGAGTAGTAATAAGTGTCTATTCCCACAGACGGTGTCAAATGTTGATGCACAAAATCGATGACGACTTTGGAACAATGTAAAATGTCATGTTTGTGACCTTCGCTCGGTTGCTCCGGTCATCTAGTGATGATGATGTGTAAAGAGGTAGAAAAACACAAGATGTACGTGATTCACCCTAAGTCTGGCTACATCCACGGAGTAGAGGAATTCTCATTAATAGTGAAGGGTTTACACAAATACATAGGTTTAAGCATAATTATCACTAATGGATTCTAATGACTAGTTTAAGTACAATAATGACATTAGGAATTAACTATAGGAAAATGATCTACTTTTATAGTTGAGGAGAGTCTCCACCTTTCGTCCGTGGTCGATGTGGGCTATAAGCTTTATTCTGACGTTGACATGTGTTATGCTGTGATTGGCCTCCTGGTTAGAGGGAAACTCTTGTGCTTCAGCAAGGATGCCTCAGCATGAACCTCTCAGTGGGTCCTTGAAGGTACGACGTTAACCGATGCTCGGTAGTTTCGGGATTGGTTAAGAATGGTACAAACATTGTCCAATGGTACAATCTTGACCATTGATGAGGCACTCTATTCTCCAAGTTCCAGAAAAACGTTGTTGAGTTTTAAGGATGTTAGAGATAACAATTACCATGCTGAAACCCACATAGAAAATGGAGATGAATTTTTATGCATAACTTCCTACGAATATGGCCAGAAACGTATTCTAGAGAAAATGGACCGTATTCCGAGTGGTCTGTATACTACGACCATATGCCCCATAAAGAGTCACTTTATGGCCGGCCCTACCTCTGAGACCACGTAAAATTACACCTTGGCATAATCATTTAGGACATCTTGGACGAATAGCGATGCGTCGTATCTTAAAATCATCACACGGGTATCCACTAATGGGAAAGCTTATTACTAAGCTTTCTTATGACAAGATTCGTTCGAATCCTCCTATTTTTCTACAAAGAATTCAGGGGGACATTTGTGGACCATTTAGATATTTTATGATTTTGGTCTACGCTTCCACACATTGGTCACATGTGTGTTTATTGTCCACAAAGAACGTTGCATTCTCCAAACTGTTCGCTCAAGTTATCAAGCTCAACGCTCACCACCCTGATTATCAGATCAAATCTATTCGATTACATAATGGTGGAGAATTCACATCTAAAACTTTTGATCACTATTGCATGTCAGTTGGGGTTGAAGTTGAAAATCTAGTACCCTATGTTCACACCTAGAATGGCCTGGCAGAGGCATTCATTAAGTGCTTACAATGATTGTTCGATCGTTGGTCATACGTACTAAGCTCCTGATCGCTGCTTAGGACCATGCAATATTGCATGCAGCCATGTTGGTCCGCCTGAGGCCTATTGTGACCCAACTATATAACACCCTTCATTTGGTTACCGGATACGAACCCGATATATAACATCTACGCATTTTTAGTTATGCGGTCTATATGCCGATTTTGTCGCCCTTACGTACAAAAATGGGGCTTCAACGAAGGATGATAATCTATGTCAGATATAATTCTCCTTCGATCATTCATTACTTAGAACCGTTGACAGATGATCTGTTTACCGCTCGTTTTGCGGATTGTCACTTCTATGAGACAGTCTTCCCATAGTTAGGGGGAGATAAGAATGTTAACGTTCCTGAAGAACTACATTAATTATCGTGGATGACTCCCATTTTGTCTCATTTAGATCCCCGCACCGCTCAATTTAAAACTGAAATGCAGTGCATATTAGATCTCTAGAGCATGCCAGATGCTTTCACCGATCTAGCGCGAGTGACAAGATCACATATTCCAGCTGTGAATGTGCCTGCAAAGATGGATATACCAAATGTACGACAAACTTCCCTCCTAGATGTCACATCCCGGCCCGGGCCCCCACCACATCCCAAGTTTGACTCCACATAGCACGATATTATCCGTTTTAGGCCCCGAGCACACCCTCACGGTTTTGTTTCTGGGAACTCACGCGAGCAGAACTTCTCAGTGGGTCACCCATTCTGGGAATGCTCTCGCGCGAACTTTGGAGTTCTTACGGAACCCGAAGCCAGTGAGCTTCCAAAAGGCCTCGTGCTAGGTAGAGATAGGAATATACATATAAGGCTTACAGAATCCACTCCCCTAGGCAATGTGGAATGTTACACTGGAGGCCCAAGACACCAACTTTGGTGATCAACATACATTAGTGGCTAACCAATCATCTGCCCCTACACAAAAGCATGACAGGCCACTTGGTTCAAAGAATTCACACCCCCGGAAGAGGAAACCCACGGTACAAGCACCTGAAGAGCTTACCATGAATCCTACTGTCGCTTACTCATTCTATCCAACTCATGAGGAAATTCTAGATTACGGAAGCGTCTTTGAAGAAACAAATCATCATCCCTAGAATCGTGAGATTTCGATCTATTATGCAAGCTTAGATGATGTGTGGTGTAGAAATGAGATGATCGTTGACGATGCATTAGCATATGCAGTAGCTACTAAGATCATGTTAAGTGATGACATTGAACTCCGTTCCATTGATGAATGTTGACGTAGAACCGATTAGTCAAACTAGAAACAAGTCATCCAAGTTGAACTCAATTCGTTTGCAAAACGTAAGGTGTTTGGACCTGTAGCTCCTTCTTCTCCACATGTGAAGCCCGTTGGCTACAAGTGGGTTTTCGTTCGGAAGCGTAATGAGAAAAACGAAATTGTGCATTATAAAGCTCGTCTTGTTACGCAAGGCTTCTCACAACGCCCCGGGAATGACTATAACGAAACTTATTGACCCATTATGGATGTGATTACTTTTTGCTACCTTATCAGTTTAGTAGTTTTTGAAAAACTGAATATGCAACTGATAGACGTAGTAACTTCGTATCTCTATCAGGATCTTGATACGGAAATTCACATGAAAGTTCTGGAAGGACTTACATTGATTGGATCAAATATTTCCAAACCCCGGAACACGCTCTCAATTCGGCTAAGGCGTTCACTCTATGGTTTGAAGCAATCTAGAAGAATGTTGTATAACCGTCTAAGTGAGTATTTGACTAGTCAGGGATATGTGAACAACGAACTATACCTTTGTGTGTTCATTAAAAAGTCACATTCCAGTTTTACGATAGTTGCAGTATATGTCGATGACATGAACCTTATCGGAACTCATGAAAAGCTCGCGATAACTGCCGCGCACCTGAAGTCAGAATTTGATATGAAAGATATAGGAAATACTTAATACTATCTCGGTCTTGAGATAAAGCACTGTTCGGATGGAATCTTAGTACATCAATCAAACTACACCTAGAAGGTGTTGCACCGCTTTAACGAGGATAAAGCGAATCCTTCGACTACTCCCATGGTCGTTCGATCGCTAGATGCAAAACAAGATCCCTTCCGTTCAAAGGAGGATGATGAAGAGATTTTAGAGCCTGAAGTTCCTTATCTAAGTATGATAGGCACTTTATTATACTTAACTCAATGCACTAGACCCGACATCTCCTTCGCTTGCACCAATACACAGACATTGGACTAGTGTTAAAGACATCTTCCACTACCTTAAGGGTACTACAGATTTAGGCTTGTTCTATCCCTATGGATCCTTGAGTAATGTCGTACCCCCCTGCACTTCTCGAGTCAATTCTCTTGTTGGTTATGCCGACGCAAGATACTTATCTGATCCACACAATACGCGTTCTCAAACGGGTTATGTTTTAACTGTTAGAGGCACTGCAATTTCTTGGAGGTTAACTAAACAAACCTTAGTTGCCACTTTGTCTAACAACGATGAAATTCTCACCTTACATGAAGCAACTCGGGAATGCTTTTGGTTGAGAGTAGTTGTGGGCCATATTCAAAGCTTCTACAATCTTTGCCCTGTCATGGATGTCCTGACAACGATCTATGAAGACAATGCATCATGCATTGAACAACTCAAGAAGGGTTACATCAAAAGAGACAACACCAAGCACATTGCGCTGAGGTTTTTCTTCTCACATTAACAACAAAAGCATTAGAAGATTGAGGTCACATAAATCCGTTCACAAGACAACCTCCCCGACCTCTTCACCAAATCACTACCGAATGCGACGTTTCAGAAGCTTGTTCAAGGAATTGGTATGCGTAAACTTTCTGAGTTGTAACATTGTTATTTCTCTTTGGAATTGTGTCAAACTTAGGGGTAGTATCATGAAGAATACTTGCTTGTTCTTAATGTACTATTTTTCCTTACGATTAGGAACATTATTCCCACTTGGTTTTTGCTACCTAACTAGGTTTTAACAAGGCACCCACCTTGGGTTGATCGTATCCCTGATGACATCTTGTAGATGTTTCATTTGACTTTGCATTACTCACGCATTTTTCCTTAGACTATGGATTTTGTCCCTACTAGGGTTTTTGCCATAGCCTTAGGGTTTTTTGTGAGACTTACTTCCTTATGCAAGTTCCTACCTTATTGAGAATATCATTGTTCCCAAAATCAATGCCGGCGAGTCGACTTCCTCAACTTTTACATGATGCTGAATCTACCTTGAGTATTTACACATAAGGAGTGTTATGAACTTTCCTAGTTTAACTATGATTGTGTAAATCCTAAATTAGATTTGATTCTTGTTATTCTTTCCTATATGAACTTGTATTGCTTAGGGATGAAGAATTTCTTCGCCATCTTATTACTATAAATAAAGGCACTACGTAGGGAGGAATAATTAGGGGTCGTTCGGTATGGGATCCCATACCGAAACCCTTGTCCCGATTCCCAAACCGAAATTTTCGGGAATCCCAATTTCAATACCGATCCTAAACCAAATTTTTGGGATTCCAATTTTCGGGAATCCCGAAATGTTTTTGGGCTTTTAGGCTTTTGGGCTTTTGGACAAAAAACCAATATTGGGTTGTGCCCAGAATCTGTCAGTCCAAGTAATTAACCTACCTATTAGTCCAACTAAGTGTAGTGAATGTGAGAGCCCATATGGGTTTAACTTTATTAAACAAACAAAAAAAAAAATTGGGATAATTGATGTTGGCCTGATTAGGCCTTACATTAAAGACAGTGGTTGCACGGCACCAAGTGATATGATAATTAATGGTGGCCCAAATGTGCCTGGTTTGGTGATTGCAGCTCTAGGATTAAATGAACATATGAGCAGCAATAGTGAAATAGAACATGTCAAAAGCAATCTGCCAATCTGCCTAATCTGTGTACAAATCTGCCTATTCAAAAGCAATCTGCCAATATGTGCACAATAACATCTGCCTATTCAATTTCTACTACACATGCATGCAATAAAAATAAATTAAGTACCAAATCCAAAAGCAAAAATATTAGTTACAAGCCAAGGTTTTAACTTGAGGTGGTCGAGGAGGTGGAGGTGGCATTTCATTTTCTTGTGTTGTATTCTCCTCACCTCCCAAATTAGCCGTGCCTAAAACAATAAACCACAAATCATTTACAATGAATTCTAGTCTAATATATAATAAATACTAAGAAAATAAAAGAGGAAATTAAATTGTTTACTTACTTCTTTCTAAGCGTTCAAGCTCCTTGTAGAAATGGAATTCGTCAAGTGTAGGCTCCTTGTAGAAACAAAATTCCTTTCCTCTAAGCCAATCACTAGTACACACTAAAGCCTCAACCGTTTTATGTGTTAAAGAAGTTCTAAAAGGATCAACAACTCTCCCACCAAGACTAAAGGCATTCTCACTAGCAATGGTGCTACTAGGAAGGGCCAATACATCCTTAGCAACTTTACTAAGAGTTGGATATTGAGCACAATTTCCTTTCCACCAATCCAAAAGATTGAAACCCTCACATGTTAGGCTTTGATGTGGATCATTGAAGTACATATCCATTTCATTGGCTATCTCATTTTGTTGTGCCGCCGCTCTCTTTCGTTTGATCTTCTTTGTCATCCTTGAAGCAACATCAATATCTTTGATCACACACCCCCCCCCCCCACATCATCTAGTACAACAACACTTGATCTTTAGTCCACATTTGAGGTAGCATTACTACTAGTACTACTACTACTAAGGACCACACCCTTCTTATATGCATTATACAACTTGGTTTTATAGCCTTTAACCCTTACTTTCTCCTCCCTTATTTTGTCTCATCCATAGCCAATCTCTTCTAGATTTGTCTCCAACATATCAAATTTGTACCTCAGTTCGAGTGCTTGGGCTACAAAGAGAATATGATTCACCTTTTTCAATGTGACCCCAATATTTGTCAAACTTGAGCTTCATTGAGGTAGCCACACTTTGCAAAGTGGCATTAGAGGCATTTAAAATTTGTTCTTGTATCACCATTTGCAAGGCAATCACCGTGCTAAGTATTAAGTGTGACGTTGGAGCAAAGGTTGCACTCAATGTCAAGGTGGCATCATAAAACTTTTTAAGAAAGTGAGCAAAACTCATCGACCTTTCCCAATCATACACCTCCGGAGGACCCACCCACTTGACCTTTCTTGTCACCCCATCAACCTCGTTTGAGACCTCCTCTTTAAAGTAAGCAATAAAAGAGTAACACTCAAAGGCCATCTTAGAGAACACATTCTCCTACAGTTCTACAAACACATCTCTCTCCCTTCTCTCTCTTTGCCGCTGGCCCCTTCCCCTTAGTCAGATAAAATATGCTACAACATATATGTAGTTTTTCCTTCGATTTGAGGTGCTGGTTTTGCTCATACGCATAATTAATAAATGGAACAAATCATAGCAAGGGATAGAATTTTGATTTTTATGTGCAAATTTTTATTTTTCTTTTATTGATAATGAAACTCTCATAAAATGTTTTCAGATTGAAACCTCATCGTAGACAAATTTAGTTTTTGTAATTTGTAATGTTGTTTTGTCTAATTTTTTTTTTTTTTTTGAAACTTTTATATTAAGACCATTCAACTTTATAATCCTGGACACCATTGATTGA
Source organism: Pyrus x bretschneideri (assembly GCF_019419815.1). Lineage (NCBI taxonomy): Eukaryota > Viridiplantae > Streptophyta > Magnoliopsida > Rosales > Rosaceae > Pyrus > Pyrus x bretschneideri. The sequence continues at coordinate 997,524 of NW_025999657.1, forward strand.
AAGCATTTGTAACTCATTGCAAAATTATAGCATATTTCCTTATTGGACATAGCCCATTCTTACGAGTGAACCACTTAAACCATGTTGTTCTTATATTTGTTTAGAGCGTGTTAACAACTTCGGGCTTCTAGAAGCCATGAATGACACTGACACCTAGCAATATGTCAGGCAATTCAAGCTAACTAGAAAAGATGGATAACCTATTCAGCTGGAATTACAATGCTATACAGTTCTTCTCTAAATCAATAATCTCAATTGCATTATTAAGGTGTGAAGTTCATTTCAAGCACCTAATGTGAATTCCTAAGTTCATATGGTTCATATGAATATAATTTAGGACTCTCTTTTCATTATGTTCAATACTCTACGCAGAGATTCTCGAATCTTATCTTAGAGTATTTTCCTTCTTTACCAAAAATAGAAATTCCTTGTTGTACACACACATGATGCTATGAACTCGGTCAACAATTGCTTGAAAAGAAACTCTTCGGACCTTGAAAAATGGGAAGCCAAGAGATGTGAAAGATAAAGAGCCTCCAAAAATCCCAATTATTTGCAGAATTTTACTAGATGAGGATGAACAAAAGAAACTAAAAACTCCAAAGGCTTAGCTTTACTAAAAAATTGTTGATTTGATATATAATAGCACTCAAATTAAACCCTCTTGTTGACAATTGTAGTATATGAATAAATATGGATTGTTCTAGACCAGGGATTAGGAAGAATTGCTAATCTACTTAAAACTGACTTTAAAACATAAAACTAGGCTTAAAAACACTTAACTAGACTTATATGATTCAAAACAAACTAAATAGACTCAAAACAACACAAAACAATAAAAAAGACTCAAACTAGACACTAGGACTTACTTTGGACGAAATTTGAATTGATTATGACTCAAAACACTCAAAAACACAAGCTAGGACAGATTCTAACTAATTTGACACACAAAGTAAAGGGGGATTGGGTTTTTGACAAATTTAAAGTAAAAACAAGTAACTTAAAGACTTAAACAAAGTTTGGCATGAAATTGGGTGAATGGATGGGTGATAAGCTAGCTAGAGGGTCCTTCTCCACACATGACACACTTGCATACAAATTGATTTCTAGTTGCTTTTTCAATAAACCATGAACCTCAACACCCCAGATTAACCATGACATCATTAATTAACCATCAGATTTTCCTTACGTCATTGAATTGGATGGAATACGCATCGGCAACCAAATTATTCTTCAATAGTTCCCTACATGAACAACATAATAGAGATACAATCAAAGATCATTAAGCTTTGTGAAAATCATAAGCATTGACAAGGCATTCGTAACTATGACATCATGATACTCATGCCAGGAATTTAACTTAACATGATTGTGACAAGCAACCTTTACTACTTGTGAATATAAGTTTGTAACGATTATGTGGAACTCCCTTATATTCTAGTATCAAATTCAAGCATGCAAACTAAGTAGGCCTCCTTAGTCAACATACAAGAATAAGTTCTTAATCAAACGGTTAAGTAAATTGCATCCACAATTTATGAAATCACAACTAGAATTAATCAATTCATATCGCAAATATAATCATGGTTTCAAAGTCTCCTCTAGCTAAAACAAGTTTAGCCTCTCATGTTCACAGCAAAACAAAGAAAATATAAATTAAACATTGAAAATAAAGATTGAATACACCTAGAAACGTTCCAACAATCCAACAATCCAACTTGAATAGCAAAGTCCAAAGATGCTTCTCCTCTCCTTCTTCCTTGCTAGGCTGCGGCACAAGGGTGTAAGGGTGTGAAATTGGTTTGTGGTATGTTATTGTGAAGGATTGATGAATGGCAGGGAAGTATAATGGAGGATAGGGTGCGGAATTTATGTAGGAAGGGTGATGAAGGTTGTGGATGGGGGTGTGTGGATGATAGATGAATAGGTGAATGATATATGAATGTGTATGTGATATATGGGTGCGGCACAAGGTATATATTTTAGGGAAAGGATCAAGGCTTTAATTAAGTGTTTTAGGAAAGATTTTGACCCCAAATCCTTAAGGAAAAAGGGTGATTAAAGTCAGAATCCTAGGGGAGAGAGGATAGGAAACTTGCGGCAGCATCAAAAGGGAAGGAAAAGGAGCCTCCTTGCACGACAAGGAAAGGGAAAGGGTAAGGTTGTGCAACACCAAGGTAGGAATGTAATTTAGGCTTCTAGAACATATATTTAAGTGTCCCAAATCAATTAGGAACCCCCTATGCAGATGGAACATAAGTAGGAAAAGATTAGGATTGACTAAGTCAAAACAAGGAAATTTGACTCATGTTTCCTTCTTTGTGGTTGATTCTTTTTCTTTCAAGTCTTGAATTAATTTCTTCCACCTCTTTAGCAGATTCCTAGCCTCCTTTGGTCTTCAATTTCGTCCATCCACCTTGCTCCAAGCATGTGCTAACCATTCCAAGCCCAAAACTGCTCCAAAATGCTCCAAATTGCACTTTCTTGCCACTTTAACCAATTGGACCTACAAACACACGAAAATAACTCAAAAACTAAAATAACTAAGAACTAACAACATAAATGTAAGAAAACAAGCTAACTAAGTTGCATAAATATGCTCCTATCAATTGTCCTGAATTTAAACCATATTTCACTACAAACCTCTTCAGATTTTTAGTAGTACCACAAAAAATAATAATAATAATAATTAAAAATAAAAAATAAATAAAAAAACACCATTATGTCACCAGCAAATAAGACATGAAAAGGTGGCAAGGCCCTCAGTGGGGCATAAATTTCAATAAAACCACCACCATATTTCGCAAGAAAAGTAACACTCCGGAAGCAAGAAAAATACCACGTAATCGTTTGGGAATGATTGACAACATGAGATTTGATGTCTTCTTGTATTACCTTGACAATTACTTTAAGGTGACAAATTTCTTGTTGTGCATATATTACATTACTAATTTACAATCTCATGCCTCACACTATAAGGTTCCACCGAGTTTGAGAGCATCGAGGAGAGGCCAAAGATCATATACAGTGAGATAGCCAGTGATGTTTCAAATAAAAGAACTAGTTTCCGTAGTTTAGAAGTGTAGTACGATCGATGAGTAGGCACCGGCGGGGCCAATTAAGGCCCACAAGGGTCACTTGACCCTTCTCACCATCTTGAAAATATGTCTTCTTATATATTATATCCAAGTTTTCTCATATTTGTATAGTAATATTTGCTGCATGAAATATAATCTAATATCATATGTGCTTGATAAGCTCATATTTATATATATTTTACATCAAATTCACTTGTCTTTTCTTAGTTAGTTCCTTATATTTTTGAGCTATTTACTTTTTTTTTGTGTTTTGTAGGATTTGTCAAGTAAAGAAAAGAAAATAACACAAGTGGAATTTTAAGTAACAAATTCGTCAAAACTGCCTGTGCAGGTCAGCTGACTTTGGAAACAAGTTACCGACAGCTCAGAATGAATTAGAGAATGTGCCTTATATGCTTGGAAAGCTACGGATGTCTATTTTCTGGAGCATTTCGTAGATTGTTAATATCATTTTTCTAGAAGAAGTTATAGCTGTTTTAACACTAAAAGGTTCCCAAGAGGCTGAGCAGTTTGTAACTGACAAGAAAGCATTGAAAGCAATAAATCCAATAAAACTAGCAGCCAAAACTGATGCAGCCAAGAACAAACCAGCTGACACCTATTCAAATATCAGAGGAAATAGAATTAAAGATGAGGATTAAGAGGGAGTAATTGGCATAAAGGCTACCCAAGGAGTTACAATTGTTTTACATTTCCTCTCACTAATTGTCATCACTAAATGGCTATTAGTGGGTGAGTTAAGGAGAAGAAAATGATGTAGCAAGAATTGGTTTAAAAGTAGCATTGGGGAAGGAAGGAAAAAATGAGAGCCTTAGTCGATTTCTTTCGGTTCTATTTTCTCAAACTCATGTCTATCTTTTGTTTTAACTTAAGGATTGTGTAACTAAATTTTTAGTAGTTAGGGGCTGTTTGAAGCCCCGAGTATGATTGCAAGTTTGTTATGACATTTCGTTTAAATTACTTTTATGAATGGATGAAAATTGGTTCGCTACTTGTCTCATTGATGAATTCTTTATGTGTTTTCTACGAATGCATACTTAGTAAGCATATCTATGATTCTAATGCTATGAATATGTGCGTGCATGCCCTTGTCGAATGAGGACCTACATATGTTCTAAAGTAGTACTTGTTAATTGCGATTAACATGTGAATCAATTTCTAGGATAAGTAAGACAACGCTAGTACTTACGATGCCTTGTGATGACTCAAACTCTTTTCGTTCTTAATGATTTCTACTTGTTAAATCTATGAACACACCATTCTAGATTGCATGTTAGGGACTAAGTTAAGTTGAAAATGTCATTCTCTTAACATACTACATAAGAAAGAGTAATAGGTTGAGTTCTAACATTGAGCCAACTTGAGCATCTTCATCCGGAAATAGAAGGAATTTGAATGAAACATAACATTTTTGCATGATTATTTGGTGGTGGATAGCAATTCCCCTAGCTTGTGAACTACAATCTATTTTTATTATTTAAAATCTGTTTCTGTTCTGTTTTTGTTCGATTTAATTTAAATAGCAAATCAACTCCAAAAATCCCAAAAATTTGTGAGTGTAGCTCTGTGTGTCTAGTGTTTGCATATAAAACTTCGTAGACTTTAGATAAATGTAAGTCCGTCTAATAATTATTTTTCGATGGCTGACCAGTAGGGACAGCAGCCCAGTTTTTATGACATTTTAAGTAACTAGATAAAACAATCTTCTGTGAGAAAGACCCTTATTTTCATATGCTACAATTGAAAATTTTTAGAGTTAATAAGGAAAATCAATAGGACATTTGTGTGCTACTTTGTGGTGTGCTTTTAATCCTATCAGTGCTTAAAGATCAGGAAGCCAAGACACTTTGGCATAGGGTGTTGGGTTTCTACCTATGCATCCTGGGTTTGAAACTCTCTTGTCCTCTAAATTATTATAATAGGTTTGAATCATTCTCCCTCCCTTTAATAATAATTAAAAAAAATAAAAAATAAAAACAAGAGACGAGGACACTTGGGCTTAGGTGCATGTTGTCGATGCAAATTTCCACCGTCTTCAGTCTTGACAAAAATGCACCTGCAAAACAATCAACACCTTTGATCAAAGACCTAAACCTCACGCCCCCATGAGGATGTTTTGGGGGGGGGGGGGGGGTGTGGGGGATGGTTAGGCCAATGGATCTCCGATGCCTAAGTCAGTTTCTTTGAGAGAGTAAGTGTTTAGGGCTTTTTTAGGGTAGCAAAGGCCTTTGAAATTTAGTAGAATATGGGGTATACATAGGGGAGAGGGTCTGCCATAGTGTTAGGGTTTTACCCCTACACATGGCGGCATCCTATTGGCCAATGTTTATGGAGAAATATTCTCAAGATATTAAATAGGAAATAATATCTTGAGATAATGGAGTAATTATCCCTAATTGATTTAAATTGGGATTACTTACTTGATTGGAGTCAATCTTCAATTGGGAATGTATTAAAGATAGGATTTGGGTAATTAATCCTTATCTTTAATGCTTATTTTCCTTGCCAAGGGTAGGTGAGCTATGGGCAATCATATTCAGTTGCTAAGAACTTCAAGGGTCTGAATTGCGCTTGGGAGTATTTGAGGAGCCTACCCATTTAATGAGGGAAATCTTGTCTTTCTTAACCAAAAATCTATGTGGCGCCTCTAAGATTTTTAGAATTATTTTAGGCTCCATACATGTCACTTCATTCCTTGCCTCAAGTTTTTTAGTTTATTCACATGTGTGTCTAGAATTTATTTAACTTTTTTAATAAATTTAAATTAGCATTTGATACTCTTATTATTTGTTTATGTTTCCAATCTCTTTCCTTGATAGAATTTTGGTCATACTTGTATTTTTTTTAAAAAAAACAGGATATACTTAGCATTAGTATTATTATCATATGATTTTGAAATGATAACATGGTTCGGTTGTAAATTTCAAATTTGTAATATTCATAATTATTTTTATTGATGTGTAAGATTCTACATATTAAAGTTAGATTGACCATCCTTATTAGAAATTCTGCTACGCTGAGTAGGTATTTTAAGGTTGATTGAACTTGATCTCGCATATGAGCACTTTTATGTCTATTTCATGTCACTGCATTACTATTCTCAGACTTACTACTTAATAAAACATAAACCGACATTTACAAATGTCAAATAACCTTATCAATTATCCTATGGCTAAAAACTTACTTTACGACTTAAGATTCATAGATTACGTGTCTTGAGAATGCAAATTACTTGCTATCTCGTCCCATTCTAAGAGTCCCTACATCTTAAGTTACACCTAGGACTCACCCAATCAATCATCCCTAATCATGCATTAGTTCACACGTTGGATCAATGGATGTTTTTGCTTGGGATGTGCTATCTATATACTTCTTTTTATTTTTCACATACTCTTTATTAATTTATATCCCTTTATCTTCTTTAATTCATCCGATCTGACAGCCGAAAATTAAAAGAGTGAGAAGTAAAAAAAAATGTATGGATATCACACCCGTTCTGCTTACCCTAGTAGTCGAAGACTCGACATTGAGCTTGCCACGAGGAGACAATCACGTATTGTCATGCCAATTGTTCTTCGAGCATATTCGAACAATATTAATCAATAACGTTATGTATTTCGGAATCTACAATTTCAAAAATCACATTTGATTATAGGATATTACTTGTTGGAAATTACCTGATCATAGTAGTTGTTTTAAATCCAGCTTACACCCTAGGCTGAACAATGGACCACTTCTAATTATCTTTTTCTTTTTCTTTTTCTAAAGCATGTATGTCAATGAGCATTTTTACTCATCACTATAATTATAATATATGTTCACCGCACACATCATCATTGATACATGTCTTTTCAACCAATTCTGGTTAACTTTAATATCAAATGCTCCTTTTCCAAGTTTAATAATAAAAAAAAAAATTAAAAAAAAAAAAAAAAAAAAAAACCTAGAGTTAAGTGGAAAGACTTGTCAAATAATACAGTACATGATAAGCATAGGCTATAATTTATGGTTGGTAAGCAAAAATGCACCCATGTACATCACATAAGGACCACAAGTCCGCAATTCCAACTAATGTTTTCTGAGTTATCCCATTCACAAGTCCCATATGGCAGATGGCAGATGGCAGATGGCAGAAGGCAGAAGGCAGAGCAAACAACTCTGCCTAACATTATTAATTAGACATGAAACGAAAGTAGTAGGAGTAGGACCGACCTAACAACACCAAAAGGTAGCTCACGGAAAAGACCATATCAGAAAAAAAAAAGTTGCACACCCAAATAGCTAGCTGGCCCTTATCTTCTGGAACTATTTACAATCAGCAATTTTGAATAATTTCCACATGAGGAGGGAAACGTGGCCAGTTCATGGCCATCCCAATTGTCAAATTTCAAAAGCTCACTTCTACACCCTCTGGTCCTCGTTTACAAATCAAGCGTCCAATACATGTTAAAATTTGACAGAACACATGGTTACGGACTCGACTTGATTTGGCTGAGTGAAGTGAGAGGAGGACCACCACACTAGCCTTGTGGATGGGACAAGGTCCGCGACGTCACCGGGTGTTGGAGCCGTTGATCTGAGGAATGTTGCAGATGCCTTGCCTTGTTAGCTCAGCTAGTACACCTTCAGTGGAAGGAGGCTTAAGGCCTAGAGGGAGGGGTAGCCATGGCTTGCTCATTGCCTCCTTCACAACCTTGTCAACAACTTCTTCTGCCTGCAGCATATATATTACCTTGGTGGTTAGATATGTGCCGGAGCTGTTACTAGCACTTCAAAATAGTTCTCTATACTTTTTCAAAGTGAAACAACTGAAAGGATTGAGAACATATACATGACAACGATTTTGAAGTGCCAATAACTAATCCCGTCAAATTAATAATTTTGCATGCATGTGCGTGATTTGAAGCCAAATTCAAACGACCTGTTTGGCCAATATGGATAAGCATTATTTTGGTGCAAACTATTCTCAATCATATAATTGAACGAGTGGCTTTTCAATGTTGTTCAGTTTGATTTTTATAATGCTTTTCCCACAATGACGACCAATTGGACAAATAACAATTGAAGGCTAAATTTCACTTTTTGCACCTATACTTTAATTCAAACTTTACCAACAGTTGTTTATCAAACATTGAAATTCAAGAACAATTTCCACTTCGAATTTCAATGTCGGGTAAACGACTGTTGGTTAACTGCGTGAGCAATCACATACCATTCCCCTCACGCAGAAGGGCATTTGAGTCAAGAAAATGAACAGAAATTCAAGGCCTTGTCCTTGAAAGTGTGTGTCACAGTAGAAACTTGAAGGTTTTCACTAAATTTAATTAGATGCAATGTCAAAATTTAGAGCAATGTGCATGAACTAAGAATCTGGGTTTGTGGTGTTACCGGATGAATGTCGAAAGAGTTTTGTGGCATGCTGTACCCATGGCCATTTTCAACTGCATGACCTCCTGCATTTTGAAAACCTGATGTGTTCTGCAATTTGCAAACGAAGGAGTGAAATTACACCTATGAAGATATATTACGTATATAACCAAAGAGTAGTAGATATTTTAATTCATCGGCATACTCACTTGAGGATAAGAGGAATAGCCACCTTGTTCAGGTGGCATTACTGGGCAACCCCATGCATCAGCTTGTAACTGTACGGTTTAGGGTTTATGTTATAACATATTTTACGATACACAAACAGCTTATATCTACTACATATATTTACTTGTGAAGATGAAGAACAATGCATTACCCCTGGATAAGGGTTCCAGTACTGCCAACTTTGATCTGATGGTTGCCACTGGGAGTGGGGATAGCCAGGTTGGCCCCACATCTGGACGGTGGCCGGATGACTGCTGGCAGGTGGTTGTGATCCCCACATTGGATAGGCTGGAGGCATTGATAGGGTGGGATTGGTGTAATGATATGGGGGGAAGGCCATGATAGGCCTGTGACTATAAGGATAATAACTCCTCTGGTGAATTGGATCTCTAGTATGATGCGGCTGCAGCAATCTCCGGTCTTCTTCCTTGGGTAGGATGTGCCTCTTATGCATGCGGTATTTCTGCTCACATGATAACAATACTAATTAATCATCTCACCGTCACAATCTGAATGCCAAATATGGTATGAACACTAAAAAAACAAGGATTTGAAGCTTTAGAATTTCAAACAATAAGATGATACATGCTTAATTGGCAGGTAGAAAAGTTCTTTGGACACAAATTTTATCCCATTCATGAGATTCGGTAGAAAATGATTATAACGAAACAGAACATGATTGGTTATCATAGAATTAGAAAAATGCGCACCTGGAGATGGCTTGCTACATTATGCCTTGTCAAACCTTCAGTTTTCATCAGATCAAGTATTCGAGAAGGAATGGCTTGATCCACACCCAATTGCTCTACTGCCTGCACAAATTTCTTATGCAGTTCGGATGTCCAATCTACCTGAAACCAAACATAAAATTGCAAATGTACTAAGATTTTCAGAATCTTCAAGTGCTCGTACGTACTCAATAATTGAATTGAGCACAAATAAAATAAATAATTTTCCAAGAGGATTACTAGTGTATTAATGCATGACCAACACACATAAATGTTGTCTGTACCAGTACGGGGTACGAATTGAAAAAGCTCAAATAATCTATCATGATTTGATGTTAAATCAAGTACCTTCATCTTCTTCCGATTAGATTTGCATGAAGAATTGGGAACTGATGCTTTACTCAGATTTTCAGCAGCACCACCATTATCATTGCCACTGTCTATATTATCCGGGTGATGGGACATATCAACCTGACTCTTAGACCCATCACCTGAGTCATTTTCCTTTTTAACTGCCGTCTTCCTAAGCATAAGATGAGGTTCGCTTGTGAGAAGATTCCCTTCATCAATTGGATTGTTACAAGTATTTTCGACTGATTTAGTTTCAATGTCATGCTCCCCACTCTCCTTCTCTGATAGGCAGTTAATTTGATCTTGGCAATCTCCATGGTCCAGTAATCGTGATACTTGTTTAAGCTGCGGTGTTGAAGGAGCTGGGTACTTATCACACCCTGCTGATTGTTCTTGGTCATTTTCATGGACCCGCAGAACATTTTCTGTTTCTTTAGAGATTTTACAGTTCTGTTCTTCATTTTCCTGTTTGGGCTGCACCATGGATACTAGTGATTCTTTGACAGGCTTGAGCGTTTCAGAGATGACACTTCCTCCTGCATTGAATGCCTGCTCAGGATTTACAAAATCAGAAAATTTCTGCTTGCAAGAATTGCATAATACTTTGTGGTAGATCTTGAAACAACATTTCCACACTCGACAGACCTTATGAACCACATGCTGCCAAATATTCCTAAGTTTGTCCTCAGAGAGTGGTTTCCGCAGAAATTCAACTGCACCAAGCTGAAAATAGAACGTCATGACAACATATGATTCACAGGAAATGGAGTTAGAACCTTCAGCTTTGGTTTGAGTATTAAGACCATAGAGCTAAACTTGAACCAAAAAAATGTCAGTTCCATTGAAAAGTGAATTAAGAGGTTAGAGCAGATAGCTTACCGCTATACACTTCATCATGGTGCTCAGGCAATGAATGTTTGAAGTCACTGTAAGAAAGATTTGGCAGCTTCACATCAGGAATAAAAGTAATATTTAATTATCTAAATTGTTATTAAAAATTCGGATACAGATTCAGCAAATAAAACACAAAAGATGTTTATAAGCAAGTTAACAGACAAAACCATTAGAAGAACTAAAACAGAAACAAACTACAAATCAAAAATCAAGAACACAGTTTTGTGGCGAACTTAAAATGGTTAGAATTACTTTCTAAACTTACTAATGATAGGCAACTCCTTCGCAGTTTCAAGAAATTGGAAACCCAAATGGCCATTGTTTGCATTTACCTGGGACCAATGAACAGAGTGGGTTGCTTTTGTCATCAAAACGTCTCTGAAAGTAGCATAATTAGGTTATAGTTTCGTTTTAAGTTCATTACCTCAATAATTGCAACATGGAAACTTTCAGGGTTGCTTGAAAATGCTGACAATGCTTCGTTTTCATTGCAGAATGCAGTAACTGCAATCAACACAATAATTTTACCCAAAATGTGTATACATAAAGCAGACATTGAAACAAACAATTTAAACTAAAGCAGTATAGTAACATAGAAGTTAAACCAACACTAAAATATGCAAATATGCTATTTAGATCTAAACTGCATTCAACAAATCAGTTTAGTTCAGAGAATTACATTATTTTAAATCAAACAAGTATCCAACTATTCAACTTTAACCAAAAAAATTAAAAAAATAAAGGTAAAAAATCAATGGTGGTTGTTGAGAATTGCAAGAAATTGATTCTTCTTCCATGGCAATGTAGCTTCCTAAGTTCCATACGACTAAAATCCAAATCGACATTTGAAGAATGCATCTATATAAGGAAGCATTATAATTGAGATGCCTTTGACAAGGGGGACCAGCATACTCCTGGAATGTTAATGAACAAGTGCAAAAAGAGTGAAATTAAATAGGTTTCTAGTTTCGGAAACAAAATTGTTTTGCTAAGAAAGAAATATCTCTAACCAATATAATCCATTGCCTCAAGCTTTGATCTTATCTGCGAAGCAGAAGTGGTGTCTCCATCAAGCAGAAGAACTCTGAGGCCCTTTGGGAAATCTTTCCACTCCTGCAAATCATTGGCAGTGCAAACCATAGCTGGTTTGGCATCCTTTCTCAGGCTGCTGTCCTTGTGTACTGTTGCTCCAGATCACAGCTTTTAACCACGACCATCCAATTAATCAACTCTGCAAGATAAATCACTAATTAAACACAACCATCAATTCTTGATCTAATAATCTCAAAGCAAATAAAAGAAACAAGAGATTGAACAATTTATGAACTGGGAAATTCTTGAGAGTCAAAACTAAAACAACAGACAGTATAAGATCTTCACCATCTCAATAGAAAATGAAGAGGTTAAACAAAAACAAAAAGGCAATAATACCGTCTGAAACAAAAACTGGGAAATTCTTGGGAGTGAAAACTAAAACAACAAACTTCACAGTTCAGGCAAAGGCATGCATGCACATATAATTAAGCTCAAAAGCAGCAGAAAAGCCAGCAGTATATAATATAGCTCCCCAAAGGCGAAAAATATAAACACACACCAACAAGATCAATATATATGCCAAAGAAAATGCAGTGAAAGATAAAATATTTCTTACTATTCACCAAAACACAAAAGGATAAAACCTTTGTCACCTCAAAAGGCTCTCCTTCAGGTCCTCTTCCACATCTTGGATGTATGCAGAAAGCTGCTTATAAGAGAGAGAGAGAGAGAGAGAGAGAGAGGCTTAAGTGCGTCTTCTGAAGGCGTCTGAGGCCTCTGCAAACATTTACCATCGGGTGTTTACGGACCACAGAATATGCAAAAAGTCTTTTCTCTTTCAATACAAAATTTTCTCTCTCAGCACACCTATTTTTTGGTGCATATTCCAAAACCTACCGGACATGCACTTTTTCTCCTAATGAGAAATAATACTTGCATTCCCCCCTAACGTAATTTTACCTGTAAATAATGTTATTTTACTGTAAAATATTATAATCAGAGTCATTTAATTTCATAATTTTTATTTGAAGATTATTACTAAAAAAACATTTGTCGAACATGAGATTATTTAATTATGCAAATGTGTCAAATAAAGCTATGCACCAAGTAACATATTAAAAATGAATTGTTTATTTATTTGATACATTTAGATGACCAAATGATTTTCGATTCGAATGATTCTTTTGTAGGGATAATCTTCAAATGAAAATTAAGAAATTGGACGTTTCTGATTATAATTTTTTTTATGGTAAAAATATGTTATTTGCAAGTGGAAGAATGAGTTCATCTCTCCAAAGGTGAATGCAAGTATTATTCTTTCATTATACAAAATACAAAGTGATACGTTACGTATCATAATACAAGTGAAGATATACTAAAACCTTATATTATAACACGTAATGTACCAATTTGTATTCTAGATGGATGAAAAAGGATTCTCTCCTCACACAATGCATATTATTTCATATATTACAATGCATTAATGGTTTTGTGTTTATGAAAAATATTCCCTTGTCAGATTATTTTTAATATAATCATAATTTAGACATGTTTATATTGTTCAATTGGGAATCTCAATCATTTATCTTGTATTAATGTTTAATTCATATCTATTTCTTTTTCAAATAGCAATATTGGGACAAAGAAATTGAACTTATGACCACGTGTATGAGGACGAACAGTTTTAATATTAGGACATAGAAAATCGAATTCAGGATCACATATATAGAAATAAATGCTTCTAATCAACTCGGTTATAAGCTTTTCAAGATAAGGTACGATGTTCATTGATATAAAAAAGGAATATGTACAAATAGAGGATATAGTGCATTAAAAGAGTCTTGATAAAAATCTTGTCAAAAATTTCGACCTGGTAAAAAGAAAAAAAAATATCATTTACCAACAAAATTACAAAGTTATACTATTCTTAAAAATAAAACCAGTCATTACATCAGAAGATTTCTCGAACCACAACATGAGGAGGTTTCTCCAACCACAGCTATCAGCTTTTTGCAAATTCCCCATTCGTTATAGTCTAATTGTTCATCTTTACTAAGCTGTAGTGGCCATTTAGGATTCTCCTCTTTTAATCAGAACGTAGGTTGGGAATTAATCAGACACTCAACTAACATTCCATTTTAGTTCTTTTAGCCACTTCTGACCACGTCACACTTTTCCATAAAGATTGATTAGTATCCTTTATATTATGATTTATTTTTCGCTTTTAGTTAGAGCTGTGATCTCCACCTATAATTTTCTTATCATATAATGGCCCACAATTGAATCATGATGCAAATGCTCTCTTCTTGTAAAAAACTTTGGTTTGCTTAGAAGTAATTTTAAAATAACTAATAGTGTTCTACAGAAGTTAAAAATTATTCTAAGTTGAAAACATATTTGAAGTGTTTTTTTTTTTTAAATACTTGTTGTGTGCTTCCACTTAAAGTGTCTTTACATGAAGCGTTTGCATTTTTCTTAAGAATTTCGATGTACACCAAATAGAAGTGTCTCCAAAAACTTCTGAAAAAAAAATATATATATATATATGTATATAGAAGCATTTTCATTGATATTCTTCTTCACATAATAATATGACACTTTTAAATGAAAATAATAAAGAAAGATAATATCACTGTTTGATTAATAATAAAATCCTTCACTCGTGTGAATTTTCCAGGTTTTTATGCTCCTCACGTGAAAGACTTTGCAGGCAAATATAATTATTGTGGAATGAAACATGTGAGTTTATATGACACAATCCAAAAGTAGCTTTCCATACTCCTCCATTAATCACGAAAGATTTTTCAATGTGCCTGGAGAATAGGACGCTACATCATATATATGTTATTATAAAAGTGGAAGAAATTCTTTTATAAAGTGTTCCTCAACTTGTATAATAACATATAGCGTACATATTCGTATTCTGTACACTAAAAAATCTCTCGTTAACCACAAGCTACTTTTCCATGGCTTTCACACAAAAAAAAAAAAAAAAAAAAAAAAAAAAAAAGAAAGCTACTTTTGTATGGTAAGTACACGATTCCTATGAAATTCGGCTACAAAATTTCAATTTCCATTAGTTGGTCATGCGGATTCCGGAACCTCATACAAAAAATTACAGAAACCCAATTGAGAAGTTCGAGTTCTGACCTATGCATCGGCAGTGATCACAGAAGGGTCAATCAGAGGACTTGACATCTTCCAGCACGACGGAGGGTACCACCCCCCATCCAAAGGATAGAGTCCTTCAGCACCAGAACTTATTTGTTTCTAAATGAATTTGTTTCTTTCATCGATTGGTTATTCCTCTCCGTTCGTATCTCTTTTTCCAATTTTGGTCTCAATTAGTTTACAAGATTGAATGATAATATTTTTCACTCTATCATACTCTTGTTTATTTACGTCTCTTAATTCTTTTTGGATTTATTCTATGCACAAAACATCCAACATAGCTAATAAGGGGATACTTGTTCAATACATGTAGCACCAACTCC
Source organism: Pyrus x bretschneideri (assembly GCF_019419815.1). Taxonomy (NCBI): domain Eukaryota; kingdom Viridiplantae; phylum Streptophyta; class Magnoliopsida; order Rosales; family Rosaceae; genus Pyrus; species Pyrus x bretschneideri. The sequence continues at coordinate 1,012,719 of NW_025999657.1, forward strand.
GACTTACATGAAGAAAGGAATATTAGGTTGCCCCTTAGTGTGTATTCTAAGTGTATCCCCCTTACGAGCCAGGTGGGTTATGAACTGATTAAATCTATGTGATTGAATTCAAGTCTGTGAATGAGTACAATTATGAAGTTTGTCCAATCTGATCACTTCTCAAGTTCTAGGAATTTTTCTTTTTAGTACAACAAATATTTTACACTAAGGGGAGAGAGAGTTTGGCTAAGCCACATAATAGGCAACCTAATTTGGTATGAATTCGCCATCCACGAGAGTCGAACATAAGACCTCTCACTTACAAGTGAAGAGGAATATCAGCAAACTATAAAACTGAGTGGCCTTAAATTCTAAGAATTGACTGAACATGATCCATGGAGAATACCTATTCAATTTTCTTGCCACCAATATTGTTTTGCTGCAAAAATATAGCATAAATAGATTCACTAAGATTTCATATTTGACATCTGTCTTACAACTTGCTAAAAAACAAAACCAACTTTTGATGAGGAACTATCAAGCTAGACCTACTGGCTTGAACGCTGTACCTGAAGCACATGCCACCACTTCTCGAGGCCACAAGGGGTCTAAGATGGGTCAAGGTCGTGGAAAAACATCTAACCCTCAGTCATGAGCCCAAGATCGACATAGCTCATAATTGTACCACACTTGCTCTAATTCACCCTTAAAGGCCTAAGTTGTTGGAGACAAGAGTTCAAGGTTGTGGCACATCATCTTAAGTAGGGTCCAGCCATACATATGCATTTCACATCTGAATATTCATGTTTCATTCTAACCAGTGTTGTTGTCTTGTCTAAATCATTTGATGCGTTCTACCTAGCTAGGCACGTAATTTAAGACCTGCCTACATAGGCTGACTAACAACTTTTTGCCAAATGTATGTTCCTTACTCTTGATATTTTTAGATTGTTTTGAAGCCTGACATGTGCCTTTTGTTTGTTGAAAAATAAACTAAAGCTTTTGGGGTTAAGATCGCTAGCTGGTCCATTTGGTTGCTTGGTGTTTTTAGATTTATTTTCCTAGAAAGAGAGAAAGCATTAAAGCTTCACCTTGCTCTTTGTTCTTCATTAAAGACACCCTAGTTGGAAAACCATTTTTATGCATTAAACACCCAATCATTGTATATTAGGGTTGCATTTTGCATTAAGTTCGTGGTCAAGTTATTCAAGTTTCAAATCTGTGTATTGACCTATTTTTGGATTCTCATCAATTTCTTCCTTCAACTAATTGACTGGAGAAACTGACTAGTCATTGGATCCAGATTTTCATGTCATCATCATACCATCATCTGCATAGGTTAAGCTTGTTTCAAAGCCACAAGGAGAAGAGTTCAAGGTAGAAGTTATCTCCTCGTGAAGACTAAAGAGATCATCATCTCGTGCAAAGTAAGGTTGCACAAAGGTAGAGTTGCTCCATAGATTAGGTCTAGGAATTGAGATATGCATAGTACTTTGTAAGAACCTTGTTTGTACTAGTGAACTGAACTCAGTGGAGAGTCTTCGGTTTTTTAACCCAGATGTGAGTTTTTCCGGCAAAAAACTTCTTGTGTTGAAAATCTTTTATTACTTGTCATATATCTCACCTATATTTACATGCTACATGTACCTCTTAACTTGTTAATAGATATGTGCATCGACTCATGCTCACTCAACAAAATAATAACATAAAATAAACTGGTGAAGTGATGACTAGGATAGTTATTGGTAACTTAAATCTGATTATATAATCTGTGTTGGTTGACTAACGGATCTATCTTAGTTGACTAGTGTGCTTCACTAGTCAGCCCAACAGATCATATTTTATTTACTGGATATTCCACTTAATACCAATTTCACATAGTAAATTTCTTTATTAAATATTCTTTTCAAATTTTAAAACTATTTTTAACATTGAAATTAAAAATAAATAAAAGGGAGACTTTTCAAATTTCCAATTTTAAAATTATTTTTAACATTTGAAATTTTAAACCCTAATTACTAACACTCTTTGACAAAACTTTAATGGTATTCAATTTTGATCAAAGTCTCTTGACTTTATACAACTTATTATATTACTATTAATATGTATATTTCTGTTGCAATCCTATTGGATTAGGAATGTGATTGTGTAAATCCTAGTATATCTAGGAGTATCTTTGTATATTCCCCTTAGTAGTTAAATTCCTATTAGAGTTGTAATCGTATTAGGGTAAGGATTTAACCTATCCTACTACTATAAATAAAGGCACAATGAGGTAATACAACACACACCTCATAATTACATCTCTCTCTTCTCTCTCTCTTGCCACCGGCCCTCTCCCTCTTTTGTCCCAAATACAGTTCAGTAAATTAGGCCTACAACACGTTATTAGCACGCTCTTGCCAGAAGCTAAGGAACTGAAGGATCGTGGAGGAGGCTTTCTTCTACAACATCAAAGGCCTTCAATTATTTTTTGCCAATCAGGCTCTTTTAAAATAAATTAAGATATTTGAAACGATCTTGAAGCATGAAAACATTCCCCATGATGCATCAACCCCCTATATTTATATTTTCCTTTCAATTATATATATATATATATATATATATATATTGTATATGTGTTCATATATTTTGCCAATATATATATTTGTTCATGCAATACACAATTATGTTATGTGGAATTTGTGAGACAAAGCATCGAAATTAACTTAAAGGCAATTAGGATTTTTAACCCTAGAATTCGAAAAAAAAAAAGAAAAAAAGAAAAAAAGAAAAAAAAAAAAAAAAAAGACAAAAAAAATTGAGATCGAGCCACGCCGCCAAGCCAACCTGGCTAACAGCAACACCATCACCAAGACGACGTTGTTTCGACACCACTGCATAATAGCATGCCTCGGCCTAGGTTGGTCACCATACAAGCCTGAAGCCCTGAGTTCACCAGCATACCCTCAAAGCCTTGTTGGGCTTTGCACAACTTGGCCCGCCTGCAACTGGGCTTTGTCCTAGCCTTAGCCTGCAATCCAAAGCCAACCTTTTCATTGGGCTTCTCACACCCAAGCCCAAAATCGAAGCCAGACCGCGATTGGGCTTCGCACATACACCTCCAGCCAATTCTGAGTTGGGCCCGTGTTCCCTCGCGCTGCTAGGCCTATCCCTAAACCTCTGGCCCGTAACCTGCAGCCATAATTGGGCTGCTTCGCAACCAACCCGTGGCCCACTGAGCCTTTTTAGGGTCTAGCCCTGCACACGGCACCTAAGCCCACCGATATTGGGCTATGGTTTTTCGAATGCAATGTTATTTTTGCCATTCTCTATAATTTTAAGTCGAATGTTATTATTATTTTTGCTTCTACAATCAAACCTGAATGGTTACAATCTATTGAATTAATTAAAGTGACCAACAGTCCATTAATCTAATAATTAATCCAAAATTATTGGCCTGAAGTTCACCTTTTGGCAATTAACCCTATATATGAACTGAATGTTCATAACTAAATCGAACCTATAGTTTTGCATTTAGTGCCTTTGAAACTCGCAGTTTTCATTCAAAACTTACCAAATGAAACCCATAGCTTTCATGCTTAAATTAACCCAATATACATGTTTATAGAACCCGCATGTTCTACGATATATGTTTATGGCTTTCCATACGACTAACCACGTCTTGTTGTACTCTCTGTTTTAAGGACATGTTGAACTTGAACAAGCTCGATTTCACCGCTCTGGAAGTCTCTGGAAGAAACTAGCTAAAGTGGGTTCAAGACATGAAGCTCCATCTTACTACAAAGAGTCTTAGAGTTATTATCGAGGAACCTACGGACGATGAAACCGTCGACGAAGCTCAGAAAGCTACTGCAATGATCTTCATCCGCAGACACATCCATGATGTACTGCAAATTGAGTACCTCACAGAGGAGGATCCAGGCACCCTCTGGCTCACTCTGGCCAATCGCTTCGATCACCAGAAAGACATTTACTTGCCTGTAGAAAGACACGACTGGCAACATTTACGCTTCCAAGACTTTAAGTCTATGAATGAATACAGCTATGAAGTTTGTAGAACCCAATCACTGCTTAAGTTCTGTAAACAGGACTTAACCTAACAAGATCTCTTGGAGAATACCTATTTGACCTTCAATGCCACCAATATTGTCTTACAGCAACAATTTAAACAAAAGTTCACCAAATTTTTGGATTTGATAGCTGTTTTACTTCTCGCTGAAAAGCAGAACCAGCTTTTGATGAAGAATCATCAAGCTCAACCCACTGGCTCGAACGCCCCGCCTGAAGCGTATGTAACTAATTCCAACAGTCATAACCAACTGAAACCCTGTCGTGGCTGTGGAAATAGGCGACAAGCCCCACCACGGGTGACATGCCCCAATCTCGGTGTCCAAAGGACAACAAGATGGCCACATACTGGCCGACACCCAAGGGTGACATAAGTCATTTTATGAATGCATATGCTAAGAACATGTAAAACATGCATACAAACTTCTCGCGTAACAACACAATATAGTAATCAAGTACAAACCTTAATAAAATATAATATTCAACTGCCAACAATGTAAAAGTGATAATGCATGACATGTTCATAGCATACAACTAATTAGGAGTACAAGCGGAAGGAATAATAAAAATTGCTATTATAAGAGATGTCCTACGCAGAGAGGATGACACAAATTCACTAATATGGGAATGCCTCGTAGCTCGGGTTGTATGCCTCATTCCTAGGCCTTGAGAGGGAACAAAACAAAACATGAGTGGACCAAGTTTATATATAAGTAATACTAAAACAATTATTCTTCAACATACTAACCCCCAGTTTAGAAAACTCATGTAGCATAATAAGTAATAGGTTTTCCAAAAACCCTAGCATGCCATAAAAACCTTCGTAAAACATATATCATATGTAATGTGCTTAGTAGTGATTTCACAATCACCCGAAGGCACTACATTGCCCTATCGAAGCCATATATGAATATCTTCCTCCCAAAGGCACTACATCGCCTGACCGAAGCCATATATAAATATATTCCACCCGAAGGCACTATATCACTTGACTGAAGCCATATATAAGTATCATTCACCCGTAGGCACATAGTCTTTCCACTAAGTAAGCATAGAAAATCATGAACATAATCTTTCCAAAATATATCTCATCGGAGCTCCATAGCTCAAACATCATATCATAAATCGTATTCATAAATATCTCAGTAAACATAAGTTCACTAAAGCATGATATTTCATAAAGCATAAATTCAATTTACTCATAAACGTTTCAAAAAACATAGTCATAAAATCATGCTTTCATGTATGCATTTCTAGTAATTAAATCATGCATTTTAGAAGGGGTCCACTCACAAATACTCTGTCGTCGAAGAGCCATTCGAATAGGGAGGACAATAACGTCGTTAATAAATGCACCTAAGCACATAAAGGGACCAATTAATAAAACTATACTAAAATAATTGAATTTGGGAAAATCGACATCATAAACGGATTCAAGACGTTGAAAAACCTAGAGAGGGGTCGGATTTGGCTAGGGATTCAAGACTTCTAGTGCTCCATTCGAGCTCATTTCTTCACCATTTTCAATGTTTTAGCTATGGAAATGAAGGTTAGGATAAGAAGAAGAGGTTCGTACCAATTTGGAGACGTGTCGTGTCCGGAAAATGGCCTAGAAGGCTCGGGTTGTTCTTGTTGAAATCTAGGCAAAGCTTCATCCGAGCTATTTCTGCGTCTAACAAGCATATACAACCTAAAACATGCCGAACCTACTAGGAGTGGCCAAACCCCTCCCCTAAATTCTAGGTTTATGGTTTAATTTTTGGACAATTTTTCTAACTTCTTTGGAATTATCTGTTCACTTTTAGTTTGTTTTGAATTATGGATAATTATTTTATGGATATTATTTCTTGAATTGATTAATTGAATGAACGGACTTATATTTATGTATGTGACCGATTCAATTAATTTATTTCTAGGTATGACTAGTGGGGAAGTTAGTTATTTGGCCAATAGTGTCACCATGCACACCATATTGCGTCAGAAACATTATTTTACTAACTTCGTACCTAAAAATGCAACTCTGACAACCCTTTCAGGCCCATCCAACCTAATAGAAGAAACAGAAAGGCCCATATAATACTGTCGAATGGTACTGAATTAACCGTTAAAGAGGCACTTTATTCTCCACATTCTGGCAGATCGTTGATGAGTTTTAGAGATATTCGAGATAATCAATATCATGTTGAAACCACTGAAGAGAATGGTTCTAAATTTCTTTGTATCACTTCTTACAAATATGGCCAAAAACGTATTCATGAAAAGTTGGAACGTTTCCCGGGTGGGTTGTATATAGCAACCATTTGATTCATGGAGACCCATCATATGGATGTCCCTATGGCTGGGTTCCAAATCACTCTCTTACTTTGGCATGATCGAATGGGACACCCCAGATAAGATATAATGCGCTACATCCTCAAAGTATCACATGGGCATCACTTAAGATCTTATCCCGGCCATCCGTTTTGCAAAGCATGCTCCTTGGGGAAGTTGAACATTCAACCCTCCCTTACAAAGATTATTCACGACCCCCCTAAGTTTCTTCAAAGGATTCAAGGGGATATTTGTGGACTTATCTAACTAACATGCGGACCATTTAGATACTTCATGGTGTTGGTTGATGCATTGACACGATGGTCACATGTTTGCTTATTGTCCACATGCAATGCTGCATTTATGAAACTCCTAGCTCAAATTATTAAGCTTAAGGGTCACCACCCTAATTATCCGATCAAGTCGATTTGACTAGATAATGTGAAGAGTTTATGTTACAAACCTTTGACGATTATTGCATGTCTGTTGGGATTGAAGTTGAACATCTTGTACCCTATGTTCACACCTGAAATGGCCTGGCAGAAGTTTTCATAAAGCGTCTTCAAACGATAGCTTGGACTTTGGTTATACAAACTAACTTGCCGGTATCTGCCTGGAGGTATGCAATATTGCATGCAGCTATGTTGGTTCGCCTTAGGCCCACTGCTACCCAACATCAGTCACCGTTATAGTAAGTTACTGGATACGAGCCTGACGTCTCGCATTTATGTGTGTTTGTGTGCGCAATCTATATGCCAATAACGCCACCACTATGTACCAAAATGGGTCCTCAAAAAAAAAATGGGAATTTATGTTGATTAATTCACTATCCATTATTTGCTACTTAGAGCACTTGACAGAAGATCTCTTTATTGCACATTTTATGGATTGTCACTTTGATGAGACAGTATTCTCGTCGTTATGGGGAGATAAGATTACTAACATTCCTGTAGAACGTCATGAATTGTCGTGGATTACTCTCACTATGTCTCATTTAAATCCTCGCACCCGTCAGTCTAAAACTAAAGTGCAACATATTCTAGATCTTCAGAGCATCACTCAAAGCATGCCGGATACTTTTACTGATATAGCAAAGTGACGAGAACACATATACCCGCTGCAAACACACCTACAAGGATAGACGTACTCAACATACGCCATATCACTGCCTTGGAAGGCTGAACTGTGCCCGAGGATGGGGCAGCCGCACCTCCTACCCGGCTTGGTACACTGGCGGCTAGCCAATCACCTATTTCTACCCTGAAGCGTGGCAGACCCTCTGGTTCAAAGGATTCATAACCCCAGAAGAGGAAAACGGCACAAACTAGTAACCCTAGTCTGAATCCAACCATTGCTTACTCATATGTTCCAACTCATGAGGTTATTCTAGATTACGATGATGTCTTATATGAGACATACCAGCTTCCCGAGAATCGCGAGATTTTGGTCCATTACGCAGTATTGGATGAAGTTTGGAATCGGAATGAGATGATTATCGATGATGCATTCATGTATACAGTTATTTCCAACATCATGCTTAGCGATGACATTGAACCACGCTTCGTTGATGAATGTCGACTTAGAACGAATTGGTCAAACTGGAAACAAGCAATCCTGGTTGAACTCGATTCACTTATCGTAAGGTGTTTAGGCCTGTAGCTCCTACTCCACCACATGTGACGTCCATGGGCTACAAGTGGGTTTTCGGGAGGAAGCGTAATAAGAAGAATGAAATAGTGCAATACAAAGCACACCTAGTAGCACAAGGCTTCTCTCAGTGCCCTGGGATTGATTATGAGGAGACGTATTCCCCCGTAATGGATGTCATAACATTCCACTACCTTATCAATTTTATAATTTCTGAAAAACTGAATATCCATCTTATGAACTTGGTAGCCGCATATCTCTATTGGGATCTAGATACAGAAATCTACATGAAAATTCCAAAAGGACTTCCATTGATTGGTTCAAATATTTCTAGACCACGGAACACTCTCTCGATTAGATTAAGGAGATCACTCTATGGATTGAAACAATCTGGGCAGATGTGGTATAACCGTTTAAGTGAATATTTGACAAGTCAGGGTTATGTGAACAATGAATTATGCCCATGCTTGTTCATTAAGAAGTCACATTCCAAATTTGTGATCATTGCAGTTTATGTCGACGATATGAACCTCATCGGAACTCCCACAGAGCTTGAGGAAATTGTCATTCACTTGAAATTAGAATTTGAGATGAAAGATCTTGGGAAAACTCAATATTTTCTTGGCCTAAAGATCAAGCATTGTTCGAATGGAATCCTAGTACATCAATCGATCTACACCCAAAAGGTGTTGCGACATTTTAATGAAGATAAAGTGAAGCCTTCGAGTTCTCTTATGGTCGTTCGGACTCAAGATACTAAACGAGATCCCTTCCGTCCCAAGGAGGATGAGGAAGAGATTTTGGCCTGAAGTTCCATACCTAAGTGCAATTGGTGCTTTATTGTACTTCACTTAATGCACTAAACCCTACATCTCTTTCACTGTTAATCTTTTGGCTAGAGACAGCAATGCGCCTACATGCAGACACTAGAATTATGTTAAAGACATTTTCTGCTACCTCAGGGGTACAATAGATTTAAGCTTGTTCTACACTCATGAATCCTTGAGAGGAGCCGTTGTTCCCTCTGTCCTCAGGTTGATTCTCGCCTCATTGGTTACGCAAATGTTGATTATCTGTCTGACCCACATAGGGCACGTTCTCAAATGGGTTATGTCTTTATCATTGGAGACACCGCTATATCTTGGAGATCTACCAATCAAATGCTAGTTGCGACTTCTTTGAACCATGTTGAAATTCTCGTCCTACATGAAGCATCATGTGAGTACTTTTGGTTAAGAGTAGTCATGGAACATATTCGAAGCACTAATGGTCTTACTTCTGTCATTAACCTTCCCACAACGATCTTTGAAGACAATGTAACATGTATCGAGCAGTTAAAGAAGGGACACATCAAGGGAGATAACACTAAGCACATAGCGCTGAGGTTCTTTTATTCTCACCAGCAACAGAACATTGAAGTCAAGCAAATCCGTTTCCAGGACAACCTGGCCAATCTCTTCACCAAGTTTACTTTTCAAAAGCTCGTCCAAGGAATCGGTATGCGTAAATTATCTGAGTTAAATTGCTTGTAGTTCTCTTATTTGGAAGTTATGTCTAACTCAAGGGAAGTATCCTGAAGCATACTCTCTTGATCTTAATGTACTCTTTTTCCTACAATTAGGAGCATTTTTCCCACTGGGGTTTTACTACCTAACGAGGTTTTAATGAGACACCCATCCTAGGATGATCATACTTCGTTGAGTTCACTATTTTCGTCATGTTTGACGTTTGTTTTAGACATTATGCATACTTCTCACTTTTCTCCTTAGCCTATAGGTTTTCACCTGCCTAAGGTTTTACCATAGCAAGGTTTTGTGAGTTTTACTACCAATGCATACTTTCTTTAAATTTGAGACCCACATTCACCTGTTGTGTCAACAACTTCATCAACTGTTCTACCTTATTTGCTGAAGATCTGATGCGATGTTTTGTTTGAGTATTTACACCTGTGGGAGTGTTGCAGTCCTATTGGATTAGGAATGTGATTGTGTAAATCCTAGTATATCTAGGAGTATCTTTGTATATTCCCTTTAGTAATTAAAGTCCTATTAGAGTTGTAATCCTATTAAGCTAAGGATTTAACTCCTACTACTATTAATAAAGGCACAATGGAGTGATACAACATATACCTCATAATTACATCTCTCTCTTCTCTCTCGATTGTCGTCGGCCCTCTCCCTCTCTTGTCCAAAATACAGTTCAGTGAATTAGGCCTACAACAGAATGTCATATTTTACATACAACAAAGTAATACATTTATAAAGAAGAAAGGGTACATTATAAATAGATTATGGTACAAACAAAATATAAAAAATTATGAGTACAAATGAAATTTTAAAAATATGGGCACAAAAAGAAATCAATATATGGGTACAAATTAAAACTAAAAAGAAAATTTGTAGAAATTTAAAAAAAAAAAAAAGGTTGCAAATAAAAATTGAGTACAAACTAAGAATAGAAATATATGATACAAAGTTTAACTATAAATATAACTATACCAAATGTAAAACGTTTCTAACACTAAATGAATATTTTAAAAATACAATTTAATTATGTTGATATGTATATTTTTTATTATTGAAATAATGATATTCATTAAAACTTAAGGATCTTGATAAAAATAATTACAAAAAAAATAAAATGGAAGAAAAAGGTATAAAAACCTAATTTCTTCTAAATAAAAAAAACTCAAACCCAACAGCGTTTCAAGTTCCCCCACCTAGCCCAAACCCGACAAACACCCACCCACGCCGTCGCTGTTACCAGAGACCACCTCTTAAACCCAGTTCCTTCTCAATGAAACAATGAAAAATCCCTTTCTCTGAAGAAGATGACAACGACGACAAAAGATTTGGTGATGATGATTGTTCAGTTCTACAATGCTGACAAGGTGAGGCCATGAGGATTAGTCTAGGGTGAATTGTTATGTGTGGGATTCAAACATATTAAATGATCTAGATGCAAAATTTTCAGCATTTTTTTCTTGTTTTATTGAATTTCTGGGATTGGCATTTGTGGGTTTTAAAAGAAAGGTTTGAAGTAGAAGAAAGAGGAATGAAGATCCTCTTCGGATCCTCTAATCACATCCGTTCATCGTACATTGTGCTGTCAATTTTCGTGAGATACTGTTTATATTTAATTTTAAATAAAAAGATTTATAATGATTTATAACCGTACGATATACGATGAATGGATGTGATTGGAGGATTTCTGGAATCCTCATAATGAGAATCCGGAGAGGATCCTCATTCAAGAAAGAGGAATGTACAACATGAAAGATGGCATGAAGAGTGGTAGAACATGAAAGATGGCATGAAGAGTGCTAGCGGCGCCACTGGAAAGGTGGGTGTTTGTTGCCGTTATCGAGGTGGGTGGTGGTGGTGGTTGCTAGGTCGAAATGAGAGGAAAGGGAAGATGGGGTGTTTCTCATGATTGTAATGAAGCTGCTGGGTTTTCTTATTTTTACTTTTGGTTATGCTTAATTAATTTTTTAAAATTCTTTTCAAGAACATTTTAATATTAAAGTTAACTCTGATTACTTTTGGTCATGACAAACTATCAAAAGAGAAGTGAGCATTCACCAAGAATAATGGTGGTGAGCAAAAATCTCTCGATAATGAGTATTATGTTGTAGGCATAATTTACTAAAAAATTATGGAGGCTAGAAAGAGAGAGAGCCTGATTCATAGAGAGAGAATGAGAAAGATATGTAATTGTGGGTGTATATGATTCACCCCATTGTGCCTTTATTTATAGTAGTGGAAAGGGTAAAACCTTTCCCTTTAGGATTACAACATTTAATAGGTAATCTAATCCTAATAGGAATATATAATACTTTCCCAGATTCCCTAAGATTTACACAATCACATTCCTATTCTAAATATGACTGCAACACTCCCCCTTGAGTGTGGAAATACTCAACAAACCATCGCATCAGATTCTTCATCAGATAAGGTAGAATAGTTGATGAAGTCATCGGCACAACGGGTGATCGCGAGTCTCAAATTTACTTTGAAGTATGCATTTGTAAAAACTCACAAAAACCTTGCTATGGTAAAACTCAAGGAATGGGGAAAACCCATAGACTAAGGAGAAAAGTAAGAAAAATATGCATAATGTCTAAGACGTTCTCAATGGAGTATGATCATCCCGAGATAGGTGCCTCATTTAAACCTAGTTAGGTAGCAAAAACCCAGTGGGAAAAGTGCTCCTAATCGTAGGGAAAAAGAGTACATTAAGATCATGTGAGTATGCTTCAAGATACTCCCCCTAAGTTAGACATAACTTCTAAATAAGAGAACTACAAGCAATTCAACTCAGATAATTTACGCATACTGATTCCTTGGACAAGCTTCTAAAGTGTAGACTTGGGCAATGACTTGGTGAAGAGATCGGCCAAGTTGACTTGGGAATGGATTGCATGACTTCAATCTCCTGATGCTTTGCTAATGTAGATGTAGGCGCAATATGTCTTGGCGTTGACTTCGTTGATGTATCATGGCTTGATCGGGTTGATACATGCGGCATAGTCTTCATGGATCGTCGTCGGGACTCAACGATGGATGAAAACACAGCAAGTAATTCGAAATTCTCAACAAGAACTCCAAACCATGTCTCACTTATGGCGTAGTGAAGTGAGGTGAGCCTTGGAACGATTCGAAATTTTTGCAACTAAGGTCATATCGTGGACCTTCAAGATATTGCGATATCCCTAACGGTAAAGATATAACCATTTAGGGATTTTGCCTTGTGTGGGTTTGATAAGTAACCAACATCAGTATAACAAACAAGGCAAGCATCTTTCTGAGGATCAGGGGGTTGGATCCGCTCGAGATGCATTGGGATTTGCCCATGTAGTACCTTCAGGGTACGTCTTTAATACTAATTCAGTGGATGCGTGTAGGCGTGTTACTGCATCTTCACCAATGGATCAATAGCGAAGAAGATGTCTTGTCTAAATACAATGAGCTACGTACAACGAAGCGCAAAGTTGAACTTTAGATATGGAATTTCGCATTCCATAACCTCTTCAAGGTCTTATGTGCATATAACGTATGGACGATCAAATGTATACTCAAAAGTAACACATTAGGGGTGTAGTTCGACTGGTAGACCAAAATACCATTAGAATAATGCTTGAACTTCAGGTCAAAGCATAGACGAGTTTTCCCAAGATCCTTCATCTCAAATTTCATCTTCAGGCGCGAGGCAGTTTTCTCAAGCTCTTCTGGAGTCTTAGTGAGATTCGTGTCAACGACATAAACTGTAACTCTAGCAATTTGGAATAAGACTTCATAGTTTAACATGCAAGGGCATAATTCATCCCTGACTGATCAAATAATCACGTAAACGGGTATACCACATCCATCGGATTTTTCGATCTATAAGTGAGCACCTCAAAATGAGTTTAAAAGGGTGTTCCGTGGTTTTGGAACTATTTGAACCAATCTATGCAATTCTTCGAGAACTTACGTGTGATTTTCTATATCTATATCCCCATGGAGAAAACACTAACCATATTTCATAATGCTGCTATCAATCACAGGACGTTTTGAGAGAAACCTTGTGCCGTAAGGCATGCAACATTTTGCACTATTTCATTCATCTCATAATGCTTCCTTTCCCACTTGTAACACAACAGGGTTACCTTGGGCAGTGTAGGAACAGCAGATCCAATACACACTTTGGTAAGAAATTTAACCTAGATTGTAATTTTAGTTGTCCAATGAGTTCTACGTTGCCACTTAATCAACGGAACACGGTTCGATATCGTCGCTTTTCATTTATGTCGGTGGCTACCATATAAGTGAAAACATCATCGATGAAAATCTCAATTCAATTCCATTTAGCTCATCCAAACTAGTATACTGGACCAAAAACTTTAAGTCTCGGGAGAAATCCGAATTAATCTCACGAGATGGAAATGATTTGAGACAGCGATCGAGTTTAGATTCATTGTTATGCCATATCTTCCTCTTCCAGGGAAGTGAATCCTACGAACCGAATGATCTGTCGTACTCTAGGCCAAGATAGATTGATTGGCTATCCACCGGTGTACCAGACTGTCCAACAGGGGCGTCCAAACCGTCCAGCAGGGGCGACACACCCTCCAGGGATGTTGACTCGATGTTCGTTAAGTACGTCTATCCTTGTAGGCATGTTTGCAGCTGGTTTATGATCTCATCACTTTAGCTAGATTAGAGGAATGCGTCTGGGGCAACATTCTGAAAACTAGAATTCATCACACTTACTTATCACACTTATGTGGTATCGGGATCGAGATGAGACATAGTGGGTAACGTCCACGCAAATTCATGTCGTTCTACATGAACGTTGATGCTCTTATCTCCCCCTAACGGCGGGAAGACTGTCTCATTAAAGTGACAACCCGCAAATGAGCGGTAAATAGATCGCATGCAAGGGCTCTAATAGAGCTAGTGTAAAGGAGAATCATGATCGACAAAAGATACACATCCTTCTTTGAGGACCCATAGTGGTACGTTGCGGCGTGCAACTTGGCACATGGAATGCTCACCCAAATGCGTAAATACGAAAATCATCAAGTTCATACCCAGTAACCAACTGTAACGTCATATAGGTTGGGCGGCAATGGGCCTCAAGGCGAACCAACATAACTGCGTACAAGGATTGCATAGCCCTAGGCAGAAACCGAAAACTTGGTACGTTTACCAAAATTCGGGCGATCATTTAAATTGCGCTTTATGATCACTAGGCAAGGCTCTTTGGGGTGAACATGGGAATTCAATGTTTAATTATAAACCCAAAATACATGCAATACTTTATCGAAAACCATCGATATAAACTCTCTAGCCTTATCCAATCTCCCAGACCTTAAGGGATAAGTAGGGTGGTGAACCCTTAATCGGCCATGAGGTTTAGCAGCAACGTGTGTGGACAAACATGTGACCAGTTTGTCGATTCATCAACCAAAACCATAAGTATTTATATGGTCTGCATTTTGGTTGGATTAGTCCATATATATTCCCTTGAATCCACTGTGAAAAGAGAGTCATGTCGTATCTTTGCGAGGAATGACATAGAAATCAATTTCCTTAATGAGTATGCTTGGCAAAGTGTGCTTGTAGGCACAATATCCTTACCTCGGATAAGGAGATATGTTGTAGCATCATTGTTCGACCTAAGTGTCCCAAAAGGTCGTGCCAAAGCAAGTAAACTGCTCAATCACTAGGCTCCAGGCCGGCCACATGTGGTGTTTTCCCAGTTGGAAGACAACCCATTAGCCCCAAATCAAAGTTTCAGGCTCATTTTTGGAGGTGGTGCAAAGATATTTCACTCTATTTTCTTTAGTGGTTTCATTTATGATAATTGTCATCTCAAATATCCTTAAAAACTCAACGTCAAGGAGAATTTAAGGTCCCTTAAATGGTGATGCAGTACCATTCATACAACGAGGAGCATGCCAATGCTCTTAATCAGGTTGGATAGACCTGAAGTCATTGTTAGAGATGTGATTTAGGTATAAAGTTAGTGTGCGTAGTACGCATTCATCCAGACAACTAACTTTCCCTCATTCCTACCTAATCACGTGTTTAATTGAATTGGTCACATGTATTAAGAAACATGATTCAATTAACTCATATTCAAGGACAATATCAATAAGATTATCCATAAGTAAAACATACACCAAACTTAAATCCAAGAACATGGGAAAATGTTCACAAAGTAAATGGTTTACTAAGGGGATTCGGCCAACAAGGCCATCCATGTCAAAATTCAGCTCTTCCAACGGTGTTTGGTGGAGTAAAAATTAGTCTCACATATTGACTACTAGATTGGTACTCCTTAACAACATTGGTAAGGGCACGAATAGATGCATAACCAATGATCTATTCCATCAAGACAGAAGAAGATTCTACAGGGCTAAGGTTCAGGAATATTATCCCTTATTCTTGAAGTTTTAGGTCTTAGGTGCCAAGGATCACGCTTCGGGCATGATGCCACACCTTGGCAGGCCTTAATTCTACCATATGTTTGTGGTAGTAATCAGATTCGAGAATGTGGTAAACTTCTGCTTTCTACACTGCTGCTTATGGGGCAAGTTAGAAACATGGAAGGACAAGAAAAATATTCTCCAGTCAAAATTCGATCGGATTTATAAACTTCAAAATTGTACTCATTCATGGACGTAATCATAGTGTGCTTCAGGCAATATGTTGCATGATCACACGGTCCGTAGGAGCGAGCCAAAGAGCCATGGAATCCTCGTTTATGAGGTATTTCTATTGATAATGCTTCAGGCATAAGTCTTTGAATGAAGATCATGGTGGAGGCTTATTCAACTCTTCCTTACCATTGTTGGCTTTAATGGTTTCTCAGCTTCTTGATAGTCAAGTGGAGATTCACGTCTTGTACCCCACATAAAGTGGTTTATATTAGAAACGTCCAAATCAGGAAAATCGAACTTGTTACAGTTCGACAATCCATTGAATTGGAGTGAACAAGATTGTGATTAGTGTTATGGGAATGAATTAACCACAAGCATCAAAGTTAGAACATTCGAGTGCTAAGACATGGTTTTCATGAAAAACGTCGGGTTTTCATGGGTGTATTGTTTTATGAAAACTTCGGGTTTCAAGGGCACTAAATTTGAAACTACAGGTTCAATTTAGTTTTATGAACAATTAGTTCATAATAAGAGGTTCCTGTAAGAAACACAGAATGCAATATGCTAATTTAAGTATAATGGATTTGAGTTTCTTCGGGAACTCAAGTGTGAGAGCTTCGTTACTACGAAAGTATGTGACGGTTCAAAATATAAAAATAAATTATTGAATCGTTAATGTTCAAAAGTGATCTTCAGGTCAATAATTTTGGATTCATTATCAGATTAATGGACTGCATGTCACTTTTAATTAATTCAATAGATCAAGACCATTCGAGGTCAATCGTAGAAGCTAAATAATAGTAAAATAATATTATCAAGTCGAAAAAATATTGCCCCAAAAATAATTGGGCTCGGGTTGGGTGCCTTGAGTAAAAGGTAAGGCCCAAAAAAGGGCCTCGGGAGTGAGCTGCAGGTCACAGTCGAGAGACAGGAAGCCCAGCAGCTAATGTTGCTAGCTTTGGGCCAAGGATAGGCACGGGAGCAAGCCCAAAGGCTTGCGGGTTACGAGGGAAACCCCAGCTGCAACTGGGTTTCAAGTTTTGGGTCGCAGAAACTAAGCCCAACTTTATAGGCTGGCTTATAGAGGTGCGGGCTGTGGCAGAGGCTAAGCCCAGCTGGCGTGGGCCGAGACTTGAGGATCAGCCCAGCATGTGCTGGTATGAGTCAAGGATACAGGCCCGTGGTCAAAAACCAATCCAGGCACACAGCCTGGTTTTCAACAGAGGTAGAAAAGCCCAAGAGCTTCAACGCAGGTCCAAGACGTCGAACAACGTCATCTCAAGGGGGGTCTCCACACAGCTGGGCTTCAGGCCAGCACAGTGGTCCTTATAGTGGTGCCACGGCAGTGGTGCCTCAAAATCCCAAGTTCGTATCTTTATTTTTCGAAATTGTTAGGGTTCTACAAACCCTAATATGCTTCTAATTTATTTCAATTCTTTGACTCACTTATTCCACATAACATAATTGCGTAATGCATGAAACAAATATATATATTGACAAATATATAAACATATACAATATATATATATATATATATATATATATATATATCGGAAGGTAAATATAAATGTAGGGGGTTCATGCATCATGGGGAATGTTTTCATGCTTCATGGTCGTTTCAAATATCTTACTTTATTTTAAGCGTACCTAATTGGCAGAAAACAACAAAAGCCTTTGAATTTGTAGAAGATCCTTCTCAGAAAGCCGGAATTGCATCTCCAATGTATTGTATCATGTTCAACAAAGAAAAATTAAATTGAATCAATAGCATGTAGATCAATTCAAAATAATAAATTAATCACAAAAAGAATGATTAAAATGTAATACTCCCTTGATTGAAGAATAAACTCTCTTGTTAGTGCAGTGTCAAGAGCGTGCTGATAACGTGTTGTAGGCATAATTTACTGAACAATTATGGAGGCCAGAAAGAGGGAGAGGGTGCGGCATAGAGAGAGAAGGAAAGAGATGTGTAATTGTGGGTGTATATGATTCACCCCATTGTGCCTTTATTTATAGTAGTAGAAAGGGTAAAACATTTCCCTTTAGGATTACAACATTTAATAGGTAATCTAATCCTAATAGGAATATATAATATTTTCTCATATTCCTTAGGATTTACATTCCTATTCTAAATATGACTGCAACATATTAGAAGATTTATGGGTAAAGTACAAAAAACTACCTCAACTATTGTGTCACGACACTTTCATACCTCATCTTTTAAAATTGACAATGTCATACCTCATCTTTAGAATTTGGTCCAATGTTATACATTCCGTTACTTGGCCATTTACTTTTCAGTTAAATGCTGACGTGGCTTAAAAAATTAAAAAAAAATCCCTCTACTCATCCCTTTCCCCCCCCCTCTCTCCCCCATCTTCATCTTCTTCCCTTCTTAATCTTCAACCAAAATAAATAAATAAATAAATAATTTGAAAATCCATCAACCCCCCCCCCCCGGGGAAGAAGAAGAAGGAGGAGAAGGAGAGGAAAAAAAGGAGAAGGAAGAAGAATAAGAAGAAAAATACCCAACCCAACCCAGTTCGTCCCTCCTACAACCCAGAAAGAAGAAGAAGAAAGTGGGCTCCGAATCAAATCACATCAGCATTTAACTGAAAAGTAAACGGCCAAGTAACGGAAGGTATAACATTGGACCAAATTCTAAAGATGAGATATGACATTGTCAATTTTAAAAGATGAGGTATGAAAATGTCGTGACATTAATAATTGAGGTAGTTTTTTGTACTTTACCCAAGATTTAAAGCGATGCAGTCAGACAAAAGGCTATCATCTGCAAAGGGATTAGTCATTGGATTGTGTCTCTTGTTTCTCCTTTCGGTGTGCAAAAATCTCTACCACCTAACTACCCCTTTGAATTTGATTGAAGAATTATTATTTTCTTATTGCCTAAAATAGAATGATGAAAATGAAAGACTTTCTTTTTGTTGGTAATTAAATAAGAGAAAATGAGATTCTCATTATTTGAAAATTAGTAGCCCCTCACATTGTAAAGTGAAAGAAACAATAGTTATCTAAATATAAAATTAAGAAACCTTTTGTTTATCCCTAGTTTTCTCTAGGTAGTGGCAGCCCCACTCGATCATACTGTGGAGATCTTTGTTCCCCTCCATGATCTCTACTCAAACTGTTCGGTCCCATTCCACTTTACTTTCTAGCTAAAGCCACATTGCTATGTAATTATAATGTTTTCCAATTTGTATGTTTTTTTTTCCGGTTTGTTTTCTAGTTGAAATGTACGTGCTGTCATGGACCATATATACGTGGAAACCCTATTGGTTCGCATGTACTTTACGTAGTGGACAATAATTTAGATAAATGTAACTATCGACCCAAACAAAATATTAAGAGCTTGTATGATAATCAATTCAATTTTTTAGTTTTCTGTTTCAAAATTAAAAAAATAATTTTGTTTGTGTTCGAGGCTTTATTTTTTCAAAACAGTTTATATTTATTTTTTTATTGAAAATTAAAATTAATTACTAAACAAGTATTTTAGTTTTAAAAAATTACAAATTAAAATCGTAAAAGAGATGGGGAGCGTATGCAGATTAATACATATAATACTTTCATTATTATAAGGGGAATGGGCATAATCTCACTTCTTGCGAACAAGGTATCTTTGCATATAAATTATAATCAAAGCACGTTCAATTTCTTAATTTTAAGATAATTCTTATAAAAATCATTCGACTCGGAGAACATTTAATCATCCAAATGTATTGAACAAATTGACGGCATGAGAACAAGTAATATATTCATGATGAACTGTCTATCTCCATATCGAATGACTTTCTTATAAAAATGATCTTGAAGTGAATATTAAAAAAATTAAACAGTTATCAATATTGAATTTATATGGTGTACGTAATTGTAAGGAGTGAAATATATGCATTTCTTCATGGAAATTCAAGTATTATTCTATTAACAATGCATGCATGCTTTGTTTAGCTTATGATGAGTACGTACTGTCGGTTCTAACATGGGGTTAAATAAAGGGACCTGGATTGTCTGCCCTCCCCCATCCTATCCCCTTCTCATCCCTTCTTATTTGAACGGTCACGGTTAAGCTACGTCAACAATTTATATTCCTAATGTTTTTTGTCTTATTATTTCTATAAAAAAAAATCAATATAAAATGTTGACATAACTTAACCGTGACCGTTCAAATAAGAGGGGATGGGAAGAGGATGGGATGGGGAAGGGCAGACAATCTAGGTCCCGAAGAAATAGCTTCAATATTAAGGTCACCTCGTCTAGGGTTTCGTCCCATTTGCCTCCTATGTTGGCCTCTTTATTTAGGACCTGGATTGTTTGCCCTCCCCTATCCCATCCCTTCCTATTTGAACGGTCACGGTTAAATCACGTCAATATTTTATATTGATTTTTTTTATATAGAAATAATAAGACAAAAAGCATTGGAAATATAAAATGTTGACATGGCTTAACCGTGACCGTTCAAATAAGAAGGGATGGGAAGGGGATGGGATGGAGGAGGGCAGACAATCCAGGTTCATTTCTTTGTGATGTCAAGTCAGGTTTGTACCATCCAGGCACTGCTTTGTCCAGTTGTAAAATGCACAGTTGATGATGGATGTGGTACGAGAGGCAAATTTGAGGCAGGCAAGTAAGAGATACCCACGGTGTTCAATTAAATGTGTGATAAATGATAAGTAGTGAATTGTCGTGGTGATTAAATTATTTTTTTTAATTTATTGCTTTTTGAATTCAAACTATTTTTTCCTTCTTTTAATACAGATTTGGGTAAAATATCTATCGCCTGTAATTAAAATGAACAAAAACAATTTTGTGCTAGCTCTTTTTTTTCTCTCTCTCTCTCTCTCTTTCCAAAATTTTTTTTAGTTGACAAAACTATTAAGTAGTGTGCTACTTCTCTATCAACTCAATAATGCAACTGAAACCGAACCTTTTTATTTCTTGTAAGTTCATGTACATTGTCTTCAGCCCACGGTTTGTTTTGTCAGGATTTTCAAGCAGTACCGGAAATCATTCGAATATGTCAATCTGAGTGACCGTCCAAACGTGGTCGACTACGACATGATCGAGAGGTCAATATCAGAATATACGGTTTTTCTAGTTCTACGTCGACTATGAGCTTTAATTCACAGTACGTATCGGCTCTTCGTGATTTAAGTTTTTCTTCTAAAAGTATATGATTTCGTATACAGAACAGATCATGACTCAAAATAAAAACATACCATTGAAATGGGAAGAACTCAACCATGTAGAGTTGGTTGGATCCGAGCGGACGGTTGTTAAGACGTACGGTGGATAGTTGAGGGTTTTCCATTGGGTTTTTTGGTTGCAGTTCTTTGTGAAATGATTCTTTTTTTTTTTTCTTTTTTTTTTTCGGCTTTTAGAGATAAGGGCTTAAATAAGATGATTTTTAGAATATAGCCTTAAAGGTTTTCTATATTTAAAAAAATATTTATTTTAATGCACTATGGCATGTCACTTGTAAGAAACCACAAATTTTACTACTATCTACAAGAATTCCATCTTTATTGTCTACAACATAACTTCCACCATCAAGGCTTCAAAAATGTAACCGTAGATTCATTATAAATCATAAACGTAACTTCCATCTTCATTGTCTATAAAAATGTCATCTTTATTGTCGATTACCTATTTTTTGTTTTTTGTTTTGTTTTTTATATTTATTCAAATTTGAACTTGTATAACCAGTTTCGTTGTCATACTTTTCAAAGCTCTCGTAATGATATTGTGTGTGGAATTAACATTGTTTGGTTCCGTAGGTTGATTCAATACGTTTTGTTATGTGTTGTAAATAACAATTAAGTACATTGTACTAGTACGTTTAGGTCCGATAGTTTTGATCCGATCAATTAGGTAGTGATTTCAATTAGGTACGTTATATAATTTAAGTCCGATAAATTCGGTATGGTCAAATTTGATACGGTTTATATTTTTTATGTTTTATTTCATTAGGTTCAATAAATTATGTATGATCAATTTTGTACGGTCTGAATTTCTTATGTTTTAGTCGATTAGGTTCGATAGATTTTGTACAGCCAATTTAGTACTGTGTATATTTTTTTTATGTTTTGGTCCATTAAATCCAAGAGATTTGGTATGGTTTGTATTTTTTATGTTTTATTTCATTAGGTCCGATAAATTTGGTACAGTCAATTTGCTACGATTGTATTTTTTATATTTTAGTCCAGTAGGTCTAGTAAATTTGGTATAGTTTGACTTTTTTATATTTTAGTTCAATTTTTTTTTTCACTATATTTTAGTTCAATTTTTTTTTCACTATATTTTAGTTCATTAGTTCTGATAGTTTTTGCATTATTTATTCATTAGGCCTCATACGTTAGTTATGATTTGCAAAATTTGATGCTTTTGAATTTTTTGTGTTTGAATTCCCAAAACAATTGTACCTAAGGGTAAATAGGCAAATTAAAATTACAATAAATCTATAGAAAATAGTTAAATATGATAATCTGATGGGGACAATAGTCAAAGCACTATTTTTAATTTTTCATCTTACATACGGTATTATTAAAAATGATCTTTTTAAGGGATTAAAATTAATTTTTTTTATTAATTTTTTCTCCCGTTACATTTAATTGGGAATACTCTTTAATTTGTAATCTTGGTTTCAATGTGATTTGTGCGTGAATTTCTATTTTTATTTTTAAACACAAATTTCTCTAACAGTAATTAGATGAGTTGATTAATTGTATAATATGATAATTATTATATTAGAGTTAATAAACGTTAGCGCTGATAAACGTGCTTATTTCTATTGGTGACACATCATTTAGTTTGCAAATTTTGTCTCCAAATTTTGTCTCTCTAGTATTACCCTTAAAATAAACAATAATTACAAAATCTAACATTACAGCTAGTACTCACTCATATTTTTTTGTATTTTGGATTAGGTCAATACGAGTTTAGACATTGTGCCATTGTGGTGCAGCGTCTGTTTTCTAATTATGGTTTTACATTTGGATTCAGATGTGTGTTGCAGTGCCGTTTATTGGTTTTACTTTTCATCACTCACATGCCTCCTACATTTCACACATCGCATGGCTATTGTTTTTGCATTTGGATTCAGACATTGCAATGCATTGTCCATTTATTGGTTCTATTTTTTACATTTGAATTCAGACATTGTAGTGCAGTGTCCATTTACTCGTTCTGTTTTTACATTGTTTTTTTTATTCTATTTGTTATATTTTAATTTAGACATTGCAATGTAGTGTCTGTTTTTTGGTTCTTTTTTTCACGTTTTGATTCAGACAGTGGGTTGCAGAGTCTATTTCCTGGTTCTGTTGTTTCCATCACTCAAACACCTCCTACGCTTCACACCTCACTCAACTCTTGACTTTTATATTTAGATTCAAACACTAAAACGTTGTCCCTTTCCTAGTTTTGAATTGCAAACTATAAAACTCTTTGTAAATGCACTTGTAAAACTCTTACCAACTGTGTTCAATTAAACGTATGGTAACTGACAAGTGGTGGATTGTCATGGTAGTTAGAGTATTTTTTTTTCTCAATCTACTGCGTTATGGATTCCAACTATTTTTCCTTCCTTTAATGCAGATTTGAGTAGAATATCACTTATAGCTAAAAAAGCAAAAAATACATGCTAGCTCTTCCTGTTTTTTTTTTTTCCCTTCTCTCTTTTCAGATTTTTTTGGTTGACATAGTGTTCTTCTCTACCAACTCAATAATGCAACTGAAACCGAACCTTTTTATTTCTGGTACGTTCATGTACATTGTCTTCAGCCCATGGTTTGTTTTCTCAGCATTTTCAATCAATACCGGAAGTGATTCGAATCTGACCTACTGTCCAAACTTGGTCCACTACAAGATGTCAATATCAAAATATATGGTTTTTGGAGTTGTACGTCGACTATGAGCTTTAATTTACAGTACGTATCGGCTCTTGGTGATTTAAGATTTTCTTCCAAAAGTAAACATGATTTCGTATACAGAACAGTCTGAACAGATGACTCAAGTTAAAAACATACTATTGGAAGAACTCAATCATGCAAAAGTTGGTTGGATCTGAGTGGATGGTTTTTAAGACGGTGGATAGTTGAGGGTTTTCCATTGGGTTTTTTGGTTGCAGTTCTTTTGTGAATTGCTTCTGCTTTTTTTTTTTTTTTTTTATCCTTTTGTATCCTTTTGTATTTATTTTTAGAACACTAGATTTTAATCCCTAAATAAAATGAAGTTTAGATTAATATCTGATACAGGATTCAAACCTAAATTTAGTCTTTGGGTTTTATTTAAATGCCAGCATTTATATTTCATGTCATTTTATTTATATATCTATTGATAATTTCATTTTTTTTTTTTTTCAAATCTACGTTAGTTCATTGTAAGATATTCGGTACATATATTTAGGCATACTAACTCATTATAAATATGTTTCGGTACAAACATTCAGGTACACAAATTAATTATAATATAATACGTTACAAATATTTCGGTATAAACATTTAGGTACACTAGATTAAACATATTTTGGTACAAACATATAGGTTCAAACATTTCAATACAAGCATTTATGTACAGACATTTTGGTACAAAAAAGAATTAATATCTTTCGCTACAGTCATTTCTGTACACTTATGTATTTACATATTTTTGTTATGTGTCACTAATTTCTTTTAATATTTTCTCATTTAAATTTATTTATAATTGGAAGAATTAATATGTGCATATTAATAAAATCAAAATTTAATGTGAAAACATTAAATAACAAAATTAGAATATAAATTTTAATAAAAGTACATTAAAATTAATATATAATCTGTCATCATGTTTCTCTTTTTAAATGTCAATCTTTATCAACGACAAATTTTCATAAACCCTTTTTTTCTCCCGTTACATTTAATTTGCAATCTTGGTTTCATTGTGAGTGGAATTTCTACTATTATTTTCCAACACAAATTTCTCTAACAGTAATTAGATGGGTTGATTAATTATATAGAAATATTGTGACAACCCGTTCCAAATTTTACGTTTTTATTTTATTTTAAAAGCGTGAATTTACGAAATTGCCCTAGAGACAAGGACTTTGACTTCTGTTGACCATCATCTAGAGAGACGTATGACTTATTCTTTTAATATATTCTCGTAATACTCGTGGATGTGAACGCATAGGCGAAAGCCGTTTGCGAGTCCGGATTATAACGGTATAGTTACGGACGTTCGAAATTGTTATTCAAGGTTTAGTGTTAATTAAATTAAATCTCCAATCAGAAATTGGTTATTTAAGGTGAAGCCCAATCAGAAAAAGGAAAAGAAAAAAAAAAAAAAATCCCAGCTTTCCCGTGGGTTTTTCCCACTCGCGACCACCCATTTTCCAAGGCCAATTCCGGCCAACTCCAGTGGATTTTTTCGATGCCACCACCACCATCTTGAAGCTCTCATTCCCCTCTACAAAACCCACCCAAGAACCACCTTGATTAACCATGGTATGAGGCGGTTTGAGGCCACGAAAGTTGACGAAAATCAATGGTGCTCTGGCCACCCTTTTCGATTTTCCGGCAAATCGGCAAAGCGATGGCCGATGCCACCACTTGGGCTTTGTAGCCCATCATCCCAGGAGCAAAACCCAACCAACCTTGACCCCGTTGGACCACCGTAGACGACGAATCGACGTCGGGAAGTTTTAGGCACCCGCCGGCTTTGTGGGCAAAATTGACCATCTTCCGTCCACTTTTGGACTTCGTGGCAGGTATGAAAGTTGCTCCACTTACTGAGATCTTCATTTATGTGAAGTTTGAAAATTTTTGGAAATAGTTGGATTTTGAAGCGAGTCGGGGCGGCCGACCGCCACCCGCGGCGGCGCGTGCGGCGGCGCGTGGCCAGTGAGCCGCCAATACTATTTTTAGGCTATGTCAAATGTCTTGAATTCAGTTTTTTCATTTGAATGACGTAGGTTGATAGTTGGAACCTAAATTCGTTACGATACGTTACTTGATAAAAATGTGAATCGATGATCCGACCGTTGGATCGTCACCAAAATTGGATACATTATAATACGTAATATTTAAAGATCATAGGAATTTACGGATCAGGAATCCGACTTACGGATCTTCCTGAATTGGATTTGTAAGTTAGTAAAATAAATGTTCACGGCCACTTGTTTTAGGCAATTGGCGGAGATCTGACCGTTGGATGGTAATGAAATTTTAATATGTTATTCTAGAAACATATTGTGGATCGTTGGGAGTTGCGGATTGGAAATCTGATATGCGGATCTTCCGGGTCAAGTTATACAGGGTTGTAAACCCTACCGTCGATCTTTGATCGACGGTTGACTTGTGGTCAATGGGTATCAAACTATTTTAGAATGTCGTTGAGGTTGTGTTTTATGTGAATTACGTATTCTACGGATAAGAGTTCTGAGATGTGATTTGATAATTGGCCACAGGGACCGATCATTCAGGACGTCTCGATGCGTGCGCTAGAGAAGTATAGCGTGGACTCCAGGTGAGTAGATCTTTTCCTTTTTATTGTGCATATTATTGAGAGTTCTATCGACACTTTTAAATTGATTAGGTATATTACCTTCATATAATTATTGTGAATGCTTGAAGTACCTATATGAACTACGAATGGCTTGATCCCTGTCTAGGGTACGTAGGCAGTCTAACGAGACGTTAGATGCAGCCATAAAATATTTGAGACAAAAGCCTTGCTTGGGAAATTGAGTAATGCGAAGGAAATTGGTAAAGACAAGTTTTAGTTTTGTGAATTAGTTAGTTAAATTAGAGTTAATTGGGTTGTCATGGATAATTATCCCTGAAAATAAGTAGTTTGGGAGTAGGGCGTTACTGATTGTACACTTCACACCATATTGTTTATAATTGAAAATGCTACGACATGGTTAAGTAGTAGATTGCATCATGATATATCCATATGTATATTACTTGCATATAATCATTGGGAATGCTTTCAAGTGCAAAGGTGAACTCAGGACACCCAGGTAAGTTCAGGTGAGTTTATGGTACTAGTTGAATCGATTGCGTTATAGCATGACTACAGTTATGAGTTAGGCAACTTCGATACTGTCGTACTGGTTGCCATGAGTTGCACATGTTATATTGAGATGCATTGAGAGCTCATAACCTGCACCCCCGGTGTTAGTGCTCCCGCCCATAGTCGGGCACAGTCCTTCACGTGATGTTCACCTCCCGCACCACACGCTCACCTTGGATCCAAGGTAGGTGCACAGTCCTGTCGTACAGACCACTTTAGGTGGTTCCGACTCGTAGGTGACCCGCGATTATTCGCCCAGTCTTCACGTGATCGTAGCACTTGAGCGTATTTATTTACACCCAGTCATGTCGTACAGACCACTTTAGGTGGTTCCGACTCGTGTGCAGGTATACTTATTGAGCTATTGGCTAGCCATGATTGATGAGATATGGATAAGTCGTACAGGTCACTATAGGTGACTCCGACTTATATGCTAGCCAGGATTAATGAGATATGGATAAGTCGTACAGGTCACTATAGGTGACTCCGACTTATATGCTAGCCAGGATTGATGAGATATGGATAAGTCGTACAGGTTACTATAGGTGACTCCGACTTATATGCTAGCCATGATTGATGAGATATGGATAAGTTGTATAAGTCATTTTAGATGACTCTGACTGATATATCACTTTGTATTGATTTAGTTTATTTGGCCTACTTATTAATGTATGGTGGAGTTGATGGCAAACTGTGGTTTTGGTCATTTCTGAGTATGGTTTGGATATATGTATATATGTTGTACTGTCTTATGGAAAACGATACGGGTTTTACATTTAGGGGCATTACTTTTAGAGAGGTAATAACTTTGGGAAGCTTGGTTTTATTGCTTAATCACACCTTCTGTTTGGTGCCCTCCAGGTTTTAGCTGCTGAGTTTGTATCGACAAGAATCTGTGGCGAATCTTAGTATTGATGGATATTTTTTAGGGTATGATTCTTACCCACACTACTGTACCTTACTTATGCTCTGACATCGCGTGTGAAATGGGTTCGCTCCCACTCGTAGCGCACTCTGGTAGTTAGACACTTTTAGATTCAAATTTATTCACTTTTTATGCACTATCACATTTTATGGCTTCGTCACCTTCCAGGTGTCGGCCAGCACAGCTCGATTCAGGGTCCAAGTGGACTTTCTGGGTCGGGGTGTGTCAAATATAATAATTAATATATTAGATTTAATTATTTTGAAATCATCTCCGCAGTTATCACACATTCTATGAAAAAAGAAATGTTAAGGAAGTTTATAACACTCTCCCTTGAGTGTGCAACACTCCCCCTTGAGTGTGTAACACTCCCCCTTGAGTGTGTAAATACTCAAGTAGATTCGGCATCATGTAGAGGTTGTTGAGGAAGTCGACTCGTCAGCACTAATTCTAGGAACACACTATTCTCAATAAGGTCGGAACTTGCATAAGGAAGTAAGTCTCACAAAAAAACCCTAAGGCTATGGTAAAAACTCGAGTAGGGACAAAATCCATAGTCTAAGGAAAAATGCGTGGGTAATGCAAAGTCAAATGAAATATCTATGGGACGTCATCAGGGATATGATCAACCCAAGGTGGGTGCCTCGTCAAAACCACGTTAGGTAGCAAAAATCCAGTAGGGAAAATGCTCCTAATCGTAGGGAAAAAGAGTACATCAAGATCAAGCAAGTATACTTCAGGATGCTCCCCTGAGTTTGACATAATTCCAAAGTGAACTAGCAATGTTACAACTTAGAAAGTTTACGTATACCAACTCCTTGAACAAGCTTCTAAAACTTCGCCTTCGGTAATGATTTGGTGAACAGGTCGACCAAATTGTCTTATGAACGGATTTACGTGACTTCAATCTTCTGATACTCTTATTGTTGATGTGAGAAAAAGAACTTCGGCGCAATGTGCTTGGTGTTGTCTTCTTTGATGTAACCCTTCTTAAGATGTTCGATGCATGCTACGATGTTTTCATAGATCATCGTCGGGACATCAACGACAAGGTAAAGATCACAGGAGCTTCAAATATGGCCCACAATTACTCTCAACCAAAAGCATTCCCGAGTTGCTTTGTGTAAGGCGAGAATTTTAGCATAGTTAGACGAAGTGGCAACTAAGGTCTGTTTAGTTGAATTCCAAGAGATTGCAGTGTCTGCAACAGTAAAGACATAACCCATTTGAGAACGCGCCTTGTGCTATCAGATAAGTATCCTACGACGGCATAACCAACAAGGCGAGAATCGACTCGAGATAATGGTATGCTTCATCACTCAAGGATCCGTAGGAATAAAACAAGCCTAGATCCGTAGTAACCTTAAGGTACCAAAAAATATCTTTAACACCAATCCAGTGCATGCATGTTGGTGCATTACTATATCTTGCCAAAAGATTAACAGCGAATGAGATGTTAGGTCTAGTGCATTGAGCTAAGTACAATAAAGCACTTGTCGCACTTAGATAGGGAATTTCAGGCCCCAAAATCTCTTCATCATCTTCTTTCAGATGGAAGGGATCTCATTTTGCATCTAGCGATCGAATGACCATAGAAGTACTCGAAGGCTTCGTTTTATCCTCGTAAAGCGGCGCAACACCTTCTGGGTGTAGTTCGATTAATGTACTAAGATTTCATCCAAACAGTGCTCTATATCGAGACCGAGACAGTATCAAGTCTTTCCTAGATCTTTCATCTTAAATTCCGACTTCAATTGTGCGGCAGTTCTCACGAGTTCTTCAGGAGTTCCAATGAGATTCATGTCATCGACATAAATTGCAACAATCACAAAACTAAAATGTGACTTTTAAATAAACACACAAGGGCATAGTTCGTTGTTCATATATCCCTGACTAGTCAAATACTCACTCAAAAGGTTATACCATATTCTTCCAGATTGTTTCAAACTGTAGAGTGAACGCCTCAGCCGAATTGAGAGCGTGTTCTAGGGTTTGGAAATATTTGATCTAGTTAATGTAAGTCATTCAGGAACTTTCACATAAATTTCCGTATCAAGATCCCTATAGAGATACGCAGTTACTACGTCCATCAACTGCATACTCAATTTTTGGGAAACTACCAAACTGATAAGTAGTGAAAAGTAATCACATCCACAACGGGTGAATAAGTTTCTTTATAGTCAATCCCGGGGTGTTGTGAGAAGCCCTGTGCAACAAGACAAGCTTTGTAACACATAATTTCGTTCTTCTCATTACACTTCCAAATGAAAACCCACTTGTAGTCAACAAGCTTCACATGTGGATGAGTAGGAGCTACAGGTCCAAACACCTTACGTTTTGCAAGTGAATCAAGTTCAACTTGGATTGCCTGTTTCCAGTTTAACCAATTGATTCTACGTCGACATACATTAACGGAACAAAGTTCATTGTCATTGCTCAACATGATCTGAGTAACTACTGCATATGCTAATGCATTGTCGACGATCATCTCATTTTTACACCAAACATCATCCAAGTTAGCATAATGGACCGAAATCTCATGATTCTCAAAAGGTAGATTCGTCTCTTTAAGGACTCTTCCATAATCTAGAATTTCCTTATGAGTTGGATAGAATGAGTAGGTGACAATCGGATTCACAATAGGCTCTTCAGGTGCCTGTGTTGTTGGTTTCCTCTTCCGGGGGTATGAATCCTTTGTACCAAGAGGTCTGCCATGCTTATGTGTAAGGGCAGATGATTGGCTAGCCACTAATGTATGTGGATCACCAAAGTTGGCATCACGGGCCTCCAGAAGGGAAGTCCATCATATATTTGGTAAATCCATCTTTGCAGGCACACTCGTAGCTAGAATATATGATCTTGTCACTCGCACTAGATCGGTGAAAGCATTTGGAATACTCTGAGCTACGCTCTGAAGATCTAATATGTGTTGTACTTTAGTCTGAGATTGAGCAATGTGGAGATCTAAATAAGGCAAAGTGGGAGTTGTCCAATAATTCACATCGTTCTTCAAGAATGTTGACGTTCTTATCTCCCTCTAACGACGGGAAGATTGTCTCAGAAGTGACAATCTGCGAAACAAGCAGTAAACAGATCACCTGTCAAAGGTTCTAAGTAACGAATGATTGAAGGAGAATCATATTCGACATAAATTCTCATCCTTCAATGAGGCCCCATTTGTGTACGTAAGGGCGACGAAATTGGTAGATAGACTGCATAACTAAAAACACGCAAATGCGATATGTCAAGTTCATATCCAGTAACCAACTAAAGGGTCCTATATGGTTGAGTCTCAACAAGCCTCAAGCGCTCCAACATGGCTGCATGCAATATTGCATGGCCCCAAGCAGTGATCGAGAGCTTGGTACGTATGACCAACAATTAAGCAATCATTTGTAAGTGCTTAATGAATGCCTCTGCTAAGTCGTTCTGGGTGTGAACATGGTGTACTGGATGTTCAACTTCAACCCCAACCGATATGCAATAATCATCAAAAGTTTTAGATATGAATTCTCCAGCATTATCCAATCAAATCGATTTGATTGGATAATCAGGATGGTGAGCCCTGAGCTTGATAACCTGAGCCAACAGTTTGGAGAATGCAACATTCCTTGTGGATAACAACCACATGTATGACTAACATATGGAAGCGTCAACCAAAACTATAAAATATCTAAATGGTCTGCAGAGAGTGAATCGGTCCACAAATGTCCCATGAATCCTTTGTAGAAAAATAAAAGGATTCGAACGAATCTTATCATAAGAAGGTTTAATAATAAGATTTCCCATATAGCAGGTTTGACATGCGATTCCTTGAATCCAACTTAAACTTCGGATTAGTGGAT
This sequence comes from Pyrus x bretschneideri, assembly GCF_019419815.1. Lineage (NCBI taxonomy): Eukaryota > Viridiplantae > Streptophyta > Magnoliopsida > Rosales > Rosaceae > Pyrus > Pyrus x bretschneideri. The sequence continues at coordinate 1,044,709 of NW_025999657.1, forward strand.
GCCCGTTTGGTTATTTGAGGTACAGCACATCACTATTCATCCAAGGTGTCCCAAATGATCATGCCAAAGTGTAATTTTGTGCGCGATCTCAGAGATAGGGCCGGCCACATAGTGGCTTTCTATAGGGCGTATGGTCGTAGCATACAGACCACTCGGGATATGTTCTATCTTCTTTAGAATACGCTTCTGGCCATATTCATAGGAAGTTATGCACATATATTCAACTTCATTTTCTACATAGGTTTCAGCGTGGTAATTATTATCTCTAATGTCCTTGAAACTCAACAACGTTCTTCCGGAATGCGGAGAATAAAGTGTCTTATCAATGGTCAAAATTGTACCATTAGACAACATTATACGTGCCTTACCGTATCCTTCGATTAGTATGGATGGGCCTAAGAGGGTTGTCAGAGGTGCATTCTTAGGTATGAAGTTAGTGAAATAGATGTGTTCATGTAAAACAATGTGAGTGGTTGCACTATCTGCCAAACAACTAACTTTCCCACCAGTCATACCTAGAATAAAAATTAATTTGAATCGGTCATATGCATAACAGTTCTAAAAACAAATATTCATTCAAAATAATTTAAGTATTCAAGGATGGTAATTAATTAAAAACTTAATATCCAAAAACAAATCACCAACAAATAATCCAAACATAAAGGAAAATTGTTCAAAAATTAAACCAAAAAACGAGGGGGGTTGGGCCACTAGGTGGAATTCAGCCCCATTGTCAAAATTTCAACAAGAAAATAGTGTATGTCTAAGATTTTAATCTTCCATAGGGGTGGTATCCTCCTGAAAGTAAGACCTCCATCTTGGTACTCTCCGGTTCATCCACTTGCACAAAGTTTGATTCAAACTTTTTACAACGACAATGATATTCAGCTACAACCTTCTGGGGTGCACGGCAAACATAGGACCAATAGTCTTTTGAACCACAATGGTAGCCCATGTCTGCATCCATGGTTTCAGGTTCTTTGCCCTTATTCTTGAAGTCTGGGGCCTTGGGAGCAAGGTTAGGGCACTTCTGGGCTCGGTTTCCTCCCTTAGATGGGCTTTGGCTTTGTTGACCTTAACAGGGTGGCTTCTGGCCGCCCCTACCACGCCTATGTTGGCATTTTGGGCGTTTATTTGTGCTATAATGTGTTTCAGGCACAGCTCTCGGCCCAATAGGTCAAGCTTGATGATTCTTCATCAACAACTAATTTTGCTTTTTATCAGTAAGTAAAATAGAGATCCAATCCGAAAACTTTATGAAGTTCTGAGCCCTATATTGTTGCTACAGGACAATATTAGTAGTAGAGAAGGTCAAATAGGTCTTCTCCAATAAAGTCTTTTCGGTCAAGGTCTAGTTACAGAACTTGAGAAGTGATCAGATTCGACAAACTTCATAATTATATTTACAGACTTAAAATCTTGAAAGCGCAAATGCTGCTAGTCATGTCTTGCGTCAGGAGTGCTCGTAGATCCTCATCAGCAAGGTACTCGGTTTGTAGTGCGTCATGAATGTCTTCGGATGAAGATCATAGCAATGGTTTTCTCAATTGAGCCAACCAGGTTGTCTATCTCATCTTCAATGGCGGGACGCAAATTCTTTGCAGTGAGCTAAAGCTTCACATCTTGGACCCACTTGAGGTAGTTTCTTCCATAGACCTCCAAATCAATAAAGTCAAGTTTGTTCAAATTCGACATGTTCCTATCATAAAATAAATGGACAAGATGTGGTTAGTGTAATGGAGAAAAAAAAATCAATCCATTCACATAGGAGTAAAACATTCAAGTTCTAATAGACATGTATTGGTTTAAATTTGCACGAAAAAACTTCGGGTTTTCATAGGTGATGTTTTTAAGGAAAACTTCATGTTTTCAAACAAGGCATGTTACTAGAAACTTCAGGTTTCGAAATAATTATGAACTTCAAATTCATATGTTTCTGCAGACAAACACAAATATATACAGAAATATGCAACAATAAAATATGCAAATAGAACTTCAAGTTTATAATTATAATTGAATTAATTATTTGGTCTTCAGGCCAAATATAAAGTGTGGGTGAAAAAAAAAATTATAAAACCCAAATTGTCTAAAAAAAAAATAAACAATTAAACTCGGGGTTCAAAACATAGACTTTGGGTGGGCTGGGAAAAATTAAGCCCTGAGGTCCAGGCCCAAATTTGGGCTGGAATGGGCTGATCAGGCCAAAGGGTTTCAGGTCCAAGGCAGCAAACGGGCTACCAAGGAAAGCCGGGCCCAAAATAGGTCCAGCGAAGGCGATAATCGTGTGCAGAGGGGAGCACGGAAACGAGGCTGGGATCCGGTGTGTTGCAGCGTAGGAAAATCACAACAGTCACATAGGCTGAGTTCCACTGCAGCAGGGACACGGAGACACCAAAGCCCAATTGGGCTAGTGTTGCAAGTGGGCCGAGAAAGGGGGGTTTGCAGTGGGCTATGGCATGCAAACTCACAAAAACCAAGTCTAGGTTTAGATTGGGCCAAGAGGGCTGGGTCTTTGGACCAGAAGAACGTCTCAGCCTTGTGCTGGACACGATAGTCGGGGAAGAACACCAGACATATCGCTTCTGGCAGTGGTCTGGGGTTATGGTTCACCATAGAACCTCTTCCCAGGTGACGGAGAGTGAAAAGCAGCCGTGGTGGCTGGGCATGGCTGCAGGCCATGCTTTTGTCAGAAAATCAGTTGTGACGCCGGCGATGGCGTCGGGTTCTAGGTTTAGAGACGAGGAGGGCTCCACGGTCTCTACTTGCTCGCAGGTTTACACAATCACACTTAAATAAGAAGTTTATAACATGCATCAATTTTTTGCACACTGTTTTATAATGTTGGCACGATAATTAACCCAAAAACATGAGTGTCTAAGAATATATGAAGAGTCCTACTTTTGAGAGAGTCCTTTTAGCATTTCTCTTATAAAAATGTAATTTTCAACTATAAATAGTGAAAAAGCCCGAGCTAAATAAGAATTGTTATAACTCGTTGTAATATCTTACACACATCAATACAATAAGTTATATTTTTACAGAATATCATTCGCTTCTCACCAGCTCCTAGATTTTCAAGTCCAAAAAAAAAAAAAAAACAAATTTATTTTTCCCTTTGCCGTCCAAACCCCTCAGCTCTCTAGGGTTTCTTCTTCCCCTCTTCTCATGGCTTCCTCGTTTCCCCTTCCTAGTTATAATACCACTTCCTTTGTCAAGTTAACCAAAACCAGCTATCTTTCCTGACTTTGACAGATTAAGCTCTTTCATTTTGGGCATGATTTTTGGATATTTGTGGATGCTTCTCACTCTCTTCGCTCTCCTTTTATCCCCGATCCTAAACACGAAGCCAAATAGAATTACAATTTCATTAATAACCAAAATTACAATTTCATAAAAAATAATTCCTTTTATTTCAATTATACAACTCTGCAATTATATCAAGTGTAGGCCTACACAAACAGAATTACAATTTCATAAAAAATAATTCCTTTTATTTCAACTGTACAGCTCTGCAATTATATCAAGTGTAGGCCTACACAAACAGAATTACAATTTCATTAGCACTTCAATGACTTACAAAAGATGGTAGCACTTATGTCAGTTGATACCCAAAATGCAATTTGACACCACTTGTCTGATCATGACCAAAGATTACTTAAAGTTCAAAGTACAGTTTGAAAAGCTAAAATAACTCTGAATACAAGTCATGAAATCAAAATGCAACGTATAATTTATATGGAAAATCTTGGAACTACAAATTAAGAATTTCAGGAAATTTGGGATAATCGTGGGGAATGAATTCACACAAGCATAAAATTACTTTGGCGTACCTGAAACCAAAAAAGTCAAGACAAGTGAGACCTTATCATTAAGTTTGTGTGGCACTCCCTAAGTGGTTAGACTGAACCCCACATAATCCTACCCATTTAACCAACAACAGTTGACCATGAAAAACGTGATGAAGGGCATAAATTAGGAGTTTGGTTTAGGGATGACTCTTAACATCATCAATGATCATGGCCTATGTATGGGCCATGATTACATGGATGGCTATCCCTTGGAGATCCTATTGGATCTTGCCTTATCCAGCCTTTTTTGGGTTTATCTCATTTGTGAGTCCAATTGGGCTCACAGGATCCTTTTTGGTCCTTGCATGGCCAACTAAGCCCACCTACTATGTTGAGTGAGTGTGGCCCAATGCATCGATTTATGTGAGTCCATCATCACGTGTGTCAAGTGTGATTTACAGGGAGATATCGCCTCGTTGAAATAGTTGTCAACCCATGCAAAGGTTAAGTGCTGGTGAAACTCTAGGGTTTATGTCATTTTGACTTGTTTTAGTACATGTGGAATCCCCGCTTGCATCAGGGAAATTTGCTTACCACAATGACAATTTGTTTAAAATTTTAGTTGAGATGACAATTAAAACATTGTATTAGTTATATGACATTTCAAAAACATTTCCTAAAATAAAAAATAGTTATAAAAGCCCTATGAAGGGTTCTTCATCTTTATTTAGTCATAGCTACACCACATTCATGTTGTGTTGTAGTTGTTCCCTATAGATAAGTAATAAGTTTCCCTTGGCCTCTAGGCTCCAATCTGGACTCTGGGCACACCACTTTAAAGACAAACTTTGAAGGTTTATGTAAATTCAGTTGAAGAGAAATTTTGGATTTTTAGTCAGAATAGTATTAAGATTGGCATAACTTCTCATTTTGGTCCCTAACAATTTCTCACATTGGTCCTTGACAATGAAAATCGATAGAAGTGGTCCATGAGTTTGTCGACCGTAAATCATTTTGGTTCCGTGAAAAATATATCAATATCCTCGTTAAGCAAATGAGTTTGACAAAAATAACTTTAAAAAGGTGGTCACGTGATCGTTCACGTGACAATTTAATGAGGATATTGACACATTTTTCACAAAGGACTAGGATTCTCTCCCTCCTCTTTCCATCCCCTTCTATCCCCTCCTCTCACATTCTCTATTTTGTCTTTCTCTTTCTATAAAAAATTAATATAAGTTGTTGACGTGGCTTAATCGTGACCGTTCAAATAGGATGGGAGGGAAGGGGAGGGGAAAAAAGAAGGGAGAGAATCCTACTTCTTTCCCAAAATGACCAAAATGATTTTTAGTGGACAAACTCAAGGATTACTTCTTCTGATTTTTATTGTCAAAGATCAAAATAAGAAGTTATATCAATCTTAAAAATCATTTTAGCTAAAAAGCCAAAAAACTCTTTTAAGGCTCTATCGTCTCTCTCTATTATAGAAACTTCTGGCTGCTGCTTCAAGAGAGGTGGGTATGTACTCTGTAGTGTAGTCGAGCCAGTCCAGTCGAAGTGGGGCTAAGAGCATCTCCAATAGAGACCTTAAATAGAGTCCCTACAACCGTACAATCTCTAAATATAGGGACAAATGACTTCAAATAAGTCGGAATTGAAGTCCTCAAAGTATCTCAATACATAGGGACTCGCTGGATACCTCAAAAGAATTCTCAAATATAAGGACTACATATAGAAACTCAAATAGTAGACTTCTTATTAATTTTGAGAGGGAATGGTGCTGCTCTTTATGTTTTTTTTTCTTTGTTTTTTGAACCCACCCAAGTGGGGCAACTTCTCATTTGGTTTTTTTTTTTTTTTTTTTTAATTCTTGAAAAATCAATGGTAAAGATAGTTTCTTATTTAGGAAAACTAACGAAAAGTCATCAAAATCTTTATTTTTAATGAAAATGACAAAATAAAGGCTTAAGCGAATAGTACAAGAAGTGACTTTTCAAAGTAAAATGTCATTTTCGTTAAAAGTGAACAGTACCAAAGTGTTTCATTAAGATTCCCTTTTAATTTTTATCAATGGTTACAATATTTTAATGAAATGAATAATAATTTTTTAAAATTTTAATCTTTATATTTAGGGATATACTACAAAAAAATTTCATTGTAGACAATATTCTTTTAAAGACTCGAACATTCCTCTGAAGCTCCTAAATAAGCCCTCAAATATGATGGTCATCGAAGATGCTCTGAGTTACGTTGAGTTCTGGTTTTACGACAAGAAAGCTCGACTTTGCTGCATCAACTTTAACCTTTACGAATTAGTTATGTTCCCTTGTCATTTCAAAATAGTATGACATTCTTAAATTAATTAACAATTCAACTTGCCACTCAATACTACAGTCTAATAGTATTCTTCTTCACTTGAAAGTAAGAAATCTTATGTTCGAATCTCGTGAATTGAGAATTCAATATCAAATTAGGTTGTCCATTAAATGACTTAGCCGAACTCTCATCCCCCTTAGTGCAAAAATATCGATGTACTAAACAAAAAACAATTCAACATGCCCGTAACCCTATTTCTTGGTGCGTCAAATGAAGCAAATTAAAAAGGAAAAGTAACGGCTGTTTCCGGTCATTACCATCACAACCCTATAAATTACACAACTCGTACCTAGCGGCGGGTCATAACTCTTCAGTCCCACAACTACAGAGCAATTTTATCATTCCTTGTGCTATATTCTGATTTATTCACAACCGAATGATGACGCGGTTTACTCATCATTGGATGTGCTGTTTCCACTGCCGGCAACCCAGTACTGTTTAACGACCACCAATATCTTCTCAGGAACAAGGGGTCCGTCTTCGTGATCCACAATTTTGGCACCCCATCTCATGCCCCCGACAATCTTCCTAACCTTGTTCAGGACATCGACTTCATCCCTGAAGATGACTGTCCCTTCAGGCCGCAAAATGCGATCCATCTCCAAAAGGATGTCTTCCAGTTTGCACCTGCTTAATCCATTTAATAACTGATCAGCACATTTGTGATTGTTAAATGCTTCATGCAACAATGTACCTTACAGGGAACCCCAGCTAACCAAAATGAGCTGTTAAATTGCAAGAGAATTGGAACATTGGCCTAATTGGAGCTTTCACCAGAACTAAACATTCGTGAGTATTGGTCATGAACTTGTCAAACGTGGAGCAATGGTCCTTTTGTGTAAATATGTTAAAATTTCTATCCAAAATAAAAGGTTTTAAATGGCAAATAAGGGACAGAAGTTCTAAAAGAGTTGCCTAAAAGGGCCATTTTACCACTCTCTCACGAGTTCCAGGACCAATACTCACGGATTTTCAATTCAAGGACCAAAGTTCAGGACAATTATCTCAAATTTGAATAAAACAGAAAAGAGTGACTTTATAACTGTAAGTTATAGAAAGTTGGCAAACTACATTACTACTCTTATTAGCATTAGATTGGATTTATGCATGAAAAAACAACTGTCATTAAGGAAGCCCGTAATTGTTTAAATTAGTATATTTTCACTTTATCACTAAAAAGCCACCATTGTTCAAACAGCCCTAGAGAAATTAGTTAAAAGAGTTCTTGGATTTAGTTCTTCAAAGATTCTTCCATCTTGATGTTTACCAAACTATACACATTTTTAGAAATGAAGTCTAAACTATGAAGGTTTTAGAAATCTTAAGGACAAGATATTGCATCACATGATTTGATTGCTATCTCATAAGATAATCTACTGCTGCAAACAACTACATATGATACATGCACACAGATACACAGGAAGAAGATGATGAGGCTTACTCGTTCTTGTACAAGCTGAACACGCCACTAGCATGAATAAGGTCATATGACCTTGGGTACGTAGAGAAGCCTTCACACCTGAAAGAAGTTTCTTTTTTTGGTTATGACATGGAATACTAACTTGAAAATATGTATTTGCTACCTAGATCTCAGTATTGTAAATTATAATCGAGAAGCAACTAAAAGTCTTTGTAGGAAAAGCATAAAGGTTAATGAGTCCTGAAGGACACTCATACACTTCCATAAACACTGATGTCCCTGTGTTTGCGTGTGATGTGTGTGTGTGTGCGAGAGAGAGAGAGAGAGAGAGAGAGAGAGAGAGAGAGAGAGAGAGAGAATTATCAAGGACATACCAGTCATGATATATGCCGATTAGACCTCTCTCATAAATAACACCTAAAGTATTCTTTGCAATTGTAGGCACAACATTCATAACCCACAATTTTCGAGATTCAAGGGCTGCTGCAAACCCTCCAAGGCCTGCATTCATATCCATCACATTTCGATATCTTGTCGTTCCAATCAATCCATTGATTCTTTTGTAAACATTTACATGCTTTTTCCAAAGTTTATTGTCCTCTTGGTAAGATTCAGTTGTAACCCCTACAACTAAACCGTTAGCGATTTGAGGAGGGACTGCATAAAGCCTTGCAGGAAACTTCAACTCCCCTACTGCTACTTCATTTGCATTGGTTACCTCAGGAGAAGGGGTTACACATGTGTCCATTTTCTTGTACCTGGAACAGACCACATAAAGCTTAGAATTAGGATGGCTGTAACAATTTAAGAACAATATATTAAGCAAATAACGAACAATCTAACCCTAGAACTGGCATTCTTTCAAATCGCTCTTATATGAATTGCATGCGACATGCTATATAATATATACCATGGAGGGAAAAAAAAGCAAGGCCAAAAGAACTTCACCTTGTATTGTTGCAACATTTGTAGGAACTAAGCTAACTTTCGCAACCACTAAAATGACAAAGGGTGGAAGAACATAAAACAAAGTGAAAAAAAAAAACATATTCACTTTAATGAATGGAATTTAAAGTTATACTACCATACTGCTTATATCAATGAATTTCAGTTAAAAGCCTAATATTGAACTAGCAAACCAACGCAAACAGTGCAAAACCTGCATAGCAGCAGAGCATGCTTACATAGGATTGGGAATGTTGGATATATGCAGCATGCCAATTCAACTACTTCTGCTTATAAAACTTGTGTTCTATTTAGCATTTTCCTAGATAAGTAAACCAAATTGCTGGATGAAAGTTACTCAATATCATATAATTTGAGATTTTCAAAAATGTTTTTCGTGCGTTATCCTGCCATCTGCTGCAAAGGTTTGTGACTCTTTCCCCTAACTGAGTCTGTCCCACTTCAGGAAGTTCTACCAAACCTCAAATTTAGAGGGGGGCAGACTTATGATGACCATTAAGATTATCTTTATACTTGAATAGGGAAGATGTAAAACAACTAAACAAGGCTAAAAACAATGAGTTGTGAAAATACCAAACTAATAAAGAGAAACCACAGTGCCCAGAGACTCACCAGACATCATCAGCATCCTCCGTCTGGCATACATCGATAGACTTTCTTCTGCAGGATTTTGTATTTACTTTTTTCTTCCAGATAGCCATATCTCCTTTCTCATACTTTTTATCCCAGCAAAGACTTTCAGCCAGTGCTTCAATCTGTTTTTGCTCAGCCTGCACGTCCTCCTTAGACCGCTTCCACGTTTTGTAGTAGGTCTTCCAATTAATTGGAGGTCCAGACAATATCCAATATCCACCAGGTCTAAGGACCCGATCAACTTCTTTTAGGTACATTCCATCTACACGCAGGCATTCATATTTGAATCATAAAATTTCACCACATTGAGTAAATAAGTTAATAAACTATCCTTGCAAGTTAAAACTTGGAAAACAAAGTAAAAGATGCAACTCCAATGAGAAGCCCATTTTATATAGAAGTCAACTTGTGGGAGGGGGGGAGTTCATCAAACAAGAGAAACTCAGAAAAGGGAAATTTAGGAGGGTTGGTAAATAAATTAACAGCCAGCCATGTAAGAGTTTCAGGTGGATTAGCAAACAACTCTGACCATATTTCAGTGGTCAATGACTCGATCTTCCAAGTTGAGACAAGATCACAATTCATTTGACCGCATTTCTGAGTACAGAAATAAATATAGATATGTTTTTCTACTTTTTATATCTTATTTTGAGTTTGTAATTCAACGATATCTTATCAGTATGTAATACAAAAACAAAAGAAATCAAATGTGATTGCTCAAGCTTAATGTTGGTTACTCCAAGATGTTACCATTTTCAGTCCACGGAATTAAACACCGAGAGCACTGGGCCATATCAAAAGCCCTAGATGGGTATGGAAGATGAATCGATCCAAGCACACCGATAACAGCAGGTACTCCTCGCTCCAATGCAAACTGCACTTGTGCTTCATGATTGTCCCGGGGTGCAAAGGACATGGCTAATACATTTCTTTTCATTAAGTATGCACCCCAACTTGCAACCTGTGTCGTTGGCCTCATTAGTACAGAACCACAACCAAACGGGAAAGAACTGACTGTGTGTGAACAAACATGCACACTATTATAAATCACAGCTCATGCACATACATGATCTAGTCACAAATACATAGGCACAGATTGAATGTACATTTTCATTCAGTACATGCACAGTGTTTTTGAAATGCAAGGTTGATCTGAAGTGACAGGTTCTCAAATATTCTCCGGAAAGTGAAAAGCTAATGCTCTAGTCAGTCTTGGATTGACTGAAGGAAGTTAAGAAGCTCAAACTGAATGCAAATGATAATATGGCAGAGTGGGGAAGTGAATGTAGACATGCATATCCAATAATAAAAGCACATTAGAAAACAAACTTACTCCACAACCGGTGTCCAATGCTGTCCTGACAGAGCCATCTGCAATCGGAATAACTGATGCAAGTTCGTCAATATATGCATCTGCGCCTTGGGGGAACATTGTTCCTCCGCCTGGAAATTTGAAAACATTTCCCTGAAATTGCACCCAGTTCTGTGAAGCTTTCTCAACTGTGAGGCTTTTATAAGGTACATTGGCATAGTGGACATAGTCACGGCCTTTAGGCCAGGGGAATGGAGTCATATACCCTTCCCGGGCTGGAATAAGACAATGCAATTTTTCCTCTTCAGGAGGACAGTGTCTTTCCCTGTATACCATATTTTCCCTGGGGAATTTCATTGCTCGGTCTTGTTCTTGACAAGGAGTATAATCAGCATATTTAACATCACAAGGTTTGAACTCTTTGGCTTTAGGTTCATAAGGTTCAACTATCTCCACGATACTGTGATGAGATTCAAAGTTCAAATCAGAGTTCAAATCAGGAAAGACATTACAATCTTTCTGCTTGGTTACTTGAAATGCTATTTTATCTCCTTTTCCAAAACCGCTCTTTTGCCATGCTCCAATAAGGTAGAAGAAACAACAAAGAGAAATCACAACAAATACAGATAACGTGCTTCTTGTCCTGTTTCCTGAAGAATTATGCTTGGAGCCCATGATATTCTTGCAATAACTCCCTCAAACCTGTACAAAGTAATTTAAACCTTAGCGGCAAGTATTTGAAGTATGTGATCAATGGTTGAGAAGTTGAAGCCAAGCACTGCCAAAAAGTAATGAACAAAGGGAACAAAAATTCATGAACAGGTACTAAGTAGGTACTTACTTACCCAAGAATCTACTATAAATATTAAAAAATAGAAAATAACTTGATTAATTGTTCCGAAGTACAGGTAATTTTCTCTAGCTAGAGTTGCAGTCAATATGCATCGGACCTACAAAACGAGAACTTGCTGCTCATTCGGCTTTTAGGCGATCTTGAAAATACAAATTCCAAAAAATATATGTATATCTCTTCAGATACGAACCAAGAAGTACTTAATTAACATAAAACTTCCTGAATGATAATGACACAAGAAAGACGACGGATTCCCAAATACGGTACGTTTCTAAAGGCAACTATGCATACATTCTTATGGTTAACTAGTAAGGGACTTGCAAGCAGTGACTAGATTTGCTGAAAAGAGAGTGCGTTGGCAACCACATTAGGATTAAATAAACTAATGGATAAATGGGATCAAACCCATATCATTTTCCACCATTTAATTTAAATTTAGAGATTTAGTGGTACTAAATCCATTGTCATTGCTGTTTCAAGGTATGTGAAAGCTCATAGGATTAGATGAAGGATTAATCTCATCAGTAAACAAATCTTATCATTAATTATTAATTAGTTCTAACCGAGCACTGTGGCGATCAAGGATTCATAGAGCCGAACCCACTTAGTGGGATAATGCTTGTTTGTTGTTGTAGTTATTAAATCTATTGCCTCAAATCAAGCTCACATGTTGGATCTTTTAAGTGTTGAATCCTTTTCACCTAAGGAGCAAACTTTGGATCTCACTTAAAAACAATAAAAATAAAAAATAAAAAAGGAAAGAACTTTGGATATGAATGCAAGATGCAGAAACAATGGAATTCAAATCTTCAACTTTTAAGACAAAAGAAAAAAGAAAAAGCAAGTGCAAGCATGGATCTTGTGATGGTATACAGGGATCAAATTGCTAACCTGAGAGACGAGTTCTCAAGTGGGTTTATTGCATTTGAACTTTTCTCACGTTCTGCATCCCCCACAGTGCTAGTGAGTAGTGAGAGAAACTGGGGAAGCTAGAGAGAGAGGAGAGAGAGATTTGCAGTGAGGCAGAGACAGAGAGACGGAGTGGGAGAGATCATATATACATAGGAAGAAGAGGAGAAGTGGTGGCAAATCAGGGGCATACTATTAATAGAAATTTGATGACTTTGGTTTTCAACTCCTGGTGGAATTACTCGTCGAATTGTCCGCCGACACAGAGGAGTGATGCAGTACGCTCCGGAACACGCAATCACCTCTTCATCTGTCAAATCTAGTAATTCCATTAAAATATAGATCTAAACTAAATAAATTGTCAACATAAAAATATTAAGTTTAGTTATAATGTCGGGACTAAATTAATGTTGTAACTATGTAAGGACTACTAAATAGAAGTATAGTTAAACAAACATATTTTTTAATTTAGTTATCTTTAACAAAAGTTGTATAAAGATTGCTTTTCAAAAAAAAAAAAAGTTGTATAAAGATTCAAAATTACAGTGGAGCAACCTAATTTTCGAAATGTAAATCTGACAGAAATTAAATTGGGAATAAACAGATCTAACATTTTCAATAGATTGAGTACTTGTTTAGAATGTTTAAAAATGTTGAGACCAATTTGAAATTATACTAAAAAATTTAGGGGTTTTAGATACTTAATCCTAAATTTAAATATGCAAATATTGCATATTTTTTAACTTATTGATAATTATTCTTATATGGTGGCAAGTTTCCTGAGACGAGACTAGGAAAATTATAAGTTATTACAATGTGAAGTTTATTCTTATATATAGTTTACCCTAGTGGGGATCTAATTTTCTATGACTAGATTATTCTCTTACAGAATATCACTATGGAGAGGTTTTACTGTACCTAAATGTAAACTTTCCAACTTTTTATAATTGAAACACACAAAAAGTTATTAAAAACATCTTCAATTATGCTCATTATTTTCAAGTCAAGTGAGAATTTAGTTACAAGAGATTATAAAGTTATTTTATGAGCTACCTAGAAAATACTCTAACCATAGTTGAAGCCTTTTGCTACTCGTTTTAAACTCTGGTGTATGTTCCACAGTTTCTCTTCATTAAGAGAACACATGGCTAATGAATAGGAATTGTGGAGCATACACCACAGTTGAAAATGGACAGCAACAAATGCTCTCTCTAATTTAAGAGGTCATAATATGAACTAGTAAGAATAGAGTTCTTATTAAGGAAAACTAACGAAAAATCCAAAAAAACTTTAGTTTTAATAAAAAATGACAAATAAAGATGTAGTGAATAGTACCAAAGAAAGGTAAAAATATGGTTTTTCGCTAAAAGTGAATAGTACAGGGGTGTTTCGTTAAAACTCCTTTCTTATTATTACAGAAAACTCCATTTTTATTCTTGAAAAGTATAACTTTTAGACTAGAAATTTAGTCATTGATACATTTAATAACCTTATTTATTAATCATATTTTGATATTTTATTTCTCTTTTTCTTCCTAATTTTAATGTATTAAGTTAACTACATTTAATCCTATTTTTCTTTCATTCATCATTATATTTTGTTATAGACAATTGGGCAACTAATTTTTTTTATATACAATATTTTACGATACCCTTCGTGTCCTTCATTTAGGTAATTAATTTATATAATAATTTTGGTATATCTCTTTTGGTACAAACATTTAGGTACATTAGTTCAATACAATATATTTTGATACATATATTTTGGTAATACATTTCAGTACAGATATTTAGATACATTAATTCATTATAATATATTTAAATACAGATATTTAGGTACATCAATTCATTTTAATATCTTTTTGGTACACATATGTTTCTTACCGTTTGGTACTTGGGATGGGACGGAACAAAGTGGGACAAGGCGTTCCGTCCCACGTTTGGTGCGCTTAAAACAGGTGGAACGGGCTGTTCCACAGAACGAGTTTTGGGTGAATTTTCGTTCCATCTCACCCCCTTGGAACGACTCGTTCCACATCCGTGGAACACAAAATTATAACATCTCCGTCTCCTTCTTCTTCCTCCTTGTTTCCATTCGAGGACATCTTTGCTCCCGCTCCGTTCTGTTCCGTCCTGTCCCGTCCCGTCCCGTCCCATTCCGTTCCGTCCCGTCTGCATACCAAACGATACCTATGTGTCACCATATATATATATATATATATTATGTTTTTTCATTAGGTACATTTATAAGGATATAAGTGGAGTAAGTTTAAAAAATTAATAAATTAAAATGTGTATATTCACATTCTTGTAATAGTAGCACTCTAAATCACAAGATTTCAATAAACAACGATTTGTTAAATATTTTCTCATATGGACATAATTAAACACTACAAAACTCTATAACAACAGTGCACCCTGTGTACAACTACATGAATGTGAAAAGTTAATCAATTTACTGCAGTAAGATAACCTATTTATAGGCAAAACACCTTTTCACCGGTGATGATTATTCTTAAACGGCCAACTGATGGAACCTTTTATTCAAACCATCTCATCCTTTTCAAATGATACGTCCCCTACTTCCAATTTTAATAATTACAAAATTTAAAGAGAATTGTTATTGACATTTCAAATTTCTCATTCTATACTCTAAATTTTCTATATTTAGAAAGAAAAATACACTTATGAAGAGTGTAGAATGAGATTTTTGGAGTGTCAATAACACTTCCCAATTTAAATAGAATTTCCACCAAAAATGCATTATATAACACTCCAGAGGTGTAGCTCATCACAAAGTTACTTTAGCTAATCCATATAACATTTATGGCCGTTCCAGCTTTAAAGATCAATTTGCATTATTGCACTCAAGAGTTACTTTCTTGACATATATATTGGACTCCAATTTGGAACGTTGGGCTGATCGCGTTTAGTAAATTTAATCTCTATTAAGCACTACACTTGCTTCAGTTGATCCTCCTTGATTTCCTGAGACTAACCATGCATCTCCCATCCTACAATTGTGCAGACATAGTGTAGTCTGATTTAATTCTAGATATCGAGTCATATAATCCAACGAACAAAACCAATGTTTTGAATAAACACATATCAAGAGCATGTGAAGATTTTTGAAGAGAATGGTGAGTAATCCACTACCAAGCACATTTAATATTGTCCCCCAATTATCACTCGCACAATATGACCAGTGTGAAAATTTTATCAGAAAAAGTGGTGGTATTAAAAGTAGAACGATACCGTACAAGTCATATTTATTTTTGCTTATTTTCGATGTGAAATTTTTGTTTTCTTCAATAGAATAACGCAATCTAATTCGAGATTGAGTTGAGTTCGAGCATATTTTTACTTATTTTAACCCGCTTGAACGAGACTAAAAATCAAATTGGACATCACGGATTCTGGATCACCAAACCCATGATGCACTCCTTACTGCTCCCATAGGATTCAAGTCATGATGAGGTAGAGAATTAAGTTCTGATCGTGTTCTCCCGAAACAAAACCAAAGCAATAATAATTATTAGAACGTTGGCAGTTGGATCATATGCCTTTACCCCCACTATCATCAATCACTACCGACACATTGCTGTCACTTGCCCACAAAACATATATATTATTTTAGAAAAACGATTTTAACAGGTTTTTCTCAATTCATATATACTCATCTAATTCGGTAGTCGTTAGATTGAACAATCTAAACTACATATTAATAGAATCTTCATTGTCAACTAAAATTTCATGAAATTGTCATTCTAACTCTCTAATTAAAATTGAACATAAATAAGAAATATGAACAGTAATGTAATCTCACACATCCAAAATTTTTATTATTTTTTTCAAAACCTCACATCCATATGATTTTAACATATCTCTTATTAAAAGTAAAAAAATAAAAAATAAAACTATCTCCCTTCTCTCCTCACTCTCACGTTCTCTCTCACTCTCTTCCTTTCTCCTCCCATTTTAAAAACAGAAATAAAAAAAATTTCACACACATTTTGTGTGAGCCGTATGCCAGTTAAAATAAAATCAACTGTGTGTGCATTAGGGTTCTGAAATCTGTAAAATGTCAAATTTGAAATTATAAGATGATTTACTTGCTAAGTTAAGAACCAAAAAGTTCAATTTCTTGTGGGTTTATTAAAGATTTCTTACGCCGCTTGATAAATATTTTTAGAGTGTTGTTATTCGTACCAAAAAAAAGCCATTCACACTCTAAATTTACTACATTTCAAGAAAAGAATACAGAACGAATAACTTTATTGAGTTACAATAACATCCCCCTAATTTTAATTCTTGTTTATTAAGAAAATAGGGCTTTAATGTAGTGGACAATGTCTTTTTCTTTTGGCCCCCCTGAGTACCTGTGGTGTTAAGTGAATTGATTACTTATGAAAAGAAAAAAAGGATGAGGCTGACCAACAAAGACATGAGAAGCATAGTTCAACCACAAATTCATTTCCCCAACAAGATTGTAGGTAAACATACACATTCAGTGTTCAATTCGATTCCTCTCCAATATGATTACGATTTAGTAAACGAGCCATTATTGTATTACTTTTGTTAAGCGGGACGGAATAGAACCCTTCAAACGATCCTAATTTGTTGTTTTCTTTTTGCAGAAGTATTCAATTTCTTGTTACCCAAGAACGTCAATGACACCATGTAACGATTCACTCATTGCAACGTTGAAAAAGGTCCAAAGTTCGAATTCCCCCACTCACATAAACTAAAAAGACGTCAATGTCTCACGAAACAAAGTTCCGATACTCAATATTCAAAACAGGCAAAATCGAAGAGCAATACGAATTCCTCCAGACATAGGCAGCATCTGCAGTCTGGGATATCACAAGGCATTGGATCTAACTACATACATAACAAGCTTCATATGTAAGTGTTTGCCAGACCTCATCCAGCAGTATGCTCTATGCGGTTAGTGCTCTGGTCTGGTGTGAAGCAGAGAAGAAAACCTGAAACCTAGTATCCATCTAAACTGTTTGGAGCTCGATACAGAATGGCGGAGGAGTAGCCGAATTTGCTTCTTTCATCTCAAAACAATCTAACTTCTGCACTCTTTCATTAAGCACCTTGATAAATATCCTGTGCAACCTCTCCGACAACCTTGTGCATCACCCTTCAAAAACAGAACACTTTGAATCTCCTCTGCTCAATGGGATAATGGTCACTGCTCCAACATCACCGTATCAAAATTCAGTGCTTTAGCATCTGTGTGAAAAGAGAGTTCCATCAGATATCAATTCCACTACATTGATGCGAACAAACAATCTAAAAAACAAATGAGCACACAGGAAGTATTATGAAGTGGGAACCAATTATTTCATGAAAACAGAAACACAATTTTCGGGAAAAAAAAAAATGAAACGATGTGCAACTAACCATCCTTGAGTGAGTGGAGATGCTGATCAGAACTTCTTTCCGTGCTTTTGCTCAACTTCAACGTGCTAGACTCCCCCTTTTTCATTCTTCTCAAAGAGCTCAAAGAGCCTTCAACTGCACAAAATGAGAGCCGTCATGCCAAATTTGAATGCACCCTTCTTTCCATAGAGCTCCCAATTTCACAAATTATATGTGCTTGTAAATAGTGTTTTGCTAAAAGAAGATAAAACGGCCATGTTATGTCACCGTATTTACAATTTCACATGCATAAAACAGAGTCCACCTGCATACCTTGCCATTCCCATACTACTTTCGATTCACCCTTAACCAACATTGGATAACGATCTACATGAGAGTCCTCCTGAACCAACTCTTCTACCTGCACATACCACAGATATTACTATTAGAAACATGAACGATAATATAATTATTATTTTCAAATATAGACAAACAGAAACCATAGAAAAAAAGACCTACGCTTTTCATTGGGACTGAAAACAACTAAGATTTGGTAATGATACAAATAAACTAACAAAAGAACCAATTCAAGTCACGAAAAGTGGACGTACTGAAACTTTTCAATTTCATTTTTTCTCATAACGGACAATGATATATTTTCATAGCTTGGTGATATAACCTTTTTAATGGGGTTAAAAATGAGTGTTCTTTTATATACTCAATACTAATAAGGTTGAACAAATGACTTGTAACTTGTGCCCAAGTATACAACAGGGCTTTATCACGTTAAATAGAGATTTATGGAAAAACAATATGTCTCCAATAGGAGGCATGCTTGGGAGTTGTCATGGTGATAAGAGGAGTAAGGAAAACAAGTAAGATTAGAATGGGTCGTGAGTTCAATCCCTTGTACTGCATTCAAAAGAAATTAGCAAGAAATAATGTAAGCCAAAACTTGTGAGATCATGTATACAACTAACTACCGTCATTAGCCCTAGCAACTCGAAGCTTGGTAGTGGCCCAATCCAAACATGAGTTTGGGCCCAGGTAGTCACTCAGACAGCAACTGAGGTTACCCTTTTGCTTTACGTAGAATCTTTTAAAATAGAATATGATACACTATATATATCATTTAAAACATTTTTAAAGGGTTCTTATTTTAAAACATCAATCCGCTGAAACTTTCAGTTCAACTAGATCATGCAAGAAGATCCACCTCTCATCCCAGAAAAGTATGCCAATTTACATTTCAACAGACAAATTTGAACGAATCTGAACTCCTATAACATTATATGCGCATTTGCCTTGGTCATTTTTTTTATTTTTACAAAGGAACACTATTTTGGATACTGACAAAATCATGGATTAATTTATAAATTATCAATTCAACAAGAAAGTACAGATTGAAGTGATAATCCCAAGAGACATGAAAATACCTTTTTCCACAATATAGGGTCCTTCCTCTCTTTTGGCAAAAGTAGATGATCTCGCAACCGAGAGGCAACTACCCATGGTTCGCATTCACCATTCACACTCTTTGACATCAAGGCCTTCTCCTCAAGTATCTCACAAACCTAAAAAATTGGCAAATGAAATTGTTTTAATAGAACCAATTGAACAATTCAAACCAACCCATGCAATTAAAAAAATCAAGTCTTTTCTAAGTTGTGCGTGATTAACAACCACATTTAGCATGCTGTTATAAATTAAAGGTCACTGTTGACCTTGATAGGCATTCAAGCAGTGAGTTAATAGAACATAGAGCCAGCATGCTCCAGAGAGCTTAACTTGGGACGACCATTGAAAAACTTGTATTTTTAAGTAGAACAATAAATTATGGTGTTTGTGGATGTTTTCAACAGCAAGAAAAGACGGCAGCTGAATCTGTGCTCATATAGTGTGACCATAAAAGGACATAAATTTAGCATCCATATTATTGTTCCTGCATGAGATGATAGTTTAACTTTTCGTACGGACAGAGTACCAACGTACGCTGACACCACCTGCAGGAATGTTTCATTCTTTTTTTAAACTATCAGATCTGATTCGCTTTTCTCTCAAAATTTCACATGTAAACACACATAAAAATAAAGAAATAATACAAGCATACAATGTGATAACAGTGAGTAGACATGAAAAAAATAAATTAATAAAATTAGAAAGATAATGGGAGTGACACATAATGATGATAAAAGAAAAGAAATTAGACTTCATGGAATGGACATATAAAATGTAGACCACAAGATGCACCTATAACCAAAGGAAAACTTGTTGAAGCATATGCATCCAGAATCCAGATGCACCTATAATAGGAGATATAGAGTATGGTAGATAAAACAGAAATGTGAAGCAACACTACCAAAAAAAATATTTGCGACATTTTACATTCAGATCAAAAAAATTTCCTGATCTTACATGACCACGGGTTTGGGTTCGGATTAACATTAATATATGTCCACTTAATCCACATGAACATCCACTTCTTTTTTCAGGCATCTCAGAGCGTACAGTTGTCTATGTGTTGCAGGTACATTCAGAAAAAGCAGGTTACTTCACATAATTCCTTCAAAATCCAGGCTTTATGAGGTCAAGTGCTCAAATGTTGGTCCAAAAAAGGATTAAGAATATGGTGACATCCCTTTGATGTCAGACTTACATGAGAGCCTAAATTGTATATGTTCCTTACAAGTAAAGAACAAACGATACTGTATACCTGTTGGTAAAGCTCATCAACTCTAGTTGCTAGACGCCATCTTCGCTGGAGTTTCCAAATGATGAATGTCGATCCCACAAGCTGGAGATCTCAATACCGTCAACAAGCTTCAAAAAGTTGACACTAAATATAAGTATTAAAGGCTGCCTTTAAGAATGGAATACCAATGCGCAAACTGAATAAACAAGTAATGCATGCTCAGCAATCCATTGTCGGATGCGACAGGAAAATGGTTTGTAATGCTCTGCTAGCATGTCAGGGCACTTCAACTCTTTGACCCTACACACAAAGAAAGTAAATATAACATAAGATGGTTGGGAAAAATTGAGAAAGTGGACAATCTTCATTCCATATGAAATGACATACCCATGAGAATTTGTCCTCGTGTCCAACATTCTATTGACAGTCTCCATTGTCCTTTCTTTCATATACATATAAATCACATTGTCTGAGCCAACATGTTCCACCAGATCTTGCTTATCTAAATCATTCCATATATCATTCTCTTGGACCTGTCAGAGCAAGACAAACTCAAGAATTTCAAATGTATTCAAAAGCACGGGAAAATATCCCGATACAGATAATTTTTTTTTATTAAATTCATAGGAGTTGAAAAGACACCAACCCAAATCGTTCCAGTTCCATAGCACAAAAATTCAGCAAGCGCCTCACAAAGACGAATTTCTACCCTTTCTGCCTGTATCATACAAACCCAAGTAAGAAACTCCAATGTAACTTATGCAAACATTCGTCTGCTGGAATAATGTTAGTGCAGCTGAAAGGAGAGTTTCAGGACCTACAAGTTTCTTAGATGTATCATAAATACTTCCATCTTCTATGCATAACTTGCCATGCTTTTTATATCCTTCAAGACAATCCAATTTCCCTTCATAACATTGTCCATTACTTGGGCAAGGCTCACAAGAATCTGTAATAATTCCAATTGCTTAAAATGTCATTTCAGCACATAATTACACATCTTGCAGAAAACCCACTAGGAAAATCAAGGGAAATTCAGCTAAAAAACTAAAACAATGCATAAAACATAAAAAAAGTAAATAAAAAAAGGTGGGTTTTATCGGGAAACAAACAGGAGAAAATTGAGAGGCGTACCGGGGAGGAAGTCGAGAGAGTCGGGAGAGCTGTCGCAATAGGGCTTCCGGTGGCGGTCGGTGAGAGTGGAGGACAAGAAATTGCAGGTGAGAGCAACGGAGGATGCGATGGCGAGGACTGCTATGAGCCGAAGGAAGTCGTGCTTTGAGGGAAATAAACTTTGGGATGGTTCCAATAGCGACGCGATCGAATTAGGGGAAGACTGAAAGTGGGGTTCGGGTTTGGGCTTGGGTTTCAGGCGCTTCTTTGGAGTCGAAGACATTGATGATGATAGTGTGATTGTGTCTGTTACAGTGAGAGGGAATGAGAAAGAGAGGGAGGAGAAGGAGAAGGAGAAGGGATACCGGGAGAGATGAAAAATAAAGATTTAAATTTAAATTTGATAATCATTTCTTTCTTTTAATTAAAAATTAAAAATCAAAAAATAAAATTTACTTTTTAAATTTAAATTTGATAATCATTACATATCAAAAATTAAAATTTACTTTTTAAGGTTTTTTTTTTTTAACAAATAATATTATCTACAATAAAAGGAAGGGGGTTGGTTCAGCCTCACAATAACTAACAAAAATATGTTTCAAACTCGCATTTGGGGATAATCAAATATAAGACCTCTCACTTACAAGTAAAGAGGAATGCAATTAAACCATAGTACTAAGTTGCTACTTTTTAAGTTTTAAATTTAAATTTGATTCACTTCATTTTTCTAGTACTGTGTGGAAACAGTCTTGCACCTCGCCTTGTAGGGTAGTGGCGAAAATCTTGCACATGAGGGCGTTGTTACTCTGGTAAAGGATCATCGCGCTGGGTAGTGCTTCAGGTACCTCTCTTGGTCTTCATCTCCCTTGAAAAGGGTGAAAGGTGGCATATTGAATTTGCACGGGGCCTACGTCTACTCAATCTCGTCCATGAAAGGTGACCTACTCATGTTGGTTATATCTCTCTGAAGTGCCTTGTTAGTAGTCTCAATGCGTTGGAAACCGTTCAATCGTTCAACTAGAAGCCTCTCTACTTCTTACTGGATTTGCCTCTACTGGGGCAATGGAGCCTACCGCTACCCCCGTGCTGACCTGAAGGTCTATGTTGTTCTTCCCTATGTCCTACTTGTATGTGTCGCGAAGGTGGTGCGCGTGGTTTGTCTCTGGTGAGCGAGCTGCTAGTGGTTGTACATATGTGGGCTACTAGTTGAACTCAAGTCGGACTAGGCTTCTGCTTCTCTTTGTCCGTTACGCTAGCCAAGTGGAAGTGCACACTGCCATAATGCTCAGTTCGCGGCTGCTTGAGTGGTTGCTTGTCGAGACAATGCTGGAAAAAATTGTCATCTCATGCCCTTATCCTGTTTTGAGATATCCCGTCAAGATTGTGCTAGGTTTCGATGTGCTCCAAGAGCTTATTCACCAAGGTTGTCTGTTGCGCGCAGACGCTTGTCAAATCTGTGACCTGTCCAGACAAGTGTTATTCACCATTAGGGATGGAAGAGCGTGGATGGTAGGCATCTCTTAGCGTTACTAGTGACATGTCATTTGGTTTGCAAATTGGAAAATTTTGGTCTCCCAAGCATTACTCCTTATTTTATACACATGCATGTTGTTCAATATCCTACTAGATAAAGTACTGGGTTCTACCGATATGCCTCAAGTTTGAAACTCTCTTTCCTAAATTATTAGTATAATAATTCCAAACTCTTACACCTTCTACTTAATAATAAACTCAAAAAAAGAGAAAAAGAAAAAGAATTACGTGTATTTTACTTTATTTGGAAATCATTCTTGAAGAAGACACAAAATACCAATTTGATGTTTGCCGAAGCTAGGCTAAATATTGTATTTTGTGTTTTTAATTATTTGTTCGTTAAAAACAACATACCAAACGCATATTATCAGTACAACGTTACCAAACAAACCCTTATTTTCTTCTATACAAGCGACTTTGAAGAGGGAGAGGATTCAAATGCATAATCATTAACCAGATCTTCCATGCAAAAGTGAATTTCTACAACACACGAATAAACCAGACACTATTCAGCACAACATTCAAATTAAAAATCAAAACTTGAAAATCACAAAGCAAAATGTATAAAACTTGGATTGTTTAGAAACTACACTGTGAATCCATAAATTCACACTCCCAGACACAGGGTGAGTGCTTAGAAGACCACTCGAAACTGGGGCGCTTCCGAGCCATTGGCAGGGAGGATCTCCCAGCGGCATGGCTCCAGGTCTTCGGAGACAGGGCAGTACCCGGCGAGCGTGACCTTATCGGCTGAAGCCGCCACTGACCCGAACTCGAACACGGTGATGTTGGCGGCGGCGAGTGGTCGAGGCACCTCAACGGCGCCGTTCATGCCCGGAGCAGCCTCGGTCGGTTTCGGATCCTGGCTGGTCTTGGTTTCGGCTTTGGGTTCATTCCCTTTCCACCACGAGAGCAGACCCATCACTCACCCTTCGACTCTGTCGCTGCTGCGGCTGCTGTCGTGAATTGTTTGATGCTTTGCTTGGGGACTTTGGCGGCATATCCATCCACACACGTAGGGCTTTAAGTACAAAGGTAACAGTATTGGGCTTGGAATTCCAGGAAATTACGGAAATGCCAAGCTATTGGGCATCCGAAGTTTAAACGGCTTGAGAAGAAAATCAAGGCAAAAAACAAATTACAGAGTCTATTGATTTTGCAGGTGCAGATTAGGGTTTGATTGTGATTTTGAATCAGGATTAGCAACCATGAATGAAGAGCAACGGTCACTCCTTCTGAGCTCCTCGTCGCGCTTCCCGCCTCCACAAGGTCCTCATCTCTCTCTCTCTCTCTCTCTCTCTCTCTCTCTCGACAAAGTTAGGTTTCTGGTTTGTTAATTTTGAAATGTTGGCACCAGGAGTTAAGCTATCTTATGGAACGGCTGGATTCAGAGCGGATGCGTCAATCCTCCAATCCACGGTTTACAGGGTGGGAATTCTGGCGGCCCTAAGGGCCGTCAACACCCAATCAGTGATCGGCCTCATGATCACAGCCTCTCACAACAAAGTCTCTGATAACGGAATCAAGGTTGCCGACCCGAGTGGCGGAATGCTCTCTCAAGATTGGGAGCCGTTCGCTGATACCCTCGCCAATGCTCGTGATCCGGAACAGCTTGTTCATGTATGTTCATTTTTTATATAACCCTTGTGCGTGCGCATGTGCCTCTCTTTTATTCGTGTCAATTCGTGTACAATGCTGACTGAATTCTTCAACAGTTGATAGCTGAATTTGTTGAAAACAAAAAAATCGCACTTGATGGAGCGAAATCCGTGGAGATATTGGTGGCAAGAGATACAAGACCGAGTGGAGAATCTCTGGTTGAAGCTGCTAAACAGGTATCTTCTCTTTTTCCATTGCTTAGCATGCAGTTTCTAAATCTTTTTTCGCTCCTCATTTCTTAGCATTTGGTCCATTGAAGGGAATCAGTTCAATTCTTGGAGCGGTTGCCCATGACTTGGGAATATTAACCACTCCACAGCTACACTGGATGGTTCGGGCTAGAAATAAGGGTTTGAAAGTATCAGACATTGATTACTTCAAGCAGCTTTCAAGCTCGTTTAGGTTAGTTGGAGCTAGATTTTTGTTTAATGTGTTGGTTTGATCTTGAAAAAAATTCATATGTTGCTTGAATGCCTTCGTTAAGTGCTTTGTGGCTGGTTAGGTGCTTGGTAGATTTGATTCCTGGTGGAATTCATCCCAGCGACGTGGATGACAAGTTGGTTGTTGATGGGGCAAATGGTGTTGGTGGAGAAAAACTTGAACTTTTGAAGACGATGTTGAATGGTTTGGTTATTGAGACACGGAACTCCGGAAAAGGAGGAGGTGGTGTACTTAATGAAGGAGTCGGTGCTGATTATGTGCAGAAAGAGAAGGTCGTTCCTTGTAGTTTTGGTCCACAGGATGTTGGGATAAGGTCAGTTATTCATGGATTGTGAAACAAATTTTGATTATCATTTACTTAGGTACTTGCTTGAATTGCCTGCATCACAGAGATATTGTTGGAGAATGACTGATAGTTGCATTATGCTGACAATTCTGTTGTATGCGTATTGTTGCGATACATAGACTACGTTGATTAGATAGATGGGAGAAACTCTGAATTTTGGTGGCCTGTTGATTTTCTATTATTGTTATTGCAATACCTATGCTACGTTAATGTGATTAACAAATTCCGAGTTCTGATCTTTGTCGTAATAGCATGCTGCTTTTGGAGAACTTGAATTTTGATCTGATTTAACAACTAGTTGGATTGCTTACAATGGATGTATCTTTTCCTTGATGCAAACATTTGTTGGCTAAGAAACAAGTTTGGTGGTATTTTAAATAATTGTTTCCCTAAAGCTAGTTTGGCAACAAAGGATGTCAGTGTGCAATATCCAAACATCGTTTTGGGGTTTCAAACTACTCAAGTTTTCTATTTGGTCAATTAGTAATGCTCGACTGTTGGTCTAAAGTGTTACATTAAATGATCAGATGCAGGGACTAACTGTATGGATGCTTCTAGCTTTTCAGGTGTGCTAGTTTGGACGGTGATGCTGATCGGCTTGTATATTTTATTGTGCCATCTAGAAGTAGTAATAAGATTGAACTCGTTGATGGGGACAAGATTTTATCCTTGTTTGCTATATTCATCAAGGAGCAACTAAGCATTTTGAGTAAGGAAATAGATGTTAATGGAAATAATGATTATCAGTGTCGCCTTGGTATTGTGCAAACAGCTTATGCAAACGGAGCATCCACGGATTATCTCAAACAGTTAGGCCTAGAAGTCACTTTTACACCTACAGGAGTGAAACACCTTCATGAGAAAGCTGCGGAGTATGATATCGGGATTTACTTTGAAGCAAATGGCCATGGCACCATTTTGTTCTCAGAACATTACTTACGGTGGTTAGAGACCAGGACTACTGTGCTTTCTGATGTAGCTAAAGGTTAAACCGGTCTTTGTGCACTACATTAGTGCTGACATGATTGTCCATTACCTGTCTAAATGAAGAACGTGGTTGTTTCTTTTCAGGTTCAGAACAGCATAAGGCGGCTTTGAGACTCTTGGCTGTTAGTGAATTGATTAACCAGGCTGCCGGGGATGCGTTGAGTGGGGTACTCTTGGTTGAGGCCATTCTGAAACATATGGGATGGTCAATACAGAGGTGGAATGAGCTTTATCAGGATCTACCCAGTAGGCAGCTTAAGGCAAGTTTCCTAGGCCATCCTTCTATTCTATGTTATGGATGATTTATTAGCTTTATAGTTGTTTTCTTTTGGGGCTTTCATATGTCATCCGTTTTAAAAGTTAATTGATTTTCCATCATTTCTTGTTGGCCGCAACACGCCCAAAAAAAACAATGGTGTAAATTGATATTCTATTCAGAAACTAATTCTTCCGCTTCGCAATTATTAGGTCAAGGTTATGGACAGAACTGCTGTTGTAACAGAAAATGCAGAAACTGTGGCCGTGACACCCCCTGGCATTCAAGAAGCCATCAACGCTGAAACCGGTAAGCAGATTTCTCCTTTTATGTTGAGTACAGTTGAGTCTTTGCTCTGCACATATCCATGTTGATTATTGGTCTGTACCGTTAAGTTGATAGCGGTAGTCATTTGTTGCACGGAAAATTGCCACTTTTCCTAATTTTAACTGCGTATACAATTTTTTGAGGATTTTCTTCTGTTCCTGTTTATATTGCAGTTAAATACCCTAGAGGCCGATGTTTTATACGACCATCAGGAACAGAAGATGTCATACGCGTATATGCGGAGGCATCCACACAGAATGCAGCAGACAGCTTAGCAAACTCTGTAGCAAGACTAGTAGATCAGTTTCTTGGGTTTGGAAGCTCGAAGTGATCTGCAACTTTCTTTTTCAAACCAAAACTCACTGAATTATTAAATCGATGAGGATTTATGGTGGCTGACAGATTTCCTGTTATTCTTGTTGTGGAACGGTGTCTTACCTGTTTTGGTTATGATTCATAGACATCCAAAATAACGCGCGGACTAAAACCCAGAAGTGCGAAAACATTGAATTTTTCTTGTAACTTGTATTCTACTTTACATTGTTTCCTATTGATACATGTTCTGTTTCTTCTTTATTAAGAGTTCTTGTTCAACAATTTGCAGAACCCGCATTTGCTCAAAGCAACAACGAAACTCAGCGTGATCTTAATAAATTTCCAACATACAGAAGTAGAGTAAAAGGCTTCTTGCATGACATGGAAAATTTATACTCGAGCTTGAATGATACGTAACATCTCTCAAATGACAAATAATTTCTTCGAAGAATCTGAGTAAATTACTCATCAATAAAAACTAACTTGTCTATAAAAACTACAGTCGCAGCGGAAATCAAAAGAGTGTGCTGTATTTAGCTGTGAAATTCTAGAACAAAAAAAGGGTAAATGCCAATCCAGCATCTGCTCGAACGATATTCTCACAGGCCTCTGCAAAATATGAACTCAGAAATTTATACACAGAATAGGTAAGTCAAGAACATCAAAAGAGATAGTATTCACATAGAAAGGAAGTCTGAGGCAAACTAAGGAAGAAACAAGTGTCTAAAATTTGAAACAATATGTAAACTGTTCCTGTCTACATTACAAAAAACTTAGAAATCAAGTGAAAAACTATAAGCCGCTCTCCAAGTAAAATGATAGAATTTATAACTCAGCAGAGAGGGGAATGTGTTTGGAGTTCACTTTCATTTGGAGATGAGAAAGTAAAGTTTGGGCAATTCTTGTTCCTATAAATCGACTTTCTTGAGAGAGGTTTAGGAGGGAAATGATAGGACTCTGGTTTATTTTTCTTACTAACCAAACAGAAAGTTGGAGAATTTAATAAATTGTTCTTTCCCCCTTATCCACCATTGGTAAAGGTAAAACCAAACAAATGGTTGATTAATGTTTCAAAGTTTTCTACTTTGAAGAGTGAGAATGACTTACATGGCATGGGTACATTGACATGGTGGCTTCCCGTGCAAATGGAATAAGGACGTGAACATTTTCTTATCCACGTCCTTGGGTTTAGGGGGACGCCACATGGCGATGTACCCGTGACTTGTAAGTTGGTCTCTTCAAGAGTAGTTTTCCATGGAAAAACTACAAGAAAATAAGAGCTCAAGCAAAAGCCGCATTTCTCAGGCAAAACCTCAAACAGTTGAACTGCAATACAAGCTACAAGCTGCGAAAAGCATAAACACAACAAAATCTTCCATTACCCGTCACTTGGCACAAAACCCATATGCACTAAACACATTCTTAATCATCTACTTGTAGTGTAAACCCTAAACCCTATTCTCTAATCCAGCTACAGCAATTCACTTAACCAATTAGCACTAATGAATAATTTACATTGAAAATGAACAAATTAAGATTTAATCAAAAACAACAAATGGGTTTTGTATAATCCATAATTTTGCGATTTGTTGTTTGAGATTGTGAAATGAGTACCTGACTTTCTTGAGGAGGACGGCCTTGAGCTTGCGAGCGAGGTCTTGAGATCGGAGTTTCTGTTCGAGATTCTTGCGGGCCAAGATGCGCTTCTCGGAGTTCTTGAGGTGGTGCGTTTGCTCCCGCTTTATCATCCTCTCGATCCCACTCGACGTCATCTTCCTCTGCATAACCGTCAGCGCCCACTCCAGGTTCCCGTTCATAACCTTCACCCGAATCCCTCTCGATTGCTCATGTCGATGACCCAGAGTCGGCGTCGCTGACTCCACCCCCTGACTCGCCCGTTTCAACACGTTCCACGCGCACCTTGCCGCCACCGAGTTCATTGCTCCGCTTTCGCTGTGTTTCTTTCTGTTTCCGACGAGATTGCGGCGTTGGCTGGCTGTTAAAGTGAACAAATGTTTTACCGAGGTTTATTTATCGATTTATTTTTTTTATTTTTTTTTTATGAAATTAATTTCAATTTTTTTAGTTACACGTGAGAAAAATTTTTATTTTTGTTTTTGAAATAGAATGAGAGAGGAAGTGAGTGATAGTGTTTGGACCCAAAATAATATTATTGGGCCGAACGTAGGTTTATGTTCGGCCCAAAGCTTTTTCAAATGTACTATGGGCTGTCTGGTGGTCCTAAGCCGCTCAGTTAGGGTGGTCGAGTCTTATTGCAAGAATGAGTGATTTGGATAAGGATGGGTCGAAGTCCTAGTACGATAAGGGGTCCTAATGCAATGAGGATTCTTGGCCGAAAATGAATACGGCCTGAAAAGGGGGTTGAGTTCAAAGTCCTAATAGGAGTAGGATTGGTCGAGATAAGGTTGGATCAGAATAAGAAGTCCTAATCCGAATATGGTTTTAACTCGATCGTAAGGAGAATTTGTTGCTATAAATAGAGAGCAGAGTGTATCATTCAAGGCCCCTCCAATTCAACACACAAATTGCCCTGCGCAAACCTCTCAAAAACTTTGAGATTTTTTATTTTCTTTTTCCGCCAACACACCTTCAGTTTGGATAAACAACACTGTGAAGACAACCGGCAAACATCTTTAGTTTGAATAAACAGCACTGTTACCGTATAATCAGCCGACTGAGGAGCACCTTCAGTTTGGATAAACAGCATTGCATCGAGGGCGATTGGTTACCTATCCAAGTCTCGATTGGGAAGGGTTTCTGAATCCTTATTGGCAGAGGTCATCTTATTAGCCTTTTTGGCGAGGTAAGGTGTTACAAGTTAATACATTCGACACATTGAATGCCGAGTGATTTTATGATTGGATACTCATAAGTGAGTTTCAGAGTTCAGCATTCTGATGCCTGAACTACATTTACCATCAAGTCATACATCTCTTTTGAGTACCTGTGTTCGTATAATTTGAAGCCGGTTCGACGTGCTTATACTCGTACATATATAATCACCGTGATCGAACCCGGCGGCAACAATTCGTGAACTTCGCAGAACTAGCAGCCTTGTCTTTAGGCTTGAGAACCCAAAGGCCGAGATGTGTTCCTTCCTCGACCGTAGTCACAAGATTAAGAAGTTAGCAACGTGCTCAACGCAACATCAACAAATTTTACTCCTCGGTCAAGTTTGGCCGACGAGTTGGCACGCCTCACATCAACCGAATGACGTAGTTAGCTTATTAGTTACTCGACCTACATGCCACGTAGGCTTTGTAATTTTTAGGGTCAACAGATAGATAAGGTAAGAGTGGGAAGGTTCGTTTTTTTTTTTTTTTTTTTTTTTTTTATTTTTTAATTTAGAGGTATGTTAGGATTACATGTAGGTGAGGCTTTGAAAGAAAAATCAAAATTTGGTTGTGTGAAATTACATTTCTATCCCATATTTCTTATTCATGTTTTGTTTTAATTAAAGGGTTAAAATGGTAATTTCATAGAATTTTAGTTAACAATAAGTGTTTTATTAATTAGTAGAGATTAAGACCACCTTCACCTGTTTTTCCAAAACAATGCAAGATGACAATGGAGAGATTTTTTAGTGTACTGGTAACAAAAATATTTCACTATATGTAATTATATAATTGGAGTTTGGAGGAACATTAAATTTTTTTTTATAATAAATTGTATTGATAACATATAACTAATCACTCAATGAACTTGGAACACAACTGCACATTATGTGTTATCATACAACTGATGATTTTTTTTTCTCCAAATATTCCTCTCATTATATAATTAAATATGGTACACCTATAGTTTAAAATTTTTCGATCCACTTGATATTTTTATTGAAATATTAAAAAAAAGCAGAGAAAGATATAGAAATGCGTGAAGTCTAATCTTCGCCTCATATTAGAGAAATCAAGTTTAGATTAAAATCGACAGATATAGTTCATATTTGTGTTAAATATTGAAGAAACTTTTATATTGAATCTCAACCAATATTTGACAATCCCTAAAGTTTCATTTAAATTTCCATTATTTCCATTGAAAGCAACCGATAATGATAATTGATATATCTGTCGATATTTTTGCAAAGAGTAATGTTATTCATATCATGTTTTTATATCACATTTCTATACCACATTAGATGACATCTGATATGGACAGCCACAACATTTGAAAAATTTGCAAAACCCAAGAAAGGAATAAGAAAGACTCCTCTTATACCACAATTATCATTTAATTAACTAGTTTTTCTTAATATTAGTTTATTAAATAAAAAACTAAATTTAAAAATCTGATTAATTCAAATGATGGGACTGTCCACATCAAATATAATTTAAGATGAAATGAAACTATATTATAAAAACATGGTATGAATAACATTACTCTTCTGCAAATTTACATATCAATATTTATACCAATACAAATATTCTAAATATTGAACACACCAGCCGTCTTCCAGCACATGTAAAGAAAAATAACACATGTCTGTGTTGTATTATTATGACGGAAGTGGTGACGATAGCGCCGTCCGATACAAGTCTTCTCCCTCCCTTACCTTGCAGCGGCAGCATGGCCTAACCCAACGTACCAGGTGCCTCCACAGCTAACGCCTTTCCAATCTTCCTCTGACTTGGGCCGTCCTAAACCACCTTCGGCCACAGCCCAGCCAGCCCCTCCCCCGCCTGGACCCCCAGATTCCCGGAAGACCGCGCAACCGCCCCAAATCTTGCAATCTAAAATTCCAAAAGGTCCGTTATCAGGCGATGGCTCCACCACGATCTCTGATCCTTCACCGGCTGACGCCCTACTTTGCAGCTCGAATCAGGCAGAACCAGAGGCTCCTATCCTCTTCTTTCTTCTATTCCTCTTCCTCTTCCGCTGCAGAAGAAGCCTCCTCTTCTTCTCCATCTCCGTCCGTCGACCTCGAATCCGTTCACATGACTGATACCTGTGTTCAAGTAATCCCTCTCTCCCTATCTTGCAATTCGATACCATATGTGGGCTGCCTGGCTTTTCCATTTCTATGTTTGGGTTATCAATTTGTAGATATGTGGAATTATATCTTTCCTTTATTTTCTCGAAAGGAATGAATCCCGAAATGGTTTTAATTCCGTTGTTTAGCTGACCATTTTCGTTAATTTTGAGGAATGAATCACAAAATAGAAACACAGACAAGAAATGTTTAAACTTTGTAGTGGATGCACGAAGAACGCTTATGATGTTAGACTCTAACCAGCCAAACAGCTATATTCCAGCAGATAATCCGAGTACCATTTCGGTTTTTCCTTCTTATTGAATTGGTTATCATGCTCGCGATATGCAGTTTTTGGGCGAAGAGAGTTTAATGTGGCTTATGGGCTTTTGTGTCTGTAATCCTTTGTTGTTTTTGGTCAGGGTAATCCATACTTGTATCTTGAGTGAGTTGCATACTAATGTGTGCTGACTTTGGTTTCTTAACGGACGTCTCACAGAGAATGAAGCAGCTGCAAGCCAGTGAAGCGGAGGGAAAGATGCTACGTTTGAGTGTAGAAACCGGTGGATGTTCTGGGTTCCAATATGTTTTTGATCTGGATGACAGAAGCCATCCGGATGACAGGTATTTATTGTCTCCCTCATTATTTATAATTCTTGAATAAGAACGTTTTTGCTTATTTAGTTTGCTTGGTTAACTGGAAATCCATGCATTCTGTAATAGAGTATTTGAGAAAGGAGGAGTAAAGTTGGTGGTCGACAATATTTCGTATGATTTTGTGAAAGGAGCAACTGTTGATTATGTTGAGGAGCTGATTCGTTCTGCTTTCCAAGTAAGTCAATTTATCTCATTCCATTTCATGCTTTGTTCTTTAATTTTCCTGTCTCTGGTGCACGTCAAATCTTACACACATGACCCCACATGAAATTTCACTGTTCGGGATATGTGAACTAGAATACGTAGTCAAGAAATATATTCTTTAGAAAGATGCGCTTGAAATTATTTTTGTTAACTATGCCTATCTTGGTGAGCATAAGAAAAGTAATGAGCATCTGCCAGTGGTCTTCTTTTATGACAGTTAGAAGTACATTCTTTTATAATGAAATATCTGCTTGAAATGTTTTCTGTTGGATGAATGATGCCTATCGTGGTGTCAGTGCATAAGATAAGTAAGAACCATCCGCTAGATATAAAAGTCTAGCATTGCATAATGGTATTCTGTGTATCAAATATAACAATGATAGACATTGTATAGGTCTAGGCTCACCATTGTGCACTGTCGGCCATGTTAGAAAGTATCATAACGGTTCCCTTGACGGGCTATCCAATAATTCAGTGAGCATGTATACCATGTTAGAAAGTATCATAACGGTTTCCTGTATTTGGCATCATGACCTTTATTTTTTTCTAAGTAGGTTGTGGTAAACGAGAGATAATTGGCAATGCAATACAATGCTCTTCTGCTGTGCAACAGATTGGTTATTGCTGGCGTTGTCTAGACAAGCAGAACAAGGGATTTTGTCTTTCAGGGAGGGAAGTTACAATAAAGAAATTGTTTTAGGAATTTCTTTTTCTAACGAAATGGAGCGGTGAGTTCGAGAATTGATAAAACTGTTTGTTCTATGTGAATGAGTGGGTGGTAGTTGATTAGGAATAGCCATAAGGGATGGAAGAATCTTGCAGTGAGTTCAGTTGGGATATGGAAGCTTGATTTCTCGGTTTTGTTCTTTTAAATGAGTGGACTTTGTTACAGGTGGGATTAGGAGGAAACTTCCCCAGGCTATAGAACAGGGGTGCTTTTAACATGGCTATGCCCTTATGTGTGGTTGCTTAGGTTTGTAGTGCGCCCGTTACGGGTTTGGTCAAACAATATGGGGATGTTTAAAATCTGAAATCTGCTGAATCCCTTCCAAATTTGGTAGGACAAGACTCTTATGGTGTGTGTTTGGATGAGGAATTTTCAAAGTATCAAGGAATTTAGGCTACAATAGTAAAAAATGCACTACAAAACATTGGATAGAGGATTTGAAACGACTAGATGCAATGCGCTTAGAGGGATTTGTAAATGACTACTTGAAAGGAGTCAATTGAAAATTCTAAATGTTTAGTGGCTGTTGTAATGCTCATGTACTGTGCATTTCTTACTAATGTAACCTAAATCCCTTGGTACTTGGAAACCCCTCATTCAAATACACCATTATAGGACGCAAAGTACACCTGCTGCACATTCTATTCGTTCAGCTCTCAATGAGAGGCCCTCACCAGGAAAACTCTCCAATTCTAAGAGGTCTCATGTCATGAAGTTAATTCGTTTTAAAATATTAACTACATTAGTTTTCTCTTAGACTTTTTGCTAAGAACTATTGATGAGTGTTCAGATGTCAATGTGTTACCGTCTGACTTGGAGAAATGGCAATCCCACTCAAATAGTCTTCCGCTGAATTTGTGTGGATTTGAGGCACAAATTCAGCTGTTCCATTACCATATTGGTTTTGCAGTATGGAGCAAATTAATAAAGCTAGAGCCTAGAATTTGGTTGTAACTCGTTAGGATTGAA
This sequence comes from Pyrus x bretschneideri, assembly GCF_019419815.1. Classification (NCBI taxonomy): domain Eukaryota; kingdom Viridiplantae; phylum Streptophyta; class Magnoliopsida; order Rosales; family Rosaceae; genus Pyrus; species Pyrus x bretschneideri. The sequence goes on from NW_025999657.1 coordinate 1,079,548, forward strand.
GATCCACAGGTTCAATTTATTTCTGTTGTTTTGATTTCTGTATTTCCATTTCATTGCAGTTACTGGTAGTTAATATAGTGCGTCAGATGCCTTAAGAGGAAGCATCGTGTTTTGTTATGCGATTGCATATATGTCTGTCTTTGGGTTGTAACTTTATGATAATGAAGTTGGTCACATCTTTTACACAGGAATTTCATGTATATTTAACCTAATCCTGGTTTCATGTTCAGGTGACTACAAATCCAAGTGCGGTCGGGGGGTGCAGTTGTAAAAGTTCTTTCATGGTGAAATAATAGATTTCCGAATTGCGACTACTTTTGTGCACAGCCTTCCAAGATAGCTAAAGACTAGGAGGTGAATTAGGTTCAACCTAAATAGGTGCTTACATATCATTTTTCACTCGATTTTTTGAATAATGATTATTTGAGTATATTGTGTAATAATCTCTTTGATGTATCACACGTTTATACCACATACATCTCATTGAGGCGTCTTCTTGTACTTTTTTCAGCTTTCTGTCTGGGATGTTAATAACCACAACTATACACGAATGGTCGGGACTAGGAATTTGTTCAGTTGCCCGCCGCGCTCATTACTTGTAATTGAGTTGAATCAACTGTAACTTGTGTTATTTGATCGAACTTGTGTTATTTGATCGATCGCCTGTTTTGATGCCATGTAGCGGCATAGATCAATAGTTACTTTTTGTAAGGAAATTGCATGTTTAATTCGGATGCTGAAGTTGCAATTTTGAAGCATCAATACCTTACTGCAAGGCAACTGCTCTTATAGATTTGGAAAATTTGGTAATGCTATTGACCCAAAAATTCCGTCCTTCATTTCTTGCTAGCAGCCTCCTATGACGCCCGGCTCTACGCGCAATCCGCAGTTCCTAACAGTACAATGAGCGTTGCTTGTATAGAACTGCACGAATCGATCCAGGCTCCAACTTGTAATCTGAAGATTTGTGGAAATGATCTTTTACCCTTTGTTCCCGGCACTCTGAAAACATGGTTTTGAACGAAATAGATGGTCATTTTACTATAAACTGAAAAGGACGTTACAGATATAATCACTAATTAGGCGAACATTGACATTGCCTGGATCGTGTTACAAATTTAGAGAAATGATTTTCACACTCTATTTTTGGCCAAGCGGACCCTTGTTTATTTCATATTGCACAACGCAACACAATACAAACGAAGCAAAATGCCAACATCAAGAAGTCATAAATCATGGTTTTTGAGTTACGAATTGCATTTGCGATCTTATTTCGAATGAAGATCGAAAGACACGAAGAAAAATACATTAAGAAAAAGAAAGCTTTTCAATTGAAATACTTGACCATCTGAATTTCTTTCTGCTTGAAGCCGCACTTCTCATAGAATGCTCTGTTCTCGTTGCTGCAATCAAGAATCACCTTATAACACCCAACAGAACGAGCATGATCCGTGAGGAAGCTAATGATTTTCTTCCCTAACTGCATCCCACGAGCATCAGCATCAACCACAATGTCTTCAATGTGACCGACTTTGCCACAGTTCCTGATGAACTTCTTCTCGATGAACACGCTTCCAGTTGCAATAATCTTCCCCGAGCAATCATCTTCTACAACACAGATAACATGGTCATCTCCGAGGGAGCTAATCTCTCCGAACCTATCTGCAAACTCCTTGTCAGATACAGAATCACAAACAGTTAGCTGTTGCAACAGTTGTATGAAACCCTTGCTTTTATCTGACTTCTCTAATTTTCGGACGTGAAAATTTTGCCCTTCACTCCTCTCCATCTTTGCAGAAAGATGCAGTGCTGGTTGCCAACTAAAACATTAAGAACCAAATCAAAATTAACCAGAGAAACAAGTAAACTAGAGTTCAACAAAACAATCGAAAATTACTCATCCATTGGACATGGTTACAAGATTACTTGTTTAAGGATCGGAAGAGCCGAATTTTTACGCTCAGACAAAAATACATCAGATTGACAGATTCTCAGACACATTTCATCGAACAGGTAGTGTGCCACGTTCTCATATGCTTTCTTGTAAGAACAAATTGAAGAACAATACTTGGTGTTTGAACAAAATTAACTTCGAGTTTAGTAATTTAACAGCGAAGAAGCAAAAAGAATCCCAGAAATCTTTGAAAATTTTGTTTTTAAGAACTGAAATTACCTTGAATGCAGCGAAACGAAGGAGATTGAAACCGTTTGATTGGACGGATTCAAAAAAAAATTTGGACCATTTCTCGATTTATGCGTGTCATCCTTGCGCAGGGGCCATGCTAATCTTCTCTGTATCGTTCCAATTTTATCGGATGTCCCCGAAGGGACGAGCTTCCTTGCAGGCAAAACCTATATAAAGCGTACTCTGGATCCACGTCTGGGCGATGTGGGAGTGTACCTCAGCACTGTTCCTAATACCATGTCTAAAGCATGTATCAAATTTTAAACCTAAAATTTAAATTTGAAGGCTTACATGGTATTTTGATATCTTTTAAATTTTTTCACTCTAACCGATATGTCAAATTTTAAACATAAATAATAATTCATGTACTTTCTTTGCATTGGAAATGAAAAGAAATAAAAAAAAATGCTTTAAACTAATAAAAAATTAATGAAATACATTTAATAATTAATTAAAAAAATTTGAAGGTGCTGTCAAATTTGGCAGGAAGGGGAAGAGATATCAATCCATTTCATACCATATCAGATTTGGCTTTTCGGTTAGAAAACATTAATTTGTCTTTTATTATTATTATTACTGATTTTGATAATTTGACATCTTCTTTGGAGATGCTCTAAAACGTCTCGGTTTGCTTGCCCTTAAATAAAAGAAAATTAATGAAAAGAGTTTGAAAACTTTGAGTTTTAATGATAAGGACAAAACAAAGGGTAAAGTGAATAGTACTAGACTTGATTTTTTAGTGTAAAAATATGATTTTTCGTTAAAGTAGACAGTATCGTGAACTTTTCGTTAAAACTTTCCTTAAACAAGTGGAAATAGATTATGGACAATCAACACCAAATAGATTTCCAACGTGTTGCAGATCTCTCAGTCCTTAGCCATCTATTCACCTAGTATCCCCTCCTACTATGCGACCATTATAATACAGAGACATCTACGATTCACCGATTAACGTGTCTATTAATATCATAAAGCAGACTATTCTTTACTCTTTCTATTTTTGATTTCGATGTGTATGCTTGATGTATTAGAGCATTATTCAAACATTAACTTATCCACAAATTGATCGTTGTAAGTTAGCTTCAGCTAAGTAAGTAGGCCTTAGGTCATTTCTAACTGAAAGTACTAAATATAATAGCTTTGTAAAATATTATTTTTAAATGAATGATGTCAAACCGTACTCATGTACCATCTCCAACCGAACGTAGTTTTAAATTTATACTTTAAATTTATTAGTTAATTTAATCAAACTACCTTTAATGTTTTCAAAACTAGCCGTTGAATAATCAATTATTACAACCAAAGAGCTGAGCCTAAAAAAAAAAGGCTAAGATGGGAGCTACATTTGGCCAGCTTGATGCCCTTTTGGCCAAATAACGGCCTAATGAGCTCCATAGAATTATAGCCTAACCTTCGGTTAGAGATGAATTTTTGAACAGATCAAACTATTTTTTGGTTTTTGGACATTTATTCCTCTCCATCGGAGATGTCCTTTATCTTTGTTTGAAAGAGATCTTATTTCATTGAAAGTAATTTTATGCCGGACAAACTTGTAATAATAATAATTGTTACAAAGCTGTTGGGTGAGAAATATGGGATGAAAATTTAGAGCACTCAGCACTGGAAATTCACTTCAAAATGTGCATGTACACTTCCGGTCTTCATTCCATGCTTTCCCCTCTAATACTCATCATTCCAATTGATGCCATGACTTCCCCGAAATCTTGCTCCTTCTGCTCTCTTGCTTCTCTGCCGTGGTTTACTCGATCGGCTTCTTCGGGTACTTCTTCCTCTTTCAAGGGACTAAGCAACGGGGATGGCCCCGTATACCTTGAGGACTGCAGAATAGATTCAGTTTATTTTTAACAAAAACGAAAAATAAATACCCGATGGTCCGGCAAACTTACATTGTCTAACAGATTCTGCAGTGCTGTTCAGTCATTACAAAATCATGCTGAAAAATAAGCGTCCAACGATGCAACGCATACATTACTAACTACATTATGAATGCCAACTCAAGAACATAAGAGGAATAAAGTACTGAAATTGATATCATGGCAATAGAAAATCTCCATTTCTTAATAACTTAGTGTCGATACTTCATGGTCCTAACCCAAACGCAACATGAAAATGATCGTACGAGACTGTGATGAGACCTTCTGAATCATTTAGAAAGTAACGAACACTAACCTACGCAATAAGTGTGCGTTGGTAAACATCAACCGGTTGCAGTTATTCCACCATCCATAAATGTTTCCTCCATTAGATTAAACACCACAAGGTATCAAGACACTATTATCATGAAAACCACTTGAGATTACAAGCAGGAATCATAACAATTCACCAAAATTGGAACGTGAAACACAGATAACATGGTCATCTCCGAGGGAGCTAATCTCTCCGAACCTATCTGCAAACTCCTTGTCAGATACAGAATCACAAACAGTTAGCTGTTGCAACAGTTGTATGAAACCCTTGCTTTTATCTGACTTCTCTAAATTTCGGACGCGAAAATTTTGCCCTTCACTCCTCTCCATCTTTGCAGAAAGATGCAGTGCTGGTTGCCAACTAAAACATTAAGAACCAAATCAAAATTAACCAGAGAAACAAGTAAGCTAAAGTTCAACAAAACAACCCATGAAAACATGGGGAAGCGGAGCTACAGTCGAGCAAAGCAATCGAAAATTACTCCTCCATTGGACATGGTTACAAGATTACTTGTTTAAGGATCGGAAGAGCCGAATTTTTACGCTCCGACAAAAATACATCAGATTGACAGATTCTCAGACACATTTCATCGAACAGGTAGTGTGCCACGTTCTCATATGCTTTCTTGTAAGAACAAATTGAAGAACAATACTTGGTGTTTGAACAAAATTAACTTCGAGTTTAGTAATTTAACAGCGAAGAAGCAAAAAGAATCCCAGAAATCTTTGAAAATTTTGTTTTTAAGAACTGAAATTACCTTGAATGCAGCGAAACGAAGGAGATTGAAACCGTTTGATTGGACGGATTCAAAAAAAAATTTGGACCATTTCTCGATTTATGCGTGTCATCCTTGCGCAGGGGCCATGCTAATCTTCTCTGTATCGTTCCAATTTTATCGGATGTCCCCGAAGGGACGAGCTTACCTGCAGGCAAATCCTATATAAAGCGTACTCTGAATCCTCGTCTGGACGATGTGGGAGTGTACCTCAGCGCTGTTTCTAATACCATTTCTAAATGAGATGTCAAATTTTAAATCTAAAATTTAAATTTGAAGACTTACATGATATTTTGATATTTTTTAAATTTTTTTTCTCTAACCGATACGTTAAATTTTAAATATAAAATAATAATTCATGTACTTTCTTTGTATTGGGAATGAAAAGAAAAAAAAGGATAATGTTTTAAACTAATAAAAAATCAATAAAAAACATTTAATAATTAATTAAAAAAATCTGAAGGTGCTGTCAAATTTAGCAGTAAGGGGAAGAGATGTCAATCCATGTCATACCACATCAGATTTGACTTCTCGATTGGAAAACATTAATGTTGTCTTTTGTTACCGTTATTGCTGATTTGGACAATTTGACATCTTTCTGAAAAATGCTCTAAAACGTCTCGTTTTTCTCGCTCTTAAATAAGTGGAAATAGATTATGGACAATCAACACCAAATAGATTTCCAACGTGTTGCAGATCTCTGAGTCCTTAGCCATCTGTTCACCTAGTATCCCCTCCTACTATGCGACCATTATAATACAGAGACATCTACGTTTCACTGATTAACGTGTCTATTAATATCATAAATCAGACTACTCTTTACTCTTTCTATTTTTGATTTCGATGTGTATGCTTGATGTATTAGAGCATTATTCAAACATTAACTTATCCACAAATTGATCGTTGCAAATTAGCTTCAGCTAAGTAAGTAGGCCTTAGGTCATTTCCAACCGAAAGTACTAAATATAACACTCTTCAGAATTATAGTCCTACAAAATATTATTTTTAAATGAACGGTGTCAGACCGTACTCATGTACTATCACCAACCGAACGTAGTTTTAAGTTTATACTTTAAATTTATTAGTTAATTTAATCAAACTACCTTTAATGTTTTCAAATCTAGCCATTAAATAATCAATTATTGCAACTGAAAAACTGAGCCTTAAAAAAAAGACTAAGATGGGAGCTATATTTAGCCAGCTTGATGCCCTTTTGGCCAAATAACGGCATAATGAGCTCCATAGAATTATAGCCTAACCTTCGGTTAGAGATGAGTTTTTGAACGGATCAAACTATTTTTTGGTTTTTGGACATTTATTCCTCTCCATCGGAGATGTCCTCTATCTTTGTTTGAAAGATATCTTATTTCATTGAAAGTAATTTTACGCCGGATAAACTTGTAATAATAATAATTGTTACAAAGCTGTTGGGTGAGAAATATGGGATGAAAATTTAGAGCACTCAGCACAGGAAATTCACTTCAAAATGTGCATGTACACTTCCAGTCTTCATTCCATGCTTTCCCCTCTAATACTCATCATTCCAATTGATGCCATGACTTCCCCGAAATCTTGCTCCTTCTGCTCTCTTGCTTCTCTGCCGCGGTTTACTCGATCGGCTTCTTCGGGTACTTCTTCCTCTTTCAAGGGACTAAGCAACGGGGATGGCCCCGTATACCTTGAGGACTGCAGAAAAGATTTAGTTTATTTTTAACAAAAACGAAAAATAAATACCCGATGGTGCGGCAAACTTACATTGTCTAACAGATTCTGCAGTGCTATTCAGTTATTATAAAATCATGCTGAAAAATAAGCGTCCAATGATGCAACGCATACATTACTAACTACAGTATGAATGCCAACTCAAGAACATAAGAGGAATAAAGTACTGTAATTGATATCATGGCAATAGAAAATCCCCATTTCTTAATAACTTAATGTCGATACTTCATGGTCCTAACCCCAAACGTAACATGAAAATGATCGTACGAGACTGTGATGAGACCTTCTGAATCATTAAGAAAGTAACGAACACTAACCTACGCAATAAGCGTGCGTTGGTAAACATCAACCGGTTGCAGTTATTCCACCATCCATAAATGTTTTCTCCATTAGATTAAACACCACAAGGTATCAAGACACAATTATCATGAAAACCAATTGAGATTACGAGCAGGAATCATAACAATTCACCAAAATTGGAATGTGAAACGCATTAGCTGTGTAATACCACAGCTATAATCTGCAATTTCACCATGATGTACTTTTTTATAGCACGAGTGGGATGCTCACGATGCGGACAACAGACTTTAGTGACATGGCCTGAGTCTTAAGTAGTCTCCAATAATCACAAGCCAAACAAAGCCTTTTCTTGGACCAAAATACTACTGTTCCTATCATCAAGCTTTTCATTTATTGCCTTCAAGTTTTCCAGTTATATAGTTCATTGTATATACTATTCTCAACTAAATGACTGTTAAGAGCTCTCAGAAATAAAGAACTTGAAATTAAAACTTCAGAAATGAAAGAAAGAAACTGATCGACTTCGTTACATTAAGAAATTCAAAATGGCAAAATTTCAACTCAAACGCTTATAGTCATAGCGTCTGGCTTCTCTTCCTTAGTTATAATTTCTTCCCATAAGGTTACAATTCATCTCAATATGCATTTGAAATAAACAGAATTTGACATAGATATTAGATAATGTTCAATACAATTATGATAAATAATGACGAAAATATCCTGCTTGCTAAATGCATATAGAAAAGTTGAATCGATAGAAAATATACCGTACAACAAGAAGCAACTGAAAACATAGAAATAAAATAAAAATGATAGTTGACAGGCACAGTGAGGTTACGAAAAATTACCATACAAGCGGCTGGATAAGTTTCTGGAATAGTCCCCTCATCAAGGATATCAACGAACCTGTCCAAGTCATCATACAGGCTTACTGATAGTGTATGTGTATGGAAGTTGTATCCATCTCTCTTCTCCCTAGCAAGTTCCGCTTCCTGCAAAGGGAAACATGAAAAGATGAGATGCCAAAGAAATGCATATCGATGAGCGGATGAGAAATACACAACAATTAATGCACGCCTTGTATATCAGCAAACCACCTATATTCACCACTGCCCACGCTTTACTCTCTAAAATATCTAACACTTGGATGATAGCATTCTAAACCTATACAGTTGAGAAACGCCTAGATCAAATTAATATGCTACAAATCGAATAAAAAGGACATAGCCGGCAAGTGATCCCCTGGAATACATACAAATCCTTAGCCAAAACAGAAAAGAGAGGCGTCAATACAACGGCGCCTTCAACTCCAAAGAAAATTGAAGACCAAAAGGAAGCCAAAAAAGGAACTCTATTCGCCATTCCAACATTTCCCGGAAACTCTTTCGTTTCACTCCATCTACACTATGAGGTAAAAAGCGACAACATTGAACCGAAAAATGAAATCTTTTCCCATGGTTTCCATGGTGGAATGCGGAGTTTCGATGAAGTGTATGATTCAATGCTCTAGCAGGGCTCTACCTCATTTCAAAATTATTGCATCCAATCCAATAGACATGATTTAATATTTCTGCTTCAAATCAAACGGTTGAACACATTTATCACCACTCATACTCATTTGATTTCATTTTAACTACTGTAAACCTAATCAAATTCAAGTTCGGCAGCATGAAAATAAAAGCATGAAATTCCCAATTCAACACAGAACATAAATACTACCTGACGAGAATTAAACTCTATAAAACAACGACCCAAGCTTGCGTGGGTTTGGGGATTCAGAGGCACGGAAACCCCATCGTGTTTAATCACACCAACTTCACTAAACGCTAGTCGGATTTCGCTTTCGAGCTTCTCGGCCATCCTGGCATCAACAATTGGAAGGTTATCGACGACAATCACGTTTCCGAACCCGATGTCGAACAGCAAGCCGTCGTCGTTGTAGAAGACTTGTTGGTCACCAGACTCATACAAGTTTTGGTAAAGAGGCGGCGGAGGAGGCGGAGTGTTTAAGTGGAGGGCGGAGAGTTGGAGGCGCAGCTGCTCTTGCTCTCCCATGGTGGCGGTGTCCATTGTCATGCTTTTCACTTCTCACTTTCTACGAATAGAGCGTTTTCTGCCTCGCAAAATAACTGAAAGTAAAGGGTTTAAGACAAATAGAAGAATTTTTTTAATAATCTTTCAAACTCGAATAATAATTTTAATATTTTATGTTTCTTTACAGATATATTTATAAGATTACAAATGAGTAACATTAGGAAATAAATCATTTATTTACAAGACAAAGAAACCTAACCAAATCAAATCATATCAAAATCTTAATTAAATTATATAAAATCACTAATTAAATCATATTTCTAAAATGTTTTCCTTTTCCAACAAAGATGAATTTGGCTTTTAGTCCACTTTGGTTTTTGTGTTTTTGTAAAAAAAAAAAAATCTTTATATTTTTAAGCTAGAAAATATATAAGAAATAAGATTTTTCTCTTCATTTGTTAGTGAGAGATTTTAAGTTATTTTTGTCGAAAGCAAATTTGAACCACATTATTGCTAGCATATTGTGAGGTTTAGCATTCTCCTTTAATATAGATAATATCGTTTGTTCAAAACATAATTAAGCCTATAGTTGAGTTTATCTAACTTTAAATTGAAATTAGACTAATGTTTAATTTCAAGGTGGACTTTGAAAAATGAATACACAACATAAATATATAAAAAAATATTGATTTATATTTGGTTTGGTTTGATGTTTGAACTTTGAACTATCAAAACTGAAACCGAACCAATAGTTTTCGGTTTCGTTTGTGTTTTTAGTCTCAATTTGGTTTTCAATCAAACTTTTTTAGTTCGGTTTTTGATGTACCGAGCCCACCCCTTGGCGCTTCGGTATTGTTTACTTTTATGGACTATGTATGTACATAAAACAGGTCCATTGCGGCATGATGTTTCAGTTCAACAACATACTATTGTAAGTGATTTTTGTTTTTCTGTGAGGCCTTTTGATAATCATTTCGTTTTCAATTTTCATTTTTATCACATTTTTTGAAAACTAAAACTCAAAACTCGTTTGGGAACTACTTTCAGTTTTCATTTTTTTTTTAAGGAAAATTAATGAAAAAAACTTGAAAACTTTGAGTTTTAATGATAAGGACAAAATAAAGGGTAAAATGAATAATACCAGAATTGACTTTTTAATGTAAAAATATGATTTTTCGTTAAATGCAAAACCAATCCACTAAATAAGGGTGGCCACAAAGCATATCAAATGCATTCATATGAGCTCAACCCGAAACTTATCTCACCAACGGAGACCATAATGTGACGACCAAACCATCAACTACACTAAAGGTACAAGGATACACAATTCTGATGGGAAACGATACAATGAGATGTTAAAACGTATTAAACACAATACACACTCAATTATATGGATAAAGAATTACACTCGAACAGGAAAAAACGTAAAGGGGAAAGCAGTTTTGGAATATATAACAAGCTGATATTGGAGGCAATGTTCACCAAGAAATAGAAACATCTTATGGGAAAATAACGCGTCTTTACAGAAATCTGGCAGGACCGCAGGAGAGGCATACCTCAGATCGAACTGTAGCTGTCATCATCATCACTCGTCCGAATGTAACACATTATTGCCAGTACAAATACGAAAAAGGATGAGAGCTCCATAGCCAGGGCCCCCCAACCAATTACACCAGCGTGTTTTAAGATAGCAGGGATTGCAATGCTTCCAATAGCTGAAGCTCCGGTCAAGAACTTGGTTGCATTTACCCAGCTGTTTCATCATACAGTATTTAATAAGCGAAGGGAGTAAGAACACGAATAATGTTGATGCAGCTTTAGGCTTTAAACGAATAGTTATTTCAGTAAGCAAGTTCAGGGGAGAAAGACAAACCCATTTTCAGATTGTGAAAATATAGAAAAATCGGATCCCACAAAGAACAGCAATGGCAAGGGAAGAAGCACATACATTATTACTGCAAAACATCGTAAGATGACCACACCATCAGCATGCATGTTTTCATTCAAATCATTGAAACCTATATAGAGGATGTTCTCTCGAGGGAAGATTCCTTAAAAATGTAATATTTATCTTGTTTTGATAATTAAAAAATGTTAAGTTGAACAGGCCAATGATGAAAATATAACAGACTTTGACACCAGCAAATAAGGGGACGATATGATCGTGGAATTCCATTATCCGCACATTTTAGTTATTGGAAAGCAATTATTTCTAGTGAAAGCATTCACCTGTATAGAAGAATTACTAATCACCTTTAACCATCAATCGAATATAAGCATTAGGGGGGTGTGGAATATCACCAAAACCAATACCATAAATACAAGACAGCAGAGATATCCAACCCTGATTTATTCCTGAACCTATGTCCGTACATGTTGTTGCTATCCTAGATGTCATTTAAAGTCACCATCAAACCATATCACTATCCTTTTACCACCTGACCGAAGGCCCAAAGGCTCTTGTTTCTAATCAGGTCAAAGACAAATATGAAAATAATTCTGAAACCATGAAGCAAAGAGATACAAGAAACTTCAACAAAAAAGAAAGCAAAAAAGTAAAATGTATTCAGATCTATTTATTCATTTGAGTTATGGGAATTAAAATAAAGGGAATAGAATATCATTACCCTTAAAGATTCTTTCTTAAAGGAGCTAGATAATCAAAAATTGAAATCTTTTGAGTACTGGCATACCTATCATCTTACAAGCACATTAACACGTAGCATAACATAACAGCTTATTTGGCCAAAAGAAAAGGCATCACATAGCAAGTTTACGAAGGAAAACAACAGTTCAGAACCTACCAGTTAGCATTGGCCACCAATTATTGTACAAAGCACACGCCTGCATCAAAAGCCGTGATAGATGAGAACCTAGTATGACCATCAACTTACAACAGAGAAAAGCTTACTAATTACATATGAATTGAGCATAACTGACAATAAGAAGCACTACCCACCAAAATTTGCAATACAATCCCTCCAGAGACCAAAATTGCCAGGGCGGCAAGTTTTCCAGTGTGCAAGCAGGCACGCATATAGCCTGGTAAGTCAGCCATCAAGTACTTGCCTTAGTGCGCAGATGGGGAACACCTGAAATCATGATGTGCTTAAATATATGCTCATTCCCCATACATCAACTTCAATCTCTGAATGTTAGTCCATAAGCGTAGAGTGAACCATGGAACCACCCTGAAGCATGGCATATAGGCACATGTGTGGGGCGATGTTATTTCTCTTGCTTGTGATTTCTTGAATTCTTTCACAACTATCATGACTTATTACTTACAAAAAGTGTTGTACAATTGAAAATCATTGCAAAGTCTACAATACAGATTAACCATTCCGCAGAAACTACAGCTAAAACTGCGTCGAGTGCCTATTTCACACATACACATACACAAAGTGTTGGTTCATGTGTCAATGCGTTATGCTCCGTGTGCACAATCAACGAATCCATGACCACGATATACAAATACAGTAATGCGCAGCTAAGGAGTCGGAACTAGACATCTCAGTGTTCTGAAGTTGGGAACAATGCAATGCATGTAGGAAAAACAGAGACTTTCTTACAGCAATTCATAGGATTGGAAATTAGGAAATGGAACCCTCACCCTCAAATCAAACACAAAAAGATAGAAACCCTAAATTAATAAGTAAAAATAGAAAACCAATCTAATCTGTTCATAAATGTCTATCATCAGAGCAGTGTTAGGGTTCCAACTCCCACTAAGGTATCATTCCATCCACTTAAATCCTAAATTAATCCAAAAATATCCATTTATCCATAATTAATGACAATTCTTCAACAAAAATGCAATCACCAAGGAAGGTTGAAGAATTAACCTTAGTTGTTACTTCAATCAAATCAATCGAGCTCAGCCATCCGATTCCGACCACACTGCCGGCGAAAACGGTTGGTTGGTGATTCGGAGTCCGTCCGGAGTCAGCAGCTGAGCTCAGCTCTAAAACAATAAAGAAAGATTACCCGAACAGGAAACGGATCGGACCTCCACAATTCAGAACTCTGCAATCGGACTTCAACAACAAGTCCTGAATCTCCTGATCCCGGCACGTGATCCCAATTTTCACCTAACCTCTCTCCCCTTTCCGCCTTTGTGCTCTATCTATTTATTTTATTTACTTTCAATTTTTGCAAATCATTAGGAACGTTCACACACTGCACCTTTCCCTGTCCTGAATAGGTTTTCTCGTCACTGCTGCGCATCAAATCAAGCAGTGTGAGTTGTAAACTTGGGAGTTTGGAGTTGTTTATTTATTTGTTCATTTTCTTTTGCAAACTAATATTATAAAATCACACTTAAAAGTAGTTTATTTATCGTTTTGTGGTGAGTTTCCCAGTTTGTTTATGCGCTTTTTTCAAATTTTGGATTCTTTTTTCTTTGTTCCTTCGTTACTTGCATGCTGCTATATAATTTGGTTCTGTTTTTGTTTGTTCTCAGAGTTTGGTGCGTGGGAATCCGTTAGTGCTTCATTTTTGCTCTGTACCAAGAGTTGTTTTCTTCTTTCTTATGGTTGTGAATATATATATATATATATATATGTGTGAACATATAATACCTTCGTTTGGCGTGAATCGAAAAGCTTACTAGGATAAAATTATATTTTGTGGTACTTAGGTAAATTAATAAAAAAAAAAAAATCTCAGTTTACTACCTCATGTTTCGTGATTTTCAACCTTTAATACATCAAGTTTTTTTTCTTACCTAAAGTGTAAATTTTAGGACAGTTTCATAAATCCGTTAGTCAAACTCTCCCGTTAATTGATGACGTGACATTCCCCTCCCCATCTCATTCCCCTCCCTCCCTTCCTCTGCAACCCGTACCTCCCTCCCTTCCATCTCTCCTCTGCAACCCGCAACCCCCAACCCGCACCTCCCTCCCTTCCATCTCTCCTCTGCAACCCGCAACACCTCCACCATTCCTCTCCACACCACCACCTCCTCCACCATTTCTCTCCTAACCCCCACCCTCTTCTTCCTCCTTCTCCTGCACCCCAACCCTCGTCGTTGGCGGTCCACAGCCGACCCGTCCCCAAGTCCCGCGAGACCAGAATCTCCCCCGACCCTGGAGACAATGCCATATTCCGTTGTCCAATGATTTCGCAAACCCGAGACCCAATTTTTCTTCTCTCTCTGAGGCCCTCTGCTCGAACCCTAACCATCAAATTTCTCGGCAAAACCCTCAAATTTCTTCTCTCTCTGAAGCAGCTGCAGCAACAAGCTCTGATGCAGCAGGCTTTTCTCCAGCAGCATTCTCATGTTTCGGAAGTACCGATTCCGTAAGATGGGATTTTCGGGAAATTTACTTTTGAGGGAAAGTTTTGAATTTTATTGTTTTGGTTTTTGATTGCTTCTGAATCGAAGCACGACCTTCATCTAAAACAAAGCACTCCAAGCACTGTAAGAATAGTGCCAATTCATATTCAGATTGCAGGTGACCCCAGAATCAATAACTGCGATTCCGTCGTCTCCCAGCTCGAAACGCAACGGACCCACATCGATTTCATAGATTGTAACGTTGGAGAGCACCATATTTAACATTTCCCAGAAATGGGATTCTCTTGGATTTTGAAATTTTGGGGAGCTGGTGTGGAATTATGGAGGAAACGGCTTGAGTTACAAGCAAGTCCTTCAGTAAATCGAAACCTTTTATTTTTTTTTTGTTTTTGAAGATGACGACGGATGCGAAGGTTGGTCGGTGGCTTGGACTTGCAGGTGGGTCGGCGGTGAAAGGAAGAAGGAAGATACGAGATTTTTTTTTTAATTTTTTTTTTTTTTCGGGGGCGATTCTGTTCTCGCGGGGCTTGGGAGAGGAATGGTGGAGGAGGTGGTGGTGTGAAGAGGAATGGTGGAGGTGTTGCGGGTTGCAGAGGAGAGATGGAAGGGAGGGAGGTGCAGGTGGAGGTAGATTGTCTGCCTTGTTTGGCTGCATTTTCCATCACTTTCTATTTGTCTGGTTACGATTAAGCCATGTCAACATTTTATATTCTTATTATTTTATATTTTATTATCTTTATAAAAAAATCAATATAAAATATTGACGTGACTTAACCGTGATCGCACAAAATAAAAGAAGATGGGAAAGATATCCAAACAGGAGGGCAGACAATTTACCTCCGGTGCGGATTGCAGAGGAAGGAAGGGAGTAGGATGGGGTAGGAGACAGAGGGGGGGGATTTTATTTTATTTATTTTGTATTAAATTTTTTTTTTTAATATTCAAGTGGGCCTTTTATTGACACGTGATGCCTTGTTATTGTTCATATAGGCATCACGTCATTAGTTAACGGAAGATTTAACAGTTTGACTATTGAATGTATGAGACTCCCAAAAGTTACACTTTAGGTATAACTTTGAGACAAAAAAAAAACTTGATGTACTAAATGTTGAAAATCACAAAACATGAAGATAGTAAATTGAAATTTACCTTAAAATATATATATATATATGTTTTATAATTTAAGTGAAATAATAATACTAGACGATGCTGCTTCAAAGTACACCTAAAAATTAGTCATATGAACGAGGTAGCACACCATGATTCATGATGGAATGGTCGTAACCGTGTGATTGACATCATGCGGATCCCATATAAAATGTTAGCTTAGTTTGATTTGAGGTGATGATCTCAGTCACATATATTTGTCATTCGCGGTAGTCGATTTTGAGATCTCTCTATTACAAGTGCAAAAAAACGTCACGAGACAATAATACTAAAATATATCACATCGTACATGAATATTACTTCTGTATATCAAACCATAAATAACTTAGAGGTATGAGTTACAGCATGTTTGTAAGGGCGGACAATCACCAAACTCCAATGGAACTATGATATGAAATTGCCTACGGATCAAACATAGGCAACAATTCTCAATTTCAATTTAAACAAAACAATGAATCATCAAAATTAACTCCTCAATGCAAATGCAGATCCGATTCAAAATTTGATCAGACAAACTTCGTCTACTCTTCGTTAGAAGCCTTGGCGCTCCGAAAGCCCTTCTTCAACTCAGCAACTCTCTTCACACAAGCAGCCTTCGACTTCCCAGGCACAGCAGCTGCAATCTTCTCCCACCTCATTGACACTTCCTTCGGAAATGCCTTCAAGGCATTCAGCAATGCAATGTCTTCAGTAGAAGACCAACTCTCTTTCTTCACTTCACCATTATCCGCCACCGACTCATCACCCAACTCTTGATTCCCACTTTCAGTTTTCTTGTCATTGGGCTTACGCTTCTTCAGAAACTCTGCATACGAATCTGAATCACTCACTTTCTTCTCTCCCAATTCTTTGGCCTTTTTTATCACACTCTCCACCTTATGCTTTCCTTGAAATGATTCGGAGATAACCTCCCACCGTCTGAGCTTCCCCACCGGGTGCTTCAAAAGCAGTTTCTTCAAGAACTCAACATCCTCCTCAACCCACTCCGTCTCTTCACCAAAAAACACTGACCCATTACCATTACCTTCGGAAGCCTCACTCCTTTTCTTTTCTATCACAGACCCACTAATAGTTTCAGGCATGGGCGTTGAATCTGCCCCCAATTCGTCAAATCGACGTGGTTTTGATCTCTTCTGAGAAACCCTCTTCTTTGATTCATCCTCTACTTGGGTTGCAATTTCTGGGAAGTCGACGACTGGGCCATGACCAACCCGAATGTCACCACCAGTGACAGGTGCAGGAGCAAAGGGGCCAATGAGGAGGGCGAGAGCGGCCCATATAAGAAGAGATTGGTAGGGTTCGGATAGGAGGAAGAAGGCAAGACCCATTAACAGAAACGAGATCAAGATGGTAAAGAAAATGAATGGTTTGCTCAGATTCTTGTAATGGGGTTGCAGGTCTGTGGCAGAAGAAGCTACTGCTTTGGATTGGAAGAGGAACCTAGGCCTTGCGTCCTCATCCAAAAACTCCATTTTCGGATCTCGAAGCTAAAAGCTTTAGACACAGCCCTTTATATATACTACTAGCCCTTGTGGTTCTTCTGAAGGTCAAACGCGACGGCTTCGTTTTGGCAGCAGCGCTGAAAGGTGAAATAGGAAGGTAAGTATCAATAATGTCCAGCCCGAGATGTAAATTAAAGATACTCTAAACGATTATCCAAAAGAACAAAGAAATCTGAAAAACTGATATTTTCAACATAAACAAAATGCCCTTATGCCAAACAGATTAGACATAAAAAACCACCCAACAATTATGAGCGCCATATTGGGTTCGATGCCTGGCACTGGTGAATCACACGATGGTGGTCAGGAAAGGCTAAAATACCTCTGTGAGTCTTTACGGCCCCTGCAAGGATTGACTGCCACGGCAAAGCCACTTGCTGATCCCCTTTCAAACTTTTTTTAGAAAAAATTCTTGTAAATAACTAAACACCCACTACATTATTCAAGAAAGTAAACAAAAAGGAAACAAACTACAAACTTTCACTTGCTAAAGTTTTAAGCCAATCGACTTCAACTTGTGAACATCTCCCATTCCTCTCGTTTAATGAAATTTTGATAGCCTGCTCACTGTTTTTACTATTCCTAAGTATATGGTAACAATCCAACTTCAACTTCAATTATCATCACACTTCAAATCCACAAAGTAACTTTTGGGCACATCAAAGGGATAGAGAATCGAATGAAGAACAATCCGGAGAAATTAGTTGTAATTGAAACTGCATGGGCCAAATTGGAACTCAACTCACTTGTCACTCTATAGACATACAATCACGTTAAACCTAATAAAAATGTAAGTGAATCCTGGAAAAGCACTTAGATGCTTTATGCAAGAAGCACATAATTGGTGCTTCTTCCAAAATGCACCTCAAGTGCTTTTATAACCTAAAAACACTTTATCAAAAACGCTTTCAATCAATTTAAAAGGACTTCTAAACGAAAATATTGAATGTCACAAAAAGATAAACTTGTGAGCATAACGTTAATTTGTAATACCTAAGACCTTTTCATAGTATTTCAATCTCGTTTTTCACCTTATACTATATACTATAACAAAACATACGGGAACTCAAAACTAACACATACATACAATGCATCCATGTATATATATAATATATGTAAACTAATCCATTTTTTTAGTAGGAAAAACGGCATTGATTCTACAGGACGACTACAAGTCCCTCCATCGAAAAAAACACAAACGTTTAAATACGGCCAGGATTATTGAGAGATCGGATGATAAAATTCAAAACTAGGACATGCAATCCAATCCAATCCAATCAATGAGTTAAACAGTAGAATCGTTAAACAATTAATAATTAAAAAAATGTAATATTTTATATATATTCATCAATTGGATTAGCAGAAGAATCAGAGAAAATGGAGACAGAGAGGTGAATAAATTTAGGGATTCATACCGGAACCCAAGAATCGGAGGAGGAGAGATGCGGCTGCAGCCTGCAGTAATAAAATTTGGAGTCAGTCTGGGAACGGAGCCGACAAGATTGAGATTTGAGAGGCGTGTACTTTAGTAGATCCAGCAACAAACATAAACCATCGACACTACGTCGTTTCAGGTTTTAGTTTAATTAATTAATTAACCTTTTCATTTGAAAAAAAAAAATTTAATAAACCCTTTAATAACCATTTTGCTTTTTGAAATCGTGTTTAGTTAGTCTTCAAAAATATGAAAATTATTTTTTTGAGTTTTCAAAATTTGACATTGAGTTTTCAAAATTTGGAGTTGAGATTCTACTTTTTAGTTTGAAAATTGAAAATAATTGCTAAACAAGATTTCAATTTTCAACCAAAATTCAAATTAAAAACTGAAAACTAAATGAAAACTACTTTGAGCTTCAAGAAAAAAATGAAACTGAAAACCAAAATTTAAAAACTCAATAAAGTAGTTTTTATATTTTAGTTTTTAGCTTTTCAAAAAAAATAAAAGGAGTTATCAAATAAATTTTTACCATTCAATTAAAAAATAAAATAAAAATAAAATGGTTATCAAACGTTTTTAAGACCATCTTTAAAAGAATATGTCGAATTCTAAGTAGAATGCCACATAATTAAATTTGTTCCAACTGATATGTCAATCCTACGTGAATTAAAACATAAGCTTTTTTATGTCAAAGTTGACATATAAATTTAAGAAAAAGAAGATCTAACATTGTCACGTTGACTATTAAATTAACCTTTAACATTTATATTTTAATATCTTCCTCGGAGATGCTCTAAAATCCCAATACTTTTTCCTCTCAAGCTGCACCTCTTGGCATACACTCCCCATTTTGTTATTTTTTTTTTCACGTTCATGCGCGCCTCATTTTATAAACCCTTCCGTTTTGATCTCTCAGAAACCTTAATCAGAGTTGGCTCCAGCAATTTTTATTGCCGATGTTATAAAACCCAGATTTCATTTTCGAGAACCCATTCTGCTAAACTCACCCCCGACGATTCTCAGCTTCTTCACTGTCTTTGTCAAAGTCGGTGTCAAGACGCACGTAAGCTGCTTGAGAAATTGCCTGAGAGAAGCAGCCATGGCCGCATTGTTCACTGGACTTGTTTGCTCACGAAATACTCGAGAAGTGGCTGGGTCGATGAGGCACGGATGCTCTTTGATATCATGCCCGAGAAGAACATTGTTTCTTACAATGCAATGTTGTCTGGGTATGTGCAATCTGGGAGGTTGAATGAGGGCTGGCGATTCTTTTATGAGATGCCAGAGAGAAACGTTGTTTCCTGGACTTCAATGCTCTGTGGGTTTGCGGATGCGGGGAGGATTGGCGAGGCGAGGCAGTTGTTTGACGCGATGCCAGAGAGGAACGTTTTTTCTTGGAATTCGATGATTGCTGGGTTGATTAAGAATGGGGATTTGGAGGGAGCAGGGCAGGTTTTTGACCAAATGCCGACGAAGAATGTTGTTTCTTGGAATGCTATGATTTCTGGGTATGCTGAGAATTGTAGAATGGACGAAGCAAGAGTTTTGTTTGATGAGATGCTCGATAGGAATGTGATTACTTGGACTAGCATGATATCCGGTTACTGTCGGTCTGGCCATGTGGATGAGGGATACTCTTTGTTTCAAAAAATGCCTGAGAGGAATGTTGTTTCTTGGACAGCCATGATTGGCGGCTTTTCTTGGAATGGCTTCTATAAAGAAGCTCTGTCGCTATTTCTTGAACTTAAGGGGAACTACGACACAAAACCAAACGGAGAGACCTTCATATCGCTTGTTTATGCTTGTGCGGGTATTGGTTTGCCTCATCTTGTCAAGCAACTACATGCTCAGTTGATTGTCGATGGTTGGGACCACGATGATTATGATGGCAGATTATCAAAGAGCCTCATTCACATGTACTCGGCCTATGGTATCATGGATTCCGCGTGCTTTCTTTTCATCAAGAACTCAAGTAACTGTACTGCGCAGTCTTGTAATTCTATGATTAACGGTTACATACAGATTGGGCAGCTAGAACAGGCACAAATTTGCTTTGACAATGCACCCATCCGAGACAAGATCTCTTGGACGTCTATGATAACTGGGTATTTTAGCGTTGGACAAGTATCAAAGGCTTGTAATATGTTTCAAATCATGCCAGATAAGGATGCAATTGCATGGACAGTGATGATTTCGGGGCACATCCAAAATGAGCTTTTTGCTGAAGCTACCAATTTGTTTTCAGAAATGAGGTCAGAAGGTGTTTTGCCTCTCAGTTCAACATATTCAGTTCTTCTTGGAGCTGCAGGTGCAATGGCATATCTTGATTCTGGGAAACAGTTCCACAGCCTGCTGATCAAAACACAGTATGAATTTGACTTGTTTATTAACAACGCACTGATTTCCATGTATGCCAAATGTGGGGAGCTAGATGATGCTTACCGTACATTCTCAAACATGTGTTTCCGGGATTTGATTTCTTGGAATTCCATGATTATGGGGTTTTCAGACCACGGACAGGCAAATGAGACTCTGAAGATCTTTGGAGCCATGGTCAAATCTACAATCCGACCAAATTCGGTCACTTTTTTGGGCATCCTATCAGCATGTAGCCATGCAGGGCTTGTCCAGAGAGGGTGGGATTTTTTCCATGCCATGAGCAATGTTTATGCAATTCAACCAGCTTTGGAGCATTACATTTGTATGATTAATCTTCTGGGAAGAGCTGGGAAAGTAAAAGAAGCAGGAGAATTTGTTTCAAGGCTTCCCTTCAAACCAGATCGCACTGTTTGGGGTGCATTGCTTGGTATATGCGGATTTGGTGAAACGAATGCTGATGTTGCTAGATATGCAGCCAAAAATCTCCTAGAGCTGGATCCTTTAAATGCACCAGCCCATGTGGTGCTTTGCAACATATATGCAGCAAATGGTCAGCATATTGAGGAAAGACAGCTGAGAAGGGAGATGGGATTCAAAGGAGTGAGAAAGGTTCCTGGATGCAGTTGGATTCTGGTGCAAGGGAAAGTTAATGTATTCCTCTCAGGCGATAAACTCCATCCCGAAGTGGATGAGATGCTATCCCTTGTATTTGGCACTATTAGTGAGTCATAAATCTATGCATCTAATATATCAAGAAAGTTTAACCTACACTGGAAACTCATGACATGCCTGCTCTGAATGTTGAGGAAAATCCTCTCACGATTTCATTATACCAAATGCCGTTTGAAAATAATGGAAGGAAGAAAGCATATAATAGTGGAAAGGAACATGGAGTGAACGGAAATATGTTTGACAGACAGAGGTTCCTTCACTTGATTAAAGAGGTTGGTTTGATGCAAATTTCTGTAGTTTGTTTTACTTTTTGAATTCATAAGAACACTTAAAATAGTTGCTGCCTCTATGCCAATATCAATTTTTATCCCGAGGAGTGTTTATATGTTCCTTAAGAGCGTGATAAACCTCGTACATTCTGATCATATTTTTTATGGTATCAAAATCTGATTAGCACCTTTTGAACAGTTTTGTTTTTGCAGGGAAAAGGTCCAATATCCACATAGGAGGGAACTTTGAGGAATATTGGAGCAGCCAATTATGTCACCCAATACCTTAAAAGGTGAGGAATTTAGTCTCGTATACATTCATTCTTCCAATTTGCAAAACAAAACAAATTTTAAGAAACTAATAAAAATTGATAATTAAACAGGATTAATAAAATCCGATCTGATCTGATCAGTTAACTTGAACTCCAGTGTCATATGTTTGTCCAACTTTCCAGTCTTGTGGTATAGTGTTCGGAGGAACAACCCAAGTCTCGTCATCATCGCTGAATAACATTCTTATTTGCAAGGGTCCACCACTTGGTGCTGAAGTTGTTGTCCAAATTGCTCCAATACTCCTGTCCAGTACTACGCATACAAAGTTTGTTGTCTGCAGCAATTTTTTAAATATAAGTTAATATAAATATAAATATATATTATTTCAATTATATGTGTAATGAGGAAGGTGACATATTTAATTAACAATAAAAGCAAGTAATTAAAACTAGGTTGATGATTAAGAACAAGAGTTTTATTAGCTATAAACAAACATATGATATAATTTGTCTACCTAACAAATCTTTTAATTTTATTTCAAGAAAAAGCCAGTGCTTGTGAAGAGCAAGGCAAGTTGGTTTGGTTCATATGTATTGAATATCCTGACTCACACACACACACCTCACACAGCTGGACAGCGGTGATATCTTTCTTCCCTTGCTGGTACCATATTACAAAAGCCAAATAATAAGGATTGTTGCTGTGCTCATCGATCTTGATTGTAATATTTTTGTTTGGATAGCTGCATGAAACACTGCATGTTTGGAAAAAGAGGACAGATTATTGAGGAGCTACTTGAGTCATATAGATTTATCACAAAATCATGCAGGTTCCTCAAAGTTGCTTTCAGGATTTAGGCTGTTAATTACCGTCTGTACTCAATATCAATGACACCAAGTGACAGCAGAGAAGCAGCTGCTTCAGTGCTTTGAGCCATCCGGCCAAACGCTTGCTTACTCATGATGAAGTCTGTGCCATCACTCGAGCCTTGGTCAGTTATAACTACAGTTACTCCTTTGTCTGTGCAATAGGCACTATTGGTGCACCTCACCTAGGGAACCATCAAGAAAATTAATTATGATCACAAAAATTGAACACGCGTTTGCGCACACACACACACATCTTACAATCGTGCATGCTCACCTGGTAACAAGCTCCACATCCGAGGCCACTGCGATAGAGGTCAGAGGCAGCTGAGACATCCCCGCCATTGAGTGTTGCTCCAAATGAACCAAATCCACATGCACCACCTGCAGTTCGATACAAGAAAATATCTAGTAAGCATATGCCTGCAACATAAAAGATTTTGCTCATTCTTTTTCTTTGATTAAAAGTCTCTTACTGTCTGTTCCTTGTGCTTCAGAATTCGGATAATAAGTTGCTCGAGAGTGAATGAAGCAGTCACTGCACGTTGCAGCCTCGCTCGGAGATTGCAGTAAAAGCAAAACAATGAGAAGGGAGAGTACTTGAGACCCAAGAGAGAAAGCCATTAGCAAAATAGAGAAAGGAGAGCTTGCTAATGATCAATATTATTGCAAAGGTGGTATTGCAATATTGCACGAACCTATAGCTAAATGTTTACTCGTATTTATAGTAAACTGTAAAGGCCATCTTCAAATTTGGTAAGCTTTACTAACTTTGACATTCTGCTCTGCCCAAGAATATTTGTTTTGCTTTTTTTTTTTTTTTGAATAGAAACGCTAAGGAGAATCTCTCAAAGCGAGACTCTCCGTGAACTCTCTGTTACCTCGCGATTTAATGTTAATTTCCATACCAACATCAACATTGTAAAACATTGTGTGAAAAACATGAGGTGACAAAGAGTCTAAAGAGAGCCCCACTTTTGAAAGAGTCTCGTTATCATTTTTTTTTAGGAATTATGATTAGTGGAGTTCTGTTACTTGTGGTTTGTCGGCTACCTTCCTAGCCAGATTATTTACATGATTTAAAATAATATTGTGGAAAACTTGTTTCTCACCTTTGGGATGTGTTTGTAATCATTTCATGTCCTATTGTGTAATTCTTTTGGTATTGATTAAATTAATAAAAAAAAAGTCATTTGCTAAACTGTCATTTGCTTAACCAAATCCAAATGAGTGCTCTATTCAATTTTCTCCATCAGGTAGGTAGGCACTCATCATGTTATTTTCTTTGTTTCCGTCTATCGATGTTTGTGTTTTTCACACTATCACGTGATACTACATATTTACATAGATTATATCAACACATAAGATCTATTTGTTGTTATTATACTGGAAGTCGATGAATATCAATCATAAGTATGTTACACAGATAGTATAACACTTGGACTAGTAATAGAATAAGCGTGACAGTAAAAGATTTATCTATATTGTGGATAAGCATTAATTTATATGATGAAAAATATTTGTTTCTATCACAACTTGTTGGGTCGCAATTGACAATGGCTTTAATAAACCCTAGTGAGAGTGGTCAGAATCGAATATTGAGACTTTTGAATACGCAGTAAAGAGATTTGGTTGGAAATTATGTTGGAAATACAAGAGAAAGTTAGGGGCTTTTGCACTAGATAAGTAAACCCTATGTATGTAATGTGTTAGGCATCTCAAATTTTCCCACCTAAGAGCTAGTTATATATGTATATGAGCACACGGGCTGTGAATTTTTGGGGATGGGGAAGGTTTTAGGAAACACCCTTCCTTCACGTAAGGTTTTTTTTTAGCGAAATAGTTCTTCATTTTAGTATCTTAGATTAAAAAAATAATAGAAGGTGTCCATGAGATTTTTCACAGCCAATCATTTTGATTATACTGTGAAAAATCTCTGTTAAATTGAAGAAACCACCCATTCAAGTGGAGGGGTTGGTTTGACAAAAATACCCTAAATTTAATGGAGATTTTTCATAGAAGGGCTAAAATGATTGATGGTAGACAATCTCAATAACCACTTCTATTGATTTTAAATCTCAGAGACCAAAATGAAGAATTATGCTAATTTTAGAAACCATTTTAGCTAAAAGGCCTTCGTATAATCATAATTATTGGGTTTAGATGGCCCAAACGGAGTAGGATCCCATCCGGATCCTATTTGTGGGGAGCCAAATGATCAATCAATTGTATCCGTTTATCGTAGATCGTGCGGTTAGAAATTAATTTTGTTTAAAATTAAATATAAACAGTATCCAACAAAAATTGACCACACGATGTTCGATAAACGATGAACGATTGCGATTGATTGATCATTTGGATCCCCACAAAGAGGATCCTTGTCCGGCCCAAACGTGAAATGGTGGTTTTGCAAGTACAACTTATAGTATTAATTTTAATTGATGGTAATTATTAGATACAGCAGTTGGATGTATACAATGATATAGTGTTGTAGTAATATATTTGTACTTTGTTTTAAAGCATAGTAAGTCTCTTTTTAATAAGGTTTCATTTTTCCTTGAAGTCCACTCCAAGCATGCCCCTTCTTCCAACTTGATCATCCTTAATATGATATGTTTTTATTTTATTGCATGGTGGTACCAATGCAAAGAGAATACCATTTCAAGTGTTAAATAATATATATATATATATAGATCGTTTAACAAGAGGGATTCTTATTTTCCAAAAAAATGAGAACATCCTCTTGACTGTTGGATTGCCTTTTAATGAAATTCTGTGGTTGAGATTAAATCACAGACCACACAATTTCATTAAAGGCAATCTAACAGCCAAGAGAGTGTCCTAATTTTTTTTGAAAAATGAGGATCCCTCTTGTTAAAGGATTCATAAATATATGTTGCAAGACAATGTGACTTGCATTGTTAGGCTTGCCATCGTAATTAGTACTAACACGATTTTCCTTTGAATATGTAGGTTAATGGCTTAACTATCTCTGTACTCTTTGAAATTTCACTTCAATCTGAAACTTAAACTTTTGTTACTTAATTTCGAAAACTTAACTCGTTCTCACTTTGCTTCTTACTAGTAAAGTCCATTAATAAATCTGTTAAAATTGTTAACATGACACAATAAGGCTGATTGGTTAAATGATACTCGAGTTTAAGTTTCATGAGATTTTACCGTAAATAAGCTTAGTTTAAATCGATGGTGGAGCTAGTATGGGGTCATTGGGTGTTCATGACTCTAACAAGTTCAACATCACTATGTATATTTGTCTATGTATTTGTATTTGACTCCTATAAACAACTAGAAAAAAAAAAAGAAAAAGTTAGCAACACTAAATTACAACCTCCTTCTTCCATACTTTTCTATCATTCCTGTATCTACCTTTTCTCTCTTCTTGCATGCGACTTTACTGTGCACACTTAGTGCTCGATGAAATGTCTATGTTGACAAGCCTTGACAATCTTCAACATAACTTTACAATTTCCTATTTTCGGCCTGACAAGCCTCTCATTGTCGACATATGTTGGAAGGAATCACCAGGTGCTCGACAAGAAATGGTCCAATGAAGTTTTTTTTGTCGAAATCATGACCCGTTATTTTAAATATTGGCTTTGCCACTTTGCTACTGGTTTAAATTACATGAAACTAATAAAAAATGACTTCAAAACTTTAATTTTAACCAAAATTATTCAAACAACTTTATTTAATGGTTAATGCAAAAAAAATTGCCACATGTCACACATTACGTGCACTGACACGCATGCCTATTTCACGAACTGGAATTGTCTGCCCTCCCCATCCCATACCTTTCCCATCCCCTCCTATTTCTGTGATCACGGTTAAGCCACGTCAACATTTTATATTCCCATTGTTTTTTGTCTTATTATTTCTATAAAAAAAAATCAATATAAAATGTTGACGTGGTTTAACTGTGACCACATAAATAGGAGAAGATGTGAAGGATATGGGATAAAGAGGGCAGACAATCCAGGTCCTCTTTCACATGAAATGTTAGTTTTCTTTCTCTTTTTCACATCTTTACCATCACTTTTTTATTTTCCTCGGATTCCTTTCCTTCTCATCTTTCACCAGTTCACCCAACCTTCTTTCTCTTTTTCTCCCATCTTTCACGGAAGAGGATCCTCTCTTGAGCACAAGATGGGGATCCTGTTGACCAAGAAATCCGGGCCGTTCAAATTTAATCCAACGGTTGCAATTATTATAACTTTTAGAATATCCTCTATTTGAAACCGTTGAATTAATTTTGAACGGTCCAGATTTCGTTATTAGAAGGATCTTCCATCTTTCATGTCATCTTTTTGTTTTCCCCAAATTCCATCCTCCCTCCTCTCACTCTCTTTCTCTCTCTCTCTTCACCCTTGGTCAACTTTGGTAAGATTTGTGTGGACCAACATTTTACTTTCTCACAATCTATCTCTCTATATCCTCTTCATTATTGTTTATTAGAAATTATTAATTAAGAAACAGTTCCTAATAAAGTTTGATTAATCCATAATATCAAATATTTTACAAATGGTGATTGTTTATCAATTAATATTTTAAAATAGTAGTTATTTCTCAATTAATATTTTAGAAATAGGGATTATTTCTAAATAAATATTCATAAAATAGTGACTATTCCTCAATAAATATAAATATTTTTAAAATAGTCAATAAATATTTTAAATAGTGACTAATTCTTAATTAATATTTTAAAAATAGCGATTGTTTCTCAGTAAGTAAATAAAAGGTTCATGGAATGATGGTATAAAAAACAAACAACGAAACAAAAAACAAATAATAACACAAGAATAAACGGGAGAGTGACGTGAGCGGCGAGAGGAGATAGATGATTGTGTGTGACCTCACGCCTTATCTGCACGTGTCAGGTATCAGGGGCCCACGTGGCTGCGTGAGTTAGTTGTCAGTTCGTTTTTTATGTTTTGTTATTTTTAAGAACTTATGTTTGATGGATTTAGCATCTCTCTCTTCTTGTCGACATGGGATTTGGATTCTCTCCTGAGTCCAAAGAGAGGATCCTTCTGATCAAAGAATTTGGACTGTTGGATGAAAATTTAACGGTTATAATTATTATAATTTTAAAATAACTTCTTATTTGTAGCCGTTGAATTTTTATCCAACAGTCCAAGTCATTTGGTTAGGAGGATCCTCTCCTCAAGGAGAGGATCCAAGTCCGTTGACATGGAGCGGTTTATGAATAGGCCTTCAGTATATGCCGACGTAGACTACCACTAAATAAAGGAGAGGAAAGAAGTCAATTCAACCATATATGTCATCGATGACATGGAAACCATTTTAGGGTTTGGACCCCTATGCAAAAGTTTCAATCTGATGAGCTAAGGATGGGAATAACTTGCATCATAAGCTACCCTTTTAGCTTACATGAGTTGAGGAAGGTCGTATCGACACTCTGGTCTAAATTCAGATCTTGTGGGCTTAGCTTAACTCGCATATACGAGTTTACCAAAAAAAAAAAAAAAAAACTCGCATATACGATTGCACTTGCGTTTGATGACCTGGGCTACCGTGACATCTGGGGTACGGGTGACAACTCGTGTTCAAACTTTCATGCCAGCCGATATATAATTAGAGTCAACTCAAACATGACACGATATTAGTTAGGTCATCTTTTCTAAACTTGAACACGACACAATTATTAAACTTATTACATGCTAATATCACAACTTTGGCTTGGTGATGAACATGGATAAAAGTACATCCATGTTCGTGCTCTACAACATGTCCAACATACAACATTTTAATAGAGGGATCCTTAGACCACCTCTAATGGAGATGGCTAAAAGGCCATAGACCCTTTTTTTAGCCCCTTTTTGGTAAAACAGCCAATGAAAGGCTGGGCAAAAAATGTGTGGAATTCACCAGGCCAAATAATGGCCTTTTGACTATCGAGCTGGCTACTTCTAGTCACCCTCTCAGACCCTTTTTTTAGGCCCATATGTCACCCTCCAGCGCACTAATATTAGCAGCAATAACTTGCTGATGTCAGCTAGCTGTTTGATTTTTTTTTCCCAAATGAAATTTAAAAAAAAAAAAAAATCTAATTTTTTTGTTCCCACAAATAGCTATGGCATTTCTACACCATTTTTCACATTTTTTTCACCCTTACATACTAACCTACCTCTTTTATTCTAATTTTTCACATTATATTCACCTCATACACTCTTTTCATACCCACCCCTCTCTTAGGGTGTGTTTGTTGCATCGGACAATTTCAGACTGGACTAGATTCAAGAACTAACCTGGACTCGGTTAGACTAGACTGAGCTGAACTAACTTAGTGAAACGTTTGGAGTAGAGTCATACTAAGAAGTTGGACTAACAATAAATTATTGTTATATTTTAATTTATTTTCTATTAAAACTATCAAAATGAATATATTGAAAATTAGAAGGGCATAGCCCTTTCTTCTTCACGAATTGCAGATGGTCCCCTGCAACTTGGAGAATTATCGAAGTTTCAATAACAAAGGCTTACCCCCATTCAAAACCCAAAAAACAGAGATCCAAATTTCCAATAACAATGAAAAATGATTATTACAAACAAAAAAATACCCTAAAAAGAACCAATTAATTGTTGGTGCTCGCGGCTGAAGATAAACATCGAAAAGGCTCTGTTAAGGCTGTCGTCGAATAGCCGAACTCGATCAAGCAAAGAAATCGGGAGACTATAGATCGGATTCGGTTCGAGATTCGTATCCAAGGCAACCTCAGGGAGGAAGTCATTTATAAATTTCCGATCCAGTTAAGAAACATCCGAGTCTTGTAATTAGAAAA
Source organism: Pyrus x bretschneideri (assembly GCF_019419815.1). Classification (NCBI taxonomy): domain Eukaryota; kingdom Viridiplantae; phylum Streptophyta; class Magnoliopsida; order Rosales; family Rosaceae; genus Pyrus; species Pyrus x bretschneideri. Next base: position 1,109,458 of record NW_025999657.1, read on the forward strand.
ATGACTTTTTGGATGACCTAACGAGGGAGAGACAGAGAGAGATGCATGAGGAATTGCGAAGAAGGAGGCAACGTAGTGAGGAAAGGCATTCTTAGCAATCTCATGGTTCAATTGGAATATAAAATATATTTATTATATATAGATATTTATTATTTTATATTTTATATAATTATGTATATAGGTATTATTTAAATTATTTAAAATTTACATATTAATTATTTATTATGTAAATAATAAATAATTCATATGTAATTTACGTAATATGTAATGTAATTCTTTTATAATGAATTTTTTTGAATTAATATAAACTATAATATTCAAGTGATATTACTACCAGACTAGTATGGACGACCTAACGAGGTCAGGAGTCCACACGAGTTCGGGCTAGTCTCATTTAAGTTGGTCCCCAAGCATATCAAACATGGGATAATAATCCTAGCTAGTCCCCATTTAAGAAGGTGAAACAAACACACTCTTAATCTAAGTTGTTAACATGCAAGTAATATTAAAATATTTAACAAAATATGTAACAATACCAACATGAAACTTAAAGAATATGTAACAATACGAATAAGTTAAAAAATAAACTAAAAAACAATAAATTATTAAGGGGTTATGTTTAGCCTATTTCGATTGGAGATGATATATAAATATAGTCTGACACTATTCATTTAGAATAATTTTTTACAGGGTTATAATCCTGGATGGAGCTATACTTAACTCTTTCGATTGGAGATGAATCCAGAGAGAATCAGTCTCTAGTGTCAAGTTTTGAAGTCCCCTAGATGTCGCCAAATCCATTCCTTCTCCAACCGCAAATGCCTCCGCATCAACAGGAGTAAAAACATTCTCAAACCTCCTTTTGCCATCCCTGCGACAAACCTTCCTCATCTCGAACCACAATACCCAACCAACGATGTTGATTAGGTTATATATGAAACATAAACACTGAACTTAATCATGTCATCCAAGTAGAAATAGGCTGGATCCAGCCCCTGCCGAATCAAAACCTTAATTTGCTATAAAGAAACTAATATTAAATCTAAGATAACATTTGATAACCATTTTGGTTTTTAGTTTTTAATTTTTAATTTTAATTTTTATAAAAGTTGAAAACTGAAAACCAAATTTCGAAAATTCAAAAATGTAGTTTCACTTTTTAGTTTTCAATTTTTGATCTTCAATTTCATTATTTTGAAAATTAAAAATAAAATGGTCTTACTATCATATCAAGCAGACGCTATAGGAGCAGTCTTTGCTCTTGTTTTATTTATTTATTTATTTATTGTGTTTTGGCCTCATATTATATAGAGCATGACGCTGGGTGAAAATCACGGCAAACAAAAAATTAGTTTTTCTCGTCACAATATATAAAACAGGACAGGATCTTTTTCCTAGGAATCTCATGATCTTACTCGTTTATCATATATCGTGCGGTTAATTTTCGTTAGGTACTATTCATATTTAATTTTAAATTTTAAATTTTAAAATGTTTTCTGACTGCACGATATCCGATAAATGAATGAAAGCACGGAACCCTTAGGATCCCTAGGAAAAGGAACCTCGGATCCTTTTCCTATAAAACAAAGGAGCTAAAGTGAGAGTTTCTCCAATGATCAAGTAATGCGAGATACAAAAAAAAGAAGTTAAAACACAGGATAAAAGCGTGATAGGCCTAGTTTGCACATAAATATATAAGTGAGTTAAATTACATAATTAATCAATCATAATATTTTATGTTCATTTACAAAATTTAAATATAATATTTTATTTTCCTTTACAAAATTTAAACTTTTTATTTTCATCACACATAATATTAAATATATTAATAGACCATAATACGCAAACCAAATGATGACAAAATATTTTTTACAACATTTAATTAGTGGAGCAAGAGGACGTTTCCAAATTGGGTTTCCTTTCCTCACGTAATTTTTTATGAACACGTGACGCAGTTTTATGCCATTTCACCTGAAAACGTGTACGACTGCTAGGCTTTTGCTGCTTTACCACCAAACTCCACTACCTGCCGCCTCCCCAATATTTTGAAGAATCCAATTTGGACCTCTTGGTTTTAGTTTTTGATCGTTCAGAGAAAAACTGAAGTATTCATGGCTCGTTAATTAAATCGCAATCAGAATGAGATGAATTAAATTAAATAAGAGTTTTTATTTATTTTATTTTTTATGAACAAACGATATTATCTATACTAAAGAAAAGGAGTGGGTCTAGTCTCACAATGAGCTAAGTAATAATGATGTTCAAATTCACCTTTGGCAAGAATCGTATTGGCGTGAGTCAATATTTAGGAGAAAGGGAATGTAAATATTTTGTAATTATTAGAGTCATATTTTAGGAAGGATATAGTTGTAATTATTGGCGTGAGTCATGTTTTATGATGGTTATGATATTTCTCAAATTTATGAGTTGAAGGTTAAGTCGTTTGACTTCGTTAGGAAGGGCGTCCTATTGGTGTGTACTATGCCGATCTCAAAGCAGTATGGCAAGAACTGGATCAAAGAAGACCAATTAAGATAGAGTGTGCTATTGACTTGAAGACGCTTCGAGAGGAGACTCAATTGGACCGAGTGTATGCCTTCTTGGTGGGACTTGATGTATTTGATAAGGTATGTAGTGATATTCTGAGAACTCAACCCCTACCATCTGTCAAGGAGATGTTTTCTGTTGTTAGACGTGAAGCTTAACGTCATGCTACCATGATGGGGGGAAGTAGTGTCAGCAGCCAATGAAGGAGCTCGACACCATCTATAGCCATGGTGTCTCGACCATCCTCCATTGGTCAAACCCGTCCTTTTACTCGGGAAAATAAAGATGATTTAACGTGTACTTTCTGCGGTCAAACCCGTCATACTGAGGACACTTGTTTTCAAAAGCATGGAGTCCCTGAATGGTTCCCTAAATTGAAGAAAAAGTTACTTGCAAAGGAGCGAGCTGCTAATGGAGCAAGTGGGAGCCGTGCATCCATTGCCGTTATCGCACCTAGTGCAAAGGATGTCATGCCTACCCCTAGAGATCCAAATCAAAGCTTGTTGACTAAGACCACTCCTAGTGAATCATCGTCCAATACAGGTAGTATGGGGCGTGTTCTTTTAGCCTCTAACATGGAACATCATACGGGTTGGATTATAGACTTTGGTGCAACAGACCATATGACCTTCGATAAAAATTTGTTTACTTGTATGACAACGACTCCTCGGAAGTGTATCATAACAACAAATGGCACCACTGCATTGGTTCTTGGGGCTGGCACTGTGGACCTCACACCGGCCTTCTCCCTTCATCGTTGCTTACTTGTTCCGTCGTTGTCTCATAACTTGCTATTTATTCTTTAAGTTACTAAACAATTAGATTGTGTTGTACTTATGTATCCACTCTTTTGTTTACTTCAGGATATTCAGACCAATGAGATAATTAGGCATGGCACTAAGAGAGAGGGGTTATACTATATGGATCACGTCGTTCTTGGCAAAGCTAATACAATTCGAGCATCCTGTATCGGTAATTTACAAGAAGTTTGGTTATTGCATCGTCGGTTAGGACATGCTTCGTGTGGTTATTTAAGGAGTATGTTGCCCAGTTTATTTCATGAAATAAAAGAATCAGACTTACATTGTGAAGTATGTATCCTCGCGAAGAGTCATTGCGCTTCGTTTTCTCCTAGTATGAATAAAATATTGTTTCCGTTTGATCTTGTGCACTCTGATGTTTAGGATCCTTCTCCTGTTAGTACTTATTCCGAAATTAAATGGTTTGTTACATTTGTTGATGATTGCACCCGTATGACTTGGATATATGCGATGAAGCATAAAAGTGATGTTAGTATGGTGGTTCGATCTTTCTTTCAGATGATTACAATACAATATTCTTCCGTTATTAAAGTTCTTCCCTCTAATAATAGCCGGTGAATCTATTGGTTCTGAAGTGTCTAGTTTTCTTCGGGATCATGGAATTCTCCATGAAACTACTTGTACCCATACTCTGCAATGAGAGAAAGAATCGTCATATCTTGGAAGCTGCTCGTGCTTTGCTTATTGGTGCATCCATGCCTAAACGGTTTTGGGCTAAATTCTGTACACCTCAGGTGGTAGAATTCTGTACACCTCTTTAAGTATTGACAGAACATGTTCCCGTAGTATCCACTAACACCCTTACTCCCCATGTATTTGGATGTGTAACATATGTTCATATTCATAAGATTCATCATAGCAAATTGGATCCATGTGTCCTTAGGTGTGTCTTTGTTAGGTTTGCCTTCTAACAGAAAGGGTATAAGTGTTATCATCCTGGAAACTCGACATATGTATGTGACTATGGATGTTACTTTTTCTGAATCAGAGTATTTTTATTCTTCGCTCATGTCACCTTCCGATCACCAGAGGGAGAACACTATTGATTAGGGTGATCTTGGGTGGTTGGAGATACCAGAAGATGTGATATGCGGTTCAGGGGGAGCATGTGTTAAAAATAAGGCAACAGTGTCTTGGCAAGAAACTACCGAGAATGATCAGGTTTTTCAACTGCTGCCTGCCGAGATAGGTGCAACAACTTGACAGGGTTCTGTTTAGGAGAATACGACAGTCCCACAACAAGGTTCTGCCAAACCAAGTACATTAGAGGAAGTATTGTCTCCTGCCTAATCCACATCACCCTCTCTCTCACACTCAATAGTGCCATCCAATGTGTCTTCTCTGAATGTCCCTGAGGTAAGTAATATCGATGCTCATGTTGTAAGTACATATAAGTTGCCTCCACGGCAAAATCGTGGTGTTCCTCCCGACATGTTTTCTCCTGAAGGAAAAGTAAAGAATCCAATAGCAAATTATGTGTTATGCAAGAACCTTGCACCTGAATGCCAAACATGGGTGAATAATGTGGAATCAATCCAAATACCAACTCAAGTTGAGGAGGCCTTGAAGGATCCTAAATGGGCTGCTGCAATGGATGAAGAAATGATGGCACTACATAAGAATGATACATGGGAAGTGATGGAACTATTGAAAGGAAAAAAACTCGTGGGGTGTAGGTGGGTCTTTACAATTAAATACAAGGTTGACGGATCAATAGACAGGTATAAAGCAAGGTTAGTAGCAAATGATTATACTCAAACGTATGATGTTGATTACCATGAAACTTTTTCCCCAGTGGCCAAGATGAATACGGTATGTGTTCTTATCTCATTAGCTGCAAATTTGAATTGGCCGCTGAAATAATTGGATCCAAAAAATGCTTTCCTTCATGGGCATTTGAAAGAAGAAGTATATATGGATTTTCCTTCAAGATATAATGCCGGAATGAAAATTGAAGTGTGTCGTTTGCGAGAGTTGCTTATGGGCTTAAGCAATCACCTTGTGTGTGGTTTGGTAGATTTACTCAAGTCATGAGAAGGAATGGATATTACCAAAGTCACTCCGACATCATGTAGAGGCGATGAAATTGTATTGTGACAATAAGTCGGCAATATAAATAGCAGAGAATCCAGTATAGCATGACAGGACTAAGCATGTTGAGGTTGATCGACATTTTATTAAAGAGAAGCTTGAGATGAAGATTGTGTCAATACCGTTTATGAACTCAGAGGAACAACTTGCATATGTTTTTACTCATGCCGTGTGTAGTAGGAGCTTTGATGACTCACTTATCAAGTTGGGCATGTGTGATATCTATACTCCAACTTGAGGGGGAGTATTGGCGTGAGTCAATATTTAGGAGAAAGGGAATGCAAATATTTTATAATTATTAGAGTCATGTTTTAGGAAGGATACAGTTGTGTCCTTTATTGTTGTTTCCTTTTGTAACAAAGATTGTATGTACTTATATTCAGAATTATGGAATACATGAAAATTAAGCTATAGAATTCTATTAATTGAACGTAAGACCTTTCACTTATAAGTGAAGAGGAATATCACTAGATCGTAGTACTAAGTGGTGAATTGAAGAAAAGTTGAAATGAGGAGGAATCAATCAAATTCATGTTGAAACTATTTACAACATTTTATGAAATTGAAGTAGGAACGGTACTAATTCCATATAAGTTGTTTACTAAGTCACCAAATCAGAATGAAAACCAATATAATTACTAAAATGCATTTGTTCTAAATAAATTATAAAACCTTTATTCTAAATAAATTATTTTTATATTCTTATTGTTTTCAATTATTTTATAAAACTGTTATTAACACTAAATAAATCTCATTCTACATTTCTCACAAAGTGAAATTTTTTTCTTCTAATTATAGAATATTTGAAGTGCAAATGAATTTTTTAGAGTACCAATAACAATTTCTTTATTTATATACTAATTAATTATTATCCACATAATAAAACTTTGATTAGTTTTATTCATTTTTACCTATATATCTCAATAATTATTTATAGTCCTTTTATGGTTAATAAATTATGTTATAATTTTTTGGTTAATTATTATAATACAACTTGGCTTAATATTATTCATTTTACCTATATATTTCAAATAAATTATTTATAGTCTTTTTTTATAGTTAATAAATTATTTAATTTTTTTTGTTAATAAGTTATTTTATAGTCTAATTAATAGAAAAAAATTGTTAATCTTCTATTAATTTCTACCAATGAGCAGAGCTAGGAATCTTTTATGGAATGAGGACAACGTTGGAATAATTAGAATCAAGTGAGAGCATAATAGGTAAAAGAAATTCATTTTGATTCCCCACATGTTTTGAATTCAAATACCTCCCTTATCTAGGGAGTCCAATATCCAGTAATCAAAATTCAATTTCCTAAAGTGATTTCGATTATGGACATGTGAACATACCACCATTCCTTCCATTTTTGTTTTTTTTTTCTTTTTTCATTTTGCTACTTTTGAGCATCTCCAATGCTTTGGAAAATTTGGACTCAAATCTTATATTTGTATAATAAATATGAGTTTAAGGTTTCTAATGTACTGGAGATATATAACTCATATACAAGTCTCCGGCGAAATTGAGATCTAAATTTAGGTTTCAATATGAGATTTGAGTCCAAGATGGAGTCCATGTCGGTTATAACCTACATGATTGCTTAAAAAAAAATTTGAATACAACGGCTAGCTGACTACTTCGGTTGTATTCAATTTTTTTTATTTTTTATTTTTTGGTTTTTTGGGCCTTTTTTTTTTTTTGAATTCTTAAAAATTCTATTTTTTTTCCCTATAAATACCTAAACCATTCATTTAATTTAAGTTCTAATTTTTTTGGTTTTTTTGGCCAGTTATCGTTGTAGTTTTTAAATTTAAGTTGTTGGATTTGAATTTAAGTTGTTGTAATTTTAAAATTTAAATAATAAATTATGTTTGGCCCTATGACCCTTTGGCCCTTGGTTGGAGACGGTTTTTTGTGATAAGGCTAAAACGAGCCCTATGGCCCTTTAACCCTCGGTTGAAGATGGAGGCAAATATGACCATGTACTGTTTATTAAAATAGTAATTTATTGGAGGGTCAGAGGGTTAAAATGAGCCATCTGACCAGCCCTTGGTTAGAGATGGTTTAAAGCTCAAAAACACGTCATACTTCCGCAGTTTTTGAGGAGGAGGATGAACAGGATTCATGGGTTGTCATTGTGGTGTCACTGTTTACAGCACCACAATGATACTCAAGTGAAAAGCAAGGAAAAAATGGCAGTGCTTGTCTCGTGTGCAATAAGAATTTACAACACTCAAGGGACACCTATTGGCTCTTTCCAGGAAGCATCCTAGACGACTTTGTTTATTTTTGTGTGTTGATTCTTATTTAACTTTTCAATTCGATGTTTAAGTGAAAAGACGCAGGTCAAGTCTCCTCTCAAAAGCAAAGCACCTTCCGGCAACAAAGACAAAAGTCATCGTGTTACCGTACGGACACGTAATAGAACGGTCAAAAAACAGGAGCTGCTTTTTGAGGAAAACCAAGGAAATTTCCAGTATTTGTTCCATTGACTGATGAATTACAGGTCCACTTTAAGCGGTGCTTGACTTCAGTGCTTCATTAAACGCGTTCAACAGTGTAAATATACATGAAGTAGTGAAAAAAATCTTTTCCGGTAAAGGTCCGTTCCAGAATCCTACAAATGAAAAGTGTTCCTACAACCCTATCTTGAAAATTGTGTGTGTACAAAATATAGAACCGCATTCTAACGTCATTAAAGGGAAAACTGAGTTTCTACGAGGGGGAGGGAAAGAGGCAGGAAGGAGGAAAGTAATCGCCACCACTTTATATTATGCACACCAAATTACAGAGCAAATACATACGTCCCAGCCCATCTCTATCTCTTCGACACCCTTCCAGAGTTCTCTTTCTCGCTCCATCTCCCCGTTGCTCCCTCTCACTCTCCCCGACCACCCAACCTTCCTTTCCCTTGCCCACGGCCCAACGCCTTCACCAATCGCCACCACTTTCTCACCAAACTGCGACAAAGAATGCATGTTAAAATTAAATCTATGATCCAATTCACCATTAGGCTTTTAATAATTCCTTTTTTGGTTTTATATTTGTATTTGTAGTTTGGTTTGCAGATACATGACATCATTAGGTATTAATAAAACATTAAACAATATTAAATTAAGTAACATGAAACAACATTAAACAATATGAAACAACATTAAATAACATTAACCAACATGAAACTTAAACGCCTACTTTATGCTAACGTCACTTAGCCGTTGGATTTAAATTTAAGTTGTAGTTTTTAAATAATAAATTATGTTTGACCCTATGACTCTTTGACCCTCGGTTGGAGATGGTTTTTTGTGACAGGGCTAAAATGAGCCCTCTGGCCCTTTGGCCCTCAGTTGGAGATGGAGGCAAATATGATCCTGTACTGTTCATTAAAATATTAATATCTTGGAGGGCCATAGGGCTAAGGCCATTTCTAACCGAATGGTCCAGAGGGCTAGAAGGTCGAAAATAGCCTGAAAATCGTCTCCAACCGAGGGTTAGGACAGAGGGCTGGCCAGAAAATAGAGCAATCCTGTCGGTTATAACCAACAGGATTGCTTAAAAAAAATTTTGAATACAACAACTAGTCAGCTAGCTGTTGTATTCAATTTTTTTTTTTAATTCTTAAAAATTCTAATTTTTTTTTCCTATAAATACCTAAGCCATTCATTAAATTTAAGTTCTAATTTTTTTTGGTTTTTTGGGGCCAATTATCGTTGTTGTTTTTAAATTTAAGTTGTTGGGTTTGAATTTAAGTTGTTGGATTTGAATTTAAGTTGTTGTAGTTTTTTAATTTAAATAATAAATTATGTTTGGCCCTATGATCCTTTGGCAATTGGTTGGAGACGGTTTTTTGTGACAGGGCTAAAACGAGCCCTATGACCCTTTCGCCCTCGGTTGGAGACGGAGGCAAATATGACCCTGTACTATTCATTAAAATATTAATTTCTTGGAGAGCCAGAGGGCTAAAACGAGCCCTCTGGCTAGCCCTTGGTTGGAAATGTATTACTATCAGTTGGATTGATTTGAATTTTTTTTTTTACCAAATTTTTCCTATAACTTCTATTTTTCATTTTTTTTAAATTCTATTTTTTTTCCTATAACTTTTATTTTACAAAATTTGTAGTTTTTAACAACATTTAACAAATTATTAAAAACATTTCTAGTTTTTCATATTTGTTAAAAAAAAACATTTAACAACATGAAACTTAAACAACATTTAAGTTGTAGTTTTTAAATAATAAATTATGTTTGACCCTATGACCCTCGGTTGGAGACGGTTTTTTGTGATAGGGCTAAAATGAGCCATCTGGCCCTTTGGCTCTCAGTTGGAGACAGAAGCAAATATGGCCCTGTACTGTTCATTAAAATATTAATATCTTGGAGAATCTTGGAGGGTCAGAGGGCTAAAATGAGCCCTTTGGCCAGCCATTGGTTGGAGATGGCCTTAGGTTTCAAGAAAACTCAAATATGAGTTTTGATCAAATATTTTCTCTTACAATGCAGAGACTTGGATCGGAGAAGAAAACTACAACACATAAATCCACCAACTTTTTGAGACCCAAATGTAAGAATATAGATCTAGAATTTGAGTTAGCAGAGTTGGTCACAAGTGCTTCTAACGAGTCTGAAAAGGCTCGAAGACAAATTTAGCCCAACACTGATTAATGTATAAGTATCTAGCATAATCGTTAAGGAATGACAATCCCTATAATCATGGTGTAGAGAAAAATGATGTAGTTTTTTGAACAAACGATATTTATCTACATTAAGGGAGGTGGGAGAGTGGGCTAAGCCTTACAATGAGCTAGCAATAATGTGGTTCAAATTTTCCTTTGGTGATAATCAACCTAAAACCTCTCACTTACAAATGAAGAGGAATACCACTAAACCGTAATACAAAATGACATGATGTAGTTAAGAATACTACTTAAACATGTCTCTTAATTGGTGCCCTCATTACATCTCTATTAATATAAAGTTACAAACTAAATGAGGGAGATATGTGGGGTTTAAACCACAAATCAAAGAACGCTACCTTTTTGGAAAATTGAATATTGTAACTATTTTAGTTTGGATAAAAAAAAAAAATTGAAATCTAAAAACAAAAAGCATACAACTGAAAGCTAAAATTTGAAAACTCAAGAACGTAGTTTTTCACCTTTTAACCTTTAGTTTTTAATTTAAAAAAAATAAAAATAATTACCAAACAAGTTTTCAATTTTTATTAACTGAAAAAAAACAGTGAAATACTTATCAACGTCGCATAGAAAATTAAATAATTAATAGTAAAAAAGAAACAGAAAAGGGGAGTTTAGTAATATCGTGAAAACTACTAGGCAGAATTTTGCAATTTGGGAATAGTAGAATACCAAATATGCAAAAGAGAGGAGAGCGGAGAGATTGTTGGAGAAAGAAGGCAAACTCGCATCCGTCTCTTTCGCTCGACTTTGATTCCAGGGTTGACGCCTTGTCCCATTTCCCTTTATATTTCACGGATCGTCTTCTTCCCATCAACCAATCTGCTCTCGGAAACCCTTTTGCGTTCATCGGAAGCCAAATATCGCAGAGACAATGACGGCTTCTTCCGGTGAAAACTCTGTGGACAGGTACCATCCCTTCTCTCGCCTTTTCTCCTTCCCTTGATTTCTTCTTGCAACTTTGACTGGATATATAATCTGGGTTCTTATTATAATTTCAATGTCTGCCACTTCCAATGCCAGTTTCAGACATTTATTCTGTATAACATTCCAAGTTCAAATCCACATCTGCGTATATGCTTAATGCTTTTTGTTGTTTTTCAAATGTCTCTTATGGAGCATTGCGTTGTGATTGGTTATTTTTTGTATGGTTTGTATGAGTTTTACGCTAATGTTAGTTCGATGGATTGTTTAAATTTTCCATTGATCTGGGTTTTTCTTGTTATGTATGGATTTTGCAAGTTCATAATTATTTTGCTTATTCCTGTGAATTTGTGATTTTACTGATATTCTTGGTAACACGATTCATATTCGAAAAAAGAAAAAGGTAACAGACAAAGAAATCAAGTGGTTTGTGAATGGAGAATATGTTAGTAAATCATTGTCATCGTCCTCATCCTCGCCCTTCTCCCAGTCACATTGGGACATTAGTAGGCTATGCAGAACCAAATTGTTTGAGGATATTAAAATAATACTTTCAAATTAATTGGCATGTTGAACCATTTTCCATGGTCCTTTGTATGAATAGTTGTCTTGGCCAATTGCTATAGGCATTTAATATTTTTAGCTCTTCGGCTGAAAATGCTGTGTGCATAAAACTATACAAACATATATACAACAGCAACAACAAAAACAACAACAACAACAACAACAACAACAAAAAAGCCTTTTCCCACTAAGTGCGGTCGGCTGTATGAATCCTAGAACGCCATTGCGGTCAGTTCTGTGCCACGTCTTCTATTATATCCAAGTTCGACTTGTATGCCATACAAACATACATATTCAGCATAATTCGACTTGTATGCCATTGTTCTCTCCTCTAGTTGTAAGTTTTGCATAGACTGTATGTGTCGATTGTTCTTATAATTTTAATTCCGAGGAACCTCTTCCTGTGTACCATCTTTTTCTTGTTATGCCTTTGTTTCTCTGGCATGATTGATTTGTATTAGGAAGATGATTGTGGTTCTTCTCAGTTTCTCTCCCTACTGTTGAAGTTGTCTTTAGCTTTTAGGTGCAATATCGATCTGGTATCGACAGAGTTAATAGGAACTGACTCAATTCAAATAGCCCTAGAGTTAATAGACGCTGAATTAATTCAGACGCCCTATGATGTTTATTGCCGAACTCAAATTAAAGAACAACCTTACCTGATCAAAACAATATATACTATGAAAAAAAATTTGGTCGAATATGAACAAATATTTCAAGCCATTGTCTTTGTATCCCGTAGGCAGAAATTAGACACGTCTATACTCCCAGAAAGGAGGTAATGTGGACTAACCTAAGTCTACAAGGTTACGAAGACATAATTGTTCTCTACGGCCTTTTCTTTGTATATATTATGGTGTCTAAATTCATGTTCTTTTCATCTATACTGCATGAGACAGAAATGATTGTTACATTTGTTATTTTTTTCGTTTCATGTATTTGTACTTATGCCTAATTGTCTTTTTATTTTTCTTTTCTGTGTCTGTGGAACCAGCAAAAGTTCACTCTCTGGAGTTGCTCCACTTGAAGCAGTATTATTTGATATTGATGGAACGCTGTGTGATTCGGATCCAATTCATTACTATGCCTTCCGTGAAATGCTACCAGAGGTAGATGTCTTTTCTTTTTGTTTGGTCTTTTCCTTTTTCTTATGATTTGTCGGGCAATAAATTTACCTATTGTTACTCTACATTCATATCGCACTGAAAAGTGCAAAAGGTGCATCTTCCTTTTTATGAAAGTTGCTCATACTTTTTATAAACTTTATATACAACGGAAAGGTGTACTGAAGTGGGAAAATTAACAGATAGGTTTCAACGGAGGTGTTCCGATTACTGAGGAGTACTATATTGAGAATTTCGCTGGGAAGCATAATAATGATGTTGCCAGGATACTCTTTCCTGATGACTTCGAAAGAGGCTTAAAGTTCACAGAAGACAAGGAAGCCATGTTTCGCAGGTAAAAGCTTCACTTTCTCTGTGCTGTGTGCATAGCATTTCTTTCTGGTTCCCACCTTATATAATTTCCCTGATGGAAACAGATTGGCCGTAGATAAATTGAAGCCTGTGAATGGTCTCTATAAAGTGAAGAAATGGATTGAAGATCGTGGGTTGAAACGGGCTGCTGTTACTAATGCTCCAAGAGTCAATGCAGAGCTGATGATTTCAATGCTTGGCCTCTCAGATTTTTTTCAAGGTCTTGTCATTGGGAATGAGTGTGAGCATGCTAAGCCACACCCCGAGCCCTACTTGAAGGGTCTTGAAATACTCAAAGCGTCAAAAGAACACACTTTTGTGTTCGAGGTTTGCCTTTTCTCACGTTATACTTCGAGAGAAAATTAAATGGGGGAACTTCGGAAACTTATTTTCTGATTTTGCTAGGATTCTGTCTCGGGGATTAAAGCAGCAGTTGCAGCCGGTATGCCAGTCGTTGGATTAACCACGGGAAATCCAGAACACATATTAGTGGAAGCAAAACCCACCTTTCTCATAAAGGACTATGAGGACCCAAAGTTGTGGGCGGCATTGGAAGAACTTGATAAGAAGAGCGGTACTGGTAGCGGTACAAGTAGAGCATGAAAAGTTCTATCGTCTCAGTCAAATGATTATAAGCTTAAAGGGTTACTGAAGGATGATTTGCAAATGCAGTAGTAAACTCAAAAGGTTTCTTAAATAATTCTGTTGCTGGCGCACACTTTTATCCGTCTATAGCTGCAAATTCTTGATGCCGTAGAAGTTCTTTCGTTGATAAAACGGATGCTGTATTCTTTCGCGGCCCATTCTCTCGTAAAATTGAAGTACCTGTTGTTGATTTTCTTCAATGCGTGCATTTGATTCTGCATTTGGAACTGAAGTGCTCTGTTTCACTCCAAGAATTTGATTCTGCGGTTGGAAATGAGGTGCTCTGTTTCACTCCAAGAAAGTGAAGGGCAGAGAATGGCTCCGAGCGAAACACGGGAATACGTACTATTAATTGTTCCCAAAACGTTAATTTATTTTATATCAAATAAATGGATCGTCCATCATGAAACTATTAATTTTTATCTGAACGTTAATTTATTTTATACATTAAGATGACTAATTAATAATCACCAATTTGATTATTATTATTTTTTTTTTGCAGAAATTATCTTTGAACTTTTTTTTTTTAGTTGAAAAATAATCTGATTATGATAGTTGTACGGTTAAAGCTACAAGCTGAAAGTTGACTAGATTTAGTACTGGTTTGGTACTGAGGTGTTTTTATAAAAAATGAATATAAAAATAAGTTGAGCTTTAAAAGGTGTTTGGTAAACACTTGAAAACAACTTATTTTCATAGTTTTGGGTGAAAAAACCTGAAAACGTGAAGTAGCAAAAATGAATAGTAATATAAAATGTCGACGTGGCTTAACCGTAATCACACAAATAAGAGGGCACAGGAGGGCATGAGAAGTGGGAGAGCAGACAATCCTTGTCCCAAAAACATGAAGACCAATGTCAAACTTTATGGCCTAAATCTGCCATACTATTAGCCACTCTATTCTTCTCATGATAAACATGTGAAATCGAGCAAATCCAATCCCTGCGTAATAACTCAAATCTCAGTTATTTATTAAGTATCAATAACAAACTTAAATCCTTTCCTTCTACAACAACAAACGCAAAATAATTTACATCTAGAAAAATAAAACCCAAGCACAAATCAGAAGAAACAAATGTGAACTTTCTCAATTAGTTCCTCCAATAATATTTAGAAGGGTAATCAAATAAGAAGCTCTAAAATTTGGGATCGAAAATGAAAGAAGTCTATTTCTAAATATTCTGAACAATTGAAAAAGAATATCATTCGAAACTATACATATGTTTTTTTTTTTATCAATCAAATTTAACAAACTTTCATTTGCTGGCATGTACAGAAAATGGTCAGATATTACTTTAGTCTTAAAGTTTGGGAGGGCTGGCACCCTAGCCATTTCAATTGGGGATTTCATTTTATTTACGGAATTGCGATTGGTTTATAGAATAGGGTGGCTAAGTTTGTGCTTTGGGCCACCCATGCATTTGTTTTGGGCTTTTTTGCGTGGCCTGTTTCCGTGTCTAGGATTTAGGCCCACTTCGGTGTTTTAAAGACCGTTGTGCCCATCTGGCCTTTAAATCGTAGGGCTCCATGTATAACTTTGGTGGGCAGTTTTGTAATTCTCTTTTTCGCAGGAGTTAGTGTTGGACGGTCGGGCGGGTTGGAAGGTCAACCTAATCCTAACCCAACTTTTACAATTCAGGCTTGGGTTCGGGTTGTCCAACTTTTTTGAGTTTAATCCTGCAACAACTTAGTTTTCAAGAATTCCTAAAAAAAATTAAGCCAAGTAGCATCAAAGCTAGTGAACTTTATTTTCATAAATCAATCAAAGTTGCTGAGCAATTGCTTCGAGACACAAAGAATTTAGGTTTTGGAGACTAACAATCTACTATAAAGCTTTAGGATTTAGGGACTATGAATATGGGCTGACTAATCAAAGCCTCTTATTCGCTAAAAGCTTAAGTAATTATAAGGGATAATTTATATAAAAAATAAAAAGAAAGGGCGTTGGTTTTTTGACTTAATATGGGTTACAATTTGGTTAGATTGGGATTGGTTAATCAGGTTGGGTTGGGTTGGGGATGGACGGGCAAATGATCCACCCAACTCAACCCAATCAATGAACGGGTTGAAATTGGGTTGGGTTAGGGATGGATGGGCAAATGATCCACCCAACTTAACCCAATCAATGAAGGGGTTGAAATTGGGTTGGGTTCAGACGGGTTATAACTAAAAAAAAATTCACTTGTTTGGGTTTAAAGTCGGACATGGGCGGGTTCAGATTGACCCAACCCAAGTTGCACCCTTAGTGTTCGATGGGTTAGATGGGGGGGGGGGGCTTACACATTCGTGTTTGGTGAGGGTGGTTGTTACTTAGAGCATTTCCACCCCTAAAAAACTCCTTGGTTATAGGCAATTCAATCCCCCCAAAGTAAATAGTAACTACCTTTAGTGAACAGTAACTGTCTAAGTTTATTTTCATCCTAAATTGAATAGCTCAGACAATTCATATTAAAATATTATTAAATAGTTTTATTTATTTATTTATTTTATAAAATACTAAAAGATAATTTTATTTTTAATTTCGGATGATAATAAAAGATTGGTTGAAAGTATTTGAAAATATTGAAATGCGATGTAAGGTAGAAGAATATGGTTAGGTATTTATTTTTTTGGATTCAATTCTATTATCCTCTGCGTTTTCTCTTTGAAGGTGGGTTGTCTCCTTCGGGGTATAATCCGCGTTTTACTGTTTATTTAAGTTTAAAGCCATGCTTTTGTGTGTTTTTTTTAATGAATTAGGGTATTTAGAGAGTGTTAATTGTGTTCTCATTCTTTTGGTGCTTTAGAGACTTGCCTGATGTGATTAATATTATTATCTCTTTGGTTCGGTTCTGCTATCCTGTGCGTTTTGTTATCAACCTATTGAGTTTATTTATGAGCTACTTTTGTTTTGAATGATTAGTATAATTGTACACTATTCTTTATGTCATAACTTTGTCTGCAACATTGTATTATTATTATTTTGTTGAATGCAACATTGAATTATTGATTTCAGTGTCTTTGCGATTATAGACTTCATGATCACTATTATTCTGGTTGTATTTGGTTGATTTTGTGTACAATTTCATTGACATTCAAGCGGAAGAATGTAAACATAATTATGGGTATCAATGACTTGTCAATCAATCATTTGATTCTCGAGTAAATTATTATTTAAGTGACTTGATATACAAATGATTTTGCAGCCCCAATATGGCTCGAATAGTAGTCTTAACAATGATTAAAATCTCTATTTAGTAAGACTTATTATGGTAGGACATACAACATAAGATTGCCATTATGAGTATCTCTCATTTAATAATACGCTTGATTGACAGATATCCTAGCAATTACATAAGGATTGTCCCTGCTCTCACAATACAGATCCTATTACAATGCTAAACCCCATTCACTAGCAAGAGCCTTTAGAATGTAGAGTAAAAGACAATTTTGAAATCAAACCCAACCATGTCTTCAAATTCAAGCGAGAAATTAATTTCTTTTATATTTATTTGGTTTATTTAATTTATGGTCCTAATATCTTGTTATCGTGATTTTAAAAAATGTCTTACATATTTTTCTTCCAACGGTTCAACCATCCTTAAGAGATAATTATTATGACTAAAAACTACAATGTTATCCCTTGAACAGTACCGAACTATGCTCATTTAACGGTCTCGATTGCTCATTTAACGATCTCGATTACACAGGCTTAGGTCCAAACATTGCTCCCCAGTCTTTTTGAGCTTCGGCCCGTAAGCCGATCGATGGTTAAGAAAATTTATTATTTGCTTTTGAACTTGGCTGCCACCAAATAACTCCACCAAATACTTTAGCGAGCATCACCATGAATGCTGCAAAAAATTGATTGGCATCAGTGAATGATGGTCAAAAGAAGGCCGTATTTAATTGGCATCAAAATTAATTCAGGCCGAATTAAAAGTTCAGCCTATAATAGGCAGAATTTATTGCTCAACGAGTATTTAATATATTCTGAATTTGCTGCTCGGCCAACATTTAATACAAGCAAAGTCTAATACTAGAGAGATCAAAATTTTAAATTAAATTTTACGAACCAAATGATTGGATTATCACTTAAGTGTTGATTAACGTGCTTATTTTCTATTGGTGACACATAATTTAATTTGCAAATTTGGTTTACAAATTTGATCTTCCTAACATTATCCTATATTTAAAGTAGGCCGAATTTAATGTTAGACCAATACTTAATATAGGCTGAATTTAAAGATCTAGCAATATTAATAGGAAAATACTTGGGCTACTCAATGGGGAGTACCCAAAAGATTGACAAGCCCAATGAGAACAAATCACCTGTTTCAATATAAGTTCTATAAAGATGTAACCAAACACAATGTTAACTACACATCCAGACAACCCATTTCTTCCCCAACACCCTTCCCTTCCCAGCCTCCATCTCCTTCTTGTTTTTGCCAGTTTCAATGCCGGAAACCTCGTCTCCTCCGTCAAACCCACTAGTATCTTCTCCTCCAATCTCTCTATCATCTTGCCCCTAAACCCTCTTTTTATCGTAGCCATGGCAGGACCACTTCCCTCCCCTTCCTTTGTCGGAGACCACGTCAACATTGGCGTCGACTATCAAACTATAGAACGTATCCACAACCACTTCTCTGGCCTTCGCTAGAAACCATGTCATCATCGACGTCGATTGCATTCAACGACTTCCTTTTGATGTTGATTCAAAGAGAAAGAACGAAAGAGAGAGAAAATCCTCTGATGCGGGCGTCGACTATCAAACTACAGAACCAAAATTAAACTCATTTAAGTCTTGAATTTTAGTGCTCGCAAGTATACGAATTAGATAATTGTATAGCATATAAGCATGTATATCGTCCCATAGAGATCAAATTGATTCTAAAGTCTTACTAATTAAATTGAAACAAATTATATTTGAGAAGCTTTGACAAAAAAAGAAAAAAGAAAAGATAGATATGATTTGAATTAAACTGAAATGAAATACAACTTAAAAAAAATGCATAAAATATTACAATTAAAATATAGGAAAAGAAAACCTAGGGCATCCGAATTCACTGTAACCAATTCTACTTAATTCCCTTAATATGTTATGCTTAAGTAGTTCCCCAATATTGATGATCGATTTTCCCTAAATTATTCGAAGGCCATGGCATCTGGTTATATCAAAAGTATCCTTACATGTTAACCCTCTATGACAACTAGATTAATTTAAACAAGTAAGAACCCATTAAGCTTTATGGAAATCGTTGGAAAATCACACAAACCCTAATTGTATGGCATCTACAAATAGGTGTTTATGGTATCAATTGCAAGAAGCTAAACCCAAGTTAAGTATGGCATCCACTCTAACTTGCATCAAATCAACCTAATTTAAACCTAGATGGTGATCAAGCATTTAAATAAAAATCAAGCGCATTACTAATAGCAAAAGATACTCAATAAAGATGAAAAACTTGATAATAACAATGCCACAAGGCAATTAAGTATTTATGATCAAACTACATCATAGCCCTGGAAAAGAAAAAAAACTAGAAAAGCTCTTCTGTCTTCCCTTCCTTGCCTCAACCCCTATCTAAAATATGATTTTTGGTTCTGTTTTTGGTGGCTCTCTAACTTAATAAGGAGAGGTAGCCTCCTTATATAAAACCCACGGCAAGAAAGTGTTCAAGAAAGAAAAATAACAATTAAAACCTCACTAAAATCCTATCACTAATGGACTTTAAGTCCTTATTAAAGAAAAGAAAAAATAAACGGAGATAATACAAACTAGAAATTAGGTTCTCTCCTAACGTCCATTGAATAGCATTCCCATGTCTATTTGATTCCAAAACTGCTCGGTTTCATCTTCTTGTTGTAATGCACATGTCTTCGTACAGCTAGTTAGCCTCGTGCTACATTGGAATTACTCTACACACCCAAAAAGCTAATTTTTCACTTCATTTCTGCATCGGTTTCATCTTCACGTATTATTTACCTAAGCACGGATATTGTTAAGTTAGAAAAGCTCTTCTCTCTTCCCTTCCTTGCCACAACACCCCATCTAAAATATGATTTTTGGTTCTGTTTTTGCTGGCTCTTTAACTTAATAAGGAGAAGTAACCTCCTTATATAAAACCCACAACAAGAAGGTGTTCAAGAAAGAAAAATAACAATTAAAACCCCACTAAAATCCTATCACTAATGGAGCCTTATTAAAGAAAAGGAAAAATAAACGGAAATAATAAAAACTTGAAATTAAGTTCTCTCCTAAAGTCTATTGAATAGCATTCCCATGTCTATCTGATTCCAAAACCGCTCGGTTTCATCTTCTTGTTGTAATGCACATGTCTTCATGCAGCTAGTTAGGCTCGTGCTCCACTGGAATTACTCTACATACCAAAAAAGCTCATTTTTCACTTCATTTCTACATAACTTCAGTATTGAATGCCTATAAATTAAAACAATATAAATTAGTTCATTTAACCCATTCATATATACAAAATCCAAGGGAAGAATATAATAAAAACATATGAAAATATGCACACATAGGGTGAGGGTTTGGTAGAAGGAGGATATGGGGTCGCTGTGGTCCATGGATTAGCTATGGCAGATCAGCCAGGCATCTAACAAAATGAGAAAGAAGATGAAAGGTGTTTGGTTATGAGTTTAAAATGATAATTGAGTGTTTGGTTAGTAAGATAGCAAATATTGGGATAAAGTTTTGAAATACACATGTTGTAATATTATTGGGCCACATTAGAGTGAGTAAATTTGGGTACTCTCCATTGAGTATTCAAGTATTGTCCCTATTAATATAGTCCGAATTTAATGTTAAGCCAATGTTTAACGTTCGGACGATATTTAACACATACCGAATTTAATGCTCGATCAATATTTAATGGATAACGTTAGGGATACCAAATTTTGAAACTAAATGATGTATCAATAATAAGAAATAAGCACATTAATTGATACTTAATTAATAATCATCTACAACCACAACATTTAGTTTGCAAATTTAGTTTAAAAACTTTGGTTTCTCTAGCATTACCCATATTTAACATAGGCTGAATTTAAGGCTCAACCAATACTTAATATAGGCTGAATTTAATGCTCAGCCAAAATATAATACAGGCCAAATTTAATGTTGCTTGTTGCCCCTTATTTTCTTAAGTATCAATCGCTGAAATAACCGAATGGTTAAAAAAAATTATATATTTTTTAACAAATAGAAATAAAAGTAGCCAAACTATAACAAGGAAGAGGCCGACAATACTTTATTTTGAGCTGAGATTTTTTATTCCATCGTTGTTAATATGATTTTGTTTCACGCTTTGACATGAAACAACCGCATTTTGCAAATTTTCTGATACTTCCACTGGAAAGTGATCCGAGGTACTATGCCCCCTGAGTATAATCACTTCACGATTTTAGTTTTTAACTCGAACAACTCAGCTAACCGGGATTGTTTCACATCAGCTTTATCTCCAATAACCATATCGATTGACATGGTTTTTTTGTCTAAGACTGTGGTTTGGCCTTGTTTGTCATTGAAAAATTCCTCTGACAAAGTATCAGAAACAGTTTCTTCTAAGCCAACCAAATTTTCAGTCCCGACCTAGAAAAATAAGTGGCCTAACTTCTCCTTCGACCAAATTGATAATTTTCTTACGCCGAAGCTTGATTGGGGCCCGAGCAAAAAATTGCCTACCGGTCATTTTATCCAACCATGCTTCAAATGAAATTGATATGTATTTAGGAATGTAAGGAAAATGTTCTTCATCTAACAAAGTATTAAATCGAGCTCTATCTTTGTTTACCATTGTTCTTGTAAGGGCATCAGGAGCTTTCATTTTTAACATATGGGCGAATGATTTTTGCCTCACTTTATGGGTATCAAGAATCTTTTTTCGCTCCATGGGCATCAAGAAATTTTTTTTTGCCTCGCTTTACCTATCTACGTCATTCTGGTGAATGCGGGCATGCCAACTCGCCACTGAGCTCCGTTGACGAGTCTAATGAATGCGATGGTGGTGTGTCGAGTGCATTGCTGACTTCTGTGTACAAACGATCACGACCGAGGAAGGAAAACATCTTGCCATCTTGGTTCTATAGCCAGAAGACAAGGCTGCTAGTCACTGCGAAGTTCGATAAAGGTTCGACTTTCAATGTGCCAAACACTGAGTAACCTGGTAACACCTTACTTTGCCGAGAAGGCTAATTAGATGATCTCTTTCAATAAGAAGACCAAAAACTCCTCGCTGAAATATACTTGGATAGATAGTCAAACAAACTTGAAGCAGTGCGGTTGCTCCAAACTAATCGCCTGACTTTACGGCTCCAGTGCTGTTAATCCAAATTGAAGATGTCACCGGTTGCCAACACAATAATGTTAATCCAAACTGAAGATATGTTGATGAAGTTAAAAAAAGTTAGTGTTTTCTCAAAAGTTTAAAAGGGTTTCTCGTAGTAGAGAGAAAATTTGCTCAGGGCAGTTTTTGTATTAAGTTGGAAGTCCTTTTATTGTTGTAGAGCACCTAGTCGTTATGGTACCATTTAGTACGTGGGATGAGATGGAACGCAGTGGGACGGGATACACTCATCCCACGTTTGGTGAGCCAATTTTCCTGGGATGCGCTTGTTGGAAGTATGCCCACAAAGCCACTCATTTGATGTAATAGCTTTTTGGAATACTTATTGTGTTAAACTTTTATATGTTTAATAGAGGGCAAAGCTTATTGTTAATCACTATTTATAGTATCTTGTGTTTAAGCAATAAGGGAATCCAAGGAATGTATTTGATCTAAGAGACAAGTGATTTAAGTTAGTTAAATTAACGAGACCTTTCTCTTATGTTCATTCCTAAAACGTTCCTAGCCATAGGATTGCCAATTGGGCATTGACAATCCGCTAAGGTTAGTATGTGTTATGTCGACTCAAGCGTGAGTATGAACTAGTCTCAAGTCATTTGGTGTTGGACACTAAGGCAAACACATAGGTGCTCGAAAGAGTAATCGAGTACACTGAACAACGATCAAACGAGAGTTCGAACATACATGTCATGTGAGAACTCAATAGTTGCAATATGCAAAGTAGTCCTTTGACCTGAGGCATCATTGATGTCTAATGGTTAGGTCCTTGATCTTTGATTATGTCAACGGCATTCCATTGGAGTGTCCACGGCATTGTTGGGGTCAAGCTATCTAGTCATGTAGGCATATGAATGCACAACAAGGGATCTCTAACCTTCCATGATGGAAGGAGAATACTCTAAGATATGATTCGAGAGTCTTTGGCCAAAGCATATGAATATGACTAAGGAAGATGTTCCAAATCTTATTCAATTGAATCATATAGAGAAGTATCACATTGGATAGTAGACATGAAACAAACTATCACTTAAACAATGTGATTAAGAGTATTGTATTAGAGAAGGACCATATTGCATTGTAGTTGTAACTGGATAGGTTCTCCAACCACTTCTACTTAGCTTGGGTAACCATGACATGCTGCTAGGCGTCACCCATGGTTTGTGGAAGCCCTAAAGATTAGCAAACACTAATTTTAAGGGAGAATTGAAATGTGGTTTCAATTCACAATCGATCGTTAAGAGTAACATCGCCCACTACCTCGCTAATTGGAACCTAATGGATCGTACACCGAGTAAAGATATAAGTGAAGAAATTATATGAAATGGATAAGCAATTAAATGGTTTAATTGAAGAATGGTCAAGATTAATTAAATAGTTAATTAATTATACGAAACGTTCGTATTGGGCGTTTAAGTTAGTTTTGGGCTTTGGGGCACAAAAACGTTTTGGTCCACAAGGCCCATTATGTTTAAGTTGTATGACAACTAAAACAAAATGGGCAATTAAGCCCAATAACTACATAGAGGCCGGCCATAAGGGTGGAGGGTAGTGAACTTGGCTTAATTGCAAGTTTGCCACTCCATTGTGAGGTGGTATAAAGACATTTTTATAGCCATTTCATCCTTAGGGTTTTCTAATTGAATTTGGGTGAAACATATTCTCTCATTTTCTACATAGAGGCCGGCCACCTTAGGTGAGGAACATCTAGCAATCTTTCTTCCCTAAGTCATCCATTTCATCTTCACACAACATCTTTGGTGTGGAGACTTAGAGACACCAAACTTTTGGTGTTTTGGAGAACAAATCCTCAAATCCTCAAAGAAGAAAAGGAGCACTAAAAGGGAGAAAATCACAAGGAAGATCCAAGGAGCAAGGAGGTGACTTGAAGGCCCTCCACTTGGGTGAATCCCTTGTGCAATCAAGGATGAGCTTCAAGGGTAAAGAATCTCTAAATTCTTATTCTCTTTAATATTGTTAAAGAGTCTTATGGTTCACCATATACTAGGCTTTGAAAGTCATGGGTTTTATGAATTGTTTTTGAATGCATGCCTACTTTAAAGTGTTATTAGTTTGCATATGTATTCAAATGTTCTTACATGTTCTTAGCTAGGACAAAATTTTTCCTTCAGCGCTGTCCTGTGGAACGAATTTTAGTCAAATTTTTGTGCCACTTTCCCCCTTGGAACGACTTGTTCCAGCTCATGGAACACAAAATTATAAATTTTTGGGCAACACTACCCCTCATTCCTTTCATTAATTTCACTACCTACCCTTTCTCTCCCGTAGCCTCCCTCTCTCCTGTAGCCTCCTCATCCTCCACCACAAACCCAGTAGCCTGGGCTAACCCAATCCCAGTAAATCCGAACCCAATCCCACCTTCTTCCCACCGCCTCCCTCCTCCCTACTAGTCTCACAACGAGACCGTTGCCCTCCTCCGCGAAAACCTCAAGACCAGCCACTTGCAGGATGTGGCCGACGTCATTGCTCGAGGGATGGGACAGCGAGGATTAGGCGGAAGATGTGAGGGATGACGTTGAACTCGTCCACAGTGGCTTAGGTAAGACCAAACTCGTCGGAGTGGATGGGTACGATTGTCATTTAATCCTTTATTCCATTCCGGCCGGAGCGTACACCAAACGTAGCATGAAACCTCCATTCTGTTCCGTTTCATTCCATCCCATTCTGTCCCATTCTGTCCCGTTTGCATACCAAACGGTACCTATAGAGACATGTTGTGGAAATAATTCCACTTACACCGTGCCTCTGAGGCTTTATTTCATATGCAATTGAACTCCACGTGCCGTATCACATCAATCAAACACCCACGTGCCTTAGCGCGTCAAACAAGCATAATCACACCTTTATTCCATCCTGACCTTCTTCATTTATTTAATTATGGTGATTAAACCTGGCATGAAATCACATGCTTGATCTCATCCACGTTGCATGAAGCAGCACCACATCATGATTATGCATTTGATAATTGAATTGGATTATGATCTTATGCACTAATTGGTATGCATTATCCAGAGTCTGAAATTGGGAAAAGATTTCCCTTGTATTACACTGAGATCACATTCAGTTACTGGGTTGCAGTCTTGCAGAATATGAGGCCTTGTGCGATTCGAAGAGGACAACCTGAAACCCTATTTTTCTATTTTATGAACGACGTCGTCTTGTATTATTTTGATACGTGGCATAATCTGTTGAGTCTAGAATCCTATCAGCACAATGAGTTGCAATTACTCTCTTTTTTATGTAGAAAGAATAACAATGAATAATAATATTCATCCTTTTTGTAATTATATTTCAACAAATAATATACACTACGTTTTTTTAGTTGCTTGACTTTATGTTTTGTAGCTCCATTTCAATTTGTGTTGATAAATTGATGAAAGTTTTTATCTAGATTATTGAATGAGTTGAGTTTTGTGTGAGGAGTTGGTTTGTATGAGTTTATAATCATGTGTATTTGCTAATTACATTGGCTTTAGTTATACTGGTTGCTACTGCTCCAGCCCTCAAAGGAGAAAGCATTTTTCGCTATGAATATTGTGAAAAGTGCATTGCGTTATCGAATGGAAGATCAATGGTTGAGTGATAGCATAATGGTTTATATCGAGAGCAATGTTTTTTCTCCCATTGATAATGAAGGATAATTGTAACTTGTATTGTTATTTGTTGTATAAATTACGAATGATGGAAACATAGTTTAATTTTTAAATTTATATTTCTAAGAAATATTTGTGAATTTTTACATTTTTTCTTGGATCCGCCACTACATGCCCTCATGTCATGGTACCTTTTCTTTATGCGGTCGAAAGGGTATATTATTGTCATGACATTCATATTCTGGATTAGAGTCCAAACTCCTATCTTATTTTGTGTTCGAGTCCAAAAATTTCGGGTAGAGTCCCGACATGATACTTATTTTTGGTTAGATTCCAAACTCCTATCTTATTTTGGGTTCGAGTCCCAACGTTTCAGGTAGAGTCCCGACAGGGTACTTACTTTGGGTTAGAGTCTCCACTCAAGTATGTAGTTTGCATTACCATTGGCGTATCATTATGATTTAGATTTCTATGCTTTACGAATACTATATTTCTAGAGATGTTGGCCAATTTTACGCCTTATTTAGTAGTATAGGTTTCTACGCTATATGGTTTTAACAAGGGTATGTATTGGAGTGAGTTAATATTTCAGGAGAAAAGAAATGTAAATATTTTGTAATTATTAAAGTCATGTTTTAGGAAGGATATTGTGTCCTTTTTTTTTTGTTTCCTTTTGTAACAAGGATTATATCTACTTTTATTTAGAATTATGGAATACAGGAAAATTAAGCCCTAAAATTCTATTTAGCATCAGAGCCAAATTGTAACCCTAATCCTACCATGCTGCCGTTGTCGTGAAGAAGGAAGAAAAAAACAAAGCAGGTTTTTCTGGTTTGTTGCTGCATCCTTGTAGCAAGACCGACTGCTACTGCGTGCGTGTTGTGTATTGTGCTGTTGCCATGATCAATGGTGAGTGACAAAGGAGAGTTGTGGTTGAAATTGGAGGGTGGGGCGCATGGCTTTACCCACGGTTTAGTCGTGAATCCGGTTGTTATTTAGAGTGATGCTTTAGCCGTACCGAGTACTGTAAAACTTAATGGATCAAACTATCTTCTTTGGTCCAAGGTATTGCAGATGCATATCACTGGACGTGGTAAGAAAGGGTTCGTGACAAGGAGCATCAAAGAGCCCAAGGAGGACAGTGCCAAGTATGAAGCTTAGGAGATAGGGAATGCAATTGTAAAAGGGTGGTTGATCAATTCCATGGATCTTACTATCATGAGATTTTTCATTCATCTTCGTACATTTACATAAGTCTGGGAAGAAGTTGCTCGAACGTATTATGATGGGTCTGATATCTCTCAGATTTATGAGTCAAAGGTGAAGTCA
The DNA here is from genome assembly GCF_019419815.1 of Pyrus x bretschneideri. Classification (NCBI taxonomy): domain Eukaryota; kingdom Viridiplantae; phylum Streptophyta; class Magnoliopsida; order Rosales; family Rosaceae; genus Pyrus; species Pyrus x bretschneideri. Next base: position 1,136,501 of record NW_025999657.1, read on the forward strand.
TTCCTACTTCGACAAGAGGGGCGGCTTATTGGTGTGTATTATACCGATCTCAAAGCTGTTTGGCAAGAATTGAATCAAAGAAGACCAATCAAGATGGAATGTGCTATTGACTTGAAGATACTTTGAGAAGAGATCCAACTAGATCGTGCGTATGCCTTCCAAGTAGGAGTTGATGGTATATTTGATAAAGTACGTAGTGATATTTTGAGAACTCAACCCTTACCATCCGTGGATGAAGTGTTTTCTATTGTTAGGCGAGAAGCACAACACCATGCAATTATGATGGGAAGTAATGGCGTTGGGAACCAAGGAGGAGCCCCTCCCAGTGGCTATGGTGTCACGACCACCTTTGGTCGGCCGACCCTTTAACCCATCGTCATCAACAAACTCTCGGCCATTTACTTGGGAAAATAAGGATGATTTGAAGTGTACTTTTTGTGGGAAAACCTATCATATGGAAGATACATGTTTTCAGAAACATGGAGTACCTGAATGGTTCCCTGAATTGAAGAAAAAGTTACGTGCCAAGAACGAGCCGTTAATGGAGTAAGTGGAAGCTGTGCACCTGTTGCCATTGCCACCAAGGATGCCATACCTGCCATGCCTTCCTTTAGTGATCCGAGTCAAAGCTTATTGACTAGGACCACACCTAGTGAAAATTCGGCCACTCCAGGTAGTATGGGGCGCGTTCCTTTAGCCTCTGATATGGAACATCATATAGGTTGGATTCTAGACTTGGGTGCAACAGGTCATATGGCGTTTGATAAGAATTTATTTACTTTTATGACGACAACTCCATGGAAGTGTATTGCAACGACTAACAGAACAACACTACCAGTTTTGGGGGTCGGCATTGTGAACCTCACACCAACTCTTCCCCTTCATCACTGCTTGCTTGTTCCATCGTTATCGCATAATTTGTTGTCCATTCCTCAAGTTACTGAGCAATTAGATTGTGTCGTACTTATGTATCCAATTTTTTGTTTACTTCAGGATATTCAGACCAAGGAGATAACTGGGCGTGACACTAATTCACAAGAAGTGTGGTTATTTCATCGTCGGTTAAGATGACGTCGTTCCTAGAAGTGCTAATACAGTTCGAGCATCCCGTACCAATAATTTACAAGAAGTGTGGTTATTTCATCGTTGGTTAGGACATGCTTCGTTTGGTTATTTAAGGCATATGTTGCCTAGTTTATTTCATGAAATAAAAGAATCAGACTTACATTGTGAAGTATGTATTCTTGAGAAGAGTCATCGCGCTTCGTTTCTTCCTAGTATAAATAAAAGATTGTTCCCATTTGATCTTGTGCACTCTGAAATTTGGGGTCTATCTCCTATTAGTACTCTTTCTGGTATTAAATGGTTTGTTACCTTCATTGATGATTGCACTCGTATGACTTGGATTATGTAATGAAGAATAAAAGTGACGTTAGTACGGTGTTTCGGTCATTCGCTCAAATGATTGCAACACAATATTCCTCTGTTATTAAGGTTCTCTGCTTTGATAATGGAGGTGAATATATTGGTTCCGAATTGGCTAGCCTTCTTCGGGATCAAGGGATTCTACATGAAACTACTTGTCCTCATACCCTACAACAAAATGGAGTTGCTGAGAGAAAGAATCATCATATTCTAGAAACTGCTCGTGCCTTGCTGATTGGGGCGTCTATACCTAAATGGTTCTGGCCTGAAGCTGCTACCTATGCCATGTATGTGATTAACAGTATGCCATCTCGGGTTGTGGACTTTTGTACACCTCTCCAAGTATTGACATAATTTGTTCCTGTAGTGTCCACCAATACTCTTACACCTCGTGTGTTTGGGTGTGTAGCCTATGTTCATATTCACAAGAATCATCGTAGTAAATTAGATCCATGTGCTCTCCGATGTGTCTTTCTTGGAGTTTCTCCCCAACAAAAAGGGTATAAGTGCTACCACCCTAAAAGTCGCCATATGTATGTGACCATGGATGTGACTTTCTCTATTCAAGTATTTTTATGCTTCGATTCCATCACTTTCTGATCACCAGGAGGAGAATATTAGTGGTGATCTTGGGTAGTTGGAGATACTAAACAATGTAATATATAGCTCAGGGGGATCGTGTGTTGAAAAAGAAAATTGTGAAGGCTTTTGGCAATGCACTGCCGAGAATGAAGACAATAAGGGCTCTCAGCAATAACCTGCTAAATGTTGGAGTATTGTTCAGCTGCCGAGCATCGAACCTGATGAAGCTTCTCAGTAATAGCCTGCCGAGTCTGATGCAGAGTATCGGCAGGAGTTTGCCGAACCAGCAGCTATCGAACCCACACTCCCTTCTCTCGAGCTCTATAGTGCCACCCAATATGTCTTCTCTGAATATTCCTAAGGTAAATGTTACTGATGCTCATGTAACTAATCCAGATAATATTATGAGTACATATAAGTTGTAGCAAGGCAAAATCGTGGTGTTCCTCCTGACAGGTTTTCACCTGCAGGAAAAGTGAAGTATCCAATAGCTAATTATGTGTCATGCTCGAACTTTGCACCGAAACGTCAAGCTTGGGTAAATAATGTGGAAGCAATCCAAGCACCAACTCGTGTTGAGGAGGCCTTGAAGGATCCTAAATGGGCTGCTGCAATGGATGAAGAAATGATGGCACAACATAAGAATGATAAGTGGGAGGTAATGGAGCTACCAAGAGGAAAAAAAACCGGTTAGGTGTAGATGGGTCTTTACAATCAAATACAAGGCAGACGGATCGGTGGACATGTACAAAGTAAGGTTAGTAGCAAAGGGTTATACTCAAACTTATGGTGTTGATTATTAGGACACTTTTCTCCAGTAACGAAGATGAATAAAGTATGAGTTCTTATTTCTTTAGCTGCAAATTTGAATTGGCCACTGAAACAGTTTGATGTAAAAAATGCTTTTCTTCATAGGCTCTTGAAAGAAGAAGTGTATATGGATTTTCCTTCGGCGTATAAAGCCGGAGGGAAAACCGGAGTATGTAGGTTGCGAAAGTCACTTTACAGGCTTAAGCAATCAGCTCGTGCGTGGTTTGGTAGATTTACTCAAGTTATGAGGAGGATTGTGTATTATCAAAGTCACTCTGATCATACGTTATTTATGAAATGGAGAAGTGGTAAAGTGACGATCCTAATTATTTATATGGATGACATGATAATAACGGGTGATGATTCAAAGGAGATGACGAAATTAGAACAAAGTCTTGCCGCCGAGTTCGAGATGAAGAATTTGGGAGATATGAAATATTTCCTTGGAGTGGAAGTCGCCCGGTCATCTAGAGGTATCTTCTTGTCTCAATGTAAATATGTTCTAGATTTATAGGCATGCTGGGATGGAAACCTACGGACACTCCCATCGCAGAGAACCATTATTTGGGGATTTATACAGATCAGGAACCGGTTGACAAGGGTAGATATCAATGGCTAGTGGGGAGGCTGATTTATTTGTCTCACACTTGTTCGGATATTGCCTATGCAGTAAATGTGGTTAGTCAATTTATGCACTCACCAAGTGTGGATCATATGGCGGCAGTAATGAGAATTTTGGCATATTTGAAGTTTGCTCCGGGAAAGGGAATTTTGTATGAAGAGATACGGCTATATCTCTAGGTTGCGCACCCATTTCACGATCGTTCTATTTGTGCTCTTCATGGACATATGAGGATTAAGGGATTTACTGATGCTGATTGAGCAGGTAATGTGATTGATAGACAATCTACATCTGGGTATTTTACATTCGTTGGAAGTAATTTGGTTACGTGGCGGAGCAAGAAGCAGAATGTGGTATCACCATCCTCTGTCGAAGCCGAGTATAGGGGTATGGCACATGGTGTGTGTGAGATTCTTTGGCTATGAAAGTTGCTTTAGGGTCTTGGTTTTAAATAGAAGGAGGCAACGAAATTGTATTGTGATAATAAGTTCGCTAAAGAAAAAGATGAGAAACTGGTACATCATGACAAGACTAAGCATGTTGAGGTTGATCGACATTTTATCAAAGAAAAGCTGGAGAAGAAGATTGTGTTAATACCGTTCGTGAACTCTGAGGAACAACTTGCGAATATCCTTACTCAATCTCTGTGTAGTAGGAGCTTCGATGACTCACTTATCAAGTTGGGCATGTGTAACATCTATGCTCCAACTTGAGGGGGAGTATCGGAATGAGTCAAGATTTTAGGAGAAAAGGAATGTAAATATTTAGTAATTATTAGACTCATGTTTTAGGAAGGATATTGTGTCCTTTTTTTTGTTTCCTTTTGTAACAAGGATTGTATGTACTTTTATTCAGAATTATGGAATACGTGAAAATTAAGCTGTAAAATTCTATTTCAAGAAGAGAATATTTTTGTCCACTCACATTTTCTTGTTTTGCGCCTCCTTCGTGATCTAGTAGCGGTGACGTTGGACTAGCAGATGCATGATCATGCCTAATAATGAAAGAATGATCTCAATTAATCAAAATAATCAAAACTCATCAGATAAATGGTGTTTCCAACAATAAACCTAGTGTGTGTGTTTATATATATATTCAAAATCATTTTTTTGAAAACAAATGTCCACTCATAGGAGGGATTTTTCAGTGTGATCGGCACATGAGGTGGTACACCACGTGTCACTATACAAATGGTGTGATATGTGTGTTAAAAAGTTAATAACTTACAAAATAAAACTTCTCACCACTTACATAAAAACATATGGTGTATCGCCTGTGTTCCCGTCACAATAAAAAATTTCTCCACTCATAGGAGCTCTAGTCTGTCCTCATCCAGAGGAGGATACTCTCTAAAGCGTCTAGCATGTCCAAAGCCATTTTGATACAATTAAAAGGATGAACTTTTGCCCACCACCTACTTATTACTATTAGATGAATTTAAGTTTTGAGATTTGTATTTATTCATTACACATATTTTGAAGTTTAAACTTATCTGATAGTAATAAATAGGGTGGTGAGTATCATCATTACTTAAGGATGGTGAGAATCATCATTACTTAAAGGTGGTGAGCAAATATATTCCTCAATTAAAAATATCAAAACAGTAATGGGGTAAAGTTTGAATTAGTTCCAACACCCGATACCTGGAAGCCCTTTTACTCTCCAGGCACACTATCACAACATATTTGCAATCTTGAGTTTCCAGTCCTGGATGGGGTTGTTGTGTATTTTTATACTCGAATGTGAGAAATAATTGAATCTACAATATTTCTTAGGGTAAATTACATTTTACCCCCTCATGTTTGAGTGCAATTGCAACCTCATACAACATCTTTAAAACATTTCAATCACATACATTGACTTATCATTTAATTACAATCTTATACATCCGTTAGTCAAACCATTAATTTGACCATTAAGTGATGATGTGGATAATATAAAGTCCATATATTTCTGTTCATTTGTGTTCAGGGGTTTGTTTGGCATATTACATAAAAGTGAAGCTATGGATCAATTACATGGATCAAGATTTGCAACGAGGCTCCAAGTATCCATCATCTTTTGTTTGCTGACAATAGTTTTTTGTTTGCTCGGGGAAGTTTGGAGGAGTGTGTGCATATCAGGCAATTGCTACAAGCCTACGAAGTGGCTTAGGGACAAGCGGTGAAATTTGAAAAAAGTTGTGTAGCCTTCAGCGTCAATCTTACGGAGGTCGATCAACAATTGTTGGCGGATTTTTTGGGAGTAAAGGGAGTGACTCACCATGATAAATACATGGGACTTCCAGTGTTCGTCGGGAAATCGAATAAACAAACTTTTGCATATGTGAAGGATAGAATTTGGAAAAAGCTCCATGGGTGGCGTGGGGATTTATTAAGCACCGCTAGGAGAGAACTTTTAATTAAGACCATGGCTCAACCCTTACCGATTTATTCGATGCAATGTTTCCTATTACCCAAAACTTTTGTGCCAAAATGAATATGATGCTTGCTAAATTCTAGTAGAGCGGGGAACCTGGCAAGAAAAAGATACATTGGATTGATTGGCGAATGCTGTGTAAACCAAAGTGGGATGGTGGGTTGGGTTTTAGGGACCTCTATGCTTTTAATCTAGCTTTATTAGCTAAGTAGCCGTGGAGGCTTGTGAGAAGCCCAGATTCCTTGGCTTTCTAGTTACTCAAGGCTCGTTATTTCCCAAAATGCGAGTTTTTGAAGGCAATGTGTAACATAAATTCCTCCTATTGTTGGAGAAGCATTTGGCCTCAAGAAATGTATTAACGAAAGGTTTGAGGTGGTAGGTGGGCTCGGGGTCTATTGTTAGAGTTTGGGAGGATGATTGGATCCCCTATGAATCTTTCTTCAAGGTGATTACTCCCCTTTCTCTGCCGTGGACCAGAGAGATGATAGTGGATCGGTTGATATTGAATGGTGTAGGTGTGTGGAATATATCGCTGCTTAGATAGTTATTTTATGAGGAGGAGGTTGATTTTATACAACGAATTCCACTTAGCTCGCGACCCTCATCACATCGCTTAATTTGGCATTATGAAAAGAATGGACAGTTATCTATTAGGAATGCTTATCAATTGGCTTGTAGGGAAGTGGAAGGGAGTTATTTAGAGGCAGGTGGCTTAGGTTCAAGGAATAGTGAGCGTGTTCTATGGAAGAAGGTGTGGGGAGCGTGTGTCCCAGGGAAAGTAAAAATTTTGGGATGGCGGGGTTGTTTAAATTCCCTACTGACTCGTTCGAAGTTAGCTAAACGGAAAATAGTGGTAGACGATATGTGCTTATTTTGTGCTTCAAGACCAGAGACTATTGAACATGTTTTGAGAGATTGCCCCATGACAACTGCAGTGTGGTTTTCGTACCTGGGGTTGAGGGTCAACAATGGCAGTAATGTAAGTTTGCTTGATTGGTTGGTTGGGTTAGTTCATACTGCTACGAAGGCTACCTTTGAGTTAATTTTGATGCTGCGTGGAGTATTTGGCATGCTAGAAATGACTTGCTATAGAATGGAAATCAAACGTTGCCAAGTGAAGTCTCTTTGCGAGCTGTGGAATAGCTGGAAGCTTTTTAGAAATGGCATCTACCTCCCAAGATTTCAAAAACTGTGCAAAAACAACAGTGGCACAAACCTGAGGGGGGATGGATCAAGTGCAACTTCTATGGGGCGTAGAACGAAAGAACGCGAATTTGAGGTGTTGGGGTAATCTTACGTAACTGCAATGGTGGTTTTATTGCACCATGTTCAGGGAGTTTCGAATTAGTGACTTCACCCCTGCATGCTGAAATGATTGCGGCTCGTAGGGCTATTTGTTTTGTGATTCAAGTTGGCTCCTGCGATGTTCAAGTGGTGTTTGAAGGAGACTCATTAATCACGTTAGCTGCTATGAGGAATACAAGGGATGACACTTCAATATTGGGCCCTATTATCAATGACATCTGCTTGTTTTTTCTAGAACTTGCCCATGTTAAGCTTAATCATGTTAGAAAGGAGGCCAATTCCGCCGCCCATCGACTTGCTCGATCTGGGATTGGCAAGATTGATGAATTTCAATGGAGGGGGACTGCTTCTGAGTTATTGCTGGATACTCTTATGGAAGACAACTTTTTATAATTTTGCTTGTTTGCTCTCTTGGTGTGAGGATAGGTAAAGTTAGTTGTTCGTGTGGGACACTTTTTTTCCCTTCGACCGGGTTAAAAGTCTCATCAAGGTTTTTATCATGGCCCATTTAAGCACACTATCCTCCACTTTGTACGTTTTTATCTTATATTAATAAATATCGTACTTCTTTAAAAAAAACAAAAAAAAAAAAAAAAACAAAATGACCCCACTTATCTCTCTCTCAAAAAATCTCCAACCCCAAACTCAGTGGTTGCAACCACTTTTCATCTTCTTCCCTGACGACCCGATGCACCCAGACGACTCAGATGGCAGCTCCACCGCCGTTCCCTATCGATGTCAGACCACCACCATGACCCAATGTTCCTCATGGAATAAAGCCCAAGTCTCTGCTTGGTGATTTTCAAACCCCAAGCCCTTGAATCGAAGAGCCCCATCTTGGACCCAACTTCCCACAACAAAGTTGGCAACATCCTCCTCTACCTTCTCTCTTTAACCACTTCGACCAAAGCCCCTTTATCTTCGCCGGAAATCGAAATCGCAAAGCTAACTGATTTAGAGACCCTAAATTCAACGCAATGATGAGATCTAAGTCGTCAGAGAGAAGGAAACCCTCGGCCACCACCTGCTATCAAAACAGGTGTCCACCATTCATCTGCATCCGCTTCCCCTTCGTCCGTCCCCCATCCCTTCCACCACCAAAACCACAACCCACTCCCCCACCCCTGACGGCGGAATTGCGAACAACAAGCCCTTGGAACTCCTCTGTTAACAACAACAAAGATGTTTCCGATTTGGGATTGGACCCCTTTATTTCGAATCGCAACCCTTTTCATTTTTTCTGCAGAATTGCAACCTTAAACCCTTTGCAGAAAACAAGAACTATGCCTTTCTTTTGAATTATTGATTTTCTTTTTTTCTTGGCTCATGATTTCTTGCTCCCGGACCCTTGGTCTTCTTTGAGCATCTATGGCCATTTGGTTGCTGGTAGTGGTGGCGGGCGGTGGTGCAGCGAGGTCGCCTGAGCAACTTTAGCAGGGTAGGCAGATCGGCCACATCCCAAAAAATCCTGAAAGCCTGAAATCTGGAGGTAGCAATGGGTGTCGTTCTGTAGGAAGAATTGGGTGGGGAGGAGATGAGAGTGAGGGGTGGGCGGAGACCAAGAGAAGAAAAGAGAGAGAGAGAGAGAGAAAGGAAATGGTGGGTTAGAGAAGAAGGAGAAAGCCCTTCTATAATTAAAAATTATTTTATTAATTTTTAATTCATGTGTCACATGTATATAGGGCCTGTGAGATCCACATAAGTAGATAACTGAAAATTTAACAGAAATTGAGACGGTTGTATGGAAATTGAAATGGAATAATAGTAAATGTATGAAATTGAAATGTTTTAAAGATATTATAAGAAGTTATAATTGCATTTAAATTTGAGGGTGTAAAATGCAATTTACCCTATTAATACGACCTGAAGAGTAGGTATTTGCGGGACGTCCTAACCTTTACCCTTTGCCACTCCGATGATGTCAATCATCTCATCCATTTTCGGAAACAACATCAATCATCTTTTAAAATTAACTTCACTCGGTTAGATGACAGACATGTTTTTCTCTTACAAAATATCATTGGAGTGACGTAATTAAAAAAAAGTTGTTGGGATTCGCTAATATTTTTGGATTTGAGAGTTTTTAATTTTAATTTTAATTTTATTTTAAGTACAACGATATATTTTACACCAATAGAATGGGGAGTTCGGCAAAGCCACAATGGATAGTTTAATTTGGAATCGAATTTGCTATCCACGAAATCCGAACCTAAAACTTTTTACTTAGAAGTGAAGAAGAATACCACCAGACTGTAGTCTTTAACTTTAAGAGTTAGATAACCCAACAAATGAAGATAATTATTTCATTTGTAAGAGAAAAACAGGTTTGTCATATGATCAAGTGAAGTTAATTACAAACTGAAACTTCTGAAAAGAGTATATAAATAATAAGTTTTTGTCCAAATTTATTATATTTAGTAAGACTAATTTTGGTAAGACATAAAATATAAGATTGTTATTATTATTATTATCACAAATTTGATAATAAGCTTGATTGACATATATTTAGTAATTATAAATAAGGATTGTTCATGATCTCACAATACACGTCATATTTCAATGCTAAACGCCATTTAATTATTCTGAGATCAATCCCAAGTCTTCAATTCATATGTGAGCTAATGTCTTCTTATTGTGATTTCCAAATATATCTTTCGTATTTTTCTTCCAGCAGAGTTCAACCATCTTTCTTCAAAAATACATCCACAATGGTGAAACTTGGCTTTAAAACCAAGGTTTCCCAGGCAACCACAGCTTCCTTTCCACAGTTCTCATGCACAGCAGTGACTTCAATACGATGAATAACCCATTTGTCGCTAAGAAGTTGAATTTTCTGCACTTGGCGTTCAGCAAGTTTACAAGTATTTTCTTTGGTTTTCCAAATGCCATCTTTCAGCAGAAATTCCTTACGAACCTTATCATCATCTACTATATTGTTGTTCATTTCAGCCATGAAGTATGGATGCATCTCCGGAGCTCCGATTGCTCGGCGAATGCCACCATCATAATTCACCCCTGGAGCAAACATTTCACGAAGCTCATCCACTAATCCTGCAGCCACCATTTCGTCAACTCTTTTGGACACACGATTATATAGCACAGGCAACGACACATCAAGCCATATAAAACAGCAATCATATTTATTTCGAAACTCAATCACTGGATCTTCGATGAGTGCCTCGATATAAGAGTTGGATCCGCCAGCAATGATTGGGAGGCAGTTGCGCCTTGTGATCTCATCGATTGAAGTTTGCACACGACGACAAAATTCATCAATGGAGAAATCAGCTACTGGGTCTTCTACGAACCCTAATAAGTGATGACGGATGCCTCGTTGCTCAGATTCTGTGGCTTTGTTAGTGACAATGTCCAGGCCTTTGTAGGCTTGGATTTTGTCCGAATTAATTACTTCTCCCCCGTAATGGGTAGCTAGGTCTATGGAAAGTTTGGTTTTTCCACACCCAGTCGGACCCATTATAAAAACAACCTTCGCCTTTTTGTGGACAGAACCATTGACATGGACAGATTCCATAGTTCTCCCTGTCACAGTCATTTATTTAATACACAATAATCAAATTTACCATTTTTACAAGGGAAGTTAATATCTTCAAATACTAATTGAATAACAAATGGAAAGATAAAACACACACACACACACACACACACATATATATATATATATATACACCAAGTTTTTTTCGTGATTCATGTGGTGACTTTTAATAAACCTATAGTGAAAAAGCTGTAAATCGTAACCTTGTGAGATGGTTGTTATCAATCATAGTCCAAATTAAATTTTCCCTCATTCTTCTATCATATGTGGGGGAAATGTGTCACTACACTTTCTTTTTATTACATCAACCAATCATAAAATGCCATATCGACATAAACCTTATATTTTAAAATTTTTAGAACTAAAATAAAAAACAAGAAAATCACAAGTGAAGCACGTGTACACAGAAAGACTTATAACTCTGATGGTTAAGAACATTTTGAACTAAGCTTAGTGCTAGAATTTAGGAAATAAAATATACTAATAAAAGGTATAAAAGAGAAAAAAATACATATAGTTCTCATCAGAAAAATACTTGTCAAGAAACTCGCCACAGACCTTCTTTGTCTTGACGAAAATAAATCGGTTTTGTGTTTCCTCTGCTTTATAATTTGCTAGCTCTCACTCACAGTTTCGTAACGAGTACAATAGAAATGTTTCTCATGAAATATTCGAGTGGGTATATATACTAATTTATCACACATATATGTGTGTGTGTGTTAGATCTTTTTCTTTTTTTTTTTCTTTCAATTCCCTAATATCGTAATCTGTTTTAGTTATTAGCAATAATTCCAAAATCTGATATCAATACAGTGTATCCACATGATTTTAAAATTTTCTTGCATATATACAGATACAAATATCCACGGGTATTAATTATCAAAATCTTTCTGTCAAAGTCTTACATATAAACTTTCCATTTTTACTGTCACCTTATTTGACAACATAAAAAAAAAAAAAGGGAATGTTTGAATATTATTTTTCTTTGTTTTGTCAAAGAAAAAAAAAAAGAATTTGATACAAACAATCGGTAAATGTTCGAAAAGCAACAATTGGATACAAATACTTGTTTCATATTATTGTTCTTACCAAATATATATATTTCCACGAGCACAGAAATGAATTGTATTATAAAATAGTATGAATTTGTTCAGTTGAGACGGTCGTCTTTAATCATACAACTTTACCATCCTTAGCTAATAAACAGAAAAAGAAGAAGAAGAAGAGTTTGAATGTGTATTTTACAGTATTCCTTAAGCCGCTAATGTCAATGTATCAGTGCGTATCTAATTCTATGAATGTATATCAAACATGCAATCCGTTTGTGGTATTCAGATCAAATATAAACATACATGACTCATTACGCTTTGTGAAAAGCCTTTGAAAAACCATGCAACCCTGACATTCCAACTATCATTCACAAGAAGCAATACTCAATCCTCCGGTGGCATTCCTACCGAATTGCATCCAATTACTTATCTAAACATTATAATGGTAACTAAGCATTAAGATATAGAGACAGTTTAAAAACAGTGATTAATAATTCAAAGTATGCATGGATAATATCATAAGCAATTAAATAAAAACTACGTATTCATGCTAAGGCTCAAGGCATCGCCCTAGCAAACGGAAATTAGTTATGAACAACTATAAAACAAAATATTATTAAGAACATGGATAGAAAACATTTTGAAATACAAATCATCAAAGCCTGGCTAAGTTCTCCAAATTGATGCCTATGTTCTCCCTTTTCTAATGGCTAAATAGCCTTATTTATACTACTACAAAATAAAATCCTACTTAAAAAAGGTCTTCTAAAAACTAGAAAACATAATAGAATAAGATACCTAGGAAATAAAAGATTTCCTATTTGAACTGAAATTCGGACTTCTCAGAAAATCAAACTTTTGACCAACTAAATCAACCCCGATTTGGTCCTGAAAGGTCTCTTTTTAAAGCTTGAGACGTCTCTAACAAATCCTCAGAAGGAATCTTCCTCAAAATATGCCATCTTGACCTTCAAAATATCCAAAACGTCTAGAAACGTCAATTTAGGAAAGCTGCATGCTGGAACTTTATTTCATTGTCACGGTCAAACGGCTTGGTAGAAAAATCTGAAATTTTGATACAACCATCTTGAAAGACTCACGAACATCCTTCAATTGGAATCACTCCAAAATTTATCGGTTTGATCACTTTTTTCTCTAGAGGAAGTCGAATGTCCTACATTGAAAATATAATCCAAAGTATCAAAATCTCACAAAATAACTAATAAATTAATACTAAGATTAAGGTAAAATACATGGTATAATATGGACTCATCAAATATTATTTGTTTGAAAAAAAAAATGTATTCCTTAAGCATAGAGTAAATTCTTTAGTAAAAAAATGAAGAGTAATTTCTTTATAACTTTTGTGATTATTGAGGTAATGAAGCGAGCAACGCACAGTTTCTTGGCAATAGAAGATTTTTTCTATTAATAAGATAAATTACAAAACGAAGCCCCTAAGGTACCCAGAAGCAACAATTCCCACACCCAAGCAGCAAGAGCTTTAGGCAGCAAATAAAGGCGCTCTTTGCTAGTGTTTTTTCGAAAATGTTTCATATGCGTAAGAATCTCCGACTGTTACATATTTCGAACAACGAGAGTAAAAGAAGCATATGAATCAAAAACTTTAAGCCACGAGACTAAGAGCTAGTTCGCGACGCAACTCAATTGATGCTGTTAAATAAAGATAAATGAATAGCCCATCAAGTAGTGTAATAAGGAACTGCAAGGACACCGAAATGGATCGGGTGAAAAAATAAACTAAATAAATGTACTTCTCTAGGTTTCGAACAAAATAACCTAATTTTAAACAAAACATGTTTACATTTTGCGTTACTCCTTAAAAAATTCTTACTAGAATGCATTCCTTAGATTGTACAAACAAATTAATCACAGAACTACAAACACTCGGGAAACAAAATAATATTTAGTTACCATATGAATAAATTAATGTGCTTCAAAAAGTCTCAACAATAACAACCAAATTTCATCCTACTAAGTGGGGTCGGTTGTATGAATCCTAAAATGCCATTACGCACGGTTTTACACCAAATCTTCTGTTAGCTCAAGGTATTCCATATCTTGTCTTATAGTCTCTTTCAAAATCTTCATATGTCTTCCTCTACCCCATTTTTTCTAGGCCTACGTCTTATAGTTGCCTCTTCTAACCAGAATATCTATAGTTCGTCAGCTCATGTGTCGAAACCATTTTAACCAATTTTCTCTCATCTTATATTTAATTGCAAGAACTCATACTTTTTCTCGGATATCATCGTTCTTAATCATATCTTATCTCGTGTGCCCACACATCCAACAAAGCATTCTCATCTTCGCTACATTCATTTTTTGCACGTGTTGCTTTTTGACCTCTCAACATTCTGTGCCATAAAACATCACTGACCTTATTGTTGTCCTATAAAAAATTTTCCTTGAGTTTTGGTGGCATACGACAATTGCCCCACACCCGATGCACTCTTCCACTTCATTCATCCAACTTGAATTCTATGGTTGAGATCTCCATCTAGTTCTTTGTTATTTTGCAAGAAAGATCCCAGAGAACAAAAACATTCACTAGCTCTTTGGTACTTCCTGATCTCCAATCCTCACCCCTATCTCATTTAGGCCCCCATTTCCATTGAACTTGCACTCCATATACTATGTCATTGACCTACTCAGGCGATGGCCTATAGCTTCCAACACTTCATGCCAAAAGTTAAGCTTCACATTTACTCCATCCTACATTTCATCTATCAACACTAGACCATCAACAAAAAACATATACCAAGAGATATATCATGTTGGATATGTCTCGTTAACTCATCCATTACCAATGCAAAAAGTTAAAGACTTAAAGCTGAGCCTTGGTGTAAACCTATTGTTTGAATATATGCTACTCGTACTCTTTCATTCTCTAGAATCCTCCAAAGAATTTCTATTGAGACCCTATCATATGCTTTTTCCAAATCTATAAAAACAATGTGCAAATCCTTTTCCATATTTCTATATCGTTCCATTGATATTCGTAAGAGATAGATTGTCTTCATTGTCGAGTGCTCTGGCATGAACCCGAATTAATTCTCTTAGATATGTGCCTATTTTCTCAATCTATACTCAATTACCCTCTCCCAACATATATATGAAATTAAATTTTAATATTGACAAGGATTTTGTGGCTTATCTATAAATATGGATTACCATCATATAAAATTTTCCCATATCAACCTCTAGTGATAAGAATTCCCAGATATGTAACTGAAAGTATTTTATTAAGTTTTAATAAAAAAATAAAAAAACGTTGAAAATCCATGGATGAGAAAATAAGGATTGTTGTTCTATTCAAGCGAAATTCTAATCTAATAACTTGATGCAAGGGATGGTCAAACAACTAACCTTTTAACTCTCGCATGTTCAATCGCTAACAGAAAGCTGAAAAACTACCAAGACTCATACTACAATTTTTCCAAAATCACCAATCGCTGAGGAGTCAATAGGTTAAGGGGCGCTTGGCATTTGCTATATGTCTATTGAATTTTTCTGTGATAAGCTTGCGATACTGATATATTTCAAAGCGAAACAATGAGGTCCTTATTTATTCTCACGGAGATGGATTATTTTTTATTGTTGTAAAGAACGCGTTATTGCCTTAGGATAATTGTCAAAATCAGTATGCAAATCTGGTAGGTTTAATTATGAGATCAGATTTCAATTTCGGTACTGGAAATATTGAAGGGCAGCTTTATTGATAAAAAAAAAAAAAAAAAACCACCTAATAACTTTATTTAATAAAAAAATACTTCAATTTTAGTAAGGCGGATCCAGGAAAAATAATTTGGAGGGTCACATGTAAAAGTTCACGAACATTTTTTAGACATATAATAATCTTAAAAATTAAACCATAGTTACATCATTCATAATTTATAGAACAAATACAAGTTATAATTGTCCACGACGTGTTTTCATTTTTTGAAAACGCTGCATTATAGCTTCATTATCAATGGAAGAAAAAACTTTGCTCTCAATACAAACCATCGTGCTATTACTGAACCATTGATCTCCCATCCAGTTATGCAATGGACTTTTCACAATATTCATTGCAAAAAGGCTCTCTCCACTAAAATAATAGCAACTGGTCGAATCAAAGTCAATATAATTAGCAAAAACACTTGATTATATACTATATTCCTCCCCGTCTCCCCCAATTTTTTTTGCAAGACTACTAATTCCTTTCAATTGAAAAAATTCACTACTTGAACGCGTAGAAGAATATAATGCCTAAGTTGATATTTTTTTTAAAAAAATATTGAGAACGGTAACTCCTCTTTGAGGCATTTTATCAAGCAGTTGGAGGGAATGTTTGAAAGACAACTCCAACCTTCAAAGGGACATGACCAAGTCATCTATGAAGATTCACCGGAATTCAATGGGTCAGTCTTGCCCCTTAATGAATCAGTCTTCACCGAAATTCAAGGGGTCAGTCTCGCCCCTTATGAGGATTCACCGAAATTCAAGGGGGGTCTTGATTTCTAATTAGAAGGACAAAATTTTAAAATAATAAGAAAAAAACTAAAACAAAAATAACTCGCAAAACTCGCGCGTACCCCTTTCTCTCTCCCACCGTTCCCCATCCATATCTCCTCTTTTTTCACCCATCATCATTATCATCTCTCTCTTCATCCATCATTGTCATCTCTTTCTCTCATTTTTCACTCATCACCATTATCTTTTTCCTCTTTTACCCATTACCATCATTTCTCTCTCATCTTTCACACATCACTATCATCTTTCTCTTCTCTCTCTCATGTCACTGTGTTCTCCCATCCTTGTTCTTTTTTATTTTTTGTTATTATTAACAAATTTTTAATAAAAACAATTAATAAAACTTTATCAATAAGAAATATTGTATCTTAAAAATAATGAATTTCGAGAAAAAGTAATGAAAATTTAGGCCTTTTTCTTATTATATTAGTCAATTTTGTTTAGTCTTTTTAGCTTTTTGTTTTTAGTTTTTATAAATGATAACACTATTTCTAAAAACTGTGACAACAATTTTAGAAACAATGACACTATTTTTAAGCAACTATTTCTAGAAACGGTGAAACTATTTCTAGAACTTGTGACACTATTTCTAGAACTGATGACCCTACAACTCCGTCCCCGTCTATCTAGTCGGCACCTTTGCTGGTAGCTTTTGGAAAACCCCTTATATCTAGTCAATCATTGTCTGTTAGCTGCCAACCCAAACTCGTCTATCAAGTCGAAATTTGTGCTAACGGTTATTAAACAAGTTTGTTTTCTCAAAAGGTGTGAGAGGTTTTGCATAGACGTTGATTTATGTGTTGAGTTGAATATCCCCTCTATATTGCAAATCTCTTGTATTTATAGAGACAAATTCCCCGATGCTCAAGTGGTAGAGTTCTAATAGCACTATAATTCCTTAACAATATTTGAATACATTTGGATTTATCCTTTGCAATCATCCTCCCACCGAAACTCTATCATCACCAAGTCTAGCTCTCTTTTACTTGAACTAGAATTCTGAATCTAGTCCCCTTATGTGATCAATTCATTTTCATCTAGACACGAGTTTTAATCCTTAAACAATCTAATCCAATTCTTATCCAAACCCATCCTAATCCTCACAGTCCTATTTTGTTTAGGACTCGACCGAGCCACAATCGAAACCTTGACCTTTTAGGCAATCCTGATTCACTTATGACTCGACTGAACTACTAGCACTTCACTATTGGGGCGAGACTCGCAGCCTTCTTTCTGGGCTAATTCCTTCTTGGCCAAAATATAGGTTTTCTGACCCAAACAACAGCACTAAGTGATACGAAAATGAATGGATAAGATTGAAAATAGAAAATATAATAGTTGTGGAAATCAAATTTAATAGCTAAAACAACCGAGATCCACCAAATGAAGATCTTTAGTTTTGCTTTTGGCGTGGTGCATGGGTGGGCCATAGTTGTGGTCGTTGAATTGGGTGCGCGAGGACAATTACGGATTCAGAATTCTAACTTCGTGTAGCCCTAATATAAATATCCAAGGGTATGCAAACATATTTAATTTTTCAATGTGACATTTAGTCAAAACACTTGGTGGGCATGTTGTTATTTGCTTAAATATGTCAACAACTTTTAAGGCTGGCTACCAAATTTGTCAACAGCTTTCAAAGCCCGAAAACATGTCAGGCCTCACTTGCCAAATTTTGTGGAATGGGCATTTCATCAAACTGTTTGTGGGCATTCTTAGGTCACGTACCAGATGACCATAGGCTTCTTTGGCGACCTTCCTCTCATATTTCTCCACTTCCGTAGGGTCCCCGAGAGTAAATGGGAACCCCTGGTCTGCCCCTAAGTGGGGGACCTGGAGTGAGGATCATCGTAATTCTATTCGTGAGGATCCCATGGATCTTCAAATTACATTCGTTCATCGTACATCGTGCAGTCAAAAGTCATTGTAAATTTTTTTATTTAAAATTGAATATAAACAGTACCTGACGAAAACTAACCGTATACTGTACGATGAACGGATGTGATTGGAGGATCCGGCAAAGATCCTCTCTTAGGGACCTGCATCCGTTGCTCGTTTCCTTTTAATTTTTTTTTTTAAATTAAACAATTTAAACTTTTTTTTTTAATTAAGCAATTTAAACAGAGGTCTGTACATAGGGATAGGCAAAATACCCATAGATATGGGTAACCACAATTACCCATCCATTTAAAGCTTACGGTTACGGTTATGGGTAACCATTTAAACAAATAAACAATTATAGGCATAATCGTTTACTCGTAAAATTTAAATGGATGATTATGGGTGGATACCCATTTAACCGTTTATTTAACGTATGTAAAATTAAAAATAAAATAAAAGCCATGAACATCTCAAATAGGCTTCTGCGGGCATGATATCACAAGATGGCAAGGACCATGATAATGATTCTAAGGAAATGTCTTTTAACTGAAATGATTTAAACTCCACCCGAAACGACTATACTTGACATGCATTCACGGTTATTTATCCTAAAATACACACAAAAAAGATGCATTGAGGGTCAGTTTCATGATTCATCTGGACCATGAGACCGAGTCGATCTCATCCCTTGCAGACTTGTACAATTCAAGCCTCTTGCCACATTGTTGCCTCCTTTCCATCACTTCAGGATTTTCACCCAGCAATTGTGCAAGTTGCCTTCCCTGCACGAAATAACAGTACTCGAATCAGCCAAACAGCATCGACCCTATGTGAGAGAGAGAGAGAGAGAGAGAGGGAGAGAGAGAGAGAGAGAACCTCCATTTTGCCCAATCGGATATAGAAGTGATCAAGCAAAGACCTCTTAGCCTCCCTCACTTGACAATGAACGACAGCCTTCGGGATAGTATTTCTCAGTGTCTCCGAGACCATCTTAACATACAAGGAAACATTGGATCCTATCCTGTTGAAGTGCCCCTCAGCATATCGAACTTCAGGAGCGGCATACGGATTTCCATTATCCACTTCTTGAGGGAGATTCCGGAAGAAATCCACTGTCAGATACGAGGATTCCATGTCCACCAATCGCAAAGTTGTCTTCTTGCTGTCTTCACGAAACCTCTCCAATGCTTCACTAGCAGCTGCTGCCAATTCGGCTTGAAGAGTTGGAAAGCGCTTCAGCTCCTGTTTCATTCCCAAAACACAATCTATAACTTTCCCCACTAATAAACCATTCGAGTGTTAGATGGAGTGTATTAGTTTTAAAGATTTGAACCTGAGTTTCTCCAATTGACCTTCTCACAATTTCCTTCAAAATAAAGTGAACCTGCAGTATTCGATTACTGAATAAGAATGCTGCTTGAATAACTACTTTATTGTCAAGTGAACAAAATTTAAAACAATTCTGCTTCCAGTGGCCATGGAAACAAAATTGCTATGCTATAGCTTGTTCGGCGTTAATGAACCCCAAACTACCCTGAGGACAATAAGATGGAATGGTAGACACTTACCGCATCTACTGATGCTTCAGATGGACCCCTGAAATAGTTAAGTGCACTGTCAATGAGGCGCCGATAACCTTGCTCAGGTGCAATTAGATGAGGTTGGTACCCATCTGCCTCTGAAACGACTTTCCTTACATTTTCAACTGAAAGATGACGGTCAAAAGGGAGCTTCCTCAAAGCAACAGGGAGCTGGTGATTAAATACAGCATATATCCGATCTCCACCAGGTCGTCTGTCGTATAAAAATCAGTGAAATGCTATTATCTTTTTTTCCCATACTTGTGGGCAGCGTTACTGGATAGAAATTGAGTGAATTGAAAAAATAGCAGTTATATATAATCACTGGCTAACGTTTTGCAAAGTTAACTATTTTTGAACCTTCAGAGCTGACAGGCTTTCTCAAAGCCAGCCATACAGAACTGGTGAATTCATATGAAAGAGCAGAGGAATCAAGAAGAAATTCTTTGATCAGGCTCACATATGCTCAATCGCACATGAACTGTGAAGAATAAGATCATGTGTTGGTCACAAAATGAAGCATTAAATGCATCTTATTTTTTTTTCCCAATGTCAACATATCGCTGGACATCAGATTCTCGATCAGAAAATGTAAAGTTACATGAAAGGAGGCATTATCATCCATATGTATTCTACAAAAAAAATATATGTATATGGCATGTTAAAAGGGATGTATTACCCTCCATCCAAATGCTCCTTGAATGTCCGGTCAAATGCCCGGCATAACTCTAGGATAGTATATAACTGTGCCTGATACATACAAACAAAATAACTCCATATGATAATCTAAAACCAAATAGCATCACAATTGAATGAATGGATGACATATATAGATTTCTCACCCCCGCATCAATAGCAACAGGTCTACCAAGATAATCCAACTCCGCTTCAAGTTCTCCGATGCTTTTATTGATCAAAGATGCTATTCCTGGAATGCGAGCTTTAATTACAGACTCCAAATGCTGAAATCATATGAAAACTAAATGTTAACTCCCAAGTTCTACATTATATGTAGACATTGAGCTATCAAATCATAGATGTAGGGGGCTGGGAAAACCTTTGAGAGAAGTTTTGCAAGATATTCTGAACCCATTTTGCTTGCCAAATGTGCGTAATCTGGACTGGAATTAAAAAATTCGCGCTCCCTCCGCCTGGCAGCAATCATATCCACATTTTTGTTAATATCAACTTGTGAACGGTTCACAATTCCGACCCAAGGGTGTTGAAGCCGATAAGACCTTCCTTCGAGAACCTAACTCAATGCAAATAAAACATTATGACCTATCATCAACAGAGTGGATTGATGACCTCCAGGAAAAAACAAACGCGAACCTCCATGAGCAAAATATGTTCTAATATAAAATGCAACTCCCAACAAAATCAACCACCACCATAGATGTTCTAGCTAAACACCTTTCTGAACTTGAAACTTCAGAAAGGATGAAGGATAAACCTATATACTTACGTATAGTACTGAAATACTATCTCAAATAATTAATGACAACCCCAATCTGTATTTTTTTATATTTATATGAAACTTG
Organism: Pyrus x bretschneideri; assembly: GCF_019419815.1. Lineage (NCBI taxonomy): Eukaryota > Viridiplantae > Streptophyta > Magnoliopsida > Rosales > Rosaceae > Pyrus > Pyrus x bretschneideri. The sequence goes on from NW_025999657.1 coordinate 1,157,803, forward strand.
GAAGACTTGTTGTGAATTGATTAAAATTTGAAAAAAGAATCGAATATTCATTGATCAAATCATTCAATCCACCGCAGTCTGATGGATCTTTTTAATAATAGATTAATCGGACTAGAATAAAGATGGAAATATTTAGTACATGAAATAGCAATTCAAGTGGAACAGCATAATACAAGCAAGAAGTCTTACATCCAAAGCATTTGTTCCCTTGTCCATTAAATCAAGCTTTGTCAACACACCTAATGTCCTCTCACCTAAGAAAAGAAACACAGAAGATCAATACATAAAACGAAAGCGCAAAAGAAGATTTGTGACGCATGGACCATGCGAGATCATACAGTTGAATGATAAAGTCGGAAAATTGTTCAGGGACGATACCTGTAGGATCAACTAGTCTAGCAATCCTGATAGCATCAGATGTTGCTATGTCCTGATTGGCTGGAGTTATTGCCAGAATGATGCAATTAGGCTGTACTAAGAAGCGTTTTCATTAAGAATGAAGAATAAAACCAAACTTAGCTTGTGAATAACTTCAAGGCAAACAATCTATCCAGAAATTTAGTAAACGGTAATACATATCCTGGTAATGGTCACAACACAAACATGCAGGTTAAATATTAGAACGGTTAATAAAGCTAAGACTTGAGGATAAAAACATTTATCAATCAAAGCTCGAAAATGGGGAATCGGTTTAAGTATAACTCTTCAGCCCTTAAATTGACTTAAATAGATAAAAAGATGTTATTTACATGCAAGCTGTGATAAGAATGAATTGCTATTCCGAATGAAAACTGAATCGTCGGAATATCCAGACTCATTCCGCCCCTTTGAATAGAGGATACCAATTTAAAGAGTAAATTGCTTGACAGAATGTCCACTGCAACTGCAAACCTGGTTTCTGACTGAATTCTCCATTGTTCTAAGCTATTTATCTATAAATTGAGGGGGAAAAGGAACTCCGTATTACCTTCTCAACATAAGAATGAACCATGTTTTCAATGTCTTGAACAATACTCTCTGGCTGTCCCTCTGTCAGCAAGAAACATCTATGAGTAGATATTCAATAAATAAAACATTAAAATTTTCATTTGAACTTGGAACCAAGGGGAAACAGTTTAACAATTATACCTACGGCAACCTTGGTTAAACCAGGCAAATCTATCAATGTTAGATTGACAACTGCCAAGAAGATAAATCATATGTTTGTCAGAGAGAAAAATGGACAACAGATCATTATTGAATACTTCATTGAATAAAAGATAAGGGCTCAACCTTATGCGACAGAAAAAACATGAATCACAGATAATTCATTCCACCAAAAGACCACAGATAATTTCCATTGTAGAAACTTGTTTTAACCCAAGATTTCAGAAGAAGGAAAATAATAAAATTATTGATGAACAGTTAAGCTAAGAATTTTCATTCATCACAACGAGTAGTTTTACGCAGGAAGCCATTTGTTGACGCTCTCATGGTTAAACAGCACGAAAATAAATATTTAGAATGTAACTACATGGTCATGGAATCAAATTCCTCTAACTGAAACACAAAATGCTTCATTGCATTGTGTGCACTTCATGAAATCAAGGTCACTCTTTTGACGTAATACAGGTCATAATCATCACGTGGCATGAAATTTCTGTTAATATTAACAAAATAAACTGTAAATCTGTAATGTAAAGCAATGCTACCAATACATACGTTCACAAAAAGAACAAGGATCATAATAACAATTCACAATCACACCAAAACCAATGTAAAGAACATTGTTACCATTTGGGGAGTAGATACTGAGATGAATAGGAACATTAGATATCTGTTTTGATCTCCCAGTAATTCTGTCAGTTTCATCCTGAATTTCTCTTCGAACAGCAGCTGTTTAAGAAATTAAGACACAAACAAGAAAATCCAATATGAAATTCCCTTCAAAATAAAAGAGAAGGGGAAACATTAGACACCTTTGCTAAAATTTCATTGCTATATTTCTAAGAATACATTTCATGCTTGAAGTGATTTTGATTCATAATTAAACAAGCAAAAGAGACAACCTGAAAATAAGGCTATTGAAAAATACGGGCAAAAAGAACAACATAATAGGTGCATGTTGTTAGTATTTTCCTGCAAACCATCGAGTTTTTGTTTCATCACATCACCCAAGTTTTCCATCAAAATCTACCATTTTACACTATATGTAAGAAAAAGTCACAAAACACTACTCAAACTAGGATCCATAATGTAATAACATTAACGTTATCATCTCGTCAAAACCAGAATAATCACTAGAAAAACATTAATCAGGTGCTCGATCCATAGCACATCTGTACAATAAATAACATACAAAAATCAGTGAATCTTTTCTTTTCCAAGTGGAGGAACTCGGCGTACTCCTGCATTCCCTGTTCTGTCTTGTGCAGCTGCAAGACCAATGGCCTTCTGGTCACAATTCCTGCAACCCAAGCAAACTAAAATTACTTTTGAAGCTTTAATGTGTATGGTTCTAATACAAATAATGTAATCATCAAACAAGAAACTTTATATTGCTTAGTTTAGTTGACTATTTTTTCTTATGCTGAACAATAGTTTGCTTTTCTTTTAAAATTTGCTTTTTGTTTCATTTTCTTTCCTCTGCTTTCTCAGCAGCCAAACAGCACATAAGATTGAAAGATAACAATCATAATCTGTAAAAAAAACCTTTATTAGGTTGGCCTTTTGAGTATATTCTAATCAAAAAGTAACAAATCAATTTAAAATTGTTTAGTTTGACCGAGTTGACGATTACCTTTATATGTTGAAAAATAGTTGACTTATTTTTAATGATAATAATATTATTATTGCTATTATTCTGTTTTTATTACATTTCTTTCCTCTGTTTTCTCAGGAGCCAAACAGCATAAAATATGAAAATTCGTAATCAGTAAGCATAAACCCTAACCAGATCCTCTCGGAAGAAAATCACGCCCCACGATGCTCTCTAACACCGACGACTTTCCAGAACTCTGCAATTACATCATCCAAACACACCGCAAAAACTCGATAAGCCAAACAAAAAAGAAACCAAAGGAAAACAACAATGAGAGCGCGGTGTGAGAGAGAGAGAGAGGGACCTGGCCGCCGACGACGACGACAAGAGGAAGAGACTCCCAGAGAGTAGGCAATGCAGAGTCGGCGCCGCCGTGGTCGCCGAGGACCGTACAGGCCCTCTGAATCCGATTGACGAGGCCTATCAAGCCCTCCATGGTGGCCATTGGGGGAAGTGAAGAAGAAGCAGTAGAGGCGGTTGAGACGATGATAAAGCACGCACCGAGGGTGAGAGCGAGGAAGAGGTAATAGAGGGTGGTGAGGAGCAAGAAAGCTATTTTCGCTAATTTTGTCTAAAAATTTAATTTTTTATTAATTGGGAAAAGAATTTGATGAATTTCCGTCTCTGAAGAGAAATGAGTTGGTGGTGAGTGCCTGAGTGGTGCTGACTTTGAGAGAGTGAGAGAGAGAGAGAGACTCGGCTCTCACCCCCTTGACTCATTTTGAATTTAGTCAATGCATTTTTGAATTCGTTTTCTTTTTTATTTTTTAATTTTATTTTACAAAAGATAGAATTGTTAAATATTAGGAGGATTGGTGGGGGCCGCCAAGGGAAAAAAACATTGTTGAAAGTAAACTTAGACAATTTTTTACACGTTCTATTAGCCAGATTTGAAACGATACGAAATAACATATTTTAGGTTTACATGTTAACTAACTAAGTCGTTATTAGATCACACATTAAGGATTTATCAGCGAGTAACCTATTTCAACTCTATAAGAAAAAGCTAGTTTGATAATTGTAAACTACTAAAAAAAACTTACTACAATGATCAGAGTATTTAATCTCACATAACTGAGATTAAAATAATATCAAAGCACATTAAAAATACCAAGCAAATTAAAAAATTTGTAATGATTAATATACAAGTGTGAAAAATGTGAAAAAAATAAAAAATAGAAATGCTCATGGTTGCATCCTTTTCGCTTTGATGATGGGTATATCATCATTTGGATTTTTAAAATCCTACAAACCCCTGTGAACAGGGAAGTTTAAAATAAATAAAATTCATAATAATTATTATAAAAGTAAAAATGTGAAAAGAAAACGCTTGTGATTGCATCATCTACGTTTAGACGATGGTTACATTGTCTTTTAGATTTTTAATACCCTCTAAACTCTAATGAATAGTGTTATTGTTTGAGTGTAAATTAATAAAAATTAATAATAATTAATATAGAAGTGTGAAAAATATAAAAATAAAATAAAAATACAACCACTAGTAATGATAAACTTAACAACTTTGATGAAGGAGGTCAACTTTGAAATTTGACAACATAGTCCATAAACACTATATTTATATTTAACCGTCGATTGTCGTTAACGCTCTATTATTCTCATTGAATTTCGTTTTTTATATATTGTTTTTTGAAAACATTATCTTTTAGTGGATGTAGAAAAACGAACGTTGATTCACGTTCATATTTTTACGGTTAATGAAAATATTGCTCAGAGTTTATAAAGTCTCTAAAAATTATATATCATCGACTCATATTTCAATTAACCATAAAAGATAATGTTTTCAAAAAACCAAATATGAAAAAATGAAATTTAATTAGAAGAATAGAGCGTAAACGTAAACGACAATTTACGGTTAAATTTAAATATGTGGTTATGGGATTGTGGTTGCGAATTTAAGAGTTGACCTCTTCCCAAAAGTTGGAGAGCTTGCCATTACGAGCATTTGTATTTGTATTTTATATTTTTCATACTTCTTTGTTAATTAAAAAATCTTACTACAATAATAGCCATAAGATTTAATCTCACTTGAAAGATTAAATCCTTACCGTGTGAGATTAAATCCTTACCGTTGGATTCTTTGATCCTATTTATGTTTGTAGTATTACATTTTTCATTTGATTATATATTGATTTAAAATATATTTTCTTTAATAGGCAAATGATCTGGTCATATTACCCGTTCATTTTAAAAGGTCGTGTTCGAGTCGGGTCGTATTACCTGTTCATTTTAATTGGTGTTACACGATACAACGCGTTAAGGTATTGGATATCTCATAAAAACGGCACGAACAAAAGAAACACAATACGAATGCCAGGTGTAGTTGAAGTTAAAGGTTGCTGAATCAAGTGTCTATGGATAAATATTATTGTTTTCTACCATTGCGGTAATACCAATTGCAAATGTAGGCAACGCAACATTAGGAGAGATTTTTTCAGTGTGATCGGCACGTAGGGTGGTGCACCACATGTCACTATATAAATGATGGAATATGTGTGTTAAAAAATTAATAACTTAAAAAATAAAATTTCCCACCACTTACATAAAAACAATTGGTGTACTACACGTGTTCCCGTCACAATGAAAATTTTCTCCAACACTAGAATTATATAGGGTGAGTGGGAAGAGACTTATTTTGGAGAAATTCTCTTGCAATCAAGATATAATCACATTTGAGTCACTCGTCTAATAAATGTTTCAGCGTGGTGAACCAGTGAATCACTCGTCTAGTAAAAACTTGTTACATGGTGATTTGGTAAAATCGTGTTTGTATTATGTGTAAATCTTGTCAAGTCCATGTCCAATATAGATATATAGATCTTTTAACAAGAGGAATCCCTATTTTTTTTTCAAAAAATGAGGATTAGTTGTAGGGTTCACACCACATCAAACTTAATGATCCAAACGGTCTATTTTTCAAGTTGCATCTCATAGATCATCCTTACAAAATATTAGCTAAACCAAAAATGTTTAAGACAAAGAAATTAACGAATACTTTGTTATATAAGAAACAATAAAATTTTATTTTGATAATTAAATAGGCAAATGGTTTCGAATTGAATTGAATTTTTGCAAAGATGATTTATGAATCGAAACTTGCAAAATAAAAAAATGGAATCCCTCTTGTTAAAGGATTGGTGTGTGTGTGTGTGTGTCTTGGATTAGTAGTAATTGCATCGTGTACATACAAAAGTCATTGGCTTCTCAGTATAATGCAATAGTTCTTTGGTGGCAGGATCAACAACCAACTGCCAAAACTGGTTCAAAGATTCAGTAGAAACTTACAAATGAACCCAAAAACGAAGTATGGCATGACAAAAAATCAACATTTTATTACAAATGAACATCAGGAATATGGGGGAGAGTTGCAACATTATTCAATAATTCAAGCAGTATGTCAACAAACTAACCTTTTATTACTAACATTGTACCCATCACCTTATATCCTTTATGAGCATCTGCAATGACGAACAAGAAGAAACAATAAAAGGAATTAACTTTTCGAAATCTTATCTATAATTCCAAGCAATAATCACAAATAATTTTCATTAAATTCCAAAAATGAATTGTATAGTGGTACAACTAACAACTACTAATTGATCTTTTGACATGTCACAATAGGCCACACCGCAATCAAAATTTAGGTCCAGTGACATCAAGGGCACTCTAGATTGGAATTTCATTAACCTTCAATGTTTGTTGTGTTTGAACTCCAATCCAAATCAGTCGTGACTATGTGTTCAATATATGCAAATGGATTTAAGTGTGTAAAAAGGATTAAAGGCAACCGCAGAAGAAGATGGGATAGTGCTTAGATAACTACACAGGCTTAGAAATAGAGAGTTATTCTTCCTACTATCCAATCAACAAAATTTGAAACATCAATTTGTTGCTTTCCTAATTTTATTATGCCAATGTAAAATGCAATGCCAATTAATATGCAGTAAGCTGTGTTTAAGGTTCAACAGTTCTTACTGAAGAAACACGCAAAACTCGCCAGGGCCTAGCTCGTCCCATAATCATAGCAAAGATGAAATAATTAGATGAAATTAAAACCCATAACCTCATATATTCCGCACACAAAAGTAATAGAAGAAAAAAGCACAGCAGACATGTAGAGCTATAAACAATCAACCTAAACAAAATTAAGAACCAAACAGATGAGTGAATTGTTTCCGCACCTCAGAATCACTTCGACTTTGTAAAATTTGGAGTCTTGGGACATAACCTACGAGCAACCAACAATATGGAGTTAGAAGCCATGCCAAAATTTAAAATTTAAAATCCGAGACACCCAAATCATAATTTGAATGGTATATGCAATAGCATTGAAAACCCATGAACCATTTTTCCAGAAAATGGGAAGAAGACGAACTAGAAGAACTCTGCGCTCGTACGAACGGAACAATGGACGCATTTGTTGCGTGCTTTAGAGCGATATTGGGTTGACAGATACGAAATTTTGCGAGCTTGGTGCAGATCGAGGTCGAACCCAAAAACGGAAGCTTGTTGAGGTGGCAATGGAGGTGCAGTTGACTCCGAATTCGAAGGCTTCCACGACGGCGACGAAATATTGACGAGGATCACGACTCCTCACTCCCTCTCCGACTCGCACCTGCCCTTCCCTCACCAACACCTCATAACCCGACGCACCTCCCTCCCATGATCCCTTCCTGTCGAACTCGGATCCCAACACGATCTCCGATTCAGGCTCTACATCCATCGATCTTTCCAAACCCGACCCACCCCCTCCCTACCAGACCCCAATCTTCCCAAACCTTCCTCCATCGTGTGTATGGGGTTTCTACTAGGGGATTTTGGCAATGATGGAGCTTAAAAGCCTCCGCGATTTGTCTAGAGAAGGTAGAGAGAGAAAAAGGGGTTGGAGAGAGAGAGACAAAGGTGAGAGAAAAAAATCTGAGGGAGGCAGAGCGAAAGAGGAAAGTAAAGGAAAAGAGATAGAAGGGACCCGAGACAGAATTAGGGTAGAATTTTAATTATTATAATTATTATTATAAGAGTTAGTGGGCACAATTATTATTATAACAAATATTTTTTAATTATTATTATAAGAGTTAGTGGACACAATTGTGTAATGCGGTGGTGGAAACCCAAGTTTTTGAATTTGGTGGTGGGAAACCCAAACTTGCACCATAAAATAGAGAGAGAAGTCCAATTTGGGGAAGGAGAAACTTAATATAAATCCAATTTTATAAGCTTGTCACTCTCCGATCCCGACATACGTCCTGAATCGACATGTGACGTCATCAAGTATCCGTACATTTATCATACCCCGCCTCTGGGATATGGCAAAAGCACAACTCGAGCATCGATTCGCATAGTAATATTTTTTTCTTCCTAACTTTTGATTGGTTGCTCAACCCCCCCTAAATTCTGATTGGTCCTCCATCATTTAACTAATTGGTTCCTTCCCTTTGGCCTGAATGGCCTCTTTCCCACAAGGTGGGAGTTTATATTCCTTTAAATCTATAGTTTAGTGAAACCACTTCAAATGTCCGTAACTATATCGTATAATCCGAACTCGCAAACAGTTTTCGTCTATGCCTTCATGATCTCGAGATCTATTTGAAAACATCAATTGTGAACTCGAAAGGTCAACGCATTTTAAAGATTGATTACAAAAATTCAAACCCGATAGTTATTCGATTTAATTCCAAAAATCAACGGAATTAAAATTAACTAATGAAAATAACGTAAACGTGAAATACGAATTTAAATAACAAGATATGTAATTAATAGTGAAATTCCGGGAACATGATTTCACAAAGCCATTATTAGTTATAGTCCAATTTTGTTTTAATTTTGAAGTTCTATCGAAGGTTAATTGTGTTTAGCATGATAAAAGGCTTGCGTGTCAGGCTTGCGTTGTTCTTTTATTTTTTTTTTCTTTTTTCTTTTCGTTTTTCTTTTCTTTTTTCTTTTCGTTTTTCTTTTCTGTATGAACCAAACGGAAAACATAATTATAAACCAAAAAAATATACAATGCTGGGAGTATCTATCTCATAGGCCAATTAGAAAGAAAACATTACTATATTGTAATACTACATAAGTTGATAAAAGGACCTAAGAGGAGTCCTGCATAGCATAAGATAATTATATTTTCACACACCAGTGAAATATAACATAATACAAAATATATTAATTGTCCTCATCATCGCTACTTAAAATCTCAACGGTAACATTTTGCATATTTTGTGAGCTCATTTATGGGGAAGACAGGCATCTAGGACGAATTTGTGCTGGACAAGTGTGTGGTTCTTCAATAAGAACGACATATGCTGGCAATACACGTCTTTGAGGTGCGTGTACAAATCCGTTATTGGAGAGTAATGCGTAGCCAAGGTGACCATCAGCAACAGTAGTAAGAATGTACTGATTAACAATAGAACAAGGTATGCGCCCGACATTAACAGGTTGTCGTGGACGTTGAGTTGGAGGATTCGTTGTGGAATTTGTTGTTTTAATGTTGGAAGCAATACATGAATTTGATGTTGGAGATTCAGTTCCAATTCTAACTCCATGACGTCGCCTGTCCGCCGTTCTCAATGATGTAGAACTTGATCAAATTCAAAAGAAACACAAGTGTATGAAGCAACCTTCTAAATTTCCATTTACAAACTAGTAAAGGAGTGTGGATGTTTTATACTAGAATAAAGGCACAAATCCATAATTGTGCCAACATATTATTTTGCTATAGAGTGATTTATTATTTATTAATATTTACTAGACACAATTTCTAACATTTGTGTCAGAAAAGGGAATTTGTAATTATTAAGATATATTCTCCATTTGAAGACCCAATGAGAACTAGAGTGACTTAATATTTATTAATATTTAGTGGACACAATTTCTATCATTAGTGTCATAAAAAGGAATCTACAATTATTAACTCATTTGTCTATCTAAAGACCAACTAATTTTTGCATAGAGACTGACCCTAAGGGCACAATTGTTGGTTATGTGTCACTGCAGGTAGGACTTTTAATACTGTAAAAAAATTAAACACTTACTATAAAACCAAAAACCATATCACCAAGTATAAAAAAACAAACCTGTAGGAAGATAACAATCTAAAAAGCAGTTCAAAAAGATACGAATCTAACAAACATTCATTGCACCTGGAAATGATCCTTTGTAAATCTAAAACACGCCACTTAGTACTACAGTGTAGTGGTATTCTTCTTTACTTGTAAGTGAGAGATCTGAGGTTCGGCTCTCGCGAAAAACGAATTTGAACAACATTATTGCTAACTTATTTTGAGGCTAAAATATTGCACAGTAATAAACAGCTCCATACCATTATTTACCACAATTTTATAAATTTTAATTATTGGTGTGCTAGAGGAGGTAAAGACAAACAAGAGAGAACATATATTGCCTCTGACAAATTATTTTTATAGACGCAAAATGTTTTTTGTGCCCATTTTCAATAAAAAAAAGTTGTCATCTGACTCCACTCGGCACGGTTTCCGTGCCCATTACTGTTTTGTGTCTGCTTTTTTCAACATCGGGCACAATAGATGGTGCCCTCTATGGAATGGGAACTGTTTAAGCTTTTGAATTGGTGGTCAAACTGACACAAAATTCTTAATTATGCCCTTTGTTTTGTACCCAAAGCTCATTTTTCTTGTAGTGACATTACAAGCATGTTTGCATGTTTAATCAGTAGAAAATGTCTCTGTGTTTATAACCTTCTCGAATGAAAACTGTACTTGGGAAAGGTAAAATGTGTACGTCGCAGATGCACCAAGTGTGCATACGAAATCAACAACATACTTTTTCTTCGAGATATTAGTGGTAGTATTTTGGAATCTGCATTAATTCAAGAAGGGAGGCAGACATGGTTGGAAGAACGAGAGAGTAAAGTACAAAAGGAGTGAACTTTTGAGAATCAAGAAAGAGAAAAATGCATTAAAAGTCAATTGGGTTGCACATAATAAAGAGTAAATAGAGATAGGGTGGTACGACCGTATGAATACATCATGTTGTCGCCCGTCAAGAGTAGGCCGAAGGTGAGGTAGAGCAAGGGAAGGGTTGAGAGCTTCTATACTTTTGTAGAAGGGGAATTACTGTGAATCAAGAGGGTTTGGTGTAGAATTGTCGTTGTGAAATGTTGTAGTCCCCAGGATATCCGTCTTTTGGTCCACGCACATAGCCAACATAAGGTTTTGGAGCTGCAAGGCGTGGAAGCAGTGACATTGTTCTGTTCCTTTAGTTTGATTACGTTTAATCATTTTCAGAAACTCACTAGGAGTTCTTTTATATTAGTTTTCGTCTGGTGTGTTGTATCTCTTTCAGATATTTATAAGAAGGGTGAAGTTGCTTGATTTGATGGTGGTGATTGTTAGACCCATAAGCATTCATTTTCCAATATGAAAAAATAGGCCCGTTTTGGATCGAGATTTTCTTAAGTAACCAAATTTTAGTTTCAATGACATCACCGTTCAATGGGAGATTGTCACGTGGTGAAATGCTGACATTAGAGAAACTGTAATAGAACGTCTCATTGGAGAAAGAGACTAATTAATAACATCATTGTCTTATAGTATTCATTTCAACTTGCAAGTTAAGTCAGGTTTGAATCTCATAAATAACAAATTTAATACTTAATTGTTGTGTCATTTATGACTTATCCATCATTCCAATCCTCCTATATCATTGTATCAAGAAACTAAAAACATTGGGCTTCTTTATTCTTCAAATTATTATTATTATCTTTCTTTCTTTTAAACACATTCTCCTTCTCTTCTAGATTTCGTACTATAGTACTGGAAAGTGCATGGAAAAGGAAAACAGTAGCATCTATAAATTTTCGAAGAGGATGAGAATAACACTTAAGATGTGTATCCAATTGAGATTATGATAGATTTTAAAAAATTCAAAAATCAGGTGTATTTAATTAAAATTTTTAACGAATCTGCCAATTTCTAGTAGTATTCAATCTTGATTTTCAAAGAGTTTGTCAAAATCTTGTGGTATTCAATCTCGAGTTTTTAAAAATGTTTCAAAATCTAGTTGTATCCAAAATTCAATGAATTTGTTGGGATTTAGGAGTTGGTGGAGTTTGGTGGATTCTAGAGTGGAAAATGGAGACTTGTGAAATCGAAGGGAGAAATATGACTTTTTTGGTTAAATCCAAATATGCAGGAAACAATCTGTATTTATGGAGACTGATGTATCTCTTCAAACGAGTCATGCCCATTCGGAATTATGATCAGTCACAACTTTTCAATAGAGAACTGTTTATTTTCTGAATAGTATGGCCATTCGATTGCATCACATACAAGATCAAAGGTCATTATTTAACTACTAAAAGTACCAATTTGGCATACATCTTTCTGCATTAATTCCAATCGGTGGCAGCCAAATAAACCCAGTGACGGCAGCCAATCATCCACACTGTGCCGCAACTTGACAGTAAATAAGAAACGACGCCATGACATAAAGATATACCAAACAACAAACACAGGCTACACAGCCTTATCTTTTGACAAGAAAGAAATACAAAGAAACGAGGAGAGGTAAAGAAAGGTAAATAAGGAGAGTAGATTGTCTTGTAGCCTTAGACCTAGACAAATCAAACGCCACAATATGCCTTGACGGTATAGTCAGGTCCAAGGCTGGAGCCATTTTTCTTGACATATTGAATATATTCCAAGTTATTCAATGGCTTATACTGTAGGGGGTGGTCCTCGTCTATAAGCTCCTTCTGTGTATGTGTTTCCCCTACCCTGAATGAAAATAGTCCGAGTGAATGTCGTACATCATTCTCGCTCAAGTTCACTCGATGTTTACAAGCTCGTATTCTGTCGTTGCTCCAAACCTGAGTCAAGCAAAACCACACAAACATTCTCGCTAAGAAATATATTATTATACTTTCCATTACAAAATATTGATAATTTGATTACAAAATATATCATTTCAAATGCTTTGCACCTTTAGAAATTAACAATAGTCATGATAACTTGATTACGTATGTACGTATCACATAATTGTGTTTGTGGCATACCTGTAATGCATCACCAGCTAGAAATATGAAGGACGAAGGCAGAGGATCAAAACATATCCACTCATCGTCCTTTGAATATATTTCCAGACCTTTGACATGATTTTGACAGAGTATGGTGCTAAAGTTTTTGTCTGTATGACCTGGCAGACCCACATTAGTTCTAGTTTTCTCAGGCTCACTGTATTTGTTAAATCGGCAAGTGTGAACAGTCGATTGAAGGTGATCATCATGGTACTCCTTTACACCATAGTTTTCAAACACCATTCTCGTGACAGCATGCTGTAGTTCTTCCATTACTTTTGTATACAAATCAGCACTCTCACTGCCCAACAAAGAACAAATTAATTGTGTAAATGTACTTTAAAAAAAAAAATTAATATTTCGATCTTTCTGGTGGAATTAAGTTGAGTAAATCATACCGAAATACATCATTTCCATTGGGCCAAAAATGATGTTCGAATATCTGAGTTTGTTCAGGGTTTGTAGCACCAGCAATTCCAAAACTTTCAAAAGCTGCGGTTTTAACTTTTATGTAGCCAGTGGGGTAAGGCTTTTCATAAGAACTTTTCACTTTCATTTCAGTTGGGAAATCAAACAACTCGTCTAACGTGTCGAAGAAAGTACTGCGAACCTCCGAAGAAATTTTGTTGGGTAATATTGCCACGAAACAGCCAAGCTCCTCGAGTGCATGGCAAATGTCTTTGCGTATTGAGAGCCAAGAACTTGTCCCAGGCTTGAAGCAGTCTTCATTGGAGAAATCTACTATTGCTAGTTTGGCCATTGTTTGAGTATGCTGTATGTGAAGAGGTTTTGAGGGTTATAGGTTAAACTGCTAGGTGTGTATACCTAACTAACCAAAATGACATTTATAGAGAAGCATGCATGTTATGTATTTTCTGGTTTCTTTAATATATTATACCTATTTTTTAATTTTTTATTACAAGTGACTTCTACTTAGTTTGTGGTGTGAAGGATTTGAATCCGACCAATAATGCAGTAAGTTGAAGATGAATGCTCTATTCAATAGGCAATCCACTAATTTTCTATGTACACTTGATTTGCGTGGCTTATTATCAGAATCATCTGTCTCTCTATTTGGCTTGTAAACCAAGATTTAAATCATAGAAAATATGAACCATGTGATTGATGACATGCTGTGAACAACAGTGAAGTCTTGTCCTCTATTGTTTGGAGTTTGCATTCATGATTAGATTTCTTGCTTAGATGCGGTAATGGAAGCACAAGACAACCACAAATGACAAGAATCTTAATAATTTCTTGTGATTTAGGGGTTTAGTGATATACGTCGGACTCTGATTGAAATGTACTAATAAAGTTAAGTCAACGTAATGTACTTGATATTATAACACTAGATGCAAAGTTGGATTACTGTAATTTAGTGATTTACGTCTTTATCAATCGCATTCCTTGTCGCCTATAGGACAAAGTTAACATAATTCAAAGTCGGTTGGCATAATATTTGTGCATGAATACAGCAAGGTAACTGCTGCTTTCCTTAAAGTTTTATATCAAAACTTTTGGCCGAGTTTACTAGCTCTATAGTTGCTGACCTGAATCATTCGGCCAAAATCGAGTAAGGGAAGCCGGCTGATGTCCTTTGGCAGGTACGTGAAATGGCAAATTCGAGAGAAGTTGATTTTATCTCACCATTAAAAACGAATGACAAATTTGAGAGAGGAAGTTTACTTTCACACACCATTGAACGAATGCCATCGGACAACATTAAACAAAAGTTTGTATATAAGAGAGCAAAAATGATATGCATTTATCATTTCCGTATCAAAGATAGAGATTATACCACAAAATGAACGAAGGAGTATGTCCTTATAACTAGTGGTAGATGCACTAAGGGACCAGCTGGGTGGTCACGTGACCACCCTAAAGCCCAGATTAGATGATGTGAGAACCTTCGAGGACTACCCAAGTTTGGTCATGTGGTGGAGAAGAAGAGTGCAACAGTGGAAAGGCGGCTGCAGGTTATGCTAATGATTGACGAAGAGGAAGAAGACTATTCTGTTTTTTAAAAGACTTGGACAAACAACGTCGTTTTGTGTCAAGCCAATTTTTTAGTACAATGATGTAGTTAGACTAAGGGGAGGGTAGAATTTGGCTAAGTCAGATAGTGGGCAGCCTTATTTAGCCATTTAAAACAAAATAATTAAAAGCAAGTCTTCTTATTAAGCTATGTAAGGGACAAGCTTGGGAACACAGAGGTTGAATGTAGAATAGTGACAAAATTAAAGAAAAAAGAATACAAAAATTTACGTTGCTAAAAAACCTTATGGTTTGTTGGTTTCATAGCCTTTTCAACTTGAGTTAGTAAGTCCTCAGGGGTGTTCTATGCCTAGTGCCCTAAAGCCCTATGGTTTGTGAGTCATTGACCTAAAACTCGTTACATGGGTTGAATCGAAAGCTTAATGAAACTGGCACTGCATGACCACTACTATTGCTAGAAAAAGGAGAAAAAATGATGAAGAAAAAAGAATGAGAAAAATCGAAAAGAAGAAAGAAAAAATAAGTGTGTTTAAAGCTTAAATATGTTTGAATAAAAAGGACGGCAGGTATGGGTTTTAGTCTAATTTCCTTAACTTTATCGTTTCACTTTACACCAAAGAAGTTCATGAATTATTTTCTAATTAGTTATAAATAGCTTGGATTATGTCGTGGGATTGTTGGAACTTTTGGAATGATGTTTTAATTTTTAACGTTTTCTAAGGCTAGGAACCTGAAGGTGAAAATTGTCTTAGTTAATTTTTGTTTAAATTTTTAGTTTGTTAGGGTGTTTTTTTTTTTTTTGAGTTTTGTTTTACTTGAGAACAAGCAAAAAGCTAAGTTTGGGTGTATTTGATGAGTCGATTTAATACTATATATTTTACCTTATTATTAGTTATTTTGGTTGAATTTTTAATACGTTGTTATATATTCCAATGTAGGACATTCGACTTCCTTTTGAGTAAAATGTGATCAAATGGATGAATTTTGGAGTGATTCTAATTAGAGGACGTTCGTGAGTATCTCAACCTATCCGTGTCAAAGTTTCAAAATTTTCTACCAAGCGGTTTATTTATGGCGATGAAATAAAGGATCTACATGCAGTGCTGTCAAAGTGACATTTTGGGCTTATTTGGGCTTTTTGGAGTCCAAGATGATGCCTTTTGTGTTCGGGACATCTCAAGTTTTAATTCAAGTCGTTTTGGGCCTGTTTTGGAGTCCTGAAGATCCAGAAATGTGGGATTCTTTGTGGCTGGGCATATTTCCCAAAGTTAGAATATGAATGTATTTCCTGGTTATCGTATTCTATTATATTTCCTAGTTTTAAGAAGACCTTTTTCAGTAAGGATTATATATTTTTAGTATTATAAATAAGGCTAGCCATTCAATTTGGAGAACGTAGAGAGCTTTTGACGTTCAAGGTGTTTTCTATCTTTTTTCTATTTCAATAAAATTCCTTTTGTTTTATGATTGTTTGTAACTAATTTCCATTTGCTATGACTGGGCCATGAGCCTTAGCATGAATATGTAGTCTTTATTGAATTGCTTATGATATTATGCATGTATACTATGAATTATTAATCAATGTGTTTAAATTAGTTTATATCTTAATGCTTAGCTATCATTAGGATGTTTAGATAAGTAATTAGATATAATTCGGTCGAAATATCATCGAAGAATTGAGTATTGCTTCTTGTGGTTAATAATTGTAATTTCACTTATATCACGCTCTTAGGCGTTGTATGGTTTTCACAAAACTTAATGAGTCTTACATGTTTACATTTGGTCTGAATATCACAGACGAATTACATGTTAGATTTATGTTCTTGCTTGAATATCACAAGGAAAATATGCATGAGGAAAACTTAACATTCTAAACGCTAAAATACTCTTGCAAATATTTTTTTTTTTTTTTTTTGTGTTTTTATCCTTACCTTTTTCAAAGGGTAAAAATCCTACCAAGAAATTGGTGTAGTTATCGGGGATTTTTATCACCTGCAAAAGTAAGGATAAAGACACTTAAAATACTTGCAAGAGAACAAAGTAATTGTAGTATATTCGGCTCTAACAAAGTTGTTCTTCACAGAGATTGAATGAATAATTTGTATCTAACCTAATTCTTAATTAACAACTTAAAACAAAGTTTGAGAAAAGTTTGATTTTATGACCTAAAATAATAAAAGGGTAAACACAAAACTACCTCAACTATGGGTCGAACAACATTATCATATCTCAATTTTTAAAAATGACAATGTCATACCTTATTTTAAGAATTTGTTCCAATGTCAGACCTCAATTAGTTTTTCTGTTAATTTCTCTGTTAAATGCTAAAGTGGTTAAAAAAAAAACCCACTCTCTAATCCAACTAGATTAAAAAATAATTAAATATTAAAAAATTAAAATAAAATTATTTTTTTTTATATAAAGTTGTGGATCCACCTCTACAAACCCTTCCCCACGCGTCCCCCAACCTTCCTCCACCCATCTCTGCCATTCCTTTCTTCTCCGATGAAACCACCAACCCAGTCGTTGTCTCCGGCTACCCCACCTCAACCTCTCTTCTCCGACGAAACCCAACATCTCTCGTACGAACCTCGTCATACCATCTTCCAATACACAGAGCACCGCAATTTGACGAACCTCGAGGAATGACTGGGGTTCCACAGCTCCGTTTTGGAGGGAGGGAAGGTGAAAAAATTAAGAAAATCGCCCTCCTCCTAGTGCACATGGAAGGTTTGTCCGTGATGGCCTCTCTCCAACTCATGGGATGCAAAGCCCTGCCACTCCTTCATGATATCCAAAAAGTTTTCGAATTTCTGTGAAATTTTAGAACTTTTTGGCTTCTGGGTTCTGTTTTTGGTGTGGATTTGTTACTGAATTTATTGGTTTTTGAATGCGGATTTTTAATTGAATTTATTCGTTTTGGGGGCAGATCTGGGTTTGCATGTAATGTGCTCTGAAATTTTGATGAATTTTGCAATTTTCAAAGTCTTGAATGTTACATGGTGTTGTTTCATGTTTTAGGTGAAGGAATTTGATTGTGTTTAAGGAGGACGAGGAAGTTGGGGGACGGAGGAGGGAGTGAGGGAAGACGAAGGAGATGACCGGCGTTCTGAAGAGAAAAGGAGGAGAGATTGCCCATTTCCCCTTTGAAATCCCCTTTGAAATCCCATTTCCATTTTGATATAGATTAATGTCGACTGGGTTGGTGGTTTCATCAGAGAAGAAAAGAATGGGGGAGACGGGTGGAGGAAGGTTGGGCGACCGGAAGGGAAGGGTTTGTAGAGGTGATCCCACAATTTTATATAAAAAATAATTTTATTTTTAAATTTTTAATATTTAATTATTAAAAATATATTTAATTATTTTTTAATCTAGTTGGCTTCTCTTCTAACCACGTACTTAACAGAGAAATTAATAGAAAAACTGATCGAGGTCTGACATTAGAACAAATTCGTAAGATGAAG
Source organism: Pyrus x bretschneideri (assembly GCF_019419815.1). Taxonomy (NCBI): domain Eukaryota; kingdom Viridiplantae; phylum Streptophyta; class Magnoliopsida; order Rosales; family Rosaceae; genus Pyrus; species Pyrus x bretschneideri. The sequence goes on from NW_025999657.1 coordinate 1,176,131, forward strand.
TATGACATTGTCATTTTTAAAAGATGATGTATGATAATGTCGTTCAACCTATAGTTGAGGTAGTTTTGTGTAATTTACCCATAATAAAAATGAATTTAATGAAAATAGTTAAATCTTGTAAAGCATTAGGATTTCGCCGTCCGTATAACAATCATTTGTAATTTTACCAATTACTTATGAATTACACATGCAACTTTGAAGGTTAGGTTTTCCTTATGCATATTCTCTTCGTGATATTCAAGTAAGAATGTATATATAATATGCAATCTGTCTGTGATATTCAGATTAAATGTAAATATGCAAGACTCATTAAGTTTTGTGAAACCCATTTGAAAAACTATGCAACACCTAAGAGCGTGATATTCTCCTTAAATGAAATTACAGTTATTAACCACAAGAAGCAATACTCAATCCTCTGGTGATATTCCTACCGAATTGCATCTGTTTACTTATCTAAACATCCTAATGGTAGCTAAGCATTAAGATATAAAGACAGTTTAAATACAGTGATCAAATAATTCAAAGTATGCATGCATAGTATCATAAACAATTCAATAAGACTACATATTCATGCTAAGGCTCGTGACCTTGCCCTAGCAAACGAAAATTAGTTACGAACAATCATAAAACAAAAGGAGTTTTATTGAAATAGAGAAAAGATATAAAACACCATGAAAATAAACTTGAATCGTCAAATGCTCTCTACGTTCTCCAAATTGATGCGTTCCAAAACCCTAATGGCTAGCCTTATTTATATTACTACAAAATAAAATCCTTACTAGAAAAGGTCTTCTTAAAACTAGGAAACATGATAGGATAAGATAAACAAGAAATACATTCATATTCTAACTTTGGGAAATATGCCCTGCCACAAAGAATCCCACGTTTCTGGATCTCCAGGACTCCAAAACTAGCCCAAAACGACTTGAATTAAAGTTTGAGATGTCCCAAACATAATTTCAGAAGTTCTCGAACACTAAAGACCTCATCTTGGACGCCAAAAAGCCCAAAAAAGCCCAAAACATCACTTTGACAGCACTGCACGGGGGTCCTTTATTTCCTCGCCATAAATAAACCGTTTGATAGAAAAATGTGAAATTTTGACACAGACATGTTGAGATACTCACAAACATCCTCCAATTAGAGTCACTCCAAAATTCATCCGTTTGATCATATTTTACTCAAGAGGAAGTTGAATGTCTTACATTGGAATATATAACAAAGTATCCCAAATTCAACCAAAATAACTAATAATTCTAACTAATAATAAGGTAAAATATATTGTATAATATCAACTCATTAGTGGGACATTGGAAGATGAGATCTCAATGGACGTGTCTACGTGTAGAATGTGGCGTTGCGATTAAAAATATGTGTGTAGGTCTGGGGGAGAGAGAGAGAGAGAGGTCCCTTCATAAATACTCAGGCTAGGGTATTTTAGAGATCTTGAGAGTTCTTGTAAGGAAAATCTTCATTAAATCAGGAGACTATCTAGGTGAGCTAATCAATCTTCCTTTGCCTAATCCCTAAGATATTCTAATTTGACCTTAATTAGGATTTCCTTACTTAACAAGCAATATCTTTATTAAGCTTAAGCCTAGTTTGTCTAACTTCGCATGGTATTTTGACTTCGTCTAACTAAAGCTAGTCTAATCTGACTAAGGCTAGTACGATCTAACTAGGGCAGGTCCGATCTGATTAGGGCTGGTCTGATTTGACTAATGTTGGTCTGATTTGACTAGGACTTCTCTGCTTGTTCGCCTAAAGATCATGTGCTATAAGCATGTTGATCCTCCTTGCCACCTAACCTGCCACATGTCTTGGGTCCAAAAAATCATGGTCCCACTCAAACCATGGTATCGCTCCAAGATAAAAGTACTTTTAATTATCTAATTACATATTTTATTAAGTATATGTCTAGGATAGAAGACCCTAAGCTGGGAATGATCTTTTTAGATCTTTGCACACCATCTTTTGTTTTTTGTTACACCATTCACTACGATAGAATACCCTAAATTCCAGAATTATGAAGAACTTTGAAACTTCGCATGATTGCAAGTCCAAAAATTCAAAGTAGTTAGAGGAGTCTCCTTTTGCCCATCCCGTATTGTTTGGTTAGCCGCTTGAGAGACTCGATCCGTAATAAGTGTATTTATGATTGGCGGGCTATGGGCACATACATATGGCACCTTGACCTGGAAGTTTAGTGCACCATCTGACTTTCAGAAAGATTATACAACCAGAAAGGTTGTGGGTTATAACATTCAAACTTGAGCTCTATGCCATTTGAGGGAATAGTCGAAAGGGCGACCAGAAATCATTCGAGGGTGGCTCTGAACTCTGACCCTGAGTAGGACTACTTCTACCTCATACCAACGTGCTAAGTCAAGTATGTTCTGGAACACCATGTGTTAAGCAAGTCCAAAGGAGGCATTCAGACAAGGAAATCCTCAAGAGGAATTTTATTCTAACAGAGCTTGATGGGATTTTTACCACCTGCAAAAGTAGAGATAAAAATACTAAAATACTTGCAAGAGAACAAGGTAGTTCTAGTAAGGGAGCAAGATTCTTTCCCCTCTTATTCTTATCCCCTTCCCTCCCCTCCTTTCACAGTGTTCTTTTTTGTCTTTCTCTTTATAAACAAATTAATACCAAATGTTATCATAACCGTTTAAATAGAAGGGGAGGGAAGGGTAGAGAGATTAGGAGGTGAGAGAATCCTCCTCTCTAGTAAGAATGCTCATGCAAGTTCATTCTCTACGGGGATTATTTAAAACACTTTAAGTAAAAACCAAATTTTAATTAACTATTTAAATCAAAGTTTGGAAAAAGTCGATTTTGATGATCTAAAATAATAAAAATGAATTTAATTACAAAGTATTAAAGGAATTGGAAAAATTAAAGAAACTATAAGAAAACAGTTTTTGAAAATCAAGTTGTAAAAGCACTAGAGTTCCGCTGTCACCTTAACATTCTACGTAGTTCTTCTAATTACTTATGAATTACATATGCATATTTTGAAGGTTAGGTTTTCCTAAAGTATGCTTTACTTAGACCCCCAATCTAGAACGTATATCGAACATGCAATCCATTTGCGGTATTAAGATCAATCTAAACATGCAAGACTTATCAAGCTTCATGAAAACCATGCAACCCTTAAGATGTGGTATTCATCCTAAGTGAAATTACAATTATTAACCACAAGAAGCCTTCATCAATTTGAGGGACAACCCTCCAACCAAAATTGCATCAAATTACTTTTCTAAATATCCTAATGGTAGCTAAGCATAACGACAAATAGATAGCTTCAAACACAATGATTGAAAAAATACTACATATTCTTACTAAGGCTCATGACCTCACCTTAGCAAAAAAATAAGGCTTGTGACCTAGCCCTAGCAAAAGAGAATTAGTTATGCATAATTATAATTAAAAAGCAAAATATCATTAAGAAAAGGATTGAAAACAACTTGTAAAATAAAGTTGAATCTTCAAAAGCTCTCTCAGCCGAGTTCTCCAAAGTAATGCGTAGAGAACCCTAATGGCTAAATAGCCTTATTTATACTACAAAAAATAAAACTCTATCTAGAAAAGGTCTTCTAAAAACTAGGAAACAAAATAAATTACGAGAAACTAGGAAACACAATAAATTAAGAGAAACTAGGAAACAATCTCCCTGTCAAACATGGAGAAATCTGCTGGCAAACTAATCAGCCACATTCTAGGCTCAAAACAGCTCCAAAACATGCCATCTTGGACGCCAAAAAGCCCAAATAAGCCTAAAACATCACTTTGACAACTTCGTGCGTTGGTCCTTTATTTCATCGTCATAAATAAACCGCTTCGTAGAAAAATCTGAAACTTTGATACGAACAAGTTGAAAGACTCACAAACATCCTCCAAATGGAATCACTCAAAAATCCATCCGTTTGATTGCTTTTTGTTGATCGCTTTTTGCTCAAGAGGAAATTGCACGTCCTATATTACGAATATAAATCAAAGTATTAAAATTTCACAAAAATAATTACCAAAGCATATTTAAAATAAGGTAAAGTATTTAATATAAAATAGACTCTTTAAAGCTCTGATACGTGGAAGTGCATTAGCCAAGCCAGCTAAGTGTAGTCTGAACGGAAACGCTCAAGTTCGACATATAAGGCTGACAAAAGGATTCAAAAAGTGTTTTCGACCAACATGTAGGTGACCAAGTTTCTAACGGACTTTTGTTTAAGATTCACTATAGACAAACACGTAATTAAGACTGAGAAGGAAGCCCATTCTTGGTTACATGTTGCCTTATTGAAATCCTCTGACCTAGAATGGGGGCAAAGTGAAATGTCACATCCCGGCTCGGGACAGATCACTTCCCGGGCCCGCTCCACCATCATAACACGATATTGTCCGCTTTGGGCTTACCATTCCCTCACGGTTTTGTTTTTGGGAACTCATGAGCAACTTCCCAGTGGGTCACCCATCATGGGATTGCTCTAGCCCCCTTCTCGCTTAACTTCGGAGTTCCTACGGAACCCAAAGCCAGTGAGCTCCCAAAAGGCCTCGTGCTAGGTAGGGATGGGAATATACATTTAAGGATCACTCTCCTAGGCGATGTGGGATGTCACAATCCACCCCCCTTAGGGGCCCGACGTCCTCGTCGGCACACCACGGCCAGGGTTAGGCTCTGATACCAAATTGTCACATCCCGGCCCCGGGCGAATCACTTCCCAGGCCCGCTTCACCACCGTAGCATGATATTGTCCGCTTTGGGCTTACCATTCCCTCACGGTTTTGTTTTTGGGAACTCACGAGCAACTTCCCAGTGGGTCACCCATCATGGGATTGCTCTAGCCTCCTTCTCGCTTAACTTCGGAGTTCCTATGGAACCCAAAGTCAGTGAGCTCCCAAAAGGCCTCGTGCTAGGTAGGGATGGGAATATACATTTAAGGATCACTCTTCTGGGCGATGTGGGATGTCACATGAAAGAACAAACAGAATCAACAAACAAGACAACTCAAACATGTCAAACTAACGTTAAAATCTGGAGGCCATTTCGGGTATTATTTGACACTTTCTCATCCTTAATCCGATCAATGCATTAACGCAACTCTAGGCAAAAGGCTTTCCATGGGTTTAATATTTAATACATGGTGCCGGAGTAAGGTAGTACTCCGAATATCGCAATGAGAATCTTTATAAATACGTTTGTAAGGTGACGTTTTTCCGAATCAATGTCACTGGGTGCGTATTTGAGCTTTGTCCCAGGCTCACAAGCTTACTCATATTTCGCCTTAGTACATACTCCTTACTTAAAAGTTAGGTTACTTCAAAAATATTGATGGATTAAACTATATTCTGCAATTAGGAAGCAAATGATGAAAAGATCCAAAGTGTTTTACTCTAATAGGCTTAATGACTAGAGTAAAATAAACTTGACAAAATATTCCTAAAGGCATATGAGCCATTCCAGGAATATATAGGCACATTTTGCCCGCACCAACTTTTCAACTATGCATCTGGAATTCTGACCAGGGGTTTACAATATGGTTCAGTGATAAGCTCATATTTATATATATATTACATCAAATTCACTTGTCTTTTCTTAGTTAGTTCCTTATATTTTTGAGCTATTTACTTTGTTTTTGTATTTTGTAGGATTTTTCAAGCAAAGAAAAGAAAAATAGCACAAGTGGGATTTTAAGTAACAAATTCATCAAAATTGCCCGTGCAGGTCAGCTGACTTTGGAAGCAAGTTGCGACCAGCTCAGAATGAATTAGAGAATGAGCCTTGTATTCTTGGAAAGCTACGGATGTCTATTTTTTGGAGCATTTCATGGATTCTAATATCATTTTTTTTAGAAAAAGTTATGGCCGTTTTAACACTAAAAGGTTCCTAAGAGGCTGAGCAATTTGTAACTGACAAGAAAACATTGAAAGCAATAAATCTAATAAAACTAGCAGCCAAAACTGATGTAGATAAGAACAAGCGAGCTGACCCCTATTCAAATATCAGATGAAATGGAATTAAAGATGAGGATTAAGTGGGAGTAATTGGCATAAAGGCAGCCCAAAGAGTTACAATTGTTTTACCATTTTCTCTCACTTATTGTCATCACTAAATGGCTGTTAGTGGGCTGAGTTATGGAGAAGAAATTGTGGCAGCAAGCAAGAACAAAAAGGCTGCAGGTTGCAGCGGCAAAGATAGGAAAAAAAAGGGAAGGAAAGGAAGGGGAAAAGGCAAGACTGCTGCATTGGGGAAGGAAAGAAAGGAAAAAAAAAGGCAAGACTGCTGCATTGGGGAAGGAAAGAAAGGAAGGAAGAAATCTTGGCATTCTCTTCTTTCGGTTTTATCTTCTCAAACTCATGTCTTTCTTTTGGTTTTATTTAAGAATAATATGTAACTAAATTTTTAGTAGTTAGGGGCTGTTTTGAAGCCCCAAATATGATTGCAGGTTTGTTATGACATTTCGTTTGAATTACTTTTATAAATGGATGAAAATTGGTTCACTACTTGTCTAATTGATGAATTCTTTATGTGTTTTCTACGGATGCATACTTAGTAAGCATATCTAGGATTCTAATGCTATGAATATGTGTATGCCTGCCTTTGTCGAATGACGACCTACATATGTTATAGAGTAGTACTTGTTAATTGCGATTACATGTGAACCAATTTCTAGGATAAGTAGGACAACACTAGTACTTACGATGCCTTGTGATGACTCAAACTCTTTTCGTTCTTAATGATTTCTACTTGTTAAATCTATGAACACGCCATTCTAGATTGCATGTTAGGGACTAAGTTAAGTTGAAAACGCCATTCTCTTAACATACTACATAAGAAAGAGTAATAGGTTGAGTTCTAACATTGAGCTAACTTGAGCATCTTCATCTGGAAATAGAAGGAATTTGAATGAAACATAACATGTTTGCATGATTATTTGGTGGTGGATAGCAATTCCCCTAACTCGTTTTTCTTAATTTGTGAACTACATAAAATCTGTTTTTGTTCGATTTAATTTAAATAACAAGTTAACTCCAAAAATCCCAAAAATTTGTGTGAGTGTAGCTCTGTATGTCTAGTGCTTTCATATAAAATTTCGTAGACTTTAGATAAGTGTAAGCCGGTCTAATAATTATTTTTCGGTGGCTAGTCAGTAGGGATAACAGCCCAGTTTTTGGGACATTTTAAGTAGTTAGATAAAACAATCTTCTGCGGGAAAGACCCTTATTTTTATATGCTACAATTGACAAATCTTAGTGTTAATAAGGAAAATCAATAGGACATTTGTGTGCTACTTTGTGGTGTGCTTTTAATCCTATGATTCGGAACTTTGAAAGATTAGATCTTTGAAAAGAGGATCATGAAGCAAATGATAAGGCTCCATTATGAAAGTTGAACGGAAGAAATAAAAAATTTTGAAGAGTTCCAACTATGAAGGGGCTATTTAAAGACAAAGCACTAAGCAATCTTACCAGTGAATACAACGGGTCTTTGCCTCGAGATTGGTGGATATGGAGATTGAAGCTACTAAAAGAAATGAATGGCCGCCTTTTCCAAAATATGCCCACGCAATATGCATAATCATTATGATCTTTGTGACACGACATTCGAGACCATACACTTGAATCTGAAGCATCTCTATTACTCTACAAGAAACCAGACCAACACAAAAGGAGAAGTTCAAATGGTACGTATTCCAGCTTATCCCAAAAGGCATGATCTTGGGATAATTATCTATCCTCAAGAGGAACATGTTGCCCTTTTATTTGTAAAGTTAGGGGTAATTACGGGACCATGGTTTTTCAAGGCCAAAGTAAGGCTGATTTGAATATTGCTACCTCAGAAGTTTGGTCATGGACTCGACAGCTTGAAGCGGAGCTGGACCAAACGAAGCAATGGTATCACCATCATCAGGTTTCGGGACAATAGGCAAAGTTAGTGACTCTGCTGGAATGACCATGTTTCTTCCGCAAGGCACGAGATTTGATCCGGGTATAGACTCAATCAGTTTCCTCATAAGTCTTCAAGTTCTTACAATATGGGATTTAGGGTGCGCCGCAAGTAATCACAACTCCTAAGAGGATGCAATATTTACTTCTAGATATCCTCTAAGATTTTCCTAGCTTAGAACAAGGTTTCCATCCTAAAAAGGTCTATCCCCGACTAGTTTAAATACACCCATCTAGGGTTCGTCTCTAGTAACGCAATCTCAATACTTTAGTTCTCTTGCCCACTACTTGAGTTTAAAATTGTTTGCTAACTTGACTGTTGAAGAGCCTTTGGCCTGCACACACCTTCTCCTTGGTCTTAGGCTTGTTCACTGTTATTCTCTGTTTTACAGGTTGCTCAAATTTGTGCCTCCACCATCTGCAGCGTTGCGTAGATTTGGTTCCAACAATTCATTCCCATGATTAGACATTTTTAACCTTATCTGGGCTTTGCGTTCCGATTTATTGGAGTCAAGGCTGATGTAGATAACATCTTCGTCGACCTTGAACTTCAGGATGCTATAATCTAAGGGGTTAAGATCTAAATCGAATTCTTTGTAGCTTGGTTGTTGACCCCCCGACTGTGATTGCTATGTTGTCTTATCTATGGCAGAGCTAGAGCTTCATTTTCCTTTCCTAGATAGTGTTCATACTTTCTACTGCCTAGCAAGGTGATCTCCCATGATATTTTTACTTAGCCGGGCGTTGGGTATCGAAGTAGTTGATGGTAAGATGAAGAGACTGTTTTCATCTTATGAAACTAGTTTTTTCCCAGTATGGCATTGTGTAGGGCTTAGCAAATCCATAACATGGAAAAATACTAAGTGATTGTAAGGTTCTGCCTGAACCGTCTTTTTCACCGTTCCAAGAGACTGGATGAGACTTTCATTGAAGGTGTGATGTGTAGTCTTGCTCTTGTTAATGATGTCTAGGATTCATATCATCTCAGCTACATCCTTGAAAATGATGTTGGCATCAGACCCGTTGTCTACCAAAAAATGGCCAACCATGGCGTTAGGGATTTAGACCTTGATGACAAAAGCGTCATCATGGGGTGAATGGATGAGAAGAACGTTATCATGAGGATATTTGAGTCAGAAATAAGTGGCTTGTTAATTGTCGCCACCATCCGGGGCTTCTTGCATGCCGTTTTTCTTTTGTTGTGGGTCTTTCCCTGCTATTCTTGTTCCCCATAAATGTAGTTGATGCTAAGTGTGTAGCTTTCGGCTGGATCTTGGTCTTTTGAGGGTTCTTGAGCTTTTTGGGGTTTATTTTTTGAAACCTTATGGTTATGGCATCGGGGCTTCGCTCATAAGTTCAGATCAGGGGTTATTGCTGGGATCTAGATAGACGCTAACTTTGCTACAGGTCTTATAAAGCAGGAGATGACTTCCTTCAAGGCTTTCACTCGTATTTCGAGGTCAACAAACCCCTCATGCTCTCTATTTTGCGAATCCTTTCAGAGCTTGTTGACTATTGCGTAACTCTGTAGTAGACTCTCCCAAATTCTACTCATAGGTGGGGTATCTTTGTTGGCACAATTGCACCGTGTGGTCACTGTTGTAGTCATAGTAGTAGTAAAGTGATCTGGTCGAAAGGTTCTTGAGTTTAAATTCTCAATGAAAGCACCACATTGTTAAACCAAATTCGCACATCACTGTGAGTGACAGAGATGCTCGAATCCATTTAAAGTAAAAGAACAAGCAACCATGAGTAAGCCAAAGACCATGGCGTGTGCGGGTCAAAGGCTCTCCAACGGTCAAGCTAATAAGCAACATTAATACTTAACCAATGGGTATAGAATAAGTGTGCAAAGATTGTATTACAAGATATGAAACCTAGAAGGGTGTACTTATAGCCTTCGAGGAGACGATTTTTTAGGATAGTTGAATTCGTATTAAATTGGGAGAATCCTAGAGGGTATCTAAGCAATAGATATTGCATCCTCTTAGTAGTGTGATTACTTGCGGCACATGTCAATCCTTATATTGTAAGGACTCCAAGATTATAGGAAACCTACAAATCATTCATTGCAGGATTAGATTCTTGAATCTTACAGAACAAGAATGGCCTATCTCAATAAAGGGCTTTACCCATTGATTCTAGAACAAGATAATGGTGGCATCACTAATCCATTTAGTCAGCTTCATTATGAAGGTTGTTGAGTCCATGACTGGACCTCTGAGGTAGGCCTACTTCGATTCGTCTTACTCGAGCCCTAGAAAATTACGGTCCTACACCTAGGGTCCTTGGATATAAGGAGTTTGAGTACTCTGACGTAGACAATAGAAAGCTCTATTTTTCCCTAAATAATCTGCATTATCTACATGGTCACTTTAAGAAAAAGGTTGAATGAGTTATGTGTGTTGAGGTGAAAAATATGCCAAAAAAGAAAATAAATGGTGGAGATTAAGCAAAAAAAATCTCTACCCTTCATTTATTGAAAAAATTATAAAAAAATCAATTAAGGCAACAAGGCAACAAGGCAACAAATAGGGGGAAAGACAAAGAAGAACATAAGACAACAAGGCAAGAAAACAAAAGCAAAACAATAAAAAGGAGGAAAGGAGCACATAAGGGTTAACGGCGAGGAGGAAAGAGCAAAATATTCAAAGGTTTAAAACGCCTTTTGATCTTTCTTGGTTTTGGCTTTTGTTTCTCTACTGTGCAGAAGTTGCAGATGCACCCCAAAACAAAGATGGAGGTGGGGACTTTGTAAAGTCCACCAATTCCCTATGGCAGCAACAAAAAGTCCAAAGCATCTTCATTTCCCTTCAATTCCCCTTTGTTCGGGCAGGAATTTCCCTCGCACAGCTCCCCGAAGAGGTGGCACTTTGTTGGTTGTCGGACGAGTTCTTGTTGCTTGGTGTGCTACAAGATAAGTTTATAGTTAGTTTGAAAGGTGCCTTTGTAGGGACAATTAAAACCAATAAAGATCTGAGCATGCCACTATTATCTCAGTATAACAGATTGATGAATAGAAGTGAATTAAGTTGATTACTTGCACCCCAAGTTACTTAAACTTCATGTTACCAAAGGATTGTCACATATAGGTTAAGTCTGCATTAAGTTCCTTTTCTAGCCTTGTAAACCAGGACTTTTAGTTCATAATCTTGTATGTCCACAAACGAAGGGAGTTCAAGGCCCTCTCAACCACTCTCACGATTATAGTTTACACTTAATGAAAATAGGCTTAATAACTTAACCAGATTAAAAACAAATGAAACTCTTAAGTGGGAAATAGTTGAAAATGACTTAGATACACGAAGGAAAGTATGTTTAAACAACATATATACTAACTATAAGTACAAACAGAAGGGACTCGGGCAAGATTTAAATTTGTAGGGCAAGGTTGAACTTCTTGCAGCCACTTTTCTTTAAGTTTACAGAGATTTTTATGCTAAGAGGGATGAAAAGTAAATAGGTTTTACACGAGGGAATCGATACTACAACACTAAATGAAGGTAGTAGAGTTTTTACACTAGACAAAAGATGGCTTTTTCTAAGGGAACTATAGCTAAAAGGATCTGGATCTGGATAAGATTCAACTTTCTGGGTACAAATTGGATTGAAAGCATAGTTTGTATGTCTTTTGATTGGTTGGTTGAGTGTTCTTGTCTCTAGTGTCTCTTTCTCCTTTTATCGGCAATTTGGCTCGACAGTCTTGGCTTTGCTCTTGGCCGATGGCTTTTGGAGGGCAGTGAGTCATCATCTATTTACTTCTTTATGCCATTAGAAAATGCTTTTTGGTTGGTGGTGAGTTGGTCTCTATCAACCATCACTTCCATCATAGGCACATGGCCTATGCCTTAGCTGAAGTGGCTCCAATTTGCTTTAGGCTTGTTGACTAGGCTTTGGACGAGTCTCCTTTTTACTTTGGCATCCTCGGGCCTTACTAACATAAAGCCCAACATTAAATATTAACCCAAACAGTGCCTCCTTTAATCATTGTTAAGTTTGCTAACCAAGATATTAATAATGATTAAATACTAACTGCATGCTTTAACTCGGGACTTGCACCACTTAGACATCCGTTTTCAAATAAACCTTTGCATTAACCCACGATCTCCAATGTTAACTAACCACCTGTTATATAACCTTCATTTAAATTTCTCGACCAACACCTCTAGCAATCCTTATTCTCTAAATTTCAAGAATTTCCAAAATTTCTCCCTACCCTCAATCTTCTCTTGCTTTCGTAGTTCTTTCTTGTTTTCTACCATCAATCTTCTTCCTTTTCTTCTTCAAAATCAATCAATCAATGGCACCCAAACTTTTCCCTGGATGTGAGTCTGGTGAAGGGATTGTTACTATGCATTGTCGACTGAACAACCTTCATCACCCTCTAGCTGGCCTGAACTTATCGATTTTCTTCGATGAGGGAGAAATGCATTCTTTGGGGTCTGCCTAGATTGCTCAAGTTCTTGTCGTAGTGGAGAATAACATACCCGCAGCCAATTGGTTCACCTCTAGCCTTTACTTCACCGAGGCTGCCATCTCAGCTTCCAAAGGTTTCCCACTAATGAAGGATAAAGCCTGGTCACAGTGGGTGGACAAAAGTGGATGGCCAATGGATCTACGAGCTCATCATGCTCTCCAAGGTCACGGTTATAGCCAAGTTCAAGCTTCTTACCACAACTTTCTTTTTGGGAAACAATGGGACCAACACATTTGACTTTAGAATAGGTCCAATGTCTCCCATGGTCTTTGACATGGCTCAAATTTTTGGCCTAAGGCCCTTGGGCAGATGAGTAAACATCACTCACGATTGGTCATCACCTTTTTGCCTGATTGCTGAAAGCTCAGGTGAATCTGAGTCTGGTAGTTGTTTGGAGTATAATTTCTCGACTTCAAGAGCTATATGACGTCCTACGTGGACTTCATCCCATTTGCAAAGAAGACCTTCAACCCGTCCTTTTCCACTGTAGATAGGGCTTAGGAACACATGTACTTCATTCTTTATTAGTTGAACAAGCATGTGTTCCTAAACAAGTCGAACAGAGTGAAGCTGGAATAGGTCCCTTTGGTGGATACCCTACAATCTTTCCATGATGTGGCCATGAGGCCTTTCCTTCTAGCACATCTCTACCATCTCCTCTATGAGATAACCAGAGGTGAACCTTTCGAGACCAACCACAATGGGCCAACCTGGATAACTTAGTTATGGCTTCAGTGGTACTTTCCCGAGTTTCACGCGCCCAACTTAGAGTTCCCCGAGTGAATGACTTTAGCCCATATCCTAGCAGAGGCTTATCCAACAAATCATTCGACCATCACCTGCCTCTACTTTTTCAGAGTCTGTCGAACTCAGGTAGACTTGGAGTGGGGTGCCTTTGTGCTCAGAAAGTACCTACGGTTCTCAAACTAAATCTTCCAAGATGCCTTCAGAAAGGATGCCAGTGGCTTTTGCAAGGAGAGGTTCATAAGTTGCATCTAATAGAGGGACCTGGCTTGGGGAGTGCATAGTGACCGCACAGGCTACAAGTACGGGCTAGAAGTCTACCGCCCTAATTTTTGTGATAGACAACTAAGATTTAGGCATGTGATCGCAGTGCCCTTCTTTGAGTCTATGCATTGTGAAACCTCTTATCGCCTCCATTCTCCCGCCGATATGACATTTGGGCAGCTCAACGCAGCTTGGAAGTGATGAGCAAAACCACCCATAAGCTTGTGGCATGAACTTTGAGTGCACTCTTTCTTTTGTCACTTGGTGGGAGGCCAAGTGGTCAAAGAAGTATGATGGAGACATCAGAGACGCCCACGATCGTCTCTTCATACAGGTTTTCTTCAATTCTTTCCCCAAGAATGAAAAGTTTGAGAACTGGAAGAAGGCAATCCACCAGAAGAACCAACTTCTTTTTATAGGTATACCCTATTACTTTTGTTTTTCTTCTCTTTGTGATGCTTTCATACTCTATCATTTGCTAAGTTTTATATTGGTCTTACAACCCGATGCAACTCTAAAGAAGTGGATATCGCGCTAGAAGAAGAAGCTGCAAATACTCTAGTTCTTCAAGATGCCGCTGCTGAGGTAGCAAGGCAAGGGGCAAGGTCCAGCCAAGTTGTTGGAGATACTGGAGACATCTCCGAGCTCTTTAGGGATTCAGAGGTCGAGGCTGGGCCTAAAGTGGAGACAAGGGCTCCTCGTCGGGCAAGGGCTACCATCGTGAAGTCTTCAGATTTTGGGCTCGAGGAAAGGCCCCAAGCTCAGCTTGCTTTGCCTGGCCTGAGGGCAACTCTTACCAAGAAGAAGACCAGGTCATAAACTTCTCAAGCCTCCAAATCTTCCTCTGCTCTTCCAGTTGATGCAGGCAAGAAGAAGCAAAAAACTGCCAGTAAGCAACTTAGTCTTAATTCTCTTCTTTTCAATATTTGATCCTTCTGAGTTTTGGGCTAACATACTTATTTCTTTTGTAATTAGGGTCTTTAGCTTCTAAGAAACCTGCCCCCATTTCTAAAGAAGGATAGTCGGGCGCAGAAGTCCAGCAAGAAGATAAAGAAGTCTTTGCCAAGATCCTCGAGGAATTGAAGGTATAACTTTCATACCTTAAGCACTAGGTTACTCTTAAAGTTCATTTTCTCTGACACTTGTGGCCTTCGCTATTTGCTTGAAACAGGATACTAGAGTAGAGGCGACTTCCAAGCCAGAGTCTTCCTTTTCTCCAGCCCGATCGGTGCATTCTTTTTGTTGGAAGTATGCCCACAAAGCCACTCATTTGATGTAATAGCTTTTGGAATACTTATCGTGTTAAACTATTATATGTTTAATGAAGGGCAAAGCTTATTGTTAATCACTATTTATGGTATTATGTGTCTAAGCAATACGGGAATCCAAGGAATGTATTTAATCTAAGAGAGCCAAAGGATTACCAATCGGGCATTGATAATTTGCTAAAGTTAGTATGTGTTATGTTAACTCAAGCGTAAGTATGACTACTCTCAAGTCATTTATTGTTAGACACTAAGATAAACACATACGTGCTCAAAAGGTAATTGAGTACATTGAACTACGAACAAAAGAGAGTTCAAACATACATGTCATGTAAGAACTCAAAAGTTCCAATATACAAAGTAGTCATTTGACTTGAGGCATCATATATGTCTAATGGTTAGGTCCTTGATCTTTGATCATGTCAGAATTTATATATAAGCTGTTTTCTTTCACTCATATAACTATTTGATTTAGTTCATCAACCCGAATAATGAATAAAAAAAAAAATTAAGATATCTACTCAATCCATTCCAACCCTTGCATTCCATTAAGAGTGTCCATGACATTGTTAGGGTTAAGCTATCTAATCATGTAGGTATATGAATGCACAACAAGGGATCTCTAACCTTTCATGGTGGAGGGAGAATACTCTGAGATATGATTCGGGAGTCTTTGGCCAAAACATACGAATATGACTTAGGAAGTTTGTTCCAAATCATATTCAATTGAATCATATAGAGAAATATCACATTGGATAGTAGACATGAAACAAGCTATCACTCAAACAATGTGATTAAGAGTATTGTATTAGAGAATGACCGTATTGCATTGTAATTGTAACTGGATAGGTTCTCTAACCACTTCTACTTAGCTTGGGTAGCCATGACATACTGTTAGGTGTCACTCACGATTTGTGGAAGCCCTGAAGATTAGCAAACACTAATATTCATCATAGGGAGTATTGAAATGTAGTTTCAATTCACAATCGATTGTTAAGAGTAACAATCGCCCACTGCATTGCTAATTGGAACCTAATGGATCATACATCGAGTAAGGATGAAAGTGAAGAAATATAAATGAGATGGATAAGCATTTAAATGGTTTAATTGGGAATGGTCAACCTTAATTAATTAGTTAATTAATTATATAAAAGGTTCGTATTGGGCTTTCAAGTTTGCCATTCACATGTAAGGTGGTATAAAGGCAACTTTATAGACATTCTCTCACTAGGGTTTTCTTTGAGGCAAAAGAAGAGAAACTTTTTCTCCCTTTTTCTCTATAGAGGCCGGCCACTTAGGGGAAAAATAGCTAGCAATCCTTTCTTCCTCTAAGTCATCCATTTTATCTTCACACCTCATCTTTGGTGTGGAGACTTAGAGACACCAAACTTTTGGTGTTCTTGGAGATCATTTCCTCACATCCTCAAGGAGCAAATGAGTATCAAAAGGAAGAAAATCACAAGGAAGATCTGAGGAGCTAGGAGGTGACTTGAAGGCCCTCCACTTGGGTGAATCCTTTATGTAAACAAGGATGAGCTTCAAGGGTAACGAATCTCAAAATCCTTTCTTCTCTTTAATGTAGTTAAAGAGTTTTGTGGTTCACCATTCACTAGGCTTCAAAAGTCATGGGTTTTAGAATTGTTTTTTAATGCATGCCTACCTTGAAGTGTTATTAGTTTGCTTATGTGTTCAAATGTTCTCACATGTTCTTAGCTAGGACAAAATTTATCCTTCATTTCCCCTCCTTAGGCCAAGCCTTCACAGGTATATTTATCTTTCAATCTTGGTCAAGTTTGTAATTTTCCAAGTTTTACAACTAACCACCACTTTTATTATTTTCCAGGCAAAGGTTAAGGCACATACACCACAAGTCGGGTAGACCTCAGCCCCTACTTCTTCTACTCATCCTCTTCCCATGGTGGTGACTCCCATTTCTCAGTTCAATCCAACAACTGGGGAGTTGCTGCATTACGTGAAGGATGACAACACTTCGGTAAGTTCTTTTCGTCTAGCTCTTTTGATTTTCCTTTTAAGTTTTCTTTCAAATTCTTCGTTGTTTTACACTTTGTGTTTCCTTTCTACCAGTCATCTCCAGTGCACAAGGCCCCCTACCAGCAACCACCAGCCTTTGGGGAGCCAATAGTTCTTAAGATACCTATGGTCTCAAAAGTAACTAGCCCGAGGGCTCCCTAAGCTACTTCTTCGACTAGTCCGCATGTTTCCCCCAAGGCAGCTACAATAACAGAGGCCCTATAATCCAAAGCTCAAGGGCTAGCTCAGGTATATAAGTAATTCCATTTTGTACTTTCTTCGATTTAAGTATAAATTGGTCATTTAACTCATTCTTTTCTTTATTTAAAAATAGGCTTCTGGTGAGGGCTCAGGCAAGTCCCCTAAGCTTGCAGCACACAAGGTGGTTCTTCATCGGCCTCCTAAAGCCTCTAGGGTCACAGGGAACCTCATCCCTAAGTCCAAGAAAGCTGCTGCTGCTATTCTTGCCTTCGGATCTCTTCGTTTTATCTCCATTGAAGTTGCTTCCACTGCTGCTGCTTCTAGAGGAGCTGGAGTAGTGCCTCCCCCTTTGACATCCATTCCAGCCAAGACCTCTTTGCCTGAACTAGTCGTTTAGGAAGATTAGGACAAGGTTGAGGTCCCCAAGGCATCCCTCCGAGCCTTAAAACCTCCAAAATCAACGTTGGGTCTTCAAGGAGTGGATACAAAGGGACTTTACTGCTTCCTTCGGCTCTTACTAAGTTATATAAGGCTCAACAAATGTCCAAGGTCCAGTATGAGTCATTTCTCTCCTTCTTCGAGAACCTGAAGGCTTTAAGGGATTAGCACATTCAAGCTGAGAGGCAAGCCAACAAAATAAAGTGTTACAAAAAGAAGCACACCAGAACTTTGACTTCTCTATAGTAGTTGGTGGAAGAGGGCTCAGCCATAGAAGATAGGATCATGGTGGTGACCTTCGAGATCCAGAAGTGGGAAGAGCAGCTTTCAACATTAAAGGGTGAACAAATGACCCACTCGAGTAAACTTTGTTAGAAAATCAAGGACGTGAAAAGGGTTAACCAAAAAGTGGAGGACTCCAAGGCCCAACTAGCCAATAGCAGCGTAACTTTAGAAGAGACTGGCAGGATTTTTACAATTATGCAAACTTATTACTCTAGAATAGCTGCCTTAGCTAAAAATGTAAAACTGTTAGGCTAGAGTCTTTGTAACTTTTTCCAATATGAATAAAAGATCTATTATGTCTCATTTGACTTGTCCATCTACATCTAACTATTAAACCAAAGCTCCAACACTTCTCCTAATGTCTAAACTTCATGAATGTAACAGTCTCTAACATCCCATAGAGTTGGGTGATATTTCTTTACGAACTTAGCATTAACTGAATGCCTTTGCAAGTTTCCTTCCAAATCTACCAAGTAATATCATCCTCTGTCTAACACTTGGTTGATAACGAAATGACATTTCCAAGTGGGACTCCACTTCCTAAAACCTCTAACCTGGGCTCCCAATGGTAGAACTGGCTTCTAGACCAACTCTCATTCTTTGAAGGTTTTCAAGTTCACTTTTTTGTTGTATGCTCAGGCAACAACTTACTTCCTTTCTTGGATTTTGTTCAATTTGGGCTACATCCAACGTTGATTTCCATAGGGAGTACATCATCTTACTCGAAAGTTAAGGTATAAGGGGTAGTCCCAGTTCCTGCTCTCTTTAAGGTTTTATAAGCCCAAAGGGTATCTCCCAACTTCTTATGCCATCTTTCTAGGCTATCTGCCACCATTCTCTTAATAATATTCACCAAGATCTTATTGCTAGCTTCTAGTTGACCATTTGATTGGGGATAATAAGGACTATACTGGATCATCTTTATCCTGAATTGTTTGCAAACTCCACCACCTCTTTCGAGATAAAAGATAGCCCTCGGTCTGTAATAATTATCTCGGGCACCCCATATCTATGTAAGATTTTGGTTTCAATGAATCTTTTCACATTAGCTAAAAAGATAGTCTTTACAGCTGAAGTCTCTACCCACTTGGTAAAGTAGTCAGTTGCTGCAATTATGAAGGTGTGTCCCTTGCTGGAAGCTAGGTAGACTTGCCCGATGAAGTCCATTACCTACCCTCTAAAAGGCCATGGCTTCATTACTGGATTTATAGGTACTAAGGGTACATGTTGGAGAGGTCCTTGTCTTTGACATCCTTCACGTTCTCTAGTATAAGCCTTACAATCTTTCTCCATGTTGGGCCAAAAATAGCCATACGTTCTCAACAACCACCTCATCTTGGTTCCAGCTTGATGTGTTCCATAAATACCTTTATGTACTTCAACCACCCTCATTAACTCTTCTAGGCCTAAGCATTTTAACAGAAATCCATCTGGAGTCTTCCTTAACAAAGCTTTGTCACATATGACAAACTTAGTTTCTTGCTACCTAATCTTCTTACTTGTGGGGAAACAAAGGTCTTTCAAGTACTGAATAATTGATGTTCTCCAGTCTTCTATTTTAGGTTTTTTGGTCATTACATCAAGGCTGAACCCTCTTTCAAAGATAGAGGGGAGATTCCTCATTTGTACCTCTACATTCACCTCAAATCTTCTTTCTTGAATATGTGCTCCAGAAGCGAACAATGCCATCTCATTAGCAATTAAATTTGCTTCCTTGGGAATATGGTCGATTGGTACTTTAGTTTCCCAATAGCTCAACAATTAAGTGGCTGTCAAATAATAACCTGCCATTGTGATGTGTCTGCATTTGTAGTCTCTATTCAACTGGTTAATTACTAGCTTAGAGTCACCATATATCTCAACCTCAGTTGCCCCTAACTCTATCAAGATTTCCAAGCCAATTATCAATGCCTCGTACTATGCCCTGTTGTTGGTAGTATCTAGATAATTTAGAAGGAATGAATAGCAATGTTGAACTCCCCTAGGATCAATAATGACAATCCCAGCTTCAGCAGCATGTTGAGTACAAGATCCATCAAAATACAACCTCCAATGAGTGATTCATAGGCTAGTTATTCTTCTCACTTCTTGCTGGATCCATTCTTCCTTGCCCGAGTGATCTTTACTTGGTGGGATCCAAAGATTGGCCACTTCCAGAGTTCCTGGGATGTTGGCAAGTTCATCCTTTCATTCTTGGTGTTCGGTCAAGAAGTCTGCAATTACTTGCCCCTTTATTGCCCTTTGGGGTATATACTGGAAACTGAACTTTGATAGTGCTAGAATCCACTTCCCAATTTTTCCAGTTAGCATTGGTTTAGACAGCATGTATTTTATCACATCAGTCTTGGCAATGATATGGATGTGGCAAGGCAACATATAATGCCTTAACTTGCAAGCAGTGAAGTATTTGGCTAAACATAGCTTCTCGATTGGGGTATATCTTGTTTCCACTTCAGTAAGGATCCTACTGAGGTAGTATATTGGTTGCTCTTTTCCCCCTTCATTGTTTTGGGCCAACAAACTTCCTATTGACTTTTTAGAGGCAAAGATATAAAGCTTCAAAGGTTTCCTTCTCTGAGGAGGCATAAGTGATGAGTCCATATTATACTATATATTTTACCCTAATCTTAGTATTAATTTATTAGTTATTTTGGTAGAATTTTAATACTTTGTTATACATTTTCAATGTAGGACATTCAACTTCCTCTGAAGCAAAGATGTATTTAAACAAATGAATTTTGGAGTGATTCCAATTGGAGGATGTTCTTGTGCCTTTCAACATGATTGTATCAAAATTTCAGATTTTTCTACCAGGCCGTTTGACCGTGGCGAAGAAAAGAAGGCCCAGCGCAAAGCTTTTCCAGATTGACGTTTCTGGACGTTTTGGGTATTTTGGAGGTCAAGATGGCATATTTTGAGGAAGATTCCTTCTGAGGATTTGTAGGGGACATCTTCAGCTTTCAAAAGAGATCTTTTAGGACCAAATCAGAGTTGATTTGGTCTGTCAAATGACTAATTTTCTGAGAACTCCGAATTATAGTTCAAATAGGAAACCTTTTATTTTCTGTTTTATTATTTTATTATGTTTCCTAGTTTTATTCTAAGACCTTTTACTAGGAGGATTTAATCAGAGTAGTATAAATAAGGCTTGTTAGCCATTAGGGTTTTTTACGCAGCATTGGAGGAGAATACACGCACTACTCTACAGGGTTTTTGAAGTTTGTTTTCTAGATGTTTTCTATCTTTTTTCTATTTCAACAAATTCTTTTTGTTTTATGATTTTTTGTAACTAATTTCCGTTTGCTAGGGCGATGCCTTGAGCCTTAGCATGAATTTGTAGTTTCTATTTAATTGCTTATGATTATACATGCATGCTTTGAATTATTAATCATTGTGTTTTAAACTGTCTCTATATCTTAATGCTTAGCTACCATTAGGATGTTTAGATAAGTAATCGGATGCAATTTGGTTGGAATGCCACTGGGGAATTGAGTATTGCTTCTTATGATTGGTCGTTGTAATTTCACCTAGGGCGAATGCCACGTCTTAGGGGTTGCATGGTTTTTGAAAGGGTTTTTACAAAGCATAATGAGTCATGCATGTTTATATTTGATCTGAATGCCACAGACAGATTGCATGTTTAATATACGTTCTAGCTTGAATGCCACAAGTAGAATATGCATAAGGAAAACCTAACCTTCAGAGTTGCATATGTAATTCATAAGTAATTGGTAAATCTACATAGGATTGTCAAGGGGACGGCGGAACCCTAGGCTTTTACAATTTGGTTTTCAAAACGTTTTCTTTTGTTTTCTTTACTTTGTCAATTTATTTAATTGTTTAATTTAAAATTCGTTTTTAATATTATAGGTCATAAAATCAACCTCTTCCAAACTTTATTTTCAAATAATTAATTGAGATTTGGTACTTACATAAATTATTCATTCAATCCCTATGGAAAACAATTTAGGGTACTACAACTACCTTGTTCTCTTGCAAGTATTTTTAAGTGTTTTATCCCTACTTTTGCAAGTGGGAAAAATACCTATCAATAAGCACTGGTGGAGAGGCTAGGCAAGCTTTTACTTTGTCAAACGCCTCTTGGTGTTGTGGGCCCCATTCAAACTCTTCTTGATTCTTTAGTCTTAGTAAAGAAGTCAATGGTCGGATTTTGCCAGCCAAATTAGCAATAAACCTTCTCAAGAAGTAGATCTTTCCCAATAGCCTTTGCAATTGCACTTTGTTGGTGGGGGAAGGTGACTCCATTATGGCCTGGGCTTTGTTTTTGTCTATCTCCACTCCCTTTTGATGAACAAGAAATCCTAAAATGTTGCCCGATCTGACTCCAAAAACACATTTCTTAGGATTTATTTTCAACTTATGGGTCCACATTCTCACCAAGGCTTGCTTGAGGTCTTTTAAGTGTTGCTCTTTAGTTTTAGAATTCACCAAAATGTCATCAATGTATACCTCCATGCTATGCCCGATTAAATCATGAAAAATGGCATTCATTGCTCTCTGATAGGTAGCACCAACATTTTCAGCCCGAATGGCATGACTACATATTCATATGCCCCTACATGTCCTGGGCACCGAAGCCATTTTTATTTGATTATATCCAACATTTCCATCCATAAAAGATAGAACTTTGTGTTTTGCAACTGCATCTATGGATAGGTCAGCCATATGCATGAGGTATTCATCTTTAGGCATGGCTTCATTAATGTTTCTATAGTTGAGACAACATCATATGGCATTAGTTACAACTTTTAATAAAAGTACAATGTTAGCCAACCACTCGACATACTTGGCAGGTCTAATAAATCATGCCTTCACCAACTTCTCGATCTCTTCTTTGACCTTTTCTTCTATCTTCTTTGACATTCTTCTCGGTGCTTACTTCACAGGCTTGCACCCTTTCTTGATAAGCATTTTCTGCTCAACTAAACTGGGGTCCAATCTAGGCATCTCTGTGTAATGCCATGCAAAGAAATCCTTGAACTCATGCTAAAGGTCTACCATCTTTGCCCGATCTCCAGTTTCCAACAAACCATTGAGTTGTATTGGCCTTGGATCCTCCTTAGTCCCCAAATTAATGGTTTTTAATAGGTTGTGTACTTCAAGTGCTATTTATCAGGCTCTGTACACAAAAATTCAACTGACTTTGGACCCTCAGAAACATCATTTGGCCAGTCCAAGTCATAACTCAACCATGTGAATGAATGTCTCTATTTCTCTTCCCAAAAACTCTTCTTCCTCTCTGTTCTTGGTGCTTGAAGCTTCTTTCTCCCACTTTGTTTCCTCCTTGGCTGAGCTCTCTAATGAGTCCATACTATACCATATATTTTACCCTAATCTTAGTATTAATTTATTAGTTATTTTGGTAGAATTTTGATACTATGTTATATATTTTCAATGTAGGACATTCGACTTCCTCTAGAGCAAAACGTATCTAAACAAATAAATTTTGGAGTGATTCCAATTGGAGGATGTTCATGAATCTTTCAAGATGATTGTATCAAAAATCCAGATTTTTCTACCAAGCCGTTTGACCGTGGTGATGAAATAAAGGCCCACCGCGCAGCTTTCCCAGATTGACGTTTAAGGACGTTTTGAGTATTTTGGAGGTCAATATGGCATATTTTGAGGAAGATTCCTTCTGAGGATTTGTAAGGGACGTCTTCAGCTTTCAAAAGAGACCTTTTGGGACGAAATTGAAGTTGATTTGTTAGGTCAAAAGTGTGATTTTCTGAGAACTCAGAATTCTAGTTCAAATAGGAAACCTTTTATTTTCTGTTTTATCATTTAATTATGTTTCCTAGTTTTCTAAAACCTTTTTAAGGTAGAGTTTTATTTTCTAGTAGTATAAATAAGACTTTGTAGCCATTAGAAGAAGAGGGAGAACACACGCACTACTCTAGAGGGTTTGTGAAATTTATTTTTTAGGTGTTTTCTATCCTTTTTCTATTTCAATAGAATTTATTTCATTTTATGATTGTTCGTAACAATTTTCGTTTGCTAGGGAGATGCCTTGAGCCTTAGCATGAATATGTAGTTTTTATTTAATTGCTTATGATTATACATGCATATATTGAATTATTAATCATTGTGCTTTAAATTGTCTCTAAATCTCAATGCTTAGCTACCATTATGATGTTTAGATAAGTAATCGGATGCAATTCGGTCGGAATACCACTGGGGAATTGACTGTTGCTTCTTGTGATTGATAGTTGTAATTTCACCTAGGATGAATACCACGTCCTAGGGGTTGCATGGCTTTTCAAAGGGTTTTCACAAAGCGTAATGGGTCATGCTTGTTTATATTTGATCTAAATACCATGGACGGATTGCATGTTTGATATACGTTCTAGCTTGAATACCACGAGTAGAATATGCATTAGGAAAACCTAACCTTCAAAGTTGCATGGGTAATTCATAAGTAATTGATAAATCTACATAGGATTGTTAAAGGGACAACAGAACCCTAGGCTTTTACAATTTGGTTTTCAAAACGTTTTCCTTTGTTTTCTTAACCTTGCTAATTTCTTTATTCATTTTAATTAAATTCGTTTTTATTATTTTTAAATTCAAAATCAACATTTTCCAATCTTTGTTTTCAAATAATTAGCTAAGAATTAGTTTACTTAAATTATTTATTCAATCCCTGTGGAAAACGACCTTACTAGAGCTGTTTATACTACAACTACCTTATTCCCTTACAAGTATTTTTAAGTGGTTTTATCCCTACTTTTGCAGGTGGTAAAATCCCTATCATTCTCCCTCACTTCTTTTCTTTCTCTCCCATACACTAGCAGTCTCTTGATTAAGTACCTGACTACAATCACTTGGTCCTTCCTCCTCTGTTCTGACATCATTGGTGTTGGGGGGGTTGGGACAATGTGAAGCCTATCCCATTCCTCCTTGGTGAGAAACAACCCTTGTTCTAGGAGCTTTTGGGCTATCACCTTAGTAGGACGGCCGTTCTCATCAGCTCCTAAACGCTGCAAGATCCCAACACTTGGATTGTAAAAACTTGCTTCAGGAATATTGGCTATGGGGAGAAATGGTCGTGACTCGGCCTTCACAATCTCCCAAAATCCCAGTTCCTCAGCTCTGGACTCATGGTTGACAGTAATGATAGGAGCATATTTATGCAACTTAGTTAGCTTGTTTTCTTGCATTTACATAGTTAGTTTCCATTTATTTTAGTATTTTAAGCTATTTTCGTGTGTTTGTAGGTCCAATTGACTAAAATGGCAAGAAAGTGCAATTTGGAGCAGTTTTGGGCTTAAATTATGCATGGAGCAAGGTGGATGGACATTTTTGAAGATCAAAAGAGGCTAGGAATGTGCTTAACATCTGGAAGAATTAAATCAAAGACTTGGAAGATAAGAAATCAGCTATAAAGAAGGAACATTATCCAAATTTCCTTATCTTATCTAAACCTTATCTAACCTTATCTTATCTTATCCTATCCTAATCTTTTCCTACCTTAATTCCAATTGTAAAGAGGACTCATTTTCACATTAAATCACCTAAATATCAGGTTTTAGAAGCCTTATTTTCATGCCCTAAGTTTATGCCACATGTAACCTTTCTAGAAGTTCTAGAATCTGCCACAAGGACCATTCCTTGTCCTCCTTAGAATCTGATTGAAAGTGTCCTTGTTCTTTGTGATTTGGAGTCCTAATTCCTCTCATTTTCAGCCCAATTTCGTGTCTTCCCTTCACCCTATAAATACATGATGTCGCAGCACTCATAAACCACCACCCTCTACCACAATCTCACACCACACCATCCACCACACCTGCGACTGTGCTTGCCATTCAAAACGTTGGATTGTTGGAGCGTTTATAGGTGTATTCTATTCTTTGTTTTCAATGTTTAAATTTAATTATCTTTATTTTGTGAACATGAGGAGCTAAACTCGTTTTAGCTTAAGGTGGATTCAAAGCCATGAACATATATGTGATATGAATTGATTTCATCCAATTATTGTTTCATAAATCGTGAATGCAATTTGCTTAACTGCTTGATTGATAACTTATTCTTGTATGTTGATTAAGGAGGCCTACTTAGTTTGCATGCATGAATTTGATGCTAGAATATAAAGGAGTTTCACGTAATAGTTATTCACTTATATTCACAAGTAGTGGAAGTCACTAGTCATGATTGTGTTAAGTGAATCCTTGGCAGGAGTCTCATGCGTTTCATATAGGGAACTTGAGAAAGATAATTTGGTTGTAATGCATATTCATTCAATTCAATGAAATAAGGAAAATCTGAGCAATTAACTGGGGGCATTGTCATTCATGGTTTAAAGGAATAATAACTGGAAATCGATTTGTATGCATATGTGTCATGTGTGGAAATGAACCCTCTAGCTAGCCATTCACCCATATTTCACCCAATTTCGTCCAAGTTGTTTAGAGTCTTTACAATCAACTTGTTTTTACCTTAATTTCGTCCAAAATCCAATCCCCCTTTACTTGGTTGTGTCTTTTAGTTAGAATTTGTCCAAATTTATGTTTTTAAGTGTTTTGAGTCAACGTTAAGTTAGAATTCGTCCAAATCACCCTTTAGAGTCTAGTTTGAGTCTATTTGATTGTTTTGTGCTGTTTTGAGTCTTTTTAGTTTGTTTTGAGTCATATAAGTCTAGTTAAGTTTTTTAAGTTTAGTTTTGTGTTTTTAAGTCAGTTTAGAGTAGATTAGCATCCCTTCTAATCCCTGGCCTAGAACGATCCCTACTTTCATATACTACAATCATAGGGTTTTAATTCGAGTGTTAGAATATTTCACATCAAGCAATTTGTTGATGTAAAGTGAAGGGCACTTGACAGACTTTGGTGAATCCAATCCCTACCTAGCAATGCTCCATAAGTAGAGCTGCTATCCACCATAAAGAATGCCAACATGATTTGATTAGATCCCAAGTCAACCTCCAAGGGCAATATCCCATAGGTTATGGCGATTGCTCTAGAGAAACTAGAAACTGTTAGATTAGTGGGAATAAGATTTTCCTCACTTCTACACAACCTCTTCATTTGTTTAAGTAGGAGCACGTTGACAGCTGCTCCGCCATCTATCAACACATTTTTTAAGGGTACTCCCTGTAGATAAGCTGTTATGTATATGGGCTTGAGATGGTTTGCCAAGGCTAGGCTCGATCTACTGAACACCATTTGGTCAGAATACACCCTCTCAGGCTCCTTTCGTGCAGGTTTGGGTAATTCTGCCATGCTTGATCCATTTTTCCCAACTTCTTCAATGTTATCAGTGCCATCATTGGTTCTAGTGCCAAGTAATCACCCTCCATTATGGTTGGTTGATCTGGTTTGGCGCAAAACACAATTGATACAACATATATGTTTACATGGAAGTTACTAGGTCTAGGTACCTCTTCTTGTTTTTTCCATCCAATCTGATACACAAACTCATCCATCCAAGCCTGAGCATCCTTGGTTAACATTAACTAGGGCACCTCCTCCTTTACTACTATATCAAAGTTAAGTAATTGCCTTGGGGTTTCACAGGGTGCACCTTCCAATCTAGGTGAATGTATCCCCCTCTCAAGGGAAATGGTCCTAAAACAGAAAGGCTTTGGTGTAGGCATCATCACTACACTATCCTAAGCTCTTTTTAAGACTCTGTACTTTCCTGGATGGGGATTCTGAGGTACATGATTTCCTTCATCCTCCATTTTACTAATAACTCTTTTTATCTCTTTTTAGCTTCTCCATTAGAGTTGTTTTCTTCTTCCTGGTGTGACCTCTTCAAACTTGACATTTCTAGAAGCTTCTGAAATGGTAAGGATTTTTAATGAGTTCATATGGGCTTTCTATTGTCTTTGAACTCTCCTTATCATAGATGTTCCCATCTCTTGAACATGTCTCCTATCTTTCACAACTATGTACCGCTTTCGACCAAGTCGGGCTAAGTTCTTCTTAGTAACTGAGGGAACTGGGTTCATGGTTCTCTCTCTCCATCCTTGCCTTGCACTACCATGATAACTTGGCTGGGGAGGTTTCACTTCTACCTATATTGTCCTGATTTCCTTGTTCTCAACTTCTTCAGAGACTTTATAGTTTCTAAATACCTTAGATAAGCTTTTTGGTTCTGAATCTCCACCTAACCTTTGGAATACATTCTTGGAAGCTTCCTTCTTTGCTACCTGAATAACACTTATGCGGGCATCTTGCTCTTCCATCTCTTTTCTTTTACCTAACTCTTGATCAATAATGGCACCTGATGCTGGTACCTCTAATTCACATTCACATTGACATTTACTGCATAAAACCACTCCCTTGATTATAGCTGCTTGAGGTCTGTCGGACAATTTTTCTGATACCTTCAGATGGCCTAACAGCCTGCCTTCTCTCACCATTCTCTTCCCAAGTAGCCCTTCCTTTTTCATTTCTCAACCCAGTTAAGGTTAATCACATTGATTGGAGCTTCTGGGAATGGATATGTGTCAATCATCATGTTAGCTTGGGGGTTTTTTTAACAACAGCTTTCCCTTGACCATGAGATCCTAGATCCAATACCTGAACTGCACTCAATTGGCTATGGAATGGTTGAAGGTGTACTGAAGTTTACAATACTTTTTCCCTCTTAGATCTTCTAGTTTGGGCATATTTTTGGTGTTGTCGGGTAAGATTACCCTGGCCTTTACTAACTCTTCATAGATGTCAACCGCCTTTCTTAAATCAAATGAATAAGTCTGGTACTTCAGGGGCTTTATAGGCACAAAACCTCCATCATTTATAACAACCTTCTGATCCTTGACAGGTTGGACTAATCCTTTCACCATCAAAGGTTTGAATGCGGTGGTCATCTCTGTTGTGCACAAATTAATTCCTTCTCCCACACTGCTGTCATTCTCTCCTGGTTCTAAGCCTTCAAACTTCAATTGGTGTATTGGGGCTTTGTTCTTGTAGAAAGGGCGCACTTTAGACGAGTGTTTCACTTGTTGTTCCTCAGTCAACAAATTTTCATACTTGGTAGCTACAATCACCAACTCCTAAAGCTCATTAAACTGTACATCATAAAACTTTTTCCTCAAAGGTAGCCTTAAAGCCTTATGGGCAATGGCTATGAGCTGGGCATGATTGATTGGAAACTGGCATCTTATCCTTATCCTTTTAAACCTTATCATGAAGTCCTCTGTAGACTCATGTTTATAATGTTTCACTTCCACTAGATCATTGATGGTCATCTTAGGCTCTACCTTATAGAATTGCTCGTGGAAGGTTATATTCATCTGCCCCTGGTTGGCAATGGAATTAAGGGGTAATAAAGAGTACCACTGAAATGCCAAGCCAACCAACGAATTCCCAAACAGCCTCAATTTGTAGTTAGGATTATCTTCAAATGCTACGCAGTAGTTGGAAAATTTGAAAATGTGGTATCTAGAAGACACATTACAATCCTCCCCACTAAAGGTTGGGAACACGGGCATCTTGAAGTTGAGGGGAAAAAGGTTCTGCTCATCAATATACTCAAGGTAGGGCTTTTGGTATGTGATCCTGAACAGAGGGCGAGCCTGTGGTTATTGGTTAGCTACGTTGTTGTGCAGGGTATAAGGAGGTCCCCACTTTGGGCTATGCTCATTGCCTGAGAAAGCCTAATTATGTGGCTCTGGCTGTCTCCACCTAGCTTCTCATCCCTTATTAGCCAACTGTGGTGGCCTAGAAGGGGGAGGTTTGCCCACAGTTAGGGACAAAACTTTTCCAACGGACTCTCCAACTTGCTTAATCATTCCAAACTTCCTTCCTTCTAGCTTGATCTGCCTTTACCCTTTATTAGGAATAATAGAGGGTCGGGCAAACATGTTTCCTGGATGTTTTCTTCCTCAGGTTGACTAGCTTTAACATCTTCGTTCTTCTACCCCTTATCCTTCTTTTCCTCGAGCAAGGGAAACAAAGGAATCACTAGCTCTTTCTCAAGGCTTGCTTCTCTAATCACTTCTCTGGCATAATCATCTCTTGGTGTGGAGTACTCTAACTCCAACTTTGTCTGCAAAGTTCTTGTTAAGGAACAGAGTCTGCTAACTTCTCAACACTTGCACCATAGTAGCTTGTAAGTCTTCATTAGTAACTTTTCCACCTGACTTCTCAGAATAAGTTAGGCTTTCCAGAATAGCAGGACCTCATAGGGAGGGAAAATCTTTCCGGTGATCCGTTATTTCTATCAAACGATGGTGTTGCCCATATTATGTTGTCCACCTAAAAGTTTGCTCATTCATTCTTCTTCTTGGCATACAAAACTACCAGGGTCCCACCGGGCTTGCCAAAACTATGTTTGGGTAGGAATTTCCCTCGCACAGCTCCCCGAGGAGGTGGCATTTTGTTGGTTGTCGGGTGAGTTTTTGTTGCCTAGTGTGCTGCAAGATAAGTTTATACTTAGTTTGAAAGGTGCCTTTGTAGGGCCTTTGGTGTTGGCCTTTAAGCTCACAATCAAAACTAACAGAGATCTAAGTGTGCCACTATTATCTTAATATCATTGATTGATGAATAGAAGTGAATTAAGTTGATTGCTTGCGCTTCAAGTTACTTAAACTTCTTGTCACCAAAGGATTGTCATAGATGTGTTAAGTCTACATTAAGTTCTTTTTCTTGCCTTATAAACAAGGACTTTCAGTTCATGATCTTGTATGTCCACAAATGAAGGGAGTTCAAGGCCCTCTTAACCACCCTCACAATTACAATTTACACTTAATAAAAATAGGCTTAATAACTTAACCAGATTCAAAAACAAAATGAAACTCTTAAGTGGGAAATAGTTTAAAATGATTTAGATACATGAAGGAAAGTACGTTTAAACAACAAATCTACTAACTATAAGTACAAACAGAAAGGACTCGGGTAAGATTTAACCTTGTCGTGCAAGGTTGATCTTCTTGCAGCCACTTCTCTTTGAGTTTACAGAGATTTATGCTAAGAGGGATGAAAAGTAAACAGGTTTTACACGAGGCAATCGATACTACAACACTAAGGGAAGGTAGTAGAGCTTTTACACTAGACAAAAGATGGCTTTTCTAAGGGAACTATAGCTAAAAGGATATGGTTCTAGATAAGATTCAGCTTTCTAGGTACGAACTGGCTTGAAAGTAGAGTTTGTATGTCTTTTGATTGGTTTGTTGAGTGTCTTTGTCTCTGGTGTCTTTTTCTCCTTTTCTAGGCAATTTTGCCCGACTGTCTTGGCTTTACTCATAGCTGATGGCTTTTGGAGGGCAGTGAGTCATCATCTATTTACTTCTTTATGCCATCAGAAAGTGTTTTTTATCTGGTGGTAAGTTGGTCTCTGTCACTCATCACTTCCATCATAAGCACATAGCCTATGCATTAGTTGAAGAGGCTCTAATTTTGCTTCAGGCCTTCGGGCAAGTCTCCATTTTACCTTGGCATCCTTAGGCCTTACTAACATAAAGCCTAACATTAAATATTGACCCAAACACCCTTATTTCTCTTTTTCCTCTTAAGGAAACGAAGAAATAGAAAAGGGATCAGGAAATGCCAAACTTCGTCATTGCTCTCTTTCTTCCGAATACAAAAAGAAGATAAGCTCGAGGGCCACTGCTGTAAACACCAAAATCCACCTCCACCACAACTCGCCTGTCTTCCGCTAGCAGTGGGTAAACAAAACATCCCATCCCTATATAGGGGCGCTGTTTTAAAACCAAGTCCTACTCATTTTCTGCTGACAACAACAAAGAGACACCCATCACAACGACTTCAAACTAGAGTAGAAAGTCATAGGCCTTTGGAGATCTACACATGCACTACGAAGTCAAATCCTTGAAGTGGTACAAAACCACGAAGGTCTTTCTGTTTGAAAATATTAGTATTTTAGGTATTATATTGTTTGAGTTTTCTTATGAGTTTAGTTTGGGCTTAGCCTGTTAATATTAGGGTTAGGTTTGTTCGCTATAAATATAATGCTTCGTATCTCTGAAGAACAAGTTAGTTAAGATGTAACATCTTGTGGTTTTGTAGCCATTTCGGCATTCTTATTTGTTTAATAATATTCTTATTTGTTTGTCGCACTCTGATATTCAACTTGGTATTAGAGTAGGTTTGATCCTTTAGGATTTAATCTGTTCTTGATAGGTATCAATCTATTGTTTGTTTGATATTAGTTTTGAAAAAAAAAAATCGAATATGTTTGCTCGGAAATCACACCACTCCCAAATCCCTGCATACCCGAAACCTTAGCCAACAACCGCCGCTTCAAACTTGTCTTGCCCAGTTTTTCTGTAACCTGCCACTGCTGTTAACTGAAGCCCAGAAACATACATTGTCATGTCGCCAAACCTACATCTGTTATGCTGCATTTTGCGACTCAAACCCGATCTTGCACCAAGCCACTAGTCGGATTGGCCCAAGAAAATGAATTTGTTGATGGGCCAAACTTATTAAGTTGGGCTATTGTTTTCTGTTGGTTTGAGACCCACACGAATAACATGAAAATAACTTGCTGTTACAGTTTGTTGTTTCTTACAACGATTGTTGAAGTGCTTGGATTGGTGACCACTTGAGTGATAATACTTTGTTTTTTTTCCTTCATTGTTACAATTCAGATATGGAAATCTCGTCCGTTTATTGACAGGTTCTTTCCATACTCTCAACATTAGCCAACCTGAATTAGAACCAATTTGCCAGTTCTCCAGTCAAGTCCAATTTGCCAGTCAAGTCAAGTTAAGTCCAGTTTGCACACCTGCCAGTCTGCCTAATGGAGCTAGTCCGCATATGCTTGTTTGGAAACCCATGTCGTATACTGCCATGAGTT
Source organism: Pyrus x bretschneideri (assembly GCF_019419815.1). Lineage (NCBI taxonomy): Eukaryota > Viridiplantae > Streptophyta > Magnoliopsida > Rosales > Rosaceae > Pyrus > Pyrus x bretschneideri. The sequence continues at coordinate 1,208,570 of NW_025999657.1, forward strand.
TGACGAGGATGTTGGAAAATATTAGTATTTTAGGTATTATATTGTTTGGGTTTAGTTTGGGCCTAGCCTGTTAGTATTAGGGTTAGGTTTGTTCGCTACAAATATAATGATTCGTATCTCTAAAGAACAAGTTAGTCAAGATGTAATGTCTTACGCTTTTGTAGCCGTTTCAGCATTCTCATTTGTTTAATAATATTCTTATTTGTTTGTCGCACTCTGATATTCAACTTGGTATCAAAATAGGTTTGATCCTTCAAGATTTAATCTGTTCTTGATAAGTATCAATCTGTTGTTTGTTTGATATTAGTTTTGAAAAAAAAAAAATTGAATATGTTTGCTCAGAAGTCACACCACTACCAGATGCCTGCATACCTGAAACCCTGGCCAGCAACCGCCGCTTCAAACTTGCCGTGCGGCAACCTGCCGCTGCTGTTGACTGAAGCCCAGAAACATACACTGTCACGCCACCAAACTTGTATCTGTTATGCTGCATTCTACGACTCGAACTCCATCTTGCACCAAGCCACTGGTCGGATTGGCTCTAGAGAATGAATTTGTTGATGGGCCAAACTTATTAAGTTGGGCTATTGTTTTCTGTTGGTTTGGGACCCACACAAATAACATGAAAATAACTTGCTGTTACAGTTTGTTGTTTCTCACAACGATTATTCGAGTATTTGGACTGTTGACCCCTTGAGTGATAGCACTTTGTTTTTGTTCGTTCATTACTACAATTCAAATATAGAAATCTCGTCCATTTAGTGACGGGTTCTTTCCATACTCTCAACTTTAGCCAGCCTGAATCAAAACCAATTTGCCAGTTCTCCAATCAAGTCCAATTCGCTAATTCGCTAGTTCGCTAGTTCGCTAGTCAAGTCAAGGCAAGTTCAGTTTGCACGCCTGCCAGTCCACCTAACGAAGCTAGTTTGCATCTGCTTGTTTGTAAACACATGTCGTATATTGCCATGAGTTTGACAGGGATGTTGGAAAATATTAGTATTTTAGGTATTATATTGTTTGGGTTTTCTTATAAGTTTAGTTTGGGCCTAGCCTGTTAGTATTAAGGTTAGGTTTGTTCACTATAAATATAATGATTCGTATCTCTGAAGAACAAGTTAGTCAAGATGTAACGTCTTGCGCTTTTGTAGCCGTTTCGGCATTCTCGTTTGTTTAACAGCTTCAACGGGCTGGCTACCAAGTCATAGAAGATGGTTCTCAACAAGCAAAAAAACAATGGCGCAGACATGGTGTTTCCATCGTTTCGTCACTCCCACAAACAGGCATAAACCTGCAGCAACAAAGCGTGAGCCTGCAAAGTGGGAAAGTGGCAACAAGCATGAACTTGCAGCAGAGGAAGACAAAGAAAGGAACTCGTCCCCGCTGTCCGTACTCGCACATGCAGCAGCCCCGCAACTGATGCTCTTCAAAATCAGATCGTTGAGGTCTTTCCCGGTAATTGCAGCGGCTTGGCCGGCGTTGAAGAACAAAAAGTGGTATGCCTAGTAAAGAAACCCCAGCCAACAAGCAAGAACAAAGACGAAGCAAGTAGTGAACCTACATGAAAATATTTGGGGTACCAAACCCGTGCAAATCTTGGATGCCAAATTCATCTAGTGGAAGGCTTAAAATCAGCTTCGTCTCTTTTCACGGCTACTGACAATTTGTAGACGATAAGACTGCACAAATAAGGAGTGCGCTAAGGCTCCTCTGCGGTGCAATATGCACCAAAAATGGTACATATTGCTGTCCAGGTCAGTAGCAGTAAAAAGAAAATATGCAGAAAAGGGATTTTCAGTTCACTCCTTTGCACCATTGGTCGTCTTGCGAGTGTTGAAAGAAAGCAACAAGTCCCTAAGGGCATGTTTGGTATTTGATTTGGATCCAATGTTTTTAACTCAAAAACAAGTTTTGAGTCACAAATTTAAAATCTTTGTTTGGTAGTGGATTTGAATACAATTCTCAAAACCATAACTCAAAAATATCTGAAAACAAGGGCTATTGGATGAAAACACAAAAAGTGTGTTTTTAGACTTTTTATTTTATGGATTATCACTCCCGTCTCTCTCTCATTCTCTCTCCTCTCTCACATTCGATGTACTCCCTTCCTTCTTCCCTTTTCAATCCTCTTTTCTCTGTTGCCTTTCCAATCCCTTCCCGTTTATATCCACCATAGCCACCACCTCTATCCTTCTCCCTCCGGCCAAGACAAATCGATCTCTCCGGCCTCTTCATTCCTCTCTTCTCTGTTGCCTCTTCAATCTTATCTCTTCTCACTTGCATCCACCGTAGCCACCACATCTTCCCTATGGTCGTTGGATCTCAGGTTTGAGATTGCCAACATGATTAGCCTTTGTCAGCGCGAGTTTGGAGTAAGGAGTTGGTAAAATAGCCAAAGGAGTCGCCGCTAGGGAAGTGAAGGATGCGGTGGTCAGGAAATTGGTCTTTAGCCACTGGGGATGGGAGGGATGAAGTGGTTGGGTAATTGCTTGGGCTGGGCGTTTGACCTTTTCTGTTTGGATTAGTTTTCAGAAAATGCATACCAAACAAGGTTTTGAATTTAAAATTTTTAAATCAAAACATGTGTTTTTAGAAAAAATTAAAATTTTTAGTTTCGTTCTCAAGTTAGATACCAAACAGGCTCTTAATTTTCTTTTGTCGCAGAGTGTTTATCGTCATAATTTTGTGGTGCCCAGAGAACTGCAGCCACGAGTTTCTTTAAAAAACAATAGAAGAGTCCTCGCGCCTTTTTCTTTGAAGTTCACACATGGAGGAAAGCCATCTCAAAGATTTAACTTTTAAAAAGAAACAAGTTGCTGGGCTGCCGTATTTAATTTATAAGAATTTCATTAATTCTTATAAGTCTGTTGGATGCCAAACAAAAAATATATAAAATGGAGAAAAGGAAAAGCTACAGCAAGAGAGGAAAACAAAAGCTCATACAAAATTTTCCACTCACGTGGGCATTATGGGCATGGCCTCCATTGATTAACCTGTTATCAAATACAAATATAAACGAGTGTGGAGACAACGTGGATGGCGCAAATTTCGTGGACACAAATTACTCCAAATACCGTGGACACGAACCATGTCAAAAGCTCTATGGATTTACCACCTCAAATTAGTGGACTCAAGCTATGTCGAAATCCCAAATAGCACGAAGCTGCGACATGTCTAGAATGGCACAAAGCCACGACAAGTCTCAAATGGCATTGAGCCACGACAAGTCTCAAATGGCATGAAACCACGACAAATTTCAAATGGCACAAAGCCACATCAAATTTCAAATGGCATGAAGCTGTATCAAACACCAAATGGCATGAAGCCATATCAAATACCAAATGGCACAAAGCCATATCAAATCTCAAGTGGCACAAAGCCGCGTCAAATTTCAAATGGCATGAAACCACATCTAGCTCCAATGGCACAAAGTCCTTACTCGGACGAGTTGAAACTGCACAAGGCATCAAATGCTCCTTACCTGCATGAGCGGGAATTGCACAAGGCATCAAAATCCCAATAGATACACTTTGAACTACACCAATTTGTTTCCATCAAGGATACATAGGCAATCTATTATGACATTCTAGATGTAACCGCAAAGCCCAAACACAAAATTGAATCCTTGGTTCACTGCAACCAAATTCACCACAAATCCAAATCGAATCCCTGGTTCACCACAACAAAATTCACAACAAATCCAAATGGAATCCTTGGTTCATTCGACCAAATTCACCATAAATCCAAAACTGAATCCCTTGTTCATTCAACCAAATTCACCCAAGTAAACCAAACACCAATTCTTTTTAGTGGGTCATCCACTCACTAAAAATCCCTAAACCAAATCTAAGGAACTACAAGTGATTTGATCCCTCAAAACGGCTCGACCTAGGTGTAGTAACAAAATCAAACAAACACCGAAATCCTCAAATTTCATACTTTTCATGTTAGAATCTGTGGAAAATATGGAAGAGAATGCTTTTTTCTCATTATGTTTCTCTACAAGATTACAAGGATATATATACATGAAAAAAGGGAAGACTTATGTCCAATCACCCTAAATTAAGGGATACAAGTGTGTAGGTAGGACGGCTTATAGGACGGCTTATACTTCCAAGTGTGTAGGTAGGACGACTTATAGGACGGCTATAGGACGGCTTATACTTCCAATACTCCCCCTCAAGCTGGATCAAGGAGGTTAATTGATCCAAGCTTGGAGAGCAGACTTTGAAACTGAGGAGAAGCAAGAGACTTCGTGAAAATATCAGCAAGTTGATCTTGGCTTCGAGTGAATGTGGTTTGAATTACCTTGGACTGGACTTGTTCCCGAACGTAGTGACAGTCAACTTCAATGTGTTTGGTGCGTTCATGGAACACCGGATTGGAGGCAATATGCATAGCTGCTTGATTGTCACAGAAAAGAGACATAGGTGTGTTGATTGAGAACCCCAAGTCCGAGAGAAGGCCCTTGAGCCAAATGAGTTCACATGCAGTGGAAGCCATGGCTCTATACTCAGCTTCGGCACTTGAGCGAGCAATTACATTTTGTTTTTTGCTCTTCCATGTCACGAGGTTTCCTCCAACCAACGTGCAGTAGCCAGTAGTGGATTTTCTATCAATAGCATTCCCTGCCCAGTCAGCATCGGTGTAGGCAATGATTTGAGTATGACCATTGTTTTTCATGACGATTCCCCGACCAATGGAGCCTTTGAGGTATCTGAGAATTCTTTTAACAACATTTAAATGAGCTTCAGTGGGTGCATGCATGAATTGGCTTACAAGACTGACGGCGTAAGTTATATCCGGTCTGGTGATGGTGAGATATATAAGCTTACCCACCAATCGTTGGTAGTAACTGATATCACTGAGAGGTTCTCCTGTCAAGTCCAACTTCAATTTGCTATCAAGAGGAGTACGAGTTGGTTTGCAATCCATCATCTTCACTTCTTGAAGTAAGTCAATCACATATTTCCTTTGACTCAAAAAAAGTCCCTTGGGGGAAGTGGCCAGTTCAATCCTAAGGAAGTATTTTAAAACTCCTAAGTCTTTAATGGCAAATTGTTGATGAAGAGAAAGTTTAAGAGTGTGAATCTCATCAATGTTATCACCTGTGATGATGATATCATCAACATAGATTAGTACAACTAATTTGCCAACTGATCCTATTCGAACAAACAGGGAGGAATCAGCATGATTTCTCTTGAACCCAAAATTTTCAAGTACCGAGCTCAGTTTGGCATACCAGGCACGAGGAGATTGTTTCAAGCCATAGATTGACTTATGAAGCTTGCAAGCCATACCTGAATTCTGTGCTTGTGGATGACCCGGGGGTAGTTGCATGTAGACTTCCTCTTCGAGGTCTCCATGTAAAAAAGCATTTCTTACATCCATTTGGTACAATGGCCATTCATGGTTCACTACAACAGATAAGAAAACCCTTATTGTGCTCATCTTAGCCACGGGAGCAAATGTCTCCTTATAGTCCACTCCAAAAGTTTGAGTAAAACCGCGAGCCACCAATCTTGCCTTGTGTCGTTCAATTGAGCCATCAGAATTAAACTTGATTTTATAGACCCACCGACTGCCTACCACCTTCTTGCCTTTGGGAAGTTGAACTACACTCCAGGTTTTATTTTCATTCAAGGCTTTGAGTTCTTCTTCCATGGCTAGCCTCCACACAACTTGACGATTAACTTCTTGAAAGTTCCTTGGTTCACTTTCATAGGACAGTTTACTGAGGAAGGCTGCATGAGAGTGAGAGACTTTGGAGTACAAACTTGTGAATAGGGTACCTTGCATGGTAAGTTTCATAGTCTTGCAGCCTTGATGGTGGATGTCGATCTCGAGTCGGATTCCTGCGGGGTTGAGCTGGGATCACAATAAGTTCAGCTCCACTCTCTTGTATAGATGTTGTGTTATGGTCATGGGGGACTGCTTGTGCTTCTAAGGCTTCAGTGTCGTCTCCAATAAGCAGGTTGTCATTAAGGGTTGCATGAGAGTCCCGGTTGTGAGGTAGTGAATGGACACAGTCACTTGGTTCGACTGGATTTGGCAATGGGAAGAGATCTAGGAAGTGCTCCCCCTGACGATTTTGATCTGATGATTTGTTGAAATATGGTTGGTTTTCATCAAACCGTACATCTCTTGTGACAAACATCTTCCTGGAGCACGGATTGTAGCATTTGTTCCCTTTTTGGGTGGAGGAGTATCCCATGAAAACACACTTGACAGCTTTGGGATCAAGCTTGTCTCGGTGATGAGATTGAATATGAACATAACAGGTACATCCAAAGATTCTCAGATGGGAAAGATTAATTTTTTTTGTTTTGCATAACCTCAGATGGTGATTTTGTATCCAGAACACGACTAGGCAGTCTGTTGATAAGGTAGGTGGCTGCAAGAACTCCTTAAGACCAAAACCTCTTAGGCACATTCATTTGCAACATTAGCGCCCTGGTTTTTTCAAGTAGGTCCCTATTCTTCCTTTCGGCAATTCCATTTTGCTAAGGAGTACCTACACAACTTGTTTGATGTATAATTCCATGGATGCTCAAATAGTTAGTCATATTTTTGGATGTATATTCAGTGCCATTATCAGACCTTAGTATGTGGATTTGGGACGAAAAATGGTTCATGACAAGATTATGAAAGTCCTTGAAAGCATCCATAACTTCACTTTTGAATTTTAGGAGGTACAACCAAGTGGCTCTTGAGAAATCATCAACAAAGATAACGTAGTACCTATAACCATCAAAAGACTCTAAAGATGCAGGTCCCCAAACATCGGAGTGCACCATCTCAAAAAACTTGCTAGTCCTAGACATGGAAGAATTGAATGGGAGTCTAGTAGATTTTGACAAATGACAAATTTCACATACAAGGGAGGATTTGCATAAACTAGGGAACAACGTAGACAACACAGATTCTGAGGGATGTGCCACAACCGATGTTCTAGGTTTGAGCTGACTTGGAACCCCTTTGGAACATTGAGGTCCTCTAAAAAATAGTACAGCCCATTAAGGTAGTGACCTTCACCAATCAGCTTCTTGGTGGCTAGATCCTGAAAAACAACATTGTGGGGGGAAAAAATTGCACGACAGTTTAGAGAGCTTGTAATCCTTCCTACGGACAATAATTGAAAAGGAAAAGATGGAACATATAACGCTGTGGACTCAACAGTTTCTGAGATCAGTTTAACTTTCCCTCTACCTAGAACTGGCACACCTCTACCATTTGCTACAGAAACTAGTGATGGTTTAGTGTAGCTTTCAAAATCGTATAGCTTTGAATATTGATTTGTCATGTGATCTATGGCACCTGAGTCTATAATCCAAAAATCATGAGAGTGACTAACATTTAGAGTAGTTGAAAGAGCACACATGATACCTGGAATGTCTCCTTGAGGTACATGACCAGATTCAGCTAAGAACCCTGCAAACTGTCCAAGAAGAGCAGTTTGACTTTCCCCAGTCGACGTTTCACCTGTGCTTCCTTTTCTGGTTTGAAGGTAGGTTGAGAACTCATTCAACAAGTCAGCCGGATTGGCTGTAAAGTTCATCGACCCACCGATGGATGTAGCAACAGCAGCATGGTACTTGTTTGTATATGGTCTAGCGTGTGAGCCCTTATGATCTCTTAAAGGCTTGTTCTCAAACCTTGGCTTCAACTCAGGGTGCAATATCTAGCATCGATCTATTAGATGTCTAACATTATTACAATGTAGACACTTCAGATCTGGCCTTTTTTCCCTTGTATGCTTTATCTCCAAATGACTTGTGATTTGTCACAAAAGCTCTAGCCTCAGACACACTAGGTTTTACGTCAACATTCATGACTTTTCTGCGTACTTCTTCTCGCTGGATAGTAGTGCAAACACTTGCAAATGATGGAAGTTCGGGATTCATTAGAATATGGCTTCTAAGATCTTCATATTCAGAACACAAACTTGCAAGCAAATGAAAGATTTTGTCTTCCTCGGACCTTTTTAACAGTACGGCAGCATCGATAGTGTGTGGTCGATACATATCTAGTTCGTTCCACATGTTTTTCATGCAACCGAGATGATGAACAAAGGATTTATCACCTTGTTGAAGACTTGCGAGAATCCTCTTAAGCTGGAACACTTGAGTAGCATTGTTTTGATTTCCATACATGTCCTTGACTGCCTTCCAAAGAGCACTAGAGGATTCTGAAAAACTGAAAATTTCAGACAGCTTAGGATCCATGGAGTTGAGGAGCCACGACATGACCAGCTGGTCTTTGCACAGCCATACTTCATACTCCGGCGATGCGACGTCAGGTGCTTTAATACTTCCATTGACGAATCCAAGTTTGGATCTTCCTCCAAGGGCAAGAGATATTGATCTGGACCATGGAAGATAGTTAAACTCATTTAACAACACAGAACATAAACGTTGGTTTGGGTTGACTTCAGCTTCTGGAAAACTAGGGCGAGGAGCTGTGAAGCTTTCAGCTTCTGAGTCAAAAAGATTATCTTCTGCCATTATCGAAACGAATGTGCAGAAGAAAAGAAGGGACAACAATGGAGTCAGGCCGGTTAAGGTTCCAGCTCTGATACCATGTGGAAAATATGGAAGAGAATGCTTTTTCTCATTATGTTTCTCTACAAGATTACAAGGATATATATACATGAAAAAAGGGAAGACTTATGTCCAATCACCCTAAATTAAGGGATACAAGTGTGTAGGTAGGATGGCTTATACTTCCAAGTGTGTAGGTAGGACGGCTTATAGGACGGCTTATAGGACGGCTATAGGACGGCTTATACTTCCAATAGAATCAAATGGTATTCCTTTCTCAAAATATGGGTTGTAATTAATACGCGTGTAGCCTAGAATGAGGCAACTCAAAATAATAAAACCTCTTCATAAAAGTGAGCGATGGTGAAATTGTTTTGAGTAAATTATTTGCCCTCGTGACAATTTTTTCTCAACATAGTTTTTGGCACACCTGGTGGGACTCATTCACTTTTTCATCTCTAATTATGAATATATGAAATTTTGTGTGCTAGATGTTTTCTTACGGGAAACAAGATGGTACCACAAGTTGTTTACTTCCCTAAGCTTAACACACAACTCATTTCAAGGTAGGATGTTCAGGGCGAGCTGGATGTCGAATGTCATCCATCATCGATCAAGCACCAGTCTCACTCAATGTCCAAAAGCCAAATCTTGGAGTCGAAACCAACAAGGTAGCTGTCAAAGTCACGAAGACCATGCAAAGAAGATTCCGTCAAAGAATGCCACCAAAAAAAAGGCGAAGAAGCATGTAGCTAAAGCTCTTAAGAAGAAAAGAAGTGAAGATGCGCTCTCGTGGAAGCTACCGAATGCATCAACCAAAGCCGTGAAGGCCAAAAAGCACAGAGTCATCAAGACCAATGCACTTGCAGCTGATAAAGCTTGCACCACAACTAAAATTGTGATTGGCTCAACCCCAACCACGTTGGTCACTGAGGAGCCTGTGAGTCACCTCCTATTGAAAAAATTCTTAAGGGTCCAGATATTCCTCAACCTCGGACGTTTGCCAACGAGAGAGACAACGTAGAACCTACAGAGAGTAAGACTTCGGCTGGAGAGTATCGAGAGGATAACATGGGCCATCCACTGAAATATGGAGAATAACATGGTACATGTCCTTTCTCCTGAACTCTAGTCGAATGCGGGACGGCTAAACATGCTTAATCGAGATACAGAGGTCAAAGATATGACACATGTTGAATGGGTAAACACTGAATTGGTCGATTTAGTTGTGTCAATTTTGATCTTGTAGTTTACTCACAGTGCAATTCAATAATGTCTCACATGAGAAATTTTGTAACATGTGGGTTATAGTGATGAGGATGAAAGATAGCTTCAAAACATGCAGTAAATACGCTATATTTAGACTTTAGCCAACACATTCAGTATCCCACCTGGGGAAGTACGTTCGCAAGAATGAAACTCAAAGGAATACAGAACCAAGGTCGAAAAAATTGATTAAAATCAGTCATTCACAACCCACTAATGAAGGATGCTCCCACATCTAGTGTGCAAAACGAAGTATGCGAATGAGCCATGTGGATACAATGAAGGTTAGCAACTTGCTATTGTTGGTTACAAAAGACCCCCTTGGAGGGCTAACACAATAATGTGTGCATCACAAATATTTTTTATTTTTTATTTAGCTTGCACTTACGAAAATCAACCCAACACCGAAAGAAGACTTTCAAGAAACTCAAGGACTCTAGAACGGTGGCAGCCAAATAAACAGTGACGGCTGCCAGTTATAAAAACGGTGCTGCAACTTGGCAGTAAATAAAAGACAATGACATAAACATGTACCAAACAACAATACAGGAGGCGACACAGCATTATGTTTGACAGGAAAGAAATACAAAGAAACGAGATGAGGTAAAGAAAGGTAAATACGGAGAAAAACTGGCCTGTAGCCTTAGATCAAGACAAATCAAACGCCACAATATGCCTTGACGGTATAGTCAGGTCCAATGCTGGCGTAATTTTTCTTCCTATATTCAGTATATACCGACGTATTCAATGGCTTGTACTGTAAGGGGTGGTCCTCGTCTATAAGCTCCTTTGGTGTATGTGTTTCTCCTACCCTGAATGAAAATAATCCGCCCGAGTATCGTACATCATTCTCACTCCAGGTCACTCGATGTCTACAAGCTCGTATTCTATCGTTGCTCCAAACCTGAGTCAAGCAAAACCACGCAAACGTTCCCGCTAAGAAATATATTATTATACATTTTCCAATACAAGATATTGATATTTTGATTACAAAATATATCATTTCAAATGTTCTGCACCTTTAGAAATTAACAATAGTAATGATAATTTGATTACATACGTACGTATCACATAATTGTGTTTGTGGCATACCTGAACTCCATCACCTGCTAGAAATATGAAGGACGAAGGCAGAGGATCAAAACCTATCCACTCATCGTCCCTTGACTTTATTTCTAGACCTTTGACATCATTTTGATAGAGTATGGTGGTAAAGTTTGTGTCTGTATGACCGTGGATACCACGGAGGATACTCATATCAGTTCCAGTTTTCTCAGCTGGCTCACTGTATTTGCTAAATCGGCATGTGTGAATTGTCGATTGAAGGTGATCATCAAGGTACTCCTCTACACCATAGTTTTCAAACACCATTCTCGTGACAGCATGATGTAGTTCTTCCATCACTTTTATATACAAATCAGCAGTCTCACTGCCCAACAAAGAACAAATTAGTTGTGTAAATGTAGGTAAAAAAATTAACATTTCAATGTTTATTGTGGAATTAAGTTGAGTAAATCATACTGAAATACATCATTTCCATTGGGCCAAAAATGATGTTCAAATATCTGAGTTTGTTCAGGATTTGTAGCACCAGCAATCCCCAAGCTTTCGTAAGCCGCGCCCTCAACTCTTTGGTAACCAGTGGGATAAGGCTTTTCATAAGAACTTTTCACTTTGGTTTCAGTTGGGAAATCAAACAACTCGTCCAACATACCGAAGTGGGCACTACGAAGCTCCGAAGAAATTTTGTCGGGTAATATTGCCACGAAGCAGCCAAGATCCTCGAGTGCATGGCAAATGTCTTTGCGTATTGAGAGCCAAGAACTTGTCCCAGGCTTGAAGCAGTCTTCATTGGATAAATCTACTATTGCTAGTTTGGCCATTGTTTGAGTATACTATATATGAAGAGGGTTTGAGGATTCTAGGTTAAACTGCTAGATGTATATACCTAACTAACCAAAATTACATTTATAGAGAAGCATGCATGTTATCTATTTTCTGATTTCTTTAATAGATTATACCAATTTTTAACTTTTTTATTACAACCAAGTACTACTTAGTTTACGATGTGAATGATTTGAACCCTGCCGATAACGCAGTAGATTGAAGATGAGTGCTCTATCCAATAGGCAACCCACTACAATTTTCTATGTACACTTGATTTGGATGGCTTATTAATGTAATAATATGTCTCACTCTTGGGCCTGTAAACCAAGAATTAAACCATAGAACATTCATTCACACCATGCTGTGAACACTTGTGAAGTCTTGTCCCTCTATTATTTGGAGTTTGATTAGATTTCTTACTTAGATGTGGTAATGGAATTATAAGACAATCACAAGTGATAAAAAAATTCTTAATATATTTCTTGTAATTTAGCGCGGTTTGGTGATATACCATGTACGTCGGACTTCTGATTGAATGCAATAATAGAGTTAAGTTGGATTAATTTAGTATTATAGGACAGAGTTAACATAAATAAAAGAAGCCGGTCGCTATCCTTTTTTAATTTTTTTTTTTTTTTTTGTTGAATGGTCGATTTGTTAGATTAAATGTTAAATTAAGAAGTCGAGATTTAAACCCACGTCGTGGTGCAAGCGCAACATTCCTCTCTACCGCTATAGTAGTGGGCCACTTACCCTGCTGCTGTCATTCGGCAAGCTTAAAGTTTTATATTAAACTTTTGGCCGAGTTTAGTAGCTCTATATTTGCTGACCTGAATCATACGGCCAAAATCGAGGTGGGAAAGAAGCCTGCTACTGTCCTTGACAGCTGGTACATGGAATGGTAAATTCGAGAGAAGCTGATTTTCACACACCATTTGAACGAACGACAAATTCGAAAGAGAAAGTTGATTTTCACCACCATTAAATGAATGAGAGCGAACAATATTAAACAAGGGTGTGTAAGAGAACATAAATTATTCGTATCTATCATTTCCATATAAAAGATAGAGATAAACCACAATGTGAATGAAGGGGTATGTCATTATAACCCGTGGCAAATGCATTAAGGGACTTGGGTGGTCTTTAGACCACCTGGAAGCCCAAATAAGTGGTCGTGAGGACCTTTGAGGACCACCCAAGTTTGATCATGTGGTGGACGAGAAGAAAAGTGCAACAGCTGCAAGTTTTGCAAATGATTAACCAAGAGAAAGAGGACTATTTGACTTGGCCAAAATGACATTATTTTGAGCCAAGCCAACTTTTTTTTTTTTCCTTTTTTAAATACAACAATATATTTAGACTAAGTTATGCATCCTAACTTGGCCATTTAAAGCAAAATGATTAAAAGCAAGTCTTCTTATTAAGCCATGTAATAAAGACCTTTTTTTTATTAAAAATAAATAAATAGAGTCTATTGTCTTTCCTCTTACTCAAGATCTCATCCCATTTTGGATTTACTTTTTCCAACTGGATAATTCCCAAATCCAAATCCATATTTCCTCTAATGCCACTAGACCTGGCAATTTATTACACGACACGTAAACGACACGAAAATAACGGGTTTCGGGTCAACACGATAACTAATCGGGTCATTATCGGGTCACACGATAATAACCCGTTAATAACGGGTCCTTAACAGGTTTACACGAAAGTGACACGCGGGTAACCTGTTTCGACACGATAAGAAAAATGCTATTTTGATGATTTTAAATTTTTAAACTACTAAAAAAAACTTACTATAAAATGCAATAGATATAATGAATATGTATATATTGTTTATTAATTATTATTCTATATAAATTTTAAAATTTAAGTTTTATTTATTTATTTATTTTTATAGTATATTATAGGCAAGGATTGAGATTAAAAATCATAAAACACATTAAAAATAAAAATATCAAGTAATTTAAAAATACCAAAAACATAACAAAATTATAATAATAAATTTCCCGCCTAATATTTCAAGAGTTTCATCCATTTCCCACCTAATGTTTGGGAAATTTTGCAACCTATATCCATCCATTTCCCGCCTAATGTTTAACCCAAAGAAAAAAAATAACCAGCTTTTTTTTTTCTTTTCTTTTTTTATCTCTTATAACATTTTAACTTGAATAAAAATAAAATACGTAATAAAAAACATAAATGTAATTTTATTATTAAATATCATCACATACTAATTGAAACATAGTCTAATTAACACTTCAAATATATAAATAATTAATATATTTATTCCAAGTCATCAAAACGATAAGATTCACTAACGCTTAAAGTTTATTTATACTTTCATTAAGTATAACATCAATGCATATCCCATCAAAATGATGAAAGTATGAATAAACTCTTAAGTGTTAGTGAATTTATCGTTTTGACGGGATACGTATCCTACAAAACTAATTTCAACAATCCAACCGTCAAACTTGTTTATACATGCTTCGAGATCGCATACTCCAAAAATTGCAAAAAACAAACATTCAGAGATGAAGTAATGAGACAAAACTTTTCAATGGTTATAAACGAAAAATCACGATTTAACGGTTATTTTAACTCTGATTTTGATGATTTTGTACAGCTACACTCCTTGACCTTATATGAATACAATGAATGAATTCGATCTTCAATTTAAAATATTTACATTAGTGGATACCACAAATCTTATGTTATACTTAATGAAAGTATAAATAAGCTCTTAAGTATTAGTTAATGTATCGTTTTGATAGGATACGCATCCTATGAAACTAATTTCAATGATCCAACCGTCAAACTTGTTTATACATGTTTCGAGATCGCATACACCAAAAATTGCAAAAAATAAACATTTAGAGATCAAGTAACGAGACAAAACTTTTCGACAGTTATAAATGAAAAATCACGATTTAACGGTTATTTTAACTCCGATTTTGATGATTTTTTACAGCTACACTCCTTGATCTTATATAAATACAATGAATAAATTCGATCTTCAATTTAAAATATTTACACTAGTGGATACCACAAAATCTTATGTTATACTTGATGAAAGTATAAATAAACTTTAAGTGTTAGTGAATCTATTGTTTTGATGGGATACGCATCTTAGAAACTAATTTCAACGATCCAACCGTCAAACTTGTTTATATATGCTTCAAGATCGCATACGCCAAAAATTGCAAAAAACAAACATTCAGAGATCAAGTAATAAGACAAAACTTTTCGACGGTTATAAACGAAAAATCACGATTTAACGGTTATTATAACTCCGATTTTGATGATTTTTTACAGCTACACTCCTTGACCCTAAACAAATACAATGAATGAATTCGATCTTCTATTTAAAATATTTACACTAGTGGATACCACAAAATCTTATGTTATACTTGATGAAAGTATAAATAAACTCTTAAGTGTTAGTGAATCTATCGTTTTGATGTGATACGCATCCTACGAAACTAATTTCAACGATCCAACCATCAAACTTGTCTATATATGCTTCGAGATCGCATACGCCAAAAATTGCAAAAAACAAACATTCAAAGATCAAGTAATGAGACAAAACTTTTCGACGGTTATAAACGAAAAATCACGATTTAACGGTTATTATAACTCCGATTTTGATGATTTTTTACAGCTACACTCATTGACCCTAAATGAATACAATGAATGAATTCGATCTTCAATTTAAAATATTTACACTAGTGGATACCACAAAATCTTATGTTATACTTGATGAAAGTATAAATAAACTCTTAAGTGTTAGTGAATCTATCGTTTTGATGGGATACACATCCTACGAAACTAATTTCAACGATCTAATCATCAAATTTGTTTATATATGCTTCAAGATCGCATACGCCAAAAATTGCAAAAAAAAAAACATTCAGAGATCAAGTAATAAGACAAAACTTTTCGACGATTATACATGAAAAATCACGATTTAACGGTTATTTTAACTCCGATTTTGATTTTTTTTTCACAGATACACTCCTTGACCCTAAACAAATACAATGAATGAATTCGATCTTCAATTTAAAATATTTACACTAGTGGATACCACAAAATCTTATGTTATACTTGATGAAAGTATAAATAAACTCTTAAGTGTTAGTGAATTTATCGTTTTGATGTGATACGCATCCTACGAAACTAATTTCAACGATCCAACCGTCAAATTTGTTTATATATGCTTCGAGATCGCATACGCCAAAAATTGCAAAAAACAAACATTCAGAGATCAAGTAATGAGACAAAACTTTTCGATGGTTATAAACGAAAAATCACGATTTAACGGTTATTGTAACTCCGATTTTGATGATTTTTTACAGCTACACTCCTTGACCCTAAATGAATACAAGGAATGAATTCGATCTTCAATTTAAAATATTTACATTATTGGATACCACAAAATCTTATGTTATACTTGATGAAAGTATAAATAAACTCTTTAGTGTTAGTGAATCTATCGTTTTGATGGGATACGCATCCTACGAAACTAATTTCAACGATCCAACCGTCAAACTTGTTTATATATGCTTCGAGATCGCATACGCCAAAAATTGCAAAAAAACAAACATTCAAAGATCAAGTAATGAGACAAAACTTTTCGACGGTTATAAACGAAAAATTACGATTTAACGGTTATTTTAACTCCAATTTTGATGATTTTTTACAGCTACACTCATTGACCCTATATGAATACAATGAATGAATTCGATCTTCAATTTAAAATATTTACACTAGTGGATACCATAAAATCTTATGTTATACTTGATGAAAGTATAAATAAGTGTAGATTTTTAAAACCCTCCAAATCTCATGAACAATGTTATTTATTTGAGTGAAAAATTAATCATAATAAGTGTGAAAAATGTAATCACTCGTAATGAAAAACTTTACAACTTTCATTAAGGGGTCAACTCCGAAATTTAGTATGTATCTACTGATTTAATATTATGGTTTAGATTTTTTTGGGTCAAATTATGTTTTTCTTTTCATTTTTATTGATTTAAAATATAATTTTCTTAACGGGTAACGGGTCGGGTCATATTACCTGATAATATTAACGGGTTGATTTCGGGTCGGGTAATATTACCCGTTTACTTTAACAGGTATTACACGACACGACCCGTTAAGCTATCGGGTATGACACGAAAACGACACGAACACGAGAAACACGACACGAATGCCAGGTCTAAGCCACCCAACCGATCCCCAAGCCACCACTAGCTGATCCACGCCTTCACATGTCTCATTTTCCCGACCACCACCTAGGTCACTTCTCTCCAGTCTCCACTGCCACTTCACCCCCCCTGTTTGTTTATTTTAATTTCAATACCCTATTTTAGTATAAATTAATCATTTAAATATTAAAATTGAAGTGTATTGAATGGAAAATTTAATTTCATAATAGCTTATAGATAAGTTAAGTTGTTATGATTCGTCACCTAGTACTACGGTCTAATAATATTTTTTTTCATTTGTAAGTAAGATGTCTTAGGTTCGATTATCGCCAAATGAGAAATTGAATCACATTATTATGGCAAACCCATTATAAGGCTTAGCCCACTCCCTTAGTATAGATATTATCGTTTGTTCAAAAAAAAAGTTGTTATGATTAAACTTCATAATTGATATTGTCGACAAATTGAGTCTTTATAGCTTGTAATGTGGTTTGTACAAAGATTATGAATGAAAAGTTAGTAGTTTATCGTCTAATTTTTCAAAATTATTTTTGTATATTTTTTTTTTTTAAGCTTTTATATTGAGACCGCTAGATAATAACCTTTCCCTCCCAAGTCTCGAGCACTGCAGCTAAAAGAGAGGAAGGTTCTTGAATGAAGTTTGAACTTTGAAGGAAGGAGAGAAGCTTGAGAACACAGAGGTTGAACGTAGAATAGTAACAAAATTGGAAGAAAACCAGCGTTCTGATCATTGTTTTTTTAATTTTTAAAATTTTTTTTTTAAATAAACGATATTATCTACATTAAAGAGGTAAGAGAGTGAGCTAAGCCTCACAATGGGCTGCGTCTTGATCATTGTGATTCAACCTCAAAGAAGTAGAATCACCTCACGAATATTTAAAGGCAAAAAAGAAATGCAATACAAGGTCAAACAGTGATCAGTTTCTTAAACTTGTCTGTCAATTTTGTACAATAGTCACTGGCGCAAACTGGATTTGGATCCTCTCCTGAGCTAATAGAGAGGATCCTCCTCATCAATCATCCTAGACCGTTGGATTTTTATCAAACGGCTACAATCATTATAACTTTAAAGGGATCCCCTGTTTGTAGCCGTTGGATAAAAATCTAACGGCTCAGGATGATTGATGAGGAGGATCCTCTCCATTAGCTTAGGAGAGGATCCAAGTCCACGCAAACTAATCCTAGCACTCAATCCTGTAAGGAATTCCAGTGTCACAATATCACAATCCTCATAGTTTCAGTTGTTTGCTATGAAACTGCAACAAGTAAGTCACCAAATAAACATATCATCCTAGAAAACATATGTATTATGTACAACAAGAGAGGGTACTGCGTGCAGTCATATTGTCAAGAATTTAAACTACGATATTTCGAAGTTATTCGTAATTGTACTTTTGAACATGAAATAAATGCTCCGGTGCTTGGCCACCCAGAATGATTTGAGGTAAGCTGACTGCCAATTTATCTTTGTCATAGTTACGATGATGATTGAAGAGTAACCAACATTAGAAAATTGGGCATATAATTGCACACAGAATTGTGAATAATTAATGCATACTAATTTGATTTAGTACCTAACATATATTGGTTAGGTTAGATAATTATAATGATGCCATGTCATATGCGTACAAACTTCACAAGGACTTGAAGCAAAAAAAAAGTACGAAATAATAAAAGCAATGATAGCCATCATTTGTTTGAGTGATGTGCCGTACGGAAAGCAATAAAAAAAGAGTAAAATAAGGCAACGATGGCCATCATTTGTTTAAGTGATGGAACCGTGTGCGTGTGTGCGTGTATTATATATTATATATTTTATATATTTAAGAGAAGGGATTCTATTTCTTAAAAAAAAAAAAAGGTTGAGTTGTGAGGCATGTCCACATTGATATTTAACAATTATTTTTTAAGTTACACTTATTAGGTTATTTTTGTAAAATATTAACCAAATTGAAAATATTTGAAATATTTAATTGAGTTTAAAAAAATTAACAAACATTTTGTTCTATAAAAAATAATGAAATTTCATCGTAATAATCAAATAGACAAATTGTTTCAGACTAAATTAAATTTTTGCATGGATGATCTATAAATTAAGACTTACAAAATAGACGATTCGGATCATTGAAATTCGTGATGAAATTAACATTCAATCTTCTCATCTTGAAAAAATCCAAATCCTTCATATTCTGAACTTTTCAATAAGTAAATATCTACCAAAGCATGTTCTTCAACATTCACTTCAAAGTTAGCAAACTATTTGGATAGGAATCATCAAAACACCATCCTCTGAATACTCAAGCATAAATTGGTGGGGAGTTTCAATCAACCACTCTTCAACCATTTGATATTCAAATAAATGAATAATCTCACCCATGATCTTCATACGCAGCGAAAAACCTGCTTTAATGCCACTTAACGTAGGGAAAAAACCAAGGAGTCTCGGGTGATGAGGGATGATAATCTGGGAATCACTCAACCAGGGGGACATATTCAGTCACGTCTCTATGGGAATAGAACTTGGGAATCACTCAACTAGGGGCAACAGAATCACTCACGTTACTAATCGTGGATTCACTCGACACAACCAAGCCTAACATTTGATTTAAGAAAAGAGAAAATCAGTCTCTTCTTTGATTAACTTTAATTCACTAATTCACTTTATTAAAGATACATTTGGTGCCCTTTAAATAGGGAGATTACAAAGCATTGGTAGAGTAAATATTTAATAGTAGGATAGTTACTAGGAAACTCAATTAAAAGAGAATGTGACAAAGGTTTTGAGAGATGAAAAGTCACTAAAGCCTTAAATATATTTGTTCCCCATTCACTGCATCAGATAATCAACAAGCACAACAAATACATGTGTCGGTCATCCACATTAAAGCCAAAGACCACCAGCCACATGACAATCCTTGTGGTCCAGTTTCATTCAAGATCAAGCCTCAACGGTTCTTGAAGAAATCACAAGTCTAATTCAAGATCAAGTTTCCTCCACCCTTGAATCAAACTCGATAGCTGAGAAATGAAGTAAATTCAACCTTCAGATGAAACTAGAAAGCTCCCTAGCCAAAGTAAACACTCTTGTTCTTCATCAAGCTCGTGTAGAATCCACAAGCACAACAAACATGTGCCGATTCATCCACCACCAAAGCCAAAGATCATTCACCACTTGAAACTACTCGTGCTCTCGTTTTGTTCAAGATTGAGCCTCGATGGCCCTTGAAGAAACTTCCAGCTCAATTCAAAATCAAGCCTCGACGACCTTTGGATCGACATCTACGTTGAAAGACTTCAAAGTACAATGGTCAAAGTACATCCACTATGCGGAGAGACTTCAAAACGCACTGTCTACTCGTGACAAGAACGCGTATACACTGTGCCTTAAAGTAGGGGCATTTGCAGACACTGAAATTTCGATGAAATAAATATTCATCAACACATTAAATTTTAACATGCCAGGGATACGTAACGTGCACCGTGGGTCTCACAAATTGTACGCATGGCATATGACTCATCAAAACCGAATGAGTCACTAAGGGCGTAATGCGACGACATTTGGTGAAAAATAGTTATGAATTATTTTTATTAACTTTTTAATTAATTTTAATTTAAGTCAAACAAATTAATTGATGGAATCAAATCACTTAGCAAGTCTCAAATCAAGTCCTAGTTCTTTCGTCAATTAATCAAGTCCACAATTAAGGCCAAGTTCAACCATAGCCAAGGCTTGAAGAGTCTATAAATACAAGGTCAAAAAGATTGAGGAAAATCAATCATTCACAACTACTAATGAAAGATGCCAACACATTTAGCGTGCAAAACAAAGTATGCGAATAAACCAAGTGGATACAATGAAGCCCAACTTGCTATTGTTGGTCACGAAAGACCCCCTTCGATGGCTAACACAATAATGTGTGCATCACGAATATTTATTATTTTTTATTTATCTTGCACATACGAGAATCAACCCCCACCGAAACAAGACTTTCCAGAAACTCAAGGATTCTAGAACGGTGGCAGCCAAATAAACAGTGACGGCTGCCAATTATACAAACGGTGCTGCAACTTGAAAGTAAATAAGAGACGACGACATAAACATATACCAAACAACAATACAGGAGGCCACACAGCATTATGCTTGACAGGAAAGCAAACAAAGAAACAAGAAGAGGTAAAGAAAGGTAAATAAGGAGAGGAACTGGCGTGTAGCCTTAGACCAAGGCAAATCAAACGCCACAATATGCCTTGACGGTATAGTCAGGTCCAATGCTGGAGTAAATTTCTTCCTATATTGAGTATATTCCGAGGTATTCAATGGCTTATACTGTAGGGGGTGGTCCTCGTCTGTAAGGTCCTTTGTTGTCTGTGTTTTGCCTACCCTGAATGAAAATAGTCCGCCCGAGTATCGTACATCATTCTCACTCCAAGTCACTAGATGTCTACAAGCTCATATTCTATCGTTGCTCCAAACCTAAGTCCAACAAAACCGCGCAAACATTCCCACTAAGAAATATATTATTGTACATTTTCCAATACAAAATATATCATTTCAAATGTTCTACACCTTTAGAAATTAAGGAAGAGAATGGTCTGAATGTGTTAATTGTGTTCTTCTCATTCTAAGGTATATATAATCATGTACAATCCTACTACAACAAGGAAAAGATAATTAATTACAAGCAATCTATCACCCAAAATTATAGGAATCCCAAAATTAAAGGAAATATTATACAAGTCAACCCCCACATATATGTCACACATGCCCAACTTGTCCAAAAGCATCGAAAACTTGTCACTAGAACCGACCTTTGTAAGTATATCTGCCACTTGATCCTCGGTCCTAATCGGAGGAAATTCAATTACTTTTCCTTCCAATTTTTTTTTTAATGAAGATCCTATCAACCTCCACATACTTAGTCCTATCATGTCATACCGGATTATGAGCGATATCCCTTGCAGCTTTGTTGTCACAAAATAACTTCGAGCTTGTTTGGATGTGTTTTTAAAATGACTGAAAGCGCTTTTGATGAAAATATTTTTGAAACCAATACTTGATAAAAATGCAAGCAAATTCTGGAAAAGCACTTTACATGCTTTTGGAACCAAAAAACATTTCTCTAAAAGCGTTGTTAGTCATTTTAAAAGCACATCCAAATGAGCCCTTCATTGGCTGACTATGGTTAACCCCCAAATCTTGTAATAGAAACTTCAGCCGGAAGAGTTCACAAATTCCAAGAGCAACTAGTACAAAAAACAGTTTGCGCAACGTCGGTACCTTCATCGCACAAAGTTAAAAAATATTGCCTGAAAATTAGCCCAACGACATCTTCGTCACGCGCAAACCGTCGCACAAAGGCTGAGCGGCCAAGACACTCAAGCAGCAACGACACACGTTGCTCGCTGCAGTTCGGGGCAGAAATGGAAACAGCAACAACTTCTCGTTGCTCGTTGTTTGTCGAAGGTGCAGCAATGGTGCTGGGCACAGATCAGTAACACAAACCCAGTTTGGGTTCGAAATTTTTCTTTCCTTTTTTACGACCTGGCTCTGGTGCCAAGAAGAGAATGCTTTGAATGTGTTAATTGTATTCTTCTCATTCTGAGGTATATATAATCATGTACAATCCTACTACAATAAGGAAAGAATAATTACAAGCAATCTATCACCTAAACTAGGAAACCCAAAATTATAGGAATCCCAAAATTAAAGGAAATATTATACAAGTCAACAATTAACAATAGTAATGATAATTTGATTACATACTTACGTGTCACAAAATTGTGTTTGTGGCATACCTGAACTCCATCACCTGCTAGAAATATGAAGGACGAAGGCAAAGGATCAAAACATATCCACTCATCCTCCTTTGAATTTATTTCCAGACCTTTGACATCATTTTGATAGAGTATGGTGGTAATGTTTGTGTCTGTATGACCGTGGATACTGCAGAGGATACTCATATCAGTTCCAGTTTTCTCAGTTGGTTCACTGTATTTGCTAAATCGGCACGTGTGAATTGTTGATTGAAGGTGATCATCAAGGTACTCCTCTGCACCATAGTTTTCAAACACCATTCTCGTGACAGCATGATGTAGTTCTTCCATCGCTTTTATATACAAATCAGTAGTCTCACTGCCCAACAAAATTAAGAACAAATTAGTTGTGTAAATGTACGTAAAAAATTAACATTTCAATGTTTATGGTGGAATTAAGTTGAGTAAATCATACCGAAATACACCATTTCCATTGGGCCAAAAATGATGTTCAAATATCTGAGTTTGTTCAGGATTTGTAGCACCAGCAATCCCCAAGCTTTCATAAGCCACACCCTCAACTCCTTGGGTGGGGTAAGGCTTTTCATAAGAACTTTTCACTTTGATTTCAATTGGTAAATCAAACAGCTCGTTCAACATATCGCAGTGGCCACCATGAAGCTCCGAAGAAATTTTGTCGGGTAATATTGCCACAAAGCAACTAAGCTCATCGAGTGCATGGCAAATGTCTTTGCGTATTGAGAGCCAAGAACTTGTCCCAGGCTTGAAGCAGTCTTCATTGGATAAATCTACTATTGCTAGTTTGGCCATTGTTCGAGTATACTCTATATGAAGAGGGTTTGAGGGTTCTAGGTTAGACTGCTAGATGTATGAACCTAACTAACCAAAATTACATTTATAGAGAAGCATGCATGTTATGTATTTTCTGATTACTTTTATAGACTATACCTATTTTTTAATTTTTTTTATTACAAGCGATTACTGCTTAGTTTAGGGACCAAATTGGCAGTTCACCCTATAATATATAATAACTACATCATTTTCAACAAAATAAAATAAAACTACAAAAAAATTTCATGTTACATTATTCTACATATTTGCAGTAAAACTTGTCTACTAATTGTTGAGAATAAATCTCACATTGATGGGAGGATGAACCTTACATGGGCTTATAAGTAAGTTCGACTACTCCCCATATTGTCAATTGGTTTTATTGTGAAACCTCAATTTTTTTCATGGTATTAAAATAGGTTGTCCCACCTATGAAGCCAAATTTGTGTGATGCAAAATAAAGTGGTAATTAACACCCTAAAATTTATTCGGCATCCAAAAACCACGTGGAAGGACGTGATGGACGTCTAGTATAATTGGGCTGATTTTGATTTGTTTTCAGGATTGGAATCAAGGCTACCATCTGATAATTTGTCAACTTTCGATAACCTGTAGGCATTTTAGATCTAGGTTTAGCCAAGTTAGTTAAAACTCTTCACTAAAACTTAAATTAAGAATATCACTAGAATAAATAATACAAAGAAGATGGAAGATTGATTTAATATAAGAGCAAGTCCACCCCATCCAAATAGGTTGGCCCAAGGTTCCCTAAAATAGCTTAGCTCCCCAAAAACCCACTTCACCCCACCCAATAGGCTAGCCCAAAGTCCACCCTAGCTTCTAGGCCGGCTCAAAATGGACTGAGTAAGGAACCGGCCAATGTGACGTAATGCTAACGTTAGCATGACGTCAGCCACAGGCAGAGTCTTTTTGTGGTTGGTACATGGGCGCGCATTCCCGATAGCTAGCAGAGGTGGGCTCTGCGCTACAGACGCACTAACTAGGGTGCCGGACTTGGGCCACATGGCACGGAGATGGTTGTTGGACGGCATGGAGATGGTTGTTGGACGGCTAGAAAAACACAAAAAAAATGTCAGAAATCTTACCATTGGCCACGTGTCCACTTTTGGGCTGTTGGATTTCAATCTTTTTGAAATCCAACGGTCCAGATTAATTACTCAATAAAAATTGTTTAAAAATACAGAAAAAATAAAACCAAAATTTATTATTTTCTTCTATAAATACCTAACCATCATCTTCCACCTTAAACCACATTTCAATATTTTCAACACTTTCAACCAAAGCTTTCATATACTTTTGTGTGCAAAAAAATGGCTACTTGGAGGGTCATTGAAGATGTTACATTGTGTAAATGCTAGGTTCAAGCTACTCATGTCCTAATTACGGGTAATGAGATGTAGTTGCGAGAACTCTAGAGTAAAATTACTACATCGTTTTGCGAGAAGCTTGGAAAAGATGCAATAAGTAATCAAGGTCTTCAAGGTCGTTGGAAAAAACTCAACAAATCGCTTACTTGTTGGAAAAAGCCCTCTCTCATGTTGCTAATAATTTGAGTAGTGGTAGAAGTTTAGCAAATCAGGTGACAATATTTTTTTTTTTTTAATTTATTTGTATTACACATGCATTTTATAATATTCCCCACATTAATTACCTTGCTTATAAAATTGTCTTCTCTCGCATTTAATGAACACTTCAAAGCACAAGCTTGGTACAATGCAAACAACAACAACAAATTATTCAATTGCTACGAATGTTGTCAAAGATTGTCCCAGTTACAAACTTGTGCCAACCGGTCTAGAAGTTGTCATGCATGGCATCCTTCTACACTGTTTGCCAGAAGCAGACCCAGACCAATAGGAAGGCGACGCATTTGAAGAGTCAGAAGGGATGCCTAAAGCAGTGCCAGAGCCGACTCGTCCGTCCAAAAGGCCTCAAGGTAAAATGGTAGCAAAGAAAAAAGGGAGTTCTTCCAAAAGTGACTACTCACTAAGGTAAACTGAACTTGGCGCGGGACGTTTCTAGAGATGAGGCAAAAGTTGCAACTATGGAAGCAATATTAGCAGCTACTGAGAGACGTGATGCAGCTAATAAGAGACAGAGAACTACTTAATCAAGAAATGGAGATGCTTAGAGAAGAAAGGATGGCTCAAGCAGATCGTGATACTATGAATAAGCCTCTAGTATGAATGTCTTTGAATTTTAAATATTTTTGGACATCAGAAAAAAAGGACGTGGTGCGAAGGAGGCTTGCAAGAAACAAGGGAACAAGTGGTTAGGGTTATAGCTACAGATCCTAGCAATGAAGATCCTAGCTACACAGACTTTATGTAATTTCGTATTTATTCCTAGTATTTTATGTAATTTCATATTTATTTCTAGTACTTTATGTAATTTCTTATTTATTTCTAGTACTTTATGTAATTTCTTATTTATTTTTAGTACTTTATTTAAACTAAGAGTACACCAAATAAAATTACATAAACACATCAAATAAAATTACATAAACACACCAAATAAAATTACATAAACTCACCAAATAAACTTACATAAACACACTAAATAAACGTACATAAACACATCAAATAAAATTACACAAACTAACCAAACAAACTCAAAAAAACACACCAAATAAAATTACAAAAACACACCAAATAAAACTTCAAAAAAAACACACCAAATAAACTAACAACTTTATTCTTCAACCACAAGCACCTTTTAAGTTTTTTCACCTTGTTTCAATCCCCACAAGTGCTCAATCAAGTCACTTTGACGGCTTAAGTGCATGTGTGGTCATTGCATTGAAGTATACCGTTCAATGACCAATTGATTATAATGTCCATACCTTTTTCAATGGCTCATGTTGCACGAGGTATGCGGTGCGGTCATGAGCACAATATATATGTGTTTTCACATTGTTGATCGTGTTCGGCTCGTATTCATCGACGACATCATAATCATACTCATCTTCCACAATCATGTTGTTGAGAATGACGCACGTCATCATGATGGATCAAAGAGCCTCTACATCAAACAATCTAGCAGCACCCCTGACAATCGCCCAACGAGCTTGTAGGATACCAAAAGATCCACATCCTTCCTACACCCCTCTTGACATCTTGCAAAGTGTTTTTCCTTTTCACTTTGTGGACGTGACACTGTTTGGACAAACAATGTCCACCTTGGGTGAATGTCGTCTGCTAGGTAGTTTACTCCGTTGTACTTATGTCCATTGACCCAATATGTGACTTTCGGTGTTTTTCCTTGCAGCACCTCGTCGAACACTAGAGATTGGGCAAGGACATTGTCATTTTGAGCTCTTGGAATACCCAAAAAAGCATGCCAAATCCATGTATCAAATGATGCCACAACGTCCAAAATGATATTTTTGGCTCATTTTCAGTCGCCATAAGCTCCTTGCCACACACTTGGATAGTTTTTCTAGGTCCAGTGCATACAGTCGATGCCTCCAATCATGCCAGGAAAGTCGTGCATCTCATCCTTTTTCAGAAGCCTTCACAAGTCCATTGTCGTGCGTTCCCAGAAGTACTCATTGGTGTTGAGGGCTTCAATTGTGGAGCAAAACCACATCAAGGACTCTAGAACAGTTGATTTTTCCATCCTCATAATCTCATCCACTTGGTCTGCAAATGCTCCATATGCAAGCCTCCACAAGGCATCATTAGTTTTTTGCTCAGGACGGAGACCTATAACATGAAAAACATCCTTTTTTTTGCACAAAGTATGGATTATGGTTGAAAATAGCAATCATGATTTTATTGAACAAACTTCGTTGCATTCTAAAATGACATCTAAAAACATGATCAGGGAATACATTGTTGGGAATAAAATAATCTTCCAATAGATCATTACCTCGTCTTTCCCTCTTTCTATCCAAGTTTGCAGCACGTCTGCGTTTGGAGATTTGACCCACAACTTGCATGACACGACGGGAATGTGAGGCTCTCTACCTTCTAAGTTCATCGTCCTTTTCCTCTTCTATTACGAGCACCATCCTCGAGATTGAATAATTCTTCATGTTCTTCCAACGATTTTTTCTCTTCCTTATCAATTTCATACAATCTTCTTGAAGAAGACGTTGTAAGAATTCAAGATTTAAAAACAATGAAGAAGGATTCTAAGCTAGTTTGAGTTTGGTGTATGAATTAGGATGGATGTAGGTTTATATGGACAAAAAATAAACGATGAGGTTGTGGATCATGCCACGTGGCACTACGTTATTGGTTGAAACAATATTCTTATTAGTTTATAGTCTTGGTTATGGCACACTCTGATATTCAACTGGGTGCCTTTTGGCATTTTCGTTTGTTTAATAATATTCTTATTAGTTCATAGTCTTGGTTATGGCACACTATGATATTCAACTGGGCCTTTCCTCTTCTCAACGATGCTTGGGCTCGCGTTGCGTCGTGGGCTGGTTGCCCCGTGGGCTTGCTACTCTACAACTACTCGTTGGGCTATTGCTCCATGGGCTACAGCTGTCGTTGTTTCATGGCCTAGCTACCATGGAGTTGTCCCACTCTTCATTGCCATGACAATTGTCGTGGCTGGCATGGTGGTGGTGCTCCATGTTGGCAAGGTTACTTCTCTTATCGCGGTGAGTCTCGTGGATCATCATGGTGGGGCTACATCTTGTCTTCCATCATTTGATCCAGATCTTTAAACGTTGGAAGTTTCGTTCGTTGTAGTTTCCGAATTTCCCGCCATTTTAATTTTCTCTTGCATCTATTCAAAGAATTTAAAAAATTCTAGAAATAAGAACATATGAAAAATTTACGAACGAACAAGAAATGAGAAACTTTGAATACAAGAGTCATCTTCAAGCGTGTGAATCAAACTCTCAATGAAAACACCAATTTTTGGATGCAAATTTCTGTCATCTTCTCCTTTGACGAAAATGCACCTACAAAATAATAACACCTAAGATTAAGGCCAAAAACCTCACTCGCCCACGATGAATCGGGGGCTTTGGCCAAAGAATCTCCGATTCCAAAGTTAGAATTCTGAAAAGAATGTGTTTAAGAGTTTGTGGGTAGCAAATGACTTAGCTTTTTAGTGGGATAATGAGGCTATTTATAGGGGAGTGATAAGAGGGATTTGAATAAATACCATTTTGATCACCTTTGACTCTTCCTTGATTGAGCCGTTATTATCCGTTGCACGCACGTGGGAATCCTGATATGCCTCAAGGGTAATTTTGTGTTTTTTATCCAAAAGTCCACGTGTCACCTCTATAATTTTCTTGATTATTTTTGGCTTCACAAATATAAAAAATGATGTGTATTGGATGGAAAATTTAAATTTGCAATAGCTTATAGCTATTGTTAAGTTATTATGATTAAACTTCATAATTGATATTGTGGACAAATTTAGTCTTTGTAGCTTGCATTTACTTTTTCCAATTGAATAAACTGCAAAATCCCTTTTTCCTCTAACGCCACTTAACTGCTTCATGCCTACACATGTCTCCTCTCCACACCCATCACTTGGTTCACTTCTCTCCATTGTCTCCACCGCCAATTAACCTTGTAAATTTTGAATTTTAAGTAAGTTTTATATTTTAGTCTAAATTGATCATATACAATATAAAAAATGATGTGTATTGGATGGAAAATTTAAATTCATAATAGCTCATAGCTATTGTTAAGTTGTTATGATTAAACTTCATAATTGATATTGTGGACAAATTTAGTTTTTGTACCTTGTAATATTGTTCAAAGATTATGAATGAAAAGTTGGTAGTTTATCGTTTAATTTTTTTTTCAAGATTTTATATTGAAACCACCGGATATTAACCTCTACCCCACGAGTCTCGAGCACTGTGGCAAAAAGAGGGGAAGGTTCTTGAATGAAGTTTGAACTTTGAAGGAAGGAGAGAAGCTTGGGAACACAGAGTTTGAATGTAGAATATAATAAATTTTAAACTAAAAAGAATACAAAAGGTTTAGTTGCCAGGAATTGAACGAGGGTCTCCATGGTGAAAACTAGAATATCCTAACCTCTGGACAACATCGAATCCTTATACTTTATGTTTCGCATCATAATTTTTTTTTTACGAAGCAATGCCCTACCAAACCGACATGTCCCATTAGAGCAATTCCACCTCTAAAAATGAGCTGGCCCAAAGTCTAGGGCTGGTTTGGTATTGATGTGCTTTAAAAAAAAAACTGTTTTTGCTATGCTGTGAGAATAAGTGATTGTGAAATAAAGCAGCAGAGTGTTTGGTAAACTTTTTTGTATAAGTGTTTTTGGAAAAAAAAAAAAGCAGTATGATAGTGTTTGGTAAACTTTTATGTAAAACAGTTGTGACTGTGTGAAATGACCAAAAAGGGTATAATACTAGATGTGCTATTAATTTAATTTTCTTAACAAATAAAAGTGAATTACTAAATATACTTTATTTTTAAAAGAAAAATATTTATAAACTGTTGGTAAACTTTTATGTAAAACAGTTGTGACTGTGTGAAATGACCAAAAAGGGTATAATACTAGATGTGCTATTAATTTAATTTTCTTAACAAATAAAAGTAAATTACTAAATATACTTTATTTTTAAAAGAAAAATATTTATAAACTTTATCTTAAATATTAATTAGTATGATAGACTACTTCAATTGAAATATTTTAGACTGAATAACTAGGATTCATTAGTACAATATTGTTAATGTACTTGAAAGTAGTCTAATTAGATGCATTCATCAAACTTACTGCTATTCTATTTCTTAATGTTTCTATCTCATGGGATCCTTCAACTTGATAATTTTGGTATTCTTCATCATCATCATCATTACTATCGCTCTCTTCACAATAGTCCCTGGGTCATCAAAATGACGATCACGTTCAGAATACATTCGTATGTAGTTATGAAGAGCCATTGTAGTAATGACAATCTTCACTTGCTTATTGAACGGGTAATTAGGCATATTCCTTAAAATTGTCCATCTTTTCTTCCATACCCTAAAAATTCGTTCAATGATGCTCCTAAGAGAAGAATGCATGTGGTTAAATACCTCTTTATGACCCGTTGGTTCGGGACCCCTACGAAAATCCGGGAGATGATATCCTTCACCTTTATATGGTCCCAAATAACCTCCCATTTGTGGGTACCCCACATCTACCAAGTAATATTTTCCTGAAAATTGAAAATTTTGTTTTGTATTGTAATAATTATACAAAGCAAGTATGTAAATTGTTGTAAATTTGTCCTATAGATTCCTCTCTTGTCTCTGGTGGTAGTACCCCAGATAAAGGTGCCTAGGCATGTTCACCAATAGCAACTGTGTTCGAGAACATCCTATCTAACTTGTCCTCCATCTCAAGACTAATTCCCTTTTTTCGTTATCTTCCATATTCTTTGTTTAAGTAAGAAAGAATATGGTTAATACATATTGCATGATATTATAATACATATTAAAAGATAAATACACAAACCTGAATTTTATTATTCCACCACTCCTCAGAGGCATCAACAGTACCCTTGCTCAAATTCCACCCTAGGCCAGTTTCTTTACCAACTAGCTCTTTCCACAACTTCCACTCATTTTTAAGTGCATCCCACTTATTTTTTAGTTGCTTTCTTTCATAATCATGCCCACTCTCTGCCTTGAAGTTAGCTCTCTAATATTTGCATATCCATCTTTGTCAAAGTGAGTGCCCAGACGATGTTCGGCCTCAACCTCCTTGATGCATACATCACAAAATATAGATATATTGTGGGCATTCCATGTAGCTGTAGGATTTGATGAAGATGCCCTCTTCTTTGCCATCGATACCAACTAGTGATTTGTATACATACATACATACATACACACACACACACACACACATATATATATATATATATATTAAAACAAGAACGTATGATATTGTAATATAAACCAGAAAGCATTATGTACATGAAAGAAACAAATGAGCATACACAGTACATGAAAGCATTATGTACATGAAAGAGACAAATTGGACTCTAAGAATACATAGTACATGAAAGCATTAGGTAGTTGTAAGAACTAGATTCAAAGACTTTTATTTGTTACAAAAATGCGTCATCTTCACTTACAGGGATTCTTTCTATATTTATAAATCTAGACTTAGTGTAGATAAAAAGTTAATGAAATTAAACCCTACAAAGTCAACCAAACGAAATTCACAGAACGGATGAAATTCACAGACGTCTTCACATGACCGAATAATAGTCATGGAAGCAGAAATACATAAGGCCTAACCTAACTGCATATGGAAGTCAGCACAAACGATAGCAATCGTTATCATTTGGGGAAAGTTGGAGCTTCGATCTGTGCTTAAAGCTGCATATTCAATTAATGCAAGCAGAAAATTCCAACAACAATCGAAATAAGGAGAAACAAATTATTTCGTTTTCTAGCTGAAATAGTCAAATTCATCCTACAAAGTTTCCAATATCTCTCTCACACAAACAAATTCAAATTCCCAATTCGCATCTCGCGATCACCAAGTAGCAGAGAACAAAAGAAAAATTGATGTAACAATTGAACCAAAAATGAGAAATAGCAGCAGCCAGAAGCATGCTCAGGAATTCCATTACACAAAGGCAAATTAAATCAACAACAATACAAATTAAAGGGGAAGTAGAAGAAAAAATGGACCTCCACGGAAGGCGGTCCATTTGCATAATCCTAATTTCTATACACAATATATATGGTGATTTGTTGTCATTTGCATAATCCTAATTTCTCTACTATTCATTCTTTAGCTCATTCATTCCCCAGTCAAAAGGTTTCTTCTATCTTTGTTGGCCTAAAAAGAAATAGAAAGGAAAGCCACCAAATAATTTGAACACAGAGCACTCTGCACTGCTACAAAAGGAGCATTTGGAATAAGACGAGGAATATCTACCATTAATGGTAGACAAAAGACCAAAATTCAAGTCTCCAAGTCCATGATATTTTTCATATCATAATTGGTGATGAATGATAAGAACATGTTAATTAGCCCTAAAACTTACGCAATTTAATTTTAATGTGTTTATTACAGGGTGTTCATCGAATCTAAACATTCACATACAGCATACACATTCTCCCCAACCAAGCACAACAAAAACACAAATAACTCTTTAATCCAAAACAAAATTTAAGGAACATGAATAGAGAAGTAATCAATTTTTCTTCTCTCTCAAATTTTCTTGTTTCCTCCACAAACCCTAATTTTTTTCCCCAATTTTTTCTCCATCCCTAGTTTTCCCGACACCCATACACTCATCCCTTCGCTCTTCCCACCCCTCTTTCACTCTCCCCATCCCCAAATTAAAAAATCCAAACAAATAAATAACAAAATTTTAGAGAAGAGAAGCTTACCAGAGGAAGGAGGGAAGGTGACAGCTGGCGCTGAGACCGACGGAGAGAGAGGAAAAGGAGGAAGAGGAGAAGAGGTGCAGTGTAGCTGCAGGCAACAAAGGAGAAAAGGGCGTGCTGAATGTTCTGCGATTTCAGAAGGGCATGCGAGAGAGAAGGCAGAGAGAAACGAGGGTAACATTGGCAATTTGAAATTTTCATTAAAAGAATTATTGTAGCTCCGTGTTTTGACAAGAAGCTGTTTTCTGAAGCTACTTTTTGCAGCTTCCCATTTTAGCTTTTTTTCATCTGAAACTTTCAAGAAAAGCTGGTTTGGGGTGTTTACCAAACACCAAAAACTCTTCCAGCTTTTTTTCATAGCAGCTTTTTTTTAAATCACCTCAACCCCAAAATGGGGCTAAGTTAAGTTGAAAACGCCATTCTCTTAACGTACTACATAAGAAAGAGTAATAGGTTGAGTTCTAACATTGAGCCAACTTGAGCATCTTCATCCAGAAATAAAAGGAATTTGAATAAAACATAACATGTTTGTATGATTATTTGATGGTGGATAGCAATTCCCCTAACTCGTTTTTATTCATTTGAGAACTACTTAAAATCTATTTCTGTTCTGTTTTTGTTCGATTTAATTTAAATAGCAAATCAACTCCAAAAATCCCAAAAATTTGTGTAAGTGTAGGTCTGTATGTCTAGTGTCTGCATATAAAATTTCCTAGACTTTAGATAAGTATAAGTCGGTCTAATAATTAGTGGCTGGTCAGTAGCAACAGTAACCCAGTTTTTGTGACATTTTAAGTAATTGGATAAAACAATCTTCTGCAGGAAAGACCCTTATTTTCATATGCTACAATTGACAAATCTTAGTGTTAATAAGGAAAATCAATAGGACATTTGTGAGCTACTTTGTGGTGTGCTTTTAATCCTATCATAACACTTGTCTTATAGTTTCAACCCGCAATTTCAAATAATTTATATGACACTATAGATTCTTCAACTTTCAAGACGGTAACATAATCCTAAACAGATCAAAGTGGTTAATGAATTGTGGCTCAATTTGAAGCAACACATCCATTCTTTGTTATTGAAAATAATCTAATGTTTTGAAGGATTAACAATTACAGCTTCTGAAAGCATAGGCCACAGCCACACCAGAGGGCAGCAGTCTTTCATGCGTAATCCCACTGTAGGATACTTGAAGAAATTGCATTCTTAGAGCAGTTAATTTCTGGTCTATAGCATGAAATTGCAGAAAAATAAGTGTGTGCCTCCTCTCGAAATTTACAAATGCACCTCCGAATTTCTATTCCCTATCATACCCATAAAACACATACAAGCGAGAGAACATTCAAATAAAGAGAAAATAGTTGCTGAGAAAATTCAGAAAAAATAACGGGAACTGAAACTCGCTTACCTGCCTCGACGGTGACCAGCAAGTCTCTCACAAGTCTTGTTTAATTGAAGCTAATTTTAGAAGAACAAAGGACAATCAAAATCGTGGTTCACGATTCCAATTCCCCTTTCTCTGCTATCCCTAACCGAAATGAAGTACAAAAATCACAGGAGACAGAGAGAGAGTCCCAGTACCTCTTGCTCTCTTTCACTCTCTCTTAAACTTGCTCTGTGTGTTCTGGTCTGCGACTTATAGGCTTAACGGAAAACACAATACATTTGTTGCTTATGTGTTAACTCTTAGTGAGAGAGGAGATAACAGGAAGATATTAACAATCCCAGCCTTTTTACTTGAAATTTAATGAGATCAAATATGAATAATATACAGAAAGTGGTGATTATGCTAGCTAAATAAATATAATTAAATGCTTACTTCCTCTCAGAGGAAGTCTAGAACTGGCCTATATCCATCCTGAATTTAAACCTTCACAGAATACATGGACAACTAGACAAGTATACCTGATGAGAGGTATGCCACTTTTTTAAGCAAACTCGAGCCTGATTATCTCAGCGCATCTTTATCTGTATGTTAGAAAATAAGCTGAGGAAAAAATCTGCTTTTATTAGCACTTCAGTGCTCAAACTTGACCAGAAAATTTGTTTTTCTTGACTTCACTACTATCACCAGCTCTCGAAACTCGTCAGATTGGAAGCAGGAAATGCATGATATAACATGGGTGGTGCTATACAAACACCCATTTTTACCTCTCACACGCCTGTCTCAATTTCCGACTGTTAGATCAAATGAATTGATGAAGATCAATGGATGAAAATTACAATGGTGTGCGAGAGGTAAAAAGGGGTGTGTGAATAGCACTACCCTATAACATTTAGGGACCCTAACATTTGTAATGTTTGAAACCTTACAAATAAAGAAGATCGCATTTGCCTAATAACTACTAATTGCACCGAGTTCATTGTGATTTCAAATCCATTTGAGATTTTGAATGCATATATTTGGCGGCTTTGCATTCACAATAAATGGAGTATTCTCTTAATATTACTTACGTATTCATCAAAGCATTGCAAAAACACAAACAAAATGGAAGTGTCAAAATGTATCAAATGGACATGGAAGCAAGCTGACGAAAACAACTTATAAAACGGACTAACAAGAACAATTTTTTTTTCTTTCTATTTTCTGGTCTCAAATGATTACATTATCCAATTCATTGTTTCTGGATGGATCACAAGCAATTACATGTGCAACAACGAGAGAAAGTTAAAGGAACAAATACCTTTTAATTTGTATACAGATCTCATGCTACAAAACATTAGCTTCCTCTTAATGTAATCTTTCTCTTACCAAAAACTAATGGACTATCAAAACATCAACAAATTTGTAGCTGTCCCAACAACAAAAGGCTCCATTAATAACCGAGTCAAGAAGTAAAAAACAACACCCAAAATGATCGATATGGGCAGAGCCGGCAAAGCCCGATGGTACACTGACAACAAAATAAGAGTGCACCCAAGTCCCGAAATAATGGCAAGATAACAGGCATACACAGTCATAAGGTCATACATTGCAGCTCTGCCCACAAGAACACTGTAGAAAACGAAATCCCCTAGACCAAGTTTAATACCTTTACTGAACATTTCGCTACCTTCCCTCCTCAATTGCTCTCTCTCATTCTCCAATCCTGTCGTTTCAACAAGAGGAGACATTTCCTCGCTAATAATTTCAGATGCCCCACTGCCATATTGTGTAGCTCTATCGGACTGAACAATCATACTCGAATATCTCGAAGAACCACTACTTGGCGACGGCCTACCCCGTGAATTATCCTCCAATAGTAATCTCTCCCCTTCATCTCTATTACCCTCACCTTCCTCATTCGCGACCTCAACATCAACAGAGGTATACTCAGAATTACCACCATTTTCATTCTCATTTTGATTCCCATTGCCCCTGGGGACTGCCTGAAGCTCCACAGACCCAGAATCCGAAACCCCAGCAACCAAAAGCTCCAAACCGGTCCCACGACGCCCAGAATTTGGCACAGTTGGGCGGGCCTCGTAAATCAAAGCTGGGAGCTCTTCATCCCGGCTAGAGGCCAACTCCACCAAGAGCTTAAGTGGGCCGCCCGGTGCCAGCACGGCCACCAAATCATAGACGGCCAGCGCCACAAGCAAAACCCAAGTCGTCCATTCGGGCAACTTGGTAAACCAAGCCGCCACAATAATCCCCAAAGAAACCATATAAGCTTGGCGTAGAAAAATGGGTACACCGCCGGAGAAGACGGACAAGACCCCCACAACAGTGAAATTGAAAAGCAGCAAAAAGCAAGTAATGGAGTCGATGGGTATGGAGAAATGCTGAACAATGGACAAGAAAATCGAACCTCCCATGGTACCCAGCACGAAAAAGGCGGAGAAGCGCATGTAGTTCTTCAAAAAGTTGGTGAAGTTGTAGTAGTAGAGGAGGACGAGGAGGAAGGTGACGACGGCGATGAGGACGACGAAGACCAGGGCGTTGAGGAGGGCGCCTTCGAGCTTTTGGGCGGCGGAATCGGTGGGGGTCTCGAGGTAGACGAGGTTGGCGGCGGTGCGGATCGGAGGAGCGGAGGCGGAGAAGGGATTGGAGGGAGAGAGAGCGTAGACTAAGAGAACAACAAGGAGCATGCAGATCGAGACTGGGGACATGACGCCGATGATCTCGACGCCGATCGACTCTAGGATGCTCGACTCCATCCTGGGATTTCGACGGTTGGGGCTTTCCGTCGAGCACTTGGTAGGCGTGGGGCTGTGGGTGTGAGTTTGGTTACCGCATTTTCACTTTGCGGGAGTTTTAGGTTAAATTATAAACCACAATCTACAAATAAAATAAGCACTCGTGCCATTCTAACTTGTGGCACATGTAGTACAAGTCACCACTCAAAATTCAGAGTCTTGATTTACGTAATTTCGTGGTTATGATCAGAAATGATCATTTCATAAATTATTTTGTAAAAATTATTTTTTAGAAAAATAATTAAATAGACTATTCATTTAGTCAATTAAACCCAACATTTGGGTTGACTCAGCAATAGTTTCATATAATCCGAGCCGTTCACTTTGTAGATCTTCCTTAAAAGATCATTTTTACAAAACGTCATCTAAATCATAATGTATTTTAGAATCGGTTTGATTCAAAAAAATTTAAAAATGAATGTAAAATCGAACCAAACGAAATTAGGCAGTCTGTTTAGTTGGGTTTTTTATTTTGTTGGTAGAAACACACATCTCCAACTAGTTATGACTTCAAGTGCATGTTTTGATAAATTTTTGGGTAAATTACACCAAATTACCTTAACTATAAGTCGAACCACAACCTTATACCTTATGTTTTAAAAAAAAAATTACAATGTCATACCTCATCTTACGAATTTGTCAATATGTCAAACCTCCTTCAATTTTTCTGTCAATTTCTCTGTTAAATGCTGACGTGGCTTGAGACGGGACCTACACTGAATTAAAAACTTCATTCAATATTAAAAAAATAAAATAAAATCATTTAAATATTTGGGTGGGTCCCACATTTTTTATAAAAATATTTAAATGATTTTATTTTAAGTTTTTTAATATTTAATTAATTTATTAATCCAATTGAGCTAAGGAGTGGGCCGCACTCAATCCACGTAAGCATTTAGTAGAGAAATTAACAGAAAAATTGACGAATGTCTGACATTGCAACAAATTTATAGGATGGGTTATGATATTGTAATTTTTAAAATATAAGATAAGAGATTGTGGTTCGACCTATAATTGAGATAGTTTTATGTAATTTATCCAAAAACTTTTCAGTTGCAATATAAGAAGACAAATGACTTTAACACACAGCTGTATGCCTCTTAAACCCTTATGTTTAATACTGATTCTTAATTTCGTTTGATTTATTTAGTCTCCAACATATTTGATAATGAACTAAGTTTGCGAAAATTTACTATGATCTTGTTTATATGACATTCACCGAATGAAATAAAAATAAAAATAAACTAATGAAAATAGTTTGAAAACTTTGAATTTTAACGATAAGGACAAAATAAACGGTAAATTAAATAGTACCAGGTTTGACTTTTTAATGTAAAAATATAATTTTTCGTTAAAATAAATAGTACTATAAACTTTTCTCTAAAACTTCTATAAAAAAAAATTAGATGTGCAGCCAAGGATTCATCGATCAACGACCAGCGCGCACTAAATAAATCCCATAAGTTTGTAGGAGCAAAATAGAAATACCAGAAGTTAGCGGGTCACAACTACAGTCAAAATAAAGGAAGAAAATTGCAGGTTTGGTTTTCGCAAAGACAGAGGCCCTAGGGTTTAAGGCAAGGTTTTTGCTTCCTGTCGTCTTCAACCTCTGTTGCACTCGCACCTTGCTCCGAAAACGACAGCGTTTGGCTGTTGAACTGCCATGGCAACCATTCAAGTAAGCTCTCAAATTCCTCTTTCTCTCTATTACTAGGGTTTATTCAATCACTGTTAATGCTCTTCTGTCGTTTGTTGATGAACAATCAAACCCAGAAAATGACCTAAACTCTTCTACTCCCAATCCCAAAATGCTTCGCCGCCTTGCCATTTTTACCCACCAAGTTCTCGCAAATTCCAATTCTATCCTCCCCACCACCACCAAGCACAACAGCACCTTCTTCCTCTGCTCCCATTTCAACCCTTCATGTCACAGGGGCACTGGGTTCGCCTCAATTCGCTTACTTTCGTACTCTCCTGTGAACCGCCGCATACCTGATCCCGAAGACCCCTCGAATTTGATAAAAGAAGATGGCGTTTCTGTTTTATCCCAAATGTGGATTGAGAATTTTCGTGAACCTGATAGGATTGTGACTAATTTGTCCTCTTACCTTCGCCGATTCGAGTTGTGGGTATTGGCGTACCAGAAGGTTTGCGCCGACGAGATGGGTGCGTATATGCCCCGCAGTGAAATACAGAGGTCAGCGCTTGAGGACTTGTTAGCGCTTCGTAATGCTGTTCTTGACAGTAGGTTTAGGTGGGGTGCTAGACTAGAGTTCTTTATTAAATCACCCAAGGATAAGACTGAATACGAGTCTTTGTCTAAGAGGAAAATTAAGGCCATTCTGACGACTACACAACCGGCCCCATTTCAAGATAAGTTAGTGCAGGAAGTTCTGTTAATGATTTTGGAGCCAATATATGAGGGTCGGTTCTCTCAAAAGTCATTTGCGTTTAGGCCGGGGAGGAATGCGCATACAGTGTTGAGGGTGATTAGGAGGAGTTTTGCAGGGTACTTGTGGTATATAAAGGGCGATTTGAGTACTATATTGGATGGGATGAAGGTGGGTTTGGTGATAAATGCTTTGATCAGGGATGTGAGGGATAAGAAGATCATTGATTTGGTGAAGGCGGCGTTGGTTACACCAGTGGTTACGAGTAAGGATGATGGAGTGGAGAAGAAGAAAAAGAAGAGAAAATATCAGAAGAAGAGGGTGTTAGCAGAGGATGAGCCGAAACCAGACCCATATTGGTTGGAGACTTTTTTTGGGTTTGCACCTGAGGAGGCAGAGAAGCTTCCTTCTTGGGGCCATTGTGGGATACTTAGCCCCCTTTTTGCTAATGTTTGTTTGGATGAACTGGACCGCTGGATGGAGGGGAAGATTAAGGACTTTTATCATCCGTCAAAGAGTGATGTCATATGGAATAGCCCGGAAGGTGAAGCAGAACATGGAAATACATCTTGGCCTGAATTTGTGCCAACAAGTGGCCCAGATAAGACCAGAAAGATGGATTACGTTCGATATGGTGGTCATATTTTAATTGGTGTTCGAGGACCTCGATCAGATGCTGCCACATTGAGAAAACAATTGATTGAGTTTGTTGATCAGAAGTATGTGCTCAAGCTTGACAATGAGAGCCTCCCTATAGAACACATAACAAAGGGAATAATGTTTCTAGATCATGTGTTGTGTCGCAGAGTTGTGTACCCAACGCTTCGTTACACTGCAACTGGTGGGAAAATCATTAGTGAGAAGGGTGTAGGCACTCTTTTATCAGTTACAGCAAGCTTGAAACAGTGCATCAAGCAATTTAGGAAGTTGAGCTTTCTTAAGGGAGACAGGGATCCAGACCCACAACCTTGTTTCAGAATGTTTCATGCCACCCAAGCTCATACTAATGCACAAATGAACAAGTTTCTGTCCACAATGGTTGAGTGGTATAGATTTGCAGATAACCGGAAAAAAATTGTGAACTTTTGCTCTTACATTTTAAGGGGTTCACTTGCGAAGCTCTATGCAGCAAAGTACAAGCTCCGTTCACGTGCAAAGGTGTACAAGATTGGTTCGAGGAATCTGAGTCGTCCTTTGAAGGAGAAGAAGGGGCAGTCACCTGAGTACCATAATTTGTTGAGGATGGGTCTTGCCGAGTCAATTGATGGGCTTCAGTATACCAGGATGTCTCTTGTTCCTGAGACAGATTACAGCCCTTTCCCAAGTAACTGGAGGCCCGATCATGAGAAGGCACTACTTGAATATATAAGGCTTGATGATCCAAAAACTATTGAGGAGCAGCGTAGGTGCATCATGGACCAAGGTCTTGTTTCACCTCAGGATTACGTTTCAATGCTTGTTTGGAACTACAAAAGGAATGCTGGCACGTTGGATCAACTTTCCTTGGTCAATAGTGGTAGCACTAACATTGAAAGAGATAAACTATTGCTGCTGGGATCGAACGAGGATAAACTTGAGCATAGGACTAAAGAAGAGGAGGAAAATGATAAACAGTTTTGTGTATCACAGATGTAAAATTTTTACTGCCACAGTAATAAGGTAAAGTTATTCATGTGGCATGTCATTATGTTGGCTCTTACTGGTACGCTTGCTGGCAAGTTATAGAAATGTTAGCTGTATCGTTATTAGGGGAATGGTATATGGTTAGCTATTCTTTCTTATCAAGTTTACACTTTCTACAACTTGCACGTATTTTCCTTTTGAGCGCAGAAATTTCTTGTTCATCATTTGTTCAATTGTCTTTTTACAACTTTCAGTAATCTGTTGAGTTTTCGATTCCATAATTTCTTCTGTTTCCTTTTTTCACTTTTTGGTATGTAGAATAACATGCTTGATATTTTACTTTATTGCCAATGCTGGAGTTGTTGTCATTTACAAATTTGATCTAGGAATTATCATCTTGTGGTCAAGAAATGAAAGAGATGAGTACAGTTACAAACACTTTATGAAACTGTAAGTACTCAGCGTGAATTAACTTACAAACAACCATTAATAAAAAGGGAGCTTTAATGAAAAGGATTTGGTCCAACAAATATTAAAAAAAAAAAAAAAAAAAAAAAAGAGGAAAACATCTCAAAATGTTATTTAATCAAAAAGGCTCAAAGTTTAATAAAAAACCATCCAAAACTATTATCCACGGGTCAAACTTACAAGTCCAATCCGCTACAAATCTGCACTTTCGTAAATATCCCTAAATGATTCGATATTGTACTGACTCTTCATCAACCTCAATCCAGCATGAAACCGCCATAATAACTCCATGTCTTCCTATCAAATCGAATTCCCCCATTTCAAAAACAACCAAATCAAAGTTAAAATCAAAGTTGAAAAAAGAAGCATTCATCGGAATAAAGCCGCCAAAACAAGTTCAAAGAAGTTTAATGGTAGAAACCGGCGAAAAAGTGTCCGGAAAAAAAAAAAAAAAAAAAAAAAAAAAAAAAACCAAAACATAAAACTGTTTCTGGAAAAAAAAAAAAATAGATACAGTGTTTGTTTGGTCTGTGCACAAACAAACATTGTATCTGGTAAGAAAATAACCAAAATCCAGAAACAGTGACTTAAATTTCAGAAATAGTGACTTAGATTCCAAAAACAGTCTATGTTTTAACCTTTGAATGTTTCTTTTCTTTCATGCATCAGTTGATTATATTTAAGAAAGGGAATTGTTATTGGCACTCCAAATTTCTCATTCTATACTTCAAACTTTCTATATTTAGAAAGAAAAATACACTTTTGAGGAGTGTAAAATGAGACTTTTGGAATGCCAATAACACTTCCCTTAAGAAATAGGGTGCTTATTTTGCTTTGAATCCAAATACAGTGAATTTTACTATTTCTTTTCTAGCTTACATTTAAGAAACAGTGTGTCTATTTCATTTGAATCTAGAAACAGTAGCTTAGATTCCAGAAACAGTTTATTTTTATAGTCCAGAAACAATGACTTGTCGCTATTATTGAATTGCATGCATATCTTAAATTTATTTTCTGGAGAAACAAACGATGAACTACACTGACGAAGAAAACTTGAAAAACAGTATCTCGAATACACTATGAATAATAACGACGATCACATTTCAATGAATTAATACAAAATATAAATTAAATATCATGAAGATCTATATTTTTGTTTCAAAGAAAAAGAAGAAGGTCTGCAAAACAACGATGAACTTCATTAACAACGAAAATCTGTAACTTAACCTAAAAAAGTTAGGGGTAAAATCGACAAATCATAATTTATTATCGTTGGACCATTTTTAGTTGGACTACTTTAATATGGGTCTTGTACTAATCATTAAACAAAACTTATAACATGGTTTTTTATTAAAACTAAAACTTTTCAAGCTTTTTTTCATTAATTTTCCTTATATAATGTAGATTTCCTTTTGTTTTGTCAGTCTGTTCATTTATAGCACATGTTTTCTGTATTAGTGTTGTTCTTTTGAGATCAAATGCAACTATACTAACCCGCGATGCA
Source organism: Pyrus x bretschneideri (assembly GCF_019419815.1). Lineage (NCBI taxonomy): Eukaryota > Viridiplantae > Streptophyta > Magnoliopsida > Rosales > Rosaceae > Pyrus > Pyrus x bretschneideri. Next base: position 1,251,632 of record NW_025999657.1, read on the forward strand.
TAGAAGAACTGAGAATTAATGGACAAACAAGGATTGAATTTGCCTCTCTACCATATCCGTACAAATAGGCCTGACATATTTAACATTCTTAAGGAGTAAACTAGTTGTGTAAGTTCCAAAATCTGGAAAATCATGTTATTTGTCCGTACGCTGTGTGATATCCTTCTAGATTACCTTTTGATTTCATTCAACGTTGCAGTGACTTGTTTATATTTCATTCAACATGTTGTCCATATAGATGTCGAAATTAGTGTCAATATATCTTGATATGTTGTTGAGTATCACGCTTCTTAAATGGTGAAGAGGGATCCCTTTGAGAAGGGCCTCATGTGATCAAGCAATCTACTAGTAGTGTGGGAGATTTGACATATGAAGTAAAGTGCCTTGAAGCTTCTCAGATTCAGCCCCACGCATGATCAACTTTTAGACGAGCCTTTTTCTTGTCATAAAATTTGTCATATGGCAGGCCAAGCCAATAATATGTGGGGATGCTTATTAATTTAGAAAAATGTTATCCACACACTTATTTTTACTTTTTATATACATTTGTTAATTTTTTTGTCATTAATCTTCTTCAATTCATTCGATCTAGGGATCGAAAATTGAAAAGGATGTGAGAAGTAAAAACGAGGGTGTGGATAACACTACCTTTAATTTAATGTCCAAAAACTTAGTTTTACATTCGATTATACAAAAAAAATATTAACAAATAATTTGATTATTAGGATCATATTACAGCACAAAGTATGTTTCTTTAGCTGCGTATAACGGGTATATACAAAGGAAGAGATATGTAACTCAGTTGGCCAAGACATTTACCCCTTGCACCCTAATTCCGAGCTCAATTTTCCTTTCCATCAATATCGCTTGTGCAATAAATAAAATATCATGTACGCAAGAATTAAAAATCCAGATAATTGCTGAGCTCTTATTCCACCAGAGAAATAATTAGGTTGATGTAGCCTTCGAGTAATTGAGCAAGTGATTTATGCAGAGTACAATATCACATAACTGAAAAAGATGGTAATTCTCATTTGTCAATGGAGACACTTCACCTTCCTTCTCCTTAAACCCATCCTCACATGTAGTTGTTGCTTCCATGACTGTACTCACCCAGGTATTCGCCATGCCGTAATCCTCACTCAGAAATGCTCCGACCGCATCCGCCAACGTTGTGATCGCGTCCGAGTATAGCTGCAAGCAATCCTTCAAGCAAACCAGAGCAAAAGGATCCAAACTTTTGTTATTCGACAACTCCTTTATGGTCGAAAGCGTGTTGGTTGCATTGTGCAGTGCCAGCTCCATTGCTATCACTGCTAGTCCTTGAAGATTAGTCACATGGCTGACAGGCACTGCTTGGAGAGAAGCTGCACAAACGTTGTAGCTAAGCACGTCGGATTCAGCTGCGCATTTTTCGCAGGTTTGGGTGATTATGTCAACGGATATTGCAACGGCGGGGAGTTTTTCGTGAGGAATCGTCAGGAAAAACAAGAAGCAGCACAAAGAGATTGAAAAGGAAGAAATGCGATGCATTTTTCCTTTGCTTTTGGCTTTCTTGCTAATACCAAGTGAGGTGTGTATGGTTCTAAAAATGGAATCTGGTTTGCAGAAAAGTATATAGAGGAAGCTTCCTGGATTTGTAGTACTTGTTCTCTTTTTTCTTCTGCTTCCTTGTTAACTGATCACGCAATCTATTATACTAGTTAACTGGTGTACTGATGTGTCAGTTTCTTCTTTTTTAACAATGCCGTATTCTATTTTAGACTGCTTTAATTAACGGAAAGTCGGATTCAATCTTGAGTCGGGAGGGCCGAGCATATTGTCGTACTCAACTGGTCTAATCAACATATGCGTCGGTTTTTTAACCTTGGCATTGGATTACTTCGATGAAGCAACTTTTGAGCAACCCCAACAGACTTGCCATATGGAATGGTGTTTGTTACTATACAAAGTACGAAAACTGCCAAAACTAGCTCCAACAGACTCTTCAACACAACTCACCAAATTTGGGACCTTGAGTTCACTCTCTATATATATGGACTCTTCACCCTATTCCACAAACATTCTTTTTAGGGTAAATCTTAGTTTACTACTCTCAAGTTTCGTGATTTTCAACATTTGGTACATGACGTTTTTTTCGTCCCAATGTCATACCTAAAGTGTTAATTATGGAACAGTCTCATACATACGTTAATTTTGGAACAGTCTCATACATCCGTCAAATCACTGTGCGCATCCAATCACTGAACCCACATTTCCTCGTCGCCGATGCTGACCAATCTGCGGTCGCATTTGAGGGCGAGCTTGGTGACGGCGCAACAGAGCACATGACCGTCGCAACAAAACTCCAAACTAAATGGGGGTGCTCAAAGAGGTGGCGGTATCCTCTGCTATCAACGCTGTGTTGGGCTTGCAACGAGAAGGTTCACAAAGTGAACAAGCTCACGAGTTTCTTCTGTCCTCCCACATGCCCAATTTTGAGTTTATAGTTTGCAAAAGTTGTTGGGTGATTGAATTTTGTTTGAATTTTTTAGTTTGATTTGCAGGTGGCAATTGGTAATTAGGTTTTGCTTGAATTTTTCAGTTTGAAGTAGGATTTGTAGGAGGTAGTTGTGCGACCTAGAAGATTTAGCTTTTGGTAATTTTAATTTTGGATTCCGGCAATTGGGTTTTGCTTTTGTAATCAAATTATTGGATGTTCTTGAAAGAGATCCAGAGTTTGTGTAAGAACTCTTCATGGTCTCCGTCGGTTTTGAGGTATTTGCAAGGAAAGGTGGGTCCGGCTAAACTGGAAGAAGAGGTGGCTGAAGGGTGAGGTAAGAGAGGAAGGTTGGGTGGGACACGGAGGAGAGAAGGGAGGAGGGGATTGGGGACAGATGGGCAGATCAAACTTCCTCTGGGAGGAAGACGAGTAACAAAAGGTATTTTTTATTATTTTTCATTATTTTTTATTTTGTGATAAAAAAAATGTTTTTTTTTAATTTTTTTTATTTTTTAATTTCCACGTAGACCCTTTAATAACACACGGTGTCCAATCATTATCCACATAGGCATCACGTCATCAGTTAACGAGAGACTTAACAGCGAGACTAACAGATGTATGAAACTGTTCCAAAATTAACACTTTAGGTATGACTCTGGAACGAAAAAAACTTCATGTACCAAATGTTAAAAATTATGAAACTTGAGGGCAGTAAACTGAGATTTACCCCTCCTTTTATTATAATAACATGCCTTGTCCACTAAAGAATTCTAAATATTTTCTGTTTCATTGAATACCTCAATAATTACACGGTGTTTGTTATATATACACATGTGGGCTTTCTAGCAGAATACACTAATGCCCTTAACCAAACTAGCAGTATACAAAATTCTCTAACAAACTATAACTCACTCCTAGCAACAACTTTGATGACTAATCGTCAACTTCTTTACACCCCCTCAAGCTAAACTTGGAAGCATCAAAAGGACCAAGAGAAAGCTTGGATTGGAGATATAAGAATCTTTGCCTGGACAAAGACTTGGTATGGATGTCTGCTAACTGATCTTGACTATAGACATATTGAATCTTGATAAGTCGAGCAAGAACAAGCTCATAGATGTAATGATAGTCAATTTCAACATGTTTAGTCTGGGCATGAAAAATAGGGTTAGAAGCTAAGGAGATAGCAGAAATGTTATCACACCAGAGATGAGGAATTTGAGATAGGGGAAAACCAATATCTCTAAACACTTTACAAATCCATGTTATTTCTGCCAATGTATGAGCTAAGGACCGATACTCGACCTTAGTAGAAAATCGAGCAACCATGAACTGTTTCTTAGCACTCCAACTAACCAAATTAGAGCCAAGAAATATACAATAGCCACTGGTGGACCTCCTGTCAAAAGTACGCCCTGCCCAATCGGCATTCGAATATGCAGTAAAAGTCAAAGGGCCTGGTCTAAACCAAAGACCATGTGTGAGAGTACCTTTTAAGAAACAGATAATTCTTTTGGCAACTTGAAGATGAGAATCCCGTGGAGCATGCATAAATTGACATACTTGATTAACCGCAAACGAGATGTCTGGCATTGTCCATGTGAGGTATTGCAAAGCCCCAACAATGGATTTGTGCTCTATAGGATTGGATAAAAAAGCACCAGTATGATCAAGCTTAATTGTGCCTAAAGGAGTTGAACATGGTTTAGCTTCATCCATCTTGGTTTTCTAAAGAAGATCAAGTAGATACTTGCCTAGATGTAGGAATATGCATGTGGAGGACCTGTGCACCTCAAGTCCCAAAAAATAATGCAAGGGACTGAGATCTTTGACTGGAAAGATAGTGTTTAGTTTCTGAATGTAGTGTTGACAGAGAGTAGCATTAGGACTCGTGACTAGAATGTCATCAACATATACAAGGATTATAACCAAGGTTGGAGCTTTTAAAACAAATAGAAAAGCATCAGAAAAGGATTGCTGAAAACCAAAGGAATGCAACACTTGGAATAATTTGTCAAACCAAGCGCATAGAGCCTGTTTAAGGCCATAGAGAGACTTTTTGAGTTTGTAAACCTTGTTTGGAAATGAGGGATCACTAAACCCAGAAGGCTGCTGCATGAAGACATTTTCTTGTAAATCCCCATGCAAAAAAGCATTACTTATGTCTAATTGATTTAAAAACCAGTGAAACTGAGCTGCAAGAGACAATAGAATACGAATGGTAACAGGTTTGGCTATAGGATTGAATGTCTCTTTATAATCGATGTCCTCTTGTTTGTGAAACCCTTTGGCTACAAGCCGAGCCTTGTATCGATCAATTGAACCATCATGATGTTTCTTGATTCTAAACACCCACTTACAGCCAACAACATTTTGATTGGGAGAAGAGGGGACAAGCATCCAAGTTCCTGTAGATTGCAGAGCATTGAACTCTTCTTGCATGGCAGTTCTCCAGTGAGCATGCTTGAAAGCTTGCAAATAAGTGGATGGAACATAATCTATAGAATAGGGAATATCATGCTTGGTTGCTGAAAAAGCCTTTGACTTGAACATCCCTGCTTTAGATTGTGTGATCATAGGGTGAGTATTTGGTGCAGTAGAAGAGATATTAGGAGCATCAGGTGAAGAAATAATTGTATCAACAGAAGCAGCATGTGAACTAGAATTTGGAACACTGGTAATAGAAGCAATATCTGAAATAATAGATGATGCACCACTAGTAGAGGGTGTTGAAGAATAAGCAACTAAACTGGTTGCAGAAGCATCATTAAGAATAGTGAACTGCAAATCTACTTGAGAAGCAACGGAACTTGCTGCATTGAACAAAGAGGCAGCACATGTTGGAGATAACTGAGAATGATGAAACAGAAATGCAAATTCATCAAAAACCACATGGCAAGATATATACACCCTCTAAGTCAATGGATCCAGACACCTATACCCTTTGTGTTGAATAATATACCCCAAGAATACACAATATTTACTCTTGTTGTCCAATTTCGAAGTTGCATAAGGTTTAAGCCAGGGGAAACAGCTACAACCAAATACCTTCAGTCTACTATAATCAGGGGGAGTATGAAACAATAATTCCCATGGAGACTGTAATTTTCTTGAAATAACAATAATTCCCATGGAGACTGTAATTTTCCTGAAATAAGGAGTCTATTAATCAAGTATATTGCAGTAGAAAATGCTTCGACCTAGAAAATATGAGGAACATTAGATGCAACCAAGAGTGTTCGAGCAGTTTCTACAAGATGACGATGTTTCCTTTCTGCACAACCATTCTATTCAGGTGTGTGCCGACAACTAAAATCATGAATAATGCCATGTGTTTTGAGAAAAGATTGGAAAGCAGTGCTAGTGAATTCACCCCCTGAATCTAAACGAACAATTTTGATTTTATTGCCAAGAAGATTTTCTACATAATTCTTAAACTCAACAAAGACAGAATACACTTCAGATTTTGACTGTAAAGGAAAAAAACCAACTGTATTTACTATAGTCAGCAACAAGCAACAGATAGTACCTATAACCACTCACTGATATAACAGGAGCTAGTCCCCAAAAGTCACAATGCAAAAGTTCTAAATAAGAAGAGGAGGTAAAACTAGCAGTACGAAAAAGTTGCTTGTGACTTTTGGCAAGTGCACAGTTGGAACAAAAAAACCCACTGAAGTGCTTCCTTGAAGAGCAAGTTTATTCTTGGAAAAAACTCGTTTGAAGATAGATGAAGATGGATGGCCAAGTCTGCTGTGCCATACTTGAACTGGTGCTTTGACACTTATTAGAGCAGTGGATGAAACTGCAGAACATTGAGGTGACTTAGAGGAGCACTGCAGGGGATAAAAGCCATCCTTAACCGATCCCCGCAAAAATGTCTTCCCCATAGAACAATCCTTTACATAGGATCCATCAGAATTAAGTGTCAAAGAACAGTAATTATCCTTCAGAAATTGATATGCAGAGAGTAAATTATGCTGCATTTATGGGACATGAATAACATTTTGCAGTTTGAATGTGGCAGAAGGAGTATGTAAAAAGGAAGAACCAATATTGTTAATTGTCAAACCTTTACCATCAGCAATGTAGACTTTGTCTTCACCACGATAAGGAGTAGGAGAGGAAATGTTGGAGATATCATTGGTGATGTGTGAAGTTTTACCTGAATCAATAAGCCAAGAATGAGAGGGCTTGGATGAAAAATGTGCACACATATCAGCTAGCTTGGCTGGAGTAACTTTGCCAAAGATTCGATCAAAGCAGTCAATAGCCTCATGATTGTTTGATCCACAAATTTGACAAAGAGTACCACGAAAGCCGTGATAATTGCCACGAGAACCTTGATAGTTTCCACGGAAGTTGTTACCTTTGTCATTACCACGCTGTCCATGAGCATGACCCCTGTAATTACCGCAATAATTGCTTCTATAATTTCCCTGAGAAGGTTGGGGTTGAGCAGCAAAGGCTTGATGTTGTGGTGGTGTAGGCAAGAGAGGAGGCTGTGACTGAGCAGCAAAGGCATGAAAGGGCTATGTGGTGCTAGAGGAGACAATTTTCTTCCGTCGAGATATTGACAATTCTTTGGTGAGCAAGAGGCCATGCAATTCAGCCAAGGTTGTGGTGGAAATACGAAGGAGAATTGAATCAGTGAAGGATTCGAACTCATTAGGTAAACCAGCCAATGTAGCTGTAATTAAGTCTCTATCAGTAACATGCGCATCAGCTGCCATTAAAGCATCAGAGATTTACTTGATTTCCCTCAATTAATCCAATAACAAAATAAACGTGAGACCACGTTGTCTCATTTTGGAGAGAAAATAATATAATATTAAAATTTATAGTCTGCAAAGTGCATAATTGTGACGTGAGAAATTTTAGTCTTCAAACTGCTATTTCGGTCAACAAACTTGTACTAAAAAATTGCATTTGTGGAGGCTATTGATGATACTCACAAGTCAATCATACATGTCATGCAAGCATAAATTTGGGCTTCTCTTGAGGGGTTTTAAATGTGGGATAAGCCATGCCCTAAGTGAGAGGTTCTCTTAAAAGATTTTATTAGCTTTCATACAAGCTAGTCAAGATTTTACTAACTTTCATGCACGCGTATGCAGAAGGCATTTTTTGAACCAAGACGTGCTACGCTCGATTTACATGCTTTAAATGTATTTATACGCGTGAATTGTTCCAATAATTTTTTTTTTATGACAAAGGAAAGTCAAATATTTGAAGTAAACGAATAATATTCGACCATGCTAGAAGAAATACATCATAAACCAATCAAAGCAACTGAATCCATATAATAAAATCGGTCTTTCAATTTCCATCCATATTCTATTGAATTTACATTAAGGATATATAAAATAATATTTAATAAACAACTGATTAAATTACATTATTACTAGCTCATTGTGAGGCTAAGTCCACCCCCTTCCCCTTAGTGTAGAAAACATTGTTTGTTCAAAAAAAAAAAAAAAAAAAAAAACAAATCATTTGACAACTAATTGAATTACATTATTATGCGCGTGCGAAATGCATTTTTTATAACTAGCACTACATGCCTCTTAAGTGTTTAAAAATAGAGAAAATAATATAACTGATTGAATCACATTATTGTGTGCATGTGAAAGACATTTTTTATCACCAGCAGTATGCGGCTCTTAAAATGTTTTGAATGTGTTTAAAAATAGAGAAAATAATATTTAATAAACAATTGATTGAATCACATTATTACTACACCAATTTGAGGCTAAGCCCATCCCCTTTTTCTTAGTGTAAATAATATCGTTTTTTCAACAAAAAAAAAAAAATCATTTGACAACTAATCGAATCACATTATTAGGCGTGTGCGAAAAACCTTTTTTGTATAACCAGCACTACTCGCCTCTTAAGATGTTTTGAACCTGTTTAACAATAGAGAAAATAATATTTAATAAACAACTGATTGAATGACATTCTTACTAGCCCATTGTGAGGTACTAATTAATTTATAAAATATATATATATATATATACAGTAAAAAGTTAAATATTAAAAACATTGTTTATCACTGTACACTAAATAGTAAAATATTAAAAACAATGTTTATTACAGTACATCGGATAGTAAAATATTAAAAATACTGTTTATATGACAAAAATACCCCTACCACATTTGATGCATTATTTTGGACTACTTTTGAATTTTTTTTTGTTTGAAGGGCATTTCTATCCACTTTTTTTTTTTTTAAAACAACTTTCACATCAGTGTTGCCTTTATATATAGAGATATATAAATGGGTTGACAAATATGAACATACCATTTAAATTCGACACCTATGAAGTTTTGTAAGTGAGGAACATGTAGTGCAAATTTTTTTAAAAACCTCTAACCTCTTGCAAGATATTGAAAGAATAGAATTCACATTAAAGATTCGACTTAACGAGGTTTGATCACTTTATAGAAAGAAGTTGAGGTTTCACTTCAAAATTAATTGAAAATTGGAGGAGCAACTCAACTTCTTATAAGCGATTGCATGGTTTCTTGATTCTCCTATGTTGAGTTTTGCCTTTAAAATTCACATTATGTTAGAAATGTGCTATAAAAGCCAATCATGGATGATACATTACGAACATTTTACATATTAAACTAATTTAGTTTAATCTAAGGGCAAATATTATTGTTTAAAGTTGTCTCATTAAATGTTATACACCTAAACAAACAATAAGACTAAAGAATATGTGATAGAGAGAATGTAATGTAACAAAGTTAGATTCATGAGCCCCTTCTTTCTCAAACACATATCCTAAACGTTCATGATCATATGATCACTAATTGGGGACTAACAATCAGGTACGATAACATCATACTATGTCTTTTCTCTTCAGAGAGTGACTAGTCTCGAGTCATTGGTCTAAAAGACACCAAGGCAAGTACGTAGGTCCTCAATAGAGAATGATTTCAATGAACACCATCAAAGAGGAGTTCTTGTACTCATGTCATATGAGAACTCACTAGTTGAAATAATAAAAAGTAGTCATTTGACCCGAGACACCACAATTATCTTGTGGGTACGTCTTTGGTCATTTAATGATGTGTCATAACCCCAAGGTTTGCTCTGCGCATGTTAAGATGAAGAGAAACCAAAAACTCTCATCTCCTTTCACCATAGCCGGCCCCTAGGAGGAAGTTCACTAGCATGAATCTTCCTCCTAGGTTACTCATCTTCTCTTCACATCTCTCACCTTGTTATGGAGAAATTAGAGGTTTCCTCCCTTGGGAACTTTGGAAATTTATTCATCATGAATCCATGGAGAAAGAAGTAAAAGAATGAAGGGCCTCTCTTGGGTGATTAGCATTTGCCCATACATATAGGAATCTCCTATCATGAATTCTCAACTATTTCTTGTAGATCTGAATTGAGTCTTGGTCCACCACACTAGTAGCCTTTGACTATCAGGGGTAAGATTTGTTTTAAGTGCATATGAACATGCTTCCGCCTTTCAATTGTTAATTCACTCTGTATGTTGCTCAAATGATCTTAATTTAGCCAAAATTTTCCTTCAACAATCTCATATGCCTTCTTACATGTGACAAATTTTTAAGGCCAATACGCGGCCAATTTTAATTGAGTGATGGTTTAATATTGGGGCAAACCTTTCCACTCCAAAACCAATTAGCAAATAGCAATCAAGACAATGATGCTACATTCATTTTATTATCTCACCATCCACACGTCTAAGTTTTTTATTTCTCACACACATTTGTTAATTTTTTTTGTCATTAATCTTCTTCAATTCATTCAATCCAACGGCCGAAAATTCAAAGGAATGTGTGAGAAGTAAAAACGAGAGTGTGGATTACACTACCTTTAATTTAATGTTGAAAAACTTAGTTTTACATACAATTATACAGAGAAAATGTTACAGTTAATTTGATTATTAGGATCATAGTACAACATAAAGTATGTTTCTTTAGCTGCATATAACAGGTACATGCAAAGGAAGAGACATGTAACTCAGTTGGCTAAAACATTTACCCCTTGCACCCGAATTCCGAGCTCAATTTTCCTTTCCATCAATACCGCTTGTGCAATAAATAAAAAATCATGTACTCAAGAATTAAAAATCCAGATAATTGCTGAGCTCTTATTCCACCTGAGAAATAATTAGGTTGCTGTAGACTTTGAGTAATTAAGCAAGTGATTTATGCAGAGTACAATATCACATAACTGAAAAAGATTGTAATTCTCATTTGTCAATGGAGACACGTCACCTTCCTTCTCCTTAAACCCTCCCTCACATGTAGTTGTTGCTTCCATGACTGTACTCACCCAGGTATTCGCCGTGCCGTAATCCTCACTCAGAAATGCTGCGACCGCATCCGCCAACGTTGTGATCACATCCGAGTATAGCTGCAAGCAATCCTTCAAGCAAACCAGAGCAAAAGGATCCAAACTTTTGTTATTCGACAACTCCTTTATGGTCGAAAGTGTGTTGGTTGCGTTGTGCAGTGCCAACTCCATTGCTATCACTGCTAGTCCTTGAAGATTAGTCACATGGCTGACGGGCACTGCTTGGAGAGAAGCTGCACAAACGTTGTAGCTAAGCACGTCGGATTCAGCTGCGCATTTTTTGCAGGTTTGGGTGATTATGTCAACGGATATTGCAACAGCGGAGAGTGTTTCGTGAGGAATCGTCAGGAAAAACAAGAAGCAGCACAAAGAGATTGAAAAGGAAGAAATGCGATGCATTTTTCCTATGCTTTTGGTTTTCTTGCTAATACCAAGTGAGGTGTGTATGGTTCTAAAAATGGAATCTGGTTTGCAGAAAAGTATATAGAGGAAGCTTCCTGGATTTGTAGTACTTGTTCTCTTTTTTCTTCTGCTTCCTTGTTAACTGATCACGCAATCTATTCTACTAGTTAACTGGTGTACTGATGTGTCAGTTTCTTCTTTTTTAACAATGCCGTATTCTATTTTAAACTGCTTTAATTAACGGAAAGCCGGATTCAATCTCGAGTCGGGAGGGCCGAGCATGTTGTCGTACTCAACTGGTCTAATCAACATACGCGTCGGTTTTTTAACCTTTGCATTGGATTACTTCGATGAAGCAACTTTGGAGCAACCCCAACAGACTTGCCAAATGGAATGGTGTTTGTTACTAAGTACGAAAAACTGCATAGGATAAACTAGTTGCTACAGACTCTTCAACACAACTCACCAAATTTGGGACCTTGAGTTCGCTTTCTATATATCTATGGACTCTTCACCATATTCCACAAACATTCTTTTTATTATAATAACGTGCCTTGTCCACCATCTCCCTCAATTAATCCAATAACAAAATAAACGTGAGACCAAGTTATCTCATTTTGGATAGAAAATAATATAATATTAAAAAAAATTCGTCTATAAAAGTTCATAATTGTGATGTGGGAAATTTTAGTCTTCAAACTGCTATTTCGGTCAACAAACTTATACTAAATAATTACATTTATGCAGGATATCAATGATACTCACAAGTCAATCATGCATATGTCATGCAAGCATAAATCTGGGCTTCTCTTGAGGGGTTTCAAATGTGGGATAAGCCATGCCCAAGTAAGAGGTTCTATTAAAAGATTTTACTAGCCTTCATACACGTGCGTCAAGATTTTACCAGCCTTCATGCACATGCTCATGCATGTGCAGAATGCATTTTTTGAACCATAGCGTGCTATGCTCGACTTACACGTTTGAAATGTATTTATATGCGTGAATTTCTTCAATAATTTTTTTTATGACAAAAAGAAAGTCAAATATTTGAAGTAAATGAATAACATTTGACCATACTAGAATAAACACCTCATAAACCAATCAAAGCAGCTTAATCCATATAATAAAACCATCTACATTCTATTGAATTTACATTAAGAATAGAGAAAATAATATTTAATAAACAACTGATTGAATTACATTATTGCTAACACATTGTAAGGCTAAGCCCACCCCTACCCCTTAGTGTAGAAAACGTCGTTTATTAAAAAAAAAAAAAAAAAAAAGATCATTTGATAACTAATTGAATCACATGATTATGCGTGTGCGAAAAGCCTTTTTTTATAACTAGCACTATGTGCCTCTTAAGTGTTTAAAAATAGAGAAAATAATATTTAATAAACAATTGATTAAATCACATTATTGCTATCCCAATGTGAGACTAAGTTCACCTCATCTCCCTTAGTGTAGATAATATTGTTTGTTCAAAGAAAAAAAAACAATCATTTGACAACTAATCGAATCACATTATTATGCGTGTGCGAAAAACCTTTCTTATAACCAGCACTACGGGCCTCTTAAGATGTTTTGAACGTGTTTAAAAATAGAGAAAATATTATTTGGTAAACAACTGATTGAATCACATTATTACTAGCCCATTGCAAGGTACTAATTATTAAAAATAAATAAAAATAAAATCGTACAGGAAAAAGTTAAATATTAAAAACATTATTTATCATTGTACACTAAATATTAAAATATTAAAAAAATGTTTATCACTGTACATTGGATAGTAAAATATTAAAAACACTGTTTATATGACAAAAATACCCCTGCCACATTTGATGCATTATTTCAGGCTGCTTTTGAATTTTTTTTTTGTTTAGGGGGCATTTTTGTCCTTTTATTGTGAAGCATGTGACCCTAAAAAAATATTGTTCACAGCAGTGTTGGCTTTATATATAGAGATATGTAAATGGGTTGACAAATATGAACATACCATTTAAATTTGACACCTATGAAGTGTTGTAAGTGAGGAACATGTAGTGCAAATTTTTAAAAATCTCCAACCTCTTGTAAGATATTGATAGAATAGAATTCACATTAAAGACTCGACTTAACAAGGTTTGATCACTTTATAGAAAGAAGTTGAGGTTTCACTTCAAAATTAATTGAAAATTGGAGGAGCAACTCAACTTCTTATAAGCCTTTGCAAAGTTTCTTGATTCTCCTATGTTCAGTTTTGCCTTTTACATTCACATTATGTTAGAAATGTGCTATAAAAGCCAATCATAAGATGATACATTACGAACATTTTGCATATTAAACTAATTTAGTTTAATATAAGGGCAAATATTATTGTTTAAAGCTGTCTCATTAAATGGTATACACCTAAACAATAAGCCTAAAGAATATGTGATAGAGAGAATGTAATGTAACAAAGTTAGATTCATGAGACCTTTCTTTCTCAAGCACATATCCTAAACGTTCCTGATCATATGATCGCTAATTGGGGACTAATAATCAGGTAAGATAATATCATACTATGTCTTTTCTCTTCAAAGAGTGACTAGTCTCGAATCATTGATGTAAAAGTCACCATGGCAAGTTTGTAGGTGCTCAATAGAGAATGAGTTCAATGAACTCCATCAAAGAGGAGTTCTTATACTCATGTCATATGAGAACTCACTAGTTGAAACAATAAAAAGTAGTCATTTGAATCGAGACACCACAATTGTCTTGTGGGTACGTCTTTGGTCATTTGATGATACGTCATAACCCCAAGGTTTGCTCCCCGCATTGTTGAGATGAAGAGATACCAAAAACTCTCATCTCCTTTCACCATAGCGCCCCCTAGGAGGAAGTTCACTAGCATGAATCTTCCTCCTAGATTACTCATCTCCTCTTCACATCTCTTGCCTTGTTATGGAGAAATTAGAGGTTTCCTCCCTTGGGAACTTTGGAGAGTTTATTCATCATGGATCCATGGAGAAAGAAGCAAAAGAATGAAGGGCCTCTCTTGGGTGATTAGCATTTACCCATGCAAATAGGAATCTACTATCATGAATTCTCAACTATTTCTTGTAGATCTGAATTGAGTCTTGGTTCACCACACTAGTAGCCTTTGAATATCATGGTTAAGATTTGTTTTTAAGTGCATATGAACATGCTTCCGCCTTTCAATTGTTAATTAGATCTATGTATGTTACTCAAATGATCTTAATTTAGCCAATTTTTTCCCTCAACAATCTCATACGCCTTCTTACATGTGACAAATTTTTAAGGCCAACATGCGGCCAATTTTAATTGAGTGACGGTTTAATATGTGGGCAAACCTTCCACTCCAAAACCAATTAGCAAATAGCAATCAAGACAGTGATGCAACATTCATTTTATTATCTCGCCATCCACACGTCTAAGCTTTTTCTCCTCTATTAGTTTTCAATTTTACAATTTGCATATTTTGTTTGTAGTTGGAGGATTTTCTTTTCAAAATAAGCATGTGAGAACATTTTTCATATCACGTCTTTTTATTTTCCATTTTTCATAGTGACCCTAAACCCTAAAACTAACTCGTAACATTTTGAAATTTCATATAAAAATTATTGTGTGATATTGGGAGGATTTTCCAGCATATGTAGCAAATAATTGTGCAGTTGATATGGGTTTCGTTTGTTTTATGAGGATAAGGTGTGGATAGAGGAAGGAAGACCCTTTGTGGTTTCTTTCTCTTCTTCCCAACCTGATGATCTCATTTCATATCTAGATGATGTCTTTTTCGATAAAAAAAAGTTGTGTGCGAGGGCGACATGGGCGATATCGATCTGTCGCTACAAAAGATAAGTCCATGGTGTGACTTCACACCCAGTTCACATGCATGCGTGTATTGGAATATCGATCTAATTCAAAACTAAAAAGAAAAAAATTATTTATTATTTGATAAGAATTCTTCTAGCCAATCATATGGAGAATGAGCATTAACATGGCCTAAATTAAGAAAAGGTGAAGGTTCCGATCAGTTGCTTAATTTAAAGAAAATGTTAAGGAAACCATATTTATTGATCACTTGACGTGACTGCTGTGATGGTTATGCCACATTATTAAACTAGGTTTTTTAAATGCATAATTAAAACCTAAATGTTTCTTGCTCATCAACTTGACATGGCTTCTTTTGAAAGAAGTATGATATTCATTAAAACAACTTAGAATACGTACGAACTGATGATAGTCTGCTTACTAGGCCTTGATAAAAACTTTGCCGAGGATTTCAACCAGATCTAAGGAAAAGAGTGTTCCACACAACAGTAGATCTATCCTCAAATGAATAATATAAATTGAGATTACATGGCTTCTTGCACATTCTTTACTGAAAAAAGAAAAGCTAGACTTTTGCCTCTTTAAGACATTCGTACTATCTCTACCTTTGCACATATCTATAGCAACCTTTGTGTTTGGTTTGGTAAATTTCCTCATGTAATAGTTTTGACAAGTTGATTATTCGATCCGTCGAGAATTCTCTTTGTAAATTTCCTTTTTTTTCCCTTAAAATTACAAATAAAACAGAGCCGATTTTAGATACTTACGAAAAAAATGTGTTAATATTGGAGTTAGCACAAATGGTGAAGGAGAGAAACTGATCCCTAAAATCTCCCGCAGCAAAGGCAAAGTCATTTTTTGTTGAACAGTTTGCTAATGTTAGTTATAATCTTTGGTGAGTTGGAATGTGGTCAACCGGAGAAATTTTTGTTTTCGCCGGGAACTTGTTCTCAGAGAAGTGCGTTATGATTAGGTTCGGTTATAATTAGAGCAACAAATAAACATTTTTTTCAAGCACGTACGTCGTAAATACTTGATAAAAGAATATATACAAAAAGAAATTAGTGGCTACTGCCGAGCTTATTGGCTTGTTTATTGTGGAAATATATTATACAAAATACTGCTTATATATCATAAACCTATAAATTAACATCGATATATATATTTTGCCTTTCTCTATCAACTAGATAATGTATTGATAAATGCAAGAGAAATGACGTTCAACTGAAAGAAGACATCATTCTCCTTTCTCAATGGAGACACTTCACCTTTCTTATCCTTGAAACCGTCTTCACAAGTACTAGAAGCATCCATCGCAGAGCTGACTTCCACATTTGCTTTGGGAAAGTCCTTGGACCGAAAGGCGCAAAGAGCTTCTTTCAGCGTAGGGATGGCGTCCGAGTAGAGTTCTGAGCAGCCTTTCAAGCAATCCTTTGCGTACTTGTCGAACCGTTTGTCCTTCAAGAGCTTCAAAATGGTGGCGTTGATGTTCGTCGCGTTGGATATGGTAAGGTTAAGTGAAATGAGGACTAGTTGTTCAAGGTGATCTGGACTTTGGCCGTGGGATTTAGAGTTGGCCTCCTCAAGGCTTGCAACGCAGAAATTGTAGCTCAAATTTGGATCACCATCTGAGGCTTTCTTGCAAGAGTTTTGGATGAGTTTATTACAACCAATTGTGCTATGAAAGAGCATCAGAAAAGTGATGGTGATGGTGATGAAAATCTTGGAAAACGAAGATAAGAGAATCCTCATTTTTCCCCTTCTTTTCAGAGAAAGGGCCTTTTGAGAAACTAATGAACATGAGAGTTGCTTTGGAGAGGGAAAGGCTCTTGTTTATATATAAGCACACGTACTTAATTACGCGCGCTATCAACAATACAACATGTCAATCAAAGTTATGTAGATTATCAGAACTGATAGTGCTATTCACATACTTTTTTTCACCTCTCATAAATTTTTATTAATTTTTATTCATTGGTCCCCGGGACAAAGTCAAAGATCTTCATGGATGGAGGCATCCTCAAACTACAAAGTTACAAATTGAAAGGCTCAATAACATATATGATAATACAGTTCGATTCAGTTTAGGAATTCAAAGATCTGAATCGTCTCTATTTTAATTAATATCCTAATAATCAAAACCATATGTCGGTTAGATAAACCAAACGATTATATTAGAGATTAAGCTCTAACAAATATCTAGCAAATAATCTCCCTCAATGGAAGGGACTATATGACAATATTTTGTAAAAGATTATTATCCTATATATGTAATTATGTATAATTTAATAGGCAGGCTGGTCGTGGAATCTTATGATATAATGATGATCAGTCTTTATAGAAAGTGAACATCATTAACGTTGTGGGAAAACCAGACTTCTTGTTCTTTTTGCTTTCTGTTTTGATATGTTTTTTAGCTATGAAGATACGTGACTGTTATATTACTCTTACATATATAGCATGTGAGTTTTGGCACGCAAAGGAAAACGGATGGATATATGGGTGAATGCATGTGAGTTCTTTGTTTTTCAATAAAAATATACAACAACAAGAACAGCAAAATTTTATCCCATTAAATGGGATCCTGTATGAATCTTAGTGAACTGAGTAAGTTGGATTGTCAATTTAAATCATGTAGTTCTTATTAGTATATTTTACTGGCCCACTTCATACATAATCTCTCCTTTTAATATCTAAATCTATCTTGAACGGTTCAAATTGTCAAATTTCCCGGACTCCGAAGTAAGAAATCCACATATGATCTCAATCCGAATTCTAAAATGCCCCTCCACTCAGTTTTAACCAATATTTATATGAAGAGACGAACAGAAGAGAACATGGATGATAATAAAGGGACTTTTGAAGACGATAAGGAGGTAGTCGCGGCCGTGATAATTCCATCCGATTTTAATATTCAATATGCATGTAATGTAACAGGCTGGCTTCATCAAACTCGATTGCTTGGAAGAGGATCCTCTCCTGAGCACAAGATGGGCATCCTCCTGACCATGAAATTCAGACCGTTCAAATTTAATCTAATGGTTGCAATTATTATAACTTTTAGAGAACCCTCCTGTTTGGAGCCGTTGGATTAATTTTGAACGGCTAGGATTTCGTGGTCAGGAGGATCCCCATTCTGAGCTTAAGAAAGGATCCTCTTCCCGATTGCTTTAAGCTCTCTCTCCACGTAAGAAATTATAGTTACATATTTAGCGTAATTAGTGAATATTCACCGTAAGAAATTATAATTATGGATCATGGATATTCATCGTAAGAAATTATAATTAACACTTTAAAATTATAATTATGGATATCACCTTAAGAAATTATAATAATTTTCAATTAAGAAAAGTATAATTACATATTTAGCGACTAGTGAATATTAATAAGCAAAGCAAAATAATGTAGAGATGCTCCTTCATCCCACAACCGTACAACACACTTTTGAAAAGCATATTAAATCTTTGAATTTTTCGCATATATTTAATTGGTTAAACCTAATGGTTTAATTTAGTGGAAAGAGAACAAAAGTTTGGAATTCTCGATTCGAGTTTGAACTTTTACGAATACTTTTTTTCGCCACGTGCTTTGGTTTAGCATACCTTTTAAGAGTTAAAAGTATGATGTCGTCTTATGCAGTATCAAAGCTGTATGGAAAAAAAAATTAATCTAACAAGGTCTCGAATTTCAAAGTGTTCAAAGCAAATTCATCTCCACCGGAAATTCCCATGTGCTATGTCCTTGAATCTATCCTAAGGCTCTACCTTCATTTATTCTAAATGCTTCCAAAGATTATTTGTAATCCACTTACCAAATTATGAAAAAGTGTTTGGAATCGAACCAAATATTGAAGATATGTACGGCCAACTTACAATCAATGTGTGGTGCAATATTAATAAAATATTAATTAATTAGTTATAAATAATTATTTTTTAAAATTAATTATTATTAAGAGAAGGGAAGAGATTCCAAACTATTAAAATAATATAGGAAGGGGGAGAGTTTCGAAACCGGACGCATGCATGTAAACTCAACACCCCAGGATTTCATACATGGGATTTGTTCAAGTCAGAGTGGTTGTTCAACACTTTGGCTTCTGATGTAAGCATTTCTATTCGAATTTAATAAAATCTCTCTTTCGATAAAAAAACTCAACACCTACCCACTAAGGTATTAAAAAAAAAGAATTTCTATTTTAAGTCTCACCTACACTAATTTTATCATCTCTAATCTAAAAAAAAAATTAAAAAAAAAACCTCTCTCCCTCTCTCCTCACTCCCACATTCTCACTCACTCTCTTCCTCTCTCCTCCAATTTTAAAAACAAAATTAGAAAAATTCGCACACTGTGTAGACATATACTAGATAGTAATAAAGACTTTACTACTGATTTTGTTTTCCTCACGTTACATATGGGCCGTTCCGAAAGATTCCAAACTCCAACGGATTAGCACAAAAGTAAGGTGATATTTTGTATTGAAAAGGAATGTAATTGCGTGAAAAGCTGAAAGCAAAATGGAAACATCTGTCGGAGAAAAGTTAGAGCCGAACAAACCCAATACAGCAAATGAGAACACAAATGACCAATCATCCGACATTTGGGCTGGCCTAGTTTTGGTCCTTCTTGTACTGGTGTTATGTATGGTGTAAAAGGTCTGGGAAGTTTTTGCGGTGTGTTTGTTTGACAGTCTCAAGGGGACTGGTTTAAGTAGGATTATTATCTTACGTTTAGTGCGAGCCAGAATTGGAGACTAAGTCGGACTCGTCCCGACTACACACCTCGCTAAATGTCGATAAATAACTCTGAGCTGCAATATCTAGGATTACGAACCTTGTTACTTCGTCGTTCTTCTGTTGAGCTATAGATAAGAAAGTGGAATATAGTTTTTCATAGTTATAAATAAAAGAAAAAAAATTAGTCCCAGTTACTCCAGCATTAGTCATAGTTACTCCAGCACTGCATCAGATGTTTTATTATTCTAGTACTGCTTAGGTCATGCCAAGCCAAGTTTAGTTCCTGGAGCTAGTCAATCTATGGCAGGTCCTTCAAAATTAAGTTACTGTATGAGTGGACTAAGAACAATACACATAGTGATAAGAAAGACATGAACAACGATACCGTGATTGAATATAAAAAATATTGACAGGAAGTGATTTCACTCTTTTTAGCATCTTGCACACTCTTTGTTCAATTCTAGTCATTAATTCTATTTGACCTGTTCAATCTGATGCTAAAAAGGATGTGAAAAAATTACTTCCCTATATTGACATATTGACACTAAATATCAACAATATATTAATAATATCTACCAAATTTTGAGGATAAACCGACAACATCCACTGAGTATGAACACCTCCGGTCTTCCACTCATGCCAACAACGACAAACAATAAAAAATGGCAGTGGAGAACCCAGATCATGGGCAGACCTACATAGGTCCAAGCCTAGTTGCCTAGAGTTTGGTGAAAGATGAATTTTACAACCACCAACTTATGTAAACAAATCAACAACTAATCAGCTTTAGCGGCCAATCCTATGGCCAATATGGTGACTAGTTATAATGACCAATATGGCTAAAATAGCCTGAATGGGTCATCGGACGAAAACGTACAAGTGGTTGGGGTGCATTCTACCTTCCCTAGTGGTTCTAGTGGCCAATATGTTGAGCCGCATTTGATCTTCTTACCCGAACTTTGCACGAGATGTCAGAACAACTTAATCACCCAATCAGGGGGCAAGATTTGAACCTAAGCCTCAATGAGGTTCCAATGCAAGTGCAACCACTCACTCCATCTCTTCAACATGAGAATAACTTAGGAGGCCAAGAGTATTTGGGTAAGAAAATTGGGGGTTGGGTCAACCTTAAGATTGATTTTTCAAACCGATTTACATATTGACAACCTCACATTAGTTGAGAAAAATGAGTCCACCCAAGAGACTAGAAGCTTCGACTCAACTCAAATTGAGGCAACCACCTTAGGTGAGAACGATGAGAGCAAGTCCAGCGTTGGAGCCCTTCCCCCAGGCTATGCACTATTCAATCCACCTAATGAACAGTAACTGCCCTTAATGAATAGTAATAGCCCTGAAAATAGCATTTGCATCTCCATCGATACACTTCAAGAGCCTGGCAATAGGTAATAAAATATTAGTATTTTTTTATTTATAAAATATTAGTATTTTTTTATTTATAAAATAATACAAAATAATTTTAATTGTAATATCGGATAAGATTTTTAATCGTTCTCGTTGCGCCACGTGTCATTATCCAAAGTATTATTAAATAATACAAAATAATTTTATTTTGAATTTCGGATAAGATTTTTAATCGTTGTCGTTGCGCCACTTGTCATAAAATCCGAAAAAACAATTATTGGGGATGAATTTCCGATAAATTTTTTAATCGTATTCGTTATGCCACGTGTCATATTATCCGAAAATACAATTATTGGTGATGGATTTCTGATAAGATTATTAACCAATCACGTCGCGCCACGTGTCATAATCTGTTCACAATCTTTGATGATAGATTTCCATAAGATTTTTAACGAATGACGGCATGCCACGTGTCATAATCTGTTCACAATCTTTGAGGATAGATTTCTATCAAATTTGTAACGAATGACGGCATGCCACGTGGCATTATGTACAACCTAATCCTTTCTGAATCTTCCATATAATCCATCATCCATCCTCACAAATCTCACACTAATTTTCTCAAGATCTCTATCATTATTCATAGTTTCTGCTTCCTTCTTCACAAAAATCTGTATCATTATTCATAGTTTCTGTTTCTTTCTTACAATGTCTTCTTCTTCCTCAAGGATGATGTGGGAACTCGATCAGGAAGAGGAAGAATTGTTTAACCAATCAGAAGCAATGTTCAATCACCAGGGGTAAAAAATGAAAGGGAAGAGGATGAGGAGCGTAGAAGGAAAGATGACGATGTAAGAATGGGTAGAGCCTCACATTCATGTCAAGTCGTCCAAGCTATGGCTCAGATCTGCAAGCCCAGCCGTTCCGGAAACCTTGATAGAAGCAGGCAACGACGAGGTATGGAACTCTTGGATGATTATTTTGTTCCTAATAGTGCATTCCCTGATACGTACTTTGGACGTCGTTTTAGAATGGAACTACATTTGTTTAACAAAATCATGATTGCTGTTTGCAACCATGATTCTTACTTTGTGCAAAAGAAAGATGCTTTTGGTGCTATGGGTCTACTACCTGAGCAAAAAATTACTGCTGCCTTGCGGATGCTTGCATATGGAGCATTTGCAGACCAAGTGGATGAGATAACGAGGATGGGGAAATCAACCATTCTTGAGTCCCTGATGAGGTTTTGTGGAGCAATCGAATCTATCTACACCGCTGAGTACCTCCGTAAACCTACAAACATGGACTTGAAACGGCTGTTGAAGAAGGCCGAGATGCGTGGTTTTCCTGGGATGATTGGAAGCATTGATTGTATGCACTGGACGTGGAAAAACTGTCCAAGTGCATGGCAAGGCACTTATGGGGACAGAAAATGAGCAAAAAGTATCATTCTGGAGGCGGTGGCATCTTTTGATACATGGATTTGGCACGCCTTTTTCGGGGTCTCGGGAGCTCAAAATAACATCAACGTCCTTACCCAATCCCTAGTGTTCAACGATGTCGTGCAAGGAAAGGCACCAAAAGTCATGTATGAGGTTAACAGACGTATGTACGACGGGCCATACTACCTAGTTGACGGCATTTACCCGCGATGGTCAACATTTGTCAAAATAGTGCCACGTCCGCGAAGTGCAAAGGAAAAACATTTTGCAAGCTGTCAAGAAGGGTGTAGGAAGGATGTGGAGCGTTGTTTCGATATCCTCCAAGCTCCCTGGGTGATCGTCAAGGGTGCTGCCAGATTGTTTGATGTAGAGTCGCTTTGATCCATCATGATGACGTGCATCATTCTTCACAACATGATTGTGGAAGATGAGCACGATTATGAAGCCGTTGATGAATATGAGCCAGACATGATGAACAATTCAAGAACACGTATATATTGTGCTCATGACGCCACCGATGAGTCCGTGCAACATGAGCCATTACAAAGGGATGGACGTTACAATGAAAAGCTCATTCAACGATATACTGCATTTCAAATGCCAGACATGCACAATGCCCGACAAATTGACTTGATAGAGCACCAGTGGGCATTGAAACAAGCTGAAGATAATTAAGTTCATTTAGTGTGTTTTTTTGAATTTGGTGTGTTTATTTTATTTTATTTGGTGTGTTTTATTATTTGGTATGTTTATGTAATTTTTTAGTGAGTTTTTAATTATTCCGTATGCTTATGTAATTTTATTTGGTGTGTTTTTGTCATTTCAATAAATATTCTCTTAGTATAAATAACTTACCAAATTAATTTGAATAAATATTCAATAAATTGGAAACAACATAAATAATACAAACAATAAATAATAAATTACAACCCAAAGTGATTGGAAAATTATGGGCTCCGATTACAAAAAGTACTATATTCATCATCATTTAACCAATTTATGGTGCTAGAATGATCTTCTCTTGTGGTGCTAGGACCACATTGGCTTGCTATCGCTTCTCTTGTACGCCTCCTTCGCACCACGTCCGCTTTCTCTGACTTCCAAAAAAATTTAGAATTTAGAGACTTCCCTTCTAAAGGCGTGTTCATAATCTCACGATCTCGTTGAACCCGTCTTTCTTCTCTAACATGTTCCCTTTCTTGCCTAAGTAGCTCTCCTTCTCTCTCATTAGCTTGAAATTCTCTCTCAATAGCTGCAGCTTTTGCGTCCTCTTTAGCCTTATCAGCCTCGTATTTCGCCAGTTCCCTCGCCAAAGTCAATTCACCTTGGCGAGTAAGTTCTTCCATGAATTTTGCATAATCATTCTTGGAAGTACTCCCTTTTCGCTTTGAAGCCTTCTTACCTTGAGGCCTAATTGGATAACGGGTCAAACCCGACGCTTGTTCAGGAAGGGGCGTTTCGGGCACTTCTTCTACATCATCTTCATGAATATGCGAGACATGATCGGATGTAGAGTCTAGAGGGGTGCTGTTCATGTGCACTTCTGGACTGACTGGCACAACTCTAAATTTAGGACAATCTTTGACAATATTCCAACATTCTCACCGGTTGAATGATTTATTTTTGCTTTTGGTTTTGGCAGCGTACCAAGCTTGTGCTTGAAGTTCCTACACAATGCGGGAGAAGAAATAATTATAACGAAAATAAGTAACAAATAAATAATACGAACAATATAATTATAATGTAACTAGGTAACAAATAAATAATACAAACAATAAATAATAAATTATGTAGGTGACAAATAAATAATACAGACAATAAATAATAAATTATGTAGGTAACAAATAAATAATACAAACAAATAATTATAATGTAAATTTGGGTATCAAATAAATAATATATTGTTACTGATCCGAGTAATTTTCCCCACTTTGAATATTACTACTAGCTTGTGCCAAGGCGTCTCTCCACGTACTAAACGATTGGCTAAGTAATTTCCAACGACTAGACATCAATTCTTTGGTTCTTTGCCCACCAATTTTCTCAAGATAATTGGTATGAATAAGACTCCACATTTCTCGTAACTGCATTTCATTACCCGTAAGGGAACTATGAGTAACTTCAACCCAGCTAGTACACAACGCAACATCTTCAATAAGCAACCAATTCGTACCTGCACCAGTGGTCATTTTGTTGAAAAAAAATGGATTCAAACTTTGAGACAAAGAAGGGAATGTGATTGAAAGTAGTTGAGAAAATATGAAATTGTTGTGTAAAGTAGATGATAATAAGAAGGTATTTATAGAAAAGTAAAAACAATTTTTTTTAAAAAAAATTCAGATTTTTTTTTGAATTTTTTTGAATTTTTTACATTTTTTTTTTAAATTTTATTCAATTAATTAATCTCTACTGTTGGATATAAAAAAAATTTGAATTCCAACACTCCAGATTGTGCCACGTGTCACAACGGTAACTTTTCTTAATTTTAAAACTATTTTTTCTTTTATTTATTTATTTATAAAGCATATTAATATCCACCGTTGATCTCAGATCGAACGGTGGATATTAAGTAAGACTTTTTTATTTTTTTGACCGTTGAGATCGAACGGTCCAAATTAAATAACCGTTGAGATCAAACGGACCATGGGAAGCCACGTGGCTTCCCAACGGTAACTGAAAAAGTTTTTTTTTCTTCTGATTTTGTGTCGGCGACGCGCCCCCACGCGCGAGTGGGGTGCACGTGCCTGACACAAAAAAAATTAAATAATGCCTGACGTCAACGCTGACGTCACATGGCCTCAGGCTCTCGGGCTGGCAATTCTCCACAGGCCCGGAGCTCGAGCCTCCACCTTCACTCGGGCTTGCCCACGCTGAAGCTGGTCCACAGAGCCTCGGGCCCTTGTTCTGTCCCCTGTCCCCCGAGTAAATGCCCACGCTGGGCTTGCTCTGGAGTTGTGAACCATCAGATGGTTCAAGAGTTGAAATGCCAAAATTTTGTCCAACTCGATGCAACCGTAATAGACAAGGCCGACTTGACCACACTTGGAAGTGGTCAAGTTTATCGAACTCAAGCCCAAGCAGTATTGGCCAATCGAGTAGGTTTGGAGAACAAGAAAATTCCTTCGAACACACCATAATTTGTATATGGGTAGTTTGGCATTTTGCAAAAATATAAACATTAAACAAACAAAAAAAAAAAAAAAAAAAAAACGTGGCAGGTCATCACAACTTGGTTTGTAAGAAAAACACAAATTATGTCTTTTGATTTGGTTTGAGTATAAAGGCCTAAATGCCTTGATTGGAATTTAAGAAGAAAAAAGCGGCGGCCTTGATTGAGATTAGTTTGAGAAGAAAGGCACTTCGGCATCAAATTGAGCAAGGCTATATGGCTTGATTGTAGGAATAAAACCCCTCAATGTAACAAGGCAAGGAGAAAAATTTCAGTGTGCCAATAACATAGTCTGGTATACCAAATGTCATAATACAAATGGTTGAAAGTTTTTTTTATTTTTTTAAGTTTTTAACCACTTGTATTATGAGATTTGGTATACTGAGCTATGTTCCCAGCACACTGAAAATTTTCTCCAACGCAAGCAGCCTTACAAGGCTTTGTGGCTTAAAATGAGCTGAATTATCACTATGAAACTAAGAAGAAGTAGAGGCGTTAATATTTTGATCTATTTGATAGCTGAATTGTCACTATGAAACTAAGAAGAAGTAGAGGCGTTAATATTTTGATCTATTTGATGATATAGGGGCAAAAAATGAAAACATATGCAGTAAGGAGGGCCGGATGATGTAATTGCACCTAAAACTAGTGTTTCTAATAATAAATATGGGCAAAAAATGAAAAAATATGCATCTAATAGTAACGGGGGCCGGATGATGAAATTGCATCTAAAACTAGATTTACTAATAATAAACAGGGGCAAGAGGGTACATATCTCCCTTAATGAGTTTAAATCTTCGGCACCCAAAAGGTCCTGTGGCCTTTCTAAAAATATGAGACATGTTCACTCACCTACTAATCTTAACTCTGCTGTCTTATAAGATTTTGAGCAAGTGGACACGTATTGCATTTTTAGAAGGGCCACAATGAGGCCACATGGCTTTTTAGGTGCATGAAGATTTGACCTCCCCCCTAATACTCTTGTGCCACGTAAGTATGTTTATCGTTGAAAAAAAGAATTTTTTTTTTTTTGGTCAAAGGTTACTTTGTTAACACAACACAACTAATTACACAAATTGAGACCCATATACAATAACCTCACAAGCAAAAGAATGGATCTCAATAGTAACCCAAATGCCCAAAACAAAAAAATATAGAAGCTAAACCTAACTGCTTCCTTCCAAGGATATCGTGGAAAGCATCGGAATTGCACTCCACGATCACACCGATTTTCGCCAGGAACCCATACCCCATAGATGGAAAGAAGATGAATTTCGCCTTCCAACAAATAACATCTCACTGATCACAGCCACATATTAAGAGAAACCAAAGCAACCCGTGGGATCGCCACAAGCAACATTGCCATAAATGGTAGACAAAGATAATGAGGTGGTGTTGCCACCCGAGCCGGTGTGAACGCCGGAACCCTATACACCTTCTTAGTTGAAGATCGCATCACTTCGCGGTTAAAATTGATTGCAAATCGGAATGGAGATTGAGTCGGTGGAAGCCAAAATAAGAACATGTATATGGATGGATGGAGATCTAAGGGCAGCAAGATATACCTGTGAAAATCGAGGTGTAAAAGGAAAACAAAATAGGAAGGAAAGCAGAGAAAAACACCAGAAAAAAAAAAAAAAAAGAAAAAAAGAAAAGAAGAAAGACAAAACAGAGAAGAAGAAGGAAGGGCTGCCACCGACCCTAATCAAAATCGATGACAAGAGGTAAAATCGTTAGTATTGTTATTGCTCTCACTTGCGGAGAGAAAAAACTCTCTCTCAGAGAGAAGATATTTTTTTCAAGAGAAAAGTCTGGAAGCTATCGTTGAAACACAACGGGTGCGGATAATCAAACAATTAGGGGCATTTACATCCAACCCAAACATGTTTTCTGCATTTAATACTATGTATTCTCCAAATTCATTTAAATCTGAGTTATTTTTCAAAGTCAAGTGTCGGTTTAGTTTTCAAATACTAATTATGTTGCATCACCAATATATACTTTATTTTATTAATTAATTAAGTGAATGTATGTTCTTCCTCTTTAGTCTGCCATTAGTAGGCCCACTCTTAAGATTTTTGAGGTCTGAAGCGATCCTAAAAAATTTACCCTATTTTTATATAAGAAAAATTATTTTTTTTTACACTTAATATTTTGATAAAATTATACTTAAAAAAGCACTTCAAACTCAATAATTCAAAAACACGGAAAAAACTAATTTATTTTGTATTCCTACCATGTCATGATAACAAGAATTTTTGGCATGTAATCCTCTCATGTGCTTAGAGACATAGAACTCATTTGGCACGTATGATTGAATTAGAATAGATGATCCACTAAATTAAATGTATGTTAAAAAAGATGTAAAATAATGATCATTGAGATGAATTACTCAAGAAAAAAACTTACCAATTCAATCTAGTTTAAAATGGTGGGATTTGAAGGTACAAATTTCCTTCTCCTTTTCTAATCCCCTATAAATGAAAAGGCATTCACTTCCAGCTTCAATAGGCCCAAAATTTGATTATTATCCATTACAATCCAATTATGTGTATTAAACGAGATCATGGTAACCAATGCTTTTGAAAGTTGATGTCGGATACCTCTCTCACATGATATACAACCTTTAATTTTTCGAAGAGAATAACTTACATAACACTGTATTTCACGACGTGACATCACGCGTCCACAAAATAGTCACATATACCAAACCATTTCATGTTGTTGAAACACATAGACAAAAGCTTACACTTGTCTTTGTTTCATCAACATGAGATGCCTACTATACGTGACACGTCGTACCTCCAAAAGACGCACCCGGTCACGTGCGCATTGAAAAGCAGTCCTAGTACCCACTGCCCAATCACAGCAGCGCGTCCCAAACATTGCAAAAAAAGTGGGTCCCATTTGGGCACTCGCCCAAAAACGAAACTTACAAAAACCCCCTCACACGGACTCTCTCTCTCTCTCTCTCTCCACGACGTCTTCACCCATCACACCTCCCACACTCTCTCTTCTTAAACGTCTTTCTTCTCTCTTCGCATCAATTTCCTTCACCAAACACTAACCCTAACCCTAACCCCCTTCCACCCCCAAAAGATTTCAATTCCGCACCCCGGCCATGGATTCGGAGCCCAACAACCTCTTTGACACGGCGTCGCAGCCCGACACCGCCAACGACGCCTACACCTTCCTCGAATTCAACACCCAGGGCGAGGACTTTGACTACCCGGAGTTCCGCGACCCGATTCGCTCTCCTGTCGCCTGGCCCACCCCTTCAGATTCCTTATCTGAACCTGCAGACCGTGACCGTGGCGGTGGTGGGGTCGGGTCCGACCACCAGTCCGATGCGTCGCCGGTTTCTGCTGCCCCGGGCAGCGCCACAAAGGCTAGGGCAGGTGGGTCGGGCAGTAACGCCGGCAATAATCAGGTGGTTGACGTCCTAACGCCTGGGATGAGTGTGCTTAACTTTGAGGATACTGGGGATGACGACAATTACGAGTTTGGAAAAGGGGATTTTACAGAACATGCGTGCCGGTACTGCGGCGTGTCGAACCCGGCTTGCGTTGTGAGGTGTAATGTGCCTTCGTGTCGAAAATGGTTCTGTAATTCAAGGGGGAACACTTCCGGCTCTCATATTGTGAATCACCTGGTAAGTCACCCAGTTCGGAGTGTTATTGTTTCTGCCTTTTTATTTATAATTTTGGGTTTTGTGATTATAATTTTTTGGGATGAGTCCAATGGGAATTTGGGTAAGAACTGGAAATTACTAGTCACAAAATGGATGCCACTGGAGGAAATTTAGTAGTTAGAGAATGCAGGGACATAAGCGTGTTTTGTTTTAAGAGACATACTTGCTGATACGCCATCACGTGTTGGCATGGGTTATACGAAGATTGAACTAAGTTTAAGGTACATTTATAGCTGCATTATTATGCCCTCATGATGGTTTGGGTTATTATCCCGGTTTCAAGATGTTTTTATTTCTACATTTTGGGAGATTTTGGTTCAAACATGGTATTGGATTGCGGAGATAGGAAGCAATCTGGGTAAAGAGAAAGTAGATTCTGATGATTTTTCTTTGTCGATTAATCATGGCACCTTATACTCATGGACTCTTTGTTTTTGTTGAGTTGTAATTTGGTTGCATGAGTGGGTTGACTACTTTTTGGTCTATTGGAGATTCATTTGGTTCGTGTTGATGTTACAGCTAGGTTTGGCCTCATATTTTAGAAACCCTATATATATGGGTTGATATAAATAATTTTTCATAATAACATAAGCAGTAACATGCTCTGATATATCTATGCAAATTTATAGAGATACGTATTTGTTGACACAAAAGTTGGGAAGTCTTCTACTTCCCACACGACTTAATATTAAACTTCCATTAACGGTAGGGCACTTGACCAGCAATTCTGGATCAACATTTCTCTGATTTGTCTGCATGGACATAATTGGACCTTACATACGAATGGAGTTAACGTTACATCTGTTCAATATGATTTAAGTAACCAGCATTATGCTTCAGATTTTGGTGGTTACAGGACTGCATGATTTAATTTAATGCTGTACATCTTTTATGCCAATCATGTGGCTGTTCTCGAGTTGATTGTACTCTTGTTATTACATTGTATGATCTATGATAGAGCATTAGAGAGTCCTTTATATCCTCTTTCGGTTTATGTTAGCTCTAGTGGGATCATGGATGGATTCCAAATAATTCTTTTAAGTTAAATTACAAGCTAAAGTATGGGGTCATAGTTTCTATGGCGGAGTTTGATTGATTTGCAGGTTTTAATATCTAGGTGATGCCCATAAATGTTTTCTATAATTGTTGAGGCCGTGTTTGGGATTGCTTCTGTAGGAACTAGAAGTGCTTACACTAGAACCACGTTGAAATTTCTATTAAATATTCAAATGCCTCCTCTAAAAGCTGTTGAAAATGCTTCCTGGAGAAGCGTCTGGCAGGTGCTTCTTCAGAAAGCACTTCTATGACCTAGAAGCAATTCTAACAGTTTTTTTTTACAAACGGAATCAGCAAGCACTTTTGGCTGTCAGCAAGGCTTTTAGCCCTTCCAGAAGCAATCCTGAGAGGCTCTAAATTACATGGACTTTAATTTCTTTTCTCTAGTGTAACGGGAACTTACCATGAGCTGCCCCGTTTGATTTCACATCACATTGAGCAGACATAAATTTTTTGTAGAAATTAAACTGCATCTTCCATTCACGTCTTTTCATTTTTCATCTTGAAAAATTAATCTTTGTTGATGCTTTGAACAACCTTTTCACGGGCAAATTTTTAAGGATATGCAACCACAAATAATCTGTGAAATATAATGAAAGTACCAGCTCTTGGAGCCTGATATCATACATAACTTTTTTTTCTTAATAGTATGCTGATTCTTGGGTGGTTGCATATGGTGGGTTCCTAAATGCGAGTTTGAAAGCTGATGTTATTAATATGGGATAGACATTATATTCGGATAACTTTTCCTAATTGGTTTGTTATGTTGGGTTTTGTAGGTCCGAGCAAAACACAAGGAAGTCTGTCTTCATAAAGATAGCCCATTGGGAGAAACAATCCTTGAATGCTACAACTGTGGATGTCGTAATGTATTCCTTCTTGGATTTATTTCAGCCAAGACAGAGAGTGTTGTTGTTCTTCTTTGTAGGGAACCCTGCTTAAGTGTTAATGCATTGAAGGATATGAACTGGGATCTGAGCCAGTGGTGTCCCCTGATAGATGATAGGTGTTTCTTGCAGTGGCTTGTTAAGGTTTGGTATTTTGCTATCATCAGGTTCATAGTTATTTTCATTTGAGGCAATTTATGGTTTCCTGCTTAGTAGTTTTAAGATGCTGTGCTTTGCAGGTCCCGTCTGAACAGGAGCAGCTAAGGGCGCGCCAAATCAGTGCTCAACAAATAAATAAAGTAGAAGAACTTTGGAAGTCCAATCCTGATGCTTCCCTTGAAGATCTCGAGAAGCCTGGTGTGGATGATGAACCCCAACCTGTGGCCTTGAAGTATGAAGATGCTTACCAGGTGAATCTGTTTGGAATTCATTGTATATACTTCGAAATGTGACAAGGCTTAGATTGTGTCCATTTTATAACATGAGAAGCCTTCGGAGAATTTGCATCTTCTAAATGGATGTTTTGCTGATAAGCTGATGATTTTCTTGTTTCTGATGCAGTATCAAAATGTGTTTGCACCACTTATTAAACTTGAAGCTGACTATGATAAAGTATGCAGACAAACCTCTGTTTTCCATTTTCTTTTCAATTCAAAGATTTCTTATGATCCCTGTGGTAGAGAACAAGCTAGTTGTTAAGTTCTTATGATCTTATTTATGTTGTAGATGATGAAAGAATCTCAAAGCAAAGACAATGTCACAATTCGGTGGGATATTGGTCTTAACAAGAAGCGTATTGCTTATTTTGTGTTTCCAAAGGTGATTGTCTGCGAAAATTTGAGAGTTATTTTTTGGGTGAATTCTTTTAGTACTATATTCATGTTTTTCATTCTGCTCATATGTATGTGTTATTAACATTCAGTTTTTTCTTGGGTTGTTGCAGGAGGACAATGAGTTACGTCTTGTACCTGGTGATGAGTTGCGGCTTCGTTATTCTGGAGATGCAGCTCATCCAGCATGGCAGTCAGTGGGACATGTTGTATGCCTCTTTCCTTTCTGAAGCGTTAAGAGTATATGTTGTGTATGTGTTGTAGTTTTGTGGAACTTATAGTACTTATCTGCTGTTTCAGATCAAGTTAACTGCACAAGAGGAGGTTGCACTTGAACTTCGTGCCAGTCAGGTAGTTTTAGTATTAGTGCTGCTTATATATTGTTATTTAATTCAGTAAACTTGGTTGTTACTAATGTGTATTCATGTTGTTTGCAGGGAGTTCCAGTTGATGTGAACCATGGCTTCAGTGTTGACTTTGTCTGGAAGAGTACAAGTTTTGATCGGATGCAGGGGGCCATGAAAGCTTTTGCAGTGGACGAGACAAGTGTTAGTGGGTAGGTTTGCAGTGTTTTTTTCCTTTCTTCCTTCTCTTTTTTTGACTTTTAAGTTTTAGAAATAACAGTCTTGTTTCAAAAAAAATTAAAAAATTGATAACTTGCTTATCATTATGCGACTTAGTGTTGATTCTACTTTTATGTTCATAATTCTTGTATTGCTAAATATTGTACGGAAATGACAAGCATAAATTGGTTTTTAGGGCAGATATTGCATTGGCTATTTCAGGTTGTATTTTATTCAATGAAAGTATGTTAAAAAGAAAAATAAATAAATCATGTCAGGCTGCAGTGATGTTTTATGTTTTGCATTTAACTTAATTGTTCTTTTGTACTATTTGTGCAGATATATTTACCATCATTTGTTAGGCCATGAAGTAGAGGTTCAAATGGTCCGTAATACATTGCCCCGTCGTTTTGGTGCACCTGGTCTTCCGGAGCTCAATGCTTCTCAAGTATGATATCTTGATTATACACTTTTTTGTTATCCTCTAGTTCATGATACATTACTTTCTTTTCTGGCTTATCCTCTCTTTCAATATACTAGTTTTTCACTTCAAATGCATCTCTTTCCCAAGTATTTCATAATAGCATTTTCTCGGACCTTTTGAGGATTCTTTGTTGTAGTTGGTGTTGGTCTAATCTGAGTGTCTTACCACTTTTTTATTGATAGGTTTTTGCTGTAAAGAGTGTCCTTCAGAAGCCTATAAGTTTGATCCAGGGTCCACCTGGCACAGGAAAAACTGTGACTTCTGCAGCACTTGTGTATCACATGGCTAAACAAGGCCAGGGACAGGTAAAATAACTCACATGTGTTATTTCCTCTCTCTCTCTCTCTCTCTCTCTCTCTCTCTTTTAATCACAATTTCTCTCTTTACCAGGTTTTGGTTTGTGCTCCTAGTAATGTTGCTGTAGACCAACTAGCTGAGAAGATAAGTGCAACTGGGTTGAAGGTAGAGGAACAGTGCTTGGCCGTTGCCTGCAATTATACTGACTCTATAGAATGTCCCTTTTGTTTTTGCGGCTCTTCTTGAATGAATATTTAAATATCTTTTTAGTTGTGTACGCATTGTTGTGCAGACACATAATTGGATTCTGTTTCTCTGATAGTTTTAGATTGGAGAGCTTCTTATTTACCTGGGTTAAATGATGGTTTTGTTGCTCGGCTGTTCAGTAGTTTCCTTTTTTTTTCTGAATTTTAGATTGCTCCTCTATGATAGATCTGTTGTCCACTGTTCATGTGTTGCTTTTTATACTAAGCAGAAATCTCTATCTATCAAAGAAAAGTAATTACAAACCGCAAGAAATCAGAATATTAGTACCTAAACATATTTATGTTCATCTTAGTATGACTGTCTCTCAAGTACCACTTGTTCTGGTTTGTAAAGCATAGCAGTGTGTAATCTGATTTTTATTTGTTTAAAACAAGTTGGTTTACAGTTGGGTGCTGTTTATGAGCTTCGGAAATTACCTCATTTTGCATGAAACATTGCAACACATGTTTTTTTTTATTATATGTCTTTGGTAATGATAGGTTTCTTATGAATTTGTCTGATTTTTATCTTCCTTTTGGTATTTAAGGTTGTTAGACTTTGTGCAAAATCAAGGGAAGCTGTTAGTTCTCCTGTTGAGCATTTAACCCTTCATTACCAGGTTTGTGTTGACTTGTTGACTTAATTAATAATTTTATTGTCTGGCTTTTCTTTGTTCACTTATTTAACTGGATGCTTACTGACTCTGTTAATCTCAGGTTCGTCATCTTGACACGTCAGAAAAGAGTGAACTGTACAAGCTACAACAATTGAAGGATGAGCAAGGTCACTTTGCTTTTCTAAAAACTTCTATGTATATTGTCCTGACTTGATGCTAATTAGTTCCTGAAATTTTACAGGAGAATTGTCTAGTAGCGATGAGAAAAAATATAAGGCACTGAAACGGGCAACCGAGAGGGAGATTTCTCAAAGTGCTGATGTCATTTGTTGCACATGTGTTGGTGCTGGAGATCCACGATTGGCCAATTTTAGGTTCCGTCAGGTTGAAATACTTCTTACATTAACAGTTAGTTAATATCTGTCACAACTTAAAAAATAGCTTACACAAATCTATCCTCTGCTTTTAGGTACTTATTGATGAGTCTACTCAGTCTACGGAGCCTGAATGCCTGATTCCTTTGGTTCTTGGGGCAAAGCAGGTACTCTGAGGTCAAATATATAGATGTTGCTCAATTTTGAGTCTGAGGTTGATTTTTAATAAATCGTTGCCTGGAGTCTAATGAGAAATTTCCATATTAGGTTGTTCTTGTTGGAGATCACTGCCAGCTTGGTCCAGTCATTATGTGCAAGAAAGCAGCTCGTGCTGGGCTTGCCCAGTCTCTCTTTGAACGCCTCGTTTTACTTGGTGTGAAACCAATTAGATTGCAGGTAATTGGTCCAGTGTTTACAGTGTCTCTGCATGGTTAGCTGTGCATAGTATCACTACTAGTGTACATGTACTTGCCTTTTTTTATAAATATATTTGTTTATATACTTTTTTATGTTGGATAGTCGGTGATGAAATCTGAGTTTTGTATACCCATTCATCAATAGATATGATATTGGTCTTTTCTTCTTAATGTTACTGCGTGAACATTCAATTCAATATTAAGATGCGTCTATAAAGTGTTACCTTACTTCACTTTATTGTAAACTTATTGCAATTCTCAATGTATCTGACCTTAACTCATTCTTAGTTGCTTTGGAATTTAGGTACCTGCATTTCTTTTTCTCCTTTTTTTCACATATTTTCATAACTTCTTTGAGCGAATCAACTCCACTGTGATTTAACTTGTTTGGATTATTCTCAACGTTTAACTTGGTTGGATTCTTTCTTATTTTATTTAAATTATTTTCTGTCACCAATCTTGTATTTGATTCAAATGTTAAGTTGCATAGTGTAGCTGTCAGTGCACCTTAAGAGGTTTATGACACTTTCTGTCTTGTATGTCGTTCAAAGTGAAATTGCTCTTGCGTGCATGGTTATGTTGCAAGACTTATATAGTCTGTGTGATTTAATTTTAGGTTCAATACCGAATGCATCCAGCCTTGTCAGAATTTCCATCTAATAGCTTCTATGAGGGCACGCTTCAAAATGGAGTGACCATCAATGAAAGGCAATCATCAGGCATTGATTTTCCTTGGCCGGTTCCCAATCGTCCCATGTTCTTTTATGTACAGGTAACAATAAGTGCCAGTCAAGTAGTTTGAGCCAACTAAAAATTTGTGGTGGTGCTATCCACACACCCATTTTTACCTTCCACATACATCTCTCAATTTTTGGCCGTCAGATCGAATGAATTGAAGAGGAGAGGACAGAAATTAAGAAGGGGGGGGGTGTGGGAGGGAAAAAGAGGTATATGGATAGCATTGCAAAGAATTAGGCTTTGTCTACTGGATGGTTTTCTGTCTGACTTTTTTAAAATCATATTTTCTCTGAAGAGTTGTTCTGGACTCATGCATCTGTGTTATAGATGGGCCAAGAGGAGATAAGTGCTAGTGGAACATCCTATCTGAACAGAACTGAGGCTGCTAATGTTGAAAAGATTGTCACAACATTCTTGAGGAGTGGTGTAGTCCCTAGTCAGGTGAACCAACAACATTCGTTTTGAGTTTAGCATTTTATATATGGATTCCATGTTTCATTAATTTAATAAAAATCAACACTTTATAGATTGGAGTGATCACACCGTATGAGGGACAGAGAGCTTATATTGTGAACTATATGTCGCGAAATGGTGCTCTCAGACAGCAACTTTATAAGGAAATTGAGGTAATATATCTGACTCGTCACATGTCGAAGCCTTTGCTCTTGACCTATTTTGACTATATTGCTTCATTATTGTTATTACAGGTTGCAAGCGTAGATTCATTTCAGGGAAGGGAAAAGGATTATATCATCCTTTCGTGTGTGAGGAGTAATGAGCATCAGGTGAGTTCATAAAACCACTTATGTGGGAAGTACGTACTTTTTTCCTTTAGGCTGTCCCAAAGATGCGTCTTTCTTTTTCTTTTTTCGAAGTGTTTTGTTGCTATTTTCCTATTATTCATGTTATAAATCTTACATGTTGGGTTTTCAGTGCACTACTTTTTGGTTCATCTCACAGAAAATTACATACTTTCTTTTGCGCTTATTATTATTATTATTATTTTTTTTTGGGGGGGGGGGTGTTAAGGGGGATGTTGTTACTGATAATTTAGTCATGATTAAACAGAATGGCATTGAAGGCTGTCTTCAGAGTTGTTTCATTGTCAATGAGTTCCAGATTTTGGTTCTAAGATAATTTAGAATGACTGTAGATAAAAAAAAAAAAAATCAGAAGAGCTGTCTTCATTTGAAGAAGGAAGTATATTTATGAAAGTTTGATTCCTGGCTAATACATTCCTTTTTCAGGGCATTGGATTCCTTAATGATCCTCGCAGGCTCAATGTTGCTCTAACACGTGCTCGATATGGTATTGTCATTCTTGGAAACCCTAAAGTTCTTAGTAAACAGCCACTGTGGAATAGCTTGTTGACACATTACAAGGTATTAACTGTTCTTTGTAATTTTGTTATTTGTGGTTTATGCTGACCTGTTCCTCTTGTTTTTTATTCCAGTTAATAGAAAAAGAGTTAAGGCTTTCTCAAGTATTCTTTTCTGATTAACTTGACAATTTTTCTGTTTGATATGTATTTTTTCGTTCTCATCTTGTTTTTCTCAAGTCCTTTTAGGTCCTCTGGTTGATGGTGTTTGTAGTGTTTCATTTATAGATAAAGTTATGTGTACTATCAAAAAAGGAAATAAAAAAAAACCATTTCCAAAATATGGAAGTCATCTTGGGAATGATTGGTGGCAGCTGGCTAATACTTGTACGGATGGCAGCATATTTGTTAATGCTAATTGATGATGTACTGCAAATTTTGTTTATGTCCTCCTCGTGTTTATTCTATTTATCTTTTCTTCTCTCTTTGATTGTCATGTGCTGGGTAAAAATGATTGTCCTGTCTGGGTTGATAACTTGATATTCAGACTATAGCGTTGCTATTACTGACATTTTATACATCATTAGGAACACGAGTGCTTGGTTGAGGGGCCTCTAAATAACCTGAAGCAGAGTATGGTGCAGTTTCCAAAGCCTAAAAAGGTTTGTCACTAGCGGAGAAGGCAAAAATTAATTTTTCATGCTTTTCTTTTGGTGTATACATTTTTAATTTGTGGTGGGAGTTGGATCCTAATTATGAAATCACCAATTTATTATGGATGTAAAATTATGTTGTGTTTGCTTTACTGTTGACACAGATCTACAATGATCGGCGCCTATTATTTGGAGGTGGTCCTGGAGTTATCCCCAATGACAGTTTTGGGTCTGTTGCCTCAGCTGGCCAAAATGCAGACAGAAGAAGTAATCGTGGTAGGGGTATGTTAGTGCTAGTATCTTTCCCTTTTTACCTTCTCTCTCCAGGAATTGTCGGATGAAGTGCATTGTTTGTTTTCTCCACACTTTCCATTTTACTCTGATGGTGTTCTTTTCTTGTTATCTTTGTTTTGATACTTCTTTTTCGTTTCCTATTAGTAGGGATGAAAAAGGGAAGAAATCTAAATGAAAATTTGAAGCCAATGCTTTTAACGTAATGGTTATTGATATGTTAGTGTTTAGTGTATGAACTTAGGTTCGTTTAATATGGTGAGTAATCCAAATAAACGGTTTCACATGTGTTGAAATGTTAAATTTTTCTCCCCTTTAGAAGTTAAAAATAACTAATCGCACATGGACAAGGAAAATAGAATGAAATAATTAACCCTTAAATTCGAAGTTTTAAATCCAATAATAAGTAGAAAATCTTAATTGTAAACATCTATGTCTAAAATAATGATATGTCTTTCATCCTTATAAATTGTTTATGTCAAATGCAGGTTCTTACCTACCTCCTGGCCCACCCAATGGTACCCATAAGCCTGGTGTACATCCGGCTGGATATCCAATACCTCGGGCACCACTTTCACCATTCCATGGAGGACCCCTTTCTCAACCGTATGCTATTCCAACTCGTGGAGCTGTGCATGGACCAGTTGGAGCTGTTCCTCATGTCCCTCAACCTGGAAGTCGTGGTTTTGGGGCAGGACGTGGAAATGCTGGTGCTCCAATTGGCAGTCATCTTCCACACCAGCAAGGCACACAACAGAATGTTGGGAATATGGGGTCTACCTTCAACTTTCCTGCTCTTGAAAATCCAAATAGCCAACCATCTGTTGGTGGCCCCTTATCTCAACCTGGATTTGTCAATAATGTTTGTACTGGCCCCTTTTTTTTATCATATACCAATTCTCCTAGTTCCTGTTCCTTCATCCACCTGATGCATGTGCTCGTCTTGTTGTATGCAACAGATGCCAGTTCAAGGGCCAAGCCAAACATTTCGTGATGGATTTTCCATGGCGGGCATGTCTCAGGTTTTTCTCGTACTAAACGTGATACTTTTAGTAACTTGTGATGTTGATATTCATCTTTTAGTTTCATCTTTGATTGCATGTTGCCAGGAATTTTTGGGTGACGACTTTAAAAGTCAGGGATCACATGTTCCTTATAATGTTGCTGACTTCTCCACTCAGGTATGAAGTTGTGGTGCTTTTTTCTTTTGTCGTTTTTTCAGTGTATGCTGGGCCATGGGCCATACATTATTTGTTTGCTTCAGCGGTGTACTTCTGGATTTAGTTTTTGGGTTAAGTATATTTTTGTTCACTGTGTTTTGACTCAAAATCACTTATGGTCCTGTGGTTTTAATTGTATCAATAGTGACTGTTTAGCAATGTTATAACAATCATAAGTTGAATAAACCCAAAAAGTGCAGGTAGTTTTAGAAAGCCGATAATGCGGTCTTTCAATCCCTTGGCAACATTTTCTTGAAAGCAGACAGATTGTTTCCCCAAATTGAAAATCTGGATTCTAACTTGTTAATCACCTCACTTTCAAAATTGTTTTTTAAATTGCTAGCAAAACCAAACACTACATCATGCTAATCAAAATTTGAAAAGAAAAGGTTCATAGAAAGAGGATTTCCCTTACCCCTTTTGTGTCCACGCTATTTTCTTTCCAAATGTATCCATCGTCAGTGTTATGTAATTTAAGAACCTCTGTTACTTGCAATTACAGAATTAGTCGTATTTGAAAATTAAAACTTACATTATGCTAGCTTGGTCAACAGGCTTCTCAAAGTGGATATGCTGTTGATTATGTTACTCAAGGAGCACAAGGTGGGTTTCCAGGGAACTTTCTGAACCAGAACTCTCAAGCTGGATATTCTCGATTTGGTACAGGGAATGACTTCATGTCTCAGGTTTGCTAGTTTCCCTTTCTTTTCGTTACATTTTTACTGTGCTTTGGGCAATTCTCAACAGCTTTCTTACAGGACTACATGCCTCATGGATCACAAGGCCTATTTACTCAGGTGGGCTTTAATGACCCATCACAGGATGAAGCATCACAGAACCACTATGGAGTTGCAAATGCCAATCAACTCCAGTCCCAGGTTTCATTTCATACAAATGCTATTTAATAGATTACTACGGGAAAATAATAAAATGGGATGTAGAGACATTTGGCTCCATAATTAGCAAGTCCTTTCACATTGTTCTTCAACAGCGTTAGTGGGTTGGGCATATGACCAACATGTTTACTGCATTCTTCCTCTGTTCTTTTTCAAGTCATAGTTTGGCTTGGTGGTGGCTGTCCTCGCCGGTGCTAATAGCTGATACGTTCAACATATTTTCAGGGCTTTATGAACTCACTGTACTCTCAGCCGTTTGCCCATTACAACACACAGCCAATGAACTTGCAGGCCCCACCACAACAGCAGCAGCAGCAGCAGCAGCCACCGCAGCCTCAGCCTCAGCCTCAGCAGGGTCAGACCTCCCAAAATCAGAAAATCCACTACAATGGTTAAGAGACGGGAATAATGGCTGTGATGGGTTATAGTCTTTTGCATTCAGCAACTCGGTTTGTGCTCTCTTGTGTGCCCAAATACAACTACCCTAAATTGCCGAAGATTTGTCGGTTGCAATCAGTGTGGTTATCTCCAGAACCCCTAGTTGGTATGTTCTGGGTTTTGGGAATACTATCAAATAGAGTGGGCAAATGAGCATTTGGGGTCTGAGCAAACAAGAGCGACACATCCGGTGCTGAGAAAGAAAAGGATAACCCCGATATTACCTGCTTGAAGTTTTGTATTGTTCTGAAGAAGGTAAGAAAAAGATGGATAAGTGAAATGAGAGCATTACATGGCATGGTTTTTGGCGAAAGGGTTCCGGCACTGGAAGAGCGGGGCGCGCTGTATATGCGACTGACAGGGAAATGACCCAATTTATTCATATACAGAAGCAGTTCTACAACAAATTTTGTACAGCATTCTCGGGGAAAGTCGCCTAACCCTTTCGGCTCCAGACATGTAATTATACTCTACATTATAATATCGCATAGACGACGACGATGAAATCTTTAGCAAAGTATTTATCCAGTGCTTGTGCTGCTCGGCGTTGAACCCTTACCCCGCTCAGGTGGTATATAAAAAGCTTGATGATTGGTTTGTTTGTGTAATCTGCCTTCGTTTAAATGCTGCCTAATTGACTCCAGGAATATCTCCCCTCGGTTTCCTTCTCTTTTCTTTTGGCGTCAAGTTTTTTAAAAACACGAGGCCACTTAGTATGACGATTAAGTGGTATTTCTCCATTGGTAAATGAAAGGTTTAGGTTTGATTCTCGTCAAAGGTGAATTTGAATCACGTTATTGCTAGGTCATTGTGAGGCTTAACTCACTAGCTCATGCTTTATGCGTAGACAATATTGTTTTTTTATATTTTTTTTTTCTAATGACCGATTTTGTTATGCTAGATGTTAGATTAGCCATCGACAAAATTCGAACTTACTTCATCATTGATAGGATTAAAAGCACACCACAAAGTAACACACAAATGTCCTATTAATTTTCCTTATTAACAATAATATTTGTCAATTGTAGCATATGAAAATAAGGGTTTTTCCCGCAGAAGATTGTTTTATCTAACTACTTAAAATGTCACAAAAACTGGGTTGCTGTCCCTACTGACCAGCTACCGAAAAATAATTATTAGACCGACTTATACTTATCTGAAGTCTACGAAATTTTATATGCAGATACTAGACGCACAGAGCTACACTCACACAAATTTTTGGGATTTTTGGAGTTGATTTGATATTTAAATTAAATCGAACAAAAACAAGACAGAGACAGATTTTTAAGTAGTTCACAAATTAAGAAAAACGAGTTAGGGGAATTGCTATCCACCACCAAATAATCATGCAAACATGTTATGTCTCATTCAAATTCCTTTCATTTTTGGATGAAGATGCTCAAGTTGGCTCAATGTTAGAACTCAACCTATTACTCTTTCTTACGTAGTACGTTAAGAGAATGACGTTTTCAACTTAACTTAGTCCCTAACATGCAATCTCGAATGGTGTGTTCATAGATTTAACAAGTAGAAATCATTAAGAACGAAAAGAGTTTGAGTCATCACAAGGCATTGTAAGTACTAGTGTTGTCTTACTTATCCTAGAAATTGATTCACATGTTAATCGCAATTAACAAGTACTACTCTAGAACATATGTAGGTCCTCATTCAACAAGGGCAGACACACACATATTCATAGCATTAGAATCCTAGATATGCTTACTAAGTATGCATCCATAGAAAACACATAAAGAATTCATAAATGAGACATGTAGTGAACCAATTTTCATCCATTCGTAAAAATAATTCAAACGAAATGTCATAACAAACTTGCAATCATATTCGGGGCTTCAAAACAACCCCTAACTACTAAAAATTAGTTACACATAATTCTCAAATTAAACCAAAAGAAAGACATGAGTTTGAGAAGATAAAACCGAGAGAAGAGAATGCCAAGATTTCCTCCTTCCTTTCCTTCCTTCCCCAACGCAGCAGCCTTGCCTTTTTCCCTTGCTTTGCTTCTTTTTTTCTATCTTTTTTTCACCCTTTTTCTTTGCTGCAACTTGTAGGTCTTTTCTTCTTTTCTGCTGCTACAGTTTTTTCTCCATAACTCACCCCACTAACAGTCATTTAGTGATGACAATAAGTGGGAGGAAAATGCTAAAACAATTGTAACTCTTTGGGCAGCCTTTATGCCCATTACTCTCACTTAATTTT
Source organism: Pyrus x bretschneideri (assembly GCF_019419815.1). Classification (NCBI taxonomy): domain Eukaryota; kingdom Viridiplantae; phylum Streptophyta; class Magnoliopsida; order Rosales; family Rosaceae; genus Pyrus; species Pyrus x bretschneideri. Next base: position 1,294,604 of record NW_025999657.1, read on the forward strand.
TCATTTCCTCTGATATTTGAATAGGTGTTAGCTGGCTTGTTCTTGGCTGCATCAGTTTTGGCTGTTAGTTTTATGGGATTTATTGCTTTCAATGCTTTCTTATCAGTTACAAACTGCTCAGCCTCCTTGGAACCTTTAAGTGTTTGAACGGCCATAACTTTTTCTAGAAAAATGATATTAACAATCCGTAAAATGCTCCAGAAAATAGACATCCGTAGCTTTCCAAGTATATAAGGCTCATTCTCTAATTCATTCTGAGCTGTCCGCAACTTGCTTCCAAAGTCAGCTGACCTGCACAAGCAGTTTTGACGAATTTATTACTTAACATTCCACTTGTGTTATTTTTCTTTTCTTTACTTGACAAATCCTACAAAATACAAAAACAAGGTAAATAACTCAAAAATATAAGGAACTAACTAAGAAAAGACAAGTGAATTTGATATAAAATATATATAAATATAAGCTTATCAATCATGTAAGGGTTCAATACCTTATCACCACTGTGGTAAATGATTTCTTGCCGATAATATCGTTTCTTTAAAAGAGAGTTGTTGAAAAACGAACGAAAATAAGTACACTGGTGGAAAATAAAGAAACTTTAGATAGAGCCCTCGACAACGAAAGTTCTTTGGTTATCTTCATGTGGTGGTATGACTTGGAAAATGGCAAAACAATCCAAGCCCTCCATTTCCTCCACCATTTGACTCGGTAACTCAACGAGTCCAAAACCTTCATGTACCAACTCGCTTAAGCACTCGGCGGTCCATGGCCTGACCTCCGTTGACGCCCAAACCGTAGTACCTCTGCTGCACACGCTCTTCAACGTCTTGGCCAACCCCACCATTTCCTCTTGGTTATAGAACACGTCAGACATCAAAATTAGGTCCAACTCGCTGATTTGACTCGGTGACTCGTCCGATCCCCACACGAGTTCCCTCACCTGGACTCGGTCCCCGAGTCCGTTGGCCTCCACATTCCTCAACAGCCCCGGAAGTAGTGGCCCCATATCCGTGAGAAGGACTCGGCTCGCTCCAAGCCGAGCCGCTGTCAGGCCCGGAAGTCCTGCCCCAGCACCGAGCTCGAGGACGGACTTATCTTGGAAGCGAAAGTGGACTGCGCCTTGGGTGGCCATCCAGTTGGATAGGACAAGGGCCGAGTCCCAAACCCATGAGCCGGTGAGAGCTCGACCCGTTGTTGAGTCACTGACGTCGTCTAGCTCGTGGATAACTAGGGTTTGGTCTGCAACCTGGATTTGTCTCGTGCCCATATTCTGTCAGCTCTCTTCCTTCACTTGGTAGGTAGTGTTGCTACAATGTTTTATATACATGAGGGTTTTCTTTGTTCTCGTTACTTTCTTTTGACAGAGAATATTTTCTTTGAAGTGGAAGAACTTGGTAACTGTTTAAAGTAAGAACAAAGCTGTTGTATGAGAGTTTGTGCTGGCTGTTGAGGTGTCGGAATATCGGCATCTGAAGCTTGTGCTAAAGCGGTGACTTGAGAAGAAAGCAAGAAAAAGGTTTAGAAAGTTGGATGAGCGTCAACCGACCTTAGGTATAAATGCTCTTAACCACTTGAACGAACTCAAACATGAATACGGGAGGTTATAAAAATGGTAAATGATCTATGCACGCTATTTTTCTTCTTTTAGGGATCCTAGGATCTATGCACGATTTTTTATCAACAGTCCGTATCATTGATCCCTAGGATCCCTAAGGAGGGGATTTGGCGAGCATCCAAATCCCACTTGAACGAGCTCAAACATGAATACCGGGGGTTATAAATATGGTAAATGATCTATGCACGCTATTTTTCTTCTTCTAGGGATCGTAGGATCTATGCACGATTTTTTATCAACGGTCCGTATTCATTGATCCCTAGGATCCCCAAGGAGGGGATTCGGCGAGCATCCAAATCCCACTTGAACGAGCTCAAACATGAATACCGGGGGTTATAAATATGGTAAATGATCTATGCACGCTATTTTTCTTCTTCTATACACTGTTAATTTATTTTATTTTCTAGCCACTAGATTAACCAAATCAAAAGAGAATCTAGGGCTAAATAAAGAGGAGGCGTACGCAGAAGGTTAAAGATGGTGTACAAAAAATCACTCCCCAAAACGAATGGCTTGCTGGGATTTGAAAGCAACAATACACAATTTTGTAATCAACGAAATTGAAGCATCCCTTAGGCTGCTGCGATTCAAAAGTGTGTCTTTTGCATTGACCTAATGCTTTTGGTCTTCAGGAAAAGTTAAGACAACTAAATAAACATAATAACTGAGGGTTATCAAAACTCATCGGTAATCATTCCACTACAACCAGCTTCCGATACCCTTCCCCTTAGATGGCTGCAGCTTCCATGCCAGAGTTGGGGCGAATTTCTCCATCATTGTCCAAGAACAACCTGAGCAAATCGTCGGAGAAGCCATTTAGTACGGTCACCCCCGGATTTGTACAAGGCTCCATCCACCTCCTCGGCTTACCATCCTGCATTATCCAATACACAATTTTTGGCACCGCATGTTCATACCCCTTCTCCTTAAACTCGCCCTGTATGGCCGGATGAGCCTTGTCCCACCTTCTGGCTGTAGCTTCGTCAAAGTATTCAATCCCAGTGAACACAAACACCTTCTTGATCATTTACTCCGGCTTCAAATTAGCATTCACAGCCTCCTGGAGAATCAAGTCAAACACCCTCTGAAAATCAATCCTGCAGGTCGTCTTGGAAGTATTCCATCCTCCTCACAAACTCGCACTTGTAACTAAGTTGATCGCCTTGTATCAAACGTAGCTGAGGCGACTTACTGAAATTGATTGTCTTTCCTTTCCATGGCTCTTCATTCAGCTCAGACAACAAGAGTGTCCAAGCCACCACCGTGTCAATCGTGTGCCTACAGTTGTATACCAAGGCCGTTTCACACACAGCCAAGCAGTTGTTCAGATTTCCTTGCTTTGAAAAGAAGTGCTCCACCATTGTCTTCCACTGAAGCTCAGCCGCTTGTGCAAAATTCCAGTGATTCGCATAGCTTATGATCCCATGGGGAAGTAAAGCATCGCCTATGATATTGGAGTTTTCGGCTTTCACCTTTTCAATGTACTTCTCAATACTCCAAAACTCACATACTGGTGTTATAGAACCTACCTGAGTTCAATATAATTATTTTGACGATGATCTGAAGATAGATCGTGCCTAAACTGCACTAAAAATTCGTTGGAAAAAAGAGGGAAATACTTTGAAACTCTTGCTTCAGCAATCGCAAGATCAGGGAAAAAAGACCTTGGAAACCAATTTTATGACCTTCCACAAAACGCCGAGAAATCTGGGTTTACAGGGATGCAAAACTCCTCTGAAGACAGAGAACCTAAACAAAATATCCAAAAAAAAAAAAAAAGAACAAAGGAAAACGGCGATATCTGTCGTGAATATTTTACGAAACGAAGAAAACAGAATTTTAGAGGAAACGAAGGCGAGACTAGACGGAGAAAAGAAGTGATTGGCAAGAGACAAGGGCAAAGCAAATGATAAGGCGATGAAAACCAGTCGAAGCGTATAGATGAATGATGACGGATGCATGGCAATATGGGCAAAACCGATTATTTACTGTGGAATAGAGGAAACAACACGACATGCATTGAAGAAACCGAAGGGCAAGAGCGTCCTGCCACTGGTCATCAACAATACTCCCGAAACTGAGTTTTAGCATGTAGGACTAACGATTGGTGTCCGTCCGTTGCTACAGGTTTTAAAATCATACAACGCGTCATAAGGCCATCTCCAACCGAAGGGTCCAGGGGGTCAGAGGGTCGAAAATAGCCCGAAAACCGTTTCTAACAGAGGACTAGGCCAGATGACTCGTGGAATCTAAGAGGGCCCCATGGAATCTGAAAGGGTTGGAGGGCTGGCTGCATGGCTGGCCAGAAAAATCATTATTCCTGTCGGTTATAACTGATAAGAATCCTTAAGCTAAAATTCAAATGCAATGGCTAGCTGACGTCAACTAGCCATTGCATTAGATTTTTTTTTTTTTTTTTTTTTTTTTTTTTTTTTTTTTAACAGTTTTATTATTGTTGTTTATTTATAAAATTTTTCCTATAACTTCTATTTCACAAAATTTGTTTCATTTTATTTTAAATTCTATTTTTTTCCTATAACTTCTATTTCACAAAATTTGTTTCATATTTTTTTTTTAAATTATATTTTTTTTCCTATAACTTCCTAAGCCATTATACAACATTAAATTAAATTAAGCAACATGAAACAACATTAAACAGTATGAAAAAACATTAAATAACATTAACCAACATTCAAATTATACAATATAAAAAAAAACATTTAACAACATGAAACTTAAACAATATTTTTAAAAACATTTAACAACAGAAAACTTAAACACCTACTCCATGCTTCTTTTAGCCCAAATATGTGCAACAAGATCCTGTTGTAGGTACTTGAACTTCTTCATCAGACTCCTCATCTTCTTGTCTCATTTGCGCCCATTTTGCTTCCAATTTGGAATTAGATGAGGACCCCCAGTTGGAATCCAAAGAGGATCCAAAGTTGGAATTCATTGCAAACTTGAATTGAAAAAGATTGAAGTGAAAGAGATTGAATTAAAATAGATTGAATTCAAAGTTGTGTGAATTATAGCCCAATATCCACCATATTTATAGCAAAAGAAAAATTCAAATCCAACGGCTAGCTGACGTCACTTAGCCGTTGGATTTGAATTTAAGTTCTAGTTTTTAAATAATAAATTATGTTTGGCCCTTTAATCCTCGGTTGGAGACGGTTTTTTGTGACAGGGCTAAAACGAGCCCTATAGCCCTTTGACCCTCGGTTGGAAACGGAGGCAAATATGGCTCTGTACTGTTCATAAAAATATTAATTTCTTGGAAGGCCAGAAGGCTAACACGAGCCCTCTGGCTAGTCCTCGGTTGGAGATGGCCTAAGTTCTAAGTGGAAATGTACCATGTACGTACATGTGATTGATGTCTCATTGTTCATTAACAATAGGCAATACTATATTTACATACATGTGGAATGTTAGAAGGAAATTATTGACCTTTTGTTCTAAATCAAAAAGAACACTAATTCTAAAATAAAATTTCAAAATACCTTTCCAATCAGTTGAACCTCAAGAAGAACGCTAATTCTAAAGTACAAATTCAATTACTATTACCAGTATGATTAGCTTGTAACGACTTGTCGTAAAAAGCATCCAATTTCTCATTTTGTCTCCAATTTCCATCACTTCAGTTGCCCCTTTTGCAGATTTTTTTTCCTTTCTTCCAGTGAAGCCAATGTTTTGCCTTACACATTGGTTCAACCTCATCTAGATGATGTAAATAAAAATTTATAACATATTCAAAAAACATTCGTGCCATCTATTTATTTATTTATAACATATACTAACAATACTAAATGCACACATTGTAAATAGTATTCTACATAAATACTAACCACACAATGCAAAAATACTCGCTGGCAGCAAAAAAAATACCTGATTGCTCATCTAGATAATTCAAATACAAAAAATCAACTTTACACCAAACACAACAGACCTCTCTTTTCTTTACAATTATGAAAGAAATGAACATAAAAACTTGGTTATGCCAACATACTTCTTAGAAATTATATTCATTTCAAAGAAGAACCAAACCAAAAATGCACATAAAAACTCATTGAATTACTAAATTTGAACAATTTGGGTAATTGGGTATCCTCAAAACAATTCAAAGAGCAACAATTCAGCACGAAAGCAACATAAAAACAAAAGAAAGACCAAAACTAAGAGCAACTCCAGCGTTAGAGCCCTCCCCCCTGGCAATACACTATTCAATCCACCTAATGAACAGTAACTGCCCTTAATGAACAGTAAGTAGCCCTGGCAATAGAATTTGCATCTCCACCGTTACACTTCAATAGCCCTGGCAATAGGCAATAAAATATTAGTATTTTGTTTATTTATAAAATAATACAAAATAATTTTAATTGTAATATCGGATAAGATTTTTAATCGTTCTCGTTGCGCCACGTGTCATTATCCGAAGTATTATTAAATAATACAAAATAATACAATTATTGGTGATGGATATCTGATAAGATTATTAACCAATCACGTCGCGCCACGTGTCATAATCGGTTCACAATCTTTGAGGATAGATTTTCATCAGATTTTTAACGAATGACGGCATGCCACGTGTCATAATCTGTTCACAATCTTTGAGGATAGATTTCCATCAGATTTGTAACGAATGACGGCATGCCACGTGGCATTATGCACAACCTAATCCTTTCTGAATCCTCTATATAATCCACCATCCATCCTCACAAATCTCACACCAAAATTCTCAAGATCTCTATCATTATTCATAGTTTCTGCTTCCTTATTCACAAAAATCTGTATCATTATTCATAGTTTCTGTTTCTTTCTTTCAATGTCTTCTTCTTCTTCCTCAAGGATGATGTGGGAATTCAATCAGGAAGAGGAAGAATTGTTTAACGAATCAGAAGCAATGTTCAATCACCAAGGGGTAAGAAATGAGAGGGAAGAGGATGAGGAACGTCAAATGAGAGATGACGAAGTAAGAAGGGGCAGAGCCTCACATTCCCGTTGAGTCATCCAAGCTGCGGCTTAGATCTGCAGGCCCAGCCGTTCTAGAAACCTTGATAGAAGCAGGCAACGACGAGGTATGGAACTCTTGGATGATTATTTTGTTCCTAATAGTGCATTCCCTGATACGTACTTTAGACGTCGTTTTAGAATGGAACGACATTTGTTCAACAAAATCATGATTGCTGTTTGCAACCATGATTCTTATTTTGTGCAAAAAAAAGATGCTTTTGGTGCTATGGGTCTACTGCCTGAGCAAAAAATTACTGCTACCTTGCGGATGCTTGCATATGGAGCATCTGCAGACCAAGTGGATGAGATAACGAAGATGGGGCAATCAACCATTCTTGAGTCCCTGATGAGGTTTTGCAGAGCAATCGAATCTATCTACACCGCTGAGTACCTCTGCAAACCCACACACATGGACTTGGAGCGGCTGTTGAAGAAGGCGGAGATGCGTGGCTTTCCTGGGATGATTGGAAGCATTGATTGTATGCACTGGACGTGGAATAACTGTCCAAGTGCATGGCAAGGCGCTTACGAGGACAGAAAATGAGCAAAAAGTATCATTCTGGAGGCGGTGGCATCTTTTGATACATGGATTTGGCACGCCTTTTTCGGGGTCCCGGGAGCTCAAAATGACATCAACGTCCTTGCCCAATCCCCAGTGTTCAACGATGTCCTGCAAGGAAAGGCACCAAAAGTTACGTATGAGGTCAACGGACGTATGTACGACGGGCCATACTACCTAGCTGACGGCATCTACCCGCATTGGTCAACATTTGTCAAAACAGTGCCACGTCCGCGGAGTGCGAAGGAAAAACACTTTGCAAGCTGTCAAGAGGGATGCAGGAAGGATGTGGAGCGTTGTTTCGGTATCCTTCAAGCTCGCTGGGCGATCGTCAGGGGTGCTGTCAGATTGTTTGATGTGGAGTCGCTTCGATCCATCATGATGACGTGCATCATTCTTCACAACATGATTGTGGAAGATGAGTACGATTATGAAGCTGTTGATGAATATGAGCCAGACCCGATGAACAATTCAAGAACACGTATATATTGTGCTCATGACGCCACCGATGAGCCCGTGCAACATGAGCCATTACAAAGGGATGGACATTACAATGAAAGGCTCATTCAATGATATACTGCATTTCAAAGGCCAGACATGCACAATGCCCGACAAATGGTGTGTTTTATTATTTGGTATGTTTATGTACTTTTTTTATGTTTATGTTTATGTAATTCTTAGTATATGTAATTCTTAGTATGTTTATGTTTATGTTTATGTAATTCTTAGTATATGTAATTCTTTAGTATGTTTATGTTTATGTTTAATATTAGAAAGCCAGATGAGTATTTATGTTTGGCTTTTAGTGTATGTTCAAATTGCTTGCAACCTTAAAATTGTGATTGTGCATAATTCTCATCTTAAAATTGTGATTGTGCATAATTCTCATCTTAATAACTTACCAAATTAATTTGAATAAATATTCAAGAAATTGGAAACAACATAAATAATACAAACAATAAATAATAAATTACAACCCAAAGTGATTGGAAAATTATGGGCTCCGATTACAAAAAGTACTCTATTCATCATCACTTAACCAATTTGTGGTGCTAGGATGATCTTCTCTTGCGGTGCTAGAACCACCTTAGCTTGCTATTGTTTCTCTTGCACGCCTCCTTCGCACCACGTCCGCTTTCTCTGACTTCCAAAAAATTTAGAATTTGGAGACTTTCCTTCTAAAGACATGTTCATAATCTCACGATCTTGTTGAGCCCGTCTTTCTTCTCTAACATGTTCCCTTTCTTGCCTAAGTAGCTCTCTTTCTCTCTCATTAGCATAAAATTCTCTCTCAACAGCTGCTGCTTTTGATGCCTCTCTAGCCTTATCAGCCTCATCTTTTGCCAGTTCCCTCACCAAAGTCAATTCACCTTGGTGAGTAAGTTCTTCCATGAACTTTGCATAATCGTTCTTCGAAGCACTCCCTTTTCTCTTTGAAGCCTTCTTACCTTGAGGCCTAATTGGAAAACGGGTCGAACCCGACGCTTGTTCAGGGAGGGGCGTTTCGGGCACTTCTTCTGCATCATCTTCATGAACATGATCAAGTGTAGAGTGTAGAGGGGTGCTGTTCATGTGCACTTCTGGACCGACTGGCACAACTCTAAATTTAGGACAATCTTTGACAATATTCCAACATTCCCACCGGTTGAATGATTTATTTTTGCTTTTGGTTTTGGCAGCGTACCAAGCTTGTGCTTGAAGTTCCTACACAATAAAAATAAGTAACAAATAAATAATACAAGTTTAAGTTTCATGCAAATGTATACCTAGCAAATATATATATATATATATATATATATGTCATGTTAATCATAACATGGGGCTAGAGTTCCAAGTTTAGTAAATAATTTTAACCTTAAATATACACATTTTTTTTTCTTAATGTAAGTGATATTATACATTAATTTTAATGAAAATAAGTAACAAATAAATAATACAAACAACATAGTTATAATGCAAATAAATAATTATAATGAAAATAAGTAACAAATAAATAATACAAACAACATAATTATAATGTAACAAATAAATGTAACAAATAAGTAACAATAACATAATTATAATGTAACAAACAAATAAATAATACAAACAACATAATTATAATGTAACAAACAACATAATTATAATGTAACAAATAAGTAACAATAAATAATAAATTCTGTACGTAACAAATAAATAATACAAACAATAAATAATAAATTATATAGATAACAAATAAATAATAAAAACAAATAATTATAATGTAAATTTGGGTATCAAATAAATAATATATTGTTACCTGATCCGAGTAATTTTCCTCACTTCGAATATTACTAATAGCTTGTGTCAAGGCGTCTCTCCACGTACTAAACGATTGGCTAAGTAATTTCCAACGACTGGACATCGATTATTTGGTTCTTTTCCCACCAATTTTCTCAAGATAATTGGTATGAATAAGACTCCACATTTCTCGCAACTGCATCTCATTACCCGTAAGCGAACTATGAGTAACTTCAACCCAGCTAGTACACAACGCAACATCTTCAATAACCGACCAATTCGTACCTGCACCAGTGGTCATTTTGTTGAAAAAAAATGGATTCAAACTTTGAGACAAAGAAAGGAATGTGATTGAAAGTAGTTGAGAAAATATGAAATTGTTGTGTAAGGTAGATGATAATGAGAAGATATTTATAGAAAAGTAAAAACAATTTTTTTCAGATTTTTCAGATATTTTTTTGAATTTTTTTGAATTTTTTACAATTTTTTTTAAATTTTTATTCAATTAATTAATCTCTGTCGTTGGATATAAAAAAATTTGAATTCCAACACTCCAATATTCAGTATACATAATTTGGAAATGGAAAAAACATAACATAATCATATCTGGAGAGTAATGGCAAAGTTATTTCATTAGCCAGAAAAACCTTGTAAAGAACAAAAATTCCACAAAATCAGTATATTAGCACTCTCTGCAAAACCCCAAAATCAAAAATTAGAAAAATCAAATTTGATAACATTGTGCCGTAAGAAACCCCTAAATTTCCAGATGAAGAAAAACTAATACAACCTCTGCAAAAAAAAAAAATAATCAGAAGATGAAAAATCAAATTCAAAATTCTCAAATCTGGAAGTTGAAATTGAAAATTTCGAGAAGCTACCTCTTGTGAGCAGAGGAAGAGATTGATACCTTACCCAATGTTGGAGTTGACCGAAATCGAGAAAAAAGGGTTGAAATCGGTCGATTATTTAAGAGATGGACACCTTGGAGGCAAAAGGGGACCGACGGTGGACGGCACGTAGCGTTTATGCAAAAGCTGAATGGAATTATGGGATTGAGAGGGTTCTTTCGATTTGGATGAATTAGTGGATGTGGTGGTTTTAGCCAAAAGAACCAGCGACCTGTGAAGAACCATATTTAAGCTTTGGTCTCCGACCTTTCAATGGAGAATGAGAGTTAAAGGAAGAATGACATATGAGGAGAGGAAAGCAGAGAAGACCGCAGAGAGAGAAATGGAAACAAAAGGAAAATTTGGGAAGAAAGTCCGAGGGGAGCCTTCGACGATGATCGACGCGTGGCCAGGAAAGAAAGAAGCAGAAGTCGAAAGAAATATCGAGAAAAAGGAACAAAAACAGAGGGTTAAACGATGAGTGACGCATGTTAAAGATGGGCAACATTGGAATTTTGTTCTATCAAGTAAACAACAAAACATCGGAGTGAGAAGAAACAAAGGGCATTTCTGACATTTCACTGTTCACGAATAGTAAAAACAGTGCCGGGGGAACCCAGTTTTAGCATACAGATAATATGGGTATTTATCAAATATAGCCAAATATTAGCTCATAGTTTCAAAAATGTCAGTTTAAAAAAAAAAACTTTCAAATGTGTTCAAAATATCATTTAAATAGACACAAATACCCTTAAGCTTTAAACCTAATAAATTAAAAAACTAAAACCCTATTAGATGAAGAGTTCTCACGATTAAACCTAAAAAATGGTGGAGACCTAGTAAAAGTATTGACTGTTGGTGGAGACTTGTGCACCCCTAAACGAAGGTGAGTATAGATGGTTAATTTTTTTTGCATTTTTTCTCATCTACGTTTTCTCTTTGCTTTTGTAATTTCTTCCTTCAATTGAATATTTATGAAATAATGAACTGTCATTTTTTGTAACGTTATTTATCTCAATTTCCCTTTAGATTATGTGCTTCGTATTTAATTTCCACACCTTTGCATTATTAAGGGTGTTGTTCTTGTCCAGATTCTATTTTGAAAAAAACATATTTTTAATGTTTATAGACTAGAAATTCTTCTTGTGCATATTAGAAAAATTATGTTTCTTTTTAAAATGTGGATAAATTAAAACCGAAACTAGAACTTATTTAAACTACTAAAATGAGTGCGTAGAAATGGGTAGAACCCATAGAATACAAATGTTCAGAGTATAGATGACAAATAATGCAGTGGAAACTAGAAAAGTACACAGTACATAACTGGAAACAGTCCCTACATTAAAAAGAGTTAAGTTAGAATCGCCGAGTGATCCTCATGTCCACAGAGTAGGTCGGCTATCTAGGACCTGGAGGGGCAAAAAACAGAAGGGTGAGTGGGCACAAAAATAAAGGTTTGTAAAAAACAGTTATTGTGCGAACATACTAACCCCTTGCTGTAAAACATGTATAATTTCCAGAAAATTATACTACATATATGTATGAAATCAAATGCAACTCAGCAGTAAAACCAAAAGCATGCCAAATCACGATACACAACAGTAGCATAAGTGAAATCAAACGCTCAACAATCTATGATAGCATACCAGTCAGAGTCGCCTAATGCGACCTGTACGACTGACCTAATTTGCTCATCAATTTATGCTAGCACATGGGTTAGAGTCACTTAATGTGACCTGTACGACAGGACTGGGTGTAAAATAGATATACGCTTTAATGCTATGATCACGTGAAGATTGGTGATATTCGCGGTCACCTACAAGTCGGAGTCGCCTAATGCGACCTGTACTACATGACTGACATCTACTTGGATCCAATGTGAGTGTGCGGTGTGGGAGGTGAACATCACGTGAAGGACTGGCCCTAGCTTGGGACGACCACTAACACCGGGGTGCTGCAATGATGAGCGGACTACATGAATATATGCATGCCATAATGATTCAATGATTCCAATCAGCATAATAAACTTACTTGAACTTACCTATGCATCTCGTAGGATTATTTTAGCATTTCACACAGTGCAACATTTATGAGCAAGAAAAATGCATATGAATATGTCATGACAATATATAAATCTTAACCACATAACATCATTTTTAAAATTAAATAAATCATGGCATAAAAGCATAAACCAATTTAAATGCATTTATGGAAACTATAAAGTTTATATACATATATACAAAAACAAAATGTCCACTCACTCATATGTCGATGGATTGTAGCCTTCTAGCCTCGCTTGTCCTCGTACGTCCTTAGGATAAGTCTCCCTTATATGTAAAACAACTAATAATAATTACTTAATTAACACATATACGGAAAAACTAGGAAAAACTCCCCATAGCTTGTTCAAATAGAAGGTTTGAATATACAAAAATGTTCTACTCGAAGTCACGGACCCGCACATGTCAACCACTCGTCAGCCGAAGGCCGAACGTGCCCTCACACGCCGCCCAACCCACGGCCACATGCGCAGCCACATTTAGGCACGCGCCTGACAGAACCCTAATGGACATTAGGAATATTCCGTCAACTCTAATGAAATATTTGTCGTCTTTTCTAGTGACCCTCGCTGTCCCCCGCCGTCTGCTGTCTTGTTCGTCGAAAACTGGGGATTTTCACCTATTTTTGGAAAATTTTCAAACCTTCATAACTTGCTCATTTCTCAACCATTTTCCATGCAATTTATATGGATTTAAAGTTTGTGACAAGGAGAACAAAATCGTACCTCTTGAAAGTCCGAAAGGTGGATGGAAAAGGATTGAAAAAGCCTCGAAAGCTTTCGGCTTAAACTTCGACTCCTTGAACTCGTTGGTTTCAACATCAACTCGACCCTAAAATTAGTCTAGGGACCCTAAGGAGTTGCGTAGAAGCTTCCCCATGTCCTAAAACCTTGCAACTCGGCCTGAAATTTGTAGGAGCAAGACCAACCAACTTGTGATCGGTTGGTACGGTTATGTTCGTGAGGTCGAGTGAAGCACGATGGTGGTGGTCACTGGTTCAATTTGTGAAGATTTGGTATTGTTCTTCTTTGTTGCAGAGAAGGGTAAAGTACGGGTTAGAGAGAGAGAGAAAGAGAAGAGAGAGAGTGAGAATGAAATATGATTAAGGAGAGAAATGAGGGTGATTTCTAACTGGTGGGGAGTGAAATGAGGGAAAAGACTTGATTGGTTGTGAGGGATTTGAGGGAAAGTCTGATTGGTTGGTGAAAGTGAGTAAGGCACGGGTCAGTTTTTAAAGAAAAGAAGTGATAAGGTTTGTACACATGAAATCAAAAGAAATCTACCGTACCTCATCAAAAGTAGTGTTTTTAACACTGAATAATTTAACGCACACTCGTAACGACGAATAAAATTTAATCACGATAACGGGGAAAGTACATCCACATCACTTTGCCAACAAGGGCATAAAAGTCAATTTACACACTCGGGGAGAAATTATACAGAAATTAGGGACGGGTCATCACAACTTTGGTGCATGCTCGGACTGGAACTAAATTATTGATCTATTTTAAAGAAATTATCAAAATTAACAATATTGGATGAGAGTGAGACTCAACCCTTTCTTGTTCTTTGATACTGGAATTTCCCTAAACATACTCAAAAGTCCTTTGATATTGGAATGTGAATGTTTGTTTATTTTTTTTATATTTATGTTCTTTTTGTTTTAATTGTCCAGCTTGAAATTGACCTAAAATGCTCTTTTACATAAACTGCCATCAACTTAACAGTACAAATGCGTGTATGAAAAGATAATTTTGGATGCTTCCTACTTATCTTTTTTGTTTTTTTTTTTTTTAATTGTTCAGCTTGAAATCCAGACACCACGTTTGAAAAGAAATGAAAAAAAAAGTTAATTGCTTATTGTAAGCTGGCAAACAACCTTATACTAGATTTGCTTCAAACTTCCATTAAAGCCAACAACTTTCCAGCAAATCAAAAACCAAATAACATACTTACAATAACTACAATATACGCTAGTTACAATAATTTGCAACATACTTGCAATAGCTAACTACAATATTATCATTCAAAAGTAGATCTCCATGATTCACAAAAAACTAGTCAACATTAGGCAAAATATTTCACAGTGCAAGACTAAGTTGGAAGCCAGAACCTAAGATTGTACAATTAGCAAAATAAAATCCATATCAAAAGGCATCACATAATATAGTCATTTGCTTGCTTTGTCGCTTAAAAGCTTTTGGACGAACACTTGTTTGAGTCCGGAATCTATTGACCTGAACACTCCCACATTTTGTGGTTTTTTTTTTAGAATAAGAGTCGATTCTCAATTTGATCCATAGGAGAAAGACCTATTGCTTTAAGTTCGCTAACTAAGTCGCTATGATCTGTCACTATGATCTACAGTACCTGATGTGAAATATTCTAACACTCAAATTAAACCCTATTTGTGACAATTGTAGTAGATATGTAAGTAGGGATCGTTCTAGACCGGGAATTAACTAGGGATGCTAATCAATATAAATAAGACTCAAAAACACTAAACTAGACTCTATAGACTCAAAACTAACTTTGGACACTTAAAACAACAACCAATAATAAAAAAGACTCAATTTTAGACTCAATAAGTGTTTTGGACGAAAATAGGACTTGACTTGACTCAAAAGACTAAAAGAAAACAGGTTTTGACTCAAATATGAAGACTAAATGAAATGGGGATTGTTTTTGATGAATTTTAAACTTAAAACAAAAACTTTATAGAAAACACTTTTGAAAAACGAATTTAAGTAAAATAAATGGGTAAAAGGCTAGTTAGAGGGTCCTTCTCCACACATGATATATGCATACAAACCAATGTCCAGTTATTATTCCTTTAGACTATGAATGACAACGCCCCAAATTAGTTGCATCGCACAACTAACCCTCAAGTTTTCCTTATTTCATTGAATTAGATGAAATACGCATCTAAACCAAATTATCTTTTTCAAGTTCTTTATATGAGACGCATAAAAAAGATACATATCAAAAGTCATTAAGTTTTGTGAAAACTATAAGCATTGACAAGGCATTCATCACTATGAAACACATGAGACTCATACCAAGGATTTACTTAACGCGATTGTGACTAGCAACCTCCACTACTTGTGAATATAAGTGAATAACTATTATGTGAAACCCCCTTATATTCTAGCATCAAATTTATGCATGCAAATTAAGTGTTAACCCCCAACCCACATACATAAACCAGTTTTAATAACTTAGATAAGCAAATCACATTCATGCCTTAAGAAATAATAACCGGACGTAATCAATTCATATAAAACATATAATCATGGCTTCGAATTCACCTCTAACTAAAAAGAAATTAGTTCCTCATGTTCGCAAAATAAAGATAATTAAATTTAAACATTGAACTAAGACAAATGATAGAATACACCTAGAAACTCTCCACACTCCAATGGCAGATTTCAAACCCTCCTTGGATGGCAGATTGCACAAGTCTTCTTCTCCTTCCTTCATTGCTTGCAGCACTAGGGTGGTGTAGGGTGAATTGTGGTGTTTGATGGCTGAAAGTATGAATGAATGAATGAGTGAATGGATGGATTAAATGGTGAGGCATTAGCTGTTTATATAGGCTAATTATGCACACTTAGTGAAGGACAAGGATTGCACAATCCCATGGAAAAAGGGTTAAGTCTTTGTAGAAACCAAAAGGGAAAGGGATAGGGAATTTTTGCCAGAAATTAAGGGCTTATAGAAACTAGGTATTTTTTGGCAGAATTTAGACTTCTAGAAGGGGTAAAGGGTAGATTTCTGGACCTAAATGGATAAGGACTCATGATATAGGTGTAGAGGAAGGATTGCAACTCCTAAACCTACAAGGAATGGTCCACATGCCGCAAACAAATGGATAAGGCTTCTAGAAACTGAAATAGGTGTTTTAATGTGTAATTAATCCCCTCTAATTAGCTAGATTTAAGTCCTAACCTGATTTGGATAGGATAGGATAGGATAATGTTAGAGTTAGGAAAGGATAAGGTTGGTTAGGATAAGATAAGGTTGGATAAGGTTCCTTATTTCTTGCTATTTCCTTATCTTCTTTGCATTAGGACTTCATCCACCAGATTTGTAGCCTTTCCTAGCCCTTCTTGACTTCAATTTCGTCCATCCTCTATGCTCCATAGTTAAGCTATCCAATCCATGCCCAAAATTGCTCCATTTAGCTTCAAAATGCCCTTTCTTGCTCCTTTTGCCATTAGGATCTAAAAACATACGAAAATAGCTTAAAAGACTAAAATAAATAGTAATTAACTCACTAAATGCAAGGAAACAACATAACTAAGTAGCATAAATATGCTCCTATCAGTACCTCAAACTATAGCTTCAGTTACCTTTTGCATCTTTTTTCCACCTTCAACATAAAATTATGTTAGTCCATGGATAATTACCTCAATTCCATGATTTAAACTTCTCATGCTTCTTTTCCTTTCTTTGACTACTTGTAGATTGGTTGCTTTGCTGGTTCATTGGAGAAACATCATTTTTATTTCCAATATCACTTGCATCAACCTCATTGTGGCTTTGCTCCTCTATCATTTCAGCAAGGGTTTCGACAACATTACCCGTAGCATGATTCTTTCCAAATATATATGCAAATCTATCATATAATGGAAGGTGTGCTTCTTCATCCCTCAGCATCTTTATCTTTGTAAGATTATATCAACATAGCAATATTAATATTTAGCATATGTTAAAAATAGAGCTACAAGAATAAAACTAATCGGTAAATAATATAGGATATGAACTCGCACATAAGTTTGCCATGCTTCATCACTGTCAACTTCAATGCACTTTTTGACAGCATCCCATAGAAATCCACTTGTGTTCGTCATGTCAAGGACTAGACTATATGTTTTTTTTTTCCATTTCTTCAACTTTGACTCAATATGTGGACTTACCTTTATATTCGAATTATGACATAAAACATTGACAGCTTTCGCAACTACAAGCAAAGTACCTTCTTTGAAAGCACTTGTGTCACACCAGTGCTTCCTAGTAACAAAATCCCCAAGAATAGATAGCAATGCTTCTTCCTCAAATGCTTCCCATTTACGCGTCTTTCCTTTCGGCTCTTGAGTAGCATTCAAATTATTGTCACTATCCATACCTAAACAACAAATATTTGAAAGTACTAAAGCACAATAAAATGAATCAATTTGTGATGCGAAAATTAACTTCACACACAAATTAACCCTCTTTTGACAATTGTAGCATATAAATAAGTAGGGATCGTTCTTACACCGGGGATTAGGAGGGCTTGCTAAACACTCTAAACTGACTCAAATAACTAAAATTAACCTTCAAAACACTTAAACTCACATAAAAAGACTCAAAAACGTTCACAAGACTCAAAATAGGCTAAAAACACTCAAAACTGCCTTAAAAACACAATCTGGGCAGTTTTGAGCCTAAACACAAACTTGGACGAAAATTGGTTCTAACTTGACTCAAAACTCTTAAAAACACAATCTAAAACATATTTGGACCAATTAGACACTCTAAGACAATTGGGGATTTGGTTTTGGACGAAAATAAACAAAACAAAACAAATATGTAAACTAGGCAGATTTGGACGAAATTGGTGGAATTAAATGGATGGTGAGATGGCTAGGAGGTTTTTCTCCACACATGGCATACTTGCACATAATACAATTTCCAGTTGCTTAATCAATGAATTTATTAACCTCAACACCCCAAGTTAATTAGGTACGCTTAAATTAACTCTCAGATTTCCCTTAGGTCATTGAATTGAATGGAATTGGCGCATTGCAATCAAATTATTCCTTAAAAGTTCTCTATATGAAAGCGCATAATAGAAAAACAATCAAAGATCATTAGGTTCTATGGAAATCATAGGTGTTGACGAGGCATTCATAACTATGAAAGCGCATGATACTTATGCCAAGAATTCACTTATCATAATTGTGACCAACAATCTTAACTACTCATGAATATAAGTTCCCAACGATTAGGTGAAGTTCCCTCATACCCTAGCATCATGTTTATGCATGCAAATCAAGCGTGCACTCTCAATTCATACACATAAGCAAGTTTTAATTAAAATAGATAAGTAAATTGAATTCATCATTCATGAAATCGCAACTGAAAGTAATCAAATCATCATGCAAATACAACCATGGTTTCGAAATTCCCCCCTAGCCAAAGGGGGGATTAGTTCCTCATGCTTGCACAACAAAAAGTATTGAATTTAAACATTGAAATCATAAGAAAGAGTACACCTAAATGCTCAGCAATTCCAAGATGGATTCGATGCACAGATTGGCTCCTCTTCCTCCTCCTTGCTGCGGCACAAAGTGTAGGTGCTGGAATTGGTGGTTTTGGATGGTTTTTCCTTGTTTAGAGGGATGGAGGATGGTTGATTATGGTGGGGAAGGTGCGGCAGAGGTGTATGGAGGCTTAGAATGGAGAATGGAGGTGCGGCACAAGGGTTTCTGAATAGCATAAGGGGGTGGTACGAATTTTTGGCTGAATTTATGTTTATATAGTCCTAGGGTTAAGTAGATTAGGGTTGGACTTAACAGATTTTATGGATTAGGGCCCTAGAATTCGGCTATAGGTGAATCAAATCCACTTAGGAGGAGGTTTTGGCCCACATAGTTTTATAAAAGGATTTGTAAACCCAAATACACAAGGATTAGGCCTTAGAAATCAGAATCCCAAAGGCATTGGGCCTAGGAAGGTGCGGCTGATTTGGGGGAGAGGTTTGCTTGGCTTGCAAGGCAAGGCAAAGCCTTCTAGAATAGTTTGGGGCGCCACTTTTCTAGGGCTTCTAGAGAAAATAGGTTTTGTGGCTGATTTGGGCCTTCTAGACTAGGATTCTTCTAGAAATAGGTTCTAGAATTATCCATTTAGGTCCCCATGCAATTAGGATTAAGACATGATAAGGTTTGGATAGGATAAGATGAGATAAGGTTTGGATAATGTTTTGGATAATGTTTCCTCTTTTGAGCTCCTACCTTATCCACTTTGTCCCAAGCTTATTCCTTCCTCTTCTTATCACATTTCTAGCCTCTTGAAGTCCAAATTCGTCCATCCATGTTGGCCCATATGTAAGCTATCCACATAGTGTCCAAAATCGCTCCAAAATGCACCAAAATGCCCTTTCTTGATACTTTACCCCATAGGACCTACAAACACACGAAATTGAGTTGTAATGCAACATTAACTAAGAAATAATAGCATAAATGCACAAGAATAAGCCAGTTAAGTCGCCTAAATATGCTCCTATCAAATTCCCCCACACTTATCTTTTGCTAGTCCTCGAGCAAAACAAATAAACAAAAGAAACAAAACATAACTCTAAACCTTCCAACGTTCGTCTCAGGGATTTCCAATGAAACATAACATGTCAAAGATCACCACTCACATAGATTTAAGCAATCCTTACCCTCGAGCATACTTAATCATAGTCACCATTCACTAGCTCGCATTTAATCAATTAAAACAACATTTTGAACGTAGTAACATGCCTTAGAGAATTCCCTCAATTCCTCACCGGATATACTCTCTGTTTTCACTCAGATTTTCTAACTACACTCCCTACACTAGGTATATGTGAGGAGATTGATGTAAACATGTAGACGAACACTCACATATGTTATAACAAGGAAAGCATTTTCTGGAATTATTAACATGTATATATATATGATCTCATGAATGGAATGCCACTACTTAGACGCGAGAACTAGGGATACCATATGCTCAAACCCATTTTAAACTCCACATATTGAAACACATAACAATCAAGATAGAAGTCGAAGGGTTGTAACGGGGCTAAGGTATTGGCTAACAACGAAAGGTAAAGGATAAACAAACATTCTTAAAGCAATAGTGAGCAAAGTATTGAATTAGGCACATAGAATTCCCTTTAGAATGCAGAAGTCAACTTTGAACACCCAAGGGGAAGTCACACAAAACTTAGGGCCATATTCAAACTTTTTGGACCCTTTCTTCAACAATCAACACTTGTGAGTTCATTCTCACTTATTTTCACTCCTTTTCTTTCTTTTCTTCCTCTTTTTCTTCTTTTTCACAATTTTTTTTTTCGTTTTTTTTTTTCCTTCTTTTCCCGTGCCTCTTTTAAGACTTTGGCACACACATAGACACAAAAATCCCTTCCCCCACACTTGTTTTCTGCAAGAATGTCACTCAAAAGGATTCCTTCTAAGTTATGCTCCACTATACTTCAAGAACAAGGGTATGAAAGTCCTATTCTAGGCTAGGTAAGGTGATGTGGTTAACAAGAAAATAGGCTAAATAAGGCTCAAAGGGGTTTAAACCTACAATACAAATGACAAGGGTGGATTTGGCTATTTGGCTATGGTGGTGACTACTACACAACTTCATCTTGTTATTTGTTATGCTAATCAATTTCATGCTTTGAATAAAACGGGTATGAGTTCTAGTATTTGGAACTATAGTGATGAAACGCATTCTAAGTAGCAACCAAGCAAAGAATAATGAGATCATGCAACGACTTTAGAAAACAAGAATGCACAGATTAATAACTCTCCAAATAAACGTTTTGGCTCAAGTCTCTCAGGGATGTAGCGTTTGTTTGAGTTCCTTCCTTCAAGCATGTTACAAAAACTGATTTTATCCTTTGTGATTACGTGTGAATTCGTAAACTATAACTACAACCAAGCATAAACCAATGAGCAAATCAAACTTCCATCATTGTTTGTAACTTTCTTTAACAGTCATGCATTAAAAACCAAATCCTCATCATTGTGTTGGAAGGTACCCTAAGACACAAACATACACACAAAAACAACTCTTTTTGGCTTTTTCAAAACACTTTTTTCGATTTTTTTCAAATTTTCGGATTTTTACTTCAACACACACCAAAACAGCTCAAAATGCATTAAAAACACTTAAAAACAGTGAGAAACAACATTAGAAGTGATAGGTGATAGAATCCCACGAATTTTGCATAAAAACACTTGTTTACCCCCCCACACTTAAATCAAACATTGTCCTCAATGTTTCACACAAAGACTCACACAAAAAGCAAACAAATAACAAACAACTAAGCATGATAAAATAAATAGCAAGGAGAAGGGTTTAGAAACGCAAATCTGGGTTTGGAGTGAAAGTTCCATCTTCTCCTTGTCAAATGCATGGGTTGCCTCCCAAGAAGCGCTTGCTTTAACGTCGTACAGCCGGACGATGCTCCCTTGAAGGTTTATGGAACCCCACGGCATGGAGGGGTGCAACTACAATCTGTCCGACGAACCACTTCATGCTTTGGGTCCTTGAATGGAGTGGGATAATGATCCTTTCTTATTGTCGTGTTTTGCTTTTCTACATCAACACGAATTCTCCCACGACGTTGAATTCGATTAGGTACCTGCACCACACGAGGTAACAACCTATTAGTTGAAACGGGAATCGAATTTGGAATAGGTGGCTTACCTTTGTACGGCAAAGAAGTGGTAGCACAATGGACGGATGCACAAGGGTTGCTCATGGCCAATTGTGGTGCTTTCAAGGTTGGAGCCGTGCACTCCTTGTGCTCTACTCCAAGTTCCTTCTCGGTGGTAGTTCGAGAAACATCCTTCTTGATCTTTGTTGAATACTCCGTCCCTATGTGTTCAATTACATTAATGGCACAACAAGAACGAACATCATTAGTATTCTCAATCGATTCAGGAATCTTAAAGTTAATCATATCACCACCAAAGGCCATAGTGACTGCTCCCTTGGCCACATCAATCTTGGTTTGAGCTGTTTTCATGAAAGGTCGTCCAAGTAAGAGTGGTGATGATGGAGAGTGTGCCGAATCTTCCATGTCAAGCACATAGAAATCTGCAGGAAAAATCAAATGGTCTACCTGCACCAAAACATCCTCCAAAACTCCTTTCGGATATGCATTAGATCGATCGGCTAATTGGATAATAACACCATCATTTTTAAGCTCTCCTAGATTCATCGATGCATAAACAGAATATGGCATGACATTAATTGAAGCACCTAAATCTAGCATGGCATGTTCAAACCTTGTATTACCAATTACGCAAGGGATAGTGAAACTACCTGGATCTTTGCATTTAGGTGGTAGCTTTCTTTGCAACAGTGCAGAGACATTCTCACTTACATGTACTATCTCTTTCTCCCGAATCCGTTTCCTTGTTGTACAAAGCTTTTTCAAGAACTTCGCATACTTCGGGATTTGCTTGATTGCATCTAAAAGTGGTATATTGACTTGTACTTTTCTAAATGTCTCCAAAATGTCTTTTTCAGCTTCCTCCTTCTTTGTTTGCATGAATCTGCGAGGAAAGGGTGCATTTGGAGGAATAACATTAGAAACAATCGAATTTGGAACCTCCTTACCCTTGGAAGCCGAATGGTGCAGGTTGGGTGGCTGCGGCATGGGTGGTGTTACCCTTGCCGTGGCTTGCTCTTGCTCCCCCTCCTCAAATTGCAACTTTTCATCCTCCGTTGGGGCTGATTTAGAGGGTTGTGGGGCCGTTCCAACTTGTTTGCCACTTCTCAAGGTGATAGCCTTAGCGGTTTCAAAACCTCCTTTTGGATTGACAACGGTTGAACTAGGCAACTTGCCTTGCTCTCTAAATTGGCCCATGAACTCCGCAATCTGCCCTACTTGCTTTTCTAATTCATCAACCTTTTTGTCCCTATTTTGCATTCCCTGCGCCATAGAAGTTAGTAATTGAAAGATTTGATCATTATCTATGGACGAACCTGATTTGGGTTGTGTAGGTTGTGATTGGGGTGGTGTGGGTGCATACGGCCTTTGGTAGAACCCCGGAGGTTGCTGCTTAAATGTGCTTTGTTGTTGGGGTTGTTGTGGCTCCCTCCATTTGAAATTTGGATGATCTCTCCAACCGGGATTGTATGTGTTAGAGAAAGGATCACTCCTTGGTTGGTTTTGGTTCCCATACCCCACGGCATTGGCAGATTCCCACCCTCCGTTCTCAATCAATTGAGGGCACTTGTCCGTGAGATGTCTATTCATGGAGCACACGCCACAAACAGCCACACTTTGTACCTTCGGTATTTCAACCACCTGCGAAAGAAGGGAAGTAAGATTAGCCATTTGATTTTGAAGTTCGGAAATAACACTTACCTCATTCACTTGTTGCTGCCGTGGCATGTCTCTTTGGCCAACTCCTTCGTATTGTTGAGCATTCAAAGCTCGGTTGGCAATGAGAGTCTTGGCGGCCATGGGTGTTTTGTCCACTAAAGCTCCACCCGCTGAGGCATCTAGCATTTGACGTTCAATTGGTAGAAGCCCTTCGTAGAAATATTGAAGAAGAAGCTCCTCCTTCATTTGGTGCTGTGGACATGAAGCAACAAGGGATTTAAAACGTTCATAATATGTTGGAAATGATTCACCTTGCTCTTGCTGAATGCCACTAATTCTTTTACGTAAAAGAATGACTCGAGAAGTTGGGAAGAACTTCTCCAAAAACGCCCTTTTCATACTCTCCCATGATGTGACAGTTCCGGGAGCTAGTTCGTACAACCAATCTTTAGCCTTTTCCAAGAGAGAAAAGGGAAAAGCCTTCATCTTCAAAATGCTCCCATCAACATTCACCGGGGTCATACTTGAGCAAACAACCTCGAACTCTTTCAAGTGCTTATTAGGATCTTCCATGGACAACCCATGGAACTTAGGAATATGATGCAATAAACTGGACTTGAATTCGAACTCGTCAGTCTTGTCGGGGGCTGCCCTTGGATATTGAATGCATAGAGGCATGGCATTAACCAATCCCGAAGCGGAAAGCTCCTTGATTGTTCGGTTGTCGGCAGCCATAACTTGTTCTTCCTCAACAACCCTTGCCGTGGCTTCCTCCTCCACTTCTATTTCGTCCTCCACTTGTATTTCGTCCTCTTCAAGGTCTGGTGCAGGTGGAGGTGGTTGAGGCTCTTGTTGATTCTTCTTTCTTCTCAAGGCTCGCTCAAAATCGTCGTCAAAGTCTAAGATATTCGCATGAACCGGTTGAGAACTCCGAGTCATAAACTAGTGCCTAAAACAAGGAAACAAACAAGTCAGAAACTAAAACTAATAACAAACTAATAACACATGAAAATAACTAAAAAGAAATAACAAGGGATTAGCAAAGTTGCTAATCCCCGGCAACGGCGCCAAAATTTGATGCGAAAATTAACTTCACACACAAATTAACCCTCTTTTGACAATTGTAGCATATAAATAAGTAGGGATCGTTCTTACACCGGGGATTAGGAGGGCTTGCTAAACACTCTAAACTGACTCAAATAACTAAAATTAACCTTCAAAACACTTAAACTCACATAAAAAGACTCAAAAACGTTCACAAGACTCAAAATAGGCTAAAAACACTCAAAACTGCCTTAAAAACACAATCTGGGCAGTTTTGAGCCTAAACACAAACTTGGACAAAAATTGGTTCTAACTTGACTCAAAACTCTTAAAAACACAATCTAAAACATATTTGGACCAATTAGACACTCTAAGACAATTGGGGATTTGGTTTTGGACGAAAATAAACAAAACAAAACAAATATGTAAACTAGGCAGATTTGGACGAAATTGGTGGAATTAAATGGATGGTGAGATGGCTAGGAGGTTTTTCTCCACACATGGCATACTTGCACATAATACAATTTCCAGTTGCTTAATCAATGAATTTATTAACCTCAACACCCCAAGTTAATTAGGTACGCTTAAATTAACTCTCAGATTTCCCTTAGGTCATTGAATTGAATGGAATTGGCGCATTGCAATCAAATTATTCCTTAAAAGTTCTCTATATGAAAGCGCATAATAGAAAAACAATCAAAGATCATTAGATTCTATGGAAATCATAGGTGTTGACGAGGCATTCATAACTATGAAAGCGCATGATACTTATGCCAAGAATTCACTTATCATAATTGTGACCAACAATCTTAACTACTCATGAATATAAGTTCCCAACGATTAGGTGAAGTTCCCTCATACCCTAGCATCATGTTTATGCATGCAAATCAAGCGTGCACTCTCAATTCATACACATAAGCAAGTTTTAATTAAAATAGATAAGTAAATTGAATTCATCATTCATGAAATCGCAACTGAAAGTAATCAAATCATCATGCAAATACAACCATGGTTTCGAAATTCCCCCCTAGCCAAAGGGGGGATTAGTTCCTCATGCTTGCACAACAAAAAGTATTGAATTTAAACATTGAAATCATAAGAAAGAGTACACCTAAATGCTCAGCAATTCCAAGATGGATTCGATGCACAGATTGGCTCCTCTTCCTCCTCCTTGCTGCGGCACAAAGTGTAGGTGCTGGAATTGGTGGTTTTGGATGGTTTTTCCTTGTTTAGAGGGATGGAGGATGGTTGATTATGGTGGGGAAGGTGCGGCAGAGGTGTATGGATGTGTAGGAAGGTGTATGGAGGTCAAGAATGGAGAATGGAGGTGCGGCACAAGGGTTTTCTGTCTAGCATAGGGTGTGGTACGAATTTTTGGCTGAATTTAGGTTTATATAGTCCTAGGGTTAAGTAGATTAGGGTTACACTTAGCAGATTTTATGGATTAGGGCCCTAGAATTCGGCTATAGGTGAATCAAATCCACTTACGAGGAGGTTTTGGCCCACATAGTTTTATAAAAGGATTTGTAAACCCAAATACACAAGGATTAGGCCTTAGAAATCAGAATCCCAAAGGCATTGGGCCTAGGAAGGTGCGGCTGATTTGGGGGAGAGGTTTGCTTGGCTTGCAAGGCAAGGCAAAGCCTTCTAGAATAGTTTGGGGCGCCACTTTTCTAGGGCTTCTAGAGAAAATAGGTTTTGTGGCTGATTTGGGCCTTCTAGACTAGGATTCTTCTAGAAATAGGTTCTAGAATTATCCATTTAGGTCCCCATGCAATTAGGATTAAGACATGATAAGGTTTGGATAGGATAAGATGAGATAAGGTTTGGATAATGTTTTGGATAATGTTTCCTCTTTTGAGCTCCTACCTTATCCACTTTGTCCCAAGCTTATTCCTTCCTCTTCTTATCACATTTCTAGCCTCTTGAAGTCCAAATTCGTCCATCCATGTTGGCCCATATGTAAGCTATCCACATAGTGTCCAAAATCGCTCCAAAATGCACCAAAATGCCCTTTCTTGATACTTTACCCCATAGGACCTACAAACACACGAAATTGAGTTGTAATGCAACATTAACTAAGAAATAATAGCATAAATGCACAAGAATAAGCCAGTTAAGTCGCCTAAATATGCTCCTATCAATTTGCATAAGATCCAATCAATAAAAATGAATTACATTCAATGATTTGCAATTCAATCATTTTGCATAATATTCAATCGCTAAAATGAATTACATTCAATAATTTGCAATCCAATCATTTTGCATAATATCAATCATATGCATAAAAAAGTATTAATTAAAATAAAATATTATCATTAACACATATATCTTAAAATATCGCCACCTATGATCCGTAGAATCACTAGGCACATGTTGATGGGCTTTTAGTGGGATATTTTGTAATTGCAAAATTCCTTGCAACACACTATTAAAATACATACTTATAGCCTCTCACGACCAATAAATCTACCACCAATACTATGATTCTTAGTATGATGTGCTAGTATTTGTAAGGTCATACACACCTGCTCCTCCAAAGACACCAAACTATCATTTTTAACCCTCCAATCTTGACAAAGTACGTCACATAATATACCACAAGTGTTTATATCCATTCTTAATTCGTTGACGCATTTAGTATCACTATTCCTTATTATACCATTTAGATAACACAAACTAATCTCTCGTCTAGCAAGTGAATGGTCAGTCAAAACGCGTCTTTTAGCATGTCTCTGTTTGGCCTTTAGCATTATCAACACAAGAATCGTACAAGCATAAATTGTCTCTAAATGAGACATCTCTAACAAAAAGATCACTAAAAGCTTCCTTTGATCCATATCTATTCAAACTAAAAAAAAGAGGAAAAAATGAAGACATGATATATATATAATATCTCTATTATTAAAGGCATTGACAAAAGAAGTAATTACGCTATAAAATGAACGAGATCAAAAGAATTCATGATATAAAGAGAACCAAAACATCAAACAGCAACAACAAAAATAAAACATCAAGCAATGGCAAGGAAAATAAAACAGAGCAAAGTTGAGTGTCTTCCTTTGTAAAGAACTCAGAGTCATGGCCCTGATTGCTAACTTACACGTGACATGCAACTCTATTTTTATAAATTTCGTATGAAAGAAATCATCAAGAAATGTGTAACACCAAGTATCATGGCTAGAAAAGAAAGTAGGAAAGACATAAATGAACAACTTATCTCACTTTTCAAATTTTTAATAGGAAACAAGACCTGACTAATAAAACGTGATTGACACAATGGTGAGGACTAGATGCCTCTAAAGGAAGAAAACTAAAAATACGAAACTGAAGCATTATCTACCTACACTAAGACAACTACAATATACATCAAAGACAACACCAAAACACATTAAGAAACATCAACATTTCCAATTTGAAAAAAAAAAAAAAAGAACAGAAAAGAAACACTATAGACTTAAGCTTTTAGAAAATAAACCGAGCCAGATGCATAGACAATAGCAATAGAGAACCAATTAGAACATGCTCCATCAGAGCCAAGGGAACGGAGAAAACAGGGCACGGCTATAAGCAAAGCTAAAGTCGAATCTAAAACTCAACCCCGCCTCAACAGATTAGGGAAAGTTTCAACAGATTAGGGAAAGTTAAGGGGGCAAGGGATCTCGTCTTTTGAAATTTATGTCAAGTCCACTTCATGACAAATACTAGAGATCAGGAGGTGTTGATCATATGAAGAAACAATAGTGAGAATGCAGAAAAAGTTGAAATTTGAAAACTCCAATTATAATTTGAGAGTTTTGGCTAAGAACTCCTAGCGAACAAGATAATCCAAGCGAGTCATGTGTAATCTCATTAAACCTAATTCATGTGCATATCAAACATGAGACTACACTAGTAATTAGTTTAGTCTAGTCCCACCTAAGAATGTGAAACAAAGACACCCCAAATGTGTTAATTACATATATGTATTGTAACCAACTCCAAAATAAAAATTCCTCACATAAACTCTTTCTTTTTCCCGAAAACAACGTCAACAGTTAATTGAAATCAACGTCATTTCTAATTTCAAATCATTTAGTGAATAACTTTATTACGAATAAACATGCTCCAAAATCAAATCAAATCAAATCAAATCATGCCCCAAAGTCAGCACAAAAATGGGACTTGGCATGATATCCCGCCAAATTGATTGATCTAAAAAAGAAAAATTGGACTTTGTGGAGTCTTTTTTATTTTTTATTTTTTTATTTTTTTATTTTGACAGACAAAATTTTAAAATTTAAAATTTATATGCTTTTAAGATAATTCTAATGACGGGACATCATCACAATTAAAAATATATGGAAAAAAGTATTGAATAATAATAAATGTCCAGCTAACAAAACGTAGCTTTTGGGAGAGGAGAAGAGAGCCCCTGCCGCCGTGGAGACCTCGGACTCGTCCGTAACAGACTTTTCTCTCGCTCACTCTCCCACTCTACACTCTACTCTACTCTCTCTCCTCTCTCTTTCTCTCTCTCTCTCTACGGTTGTAAATAAATACAAGAACAAACAAACAGAGAAGGAAAAACAAACAATCCAATTGAAAACAGTAAATAAAAGCAAAGCGCAGAAAAAAGAAAAAGCGAAGCTTCCTTCGCAGCGCTTTGGGAATTTTCGTCTGCTGCCTTCTCTCTTCCGCCCGAACGGTACAATTCTCATGCTATTTCTGCTGACTGAATTCGGAATTTGAATTTTTGATTCCTTCCTGAATTGACAGATGTGTTCGGAGTTTTTTGTTCGTGGTTTAGTCTGCTTGATTTTGCTAGTTATTGTATAAATGTGAGTCCAGAAGCTGAAATGGCAGATCATCATGGAACGCCGAATCCGTTTATCTCCACTGTTTTCTGCGTTCACTTGGTTTGAGTGATTGCATTTGTGTGTGTATGTGTTCTTGAATATGTGAGTGATTGTTTAGCTCTCTTCCATTATTGTGCTTTTTTCCTTCGGGGCAATGAATGAAGCTTGTAATTGCGGTGCGGGATTAAATTGGAAAGGCTAGTATGATATCTGGATGGTAAAATGGGGCTGGTATTTTCGAAAGGACGGGGTGTTGAAAATACATTAAAGAGTCTTTGAATGTAAATGAATTGTTCCGTACTAAGGTTTTTCTCTTAATAGTATGACATTCTAGTATTCTACGCACAAAGTGTTTATCTAGTGGGGTTGAACGTAAACTAACTAATGTATTTGTACGTGATTAAAACTGTCTTTTAGGAAATTTACTTAATTAACACATATACGAAAAAACTAGGAAAAACTCCCCATAGCTTGCTCAAATAAAAGGTTTGAATATACAAAAATGTTCTACTTGAAGTCATAGACCCACACATGTCAACCACTCGTTAGCCGAAGGCAGGATGTGCCCTCACGCGCCGCCCAACCCACGGCCACATGCACGGCCACGTTCAGCACGTGCCTGACAGAACCCTAACGGATGTTAGGAATATTCCGTCAACTCTGATGAAATATTCGTCGTCTTCTCTGGTGACCTTTACTGTCCGCCGCTGTCTTATTCGTCAGAAACTGGGGATTTTCACCTATTTTTGGAAAATTTTCAAACCTTCATAACTTGCTCATTTCTCAACCATTTTCCATGCAATTTATATGGATTTGAAGTTTGTGAGAAGGAGAACAAAATCGTACCTTTTAAAAGTCTGAAAGGTGGATGGAAAGGGATTGAAAAAGCCTCGAAAGCTTTCGGCCTAAACTTTGACTCTTTGAACTTGCTGGTTTCAACATCAACTCGACCCCAAAATTAGTCTAGGGACCCTAAGGAGTTGTGTAAAATCTTCCCCATATCCTAAAACCTTGCAACTCGGCCTGAAACTCTTCGGAGCAAGACCAACCAACTTGTGATCGGTTGGTATGGTTATGTTCGTGAGGTCGAGTGGAGCACGGTGGTGGTGGAC
The DNA here is from genome assembly GCF_019419815.1 of Pyrus x bretschneideri. Classification (NCBI taxonomy): domain Eukaryota; kingdom Viridiplantae; phylum Streptophyta; class Magnoliopsida; order Rosales; family Rosaceae; genus Pyrus; species Pyrus x bretschneideri. The sequence continues at coordinate 1,325,080 of NW_025999657.1, forward strand.
ACTGGTTCAATTTGTGAAGATTTGGTGTTGTTCTTTTTTGTTGTAGAGAAGGGTAAAGTACGGGTTAGAGGGAGAGAGAAGGAGAAGAGAGAGAGTGAGAATGAAATCTGATTGGGGAGAGAAATGAGGGTGATTTCTAATTGGTGGGAGTGAAATGAGGGAAAAGACTTGATTGGTTGTGAGGGATTTGAGGGAAAGTCTAATTGGTTGGTAAAAGTGAGTAAGGCATGGGTCAGTTTTTAAAGAAAAGAAGTGATAAGGTTTGTACACATGAAATCAAAAGAAATCGACCGTACCTCATCAAAAACAGTGTTTTTAACGCTGAATAATTTAACGCACACTCGTAATGACGAATAAAATTTAACCATGATAACAGGAAAAGTACATCCACGTCACTTTGCCAACAAGGGCATAAAAGTCAATTTACACACTCGGGGATAAATTATACAGAAATTAGGGACGGGTCGTCACAACTTTGGTGCATGCTCGGACTGGAACTAAATTATTGATGTATTTTAAAGAAATTATCAAGATTAACAATATTGGATGAGAGTGAGACTCAACCCTTTCTTGTTCTTTGATACTGGAATTTCCCTAAACACACTCAAAAGTCCTTTGATGTTGGAATGTGAATGTTTGTTTATTTTTTTTTTCTATTTATGTTCTTTTTGTTTAATTGTCCAGCTTGAAATTGACCTTAAATGCTCTTTTACATAAATTGTCATCAACTTAACAGTACAAATGCTTGTATAAAAAGATAATTTTGGATGCTTCCTACTTATCATTTTTGTTTTGTTTTTTTTTTTTAATTGTTTAGCTTGAAATCCAGACACCAAGTTTGAAAAGAAATGAATAAAAAAGTTAATTGCTTATTGTAAACTGGCAAACAACCTTATACTAGATTTGCTTCAAACTTCCATTAAAGCCAACAGCTTTCCAGCAAATCAAAAACCAAATAACATACTTACAATAACTACAATATACGCTAGTTACAATAATTTGCAACATACTTGCAATAGCTAACTACAATATTATCATTCAAAAGTAGATCTCCATGATTCACAAAAAACTAGTCAACATTAGGCAAAATATTTCATAGTGCAAGACTAAGTTGGAAGCCAGAACCTAAGGTTGTACAATTAGCAAAATAAAATCCATATCAAAAGGCACCACATAATATAATCATTTGCTTGCTTTGTCGCTTAAAAGCTTTTGGACGAACGCTTTTTTGAGTTCGGAATCTTTTGACTTGAACATTCCCACATTTTGTGGTTTTTTCTTTCTTTTAGAATAAGAGTCGATTCTCAATTTGATGCATAGGAGAAAGACCTATTGCTTTAAGTTCGTTAACTATGTCACTATGATCTGCAGTACCTCAAACTATAGCTTCAGTTACAGTTTCAACATAAAATTCTGTCAGTCCATGGATAATTACCTCGGTTCCATGATTTAAACTTCTCATGCTTCTTTTCCTTTCTTTGACTACTTGTAGATTGGTTGCTTTGCTGGTTCATTGGAGAAACATCATTTTTATTTCCAATATCACTTGCATCAACCTCATTTTCGCTTTGCTCCTCCATCATTTCAGCAAGGGTTTCGACAACATTACCTGTAGCACGATTCTTTCCAAATATATATGTAAATCTATCATACAATGGAAAAGGTGTGCTTCTTCATCCCTCAGCATCTTTATCTTTCTAAGATTATATCAACATAGCAATATTAATATTTAGCATATGTTAAAAATAGAGCTACAAGAAAAAACTAATCGGTAAATAATATAGGATATGAACCTGCACATAAGTTTGTCATGCTTCATCACTGTCAACTTCAATGCATTTTTTGACAGCATTCCATAGAAATCCACTCGTGTTTGTCATGTCAAGGACTAGACTATATGTTTTTTTTCCATTTCTTCAACTTTGACTCAATATGTGGACTAACCTTTATATTTGAATTATGACATAAAACATTGACAGCTTTCGCAACTACAAGCAAAGTACCTTCTTTGAAAGCACTTGTGTCACACCAGTGCTTCCTAGTAACAAAATCCCCAAGAACAGATAGCAATGCTTCTTCCTCAAATACTTCCCATTTACGACTCTTTCTTTTCGGCTCTTGAGCAGCATTCAAATTATTGTCACTATCCATACCTAAACAACAAATATTTGAAAGTACTAAAGGATAATAAAATGAATCAATTTGCATAAGATTCAATCAATAAAAACGAATTACATTCAATGATTTGCAATCCAATCATTTTGCATAATATTCAATCGCTAAAATGAATTACATCCAATAATTTGCAATCCAATCATTTTGCATAATACCAATCATATGCATAAAAAAGTATTAACTAAAATAAAATATTATCATTAACACACATATCTTAAAACATCGCCACCTATGATTCGTAGAATCACTAGGCATATGCTGATGAGCTTTTAGTGGGATACTTTGTAATCGCAAAATTCCTTGCAACACACTATTAAAATACATACTTATAGCCTCTCACGACCAATAAATCTACCACCAATACTATGATTCTTAGTATAATATGCTAGTATTTGTAAGGTCATACACAGCTGCTCCTCTAAAGACACCAAACTATCATTTTTAACCCTCCAATCTCGACAAATTATGTCACATAATATACCACGAGTCTTTATATCCATTCTTAATTCGTTGACGTATTTAGTATCACTATTCCTTATTATACCATCCAGATAACACAAACTAATATCTCGTCTAGCAAGTGAATGGTCAGTCAAAGCGCGTCTTTTGGCATGTCTCTGTTTGGCCTTTAGCATTATCAACACAAGAATCATACAAGTAGTAATTGTCTCTAAATGAGACATCTCTAACCAAAAGATCACTAAAAGCTTCCTTTGATCCATATCTATTCAAACTTAAAAAAAAAAAGGGAAAAAACGAAGACATGATATATATAGTATCTCCATTATTAAAGGCATTGACAAAAGAAGTAATTATGCTATAAAATGAACTAGATCAAAAGAATTCACGATATAAAGAGAAAGAAAAACATCAAACAGCAACAACAAAAATAAAACATCAAGCAATAGCAAGGAAAATAAAACAGAGCAAAGTTGAGTATCTTCCTTTGTAAAGAACTCAGAGTCATGACCCTAATTGCTAACTTACACATGGCATGCAACTCTATTTTTATAAATTTTGTATGAAAGAAATCATCAAGAAATGTATAACACCAAGTATCATGGCCAGAAAAGAAAGTAGGAAAGACATAAATGAACAACTTCTCTCACTTTTCAATTTTTTAATAGGAAACAATACCTGACTAATAAAACACGATGACACAACGGTAAGGACTAGATGCCTCTAAAGGAAGAAAACTAAAAATACGAAACTGAAGCATTATCTGCCTACACTACAACAACTGCAAAATTCATCAAAGACAACACCAAAACACATTAAGAAACATCAACATTTCCAATTTTTTTTTTTTTAAAAAAAAAGAAAAAGAACAGAAAGAAACACTATAGACTTAAGCTTTTAGAAAATAAACCGAGCCATATGCATAGACAATAACAATAGAGAACCAATTAGAATATGCTCCATCAGAGCCAAGGGAATGGAGAAAACAGGGCATGGCTATAAGCAAAGCTAAAGTCAAATCTGAAACTCAACCCCGCCTCAACAGATTAGGGAAAGTTAAGGGGGCAAGGGATCTCGTCTTTTGAAATTTATGTCAAGTCCACTTCATGACAAATACTAGAGATCAAGAGGTGTTGATCATATGAAGAAACAATAGTGAGAATGCAGAAAAAGTTGAAATTTGAAAACTCCAATTATAATTTGAGAGTTTTGGCTAAGAACTCCTAGCGAACAAGATAATCCAAGCAAGTCATGTGTAATCTCATTAAACCTAATTCATGTGCCTACAAAACATGAGACTACACTAGTAATTAGTTTAGTCTAGTCCCACCTAAGAATGTGAAACAAACACACCCCAAATGTGTTAATTACATATATGTATTGTAACCAACTCCAAAATAAAAATTCCTCACATAAAATCTTTATTTTTCTCGAAAACAACGTCAACAGTTAATTGAAATCAACGTCATTTTTAATTTCAAATCATTTAGTGAATAACTTTATTACGAATAAACATGCTCTAAAATCAAATCAAATCAAATCAAATCATGCCCCAAAGTCAGCACAAAAATGGGACTTGGCATGATATCCCGCCAAATTGATTGATCTAAAAAAGAAAAATTGGACTTTGTGGAGTCTTTTTTATTTTTTATTTTATTTATTTATTTTTTTTGACAGACAAAATTTTAAAATTTAAAATTTATATGCTTTTAAGATAATTCTAATGACGGGACATCATCACAATTAAAAATATATGGAAAAAAGTATTGAATAATAATAAATGTCCAGCTAACAAAACGTAGCTTTTGGGAGAGGAGAAGAGAGCCTCTGCCGCCGTGGAGACCTCGGACTCGTCCGTAACAGACTTTGCTCTCACTCACTCTCCCACTCTACACTCTACTCTACTCTCTCTCCTCTCTCTTTCTCTCTCTCTCTCTACGGTTGTAAATAAATACAAGAACAAACAAACAGAGAAGGAAAAACAAACAATCCAATTAAAAACAGTAAATAAAAGCAAAGCGCAGAAAAAAGAAAAAGCGAAGCTTCCTTCGCAGCGCTTTGGGAATTTTCGTCTGCTGCCTTCTCTCTTCCGCCCGAACGGTACAATTCTCATGCTATTTCTGCTGACTGAATTCGGAATTTGAATTGTTTGATTCCTTCTTGAATTGACAGATGTGTTCGGAGTTTTTTGTTCGTGGTTTAGTTTGCTTGATTTTGCTAGTTATTGTATAAATGTGAGTCCAGAAGCTGAAATGGCAGATCATCATGGAACGCCGAATCCGTTTATCTCCACTGTTTTCTTCGTTCACTTGGTTTGAGTGATTGCATTTGTGTGTGTATGTGTTCTTGAATATGTGAGTGATTGTTTAGCTCTCTTCCATTACTGTGCTTTTTTCCTTCGGGGCAATGAATGAAGCTTGTAATTGCGGCGCGGGATTAAATTGGAAAGACTAGTATGATATCTGGATGGTAAAATGGGGCTGGTATTTTCGAAAGGACGGGGTGTTGAAAATACATTAAAGAGTCTTTGAATGTAAATGAATTGTTCCATACTAAGGTTTTTCTCTTAATAGTATGACATTCTAGTATTCTACGCACAAAGTGTTTATCTAGTGGGGTTGAACGTAAACTAACTAATGTATTTGTACGTGATTAAAACTGTCTTTTAGGAAATTTACTCAATTTGGTTTCATGTCATTGCATTGGGCACTCGTGTTTTTGATGCAAATCACTTGTGGAATCTAACGGATAGTCAAGGATTCTTTTTAGCTTTTTATTGTGTAACTTGTAGGGAGTTGGGATACTAAACGGCCACTTAGAAATATCAGAAAATTATACAATGTTTTTTTGTTTGTTTGGTAATTAAGGACTGTTTCGTAGAAACTCCCTGTTGTTATTAGTGTTTTGGAGGAATTTCCTTAGAACCTAGGCCCCTCCAGTGATTGGTGTCTCATCCGTGTCGTACTTACTCTGGAAGAACTTTCCAATTTCCTATTTACATCAGTTTTTCGGGTTTAGGGATGACTCTTACAGACTAAGCAACAGACGTCTAGCGTTATTATGAGATTCTGCTGAACAGCTTTAAATGGAAAACGGCCTGGAAGGTAGATTGGGCACATAGAAGCTTATTTTGTAGCAGTAAAATATCAAACTACTCCACAGAAAAAGCAAAATACTGATAATAATAATAATAATGTTTTTAGAAGCGGCAGTAACTGAAAGTGTGGGTTTAAAAAGGATTATGCCAACATAATATTTAGATATTATCATATGCATTCTGATCAACTAGGCTTGAGACTGAAGAAGTTATTTTAAGATAGAAAAGGGGATAAAATAGATACTATTAGCTGAAGCGGTTTTCGTGCGGTTTTATTTAGTGCCCACCCAGGTTGAAGTCTCGCTCTCAAGTCTCAACAATAGAAAAGGGAGTAAAAGTTATATTATTGAGTTGTTGTTGAGTTATCTCCATCAGGTGGTGCTTGTTTTACTGGTTCTTGATTCGGTGGGTCAAGGATTTGGCTGCTGCAAGACTTAGACGTTTTGTAACTCGAAGCTGCTGTTTTAGTTGTTGAGTTTTAAATCGTCCTTTTTGTTTTGTGTTTCCCTGTACCCTGTAGTCTGATTATTGGTTTGTTTTCCTATGTTTATTTGATTTCTCCATTCCTTGATACAAAGTCATCTTTAACTTGATGGCTGTAGTTGCAGGACAACATTGAATGTTAATGGAGAAGTGGCAATGTTCATGAAGAGGGTTTGACAAACCTGATATTTTTCTGTGCAACTACCACTGCCTGCTGAAGCTGACCTGAAAAATTACATTTATGTTAAATCTATGTGCATATGACAGAGTAAATTATTCCATCACTCTTAGTGGTAATGTCTCCTTTACAAATGAAATGGTACCTTTGGTGTTGCATTCTGGCGGGGCATGCTTGCATATCTGCCCTTTCTCTTACTTCAGGGCAGTACAGAAGTGCAAGAGCTGTTTCAAAAGACTGGTTGCATAATCTCAGCTCAGATATAATAGATGGTTTTCAAAGAAGCATCTCAACTTACAAGATCCCAATGCCATCATCCCCGTTGAAAGATAAAGTATCTTGTGAGGACCTGGAGGGTGTTGGATCATTCAGTACTACATGCTTGCTAAACTCAAACTCGTATTTAAGTTCTGACCTTTACATTCGTGGGACTGGAAACTTGGAGATTCTCCCTCATGTATCAATTGTGTGTCCAATAGAAGGCTGCATGATTACATTTAATATGTCAGGAAATGTTAAAATTGGTCACTCTGCAGAAATAGTTGCTGGTTCTGTAGTTTTTTCGGCGGCAAATCTGACTATGGAATACAACTCTTATATTAATACAACATCTTTGGGTGGATTGCCGCCTTCTCAAACTAGTGGGACTCCAGTGGGCTATGATGGAGGTGGTGGAGGGCATGGTGGCAGAGGTGCTTCTTGCTTGAAAAATAATCAGACAAGTTACTGGGGTGGTGATGTTTATACTTGGTCAACATTGTCTGAGCCATGGAGTTATGGGAGCAAGGGTGGTGGTACATCTACTAAAATTCCATTTGGAGGGAATGGTGGAGGACGTGTCAAGCTTCTAGTCAAGGATATGGTATATATAAATGGGTCTGTAACTGCAGAAGGAGGGGACGGAGGGACTACTGGTGGAGGAGGATCTGGTGGAAGTATTTTTGTACATGCTGTAAAGTTGTGAGTAGATACTTTTTATATTGTCCTTCTACTTTTGGTGTGGATGATGCACAAAACTGTTTAAGGGCTGGTCGATACATTTTTTATTTGTTATTATTTTATGGGTTGGAAAAGAAAGTTCATAGAGGACAATAGTTGACCTAGGCAAGAGAAACTAAGAAGCGCAAAACAGAGAAAACCACACACACTACAAAATTTCAGCCAAATCAATGTGAGTTAGACTAACGTGAATGTCAGTCAAGTGTTTAGGGAAAGATGGCCATAAGGATGACGGAACATTCACTCTATATCACAGATCTTCGACCTCTGCCCTTATACTTTTCAAAAGTTATTCTGTTCCCACCTTCCAGTTTTGCATGCCCTTCCCTCAACAAGGCTGAAAATGCTTATCCACTGGCATTTTTATAGAGATACATGGACACTGAACAATTTGTTTCTCTTGTTCATTGTTCACTTCACCTTCAATTTAAAATTTATCAATTTCCATAATGATGAACAGTTCATCAAAACCTTTATAGGATTAACATTCTTTCTTCTTATTGTTAGCCTTCTTTCATTTTGTTTTTTCTTGAGAATGTTGGTAGATGAATGTTGATATGCTTATGCATTTATTTACTTCAAAGAATGCATTCAAACTAAATTAACTTCTCTGATTCTTTTCAATTGTTTGCATTTTGGCCCTGTCCACAGGAAGGGATATGGTACTGTAAGTGCTGCTGGCGGAAGAGGATTGGGTGGAGGTGGTGGTGGAAGAATCTCACTTGATTGCTACAGCATACAAGAAGATGTAACGGTCACTGTGCATGGTTTGTACCATTTTTCAGACATCTTTATCTGGTAGATAGAGCAAAAATTTTTAAACTTCTAAATGTTTGGTTCTTATGTTAGAGTTGTAAATTTATCCATCTGAATGGTTGCATACAAGAAATTGTTCATAATGTGGTAATGTTATTTTACATATACTTTGTTCTATCTACTAGAAAGTAGATCAAAAGTCCTAACTTATGTGAAACCTTAGAAAGTATACGTATAAGACCTTTCAATCTGTATTGTTTATCGGACAGATGTAAAAACTTTTCCTGACTAAGGTTGTTTCGGCCTCACTTTTCTTTTGTAGCTTGTTGCCTCCAATATATATCCAGGCACCACTGTATAACGCACCCTGCCCCTAATGGTATGACTTTTAGAGGCAGAGCCTTATGTTGATATATGGGGGTGGCACTACTACAATAGGAAATTTTCTAACAAATAATAAGGGGGTAGCCCTACCACAATACAAATATTTTAACAATAATAGGGGGATGTCACTACTACAAATATGCCCTTTACGAGGGTATCCTTGTTTCCCCCGATTTCAAGATGCAGAAAGTACGTCCTTAAAACATATGGAGGAATAGCTGTGTGGGAAAGGGCGAGGTTGTTGACTTCACTTTGGGCTTCTATTCATCAGAGTACATGGGTTGTTCATTGTTCTCTGTCGTCTATTTTTCTAGATTGGAAGGCCGTTGTAGGATAACGTTACCATTATAGTATTGTTTTTGATAATCTGTATATAACTGGTTCTTGGTGGACATTTGTTTACTGTCTGTACTAGTTTGCTTCTAATAAAATTGTTTCCTTTTTAATGATAAAAAGCATATCTGTGTTATTCTATTAATTGCTATACGTACTTTCAAGTAATAAACTTTTCAGTTTCTAAGCGTCTAGTGTTTATAAAGACTCACAAACACAAGCTTATGTCTAGTTTCCAACATTGATTATTTCTAGAAAAACTATTCGTTTGCTTTTGTAAAGCATTTTTCTAAAAAAAAAATGGAGCTTTTGAATTTATTATGCTTTTTCCATGTCAGGTGGTTTGAGTATTGGATGTCCTGGGAATGCAGGAGCAGCTGGCACATACTTTAATGCAGATTTACTTAGTTTAAGAGTTGGAAATGACAATATCACAACAGAAACTGAAACCCCTTTGCTCGATTTTCCTACCAGACCGTTATGGTCGCATGTTTTTGTGGAGAATAATGCAAAAGTGTTGGTTCCACTTCTTTGGACCAGAGTTCAGGTTGCCAATTTTAAGTCTTCTCAAGTAATTAATTAGTTTTCATGTGACAATTTATTTGTTTTTATAAAAATATTTCTGTTCCCATGGTGGTGTGACAATTAAATAATGCATAAAATCTGGCTTCATAATATTTCATTGTGGAATCTCCCCTGTTATATAGACTTGATTCAGGCACCTGTTTTTTCATCTTAAAGGTACTATGGCATGTCCATAGACTTGTTCAAGAAGCTTGTGTCTAGTATATCATTTTATCGTGTATTTATTTCCACTTTAGTATAAGTGGATTCCTTTATTTTGTACACTCAGGACAGAAGATACATGCACTGAACTTATGAATACATAGCTTGTGTCTAGTATATCATTTTATCGTGTATTTATTTCCACTTTAGTATAAGTGGATTCCTTTATTTTATACACTCAGGACAGAAGATACATGCACTGAACTTATGAATACATCCTCTTTGATTGAAAGGTGAGAGGCCAAATCAGTCTATACCGTGGAGGCAGCATCATCTTTGGACTGTCTGAGTATCCAATTTCAGAATTTGAGCTTGTTGCAGAAGAACTTCTGATGAGTGATTCCATCATAAAGGCAAGCAACTATTAGAACATTTCATTTTCGTAAATAGAATGTTCTATTGAATTACAAGCAATTGTCTGGAGTTTAAATCCTTGATGAAAACAAGCCAAGAAAGCCAAGACAGGTTCATTATCTGGCTTGTTTGAGCTTGGGTTGATCTAATCTCAATTAAGCTTGAGCCATTACCTCTATGAAGGGGCTCGAACCGAAGCTCAAGCTGCCTTAGAAAGATGAGGCTAAACTCAAGTTCAAACTTTTTAATGGTACTTAAAAATTTTGCTAACATAACTTTTTACGGTACCCGACCAAGAAAGTCAAAAGGAATAGAATTGGTTTCTTAGGCGGAACACCAAGGTGGATCCAACTTCTATATGTAGTTTCATTAGAACTTTTTTTTTTCACTTTTAGATTTTGTGTATTATAAGCTGACTCATGAGTGTTGTTCATGAACTAATTGAGTGAAGCTTTCTCTTTGTTTAAATTAAAATGAAGGTTTTTGGTGCATTTAGAGTTTCTGTCAAGATGTTACTCATGTGGAACTCCAAAATTCAAATAGATGGTGGTGGAAATACCATTGTTACTGCTTCCGTTCTTGAAGTCAGGAATCTGATTGTTCTGAGGGTATGATTGTCTGAACCTCATCCTAATTTATGTTTTAAATTACTTGCACTTATACCTTTCACCTTTGTTGGAATTGAAAATCTGGGTTGGTGCTTTGTGTTTTGCAGCATAACTCTATCATCAGTTCAAATACAAACTTGGGTGTATATGGTCAGGGACTACTGAAGTTGACTGGCCATGGTGATGCAATAAAAGCCCAGCGACTCTCCTTGTCTCTCTTTTATAACATAACAGTAAGCCATTCGTGGATAAACTTGTATCATGAAATTATTTTACTACTTTCTTTCTATCATGTTCTAAAAGTTCGCTTCTAATATTTTAGTGTCATCGTTTCTTCTCAAAAAAAAAAAAAAAAAAATTTAGTGCAATTCTAATTTGAAAAAGCAAGAGCTCATAGATTTGCAAAATCAATCCTGTTTGCCTATTGATTCTGTTGTAAGTATACATTATCTCGTTGTTGTCATCGTTATCAACATCGTCATCATCCTCACATCAATCCTATATGATATTTGTTTTAAATAAGATGTGGTATTGACACTTGGCCCTATCTAGAACCTATGAGAAGTTTTTGTTTTCAGTGCTTTTAGATTGTGACATTTTTGCTATTACTAACTTTATATGTGTGTTTTTTCACCCTAGTGCTCCATTTTGTTTCCTTTATTCGGACCAAAGTGGATATTTTTGTATGCAGTTCTTCTGCTACATTCTTTTCTATGGATGTGAAACTCTTGAATTCCATTTGGCAAACCGCCTTACAACTTTTTATGCTTCTTACAACAGGTTGGTGCTGGTTCTTTACTTCAGGCTCCATTGGATGATGATGCTAGCAGAAATGTGTGAGTATGAAGTTTAGTGTATTGTTGCTCTCAGCTTACGTTTTCTTATTTATTTGGCCTGAGAAGTTCTATGAATATTTGTTTTGAATCCAATTTTGTAGGGTAACAAAATCCCTGTGTGAGAGTCAAACATGCCCGTTGGATTTGATTACTCCACCAGATGATTGCCATGTTAATTATACGCTTTCCTTTTCACTTCAAGTAAGAGGCAGAATTTTATTAGAGATACATGGAGATTCTAATGCATTTTCAGCGATATCTGCTGTATATTAATTGTTGTTTATTTTCTTATGCATGTTTTATTGTTATTTTGTAAGGTTAGAAGTCTCTATTTTTTGAATGCTTAGATTTCTAGTCATTTGGATAGGAGTCACAGGAAATTAATTCCTATACAGAATCTAATCTTTCCTGGGTGGAACCATATTAGTTACTAAGTTTAAATCATAAATCATAATGTTATTTTTTACCTGCAAGAGGAATTCCTGTCTCTTCTTTCTTTCTTTCTTTCTTTCTTTCTATCTATCTATATTTTCTACCTGTAGTTTAAAAGCAGGACACTGGTCCAAGTTTGTACAGACTTCCATTTATGGTCTTATGGTGCTGGCCATGAGTTTTTCCAATACCAAAACTTTTGTTTTTGGTTACTTTTTTCTATATCCGGCTTCAACTCTTTAATGAAATAACTTTTTCTTACCAGTTGGTTACCCCCCTTGAAGTATCAACTTGTAGGCTCATTTTTATTGTTAAAATAATATTTGCTAACATTTTACAGATATGTCGTGTTGAGGATCTTCTTGTAGATGGCATTGTGAAGGGAAGTGTTATTCACATCCACAGGGCAAGGACTATTATTGTTAATAATAATGGCCTGATCACTGCATCAGAACTAGGTAAAGGAGTTTATTCGGGAACTAAGATGTGCAATCTTTTAAGCATCTAACTAAATCAAAACCATGTTTTTCAGGTTGCAGTAAAGGTATTGGAAGTGGAAACTATTCAAATGGAGCTGGTAGTGGTGCTGGACATGGGGGAAGAGGGGGCTCTGGATATTTTAATGGGAGGGTATGCAATGGTGGTAATGAATATGGCAATGCAGATCTCCCATGTGAATTGGGGAGTGGAGCTGAGGGTCCGAATCCGTCGTATGGGAATGTGGTTGGAGGGGGAATGATTGGTAAGTGTTATAGTATAGATTAAATTGTGCCCACATCTTAGCTTCTTTTAAGAATGGAGGTAAACCAGCAATTTTTCATAGTATTCGTGAGATCTTCAGTTCAAATCCATGCAACTGCAACTTGCCAACAGACGCTGAAATTTATGTGTTAGGCTCAGGCGGTGAAAGAGTCCTGTATATGCGTGTGGTGTTAGGATATAAAGTTATTGTTAACCCACGACGTAACAAAGATTTTGCAACAGTAAAAGATCTTGCACAGTTCAGCATAACCTTATTAATATTTTTCTAACAGTCAATTAATATAAAAATGTCAAATGTTGGGACCATAACCAGATATGCCTTCCCAGAACCCTCTTTAGTGGGACTAATGTATTGTAGCGCCATGCAATTTGGTGTTGTTCTGTTGATACAAGATCCAAGAGGCTGAAGTTATGGATTAATAGTTTAGATATATTTGACACTGTACTTGGATCTCATTTACAATCAATCTCATGCTTGTCAGTCATGGGGTCCATCCAGTGGCCACTCTTAAGGCTTGATGTCTTTGGAACTTTGAGTGCTGATGGTCAAAGCTTTGATAAAGCGGCTATAAAGGGTAATGGTTCTTCGATTGGCGGACTTGGTGGAGGCTCAGGAGGGACAATCCTTATTTTCCTTCAGGAGCTTAGATTACTTACACAGAGTTCATCATTATCCGTTGCTGGGGGCAAAGGTGGTCCGCTGGGTGGAGGTGGAGGTGGGGGTGGAAGAGTTCATTTTCATTGGTCTAAGATAGATTTTGGGGATGAATATGTTCCGGTTGCTAGTATAAGTGGCTCCATTAACAGCAGGTAAAATTTAGTGTCTTTATATTGTACATAAGTTGCACATTGGTACACTTGGTGCTGCTTTCAACTCTTTGAATATCCTTTTTGGATGACAAATGGTTAATTAACACAGTACGCTGTGTGTTTTTTCCAGCTTTTTGTTCTGATACTCTTGGAAAACATCACTATCACTTCCTTACACCCAAATTCTGTGCATGATTTTAATGCCAGATTCTGTGGGGCCTCTCATAAAATGCAGAAACTCCATATACAAAAAATAATTTGCTATGCTAAAACCAATACGCTGCATGTGGAAGTTATTATATGCTATGCTAAAAGTGTTTTAAAACATGCTTTTCTGTTTTCAATATTACATGTTATCTTTTAAGTTTCCATTCAGGTCTACATGCAGCATATTGGTTTAAGCATCTTTGAGCTCAGAATTTTCATCTTGGAATCAATGTTTCTTGAATGGTTTTCTTTGTTCTTTTTTTTAGTAAGGTATAGCACAAAAAAAACCCAGTAACAGCATTTACTTTCTTGGTGGTGTCTGTTAGTGGAGGTGCTGGGGATGATGGAGGTTGTCATGGAAATGATGGCACTATCACTGGAAAAAAATGCCCTAAGGGCCTATACGGCACCTTCTGCAAGGTAAATTTTATTTGATATTGTCTCTTTTCTTTTCTTTTTAAACGAAACAAATGAAATTTTATTTCGTAAGAGAAACTGTCTCTAAGTTAAGAAACCAAAATTAATCATGGCACTACAGCTTTCTTATCCTAGTATAATATCAGATAGAGATGTGTTCCTAAAGACAGGAGAGACAGAAGACCAAAGCACTGCCCAATACTTGACCTTCTCCCATATCTCCTCCACTTCCACTCTCTAACATTTTCTAAGATTTGCTGACTCCTTTCTGTCCAAATAGCTCTAATAATCTACATCATCATATGATCCCATATGTATTAAGCCTTTATCCACCACCCAATACTTTAAAATTCTCACCAAACCAAGAAAAACAGTGTTTTGCCACCTCTGAACAAACTTTATCCCATTTATGAAAAGCTGTAACTTCGAGCTAAAAGAGCAAGAGAAGAAAACGCAGTGCATTCTCCCCCAAACTATTGCTTGTGTCTGGAGAAAATCTCAGGTGTTAACCTTCCTGTGTACCAACAACCAAGCCAAAACCTAACCTTGGTTGCAACCTTAGATTTCCAAATAAAAAAAGGAATTAAAAGAGGACTGCTTGATATGTGCCTCAACCTATTTAAATAGGAATTCATGTGGCATTTTTTGTAATTGATATTTCCTTTTCTTATTTGTCGTAACAAATGATGGAAACCCCATGCACTTTCATATGAACCCAACCTAAACCAATTGGACATGCTTAAAAAAATTGGATTTCACATCTGTTGTGTCTTTGACCTTGGACCTAAGAAACACACCACCTTGACACGACTAGCTTTATTCTACAAATAAATTCAGAGAAACCACTATAACAGAAAGGAAAGCAGCAGGGGCTTTTCTCGGCCTCAAGCTTGACTTCTTCTTGGACTCCTTTTCAACAATCTTTGCCCTTCCCTTCCTTTTCTGGGTAAGACATCATAAAAGAATTGATTGAACCCTTGGACAGAATTGGGCTGAGTGTCAGTGTTGCAGATTCTATATATAGAAATCAGAGGTTTATTGATCAATTTGGGTTTGTTTGAAGGATTTTGAGCATTGATTTCTTTTACAGGAATGTCCTGTTGGCTCATTCAAAAATGTTGATGGCTCCGATTCACATCTTTGTACTCCCTGTTCTGTTGATCTTCTTCCCAGTCGTTCTGAGTTTATCTATGTGCGAGGTACTATGATGACCATGTCCAACCCATCCCCCCCCCCCCCAAAAAAAAAAACTCCTCCTCCCAAATTTACCAATGGAGTTTTTGTTTTATGATCTTTCTTTTTAAATGCTGGCTTTCATCTCATGAATCGTGCACACTTGCTGCAGGTGGGGTGACTCAGCCATCATGTCCCTATAAATGTGTATCAGACAAGTATAGGATGCCAAAATGCTATACACCTCTTGAGGAGCTTTTGTATACCTTTGGGGGTCCCTGGCCTTTTGCAATTTTACTGTCATGCATTTTGGGGATTCTTGCTCTGTTGTTAAGTACATTGAGAATCAAATTTGTTGGAACCTGTTCTTACCAGAGGGGTGGTTCAATTGAACAGCACAGTCATCATCACTTACCCTATCTTCTTTCCCTATCTGAGGTATACACAAGTATCGCTTCATTTTTATGCCTTTTTTTTTATCAGAGACGATTTTATTGACTTGCAGAATTTTTGACCTATTTATGTGTGTTTTTTCCGTAAATAATAATAACTTAGGTGCGGGGAACCAGAGTTGAAGAAACTCAAAGCCATGTTCATCGGATGTACTTTATGGGTCCAAATACTTTCAGAGAACCATGGCATCTTCCATACTCTCCACCTAGTGCGGTCATTGAAATTGTGTAAGAAAATAACTGAACTTTGAGACCATACAACACCATAATTTTTATGCGGTGTTGATCTTTTGAGTTGGTATATCTGATACTGGGATTATGGTTGGGGTGGGTATTGCCCATTGGTATCAGTACACTTGAAACATGTTCTAATCATTTGATTTGATTTTTTTTTTCTCTCGGGACTTTTTGCTTTAGTAAATAACACATTTCTCTCTTAAAACTACTATAACTAGTTAACTGTTGGTCCAAGGTAAGTCTTGAATTAAAAGCACCACTTAGGTTAGCATTCCGTTGTTCTGTCTACTAAATTACATTATTTATTTGTGTTCCAACTTTCAACCCTTACTTTTGGTACAGGTACGAAGATGCATTTAACAGATTTATTGATGAGATCAATTCTGTTGCTGCATATGATTGGTGGGAAGGGTCTGTGCATAGTATACTTTCAGTTCTTGCATATCCTTGTTCCTGGTCCTGGAAACAGTGGCGGCAAAGAAATAAGGTTCACCGCCTTCAGGAATATGTGAAGTCAGAATATGACCATTCATGCCTTCGGTCTTGCAGATCACGAGCCTTGTACAAAGGGATGAAGGTTTTACTCTTTCTATTACACATCCTTACCAGTATTTTTGTAATTACATTTATTATATGAATCATTTCTTTTCAAGCTTCATAGTTCATATACATACTCCGTAGGTTTTCAAGATTGGCGAACCTCTAGTGATCGTTAGAGACTAATGCTGGCTGTTCCGCTCAGTTGGATGCTCATTTCACCAGATTTAGAAATAAAAAAAGAAAATTTAATCCAAAAAGATTTCAACACCTTCTGTGGAACTTGCTCGAGCTCTCAGAAGTAGACAACTTACAGATGCCCTTTAACATCATTAATTGAGTGCGGATCTTTCGTTTATCTTTCTTGATGCATCCATCTGTAATGTAATGTGAAACTCGGATTTCTGTCTTCAACTCTTAGCAAGATTCATCCCTTTATCAGCTTAGGATCGATCAAGCTCAAGCATTAGTGAAAGTTATCATTCACTGCTGAAACAAAAAAAAATGGTACGATCTCTGGAAATGAAAATAAATCACACAAGGATTATATCCCAACTCCCAAGTGGTCATTTTATGTGAGAATTTTTACCAACGAAAATAAAATAAATCCATCAGCTAGCAGGTTATTATGTGGACCATAGAAAAGGTTGTCAGGCAATTATAACACATTTTACATGTCATGGAACATTGTTATCTGGATCTGCCGCTTTTTCTATCAGTCTGCTTGTGTATCATAAAATCATAGTGGGATGATTTTTTGAATTGATCATCAAGTTACTTAACTGCAAATCCTTGCTAGTGAACAACAAAGCAAGTATTGTAGGTTCTATTAGGTTTCCAAAGTTCACTTAGTTATACCTCAGTCTGTAATGGAACTGCATTCACAATTTACCTGTTCCTTTTCACTAATAGAATAGGATCTTTCCTCTACTGACTTCACTTTAACGTAAAAAAAAAAAAAAAGTGCATTAGAAGGGGGCTTAGGGGAGACAAAAGTAGATGTTTGTGGAGCAATGTCTCTTCGATTATGTAGATTGTTTAGGAGAGGAACCGTATGAAAAAAAAAAACATCCTCTCAAGGCGTTGAAACAAACATTGAGTGTATGAACTGGTTCTGTCGAGGTCTCATTATGAATGAGTAAACGGGTTGCACTTCCTTTCCTACTTTGTCAAATTTCGTTGGTCATTTTGGTTCTTTTTGTGTAATAGGGTTTTCATTGGTTCTTCATTTTTCTATTTTTGGCACTTAGCTATTTAATGGTCTATGTTTTCTATCTCTCATATTCAGAATTGAAAATGATGCAGGTTGGAGCAACACCAGACTTAATGGTGGCATATATTGATTTTTTCCTCGGTGGTGATGAGAAGCGTCTAGATATGGTATCAATCATACAGAAAAGGTTTCCCATGTGCATAATTTTTGGTGGTGATGGCAGCTATATGTCACCTTATAATCTTCACAATGATACGTTGTTGACCAACCTCCTTGGTCAGGTCTGTGGATTCACATGATACTTAAGTAACCATATAATCATTATTTTTGTTATCTATATCTGATGTAAATTATGTCATTCTATTCTCAGCATGTTCCAGAAACTGTTTGGAATCATTTGGTGGCTGGTTTGAATGCCCAGTTGAGGATGGTAAGGCAAGGATCTATTCGTTCTCACCTGATTCCTGTGATTAATTGGATAAACAGCCATGCAAACCCTCAACTTGCATTTCATGGGGTTAAAGTTGAACTTGGATGGTTTCAAGCAACAGCTACTGGTTATTATCAGCTGGGGATATTGGTAGTCGTTGGGGATTATCCTCTTCAAAGTGTGCACCAGTCTGATATGGGGGATAGAAATGGTAACGAGCTACCAAGGTAACTTTGAGCAATTGCACTTTTGTTTTTTTTGTTTTTTTTTTTTTCAAGAGCATCTGTTGATTGCTAACACACTCACTGGATCACCAATTTTTTATGTTTCAAAACACATAATGGGATTATCCGTTTTCCATTTTGAGTTTCCACAACCAATTTAAGATGCAACCTTTGAACCTTTCAGACTGATTGTTTCTGATGAAGATATTAATTTTCCTTGTCTAATCTACCTATATGAAAATTTTGTTTGATTTGAAGTTGAGAACACGGTAATAGATTAGTTTTCCTTTAGTTGAGAGTTCGAAAACAAAATGGAACTGAAAGTACAATGTGTTCATAAATAAGATCCTACATCTGGAATCATAAGCTGTGTATAAAATAAATATAAGAGCCTGGACCTCTCCACTTCTTGCCGATTAGTTTTGGTTGAAAGCTTTAAAATGTAACATGATATTGCATGGGCAAGTTATCACGAGACATGTTCTGTTTGGCCAGGCATGCTGCGCATGACCTGATATAACTGATCCACAAAACGGCTGAGTCTGGACAAATGTGAGGGGATGGTTGTTGAGTCTGATACAAGGGTCTCCACTGTGATACCGTGATAAAATCATTTGTTTAAATTCTCAAAAGCTTAAGCCGCTAGGATGTGGGACAACATAGATTCCAACACTGGACTTTGATTTGGAAAGGAAGAAATTCTCCCTCCACCAAGAACTGGGAAGGAAAAAATAGTGGGACCAAAGAAATAAATCTTCATGTTGAGAAGTAACGAAAAGTACAATTGTGAGATCAGGATGATGCCATTCAATTATGTCAGTGTTCATTGGAAATTTTATCAAACTAGTACGACTGGCATGATATGGAGGGAACAATGAATTTTTATTTTCCTTTTTTATTTGATCATTTGTAGATGTAAACTTCCGAGTAACTGACGTCATTTGGAGATAAAGTAAATAGCCTGCTAGAACCCTTATAATGCTCACATGATTAATTTCTAAACCCTGTATCTATTGTTTAGTATAGTTGATTATTGACTACTTTGTTCATCGTCTATCAAAATTCAGGTCTAATGTTGCATGTACAAGAAAATGTCTTAAGCAGATGCAGCAAAGTTGGCCGTTGGTAGGTCATGCATTATCTGTTAAAAGGATAACTGGAGGAATTAATGGAGGTCTTATAAATCATACTACCTTGAAATCTTTGGATTATAAAAGGGACTTCCTGTTTCCACTTTCTCTCTTACTGCACAACACAAGACCTGTTGGTCGTCAGGTACTTCAAATAGGTCCTCTATGGTGTTTAAATGTAGGCTGAATCTCGACGCTGTTCAAGACCTAATAAAACTCATGTTGCAGGACACCCTGTTGCTGCTGATAAGTTTCATGCTTTTAGCAGACCTTTCTGTCACTCTTCTTATGTTGCTTCAGTTCTACTGGATATCTCTGGGGGCTTTCCTTGCTGTATTGCTTATACTACCTCTATCCTTGCTTTCTCCCTTCCTCGCTGGATTAAATGCTTTATTCAGCAAGGAACTTAGAAGAGCTTCACTTGCTCGTGTATATGCATTGTGGAATGCTACATCCCTTTCTAATGTGGTGAGTTTCAGAGCTTGAAATATGGTTTAGCGGGATTGCCTTTTGAAATCCCTATCGCAAGTTAGGCCAACTTATGGTTATAAATGAGACACTGAGCTATGTCACATCCCTTGTAGAGTGCAAATTTTGTTTCGTGAGATGCTTCCTGGCTTTCCTTTTATCTTAATCTAATTATAGCATATCTTCTTTTATGTACACATACACATTAAAAATTACTGTGATGCAAGTCTGAGCCTAAGTATTAGCGTTCAGTTCTTCTGCAGTCGAGTATTATTCTAATAATCATATAATCAATTTTGACTTCTGCAGGTGGTCGCATTAATGTGTGGCATTTTTTATTATGGATTTTCCTTTTTCCGGCCACCTGGCAAGTCAGATACATGGAACACTAGAAGGTGAGTCCTCAACTCAACTTCATTCTATCTTGAAACTAATAGTCAGATTCCTTGTTACGCATGTTAATGTCTCTGTGAAAACTTCTGCTTTACCCTGATTGCTTATCATGCTCCTTGCGGATTAAGATCACTTCCATAACTACGCGATAAATGAAAGACTCGTGCTTCACCAGGCTATATTGATTTGGGTCTCTAAAGTTCATAGGACATCTGCAAATCTTTTTCAAATACAACATTATTGAGGGGACAGGAAACTATGTAGTTAGGACCAATATTTCTATCCATAACAACTCTGATTGCACTGGCATAGCCAGGAGGCCCAGGACAAGGTGAGGGGAATGTTTACAAAATTAGTATAATCGATTCAATATTAGAAGGTGACGAGTCCAATTCGTCTGTGGTTCGTGGCCATTACCATATTCACCTGTTTGTAGAGCATGAAGAGTTCTTTGTTCTGCTCAACTTTGGTGAACCACTAAAAATTTTAGAAATGAGCTGACGTTAAATTTCCGTTGGGTGCAATCATGTTTAGCCTTAGTTCCTTAAATGTGATAACGTTGTGAAAGATCCAAAACCGACCAACAGAAAATAGTTTAATCATCCATTGTATTTGCATAGAAAGGCATCCAAAAGACTGTTCATGCTTGGTTATGGTACAGAGTGAAAATTTTGAGAAGACAAATTTAATCACACAACACGGTTCTCCTTTTTGGACTTTTTATTACTCACATAGCTGCACAAACTGTGTCGAAGTCTTGGAAGTTGAAGAATATTCTCACTGCACTGATGGTTTTATGCTGGTAGCGCATAGAATATAAAAACTGATCAATCTCTGGCGTGAATAGTATTCTTCCACTGCATAATAGTATTCTTTTTATCTTCTTCATATGTGCATTGTATGTTACATATCAATGTGACGTATATTTCCTTCTGAATTGTGCGTGGTCTCAGGGATGATGATAAATGGTGGCTTTTGCCAACGATTCTCCTGCTATTGAAGTTAATACAAGCGCGGTTTGTGGACTGGCATATAGCAAATTTGGAAATCGAAGATCCTTCTGTATATATCCCAGATCCAGACGCCTTTTGGGCACAAGAGTCTGGCCCGTAAGACAAACGAAAGACAATAGAGATCGTAATGGTTCTATGGTTTTCTGCTATTCTGCTGTAAGCAAGGATCCTTTATGTTTTGCATTGGCACAGCACCGGTGTGGCTTCTTTGCCGGTATTTTCTGCTCCGGCATCGGCGTGGCTGCTTTCTTTTGTAAATAGGCTGAAAGTTGTATGAAAGAATTGGTTATAGGTGTGCAGCTTTCCTCGATGGAATCAGAGGCACATGGAGTGTAAAATTTTTAGGGCAAATTAAAGAAGACAGAGCATAGGATGTCAGTTTAGGGTGGCGCTATATCTACACCTTTTTTTACCGCTCGCACTACACTGGGTCTTCTGATTTTCGACCATTGTATCGAATGAATTGAAGATCAATGACACAAATTAATATAGTGCGTGACAGGTAAAATTGAATGTGTAGATAGCACGACCAGTTAGTTTATACTAGAAATTAATAGTCTAATGTAAAAAATCACCGTTTCTAATATAGAGAGCTTTCTTTGGTTGTGGATAAATTCAGTGGGACAAACCACCGTAAGCAGCCGGAACTTTGCCTGCAAAAATTGCCCAGAAACGGGTCAGTCGCGGGTCAAGGGGGGAAACCCATCTGGGCCACACACGTAGCTTTCTAAAACGGGAAAGCTAATCCAGCTTTGCTGCAGCCTTTCAGAAGTCGATGGTCCAAATGATCATTTTAACCCTGCCTTTGCTTGCTTGTCTCTCCTTCATTATTACTCCGTTTTGTGAATGGTTTTTACCCACACGTTGATAAGGTCGTGTTCTACCCAATATTACTAGGAGTGATTCCCAAAAGGTCTACAGATTCTAAATAAGTAACAGTGAAATACAAAAATAGTAAAATTCGGAGACGGAATTTCACATACAAGAAAGTTTAACCAAAATTTTCACGGCAAGAAATTTACCTCAAGTTGTGCTTCAGAACTGAAGATCACAGTGAAGGAAAAACGACATTTGATTATTATTGATTCGTGATCCAGTTTTGTAGGAGAACGACATCAGTTTAATTACCATAGACGTCTACGTATAATTTCTTGTTTATTTTGGTCATTTTTTTGTTGTTGGAAGTTTGAGTCACATTTATTTTCAAAGTGAATGACTTAACAAGTGATATTATCTAAATTAAGGGGAAGGGGTGTGCTTAGCCTCACAATGGGCTACCAATAATGGGGTTCAAATTCACCTATGGCGGGAATCGAATATAAGATCTCTCACTTACAACCTAAGATCTCTCACTTACAAGTTTAGAAAGAAAAATACATTTTGAGGAGTGTATAATGAGATTTTTGGAGTGCCAATAATACTTCCCTATTTTTATATGCTATTATTGGCGCTTTATTAAAAAAATGCATTTGTATAAAAAAAAAAAAATAATAATAAAATAAAAACGCACGGTGAGTTTTTTTTTTTTTTTAACAAGCGATATCATCTATACTAAAAGGGAATGACTCAGCTTAGCCTAACATTATGCTAGTAATAATGTGATTCAAAATCACATTTGACGATAATTAAACCTAAGATCTCTTAATTACAAGTAAAGATGAATACTAGATTTAAACTCAAATTAACCAATAAGCATGAAAAGCATTTTATTTTTTTTCTTTTCAAAAACTCAAAAGTCTGTAACAGCTTCACCAAAATCCACTCACTTTTCAGATCAGAGTCCCATAAAAATGAGGAAAATCATTAGGAAAAGGGACTAGGCCTTTTTTCAACATTTTCAATTTGTTCTGAATTGCTTGGTAACACAAGAAACCCGGAAAGGCAGCACGCAAGCACCATGTTCCGGCAAGCATCACGTCTCTTGGGTCGATCCAGTCGGCCGCCGAGGGTCCGTGCCATGTGCACGGAGGTCCCAGCGAATAGCAACAAGGACTCAGCCTTCGTGGAAGCATGGAAGAAAGTGAGTTCAACCACGGAGCCACCCCACACTCCATCAACGTACATGGGACCTCGCCCTCCCACCCCTTCTTCCCTCCCTTCCAAACTCACCGTCAACTTCGTCCTCCCTTATTCCTCCCAGCTCTCCGGCAAAGAGGTCGGTCTGCGTTGCTCCCCATTGCCTTTTCTTTTGGATTTAACATTTGCTTTGTTTTTCTTAACCCTTAATTTTATTTTTTTAATACGTGATTTCCCACTTTAGTTTTGGTTTTTTTTTTTTTTTTTTTTTTTTTTTGGCTTTATTGTTTGTATCTTCTCATATTTGGATTGTTTATTTTTATTATGATTTGTAAATTTATTGTTTTTATCTGCATTCGAAACCATGTTACATCCTGAATATGATGAAATAGGATGAAGTGAGACAATATTTTGTAAATACGTAATTATCTTGAGTATATTAACTATTTCTTTATTTCCGATGCCTAGGACGGACAAAAGAAACATCTTGTTCATTCTTCAACAATTTCTAATCTCTAGTGGACCTGTCACTACGATTCGAACCCAAATGAAGTTCTGACCATCTGTCAGAGAAAAAAGAACAAATAAATCTTGTAGGATTTCCAAGAAATTCTTCAATTTCTTCCGGAAGCAGATACTTATTCATCTGCTTCTCACGTTCCAATTTTGATTATTTTATGTTGTGGGATTGTGCCTTAATTCTCATGGATTCATTTTCATCATAGTGGGGTTTTTTTTATTGGTTCACTATATACATGCAGTATTGTCATATCTGGATATTATTTTGATTTAGTTTGTCAAATGGTTCAGATATTATATTAGTATTATGTTTTCTTCTTTTGGGTTGTCACACGATTGCGGTATTTTTTTTTTTGGTCGAAATGAATACAGCAATCGTCTGACAACCCAAAAGAAGAAAACATAATATATACAATCAGTAAGCTTTGTTTGAGAGGCATCAGGAACACATACAATCATTATGCATGCTTCACCCTGTTCATTTGGAAGTAGCAGGTCCTCCTTCATGGCAATCTTTCCTCTCATATCTATCTGTGTGACTAGCTAGGTTTCGAAACTCGGCCGGCATAGCTACATAGCTAGGGTTCGAAACTCGTCTGGGCTGAACTTACATTTGAAAATGCAGCTTGACACTCGATTTGTTTCTACTTTATTGGTTTCGCCTTGGTGAACATATAGTATTCGTGATATATTCATTGGCTAACTTGTAATGATCAAACTTTCAGATAGCTAGCTGCTTAACCACATTGATGCTTGTTTTATTGGACTCCAACCACAATTTATTAACAAGCTGAAGAATGTGTGTCAGGTTGACATGGTCATGGTACCAGCAACAACTGGGCAAATGGGTGTTTTGCCCGGCCATGTTCCAACGATCGCAGAGCTCAAGCCCGGGGTCCTATCGGTGCATGAAGGCAGCGACGTGACAAAGTATTTTGTGAGCAGCGGGTTTGCTTTCATTCATGAAAATTCTGTTGCTGATATAGTGGCTGTGGAGGCAGTGCCGATTGACCAGATTGACGCAAGCTTAGTACAAAAGGGGCTTGCGGAGTTCACCCAGAAGCTTTCTTCGGCTACCACTGATTTGGAGAAAGCTGAGGCTCAGATTGGAGTTGATGTTCATAGTGCTCTCAACTCTGCCATCACTGGCTAATCAATCATTTCCCATGCATTTTCTTCTTTCCACCATGCATTTTCTTTCTTTTTTTTTTTCTCCATTCCTTAAGCAGTAATCTGCTCAGCACAATTTTGTCCGTTAATTCCCTTTTTGGGGGTACAATTTTCTCCCTTTTCAGATAAATAAAGATTTAAGGACCATAGATTATTGAAGTATAAATTTATAGGAAAACGAAATATCATTTGAGTAATATACATAGAGATATTAGCAATTAAAAGGCGGAAGTATGCTCATATGTATTAAAAAAATAAATATTAATCAAGAAATTCAAAGTCTAGTGGTGTGGTGAACCAAGGCTCAACTCAAATTTACAAGAGAGTTGAGAATCCATAATACCTTTGTAGATCCTCTTTGCATTTGCAAGGGCTATTCACCCAATGAGGGTCTTCATTCCTTTGCACATTTGGATCCTTGGCTTCTTTAATTTGGATGGTGGAATAGAATCTCCAAGTTCTCAAAATAGGGATCCTCTAATATCTCCACATCAAAGAGAGATGTTCATGTGAGATGGGAAGGAGAGATGAGTGACCAAGGAAGAGGAAGATGTTGGTATCCTCTCCCATGTTGGCGAGATGAGTGACCAAGGGAAAGGAAGATGCTACTATCCTCTCCTATGGTGGCCGACCTCCTAGAGAGAAAGGAGAGAGTTAAGAGAGAAAAATATTTACCCTCTCTATGGCCAACTGTGTAAAGCCATTGAGCTTTTGTGCCCTTTGAGTTTTAAGTTGTTATAAAACTTAAGTTAATGGGCTTAACAATTCAAATATCATTGGGCTTAAAGCTCGATACTAACTTAACGTCTAATACAAACCTATTCATTCAATTAATTAACTTATTAATTAATCCTAGTCATAAACAATTAAACTATTTAATTGTACTTGCTCAACTCCGTTATATTAAAACTGATTTTGTAGACGTATGAAATTAAAATGTTTTAAATATGTTATATGAAGTTTCAATTATATATGGACAAAATGAAGTTACCTTAAATTTATTTTATTTTTTTCAGAGCATAGCCATTGTTGTTCGTCTTCCAATGTTCAAAGCTTTCACTTACTATATGAAGAAAGAAAAATAGAAGGGGGAGAGGTCTCGAGAAGCTGGATGGAAAGATAAGGAGGGGGAGAGGCCTCAAGAAGCTGGAGGAAAGAAAGAAAGAAAGAAGAAAGAATGAAAAAGGCAAAAGGAAAAAGGAAAAAGGAAGAAGAAAGTGGAAAAAAAAAAATTATAATATGTTTTAATAGCTCTGAGATAATTTATTTTACGGATGGAAATGTACTTAGATTTGACATTTGTGTCATGTTTTTTATGTTCGTGATGTTTTTATGTCATACCCTATGACTTAACGGGTCGTGCTGTGTAACACCCATTAAAATAAACATGTAATATGACCCGACCCGTTACCCCTTAAGAAAAATATACTTAAATCAATAAAAAATGAAAATGAAAAACGTAATTTGACCCAAAAAATGTAAAACATAATACTAAATTAGTATATACATACCATATTGTTACATAAATATTACTTCAAAACATTAAAAAAAAAAAAAAAAAAAAAAACAAACATTTGTCTTTCAAGTTTATATAACCCAAAATAAGAGGCTAATGAAAAAACATTAGTGCATATTACAAAATACAAATATTCAAAGATATGCAAAATGAAGAGAGTTGTGTTTTAAGGTTGAGGAACCTTGCACGTTTTTTAAAATAAAACCCTTCAATTTTCATCAATCAATTTTCATTAATCACCAAGAGAAATGATATTGCAACTTTGGCTTGATATATTATCTTCAAGAGTTATATTGACGATGTTTTCACTAAAATTTTCCATAATCCATAAACTATAGATCTAAATTTAACCGTTGATTGTCATTTATATTTACGTTCCATTCTTCTTACCAATTTTTTTTTTCTTCAGATTTTCTTTTTTGAAAACATGATCACTTAGAGGATGCAGAAAGATGAACGGTTCAGATTGTTAATATTACATTCAGAGTTTTACCATTAGTGAAAATATAGCTCAAAGTTTATAAAGTTTCTAGAAACTATATAACATCAACTCATGTTTTAGTTAACCGTAAATATAGGAATGTCATACCAACGATCTGAATAGTTCATTTTTCTACATCCACTAAAAGATCACTTTTCAAAAATGAAATTCGATGAGTAGAATAAAGTGTAAACGACAATTGACGGTTAAATTTAAATCAAAGGTTTATGGATTTTGGTGTCAAATTTCAAAGTTGATCCCTTCACAAAAGTTGTAAAGCTTGTCATTACGAGTAATTGTATTTTTCACATTTTTCACACCTCTACAATAATTTTTATTAATTTTGCACTCAAATAAAAAACACTATTCATGAGATTGGGAGGGTTTTACAAATCTAAACGACCATGTAACCATTGCCTAAACGTAGAGGATGCAATCATGAGCGTCTATATATGCTTTCACATTTTTCAGATTTATTCATTAATGCTTATGAATTTTATTCATTTTGAACTCCTTTAAAAATATTATTCATGAGGGTTTGTATGGTTTTAAAAATTTAAACGACAATGTACCCATCCTCAAAGCGTAGAGGATGTGATTACGAGTATTTGCATGTTTTTCACATTTTTCACACTTGTAAATTAATTATTATTATTGTTTTAATGTGTTTGGTTTTTAAATTACTTGATATTTTTATTTTTAATGTGTTTTATAATTTTTTTAAGAGATACTTTGGATGCAGTCCCTAGTCCCTAACACTCTTTGACTAAAACCTTAATGCCATTCAAAGTTTGATCAAAGTCCATTGACTTTATACACCTCATTATATTACTATTAATATTAATATTTTTATAGTTTTGACATTAATTGTTTGATATTTTATGAGATTTATAATCCTATAAATTTAAAATCCCTTATTATAATACTATTAGAAACGGCTACAATAAAAAAATTCAAACATTTTGATTGAATAAATGGATAAAAACTATGCAACAATAAGAAATAATAAATGGCAAAAGAATGTATCCATAGTGTTAAAAAATTGGTACATTTCACATATAACAAAGTGGTACATTAATTGACACACCTCGACCGAGGCCAGGGCGTGCTGGCCGTCACGTGAAGGTGACGTAACCATGTGCACAGTGTGGAAGCTAATAAAATAGTAACATAAAAGTACGAATAATTAAAAACTAGCATACATAAGGTAGAAGTAATAAGTGCTAGCGTAAGTGAGACACAAATTCAGAGCAGAAAGCCTAAAGCAGTCCAAACTAAAATAGCGTTACAACAGTGCACCCGAAGGTGGACATACGCTGGTGATCGTCTGTCAGAAATGCCGGGAAAGCCCTCTGGAAACCACCAAACCAACTGAACAGCTAGAACCTGGAGGGGCGCAAAACAAAAGCGTGAGTGGGCAAAAACAAAGCTTTTCGAAAACCATTTCAAAAACAAGATTCTAACCCCTCGCCGTAAAACCTGTATACTTCCCAGAAAATAACATATGTACGTATATATAGATACGCCAATCATGCTCAAGAATATGCCATACTAAATCTCACGATGAAATGCAAGTGCTCAGGTATAAATCACATCAATAATATATAGTCTAGTAGCCGGAGTCACCTAACGTGACCTGTACGGCTGCATCTAGAGCTCAAATCTCAATCACAATAACTAAACTTGCCCACGAGTCGGAACCACCTAAAGTGGTCTGTACGACAGGCCTGGGTGTAATACATATAAACGCTCTAGTGCTACGATCACGTGAAGGCTGTGCGAATAATCGCGGGTCACCTACGAGTCGGAACCACCTAAAGTGGTCTGTACGACAAGACTGTGCACCTAACTTGGATCCAAGCTGAGCGTGTGGTGCGGGAGGTGAACAACACGTGAAGGACTGTGCCCTACTCTGGGCGGGAGCACTAACACCGAGGGTGCAGGTTATGAGCTCTCTAAGCATCATTAATCACTACTGAATTATAAACATGAATAACACTTACCTGGCACTTACCTGTGCATCCACAGCACCAAATATGCATATGTATATAAATATATATGCCCAATAATGCAACTAATAATGCATAAACGACGATAATATAATGCATGGCATATAACTAATAAACATTTAATTCAACTTCTGGGAAAATATAAGTATATAGGTATATATGGAAAACCAAAAGCCCACTCACTGATAAGTGGAGGGGTCGTAGCCCCCCTGCCTCGAGTGACCACGCTCGTCCTCAGGATACGTCTCACCTGTATGCGAAATAGCTATAAAAACGTTAATTTTAAAGTACATAACCAAACTTTCGAAATAACTTCTCATACATTGCTCAAATGGGGCAAATGAATATACCAACGTGCTTTACTCGACCTCAGGATCACACCCAAATTTTTAGAAAAATTTTTCACCGCCGCACGCGCCGGCCACACGCAGGCACGTGCCTGGCACGCTGACGGCGTCAACTGACGCCGTTAGGAATATTCCGTTAGTTCTAACGGATTCCGTCAACGGCGTCAAGAATATTCCGTCAAACTTGACGGAATATTCCATCTCCTTCCCCGACGAACCTTCGGCGACGTTGCCGGCGCCGGAAAACTGGAAAATCTTAAAACTTCAATATCTCCGTCGTTTCTCAACCAAATTCCACGATTTAGGTACCAAATTGAAGCCTAGAACTAGAAGAACATAACCATACAACTTTTAAGGGCTAAAAACCACGAATTCTCACCTGTCCAAACCACCCAACTCCGGCCAACTCCAAATACAGTGATCCCGACGTCCAATTCCTTCAAACGAACTACTCCGAGCCTCCTTGGGACCTCACCAAGCTATCTACAAGCTTCATTTCCCCTAAAACGTGATAAATCACGTGTTCATGAATAGTACCCCAAATCGGCCATTGTGAAATCGACGTGAAAACGTTGGAGTTCTTACCTGAAAATGGTATGGTTGGACTCGTACGAGTCTCACGAGCTCGAATATGTACTTAGTTCCTTCGATCTGTGGAGGTTTGATGAGTTTATGGGTGTGTCCGTACGTTTTCAAAGGAAATGGAAGGGAAAGGGACTCGGGACAGAGACAGGGAAAGGAGGAAACAGTGAGGGTGAGTGTGGGGAGGAGTGTGGTGCAAAATCAGCCACACCAAGCCAAAAAGAACAACAAAAAAAATCACGCTAGGGGTAAAACTGTCTTTTCACGTGTACGTTTCGATATTCCCGGGACGGGCTGTCACAACCTACCCAACTTATTAGAATTTCGTCCCGAAATTCAAAACAACCAAACACAACCCCTAGTGACCAAAGAACAACCTAGGATACAAATCCCTCATCCGATCTTCTGTTTCCCACGTAGCTTCCTCCACGGAATGATTCATCCACAAAACTTTCACCAAGTTCACCGTCTTGTTCCTCAGAACCTTTTCCTTCCAATCTAGTATCGTCACTGGTTCCTCATCATAAATCAAGTCTGGATTAATCTCCAAGGACTGCGGAGGTATCACATGAGACGGATCAGCAACATAATCTCGAAGCATGGACACGTGAAACACGTTATGCACTCTAACCAACTCTGGAGGCAACTCCAACCTGTAAGCTACCTCACCAACTTGCTCTGTGACCATGTATGGTCCAATGTACCTGGGACTCAACTTGCCTTTCTTCCCAAACCTCACAACACCTCTCCACGGTGAAAGTTTCAGAAATACCGAATCTCCGACCTCATACGCTCTGTCCGTAGCATGCCGATCTGCTAAACTCTTCTGCCTGTCCTGGGCTGCTTTCAGGTTAGACTTAATTACCTAAACATTTTGAGTAGTCTCCTCAACAATCTCCGGACCCACTAAGACTCTTTCTCCAACCTCTGACCAACACAACGGTGTGCGACATGCTCTACCATACAATGCCTCAAATGGCGCCATGCCAATACTCGAATGAAAGCTGTTGTTGTAGGCAAATTCCATCAAATCCAACCGCTGGTGCCAAGCATCACCAAACTGCAACACCGAAGTTCTTAACATATCCTCCAAAGTCTGAATAGTTCTCTCTGATTGTCCGTCCGTCTGAGGATGATACGCCGTACTGTAAAGTAGTCTCGTACCCAAAGCTTCTTGAAAAGCCACCCAAAACTTAGATGTAAATCGTGGATCACGATCCGAGACAATACTCACAGGGCCACCATAGTACTTCACAATCTTAAAGACAAACAACTCCGCTAAACGACTCAAAGAATACTTCTCTCTCATTGGAATGAAATGTGCCGACTTAGTAAGCCGATCAACGATCACCCAAATGCCATCAAAACCATTATGTGTACGCGGGAGTTTGTACACAAAATCCATGGTAATATTTTCCCATTTCCACTCTGGAACGGGAAGTGGCTGCAACAACCCAAACGGCTTCTTCCTTTCTGCTTTAACTTGCTGGCAAACAGCGCACCTACTCACATACTCAGTTATCTCCCTCTTCATACCCGGCCAATAATAAAATGGTCGAATGGTATGATACATTTTAGTAGCTCCCGGATGCATGGCATAAGCCGAGATATGTGCTTCATCGAGAATTTCTTTCTTTAAATCCAAATTATTTGGCACGAACATTCTACCTTCCTGCATCAACATGTCATCCGAATCACGAACTCTGAGGTCTTTCCTCCTCCCTCGATCACGAGCTTGAATTAATTCCTGAGCCTCCCTATCAGCCACCTGGGCTTCACGTACCCGATCAACTAAAATTGGCCTAACTTGAAAATTAGCAAGTAAAGCCACATCTCGATCTTCTGTTTCTAATCTCACTCCTGTAGAACGCAAGTCCGCCAAAAGAGGAATACGACTCGCATACAACGCATTAATGCGGCCCTGAGACTTCCTGCTAAGTGCATCAGCAACTACATTTGCACGACCAGGGTGATAATCAATCGTACAGTCATAATCACTGAGCAACTCCATCCACCTCCGTTGACGAAGATTAAGTTCCTTCTGAGTAAAAAGATATTGAAGACTCTTGTGATCTGTAAAGATTCTACATTTCTCTCCATAAAGGTAGTGTCTCCACAACTTCAACGCAAAGATAATAGCAGCCAACTCCAAATCATGTGTAGGATAATTCAACTCATGAGGTTTCAACTGTCGCGAAGCATAAGCAATCACCCTACCATGCTGCATTAACACACATCCCAGACCATTCAAAGAAGCATCACTATAAACCTCGAAATCACCACTATCGTCCGGGAGTGCCAAAACTGGTGCATGAGTGAGACAATGCTTCAACTGCTGGAAACTCTGCTCACACTTATCATCCCACTCAAATTTAACATCCTTCCTCGTCAACCTCGTCAGTGGTAAAGCAATCACGGAAAAATCCTTCACAAACCGTCGATAATAACCTGCTAAACCAAGGAAACTCCTTACCTCAGTGACGGTTCGCGGTTGCTCCCAATTCTCCACAGCTGCCACCTTCTGAGGGTCCACCAAAATACCCTGAGCAGAAATGACGTGCCCCAAAAACGCAACTTGGTCTAACCAAAACTGGCACTTGCTAAACTTAGCGTACAATTGGTGTTCCCTCAACCTTTTCAACACCAAAGTAAGATGTCGAACGTGCTCCGCCTTAGACTTCGAGTACACCAGAATGTCGTCGATGAAAACAATAACAAACCTATCCAAATATGGCTGGAATACTCGGTTCATCAAATCCATGAAAGCAGCTGGTGCATTCGTCAACCCAAATGGCATAACCAGAAACTCGTAATGACCATAACGAGTCCTGAACGCCGTCTTAGGAACATCATCCCTATTAATCTTCAGCTGATAATATCCGGATCTCAAGTCAATCTTGGAGAATACACAAGCACCTCGAAGCTGATCAAACAAATCATCGATACGTGGCAAAGGATAACGATTTTTAATCGTCACCCGATTCAATTGCTTGTAATCAATACACAGCCTCAAAGTTCCGTCTTTCTTCCTCACAAACAATACTAGAGCTCCCCACGGTGAAGTACTAGGCTGAATAAAACCCTTATCCACTAATTCCTGCAACTGAACTTTCAATTCCCTTAACTCAGCAGGTGCCATACGATATGGAGTCAAGGAAATAGGATTCGTACCTGGAAGCAACTTAATAGTAAACTCCATGTCTCGATCTGGTGGTAAACCAGGCAAATCCTCGGGGAAAACATCGGGAAAGTGTCTGACTACTCTCACATCCTCAACTCTACTAGGAGGAGCCTCATCCAATACCACATGAGCTAAATACCCCTGGCAACCTTTAGATAACAATCTAGTCACTCTCACAGCAGAGACAACGCCATGTCTCACCCCACTCTGCTCACCCACAAAAGTAACCACAGGTAGTCCAGGACGATGGAACGTAACTATTTTCCCGTAGCAATCAATATTGGCACGATAGAAATGCAACCAATCTGTGCCCAGAATCACATCAAAGTCAACAATATCTAACGAGATAAGATCAGCTGGCATAACAACATTCTCAACTATCACTGGACACCCTGGGTACACACGATCTACAATACATCTCTCCCCTCTAGGCATAGCGAACTCTAAATCATACCCTAGAGGTGTGGGGCGAGGTTGCGTCACTTGAGCAAATGTATGAGAAATCACCGAATGTGTAGCACCACAATCAACTAATACTCTAGCAAAGTAACCAAGTATATTTAACGTACCCATGATCAAATCCGGATTGTTCGGAGCATCCTACAGCGAAATATTATGAATACGCCCCTGGGTCTGCTGTCGTCCACCGCGACCTCTGCTCGTCCGACCACCGCGACTCTGAGTACCACGCCCCTGACTAGGCTGACCAGACTGCCTCGAAGACCCCGCACTACTCGAAGCAATCTCACCCTGCTGAAACTGTCCTCCCTGAAACCACTGAGAACCGCCTGCTGGAGCTGGAGGATACGACATATAGCCGCCAGAATACTGAGGATAACCACCCTGGGAATAGGGGTCCTGGGGATACTGATACTGTCCCGGGGCATAAGGAACAGCATCACCCTGATAGTGATAGGCACCACCTCGACCTGCCTGCCCATAACTACTCGGACCCTGAATCTGCTGGATAGGTGTAGGTGGCGGCAAGAAAGTCTGCTGCGGCTTCTGCTGCTGACTCTGGGGACAATTCGCTGCCCGATGTCCCATCTGCCCACAAGTAAAACAACCACTACTGCCACGCCTACACTCACCAAAGTGCCGATTATTACACCTGCGGCAAAGTGGGGCCCTACCTCGGCCACCATCACCCTGTCTCTGGCCTCGAGCACCACCAGCAAACCTACCTCTACGTCCCTGACCAGTGGCGCTGAAACCACCGCTAGAAGAGCTAGAACTCGTACCACCCCTCTTGAAATTCTGAGTCCGACGAGGCCCGAGCGACGCTTGACCTTTACCCTTATCATCTTTCTTCTGATTACCATTCTTCTCTTCCTCATCACTCTCGCTCGACATGTTTTCTGAATCCTCAACTCTCAGCAGAATCTCATAGAAGTCTTGGTAAGTATCACAATGAGTAGTGGTCACCATCGAACGCCATTTCTTCTTAGTGCCTAAGCGAAAACGACGAAGCATCTCCGCCGGATTACCAGCAATCTCAGGATGATAGCGAGACAAATCCGTGAACTTCCGATAGTACTCATTCGCTGTCAGCTTCCTCTGTTTCAACTCAGTAAATTCCTACTTCTTACGATCAATGTACTCAGGGGGCACAAACCTTCTCTTGAATAAATTTATGAAAACATTCCAATCAGTCTTCTCAGCTGGAGTCAAATGACGAAGTTCCTGCTCCCACCAAGTTGCAGACTCCGAACCCAGAAACCACGAGGTCGTCTCTACCCACTTCTCGACAGGAAGATTCCCCTGATTATTCAGAACACGAAAAGTCTTCTCAATGTGCTCTAACCATCGCTCTGCACCCTCATGACCCTCATTACCTTCAAACTTATCCAACTTCAAATTATACATAGTCTCCAAAGGAGTCCTCTGGGGAGGGCGGATCGCCGACTGAATAGCTGTAGCAATAGCTTCCCCCAGCTGAGCAATATCGGGGAAACTAGGCTCAGCAGAGCGACGTGGTTCCCGACGAGGCGGCATAATTCTGACAGAAGGCACCAAAACCATTAGAATACTCACAAAAGTACAGGACTGCCAAACCTAGGCTCTGATACCAAACTGACACACCCCGACCGAGGCCAGGGCGTGCTGGCCGTCACGTGAAGATGACGTAACCATGTGCACAGTGCGGAAGCTAATAAAATAGTAACATAAAAGTACGAATAATTAAAAACTAGCATACATAAGGTAGAAGTAATAAGTGCTAGCGTAAGTGAGACACAAATTCAGAGCAGAAAGCCTAAAGCAGTCCAAACTAAAATAGCGTTACAACAGTGCACCCGAAGGTGGACATACGCTGGTGATCGTCTGTCAGAAATGCCGGGAAAGCCCTCTGGAAACCACCAAACCAACTGAACAGCTAGAACCTGGAGGGGCGCAAAACAAAAGCGTGAGTGGGCAAAAACAAAGCTTTTCGAAAACCATTTCAAAAACAAGATTCTAACCCCTCGCCGTAAAACCTGTATACTTCCCAGAAAATAACATATGTACGTATATATATATATATATAGATACGCCAATCATGCTCAAGAATATGCCATACTAAATCTCACGATGAAATGCAAGTGCTCAGGTATAAATCACATCAATAATATATAGTCTGGTAGCCGGAGTCACCTAACGTGACCTGTACGGCTGCATCTAGAGCTCAAATCTCAATCACAATAACTAAACCTGCCCACGAGTCGGAACCACCTAAAGTGGTCTGTACAACAGGCCTGGGTGTAATACATATAAACGCTCTAGTGCTACGATCACGTGAAGGCTGTGCGAATAATCGCGGGTCACCTACGAGTCGGAACCACCTAAAGTGGTCTGTACGACAAGACTGTGCACCTAACTTGGATCCAAGCTGAGCGTGTGGTGCGGGAGGTGAACAACACGTGAAGGACTGTGCCCTACTCTGGGCGGGAGCACTAACACCGAGGGTGCAGGTTATGAGCACTCTAAGCATCATTAATCACTACTGAATTATAAACATGAATAACACTTACCTGGCACTTACCTGCGCATCCACAGCACCAAATATGCATATGTATATAAATATATATGCCCAATAATGCAACTAATAATGCATAAACGACGATAATATAATGCATGGCATATAACTAATAAACATTTAATTCAACTTCTGGGAAAATATAAGTATATAGGTATATACGGAAAACCAAAAGCCCACTCACTGATAAGTGGAGGGGTCGTAGCCCCCCTGCCTTGAGTGACCACGCTCGTCCTCGGGATACGTCTCACCTGTATGTGAAATAGCTATAAAAACGTTAATTTTAAAGTACATAACCAAACTTTCGAAATAACTTCTCATACATTGCTCAAATGGGGCAAATGAATATACCAACGTGCTCTACTCGACCTCAGGATCACACCCAAATTTTTAGAAAAATTTTTCACCGCCGCACGCGCCGGCCACGCGCGCCGTTAGGAATATTCCGTTAGTTCTAACGGATTCCATCAACGGCGTCAGGAATATTCCGTCAAACTTGACGGAATATTCCATCTCCTTCCCCGACGAACCTCCGGCGAAGTTGCCGGCGCCGGAAAACTGGAAAATCTTAAAACTTCAATATCTCTGTCGTTTCTCAACCAAATTCCACGATTTAGGTACCAAATTGAAGCCTAGAACTAGAAGAACATAACCATACAACTTTTAAGGGCTAAAAACCACGAATTCTCACCTGTCCAAACCACCCAACTCCGGCCAACTCCAAATACAGTGATCCCGACGTCCAATTCCTTCAAACGAACTACTTCGAGCCTCCTTGGGACCTCACCAAGCTATCTACAAGCTTCATTTCCCCTAAAACGTGAGAAATCACGTGTGCATGAATAGTACCCCAAATCGGCCATTGTGAAATCGACGTGAAAACGTTGGAGTTCTTACCTGAAAATGGTATGGTTGGACTCGTACGAGTCTCACGAGCTCGAATATGTACTTAGTTCCTTCGATCTGTGGAGGTTTGATGAGTTTATGGGTGTGTCCGTACGTTTTCAAAGGAAATGGAAGGGAAAGGGACTCGGGACAGAGACAGGGAAAGGAGGAAACAGTGAGGGTGAGTGTGGGGAGGAGTGTGTGGTGCAAAATCAGCCACACCAAGCCAAAAAGAACAACTACACAACAAAAAAAATCACGCTAGGGGTAAAACTGTCTTTTCACGTGTACGTTTCGATATTCCCGGGACGGGCTGTCACATTAATAAATAAGAATGGGTACATTATAAATAAATTAGGGCACAAATAAAAGATTAAAAAATTATGAGTACAAATGAAATTTAAAAAAATATAGGTGTAAAAAGAAATTAATACATGGGTACAAATTAAAACTAAAAAGAAAATACTACAAATTTTTTTTTAAAAAAAAAAGGTTGCAAATTAAAAGTGGGTACAAACTAAAAATATAAATATATGATACAAAGTTTAGCCATAATAATTTTTTTATCATTGATTAATTATACAATGTCACGTGATGGTAAACATATGGGCACAAATACAAATAAAAGTTTAAAAATATGGGTACAAATTAAAACGGAAAGAAAATTGGTACAAATTAAAAAAAAAATTGCAAATTAAAAATGGGTACAAACTAAAAATAAAAATATATGATAAAAAATTTAGCCATAAATATAAATATACTAATTCTAACATTTTTAACACTAAAGGAATATATTTTATTATTGAAATAATTAATGATGTTATTAATACCCAAAGACCTTGATCAAAAATTAAAAATGAATAAGGTTTTAATCAATGGAGTAACAAAAGGAGGGATAGGAACCTAATTTCTTTTTTTTTTAATCTCACTATTTGCCTATAGTATTCTATAAAAATAAATAAAACTTAAATTTTTAAAATTTATAATTAATAAACAATATATACACATCCACTTATCTATTGTATTTTATAGTAAGTTTTTTTAGTAAGTTTAAAAAATTAAAATCCAACAGGATTCTCTTC
Source organism: Pyrus x bretschneideri (assembly GCF_019419815.1). Classification (NCBI taxonomy): domain Eukaryota; kingdom Viridiplantae; phylum Streptophyta; class Magnoliopsida; order Rosales; family Rosaceae; genus Pyrus; species Pyrus x bretschneideri. The sequence goes on from NW_025999657.1 coordinate 1,363,227, forward strand.
GGATCTTTTTGGTGAGCATCTTGTGCATTCGTAAATTGTGTTCCGTAAATCATGCGGTCAATTTTTGTCAGGTACTGTTTATATTTAATTTTAAATAAAAATATTTAAATGATTTCTGACCACACGATGCACGATGAACGGATATGATTCATGGATCCCTGGGATTCTCACAAAGAGGATTTGGACGCAATTAAAATCATCAAAATAACCTTTTCCTTATTGTGTCGAAACAGGTTACCCGCGTGTCACTCTCGTGTAAACCTATTAAGGACCTGTTATTAACGGGTTCTTATCGTGTGACTCGATAACGACCCAATAAGTTATCGTGTTGATCCGAAACCTATTATTTTCGTGTCGTTTATGTATCGTGTTAACAGATCGTATAAAAAATTACCAGGTCAAATGTTATTGTCAATTATTAAGACAGTAATTGCCTTTGTCTAATTGATGGTATAATTATTGCCTTAGTAGGGTAAATTTTTTTTTTTGGTTTTTTTTTTTTTTTTTTTTTTGTTTTGAACAAACGAAATTATATACAATAAGGGGTGGGGAAGTGAGCTCATGTTTTATTATGGACTAACAATAATGTGATTCAAATTTTTTTTTTACGAAAATCAAACCTAAAACCTCTTACTTACAAATAAAATGAAATATTATTAGATCGCAGGATAAGAGGCTAGTGGGATGGAGTTTCTCTTAATAATTGTTTTTTTGCCAAATGATAGATTTTATTAGATTAAATGTTAAATTAATTACCGAAGAGGTTCGAACCCATATTATCATTCAAAAGCTCAACACATTTTCATCATTGTGGTAAACAACCACTTTAGGCTAAAAAATTATTTCACCCAATGAATTATGAAATCAGAAGTCGAAAAGTCCACTTTACCCTCATATGCATGGTGTAGAGCACTAAGGCCGTGTTGACATGATTGTCCTTTTCCTCATCGAAAGGTGCTTTTAAACCCCCGATTAGGGTTTTAGAAGCCAAGCGAAGAGTGAGTGAGAACCGCAGACGCACAGGGTGGCCGCGCTCTATCTCTCTCAACCGTCTCAGTCCCTAGGGTTTGCTCGCAGCCGGAATCAAAATTCAAAGGTACTCATTATCTCCTCGACTTCTTCCAGAGCTTCATAATCATTTTTCAAATTTTTCGTATTTCTGCGCTTGTTTCATGTGTTCGTACGACAAATTCCGAAGCTTTTCTGAGTTTCGTATTTCAGTAGCTTTTACATTGCTGAAAATATTAAGGGGTTTGATAGATGCTAAGAGTAATCTGTTTGCATAAACAAGTTGGAAACCTAATCACTGTTGTGGGTTTACTGTTATGATTGAGGGATGCTCTGATTTCATGTAAATTTTAAGCATAAATTTCTTATTTTGTGTTTTAGAAGTTATGGGGTAGGAGATATTGTTCATGTGCTAGCCAAACATGCTGCTGCACCGATAACTATTGTATATTTTATATATTATGTGTATAGGAAAGGTATTATCACTGAGCATGTTTTGTACATCTGTTGGGGTACCTGCTGTTTGTGGTTTGTTGGGTCTTTTTTTTCCGAGAAAAAATTGAGCGATATTTTGTTCTGTCTAATGTGCAGGAAATGGTTTCATCTGATGATGACCGATTGGCCACTGAGGCTGTGGAGAAAGTGACAGATTCAGAGAAGAAGAAGAAGAAGAAACATAGGGACAAGGCCAGCGATTTGGACAAAGACTTCATGATCAAGCCCCAGAGCTCAACTCCCTCCTTGGACACCTCTCAGTGGCCTATCCTTCTTAAAAACTATGACCGCCTCAATGTTCGAACTGGACACTACACTCCTCTACCCTCAGGGTTTTCCCCCCTTAAGAGGCCTCTTGCTGAGTACATCCGATATGGTGTTCTCAATCTTGACAAGCCTGCAAACCCCTCGTCGCACGAGGTTGTTGCTTGGATTAAGCGCATCCTTCGTGTTGAGAAAACTGGCCACAGCGGTACCCTGGATCCTAAGGTTACAGGTAATCTCATTGTCTGCATTGACCGAGCCACACGACTTGTCAAGTCCCAGCAGGGTGCAGGGAAAGAGTATGTTTGTGTTGCCCGCTTGCATTCAGCTGTGCCTGATGTTGCCAAGGTGGCTCGGGCCCTTGAATCCCTGACTGGGGCTGTCTTTCAGAGGCCACCTTTGATATCAGCAGTCAAAAGGCAGCTTAGGATTAGGACCATCTATGAAAGCAAGCTTCTTGAGTATGATGCAGATAAACATTTGGTTGTTTTCTGGATTTCTTGCGAAGCAGGAACCTATGTGCGTACGCTCTGTGTGCATTTGGGTCTGCTTCTTGGTGTGGGAGGTCATATGCAGGAGCTTAGGAGGGTCAGGTCTGGGATCATGGGTGAGAAAGACAACATGGTCACAATGCATGATGTCATGGATGCTCAGTGGGCTTATGACACTAATAGGGATGAGAGTTATTTGAGGAGGGTCATCATGCCTCTTGAGGTTCTCTTGACTAGTTATAAGAGATTGGTTGTCAAGGACTCAGCAGTGAATGCCATTTGCTACGGTGCCAAGTTAATGATTCCAGGGCTGCTCAGGTTTGAGAATGATATCGAGGTTGGAGAGGAAGTTGTGCTGATGACTACCAAAGGAGAAGCCATTGCATTGGGAATTGCTGAGATGACCACTGCTGTGATGGCAACTTGTGATCATGGTGTGGTGGCAAAGATTAAGAGGGTGGTGATGGATCGGGATACTTACCCAAGAAAGTGGGGATTGGGACCGAGGGCGTCCATGAAGAAGAAATTGATTGCCGAAGGAAAATTGGATAAGCATGGGAAGCCCACTGAGAATACTCCGCAAGAATGGATGAGGAATGTGGTTTTGCCTGTTGGTGAGGATTCTATTGTTGCAAGCACTGCTGTGGCAGAGGAGACCACTCTCACAGACAAGGAGAAGAAGGATAAGAAAAAGAAGGACAAACATAAGGATGAAGAGGAAGCTAAGGAGGGGCGTAAGCGCAAACTAGAGGATGCCACAGAGAGCCCTGTTCCAGTTCCTGCGAAGAAAAGCAAAGGCGAAGAAGTTGAACCTGAAGTTGAGAAGTCAGAAAAGAAAAAGAAGAAGAAAAAGGACAAAGAGAATGGCACCGTGGATAATGTTGAAGCTGGTTCACCTGAAGCAGAAAAGTCTGAGAAGAAGAAGAAGAAAAACAAAGACGCTGAGGACAATGGTACTGTGGCTACTGCCGGCGCTGCTGATGGCGAGGCTGATAAGAGTGAGAAAAAGAAGAAAAAGAAAAAGGGTAAAGCAGATGCAGAAGAAGTTTAGAGGACTTAGGATTAGAATCTTTAAGCGGCAGAACTTTTGAATGTATGCCTTTCTTTTATTCCATCTACAATGAGAGTTTCCGTAACTGACACTGGAATTTTCATCTCATATGTGTAATTTTAATCGATTTTCCGCAGTACTAGTTTTTGTGGTTTAGCTTTTCATTGCAGGCTGTTTTTACTTGACCAAGTATTTTCAATTCATCGTTTTACCTGTTTCCTTTGCTTGTTTTCAATTCATCGTTTTCCCTGAAAATGGAAAGTATGAATGAAAATACAGTTGCTATATGGTTTCTGGAGTCTTAACAATTTAGTGAAGTTACTGGTTACAGTTCTCTGCCTTTTCAGAGTGACCCCAACCTAGGCAGCATCACTGACCGAGTCGAGCAAACTCATGGATGCAGGTATGGCTTCAGCTCCTAATTTGGTTTCAGCTTGGTATATTTTCTCTGTTTTTCTGTTGCACTGCTCTTGAAAAGACATTTCGTTAGCGAGAGCGTTACCTTAGAGTTAAAGAAGCTACCGGTAATAGATGAAGCTGATGCGCAATTTGCTACCCTGCTTAAGACTAGTTCAGTAACTTCGAATTGTCAATTCCGTTAGTTTTGGTTGTCCAAACTATGTACAAATTTGCATCATTATCTTCAAGTGATGGATTAATAGTTTGAACGACGGCAGATTAAGGCTCGGAAAGAAAGCCCTCATCCGTGTTTTGGTGATCAGGATTCTTACCAGCCAGACTTAAAAAGTGACGCATTATACAAAGAGTACCAAGATAAGACGATCTTTCCGTTCGTTATTCTACTTACGTTAATCAGTATGTGTTCTCGTTTGTGATTGGTTTTTTATCTTACCATTGCTTTGTATTTGTAACTTTCGAGCAGGTACATCAACCCTTTGAGTATTTTCACTTGTGGAACATTAATTTTGTGGTGATCCTCCCAACTCTTAACTAGTTGCGTTATATGTGTTTTTTGCACTGCAATATGCATCGACTATGCTCTAAAAGATTTAGTACTTAAATTATGATGTTTTATGTAATGATGTTCCGAGAAATTTACGATAGTTTCACCATATTACTAGTAGTTGATGTTGGCGTGAATATCTTATTTGATGAGAGATTTTATATGTTGACTGTATTTTCCTATTATATGAAACTAGGGTTTATGGAGTAATACGAGTTTAAGATTCCTCCCCACATTTGAGAAGAATAATACATCTGAATTATTTCATAAACCGTAAACTCATATTATTCCAAAAACCCTAGTTCCATATTTTAGCATGCTCTCAGAGCAGAGATCCTGGGATTTTTGCTCTACTTCAACACACGTAAACTAAACCCTAAGGATTATGGGAGAGGATCTTCCAACGACCTTACTGACAAGGGAAGCCATTCGATGAGTCCGATGATTTCACAATTTTTCAATGAATCCAATGCCTTGGCCAATTTTTCGTGACTATAAAAGTAGTTCATGTACTGTCCCATCGTCGAACTTGGTGGGAGCCACTGATCATACATGATCTACTGCTATGATCCATGACTCTTCCGTTGAAGACTCTTAACGAGGCTAATCTAATAATATATGCTCCCTTTTTTCAGGAACGATGCAACCATGAAAATACAAAGAAACACAATAAGTTGAAGGCGTAAATTTATGTTTATTATGTCGTACGCATGAAATGGATTCATCACCTTTCAAGTATCAGCCAACACGACCTTGTTTCGATGTGTATCTGGATATCGGGTCGGGTTGATTTTCTTTGCTCCATTAAACAAATAATATTATAACAAGAACAGAGAATTAATTTATAATTACAAAGGCTTACTCAGAAAATAAAAACAATTGACAGATAAATAGCATGGAGAGGAGGAACAGAGGTACAGATGGGCGCAAGAAAAATTTGGCAGTTTACGAACAGCTGAATTCCTATTATCCCAGGGCCACGAATTTTTATAGCGATTCACAATTTCTTCGGTCTTTGCAGCCAAAGGCAGCGCTGCGGGACAAACTGGAAGCTGCATGTCATGTGTAAACGGCAACCAGCTAAGGCATTTCAATCACACGAAAATGCATAAGAAGATCACCCACAGCAAAGCCTGTCATAACTTTGAGTGCTGTCTCCAGGGACATCCGCCTTCAAAAGCCTGCTCTAATACATCTTCCATTCGCTTTGCTAGTATTATCTGTTACGGGAAAATTCACAGATTATGTCGTTGATCATAATCACATATCACGTGTCCAGAAACCAAACACGGTATCTACAGGCAACAGCTGAGTATGCAATAAAAGCAAGCTAACAAGCTATGGAGATAAAAAAAAAAACTTAATAAGCTGGCCTCGATGAATTTTACATCACACACATAATTGAGAAACACCTTGCTGCAAATAAAACCAAAATTACCTCAAGACCAGAAAGAACAGCCGACGGTACATCAGTTAAATCCTTCAGATTCCTCTCTGGAAGAATGACTCTTGTAATACCACAACGGTGGGCTGCCAATACCTGTAGCAATACAGATTCAAATGATCAAACAAAGCCTCTGGCTCATTACTGATGTACCAGAATATTATATGCATTAGCAGAGAATTTTGCTTCAATTTTCTCACCTGTGGCTTGAAGGTTCCTTTAAATATTATACAAGAAAATCGTGCTAAAAGTGTTTTGGGAATGACACAAGTTTCTCGAAATAAGCTTAAAAAGTTTCTCAAAACAACTCTGAAAATGGTGTAAAATGTTGATGATCAAGAAAACCAATGACAGAACAAATGAGAAATAAGCACATTTCAAGAAACCTGTGTTATTCCACTTAGCTAAAATCCCAATCAATTTTCCGTCAAACATCCACTTACCTAGACGACGGTTATACAAAAAGATATTAAAATGGAATGACTATAGTAGTATATAGCCTGGAGATTATAAAAATGACAGTACTAAGAAAAGTGAATCTCTGTGCCAAACAAGTTTGATGTACAGTATAATACTTGTATATGAAAAACAAGGTCACATACAAGGATAATGTTAAATGCCCAACTAGCAAACAATTCAAAACACTTGACAGCAGTAATCGTATAAAAGCATGAATATGACTAGATCTAAAAACCCTTCAGTTCATACAGCATGTGTTATACATGCAGACAGACTTACATAGAGAGTCACGGATTATCATAATTAGATTGGTGCATGAGGTGAGTATACCTTGTCCTTGACACCACCAACAGGTAGTACGAGACCCCTCAATGTCATTTCTCCAGTCATTGCTGTATCTGCTCTTACTCTTCTCTGACAGAACAATGAAACCAGTGCTGTTACCAGAGTCACACCTGCTGAGGGTCCATCCTTCGGTACAGCCCCAGCAGGAAAGTGTATATGAACATCCCGACCCTCCAAAAGATTGGCTGCCTCAGCTGTTGCGAACTTAAGATCTTTTGCCCTACCTCTCACCTGAGACATAAGTAAAATCCTCAGCATCAATCATTATAAGCCAACATTTACAGAGCAGAAATTGTAGCATCATGGTTGATGCATACTGTTTTATATAAATTAAAAAACACTATATACTCTGTGCACATAGGGATATACCAAGTTCAAGGAATACAGATTACAACATTTTTCTATACTAACCAGTCCCAAAAACCGAAGTAAATCTGACGGGATGATTGGGATCTCAACATAAATGTCTGTCAGTAACGAAGCATTCCGATTTTTTTTTTTTTTTGGAATTTTCAGATTTAAGATCCCGGATTTGATTTTGTTGTGCCAAAATGGGAAGCTTTCGGATTGAGTTGGTCAGAATCAGAATTTCCAATCTAACTTGCTTCTATGTTCCTCTTCTTTTTCATTAAAGTACAACTATGATTACCTTACACAATACCTATTTGAAAGATTAAACCCAAATGGCAAGAATAAGTGCAAGTCATGTGACTGAAACAAAATGGATAACAACAGTAAGTTGAGTGCCGTTATTATCTCTTAGTTGTCTTAAAATGGTGCATGAACAATTCAAAATTATGACCATCGAGTCACCACCATTAATGTTTGACTCATCATGAAGAGGAGTATTAATATTTCAGATAAATAAAATTAATTTAGAAGAAACATTTTACCCATGTCAATGCTATTTGTGCTGATTCTTTGATAACATCTCCAAGTTGACCAGTGAGATGCAGTTCACCCTTTCCCCCCATTGCTGTGGCCTCCACAAATTGAACCTCTCCACCAAAAGCAGTCCAAACAAGCCCAACAGAAACACCTGGTGTTGCAACTCGTTCTGCAGCTTCTTTGTCATCAAACCTTGGAGGCTGCATTACAACACAAACAGACAACCTCAGAAACTCTTAAGCAATAATGACAAATCAAGCTGGCATCTCTTGGGGGATATGCGTATGTCAAGCTGAAAAATTAATACATGGTAAAACCAAGATATGTTTATTATAAGAAGTATTCCTTGAGCCCAAAACTCGCTCCGAAAGTATCCTACATATTCATTTACATATAAATTTTGACATTGTAAGACTTGTCAAAATGGCATAGTACCCTGATTGTATCAAATCCATTGACAAGTCAAACTAATCGAGTTTCTAAATTACAAGCAAACACTATGCTAAGTCCAATTATGAAGTAACCTTTCTTAATGATTTTAAAAAGAGAATAATTACCCCTAATACTTTCTCCAGCATATCCTCATCCACAACCAATGGCGAATCAATCTTGAAAGTGCTTGTTATCTCATGCTTATTCACACCCATCGGAATAACCTCCATTTCCACTTCAGCTCCATCAGCAAGTCTGTTTTCGAGTAGTGGTGAAGCAAGCGAGTGCACATCTTTCCTCAGAGGGACAGCTTGTTCTTGCTCTGCAACTTTTACCGCAGCTGCACGAGCCAAGGCAGCTAAGTTTCTCTCCAGATTCCGAACACCAGCCTCCCTAGTGTACCCTTGAATGATAAGTTTCACCATGGCCTACCACAGTAGACAGACAAGTTTCAATATGATATTTTCATAAACCAACATTGATTAGAAATGTAACCGTTGTTTTGTGAGTTGTGACATAAAACTTGATTGGAAACTAGAAAGAGGGTGCCTATTTTCAGATCTAAAGAAAGAAACTATTGGAAACCACAAGTTCAAACACCATTAATACTTGACACAAATCGGAATAAACATACCTCTGGGATTCTAAGAAACTCAGAATTCAACCCATGCTGATCAAGAACTCGGGGAATTAAATGGTGCATGGCTATCTTCAGCTTTTCTTCGGGTGTATATCCAGGCAGCTCAATAACTTCCATCCTGTCCAAGAGTGGTGGGGGAATCGGCTGCACCCTATTTGCAGTTGCCACAAAAATCACCTTTGAAAGGTCGAAGGGAACATTCAAATAGCTATAGGACTTGAATTAAGGAATTGTGTCAATATAGAAACCCTGTTTGCAATGTTATTTGGTAGGGATTTAGGGAAGGCAGCATCCTTCTTTTTCAAAAAAAAATATAAAAAATTATGCCATTTAAAAGTAAGCAGCCATGTAGCAGGCCATTTTGATAGCAACTATATCTGTGTTTTCTGCAAGAGTCGAGTGTAAGATATGCATAGGCCAAACCCAAATCCATACAGCACGAGGACTTTTTCAGATTAACTAAATAAATAATCAGACCTAAATAAGGTATAAAGAACAGGATACTGATCATTGAATGTTTTATTTTGCTCAGGATCAAGAACCTCCAGTAGAGCTGAAGCTGGATCACCGCGCACATCAGAACCTGTCTTGTCAATTTCATCTAGCAGCATGACCGGGTTGGAAACAGCTACTTTCTGATATACATCATAATTGAGAAAAAAATTAGTGCAAGTCCTAGTACATCAATCCTATACTTGGCTGGGTGTGGATATGGATAAGCGGTTTTTGTTGTGTCCAGTAATGACTAAGCCACATACAAAAAGGAGAGAGCACAAAGGAGGCTTCTTCAATTCTGAAATTTGTTTGCCTAAAGGCAGTGATGGTGATCCGATAGACAAACATCATCACTTATCAATTACAAAATACTGTATTTTGTCTTCTTTTTCTTGGCCGGTTCGATACCCTTAGAAGATAGCATTTTGTTATAAGTCGTGACTGACCATCAAAACCATCACCATCCCTTACCAAGCATATGAATATCACACCACAAGTCCATGAAAATGTTTACTTGGACGAAATTATACCTTTAATCCATCAATGAGCCTACCCGGCATGCTTCCAATGTATGTCCTCCTGTGTCCTCGGATATCAGCTTCATCCTTTACACCACCAAGGGATATGCGTATAAATTTTCTGCCCAAAGCAGCAGCAATAGATGATGCCAAAGATGTTTTTCCAACACCAGGCGGGCCAACAAAACACAACACTGGGCCTCTGGCATCTGGTTTGAGCTGCAACACACACATAACCACCATATTAACATCAAATATTTTTAATAAAAAAATAATCAGACAAAAACTAAACAATTAGCCACCTTGCGAACAGCCAGATATTCAATAATCCGCTGTTTGACCTTAGTTAAACCATAGTGATCACTGTCAAGACGTTCTTTTGCAGCCCTTAAATCCAATTCATATTCTTCACTGGCCTTCTGCCAGGGAAGATCAGCAAGAAGCTCTAGGTAAACACGTGAACTATTATATCCAGGTTGTTGGGGCTGCATCTTTTTTAGCCTCCTGAAACATGAGGGGAAAATAAAATAAATAAATGAATGAGATCCCTCTAAACTCTAGAACTTGAAGTACAAGGCTGTGTACTAGAAAACAACAATGAAAGCAACCACTTTTGGACCAACTTAACAAAGTCCCAATTTTTTTTTTTAAATTATATTACCACTGACACCCAAGAATTAGTGGCCCCAGATATTTTGCGTAAAGCTGCATATTTCAAAGTGGCTTCAGATTTTAAAATGCAATAATATACACTGACTGATATCCTCTTCTTTACTGAATACCATAAGAACAATATATTCAAAACAACTTTAACACACCAACATTGGCAATGATGTCAGGATTATATAATACTGGGCACCAATTACATTGTCATCATTCCCTTTTCTCCAAAACCCTTTATGTCAGACACTCTCTGTAAGAGGATGGTAATCATATCTTCCTCGACATGGAAAAAAAAATGCCGAAGTTAAGATTACATCGAAGTTCTAGTAGTAATACCAGTATCTGTAGTACGGAAAATTTTGTTGGAAAAACAAAAGGACAAAACTACTTGCACACAAGAACACAGTAACCCTTGTTCCTTTCTTCTAACCAAATCATACCTCAGCTCTCTCTGTGCGTGCTTCCAGATGTTTGAAGGCATTCCTGAACTTTGCATCTTTCTTTCCAGAGCAACAACATCGTCTTCATCGTCATCATTGTCGCCAAGCTCCTCTTTTATAGCTCTCATCTGCAATACATTTCAAAAGTAGAAAGGAATTGGAACCATCAGCCAACTAAATGATAGAAGAGAACAGTATGCGTCTCCAATTCAGAGGAAGGTTTCTTTAGATATTTCCGAAAACATTCAACATGCGAATCCACCTAGGGTAAGTATTTTCAATATCCATATCCATCAAGGTCCATGATATAAACAGATATAAATACAAAATTAATACATTGCAAACCTAAGAGAAAAAAAGGCACTACCTATAACTAAGTAAAAATTAAAAAGTAAATTTCATCAACTCAAGCAGCCCGACTTTCCATGAACTGCAAAAGATGACTTGTATCCTTTACAACCTTCCCAGGGGTATACACATGAGAAATCAGAAATACCTCTGAATATATTTTTCTTTTTAAAAAATAAAAAATAAAACCTATTTGATAAGAGTCCTCCAGCACTACAACAAATTGTGCCAATCCTAGACATTTTTACATGTGCATAATTAAAGCTAACCTATCAAGTGAAAAATAATTACATTTAGAATCTGTTAAACCTTGAGAAGAAACACACAGTAAATTAGAAAACCATTCCTTCATTCTCACAATTCTTTGATTTTATTTAAAAGATCCCTTGTTAAATTTAAACATCATAAAAATGTGAAGGCGACTATCTTGACAGATAAGCTATTAGGTTGGTTGAGGAAATTATAACTATTAGGCCCCAGCATCACCACAAAACTAGCACATTCACCTTCATTCATAAATGACTAATTTACCAAAAAAAAAAAAAAAAAAAAAGGTTTAATAGTTCCCATAAAGATCAAAATTTTCACAGTAAAATTCTAACCGAATTTCTTATTTGTTCCACCCAAAATTTTCTATGGCACTTCAAACAGAACAAAACGACTGAACGCTACCAAAAGTAAATTTTAAAAAGAATATAAATAATGAGCACAATACTTTTTATCACTCAATAATGAGCATCAATATTTAACTCTCAGAAAATCAAAGCTGATGTGAGAGTGCAAACCTGCTGGCGCAAAAGAAACTCTTTCTGCGATTTTGATAATTGACCCTCAACTTTTTGCGTAATCTTCTCTGCTACATGAATAGACTGTCACAAGGTAACACCAACATGACTGCTTAAAAACTCGAGGAAGTGTAAAGATGATAACAAGTGAACATGCTAAGCATCGGCACCAGTGAATAAACAATTACCTGCAAATGCCTGTCAACTAGCTCAGTAGCTTTGGAAAGTCTTACTTTCAGATCAACTGAATCCAACATACACAGTTGCTCCTCAAAACTTATCTCAAAGCTAGCAACAAATATATCTGCCAACTTGTGAACCGGAACTGTCTCCAGAAGAACTTTTGTTCTTCCTCCGGTCTTTTGTTTCTACAAGCACAAAATGAAAACGAGAGTTACTGATTCAAGTAATACAAGGTGACATAGTGTTTTATCAGCAATATGTAAATATGTATATAGATATCTTATGTCTAACAATATCAATATTTTGCAAGAATCCAAAACATAAAGAAGCCCAGTTAATGCTCAACCAAATCAAGGAATTTCAGGCAAACGATATTCCCTGCAAACCTTAAGCATGAACCACAACAAAAACCGAAAATACCATTTTAAACACAAAGGATTGTTCAACCAAAGGCACGCAGCCTCACAGCTTGAAAAGGAGGTTAAATTTTTTAAGAGAGGGTAATATCATAATAGGTATTAGGGTATATACCATAATATGTATTTGTGTGTCATGCTTTTGTAGTTTCCTATTGATAGTCTGATACATATATGACTTATTATTTTGAAGAAATTTGGCATGATAAGCCTGCACAACTCAAAACTATATAAACAAAATTACACCGAAGTAAAAAAAGGATAAAAAAAAAAGGCAAGACTCTTGGTATCCATGTAATTTTATTCACTGAATATGCAAACATCACAAGTATTACCTGCTCAAGAACAGAAATCAGCTCCGTAGCAGTTGCTTTGAATTGGCGAGATAATGATATGAACTCCGGATCTTGCTCCACTTGCTCCATTTCTCATGAAGATAAGAAAGATAAAACAACTCAACATATTGGTAGATAAGGGCACAAAACTCATCACCTAAGATTCTACATATAATGTGATAATGATAAACTAATCACAATCATAAATCTTAGGGACAACACCTCAAATAAACCACAAGATACACTCAGGTCAACACATTAGAAGAAACGAGGAATCTACATATGTTAAGGATAAAACATTGAAAAAATTGTCGATTGTTTAAAGAGGAAAAACATAGTAACCAATGATATCTAACCAGCTCTAAAAAACTTTCAGAAACACCCCTAGTCATGGAAAACACACTGCTAATGAACTAATGAACCGGGAACAAATACATAAAGAAATGTGATATACGTGGCAGAGGTTACATTAAACAAACACTTAAGATCGGAAGTCTGAAGACAATTACTTGTTACTGAAACAGAAAAGAAAATTCAAACCAAGGAAACAAGAGCTTGAGACCATATGTAGCAAGCCGACCAATAAACCCTAATATCTTCTACCAAAAACAAGCCCACGTACTAAATTGATAACATACCAGACTTTGTCATTTCAAGTGGAGATATTCGTGCAGTATAATATGTTCCCCTTGTGCTAAGTTCCTGGACGTTGAATCTACACAAGCCTTCAAGGACAACTACATATGTAACCCTCCCACTTGGCTTCTCAACTCCTCTTGAGAGATGTAAAGCCCGTGCAGCAACTCCCCTAAGAGTATAAACAAAACTTATTATCAACATAATTACTTTACAAACACAATCACAAAATCACCGAATGGAAAACTTATGAATAAACGAACAGAATTAAGCACCAAAACAGAAAATCAGTTAAATGTAGAATGATCCAGAAAAACGCATAATGGCCCATTCAAGTGCTAAAGGGCAATTAAACTGACTGAAATAAAGACAGTCACAGCACATGACATGATTAGATGGACCACCGCGTTATCTGTAATGTTAATTTGTGGTCCCACAAAATAGAAACACTTTCCAATGAATAACAAAGTAGATTTTGATTCAAGTATACCTTGTATGCCAGTGAATAACTTCCTGCTGATTTTTTCCATCTGGCCTGTGAGAATCGGAAGTACCAACTTGAACTCTAGAGCTTCGTTCACCAGAATCACTGCCCACACCTAAAATTAGGCAAATTCCCAACAAGGCAACAACAGCAACAGCAAAAGAAAACCTCTTAGATTTGATTTTCCAATAACCATAGGCATCCACTCATCTGTATAGAATAGAGAAATAAGCAGAAATCACCTTGAGACAACACAGGGGCCACTGTTGCAGCCTCGGCAGCATCTCGAACGGGAAGAATACCAATTAACCCCTTCTCTTCGCGCTGCCATAACTCTTGCTCCACCAATTTGACACTACGTTAATCAAATTCCCCAATTTTGTCAATTCCATAATCCAGCAATTAGAAATTCACAATTCCACACCCATATAATGATCCATTACATAGAAAAAGGAAAAGGGAAAGTTGGAATTTGAGATTAATACTGGCAAAATTGAAGAACAAAATACGCAACACTTTTGGCAGCAAAGAGTAAACGACGCGGTTTCGGCAACCAAAGAGCATGAAAAGGAGCATAATTTCCAAGCAGGCAGAGTAATTGGAGAGCTATAAGGTTAGAGCTGAGCTCAAACAGCTACAATTCAAGTGCATACAGCAGGAATCAAACAGAAAAAACAAATCGATCAAAAGAGTTAGGCTCAAAGGCACCTGCTGGGGGAAGTGCAGCGAATTCGAATGATGGCGCCGGGTAAGAGGACCTTGTTTCGGAAAGGAAGGATGCCGAGGCGAGTGGGAAGCTCCACCGATTCCGCCATCTTTGCAATTTGCGCACAGAGAGAGAGAGAGAGAGAGGGAGAGAGAGGGAGGGGAAGAAGGAGAAGAAGAAGAAAGGAGAGTCAGAGGAGGTAGAAGAAGAAGGGAAGGTGGTGAATGCAATGTGTGTGGGTTTGGTTTTATTCAGCTTTTTCCTATGTTTGGTTGGAAGATTCTGGTGCGCTCGCTCGCTCTGATTTTTTATTTCTTCGAAACCGCGACGGCTTTGTTTTCACCTTCCTTTTTCTTCGAAAGCGCGACCCTACTTATCTCAAACAACAAAAGATAATCCTAAAACTATGTTGCCCAATAAATTAGGAAATGCACAATATTAGAAATCTTGAAATGTGTTTTTCTTTTATACCTAATTTGTATCCCTACAAATCTAAAACTTTCAAGTTTGTGCCACTTAGTATTAGCCGTCGACTAGTGTTCTTCTTCATTTGTAAGTGAGTTTTAGGTTCGATTCTCATGAAAAACGAATTTGAACCATATTATTATTAAGTCATTATGAAACTTAACTCGCTCTCACACTTCTTAATGTATATAATATCAAATGTTAAAAAGAAAAAGAAAACACTTTCAAGTTTGTCAGACCTGAAAAGACGATTTTGTTCTTCTTTTATATTTGAATATAAAATTAATAAAAATAAATCACGTTGACGTATCAATTAAGCATGTTTGATATATTGATTAAAATTTGATGGTATGATGATTGAATATTGACAAACAGTTCCGAACTTGAGTGGCTTTTGAAAGGTAACATTCTAAGATTATTTTTAAAGGAAAAGTTCAAATGTTCAAATCAACATTAACAGTAAAGAAAAAAGCAACAATAATGTTTTTCATTCGATAAGCCAAATCTGATATGACATGATATAGATTAATATATTTCTCCCTTGCTACCAAAATTAACAGCAACTTGAAACTGTTTTAATTAATTATTAAATGCATTTATTGATTAATTAATGGGAAGGGGAATAGTGTTATGTCTGTTTTGATTTAGACTGGGAATTTATATTAGTTTAAATGGGCAATGACCTTGCAGATGTATCGAATTGCAGCTTCAACACGCATGGCAGCTTCTTCGAATTTGACTGACAAGCCTGCAACACACATCTTGTAGCTTCTTCGTATTTGCAGCTTCAAAACACGTATCTTGCATCAGGTATTTCGTATGACAAGCCTTATGATTATTGAATTGGATTTCTATTTTTTTATACTTTCTGTTAGTGCAAAATTGGCAATTCTTGACAAAATGTCTGAGTCTGTAATAACTTAGACTTGTTAAATATTTTCAATTGTAATTGTTTAAGTCTAAGGATGTCTCTCACACTTCGATGCAAAGATGTTACGTAAACAAGATACTTATTCAGGTACGTTTGCACGCATGCATTCAACTACATTCATTTGTTATCTCATGTTATTGTAGTTAGAATAGGACTCTTGACCATTGTGTGTTTTCTCTTTTAAATGACTTATCCTTTCTATATTAATTATTAAAACACACTTTCAAAGAAACAATCTGATTGCATTGAGACTAATCTGATTGCATTGGAACTTATCGGTTTACATTGGGACTTATCTGTTTGGATGTTGGTAGGAGTCATCTGATTACATGGATTGCATTCTTATCGGTTTGAGTCGGTTAGTGCATTAAGCTTTTATAAGAGTTGTTAAACTCTTGGAAAAAGTGAAGCCGCATATGCATGTTTTTCTTTGATTATAGATTGGCAGCAGCTTTGCGTTTTTAAAAGAAAAAAAATTAACTTTTAAGTGGCTGCCATATTGTGGTTTCTATAGCAATTGTTTTTGAAAGAGAAAATATTATTTTCATGCTAGTTTCATTTGTTTTATTGAATGTCAATTATGAAAATGTGCCGTGTGATTTTCGTACTTGATTGTTTTCCAAACAAACACTTCATCATATAAACACTCTGCATGATCGAGTTAGTGTCTTGCAAAGTTCGAGGAAAAGATGATTGACGATCGTGTTAGTATTGTGCCACTTCAACTCGAAGACTGATGAAAGATCGAGTAGCAAAGCGCCAAGACAAAGCTGCCAACTAGGATGGTTGTCTAGTTGATGAGTTCTTGTAAGTCTTTATGTATTCTTTCTTTCTTAGTGCTTCCTGGCTTGGTAGCCCGAGGATTTTCCCAGTGGTGGGTTTTGCCTCGTTAAATCCTACATCATGTGCGTACTCTTTATATTTATTTTGACTATTTGTGTAGGGATTAGTTTACATAACTGATTAACTTAAACCTTAAATTGCTTTAGTTTTAAGTTGAAATTTAGTTACATTTCTAGGTTAAATTAGTACCCATCCTAGGACTTTCAATTGGCATCAGAGCAGGTCACTAAAAATACCTAGTGAGATCCGTGGGTAGTCTAGGATGAATCGGGCTATGAGTTCAGTTTCTCATCCACCATATTTTGATGGAGACAACTATGCTGCATGGAAGGCAAAGATGAAATCATTTCTCTGGGCGCTTGACGACAGAGTGTGGCTTGCGGTTGAAGAAGGCTGGGAACCTCCAACAGTTAGTGAAACAAAAGGCGAAGGACAATCTTCTGTAACTATTTCTATGCTTAAGCCTAGAAGACAATGGAGTGAAGATGAACGCAGCGTTAGCACATTCAATCAAAGAGCATTGAATGCGTTATTCACTACCGTTTCGCCTGAGCAATTTAACTACATTAGTAAATGCACAACGGCGAAAGAAGCTTGGGATATTCTTGAAGTTACTCATGAAGGTAACTCCACTGTCAAAGAATCCAAGCTTCAAAATCTCATCACGAAATTTGAAAATATCAAAATGCTAGATGATGAGAGTTTTTCTGACTTTTATGCTAAGCTTAGTGTAATTGTAAATGGTTGTCACAATCTTGGTGACAGCATTCCTGAACATAGAGTTGTTAAGAAAATTCTAAGATCTCTCCCTTCAAGGTTTCATGCGAAAAGGACAGTTATAGAAGAATCGAAAGATTTAAGCACTTACAAGTTGGAACAATTGATTGGATCATTACAAACATATGAGTCTGACTTTACCGAAGTCAAGAAAGGAAAAAATGTTGCCTTCAAAGTCAATAATGAAAAAGTGAATGAGGATTCATTTGAAAACCTGACTCAAGATGAATTTGCTCTTCTCACCAAACATGCTAGGAAATTTTTGAAACTTAGAAGTTCCAGGGGACGTGAAAATCGAAACAACTTTGATTCAAACTCCAAATTTCCTCGTTCTCGAGATGTCTCTCATGGAAATTCTTCTAAGTTTGTCAAACTTGGTGAAAAGAAAAGTTCAAATGACAGAGACAAGTGTTTTGAATGTCAAGGGTAAGGACATCATGCTCATGAATGTGCCAATACTCTTAAAAAGCTGAAGGATGAAAAGAACAAGGCGTTAACCTCCACTTGGAGTGACAGTGATTCAGAGAAGGACACGGCATCTGAAGATGATGATGAAGTGGTTGCGTTTGTTGGAATCTTGGATGGATATGAGACTGATGACTCGGTAGTTGAAGAACCTGATTCCGTAGAAGTCGTACAAAAGTATACTGCACTTTATGATATCACCATGAAAGTGACGAAAGAAAATGATGAATTGAAAAATAAACTTGTGCAGCTTGAAAGCGAGAAGAAGGAAGTAGAGATTGAGCATCAATCTCAAATGGAACATGCAGAGAAGCTACGAGAGTCAATGTTGGAAAAACTACATATGCTAGCATCAGACAACGAAATCCTTGAAAATGAATTAAAAGGCATGAAAAAGAAGGTTGAAGAGTTTAGTATTGGATCAAGAAAAATTGACAAAATGTTAAGCTATGGAAAAAATTCAGGTGATAAAAGTGGTTTAGGTTTTGATTTTAATGTGACTGGAAGTTCTTCCTCTTCTGTTACTAAATTTGTCAAAGCTTTACAAGAACCAAGCAGGAAAGAAAGCAGTGATGAACCCTTTGGAAATTTGTGTACCACTACAAATAAGCCAAATTCTGTGAGCACTTTTGTTGATCCAAGAAATTTCATTAGGTCAAAAACCTTTATTCCTACTTGCCACTTATGTGGAAAAATAGGACATATCAGACCTAGATGTAACAAACTTCGAAAGGAAGATCGAACTAAGCACACCACCCATTGGATGTCTAGAAAATCAAATCTCAAAATGAGATTTGTTGCTCATCTGAAGCGAATGAATAGAATTTCAAAAATAATGCTCAATTCCATCACTCCAAACTTAAAACAAGTATGGAGAAGAAAAGAAACTCAAGTTTGCTTATTGGATAAGATGTCATCATCATCTGATGAAGACAATCTTACATGTTTAGTGGCTTTTACTACCCTCTCAACTTGTCAGTCTGATACTTGGTATCTCGACAGTGGTTGCTCGAGGCATATGACTAGAGACAAAAGATGGTTCACAACCTTCACTGAGGATTGTAAAAATGGAGCAGTCACTTTCGGAGATGGAAAAAAAGCAAGGATTATTGGAAAAGGAGAAATCAAAACTCTAGGAATTCCATGCTTAAAAGATGTCATGTTAGTTGATGGACTTAAAGCTAACTTAATTAGCATCAGTCAAATTTGTGATGATGATGATGTTGAAGTATTGTTCAATAAGTTGAAATGTTGTGTGAAAGTTGCTAGTGGGATAGACATTTTTGAAGGAAAAAGGTCTAAAGACAATTGTTATTGTGTGAATGCAAATGAATCACATGTGCCAAATATATGCAACAAAGCAACTGATGATGTTTTGGATTTATGGCATAAAAGATTAGGCCATATGAATTGTAAGGATATGATCAAGCTTTCCAAGAAGGAATATGTGAGAGGTTTACCAATGTTGGCTGGAGAACTTGGAATTTGTGGAGAATGTCAAGTGGGAAAGCAAACAAAGAGTTCACACAAAGTCAACAAACTACATCTCAACCTCACGACCTTTGGAGCTGATGCACATGGACTTGGTTGGACCAGTACAGACCGAAAGTATTGGGGGAAAGAAATATATTCTTGTCTTGGTGGATGATTTCTCACGTTTTACTTGGGTTGCATTCTTGCGTGAGAAATCTGATGCGTTCAAAGCATTTTGTGGCTTGTTGAATAGAATTCAAAATGATAGAGTTGCTTCAAATGATCGTGTGATAAAACTCAGAACCGATCACGGAACTGAATTTGAAAACACATCATTTTCTGAGTTTTGTGATGAAAAAGGAATTGCTCATAATTTTTCTGCTCCAATCACTCCTCAACAAAACGGAGTTGTTGAACGGAAAAATCGTGTGTTGCTTGACATGAGTCATGTCATGCTGACTAGCGCTCGTTTGACAAGTCATTTTTGGGCTGAAGCAGTCAGCACCGCTTGCTATACTGCAAATAGAGTCTATCTTCGACCTGGTACAAAGTGCACACCATATGAGATTTGGAAAGGAAATAAACCAAACGTGAAGAATTTGAGAGTGTTTGGAAGTATATGCTACATTTATAGAGATAGGGAAATGTTAGCAAAATTCGATTCACGAAGTGATATTGGAATTTTTCTAGGATACTCTCTCACTAGTAGAGCATATAGAGTGTTCAACAAGAGAACTAAAAATGTCATGGAGTCCATTAATGTTGTTGTGAATGACTCCTCCTTAAGTATTGAACAACCTGCTTCAGATGAAGAATTCCTTCAAAGTAAATTAATCGATGAGTCATCCACTACTCAGGTTGAAGTGCACCAAAATGTTGACTCAACAAAAGCTTTGAGAAAAGGACACAAGCAAGTGCAAAAAGATCACTCCAAGTCCGACATTATTGGCAACGTGGAAGATACCATACTAACAAAAAGCAAAACTACTGCTGTAGTAAACTTCACATGCTACATATCAAAGATTGAGCCAAAAAATGCCAAGGAAGCTCTTTTAGATGATGATTGGATAATGGCCATGCAGGAGGAACTCAATCAATTTGTTAGAAATGATGTATGGTATCTTGTTTCCAGACCCAAAGAAACAAATGTTATAGGAACAAAATGGGTTTTTCGGAACAAAACCGATGAACATGGTATCATAACGAGAAATAAAGCTCGTCTAGTTGCTCAAGGATACACTCAGGTAGAAGGTTTGGATTTTGACGAGACATTTGCTCTTGTTGCGAGATTGGAGTCCATTAGGTTGTTACTTGCTTTTGCATGTCATCTGCGTTTTAAATTATATCAAATGGATGTCAAGAGTGCTTTTTTAAACAGAGTACTTCAAGAAGAAGTATACGTGGAGCAACCAAAGGGGTTTGTTGATCCAAAACATCCTGATCATGTGTATCGGTTGAAGAAAGCTTTCTACGGTTTGAAACAAGCTCCTATAGCATGGTATGAAAAACTCTCAACCAATTTGTTAAAGAAAGGATATACACGAGGAGCTGTTGACAAAACCTTGTTCGTTAAAAGAATAAACAAGGATGTGATGACAGCTCAAGTGTATGTGGATGACATAGTATTTGGCTCAACATCTGACATACTTGTCAAAGAATTCACTGAAGTTATGCAGAGCGAATTCGAAATGAGTATGTGTGGGGAATTGAATTTTTTTCTTAGGATTACAGGTCAAACAAGTTGAAAACGGTATTCTTGTCTTTCAGACAAAACATGCAAGTGAGCTGGTTAAGAAGTTTGGTTTGGATTCAGCAAAACCAGTCTCCAATCCCATGGCAACAACCACAAAACTTCACAAGGATCCAAATGGAAAAAGTGTTGATCAAACCCTCTATAGGAGTATGATTAGAAGTTTGTTGTATCTTACTGCTAGTAGGCCTGATATCTCTTATAGTGTTGGTGCATGTGCACGATATCAAGCTGATCCAAAAGAATCACATTTGGAAGCTGTCAAAAGAATCATCAGGTATGTACGTGGCACGGTTGATTTTGGTTTACATTATTCTTTTGAAACCAATTATGAAATTGCTGGATTTTCAGACGCCGATTGGGCTGGAAATGCTGATGATCGGAAAAGTACTTCTGGATGATGTTTCTATGTTGGAAACAATCTTGTCGCTTGGCATAGTAAGAAACAAAATTGCGTTTCCTTATCCACTGCCGAAGCTGAATACATCGTTGCTGGTAGCTGTTGTACCCAACTGCTTTGGATGAAGCAAATGATTTGTGATTATGGCATTAATCAAGGCACCTTTTCTATTTTCTGTGACAACACTAGTGCTATAAACATTTCCAAGAATCCAGTTCAACATTCTCGTACCAAACATATTGACATTCGTCACCATTTTATTCGTGTTTTGGTTGAAGAGAAGGTTTTAATATTGGAGTTTATTGCCACTGAACATCAACTTGCAGACTTGTTTACTAAGCCTCTCGACACTCATCGTTTCGAAACTCTTCGAAAGGCATTAGGAATATGTCGTGTTCTCTAAACTTCATCTTTTCATTTTTTTTTCTTTTTCTTCCTTAGTTATTAATTTTTTTTTAAACTTTAACGCAAAAGAAGTCCAATTCTTGTTAGTCTGCAAAACTTTTGTCCACTGCATTCTCTGCTTCGTGCTACACATAATATGTTTTTGCCTTGGTGGTTGATACTATATGTATGTTTTCTGATTAAACTTGACTTCTTACTTGCACCTCTGCACCCTGTGAGCTTTTGAGCCTCCAGTTAGTGTATGCATTTTTCATACACTTTTAATCGTTTCTGTGTGCTCTATCTTATGTGATTTTTAACTCTCTAGAACTTGCTTTGCGATCTCTCGAGACTTTGTATCGCTCTTTACTCTTCTTTTGAGATGAAAATAAGAATTACGATTTTTTTTTCTTATACCCCAGTGCTTTATTATTTTTCCGCATTATTGAACCTCTCCTTCAGTTTATGTTCCCTGCTTCACTTCTTATACCCTGGTTCTCCCCACAATCTAAGCCAGTTGAATAAATTTTTTAGGTAAGAGTCCAAGACTGTTTCCCATTGCAGAGCAAAACTTGTGCCAACAGAATCTTTCCAAGTCAAGAAAAGCTATCTCAAAAAAAAAAAAAAAAAAAAAGAAAAAAAAAAGAGGAAAAATCAAGATTCGTGTGTATAACACACATGGCAATTGTTTATCTCTGAAGCCACCCAAAGGTATACTTGTACTTGAAGACCACAAATATATTAAATGTGCAAAGCACTCTCTCTTGCTCTAGTGGTTCTCTCTGTCTCCACCTCTCTTCCGTTTTATTTCAACAGGATTCTATAGCTTCTTGGACTTATCTCCTCCCTTTTTTTTTTCTTAATCCCGTACCTACACCCTGCTATCACCCTTCGTAAGAACCTATTTTCATCTCTTGAGGGTAATTTGTTGATGTGTGGAGATGAGATTGCTCTGCAAGCCTATGGTAAGGTATTCACATAATGGTCCTTTTTTAGTGTAAACACTTCACCCCAAACACCTTGAGTGAAATTTGATAATATTCCTTGTGATTTTAGGGGTTGCTCTTGAGTTGGCTTGTTTAATCATATTGCATCTCTATAGTCCTGACTATTTTGCCTTTCTTTCGTTTGTATTATGTTTCTGTGGACATTAAATAAAATTTAAAAATAAAAAAAAAAATAAAAAAAAAAAAAAAAAAAATCGTTATTTTCCTTATCTTTGCTCTATCCTTTCCCATTCTAGATAATGTTATGTGTTTTTTTTGTTTTTTTTTCATTGATTGTCTTTTTAGTTTTTTTATTGCTTTGAAATTGGACTCACTACTTGTTTTTCCCCTATTTATTGATGTGTTTTCAATTGCTCATTGCACGTTGTCTCCGACATCTGTTCATCATGGTTTCCTCACGTAAGTCTGCCCGTTCTCATACTCTGAAAGGCAAACCTCCCATTATTACTCCTTCCGACTCCTCTCCCCATACACGCTCTGTGACTCGTAAATTATTTCCTTCTCCACCTGCTTCCTCCATTGTTTCTGCTGTTGATGTTCCCCACGAGGTTGTCCAACATCTTCTTGATCTACGTAAGCAATTCTCTCTGTTGGAACATTTTATTAAGAATTCTACAAATGATATCAGCCATCGAATTTCTAAATTAGAGCAATGTATCCACCGCATCCCCGAACACATGCTTGTTCCTTTTATCCCTCTTTCATCCTCTGATGATGAATCTGGATTCAGTCCCGATTATGTTACGCCGCCTACCCGTATTCCCTGTTCCCCTATTCTGGAACACACACCGCTGCCATCGTCTACACCAGAGGATGATCCTGAGGTGGATCCCGAAGAAGATCCAGAGGAAGATCTCTACTGGGTTACTGATGAAGACTCATTGCCCAAGCATGATTGATACTATAACTTCTTTGGCTTTCCCTATGACAAAAAGGGGGAGAGACTATAGTTAGGGGGAGAGACTATAGTTAGGAGGAGAGATTTTAGCTAGGAGAGTATTTTAGTTTTGTGATAGTTTCTTTTAGTTTTTTTATTTTGGACAATTAAAGATGTTTGAATGATTATTTTTATTTCTTAATAAAGTCTATTTTTATTGCAACATCTATCTTTTGTACGTCACAGAGGTTTTGTTTGATGTGTGCAGATTACAGACTTCAGTGCATAAGTTTTTAATATTTTTTTCTAAAATGTTGTGATTGAGGGTTTTGTCTAGGAAATGTCAAAGGGGGAGATTGTTAGTGCAAAATTGGCAATTCTTGACAAAATGTCTGAGTCTGTAATAGCTTAGACTTGTTACATATTTTCAATTGTAATTGTTTAAGTCTAAGGATGTCTCTCACACTTCGATGCAAAGATGTTACGTAAACAAGATACTTATTCAGGTACGTTTGCACGCATGCATTCAACTACATTCATTTGTTATCTCATGTTATTGTAGTTAGAATAGGACTCTTGACCATTGTGTGTTTTATCTCTTTTAAATGACTTATCCTTTCTATATTAATTATTAAAACACACTTTCAAAGAAACAATCTGATTGAATTGAGACTAATCTGATTGCATTGAGACTAATCTGATTGCATTGGAACTTATCGGTTTGCATTGGGACTTATCGGTTTACATTGGGACTTATCTGTTTGGATGTTGGTAGGAGTCATCTGATTACATGGATTGCATTCTTATCGGTTTGAGTCGGTTAGTGCATTAAGCTTTTATAAGAGTTGTTAAACTCTTGGAAAAAGTGAAGCCGCATATGCATGTTTTTCTTTGATTATAGATTGGCACCAGCTTTGCGGTTTTAAAAGAAAAAAAAATTAACTTTTAAGTGGCTGTCATATTGTGGTTTCTATAGCAATTGTTTTTGAAAGAGAAAATATTATTTTCATGCTAGTTTCATTTGTTTTATTGAATGTCAATTATGAAAATGTGCCGTGTGATTTTCGTACTTGATTGTTTTCCAAACAAACACTTCATCATATAAACATTCTGCATGATCGAGTTAGTGTCTTGCAAAGTTCGAGGAAAAGGTGATTGACGATCGTGTTAGTATTGTGCCACTTCAACTCGAAGACTGATGAAAGATCGAGTAGCAAAGTGCGAAGACAAAGTTGACAACTAGTATGGTTGTCTAGTTGATGAGTTCTTGTAAGTCTTTATGTATTCTTTCTTTCTTAGTGCTTCCTGGCTTGGTAGCCCGAGGATTTTCCCAGTGGTGGGTTTTGCCTCGTTAAATCCTACATCATGTGCGTACTCTTTATATTTATTTTGACTATTTGTGTAGGGATTAGTTTACATAACTGATTAACTTAAACCTTAAATTGCTTTAGTTTTAAGTTGAAATTTAGTTACATTTCTAGGTTAAATTAGTACCCATCCTAGGACTTTCACTTTCGATTAATGGGCTGTCTTTTGTTTTTTTATTTATTTATTTTTTTTAAATGTAATAACTGGTGGCAAGTTACAGTTATAAGAATTTTCACCATGTCTCTCGCCACAATCAAGCAAACTCATCAGCTCGAAACATCGAACCTGGTAGGTCCTATATTTTTTTTGTTTTTTGGAAAGCTGCAATCTACTCCCTTACCATTGGGCGACTTGTATTTGTATTCTATATTTCTATTGTTAACTAATAAGATTTTTTATTATGAATTATTTATAAATGTAATATTTAAAACATAAATAATAAATTGTAAAAAGAAAATAATGTCATAAAATAATAGTTTAATTTGACATATGGGGTGGAAAGTAAAACTTAAAAAAATGTCAAAGTGCCACATAATCTATCAAATTTGAATTTTGTATTTAAAATTTGACATTTGACATTTTTTCTGGAGATGCTCTAAGAGTTCTAATTTTTTTTTTTTTAGGGGAACAACTAGTGGTAAACCACGGTTATCCACCCCTTATGAGGGCTAGGAAAACTAGCAAAGACATTTCAGCCTCCTCCTGGCCACAAGTCTAATTTCCACATAAGAGTTCTAATATTGTACATGTGACGACCTGTCCTGAATTATTATATATTTTCTCTTCGATAGCGTGGAAACGATGGTGTTGCCCATGATCGCGAAGGTCTTAGCTAGTTTTGAGACTTAGAAAGGTATTATTACAACTCCTCTAGTGTTTTAGACTACTTTTGGTTAAGTTTGGACGTTGAAATAAGCTCGGTAGTGGGTTTGTAGGAGTAGCCGGTTTTTCAAGGATTTTTCCGATCATTTTCCATTGAATTTAGGGCCTTAAACAGGTATGGATGTGTTCTCCTAGTTGAGAGCTTCATTTTGGTACAAATTTCATGAAATTGGGTTGAAAAATGGCAAAGATATTACAGTTCAAAGTTTTTCCAGAAACCGACGAGTGCAGCAGTGGCCGACACCATAATCCGGCAAACCATCGGAGAAGACAAGGAATATTTTATCAATTTTGACGGAATATACTAACGGTGTAAGGTAAAACCGTTAGTTTTTAGACGGTATATGCTAATATCTAACGAAATATTCCCTAACGGGGTTAGGGTTACCGTTAGCGTGCCAGGCATGTGCCTGCTCGTGGCCGGTGCGTGGGGGCACGTGGGATGTCGGAAAATTATTCTAAAAATATGGGGATGCTTGGGGTATTGAATAGGCCACAATAGTATATTTAAACACCCCAATTGAGCAATGTATGAGAAGTTATTTCATAGTGATGGTTATGTGCTTTAAAATAATGTTAAATTAGTTGTTTCACATATAAGTGAGACGTTTCCAGAGAACGAGCGCAACCAGGCGAGACTTGGGGGTTAGGACCCGGCTACATACCAGTGAGTGGGCTTTTGAGTTATATATATATATATATATATATATATATATATATATATATATATAGACACACACACCACCTTTATGTTCCCAGAAATTGTTTAAAATGGTTTTTTACGTTTTAAATAACATGTCGTATGCATTACATAGAGTATATGTTATATCAGTTGTCCATATTACTGCTCGACGCCGTGGACGCTCAGGTAAGCTTCAAGTGAGTATATATTAATGGTTGTGATGGTAGTGTGTATGATTATGGTGAGTTGCTTTTAGTGAATTATATCCTGCACCCCGGTGTTAGTGCTCCACCCGAGGATAAGGCCTAACCTTCACGTGATCGTTCACATCCCGCACCATATGCTCACCTTGGATCCAAGGCAGGTGTCAGCCTGTCGTATAGACCACATTAGGTAGTTCCGACTCGTATGCGACTTGCGATACTTCGCACAGTCTTCACGTGATCGTAGCACTTGAGCGTACTTATTTACACCTAGCCTATCGTACAAACCACATAGATGGTTTCGACTCATGTGCAGGATTTGATTTGATTGTTGAGTTATTGATTCAGCCATACAGGTCACGTTAGGTGACTCCAGCTGAGATGTCACTTTATATTAGTGCAATTCACCTTGCTTACTTATTTATGGTTGAGATAATTATCATGGCATACACATGGTTCGGTTATTCTTGAGTATAGTTTTCATATATGTTTACAGTATTATTTTTTGGGAAACTTATACGGGTTTTACAGCGAGGGGTTATTACATTTGAAAGGATAAATGGTTTTGAAAGGTTTGTTTTTACCCACTCACACTTTCTGTTTTGCGCCCCTCCAGATTCTAGATAGAAGTTCATGTCGGTGGCTCACAAGGACTTCACGGCGGTTCTGACAGACATCCACCAATGTAGGGTTTCTTTTATGATCTGTATAATTATTACTTAGTCTTCTGGACTGCACTTCGATACTTATGCTCTGGTTGTGTGTGTCTTTACTCTAATCACTTTCACTCGTACTTATAGGCTAGTCTAAGGTAAGATAACTAGTGGTTTTTATTTATTCGCATTTTCTTATCGTTACCACTTCCGCATAGCGCACATGGTTACGTCACCCTCACATGACGGGCATCATGCCTCAAGTGAGCTCGGGGTGTGTCAGTACCTTTTCCAAAATAACTAAATAGTTTTTTTTCCAAAAAAAAAAAAAAAAAAAAAACTAAATCCAATGGCACTTTTCTTAGTTGTCTTAATAATAATATTTAAGCACATTCACTATCTGGCTTTTAGTCCATTGGTTTAAATTTTGACCAGAAGTCACAATATCAAATTGCCCCATTAATAAAAAATATAAATAACTAAACTCCATCACATCACACCGCAAGAGTATTTACACATGTTTCTTACCATTGTATTTGAATAAGTAAATTTAAGAGTATCAAAAAAAAATTTAAAATAACAAAAACTAAAATGACGGAATTTTATTTTTAGAATTTGTGAATTTTATTATTTGGCTAACCTAAAAGAACAATAAATTTCAAATTTTGGAATTTAATGTGTGTATAAAGTCATTAATGTATAAATGACATATTGTAGTTAGGATATGTGCTAGTAAAGGAGGTGGTGATGTGGTGGTGACGACGGTGATGATAGTGGGTGGTGGCAGTGTCAATGATGATAATGGCGGCAACAATGGTGGCAACAACGATATCTGGTGGTGGCGGCCATGATTATGGTTGAGGTGGTGAAGGTGGTAGGTGGTGGGTGGTGATGGCGATAATAATAGTGAATGGTGTTGGCGGCAATGAGGGTGACAATTGTGGCCGCTCATGGTTTAGTTTTTTTTTCTTAACTCGCATAGAAATTTGAAAATGATTACACAAAGGTTAAACTTGGGAATTGGAGGTTCCAAATCCCAAGTTATTTTTTTATAGTGCTGATATTCCCACCCCGGTGTCTTATTTCCCCACCCAACATTTAATGAAAATGTTAATAACATATTTATCCTTTTAAAAGAAGACTCTTAAACCCCTATTTAATTAAGTACAAAAAATTTTTAAACTAAATAATTTGGTGTAATGGTGGGGAGGTGTGATTCTTTGGTAGAAAGAGGTTGGGAAAGATTTGAGTTAGAATCACGGAACGGTTGGAGGAAGGAGGAGTGGTGAGATGAAGGTGAGAATTAAATGGAGGAAAAAGACTTGGGTGTGAGATCTGCGGCTTTGACAAAAAAGGAAGAAGATGGTTTGGGGATCCAGGGTCTCAGCAAGGCGAAGATAGGTGTGAGAGAGAGCTGAATGTCCAGGTCTTAGGTCTTGCATTTTCTTTCATTTTTCTATTTTTTTTATTTATTTATAATTTATTCTCTATTAGTTAATTGAAAAAATATATATTAGGGTTATTTTGGAAATAATGGTGGGTGAGAAAATTACATTTTACTTTTTTAATTTTTTACGGTGGATGAAATTATCATGTGGGTGGAAAAATAGGACAATGGGGTGGATCTAGTAGCACTCTTTTTTTAACATGGAAATTCTAAATTTCTACATTCATGAATCTAGACAAGGGAATTGATGCATGTCAATTTATAATTTGACTTGTCCAAATTCCAAGTTTATTTCTTTCAAACATAGTATAAGGTCATAGGTTCATTCTAGGGGTGGGTTCAATAAAAACCAAAAATCGAAAAAAGGGGACCAAACACCGAACCGAAACCGAAAAAGAAAAAATCGAACCAAACCAAACATTATTAGTTCGGTTTCGGTTTAGAGGTTTGAAAACCAAACCGAATCCCTTTACACTTTATGAATGTATGCCTATGATGTTTTTTTGTGAAACTTTGTTGCCAAGTTTGAAACTAAGCCTAGGGCTTTTTCAAGGAGCATACTTGGTTTGGTTAGGGATGATATTTTATTGGTTATAGAGGAAAGTTTTGGAAGGCTTTGGAACTTGGAAAAACTTCTCAATTTGTTTGCTTTTTGAATAGATACGGTAATCATTTTTCTTTGCAATTGGGGGTGTTGATAGAATAAGATTGGTTTATATGATCTTTGTATAAGTATAACTACCTTCCCACTTTCCACTTTCCACATTTTTTTATTAGTAGTCTATCAATGCAAGCCTCTTTTCTGAATTTCATATTAAAAAAAAAAAATCAAGTTTTATAGAATAAAAAAAAATCGAAACCGAACCAAAGTTTTGGTTTTGGCAAAAAAACCAAATTGAATGAAACCAAACCCACCCCTAGTTCATTCCAATCATTCTCTACCAGAGAAATACTAATTACACCCTCTAAAAAATGGGACTCTCCATAGATTTTTTGACATCTCATGTTTTTGGCATAATATTTTATAATGTTGAAACGAGATTTGACGTTAAACTATAAGGTGACAAAGAGTCTATGAAAAATCCTACATTTAAGAGTCTCCTGAACATTCCTTCGAAAATCACTTTTTTTTTTAAAATTTTATTTAGTATTTTTTTTTCAAGGGCTTTGGTCAGATTAGCACATATCAAATCATGACTCTTACTCGTTATTACGCAAAATCGGATTGTTGGAAATTAATATATATATTTTTTAATCTACTCATTGTCCTGCACGTTCTTCTTTGTTCAAATGTGATGATTTACATGGCATTACGGCTTTAGTTTGTGGTGGTAATCATGATTTAGGTTTAAGGAATTATTTGATTATTCTAAGTTGTGTGAGTTCGACACATATTACGATAGATATTAGAGATATGAGTTTTTTTTTAAGTTGTTTGTGCGATTTCTGTTTGCATTAATTTTGCCCTTTTGAATTCTTGGTTTTGCAATATCGTTAAGATTCATGTTTAAGAAGCATATAAGGCGGATTGAAAGCGCACAAACAACTTCAAAGAAAAATCAAAGCACACCATTGAACTCAATGACAATGTCAATTTTGAACGGCGATTTGATGCCCATCGCTAGCACAGACAACTTAAAAAGGAAAGTCAAAACACACTATTCAACTAATTGACAATTCAATTCCAATTTCAATGGTGAATTGATGCCATTACAAAATGTATAAATGCATTTGTTTAGGGTTTAGGGTCTTGATTCCGTAGAATATGATCCTTTAAATTTATTTAGGAAAAGGTTGAGAATACCACATTTATTAATTATATTAGTGTATCATAGGATGCGATAAGTAATGTGTACAACAACAGCAAAATTTATACCACTAAGTGAGATTAGCAGTATGAATCTTAAAATATCATTGCGCTCGGTTTTGAGTCAAGTTTATAAGTGATGCATATGTGTTGCTAATTAATGAGTATATCTCATTAGATGTTGATTGTATGTATGATTTGCCACATTAAGTTATACACAAATGCAGTCCAAAAATGTTGTATTTCTAGCACTAGCATTACTTGTTAGAATTGTCAAATATTCAGAGAGACAGGTTATTGGTGCGCATTCCTAATTATACAAATATTGTTCCAACCTAATCACAGAGTACTAGGTGTAGAGTTTTATGACAAAATGTATCAATGTTATTAAGAGTGGATCTTAATTCCCTTATGTAGGACTTTTATTCAACACAGTCTCCTCACTTGGACCACCACATAATACACACAGTGAGCCACACTTGCAACCATATCTGACATTAAGCGTGGAAGCATAATGTTACATTAAACTCAGTAACTCAGACATGGGAACGGGCACTCATTACAAATTACATTGATATTGTTCCAATTTAACCACACATTACTAGATATTAAGTTTTATTACAAAAACCTTAATGTTATTAGGAGCAGAACCATTTACTGTACTTTATTTTTCAAAATTTTAAAGTGAGGTTTTATATTTAACAAATGTGACATATTATGATATTAATCGTATCACAGAGTATGGTTGACTGCAATAATATAATCGAAGAAATGTGATAAATATTCTAGCATTATTTTGATTACAAAAGATAAAACAAGGAAGCTGGTAATCATTTATTAATTGACGAAATTTTGATTCAACATTCAACACGCAATGAAATCAAACCAACCACATATGAATAATTTTTTATTAATTATGAAATTTTGATTCAACACGTTTTTGATTTAGTTGGTACACCAAGCATTAATTTGGGAACTTCCCAGTCCCGATAATTAGGACCGTCGGATGTCGGGTCACCGGATAAGGGCAGGTCGGTAGAGGGGCTTACGTGGGCCAGCT
Source organism: Pyrus x bretschneideri (assembly GCF_019419815.1). Taxonomy (NCBI): domain Eukaryota; kingdom Viridiplantae; phylum Streptophyta; class Magnoliopsida; order Rosales; family Rosaceae; genus Pyrus; species Pyrus x bretschneideri. Next base: position 1,395,191 of record NW_025999657.1, read on the forward strand.
CGTGGGTGTATCGTCAACACCACGATGTCAGCAGCTGCGTCAGCAGTGGACAGAGCGGGACCCACCGTAGCTTAAGAAAGGTAAACTAGGATGGATGTGTCTTTGGAGGAGTAGATTGGAGGCATGTTGAAGGGAAAGAGGTTCTCTTCAGATATCTTCTATCAAATCCACTAATTGATTAATCCAGGTTTTTTAAATTTGATCAAACGACTACAAATAAGATTTCCTTTAAAAGTTTAAAAATTGATTAGGTGGATTTGATGGAAGGAATATGAAGAGGATCCCTTACCATGTTGATGGCCATACAAACTAGATGACATTGGTCAATGGTTAGCACAGCCCAGTGCTATGTGTATGAAATCGATTTACCCTAAGTAATGTTTCGGTTCAAAAAAAAAGACAATATTTACGCTAAGAAACCTACACATATTATTATTTATATAGATAGGCTAATATATAGCCATCATGGTTGGGAAAGAGATCCTTTTCAGATCTCTCTCTCCAAATCCCACGAATCAAGTGATCTAAACTTTTAAAATTTGATCAAACGGTTAAAAATAGAGCAGTTAGTAAAAACTTTTAAAAATTATAATAATTTTATCCGTTTGATCAAATTTTTAAAGATCTAAACCAGTTAATTCATGAATTTTGAGGGAGAGATCCGATCTTTCTCCATGGTTGAGATGGGAATCCGCTATTAATTATTTATTAATAGAAAGTCTTATTTTTTCAGGCCTAAAATTGTGTCTAGAACTTTTATACGTCATCCATGATTGGCGTATGTTCAAAAGCCATAGATGGTAGAAATCCGCTACACAACAGTTTAGAGAAGATGAATCAAACGATTCACATGGTTGATGGTGAAAGCTCCCTGCTGCCAGTCAGTCTTTGCCTATAAAAAAACGACAACCCAAAAAGAAAGAATTTTATAAAGAACTTTAACAAAAAGTTTCTAGACACTTTAACAAAAAATCATATTTTTACATTAAAAATCAATCTTGATATTATTCACTTTATCCTTTATTTTGTTATTATCATTAAAACTCAAAGTTTTCAAACACTTTGCATTATTTTTCCTAATTTTATAAGAGGACGGAAAATTGGAGATGTCAATGCATGCTTGGTTATCCATCCAGTCAAGGTATATTGTCCTCATTTCTGCCACTCAAATCAAACTTCAAAATTCAACATTTGCAATTGACTAATGCAAGAGATATTAAATTTGTGGATAAAATTTTGAAAATTAAAGGACATAGAAGTTGATGATTGGTTTATTACTTACAGGTTAATAAATATGCTTATTCTTAATGATGACATACTATTTAGTTTGCAAATTTAGCCTCTTTAACATTACCTTTTGCAATTTTGCATTCCCTTGCTGTGCCACAATAATGTAATTGCAGCATACGTCGTGTTTGTTGTCGGAAACAACTCGGCCTTGGAGGATTTCCAGCCATGTTAAATTGACGTGATTAGATTCGTTATGTTAAATTCACGTGATTAGAGTTAAATTCGACCGAAAACATACTTTCACTTATTTTTTTTTGTCGCCAAAGCTTAACAGTTATGGCTGACACCATGTCGATTATGATTCCAAGCCTAAATTTCTGGCACGGATGTCAGTGGGTCACCTTATATTTTTCTTTTTTGCGCTTGGCGTTTGCGCGGTACTGAAAAGTGCCTCAGAAAACTAAAAACGAAAAAAAAGAAAAAAAGAGGAATAGCCCGACCAAAAAATAGAAAGAAAAAAAAGAAATTGGATCAACTGGCCCATTAAGACATCCGGCCCATTAAGACTCCTTTCAGTACCGCGTCGCCGATACCCCTTACCAAACAGTAACACAATTCCGCCGCTTCTCTCTCTCCGCTCCGCTGCGTGAAACCAAAAGCAAAACCCTCTTCTTCTTTTGTTTTTTTTTGTTTTTAACTTATATATATTTTTTTAAAAGCAAAAATCCCCAAAAGAAAATAAAATGCCAACAAATCACTCTTCGAAATCTCTCTCGCTCTTTCTCTTTTAATTCATAAAAACACAATTCGGTTCAAAAAATTTATAAAACCAATTAAAATACAAAACCGGATTTCGCGCTCTTATGGCAGCTGCTCCTTCGCCCTCGCCTGCACTAAGCAACTCCAGCTCCGGCGCCACTCGCCCAACCACCACCGCCGCCGCCGACGCGCCTACAGTCGCACCCTTACACCCGGTGCACCGTACCGGCACGCCGCCCAAGACCCTTCGCGGCCTTAACAAGCCTAAGTGTAAGCAGTGCGGCAATGTCGCGCGCTCCAGGTAATTCATTTGAGGGAAATTGAATTCCTTGTTTAATTTGCCTTTCCGGTTGTATTAATTTGCGTTCTGACAATTAGGTTTGGGAGACCTAAGAGGATTATGTGATTTTTGTTTTTTAATCAAGAATTGCCTTGTTTGTTGTTTGTGGTTTTGGTAATTAATTTGAGGGAATTGATTTCCTTGCGCTAAAAATTAATGTTGTTTATGGTCTTAAAAGCAAGTAATTTGCTGTCAAATGCATGGATTTAACTATGCCTAATGGTAGATGGTAGAAACTGGGTGACGAGATCTTGGTGGACATGTTGCAATTCTGTTTCGCTACCTCGATTTGATGGTATTTTCTGGTAAAATTATGATGTGATTCCAGTGAGTGGGGGCTTTACATTGCTGAAGCCGTTCGGTGTCAAAATGACTCCTCTGGCTGTTCAGATGGTATAAAATTCAAGATAGAATGCCTCTGAATCAATTTTAGAATATGGCTCGAAACTATAATATAGGAATTTGATATAGCCGGTGCTGTATGCTTTTGTATTAATTAAGTTATGCCGTGACCAATGATTAGGAACTTGTTAATATTTGAATGTATTCAGTGAGTACAGTAGTTATTTTTGGACAAGATTAGGTTTTTTTTTTTACCATAATGCATTCCCTAAACAGATTGGAGAAATGGCTATCCCGATCTTTTATAGATGTATTTCAAACTTAGTTCCATCTCCTATGTGATATAGACTAAAACTAAAGAGTTTTGAAGAAAATTAAAAAGAAATTAGGAGAACTTGAGAAAGAGAGGGAGGAAATATTGAAGGAGAAAGTTGCTCTCCATGGTGGGTGATGACTGCTGCAGAGAAGAGGAAAAGATGAAGGTGAAGTGTTTAAACAGCTGCCACGACAAAGTAGGAATTGAGTTAAAAGTTGGATGTGATTCTGGCTGCCAGAAAATACGAATAGGCCGCCACATGTTCTTATACTATCATTAATTGATTCCCACAAATCGACATTCCATCCCAATTAACATTCTACAATTATAGAAACATATTTAAATCACCAATTAAAAGCCAGATAACCTTGCAGATGGCGTTTACCACAGTGGTGGAAAGTAATCATGCCTATGCACTCTAGTGTGGGTTCGACCCCTTGCGATCCCCTTCCCTCCTAACAACTAACAATTTAACCCAATAACGGACTCTATAAATATAAGACATAAAGTTGATGTAATATAGCAACCAGGTATACCATGTACCCCTAACTAACTCTGTACCAAAGAAGCTAGTATACCCCTTAAGTAATCTCGTTCCATGTATCGACAAGACCCACTACCTAGGTAACATTAGTAAGTATTCTTTCCTTGGTAAATTATTGGTCTAGCTTCTCCTTAGTGTATTAGGATTTTACATTGATGTGCGAGCCTTTATGTGATATACTCAACTACTCATTAATTAACTTTCTTCGAAGTTTTGAAGTTTGTGGTGAGACTCCTAGAATGGCGTTAATGAGACTTTAAAGTTGACATTCTTCTTCATTTTCAGTTCAAATTTCTCATTTTCAGCCACTCCTTAACTCCATTCAAGTACCATTTGACCCTAAGCGTGCAGTTTAGGAACTTAGGATAATCCATTTTTGTTACCATCTAAACAAAGAAAGAGTGAAATTACTGTTTGACGGTTTTGTTCACAGATCTCACTAAGGCACATCCAAATATAGTTTTCCATGTTAATTTCAATTATTGATCCTTCCCCTTCCAGCCCAATAAGAGATAAGCCTTAATGCGCTGACTTTCTTGATATTCTATACAAAGGTGGAGGAATTTTCTTTTTCTTCATACAAGATGTGCTCTGTTATTAGTATGTTTTTACCAAATGCTATATAGTCTCTATTATGTTGAAAATATGTTATGTTTGTATTACTACATTTAGAATAATATTCTTTCTTTCTGTTTCATGTTATTGAGCTGATTCGAATGTGCAGGTGTCCTTACGAGTCATGCAAGAGTTGCTGCTCAAAAGCTCAAAATCCATGTCATATTCATGGTATGTCTGTTCAAGTCTATGCTTTATCAAAACATCCTTGAAGTATGTGGCTATTTTGAAGACTATATAATTATATTCAGTTTTCTTCTTTTGTGGAGGGTTGGTTGTGCTTGTGCATTTTGTGAAGTTTAGATGTCAACTAATGGAAAATTCATTTTGGTGATGCTTTTTTTACAATTGGCATTTCAAAGCTTTATCTTCTACAGTTGTCATTTCAAGCTTCGGGACAAAATCTTGTATTGCTTGCTTTTGTTTGTATGGTTTCCAACATTGCCACTTAAAAGAGTATAAATTTCATGTGAGTGACGATAACAACTGCAGTTTATTGTGGGGTCTGAGAAATTCTAGGTATCTTATGTAGTCATGGCTTTTGGCTTTATGCATGGCTTTTGGCTGATGGCTTTGAGCAACTACTCTGATGAGTGGCAATGAGGGAAAATTGGTAGTTTCCTCTGTAGATATATATATATTTTTTTCTTTCCCTAAAGTGCCGATTCCACTAAACGTCCCTTTTTCCTAAATGGAGAAGGGTTGGATACCTTTAAGGTTCTTGTACAGATGCGTGCATGTTCCACCACCCATGACATCACTTATGCAGGGGACTGAGTAAGCTATATGTCTTTGAGCTGCTGGAAGCATCATGAATAGTCTCGGAAACACTACATTCCTAGCCCTAAGATATTCGGGTGTGTTGGATGAATATCCATATTTGACATGTAGCACAAATTAAAGATAGCGGGGCATCTGGTTAAATGCGATATTGGTATAGTTTTCGCATGCTAGTGGGTAACTATTTATGCTTAGAGGCATGAAGTGGCATTCTGTGCCATCAGCGGACAAGATGGTTATGTAAAATTTTGATCATAGTTGCTTACCCAGGTGACATGCCTATTAACTTGTGCGTGTCAGAAACAAGTGCTCACTTACATGACACAAGAGACAGCAATGGTGTCTTGATAAGGGTAGGATGTTGACTTGATTTTGGCATGTCTTTGAATGATTTCTTGGGTTATGTGTTACTTGTGATAGGTCGGTTCATGTTTGGGTTTGGGAATTCTCACCTATCCATTTGGATTGGTCTGCCATTTTAGATTAAGTGGGACTGTTTTCGTTGGTTTATAGTTGAGTTTGCTTTTCAATTGTATTTTAGGTGTTTGAACCTGATGAACTGCTTGTTGATCATTGTTCTTTTTCGTTTCTGATAAAAAGATCGGTCATCAGTTTTGTCCTTCTTTTATTATTGTTTTTAAGATATAACTATTAACCAAGCATTCAAACCTAGTTTTTTTCATTCTCAAATATTTCAAGAGATCTGCATTGAGCATCATTTTATGGTTTTGGTTTCTATGGATAGGCCTAGCGGTTAGGGTGGGTGATCCAAAGCTCTTGTTTAAGGAGATTTTTTTGGTCTTATAAAAAAAATTCTGTTTGGATTTTTCATCCTTGCATGTTTGTTTCTGGCTTCTCCTTAATATACATGAATTATCTCTGCAGTTTTGAAAACAAATGCAACTTTTCCAGACAAGGCACCAACTTCAAACTCTCCTCTATTTGACCATCAGTCAACCGAGGCATCACCATCAGGGTGAGTTCGAAACATCAGCAGCTCATTTAACATCTGTTTATATCTTGTAATTCTTGTCTACACTTGCACCGTCTCTAAGATTCCTGTCGTTAAATTGTTTTCCTACAAAACTCCGTTGCTCTTCTACCATTTGTATAGTAATTTGTCATATTTTTCAAAGTTTAAATTGTTGGCAGCAAGCCAAGTTATTGTCTTATTCACTATGACCTAACTTGAGAATGGATTTGTCAAAATTGCTGATTTTAATCGAGTCGAATCTTCCTATGGAAGGCAATTGGCTCAAGATTTGCACTGGTTTCTAGCTTGTTCTATAGTCATAACTTTGATGGTTTTATTCCCTAACCTTAACAGTTGGCTTTCTAAGCTTCCCATGTTTCAATCCTTTATATATATATATATTTTTTTTGTTTGCCTTGGCTGCCATGGGAACTTCATTCAGGAAAGGTCTTCAAAGCAAGAACTGCTTTCGTTCTGGCTGTAGATTTTCTTAAATTGTTGGCTGTATTTCAGGAATTCCCATAGAGTTGCATCATTCCGGCAACTTTCGAACAATTTTGCTCAATTCAATAATCTGCATATTCCGCTTCGTTCAAAGAAGCCTTTGACCAGAAAGGTGCATGTCCTTGGTACTATCTATTTGTTCTTGTACGGTAAGAATGACCTGTTCTAACTAAAAATATTAATTTCAGGATGCTGTGGCTATTAATGAATGGAGATTTTCCAAGTTAAAGGAATACAAGGAAAGAAACATTGAAGTGGAAAATGAAGCTTTCGATCGATACATGCAGAACGTCACCCTATTAGAGGAAGTGTTTTCTGTGAAATCTATTATGGAGGAGTCAATTGGGGATGGATCATCCATATCAAACCATGATACTACTACTAGTGCTACGGAAGATGAAACTGAAGGTATGGTGTCAGGACTGAAGTTGAAGTTGAGATCAAATCCAATGAGAACCAATAACTTCCGAAAGAGGATACAGCAAGTTGTTGATGAGGGACTAAAGAAGCTTCAGAAACGCGAGTTTGATGACGGGGGCAAGAAATCAATTGGACCAAATGGATTGGATAAAGGGCCACCAAAAGAAGAATCATGGTGGGCTGAAAGGGCTTCTGCTTTAGGCGATCTCATTGATAAGCTGAACAAAGCCCGAAACGAGGAGGATCTGAAGGCGTGCTGGGAGTTGAAATCTCAGCTCTTCAGTGAACACAAATTGACTAGTAGATCAGAATCCGAAGAGGCTGACATAACTAAGAAACAGACTGCGAAGAATGATCCAGACCCCCGAAAGGAGTGGAATTGTTTGTTTCCTAAAGTGATTAGCACTACCGAAATTGATCAAGAAACTCTGAAAACCGTGGATGCTCACTTCTCTACCATTGAGCAGATAGAAGGTTTATGATGAAAGAGATTTAGAGGTAAGAATGCAGTCGAATTTATAGTTTGTCAATTTTAGAGTGTCATAGGTTTGAGAGAGGTGTCGTAGCTTAGTGTAATTTCATCCTTGAGTTGCTCTTCTGGTTCAGATATCAACAATGTTTTTCTTTTTTCGATTTTATATTTTATTTTGACAAATTTCTAAAGATGTTTTTATGACAGTTGCTTCTAATTAGCGTTTTCTGTCTGCTGAATCTTTACTACAAAGCTGTTATTATTAGTATTATTAAAATCAGGAGGTTCGTCGAGCCAAAAGCATCTCTGTTTCAACGGTGACACAAAAATTAGCAAACCAGTGAGGATGGAAATAGAGTTAGACACACAGAGCTCAATCAAGGTTGGTTGTGTGCGCTAAATTTTTTCAGAATCCAGAAAACCTAATTCAAATACAAGGGAAAACCTAATTCAAGCTTCATAACATTGTTCTTTCCTTCCAGCATCGGTACTGCTCCAAACCGTCTCTGCCGGTTTGAGAGTCGTTAGCATGCTTTCTCGACGTTTACGTTTATTGTCGCTTCCCCGACATCCTTCATTGTCTCTCCTGTTCTGCTCTACTGCCCCCTTTTCTTCTCCTCCTAACTTTTTGCCCCCCTTGCAAACCCTAATACCAGTTATGCAGCCTTTTTCCCTCACATCAGTTTCCCCCATTTTCCCTTGCATCCCCCAACACCTCCATCTTCTAACTCTCATCAACTCCCCTTTATCCATCCCAAAAATGAACTTTTCGAGTATTGGACTCGTTTTGGGATGTAAATCTCTACCAGACTGCCCCATGCTTCACCAGTAATGTTGGAGAATTTGGGCCAAGTGTTTTGTGACCTCCGTCATACTAAGGGTGTTTTACGCATTACCTTGGCCCTACCCACCCCCATGTTGTGTCAACTGGGTTCTCTTCTCGCAGGTTTGGTGGTTGGGGGTACAGTCTAGATGACTAGGTTGGTTTTTTTTTGGGTTATTTTGGTTGTGCTTGACTCTTTGCAGATCCTCTTTTGATTTGATCCCTACATGGTTGTCACTCTGGTGGTTATTGCGATACTTCCGCGGTGGCAGGTTTCTTCTCCCTGATGGGGATTAGGGTTTGTTACTCTTTTGTGTGTTTTTAGTTTTAGGCATTTTGTCGGTGTGGGATTGGCCCTCCCACTGTTTATCTTGGCCGTTGGTCTTTGTTTGTAATATGTTTTAAGTTTAATACATTTTAGCTTTTCGACCAGAAAATCAAAAGAGAGGCAATTTTAAAACATTTAATAAAGGAAAGGGTCACTATTCGTGTTATGAGCTATTTTCCTTTCCTTTTAAGACAAACTCTAATCCTGGACTAAGCCAATAATTTTAGGCCTTTGCCTTTCGACCTTGGGCTTCCAATCCTTTGCACGTGGAATTTCGCGACGAAGACCACACTCGGCCACACAACTATTTTATTTAGAATTTCGATATAAGAGGTCTTAAGTTTGAATTTCGATAATAACGAGTTTATAACTATTTTATTTCTTTTTTTTTAATATTAATATATCGTCATATCAAAAAATAAAAGGAAAGAAAAGGACAAAAAAAAAAAAAAAAGCCTGGGCAGCTTGTTTGGGCTAAGAAAAGTGGCTGTCAGAGAGGGAGAGAGGCTCTTAAATGCAGGCCATTTAAATATTTTATCATTTTCTGGTAATCTCCTTACCTTCCAAGAAAACCCCAATATTTGGATTACGTAGTTTTCAAATGATTTCTTGTCCTCTCCTCTCACTATTGCCGACTTAATACATTATCTTCTTCTTCTTTTTCCTAAGTCGCAATTTCAGAGAAAAATATTAGTCCGAGGGAAAAATATTAGGAGGGTTGGAGGATTGGCCGATTAGAGCAACTCCTACATTACGGGAACAAAGTTGAATGAGACGATATTATACGAGGGTTTTAATTATTTTTTTAAAGAATCCTGACTAAGCATGCAGTTTAGGTTGCCCTAATAATCTATAGCTTTTCCTTGATAGCTGTTTGATTGCTTGTGCAGTTGTGCACTTGGGACAAAAGAGGATTATTATTTGGTAATGTAGCAATAGCAACAGTGTCTAACAAACTTTCATCTCGATTGATTGGCAGCCAAAATTGTTAGCAATCAGCGGAGGGAAGAGTGCATCCAAAGTGACTTCAATCACAAAAATAAATAATTTACCACACATAAAGAGACACAAAATATAATGTGGTTCTCCAGTTGCTTCTACAAACAAGAAAGTTAAGGTTAGGAAAATGCAAAAACCATCTAATCCAACACCTTTAATTTGATCTTGAAAGATTTTCCGTCATTTTATTACTCCTACAACATCTTCAAGACTTGCACCACAAGACAAATTCCAAATCTAGTAACTTACTGCACAACGATTAGAGTGCATGATTTATGGGAATGTGTTTGTTTCAGGTTTTGAAGAAGATTACGTTATTTCATTCATTGATAAAAATGGCATTACAAATACATATCATGAAGACCTTGGCCTCAAAAGAATCCTTCAACTTAATGTCACTGATCATACGTACAAACTGCAAATTTGTTATTGGTATCTTCAACCTAAGTTATTGGTCCTTAAAATCAAATAACTTAATAAGTAAATTAAAAAAAAAAAAAGCACGAAAGTTCTTAATAATCAACTGACGAACACATGTTAATTCTCATTATAAACCACAAGGATATCCCTAGATTCATTCACATACAAACATATATTGGAGGTCCTCCAACAAGGTTCATTTGCATTATAAACCAGATGAATAAGTATAAACCTGATTGATGAACATGAATGAGTTACTTATGAATTTTGACATTTGCAGCAGCTTTAAATGTACAAATTAATTGAATTCTAAATAAAGGTACGCATATCAAACAATAATAATAGATGAAATGTGCAAAAATATGGATTTGAAAGCCAAACAGGTTACCAAGTGTTAGGTTTTCGGGCGTATTATTGAGATAAATTTAAAGGAAATTGTCAAAAAAGACCTATTTTCTTAATCTTTGCACCAAAATAGGATTTTTGGGATATGCACAGAACATGCGCATGACATACACAACAATATGACGAAAATAGGATTTTCCTAAAAATGGAAATGACCTAATTGCCCTAGTATATAAATGAGTTATTTCCTCCAACCCACTGAGCATTTGCACCTTTCTTCAAAAAGGGTTACTTACACTAATACCCTTTAAGGTTTTTTGAGTTTTCACAAAGCCCCTTACGTTTGAAATATTACACTAACACCCCTTTAGGTTTTAATTCGCTTTCACATAGCCCATTCACTCAAAATTCTACTAACAAATTGACAACTTTACCCTTATAATTAATTACTTAAACAATAAAAAAAGTCTTTATAATTATATATAGAAAGACAATATTAAAAAAATAAACTAAACATTAAAAATAGAAAAACTACCACTCCAAAAACTCCCATGAAATCTCGTCATTTTGACTCCATTGCAAGTCTGCAACCCTAGCCACCCTCGGACACTCCATTGTGTGCTTTCCCTAAAACCACCACACAAGCTTCAACAACAAACTCAAACTCTAAAAAATGAAGAACAACCACCTCTTGCCGATAAAACTGATATAACGGGACAAGAAGACGTCTATAATACAGCGAATAAAGTTGGTCTTGCGTCGTGGGTCAAATTAGATTTGTGGTTAGCCACTCTGCATCGCTTAGCCGTTGCAAGATTGATTCATTTCATACCATAACTTTCATGTTGGGGAATTTGATTTGCTGCGGTTAACTGCGTTCATACCCATTTTCCCAATTTTCAGATCTAGCACTCTAACATCTCTGAATTTGGCTCTATCTTCCATTTACACCTCATCTCTTCCTCTCCCTATCTCTCTCTCTGTGAATTTGTTCGAAATTTTTGTTGGATTCTTTTGGAACGTTGTTTAAGTGTTTAAGTTGATGATTTCATATAACGCAAAGTGTGCAGTGGGTGTACCATAAAGTAGAACTAAACATAGATGTAAAACGTTTAGAAACTAAATTGTATAAAAATTTAGACTTCAAAGATAATTAAGTATTTTGTGCAAGATATTGGGTCACAGCCACCACTTTGTGATGAAGAACTACAACAATAGTAATCTGTTTGATCTTCACCCCGTTATCAGGCATTACATATTTTTAGTAACAATTTTTAATGTTTAATTTATTTTTTAGTATCTTCATTTTCTATATATAATTGTAAGGATTTCTTTATCGTTAATTAAGTAATTAGTTATAAGGGTAAACTTGTCAATTTATTAGAAGAATTTTGACTGAGGGGTTATGTGAAAGTGAAATAAAACATGAAGGGGTGTTAGTGTAATGTCTCAAATGTGAAAGGATTTTGTGAAAACTCGATAAACCTCAGAGGGTGTTAGTGTAATTAACCTTCTTCAAAAATCTCTCTCGCCCAATCCCAGCTCGGAAAACCCTAACCCCCAAACAGTTAACTCAATTATATATCTGGTTAGTTGTAAATGATAAAGTGACAAAGAAAGATGGTGAAGAGAATGACTTACAAGATTCCTTAGCCATGCGTGTGCCACTTTGTATGATTATTCTTGTGCTTATGTTCTTCCTCTTCATGGTTGATCACGTTAAGTTCCTGTTGACCCTAAAAAATATCAAACCTACGTGGCACGCATGCCAAGTAATCAATAAGCTAACTACGTCATTCAGTCGTGTGCGTGGCATGCCAACTCGTCGGTCGAGCTCGACCAGGGAGTAAAATGTGTTGATGTCGCGTTGAGCGCGTTGCTGACTTCTTGATCTTGCGACTGTGGCCAATGAAGGAACACATCTTGGCCTACGGGTTCTAGAGCCTGAAGACAAGGTTGCTAGTCTTGCGAAGTTCACAGATCGTTGGCGCCGGGTTTGGTCACGGTGATTATATTCGTAAGAGTATAAGCATACCGAACTGGCACCAAACTATACGGACACAAGTACTTAAAAGAGATGTATGTCTTGATGGTAAATGCGGTTCGGTCGTCAGAATGCTGAACTCTAAAACTTACTTGTGAATATCCAATCATAAACAACTCGACGTTTCAATATGCCAAGCCCAATAACTCGTAACACCTCACTTCGCCGAGAAGGTTAATGAGATGACCTCTACCAACAAAGACTTGAAAATCCTTGTCGGCCGAGGCTTGGATAGGTAATCAGTCGGCCTCGATGCAGTGTCGTTTATCCAATTTGAAGGTGTTTCACGATCAGCTGATTCTATGGCAACGGTGTTGTTTATCCAAACTAAAGATGTTCACCGGTTGCTTTCACAATGCTGTTTATCCAAACTGAATGTGTGTTGGCGGAAAAAGAAAATAAAAATCTCAAGGTTATGAGAGGTTTCGTGTAGAGCGAGAGTTTGCGCAAGGCAGTTTGTGTGTTAAATTGGAGGGGCCTTGAATGGTGCGATCCTTCTTTTGTTTATAATAGTGAACCTGCTCCTAGCTAAGTTAGAACCACACCCGGACTCAGACTCCTTATCCTGATCTAACTAGGACTCGGCTAGTCCTAATTCAATTGGGACTTTGAACCTACCTCCATAATGAACCAGATTCATTCCCTGACTCTCAGTGCCTTCAGCTTTAACACCCCTGGTAGTATAAGGATTCCACCTTCGCCTTTATCCGAATCAATCATTTTCTCAAAAGAACTCGATTGAAAACCGACTAGATAACTCCTGGTGCCTAGCAGGCCCATGATACCCCCGGAAGACCGTTAGACCAAGAGTCTCGGCTCATGATAACTGTTTGGCCGAGTTTCGACTTTGAAGAAGTGAAATCAAATTCTTAACGTGTCTTTGGAAGACAACGAAAAGTCCCAAATATTCTGTCCACTCAAAGGAATTTATGAAGCACGATTACACGATCTTAATTTTGTTAGACACCCCGCCACAAGGCATCTCCTTGGCATGTTTTTCCTTACTTGAAAATGAAATGCCCACGCCATCATTATAACCTTGATCAGCGAATTTTTGGTCTTTTTGAGACGTGCAGATACTCAAACGTCTCCTCACAATTAAGCTTGCCGTCACACACCATCGTGCAATCTCGATCTGCGAGTTTTTCGGTCCCTTCACTTGGATTTTTTGAATATTCATCATGATTACTAAATCCCTTGATCAATCTTATCCTTCATTTTAAACATTAAACTGTTAGGTCTTCCCCCAAAATGCCTATAAATACCCATCTCTCTTCATTCAAACTTTTACGCTTTCAAAAACCTCAAATCCCTTTGTCATTTTCTCTTAAATCTCTTCGCCATTTTCTCTTGAAAACCAGAATACCACCCTCAATACCCAGAAAACCTTATTCTCCAATGGCTACCAATGCTGTTATCAATAAGTTGGTTGAGGAGTGCAGCAAATGTTAAAACATCATCGATTGAAACACGATCAAAACCATATGGTTTGAAGATGAGCCACACTTCTCACCAAACCCTAGGCCCATTGTTCAAGGACAATGTTCCAGTAGCAATCATCAAAATGCTCAAGGAGCACTGCCTAAAACCCTTATTCTAAGGGTACGACTGGTTGAAATGAGAATCAGCCAGACCCTAGGGCATTTGGCCCTCGACCACTACGGCCTGGGCTGCCTGGGTTATCCGGATGGAGAAATATTTCGGCGACGAATGGAAGGCTCTCGGCATTTTTAATGCCATCAAACTCTTGACTATTAAGATAAGCTTGGATTGAGAGCTTGTGATGGCCGCATTAAGCTTTTGGTGCTCGGCCAGTAACACGATGGTTCTCCCCTTTGGCCCCCTTAGCCCAACGATTCTAGACATAACCACCATACACGGCACCTCCCCAACCGACCTTTTGGTTGATATTTCTCTCACCAGGTACAAATTCGACTGGAACCTGAAAACGGTTTTTGAGGAACGCACCGTCGAAGCTCTGACGAAGGGAGATCAAAGGCCGTCAAAAGAAGAAGAAGTGCAGAAATTATACAAAAACTTTTTTAATTATAACACTTTGATCACCTACTTTGCCTGCTCAGAAGGGGAAAACCTCAAGAAAGGAGAACACAGGGTCTTCTTATTCTACTGGTACAACAAGTATTTCTTTTGTGCCAAGTCGAATAAGTGCCTCGCCGAGAACATGCATGTCGTCGATGCCCTGGCTAGCGGTCACACTCTAGCTCTCAACCCAGCTGTTATTTCCAACCTTACCCGGTGTTTAGCTGAAGCAACCTTGGGGAAAATCGACCTCCATCAAAATAGCCCACTCTAGGTCTTCTAGCTCTAGCTACAAGTCTACTTCTTGACCTTGCGGTCTGAAATCCCAAGTTTTAGTTCCTTCGCGACTATGAGTCTAGAGTTAGCTTCGCGCCCTATCTCTACTCACACAGCTGAAGAAATTTTCAAATATTTCTTCGGCCTAGAAGATTTGTCTGAAGATAAATTCTAAATCTACTGTTGCCGGACATACCCATATTCCATCATTCGTCCATAATCAGCATGGGAATCGGCTGAGGATGCCGATTTTCAGGAGTCCTGGGGGTCATTCATCATAACCCTGGACCTGCCTTATGGCTGCAAAGCTCGGCGAGGTAGTTGGGAGGTCTACCACCCCAATTTTCTAGCTTGCCAATTGGGCTATCTCTAAAGGTGCCCCCTGCTATTCCTTGCATCTCACTCCCTTTTAAACCTAGAACGTATTTCTGGTTCTTTGGAAAAGGAATGCGAGATAGCTGAGGAGTTTGCCGATCGACGCACCAAATTTCGCCTTCGGCCAAGAAACCTAGAATCTCGGTGTGCTGACACATTTGCCAAGTGGTGGAAGGTTTACAACAAGGACCTCTTTCACACACCAGCCGAAGAAATCTTGAAAAAACTTTTTAACAGTCACCCAAAAAAGGTCCTTGCTCTAAAATCCAAAGAAACGGCCCAAGGTATATACCTTCTACTTTCCTCGTCCATTTATTCTCCTTCGAGTTTTAACTTAACTTGGATACAATGTTTCTAGGTAGCCATGTCATCAAGAGGGCCGAGGTGGTGGCGATGGCCGCTGCTAAGAAGAAACTCGCCCCTCATCCAAAAAAGGTGGCAGCTGCTGTGTCGACAGTCGAAATGGAGGGAAATGTTCCCCGGCCCAAAGAACGCGTCAAGAAATTGGCTAAGAAAAGGGAACGGGAGATTCACGTTATCTCCAATCAAACTATGGGGGCAACTGCTCTTAGCTTTTCTTTCCCTCATCTTGTCGTCGAGGCTTCGGTCACGGTACAGCTAGACCCAACAATTGAGCCGGCCATCAATCTAGTTGTTGAGCGGTTTGTGACTTCAGCACTGGTAGCTGCTCTTGCTGAAGCCGGCCTGGCGGCTGCCATCCTGAAGGAAGCGATTCCCTTGACCGATTAGAACTTCCTCCTTAACCCAAAGAAAATTATGCCGGTCATCCTGGAAGAAAATGTATAAAATTTATAATGTTCTTCTATCTGAAACTTCTTGTCTAATGATTGACCTTTTTTTATCTATGATGATAAGAGTTAAAGTCCCCAGCTGGTGAAGAGGTCTTGGTCGGCCGAGAAAATCGCTTTCAATCTCCAATTGGTGGTTGAAACAACTAGTCGAGTTGAGCCTCTCTCGGTCGAAGTTGGTCCCAATCCTGCAGGGGCACCATTAGTTGAACCATAAGCAATAGCAGAGACTCCGGTTCATTCTCAGGATCAAAATCTTAGCATTCCTCCTCAAGAAGTTATTTCGACTTCTGTAAGGCTTGATCACTTTCTCTTGTTAAATTTACTATAACAGGTTTAAACCAAGAAAAATATTAAATGTTAGGTGCCCGATTATTCATTTCACCAAAATTTTACGAGCCAAATGTGTTATCTATATTTCTTGGCTGCCTCAGTGGCCATCGAATATGGATAGCCTCCATCAATCTCATGAATTAAGAGGCTCCCTTAAACACTGGACTCAGCCACTAAGTTCTCTAGGTTCGAGCAATGAACCGGCAAACATGGCCGAAGTGTCCTTTCGGCAGGTCTTAGAGTAAACTTTCCCTTTTTTGCCATTCTTCTGGCTTGATTTTTCTAAACATACATATATCCTTAATGTAACCTTCGTGGGAAGTTGAACTTGATGCTCTCCTTGCCATCTCTTCAGGAACGGTTGGTCCCTCCGCTACTATGCTAGGTTCGACCGAGACCAACGCCATTATTAAGCTACAAGAGCTTTTATCCTTCTCGGCCTCTCAAATCCTTGAACGCAGAAGAATGTTTGAACGACCTTGAAGCCGACAACTGCCTAAGCAATAAAGTTGTCACTCGATTGTCTTCTATCCTAGAACGAATCTGGTGTATTCGAGAGAGCTCTTCAGGCCGAAGACGATTGGAATGCTGCAATGGTTATTCTAGAAACTCTTCGTTCAAATGTCGAGGTACTAAAAGCAAAAAAAAAAAAAAACAACTGGTCGACCTTGATCGTCAAATTGCCGAACTCCAAAATCGAAGGTCGGCAGTTGCCTCACAGCTTGCAAAGGATTTCGAGTCAAACAAATCTCGCTTGATCGAATACGCGGCTAGCGTGAAGCGGATCGAGTAGTTGAAGATGGATAAGAGAAATCGGCAAGTTGAGGTCATAATGGGTGAAGTGAAGTGGTTAGAGTTGAAGGCCGCCCTTGAAACCTTTCTTCCTTCATCACCGTAGAACTGTTTAGTTGTAAATTGGTTGGCCAACTTTATTAGTACTTTCTTTTCACAAACTTAATGAAATGAACTTTTATTCTTGCATTTCCCAAGTGACTGGGTAATATTTCTTGAAAAATTTCCCATTGATTGGTAGTTTATGAATTAGACCAGTTCAATCTTTAAGGTGGTATGCCCCTTGCTGAGAACTTTATGGACAATGAACGGTCCTTCCCAATTCGGTGACCATTTCTCAAATCTAGGATCTTTGATTCTTACGGGCAACACGATGTACCAAACTAACTCTCTTACGCCGAACGTTTTGTGTCTGACTCGTTGGTTATAGGCTCGCTCGGTAATCTTTTTCTGTGCCACCAACAAATTATAAGCATTGAGCTAAGCTTCCTCTAGGTCTTCTAACTCTTGTCTCATAGATTGATTGTATTCAACGCTGAACATACTACTTTGTTTAATTACTCGCAATGAATTTATACCTAACTCGACCGATAACATTGCGTTGTGTCCATAAGTTAACGCATACAGGATTGTCCCTGTTGTCGACCGGAGCGAAGTCCGATATGCCCATGAAACCTCGTTTAACTTTAAATGCCATATACCAAGCTTCTCTTTTATCATTTTTTCAAGAATGCCAATCAACACTTTATTACTTGCTTCAGCCTGTCCATTTGCTTATAGGTAATACGGCGTGGACTGTCCGAGGCGAATTTTTAAACTTGCCGTGTACTCTTTGAACCTGCTGGATGTAAAGATTGTACCATTGTTTGTTATGATTGTTTCTAGGTACGCCGAATTTGGTTACAATATTTTCTTCCATAAAATTACAAACCTCTTTAGACGTTAACTCGGCGTATGACTTTGCTTCGACCTATTTGGTGAAGTAGTATATTGTGACAAGTATCCATGCATGTTTAGCTGATCTGAAAGACGACGTAATTTTGCCTATTACGTTCATGGCCCATCCTCTGAACTGCTAGGGTTTGGTGATCGAGTGAAGTAATTCTGCCAGGGCTCGTTATATAGGCCCATGAATTTGACATTCTACACATCGTTGTGCATACTCGATACAATCCTTCAATATACTCGGCTAGAAATAGTTGTGTCATCGAAGCAGCCAACGCATCTTGCACCCAGATTGATGAGCCCCGCAAATTCCTTCATGTACTTTTGCAATTGCTTGGGCAGCGTCTTGCGGGCCGAGAATAATAACAATAAACCTACCTTCACCTTTCCGGTACAACTCGCTTTGATACAACACATAATTTATGGCATGGACCGTTGTCCTACGATTGTGTTTGTCATTAGGGTTATCAAGATATCGTATGATTGACCTTCTCCAGTCGTCTGGTAATGTCTTGACAACGTAGACGTCTATAAAGTCATCTCGTTCTAACAATAAAGGTAAGGACATCACTCGTGTACAGATCACATAATCGTGTTAGAGAACCTGTTGATTGACCAAGGCCTAGTGTGATTGTTGTTCTACAGGTATTGCCCGGCCTAACTCGCCCCCCTAGGAGTTGTGTGCTAGAGGCTATTTGAGCTAACTCGTCTGTGTCGGTATTTCGAATGCGGGAAATGTGTTTGAACATGTTACCATCGAATAAGTCGGCCAAATAGCTAGCAACCATGTGATAGGGTGCCAGAGTACAACTCATGCAGCAGAAAGTTCCATTGAGTTGGTTAATCATAAGTTCTGAATCGCTAAGGACGAGTACGCAAGCTACCCTTAAGTCGTGAAGGACGTTGAGGCTGATGATAAGGGCTTCGTATTCAACCTAATTATTTGTACAATCAAAATCAAGCTTGAGAGAAAAATACTAGCGGTGCTGATCTGGGGATTAAATGATGATTCTAACACCAGTTGAGGCTCAAGTACTGGAACCATCAAAATACATTGTCCAATAATTGTCACTCATTTCCACCATGCCGATTTTGACGTCCTTGCTCCCGAAACCATATGGAGAAGGATGTTGAGCTAAGAAATCGACAAGTGATTGCCTTTTGCCGGCTTTTTGTGGCACGTATTGCAAACTGGATTCAGACAGTGCCATTGTCCATTTCCCAATTCGGCCTTTGAGCATTGGTTGAGTAAGCATATACCGAATAACATCAGTCTGGGCGATGACCTGAATGATGGAATAAAGCATGTAATGCCGAAGTTTAGATGTAGTAAAAAACAATGCTAGGCAGAGCTTTTCTACGGTTAAATAATTGATTTCAGGTGAGTTAAGATTCCAGCTAAGATAAAAGATGGCTTGTTCATGCCCGACATCATTGTCTTGTGCCAGAAGGCAACCAATGGACTCTTCGGTCGCCAAAATGTATAGCTTAGGAGGTTTACCACGTCGAGGCGATACAAGGACGGGTGGGGTTGTAAGGGAAACCTTGATTTGTGTGAAAACCGCTTGATGTTCTTCAAGCCACTCAAACTTGTCTGAATCCTTGAGTTTCAAAAGTGTAGATAACACCTTCATTTTTCTAGTTGAATTAGCTATGAATCGACGGAGAAAGTTTATCTAGCCGAGTAAATACTGAAGTTGCTTTTTGGTCGTCAGGAGTGGAGCGTCGATGATTGCGCGAGTTTTGTTTTCGTCCACTTCTATGCCACGATGATGCACAAGGAAACCTAAGAAATTGTCGGTTGATACGCCGAATGAGCATTTAGCTGGGTTCATTTTAAGGCCATGTTGGCGCATACGGAGGAAAACTTGCTGAAGGTTATCTAAATGGGTTTGGTGGCGTTTCGATTTGGCGACTATGTCGTCGATATATGCTTTTATGATTATACCAATCAGGTCATGAAAGATGGTATTCATGGCACGTTGGTACGTGGCACCAGCGTTTTTAAGGTCCAATGGCATGACTACCCATTCGTATGTCCCTGAGTGCCCCCAGACAACCAAAGACAGTTTTGTGAACATCGGCTTTGGCGATAAAGATCTGATTGTAGCCAATATGGCCGTCCATAAAGGATAACATTTGATGATTGGCCGCGGTGTCAGTTAACAAATCTGAAATTAACATCGATATTCATTTTAGGGGTTGCCAGATTCAAATTACGAAAATCGATGCAAATGCGTAGAGCGCTGTTTTTCTTTAACACTGGTACGATATTTGCTAACCATTCGACGTATTAAGCTGTCCGAATGAACCCAGCTTTTAAAAGCTGAGCTAGTTTGTCTTTTATGTCGAGTTGTACTTTGGTTGAGAATCACCGAAGGGGTTGGCGAAAAGGGTTACAACCAGCTTTGATGCGTAATTCATGCTCGACAAGGTTCAATGTAGACCAGGCATCTCATTGAGCAATTTACTAAGTTTAGTTTTCATGGATAGGGGTAACAATGCACTAACAAATAACTGTCGAGGGTCATCGATCATTCCAACATTTATTTCTTCTAATAGGTCTTTAAATTGTGGCCGATTGTCTTCGAGCTCGGCCAAGGCAGCTTGAACTTTATCAAAGGATAGGATGAGACCATTATCTCATTCGATGAGAAACTCCACGAGTGGGCCAGCAGTCGTTCCATAGTAGGTGAAACTGAAGCCCAGCGTTCGGCGTGTTTGGTATCAGACATCGGGATTGGTAATGAGGTCAGCTAATCGAGTCTCGCCGAATCCTGTTAAATAGTCTCGACGCCAACCTCGATGGCTTTTTGAATCGAAATCCGAGTCGACTGTCGTTCATCGTTGAGATCGTGTAAGGTGATGTAGCCGACGTGGTCGTCATAGTAACGTGCCTGGATCATGTTAGCTTCGAATGGCTGACTATCGGCCGGATGAACCATGACCGATTTACTGTCCCAGAATATGAAGACTTGATACAATGATGAAGGGATATAGCCTATTTGATGTATCCAATCCCAACCGAGCAATGCATTATATTCAATCTTCGAGTCGACGATGAATAATGCAGTCATGTGATTGCGACCAATGATATTGACTTCTAACGAAAGTACCCCCTTGGTCTGGGATTTGTCTCCGACGAAGCTACTCATGGTGACTCATGATGGGATAAGTTCGTTGTTAGAGTGACGTAATGCTTTCATGATGGAGATGGGCATGATGTTGACCGTTACTCCACATTCGACGAAGATTTTGGAAACTGTATATCCTTCGATGTGTGCTGTGACATACAATGACTTTAAATGATGGAGATTGGCTAAGAAAAAGTGGGGAAACAACTCGGCAAGAGCTGCTTTGAGTTTGTCTTCTTTGCTTACTTGCTCGTCTTTCTCCATGATGACGAAGTCAACTTGCGTTGCTTCTTCGGCAACCACATCACCATCCAAGAAATTTGGTTGGATCGTGGTTGGCTGAAATTCAATCGGTAGAACATGGACCATGCTAATTTCTATGTTGTCAAGAACCGAAGGGCCCATTGGTTATGGTCGTCGTTTTCCAGATTATCAAGCAAAGTGTCATGTTTTGGAATGTCCTCGACCTGATCATTTTTTTTTTCAAGTAATTGTTCCTATGGTGCATCCAGCATTCCCATTTCATTCTGATTGTTATCCTTGAGTTCGCTCGACGTTGGTGACCGGTCTTGTCCTTGCGACGCCTTACAGGCAAGCTCTTGATAGGCAATTCGAGCATCCCTCATGTCTAGGTAAGCATCTAGCCGTGCCATGCGTTCTTTCTCATCAGTTGTCAGGCCGAAAAGAGATACAGCTGAGAAAACTTTAAAATGGTATCGTAAATATTGAAGGTCTTCGAGGGAGAAATGAAGCTCAGTAGTATCTAATCAGTATATAGGTCGACTTTGAAGTTGAGAACTCAAGCTTCTTGTATATGCTGGAACCTGGTCTTCATTCCCAGATTAGTAGTCTTTTGAATAATTTGCTCGGCATCAGGGTAAGTTAGTGCCTAGTCGAGGGCCTCTTGACACGATTTTGGTAAGCCATACAGGTCATTAGCGGAATAATTCTCGTGAAATTCTCGCATGTACTCCAAGGCTTCACCAAGAAATAAGGGGTGTAGATTTCGTCGAACCTTTATTAGTGGTTCTTGTGAAGGCAATAGAGGAAGTTTGGTTTCCACTTCATTCCTGAGATATTTTAAACGAGCCTTCATTTCCCTAGGCCGAATAAGGAGTTTGATGCACTTCTCAGACTCTTCTATCGTGGTCTCAAAATTTTGATCAATTGCATTCTTTCCGTGAAGTGATTCGACCATGATTGCTGGGGGCTGTCGATCATCTTCATTATCTGTTATTTCTTTCAGCTGCCATTTTGTAGCCGAGGTAGCTTGAGCCGCTTGTCGATGGGCCATGAAGTCTATTCGTTGATGCTGGTATTTCTGCAATTTGGACAATGTGGTATACATGCCAATAGAAGAATTGTAACTATACCACCGTTGGTTTCGTGGCTCGGGCGGCTTAAAGGTATTTTGGCTCACTAAAGAACTCGAGCTGCTAGAGTTTCGAGCATAATAGTCATCGTTATAAAACGATGTGTTAAAATTAAGGCGCTGTCTAGCCGAAGGTTGCTCATCGATCTGTGTCTGATGGCCAAGCCTATCGAAAACTCTCTGGCGTTATCCTGTGCCGACCATCTTTTAGGTGTCGTTGAGGCCGTTGTATTATAGCCTGAGGTGGTTTCTTTTTTGGCTCGGTGAAGATGACATTTACTTTACACCGACTACATAAAATCACCGGCCCATCCGCTTCTTCTGCGCTGGAGTCTGACATGGGCTCAACGACATCTGGTCCTGAAAAATCTGTAGGTCGCTTATTTGAAAATAAATCAATCTTGAGCCGTTGTCAAGAGTTCTGCTTTAGGACGTGTTGCATTGGAATGAACTCAGCCTTTCCTTTGCCTTTGTCTTTAGCCAGATGAGGATTTACCACATTTATTGTTGTCGTAGGAAAATGGTCAATGTTGACGCCCATTTTCTTTTCTGGAACTTAATTTTACCATTATCAATCCAGCTTTGGATGACGTCTCGAAACACGACGCAATTGTTTGTCGTGTGCTTGTTCGAGTTATGGTACTTGCAATACGCCTTTCTTTCAATTCTTTGGCTTTGGGGATATTATGCCTAGGCCGAAGTTTGATAATTTTGGCAAGTATCAGTTGATAAAAAAGGGCATTGGCCTTAGTAATGTCGAAAGTATAAACTTTCGCTATCTTGACGGGAGACTTTTCAGGGGTTGAGCGAGTCTTGGCATCTTTGTGATTGGCATCAGCCAACGCTTTGCATATATATAGTTTGTCAATTATTATTTCGGCTGCGTCTATACTGGTATATTTTTCAGCTTTGGCCAATGCATAACTGACTGTGGGGTTTTTGAAAATTGTTCCTATGGACAGGGACTTCCAAGCCTTCTCTTCTCGAAGTAAATAATCGTATTGCTCGACATGTTGAGCTAGTTCATACATATCATGGAAGTTTTCCCCTAGGAATTTCTTCTTGTACTCCACGTCCAACCCATTCAAAGCGAACCTAACAAATTCGACTTCAGGGAGAGGTACTCGACACCAATTTCTAGCTGATTTAAAACATTGTAAGATAGTCTATTGGTGACTCATCATATGCTTGAGCCATCATGGCTAATGAAGAAACTGACATTTCCATCCTCGGCCGATAAAATTGCTTATGGAAAATTCGATCAATTCCTCCCAACTTTGGATGGAGTTAGGTGGGAGGTTGATGTATCATGCGAATGCGGAGCTTGTCAACGAAAAGTTGAATAGTCGCAGTTTATGGAAGTCACTATTAACATCTTTGCATTGTGCAATGAATCGAGCTACATGTTCTAACGAGGACAAGGACGATTCTCCAGCAAAAAGGCTGAAATCTGGGATCTTAAAGGCTTTAGGATATTCAAACTTCTCTACATAAGCTGGGTATGGATGGATGAATTTTGGAAACTTCAGCCCCTTTTTCAAGGTCAAATCGATCATTCTTTGGATCTTGATCATATCGATGGATGTTGTTTCTTCTCTTTGGTCGAATCCGTCTGATCTACTGCTTGATCCTCTCTTTTTTTCCAAGTCGATCGTTTTGAGTCGAGCAGATCCTGTCTCAGCCTGTATTGTTAATAACAGATTACTCATAAGTGGAAGTTGTCGGGAACGATCAACGGGGTCACCTTTGTAAACTTTACTAACCAATAGTTCAAGCAATTTGTTGTGTGACTTGTCATTACTGCGTATTACCTCAAGTATGCTTTTTACTTCTCGACTGAAATTCTGAGATTGCTCTTCAAGTCTTCTTCGGAGAAATAATCTAGTCGGTGGATCAAAACATTCGCCACCATCCTCATCGCAGTCTTCGATTATTCCTTCGACAAAAATTGCTTTTGTCGCTATGGTGGTGACGTCTGTATCATGAGCTTGTCTGCGAGATTAACTTCATTTTCTCAGTGTGTCGCACTTGTGGCTTCGGGTGTGATGGCAACATGAGGATTCTGTGCTTGTGACAGGCCATCATGATTTAGGTTTTGGACCATAGGTGGAAGGTTAGTCGCTGATTTACCCATCCCTATTTTCTTTTTTACTGACCGTGTCTCAATGGTCATGAACTTCATAGTTTTAGCACTGGGTCCCATTGGGCATGCCAAAATGTCGACCCTAAAAATTACCAAGCCTGCGTGATGCGTAGGCCGAGTAATCAATAAGCTAACTAGTCATTCGGTTGTGTGCGGGCGTGCCAACTTGTCAGCCGAGCTCGGCCAGGGAGTAAAATGTGTTGATGTCTCGTTGAGCACATTGCTAACTTCTTGATCTTGTGACTGCAGTCGAGGAAGGAACACATCTCGACCTTCGGGGTCTAGAGCCTGAAGACAAGGCTGCTAGTCTTGCGAAGTTCACAGATCGTCAGTGTAGGGTTAGATCACTGTGATTATATTCGTAAGAGCATAAGCATGCCGAATTGGCACCAAACTATACAGACATAAGTACTTATAAGAGATGTATGTCTTGATGGTAAATGTGGTTCGGCCGTCAGAATGCTGAACTCTAAAACTTACTTGTGAATATCCAATCATAAAGAACTCGGCGTTTCAATATGCCGAGCCCAATAACTCGTAACACCTCACTTCGTTGAGAAGGCTAATAAGATGACCTCTACTAACAAAGACTCGAAAATCCTTGTTGGCTAAGACTTGGATAAGTAATCAGTCGGCCTCGACGCAGTGCTGTTTATCCAAACTAATGGTGCTTCGCAGTCGGCTGATTCTACAACAACAATGTTGTTTATCCAAATTGAAGATGTTTGCCGGTTGCCTTCACATTGCTGTTTATCCAAACTGAAGGTGTGTTGGCAGAAAAAGAAAAAAAAAATCTCAAGGTTGCTGAGATGTTTCGCGTAGAGGGAGAGTTTACGCAGGGCAGTTTGTGTGTTGAATTGGATGGGCCTTGAATGGTGCGATCCTTCTTCTATTTATAGTAGTGAACCTACTCCTGGCCAAGTTAGAATCACACCCGGACTCAGACTCCTTATCCTGATCTAACTAGGACTCGGCTAGTCCTAATTCAATTGGGACTTTGAACCCACCTCCATAATGAACCAGATTCATTCCCTGACTCTTAATGCCTTCAGCTTTAACACCCTTGGTGGTATAAGGATTCAACCTTCACCTTTATCCAAATTAATCATTCTCACAAAAGAACTCGACCAAAAACCTACTAGACAACTCCTAGTGCCTAGCCAACCCATGAGACCCCCGGAAAACCGTTGGACCAAGAGTCTCAGCCTATTTTGTTACTCTCGGCCCAAGTTGTCATTTTGGGCCCAAACAGTTCCTCATGTGTTGAGCATTGAGGAGTATCCACACTGATACACGGATGACAGATGATGGAGAGAGAGCTTCGACTGTGCTAGCAAAGTAGCAAGATCTCTCCCTTAGAATAATTTTTTATGTGGCACACTAGGATGTTTTTGGCTAGGGTTCCACTCTCTTTTCTCTGAGGGACTTATAAAATAATATCAGAGAACATATATATATTTGTGAAACCCTGGCCGTACAGCTTTGGTGGCTTGACACCAAGGAGTCCTACACTTTGTGCCAAGTCCATCACTAAGCCCACTTGAGCTTGTGACCTGGATCCTTTTTAATTAACTAAAGCAAAAGCTTATCTCTACTAATTAATAAAACATTCATTGTCAACCAAAACTCTATGAAATTACTAGTTTAATCCTCTAATTAAAATATAACATGAATAAGAAATATGGAACTTTAACGAAAAGCTCCCAATACTATTTGCTTTAATGAAAAACCATATTTTTACTCTAAAAAGTCAATCTTGGTACTATTCACCTTACCCTTTATTTTGTCCTTATCGTTAAAACTCAAAGTTTTCAAGCCATTTTCATTAGTACTCCTTAAGAAATATAGGGCAGAAATGTAATTTTACACAACTAAATTTTGCTGTTTTTTTTTTCAAATCTTCACCTACATGTAATCCTAACATATCTCTAATTAAAATAAAATAAAAATAAAAAATAAATAAACTTCCCTACTCCCACAATCTCTATTACTCTCTTCATCTCTCCTTCTATTTCAAAAACAAAAATAAAAAAGTTTCTCACACACTGTGTGTGTGCCCGTATGCTAGTTTTAATTAAAATCTTGTCCAATAGGTCCAAATAAGTAATCCAATATAATTACAATTAATTATATCTCATCATCAATCTAACGTTGTTAGTACTATCATATAGGTGTGTGACCTCTTAGGTTCTAACTAAAGTTGAAAAAAAATTAATTAATAAATTGATTTAACTCACAAGCCATGAGTGACACATAGCAGCATTTCTTGGCTAACTGGATTAGATAGAAGTATACATGAACTAATCATGATACTCTTTTGAAACTTGATTGGAGTTACAATTCAATTCAGTTCTTCTATCATCCATATTCGATCAAGATTTATGTGTCATAAATTAATGTCAAATCACATATACATCACCATGATGCATCTCATATTTAATTAGTTCTTACAAAACATAGTTTGATCAACAAGTACTCTAACTGAAATTTTTGAGGTGGATCCTCAAGTGGTTTCAAGGGATATCTCCTTCTATTGAACAACTACCAGAAGGTGCTAGATTCCTTATTGCATTCATGTACCGCCATACTCATACACGTGAACCCAAGCAACACACTATTAGGCCCTGTGAGCTAGTGAGGGCTTTGAGGTGAAGTCAAAATTCATTTCTATAAGCACAAGGTATCCAATGATGCTGAGGTCCAAGAACTATTTGCATACTACAACTCAAAGCTTGGTAACGTTTGACATGTAGTAAGCATCCATACGTTTAAGCTTCTTGGGTGGTCAGTGTTAAGTGAACTTGTTTAATAGACAAGCACATGTATATCAACCACGTGTCCAACACGCATAGCACGAGACCATGCTAACTTTAATGCAATATACATATGTCTTTCCGAATAGTCAATGTCCAGTTAACTTTCCAAATGGCTAGGAACTTTGGTTAAGGACTAAGTAACTATAGAATACAAGTCTCCATGCCCTAACCTCATTTAGAACCTTGCTTCCATATCTAAAATCCAATGGAATCATTCATAGTATATTATTTATATAAATAAGCCAAAACTCATGAATGAATTAATCTTATCCTATTTTTAATTAATTAAAATGAAATTAGTTACATAATATCCACTATTACAAAATTGGCTTTTAGGGTACAACTCTAACACAAAGACATATTGGGCAAAACCAAACAAACCGATCTTAATTCCTTTTTGAATTTTGTACCGCAAGATGTAGTTGAATTAGACCCAATACAAGATCATGAAATAGGACCGGAATTGAAACAGGCATCCAGATTCATTAACCAAGTCAAATTTAGAATGTGAGGCATGACACACACAACACAATTAATGTATCCTTTTCTCATTGTCATTGTTTGTCTTGGAATCAAAGTCTAATTAGTTTGAATGGTTTGCAGGTGACCTCACGAAAAAGAAATCGCAAATGGGTTCTAAAGGGACATACAATTATGACAGAGAAATCCCATCTTCTGAAATTTTCACATAAAGCAATTCAGTTGTTGGATTGGAGACGCATTTAGCTTTGTAGGTTAGGTTTTTCTGAATGCCCTAGTGCTTTTTTTCTTGCTTTATTCTTCTTCATTTATATACTTGCCTCAACCCACAACTACTACTTTGTTGGTGGATATCATGTATCATCAAACTTTGTTGCCCATCTTTCCTTGAAACAAGGCTGTCATTGCATCATGCTTTCAATTTCAATGGCTCTACTCCATCATCTCAACATCAACTTTTTTCCCCCCTTCTGTTTTTGCATTTTTATCAACCCCATTATCATAGCCAGTGCTCTTCAACCTGTTCATCTTAATATATATAATTAATCATGATTAATTATTCTTTTTCTCATTGATCTAAACTAGATTCACTAAATTAATCATATTTACACTAAATTATTAGCCACCTGAAAAGAAGGCAATAGACTAAAATGTTATGTTATAAAAAGAACAAAATTGGAGTTGAGAGATGATGCCAAGGAGGATCTTGACAATAAAAAGCAGAAATCATTCAAGTTTTCAAAATGGCTGTACACATATGTAAAATAAATTAATCAATTAAGAAAACCTCCTTCACATGAAGTGGGCAAAGTTAATTGCATCGATGATTAAAGCAATCCAATTTTTAAAATGTTTTTTCGTCAGGTATATACGTATGACTTCCCCCTCTGATAATAGTCAAACTTTACTTGACAATATCCCATCCAACATGCATGCCTCTCACTTAAGATATTGATTCTTTGGACAAGAAAGATCATTTCAAATAACTCTTTCATTCACACATGTATGCTTTCCATCTGGATCCCTTGTGATTGAGATCAAATCGGTGTATTTAATTTAGGCCACACGGTGAGGACTGAGGAACCATGATTATGTTGGTGATAAAGATTGGTGATTAATTAAGAGCATATTCACCCGAAATTTTTAGGTTCGATTTCTGTTTTTCTTAATATCGCTTACATTAAAAATTGTAAGATTAATAAACAGAAGGAAGCATCTTTACTGTAAAATTGTTTTTAAAAAGAAGCATATAAATATATATAGTACATTATTCTAAGTGACTATCACCAAAGCCCATGCCAAGAACAAGAAGGAAGCATCTTTACTGTAAAATTGTTTGGTACATGCTATATATATTCCACTTTTCATAAAGTCGTCTTCATATATGTATGTGTATAGGTGCAGTCAAGAATCATGGTTTCTCTATAATTGTGGAGTAGTTGTACACTGTTGGAGCTTTTGATTGATGCGATTCCAATGCCACTGGTTTATGTGTTTTAAACTGTGCTCGAACTGCTCATGTTTTGCCTTGTCAACTCACACACCACCACATGGGCTTTGTGCGCTATTTTAAATTTGCACAACATAGAAACTCACTTAATGACTCCTACATCATGTATTGATGTTGGTTAAGGTTATGTCAAAAATCAAGATGTCCAAATCTTGTTTCAACTTAGATGGAGACGGTAAAAATATTAGGTGTCAATGTAAGAGTCGGGTTATAATGATACGTTCTACTCAATGATACTAATTTTATACAAGATGTAACCGTTGCAAGATTCACTTGATTATTACATATAAGATCTAAAACCTTTTAATTTTTTGGGCCACTTAATGTCAGTGGTACATACCATGGAAGAAAAATTGGTCAATATAGATGACTCACTTATACAAAATGGAATTGAGAAAATTTTGATCGGTAACATGTGTATGCACATATATATACGACGAGAGTTTTATTGGTAAATTTTTGTAATTTTTTTGGTTGAGTTCAATAATCATATTAATCATAAATTTAACAAAATTAACGATATTGAGAACTGTCATGCATTAGTATCGTTTCACAATATGACCGGAATATTTTTATTTATTTAACTTATTGTTTATTGTACGGCATTGAATTAAGGAGGTAAAATATATAGTTAGGCATGCAGTTGAGTCCAAGAACCAAGATGTGTTATGTTTTGGACCATGTTGGCTAGCTGAGGCCACATGTTTCCATAAAAACCCAGTCATTTTATTCATGGACAGATAATATGACAAAGCATTAGTTGTTTCTGTAGCATGAAATTGACACAAAATAATGACATATTTATGTTAGTTATTAGGCATACCTGCGGAGATGATGCTAAGTCCTTATGAATAATAACAATTACAATAATATATTAATAAAATAATGATCCTAATCCAGAATTGGTGCCTGCCTGCCTTGCCTCACATGGTCCCTACTAATACTGCATGCAGCTGTGCAATTCTTGTCCTCCCCAAACCATTAAGTAAACATGTTCCAATCACTATGGCTTATCCTAAGTTTAAGAAAATGTGCCATTTCATTGAGTTGAATACACCAAAATTATAGAGATTAGATTATGCATATATATTGCAGAAGAACCGTCTTCTTCAAGGGATATGAGCAGACAAAATTCAATTGATAATTTCCAAACCCAAGTTAAGTTAAGGTTTACAAAATGTTACGGAATTAGTGATTTACTGAAAAGGAAATTATTTACAGTAAGTAATCTATGATGATTATTATTATGAATGAATTCCAAGATTAATAGTTGTCTCTCTTTTGGTGAGCTTACTTTAGTCATTGCAACTGTTGGGATAGAGAATTGAGCTCAACTTTTGCAAAAGTTCAACTTCAAACATTGAACCAACAATCAAATATATAAGACAAAATACAAGATAAAGAACTGGCAAACTTCTTTTCTGCAACGAAGCAGTCTACCACCTAGCATTCCCAACACCGACCAACCCTCCCACATTTCCCTAGCTTAGTTACCTAGTCGTGCAAAACTCAAGACTATAAACACCATATATACGTTTATCTGCATGCATGCTAAGTATATAGAAAACTGAAGCTTTGATTTTGTAGTTGCAGACGTAAATTTACGCAACTCAAGTTCACGCTGAAAGAAAGGAAATTGAGTACTATTGATTTCCTTCACCACTCCAAAGAAAGGATCCGGCGATTATATGGTTTTAATTTATAAATACATAATATTTTTCTAATTCGCAAGGGACCTGCAGTTAAAATGACGATTAAGCAAATTCACATATGCTTCCAATAAAAAAAATGTTGTCATGTTATCCTATGTGATAAGTGTAGTGTTACTCATGTTTGATTTGTTAAGTAATTAAGAAAAGTGTTTGAGTTCCACGTAACTTAATTGCATCGCATAGATATTAATAATTCAAGATGGTTGGTGTTGCGTATGTTTAAATTTCATCTCGTCTACGTTGAAAGAAGGGCTTGGTCAGAAAATGGCCTAAACCAAACATTTAGTCTTGTTACCCCATTTTGATAAGGACTTGAGAAAATTGAATCTACACGTACTCCAATGAGGCCAAAAACCTATGGGGAAAAAAGCCTATCTGTTAAAGAGCACCTCAACAGTAATCATGGAAAACAAACAAGAGAAAAGGAAGGATAACCCATTTGCTTTGCTTGAATATTCCCTCTCCAACACCAAGCTAAAACTCTATATTGTATTTAGTGAATGTCTATTTCACACTTGTCAGAGTGTAACTTTGCAATATGTTTTGGTACTTTTCACATGCAACTTCCCAAAGGAAAAATATGCCAATTCTTGTGAGTGACTATTGTTTGTTTGCAAGCTTTGTTGGATTCTACCAAGAGAGATAAAAGATGTGAGAACCATGCATGATTCTTGGTTCTTTGTTAGTGCATGTGTGTCTAACGCGTGAACGGCATTAATGCATTTGGGTTTTCCAAGCGCAAGAGAAGGTGTGACTCGGTGTGAGAGCGATGCACAGTGAGTTTTCGAAAAGAGTGACTAATTTTTTTTATTAAAATTTGGCATCGGTTCATAATTTGCATCGTAATTTAGATTTAGTTTCTGTGTTGAAAACTTGTTAATTAAGGTCTTTGAATCTAACAAAATGTGCATGACTGGATCCTCCCTGAGATTTTTCATCAATTTGATTATGCGGCAGGACACATGATCCACAATCTCTCACTGAACACAAAGTGATCTTTTCAATGTAGGCTGGTTTGGTATTGCTGTGCTTTGAAAAAAAGCTGTTTCTGCTGTGCTGTGAGAATAAGCAGCTGTGAAATAAAGCAGCAGAGTGTTTGGTAAACTTTTTTGTAAAAGTGCTTTTGAAAAAATAAAATAGTATTAGAGTGTTTGGTAAACTTTTATGTAAAAGATGTGGAAAAAAGCCGGTTTTTCAAAGCTGGGTTTTTAGAACACTACCACATGACTTTACTATTCCACTCAAATTATAATACGAGATTGTTTTATTAATACAAATTAGAACTAGGATATATCAAACATGCCGTCCTCATATTATAACACATAAAACAATACACCACGTCATTTGTGTTCCTCACACCCATATATAAGAATTTATCCCTTCGCACATTTTTAAAATTGGATATCTGAAATCCACATGTATACCACATTATCAAACTAATAGAATACTCGAGAAATATTGCACCATTTTTTTACGTGTGAAAAGACTTAAATAACCGTAATTAAAACCAAACCCTATACCTATATAGTTCTCATTGCTCATGACCCCCTTTACCACCAAATATGATTTTTTCTTTTTTTTTTCTTTTTTCTTTTTTTTTTTTTTAGAAATCGGTGTAGATGCATTTTCAATGATTTATTTCTCAAAAATAATTATTGGATCAAGTTACCAAATTAACACATTTTCGTATCATTAAAAGGCAAAGTTCTATTTATCTTTTGCATTTACATAATTATTAAAAAATGTTTCGTAAAACATTACTTAGACGGGTCCTAGGCAGTTTGAAACAAAATGTAACCAATTCGATATTAATCAAAGTGACATGTAAAGTTTCAAGAAAGAAAACAAGTTGGATGTTTCGTTTCTCAATTGAGTTGAAGAATCCAAAATAAATGGTGGCTAGATATATAGATATCGGGAATTAGGGTTTGAAAGGGACAATGCATTTCTCTAGCTATCCTTACGAGAGAAAGGCTAGCATTCCAAATAAAGAGAGCTTAGAAAGAGGGAAGCAAGTTAGTTGAAGTAATCATATTCCATTGGCACCCTTGAAAGGAATGAGAGGCTTCTCTTGTTTGCATTTAAGGTCAATATATATAAATGGTGCCAATTACGACTACGCAAAATAATTTCAATGAATTCCAGCCCATGGCATTACATATTCCCCTCATCATCAATCCTTGCTTACCTTGCTATCTCCATGGTCCCCATGAAAGTGAAATCAATTTGATGAAAGCTAAAAAAGAATTCATATATATAAGGGTTTTGATTAGTGTGGGACAAATATATTTTGCTTCCTAGTGTGGACAAAGGCCAATTCAAAAGGGAAGTTTCATGGGTCTTGCCTCGTGCTTGAGTGGTTAGAAAAAAATGAAAAGGTAGCTACAACCCATGAGTCATAACCTCATAATAGTTGGTTTAGCATCGTGGTCGTGTTAGATCATCATCACACATTATATTACCACCAAATCGCTTTCTTTATACGTATTGCTCAAGGCGTATATTCTTGTTTTATCATATAAGTATACTTATGCATGCATGACACAGTTCTCTAATTGTTGGCTTCCCAATAACCATTTAGAAAGTGGACAACAAATCAGATTGATTACTTCTAGCTGCTCATCCCTAATCCTATGTGTTTTTTTAATTAATTAAACCCTTGGTGTTGGCCGACAATGAGTATCAAACTACTCAGATCAATTTTATATGATATTTTAATTACCTGTTACAGATTAGTTTAACGTTGAATTCGACGATAAAATTCATATATGTCTATTTGCTACTTGCTACAATGCTTTTAAACCGTGCACACTACATATATCATGACAATATTTCTAATTCACATATCACAATAAGTACAAGTAGGTAAAGTTGAGATGATTAGGTTCGTATATATTATTTGGGCAGCGTAATTCACATTTTTTTTTACTTCTTACATAATTTTATTAGTCTTTATCTATTGATCTTATTCAATTCATTCTATCCAATAACTGAAATTGAGAACTATGATCTCTCACTTCTCAATTCTTCAATTCTTCATCTTCAATTCATTCACCCATATTTTTATTTTTTTACCATTTTCTTCTTTTCTCACCTTGTATTTTCTTATTTGCTTCTGTAAGCATCTTCATCATCATTTTTATTATATTTTTTAATATATTTAGGCAAAGTTGGAGAACAGAGAAAGGTTCAAAATATCATAGTCGCATCCATGCATATGACATACACAAGGGCTTATATCACCGCGTGTCCTCTCGTGAATATCTTTGTAAGCTTATTCGTGATATTACTTAGTCTAAACAATTTCCTCCATACAGTGATTCAGTCGGTCTCTGG
Source organism: Pyrus x bretschneideri (assembly GCF_019419815.1). NCBI lineage: Eukaryota > Viridiplantae > Streptophyta > Magnoliopsida > Rosales > Rosaceae > Pyrus > Pyrus x bretschneideri. The sequence goes on from NW_025999657.1 coordinate 1,429,518, forward strand.
TTCTAAATCACATGAAATGAACTTTAATATTTATTTGATAAATTTATTTTTTGGAATATTCTCATGCTATTCGTAATACAAAAGATAATATATGTTCCTCAATAAATCCCCAACATAGAAATTTATAGGGCTTTGACAGGCAAAGGCGAAATTGGAGCACCCAAGAACAAACACCGACATCATCTCGGATTATTTTTAAGTAGGGTTAAGTATATGATTTGCAACAGCCTAAAACGACAGTCATTTGATTCATTTGCAACAACCAAATAGTTATGAAAGCAGCCTAAGTATTCTGTTTTGTTATATTCTTCAAGATGTGGATGCAGGTTTTGAGTTCATTAGTGTCATTCCTCCTTCGTACCAATCTCACCTGGATTCACAGCTGCAATGTTAAACTCCCACGCATGTTAATTAACACCTGTCAGAGTCTCGCCTAGCTTGCCAGGGAGAAGGTGATAATTTCCGACACGTGTGCTTTTGTAAATAATGAATTCGATACTAATTTATCTTTTACATTTTAATTTAAATATAGTATTATGTTATAAAAAATAAAAAGCATATGCATGGGATATATATGGGACCTAATTCACCTTGCGTTATGACCCTCCCTCAAGTGTGACCCGTAAATGGAGCCATGAAATTGAACCCCACTTGACTTGAAAAACTCACATCGATCAATATTTGTGCATATATTACGGTACAGGCCACCTGTGCATGAATTGATCGATCCCCTCGTAAATGTGGATACCCTAGCTCATAATTTAAAGAATAATCAAAATGGAAATTTAGGTCAAGAGTACTGCACTACCATATATGTGTTGCACATCACCATGTTACTTGTGATCAGCTGCACACAACACATACTTCAAAAAAATTTTATATTTTTTTTGGTGGTGAAGTTTTATGCTCTACTCAAATTGTGTAAAAGAAAGTGCATGACGGGCGGGTATCAAATACCAATGTACATTAATGGTCGACTCATCATTATCAATTTTAATAGGAACTAATATTAACAAAATATCAATAATGTACCATATACAGTATATTGAGTACATGCTATAAAGCAATCTTCTCTTTTATTAAAGTGATTTTCTTGTAGAATTCTTTAAATCTTTAGTGAAACAAAGAATACTGATAATTGCTTAAGCATCTTTTTATCAATTATCTGCAGAAAAATATCTTCTAAATTCTTCAAACCAATATTGTATTGTAAATATAAAAAATTATATCTGGTGTTTGGGTTATAAATAAAAATAAGGCATGCTATGAGGCCTATCCATTTTTATTTACTCAAAAGTCGCAAGATTTTGGCTCACCAATTTCGAAGCCCAAGCCAAAGCTTGGATGACCATCTCATTGCTCTCTAACTTGTTCGAAGGCTCGGATACGGTTCTCTCCCAGGTACGTCCTTAAGTGTATGCGATCCAACATGCTGATGTCGTTATCGCGATCATGTGAATTGCTTCAAGACACAACTGAAGGCAGCTCCAACTAGGAATTACAATTATTGTTAGCGCTAAATGACCAATCTATCCTACTCCAGCTCAGCAATATGATCAAGGTTGCTCCTTTCCCACTGCCTATAAATGAAGCTAGAGGCCTTCAAGCTCAAGACCTTTGTCAAATTCAACCTCAATGATTATACAAACCTTGAGTGATTCTTCAATCAGCCAAACAGCTTTTCAGCACAAACCCAATTATTGCTTTTCTGGAAACACCTCTTCAACTACAATCTCAAAGTCTTCCTTCGAAGCAAACAATGTGACCTTTCCTACTTTAGTTTTCATTTCTCTTTAATTTACAGTTTAGGAAAATACACACAAAGTTACATTGAATTTTAAGTCCTCATTCACTTGAGGCACAAAATAGACTTAGCAGAACCAGCATCTCACTTAGTGCACAATCATTTGGTTCTGAAGTCAGTTTACGTTTAACCTCATACTCACTCAAATACAAACATTGTCTGTTGGTAGCATCTAACAGTGGCACGCGTATTCTCTCTTTTACTCAAGCCATCTCGCGTCATAGAGACTGATTGGAAATGTGCTCTAAAGGCCAATCATGACATGATGCTTTATGGAGATTTCACATACTAAACTAATTTAGTTTAACATAGGGGCAAAATTATTGTTTAAAGCTGTCTCATTTGATGTTAAACGTCAAAACAATAAGTCCAAAGAATATGTAATAAAGATAATATAATTCAAAGAGTTTATTCAAGAGACCTTTCTCTTTCATACACATATCATAAATGTTCCTCATATGATTTCCAATAGGGCATTGACAATCTAGAAAGATCAGTACACACTATGCCTTCTCTTAATAGAGGGTGAAGGGTTTCAAGTCATTGATGTGAAAGACACCATGTAAGTATGTAGGTGCTTAATAGAAAATGAGTTCACTGAAGACGATCAATCAGGAGTTCTCATACTCATGTCATATGAGAACTCACTCGTTGAGAAAATGCAAAGTAGCTCTTTGACTTGAGACACCATAGTTGTCTTGTGGATACATTTTTTTATCTTTGCCGATTCGCCATAACCTCATGGTTTGCTCCTCGCATTGTTAGGATCACTGATTATGAACAAAAGCATGTGAGTGTACAATAAGGGATCTATAACCTTCAAACCGTTGAAGCAGGATAATCTATGATACAATTCAAGAGTTTTTGGCTAGAGACCATGAATATGATTTAGTAAGTATGTTCCACATCACATTCACGGGAATCATATAGATAAGAGAATCACATTGGATAGTAGACAAGAATAAACTATCATCCAAACAAATGTGATCAAGAATATTGATTTAGAGAAGAACTATATTGCATTGTAATTCCAACTGAATAGGTTCTTCACCTCTTTTGATTACGTTGTAGTCATGATATACTACTAGGTGTCACTTATGCTTTATGGAAGCCCTCCAGATTAGCAATCACTAAACTTCATTAAAGAGAGAATTGAAAGTTAGTTTGAATTCATGAACGATTAGTAAGAGTTTTAATCTCTCACTGCCTCGCTAATTAGAACTTAGTCGATCGTACCCCAAGATTGAGGAGGAATACAACGGAGGTGTGTAAATACAATTAATGGTTTAACTATGGGATTAACTACTAAGTTAACTACTTGAACAAATAAGTTCTAAATGAGCTGAAGGTTAATTTCAGGTTTTATGACCCATAATCAATTAAATGGTTGACTTGCTGATGTCACTACCGCTATCGTGTGAACCACCTCATGAAAATGTTGAAGGCCACCACCAGGAATTATAGTCACTATCAACGCCAAATAATGATCTACCCTGCTCCAGTTTAGCAATATGATCAAGGTTGCCCATTTCATACTGCTTATAAATAGAGTCAAAGGCCTTCAAGCTCAGGACTTTCGTCAAATTCAATCTCTACGATTATACAAACCTTAAGTAATTCTTCAATCAACCAAATTGTGTTTCAGCACAAATCCAATTGTTCTTCAACAAACACTTGGCAGCCTCTACTAGTGGCATGCCTATTCTCTCTTCCACTCAAACCTTCTCTTGGTAAAAAGACCGAAAGCAACACCCGAAGCAAAATATGTGTTGAACTCTGTGTCAAGCTTTGTCCGAGTTTTGGCACCTGCGTGTGGCTGTCCATTTATTATCCTTATGTACTTTATTAGTTTCTCCATGATATATACGAAAATGAGAAGGGGGAAATCAAACCTAAAACATTAAGTGCATGATTTAATCTGGTGTACTGTGTTGCCAACCTGATGAAAGTGGGGTTTCAATTCTGAATTGCACAATAAAACAGAGAGTCCTTACCAAAAGGCTTCAAAAATATTTACCGCAAGCTTGCAAAATAATTATGCCCTGCACCAAAATGGGCCAACGAAACTATATAATTTCTCAAAGTTGGTCCCGCGATGATGATGTACCCCTTAATTAAGGATGTGTGTCAGATTAGGTAGCAAAACAGAGACTGCCTTCGATTGGTAGCTCTTACATTTATATGGAAACCTGTGAGTGCGAGCTAAGGCAAAATTCATATCACTACAGACTGCATGCATGCATGATGTGATGATAGGCTCTCGTCCGTTCGATTAGGGGACCACTGATTATTATTATTATTATTATTTATGACTTTTTGTTCTTTTAAACAAAAAAAAATTCTTCACATTCATTACATATGTAGTCATATGGTGTGCAACTTGAGCCTCCTTTTCTTTTTCAAAATTTTCGTTCCTGTATTTAATTTTTTGTCAATGTGTTAAGAATATTGCTCTTAATTTGAATCCAATGGAGAACATCTTGCCTCGGTGTCTAGACTGCATAATGGACCACTTGTATTCACATTGGAAAAATGATTTCAATAAATTATTCTTTTTCAATTTACGTTGGTGATTTACGATTTTTTCTTATGAGTAATGTTATATCTCTACTAATTAATAAAGCACTCATTGTCAACCAAAATCATATGAAATTACAAGTTTAACCCTTTAATTGAAACAGAACATAAATAAGAAATATGAGCAGAAATGTAATTTCACACAACCAAATTTTTTTTTTTTTCAAAGTCTTACTTATATGTAGTCCTAACATATCTCTAATTTAAAAAAAAAAAAAAAAAAAAAAAAAAAAAAAACTTCCCACTATCGCATTCTCTATCACTCTCTTCTACTCTCCTTCTATTTCAAAAACAAAAATAAAAAAATTTCAGACACACTTTGTGTGTGCCCATATGCTAGTTTATTATAATTTAAATACCATATTTTTGCCATTTTTCTAATAGAGATAGAACTCACCAACGAATGTAGATGTCATCTCTGTTAGAGAGAATACAAATATGATTTGAAAGTTGTGATAAGAGTAACATTTTCGTAACCCTAATTGTATATTTTATATGCGTTTGTAAAGGTTGCAAGTTATTTACGAATGAGTTAAAGCCCAAGGACCGAATGATTTAAAACCCTAAAGATATTTTGTTTGATCTCATCTAATTTTCCATTAATCCGTGACAATATATATGTGTGTGTGTGTGATTTATCAAGACAGTACTTATTAACTATATAAAAAAAATAAAAAGAAGGGAAGTGTAACACTCCAAAAATCTTATTATACACTCCTCACAAGTGTATTTTTTTTTCTAAATATAAAATGTTTGAAGTGTAAAGTGAGAATTTTGAAGTGTCAATAACAATTCCCAAAAAGAATATAAAAAGAAAAAAGCAGAATCCTTTGCATGGGGCCATGGGCTCTGAAGCTGTGCCCACAATGCATGAGGGAGGGAGAGAGGGAGGGAGGGGTTAGGGTTGGGATTGACAGTGGTAGAGATTTGATTCTCCTGCAGCAGCAAATGCTAAAAGACCCACCACCACCACCACCACCATCCATCACCACCCCACTCCATCCACTCCACCACACCCTGCTTTTTCTTGCTTCCCCATTACCCTCTTCGATCTCTTCCATCTGTTGCACTTCTTGTGACTGCCATTACATATCATCACCAGAAAACACAGTGCCTCCAATGCCTACTGTAAACCCTCATAAATTACAGTACTACCACCATTCACCAATCAAACCTCTCCCACTGACATATTCATAAATCATATACCTGCCTGCCTTGCCTTTCAATATTCTTCACCCTTTAAATTATTTGTGGACATTGAAATTGATTTTGTTTATTTTTCGTGTTTGTAATTTAGCTTGAAAAAAGAAGTGAAAAGTTGTATAGAAGATATCGAAATGTTTTGTTATATTAAGTGTTGGGTAGCAGTGGACGGCACCCATGTGCTTGTATGTACTAAATGCCAGGAAAGAAAGGAAAAAACACAAGCATAGAAAGTGGGTCAGATATATATGCATGAAATGTAACACCCTCTCGATCTGTTCGCACAAATAATTATACAAGGGAAAGAAAAGTAGTAGCCTTGGTTGGTTTGCAAGACTTTGCTGTTGCTCAACCAGTAGTGATGCAATTAATAATATGCACAAAACATTATCAGATTAATCACAATTACTATTGACATAAGAAATATATATGTCAATGTCATAAATCATGCATGGTTGAGATGCTACAATTAGATACTGGAAAATACGGGATTTGAACAAAATACAGATAATCTTAAACATTATTTAACATAATATTAGAAAACTAATAATAAAATAAAAACAGAATATTACAAGAATACGGTTGGAATCCTCCATCAAATAATTATGTTAAATTCAATTTTGATAGTAGTGTTAGAAGAAGCTCTCTGAATTTTGCAGGCTTCAAGCAATAAAACAAGAAATCCAGATTCCTTGGAATATATATATATTAACTATAATACAGATACCAAATAATTTTCACATTTCAGGTTACACACATTTTTCAATAAGCTAGGATTTCCAACGATTTTGTTTAGTAATTTGCGATAGGTTTTCCAACGATTTTGCAGGCAGAAGATATAGCTCTTAAGCAGCTTGGATGGAGGCGGATGCTTTTGCTAAATTAGGTCATTATTATCCTCAATCGTGTCTTTAGTTTAGTATTTCTGGATGTAATAATTCCTTTATTAAGATTTGACTTGCTAGGTAATAAAATCCTTAGATGAACCTTTCTGTAATGTTTATTTCAAGCAAAAGATAAAAAAAATTGGACATTGACGAGAAACAAAAGGCACACATAGGCACAGGGACAGAGCCACATGGAGGTCACCCAATATATACAAAATGGCAAACGTAATTAGGTAGAAATAGTCGACCCGAGTGATGCTTGGTTTGATGATTTAGGTAACTGTTTTGTCCTTTAACAAGTATCCATCACTATTCCTCCATTATGTGCGTTATTAGCTCAACCTTTATGGTAATAATTGAAAGATGGAATCAATAAAATATAGAATGGTTGGAAGCACAAGTTCCATATTTGTGTCCACCATTCCCAACTAAATTAATATTTCATTACATGTATTAGTGAAAAAAGAAACAAAGAGATTCTTGCATCACTCAACAAGTGAACGAACATATGCATGCATTGTTGTAGCTGCAGGCTGAAACTTTAGTAAATAATAATGGTGTTTTCTCCAATGAAACAATTATTTTCTTTTTTTTATTACTAGTGATATTTTATACTAATTTATAATAAGAAAAGCGAGAAAGTTTAAAATCAGAATGCAATGAGTTGAAGAAGAAGGACCTAACTACTAGGACAATCCACTATTTGTGCCCAATGAACAATAAATAACAAGATTTTCCGCTAAACGTTTGTGGGTTGTGATTAGAGATTGATATGGGTAGGAGTAGTGTTTATTTTTTGTGATAAAAGGTTTAGGTAGTAACGTAGTAGCTAGGTAAATTGTAGAGGAGTGGTGGTGCTACACCTACATGTAAAAGAAAGAGAAAGTCCAATGGAAAATGAGTGGATTAAAGGAAAAAAGAAAAGAAAGGGAAGGGTAAGAAAAACCTAGAAAATGAAAAGGAGTTGTAGGAATAGTGTTCTTGTGGGTCAAGGAAATATAGATGGGGAATGGTTGGATTAAAATTAAAGAAATGAACCAAGTAAAGTTGGTGTCTTCAACATAAGGAAAAACGCGCCTCATTTCATGACACGCATTACATAAGTTTCAATCTTAATTAATCCCATAAAAAATAAATATAAATATAAATAAAAGCCACAAAAAATCATCACTAAAATTAAGTTTTAACTGAACTCAACCCCACATACTCTAAAATAACCAAAACCCTAAAGTAATTCACAAGAATTACCATCATCACTTAAAGCAACACCACTATTAAACTCATCATAAAACATACTGCGAGTGCTCACAAGCTTCTCACTTATCTTCTCATTTCAACATATTCTTACTCATGCCACATATATTTCACTAGTATGCAAAACTAAATATTTAATTACTTTTTTTTTTTTTGGTTGTAAAACGAATTGATTTTACCACGAATACAATTGTCATTGTTTTTCTTTGGTATCGTTCACTTAGTCCAACTGACTTGATAGGAAGCAATTAATGGAGTTTCCATTACATTCTGTAAAGCTCAAGACTTTGTTTCATGCCCCTACCCGAAGCACAAGTTCAAATATTGTTTGCAGTCGACAATGTTAAAAGCATATTCAAGCTGGACACATCATAAGAAAATAGCTCACCATTCAAAGTTTGCACACTAGTACCTACTTGAAAAAAGTAAAACGATACCGGGTTGACTTGGCTGCTGTGTATTGACTCGATGAATCTATCATACAGTTTCGTTCTCTTAATTACTTAGAAATCAAGAACTCATGATCATTTTAATTTAATGTTTAGATTAAAACAATAAAGTTACATTAATTTCTTCTTCATAGTAGCTATCAAAGTTAAGAATGAGTGGTCATGCATTTCTGAACACATGGTAATGTTTTGCAACCTCTTAAATATGGACCCAACTGAATTACTTATAATCTATATTTTCCTTTTATTTTTAAATATATTCTGGAGGACAAGTTTTTATAATTCAATAATGTATAACATATATATGGTTGTTTCAAAGGTATTGTCACATAGTAGTACAAATTATGGCAGACACTGAACTATTCAAAATTTTGCTTTACTTGATCTAAGGGGTTGAACGTTCGTCGTACCCACCACCTGCTACTGAAACTACGGATAAGGTCAATCAATTCAACCGCTATTGAGTGTGTTGATCCGATCTTGATTCTTTTAAACTTTAATTTGGTTCACATAATTCCACCAAATTAATGATAAAACCATATACTATCTTAAATCATTTTAAAATTGACAACACTGTTCCAATTTAATATGATATAATCGATCCATTGTGCATTATTAAACCGAGTAAAACGGCAGGTTTGGTTGTGCTTTCACATTAGCAAATTGAGTAAAACAGAAGAGTTTTGATTCCTTTTTAAACCAAGAGTCGAATTTGTGGTTTAGGGTAGGCATGTATATTCTTAATGTTAAATGAGATTCTTGCTAAATGGTAAGTTGCTTTGGTAGCTGTAGTTAAGACCCTAATGTGTAGTCTGACTCGCCAAATTCTTTATAAGTTTTCTCACATTCGATTTTGATACTTTTTTTTTAAACAACGTAGATCTAAAAAAAAAAAAAATGTTAAAAGAGATTTTAAATTCAAACTTCACTTTGATATTGATAATAAAAAATAAAAAATAAAAAAAGCAAATCGAATTATCTACTGATTACATCTCTCACACGAGTTGAATTCTCTGAAATAAACAATCATAATACAAATCATGATCTCTATTTAAAGATGCCATCCATCTCATGTTAAGAGGTAAAAGAAACTAAAAAGTAATTATATATTTGGGGAGAGAGAGATTATGATATTGCCGTGCAGGGTTGTAATACCTTAATACACAGACGCACGATGATAACAGGAGATCGAGAGAGAGCTTAGCCGACCCTACTTTGTGTTTGTGGGACCTTGAAGCAAAGACAAATTGCGTGATGCCATTCCAAGCACTCTCTTTCACAATTCACAATACCTCTCTTGCTTGTTGCTTCCTTCCCTTTCCTTTTTTTGGTGGCTTCTCTCTTTCTTTATCACCTCTCCATTAATTAAAGTTAAAAATCCTTCTTGGTTTTGGGGAAGATCACCACCAATATCAACTTAAACTTTCTTGTAACATCCACTCTATTTTACGTTTCCTTTCTTTTCAAATTGTATTGCCGTTGTACTATTTCCTTAGACCTTCCACAAGGTGATTCATATATATATATATATATGGGGCATTTTGGGTTTGATTCACATATCACAATTGTTACGAAAGAGTGAGTTTGATAAAGGTGAATTATGTATATAAAGCTAGTTTAAGTTTCACCATAAAACTAATTGATAATATGGGAGTATAACAACATACTACTTATAAGCACATGCAAGATCTCTTCTTTCCAAACATGGAATTCATACTTTCAACTCGAATGTTAGTAGGAATGCTTGTAATTTGTATCAAACTAATTGGTATCAAACTCACTTTTAAGTTCCACCATAAACTAATTGGTATCAAACTCACTTTTCCAACCTATTGTGAATATATATTAGTACTCGTATGTTAGTAGGCATGCATGTAATTTGTATTGCCCAAATACCCTTTATAGTAGCAATGTATTTTTCCACTCCAATAATTGTTTTCTTTATGATGAGGAGCTGTTATTGACACATCAAAAAAATAAAATTGTTACTATACAAAATATAATAAGTGTAGCATTAATTAAAAAACCATTCTACATCTAAAATTCATTTAATTAAACTACCAAGAAAACGATGATTATGAAATTCTCCAATTGAAAAATAAAATGGATAATTATTTTCATGCCTATATAAATGTATAGTTTACTCAAACTTTCTCCAATGTTATTTGTTTTTTTAATCCAAGTGCATTGAACCCTAGACCATCTTATTCTAGCAAAAGTCATTCGCTCATTGCCATGTTTGCTTCACTCACTATTCACGAGAAATTAGTGTGCCGCACAAAAATATTTCCTATGATCACAGATTCACAATGATAAATTATATTTTCTTGCACTAAAGAAAATGATTATTAAGGTTGTTGAGAATCAATCTTATATTGATGGGAGGAGGAACATTATATGGACTTATAAGTAAATTGAGCTACTTCCCCATATTATCAATTGGTTTTACAGTGTAACCTCAACTTTCTCGATGATATTAAAGCAGGTTGTCCTACATATGAAGCCCAACAACCACACGTGTTCTAGTAACTCAGTTTGTGTTGTCCATGTGTTAGGCCATGTTAGGCTTGAAAATTCGTCACACGTGTTAGCCTAGAAAATTTGCCACATGTGTTAGGCAGTGTTGGGAATGAATCCCCATACTGATGGAAGGAAGGATCTTGCATGAGCTTATAAGTAAGTTGAGTTATTCCCTGTATTACCAATTGGTTTTATGATAAAACCTCAACTTTCTTCAAAAATGAAATTGTAACGTAATATTAAAATAATATTTGGGCCTTATATGTGTATTTTTCTTTTCAAAATTTTAATTAATTATAAACTAATTTGTACTAAGGGGAGGGATAAGGGTTTGAACTTTGAACCTAGAACGTCACAGATTAAAAAGAAAATTTTAACCACCAAAGCAATTCATCACTACCTTTAAAAGCTATAATTCACCGAATTACTAATTTGACATAAGAGAAGACGTGCTCTATAGGCTACACAATTTAGTGTGAGGTTATCTTCTGCTATTACCCAAACCTTTAAAAAAACCAGAAAGAAAAAAAAATTCTAAAAATCAAAGGGATCTCATGAATTACTTAATTAAGGTTAATGTGGTTTATTCAAAGGGATCTCATGAATTAATTAAATTAAGGTTAATGGTTTAGGTTGAAGATTTATTGAGATGCATTTGTCTACACACAAAGGACTCTAAATAAAACCGTAACAAGTATCAATATTCAACACAAATAGGCGTCGAGCTCGATTTCAATTGATCAAACATTTGGACCGGTTCAAACCAAATTGATCAAGTTCTAAATTAGTTATGCCGCTAATTTAGTTATTACTTTTTGAATAAGAAAACAAAGAAAATAGTTGAATTTTCAATTTTTAATTCATATTAGTACATATTTATTGAGAGCTGGTCATACGTTCGAGACTTTCTTTTCGTAGACTAAAAATACTCGAACTTACGTACTAATGGGACCAAACAGAGGGCTCAACTCAAATCGTATAAATTAGAGACTTCATTCCCAATTTCTTCTTTTATTTAGTTGTAAATTAACGGTTAAAACTTAAGGGTCGTATATATACATGAAATGTCATTCAAACAATAATAAGAAAGTCTTGTGAAAATGAAAAAAAAAAAAAAAAGAGAAAACCAACAAACATGCAATTAGTAGCAAGTATTATTATTTGTGTCATCTTTTCTTTTTGAAAAAAAAATGATATTTTTACCACATTTTTCTTATCATATTAGTACAAATGTGGTCGAAAAAATGTGATAAGTGATACACTACTTGTGTTTAAACCTTCTCAACCAAAAACTCTTTTTTTTTTTTTTTTTTGAAAGAAATAGATTTTTGTTAAAAGCATTGGTTATGCAAAACAATAAAACAAAAACAAAAAATAAAAGAACTAGAGAAAGCTGGCGAGAGATGCATGGGCCATATATAAACAATTCCAGCGGCAGCGGTAGCGGCAGAGAGACCTGCACGCTCAACAACATCAACAACAACAACTACATCTCTACATCATCACCTCTTTCCCTTCAATTTTCTCTCTTATTTTTTATTTTTTTTATTTTTTTATTTTTGTAAAAGGAAGTAAAATTGAATGATAGAGAAAGGGTAATTTATTTTTTACCAAAAAAAAAAAAAAGGGGTAGGGGTTTGGGTTTGATTTTGGTGTTATTTAATTAATGGTGGTGGTGATGTTGGTATTGGAAATAACAAGCACGAGACTCCCTCTCAAGAAAAGCCAAACCCCACGCGAAGAAGAAGAGAAGCAAAGCAAAAAAAAGGAGAGGCCAAACCAAAACCAAGACCAAAGAAAGAGTACAATAAGGTGTGTGTGTCTCTCTCTCTCTCTCTTCTCTCTTCTCTCTCCTCTCTTGGACTGATTCGTTTCCATCGCATCTCTCTCTTGAATTCCAAGCTCTCTCCTATTCTCCCTCTCTCTTTCTATATTAACAAAACAAAGCTATATGGCATCATCTTAGCAAGCAAAACAAGGAAGGCCAACAACAACAAAGAAAGAGAGAAAGAAAGAAAAGTAGGTGAAAACAAAGTTCCCCTCTCGAGTAAATAAGAAACAGATGGGAAGAAGGGTAAGAGATTGATTTCGATGCTCAACAACAAGGTGGACGTGGACGTGGACGTGGCGGCGGTGCTCGATAAGGTGGAGGTGGTTCTGGTGGTGCTGGTGGTGGTGCCCTCTCAATTCTCATAATTATTTCTTGCTCCTTGTTTTTCTTTTTCTTTTAGGGAGTGAGGCATCTTTCATGCTTGTTATGTGGTAGCGTTTATTGTTCTTCTTCCCCCATTCCCCTCCTCAATAACTTCCCTCTCCCATCTTTTGGACTTTTTACCAATTGCCAATACCAAACCTCTCTCTCCACCTCTCTCAATCTCTCAATCTCTCTCTCCCTCTCCCTCTCCCTCCCTCCTCCCATTCATTGGTTTTTCCTATACATAATACTGCATTCATTTATTCTTATCACAATCTTCTCTTTTATATCTTCATCTTCATCATCAATCACCAAACTACAATCTAGAATCTTGAATGGCAGTTCAAGCTCAATACCCTTCCAATATCCTCTTGTTTAATAGGTTTGCATTCTCTCCTCTCCTTCCTCCTTTTTTTTTTTGATTTTTTTTTATATCATATCTTCAATCAACATGTGATTCTTATCTAATGATCCCTGCTATGATTTCCACTGCGTAATTCTGCAGAAACTCACAAGAAGGGCGTGATCATTCATTACAACCACACCCAGGAGGATATCTTGATCAATCCCACATGCTTTTCAACAATGGAGGAGGTAACAAAATCATATCTTCTTTTGTGCCATTCACTGTGATTCATTCAATAAATTCAAGTGTTGCTTTTTTAAAATTAAATAATAAAAAAAACAAGTTTTAAATTGGGTCTGTTTGTTCAATTCGATCACACCAGGCAACACCAGTCAGCAGCGCAAAAGAGGAAGAGAAACTTCAGCAGCGACCACTGAAGATATCACTCCTCCAATCACTCCCTTCTCTTTGCAACAACAACAACAATCCCAACCTCCTCAGCTCATCGACCTCTCTCAGCTCCACAACCACCTCCACCTCCAAAATCCCAATGTCGTCTCCACCGGCCTCCGCCTATCCTTCGGAGACCAGCAACAACCACAGCAATTCCAACAGCATCACAATCAACAACACCACCACTCTTCAGCCCTCTTCTCTGCATTAACAGAGGACTTTGCCACCCATATCAAACACCAGCGCGACGAATTAGACCAATTCCTTCAAGCCCAGGTACTACTTTTTCCTCTTCTCAAATGGCTTCCTCGAATTCTTCAATTTCATCGGGAAAAAAGAGTCAATTGAATTCAACTTCATGATTTTGTAATTTTATAGGGAGAGCAGTTGCGGCGCACGTTAGCAGAGAAAAGGCAGAGGCACTACCGTGCGCTGCTAAACGCAGCGGAGGAATCAGTAGCTCGTAGACTGAGAGAGAAAGAGGTAGAGGTTCAGAAAGCCACGCGCAGAAATTCCGAGTTGGAAGCAAGGGCAGCCCAACTTAGCGTTGAGGCCCAATTTTGGCAGGCCAAGGCCCGAGCCCAACAGGCCACTGCCGCGTCTCTACAGGCCCAACTACAGCAGGCTATGATCAGCGGAGGGTTTGCGGCGGCCCAGGATAGCAGGAGAGGGGAGGAGGGAGTAGTGTGCGCAGCGGGCGTAGGAGGGCCGGGCTGAGGATGCCGAGTCGGCCTACATTGACCCGGAACGGGTGACCGTGTTGGGTCCGAGTTGTAAAGCGTGTCGGAAACGAGTTGCCTCGGTTGTTTTGTTACCGTGCCGGCATTTGAGCCTGTGTACAGAATGTGACCAAGTGGTTCAGGCCTGCCCATTGTGCCTAACCTTGAGAAATTCGAGTGTGGAAGTCTATCTTTCTTAGGGCTCAGGCCCAAGCCCAATGCCAGAAGCAAAGGCCCAGAAAAGATGGCAGACTTGCATGTGAGCAATGATATTAAAATAAAATAAAATAAAAAAAAAAATAAAAAAGAGGAACCAAATATTATTGGCTAAATTTTTTTTTTTTTTTTTTAACTTTTGTTTTTGGAAAATAATTTGATATTGCCTCTCAATATTTTCATGTTTTAATTTTGGATTCCCCCCTCTTGGAGTGAATTACCTTAGAGGTTTTGTACATGGCCACATGGGTAGTGGCATTTTTTTTTTTTTTTGGTGAATTATATTCATATACACAATTCTTTTATTTAACATATATTCTTTGCCTTCTTTTATTTTTCTTATAATTGTTTTATTTATTATAAAATGGTGATGTTAATTAATATAGCATGCTCACCATTTAAAAGGGGACAAAAACAAGAGTTTGAAATTTGAAATTTGAAATTAGGTTTTGGATACATGAAGAAAGCAGTAAGAGGTGTATTCTACTTGTAGTGTGCATGAGGTATGTCTTGTGTGTTGGTATCTTCATTACATTACATTCACTCTCAATTTACTTACTTTAGACCATTAATTAAATAAATAAATAAAAATATTGTGTTATGAAAGATTTATGTGAAAATTCTTAATTTGTTGTTAAATGGAAATCATATTGCAAGTGATCAATTGTCGTAGTGGTTAGGACATTTCTCTTTTAACTCATTGCCAGAAAGGCTTGTGGGGTTTGATTTTTGAAATTTAAAGTGGAGAGAATTTCGGAAGATGGGGTGATCATGAGTGACATAAGTTTGAGTGTGGTGCTAGCAACACCACCCTATGTGCCCTGCCTTAGAGAGAAAATGCAGTGATATTTCTCCAATTCTCCGAACGAAACCCTAAAGAGGCTAGAGTTATATCACCATTTATATAGTTCATTCCTTTAAGTGACTAAAAGAGAAAACCTATCAGTCTCTCAATATAGGGACGGCCCCACTAGCATTTGTGCTAGTGGGCCTTTTGGGCTTTTATCTTTAAGTTAAACCATTAGACTTGTTGGGTTTGATGGATCAAGGCCCATTGTTCATTTAACTTTGTTGTAGTTCTCTAATCTCTCCCTTAAGTTCTAATTAGCAAGGCAGTAAGAGATATGAACTCTTACAAAACGATTGTGAATTGAAACTAATTTTCAATTCTCACTTTAATGAATATCAGGTCTTGCACAAGCCATAATTGACACCTAGTAGCTTATCAAAGCAACTCCACCCCAATAATATACCCTGGGCTATAGGCAACCCAATCCCCCAACCCCCCAAAAAATGCTACAGCCTTACCCAGTCAACTGGGCCAACACAGCACCTAAGCCCGAATCGCCTCGCCTAGTGACTGGAGGGGAATGACATCTGCGTGGCGTTAGTCATGTTCTGGATTTTTTTTTTTTTTTTTTTTTTTTTTTTTGCGCTAGCGCATGAATTACATGCCGGAGAAATAGCACGTCGACCCACAAGAATTCATGGCTGAGGCCCACGTGCAGGCGCACTATGTTCAGATTTTGGAGCGACTTGGCTCTTCCTGAGCAGTTGGTTTTCAAACAACTATATTTATGTGCAGTTGGATTTTCAACAATTAAAAAAATTGAAATCCAAATCCAATGACTAGATGATGTGTCAACTTCTAAACCGTTGGATTTTCCAATCAACGGTCCAAATTTACAAAAAAATAATTAATTAATAAACTAACCATTTAAGTGTCCATTCATTAGGTTTTTTTTTTTTTTTTTTTTTTTTTTTTGTGCTAAAATTATAGAATTCATTGCGCTATAATCGATAGAAAGGTTTACAAAATAGGGACTACAAAAAACCCCCAATTACCACAAAAAATTAAAAATAAAATAATAATAATAATAATAATAATAGTAACCATACGTTCTAAAAAAAGAGTTCCTACACCATAAACAATCAACAAAAAGATTTTTTTTTTAAAGAATAAAGAATTCATTTCAATATACAGAAGAGAAAAGTTCCCTTTTTTATTGAAATTAATTATGAAAGTAGAGAGTGCATCACAGCATGGGTACGAACTCTGTCAACTTCTTAATCTAACAAATATATTATTTTATAAAAAAAAAATTATGAAAGTAGAGAGTGCATCGCAGCATGGATACGAACTCTGTCAACTTCTTAATCTAACAAATATATTATTTTACAAAAAAAAATTATGAAAGTAGAGAGTGGTTAATTCTGTGCTGATGGATGGGAGAGATGCTAATAAATTAGGGAGTTTTAACGAAACACTCTCTGTACTGTTCACTTTTAACGAAAATGACATTTTTATTTTAAAAAGTCACTTTTGATACTATTCACTTACAACACATTTTTATCATTTTGATTAAATTTCAACGTTTTCAAACTTTTTTCATTAGTTTTTCTAATAAATTAACCTAGTGAAATGGTGAGTTTACTATTCACTTGGTTTAATTATTTTTCCTTTCATAAAATGCTTAATTAAATGTAGAAGGTGACTATAATTAGTTAAAAAGACACGACACGTGTGGCACAAATTTCAAGGAGGGTGGCAGTGTAATGAGACATCAAAATTAAGGAGATGAGCAAAAACGAACTCAAGATCCTAACGATTTTTCGGGACATAGGTTATGTATATATTTGCGAAGAAATATACACTCGCGCCTAGTAATGAACTAAATAAAAAATAAAATGTCATCTCATATGGTACCATGGTAAGAATTAGTTAGATTTTTTTTTAATTTTTTTTTTTTTTTTTTTTTTACAAACAATAACGTTAGTAGGTTAAATTGTTAGTTGTTGAGAGCGAGGGAGATCAGTGGGGATCGATTCTGCACCATGGTGCATAAGCATGATTGCATTCTACTATTGCGGTAAAACGCCACTTGTAAGGATTAATTTGTTATCAATGTGAAGTGGGATACTTCCTATGTTACAAATAAATAAAAAATAAAAATATTTCACAAAAAAAAAGGAAAGAAAGAAAAGAGTTATTGAGTTAGGCCCTTGGGGACCTGTAAAGGTTGATGCCCATTTGTTCAGTGCTGTGCAAGTCACTGTCTCAAGAAATGATTGCCTCGGTTTGAGTTGGGCCTTTGACTAACGCAATCATGCTTTGAGTCCATATGAGTACTGCTAACCCAACTAATTTTTCTTAAATAATTATACAAATATTCGTACAAATATCCAAACAATGCTGCAAAGATACATATATCGGTTTGTTTAATTTATCTCTTCCCTTCTTTTTCCCCTCTATTTTTTGCAACCTCTTCTCCCTACATATCAATTGCTTACCACGTCTTGCATCTCATTGATTACAATTGTTTGGTGATATGTCTGTCATGTAAATTAAGTGGGTAAAAAGCAAAAGCAAAAGGAGAAGAACAAATTACTTACTGTAACACGAACTATACTCCTCAGTGGATTTGAAGGCTGGTAGCAAATTAGGTGATGACAAGATTGATTGTGATTTAGCTTTTTGGTCAATTTTGAGTTTGAATTTTTGGTTAAATCTGCAAACCAAGTAGTCAACAAATAACCATATTGGTTTAGAGTGGGGTAGGTATAATCCCTGGTGATTAAAAACACACATGACATTCATAATTTATTGGATCTAATTTGTTATGTAGGGATTGTGATAATTCAGTTTTAGTTCCAACTACAAGATTTCAAACGTATGAGGTTATCCACTACACTGACATGTTGTCCTCAACATCTTACTCTAAAATTTAAAGAGATGTAGTTTTATCGGACATAAGTAATGTGTTCGTCGAACATGGGTATGTCTATGGGAATTGGGGAAAGATCTCAAGTAGAATGATTGGTTTCGTGCAAAATTAATCAACGAATAAATTAGTTAAACTAATATTATTATTATAGGTGATTTAAACTAATTAATGCTAGAATATTTCCATTATTCAAACTAATGATTTCATGTGCAAATGATTCTTTATTATAGTGAGAAAAATATTTATGTTTATGCATTCGTATTCGTATTCGATACTAATCATTTTCTTCTCCTTCTAATAACTAACTATACAACTCACTAACTTTTGTCAAAGAAGAAATTAATAATTTCACGTCATTGTTTTTTAATCAATAAACAATATTAAATCATTCATTTTTAATACACATTACCAATCAATGTCTACGAGTTAATAAATTAATTTTGTTCTCCACCGCTTATGGAATATTTCATTAAGAAGTTTAGGTCTTCAATGATTGAAGGTAGAGCAACATGACTATCATAGCCAGTACATCAAAAC
Organism: Pyrus x bretschneideri; assembly: GCF_019419815.1. Classification (NCBI taxonomy): domain Eukaryota; kingdom Viridiplantae; phylum Streptophyta; class Magnoliopsida; order Rosales; family Rosaceae; genus Pyrus; species Pyrus x bretschneideri. Next base: position 1,448,402 of record NW_025999657.1, read on the forward strand.
ATGAGAGATTCAACAAAAATGAAAATAATTCGTCGAAAGAAATTAAATACTGAAAGGGATTTTTTTTAGTAGAACAATAGCATTAATGAGTTTAATAGTTAGTTGTTAGAGAGAAATGAATCGGTAAATATCGAACCTATATCAAGACCATAAAAATAATTATATTTTGTCATTGCAATAAAACGCCATTTGTGTGAAAGGGATATATTAGATACTCGGATAATCAACCATTGAAATTTGAAACCATGTCCCCATATACAAGTTGTTGATCTTGGTGGACCACTTATACAACATCCAAGAAATTGATGGGCGGTTCACATTAATATTCCCCCTTTAAAAGCCAAGAACAATGTCTCAAAATAACAAAGTCCGTGCAGCATCTTAACAATTATTTTCAAATATTGTCTTTGTCAAACAACGCTGAGAAAAGTACTAGGCCCCGTGTAGTCTTGATCTTTTCACCAAAAATTGTTTCATTTCAAAGTAGAAAATAAAAAGATTTTTTTATATTAGCATCCCACAAAATATTGAAAGTGCCTCGTATTAAAATTTAATATTAAATAACTTATTTATCTTACTATGCAATGATAATTTTGACATTATTATGTTTTTTTTTAAATCTAAATAAACCCCAATTAAATCACTTTTAGGGTATTATTTATTTTCTCAACTATCAAAAACCCTCACACCCTCCATTATTGAACAAAACTCTAACCAATGAAACTACAAACATTTTGATTGAGAAAAATTATTTTTGACGAATGGAACACAAAATCGATGTTTTGGAAGCTTCACATGAAATAAGACTTTATATTTTTCATTGTTTTAATGATTTCGATGACATCGATAATTATTTAATCTTGCGTTTGTTGCGTTATAACTTCTATATTCATTTTCATTTGTGAGTCATAGAACGATAAGCAATCAGATTTGAACCTAGAACACGAACTGAACTCAATAGTTGTACAAAATAACAATCAAATCGGAAACTCACCATTCGGCAGCTGATTGGGATCATACTCGTAAACATCAATCTCTTTTATAAGATCATCGGTAGGCATTGCGACTACATGTGACTTGTAGGATTTTCTTTTAAGAAATTAAATTGTAAATAATTTGAACTACATGTGACTTGTAAGATTTTCTTTTAGGTTTGACAGATAACTTAAATCTAATTTATACTGGCATGCATGCTAAAGCCCTAATTGGTGATCTGCTAATTAGCCTTAGTCATATGGCAATGAATTGAACATGAAAGATCATAGATTAGTAATTAATCGCATTAATCTTGTAGTTGCGGATGTGTTGTTGTGGAGGAACTGAAATTATTGGGCTGCGCTTTTGATTACGATGACGCTAATTTGGTTTCTTTTCGAGGTTGCCGAGTACAATTTCGTGACACTCCTCGGTCACATCTTGATTTCCACATTGTTGGTAATCTTCATATGGTGTACGGCTGCAGAAATATTTGGATTGTAACGTTCTTGATCTTCATATGGCGTATGACTGCAGATATATAAGTCATTAAATATTAAATTTTAATGTGGGATGTATTCAACACTATGTGGGATGCTAATAAAAAAAGTCTTATAAGATTTGAGAAATGTGGGGTGTATAGAAAATGTGGGGTGTATGTACAAAATATAAAGTGTATATTGAGAATGTAGGGTGTGGGGGTATTATGGGAAAGTACGTGGGGTATATTAAGATTATTTTTAAATGAAAAAGTAAATGTGGGGTGTATTCAGTATGTGGGGTATTAATATAATAAGCCAATAAAAATAATAAAAGAGTTTGGTAAAAATCAAATACCCTGCTTATTTTAAAAGCATGCGTTTAGATGTCTTGAACGTTAAGTTTAGGGTTTGTTTCATTTTTTCCTATAAAAAAGACTCTTTATATTTGTTTTTATGAAACAGTTGAATACGAGTTTATACACATACCACTCAACAAGGCCATAAAAGCATTCAGGTATTTCATAATGTAACGATCGGATACTGGGATCAGCTTGCATTGTAAGAACCTGAAGGACTTAACTATGTTGCTAAGTACTACACGTATAGAGAGGAGCAACGCCTAGTGCAATTTTGTGATTTTTAATCGCTTATGAGTTCTATTCTGCATGGCACTCCAATTCCTTCTCTTGATTCAGTGCTTCATGAATTACTAGCTGAAGAAGTTCTTATGCAGTCACATAAATTCTCTTTGTTGAACCCGTCGACATAGCAGTGACTTTAGAGTTCGTCTAACACTGAACATCAATAACATGACAAATCTATTGCGCAAGATGAGTATGCGTACTGCAGTGGAAAGGCCAATGGCCCTTGAGATTTAAGCAGTCACAACAACCGCCCAAGCATGTGGCTAGTGAATCCAATCAGAAGCAAGCACTGACAGTGATGACTCCTCGACATATGTCGTAGCTGACTGTGTCGACGACTTGGACTTCTGTTTTTTTAATGGAATATGAATTTGTTGTATATTTTGTCGATCTGAATCCGTATTTACCACCCATTAACTAAATCCGTATTTGCCATCTGCAGTCGACTGCTGCTGTTGTTTGTCTAGGTCTTTTTTTTTGTCTTTCCACATCGACCTGTTAGTTTTCTGGTTGGCAAACTCATGAGTTTGACGGGGGCGCTCTTGGAAGATTAGTTTTGTTATTATTGTTATTTGTTTCTTCGTGGGCCAAGGGTTAGGATTCCTCGTTCGTTAAGTGTAGATACTCGTTAAGTCTAGGGTTTCTTTTCGTTTTCGCATGTAAATAGGAGTGTTTGTATTTGTTTTTATGAAACAGTTGAATAAGAGTATATTTTGCCGTATGGGAGATCACATTTTGTAAATCTTAATAAAGCAACTGATTATGTTGCAGAAATGTAATAATGCAGAAATGACGATGAAGGTTTTAGAGAGATAAGGAAAGAAATGTAGAGAGAAAGAGAAATGAATTGTTGTAATATTTTCTATCTTATTGAATTACATTCATTACATTTGTTATATATTCACTACTCAAGCTTGTTCACTAAGACTCCTTATAACTACCTTAACCTCCTTATAACAAACCTACTAATCCATTGACACATGGCACACTATCTAACCATTCATTATATACTGTTAACATCCTCCCTCAAGCTCAGGAGGAGGATCACGAAGGCTGAGATTGCAACAATGAGCACGAAACAACGGTGCAGACAGCCCCTTTGTCAGGATATCAGCAAATTGCTCAGTAGAAGATACAAACTGCATATGAAGTAATTGTTTAGCAACCCTTTCCCAAACAAAATGTATGTCAATCTCAATATGTTTGGTTCTTTGATGCATCACTCGATTGCAGGTAAGAGCAATTGCGGACAAATTATCACAAAACATTGTTGATGGAGTTAATATGTCAATCTGCAGAAATGCAAGAATCTGTTTTATCCAATCGATCTCAGTAGCTGTTGTAGCAATGGCTCTATATTCTGCTTCCGTTGATAAGCGAGATACTGTATTTTGCTTCTTGGATGACCACAATATTGGATTATTCCCTAAGAAAGCAACAAATTAAGTTGTGGATCTTCTGTCATTGGGATCCCTTGCCCAGTCAGCATCACTAAATGTATTCAACTCCAACTCGCCTTTCACATATTGAATACCATAATGTTGAGTCCCTTTAAGATATCGTAATATCCTTTTGACAGCCAAGTAATGTGACTCCATGGGACAATGCATGAACTGACAGACCTGATGCACAGAAAAAGCAATGTCGGGTCTTGTGAAGGTGAGATATTGTAATGCTCCCACGATGCTTCTGTACAACGCAGGATTATCAAATGGTGTTCCATCATCCTTAAGAAGCCAATGATGAGGCAAGCAAGGAGTGGCACAAGGCTTTGACTGATGCATTTCTGTCCTTGTCAACAGATCATTAACATACTTATGCTGGGAGAGAAATAACCCTTCTGCAGTTTGTGTAATTTGAATTCTAAGAAAATAGTGGAGTGATCCTAGATCCTTTATATCAAATTTTGTTGCCAATGCAACAATGACTTCTGGAATGATAGTTGTTGCACTCCCTGTGATGATTATATCATCCGCATAAAGAAGGAGGATGACAACCCCAGATTCAGTGTGTTTGACAAACAAGGAAGTATCTGCATAAGTTGTTTGAAACCCCAAAGAAGGCAGAAAATTAGTAAACTTCTCATTCCATGCCCTTGGGGTTTGTTTAAGACCATATAGAGACTTGTGAAGTTTGCATACTGATGATGAATAGATAGAATCCACAAAACTAGGAGGTTGTGCCATGTATACCTCTTCTTGCAAGATTCCATGCAAAAATGCATTTTTTACATCAAGCTGTCTTAAATCCCAACCAAACTGTGCAGCTAATGCAAGAACAAGTCTCACTGTAGTAAGCTTAACTACAGGGCTGAATGTTTCACCATAATCTATACCTGCCTCTTGATTGAACCCCTTGGCCACAAGCCTAGCCTTGTATCTTGAAATAGTTCCATTGGCATGCCTCTTTATCTTAAAGACCCACTTACACCCCACAAGATTTCTATTTGATGGTAAGGGAACCAAGGACCAAGTGTGCTGAGAATGTAAGGCTTGTATTTCCTCCTCCATAGCTTTAAACCATACTGGAGATTTCAGAGCAGATTTGTAAGAAACTGGTTCAATCTGAGATAAATCCACTTCTGTATTCTCGGAGGCCATGGTAAGGAATGCTTTCTTCTTGACAATTCCACTCTTTGATCGTGTTTTCATAGGGTGTAAGTTTAATGGAGGAATAGGAAAAATTACTTGTAAAGTTTCTGGCTGAAACTCAGGAACCACAAGGATGGCAGAGGAAATACACTGGGGTGAAGTGCCAGTAATGTGTTGTCTTGTGTCTTCTTTGAGGTTGACTGAGATAGATCCAATGTATTTGGGCATTGGAGAAATCTGGGCGTAACACTAGGACTAGACACAAAATGAGTTGATGGTGCTCCAACAATTGTATTGTTATTAGTAACAGATACTGAACTCACTGGATTTTGAGAACTAGACCTCTGTGAATGGATATATGACTTTTGGACAAAAGAGGAATATAGGAGATCACACTCATCAAATATCACATGCCTCGAGATGTAAGATCTCTTTGAGCTAACATCAAAACAAATATATCCCTTGTACTTAGATACATATCCCAGAAAAATGCATGTGATGGTTTTAGGTTGCAGTTTGTTACTAGTATAAGGCTTTAAGAATGGGAAACATGCATAACCAAAAATCTTCAGGTGTTGAACATCTGGAACAGATTGAAAAAGAACCTCAAATGGGGATTGGTTATTTATAGTTGAAGAATGCATCCTGTTGATAAGGTATACTGTAGTTTGACAAGCAAAAGACCAGAAAAATGCAGGTAGGGATGCAGTCTGTAGCAATGTGATTGAGGTTTCAACAATATGTCTATGTTTTCTTTCTGCCAGTCCATTTTGCTCTGGAGTATAAGGACATGAAATTTGATGAGTGATTCCTTTGTCTATCAAAAAAGATTGAAAAACAGTACTTGTATACTCCCCACCCCCATCACTCTGTAAGGTTTTAATAGAGACTGCAAAGTGATTGAAAATGAACTGATATAACCGAATAAACACATAACATACTTCACTTTTATTATGCAAAGGAAACAGCCAACAATATCTAGTGCATTCATCAATGAATGTCACATAGTATTTGTATCCATCAATAAAGGTACATGGAGCAGGGCCCCAACATCATTATGCACTATTTCAAAAGGAATTACAAATTTTGACACAGATGGGGAAAATGGTAACTTGCTGAATTTATCTTGTAAACAAGAATGACACAAAGAAGGTAATACATCAGAAGATACTGGAATATTAGATTTTCTAAGTATAGTGGAGACAATAGAATTGGAGGGGTGACCTAGTCTGCTATGCCAGAAACTGGAATGCACTTGCTGTCCAAGAAATGCAGCTTTAAATCCTTGATGCTTAAGCACAGTTGGTCTGGATATTGGTATTGGATATAACCCATTACTACACTTCCCCTTGTACAGAATCCTCCTTGTGGCTTTGTCTTGAATCCAGAAATAAAAAGCATAAAAAATTAGCCAACAATTGTTATCGAGACAGATTCTGTGCACAGATAACAGATTCTGAGTAATTCTCGGAACATATAACACTAAATTAAGCTTCAATTTTTGAGTAGGTGTATGAATGACAGATGAACCAGTATGTGAAATTGATAAACCTGCACCATTGGCAGTTTGAATGGTCTCTGTGGATGGGAAAGGCGTAGCCAAGGAAAGATTCTGCAAGTCTGCAGTGAGATGATTTGTTGCTCTTGAATCCGTAAGCCAAAACTGCTGAGAAGAAGCATTTGATGTTGGAGTGGATAGTGAGGAGTTGACATGCATTGCAGTCATTTGAGGGGTGGTGCCAGAAATATTTGCATTTCGAAAATGGCAAAACTGGGTAGTGTGATTCTTCTTGCCACAAATCTGACACCCTTCAACTATAACAGCCTCAGTATTTCTGAATCGACATGTATCAGCAAGATGACCAAGTTTTCCACATATTTGGCAGGCTGATTGTGAGGGGGATTCACCAAGAATACCAGAAGCAGAAATAGTGTAAACATTTCTAAAGTTCCTAGACCGAGAATTAGTATTATAGTTGAATTTACCTCTGCCCTTGTGCTTGTTGTACTTGTTCTTAAAGTAGATAGATTGAGTAGTTACACCAAAAAAACCAGAAGACTGAGTGCTCGAATACCCTTGACTCGAGTTTACAGGACTCCCTTGATTAGGACCACAAGTATACCCGTTGGATGAAAAAGACGAGTTCTTGGAACCAAATTCAGAATTCTTGGCCACCATTGCAGAAAGAAATGGTGTAACAACAATATTCTCAACCATTGCTTCTTCAGCAAGCAATTGAGATCTCAAGTCTTTGAGAGAGATTACACTTTCTCGACCTCGAATGATGGATCTAATAGTATTATATTCCCCCGATAATCCATTGAGAGTTAAGATGACAATATCATCATCTTCGAAATGCACTCCTACAGCTGTCAAATAATCACGAGCTTCCTTGATTTGCTGCAAGTACTGGGATATGGAATCAATGCCTTTCTTGATATTTTGTAACTCAGACTTCATTTGGAATATGGTTGCACGAGAAACAATGGAGAATTGTTCCTTAAGCCGAATCCACAGTTCTCGAGCACTTATGCTGCCAATGACACAAGATACAGTCGATGGGGAAAGTGTGACAGTGATGAGCTGCATCAAAGCGCGATCATGCATTTTCCATACCTTGTATTCATCTGTGTTAGTTCTTGATGATGAATCCCTAGAATCAACATCAGACTCCCCAAAACCAGAAGACATAAACCGTGCAAGACAGGGAAGAGAACCATCCAAGAACCCCATAATTCCATGACCTTCAAAGAGCAATTGCATCTGAAAATGCTAGGTGAGATAGTTGGACTCATCAAGTTTGACAGTAATCGACGTAGGAACAGTAGAAATAAGAGAGGTGATTGGCGATTGCACAATTTGTAGTTGAATGCCAGTCACCATTGCAGCTTGTTGAGGAAAAATTCACACAGGAAATATATCGAACACTTGGCGGACACGATTGTAAAGAGGAACAATCGCGAGATAGGGAAACTTTTAAAGTTCCAAAACCAACAAAAACCAAGATAACAGAGAAGAAGAAGAAGATCTGGAGCAACGGAAGCAAGAGATCCAAGATCGAGATAACCTTTCAAGCAAGAATAGCTCGATCGGCGAATGATACCATGTAAAGCAACTGATTATGTTGCAGAAATGTAATAATGCAGAAATGACGATGAAGGTTTTATAGAGATAAGGAAAGAAATGTAGAGAGAAAGAGAAATGAATTGTTGTAATATTTTCTATCTTATTGAATTACATTCATTAAATTTGTTATATATTCACTACTCAAGCTTGTTCACTAAGACTCCTTATAACTACCTTAACCTCCTTATAACAAACCTACTAATCCATTGACACATGGCACACTATCTAACCATTCATTATATACTGTTAACAATCTACACCTAGACTTGGTAATTTCTTACATAACATGTTAACTCAACACGTAAACGACACGAAAATAATGAATTTCGGGTCAACACGATAACTAATCGGATCACATGATAAAAACTCGTTAATAACATATCATTAACAGGTTTACACGAGAATGACACGTAAGGAACCTGTTTCGACACGTTAAGAAAACAGTTATTTTGAATGATTTTAATTTTTTAAACTACTAAAAAAAACTTACTATAAAATACAATACCCATAATATATATGTATATATTATATATTAAATTTATATTATTGTTTATTATTCTATATAAATTTAAGTATTATTTAATTATTTATTTTTATACTTTACTAAAAGCAATGAGTGAGATTAAAAAAAATTATATTATAATAATAAATTTACAAGCCCGAAAAATATGAAAAAATATGCAAACACCATCCTCTATGCTTTGAGGATGGGTTTTTTGAATTTTTAAAACCACACAAAACCTCATGAATAGTATTTTTAAGGGAATTCAAAATAAATAAAATTCATAATTATTAATGTACAAGTCTGAAAAATGTGAAAACATATATAAAAGCTTGTGATTGCATATTCTACGCTTAGACAATGGTTATATTGTCGTTTAAATTTTTAAAACCCTCCAAATCTCATGAATAGTGTTTTTTATTTGAGTGAAAAATTAATAAAATTAATAATAATTATTGTAGGAGTGTGAAAAATGTAAAAAAAAAAAGAAAAAGATATATATACACACACACACACACAATCACAAGTAATGACAAGCTTTACAAATTTTTTAAAGGGGTCAACTCCGAAATCTGACACCATGATTCATAAATCTTAGATTTAAATTTAACCGTCGATTGTCGTTTACGCTTTACTCTACTCACCGAGTTTCATTTTTTATATTTTTTTATTATTTATTGATTTAAAATATATTTTCTTTAATGGGTAACGGGTCGAATCATATTACCCGTTTAATTTGACGAGTGTTACATGACATGACTCGTTAAGAAATCGGGTATATCATGAAAACGACACGCAGACAAAAAACATGACACAAATGACAGGTCTATCTACACCATCTATATCAAATAGAGGTACAATTCACAATGAAAGTAGCTCTCTTTTTTATGGGGAAAAAAAAAAAGGGTTTAAACATGGTCTGCAACATGTGGTTGTCCAAGCAATTTCATTTTATAAGAAGGCACCTCCAAGAAAGCGAGATACAGAAGTAGGGGTGGGCACGCCGATTCAGTTCGGTTTAGTTTCGAGACAGTGTTCAGCCTGAGCCATTTTACTCTTTTTTCTTTCTTTTTTATTGGGTTAGAAAATAAAAGGAAGTCACATTTGATCATCAACCCATAAATCAAAACTGATGACTTGCACGTAGTTAAATATCTTAGTGGATAGGGTGTTGGGCTGTCACTTATGCGTCTCGGTTCAAAACTCCCTCTTCCCTAAATTAGTAATAGTTTCAAATTCTCTTTCTCTCTATATATATTTTTTTTTAATAAAAAAAAATCCAAAACGCAGAAAATCAAATTCTAAATCAAGATAAATACCAAATCATAATGGTTAGATAAAAAAAAGCAAATCCTTTTCAAATACCAAATCAAGATGCATAAGATAAAGTCTTAATTATACAACCCAATTCAAAATTTAGAAACTAAAACATTATAATAAATGCAAAACAATGTCATACAACCCATTAGAAATGGGAATAACAGCTCCTCAGTAGCAAGCCATTCCTTGGTAGCAGCTCCTAGACAGCAGCTGTCGATGAACTAGTCCAAATTGTTAAGGAAACCGCTGAAAAAAATTGAAGTTACATATATACCATCAGTAGTAGGTGCTGACAAGCTAGGACTGAATCGTTTCAGGAGCTCTAATGCGAGATATGCCTCCGTTCCTTCTTTCTAGAACATATAAAAATCAGGAACTCATTAGAAAATAAGAAAGCAAGCATGTCAAAAGAAAAAAATAAAAAATAAAACAAGAAAGAAACATATAAAAGACATGAAAAATAAATATGCATACCCATTTTAAGTGCTTCAAAAGCTCCATAGCTTCCATGATGTACTCATCTTCTAAAATAGAGATGTCATCTAACATTAACAAATTTTGATGACAATTAAACCCTCTACTATTTTACGAGTCAACGAAGGACGATATGAGTTCACAATCCTTCCTCCCGTGCTAAGGTAGATTCCGAAGCTACTGTTGAGACCGGGATTGCAATGATTTCCTCTGCTATTAGGACTCAAAAGAATACTGTAGTTTGTAATGGTCGTTGGCAATCATGCAATCAATTATCTGGTTAAGCTAATTCAATAATTCTTTATGAAGTTTTTTCAACCAAAATGGTCTCTACGATTGACATAACTCCTCACTTGGTCCTTGAGATTTTAAATAGATAGAAGTCATCCCTGAGGTTGTCCACTATCAATCATTTTGATCTTTATGTGAAAAATCTCCACAAATTAAGGGTATTTTTGTCAAATCAATCATTCCACGTGCTTTTTCACCCTTTAACCCATTTTCTTCCGCCCAAATCACCCTTAAACCCATTTCTCTCAGCTAAAATCAATAACATAGCAGTTTTCTTAAGGAAATGAGAGAAAATGGTGAAAAATCAATTGAGAGGTTGATTTGACAAAAATACCCTTTATTTAATAGAGATTTTTCACAAAAAAAGACAAAAATAATTGATGGTGGACGATCTCATGGACTACTTCTATCGATTGCAAATCACAGGGATTAAACTGTGGAGTTATGCCAATCTCGGGGACCATTTTGACTAAAAAGCTTTCCTTGTAATGAAAAAAAAAAAATGAAAATACTCTAGTGTACTATATAAAATGAAAATACTCTAGTAGTAATCTAGTACATGTGTGCATGATTTTTTGGAACCATGGCACGTGGCACTTTGGGTGGTAAGAAGGACCAGAATGCCCATAACCATTGAACTTCAAATGCTCAAACTAGTCATGCTTACTAGTTAAACGTCCATTCTGTAATCTGTATTACTTGTCTCCCAAGTAAGAAAACTCTAATTCAAGTCAAATTGGGATATCTTGGAGATTAGGCAATGTAATCACAATCATAGAAAGATTACTCTCCCTGCAAGGACTCTCAAGATCTCTATAAATACCCTAGCTTGGGCATTTATCTCTCTAATAAATTACAACAGAAGATACATCTTTCTATGCCTAACATAGGTTCATTTCCCTTCAAACACATATCCACTCACCACGCAGTCATCTAGGCGTAAACATGCCCATGGAGAACTCAACTCTTATATGCCCTACCATAGGCTATCCGTCAAGGATGGTTCACGATGTAGCACACATCGCACCATCATTTCTTAGAACCATACTCATGTTTTGATTTTCCTCCTTGAAAATATGTAGATAGTTTGATCTAGATTCAACTACATACCCAAATCAATCCCATTCTCCATTCGTTGGAGATAATGGTCAATTTCGACTAAAAATCACCTACGTCCACGGTAGTGTGTGAAGCTTTCACTGATAGTGAACCCATATTCCCGCCACCAACGACCTTTGCCATGAGCGACGATGAAACCCAAAATATCCTAAAGACAAGGCTTTGATTGTAGGTCGAGAGAATAAATCTCTTGCGGATCGTAACAACCACCAATTCGGGACTCACACGAAGAATGCTTTTCTAATGGACTTGTTGTTACTATTGTTCATAATCAAGGGCTGAGTTTCCCGGCAGACACAAAAATGAAGGGCGTATAATACCTTTGTTTATTTTCTTCCAATATCTTATTGCTTTGAAGTTTAAATCACTTTAGCATGAAATAACTAAGAACACAATCTGACTAATTGTTATTGTTCTTCCAAATTAATATGCGATGGTCACACATCCCCTCTTCTTTTCAGATCCTTTAGCATTTTACTAACTTAGTCCAACACTATTTGGTAGAGCTAGTAACTCTGACAATGACACCAATGCTCTGACGAGCCTAACAAAGTCCAGCACGGGAACGAATTCACTAAGAAAGTGGGACCATCCCATTAGAGCACATGACATATCCGCCTAGTAGAGGCTCGGAGCTTGTCAATGCAAAGGTAAAGGCAAGTTTGGCTCCGTGTAGACCAATACCTCATCGTAAGTTCGACTTGTAGATCTATCATCTGAAGTCTACAATCAGCTTTTCATGCAATGCAACCCAAGTCCTTCAAACACTTCAATTGGGGCAAGTGCTTGCAAAGCTTTAGGGTAATGTAATCGTGCCTAAAATCGTTATAAGTACTTGAAGGATTTTTAACAGAAAATCGACTTCCTAGATGAATTTCGACACAAGACTAGTTAGAGACGAAAATTGTATCAAATTTTTAGAATTTTCTACAAAGCAAATTGTTGGAGCGAGATTTCTCACAAGAAGAAATGCCTCCACATATTCGTTGACCACAATCCTCACGTTCGCCGAATCCTTTGCTAGAGATGCCCCCGAATAGTCTTCTTCTGTAGCTTGCCTGGGTGGTATCTGCAAGAGATACTTCGACGCTCAAGTCAGTCGATTGATTTTCTATTCTCTGGATTTTCTCGGGTTTTGATTACGTCCCTTGTTCTTTGACTCCTCTCCCTATTTATAAGATTGCATGCTTTGGGAACAAGTGCCACGACCTGTCGCCCTCTCCCACTTCTCCTCCGTAGTGGGGTAGTTATCTAAGCACATTCCCTTGCATCAGTATATTTCATGTGGGCTTTTTACCTTGCACAACACGTTCCCCTTGGATGATTGGTAGTGGCCCATGTGTCAAATTTTTAGAATTTTCTACAAAGCAAATCCTTCAAGTTTTTTAAACGAGGACAACCAAATCTGCATTCCAATAAAAAATGCACAGCTATGGGAAAATGAAGATTTTGAAGTCTTTCCGATTTTTCCAAGAGGAGTTTCATGTGCACCCGGAACTTTAAGAAGTAGAGTTACAATGTTAATATTTTTTTTTTCAGAATTTTGCACAAAACATAATGGTCTCAAATTTGGCATACAAAGCAGCTGAACAGTATGCCAGCCTAACCAGAACATTGCAGTAACATTGTTAAATCAACATACTAAATTGTACCTACTTGAAATGAATTGGGTTTTGTGCCATACACCATTGCAAATATACGGATCTGAGCTTTCTGTAGAATTTTATGGAACACGACTCCAAGCTTTGTGGAAAATGTTATCACTGTTTTACCACTCATAGCGCATGCTTGAATTCTCTCATATCAAACAACATACCACGTGTTGCAACAAACTATAAGTTCAAAATACACACTCATGATCAGGTTAACTGTTAAACCAAGGTTTCCCACTAACAGAAGTCTACTCCCACGAGCTAAAAACAAGGTCACTCGCAAGGCACTACTTAACAACTTCATACTTCCTCATTCCACCATTAGTTTGTAATGGAAAAGGGCAAAGAACATACCATATGGAGTAAGAGGAGAATTTTCATAAATCCAAATGACTGCTATACTACATGGCGGTTGTGGATCCTGATTTCCACACACAAACAAGTCTGAACGACATATTACTCTAGTTTACTCTAAATTATCTAAAGTGAGATAGGTCAGAGTAAGTGCATCTTCGTAGTCTGGTCATAGACTAAACAACTTTGGTCGCAATGAGTTAAACAACGGACTCACGGTGCCACCACACTTTATTGGACTCCTGACAAATTCACTTGTTCCATAAGATACGAAAACTTAATCTAACTGGAGATTGCAATGTTTCCTATATTCTTGGGGAATCCTTAATTTTATGTGACAAAGATCAACTAATTTCGAAACGTATATCAAAGAAAACCCAGTTCAAATAGACCCAAATTAATTCGAATAGACCCATTTCAATTTGATAAAGCGAATTAAGTTGAAAACCTAGATCAATTTGAATAAACCTAGATCAATAAGAAAATGAACAAATCAATTTGAAAATCCAGATCAATTTGAATAAACCCTAAGTTGAATTTTGCCTTAAATTAACCTTATACCTTTATGGCGACTTTCTTTGACTAAATTAGTCTAAGAGAGGGAGAGGAAGAGAGTGAGAGATCGGCAGTGGGGAAAATAGCAAAGATTGTGACTCTCACTGTGAGAGATTAAGACGCACAGAGCGGAGGAAAGCGAAAAAAAGTGAGATTAGGGGTGGTGGAAGAAGAGATGGTCTGAATGAGGTGAAGTCTTGAATGGCTAATGACGGAAGAAAAACTCGAAACAAAAGACTTGTAGTGAGGGTTTTTTAAAGGGGCAGGCAGCTTGTTAGGTTTGTGACCGAGGAAAGAGTGACTCGAATCAGGATTTAGGAGTAAGAGCATCTCCAAAGAAAATCTCAAATTTTAAGCATAAAATTTGAACTTGACAATCTATGTGGCATTTTGACATCTTTCAAAATTTTGCTCTCCACCAGGTATGTCAAATTAAATATTATTTTATTACACTAATTTTTGATAAATAGTGGTTGGAAAATCTGGAGGATATATAAGTCACTTCATTGGTGGTAAGGGCCAACAATGCCAGGCTGTCAACTTCTTTGTCATAATTTTGAACTTCTGAGTCTTTGAGTCAGAGAGAAATAGAGAGAGAAACAGAGAGGGATGGGCTTTCCGGTGCAACAGAGATGGTGGTAGGGCGAGACATCGACAATTTGCCGAAGAACGATGCCAACTACACGGCATTAACGCCGCTGTGGTTTCTGGATAGAGCAGCTCTGTTGCACCCCACTAGAACATTCATGATCCATGGATCGATTCGCTGCACATGGCAGCAGACTGACCAGCGGTGCCGCCGTTTGGCCTCTGCTTTTGCGAAGCGCTCCATCGGCCTCGGCACCACAGTAACTTAACCTTAACTATCAAGTTCGAGTGAGAGAGGACAGTTGCAGATCTGATAAAAAAATTAATTAAAAAATATTTGACGTTGCTGTCAAATTTGACAGTAAAGAGGATAGCTGCTATTTTATGTCATGGCACATTATATTTGGCTTCGTAGTTGAAAAACATTGTAGTTATCATTTTTTACTGTTATTGCTGATTTACACAATTTGACATCTTCTTTGGAGTTCGAGAGAGAGTAAAGCCCTAATTAAGAAAGGATTTGGTGTATTTCCATTAAGTGTACCGTGAAACCACATACATATGGCTGGTTTTAACGAATCTTGGGTGACACAAGTGTAAAATAATAATAAATTTAAGAAGAAATTAGGTTCTCATCCCTCTATTGATTGAAACCTTATTCCTTTTTAATTTTTAATCAAGGTCCCTTAGTTTTAATAAATATCAATTATTTTTTTCAATAATAAAATATTTTACATATCAAGATAATTAAATTTTATTTCTAAATTATTCATTTAGTGTTAGAAATGTTACATTTGACATATTTATATTTATGGCTAAATTTTGTATCATATATTTTTATTTTTAGTTTGAACCCATTTTAATTTGCAAATTTCTTTTTTTTAAATTGTTTCAATTTTCTATTCAGTTTTAGTTTGTACCCATATATTAATTTCTTTTTGTGTCCATATTTTTCAAACTTTTATTTTTAGTCATATTTTTTTGACCTTTTATTTGTACCCATAATTTATTAATAATATACCCATTTATCTTTAAAAATGTACCACTTTGTTATATGTAAAATGTACCCATATTTTTTTTGTAAGTACCATCTCTTTTGTGTAAAATGTACCCTTTGTTTATATATATGAAATGTACACATTATATAAAACGTATCACTTTTTTTTTTTGTACAAAATGTACCAACTTTTTATATGTAAAATGTATCGTATTAAAATTACCAACTTTTTGTATGTAAAATGTATCGTATAAAAATTACCAATTTTTTATATGTAAAATGTCATTAATATAAGTAATGACAAGTCATGGGTTTTATTTAAATATAATTTTTTTAATATTTTCAACAAATTATGGATTTTATTTAAAATCTCACTAATATAAATAAAATATCAAATTTTAATTTAAAAATTATAATAACCTATATAGAAATGCATTATTACATTAATTTCAGGGACTTCAATAAAAAAACCGAAAACCAACAATGTTTCAATCAAAGAACGTTGATAAATAAGGACCGCATCCAAAATCACCTTAAATTTAATTAATTATTTATATTCTTGGCTCGATTCGATTTAAACCGGTTCTTGGTAAAACAAAACTTAGACCTGAACTGGTTTAATTAGGTTTTTTAATTGATTGTTATTTTTGTTTCTTCAGTCAACATATATATATATATATATTTTTTTTTCTTAAAAGAAACAATTAATGGCAACGGTTATCCAACTTTTCCGGGACTGAAAAAACTCATAAAATTTGGTATGATATAAAGTAATCAACGGACGCACAACACCTAACACCTGTATTAATATGCCACATACGTGTCTCATAAAATTTGGACGAGCTCAGAATCCTCAAAGTTCTTGAATGTGTCGACTAATAAAATAAAGTCCCCATTAAATAATGTCACTAACCTAACACAATTTTTTATATCGAAAACACATGAAAAATGTTAAAAGCAAACGTAAAGGGATCGTGGAATCTAGCGTGCCATCATCACACACTATATATTATAATCATATATCTCCCCGACCTTCTTTCACGCCTCTATCAAATCACATCACATGTTTGGGAATAAAATAGTTAGAATTGTTGTATTGTTTAATAAAAAGAAATTGGAAGAAAATGGGAATTTACAAATTTAAAACCCAACAGGACGACAATTGGGAGGGTGGTTTCCTGTTTCAGAGACATTCCTGGTGGAAAGGAAGCACACGCGGGACTTTGAGGCTTCAGCACTTCCCCACGTGTTGCGGTTGGGCCCTTCACGAGCAAATGCAGTACGGCCTTCATCTGTGTGATAAACTAGGTAAGCAAATATATATACATACTTAATTTTTTTTACTTAATAATACGATTTAGTAGTATTTATTTTTATTTTTAAATGAAAAATTTTAATTCGATCCTCACTTAAAATGAATTTGTTATAAGAGTGAAGAATCACCGATCGCAGAAAGAGGGATTTTCGTCGACCAAGAAGTATCACTTGCCGGTGGTGTCTAGCCCGCCGTCATCGGCCACCAAACAATCCAATCAAAGTTGATGCTTATTTGACGGTGGTGATGCATAAATCCCTAGAATCATGTGAGTTGGCTGTTAAGCTTGGTTCTATCTAAATTCCTTCTTTCCCTAAAAAATTGTTTTTAAGAATATAATAAAATTTCATCCTAAATAAGTTTTTTTTTAATTCTAAAGTCTAAATT
Source organism: Pyrus x bretschneideri (assembly GCF_019419815.1). Lineage (NCBI taxonomy): Eukaryota > Viridiplantae > Streptophyta > Magnoliopsida > Rosales > Rosaceae > Pyrus > Pyrus x bretschneideri. Next base: position 1,465,775 of record NW_025999657.1, read on the forward strand.
TAAAACCATAGTTTTTAAGAAAAATTAATTTTTTTTTTTAGTCCAATTCTCAAATAGATTACCAAACAGACTTTTAATTATTTTTTGGTTTTGTTTCAACTGAAAAAGGAAAAGTAAAATGTCTCCGTAAGTCTTTCCGGTTCCTGAAAATGATATATAACCGTGACTTACCACAAATTATCCCTCTTTTAAATAAAGAAAAAAATAACAAGCTACACTTTCCCGTCTATTTTTTCAGGACTCAGGTAAATATTTTTCAAGCTTGGACTTACCAAATATCGGAAAGGCAACGTTTTTTCCCATTTTCAAGCTGCTTTTCCACATACCAAACGGAGCTTAAGAGGATTGACTTCTTTAGGGGTTGGGTAATTACTATTCACATGAATAGTGAACTAAACAAAGACTAACCCTTGATCACTCATTACGAATAGTAATGGACGTGGCGGTTCCTATTTACAATAATTATTTTATTTTTTCAGGTAAGATTTAATTATTTAATATATGAGATTAATTTGTAACCAACAGGATCCTCTTTGGATTCTTTTGGTAAGGATCTAGAGATTCGTAAATCATGTCCGTTCATTATATACAATAACATAGCTCAATAACAGAGTTAGAAAATTTTTCATAGGTGGGCTAGCGAAAACTATTAGCATGTAATCATATGATATTTCTTTTGCTTGGGTAAAGTTATATAATAATTTACATAAAAGTAAGAACATGAAGTACTAATCTAAACAAGACTATTAATTACTTTCCAGCTAGCTTTAATACAAATAATACATGCATACAAATTGCAATGAGAACAAATATTATCATTTTTGTTGACAACAGGTACCCAAAAGAAACATAGGTTAGGGGATACCAATTCAAGTTGTTCCCTTAGATCCTTAATGGAAGTGAAATCTTTTGTTAATTTCATAATCAATATTTGCGTTGAGCTCTTTTTATTAGTTACAACAAGAACAATGAAACATGAACTATTCCCAAAATCTTTACCCCTAATAGACAAATTCAAGGATCAAAAAAATAATTAACCTATCAATTGAACCAAGTAATAAGATATATGAGGAGATGAGGAACTTACCCAATGATGAATTTTATTGCAAAAATAATTTGATAATGATTCATAATTTTTCTTTTCATGGGAAAGCAAAGCGTATAGGGTAGAGGCTTTTTTGTTTTGAACGAATAGGGCAAAAGCGAGGGGAAGTAGAAGAAACCTTATTATAATTATGTATAGATTTACCATTCTTACTTTTAGCCTAAAAATAATAAAATAATATATAAGGTAAAAAGTATTATTTATGAATTAAGGAACATATTAAATAATAGATTTGGCATGAGTTGGGTGGGCTATTATATGTACAATATGCAAAGACAAACTCATATACAAACATTATAGCTGCAGTTTGCAAAAATCCTCCCTAGGCTACAACCCACTATAGTCGTGAGTGTAGCTCCGCTAGTAATCGTACATCATGCAGTCAGTTTTTGTCAAGTACTATTTTTATTTAATTTTAAATAAAAATATTTAAAATGATTTATGATTGCACGATATACGATGAATGGATATAATTCACGGATTTCTGAAATCCTCACAAAAAGGATCTGGCGAGAATCCGGATTCAATTTGTAATATGTTTATATGATTGTGCCACGTGTCCATAAATATATTGGTGAATAGTATTATTTGTGGTGAATAGTGGTTTTGGGACTTTTCAAATTCCATTTGCCACACCCCGACTCAGATATCTAAGTGGACATTGAAATCGAGGCGTGTTGGCTGACACCTAAAAGGTGACGAAGCCAATACGTTATTATTGTGTAAAAACTACGAAGCCACTTAGTACTAAAGTTTAGTGGTATTCTTCTTCATTTGTAAGTGGGAGGTCTTGGTTCGATTCTCGCCAAAGACGAATTTGAACCACATTATTGCTGATCCATTGTGAGGTTTAGTCCACTTTCCCACCCCATAGTATAGATAATATCGTTCGTTACAAAAAAATAATTACAATTAAATTAAAGCCAAAGTCTAAACTAAATTAACTAGTAGTGAGGGATGAACCCTTATTACAATGCATGCAACGTCAAAGCATAGATATAAGTGTAGCAAAATGAAAAGTATTCCTAACCTGAGTAGGATGGATATTACATAACCAACAAAAAATAAATTTTTTACATTGTCAGGAAATGGATGTCAGAGTTCGCTAATGCCCTCTCTCACCACAAAATGCAGCTACTAAGTCCTGGAGGGACAAAATTGAAAGTGTGGGTGAGCAAAAGTAAGGATTTATTTAAACTTTTTCTATTCTTACCATAGTAACCCCTTATTGTAAAACTTATATAATTTCAAAAGCATACTACATACTATTATGAAAACCACAATAATAGTACAAAAGCAGTTATGCTAAAGATACAACTAATTCACAAATATCTCAACAATGTCATATAATATGCTCATTAAAAATATGCAGATGCACAAGTCCGTGCAGAAAGTAGATAAATGAACTGGCTGGGTATAATAATCTATGCTCTAGTACTACATACACGTAAAGGTGGCGCTAAGTGTGTCACATACAAGTCTTAGAAGCAAAGTGCAACTAGTCCAAGATGAAACCGACAATGTATCCAATATAAGACTCACGGTGCGATGTGAATATATACATGAAAATAGCTTTGGCCTAGACGAGTTCTATAGACACCGATGTAAGCGAGCAAGACGGTTATGCCGCCATAATTTCATAAAACACATAACTTGACAAGTAAAATTTGTAAGTAAATATGTGGCATGATGTAAAACATTCATAAAAAGCCATCGTGGATATAAGTTTGAAAACAAAACAGAGTCATTGATACGTCACAAGGTCGTAGCCGCCTTACTTTACCTGGTCCCTAGTTCCTCAGGATATGCCTCTCCTTCCAGTTAACAGAATATGTTGACATCGTTACAGAATTTTCCATTGCTATTTTAGAATATGCGATCATTTTCTTCCTCTCACCGATCGCCGGAGCAAAGTCGACCACCATCCGTCTGTCAGAGTTTCTTCGAAATTTGAGTTTTATGCCAGAATTCTAACCTAAGGTCAAAATGTGGATGGAAATAGCCTAAAGTCGGTTGGAGGATTTCGGCTCAAACCAAAGTTACGGGATCTCTTTGATTCTGAGGCAGATCTGAGCATACAATGCTCGAATCTTACTCTACAGATGGTGGTGAGTTGATTGGTGACCTCTATCTGACCTAACTCGACTCCTCTTCGATCTCTGCCAGAAACGGGGAGAAATTTGCCAAAAACGTGAGCCCACGTTGGAGCTCGAAAGACTCGAGGTTTTGCTTCGTTCTTAAATAATCAGAGGTCTAAGTGAAGCATATAATGATGTGAGGAAGGTGACGATGGTTTGAGGGTTTGATTCGTCGGAGAATGACGATATCATTGTCGTCTGCGTTTTAACAGGAAAGAGAGCGAGTCAAGGAGAGAATGTGTGAGAGTGAACTGATGGAGAAGACTGAAGAAAGTGTCAGTCGAGAGCTGCAAAAAAAAGACAAGGAGGTGGGTCTCAGTGGCACGCAGCACAATGAACTAATAAGTAAAATAAATATTCAGAGAGTGGTAAAATTACTATAATACCCTTCACGTCCGGTTTTCGTAAAAATTTTGTTTAAACTCTGAATTTCGTTTCACTTGCGCCTATTTGTTCGTATCGACGAGTACTACAAAAATATGACAAGAAGTGAGACAAACTATGAAATGATCTTAAATGTCCACGTACAATTTCTCCACTTATCCCTTATATGGGCATTTTCATAATTTTACAACTTCGAAGAAATAAAATTAAGGATCAGTTGTAACATATTAGGATTTGGAAATGGTTTTGGCGTACTTATGCGCCCTTATTTAAGAATGAAGACATGCTTGACAATTTTTCCAAATTACCCATGCTCTTATTACCACTTGGACGCCACATAAGCATTTTTAAGCCATATCAACACAAATTAACGGAATCTCATCAAAGTGGAGTGACAATAACACTAGAGCCTAGTATTAAGTAGCTATTGATATAGGTAATTTTTTTATAGGAAAAATTAGTTTCTGGTCCTTAGTTTTTAATGTTCATTGACTAAAATCTTATCAATTTTTAGATTTTAATCAAAGTCTCTAGCATTAATATATTAATGAATTACATGTAAGTTACATAATTTTTTTTTTTTAAAATAGTAATTGATTTAGAGTTTTAATACTCACACACTTATTGAACTCCTAATGAATTTTCAATTCAAACATTTCCCAAATAAAAAAAATAAAATTAGAATAAGTTTGTATGTCACATCCCGGCCCGGGACGGATCACTTCTCGGGCCGGCTCCACCACCGTAGCACGATATTGTCAGCTTTGGGCTTACCATTCCCTCACGGTTTTGTTTTTGGGAACTCACGAACAACTTCCCAGTGGGTCACCCATCATGGGATTGCTCTAGCCCCCTTCTCGCTTAACTTCGGAGTTCCTACGGAACTCGAAGCCAGTGAGCTCCCAAAAGGCCTCGTGCTAGGTAGGGATTGAAATATACATTTAAGGATCATTCCCCTGTGCGATGTGGGATGTCACTATCCACCCCCCTTAGGGGCCCGACGTCCTCGTCGGCACATTTCCGACCAGGGATTGGCTCTGATACCAATTTGTCACATCCCCGCCTGGGACGGATCACTTCCCGGGCCCGCTCCACCACCGTAGCACGATATTGTCCGCTTTGGGCTTACCATTCCCTCACAGTTTTGTTTTTGGGAACTCACGAACAACTTCCCAGTGGGTCACCCATCATGGGATTGCTCTAGCCCCCTTCTCGCTTAACTTCGGAGTTCCTACGGAACTCGAAACCAGTGAGCTCCCAAAAGGCCTCGTGCTAGGTAGGGATTAGAATATACATTTAAGGATCACTCCCCTAGGCGATGTGGGATGTCACATTGTACACATTAAATTTTTACAAAAAAATTTCAATTTTTTAATCTTATATGTATCTATTCTTAAATTTACCAAATTGTTAAAAATTTACCCTTTTTTAATTTAAATGTACATTTTTATATAAAATTTCATTCAATCTTTTTTCTGATCTATTTTTTAAACTTATATGGGTTCATTCTATTTCGTTGATTTGAGAATGTGTTTGGGCCCAAAATAATATTGTTGGGCCGAGTAGCAGGTTGTGCTCGGCCCAAGGCTGTGTCAAATGCTATGGGCCGAGTGATAAATCCCGGGCCAGTTGACAGGGTCGGACGAGTCCTATCCTAAGAAGTAGTCCAGATAAACAGAAAGGGTCGAGGAAGTCCTGGTGCGACCAGGATTCCCGGCCGGCAAAGAGTAAAGCCTCGAAAAAGGGGAAAGTTCAGAATCCCAGTGGGAGTAGGTTTGTTCGAGTTAGAGTTGAAACGGGACAAGGACTCCCAATCCAGATAAGGATGCAAATCGGTCTCAAGGAATGGGGTGCTATAAATACAAGAAATCATGCAACAAAAAAGACCCCCTTCAATTCAGCATACAATTGCCCTGCGCAAAACCTCTCAAATACCTTGAGATTTTTCCTTTTCTTTTTCTGCCGATACACCTTCAGTTTGGATAAACAGTACTGTGGAGGCACCCAGCGAGCACCTTCAGTTTGGATAAACAGCACTGCTGCCGCAGAATCAGCCGACCGAGAAGCACCTTCAGTTTGGATAAACAGCACTGCGTCGAGGTCGACCGGTTACCTATCTAAGACTCGGCCGAGAAGGGTTTTCAAACCCTTGTTGGTAGAGGTCACCTTGCTAGCCTTCTCGGCGTAGTTAGGTGTTACGAATTGCGTTACTCGGCGTACTGGACGCCGAGTGATTTTATGATTGGATACTCGCAAGTAAGTTTCAGGGTTCGGCATTACGACGGCCGAACTACATTTACCATCAAGACATACATCACATTTGAGTACCCGTGCCCATATAGTTTGGTCTCGATTCGACGTGCTTATACTCTTACGAACATAATCACAGTGACTGAATCGGGCTCCGACGACTTGTGAACTCTGCAGAATTAATAGCCTTGTCTTCAGGCTATAGAACTTAGAGACCAAGAGTGTTCCTTCCTCGGTCGTAATCGCAAGATAGAGAAGTCAACGACGCGCTCAACTCGACATCAACGAATTTTACTCCTCGGCCAAGCTCGGCCGACGAGTTGGCACGCCCCGCATTCAACCGAAGGACGTAGTTAGCTTATTAGTTACTCGGCTTACGCGCCACGTAGGTTTTGGAATTTTTAGAGTCAACAGAATGTATCCATGTCAAGTTTAATAGAAGAAATTTAATAATGTTATTAAGGCTAATATATATATATATATATATATATATATTTTTTTTTTTTTTTTTTTTTTTTTGTACTTTTGAGAAATGTACCCATGCTTTGGTACAATAATTGTTTGGTTAAATTTGATGAACGTACCCATGTATATATACAAAAAATATATTGGAGAGTATAATTCATCTTTAATATTTTTAATCCCATAAAATATGGGTTTTATTTAAAATCTCATTACTCTCTACTAATTAATAAAATACTTATTGTCAACCAAAATCCTATGAAATTACTAGTTTAACTTTCTAATTAAAACAGAACATGAATAAGAAATATAGGGTAGAAATGTAATTTCACACAACCAAATTTTGTTGTTTTTTTTTTCAAAGCTTCATTTGCATGTAATCTTAACATATTTCTAATTAAAATTAAAAATTAAAAAAAAATTAAAAAAAAAAACTTCTCACTCCCACATTCTCTATCACTCTCTTTCTCTCTCCTTCTATTTCAAAAACAAAAATAAAAATTTTTCTCACATACTTTGTGTGTGCCCATATGCTAGTATAAATAACTACAAATTTCATTTTTAATTTAAAAATATAATAACCTACATAGAAATACATTATTACATTAATATTAGATACTTCGATCAAAAACTAAAACCACCAAGCTTTCAATCAAAGAACATTGATAGTTAGGCCATCTCCAACCGATGGCTGGCCAGATGGCTCGTTTTAGTTCTCTGGCCCTCTAAGGCCATCTCTAACTGAAGGGTCTAGAGGGCTAGAGGGCCGAAAATAGCCCGAAAACCGTCTCCAACCGAGGGCTAGGCCAGAGGTCTCTGGAATCTGAAAGGACCCCACATAATCGGAGAAGGCTAGAGGGTTGGCCATTTTTTTTTTTTTTTTGCTTATGTTGGATTTCCTGTCGGTTATAATCGATAGGAATACATTGTATTACTAATATAAATAAATGTATTACTGTCGGTTATAACCGACAGTAATACATTTATACTAAATAATACAATGTATTCCTGTTGGTTATAACCGACAGAAATTCTTTGAATATTTTTTTTAACAGTTTTATTATTATTTTTTATTTACAAAAATTTTCCTATAACTTCTATTTTTCATATATTTTTTTTAAATTCTATTTTTTTCCTATAACTTTTATTGTACAAATTTGTTTCATATTTTTTTTTAAATTTCATTTTTTCCTATAACTTCTATTTCACAAAATTTGCTTCATATTTTTTTAATTCTATTTTTTTCTATAACCTCCTAAGCCATTATACAACATTAAATTAAATTAAGTAACATGAAACAACATTAAACAATATTAATAACATTAACCAACATAAAAAAAAACATTTAACAACATGAAACTTAAACAACATTTAAGTTGTAGTTTTTAAATAATAAATTATATTTGGCCTTATGGCCATTTGGCCCTCGGTTGGAGACAGTTTTTTGTGACAGGGCTAAAACAAGCCCTCTTGTGACATCCCACATCGCCCATGGGAGTGATCCTTGTGACATCCCACATCGCCCAGGGGAGTGATCCTTATATGTATATTTTCATCTCTACCTAGCACGAGGCCTTTTAGGAGCTCACTGGTTTCAGGTTCCGTAGGAACTCCGAAGTTAAGCGAGTAGCGCGCAAGAGCATTCTCAAGATGGGTGACCCATCGGGAAGTTCTCATGTGAGTTCCCAAAAACAAAATCGTGAGGGCGTGATCGGGGTCCAAAGCGTATAATATCGTGCTACGGTGGTGGAGCGGGCTCGGGAAGTGGTCCCCCCGGGTGGGGATGTGACAATCCTTATATGTATATTCACATCTCTACCTAGCACGAGGCCTTTTGGGAGCTTACTGGCTTCAGGTTCCATGGGAACTCCGAAGTTAAGCGAGTAGCGTGCGAGAGCACTTCCAGGATGGGTGACCCACTGGGAAGTTCTCGTGTGAGTTCCCAGAAACAAAACTGTGAGGGCGTAGTCGGGGCCCAAAGTGGACAATTTCGTGCTATGGTGGAGTCAGGCCCCGGTAGTGGTCCCGCCCGAGCGGGGATGTGACAATTTGGTATCAGAGCCTAACCCTGGTCGCGTGTGTACCGACGAGGACGTCGGGCCCCTAAAGGGGGTGGATTGTGACATCCCACATCGCCCAGGGGAGTGATCCTTGTATGTATATTCCTATCTTTACCTAGCACGAGGCCTTTTGGAAGCTCACTGGCTTCGGGTTCTATGGGAACTCTGAAGTTAAGTGAGTAGCACGCAGGAGCACTCCCAGGATGGGTGACCTACTGGGAAGTTCTCGTGTGAGTTCCCAGAAACAAAACTGTGAGGGCGTAGTCGGGGCCCAAAACGGACAATTTCGTGCTACAGTGGAGTCGGGCCCGGGAAGTGGTCCCGCCTGGGCCGGGATGTGACACCTCTGGCCCTCGGTTGGAGACGGAGGTAAATATGGCCATGTACTATTCATTAAAATATTAATATCATGGAGAATCTTGGAGGGCCAGAGAGCTAAATCGAGCCCTCTGGTCAGCCCTCGGTTGGAGATGGCCTAAGATTCCCCAAGATATTAATATTTTAATAAACAATACAGGGCCATATTTGCTTCCATCTCCAACCAAGGGCCAAAGGGCCACAGGGCTCGTTTTAGCCCTATCACAAAAAACCGTCTCCAACCGAGGGCTATAGGGCCAAACATAATTTATTATTTAAAAACTACAACTTAAATGTTGTTTAAGTTTCTTGTTGTTAAATGTTTTTTTTATGTAGTATAATTTTTATGTTGGTTAATGTTTTAATGTTGTTTCATATTGTTTAATGTTGTTTCATGTTACTTAATTTAATTTAATGTTGTATAATGGCTTAGGAAGTTATAGGAAAAAAATAGAATTAAAAAAAAAATATGAAACAAATTTTGTGAAATAGAAGTTATAGGGAAAAAAAAATAGAATTTAAAATAAAATGAAACAAATTTTGTGAAATAGAAGTGATAGGAAAAAATGGAATTTAAAAAAAAAATGAAACAAATTTTGTAAAATAAAAGTTATAAGAAAAAAATAGAATTAAAAAAAATATATATATGAAACAAAATTTGTAAAATAAAAGTTATAGGAAAAAGAAAAGAATTTAAAAAAATATGAAAAGTAGAAGTTATAGGAAAAATTTTGTAAATAAAAAAATAATAATAATCAAAGCATTCCTGTCGGTTATAACCAACAGGATTTTCAGTTTTTCTGGCCAACCTTCTAGCCGTCTCCGATTCCACAGCCCTTTGACCTAGCCCTCGGTTGGAGACAGTTTTCGGGTTATTTTCGGCCCTCTGGCCCTCTAGACCTTTCGGTTGGAGATGGCCTTAGGGATTGCATCCAAAGTGTCATTTTTTTTTAATAAACGAGAGTATCTACATTAAGGAGGTGGGGGAGTGGGCTCAGTTTTATAATAGGCTACCAATAATGTAGTTCAAATTTGCCCGATGAGAATCGAACACAAGACCTCTCACCTTTGTAAAGAGGAATATTAATAAATCATAGTACTAAGATGCTTGATACAGATAATTACAAAATTTGCGTACTCCCACATAATCAATATCGTCTAATTCAAAGTGAATAAGTATACCGAGTCTCAGATCCCTTTTAACAATAAAATAGTTCATGTAACCTTCAATTATGAACAACAAATAAACGGATGAAATTGAAATAGTTTAATAACAATTTGACATACTTAATTTGTCTAGTCCATCAAATTGATTAACTTTGTAATTTTGTCCCTATATACAATTTTACTTTCTAGTTTTGCGAAGATGCTGTTAGATACACTAATAGAATGGCCTCTAAAATGTTGAGCTAGTGCATCTCCTACCTCTTCATCCGTAAAAGAAGGTTTTTAATTAAAATATTTTTTGAGATTGGCATAAGTATAACTATTTACTTTGATCTCTAACAATGAAAATCAATATAAGTAGTATTTGAACTTGTTCATCAAAAATCAGTTTTTTTGTAAAAAAAATCTATTAATATCATCGTTAAATAAAAGAATTGGTTTAACAAAAATAATCTTAAAAAAAAAGTAATCACGTGATCGTTTACGTGATAATTTAACAAGATATTCACAAATTTTTCACAAAATAACTAAAATAATATAAAATAAACAAACTCGGAAATTACTTCTAATACTTTTTATTATCGAGGATCAGAATAATAAATTATGCAAACCGCAATTATCATTTTGAATAAAAATCTCCAAACTACAACAAACTTTTTATTTAAAGCATTTCAATTTTTAAAGTAAAGAAAAAAACAGAAGAGCACGTCATTTTAAATAAGAAATGGAGTCCACCCAAATAAAGTAGGATTTAAAAAAGGAGATTGTCATTTCAATCCTCAAGTATTCCATGAGAATCAAGATCATGACTGAAAAGCCTTTTCACTTTCCCTTTTTCGTCTTTAGAATAATCAACTTGCAACTTATGCAATCTCCCACTAACATAATACACCCGCATGTGAGCACTGCCATAAGGGGCTGGAAAATCTAATCCGACCTACCCAACAAATCCCACGGACCCAACACTCCATGTTCGGTTTGTTTAATGCGAAAGACATGCATCACTGAATTATATTATTCAGTGATATTTATTCGAAATTAATTGAATATACTTAGGCCATTTTCAGTTGTAAAAGGCTACGCGTAATCTTTGGGTCAAACTTTATGGGATTACACGCTATACGTGTTGAGGCTAAACTTAATCTAATTCTTTTAATTTGATTTTTGTTAAGCCCTCAGCTAGAGGCTGTTTTGTTATTTTTAAGGTTAAATATGACCTAATAGCTTTTGGTTAGAAATGGTCTTATACCACTCGGAATAAACTACACTCAAATTCACTAATCCTATGATGTGACCTGCATGCTGCGGGAGTAGGTACGCCTCAAAACTCATTGGAGTCAATACCATTCTAACGAACAGTTATGCCTTAGAGATGAATAGAAAAATATGTACATAATATGAGTACCGCAATGAATCCCAAGTAAGCGTAGCGATGTAATGTGAACATACATGGAAAACTAATTTTGATCCATACGAGTATTATGCTAGTGTAAGCATGTATTATGAGTAGATACAATATGTATGATCATGCTGTCATAAATCCAAAAATCCCAACATCATAAATAAATAAATAAATAAAAACAACACTTGTATTTGTAAGTAAACACATGGCATGAGGTAAAAACTCTTTATCGAAGCAGTTATGAAAATATAACAATATAATATAGGTTTGAAAATAAAATCCACTCACTAATACGTCGTCAAGTGTTATTATATTACGAAAACATCGCCATGTATGTCACCATCGAGGTCGCCGCCATTGGCAATGCATTAGTCACCAGTGGTGTGGGAAAGGCTGGGACTGGCAGTGTACTTGCCGTTAACAATGTTACACGTTCTAACGTACGCCATTAAAGATAACAGAAGATGCATTCGGTTAACAAAATATTTATTGTTTTCTTCGTCTTGCTAGTCGCAGAGTTGCTGGCAGCCGACAGACGCCGAATATTTGGTTTTTCGCCGAAATTTTTTAAAAATCAGTTAGTATCCAAAAGTCAACAAATTTTGAAAACAAGTTAAGGGGTGGGAATCAACGATGGAGATTAAATCAATGGTAGAAGGGTCTGGGCCAGGGCCTTGTTTCCTCAAATTTGTTTGCCCCGTTCATTTTGTGTTTAGATTTTTTTGGACCCGCCCTGTACTTGCTCCGACCTTCCCTGACCCACGGGTCTAGGGCTCGTTCACCCAACCCTAATTGACATAAAATCCATACCACTTAAATGTTGATCGGGATATAGATGATAAAAGGGCCATATTGCATTATAATTAGAATCAAGGTTTGAAAAAGTATCATGATTAGTTCACATACACTTTTACTAATCCTAAAAGCCACGATATGCTGTTAATGTCACTCATGGTTTGTGAAATCACATTAATTCATTAATTAATTTCACTATTGGCTTTGGTTAGAACCTAAGAAGTCACACACATATGATAAGTTATGGTAACGTTAGATTTATTAGTCGTACTTTGTACAAAAACGTGTAATTACGTTAGTATGCTATATTTACGTAAATGGTTTTGTTTCTAGGTGAAACACATCGCAAGGATCTTCAATGCTCGCAAGGCGGGTTTGACTTGACGACATGATTTGTGAGTGAGTCTTTTCTTTGATATATACATATATTTGTTTAGTTTCCATACATACATCTTAATGAATTTTTTATGTGATTACCGTAGTTAAATTAACATTTATAGAAAATGACGTAATGTTAAGAATTATGAAATCACTATGAATCTTACGGGATGCCTTGATTAAATTTACAGATATGAATAACATTATGTTGACGAGAACTATCGAATCATTGTGGCATGACTATATTTATGTTATATGCTCGTCGTTTGTTGCACCGGTGTTAGTACTCACCCGGACCAGGACCAGTCTTTCATGTGTATATGCACATCGCACCGTACGCTCACTTTGGATCCATTGTAAGTGCCAGTCCTGTCCTAGATTGCTATAGGCAATTAGGACTCGTATGTGCTGCGCATAGTGCTAGTTTTCACATAGTACTAAAGCGTATATCATTGTTACACCCAGTCCTGTTTATGTCAGAATAGCTTTACATGAACTCGTGTGTCGGCATGTCTCAATGAGCACTCGATATGATATGTTTGCTTCTGTGAGATTATGTGGTTACGAACATCATGTGTTTACTTACAAAATATTGTGCTGTATTGAATTCTTAAGATATTGCAGACTATTGTAAGTATTTTCTTTCTATACATAGGATGTATATTTTGGAAACTATACTTGTTTTACGGCGAGGGATTATTATGTTTTCGAAAAGGTTTTTACAAAGCTTTATTTTTAGGCACACTCACCCTTGTTTTTCACCCCTCCAGGTTTTTTGCAGCTGAACTTTCGTATCGACGATGATTCTTGGCAAATCTAGTATTGGAGATTACCTCTGATGGTATAACTCTCAATCTACTCTACTATACTTTACTTATGCTCTGACATCATGTGTGAAATGGGTTCATTCCCTCTCACTAGTGCACTCTTATACTTAGGCAACTTTAGGTTTAAATTTATTACATTTTCCACATACTACACTTTATGGCTTCATCACCCTCCTGGTGTCGGCCAATACAGCTCGATTCGGAGTCTAGGTTGACATTCCGGGTCGGGGTGTGTCAGTTTGGTATCAAAGCATAAGTTTGGTCAGTATTGCATTCATCACACACATGATGTAAGCATTCTCGATTCTTGAGCCTAATTTTCGAATCTTGCCACCTTGTCGAATACGAAAAACATTTTAACTTTTTCTAAGTTTTGAGTGATTTAGAAGACTTACCGACTTTTTAAAAGAACATTTAACAGCCACCTCTAGACTTAAACGAAGAATCTCCCTGCTAAGGAAAAAAAATCGAATTGAGACAAGTTGATGGCTTTGAAGCAGGGCTAATGTATCGATAATTGTGTGCCATCAGAGATTTACCAATCAATCCCACTACCATCTAGTCTTTCTACCAACCCTTTCGAGATAAGAAACCACAAATAGTTTTGATTCCTTGGCGACATCCATTAGTATACCATCGTGGAATTCCTATGAAGTTTACTTCGTCAAGATTCTAGAAATGCCTTAAGCGACAACTTGGTGCTAAAGTGGTAGCACTCGACGGAAAAACATCTCGGGGATAGCCACTTTTGATCCCCAATAATACTAATCTTTTCAAACGCACTAGTGATCATTCCGGATCTTTAAGAGGAAGATCGACTTCGGTTTAATTCCATTCTAAAGTAGATTATTAGCAAATTCATTTTTCCAGCCTTAGGGCATTCCAACCAGCATTAGTTCCCAGATTTTCTTTCAATGTTGTACTTGTCATTTCGATAAGTATAGGCTTGTGAGTATAAGTTGTTAGACTTACAGTTAGTAGAAATCCCCGTGTAGAAAATATTTTCCCTAGAATCAACGGAACCACCTCATAAGACCAATTCCTTACCAGTCATCTGAAACTATCCACCTGAGCGGGCTCTAATCTGTAATAAGTTTATTGTGGCGTTACTAATTGATGATATTGTCCGATATCTAGGAGCTGCCAACCAGTATTCCAGCAGTGTGATTTATGATACTAGACACATGCTAGTATCTGGGAATGATACCTTTGTGCCAAAACATCAGTTCACAGTTTCACGGTAATGAACAATATTAAGTTGTCGTATATGCATTAATTAGTGGTGCGACTGATAGATTGATTATCAATGATTATCTGAGCTGAAGAAATTAAATTGTGGAAACTTAGGAGCAAGTTTTGTATTAGGACAATAAACTTATAGTTGTTTTTACCTTATCACCTATCTAGGTAAACAAAAATTCTTTGACTAGCCACCTTTTCGGTCACTTCCACAAGTAGACAGTAGAATCGAAGTGCGAGTTAATTTCCCATTATTAGAGTGAATTGAGTATCAAGAAAACTGTGAAGACCTATTGAGTATCGAGATAAAGTATTTTCTTACTATACGTAGTATGTATATTTTGGAAACTATACTTGTTTTACAGCGAGAGGTTATTATGTTTTCGAAAGGGTTTTTACAAAGCTTTATTTTTAGGCCTATTCACCCTTGTTTTTCGCCCTTCCAGGTTTTTAGCAGCTGAACTTTCGTATCGACGAGGATTCTTGACAAATCTGGTATTGGAGATTACCTCCGATGGTATAACTCTCAATCGACTCTACTGTACTTTACTTATGCTCTGACATCACATGTGCAATGGGTTCCTTCTCGCTCACTAGCACACTCTTATACTTAGGCATTTTTTGGTTTACACTTACTTACATTTTCCACTTCACTACACTTTATGGCTTCGTCACCCTCTTAGTGTCGACCAGCACAACTTGATTCAGAGTCTAGGTAGACATTCCGGATCGGGATGTGTCATTTTTTATTCAATTAATATTTGTATGACCTACTCTTCATAACAAATCAATCAAATTTAACTTTCATGAGTTGTGTTTGGTGCATTACTAAGACTCATAGAACAAAATATATAAAAAAATTCTCAAACTTAGCAGCACACAATAGACTCATAGAACAAAATATATAAAAAAAATATCTCAAACTTAGCAGCACACAATTTTTATGCCAATGCATATATGATTGATATATTGGTTGGAATCTCTTTTACCTTTAGACTTTGTTACATAGAATGGGTTAACGCCACATAGAATTTTTCGTCCAATAATATATATTTGCCAGGTACAAATTTTTTATATTTAATTTATTTTTTGAATGGAAACACACATGACGGTGAACTATTTTTGTGTAGTTTGCTTTTCTAAAAGAAGGTGCTCTAAAACGGGTCAATTCAAGTGCCGGGAGAAGACCTCCAATGAAACATTGAAATAGAATTTGACGGAAGCTTCAAGAAACAAGGACAAAAGGTCCATTTGTGGGCCATTTAAACGCCCATGGTTATGTTCTGTCACTTCCTCTTACAACTAAAAAATAGTCCAATCATAAATTCATATAAAATCCACAACAAAACCAATAAAACAATCTTATAGAGAAATCCAACACGTTCCGAATTGAAAATTAAATAAAAAAAAGTAACGAATTACTCTAATTGTTTAAATTTTTCTATTTACTTATAAATAAAAAGTCTTATGTTCGATTTTTATTAAAAATGAATTTGAACCACATTATTATTAGTTATTGTAAGGCTAACTTTACACATCTCTTAGCGTAGATAAAATCGTTTGTTAAAAAGGAAAATTCTTCTTTAGCTAACCGTGTTTTATTTTAATTCTCTATGTAATCATAGTATAAGTATTTATTTTTAATATATTCGAAATATAAATCATCACATTGTGAGTCACTTATAGAAGAGCACTTCTCAGTCAATAGTAAATTATCGTGAAAATAATTTTATTGCTGGTAATTTAACTTGTTTAGACTTGTTATTCAGTTTAGAATCTCGTGGCCTTAAAATATTCGTATGCACTCTTCTTTTTCTTTCGAACTTATGCCCGTGGTTAACCGAAAAACAAATATCAATTTGTGTGTTTGAGAAAGTGAAAGATTTTCGTTGTAATGTAATTTAGAGTAATTAATAATATTGTTCTTAATAATAGTAAAAAGAGTGATGGAATCCAACGGCATGAAAGGAAGGGCAGAAAAGCTTCATGGCAGCAGTGAATAGAATCGTCCACGGTGCCTCTAAATCATTAGCCAAGTGGTATATCATGTGTTTTAATAGATATGACGGAAAATTTTATTTTTAAAATTATTAACTTTTTAGCATATATATTACATTATTTGTATAATGATACATAATGTATCATTCTGTGTACCGACCATTAAAAAAAATCTCTCTACAGAGTCAGTCAGCGAGCGTAGAAACTTTTGTCCGTTGCTCACCGCGTGGCAGTATCACATAACCCAAGACGGTGTGGTGGTACAAGCAGACCGTCACACGGGTGAAGCGGTGAATCATCATTTAAAAGGGCAGACGGGTCAGCTGCCCGGCACACTCGGGCAGCGGCCGTGCTTAGAGGGAACAAAAAACTCGGAGAAAGAGCTGCAACGCACAATAAACAAATCCCAATAAGAAGGCTTTCTTTCTCTCTCTCTCTCTCTCTCAAAACACCACTTACCACGGCCCACGCCATCATCATAATAGGCCATGGGGCCCAGCGTAGATGGTTTTGTGGGGATGTGGGGACCCCAAAGAAAACGACAAAGGCATATGGGGATGGATGTATGACGTCATTATTAAAGTGAGGAAAAAGGAGTTGGAGTGAGGGGCAAGGTGGGGAAAAGTGAAACCGTGGGTTTTGGAGGAGAGGAGAAAGTGAACTGATGGTACTATGACTTGCATTTATGGCGCGTGAAGGGGACTTACGTTGAAATACGTATACGATTAAAGAATTTTGCAACAAATAATCATTTGGGAAGTCTAGATGTTTTAAACAAGGCATTTGCATGTTATTTAGTATTACGGTCTTGAGGTGTTCTACTTTATTTGTAAGTGAAAAATTTCATGATCGATTTTAGTTAAGGGGAAATATGAACCACATTATTACTAACTCGAAGCTAAATCTTATTCTCATTAGTGTAGATAACAAGCTGAAAAAAAAAACAAGTAGAGTCAAATTCCGCTTAATCCAGAAACGATGCATAATTACCATGACTTGTCATCGGTTATCTATTTTTTTTTCAAAAAGAAAAACGAAACATTTATACAGAATCGCAAGTGAATATCAAACATGGGAAATAATGCTTAGCGTGGAAAGTTATTAGAACGAACAAATTTTTTCTTCCAAACAAGGACATGGAACGTCACAGAAATTTCTTAAAATGGACAATCTCATTAAACCATGTTTAAAAAGTAACTTATTCCATTATTTCATTTTACTCAAAACTTTTTTTTAGCTAATCAACCTTTTCGCAAAGTCATTTTATGCTAATACAATTTCTCGTTTAACTATAAATTTTGTTTGATTATTATTAAGGAGGAAGGGAATTCGAAACTATTACAATAATTAAGAGAGAAAGTTTTGAACACGGAACATATGGATGAAATCTAACACTTTATTCACTAAAATATTAGACTACATATAAATTTTGTATTGATTAACGAAAATAAACTATTCGAATATAAGAACTTTCAAGATCAGTGACAAATTTCATCTCTCCTGACATTTGGTATCTCTTAAAGACATTCGACAAACTTAAGTAATTAAATAATCAATGACCACGTCATAAGATTTACAAAATTTAATCTAAAAAATTGATCTCCGTAGCGTCATATTTGAAAATATTGGATGTAATGATATTTGCAATTAAATAATGGAATATTTTTGCTTACCATTCTTAAGTGATGATAATTTTCACAATCTTATTTATAACCATTAACTGAGTTTAAATTTAGAGATCTGCATAGTGGATAGACACAAATTTAAAAACTT
Source organism: Pyrus x bretschneideri (assembly GCF_019419815.1). Classification (NCBI taxonomy): domain Eukaryota; kingdom Viridiplantae; phylum Streptophyta; class Magnoliopsida; order Rosales; family Rosaceae; genus Pyrus; species Pyrus x bretschneideri. The sequence continues at coordinate 1,484,110 of NW_025999657.1, forward strand.
CAACTCATCTAACGATTATAAATAAGGTAATGAACATCACTACTATATGAAAGTGATGAACAAAAATATAATCATTAAACAAAAGAAAAAAAAAAAAAAAAAAGGTCTATGGAAGTTTATATTGGTTTCCTATTTCAAGTAAATTGCTCTCACCCACCAAACAAACAGATTGCACTTTCTCCAAATATACAGATTGCACATATGAATGCATCTAATTAGGTTACTTTCAAGTACATTAATAATATTGTACTAATGAATTCTAGCTATTGAGTCTAAAATATTTTAATTGAAATAGTTTGTCATACTAATTAATATTTAAGATGAAGTTTATAAATATTTTTCTTTTACAAATAAAGTATATTTAGTAATTCACCTTTATTGGTTAAGAAAATTAACTTAATGGCACATCTAGTATTATACCCTTTTTAGTCATTTTATACAATCACAGTTGTTTTACATAAAAGTTTACCAAATATTATCATACAGTTTTTTTTTTTCAAAAACACTTTTACAAAAAAGTTTATCAAATACTCTGCTGCTTTATTTCACAACCGTTTTTTTCCATAGTATAATAAAAACAATTTTTTTTTCAAAACACAGCAATATCAAACCAACCTATCGTCAAGTTTTGGAACTTTATTTCTTTTATACTAGAAAAAAATAAATCAAAAGGTAAAAGTGATTTGCCATGAGGCGATGTCGGAAGTCGCCAACAAAGACAAAGAAACCCACGTATTTTCACTTGAAGGCAAATGAAGTAGAATGGGCGGTGTGACCGTTACGTTGACGCGCAATGTACTGGCGCGTGGTACCGCCCCTTCTCCCTCCTCAGTTCCACTCCGACGGGCGTTAGAACGTATCATTGAGTGCGATTAGGTCGCGCGACGCGGGTCCCACTTGCTCTGAGCGCAAAACTGGAGAACTGTCAAAGATCTCGGACCCCGGATACGACAACACAGTCTCTTGACTTTAGCCCTTGTGTTTCTCAAAACTACGAAACAGCCACTGCCTCTGTGACACCGCCCATTTGGGCTCGATGGCACACACGTAATTTACTTGGAGAATGAGGGTGAGAGTTTTGTGATTTAAATATTTGGAACTTAGGGAATGCGGGTATTTTGAGCCAATGGATTCAATATCACGGATTTCACAAATCTGCCGTTTGTTTATTGTTTGTTGTTTACATCTCTTTCTCTCTCTAGACTTTCTCTCTCTCCTCTCACACCAAGTCTCCTTTTAAAAAGGCTCCACCTTCTCCTCATGAACCACATCTCTCTCTGTTTCTCCGTTTCGTTCTCTCTCCTGCCAAACGCATTCCAGCACTGAGATCATCAGAACTTCAGAGGAAATGGAATCAGTTTCCGGCGCTGCAAGGCGGCCTTGTTTCATCGACGAGGACGATGGGTTGGCCTCGCTGGCTGATATGGAAGCCGGGTTTTCCGGGTCCAACCACCCGTTTTATTCAAGGCCGATGTGTTTCGCGAGGCGGAGTGGCAGCTTCAGAAACGTTTCTCCCGCCATGGCTTCGTTTTCTTCGTCGTCTTCTTTTTCGCCGAGATCTGGGAGGTTCTGTGACGCCAGGTTTGAGGAGCACCACCAACCCCATTTCTTGGATGCTTGTTTCCTCTGCAAGAAACCACTCGGTGATAACAGAGACATCTTCATGTACAGGTTGGTTGATTACCCACTTCAAATCCATCGATCAATTTCCCCTTTTTTTTCCTTTTCAAAATTTGGCGATTCTGGTTGAATTTTGTGAGCAGAAAAAAGTGTGGGTTCGTGGAAATTTGAACATTTTTTCCCGGAAAATAAGAGAAAGATCCCACCTTTTTTTTTTCTCCATAGCCAAACAGAAAATTGGGTGGATCTGAGTAAAACCGTTGTTTTAGTTTTGATTTAAGTTTTCTGGATGTGGGTTCCTTAGATTTGGAAGAAATGGAAGTGGGTTTGTTGTGTTTTCGGTAAATAATAAAATGGTTGTTGGATTCTGAATTTCTGTATGATTGGTTTAATATTTGCAGAGGTGACACTCCGTTCTGCAGTGAGGAGTGCAGAGATGAGCAGATAGAAATAGACGAGGCGAAGGAGAAGAACTGGAACCGCTCTTCCTCCATGAAAGCGCTGAGAAAAAGAGAGCAACGGAAATCAAACAACTCAGCCAACACCGCCACGGCACAGGATTATCCTGTCCATACAGGCACAGTGGCGGCCGCTTAGAAATCAAATGAGATTATACTTATATATATATAAAAAAAAAAAAAAAAAGACAAGTTAGAAGAAGAAGAGAGATTGAAATATAAGTCCAAGGAAGTTAAAGCCAAGGAGAGAAGAAGTAGTGCAAGTGCAAGACCACCTTTTTTCTGAGGGATTGTGAATGTGATGACTTTGAGTTTGAATGTTTTATACATAAGATCAAAAGTGTGTGTGATCTTGGCTCTATGAGATGGCTGTTTTTTGGGTTTTTTCCCCTCTTTAATCTATAAATTTTTGGTTATGTATAATATTTTATATAATATGTAATATATATTTTTCATTCCCCTAAATGTAATGCAAAGACAGCTTTACGATGGAGAAGTAAAGGAAAAAATAAAAATAAAAACTGGCAGGAACGGAAATTTCTTTTTTAATTTTGGGTGGTTGTACGTTTGGTGAATAGTATCAAATCTGGGATTTAAATCTGTTTTTGGAGTCTGCTACGAACGTGAAGGTTTTTTGGAAGGGAAGATGCCGCAAATACGAGGGATTCCTTTTCGGTTGCTGTGCGTGTGACGTAGGCAACTCAACTTGGATCGCCTTTTGAAAAGATTTTTGTAATCATGTATCGTTGCTTACCATCAAAGTTAACACGTACGGTACAGCACAAGGAACTGTGGAAGAGAACCCAGCTCAATCAAGTACATTCTTCCATGATGTCTGGGGATTCCTCAAACGACGATCGAGACAGACTCCGTGGAGAGCGTTGCGAGCAAGACAATGAGCCGTCTCGTTTGCTTGGCCGCGCACATGAGCGGACATAGCTCCAGTGATCTGAGATAGCAGGACTTTGGCATCCTCCACAATATTTCCGAGTGTAGGCTGCTAGACATATTGGACACATTGGTAGAACGCTCCTGAATTGCTGTAATGATATGGAGTGAATCACTCTCTAAAACCCTCCCCCCACCGCCAAAGCAGCTCTTCTTTGTGAAGAAAGTTGAGATTACATCTTAAATTCAATTGGCAATATAAGGAGTAGTCTAATTTACTTATAAGTTTATGCAAAGTCCATTCTCTTATCAATATAAGATTCATTTTCAACACTCTGTCTGCTAACGCCTCGATATGCAACCGCGAAAGAACATTTTCAAAACGCAACATTTAGGCCGCGATAAAGTCCCCTGCAACGCCTTGAAATTTTGGATGTTGAGAAGGGAAGCTAAATGCAAAACCCAATGCTTCGTTGAGCTCATAGATATTCCACGTGGTGTGTGACCAATTGGTGTCGAAACCCAAGCACGGACAGAAAAATGGCAGTTCCGCATAAGGTGTAGTGCTGATTCACCATGCACAAACCTTCACGAGAACACGAGCAGGAAGGTTGTCGTTGCAAAGAGCGAACAAGGGGGAGATTCCACTGCTTGCTATGGATCAAATAAGATCAGTTTCCATCTCAGACAACCAAGAGCGAACAAGGTGGAGATTCCATTGCTTGCTCTTTACATCAATGAGGTCGCTAACGAGAACCACTTCAGAATCCAGAGGCTTGGGTAAGAAACCTTAAAGGCTGTCTGGATCTGAGACCCAGCGATCTTTCCATATTATAATCTAACAAATTTATCGTTTAACCAAAAAAAAAATCTCTCTGTTGCCTACGGGGCAATCTTGAACCTTTTGCAATGACCTCACTATCTGCACATATGCCTTATCTTATTTGTCGGCTGGGCTTCCACAAAATGGGTGTTAGGATGGGTATTTTGCTTTGAGGACTTTTGCCACCAATGAATTGGGCTCTTGAATGAGTCTCCACCCTCGTTTAGCTAGAAAAGCCGAATTAAATGCATGCATATTCTTGAACCCCAACCCTCCTCCTTCCTCTGGTGTATATATACACAATTTGTGCTATGATAGCCAATGTATTTTCTTTCCGTCATCCGTTCCGTTGCACTAGAACTTTGCTAATAGTCGATTTAGGTCTTCGCAGAAATATTGAGGTAGAAGGAAACAACTCAATGTGTACAGCGGGATGCCCTGCGCCACTACTTTGACTAGAGGTTCCTTGCTGGCATTGGTAGCACTTAATAGTTTGCCCTTCCAACTTTAGAGTAGCTTCCAGAGGCGTTCTTTGATATCATATGACCAAAACAAACACCTTGATTTTCACCAACCAACATCAGGAAGCCCATGTATTACTCGTGCGTATTGGACCTAGAGGCCCAATACTAACTCAAAGTTACAAAACAAACTTATTATTTTGATTAATTAATAGATTAATTATTTAATTGCATGGAACTTACCCTCACCATGTCTTCTTCTCCCTTGTTTATAGGGCTCGGTTCTGATCATAAATATGAAGTTTCGTAAAATGATCATGCAGCAAATTGAGATGAAACTCCTCATTTATTGAGGAGCCAAATTAATTCCTATTGAATTTTATTGAAAACATCCATATCGATTAACATGTGAGAGGGCGAGGTGACGTGTAATGCTTTTTAATGTATGGACACTTTAGAGGAGGTCCACCCTATACCTAACAAGGGGTGGGCACTGTCTGGTTCGGTCCAATTTCACCTTCAGATCGAAATCAAAACTGAAAAATATTAACAGTTTGGTTCAGTGCGGTTTCGCTTAAAATTGCTACTAAATTGTACGGTTCGGTTCATGCTAGTCTAACTGATCTAACCAAAATTATATATATATATATATATATATATATATATATTTTTTTTTTTCTTGAAATTTCTACTTCCAATACCAAACACATACTTCAACCACAATTCAAGCAAATTTGAGTTCCCACTACTAGATCTACAAGATTTGTGACTGGAAGATAGAAAGTGTACATATAAATATAAATAAATAAAATAGAAAGGCTCGGATGAAGACCAAAGTGTACATCCTAACTAAAACTAAAGTGTACATAATGCATAATATACTCGAAAAGAATGAGAAAAATAAAATAGAGGGAGAGAAGTGATAAACAATAAATGAGGGGGAGATAAGTGAGTAAAACTATTGGGCTTATGCATATGACCTTGGAAAAATATCTTATTTATATAAAAATAATAATAAAAGAATAATTTATATTAAAAGTGATTCGGTCCGGTTCTTAGTATTTCTAAACCAAAACCGGTTTGAGATAGTTCAGTTCGATTTTTGTTCCGATTTTGACATTTTTGGTCAACGCACGGTTTTTTATTGTTATTCAATTAGGCAACCAATGCTCGAGTATACACCTAAGTGGATCTGACATCATGTTGACGTTATCGTGAAGTCAAACACGTGGAATCGCCCGATTTTCTTCGAGAGAGGTAAGGAAGACAAAAGAGGGGAAGATAAGCGGCAGAGGGTTGGGTCAAAATTACATTTCGGTTCATCGAACGCTACCACAACGGTGGTCCAAGAGTGGAGTCTCGAGAGCTAAGCTTGGACTCGGATTTGGGCCTCGATGAGGGTGTCGAGGTTTTCTCGGAGATAGGAGGCGTAAACGTTCAAGGTGCTGGTGAGGTCGAAAAGGTGCTTATTGCACCTCATCTAAGAGTTATTATCCAAACCCACCAAACCGAATTCTCACTTGACATGTGGATATGTAAAATTATGCCATTTTAGAGGAAAAATAAGGTGTTTTATTGCTGGGTGTAAAATTGAAAGGGATGTTCTACATAAATTAAGATAATCTACATCAATTTTATTTTCAAAAAAGTTACCAAAAAATAAAAAAAAAAGCTAAAATCATTATATAATAATTTCGGGCTAAAATTTTAAGTCATAAGACCACCTCCAATGGTGGGCTAAATGCTAAAATCCCCCTCCCCCCCCCCCCCCCCAACACTCACTCCAACCCAAGGGGAAAATGTGGGCTAGATTCTAAAAGGGAAAGTAAGGCTAGAAACCGCCCAAAATTTAGCCCAAAATCGGAGTGGGCCCCACTAAAGAGAGTGGTTTTCAGCGTTTGGGCTCCAAACCCAGCCAATGGACTCGCCAAATGCGCCAAGCGTACGCTCTTTCTGACCGGTCGGGACCCACCCACATGGGCCTGTCGGCCACATTCCCCAAAGCTCTAACGGCTCTTTTAATCGAACGGCTGTAATCATCAGGCCGTTGGTTAATCCAAGGGCCTAGATTCAAAATATTTTTTTTTATTTATATATTATTGAATCCAACGGCTGAGATCGAATATAATCAAATCTAACGGTAAAAAAAAAAAAGATCGAACGGCCCAAATTTAAATCCAACGACTAAAATAATAAACAAAAAAATTATTTAACTCAAAATTCACCCAAAAAGTCTATAAATACCTATGTATTTGTTCAAACATTCACACAAAACTCAATTTGCTCCTACAATTCTTCCAATTTATCTTTCTTCCTTTTCTTTCCATTTCCAAATTGTTCAACATGGCAAGAGAGCATATTAGAGGTCGTAATTGGACCTGTGAGGAAGATGTTGCGTTATGCTTGGCATGAGTTTGTGTTAGCAAAGATGGTGCAGTTAGTACAAATCAAAATAAGAAGGTTTTGTGGAATAAAATCATTGCAAAGTGTCAAGAAAATTGCAATGGCGGCGGGCGAGATGGTAGTGGTGTTTATGATCGGTGGAAGACTATTAACAAAACATGCACTTTATGGAAGAGAAACTTGGAGAAAGCCGTGGTTGACATGGCTAGTGGAAGGAGTGCCACAGAAATCGTGAGTTTTGTTCTTGATATTTCATTTGTCATGTACATAATATTATTTTGCAACTAATTATTTTTATGTATTTTTTGCATAGGGTGACAAAGCAATGGAAATTTACAAGACAAGAGTAACACAAAAAAATCAAGTTTTTAAGTTGCAACATGCTTGGAACGTCCTCAAGTATTGTCCGAGGTGGGGAACTGATGCAGACCAATAATGTGGAAGATTATTTCAACGTGAAGCCGCACACACAAATGTCGGAGATGAACGTGTCGATGAAGGTGTTGATGAAATGATACCATCTCCTTTTGCAAGGCCTTCGGGAAGGGACTAACAAAAGGAAGCATAGAGAAAAGGTAAGTCCCAAGATTCGGGACACTTTGCTACCGGAATTGCAAAATTGAACGAAACCCATAGCGTTCGCCAAGAAGAATCAGCCCGAATGCATTTGCAAATGAAGGAAATCTCGGATAGGGAGCAAGATAGGTTTGAAATTAATTTCATGATGGAGAACCTCAGCAAATACACTCCAGAGAGGAAGAAATTCTTATGTGTTAAATGATAGGATTAAAAGCACACCACAAAGTAGCACACAAATGTCCTATTGATTTTCCTTATTAACAATAAGATTTGTCAATTGTAGCATATGAAAATAAGGGTCTTTCCCGCAGAAGATTGTTTTATCTAACTACTTAAAATGTCACAAAAACTGGGTTGTTGTCCCTACTAACCAGCCACCGAACACTAATTATTAGACCAACTTACACTTATCTAAAGTCTACGAAATTTTATATACAGATACTAGACACACAGAGCTACACTCATACAAAATTTTGGGATTTTTAGAGTTGATTTGCTATTTAAATTAAATCGAACAAAAACAGAACAGAAACAAATTTTAAGTAGTTCACAAATTAAGAAAAATGGGTTAGGGGAATTGCTATCCACCACCAAATAATCATGCAAACATGTTATGTTTCATTCAAATTCTTTCTATTTCCGGATGAAGATGCTCAAGTTGGCTCAATGTTAGAACTCAACCTATTACTCTTTCTTATGTGGTATGTTAAGAGAATGTCGTTTTCAACTTAACTTAGTCCCTAGCATGCAATCTAGAATGGCGTGTTCATAGATTTAACAAGTAGAAATCATTAAGAACAAAAAGAGTTTGAGTCATCACAAGGCATCGTAAGTACTAGCGTTATCTTACTTATCCAAGAAATTGGTTCACATGTTAAACGCAATTAACAAGTACTACTCTAGAATATATGTAGGTCGTTATTCGACAAGGGCAGGCACACACATATTCATAGCATTAGAATCCTAGATATGCTTACTAAGTATGCATCCGTAGAGAACACATAAAGAATTCATCAATGAGACAAGTAGTGAACCAATTTTCATCCATTCATAAAAGTAATTCAAACGAAATGTCATAACAAACTTGCAATTATATTCGGGGCTTCAAACAGCCCTTAACTACTAAAAATTTGGTTACACAATCCTTAAGTTAAAACAAAAGATAGACATGAGTTTGAGAAAATAGAACTGAAAGAAATTGACTAAGGCTTTCCCCCCCTTTCCTTCCTTCCCCAACGCTGCTTTTAAATCAATTATTGCTGCATCATTTTCTTCTTCTTAACTCACCCACTAATAGCCATTTAGTGATGACAATAAGTGAGAGGAAATGGTAAAACAATTGTAACTCCTTGGGTAGCCTTTATGCCAATAACTCCCTCTTAATCCTCATCTTTAATTCCATTTCCTTTGATATTTGAATAGGTGTCAGCTGGTTTGTTCTTGATTGCATCAGTTTTGGCTGCTAAATTTATTGGATTTATTGCTTTCAATGCTTTCTTGTCAGTTATAAACTGCTTATCCTCTTGGGAACCTTTTAGTATTAAAACGGCCATAACTTTTTCTAGAAAATGATATTAACAATCCGCGAAATGATCCGGAAAATAGACATCCGTAGCTTTCCAAGCATATAAGGCTCATTCTCTAATTCATTCTGAGCTGTCCGCAACTTGCTTCCAAAGTCAGCTGACGTGCATAGGCAGTTTTGACGGATTTGTTACTTAAAATTTCACTTGTGCTATTTTTCTTTTCTTTACTTGACAAATCCTACAAAACACAAAAACAAAGTAAATAGCTCAAAAATATAAGGAACTAACTAAGAAAAGACAAGTGAATTTGATGTAAAATATATATAGATATGAGCTTATCAGTAAAGCAAAAGGAAATTATGCGAAAGTCTGCCTCAAGGAGTATGTTTCAAGATGATGAATCCTCTGAACCCTATCTCACAAGTCTTGTACGAAGCCCATCACCAAGTGAAGATGGTGGATATGATTATTAAGTTTATGTAGTGTATGAATTATGTGCTTTATTAATTAAGTTTATTAATTGTTGGTTGTATTAAGTTTATGTAGTTTAATAATTATGTGGTTTATGAATTATCGGTTGTATTAAGTTTATGAGGTTTATGTACTTTGTTAAATTTATATCTTATTAATTATTATTTCTATTAATTATTGTACTTATTATTCCACACTTTGATGTAGAATAGATGCCTTCAATAATTCAACCTCTATTCAATAATTTATCCAACGTACTAGACAAAATACTTTGCACAAGAAGACACTTAAATTTATTACTAGAAAATAACAACATAGTACGCTTAAAATTATTACATAAATGCTTAACCAACATCATCAACGTTCACCTTCTCGGCGCCATACATGTTCAACCAAATCCTTGCGGAGTGTGTCATGACATTGGGGAACTTGAATTCTATTTAAACGTCTCATATACTCAGTTAAGGTGACCCTATCCCTGTTGGGTCTCATATGTGGTTGGAGCTAGATATTCAACATCTCTTGCAATAGCTCTCGCATGTGTTGGTTGGTCATCATCCACTTCTTCGTTTGAATCTTCTTCCATTTCGATGTACTCATCTTCCATAATCATGTTGTGCAAAATTATGCACATCATCATGATTGAATGGAGGTTTTCGGTCTACCAAAATCGCGTAGCCCCTCTAACAATGACTTATCGAGCTTGTAGGATTACGAATGCTATCTCGACATCCTTCCTGTAAGACTCTTACCTCTGCGAAAATAATTTCTTGTTTGCACTATCAGGATGAGAACAACTTTTGAAAAAGGTAGACCAACTAGGATAAATACCATCAATTAGGTAGTAACCTAACTCATACATATTACCATTTACCTTGTACCGAAATTCTGGTGTCTATCCATTGACAACATTATCGAACAGAGGAGAAAACCAAAGAACTTTGATATCGTTGTTTGATCCAGTAGCGCCGAAGAAAGCATGCCAAATCCATGTGTCAAAAGACGCCACAACCTCGAGCACGGTGGTTGGTTTGTTATGACGACCCTTGAATTGGCCAGCCCAACCAGTAGGACAATTCTTCCACTCCCAATGCATACAATCGAGACTTCCTATCATTCCAGGGAAGCCTCTTTTGTCTACCTTGCGTAGAAGCTTCTTCAAGTCTTCACGATTTGGCTTACGGAGGTATGTGGTTCCATATATGCTTTCAATTGCCTTACAGAAGCGTTTCAGGTTCTCAATAGCAGTACTTTCTGCAAGTCGGCAATACTCGTCAGTTGAGTTTGTAGAGCACCCATTAACTAGTATGCGAAAAGTAGATGTGAGCTTCTAATGAGGTGATAGACCTTGTCGGCCTGCGGCATCTAGACTCCTTGCAAAGTAGTAGTTATCATTGACAACTGCGTTCAAGATGCTTTCAAAAAGCTCTTTCCTCATCCGAAATTGCCTCCGAAAATCATGAGCAGGAAATCTTGGACACTCGATGAAATTATCTTTCATCATTCGGTCATGACACTTTTCTCTATCACGCTGCATATATGAACGCCCCGTGACAGAACCATGATGGCTAGATTCGTCATGGTGCACAGATTGCATAAATGAGTTTACAAGTTCAGCTTCGGCGTTGAACAATTCTTCATCCTCAATCTCAATCCTTGCTTGGCTTTGTGCCATCATTGCTATGCTACGCCTTTTTCTATCACCCATTGATAAGATATTGATGATTTTTAGGAAACAAAAACTCTTTGAAAGCTGAAAGATTGGTGAATATAGAGGATGATTGAAGGTTGAAAGGTTGTGTGATCAACTAATATTGGACATATGTTTATATAGAGGATGATTGATGAAAGTTGAACGGTTGGGGAAAGTTGAAAGTTTGGTGTTGAATGGTTGATGAATTGAAAATTTGGTGTTGAATGGTTAGTGAATTAAAAGATAGCCCAAGGTTGAAAGATTGGTGGAAAGTTAAAGGCTTGCTTTGTAGAAAATTTAGTGATTTTTCAATATTTATTGGAATTTAAATATTTTTAGATTAAAATGTTCATAAAATTAATTTACGATAATCTACATATTTATTTATTTTTTTAAATTTAATTTAAGAAAAAAAATTTGCCTAAGTTCATTCTTTAATGATTCCGGGCTAAAATTTTAGTCCAAAATGGTTGGAGTTGAAAAGCTGTTTCTGGCTAAAAGCTAAATTTTTCGGGGTAAAAAGTTTGGCTTTTAGTCCAACCATTGGAGTTGGTCTAAGGGTTGGAGGAGAAAAACAGTTTATGGGCTATGTCTTAAAATTTTCTGTTTTAAATTTTTAAGCTTTATCCCCAACGGTTGGAGATGGTTTTCGCCCACTTTCTCACCCCTTAGACCTACTCCAACCCTTGGAGTAAAACTCAAATTTAGGTTCTAAACTTACCCCAATTTGCTCCAACCCTTGGGGCAAATATGAGTTAAAGGTCAAAACTCATGTCTGGGCCAAATTTAGCCCATGATTCCCCTTAAGTTAGTGAGGTTGGTCCACCATATATGTATATATTTTTTTTAGTTTTACATTTATAAATTAATTGAATCCAACGGTTATGATCTAATTTGATGAAATCCAATGGTAAAAAAAAATATCTAATGGTCCAAATTTAAATCCAACGGTTAAAGTAATTAATTTTTTTTTTATGTGTTTCATATTCTTTTATAGTGTTTCACTGGTTTCATGGTGTTGGTTAGTGATTTTTCAATATTTGTTGGAATCTAAATAGTTTTAGGTTAAAATGTTCATAAAATTAAATTAGGATAATCTACATAATTTTTTTTTTTAAAGTTACTTTAAGAAAAAAAAAATTAGCCTAAATTGATTCTTTAATGATTTGGGCTAAAATTTTAACCCACAAAGGTTGGAGCAAAAAAGTTGTTTTTGGGTTAAAACCAAAGGGATTGTTTGGTATCCTATTTGAAATTTTTTATCATTTCTCAAAACATTTCTTAAGAACATTTCTTGAAAACTCAAAAACTTGTTTGGTATGCGATTTAAAGATTTTAAATCTTACAATTTAAACTGGACAAAGAGATCCCAAAAGAGAGGGTCGAGGGAGAAAGAGGAGAGAGGAGGAAAGAAAGTAAGACATGATTGGAGGAAAGAGAAAGAAAATAGAAGATCATAGGAGATAGAGAGGAAGATGAGTGAGAGACATAATCGAGAGAATGAAGATAATGGATTAGAGGAGAGACGAAAAAGGTAAAAAAAAAAAAAAAAAAAAGAGAAGAGGGAGATAGAAAGAAGAAAAGAGAGAGATAGATTTGGAGTGAGAGCGGGAGGAGGGAGAGAAAAGAAAGGAGTGAGTGTAAGTTTAAAAACTCTAAAAATTCACTTTTTGTTTTTTTAGAGAATAAACTATATTTTTGAGTTCAGTTTTTGAAAATAGGCCTACCAAACAAGTTTTTAAGCCTAAAACTTGAAAATTGTTTTTAAGTTAAAAAAGTTGGATTCAAGTAGTACCAAACATGCCCTAAATTTTTTGGGCTAAAAATTTTAGGTTTTAGCTTAAGGGTTGGAGATGGTCTTAGTGTAGATCATATAGTTTATTTTAGAATAAAAAAAGAAAAAGACAATTATCTCATACATTGAGTCCAAACTTGTGTTTAAATTTTTTTTCATTACGATCGACATTTTCATAAAAATATCCAAAAAAATCATAGAAAGATATGGAAATGAGGGGTGAAATCTAAACTTCACATCCTGTCAGAGAAACTTTAAGTTTAGGTTAAAATGACAGATATTGTCGATAATTCTGACATATCTGTTAAATATCAGAGAAACACTTATATTTCGTTCAAACCAATGTTTGACAATCTCTAAAGTTTCATTTTAAATTTTCATTATTTCCATCTAAAGAAGCCGATATTATTATCAATATTTAATATATCCTCGACATTTCCCAACGATCTTCCCATATTCTAATATAACATTTAATCTAACAAATTTATCGTTTGATAAAAAAAAATTAAAAAAGAAAGAAAGAAAGAATAACCTTTTGCAATGACCTCCCTAGCTGCACATATGCTTTTACTTATTTGTCGGTTGGGCTTCCAAAAATTTTGCATATAGATTTTCAGATATTTTAAACGCTCCAAGACCAATACAGGGAACGAAAATGATGTTTCTGGATCTCTTTCACCTAATTTATCAAATTAAGGGGTTCGATTCTTGAAATTTAATTAAACGGTTAATATTATATAAATTTTGTAAATTTGTAACGATTGAATCAAATTTTAAAGATCTAAATCTCTTGATTTGATGAATTAGGTGAAAGATGCGAAGATGATGTTTGCGCCTTTAATCACGTCGAGCCCGCCACGTAGACCATAGAGAGGCGCCAATCGACATCGCTTTGATAAAGCGTACACCGCCAAAGACCCACACTCAACCAACAGTCCACCCTCAGAATCGTATGCTTTCCCGCCACGTAAGATCGCAGAACCCTTCCGCACACACGGCTACATTGCACTGGTCAGACCACAATAACAATCTGTTCCGCGCAACAGAGAATCGATGATCCGGGCCGCATTTTCCAGTGGTATAAGTACGTAGCGTCGTCTGGAAGCCAACACTTTGCGATTTCTTCCGATTTCAGTCGGTCGAAAGGAGATAACAATTTGGGAGGAAGATCGGGCCGGCGAAGAGAAGATGTTGGAGGATCAGGTGGCGAACCTCCTGCAGAGGTACTTGGGGGACTACGTGAGGGGGCTCAACAAGGAGGCCCTCAAGATCAGTGTCTGGCGAGGTTCGTTCGTTCCTTCCTTGGACATGCTTCCTTTTGCTCCTACTTCCTCTTCTACTTTGTTTTCCTGATTGTTCAATTTCCTTTGCAAATTGCAAGGGGTTTTACTTTTGTGCTTTGATTGTTTTTATTTACTGAATTTTTGAGTTTTCTGTGGATTGAATTGGGAATTGTTTGGAGTGATGCGTTTTGAGTGGTGTCGATTAATGCTAGGGTTTTAGGGGAGGTTGGTTGCCAATGGAAGGTTTGGAGGGAGGGGTTTGTAGTACAGTGACACTCTACTAGCTACTTGGGGTCGGTTGCCAACTTGCCATTGCCAATAGGGAAAAAAGAGAAATGGGTTTGCAAGTTTCAGTGACATTGTGCCAACTTCGTCCATTTCGTCGTTGAAGAAAATGGTTTAGCCGTTTGGGGTACAATGATGATCATTTCTGTGTTTGTCAGAAGCACTATGTCCGTCTATTCATTTTACTAAATTTAAATGGCTACATGGTTTTCAGTTTGGTTACCATTGTAGTGAAAATGAAAGGGACCTGAGAGATGTAGAATTCGGATACAGGGCGGGGCAGGATAAGTCATCGGTGAAATGTTACTGCGGACACGCATGCAACCCATTTCAAAGAAATCTCAGTCATGGCAACAGCTTTCAACCTATATAGAGTCATGACAACAACATATAAAGGCACATTTCAATTTTTTCTTTTTTGGCAGAAATAGCAGTACTAATGATAAGAAAATTAAATATCTACTAGACGGAGAGTCTAGTCTTGGGCATGCGTAATGCGCATCAATAGTTCCACTGTTCAGAGAACATGGTTTTCTTGTTACACCGTCTGCGTGGAAAGCTGTACTGTCTTTGAGTCTTGTTCTTGTCGTCTGTTCTATTTAGCTGTAGTTTGCTTTGAGAATGGCTTCTATCTTGGAGAGCTGTAATCCGATATAATCTAGCTTTGAAAGCTATATTGTTATGACTAATTTTGGTTTTTTAAGCTAGGTGTAGTGTGTTAAATTAATGTTCTCTTCTATTAAGCTACTGTACATTTTCTCTTATGTATTGCACTTTCATCTTTTCATTTCAAAAAGAGAAAAAAAAAACACACTTATTACGATAGAGCTTGAGAACCTTATTACGTATTTCTTGCCAAATGTGAAATAGGTGATGTGGAGCTAAAAAATATGCAGCTGAAGCCTGAGGCACTCAATGCACTAAAATTACCAGTGAAGGTTAAGGCAGGATTTCTTGGATCAGTGAAACTTAAGGTGCGAGACTAGCATCAATATTTATGATTTTGTTGATTTTTTTTGTTTATTTGAATGTTGATCAGCTCTGTATTGGACAATATGTGAGAAATTTAACTTCATTCTAATAATGGTCTGTATTATGTTTGGAAGTCTCATATAATTTGCCTTGGATCTATCTCATAATAAAATTGAACTCATGTATTTATCATTTACTGGCTTTACAAGATAAAATTACTGATATGTGGAAACTTTATCATTGCCTTGGTCACATAATAAAAATGATCCTGTTTATATTAACTTCGGTGGTTACACAAGGCATACAACAACAACAACAACCAAGCCTTATCCCATTAAGTGGGGTCGGCTATATGAATCTTAGAACGCCAATGCGCTTAGGTTTTTCGCCATGTCTTCCGTTAGCTCCAAGTACTCCATATCTTTTCTTAAAGTCTCTTTCCCAGTCTTCCTAGGTCTTCCTCTATCCCTTTTGCCCTAAGCCTTCGTCTCATAGTTGCATCTTCTAACCAGAGCATTTGTAGGTCTTCGGTTCATGTGTCCAAACCACCTTAACCAATTCTCTCAACTTATCTTCATTTGCGGCACTCTTACTTTACCTTGGATACCTTGTTCTTAATCCCTATTCTTTCTCATGTGCCCACACATCCAACGAAGCATTCTCATCTCCGCTACTCATTTTTTGCACGAGATGATTTTTGACTGGCCCAACATTCCATGCCATTAATGCTGGCCTTATTGCCGTCCTATAAAATTTTCCCTTAAGTGGCATAGGACGTTTGCACAACACACCCAGTGCACTCTTCCACTTCATCCATCCAGCTTGTATTTTGTGGTTGAGATCATCTAATTCTCCTTTCTTTTGCAAGATAGATCCAAGATAGCGAAAGCGTCACACTTTGGTACTTAATGATCTTTAATCTGCACGCCTATCTCATTTGGACCCATTTCCACTCAACTTGCTCTCCATATACTTTGTCTTTGACCTACTTAGGCCAAGACCTTTAGATTCCAAGACTTCCCGCCAAAGGTAAAGCTTCACATTTACTCCCTCCTGCGTTTCATCTATCAGCACTATATCATTCGCGAAAAGCATACACCAAGGGGTATCATCTTGAATGTGTCCCATTGACTTGTCTATTACCAATGCAAAAAGGTAAGGACTTAAAGTTGAGCAGTGGTGTAACCCTGCACAAGACACAATTCTTTATATTCTGAAATGGGGTTACTCTTTATGTGAAAGCTTTTGCAGTAATTCAGGGAGGAAAGAGTGCCAAGTATTGTGGGGATGAGGGATTTTAGTTTTTTTTTTTTTTTTTTTTTTTTTGACTAATTTGGGTTGGATAAGCCCTTTCAGATGGTTAAGTATTGGTCCTTGCTATGGTCTTCAATGACTGAAAGAGTTCAAGGATAGCCCCTTTCTGCTATTCTTCTAGAATGGAAAGATGCAGGATGCCATATAGGTTGTGAATGAGGCCATTCTGGAAGTAGAAACAGTTGTATATCTGTTCCACGTTGTGTGTTTTGTCTTGTTTACTGAAGTGGGTCAGTGGTCCACCATGATGTATTTTTGTTGAGTAAAAGGTAATTTGATGCCATTCATTACCTTTCAAGGAACAATTTGGAAATGAAAGTAGAGATGTCAAGATGCATGATGCATTATGGAATTAAAAACATTGTTCTCATAATGGTTTCCTAGTTAAATGAGGTACAGGAAGAGTGTTTCTTTGGAGTTGTAAGGGTGCCGAATGACTTGAATTGTAATAGTTATTATTAGTGGGTGCGGGAAGGTCATTGACTAGCAATTTGAAGTCTTTCGGTTTGGAAGATGTGATGTCAGTGGAATTCAATAATTTTGCTATATATATTTGGTGGAAATATATGTGTGTGTGTGTGTATTTTTCTCCCTGCAATTTTTCTTCCATTCATCGTAGGCTTGAATTGCTTTTTCTTTTTCCTGTTAAATTGGCTTTACTTGCAAAAATTTGTATTACTTTTAACTATCTTTTTTGCAAACCCTCCACTGTAATAATTTATAGATACTACTATAGATAGCTGGCATATATCTATGTCATTCATAACTTTTTAAATTTGTGTTTTCTTTGCTGAAAATGCTGAAGGGATTTGTGCATAATTACAAAGGTGACACCAGACTGTTAAGTTTATGTAGATGCTGTATTATGACTTTGGGATGAACATATTGTTGGATGATTGCAATTTCACCTCCTATTTACTTCCTTATTATGAGCTTTTTTAATTTTCGAATTTACTGCCGGTATTTTGTTGTGTGGAATATTGTTCACTTCTTATGATATCTGTAATTAACTGCCTTTCTCCAATGAGGTTATTTTATTTTCTTGAACCAAGGTTCCATGGAGCAAGCTTGGCCAGGATCCCGTTTTAGTTTCTTTGGACCGCATTTTTCTGTTAGCTGAACCTGAAACTCAAGTTGAAGGATCCAGTGAGGATGCTGTACAGGAAGCTAAGAAAAACCGAATTCGGGTGAGACATAGTAATCAGTTTGTGGAATGATAGTATTCTTTGCCAATAGTTGAGTGACCATTTTTTATTGTTTCCCTTCTAAATAGGAAATGGAAATGAAGCTGTTAGAGAGGACACAGCAAGTAAAGTCAGAAATGGTAGGATTGAGCATAATCCAAGTGCCATGAAATGTGAAGTTTGTCATTATGAAAATCTGATATTATTAGGTTTGCATGTGTACCCTACTACCTAGTATGTCTAATGTACGCTGTACAGTGCACATATCCAACTTTACCTTTGTCTTATTTGACCTTGCTCCTACACGTTGGTTTGAAATGCAATATTTGCTTTATTATGATTATGCTCAATATTGAACTTTATCTTCCATGTATTTCTTTTGCTAGAATTCCTATGTTCTTTATGTTTTATGATATTCTACCTATATATAATTTGTTTTTCTTTGAAGAATACGTCATGGTTAGGATCCCTGATCAGCACAATAATTGGAAATTTGAAACTCTCAATTTCAAATATTCACATCAGATATGAGGATATTGAAAGGTAAAAGAAACAAAAAAACCTCTTTGAATGTTGTGCTATTTTTTAAATCCTATGTCTTGAGCTTATGCTTTGTCTTCTATGGTATAGCAACCCGGGCCATCCGTTTGCAGCAGGCATAACCTTGGAAAGCCTTTCCGCTATGACAGTTGATAGCAAAGGAAATGAAACATTTGTCACCGGGGGTGCTTTAGACCGTACACAGAAGGTTCTTTTTTATCATGTCATGAAATTATAATTGCTAGTTGCCACACAATATTCAGTTTCTCTTCCACGTTTAAAATGTTATAAGTACATATGCTTTTATAAGAAAAAAAAACTTTCACAAATGGAAAATGAGAGATTGCATTACATAGGAAAGGGTTTCCAGTTCCACTGACGTCCAGCTCTTCACTAAAAATTCTATAGACAATAATAAAACAAAGAAAATACAATATAAAAAGAACATAAACAGAACAAACAACAACATAACAGAAACAGAATAGTCCCAACTCCGAAGCTATTGTAGCCCGTAATGACGTCGAAGTCGAACCCTCCCACAAATTACCTGCTCAGCATTTAATATTCTCGTATACCTCTCCATCCAAACTTCCAAAAATGTTATGCAACGTCACTGTATTTTCACGTATCGTTCAATTTTTTCATATGATTTCTTATATTCCTGGGATCCTTTCATTGACTGATTAAAACTGTATTTTAGAAAAAAAAAAAAGAAAAAAAGAAAGCATTTCTTATACTAGTGAATCACTTGGCTTCATTAATATGTTGGTCCCTACCATGTTTGTTGATGTTATGATCTGGCATTGTTTGCAGTCTGTTCAACTCGATCAGCTTGCACTTTATTTGGATTCTGATATTGCTCCATGGCATGTTAACAAACCATGGGAGGATTTGCTTCCATCAGAGTGGGTCCAGGTATATATTCAATGAATGCTTTTTAACACTAATATATATTAAATAGATCAGACGTACCTGCATGTACCCGTGCATACGCATTTATATATTAATTTTGGCATTTCAGGTTTTTAGATTTGGTACTCAATATGGTAAACCAGCGAATAGATTACCCAAAAGGCACACTTACATACTGGAACCTGTGTCTGGAAATGCCAAGTACTCAAAACTACCGCCAAATGAATTTGCTGATAGCGGCCAGCCTTTGCACAAAGCAGCAGTTAATTTGGATGATGTGACTCTCTGTTTGCCAAAGGTTAATTTCCATCTTACTTCTATCCTTTCAGATTTGATACTGGGAGGTAATTTGATTCGCTTAAAAGCTATTGAGTATTATTTGTTTGCAGGATGGATACAGGGATGCGCTAAAGTTAGCAGATAATATTGCTGCATTTAATCAGCGATTGAAGTATGCTCATTATCGTCCACATGTCTCTGTAAAATCTGACCCTAGATCTTGGTGGAAGTATGCTTATAGAGTTGTTGCTGACCAAATGAAGAAGGCAAGGTATCAGCTCCTGTTATTTTTATTTTTTTTAAAATTAAATTAAATTTTTAATTTTTTTAATTATCCACCCTTATGAATTGTTGGTGAGTAATTTGTGTTTCTGATGGATTTCTTGGCCATATTGTTTTTGTATTTTCATATCTCTTTAATATATTTTAACTCCTATGAAGAGAATATTTAAAATTCTCCTTTGCTTGATACGTTCACATATGTGATCCCAAAATGTTGAAATACTTATTTGAAAGAGTAAAGAAAAGGGCTTCTTATCTAACCAGCTAATTTAGAAAAAAAAAAAAATCTGATTGTGCTTTCCAAACTTTCTATACTTAGAATAAAAACACTTGTGAGGAGTGCACAATGAGGTTTTTGGAGTGCCAATAACTTACCCATTTTTTTTCAATGCATTCTAATTTGTGCAATTTTTATTCACAGAATGAAACTGACAGCGAACTTCATTCATATGCTCTGAAACAAAAGTTGGATATATATTTTTTATTTGCTTAAAGTAATATCTTTGTGGCAGTGGGAGATTGTCATGGGACCATGTTCTGAAGTATGCAAGCTTGCGTAAAAGATATATCTCTCTATATGCTTCACTTCTTAGATCTGATCCTCATCGGTTAGTAGTTGATGACAACCAAGATATCGAGGAGCTAGATCGTGGGCTTGATGTTGAACTGATAGTCCAGTGGAGGTATCCTTTTCTTGTAAATGTATTAACTGATGGCAATAATGCTAGACAAGCCACTGTCTTTGTACCATATTATAATCCCACATGATGTGGCGAGTGATGTGTACGTGCCATGTCAATTAGTGATATGATCTTGTTGGATATTGATTATATATTTGTCAAGTGGTATAAATTGCGGTATGCTTAACATTACTCTTGTGATAGGTGGCGTTAAGTTTATTTGCTTAGATATAACATTGTACTGTTACTTGAAATGGTTTTATGTCAGATGGATTTTGATAGTATTGTTGTATCAATCACGCAGGATGTTGGCTCACAAGTTTGTAGAGCAGTCATTAGAGTCGGATCTTGACTCGAGGAAACAGAAAGCAAAGAAACCTTGGTGGGGATGGTAATAATTTTACCTTCAAATATGAAACTAGGTTGTTCGACACCCTATTTATTTGCATATACTGAGGCTTGATATTTGTTTTTCTTTGCCTTCATTCTATCTACTGTTCCAGGGGGAGTCGGTCTAAGATAGGTGAAGTGAGCCAATTAGTTTCAGTGAGGAAGACTGGAAGCAGTTAAGTAGCATCATTGGCTATAAGGAAGGTGATGATAGTCTCTCAGTTACAAGTAATGACAAGGTAGATGCTCTTCAGACATCCTTGAGCATTTGCATGAAACATAATGCTACTAAGCTTATTGATGAGTCCCTGGAGTGTCTTGCTGAGTTATCATGTGAAGGCTTGGATTGCTTTATAAAGCTTTATCCAGAGGCAAAAGTTTTTGACATGAAATTAGGATCATACAAGTTATCCACGCCGAGTGGTCTCCTTGCAGAGGTAGGCCTTTATCCTGATGTGTTCTTTGTCATTTTTCAATCCACATTTGTGGCTTAATTCCCTACGTGATTAGTAAAACAACATATCATCTACTTACTTCCCTGCAGAGTGCGAGTGCCTATGATTCTTTAGCTGGCACGTTCTGTTATAGGCCTTTCAACAAAAATGTGGACTGGAGCTTGGTTGCTAAAGCTTCTCCTTGTTATGTGACAGTATGTTTCTGCTATGCCTAAATTATTTCTTTTTCCAAGTTGTGATTGTTTACTGATTTTATCTCATTGGCAGTATCTAAAGATGCAATCGATCAAATTATCAAATTCTTTCGTAGCAGTACAGCTGTCAGTCAGACAATAGCATTGGAAACTGCAGCTGCAGTGCAGGTTCTATCTAGCTTGTGTTCATTCTTTGAAATATGCTTAAATGGTTCTTTAAACTGGCATCTTAGCTTTCCCATTTTATTGTTTTTGCAATAAAATAGTATCTTTCCCATCATTAGTATCCTTGCTTTCTGCTGTTGAACATGTAAAAATGTTTCAGTCATTGTGTGTGTATGTGTGTTTCTTTTATTTGAAGATTGTTGTTTGAACTTCTAAAACTATTAAATTTAAATTATTAGATTGGCATGTAATTCATAGGGGCAAATACTGGGAGACTTTTAGTGCAAATGCGTAGAAGAAATTAAGAAAAAATATTAAATATTGAAGGGAAACATGCATGCATTGGACAAAGTACTTTAGGGTGTTTTTTATGCCAAGTCACTTCTGACTTCTCGATGGCTTTGTCATAATGCAAGATAAAGAAAATGTCAAAAATATTGTGAGGATGCTAAATAAAGTACAGAACTTGCATGTTTTTTTTTCTGAACAGGCTTTAGATGGAATGTTCTAGCAAGAATTCAGTGAAACGGTGATTATATTGTTTACCATGGCTTCATTTGGCCTATGGCTGCTTGTTATTCTGTTCTCCCAAGCATGGTGGTCAAGAATTAATGGTATTAAAACTGTCTTGTTCATTATGTACCAGATGACAATCAATGGAGTCAAGCGCACAGCTCAGCAACAAGTGAATAGAGCATTGAAGGACCATTCCAGGTTTTTTGTTTAGGTTCTTTGTTTCTCTTTATGGAGTAACTTGAGGCCTTCCTGTTAAATTGTATTGTTCATGTTACAGTGAGGGATAATCGCCCATAACACGCTAATGCTGCATTGTAAAAGGGCTTGGAAGTGCTGATTATTTACATAGATATACAGTATAGTAGGGGGCCTTCTTAGGTGGACATTTATATGTATATGTGTATAGGGTTACGATCGTGGGACTCACATTTTATTTCGTGAAGCCCACTTTATAATGTATTTTCAACGATCTGAATCATCTATCTATTAAGTCTTCTTTCAAAGATCACTTCCTATCAAAAATCACCAAAATCCGAAATGATATGACCGTTGGATTGAATGATAGTCATTTTAGTGTTTCTTTGCAAAACCGTAATCATCCATTTTCTTCACTACAAATGAATGTCTTTATGGTTTTGAATTTGTCTAATTTTTTCCAAGGGTTATCTATGAAGAATGAATTAAAATATAGACGGTTCGGATCCTTGAAAAAAGTATGGGAGTGGGTCCTACAAAATGTGTGTCAAAAACTGGTGTCCTCCCGATCCTAACCCATGTGTGTCAGAAAATGGGTGTCCCCCAATCCTAACCCATGTGTGTATATTTATAATTATATATATAATGTACACAGACAAATATTTGTTTTGCATTTTCGTGTCACATGGGATAGATTTTAGATTGCTGTGGGGTTGCCCTCATGGTTGCTACAGTGGAATATGATTTGGGCATCGGAGCACAACAAAAAGCAATTCCTCTTTGGTAGTGTGTGCTATTGACCTACATGGACTGGACTGTACGCTTGGAAATGAACATAGTTTCTTCTTTTATTTTTATGCAAAGGTGGAGTAAGTGGGATTACTATGGAATAGAATTAGATTTGTACACTTGCATTTGGCTTCTGGTTAATGTATTTTAGGATTTTCTTTTAGAGAACCTCATGCGTTTCAGGGATTTTTGAGTTTCTTATTTGATGATTATTTTGGACTTCACATCTATTCGTGATTTCTGATTATTTTCTTAATAAAAGTTCTTGCTGCTTTAGCTACTTTATGTCTCTGTTTATTAATGTATGTTTTGTACTCTTTATCATTTATTATCTTCTGTTAGGTTTTTGTTGGACTTGGATATTGCAGCCCCAAAGATTACAATTCCTACTGATTTTTGTCCCGACAACACGCATCCAACAAAGCTCATGCTTGACTTGGGAAATTTGGTCATTGTTACCAAGGTTAACAACAAAATTGATTCTCAGTTGTCTAATTACGAGTTTGTTTCTTCTAAAAATTTACATCAAGTTTAAAAATGCATACAGGATAGCTATGAAGATGGATCACAGGAGGTGCTAGATTTGTATCTGCAGTTTAATTTAGTTTTAAGCGACGTATCTGCTTTTCTGGTTGATGGTGATTACTGTTGGAGTCAATCTCCTTCAAAGATGTCTTCTGGTTCTTCCAACTCAAATGGTGTTAGTTTGTTGCCTTTTATTGATAAATGTGGGGTCAACGTAAAGCTTGAACAGGTATACGCTGGGACCTTTTTAGCTTAAAACTAAAGCATGTTTTTCTGGTGAATGTGAAAAGATTGTTTCTGATGTTTTATATTTATTTTATCACTTTATCCAGATAAGATTAGAGAGCCCATCCTACCCGTCAACAAGAGTCGCTGTAAGGCTGCCATCATTACGGTTTCACTTCTCTCCAGCTCGGTATCATCGATTGATGCAAATCGTTAAGATGTTTGAGGAAGAGGAGGATAGTGAGGACTCAGGTCTTCTTTGCCCTTGGAATGAGGCTGACTTCGAGGGGTGGTTGTCTCTACTTGCGCGGAAGGTTTCTCTCTCCCGTGCTGTCTTTCTATCAATCAATCTATCCCTTCTTTTTTCCCACTCATCCCTGAAACAAACAAACATTTTCAAAAAGAGTTTCATGTCCTTTATATAGTGCTATGTTTGAGTATCTACACCATTCGTTAAAAAAGCATGTACTCATTTATTTATTTTAATGTGAAGGGTCTTGGAAATAGGGAAGCAGTGTGGCAGCGGCGCTACCTATGCTTAGTTGGGCCTTTTCTTTATGTACTTGACAGCCCTACCTCTAAATCGTACAAACTGTGTATCAGGTTCTGATGCCAACTTTTACTTAATATTATCTTAGAGAAAAACAAAAATGGACATATTTACCTAGATAGATGCTGTTAATCTTTTTCCTTTTATTAGATGTATTTTTTAATGCACTTTAGTCTTCCAAATTATTTAGACTTGTTGCTGGCCTTTGTCCTGTTGTTTTACCAATAACTCTATTTGTTTGTCGACACATAAATTCACTGCTATTTAGATTATACTAGTAAATTCTGAAATAGTTTTCAATATTTCATAACTATACATCATATTCGTATGCAATGCCTTATTTAATGTAACACTTTATATTAAGTGAAATTTTGTTTGTGAGACTTTGTTTTTACTGTAATTTATACTTGGATTTATATGCTTATTGCAGCTTAAGTGGAAAACACATATATCAGGTTCCTCCAGAGTCTGTTGGTGGTGCTGATCTTGTTTTGGCTGTCTGTGATGCTGCACGAGCAAATATCAAAGTTGTAGCTCCATCTTTATAGTTTAAGAAAATTATTCCGATTGCCCCTATAAATTTTTTTGTTGATTATACGTATGTGATGTTTTTATATAGGTGGTGGAGGATGCAAATGCACTAATATTGCAATGTGACTCCAACGATTCAAAGAAAGCTTGGCAGAGCCGGTTGCAGGGGGCTGTCTATCGTTCATCGGTAATTCTTGTGTAGTTTCTGATTGAAATTAGTATTTTATTATTCACCACAATCCAAACGTATAACCTGCCAATATAAGGTCCATGCTGCTAAAATCACACCTCTTGTGGGCTCACAGCCCAGTGTCCTTTAGGTTGTTCGGATTGTCGTTCACAACGACCTGGGTCAGGTAATCATAGATAGGTGTTTTGACTTTCGTCACAGTGCTTTCGTCCTCCCCTACTTATCTTGTTTGATATGTGTTCCTACTTTCCTGATACCAACCAAATAACTCGTAAACAGATTACCGGTACTGATGTAATTATTGAGGTTGTTTCTGTCTTTGAATATAGCATTTCTTATCATTACTTTCCTGCTAGGCAATCTCTCTTGTAAGTGTTAATGTTACGTTAATGAAACTTGTTTGGTATTTCATAGGGAGTACTCCCACAAAATTGACAGATTCCTTAATGTTACTAAGTATATAAAATTGATATATGTGTGCAAGTGGTGGATTGCCCTCGTGGATGGGCCTTCCTCTTCAACCTACTGTGTCTTTGGTTCAAACCCTCCCTTTCTCCCCTTAGTCTCTAGCTTAGGGTAAATATCACTTATAATAAAAAAATGATATGTGCAGTTTACCCGTTTTACTTTTTTTTTTTTTTTTTAAAACATGCAAGTCGTCTTAGGGACATGCATATTTTGTGTTAAGACAAGGCCATTTATGTGAATTAAATTGACAATTGTCCAGTCTAGAGAATCTGTCTGGTTGGATTACGAACCTTGAACCTTGTTATTCAAGAAGAAACTAATTTTTATTGCAAGGGCACAATAAAATACAAGAGCGGACAAAAAGTCCGCAAAAAACACAAACAAAAACAGGATAAAAACCAGCATCACCCTGACACTAAGAAACTCGAAAACACCAGAACCTTGAACTTTTGAAGCTGGTGAGAGGCTAGAAGATCCTCTCTTTCAACCACTTTGGGTAAATTCGGAAGGTGAAGGTCCCATGCAAAGTGCATGTGTCAACATTAGTACTGACGTGTTGGGAGGCTAATATGTGTGATGTGGTTGAAATGCTTCCCAATGCATGCTTCTCACCCAGTTGGTGTGTCTTGTGCAAGGAGGGGGAAAGTGGGGATGATGTGTTTTTACATTGCCCAATGACATTAAGGCCGCTGTTGAGGCTAGGGAGGCAAGCAATGTTCTTTCAAGACCAGTGGATACTGGATGTATGTGGGTTTTTGGATGCAACAAACTAGAGGATTTCTGAAGAGAAACAGTAGGAGAGGATAAACCATGCAAGAGAGTTCAGTCCTGGTCCTCTATATGGGTTTCAGTTTGGTTCTAGGAACTATCCTCCTCTATTATTTATTTGTATTGGAACCTGGGATGCAGCTGTAACCTGTTAGTTGATTTTTACAGCTGGGATTGATAAATATGTACTTTTGGAGTTTCTATCTGTTTTGCTTTTCTAAAAGAATTTTACAGTCTCTAATTCCTTTAAACAAAAATATACTGCACTGTTTCGGGGTTACAATGTGCTTTGAAGTAACATGGAAGAGTAGGAGGATTGGATGACTTGGGGATCTAGAGTGTCATTATCATGGTCCATAATTAGATGAATTTTTTTTGCTGAAGTCTTGTTATGTGCTTTTCTTTTCAAACTTTGTTAATCACTTATGGGAGATAACTACGAAATTATCATAATGGTTATTTATTTATCAGAATAATAAACATTTGTTAATCCCCTTCTGCTCTCTGACCGAGAAGTGCTAAGGAAACAGTTAATATTGAAATCAGTTACTTAATCTCTGATTGAAAATCTTTCCTCGGTAAAAATTTGGTATGAAAATCCTATGCATGTTACCCTTAGAATTATATAGAAGCAACAAGACAGTTAAGACAAGTTGCCCTTTGATGAGTTGACTGTCAATTTTTGAACCTCACTTTCTTTCTTTCTTCCAAAGAAAATTTTACGTAGCCTCTTGCAGACAATTCATTTCCCTTATGATGGTATGATACTGTCCAAAGTATTTTGGAGTGTACTGTACAACTAAAAGTATCTTTCTGAAAATTTGTGAATTTCCTGGCTTTGATATTGCAGCACTTTCAACTGTAAGGAAAAGCATAAGCAATGTCTTAAAGTAATCTTACATGCAGGGTTCTGCTCCTGTGACTAGTCTAACTGAAACTTCGTCGGAGTCTGAGGATTCAGTAACGGAGCTTAATTCCAATGAGGATCTGGTTGATTTATCAAAAATGGAGAGAGCCTTTATTACTGGTGTTCTTGATGAACTGAAGGTCTGCTTCAGTTACAGTAGTCAGGTAAGCCTAAACTATATACTTGACAAAAGTTTCCTTGTAAGGGACAGATCTAACTAAGAGCTACTTTTTCTCTAGCATGACCAGAATTTTATGAAAGTGCTCCTAACTGAAGAAAGGCGTTTATTTGAATTTCGAGCAATAGGTGGCCAGGTGTGTAAACCAATTGAAGTAGACAAATTGTTTTTTTTATTTACTGTTTTTCAATCGGTTTTTCCAACTCCAGAGAGTTGAACTTTTGGATACAGGTTGAGCTATCGGTTAGAGCAAGTGACATGTTCATTGGAACTGTTTTGAAATCTTTGGAGATTGAAGATTTAGTTTCTGGTCACAGGATGTCTCAGCCTCGCTATCTGGCAAGATCATTTACCCACAGTGCAGAAACAAATTTAACCTCTGGTGCCACCGGTAATAAAAGTTTTGATGGCAGTGTTGTAATCCCGAATGGAGATGAATTCTACGAGGCACCAGAAAATTTGGTTGACTCTGAAACTTTATTGTCGAAATCCCCTCGTTTTACCCGTATTGCTGGTTTGCTCCCTGGTCTTCAAGCAACAAAGGACATTGAACTCAAAGATCCGTTGGATAGTTTTGTGAAAGCTCAAATAGTTATCTATGACCAGAACTCTCCTCTGTACCATAACATAGACATGCAGGTGAGTGTTATTCTGCACTAAATTTGGACATTGATCCCTTACATTGTGGTTTGAATAATTATTCTTTAAATGGATGTTTTTTAGGTCTCGGTCACCCTGGCTACCCTATCTTTTTTCTGTCGCCGACCAACAATTCTTGCCATCATGGAATTCGTTAATGCTATTAAGATCAAGGATGAAAGATGTGAATCTTTCAGTGACAGTTCTTCAGCACCTATTGTGAAACAGGACATCTCCAGAGATGATGCAGTTGATGGTCCACGATCAGTTACCATCAATGAGCCATCTATTAAAGGATTGCTGGGAAAGGGGAAGTCCAGGGTTGTTTTTAATTTAACATTAAACATGGCCCGCGCTCAAATTATATTAATGAATGAAGATGAAAGCAAGTTTGCTGTTTTGTCTCAAGATAATTTGGTTACCGATATTAAGGTTTTTTCAAGTTCATCCCATCTTTGAAAGAATTTCCATTTTTATAAAATTTACCTAATTCGTGCCTACCAAACTTCCTTGTATTTCAGGTCTTTCCATCCTCTTTTAGTATTAAGGCAGCCCTTGGAAATCTTAGAATAAGTGATGAGAGTCTTCCTAGCAGCCATATGTATTTCTGGGCATGTGACATGAGAAATCCAGGAGGCAGTTCATTTGTTGAGGTATTCCTTTCTCTCTATCCCTCTGGAGGGTTCTAAGTTTAAGAGTTATTTCTTAGTAATGGTGTGCTTCGTTGGATGGTTATTGAATAGGTCAATGGACCAAATAAGATTTATCTCTCAGTTTCTTGTATTCGTTGTTTTCATTTCAAAATTTAAGAAGTGTTCCTCAATGAAGTTTGAATTGGAAGGAATTGTTGGTTGAAGGGAGAGCGCAAGTTAAGACCAAAATATGAAGAGCTTGTTTCAAGGAAATTTTGTGGAGGGAAATGATATATTGGCTTGGGAAAAATTGGGCGATGTGAATACCAGAAAGTTGATAAGATGGTAAATTGTGAGGAGGAAAATGAATATAATCAAATTGTTGGAATTGAGTGATTGGACATACAATGATGACAAGGGGAGGATGGGAGAAGAAATATATATTTTTAATACCTGATTTTATGAAGGTTGATGGCAAAATGGGAATGTTGATGGTGGAAAGATCAGATTGTTAACAGTATTGTGATGTCTTGTTCCACGCTGCTGTCATGTAGTGTCATAGCAATTTGTATCTTAGAGAGATTAGTTTTGTTTTTTTTGTTTTTTTTACTTTGATAGAGAAAGGTTGAATAGCAATATAGTTAACATGAAGTAAATGTATAAAGAGATCATAGGGTTCTACACTATTTTGACAGTTATATACTTGTATTCTGCTGGATGTTCTTTTCTTTTCCCGTTTTGTTATTCTCCTATTTCAATTGTTTTTATTGGCTATCATGGATATTTTTACAAATACTTGTCGTTATGATGCAGTTGGTTTTTACTTCATTCAGTGTTGATGATGAAGACTACGAAGGTTATGAGTATAGCCTTTTTGGGCAGCTTTCAGAAGTACGCATTGTTTATTTAAATCGGTTTATCCAGGAGGTAATATACATTTAACTTCTCTTGTGTTCATTACGCACTCTAGTTTGTTTCCACTTCTCTCATGTCTGTAAAATCATTTGTAGGTGGCTAGTTACTTCATGGGTCTGGTTCCCAAGAATCCCAACAATCCGAAAGGTGTTGTCAAGCTAAAGGATCAAGTCACAAATTCTGAGAAATTGTTTACAACTAGTGATTTTGAGGGATCGCCTGCACTGAAGTTGGATGTATCTCTTAGGAAGCCTATTATTTTGATGCCTCGGAAAACAGACAGTCCTGAGTATGCTTACTTTGGAATTTAGACTCTTGTGCATCTTAGTTTTACAATTGAATTTAGGCTCTGTAGGTGCGCCAATATAGTTCATATCTTTATTTGATATTTCTGATGTACGTTCTTTAATTATCTGAATTTTTCTATTTCAGCTACTTGAAGCTTGACATTGTTCATATTACTGTCCGGAACACCTTTAAATGGTTTGGTGGAAGTAGAAGTGAAATTAATGCTGTTCATATGGAAGTGTTAACAGTTCAGGTGATTGAGTACATTTGATGTCTTTCTTCTACCGCACAAAATCTGTCCTCAATTTTTTTTTATTGATTATGAGTGGCAGTGGCTGGAAAAGGATGGAGGTTCCAGTTGAAATGGGTTTTTAAACTCTTTTAGTAGCTTGGCATTGTAGTTGGTTTATTTTAATTTACACTCTACATGTTGATTAATCTTCATCGATGGGGGGATGTAGGTTGAGGACATCAATCTAAATGTTGGCACAAAAGCGGATTTAGGTGAAAGTATAATTCAAGACGTGAAGGGAGTTTCTGTTGTGATTCAAAGGTCACTTCGAGATTTGTTGCATCAAGTACCAAGTATTGAGGCTGTAATCAAGGTAATGCATCACTTATTCATTGACCAGTGTGTGAATCTAAGTTTTTTTCTATTCCTTGCAACCTTGTACTTTATTTGGTAAAATTGCAGGTTTAAGTATAGGGTAGGGTGTGTTCATGAAAATGCATTTAAGAGAAGTCACATTTTAAAGGTTTATAATTTGTGCTTTTCAGATGGAGAAATTGAAGGCAGCTTTGTCAAACAGGGAATATCAGATTATCACTGATTGTGCGCAGTCTAATATTTCTGAAACTCCACATGTCATACCTCCACTGAACCACGAGTCTACGATATCATCAGTTGATGTTGAAGAAGATATCACTCCTCAAGAGCCTGTTGTACTCGAATCTCGAAATGCAAATGAGGGAGCTTGGGTTATGATGAAAGTCTCTCTTGTTATTGGTTTGGTTGAATTATGCTTGCATACTGGAGTAGCAAGAGATGCACCTCTAGCCACTGTACAGGTAGTTTCTTAATTTGGTGGATTTTTCAACTGTCAGTAATTTAATACAACATTGACATTGATATTCAATCTCTTGAAAATTGGATATATTATATTCATTTTAACAGATTGAGTTTTCCCCTGCAAGTCACCTTAATATCATTGATTGATCAATACATCCATCTTTATTGAAAGATGAATACTTGGATCGATATAGATGTCTTTTCTGTTAAAATTTTCTGGTCCAGTGTACAGTAATTGGACATTCATTGTTTTAAGTGATTTACATTTTATTTTGACAAACAGGATTTCTTTATTAAGAAAGATGAAAAGTAAAATCAAATTTAGTCTCTCTTATTTTGATATGACCAACAGGGCCTTCATTCATCAACAATCTTGACCAACCTATCAAACGTAATATTCTTCCATGCAGTTAAGAAAGGGAAATGATTTCTGCACACCCATGCTTTGTCCCTTGATTCTTCTATGATTTCTTCAATTAGAAGGCCAAAAACAAATAGTGTTGCGTAGGGAGAAAAATGGTGTGTAGAAATCACTCCCCTATCAAAATAGTGTCACATATAGATATGATACTCGATATTGATTTCAACCCACCACAACCAAATTCAATTAATTAACTATCCACTATTGTGAAGGAAGTAATACAATTTTATTTAAATTTTTTTGGTGCAGGTAATAATCAACTGTTGACATGGTTAAACTGTTGATTTTTGCATAATAGGATCATATTGGATTCTTCAAGTTTATTCAAAGTACTTGTCCATTATTATTTTCAAATATATTGTTTTCTTGTCTAAACTTGTATGAGGTTGTCTAATGTTTGTGGTCACTGGAATCAAGGGAGTTACATCATCATAGTACAATGTGTGTGTATGAATACTGAAAATTCACCACGGTGGATTTCCACATTTTAAGAAAAGAAATAGATGTTATATGTACATGCATATCTTCTTGGTTTATAATGCCACCACTTCCTCGTACAGATCAGTGGTGCATGGTTACTGTACAAGTCAAATACACTAGGAGAAGGCTTCCTATCAGCAACACTAAAGGGGTTTGCTGTGCTTGATGATCGTGAGGGTACTGAACCAGAGTTTAGGTTGGCAGTAGGAAAGCCCGAGTATGTTGGTTCAAGACCCCTAGATTTTGTGACTTATGATGGTGCTCAACAGATCTCCGGTACACATGATACAGAAGTGAATGATTTCAAATTAGTTCCTACGATGCTCATTCTTGATGCAAAATTTTGTCAGCTGTCAACGGTTGTTTCTTTATGCATCCAAAGGCCACAACTGCTGGTTGTACTTGATTTTCTGCTGGGTGTTGTTGAGTTTTTTGTTCCTACAATCAGCAATACTCTTTCAAGTGAAGAAGTACAGAACTCCGTCCATGGAATGGATGCAGTGATCTTGGATCAGTCAACTTACAAGCAACCCTCTACTGAATTTTCTCTTTCTCCTCTAAGGCCTTTAATAGCTGATGATGGAAGGCATGGTCATTTTGTTTATGATGGCAATGGTGGTACACTATATTTGAAAGATAGGCAGGGAGCTATCTCTCCGGCCCTAGTACAGAGCCAATAATATATGTAGGAGACGGGAAGAGGTTGCAATTCACAAATGTTGTCATCAAGGTTATCCCATTACGATATATTTTCTTGTTTATCCGCATACTAGTTTGCAAAAAAACTTCTATGATATTTAAATTACTAACGTGTGTTCTGTGGGTGTAGAATGGACTGTACCTAGATTCATGCATTTCTATGGGATCCAACAGTAGCTATTCAGCATTGAAGGAAGATCAGGTCTCCTTTGTGGGAGGGAATGAAGATTCAAGTATGAATTCCTCAACAGAAAGTGTCAATAATGTGCCACCTCAAAGTATTGTGGCCGACAAGTCCACAGAGATTGTTATTGAGTTGCAGGTTTTTGCTTCGCTTTATTTCATTTTGGCTTTTATTTTGCTGTGCCCTTTGGAACTCGATGTTAGTCTCACTTTCCCCCCTGAAATGCAAAATGCGTCACTTAACACTCTGAAACTAGATTTTTGACAGACATGTTTCTGTCATTTCTGGCAAAAAATCCATTAAGTCTCTTACGTGGTATTAATGGGACCCATTTGGTTGCTGATGTGGTAAACCGTTAGTGCCACGTATACAAAATTGATTGAAGAAACAAACAACCAGGCAACTACCCCAACATAGCCCCACTCCACCCAACTTGACTTCTCTCCCCCTCTCCATCCATTACAATAGCCTTAGATAACCAAACTCAGCAAAGTGATATCCAAATTCCCAATTCAATATCAGAAAATAAAATGAGAACGAAAATAAACATTATATGGCACTTGATGAGATCCACTCCTGACCCAACTCAACCCCAATCTAAGCTTCTCTTTGTCCATCCTAATCAAACCTTAATAAACGTAATGATGGCATCAATTGATCCAAATCTGACGACCTCTTACAAAACCATCTCCCGAAGAATTGACAGTCTCCTCCTCCTAATCTTCATCAGAAGTTTGCCACCTATCTTCGTCAACTTTTGGCATTTGAGAGTGAGAGAGTGACCTGGCAGTGCAGACATGAGGAAGGGAGGTTTTCTTCACCATCATTTGGGGTGGATGGGTACAGTGCTGGAATTGATTGATGGGCAGAGATAGTAGGTGGGGTTTAGTCACAGAGGAAGAGAAAGGGTGGGATCGTGAGAGGAAAATAATGTTTTAGATATTTCTAATCTGTTATTTTTAAAATATTTCATCTTTAAAACTTTTAAATTATTTTTTATTATTGTTTGCACACATGGAAAACACATCATCAAATAATTGGAGCCCACTAAGCTACGTAAGAGGATTTTACAGATTTTTTAATGCAGTTGACAGAATCAAGCAACTTGGGACGAAAATGGGGTTCCAAGGGGTTTAGCAACGCGTTTTTGCGTTTCAAAGGGAAAGTGAGATTAACATTCAGTTCCAGGGGGCATAGGAAAAAATATGCCTTGCTTTTTCGCAATGTCGGGCCATACTCATTTTCTGGAACTGCTAACTTTATTTTGTAACTGAAATATTTCGCTGCAGTTGGTTGGCCCAGAGCTGACATTCTATAATACTTCTGAAGATGTTGGGGAATCACTTGTGCTCTCTAACCAACTTTTGCATGCACAGTTGGATGGATTCTGCAGGTCAAATTTCGTTTGATTATCATGTTTAGACGTACTAGTATAATTTGTGCACAGAGTTTTGTAGACATGCAAATTGCACAGGAATTTTCTTTTTTGGGGGGGTTGTGGGGTTTCATCTTTCCGAAATAAAAAAATTATCAAGAGATATTTACAATGGAATACTGCTCCATGAAATTTTCATGTTTAATTGATGCTTGAACTTCATACAAAATTTTTAATGCTTTTAAATTGATTTCTCTTGTTTCTGAAATGCATACAAATTATATATATAAAATCTCTATGCATACGAGTTTGCTAAGATTGTATCGGTTTCCATTTACTTTTGCATCAGTTTCCATGCTCTGAATGCTTAAACTATTACAGAAATGTAATGGAAACTTGACATTATACATGCTCTTGTTGCCTCCAGGCTTGTTATGAAGGGTGATACCAAGGAGATGAATGCAAATGTGCTTGGTTTAACTATGGAGAGTAATGGAATCACGATTCTGGAGCCCTTCGACGCCTCTGTGAAATATTCAAATGCTTCTGGAAAGACCAATATACATCTAAGTGTTTCAGATATATTTATGAATTTTTCATTCAGCATCCTCAGACTGTTTTTAGCAGTTGAAGAGGATATATTGGCATTTTTAAGCACAACATCAAAGAAAATGACAGTGCTTTGCTCGCAGTTTGACAAAATTGGAACAATAAGAGGTAGGCTACAGTCTTTTATTTGTTTATTTTTCTATATTGTGGGCTGAAGGATTTAACTTGCCTGTAGTTACATGCTGATGACATATATCCTGCTTCCGTGACATTTTCAGATCCCTTTGGTGACCAAATATATACTTTCTGGAGGCCTCAAGCACCTACTGGTTTTGCAGTTCTTGGGGATTACCTGACACCTTTGTTAGTAAAACGGCTTCTTTTGTTATTTATGGTTTTAGTTTCATATCTTAGTTGTACCTCATGGTGCTTTTTAAATATCAGAGTTATTAACAATGTGAGGGTTTTCATTTATTAAAATTTTGAATGTTAATAATACCATTTTCTTATGACAGGGACAAGCCGCCTACAAAAGCAGTTCTTGCTGTAAATACCAATTTTGCTAGAGTCAAGAAGCCCCTGTCTTTTAAGCTGATTTGGCCACCTTTACCTTCAGAGGGCTTGTCTGTCGATAGCGTAAATTATTCTGATTCACTACCAAATGATGTCCTTTCTGACGGAGCTAGTTGTTCCATTTGGTTCCCTGAAGCACCTAAGGGATATGTTGCATTGGGCTGTGTCGTTTCCCCTGGAAGAACACAGCCACCACTGTCTTCTGCTTTCTGTATCTTGGCTTCTTTAGTTTCTTCTTCTTCCTTAAGGGATTGCATTGCAATCAGTACCAACAATCCGTATGTCGTGCTTTCAATCTCTTTCATTTTTAATAATTTCAGATTACCCTAACGTTGCCAATAGTTTACACTATGGTTCCAAAGTTACAAATTTAGCAAGACTTAAACATATTTGATGGTTGGTAATATAAACTTTAGTAGATTTTTTTTTTTGTCCGTGAAACAAAATTTAGTAGATTTTATCCACGAAAAAGGTGGATCATAGTTTTTTCTTCCTCTTCTAAAGAGTAATCTTAAAGTCAGATAAATTCTTATAATATTGTTCAATTCATGTCTGTTCCATATGGAAGAGGTACTGGAATATATTTTTATTGGATTCAAACTTTTAACGCACTATCATGACTCTCTTATTAGATTTGGGGGCTATCCAAATTCTCTTCCTGGGAATCGGACAAATATTATGTTAGATCTCCAACTAGATCGGCCTGTTTACATTGATAAGAAATGATTGGATCGTGATTTTTTTATTCCATTTTAAATTGCAGGTATCAGTCAACTTTAGCATTCTGGCGTGTGGATAATTCTGTTGGCACCTTTTTGCCAGCAGGTCCAAATATGTCTAGTGTAATGGGTACAGCCTATGATTTGCGTCACGTGATATTTGGATTTTCAGAAGCGTCTGAAAAATCATCTAATCGTTTCACTGTCCAAGATACTTCTTCTCAACATCATGATGTCCAATCAGAAAGGTTGGCAACCGTAAACTCTGGGCCGCATTATGAAGCTGTTGCTAGTTTCCAATTGATATGGTGGAATCAGGGCTCAAACTCAAGGAAGAAACTGTCTATATGGCGTCCAGTTGTCCCTCATGGGATGGTATATGTTGGTGATATTGCAATCAACGGGTATATGATAATGGTGTTCATGGATATCTTATCTTTATAACTTTATGCTTATGTGTATGTCTTTTTCTGTTGTATCTTAAGTAACATAAGTTTGGTGGTTACTAAACATAGGTACGAGCCCCCAAATACCTGCATTGTTCTTCATGAAACAGGAGATGGCGGGATCTTCAAAGCCCCTCTTGATTTCCAGCTTCTTGGGCAAGTTAAGAAACAGTGGGGAATGGACAGTATATCTTTCTGGCTTCCTCAGGCCCCTCCAGGGTTTGTTTCCCTTGGTTGTATTGCATGCAAGGGAACACCAAAACAATCTGATTTCAGCTCATTAAGATGCATGCGCAGTGATATGGTAGCTGGAGATCAATTTTCAGAGGAAAGTGTATGGGATACATCTGATGCGAAGCGTACAAGAGATTCTTTTAGTATCTGGTCAGCTGGCAATGAGTTGGGGACCTTTATAGTTCGTGGTGGGTTCAAAAAACCTCCAAGAAGGTTTGCTTTAAAGCTGGCGGAGTCAAATGTACCAAGTGGTTCAGATGATACTGTAATTGATGCAGAATTAAGAACTTTTTCTGCTGCACTTTTTGATGACTATGGTGGCTTGGTAAGAATTCATACTAAAATAGCACATATGGAGTATGAAATATAGTAATGTGTAAATGAATAATGAAGTATGAGAAGTATGATTAGGGAACCTTTCTTCCAAATCTTAATACAAACTTTTTTTCTGTAT
Organism: Pyrus x bretschneideri; assembly: GCF_019419815.1. Classification (NCBI taxonomy): domain Eukaryota; kingdom Viridiplantae; phylum Streptophyta; class Magnoliopsida; order Rosales; family Rosaceae; genus Pyrus; species Pyrus x bretschneideri. Next base: position 1,521,281 of record NW_025999657.1, read on the forward strand.
GTGTCAATTATCCATCTGTGATAAGTGATAACTGGATGCCATATTTCTAAAGTAATAAATATGAACCAAGCTCAAGGAATGAATGGGCCTCCAATCATATTAGCAATATTGTGCCAAGGAATTGAGAAAACTTACCTCTTATGTACAATTCTGTTATGTTCATAAAGTTTAACCTTATGTACAATAATGGTATGTTCTTGGCTGAGTTGGCTCTTCTTATAATAACTTCTTACGCTGTATTTAATTATTTATGATCAAAAGTACATAATATTTAGCTTTGGTGGTTGTTATATTTAAAGCTCATGTTTCTTTTACTTTAATTTTCTGTTAGTTACAGCTATTTCTCTAATGATTTTGTCTCATGGAATATGACAGATGGTTCCATTGTTTAATGTCTCTTTAAATGGAATTGGGTTCAGTTTACATGGAAGAACCGACTACTTGAATTCTACTGTGAGCTTCTCTTTGGCTGCTAGATCATATAACGATAAGTATGAAGTTTGGGAACCTCTTGTTGAGCCAGTAGATGGATTCTTAAGGTAATTTTCTTCTACCTCAATATTAAAAAATTCTAAGAAAATATATAGGATGCATTAGGTAGCTTATCAGTTCTGAATTCATTATTTAAAAGCAGTCCATGTGGAACCTAGAAAGCTAGAAAAGTCGAACATACATAATGGGTGGCATGGAAAAAAATTTGGAAATTTTGAAGGGATCAAGTCAAGTAAAGGCCCATGGGATCTCAAGGTTATGGATCTTTTTGTGGGTGCTGTCAATGGTTGTGGGTTATGACTCATGAGGGATTATTCATTGAAGACTTTGTATCCCACCCTAATTATACCAGATATTACAGTATGGGCGTTGGTATATGCTTTTGTCATTGTTGACCATGCTCGGATTTAAAATATGTTAAATGATGCTGTCAGTGGTTGTGGGTTATGACTCGTGAGGGATAATTCATTGAAGACTTTGTATCCCGCCCTAATTATACCAGATATCACAGTATGGTCAGTTCAATAGTAACTTTCATGGAAAATGCTCATCTACATTCTCCAAAAGCTTAAGTTGGTGGTGAACTGTCCAACTGTATATGTCAGGCTTATACCCTCGCCAACAAGGAGCCCGTACTGCGCCTGGAGAGCTAGACATATGGACAAACAGAGAAACATATAGGTGCAGGACCTGACTCACTGCGCACCACGAAAACCAACAAAGAAATTGGGAATGGGGATCAAACTTAGAACCTCTTGAAAACATGAGTTTGATACACAAAATGTCTGACTTTGATACACAAAACGTCCGGAATCTTCTATGCCAAAAATATAAGATGTTATGGAAATGAGCCAAAATGTACCATTCTTGCTGCTAGCTGAAGGTGTTTAGTGTTTGTGTACTTTAGGTGATGATAATCGATATGCGATTATATCTATTCTAATGGATAATGTAGAGTGGAGAAGAAATTAGAAAAGTCAAAAGTGTTTCTAGATTTGGTGCTTAGGAAGTTTCCACTAGTTGAAAGGTTAAAGAATAGATTTTATATCTCATCTAGTGTTTTTCTTTCTGGCTTCATTTTCCATCTTTTTTGGGGTGAAACTTTGTATTCCTTTTCCTCATCACCTATAATGCAATTCTGCTCATATTTGGTTAAAATTTCACTTTGGAAACATCCGTAGTTATTTATTATTATTGGCCCACGTACAGGTACCAATATGATCTTACTGCTACAACTACAGCTTCCCAGTTACGCCTTACCTGTACCAGGGATCTGAACTTGAACGTTTCTGTATCTAACGCTAATATGATTATTCAAGCTTATGCAAGCTGGAACAGTCTTATTCATGTGCATGAATATGATAGAAAAAGAGTGAGTTTCTGCTGCCTCCATCACTAAAAGAAGTTTTTCTTGTACACCCTTTCTCCTGTCTGCATATAACGGTTATTGCTTACAGTTCTCCTTTTTTTTTTTCTTTTAACATGACATCAAGTAGGAAGTATCCTCTCCAACAGATGGTGGAAGATCTGCTATTGACGTTCATCACAAGAGAAACTACAATATAATGCCACAAAACAAACTTGGTCAGGATATCTTTGTTCGAGCTACAGAATTAAGGGGACTTGCAACCATAATTAAGATGCCGTCTGGGGATATGAGGCCCGTGAAAGTTCCTGCTTCCAAGAATATGCTGGACTCTCACTTGCAAGGAAAACTTTTCCGTAAAGTTAGAACAATGGTTACCCTTATCATAGTGGACGGGCAGGTATACTCTCATTCCTCATAAAAGTAAATTTCTTATGATTCCTTCCATTTGTTCTTCTCTTTTCCAGTGGATATCTTGACCAGTTTTTTTGGCTTATTGTTATTTATTGTCTTTGTTGTAATAAAAAAGTATCTTTCTCACAGAATAAACAAATAAATTTGCTTACACTTCCTTCTATTTATTTTATAATAAAAAATGTATGAATTTCAAGAAATTAGCTGTGTGTGTGTTTGTATTAGATAGTGACATGGGTTCCCTTATCTTGACTACTCAAATCTATCTGCAATTTCAGTTTCCACGGGTTGGAGGGTTAACATCCCCCCAGTATACCGTAGCAATTCGCCTTAGTCCTGATCCGAATCTCCCTAGTGGATCACTGAGCCATCAACAAAGTGCACGTACTTGCGGAAGCAGCTCAGATCACTTGTCTTCAGAGCTTGAGTTGGTCAAGTGGAATGAAATTTTTTTCTTTAAAGTCGACGATCCAGTATGTAGAATGTTTTTCTTTTTAGCACGTTTTCCAATTAATTAACTGCTTTGCTTTTGCATGTATGATAGGTCTTTGCACATTGATTTTCACATCTGTTATTATTACCGAACCTTGATTTTACGTTTCTACCAAAAGGATGATTACTGGACATTTAATGGATAATTATTCCTGTGCTATGAAATTTGTGTAACATCTTTTAATTAAAATGTAGTTTTGGGACATGCTAAGTGAATTTTCTAATCTGTCACTTACTGGATGTTGGCTTCATACATTTCAAATGATAGATAGTAATGCTGCTTATAGATGTATGTATATAATTCATTAAAACAGTATAAACCATTTTGTTTATTTTCGTATATCATTGTTTGGATGTTTTATGAACATATAAGTAATCTTCTTGGTTATCCCATTCAAGCCATTCTATCCAAATTTGTGCAGGACTACTACTCAGTGGAATTAATTGTGACGGAGCTGGGAAAAGGTAGTTTGTTTATTCTTTATTTGATCTGGCGACCGCCTGGATTTGTTATTTAATAGGATGCCTTTTCTCTATTGTATTGAAACTCTCATTGTCATCATGATAAAAAAAAATGGCAACTAAAGATAGTATTTCAGGTTTCATTGCACCACCTCTATCCTACTCACTGTCATTTAAAAAGTGTAAATGTATGCTATAGTTTGTTTTGTTTAGTTCCTCTGTTATGCATGCTATTTTTCAACTTTGACCTAAATATATTAAGTATTTTCTGTAAAGTAAATTAATTTTCTGCTCTCATTAAATTGTTTTTAATTTTGTTGTACTTAAGAACTACGCATTCTTGTCTGTCAAACTATCAATTTTGGGCAAGATGGGTTTAACTTTTCATTTTTGATTTTAGGGGTCCCTCTTGGATTATTTTCAACCCCTTTAAAGAAGATTGCGGGGATCATCCATGATAATTCTTACCCTGAATGATAGCGTGAACAAATGGACCTGGGTTGAATTATCCTCAACAGAATCTACGGTAGAGTCTACATTCATGTTTTAGAAATATATTTTTTTCTTATTGTATCTGTTTTATGTCAGAACATGTACCTCGTTCTAGGGATAGAAATTTATCAAGAGTTTACTGACAAGTAGATCAACCTTGTAATATTTATGTGAGTTGTGATTCAGGGATATAATGGTGAAAAGTCGTGTGGCAAAATCAGATGTTCAGTGCTGTTGTCACCGACATCTGAAGCTGAGATAAGTGATCAAACTGATAACAGTGGCAGAAAATCTGGTTTTATTCAGATTAGTCCAAGCAGGGAAGGGCCTTGGACTACGGTGAGGCTAAATTATGCTGCACCAGCTGCTTGTTGGAGGTTAGGGAATGACGTTGTTGCTAGTGAAGTACATGTGAATGATGGCAATCGATATGTGGATATTAGGTCTCTTGTTTCCGTACGTAACAGTACGGATTTTGAACTTGATTTGTGCCTTGTACCAAAAGCTTCCATGGAAGATACCACTCTAAAAAACAATGCCAGTACCCTTGAAGGTCAAATACAATTTAAGAAACTTCAGACTGATGAGTTCTTTGAAACTGAAAAATACAGCCCTGGTACTGGTTGGATTGGCACCATTGCTCAACCAAGCCAAGGTATCATTGAAAGTGGAGGATCTCATCAGGTAAAGATATTAGTTGATGTTCTTGGCATGTGCATGTGTTGATTACTTGTGTAGGTTTAACCTTCAATTTAAATCTCTGCGACTGAAGCTTTACATGATTAGCTTTATGGTTCATGTTGATTTTCGTAGTTTTATTGTATATTACTTTTATTACATTTTCTCATCCAAAATTGGTAGCTACAGTGTCCCTAAATATATCATTATATGGATTAAAGGGTACACTTTTATTCTTTTGTTACGACTTACGATATGAGAACATTTATAAAAAGAGAAATTAATGCGATGTAACCATTTATAAAACTTGTAAAACCTCCTCCCCCATCTTGTGTCACACCCCAATGTAGATATTCGCCCAAAATCAGCATGCTGATGTCTGAACATCAGAGCCTGACGGAAAAGTAAATTAACAAGGTTCTACTTTAACTGAATCACATCATAAGCATGGTCAAGTCGAATCTTGTCCGTAGCCCCAAAATAAATAAGTATCAAAATAGACAGGAGTAAACCCTAACGCTCCAACACAGCCCAGTACCGCTACACTCATAGACCTCTAACTTAAGGATACCTGATCACCTGGAAAACAAACCCCTGTACTGTGGAATGGTATACTGGGTTGTTATTTTATACATTTACTCAAGTAGTAACCAAAACTACAAATCTACAAAGTTTAGCCTTCTGCTAAAAACATCCTCGGTGAACTACACTTTCTTGGTCAAGGCCGCTCCAATCTAGAAGAAACCCACTCACATCTTTGTATGACACAGACTGATGTGAAGGTGATGGTGACGGTGCAGAGAGTCTTCCTTTTTGAGGCTCACTTTCTTTTTGTTTCTTTTTTCGGATGAGAAGTAACACATGTTTGTGACTATTGGCTGTATTTTAATTTAGGGGATGATTAAGCTTTTTTTTTTTTTTTTTTTTTTTTTTGTGGTCTCTCACATTATTAGACAGGTTTGAATAGTAATTCTGGAGCTCTTAGATTGTTTCTGATTACTGTCAGTAATGCAGGGAGTTCCGGCAGTTGAGTTACCAGTGGGCTGGGAATGGGTTGATGATTGGCATTTGAATATGGAATCTGTTCACACTGCTGATGGTTGGGTTTATGCTCCAGATGTTGAGAGTTTAAAATGGCCCGAGTCATTTGATCCATTAAGATCTGTAAACTCTGCAAGGCAAAGGAGATGGATCAGGAATAGAAAACAAAATGATACACATCAGAAAATATCTATTGGACTTTTGAAACCTGGAGATACAGTATCCCTTCCTCTATCTGGGTTAACACAACCTGAAATGTACGTATTGTGTTTAAGGCCCTCTCTCTGCAATAGTAGTGAGTATTCTTGGAGTTCAGTGGTGGATGGGTCTGAACAAACAGAGGATTCTGGTAAGTCAAAGGTATGCTCTGGGATAAGTGTGTCTTCTCTCACTGAGTTGGAGGAACTGTTATATTGCACTCAGATAAGTGGTAGTTCTTCAAGTTCTCATAAGTTGTGGTTTTGTATAAGTGTACAAGCGACAGAGATTGCCAAAGATATTCATTCTGATCCTATCCAGGATTGGACTCTTGTAATCAAGTCCCCGCTATCTATCTCCAATTTTCTTCCGCTTGCAGCTGAATATTCTGTTTTTGAGATGCAAGATAGTGGTAACTTTTTTGCCTGCTCGAGAGGAGTATTATTTTCAGGAAAAAGTGTCAATGTTTATAGTGCTGACATAAGAAGCCCTTTGTTCCTTTCACTGCTTCCGCAAAGAGGGTGGCTGCCTATACATGTGAGCTTTAAGACCAAACTAGTCCTTTTTTTTTTTATTTTGTATAATTTAATTTTTGGCATAATTTTTTTAATAAAATCCCACCCTTTCATTTATTTCTTTTGCAGGAAGCTGTTCTTTTTTCCCATCCTCATGAAGTTCCACCGAAAACTATAAGTTTGAGAAGTTCGATATCCGGAAGGTTTCAAATAATCTGCATCATAAATTATATTGTGTATCTTGACCTTTACATTGCTTGAAGTGCATTTCTTTTATAGTCTGATAGTTCTGTGGTAATTGTTTCTGCAGGATTGTTCAAATTGTTCTTGAACAGAATTCTGACAAAGAACGGCCACTGCAAGCTAAGATCATTAGGCTGTATTCTCCTTATTGGTATTCAATTTCTTGGTGTCCCCCTCTCAAACTTAGGCTTCTAGATATCAAAGGAAAGAAACATATGCGAAAGGTTGGTAATCCATTTCGTTCTACAAAGGACAATGAAACTATCCTGGAGGAAATAACTGAAGAGGAAATATATGAAGGTCATACAATTGCTTCACCTTTGAAATTTAAATTGTTGGGCCTTGCGTTGTCCATTGATCAATCTGGAAAGGAGCAATTTGGACCTGTCAAAGATCTTTCTCCCCTTGATGACACGGTAGATGTCTATGTCATTTTTATATTGATCCATTATTGGTAAAGAAATCTTGTTGAGATTTTCTCTTTCCTTCTTTTTTAGGATGGGTCTTTGGATCTCTATGCTCATGATAATGAAGGCAGTTGTATGCGGATTTTTATTACAACAAAACCATGCCTATATCAATCTGTTCCCACAAAGGTAAATTTAATTATTAGAGATTCTAATAAATCTTTAGATTGGTTATTGACCCTTTTGCCCTCTTTCCAGGTAATTTCTGTCCGACCATATATGACTTTTACCAATAGAATTGGTCGGGACATATCCATTAAGTTATGCAGTGAGGATGAACCAAAGATCCTTCGAGCATCTGATGCAATGGTCTCATTTGTACATCGTGAGTCAGAAGGACATGATAAACTTCAGGTTAGTGGAGTGTATATTGTAATATCATTATCTTTATAGAAACATATGTACCAATGGTCCTTGTATCTGTATCCGTTGTTTTGGAAAACCAGGGTGCATTTACCCTAAAAGGATCGAAAGAAGCTACTCACACTACAAAACCTCGCCTATAAGGGACATGTGACCCCAGAGTCCCTGACATGTCCTATGTGATAAAAGTTACGAATTATAGTATAAAATATATCATATTTGGAGAAGCAAAAGCTACATGAAAGCCAGATAGATTAATTTAGGCTTTATTTGGTCGTATCCTGCCCGAACTAGAACCTTTTCTTTTGGAATCATGTTGGACTTTTTTTGTTTCGGTTTACATAGATGAATGATCCGAGCTTTCATCTTATGCATTCTGAAAAATTTAATTCTTTCTTTTGGTTCCATTGTTAGGTTCGACTAGAAAATACAGACTGGTCATTCCCTGTTCAAATTGTAAAGGAGGACACCATTTCCCTTGTTTTGAGGAAGCATGATGGTACTCGGACATTTTTAAGAACAGAGATTCGGGGCTATGAAGAAGGTTCGCGATTCACCGTTGTATTTTGCCTCGGATCAACCAGTGGTCCCATCAGGTACTTACATCATGTGCTGGTAAATATTATATATATATATATATATATATATGGATATATATATGGGGGCTAGGATGTATGGTGTGTATTATGGATCCTAACCCTGCATATATGCATACATATATATTCTCATGTTTTGGTTATGTGCTGATAAATATTATATATATATAGGTTAGAATGTATGGTGTGTATTATATTTATCCCCGAATCCTAACCCTATATATATGCATAGTTGCCTACATATACATTCTCTTTGCAGGATGTACGGTATGTATTAAGGAACAGACATGTATGGGTATTGTCAAAATGTTGGCTATAAGGCTATCGATCGATGAAATATGACCGAAAAGATCACCAAATGGTCAAACGATTTAGGATATGGCTGATTTCCTATGGTGATTTAGAAACTGGACTATTCAAATTATTGACCTCCCAATGATCCCTTTCAACCATTAATCTATGGTGATCCCTCTTATGGAGGTTGACATGCATACATGCACATTGATGTACACACACCTATTCACCGCCCCATTCTTAAGTTTTAAGGGTCACTCTGCACTCCGCAGTGTGATCAAGTGATCCGAAGTTTAGTTTTTCGATCCCCACTCGGGGATAAGCCCTTGCAAAAACTCATAAATCGAAAATTGTTACACTATTTGATTGTCATAATGAAATGTCGTAGTGTTATCAGACACATTGTGCTAGTTTATTTGTTGTGTTGTAGTTACATGGCTAAATGATTTGCGATTCGTTGAATTTTTAGCAGTGATGGTTTGGCCCACTTGAGATCTGTTTTAGTCAATAGCAAAAGGGCATCTCTTTTAAGAAAAGGGTCATGTGTGTGTGTGTTTTGTGTGTTTGTGTGTATATACATATATATATGTGTGTGTGTGAGAGAGAAAGAGAAAGAGAGGTGACTAATCTTTTAAAGCTTCATTTGAGCAGAATTGAGAACAGAACAGTTAGTAAAACAATTAGAATTCGCCAGTCTGCTTTCGATGAGGATGCCTGGATTCGCCTAGCGCCTCTTTCAACTACGAATTTTTCTTGGGAAGACCCTTATGGCCAAAAAATCATAGAAGCTAAGGTTGACAGTGCTACAATTGGACCTTGGGAACTTGATTTGGAAAGGACCGGGATATGTTATGAAAATGAGGGACTTGAATTACAATTTTATGTTATGGAAGTTGGTGATATCAAGGTAGCTAGGTTCACAGACACCACAACTTCTGGGACAAGTTTGGATTTGCAAATTGCTGGAAATTGGAGGCATTCTCAAGTGCAAAACACCATTCAAAATAATAGTGCCTCGCCTGTTGAGCTTATAATTGAGTTTGGAAATGTAGGGATCTCTATTGTTGACCATAGACCAAAAGAAGTCTCCTATTTTTATTTTGAGAGAGTCTTCGTATCATATTGGACCGGTTATGATGGTGGTACAACAACCAGGTAAGAGAAGAACCTTCTTATACTCCTATATCATTTTCTTAAGGATGTCTTTCAGCTGTAATGTTATGTGAAGTTCTGAAATTTCAACTATTCTTATCACTCATTTATCTTATACATTGAGCTATTAATGACATTAATTAATGAGGACTAGTGATTTGTAGTCACCTCACTTACGAAACTGTTAAAACATACTAGAAGTATGAAGCAGTTTAAAAGAGTTGTTTCACTTGCATGCCTAAAAATAATTGTATGAACTGCCTATTTTTAGTATATATAAATCGAGGACCAGTTTGGTATTGTCATGACTATTAAATAGAAGTAAAACCACTGAATATTTGGTGAATTATAGCTGTAAAGGTGGTGTTGTAAGTATGGAAGTTTGAATTAAAAGACCTAAAATAAGTTTTCATTCAAATTTCCTGCAAACCAAGTTCTAGGGTTTATATTCAATAAAGTTATTGTAGACTAAATTCTGGCCTGTGAAAGCAACTGTTGCTTCTTAATTTTCTGTCAGGAGACTCAGAACCTGAGTTCTTTAAGCTAAACACTGTAGTTTGACTTTACAAAACTCTCTGAATATGTGAGTCTTTATCTGTGTCAAATGTTTACTGTTGAAGCACATTCATTCTAACTCCGTGTTTTCAGATCCATCCTCACTCCAATGTAGCTTTTCTTATTAAATAAGATGCTTTACAATTACACCTAACATTTGTGTTTCTCTCTGCTAGGTTCAAGCTCATACTGGGTCATCTGCAGTTGGACAACCAGCTCCCACTAACAGTGATGCCAGTGCTGTTGGCTCCAGAAATGAACTCTGACATGCATTATCCAGTGTTCAAAATGACTATTACAATGCGCAATGATAATAGTGACGGCGTCCAGGTGTACCCTTATGTTTGTATACGGGTAATGCCTTTTTACATTATGCCTAAAATGTATGTTATCAGTCGTAACAGTGAGCAGTACCTAAGCTCTGACCAAAATTTGTGATGACATGATAGGTAACCGATAAGAGTTGGAGGCTTAATATTCACGAACCGATAGTTTGGGCTTTGGTGGATTTCTACAATAATCTACAGTTAGATCGTTTGCCTAAAAGTCCTAGTGTCACAGTAGTTGATCCGGAAATACGCATTGAGTAAGTATCACAACTTTTGCTTGTGTGCAGAAAACTGCAATTCATTGGATTTGCAGCAATATAGTTGAGTGCTGAAGAGAGCTGTTTTTCCTTCACCAAACAAAAAAGAAATTGCAAAGGGGGAAAAATTTGACCACCACTGCTTTGTCCTTATTTGGCGGTTAAGCTCATATTCTAAGGCATTTGGCCTTCTTTTCATTAATCAAATATGGTTCATATGTCATTTCAATAGCATTTATTCTGTTTCCTTTTCTTTTAATATTAGCCATATGAGACTTACAAAAAAGTTTTATGATTTAGAAAAGATGTAAGTAAACATTGATTCCCTACGAATTCTATCCCCCTTACCCATTGGGTGCTCTCTCTCTCTCTCTCTCTCTCTCTCTCTCTCTCTCTCTCTCTCTCTCTCCCCTCATGTTCCCGTAATATTATCACCCAAATATTTGAATTGGTGGCGGTATTTTGGAGTTGTATGCATGGGACGTTGCAGAAGGCCTGCAAACTTTGCAAGTGTCTACTGTTAGGGAAATATGAGTTGTGAACTATCAGGAATAAATTTGTGACTTGATTTTGGGATAATAGTTCTATTTCCTTAACTCTCTTTTTTCTGTTTTTCTTTCCTTTCTTTTCAGCCAAATAGATGTTGCAGAAGTTAGGCTGAAGGTGTCATTGGAAACAGCACCAGCCCAAAGACCTCATGGGGTTCTAGGAGTGTGGAGCCCCATACTATCAGCTGTCGGAAGTGCATTCAAGATTCAGGTGAGCCCCCTAGCTTGTCTGGATGTTTGTATATGTTTTATCTGCAAAATAGAATCAGTATTCATTTTATTTTGATGGGTGGTTCTCTATTCAGATGCTATGATTTGCTCTCCAGTCTCTCAAACTTATAAATAGTCTTCATATGTAAACTACAGAACATATTTCCAATCCATCATAATATTGAGATGAGGCATTAGTCATCACAGTAATATGTCGTTGCTGCAGGTGCATTTGAGAAGGGTGATGCACAAAGACAGATTCATGCGGAAAAGTTCCATTGTTTCTGCCATTGGTCACCGTATTTGGAGAGATCTGATCCATAATCCTTTACATTTGATATTTTCAGTCGATGTACTTGGTGTGGCAAGTTCAACCTTGGCTTCTCTTAGTAAAGGGTTTGCTGAGCTGTCAACTGATGGACAATTTCAGCAACTGCGTTCGAAGCAGGTAAGGTTTTCATATTAACCAAGAAATAAAAATTAGTAATGCAATGTTATGACGAAGGGCTGTTTTTGAAATGGCTTCAGGTGACGTCAAGGAGAATAACTGGGGTGGGTGATGGAATTATGCAAGGTACAGAAGCACTTGTGCAAGGAGTTGCCTTTGGGGTGTCTGGAGTGGTGAATAAGCCTGTAGAGAGCGCAAGACAAGATGGTGTTTTAGGACTAGTTCAAGGGCTTGGGCGTGCTTGTCTAGGAGTGATAGTGCAACCAGTCAGTGGGGCATTGGACTTCTTCTCATTGACTGTTGATGGAATCGGAGCAAGTTGTTCCAAATGTTTAGAGGTTTTCAATAGCAAGACAACCTTCCAGAGAATTAGAAATCCCCGAGCAATCCATGCTGATGCTGTACTTAGAGAATATTGTGAGAGAGAAGCTGTTGGGCAGGTAAATTGTTACTTAAATTCAGGATCAAATAAACTATTTGCTTTGGTTTTCCGGGGAGTGTGAGTGAGTAGGATACAGGATGCATAAGGAGATGGTAAAAGATTCAGTTTTGTGATTTTAAGTCTTCATTTTAATTGGCACAATGCTGAGATTCTTGACATACACGTATCAAATACGAATCAAAAGTATATGTTATTTATTAGCCTTTTACTACAAATGTTTGTGAGGCTTGGGGTAATTTGTTGACAGTTCACATTGCTCACACCAAAAAGTCGTCGCTATTATCTTAATGTACAAGTCTTATTTATTATTTATTTTACTTTCTTTGTTTCTTTTTGGCAGATGATTTTATACCTTGCAGAAGCACATCGGCACTTTGGTTGTACTGAAATATTCAAGGAGCCATCAAAGTTTGCTTTGTCTGACTATTATGAAGATCATTATGTTGTGCCTTACCAACGAATTGTATTAGTGACTAATAAGCGAGTCATGCTGCTTCAGGTTAGTCAAGTGGTCTTGCAATAGTCGTATTGTGCCCAATGTTTTTTTAAAGCTTGACATTCAATCTTTTTTCTTTGCTTCCTAGTGTTTGGCTCCAGATAAAATGGATAAGAAACCTTGCAAGATTGTGTGGGATGTACCTTGGGAAGAGCTCATGGCTGTGGAGTTGGCAAAAGCAGGCTGCAATCAACCATCTCACTTGATCCTCCACCTTAAAAATTTTAGGAGATCGGAAAATTTTGTTCGGGTGATAAAGTGCATTCTTGAAGAAGTTCCGGGAAATGAACCCCAAGCTGTTAGGATCTGTTCCGTAGTACGTAAGATGTGGAAAGCATATCAGTCGGACATGAAAAGCCTAATGCTGAAGGTTAATACTGTACCTGAAGATTAGTTCTTTTAAGAGGTAACATATACATAATTCTAATATGATTCACCATTCTCAGGTTCCATCAAGCCAGCGACATGTGTATTTTTCCTGGTCTGAAGCTGATGGGAGAGAGCACCGTATACAGAACAAGGCAATTACTAGGCTGAGAGAGCTCCCATCATACAATTCTGCATTGAATGATAGATTTGTTAAACACAACATCAACTTTTCTAAGATTTGGAGCAGCGAACAAGAATCCAGAAGTCGATGCATGTTGTGCAGAAAACAGGTGATTTATTGTTCACGTTACCTTGTTTCCATTTTTAGTACTTTTCTTGTTATATGGTCAAGATTTGGCAGCTTATGGGTTTGTAGTCTCAGATGAATAACTGTTTTATATATTTAGGTTCCCGAAGATGATGTAATATGTAGCATTTGGAGACCCATCTGTCCTGACGGGTAATTATGATCGATTTTCTACTTTCTATTTTTCTTGAAAACATTAATGTTCATTGCATTTTATATTTTGGTCTCTGACTTCAAATGCATCTTTCTATGTATCAATCAAAGAGCCTATAAATTCACGTGAATGCTCTGTTGCATCAGTTAGAGGCGCTGTTTCTTTTTCTTTTTTTCCTAAAATATTTATCTGCAATGTTGACATTTACTGTAAAAAAAAACCCCAAATTTCTACCAAGACATGATTAGCTAGGATACTTTTAAAGGCTCTTTGTCCCACTGTCATGTTGAAAAGAGCTGTTCCTAGACGTTTCTCTAGCTGAGCTAAAAGCTTATGGTATATCACTGGTTTAATGCCCTACGCCTAGGGCTTCATCCTACTCTACCCCAATCAAAGGAGAAAAAGTTGAGAAAAGACGAAAGGGGCCATATATGGTTCTCTTTAACCTTTTATATAATGTGATTTACAAAAAAGAATAACATGTCTCAAGTGTTTCTGCTAAGATGAAAGTCGTTTTTTATACCCCATATTCTAATGAAAGTAGAACCGTGCTTCAATTCATTTACTAGTTCAACATTTCAGTCTCCTGAAATTATGCATTTCACTACCAGATGCTACTAACTTGCTCGTTGTCATTGTGAAAATTGATGAGTGGTTTTTTTATTTTCAGCTATGTCTCGATTGGTGATATTGCTCACATTGGCAGCCATCCTCCAAACGTTGCTGCTGTTTATTGCAAGATTGACAGATTGTTTGCACTTCCAGTTGGTTATGACTTGGTAAGAAGTTATAGTCACTAGTAGACTTATATCCTAGTTAGGTTAGTCTATGAGGATTAATAGAACTTTTTAGGTCGCATCTTTTTTTTATTTTTTGTTATATCTGTGGTTTCCCTTAATGGCATGCCTCTCAATATGCTCCTGAAAAATGGAGACGAATTGTTGAAACACAGTGTTTTCTTGTTCCTTCATACAAATTGTAGCTATTGATGATCAACTTAATCATCATCAGGATTCAGGAGAAAGCTGTATGTTTTCTTTTCATATATAAGGCAGATCACGTGTGGAATAGTCGAGAGCGTTTCATTTTTATTACATAATAACGATTGGAATGAAAGTAGGGGATATTGGAATCGTCATCATAAACCATTCACTCATTTTCAAGCTGCTTTTAAACCTTGTAATCTTGATCTGGCTCATGGTTAAGTTTGCGATTTTTGTTCATATATTAATAACCTTTCTTTGTTCATAAATTGATAACCTCCATACGTACATATGCAGGTATGGAGGAACTGCCTGGAGGACTATGCAGCACCGGTATCAATTTGGCATCCTCGGGCTCCAGAGGGATATGTGTCTCCCGGATGCATTGCTGTGCCTAGTTTTATTGAGCCAGAACTTGATATAGCGTATTGTGTGGCTGAATCACTTGCTGAAGAGGCGGAATTCGAAGGGCAAAGGGTTTGGTCTGCTCCAGATTCTTACCCCTGGGCGTGTCACATTTATCAAGTCCAAAGCGACGCACTTCAGCTTGTGGCTCTAAGGCAAACCAAGGAAGAATCTGGCTGGAAACCTATGAGGGTTATTAACGATCCTCGGCCTCTATTGGAATCACTAGAAGAGAACTGAAATGTGAGTTTATATTGTAAAGGCCTTTTCCAGATTTTGCTGTAGAGCATATCGTCTCTCGTATAGCGTTGGATGCAATTTGTATCACCATTGTTGATGTTTTGCTCAAGGTGCTAATTATAGATCAACAGATTGTGTGTGTAATTTCATTGTGGTAATTAGAATCATCACCTGGGAACCGAATATCGTGCGCCTGCGATTGGATTCTGGTGAGTCAAATGAAAAATTTATACCTATATGCAGGTCTGGGCTCTGGCCTTACCCTTTCTTCTCTGCTTATTTGTCAAGTGAATGAGCAATTCTCTCTCTATACAAAAACGAATGTGGGAGAATAAACCATCAATTTAGACCTGTCGCGTAATGTGGTTTTACAATAGTACATGCGTTCAAAGACCTATTGCTACAGGGACGGCCAGTAAAACGTAGTTTAAAATCCTGCACAAACACCTGCTCCATTTCCTCACGTTTTGTCTTTGATATAAACCAAAATCCTTTTTTTTTTTTTTTTTTTTGTTGTACAGTTGGAGGTGAATTCTTGTTGTTCGATGATTTATCAAAAAACTAGTTAGAGACTTTCCATCTTGACTTAGCTTTCTGGTAAATCATCGATGCGATTAGAGCTTGATTATGTGTAAAAGTTGATTCTCAAGACCAAGCTTCTTAGTAATGAAGATGAATTTTAGTTGGTTTGCGATTTATCAAAGGGAATTGTTATTAGCACTCTAAAAATCTCATTCTACACTTCTCACAAGTGTATTTTTCTTTCTATTATAGAGAATTTGGAGTGTAAAATGAGATTTTTAGAATGCTAATAACAATTCCCTTATCAAAATTATTAAAATAATGCATCTTTGGTATTCTTGTAGTTCACTTATCTAACTAGAGCTCGATTTTTCAGGAAGCTATGACCAAAAGGTACCCATTAACAGTCCAATAAATTAATTTACTACCTTGAGTTTGGAGCATTTCAGATATTATTATGAATAGCCAATAAGGTAAATGTTTCTCATCAAAACTTCAGTCGGTATATGAAAACACACGCAACATGTAGATGTTATTTTGGTTAATTTCAAACACAGATATTATTTTGGTATATGAAAACACACACAACTATACGACTCCCATCTATCATCCATGCAACGCGGCATTGGTCGAAAAAAAGCCAAAAATCCTGGAATGGGGACATCTTCTCATCACGGGGTTGCCGGTGGTGCGAATAGGATGGGAATGGCTGCGGTGACGGATCCAGGATTTCAAGATCGGGGGGTCGCAAGATAAGAGTTCAAAAAAAAAAAATATTAGACTAGTTTGGTTCCATATCATTATTTTTTATTAAATTTGGTTCATTGAATAATTAAAATTAATCAATCACATCAAGTGCACAGTGGTAATGCGCGCGGATTTCGGCTCTCAAAATACAAAAAACAAGGAGGTCCCGAGTTCGAGGCTCTAAGTTCGTGAGTTTGCTTGACTGTGGCCAAGAGAAAGCTGAAATGCCTCTATGAGTCTTCTAGGCCCTTAGAAGGAATAGATAATCGTGGCTTGTCACTAGTTGTGCTTTCAAAAAAAAAAAATCAAGATTAATCTCAAAGGTAATAAAACCAACAAATTCTCCTCAGCAACATAACACATCAATTAATGACTTTACAAAGATGAAATTTGTTAATGTAACATATATATTACAATTGGGAGTTTTTAGGATTAAAAAACTTAAATGAATTTGGAAGAAATAAAATTAGGCAGCTAGAGGTGGTGGAACGGAAAATGGTGCAGGGGGATGGGGTAACTTGAGTTTAAAGTTGGGAGGTTGAGACGATTTGGAGGATTAAAACAAAAATTAGAAACCTCTTCTTCTTCGTTATAAGCACTACTGCATGCACATCCATGGAGGCAACAAGCCTCTCCGCTGCACCTGCTTAAATTGTTGAAGGGTCCCCAAAGTTAATTACAAGTGTTTTTTCGAACTTCCGAAGGGTTCCGGGACCTCCTGGGACAAGTCGATTGTGAGATGGAGGCGTGCGTGAGCGGCCAGAACTTTCCCAAAAACAATAAAAAATGCGGAGTCGTTGAAGCGATTAAGTTTGAATATAAGTTTGAATACTCCAGAGTTGAGGGCTTAATGGAAAGACATCAAATCCAAGACAAGTGAAAGCAGCAAAGACTTTGTTAACCACATGCTCAATTGATAATGCCATTCCCAGCACTACTACTTCTCTCTTATCCTAAATCAACCAAAGCCCAGAAAACCCCCTTTTTTTTTGTTTTTTTTTAGTTGAGCGATATTGTCCCCCGCTGTCATGTAAGGGTATCATTCTTCTCCACCACTGTGGTAGAGGGCCATCTGCTAGCCAAGAAAACTTAGACGAAATGCGGTGTCGTCTAACACATAGACCAAACACAACCCTAACACAACCCTAGCTAGCTTGTTTGTGGGGTTTTCTCTACACTGTTCAAAACAAAACCACCCAATGCTTATCACACCAAATTATAGATATAGGCCCGACGTTTCGTTTCTTTTTTCACAGATAAACAAGCATCTGAAAGAAAAAGAAGAATAGAATACCTACAGATATTCGTTAATGCTACCCAATGTTTTAAAAGGCTAACGTGAAGGCGTTTATGGATAATTCCGCCTAGGTGAAAGTCTTGAGGCTTAAGGCGAAGTTTTAAGGGACTTAAATAATTGGGAAATGTTGTGGGTATAATTGGGGACAGCTGTGGGTTACTAAAAAAAAAATAACATGGGACTATTGTGGGTTATAAAAAAAAATAAACTTGGCAAAAATAATGTTGTTTTAGGCCAAGTCATTTAAAAAAAATTAAAGAATTGTCTAAAACGACATTGTTTTAGACCAAGTCTTTAGAAAAAAAAAAAAAAAAAATCTTCTTTTTCACAATCATCTTCTTCCCGAAGATGCCGTCGCACTATTATAGTTAACCAGAGGATAGAGCCCTTCAACTTCAATTTGAAATCGCTAATGGATCTGGGAATGCCCAGTCAACCTTGAACAAATGGTGTAGATCCGAAGCTGTGTAGGCACACCTCAAAATTTTTTTTTTTCCTGAATAAACGGTATTATCTACACGAGCGTGAGAATGAGCTTAACCTCACAATGAGTTATAAAAAATGTGGTTCAATTTTGCCTTTGGCAAGAATCGAACCTAAGACCTATCACTTACAAAAGAAGAAGAATACCGCTAAACTGTGGTACTAAGTGACCGCTTGATGCTAGCAATTATATTCTAGATCTTTAGAAGAGTGGTATGGAGCCGCATATCATTATTAACGTACAATAAAAGGCTTAAAACATGCACAGCCAAAACCATACAACAGGTCATAAACAGTTTGACGCGCTCAGGCAATTACATTCTAGACAAGGGAATCAATAGAAACAAAAGCTTCAGTTCCCTCACTTCACGCGGGTTTAACGGTAAATGAACAAAACTTTAGATGCAAAACATGGAAAATGACAGATTTTGGTCCAAAAATATCAGACGAGATGAATCATCAGTTGAAGATATTTTCATCTTTAGAGAGAGGAGCTCAAGATATATCAAAATATCACAAGTGCTAGCTCAAGATATTTTAATCACATAAGAATATCCAACCAGAATTCCTGCATGAATGCATACCCTTTCCATAAGTCAAGGCCACAAATCTTTTAACTAATATACCCTTTCCATAAGTCAAGGCCAAAAACACAGGAGAAACGTAACCAGTACAAATTAAAGGTGGTTCAAAAATTTTAATTAGTTTTAAAATTTTCACCAGAAAATTGTAGCAATAGTTCCTTAATTGAATTAGAGTAATAATCCTTTAATTTCAACCCAATTGGAGTGTTGGTCATTTAATTCATCAAAATGTGCTGCTATGGTCATTTTCATCAACTTGGTTAGAACTTTCGTTAAAATGACTCGTGGTTGAAGGACCATTACTGCAATTGGATTAAATTTAAATGATCATTTCTCTAATTAGGTTAAAGTTGAGGAACCACTCCAATTGGATTAAAGTTAAGGACAATTTTCACTTTTGTTTTCTATATTTCTCCCTTGATTTGGCCTCACGTGCATGGCACGTGGCTCATTCATGTTGACGAAAGTTCTGACGAAGTTGATGAAAAGATCATAGCTGCATGTTTTTATAAGTGTAAACACGAAAAATTCCTGAAAACAAGAAACAAGAATAACGTCTACAAAATAATATTTTTGTGTTTAATGATTTTGGGGTTACGATCTCTTTGTAATTTGATCCTTTGATTCTATCTCTGTAAGATGTAGATTTGTTGATCCAAGGGCCGTCGAGGCTTGATCTTGGATGAACAGTTGTAAGTTTCTTCAAGGGCCTTCGTGGCTTTGATCTTGAAGGTTGATGGAAGTTTCTTCAAGGGCCTTCGGGGCTTGATCTTGAAGGTTGATGGATGAGCGGATCTTCAAGGGCTTTTGGGCTTGATCTTGAAGAACGGTTGGTTTTCTTCAAGGGCCGTCGAGGCTTGATCTTGAATGAACAGTTGGTTTTCTTCAAGGGCTTTTGGGCTTGATCTTGAATAATGGTTGTGTAGACTTCTTCAAGGGCCGTCGGGGCTTGATCTTGAAGGTTGATGGATGAGCGGATCTTCAAGAGCTTTTGGGCTTGATCTTGAAGAACGGTTGGATGTGTGGATTTGTTGATGTTGTTGATCCAAAGGGCCGTTGGGGCTTGATCTTAGGATGAACGGATGATGAACAATGAACACTTTCTTCAAGGGGCCGTCGGGGCTTGATCTTGAGTTGGTGGGAGTTCTTCAAGGGCCGTTGGGGCTTGATCTTGAAGGAGGATTTGACGAAGAACGAAGAGTGCTTTCTTGATCCTTCGGGATTTTCTTGAGAGCTTTAGAACTTTAAGGCTTCAAGGTTTTGGTGTGTGTAGAGAAATGTATTTGTGAATTGGTCTTTTTTCCTCTTGATGGAGAAGCCTATTTATAGGCTTTGAGAGTGAATCACCACCACAAAATTTTCCCACCCAAGCACTATTACCTAATTTTCCCACTTAATGCAATATTGAAATTGAAGTGGTCTAACAAATGGCCTAATTTTCCACTTAATGCAATATTGAAATTGAAGTGGTCTTCTTTATGGCCTAATTTCCCACTTAATACAATATTGAAATTGAAGTGGTCTAACAAATGGCCTAACTTTCCACTTAATGCAATATTGAAATTGAAGTGGTCTTATTTATGGCCTAATTTCCCACTTAATACAATTTTAAACTTGAAATGTGCTTGCTTTGTCATTGCCCGTAATGGATTGAAATGTGCTTACCTTGTCATTGCCCAAGTTGAGAAGAAAAACTTGTTTATTCATCCAAGGGTATTTCTTCCTATTTTGTTGAGTCACATGCCATGTGTACAATTTGTACGACACGTGGCGTATGCCATGTATGCCCTGACACGTCAAAACTTTAATACGTTGGTGAACATTTGTTTCACCGAAATTTCGATGTCTACAATAAGTTAAGAGACAAATAATTATGAATTTTTAGTTAAAACACCATTACTCTAATTTAATTAACTTTAAGAAGACGATCGCTACAATTTGCTTCCAATGTAAACGCCAAAGTTCCTTGTAACCTAAAAGGAAATTCACATTTTCCTGGAAATTGTAAGAATGGAAATTGTATGGAGAAAATGACTTTGAAAAAGTGAGCTGAGTGAGACCAACAAATAAAATAAAATGTGAGCTGAGCTGCTTTGATCTCTGGCACTTTTTCTCTTTTCAACTGGACCCCACCAAACCTGCCATTCCTCAAGACGGAATTTATTTTTATAAATAAGGACGCAACCCCGTCTTCCATCTCTCTTCCCTCCCTTCCATTCAAAAACCCAAAACACACTTCAGAAAATACAATGACGTTAACTCTCCGTTCTTCAACTTCGTTAGTCAATCTTAAATACCATAAGGGCCTTAAAACCTCTGAAGACTCCCCCGGCACGATATGCTTTGCCCAAATCAAGCCATCATGCCGTCTCCGGGCAAAGAGTTCAATGCAAGATACACGGCTCTTGCACGAGAACAACTTAATGACCATCTCTGATGGAAGGAGAGAGTTGCTTCATGCACTACCCAATATTGCTCACACCAGCACTGACAACAAGGTGCCTGTGTACGTGATGCTTCCGCTAGACACGGTTAGTCACGGAGGGCATTTGAATAAGCCGAGAGCAATGAACGCAAGTTTGGTGGCCCTGAAGCAAGCAGGGGTTGAAGGAGTTATGGTGGATGTGTGGTGGGGATTGGTGGAGGAGGACGGACCTTCCAAGTACAATTGGGAAGGTTATGCCGAGATTGTGCAGATGGTGCAAGAGCACGGCATGAAGATCCAAGTCGTCATGTCTTTTCATCAGTGCGGAGGAAATGTTGGAGACTCATGCAGGTGTGTTTGGTGGTTCTAATTGCAGTATATTATGTTTAATGTTCTCTATAACTTACACAACACAAACAGCCAAGCTGTTGGATTTGTAATGGAACCCTTGACATGCTTAACATAAAAGTGCTTATGAGCAGAAAGTGCTTTCTATGTTTTTGCCCAGAGTTTGATCTAACTCCACCTAGTGTGGATTTATGCAGCCATTCACTAAAGCACAAATTTTATGAATTTTCAGCATTCCTTTACCTCCATGGGTGCTTGAAGAAGTCAGCAAGAACCCTGACCTTGTTTACACAGACAAATCAGGCAGGAGGAATCCTGAATACATATCCTTGGGATGTGATTCATTGCCTGTTCTCGGAGGAAGAAGTCCATTCAGGTCTACACCGATTACATGAGGAGCTTCCACGACAGATTCATTGACTACTTGGGCGACGTTATTGTGGCAATTATCTGCAACAAAAATGTTATAACTCAACTTTATGCTATTATTTTTGTAGTAGAAATTCAAAAGTTCAAAAAACTAGACATAAAGAGATTTTTGCCAGTGTCTGACTGGAAAAATAAAAAAGATTTTCAAACAGAAGAAAACTAATTTGGGCTAGGACAAGCTGGCATCATTCGACGAATGTTGACATTCGTCTCAAATTACAAGGGACTTGTTTCAAAGTTGGAAACTCACATCCAATTACTTGTACAGGAAATTCAAGTAGGCATGGGTCCTTGTGGGGAGCTCAGATATCCAGCTTATCCAGAAAGCAACGGAACTTGGAGGTTTCCTGGAATCGGGGAATTCCAATGTTATGACAAGGTAATTATTCTGAACAGAAGCCTTGATTCCATTTCTGCTGACCAATTAATTGACCCTAAACCAAACCACATCATATTTCGATAATTTATTTTTGTGATATTCGTTATTCCTAAAACAAGTTTTTATGTCATGCAGTACGTGAGAGCTTCCTTGGAAACATCAGCAGAGGCACTGGGGAAGAGAGATTGGGGAAGAAGTGGACCCCATGACTCTGGCCAGTACAATCAATTTCCTGAAGACACCGGATTTTTCAAAAGAGATGGAACATGGAACACTGAGTACGGACAGTTCTTCCTGGAATGGTACTCCGGAAAGCTACTAAGACACGGAAATAGAATATTGTCAGCTGCGAAAGGAGTATTCCAAGGATCTGGAGCTAAACTATCCGGAAAGATTGCTGGGATTCACTGGCACTACGGATCAAGATCACATGCGGCTGAATTAACTGCAGGCTGCTACTACTACACTAGACACAGAGATGGTTACGTACCGACAGCCAGGATCTTCAGCAAAAACATGGTTGTATTAAACTTCACCTGCATGGAAATGAAAGATAGAGTACAGCCTGAACATGCAAATTGCTCACCAGAAGGTCTAGTGAGGCAGGTAAAGATGGCGACCAAGAGTGCTGGAATTGACCTAGCAGGAGAAAATGCCCTGGAGAGAAAGTCGAGAAAACCAAGGAAACTATTCTTGTGTAAAGATGCTAGAAATTATTTGTTTCATTATTTTGTTCCATCACAAGCTTTTGTAATGTGTGATCTCACCTATACGATGGTTCAGTCTTATAAATCGGATGAAATATATGGTGGAAACCTCTTGATGGTCATGTCCTGGCTGCTTCAACTAGAATGCACCTTCATTGTGAAGCAATTTGGTTTTGACAGTCAAAGTTTTATGGAATTAAGCTCTAATCCAACCTCTGATTTATGGAAAAGTTAAGTGGGGATGCTAACTCTTTAACTAATTTTCTTGGTATATCAACGACCGACTAGAGTTTACCTCCAAATCTGCGGCCAGGTACTAGATACTCACAACTCAGGTGTTTTCAATGTTTGTTTCAATCCTCAAATAGCATCTTTTGAAAAAAAAAAAATAAAATAACCAAAGCAAAAGTAATATAGCCATTAAATCTTGATGTTAAGTTTGTACAACCTTTCTACTTTAAAAAATATTTTCTTTTATTTTACTCTAATTTTTTATAAAATTGTTATCACATACTTACAAATTTAATTTACAATTGTGTAGATGTGCATAAATGAGGATAATTAGATTGACTTTTAAGGTTGTTAATTAGGACATAGGCTACTTGTGAGAGGTCTTAAGTTTGATTCTCGCAAAATGTGAATTTGAGTCATATTATTGCTAACCTATTGTGAGCCTAACCCCATTCTCTCCCTCTTAATGTAGACAATATTGTTTATTGAAAATAAAAATTATACCTAGCATGTATATTTGTTATCAAACTTAGACTGATATCCACAGATGTGTACTAATTGAAGTCAAGGGTTGACCACATTAAGAATTATTATATTTGGTACTAGTTAGGTTTTTTTTTTAACATATCAAGATCCACTATTCATGCATTTTCATTCTCAAATTTTTTTTTTTTCTTTAAACATTAATTCTTTAATTTTTTATTTTTTTTTTTTGGGTCAAACGATAGATTTTGTTAGATTAGATGTTAGATTAGCCACCAATAAGTGCTAAACTCACACCGTCATGCAAGAATTCAACACTTTTTCACCAATGTGATAAATGACCACTTGCTTAATTCTTTAATTTTTTAGTCAGCATATTAAGTTTCATACATCAATCACTATTACAATAATTGTTGACCTTCTTAAATTATGGTAACATATATAGTAGATTCTGATTAAATTTCAAATGTATCTTTCATGGTATATATCACTGATATTTTTGGACTACTTATATATATCGTTTTTATATGTTCATGTATTTCAGACTTGATATAAACCAAAATCCTTTTTTTTTTTTTTTTTTTTTTTTTTTTTTCTGTTTTTGTTTTTTTTGTTTTTTTTGTTTTTTTTGTGCAGTTGGAGGTGAATTCTTGTCGTTCGATGATTTATCAAAAAACTAGTTAGAGACTTTCCATCTCGACTTAGCTTTCTGGTAAATCATGGATGCGATTAGAGCTTGATTCCGTGTAAAATTTAATTCTCAAGACCTAGCTTCTTAGTATTGAAGATGAATTTTAGTTGGTATTCTTGTACTTCACTTATCTAACTAGAGTTCAATTTTTTCAGGAAGCTATGACCAAACCATGAGAAGATCTTAACTGCGTACTAAAACCTCATTCAATACATGTATTTGAAATTAATTTTGCAAAAAAGGATTGATGAAGCGTTAGGCTGATTATAATAATAAAGGATACAAACAGATTCTACATATTGTTTCAAAAGTGATCCATAAAAAAAAAGGTCAATGAGGAATTGAGTTGATGGAGCATATTGATTTCTTTGAAGTTGTGTAGGCTGGGCTATGTTAACAAATATAATTATTAGGGGTATGACTAGTATTTTAAACAATTGTTTCCATATTTTTTGGTTGGACTTTACGTATATTTGTATTTTTACTCTCCTTGAAATGTATAAAAACTAGTAGAGTTACTCAAAATATTGTTTATATTTTTATATGTAAGGCTCCCTTCTTATAGTTTTGGTTTTTATTGCAAGTTAATTTGTTGCATGATTCTCAACAAAGGCATCAAAGATCTTTTTGTGTTTGTTTGTTTCTTTTCAAGTCGGCCTTTTAATTATTCGACTATTTTCAAGTCCTGTGACAAAAAAATAAAGTTCTGTAGTTTATAAGGCTTAGTGTTTTTACACTATATATGTTTCATATGACACTCAAGGGAGAGAGGCTAAAAGTGGTTTCAAATAATCGAAAGTGTTTCGGTAAGAGTTAGAAACTCTAAAGATGATAGTCATGAAGAGGCTGAATGCCTCTGAGTCTTTCCGGTTTCCGAAAAGGTAGCTTACCGTAACGAAATCACCAACTAGTCCCATTTTTAGTAAAGAGAAACCCTAATATATGTGAAAATTGTCCTTGTTTTTCCTTCTGCTCATTGTTTTCACTTGGTTGTGAAATTTCAAGCAAGTGCCTATTAGTTAACAAGTCCCCTTTGGATTTCATTTTCCTTGTAATTTGTTGGGGTTCTCCTCATGAATTGAGACAAAGGTGAATCGGATATGAGAGTGAGAACGTCGAAGAGATAAGGTTTTCATAACCTCCACAAGAATACTTATGGTAGACTTATTAAGTACATGCCCACAAAAATCATCACATGGAAAAAAAAAAAAAAAAAAAAAAAAAAAAAAAAATCAAAAATCAACATCAAGATCTTAAAGATTCCTACTCATATTTTCTATTTTGGACAAAGTGCAAAATGCCCTGGCGATTGAAAACTATAATTGAGGACATCAGATTACTTTCTAGACCTTGACTCGTATCTTCCGAAAGGCGAACTTTTTTGTTGATGTTGTTATTAATTATGAACACTCCATTCATAATACTTATATTTGGGATGTCTCTTAGGTCCATTTAGTTTGATTTCATCTTAAACCATCAATACTACTCCCGATCTTACCTTTATATTATAGTATATCCAATTAAATGGGTTTTAACGGATACCCATTAACAACCCAATAAGTTAATTTACTAACTTGAGTTTGGAGCATTGCAGATATTATTATTAAGAGCCAATAAGAAATGTTTCTCATTAAAACTTCAGTCGGTATATGAAAACACACGCAACATGTAGAGGTTATTTTGGTTAATTTCAAACACAGGTGGGAACTAGGATATATGTACACAAATAGATATACGACTCCCACCTATCATCCATGCAAACGCGGCATTGGTCGAAAAAAGCCAAAAATCCTGGAATGGGGACTTCTCATCACGGGGTTGCCGGTGGTGCAACTAGGATGGGAATGGCCGTATACGCCTCTTCCTCACATCTACCCATCACGTGATGAGTACAGACGATGCGGTTGTGAGAGGGAGGCGTATATCGACAGCCAAAACTTTCCCAAAAACAATAAAAAATGCGGAGTCGTAGCGAATAAGTTTGAATACTCCAGAGTTGAGGGCATAATGGAAAGACATAAAATCCAAGACAAGTGAACGCAGCAAAGACATTGTTGGAAACCACATGCTCAATTGCTAATTTTGTAAACCGGCTTTTTTTTGTTTTTGTTTTTTTTTGTTTTGGGAGTTAGAGCGATATTGTCGTTAAGTTAGAAATTAGTTTGCAACTGATAGGATTCGAATCCCCGCCGTCATGTAAGGACATCATTTCTCTTCACCAATATAGTAGAGGGCCACCTGCTAGCCAAGAAAACTTAAAATTCCTGAGATATTTTCTGATCCACAATAATGCGGTGTTGTCTAACACACATAGACCAAACACAACCCTAGCTAGCTTGTTTGTGGGTTTTCTCTACACTGTTCAAAACAAAACCACCCAATGCTTATCACACCAAATTATAGATATAGGCCCGACGTTTCGTTTGTTTTTTTCACAGACAAACAAGCATTTGAAAAAGAAAAAGAAGAATAGAATACCTACATATATTCGTTCATGCTAGCCAATGTTTTAACAGGCAAAGGTAAAGGCCTAGGCAAGGTGTTTATGGATATCCCCCTCTAGATGAAAGTTTTGAGGTGTAAGGTGAAGCCTTAAGGGACCTAAATAATTGGGGACTGTTATGAGTATAATTGGGGACAGCCATGGATTATTAAAAAAATGAAAAAACAAGGGACTATTGTGTGTTATAAAAAAAATAGACTTGGCAAAAACGATGTTGTTTTGGGCCAAATTATTTAAAAAAATCAAAAAATTGTCTAAAATGATGTCGTTTTAGACCAAGTCTTTAGAAAAAAGAAAAAGAAAATCTTCTTCTTTATGGTCATCTTCTTCCTGAAGATGCCGTTGCACTGTAACAGTTAACTAGAGGATAGAGCCCTTCGACTTCAATTTTAGATCGTTGATGGATTTGGGAACGCCTAGTCAACCGCCTTCAGCCGTCTATGCAAGTTTTCGCCTACTTGCACTGGGCAAATGTGTTATCACTCCTGTCCCGCCTCTGAAGCCGCCTAGGCACACCTCGGATGTTTTTTTTTTTTTTTTTTTTTGAATAAACGATATTATCTACACAAATATGAGAATGAGCTTAACCTCACAATGAGCTATTAAAAAATGTGGTTCAATTTTGCCTTTGGCGAGAATCGAATCTAAGACTTTTCACTTATAAGAGAAGAAGAATACCACTAAATTGTGGTACTAAGTGACCGCTTGATGCTAGCAATTACATTCTAGATCTTTAGAAGAGTGGTATGGAGCCGCATTTCATTATTAACGTACAATAAAAAGCTTAAAACATGCACAACCAAAACCATACAACAGTTCATAAACAGTTTGATGTGCTCCACCAATTACATTCTAGACAAGGGAATCAATCGAAACAAAAGCTTTAGTTCCATCACTTCACGCGGGTTTAATGGTAAATGAACAAAACTTAGATGCAAAACATGGAAAATGACAGATTTTGGTCCAAAAATATCAGACGAGATGAATCATCAGTTGAAGATATTTTCATCTTTAGAGAGAGGAGCTCAAGATATTTCAAAATATCGCAAGAGCTAGCTCAAGATATTTTAATCGCATAAGAATATCCAACAAAGATTCATGCATGAATGCTTGCGGCTTCAATTGTGTTAAGCATACTAAAATATTTATAATCTATCTAAATCTTATGACTAAATACCCTTGAAAGTTGTCTGATGAGTCAATATTATATTATATATTTCACCCTATTCTTAGTATAATTTGGTAATAATTTTGGTAGAATGTTGATACTTTGCTTTATATTCTCAACGTAGGACATTAGACTTCCTCTGGAGCAAAACATGACCAAACGGACAAATTTTGGAGTGATTCAAATTGGAGGACATTCGTGTGTTCCTTAGCTTGTTCGTGGCAAAATCTCAGCAATTTCTACCAAGCGGTTATTTTCTGGAGATTAAATGAAAAAGCAGTGCGCGATGCTGGAAATTGACGTTTGTGGGTTTAAATTGCATTTTTGGAGCCCAAGATGACCTCAGATGGGTTCGTGGCCTTCTGGAGAAGTGTTCAGAATAGTCGAAGCTTTAAATCCAGCTATTTTGGGCCCATTTTGGAGCTGATATGGGTCCAAAACGTGGCTGTGCAAGATTTTGGGCGAATTTACCAATTTAATTTAGGATTATGTTTCCTATTTTATTTTAATTTATTTAGTTCCCTAGTCTTATTCTAAGAGCATTTTTTTATCAGCAGGGTTTAATGAGGGTAGTATAAATAAGCCTTTTTGGCAGACCTAGGTTTTGGAGAAAGGGGGAGAGAGGAGAACGCATGCAACTTTTGGAGAGAAGATTTTGGGCAAAGTTTAGAGATTTTCAGATTTTATTCTACAAGGTGTTTTCATTCTTTTTCTATTTCAATAAAGACTATGATTTTTAGTATGAATATGCGTAACTAATTCTTTTTGCTAGGGCGAGGCCATGATCCTTAGCAAGAATATGTAATCTCTTTTTACTTTGCTTATGAATTTATGCATGTAGGTTTTGGAATGTTAATCACTGTGCTTCAAACTATCTATTTGTCTTAGTGATTCGCGACCATTAGGATATTTGGAAAAGTTATTTGATGCAATTTTGGCGGAGGATTGTCCCTAAAATTGACTAAAGCTTCTTGTGGTTAATATGTGTAACCTCTTAGGATGGACGACACGTTTTAAGGGTTATATGGTTTTTTTTAAGAAGGTTTTCATAAAACTTAATGAGTCTTGCATGTTCACATTCGATCTGAACACCACGGACGGGTTGCATGTTAGATATACGTTCTATGTTGGAGGTTCCAAGTAGGATATACTCTAGGAAAACCTAACCTTCAAAACATACATGTATGGTTCGTAAGTAATTTAGAAAAGCTACATAGGATTGTTAGGGTGACGGCAGAACCCTAGTACTTTCTCTCTTTGAATCCTAAAAATTATTTCCCTTATCTTTCTTTAAAGTTGTGGTTTTTAAGTAATCTTTTTAATTAAATTCGTTTTTTCTTAGTTTAGGTCATTAAATCACCTCTTTCAAAAGAAAAACTTTGTTTTAATTAATTAGTTGAGAATTGATTTTGCTTTGATCTCTTTAAATTAATCCTTGTGGAGAACGACCTTGCTTGAGCCAATTATACTACAATAACCTTGTTTCTCTTGCAAGTATTTTAGGTGTTTTTAACCCTTTTACGCAGGTGGTAAAAATCCTATCAAGAAATTGGCGCCGCTGCCGGGGATTGATTTTAAATAGATTTTTGTCTATCATATTCTCAATTAATTATTCCCGTATATAAAAAAAAAAAAAAATTAAATTTTCATTTTTTTTTTATTCTCTGCAGATTGTGCATGGTCTGTACCAGATCACACAAACAGCAAATTGCAGATTTTGATCCAGAACCTGAACGTACTGCCAGACAGAGACTTAGAAAGCAGAATTTACAGTGTGAACCTTCACTGCAGGGAATAGTTTTGCATAATCAGTTTACTGGGGTTTTGGACAGCGAGGAAGCTATGGCATTTGTTCTACCAACAGCGGGACAACCACTGAGGGAATCTCTGGCTGCTCATGCCACAGAGGTGCCAAGCTGCATTACCTATCCTGAAGTTGAAGATGGGTCTACGTTTGAGATACGACATCATATGTTGGAGATTCTACCTTCATTTCATGGTTTATCAACAGATGATCCTAACATGCATCTAACTGAATTTCTAATGGGATGCAAAAACATTTTGGTGAGAGGATTTTCAGCAGAATCTATCAAACTCAGACTTTTTCCGTACACTTTGAAGGATGGTGCAAGGAGATGGTTACTCACACTACCATCTGGAAGCATTACTTCGTGGAACCAACTTAGTGCTGCATTTTTAAGCAAATACTACCCAGCTTCAAAAACACTTGATATGAGTACTCAAATTTTAACATTTGCTCAGAAACCTAATGAAGCAATTCATGAAGCATGGGAACGTTACAAGGATCTACTCAGGAAATGTCCACATTCAGGCATTAATGGTGACACTCAAATGAATTTATTTTACAGAGGGCTGAATTTGACTACTAAGACTCTTGTTAATGCTTCTTGTGGAGGAACGTATTCAGACAAAAATGCACTGCAAGCGTATCAATTGTTTGAGAACATGGCGACAGAATCTCAACAATGGGCAATTGATATACCTCAGACCAGGGGTGTTTTTGAGATGTCTAGTGGTTCACCTCATGTATCTGCACAAATAGAAAAGATGGAGAAGAAGTTAGAAAATTTTGATGCAAAATTTGACATGCTTTTACAAAGAATGGCAGCACCTATGCAGCAGGTTGCTGTCCAGCAGCCTACTGCAGCCACCTGTACCATTTGTGGCATTACAACACATGATTTTATGGGTTGCCCACATAGGGACGCATACCCGGAGCATGTTACAGAGCAGATTAACGCATTCAATAATTATCAAAGGCCTAGAAATGATCCGTACTCAAATTTTTACAACCCCGGGTGGATAGATCACCCAAATTTCAAGTGGAATAGAGATCAACAGGTTAAACCACAGTTTCAACAACAAATACAGCAACCTGATGCTCAAGCTAAACCTTCTTGGGAAGTCGCAATTGAAAAATTGGCAGATCATACTAAGGCAAGTTTTGATGCAACAAAACAAGAAATTCAAAAAACCAACCAAAACATTCAGAACATACAAGCAACAATGAAAGATCTACAGTAGCAAATGGGGCAGCTTTCACTCCAGTTTTCGGGCAGAGAACCAGGAAAATTTCCCAGCCAAACTATCCCAAATCCACGTGGAAATGCAGATTGTAATGCTGTTAGAATATTGCGTTGTGGTAAAAGTTATGACAACCGTGATGCAGAAAATAAAGAAAACAGTGCTGGAGCTTCACGGGTAGCACCTGTGCAGCCACAAACAGGTTCTGAAAGTTCTGCAGAATCTGCCCAACCACTGGACAGATCCAAAAATACTGCAGTGCCTACTGCAGAAAATGCAGAAAAGTCAAAACGTGTTTATGTTCCACCTATGCCATATCCCGAAAGATTGAAGCCACATGCAAAAGATCAACAATTAACAGATTTCATGAAGACATTGGCTAAAGTTCAGATTAATCTGCCATTAATTGATGCAATCAAGAACATTCCTTCATATGCCAAGTTTTTGAAAGATGTGTGCACGAATAAAAAGAAGCTTGTGGACTTCGAAAAAGTGATTCTCACAGAGCAGTGCAGTGTAGTTCTATTACAAAAGCTACCACCAAAGAAAAAAGATCCAGGGAGTTTTACAATTTCATGCACAATTGGAAATTCTGAGTTTAAACGTGCTTTAATTGATTTGGGTGCTAGTATTAATTTAATGCCTTTTTCTGTTTTTCAGCGGCTGGGACAAGGAGAAATCAAACCAACATCTGTTATTTTACAGTTAGCAGATCGTTCGGTTGCTTATCCTAGGGGTATTATTGAAGATCTTATTATTAAAGTGGATAATCTCTACCTTCCAGCAGATTTTGTGGTTTTGGATATGGATGAAGATATGCAAACACCAATTATTTTGGGGCGCCCATTCATGGCAACTGCTAGAACTTTGATAGATGTGGAAGCTGGCACATTGACGCTTAGAGTACAAGAACAATCTGTTGTGTTTAATTTATTTGAAGCAACTAAGAGGCCTAGTGATATGCAAGATTGTATGAGAGTTGACGTGTTAGAAGGCATCATGCATGCAGATATTATGCCCAGTTTGACAGCAGATCCACTGTTAAAAGTTTTACATGGTTTTGAAGACGCCAAAACTGAAGATGAAGAAGCTTTTGAGTATGTTACAGCTTTGGAAAGTGTCCCTTTACACCAGCCAAAGTGGAGGCACGTTTTTGAGAGTTTGGGAGAACCAAAAATGCCATTACAGCCTTAAAAAATACAGCCACCTAAGCTGGAAATGAAGCCATTACCAGCACACTTAAAATATGCTTATTTGGGTGCTAATTCTTCACTGCCAGTTATTGTTTCTGCAGATTTATCTCCAACTGAGGAAGACAAATTGCTGCGTATTTTGAGAAATTTTCAAGATGCCATTGGGTGGACAATTGCAGATATTAAGGGGATCAGCCCAACACTCTGTATGCACAGAATTTTGATGGAGGAGGGTGTCAAACCCACCATTGATGCTCAACGCCGATTGAATCCGATCATGAAGGAAGTTGTTCGAAATGAGGTTATGAAGCTTTTAGATGCTGGAATGATTTATCCAATTTCAGATAGTAAATGGGTAAGTCCTACTCAAGTGGTACCTAAACGCACAGGAATTACAGTTGTGACAAATGACAATAACGAGCTTGTGCCTACACGTTTAACTACTGGGTGGCGAATGTGCGTTGATTACAGGAAGATCAATACAGGTACTAGAAAGGATCACTTTCCGCTACCCTTTACTGATCAAATGTTGGAAAGATTGGTTGGTCGGGCTTTTTATTGTTTTTTAGATGGGTATTCAGGCTACAATCAAATTCCAGTTGCACCAGAGGATCAGGAAAATACCACATTCACCTGCCCTTTTGGTACATTTGCTTACAGAAGAATGCCTTTCGGATTATGCAATGCACCTGCCACATTCCAACGATGCATGATGAGCATATTCTCAGGTTTGGTTGAACGAGTTGTTGAAGTATTTATGGATGATTTTTCTGTTTTTGGGGATTCGTTTGATCATTGTTTGCAGAATTTATGTTTGGTTCTTGAGCGTTGCAAAGAAACTAATCTCGTATTGAATTGGGAGAAGTGTCATTTTATGGTTAAACAAGGCATTGTTTTAGGGCACGTAGTATCTAGCAAGGGTATTGAGGTTGATAAAGCTAAGATTGATGTTATTGCTAAGTTGCCCTCTCCTACTACTGTGAAGAGCATTCGTTCGTTTCTTGGACATGCTGGGTTTTACAGACGGTTTATCAAGGATTTCTCCAAGATTAGCCGACCTTTGTGTAACTTATTGGCTAAGGATGCACAGTTTGTTTTTGATAATGCATGCTTGGAGGCTTTCAACAAGTTGAAAACACTCTTAACTTCAGCACCGATTATTGCAGCTCCGGACTGGAACTTACCTTTTGAACTAATGTGTGATGCATCAGATTATGCAGTTGGGGCAGTTCTTGGACAGCGAAAAGACAAGATTCCTCAAGTCATTTATTATGCTAGCAGAACTCTCAATGATGCACAGCTGAACTATGCAACCACTGAGAAAGAATTGTTGGCAGTTGTTTTTGCATTAGAGAAATTTCGTTCTTATTTAATTGGGGCTAAAGTAATTGTCTACACAGATCATGCTGCTTTGAAGTATTTATTATCTAAAAAGGATGCTAAACCTCGACTTATTCGGTGGATTCTTTTACTTCAAGAGTTTGATTTGGAAATTAGAGACAAAAAGGGCAGTGAAAATGTGGTGGCTGATCATTTATCAAGATTAATAAATTCAGCTACTGCAGAAGAAGACACATTGCCTCTCAATGAAAATTTTCCTGATGAACAATTGTTGGCTGTCCAGCACAAAACACCATGGTTTGCAGATTTGGTTAATTATTTGGCCAGGGGAGTTATTCATCCAGATTTAAGTTATCAGCAGAAAAAGAAATTTCTGGCAGATGCAAAATTTTATTTTTGGGATGAGCCGTATCTGTACAAATACTGTCCAGATCAGATTATTCGCAGATGTATTCCAGAAGAGGAACAAGACAGTGTTTTAAAGTTTGCACATCATTATGCTTGTGGTGGCCATTTTGGGCCTACAAGGACAGCAGCTAAAATTCTACAAAGTGGGCTGTTTTGGCCTTCTCTTTTCAAGGATGCTCATAACTGGTGTAAATCTTGTGATCGTTGTCAGAGAGCGGGAAATCAGTCCAAACGGAATGAGATGCCACAACATGGTATTTTGGTTGTTGAATTATTCGATGTTTGGGGTATTGATTTTATGGGACCATTCCCATCTTCACATGGCAATCAATATATTTTGGTCGGGGTTGAGTATGTTTCTAAGTGGGTCGAGGCGATTGCAGCACCAACTAATCAGGGATCATTGGTTCTGAAATTCCTCCAAGGGGTCATATTTCCACGGTTTGGCATCCCGCGAGTTATACTTAGTGATGGGGGTAAGCATTTCATTAATAAACAGTTTGTTGCATTACTTGCAAAATATGGGATAACTCATCGTGTTGCCACTCCTTACCATCCACAAACATCAGGGCAGGTTGAGGTTTCAAACAGGGACATAAAGCGTATTTTGGAGAAAACAGTTGGCTCCACTCGTAAAGACTGGAGTTTGAAATTAAATGATGCATTGTGGGCATACAGAACAACATTTAAAACACCCATTGGGATGTCCCCGTTTCGGCTTGTGTATGGCAAGGCTTGTCATTTACCTATGGAGTTAGAGCATAAAGCGTTTTGGGCTATCAAGGAGTTAAACTTCGCTTACGATTTAGCAGGGGAAAAGCGTAAGCTGCAGCTCAATGAGCTTGATGAAATTCGCCAGGAGGCTTATGAAAATGCACACATATACAAAGACAAAACAAAGGCCTTCCATGATAAACAAATTCTCAGGACAGATTTCCAGCCAGGGCAGAAAGTGTTGTTATTCAGTTCCAGATTAAAGTTATTTCCAGGAAAATTGAAATCTCGATGGAATGGACCCTACTTGGTTACTAAGGTTTATCCTCATGGAGCAGTTGATATTACAAGCAAGATTAATGGCAACACATTCAAGGTGAATGGTCACAGGCTGAAACCATACTTAGAGTCACCCTTTGACAGTGCAGCCGAGTCTATGACTCTGAAGGATCCAGCAAGTTAATCACCAGGCTTCTGTTCAGTCTAGCTACAGACGTTAAATAAAGCGCTTATTGGGAGGCAACCCAATTTTCTAACTTTTTCATTACTTTCTGTTTTTTTTTTTATTTCATTATTTTCCGTCTAGCTGCATTTAAATTCCTAGGCTATCATTTAGTGTTGACAATCATCTAAAAAAAAAAAAAAGAAAAGTTCAAAAAAAAAAAAAATAAAATAATAATAATAATAATAAAAATTTTCATTTTACTTGTTTAATTTTTAGTTTACAGTTAGTATTTTCTATAATCTATCTCTGATTTCATAACGTGGGTTTTTGCAGACAACAAACAAAGCAAACAAGCATGTATACACAGAGAACTTATTTTAGGCTGGAATCACGCACCCAGTGGCAAGTCTACACATTACCATCAACCACATTCCTAGACCATGCCGACATATAATGCAGAAATTACAAAGCTCTTGCAGAATCACAGATCCAGCCACAAAAGGATAGAACATTATACCTCTATTTTGCTACGCGGCCATTCTTCCATGCACGCCTTAGCCGCCATTGAGCTGCTTTTCGGGATCTCCAGTGTTCCTGCAACAAAAAAAACATCAAGTTGATACGTACTGAGGAGCTATCATTATTGCTATGCAGATCTACGCCATTTAGTTTCGAAGATGCCGCGTATGCCATTATTTAAGTTTAGGGGGTGAGTTCTTTATCCATCCTCAGAACGGGTCAAATCCAAAAAGTTCGTACATATGTTCAGGGGTGATCCAGGTCGTCATTCACGAATATTATAGGGAGAAGCAGTGTTCTAAGTTCCAAATGGTCCGCATACATGGTCCCTATACAGATCTCAGTGTTATTTCTTTTGTCCAGCAGCTACAGTGTCCAGTTATTATTTATATCAAGTTTGGGGGTGATCTCACAGATAATACACCCATGCAACCCAGCAGATCCTCAACATGCAGGCATAGCACAGTCACATGCGAGTATGAATTGTTACCTTTGGTTTTTGATCCGTGTTATTTGTGTCTGGCTTCGTCAAACTGGGGTCCTTATCCTTTCTTCCGTTGTTATGCCGTCATCCAAGCTTTCGAACTCTGCTGTGTGCATAAATAAGAACACGGATGGATGTTATATTTTTTCGCCCTTTGGTCAGTCACATCACAGAAAAATGTTACTTAAAATCTAGAATCAAAACCAAAGTGTAGGGGAGACTAAGTTTCTACCTGCTGATGGATGAGTTTTGGAGTATTAGCTATGGATCTATGAAGATTGGGTGTTGGTGCCTTACTTTTGTTGTGGATCCAAGAGTCCTCGCAGAGAAAATAGTTGCATGTGTTAGTTCTTTACTTTTCCCATGAAAATAAGCTCTCTAGCACGCAATGGCAGCAAGGAAAGAGTTTTACCTTTGCGATTTCGGGTTGTGTTACCGAGACATTGATGTTGCAATGAGGTTGGAGGAGCGGCTAATGTTTTCCAGTATAGAGGAATGAGAACCATGTTAAAGAAAAGAGGGCTGAGAGAAATGTGAGACCTCTCCGTTTCTCTAGACCAAAAAGGCTTAGGATTTCTTAATATAATTAGAAATGAGAGAAAGGAGAAGTTTTGAAATGGTGAGCTCTGGGCTCGAGGTTAGAGAACATGGTTGCGAGGCTGAAGGTTTTGAGAATGCATGCCTGCCATTCGATTTGGGTTTGATATATTCATACGCTTCATCAGAAACGATGAGGGAGTAAAGAAAGAGCCGTTTGGCTCTAGGCTCGAGGTTACATGTGCAGACATGGGAAGGGAATCCTAAGTTTTTTTTTCACAAGCCGGTAAGCGTGTGGGTGTACGGATGCATTCCGTGTGTCTCCCGTGCTTCTGTATTCTTTTTGGGCCATCACGTTTGTCCTGCACAATGGGTTTCCACCCACATGTTTTTCAATGGACCCTTGTGTAATCTTTCCACTGCCAAATGTTTGTCCAATGCCAAAATTTTCAAACTCAAACCCCAAATGCCTAGTCAGCCTATATAGCCTAATTCCAGGTCACGGGTTCGATTCCAGGTGTGTCCACTTCCTTTTCTTTTTAGTTTATTTCTTTTGTAGTGTATCATTTTATTGGTCGCTTGTCTTTTGTTTTATTTTTCATTTGTCTATTTCTAGTTATTTAGGGAGGTTATTTACTTTTATTTTGTTGTGTTAGTTTATTTATTTTCTTTTTGTTTTTCTTCTATTTTCCACACCTTGAGGACAATGTGTGATTTAAGTTTGGGGGTGGGAATTAGAATTTTTAGGTTTTTAATTTTTGAGTCAAAAATTAAAAAAATCATTCTTTTTAAGTTAATATCCATAAATTATTTTAACTATTAGAACAAATGGACATGGTGAAGGTTAATCCCACTGTAGAGTCTTTTCTATTTATCGTTGCTTAGACACTAATTCATGGGTTATACTTTGACAATTTGCACATTCACATCAACATGGTTTGTGGGGAGTGAGATTGAAACACTTACTTTTAGTCTAAGTTTAATTTTAATTTTTGTTCTAAGCGAAGTTAGTTATTGTTATGAATAAAGTAATAATTGTTCCACCCGAGGTTTTGCCTAGTAACCGGGCCAGTCCTGCCTAATCAGCAGTGATTCTCGCGTCAAACGGTAGAGTTTTTGCATGGGGCAGGGTGGTTAGTCGGTTTTGTAGCCTTTCCAACTCGAGTTAGTAAGTCCTTAGGGGTGTTCTACACCTAGTGCCCTAAAGCCCTTGTGGTTTGGGAGTCATTGACCTAAAGTTCGCTACATGGGTTGGACAGAAAGCTTAAGTGAATTGACATTGCACGACCACTACTGTTACTGAAAAATAAAAATAAAAAAAAAATAGAAAAAAAAAATAGTTATAAAAAAAAAAATCGAAAAAAAAATAGCTATCTTTAAAGTTAGTATGAGTGAAATAAAAAAGGACAAAAGGTAGAGGTTTTAGTCGAGTCTCCTTAACCATGTTGGTTCACTTTTCACCAAAGGAAGTTCATGAATTCTTTTCTAATTGATTCTAAATGGTTTAGACTCTGTGGTGGGATTAGCTGAATCTTTTGAAAAGATGTTCTGGTTTTTAACGTTTTTTATGGATTGCAACTTTGAAGGGGAAAATTTTTGTCATTTAGTTTTAGTTAAGTTCTAGTTTGTTAGCTTTTATTTTTGTTTCCTAGTTTAATTTTGCTTGAGGACAAGCAAAAAGCTAAGTTTGGGGGTATTTTGATGAGTCAATATTATATTATATATTTCACCCTATTCTTAGTATAATTTGGTAATAATTTTGGTAGAATGTTGATACTTTGCTTTATATTCTCAACGTAGGACATTAGACTTCCTCTGGAGCAAAACATGACCAAACGGACGAATTTTGGAGTGATTCAAATTGGAGGACATTCGTGTGTTCCTTAGCTTGTTCGTGGCAAAATCTCAGCAATTTCTACCAAGCGGTTATTTTCTGGAGATTAAATGAAAAAGCAGTGCGCGATGCTGGAAATTGACGTTTGTGGGTTTAAATTGCATTTTTGGAGCCCAAGATGACCTCAGATGGGTTCGTGGCCTTCTGGAGAAGTGTTCAGAATAGTCGAAGCTTTAAATCCAGCTATTTTGGGCCCATTTTGGAGCTGATATGGGTCCAAAACGTGGCTGTGCAAGATTTTGGGCGAATTTACCAATTTAATTTAGGATTATGTTTCCTATTTTATTTTAATTTATTTAGTTCCCTAGTCTTATTCTAAGAGCATTTTTTTATCAGCAGGGTTTAATGAGGGTCGTATAAATAAGCCTTTTTGGCAGACCTAGGTTTTGGAGAAAGGGGGAGAGAGGAGAACGCATGCAACTTTTGGAGAGAAGATTTTGGGCAAAGTTTAGAGATTTTCAGATTTTATTCTACAAGGTGTTTTCATTCTTTTTCTATTTCAATAAAGACTATGATTTTTAGTATGAATATGCGTAACTAATTCTTTTTGCTAGGGCGAGGCCATGATCCTTAGCAAGAATATGTAATCTCTTTTTACTTTGCTTATGAATTTATGCATGTAGGTTTTGGAATGTTAATCACTGTGCTTCAAACTATCTATTTGTCTTAGTGATTCGCGACCATTAGGATATTTGGAAAAGTTATTTGATGCAATTTTGGCGGAGGATTGTCCCTAAAATTGACTAAAGCTTCTTGTGGTTAATATGTGTAACCTCTTAGGATGGACGACACGTTTTAAGGGTTATATGGCTTTTTTTAAGAAGGTTTTCATAAAACTTAATGAGTCTTGTGATGCGAGAATTATATGCACACAAATTAAACCCTCTTTTTGTCAAATTGTAGTAAAGATGTAAGTAGGGATCGTTCTAGACCGGGGATTAGGAGGGATTGCTAAACACTTGGAAACTGACTTAAAAACTCAAAAACAAAGTTTAAAACACTAAACTCGACTCAAAGAATGCAAAACTAAAAGTTAAAACACTTAAACAAACCTAAAACCCAAAACAGCAACTAGAAGACTCAAAACTGCCTAAAAACCACTTTCTGGGCAGTTTTGAGCACCTACACTAATTTGGACGAAATTGGATGAAAACTTGAATCAAAATACTTAGAAACACAAATCAAAACACTTTCTAACTAATCTAAGACTTCAAATTAAAGGGGGATTTGTTTTGGACGAAAATTTAACATAAAACAAAAACTTTAAACTAAACAGATTGTAGAATGTTTTTGGATAAAAAGGATGGATAAAAGGCTAGTTAGGAGGTTCTTCTCCACACATGTCACACTTGCAAACAAAACGATTTTCAGTTGTTCTTCCAATAAATTATAACTACTCAACGCCCCAAATTAACCGTGAATTGCACTAATTAACCCTAAGTTTTTCCACAAGTTATTAAGTTGGATGATTGCATACGACAACCCAAAACATTCCCTACAAGTTCCCTACATGAATTGCATAATAGAGATACAAGCAAGAATCATTAAGTTCTATGAAAAACATAAGCATTGACGAAGCATTCGTTACTATGAATTGCATGAAACTTATGCTAAGAATTCATTCAACGCGATCGTTTTCAAGCGACCTTCACTACTTGTGATTATAAGATTGTAACTATTAGGTGAAACTCCCTCATAATCTAGCATCATATTCATGCATGAAAACTAAGCGTGCACTCTCAATCAACATACACAAATAAGTTATCTATCAAATAGATGAACGAATCGAATCCACAACTTATGAAATAACAACTGAATGTAATCAAATCATATTGCAAGCATGTACATGGTTTCGAATTCCCCCCTAACCAAGGGGGTTTAGCCACTCATGATTACAACAAACTTAGAGAGTAATAACAAAGTAAACATTGAAAACAAGAATCGAAGTACACCTAAAAATTCCAACAACTCAATCTTGAATTGTATGAACTTTTAAGCCTCTTCTCCTCTAGTTGCTGTGGCACAAGGGGTTTTGGTGAGTTTTGGGGGTTATGGATGATGTAGAATGATGTGTTTAGGGTAGGGATGGATGTAGGGGAAGGCAAGGAGTGTTTTTGGGCAGAAAATATGAAGAATGGTGAAGTATGGCTGTGTTAGAGAGAGGGAATGAATTTCTGGCGTGAATGAATGTGTATGAGAGGTGGTGATCTGATCTAGGGGTTAATATGAGTATATATAAGCACTTAAAACCCTAGGGTAATCAGATATGAGCTTGTGACAAGCTAGGACGGCTAGGAGACAAGGTAGGACGGCTAGGAGACAAGCTAGGACGGCTAGGAGACAAGGTAGGACGGCTAGGAGACAAGCTAGGACGGCTTGTGACAAGCTAGGACGGCTAGGAGACAAGGTAGGACGGCTTGTGACAACCTAGGATGGCTAGGAGACAAGCTAGGACGGCTAGGAGACAAGGTAGGACGGCTTGTTCTTCCAATACAGAAATTAGGCAGAAATTAGGCACCATGTGTGAATAGATAAAGCCTTCTAGAAATAAGGTTTTTAGGCCCCCTTGCAGCTCCCTAACTGAATTCAAGCCTTCAAATTCGTCCATCCTCATGCCTCCATGCTTGCATTATCCAATCTTGGCCCAAAAATGCTCTAGAATGCTCCAAATTGCTTCTTTTTGCATACTTTGACACTAAAACCTGAAATTGCACGAAAATAACTTTAAACACTATAATTAACATAGTT
The DNA here is from genome assembly GCF_019419815.1 of Pyrus x bretschneideri. Classification (NCBI taxonomy): domain Eukaryota; kingdom Viridiplantae; phylum Streptophyta; class Magnoliopsida; order Rosales; family Rosaceae; genus Pyrus; species Pyrus x bretschneideri. Next base: position 1,562,614 of record NW_025999657.1, read on the forward strand.
TAGCTAATTAAATGCAAGAAAACAAGCTAACTAAGTCGTATAAATATGCTCCTATCATCTTGCATGTTCACATTCGATCTGAACACCACAGATGGGTTGCATGTTAGATATACGTTCTATGTTGGAGGTTCCAAGTAGGATATACTCTAGGAAAACCTAACCTTCAAAACATACATGTATGGTTCGTAAGTAATTTAGAAAAGCTACATAGGATTGTTAGGGTGACGGCAGAACCCTAGTACTTTCTCTCTTTGAATCCTAAAAATTGTTCCCCTTATCTTTCTTTAAAGTTGTGGTTTTTAAGTAATCTTTTTAATTAAATTCGTTTTTTCTTAGTTTAGGTCATTAAATCACCTCTTTCAAAAGAAAAACTTTGTTTTAATTAATTAGTTGAGAATTGATTTTGCTTTGATCTCTTTAAATTAATCCTTGTGGAGAACGACCTTGCTTGAGCCAATTATACTACAATAACCTTGTTTCTCTTGCAAGTATTTTAGGTGTTTTTAACCCTTTTACGCAGGTGGTAAAAATCCTATCATTGTCCCATAAGTCAAGGCCAAAAACACAGGAGAAACAAAACCAGTACAAATTAAAGGCGGTTCAAAAATTTTAATTAGTTTTAAAATTTCCACATGTACTACAATTTAAGAGAAAACTGTAGCAATGATCCTTTAACTTTAACGTAATTAGAGCGTTGGTCTTTTAACTCATCAAAATGTGTAGCTATGGTCATTTTCGTCAACTTCGTCATAATCTCTGTTGACATGACTTGTGGTTGAAGAACCATTACTACAATTGGGTTAAAACTGAGAGATTATTTTTCTAATTAGATTAAAGTTGAGGAACCACTCCGATTGAATTAAAGTTAAGAACAATTTTCACTTTTGTTTTCTATATTTCTACCTTGATTTAGCCTCACGTACATGGTACGTAACTCATTTTTACAAAAGTTCTGATGAAGTGATAAACAAATCATAGTTGTACGTTTTTATGAGTTAAGAGACCAATGATTATGAATTTTTAGTTAAAAGATCATTATTCCAATTTAATTAACGTTGAGAGACCACTGCTATAATTTGCTTCTAATTTAAACGCCAAAGTTCCGTGTAACCAAGAAGGAAATTCACATTTTCCTGGAAATTGTAAGAATGGAAGAGGTGTAACCACGTATACAGAAAATGACTGAAAAAAAGTGAGCTGAGTCGTACCAACAAATAAAATAAAATATGAGCTGAGCTGCTTTGACCTTTTGCACTTTTGTTTTCTATATTTCTCCTTGATTTATCCTTATGTACATTGCACGTAACTCATTTTGACAGAAGTTATGATAAAGTTGATAAAAAGAATCATAACTGCACGTTTTTATAAATTAAAAGACCAATAATTATGAATTTTTAATTAAAAAATTATTATTCCGAATTTTTAATTAAAAAATTATTATTCCAATTCAATTAACGTTGAGAGATCACTGCTACAATTTGTTTCCAATTTAAACGCCAAATTCCGTGTGACCAAAAAGGAAATTCACATTTTCCTGGAAATTGTAAGAATGGACGAGGTGCAACCACGTATATAGAGAAAATGCCTGAAAAAAAGTGAGCTGAGCTGCTTTGATCTCTTGCACTTTTTCTCTTTTCAACTGGATCCCACCAAACCGGCCATTCCTCAAGAGGGAATTTAATTTTATAAATAAGCACGCAACCCTTTCGTCCATTCTCATCATTTTTTCTCTCTTCCCTTCCCTTCCATTTAAAACCCAAAACACAATTCAGAAAATACAATGACGTTAACTCTCCGTTCTTCAACTTCGTTCGTCAATCTTAAAGACCATAAGGGCCTTAAAACCTCCGGCGACTCCCCCGGCACGATATGCTTTGCACAAATCAAGCCATCATGCTGTGTCCGGGCAAAGAGTTCAATGCAAGAAACACGGCTCTTGCACGAGAACTTAATGACCATCTCTGATGGAAGGAGAGAGTTGCTTCATGCACTCCCCGGTATTGCTCACACCAGCTCCGACAACAAGGTGCCTGTGTACGTGATGCTTCCGCTCGATACGGTGAGTCACGGAGGGCATGTGAATAAGCCGAGAGCAATGAATGCGAGTTTGATGGCCCTAAAGCAAGCAGGGGTTGAAGGAGTTATGGTGGATGTGTGGTGGGGATTGGTGGAGGAGGACGGACCTTCCAAGTACAACTGGGAAGGGTATGCCGAGCTTGTGCAGATGGTGCAAAAGCACGGCATGAAGATCCAAGTCGTCATGTCTTTTCATCAGTGCGGAGGAAATGTTGGAGACTCATGCAGGTGTGTTTGGTGGTTCTAATTGCAGTATATTATGTTTAATGTTCTCTATAACTTACACAACACAAACAGCCATGTTATTGGATTTTTAATGGAACATGCTTAACATAAAAGTGCTTATGAGCAGAAAGCGCTTTCTATGTTTTTGCCCAGAGTTTGATCTAACTCCACCTAGTGTGGATTTATGCAGCGATTCACTAATTAAAGCACAAATTTTATGAATTTTCAGCATTCCTTTACCTCCATGGGTGCTTGAAGAAGTCAGCAAGAACCCTGACCTTGTTTACACAGACAAATCAGGCAGGCGGAATCCTGAGTACATATCCTTGGGATGTGATTCATTGCCTGTTCTCGGAGGAAGAACTCCCATTCAGGTCTACACCGATTACATGAGGAGCTTCCACGACAGATTCATTGACTACTTGGGCGACGTTATTGTGGTAATTATCTGCAACAAAAATGTTATAACTCAACTTTATGCTATTATTTTTGAAGTAGAAATTCAGAAGTTCAAAAAACTAGACATGAAGAGATTTTTGCCAACATTCGTCTCAAATTACAAGGGACTTGTTTCAAAGTTGGAAACTCAATTCCAATTACTTGTACAGGAAATTCAAGTAGGCATGGGTCCTTGTGGGGAGCTCAGATATCCAGCTTATCCAGAAAGCAACGGAACTTGGAGGTTTCCTGGAATCGGGGAATTCCAATGTTATGACAAGGTAATTATTCTGAATAGAAGCCTTTATTCCATTTCTGCTGACCAATTAAATGACCCTAAACCGAACCACATCATATTTCGATAATTTATTTTTTTTGATATTCGTTATTCCTAAACAAGTTTTTATGCAATGCAGTACATGAGAGCTTCCTTGGAAGCATCAGCAGAGGCACTGGGGAAGAGAGATTGGGGAAGAAGTGGACCCCATGACTCCGGCCAGTACAATCAATTTCCTGAAGACACCGGATTTTTCAAAAGAGAGGGAACATGGAACACCGAGTATGGACAGTTCTTCCTGGAATGGTACTCCGGAAAGTTATTAAGACACGGAGATAGAATATTGTCAGCTGCGAAAGGAGTATTCCAAGGATCTGGAGCTAAACTATCCGGAAAGATTGCTGGGATTCACTGGCACTACGGATCAAGATCACATGCGGCTGAATTAACTGCAGGCTACTACAACACTAGACACAGAGATGGTTACGTACCAACAGCCATGATGTTCAGCAAAAACATGGTTGTATTAAACTTCACCTGCATGGAAATGAAAGATAGTGAACAGCCTGAACACGCAAATTGCTCACCAGAAGGTCTGGTGAGGCAGGTAAAAATGGCGACCAAGAGTGCTGGAATTGACCTAGCAGGAGAAAATGCCCTGGAGAGGTATGACACTGGTGCGTTTGCACAAGTTTTAGCAACAAGCAGATCAGATTCCGGCAATTCACTAAGTGCATTTACATATCTCCGAATGAACAAGAGATTGTTCGAGGGGGATAACTGGAGGAACATGGTTGAATTTGTGAGAAGCATGGCAGAAGGTGGCCGGAACAGAAGTCTTTCAGAGTGCGACTCTACTGGAAGCGACCTCTTTGTTCGTTTTATCAAAGAGAAGAAAGTCGAGAAAACCAAGGAAACTGTTCTTGTGTAGAGATGCTAGAAATTGATTGTTTCATTATTTTGTTCCATCACAAGCCTTTGTAGGGTGTGATCTCACCTATATGATGGTTCAGTCTTTTAAATTGGATGAAATATATGGTGGAAACCTCTTGATGGTCTTGTCCTGGCTGCTTCAACTGGAATGCACCTTCATTGTGAAGCAACTTGGTTTTGACAGTCACAGTTTTATGGAATTAAGCTCTAATCCAACCGTTCATTTATCGAAAAGTTAAGTCGCCTTAACTAATTTTTTTGGCAAATCAACGACCGGCTAGAATTTACCTCCAAATCTGCCGCCAGGTACTAGATATTCACAACTCAGGTGTATTCAATGTGTGTTTCAATCCTCAAATAGCATCTTTTGAAAAAGAAAAAAATAACCAAAAGCAAAAGTAATACAACCGTTAAATCGTGGTGTTAAGTTTGTACAACCTTTCTACTCTAAAAAATATTTTCTTTTATTTTACTCTAATTTTTTATAAAATAGTAATCACATATTTACAAATTTAGTTTACAATTGCGTAGATTTGTATAAATGAGGATAATTAGATTGACTATTAAGGTTGTTAACTAGGACATAGGCCACTTATGAGAAGTCTTAAGTTCGATTCTCGTCAAACGCGAATTTGAACCACATTATTGCTAACCTATTGTGAGCCTAACTCCACCCCCTCCCCCTTGGTGTAGACAATAGTGTTTGTTAAAAAATAAAATTATAACCTAGCATATATATTTGTTATCAAACTTGACTGATATCCACATAATAATAGTATGCAACATCCAAGATCTTCGACATAATGTTTATTGAGTATATCCAGGATATTTCAAACAATGGCAATACTATAAATCAAACTATTGGAAAATGTACTTTGATGGGAATATCACAAGCATCATATCGTTTTAGTTCAGTCATTGCAACATTCAGTTCATAAAAAGCACGCTATAGTTCAAGAAAAAAACAGAGAAAACTGAATATTTTATGTTTCATCATTCTTAGTTATCTCCACCAAGCGCTGCCACTTTGTCCAAGCAGGTTCTGTTGCTTCTCAAATGGATTTGCAGTTCACTGTTCTTAATGATGCTTTTGCAACCGGTTCAGCTGCTCATTCTTCAACTCCCTCTACTAGTGGTGCATCACCTATTATTTCAGATGTTGCTCCTATTACCAGTGTTCCAAATTCTAGTTCACATGCTGCTTCTGTTGATACAACTGTTTCTTCACCTGATGCTCTTAATATCTCTTTTACTGCACTAAATACTCACCCTATGACCACACGATCTAAAGCAAGGATCTTCAAGCCAAAGGCTTTTTCAGCAACCAAGCATCCTATTCCCTCTTCTGTAGATTATGTTACATTCACTTATTTGCAAGCTTTCATGCATGCTCATTGGAGAACTGCCATGTAATAAGAGTTTAATGCTCTGCAATCTACAGGAACTTGGATGCTTGTCCCCTCTTCTCCCAATCAAAATGTTGTTGGCTGTAAGTGGGTGTTTAGAATCAACAAACATCCTGATGGTTCAATTGATCGGTACAAGGCTCGGCTTGTAGCCAAAGGGTTTCACCAACAAGAGGGCATCGATTATCAGGAAACATTCAGCCCTGTAGCCAAACCTGTCACCATTCGTATTCTATTGTCTCTTGCAGCTCAGTTTCACTGGTCTTTAAATCAATTGGACATAAGTAATGCTTTCTTGCATGGGGATTTACGAGAAAATGTCTTTATGCAGTAGCCTCCTAGGTTTAGTGATCTCTCCTTTCCAAACCATGTTTGCAAACTTAAAAAGTCCCTTTATGGCCTTAAACAGGCTCCATGTGTTTGGTTTGACAAACTATTCCAAGTGTTGCATTCCTTTGGTTTTCAGCAATCCTCTTCTGATGCTTCTCTCTTTGTTTTAAAGGCTCTAACCTTGGTTATAATCCTTGTATATGTTGATGACATTCTAGTCACGGGTCCTAATGCTACTCTCTGTCAACACTACATTTAGAAGCTGAACACTGTCTTTCCAGTCAAAGATCTTGGTCATTTACACTATTTGTTGGGACTTGAGGTGCACAGGTCCTCTATAGGCATATTCCTACATCAAGGCAAGTATCTAATTGATCTTCTTCAAAAAACCAAGATGGATGAAGCTAAACCATGTTCAACTCCTTTAGGCACAACTAAGCTTGATCATACTGGTGTTTTTTTATCCAATCCTACATAGTATAGATCCATTGTTAAGGCTTTGCAATACCTCACATGGACCAGGCCGAACATCTCGTTTGCGATTACTCACCATTACTCAACATTAATGAGTTGAACTTCTTATTCCATTGTCTCAGAGCCTACTTAAGTCCATATAAGCTTTTCTTCAGCTTGCACACCAAATTTTCTTTACCTTTGACTTCAAAGCCTTTGGGTTGCTCCATGTATATCTCCTCTTCTAAATTGCCGTGGAGAAATGCAGTTTTAACGTCTAACTGCTCAAGCTCAAGATCCATGCTTGCTTCCATACCATGGATAACTCGAATAAAAGTCATCTTCACCACCGGTGAGAAAATCTCATCAAAGTCAACTCCTTTCTTTTTACTAGAACCTTTGACAACCAAATGAGCCTTGTACATTGTCATATTATTGTCTCTTTTCAATTTGAACACCCACTTGTTTTTCAATGCTTTTCTGCCTTGGAAGCTCCACCAGTTCATACGTATCATTCTTTAATAAGGAATCTATCTCTGACTCCATTGCCTTCATCCATCTTTCATTATCGTTATGAGTTCTAGCATCCTTATAAGTTTCGGGTTCTCCATAATTAGTCAACATGATATACTTTGATGAAGAATACTTGGTAGACGATCTTCAACTTCTATTGGATCTTCTGACTTAGTCTTCATTCTCTTGCAGGGCTGGAGGATCCCCTTAATTAGGTTCTCCTTGAATTTGCTTTTCAGGCTCTCCTGATCAACAATTTCATGGTCTGGCTCATCTTGATCAAGCTCCTCTGATGAACATTATCTGGTTCTGTAGGCACTTCATTGGCAGCTGCTTCAGGGATGTCACCGTGACTTTCTTCATCTGAAGCTAATGGATCAACTTCTCTGACTGTGCCATCTGGTTGTGCCTCTTTATCCGAATCCCCAATTGTTTAATCTTCATAAAAGATCACATCTCTGCTTCTAATAAACTTCTTTTTGTTTTGGGTCCCATAATTTGTAACCAAAATCTTCACTGCCATAACCAAGAAAGATGCATGGCGTAGCTTTGTAGTTTAACTTCGATCTTTGCTCTTTGGGCACATGCACAAAAGCTTTGCAACCAAACATTTTTAGATGAGAGTAAGACACATCATTACCAGTCCATACTCTCTTTGGAACATCAAGACCTAATGGTACTTATTGAGATCAGTTGATCAAATAGAAGGCTGTCCTTATAGCTTCACCCCAAAACTGTTTAGATAACTTTGTAGTCCTCAGCATACACCTAACTTTCTCCATGATGGTTCGGTTCATTCTTTTAGCAACCTCATTATGTTGTGGAGTTCCAAGAACTATCTTTTCATGACGTATGCCATGTTTCACACAATACTCTCTAAACTGGTGAGATGTGTACTCGCCGTCGTTGTTGCTACGAAGGCACTTAAGAGGTTTCCCAGTTTTCCTCTCTATCATGGCATGAAATCTTGGAATGTCTGAAACACCTAGTCTTTGGATTTCAATAAAAATACCCAGACCCTTCGTGAAGCAGTCATCAATATAAGTAACAAAATATTTATTTCTTCCAAATGACTCGACTTCCATGGGACCACACACATTTGAATAAACAAGATCTAACAAATTTCCTTTCTTTGTAGATGGAACAAAAAAACTAACTCTTATTTGTTTACCGAATAAACAGTGCTCACAAGAGTTTAACGACGTACCTTTGGCAAAGGGAATGTGAGACTTCTGTGCCAGAACTTGTAGGCCTTTCTTGCTTATGTAGCCTAGCCTCTTATGCCACAAGTCTAGAGATAAGTCATCCGTATCATTCAACTCACCTTTCAAAACCTTGGCATTTGACTAGTACAACGTACAATAAAGTCGTGCTCTTGCTACCACCATTAAGCCTTTAGTAAGCTTCAATTTTCCTTCACTAATATGGTGATAATAACCTTGTCGATCAAGGGTACTGATGGATATCAGATTGAGACGTATATCAGGAATATGTCTCACATCTTTCAACATCAACTAACAGCCGAGATTAGTTCTTAGGCAAATATCACAATTCCAAGAATTTTGGAATAGCTTTCATTCTCCATCTTCACTATGCCAAAGTCACCTTCTTTGTTTATACTGAAGAATTCCCGTTTAGATGTAGCATGGAAGGAAGCTCCATTGTCAAAGATCCATTCAATGTCTCTGTCAAAATCACCCATATGTAGACATTCACCAACATACAATATTTCTGGTACATCACCACATATGATAGCGGTGGTATTACCAATTTCATCTTTCTTTTAATTGTTTCCTTCCCTTTACTCTCTCTTCCAAACTCGATAATTTTTCTTCATATGGCCTTCTTTGCCACAATGGTGGCATGCACCCCTAAACCTTGACTTGGAGCGGTTAGGACTTCTGCCATAACCTCTAGGCCTTCTACTCTGGCTTATTCTACGGTTCTCTGTGACAAATACTTGGCTGCTATCTGTGCCAGAAGTCTTTCTCCTTGTTTCTTCATTGAGCATGCTATTTTTAACATTATCAAGAGTAAGAACACCATTAGGAGCAAAGTTACTTTCACTCGTCACAAAAGTATCCCAACTGTCTAGCAAGGATCCAAGTAACAAGAGGGATTGCAGCTCGTCCTCAATTGTCATGTTCATAGTAGCCAACTGGATGATGATATTCTGGAAATTGTTCAAGTGTTCTGCTACACTTAAACCATCCTTGTACTTCACATTGATGAGCTCTTTGATCAAGAAGCTTTCTTAGCTGGGGTCTTTTTCTTGAACAAAGACTCAAGCTTCGTCCAAAACTTGCGGTCATTGGTTTCATTAGACACATGGTGAAAAACACTATCGTCCACCCATTGTCTAATTGTGTCAATTGCCTTGTGATTCATCTTCTTCCACTCTGCATCGAACATGCTCTTGGGCTTAGTGGCATCTCCTTCAATTGGCTTATGCAGATCTTTGCAATAGAGAATGTCCTCCATCCTTGGCTTCCATGTTACCTAATTGGAGTTGGTGAGTTTGATCATAGTGCCACTTCCTTCCATCTCGCAGTACGAGCTAACCGGGCTCTGATACCGCTTGTTAGGAATGTCGGTACTATAAGATAGATAATGCACAAAGTAAAGTAGAAACTAGACACCAAGAATTTACGCGGTTCGGCAATTTATGCCCACGTCCACGAAACAACGATCAATCTTCACTATATGAAAATGATAAGTACAACAACAGTAATCTCACTAAGCTAAAGACAAGACTTAATGGATACGAGAAAGTATAACACACACTTTCTATCACTCTAAACTTCACTCACACAATGTGTAGTGGAACACTCTCACTCTCACTTTTGGAGTGGAACTCTAGCTTTGGACTTGATCCTTTTCTATTCTCTTATTTGCTAGCAACACCAACACATCTATTTATAGGTGGGTTTTTGCCGTCATACCCATTGCACACTGACTTTGGCTAGAAATGATAGCCACATAATTATACAAACTGCTAGAACTTTCTAGAGTATGCATGCACTCCACCGACATGCATATTTGAATCAGATTTTTCTAGTTCCTTGGCACTTGGTTTGCTTATATAAGATGCTAGAATTTTCTAGCATCCATCATTTATAATGGGCTGGACCTTTAATGTCCTTCATCATGGGCTGGACCCATGGTATACAACACCAAGCCCCTTCAATACAGTAGTGACCAAATCCTCATCAGAGATGGGCGGTTAATAGCAGCAAGGTAGTCGAACGGAGATTTGGCTTGCTGAAGGTATTCAGAGTTGAAATTAGTACCCTTGGAAATATCAATTAACTGAAATTGAAGATTAGTAGCATTAGCCATAAAATCCTGAGAAGAGTGCTCATGAAAATAATCCCAGAAAGCCTTGGATGATGGTTTGCCGACGACAAGCGAGAAAATCGACTCAAAGAGAGTAAAGGTAAGATAAATGCACACCAACTTATCATGTTTGTACCAACTGACATAGGCAAGATTGGGCTTGGCAGAAGCATCATTGAAGGTAGGGAGAGTGGCTGCAAGGGCAACATTCGATTCATCAATAAACTGAACCAAGTCATAGCCAACCAAGAAGGGTTTCATCTGACAAGTCCAAAGAGATAGTTAGACTGCGTGAGTTTGAGAAATAAGCAACATTGGGTCTCGAGAGAGGAGAAGTTACGCAAAGAAAAATAACCTAAACGATTGATATCATGTAGAAAGTTTTAACTGAAGGATTTTATTAATATGAGTATAGTACAATATGTACAAGTCATAGACTAAAGTACAAGAAACATTAGAAGGGTTTCATCTGACAAGTCCAAAGAAAATAGTTGGACTGCATGAGTTTGAGAAATAAGCAACATTGGGTCTCGAGAGAGGAGAAGTTACGTAAAGAAAAATAACCTAAACTGATTGATATCATGTAGAAAGTTTTAACTGAAGGATTTTATTGATATGAGTATAGTACAATATGTACAAGTCATAGACTAAAAGTACAAGAAACATTCTCTTTTGATACAAATATAATAAATACAAAATAAGAAAATACGGACGTGAGAAATGGACATTGTATACAACTGGTGTCATCGTTACGTGACATGAGAAATTGATCATAATTGTAAACAACTGCTCACAATTACAGGATTTCTCAATTGCTGGTATATTCGTATAACTGGTGTTGAAAGGATTTGCAATTGAGTTTGGTACACCGCTTGAGCATTTAACAAAATCATTTGAACATTTCTTTGTCCGCGAATCGCTCCATATGATGCCCTCATATGTTTTCTTTCAACCTCAGTCACTATGGTATCAGATCGAAATCTCATTATTCCCTGCAGTAATTTGAAGTAGTCTCGAACTCTATATATAGCTGTGGTTTCGGTTTTCACACTTACGGTGCAAGCAGTAAATATATTTCCTATATCCTAATTAACTGAGAATCACCACCGAAAAGCAAACTTGAAACTACAAACTCTAATAGAGAGGGACTACAAACTCCAAGTTTTAAAAAACACAAATGGCGCCTCTCAGTAGGAGACTGCAAAAGTGAACAAAAGAAAAGACATACCATGGTTGTGGCTTTATATATATATACACACAACGGCACAAACCAGAAAAATACTGCAATTATTTTGGTTGAACACTAACCAAGTTAGACAACAAAATTTGACAAAAACCCAAATTGTGAACTTGAGTCATTCATTGATTAAGTGAATTCCCCCTAAAAGTAAGAAAGTAGAAACAAAAAACAAATAGAGTACATGAAAAAATCAAACCGAAATTAAACAGAAAGAGCACAACGCAAAAAAGGTAATCCATTCTAGGAAGAAGTGATCATCATGAAGCACAGGAATCAAATTACCAACTTTGATCTTTTGGACAGATTTGATAAAACTTGGGGTAGATCCATACCCTTTTGTATTTGGGGCTTTTGCATTCACCAGGAATGGTCTCATTATAAATGAATGTGTCATTGCCATCTTCTTGCGTTTGTGTCCCACAAGTAGAAATTGAAACATCCTCGTTAACTGCAATCCCCAGCTTCTCCTTCATGTTAGTACTTTGAAATATTTCTTGTAAGTACTGAATATTTCAGCCTTGGACGTTGTGTGTGTGGCATCAGTAACACTAGAAACCTCCGGGCTTACTGTGCTTTTGCTGATAGGTACGACAAACAACCCATCTTTTCTATCTAAAAAGTAGAATCCTTGTTTGCGAGTCCTATAAGCATTACATTCTGTTGTACTTATCATGGCTCGAGTACTACGAATGTTGACTTGCACCCCCTTATTGGCTTCACAACGAAGTACATTCACCTCAAGTTCATCATTATTGATACGACCAGTGACGCAGATAGTGCAATCTAGGGAAATTGGATGGCATGAAAACGCTGCAACATGATCAGAGACTTTCGAGATAGGGATTCCGAAAGGTCTATTTTTGTTTTAGAGAATGGACGAAAGAAAAACATCGATGAATTACTACCATGTTGACCTTCTTTGAATAAAAGAAGCCATCCTTGGTATGATGCAAGACAAGTCACTCCATCCAGTTCCGAAGGCTCATGTTGAACTTTGTACTACAATCGGCTACCAGTTTGCATTTCTGACCTGAATCTATTTTTTCATCCCCAGTCCCATATAGTAGAAACCAAGGCTCAAAGTCTAGTGCAAATTCAATTTTAGCCGAAGTTGCAGAGGAAGCAAAATTCCAAGCCTTGCAATAGCTGTGGAAACAAACCAGCTCGATTAGGCCTAGACGGTCTGCTATCATTGACAGAAGTTCAGGAGGAAGAATGGACCACGATTGCATTCACATTTCTTTTTTCCATAGACATTTTGCCACAATGATACCTGCTAGAAGTAGAAATTATAATCTTGATAATTCTTTTCATACAAGCGTGTATACTTGACATTCAAGTAAGGATCTCCACAAATCACGAATACAATCGGAATCAGATTACAATATTAATTCCTAAGCCAAGATATTATTTCCATAGACAAGACTCCTTCTCTAACACTAGAGGCATGGAGATATCGATGCTACTTAATTACAACAAAAATATGCAGTAATTACCACAAGGGTATAATATGCAGTAAATAAACATATGCAGAGTTTTGGTGAGAATTGAAAGGCTGATCAGTTTTGTTTTTATTTCTTTCACAATAAGTTGAACTCAAGATTGATTGAGCTTGAAGTGAAAATATTGGATTTAAAGATAATATTCATATGCATGAAAAATTTAAGGAAAAATGAAAACACATGAAATTAAACCTAACAAGAACAAATTAAATGTTTCAGAACTTAACGAAAATGATAATAAAGTCCAAGAGTATGAATCCAAAAACAAAAGAGAAAATTAAGGAGACGTACTTTGAGATTTATCCAAGGAAACCCCGACCCTCTCCAAAACAACAGTCACTGGAAGATTTCTGCAGAGACATTGTGTGTGTACATAAATATTACTGCTCACATATCTATATACAAAAAGAGTTCTAGTTTCACTACTTTAATAACGGATGCGCTTGATGATAAATAAATTCATTAATAAATACTTGAAGATTAATTAAAACGAAATAGTTATCAAATAAAATAAAAAGTACCCAAGGAAGCTGAAATTTTTGGGGGTACTTTTGTCATTTCATTTTACTTTACTTTGTCATGAATCAGAATTAGTAGTATATTATTGCGCATCAATCTGTTCATCGCTCTGATCAATTGGGGTTATATTCCTAGGATTTGTGATTAACATGCCTAAGAAAAAATTTGGCGGGAAAATGTTGCATAAACTTGGGATTTTATGCAAGTCTACTGTTGGGCTGTGATTTTTGCAGTATTTTGGAGAGTTTACTAGACTTTGCTGCTCAAGAAATGTTGGAACCTATTTGAAATGAGTAATACTTGTTTGTTAAAAGAATAGTAGCAAGTGCTGCTGAAATGAATAAGTGCCAAATCACAATCTCCCACCACAATAATGCTCTTCTTTGACATCTCCTCACCTTTCATAATTTGGATAAAGCCTTAGAGATCGAGCTATGGTTCTTGACTGCTGCGTTGGGACAGTGGTGTTTCTTCTCATAGTTTTTTATTTCAATTGTTCAAACGCTTGTCCATTTTTAATTGAATTTTCAGTCGGACTTGCTCCTCTTCTTTCAGTAGCCAAGCATTATTCATTTCAAATTCTTGACTGACTGATAACAGAAGAAACAACGTACAAGAAAGCGTGTAGTGGAGAGGAGACATGAAAATATTACATTGCCTTCTTCCATTCGATATTTACGTACTGTAGACCGAATACCTCGCTGATGATGATCCACAAGCTTTATGGCTCGCTGTGAAGAACGTTTTGATCATCAAAGAGATATCATTTTGCTGGAGCAAGACACAACTAGCAGCATTCACGCTCACCTCTCGAGTTATCTTTTAAGTTTTTGAATAATACAATTATGAAGTTTGTCGAATTCAATCACTTCTCGAGTTTTGTAAAGATAACTTGATTGAACAAAATCTCCTGGAGAAGACCTATTTAAATTTCCATGCATCAATATAGTACCCCTATTAGGAATAGGAAGGGCATCTTCATTACCAAGAATGACATAAGTATTACTAGTATATGGGTGAGGATCCTAAAGAGCAACACCATTATTAGTCATGTGATGGGGGCACCAGTGTCATGCAACCAATTTGAATCCAAACTATAGCATGAAACATGAAACCCAGTGAAAGTAGCAGTAGGACAATGAGTGCAAGCCATGACATGATGACGGGTCGGGTGGATGACACTAAAAAGAGCCATCGCGACCACCACAACCAAAGTTGCCACTGACCACCATGCCAAAAAGAATAAGGGGGTCAGTTGGTGCATGTAGGAGGGTGATTAGTACAATCGGCCTGGTATAAAACATGAGCATGGGTTGGGACATCAGGTGCACGAAGACTCACGACTTGGTGGACATGAGTAGTCAGGGCATACAGATTGGGCTGCTGTTGCTGAATGTAGAATGCTTGAGCATCAGGGGCAGATGGCTATTTTTGGGCTTCAAAAAGCAGAAGTCAAGAGCGCAAGTCAGTACAGGAAGGCAAGGGAAAAAATTGAGTACCGTTGTGGCGAACATGGAATATTTGTTGTAGAGCCAAAATAATCAAGAAAATTATGGAGGTGACACGTGGACTTTTGGGTAAAAAGGATAAAATTACCCTTGAGGCACACTAGGATTCTCATGCACATGCAACGGATAATAATGGCTCAATCAAGGAAGACTCAAAGGTGATCAAAATGGTATTTATTCAAATCCCTCTCATCACTCCTCATCAAATCCTTATTCAAAAGATAACTCCTAATTTTCCTATTCAATTTAGTTTTAATTGCCAAGGTAATTGCAAGATATTATTTCATGTAATATCTTGCAATTATACTCACAATTTGACCATATATGGTCGGCCTCTATTCTCCAAATAGGGTCTGGTCACTCCCCTATAAATAGCCATATTCTCCCACTAAAAAGCCAAGCCATTTAGCTACCTACAAACTCCTAAACACATTCTTTTCAAAATTCTAACTTTGACATCAGAGATTCTTTAGCCAAAGCATCCCTATTCATCGTGGGCGAGTGAGGCTTTTGACCTTAATCTTAGGTGTTATTATTTTGCAAGTGCATTTTCGTCAAAGGAGAAGACGGTGAAAATTTGCATCCACAAATAGGTGCTTTCATTAAGAGTCTTGATTCACACGCTTGAAGAAGACTCTCGTATTCAAAGTTTCTCATTCCTTGTTCATTTGTAGATTTTTTGTACGTTCTTATTGCAAGATTTTTTTATGAAGTTTTTTGAATAAACGTAAAAGAAAAGTACAATGACTAGAAATTCGGAAACCAAGATGAACGGAACATCTACGTTTAAGGATTTGGACCAAGTGATGGAGATCAAGGCATAGCCTCACCATGACGATCTACGAGGTTTAATGCAACGACGAGTGGAGCGGTATCACCTTCGCGGGGCACCACTATGGCTATGCCAACATCATCCACCATGGTAGCAGCCACTGTGGCAGCTTACGGCAAAACCCAAGCCTATAGTGAAGGCATCACCTTGTAATCGCAAGCCTAGGCCCATGCCACCTTGCAGCAGCAAGCTTAGGACCGTTATACAAGGGAGCCCAGCACAGCTCAGCATAAGTAGGCCCAAGTTGTAGCCGCGATTGCAAAAGCAGTGGCCTAAGATCCGCAGGCCCAAGCCGTTCTGAGGGAAACCCAAAGCCTACACGTTCCAGCGACCCAACCTTCGCCCACTGTCCGACCCGTGCCAGCGACCTAACCTGCTTTTGCTGTCTAACTCGAAGTTTTGCCTACTTCAGTGGCCCTCTTAGCAGCCTAAACTGGTCCAATACCTGTTCAACCTTCCCAGCTTCAAATTTTTGGACCGACAATTGAACCGAGGGTATTTTCACCCCATTTCTCTGCAGATTTGACATATCCAAATCTCGCGCCCTGAGTTTATTATTTTTCCATTACTCAAAGATACGCATATCATCCAAGCTCTTCCAATCCAAATGGCGAACAACACTTGTCTAACAAGTCATAGAGTTGACAAACGCCTTTGCGCAGCAGACAACCATGGTGAATCAACTTTTGCAGTGTACCGAGATGCAGCATGCCCCAGACGAGGTGTCCTAAAGTAGGACAAGGGCAGATGACGAACCTCTCCAGCAACGTCCCTGTAAGTACCCTCTCGACGAGCCACGGATCAAGAGTACAATAGTGTACACTTCCGACTGGGCCCTCGAGATAACGTATACTTCGTCTTAACGCACAGAGAAGTGTGCAC
Organism: Pyrus x bretschneideri; assembly: GCF_019419815.1. Taxonomy (NCBI): domain Eukaryota; kingdom Viridiplantae; phylum Streptophyta; class Magnoliopsida; order Rosales; family Rosaceae; genus Pyrus; species Pyrus x bretschneideri. The sequence goes on from NW_025999657.1 coordinate 1,579,084, forward strand.
TCTTGGTTAAGTCAACGGATGAGTATACAGTCATGGTTGAGGCCACACTTCGATAATTAACATAAGCACAGGTGAAGTGTTCATTCGCAACTAGGCCCGCAAGGAGTATCTTCCACCTCACATCAGAGTAGGCAACTCGACGAATGGAGAGAAGCAATCACTTAATCCAGCTTAAGTTTAATTGCCAGCTTATGAGAAATTCGCTCGCTTGCTAGGACCACATGCACCGTAGCCACAATATCAACGAACCGAACACATGAAAGAGCAGCCTAGACCAGGGGCAGCCGAAAGCTCCGCTACCCCAACAAAGGAAAATTTAGGAAGAAGTAAAGAGGCTTTTAACTGAGCGATTGCACGATTTCCAACACAACAAAGTTATTGATGAGGCACTATGAAGAGACATGACCAACATAATCATGTCACCCTTCACAGACAAGATCGAGCAGGCAGAGCCTCCACGTAAATTCAGCAAACCACATTTCACATCCTTCAAAGGGGATGAAGATCTGGAGAAACACCTGAAGCACTACCGAAGCACAATGATCCTTTATCGGAACAATGATGCTCTCATGTGCAAGATATCGCCACCACTTTACAAGGTGAGGTGCAAGATTGGTTCTACACCCTACTGCTATAATCCATCTAGAGTTTTGATGAACTTTCTTTGGTTTTCACCAAGGAATACATTTTACCGCTCGATCAAGAAAAAGTTTGAGTATTTATTCAACGTCAAGAAGAACCCAAAAGATTTAATTCACGACTATATGAAGAAGTTCAAAGTAAAGAAGACAAAGATAGTCAAATGCGATGAAAGAAGATCTAACTCTGGCATACCACCCACTATTTAGATAACTCATCATGACCCTTAAGGCACACCGAGATTCCCATGTGCATGTAACGGACAATAACGGCTTAATCAAGGAAGAGTTAAAGGTGATCAAAATGGTATTTATTCAAATCCCTTTCATCACTCCTCATTAAATCCTATTCAAAACGTAACTCCCAATTTTCCTATTCAATTTAGGTTTAATTGCCAAGTTAATTGCAAGATATTATTTCACATAATATCTTGCAATTATACTCACAATTTGACCATATATGGCCAGCCCCTATTCTCTAAATAGGGCCAGTCACTCCCCTATAAATAGTCATATTCTCCCACTAAAAAGCCAAGCCATTTTGCTACCCACAAACTCCTAACACACATTCTTTTCAGAATTCTAACTTTGGCATTGGAGATTCTTCAGCCAAAGCCCCCCTAATTCATCGTCGGTGCGTGAGGCTTTTGGCCTTAATCTTAGGTGTTATTATTTTGCAGGTGCATTTTTGTCAAAGAGAAGGCTGTGGAAATTTGCATCCACAGTCGTTACCAAGCCCCTTCAATGCAGTAGTCACCAAAACTTCCTAAGAGATAGGGTAGGTTAATAGTAGAAACGTTGTCGAAAAAAGATTTGGCGTACATTTAGAGATGAAATTAGTACCCTTGGAAATATCAAGCAGCTGAAATCAAAGATTAGTAGCATTAGCCTTAGAATCCTGAGTGAAGCGCTCATGAAGACAATCCCAAATAACCTTGGATGATGGTTTGTTGACGATATGCGAGAGAATCGAGTAAAAAAGAGTATAGGTAGGATAAATGCCCGCCAACTTATCCTATTTGTACCAACTGACATAGGCAGGATTGGGCTTGGCAGGAGCATCACTGAAGCATAAAGGTAGGGAAAGTGGCTACAAGGGCAGCATTCGATTCATCAACAAACTGAAACAAGTCATGGACAACCAAGAAGGGTTTCATATGATAAGTCTAGCGAAGATAGTTGGACTTCATGAGTTTGAGAAAGTGAGCAACATTGGGTCCGGAGAGAGGAGAAGTTACGTAAAGAAAAATAACCTAAACGATTGATATCATGTAGAAAGTGCTAATTAGGGCTTATTTTGGGGTTTAATTTCCTAATATCATTCTTCTTACTAAGGAGGAAAATACATAATGCACAATAGTGATTTACAAGGAAAGAAACATCAAATAACCTAATTACAATCTGATTACAAGGACTCAAATAGGTAACTAAACTAATTACTAAAGGTCAACTCTCCAACACTCCCCCTCAAGTTGGTGCATAAATATCGTTCATGCCCAACTTGACAAGAGAGTTGTAGAATGCTTGACTTTCAACAACTTTAGTTAAGATATCCGCCAATTGATCCTCTGACTTCACGAATGAGAATTGAATAATATTCCCATTCAACTTTTCCTTAATGAAGTGTCTATCAACTTCCACGTGTTTTGTGCGATCATGTTGAATTAGGTTGTGTGAGATATTGATAGCTGTTGTATTATCACAAAATAAATCCAAGGCTGAATTTGAAGGATACCCGAGTTCACCAAGTAACCTCCAAAGCCATAATAGTTCACATACTCCTTTTGCCATACCCTTGTATTCCGCCTCTACACTTGATAAAGCAACCACTTTATGTTTCTTACTCCGCTAAGTCACTAAGTTTCCTCCCACAAATGTAAAGTAATCAGATATGGACCGAAAATCAGTAACGTTGCCTGCCAATTTTGCATCGGTGTAACCCTCTATTCGGCAATGATCATTCTTGGAAAACATGATGCCTCTACCCGGTGAAGACTTCAGGTATTGCAGGATGCGTTCAACCGCACCAATATGTGCCTCACTTGGAGAATTCATAAATTGACTAACAACACTTACTGCGTATGCAATCTCAGGCCTAGTGTGAGATAAATAAATTAACCTCCCAACTAACCTTTGATAACAATCTCTGTTAGTGGGAACTTGATCAGGGTGCATGGCAAGATGGTGATTTTGGACTATGGGGGTGTCAGCCAGGTTTACAATCAAGCATTCTAATTTTTGCTAATAAGTCTAGAACATATTTTCTTTGAGACAGAAATATACCTTGTTTAGATCGAGCTACTTCTATCCCCAAGAAATATTTCAAACCACCAAGATCTTTCATCTCGAACTCGGTTGATAGGTAATCTTTGAGCCTTGAGATTTCCTCTTTGTCGTCATCCGTAACAATCATATCGTCCACATAGATGATAAGTGCTGTCAATTTCCCCATTCGACGTTTCAAGAAAAGTGTATGATTGGAATTGCTTTTGCCTGAACCCATATTTCCTCATAGCCGTCCGGAACCTACTAAACCATGCTCGAGGTGATTGTTTCAACCCATATAACTTTTTATTCAACTTGCACACTACTCTGGGTTGTAAAACCGATGTATAACCAGGTGGAATATCCATATACACTTCTTCTTTAAGATCACCATGTAAGAAAGCATTTTTCACATCAAATTGCTGTAATGGCCAATCTAAGTTGGTCGCCAATGAAAGCAATACTCTTACCGTATTAATCTTTGCTACCGAGGCAAATGTCTCTATATAATCAACACCATACGTCTGAGTGTATCCTTTGGCCACCAATCATGCTTTGTATCGTTCAACGGGCCATCAGCTTTGTACTTGAGGGTGTACATCCATCGACACCTAACTCTTTTCTTTCCTTTGGGAAGTGGAACTAAATCCCACATTTAATTTTTTTGGAGTGCAACCATTTCTTCCTCATTGCCTTGGTCCATTGATCGCCAAATAGTGCCTCCTTCAATGAACTTGGTGTGCTATCATTGAATATTTGTTGTACAAAAGCTTTGTCGGGTTCTGATAACTTCTGTTATGACACATAGTTGGCAATGGGGTATTTAGAGCCTTTCGTTGTGTCCAATGAATATCGATTGGGTGACTTTCCTCGGTTGTGCCTGAAAGGTAATTGATAAGTCGAAACAACGGTATCATCAACAGGGATAGTAGAGCTTACCTCAGGAATATTCTCAAGAGTATGGTCATCTGGTGGTACTATATTTGGAGACGAGGGGGTGTAGTATCAGTAGAAGTCTCAAAGTTGACAAGTGGCAGCATTGTTACCGTGGGTGAGGACGGCATTGCTGTGCCTGCCGTTAATTTTGTAAGCAGCACTACGGCTGCTGTTGGCTGGGCTAGCAGCACAGCCGCTATAGGCTCGGCTAATGGCAACGGAAGATCAACAGTATCATTCATGGTCCAATCCTTCTCGTTATGCCGTGTCTCCCCCTAAGGAGGAGAATTGGAAGAATCCAAAGGGTAATACATCTCAGACTCGGAAAAAGTGACATCCATAGTAACATACATTCGACAAGAAAGAGGGTGGTAACAACAGTACCCTTTCTGATGGAGCTCGTACCCCATAAAAATACAACGGATAGCACACGGTTCAAGTTTCGTCCATTGATTTTTATGAAGATGAAATGCAACACATACAAAAACCTGAGGTGGGAGTACCAAAACATATGGTAGATGCAAGAAAGTAGCAAGGACTTGTAAATGAGTAAGAAAATCCAAGACTTTGGATGGTAGACGGTTGATAAGGTAAGTGGCGGTCTGAAGAACAACATCCCAAGAAGAACGGGGAACAGATGCCCCAATCAAGAGTGAGCGAGCCATTTCTAAAAATGACGATTTTTGCACTCAGCCACCCCATTCTGTTGAGGAGTCTGAGGATAGGTAGTTTCGTGAAGAATTCCGTGATTAATTAAATAATGGGAAAAATCATTATTAACATATTCACCACCATTATCAGAACGCAAAATCCCTATTTTAGTAGAAAATTGTGTCTGAACCATGGTGTGGAAGCTCTTAAAAGCCGAAAAAACATCACTTTTATGCTTAAGAAGATATAACCATGTCATCCATGTGCAATCATCTATGAACGTTACAAACCATCGAATACCAGATGAAGTAGTAATCGAAGATGGTCCCCAAACATCTGAATGAACAAGACCAAAAAGAATAACACTTTTATTAGAATTCAGCGGATAAGAAACACGGTGACTCTTGGCGAGTATGCAAGTGTCACATTTAAAGTTTGAAACTAAAAACCAACAAATAAATTCAAAAACATATGCTGCAAATAACTGAAAGATGGATGACCTAAACGGTGATGCCACAACCATATCTGACGCCTCTTGTGATCAACAGCTCCTTAGGCGAGATTAACCCATCTTGTGCTGACATCATCCATAAAATAAAGATCCCCCCTCTTAGTACCACGACCAATTATCTCCTTCGTGAGAATATCTTGTATAAGACAAAACTTTGGATACATTAGCACACAACACTTCAATTGTTCAGTAGCTTGGCCATGAGACATCAATTTATGCTTTAGTGAAGGTACAAGTAATGTATGAGGCAAAGAGAGAGTGGGCGTGAGGCGCACGGTGCCAGCGCCAGTTACAGGTGAGGTGACTCCATTAACATTAGTAATATTACGTCAAAGTGGAACAGTATCACAAGCTAAATCAGTGGGATCATAAGTCATATGGTATGTGGCACCAGAGTCAATGATCCATCCGGATTGAGTACCATCACTATTCATATTAAAAACATAACCACAGTTACCTGAGGACTCCGGAAACATGTCGGAAGAACTCGAAACCGGAGGAGGATCATCTTGAGATATCAAAGATAATTGGGACATAGAGGTGGCAAGATTGGCTTACCTAAGCTTGGCTTACTCATCTCATTATTTCTGAAGCTTCAACGGTTCCCACCAGTCAGGATAGCCATGCAATTGGAAGTAATTATAACAGCCATGCTTCTCATTACTGTAGTAAGTACAACCACCAGCTGGGATGGGTGGTTTAGGATGAGGAAGACGGGGACCCGTGGTAGGCCGTGAAATTGTCCTAACAACAAAGAGCGAGCTAGGCTCGGGGCAGTAGCCTGGGGTTGTAGTCCTAGGCTCGGTGCAGGTGACTTATCGGGGGTGCGAGGATGAGGTGAAGCTACGGCTCGTGTGGCAGGTCAAGCCACCATGGCTGCACTACTTGGCAGCTGTCATCCGGTATTCATCACAGCTTGTCGTATTCCCTCCCAGCGAACATAGGCAAGAGTTTGTTCGACGGAAGGAAGGGGCTCAGTTTGTAGAATATCACTACGAATTTTACCAAACATCTCATCTAGTCTTGCAAGCAAAATGTACACACGATCTGTTTGAACAATTTTATTAAAAATTTTAATATCAGCACCGCACTTCATCGAATTAGGTCGATGATAATCAATCTTCTGCCACAAAGATTGAAGATTACTATAGTATGTCTCCATCGGTCGTCCATCTTGCCTCATGCGAAAGGCCTTGCAGGTAAGATCATAAACTTGAGGTATATCGAAACCGTCATAATACGTGTGAGCAACCGCGTCCCATACTTCTTTTGTCGTCGGTAGTCGAAGAAGGTATCCAATCAAATTGGGTTCCATAGAGTTGATGAGCCAACCCTGAAGACCGGATCGTCGATAAGTGGTTGGGGATTACTCCCAAACAAGTAGCCCAACTTGTCCAACTTGTCTAACTTGTCTTTTCCAACAACAAACATCTCAACAATCTGAGACCAAACTCCATAATTGGCACCATTGAGTTTGATGCCAATCAAAGCAGTAGACGAATCATGATGGACAATCTGTGCAACAACTTGCGGTATAGGTATGGTAGGATTCATGGTAAGGTCGGTTAGGGTAGTAGTGTTTAGTGTAGGAGTAGAATCGGTTAGGATGGGGTTGTCTCCACTGGGGAGTGGTGGTAGGTTCTCCATGGGAGGCCGAGTTTGCTTGAAGGAATGGGCAGAGCAGAAATCCTAGGATCTCTGCTATGATACCATGCTAATTAGGGCTTATTTTGGGGTTTAATTTCTTGATATCATTCTTCTCACCAAGGAGGAAAATATATAATATACAAGAGTGATTTACAAGGAAAGAAACATCAAATAACCTAATTACAATCTGATTACAAGGACTTAAATAGGTAACTAAACTAATTACAAAAGGTCAACTCTCCAACAGGAAGTTTTAACTGAATGATTTTATTGATATGAAGTAGAGTACAATATATACAAGTCACAAACTTATTACAAGTAACATTCTCTATGGTATTAATGAGAGCGAAATCTCAGTGTTCCTTGCACTAGTTTGAAGTAACCTCGAACTTTATATATAGCTGTAGTTTTGGTTTTCACACTTATGGTGTAAGTAGTAAATATGTTTCCTGTTTGGTTCTATGAACCGAGAATCACCACCGAAGGGCAAACCTAAAACTACAAACTCTAACAGAGAGAGAGACTACAAACTCGAAGTACTAAAAACTTGAATGACATTTCTCATTTGGAGACTGCAAAAGTGAACAAAAGAAAAAACATACTATGGTTGTGGCTTTATATATATATGCATACAACGGCACAAACCAAAAGAATGCTGCAATTATTTTGGTTGAACACTAACCAAGTTGATTGCCAACAAAATCTGACAAAAACCCAAATTGCGAAGTCCTTCAAGTCATTCATTGTTTGAGTTAATGACTCCAGAAAGTAAGAAATTAAAAACAGAAAAGCAATAGAGTACATGAAAAAGTCAGACCGAAATCAAACAGAAGGAGCGCAATGCCAAGAAACGAAAAAGGTAATCCATTCCAGGAAGAAGTGATCATCATGAAGCACTGGAATCAAGTTACCAACTCTGATCTTTTGGACAGATTTGATAAAACTTGGGGTAGATCCATACCCTTTATATTTGGGGCTTTTGCATTCACCAGGAATGGTCTCATTATAAATGAAAATGTCGTTTTCGTCTTCTTACGTTTGTGTCCCACAAGTAGAAATTGAAACAACCTCGTCATCTGTAAAGTCCAGGTTCTTTTTCATGTTAGTACTCTTGATATGTGTCTTATGAGCACCGACTATTTCAACCTTGGACGTTGTGTTTGTGACATCAGTAAAACCAGAAACCTCTGGGGCTTACTGTGCTTTTGCTAATAGGTACAACGAGTAACCCATCTTTTCGGTCTAAAAAGTAGAATCTTTGTTTGTGAGTCCTATAAGCAGTACATTCAATTGTACTTGTCATGGCTCGAGTACTACGAATGTTGACTTGCACCCACATATTGGCTCCACGACGAAGTACATTCACCTCGAGTTCATCATCATTGATACGACCAGTGACACAGACAGTGCAATCTTGGGAAATTCGATGACATGAAAACGCTACAACATGATCAGAGACTTTCGTGATAGGGGATTCCGGAAGGTCTATTTTTGTTTTAGAGAAAGGACGAAAGACAAACATTGATGAATTACTACCACATTGGCCTTCTTTGAATAGAAGAAGCCATCCTTGGTGTGATGCAAGGCAAGTCGCTCCATCCAATTCCGGAAGGCTCATGTTGAACTTTGTACCACAATCGGCTACCAGTTTGCAATGCTGACCAGAATTTAGTTTTTCATCCCCAGTCCCATACAATAGAAACCAAGGCTTAAAGTCTTGTTCTAGCCGAATCCGCGGAGGAAGTAGAATTCCAAGCCTTGCAATAACTGCGGAAACGAACCAGCTTAATTAAGCCTAGACGGTCTGCTATCATTGACAGAAGTTCAGGAGGAAGATCGGACCACGATTGCATTAGCAATTTTTTTTCCACAGACATTTTGCCACAACGCTACCTGCTAGATGTAGAAATTATAATCTTCATAATTATGTTCATACAAGCGTGTATATTTGACGTACAAGGATCTCCACAAATCACGAATACATTCGGAATCAGATTACAATATTAATTCCTAAGCCGAGATATTATTTCCATAGACAAGACTCCTCTAACACTAGAGGCATGGAGATATAGATGCTACTTAATAGTTTTGGTGAGAATTGAAAGGCTGATCAGTTTTGTTTTTATTTTCTTTCACAATAAATTGAACTCAAGATTGATTGAGATTGAAGTGGAAATTTTGGTGTGATCATGATCATATTCATATGCACGACAAATTTAGGAAAAACGAGAACACGAAATTAATTAAACCTAACAAGAACAAATAAAATGTTTCAGAACTCAAGGAAAATGATAATAAAAGTCCAAGAGTATGAATAAAAAATTGAAAGAGATAATTAAGAAGGACGTACTTTCAGAATTCGTCCAACGAAACACCGGCCCTCTCCAAAACAAGTCACTGGAAGGATTTCTTACAGACATTGTGTGTATATATACAGTGTTTACATATCTATATACAAAAATAGTTCTAGTTTCACTAGTTTACCAACGAATGAGCTTAAAGATAAATACATCATTAATAAATAATTGTAGATTAATTAAAACGAAAGATTTATCAAATAAAATAAAAAGTATCCAAGTAACTGAATTTCTCAAGGGTACTTTCATCATTTCATTTCAATTTACTTTGTTATGACTCAGAACCAGTAGTATATTATTACGCGTCAATCCATTAATCGCCTTGGTTAATTATATGTGAAATGAGAAAGAGAACCTGATTGTATACAAACTGTTCACAAATAGAGGACTCTTCAATTTGGAGTATATTCCTACAGCTCAAGTGGTGTGGAAAGGATTTGCAATTAACATACTCACGAAAAAATTTGGCGGGAAAATGTTGCATAAACTTGGGATTTTATGCAATCTAGTGTAGGGCTGGGAATTTTTGCAGTATTTTGGGGAGTTTGCAGGATTTTTCTGCTCTCGAGTTGTTGGAAATATGCCTATTTCAAATGAATAATGCTTGTTTGTAGAAAGAAGAGCAGCAAGTTCTACTGAAATGAACAAGTGCCCAATCACAAACGAATATGTACCCAAACAATTGAAGAAAAGACATCAACGACCCACAAAACACACAATCTCCCACCACATCAACGCTCTTCTTTGACAACCCCTCACCTTTCGTAATTTGGATAGAGCCTTAGAGATCGAGCTTTGGTTCTTGGTTGGTACATTGGGATAGTGGTGTTTCTTCTCATAGTTTGCGATTTCAATTGTTCAGGCACTTGTCCATTTTTAATTGAATTTTCAGCCGGACTTGCTTCTCTTCTTTCAGTAGCCAAGCATTATTCATTTCAAATTCTTAGCTGACTGATAACAGCAGCAGCAGCGTACAAGAAAACATGCAGAGGAGAGGAGACTTGAAAATATTACATTGCCTTCTTCCCTTAAATATTTACATAAAGAAAAACAATGTCTGCTTCAATATCCTACGGATGATGAATTGGGACTCATGCCTGAAAGTCTTGGAAAAAGAATGTTATAATATGCAACCATTTGAACCTATTGAGAACTTTTATAAAGAACTTAGTCACAACAGACAACAGTAGGACGTATATATAGTGCTCTCTCTTTATATCAATCAATTCTACTTGGGTTTCCGCTTCGCCAATTTAGATGTAGAGACCTCAAAACTTCTCTTAAAAGAATTGGTGCTCCCTTGTGAATCTTGTAGAGCTTGCTCTAGCACCTCTACCACCTGACTCATGGTTGGCCGGTCCTTTGCGTTATTGTTCAGACAGCTATCGGCCAACTTGGCAACATTCTGAGCTGCAGTAAGAGAATACTGGTCTCTCAGGAGGGGATCTATTACCATGCTGAACCTTTTACTGTCAGCGGGGAACTGTCTAACCCAGTAAAGAAGCTTCTGTTCTGATATGGGGCGGTTCTTGTCTAAGACACGCCTGCCTGTTAGGATCTCGTACAGTACCACACCGAAACTCCATAAGTCACTACTGGTTGAAAGATGGCCTGTTTTTATATATTCTGGGGCTGCATATCCATAAGTCCCCACCACCTGATGGATACAGTATGCATAAGTGATAATTCTAGAACATAAACAGAGAATTAAAATTTAAACGGCGAATCCATGCTTCTTCCAAACACATAATGCACTTCAAAGAAGATTGTGGCCACCTTTGAATGGGGAAACCAAGGCCACGTTTGGACAACGAGACTATACAGGGTAAATTCATTTAAAATGGACAAACAGAGTCTTGCCGCACTTGTGAACTTAAAAATAATGGGACTAGACTACTAAATTGAATGACTTCGAATATAATCATAGACAAGAAGTCCCCTCTATAGGGGTCACTCCCCATGAGACTAGACAGGACTCGGTCCCAATCCAGTCTGATGTTCCAAACGATGCACAACAGAATTCCGTTAGTAGTTCAAGAACAAAATTCAAATGAAACTACGGTGTAAAGAACTTGTGTCGTATCTTGAAAAAAATTGGGACTATACTCTATACTATGAAATGTACTGGGACAAATAACGTGGGTGGAACTAAGGATGCTTTTGACATGATATGTCATACGAGTCACAGAATAAGCTGCTAATGCAACCTGTAAAGATGCCACTATATATGTAGCTGGTACAGCGTGGCCCAGAATTATGAGGGTCAGTTTTGGGACTCTAGACCCTAATTTTACACACAATGGGAAACACACTCAAATAAATTGTCTATGACTAGTGACTACTCTACTTACCGAGGTTGATACATGAGAACGGTCACCCGTTGGTCCTTCTCTAGCAAGCCCAAAGTCTGAGAGCTTTGGCCTGAATTCCTCATCCAATAGCACATTTGAAGATTTGAAATCTCGATATATTACCTGTCCATATAATGCAATAAAACATGGTTCAATACATGTATTAATAAGACCTTGTCTTCTACAAGGTATAAAATCATCATGTGACCGGTCAGCAGGTTTATCCTACGCATTTACAAACAAATTCTGCAACATTTGGATTGCAAGAAGTGAAATCAGAAAACGAGAATTTTTATTTAAACCTACAAGTGAAGCTTTGCACCACCACCATTAAAGAAAAGGAAAGCATCTGCACAGTTTCTAGTGGTGAGAATTTTTTGTTTCCCTTGAAATGACTCAAATCTAGCAGTGAATTTTCTTGGTTTTCATTGAACAGCAATAGTCCATACTACATGTTTTCTACACATTTTATGGCGACGGGCATTTTCCTTTCCTCTGAAACGACTTGAATCTAGCAGCACATTTCTTCGTTTTAATTTACCAGCACTAGTCTTCATATTTTCTATAACTGTACCAGCACTAGTCTTTAAGTTCCGAAAGCAGAGACAACAGCTTGTAATTAGATAACAGTAAATAAACGCATCATCAAATGTGCAGTCGCGACTCACAGTTCAAATCCTCCGCCGGTTAAATTAACACATCCAAACCCAAAAGGTTGGCAAAGAGGAGCCCCATGTTCAAACGATATCGAATTTTAAGTAGTCAAATCAGATAAAATGCACAGAAAGTATATGCACCTGGACTTCGAGTCCCTTATGTAGATAAGCCAATCCTTGAGCAGCACCAAGCATTATCTTTAACCTTGTCATCCAAGGCAATGCAGGCAAAGCCCTGTTGAAAAGATGATCTTCTAAGCTTCTATTAGGCATAAATTCATACACCAACAGCCTTTGTATCCCTCTCTCTCCATCTAAACAACAGTACCCTAGAAGTTTTACCAAATTCGGGTGATTTACGACGCCAAGAAATTGAACTTCTGCAAGCCATTGCTTGTGACCCTGTTTGAGAAAAGTTAATAACCATAAGTTAAACTAGATGTGAGGTAGATATAATGGCGGTAAAATGTGAAATTTAAATGAAAATTATATTTATTGAAGAAATATTTTTAGAACCTGTAAACTACGAGGGTTTAACTTCTTGATGGCAACCCAAATCGGACTGCCCGTTCCTCCATCGGAAGGCCTGATTGCTGCTTTATAAACCCTCCCAAAACCTCCTTCCCCGAGCTTAAGCGACCTGCTGAAACCATTTGTTGCTTCCCTCAGCTCTTGGAAGGAGAAAACTCTCAAATTATGCTCCTTTTCTTTGTACAACTCTGGTATGCTCCTTGGAGATGGCAATGAACTCGAAGATTTTGTCGCGCGATCCAAAGCCGGATTGCTTGAATTGCTTTTGTTTCTCAATTCTGGAGCGGATTGCGATACTTCTATTTTGCTCTTGTGTTTTTCCTTGAAGGGAAAGAAACACTTCATTTCTTTATTCCTTGGGTTGCAAGGTCTCCACAAAATCAGCAGCCTCAACACCTCAAATCAAATGGGATATGTGGAGTTGAAAAAACGTTAGCTTGACTTCATTAAAGAGAAGACCCAGTTGGGATATATATATATATATAGAGAGAGAGAGAGAGAGAGAGAGAGAGAGAGAGAGAGAGAGAGAGAGGAAAACTCAGTTGGATGGAAACTGGAAATGAAGCAAAAAAAAAAAAACAGGAAAACCCAGTTGGAAATTGGAAAAAGAGACAAACCCATATCAGAATTTGAAGTGAAAGAAGTGGTTGACCTTAAGACAAAGAAATGGACTCTCAATTCCCTGTTTTGGAGAGAGAGAGAGAGAGAGGCGTGTCTGGAACGAAAGATGGAACAGGGATGAAAGGGACAGGACTATTTTTCTACCTATTTTCTTGGTTTAATTCAACTCGGCTGAGCACATTCAGCAGAACATATCAGAAACAGTAAGTTGACCACAAATTATTCCTCATTCATAAAGAAAAGTAATTAACGGTAGTTAATTAATTAATTTAATACGAAGTATGAATTAGATTGTGTTGGGTTTAATTAATCTTCAATCTCGTCTCGTGTCCCACGCGGTTTGCTTTCTGTCCTGCGTGGATATGAAACAATAATGGAGATGATGGTGCTGATGGCGCAGCGTTACGTCGGTCCGGAGCCGCCGTTCACATATATGAGCCAACTGCCGTTGGTTACGCATGCAAAAGCAATTGAAGTCGGTTTGCGTGCGTCACGACTCACGACTCAGGGGAATTCAAAACAAAAGTCTTAATTTTAGGCTTGTAAGATCATGTGCAATAGGGTGGCATAAAATTTAAAAATCTAAAGTTCAAAAAATTCAGAAACAGTTTTTCCTCTTTGGTAATTATGACGATTCTTTCAAACAAACTCATGTGTAAAGCTTTTGAACTTGCTTCAACTTAAATTGCTTCAATTAGGGAATAGCGCATATGGATCAACTACGCAGTTCTGCAGCGTCCTCCATCTAAAGAAAGATTTCAGGCCAAATTTGATATGGAGGAAATGTTGAAACCACACAAGGGGTAAATCAAGTTGTTCTTTCTTTGTTTTAAGTATTGACAGAAACTATTGGGTAACAGATGTTCTGAATCGCAGATGTAGTTAAATGATAAAATTTCTCTTTGCCAAGGAGAAGACAAAAGTTCGATTCCCGCTATCCTCCCAAGATAATGGATAAAAATTCATTTTTACTTAATAGATAAAGTACTAAGTATAGCTTACCACAATAATATTGGGGTTCTACTCTCCCCCATTATAAATGTTTATTCTATCTCGTATGGTGAAAGGCAGAGCACGGATCATCTGAATGGAAAGAATTCCATTTTTAAAATAAAATTTAGGTAAACTATCATAATTTATTTTTAAGAACATTTTAACCTAAAAATTTTAAATTCTAATAAATAATGAAAAATCAGAGAACTTATCACATTCTTAACACAAGTTCATACATATACACACCACATGAAACATGAAAGTCATGGAAATGGGATGAAATAATTTTGGAAGCGGGTAGAAAGAAAAGATGGAGGAATAGTATGAGGAAAGTGAATTTTTTGTGAGTGGCCATGAATTTTCCAAGGACGGAGTAAGATGGATCGAAATACAAGTACTTTAAAAGTCCAGTTATGGACTTAACGGCATCGATCAGATAAAGCCACTTAAACAGATCAATGGTGCCACCACACTCTGTTGGGCTTCAGAATGGTGAGTGAGGTTCGCAAACCTCATTCAAATTGACCATGATTGCTCCACAAAACACAAAAACCTTGTTCAACTAGAGATCAGATTAGTTTCCTATATTCTTAGAAATTCCTACAATGTACAATCTAAAGATTAGCGTGCATTGCAAATAATCACAATCCTAAAAGCAAGAAATATTTTATGCTAGATATCATCTAGGATTCTCCCAATTTAATACAAATTCTATATCCTTCAAGGACTCTCTCTGGGCTAGTATAAAGGCACCCCACCTAGGGCATATCTTTGGTAACTCGTTCATATCTATGCTTTGCTCTCTAGCCCACTACTTGAGTTCTAATACTTTATACTAACTTGACATGCGGAGATTTGACCGGTACTACACTAGTACCTTAATTAGGTTAACTACAGTTGTTTATTCTTTTATGCAAGTGGCCGATCTAACATTCTCTACCATCTCGGGTGGTGTGGAATTTTAGTTCTAATATTGTGGATATTTGAACAAATACTTAAGTATTTATAGAGTTTTTAGGTAAATTTTGATTTAAATATTTTTTATATTGTTTTTGTTGCTGGATTTAATTTTGGACCGTTAGATCTTTTTTTTTTTTTTTTCGGTTAAATTTTCTCATATTCATTTTTAGCTATTCAATTGAATGTAATAGAAGAAAAAAAAGAAAAAAACTTTACCTCATTGTCTAATATTCTTTTTCAGCTATTCAATTTATCGAGCAACCTACAGTCTTGTAGCTGATGCAACTTGTTCACTATCCTTATTGAAATGAGGTAAAGTTTTAGTAAGCGTGACCGTAGCGATCAAACTATGGGGTCCATAAATAAATTTCGGGCAGGACTGGGAAGACTACATTAGGACTTGTTGGTTCAGACTTTTATAGTCGTTGAGTGAGTTTAGATATCTAAGGTATTCATTGATTTGCTTACTACGGTATCAACAACTGGAATGGCAGTCGTTAAAGGCTTGATCCACAATATAAGTAGGTCTCACCTTGGTTAAGAGATTAATTATATACGGTTTACAAAATATGACCTACCTTTTATTTTTCATAATTTGTCGTTGGGTACATGATGTGTTATTAATCGAACACAAGATATTGAGTGTCTACCAAAAAATTGTTCTTAACAATTGAGTTATGAACCCGCGGCCATAATTTTGAAGAATGCAACAAATTAAGGGCGGTGTATCAATTGAGATATTGAGAGACTTTAATGGATTTATAAAACCATGAATTTTTATGAAGTTTAATTGATTTGTAGAGATTCCATATAAAATTTTGATTCAATTCCCTTGAAATCTCATGGGGAGATGTTAGATTTGTGGATGCTTAAAATACATTACGAAATCTCTCCAATTCCCTATAATTCTTCAACTTTCTCAAATTCTTTAAAATCAATTTATAATTGAATACATCTAGAATGTTATAAACTTCTTTAAAATCCTAATTGAATACACCCGGATATCTAAGTATTTTAATAAACTATCTTAAAATTCTAATTGAATACATCCGGATTTCTAAGGATTTTAATAAACTATCTTAAAATTCTAATTGAATACACCTTGAATTTCAGAGAATCACTTAAAATCCAGATTGAATAACCCCTAGATTCATTAAAAGAATTAAAATCCCTCAAAATCTCAATTGAATACACCCCCTAAATATACTAGAGAATTAAAATTATTGATTAATTTATTTGTTAGGAGTAATAATTCTTTTATACAAAGATAATTCTATTAGTAAGTTGTATAATTGTCCAACTATAATAATTAAGTATCGAATTCATTATCTATGGAAGTTGAATATGAATTCTCTCACTCACAAAATGAGAGAATTAATATCACTATTAGGTCATTTAGTACTACAGTTTAATGATATTCATCTTCACTTGTAAGTAAAATGCATTAGGTTTGATTATTGTCAAAGATGAATTTGAACCATATTATTATGGCTCCTCCGTTGTGAGGTTAATATACTTCTCCACCCATTTAATATAAATACTATTGTTCGTTTAAAAAAAATAAAAAAATCACTATTAGATTTAGACCATAAGACTAGTGGTTATATGAGCCGTAATTTATGTTAAGCATAATTTGGACGGATGAATATGTTGAGCGGCCGTAATATTTTTTTGGCTTAGGCTTCCAACTAAACTAATTTAATGGCCTTGCCGACTTGCATGAGTTAAGCATACCGCCAACATTCATCCTTGGCAAAAATTAAACTCTGAACTAAGTGCGAGACAATCCATTACATAAGGGAAGAGTCCACTCTTCGTAGAATCGATAAGCGACATCTTCCTTTTTTTAAGGAATATGAATGCACCTAATTTGATACTCCACTGATAAAAGACTGGAAATGTCATACTGTCGGTGTACCTCGTGGGACATTTATATATATATGTGAAGCATTTAAGGTAATATATTTTCATTTTTTTTTTATAAAAATTAGGATTACTTGTATGGTTTACACCATATTAAATTTTAACGATCTGAACCGTTAATTTTTAAATTACACCTCATAGATCATCCTTACAATATATTAGCCAAATTGGAAATATTTAAGACATCTAATTGGGTTAAAAAAAATATTAATGAATATTTTGTTATATAAGAAACAATGAAATTTTATCTTGATAATTAAATAGACAAATAATTTCGGATAGTTGAAGTTCAATGTGAAGTGAACCCTATACCTAATCTTTCTTTTTTTTTTAAATGAGGATCCCTTTTCATAAATAAATAAATATAATAAATATATATATATATTATCTATAGATAACCTAGTACTATTCACTTTATCCTTTATTTTGTCCTTATCATTAAAACTCAAAGTTTTCAAGTCTTTTTCGTTAATTTTCTTATATATCTATCTTATCTATCTATGTATTACATATAAAGTCAGAGATGTGATGAACAGTGCAGTACAGTGGAGATTAGATTTTGATGACCAAATTACCAATTTACCCTTGCATAATTTGAAATATGATTTTGGGCAGGTTTTGAATATTTTTGTCAAAGTGGATGACACCAAAATTTTTGTCTCATGTGTAAAAAATTAAAAAATATAAAAAATGAAAGGGAAGAGAGAAAATAATAAACAAATGACAAAGTTGATAATACCCACGTAATATAAAAAAAGTCTTTCACACATGAATAATAATGTGATTAAATAAATTGTCAAATGATTTTTTTTTTATTTTTTATGTAACAAACTATATTATCTACACTAAGGAAGAGTGTGGGCTTAGCCTCATAACCGGCTAGAAATAATGTGATTTGATCAGTTGTTTATTAAATATTATTTTTTCTATTTTTAAACACATTCAAAACATTGTGAGAAGTGTGTAATGCTAGTTATAAAAAAGGTCTTTCGCATGCGAATAATAATGTGATTAAATTAATTGTCAAATGATTTTTTTTTAACAAATGATATTATCTACACTAAGGGGAAAGGGATGAGCTTAGCCTCACAATCAATTTTTTATTAAATATTATTTTGTCTATTCTTAATATAAATTCCATAGAGAGCGATTTTATTATGTGAATTCAGCTGCTTTAATTGGTTTATGATCTAAAATGATTCATTTACTTCAAATATTTGACTTTCCTTTTGTCAATTTACGCATATAAATATATTAAAAATATATAAATCACGTCTAGCACGCTATAATTTAAAAAATATCTTATGCACACGTAAGGCACGAAGGCTAGCGTGTGTGTAACAGATGGATGCCATTGACGTTGCAAAAGGAAAGTATCCTCTCCGGATTGCATAAGGAAGTCACCAATCACTATGTTTGTCAGCTATTTAACTACAGAAAAATTCTACGGTTTTCTATGTGTCCGTTGTGTTAGTGCGTCCTCAAGACTTGGATTTTTAGCAGTTTTATTTAAATAAAAATGTTAAGGGAGACTATCTTAAAAGCATCACTTTTCATAAATTCTTTGATGTTTTATATTTTTTGACATAATACTTTATAATATTGGTTCGAAAGTTGATGTTAAATTATGAGGTACCAAAGAGCATGTGAAGAATCCTAATTTAAAAGAATTTTCTTAGCAATTCTCTTTATTCAAAACATTTTTATGAACTCTACACTGGCATGCATTACTCCGGTTGAGTTTGATTCTAGAAAGTCACAATATTCATGCAAAAGAAGGATATATTCAACTGAATTTTTGAATTAGATGGCATTAATTTAAAAACCAATTGGCAGTGAGCGTAGATACTCAACATCATTACAATTTTTATGCAAAAGCTTTGATTTCTCAATATGGACTTTGACATACACTTCAACACAAACACGTGAATTACCTATTTCGATATCATATTAAAACTCAACTAATGAATTCGAAATCAATTAATCATGGATAAAAAAAATTCTGAAATCATTTAAATTGTTAATGTACTTGGTCAAAAAGAAACTCTTCATAAGAGTCGCATTTTCTTCTTATTTTTTTGGGTTCCACCCAAGAGTGGAGGACGAGCTCCCATTTCACAATTCCAGCTAACTTGTTTTCAAATATAGTCAGAACCAGTGTATTAAATTATGAAGATTAATTGTTTTCTACGTCTGAAGTTTTTGGTGCCTTATTGCCTCCCTTAAAAGAAATTGCACACATCACACGTGTGAGCGCACTCATGTCACAGGTAGGCCTGGCAAACGGATCGTGTCTATCGTGTTCGTGTCGTTTTCGTGTAACACCTGTTATCTTAACGGGTCGCGTCGTGTCACACCCGTTATCTTAACGGGTTCTTAACAGGTCATGTCACTTTACCCCCGTTATGACCCGTTAAGAAAAAAATATTTTTTTAAAAAATTTGCACATACCACACATTGCCACATAAATATTACTTCAAAACATTAAAACATTTCTCGTTCAAGTACTATATCTACACTCAAAAATAAAAGCCTAATAAAAAAAATAATACATACACTACTAATCTATTACAAATATTAAATGTGCAAGGATAAAGAGTTTTTGTTTTTAAGATTGTAAGTCTTTCTCAAAAGTTTACACCTCCATTTACAAAATCTTCAATTTACATCGATCATCATGAAATTGTATTGGAACTTTTGCTTGATCTATTGCCTTCAAGAGTTATGTTGAAGATGTTTTCAGTAAGATTTTCCACGTCAGAACTCTCTTCCGCATAAACTAAGTATAGAAAAAGCAAACATTAAAAATCATTCAATTATGAAAAGTTAAACAAAATAATTTTATGAGTTGAGTTAATGAGAGAGAAGAGAAGAGTAATAGCCTACACAATGGACGGCTGAGATTAAATCTCAGCCGATCCAATGGTTATCAATTTTTTAAATTTAATAAAAAAAAATATATATATATATATATATATAATTATGAAATGGACGGTTGAGATTTAATCTCAGCCGATCCAATGGTCATCAATTTTTAAATTTAATTTAATATATATAATTATTATAGTTTTTACTTTTTAGGGATATAAAATTATTAAATTAATGTATATAATTATTAATATTATAGTTGATTCATTCTTTTATTAAGTATATAAATTATAACATAAGATTTTGTGATATCCACATCCACTAGTGTAAATATTTTAAATTGAAGATCAAATTCAGTCTTTGTATTCATATAGGGTCAAGGAGTGTAGCTGTAAAAATTCATCAAAATCAGAGTTAAAATAACCGTTAAATCTTGATTTTTCGTTTATAACCGTCGAAAAGCTTTGTCCCGTTACTTGATCTCTGAATGTTTTTTTTTTTGTGATTTTTTGCTGATGTGATCTCCAAGCATATACAAACAATTTTGACGGTTTGGATCGTTGAAATTAGTTTTGGAGAATTCGTAAAACGATAGATTGACTAACACTTAGAGTTTATTTATACTTTTATTAAGTATAACATAAGATTTTGTGGTATCCACTTGTGTAAATATTTCAAATTGAAGATCGAATTCATTCATTGTATTCATATAGGGTCAAGGAGTGTAGTTATAAAAAATCATCAAAATCGGAGTTAAAATAACCGTTAAATCGTGATTTTTCGTTTATAACCGTTGAAAAGTTTTGTCCCGTTACTTGATCTTTGAATGTTTTTTTTTTTTTGTGATTTTTTTCTGATGTGATCTCCAAGCATATACAAACAATTTTGACGGTTTGGATCGTTGAAATTAGTTTTGGAGAATTCGTAAAACGATAGATTGACTAACACTTAGAGTTTATTTATACTTTCATTAAGTATAACATAAGATTTTGTGGTATCCACTTGTGTAAATATTTTAAATTGAAGATCGAATTCATTCATTGTATTCATATAGGGTCAATGAGTGTAGTTATAAAAAATTCTCAAAATCGGAGTTAAAATAACCGTTAAATCGTGATTTTTCGTTTATAACCGTTGAAAAGCTTTGTCCCATTACTTGATCTCTGAATGTTTTTGTTTTGTGATTTTTTGCTGATGTGATCTCCAAGCATATACAAAAAATTTTGACGGTTTGGATCGTTGAAAATAGTTTTGGAGAATTCGTAAAACGATAGATTGACTAACACTTAGAGTTTATTTATACTTTCATTAAGTATAACATAAGATTTTGTGGTATCCACTTGTGTAAATATTTTAAATTGAAGATCGAATTCATTCATTGTATTCATATAGGGTCAAGGAGTGTAGTCATAAAAAAATCATCAAAATCGAAGTTAAAATAACCGTTAAATCGTGATTTTTCGTTTATAACCGTTGAAAAGCTTTGTCCCGTTACTTGATCTTTGAATGTTTTTTTTTTGTGATTTTTTACTGATGTGATCTCCAAGCATATACAAACAATTTTGACGGTTTGGATCGTTGAAATTAGTTTTGGAGAATTCGTAAAACGATAGATTGACTAACACTTAGAGTTTATTTATACTTTCATTAAGTATAACATAAGATTTTGTGGTATCCACTTGTGTAAATATTTTAAATTGAAGATCGAATTCATTCATTGTATTCATATAGGGTCAATGAGTGTAGTTATAAAAAATCATCAAAATCGGAGTTAAAATAACCGTTAAATCGTGATTTTTCGTTTATAACCGTTGAAAAGCTTTGTCCCGTTACTTAATCTCTGAAATGTTTTTTTTTTGTGATTTTTTGCTGATGTGATCTCCAAGCATATACAAACAATTTTGACGGTTTGGATCGTTGAAATTAGTTTTGGAGAATTCGTAAAACGATAGATTGACTAACACTTAGAGTTTATTTATACTTTCATTAAGTATAACATAAGATTTTGTGGTATCCACTTGTGTAAATATTTTAAATTGAAGATCGAATTCATTCATTGTATTCATATAGGGTCAATGAGTGTAGTTATAAAAAATCATCAAAATCGGAGTTAAAATAACCGTTAAATCGTGATTTTTCGTTTATAACCGTTGAAAAGCTTTGTCCCGTTACTTAATCTCTGAAATGTTTTTTTTTTTGTGATTTTTTGCTGATGTGATCTCCAAGCATATACAAACAATTTTGACGGTTTGGATCGTTGAAATTAGTTTTGGAGAATTCGTAAAACGATAGATTGACTAACACTTAGAGTTTATTTATACTTTCATTAAGTATAACATAAGATTTTGTGGTATCCACTTGTGTAAATATTTTAAATTGAAGATCGAATTCATTCATTGTATTCATATAGGGTCAAGGAGTGTAGTTATAAAAAATCATCAAAATTGGAGTTAAAATAACCGTTAAATCGTGATTTTTCGTTTATAACCGTTGAAAAGCTTTGTCCCGTTACTTGATCTCTGAATGTTTATTTTTTATGATTTTTTGTTGATGTGATCTCAAAGCATATACAAACAAGTTTGACAGTTGGGATCGTTGAAATTAGTTTTGGAGAATTCGTATGCCATCAATCAAGTTCCGTGTGTGTGTGTGTGTATATATATATTTATTAAGTAGATTTAAATCTATTTATTTTGTACGTATAAATTATAATTGACTGGTACACGGAATAGTACATACATCACGTGTCACGTGTGTCATTATAAAAATAGTGAGATATGTCATGACAGTCATGTGTGTGATAAAAAGTTAATAACTTAAAAAAAAAAAAAAAAAAATTTCTCACCACTTCTATTAATTTTCATTTTTCCCTCTCTTTTTTGTTTCCTTTTCAACTTTTTCTTATCATTTTCACTTTTCCCTCCAACATCTTTCCCTAATTCCCTCACTTTTTTGTTTCATTTTCAATTTTTCTTAACATTTTCATTTTCCCTCCATTTTTTTTTCAAAAAGGGTGGCAAGTTGGCAACGGCAAGAAATTGATTATTGAAATTTGAATGGAAACAAATCACATCAAATTTCAATGGATGCAAAATCATGCAATGCATCATGCATATTAAATTATTAATTAATAATTATTATAGTTTTTATAAAATTTAATATATACATACATATATATATATATATATAATTATTATAGATAGACTTAATATTTTAGGGGTATAATTATTATAGTATATATAATTATTATAAATTTTATAGTTAATTTAATATATATATATATATATTTATTATAATTTTTAGGGGTATAAAATTGTAAAATTAATGTATATAATTATTACAGTATTTTTTTAGGGTTATAAAATTATAAAAATAATATTCTGCTTATCGTGTATCGTGTTACCCACGTGTATACCCGAATCAACCCGTTATCTTAACAAGTGCTTATCAGGTTACCCGATAACGACCCGATTCGTTATCGTGTCGACCCAAACACCTGTTAATTTCGTGTCGTGTCGTGTCGGGTTATCGGGTCGTGTCAGAAATTGCCAGGCCTAGTCACAGGTAGGAATGGGCAAAATATTCACGGGTATAGGTAACTGCGGTTACCTGCTCATTTAAAATTTATGGTTACAGTTATCATTAACCGTTTAGATAAATAAACGGTTATGTGTATAACCGTTTAACTGTGAACTTTGAATAGATAGTTATGGGTATTATCCTCAATTATAAACGGGTAACCATTTAACCGTCTATTTTAATATATGAAATTTTAAAAATAAAAATCCTAAACCGTTTATTTTAATAAAAGAACTTCTATTAAAAGTGACTGTGAACATAAGTGTGTTTTGGAAAAGTTGTGGAAACTTAATTATAGAAGCGAGCAACTGATCATTTGCTTCTTTAATTTTTCCAGCAAAAGTTCGAAATGCGTACACGAGAGGGACAGAGGCATGTGTGTTTTGATCCAAAACTTACCCGAGAAAAAGGAAGACAGGTATGAGGCTATCTACAGCTCCAATCAATCTCACTTGCTACACTCTTGTGCTTTATGTATAGATACATGATATATCCATATATGTACACTATGGTCCCTCAACAATCCTTTCAAATTAACTTTACCAACTGATAAATGGGTAAACAGTAAGGGAAAAAAAAAGGGTACAAAAAGGGCTAAACGGATAAACGGATAAACAATTATAATTAAATGGGTACACGGTTATAGGTATGGTTAACCATTTATAAACGGTTATGGGTATGAATATGGTTAACCGTTTAACCCTAAACCCTAAACCACGTGGGTAAGAGCATAAATGGTTATAGGTAAATAATTATGGTTACTCGCCTGCCATAACTGTTATCCATTCCTAACCACAAGTTGCAACCCAAAATACATCATCTCATCATCTGCCCTTCATACTAAACCAACAAATTTTCTTTTTGGCTTATTTTTTGGTACACTCCTGCCTTTTGAAACTCATATTTCACTATTTTGCACCACACAACTCAATTGTCGCTTCACCTTGCTTTTTTTTGTCAAATTTGTTATATATATATATAAACACTTTGACGTGGCATGATTGAGGTCACTTGATATGACTGCCACATTACTTAAAATTCAATATTTACAAGTCAATGATGGGATGCGTTGGAATACAAGCTTAATTCGTAATTGGTTTATGGAGGAGGAAGCAAGATTGATTTTGAGTATCCCTTTGAGTTTATTTAATCCAGCGGATTCCATGATTTGGACTAAAGAGCCTAAGGGTGTATATACGACAAAGAGTGCTTACTTTGTGGCACGAACATGTATGGTCTTGGTGGGTATGAACCGGTTGGATCTACACTAAATGAGGAGACAAATTTTCTATGGAAAGCTCTATGGCGTGCAAAGGTCCCGGGGAAAGTCAAAATATGTGTTTGGCATGGGTGTATGAATGCATTGCCAATGAAGGTGAATTTGAAGAATAGATAGGTTCGTATAGAGGATATATGTGGGTTATGTGATAAAGAGCCAAAGACAGTTGAACACGCTTTATTACAGTGCCCACGATTAGCTGCAATTTGGTTTCGTAGTCCATTGGGAATTCGTATGTTTCCGAGGATAGAGGAGGGTTTTGGTGGATGGTTGATCAATATGGCAAAAACAGTAAATAAGGACAGTTTTGAGTTGCTTCTTGTGTTGGTGTGGAGTGTTTGGAAGATCTGTAACAAGTTTATTTGGAAAGGTGTGGATGCATCACAATTGGATGTGCAACTTAAAGCCCAAACGTGGCCGACGAAATTCAAGAAATGGAATGAGGTTCAACCACACTAAAAAACGGATCATGTTCAGAAGTGGACACAACCGGAATTTGGTTGGATAAAGTGTAACTTTGATGCGGCTTGGGATGAGAATGGTTCGTATGGGGGTATAGGGATTGTCGTTCGAAATTCAACAAAAGGTTTTATGGATGCAATGGTGGTGCGGGAGACTGGTGTTAGCTTGGCGATGCATGCAAAGGCTGCTGTTGCATAGGCAGCAGCTATGTTGCTCGGCATTGGTATGAAGAATAAGTGCAGTTAGAAGAAGATGCTCTTATGGTGGTTGCTACTATTCAGAATGCAGGAACAACTTTACATGGTCATTTTGATCACGTATTTGTTGATACATGGCAGATTCTTCAAGGGTTCAAGCAATGGAAGATTTCTTTCGGACCAAGAGAGACGAACAGAGTGACACATCGACTTGCATGGTTGAGTCTAACGCTTGACCACCCAATTTCGTGGTTTGAAGGACCCCTTGATATTATTTCATATTTTTTATTGGAGGATAGTCTTGATAGTTAAGTTGGTGCATGACACTCTTTTTTCCTTCAATCGGGTTAAAAGCCCAGGCAAGGTTTTTATTGAGGCTCACTGTTAGCACCCTATCCTCGATTATGTACGTATTTCTACAATTCAATGAATATCGTACCTTCATCAAAAAATATAAAGGAAGGAGCCTCGAAGGTGAGCAGCTCTGCCGTGGCAACAACAACTGCAGCAATACGGCGACATCCAGTGCCTTGCTTGGGCTTAAAGCTCAACATATCCAAGTTCGAGTTTAAGCTTAAGGGCCAACAATAGATGAAGAATGGGTTATAATATTTAGGCTTGCTCTTGGTTAGAGCACTTCCAACCCAGCCAAATCCCCTAGGCGATGGGCTGTGGAATACCCTTCTATAGCCACCTACCTCCCTTCCTTCCCTCAAAAAAAATAAAAAAATAAAAAAAGCTCTAGTCATACAAATTAACTGGGCTCCAAGGGATCCCGACATCTCCCCTAACCCAAATCGCATGGTCCAGTGCTTGGGTGCAGTGACGTGAAAAACACGCGCGAAGAGGGCGCCTCTTGGACAGTATTTCAGGAGGTGGGGCCCGCGTGCAGGTGCAATAAAATTGTCCAATTTCAGCTGCTACACGATTGTTCCTCAGATTTTGGATTCCAAAGGCTATATTTCTGAGCCGGTAAAAAAAATTGAAATCTTACCCCTAACGACTACATGACGTGTCACGATTTGGATTGAATTTTCTAATAAATAGTCCAGATTTTTTCGGCCTAATTAAGTTATAAACATTTATTAAAAAAAATTATAAAATTATACAAGAATTATAAAATCGACTAAAAAATCTATCCATAAAAATTGTTCTTGCGGATAATGACATGTGGCGTCACGAGATCGCTTAAAAATCCTATTTGAAATTAAAATATTTTTTTATTAAAAAAATAATAATATTTTAATACGAATTGTCTAGACTATTCATTTTAGAAGTGAAGATGCACTTGACTAGTTATTGTTCACTAACGGTAGTTCCACCCCTAAGGCCTCCTTTGGTTATAGGCAACTCAATCCTCCCAAGTGAACAGTAACTACCTAAGTGCGTCTCCACCCCTAAAATGAATAGCCCAGGCAATTCATATTAAAATTTTATTAATTTTTTATAAATAATAAAAGATAATTTTACTTTTAATTTCGAACGATAATAAAATATTGGTTGAAAATATTTGAAAACATTGAAATGTAGAAAAACATTATTTTTTTTTATATTTTAATTAATTTTTATGATTTTTTTATTTTGTGTATTTTTAATTATTTTTTAATTATAACTGACGCCAGCCTTGCGTCACATAGCTTAGGGGCTAGGCTAGTCGATTTTAGCCTAGGTGAGCAACTAGGCTCCCCCAGAGCCTATTGGATTGGAAGGGGTGGAGGAGTTTTGGGGGGAGGGAGGGGATTTGAGAGGGGTGGATGTCACATCCAAGCCCAGGCCCTCACCACATCACGGGCTCAACTCCACCGTAGCACGATATTGTCCGCTTTGGGCTCCGACCACGCCTTCATAGTTTTATTTTTGGGAACTCACACGAGAACTTCTCACTAGGTCACCCATTATGGGATTGCTCTCCCACGCTACTCGCTTAACTTTGGAGTTCCGATGGCACTTGAAGCCAGTGAGCTCCCAAAAGGCCTCGTGCTAGGTAGAGATGGGAATATACATATAAGGATCACTTCCCTGGGCGATGTGGGATGTTACAGTGGAAGTGCTCTTATGTTTCATTTTTTCCTTTTCTTTTGGGAGCTTTAATTAAAAGGGTTTGAGCTAAGTTTGTTTTAACAAAAAATCATCCTATAACTTTATTTAATGAAAATGGTGATATTGCTATGGTGAATTGTGTGTGTACAAAGAAAAATAAGAAAACATGAACAAAACTAGTTTTTTTTTTTTTTCAAAGGGAAGCGATATTGGCACTCCGAAAATCTCATTCTACACTCCTCACAAGTGTATTTTTCTTTCCTAATAAAGAAAGTTTGGATGTAGAATGAGATTTTTGAAGTGCTAATAACAATTTCCTTTTCAAAACCCCTAATTTATTTTTAATTTTGAACGATAATAAAAGATTGGTTGAAAGTATTTGAAAATATTTGGAAAACATTGAAATGTGGTGTAAGGTGGAAAAACATGGTTAGATATTTATAGAAAGAAAAAAAATTATTATTATTTTTTAATATTTTTTTATTTTAATTACTTTTTATGATTTTTTTATAATTTTTTGTATTTATAATTATTTTTTTAATTATAGCTGACTCCAGCATTGCATCATATGGCTTTGAGGATAGGCTAGTCGATTTTAGCCTGGTAAGCAACTAGGCTCCCCCAGAGCCTAGTTGTCGCATCCCGGCCCGGGGCGGATTATTTCCTGGGCCCGCTTCACCACCGTAGCACGATATTGTCCGTTTTGGGCCCCAACCACGCCCTAACGGTTTTGTTTCTGGGAACTCACACGAGAATTTCTGATGGGTCACCCATCCTGGGAATGCTCTCACATGCTACTCGCTTAACTTCGGAGTTCCCATGGAACCCGAAGCGAGTGAGCTCCCAAAAGGTCTTGTGCTAGGTAGAGATGGGAATATATATATATAAGGATCACTCCCCTGGGCGATGTGGGACGTCACAGTCCACCCCCCCTTAGGGGCCCGACGTCCTCGTCGGCACACCATGACCAGGGTTAGGCTCTGATACTAAACTGACATACCCCGACTCTGAAAGTCCACTAGGAATCCGAATCGACCTATGCTGGTCGACACCTGGAAGGTGACGAAGCCATAATGTGTGATGATGTGGAAAAATGTGAATAAATTTAAACCTAAGAGTGCCTAAATACCAGAGTGCGCTGGTGAGCGGATATGAACCCACTTCACACGTGATGATAAAGCATAAGTAAGTACAGCAGAGCGGGTAAGAATTTTACCCTCAGAAGTAGCCACCTAACCTAATATTTGCCCAGAATCCTCGTCGACACGAACCTTTAGCAATTAAACCTGGAGGGGCGCAAAACAGAAAGCGTGAGTGGGCAAAAACAATTTTTTTTTGAAAATCATTTCATTTCTCAAAGGTTGTAACCTCTCACCATAAAACTTGTAACTTTCCCAGAAATAATATAATATATACACCTCAAAATCACCTTCAGAAAAAATGATATGTAAAGTATGCCATGCCAAATATCTCATGATAGCAGAATACGTAACTCATCTGATATGTTATTATTATGAGTTATCTCACCTGAGTTACGCATTCTACTATCATGAGATATTTGGCATGGCATACTTTACATATCGTTTTTTCTGTAGGTGATTTTGAGATATGTATATATTATATTATTTTTGGGAAAGTTACAGGTTTTACGGTAAGGGGTTACAACCTTTGAGAAATGAAATGATTTTCAAAAAACTTTGTTTTTGCCCACTCACGCTTTTTGTTTTGCGCCCCTCCAGGTTTAATTGCTAAAGGTTCATGTCGACGAGGATTCTGGGCAAATATTAGGTTAGGTGGCTACTTCTGAGGGTAAAATTCTTACTCGCTCTACTGTACTTACTTATGCTTTATCATCACGTGTGAAGTGGGTTCATACTCGCTCACCAACGCACTCTGGTAGTTAGGCACTCTTAGGTTTAAATTTATTCACATTTTCCACATCATCACACATTATGGCTTCGTCACCTTCCAGGTGTCGGCCAGCACAACTCAATTCAGATTCCTAGTGGACTTTCCGGGTCGGGGTGTGTCACTAGTGGATTGGAAGGGGTGGATGAGTTTTGTGGGGAGAGAGGGGATTTGAGAGGGTGGAAGTGCTCTAATGTTTCTTTTTTTCTTTTTCTTTTGGGAGCTTTAATGAAAAGGGTTTGAGCTAAATTTGTTTTAACAAAAAATCATCCTATAACTTTATTTAATGAAAATGGTGATATTGCTATGGTGAATTCTATATGTACGAAGAAAAATAAGAAAACATGAACAAAACTAGGATTTTTCAAAACCCCTAATCTCGAGCCACTATGCGCCCAAAACCATCGTGTTGAGCCACGCCTAAAGTCATCGCACCGAGCCAAACCCTGCAACCGACCAAGAAACAACATTATTTTGACATCCCACTGCAACAACCCACTTGGTTGGGCATGCTGCACTTCTGTGGCACAAACCCAAATTGGGCTTCTGGTTTTTGTTTCAACCAACCTTACTGGCTTTAACCCAAACCATTAGCAACCCTCTAGCATGTTGTCCACTACAGCCTACACCCAGTTTTTGTTGGGGTGCCTTCTTCACGGTCCACGCCCAAATTTGGGCTTCTTTTTTGCATGGCATGTAGCCATCTAGCCCAAATATTTCATGAACCACTGTGTTTTCTTGCTTTCACTGCTAACAGTTGTTTAGGCTCATACAATTGAATTAATCTAGTGACTCGTAATCTATAAATCTGGAAAAAGTACTTTGGACCGCAGTCCATTGTTATAAATTACGACTCACTATTTTGTTATTTTTCTTTGAACCATTGACATCCTTTCTTAGTCCTGAAGCTACTCACCTTGACCCAAATTCACTAAAGTAGTTGAATATTGTATCTCGTGTTATTGCATGTACCCTGAATCGGAAGTTCATTAAAATTGAACTTGATGTTTCGAATTAGTGCCTTTAAAACCCGAAGTTTTCATAAAACAATACACCCTTGTAAAACCAAAGCTTTTTATGCAATAAATCAAGCCATGTCTTAGGACCTGAATGTTCTAACTTTGATGCTTATGATGGTTTTTATTTCTTATAGAACTAACCGCAATTGTGTTCCTTTCATTTAGTGGATTGTCGAACCGTCACAAGTTCGATTTCACTGACATGGAAGTTTCTAAAAAAAACTACTTTATGTCGGTACAAGTCGTGAAGCTCCACTTGATATCTAAAAACAGAGAAACCATTTAACCTAACAATGGCGTGGAAATGCTGAATAATCCACCACCATGATCTTTGCATTCGAAGACTTATGCCTGAAGTATTCCAGACAAAAGTACCTCGCTAAAGAAGATTTCATGGATATTTGACTCACTCTAAGAACCTTTCAATAATGAAAGATGATTTATTGCCTACAACAAGACATTATTGAAACATTTACGTCCATGAATGGGTATAATTATGAAGTTTATAGAATCCGATCGAATTTTGACTGGAGAAGATTTTTTTTCATCCTTCCATGTCTCTAACTTGCTCCTGAAGCAGCACTGCAAGGAGTGAAAGTTTATCAAATTCTTAGATCTGATTACTACCATGTTACTCAAAAGCACAACAGTTAGAGATTGGTACCCTAGTGATCCGGCTAGGAGGTACTGAACATTATAGACCTGGTTTTAGCTGGAGTCTATCAAATGGTTGCTATGTGCAACCCGTATAATTACTTTTTTTCAAAAGAAGGATGCTGCGCATAGGTTTTCTTCTTGAGCAAAAGATCATGGCTGCCTTATGGATGCTTACTTATGGGGCATCTGCAAACGAGATTGATGAGATAACGAGGGTAAGAGAATCCACTGTTCTTGAAGCCCATGATAGATTCTATAACGTAATCAAATATCGATACACCACAGAGTAGCTTCGTTGACCCATACCAGCGGACCTCAGAAAGCTTCTTTAGAAAGTTGAGGGTTGAGGTTTTCGTGGCATGATTGGAAGTATTAATTGCATGCATTGGCAGTGGAAAAATTGCCCAAGAACATGGCAAAGATGTGACAACCCGTCCCTAGTTTTAC
Source organism: Pyrus x bretschneideri (assembly GCF_019419815.1). Classification (NCBI taxonomy): domain Eukaryota; kingdom Viridiplantae; phylum Streptophyta; class Magnoliopsida; order Rosales; family Rosaceae; genus Pyrus; species Pyrus x bretschneideri. The sequence goes on from NW_025999657.1 coordinate 1,610,580, forward strand.
AATTTTATTAATTTTAAAAGAGTGAATTCACGAAAATGCCCTAGAGGCGAGGGTATTGACTTTTGTTGACCAACGTATAGTGAGATGTTAAAAATATTCTTTTTAGCGTACTTTTGAAGTACTCGACCATACGAACTTGTAGGCATAAGCGGAATCAAAATCGAAGTTACAACGGAGGTTTTATGGAACTACGAAAATTGAGGGTGTTTTATATAATTTGAATTTTTGGGTAATTTACTACTTTAATATTTTTTGACAAGATACCTTTATTATTTTATTAGTTTTCTAGTTGTAGGGCCCACAACCCACACAAACTCACTTCTCCCTTCTTGCCCTGTGGCATTTTCTCTTCCACACTTGGACCCTCTCACTCTCCCGAGTCTTTCTCTCTAATCTTTCTCCTTGCAAATGCAGAAAAGCGACACCCACCTTGCTCCGCCAACTCCGGCGTTGAGTTCCTTCATTTTTCGTGAACCAACGCCACCATCGTCACCTTCTTCCATGTCTCGAACCTAGACTAAAACCTTAGAACCTCAACGGTGGCAGAGGTCATTGCACCGCGTTCCTTCAACGAGTCAACGGTAGGTTTTCAACTATTTCAACTAAGGTAAGCTTTGAAATCGACGACAATCATCTTAGATCACTATTTTGTACATGATTATGGGGTTATTTGAGATAAATGAACATGTTTTGGTGTAGAAATACCTCGAGGGAAAACTCCCCAATTTCAGGCAAAGCTCCGGCATTGTGCAGGTCATTTCCGACCATTTCCAGTCATGACTCAACCCCAGATTGATACATTTTGATTCCTAACTTCTGAGCTTTACTTGGGTTTTTGAATTTTTGATTTTGGTTGAGAAATGAGCATAATATAGCCTTTTGAAATTTCCCGGCTAAACTCGCCATTTCCGACCTTCTTTCTCAATGAGAAATGGGTCACGGCGACCCAAATCCAACCCTTTGGGTCGGGTTTTCAAGCCCAAAGCCCTTTAGCCCAAACCTAGGGCCTTTGGCCCACTGAGCTCAACCCATTTTCCTTTAGGCCAGAGAAGAAGAAGAAGAAGAAGAAGAAGAAGAAGAAGAAAAAGAGGGCCTATGCCCAAACCCAGGCCAAAACCTTAGGCCCAGGCCTTTGGGCCTTTGTCCCAAGCTGATCCATTTCTGAATTGGGCTCAAAATATTCTCAATATCCTTGAAATATTCCTTGTGTTGTCTTTTTCGAAATTTCTCAGAAACCCTCATAGGTTAATTTCGATGCCTCGAATCCATTTTTGACATCCATTTAGTGAAATTCTAAAGTTTTAATATAGCTGACCATCGTGGCATCTCGATTGACTTTTACTTTTTACGAAAATTGTCCGAGACCCTCCTTAGCGTATTTTGGCGCGTTGATTTCGAATCCGCTGTTCATTTCTCCAAATTCAAGCATTCTAATTGAGTTTTACTAATGAGTCCTAAAATTATGCTTAGGGGCAATTACTATCAGAGACTCCAGCTTTCTAGCTTGAACGGATGTGGCATCGCAAGTAACTGTGAGTGGGTCTTTTCCTTTTTATAGTGTGTGTGTGTGTGTGTATATATATATTTATATGATTGATAGTTTCCATTTATGCATTTGAAAAATAATTTCTAACTTACGCCTTGATTAGACTAAAGTTTGTAAGAATTAGCGAAATGACGGAACTTGTGAAATATGCTACATCCTATAGGATGCATATGTATGCTTTTAATCTTTAATGCCATAATTATATCTATGACAATGAATGATAGTATGTTGATTAGAACTTTCGAATCACTGTGGCATGCTTATATTTATGTAGTCTGCTCATCATTGCTGCACCCTGGTGTTAGTGCTCACCTAGGGCCAGGGCCAGTCTTTCACGTGTATGTTCACCTTCGCACTGCACGCTCGCCTTGGATCCAAGTAGGTGTCAGTCTTGTCGTGTAGGTTGCATTAGGCAACTCCGACTCATAGGTGACCGCGAATAGTGTCAATCTTCATGTGATTGTAGCACTAGAGTGTATATTATGATTATACCTAGTCTTGTCGTACAGGTCACATTAGGCGACTCTGACTCGTGTGCTAGCATAGATTGATGAGCATCAGTTCAGTTGTACAAGTCGTATTAGGTGACTCCGACTTGTGTGCTAACATAGATTGATAAGCACCTGATTTTACTTATATTACTGTTGAGATTTTGTGATTTTGGATTAAGTGTCCTTAGTTATGAGATATTGTGCTGTAACAAATTCTTGAGATTTTGCAAGCTAGGATAAGTATTTTTATACGATACGTAGTAAGTATATCTTGGAAACTATAAATGTTTTACGACATAGGGTAACAACGTTTTCAAAGGATTTTATTAAAACTTTATTTTCAGGCCCACTCACCCTTGTTTTTTCTCCCTTCCAGGTTTTAGTAGTTGAACTTTTGTATCGACGAGGATTCTTGGTAAATCTCAGTATAGGTGGCTTCCTTTGATGGTATAACTCTTACTTTACCTTACTATACTTATGCTCTGTCATCACGTGTGAAATGAGTTCATTCCCGCTCACAAGCGCACTCTTATACTTAGGCACTTGTAGGTTTAAATTTACTCACATTTTCCACATCACTACACTTTATGGCTTCGTCACCTTTCAGGTGTTGGCCAACACAGCTCGATTCGGAGTCCTAGTGGACATTTCAAGTTGGGGTGTGTCAAAAGAGATTAAGGAAATCGAAAAGGTACAAAAGGTATAATTTTAGAGGCGGTGGCATCATTTAATACATAGATTTGCCATGCCTTCTTTGGTGTTCTAGGAGCTCAAAATGACCTAAATGTTCTTGGTCAATCACATGTTTTCAACGACTTGTTGAGAGGAAAGTCGTCTCAAATCACATGAAATCTACAATATAGTGTACTCGGAAGGCGTACTATCTAGCCGATGAAATATATCCACCGTGATCCACTTTTGTCATGATAGCTCCAAATCTATACACAAAGAAAGAAAAACACTTTGCAACAAAGCAAGAGGGGTACAAGAAGGATGTGGAAAGGTGTTTTGGTATACACCAAGCTCGTTGGGCAATCATTAGAGGGTATGCTTGATTGTGGATTGATGGGGCACTTCGAATAATCAAAGACGTGCATCATCCTCCACAACATGATTGTGGAAGGTGAGTATAATTACGACAAAGAAGATTTGGACGAAGAAATGATGAACAATTCAAACACTAGAATTTATCAAGCCATGACAACATTGAAGAACCTGCCCAACACGATCCATTAGAACGGGATAAACATTAGCACAATGTGGTCATTTAGCATTACCACACCATAAATTCAACTTACATCCACAAAGAGCGTCAACGTGACTTGATTGAGAACATGTTGGGCGTTGAAACTTGCTCAAAAAATGAAGTTCATTCTCATGCCTAAACGTGAAATTTGCAGTGTGTTTAATTTCCAAGTATGTTGAACTTTGTAAGTTTTTTTTAGTAATTTTATAGAGTTGGATTAATCCTGACCGTTGAATATTTCAATTTTTTGAAATCAACCCGCCACAAAGCACCACGTGGCGCAACACCATAATTTTCATTTTTTTTTTTTTTTTACCGTTGGAAATCCACCGGTCTTGATCAATAGATTGTTGGAAATCCAACAGCTGTGGCTATCCTAAATTAGAGTTGTTTGGCTCGACATCCTTTATGCGGGCAGGGTAAGCCCCCCTTATCTGCTGGTTTCATGCCTTCTCCACGTGAGTGCAAGCCCCAGCAATAATTGGCAGGACAACCAATAGAGCTGTAAATGTTGTAAATTTGTGTGGTTGGTAATGTATCTTTATCTGGTGCCCTCTTTGTAGGGTAACCTGTGACAAAAAAAAAACCACTGGAGCTGATTTCAGAAGCCCAATTGGCAGGGCAATCCTACCACTAGTGGAAATGCTCTTATGTATGTCGTCTTATTCGTTCTTACACACTTTTATATGCATATTATGCAATTGGGGCTTGTTTACAATGAATCTTCCTTTTTAACTCATAATTTAAAACTTGAGCAGGTCGAACGTATATAGTTGAATATCTATGATTCAATGAATATACCCAGGAGAAAATCTATCCACAAACAAGTCAGATATAGTACCATCTAGAAAATGATTTATACAAACACATCCACATCCTCTTGGATCAATAGGAATTTCATATCTTTCATTTTTTATCATCATATGAAGCTTGAAAGAGGTTTGGTCGGAGATTTTGGGCATTTTGTCACTTCATTTGGGCCTTTAACCAACCCATTATTAATTTTGGACCCAGCTGGTTTGACCCGTTTTAAAGTCGGCCCATTTGAGCCTTTTGAGGGGCTTTATAAATCCGAGCAAAGCAAATTAGGGTTTCTTCCATTGCTAGAGAAGAAGAAAGTAGCAGCCGCTTCTGCCCTTCACAGCCAGTGACCTTCCAATCCACAACAATGGTATCTCTCTCTCTACACATCCACCGTTTGTTTTCTCAGAAATTTGTTTGTCGTTTCAGTTTTGTGGGAAAATGTTGTGTTAATATAGGCTTGTATTTTTGTGGAATTAAACGATAAAATTAGTGGGGGTTTTTTGATCCGCGTAGGGAAAGTTACCCAAGATCTCTGTTATGGCTTGTGATTTTCAGAAATCATTTTCTGAGAATTTGATTGGATTTGATATTTATGTCCGCTGTGTTTTGTGGTTCAGACTAAGAGGACGAAGAAGGCCGGTATCGTTGGGAAATACGGTAAGTGCCATTTAGGGTTTAGTCAGCTCTCAATTCTTTTATTGTAATGGAATCTGTTGTATGTTTTGATTCAAGCTGTGATGTATGAAATGAATTGCTTGTCTAATGGTCATATTATTAGCGTGAAATTTGTTGGCTGTAGTAGTTTTAACGTTGTTGAGATGCGGTTATGTTGCGATTGTATGCCTGAATATTTGATTCTAGTTATAGTTACATCAAACTAGGTTGTTGTTGTGTAAAACTGTATTTGGGATTAGGAATTGCACCCTCTGCTTTTCTTGTTCCTTTTCTTTTTTAGTTTCTTTCCCCTGACTGTATAATTGATTTTTTTGTGACAGTTATGCACAACATTGCAACATTCAGATTTGTTTAGATATAACTTAATACGTTTTGCATTTGTGAAGATTTGATCTTCTTCGGCATTGAAGCGTTTATGATTCTGTTGTCTACTGCTTTATTACAGGAACCCGTTACGGTGCTAGTCTGCGTAAGCAGATTAAGAAAATGGAAGTCAGTCAGCACAGCAAGTATTTCTGTGAATTCTGTGGCAAGGTATAGTATGGTTGTATTTTTTTAAACTAGCCTTGTCTCTCTTCCCTGTGAAAAGATGATTAAAATTTTCATTTCCATGTAGTATGCTGTGAAGAGAAAGGCTGTTGGAATCTGGGGATGCAAGGACTGTGGAAAAGTGAAGGCAGGCGGTGCCTACACCTTGAAGTAAGAATCCACTTTCACTGCTTTCTTATTTTCCTTCAATTTTGTGATCACGTAATGAACTGAATGATCATTCCCTTTTTTTTTTTTTTTTTTTTTTTTTTTTTTTGTTTGGTGTTTTTAACAGCACTGCTAGTGCTGTGACGGTTAGGAGCACCATTAGGAGGCTGAGGGAGCAAACCGAGAGTTAAGCTGCTGTCGGTGGCCTCTACTACTCTATGAGCGTCTTGCAGCCATGGATATCTCAAACAGTTTTGGGGATGGTTCTCCTTTTGTTTGCTTATATTATTTTGAAGAACTCGTTAGATGAAATGTTGACTCTTTGTAGTATGTTTAATCTGAGATCTTAGCTTCCACCTTTGAATTCGGAGTGCAGTTTAATAGTTTCGGGAATTCTATTCAATACTGCTAGTTACGCTTGCTCCTTCGCTGAGTTAACGTTGCATAAATTTTATTTCTGTTTTCTTTCATACTTTTTGAGTCAGCAGTCGATGCTTTCACTTTCATCGGATCAGTCTTTGAATCGAACTCGGAAAGATCACGCGTCTGAACGGCACCAAAGTTGCAACGGCGAACTTGTACTGCCCTTGATAATTTGCGGTTAAGCAGATAATTAGGGTTTCCGGTTGAGATGTTGAGGACAAGGTTGTAGAAGAGAGTATTAGAGTGGTTGGTGGCTGTGTAATTGAATTGGCTGAGAGTCACGGTGAATACTGTTTAGTTTTAGGGTAAATTACATTTTCATACCTCAGGTTTGGGGTTTATTTCAATTCTTTACAACATTTTCAAAACATTTCACTTAAGTACTATTTTATTTTAAAATAATACATTCGTTACATTTTCTATCCATGGATCCGTTCTCTCCCCTCGGGACCCCGTGATCCACCTCCCTTTCCTTTCACAAAGACCTAAACTCGGGTGGTTTTATGGTAGATTCATCTTGGGGAGTTTGAGATGGGGATGAGTTTGGGATGACCTAAACTCGGGTGGTTTTATGGTAGATTCATCTTGGGGAGTTTGAGATGGGGATGAGTTTGGGATGGTTTTGTGGTAGATCCACCTAATCTCGGGTGGGATTTTTAAGGGTGGGTGATGGGGGATGGGAGAGAGGGGTGGTTGGGGTGGGATTTTGGGGTGGGTGATGATGGATGGGAGAAGGGGGCAGGTCGGGGATGGGTTTTTTTATTTTTTAATTTTTTTAATTTTAATTTTAAATTCAGGTTTAAAAAAAAAATTTAATTATTTTTTTTACCACGTGGCACACATCTGGTAGCCACATGGCATATATATGACAACCACGTCAGCACTTAACGGATCCATGGCCATAGATGGAAAATATAATAGATGTATTATTTTGAAATAAAATAGTACTTAAGGTATGAAAGTGAAATGTTTTGAAAATGTTGTAAGAAATTAAAATAGGCCCCAAACCTGAGGTTTGAAAATGTAATTTACCCTTATTTTTATCACAAAAGCTATGCCTTCAGTCAGTTTCAACCGACATCGTGTAAGTTAGCTTGACAAGGACAAGGGGTTTAATGACACAACATATTTAGCTTGGGTTTTGCTTCTTTTTATATACGGGAGATGTGATGAATTCAATAATGTAACGCTATTTAAAGACAAACTTACACATAAGATTGTAACGCTATTTAAAGACAAACTTACACATAAGATTGTAACGCTATTTAAAGACAAACTTACACATAAAATTGTATTATTAGATGGGACGTTATGTGGCGGTCAACTTGTTCCATGTATATCCTCTCATGCTCACCCCTGCCCACCCCATATCTTCCTCTCTCATGCTCCCTCAGAGCCCTAATCTCTTTTTCCGTCTTTAATCTTCCCATATCTTCCTATGGCATCGGATTGTTATGAAACCATTAACCGGAAAGGGATCCTCTCTGGATCTCTTCCACCAATCCTCCCCATCAACTAATCCGCATCCTTAAAATTTGATCCAACAACTAAAAACAAGGGTCCACCTTAAAAGTTATAAAACTTCAGCCATTGGATCAAATTTTAAGGGTCCGAAAAACCCCAGTACCAATTGTCGACTTCTAATCCTCTCAAAATGAAAAAACTCGATCATCTCTGCCTTCAATATACATGAATAGTGGGTTATCCACTCAAATTTAATCCTCTAACCGGAGTGGACTCGAAAACTCACAATTCAATCCATCAAGCGGATGCAGATTGACCTTGCCTTGTTAGATTATAATTTATGAACACCCTAGAGTAAGGGAACACCAATTCTTGGCAGGCCAAGTCCATGAATTTAACCACATTATCCAGTTGACAATCCAACAATGTTCATACGTAAATACGATGCTGTATTTATTTTCTTTCTTTTGGCCGTATTTTGTACTTATACTCGAATATAGATTCGTTATAAAATTTATGGCTCGAGTTCAGATGTGCTTTATAGGGTTCCAGTCTTCATCCAGGCAAAATTACATATAACAATAACCAGTAACGTTTACAGTAGGAAGCAAAAAATGTGAAATCAAAAACCTTGGTTTATAACTTGCACACTCTTACTCATATGTACGTATTGTTGAGAGGCTAGAACCAGAAGAAAAAAAAGGGGGAAAACCTGCCTCTGCCTGCTCCTCAATCAGCCATACATACTCGACTGAATGTGGTTCCAGGCACGTACCTCGCATTCCCCATCAAAATAATTGCAGAGCAAAGACACAAAATAGAAAAGACGAAAAACAAAATACCTATTTACGTGGTAGTTGTTTTGCTTCTGTGGCTTTGCCACACAGGCATGATGTTGATGCTAATGATGATTGGTAGGTGCATTAGGCGAATGTGGGTAGTGCCACTGCTGTCATTGTTGTAATGGGTGTAATTGTTTTTGCACGGCCTTTACAGCTGCAACTCGTGCAGCAATCGCTGCTTTATTAGCTATTGCTACAGCTCGGTTCACCCTTTCATCTACTTTGGCCACTTCATATGCTCTCTCAGCAGCTCTTTGTGCTTCCTGCACTTAAAATGGTATTCAGTAAGAAAACTCATATAGCAGTGGTAACTGGTAAGTGCTTGTTCAAATCAAATAATTAAGGTTTTGCATTCAGTCTTCACATAAATCAAGAGAGTATTTCTATTGCGGAATTGTCATTTTAGAGGAAGACCTCAGGTACCATAAAGTCAAAAGAAAAAAAGCCGGCCTAACTCTAATGATTGATAACTTCTGCAGTGGACGTAAGTGGAATTCATCCATACACAAACTTTCAACAAATTACAACAAAAATGGTATCATGAGGCTCCCCACAAACCAGATGGCAACAAATACTACAGTCTCATAAAACCAAAATCAATTGATGTAGTCTCCAAGTGTGTAATAATTCATGGTTTATGTCAAAAAATAAAGTATTCCAGTTTTTCGGAACGATATTTACCTAATATAGTATGTGAGTAAACTTGAATTGATAATTAAGTCAACAATATAAAATACAAAAAAAGTTACGCAAATCAAAACGATATTTACCTACTATCTACCGTTGTAGACCATCACATTTACAGTAGAATTTATTCCAATGAAACACTGATACCACAAGGACATAAGGGACAATTACCTGGACTGCGTTAAGCACTTTGGCATGGTTGGCAGCATAAGAAGATCCAGGTTGGTTGTTTATATCTAGCACCCCATTTTGCCAATGACCAGATTGTGTTTCCCCATTTCTGAAAGTGTACATACCAAGTCCCTGCTTTCTTCCTTCATGCCAGGCTCCTTCATATCGATGCCCGTTCCCAAACCGATATACTCCAAAACCATGCATCCTATCAGCAAAATATTCCCCAGCATATGTGTCACCATTTCTGCGTTATCATATACAGCAAATCAGCCCTGTGCTTGCAAATTTAACTTTCACTTGCATATATCAGAGGAACAAGTTTTCTTAACATATGTTGGATAAACACAGATGCAAGCACCCACACACACGTATATGACAGTGGAAGAGGGGAAACTAGATCAGTTTTCCTTTTGAAATTAAGAAGATATAAGAACAGCAGTCAAAATCCAAGGTGTCTTGTTTATATTAAAATATAAAATAAATATTAGATTTACGAGACCCTGTAGAGAATGTGTCCAAGAATGCCTCACATAAGGTATGAGATGGTTCTGAACGCCATGATGCTGAAAAATTAGACCTTTTAACCTAAGTATTCTAATATGATGCTAGCCATAACCCACATTCGAACCTAATAACCTACAACCTTGATTTTTTTTGTTAATTATGCAAAGGAACAATGAAAAAACCAACTGAAGGCCTGACCGACTTGAAACAGAGCATCTATAAATTCTTCAATGAAAAACACAAATAACTAACTACAGAGGCAGAAATCAACAAGTTTCTAAACTTGGTGCAAAATGTATAACTATTCCATTAAGCACATAATACTTCAAACCTTATTTACACCTAACTAGCCCGAAAATTCCATACCACATCCTAAGTACTGTAAACAACCGAGCATCAATACCATACCACATAGAACAACAAGGCCACTAGACGAATCAGTGTTCAATTCCAAACATCAAAATCACATACAAGAACATAGAAAACAGAACACATATACATTCGCTTAACATATCTTAAGAAAGATGGTAAGTTTTACCTGAAATGATAATGACCAAGTCCATGTTTGACACCCCACTTAAACTCGCCAACATACCGGCTTCCATCCTCGCAAGTATGTATTCCACACCCATGACACTGCCCATTAGACCACTCTCCGGCATAAACATCACCAGTGAAGAACCTATACACCCCAATTCCATGCCTCAAGCCCTGCCTATACTGCCCACGATACCGGCTACCTCTGGCCCAAGTTTCCACACCATAACCATCATACTTCTCATCCACCCAATCACCTTCATACCTCCCACTCATATGATAGTAATAAACCCCACTTCCTGAACACTTCCCTCTATCAAATTCACCCTCATAAACATCCTTGTTACTATAAACCTGCACCCAAGACCCCGAATTCGGCTTTTTGTCCAACTTGGGCTTCGACCCAATTGACCAAAGAACAGGCTGAGCGGGCTTAGAGACGCGGGAAGACGAACAAAGCTTGATTGGCAAAGAGCGGGAAAGAAACAACCGAGTCGAAACAAAACGGGGAAGTGCAACGTTGAGAGAAATCAAAAGGGCTGCCGAGAAAGCGATCACAGGAGAGAAATCGAGAACGAAAGAGCGGCGGGAACTTGTGAAGAAGTAAAGGGAAGGCAAAAAGAAGAGGATAAGCAAGCGGCAGTGGACTCTGAGCAAATGCGCACAGCGGAAATGGCGGAAAAGCTTCAGGACCAGTGATCGTGTGGCGAAGGGAATGATTGCGAGTGAAGCGGAACACAGAAACGAATGCGAAGAAGAAAAGGAAGAAGAAGAAGAAGGGCGGAAATTGAAAGGAGTGTGGCTATGGCGGTGGAAGTGAATCTGGTGGTGGTGGAGAGAGGAGAGTGTGGGAGAGTGGGATAAACTGGAAGGTGTTTGGTTCATTGCAGGATTGTAAGAGATGGGTTCCTCATAGATTTTGAATTGGGTGTGATTTTGTTAGGATTGGGCTGCTGGGTTTGGTGATTTCTAGGTCTGGGTTGCTTGGAGATGATCAAGTTGGTGGTTTGGTTTGGTGATAACATGTGGGACTAATTGGGTATTTGATGATTGAGATTTGGGTCTGAATCTAAAAGTTCTTTTGAAATTGATGCGGAAGTGATTTCTCTCAGCTTCTGCTTTTCTGCTTTTCCTTCCTCTTCCGATCTGAGTTGAATTGCATTTACATACAGATATTCTTCTTCTTCCTCTCTCTTTCTCTCTCTCTCTCTCTCTCTCTCTAGAGCTTTCTCTCTCTTCTGTGATTATTTCTGGGTTTTGTGAGATTCAGAGGAAATGGTGGATATATCAGATGAGTCGCTGCTGTTTGTTGCTCTGCGGTGGTTTTCATGTCTGGTTTTCTGCAGAAGCCAAAACCGACCTGAGGTGGTTTTTCTTCTCTACTTTATAAAGCCCCTGCAATTTACGATATTTGCTGAAATGCCACCATCCTTTCTTGTATTTGAAGACACAAGTGGCAAACCTGGATTGGATAATACTGCTGACCGTAATTTTAACCTTGTGCTAGAAGATAATGCTGAGTGTATTATTTACAAGGGATGGTGAAGAATCTTCAATGCTATCGCCTCTCTTTTGATTGATGCTGTTTACTTGTTTAACTTGAATTGACATTTCATTTGATTGTGATGCATTCCGTTTTTAAGCTTTTTTCTTTTTAAAAAAAGATGATAGCATTGAATCGACAACCGATGCGTTTTCATAGAATTATGAATACATGAATTTTGAGGAAGTTTAGTTGATATTCATCAATTCAAGTGGATTTTGATTGAATTTGACATGATTTTGATTCAATTGATTAATAACCATTGTTATTGTCAATTGTTATTATTATTTATTGAAATGGTGATTATGACTAACAAAATTATCGTATGTAATGATAGAGGCTAGAATGATGGTGTAAATGACATGTCATGATTGTCGACAAGATAGTGATAGTAAAGCTAGTGTATTTGGTCGTAGTGATAGTAGTAGGGTGGTGGTAGCTAGTCATAGATTGCATTAATTATGATGGATGGAGTTAGAAGTGAGTAAAACAAAATCAATCAAAATGGCGAGATGACTTATATATACATATATATATATATATATATAAGGAGTTTAATGCTAATGTATTTTTCGTACCCATTAGTATAAATTTATCATTATATAGAAAAAAAAAAGAATAATTCTACATTGTAGCACGTACTAATAAAATGACTCTCCTATGATAGATGAAAATTTGTTGAGAGAACTTGAGACCAACTAGATTAAGCCAATAATTATCTTCCTTTGAATATATTCTTTAGTATAACAATATATTTTACTCTAAGAGAAGGGAGGATGATTAAACCACATAACAAGCAACCTAATTTGATACCAAAGATTCATCCGTTAATAGATAAGAAAGTAAGTCGTTGAAGTTAGCTCTCAAGTACTAAAAATGGAGTGCAGAAATCAAATTCCATCCTTCCAATTCAGAATCCATGTTGCAAATTGCACACCAAATACACATACCAACTTTTCATACTCGATTTAAAAGCAGAATTTATGGAAGAAGTTATTTTTTTTTTTATCAATTTTTTGTTAAAAGGAAAGCAACACATCAACTGCGTACAAAAAATAAAAGTAACCGAATGTATACGGTATACATAACATGATGCTATATTCCAATTTCCAACAAATAAGTGCGTACATAAATCCTACTGCTCACTTGACTCCACTCGACTCGACTCTAAAGTAATTAGACATGAATATTTAGAGGCTACACGATACATTTCTGATCACAAAAGAAAATTGTAGAGATGAACTGGTTATTCTCAGAGCGCCAACAACCCTGCTTGAGCTAATAAGAAACCGAAGAAAACAGGTCGCCGGAAGCCACTACCAAGAAAATTATTAATACTAAAGCCAAACTGAACACGTTCTACAGAAACTCACCAAGACACAGCTAAAATTGAAAATGAAGCTTGTGAGTGGCCGCAAAGTTGATTGTAAGTGGATCCGAGGACACATAAAAAGGGTATCTATATTCTGACAACTTGGGGAAGTAACTCCACCTGCACTCAAGAACATTACTGACAGAGGGGAGTAAGTCTCACATGAACTCCTGCCCTGGCTGGAGCTTGAAATTTCAGCATCATGGCTTGTGAAGCTTGAATCCGAACACTCTAGGAACATAACTCTGTGATGCTTTCTGTGGCTTCAGGTGCCCGTATGTCATCAAGAACAGGTGAGGGAATGTACTTCCGAAATAGGCTCCATCAATGTCTATATAGCGTTAAGTCACTCAGAAATCAATGCAAGCATAAGTAGTGAGCATTGTGTCCGACCATCAAAATGAACCAAATGCCCACAATGATGTTATAGATCACAAAACACAAGGCAGGATATTGATAAGCGCAAGGTGCGAACAAAGTATGCAGTAAATTCATGTTTCTTAACAAAATTCCAGAATCAAATAGTATATTGCACTTGAAATTGACTACATTAAACAGCACTATCAGCAAGAAACTAACAAATATTCCCAGACAGAAAATCAAGCTGTTCAAGTTAGTACTGATGCTTAACTATATATAAAGGAAGCAGCCTACAACCCAACCCCACAACATGTAATCCTCTTCAAACAGACACCCATAACAACTATAGATGCAAGTGAATTAGAAGAAAAATAATAATTAATTGATGCATTTCATCTAACAAAGGTCTAACAAATGAAACGTAAGAAACATGGTTTCAACCTACTTTCCACATAACTTACAGTAAAATGAACTAATGATTCTTCTCATGGACAAAACCTACAAATCGAATTTAAATTGAAGAAACCCCCTGCTCAATCTAAAGTCTAAACAATTTATTAATGCTTAGATTCTGGACATATAAAAACTAACTAATGCAAGGAATAAACAACAAATATATGATGAGACATGAAAGAAGATTTTGTGCACAGCATCTTAACAAACCAGCTACTTGCTTATATGCAGCTAGCAATTGTAAATATAGGTTCGATAATATAAAGGATACTACCTTGATACTTCGATCGAGGGTAGTAAATATCTTCACACTTGGGGCAGTATATTTTTACAGTGCTTGACCGTGGGATATCTGACTGGCCAACTGGGAGGCAGGGTTGTCCGCAGCAGAAAACTCTTGGGCATCTCCCAAAATCATAGTTCTTGTACTTGTCTAGCTGTAGATCCAATAGCACAATTCTACCAAGTTACCAAATTCTACAGTCCAGAATCAATGAAACTGTCAAACAGACAATCAATAATAGAAACTTACCATGGCAGCCAAGCCTTTGCTTGTCAATATATATCGAACATGAATAAGACCGTAAAGCATCTCTGCTGCTGATTCAATCAATTCATTTTGTTCTTCTGTGAACATATCACCTGCCCAAAGTATATATCAAAATAGGAAAACAACCTTATCGGTAATCAAGGAACAGAAATATGTCTTTACATTTTAAAACTGGGTTATCTATTTATTATCAAAATATTTCTCACTACATTCTTTTCTCAAAAATTAACCAATGGAATCTTAACCTCTTCTATAAGTATTCTTTCCAACCTTTAACAAGTAAGAATTATATATCTCAGTGGCCACTGGCAACCAGCGGCATTGCCAGTGACCACAAAAACACCATGGTTAGCAATGATTGGGGGAGAGGGGTAGTGGGAAAGGGAAGGGAAGGCGGCAAGAGTTTTTTTTTTCCCGTTTTAACAGGAGGGTAAAATTGAGTTTAACATTTTTTTAAATCAGGGTTTTTAAGAGTACCTTTGTTGGATCATAAAAAATCATAATACTAAGCTGGGGAAATACACAAAAGCAGATATTAATATCTTAAAGTCCACAGAAATATTTCTAACAAAAATAAAGTTTAATCATATAGCTGCATGGAAGAGTACACATAATTGTACATAGTTGTCTAACAGAAATAAAGTTTAATGTTAAACACCATGGTTGTCCATCACACGAGATAATAAACCAAGACATAAACTTACCATGAGAAGATTCAACATCCAAAATTAAATCAAGTGCATAATCATAGTATGGCACTTGGCTGCTTAGCCCGCAGAGGTTAAAATCATCTTGTATGTAATCATCATCCACTTCACAGAAAAATTCATTTCCTCGCAAATTGCAAAACCATGAAATCCAAGATGTGTCATCCCCATCGGAACCACTAACATCTGACTCTTCACTGTCTGTCTCAGATTCTTCTACAATCAATTTAGATACATTACAATTAGTAAACTTACAGAACTGAAAGCTTATATCTATCAATGTACGTTCTAGTCATAAATCAAACTTCATTAGAGAGTACCACAATCACATATATCAATGAATTTTAATGAAGAAAAGTATTGTTATGGTTTTTAGAGAGTACCACAAATCACATATATCAATGAATTTTAACTGAAGAAAAGTATTGTTATGGTTTATAAACATTTCTCTTATACAAAAGAGACATATTCAGATTACAAGAGTAGAGTTTTCTTCAAGTTGAAAGGACACCATCAGACTCTAGCTCAAAATGAATAGATATTAATATCACAAAACGTGATATAAGACCAAACTGTTTAGCATTACTCCCTAGAAAAACACATATTCCACTACCATGACAGACTCTCGCAAAATTTCAAGCAAATCCCTAGAAAAAAAGTGCTCAGGTAGCCTCCTGGATTATGGACCTGGTGCTGGTCTAAAAGACTGTCAAAATCATGTGAGGGAAGGGATAGGACAGCAGGCTGAATAACAATCCAATTGGGCCACAAAATTACAGCATTTCTTCTATGGATAAGCTTGCTGAAGAAACACAATGATGGCATTTAATCAGGGGCAGACCTTTATGGTGAAAGACATACTTTAGTTTTAGCTCTCATAAGCAATAAATGGAAGAATGATATAGCAACGTCTGATTCAAATACCACTGACAGGCTTCAATGGATAAAACAGAATGCATATCCGTAACACGCATTGTCAAGTGTTATAATAGAATTCCTAAATGGACACCCATGGGATAAAAACAAGTATAATGCACACACCCAGCTGATATTAAGGAAGTACAAATTTTCTCTTTCAACCGAGATGCAGTCCATCTCTTCGAAGTTTATCGAAAAGCGAATCTAAGATATACAATGCTTCTTCTTCTTCTAAACTAGGGTTAATGCAACAAAGCAAACCACAGATTATAACAAAATAATGATGCTTGGCAGGCAATCGATCTATAATCTTCCCAATTAAAGAGAAACCCACAAAAAAAAGGGTACCCAAATGGTAATAAAATCGAATTAATACGAGAAAACAAATGTGAAGTAAAGAAAGAAAGAAACTTCAAACCATCGGAGCAATTGTTTTTGGTGAGAGACGCAGAGGCAGAGCGAGAGTTTCTGTGATCGGAGGGAGGCTGCTTACCACCCATAATAAGCGGCTTATCCTTGCCGTTCATTGCCCTAGAAGTGGAGGGCGAGGATCGCTCGAGCTGCTTGTCCAAGGCGTCGTTGATCCGCTGCTTCCGATCAGCGGCGGGCCCCACCACCTCCGTCGCCTTAGACCCACCCAACCCTCGCTCTCTGTACATCTCTTCTTCTTCTTCTTCTTCTTCCGCCTCCTTCGATGCCAGATAATAATCTCACCAAAACATGGTAATTTTAATTTTACCCAAAAAAAAAAATGTAAAAAAAATTGAAAAATTGAAAATTGTAAAGGGAAAAAAAACCCCTAGGGCTGAGGAACTAGGGTTTTCAGTTTTGATTGCTAACTCATACCGCCGCTGGAATTCGTTCGTTCGGGTTAAGCTAACTCAACCTCTGAGAGGAGAGAGGAGAGAGGAGAGAGGAGAGAGGAGAGAGAGTATTAGTGCCGAAAACACAGAGAGAGAGAGAGGAGAGAAAGCTTATAGCTTATAATTATATTCTGAGGGTATTATGGGCATATAGTTGGATATTGATGGACAAACGACATGAGGGAGATCTAGAGTTTCGGTCGTTTTTAGATTCTGTAGAGAGGAGGGTAGGATTTGGACACGTGTCAAGCGACAGGGGAATGTTGGGTGAATCGTCATGTGGGGCCCAATCGAGTGGGAGCCAATAGGAGTAGAGTTGTCGCCAGAGATATTTTCGCTGATTTTAAAAAAAGAAAAATCATTTATAATACAAACTCTAGTATACATATAGGGATGAATTGCTGGGAAATTTTATTTGAACTTCTATAATTTATTCCTATAATTTAAGGTTCTTTAGATATAAACTCGTACAATTTGTAATTTTTAGATTAAAACTAATATATCTTTAAACATCCAATATAAATCTAAAATTCAAATATGTTGCCACATTAGAAAATAAATGACCTATTACTTCAGATAATTTACAACACATGCCACAACCCTTCTA
This sequence comes from Pyrus x bretschneideri, assembly GCF_019419815.1. NCBI lineage: Eukaryota > Viridiplantae > Streptophyta > Magnoliopsida > Rosales > Rosaceae > Pyrus > Pyrus x bretschneideri. The sequence continues at coordinate 1,628,042 of NW_025999657.1, forward strand.
ACGTTTTCTCATACACAACCCTCCAATTTTGGCTTCAATCATGCCCACATAATATGGGCATTAAATTCTAATTACTCCTCTCGACGTTTTTTAGCCACTTATAATCATATGTATTTGAAATAAAATAATATTTTTATATTTTGTAGGTAAACCGTTTCATATATACTTTCGTCACATTATTATATGGTGTGTAACAAAATTTACGTATATTTATATGTAATATATAGGTAAATTAATGTTGTAGGTAAATTAATTTGCATGTATTAGTACATACTTTGGGCACGTTTTATTGTTACCATATGGATGTCTATGTAAAGTGATTTACCATATTGGTAATTAACTTTGAATAAAATAACATTTCTATATGTTGCCGATAAATTATTTTACATGTATTAATATATAAGGCACATTTTATTATTATTATATATGTGTGTGTAAAATAATTTGCCTATATTTATATGTAAAATATTATTATTATATATGTGTGTGTAAAATAATTTACCTATATTTATATGTAAAATAACTTTGAGGCAAATAACATTTCTTTATGTTGTAGGTAAATTATTCTCCATATATTAGCACAACTATTAGGCACATTTATTGATTCCCCACATATTTGTTAAATTACATCATATATATTGTGATCGAATCACAGTATGAATATTAATGCTTATTTCTCTTTTCAAGAATCATTAATCCACCTTTTAATCCGTATACAATTAATTGTATAGGTAAAAAATGTAATTAAGGGTATATTAGGCATTCAAAAAATGTACAATGGTGAAGTCAAACATAGTTAATTAATTTGCTTGTGTGGAGCCTAGTCAATGGGTTTTAATCATGTAAAAAAATTATGTCAGGTTTTATGTAACGAAAATTGAATTTCAAGGGCTAAAGTCATATTTCAGGTTAATTTGTTCTATACACTCATATCATTTTTAATTAAAGTATCAATATCTCTTTAAATCCAAATTTACTATCTAAACTATCCTCACAAACTCAATTCAATATGCAAATTTACACCCATTATTTTTACATTAGAAGTTACTCGGATCAGTTTCATGAAGATCCATGTTAATTAAATCTATTAATCTAGTTAAACACAGTGACATGAGACAATGAGAGTCAAACTATAAATTAACTAAATCCTAGCTAGTTTAACAAATGACGCATATTGCAGGTTTATTCCCTAGCTGGGAACAATACCGAATTATCGGACTGACACGCTTGATTCCCCTTGAGCCACCCTTTTGTCAGAGAAGCTCTACTCTTACAATAAGTAGGGTTCTGATCTCATATATAAGAGGTAGCAGTACTAGTGAAAGCATATGCAAACTCTCTTCTTCTCCTCCTCCACCTTTTCTTGTCTTTGACCTTGATAAGATGTTGCTTGTTGTTTTGGCAGCAGTAGTAGCATAAGTAGAAGTAGGTTTCTTACATGTGATGAGTAGTGTTGGAGATATGGTGGTGGTGGTGGGAGTCATGATGATGATAAAAAAGAAAAATCAGTTTTTATTTCTATGAATGTGTCTTAAGATTTTTGCCACAATAGAACGTCGAAGAAAGATTAGTGATGGTTAGTGTTTGATTATTAGGAGTGGGTTTATTGACAAATTTTACTTTTATAATTAAATTCATCTTATGCATGATGGTGATTATGCAATAGGATAATAAAGACATTTCATAATTAAAGTTTAAGTTGGGTGTAGATAGAGATTAAATGGGTTCAAATAAAATTTTTCAGTACAGATTAAGTCCTTAAACTATCACCTCAGTAAAAATTAGGTATCTGGATTATTTTTTCAATAAAATAAGTTCCTAAATTTATTAAAATTGGTAATTTCATCCCTACATTACATTCAAAGGTATCTTATCCAATTTTTTCTTAACTTAAGTCACTTTACACACTTTAGAGTGTACTATGGTTATTTTCCCACCTATAATCCCTTAACGTTTCATATGTGTTGTGAACTTAACGTCTAATTTACCCTCCAAAGTTAATTACATTATTTCTTATGTAAACTACCAATTTACCCTTCAAAGTTAATTCCCTGCACTATTTCTTTGTGAAAAAAAAGTAATTTAAAAAATAAATTATATGGTCCAAATTTAAATCCAACAGCTAAAGTAATTTAAAAAATAAATTATATGTTTCATATTCTTTCATAGTGTTCCACTAGTTTCATAGCATCGATTTAGTGATTTTCAATATTTATCGGAATCTAAACATTTTTAGGTTAAAATGTTCAGAAAATTAGATTAGGATAGTCTACATCATTCTTTTTTTTTTTTTTTTTTTAAGTTACTTTAAGAAAAAAAATTATCTTAAATTCATTTGTTAATAATCTCGGGCTAAAATTTAATCTATAAGGGTTATAGGAGAAAAACTGTTTCCAGGTAAAACGTAAATTTTATGGGTTAAAAATTTTAGATTTTAACCCAAGGGTTGGAGATGGAATTAAGAAAGAGTAAATAACATTTTACCACCTCAATTTTGGGTTGCATAACAAATTCATACCTTATCTTTTAAACATTACAATGTCATACGTCAACTTATGAATTTGTTGTAATGTTAGAACTCCTAAATTTTCTTAATTTGGGCGTTAAATGATGATTAGACAAATGTAGGGTCAACGTTTTTGCTGATATAGATGTTGAGTTTGAGCCATGTGGATAAAAGATGATAAAAAATTAATATTTATAAATATTTGAAAAATATTATAAAATAAAATATTTTCAATTTAGGCCTTTTCAAGGCAAAATGTGGATGACCCCTCGCACAGCTCGCCAAGGGTGAATGGCACTTTTGGTGATGTTGGTTGTTGGGTAATCTCTTGTTGCTTGGTATACTGCAAGATGAGTCTGAAGTTAGTTTGAAAGGTGCCTTTGTGGGGCCTTAGGTATAGGCCTTGAGGCTCACAATCAAAACTAACAAAGTGCAAGGCGTGCCATTGTTATCTTTAGGGGTGGGCACGGATCGGGCCCAAAATTGAAGGAACCAGATCGAACCTATTTGTAACACTCTGCTGATACTGAAAGGTCCTTCCCAAGTGGGACTCCACTTCCCAAAACCTCTAAGTTGAGCTCCCAATGGCAGAATTGTCTTCCATACTAACTATTATTCCTTGAAGGTTTTCAACTTCACTTTCTTGTTATAGGCTCGGCCGCGGCAACAGCTTTCTTCCCTTCTTGGATTTTGTTCAAGGCTTCAATTTGGGCTACATATAAATCTTTAACTCCTTGACACATAGCTTGAAGGTATTCCTTACTATGTAGACCAAACTGACTTTGGAGTCTGATATAACTAACACTGATTGACATAGGAAGCACAACATCATGTTCGATGGTTAAAGCATAAGAAGTAGTTCTAGTTTCTGCCTGCTTTGAGGTTCTATAAGCCCAAAAAGTGTCTCTTAACTTTTCATGCCATTTCTCTGGACTATCTGCCACCATTCTCTTAATAATATTTACTAAGATCTTGTTGTTGGGCCCCTGCTTGACCATTTAATTAGGGGTAATAAGGGTTAGATTGGATCATCTTTATCTTGAACTTGTTTGCAAATTCCTCTACTTCTTTCGAGATAAAAGATGGCCCATGGTCTGTAACAATTGTCTCAAGCACCCCATATCTATGTAAGATCTTGGTTCGAATGAACTTCTTGACAACAACTGAAGTGATAGTTTTCACAGCTGAAGCCTCTACCCATTTGGTAAAATAGTCTGTTACCACAATTATGAAAGTGCGCCCTTTACTACAAGCTGGGTAAATTTGCCCGATGAAGTCCATTGCCTACCCTCAGAAAGGCCAAGGCTTCACCATATGATTTAAGGGTACTGAAAACACATGTTGGAGGGGTCTATGTCTTTGACATTCTTCACACCCTCGGGCATAAGCTTTGCAATCCTTTTCCATCTCGGGCCATAAATAACCATATATTCTCAGCAACCACCTTATTTTGGTTCTAGCTTGATGTGCTCCACAGATACCTTTATGTACTTCAGCCATCACTCTCATCGATTCTTCTTGGCCTAAGCACTTTAACAAAAGTATATCTAGGGTTTTTCTTAGTCGAGTTTTATCCCATATAACAAACTTAGTTGCTTGTTGTCAATTCTTCTTACTTGTGGGAAAAAAAGAATCATTCAAGTATTGGATGATGGGTGTTCTCCAATCTTCTGTCTCAAGTTCTTTGGTCATTATATCTAGGCTGAACCCTCTCTCAAAGATAGAAGGGAGATTTCTCCTTTGTACTTCCACATCTATCTTGAACCTTCTTTCTTGGATTGGTGCTCTAGAATCTAATTGTGCCATCTCATTGGCAATTGAATTTAATTATTTGGGAATATGACAAACTGAAATCTCAGTGCCCCAATAACCCAATAGCTGAGTAGCGGCCAAGTAATAATATGCCACGGTGATGTGTTTGTACTTGTAGTCTCCATTTAGCTGGTTGATCACCAATTCTAAATCACCAAACACCTCAACTTCAATTGCCCCCAACTCTATCAAGATTTCCAAGCCAATTATCAGTGCCTCATACTCAGCCAGATTGTTGGTAGTATCTTAATCATCTAGAAGGAATGAATAACAATATCGAACACCCTCGGGATCAATAATGACAATCCCAAACCCAGCAGCATGTTAAGTGCAAGATCCATCAAAATACAACCTTCAATGAGTGATCTAGAAGCTGGTTATCCTCTTTATCTCTTGCTGAATCCATTCTTCTTTGCCCGAGAGGGCCTTGCTTAGTGGGATCTAGAGACTGGCCACTTCTAGAGTTCTTGGGACATTGATAAATTCTTCTTGTGATTCTTGGTGCTTGGCCAAGAAGTTTGCAACTGCTTACTCCTTTATTGCTCTTTGAGGGACATATTGAAAACTGAATTTTCATAGTGCTAGAATTCATTTTCCAATTCTTCTAGGTAGCATTGGCTTTGAAGGCATATTCTTGATCACATCAGTCTTGGCAATAATATGGATGTGACAAAGCAACATGTAATGCCTCAACTTGCAGGTTGTGAAGTATAAGGCCAAACATAGCTTCTCAATTGGGGAATATCTTGTCTCCACCTCAGTAAGGATCCTACTAAGGTAATATACTGCTTGCTCTTTCCCTCCTTTGTTGTTTTGAGCCAACAAGCTTCCTATTAACTTTTCAGAGGCAGAAATATAATGCTTTAAAGGTTTTCCTCTTTAAGGTGGCATGAGTATTGGTGGAGAGGCCAAGTAAACCTTTACTTTATCAAATGATTCTTGGTGTTGTGGGCCCCACTTAAATTCTTTTGGTTCTTCAACCTTAGTAGAGGAGTCAACGGCTGAATCTTGCCCGCCAAGTTAGCAATAAATCTCCTTAAGAAGTTGATTTTTCCCAACAGCCTTTGTAACTACACTTTGTTGGTAAGGGATAATGACTTCATTATTGCTCAAGCTTTATTTTGTCTACCTCAACCCCTTTTTGATGAACAAGGAATCCCAAAAAGTTGCCCAATCTGACTCCAAAAGCACATTTTTTAGGATTCATTTTCAATTTATGGGTTATCATTCTGGTTAAGGCTTGTTTGAGGTCTTCCAAGTGTTGCTCTTTAGTTTTGGACTTCATAACAATGTCATCAATGTACACCTTCAGAATATGGCCGATTAAGTCATGAAAAATGGCATTCATTGCTCTTTGATAAGTTGCACCAGCATTTTTTAGTCCAAATGGCATGACTACATATTCATATGCTCCCATATGTCCTAGGCAACTAAAGATTGGTTTATGTATAGCTTCTTTAGCCATTTTTATTTGATTATAAACAGCATTCCCATCTATAAAAGACAGAACTTTGTGTTTTGCAACTGCATCTATGGATAGGTCAGCCATTGGCATTGGATATTCATCTTAGGCGTGACTCCATGAATCTTTCTATAGTCAACACAACATCGAACTGCATTAGTTACAACTTTTAATACAGGTACAATGTTGGCCAACCACTCAATATACTTGGTAGGCCTAATAAATCTAACATTTACCAGCCTCTCAATTTCTTCTTTGACATTTTCTTCAATCTCTTTTGACATTCTTCTGGTAGTTTGCTTCACAGGTTTATATCCCTCCTTAATAGGCATTCTGTGTTATACTAAGGTGGAATCTAAACCTGGCATCTCAGTGTAATGCCAAGCAAAACAATCTTTAAATTCATGTAAAATGCCTACTATCTTTGCCCGATCACCAGCTTCCAATAAGCCACTGAGTTGTATGGGCCTTGGATCCTCCTAAGTTCCCAAATTAATGGCCTCTACGGGGTCTTGTTCTTATAGCGCTGGCTTATCAGGCTCGGTGCACGAAAATTCAACTGACTCTGGACTCTCAGGCACACCATATGGCCAATCCAAGTCATATATACACTCAACCATGTGTATGGCTGCTTCTACCTCTTCTATAAAAAAAAACTTTTCTTCTTCTTCTCTGTTCTGCCTGCTTGAAGCCTCATTTTCCCACTCTGCCTCTTTTTTGGCTGAGCTCTCTCTCACTTTTCTTCTCTCTTCCATATACCAACAGCCTTTTGATTAATGACCTGATTGCAACTACTTGTCATTCCTTATTTGTTATTACATCATTAGTGTTGGCAGGCTGAGAAAATACGAGGTCTATCTCATTCCTCCTTAGTAAGAAACAATCTTTGCTCTAAAAGCTTTTGGGCTGTTACCTTAGTTAGGCGGTCGTTCTCATCAGCTCATAGACACTGTAAAATCCCAATATTGGGGTTATAGAAGCTTACCTTTGCCACATTGGCTGTGGAAAGAAATGGCCGCGACTCAGCCTTCACCATCTCCCAAAATCCTGGTTCCTCGGACTTGGCCTCATGGTAAACTACAACTTGCTGATGCAAAGTGGATAACACAGACAGACTTTGGTGAATCTAATCCCTGTCAAGCAAAGCTCCATAAATAGAGCTACTATCCACCACAAAGAAAGCTAGCATAATTTGCTTGGACCCCCAGGTCAACCTCTAAGGACAGTATTTCATGTGTTCTAGTAATGGTCCCAGAGAAATTGGAAACTGTCAGGTCAGTAAGAATAAGATCTTCTTCACCTCTACCTAATCTCTTCATTTGTTTAAATGGAAGAACAATGACCGTAGCACCACTATCAATCAATACCCTTTTGAAGGGTACTCCTTCCAAATGAGCAATCATATATATGGGTTTGAGATGGTTGGCTAAGGCCAAACTCTATCTAGTGAACATTATTCGGTCTGAATATATCCTCTTAAGTTCCTTCTTTGTTGGTTTAGGCAAACCTGTCATGCATGTTTCTCTTTTCTCAGCTTCTTCAATATTAACAAGTGTCATCATTGGTTCTATTGCCATGTAATCACCCTCCATCGTGGCAAGTTAATTAGGTTCGGCGCAAAACATGGCAGATAGAACATAAGTCATGTTTACGTGGAAGTTGCTAGGTCTAGATGAATCTTCCTTTTTTCCTCCAAGTTGACCTACAAATTCATCTATCCATGCATATGCATGTTTGGGCAACATTAACTCGAGCACCTCATATTCTACGGTTATGTCAAAATTAAGTAATTGTCTTGGCATTTGACAAGGTATATCTTTCAGTACAGATGGGGGTATCCCTCTCTCGGGGGAAATGGTCCCAAAACACAGAGGTTATAACCTCCAACCTGGTGTAGGCATCATGACTACACTTTCCTAAGCTCTCCTTAACACTCTGTATTTGCCTGGATGGGGATTTTGAGGTACATGATCTCCTTGTCCCTTCATCTTACTATTAGCCCTCTTTATCTCATTCTTACTCATCCATAAGAGTTACCATCCTTGCATAGCTTTTTCAAACTTGAGATTTCCAAAAGCTTCTATAATGGTGGAGATCTTTAATGAGTTCATGTGGGCCCTATGCTACATTTGGACCCTTCTGATCATAGATGATCCTATTTCTTTATCTGGTTTGTCATCCTTCCCAACTATATACTATTTACGACCTAGTCGGGCTCCTTCTTAGTAACTAGAGGAATTAAGTTCCTGGACTTTTCTCTCCATCCTTGCCTTGAACTGCCATGATAACTTGGCTGAGGTGGCCTTACTTCTACCCAGTTTGGCATCTTAGCTTCCTTATCCTCAGTTTTTCAGAGGCTTCATAGTTTCTGAATACCTCTTAGGTTCAGAGTCGCCACCTAACCTTTAGAATACATTCTTGGAAGTTTCCTTTTCTACTGCCCACACAACACCTTTGCAGGCATCATATTCTTTTTTCTCTATTCTTTTGATTAATTCTCAATCAATGATTGCTCCTGATGCTGGCACCTTGAGCTCGCACTCACACTGGCACTTGCTACACAACACTACTCCCTTAACCACAGCTGTCTGTGGTCTGTCAGGCAAACCTCTAACTCCTTCTGTAGGCCTAGCAATCTATTTTCTTTGTCCTTTAGCTTCTTAGGTAGCCTTTGCCTTCCCTTTCTCTACCCAGTTCAGCTTAATCATGTTTATTGGGGCTTCTGGGAAGGGATATGTATCTATCATCATATTTGCCTAAGGTTTCTTCGGCAACAGGTTTCCCTTAACAATCAGGTTCTAGATCCAATCCTTGAATTGTACACAGTTGATGATAGAGTGATTAAAAGTGTAATGCAGCTTGCAGTACTTCTTTCCTCTCAACTATTCGGGCTTAGGCATCTTTTTGGTACTGTCGGGCACAATCACTGTTGCCCACACCAATTCTTCATAAATATATGTCGCTTTAGTCAAATCGAAAGAATAAGCTTGGTACTTGGGAAGCTTCATGGGCACGAATCCTCCATCATTCATCACTACTTTTTGATATTTCACTGGCTAAACCAACCCCTTCACCATTAACGGTTTGAAAAGAGTGGTCATCTCGGCCACACACATCTTTATTCCCTCTCCTCCATTGTTATCACTTTCTCCAGGCTCATGACCTTCAAACTTCAACTGGTGAATTGCAGCTTTGTTTTTGTAGAAAGAAGGCACCTTGGATGAGTGCTTCACTTATTGTTCTTCAATCAACAACTTTTCATACTTCGTGGCAGCAATTACCAACTCTTTTAGCTTATTAAATTGCATATCATAAAACTTCTTTCTCAAGAACAGTCTCAATGCATTTTAAGCAATGGATATAAGTTAGGCATGGTTGATAGGGAATTAGCACCTCATCCTTGTCTTCCTGAACCTCATCATGAAATCCTCTGTGGACTCGTGCTCATATTGTTTCACCTCAACTAGGTTGTTGATTGTCATCTCGGGCTCCACCCTATAAAACTGCTCGTGGAAAGCCATCTTCATCTGTCCCCAGTTGGCAATGGAATTTTGGGGGGAGGGGGGTAATAGAAAATACCACTGAGATGCTAGGCCTATTAATGAATTCCCAAACAACCTCAACTTTGTAGTTAGGATTGTCTTCAAATGCCACACAGTAGTTGGAAAACTTGAAGATGTGGCCTCTAGAGGACACATTACAGTCCTCCCCACTGAAGGTTGGGAATGCGGGCATCTTGAAGTTAAGGGGAAAAAGGTTCTGCTCATCAATATACTCAGGGTAGGGCTTCTAGTAGGTGATCATGAATAGTAGGCGAGCTTGTGGTTGGGCATTCTGGACCACCATCATTTTTAGCTCAGCCAACTCATTTCTAAATTGCTAATTAGCTGCATTGTTATGCGGAGTGTAAGGAGGTCCCCACTTTGGGCTACGATCATTACCCAAGAAAGTCTCATTCTTTGGTTTAGGTTGTCTCCACCTGGCCTCTCCTCCCTTATCAGCCAATGGTGGTTGCCTATAAGGAGAAGGCTTGCCTGCAGCTAGGGTCACACTTTTCCCACTGGATTATCCAATTTGATAAGTCATCCCATACTTCTTTCTATCTTGCCCGACCTGCCCCTACTATCTGGTGGAAATAATAGAAGGTCGGGCAAATCTTCCTTTAGGATCTTTTCTACTCCTGGCTAATTGGTTCCAAGTTCCACTTTCTTTTTCCCCTATCATTTTTTTTTCTCAAGCAAAGGAAATAAAGGAATCACTGGTTCCTTCTCAGGATTTGTTTCTCTCATCACCTCCCTAGCATAACCCTTTTTTGGGGTAGAATACTTCAGATCTAATCTTCTTTGTAGACTCCTTGTAAGAGAACAAAGTTTACTCACTTTTCCTCTGGTCTCTAGAGAAATTTTCTTCATACTTTTCAACATTTGCACCATGGTGGCTTGCAAGTTTTCATTGGTCACTTTTCCTCCTGACTTTTCAGGTAAAGTCGGCCTTTTCAAAATAGTTGATCCTCATAGAGAGGGGAAATCTTCTAGGTGGTTTGCCATGTCTGACCTTGGTAGACAACAAGATGGCCCGTATTCTGTGTTATACCTGAAGGTTCTCTCATTCCTTATTCTTCTTGGCATACAAGAAACTGGATCCCACCAGGCGTGCCAAAACTATGTTCAAGGAAAAAGGTGGATAACCCTCGCATAGCTCCCCAATGGTGAATGGCACTTTTGGTGATGTTGGTCGTCGGGTGATCCCTTGCTGCTTGGTATGCTGCAAGATGAGTTTGAAGTTAGTTTGAAAAGTGCCTTTATGGGGCCTTAGGTGTAGGCCTTGAGGCTCATAATCAAAACTAACAAAATGCTAGGCGTGCCATTGTTATCTCAGTATAACAGATGTTGAAATATATGTGTTTTGAGTGGTTACTTGCGCCCCAAGTTACTCAACTTCTTGTTATCAAAAGATTGTCACGGATGAGTTAAATCTACATTAAGTTCTTTTTCTTGCCTTGTAAACAAGGACTTTAATTCATAATCTTGTATGTTCGAATGAAGGGAGTTAAGAGCCCTTTTAGACCATTTCCTTGATTTGAGTTGTTCTTAATGAAAACATATCTATTAAGTTAACCAGATCCGGATGCAAATGAGACTCTTAAGTAGAAAACAGATGGAAATAACTTGAATATATGCTGAAAGGTACATTAAACGACAAATCTATTAATTTAGGGGACAAACAAAGAGACTCGGGTAAGATTTCACCTTGTCGGGCAAGGTTGAATATCTTGTAGCCACTTATCTTTGAGTTTACATGGGTTGTATGCTAAAAGGGATGGATGTAAACAGGTTTTACACGAGGGAATCGATACTGCAACACTAGGGAAGGTAGCGGCGCTTTTAAACTAGACAAAAGATAGCTTTTCTAAGGAGATTATGACTAAAAAGACTGAATCGAGGTTGGTTTCAGCTTTTCTGGATGCAAATCTGGCTTGAGAGCAGAGTTTGTATGTTGTTTGATTGGTTGTTTGAGTGTCCTTGTGTCTGTTGTCTATTCTTCCTTTTATAGGCGATTTGGCCCCACTGTTAGAGATTTGTTCTTGGCCAAGAGCTCTCAGAGGCAATAAGTCATCATGTATTTACACCTTTATGCCATTAGAAAGTGATTTTTGGCTGGTAGTGAGCTGGTATCTGTTAGTTGTCACTTCAGTCATAGGTTCATGGCTTATGCCTTGACTGAGAGGGCTTTAGTTTGTTTCTGGGCTCGATGCTGGGCTTCAGACAAGTCCTCATTTGATTTGGCATTCCTTCATTCAAGCCTAATATTAAAATATTAACCCAAACACAGCTCTTCCCCACCATCATCTCAGCTGTCATCCCACCATCACTGCAACTCCTCATTTCTCTGCCCCTTTCCTCCCTTTGTTCACTTTTACCTCATTTACCTCCTTATTCTCCTACAACTTCCTCTGTTTCCCAAACCAGCCTAGTTTCTACAACGATGGTTGCTCCACCTCCACCTGACCCGTGTTTTTAGAAGGGTTCTCTGAGTAGCATTGATAGACGCATAGTTATTACATTTATTACTCTTAAACTTATATTCGTTAGTGCTATAGTGTGTCGTTTTCGAGTTAATTAGAGTGATTTGCTTAATTATTTAATAATTTGGCATGTAGATGCAATATTGGCCAAGAGTGAAATATTAAGACAATGCCAATGAAGTGCTGAGAAGTTAATATCTTTTCGTATCATATCATACTAACTTTTGGTAAATTGGATGTTAATTATCTTTTGGTTTTCTAATTGGTACGGGCAGAGAGCAAAGAATAGCTGCATCGAATTTGGTTTTTAGTCTTATTTTATGCAATTTTTCCTTCTTAGAATTACCATGCACGTCTTTGTCATGGGGTTCTTAATTCTTAGCTAAGGCTAAGAGGAAGCCCTAATTATGACTACTTTAGTTATTTGATTGTTTGATTTATGGATTCAAATTGATGATTAATTTTCATTCACTAGTTTAATTGCAATTTTGATATTTGGTTCTTTGTGCTTGATCATAGCCTAGGATTTTGATATTGAAATTATATATATGCATATGAATTTATTTCAGACCATGAATTGGATTCTATCGATGCTTTGTGAATGAGAATCATGAACTTATATTTTGATCCGATCGTAGACGAATATTGGTTTATGTGGTTTCCCAAGTTGATGAGTAGTTAATTTATTTCTCACTACACTTAATTGGATTTTTGCTTTTTTGTGTATACCGAACCATGGATATATAGACCGTAGGAATAGTTGAGTTTAAGCCTAACCACGGTAAAATTCATATCTTTTTGAGAAATTAATGTCATGTGTGCCTGACCACAGACATATGTATGGAAGTTGTTTTTGTTAAATAGATAATTCATGAGTTGACAATTGGATATTAAGGTATGACAATTAATGGTGGAATCAAAGCCTTAGTGTTGTCTTACATTTGTTCTCAATCATATCTTTGTTTAGTCATTATTAATTTTAATTCTTCTTCGATACAAATCTAATCTTTATTTCAATTCATTAAGAAATAGTTATGGGATTAAATTGTTAAATCAACTCCAGTGGATTTGATCTCATATTTACATATTTTCACTACAACTGATTCGTGCACTTGCGATTAAATTTGGTTTGAATTAATCTAGGGTAAACTACACAAAACTACCTCAACTATGGGTCGAACCACAATCTCATACCTCATCTTTTAAAAATTACAATATCATACCTCATCTTAAGAATTTGTTACAATGTCACACCTCTGTTCTTTTTTCTATTAATTTTTCTGTTAAATGCTTGTTACAATGTCATACCTCCATTAATTTTTCTACTAATTTCTCCGTTAATTTTTCTGTTAATTTCTCTATTACAATGTCACAGCTCCGTTAAAAATTGCAATGCCATACCTCATCTTAAGAATTTGCTACCATGTCACACCTCCGTTAATTTTTCTGTTAATTTTTCTGTTACAATGTCATACCTCGTCTTAAGAATTTGTTACAATGTCACACCTCACCTTAAGTAAATTGGATTTATGCTTGTTTGTGTATACCAAACCATGGATAATCTGATAATTCATGAGTTGACAATTGGATACTAAGATATGACAATTAATGGTGGAATCAAAACCTCAGTGTTTTCTTACATTTGTTCTCAATCATATCTTTGTTTAGTCATTATTAATTTTAATTCTTCTTCGATACAAACCTAATCTTTATTTCAATTCATTAAGAAATAATTATAGGATTAAATTGTTAAATCAACTACGGTGGATTCGATCTCGTATTTACATATTTTTACTACAATTGATTCGTGCACTTGCGAGTAAATTTGGTTTGAATTATCTAGGGTAGATTATACAAAATTACCTCAACTATGGGTCGAATCACAATCTCATACCTCAACTTTAAAAAATTACAATGTCATACCTCATCTTAAGAATTTGTTGCAATGTCATATCTCTGTTAATTTTCTATTAAATGTTGACGTGGCTTGAAATGGACCCACCCCCTAACCTAACTAGATTCAAACATTACTTAAATATTAAAAAATTAAAACTAAAATCGTTTAAATATTTTTATACAAAAATGTGGGACCGACCCTAACAAACCATCACCATTCTTCCCCAATCCATCAACAAATCTCGCCCATCTCCGGGCGCCCCAACCTCACCACCTACCTCTACCACATCGACCTCGCATTTTTCTTGCTCTACTTCCCTTCCTTTCACCTCCACATCAAACCCTTTCTCTTCTGCTAGATTTTTATCAAATTTTAGGGTTTTTCTGCAAATCATTGAAATCTTGAATCCCTTGTGGAGTTTTCTTTGGAAAGTTGATGTTTTTGGCATTTGATTGATTAGATTTGGTGGAAATTAGGTGCTATGAAGAACAAGGATTGCAAGGAGGAACGGAACGGTGGTGAGATTGAGGTGCCCGGAGATGGGCGAGGTTCATCGGTGACTGGGGAAGAAGAGTGATGGGTTTGTAGGAGTGGGTCCCATATTTTTTTATAAAAATATTTAAATGATTACATTTTTTTATTTTTTTAATCTAGTGGGCAAGAGAATGGGCCCCACCACAAGCTATATCAACATTTACAGATAAATTAACAAAAAAACTAATAAAGATATGACATTACAACAAATTTGTAAGATGAGATATGACATTGTAATTTTTTAAACCGGATGTATGAAATTGTGGTTCGATTCATAGTTTTGGTAGTTTTGTGTAATTTACCCTTTAATCTATTTATTAGGTTAGTTTAAATTCACATCATGCACCACGAACAACTGTCGTCAATTAGGTTAAACCACCTCACCCCCTTCTAGATATCCTAGATTTAGTCCTAAATCCCAACCTCAAATATATTGGGAAAACTACCAAACGTTGTCTCTTACTCTTAGCTTCCTCAGCGCCAAACCAGTCGCGATGAAGCATGTGGGTTCCTCTGGTTCGTTGCCAATACCCACCAAGCTTTACAGGAGTGTCAGTCAATTTCACTGGGCAAATGGGTAGCTGAGATAAGGCTCCCTATGCGATTGTATTTGGAGGTCAAGAGGCTCGGCATGGAGGAGGGACCTAACAAGCAGATGATGACGGTGATGATCCAACCGTCATTGATTGGGTTCATGCCATATGAAGAATCCAACTCCAACTCCCAATTCGCCAGTCTCATTGTTCAAATCGGCCACCAAATTGTGTGTTTTCATGATGGGTTTGAAGGAATCAAAGTTTAACCCAAACAAGTCAGAAAAACCAAAGAAAACAACATTGAAATTCAACAAAAAAAAAAAAAAAAAACAGCACAGAAAGTTTTTCTTTGTGAAATTCAAGGTGGAGGAGTAATTTATTAATAAATTATTGTAACTTGTAGTTATATATTTTAAATAAATTTTCTTGTTTGGCATTCTTAAATAATTAAAAGTATTTTTATTTTTATTTTGCCACGTGACTCAAATTTGATGATCATGTCAGCAAACAAGTAGGACTTACACTTGCCACGTCATCAATTAGCAGTCAAATTGCCACGTCGTAAATTAATGTACAACAATACAATGATCAAAAGATAAGGTATGAGTTTATGTGACCCAAAGGTAAAATGTAATTTACCCAATAAGAAAGTATTAAAGGTCATTAAGACCATGACCAATTCTTGTGTTAAAATCCAAAATTTTTAACCCATAAAAATTAAGTTTTTAATCCGCAAACAGTTTTTTTACTCCAACCCTTTTTGGTTAATTTTTTTGTCCGATATTATTAAAAAATGAATTTAGGCTAATTTTTTTTAAAGTAACTTACAAAATTATGTGGTCTATCATAATTTAACTTATGAACATTTTAATAAAAATATTTAAATCATAATAGATATTGAAAAATCACTAAACGAACACAATGAAACTTATAGAACACTATGAAAAAATATGAAACACATGATAGAGATGCATAATACATATAAAACACATGAAACACACAAAACACATATGAAGTGTGCTAATGTGTGAATGTGTTGGTCTTTCCTTGTTATAAATTTTAGTGTGCTAGGAAGTAATGGTCTTTCTTTGTTGAAAAATGATATTTTTTTTTTAAATTACAACAATTAATATACCATAATTAATAAACTACATAAAATTATTACAACGATAATTAATGAATTACATAAAATTAATACAAGCTATAATAAGTAATGCAACTATTACTAACATAAGAATATTCATCATCATCACTTGGTTGACTTAAGCCTTGACTTGGTGGTGGATTGGTGGTGAACTTGGGATATAGGCATGAGATGGATAACCATCTTGAAAGATATTCCTTGCAGCATCCTTTCACATAATTTTCTTTTTCTTATCATGAAAGAACTTCTTCCTATTTGGAGTGTATTTGTTGAGGTCTTCAATCTTTACATCAAAACCAAACCTTTCTTGCTCAATTTCTGATTGCTTCTCAAAGGCCAAGCGCAATCGGACTTTTTGTTCCTCCCAAGCCTTTCAGCGTTCAGTCAATTTTCAAATCTGAAAGAAATCGTTGTACAAATCGAATCTTGCATCTTCCATTTTCTCTTTGCTTCCTTTTGCATATCTCTTTCTGGAGGATAGCTAAGAATCGGAATAGGATTGTTATTGGTGAAATTGGATGCCTTTGCCTTTAACGTCTTGTTTGTTCTTATGTTTTATTGTTATTGGTTTATTTATTTTCTTAAACTTTCAGCAATTTTATCCTTTAATATTAATCTTCACAACCAATATTTCTTTAATTTTCTTGCTCAATAGTATTCTCAATTTCATTTGTGCGTTAAGTGGTTAGTTATCAAATTAAATTACCGTTCCTTGTGGGATTTGACTCCATATTTGCACTTGTATACTATCTACGAACTATGCACTTGCGGATAAACATGATTAAAATTAATCTATTTTAAGTTGTTCTAATTTACGCATCAAATACAAAACTAAAAATTAAATAAATGGGAATTTATGTCGTTAGATTCAATGAAGTTGTGCCATCTGATTAAACCAAAGAACCGTTGGGCTCATTACTCTCCCCAACATGCCCACGTGTGTGAGACCTATGCATGTCTATTTGAAAAAGTGGAAGGCATGGGGTACGTAAATTCTATGCGTCTTGGAGAAATCTGAACACGTTTAGTCGCACCAGTGGACCAATCCACTAAACCAGTCTCAATTCCTAGTCGAAATTTGTCCCAAAATGAGTTTTAACTCAAAATTCATTTTTGACCTAAGGATTAGAGCAGGTTGGGGTTGATTTAAAACCTAAAATTTGAGTTTTACTCCAAGAGTTGGAGTAGGTATAAAGGAATGGAGCTATCTCAAATGTGCATATTAGGAATGAAAAAGCTCACATGTGTAATAGCATCAACAACGAAGTATGTCAGTCAATAAATATGCCTCCACTTCACACATAGGAAAGAGGATGTCAGGTTGTCAACCATCGAAATGTCTTCAATAATTATCTAATATTACACGGCGTGCAATATTTGTTCTGAAGTGTATCAATAACAAGTTTAGAGTCTTCCTGTACGCTGATTTTTATTTGTACATTATGATTTTGAAACTTATTATAAAAAGTGTGTCTGACTTTATATCCAGGTAGTTGTCAAATTCTGGGCCTTCAAACATTAGTGGGATTTAAGATAAAGCTATGATATTATTCTGAAAATTTTCTCATACGCAACAATTGCTTATGAGTTTTACTTGTCATGCAGATTTAAAGGATGTGGACTTATAAACTGGTAAGTTTACCCTTAAGCAACTCGAAGATGGCACAATCAACTTTGACCAAGTCAATAAGATTGGTGAAGGTGGTTTTGGTTATGTTTATAAGGTATTCTTCGAAATGAATATTTTTTTTTCCCTAATTGGATTAATAATAGTCATCCTAATTATGGTTAATTTCTCCCTTGTGAATAGATTTGTTTTAACTATCTTAGTTAAATGCAACACATCCACGCAAATGAAACCATAATAGCTATGAAGCAACTTTCTTCCAAATCAAAGCAAGGAAATCGTGAATTTGTGAATGAGATAAGTATCATTTTTGCATCTGCAACACCCTCATCTTGTAAACCTACATGGATGTTGTACTGAAGGAAATCAATTATACCTTGTTTACTAGTACATGGAAAATAATAATGCTTCCATGCTTTATTTAGTAAGCATCACTTTTATATGCCTACATTTTCTTTGGTCCATGCATATGGTATAAGAAATTTTATGCCCCAAATTATGACGGATTTTGATTAACTTGACAAATTGAAAGGGTAGCAAAAGAAAGTCGAAGTTGGATTGACCAATGAGGCATAAGAGGTGTAGCATAAGGGAATCAAGCTCAAAGATTATTCATAGAGATATCAAGGCCACTAACATTGTGCTCAATAGACATCTTAACCCAAAGATATTGGACTTTGGATTAGCCAAACTTGCCGAAGAGGATAAAACACATATAAGCGCCCATGCTGCTGGAACTTTATGAGTCCCTATGTTTTTAACTTCTTATATTTGCTCTTACAATAGTTATGGGGATTTTTAGATTTTAGGGCTTAAAAAAGATTTTTTTTTAGATTTTAATTTGGATGGTTTTATAAATCTAATGTAAGTCCTATTTTTAAAACCTACCATATTTAAGTATTTATAGCACATTATTATTTATAACTTACCATTCGAACTGTCTATTCGTCGATAATTAATATATATTTTTTTTTTGTGCTTCAATTATATAAATAGATAAAACTTATTAAAAATCAATTTCTTATAATTAAAAAAAGTCCACAACAATATTAAAAACAATTAATATACATACATACATATATATATAAACCTCATTGGTACGGAAGTATCAACACACAAGTTTCAATATGATTATATCGATACATAAGTTTCGGTACAATGCATCAGTACATAAGCTTCGGTAGGATTGCATCGACATATAAGTTTCAACACAAATGTATCATTACTTATGTTTTGGTATGAATGTATCGGTACAATTGCATCGCCACAAGTTTTGATACGAATATATCGGTACATAAGTTTTGGTACAAAATGTCTCGGCACATAATTGTAGTACATACATAGGTACATAATATGCATATACATATATAGAGAAATTTACGCACAATGAAGGATATATGATATATATATATATATATATATATATATATATGGCTTTTTCATTCTAGGAAATTACTAATAATTGTCAAATAATATTTTATTGTTTGTAAGGATCAATATATAACCTACATACAAAAGCCCAAAAATTATTACAACCTTAATTTATATTTGATCGTTACAATTAAATGGCAAGGACTAAAGTTAGTTTTTAATCTTATACATGGTTTTATTCTAAAAGTAATCTTCTTCAATGATTGAAATAGAATTTTCTAATAGTTATATTACAGCATATCTATAACTATTGTACTGATATCATGATTTTATAACTTTGCAGTGGATAAATGACGCTAGAATATGAAATTTAGGGTAATTGACTAATCAAGCAGATGTTTACATCTTTGGAATTATTCTTCTAGAGGTTATTAGTGAGAAGAATAACTCAACTCAAAATGCAAAAAGATTTTATACTCTTTATTAGGTAACTTCCCAATTGAATTTTAATTTTGATTTTGTTGATGTTTTTTACTATCATATAGAAGTTTTTTATTTTTTTATTTTTTATATTCTTCTTTGTTGAAAGTTTACGTTATTTTTAAGATACATAAGCTATTTTCTTCCTTTCATATTGTTAGGCACATGTTCTCAAATCGGAAAGGAAATTGATGAACCTATTGCATCCAAGGTTGGGCTTAGAATTCAACAATGAAGAGTAGATGGCTACAATCAATGTGGCTATCCATTACTGTAATTCCACTTCAAAGCTTAGGCCTACCATGTCTGCAGTTGTGAGCATGTTTTAAGGCAAGGCTACTGCTTAAAAGTTCATATTAGACGCCAATCCCTCAACAAGTAATGAGATGGAGCCAACAGTGAAGAAACTTTTCTAGTTCTGTTTGAGAGGGGGTGCTGAATCAATTGAAGGGTCATAGAATGATTCATCTGCAACTTTTCATGATATTCTTCAAAATGAATAATTTTTTTTTTCTTCTAATTGGATTAATAATTGTGATCCTAATTATGGTTAATTTCTCCCTTGTGAATAGATTTGTTTTAACTATCTTAGTCAAATGCAACGCATCTTGGGAAATGAAACCATGATAGCTATTAAGCAACTTTCTTCCAAATCAAAGCAAGGAATAGTGAATTTGTGAATGAGATATGTATCATTTTTGCTTTGCAACACCCACATCTTGTTAACTGTATATAGATGTTGTATTGAAGGAAATCAAATATACCTTGTTTACAAGTACATGGAAAACAGTAATGTTTCCCATGCTTTATTTAGTAAGCATCACCTTTATATGCCTACATTTTCTTTGGTCCATGCATATGGTATAAGAAATTTTATGCCCAAAATTATGATTGACTTTGATTAACATGACAAACTGAAAGGGCGGAAGAAGGTCAGTTGAAGTTGGAATCGCCAATGAGGCATAAGATACATATTGGTGTAGCACAAAGGAATTAAGCTTGAAGATTATTCATAGAGATATCAATGCTACTAACATGTGCTTGAAAGACATCTTGACCCAAAGATATCGGACTTTGAATTGGCCAAACTTGCTAAAGGCGATAAAACAGATATAAGCACCCATGCTGCTGGAACTTTATGAGTCCCTATGGTTTTAACTTCTTATATTTGCTCTTACAATAGTTATAGGTACTTTTAGATTTTAGGGCTTAAAAAGATTTTTTTAGATTTTAATCTGGATGGTTTTATGAATCTAAGTTAAGTCTATTATTAAAACCTACCATATTTAAGTATTTGTAGCACATTATTATTTATAACTTACCATTCAAAAATGTATGTTCGTCCATAATTAATATTTTTTTTGTGCTTCAATCACATAAATAGATAAAACTTATTAAAATTCAATTTCTTATAATTAAAAAAAGTCAACAACAATACAAAAAACAATTTATATTTATATAAAATAAAATAAAAATCTCATTGATATGGAAGTATCAGCACATAAGTTTCGATACGATTGCATAGGTACATAAGTTTCGGTACGATGCATCAGTACATAAGCTTTGGTACGATTGCATTGGTACATAAGTTTTGGTACGATTGCATTGGTACATAAGTTTCGGTACAAATGTATTAGTACTTATGTTTCAGTATGAATGTATTGGTACATAAATTTCAGTACAATTGCATTGACACAAGTTTTGGTACGAATATATCAGTACGTAAGTTTTGGTACAAAATGTCTCAGCATATAATTGTAGTACATACATAGGTACATAATATGCATATACATACATACATACATACATATATATATATATATATATATATATATCTATATATGACTTTTTTCATTCTGGAAACTTAACAATAATTGTCAAATAATATTTTATTGTTTGTAAGGATCAATATATAACCTACATACAAAACCCAAAAATTATTACAACTTAATTTATATTTGATCGTTATAATTGAATGCCAAAAACTAAAGTTAGTTTTTAATCTTATATGCGGTTTTGTTCTAAAAGTAATCTTCTTCAATGATTGAAATAGAATTTTCTAATAGTTATATTACGGCATGTCTATAACTATTGCATTGATATCGTGATTTCAAGATTTTGCAGTGGATAAATGGCGTTAAAATATGAAATTTAGGGTCATTTGACTAATAAAGCAAATGTTTACAGGTTTGGAATTATTCTACTAGAAGTTATTAATGAGAAGAAGAACTCAACTCAAAATGCAAAAAGGATTTTATACACTTTATTAGGTAACTTGCCAATTGAATTTTCATTTTGAGTTTGTTGATGTTTTTTACTATTACATAGAAGTTTTTTATTTGTTATATTCTTCTTTGTTGAAAGTTTACGTTATTTTTTTAAGATACATAAGTTATTTTGTCCCTTTCATATTGTTAGGCACATGTTCTCAAATCAAAAAGGAAATTGATAAACTTAGTGGATCCAAAGTTGGGCTCAAAATTCAACAATGAATAGATGATGGCTACAATCAATGTGGCTATCCATTACTGTACTTCCACTTCAAAGCTTAGGCCTACCATGTCTACAGTTCTGAGCATATTTTAAGATAAGGTTACTGTTTAAGAGTTCATATTAGACGGCAATCCCTCATCAAGTAATTAGATGGAGCCAACGGTGAAGAAACTTTTCTAGTTCTGTTTGAGAGAGGGTGCTGAATCAATTGAAGGACCATAGAATAATTCATCTGCAACTCTTCATGATATTCTTCGCAATGAATATTTTTTTTCTTCTTCTAATTGGATTAATAATAGTGATCCTAATTATGGTTAATTTCTCCCTTGTGAATAGATACAGATGTTGTATTGAAGGAAATCAATTATATCTTGTTTACAAGTACATGGAAA
This sequence comes from Pyrus x bretschneideri, assembly GCF_019419815.1. NCBI lineage: Eukaryota > Viridiplantae > Streptophyta > Magnoliopsida > Rosales > Rosaceae > Pyrus > Pyrus x bretschneideri. The sequence continues at coordinate 1,650,321 of NW_025999657.1, forward strand.
ACAATAATGTTTCCCATGCTTTATTCAGTAAGCATCATTTTTATATGCCTACATTTTCCTTGGTCCATGCATTTGGTATAAGAAATTTTATGCCCCATATTATGACTGATTATGACTGATTTTGATTAACTTGACAAACTGAAGGGGCGGAAGAAAGTCAGTTGAAGATGGATTGGCCAACGAGGCATAAGATATATGTTGGTGTAGTACAAGAGAATCAAGCTCAAAGATTATTCATAGAGATATCAATGCTACGAACATGAGCTAGATCTTAACCCAAAGATATCGGACTTTGGATTGGCCAAACTTGCCGAAGAGGATAAAACACATACAAGCACCCATGTTGCTAGAACTTTATGAATCCCTATGTATTTGACTTCTTATATTTGCTCTTACAATAGTTATAGGGACTTCTAGATTTTAGGGCTTAAATAAGAATTTTTTAGATTTTAATCTGGATTATTTTATGAATATAATTTAATGTCTATTATTAAAACCTACCATATTTAAGTATTTATAGCACATTATTATTTATAACTTACCATTTGAAAACGTATGTTCGTCCAAAATTAATAAAAATTTTTTGTGCTTCAATCATATAAGTAGATAAAACTTATTAAAATTCAATTTCTTATAATTAAAAAAGTCAACAACAATACAAAAAACAATTTATATTCATATAAAATTTAAAAAAAAAATCTCATTGGTACGAAAGTATTAGCACATAAGTTTCGGTACGATTGCATCGGTACATAAGTTTCAATACGATGCATCAGTACATAAGCTTTGGTACGATTGCATCGGTACATAAATTTCGGTACAAATGTATCAGTACTTAAGACTGATTATGACTGATTTTGATTAACTTGACAAACTGAAAGGGCGGAAGAAAGTCAGTTAAAGTTGGATTGGCCAACGAGGCATAAGATATATGTTGGTGTAGCACAAGAGAATCAAGCTCAAAGATTATTCATAGAGATATCAATGCTACGAACATGAGCTAGATCTTAACCCAAAGATATTGGACTTTGGATTGGCCAAACTTGCCGAAGAGGATAAAACACATATAAGCAACCATGTTGCTAGAACTTTATGAATCCCTATGTATTTGACTTCTTATATTGGCTCTTATAATAGTTATAGGCACTTCTAGATTTTAGAGCTTAAATAAGAATTTTTTAGATTTTAATCTGGATTATTTTATGAATATAATTTAATGCCTATTATTAAAACCTACCATATTTAAGTATTTATACCACATTATTATTTATAACTTACCATTTGAAAACGTATGTTCGTCCACAATTAATATAATTTTTTTTGTGCTTCAATCATATAAGTAGATAAAACTTATTAAAATTCAATTTCTTATAATTAAAAAAAGTCAACAACAATACAAAAAACAATTTATATTCATATAAAATTTAAAAAAAATCTCATTGGTACGAAAGTATTAGGACATAAGTTTCGGTACGATTGCATCGGTACATAAGTTTCAATACGATGCATCAGTACATAAGCTTTGGTACGATTGCATCGGTACATAAGTTTCGGTACAAATGTATCAGTACTTAAGACTGATTATTATTGATTTTGATTAACTTGACAAACTGAAAGGGAGGAAGAAAGTCAGTTGAAGTTGGATTGGCCAACGAGGCATAAGATATATGTTGGTGTAGCACAAGAGAATCAAGCTCAAAGATTATTCATAGAGATATCAATGCTACGAACATGAGCTAGATCTTAACCCAAAGATATCGGACTTTGGATTGACCAAACTTGCCGAAGAGGATAAAACACATATAAGCAACCATGTTGCTAGAACTTTATGAATCCCTATGTATTTGACTTCTTATATTTGCTCTTACAATAGTTATAGGGGACTTCTAGATTTTAGGGCTTAAATAAGAATTTTTTAGATTTTAATCTGGATTATTTTATGAATATAATTTAATGCCTATTATTAAAACCTACCATATTTAAGTATTTATAGCACATTATTATTTATAACTTACCATTTGAAAACGTATGTTCGTCCATAATTAATATAATTTTTTTGTGCTTCAATCCTATAAGTAGATAAAACTTATTAAAATTCAATTTCTTATAATTAAAAAAAGTCAACAACAATACAAAAAACAATTTATATTCATATAAAATTTAAAAAAAAAATCTCATTGGTACGAAAGTATTAGCACATAAGTTTCGGTACGATTGCATCGGTACATAAGTTTCAATACGATGATTCAGTACATAAGCTTTGGTACGATTGCATCGGTATATAAGTTTCGGTACCAATGTATCAGTACTTAAGACTGATTATGACTGATTTTGATTAACTTGACAAACTGAAAGGGCGGAAGAAAGTCAGTTGAAGTTGGATTGGCCAACGAGGCATAAGATATATGTTGGTGTAGCACAAGAGAATCAAGCTCAAAGATTATTCATAGAGATATCAATGCTACGAACATGAGCTAGATCTTAACCCAAAGATATCGGACTTTGGATTGGCTAAACTTGCCGAAGAGGATAAACCACATATAAGCACCCATGTTGCTAGAACTTTATGAATCCCAATGTATTTGACTTCTTATATTTGCTCTTACAATAGTTATAGGGACTTTTAGATTTTAGGGCTTAAATAAGAATTTTTTAGATTTTAATCTGGATTATTTTATGAATATAATTTAATGCCTATTATTAAAACCTACCATATTTAAGTATTTATAGCACATTATTATTTATAACTTACCATTTGAAAACGTATGTTCGTCCATAATTAATATAATTTTTTTTGTGCTTCAATCATATAAGTAGATAAAACTTATTAAAATTCAATTTCTTATAATTAAAAAAAGTCAACAACAATACAAAAAGCAATTTATATTCATATAAAATTAAAAAAAAAAATCTCATTGGTACGAAAGTATTAGCACATAAGTTTCGGTACGATTGCATCGGTACATAAGTTTCAATACAATGCATCAGTACATAAGCTTTGGTACGATTGCATCGGTACATAAGTTTCGGTACAAATGTATCAGTACTTAAAACTGATTATGACTGATTTTGATTAACTTGACAAACTGAAGGGGCGGAAGAAAGTCAGTAGAAGTTGGATTGGCCAACGAGGCATAAGATATATGTTGGTGTAGCACAAGAGAATCAAGCTCAAAGATTATTCATAGAGATATCAATGCTACGAACATGAGCTAGATCTTAACCCAAAGATATCGGACTTTGGATTGGCCAAACTTGCCGAAGAGGATAAAACACATATAAGCACCCATGTTGCTAGAACTTTATGAATCCCTATGTATTTGACTTCTTATATTTGCTCTTATAATAATTGTAGGGACTTCTAGATTTGAGGGCTTAAATAAGAATTTTTTAGATTTTAATCTGGATTATTTTATGAATATAATTTAATGCCTATTATTAAAACCTACCATATTTAAGTATTTATAGCACATTATTATTTATAACTTACCATTTGAAAACGTATGTTCGTCCATAATTAATATAATTTTTTTGTGCTTCAATCATATAAGTAGATAAAACTTATTAAAATTCAATTTCTTATAATTAAAAAAAGTCAACAACAATACCAAAAACAATTTATATTCATATAAAAATTAAAAAAAAAATCTCATTGGTACGAAAGTATTAGCACATAAGTTTCGGTACGATTGCATCGGTACATAAGTTTTAATACGATGCATCAGTACATAAGCTTTGGTACGATTGCATCGGTACATAAGTTTCGGTACAAATGTATCAGTACTTAAGACTGATTATGACTGATTTTGATTAACTTGACAAACTGAAAGGGCGGAAGAAAGTCAGTTGAAGTTGGATTGGCCAACGAGGCATAAGATATATGTTGGTGTAGCACAAGAGAATCAAGCTCAAAGATTATTCATAGAGATATCAATGCTACGAACATGAGCTAGATCTTAACCCAAAGATATCGGACTTTGGATTGGTCAAACTTGCCGAAGAGGATAAAACACATAGAAGCAACCATGTTGCTAGAACTTTATGAATCCCTATGTATTTGACTTCTTATATTTGCTCTTACAATAGTTACAGGGACTTCTAGATTTTAGGGCTTAAATAAGAATTTTTTAAATTTTAATCTGGATTATTTTATGAATATAATTTAATGCCTATTATTAAAACCTACCATATTTAAGTATTTATAGCACATTATTATTTATAACTTACCATTTGAAAACGTATGTTCGTCCATAATTAATATAATTTTTTTTGTGCTTCAATCAGATAAGTAGATAAAACTTATTAAAATTCAATTTCTTATAATTAAAAAAAGTCAACAACAATACAAAAAACAATTTATATTCATATAAAATTTAAAAAACAAATCTCATTGGTACGAAAGTATTAGCACATAAGTTTCGGTACGATTGCATCGGTACATAAGTTTCAATACGATGCATCAGTACATAAGCCTTGGTACGATTGCATCGGTACATAAGTTTCGGTACAAATGTATCTGTACTTAAGACTGATTATGACTGATTTTGATTAACTTGACAAACTGAAGGGGCGGAAGAAAGTCAGTTGAAGTTGGATTGGCCAACGAGGCATAAGATATATGTTGGTGTAGCACAAGAGAATCAAGCTCAAAGATTATTCATAGAGATATCAATGCTACGAACATGAACTAGATCTTAACCCAAAGATATCGGACTTTGGATTGGCCAAACTTGCCGAAGAGGATAAAACACATATAAGCACCCATGTTGCTAGAACTTTATGAATCCCTATGTATTTGACTTCTTATATTTGCTCTTACAATAGTTATAGGGACTTCTAGATTTTAGGGCTTAAATAAGAATTTTTTAGATTTTAATCTGGATTATTTTATGAATATAATTTAATGCCTATTATTAAAACCTACCATATTTAAGTATTTATAGCACATTATTATTTATAACTTACCATTTGAAAACGTATGTTCGTCCATAATTAATATAATTTTTTTGTGCTTGAATCATATAAGTAGATAAAACTTATTAAAATTCAATTTCTTATAATTAAAAAAAGTCAAGAACAATACAAAAAACAATTTATATTCATATAAAATTTTAAAAAAAAATCTCATTGGTACGAAAGTATTAGCACATAAGTTTCGGTACGATTGCATCGGTACATAAGTTTCAATACGATGCATCAGTACATAAGCTTTGGTGCGATTGCATCGGTACATAAGTTTCGGTACAAATGTATCAGTACTTAAGACTGATTATGATTGATTTTGATTAACTTGACAAACTGAAAGGGCGGAAGAAAGTCAGTTGAAGTTGGATTGGCCAACGAGGCATAAGATATATGTTGGTGTAGCACAAGAGAATCAAGCTCAAAGATTATTCATAGAGATATCAATGCTACGAACATGAGCTAGATCTTAACCCAAAGATATCGGACTTTGGATTGGCCAAACTTGCCAAAGAGGATAAAACACATATAAGCACCCATGTTGCTAGAACTTTATGAATCCCTATGTATTTGACTTCTTATATTTGCTCTTACAATAGTTATAAGGACTTCTAGATTTTAGGGCTTAAATAAGAAATTTTTAGATTTTAATCTGGATTATTTTATGAATATAATTTAATGCCTATTATTAAAACCTACCATATTTAAGTATTTATAGCACATTATTATTTTTAACTTACCATTTGAAAACGTATGTTCGTCCATAATTAATATAATTTTTTTGTGCTTCAATCATATAAGTAGATAAAACCTATTAAAATTCAATTTCTTATAATTAAAAAAAGTCAACAACAATACAAAGAACAATTTATATTCATATAAAATTTAAAAAAAATATCTCGTTGGTACGAAATTATTAGCACATAAGTTTCGGTATGATTGCATCGGTACATAAGTTTCAATACGATGCATCAGTACATAAGCTTTGGTACGATTGCATCGGTACATAAGTTTCGGTACAAATGTATCAGTACTTAAGACTGATTATGACTGATTTTGATTAACTTGACAAACTGAAAGGGCGGAAGAAAGTCAGTTAAAGTTGGATTGACCAACGAGGCATAAGATATATGTTGGTGTAGCACAAGAGAATCAAGCTCAAAGATTATTCATAGAGATATCAATGCTACGAACATGAGCTAAATCTTAACCCAAAGATATCGGACTTTGGATTGACCAAACTTGCCGAAGAGGATAAAACACATACAAGCACCCATGTTGCTAGAACTTTATGAATCCCTATGTATTTGACTTCTTATATTTGCTCTTACAATAGTTATAGGGACTTCTAGATTTTAGGGCTTGAATAAGAATTTTTTAGATTTTAATCTGGATTATTTTATGAATATAATTTAATGCCTATTATTAAAACCTACCGTATTTAAGTATTTATAGCACATTATTATTTATAACTTACCATTTGAAAACGTATGTTCGTCCATAATTAATATAATTTTTTTGTGCTTCAATCGTATAAGTAGATAAAACTTATTAAAATTCAATTTCTTATAATTAAAAAAAGTCAACAACAATACAAAGAACAATTTATATTCATATAAAATTTAAAAAAAAAATCTCGTTGGTACGAAATTATTAGCACATAAGTTTCGGTATGATTGCATCGGTACATAAGTTTCAATACGATGCATCAGTACATAAGCTTTGGTACGATTGCATCGGTACATAAGTTTCGGTACAAATGTATCAGTACTTAAGACTGATTATGACTGATTTTGATTAACTTGACAAACTGAAAGGGCGGAAGAAAGTCAGTTAAAGTTGGATTGACCAACGAGGCATAAGATATATGTTGGTGTAGCACAAGAGAATCAAGCTCAAAGATTATTCATAGAGATATCAATGCTACGAACATGAGCTAAATCTTAACCCAAAGATATCGGACTTTGGATTGACCAAACTTGCCGAAGAGGATAAAACACATACAAGCACCCATGTTGCTAGAACTTTATGAATCCCTATGTATTTGACTTCTTATATTTGCTCTTACAATAGTTATAGGGACTTCTAGATTTTAGGGCTTGAATAAGAATTTTTTAGATTTTAATCTGGATTATTTTATGAATATAATTTAATGCCTATTATTAAAACCTACCGTATTTAAGTATTTATAGCACATTATTATTTATAACTTACCATTTGAAAACGTATGTTCGTCCATAATTAATATAATTTTTTTGTGCTTCAATCGTATAAGTAGATAAAACTTATTAAAATTCAATTTCTTATAATTAAAAAAAGTCAACAACAATACAAAAAACAATTTATATTCATATAAAATTTAAAAAAAAAATCTCATTGGTACGAAAGTATTAGCACATAAGTTTCGGTACGATTGCATCGGTACATAAGTTTCAATACGATGCATCAGTACATAAGCTTTGGTACTATTGCATCGGTACATAAGTTTCGGTACAAATGTATCAGTACTTAAGACTGATTATGACTGATTTTGATTAACTTAACAAACTGAAAGGGCGGAAGAAAGTCAGTTGAAGTTGGATTGGCCAACGAGGTATAAGATATATGTTGGTGTAGCACAAGAGAATCAATCTCAAAGATTATTCATAGAGATATCAATGCTACGAACATGAGCTAGATCTTAACCCAAAGATATCGGACTTTGGATTGGCCAAACTTGCCGAAGAGGATAAAACACATATAAGCACCAATGTTGCAAGAACTTTATGAATCCCTATGTATTTGACTTCTTATATTTGCTCTTACAATAGTTATAGGGACTTCTAGATTTTAGGGCTTAAATAAGAATTTTTTAAATTTTAATTTGGATTATTTTATGAATATAATTTAATGCCTATTATTAAAACCTACCGTATTTAGTTATTTATAGCACATTATTATTTATAACTTACCATTTGAAAACGTATGTTCGTCCATAATTAATATAATTTTTTTGTGCTTCAATCATATAAGTAGATAAAACTTATTAAAATTCAATTTCTTATAATTAAAAAAAGTCAACAACAATACAAAAAACAATTTATATTCATATAAAATTTAAAAAAAAAATCTCATTGGTACGAAAGTATTAGCACATAAGTTTCGGTACGATTGCATCGGTACATAAGTTTCAATACGATGCATCAGTACATAAGCTTTGGTACGATTGCATCGGTACATAAGTTTCGGTACAAATGTATCAGTACTTAAGACTGATTTTGACTGATTTTGATTAACTTGACAAACTGAAAGGGCGGAAGAAAGTCAGTTGAAGTTGGATTGACCAACGAGGCATAAGATATATGTTGGTGTAGCACCAGAGAATCAAGCTCAAAGATTATTCATAGAGATATCAATGCTACGAACATGAGTTAGATCTTAACCCAAAGATATCGGACTTTGGATTGGCCAAACTTGCCGAAGAGGATAAAACACATATAAGCACCCATGTTGCTAGAACTTTATGAATCCCTATGTATTTGACTTCTTATATTTGCTCTTACAATAGTTATAGGGACTTCTAGATTTTAGGGCTTAAATAAGAATTTTTTAAATTTTAATCTCGATTATTTTATGAATATAATTTAATGCCTATTATTAAAACCTACCATATTTAAGTATTTATAGCACATTATTATTTATAACTTACCATTTGAAAACGTATGTTCGTCCATAATTAATATAATTTTTTTGTGCTTCAATCATATAAGTAGATAAAACTTATTAAAATTCAATTTCTTATAATTAAAAAAAGTCAACAACAATACAAAAAACAATTTATATTCATATAAAATTTTAAAAAAAAATTTCATTGGTACGAAAGTATTAGCACATAAGTTTCGGTACGATTGCATCGGTACATAAGTTTCAATACGATGCATGAGTACATAAGCTTTGGTACGATTGCATCGATACATAAGTTTCGGTACAAATGTATCAGTACTTAAGTTTCGGTACAAATGTATTGGTACATAAATTTCGTTACAATTGCATTGACACAAGTTTCGGTACGAATATATCAGTACATAAGTTTTGTTACAAAATGTCTTGGCACGTAATTGTAGTACATACCTAGGTACATAGGTACATATATGTAATTGTCAACATATAAGCTACATAAAAAAGCCCAAAAATTACTACAACCTAATTTATATTTGATCATTACAATTAAATGGCAAGGACTAGAGTTAGTTTATAATCTTGTACACGGTTTTATTCTAAAAGTAATCTTCTTCAACGGCATGTCTATAACTATTGTATTGATATCATGACTTCATGATTTTGCAGTGGATAAATGACGTTAGAATATGAAATTTAGGGTCATTTGACTCATAAAGCAGAAGTTTAAGGGTTTTATACTAGAGGTTATTAGTGAGAAGAAGAACTTAACTCAAAATGCAGAAGGATTTTATACTCTTAATTAGGTAACTTCCCATTTGAATTTGAATTTTGATTTAGTTGATGTTTTTTACTATTACATAGAAGTTTTTTATTTTTTATATTCTTCTTTGTTGAAAGTTTACGTTATTTTTTAAGATACATAAGTTATTTTCTTCCTTTCATATTGTTAGGCACATGTTCTCAAATCGGAAAGGAAATTGATGAACCTAGTGGATTCAAGGTTGGGCTCAGAATTCAACAATGAAGAGATGATGGCTACAATCAATGTGGCTATCCATTACTGTAATTTCACTTCAAAGCTTAGGCCTACCATGTCTGCAGTTGTGAGCATGTTTTAAGGCAAGGCTATTGTTTAAGAGTTTATATTAGACGACAATCGCTCATCAAGTAATGAGATGGAGTCAATGGAGAAGAAACTTTTCTAGTTTTGTTTGAGAGGGGGTGCTGAGTCAATTGAAGGACCATATAATGATTCATCTGCAACTCTTCATGATATTCTTTGAAATGAATATTTTTTCCCCTTCTAATTGGATTACTAATAATCATCCTAATTATGATTAATTTCTTCCTTGTGAATAGATTTGTTTTAACTTTCTTAGTCAAATGCAATGCATCCTGGCAAATGAAACCATGATAGCTATTAAACAACTTTATTCCAAATCAAAGCAAGGAAATCGTGAATTTGTGAATGAGATATGTATCATTTTTGCTTTGCAACACCCACATCTTTTAAACCTATACGGATGCTGTATTGAAGGAAATTAATTATACCTTGTTTACAAGTACATGGAAAACAATAATGTTTCTCATGCCTTATTTAGTAAGCATCTTTTTTATATGCCTACATTTTCTTTGGTCCATGCATATGGTATAAGAAATTTTATGCCCCAAATTATGACTGATATTAACTTGACAAACTGAAAGGGTGGAAGAAAGTTAGTTGAAGTTGGATTGGCCAACGAGGCATAAGATATATGTTGGTTAGCAAAAGGGAATCAAGCTCGAAGATTATTCATAGAGATATCAATGCTATTAACATGTGCTTGATATACATCTTAACCCAAAGATATCAGACTTTGGATAGACCAAACTTGCCGAAGAGGATAAAACACATATAAGCACCCATGCTGTTGGAACTATGAGTCCCTAAGTTTTTAACTTCTTATATTTGCTCTTACAATAGTTGTAGGGATTTTTAGATTTGAGGGCTTAAATAAGATTTTTTTAGATTTTAGTCTAGATAATTTTTTGAATCTAATGTGAGTCCTATTATTAAAACCTATCATATTTAAGTATTTATAGCACATTATTATTTATGACTTACCATTCAAAAATGTATGTTCATCCATAATTAATATATATTTTTTGTGCTTCAATCATATAAATAGATAAAACTTATTAAAATTCAATTTCTTATAATTAAAAAAAAGTCAACAACAATACAAAAAACAATTTATATTTATATAAAATTAAAAAAAAATCTCATTGGTGTGGAAGTATCAAAATATAAGTTTTGGTACGATTGCATCGGTACATAAGTTTCGATACAAATGTATCAGTACTTATGTTTCGGTACGAATGTATTGGTACATAAATTTTGGTACAATTGCATCGACACAAGTTTTAGTACGAATATATCAGTACATAAGTTTTGGTACAAAATGTCTTAACACATAATTGTAGTACATACATAGGTACATAATATGCATATACATATATATAGAGAAATTTACGCACAATGAAGTATATATGATATATATATATTTATATAGTTTTCTTCATTATGGGAACTTAATAGTAATTGTCAAATAATATTTTTTTTGTTTATAACAACTTAATTTATATTTGATTATTACAATTAAATGACAAGGACTAAAGTTAGTTTTTAATCTTATACATGGTTTTATTCTAAAAGTAATATTCTTCAATGATTGAAATAGAATTTTCTAATAGTTATATTACAACATGTCCATAACTATTGTATTGATATCGTGATTTCATGATTTTGCAGTGGATAAATGGCGCTAGAATATGAAATTTTGGGTCATTTGACTGATAAAGCAAATGTTTACAGCTTTGGAATTATTCTACTAGAGGTTAGTAGTGAGAAGAAGAACTCAACTCAAAATGCAAAAAGATTTTATACTCTTTATTGGGTAACTTCCTAATTGAACTTTAATTTTGTTTTTGTTGATGTTTTTTTACTATTACATAGAAGTTTTATTATTATTATTATTATTATTTTTTATATTCTTATTTGTTGAAAGTTTACGTTATTTTTTTAAGATACAAAAGTTATTTCGTTCCTATCATATTTTTAGGCACATGTTCTCAAATCGGAAAGGAAATTGATGAACCTAGTGGATCCAAGGTTGGGCTCAAAATTCAACAATGAAAAGATGATGGCTACAATCAATGTGGATTTCCATTACTGTAATTCCACTACAATATAGTTATATTATGACGTATTTTTGTAACTATTGTATTGATGTCCTGATTTCATGACTTTGCAAATGAAACATGACACCAAAGTATGCAATTTGGGCCCATCTGACTGATAGAGAAGATGTTTACAGTTTTGGAATTATTCTACTAGAGATTATTAGTGGGAAGAAGAAATCAACTCAGCAGACAAATGCAGAAGGATTTTATATTCTTGATTGAGAGTAACTTCTTAATTGGACTTTAATTGTGATTTTTGTTGATGTTGTTTACCACTAGAGATAAGGCTTTTTTATATTATTCTTTGTTGAAAGTTCACGTTATTTTTTAAGATAGCTAAGTTATTTTTCTTTTGTTCCTTTCATGTTTTGTAGGCACATGTTCTAAAATTGGAAAGAAAATTAATGAACCTAATGGATCTAAAGTTGGGCTCGGAATTCAACAATTAAGAGACGATGACTATAATCAATGTGGCTCTCCATTGCTGTAATTCCACTTCAAAGCTTATGATACCATATCTATAGTTGTGAACATGCTTGAAGGCAAGGTTGTTTTTTAAGAGTTCATCTTAGACCCCAAATCTCTCATTAAGTTATGAGATGGATCCAAAGGTGGAGAAACTTTTCCAATTATGTTTGAAAGGGGGCTTTGAGCCAGTTGAAGGGACATTGAATGATTCATCTGCAACTTTTCGTGATATCCACCTAGTCAATTCTCATTCAGGTCACCAAGCAATAGAAAAAGGAAGAAAATGACACTCCACAATTTGAAGATGAAATGTTGAAACTATAGAAGTTAAAATTTTTGTATTTAGTTACGAATAATCTTATGCTTTTGTATGATCAGGTGAGCAGGATTTTACACTCGTTTTCTCACTTATTGTGACATGGGTTAATTGTACCTTAACAAATGACTCCAAATGTTGACTTCCAGTCTTTATTGATATTTTTATTAGGTAGAAAAATTTCACCTTTGAAGTTCTCTTGATGACTTGTCATGACATGCTTTTTGTTTATTTTTCGGTTTGTCTTAGTGGCTTTATGCACATTTCTCTTGAGTTGGAGTTACATAATTTGCATTTGGATAGTGAATTGGTTGATTTGAAGTCACATGTTCTAAAGGTTGCTGTTTTCTCTCTTAGCATTAAGACTTAGTGACTTGTAGCCCTTTTGGTTTGTGTAACATTTTTAGTGAGAGGTAAAACACTGATCTTACAGCTACTAGATCATAAACTTCCTAAATTCAATTTGAGTCGTATTTTATATTTGAATTGATCTTCAAGTTGTGAGGTGTTATGGATTTGCATCGACATTTGTATTAAAAATGTAAACTTTATATTTGGCACGTCATCACTACAATCAATTTAACAAATTATGTAATAGAAGTATGACATTACAACGAATTCGTAATTAATATATGATATTGTGCTGTTAAAAAAATAAAGTATGAATTTGTTATGTCACATAATTAAGGTGTTTAAATGTAATTTTCCAAAGGATCAAGATCCTCGGATTAAAAGTTAAGTTTTGAGCCCGCTCACCGGTGGACTCGGAATACCCTTCCCTCTCGTCCCTGCAGAAACCCGAGTTACGTTGCACACGAACTCAGTCTCCCACATCCAGTTTCCAGCTCGGTCCCCTCTCCCCGCACCCCACCGGATGGATTTTTCAGAACAGCACAAAAATATCTTCGGGCCAGACTACGACGACGACGACGACGGTAATAAACAAGATGGGGCCCGTTCATCCTCACCGTCCTCCTCCTCATCGTCGTCTTCGTCCTCATCTTCGTCCTCATCGGCTTCTTCTTCATCCAACGAAGGAGGCGAGTCCAGCAGTGGGAATAGCCCGAGCGCAAGCAGTGGCGGCGGCGCTGGTGGTGGGGAAGAAGAGGTAGAGAATGGCGAAGAGGCTGATTATTCAAATGCCGCAACCGACGACAATGAGTATAGCAATATGGGTTATTTTGGGGAGGACGACAAGGATCTGTTTGGCTCTGACAACGAAGATTACTGTAAAACCCCTGCTACTAGTCCTTTCCCTATTCCTGGTAATTACCTTTTTCATGGCCTTTTATATGTGTTGTGGTATAGTATTTTTTGGTGTTTTTGTTGTGTTGAGAAATGGGTACTCAGCATTTTGGTGATTTTGGTGCTTATTGGGTTAAATTCATGATATTTGTAGCTTTGCCCAACTGAATTTCTTTGATGGGTATCTTGCATTTTTCTGATTTGGTTGCTTATTAAGTTTCATTGATGGGTTTTCTGGCTTACCCAATTGGCCTTCTTTGATTGGTGTTTTACATGTTGTTTCCCACGCACTTTTTTTTTTTTTTCCCTGGTTTTTATTTGTTTCTGTAATTTGTTTTAGTAATTTTCTTTTTTGGTTTTGTGACTGTAATTTTGTTTCTACTAGCGTTCCTTCGTCTTGCAGTGTTGCATATGCTGGGAGGGGTTAATGTTTAGATACTTGTAGGTTGAACTTGTTACTATGATATGAGCTTTTGACGTTTCAGCTAAAATGCTTAGTTTGATACTCCCTTTGGATTGCTGTACGTTGAAACCCCATACTCATCTAACATTTTCTTGGCAGTATTGCCTGTCATACGCAATATGAATAATCAGGGTAGAGGGAATTCAGGGCGTGGTCGTTGGCCATCTGGACGTCCAAATGATAGAGGTGCAGGCATCCTTGGTCGAGGTGGACCTTTTCAGCAGAGGACAAAATTTTGGATATAGTGGCTCAAATGGTTATCGCGATGAACGTTTTGTCTCGGAACTAAGACTACTTTCAAAGAGCGAAGAAACACTGTCAAGAAAGGCCGTTGCATTTCAGGAAGTATGTCTAATAATCATTAATTTCTATGCTACCTTTTCTCTCTCATTTCAAGTCAAGTGCTTCTATGGTTGACTTATCAAGGGTGCATGGATAAATATCACAAAATATAGATCTTATATTTTTACTGATATAGCTAAATTTTGGACGACTTAGTTTATTCCCTTTGTATAAAATAATTTCTTTAAAGTGTTACATTGGCTTTTGGTTTAACTGATGCAAGCAGCATTAGTCATATATATCCGTGGCAGTTCGGTAAATTTACTTGTTGATCAGGGATTTAATCCACATGTTCATAAGTCGGTCTTGTCAATTGACTGGTGCATTATGAGTACGTTAGTTGTTTTTTCTCTTCAATAATTTAATAATTTTACCCATTAGCCCTGTGAGCTTGCTTGCTATAGTCGGGTAGAAGGTGGAGATGTCAGCTTTGACGAGACCAGTTTGGTAAGCATATTGTAGCTTACTTTCTGAATGGTCTGTTCTTTTGGTAGGTTTCTCTTGTATATGCAGTGCACACTAATCACTAACTAATTCATGTTGTTCTGTCATCCACATTAGAGGCTTTTCAAGCGTCTTATTACTGAAGAAATTGGAAGAGATCTGAATGAAGGTTATGATACTTTTATTGCGAAGAAAGGTATGTTTTGTGTTAAAATAAGTATTTTTTTAGATTTATAAGATGTGTATTGGAGTTAGTTTATATGTTTCTTTGTGGTTGTTTGCATACGAGATCTGATTTTTGCGGGAGAATTTATGTGTTTTTTTTTATTTGTCTGAACCAGATTTGGGCTCTCAAGGTTTTGGTGACCTTCTCGACTGCATAAGAGACAAGAATATTCCACTTCAAAACATTCATTTTGTGGTGCGAAGCGTATTACACTTATTGTTTTCTCATTTATAATTTTTCCATATGGGTTATTAACTACTAATTTGTTTGACATCTTTTTCTCTTTGACAGACTTATCGCAACAATCTTAATAAGGTATTTCTTAGTACCTTTCCGTAATTTGTTCTGAAGATAATTTCCTATATTAGTTTGAATGGATATCATTGATGAACCATGGATTAGTTATCATATGGTGTGTAGATGTGGAGTGATTTTGGATAAGAGGGTATAGATTCTAGCAGTTGAATGCTTAAACCAATTTAATGAGCAGCTGTAGGCCTCTAATGACTGCTTTTTAATGGATACTCAAATTATAATTATCTTTATGCACACTTAGTGATACAAATAAATGAAGAAAGGGGCAATACTCCAAGAAACATACTAGAGACACAATGCTGTAGAGTACTTCAGCTGATTGGTTATTAGTGTAATATTTTAAGCTGTGGTATTTGTTGGACTAGCTAACAGGTCTTTGTTGTGTTGTATTTCATATGCTTCTCGTTTTTTTTTTTTTTTTTTTTTTTTTTTTTTTCCTGTAGATATTGGCCACTTTTTATAATAAAAGGGATCCTTGGGAGATGGGAGTGCATAAAAGGAATGGGGTTGTCTATCTTGATGTGCATAAACTACCTGAAAGGCCACAGACTGAGTTGGATCGAAGAAGGTACTGGACTTTGATTTATTCTTTAAAAATTCGTATGGTCTTTCTAGGATGGCAATGACTATGTTCTTGGAGCATTTGGAATTGCTTCCCTTGTATGTTTAATGGAGTTATTGGAATTGCTTATTGCTTTAATCAATGGAATTCTTCTGCTTAAGAAATAGATTTATTAATGAATATCAATGTTTTCAAACCCTTCTTCTCAAGTTGTACCTGAAGGATAGAGTAACAGCCAACAATTTCGAGTTTCATTATGAAAGAACGGGAAATTTGATAAGGATTGTCAAAGCTCAACGTGTTGCTATTCTTGAATTTAATATGGTAATGAGATGTAATATAGAGCAGATGCAGAAGTGATTTCATAAGGTATATGATTTACTTCATTGAAGTTGGGCATAAATGCTTCCTGTCATCTAGATTGTGGGAGATATACTTGTGTTTTAATCAATGTATTAAAAGCGTGAGGCTTGGGCGAGGCGTTTGAGGGATAGCCCAGCCTAGGCATGAGGCGAAGCCTCACGGGACCTAAATTTTTTAATATATACACTAAACTGTACACATATATTATATTAAAAAAAGAAGAAGATAATTAATCAATAATTACCCTGAGCACACACATATATTATAAATACATATACACATATACACACACACACACACACACACATATATATATATATATATAAAATAGAGGATGAAAAGCACAATGAGCACACATATAACAATGCACGCAGACAACACACACATCCATTATATAAAAAGATAAAAATCAGAAAAAAAAAAGGCAGAGAGACAATAGTGGAACGAAGAGGCATGAGGCAGTTAAAACCCTCCCCAAAATTTGGGTTTGGGAGTAAAAAAAAAAAAAAAAAAAAAAAAATCCCTTGAGGCGCACCTAGGCAGCTCCGGTGACGCCTTCCGCCCACTCCCTCAAAACAGAGGCGGCAACCCTCAAGCCCAGCCTCATAGGGCGCCTAGGCAAACCTGAGGCGAGCCTTTTAAAACATTGGTTTTAATTGATACCTTAGCAGCTAATTGTAACTGATATTTTGTTGTTCTTCATCTAACTGGTTCAAGAGGGCTAAGCATGCCTAGATATGCATCTTTCTATTATTGCTTATTTTCATTTTCAGGCGTGCTTTATGCAATGTTATCCTTTCAACTCAGGTGTTACTGGGGGTATTGTTTTGAGAGTCTTGCCACTGAAGATCCAGGAAGAGGTGATGGAGGGATACATCATGTTGATGCCAATGTTGAATACTGTTCTGTGATCAAAACAAAATTAGGGGCTCATCGCATTCTTATGGGTGCTGAAATGGATTGCTGTGACTCGACTGATGATGGAAGGAGGTTTTATGTGGAATTAAAGACAAGCCATGAGGTTGACATTTGTTTTTCTTCACTCTCCTGTACATGCAACTCTTTTTCTTCTCTGAGCTTTCTTATGTAACTGACCGTAAGTTTCTCATTCAATTGTGCAGTTGGACAACCATAAAATAGAGTATGAATTTGAGAAAGAGAAGCTCCTCAAGTTTTGGGTACATTACTGTTTTCTTACCTAAAAACACACACGGTCTTCAATAGCTTTTGTTAGAGATTGACATGCAAAATGGTAGAATTTAGATTGTACTTCAGTCTTATCTAGTTTTCTCAAGGAATTGGTTGTCATTGTCTCTAGTCCTTTTCCTATTTATATTTCAAAGCATCTGTTTTTTTTTTATTTTTTTTGTAAAGGAGTGAACCTATCTTTTATACTTACGTCAGGCTTCTGTAAAATCTGTAATCGTAAATGAGTTAACATTTCTCTTATATTTGGTGCAGATTCAATCATTCTTAGCAGGTGTTCCCTATATTGTCATCGGATTTAGGTAATCCAAATTGCTACTTAAGCCTTTTACTTTCGAAATTGGTACTTAAGCTTGTCACTTTCTTACTGGGTAGACCATTAACTGTGTACATCAAAATTTTTTCAACATGGCTTGGATAGCTTATGCGTATTAAAAGGTGCAAAAGAATGGTAATTTGTATAGTTGACATAAATAACTTAAATTCATAGAAACACATGTATTATATATTCCACTGTGCAGTTGCTTGTTCCGGGAAGAGTTTTTGTGGTAGCTCTTACATTTGCTACTCTACACAATTTATATATAAATATATTCCCTTTTTACAGGAACGATGCAGGTCAACTTGTCCGCACAGAGAGACTAAGAACCAAAGATATAACGCAAAGAGTGAAAATGAAGAACTACTGGCAGGTAAATTTTGTTTTCTGTGATGCAAATGGTTTCTGAGCATACAACCAACCACCTTCCTACCCGTTACACTGAAAAAAAATTAATTTATCGATCTTAGTGTTTGTGAAGTTTATCGCTCATGCTTGTGCTGAATAAATGTCTATCTGTCACTTTTAATGAAACTGGTTGTCACTTCTAATGAACCTGGTTGGCAGGGAGGAGTTTGCTTGGCATTTGCTGATGAGGTATTATGCTGGCTCTATGGGACCGTAAAAGACAGTGAGTTTGAAATCTTTGTCTCCTGTTTTCCCTTCAGCTTCATTGGTTTCCCATTCAATTAGAAAAAGTATAGAAAAGAACATGATGCTCTACTCCCTTTCTTAATTGAAGAAAGAGATAGGAGAAGGAAATGTGAGAGAAGATGAAGAAAACATAGATGGTTACGAAAAATGAAAACTGAAAGCAATATTAAATTGTTTCTAGGTTTAGTTCTTTCTGTTCTTCCTTTGTCTCTCTCATTTCTTTCCTCTTCCTCCCCTCTTTAGTTAAAAGATAAAAAGATTTCTAAAACAATTGCAAAATAGCTTGCGTATAACTTTTGAGGTCAATGCTTAACTTGTACTCCTGCAACTGGCATGCGAAACATTACAACTATATTTATAACGGTTAACACATCGCTACCACATGAGTGTGTTATATATTCTATAAAACTGATCGTATTTACAGTAATTCACTTCTAATAGCTTTTCGTAGCTGAAGTAGTGAGATTCAGATTTCTGTTGAACGTAGACAATGTTTTCCTCAGCAGTCAGACGGTGCGCTTGTTTAATAAATGTGCTAATTTTTACAGATGAAGATTACATATTGCAGTTTACTCATCCTTACCAACGTTTGGAGCTCTTACAAGCCCAATCTTGCCCAGAAGAAATTACTAACCATGTTCAGCAATTGTAGACGTTTAGTGACGCACCCCGTATTAACCCTATTTTCCCAGTCGTTTTTGCTTCAAATTGCTTGTACCTCCTTGAGGCATAAAATGCACTGTTATCCCCAACATTGCTGTTTGTCTTTCTTTTCGGATTTCATAGTAGTCGAATGGCTCATACGATTGTCATGCGGCCGAGATCACCACCAGTCGAGAGAATTGTGTAAATGAACCTCTGTTTCTTGTTTTCATTCTGCTTTATTAGTTTA
This sequence comes from Pyrus x bretschneideri, assembly GCF_019419815.1. NCBI lineage: Eukaryota > Viridiplantae > Streptophyta > Magnoliopsida > Rosales > Rosaceae > Pyrus > Pyrus x bretschneideri. The sequence continues at coordinate 1,669,980 of NW_025999657.1, forward strand.
CCAACATCTTTCGGTATCATACATGCTGTTATCTACAACTTTTTTTTTTTCAAAAAAGGGTGAATTACCAATTTAATTCTTGAATTATCATCTGAGGGAAAATTAGATCTCTAAACTATTTTTTTTTCAACAAAATCAGTCACTGAATTATAAAAATCTGCCAATTACATCCCTAATATTAGATTTAAAGTTACTATATTCAACTTTCTGTCAATTTAAGTCATGTTACTTGCATATGATATACATTGGAAGATAGATTGGTAATATTTTTATAAAGAAATAGTGTATAGAGTTAACTTTGGAGAGTAAATTAGACATAAGATTCGCAACCTATATGAAATGTTAAGGGCATATAGGAGAGAAAAGGACGGTATTACACTCTAAAGTGTGTGAAGTGACTTCATTTGACCAAAAATTGGATAAAATAGTTTTGAATATAATAGTAGGGATGAAATTAGCAATTTTTAATGAATTTAGGGACTTATTTTATCCAAAAAATAATTCAGAGACCTAATTTTCACTAAGGTGATAGTTCAGGGACTAAATCAGCACTTCACCCAAAAATCAAAACAAGATGTTAACGTGATTTAATCGTAACCGTTTAAATAGTAAGGGAGGGAAGGGGAAGATAGATTAGGAGGAGAGAAAATCCTACTCCAGATTGAGGAGGAGAAAGTTAGGGGGTTGGTGGGACCTAATTTTTGTTAAAATATAAATAGAGGTGTGCTATCCACACACTTTTTTTTACTTCATACATATCCTCTTAATTTATGATCATCAGATCAATTGAATTAAAGAAGATCAAAAGGCAGAAATTAACAAGGGAAGTATGAGAAGTAAAAACGAATGTGTGAATAGCACATCCCTATAAATAAAATAAAAATATGAATTTATAACCGTTTGATTTGTGGTGAACGGTCAAAATTACTTGATTCCTAAGATCCTCACTCGGAATCTGGGGAGGATCCTTTTCCGTATCTGTTGACCCACTTATCTTAGAGATAGGGTAGTACATGTCGACCGACCAAAAAAAAACGCGTGGTAATAGTAAATGTTGTCCCAAGAAACATCAATCTCCTACTTATGAGTTATGAAGTCGGAAACAGGGAAGCACAAAAATGCTTGCCAATTCAAGTTTTCTTACCTTCTTGTTCATTCATGGACTAATACTACATCTGCTAGTAGTAATGTCAGAGTCCAGATACGTGGCGACCGCCACGGCCACTCCTCAAGATTTTTCTGGCCTTCACACGGATGAATTTACAGTAGTATCAAGAAGAGTCTACACGGGATCGCGGCCGCCGTCACCAAAATCTAACGTTCCATCTCATTTCTGGCCACCACCGGAGCGATACCCGCCGCCGCCGCCACAACAACAGCCATGAATTTAAGGTAGTATCAAGAAAAGTCTACACGATATCTTAGAAACTCTATATTTCCCCATCTGCCTGTTCATGGTTCATCATGCAATGTCCATTTTGCTGTATGCATGTTATTTTACTTTCTTTTCGTTAGTTTATGCATGTTATGTTACTTTCCTTATTTCCGTGGTCAAGAATTCAATAATCAAGATCTCACAGTCGAAAAGTCAAGTGTATATGATAAATCGGAGCATAGTAGAATTTTTGCTCTCCTCATGAAATCAAAAGTAATAATATATACATCCGCCTTTTAATGTTGCAAACCACAAAAAATGAATGACTTGTCAATGTATTTGATCAAAGATAGTATGAGATCTGTGCTTTCAAAGAGAACAACATATTTGTAAATTGCCGACGAACATAAGAATCTTCATCCGTTCATTCATTCAAATCAGGGTTTTCTTTTCAACATCCGAAAAACCTGATTGTTGCGGAACAATTTCAATTGTCAATGCATATTACGTGTGACGGAATTTCCAGCACTTTTAGTCAGTGCTTTGGTAATGACATGAGTAACGATTCCAACGAGACAGAAAAAGAGGCAAAGAGAAACTGAATGTCGCGTCTCAATTTCGTTATCCAGTCCATCACGAAAAACCTGCCTGGAAAAATGAATGCACGAGTGTTAGAACCGAGAAACTCACGGACGCAGACACAGCAAAGTGAGAGGAAAAGAGCTGCCGTGCAGCAAATAGATCCACAACCAACAAGTGAATCCAAGCAGAAGCTAATGTCATCTCATTTGAAAACATCCTTCCTATACCAGGCAGCTGCACATATAGTAGATAGGCAGAAAAAAAAAAAAAGAGTTTTGTATAACGACATCTTCATAACTTATCAGAACTGAATGTATACGTGCTAATACATACCTCAGGAAGCCAGTATTTACTTGCAAAAATCAACTGTAGCGTTCTAGGAGTCCAATAGAGGTATAGTAGATAGGCATAGAGAATTCCCAGCACGATATACGGGATGCTACTTTCAATGGAAATTTTCATCTGCATTTCCATGAGTTGAAATAATTAGGTACGTCAGTTTAAGTTCAGCAAACCATGAAAAAAAAAAGAGGGGATTTTCAACCTACCAAGATAACAGATCGAGGAAATTTAAAGTCGTAAAGACTCAACTTGAGATGAAATATGCCATCGGCCCATCAGTACAACCATGTATTTCGGGGAAGATATGTAACGATTTGGGGAAAAAAACACACACAACTGAATAGTGAATACGTTCATATAACAGCTTTCAAATATATACGACGATTATGATAATTAATCTACAAGTTGAACGAAAATTGATACATTGAATGAGAATCAGAGGACTGAAGTAAATACAGAAACATACTAGTTCAGCTTTAGGAGCCAGAGCCATGAATGAGGGCATAGAACGGGAGAACTGCAGTTGTTCCGAAAGTAAAATCAGTGCTAGCAGTTTTATCAGTAATATTTGAAACTAAGCCTAGCTCCAGCCCTTCCATCCCTTATCCTCGCACTAACATGCTGGGCGTGACAGCAAACGTATGGATCACAAGAACATGAAATGGCTAAAAGTTATTTACAACTTTTTACATTACTGTCAATGCATAGATGTATCCAAATTACTCGACTTAATATAAATTATAAGGGACTCGGATTCTCTCCGGAACTTTTTCTGTACCCCATCTTAGCCGTCCGGTTAAATCGTACGGTGGGAAACGCTAATGTTTTCCATCAAAACAGCATCGTTTCTATCCTATACAAACTACCTGTTAACAAAACCCTTTGGTGTCTTCACGAGTGCTTTAGAGAGTATCACGTGAGAGCAATTGTGGTATTATGAAGAGTGGGATTGGTATTGGCAGAGCTAGCAAGTAAAATGATCAAAATTAATTCACTTGTTTCACAAGAAACAAATCCAAGGATTAATGTTTGATTAGTAGAAGCTTCAGTGGAAAGAATAAGATGACGAGAAAAATGAAAAAAGGGTGAGACATATTACTCAACTTGTCCTGTACATAAATATAAATGAGCTTAGTTAAGTTGGTTAGAGCAGTGTGCTCCACTACTTTGCATTTAAGTTTGAATCTTGTTTTTGTAGTTTAGATAATTTTAATGTAGAATTTCATTTGAAATTCGGGGTAGCAATTCTGCTGCCTTCTCTTCGGCTTTATATACAAAGAAAGGGTTTGAGATTCGGGGTGATAATTCCGGTTTGAGGTGAATTCTATCATTGTATCTGTGACACACTCGTATTAGAGATATAGAGTATATGTATTATAATAATATTATTTTTTGAAAGAAGCAAACAATAGGAAATCAATGCTTATTTATCCAAAGAAACATCAATCCTCTATGAGTCATGACTCTCCTCCCAACTCTATGTCGGAAACAGGGAAGCACAAAAATGCTTGTCAATCCAAGTTTTCTAACCTTCTTGTTCATTCATGGACTACTACTTCTACAACTGCTAGTAGTAATGTCGCAGTCCAGTTACATGGCAACCGCGACGGCCGCTCCTCAAGGTTTTTCTGGCCTTCCTATGGGTGAATTTAAAGTAGTATCAACAAGAGCCTACAGGAGATCCCGCGCCGCCGTCACCGAAATCTAATGTTCCATTTCATTTCCTACCACGACCGGAGTGGTCTCCACCGCCACCGCACCGCAACCGAAACCTAATGTTCCTATTCATTTCTTGCCACCACCTGGAGCAATGTCCGCTGCTACCACCACCACCACCACCATCTGCCTGTTCACGACTTTCATTACGATTCACCAAGCAAGCCCATTTTGCTGTATGGATGTTATGTTACTTTCATTAGTGTAAGCATGTTGCGTTAATTTCATTAGCGTATGCATGTTGTGTTACTTTCATTAGATCTGTGGTCAAAAGTCTAATGACCAGGATCCAAGAGCCGAAATTTCAGGTGTATAATAGACTGGAGCATAGTAGAATTTTAGCTCTCTCCCTGTGAAATCAAAAGTAATAATACATAGATCCGCCTGTTAGTGATGCAAACCACCAAAAAAAGAAAAAAATGAATGACTTGTCAATGTATTTGATCAAAGATAGTATGATATAAGTGCTTTCAACGAGAACAACATATTTGTAAATTGCCGACGTACACAAGAATCTTCATGCGTTCATTCATTCAAATCAGGGTTTTCTTTTCAACTTCCGAAAAATCTTGATTGTTGCGGAAAATTTTCAATTGTCAATGCATATTACGTGTGCCGGAACTTCCAGCATTTTTAGTCAGTGCTTTGGTAATGACATGAGCAACGATTCCAACGGGACAGAAAAAGAGGCAAAGAGAAACTGAATGTCGCGTTTCAATTTCGTTGTCCAGTCCATCACGAAAAACCTGTCTGGAAAAATGAACGCGCGAGTGTTAGAACCGAGAAACTCAGACATAGACACAGCAAAGTGAGAGGAAAAGAGCTACCTTGCAGCAAAGAGATCCACAACCAACAAGTGAATCCAAGCAGAAGCTAATGTCATCTCATTCGAGAACATCCTTCCAATACCCGGCAGCTGCACATATAGTAGATAGGCAGAAAAAGAAGAGTTTCGTATGAAGACATTTTCATAGCGTATCGGAACTGAATGTATATGTGCTAATACATACCTCAGGAAGCCAGTATTTACTTGCAAAAATCAACTGTAGCGTTTCAGGAGTCCAAGAGAGGTACAGTAGATAGGCATAGAGAACTCCCAGCACGATATACGGTATGCTACTTTCCATGGAAATTTTCGTCTGCGTTTTACGTGAGTAGAAATAATTAGGTGCATCAGTTTAAGTTCAGCAAACCATGAAAAAAAGGGGTTTTCAACCTACCGAGATAAGAGTTGAGGAAAATTTGAGTAATAAAGACTCAATTTGAGATGAAATATACCATCAGTACAACCATGTCTTTCAGGAAAAGAGATGTAACGATTTGAGGGAAAAAACACACACACGACTGACAGCTTTCAAATATATACGACAACTATGATAATTAATCTGCACGTTGAACGAAAACTGATACATTGAATGGAAATCAGAGGACTGAAATAAATACAGAAACATACTAGTTCAGCTTTAGGTGCCAGAACCATGAGGGCATAGAATGGGAGAACTGAGGTTGTTCCGACAGTAAAAGCAGTGCTAGCCATTTGAGAACTTGCCAACCCTGTAAAACAAAAAGAACATTGAGCTTATTTTATCAGTAATATTTGAAACTAAGCCTACCTCCAGTCCTCTCATCCCCTTATCCTCACAGTAACATGAGGGGCGTGACAGCAAACATCTGGATCACAAGAACATGAAATGGCTAAAAGATTTTTCAATTCCAGAAGTTATCAAACTTGCATGCACCATATGACACCGCTATTAGTAACTATTTACAGAAATTATTACAGGAGTTTCCGAAAGAGAGAACAATAAACTTAAAAGGTAGGGCGAAAGTGTTAATACCATATGTACCCAACAGCCAACACAATAGAACGAGAACAACGAAATCCCCAATTAAATTATATGGAAGGGCCTTGTAGAACTGGATATTGCAGTCTACATGCAACATAGAACAAGAAGTACAAGTGACAAGAACATTGGCAGAAAGAGTTATCAAGTGTTTCTAATGTTTGGTTGACCTTGATCTAGTCAGTTTGGCAAGCAGGATATTCACAGTGATCTTAAAAAACCATTCAGCAGCTAAAACCTGGTGGTCTCTAAGTTACAGCTTTTTTGTTCATATCCCTACATTGTTCTGCACATATGGGGTATATCAACAGCTTCACCCAAAACATGCTACAGACTTTTCAATTTTCATAGTTTTGTTGGACTTAGGCTTAGCATGAGATACTTGCGAATCTTTATCCTAAATTTGTACCTCAAATACCTCTGTTAGGAATCTGTTACTAGAAGAAATGTCTGAAGTAATAAACAAGTTACTAACATGCATAAAACTACTTTCGGACTTTGCAAGATATGCAAAAATTTAATAAGCCACGTAAAATGATGTTAATATACATGACTAAAAGGAAATAAAGTGGCAGAGGGGATCACATGACGCATATACTCGAGAGATTTTTCGAAGTGGAACGATACTCTCATGCCTTGGTCTCATAGTAACTCTCAAACCTCCCAAAAAACTCCAGCTCTTGTGTAAGTGAGCTCCTACTGTCACAAGCTGATGACCAAACAGTTCAGTTTTGCTACTTGTGAGTGGAAAATCGAACCTTTGTTTGCTTCCATCATTACTCCAAGGTCTTAACGTCTTCTTAGCGTGGTCAATCTACAAGAAACGGAAGTTCAATTGTAAGAGAAGTTCCCAAATCACAAGATCATACCGAGTAACTAAACACGTTATGAATCGGCCAATAATTCTTGGACATTACAAGTATTGACAGCAGCAGAAGCACAATAAAAATTACTCGAGCAAAGTAACCCATCAAGTTCACACAGCATTTTACTTTCATGAGCCCTCTGAGCTCTAAACTGTGACAAAAATTGCTTTAATTTCTAATTTTCTATATAATTAATATATACCATTTGGAAATTATATAAGCAGCAATAAAAGAAGAAGAGTTATTAAGGCCAAGAGAAACAATCTCTGCTGCACCCAAACCGCAAATCCAAAGAAAAAAACATAACTTTTCAACCTCTATGCCAAACTAGAGATTACCCATTTCGAGTGGATCATAAATTCATCAAAAACTAGCACAAATCTATAAACTACAAAGAAACTATATGAGAAATAAAAGATAATACCTTGGAAATGGAAGGGAGGGAAAAGGAAGAAGAGAGGGCCATGTTTTGTTTTGTTGCGAGACCAGAAAACCCAGGAAAACAACAATAATGGCTGATTCATTTCACTCGGTTTTTAAGGGATCCTTCGCTGAAACTTCGGAAAGAAAACAAAACAAAACGTGGGAAGTTGAGTTCGGCATTGGAGTGAGTAAAGTAGACTACTGTAAGCCTGGTTTCCACTGAGAGATGCACAGAACGGGACACATACGAAGCTCGGGACTTGTGGGGGAGAGAGAGAGAGAGAGAGAGAGGAGTTAAACGATTTTAAAATTGAATAAATTTCTCTAAAGACAACCGACCATTAAATTATGTTACAGAGGACAAGTAATTTCGAATGTAACATTTGTAATATAAAATAATGTCGCACCGTCATTTTTCTTAATAAGGAATGCTTGGTTACAATTTAGAATCTGTTATTATATGTTTGCTCTAGTTTTTATTGTTTTGATGTTGAAACTGTATTTCTTTATCCATAGGCAATCAGCTTCGATGTATTGGGGCTATATGTATCGGAACAAGTTATGATAGAATATGTCTTGTTCATCTAAATGAAATGAATGGAATGGCTATAGCAATTCCAAAAATAGTCAGACTTTCTGACACGTGCTGCCCGACATCCGAAGGTAACGAAATCATATTATGATGCATGAGAACTAGAAACAATTAACCGACATAAATAAAACTTGTAAATTTAATTATAATGAGTATGCAATTGTGGAACGTGTTCAAAGCATACAACTAATTCGAGACACTAAAAAGGAAAAATATAAAATTGAATGAGCAAAGGAATGGGTCCTACACCGAGAGGACTCAAAGATGCCGATGAGGGAGTGCATTGACGTCGGGATTGTACGCCTCAATTCTAAGTCATGAGGGAGCGCAAAACGAGAGCATGAGTGGATCAAGTTGATATATAAGTAATACTGAAACAATTATTCATCAACGTACTAACCCCCAAAAGTTTATGTAAACTCAATAGTATAATATGTAATAGGTTTTCCGAAAACCCTAACATGCCATAAAACCTTTCATAAAACATATATCATATATAGGGTGCTTAGTAGTAGTAGCACAAGGCATACACACACACACACGCACGCACGCGCGCACACACACACCAGCCTACGCTCGGCCAAAGCCATATATCTCAAAACGGAGCTCAGTAACTAAAACGTCATATCATAAAATCATGTTCATAAGTTTGTATATAATCATCAATCAGATATACCACAAAGAATGTAAAGTCGATAAAGCATCATAATTCATAAAGTGTGAAACCAATTTACTCATAAACGTTTAATAAAACCTAGCCATTATATCATGCTTTTCATGTATGCATTTCTAATAGTAAAATCATGCATTTTAGAAGGGGTCCACTCATAGATACTTTACCGTCGAAAAGCTGTGCAAACTAGAGAGGACAAAAAAACACCATAAACAATTGCAGCTAAGCACATAAAGGTACCAATTAATAAAACTATACTAAAATGATTGAATTTGGGAAAATAAACATCAAAAACATATTCACGATGTCGAAAAACCTAAGGGGGGACCTCCGGTCCCCCCACGCGCCGCCATGAGGCAGAAGCTCGGATGGCCACGCGCCGATTTGGGTCATTAGAAAGTTGGTCGGAAAAGTTACCAGGGCCACTGAAGACAGTGGCGGAGCACAATACCTCTGGTAGAGGTGCGTGTGCTTCACGCGCCGGCCAAGACAGACGCTCACATGCAAACCCACGCGTTGGCCAGGGTTCTGGGATGGGTCGGTTCAGCTAGGTTGGGCTAAGGGTTTTAGGCCGCAAGGTTGGGCCTAGGTAACTGGGTTTGGGTTTCTAGGTTATTGGGTTGGCCTGGACGATTGGGCCAAGTTCCATGGCCCAACTAGTTGGGCCGGCTTAGGTTTTGTGGATCGTGTTTGACCTGTTTCCAAGCCGGGTTGGCCGTTTCGAGGAAGAAGAAGGCCGAAGCTCTCCTAACTCTATTCAACCTCAAAACCCAACTAAAACCTATCATGCAAAATACCAAAATGAAGCCCAAGGAACAAGGAAGATATTCATACCAATAAGAGGTCGAGAGGTGGCTGGAGTTGGTTGGAAAACAGCCTGGAAGCCACGAGTCCCTCTTCGGAACCTGGGAAAGTTTCCTCGAGTAGATTTCCGCATCCATCTTCCTCCAAACCAAGTACAAGGGTCAAAAACATAACTAAAACGTCTAAAACTAGTCATTTGGATGGCCCGGGCTTACCTAGTTGAAGAAACCAAGAACTGGCCGGCGAGGTAGGTGTGCTCAGCCATTGATGGGTGTCTCTGTGCTTCACAGAGAAGGGGAAAAAGAAGGCAAAGAGTGAGGGTGATGGTGGTGGTGTTGCCGTCGTTGTTGTGGTTGTTTGGCTGTTAGTGGCTCGGAAATAAAAGGTGAGTGTAGAGAGAGAGACTTACGAGATGGAGAGATGAGAGGGACCTGAGAGTTGTGAGGAGGGAGAAAAGGGCACATGGTACAAAAAGGAAGAAAGAGGAGAGGGTCGGGGAACCAAAAAGGAAATGGGCCCCAACAACATATGGTTTAAGACCCACAAAAGCAACATTAACAAAATATCTTTCAACCCAAGGTGGAAATTACAAAAATGCCTTTCGGTTCCGTAAATTCTGGGACGGGTTGTTACAATCTACCCCCGTTAAGAAAATTTCATCCCGAAATTTGAAATAACTTACTAAAAGTAAATACTTGAAGATATGACGAAGAATATAAATATAAGAAGAAATCAAGTCAGAGTGGTTACATTAAAGAGAATATGTCACACCATCACCAGCGGGTTGCAATGGTTCTTCTTTGATGCCTCCAGGCTCATACCTTCTTCCCTTATTAGTATAAAAGTAGAAACATGCTTTATAAGGATATAATGTTGAAATTATATAATAACATAAGGTCAAAAGTATGTACATATAATATGATGACGTCAAAATAGATATGTACTAACATAGAGGTCAAAAAACTCGTACATAACTTAACATTAAAAGTGGAGATGACTCAACCAAACATTTGTAATGTCAAAAATACAATGTATAACTGATATAAGGTAAATCAAAATACTTGTATTGAAAATCAAAATCGAAAATGAAAGTGGGTTTCGCCCAAGCATTCATAACGTCACGTACTCCGAGAACAGGTATGTGTCTTTGGGTTGACAATAACTAAATAGTAACAACTATTGTATACTGGTCTACCTACCCACTTGCTTAATGAATCCAACGAATAAGTCATTGATATTACAATTGGCCGCTCGCGATATCGACAACACATTATTGTGTCAATAAACAAGTAGTAATTTCCTAAGGGTGTAAACATACTAATTTGTCCAACCACCAAGGCGACAACAACACAAGCACACAGTTTCTCGAATCGTAAAATCAAACATCCAAAAACCAATTCGCAAAAATCTACTGTCGAACCAGTCCTGCCAATAGAATCTATCATACCAAGTCTTAAATAGTGCCACACTCAAACTGCAAATAAAAACTATTGTCATAACTACCCCAAAAAGATTGGTGCAAAATCTAATCATTCAGAAACCACTAATCAAAAGAACACAACATGTCTTCCAAGGTCTAGATAGTTCGTTCAGACTGTCTAACAATCCATGAATAAAAATGCGATACAGGACAAACAACTTAGTACTCAAGGCCTTCACGAAAACTTCACAAAACTTAGAAGTGAAATGCGCATCACGATGAGGTACAAAAGTGATGATACACTGAGAACCAGAACAATGTAATTCACAATGCCTAAGCAAGCTAATTTATTGAAAAAAATCTCTCTCGGATTTAACAAACAGCTATGCCGAGAAGGCTAAGTGAACACCCACGAATTTAAGGGTCAAAACAAGTTCAACAAATCTAAAGTATATGGTAATTGAAGTGCATGCGTAGCTTTGATGCAAGAATACGTATAGGTACTTAACTTGATTCTATGGTGGCAAGTCGAGATGGTTGAATGCAGACTCGACTTGAGTGGTAGTCTAAAGTAATATGATAAACGGGAACTCAAACTTTTTCCCCATTCCAACTTTCACAACAACTTGTTATAATAAACTTAGGGATATACAAACACCAATGGTAATGATTCGCTCAACAGGATGTTAATGGGTGATTGAATGCCTGATGGTTCAGGCTAAAACTTTTGGATTTAAGTGGTTCTCCTGAATAGTCTCTCTGGTTTGGAAATGATATAGGTGTTTTAGGGTAAACACGAACCCAAAGTTGACTATAATGCTTTCTAGGACCAAGAGGTGAAAATAGGATTACGGTCGCAACTGATGTAAATTGAGACGTCAGTCAAACAGAAGTCTAGGATGAAGAATTCTACCAAGTGGTCAAAATTATAGTCTTTGCGAACTGGTAGATAATACGCTGAGTAAGTTGACCATCAAGTACCGAAACATCATCATGGTTTCCACGTGTACTAGGTGGTTTATACAAGAAATCTATGGTGACACTAGCCCCTTTCCATTCGTATCCCCAGTAGATCCTCAACAACCTAAGAAGGACAACTATGGGAATTTCTTCCCATCTCTACACACGAATAAAAAGAATTTGAGATAAGCCCGATGGCTTCCATCTCATCGTTTTCACTGATCAGTAATTAGATATTCCCTCACATATTAAGCAATAAACCATGCTTACAATACTCGTAATAAAGTGGATAAACCTAGTGGTACCATTCGATACTGCAAGCATGCATGACATACGTTGAAATATAAGTTGACAGTACTCATCATGAGATGAACGCCAAAGTAAAACAAATTCATCGAAGAGAAGGCGATAGTGGGATATGGATAGCTCGGATAAAGGTAAGCTGTCCATGGGATTTTTTGACTAAGAGCATCAGCTACGACAATTGCCTGACCATGATGGTACTCAAAGGTGCAATCAACTCACCGATGAGTTCCATCCACCTTTTCTGCCTCTAACTCAACTATTTCTGTGTGAAAACACACTACATCTTTTTCAGTAAAAAAGGACGCAACATTTCTTACTGTAGAGAAAACGTCACTAGATTTCACAGCAAGGAGAATCGTTACTAGCTCTAAGTCAAAGATAAGATGGTTCACATCATGCAGTTCCAAACGTCAAGAGGGACACACGTTACTCGATCCTGTTGCATCAACATGCATCCAAACATTTAATAATACACCATCGCAGAATTCAAAAAGTGTAAGAACTACGCTCAGATGAGACAATACTCCATTGTCAGAAACTTCGTTCACCGTTAGTATTGCAACAAAATTGAGTGCTTTCTTGGCCAAAAAGGAAATAGGGCTAAGCTCAAGGAATAGTTAAGAACCACTGAAAGAAAGAGACAAAACTAAGGATATTTCATATTTCACAACACCCTGAGAAGATTCTCAATTTCTAATGGTCGTAACCCTTTTGGAAATTGATGAGAAAAACGTCTGCTACAAAGGAGTCTCCCAAAGAAAGTATCTAATCTAAACAAAACAATGTTTGAAGAATTTGACGTACAGCTGCATGTTGATGTTTAGTGAACTTGACCTTGTGGTTGGTGTAAGCGAGAATGTTATCGATAGAACAACCACCGAGAATTGTTATAAGGATCCACACGAATTTTCTCAGTGGGAATGAGTCAGAGGACATTGATTTGATCCCACTAAACTAACATTTACTAAACTTCGCAATAACTAGCGCTTACTCGCTCTCTTCAACATGAACTTCGAATGTCTCAAACAATTTCCAAATATATATAACTTTGCCCGCCATTCCTAGGGAACTCATGTCGTAGAGTAACATCACCGATTCAGATCTTCCAAATTCAAACCACTTAGATTTTTTCGTTTCACCACACTCCTGTGTAGATAAGACTCTGCCCGCAATTCCTAGGGAACGCATGTCGTAAAGTCGCATCACATTTTCGAGTCTTCACTTGGTCTTAACCAACTCATACCTACAATTGCTAAAGAACGCATGTTGCAGAGTGGCATCGCCATCTCGGATCTTCAGCTAGTCTTAACCAGACTTCCCCTTACTAAGATTTCTAATTCATGTCACTTCAATGTAAAATCGACTCTGCCTACAATTCCTAAGGAACACATGTTGCAGAGTATTAGTCCGATGTTGAAAGTCGTCTAACAATCCTATTTCATCACCAATGACGCACAATCCCGAAACAAATTCTTGTATTTCAACTAGAAGTTGATAAGTCAAACAAAGAAAGGTTTGCACAACTGCGCCGAAAGGCACCAAATCGAAAGTCGTGTCATCCAAATGACGTCATGACCGACACACTACTACAGTAACAGAAGATCCTAAGTATGCTTTGAACAAACCACGCTCTGATACCAAATTGCCACGCCCGACCCTAATATCTTCCAAACACCAGGGTAGGCACGTGCTGATTAACACCCGAAGGTGACGAAGCCATATTATGATGCATGACAACTAGAAACAATTAACAGACATAAATAAAACTTGTAAATTTAATTATAATAAGTATGCAATTGTGGAACATGTTCAGAGCATACAACTAATCCGAGACACTAAAAAGGAAAAATATAAATTTGAATGAGCAAAGGAATGAGTCCTACATCAAGAGGACTCGAAGATGCCAATGCAGGAGTGCCTTGACGTCGGGATTGTACGCCTCTATTCTAAGTCCTGAGGAGGCGCAAAACAAAAACATGAGTGGACCAAGTTGATATATAAGTAATACTGAAACAGTTATTCAACAACGTACTAACCCCTAAAGTTTATGAAAACTCAATAGTATAATATGTATTAGGTTTTCCAAAAACCCTAGCATGCCATAAAACCTTTCATAAAACATATATCGTATATAGGGTGCTTAGTAGGAGTAGCAGCACAAGGCATACACACACACACACACACAAATCTTCATTTGCTGAAGGCACTACATCTCCCAGTCGAAGCCAATATAAATATCTCCCGACCGAAGCCACCAGCCTATGCCCGACCAAAGCCAAATATAAATATCATTCGCCCGTACGCAGTATCATTCGCTCGTAGGCCCTACATCACTCAACCGAAGTCAATTAATGATTTCATTCACTTGTAGGCAGTTCGTATGAATAACCACTAAGTAAGCACATAAAAACATTAACATAATATTTCTAACATACATATATCTATCTCAAAACAGAGCTCAGTAACTAAAACGTCATATCATAAAATCATGTTCCTAAGTATGTATATAATCATCAATCATATATACCACAAAGAACGTAAAGTCGATAAAGCATCATAATTCAAAAAGCGTGAAACCATTTACTCATAAATGTTTTATAAAACATAGCCATTAAATCATGCTTTTCATGTATGCATTTCTAATAGTAAAATCACACATTTTAGAAGGGGTCCACTCACCGATATTTCATTGTTGAAGAGCCGTGCAAACTAGAGAGGATGGAAACGCCATAAACAATTGCACCTAAGCACATAAGGGTACCAATTAATAAAACTATACTAAAACAGTTGAATTTGTGAAAACGGACATCGAAAATGGATTCAGTATGTCGAAAATATGAGGGGGGACCTCGGGTATCCCATGCGTCACCATGAGGTGGCGGCCCAGACGGCCACGAGCCGATTTTGGTCGTTGGAAAGTTAGCCAGAAAAGTCACCGGGGCTGCCGCCGTCACAGTACCTCTGGTGGAGGCACATGTGCTCTATGCGCCGACCAAGACAGGCGCTCACATGCGCCCACACGCAGACCCACGTGTAGACCCACGTGCTGGCCAGGGTTCTGGGATGGGCTGGTTCAGCTGGGTTGGGTCGAAGGTTTTGGGTCGTAAGGTTGGGCCTAGGCAATTGGGTTTAGGTTTCTAGGTTGTTGGGTTGGGCTAGACAATTAGGTTGGGTTCCTTGGCCCAACGATTTGGGTCGGCTTAGGTTTTGCGGATTGGGTTTGACTCGTTTCCAGGCCGGGTTGGCCATTTTGAGGAAGAAGAAGGCCGGAGCTCTCCTAGCTCCGTTCAACCTCAAAACCCAACTAAAAACTATCATGCAAAATACCAAATGAAGCCTAAGGAACAAGGAAGAGATTTGTACTAATGAGAGGTTGAGAGGTGGCTGGAGTTAGCCAGGAAACGGCCTGGAAGCCACGGGTCCTTCTTCGGAACCTGGGAAAGTTTCCCTGAGTAGTTTTTTGCATCTATCTTCCTTCAAACCAAGTACAAGGGTAAAAAACACAACTAAAACATCCAAAACTAGTCATTTGGATGGTCCGGGGTTTACCTAGTCGTAGAAACCAAGAACTAGCCGGCGTGGTGGGTTGGTGTGCATCATAGAGAAGGGGAGGGAGATGAGGCAAGGAGTAAGGGTGATGGTGGTGGTGTTGTCGTCATTGTCATGTTTGTTTGGGGGTTAGTGGCTCGGAGAAGAGAGGTGAGTGTAGAGAGAGAGAGACTTATGAGAGGAAGAGATGAAAGGGACCTGAGAGTTGTGAAGAGGGAGAAAGGGCACAGGTCCAAAAAGGAAGAAAGGGAAGAGGGCTGGGGAACCAAAAAGGAAATGGGCCCTAATGGCACACGGTTTAAGGCCTACAAAAGCAACATTAACAAAATATCATTCAACCCAAGGTGGAAATTACAAAAATGCCCTTCCGTTCCTTAAATTCCGGGACGGGATGTTAAACTTTCAATATCTTATCAATGACTTCTCTTGTACAACCAGGCATGGGCAGTTTTGTTGCCGAATTGTTAGTTGTTTTTTTAATAATTACTAGTCAGAATTTAAGATTCGACTCGAAACCTATTTAATTTAAATGAGATTGCATATAACCCAATTAGAGCTTACACTCCTACCCGATCCAATCCTAGCCAATTTGCATTGGTTTAGATTCTATTAGATTAACACTTTTAGTAATTAGTGACTCGCGGTAGTATACTCATGTGCTTTTTGCTTACTGGGTCAAATGAAGACTATTTTTTTTTAACGGTATTTCACTATTGCAAAAATTAAATACCGCATAAACGGAAAAATAGACGGAGTTAGGTTGTCTAAATTTTCAATCCAAGTGGCAAACAAATTGATGCATGCATTTATGCTTTTTGTAGGTGGCAAACAGGAACAAGACTTGCAAATTTTGATGAATTTGATTCCATCTTCCAAAATTAAATGAAATACTGTAACACATTTCTGCCACCGTCACCATCAAAATCCACCACCAAATACTACAAGTCTACAACACCATTGTCATCTGAGCTTCAAATTGAGCTTCATTTCTTCAAATGTCAGCATTCTCTATCTGACAACTGATCTCAACCTTAAAATTTCAGCTCTAATATTTGAACGCTCGAAAACTCGCCCACTCCCACTAGGCAAAGGCTTTATCACTCCCACCCCGCCTCTAAAGCCGCCTAGGCACACCTCGGGGATCATCTTTTAAAACACTGGTTTGTTTATAAAATAGTTTTACCATCACCACTGCTCTTTGTGCAATATTTCAATCATTACTTAAACGGTTATTATACAAAATGGTTCCTGAGATTTGCATTATCAATAGAAATAGTCTCTAAGATTTAAAATCAATAGAAATGGTCATTGTCCACCATTCATGATTTTGGTCATTCCGCTAAAAACGATTTTGGACAATTTTCAAAGTTTTGTAACTCAATCGTTTCTTAACCAAATTTGACCCATAATATATCAAAATGAAGATAGGAAAGTGTAGAATAAGATTATACTTATTTGGAAGCCCAATGGTTGTTGGAGATGGCCGGAAAATAGCCTGAAAGGTGACTGGTCCGCGGGAAAACTGGAAAACTCGCCGGAAACTGGGTAAACTTTAAACGTTCATAACTTTTTCAATACTCAACGAAATCGAGTGATTCAAAAACGAAAATAATACTTCTTGACAAGGCGAAGAGAATGGTACCTTTTTTGAAGGCTAACTCTCCATGGTTTGGTTGGACAACGGCTCAAAAATGGCTAACCATTTTCGAGTTAGCCACTTTCAAGCATTCCGGCCAAACCACAGCGAGTTAGCAATAAAGAAAGATATCATTCTCTTCATCTCATCGAGAAGTATGATTTTCGTTTTTGAATCACTCAATTTCGTTGAGTATTGAAAAAGTTATGAACGTTTAAAGTTTACTCAGTTTCCGGCGAGTTGTTTTCCCGCGGACCAGTCACCTTTCATACTACTTTCTGGCCATCTCCGGCACTCATTGGGCTTCCAAATATGTATAATCTTGTTCTACACTTTCTTATCTTCATTTTGATGTACTATGGGTCGAATTTAGTTAAGAATTGATTGAGTTACGAAACTTTGAAAATTGTCCAAAGAGTTTTTAATGGAAGGACCAAAATCATGGATGGTGGACAATCTCAGGAACCATTTTTATTGATTATGCAAATCTCATGGACTATTTTGTATAATAACCCTTACTTAAATTCAGCAATCAATGTTTGCATGCATACTACCAGACGATAAAACATCGACGTGGAAGCAGACGGATCCCGAGTTAATTTGGTAATGTATTTAGTAAAAACAAAGCACTGACACTTGCATAATCCATAAAAACATACGAATCATAGAAACCAGTGAACTATAATGCTAGTGACAAAAGCAAACCAAAATTTTCACTTGCTATGTTGCTTCCCTAGGTCATTCAGTAACTTTTCGAGGCCTTCCCCTCCCTCGATGCTTTTGTTGACATGGTCGGTTCTTCAAAGTCAATTTCATCCCTGATACAGTGCTTTTTGTACCCAACTTACTGGGTCTCCCTTGTTTTCGCTTTTTCTGGCTATGTTCCAGCTGCTTCTGAAATTTATCAGGCGGGGATTCATCGCCAGTTGGAGATGTAGCCAGTTTTTCTTTAGTACGCCTAACTAGTTTTCGCTTTTCTGGTTGTTCCATCTGTTTGTGACATTTATCAGGCAGGGATTCATCGCTGGTTTCAGCTGTAGCCAGTTTTTCTATACAACGCCTCGCTTGTTTTGGTTTTTTGTGTTGTTCCAGTTGCTTCTTACGTTTATCAGGCAGAGATGATTCATCGCCGGTTGCAGCTGTGGCCAGTTTTTCTTTACGAGGCCTCGCTCTTTCTTGCTTTTGCGGCTGCTGGTCAGCTGTTGGGAACAAAACCCTCATGGTTGAGTCTACAGTTTCCTTTGGCGTAGGAGGCTTCTGCTTTTGATGCTTCGGCTGCTGCAACTCATCATGATGCTCCTCTTGTGGTTGCTCACATTGGTGCTGTGAGGGTGATGATTCTGTCATGGATACAGCCGGATCAGATTGTGAAACAATTTGACTGTGGGAGCGTAGTTTCATATGGCGCAGCTGTTGCAGCTTTACTATAGTTGTGGAAAATTCTACCACTGATCTTGCCTTGAGCTGTGGAGTATGAGGTTCTTCCACGAGCTGCTGGGAAGTGAGAACTAACTCATCCGGAACTTTTGTTGTTGTTGGCTTGGACTTCAACTTCTTTGTTTTTTGATCCATAGGTTGAGATAAAGCATCAACAGCCGTTGGTCCTAGGTCTTGAAATGCTTCAGTGTTGGGAAGCTCTGTATTCTGGGAAAGGAGGATTGAACCAAGGGTATCTATTGTTGGCTCTGGTGTGCACCACTTATGCTGGGTAGAATGATTTTCATGTTGATTCTTCTGTTGACATAATTTTTTCCCTCCTGATTTTTGCATTCGAGATCTTCCACTGTTTGAAAGTGATATACACTCCTCATCCAGAGATTGTGAAGGTAGCAAAACTACCCTAGATCCAGTCGCAGCTTGTCCAGATTCGGACAGCATTTTGCTTCGAGGTCGCAGTTGCCTCTGCTGCTGTGTTTGGCCTGTTTTTTCTGCTGATGCCTTCAGCTCTTCAGTCTTTTCAGCTTCTTGAAGGTTTGGTGTGATTGACACTTCAGACGTGGACTGCCTCTGGTGCCGTGGACGCAACTGCCGCTGCTGTCCTGGCTCATCTGTATTTTTCTGTGGTTCAAATGACATCTTAACTGACAAATAATCAAGTTCCACGCCCATTTCCTGTATACATTCCCTAGGCTGCTGCTCATGCTCAAGTTCCTGGGTAATGCCAGAAATTGCTGTCACAAAAAATTTATTGATTGTCCCATGCATACACAATTACACATGCATGTAAAGAGTGTTATTTACTTATAAAACGATGTTTGTATTTGTAATTATCCATCAAAGATCCCATATAAAGCCTTTCCATGCATATTCAGATTTTCCATGTCCAATTACATGTACAATTACATGGTCGTTCTCCAATTCATGCCAAATTTAACAAGCTAGAAATTGTGAGGTTTCTAGTTGCTGCTACCTGACATACATTTTCCCCTTGTTGATCTGATGGTCTTTGATCCTGAAGCCCCAGCCCCCTAAACTTCTGTTGCTCCTCTGTCTGATGTTGTGCTCGATACGATTGCTCCGTCACATTTTCTGCCTGCTGCTCCTCTCCATCCTGAAAGAATGTATGAGACTAACATTAAAAGTTCCAGTCCAGGGATAACTTGTCGGTATCTTTCAAATTCTATTCAACTATTTTTGCTGCATGCATAACGACTAGGATGCATGTTGTACATGAGTTGATAAAAGATTCCATAATCACAATGTAGTGTACTGTTAACTTATATGTCCTAGTCTCCAAGAATGCAGTTCCAAGAGAAAATGTCATGGCTGATACCTGAAACTTAGGTGCCTTTGGCACTCCACAATCAGATTCAGATGGTTTTTTACACCGAGGAAGCAGTTGCCTTTGCTGACACCACTCCTGTGTTTCCCGTTGTTTTTCACACAATTGCTCAATTTTTGTTAATTCCATCTCAACAGCGTTTTCTTCAATCACATTTTCTGCTTTCTGCTCCTCATCCTGCATGAATGCATCAAATTGGATCGTAAATTGCTTGTACCATTTTATTTGTAAGTATGCTTATTTTTAACATTTGGCATTCAAAAAAGGAGGGGTTAAAAAGAAAAATTATCAATGTTGCTCTTTGGCCATCGTGTTGCTATTTCTGTTGTGCTGAAAAACCACGAACTATATATTTCCTCTTTCTACAAGAACTAGTAATTAACGGTGATCTTCCTCTATGTCTGTAATAGGTTTCCTAGTACTATGGGTTGACGACTCCCTTATACTAGACAGATCTTCTAACAACTTTTCCTCAACCTTACATGCCATTAACAATTCTCCAAAATTCCTTGTTGCTAAAAAATAAATAATAATACAAAAACACAACATTGCAGGCGCAAGTAAGTTGTATCAAGAGAAAATTATTGCATTATTTATATACACATTTCAACATTCTATTTCCGTTACAACAGAGTTTCAACTTTCAACATTTACCTCAGACAAATGTGATGAACAATGGTGGGGCAATTTTTGACTTGTAAGAGGGCTTGAATTGATCACAATAGCTGCATCTTTCTCTTGCTTATTGGATGATAACTCCTGCATATTGCTGTTTATGAAATGAGATTGAAACTTATAAAATAGTCAATAACAAAACTAATTTTGAATACATAGCGAAAATGGCTAACCAAGAATCAATGGTCTGGGATATTAAGTCAATTGGCTCTTGTGACTTATATTGTTCTGAAATAATTTCAATTTGCTGTTCTGGTGCAGTCAGCTTTTCCATTATTTCAACTTGTTCTTCTAGTAACTGAATTTCTCTTTCAATACCTTCAATCTGTAACCGTCCCGTGGTCATCTCCCATTGCTGTTCTTTACTTTGGCACTGTTGTTCAATTTGTTCATCCTCTTGTGCCAGAATTTTTCTTCAGTCGCTTTATAGTTCTGTTCTGCATCAATCTTCTTTTCAAAAGTCACTGCGATTTCTTGCATCTGTATTCGACTTTGCTGTCCATCTGCATCATCTGGCTGTTCATTTTGTTTCTCTGGAGATCCATTTTGATAGTCAATGTTATTATGCTGTTCTTCTTCACTTTGCTGCCCACGTTCTCCATGTTGTTCAGTCAATTCATATTCTTCATCTTCATTCACTTTGTCATCATGCTCCACAATACATTGCTTTTCAACAATCACTGCAATTTCTTGCACATGGGTTTGAGTTTGTTGTCCATTCACTTCATCTTGCAGGTCATCCGAAGATCCATTTTGACTTTCGATCACCATATTATGCTGTTCTTGTGGATTTTGTTGCTTGTGTTCTCCCTGTTTATCAGTGACTTCAACTGGTTCTTCAGTTGCTTTATATTTCTCTTTTGCAGTGTTCTGTTGTTCAACAATCACTGGAACTTCTTCCATTTGATTTTCACTTTGTTGTCCATTCCCCTTAACACACTGTTCATAAGGAGATACACTTTGATCGTCAATCACCTCACCATGCTGTTCTAGTAGACCTGCGTCTTCACTTTGTTGCCCAAGTGATCTCTGTTCAGTCACTTCAACACATGTCAGCTCAACGCATTCTTCAGCCACTTTACATTTCTGGTTTGCATTATTCTGCCTTTCAAAAGTCATTGCAACTTCTTGCATTTGAGTTTGACTTCGTTGTCCATTCAGTTCATTCTGTTCAGTTTGTAGCTCTAGGCCATTTTGGTCATCAATCAGCTTAGTATATTCTCCTTGATCGGGTTCTCCAATTTGCATATCATGCTCCCCTTGTTTTTCTGTCAATTCAACTTGTTCCTCAGTTGCTTTCTGTTTTGAATTGGTATGCTTTTCAACAATCACGGCAACTTCTTGAATTTGGTTTTTACATTTTTGTCCATTCACTTCATCTTGCTGTTCCTCCGGAGATCCATTTTGATCGTCAATCACCTTACTATGCTGTTCTTCTAGACTCGTTTCTTGACTCTGTTGCTCATGTTCTCTCCGTTGTTTAGTCTCTTCAACCTGTTCTTCAGTCACTTTATATTTCAGTACTACCATGGCAGCTTCTTGCATTTCCGCTTGTCTATTTTTCCATTCAATTCGTCTTGTAGTTCATTTTGTTTCTCTGGGAAAACGTCTTCATCATCAATCGCTTTACTAAACTCTTCTTTCTGACATGGTTCCTGACTTTGCCATGCATGTTCTCTCTGTTGTCCAGTCAGTTCAACTTGTTCTACTGCCAGATTTTCAGGCTCAAAATCATTTCTTCTTATTATTCTCCTACCCAGCTCACCTCTCTTCGGTTTCTCCACAGGCTCCCTTTGAGAATAAGAATCAATTTTATGAGCCGGAAGCATATAACAGTTTTTTGAAGCACTAACAATTTCTCCGCTCTCGCTAAGTTTCTTCAAATGATGACTCAAGAGTCTTTCATGAGCCAATGGCAAACAGTCAAAATGCTCTCTGATAAATTTTGATACTGCTTCTTCAGTCGAACCCCCTTCCTCATTCAACTCAGCAACTGCCTTCTGTATCATCTACAAAAATATAAAATTCTGAAGTTAAAAAATTTGGAATAGTCAGCAAAAATCTACTCAAGAAGCATTAGTATGGAAAAAGAGTGGTACCACAGCATAGGTGGGGTGATCGGCTGTGAAAAACATGGGGTAGGCTTCAGAAAGGCTTATTTTAATACGACTCATTAGCTCAGGTGTGAGGGTTTGTGAGGTGTTTGAGTTCGCGAGCTTCTTCATCACAGCACTAGCAAGCTTGTTTATCATTTGTCCCTGTTAATCATGTAGAAAGTATATACAATAAGATATTAAGAATTGAACAGATATTTGTACGCCAAAACTATAATGTAGATTGCTATGAATGCTGAACTATAACATCCCTCAATCTGTTTCACACACGTTTCAACTAAATGCTGCGGCATGCTAATTGATTCCATGATGGAATTGTAATTAGTAAGGTACAAGAGAAAAATAGTCACGACCAACCATCTGTTGGTGTCCGCGTCTGGGTTTGTAATGTACACAATCATAAAACATAAGCAAGTACTGATCAGTGATCACGAAATATATGGTCATCTTCTTGTTCCAACGCTTCCTAGTTAGCCCTTTTATATTGATTAAACATTTCCTAATGAAGGATTACACAAATTAATGATCCTCCAAAATGGTAAAGCCAATTATTAGATTTATCATCTATTAGCTTGTCCAATAACTCCATTCACATCAACCAATGAATACATTAACAGTGAATTAGTGGAGCTGTTCGCAATATCTAAACGAATAAGGAATGCATAAAGATGATCGGAACACAATGGAACTCTGGGAAAACCGTAAAGTACGAACATCATGAGAGGATCAAATATGTCACTTTAAAAATGAAATGCTCCTCTTCCATAAGAAAAAGGCAAGATGCTATCTACATATGACAAAATCCAGTTCTGTGCCCGAGCATTGAGGAGAGCTGAGTATACTGAACTACATTCTGTTTTAGGTCCTAAAATTTTAAAGAGAGGGCAGGGATAGATCCCTCAAATCGTTCAATACCCGGAAGAAAAATTATAGTAATAGTAACAAGATAACAACAATAATAAACCACATTCTCTTCAAATGATTCTAAAATAAGAAAAGTAGGAAATACAAACTGAAGTTATAGAAACTACAATTGGTTTTCCTCGGACTCCATCCGCTTCCAGCTTTAAACAACTTCATGCAGAGAAGAAACCACATACAAATTCATACTAAGTACGTTATCGAACTAATGTCAGTTTCCATGTAAACAATTACTCTTTTTGATCTAATTTCAGGACTTGACGATACGGCATTGCATCCAGACTTGAATGTATAATGTTTCGAATAGCGGATAGCGTTCATCAGGTGGAAAGTAGATTACTAACTTCGGTGATATTACATCCAACATAAAATCTCATAGGCAATTGCATTTGATGCAAAGTAGCCAGTAATATCCAAATGCATATCATATAAAAAGCAAAAGGAGGAAGGGAAACTAACATGAAGTGGGTCTTCCTCTCTTCCTTCTTCCCCTTCCTGCATTCAGAATTAAAAGAGAATTCTTCTGAATTATAAATTATATTCCCTTCTCTTCTCGGAAATAAATAAATAGGATTAAAATCGAACAAAATTACTGTTTACCGTGGAAGATGAACATCGTACGGACTCAGGCAGAGCCATAATACTCTCTCTCTCTCTCTCTCTCTCTCAGAGATTAGACGAACAAGAAAGAAAGAATCCGGTTCTTCGATTGCGTCACTGAAGCTTGATGGAAGCATATATATATGTCTGTGTTTTTGTTTTTTTGGGGTTTTGCTGCACTTTTGGGGGCCCTGGGTTTTTTTTTTTTTTTTTTCCCCTGTCTACAGGGGCACTTGGTTTCGATTTGGCGGTTTGGCCAACGGACTGACACTTAGCTCGTGACTGACTAGTGATCAGAAAGGACAGTGTACTTCCAAACAGGAGCCCTTTTGTGGCTTGCAGGGAATAATTTCTTTCTACAACCATCTTCAATTCTTGGAGATAAAATTTAAAAATTTAAGTAAAAAAATAATAATTATGTTATAAATATGAAGTAAAAAATAATCAAGAAGTGACACGTGGATTTTTAGGTAAAATAAAAAAATTATCCTCGAGGCACATCGAAATTCTTACGCGCGAGCAGTTGACAATCATCTTTCAATCAAGTAAAAAATGTACAAGTAGGTATTTATTTTTAAACTTATTTTATCTATCCTCATCAAATCCTCTCCACAAGGTAACCCTCAAATCATTCATTATCAATTATATTAATTAGCTAATTAATTGATTTATTATTCAATTATTCCTAATTAGCTACAAATCATGAACCTCACCCAAAATGCCAACCAAGTGGCCGGTCTTCGTCCTCCTAAAGGGGCCGACCACACTCCTATAAATACTACCTTATTCTCTCCAAAACTCAATTCCAATTCTCTTGCTAAATTCTCCAAACACTTTTCCCTCAAAATTCTAACTTTAGCATCGGAGGTTCTTCGGCCAAAGTCCCCCCATCCCCATTCATCATTGGCGCTGAGGCTCTTGGCCTTGACCTAAGGTATTATTTATTTTATAGGTGCAATTTTGTCCAAGAGTAAGGAGGAAGAAATTTGCATCCACAAGTTAGTGCTTTCATTGAGAGTTGAGTCACAAGCTCATAGAAGACTCTTATATCTAAGATTTTTTGTTTTTTTGCTTATTTGTAAATTTTTCGTACGTTCTTATTCTTGGAATTCTTATTTCTAAAAATTCTTTAATAAAGCGTAAAAGAAAATTACAAATGGCGAGAGATTCGGAAACCTCAATGAACGAAAATTCCAACATTCAAAGATTATAACTGCTGTGATCTTTAAGGCTCAATATAGCGGTGAGTAGAGTGGCACCCCCATGAGGCACCACGGTGGCCACCCACGGCAAGGTACATGGTGCCACAACCATGGCCTAAGCCGTGCCACTTCAACCTTCAAGGGCCCAAGCCCTAACCGAGCCGGCCCGTGCCTCCCAAACCCAACATAAACCCAATGTGTTGCCAAGCCGAGCCTTAGCCTCGCACCCACGTATGTCACACACCGAGCAGCCCACTCCCGTGGCCCAGCCTGCTTCAGCCGAGCAACCCACTCTTATGGCCTAGCCTGCTCCCATGGCTCAGCCTACTCCCATGGCCTAGCCTGCTCCCGCCGAGCAGCCCACTTCTGTGGCCCAACCTTCTCCCGTGGCCTTCTAAGCAGCCCAAATCTGTCCAAGATTAGTTCAACTGTCCCGGTTCCAAATTTTCAGAATGACATTTTTCTGCGGATTTGATATTTCCCAACTCAAATCTTGGGCTCAAAGTCTACCATATTTCCACTGTTCAAGGAGATACATTCCTTCCAAGCTCTTCCAACCTAAATGGAGAATAACACTTTATCTTGACAAGTCATAGAGTTGATAAGTGCCCTCGCACAGCATACGACCTTGGTCAACCAACTTTTGCAGCGCACCGAGATGCATCGTGCCCCAGACGAGGTGTCCCAAAGTAAGACAAGGTAAACGAAGAACCTCTCCAGCAGTGTCCTGGCAAGCAACCACTCAACCAGCCATGAACCGAGCATTCGGGCAGTGTACACTCCTGAATAAGCCTTCGAGATAGTGTATACTCCAGTCTTAGCGCGCATAGGAGCATGCATTCTTGACTATGCCCACGAATGAGCATACATTCACGGTTAGGGTCATACTTTGATAGTCAACATGAGCAACCTTCCAGGCGAAGTGTTTATTCGCGGCCAAGTCCGCAAGAAGCATCTTTCACCTCACATCGGAGTAGGCAGCACGGCGGACAGATAAAAGCAGTCACTTAATCTAGCTTAAGTTCAATCGGCAGCCTACGAGAAATTCGCACATTTGCGAGGAACGTACCACATACACTGCAGCCGCAGCATAGACGAGCCGAATACATGGAAGAACAACCTAGACTAGCAGGTCACGACTAGGGGCAGCCAAGAGCTCCGCTACCCCCAACAAATGCAAATTCAGGAAGAAGTAGAGAGACTCTTGACCAAGCGATTGCGTGATTTCCAACGCAACGAGTTTACCGACAAGACACTTCGACGGAACATGACTAACATAAGCAGGTCAACCATCACGGATGAGATCAAGTAGGCAGAGCAGCCTTCCAAAAAAGACTTCCAACAGAACACCCACTATTCGAAAAATTGATCATGAAAAAAAATCTAACTCGCAGACTCTTTCGCTCTAACAGACAAGCATGCACTTTGGGACAAGGCTCACCAATCAAGATGCAAGGACTTGAAAAAGAACCTGACATCACCTTCCTATTATCCAAACTGGAAGCAGTAGATAACCTATTCGCATGTTTAACGGTATCTGAAGCAGCAAACCATCATACGAGAAGAGCTGGGGTCCCAACTACCTATATCCCACAGTTCAAAAGCTCTCATCGATGCTACCAAAAATTCAAAAGCTAACTTTGACGATAATTGTTGCAACCGTGAAGCTTAAATTTTACCTTCAGATGCACGCAATCATCCTTATAATGCACTATTCTGCTTAATCTAGACGCGCGACGATAAAGGTGTAGACACTAGTGGATGCAAAATTTTTTGACGAACGCAACAACTCGGACCAAAGGTGCACCAAGGGCAGATAAACACTAGAAGGACATACTCAAAAGCAAGTTTTATTCTCGTCATCCCAAAATATTCTACATATGAGCAACATGTACCAACAGTCGAACACCACCCTCCTGATATGTGTCACACGGCCCAAGCCGACCCTTACTTCATAATTTAACTCTAGAGTGACCTCATACCGGTAGTTGAGCATCTCCTAATGTGTGTAGCATGGCCCCAGCTCCACGGCTCCCTACCACGCTTTCATAACGCAATGCCCCAGAGGTAGCAGGCCTTCGAATGCCCAATCAAGCGATCACTCTAGGATTCAAAGCATCCAACAACAAAGGAAAGTACGAGACCCTACTAGCAGGCCTTCGAATGGCAAAAGACTTAGCGGCGAAAAAGCTCGTAATTCATTCTGATTCCTAGCCAATCACTACCCATACTACTTGAGGCATTTCAGACTTACACCCTCACTCAAGTTCCGCGGGCAGACAATGCTCACAAGACGCACTAGCTGACATAGGCTCCGCTCTCGACCACCAACTTAAACGTTCTACTCTAGTGGAGTATCTAGATAAGCCAAGCATAGAGGTGGAGTTAGCAGCCGAAGTGTCACAGGTTAGTACAACTCCAAACTAGAAAAGTTTTATTATAGACTGCCTGGTCAATGACATATTCCCCACGAGAAAGGTTGGAGTCTAGAAAGCTCCAAATAGAGCCAGCCTACTACATGTGGAACGACATTCTCGTCCAAAGATCATACACTGGACCATATCTCTGTTGCTTAGCGCCTCCGGACAACCTAAAGGTTCTAAGTTCAATCCACAAAGTCGTTTGTGGAAATCACTTCAGAGGCTAATCTTAGCGCACAAGGTTATAAACACAGGCTACTACTGGCCTACCATGTACCAAAACGCTAAGGAGTTAGTACAAAAGTATGATCACTATCAGCATTACAAACCGGTACCAGCACTACTCGCCAGTAAATTACACCCATAGACGAGTCATTGGCCGTTCATACAGTGAGCAATTGACTTGGTAGGGCCAATACCGCCCGCTACTAGGGGCAAATACATGAAGATTGTGACAACCGATTACTTCACCAAATGGGTAGAAGTAGAGCCCATGACTACCACGACACAAACAGACATATAGCGCTTCATATGGAGGAATATCATTTGTCGATTTGGCATCCCTCAATCGATCGTCACAAACAACGCCCCGCAATTTATAGGCAAAGATTTAGCGAAGCTTCTTCCAAAAGTATGGCATCAAGCAGCACATGTCTACGTCGAGATATCCTCAAGGTAATAGGAAGGCTGAAGCATCTTATACGATGATCCTCGAATGCCTCAAGAAGTCCCTTCTCAGACAATAAGGGAAAATGACCAAATGAACTCCCTGGATATTTGATGGTGTATCACACCACTAAACGACAAGCCACCGTACTCAATTGCCAAGCATCGAGCAGAATAGTAAGGAGATAGCCACAAGCTTAGATATCGTAAAAGAGAATATGTAGCGAACCATTACCCATGTCGTAGTTTACCAGCAGCAACTCTTCTCCAGCTACAACAAAAAGGCCAAGATCTGGCAATTCCAGGCCAGAAATCTAGTTCTAAGGAAAACCTTCATCACTGCCAGCAGAGAAGGCTCCAAAAAGATGAATCCTATCTAGGAAGGTCCGTACAAGATCAGTAAAGTAGACGGCAAGGAAATTACACCTTCGCCACCATAAACGACAAAGAGATCGAAAAGCAGTGGAACGCCTACAATATGAGGAAGTACTATGTGTGACCTCCTGCTACATCAAAGCACAAAGACTCAAGCAGCTCAACGAGCACCACCTCATAAGTCGAGGACTATCCAGTTGTTATGCAGTTTCTACTTTACATCTAAGTTATCGTTCGTTTCACTCATTTTTCAATGAGGAATTCAGAAGTAATATGTAACTTGGCTTGGCTGCATGTTTACAACAACTGATCATTCCTACACTTCAAAAAAAGACCACACCCTCTTTAATGACTCATCGCAGGAATTGCCCCCTCCCTCCTCCTCGATGGACCAACCATGCTCTCTAGTGCTAGAAGGTAAACCAATTCCCCAACACCCACATGGGTCTACTCTCTAGTGCGAGAGGATAAACTAATTACTCTCCAGTATGAGAGGTCCTCGACACCCACATGGGTATACTCTCCGAGGCGGGAGAATAAACTTACATTCCGAATATCCTAACGTGGATGAGCCGGGCTGCCCTGGTATAACTAGGTGCACAATGGCTTGCGCTGGGATTCCTAAAAGTAGCCACAATGGCCTTTTTCAAGGTTTAGCTAGCTAAAGGATTTTGGGTCTCTTGGCCTAATCCACAAGGAATCGGAGCCCAAAGGCGAATGGGGTACATTACGCAATACGCCCTAAAGACAGCTGCCCTAGAACCCTAAAGATGTTACCAAATGCACTAAGGTAGCCTACGGTTACCAAAAAACTGTCTACGGCTTACCCTTCGAGTAGTAAAGCCACGCTACACTTATTCACTGCTGACAAGCTACATAGTCAATAAACTTCACCTCTGCCAAGTGCGGAGCGATCTACACCAAGTCTAAAGTGTTGTGATACCTACTACGCAACCTACGAAATTGGAGAAAGCCAAGGTTAACAGCCTAGCGATCACGTGAACTTGTCTGCTTCTGTAAGTAAGGTGTCTAGTTGTCGACCTTATGGCTAACAACTTTGTAAAGTTTTACACCAACACCTACGATTGCATCGGCTACGCAGGCCTGTCTGCTTATAAAAAGAAAAGGAAGAAAGTTTATTAAATTTTCTAGCAAAAAATTGATAAACAATTAGCAAAGACCAAAGAAGTTCAAGCAAAGCAAAAAGCAATGAGGGAAACAAAGAAAGTCCTAAAGACTACCTAGAAGCCTACTCTTCAGCAGCTTGGACACTCTACGACTACTCAGTCAATCAAATAGGCCTACAACAAAAATAAGTTTATTTTGATTAAGATCAGTCAATCCGAAGTAAGAGTATCTTTTAGAATCATTTTCAAAGTTTAGAGAACGAATAAATGGGTGACATGTTGATTGCACAAGGGTTGGGCAAGCTACGTGGCGAATTAATAGCTAGCCAACTAAGGGTGTTAGTCTTGTTTGTGGTTGACATGTGGTCACACCTGTATAATTTTGATTGGACCACAAAGAAAAAGAGAATAAAAAGAAGAGGAAAGCACCCTTTTTTCCCTAGTCTGGAGATGCGAAGAAAAAGAGGGAGAAAAAAAGAAGAAAGGAAACAGAGGGAACTCTGCAGCCTTCCAACATTTTCACTGTATTTTCATAACTTAAGTTAAGTCAGATTACAGTTAAATTTTCACCTCAGTGATCGGGAAGTCGAATCCAAGTATATGAGGCTGCATATCCAATTAGAGAAAGGATTCATGAGACGTACGTGAAGTCGAATGGTGATTTTTGAACCAAGCATATTTGACTCGCATATTCAATAAGTTGATTATCAATTCATTCTCCGGCCTGCCAGCCTATTCATCCTTCTGCGTCATTTTCAAAGAACTATTTGTCAAACTCATTTCAGTTTCTTTTTATTTATTTTAGTTTTATTTGTGCACTAGGGGCAGAATCAATTCTTTCAGTGATTTCGCGTTTAGGGCGTGAAAATTGGTATCAAAGTAGACAATTCTTGTAACGCCCCTGCCCCAAAAATTTTATTTTCAGGGAATATTATTGGTGATAGGCCCAAACTAAACTCTTGGTTAGTTAACTACCACCTATCGTAATTCTTTAATTATATGTCTTGTTTACAACCATGATTCATAATTAAAAATTTAAGCACCAAACGTACAACTTTATTCTCACTCTGTCACTATTTCCTTTTATAAAACACTTCCCATTCTAAAAATTATTTCTTGAGTTATTTAAGGTTGCATCTAACACTGTTAGACTACCTACGTACCCTTGAGCGAGATCAAGCCTTTCGTAGTTCACATTTTCAAAATTCAAACCAAATCCAAAAATATTCATTTAGTCCCACATATACCACAATCGTATTAATATTCAAACCACAACAGTTAGATCCCAAAAGCATAATTAGAATAGCGAAATTCGCATAAAAACACAATGTCGGCTCCCTGGCCGTGCACCGCCACACCGGACGTCCCAACTTGCCGGAAAATTTAACTATTTCTAAAAATTCTCAAAAATTATAGAATTGGAGATCTCGAAGAGTAGAGCAAACTTTATACTTGTGGCCAAGTCCAATTTGGCCTGGAAAGGCTCTAATTTGCCGCGAAATCGCCGGAAACCTATAAATGAGTGGCCTCGAATTGTCACCTCCGGTGCCCTGCCACCCCTACCATTGCTTGAGCTTTGTTCCAATCATCTAGGGAAGGGTTTTGGTGGAGGTAATTGTAAGAAATCATTTCACAATTGATGGATTTTGGGCAAGGTCTCCTGCCGCACCCATCATTATTTTTGTACGAAAATACCATCAAATTCCCTCTAATTTTTGGTGGAACTAGAAGAGAAAGGGGCCAGGGTGATGATTGGGAGCGGTTTACAAGTCCAATTCGTTGAAAAATTGGACAAAAAACGACGAGGAGCCGCTGGTTAAGGAGGCGGGTTGCACGAGTTTTGGGCCAAGATCCGTGATCGTGTGCACCCTTCTCCCCTCCTTTTTCCTCCTGGCCTCCTCTTCCCCTTCCCCCTTTTCCTCCTTTCTAACCTTTCCTTTTCATCCCCGCCATCCATCCCATTTTTTTTTCTTATTTTCTTTTCATCTCAGCCACACAGGTGGCACACCTCAGACTCCAAATTTTCTGGAGAATTCTAGTTAAGAGCAAAATTACAAAAATATCCCTAACTTTAAACGTTAATAACTTTTTCGTTATAACTCTGTCTCACGAACAGTTTTCGTCCACATATTAATAATTATGAACATTTAATTCATATATTTAAATTTTCAGGGTATTACATTCACCCCCGTTAAAATAAATCTCATCCCCGAGATTTCAACCATCTAATAACAAAAACAAATTTGAACTATTTCCTCCATCTACGATTTTATTCAAGTTTCAAAATTAAGCAAAACAACGAATTATAATCATGATTATTACTCACATTCTCATATTCCCAAACACATTCATTGGCAAAATAAATATCAGAAATTCTAACCATGCCCATTGGCAAAATAAATATTCACATCAAGCCAAAATTTCTCATGGCCTCCATTGGCTATACACAGCCGTTACCACAATCCTTCTTCTAAATTTTTAGCCACCATCACTGACGATACCATCATTAGAAAATACTCAATATTGGCAGCATAAATTTCCAGCCATCACTATTCTCGGCCAATTTAATATCAAAATTCTAAGTCATTCATTAGCAACCTAGTAGAATCTCAAAATTTCAACCCAAAGCTTTATAATTAACAAACTGAATATCAAAAATTTCAACCAAATTCATTGGAAATTTCCAATCACATTCACTGGTTAATGGAAAGAAGATTAAAGCCAATTTCGCAACACTACTAACATAAATTCTCATTCTATGGTTCCTTTCATTTTCACAATTAGCTAAATTGCCCATGGTAAAAAGTTAAAGCCTTTTAAATCTTTCTTTCAATTGCTTTTCTTTTTAATTTACTTCAAAGTGCAGCCACA
Source organism: Pyrus x bretschneideri (assembly GCF_019419815.1). Classification (NCBI taxonomy): domain Eukaryota; kingdom Viridiplantae; phylum Streptophyta; class Magnoliopsida; order Rosales; family Rosaceae; genus Pyrus; species Pyrus x bretschneideri. Next base: position 1,702,821 of record NW_025999657.1, read on the forward strand.
AATATATTAAATGAGTGACTCGCTCATTCAGAATACCATTCACATTTCATCAATTAAAAGAGAAAATTTAAATATGTAACACTCTATTGGTCAACAAAACTAAACCTTATTTATCACATAGCCACAAGAATAAGTGCTCGTCCTCAACTTCGTTCACAATAACCAATTCAACAATGACAATTTATAACTGTGGTAACCAAACCAAACGAAATTAAAATCACAAACTTCCCCATGAATTCTAGCTGTAATCGTCAATGGCTAAGTAAATATCACTATGTCAAACCAAACCACTAAAATTGACATTAGCAAAAATTCCAACCAAAATCATAGTCACTGTAATAAAATAAAGATCCGAACTTTTCATTACCATGGAATGTGACCCAAAACCCATGCGACCCATCTCCACAACTGGCGGCTCCTCGCCGTTTCTTGTCCAATTTTTCGACAAATTGGACCTATAAACCGCTCCCAATCATCACCTTGGCCCTCTCTCTTCTAGTTCCACCAAAAATTAGAGGAAATTTGATTGTATTTTGGTACAAAAATAGTGATGGGTGCGACGGGAGACCTTGCCCAAAACCCATCAATTGTGACATGATTTCTTACAATTACCTCCACCAAAACCCTTCCTTAGATGACTAGAACAAAGCCCAAACAATGGTATGGGCGGCGGGGCACCGGAGGTGACGATTTGAGGCCACCCATTTATAGGGTTCCGGTGGTTTCGAGGCAAATTGGAGCCTTTCCAGGCCAAATTGGACTTAGCCAAATGTATAAACTTTGCTCTACTCTTCGAGATCTCCATTTTTGTAATTTACGTAATTACTCAAAATTAAAAACCTTATCTTTTCTTTCTTTTCCTTCCCGTTGTTTTATGAACGGTATGGGAATCAAATATATATATATATACACATGTTCTTGAACTCTTTCATTATAACTCTGTTTCACGAACGGTTTTCGTTCACATATTAATAATTATGAACATTTAATTCATATATTTAAATTTCAGGGTATTACAATTCTACTCTACAATATACTATATTCTCAAGTTTTTCATTGAGTAGCTGCTCAAAAAGCAGAAAATGGTTGTTCTTCTTAAAACCATGTTGCAAAAATTGTAACTTTCGTGTAAATTTTCAAGTGACGAATCGTTTTCAGCTACAAATTATGGAAATCATTTTTACTTACAAAGTTGTGGAGCTGAGCTTTACAATTCAAGGTAAATTTTAAAAGCTATTTAACATATTGTGAGATTATTTGTGACTTTGGGAATCCAGGAATTTATCTTTTCTTACATGAATTGCTAGCTTGATTGAATCATTGGTTATTATGGGTAGCTTGGTAGATGATTAAGAACTCGATTTTGAGCAAATTTTCATGTTCTCCATGTTGATGAAACCTCTAGTTAGAATATGATTACAAGGATTTTCTGTTTAGTTCTTATGTGTGTTAATTGATTTCTCAGGACATTTTTCCCCCTTTTATTAAGTTGGTGTTTGACAAGGATTGTATATGGGACTAATAACATATTTCATGTGGATTGTGGTTAACAAATAATATCATTTATATATCCACAATTTTGGGGCTAATTGTGGAGTGAATTGAGAATTTACATATAGTAGTAGCTAGTGTTGTGTGTTACTCTGTGTATGATTATAGTCTTTCTCTCTCAACTCTAACTAAACTACCTATTCTATTTTGTTGGTGTGAAATGCATGGATATTGAATCATTTCATGAGTCCTATGATGAAGGTGCATTCATGTAAAATAAATAAATAAATAAAATGATAATAATAATAATAATTGTTAATCTCTTACTTTCGGGAGAGTGAGTGTGGCTTCCATGGATTATTTTGATGACCTAAGAGTGAAATGGATTGTGTGGTTCCCTTGGGTTTTGATCCCCTAAACCTTCAGAGGGTGTTATGCTAATGGACTAATCCTGCGGGATAGTCTATGTGGTATAGGTGTAGAAATGGACACCCCTAAATTGAGAAGAATTAGGAGTGCCCTGTCCTGCGGGAAGTCTATGTGGTATAGCTGTAGAAATGGACACTCCTAAATTAAGAAGAATTAAAAGTAAAGGGCACCGTGCGATGCCTTGGGTTTCAATCCCCTAAACCTCTGGAGGCCTACACAAACAAATTTGTACCCATGTGGTGTAGAAAGTAAATGGACATTCTCGTTACCCTATCTGGAATTGTGGATAAAGGCAAGGTAATTGATTGCAAGACTAGTCATCAAGTTGGATTATTTATACTCGAATCTTATACTCGAATTTTGAGAAATAATTGTGGCAATGCCGTTGTATGACCAATGATGTTTATATGTATTGCCAATAATTACTGCTGGAGATTCCAATATTTACAAAGACCAGAATCATTTTTTTTCGAATAGGGAGTGAAATCATAAAGTTAGGTTTTGATTTGTTTAAAATAAATAGCTCGAATGTGAAACATCTTTCACTATTTAATAGTAAAAAATCTCGGGGACAAGATCTATTTTAAGAGAGGAAGAATGTGAAACCTTGAAATTATTAAGTGTTTCTAAGTAGTTATTTTGGATGCCTAAGATACCAGAAAAAGAAAAAAAAAGTTTATTTTGATTAAGATCAGTTAATCTGGAAGTAATAGTATCTTTTGGAATAATTTTCAGAGTTTAAAGGACAAATAAATGGGTGACATGTTGCTGCACAAAGGGTTGAGCTAGCCGCGTGGCAAATTGATAGTTAGCCAACTAAAGGTGTTAATCTTGTTTGTGGTTGACATGTGGTCACACCTGTAGAATTTTGATTGGACCATAAAAAAAACAAGAGAATAGAAAGAATAGGAAAGCACCCTTTTTTCCCTAGTCTAGAGACCTAAAGTAAAAGAAGGGAAAAAAAAAAGAAAGAAAGGAAAGAAAGGGAACTTTGCAGCCTTCTAACTTTTTCACTGTATTTTCATAACTTGAGTTAAGTCTGATGACAGTCAAATTTTCACCTCAGTGATCGCGAAGTCGAATCCAAGTCTATGAGGGTGCAGATCAATTTAGAGAAAGGATTCGTGAGATGTACGTGAAGTCGAATGGTGATTTTCGAACCAAGCATATTTGACTCGCATATTCAATAAGTCGATTTTCGATTCATTCCCGATCCTACCAGCCTATTTATCCTTCCGCATCATTTTCAAAGAACTATTTGTCAAACTCGTTTCAATTTCTTTTTATTTATTTTAGTTTTATTCGCGCACTGGGTGCAGAATCAATTCTTTCAGCGATTCCGGGTCCGGGGCGTGACAAAGGTCAATCCTACGAGTGCGTAGGCGAAACCGTTCGCTAAACGGATTATAACGAAGGAGATATAAATGAACAAAGACAATGGCATTTTGGTCATTTTGACCCTTTAATTCTAGAAGGCTCCAACTTTGCTAGAGCAAAGACCGTTGTGATGAAGTCATGTATGTGGCTGTGACGGGAAAAGGAAAGAAAATGAGAGAAAGAATGGGGAAACTAGCCAATGAGAAGGGAGGAAAAATGAGACAAGGGAGATAGAAGGAAGCATCGGATCCCCTTGACCCAGTTACAACCTAGTTTGTGACCCAGTTCTGAGTAGCGAATTTCTACAATTTCCGTTAATTTTTTCGACGAAATTCACCAGTCACTACCTGCACACAACTCCACGACCTTCCTTCTTCAAATTCCACCCCAAGTCCAAGAGTTTTTTGTCTCTATTTTGTGAGGATCTCACAGACGGCACTATGGGGGATTCGGCGACTATCCACCATTTTTTAAGGTAGTGCAGTCGACCACCACCCTTAGTCAACTCCTCTTGAGACCAGAAACAAAGCCTAGACAAGTTTGGGGGTGGCGAAGCTGTGGATTCGAAAAATCGAAGAACACTCATTTTAGGGTCTCCAACGAATCGTGGCGTTTTCAGGCCATTTCCTGGCCGAATTGGACTTCAGCCCATGTATGAAAACTCTTCCTTGTGGTGTGTTCTACAATCTTGTGAAATTTGGTAATTTTTAGAGTTGGTCAGAAATCTTGTTTTTTGTTCGTGGAAAACCACCGCGTGTGGCGGTGCATGGCCAGTGGGCCGACTTGGCCTTTTTAAACTACATTCGATAATCTGATTCTATATTTGACATCCATTTGATGAAATTCCATAGTTCGAACTTAGTTTCATTAATGTCCAACATTTGAATATTATAGTAAACAGTTTAATTATGACGGTGAACTATGAATGGCTTGATCTCACTTGAGGGTACGTAGGCAGTCTAACAAGGAGGTTAGATGCAGCCATAAAATAACCAAAATAAATTTTATGAGTAAGTGCCAAATAAGGAAATTTATTGTGGTTAAAAGAGTTATGATTAACTATGGCTTTGTTTTAGCTTACTACTGGGTTTAGCTTCTGAATAATTTTTGGGTCGTTACACTAGCCCTTCTAAAGACTTAGGAAGACAAACATCCTTCCTTGATATTGGAGAGAAATTTAACTTCTTATTTTAGAGAAACTTTCTATTCTTTCTATTGATTGCTTCAGTAACTTTGGGGTGACATTTAAAAAAGTCATAGTATGATTAGGCATTCTAGCTATACTAGACTTAATAAGAGTAAGTCTACCATCTCTAGAGAAAGTATTAGCTTTTTAGCCAACTAGTTTTTATTGAATTCTCATAATGAGTTCGTTAGCATTAACAGGGTCTTTCCAAAAATGATATTATGAACGCCTAATTATTTACCAATAATAGTTTTATGTTGAATTTGCATGATATTGTCAATGTCATTTTTGAGTGCATTATGTGTATTTTGGAAGAACTCCATGAACATTTGTGAAAACATGACCCAATTTTTTTGACAATCAATTTGTAGTAAGTTTGATGCTACAAGGGAGACTTTATTCTTTAACTAATAATCTCACCATTTTTTAGTAGTTCGCGTGAACGCGCAAGGGACTATCATTTTCGTTGCTTGCACTTACTAGGAAACAATCTCTCTCTTCTATAAAGCGAAGCAAAATGCATCAACAAGGGAAAGATTGAATATCTTGCTCCAATTATTATTTTGGCTAAATTGTAGCATTGGTCTCGAACTATACCACTAGTTTAGTTATGGTCTCTAAACACTATTGATAGTTTCTCATTTAACAAAATTCCTACTTTACCCTCAAGTTAACAGGAAATTGACGGAATTAGCAAAAAGGACTACAAGTGCAATCACATTGTATAATTTGAGGACTTAAACAACCAATATTAAAGTTATAGTTTAGGAATAAGATCAAGAAAAAATCAATAAAATACCTGATATCAGATGTTTGAAATAGGAAAAACTAATGAAAGGGTCTGAATTTTTTTTTTTATTTTCAACTAAAAACATTTAATGAACATTAAAAAAAACAAAAAAGGAAAATATTAGCAATGGCATTTTTGTAAATAAGTTAAAACTTGGTGGCTCCGATTGTTTATACACGATTAGGTCGATTGTTTATACACAAGCTTTAAACTTCAACTTATTTACAAAAATAATATCGCCACTTCTTCTTAACTTCAACTTATTTACGATATTGCCACTAAAATTTAACTTATTTACGAAAATGCCACCACCTTTTTTGTCCTTAGTATTTCAATCTTAACCATTTCCTATCGAAATAGATACACATAACTCCGTCCATAATTATAGCTCTTTATGAAATTATTTTAAAATGAATAGTGTCAGGCTATATTTATATACCATCTCCTACTGAAATGGCTAAAACATGGCCTCTCAAAATTTATTATTTTTAAGTTTGTTCTTTAACTTTATTGGTTAATTGAATTAAAATATCATATTACAATAAGGTTATCCGAACATAGCTTGAGTGCTACTTGTCACTAATAAATTAGCCTGCCTTTAGATTTCTTATCTTTATATAATCTCAATAATTTTTCGGATAGTGTAACATCCCACATTGTCCAGGGAGTGGATTCCCTATGCCTTATATGTATATTCCATCTCTACCTAGCACGAGGCCTTTTGGGAGCTCACTGGCTTCGGGTTCCATGGGAACTCCAAAGTTAAGCGAGTAGCGCATGAGAGCACTCCTATGATGGGTGACCCACTGGGAAGTTCTTGTGTGTGTTCTCAGAAACAAAACCGTGAAGGTGTGGTCGAGGCCCAAAGCGGACAATATTGTGCTATGGTGGAGTCGAGCCCGGGATGTTGTGGGGGCCCGGGTCAGGATATGACATTTGGTATTAGAGCCTAACCTAGCCTCGCGTGTGCCAACGAGGACGTCGGTCCCTTAAGGGGGGTGGATTGTAACATCCCACATCTCTCAGGGGAGTGGATCCTCTATGCCTTATCTGTATATTCTCATCTCTACCTAGCACGAGACCTTTTGGGAGCTCACTGGCTTCGGGTTCCGTAGGAACTTCGAAGTTAAGCGAGTAGCGCATGAGAGCACTCCCATGATGGGTGACCCACTTGGAAGTTCTCGTGTAAGTTCCTAGAAACAAAACCATGAGGGCATGGTCGGGGCCCAAAACGGACAATATCATGATATGGTGGAGTTGAGCCAGGGATGTGGTAGGGGCCCAAACCGTGAGGGCGTGGTCGGGGCCCAAAGCGGACAATATCGTGCTATGGTGAAGTCGAGCCCGGGATGTGGTCGAGGCCTGGGCGGGAATGTGACAGATAGGATTTCGAATGTCACGTGTCACTAAATAAGTAACTCTCCAAAAATTTTTTTATCTTTATGTAATCTTAATAATATTTCTTACCTTTGGTTGAAAATTGGCCATTTGAAAAGAGTTTTTGGGGTGTGTATGAAAAGAGTGTTTGAGGTGAATAGAATGTGAAAACTTGGAATAAAGTGAGGTAGGATAGTACGTAAAGGTGAAAAAGATGTGAGAAATAGTGTAGAAATGGCATAAGTGTTTATAAAAATAAAATAAAATTAGAATTTTTATTTTTTTTTTCAAATTTCGTCTGAGAAAAAAAAAATTCAACGGCTAAATGACATTAGCTAGCCTCTGCATGCTGATGTCAACAACTGGAGGATGGCAAATAGGCCCCGAAAATCGGGTTGGAAGTAGCCAGCCCGTTAACTTTTTGGCCAACATTTGGCCAGGTGGGTTTCACACATTTTTGGCCTAACCCTCCATTGGAGAAAGGTTTTTTACCAAACGGGTCATTTTTGTAGCGTATAGCCTTTTAACCATCTTCATTGGAGATAGCCTAAGAGCTTTTCATTGAAGCTCCTTTGAAATAATGCAAATAACCTTTTAATCTAAGCCACTTGTTGACATGCATCATATATATATATATATATATATATATATTTTTTTTTTTTGAACAAATGTTAGTATCTACACTAAGAGGGTAGGAGAGTGGACTAAGCCTTACAATGGACTTGCCATAAATCGAACATAAGACCTCTCACTTACAAGTAAGAGAAATACCATTAGACCGTAGTACTAAGTGGCTACATGCATCATATTTAAAAAACTTGTTGTCCTGTCATTGGCCTGACACTATATCTATAAGGAAATGAGACTTACGTGACGCCTAAAACTTATGTGAGGAAATTCATGAATTAGTCTATAGTGAGACCTCAAAATAATTTATAGTTTTCTTGTGTTAACGATGGGCCCATTTAGGCATACCGAACGATATAAGCCCAAGAAAAGGCCAAGAAGCCCAAGGTCAAAGAGTTTGAATAGGATCGACTCTCGAGTGTTCAGGCTGACCAAGACAAAAGGATGACTACCCAACTGCGCAGAACACGTGGGTGCACTGACAACTTTATGGCACAAGTCTCTAAGGATAGAACTACTTAAGTGCTACTAATGCTATACAGCAACGTGCGAATAACAACAGCGACCTAGGATGGGACATAAACGCAGTCAAGGCAGTGCTCGTTGACCACCTGGGTCTTAAAAGATGTGCCATTTGACTGTTAGAAAGTCACTTCCCTGACAACAGCCTGGGCAGATAGGTGAAAAGTTGTCGGTAAGCTTGTACAAGTGGTTGGCACATTAAATGCCAGTTTGAGATGCCTTAAGAGGGTGTGGGTTATATAAGAGGGTGTAGATACCTCCATTATGAGGGTCAGATGAATCAGAAAAGATAGAGTAAATCTATTAGCCGAGCATTATTTAACCTTGAAATCAATATACACAGTAGATGCGGCCTAATTTTTAGAAGTAAACCACTTACATCTTCGAGTCCATTTAATTTCAGTCTATCTCTTGAGCTTATCTACATTCATTTAATTAAGTTTATTAACCTTACAATTTTGAGCATTAACATCTTGGAACAATGATATACTTAAATTAAGGGGCAGAAAAATAAATTAGTTATCGCTATCTATAAGATTCAAACATAAAATCTCCTATTTGTAACTTTAAGTAAAGAAAGGTAACACTAGAAGATAATAATAAATAAGGAAGATTAACGAAAAATCTAAAAAACACTTTAATTTTAATGAAAAATAAAGATAGAGTGAATAGTATCAAGTAAATGTAAAAATGTAATTTTTTGTTAAAAATCAACAGAAACAAAAATGTTTCGTTAAAACCTGTAATAAATACCGCATTTCAGCGTCACGTAGAGTCGTCACGCAATTTGTGCGGGGAGAAGTTGGCGCCCAAATTTGTTGGATGGTCTTCGTATATCCTTTTCTCCAAAAAACAAAAGGTTAGTCATTTGGGTTTTTCATGTAAAATCCATATAAAATTCAGGTCAATAATTAACCACGAACCCAATTCTTCAAAACCTAAAGTCCTCATCTTCTCTCCCATCGGACTTGGATCACCCACGCCGCGCTAACCAACCACCTCCACTACCACAAGCGACGAACACGAACGACCACCGCGACGGCGACGGCGACGTCCACCCCCTCTCTTCCCCTTTGTCTCGTCGTGGGTTGGTGCGAATCCTCTCTCACTGTTCGTATTGTCTTGCAATACACCCTACGGTACTCTCACTGTTCATTTTCTCTTGCAATACCGTTCGGTTTCGATACTGCATCTTTATTGAATGTTGATGTGCAATGTATTCTCAATAATGAATGACTTCTGTCGATGATAAAAAGTAATTTGAAAAATTAATATAAATTTGGAACGATCTAAGGCACTGGGCATATGTCGAATTCATTACATGTGTATAAAAGAGCAAACCTTGAGGTTTGAACTGTATATTTTGGAGTTCTCATGTCAGTTTAAACTTGGGTTTATTAATTAATTGGTTAAGATTCTTGACTCTTTTCAAAATTGGGTTTGCTAATTTCTCCTCCTCGGATGGCCATTGCCCTATAGAAGTTGCCCTATGCATAATGCTGCCTAAGATCAAGATCTTCATTCAAATTCAAGGGAAATTAATAGGATTGTAATAATACTGAAAAATATGATTATTAAGGAGAAGAATTCGATTATAGGTGTAATATAAACCTTCCCATCTAAATATTGTATTGCCCTGGTGGAGAATTTAACATTCTTTTTTCTTGCAATTTCGGGTGGGTTGGGGAAGATGAGATGGGAGCTGAGAGATGGTAAATACAACTGTTTGGGACGTGAACAAATTTCTATAATCCTAACCACAAACACCCACCAAAAATTATTATTGTGTTCATAAAATAGATTAAAGAGTCCTCTTTTTCATTAGAGAAGGGAAAAAAGAAATTCCGCGCTCTAAAAATTAGTTAGAGATAATGGAGTGGGTTTCTTTGTTTCCTCCAATTTTGACTCTTGATGGGTTTTATTTCGTTTTTCATTTTCTTAAAAGTGTATTTGATAGGGTGGTTTTACTAATTATGCCCTCCTTCTACCACAATTTGCCATCACCACCACTTGAACAGTTGAACTAATGTAGTTTTTTGTGCAAATTGTGACAGTATTACCTTCCTGAATACTATACAGACTCATCAAAGAAGTGTGAGAACTGAAGGTTTCTTGGATTGCAATGGCAGCTTCTGCAAAACCTCTGACTGCTGAGGACCATACTTTAAACGGGGAGTGGACAGTCGTTTCATCTCGTCGTGGAGTCAAAAGAAGAAACACGCCCAGAATGCCAACCCTAGCGCAAAAGCTACAGCAACAGCAGCAGGAGCCTTGGGCTCCAACTGATTTCGAAATCAATTTTGTCCGAGAATCAAAACTGATGCAGAAGATGCAGATCTGTATGAAGAAATTGGAGATGTCTCAGTTCTTTCTCAATTTACTGGATCAAATTGGAACTCCGGAACTGACGAATTGCTTCCATAGGGTTTTGAGCTCTAAATCAAAGATGAACGTGGTGATCTATGGAATTGGCAGCCTTGAGACCTACGAGTCACCTCGATTGCAGTTGAGCCTTGCGATCTTGCTGAAGAGAAATGTCAGTTGGATTGGAGATATAGAGGTGTTTGATCCTGTTCTTTCTGCCACCGAAACTCGTGTTTTGGAAGCTCTTGGCTGCTCTGTGCTGTCTATAAACGAGCAAGGCCGGCGTCGGGCTCAAAAGCCGATGATGTTCTTCATGCCACATTGTGAGGCAGAGTTGTATGATAATCTTCTGCAGGCGAATTGGGAAGTGCAGCTGTTGGATTGCATTGTATTGTTTGGGAATAGCTTTGATACGTATGAGCATCACCTGTCAGAGTTTAAGAACTCAGCCATTGTCGATTCCACAACCCGTATCTTGGCTGCTCGAAAATTCACAGATGAGTTTAAAATTAAGACAGTTTCCGATGATTATTTTGGTGCTTTTCATGATTCAAGTTGGCATTTTTTCAGCCCCGTCCTTGAGACAGAGCTGCAGTTGAGCAGATTATGATTATTTGATTGGTATCGAGAAATTTTATTGATGATGGAAGAAACAAATTAAGGCAGTTTTGGATTGATTATTTTGGTTGTTTTCAAGATTCAAGTTGGCATATTGTCAGCCCTGACCTCGCAACTGACATGTAGTTCAGCGATGTTCTGTGATGTGTAAGGGAATCATGAACATGCCGAATATGATCCATATAAACATTGGCCTTTACTGTTGGTTATCTCAAATTGTTTGTTCTCGAAAGGGTTCTCCCCTCAGAGTTTCGTTTAGGCCATATCAAGCAACCTGGATATGATGGGTATAGTCCTTCATTAACTTGAGGTATTTGAATTTCTTCGTTTGTTATGCTGAGAAGATGTTTGCTTGAGAATGTCGATAACGAAGATAAATGTTTTATTGAGGCGAAAAGAAGTTGAATGTTAATTTGGGTTCAAACAGTAATTTCTCTCGAAGATAGTAACTGGGGAGACACAAGGCTTCAATGGAAAATCCCGCACGCTTATTGTTATGGTGAGGGAGGTCCAACTAAACTAAAACACTGTTGGTACCTGTGGATCCCAAAATTGATCAACGAGCTCACTGACTGTTAACACTTTAGTCATGGTGGTGAGCACCTGGCTTTTGCTATCTTAAGTATTAGATAGTTTAATAAGGTTTTTCTTTGAATATTATTTCTTTTATTTTCTTTGAATATTACAATTGTTAGGTCACCAGCTTTAAGTGATGATAGTACTTATGTTAATTGTTGATATTGTTAATGTTAAATGATAGTGTGAACAAACATTAAAGATAGTTTTCACTAACACGTCACCTATAGAGTACTAAATCCCGCTTCAAAACTTGTTTAGGTAATCACTTAATACTGGTAAGCTAACAAATGTCCAACTTTTAAAACATTGATAGTTATTTAGAATATTTTAAAGGGAGCTTTAATGAAAAGGACTTGGACCAACAAATATTTAATAAAAAACCATCCCAAAATGTTATTTAACCAAAATGGCTCAAAGTTTAATAAAAAATCATTCAAAACTATTGTTCACGGGTCAAACTTACAAGCCCAACCCATTACAAATCTACACTTCTGTAAATACTCCTAAATGATTTGATATTGTCTTGACTCTTCACCAACCTCAACCCAACACGAAACCGTCATAATAAGTTGAAAAATGAAGCATTCATCAAAACAATGTCGCCGAAACAAGTTCAAAGAAGTTTAATGGCAGAAACCAGCGAAAAAGTGTCTGGAAAAAGAAAGAAAAAAAAAACATAAAACTGTTTTTGGAAAAAAAATCAAATACAATGGTTGTTTTGTCTGTGCACAAACAAACACTATATCTGGAAAGAAAAAAACCAAAATTCAGAAACAGTGACTTAGATTCCAGAAACGAAACAGTGACTTAGTTCCAAAAACAATCTATGTTTTAACCTTTGACTATTTCTTTTGTTTCATGCATCGGTTGATTATATTCAAGAAACAGAGTGCTTATTTTGCTTTGAATCCAAATATAGTGAATTTCACTATTTCTTTTCTAGCTTACATTTAAAAAACAAGGTGTCTATTTCATTTGGATCCTGAAACAGCGACTTAGATTCCAGAAACAGTGACTTAGATTCCCGAAACAGTAACTTAGATTCCAGAAACAGTGTTACTTAAAATCCAGAAATAGTTTATTTTTACAGTCTAGAAACAGTGACCCGTCCTTATTATTGAATAGCATGCAGATCTCATATTTATTTTTTGGAGAAACAAACGATGAACTCCATTAACGATGAAAGATTGAAAAACAGTATGTCGAATACAGTATGTCGAATACACTATGAATAATAACGACGATCACATTTCAAGGAAATAATACAAAATATAAATTAAATAGCATGAGTATCTATATTTTTGTTTCAAAGAAAAAGGAGAATGATTGTTGATGAGTAGATTTTATATTATATATTTAACCCTATTCTTAGTGTATTTTGGTTAATATTTTGGAAGAATTTTGATACTTTGATTTGTATTTTTTTATATAGGACTTTCGACTTCCTCTGGAGCAAAACAGGACCAAATAGATGAAATTTGGAGTAATTCCAGTTGGAGGACGTTCGTGAGTCATTTAGCTTGATCATATCAAAATATCATATTTTCCCACCAAGTGTTTATTTTCTAGCAATAGAATAAAGGAGCAGTGTGCAGTGCTAGAATAGTGATGTTTTTGGAGCCCAAGATGACCTTGGATGAGTTCGTGGCCCACTGGAAATGTGTTCATAACGTCCTAATCTTTAAAACAAGCAATCTTGGACCAGATTTGGAGGAGATTTGAGGCTAAAACATGGCTGGACAAGTACTTGGCAGATTCTCCTAACTTAATTATGACTTTATTTTCTAAGTTATTTTATTATTATTTAGTTTCCTAGTTGGAATAAGAGACCTACGTCTTAGGGTTGTGCGATGGCTTAGCAAATATATTGCTTGGCTGGTCTTAAGCCTTTTTTTTTTGGGGGGGGGGGGGGGGGGGGGGGCGGGGTGGGGGGTGGTGGTGGCGCTTTCTTTTATGCAACTTTGGAGATAGAGAGTAATTGCTAGGGTTCTTGGAGATTTTCTATTTTAAGGTGTTTTTATTCCTTTTATTCTTAATAATATTTTCTTCATATGGGTAACTAATTCCTTTTACTAGGGTGAAGCCTTGAGCCTTAGCATGAATATGTGATTTTTATTTAATTATTTATGATTGATTGCATGCATACTTTGAATTATTAATCACCGTGATTAAAACTATCTAATTGTCTTAATGCCTGATCATCATTAGGATCTTTAGAAAAGTAATTTGATGCAATTTTGGTCAAGGTTCACTGAAATTGACACTAGCTTCTTGTGATTAATAATTGTAATTTTACTTAAGATGAACACCACGTCTTAAGGGTTGCATAGTTTTTCAAGGGGTTTTCATAAAACATAATGAGTCTTTCATGTTCAGATTTGATCCGAACGTTCGAACAGGTTGCATATTAGATATACGTTCTATATTAGAGGTTCCAAGTAGAATATAAATTAAGAAAACCTAACCTTCAAAGTGGTATGTGTAAATCATAAGTAATTGGTATAAATTTATAGGATTGCTAGGTGATGGTGAAACCCTAGTCTTTTATAAATTGATATTTAAAAGTCTTTTCTTTTGTCATATTAGTTTTTAATTAAAATTCTTTTTTAATATTACCCAATTTTTGTATTCTTGGAAGTATTTCATGTGTTTTTATCCCTACTTTTGTAGGTGGTAAAAATTCTATCATCTGCAAAACAACGATGAACTCCATTAACGATGAAAATTTGGAACTCAACCTAAAAAAGTTAGGGGTAAAACCAACAAATCATAATTTATTATAGTTGGACCATTTTTAGTTAGACTACTTTAATATGAGTCTTGTACTAATCATTAAACAAAACTTATAACATGATTTTTTTTATTAAAACTAAAAATTTTCAAGCTTTTTTCATTAGTTTTCCTTATTTTAAAAGGGTATATAGAGGGCAGAAGTCAGCCAAGGGCAACACTTCTTTGCATATAGAATACGAATTACCAATAACTCAGATCGACCTCTAGGAAACCCTATGAGGGCATCGTGAGACTTGTGTGCTTTTTAGAGGTGGCAGTACAGAGGTCTCTGTCCTCTAATTTATTCATGGTATAGCGGATTAGTCCAAGGCCTACTAATAACAGAAGACATGGTATCCAAATTTTCAGGGAAGTTTGAGGATGGTATGAGTGGGGTCAAGATTTTGGAAATCAAGTCTTGGAAAGTCAATCACATGCCACGTGGGAGGAACTAACTGGTGGAGAATGAAGACCAACAAAATGATTTGTTTCATGGCAAGGAACTTATAACACAGAGACGACACTTTCCTTAGGATCGGATCCATTTAATTTGGATCCATTCATTTATGGGAATCAATCAAGCCTAGGGGAAACATTTATGAGACGTGGAGGTGGGAAAAACATGAGTCGAAAGAAAACAAGTAGACGCAAACGACATCTCCCTGAACTCGGTAAGCAGAGTGCACGCGACAAGGACTTGGAGGGACGTGGTGATCATGCAAGAAAACAGAGGGCTTTCTCTAGAGATTCTATGTATTCTACAGCGACGGCGGCTGACAAGGCTTAGCCCTGCCGAGAGCAATGAGTTGCATAAGTAGGAATTGTCGTGGGTTTGTGTTGGTGATTTTAATGAAATTTTAAAAACTGACGAGCAAGAAGGCAGAGACCAAAGAAGTGAGAGACAAATGACAGGCTTCGGGGAGATTGTGGAGAAGTGTCAATTCCTTGATCTTGGGTATACAGGGAACAAATTCACTTGGGAAACAAGAAAGGGAGGGGTGATAAAAGTTTGACTTGATCGAGTTTGGCTAACCAGAATTGGGTTGATCTCTTCCTTACTTTCCGTGTAGTGCACCTTAATCCCACATCATCGGACCATATCCCTATTATGTTGGAATGGGAAGTTCGAAAGCGTGCAAAGTTTAAGAAAACATTCCGGTTTAAAGACGGATGGATGGCAAATGAGGGGTGTCAGGAAACAGTGAAGGTGGGGTGGAGTTTGGAATTCTTTGGGTCACCTATGCATCAAATTACAAAGAAAATGAAAACTACTAGAGTGGAATTGTTAAAGTGGGCTAAGAACAACGAACGATCTATTCCGGGTGAGATTGCAGCAACGGAGGATAAGCTAAATAGTTTATTTGGACAACTGTTCACCGAAACATCGATTGCATAGAAACAAGTCCTTTATAATAAACTTTATTCTTTGTTAGGCAGGAAGAAGCATTTTGGCAACAACGCTCTAGAGAAAATTGGTTGCGACTAGGGGATCAGAACATTAGATATTTCCACCAAAAAGCAACTAAAAGATCTCAGGGAAATTGCTTGACTAGTTTGTTTGATGAAATGGGGATATGGCGTGACAATAAGGCAGGCATGGAAGAGGTAATTCTGAGTTATTTTACGACACTTTTTGATTCCGAGGGACCATCGAATGGAGAGGAAATATTACAATTTATTCAACCAAGGGTCACAGAGAGTATGAATGCGGAACTAACGTGTCCATTTGAGGATGATGAGATAAAGCATGCCCTTTTCCAAATGCATCCAACGAAGGTTCCCGGGCCGGATGGTATGTCTCCAGGTTTGTATAAAAAACATTGGGATATTGTTGTCCTAGTGTGTGCATTAGAGTCCGTTCGCTACTATCTTCGGGAATTACGTTGAGAAAAATCAATTACACACATGTAACCCTAGTTCCAAACAATAAAGATCCAACGGTGATGACACAGTTATGTCCGATTAGCTTGTGCAATGTAATTTACAAAATTTGCTCCAAAGCTTTCATAAACAGGTTAAAACGGATGATTCGGACAATTATTTCGCCCAACCAAAGTGCTTTTGTACCAGGTAGATTGATTTCAAATAATAGTTTGGTTGCTTCGGAAATTGCTCATTATATGTCTAAGAAATCTTTAGGATGGAATTGAGTGATAGCATTGAAACTGGACATCAGTACATCATATGATCATATAGAATGGAGGTTCCTCAAGCAAGTCATGGAAAACTGGACATCAGTACATCATATGATTACCGTATCCTACTCCTTCAAATTAAATAGTGAGCATGTTGGGTACACCCACCCAAAAAGAGGTATTCGACAAGGTAACCCGTTTTCGCCATTCCTGTTTGTGTTATGTGCATAGGGGTTCTCTGCCCTTTTGAATGCTTGGGAGAGTCAAGGGCAGATCAAAGGCATAAGAATATGTAAGGGAGCACCATTAATTAATCATTTATTATTCACAGATAACAGCTTCATTTTTGCTTGTGGTACACTCAAGGAATGTTTGCAGGTGAACCATTTGTTGAAAACTTATGAAGAAATCTCGGACCAAGCTATTAACTATTCCAAGAGTTATGTATATTTCAGTGGGAATTTGACTGAGTTTGATAGGCAGCTCTTAGCGGACTATCTTAGGATGGCGAGAGTGATTTTCCATAATCGTTATGTTGGTTAACCGGTCCTAGTGGGGAGGGGGAAAAAAGAAACGCTCGCCTACATGAAAGATAGATTGTGGAAGAAATTGAATGATTGTAAAGGTAGTCTTCTGAGCAGCGCGGGGAAAGAAATTTTGATTAAAACTGTGGTCCAAGCTGTGCCACTTTACACCATGCAAACGTTCTTGTTACCCAAAACTTTATACGATGAACTAACTCAAATTGTGCCACAATTTTGGTAGGGCAAAGAAAATGGGAAGTATCATATTCATTGGATTCGCTGGAAGAAGCTATGCAAACAAAAGGGACAAGGTGGGTTGGATTTAAAGATCTCTATGCATTCAACCTTGCTTTGCTTGCAAAACAAGGGTGGTGGTTCAACCACTAACAATCATCACTGGTCTCTCAACTATTCAAGGCTAGGTAATACCCTAACACAGACTTCCTCCTAGCTCCGATAAAATCAAACTCCTTATTTTGTTGGAGAAGCATTGCGGAAGCTAGGAAAGTAATTCGAACATAAGCTCGATGGAAAGTGGGGGATGGTGCTTCTATTAAAATTTGGGGTGACAGTTGGTTGCCAGGGAAACTTTCTTCAAAGTTCTTAGCCCTATACCAATGGAAATGGGTCATTCCACTACTGTGGAGAAGTTGATCTCGGTGGAGGGAGGGATTGCATGGAACATGGAAATGATGAATAGTATTTTTGTCGAGGAGGAAGCTCAATTGATTCAGAACATACCACTTAGTATCTCTCAGACACCGGATGTTTTAATCTGGTCCGCAAAGTCGAATGGGAAGTTGACAGTGAAAAGTGCCTATTTTTTAGCTT
Source organism: Pyrus x bretschneideri (assembly GCF_019419815.1). Lineage (NCBI taxonomy): Eukaryota > Viridiplantae > Streptophyta > Magnoliopsida > Rosales > Rosaceae > Pyrus > Pyrus x bretschneideri. The sequence continues at coordinate 1,720,443 of NW_025999657.1, forward strand.
AAATTGGTGGAGAAGTCAACGGACAAGAGAGTAGTGGTTATTGTTGGAAAATCAAATCAAAACAGGTTGTTAATGGTTAAAGCAAGCTGTTAGTTTCTTTCCAGGTTGTTTCCAGCAACTACAAAGATCATTGCTCCCTCCATCTGTTAGCCGAAAGCTGATTACAAGACAGCAGTGTGCTGCCATGTGATGTATTAGCCGAAAGAGTGTTGATTGCAAGCTGGAAAGATAGCTGCATATGTGTGCTAGACTGTCCAAAGTTCCTGCATGTGTTTTAAAGGGTGTAAAGATGTTAAACACCCCATTCATTGCATGTGTTGTTGCATTGTTTATTAATTTATGTTTTGTATAAAGAGGCCATCTTGCTAAGCTTTAGAGCATCCCATCCGAATCCTATTTCCCATTCATTTAATTTCAGCTTGTAAGCTATTGAGTTTGTAAACTCTCTTTTCATATATCTAAGTGCAAGTGTTTTACCAAAGCTTGTTGCTTCCCTCCTTTCTCTATTTCTTTGTCCAATTTTATTGAGAGTGAAAGTGAGAGGTGTGATAGAGTTTGTAAACTTATCACCCACATATTTTGGTATTGAGTTAGTAAACTCTTGTGAATACCAACAATTGGTATCAGAGCCAGAATACCATTCTGGCAGGTGCAGCAGTTATGGTGTCCAACTTAGTGCAACTCCAAGTTCCCACATTGAAGAAAGAAAATTATGAAAGATAGTGCATCCAATTCAAAGCATTGTTTGGATCACAGGAGCTATGGGAAGTTGTCAGTAGTGGGTATGTTGTACCCACTGCCGAGCAAGAAGCCGTATATACTGCGGATCAAAGGAACACTCTCAAGGACTTACGAAAGAAGGACCAAAAGGCGCTGTATCTTCTATACCAGGGTTTGGAAGATTCAACGTTTGAGAAGGTTGCAGAAGCAACAACGAGCAAACAAGTATGGGATACACTCAGTACAATCTACAAAGGAGTAGATCGAGTCAAGAAAGTGAGATTACAGTCACTTCGAGCAGATTTTGAAACTGCTCACATGAATGAAAGAGAGAGCATCTCCGACTATCACACAAGGCTCATTGCGATAGTAAATCAGATGAGGAGAAATGGCGAGAGACTCGATGAAGTACGAGTTGTGGAGAAGATACTCCGGTCACTCACATCTAAGTTTGAGCATGTGGTGACTGCCATTGAGGAATCCAAGGATTTGGAGGCGATGAGCGCAGAGGAGCTACTAAGATCCCTCATAGTTCATGAGCAACGCATTCAGAAGAATGCAAGCCCCACAACGCTAGAGCAAGCTTTGGAGTCAAAGTTGAATATTGACAAACCAAATGGAGGTCGTGGGCAGTGGAACTCATGTCGTGGGAGTTCATCCAACCGTAGCCGAGGACGAGCCCGAGGAAGAGGTCGAGGCTATGCACAAAATCAAGGTCAGTCTCAGGAATGGAGATCTACTCGAGGAAAGGCGCATATCTAGTGTCACAACTGTAAGCAATATGGACATTGTGCCAATGAATGTTCACATAAAAATAGTGAGCATGTCAACGTGGCAGAATCAAGTGGAAACACTGATGAAGAACTTACAGTCTTGCTAGCACACCATGATTCCAGTAGCCAACAAGATGTTTGGTATTTGGACTCTGGTGCAAACAATCACATGTGTGGAAAGAATGAGTTTTTTGCCGAACTCAAAGATGGGGCCTATGGATCTGTAAGTCTTGGTGACTCCTCAAAGTTGCCAGTTGAAGGCAAATGGAAGATCAAGATCATCCAGAAGGATGGTAGAGAAGAATACATCTCCGATACCTACTACATACCAGGTATGAAGAGCAACATTCTGAGCATTGGTTAACTGTTCCAGAAAGGGTACATTATACATATGGAGAACATGCTTCTCACTCTCAGGAATGCAAGGAGAAAGCTTATTGCACGTGTTCGAATGTCAAAGAACCGGATGTTTCCGTTGAATTTGAACACAAAGATTGGAAGCTGCAACATCGGTGTAATGGAAGATGAGTCATGGAAATGGCATCTTCGATTTGGCCATCTTCATTTCAATGGCCTAAAGTTGCTGTCAAGTGGAGGAATGGTTCGTGGTCTACCCCAAATTGAAGCCACACGCCAAGTATGTGAAGGTTGTGTGCTTGGCAAGCAAGCACGACTATCGTTCCCTGTTGGTGATACATGGAGAGCAAAGGCACCACTGCAGTTGGTGCACACAGATATATGTGGTCCATTGGATCCCATGTCTTATGGAGGTAATAGGTATTTTATTACCTTCATTGATGATTTCAGTAGAAAGACTTGGGTCTATTTTCTCAAGGAGAAGTCAGCTGCCCTAAAAATTTTCAAGGAGTTCAAGGCACTCACAGAGGCTGAAAGTAACCACAAGCTTGTGGCTGTGAGATCAGATAGAGGTGGAGAGTACACCTCCAATGCTTTCCAAGCATAATGCAAGGAGCAAAGAATTAGGCATCAACTTACTGCTGCCTATACCCCACAGCAAAATGGGATAGCCGAAAGAAAGAATCGAACCATCCTTGACATGACAAGGTCCATGCTAAAGTAGAAGAATTTTCCAAAAGAGTTATGGGCAGAAGTTGTAGCTTGTTCGATTTATTTGTTGAATCGATGTCCAACAAAGAGTGTCAAGAGGATGACACCACAAGAGACTTGGAGTGGATACAAGCCGAATGTTACACACCTAAGAATTTTTGGGTGTGTTGCATATGCTCAAGTTCTAGAAGCCAAGAGGAGGAAACTTGATGATAGAGGTGAGAAGTGTGTGTTTGTGGGCTATAGTGAAGAGTCCAAGGCATACAAGCTCTACAACCCACTAACTGGCAAACTAGTGGTTAGTAGAGATGTCATCTTCAGTGAGGAAGAGACATGGAAGTGGAACAATAAAGAAGTCAGTAAAGAGAAGATCGTCTCCACTGATTTTGAAGAACCAGAAGTTGTACCACCTATTGAGCAACAACCTGCTCAAACGATCACAACAACTCCAGTGCACAGAATTGCAAGGAGTGGTCCTACATCTAGTGAGGAAAGCAGCTCCTCAACTCCAGTGAGGTTAAGGAGTCTCACAGAGATTTATGGACAATAAGAAGAAGAAACCAATTTTTTCTGCTTCTATACAGACCATGAACCTCTCTCATTCAATGAAGCTGTGGAAGAAGATTGTTGGAAGAAAGCCATGGAAGAAGAGATCCATGCCATCGAGAAGAATGACACTTGGGAGTTAACAAAGCTCCCACCAAATCAGAAGGCTATTGGTATCAAGTGGGTTTACAAGATCAAACGCATTGCAGATGGAAGTGTGGATCAATATAAATCAAGGCTTGTAGCAAAGGGCTACAAACAAAAGTATGGAGTGGACTATGATGAAGTCTATGCTCCAGTTGCAAGACTTGACACGGTAAGATTACTAATCTCTCTTGCCGCTCAGCATAAATGGAAAATTTATCAATTAGATGTCAAGTCAGCCTTCCTTAATGGAGTTCTTGAGGAAGAAGTGTACGTGGAACAACCAGAAGGCTTCCAAGTACAAGGAAAAGAAGATAAGGTGTATTGTTTGAAGAAAGCTTTGTATGGCCTCAAGCAAGCACCATGAGCTTGGAACTCAAGGATTGACAACTACCTTCACCAAAATGGATTTCAGAAATGTCCATACGAGCATTCAGTTTACATGAAGAACGGTGAAAAAGGGGAGTTCTTAATTATTTGTCTGTATGTAGATGACTTGTTGTTTACAGGAAACAATGAAGCAATGTTCTATGAGTTCAAGCAATCCATGTTCAGTGAATTCGAGATGACTGAAAATGGATTAATGTCATACTTTCTTGGCATAGAGGTGAAGCAAGAAAGTGACGGTATCTACATCTCTCAACAAAAGTACATGGGAGATATATTGGAGAAATTCAATATGGACAAGTGCAATATTGTCAACACTCCAGTTGCAACTGGATTGAAGCTGTCCAAGGAAGGAGAAGGTGAGTTTGTAAACTCAACCGTGTACAAAAGCTTGGTTGGAAGCCTAAGGTACCTTACAATCACAAGACCTGATATAGTTTATGGTGTTGGACTCGTGAGTCGATACATGGAAACACCAAGGGAGTCTCATTGGCTGGCCGCCAAGAGAATTTTGAGGTACATAAGAGGTACTCTAAACTATGGTCTATTTTATAATTTTGGTGAAGATGCAAAATTATTTGGTTATTCAGATAGTGATTGGGGAGGTGACCAAGATGAAAGGAAAAGCACAACTAGCTATGTGTTTTTTCTAGGATCAAAAGCTTTCTCATGGACTTCAAAGAAGCAACCAATTGTTGCTTTGTCATCGTGTGAAGCCGAGTACGTTGTTGTAGCCTCAACCGTGTGTGAGGCAATTTGGTTAAGAAATCTGTTGAAGTCAGTGTATCATCCACAAATGGAATCGACTGTGATTCATGTGGATAACATCTCAGCTATCAAGCTTGCTAGGAATCCAGTCCAACATGGAAGGAGCAAGCACATCGATACCAGGTTCCATTTTCTGAGGGACCATGTGAAGCAAAAGACAATCGAACTTGTCTATTGTCACACCAAGGAACAAGTGGCTGACATATTCACAAAGCCACTGCCAGTTGAGCCATTCAAGTTGCTACGTGAAATGCTAGGCATAAAGGCGTTTTAATTTGAGGAGGTGTGTTGGAAAATCAAATCAAAACAGGTTGTTAATGGTTAAAGCAAGCTGTTAGTTTCTTTCCAGGTTGTTTCCAGCAACTACAAAGATCATTGCTCCCTCCATCTGTTAGCCGAAAGCTGATTACAAGACAGCAGTGTGCTGCCATGTGATGTATTAGCCGAAAGAGTGTTGATTGCAAGCTGGAAAGATAGCTGCATATGTGTGCTAGATTGTCCAAAGTTCCTGCATGTGTTTTAAAGGGTGTAAAGATGTTAAACACCCCATTCATTGCATGTGTTGTTGCATTGTTTATTAATTTCTGTTTTGTATAAATAGGCCATCTTGCTAAGCTTTAGAGCATCCCATCCGAATCCCATTTCCCATTCATTTAATTTCAGCTTGTAAGCTATTGAGTTTGTAAACTCTCTTTTCATATATCTAAGTGCAAGTGTTTTACCAAAGCTTGTTGCTTCCCTCCTTTCTCTATTTCTTTGTCCAATTTTATTGAGAGTGAAAGTGAGAGGTGTGATAGAGTTTGTAAACTTGTCACCCACATATTTTGGTATTGAGTTAGTAAACTCTTGTGAATACCAACAGTTATTCGGTTACACATAAGGTAAAATTTTTGTGGAAGGCCTTGTGAAGAGCTCGGGTACCTGAGAAAGTGAATATTTGTGTGTGGTGGTGTTGTATGAATGCGTTACCAACACGGGACAATCTGAAAATAAAGAAAATCACTAGGGATGCTGCATGTATATTCTATAACGGCGAAGAAGAAACCTTGGTGCATTTGATGAAGAATTGTCCTAGAACGACTTCGATTTGGTTGATAAGCCCATCGGGTCTACGGAGTAGAATAGACACTAGGGGACATTTGGTGGATTGGTTAACAAGACTTACTAGTGATTTATCAAGAGAAAGTTTTGATTTGTTACTTGTGCTTATTTGGAGCATTTGGAAAGAGCGGAACTCGTTTTTACAGCAAGGAAAGGTGCTTGAACCATTGGAGTTGGTTTGCAAAGCCCTAAGTTGGTTACAGGAATTCCAACAATGGCATGGGAAAAACCACACATGCAGCAACAACAAACCAAAAAAATGGAAGAAACCGGAATTGGTTGGGTAAAATGTAACTTTGATGCGGCCTGGGATGAACAACATGAGGTAGGTGGCGTTGGGGGGTGATTCGAAATGAGGAGGAGTATGTAGCAGCAATGGCGTCACATAACACTAACATTTGCTCCCTACCACTGGCTGAGATGATGGCAGCAAGGGACGCGGCTCTGTTTGTCAAAGAGTGGCAATTCCCAGCTTTGGTTCTTGAAGGTGATGCAATGCTTGTGGCATGACTCAAATATGAAGGAAGTGATGACACCTCACATTTTGGAAACAGTCTAAATGACACACGTTCAATTATTCATTCATTGCCCAAGTGGAAGGTTGAATTTAGGGGAAGGGAGACGAACAAGGTGGCACACAGGCTAGCATGTAACACTGTGACTTGGTTTGAGGAACATCCTGATGTAATTCTTGATCTTCTCTTTGAGGATAGCAATTCCTAATTAATTATGTTGGTGCGGGATACTTTTTTTCCCTTCGACCGGATTGAAAACCCCGATAAGGTTTTTATCGAGACTCTATGTTTGCACCCTATCCTCATTGATGTACGCATTCCATTTGTTATTAATGAATATCGTATCTTTTCCAAAAAAAAAAAAAAAAAAAGAGTTGAAATCAATTTGAAATTAATTCTAAAGGTTTGTATGGTTATTTGTAATAAACCCATTTTTTAATGATAATTTGAGTTGATCCTTTTGTTTTCTATGTTGATGTTCAGCTATTATTTGAGTTGATTTGAGGTTTTTTTTTTCTTATAAATAACGTAAAAATTTATTTATTTATTTAATAAAGGGTAAAGATGAGTCTACAATTTGGAATTAACCCTAAAAGTTGGGTAATTATTTGACCAAAAAAAAAAAAATTCAACATAAGACGAGATTTCTTAAATTAAGGACTAGTACTCGTCATGGATGAATAAGGAAAACAAAAAAGTAGGTAGTTTTCATTGAGGCCAATTGTATAGATTCTCTCAAATGCCGTTCTTATTGCTCAAGGATACAGGCTTTCCTCTTCAACCCGCCACCTGCAATAATGCATCCAACGTTCTTGATCCCTCCTGGCCATGTATATGTTATAGGGGCCGCCTTGGAGCCATACGTGGTCGGGCTTTTCCCACTGAAAGTAGCGAAAGAAACGCGTTGTGTCCCAAACATTATTCTCGAACGTGAAGTTGTAAGTGTTGCCAAATTCGACTATATGGTTGTGCAGATTGTCGTCCCCGGACAAACACTGTACTTGGAGGTCAGCCCTTGAAGGGTCCAGAATGTTTTGTATCTCGACAAGGACCACCCCATCCAGCCGTACCGAGACCTGCCGTGAAGATTGGCAGAGTGTGACGACCACCACGGCAAAGAGGATGAATATTACACGGCTCCTTCAACTATTATGTGACCCAACTCAATCTTTAGAACTTTCCGTAGAGTGATGATTCTTGTGCTTGTTATATATCTATGGGTTTTCTAACTTTAATCCTTGAAGAAAATTGAAATTTAAAATAAACTTAGTGTTAGATTACATATTAATTATAGTCCCTTGATCTATCCTTAATTCAAAATAATTATGTGTATTTTATTCAATGTCTCCCATTAAATATTTAAATTTATTAATATACACATTTTAATTTATTTGTTGACCAAAAAAAGTTTTTTTAATTTATAAATTTTATTAACATTCTTCAAACTTGTGAGACTCAATTAATATACCTAAACATTAGTACCGAAATGTATATACCAAAATGTATGCACCGAAATGTATTATATTAAATTAATGTACCTAAATGTGTGTACCGAAATGTATTATAGTGAATTAGTGTACCTAAATGTTTGTTTTGAAATGTATGTGTCGAAATATGTGTACCTATATGTATACACCAAAATGTATTATAATGAAATTAATATAACTAAATAAAGAAGATAAAGTATATCGAAATATATTGTATAACAAAAATTAATTTATCTAAATGTTTACAACAAAATGTATTACGACGAACGAAAAGAAAATTATAATTATAATGAAATAAAATTAATACATTAAAACTAGGAAGAAAAAGAGAAATAATTAAAACATCAAAATATAATTAATAAATGAAGTGATTAATATATCAAGGGACTAATATATATATATACGCGCGCGCACATACACATACATAAACGGTATATTATCCGATTGAATATGGACCATTAATCGGGTAAATTCTTATTTGATATTTGCGGATTCAATTGTCATCCAAAGTTATTACTTGTTACCATGTAAAACTCTGAGAAATTTGGGAAAATATATCTGATTAATTCATCCCTTTTGTAAGCATTCCATCCATATACATCATGGCCGCATCACTTTTGCTAAATTTTTAGGGTGGGCAATCAAATTATTATTGCTTGGGTTTGAAACGCTACTGATTGGAATCATAATTTATTGATTTGTCAATTTAAGGAGTGTCGGATATTCAGGACCTTTCAATCGTTTGATAGTTTTTTTTTTTTTTTTTTGCCAAAAACACAAAAATCAATATTTGACAGTTGAAAAACCCAGAGCACCATATAATTTAAGGAAAACTAATAAACATGGCTTGAAAAGTTTTAGTTTTAATAAAAAACCATGTTATAAGTTTTGTTTAATGATTAGTAGAAGGCTCATATTAAAGTAGTCGAACTAAAAATGGCCTAACTATAATAAATAATGATTTGTCGATTTTACCCCTAACTTTTTTTAGGTAGAGTTCCAAATTTTGTCGTTAATTGAGTTCATCGTTGTTTTACAGACCTTCTTCTTTTTCTTGGAAACAAAATATAGATTCCCATGCTATTTAATTTATATTTTGTATTATTTCGTTGAAACGTGATCGTCGTTATTATTCATTCAGTATTCGAGGTACTGTTTTTCAACTTTGCTTTGTTAGTGGAGTTTATCGTTTGTTTCTTCAGAAAATAAATTTGAGATTTGTATGTTATTCAATAATAATGACAAGTTACTGTTTCTGGACTGTAAAAATAAACTGTTCTGGAATCTAAATCACTGTTTCTGGATCCAAATGAAATAGACACACTGTTGCTTAAATGTAAGCTAGAAAATAAATAGTGAACTTCATTGTATTTGGATTCAAAGCAAAATAAGCATCATTATTCTTAAATATAATCAACTCATGCATAAAAAAAAAAGAAACAATCAAAGGTTAAAACATAGACTGTTTCTGGAATCTAAGTCACTGTTTCTAGAATTTAAGTCATTGTTTCTGAATTTTGGTTCTTTTATTTCCAGATACAGTGTTTGTTTGTTGTATTTGGATTCAAAGCAAAATAAGCATCATTATTCTTAAATATAATCAACTAATGCATGAAAGAAAAGAAACAATCAAATGTTAAAACATAGACTGTTTCTGGAATCTAAGTCACTGTTTCTAGAATTTAAGTCATTGTTTCTGGATTTTGGTTCTTTTATTTCCAGATACAGTTTTTGTTTGTGCATAGAAAAAACAAACACTCTATCTAATTTTTTTTTTTTTCCAGAAACAGTGTTATGTTTTGGGTTCTCCAGAAACAGTTTTATGTTTTGGTTCTTTTTTTTTTCTATTTAGAAACACTTGATATGTACATACATCACCGGGACCGTAGGTCCTTATTGGATCTGATTGGAATAAAATACTAACACTATAAATTGTTCGTGGTGCAGATAAGAGGATGAGGATGAGGACGATGATGAGGAAGGTGAGGATCAAGGCACGAAAAAGGTAGACAATAGTTTTGGATGGTTTTTTTTTATTAAACTTTGTGCCATTTTGGTTAAATAACATTTTAGGATGGTTTTTGGTTAAATATTTATTAACCCAAGCCATTTTCATTAAAACTCTCTATAATTTATCGTTGTGGCTCCTCTCGTTTAGTTTTACAATCATCTCCATAGCACTTGTAGCTCATTTACTAATCCATAATCAGAATGTGATGAATTGAATTGAGGAGGAATTGAACTGAAAAGAAGTTGGGGTGAGGTAGATTCAGAATCAAATTCCTACAGAAACTGTTTGCTAAAATTTTCAGGAATCAAAGGTAGGATTAGCACTAAACCATAAAATCTTTTTACTAATTCACATGAATTGAAACTATTTTTTTTATTTTTTATTTTTGAACAAACGATATTATCTACACTAAAGGGGAGGGAGTGGGCTTAGACTTACAATGGGTTAGCAATAACGTGAAATTCGCCTTTAGCAAGCATCGAACCAAAGACCTCTCACTAACTTACAAGTAAAGAGAAATATCACTAGACTGTTGTATTAAGTGGCTAAAAGGATGCAAGGTCCCTTAATTTTCCACATAATTGAAATTATTTTATATGCTATTTTTTTTGTATTTATTCATTTTCTAGTAGAAATTTATTTTCATTTTAAATTAACTTTGTGAAAACTTTCTTTTTATTTTTATTTAAATTTTTTTTTTTTTTTTTTTGCTGAGAGAACAAAATTTGGTGTTGGATTAATGTGAAGGGCACCACTTAGTATCACAATCTGATGGTATTCCTCTTCACTTGTAAATGAAAGGTCTTAAGTTCGAATCTCATGAATGACTAATTCCATAACAAATTAAATTGCCCATTGTGGGGCTTAACCGAACTCCTCCTCCTTTTAGTTTAAATATATTGTTACACTCAAAAAATAAAAAATGAGGGTAAGATGAGGAGAAAAAATCCATTCCAAATCTTTCAATTCTTCTGAATGCCCTTACGTAAAGGTACCATTGATGGTTTTATGGTGGAAGTGGAACTAACATGTCTTTGAAATGACTTTTCAGAAGGCTTGCCTCAAAAATTCCAGGAGGCCCATATAGACAAACTTGTAAAACATCTTTTCTTTTCATAAAAAAGGAGAAACCCAACCTTATAAAACATGTTTTTGCATTCAAAATTTCCCGTTCACGAAATTGTGGAAGATGGTTATAAATCTACAGTAAAAGAAGCATTAACCCGACTTCCCCAAGCAAGTACAAAACGGCCAAAATAAAAAATGGCCAAAAAAAATCCATTACATGGAAGGTGCTTTACAATCAAACCAAAAAGAAACTACTACTGAGGTGACTTTCTTTGTACCCAAACGCAGATAGCAGCTCTCTCCCCTTCCATCAATATATTCCGATTTCATTCAGTTTCTTTTTTGTTTTTTTTTCTTGAGGTGACTTTCTTTGAGAGCTAGTTGATATAGTTAATATAAAAACTACAAGGAACTAAATTAAACACTAATGCATAACCTTTCTAAGCTATTGCTTCTCATGTCGCAATCTCATCAACCTCAGAATTAAATACAAAACTTGGAAATGTGGTAGTAATATCCCTGCATTTAGTAAAGAATAAAAATATTTCAGAACTATGAAATTTACGAAACATTGATTTCTATGCATGAGATTGGAAAAATTTGTTCCATACCGAAGATAGGGGAGAGTCATTATCTTTAGTAATGATGGATTCTTTGAGACAAAATTGTTCCATTCATACTTGTCTATCTTCCCATCTTGATTGACATCAGCTTCCAAGAAAGTCTGTCCACAAACATGAGAGAATTACATATCCAGTAAATTTGTGATGCTAAATGATGACGTATTCATAGTCTGATCAAGATCTTAGCACGCGAAGGATGACTCTAAAATGTGTATACTATGAATCTCCAGATTAGTATATCAAAATGCACCTAAATCGGTATATAATAATTTCAAGTCGATCCCAATGGGCTGGCACTAATGAGATAAATAAGGTTAACCATGTTTTAGAGGACAAACAATCTGGAAGGCTTCAATGAGTTTCTGACAAAAAATGTACACTTTTTCAGTCCTCGGGTTCTCAGGCATTTCATCAAAGACAAGTGACAACTTACCTTATCAAGAATTATCTCAATGGTCTCATCAGCCAGCTTCATTTCAGATTCACAAAGAAGTGCAATCAACATTTGTTTGACCTGCCAAAACCAAAAACAATGATCTCCCGTGTATTATTTTCTCTTCAGCTCAGATCTTTTTGCTCAAATTCTTTACTAGCTGCTGAAAATTTTGACTTCCATTTTGTGAGAGTTCTAACAACTTATCTTTACAAATCCTCATCCTTCTTCTGATGTTTATAAGGTTAGCTTAATATAATTTAATTTTCTAACCCATGCGTGTGCAACTCAATCACTACTGCAATAGTGTAATGTGTTGTAGTTCACCCAATGCATAACAAAAAGATACTGGTTAAAGTCCCACTCCCCAAGGGAACACAATTTTTAACCAACCCTGCAATGGGTTCTGATTGTTTTATATCCTAACCCACTTGGGCATCTACCCAGACAAAGCATACAATGTAAAGAAACAGGGAAAAAACACAAAGATGAACACCAATATACCTCTTGGCGCTCAATAAAGCCCGTGCTATCCAAATCATAAAGCTTGAATGAAACTGCAACACAACATAAAAAAAAGTGCAAACTTTAGAATATAGTACAGGCATGTAGAAGTTCTGTGGTACATAAACTAAAAGAAGTCTGCTCTTTGAAATACGTTTAAGATATCTATGCGTCTATTCAACTTACAGTCAATTTTGTCTTCTAGCGAGGCATTGGGATGAAAGACATTGAGTGATCTCACAAAGTCAGTGAAGTCAATCACACCCTTCCGTTTAACATCAAATAGATCAAATATCTGCATGTGGAGTTGGTTCAAGAACAAAAGTCAAAACTTGAACCAGAGCAGAAATTTAGAGAGGAGAATAGTTAGATTCACCATCAGTTATGATTCAGTGAAACAAGGAAATGAATACCTTCAACTACTTTAAATTTAAATTACATCTGGTTATCACTTTAGGCTGATGAAACTCATTAAACAACTGATGCAGCTGCAAAAAGTTGATTGATTCACCACAATACAGAATGTGGATAAATAGATTAAGCATAAGATCAACCTATACATACATGAAAGTTAAATTACCTACCAGTCATCTAATATATGAACTGTTAAAAAAAACCACAAGTTTCGAGAAATTAGTTTTATATGGTTCTGGAAATGTTTTATAATTAACAGCATGATTTCAATGGTTATAGATATAATATAATCTGCACACAAAAAAGCTACGCTAATAAGTAAAGTAATAGATACATACCCGATTTGTGAAGAGATTTTCTTTCTTTCTATTCTTGAAAATGGCTAGCTGAAATTCTTCCTGCGTATTCACCAAGAACACTCAATGTCACATTTTCCTAACAGATATTGGCATATAACAGTTTGTAGTACTACGTTCGTAAATAGATGTTGATCAAGAAGTTTTGACCAGACAAGCATAAATAAATAAAAATAATTTTACACATAAATATGTTAATTTTTAATTCAAAAATGAATTTACAGATATATATTTGCAACCAAACTGTCAAAGCTAAACATCCTGTTACAACATGTAATACACTGCCCAATACAGTTCAACACCATGGAAACTTTCAATTGTAAAATGTCGTTAACATTCACTGTAATCCTGTCATTAGAACATCCAATCCTTTTTCATCCACCTTAATCAAAACTTGAATTTCTACAATAAAGCAGGCTGGGGGAGAATTAGCATGATGGTAGCAAGCAGGTACATACCTTGTTTATCAACCCATCATCAATCACAGAACTGCTGATACTCTTATATAACTCAAAGAGTGCTTCAACTTCACTAACAGTAACTGGGGACCAAAACGAACGCGTTAAATTGGTCTGAGAATGAAAGAGTGAGTTTGTGCATGTGCTAGAGAAAGAAAAGAGATGAAATAATCAGTTTAATTATATTATGATGTTACAATATTTACTGCAACAAAGAAAATGTTGTAGTCAAATGCCTTGATTATCTTTTGAGGTCATAACCAATTAATTGAGGAAGAATATAAAGCTTTAGAGAGGAGCGAAAGTCTAATGCCAATAGCTTAAACTCTGGAGTAACATGAGATCCAGTGGTCTCATATTTCAGACATAAAAGACAAATATAATCGCTGGGAGAAACGAAACAAGTAGGAAAACCTGCTAAATAATAAGTTTAGATCAACAAACTGTGTACAGGGCCTTCATTGCAAACCAAGAGATTACAACAAACTACGGGGCGTAAACAAATAGTCATCATCATTCAAAAGTATAGAAAAATGCAAAAACCACTAATGAAAAAGCAAACATTGAACAACTTACAAGCTGTTTGCGAAGCAAGACTCACTGGATCCTCGTGTCCAGGAAACTGCCGCCTTGCCTTAGAACTAAAGCAACCCATTTAGAGCATCTACCTACCAACACCAAAGTTCAGCTCACCCTCCCCTCCCCTCCCCAGGCCTTATGCCTCCTTTGAACGCAGAAAAAGCAACACATTAGTGAAAAAGGCAAAGCAGTAACTCAGCATCCTTATAACATATCACCAAATCAATCAGAAATAACAGATGTAAAATAAAATAATCCCATAATTATCTTGATTTGTAGCTCTAATTAGTAAAAATCTATTGCATAAATGCACAAGGAGCAGTTATAGCCATCCTTCAACTAGTTCAAAGAAAAAAAAAACACAGTCAATAAGAACTCAATCGTAACGGCCATTCAATACCATTTAAAACAAAATAATTTTTAAATGTTTGCCAAATTGAAGAGGGAAAGAAAATAATAGAAAGTTTGGAATTGTTTGCATGCAAAGTTTCATGACTGTATAGCTCCATTTTTCTCTTCAATTCTTAAAAGCTAAATAAAAAAATCAATTTCCATATTCTTTTGCATATAGCAACCCAATGAACTTGTTGGATTAAAACAAAAAATTGATTTTCCCAGCAACCAAACAAATAATTTCAAGAATATATCAATACGCAGATCACTAAACCCCCCAAAATTTCAGAAAAATCAGAACTTTCTCAAAAGCACACCAAAAAACCAGAAATAAATCGAACCCACAAACAATTAAGCAAAAAGAAGCAAGCTTTATAGCAAACTAAAACGGGAAAGAATGTAAATTGACTTACCGACCAAGAATTTGGCCGGAAAAGCTTGGCTGCCAATTCTGGAGAGGGAAAAGCTAACAACACAGATTCAGAGAGGCAACGAACTGGAAGGAGGCAGAAAAGGAGTGAGATGGGTTTCTTGTGGAGAAAAAGAATTGGTAAATCGGACGGCTGGGGTTGAGTTTGATCACGAACTTCTCGAGAAATTCACGCTGATTTGTCTAAATAAAAGCTTCTACCGAAAGCCAAAAAAGAAAACAAACAGATGGTAGGAGGGGGAGGTGGGGGAGTCCACTGCACGAGGGGTGAATGCGCGTGATGGGATTTGGATCTCATTTTGTTGTTATTAACTTATTGTTGTTGCTTTTTTTTGTTTTGTTTTTGTTTTTTTTTTTTTTTTTAACAAACGCTATTATACTAAAGGAGCATACTTAACTTCATAATGGACAGCAATAATGTGATTTGAATTCGTCTTTTGTGAGAGTTGAACCTAAAACCTTTGAATTACAAATGAAGATAAACATCACTAGACCGTAATACTAATTTTTTTCTTGAACAAACGATATTGTCTACACTAAGAGAGGGTGTAGGCTTAGCCTCACAATGGTCTAGCAATAATGTGATTTAAATTCGCCTTTTGGCGATAATCAAACTTAAGACCTCTCACTTACGCTCTAGTGGTATTCCTTTTCACTTGTAAATGAAGCTAAATACACCTTATTTTCTTAATGTAGATAATATCATTTGGTTAAAAAAAAAAGGGGGATTTTCTTCTTGGTGGGGAAGAAAGGGATGTAAGTTATGAGTTAGGCCTTTGGTGGGGAAGAAAGGGATGTTAGTTATGAGTTAGGCCTTTGTTGGGGAAGAAAGGGATGTTAGTTATGAATTAGGCCCTTAAAACGTGGAATTTTGATAATTCCATTTTAAAATCATGCAAATATAGGAAAGTTAATATAAAATAGTATAACACCTTGATGGTTCAAAGTCCAAGTTTTGCAAATCAAACCACGCAACACATATTCCATCAACTTGACATGTTTGCTCTATACTTGCTAATTTACATTATTGCTCTTTAATTAGGCAATGTTTATTCCTGAAATAATCCAATTGTGACACCCTAGCTATAAGCTATAGCTATATTCTTATTGGACACAAGATTGGCTGTGTAAGTTTATCTTACATTGTTGGTCATAAGTCCAGATAAAAATTAAGGAAGATAACATCAGGTAGTCAACAGCTGGTATCCGTTTTCAGGTCAAATCCCTATTATCATTCTCTCTTTCTCCTCAAATAGTTCAAATTGAAAACCTAGCTAAAGATATTGAGTTTACTGTTAACCAGAAGAACTAGCTCTCCAAGCCAAAACACTAAACAATCAAACTAGAGTTTCCATCAAGCTAATATCTAGCCAAAAGTTATTGTATTTTGACTAAAGTTTCATCTTCTAAGCTCAAAATCTTCCCATAAGGACTTTTATTTCAACTAACTAGGTCATTGTTATCTCAATGTTAAAAAAGGTATTAATTTCAATTTCTCATTTACCCATTAGTTTATAAAATAAAATAAGATTCTTTGTTCTACATAGGGCACTATATTTTGCCTAAATTTGAATTTGGTCACTTTGTTTGATTTTGTTTGTAGTTTATGGTTAGTATTGAAATTATTATAATACTTAAATCCAGTCGAAAAGTATTGTTCACCAGTAGTAAATTGACGATAATAGCCCTCAACTGCTCTTTGTGCCCCGTTTTTTTTTCCTCTTGGTACAATGAAGTTGCGCATTTGTCCATGCTAGCCACAGTGTCCATCATCGTCAAAAGGTATGCTTCCACTACAACCTCTCGACTTTGCCTTCCATTTCCACTTCTCTCTCTCTCTCTCTCGTTCTTGAACTCGCCTTCTACCGCTCTCAAACATCACATTCTCTCACTCTGAAACCAAGACAATTCTGCTCACCACTTCGGGAAGTCATTGCCAAAGTCTACCTTCCAAAAGTTTATTCACGAATTGGATTGCGTAAACTTCCATATTTGCATCATTAGTAGTTCTTATAACGAGTTTAGTCGAACTTAAGGGGAATATCCTGAAGCATACCACATGACCTTAATATTCTATTTTCTCTATGATCACAAGCATGTTTTCCTACTAGGTTTTTACTAACCTGATGAGGTTTTGATGTTGGAATATGCCCTGAAAGTCATTCTTTGGAAGAAACCTTTCAGGACAATGTCTGTATGTATAGATAACTTTAATACAACAAAAGGCAAAGTCACTTATTAGGACTATCTCAATGAATGATATACATCCAAAATTAGTGAGTCCATGGACAATGGATCGGTGGAAGAAGTAATCTAAAGATGTTACACTACAGAGACCTTTTTCACATAACCATAATGTCCAAAAGGTTCCTAGTCATAAAATTGTTAAACGGACTCTGACAATCTGGATGAACTAGTAAGTACTATGTCTGCTTCAAATGGGAAGGATGGAAAGTCTCAAGCCATTCGTGTAGTGACACTAAGATAAGTATGTAGGTGCTCATTAAGGGAATGAGTTCACTGAACACAATCAAACGAGAGTACTTACATGGAGGTCTACTCACATGTCAAGCAAGTAACTCTACTGGTTGGAATAATGTAAGTAATCCATTGACCTGAGACATCATAGTTGTCTTGGGGATACGTTGATGATCATTTGATAATGAGACGTGGCCACATATCATCTTGGATGTGTTCTATGCATTGTTGGGGTCAGTGATTTATTCTCATAGGCATGTGAATGATCAACAAGGGATCTCTAATCCTCATTAAGAGAAGAAGAATACTCTAAGATATGATTCGAGAATTCTCGGACGAAGTATCAAGTGTAATGATGGAAGGCATTCCTATACGACTCAATTGAATCATATGACATAGTTTAATCACATTAGGGGTTTGACATAAAGTATCCACACCCTAGTAATGTGATTGTGAGTATTGTATTAAAGAATGATCGAATTACATTGTAATTCCAACTGAATAGGTTCTCCGACCAAATTCTACATTAGCTTGGCTAGCCATGATATATGGTTAGATGTCACTTATGGTTTGTGGGTTCTTCTAGATGATTAAATAAGTAGTCATCAAAGAAGAAGGAGAATTAAAAGTAAGTTTTAATTCACTAAGTGATTGGATAAATACTAATCAATTGGATTAGTACCAATCACCTCATTGCTCGTTAATTAGAACCTAAAACGATTGTACACTGATACACTCTTGTGGTGAGACAACTAAAGGATGATGGAATTAATTAATTAGTTGGATTAATTAAGTGCTATGATTAATTAGAAAGTCTAAAGAAATCTTAGAAGCAATGAAAGATCGTTTTGGGCTTAAAAAAAAGTTCGGATTCATTCGGGCCCAAACCCATTGGGCTTTTTATTCAAGCATAGGATGACTTGAAATGATAAAAACCCAAAGCCCAAATCAACACTATGTGGCCGGCAAGGATGATGAAAGAAAAGAGAGAAAGTGTCAATTAGTTGACTTACGTCTTTTACCTTTATAAAGGGAGTTTAATGAAAAAAAATTCATTAGGGGTTTTTTGTGTGAACTTTTCAACAAGAGAAAAACAAGTCTCTCTCTCTATACACATACATAGCCGGCCACCAAAGGGAGATATAGCTAATAATCTCTTCTCCTTTTGGTTATTCCAACATCCATCTCACTACACTAGTGGGTGTGGATCTTTAGAGGTCTTCTACTTTGGAGACTAGAGGATAACCAAAGGAGTTCCATATCTATTAAGGTGGAGGAAACAAGGAGGAAGGCTAGACTCAAGGAGTTCCAAGAACAAAGAGCTTGGAGGCGGTCCATCCTTGGTCTAAAGTCTAGATCAAGAGGTATAAAACTCAACCTTCACTTTGTTCTACAATATTTTGTTTAATGCATCATATATGAACCTATGCTTCTTGAAGGGGATTTCATGACTATAGCCTTGATAATATGTGATAATATGCTTCTGTTGCTTATGTATATAAATTTACAATTGTATATGCATGCTAGTCACTAGAAATCCCACATAAATCTCATAATTTCCCTTCATGATGAGGCACCTACTCTAGGTTGGTTGTACCCTTTTATAAGTTAATGATCATTCCGAATATGTGAAACATCAACATCATGTATTAACTCACTTTTCTCCTTAGATTATGGATCTGTCACACTGGGTTTACCAAAGCTAGATATTGGAGTGATTTAACTTTTGATATGCACCACTTGTAAGAGACTCTTGATAAGCATCTATTATACCTATCGAGAACTAATGACAACAATTATCATCTCTTAATCATGAAGACCTAATGCAACTACTTCTAATAGCACGTTTACTAATCCGTAATCAGATTGAGAGGAATTGAATTAAGGGATAATCAGAATCAGATTCCTATTAAAGTTGTTTACTAAAGTATCTGGAATCAGAATAAAATTGGTGTCAATTCCATAAAACTTGTTTACTTATTCAGTTAAATCGGAATTAAAAATAGTATCATTACTAAACTACCCCTTATTATAAATATTTATTTTTCATATAAAGTTATTGGAATTGATTTATATTTCATATCATATTAATTCATAAAATAATTGAAGAAGCTCTTCTTAAGGTAATATTTGTATAAATAAATAAAAACAGCACATCATCTTCTTCCCTTTCTTTAATCCTATCTTTCCCACAGCTTTCCCGCGACCTCCCATATTCACAGGTCCTTCACTCCTCCCTTCAATCCATATCTTCTTCTTCCCCAGCCCCCACAACCATCCCACCACCTCCCGAATTCGCAAATTCACATGCATCCTCATATGTCTCTCTCGTTCTTAAACTCTGCAAGCGACGAGGAGAACTGGGGTTCAGATATGGCCGGAGCCGACGTTCATCCTAGGAAAATTGGTGGGGAAATTTGGAAAAGTAACCATATTTTAGATCTCTTATAAAATTATAGCCATCATTTTAGTTTTATGATAATTCTAACCAAAATTTGACGTAAATGTACTAATATACCCTTACTATTAGGGTTTCTCACAACAAAAACAAAACCTTTTTTAAACTCTCGCAACCTTCTGGTTTCTCACCTTAAACCAGAAGTGCATTCTTTGCTAATTTTGTGTAATTAAGCAGCAAGGATGTTCTGACCATAAAACAAGGTAACAGGACACAGCAGCCTTTTCAAATTGACCAAGAAACAATGGTATGGTTGGTCAATTGTAGCCTTCAATTCCTAAATCAACTTTTTGATATTTCATATCATGGTTTTAATCAAACCTTTAATGATTTTCATATTCCAATGTAGGGGAATATATTATGAATCCTTCGACAAATCAACAAGTTGATTTAAGAATTAGAAGCTCCACTGACGCAAGTATATTAGTGTTTATTCGGCACTTTGCATAAGCACTATATGTGCTAATGAATTTTTCTCTAAAAAATTTTCCTAATGTTAATATATTTGTACGTTAGTTAGACGTGCTAATTATTTTTTTTTTCCTTCAAAATATGACTCAATTTGTGACTGTGGTCCACTACGAATGGAGAAAGGTTGATAGCCAATACACAGATGGTCAAGCAAAATGCAATGGTAGTGTCAACCAAAGTTAATCATCAAGATCTTTTACATGGTATATATGAACATCTTCGTAGTCCGAGTGAATTTAGAATCTCAGTACATTATCAATGCATGAGCAACTTAGGGATACAAAATATGATGGAGATTGTAGACAATGACTATGTGATTAGTTGGGTATGTGAAAGTCTTTCTGCAAAATCATACAAGATTCTGTTATATGTCACAACATATCTTCTAAATGAACCTGAAGATGAACACTCAATTGCATGTAGTTCCTCATCACCAACAGTGGCAATTCAAGAAAATGATGACATTTTGGGTGATGAACAACCAAGTCAAGTTCTTCAAGACAATGCCTAGATTAGTGAGACTTCAATAGATATAAGTTGAGTTTACTAATGACTATCATGACAGTACCCATTTTGATAATGTGGAGTCTAACGATGCCAATTTCAATCTATCGTCATCTCATCTTAATAAACGTAAGAGCATACAAGACTATGATAATATTGCATATTTGAATATAGATGGAGATATTATGGTCGAACAATTGTACTCGAGTAAGAAAAAGTTGCAAAAACAATTAGCTATGATTGCAATGAGGAAGAATTATGAGTAAAGTGGAAAGATCAACTAAGAATTGCTTGAAATTAGATGTGTGGATGATAATTGCAAGTGGCGACTTCGTGCAACCAAGTTACAAGTGTCAGAATTTGATGTTATACAACGTGATCATAGGCAAGCAAGTAGCTCTGTTGTTGGCCAATTTATAAAGTCAAAGTATGAGGGGGCATCACATGTATATAGACCTAAAGACATCATTGAAGATATGTGAGAACAAGTTGGGTTAATATGAGCTACGAGAAAGCTTTGAAAGCATACATTTGACATGATCCGAGGATCATCAGAGGAATCTTTTGCCGCACTTCCTGCCTATTGTGCCATGTTAGAAAGTAAAAATCCTGGTACAGTAACACAAAAACTGAGGACAATAATCACTTTTTATACTTTTTCATGGCAATGTGAGCCTCTATAAGGGTATTTCGAAGTTCTATGAGGCATGTGGTAACAATTGATGGCACTTTTCTAAAGGGTAAATATCTTGACACCTTATTTGTCGTTGTATGCCATGATGGAGAAAATCAAATATATCCTTTGACATTTGGTGTGGGTGACTCAGAAAATGACGCTTCATGGACATTGTTTCTTACAAAATTGAGAAGTGTCATTGGAGAGGTAACAGACTTAGGTATTTGTATTTGATCAACATGGAAGCATTGGTAAAGCTGTGCAAACTATGTTTCCAAAGGCTTATCATGGAGCTTCTTTGTATCATGTAGCTGGCAACATGAGGAATAAATTTGGTGACTGTTGAAACGATGTTTAAGTTGTATTACTACTGCGGCAAAAGCATACCTTGTGTCAGAGTTTAATAGTGTTATGACTGATATTTGGGCAATCAAAGATGGAAAAGTAGAAAATATCTTCAAGAAATTGGGTATCATAGATGGGCTTCGGCACATTTCAATCGAAAACAATACAACATGATGACAAACAACATTGCCTAATCCATGAATGCGAAACTGAAGGATGCTCGAAATTGCCTATCACTGCTCTAGCGAATCACCTTAGAGGTATACTCCAAGAGTGGTTCAACAAACGTCGGAACACAGCAAGTTCATGGAATTCGACCTTGACAAAGTGGGTAGAGGAAAAAGTGCACAAGAATCAAAATAGAGGCTTGCGTATGTCAGTATGTATGATTTGTTTACATTTTTATGCACCAATGATATTTGTCCCTATACTTTTCTTTTATTCACTTTCTAGGAAAAGGGTTGCTTTTGCACTTAGACATATTCTCATTTTTGGTGTTTCTTCAAGGTATTGTGTGTGCATTTTTTAATTTTTTTTATTTCACATGGTTGACAACTATACAGGTATCTTCCATTAATCACTATGCATTGCAAATGCATGAGGCTGACTTATATCACATAATTGATCTAAATGCCAAGTCATGCACATGTAGAAGGTTTGATCTTGACCAACTTCCATGTGTCCATGCACCCGCTGCATGTTGAATTCGCAACACATCAATGTACAATATGTGCTCCAAATTCTACACAGCCAATGCAATTGGGCTAGTGTATACAAAGCCCATTTGGCCGGTTGGAAACAAGAGTGAATGGAGTGTGCCCTAAGAGGTGCAAAATAGAGTTGTGTTACCTCCAATTTAACAAGTTGTATCTAGAAGATGCAAGACAAATAGAATCCCATCTCTGGGGGAGGAAAGTGATAGTGAATAAGTACAGTCACTATGGTGGGACAGGCCACAATCGCCAAACTTGCAAGAATCCAATTAGACTCCATTCCAGCGCATGATGTGAATGTTTTTCTTTGGGATTTATTACATTATTGGCTTTTGTATTTTCAATCACCAGTTTAGCAGAAAAACCTCACACAAATTTTAGCTTAAAAGGATTTTTGCTCCTCTATTTTTAGATTCAAATTTTGCTTCGGAGATTCAGTTCCTGATTAATTTTTATGTTTAGTTTATTGGGTTGTCTTCAATTTTCACATTCTCTTATTACATTTGAATATCTATATCTACTCTATATATATACTGATAAAAAAATAAAAAATAAAAAAGTGTAGGAAATGGAGGGGTTCGAGAGTAGGAGTACTGGGTAGTATTCAAGAGGCTACCTCTTTTATGCTTCAAGATCTCAACTAATTGTTGTTTTTTCATGGTTAAGAGCAATGGGGAATTTTTTTGTCATTAAAGGTATATTAGTACCTTTACATCAAATTTTGGTTAGAATTATCATAAACCTAAAATGGTGGCTATAATCTATATGAGGTCTAAAATATGGTTACTTTTTCAAATTTCCCAAATTGGTGAGATAGGAGAAGAGAGTGATATGGGTATCTCTATTGGATTTGGCGATGAAGTTTGTAAGGCTGTTTTGAAATTAAGAAAATAAATTAGGGTAGTTTTGGAACAAAACTTTGATTCCTGGAGGACTCCCTTTCAAGGAATCCAAATACCAAGTCTTATTAGAGAATTCGACTCCAGGTAACAGAGGAGTCTGATTCCATAAATGAGCTGGGTCCCACCTTATTTTCCCCCAGATTTTCATTCCTCTGGTGGTAGTAAACACTTGAATTCCTCGAATTG
Source organism: Pyrus x bretschneideri (assembly GCF_019419815.1). Classification (NCBI taxonomy): domain Eukaryota; kingdom Viridiplantae; phylum Streptophyta; class Magnoliopsida; order Rosales; family Rosaceae; genus Pyrus; species Pyrus x bretschneideri. The sequence continues at coordinate 1,743,954 of NW_025999657.1, forward strand.
TGTACGATTGCCATTCCACACGTCCCATTTTCCATTTGTAAACACGCCCTAAGTTATACACACTCAAGGGAGAGTGTTGTGCATAGTATTTTAATTACGAATGTGATTGTGTAAACTTTAAGTACAATCCCAATTTAATTTGGAGATCAAATCCTCATAAACTTTGTATTACTACCCATCATAATTAGTATAAATAAAGGTACAAGGTCAGAATGTGAAGACACAATTCTCATACACTTGATCCATTCTCTCACCCACTTTTATAATTAGTTTCAAATCCTCATAAACTATGTCGCCCCCTCTCTCTCTCACTCACTTTTATAATTGGTTTCACAACAACATACCTATTGATAATCACTAGGATAATTCATCCCTTGCATTAATACAAGCATCATTAGTATACAAACTTCTCGTGGGGACTTTTGATGATCACGCTATGAAGAATTGAGAACATCTCTATATATAAATTTTTTTTTTCTTTTTTTTGGAGAAGAGAAGATACTTTGTTATTTTGTGTTTTACTTGTAGTAATTATTAATTTTCATTAAGTCAAGCCATACAAAAGCTCGAGTTCAACTTACAAATAAGCTGAGCCGAATCGAGCTCAAGCTTGCAAAAATCATTTGAGCTGAGCTTGATCATACTTTTACTAACTTTTTTTTTTCTAGCTTAAGTGCGAATAATATCAACTAAGCTGAATTTGAGCATCTTAGTATACTCAGCTTGGCTCAGCTCATTTACACTCCTACTTTATGAGCTTGTTCTAAAATTACAATGTCTCAAATGTTTGGTGTTGTTGATTTAGCACATACTTGTCAGAAATATTTTTGGTACGAGTTCGATTTCCACCAATTCTTCTCTCTTAATAACTATCTAACAGCTATCACTCTACTAATTTAAATAACAGAAAGAGAGAGAGAAAAATTGTCATTGACGCACGGAGACACCGACACTTTCGACCGACCAAAAACAAAATTCATGCTAGCACTGTTTGTAAAGTGGTGTTTAATTATCTTAAACTATGAGGTTTGGTAGTTAAGAAGCAATGAGTATGTTTTCAAGCTCATGCTTTCCTTCAATTTTATTTCAATATTTGTCACCTTTACATATTTTTATAGGTTTCTTTATACCTTCCCCTAATTTCCTGTAAACTTTGTCACCTTTACGTTTCAAGCTTATGATCTTAACTTGTACTAAAATTCGTTACATGTACGTCTACATATGTCTTTCTGTTTTGTTTACTTCAGAATATACTACGTCCCATATATAGTGGTGCCTTGTGTCGGTTGGAGATCTATTGTCTTGTCAATGTCTCCTAATTAATTAGGGTTTGTTTTCTAATTAAAAGGTGAAACAATGATAACGAATGAGTAGACTTACTTAGTTCATGGCGGATTACTAATCTAGTTACAACCAACGAGCAGTTGTATTGAAAAGATGGGTTGCCTGAATACAATCACGTAGCGTAAAAATACTAAACAAGAACGAAAGAAGAAACGCAAACACCTACATTACACCATAAAAGTGTGAATCGGAATGGTTTTGAATTAACATATATTTGAACAAAATAAGAAACACGCGCGCACTAAAACACAACACCGTATTAGGATTGTGTGTTAAATATTCTAGGTGGTGAGCCGACCTACCTCAGTCGACATTGATCTATCAAAAGGGTTTTATGGAGCCAACACAAATTGGTAAGTGATCCTCTTGTTTTCTATTAAAAATGAAATATTGACACAAAAAGAAATTAATAAATGGGTACAAACTAAAACTAAAAAGAAAATTGGTATAGTTTAAAAAAGGGTTGCAAATTAAAATGGGTACAAATCAAAAATAAAAATATAAGATGTGTTGTAGTCCTATTAGATTAGAAATGTGATTATGTAAATCCTAGTGTATCTCGGGATATCCTTGAATATTCTCTAGGGTTAGATATTATGATATTAGAGTTGTAATCCTATTAGTGTAAGGATTTAACCTTTCCTACTACTACAAATAAAGCACAATGTCGTGATACAAAACAGACCTCACAATTACACATTTCTTTCTTGTCTCTCTCTATGTGCCGCACCCCCTCTCTCTAGCCTCCATAATTGTTAAGTAAACTATGCATGCGACATGTTATCAGCACGCTCTTAACGCTGTGCTAAAAAGAATTTGTTCTTCAATCAGGGGAGTATTACGTTTTAATCATTTTTTTATGATTAATTTATTATTTTATTAAATCGATCTACATGTTATTGATTCAATTTAATTTTCTTTGTTGACCGTGATACAACACATTGGAGTTGCAATTCCGACTTTCAGAGAAAGATCTTCTACAAATTCAAAGCTCAGTTGTTTTATGCCAACTAGGTTCTTTTAAAATAAATTAAGATATTTGAAACGACCATGAAGCATGTAAACATTCCCCATGATGCGTGAACCCCATATATTTATATTTTCCTTTCAATTATATATATATTGCATATGTGTTCATATATTTTGTCAATATATATATATGTTCATGCAATACGCAATTATGCTATGTGGAATTTGTGAGTCAAAGCATCGAAATTAATTTAGAAGCAAGTAGGGTTCGTAACCCTAGAATAAGAAAAAAAAGAAAAAGAAAGGAAATATGAGATTTTTTCATGGCTGAGCCGCAGCTCCACGCCGTGCCGCCGAGCCAAGCTGGCTGGCCTGCAACCACATCGCAATTAGGACGGCGTCGTTTCGATGCCCTACATAACACCAAGCCTCAATTTGAGTTGTTCTCCAAATGGGCTTAAAGCCTTGAGTCCACCAACATGCCCTTAAAGCTTTGCTGGTCTCTACCCTGCCTCGGCCCACCATGCCTGTAGCTAGCTTAGGCTTGCTGGGCTTTGCCCGCATGGACCTCACCTGCCTACAGCAAACTTTGCGTGTTGGGCTCATCATTTGTCTCGGCCAACGATCATCGAAGCCAGCCCACGTGGCTGGGCTCGCCTAAAACTAGCCCAAACAAAGCTAATCTTTGGTTAGGCTTCGTGCACACCCATACTAGGACAACCCCCGTGTTGGGCCTGTACTCCTTGTGCCTTTTGTGGCCCAAAACCAACAGCTTGGTTGTTGGGCTTCTTACTAGAATCGGCTCGTGACCTGCAGCCACACATGGGCTGCCTTGTAAGCTTACCCGGGGCCTACTAAGCCATTTAAGGCATTGCCTTGCACACAGTAGCCAGCCCATCGAGTTGGGCTGCGATTTTTTTAAACTCAATGCCCCATTTTTGGCATTCTCACTTCATAACCATACTCCTATAATTTTTGGGATGTTATTGGTTAACGCTTATCAAGCTATAATTTATTATCGCTTGGCCCGAAGCCAAAAATTGAAGCTAATATTAACCAAATGTTATTATTTTGCTTCTATGATCAAACCTAGATGGTTACGTTATATTGAATTAAATAAAGTGACCAGCAAGCCATTAATCTGATAATTAATCCAAAATTATTGGCCTGAAGTCCACTTTTTGGCAATTAACAATTCAATAAATTATTTCTTTTCTTTGAACCGTTGACTCACTTTCGTATTCCGAAGCACTCACACTTAAGTTCCTGAAGCAACCCAAATCTACTACACTCAGTTGTATATTGTATTCTGTGTTCTTGTAGGAACCTCTCTTTTATGAACTAAATGTTCATGAACTAAATTGAACCTGTAGTTTCAAATTTAGTGCCCTTGAAACCCGAAGTTTTTCATATAAACCATGTCTTAGAACCTGAATGTTCTAACTTTGATGCTTATGGATATCTTATTTCCATAGCACCAATCACAATCTTGTTCCTTCATTCAGTGGATTGTCAAACCATAACAAGTTTGATTTCACTGATTTGGACGTTTCTTGACCGAAACCACTTTTATGTCAGTGAAACTTCACTTGACTATCAAGAAGCTGAGAAACAATTGAAGCCAACAATGGCATCGAAGAAGGTGAGTAAGCCTCCGCCATGATCTTCATTTGAAGACTTATGCCCAAAGCATTACAAATGGAAATACCTCATGAACAAGGATTCCATGGCTCGTTGGCTTGCTTCTACAACCCGTTTAATCATGAACGATATTGCCTGAAGCACACCATGATTACGTCCATAAATGAGTACAATTCTGAAGTTTGTAAACCCAATCGAATTTTGACTAGAGAATATTTTTCTTGTCTTCCTTGTTTCTAACTCGTTCTTAAAGCAGCAGTGTAGAGAGCGGAAGTTTACCAAATTCTTGGATCTGATTACTACCACACTTGTGAGAGAAAGGTACTCGAGCAATTCGACTGGGAGGTACCAAACGGTATAGACCCAGTTTCGACTGGAGTTTACTGAATGGTGGTGCCCTGCTTCGGTAGGGATGCACCAAAGGAAAATGTTCTTCTTTGGCAAAGGTGCACCGAACGGTATTGCTCTGCTTTGGCAGATGCCTACCAAACCCAAGTTTGGGTCTGTCTTTCTCACAATCCAATTTCGAGTTTGTTTTTACAATATATGTTAGAATCAAGGCCTGCCAAGGTGTGGTATCATGCCCAAGCATGATCATTGGCACCTAAGACCTAAAACTTCAAGAATTAGGGATATTGCTCCCAAACGTTAACCCTGCAGAAACTACTTCTGTCTTAATGGAATAAATCATTGGTTATGCACATGTTCATGCATCTACCAATGTCGTTGAGGAGTACCACTCTCGTAGTCAATATGTGAATCTAATTTTGTTCCATCAAACATCGTTGGAAGAGCAAAATTTTGACATGGATGGCCTTGTTGGTTGAATCCTCTTAGTAAATCATTTACGTTGTGAACATTTTTTTATGTTCTTGGACGTTTGGTGTTTGTTTTCATTATGGATAATTTTATCGATATTGTCCTCGAATATGAGTTAATTGAATCATGTTTCTTGTATACATGTGATCGAATTCGATTAAACATGTGATTAGGGACGAATGTGGAAAAGTTAGTTGTTTGGATAAATGCAAGACTACACACACTAACTTTATACCTAAATCATATCTCGACCAACGTATTTAGGTCTATCCAACCTAATTAAGTGAATTGGCACGCTCCTTGTTGTATGAATGGTACTACATTACCATTTAAGAGACCTTATATTCTCCTCGTTTTGGAATAATGTCGTTGAGTTTTAAGAATATTCGAGAGAACAATGATCATAAATGAAACCACTGAAGAAAATAGAGTTGCATATCTTTGCATCACCTCCAAAAATGAGCCTGAAGCTTTGCTTTGGGGCTAATAAGCTATCTCTCAACTAGGAAAACGCCATATGTGGCTGGCCTGAAGCCGGGTGATTCGAGTAGTTTACTTGCTTTGGCACGACCATTTTGGACACTTAGGTCGAACAATGATGCTCTGACACAACTCCTTACCCAAAGTAAGGATCTTGTGCTTACAAGCACACTTTGCCAAGCCTGCTCGTTTGGAAAATTGATTTTCTAAATCATCCCTAGAAAAGATACGAAACAACCCTTTTTTCACAGTGGATTCAAGGGAATATATGTGGACTAATCCAACCAAAATGCGGACCATATAAAGACTTATGGTTTTGGTTGATGAATCGACAAACTAGTTGTCCACACATATTGTTGCTAAAGCTCCTGACTGATCCCACTTATCCCATAAAGTTTAGGAGACTGGATAATGCCGAAGAGTTTATATCGACAGTTTCGATAAAGCATTGCATGCCTTTTGGGTTTATAATTAGACATCCAATTCCTATGTTCACCCCTAAACAGCCTAGTAGAGCGATCATAAAACGCAATTTAATTGATTGCTCAAACCTTGGTGAATGAACCAAGCTTTCAGTTCTGCCTAGGGCTATTTACCACCCAACTCTATTCGACATTACAGTTGGTTACTGGGTATGAACGTGACGTTTCGTACTTACGCATTCGGGTGTGCATTCTATGTGCCAAGTTGCACCGCTGCAACGTACCAATATAGGTCCTCAAAGAAAGATATGAATCTTTGTCGATCATGATTCTCCGTCACACTAGCTCATTAGAGCCCTTGCAAGCAATCTATTTACCGCTTATTTGCGGATTGTCACTTCAATGAGACAGTATTCCCACTTTAGTGGGAGATAAGAACATCAACATTCATCTATAATGGCGTGAATTTGCATGGATGTTGCCCACTATGTCTCATCCCGATCCCCATACTACACAAGTGTGATAAGCAAATGTAATGAATTTTAGATTTCAGAATGTTGCTCCAGACGCATTCCTCTGATCTAGCTAAAGTGACGAGATCATATACCAGCTGCAAACCTGCCTGCAAGGATAGAAGAACTTAAAGGACGTCGAGTCAACATCCCCGAAGAATGTGATGTCCCTGTTGGACGATCCAGTGCATCGGTGGATAGCTAATCATTATGTCCTAGTTTGGAGCAGGAAAAATCACTCGGTTCATAAGATTCACTTCCTTAGAAGAGGAAGATCACGACACAACAATGATTCCATACTCACTCGTTGTCTCAAATCATTTCCATCTTATTAGATTAATCTGGATTACTCTCGAGACTTGAAGTTCTGGGTCTAGTATACTAGTTTGGATGAGATAATGGAATTGGAATGAGATTATTATCGATGATTTTTTCACTTATATGGTAGCTATCGACATAAATGAAAAATGGTGATATTGAACCGTGTTAGTGACAATGTAGAACTGATTGGACAACCAAAATTACAATCTAAGTTAAATTCCTTACCAAAGTATGTTTGGACCTATCATTCCTACACTACCCAAGATAACCCTGTTATGTTACTAGTAGGAAAGGAAGCGTAATGAGATGAATGAAATAATGCGATATGATGCATGCCTTACGACGCAAGGTTTCTCTCAAACGTCCTATGATTGATAGCAGCATTATGAAATGTGGTTAGTGTTTCTTCATGGGGATATTGATACGGAGATTTACATGTAAGTTCTCGAAGAATTACATGGACTGACTCAAATAGTTCCAAACCATGGAACACCCTCTCAATTTGTTTGAGGCGTTCACTTTCGGATTCAAGCAATCCGGCGGATGTGGTATACCCGCCTAAGTGATTATTTGATCAGTCAGGGATATAAAGTATGCCTTTACGTGTTAAACTATGAAATCTTATTCCAAATTGCTAGAGTTACAGTTTATGTCGTTGACATATCTCTCACTAAGACTCTAGAAGAGCTTGAGAAAATTGTCTCACACCTGAAGACGAAATTTGAAATGAAGGATCTTGGGAAAACTCATTTATACCTTAAACTAAAGTTCAAGCGTTGGTTTGATGGTATGGTTACCGTACTAAAACCCTCGTACCAATTACCATACCAAACTTTCGGTTTGACAAAATCTAGTACCATTACCATACCAAACTTTCGGTATACCGAAGTTCGGTATTGCCAAATTATTCGGTTGACATGGTATGTCAATAGTAATTGTAACAACCCGCCCCGAAACATTTGTTTTGGAATATAATTTTCATGATAGGCCAATTTAGACTCTTGTTTATTTAACTACCATCAATCACATTTCTTTATTTAAATTTATTAATCACTCACAAACTCTATAACCAAAATTTAATTACCAAAACATAAGATTTAATTTTACAATTAATCACCAAATTTCTTTTCTTAATCCAAATTCCCAACCACAGATTAATCTCAATTATTTAAGGCTGAATCTAACCGTGTTAGACTTCCTATGTACCCTTAAGCGGGATCAAGCCTTTCATAGTTCAGATACATTTTTTTATCCATTTCCGAAATATTCTAGTAACGAAAATATTCAACATTAGCTTTTATAATCGAATCACATCAAATGGGTTCCAATTATGGATTTAAAATATCAAAATTTACATGATACGGCCCACTGGCCACGTGCCGCAGGTGGCGGTCGGCTGTCCCGACTCGTTGGAAATTCAACTATTTCCAAAAGTTACCAAATTTTATAGGCAAGTAGGTCTTAGTGAGGGGAGCAATTTTCATAGCTGCGACCAAGTCCAATTTGGTCGGGAAGTGCCTAAATTTTCCTACAAACCACTAGAACCCTAGATTTGGGTGTGCTTTGATTCGACTCCAAAACAGCTCCACCACTCCTACAGTTGTTTGGGATTTGTTTCTGGGCTCAAGAGGAGGCTATAGGTGGTGGTGATCGAAGGGAATCATTTCAGAATTGGTTGATCGATGGCAAAGACCATGCAGCCACCGGTGCGGTTTTTACAATTTCAAGGCCAAATTTCTACAATTTTGGGGTGTAATAGGTAGAGGGAAGGTCATGGAGTGTATCCCCTGTGGTTATTTGATGTGATTCACTGGAAAAAATCAACAAAAAAGCACCACAGAAGGGCAAAGAAACCGAGTCGGGTCGGCAGGTATAACGGGTTAGGGTGATTTCATGCCTCTCACCTCTCTCCCTCCCCTCCTTTCTTCTCTCCCCCATTGGTCACTTCTCTTTCCTCCCTCCTCCTGATTCATCCACCTCCCCTCATTTTCTTTCCTTTCCTTTCCATCACAGCCACACACATGGCACATCCATTGCTCCAGAAAATCTAGAGCCTTTTAGATGAGGGTTAAAATTACAAAAATATCCCTGATTTTAAACATTAATAACTTCTTCGTTATAACTCTGTTTCACGAACGGTTTGCGCCTACGCATTCATGATATCGAGCTCTATTCAAAAATATAAATTTGTGACCTTGAAAGGTCCACGGATTTTAGATAATTAATTTCCAAACTTCAAACTTTGTAACTAGTTTAATTTAAAACTAAATTCAAATAAATTAATATAAATTTCTCAAAAAATAATATAAATTCTCAATAGTACAAATATGTAAATTATAATAATTTCCGGTAACAAAATTATAAAATTCCTCTATCACATCCCGGCCTGGGCCCCTACCATATCCCGGGCTCGACTCCACCATAGCACGATATTATCCGCTTTGTGCCCTGACCACGCCCTCATTGTTTTGTTTCTGGGAATCTTCTATGCCTTATATGTACATGCCCACCTCCATATAGCACGAGGCCTTTTGGGAGCTCACTAGCTTCAGAGTTCATTGGAACTCCGAAGTTAAGCTAGTTTGTGCAAGGCTAATCCCAGGATGGGTGACCCACTGGGAAGTTCTCGTGTGAGTTCCCAGAAACAAAACTGTGAGGGCGTGGTCGGGGCCCAAAGCAAACAATATTGTGCTACGGTGGAGTCGAGTCCAAGATCTGGCGGGGGCCCGGGCTAGGATGTGACACCTCAATTAAATTTTCATAACCATAAATTGATTTATTTTCAATTTTCTCCACATATTCATAATTATGAATATTCTATTTCATATATTTAAATTTTCAGGATATTACAATAATGATCACTTTGTTTTGTCTGTTTTTATATTTTTAACCCAATTCAAGGGCAAAACTTTTGTTTTTTGGTACGTTTATCTCATACATTGCAGCCTAAATTCATCTATTATTCATCATTCACAATTCACATACACAATAATTCAAATGATGCATCAAGATTCATGATGAAAATTAAACTTACAATCCAAATAGAAGTTACGAACCCAAATAAATGAAGTTATCAATCCAAATAGAAGTTAAAGTTTCAAGCCAAATAAAAATTGGAACTAAACTTCAAAAGTAAAATTCATTTATGCATTCTTCAAGCTTGAGATGTCAAAACTTTTGGATGAGGCATTGAACTTGTAGAAGGTTGAGCTTGTGTCAAGCCTACATTACCTTGGCAAAGAAAACATATTAGTAGCAAGAAGTTGAAGCATATCTTACTTGTTTCCACTTCTTCCATTTCCTTGTAAAATTGAAGCATATCTTCCGCCGGTTCTTTGTAAAAGTTTACTTCATCCACCCTAAGCCAATCACTAGTATACACTTGGGCCTCTACCATTTTAGGAGTCAAAGATGTTCTAAAAGGGTCCACAACCCTCCTCCCTAGGTTAAATGCATTTTCACTAGCGACGGTAGAAGTGGGGATTGTAAAGATACCCTTGGCTATTTGTGAAAGAATTGAGAACTCTTTTATGTTTGATTTCCACCAACTCAAGAAATCAAAGTCACCAACAACAATGCTAATATACGTAGGGTTTTATTTTCAAATTATTGGAATATTATAAATATATGTTATATAATAATATATTATATTGTTTATAAATGATATATTATATTATATTTTCGGTACGGTACGGTAATACCGTGATAATGGTATCCCTTACCAATACCACACGATGAAATTTCGGTACGGTACAAAACCGTCCCATTACCAATTAGCACAAAAAATTAATACAATTCCTTTATAATTCAATATAGTTACAAGATAGCAATTTCTTAATCTTTATTTGAAGGTCATCTCTACAAAAATTCATTTCATTCGAATGATTTAGTCATTCAAATCTATAGAACAAATCGACGACGTTTACCAAAAAAAAAAAATCGACGATTTAGATACTAAGTAACATATTCATGATAAACCGTCCATTTATTTGATACATTTGGATGATTAAACGATCTCTAATTCGAATGATTTTTTTTTGTAAGAATTGATCTTCAAATGAAAATTAAGGAATTGAAGTCATTGATTATATCCGTGAAAATACGTTATTCGTCAATGGGAAGATACGTGCATCCCTAAATGGAAAATGCTAAGTATTATCCTTTCTTTTATTTGGATAATTTAGTGATAAAGCTGGTTGTGGGATTTGGATCCCATCCGGATTCAAATTGTGGGTATTTAAAGGATCCTCACATCTTAGTCATTCATCGTACATTGTGCGATAAAAAATCATTTGACTTTTTGGTTAAAATTAAACACAAATAATACCTAAAGAAAACTGATCGCATGATGTACGATGAACGGTTAAGATATGAGAATTCCTAAGATCCCACAAAGTAAATCCGAAAAGAAATCCTCGCAAAGTGAATCTGGAGAAAATCCTCCCTGGTTGTGGGACAAAGATGTGCAGATTTGTAGTAATCTAGGTAGACAAATGGGGGTCGTCTTCCTTCTTCCTGTTGCCTTTTTTGTACATGTGAAATGGACAAAGTCATTGTCAAGTCTCTTTAAAATGGTTGGGGGGTGTTTTGCCCGTGGGGTCGAAATTCTGGCACGTATCCTAACCAAGGGATTCTTTCGTTTGCATTTACTTTTGAAAATTTTGATAAATACACATCTTTCAAGCTTTCACACACATCTTTATTTAATTATATGTTTTTTGTGTGATTTATGTCATCCACCGATTAGAAATAAAGAGGAATATGTGCAGAGACGAAGCTAGAAAGTTAATTCATTGAGGCACAATTAAGTAGTGGCGGATGCATAACTCTATTCTTGTTGCATCCGTTTTTCTTTCACGTTTTTTTTCCCAAATAAAATAAATTTTTAATGACGAAATAGTTACTTAGAAACAATCACTAAAGATATAAACAGCATATTCAACAACCAAAACTCGTTTGAAGGTCATCACCAAAAATTTTAGTGACCAAAACCATTTAATTTTCTCTATTTTTGTAAATTTTGTTTTCAAAATTTAATAACCACATGTATAGGGCGGGAGACGAATGGGAGGAGGGAGTTAATGAGCCCTTTATTTTGGGGAGCTTTAAGTGAAGAGAAATTACTAACTTTAAACTTTTCTTAAAAACAGTGCCACTTATCTATAAACATATAGGATTTTCCCTTGTTAATATTCATAAACTGTCATAACCGACTAGGATATCTGCTTCCTAGTGGTCTTACACGAGAATTGAGTGATATAGTTACATCGGAGATATGTTGATGTTATTTAATTTTTGATGAACTCGTCTATTTCACGAAGAAAAATGAAAGAAGAAATATTTTGTTCAATTGTTTAGAACTAAGTTTTTTTTTTCCCAACCCAAAAAAAATTGAGATGGGGCACCCTTCATTAGATTCGCCTTTGAATATGTTGAAGAAGCTAAAAAGAGTGTAAAATCACCTATTGTAGCCCTAATTTACTAAACAATATAAATAGTAGGGAGGGGGTGTGGCACAGAGAGATGTTTTTGTGAGATGTGTTATGTCACTCCATTGTGCCTTTATTTATGGTAGTAGGAAGGTAAATTCCTTATCCTAATATGATTATAATTCTAATAGGATAATATCTAATATAAGAGATATGGTAGAATCGCATAGGTATATCCTATATGTTAGGATTTACATAATCACATTCCTAATCTAATAGGGATGCAACACTCTCTTACTTTTGATACTTCCGTTTCATTTTCTTTTTTCTTCTTTAAAGAATTGTTTCTTTCCTTTTCTTTCTATCAAAGGAAAATGAGTGGTTTGTGAGATTGCGCCTCTTTTATATATCCATCAATAGTTTTCAAACCCTAGAACATATATCGTGTGTTCTAAATTTTGTGTCTTTGTTTTGGTTAGGGATGGGCATCCATCTCTTCGTAAATTCGTAATGTCTACAAGTACTCTATGGTTAGAGATGGGCATCCATCCCTTCGTAAATTCGTAATGTCTACAAGTACTCTACATATATAGTAAGGAAGAATATCACATGTCAACGTAATTTTGTTTGGATGTCCATCCCTTTGAAAACTCGTAATGTCTACAAGTAGGGCATCCATCCCTTCGTAAACTCGTAATGTCTACAAGTACTCTACATATATAGCAAGGAAAAATATCACATGTCAACCTAATTTTGTTTGGACGTCTTGCTCAAGTTTATTTTTTGGTAGCTCAGATCCACAATACCTATCCATGTAAGGAGAGAAATAAAGAGGACTTTTGTGGTGTTTTAGGGGGAAGAAAGGTGTGGGAGGGACTGGAAGAAGGAACTTTCTCTCCACTTTAGGAACTGTAGTTGAGAGAAACTCTTTAAGACTAAGAGTAAGGCAGGGGTGTTTTTTTAGTTTAATACCAATTTTAACAAAAATATTGGCTAAAATATCATATCTTAGTAGTGTAAAGATACATGTAAACCACGTCTCAAAACAAAATTAAAAACCTTTTATGTAATTTTTTGGATTAAGTAGTGTCATTCTAATTTGGTTTCAATCTTTTTAAACATTCCAAACAAGTATCAAACCTATTGAAAATGTAACCTCTGTTAAGCCTCAGTTAAAAGTCTATTAAATTAACTAGGGCTTACTTTGTCTCCAAAATCAATAAAAGGTCATGGAAGTATAGCCTTCACCAACTAATGGTCACTACCACCTCCATCATGCCATCACCTCCAAACCCAACACAAAATCACCAACTCCACCCTACAACTCAAGCCGCCAGCATCGAGAAGAAGGTCATGGAGGTTGCTAAAATGATATGAACTATAATGATGCGGCCACCACCATCTTTACCACCCACAAAGAAGAACCATAAGTTTTACGAACCGAGAATCGACGAATGAGGAAAACACATAAACAGAAACAAGTTCCTTGAAAGCCTATCTGAATTCTTAACTCTCTTCTTTGTTAGGTGATTGCCCTCCTATTGTAATTTCAATTTGGATCCATTTTCGATTCAATTCTATAGCTATTTGATCATTGGATTCCATATTATATAATCTATGTTTCAATCAGATTTTGAGGCGACTAATATTAATGTTGACCATGATATACCTCGGTGGGGTTTGAATAATATATATTTGTAAATTAACGGAACTTAACGGATGTGACATTTTCAATAGGTTGGCCACTTATTTGGAATATTTAAAAGGGCCTATTTTAAAAGACTAAGATCAATTTGGAATGACATTAAAAGATTGAGAAATTTTAAGTACTTAATCCTAATTTTTTTTTCTCCATAAAGAAAAAGTGTAAACATAAACAAAGTTTAAACAATGAGAATATTGCAGGCCCTAATATGAGGTACATGATCCAATTTGGGTCTATAAACCGGCTAAATAATCAGTAGTCCAAAAGCAATCATTGGGCTGACAATGATCCATGATACTTGGGAGTTTTGCATGGCCTTTCACAGCCTTATTTTTGGAATTTATTAGCACAACTTCCCTTTTCCATTTTATTCTTTTAATATTTCCCCCTCCACTTCATCCTTTTTAGCTTTTGGTGATTTCTTTGGTGATGATTAAAATCCTAATCACCCAACCAAACGCATGACTCTAAGCTCCTTTTTTTTATTTCTTGGTCACTTGTCTTCTGCAAGGCAAAATATTTTGTCGCCACTTCATCCAGCATACTAATATTTGAGATACATTTTTACTCATTATTAATATATTACTAAAAATACATTTTGACTTTATCGTACTAGACACAGATTTACTAAAAGTTTTTCTTTTAAAATAAAACCTTTTTTTCATAAAAACAGAAAAAGACGTAACACCTTGAAAATTCGGCATGTGGAAACTTCCACTTCCAACCCTCCTCAGATGACAATCGATCAACATCAGATGATTAAACAAGAAAGCCTCCACTAATTAAATGGTCATTAAAATCAAAGTTGTCTGTCTTTACTGTAGTTAGCGACTGATGGAAGGCTTGTGGGGAACTAAATTAACGAAAGATTACGCTTAGGCATTTTGTTAGTTAACGAAAGTCGCCTACCAAGTACCAACCGCCCTTCGGGACCCACCGGATTACCTTGTAAATTTACTAATATAAGAGAACTTCTGTTTACCAAATCATACCACAAAATTGTCCCAAGTACACATCCTCGCCGACCCCTATAAAAATATTTCTTCATGTTTGAACTTTGATGACGTCATGATTTCAAACAAAGAAACCTTTGTGGACTATTTCTGAGCATCTAGTGGATACCTGTAGAGTCCTGCCGACATCTGCCAAAAATTTTGTCTACATATGCCGATAATTATTGTGATCTATAGAGGCTTGTTGAATGATGATTATAAAAAAAGAAAAATTAGGCTTTAATTCCTATTTTTCATACTTTATTGGTTAAAATCTTATTTCTTTTCAATTTTTTTATCAGGATCTTTAGATTTTAATAAACGTTATTAATTATTTTAATCTAAAATATTTTTCATTTCTAAATATATTCATTAAGTGTTAGAAACATTACATTTGGTATATTTATATTAATGGCTAAATTTTTTTATAATCATTAAGTGTTAGAAACGTTACATTTGTTATATTTATATTTATGGCTAAATATATTCATTAAGTGTTAGAAACATTACATTTGTTAGAAGAGGTATTCATCAATTCCCCCCCTGAACTTGTGACCATTGGCCAATTTCCCCCCTCAACTTTAATTTTGGCCAATTTGCCCCCTCAACTCTCATAATTAGTCAATTTCCCCCTTCAACTTTAATTTGGCCAATTCCCCCCCTCAACTCTCAAAATTAGTCAATTTGCACCCTACTGTTAATTTTTTTTTTTTAATTTTCCATCTATTCTTTTCTTAATTTTCAATCTTGCATAATATAGGGTAAAATATACAAAAACATAATACAATTAGTATGTGATATGGGTTGATTATAAGAAAAAGTTATGAATCGGGTTTAAAGCATGTAGAAGAAGAAATAATAACAAAAAGAAATAATAATCCTAAACTTATGGATTAGACCTATTTCAATAAAATGCGTTTTTCTTAATAAGGAGTCGAAAATTATGAATAGACTAGCCATTTTTTTCACTAAAGCTCGATTCTCTGCAATTTACTTGAACTTAGCTTTCACTTTTATAAAGAAAATTGTATTCACATACAAAAATTTACACATCAATCCCTTTCGTTATCAATTTTGTATAGTAAAAAATCAAATCAAATTACTCCATACTGATTTACTATGACTAATAATACTATCTATGATAAATTGTAAAATTCTAAATTTTAATCTATTTGTAATAGGATAAAGATATAGGAACATGATTAACATACATCTTATTTAGTTTCTTACACACACTTGTTTAATTATGATCAGATTAAAAAATTAACAGTAGGGTGCAAATTGACTAATTATAAAAGTTGAGGGGGGAAATTGGCTAAATTAAAGTTGAGGGGGGAAATTGACTAATTATGAGAGTTGAGGGGGGAAATTGGTCAAAATTAAAGTTGAGAGGGGAAATTGGCTAACAGTCACAAGTTAAGGGGGGAATTTGATGAATACCTCATGTTAGAAACGTTAAGTTACATTTGGTACCAATTTTCTTTTCAGTTTTAATTTGTAGCCATATATTAATTCCCTTTTGTGCCCATATTTTTCAAAACTTTTATTTGTAATTGTACTCATATTTTTAAGTTTATTTGTACTCATTTTTAATTTTGCTAGATGTACCCATGTTAATTATACCTATTTGTTCATGTTTTAAAATATATCAATAGTTATTTTTAAAATATGTTAATAATTATGTGGGTATTGTTGTAGGCATAATTTCTTGAACAATTATGGAGGCCATAGCGAGAGAGAAAGGTGCGGCAATAGTAGAGAGAAAGAGAGAGATGTGTTATTGTGGGTGTGTGTTATTCCACTCCATTGTGCCTTTATTTATAGTAGTTGGGAAGGTTAATTCCTTACCCTTTAGGATTACAACATTTAATAGGTAATCTACTCCTAATAGGAATATAAGATACATTCCTATATCTACTAGGATTTACACAATCATATTCCTATTCCAATAGGACTGCAACACTCTCCCTTGAGTGTGTAAATACTCCAGTAAATGGTGCATCAGGTCTTCAGTGACCAAGCAAGTCCAGTTGATGAAGTCGTCGGCACAATGAGCGAATGTGAGTCTTAAATCAACGAAAGATTGCATAAAAAGTAAAACTCACAAAACCTCGCTATGGTAAAACCCAAGGTAGGGAAAACTCATCGTCTAAGGAGAAAAGTGAGAAGTTGCATTAAGTCAAAACTATACGTCTTTTGGACACAAGTAAAAGAGCTCTCAAGAGTATGATCAGCCCAGGATGGGTGCCTCGTTAAAACCTAGTTAGGTAGCAAAAACCCGATGGGAAAAATGCTCCTGATCGTAGAGAAAAAGAGTACATTAATATCAAGTGAGTGTACTTCTGGATACTCCCCCAGAGTTTGACATTACTTCCAAATGAGAACTACAAGCATTGCATATGATAGTTACGCATACCAATTCCTCGGACAAGCTTCTGGGAGGTTGACTTCGGCAGTGACGTCGTGTAGAGGTCGGCAAGGTTGTCTGGGATCGGCTTGCATGACTTCAATCTCCTGATGCTTTGCTGATGTAGATGTGGACGCAATATGTCTTGGCGTTGACTTCGTTGATGTATCATGGCTTGATCGGGTGGATACATGCAACATAGTCTTCATGGATCGTCGTCGGGACTTAACGACGGATGAAAACACAGCAAGTACTTTGAATATGCTCAACAAGAACTCCTAGCCATGTCTCACTTGTGGCGTAGTGAAGTGAGGTGACTCTTAAAACGATTCAAAGATTTCATAACTAAGGTCATATTGTGGACCTCCAAGATATTGCGATATCCATAATGGTAAAGATTTGGGGATTTTGCCTTGTGCGGGTTTGATAAGTAACCAGAGTCAACATAACAAACAAGGCAAGCATCATTCCGAGGATCAGGGGGTTGGATCCGCTGAGATGCGTTGGGATTTGCCCATGTAGTACCTTCAGGGTGTGTCTTTAATACCAATTCAGTGGATCTGTGTAGGCGCATTGCTTCAGGGTCTCATGTGCATATAACGTATGGACGATCAAAGGTATACTCAAAAGTAACACATTCGGGGTGTAGTTCGACTAGTAGACCAAAATACTGTCAGAACAATGCTTGAACTTCAGGTTAAAGCATAGATGAGTTTTCCCAAGATCTTTCATCTCAAATTTCATCTTCAGGTACGAGGCAATTTTCTCAAGCTTTTCCGGAGTCTTAGTGAGATTCGTGTCAACGACATAAACTATAACTTTAGCAATTTGGAATAATACTTCATAGTTTAACACGTAAGGGCATAATTCATATCTCTGACTGATCAAATAATCACTTAGACGGGTATATCACATCCGTCGAATTTTTCAATCCATAAGTGAACGCCTCAAAATGAGTTACGAGGGTGTTCTGTGGTTTTGGAACTATTTGAACCAGTCCATGTAATTCTTCGAGGACTTACATGTAAATCTCCGTATCTATATCCCCATGGAGAAAACACTAACCACATTTCATAATGTTGCTATTAATCACAGAAGGTTTGAGAGAAACCTTGTGCCGTAAAGCATGCTTCATATCTCAATATTTCATTCATCTCATAACGCTTCCTTTCCCACTTGTAACACAACAGGGTTACCTTGGGCTATGTAGGAACGACAGGTCCAATACACACTTTAGTAAGGAATTTGACCTAGATTATAACTTTAGTTGTCCAATCAGTTCTACGTTGTCACTTAATCAACAGAACACGGTTCGAGATCGTTGATTTTCATTTAAGTCGGTAGCTACCATATAAGTGAAAACATCATCGATGATAATCTCATTTCAATTTTATTTAGCTCATCCAAACTAGTATACTGTACCAAGAACTTTAAATCTCAGGAGAAATTCGGATTAATCTCATGAGATGGAAATGATTTGAGGCAATGATCGAGTTTAGATTCATTGTTATGTCGTGTCTTCCTTTTCTAGGGAAGTGAATCATATGAATCGAGTGATCTATCGTGCTCCAGGCCAAGATAGATTGATTGGCTATCCGTCGGTGTACCGGACCGTCCAACAAGGGCGTCCAAACCATTCAACGGGGGCGGCATACCCTCCAGGGATGTTGACTCGACGTCCGTTAAGTACATTTATCCTTGCAGGCATGTTTGCAGCTGATATATGATCTCGACACTTCAGCTAGATCAGAGGAATGTGTCTGGAGCAACGTTCTGAAAACTAGAATTCATCGCATTTGCTTATCACATTTGTGCGGTATGGGGATCGAGATAAGACATAGTGGGTAACGTCCATGCAAATTCGCTCCGTTCTATAGGAACATTGACGTTCTTATCTCCCCCTAACGGCAGGAAGACTGTCTCATTAAAGTGACAACCCGTAAATGAGCGGTAAAGAGATCGCATGTAAGGTCTCAAAGAAAGCTAGTGTGAAGGAGAATCATGATCGACAAAAGATACACAGCCTTCTTTGAGGACCCATGGTGGTACGTTGCGGCAGCGCAACTTGGCACATGGAATGCTCACCCAAATGCGTAAATACGAAAATCGTCAAGTTCGTACCCAGTAACCAAATGTGACGTCATATAGGTTGGGTGCCAATGGGCCTCAAGGCTGACCAACATAACAGCGTACAAGGATTGCATAGCCCTAGGCAGAAACCAAAAACTTAGTACGTTTACCAAAATTCGGGCGATCATTTAAATTGCGCTTTATGATCACTTAGCAAAGCTATTTGGGGTGAATCATGGGAATTTGATGTTTAATTATAAACCCAAAATACATGTAATACTTTATCGAAAACCGTCGATGTAAACTCTCCAGCATTATCTAGTTTCCTAGACCTTAAGGGATAAGTAGGGTGGTGAACCCTTAATCGGCCAAGAGGTTTAGCAGTAATGTGTGTGGACAAACATGTGACCAGTTTGTCGATTCATTAACTAAAACCATAAGTATTTATATGGTCCGCATTTTGGTTGGTTTACTCCACATATATTCCCTTGAATCCACTGTAAAAAGAGAGTCGTGTCGTATCTTTGCGAGGAATGATATAGAAAATCAATTTCCCTAATGAGCATGCTTGGCAAAGTGTGCTTGTGGGCACAATATCCTTACTTCAGATAAGGAGATGCATTGTAGCATCAATGTTCGACCTAAGTGTCCTAAAAGGTCATGCCAAAGCAAGTAAACTGCTTAATCACCAGGCTCCAAGCGGGTCACGTGTGGTGTATTCCTAGTTGGGAGACAACCCATTGGCCCCAAACCAAAGTTTCAGGCTCATTTTTTGAGGTGGTGCAAAGATATTTCACTCTATTTGCTTCAATGGTTTCATTTATGATCATTGTCATCTCAAATATCCTTAAAAACTCAACAGCAGGGAGAATTTAAGGTCCTTTAAATGGTGTTGCAATACCATTTATACAACGAGGAGCGTGCCAATGCTCTTAATCAGGTTGGATAGACCTGAAGTCGTTGTTAGAGATGTGATTTAGGTGTAAAGTTAGTGTGCGTAGTACGCATTCATCCAGACAACTAACTTTCCCACATTCCAACCTAATCACGTGTTTAATTGGATCGATCACATGTATTAAGAAACATGAATCAATTAACCCATATTGGAGGACAATATCAATAAGATTATCTATAAGTAAAACATACACCAAGCTTGAATCCAAGAACATGGAAAAATGTTCACAAAGTAAATGGTTTACTAAGGGGATTCAGCCAATAAGGTCATCCATGTCAAAATTCTACTCTTCCAACGATGTTTGGTGGAGCAAAAATTAGTCTCACATATTGACTACTAGAATGGTACTCCATAACAACATTGGTAGGGGCATGAACATGTGCATAACCAATGATCTATTCCATCAAGACGGAAGAAGATTATGCAGGGTTAAGGTTTGGGAATATTATCCCTTATTCTTGAAGTTTTAGGTCTTAGGTGCCAAGGATCACGCTTCGGGCATAATGCCACACCTTGGTAGGCCCTGATTCTACCATATGTTTGTGGTAGTAATCAGATCTGAGAATGTGGTAAACTTCCGCTTTCTACACTGCTATTTCAAGATTGAGTTAGAAACATGGAAGGACGAGAAAAGTATTATCCAGTCAAAATTCGATTGGATTTATAAACTTCAGAATTGTACTCATTCATAGACGTAATTATGGTTTGCTTCGGGCAATTTCTTTCATGATTAGACAGTCTATAAGAGTGAGCCAAAGAGCCATGGAATCCTCGTTCAGGAGGCACTTCCGTTTGTAATGCTTTGGGCATAAGTCTTCGAATGAAGATCATGGCAGAGGCTTATTCAGCTCTTCCATGCCATTGTTGGCTTCAATGGTTTCTCAGCTTCTTGATAGTCAAGTGGAGATTCACATCTAAAGTTGTTTCTCTTAGAAAACATCCAAATAAGGGAAATCTAACTTGTGAAAGTTCAATAATCCACTGAATTGGAGGGAACAAGATTGTGATTGGTGCTATGGGAATGAATCATCCATAAGCATCAAAGTTAGAACATTCGAGTTCTATGACATGGTTTTCATGAAAAACATTGGGTTTTCATGGGTGTATTGTTTTATGAAAACTTCGGGTTTCAAAGGCATTAAATTTGAAACTACAGGTTCGATTTAGTTTATGAATGTTTAATTCATAAAAGAGAGGTTCCTGCAAGAACACAGAATGTAATACGCTGATTTAAGTGTAGTGGATTTGAGGTTGCTTCGGGAACTCAAGTCTGAGTGCTTCGGGACTACGAAAGTAAGTCAATGGTTCAAAGTATAAAAATAAATTATTGAATCGTTAATGTCCAAAAGTGATCTTCAGGTCAATAATTTTAGATTTATTATCAAATTAATGGACTGCAGGTCACTTTTAATTAATTCAATAGATCGGGACCATTCGGGGTCGATCGTAGAAGCAAAAATAATAATAATATTTGGGTTAAAATTATTTAAAATGCCAAAAAAAATAGCATTGGGTCGAAAAGAATGCAACCTAACACACTTTGGTTGGCTGCAATACACAGCCTTGCAAAAATTGCAGGCCTTAGATTACATTACACGACTGCACATCAACCCAATTTGATTGCAGATCAATGGGCCAGGAGATAAAGCCCATTAGTATAAGGGCTGCATATGTGGCATAAAGCGTGAGCAAGTGCCTAGCCTGGGCTGGCTTTTGGGTAAGATGTCGCGGGCCCGAAGCCCAGCATCAAGGAACCCAGTCAGTCGGGCCTGGTCCAATACGTGAGTAGCAAGCTCATTCAGCTTCTGGTTGATGGAAGGCGGGTAGAGACAAAAGGAAAGGCTTAGCAAGCATTAGACTTGCGATAGTGGGCCCGGCAGGCTTAAAACCTAGGTCAGAGGCATGGTCAACGCATGCAACAAAGGCCAAAGGGCTGTTACCTTATAGTTCTAGCGCCCAAGGCTCAAGCTGCAGGCTCGGCTTGGGGTGAGTTTGGCGTGACGGCACATGGCTCAACCGCAATTTTTTTTTTTTCTTTCGACGTAGTTAGGGTTTGACAAACCCTAAATGGCTTCTAATTTATTTATATTCTTTGACTCACAATTCCACATAGCATAATTGCGTAATGCATGAAACAAATATATATTGACAAATATATGAAACATATACAATATATATATCGGAAGGTAAATATAAATGTAGGGGGTTCATGCATCATGGGGAATGTTTTCATGGTCATTTCAAATATCTTACTTTATTTTAAGCGTACATGATTGGCAAAAAACGATAAAAGCCTTTGAATTTGTTGAAGATCTTTCTTGAAAAGCCGGAATTGCTTCTCCAATGTGTTGTATCACGTTCAACAAAGAAAAATTAAATTGAATCAATAGCATGTAGATCAATTCAAAAGAATAATTTAATTAATCATGAAAAGGATAATTAAAATGTAATACTCCCCTAATTGAATAATAAACTCTCTTTAGCGCAGCATCAAGAGCGTGCTAATAACGTATTGTAGGCATAATTTACTAAAGAATTATGTAGGCCATAGAGAGAGAGAAAGGTGTGGCAATAATAGAGAGAAAGAGAGAGATGTGTAATTGTGGGTGTGTGTTATTCTACTCCATTGTGTCTTTATTTATAGTAGTAGGGAAGGTTAATTCCTTACCCTTTAGGATTACAACATTTAATAGGTAATCTACTCCTAATAGGAATTTAAGATATATTCTCATATCTACTAGGATTTACACAATCATATTCATGTTCCAATAGGACTGCAACAGGTACATTATTTTTTTTTTGCTATAATTTTTGTAAAGATCAATATTACTCTAAAATTATTTTTTAAGTATTTATTTATAATTTAAAAATATTATTTGAATTTGTTTAAATTTCATGATTTGTTGGACATTAAATGCATGAGTTAAATCTCTTAAATGAGGCTAAGGATCTCGATCAAAATATTTAAACAAATAAGGTTTCAGTCTAACAATTAGGTTGATAAAGGACCGGAACCAAAATGACCCTTATAAAAAAAATGTTGAGGAATGTTGAAGATTGTCAAAACTTATCATTTGAGGCATATCATCGAGCACTTAATGAAAATAATAGAATCTCATACAAAACAAGAGAAAAGAAAGACATAAGAACGATATAAAAAATTAGAAGGAGGAGGATGAGGATGTTCTATTTCAATGTTTTTGACTTCTTATTTAGTTTGGCCTAACTGTTTATATGAGTCAAATTTGAATACACAGATAAATGTACATGAGGGTTTTGAAAATGTAAAGGTCATGAGCAACCAATGAACCAATGCTAACTCCACTAATAAGACCTCACAGTGCTGATTTCATTACACACACAAATATTCATAAACTTAAGGCTTGTTCATACGAGAGATTTATTCTTGTCATGAAAGTTTTTTTTTTTATCAATATTAATGAATGAATGAATTAGATTATATGGTACTTTATCACATGGAGTCTAATATTATGTTCAACTAAAGGTGTGTAGCTAATGACCGACCTATTGGTTCGAGATCCCAAACGCAATTTTGCATAAACAAATGTAGGGACGGTGAGCGTATCGTGGTCCATCACCATTGCAAGGTGGGAAAATGCCAAACTTTGGGATTATATATATTTAGACAAACTGTATGAAGAAGATTAAAAAAAATAAAAAAAATAAAAAAAAACCAGTCTACGACGAATCATTGTGTTACTTTACCGTTTTGTACTTTTATTCGTAACATTTAATTCTGCAATGTCCTTTGATAGTCAAAAGTTGTTTGTTTTTCAGTCTATTTAAAAATGTTGTCAAAAAAATAGAAGGAAAGAAAAATTATATATAGAGTACATTTTTAATATTTAATTTTATTATTGAGATAATATTTTTTTAAATATTTCAAGGAGAGATAAAAGTTAATACATGTAAAAAATGACATCATTTACTCTATTTTTTCTAGAATGTAAGTTACAAAAAATTTTTAAGAGAAATTTTATTTAAACTCAAATATCCTCACTTTACATTCAACTTAAATTTTAGATGTGAATGATTTTCTTATCTTATTATATAATTACTATTAAGTACAAGATATATAAATAATAAAACTAAAAATTATTAATCAA
Organism: Pyrus x bretschneideri; assembly: GCF_019419815.1. Classification (NCBI taxonomy): domain Eukaryota; kingdom Viridiplantae; phylum Streptophyta; class Magnoliopsida; order Rosales; family Rosaceae; genus Pyrus; species Pyrus x bretschneideri. Next base: position 1,768,147 of record NW_025999657.1, read on the forward strand.
CCCACACCCAATAGTCAAATATTTATCATCACGCGACCTTTTGTGAATTCGGGAAGATTAAGAAGATAGTATGACCTTTTTTCTGGGCATCCAGGTGTCCAATTTTCCTCTTCCACCTCCTACAGATGGTGATGCCTTGGAAAAAGAAGAGCGTTGCTTGAAGAGTCTTCAAGCACTTGACAAAGATGGAAGTTTGACACCTCTAGGGAGGGCCATGGCTCATTACCCTATGGATGCGTTTATTGCATCGGATTATCTCGGACTAGATTAGCTTAAGGACTAAGCTGGACTGTCTTGGCATGGACTAAGCAGGACAATAATAGTGAAGCATTTGGTGCAGTATCGGACTAAGTCATGGATTAAATTATTTTTAGAATCTAAATATTTTTTTTACTACTTTTTAATTATTTTATTAATATTTTATTACTTTTTATTCAGATATTTTCATTGACTCAATCTAGAGAGTTCCATAAGTTGCATGATCTCCAGATTTCTCGAAAAAAAATCCCTGAGCACTGATTTCCCAAAAAAAAATCTTGTCATGCAACAAATTCAAGCCTTTTCATTTCGTTTCTTCTTCCCCTGCAATTCTACCAAAAATTGCCAAGGATGCTTGCTTTCCTTGGATCTCGATAGAAACCAATTTCTCAGCCTTCCTACCAACCAAACAAAATTAAACCACGCCCCCCCCCCCCCCCCCCCAAAAAAAAAATACAGGAAATCAAAGAATTAACCTTCAGAAACACGGAGGAATTGAATCAAGGAGTGCTAGAACGAGATATTCCTCGGAGGTGAATCAAAGGACTGCTAGAGCAGGACAGACGACAGAGAAAGCGGGATCTTCCTCATTCGAAATTCTGGGTTCAAGGCGAGAGGGAGAGACTGGTGTTGGGCTAGCAGTGTATCTCGCTGAAGTTGGGAGTGGTGATGTGATGGTGGCTGTCGGTGCTCAAGAAAACAAAGAGCAGAGAGTGGACAAGGAGGAGATGAGGACAGACCGGACGAAGGGCTTAGCAGTCCCATGGTCGCGGGGCGCTCTCGCTAAGACCTCTTAGCGAGGGAGATAGTCGGAGCGAATCCCCTTTAGTCTCATTAACTTTAGTCCATACACGCAACAAACACGGGATTTTCCTAATAGCTAATCTAGTCTAGTATAGTGAAAGATAGTGAGATCAAACAAACACACCCTATGAGTCCTTGTCACTCCAGGATGCTCACTGTTATTCAAGTCTTGATTAAGAAGAAGAGTTTCAGGGCTAATTCACTGCTAATCCTTTTATGATATTAACAAATGTGAACCCAATATATGCTACATTAGCACTTAATGTCTAATTAGATCATAAAGTTGACGGAGATTTAATTTGGTACAATTTAGAAACCATGATGTGTAAACGTAAAAAATTAAACCTTCGTGGCTCATTTTGCAAATGACCCCAAAAACTTTATGATGTAAAATGTTGTTAGCTCTAAATAAATTATCAAATTACGATTTCATTTTGAGTCAATTTGACCACTGAAAGATATTCAAAATTGAATGCAAAACTGTGGAAAGCAGCTTGTTTGCAAACATTGTCCTTACATTTTATTACAATTCGAGAGGCACTCTGAAAAAGAAAATTTGATCATGCAGTCAGAAATCATTGTAAATTTTTTTATTTAAAATTAAATATAAATAGTACCTGATAAAAACTGATTGCATGGTTTACGATAAACAGATACGATTGAAGGATTTTTGGGATCCTCACAAAGAGAATCCGAAGAGGAACATGAATGAGGATCCTCTGCAGATCCTCTTTGTGAGGATCTTGATGATCATCCAATCGTATCCGTTTTTCGTATATCGTACGATCAAAAATGATTATAAATTTTTTTATTTAAAATTAAATATAAATAATAGCTTACAAAAATTAGTTACGTATAATAAACGAACATAATTAAAAAGATTATGAGATCCTCGTTCTTAAAACAACATGACTTGTACGATTTAAAATGCGTAGAAGACTCTGACTTTATGGTACCAGAGAGATTTAAATTTGGGTTTGTAATTTAGTAGGACCAGCTCTTTGCTCTTTTGACGCGTGGTCTTGTCTTGTTTCTTCGAAGCAATCTTTTCTCTCCATTTTCTAATCTGTCTCCTCTTCTTATCTCCAACAGATTTTTTCGTTTGGATTTTTCCTTTTCGTTCTGATATATTTGTCTCTCTATTTTTTGCTCCTGGGGATATTTGGTGCTTGAATTGTTGGAGGGTTTGGGATTGGGATGGAGGAGAGGTATGAGGCAGTGAAGGATCTTGGCTCTGGGAATTTTGGAGTGGCAAGGCTGGTCAGAGATAAGAAGACAAAGGAGCTTGTTGCTGTCAAATACATAGAGAGGGGAAAAAAGGTCATTGCTTTTCTCTTTTTTGTTCCTTTTTCAGTTCATTTATTTATTGTTTGAATAAAAAATTAAAATGTTTGGACTTTATTTAATTGAAATGTTACTGCTAATAGCTGTAGAGTTTGTGATGTATTTTAATTTTTGGATGATTTAAGGGTTGTGATTTTTATATCTACCTGCTGAAAGAAAAGAGTCACTGGGTTTTTGTTTGGAATTTTGTGTTTCTTTTCCCATTTAATATGATGGGATTAAAGTTTCAAAGACGGCTCAACTGCCCATGCTATTTAACATCGATATTGTCCCCAACTAAATCACCGATGTAGTCCCCTGAGGAATGGCATCAGCAAAGTCTCATGTAGTTAGCTCTTGTTGTGTGATACTGTTTTGTTTTTCTGATCCATGAAATGTTCAACTTCATACCTTATAGCTGCGTTTGTTAGAGATGCTTAGTTTGGATATGACAAATTTCCAAATATTGTCTGAGTTGAAGGCAAAAGATGGAGTATTCGTAAAGCCTGGTATATTTCTGTGAAGTCAAGCACGCTTCTGAAATATTTATGCATAAAGATAGTGTACTACTTGACTAATTCCGGTTGCATTTTAGATGTTGAGTTACAGTTAGGTAGTGCCGACTCTACAATTCTCATCATGCGGAGAGTTGTGCTCTCAACCTTTTTTGGCACATGATTGTGTTTTGTATCGCTTTAACTTCTAAGTGTATAAGTATATCCTTTTTATCATTACTTAAAGCTGGATATGCAAATTAGGGCTCAAATGCATAGCTATTGCCTTAATTGTCTACTGCACGTGTATTTTGGATAGCATTTAGTCATCTGATTCATTTCTAGCATTTTCTTCTCGTTGCGTACCTATCATGAATATATATTTTAGTAGGGATATAAATTCATTTTCGGCTTTCTGAGTTTCAGATTGATGAGAATGTTCAGAGGGAAATAATAAATCACAGATCGTTGAGGCATCCAAATATTGTCAGGTTCAAAGAGGTAACAATAACTTTGTATTGATTCGACTGTGTATTTACATGCACTTCCGGGGGTGCATGTCTCCATGTTTGTGTTTTTCCCTTCCCAGCATGTCATTGTATTATATAATTTTCGGTTAGGATAATCATCAGTCAAACTGGAAGTGATAGCGTAGAGCTAGGATAAGGCAGTCTTGCGTTGTAACTTGTACATGAACAAAAGAATCATTTTTGGCTGCAGCTCTTGCTGACTCCAAGTCATTTAGCAATTGTCATGGAATATGCAGCTGGCGGTGAACTTTTTGAGAGGATATGCACTGCTGGTAGATTTAGCGAAGACGAGGTTAGCTTGTTTAGTTTATTTGCATGTTTGATTCAAATTCCTTTACTTTTTGGTGCGTATCGAAACTATATGCAACTGTTAGTTTTTCTGACTGATTGTTTGACGGTAGTTGCCCTTCATGACAGGCAAGGTTTTTCTTCCAACAGCTGATATCCGGAGTCAGTTATTGTCATGCCATGGTATATCTATATTTGACAAACACAGAAAGATATGCGTACACATAACCAAATGTTTCCTGTTAAGAATTATAGTTTCTCTTCTTACATTTGGGTGTAATTTGACCGCAGGAAATTTGTCACAGGGATCTGAAACTGGAAAACACACTCTTGGATGGCAGTGCTTCACCACGTCTTAAAATATGCGACTTTGGATACTCCAAGGTTATTATGAATTTCTTGTTGAATAAACTTTGTTTAGTTCAGTTTACGCGGATTATTCTGGTGCTCTGTAGTCTTTTTTACCCACTTAAAGAATTTTTTGGTTAGCATCTACTTGCCTGATATGTATAATATATGTGTATATATATATATATATGTAAATTTATATTATTTACTACCTTGCAGTCTGCTATACTGCACTCACAGCCAAAATCAACTGTTGGAACGCCTGCATACATTGCTCCAGAGGTTCTGTCGCGGAAGGAATACGATGGAAAGGTATCTAGTTTCCATTTGTTTCTGCAACCAGCCTCAAAAGTTCAATCATATTGTGGGATTTTACTATATGTTGGACAAAAGTAGTTCTGATCATGTAGTAGCTTACACATAATATCATCCAAACTGATACAATCATACTACGTACCATATATTTGCTTTCTAAGTCAGTACAACTTGGTAGATTGCAGATGTTTGGTCCTGTGGTGTGACGTTATACGTGATGTTGGTGGGAGAATATCCTTTTGAGGATCCTGAAGATCCTAGAAACTTTCGTAAGACCATTGAGGTGAGCTTCACCTTCATCCCACACACACACACGTGATAGTTGTACATTGTGATCTTAATTCCAAGGGTTTTGGCTTTTAGTTCCAACAATCAATTCATTGCAACTTCTGAAACAGAGAATTATGAGTTCCCAGTACACCATACCCGACTATGTACGTGTTTCTGCAGACTGCAAGCACCTACTTTCTCGTATTTTTGTTGCCAACCCTTCTAAGGTAACATGGGTTTCTATTGTTTCATTTGTGTTCACTCGATGCACAAGAACAATGTACGGACTATGGAGATAAATGTAAGAAACAGCACTGACAATCCTTGTCATATCGTCGTTGTAGAGGATCAGTCTTCCTGAGATAAAAAAGCACCCTTGGTTTCTGAAAAATCTGCCGAAAGAGCTAATTGAGGTTGAGAGAACAAACTACGCGGTAGTGGAGCGTGACCAGCCTAAACAGAGCATTGAAGAAATAAATAAGATCATATGCGAGGCAAGGACACCAGGGGAAGGTGGATCGAAAGCAGGCGGTCAAGCTGTTGCTGGGCCGTCTGACTCTGATGATCTAGAGACTGATTTGGACGCCGAAGTCGATGTCAGTGGTAGCTTTTCAGGCTATCCGTGAGCATGATATCGGAAGGATTTGTTCTTTTTAGAGTTTGTTTACACACATAAAAAATACTTCCCTTGGACATCTCACATTTATGGTGTTGATCACATTCATGCTATACACATTTGTACAAATAATTTGAACATATTGAAGTGGGATTGAGTTATTTCCATTGTATGTAGATTGTATTTGGACATGTTTGGATCCACAATGCCCTTTTTTTTTTTTTTTTTTTTTTTTTTTTTTTTTTTTTTTTTGACTTTTGTGGAACTTTTATCTTCACAAATCAGATAGCATGATCTGCATAATTTAAAGTGTCTAGTATTTAATAAAATTTTGAATAATAATGATATTTCCAGAATGGATTGATAAAACTGGAGTAGTGTCCCAGGGTTTTAGCCCATTGAGCTTTGTTTCCTGAGCTACAAATTCATTTTGTCCAAAATAAAAGGCTGTAAAAGGCGAACAAGAGAAGGAGTTCTAGTGGCGTTGCTCAAAATATCATTGCTTCACATTGTGACAAGTTCAGAAATCAATATTCATAAAGTTTCAGTTCATGGACCAAAACTTCAATTGGATCAACGTTTAGATACCAATGTTCCAATTTTCTCGAGTTGATTATAATCATATAACAAGTGTGTAGACTTGCCTATCACTAGTGGGTCTTCTAATTAGGAGTTCATTTTGGATGGGGCAACATGATCAGTGGTTGGTCATACCACTCTTACAAAAAATTAAAGTCCCTACATTGCGACTTCATCTGACCTAAATCTGCTCCTATACTATGTGAAGTGAGAGTTCTATAAAATTTTGTTCTAGGCAATGTGACGATCTGAGAGCTGTACAAAGTCATTAAAATTATAAAAAACAGAGAGTCCTTACATCAATAGCGTTTGTAGTCCAACGGTTAGGATAATTGCCTTCCAAGCAATAGACCCGGGGTCGACTCCCGGCAAACGCACATGTTTTAAATTTCCTATTTTAAAGAAACAACAAGCGCTTGAAGAAATTCAAACTGGCTTTTTAGCCCTTTAAGATGAACTTTGCGGATCCTATCTAATAAGCGTAGCTGCTGAGTTTCAGTTTTTGAGTTTCCAGACGTACCTTAAAATTTTTTTGAGTTTCCAGACGTACCTTAAAAATTTACTAAATTTTTTGAGTTTACAAGCATAAGACTTCCTATTCACACGGAAGTTTCGGTTCCTATTGGTCAAGTACCCTAAAATAAGATTGAAGTGGCACATTAGCTCCAACGATGCAGAACCCTTAAAGATCATGTGGCATATGCAAACTTATCGTCTAATATTTGATCTGGATTTTTTTTTTTTGGCTTAAATGTCAAATAGTTCAGTTGTTACAGTCATTTGGCCAATTTAGTTCGAATATTTTCAGTTGGTCAGTTAGTCGTTGTTTTTATTTCCGTTAGTCAATTAAGGACAATTCATCCAATCTCTATTTAAAAAGTTCATAAAAAATATTACAACTTAATATAGAAAAATATTTTTGAATTAAAATAGAAAAAAAATTATAATTTCATAATGAAAAAAAAATAGATTAAACAAACCCACTTTATCATCTGCCTTGTCCTTGACCCAACCACAACCTTAACCGCACAAGCATGCAACTCGATGAACGTGTCTCTGGATCCACCTTGACATCAGCTATCACTATGCGAGTTCCATCATTGTAGTCTTGAGAAAATTAACCCGATCACCTCGTATCTTACTATATAATCAAGAAACATACCGCAATTGAGAGAGCCATATATTACCCTTTCTCTTTTTTTTTTTTTTTTTTTTTTTAATTTTAAATTTATAGAAAAATAAAAATCAATAAGAAATAATATGTATAATAGATAAAACTTCCAATATGAAAAATTATTAAGGTTGTGACATAGATTTTTTTTTAGTTTTTATTGTTTTTTTGGGGGGGGGGGGAAGAAAGCTAGGAGAAGAGAAACGTACCGCAATTGAGAGAGCCATATATTACCCTTTCTCTTTCTTTTTTTTTTTTTAATTTTAAATTTATAGAAAAATACAAATTAATAAGAAATAATATGTATAGTAGATAAAACTTCCAATATGAAAAATTATTAAGGTTGTGACATACAATTTTTTTTCAGTTTTTTTTTTTTTGGGGGGGGGGGAGAGGGAGGGGGGGCGAAGAAAGCTAGGAGAGGAGAAACCATAGGAGGAGGTTGGGAAGTTGGAGGAGAGTAATTATTATTATTTTTAATTTTATAGCAGTTTATGCATTTTCTAACCGACGATGATCAAATTGGTCAATTTAAAAACACAAGAACTAATTGATCCAATGACTAGAACACAATTATCCTTATAACATATGAGGTTTCTTTTTTTCATTAATCATCACTTCCCCCATAAATTTGTCCTTAAACAGACCTTAGAAAATATAAAATGACAATGATCCCCTGCAATTAGCTAACATATCTTTTGTAAACGAAATTAAAAAAGACAACGATAACATTGACTCAGTCGCCCAGTTCCCTATTCTGGTGTTCCCCTCTTTCTCTCCACGATCAATCCTTGTCCAAAGTCAACACCATAATCTCCAAGCTCAATTCTTTACCCTTAATCCAGACCACAGACCCTAAATCGCCTTCCGGGTCTCACTCTTCTCCCCCAATTCTCAAATGGGTCGGAAGCAAAACGACCCAGAAGCCACCCATTACTTCTCTTTCGTCCTCCTCTTGGTGGTTTTGGTTTCCTGTGCTCTGGTCTACACATTCGTCTCTGCGGTGCTTAAACCCAATGACGCCTCTTCATTCTCGGAGCTCGAGTCGTTGACGTTGGTTGAGGAGGGCAGCGGCGTTGGGGTGGAGGGGGAGAGTGGTGGCGGATGTTGCAGAGGGACTGAGAATTTGGAGCTGTGGGGGGCTGCCGTGAAGTGGGGTTCTGAGTTTAAGTTCAGTTCTTCTGAGGAATGCTGCAAGGCGTGTAAATCCATGTGTACTGGGACTGATGGGCCTTGCTTGTGTGATTCTTGGGTGTTTTGTGGGAACAAGGAGGCTTGCGGCTCCAAATTTGGTGAGGTAATTTGAATCTGGGCACTGGAATTTTGCCCAAATGAATTAACTTTTGATTATTAATTTCGAATGTTTACGACGAATGTATCCAATTTATGTGTAAGTTTTGATTTGGATGGCATTATATAAGCTCAATAAGTCTTAATCTGTGTAATTGATTTCTTGAGCATATTTTCAAAGTCTGAAGAATAATTAGTCTGCATTTTCCTATTTGATAAGGTTGCATCTTTGGATTATGTTTTGTCAAATTTATTCCATATTTCAGTTCATTAACTTGAACTTCTTTTTGGTTGAAACTTTGTCACTTCAGTGCTGGTTGAAGAAACAGAAAGATACATTGGCACCACAGCGCCAGGAAGTAGGGGAAACAGTTATGTGGACTTCTGGACTCATCTTTGGGAAAGGAGAGGTATGGAAGTTTGGGGAGCATTTGTTTTTATTAATTAATGTGACCTTTGTATACTGAATCTTGTAGTCATATTTAAGTTGATTTGTTCCCACATGGAATGTTAATCAGTAGAACTATTGGAGTTTATGGAATTTCCATTATATCAGTTCCTATAAGAGGCAACTAGATTTAGTTACGTATCAATTGGCAATCAGAACGTATATGGGTAGAGCTTATAGTGGGGTTTTGGAAAACATGTAATTTCTGTTGGGCCTTGATAACAAATCCAGTCTTAAACTAAGATTTCTAGTAGCTATCCCAAATTCAAGATGATCGTGTTTTACCTCTTCCTTGGAGAAGAAGATAAAATAATTCCCAATCATGGTCCTTGCAGATCAGATGATTCATATAATATACAAAAAAAAACTCTAGATAAGTGATTGATTTTTTGTCTTTGAATGAGATCTCAATTTCAATGATGATTTCGGGTGGCCATTTTACCAGAGGTTTGTATTGTATCAATCTAAAGTATATGGGTAACCCAATAATGGAAGTCTCATTACAACAGATAAAAAAGTTACTCTAGGGATAACAAGCTCATCAGGTTGTCACGCCTTTTGTGCAGATCAGAACTTACCTAATTCTGATCTTGCTAACGATCTAGATTCATATCAGAATCCCTAAGTATAAAGTAAACTTTTTAGCAATTGAAGACTCATTCAGATAAAACAGAAAGAATACTTGATATCTTTACATCCAGGATTTTTTACATCATTCATGCCTATCAATTTGCACATGGAATGCAAATGTAAAAGTTTGACTAATATGCCTATCAACCTTTTTTTTTCCTCCTTCATTTTAGTTCTAGTATGCTCATCTTGAGCGCATGTCCCGCTGCTGCTAGTTTCTCAGCTACTGCATGTGCATTAGTGTTGTTTTCAGTCTGCCAGAAAATTCTATCTCGTTTGTCTCTTTGTTTTACTTGACTAGTTATTGCCACTTTTATAATCGAAAATTCCCCAAAATAAGAAATGAAGCTAGAAAGATTTAGACAAAGAGGATAGCGGGTTGTATGTGTATTGTATAGTATGAATGTTTAACTTTCTTTGTGCAACAAACAGGCATGCCTAGTAAACCATTAAGTTTTACCAACTTCTTTGTACAAAATTTCTGCATTTTCCCCTAATGATTTGTGCCACATGCATTTCATGAAATGAAACTAAAGGTTCGATTCTCTAGATAAAGGGGCAGAAGCATCATTGTAGCTTTTATCATCTTAACAACTCCACTACAAAAAGTAATGCAGAGATCAACAATAATTTGACATTGGAGTTTGACGAGCAGTCAACAGAGAATGTATGATTAACTTAATATACTACTTGTGTAGATTATGTAGTCAGAAGTCAACCATTTTTGTAGATTATGTATCTTGATTTCTTCGTTTGTTGTTGGTTTTCCAGAAATTGGTTGTATGATGGTATGACCAACTTAATATGCTATTGATGTGCCTATCTTTTCTCTTTCTAGGGCATTGTTGGCTTGGAAACAGAATATGGAACTCTTCATATAAAAGTAAGGGTTGGTGCCTTCAGAATTTTTAACTCATTTTTTCTTATTTCGTTTTGGATACAATAGACGAAAATGCTATTTGCAAATGGAACATGAATCGTTATGGCCAGAGGGAAATTTAAAATGCACCAGTCAGAGTGCAACCTCTGGAGTTAACTTTTGCGTACATGAATTTATGTTTGTGTTATATTTCTGACTTGGTTCAATAACTCAAGAGAGGTTTCGTAGACATTGCTAAAAATTCGGTATTTCCGTGAAACTCGGTTCTTGTTTATGGCTCTTGCCCTCTTGTTTTAACAATGAATGAATAACAACATGAGAGAACATCATCAAGATTAGAAATTTCCCTTGACAAAACAACAAATTCTTTTGAAAAGTAAACTTCAAAAATTTAAGCCTTTTGTTTCGCTTAAAAATAACCAAAAACGAAAAAAGAAAAAAAAAACAGTATTTTTAAAATTGGTGTAAATTGAGATGATGTGGTATATGTGCACATTAAATGATATGATTTTGTAATCTCTCATGTTCGGATATACTAAAGTGTTATTTATTAATCCCAAAAGAATAATGTACCGAATTATATCTGTTCATTGACGTTTTGTTGTTTTGATCTTGTGTTACTTGCTGTTACGATTTGATAAGCTGTATACCTCTCACTTAAAAAAGACGTGGAGTTTGTCGTTTGGCATGTTGTAGGGATATGCAGTTCACACATAGTGCTGATTTTTACCACTCAGCAAATGCCATATTTTTGTTCTTCATTTATGTTTTGTTTGATTTATGACATACACTAATAATTTCTAGTTTTATATATTAATTTGTGCAGCTTTTCCCTGAATGTGCCCCTCATTCTGTAGCCTACATTCTTGAGTTGTTGGCATTGCGCCATTGTGCAGGCTGCCAGTTTTATCGTGCAGAGAGCCGAGGGCAATCATGGGATTCAGAAGGAAACCACATAAAAAATGTAAGGCTTGATTAAATTGCTTGACTTCAGTCTAAAATTGATGATATGCATTTGTTAGTTCTGCTGTGTTGTTTATTACCTTGAATGCCCTTTCGCATCTGAATACATGCTAGTTTATGGGAGAAGGGCCACGTACGCTTTGCAATCCCAATACTGCACTTAAGAACAGGGGAAATAAACTAATTTGATAACTTTTCCTGTGTGAATTTGATAGACTCCTTTTGGCCCTCCATTTGCACTGGTTCAAGGAACACTAGAAGCCCAAGGAGGCACATTTAACAAGATTCCGACTGAAGTTTGCCCGACCATTAGAAGGGGTTCCATAGCGTGGATTGGTTCTGGCCCAGAATTTTTCATAAGCCTAGCAAATCACGAAGAGTGGAAAAAAGACTACACTGTCTTTGCTTCTGTTCTTCCAGAAGACATGAACATCGCCGAGAAAATTGCTCAACTTCCGACCACTCCAGAGGTTTGGAACAGTATCAATGTGACCGTCTTGGAAAAGCCCGTTCCCTTGCTTCTGCGAAGAATCAAGACGAGTCATGGAGATCTCACTGCAAACATGAAATCAAATTAAAAGAATCTATACAATACTGGTGTTTATACACGATGAAATCAGTCCCTTCCGACGCTGTTTTATCTTATTATTCTAAGTTAAACTTTATACATATATGAGATATAATACCTAGATCGTTTGATCATGGAAATGTTGAGAGGCAGGTTTTTGCTTATGTTGCTGTTTATGTTTTCCTGCCTTTTCTCTCATTTTGTCGAAGTTTGTGTCTTGCTGGTTTCACTTCACTTAAACAAAATGTAGTGTTTCCTTGTTAAACTGGAGGCTCATTTGGAAGTGCTTTTTAAAATGACTGAAAGCGCTTTCAGAGAATGTTTTTAGGTTCCAAAAGTACTTAAAGTGCTTCCTGCAAAAATTATTAGTTGTAGGAAACACTTTAAGTGCTTATACAAAATTCACTTGTAGTTTTTCAAAAGATTTGTTCCAAAAACAATTTTACAAAAAAGCGTTTTTAGCCATTTTAAAATGTAGTTCCAAAAGCGAGGTCTTACACGACTTACACAAAACTTTAATGAAAATTAAAACAAGTAAAACTGATTGCATGGTCAAGAATTCAATCAAGAAAGATCAACGGTTCAATTCTATTTTAAAATCAAATGCTTGAAGCGACCCGCCAACCATCATAGATGGATAGGTTTTGATACCAATTTAGTTCTAAAACTCTTTAGCTATGTTTGGGGTTAGGGATTTTTACTCTCAATGGATTTTCAAATCTCAAGGGATTGATGTCAAACTAGTAAGGAATGAATAAAGGATTAGAAAATTCTCCATATGAGCATTACTGATACATATAAGAGGAATTAGCAAATTCTTCTTACGTCTTTTTGTAATGCTGGTATAGAGAATCTTCTAATATTGACTATTAACTCTTTATGGTTCATTTCTTCTAATTTGACTTTAATCTCTTAACAACTTGAAAATCTTGAATCCAAACATAGCGTATTGGACAATATATGCGAGTGACACTGCCATAATGGTATCCATGTGGAATAGCCGAATAGGTCTGAATTAACTATAACAAAATGAACGAAATGGTCATAAAGTATATTTCATCAAATATAAACCCATAATTCGAATCTCTTTATTCATCAATTATCTTATATAGCTTATCACATGACTTGTCACGTAACGAGAGAAATATCCTGTGATTTCTTATGAATTATCTATCTCCTTAATGGCAATTTGGTAACTAACGTTGACCGCCCAAACGGTCAAAACCCCCTCCAAACAGTTGCATACGAACTCCCCCGTGAGTCCGTGACCCTGAAAAACCCTCTCAAAGCTTGGTTTTGGTCTCCCTCCACTCTCCGACTCCTCTCTCTCTCTCTCTCCCGAAATGGTCCAATTCCACGAGCACATCATAACCGAACTCCTCGACGATCCTCAAAACGGCAGCGGCCTCGTCGTTCTCTCCTCCGGCCTCTCCCTCCCCAGACTCATCGCCGCCCTCCTCCTCCTCCACACTCCTTCTCAGGGCACCCTCCTCATCCTCTCCCCCCACCAACCTTTCTTCAAATCCCAACTCCTCCACCACTTCCACCCCAACCCCATCCCCGAAATCTCCGCCGACCTCCCCTCCCACCACCGCCACTCCCTATACACCTCCTCCAATGTCTTCTTCATCACTCCCCGCATCCTCATCGTCGACCTCCTCACCAGCAAATTACCCACCTCCCAAATCGCCGGAATCATCATCCCCACCGTTCATTCCCTCACTGAAACCTCCACCGAAGCATTTATCGTCCGGATTTTCCGCTCCCTCAACAAAACGGCGTTTGTTCGCGCGTTTTCTGACAAACCCCATTCCATGGTTTCTGGGTTTGCCAAGGCGGAGAGGATTATGAAGTGCTTGTACCTCCGGAAGATGCACCTCTGGCCGAGGTTCCATGTGGATGTGTCGCAGGAGCTGGAGAGGCAGCCGCCGGAGGTGGTGGATATACGGGTGCCAATGACCAAACACATGGTGGGAATTCAGAAGGCGATAATTGAGGTGATGGATGCTTGCTTGAAGGAGATGAGGAAGACCAATAAGGTTGATGTGGAGGATTTGACGGTGGAGAACGGGTTGTTTAAGTCGTTTGATGAGATTGTGAGGAGGCAATTGGACCCCATTTGGCATACCTTGGGGAAGAAGACTAAGCAGCTCGTCTCCGATTTAAAGACTCTTAGAAAGCTCTTGGATTATCTTGTCAGGTACTTGCATTGGGTTTGTGTTTTTGATTGATAAGGCCGATACGATTCAACTAGTATTTGAGATTTTGTTTTAGCTTTAGTTTTCGGAGAAATACATTTTGGGTCAGTAGTGGCAATCGATTAATGAAATGTTCTTGTTTCGGTAGATATGATGCGGTAACTTATTTGAAATACTTGGATACACTACGCGTGTCAGAGAGTTTTCGATCAGTCTGGATATTTGCAGAGTCAAGCTATAAGATATTTGAGTATTCAAAGAAAAGGGTGTATCGGTTTGTGACATCAGATGGTGTGAAATTAAGTGATAAGAGTAAAAGTTCGAAAGGCAAGAAAAGAAAACTGAAAGGGGATGATGATAATGAGCAAGGTGAGGAATTATTACTGTGTGTGGTGTTATTCAGTTTTTATATTGTGTTTTTTGAACTTTTCTTATTTGCATATGTAACAGTTGGAGGCACATCGTCGACCAGTACAAGTAGTAGGATAGTTTTAGATGAAGTTTTAGAGGAGGCACCAAAGTGGAAGGTTTTACGTGTGAGTGAGTGAGTTCCCATTTCTATGTTGTTATATTGTTATTCGTCTTTCATGAATGCACAGCCTGGCTGATCAATGTACCATAACACCTAATAGTTGTGATTGAACCCTAATTTCTTTCTTATGTCAGTTGTCACATTTAATTCTATTGTTACTGTTAGAATGGCCATAGGGATGGTAGTGAAGTTGATAAAATAATTTTATCAACATTTCAATGTGTTAATTTAATTCCAGGAGGTTCTTGAAGAGATAGAAGAGGAAAGGCGACAGGCTTCGTCAAGAGAGGAACTTTTGGTTGAAGGTGATGACGATTATAGTGGTATTGTTCTAGTGGCATGCAAAGATGAACGTTCATGCATGCAGCTTGAAGATTTCATCACCAATGGACCACAGAAGGTTTTTTTTTTGCCCTTAATTTTTAAAAAAATTTAAAATTTTTATGTTCAATTTGAAGTGTTAGGTTAACTTTGTTTCTTTGGACTTGTACTGTATATAAACTGTCCTATAAATGAAATCTGGAGACTTGCAATTGTGGTGATCTCAGACACTTCTGCTGATTAAGTGGGATTTCTGCTTGTTTGACATGCTTGCTTGGTCTTGTTGACAAATAGGTGCTAGTATTTTGAGAATCAACACAAAGGATATGCAATCGTGGTCTTGATTTGATTGTTTAGAGGTTTAACTTTAACCTAAATCTTCAAACACACAAGCTCATGTTAATTTCGATGAAATTATAACTCGTATGTTAAGACATTTTGTTCTTAAGGAAAGTGCATTTGTGAATAGGTTTCTGGGCATTGTTGTGCAAGGATATCGTTAATTATATGGTTCCACACATTTTCTGCAACTCTTTAAGCAGTCTAAGATTGTATTTCTGTTTTCTATTATTTAAATATCAATTGGCTTTTCAGAATCAATTATGCATAAGCTTATATAAAAGCTTATCAACCAATTGATGGTGTATTTTCTTGTGAAGGTCATGCGGGAGGAATGGGAAAACTACTTGCTAGGAAAGGGAGAGCTCCGTGACTTGCATACACGGTATAAAAAGAAATCAAAGAATCCCAAAGGTTTTGGGGTTCTAGATGGAGTTGTTCACGTAGCACCCCCACAGAATGCAGAAGCTAGCAGCGTAAACAAGCAGGAACACGATGCCCTTTTGGCTGCAGCTGCTGAAATTAGAAAGCGAGCTAAAAAAGATGATGCTGTTGGAGATGATCCTCAGCTTCTTGTTAGTGGGAGAGGACATGGAAGGGGAAAGGGAAGGGGAAAAGTAGTTCCTTCAAAATCCCCACAGAATGCAGAAGCTGGCCGTGGAAACAACCAGGAACATGATGTGCTATTGGCTTCATCGTTAGAAATTCAAAGGAAAGCCGAAAAAGATGATGCTGTTGGAGCTAATCCTCCTCTTCTTGTTAGTGGCAAAGGACGTGGAAAGGGTAGGGGAAAAGTAAGGACCAAAAACAGCCTTGCCAAGGTTAAATGTTTGGGAATAAAGCCAGTAATAATGATAAAAAAGAATTCATACCTGATGATCTTGTTATACCGGATTCAGAGGATGAAGGACAAGAATATGAACTCAATCAGGTGGTGACTGCTGATTCTACTGAACCTACATGCCAGATTGACCCTGTAGATGAAGGGGTGTTGAGGAAGCATACTGGAGTAGCGGATTCAACTGGAACAATAAATGCTAAGCCACTACCTCCAGTTCACTTTTATGCTCTTGAAAGTGGTCAACCTATACTGGACATTTTGAGACCCTCTATTATCATTGTTTACCACCCAGATATGACTTTTGTCAGAGAAATTGAAGTTCATAAAGCTGAGAACCCCTCAAAGAAGTTGAAAGTTTATTTTATTTTCTATGAAGATTCTTCTGAGGTGCAAAAGTTTGAGGCGAGTATAAGAAGGGAAAATGGAGCGTTTGAATCTTTGATTAGGCAGAAGTCACTAATGATGATACCAGTTGACCAGGTTTGATTTTTTCTTTTCCTATGGAGAATCTTCTTTGGGACTGTTTGTTGCAAATGTACTGGTATTTATATCAATGTTTACATTCCATTTCTGGTATTAATATTGCAGTATTATAATTAAGACTCACGACTGGAAATGTGAATTCTCTTCAGTAAACCAAACAGAGATTATGAAAACTGTTTAGGATTTCTATATACTTATTTCATAGTGCTCAACCTTTAGCGTTCTGCATGGACCGTATGAACTACTGCACTATTACAATTTCTTTAAGCTACTCCCGAGTATACAAGGAAGAGTAGTTTCTTCTTTTTAATACGTAGCTGCATGTATGTTTTATGTATTTGTTCTTTTGGCTATAATCATTTAAGCATACACTACTGGGTTAAATATGTGGTACTTAAAGACTGATTTCCCAGTGGGCACTTGTCTGTCTGTATAGCATTTTTCAACAATGTATCTTGAATCATTTTATGAATTTTGAATATTACAGTCGATATCTGCGTGATACTTATGTTTCTATATCTGTGCGTCTCTCCTCAATTTGACATCAGGATGGGAACTGCTTGGGATTGAATTCTTCCCAAGAACCGCAAGCTTTGTCATCCCAAAATTCTTTAACCAGAAAAGCGGGGGGAAGAAAGGTTGCTGAGAAGGAAATGCAGGTGCATTCTTGATCATGTGTTATATTTTGTATCTCCTTTACTAGAAGGCCAGTGTTTGTTAAGACTTCTCAATCTTTCAGGTCATAGTGGATATGAGAGAGTTCATGAGCAGCCTTCCAAATGTTCTTCACCAGAAAGGCATGCGCATAATACCCGTAACTTTGGAAGTTGGGGATTATATCCTTTCTCCACTGATATGTGTGGAGAGAAAGAGTATCCAAGATCTCTTTATGAGTTTCACATCAGGTCGTCTTTATCACCAAGTGGAAACAATGGTTCGATACTATAGAATACCTGTTCTTCTGATTGAATTTTCACAGGATAAAAGTTTCTCCTTTCAGGTAAATCTGAATCATATCTTTAGAGATTGTTTACTTGGTCGGCCTAATGCTAAGATGGTATATGTTGCTGGATATTTGGTTGCAGTCCGCAAGTGATATTGGTGATGATGTCACACCAAATAGTATTATATCTAAGCTGTCGTTGCTTGTTCTACACTTCCCCCGGTTGCGAATCATTTGGTCTCGCAGTCTGCATGCTACTGCTGACATATTTGCTACTCTTAAGGCAAATCAGGATGAACCTGATGAGAGCAAAGCAACTAGAGTTGGTGTACCCTCTGAAGATGGAATTGTGGAGGATGATGTGAGGTGAGATGCAACTCGTTTTTGCATGTTGTAATCGTAGCTTCTTAAGCTTGTAGTCAAATCTTTCATACTCCTAGAGTAGGCATAGGGAGAACTAACTATTTTTTAGCATAGCACGTGGTCTACACAGGGCCCTCCTTATGCATTTTTTCATTCAATAAAAATAAAATCATCAGTGCATATTTATGGTGATAAAAATATTTAGTCACCAGTGATACGTGTTCCGTGAGAGGGAATTGTATTAGCAGAACCACATCAGTCGTTCCCTGTCAAATACTTGAGTCACTGACCTGACCATGGAATGCCTCGTCATTACTTGAGCTTTGGTTTGTTTGTTCATCACTTCTTACTCAAAATGTAAATCTGAGGGGGTGCTGTAAATTTTCAGGGCTGAAAACTACAATACATCTGCGGTGGAGTTTTTGAGACGACTCCCTGGTGTTACAGATTCAAATTACAGGGCCATAATGGATGGGTGTAAGAGCTTGGCAGAACTCGCTCTTATGCCGGTGGAGAAGCTAGCGGAACTAATGGGCGGTCAGAAGCTGCTCGCACTCTCAGAGACTTTCTTGATGCCAAGTATCCAACCTGTTATGAAGATTAGCAGTCATCATAATACATATCTAATGTATTCATTGGTGTATCATTGCAGTGATTATTTAGCTTACGATTTTGTCATTTGAATATTGTTGTTGGGTTTAATTCTTTTTCATTTGGCAATTCATTGTATAATTTGTTGTAAGCACAGGATATTTATGAGGAAACTTGTTGAACACCGAGGATTTTGATTGCGACTACCCTTGTCATTAGAAACTAGTACTGTGTTTGCTAGGATGTGACTCCCTTGTGCAAACCCACATTCCCAGTTTCCTACTAATAACATGGAAAGCCTATTTTTAGATTGTCTTATTTATTTTTATCAGGAAACTTGCCACTGGATCCAATAAATGGTCCAAGAATTCTACTGTAACATTGTTTTGGCATTTCCTTGAACTACTGATTTGTTTTTGTGCTGTTTGTCTCATGCATAGTAGTTTTTGAAAGGAAGCATTTCCGGTTTCTATCTCCCATACACTTACTTGAAAAAGGAACACAAGGCAAGTTGAACTTCCCTCAGACTCAGTTGATCAGGTAGTTTCTGCGTGTTTGTGTATGGAGGAGGCCTCTACTTGGTTTGGTATAAGTATCTTATTACTTATGTCGAACCCTTCACATGATGGCCAAATTCTATGTTGCTTCACTGTGTTTAACTTTGGGTTCTGTCACTAGACAGGCCCCGATAATCCAGCATATGCAACGTCACTTACAGAATCTAATATTTACTTTATATGACAGGTTGGAAGAGTGGCCGGCCAGTTTGCAAAGCCTAGGTCTGAACCATTTGAGGTTAGAGATGGTGTGAAACTCCCAAGTTATCGGAGAAACAATGTCAACGGTGATGCTTTTGATGAGAAATCTAGAAGACCTGATCCACAAAGGTTACTCAGAGCGTACCTCCAGTCTGTTGGCACACTGAATCTCCTTAGAGCATTTGCCACTGGTGGGTATGCTGCCATGCAGAGAGTCTCAGATTGGAATCTGGACTTTTAGAGCATAGTGAGCAAGGAAACAGGTATCTGTTATAAATCATATCTTGATTTTCATGTTGGAACACTTGCAACATATCTTTTGGCTATCTGGCAATTAGCCAGCACTTCTAGGCATCTTGCATCTCCATCTGACCCAGAAAGCTACATACAAGTCGAGCACCATATCGGTAGTCTTAAATGTTGTCGGTTATACTCTTCATGTTCTGGAGCGTGCAACAGATTGCAAAGATTTGGTTCTTCTTGTATAATTAAAGCTCTGTTGTGTCCTTGGTAAAATTAAGTTCTTTATCATTTGCAAATACTGGTGGAGTCAGACACCTAGAAGTTTCTGCTACCATTTTTACGTGACCCAGATTCTCTATTCTCGTGCCCTGGTAGAAATTGTTGGTGTGAAAAAATACACATTGACGAGTTTTATTCTGCTGAGTAAATTTTACCTGGCCGAGGATAGGTACGTGGAATTTGCAGAGAGAGTAGATGAAGCTATTGGTTTCCTTAGTGCTGCTGGGGCTACTGGAGACAATCCAATGGACGCAGCAGAGCTTGTCAAATTGTGTGAAGTTCGTAATCCTCATAACAAACCTGGTAGACGGACAATAATTACCAGGATGGGGGCACAGATCCCCGTTTGATCAGAGCTGTGCGTCAGGCAGGGTTTTTCGTCACATGGGTTGGTTGGATAACAGATTGGTTGAGGAATGACAGGTTAAAACCTAACAATGATTGTCAAGGTCAATGGCACTTCTGCAGCGTAAGCTTTTATAACTTCATCGATTTGTTGCTTCTTGGAGATAATTTTATGTTCCTACTTGTAAAATCTGAGAAATATTTTCTTCTTTTCTAGCGATCGAAGAGGTAATGAACTATATTATATGGCATAATGCCTCTCTTTAGTCTTTGCCTCGATCTGAAAAATAATAACACTGTGGTACTCAAAGTCTTGTATCAACGTAGCGTGTTATGTTATCATGTAAATTGTCATGTCGAGCATGGCAAATAAATGACTCGTTGCAACCGTTCTTGGCAAAAACTGATACATGAAGCAGGATGGTGTTTATGACAAAAAGGGCACAATCTGAAATTAAGAATTGACATGAATACCGGAGATGGGATTCCGGTTCCGGTTACTAGTTAACCCTAGCTTTTATTGAAAAAAATGGCTCTACTTGTGCCTTGTGCCCTTCAGTAGCATAGTTCGAAAGATACAACGTCCATTTTTATTCTTTAGAGGGTATGCAAACTTTGGAGCTCATCGGGAAGAAGTTGTAGAGAACGATAGATAAATAACTTCATATTCCATTGGTTATAATTAGTTAACGTACCAAAAACTCGTATCAAAATCTCAAACCTATTTGTATTAAAGGAAGAAAATATAGACGTGTAGACTAGGCAGTTGGTAATAAAATGTGCCTGCCAACTTTCACCTTAGTTTGAATTATTCTAAACTTTGGCTATGAGAGATCAAAATTTAAACTACAAACCAAATAATGTGGAAGTTGATGATTAGATTATTGCGTAGTATTGATTTTATGTGCTTATTTCCTATTTCTGACACATCATTTGATTTGGAAATTTGGTTTAAAAATTTAGTCTCCCTAGTATTATCCATTTACAATTGCATTGTTGCAAAAGGAAACAACATACTACAAGAACATTCACCCGAAACAAGGGAAATTACTATAACAGAGCAACGAAATAGGATCCTATCCGAATCCTTATTGGTGAGAATCCTAGGGATTAGTTTATCCTATTCATTCATTAGTCATCTTGAGGCAAGAAATTATTTTGATTTTTTTATTTAAAATTGAACACAAACAATACTTAACGAAAGCTGACCGCACGATGTACGATGAACAATGAACGGCTAAGATGAATTGATCTCTAAGATTCTTAGAGCAGCTCCACCGGAGCTTTTTTAGCCCAGCACCAAGTCCAAATAACAGCCCGGCATGCAGGGAAAGTGCTCCAGCCCGCCAACTTGCCTGGCACCCAGCCCGTGCCAGTCAAGAGCCCAGCCCAAAATGGACAGACCCATTCCCCGATCTGTTTCTGGCGCGTGCACAACACGCGGGAGGCGTCGCGAGTAGCCGACAGCTTTGCAGGCGGTGGGGCCCGCGCGGCAGGGCAACTTTCAGTCGTCCGGGGTGAAGGATACGTGGCCTCCTCATAGCCGTTGGATTTCCAACGGCTAGTTTTTTAGGCCGTTGGATTTCCAACGGTAAAAAAAATTTGAATTTCAATTTTAAATTGGACTGTCCGATCACAGATCAACGGTCCACGTTTATTTCACCAAAAATTTTTAAAAAAAAAAAAAAAAGGCCCAATGGTCAGAAATTTGACCGTTGGCCACGTGGCGTAATGAGTGCTGTTGGATTTGATTATTTTTCAAATCCAACGGTCCCGATTAATTACAACATTAAAATTTATTAAAAATTAATTAAAAAATGTCAAAAAAATTTTAAAAAATACAGAAAAATTTTAAAAAATTAATTTTTTTTTTCTATAAATACCTAACCCTCATCTTCCACCTTACACCACATTTCAATATTTTCTACACTTTCTACACTTTCTACATTTGAATATTTTGTACACTTTGAGAGAAAAAAATGACTTCGTGGAAGCTCAGTGAAGATGTTACGTTGTGTGAATGTTGGGTTTGCACTACTCATGACCCGATTACGGGTAATGAGATGGATAAGCGAGAAATGTGGAGTAAAATTACGAAATCGTTCAATGATGTACATGGAAAAGATGCCAGATCTAGTCAAGGTCTTCAAGGTCGTTGGAAAAAACTCAACGCATCCTTTACTTGTTGGAAAAACGCCCTCTCTCATGCTTCTGGTAATTTGCGTAGTGGGACAAGTTTAGCGGATGAGGTAACAATATTTTTATTTATTTATATGCATTCCACCCGATTTGATTATTTTAATTTATTTAATTTCTTATGTAATTTTTATGTAATATGCATTCCAAATACTTATGTAATTTTTATGTACTTTTTATATAATTTTTATGCATTCCACAATTCTTATTTAATTTCTTATGTAATTTTTATGTAATATGCATTCCAAATTATGTAATTTTTATGTAATTTTTATATAATTTTTATGCATTCCACAATTCTTATGTAATTTTTATGTAATTTTTATAGACACTACAAGCACAAACATTCTACAATGCAAAGAACCATAACAAATCATTCAACAAATGGGAATGTTGGCAAATTGTCAAAGATTGCCCTAAATACCAAATTGTGGCAACCGGTCCAGAAGTTGTCATGCACGGTATGGGTCTACACAGTTCGCCAGAAGCAGACACAGCCGAACAAGAAGCCAACACATTTGAAGACACGGAAGGGATACCTGAACAAGTGCCAGAGACCCAACCGACTCGTCAGTCCCTCAGGCCTCAAGGTAAAAAGGCATCAAAGAAAAAAGGTAGTTCTTCCAAAAATGACTACACTAAATATATGGAGGAACTTACTCGTCAAGGTGAAATGAACATGGCATGGGAAAAGGCTAGAGATGAGGAAAAAGCTGCTGCTGTGGCAGCAATTATTGCAGCTACTGAGGCTCGTGATGCGGCGTCTGAGAGACAAAGAGAAATAGTTAATCGAGAGAACGAGATGATTAGAGAAGCACTTCATCGAGAGAATGAGATGCTTAGAGAAGAAAGGATGGCTCAAACAGATCGTGACACTATGAACAAGTCTCTAGTAGGACTGTCTCCGAATTCAAAATATTTTTGGACATCAGAAAAAAGAGATGTCGTGCGAAGGAGGCGTGCAAGAGATGCCGAAACAAGTCAAGGGGGTTCCAGCTACAGAAATCCTAGCAACCAAGATCCTAGCACCACATATCCTAACTCCACAGACTTTGTATAATTTCGCATTTATTTGTACTACTTTACTTAATTTCTTATGTAATTTCTTATTTATTTTTAGAACTTTATTTAATTTCTTATGTAATTTCTTATTTATTTTTAGAACTTTATTTAATTTCTTATGTAATTTCTTATTTATTTTTAGAACTTTATTTAATTTCTTATTTATTTTTAGAACTTTATTTAATTTCTTATGTAATTTCTTATTTATTTTTAGAACTTTATTTAATTTCTTATTTATTTTTAGAACTTTAAAACACCATTTAAACTTAAAACACCAAATAAAATTACATAAAACACCATTTAAACTTAAAACACCATTTAAACTTAAAATTACATAACCTCACCATTTAAACTTAAAACACCAAATAAAATTACATAACCTCACCATTTAAACTTAAAAAAAAAGCAAACACACTAAATAAGATCACTTAAAAAACAATACACTTTATTCTTCAACCACAAGCCTTATTTTAATTATCTTCGCCTTCGTGCAATCTCCACTGATGGTCAATCAAGTCATTCTGGCGGGCTATGTGCCAGTATGGCTCTTGCAATGAAGTGTATCGTTGAACGATCAATTCATTGTAACGTCCATCCCGTTCCAACGGCTCGTGTTGCACAGGATCTTCGGTCCGGTCATGAGCATAGTAGATTTGTGTTCTTGAGTTGTTCATCGGATCCGGCTCGTATTCATCGACGGCATCATAATCATACTCGTCTTCAACAATCATGTTGTGAAGAATAATACACGTCATCATGATGGATCGAAGAGCCTCGACATCAAACATTCTAGCTGCACTCCTGACAATGGCCCAACGAGCTTGCAGGATGCCAAAACAACGCTCGACATCCTTCCTACACCCTTCTTGACACTTTGCGAAGTGTTTATCTTTTTCACTCTGCGGGTGTGGCACTGTTTTGACAAATGTTGACCACCTTGGGTAAATACCATCTGCAAGGTAGTATGGTCCCTCGTATTTAGTACCATTAACCCAATATGTGCATCTCGGCCCACGCCCTTGTAGCAGTTCGTCAAACACTGGAGATTGGGCAAGGACATTTAGGTCATTCTGAGCTCCTGGAACACCAAAAAAAGCATGCCAAATCCATGTATCAAAAGAAGCCACCGCTTCCAAAATGATGCTTTTGGCTCATTTTCTGTCGCCATAAGCTCCTTGCCACGCACTTGGACAGTTTTTCCATGTCCAGTGCATGCAGTCGATGCTTCCAATCATGCCAGGGAAGCCTCGCATCTCACCCTTCCTCAGAAGCCTTCGCATGTCCCTTGGCGTGGGTTGCCGAAGGTACTCATTGGTGTAGAGGGCTTCAATTGCAGAGCAAAACCGCATCAGGGACTCCAGAACTGTTGTTTTTCCCATCCTTGCGATCTCATCCACTTGATCTGCAGATGCTCCATATGCAAGCATTCGCAAGGCAGCCGTAATTTTTTGCTCAGGAAGAAGACCTAGCACATGAAAAGCATCCTCTTTTTGCACAAAATATGGATCATGGTTGCAAACATCACTCATGATTTTAGCGAACAAACTTCGTTGCATTCTAAAACGACGTCTAAAAACATGATCAGGGTAAACGCTGTTGGGAATAAAATAATCTTCCAAGAGATCTTTACCTCGTCTTTCCCTTCTTCTATCGATGTTTGCCGCACGTCCGGGTTTGGCTATCTGACCCATAGCTTGCATGATACGGCGGGAATGTGAGGCCCTCCGCCTTCTATGGTGATCATCCTCATCCTCTTCCATTGCGAAGACCTCATCTCCACCTCCATCTTGGTCAAGATTGACCAATTCTTCCTGTTGTGCCAACAACCTTTTCTGCTGCTCTTGCAACTGTTTATACGCTCTCCTTGAAGAAGACATTGTAAGAACTCAAGATTTGAAAACGATAAAGAAGAATTCTGAGCTAAAAAAAAGGATTGAGTTTAGTGTGAGGATGGATGTAGGGATGTAGGGTTTATATGGACAAAAAAAAAGAAGATGAGGGTCTGGACAATGCCACGTGGCACTACGTGATTGGTTGAAAATCTTAGCGGAAATCTATTAAAAAAATAGTACGTTCGGATAATGACACGTGGCGTGACGAGATTGGTTAAAAATCTTATCGAAATCTTGCCTAAATTATTGTAAACAGGAAGTGACACGTGGGTTGTCGGGATTGGTTGAAAATCTTAGCGGAAATCTATTCAAAAAATAGTACGTTCGAATAATGACACGTGGCGTGACGAGATTGGTTAAAAATCCTATCCGAAATTAAAACTTTTTTTTTTATTATTATTTTATAAAAAAATTATTTAATATTTTAAATGGACTGGGTGCCAGCGCATTTTGTAGGGGTGGAGATCGTTTGTGCCAGCGCATTTTTAGACTAGGTGCCAGCACATTTTTTTTTGGGGTGGAGATGCTTTGGCTTATTACTGTTCATTGAGTCTGTTACTGTTCAATTAAGTGGATAAATGGGCTGGGTGCTGGCACAAAGTGGATAGGGGTGGAGTTGCTCTTAGGAAGAGAATTGGAGGACGATCCTCATCCTACGGAACTAGTATATATTAGGATGTGCAAGGAACTATAAACATCGGATCCGTGGCGCAATGGTAGCGCGTCTGACTCCAGATCAGAAGGTTGCGTGTTCGATTCACGTCGGGTTCAATCTCCCTTTTTTGTCTTTTTAACCTCTTAATTTCGAATCTTACTGCTTTTTCAGGCCCAGCTCAAGGCCCAAACTAATTCAAGTGAGAGAGAGGAGTGAGCAGAAAGAGGTGGTTTAAAGTGAGAGAGAGAGAGAGAGAGAGAGGCACCACCGCCTGTCCACCAACTTTTTGGTAGCAGTAGGCACTAGACAGTAGTGGGCTGGCTGGCTCACCCAGGAGGCGGAGTAGCCCCTCGACAGAGACTGCATCCTGTTTCCACCTGCGCACATTAGCATTACCCAATCACACCCACCCTCTCTCCCCCAAATTAATACTACAATGCCCTCCACAACCACCACCTCCTCCACCATTCCTCTCCTAACCTACACCCCTTCCCTCTTCCTCCTCCTTATCCTACACCCGAACCGAGTTTCATACCCACCATGGCCTCACCCACCGAACCCAAACCCCGCAAGTTCCCACCACCCTGCTGGACCCACGACGAGTCCCACGCCCTCATCTCCCTCTACAAGGACCAATGGTTAGCTCTCGGCCGATCCAACCTCAAATCTGCCGACTGGGACTCCGTTGCGTCCTCCGTCAACGACCGATGCCCCCTCGTCTCTCCCCCCAAGACCGCCATACAGTGCCGTCACAAGATGGAGAAGCTCCGGAGGCGCTTTCGGACTGAGAAAGAGCGCGCTTCCACTCACATAGGTCCGGCAGCCTTTTTTTCCTCCTTTGATCTGTTTCAGCCTATGATCGACTTGGAATGCGACTCTCCTTTGGTTTTCGGGTCCAACCCAGATCCGGAAAACCGCATCGCTGTTGAATATGGAGGTGGGTTTCGGGTCAGAAATGATGAAAGTTTCAGGTATTTAGCTGATTCTGATCCAAATTTGAGTGACCCAGATGAGACAACCTCAAAAGGTTCCGGATTCGGAGGTGGGTTTCGGGTCAAAAATTCTGTTCGAGGTCCGAATTCAGGAGTTTCAGCTGGTTTTGATCGATATGGTAGTCGAGGAAGTGATGGTGGTAGTGGTTTTCCTGTAAAATCATTGGGGGATAGGAATTTCTGGCCTTCAGATTTTAGGAGCAAGAGTTACGGTAAAAGTAACGACAAGTTTAATCCCAAGCTTATCTCGAAGCGTAGTGGCAGCAATGGAGTTGGTTCAGGGAGCAGATTTAATCAGAAATTCAAAGGGAGTTTGCATTCTAATGGCGTTGGCATTGAAGATTTAGGTGGGAGTTCATCTGGGAAAGGGATGGATGATCCGATTGAAGCGATGGCGTCTTCGATAGAGTTTTTGGGAGAAGTGTTTGTGAAGATGGAGAAGAGGAAGATGGAGATGGCCGGGGAGATGGCGAAGATGAGAATGAAGATGGAGATGAAGCAAAATCAGCTGATAATGGAATCGCAGAAGCAGATGGTGGATGCTTGTGTGAATGCATTGTGGGAAACCAAGAAGAAGAAGATGAAAGTCGTCTCGCTTGACGATTCGTAGATGGAGTGATCTGAGCAGCAGAGCGGAGGCTCGTTTATGTAAGCTTGCTTTCAAGATTAATGAATGATTTAGGATTTATGTTTTGTGTAGGAAAATTAGAGTAAGAACTATATATATATATATATGGTACGATGTGTGCCTTGAAGAAGAAAGAGTTGCTCTGGTCATAACAAGAACTCAGATTTGTAGGGTGATGAGAAACTATGGTAGATTTCTTTTGAACCTTGTACGTTGATTCACTGATTCACGGTTCTGAACATGTAAGTTGGTAGATTTGTGGGATTATGTGACCTATCAGCCAAATCGAGCGTTCTAGAAGTCGGTTTTGGCTATAAAACGCTTGGGGTATCTCTTGCAGAAGGCTTTCATTTAATCTTCCATCATTGAAATGGTTGTGTTTCGATCAGATACTGATAGATAGGTGAAGCACACCCGAGACAGATGTGTTGAGACAGAGAGGTGTGTTAATTTCACTTGTTTCTCTTGTATTATATGGTTGCTTGCAAGCTAATCAATCAGCCCTAAAACACTCATTTCCATTTGGTTTGCTTCTGCAATGTTTTCCATTCATTTCACACACACACGCGCACACGTACACACACACACACACACAATACATACACACACACACACACAATACATACACACACACATACATATACATATATATATACACGGATCCGTGACAACATTTTTTTTACTATATTTTGACACAACTTTTTGTGGGGTACACTTCGTAATATACATATATATATACACGGATCCGTGACAACATTTTTTTTACTATATTTTGACACAACTTTTTGTGGGGTACACTTCGTAATGTACTTCAACAATCCAAAATGTCAATCTTTTAGGCCTTCCCTCAAACCATGTTTATAAAAAACCATCCAAATTTGAAATCATATGACCGTCAGATTAATTGTTTAGGGTTTATTTGTACAACCGTACTCGACTATTTTCTTTACTGCAAATGAATGTTTTAATGGTTTTGAATTTGTCTATCTTTTGCAGAAGATAGATATTTCGGATCGTCAAAATACATTGTATTTCACAAAAGCTTGTGTAAAAAAAATAGTGCCACAAATCCGCAACTACATATAATTGTATCTCCACCAAGTTTTTAATTTTGTGTTGCATGTAAAATGTAAATTCTTTAGGTTCGATTTTTTTTTTTTTTGAGGAAAGACAACTTAGTACAAGGTAGAGAAATGTCCTCCATCAGAAGATCATTAATAATGATGGGAGATTCATTGAACCAAGTACAATTTCCTCCATCGTGGAGGGCAAAATGTGCCCATCGATGGGCAATTGAGTTTGCTTGACGGTGGACATGGGCAACCGAAGCTTCAGTGACCATAGCCAGTAAGAATTTGATGCCTTCGATGATAGGCCCCATGGGAGACACATTCACTGAATACTCCTTTGCTATCGAGATGATCTGAAGCGCATCACTCTCAATGTTAATCTTGCTTAAGCCCCTTTCAACCACCAGTTCAAGACACACTCTCATGGCTAAAGCTTCCACCTGGATGGGAGAGAACACGTCCATAATCACCCGAGTAGCCGTGCCTACAAAAGCACCTTTATCATTCTTGATAATGATTCCTACACTTCTTTCGCAGTTCTCCTTATCCCATGCTCCATCAACATTTATCTTCAGCCTGTCGGATGGTGGACAGGACCATCGTGCATGGGCACCGTGGACATCCTGTTGAGAAGGAGAATTGTTTAGATGCAGGAAGTCCTGCCACCAATCCATTGCTTTACCCATTACTGCCATAGGTTGAGGATTTGAAGCCTCACCCCAGAACTTTGAGTTCTTTGCCGTCCAAATTGCCCAAAGTAGCATTAGAAAACATTCGAAATCAAGTTTCCCCAGATTCTGAACCATCAGTAATGCCCATTCCTTTAGAGAGCATCTATTCCAGTGAGAAATTCAGAGTGTTAAGAGTGAGGAACGCCAAATACCAACAACGAAGGGGCATTCAACCATTAGGTGATAAGACGATTCCGAGGCCAAACCATAAAGAACACACAAAGGATCAATGGGAACTCTTCTCATTCAAAGATTTTCATCCGTAGGGACGATATTTGATAGGATCCTCCATGTCGTCATTTTCACTTTTGTAGGGACACAAGCCTTCCATATAGTGTTCCACAGAACAGCAAAAGGATTGGTGGGTGATGAGGAGGTGCCAACAAAGATGGAGGGATGAGCCAATTCCGAGCCACATGATAGGGATTTTTTACAGTGAATCAACCCTTTTTATCAAAATGCCAAACCAGTTGATGCCTTGTTGGACGCACACTCAACAGAAGGGTAGTGTGCAACAACAATGGAGGAAAAGTATCGAAGAGCCAAAGCAAACAAAGAGAGAAAGAGAGGAGGGAAACTTTCAATTGTTTTTTTCCATTCCTTTCAATTGTGACCAACCTGTCTTATAAATACCACACTCTTAACTAACTCCACCAATACATTTGTGACACATGGCTATATCCTCCACACACACATATCACACACTTATATCCTAACATTCCCCCTCAATCTTATGGGAGGTACTACCAAGCATAAGATTGTTACAATGAGAACTAAACAAAGGAAAACACAATCCTTTGGTGAAAATATCAGCATGCTGATCTGCAGAATTGACAAACTGCAACATAATGGAGCCTTGCTGAACACGTTCACGAACGAAATGACAATCGATTTCTATATGTTTGGCTTTTGAATGTAAGACAGGATTCGTGGCCAATGCCATGGCAGAGATGTTGTCACAGTGAAGAAGAGGAATATCAGGACACGGAAGATGTAAATCCTGGAGTAACTACTGTAACCAAACCACCTCTGCAGTGGTGGTCGCCATAGCACGGTATTCAGCTTCAGTGGAGGATCTACTAACAGTATGCTGCTTCTTAGAACTCCACGAGATAGGATTACACCCCAAAAACACGACAAACCCCGTGGTGGACATTCTGTCATTGGGATCACCCGCCCAATCAGCATCTGTGTAGGCTTTAATATCCAACAGACCAGGTTTAAAACATAAACCAAGAGACATGGAACCTCTGAGATATCGTAAAATTCGTTTAACAGCAACAAAATGACTCTCGAGAGGAGAGTGCATGAACTGGCAAACCTGATTGACTGAATAAGCGATATCCGGTCGAGTAAATGTCAAATATTGAAGGGCCCCAACAATACTCCGATAAAGGCCTGAATCGAGAAAGGGAGGACTGCCATGATTGAGTAGCTTGTGGTTTGGATGACAAGGAGTAGTACAAGGCTTGCTATCCAACATGTTGGTCTTCTTGAGTAAATCAGAAACATATTTGGATTGATGCACAAATAAACCATGAGTCTGATATTCAATTTGAAGACCGAGGAAATAATGAAGAAGTCCTAAATCCTTCATATCAAATTCACTAGTCAATTGATTTATCACAGCTTGAACTTTAGTCTCATCATCACCACTGAGAATTATATCATCAACATACAATAATAAGACAACCACAGACTGTCCATCATGCTTCACATATAAAGAAGGATCAGCATATGAAGACTGGAAACCCAAGGTAAGAAGAAACCTGGTAAAACGTTCATTCCAAGCTCGAGGGGCCTGTTTAAGGCCATAGAGAGACCTTTCCAATTTGCACACAAGTTCCGGGTGATCCGGATCAATAAATCCTTGGGGCTGACACATATACACCTCTTCATCAAGAAAACCATGCAGAAACGCGTTTTTAACATCAAGCTGTTTTAATCTCCATCCTTTCGTTGCAGCTAAAGATAACATGAGCCGCACTGTGGTTGGCTTAACCACAGGACTAAAGGTTTCATAATAATCAAGACCTGCTTCTTGGGAAAAACCTTTGGCCACCAACCGGGCCTTGTATGGAGCAACTGTACCATCAGGATTGGTTTTGACCTTGTAGATCCATTTACAACCAACCAAATTCTTGTTAGGTGGAAGGGGAACCAACTGCCATGTTTTCTGTTTAACCAAGGCTGCCATTTCTTCTTCTATGGCAGTCCTTCACTCAATAGACTTGGCTGCAGCTGTGAAAGATTGTGGTTCTTTGACAGAAGACACATGAACCTGAGCAAGAAGGACCTTTTTCTTGAAAATGCCAGACTTTGACCTGGTTTGCATCGGATGAGTAGGAATCTGAGACACTGAAACAGGTTGTAGTTCGGGGACATAAGAAACAGTGACATCAGGATGAATGTCAGACTGTTCCACTGATGGTGAACATGTATCCACAGAGGAAGAAGTGGAATCAGGGACAAGATCACCATGTCTTGAAGGGGAGGATTGAGTAACATTATGAGTGGCAGGCATATGGGGAGGTATAAAATCAACAGGAGGAAAGGGAATAGGAATAAGAGAGGGATGCTGAAAAGTATTAGGATGAGGAACCGGAGAGTGGGACATATGTGATCGTGAACTAGATGAATGCATTGGTACATTGGGAAAATTATCCTCATCAAAGACAACATGCCTAGAGACAATGAGCTTATGAGCTTTAATATCATAACAAATATACCCTTTGTAGTGAGCTGCATACCCTAAAAATATGCACTGTGTGGTTTTTGGTGCCAGCTTATTTGGTCTATATGGTTTCAAAGTAGGATAGCAAGCACACCCAAACACCTTGAGATGATCAAGGCGAGGTGGAGAGTGATACAATACTTCAAAAGGAGATTGCATTTTCAAGACAGGAGTAGGCATTCGATTAATAAGATAAGTGGCTGTGGCACAAGCATGAAACCAAAATTTAGAGGAAAGGGATGCTTGCTGAAGTAGGGTGATTGCAGTCTCAACTAGGTGTCTATTTTTCCTTTCAGCCAACCCATTCTGTTCAGGAGTGTAGGGACAGGACATTTGATGCAAAATGCCTTTGGTTTTGAGAAACTTTTGAAAAACAGACCCAACAAATTCCCCACCACCATCACTTTGCAACACTTTGATATTAACAGAGAAGAAATTGTGAATGAAAGCATGAAATTGAATGAAAATATCACAAACTGCAGCTTTATTTATCATGGGAAAAATCCATGTATATCGGGTACACTCATCGACAAAGGACACATAATATCTATGACCTTCAATAGACATGACAGGTGCAGGTCCCCACATATCCGTGTGTATGACTTCAAAGGGTACATTGGATTTGGCTGCTACTAATGGAAACGGCAATTTGGTAAACTTGCCTTTCAAACAAGAAATACATGTTTGAGGTATGGAATTACAAGGAAAGGAAATAGCTGACTTACTAAGAGCTAACTGAACTATAGAATTGGTTGGGTGACCCAATCTGCAATGCCAAAGAGTAGCATGCACTTTCTGTCCAAGATATGCTGTAGGTTGAAGTCTGGATGGTTTGAACAAGGGAAGAGGGTAAACGGCATTGTTACTTAGTCCGTGGAAGAGTACTTTGTTGGTGACCTTGTCCTGTATACACACAGAAAATTCATCAACAATACAGCGACAGTTATTGTCTTTGCATAACTGATACATAGAAAGTAAATGTTGAGATAGATGCGGAACACAAAGCACGTTGTTTAACTGGAATTTATGAGAAGGAGTAGGAATACAAGATTGCCCTATATGAGAAATAGGTAAACCTTCTCCATTAGCTCCAGTGACCAATTCATTAGATGGATATGAAGTAGAGGCTTGCAAATTGGACAACTCGGAGGTCATATGATTGGTTGCACCCGAGTCAAGCAACCAAAACTCTTGTTGTGGTGCAGAGGGAGAAAGATTGGTCCTTGCAGTGAAAGCCATAGGAGACTGAGCTTGTGGTGCCATAGATGAATTGTTCATATACTTGGAATTCATATGTTGCACAGGGTGAATCTGGGAACTAGACGGCTGAAACGGCTGAGAGTACATAGGCTGGGACATACCAGATGCCTGAAACTGCTGAGAGTACAGAGGCGGAGACATTGCTGAATTTCCCCTATCAAAACATGTAGCCGCAGTGTGACCCACTCGATTGCATATTTGACACCCACGTTGAAAGCAATGAAGCGCAGAATGACCCTTTTTGTCACAAATCTGACAGATTAACAAAGGATTATAAGGTTGCATCGAAGATGATTGAGGGCTAACATTGTGAAAATTAGCTTGAGCCTGAACATTTGTGGGAGAAGAACCCTGAAATCTAGCATTAAACTTCGGCCCTTTGCCTTTATTTTTGAAATTATTCCCCCTGAAATTATTATAAGTCCCAGATCCAGTTTGTGATACAAAAGCATACGGTCCTGGAAGAGGCAACTGCTGAAATTGTGTGTACTGAGGTACTTGACCCAGTGGAACCATATTAGGCATTTGAACCAGCTGTGGCATATTAGGCATTGGAGCACCTTGCATCATTTGAGAACCAGGGAGATATTGATAAGTAGAAGAGTTAGTACCAGATGTCCCACCGGACTCATACACAGAACCTGAATTAGTGGCATACATTGCAGTCATCAGTGGCTGTTTAAAGCCCTCTTCAAGTGTTGCTTCTTCAGCCTTTAACTGCGACCTGAGTTCCTTCAAGGAAACAAGGTTTTCTCTCCCTCGAATAACAGCTTTTATAGTATTGTACTCTGGTGGTAAACCTCTCAGAGCAACAATAACAATGTCTTCATCAGACATGTTTACACCAACCGCAGCTAACTGATCTCTGCTATCTTTGATCCTTTGAAGATAAAGATCAATAGATTCAACCCCTTTCTTAATGTTCTGTAAATCAATCTTCAGCTGTACAATATTCGTTCGAGTCATGCTAGAGAATCGTTCTTTCAAATTAACCCTCATTTCCTTGGAACTTTGACAGCCGATAACACAGGATAAGGCAGCAGGTGACAAAGTGGCAGTAATGAGAGTCATCAAAGCTCTATCATGAATTTTCCAAACTTTGTAATCATCAGTTAGAGATGAGGTATCAATCACAGTACCAGTAGCAGTTTCAATTGCATTATGTTGGGCAGGACAGGGAATAGACTCATCAAGAAATCCCATAATGCCATTGCCCTCCAAGAGCAATTCAATTTGAAAGTTCCAAGTAACATAGTTAGAATCATCTAACTTGACCGTAACAGTATTTCCAACACTCGGTATGAGGGAGGAAATAGGGGATTGAGTAAGAGCTAACTGTGCAGACGTCACCATGATTAATCACCAACGAACAATTTTTGCAAGAACCGTAAGAAATCAATACTATCAACAATCTTTGACAAATCAACAATTAACTAGTCGAGATAAACGATCAACACCACAATCAACAGCAAGATTCACAAACATAAGCAAGAAATGAACAATCCTCAAGAAATTAACAACTTCACCGACAATCTTCGACAAATCAACAATCAAAGATTCGCAACACTGTAATCCACACCAAGATTCTCAAACAGAAGCAAGAAATCAAGAAACGCAACTGATACCTTCAACCAAAACGACGAATGGCAATAGTCTCCAAGAAACCCCAAATGTTAGGGTTTGAGAAGGCAACCGATTGTAACAAGAAGAAAACCGAGAGAACACTACCGAAAGAGCGACGAAAAGCGGAAGCACCGAGATCGGCAAGATCGTCAGACGACGGCGTCAGCCATGACTGGCGATGATACCATGTCAACAATGTATTTATACGTAGTGTGCAGCAACAATGGAGGAAAAGTATCGAAGAGCCAAAGCAAACAAAGAGAGAAAGAGAGGAGGGAAACTTTCAATTGTTTTTTTCCATTCCTTTCAATTGTGACCAACCTGTCTTATAAATACCACACTCTTAACTAACTCCACCAATACATTTGTGACACATGGCTATATCCTCCACACACACATATCACACACTTATATCCTAACACGTATTAGCTTAACCTTCTCTGTGGGCTGGATCGCGTTGAGCAAATCTACATTCCATTTCGTGTCTTCTGTGATCAGATCTCGAATGAAGGTAATTCTAGAATCCGCAGGCTTTGTAGAGTAGGATTGAAAGGTTTAAGGTCGAGGTATCCATCAATCTCCCCACACTTTAATGCTCATCCCATCCCCAACCTGCCATGTAGGGCCCCTTTTGATTACCTCCCTAGCTGCACTAATACTTCTCCAAACGTATGATGCGTTCGGCTGAACCACAACCTCTATGAATGAAGAGTCAGGGAAGTATTTTTCCTGAAGCATTCTTGCAACTAAAGAAGACGGATCAGAGATGATATGCCACGCTTGTTTTGCAAGAAGGGCGAGGTTAAAAGTATAAAGATTTCGAAAACCAAGCCCGCCTTCTGATTTTGGAAGGCAAAGCTTATTCCAAGCCATCCAGTAGATCTTTTTCTCTCCCTCCACTTCATTCCACCAGTAAGAGGCCACAAGATGATTTAATTCGTCACAAAAGTACTTTGGGAGTAGGAAGCAGTACATGGAATACAATGGAATTACTTGAGCCACCACCTTAATGAGTATCTCATTCTCCGCAGCACTAAGAGTCTTGCCTTTCCATCCCTGGAGTTTTTTCCACAGCGTCTCCTTTATATGGTTGAAACATGTCCCTTGGTTCCTTCCAACGAAGGTGTGAAGGCCCAGGTATTTCTCATGCCTTTCGACTTTTTCCACACCCAGTAAGTCTGCCAACAGATTTTGTTCACTTCTTCTAACATTACTGCTGAAACATATTGCACTATTCGATAAATTAACCATCTGACCCGAGGTCCTTTCATAGCACGCTAGGATATCCTTCACCACATTACAATCAGCTCTCCTAGCTCTAGTGAAGATGAAGGAGTCATCGGCGAATAGCAGTTGATTTATCGGTAGTGCTTACTGATAGACAAATATCCCTTGAATTGTTCCTGACATTTCCATTCTTTCAATTAAGCTCGATAGGCCTTCTGTACAGCATAGGAAGAGGTAAGGAGAGATAGGATTTCCCTGCCTTAATCCTTTACTCAGGAAGACATAACCTTGGGGAGAACCATTCACAAGAAAAGAATATGAGACATAGGAAACACACATCATAACTAGCTTGATCCACTTCAAACTGAAGCCCAACTGAGCCAGCACGCCTTAAAGATAACTCCATTCGATTCTGTCGTATGCTTTGCTCATATGGAGCTTAAGTGCAAGGTATCACTTCTTCCCTATTCTTCGCTTATGTAGAAAAGTAGCAATCTCAGAAACTAGAATGGTGTTGTTAGCTATCGCTCGACCCGGAACAAATGCACTTTGATGTTGGGAGATGATCTGAGGCATGATACCTTTCAACCTATTCGCCAATGCTTAATATAATATCTTATAGAGGACATTACATAAGCTAATTGGGTGTAGTTGGCTTATCTCAGGAGGGTTTTTTTGCTTTAGGATTAAGGCAACATAACTTTTTTAGAATTCGGCCTGAAGAAAGAATTGAGAGAATCGTTCTAGTCACATCCTCACCAACACTGTGCCAATACTTTTGAAAAAATAAGGGTGACATACCATTGGGGCCTGGGGATTTCGTAGGGTGCATCTGAAATAGTGCAAGCTTAATCTCCTCCTCCGTAAACTCCCGGTCAAGCTCCACGTTCATTTGAGGAGAAACTTTACACCTTAAGGAAGCAGTCACCTCGTCGTTCATGTTTCGGGGTTGAGGTCGGGCTTGGAACAGGGAGCTGAAATAGTCAATCACAACCTTCTCAACATCCAAGTCATTGGTTCTCCAGACGCCAGACTGATCCGTGTGCCCCTCAATCCTGTTCTTGTGTTTTCTAAAGTT
Source organism: Pyrus x bretschneideri (assembly GCF_019419815.1). Classification (NCBI taxonomy): domain Eukaryota; kingdom Viridiplantae; phylum Streptophyta; class Magnoliopsida; order Rosales; family Rosaceae; genus Pyrus; species Pyrus x bretschneideri. The sequence goes on from NW_025999657.1 coordinate 1,805,306, forward strand.
GGCCCTTTGGTGAAAGAAACGTGTGTTTTGGTTTAGGTTCTATAAAACTAAAAGCAACCATCATATCAATTTAGGTTCGATTAGGTTCTTTAGGATCGTTTGGTGTACGGTCTTTTTACAACCAAACTCGAAAGTGCATTTACAAATCAAATCAAGCTTAACCTACATCATGTAGGGTTTATGGTAATAATATGAAGGTGCCCAATTTGAAACTCAACGAACTTGGCCTGACACAATTTGAAACCTGAAATTTTGAATGGTTGGACATTTCCCATGTCTTAACTTTCACTTGATAACCAAATAGAGAAGAAGGATAGAGAAAGGTTGGGAAGGATGTACCATACAACGGTTTACAAAATGGAATGAAAAGCTAAAGCCCGAAGACAAGTTTAAGTTGTTTCACCCTCGAATTGTTGTTTCATACATTCTTTTAAGGCTTATTATATTAACATTTCTGACATTGGGTTCTTTTTTTTCCTTAAAAAGGGGACCAATTGGTGGATTCGCCACGACACTTCACCATTTCGGAAGTCGGAAAGACTCACATAGGCATTTCAGCCTCCTTGATATATTGTCGAATAACCTAACATACTTAGTACACTCCGCATTTGCTTTTTAATTAAAAATAATCTTAATACACCCAATAAGCTCATCAAAATGGAAAAGAAAAATAAAGCACACGGATAATCTCATCAAGATTTGGATCAAAATAATCCATTGAAGGTAGTACCTCTTTGATTGGAGCTTTAACTGGAACCCTACGATTCACCTTGGATCAAACTAATCACAAGAGGGTATTAGGAAGAAAGAAAGGCCTTCTATGAATTAATTTAGAGTAAATTGTAGTAATGGTCCCTCAACTTTAATCAAATTGGAGCAATGGTCTCTCAACTAAAAATCCATTACCATTGGTCCCTTAACTCATCAAAATGTGTAGCTATGATTCTTTTTGTCAACTTCGTTAAAATTTTATCAAAATAAATTATGTTAGAATGACCATTGCTACAATTGGGGTCCCTCAACTCATCAAAATGTGTAACTATGGTCATTTTCGTCAACTTCGTTGGAATTTTGTCAAAATGAATTATGTTGGAATGACCATTACTACAATTGGGTTAAAGTTAAGGGACCATTTCTCCAGTTGGATTAAAGTTGCCGGACCAATGGTAATTGATTTTTAGTTGAGGGACTATAGCTGCACATTTTGATGAGCTAAGTGACCAATGGTAATGAATTTTTAGTTGAGGGACCATAGCTGCACGTTTTGATGAGCTGAGGGACCAATGGTAATGAATTTTTAGTTGAAGGACCATTGCTCCAATTGACTTAAAGTTAAGGGACCATTGCTACAATTTACTCATTAATTTAAGCCTATTAAATTGCAACACTGCGATACAGACTGAGCAGATTCTAGCTCTTGTGTTTGCATGATCTGACTTCTATGACTTATAGTATAAAATAGAAACGTTATTTAAGCTATTCCTGGGTTACGATAAGCCTGTTTTTGCTTCCTAAGTAGGCATTTGGAGAATTGCATGCAGGGTTATTAGGGAAAGGGATCCTTTCCAGATCCCTTCCACCTAAGCCTCATGACCCACAAATCCGGGCCCTTGAAATTTAATCCAACGGCTAAAAACAAGGGGCCTCATTAAAAGTTATAATAACTTTAGTAGTTGGATCAAATTTCAAGGGTCCGGATTTGTGGCTCATGAGGATTAGGTGGAAGGGATCTGGAGAGGATCCCTTTCCTGAACTCATAAATATCCACAAGTACATTAGAAAAGCTTAAATAACACGGGCTTATAGCTTAAATAACGCAGGTATTTTTGGAAGCAAAAGCAGGCTTAAATAATTTCCAATGTCATTGAAATTACTAAAACAATGAAAAGTACGAAGTCTTACCTCCTGTGAAACTTCCGAAATGTTGATTTCATGTTTCATTCGTAAAAAATAATTGAGTTTTTATATCAAATGATTCCTAAAATTGAGTCTAACAATCAAAATGATCCCTGAAATTGAAAATCAATCAATGTAATCCTTGAAAATAGGTGTCACAAATCAATGTGGTCATTCCGTCACAATTTTGTTAAAAAATATGTTAAGTGTTGACGTGACACATAAATGAGCCCTATAAGTTTTTTTTTTCTTCTCACAAATGGTCCTTGAAATTAATCCATGACATCAAAATGGTCCATGAAATTGACTAGCAACATCAAAATAGCCCCTGAAATTGAAAATTGATCAATGTAATCCCTCAAGTAAGTGTCTCAAATCAATGTAGTCATTCCGTCACAATTTTGTCAAAAATTCTATTATATGCTTATGTGACACATAAATAGGTCACACAAGTCTAATTAAATTTAAAAAAAAAAAAATTACAAATAGGCTTAATAATTTTATAGTTAATAAAAAAATTGTCAACCCAAAAACCCAGTCCTGCAATCACCTCCAATCTCAGTCCGTATTTCTATACCTCCTTCACTCTCTATTCTCTAAAAAAAATCTCTATACACCCATCTTTACACACTTCGACACCCTTCACCGAATTGAACCTGGATCGAGATCACTTTTGGTGACGGCTTGGCCCATCGACCACGACTTTTGGGACATCGCCGTTAACATTTGGACGATCAACATCCTCACAACCTTAATCTTGGAGTGCTTGTTTGGCGCTTCCCTGGTGGTCTGGTGATGTAAAGAACGACGAGATTTACCTTGAGATAATGAGATTATAACCAAGATGCGTCCATTGTTGGTTAAAAACTATTTCCACACCCCCTCTTAGGCCTTGGTTAACCTTGTGCCTTTGAGAATTTATGGAAGAGAGCTCTCTTCGAAGTAGGCCCTACAATAAGAAAAAAAAAAAATAAAAATTTCCATTGTGCACAAAAGATTTAGACAGCTTTTTTTAATTAATTATTAAACCGACATCAGCACATAACAATTGTTTTTATAGAATTGTGGCTGAAGGACCATATTGATTTGCGACATCTATTTTCAAAGACTACATTTAATGATTTTCTATTTCAGGGACCATATTGATGGTGTGGGTCAATTTCAGGGACTATCTTTATGGTGCGGGTCAATTTCAGATACTATTTGTGATAAAAACTTGTAAATCTTGTGGGACCCATTTATGTGCCACATCAGCACTTAACGAAATTTTTAACAGAATTGTGACGGAAAGACCATATTGATTTGCGACATCTATTTTCAGGGACTACATTGATTGATTTTTAATTTCAGGGACTATCTTGATGGTGAGGATCAATTTTGGGGACCATTTGTGATAAAAACCCAAAATAATTTTTCTCCATTGATGTGTTTGTAGTTTCATTGGTTATGATTTTGTTCTAACAGTAAGAGGGATTTTGAGAGTTGAAAAAGATAAATAATACGTTAAAAATAATTAAATCATGAAAAGTTGACTTTTTTTCTTAGAGGTTCATAATCCCCCCCTTTCTTATCCTTGGACCATGATATTGTTTTAGTTTAGTGTCCACCATTTACCTGCTGAGTGATCCCAATCATCTTTTTTCCGCTCCCATTAAGAGTTTCTGTGATGATAGTTACAGATGAAGCAAATATGGAAAACCGCAGAAAAAAAAAAAAAGGTACATCATATCCTTGCTTTGAAAAAAAAAAAAAATTCTTGGGTAGGGGCTTCCCATGTATGTCATAATCCGCTTAAGACACACACATAAGGTGATCCCACCTTCATTCGACTCCTCCAAAACAGGCTGGTGTGGGAACCAGTTGCAGGCGAATGACGTGTCACGGAAGCTTCTGTCCGAGAATCCCTCAACACACATAGACAGCACTTTGGTTTTCCATTACTCTTTGTTTTAATACGGTAATTTCATACAGAATTAACTTTGCTATTTTGCTTCATTGGAATTCCTTTTTGCTTGATTGGAACTCCTAAACCCAAACTTAAATACCACAAAAACTGCTATAGGAAGCAAAAAATAGAAATAAAGAAGAAAGAAGATATTACATAATTTAGTCAAAGTACTTGCATATTGTCTAGCTTAGTTTGTTGCACAGCCGAGCTTGGATTCACTTCATCCTCACCACTCCCCATCTCCTCTGCCTGATAGGTTGAGTGAACACCATACAACAAATAGAACAGCGTTATGAAACATGTCCATATTGCAAACCTTTCGAACGAGAACTTCTTCAGTGTCGTCATGAGGAACACATTAAGGCAGATGGACAGTGCAGCAGGCCATGGCATGAATGGCATCGACCACCCTATCTGATGGCGAACGCAAGGAACGGCGTAGTTGAAGAAGGCAATGATGGTGACTGTAGACACCCCGAAAAGTGGTAGTCCCCACCATTGTTGCTGAAACTTCCATGACATGGAAAAGCCAATAGCACTTGATGAGAGGAGGAAGAGGAACAAAAGAGTTTGAAATGGAGGGTTGTTGCTAATGATCACATATCGCCGGTAAATGAGAGCATTCGCCACAAGGTAGAACACCAAGAGCGTACCGATAGAGATCATTTCTATTACTATTTCGAGGTCGGTGAAGAGCGCAATTGATGCTGTGCAAAGTCCTGCATCATATTTAGGAGAGCAAAGGCTATTCATCAGTTTGTTCGGTTTTCCACTCTATTTTTTTCTTTAACCGTTCCTTATCTTATATGACCAAAGGGGTGCATTTTCAACACTTAAAAATCAATTCAAGATGAGTACTTGTAAGTATAAAAAGAGTTGAACTCTCCCGTAAGCGTGACAGTTATTACACGCCCACGGCGAATATAGTCAAAGGTTTACTAAATTACCCAAGAAAAGGGTGGCATTCAATGGAGTGCCAGTTGAAGGATGGACCTTGGCTAACCATGAGGGCACCAGCCGGGCCCTTCCAATGACACAAAGGTATCTTGCTTGGCCTAACATTGCTACCAAAAGTGAAGCGACAATCCCCAAGCTTGCACCAGCCCCTACCACATTGCTTGCCCATCCCCAACCAATTTCTTGGAATGCCGTCGAAAATGCCACTTTTTCTGTTATCTATCAATCCATGCATTTCAGCGATTAATTCCAGATCATTCATTAGAAATACAGCGAAAATACTAATCTAAGTTAGACTAAAAGGAGGGAGAATTTGAAATTTGGACATAATGCGTTGAACATAAAAGCCCTATCCACCAGGGCGAATCCATCACTTGCCTATAGTACTCATTTTTAACAAAAAATGTTACCTTGTTGTAAGGAACCATCAAACACAAGGACAAGGCCATGAGGCAATAAAGCACAGAGGTGATGACAACGGAACCAACGATTCCAATTGGCAAGCTCGTCAAAGGGTTTTGGATCTCTTCCGCCATGGTTGAAGCCGAGTCATAGCCGATATAGCTGAAGTAAACCCTAGCTGCCCCATCAAGAACACCTCTAACACCATAAGGAGCAATTCCTTTTGGCTTCATCAAGTTTTTGGTAGTCCCATTGCAGAAACCAGCAATTATAATAAATCCAAAGAAAACCACATGGAAGACTGTCATAATTAAGTTCAACAGGGAGCTTTCCTTTGTGCTGCATTATTAATCCAAAAAAAGAAATTAATATAAATCACCCATCATTTTCATGATCCACTCAAACAAATTAAAGATACCATCACTTGAGAGCCCAAAAAAAATAAAAAATAACACTTGAGAAATTATTATCAATATGCAATGGTAATATATACTAAAATAAAATAAATGGTAAGTGATAAATATTTGGACTTTTTTTAGTGTAAAATACTCTAAAAAAGTTCTTGCCAGTTGCAAAATGTTGGTCACATAGATTATGAAAATAGGAAAGTAAAATATAATATATAGTAGAAGGAAGGGAAAAAAAATTATAGGTAGGAAGATCATGTAACCTATGGCAAAGGCAGAGAGTGAGAATAAGAACAACAGCAACAGCTGGGAAGTCCAACATATCATATCCCTTTACCAAACCATTCACTTCTACTCTCCATGTCCTTGGATCATTTTCTCCAAATGTAGAGGATAAATACTCAGTAAAACTTCTGGCAACAGCGGCGTTTGATAATACGTACTCCATAAGTATATTAGCCCCAGCAAAGTAACCCACGAATTCTCCTTCATTATACAAATGAAAGTAATTAACAAAGAAGAAGCTGAAGAATATATTTATATATTTAGCTAGTAAGTAGGCTAATTAAATAAATTTTCATACGTATGTACGTACCAAAGGTCAATCGGAGATAACTAAAGGCACCACCTGCAACTGGGATTTGGACAGAGAATTCAGCGTAACACAAGGAAGAAAGGAGGGCTGACATTCCAGCTACGATATAGGAAATGAAAACGGAAGGGCCAGCCGTCTGGTGGGCGACAGGTCCAGTTGTGACAAAGACTCCAACACCAAGCATTCCTCCAACGCCGAGGGCCATCAAATCATACCAGTTGAGTTTCCTTTTCATGTCTGCCCCTGACCTTTGCCTCACTTGGTTCAGCTCTTCGTCAGGGGTCCATGTGGCAAGCATTCTCCTCCTAAGTCTGTGGGGTGTTTGGGACAGCGAATGAAGATACTTGGAGAAGCAAATGGCGGCAGCAGCGGTGGTGCTGTTGCTGGGTGCTGTAGTTTGGCTGGTGGTGGTGGCCATGCTTTTTGTGCTACAACTTACGATAAGTTTAAGTGCTTTGGCTTCCATGTGACAGCTGGGTGTGAAGGGTTTAAATATGCATTTGGGCAATGGTCTATTGCTTGATTCTTTCACTAAAGATTGAAATGTGAGAACCCAAATGAGTGTCCCTACCTTTAGTGAAAGCATGCACCAAGTTTTAAAATGACCGTTAAACCCTCCTCCCCCCACACCCCCCCCCCCCCCTTCCCTCTCTAATGCACACATACGTACACTACACAGTGTATGTACACACACACACACACACACACACACACACACACACACACACACATATTTATACATAGAAGGCCTTTAGAGGAACAGATTTCTATTTTTTTTTTTTTAAATGGGGTCCTTATGGAGCTCACACTATATCAAACTTTAATGATCCGAACTGTCTATTTTTCAAGTTGCACTTCTTAGATCATTCTTGCAAAATATTGGCCAAATCGGAAATATATGAGACATCTAATTGAGTTCAAAGAAATTGACGAACACTTTGTTTGTTCTATAAGAAACAATGAAATTTTATTGTGATAATTAATTAGGCAAATGGTTTTTGATCGAATTGAATTTGTGCAAGGATGATTTATAAATCGAGACTTATAAAATAGATGTGTTGAATCATTAAAGTTCGATGTAGAACGAGTCTCACAACTAATCCCCATTTTTTTCAAAAAAAGAAAATCTCTTCCTTAAAGGACCTATCTAAACATGTATACAAACATATATAGATATATATATATATATATATATATATATGTGTATATATATATATATATATATAAAATCTTTTGAGTGTCCCAATAAGAAGTAGCCCCAAAGATCTGGTTCTTGTGTTCTAGGAGAGAGCATGCAGAATAAGATAGAAAAAGGCGCAAGCATTTTGAAAGATTAAGAGGGACTTTGACCCAATATATCTTTTGGAATTTCCTCATCACCAGAAACTTTGAAAAGATGTGACAAGCATCCATTCCAACACTTTCATAAAGCAGCAAAAGCCGAAAGGTTTCCTTCCTCACACAGTCTCATCAGTGTCAAGAATAATTGGACCTGATTCCTCAACAGGATATAATATGTCTTTCACTATTGCTGCTGATACAGTTGTAGTGACCAGCATCAATAGATATCCATGTATTTTGGTACAAATTAAACAAAGTGTTAATTAATGAATTCTGATTGGTCAATATCCGCTTTTTATTTTTATTTCAAGATCCTGATCGATATGCTCTATCTTATATGATCAACTCAAAAATGATTTAGTGGAGGTAATATGTTTAGAGTCAATTTAAAATTTTGTATAAGGTACCAAACGAGTGGTAACCTGCCACACTGGGAGAGAAGTTTTAAAAAGTTACCACGATTGTGTTTTAAATATGGAAAAATCATTTGATATGTCAAGTAATGTGTACATGTATGTGAACCATTGAGTTTATGCCATTTTATGATGTGATCTCCTAAACATTGCTCTTACATCTACATTTATCTTTACATTAATTGTTTTGAGTATTATTCCACATAAGGAATGTAAAGTCTTGAATCAAGTACAGTACAAGACCATGGCCCTCTCCACTATAACTTTCAGTTGACTAGGGTGCTGATTCATTACAACATGTTTAAGCTTTGATGTTAAGAAGACGGCTTTGTGCAAAATATTTATTAATTAGGCCTTGGAGAACAACACTCTTATCTTTTATTTTTATTTTATACAACGATATATTTACACCAATATTACTAATTAATTTCATCATTTACTTGCTGATTACTTCAATGCCTTGTAGACTGAATTGAACGATATAATTATTAGTACTTAAACGAACCTGTTAATTGAACAAATGGATGATTCAAAACTTTCGAGTGCAAATTGGGTCCCTAGTAAAAAGATTCTCCAGCAAGCAGAGGCCTTCCCAAGTTTTCCTAGAGGACGATTCCGTCATGGTCTTTCTGAAGAATGAGTTTTTCCGGTAGGTACCTACAATAAGTTCTTCAAGCCACGCAAGTTTGGCCATGTGTAAGATCTTGAAGAAGATTGATGACAATGCTTATGTGGTGGAGTTGCTAGCTAGCAACAATGGGGATATTAATTTGGATGAGGATTTTCTTCCCTTCTAATCTCTCTCCCCTTCTCTTCTCCTCCTATTTGAACGGTCACGCTTAAACCACGTTAACATCTTATATTTATTTATTTTTTTGTAGAGACAATAAGTCAAAAAACAATGTATGAGAGAAGGGGAGGAAGAGAATGGGATGAAAATAGGAGGGGAGAGAATCCTACTCCTATTAATTTAGTACTTTCAGTGATCTTTATGCTTTTCACCTTGATGATGTGCCGTTGTACCTATATAACTCTAGGTCAAGTTCTTTTCAAGAAGGGGATTAAAGAGTAGCTCAGATTGGTGAACTCTGGCGTGAATAGTGATTTCCTACGTGGATAGTGTTTTATGTGTTTAATAGTGCTTTTTCGAGTTGTCGGAGTCTGTTCTCATTCCAGGAAATCTTTTCGAAAAGGGAAAGATATAAGACAAATGAAGCATGTGATTTTTCCACAAACTCAGTTTGATTTTGGGCGTTTGAGATCGTTCAGTGGGTGTGGGTGTGTGTGGGTAAAAAACAGATTTTATTTATCTTGTGTATTTGTTTACTTTTCTTTTTTATTTCCTTTCGATTTTATGGTTTTGTAGAACTATTTAAACAACTAGGATTGAATTTCATTCATTTTTTTCATTCTATGTTTATATATAAAGCCAATGGCCCAATAAATAGTGTTTTTTGGTGTCACAAGCTTCACAAAAAAAGAATTGGACAAAAATGCTCCTCACACAAAAAACTTCAAAAGCAAACCAAAATAATGCATCAAATGTAACAGATGTATTTTTGTTATTTTAATAGTGTTTTTTAATAATTAAATTTTTTTGTACAGTTTTTATTTTTATTTTTTATAATTATTACCTCATAATAGGCTAGCAATAATGTGATTTAATCAGTTGTTCATTAAATATTATTTTCTCTATTTTTAAATACATTCAAAACATCTTAAGAGGCATGTAGTGCCAGTTATAAAAAAGTATTTCACACGCGGATAATAATGTAATTAAATTAGTGGTCAATTTTTTTATTTTAAACAAACAATATTATCTACACAAGGGGAGGGGGTGAGTTTAACCTCACAATGGACTAGCAATAATGTGATTCAATCAGTTGTTTATTAAATATTATTTTCTCTATTCTTAATATAAATTCAATGGAGACCGATTTTATTATGTGGATTTAATTGCTTTAATTGGTTTATGAGGGTTTTCTTCTAGCATGATCTATTTATTCATTTACTTCAAATATTTGACTTTCCTTTTGTCAAGTTACACATATAAATATATTTAAAACATGTAAATCGCGAGTAGCACACCGTGATTTAAAAAATGCATTCTGCATGTGCTTGAGTGCGTGCATGAAGGCTAGTTATCAATAAAAGCAAGAGCGTTCATAAATTCTCTGATATTCTAGAACCTTTCACGGGTGTCCGTTCTTCATACCTTAACTTACTACTTCCATTATGCCCGAAGCCAGTGGCAATTGATACCATAATATAAATTTATTTTCTCATTGCACAAAATGATTATTACAACTCAGTTTGTGTACACTTCTCTAAACTCACATAACACATAATTGAAAAGGGTGGTGAGCATACATTACACTAAATGGTAGTGAGCAAAAATGATATAAATTAGAGTGCATTTTTGCTCACCATTATTTAGCGTGGTGTATGCTCATCATCTTATTTATCACCGTTAGATGAATTTGAATTTTGAGATTTGTGCATATCTACTACACGAATCTCGAAATTCAAACTAATTTAACGGTGATATACATCACACTAAATGGTGGTGAGCAAAAATGAGCTAAATTAGAGTGCATTTTTGCTCACCATTATTTAGTGTGGTGTATGCTGACCATCTTATTTATCACCGTTAGATGAATTTGAATTTTAAGATTTGAGCATATCTACTACACGAATCTCGAAATTCAAACTAATTTAACGGTGATATACATCACACTAAATGGTGGTGAGCAAAAATGAGCTAAATTAGAGTGCATTTTTGCTCACCATTATTTAGTGTGGTGTATGCTGACCATCTTATTTATCACCGTTAGATGAGTTTGAATTTTGAGATTTGTGCATATCTACTACACGAATCTCAAAATTCAAACTAATTTAACGGTGATAAATAGGGTGGTGAGCATACATCACACTAAATGGTGGTGAGCAAAAATAAGCTAACTACACTTAAAGATAACAACCCCAATAATCTTGACTTAAGTTGTTGAGTTATTGATTGTCGTTGACCTTATACTCTGTGTGGCGATGTGGCAGATTGATGATATAGTCTCTTAAAAGAACAATCTCGCACATTGAATAGATTGCTACATGAAATTCAAGCATCTTGAGCATAGCATATATGACTAACAATCATCCGTCGATTTCTCATTAGCTTTCAAGATTTAGCTTGCTGCTACTTTAAGTAATTTTCGTAGCTATATCTTATAACCTTAGCTAGGGTTTATAATTCAGGATTTTATTAGGCCATTAGTTTAGCAATTTCTAAGCAGGTATATTCTACGTAGTGGATTAGTTAATCCAATACTTCGAATAAAGCACAACGCTTCTGATCATCTTAAGGTTGTTGTGAGAATTTGGTTAACTTCAAGGGTTCAACCTATAGGAATCCATGAAATTGCTTTGCAAGTAGCCCAAGAGGGCTTTCATGTACCGTAGCTTTCAGTAACAGATAGAAAGTGGATGCATGAGAATCTGTTTTAGCAGTTAAGCAAATAGTAGAACGTTAAAAACACACTAGGGTTTTAGTGGTGCACTAATAGCTAATCTATCATCACAATTCTCTCTATCATTTTCTCTCTTACGTAGTAACAAGTCAAAAAGAATTCTCTTTTATGTGTATCAAATCCAATATACTAGCTAGCAGCATAGGCATTGAGGATAATGAGGAAGGGAATTAGGATCCACTCCAAATCATAACTATAATCTTTTGAAAATCATGAGTCGAAATCTAGAGAATATTTGGTTGGGATTAAGTGGTCCATGGATTTCGCAGGGGAATGGTCAATGGTGGCGTTGCAGGTTAATTTCAAACCCATACCGTACCATTACCTCATAAAAATTAGGGCTGTGATATCATGATGCATAGCCACCAGCTGACTGGAATCTAATTGGCACGAATACATTGTATTTAAAAGTCAAAGTCTTTTGAGACACTTTGGATGTTGTTCCTAACTACCAATGTTCTTTAAGTGAAATCTTTGTGGTTTTTAGTTTTTGATTGAAGTCTTTGACATTAATGTAATAATGTATTTCCAGGTTATTATATTTTTAAATTAAAAATAAAATTTGTAGTTATTTATATTAATGAGATTTTAAATAAAACTCATAATTTATGGGATTAAAAATATTAAAGATAGATTATACTCTTCAATATATTGTGTATATATATCTATATATACAAATATACATGGGTATGTTCATCAAAACTAATAAAAAAATTATTGTACCAAAACATGGGGGTACATTTTTCCAAAAAAAAAAAAAATCAATATATTAGGCTTAATAACATTATTAAATTTCTTCTATTAAACTTGACATGGATACATTCTCAAATCAACGAAATAGAGTGTACCTATATAAGTTTAAAATATGGATCAGAGAAAAGATTGAATGAATGTTATATAAAAAATGGGTACATTTTATATTAAAAAAGGGAACATTTTTTAATATATTAATAAGGGTGTGAGTATTAAAAATTGTTAAGGTCTTAGTCAATGAACACTAGAAACTAGGGACTTGATACTAATTTTCTCAAGTCTTGTTTTAGTTTATCATTGTGTGACGAATTAGTTTGTCGCGCAAAGTATCTTTGTGCAATGAAGTATTTTGTTGTGCAAAGTAGCTTTGTGCGACGAAGTAGTTTTTCATGCAAAGATACTTTGTGCGACGAAGATAATGTCACGCAAAGCTTTGCACGACGAAATATTTTAAATTTAAATTTTTTGTTTTTAAAAATTTTAATTAAAATAAATTAATTTAATATTTTCCGAGACGAAATATTTTGTCACGCAAGGTTTTGACTTTTTGTTTTATTATTTCTCTTATATTAATTGTTTATGTAACGAAATATTTGGTAGCGCAAGATTTTTCAAATTTTTACTTTTTAAATTTAATTTAATTGTATGATTTTATTTTTTTAATTACTTTAATTTAAATTGACATATTCAAAATAAAATTGCATATGAAAAATAGTGATCAAATTTTGAATATATATAATATATTCAAAATGTACACATAAATTAACAAAGTACAATAATAAAATCCTAATACAAGTCTATTGTGGTGGTAGTGGCGGGGGATATGTTTCGATAGCGTTCTAATCCTCAACTTTAGCTGTCAAAGTCTAAACAATTCCCTACAAAAAAAAAAAATGTATGGTCAAATAACAAAAAAATAACAAAAAATTGGCGTAATCTCCCCTAAAATTGGTGTACCCCAAATCCGACCCCAAACTCCACTCCTTATCCTATACTCGACCCCAAACCCTGCACCAAACTCAAAACTAACTCCAAAAACACATACTAATGATAAAAATTAAAATTTGGGGAGAATATACCTTTTGGCAAGATTGAGAGTGAGTGAGAATGACAGGGAGAAGTGAGTGTGAGAGAATTAGAGGAGATAGTGAGAGAGAGATGAGAGAGTGAGTGAGAGTGAGTGAGAGTGAGAGTGAGAGACAGTGAAGAGAGAGAAGAGAGATTAAGTGAGAGGAGTGAGTGTGAGAAAGAGGGTAGGATTTGGGGAGAGGGAAAGAGAGAGGAGAGGTAAGAGTAGAGAAGGACATTGAGAAAATTATGGAGGAGTTATTTTGGTTTTAAAAACGGTATCACTTTGCGTGACGAAGGATATGAGTTTGTGCGACGAAATATTGGTCGCACAATTCCCGCGTCCCATGTTTTTGTCCGCCCAAATTTTTAGAGTTTTGCGCGACGAAGTGTTGGTCGTGCAAAGTTTTGAGCGACGAAAAATTGGTCACGCAAAGTTTTGTGCGACCACTAAAACAAAAATTTTTAAAAATTCCCATGGCCCATTTTTGGTGCCCGTCCAAATTTTTAGAGTTTGGTCGCGCAAAGTTTTGCGTGACGAAAAATTGGTCGCGGAAAGTCTTAAAAAAAAAAATCCCACGTCCCATTTTTGGCTCCCGTCCAAATTCAAGGAAAAAAGAAAATAATAAAATTTACTGAAAATGTGACTTTACTCCCTTCAATTTTTATTTTATTTTTTTATTTTTTTTTTTTACATAAAACCCACAATAATATATTTTTCTAACAAAAACCCGATCCAGACTACAATAATAAATTTAAAGCTACATAATAAATATATATACCATTCAATGTCTTAAGTGTTGTACGTACAAAATAAATAAATTTAAAGCTACTTAATACACACACACACACACACAGCATTCAATGATCCAACTATCAAACTTGTTTGTATATACTTCGAGATCATATACGCCAAAAATTGCAAAAAAAAAAACAAATATTCAGAGTTCAAGTAACATGACAAAACTTTTCGACGGTTTTAAACGAAAAATCACGATATAACGGTTATTTTAACTCCGATTTTGATGATTTTTTATAGCTAAACTCCTTGATCCTATATGAATACAATGACTGAATTCGATCTTCAATTTAAAATATTTACACTAGTGGATACCACAAAATCTTATGTTATATTTAATGAAAGTAGTATAAATAAACTATAAGTGTAAATGAATCTATTGTTTTGATGGGATACGCATTCTACGAAACTGGTTTCAACGATCTAACCGTCAAACTTGTTTGTATATATTTCGAGATCGCATACACCAAAAATCACAAAAAACAAACATTTAGAGATCAAGTAACTGGACAAAACTTTTCGATGGTTATAAACGAAAAATCATGATTTAATGGTTATTTGAACTCCGTTTTGATGATGTTTTACAGCTACACTCCTTGACCCTATATGAATACAATGATTGAATTCGATCTTAAATTTAAAGTATTTACACTAGTGAATCTTATGTTATACTTAATGAAAATATAAATAAACTCTTTTAAGTGTTAGTGAATCTATTGTTTTGATAGGATATGCATTCTACGAAAATAGTTTCAACGATCAATCGTCAAACTTATTTGTATATATTTTGAGATCGTATACACCAAAAATCATAGAAAACAAACATTCAGAGCTCAAGTAACGGGACAAAACTTTTCGACGGTTATAAACGAAAAATCACTATTTAACGGTTATTAACTTCGATTTTGATGATTTTTTACAGCTACACTTCTTGACCCTATATGAATACAATGACTAAATTCGATCTTCAATTTAAAATATTTACACTAAATATAAATAAACTGTAAGTATTAGTGAATCTATTGTTTTGATGGAATACGCATTCTACGAAACTAGTTTTAACGATTCAACTGTCAAACTTGTTTGTATATACTTCGAGATCATATACACCAAAAATCACAAAAAATAAACATTCAGAAATCAAGTAACGGGACAAAACTTTTCGACTGGTTATAAACGAAAAATCACTATTTAACGATTATTTCAACTCCGATTTTGATGATTTTTACAGCTACACTCCTTGACCCTATATGAATATAATGAACTAATTCGATCGTCAATTTAAAATATATTTTTCTAACAAAAATCGATCCGAACTACAATAATATATTTTTCTAACAAAAACCTGATCTGAACAACAATAACTTTAAAGCTACTTAATAAATATATATACAGTTCAATTTCTTAAGTGTTATGCGTACAAAATAAAAAACAAAAATACATTGGTTTAGGCAAAGAAATATTTGAATTACGTCGCGCAAAGATTTAAAAAAATAATTTATTTTATTTTATTTATTTTTGTAAAGACTTTGCACGATGATATATTTTTTGTCATGCAAGTTTAGAATTTCGTCGTGCAAAGTCACTTTGCACGACGATGTTTTCTTTGCGCAAGACTTTGCATAACGAAGATTAGAATTTCGTCGCGCAAAGTGACTTTGAGTGACGATGTGTTTTTCGTTGCGCAAGGATTTTTTTTTACTAGTGAGTACGAACTGAGATGAAAGAGAGATAAGATACAATTTGTGGCACTAAGAGTAATTGGATATTATAATAACATATCACACTGTTGTAGGCATATTCACACAACTAATTAAAATAAGAAGAGCATTTCGACAATGGAAATTTTCTTATGCTTTTCATTGTGATTGGCAGTTCAGTTGCACTCAGAAGGGCGGTAGGACGCAGTGGGATCAAGCTTTTTGCTTTTGATTATTTTCGTAAGTGGGTCACCCATGTTTTCATTGACCTCATTTCTGACCTTGTTAATGCTCAGGGTTCTGATGCCAAAGAAACCTTCATATATTGGGTCCTGTAT
This sequence comes from Pyrus x bretschneideri, assembly GCF_019419815.1. Taxonomy (NCBI): domain Eukaryota; kingdom Viridiplantae; phylum Streptophyta; class Magnoliopsida; order Rosales; family Rosaceae; genus Pyrus; species Pyrus x bretschneideri. Next base: position 1,821,447 of record NW_025999657.1, read on the forward strand.
ATGTGACAAGTCTTTAATTTATACACATCATAAGAGACAATATAATAGTAACAAAATGGTGGAGAAAAAGAATAGTATAGAGTCGCCTGTGGAGGAACAAAATGCCTTTGTTAGAGGGAAGGAATCAGCTTGGATAACCCTTAATTGTATAGTGCCTTTTGGGTACTTTTAGTATAGCTTGTATATTTTTAAGGTATATGAAGTATTCTTGATGATTACTCAATACGTACTTCTGGTCAGGTAACAATGAATCTGAACCAATACAGTTGCTATATAACTAATGTGGGGATATATATGAATTAAGCACATTCAATAGGAGAACAACACATAAACTATTAGCTCAACATAACATATTTATCCTTGACGTCGTGAGCGTCTATACACAAAATCCTAAGAGGAGTGGTTGACTCTTCAGGTTCCAACACTTATCAAAGTGTCATTTTTAGGACCATGATATCCCTACCCCTGCCTCCTTGTTGTGCTCTATACGGGCTCAAGGAGGCAAAGGTTGACTCTTCAGAATTTCCTTTGGGTGTCCCTTGGTATGGCGAGCCCATCTACTGAAGACTGCCTACCACTAGAGATCTGCTCAAGTGGTATGCTTAGTAAGGTCTGCCTAGCATATGGCATGCAACCCTACTATCGGGTTGCCTACGAGGAATCTCTCCTATAAATAGCTAAGTCAAACAAAGAGACATCAGTAAGCACAACGTACTACTCAGACCTCTCTCAAGTTCAATTTCTTTCACAACTTATTTTGGCTTTAGGAATCCAAGGCCCTTTGATGAACACCTTCCTCATTTTTTAGGAGTTTGTCAATTAGCCTAACAATCGTAATTATTTTGCTGGTGTGATCTTCAATTTATCCTTGATGAAATTTGCATCCACAATCAAAGATGGAGCTAGGGTATGCCGAAGGAGCACCCCGCATACCCCCTTCAATGTTTTCCGTTGCAGAATATATATATTAACCGTGCACAAATACTACAAAAAAAAAAAAAAATCCTTAATTAAAGTGCCCCTTTATTACTTTATTCTCTTTCACTCTCATGTATTCCTTTTGAGTTGAATAAATTTGGTTAGAATGGAGGAGTATTAAATTACTCAAAGAAGTATGAAAAAGAGATGGTGAAAATAAGGATTTTAGCTGATTTTTTTTTTTTTTAAAAACCTGAATTTTCTGGTGGTGATTTGTTAAAATGTTTGGTTTGGATATATATATGTGAGTGTTAATTAGTATTATTCCATAGAAAATACTAGTGAGCCTATTTTAATTAACTGGAAACATATAACCTATTTCAGGATATTCATTGAAAATACTAGTGATCTATTTTAATAAAACTTGTGAAAAATAGAAAAGCTAAACCTGAATTTTTCTGGTGGTGATTTGTTAAAATGGTTTGGTTTGGATATCGATGTTTGGCGTGTTACCTAGTATTCTTCCCGAGCCATCCTAGTGAGCCTCTTTTCATTGTACATGAAGTTCTCTATATATATGTATATGCCATTTTACGTATCTATGTATGTTTATTTACTATAGTTACATACAAAAACATTCGTACCAAAACTTATGTACCAACACATTCGTACCGAAACTTACTTATCAATACTTGTGTACCAATACTTCCATACCGAAACTTATGTATCGATACATATGTACCGAAACTTATGTACGAATACTTCCGTACCTATGAGTTTTTTTTTTAATTTTATTTTAAATATTAATTGTTTTTTGTTTTGTTGTTGACTATTTTTTAATATAAGAATTTGAATTTTGATTAAATTGCAGATGGTAAGTTTAAAAGCATAAATGTGATATAATTACTTAAATATGGTAAGTTTTAAAATTAAGGACAAATTAAATTTAGAAACCTATTCAAGTTAAATCTAAAAATAATCTTATTTAAGCCCTAAATCTAAAAGTCCCTTTAATTAACTATGATAAGTATTAAAGCACCAACTAATGCAGATAAAGTAGAAAATCCATCAATATTAAGGAAAGGGAGGGAGAGAAAGAGAGAGATCTTCATTTTCTATGGAGACCAGTTGGCTACTAGACGTAGGTTATGATTGAGAATTTGAGACGTAGGATATGATTAAGAAGGTGAGTTTCATTATTATTTGGTTGATTTCAACATGCCAACCCTATAGCTAGACTTCTTTAGCCCATTGGTTTACAATGATCATTACATGAGAAGATGAACAAAGAATAATGCTTGGTCATTGAAAGAAAAGTAGCAAATCTTGTTGAAAATCCAATTGAAAATAGACACGTGTCTATTTCTAGAGTAATGTTGGTTCTAGTTTTCTATTCTTTAATTATTTTGTCACGTGTCCATTTGTAATTAGACATTATTCATTTCAGTAGGATTTGTTGTTATTCTTTTAGTAGCCAAACATTATGATCATGAACGATAGAGAAAATTTTGTTGCCTACAGAGAGAGAGAGAGAGAGAGCATCGTAGCAACCAGTACTTTTTAGGGAGGAAGGGACGAAGTAACATGACCCTGTACTTTTTCTAATGGGGACTAGCAACTGCACTTGCAATTTGTTGCCACTAAATAGATAAGAGATGTGTTGATTTCACTTTATATGTTAATTAAATTGAACCCAACTTGTCTCTCATGATTTTAGTCTCCATGAAGTCATTAGGTAGCTTAACATATATCATTAGTGACTAAGAACAAAGCTTTGGTTTTCTAAACTAGGTTAGTTAACTAATTAAACCAACTCGTCTCTCATGTTTTTAGTCTCCAACAAATCATTAGGTAGCTTAACATATATCATTAGCGACTAAGAAGAAAGATTTGATTTCCTAAACTAGGTTTCCCTTCAACGAAAAAGGTTTCCTCTTTTTGATAATTAGATCTTGCTAGGATTCACATATGGAAAGCAAAAGTTTACATTATATGGCCAGCCGCCAGTGTGGTTGGGGGTTATTAAGCCACATGAAAGGAAATTAAAGCATTAATTTGTTTGAGATATGATTAAAAGCGCATTATTACCTAGCCACCTCTGTTCATTTTCAAGCATCAAACACCGATATTCAATTGAAAAAGGATAAAAAGTTAAGAGTAATGCTAGGTATACTAACTTTTTAAATTAAATTTACAAATCATATGACGTATCACTAATATAATATAAACACGTTAATCAACACTTATATAATAATCTAATTATCAACAATCATGTCATATGGTTTACAAAATTTCTAAAAGTTAATCATTGAAGCCGTCGGGACAACCAAATTCAAAAAACCACATCTTTTCTTTGTTTGGTAACCTTCTTGAATCTAATTTTTTGTTTTTGAAACTAATAAATCAACTAATTTAGTTATATTCATCATTTTTTTAAACATAAAAATTAAATTTAAAAAAGAAACCAAATAGCCCAAGCTATAAAAAAATGTTATATGATTCATGAAAAAATAATTCTCCTAACCCATTTTTAAAAATATGTTTTCTATGCATGACTAATTTGAAGTCTTACCTAGTTTTTGTTCCATTGTTTTATGAGAATTTCTAGCCCGTTGAAAATATTACCTAAAAATTTTGTTATTTGAAAAGTTATATAATGCCACTTAGTACTATGGTCTGGTGGTATTCCTCTTCACTTGGAAGTGAGAAGTTGATAACTCATATATTTCATACATTTATACCATCCATTCCAAGTCCCTTTGTGATGTTTTTGAGTTAAATTAGTTGCATTTTACCCTCTTTTGTGTTAGTGTGCAACTAATCGTATTTTGGAGCTCAATTGAGGACAAATAAGGCAAATTGGTGTTAAAAGTGGAGAATTGAATAGGGATGCTGATGTAGACAAAGAATTAAAAGTGAAAACTGAATAAGGCGATGAATATGGCTCTTTATAAGACCAATAACAGCAAAAAAAGGTGGGAATTAAATGCCCAATTAGTGGGATGTTTTGGCAATCTATAACAGCCTCTTTAACATCATAAAACCTAGCCTTTCAACCACTTTTACACACACCTTTCATTCTGAGCGAATTTCACAACTCTAGTCACTATTTTTCTCTCTTTTCATCCACACTCAAAACTCCACCCATTCTATACACTCGAACATCACCGAAGACTCATTCTGACAAGATATTCTTGAAGAAGTTCAACATCAGAATTGCTTCAAGGGTTTCCTCTCTCCTGAATCTATTTACACTCATGTTGTGTATTTTTGTTTTAATTTCCTTGAACATGATGTGTAAGTTCATAGCTAGGGATTTCGATGTAGCCTTGCGAAATTGATCCATGTTTTTAAGTTAAAGTATTCAGTTTATCAATCTGCTTCTTGTTTCATTCACTAAATCTAATGTTAATTTGTTTGTTGATTTTAATGTTTGATCACCATTAGCGTTAACTACAAATCATTTAATCAAGATTATAGTAAACATCATGCTTAATCTTGGTAGACATGTGAATGAATCAAGAGAATGCTATGCAAACATCTTGCCATATATTTTCTCTGGTTCTTTAACGTTTTGTTGCATGCTAAAGACTCTTAATTAGGAACCGAAGTTGAACATCCCAATTAGGTTCCAAATTAGGAGAATTTGATCAAAACCACACATCATATGGCTGATCATATATATGTAAAATGAACTCAGAAAACAGGTTGGTAGTTGAATGCGGCATAACTTTATAAACATGGAATCAGTTTTGTAATGGTGAATTCGAATCCTTGGCCTCATCTCCATTGTTTCTACATCACTATATTATTCGTTGCTACATTCTTCTTACATTTTAAGTTATTTAAGTTTACAGCACAAAAACTACTCTCAATTGGTTACTTTCATTCTTTAGTTAGGGTTCTTTCAAAGTTAGTAATTTATAAAGGTCTAATCAGTCCATGTACTTGTGCCATTATACTAACCATATTTTTGCACTAGGAAGGAACACAACAGAGGTCTTAGGTTCGAATCTCGTGGATGGTGAATTCGATACTAAATTAAGTTGTCCATGATGTGGCTTAGCTGAACTCAACCTCTCCTTAGTGTAAAAATGTCGATATACTAAAAAAAAAAAGGTTATATAATGTATTTTTGAGGCCGTTTTGTCCATCCTATAAGCTAGAGATATGATAACTCATCACAAATTTTATTTAAACCCGTAAAACATCGTTCTACACCTAACTTACTTTCTATACCCATATTATTTTTATTTAAACAGTCAATATTTTTTTATACACAAACTTACTTCCTAAATTACCCTCACAAACCCAAATCAATATGTAAATTTATTTTTATACCCATTTAAAATATAAAAACTCAAAATCAAGGCATACGCTCTCTTTTCTGGCATTTTCTCCTTTTAACAAGTTCGTCATATTTATTCTTCATGATTTAATCGAAATTAAAATTGAAATAAATAAGAATTGGTGAGAATTAATCCCGCCAATCAAAGACCCTTTTTCATTTACAAAACAAAAACACGTTAGAATGAAGCATGCGCTCCATGGAAAATAACATAGCTGCAACCTTAATTTTAGAATAAATCCCACCAATCAAAGACCATTTTCCTTTACAACTCTCCCTCTGTCTCGAAATATTTTTTAGTGTGACCGGCATACGAGGTGGTACATCACGTGTCACTGTACAAATGGTGGGATATGTGTGTTAAAAACTTAATAACTTAAAAAATAAAATTTCCCACCACTTACATAAAAACACGTGGTGTACCACCCATGTTCCCATCACAATGAAAAATTTCTCCTCTTTCTCACGTCAAAAGGTAGGGCATAACACAAACTTGGGCTAACGAATTAATTTTTTGCAGGCAGTACACTCCTAAACCCTAAACAAAAATAATTGAAATCAAACAAAAAACTTGCATAAATCGATCCATACATTAATTAGTTGAAGGATCCAAAACTTCCAAATTACCATCCATCTGTCAAAAAGAGCTTGTTTCTCTCTATCAGAACGTCTTAGGTTTTAGCTAGAATAGAACGCAAGAGAAAGCTTGGGTAATGATAAGGTTTGATTATTGGGTAGAGGTTTATTGATAAATTTTAGTTTAATTGTTAATTCATCTTGTACATTATGCTAATTACATAATAGAGTAAAAAAAGCAATTCACATTTAGAGTTTAAGTTGAATATGGAGTGAAATTATATAGGTACAAATAAAAATTCTCATAACTCATTGACCAGATGCTCACTCCTTACCATATTAACAATGAAAATAGGGATTGACTCCCCCAACTAGGGTTTTTGGTTGTTGAACCAAATTGTGGACTTTATCCAGTAAGTTATCATTTTAACAGTGGCAGTAGAGTAATGTTGTACTTCTTTCGGATTTGTTTTATTTTATTTTATTTTATTATTATTTTAGATCGTTGTTGTAATAATTTGATAGTTGAACTAGGGTTATCATGGTCTGGAGAAAAGTGACCTTCGTCCAATGGTCTTAAAGCTATTAAGCAAAGATTGAAGACCCACAAACTCCAGTACTTGAGATCTCGCAAGGCTATTAATTAGCAAAGCTGAATATATAGGAAGAGAAAAAAAGGAGGGTTTATGGGTACCATGAGTATTCAGGTTGAATACATATATAGCCGTAGTCAGAGTCCACATTAGAATTATATATCGGCTCCAAACAGTTCGAGCTTGCAATGCGGCTCGTGTTTGGCTCGTCAAAGCTTAGCACTTGAAAGAACCAAGTCAAACCTAGTTTGGCTCGATTTTAAAACAAGTCAAGATTGAACATTGATATGTTCAACTCATAAAGATCGTGAGCAGTTAAATGTTTTTTGTAAGATAGCTCAAAATACGTTGAGCTTGGCTCGATCGTTCATTGACACGTAAAAATATTTATAAAAAAATACATGTCCTCAACTCATGATTAAATGTGTTGTAAGAATAATGGTTTTTTTAGGGTTTAGTCTAATATTGAATGTACAAAAAGCAAGCCAAAAATATTAAATAGGTCAAACTTGAGGACGGTAATACTTGGTTGGGCTCAGCCCTAGATCACGTAAAGATCTTCGCATTAGTAGGACTTGCTTACATAGTAGCAATGCCAAGATATGTTTCATTTTACATAATTTCTCAACGCACTCATAACCAGTTGCGGATCCAAGATTTGAACTTTGGAGAGTTGCACTGTTAAATACAAGTTTTTTAGTTAGAAACAGAGCGAAAAGTGCGCAAAAAAATTCAGCCAAACCATGTTGCACACATATCGACAAATGCGGCATATGCCGAAGGAATCTAATGATGATATAGAGAGAATTTGTCGAGTGTTGTTGATATAACCTGTCGAGATATGCCTAGCATGTATTACAACAAACATTTAGTAAGCACAAAAGGGACCCATACCAAATATTCAGAAGATCCTTGAAAGATCACATGTATATTTTTCGGACTTCGAGTGGTCCTGGGACCACCTTGGTCCCTACTTCCATCCGCCTCTGCTCACAACACTACCCTTAGGGGTGGTCAAATATATAGGAGAGACCGTCTCTCACACATCCATGCTTAATATTGTTATTTATTTTTGTTTAATTTATTCAATCTAATGATTAAAAGTATAGAGAAAGAAGTGTGTAAAAATTTAATTAAAAGTGTTTGAAAATCACCACCCTATCAATATTGACATGCAATATTTAGAATTCTTCAACAACATAATGGAAGTTAACTTCCATTCTTGAATTGCTTAGGGTTGAAGCTTATTGGCTATGAGATATTAATTAGGTTCTAAATTAAGGAAAAGTGATGATTAGAGGCAGAATATTAGGGGCAAAAGAAAATCATTGCCCCCATTAATTTACATTAGCATATGCCTACCTATTTTGTGTGTGAATATATATATATATATATTTTTTTAAATGGGAAGGAGAGAGGGGGAGAGAGAACGTGGGAGCGGGAGTGGTAAGAAAGGTTTTTATTTATTTTATTTTATTTTTTGAATAACGATAGTATCTACACAAGGGGTGGGGGTTTAATTTTTAATATTAGATATGCTAAAATCACATGTATGTGAATTTTCAATAAAAAACAGTAAAATTTGGTTTTATGAAATTACATTATTACCCATCATTTTCCTGTTATAAAAGACTAAATAGTCTTTTCACTCTTATTTGGTTGACAAAGAAAGTTCTATTAAAAAGTAGTTTATATTAGATGCGGATTTAGTGAAAAAGCATAGGGGTGGATTACATACAAAATAGGGGCAGATTAAATTGCCTGCATTAATTTAGGGACATTAGGGGAGGAATAATATTGGCTACAACTATTTATATTGTGATTTAATTTATTAACAAGAAAACAAAAACAAATTGTTTATTTTCTATTTTAATTTAAATTTTATATGCCACTTAGTAGTATGGTTCAGTTCTCACCAAAGGCGAATTTAAGCCATATTATTGTTAGCCCATTGTGAGACTTAGCATATTTCCCTACTCCCATACTGTAGATAATATCGTTTGATCAATAAAAATAAAAATTTTATTTTATTTAAATGTAGATTAGCACGTAATCTAACTATTATTTGTAAGCAATAAAAAAAATGTTTAATAAAATTAAAATATCTTGCTCATTTTTAAATGACATCTAGACAACAACTTTTGTGAAAGAGAACTTTCATGAAAAGAACTTGGGCTAAGTTTATTTTAATAAAAAACCATGCTATAACTTTATTTAATTAAAAAGACTTAAATTTCAATGACAAACCCTTAAATGTTAATAAAAGGGACAAAAGAACTTAAATTTTAATGAAAAAGACATAATTTTAATATTAAAAGAATTTAAAAAAAATCTGACGTGTGCACCCACGTGTCCTCACACAAACTGTTTATGAAACTTTCTACACTGTTTATGAAATATAACGATACTAGATTGTTTATGAAACTTACTACACTGTTTATAAAACTAACTACACTGTTTATGAAACTTAACAGTACTACACTGTTTATGCAATTTAATAGTGCTACACTGTTTAGGAAACTTAACGATACTACACTATTTATGAAACTTAACAGTACTACATTCTTCTCTCTCATCTTCTTGAATTTTCTCGGCACATTCTCACCTTATTTTCTTCGATACTCATCAAATTTTCTCTATATCTCTTCAATTTCTTAACTTTCTACACCAATTATTTAATTTTCTTCTATTGTCCACCCATCTGCGGCTTCCTCTTCTCCTCAACCAAATGCAAATGTTGTGCCCTACAAACACAATACTTTTAATAATAAAATAGTTGGGAACAATGGCATGAGGTACAAGGAGTGCCTCGAGAACCATGCAGCAACCATAAGAGGGACTACTACAGATGGATGTGGCGAATTCATGCCTAATGGAGAAGCAGGCACCATCGAAGCCCTCAAGGGCCTCAACTGCTTTGCCTACAACTGCCACAAAGACATCCACATAAAAGAAGTTGAAGGTCAGTAGGTAGTAGCAGCTTTCCTCTTGGGATCAGAATTTCCATCATACCATCAACATAGTGGTTGGAGTTAGGAGCAGGTAATTCTTATTAAATCATGGAGGATGAAGAGGACATCACAAGAGTTTACTAGCACTACCCGAATAGCCCCACCAACACTAGATGATAATGTCTAACTACAACATGGGGATGCGAATGGTGGAGATAATGTCTAACTACAACATGGGGATGCGAATGATGGGATCCATCCATTCAGATATGTCTAATGAGCAGGAAGATCATTATCATCATTGTCATGGTGACGGATCACGTATTGACATAGGTGTATGGAAATCGCATGCTTTGTTACTTTAACTTCATTTGCTTGAATCAATAAGACCTTGAGGTCCATTTGGATGTTTGGAAATTGGGGATTGAAATAGAGTTGAATTCTAAGAGATTTGAAGAGAGATGGACCTTTGATTGGAAAAAGACTACCGACTAACGGTTTGAAAAAAAATCCTTCCTCGTATTGTTCTTCTCTGTAAGTGGTGGATCACATATTGACAAAGATGCAGGGCGTGCACGTGCTTTTGTTAGGTATTTTTTTTTCTCTTGTCCTTATCATTAAATAAAGTTAGTTGGTGGTTTTTGGTTAAAACTCAAAGTTTTGAAGTCCTTTTCATTAGTTTTCCTTTTATAAAAAGCAAAGTTTAGCCCTTAATGAATATTTATAATTCATGTAATACCCTCATTAATTTTGACACTATTTATCCTTCTACAAACATTTTATCCATGGGGAACAAAGTGACCATGAACATCTGCCACTAGAACTGCTAACCTTACATCACTATCGCCATTACCACCACCATTGTTTTCACCAGCACATCAACCACCACTACTAAGCATAACTCCTTGGACGACGAAGGGACATCCATTGCGCAAAGGCAAATACGGTCGTCGGAAACATTGGGTGACAAAGAAGACGTAGCGCAAATTCTATCGTGCAAAAGTCGTGACATTAGACATTGCGTGACGGAGGAAAGTGCTTTGTCGTGCGAAATGAATGTTGTGCGACGGATTTGGTGGTCATTGCGTGAAACATAGAGCGATGAATGAGTATTCGTTGTGTGTGATACTTCAAGTGATGAAACTGAGGTTCGACCCCCAGACCCTTGCGCGACGGACATAAGGGCATCGCAGTAAGATATTAAAATTAATTTTTTTAAATAAATTTTATTTATTTTTCCCTTTTAAATGTTGATAATATTGTTTTATGTATAAATTAATTTAATGAAATTAAAAACAAAAAATGTAAAGAAGAATATTGAGTTAAAAAATTATTGAAAATGCACATACAACGAAAAGAAATATTTTAAAATTTGAAAACAATTTAAAAAAAAAAAAAACTAGAATATGTAGTTGTCCACATCACAATCGCCTGCTGGTGGTGTTGTTGCTGCGTTAGGGGGTTGGGAGGCCATAGCTGCTGCGGCGGGGGCTGAGAGGTCGTTGCTGGAAGTGGTTCAACGTCGAGGAACCAAATGCTAGAGATTTGAAGGGCGAGGCGAATTTGGTTCATCAAACTGCTTTGGGTTGCAAGCTGTGACTACTGGGCTGCAATTTGCTCCTTTAGGTCCACCACTTCAGATGTCAGCGATTCGACCTCTTCTAATCTCTGCCTGGAGGATGAAGCGGATAGGTCACGAAGACAGGCTTTCCCAAGCCCCCGGTGAACATTCCCATGCCTACGACGTAGGGTATGATCAAGTGTGTCCGTCATGATTTGAGGTCTCTAGGGGAAGCACCTCTACGATCGGGGTCTCTAGGGGAAGCTGGAAAACCACCTTCTCCAGAACGGTCTAGCCCTTCTCCACTATAGTGGACTAGAAAAATGAAATAAACAAATTAATTTTAATAAACATGTAATTAATATTAATACTAATTGAATATTAAAAAATTGGAATAACTTACATGAAGTTGCTTTGTCAGCTTATCCCTAGGCCGACCGTACACCTCTTTGAACATGTCAATCTCAGGAAACTTTGACCCCTTGAATAAAAAAAAAAAAGAAAGATATAAACACATAGATTACCAATTGTGTAATAGAGAGTAAAAAGAATGAAAACTTAAAATAAATATATGGTTACCTTACGTCGCTCCTCCAACCTATAAGAGAAGCGTCAGTGAGCTGGAGCAGTGAAGAAGTTTCTTTTTCGACCGATTGATCGAGTTTGCTTGCGCTTTTTTCTGTTGAATTAACAAAAACGTATTAGTTTAGATATTTATAACAAATTAATGAAAATATTAAAATATTATTTAAAAATATAAAAAATTTGATTAAATATTATTAAAATACATATTATACTTACGAGGTATTTCTTGTCTTGAAAATGGCCGCAGAGCCACTCTCATTCATCCCGACGGTCCACTAACTTTATAGGGCACCCAACTGCTAGAGCGACCTCCGGACCATCATATTTCTCATAAGCTTGTGGAGGTAGCTCTTCCATTGAGTGAACCTACCAGAGCAAAGGTCGTTGATGTACTGGTTTTTATTGACATCGAGGTTCGTGAGCTCATAGTGATGCTGCAAAACTTAACAAATAAATAATAGTTAAAATTTATAATAAGTTGTATACTTTAATAAAAATTTAGTATTTAAGGTTGAAAATACTTACCGATAATTCATGAAGAACGACTTCTTTGACTTCAGGTGGGACAACTTTCCATGATTCCCACAGGAAGGGGTAATGATTCTTAATAACTGAGCCAATGTCGCTGGCCAACGCACTGTGCTGCTCCTTTGTTGTAGCCGCATGATGTCAAGGATCCCACGTAATGGTGATCTTCTCAGTCGTGGTGCGAGTGATCTGTGATGTCTTAAGAAGTCTGCATGGGACCCTGGGTTTTTATTTTTTATTTTTATTTTTTTTTGAACTACCAAATAAACAAAGTAAACATTAGATGAATTCTATTTTACATCGAAAATTGGCAGAACCTCCCCTAAAACTATAACATTTCCTAAAACCTACAGACAATATAAAAACAAAAACAACACATCCACCCAATAATTCAAACAATTTATACCAATTAGGGACCTTTAAAACAAAATCTATAACTTGTATCAAGTGTTTTCACTTCTAATTGAAACACTGGCCGTGAATTTGTGAAGAAACTACACACATATTGGACTGCACATGTAATTAAGTAAGTTGAGAAAAATATGGATGTGAGTAGTCTCATCCCTTTGAAATTTTAATACACCATATTCGTAACTTGAAAAATATACTAAATATTTTCACTAAAGAGAAAAGAAAAGAATAAGAAAGATAACTTTTTAAGAGGTGTAACCAAAGAATTTATCAACCAACTTTTTCTAAAGAAGATTGGGGATCTTCTTTTGTCATCCACTAACAGATTTCAGTATCCTCCTTGACAGTATTTTGGAACTAATGACTTTTTATGAACCTACATGAAAAACCAAATAATTTAAAAGTTCGTTTTTCACAACAACAAAAAAACTTTCAAAATTTCGATTATACTGTGAGAAAGATGCATTACCTGTCTAGGACCCCTTTCTATGGACAGAGGAAGCCTCACCATATTGCTCAGGCTCCTCAGAACTCCAAGGCTGCCGATGAGTCCTCCAGGCGATCAGTACAGGATGCGTCACCAAAGAAGTCAATGATGCATGACCCATACACACCGTTGGACCCAAAGGCATGACCGGAGGGACACTCATCGTGCCCATATCAGGTGGGAAGGTGGCAACAGCACTACTTACTAGAGAAGGTGTTTGATTGACCCTACTAGCTGCTCGGCAATTTAAAATTAAGTTTGACATCTATAAAAACAATAAATAAAAAAGTTACATTCCACTACTTTGACCTACTAATAGCCAAGAAGCTAAAGAAAACAAATTATGGCTAAGAAAAGTGGCAGAAATCATGAATACCAGAGAGTTACCATCATATAGAAAATGAGAAACTGACATCTATAGGAAGTCAATAATGATTAACATTAACTAATTAATCTGGTTTGGATATACTAAAAAATATCCTACCTTGAAGCAAAATAAGATATATCTTTTCACCCATAGATTAATTAGTTAATTTGGTTTGGATACATTCTTGGTTGACATAAGTCCTAGGATTTGAAACAACATCAACCACACGAGAGAACAAAGAAGAATAGGCACTGCCACCTTCCCCATCATGCTTATGGAACATGCCATGCAACTTGCAAGGAATCGATGATGATGGAAGAAGGCAAACATGTACTTATTCTGGCTGAAGGTAATGATGAATATATATGTATGTGTGTGTGTGGGGGGGGGGGGGGGGGGGGGGGTGGCGTGGGGTTGTAATTGGACTTTTGATTCAAGGCCGTGTATATTGTTCATAAATGGTCGATTTTGGGCATCTTCGAATCAATAAAGGGTAGCATACATGCATATCTTGTGCTTTAACTCTTTACATGTTTTTTATGGCATGCTTTCTTACTTGGAACAAGAAAAGTCATGAATTAGGGAATGAAAATGGAAATAAATCTAATCCTAGTGTGTTCAAGTAATGAGAAACTTATGAATACCGTGTTGTGGTAAACACAAGGAACTTTACGAATGAGAGTAATTTCATGATGTTATTCTGCATAATACTTGCATCTCTATGTCGTTCTGATAGTTTGATTCTTTACAACCTCTGTGCATATTTTCACTTAATTATCATGCGAACAATTCAACATAATTTCAGTTTACCTAATAATCTTGAGGATATTGAATCCGAAAGCTTACCTATCAATAGTTTCAGTTTCTCAAAGTTTAGTACAATAAAAGAATGTAAAAATGCATGTGATATGGTATTTCATTAAGTTGAAGCTTAGTTTTAGGATAATTGACCATTTCCCCATAATAATGTATTTTTTATGATATATGAGAATCTTAATTCCCCAATATCTGCACACCCATTTAATTTATGTTACAAACGGTAATCATCCTATATCAGATAATCATTTCTCTGGAGAACCACTAAGCAGAACACATATACAAATATCAACAACCCTAAAGAACGAATGTGATTCTCTTTAGATGAATCCTAGGTTAACAAACTAAACTATTAGCTTGGTAAAATCACTTAATTATCATGAGAACAATTCAATATGTAGTGGTACCATTACATTCAGAAAACAACACACATTACATGCAGATATTATTAATAGGTGTTTGAAATTGATGTCACGAATTACAATTTTTAAAGCTTCTAAGAAAAAGAACTTAGTAAGGATACAAGTGACTCATAAGCTGGATGAAAAACTTGTAGCCTTCGATTTCTCTTAGCTTCAATGGAAAATTCATTCACACTGATGTTACCAAATATCTGAATTTCAAGGCTGTAGGTGGTAGTTTCGTGTATATCATGCACATATATATAAACTCCATATATTTTACATATTAGACCTACTTCCATAAAAAGCAACTAGATTTACCCTGCATCCTGCCCAATTCGAAAACCATCACCCAATATTGTCAATTCAAAAACCATAACCCAATATTCTCAATTAAAAAACCCTAACCCAAGATTCCCAATTTGAACCCTAAATCTCTAATCCCCGGGATTCCCAATTCGAACCCTAAATCCCTAAATGTTCTAATTAAAACAATTCAACAGAAAAAAAATGAAAAAGTGCACTACTAAATAATTGAATTAAGGGAGAGTGAATTAAGAGATACTGGGTACTTACCTAGTAATGTTGCGGCGGCGGGGATATGGTGTGGCGTTGGAGTGCGGCGGATGCGGGAGGGAGAGTGATAGAGAGATAGAGAAACCGAGAGAGAGTGAGAAAGGGAGAGAGGGAGAGAGGGAGAGACTGAGATAGTGAATGATGAGAGTGAGAGAGGGAGAGACTGGAGAGAATCGAGAGAAAGAGAGAGGAAAGTGAGTTCGAACATAATTGAGAGAAAGAGAGAGATAAGATTGAGCTTCGCATGCAGAGAATGAGAGAGAGATAGATAGAAGAGTGAAGGCGCCAAAATAAAAACGAGCCCAATTTTGGTAAAAAAAAAAAAAAAAAAAAAAAACCAAATTTTAACATGTTTGCATGATAAACACTTCCAAAATGTCGTCGTGCATATTTGTAAATTTAATTAATTTTTTTGTTTAATTAATTTTTTTACAAATTTTGAAGAAAACTTTTGTTTGTATATAAAATAAATACCATTCAATAAATATCATTACATTTACATCACAAATTATCATTAATCCTTGTCTGAACTAGAATAAATATCATCATTTTCATCAGATTCAGTCTCTCATTCCTCCTCATTTGTAAGCACGTTAACATCGTCGTTCGCACGTGCATTGTATCGCGGTAGATCCCTGAGGTCAATCATAATGGAGTCGATCGGTATTTCAATTTCAGGATCTCCAGCTACTTGATACGGTTCTTGTACAATAGTCATATCCCACAGTGTATTTACACCAAGTTCCGTTGACGTCTCCAGTTGTTCGTCAGCAACATCACCATAATTGTCATCGTCAGCAGGATCTCAATTTGGAATATCATACAGCCCTCTGTACTCAATCTTTTGAACTACTTTCCATCCTCTCCAACCTTTAGGGTCATCTGTATAGAAAATTTGTTTGGCCATCGTTTCCAAAATGTAGGGGTTGTCGTTATACCAACATCTGTTAGTGTTGACCGATAGCAAACCATCGTCTCTCTTAACATCTCCAACCTACTTGGTGATGCGAATTAAATAAGCACACAAATTAAAACCCTCTTGTGACAATTGTGGTATAAGTATAAGTAGGGATCGTTCTTAACCGGGGATTAGGAGGGATTGCAAAATCACTTGGAAACTGACTCAAAAACGTAAAACAAAGGTTAAAACACTAAACTAGACTCAAAGAATGCAAAACTAAACAATAAAAACACTAAAACAAATCAAAAGACTCAAAACAGCACCAAAACACTCAAAACTGCCTTAAAAACACTTTCTGGGCAGTTTTGAGCACTTTGGTGAATTTGGACGAATTTGGGTAAAAACTTGAATCAAAACACTTAAAAACACAAACTAAGACACTTTCTAACTAAATTGGACACCAAAGTAAAGGGGAATTGAGTTTTTGACGAAATTAAAAAAATGCACAGATTGTAATTTAAAGGCAGAATGTAAATATGAATGTGATGAAAATATGGATGAATGCTAGCTAGAAGGTTCTTCTCCACACATGTCACACTTGCATACAATTTGATTTTCAGTTGGTCTTTCGATGAATTATGAACCTCGACACTCCAAGTTAATTAGGTCCGCTTAAATTAACCTTCAGATTTCCCTAGAATCATTGAATTAGATGAATATGCATCGCAACCAAATTATTCCTAACAAGTTCTCTATATGAACAACATGATAAAGATACAAGTTAGAATCATTACGTTCTTTGGAAATCAGAAGCATCGACAAGGCATTTGTAACTATGAAAAGCATGATACTCTTACCAGGAATTCATTTAACGCGATTGTTTATAAGCAACCTCCACTACTTGTGAATATAAGTTCATAACTATAAGGTGAAATTCACTTATATTCTAGCGTCATATTCATGCATGAAAATTAAGCGTGCACTCTCAACAAACATACACAAATAAGTTATCGATCAAGCAGTTAAACAAATTGAATTCACCATTCATGAAATTCCAACCAAAGGTAATCAATTCATATTGCAAGCATAAACATGGTTTCGAATCACCCCCTAGCTAATTAGGGATTTAGCCTCTCATGTTCACAGAAAGAGAAATACAATTGAATTTAAACATAAAGCACAAAGGATTGATTACACCTAGAATGCCCAACGAATCCACTTGAATTTCTGCGCGTCTAAGTCCCTCTTTCTTCTTCTCCTTGCTGCGGCAGTGAGGTTAAATGGTGTTTTTGGATGATTTTCTGGTTTTGGGATGGATTTATGGAAGTGTGGTGGTGCGGCAAGGTGGTGGAGTGATGGAGGAAGGTTTGTATGGTGGATGGAAGGGTGGGGATGGCTGCGGCAATGGTGGAAAAGGTGTGGAAGATGGCTGGAATGAAAGGGGAATGCACGGATTGAATGGTTCTTTTGTGATGGTTGTGTCACTCATGAAGAGTGAATGGGAGAATATACGTATGATGGTGGCTGAATTAATTAATGGGAGAGAATGGGAGTAACAGCTAGGGTGAATGATTAAAGGGTGCGGCTAGGTTGGTGGAAAGTGTATGGAATGGAAGGGGAATATGTATGATGGTGGCTGCAATATGAAAAGAATGACTAATTAATGCATGTAGGGTGCGGCTAGGTTGGAAAGGTGTGGAAGATGGCTGGAATTAGGGGAAGGAAATAGGTTTAATTCACAAATAAAAGGGCAAGGTGGCTGCAAGGAAAAATATTAGGGTCTAGGTGCATAGAATGGGCCTAAAATACCCCCCCTTGCACGGCAAGGGAAGGGGAGAAGGGAAAAACCCACGGCAAGGTTGTGTAATTGGGCTAGGGCCATTGTTTTGTGTCCTAAAGTGCCTACAAGGCCTTCAAAGTGGCTAGAAAATACGGACGTTTAAGTTTAGGAAAGGTTACCAAAACGGGAAACCTAGGGTTAACCTTCCTACTTCAAGTAGGAATCCTTGTTTGAGTAGGAATTCGTCGTTTCTTCAAGTCTTCAACTCATTCATTCCTCTTTCGCTCCAAAAGACTCCAATTTGCATATTCTTGCACACTTTGGCCTTATAATCTGAAAATACACAAAAGTGGCCTTAAACACTAAAATAACTAAGTAAACACAACATAAATGCACGAGAACAAGCTAATTAAGTCGCATGAATATGCTCCTATCACTTGGGTTTGTATCCAACCAGTGACTCTTAAACAGGATAAATTGACAGTGGTCTTTGTAAAGCAATTGCACAACACTTGTCAGTTTTTAATAGAAATCAATGTCTGCAATGTCGCTCGTACCCGGGACATATACCCCACTATTTTGCGTACACAACTTGTCATCGTGATCAATTGCCAAGAACTTGATGCCATTTACATGATGACCGGAGTACAATTCTATGCTTAGGGGCCCAATAGCCAAGTTGTACAATTCTTCAGTGTAAGCAAGCGAATTCATGTCCTTCAATTTCTTCACCTAAATTAATGATAAAAAGTTGACGTGTTAGTTTACCATTTACAATTATGCAAATAACCCAAAACACGACCCACTTACATTTTCACGAAATCAACGAGGAAACAATTTATGGTGCTTCTTAGCATATAAATGTGATGGATGATCCCGCTTCATCAACTCTTCATACTCATCTAGGTAGGTAATTGTCTTGTCACAATTGTTAAGTACAAACCAATTTGCTACCTCCATGTCCATTTTGTTAAAAGACTTTCCTCTGATTGGTTCGTCAAAGGATCGTGCAATTTGGGCAAAAACAGAAAGTTTTTCACTTCTCACACCACCGTCATTATTGTGTTGTTGTTGGTTGAACGTAATCTTAACGTCTTGTAGGTACATTGCAAAAAATTTAAGTGACTCAAATGCGACCCATGCCTCCATGATTGATCATTCAGGCTTTGCCCTGTTCTATACACTCTTTTTTAATTCACCCAGTAGTCTGCATCAATAAACAAAATAACTTGTAAACTTAGTCAAATCGTACATACATCACGAACTAAAGTATTTATGGTGATTAAATACCTTTCTATCATATACATCCATCGATAGTTGACGGGTTTGGCTAGAAGTGCCTGCTCCGGCAAGTGAATCATAACATGGATCATGCTTGTGAAGAAAGCTGGAGGAAATATTTGTTCAAACTTGTATGGCACTTCAATAATATTCTGTTTAACATCAGAATTGCGCAAAGATCTTGCAGTTAATTGAGAAAAATATCTCGCCAACAACATAATCGGCTTCACCACATCTTCGGGCAAGAGGTGTCGAATTCCCAATAGGAGAAGGCGTTGAGGTATAACATGACAATCATGATTCTTGAGGCTTGAAAATTTGACTCCATCCACGTTTGTGTAACGACCGATGTTTGAAGCATACCCATCTAGAAACTGTACAGAAGATACAAAACTGCAAAAACTCTTTCCTCTGATTCGGTTTCATGGAAAACGATGCAAGCTTCTTTCTAGCTATGTCTATGTCCTTCGTCATCCATAAACCTAGCCTAATGCTCATTTTTTCAAGATTGATTCGAGCTTTTATTGTGTCCTTTGTTTTCCCTTGATGTCTAGTATAGTTCAGATCAGTGTATCAAACACATTTTTCTTAACATGCATTACGTCGATATTGTTTCTCAATTTTAATATGGACCAGTACGGGAGCTTGAACAACTTCGACTTGTGTGTCTACTTCAGATGTGGGTTTGGTCTTGTCCTATTTATGGATTTGCCCAACGGAGCAAAATAAAAAAGATTCACCTAGGCCAAAATTTCATCTCTAGACCATTCTCTGTGTCTTAGCCGAATCTCTTTGCCGTTGAAGAAGGTTGTGTCGTTCTGATGCCACTCGGGGTCCCACGATAACCATCTACAATGCTCTAGGTAACAAACTTTTCTCGCGTGCCTGTTCGAGTTATGCCCTGAAAGTCAATATTTGGAAGAAACCTTTCAGGACAATGTCTGTATATATAGATAACTCTAATACAACAAAAGCAAGGTCACTTATTAGGACTATCTCAATGAACGATATACGTCCAAAATTAGTGAGTCCATGGACAATGGATCGATGGAAGAAGTAATCTAAAGATGTTAAATTATAGAGACCTTCTTCACATAACCATAATGTCCAAAAGGGTCCTATCATAGGATTGTTAGAGGGACGCTGACAATCTAGATAGACTAGTACGTACTATGTCTGCTTCTAATGGGAAGGATAGAAAGTCTCAAGCCATTCATGTAGTAACACTAAGACAAGTACGTAGGTGCTCATTAAGGGAATGAGTTAACTGAATACAATCAAACAAGAGTACTTGCATGGAGGTCTACTCACATGTCAAGCAAGTAACTCTACTGGTTGGAATAATGTAAGTAATCATTTGGCCTAAGACATCATAGTTGTCTTGAGGATATGTTGCTGATCATTTGATAATGAGATATGACCACATCTCATCTTGGATGTGTTCTATGCATTATTGGGGTCAGTAATTTATTCTCAGAGGCATGTGAATGATCAACAAGGGATCTCTAATCCTTGTTAAGAGAGGAAGAATACTCTAAGATATGATTCGGGAATCTTCGGCTGAAGTATCGAGCGTAATGATGGAAGGTATTCCTATATGACTCAATTGAATCATATAACTTGATATAATCGGATTAGGGGGTTGACATTAAGTATCCATACCCTAGTAATGTGATCATGAGTATTGTATTAAAGAAGGATCGAATTACATTGTAATTCCAACTGAATAGATTCTCCGACCAAATTCTACATTAGCTTGGGTAGCCATGATATATGGTTAGATGTCACTTATGGCTTGTGGATTCTTCTAGATGATTAAATAAGTAGTCATCAAAGAAGAAGGAGAATTAAAAGTAAGTTTTAATTCACTAAGTGATTGGATAAATACTAATTAATTGGATTGGTACCAATCACCTCACTGCCTCGCTAATTAGAACCTAAAACGATTGTACACCGATACACTCTTGAGATGAGACAACTAAAGGATGATGGAATTAATTAATTGGATTAATTAAGTGTTATGATTAATTAGAAAGTCTAAAGAAATCATAAAAGCGATGAAAGATTGTTTCGGGCTTAAAGAAAAGTTCAGGTTCATTCGGGCCCAACGGGCCCAAACCCATTGGGCTTTTTATTCAAGCATAGGATGACTTGAAATGTTAAAAACCCAAAGCCCAAATCAACACTAAGGGGCTGGCCAAAGATGAGGAAAGAAGAGAGAGAAAGAGTCAATTAGTTGACCGACTTCTTTTACCTTTATAAAGGGAGTTTAATGAAAAAGTTTCATTAGGGCTTTTTGTGTGAACTCTTCAACAAGAGAAAAGCAAGTCTCTCTCTCTCTCTCTCTCTCTCTCTCTCTCTCTCTTTACACACTTAAATAGCCGGCTACCAAAGGGAGATATAGCTAATCATCTCTTCTCCTTTTGGTTATTCTAACATCCATCTCACTGCATTAGTAGGTGTGGATCTTTAGAGGTCTTCTACTTTGGAGACTAGAGGAGAATCAAAGGAGTTCCAAATCTATCAAGGTGGGGGAATCAAGGAGGGAGGGTAGACTCAAGGAGTTCCAAGAACAAAGAGCTTGGAGGTGGTCCATCCTTGGTCTAAAGTCTCGATCAAGAGGTATAAAACTCAACCTTCACTTTGTCCTTCAATATTTTGTTAGATGCATCATATGTGAACCTATGCTTGTTGAAGGGGATTTGCTTAGCTATAGCTTTGATAATATGTGATAATATGCTTCTGTTGCTTATGTACATAAATTTAGAATTGTATATGCATGCTAGTCACTAGAAATCCCACTATAAACCTCATTATTTCCTTTAAGTGTCAACCAAACGTTGTGTTCTCTTTGCAAATTGGGCATGCGTAATAACCCTTAGTGCTCCACCTAGACATTATAACATACATAGAAAAATCGTTTATAGTCCACATCACTAATACTCTCAAAGTGAACATCTTCTCGGTAGATTTATCGTACATGGGAACACCATTTTCCCATAATTCTTTTAGCTCATTGACCAACGGTTGTAAATAAACATCAATAAACATGCTCATATCTGTGCTTATCAACAATGTCATCATCATATATTTTTTTTCATGCACTTCCAAGGTGGGAAATTATACGGAAATGCGAAGATTGGCCAAGTGCTGTGGTTTTGGTTTAGCACCCTGGACGGATTAAACCCATCTGTCGCAAGTCCCAATTTAACATTTTGAGGCTCACGTGCAAAATCGGGGTAAAGCCGATCAAACTCTTTCCATGCGTCTCCATCTGCAAGATGTCTCATAACATTGCCATCCACTCGTCTGTCTTTTTGCCACTCCATGTCACTTGCAGTGTGCGTCAACATATACAATCGCTGCAACCTGGGCTTTAATGGGAGATAACGCATAACTTTTTGTGGAATCTTCGTTGTTCTATTCTGAAAGGTCATTTTAAACCGTGACTCATTACGTACAGGGCATTTATCCAACGCCTTATTCTCTTTGTAGAACAAAATGTAATTATTTTTATATGCATGAATTTTTTCATATCCCAATCCAAGACCACTCAGCACCTTTGTTGCACTTTTATGATCTTTGGGCAAGCAATTGTCCTTTGGAAGTATCCTCTTGAAAACCCCCAAAAAGCAATCAAAACACTCGTTCAACATATGAAACTTTATTTTGTCATGCATCAACTCAACAATGACCGTGAGCACTGAAAATCCTTCACAACCGGGGTATAATTCTTGCTTGGCACTTTTTAATAGGTTTTCATATTTTTCAAATGCTTCACTATTCATGGTAGGAGAGACATCACCTTCTCCTTTATCATGCGAATTCAAATTGGCGTTTGGAAAAACATCATTGATAATGTCCATAATTTGTTCATTTAGGTCCACAACAGATTCAACTGTCTCCAGTGCTCGGGTAATGTGTGAGGATGAAGCATGTTGTATTTGTTCTCCATGATGATTCCACGTAGTAGAGGTCTCCATCATCCCATTTTTTGATTAAATGGTATCAAACGGTTTCAAAATATTCAATAATTAAGTTGTTACACTTTCTATAGGGACACCAAAATTGAGTTGAACCTTGGTGGTTTGCAATTGCAAAATCAATGAACTGATTTATTCCATCCAAATAATCATCAGCACATTTGTTAGGATTATGCATCCACTATTTGTCCATATCACCTACAAACATACAAAATTTACAATGGTTACAACTTCAATTATGACATGCCACCTTATGCCTCCGGTATGGGTCCTATCTCATTCTATAATGCAAAATTACGTGCTGTAATTTAAGGTTCCAACACATTAGAGTTCGATCGTGGAAAGATTTCGGCAACATATCTTTGCAAGTCCTCAAGTGCACGACGTAGATATAAAAAACTACGATGCACCAGAAGAATGCAAAGAGATGCTACCAAATTTCCCACGTTCAAACTCTAACGCGTGAACCGCAAAATACAACATGTAATTGTGCATTCTAAAACTGTCCAAAATTTTGGGACAATTCAAGAATTAATTAGACTGCAGTCATGCTTTCGCATCCATTTGCGAAATCTAACTAATTCTCCAACGAGAAACTAAGCTCATATGAACATTGCAAACCATTTTTTTTGTACATCCATACAAAAATGTTGCATACAAATACATAAACTCACAACAATTATAAACTATATTCAACACAATTTAAATGAATGGAAATTAAATAAGTTAGTTAAGAAAATATGCCTCCGAGATTAACGGCAACACGACTACAACGGCTGGAAATTCCAGTAAGAAATAAGCTGCCGCAATTGTTTTGCAGCTTCTGTCTTCCTGCATTCTAGTTAAATTCAGTAAAGTGAAAAGACTTTCGTTGCGCAAAACATGGTGCTTCCACTTTTGGCGCCATCCAAATAAGATTTGCCGCGTTTTTTATAACACTTTGCGCGACGAACCATAATTCATCACGTATTACCTTTTTTTGTTTTTTTGTTTTTTTTTTTTTAAAAAAATTGAAAATTTTCCATTTAGTCTTCAATTTTTTTTAAACCTCATAAATACTTCATAAATCAAGAACTTATCTCATTAAACCATTTTTTCATAATTAATTAATATAAATATTTAGTAAAATACATTATTTTATTTAATTAATATAAATATTTATTAAAATGCATTAATTTTATTCAAAATAAACATTAAGTACATATTTAATTAAATGTTCACAATAAAAAACTTCTAATTCATATCTCATTATTAAATAAGCACTAAAATTAAAATAAAAAAACATTATTCTACTCTTCCCTTGGTAGTTTTGGTTCTCGCTGTAGTTCTGCCACACGTTGATTATCAAACTTCCACTTCCAGAAACAAGACTTGAACATGTTGTCGATTGCCTTCATCAGATTTGGGTTACTTTTGTCAATATCTCAATTAGGCTGTCATGCAAAAATTAATAAAGTAAAATCTCACTATTATATCAATTTTAACAAACATAATTGTTATTTAACTAATAACTTAACACATATAGCTAACTCATCAATCAAGTGCATCTTCAGCTCCTTGGGGATGGCTCTCCAAAACTCCCAATCCGTAGCACATTTGTCAGACCAAAAGCTGGTGCATATAGTTGACTTCAAAAGCCCCATTAATTCGTCAGCAGTGATTCGGAAACGGCTCCTACCATAAGTGTGTTGAATCTGTACCGTAGTTCTTTTCTTCTTGTCTATCAACAAAATATATATTCATAATGCTGAAGCTAAATAAAAACTTTATACAAAATGCAAAATTTACAACGCAAACATTTTCTGGAACCTTCGCTAACCATTATCTTTGAAGAGCGCACACCACTGTAGGACATCGTACCAACAATCAAGGAACAAATTGTTTATAATCTGCAAAATTGTAAAGCGTTTCCGAAACGAATTGTGAAGAATAAGGAGAGCAGAAATGCATATTTATAGGAAGGTTAGAGACTTTGCACGACGGAACCTAAGTCGTGCAAACATCTGCACCAAATACGGTTTTCATTTCTCTGATTCACATGCATTGAATGCTCTGACCCAAAAACTGAATGACCTTTGAGTGACGAAGCATTTGTTGTGAAAGGTTTTATCACCTAACGCGACGAATGTTTTGTCATGCAAAACATATAGATTCGAAATATGGCGGTAAAGTTAACCGCATTTATTGTGCCCTTTACGCGACGAACGTAACTGCTTGTAATTATGAAGTTTACGTAAACATAGATCTTTAGTATCTATATTTACGTAAACTTCATAATTACAAACAAATATTCAGTTATAATATTTATTCTAAAAATAATTAAAAACTTAAATAAATTCATCCATGCAATTATTTAAACAACAAAACATGAATTAAAGCCTAATTAAGTCCAAATACATAACCTATAAAAAAAACCTTAAAATTAAATATTGTCCTAAAAAATATAAAATTAAAACTACGGTTTCGTTGGTCCTCCATTCCTCTCCACGTCATAATGCCTCCTCCATCAACTTCATCAACTCTTCATTCGTATCATCAAGAGTATAGTTACATTGTTACACATATATGCAAATACTTAATTGCAACATATAACAAAAAATTTCACAAAATTAATTATTTTCAACATTTGTCACACTTACTAATAATTGATTCATCACCGCCTTCTTCACATTCTCGGGCACATATTAACAAGAACACCACTCAGCAGTAGGACAATTATTTTGCATTGCTACATCAATCGCATGGATAAACTCCACATATTGGTTCATATCATAGGGCTTGAACAACATGCTCTCCTTCGGGTTTTTATCTTCCATTCAAGCACGAACAAAATTGTGAAGAATAAGGAGAGCAGAAGCGTATATTTATAGGAAGGTAAGGGATTGTGCGCGACGAAGCCTTTGTTGCACAAACATCTACACCAAATAAATTATTGATTCCTCTGATTCACATGCACTGAATGCTCTGACTCAAAAACTGACAAGACTTTGCGCGACGAAGTCTTTATCGTGCAAGTGTTCCGTTGATTCGCATGCACTGAATACTTTGACCCAAAAACTGAATGAACTTTGCGTGACGAAGCCTTTGTTGCCCAAGGTTTCTGCGGGAAAAACTTCATCGCACATTTTTTTCGCACCAAAAAAAAAAAACACTTAGCCGTGGTTTTTGTACTGACTTTGCGTGATGAGTAATTTTTTTTTGCTGTCGTGCATACAATATTGTGCGACAAAGGTGTGCGTCGTGCAAAGTAGCACCATTCTTGCATGGCAAAGCTGTTGTTTTGTTGTGCAAAATGCACTTGCGCGACAAATTTTGCTTTGTCACCCAAACATCTGTCACGCAAATAGTTTTTCCTACTAGTGCACAATCGTCACCACCACCCCAACCCAATCCACACCCACCACCACTATTATGACAATTTCCATTACAACCACCATTGTTGTCATTACTGTTGCTATAATTGTCACCACCGCCACTGCCACCATTGTTGCCATTGCCTATACCACCATACCCACTATTGGCACTACTAGGGATGGTAACGATTCGGTTTGGGGATGGAAATGCTATATTTATCCTCATAACCACGAAAATTAATCATATCCATAAACGCAAATTAATCATCGGGTATTTTCCATAATCATACCCACCGTGTAACGGATTACCCATCGGTTAACGGTTATATCCATCTTCGTCAATATAAAAATATATTCATTCAATTGACGCATAATAATTTAGTAAATATTAATTTCTTCACTAAATATTTGATGTATAAAATAATTTAGTAAATATTGATTTCTTCACTAAATAATTTAGTAAATATTATCCATAATCACACCCTTAACTACTACACCTTATTATTGGCACCACCACCACAACTTCACCATTGTCAATGCCATCACCGCTAACTACCCTCGACAACACTGTCGTTGCCACCACGCCCACTACTATTTCTATTTTTGTCATTATATATAATTATATTACTTTTACATTGAAATTTATGAATGCTTTTAAATTGGAAACAGCCCAGGAAAGAAGAAAAATACAGTTTATCAAATGCTCAATTGCTTTATTGTTCAGTTGATTATTCTTAAAACACAATAGAAGCAGTTTTATTTTTTATTTTTTTTATTTTTTTGTTTTTTTTTTTTTGTTATTTTTTTTTTTTCGTTCCAAAAGCACAACAATTCCAAACTGGACATAAGTCAGATCTATATTCTTTCTTGTATCCAGTTAATTTTTCTTCTCTCATGTGCTGTCCAATCCATTTCTTTCTTTTCTCAACCATGTTGCTTCACTTCCTCCACTACATTCTTTTTTTTGTCTGCTTTCTTTTCGTTCTTTCTTCCTTAAATTTTTTTTTTCTGGTCCAGGCTACTTGATTGAATCGAAGATTGCGAGATGATTTAGGGTTTCTGAAATTTTAGAATTTTAATTTACGAGTTCTTTGTTTATTTTCTCGTTTTCTGCAAGGTTCATCAAGGTAACAAATTTCCACTATTTTTGTTTACTTATTTATTTGTTAATATTTCATATTGTATATATTTTGTTTGTTATTAATGAAAACGATCAAACCCAAATTATTCGGGATTGGACATTTTCATGTGTTTTCGTTTGCAGGTTTTGATTGGTATTTCATTTGGGAAGGGTGACTGACAGCGTTTGCTCCTTTTATTTATTATCATTATTTTTTTTGTTTTGTGAGTTCTGTTTACATATTGTTATTTAATATTGCATCTTTTTAGCTGAGTTTAGTGTGTATAAGTTTTATTGAGAATTTATTACATGTTTGTGTTGCAAATCTATAAGGATGATGAAAGACACAAACATGTAATCTGCATCAGTTGTATGTTCGGATTAGAGGATGGGTATTCATTAGATTTAGGTTTTATGTGCCTTATGTACACCATTGGATATGTATTTCCTCCAAATATCTATCATGTTCATTTGTCTGTTTTGTATCTCATGAAATGAAATCTGAATTTTTTTTTACTTTTGCTGGTAATAGCTTTTTCTTTCCCCTTCGGGATTGCTAGTATTAATTGCGGAATGGTTTTTTTTTTTTCAATTAGAAACAATTCTCAAAATGCAATAATGGCTGATGAAATTGTAATTTTATATTATAGTTATAAAAACTAAGTACACATGTTACGGTCTAGTGATTTTTCTCAGCTTGTAAGTGAGATGTCTTAAGTTCGATTCTCGCCAAAGGATTATTACTAGCCCATTTTTAGCTCAATCCCCACCTCCTTAGTGTAGATAATATTGTTGTTCAAAAAAAAAAAAAAAAACATTAGTACACATGTTATGCATGTTTTATATTGCTCATACGTTTACTTTTGTTATGTTTCTTTACTTTTGTTGGTAGGAATAATTTAATTTTTTCATCCTCTTTTGATTGACAAAGAGAGTTTTGTTAATAGGTATAGTTTAGATACAAGAACGGGCGAACCTTCTACCTTTAATGCCCTAATTTTCAGCGTGTCAAGCAAAACACTACGGTTGGATGTAAAAATAGTAGGGGCTGTTTTATGAAAATATATGCCTTTAATAGTATTAGCAACACTTGTTTTAAGACCGAATAATTTATTCATACATCCTTAATTTTAGGGGCATAAATTTACAATAAATGCCCTTAATAATTGCAAATAGAGGCAAATAAAGTCACTCCCAATACTTAATAATTTTGTAAGTGTTGTAGGCCTATTTGACTGAACTGTATAAAGGATAGAGAGGGAGAGGGGCCGACGGCAATAAAGAGAGAGAGAAGAGATATGTAATTATGAGGTGTGTGTTGTATCACCCCCTTATGCCTTTATTTATAGTAGTAGGATATGTAGAATCCTTACCCTAATAGGATTACATCTCTAATAGGAATTAAACTACTAAAGGGAATGTACAAGATACTCCCAGATACACTATGATTTACACAATCACAATCCTAATCGAATAGGACTGCAACACTATCCCTTGAGTGTGTAAATACTCAAACAAAACGTCGCATCAAATCTTCAGTAGATGACGTAGAACAGTTGATGAAATCGTCGGCACAACGGGTGAATGTCAGTCTTAGATATAAGAAAGCAAGTATGCATGGGTAGTAAAACTCACAGAACATTGCTATGGAAAAACCTAAGGCATGGGGAAAACCTATAGACTAAGGAGAAAAGTAAGAAGTATGCATAATGTCTAAAACAAATGTCAAACAGGACGAATGTAGTGAACTCAAAGAAGTATGATCATCCCAGGATGGGTGCCTCATCAAAACCTCGTTAGGTAGCAAAAACCCAGTGAGAAAAATGCTCCTAATCGTAGGAAAAAGAGTACATTAAGATCAAGTAAGTATGCTTCAGGCTACTCCCCCTGAATTAGACATAACTTCCAAATAAGAGAACTGCAAGCAATTCAACTCAGATAATTTACGCATACCAATTCCTTGGACGAGCTTCTTAAAAGTAGACTTGGACAATGACTTCATAAAGAGATCGGCCAGGTTGTCCTGGGAACAGATTTGTTTGACTTCAATGTTCTGATGTTTTTGGTGTTGTCTCCCTTGATGTATCCCTTCTTAATTACTTGATACATGCTGCATTGTCTTCAAAGATCGTCGTAGGAAGGTCAACGACGGAAGAAATACTACTAGTGCTTCAAATATGTTCCATAACTGCTTTCAACCAAAAGCACTATCGCGAGGCTTCATGCAGGGCGAGAATCTTAGCATGGTTTAAAAAAGTCGCAACTAGCGTTTGCTTGGTAGACCTCCAAGGTATTGCGATGTCTCCAACGGTAAAGACATAACCCATTTAAGAATGTGCCTTATGTGGGTCAGACAGATACCCAGCATCTGCATAACCAACGAGGTAGGAATCAACCCAAGGACCGAAGGGGGCGGTAGCTTCTCTCGAGGATTCATGGGTGTAAAACAAGCCCCAATTAGTCGCGTTGCTATATCTAGCCAAAAGATTAACAGCGAATGAGATGTCGGGTGTAGTGCATTGAGCTAAGTACAATAAAGCACCAATTGCACTTAGGTATGGAACTTCAGTCTCCAAAATCTCTTCCTTATACTCCTTGGGACAGAAGGGATCTCGTTTAGCATCTAGAGTCCGAACGACCACAAGAGTACTCGAAGGCTTCGTTTTATCCTTATTAAAACATCGCAACACCTTTTGGGTGTACTTCGATTGATGTACTAGGATTTCATCTGAACAATGCTCGATCTCTAGGCTGAGAAAATATCAAGTTTTCCCAAGATCTTTCATCTCAAATTTCGATTTCAAGTGCACGACAATTTCCTCAAGCTCTGCAGGAGTTCTGATGAGTTTCATGTCATCGATGTGGAGCCAAAAATAATCAAGAGGTGACATGTGGATTTTTAGGTGAAAAGGATAAAATTACCCTCGAGGCACACCATGATTCCTGCGTGCGAGTAGTGGGCAATCCTTCAACCAAGTCAAAAGTGCCCAAAATAGGTAACAATTCAAAACCTATTTCATCAATCCTCGTCAAATCCTTTCCACAAGGTAACTCCCAAATCTTTCCCTTTTTATTATACTAATTAGCTAATCAATTAGGCAATTATTCTATTAATTGGCTAATGAATTAGTTAATTATTCAATTATGCCCAATTAAACACAAATCAAGAACCTAGCCCACAAAAAGAGCCAAGTGGCTGGTCCTCTCTCACCCAAGGAGGTCGGCCACACCCCTATATAAACACCATCATTCTCTCCAAAAATCACTTCCACTTCTCTTGCTAAATTCTCTAAATTCTCCAAACACTTTTCCCTCAAAATTCTAACTTTGGCATCGGAGGTTCTTTGGCCAAAGCCACCCCCCCTCCCCCCAAATTCATCGTGGGTGTGTGAGGCTCTTGGCCTTAACCTAAGGTGTTATTTGTTTTGTAGGTGCAATTTTGTCCAAGATCAAGGAGGAAGATATTTGCATCCACAAATTGGTGTTTTCATTGAGAGTTGAGTCCAACACTCGGAGAAGACTCTCGCATCCAAGGTTTTCTATTTTCTTGTCCATTTGTAGACTTTTCGTATGTTCTTATTTTTAGAATTTTTTTATTTGCAAAAATTCTTTGGTAAAATGTAAAAGAAAAGTACAATGGCAAGAAATTTGGAAACTTCAACGAACGAAAATTCCAATGTTTAAGAAATGGGACCATAACGATCCATGAGGCTAAACATGAGAATAAGTGGAGTGGCACCCCCACCACATGGCTCCACCAGGGCAACCACTACGGTGGCCACCACGATAGCCACCCACGGCGAGGTCCATGGCGCCACTACCACGGCCCAAGCTGTGTCATCCAAGCTTTCCTTGCCATGCAAAGACCACGACACTAAGGCCACGACCCTAGCTGTGTCATTCTAGGCCCAAGGCAAACCGGCCCATGCCGCCCAAACCCAACGCGTTACCAAACCGAGCCCTAGCCTCCCACCCACGTGTGTCACACGCCGAGCAGCCTAGTCTCATGGCTCAGTTTACTCCCGTGACCTTCCAAGAAGCCCAAGTCAGCCCAAGATTATCTCAACCATTCTGATCTGCCATCGAGCTGGGGGCATTTTCACCATATTTCCCTGCGGATTTGACATTTCCTAACTCAAATCACACGTTTGGAGTCTACCACCCTTCCATTGCTCAAGGAGACACATTTCTTCCAAGCTCTTCTAACCCAAATAGAGAACAACACTTGTCTCAACAAGTCATAGAGTTGACGAGCGCCCTTGCACAGCAGATAACCTTGGTGAATTAGCTATTGTAGCGCACCAAGATGCAACGTGCCCCGGACGAGGTGTCCCAAAGAAGGACAAGGGCAGATAAAGAACCTTTCCAACAGTGTCCTGGCAAGTAACCACTTGACCAGCCAGGAACCGAACGTTCCGGCAGTGTACACTCCCGATTGGGCCCCCAAGATAGTGTATACTCCTGTCTTAGAGCGTGGAGGAGCGTGTACTCTCGGTTAGGCCCACGGACGAGCATACGCTCACGGTTGAGACTACACTTCGATAGTCAACATGAGCAACCTTCCAAGCGAAGTGTTCATTCGCAGCTAAGCCCGTAAGGAACATTCTTCACCTCACATCGGAGTAGGCAGCATGACGGACGGAGAGAAGTAGTCACTCAATCCGGCTCAAGTTCAACCGGTAGCCTACGAATAATTCCCTCGTTTGCCAATAATAGACCACATGCACCGTTACCGCGGCATAGATGAGCCGAGCATATAGAAGAGCAGCCTAGACCAGCAGGTTAAGACCGGGGCTAGCCGAGAGCTCCGCTACCTCAACAAAGGCAAATTCAGGAAGAAGTAGAGATGCTCATAAACAAGCAATTGCGTGATTTCCAACCCAACGAAGTGGTCGATGAAGCACTACAACGAGACATGATCAACATGAGCAGATCATCATCACTCTTCAAGGACAAAATCAAGTAGACAGAGCCTCTATGTAAGTTCAGCATGCCACATTTCACATCTTTCAAACGAGATGGAGATCTGAAGAGACATCTTAAGCACTAGCAAAGTACGATGGCTCTATATCAGAACAACAATGTTCTCATATGCAAGATATTCGCCATCACCTTGTAAGACAAGGCGCATTATTAGTTCCACACCCTGCCGCCACGATCCATCCGGAGTTTTGACGATTTTTCCTTGGTTTTCACTAAAATACTCATCCTACCGCTCGATCAAGAAAAAGTCTGACCACTTGTTTAATGTGAAGAAGAACCTAAAAGAGTCGCTCCGCGACTATGTGAAAAAGTTCAAAGCAGAGAAGGCGAAGATAGTTGGATGTGACGATTCGATAGCAGGTGGAGCCTTCCAAAAAGGGCTCCCAGCATACCATCTATTGTTCGTAGAATTGATTATGAAAGAAAACTTAACTCTGGCAGACTCTTTCGCTTTGATAGAGAATCATGCACTTTAGGACGAGGCTCGGTAAGCAGACAAGGCACCCGAGCAGCCTCGAATACAACAAAACCAAGCTAGAAGCAGTAGATGACTTATTTACATGCTTGACAGTATCTGAAGCAGCAATAAGCTCTACCCTCATACGAGAAAAGTTGGGGGCTCGACTACCTGCATTCCACAGTTCAAAAGCTTTCCTCGATGTGGAAACCAACTACCAAAAATTCAAAAGTTAACTTTGGCAACGTTTTTTGCAACCCGAAGGCTCAAGTTATACCTTCATACACACGCAGTCATCCTCATGATGCACTATTTTGCTCAATCTAGATGCCCGATGATAAAGGCGCAGACACTGGTGGATGCAAAGTTTTCTGACAAATGCAACAACTCAGCCTAAAAGGTGTGCTAAGGGCAGACGAACACTAGAAGGACATACTCAGAAGCAAGTTTTGTCCTCGTCGCCCCAAAAGATTCTACAAAGGAGCAACATGTACCAGCAGTTGAGCACCTCCTCCTGTTGCGCGTCACAAGGCCCTAACCGACCCTTGCTCCATAATTCAGCTCTAGAGTGGCCCAATACCGGCAATTGAGCATCTCATGCTACTTGTAACATGGCCCCAGCTCCATGGCTCCCTATCACACCTTTACGCCTAGCCTAGGCAATGCAACAGAGCAGCCTAACGGCACCCCAAAGGCAGCCGAGCACACCTTAGCTGCACCTGCTCCCTCAATGGAGATTTCTAGCATTTACATGTCGACGACGTATCCAACTACAAAAGCTCGGGAGCAGGCATAGTCCTTGTACTAAAGAGCGACCGCTTTCGCTACTTAGGATCTATCTTGCAAAAGAACAGAGAATTAGATAGAGACCTCAACCATAAAATACAAGCTGGATGGATGAAGTGGAAGAGTGCATCCGGCGGGTTGTGTAACCGCCGTATGCCACTGAAGCTCAAGGGAAAATTTTATAGGATGGTAATAAGGTCGGCGATGCTGTATGGCATGGAATGTTGGGCGGTGAAGCATCAACACGTACACAAAATAGGTGTAGCGAAGATGATGATGCTTTGTTGGATGTGTGGGCACACGAGAAAGGATAAGATCATGAATGAGGATATCCGAGGTAAAGTAGGAGTAGCCGAAATTGAAGGAAAGATGAGAGAAAATCGGTTACGGTGGTTTGGACATGTGCAAAGAAGGCCTACTGACGCTCCGGTTACAAGATGCGACTACGGGACAAAGGTCCAGGGTTGAAGGGGTAGAGGAAGACTTAGGAAAACTTTGGAAGAGACTCTAAGAAAAGACTTAGAGTACTTAGATCTAACGGAGGACATGACACAGAACCAAGCGCAATGGCATTCTAGGATTTATATAGCCGACCCCACTTAGTGGGAAAATGCTTTGTTGTTGTTGTTTAATGATATGTTGTGTGTTAGTAATTTTTTTTATAATATATATATATATATATATATGTTAGCATGGTAGGTTAGTTTTAGGTAGTACTAGCCTTCATGCACGCACATGAGCACGTCCAGAATGCATTTTTTGAATCACGACGTGCTATGTTCGACTTACATGTTTTAAAAGTATTTATCTGCGTTAATTGCTGCAATAATTTTATTTTATGACAAAAAGAAAGTTAAATATTTGAAGTAAATGAATAATATTCGAACATGCTAGAAGAAACCCTTCATAAACCAATGAAAGCAGTTGAATCCACATAATAAAATCGATCTTTCAATTTCCATCTACATTCTATTGAATTTACATTAAGAATAGAGAAAAAAATATTTAATAAACAATTGATTAAATCATATATTGTTAGCCCATTATGTGGCTAAACCCACCCCCTCCCCCTTAGTGTAGTTAATATCGTTTGTTCGAAAGGAAAAAAAAAAAAACAATCATTTGACAACTAATTGAAACACATTATTATGTGTGTGCGAAAGACCTTTTTTTATAATCAGTACTACGCATCTCTTAAGATGTTTTAAATGTGTTTAAAAATAGAGAAAATAACATTTAATAAACAACAGACTAAATCATATTATTGCTAGCCCATTGTAAGGTTAAGCCCACCCCATCCCCTTTAGTGTAGATAATATTGTTTGTTCAAAAAAAAAAAAAAAAAAAAAAAATCATTGGACAACTAATTGAATCACATTATCATGCGTGTGCGAAAGACCTTTTTTATAACCGGCACTATGCACCTCTTAAGATGTTTTGAACGTGTTTAAAAATAGAGAAAATAATATTTAATAAACAACTGATTGAATCACATTATTAGCCTATTGTGAGGTACTAATTATAAAAATAAAAAAACTGTACCAAAAACAAACTGTACAAAATAATTAATTATTAAAAAACACTGTTTATATGACAAAAATACCCCTGCATTATATTGGATTGCTTTTGAACTTTTTGTTTGGGGGCATTTCTGTCCACCTTTTTTTGTGAAGCTTGTGACACCAAAAAACACTGTTCACCGCAATGTTGGCTTTATATATAGAGATATATATTATATTTTGGTTGATTATTTAAATTGGAATTTTTTATTATGTAGGTGATTTTTTCGAAAGAAATTATTGAAGTATGCCTTTTAGACCTATTTCAACTCTTGAAGTAAAACTCAAATTTAAGATTTTAAACCTATCCCAACTTAATTCAACCCGTAGGCCAAATACGAGTTTGAACTGAAAACTCATTTTTGGGGCAAATTTAGCCTA
Organism: Pyrus x bretschneideri; assembly: GCF_019419815.1. Classification (NCBI taxonomy): domain Eukaryota; kingdom Viridiplantae; phylum Streptophyta; class Magnoliopsida; order Rosales; family Rosaceae; genus Pyrus; species Pyrus x bretschneideri. Next base: position 1,857,149 of record NW_025999657.1, read on the forward strand.
TAATTCTCTCTAGTTAGTGGGTTGGCCCACCATGTATGTGTATTTTTTTTTTGTTTTATATGTATAAATTGATTGAATCCAATGGCTAAGATATAATATGATCAAATCTAACGATAAAAAAAAATGTAAGGTCAAAATTTAAATCCAACTACTAAAATAATTATAAAAAAAAAATTTCAAGTGTTTCATATTCTTTCATAATGTTCCACGAGTTTCTTGGTGCCGATTTAGTGATTTTTAAATATTTAGCTGAACTAAATATTTTGAGGTTAAAATATTCATAAAATTAAATTAGGAGAGTCTACATAATTTTTTTTTTAAATGTTACTTTAACAATCCTAAATTCATTCTTTAATAATCGAGGAATAAAAATTTAACCCAGAAGGGTTGGAACAAAAAACATGTTTATGGGTTAAAAGCTAAATTTTCTGGGTTAAAAATTTTAGGTTTTAACCTAAGCATTGGAGATGGTCTTAGGGAACAAATCTCTGATAATATTAAAAAAAAAAAAAAAAAAAGGCAAATGAGAAAGAAATTGCCAAAACTTTAAGAGGATCTCTCAATAAAATTTCCTAAAATGAATGAGTCGATTGAAAATTTGATAGAAAGTGATGTTGGTGAAGAGTTACATGATGTTGGTGATGAGTCTCATGATCATGAAAATAATGGTGATTGCTTATCATGTATTGTTGATTATACCTGTGACTGTCACATCTGCAAAAAGAAAATTTTCAAAACTAAAATGATTAAACTCTTACTTGCGGACCACTATGACTCAAAATAGGCTAAATGGATTAGCAATCTTATGTATTGGAGTAAGATGATATAATTGATGATTTTGTTTCCAAAAAATGCAAGAAGACGATTTCTTAAATGTTGAAATTTCAAGGAGTTTTGCTTGGAGTGGTTGTATGTTTTTTCTTCTAATAATATAATATGGGTGTGATGGCCTAATCCCCTAAGTATTGATTTGGTACTGATGTGCTTTTATAAAAAGTGGATATTAAAAAAAGCGGAGCTCAAAAAGATATTTGGTAAACAATTAAAAACAACTTATTTTCACAGTTTTGGGTGAAAATAAGCTGAAAACATGAAGCAGCAAAAATGAGCTTATTCTCACAGCACAATAGAAGCAATTTTTTTTCAAAGCACAGTAATACCAAACCAGCCCTAACTTCAACTGGGTTCTAACCTTCTTTAATATATGTTTATGTATTAAAAATACACATTTTAAACTTTCACTCTAGATTCCAAAAATCTCAAGACCGGCACTGAAAATGATGTTTGTTAACGGTAGTAAGGAATTGTCATATGAAAACAAAAGAAAACAGTTCTCCGGCAAATATAGAAGGCAAAAAATGACACTAGAAAAAGAAAATCTATCAAGATATTGCTTTAAATTGGTAACATGCAAAGAACAATCTGATTTATCAATTTGGTCTGCCACTAAAAGAAACCATCCATTCAACTTACGAGACAAAAGCACATTTACTTTCGACATCAAAACAACCAAAATAAAAATAATAAAAAATAAGTAAAAACCAAAGAGCTTTGTTAAAATAGTGTTGTCATGATCCACACCACACAAAATCTAATATTTTCTTTATCCCATGCGTAGGATCACCCATCGAAAGTGTTCTATTTGCCTTATTTGCATATATATTTTTCAATATTTTGCACAAAGTAGGGTTTTGGGTGTGTATCATGCCCTGAACTAACCATCAATCTTTTGCTTTTTTCAAGATTTTAATGCAATAAACAATACCCTACCTAGCTGGGCATGCATTTTGCAAATGTATAGAGTCCATATATATTATATATAAAACTTTTGCAAATCTTCATTTAAGACATGAATTATGAAGCTAGAAGATAGAATAGGTTTAGCGCCAATGTTGACATGATGAGGGTTTACAAAGAGAGCTTTTCCGATAGATCATCCCTTCTTCAAACTTATCTATTTGATCTAGCGTCAGTTATCCGCGTGCGTTTCAAACTGTTAATTGGTGTATTTATTATGAGGCCATAAATCATGTGTAAACACGAAACGAGGCTTTACGTAATACGATTTAGCAGACATGAAATACAATGCTGACTGTCTTCTTGACAAAAGCACCCTGCAGGAATCAGGTATACTTGGTTGTTCCATGAATTCGTTTTCTTATCGACCAAAAAGATTTGATGAAGAGGAAAATGAATGCTAGGGAATTTCATGTAGCAGGGAAAACAAGTGGATATTGCCCCATTTTCTAGTAGTGCAAGAGGAAACCTATAGGAGGGAATTGTAACAAGATAATGTTATCATAATAACAACTTTAGACGAAGTTGCTTTTTTTAATTAGAAGAAAGAAATTCTGTGTTTTTTTTTTTTTTTTGGATTTAGTACTACGGTCTGGTTGTAACAAGATAATATTACCTTTAGACGAAGTTGTCATTTTTAGAAGACAGTTTTTTTTTTTTTTTTTTTTTTTTTTGTCTTTTTTGCGATTTAGTACTACGGTTTAGTAGTATTCATCTTTATTTGTAACTAAAATGTTTTAGGTTCGAATTTCGTAGATGACAAGTTGGATACCAGTTATCCTTCCATTCATCTTCGAGGATGACAAGTTGTATTAAAAAATAATGATTTTCTTTGGTAAAAGAGCAGATAATGTTTTTTTGCCACAATATTCCCATTCGGGAAACGCTGATTTGGATCGAGGGTATCTCACAGAAGATTAATGGAAATTTGGAGAAAGTAGTGGTGGTGGTCATGGTGCTCTCTCTCTCTCTCTCTCTCTCTCTCTCTCTCTCTCATCACATTCTAAATGCGCGCGGGACCAAATTTTATTCATTAAAACCTAACAAGTCCAGCAGCTGCCACGTTGGGCTACGAGGGTTTTGGCCATGGAAAGGTTTAGATGCGAATAGTTGATGATGGTATTTGGATAATTTAACTTAATACTGATTCTAGTTGATGTGATCGAGGAATGATCCTTAGTGCTTTACCAACTCTTGATCTTTGCTAATGGAGCGATTTAAAAGAAAATATTATGACAACAAAACCATAGTCGTGGGGTGGCAGCACTTATGAGTTATACTGAGAGAGTGAGGAATAAGTCGTACCTAATATATTTTACCTACGAGTTATAGGACAAAAAATGCAATAGATTTAAAAGGACTACAAAGTACAAACAATGTAATATGTTGAATCTGAACTGACTTGAATGCAGTTGTCATTTGATGTTCTTGTACTATTTTACTTCTCAAACAGTTAATTACACTTATTGTAATCCTTAGATTTGAAGTCACACATTTCAAATTTATGACAAGATTCGTAGCACAAGAAAAATGATAAAATCTTCACTGTAGAACGTCCTCTCTTTATAGGAACTAAGGTAGGCATCAAACTGGTCGAATCTTCCGAAACGGCCGATCCAAATTATAGCGGGCTGTTTGATTTCACTTTGATCATCAATAAACCAAGGAATCTTAGAACATATCCCATTAAAGTTCCGAAGTTAATCGAATTTGAGTTATAATAGTATTAGGATGTGTGACATCTTGAGAAGTCCTCTTGTTGAATACCCCTCATTTTGCAAACCAACAAGGAATCTTAAAACAGAAGCAAACAGTATTGGTCGAGTTCAACCGTGGTTTGCACTTCTATAAACCACTTCAAACCTAACAGAACCATTCCGTTCTTACATAGACATTTCTTTCATGAAAGGAGTGCAAGATAATCCTCTATTTCTCTCACGACATGACTAGAGTCTAGTATCCGAAAGCTTCTTTCGTGAATGAGAGAATCTATGTAACATGGAATCGTGAAAGAGTATGCGACTGCCCACCCGAAAATTTCTGGTTCTGTCAAAACTTATGCATATAAAATTTACTGTTATCCATTTGTAAGGTTCAAGGGGTTCTAGTTTAGTTGAGTAAGAGCATTCACCGTCTCCACTCACTAGGAGTTTGAAAGCTTCAGTCAACAGAGTCCTAGGCGCACTAGAATGGATAGTGCAGGTCGGAGAGGAAGCTTCTAGGCCAACCTCTTCCCTGGTCTCTGTATGACTTCAAGGGTTAGTCACCAGGAATGGTTGAGATAGTTCCTTTTTTAACAGTGTCATCGACATCTTAACGATACAAGTGAAACTAGAGTGGATTCCAATTTACATCTTTGTACAGAAAATATCGCGTCCGGCTTTTACCTAATGCCGCATACCTGTAGAAGTTGCAAATTTGCAAGAGAAATGTATTTGATTTGGCAACACTAAAATGTGGAGATAGGAAAACAAAATCCTTGTAATATCAAATGGAGAGTTAGAATTCTACGTTCTTTCATCACTCACCATTGAGGCACAAATGGTGCCATCCAAATGACATCGCCTGCTTGAACAGGGTACCTATTTCCAGAATAATTAACAAAAAATTCAATGAAAAACAATGTAGGGCTCAGAACAGTACATAGAACACTATCGTTTAGTTTCTAGACTCACTAGCAGAGAAAGACATGATATCTCCGAATTGTGATCGGTAATGGGTAAAAACTTAAATGCCGTCATCTTGTTTTGAGGGACAGATTTCATGCATAAGAAGTAGAATCTATGAATGATATCATGGGCAACTATTCTGCCTGCAGAGTTGAAGGGTGTTATTGTAAGGGATGTGTCATCTTATGAGTGCAATCTTTTAGTTAATCTACACAACACACCAGCAAAAAGAGCAGTTTCTGCAATGATTTATACATTAAGACTCGATGATTCCATTTGATATCGGCATGGTAAGAGACTCTAATGCACAAATAGCATATGAATAACAATTAACAAATACTATAGCCATGTCCTAAATAACTCACAAGCAATTAATCGATGTCAAATCTTATGCAGTCTCAACAGTGAATGGAACTCGTACCAGCTATCACCCAAACGGTAAATATCCTGCCCCTCCAGAAGGAACAAACCATGCTGATTGTCATCGACCTCCTGCAAAATAAAAAAACCACAAAGACATAGCATAATAGACAACCAATGTTTGAGAGGAAAGACTTTTCAAGCACAACAAATTCGACAAGTACATAACAAAGCTTTCCAAAGTCTATGTAGTGATCCACAAATCAATTGAATGACTGTTCAAAAACAACAAAAGCTTCCTCACTAAGTGGGCAATTGGAGTCTCTCGATCAGTTGAGACAAACAACAAGAACAAAATCATGCTTATTAGCTAAACACTCCAATACTAAGGTCATCTCCAACCGAAGGGTCCAAAGGGCCAGAGGGCCCAAAATAGCCTGAAAACCGTCTCCAACCGAGGGCTAGGCCAAAGGGCTCATGGAATCTGAGAGGGCCCCATGGAATCTGAAAGGGCCAAAGGGTTGGAGGGCTGGTTGCCCGGGGCTGGCCAGAAAAAACATTAATCATGTCGGCTATAATCGACAGGAATGCTTAAGCTAAAATTCAAATGCAACGGCTAGCTGACGTCAGCTAGCCGTTCCATTTGAATTTTTTTTTTTTTATATAGTATTATTATTATTTTTTATTTACAAATTTTTTCCTATAACTTCTATTTTTCATTTTTTTTAAATTCTATTTGTTTTCCTATAACTTTTATTTTACAAAATTTGTTTCATATTTTTTTTTTAATTCCATTTCTTCCTATAACTTCTATTTCACAAAATCTGTTTCATTTTATTTTAAATTCTATTTTTTTCCTATAACTTCTATTTCACAAAATTTGTTTCATATTTTTTTAAATTATATTTTTTTTCCTATAACTTCTATATCACAAAATTTGTTTCATATTTTTCTTAAATTATATTTTTTCCCTATAATTTCCTAAGCCATTATACAACATTAAATTAAATTAAGTAACATGAAACAACATTAAACAATATCAAACAACATTAAATAATATTAACCAACATACAAATTATACAACATAAAAGAAACATTTAACAACATGAAACTTAAACAACATTTTTAAAAACATTTAACAATATAAAATTTAAACGCCTACTCCATGCTTCTTTTGGCCCAAAGATGTGCAACAAGATCCTGTTGTAGGTACTTATTTGTGGCATGAGAAAGTATCGTTCTATAGCACCTCATGTACTCATTTATAGAGATACTACCAGTTCTTGGATTGAAAGGCAAATTAGGCTCATCATATATTTTTGCACAAGCCCTTCTTGACCTATTTGGATCTTCTTGGTCGTCATCAGAGTCTCCATCAATATACCCATCTCGCTCATCCTCCACTATCATATTGTGTAATATGATGCAAGACATCATGATGGAGTCCAAATTTTCTTGACTCCACCCTATTACCGGTTCGCTAATGATCTTCCACCGTGCTTGTAGAATACCTAAAGCTCTCTCAACATCTTTCTGGTATGCCTCTTGGCATATGGTAAACAACTTTTCTGTGTCATTCCTAGGGTTTCGAATTGCTTGGACAAGTGTCACCCACTTTGGGTAGATGTCATCTGCCAAGTAATACCCTATATTGTATTGATGACTGTTGATGTAGTAGTCAAGTTGAGGTGCTTTACCTTCCGTCAAGTTATTGAAGAAGGGTGAACACCCAAGAACTGTAATGTCATTTTGGGATCCAGGGACTCCAAAGAAAGCATGCCAGATCCATGTGTCATATGAGAAAACCGCCTCTAACACAATTGGCTTTCTTGACCTTCTGCTAAAGCCTCATTGCCATCCGGTGGGACAATTCTTCCAATCCCAAAGCATGCAGTCTAATGATCATATCATGCCTGGAAATGCACGGTTTTCAGTTTTGCGAATGAGCCGATTCATATCTTCTTGATTTGGCTTGTGGAGGTACTCGTCTTTGTAAACCTAAACAATTGTGTCACAGAATTGTTCAAGAGTATGAAGGCAAGTAGACTCAGACATACCATGGGTTTCATCCATCGAATCAGCTGGGGAGCTATAGGCCATCATTCGGGGTGCAATAATAACCTTCTGATGAGGTGAGAAACCAAGGCGGCCTGCTCTGTCCCACTTCTGTCGAAAGTATGGATTGACTTGCTGGACATCACGAAGTAAACGCTCAAAGACATGATGCCTCATCCAGAAGCGACGTTTGAAATCTTCTTATGTGTACACCGAGTTGGGGTTGAAGTAGTTGTTCATCAAATCGGCATACGTGATCGCTCTGTTTTGTGGTTTGTAAGAGTGACCAGTAATAGAGCCATGCCATTAAGGTTGTTCCTCAGTTGGCTGACACACTATGATCGCAGCCATGGCTGCTGCTCTGTTTTGCTTGTTGCGCCTTACTTGAACTTCTTCATCAGACTCCTCATCTTCTCGTCTCATTTGCGCCCATTTCGCTTCCAATTTGGAATTGGATGAGGACCCCCAGTTGGAATCCAAAGAGGATCCAAAGTTGGAATTCATTGCAAACTTGAATTGAAAAATATTGAATTGGAAGAGAATGAATTCAAATAGATTGAATTCAAAGTTGTGTGAATTATAGCCTAATATCCACCCTATTTATAGCAAAAAAAATTCAAATCCAACGGCTAGCTGACGTCATGCTGATGTCACTTAGCCGTTGGATTTGAATTTAAGTTGTAATTTTTAAATAATAAATTATGTTTGGCCTTAGAGCCCTTTGGCCCTCGGTTGGAGACGGAGGCAAATATGACCCTGTACTGTTCATTAAAATATTAATATCTTGAAGGGCCAGAGGGCTAAAACGAGCCCTTTGGCCAGCCCTCGGTTAGAGATGGCCTAATACGCGATGGATACATCATCACAAAAGATTCTCTGGACAACGAATGGCCTTAAGCTTCAATATCTTTTAAGTTTTTTTCTCGGAGTGACCAAACCAAAGTCACAAGGGTCTGCACACCTCAACTAAAACTAATTCCAATCAACTTAAAACCCAAATTAAAGTTTCAGAATGTAAACCATGGAACTCAAAAAGATAGGCTCAACCAGTAAGGAAGAGACTAATACCTTCACATGAAGATACTCCCCAAGCTGAAAGTCCATAATTTGCAGGCAGTGTCGAAAAAAATGGTAAATACTATCAGAGACGGCCACTAAAATGAATACTAAGATTGGACAGATAAGTAAATGATTACTTACATGGATATGGAAATCTAGGATATAGATGTTGGAATAAGCTCCTTAATTGGAAGATCTGATAATGAATAAAGAAGAAAAAGTGAAAAATAGACTAGAAAATCTTAAATCCATCGTCAAGACTAAACCAAACTAAAAGTTAAACAATAAGGAGGAACAAAGAAAGATACATCTAGGGGAGAGATGTTCCTCATCAAAAGAATTGACTCTTAGACAACCACGATAACTTTCATAGGTGGTTATGGTATACCAAATATAAATAAACCTTGTATGAAAGTCACTACTTACCTCGCCTGGAGTTTCTAGGAGTGGCTGCTCATCTGTTGAACCAATAATCAACTTAGTAGATTGATTTTCCAGAGAAACATGCCTATATAGAAGCATCAAAAAGCACTTTAGCCACTTGAAGAGGACTAAATCTCTCATTCCTAGGGAAATATATCACTGGTTTCACTTTCACCAGTGTTTCATTATCAAGAAACTATCTTGAACAAAGTCTTTAACTACATTTGAAATAGTGTGAATGGTGATTTTGAGTGCACTCTGATGCTAAGCGTGCCATGATGACAACAAAAGATCTAAAAGAATGAGAGACAGGAAATTCAGGGAATCATAATATATTAAGGAAACAACCTTCTCTCGAATACCCCAAGAGCGGGAGATGCATCACATCTGAAGGAATGATCAACATTCAGAGGTAGATAAGCATATGAGTTCACATGTGTTTCATATGTGAACCAAATCAGACTTCTTTTCAACTTAAGTTCACAACACCACCACATAACAGATAATTAGAGAAGTAATTGTTCTACCACAAAAGATAAATACTTGAAATATCATAACTAAAAGCACTGGAAGCATGTACAGAAAGAAGAAAAAGAGCACTAGAAGCAAAGTAGTAATTCTATCAGGTAGTCCAGAGTCCTTGCTCGATGTAGTACATACACATTTGTATCGTTCACCTTATTTATAAAAATAATTATGTTAAACATTTCTCTCTAGTTTCTATTGTAATTATAATTGGTTGGTCTTGCATAAATTGATATGCTCTCTTTCACACAATTCAATTATATATCAAACTTCTAGCAGTTTACATTGGACTTAAAAATCCCAACACCAAAAACCAATTACCCAAGTTTACATATCATGAAGGTCATAGATCAAAACAAAATTACTCCTAAAAACTAGGGAACTTAAAATAATGTATAATACACAAATAGTACAAATGTGCTAAATTAATAATGAGTAATTTGAATTTATTAACCATCAGAACCAGCAGTCTCACACTAAAAACATATCGAGCTTTCTTACCATTAATTTGTAGCTAATACCAAAAACATTAGTGAGAGTGATAGCACCCTAGACCACAAATATGAATCTAGTAGGAACAAGAGAAAGTAACAAACTTTTGAAGAAAATCAAATGCCTGAAGTAAATAAATCTTTCTTTAAAGCACAAGAGATTAGCTATCGTATAGTAAAACAGAAAAATGAGAAAAAGAAGATGCCTACACCTTTCAACATCTTTTGGGGGGACTCCAGATAGTGAGTTTTCTGCACATAGGTAAAGTATGTGTGTGTGTGTGTGTGTGTGTATCAGCTTTTGAAAAAACAAGTGACCGGAGCAATGTATCTTAAAGATGAAGATGACAAGTCATAACAAGTTTTCTGTACATAGGTAAAGTATGTGTGTGTGTGTGTAAGCATTTGAAAAAACAATTCACCGTAGTAGTGTATCTTAAAGATGAAGATGACAAGTCATAACAACATATGGTTATTAGTTTGTTATAGGTGTGTTGTAATATTTTGGTTTGTTAGAGAGAGAATAGTCAAAGGCTATATATTAGTGGTTGTATTCTTCATTTGTTAATTAATGAGAAACATACTTTTCTTAGTCTCTAAGATAAGCTTTTAGAGAAAGTCTTAAGTTTCTATATGGTATCCTTTGCCTCCTGCCTTCCAGCCTTCTCGATCTTTATCATCTTTGCTTCGCATCTCTGATTTCTTAATTATCTTCAAGAAATTTTTATCTCCTTTGCCATGGCTTCTCCTTCTAATTCATCATCTCAACATGAATCGCTTCAACATCCTATCCCCAATTCCTCTTCTCAAAACCCTAATTTCAGAAATTTGTCAAATTCGTATGCATCTCTTACGATTTAGAAAATTGGGAGTATGGTGCCAATCAAGCTTAAACTCTCTAACTACCTTCCATGGCGTGCACTGTTTACAACGATTCTCCACCTTTACAAGCTTATTAGAATTGTTGATGGAACTGAGGTGTGTCCACCTCCCTTTTTCCCAGATCGCTCTGTCAACCTTACCTTTAAGCTCTAGTATGAGAAAGATCAGAATCTTCTGATCTGCTTGAATTCTACACTTTCTGAAGATGTAATTCCCTTTACTATTGGTGTATCTTCCTTTCGCGATCTCTGGATCAAGCTTGAGCAACATATTGGTGTATCCTTCTTTTCACAAAAGAACTCTCCATGTCTCGTCATAAGAAGCTCTCATCCACTGTTGAACTGTTTCAGGTGTTCTCTGTGCAATCACAAGCACCTTTGCTTCCCACTCTACCCCCTCAAGCATTTGTCGCTTAGAATCAATTTTCACATCAAAATTCTTCTCGATTTCACTTTAATTGTGGAAGAAATAGAAATCGAGGGTATCATTTCACCAACAACAATTGTCTTTATCATAATCGTGGTTCTCGGGGTAATTTCATGAAAATTCTTCAAATCGAGGTCACAATCAAGGGTTTCGTGGTTCTAATTTTTCTGGAAATCATATCATCTGTGGTTCCACCAATCATGAAGCCATTAATTGCTTCAATCGCACGAATCTTGACATTTTTGGAAGAATTCCACCTGCAAAGCTCGCAACCATGTATGCACATTACAACTCCAAACCATCCTATTCTTGGCTCATTAACTTTGGTGCCACTTCTCATATCATAAATGACATTGACAACATCACTTCACCTACACCATACACTGGAAAGGACAAAGTCTACATTGGTGATGGTAAAGGTCTGTCCATACAGCATATTGGTTCTTCTTCATTGCATACCTCTAATGCTGCCTTTAAATTGTGCAATGTTCTTCATGTTCCAAAAATGAAGCATAATCTGTTATCTGCTTATGAGTTTGTTAAAGATAACTATTGTGCATTGACTCTTGATTCTGATGGATCCATTGTAAAAGATCGTTCTACGGGGAAGACGTTTTTGCAGGGTCCAGTTAATGATGGTTTTTATCCTTTGCAAAGCTCTTCTTCCCTTAGTTTATCCTTCTCTAGCGCTTCTTATGCTCTGGTGAGTGTTCAAGCTTCTATCAGGCTCTGGCACAATCGGCTAAGCCATCCCTCTTATTCTATATTTCGCAGACTACTATCTACTAATAAACTTGCAGTCAAAGAACAACAACTGTGGATTTCTTTTGCTCTAAGTATGCTATAGCAAAGAATCACAAGTTACCCTTTGGTTCTTCCACATCATCAACTACTCATAGCTTAGAATTGTTATAGTATGATTTGTGGGGTCCTGTTCCTGTAACTTTAGTGAGTGGATTTAAGCATTATTTCCTCATAGTTGATGTTTTTAGCAAGTATAGTTGGATATTTCCTTTAAAGGTCAAGTCTCAAGTGTATTCTACTTTTGTACTCTTCAAAAACTATGTAGAAAACACAAATGGAAATACAATCAAAACTGTGTAGAAAACACAAACGTTCTGATTCAGGGGGTGAATTTACAAGTCTATCTTTTAAATCTTATCTTTAAACTCATGGCATTCTTTATCAATTAAACTGTCCACACACACCAGAACAAAATGTTTGTGTGGAAAGGAAACATTGCCATCTAGTTGAGACAGTTAAAACTCTATTGGTTCAATCCCATGTTCCTCGCCAATTCTAGGTTGAAGCCTTCACTACTGCACTCTATCTCATTAGCAAATTTCCGGGATTTCACAATCACCTTGAGAGTTATTATTTCATACAGTTCCAAATTACTCAAGGCTCAAAGTCTTTGGTTGTTTGTGTTTTCCATGGTTAAAACCTTATGTGTCTTTCAAACTTGATGGAAAAAGCAAAAGATGTATTTTTTTGGGATATAGCCTACAACATAAAGGTGATAGATGTCTGGATGTAGAAACACAAAGGGTTTATATTTCAAGACATGTAGTATTTAATGAGACTACATTTCCCTTTCATGATTATTATCACCCTGTGCCTTCTGCTTCTACCCTTACATCCCAGCTTATTGATTTAGAGTTTTCTTTATCCTCATACATTTCACCTAATGTTTCATCTTGTGCTTCAACTCTTCCTCTAGTTTGTGTTGAACCTACCTCCACTGCTTCAACTGTGCTAAGTGATACCACAAAATGTAATCATCTTTCTATGCAACACTTTCCACATATGCAGGAAGTTCAAAATATACACCCTATGATCACAAGGTCTAAGAATGGCATTTACAAACCAAAGGCATTCAGTGCAACTAAACATCCTCTTCCTTCTTCCATCGAAGTGATTCCTACAAAATATCTGCAAGCTTCAAAATCTATAAATTGGATATTAGCAATGCAAAATGAATTTAATGCTCTTTGGTCTATAAGTACTTCGACTTTTGTCCCTCATACATCCTCTCAGAATGTTGTTGGCTGCAAATGGGTATTTAGAATTAAAAAGAACCTTGATGGCTCCATTGAAAGATAAAAGCCTGGCTTGTTGCCAAAGGTTTTCATCAAAATGAAGGTTTATATTATAAACAAACTTTCAGCCCTATAGCTAAACATGTCACCATTAGAATCTTATTAACATTTTATGTGCAATTCCACTGGTTTCTTAATCAGTTAGATATTAGCAATGCTTTTGTTCATGGGGATTTAAAAGAAGAAGTGTTTATGGTGCAGCCTCCTGGGTTTCAAGATCCATATCTTCCATATCATGTGTGTAAGCTCAATTAATCTTTGTATGGTCTTAAACAAGCCCCGAGGGCATGGTTTGATAAGTTGTTTCAGGATCTCAAATCTCTTGGTTTTACTCAATAATCTTCTGATGCCTCTCTATTTGTTCTTAAAGTTCCAACCTTAGTCATTAGGTCATTATACTGGTTTATGTTGATGATATTCTCATCAATGGTCCTAATGCTTCTCTCTACCAACAACTTATTCAACAATTGAGTACCTTATTTCTAGTTAAAAACTTAGGACCTTACAATATTTTTTGGGCTTGGAAGTTCACAAAACCAAAGACAGTCTTTTTTCTGCATCAAGGCAAGTACTTACTTGATCTCTTACAAAAGACTAATATGGATAGAGCTAAACCCTGTTGTACACCCCTCAATTCTGCAAAGTTGGATCACAGTGGTGAATTGTTACCTAATCCCACTGAATATCGATCTATAGTTGGTGGTCTGCAATACTTCACTTGGACCAAACCTGATATTTCTTTTACTATAAATCAGGTGTGCCAGTTTATGCATGCCCCAACAGTTACACATATGCAAGCAGCCAAGAGGATTTTAAGATTCCTCAAGGGCACTATATCTCAAGGTCTTTTGTTCAAACAAAGTTCTTTACATCATTCTGCCTACTCGGATGCCGATTGGGCTGGCTACACATTTGATAGAAGATCCACTAGTGGGTTTTTTGTCTTTTTGGGTTATAACTTGATTAGTTAGTGTGCAAAGAAACAAACCACAATGGCTTGTTCATCCACTGAGGTATAGTATAGGTCTTTGGCTCAAACTGCAGCAGAGATTACATGAATATGCAAAGTGTTGAAAGATTTTGATTTTCCCGTGACTGCTAAACCCACTTTCTGGTGTGATAACATTTTAGCCATATCTCTTGCTTCTAATCCTATTTTTCATTCTTGTACTAAGAACGTTGAAATAGATTATCACTATATCCGGGAATTGGTTCTTACCAACTTAATCAAAGTCCAATATGTGTGCAGTCAGGATCAAATTGCTGATATTCATACAAAGTCCTTGTCTAAATCCATATTTTAGTTTCTACAATCTAAGCTCTCACTTGGAATCTTGCCTTCTTCCAAGTTTGGCTTGAGGGGGTGTAAAGATGAAGATGACAAGTCATAACAACATATGGTTATTAGTTTGTTATAAAGTGTGTTGTAAAGTATTATGTTTTGGTTTGTTAGAGAGAGAATTTGTTTTGGTAAGTTAGAGAGAGAATAGTCAAAGGCTATATATTAGTGGTTGTATTCTTCATTTGTTAATTAATGAGAATCATACTTTTCTTAGTCTCTAAGAAAAGCTTTCAGAGAAAGTCTTGAGTTTCTATATATCTAACCTTGCATCTTGCCAGGTACATTACAAAGTGTGAACCCATCGCCGGCGTTATTAAATAGGCTCCCGATGTCATAGTCCTGTTAGACAAAATCTACATTACAATACCAGTGAAGAGGAACCGTTCTAACAATATATCATAATGCAGCGTCAAAAGTCCCACTCGGGTAAAGGATACATGACTTTCTGGTGTTATTAAAGCATGGTCTCATTTGTAAACACTGCGTGTGAATCATGGCAAGTTGAGAAGAAAGAGCCCAAATAAACCTCAATTAATCGTTAAACTTCCATTAGCGGCATTTTGGATGTTACACAATCAATAAACAAAATAGAAAACAAAATGAATCTTAATGTCTTATGTTAGCTCCAACTGAATCACAAACATAAGAACGATAAAATTTGCAAATTTAGGTATGTTTGATTGCTAATTATCATTTTCCTACCCTGTATCCAACAGACTATAAGAAACCACTTGCCACTTCAATAGTCACAAAGCATCCAATGAACTGCATGATCTATTCCTTACCTTGCAATTTCATTGTAAAAAGCAATTAACGCTCCAAGAAACAAGCTAAAGGAGACAGACATAATCCAACTACGCAATACTATTTAAAACGGAAATGAAATGGAAAACTTCATAAAGAAACAAAGAAGTAAAAGAACTAGCCATCCAACTATCCACATTTTACAAATTGGCTTTAATCTATAAAAGTAAATGCAAACTAATTGCTTGCATAAGGGAGCAAAATTTTCTTAAAGCTTTGGTTATCAGAAGCATTGTATGTTTTTATTCGTCATTTTTATACATTTCAGTTTGTTGTTCCATTTGATTCCTAACGAAGTTGCTTCTGGAGTTGTGTATCCTAAACTTCACCATCTGAACAATGCTTCATGCTTCGGATTATGTCCAAACTCACAACTAATAAAATCCACCATCACAATTACCCAAATACAATCCCAACTAAAATGCAAAATCTTTATATATCGACCTTGAAGATAGGAAGCAGAAAGTGTGGGATTGGTGACCTTCCAATACAAATGCTTCGAGTCCACACCCGAGTTGACCATTGAAGTAGAAGAGCAAAAACCCTAATCAGCCGCTGCCATTTTGATTAAGCCTGAAAAAGAAAAGGTTCAAGATTGAGAAGCTCCATCACTACAGAGTTTGAAAACCTAATTATTCGTTTAATTGGCTACAGGATATTGTATTATTGATCAAAGAAGGAAAATCCAAGTAAGAAAATTAGTTAGACTACTAAGACACTAGTCAATCAAGCTCATTTCAACTTTCATTCTCATTTTCTCTGCATTTTCCTGGTAACCAAACATATGAAATAGATAAAGAATCAGAAGTTGGGTTGAGAGCTAAAAGTGTTTAGGATTTGAATTGTATGTTTATTCTTCTCTCTAGGAGGTAAAAATATAGTTGTACAATATCTCACATAATAAGAAATAAGAATCCCAATTATACAAGGAATCAATTATAGGATTACATTCCTAAACTAAATGGTTGACTTACGCTAACACTCCCCCTCAAGTAGGTGCGTAGATATTTCTTCAGCCCAACTTGTCAAGTGAGTCTTGAAACACGCTTGCTGAAATAGCATGAGTTAACACATCTGCTAATTGTTTTTCAGACCTGACGTATGGAATATCAATCAATTTGACATCTAATTTCTCCTTGATGAAGTGTCTATTTACCTCCACATGCTATTTCTCTAGCAGCTTGAATGTCACAGTATAATAATATAACTTCCTGAGGCCTAAACCCAATCTCAGTGAGAAGAATCCTAAGCCATGACAACTCACAAATTCCATGTGTCATCCCTCTGTACTATGCCTCTGCCGTGGATCTAGCCACTACATTTTGCTTCTTGCTTCTCCAAGTTACCAGATTTCTTGCTACGAATGTGAAGTAGCCTTATGTGGAGCGACGATCAGTAATGTTTCCCAACCAATCAGCATCAGTATACCCATTTACCTCCATCTATCCATGTTTCCTGAAGATCAATCCTCTACTCAGTGCACCTTTCAAACAACTCAGTATACGCATCATTGCTGCCATGTGATCCTGACTAGGAACATGCATAAACTGACTGCATACGCAATATCCGGACGTTTAAATGATAGATAAATCAATCGTCTTACCAATCTCTGACATCTTTCTTTATTGATAAGAACTTGATCCTAGTATAGCACTAGGTGATGATTCTACACAATGGGAGTTTCAATTGGTTTACAAGCCAACATTACAGTTTCAGAGAGAAAATCAAGAACATACTTCCGCTGAGACAAGTAAATACCATCACGAGAACGAACGAGCAACTTCAATGTCCAAGAAGTATTTCAAGCCTCTTAGATGATTCATCTCAATTTCTGATGAAAGATATCCCTATAGCTTTTTTATCTCTTCTGTCATCACCAGTAACTACCATATCAACCACATAGATAATCAACAAAGTAACTTTACCTTCCATGCATTTGATGAACAGGGTGTGGTCTGCATTTCCCTGTCTAGCTGTACTTTTCATTGCTTCAGTGAACCTTTGAAACCATACTCTAGGTGATTGTTTAAGTTTGTAAAGAGCCCTTCAGAGTTTACATATTTTTCCTACTTCCTTCGGTGTTTTATATCCTGGTGGAAAATTCATATATACTTCTTCTTCCAAATCTCCATGTAAGAAAGCATTCTTCACATCGAAATGTTTCAAAGGCCAGTCTAGGTTAGTTGTTAAAGATAAAAAGACTCGAATACTTTAGTAGTCAACTCTAAATGTCTATGTGTACCCTTTAGCTACCAATCTTACCTTGTATTTGCCAATGGATCCATCCGCTTTGTGCTTTATGGTGAACACCCATTTACATCCCACCAGTCTTTTCCTTTGTGGTAGTGACACTATATTCCATTTCTTTGTAAGGCTTCCATTTCTACTCTCATGGGTTCTACCCAACGGGGATCTCGCAAAGCCTCTTCCACTTTTGTTGGAATTTTAATCTCAGCCATTTGATTCACCATGGCTTCGTACTTGGGTGATAGTCGATGAGGGGATATATATTGTGCGATTGCATATCTCACTTTTCATTTCGGAGAAAAGCTGTCAGGTGGTTTCCCACGGTTTTGCCTAGAAGGTAAAATATAGGAATTTTCAACAATATCTAGAGTATGAGAACGTACCTCTTGGATATCCGCGGGGACATGAGCGTGTATTAGTGGAAGAGAATAAGGGTTATTTTCAATTTGCACAGTCTTGGTATCACTCGCAGACCCATTACTTTCTATTTAATCCATAAACGGTGTAGGCCCACTATTCCATGCTGCATTAACTGTCTCTCAGTCAGGGATTTCACCGTCAAGATCCACCGGGCTTTGGCTTGTTGTGTCGTGGGCCACTACCAGGCTCTAAAATGCTATGTCATGGCCTACTGTTGGGCTTTGAATTGATATGTCACGACCCTCTAGTAAGGAGCGGTCATGTGGGTTGCTCATAAAACCTAAGTCTTTAGTCTCAATCTCGCATGTACTGCTGGGACCATGCCAACTGTCTCGTTCATGTGGAAGATCAAACCTAATCTTCATCTTTACTATTCAACTCCCCCTAAAGAGTAGAGTGAGTTTGATCAAAGATGAAAACATCTCGTTTTCGAAAAACGCGACATCCATATTGACATAGAAATGCTTAATGGGTGGATGGTAACATCGATATCCCTTTTGTTAGCTATTAAATCCCAGACATACACAACGAGCAGCACACAGATCTAATTTACTGCATTGATTCTGGTGAAGATGCACATAAGCCATACATCCAAA
The DNA here is from genome assembly GCF_019419815.1 of Pyrus x bretschneideri. NCBI lineage: Eukaryota > Viridiplantae > Streptophyta > Magnoliopsida > Rosales > Rosaceae > Pyrus > Pyrus x bretschneideri. The sequence goes on from NW_025999657.1 coordinate 1,875,344, forward strand.
TATGAGAGGTGATAATTGAAGAGAAGATGGTAGAGTGACATAATTCGTTAAGACCTCCATGGGAGTTCAGAAGTTATGAACTCGAGAAGGCATTCAATTAAGAAGATAAATGGAATACATAATTGCATCTGCCTAATAGGCATGAGGAACATAAGCCCCAATTAGAAGAGCCTGTGTAGTTTCCAAGATATGTATGTTCTTACGCTCAGCCACACCATTTTGTTGAGGAGTTTGAAGACAAGTAGTCTCGTGAAGTATGTCGTGCTTTGTGAAAAATTGTGCTAATTCAAAATTAAGATATTTTTCACCATTATCATATTTAAGAACTTTGATAAGGGACCCCATTACTGTGGCACGTCACTATTGGTGAGGGACCCCATACATCAGAGTGAATTAACTCAAAAGGCACTGATCTTTTATTGAAACTCAAATGGTAAGAAGTACGATGATTTTTTTGCAAGAATGCAATCATGACACTGAAAATCAAAGTCTAAAATGCCATTGAATAAAAACGGAAGTAATTTTCTTAAATAACCAAAAGATGCACGTCCTAGTCGACGATGCCATAACCAGATTCACTTAACCTTGTTATTGTGACCACTGCTCACTTGGTTAACTTGGCCTAGTACCACATTATCCATATAATATAACCCTCTCCCCTTAGTACCACGCCTAATGATCGCCCGTGTTTGGATATCCTGTAGTAGGCAAAAAGTGGGAAACATGAGTACAATACAATCTAATTGTTTTGTAACTTGACCAACAGAAACTAAATGATTCGACAATGAAGGAACAAGAAGAGTGTTATGCAGAGATAGAGAGGAAGTAAGAGCGATGGAACCCGCTCCTATAACTAGAGCAATTTCACTGTTTACTGTGATAACACTCTCCTTGGGTGGCACGGTTAAGTAGTGAAATAGGGATTCATCATATGTCATATGGTATGTAGCCCCAGAGTCAATTATCTAGCCAGAATCTCATTTAGTGGATGTTGTGAATGCAGTGCAATTTTACTTCGATCGTCTTAACCATCATTCATTAAAATCTCTTTGATTAAAGATGGCATTGAACCTGTATCCTTACTCGGTGCAGCAGCTGATTTTCCTCCTGAACTATGGATTGAGATATTTGTCTTAGACCCAATTTGGCTCGCTGCAATAGCAATCTTCCAATTCCAGCAGCGCCATCCTCTGGTTCGGGTTTGGGCCCATTTTGGCCTGCTGGCACAGCACTCATTCCAGGTATTGTCTTCTCCAGTGTGTCGATACCTGAGGAATGGACCCCCATCATCTTCAACCAAACTTCATAAGTTATATCATTCAATCGAATTCCAAACGAAATGCCACTGATGTTGGTCGTGCATGGTAAACAACTCTCCAGACTTTCTTTCTTCTGCCATCGCACTAAGTTTGTTGTGATGTGATCGGTTAAATGTTGTAGCTTTGATGATTACAAAGCCATAAAGATATTTAGGTTTCTGGGTCCAGATTTCAAGAACACCAGGGTAGGTTTTTTTAATTTTTTTTATGCAATCTTTGTTGCAGATTGCACGGATTAGTTAAACTTGTTCTAGGGCTTGGGAAGAGATAGGCCAAAACCTACTCTAATACCAATTAACATAATGTAATATTTTCCTTTACTTTGTTAGATTGTACACGTGGGCTTTTTAGTTAGCTTAGTTACTAAGTTTGACATCTGGTGTTTAGCTATAAATAATAACTCAACCACTTGTATTTGTATCATTCATTACACTGAAATATTCATGGTGCTCTACAAGCTTATCTCTTTCTTGCTCTTCATTTTATTTAGTTCTTCATTTTTTTTTATTCTCAATCTTCTTAGAAATCATGATTTCTCCTTAATTATCATGGTATCAAGAGCTTAGGTTCGGTGACTCTAACAGCGGATCCTGGTTTGCTCATCAAGTAGTGGAAGAACCCGTTGCGCGGCTTTGATAGCTGCTTGGGTCAAAATTTTCATTTTTCATCGATGAATTGAAGCTTTGTTTCATCGAATCAGGTTCAAGTCCCTCTGATTGTTCTTTGTAATTATGATCGATCTTTGTGGAATTGTTGGAGGTCTCTGTTTTCTTGTGTTGATGAATCTAGCTACTGTATGAAGATTGATATGGTAATTTTCTAGGGCACAAAGCCTTCAATCGACTATTGAGATTTTCTTATATTGGAGAAATTGGAGCACAAAGCTCTTTGATATATACAATTTTTCTACGAATTTGTATTTGTGTATGGTGAAAATGTGTTACAGTATGAAATGAAGATTGATTTGGTGATTTTCTAGGCATGAAGCCTTTAATTGATTGTTGAGATTGCAATTGATCTGAGATTTTTTAGCACGGAGCTCTCTGATATAAACAATTTGTCTTAGACTTTGTATGTGTGAGGTGAAAATTTGTTGAAATATGAGCTTATGTGGATTGTTCTGAGTATTTGGCACGAAGTCAGTAGTTGATTGTTGTTTTTTGGCACAAAACCTATTATTGATAATATTTGAGCACGAAGCTCTCTGAAGAAGTAAAAGCTTGTGGTTGATTACTCGTGGTGTGGTTGTCATAATCAAAGCCATGGCTATGAATTTTGTTAAGTTGGATAGCTTACTGGGGATGTTGACTATGAGACTTTAAAATGATAATTTTGTGAAGTGGTTCTTCAATGTGTCCTCCTAAATTCGTATTCACTAAACGAGTGGGATTACTACTGAGCTAACACAAGCTTACAATGAATGGATTAAACAAGATAGAGCTTTTATTAGTTTGTTACTGGCTACATTGGGAGATGAAGATGTGGACTATGTTGTAGGTTGCAAGGCTACCCATGAAACATGGACTAATCTCCAAGACCGTTATGCCACTGTCTCTAGAGCTTGGATTAACCATTTAAAAACATAATTGCATACTACCAAGAAAGGTGCTGATAGCGTGGAAAAATATATGCTCATACTCAAGGCTCTTAAAGATTAACTCACTGTAGCTGGGGAAGTTGTGTCTGATAATGATCTCATTGTGGCTGATTTGGCTAGTTTACCTACAGAGTTTAACATGATTCACACTGTCATTGTTGCTTGAGAAACTCCAATCTCTTTAAAAGAATTCAGAGCACAATTGTTGGCTGCTGAAAGAACAGCTGAAGAATCACAGTCTACAATGACCTTTCATATGTCAGCCATGTACTGTCAAGGTGAATCATTCAATGCTCCTCCAAATTCTCAAGGGTCTTCTCAATATTTTACTGGTGGATATGGTTTTGTCAGTGAACAAAATAATGAGTCTCATATTCATGCTTTAAGACCAATTGGTGGTACCATGTCTCAGGCAAATTTGCCTCAATTTCATCAACAAGGCAATGGTAACTTTCAGAATCAAAGAAGTTATCAAAACTATGGTGGAAATAATGGAAGGTTCAATAACAGACCAAGGTATAATGCTAGTAATTCTGAGAGGTTCTCTGGGAATTCAAACTATTTTTCTGGAAGTTCAAGTAATAATGGAGGTTCTAGTTTTGGCTCAAAATGAGGTTCTACTTGGCAGCACTGGAATGGCAACAATGGATCAAAAACTACATTGATTCCTAAGTATCAAATATGCAATAAGCGAGGCCACACTGCACCAAATTGCTAGTCTCGATATAATGCAAGTACTAGCACTGCACCTCCAATTCCAGAGTGTCAAATTTGTGGGAAGGGGCATACTGCTCTTAATTGTTACCATCGTAGTAATTATGCATATCAAGGTTCATTGCCTCCAGCATCTCCTACTACCCTTACTGCACAAGCTCCATCAAGTTTTGCTTCTTCTTCACAACCAAATTGAGTGCTAGACACCGGTGCTACACACCATATGACTGTTGATCTAGATAATTTGACTTTGGTGACACCTTTTGATGGCAATGATAGAATTATAGTGGGCAATGGTGAAGGGCTTCCTATTACTAACACTGGTTTGAGTTCAACTTACACTCCTTCTAAACTTTTAACATTACAAATGATTTTACATGTTCCTCAATTGGCTGCTAGTCTTTTGTCTGCGTATATACTTTGTAAAGATAACAATTGTTATGTTATTCTTGATGAGTTTGGTTTTTGGGTGCAGGACAAGGCAACAAAGAAAATCATATTAAGAGGAAGGAGTAGTAGTAGTGGCTTGTATTACATTCCTCAGTAGCAATTCTTCAAATATTCTCAGCTCTTGGATACTTCACCACAAGCTTTCTTGGGTCAACTTGTGAAGACTTCTATATGGCATCATAGGCTTAGTCATCCAACAAATGAAGTTCAAAACAAAATGCTTAAGGGTTCTGCTATTTCTGTGAGTTTAGATGTTCATCCTCAAATGTGTTCAGCATGTATAAAGGGAAAAATGTCTAGATTACCATTTTCTTCTAGTAGTAATAAGTCAAGTATTCCATTTGAAAAAGTGCATACCGATGTATGTAGTTGCGGATCTGGGATTTTAACATAGGATGGTCCCAATATAAAAGCTCCAAAATATCATTAGACAAATAAATGGCAAACTACAAAATTTTCATTCATAATCTTTGTGCTAAACAAGCTAGAAATACTAAATTTTCATTCCTCGTGTAGAGTAGTTGTTCTTTACATTACATAGATAATGAAACGAACTATTATTATGCTCATGAGTAGTTGTTCTTTGCATTACAGAGATAATGAAAAGAACTTCGTTATGCTTAGATTTCTCGAAAGTAAGAAGGAAATTAAGATCAAATCTCACTATTGAATTGAGAAGTAGCTACAAACAACAAAAATTATGCACGAAAAAGGATTTTTTTTTTTTAAATAAAAAAAATCCTATTATGTACGTTTGTAATCGATCACATTCCTTAAATAAGAAAAGAAAATGTTTTTGTAACCAGAAGAAACTTGCTGCTAAAAGTAAGAAAAACTTTCATACTGTTTTTCTAAAAGCTTGCTGCAAGTTTCTCCTTACCAATGGTAGCAAGTTTCTTCTGATAACAAAAACACTTTCTTTTCTTATTGCTAGAATGAAATTGATTACAAACGTACATAGATATCTCTTTTATAGAGATTTTACAAGACAACATAAAACATTGGTGTCCAAAAGTCTTTACTTTCACACACACCTTTAGATTTTTACCCCCAAACTTTATTCTTTTACACAGTATCACAGTATCATGTGAAGGTTTTTTTTTAATTTTTTAATGACTTGATTTTGGTAAAGTGAATTTAATTGAAAGAATCTGACTATTCTATAAAAGATGGTGAGTGCTGGTGCTCTATCATAGTAAAATGTTCTTTTTATTTTTTTTTAATGGTGAGTGTAAATATATGATGAGCAAAAAGATAAAACAAAGAGGTGGGCATGGTATCAATCTAAAAAAGTTATACTTATATTAGAAATTTGGTTTATTATTTTAATTTATGGGACAGGTAGGGCAGCCTCATTGGCCACCAATTGCAAAAGAAGTCAAAAAGGTCTTACATTTGAAGGCACCACACCTTCTGATATTATCTTACTTTTGTCAACATCGAAACCACGTCCTATTTCATGAATTTCTTATTAATGAGTGCGCCAAGTGGAGCAGCCTTATTGGAGATTGATTACAAACAAAGACAAAAGGTTGCTTTACATCGTCTTCTTCGTTGGAACAAGAGGTTCCTCCGCCATGGCTGCTGTTCTTCTCCACCACTGCCCAAACTTGGGTGGTCCTTGAAGATCCTCACAGCTATTTATTTAAGTTTTCGGGTGGTCCCAGGACCATCCTGGTCCTTTAATAGATCCGCCCCTGGATGTATGAGGACCTTCACCCACTATTTCTATTGAAGGTTACAAATACTATGTAATCTTTGTTGATGAATACACAAGGTTTACTTGAATTTTCCCTCTTGTGAATAAATCAAATGTGTATGCAGTGTTTCTTAAATTTCATGCTCTTGTTGTGAATCAATTTAAGACAACAATTAAGTTTTTACAATCAGATGAGGGAGGAGAATATATGAGTGGTTTGTTTAAGAAATTTCTGGATTCACGTGGCATATTACACCTTGTATCATGTCCATATACACCCCAGCAAAATGGGTTAGCAGAGGGGAAGAATAGGCATGTTGTTAAGACTGTTATGACTCTCCTTACTGCTGCTTCTTTACCTCAACAATTTTGGTTTCATGCTTGTAATCATGTTATCTTTCTTATCAATATAATGCCATGTCAAAATTTAAGGATGTCATCCCCTTATGCCAAGTTGTTTAGACAATCTCCATCTTTAACAAACCTTAAGGTCTTTGGTACTGCTATTTACCCTTACTTGAGACATTATAGTGCTAATAAGTTGCAGCCCAGGAGTGATCAATGTGTATTTTTGGGGTATTTAGTAGGTTATAAAGGGGTTCTATGTTATAATAGAACTACAAAAATATTATTGTTGTCTAGACATGTAGTACATGATGAAGGTGTTTTTCCTTTTACAACATCTTCTGAGACAACCACTAGTTCTTTTTTGGTTAATCTACCTTCTCAGAGATTGGTATCTACAATAGTGCCTATTATTTTACCTAGAGCTTCAACTATGTCTACGGAACAGCTACAAGAAAATAATGTGAATAGTCAGAGCATCGAAGTGTCATCCTTGCCATCTCAAAGTTCAAGTATGCATGTAAATCAAGAGAAGGTAACATCACAAGCTACTACTCAAGCTACTACTCCACTATTAAATTCTTCTTCCTTTCATATGTTGCATGTCCATGCTAGTTCCCAGACTTAGGTACCTCTTTCCTCTGATGAGTTATCTCGTACTTCTAATATATCTTGTGGTGTTCCAATTCATTTAGATGTTGCTCATGATATGTCTAGTTTTGTAACTCCAAGTATTGCACCAATTGTTTCTTCTGAGCATAATATGATCACAAGGTTGAAAAGTGGCACAATTCAAAGAAGGGATTATGCAGCTTATCATGTTCCTCTATCTAGTACAGAAGTAAATCTCATACCATATAATGATGATGTAGTTTTTAGTGGTTTTACTGTTGTGCTTGATATTCATGAGCCCTCTGAGCCTTCACATTATAAACAAGTTGTCATGTCTGAATCATGGAGAAATGCTATGATAGAGGAGTTTAATGCACTTCAGAAACAAGGTACTTAGGAGTTGGTACCTCCTCCAGCAAATCGAAATGTCATAGGGAGCAAATGGGTGTATGAGATCAAGAAAGATCAAGAAGGAAAAGTGTCTAGATACAAAGCTAGACTAGTTGCACAAAGGTACAATCAAGAACAAAGACTATGAAGAAACATTCGGTCCAATTAGACATACAACTGTTAAACTTGTTCTGTCACTTACAATAATGTACAAATGGGAATTAAGGTAGTTGGATGTAAAAAAATGTATTTTTCCATGGAGAGTTACAAGAAGAGGTCTTTATGAAACAACCTCCAGGCTTTCAAGACTCTAAATACCCTCATCATGTGTGTAAGTTTCTTAAATCTCTGTATGGATTGAAACAGGCTCCATGAGCCTAGAATGCAAAATTCACTAGCTATCTTCCAACTTTGGAGTTTCAAACCTTTCACTCAGATCCAAGTTCATTTGTGAAAGTCAATGGCGGTGATGTAGTGATCTTATTACTCTATGTCGATGATATCATAATTACCGATTCTTGTTCCAAGTTAGTACATGAAGTAATAGATGACTTGGCACACGTGTTTGACATGAAAGACATAGGGAAACAGACTTATTTTCTTGGACTTCAAGTCACTTACAGAGACAATGGAGCTATTTTTCTTAATCGGTCCAAATATGTGACTAATCTTCTTAACCAGGCAGGTATGGTGAATTGTTGACCTTATTCCACTCCTAGTAAACCACATACTCAGTTATTGAAAGATGAGGGAGAACCATTGGTTGATCCTACTATGTATAGGAGTTTAGTGGGTGCATTGCAATATCTAACCTTTACAAGGCCAGATATTGCATATGTTATCAATTATGCATGTCAGTTTATGACTACTCCTACTGAAGCTCATTTTTGTCTGGTGAAGAGGATTCTAAGGTACTTAAAAAGTACATTAACTTGTGGAATTACATATTCTAGTGCTAAGGTTTTGGAACTCTTTGCATACAGTGATGTTGACTAGGCGGCTGATATAAATACAAGGAGATCCACAACTGGATATGTCATATTTCTGGGGCCTAATCCTATTTCCTGGCAATCAAAGAAGCAAGGAAGTGTTTCTCAAAGTTCAACCGAGGTTGAATATAAAGCCTTAGCCAATGCAGCGGCTGATATTGCCTGGATAAGATTGGTTTTGAAAGATCTTCATTTGTTTCTTCCTTCTGCACCATTGCTGCATTGTGATAGTCTTTCCACACTGGCTTTGTGTTCTAATCTTGTATTTCATACCAAGATTAAACACTTAGATACTGATTTTCATTTTCTTAGGGAGAGAGTGCAAAAAGGAGATTTGAAAGTCCAGTATATTCCAACAGAGGCTCAGATTGCTGATATACTAACAAAGGGATTACACAGTCCTTTATTTGTTCAGCATTGTTCCAATCTCAGACTGGGATATCCCAGCTGAGATTAAGGGGGAGTATTAACATAATGTAATATTTTCCGTTACTTTGTTAGATTGTACATGTAGGCTTTTAGTTAGCTTAGTTACTAAGTTTGACAGCTGGTTTTTAGCTATAAATAGTAGCTCAACCGCTTGTATTTGTATCAATCATTACACTGAAATATTCATCATGCTCTACAAGCTTCTCTCTTTCTTGCCTTCATTTTACTCAGTTCTTCATTTTTTTTTATTCTCAATCTTCTTGGAAATCATGATTTCTCTTTAGTTATCAATACCAAGATAAAAGTGTTTAGGATTTTAATTGTATGTTTATTCTTCTCTTTAAGAGGTAAATATATAGTTGTACAATATCCCACATAATAGGAAATAAGAATCCCAATTATACAAGGAATCAATTATAGGATTACATTCCTAAACTAAATGGTTGACTTTGGTACTTAGAGTGGTGAAAAAGATGACCAAAGCGCGATTCATTGTGAGTCTGTTGTGACTGCCAGGAAGTGGGAGAGATCTGGAGATATATGAGTTATGTTTATTCAGTGTTCCTCCGTGAGTGAGTGAGTATGTGAATTTGGGAGTTTTGGGCCGTACCAAAATTTGGACTTTGGGAAGAGAACATACGTTTTCTGGTGAACGATAAACTGTTGATTTCTTTGGAACATTGGTTTATTTTTTTAGTAAGCATTGTCGTTGACCAATCTTGAGATGTGGTCCAATGATCGAAACTTCTATTTTTTTTATTTTTAAGAATTATCCAATTATCATTCATATATGTTTATATGATATATATAGAAGACTTCCGAAGAATATATGTTTATCGACAACATGCTGAGGGCTATAAGGTCCAAGTATCAACAATATTAATAATAACAACGCCAAAACCTCATTTTAAGAGAATGTAGTTAGTAACTGCCCTCGAGCAAATTTTTAAATCCCTGTATTTATTCCCAATTAGGTTTTGCATGACCATATTTTGTGTTCTTATAGCTTTCCTAAAACGACGGTGCGTTACTCTGTGAATCCAGTCTTTAATTTTCAATTTGGCAATGGTGATTGGATTTGGGAAAGTGCTGCTGACATTGTAGCTTCACTCATTTTTCATCCAACCCATGGAATAGGTACTGGTCCTTGGGCGTGAAAAGGAAGGTATACCGGTGGATATCATCCGTATTCTGGATACTTGCATTGAGATTCCACAGCTGGGAGTTGTTAGATCTCTAAATGTTCATGTCAGCGGTGCCATTGCTCTGTGGGAGTATACTCGACAGCAGAGATCATCCCGATAGGCAATGGCTTTTAATTTTTAAGCACCACACTTTCTGTGTTGGCTTGGCTATACACGAGAAACGTTCTAAACCCAAGACATGAGCAGCAGCTTTTGAACAGCCAATTTTGCAGCATGGAATTCAGAGGTTGTTGTATCATTAGCTGAAATATGCTATAGACGTAATTCTCAAACATCATTTTCACATGATTATAATATGTGCCTGCTTCCCAGTTTTTAGCAATGTAGATGCGAGCAATATGTAGCTCTCGGTGATGGATTACCCCTAACGAAACCAGGTGCTTTGTACATCAAATGTCCAACTCAAATTCAATTTCTTTTAAGCTAAGCATCACTAGTTAGATTGTTTTCAAATGAATTGAAATTTGCATCCGTCGTCATGACGAAAATTATTTCTTCAGCAATAAATATCACAAACTGGTATCTGTAAAAAATGACATGGGTTGCTAGTGTTTCACTATCGCTTTGTTGGTGCTGAGAAAACTTTGGAAAAAAGGCTCCGCTGCTTTTGCACCTGCAAGGATTGCAGTTTTTTACATTTTACTTTAAACCAACAACAACAATAAATCTTTATCCCACTAAATGAGATTCGTTATATAAATCCTAAAATGCTATTGCGCTCGATTTTATGCTTTACCCTACTTTTTGCTTTAAACCAATTAACAAAAAACTACGAGAGAAATAAATGAATTAATGAAGACTGCAAAGTAAAATTTCAGTTACCTTTAGGCTTTTTACAGCAGCTTTTATTTTACTGGTGGTGGTTCTACTGTTACCCCAAGGCATCTTCCTTGTCTTCCTCCCTTTCTTAGCTTGGAAAATTCCAAAAACGTTCGGTAATTTCCAGTTGCCAAAGCAGGTTGGAGCTTTTGAACTTGAACTCTTGTTCGGCTTTCTGCGCACACCCACTACCTATCAACAACTTTATTAGCCAATCTAATATTACATTTTTAATTGCTTGCCATGGCTTCTTCCAATTGACACGTGACACCAAGTTTCTACAAATGGATTTTTATTTTCTAAAACTCATGGAGGAGGAAAAGGAGAGAGAGTGGCAGAAAGAAATATGGAAATAATTTCCACAATTCGTTTTCTATGTTTGCACACTTCTAATAATTTTCATCACTTCTCCTTTGATTTATTCAATTTAAAGCTTAAAAAAGGGGTGTAGGGGAAAGAAAATGGGAGCATGAACCAAGCAAGAATATATAATAAGCGTTGATGTTTGACTCGTCGGACGATGAAGAGTGTCCGGCAATACAACGGCTCAAAGTCCAAGGGTGATATTATGATGTTAATTTGTTGTTCCTAATGCGAAATTCCTTCCTAAAACTTTGTATTAGTTAACGCAGTTGACAGTTGTATTAACACACTAGCACTCATACAAAAGGAATTTAAGGTACCTGGTGGGTATGAGGCTGTTGACTACTGGTGATGTTTGGCCTTGACGAGGGTGTGGATGGCGGTGCTGATCGAGCAGATTGACGAAGGTATTGGGAGTACTGAAGCAGCTCTGCTCTCCTGCTAATTATGTACCCTTTTCCACCGGCACCCTGCCTGTAATGAATTATCTCTCGTTTGACGGCGTGATGAATATGATGGTGGTTGTGGTGGTGGTGCCTCTTCGGCTTCTCTACGTACACGCTCACCAGCACCCCTTTCTCTTTGCTCCATGTTCCCTGAAAAAAAAAAAAATCAACTGATCAGTTAACTAAACTACCATACCATATCAAGCACGTACTAATCTGTACCAAGCATATATTGTTTGTTACCATTTTGGCTGGCGTTTGAGAGAGAGAGAGAGAGAGAGAGAGAGTTTGTGTGTTTGTGTCCGTGTCTGTGTCTGTGTGAGGGAGAGAGGTTCATTGTTTGGTGGTAAGAGGGATTTATAAACTTTGTGTAGGTGGGAGATGTTGGCAAAGATGTGAGGCCAAACAGAGAAGGCCAAAAGTGAATTCTCACATCACTTCTTTGGTTGGAACGAAGTCTGTTTAATTGTATATGTTAGAACCCGGTCTTAGATGCATTTTATATAAATTAATTAATCCAAACGTCGACAATATCGGTGAAACTTATTATGTTGTCTTGTCTGTGATGGCAAAGTCTCTTTTACATTCCTTTATTGCCGTCCAAATTTACTTGAATTCTTTTATATTATCTACCTAAACTCACATCACATAGAGTTAAAAGCACGATAAATGTAAGGATTAGTTGCGCACGAAGAATGTAAGGGCCTAGAACTGACTAAAGGAAAGACCAAAACCTTGCAAAAGCAGGGAAAAACAACCCTAGCATACAATCAAATTAGGTGTGCAGATTTCTAAAGAGAGAAATAGGAGATCTTATGAGGATGTTTATATCAAGTTTTTTTATACTTTAAATTGAGGAAGGACTATTCGAATCTCCGGATTGAAATTCTCTCCTACGCATGCATGTTATGCTTAGAGGCCGCGTATGACCCGAAGACGACATGGGGCCTTCCTAAATATGTAAATCTCTATAGGAGGGGGATAGACAATTACACATCACTAGGAAAATCACTTCGTAAATTAACAACCCTTGACCCCTTGCCTCTAAAGACATTTTCATGACGGGTAATACTACATTTACCATCTAGTTATACTACTATTTGTACTATTAATAGATATAAGGCCCGCCAACACATGTGGATCTTATCTCTATTAGAGATATAGTACAAATGACGATATATCTAGATAATAAGAGTAATATTTTTGTTTCATGACACACTTTTATGCAAAACCTTCGTCATGTCAAGCTAAGATTGGCAAATGAGAATTAATGACTTATTAATGTAAGTAGACATGTATCTTTTCTTTTAAGTTAAGTAGAGCATCAAGCAAAATGTCTTGAAATGAGCATTTATATTGATTTTGGAAAGCTCTCTAATGGTGGAATTAAATTATCCATCTTCTCCAAAAGATGAAACAAAAATGTATATTTACACTCTTTTTACATCTTTAGAAGGCGGGCTCCGTTAGTCAAAAAGAAAAAAAATAAAAGGAAAACTAATAAAAACGGTTTAAAAATTTTGAGTTTTAACGATAAGGACAAAATAAAGGGTAAAGTGAATTGTACCAGAATTGACTTTTTAATATGAAAATGTGGTTTTTCATTAAAAGTGAACAGTACCGAAAGTTTTTCGTTAAAGTTCCCAAAAATAAATGAGATTCTAAATTTTCATCTCTCTTATTGAAGTATAGCTTATATTTATATATTCCCGAGATGTAAATATGAGTTTTACATATTAAATTTGTATCTCTTCATTTGAGATGCTCAATAAGCCTATGGTTTGTCTCCTATCTACCTCAATTAAAACAAGACCACCTCATCTTTTCTTGATCTTGAGTAATTAAAGTTAAGGGTTACTCACTACCCATTGTTGGAGAGATTTTTCAATGTGACCGGTACACGAGATGGTATATCACATGTCATTATACAAATAGTGGGATATATGTGCTAAAAAGTTAATTATTTTAAATTGAATCCAATTCAAATTTTCCCCAATGATTGAGAGCATGTATTCATCAAGGTTAAGCTAATTATAAATATAACCAAAAGATAAAAAAAACGAGATGAATGAATGTGATATGCAATAAAGACCCAATGCCGGCCCTGAGGGGGTGCAATAGGTACCACCGCATAGGGCTCCCAAATCAGAAGGGCTTCCGATTTTTCAAATTTGCATGCATTTACGTATATATAGTAGTATGTGTAGAATATTACAAACTTGAGTCTGAGCGCAAGTGGTATTATTGCTTATTTATAGCGGCCTAGGAAATGGGTTCGAAACTCGTCTCCATCATCTTTTCAGTTTATTTTTATTAAATGCATAAGCTTCCATAAAATAATATAAAAATTTCACACAATAACATGAAAATTCGAACCTTGACCCTCTAAATAGTTAAGGAAAAAAACTAAAATTATTTTTTTGAACAAAAAAATAAAAAAAAATACAATTCTTAGTGCTTTTTAGGACCTCCAATTCACTTTCGCACAGGGCCCTGAAATCTTAGGGCAGGCCCTGTAAAGACCATAAATTGGAATCATAATATCAACAGATTAAGGGGGGTGTATTCAATTGGGATTTTGAGGGATTTTAATTCTTTTAATGAATCTAGGGGTATTCAATCAGGATTTTAAGTAATTATCTGAAATTCAATGTGTATTCAATCAAGATTTTAAGATAGTTTATTAAAATCCTTAGAAATCCAGGTGTATTCAATTAGAATTTTAAAGAAGTTTATAACATTCTAGGTGTATTCAATTAGAATTAGAATTTAGAGAATTTGAAAAAGTTGAGCAATGAGAGGGAATTGAAGAGATTTTGCAGTGTATTTTAAGCATCCACAAATCTCACCTCTTTTCATAAGATTTCGAGGGAATTGAATCAAAATTTTACATAGAATCTCTACAAGTCAGTTAAACTTCATAAAAATCCATGGATTTATAAATCTATTAAAATCTCTCAAGTTCCAGTTGAATACACCTCCTTAACCTGTTGATATTATGATTCCAATTTATGGTCTTTATTGCATATCACATTCATTCATCTCGTTTTTTTATCTTTTGGTTATATTTATAATTAGCTTAACCTTGATGGATACATGCTCCCAATCACTGGGGAAATTTTAAATTGGATTCTCGGTTCCACTGTCGATGTTTGCCTCACATTTCGTCTGCCAAACCCGTGTTTCCGTTTTTTATTATTTATTTATTTTTATTTTTTTTATGAGTATATCCGTGTGCTTCAAGATGTTTGATATAATAAAGAGCGGTTTCTTAGAAATGAGGTTGCATTCTCCCTTCATTAACTAGAAAACCTGTGAAGGGGACATGGGCAATATTACTTGTGTGTTTGATTGGTTTTTGCCAAAATTGATGTTTTTTCTATAGAGCGAAAAGTATTTTCTCCAAATTCCGGAAAATGCCTTTAAGTTGCTTGATGAATGACAATTGTGTTACGTAGAATTGGTTTTATGTATAATGATTGATTGATTATAAACGCCTTATGTAACGGCATTGATTGGATGTATAATGTGAAGCCCAAACATCAATGGTGATTTGTGGATGATTGTGAGACCATTGCAGACGTCTTTGGTTATCGTCTTGTTGATTTATTATTGTGTAACCGTAGATCATCCGTTTCCCTTTTGAGTTGGGCACACCATAAATATATAGAACCTCTAGGAGTATGCAACATTTGGAAGGGGAAACCTGAGTGAGATAGCGAGTGCTGGATATATTACCTAGTCTGTGCCCATGGTGAGTTCCAATTTTTATAGCAACTCATTTTGTTTGTAGTTCTAGTACTTGGTATGTTCAATTATTGTCAGCTAATTGACAGAGTAATTAGATTGCAAAAAGATGTCCTTAACAAGTGCTACTTTTATCAGCGTTAATAAAATTCTACTTTGAACAAAAATAAAAAATAAAAAATTTTACTTGGGCACCAAACAAAGAAGGTGCTGCTGTTAGCAGTAACTGCAATAAGAACTTGAAACATACAATTCTGGTTAATAGTTTTCTCTACATGTCTTCAAACCCACACATACAGGTCACCGTAACAGTTTTATTTTCAGAAAAATATTCAACTGGCTATAGCACGTGTTGCATAATTATTTACCATTGATGCTTCTGTGAAGTTAATTCTGCGTATACAGATTCTAGTAATTTCTGCATTGAAGCTTTCTTAATATCCATTGGTACTGAAGTATCAAATATTCAATGGTGCAAGGTTGATCCAGATGAAGTGAATGCTATAGCTCAGTTGATGATGTGGAAGACAGCCGTAGTGAACATTCCTTATGGTGGAGCTAAGGGTGGGATTGGCTGCAACCCAAGGGACCCGAGTATCAGTGAGTTAGAATGTTTAACTCGTGTTTTCACTCAGAGGATCCATGATCTCATTGGAATTCACAGGGATGTTCCTGCCCCTGACATGGGAACTAATTCCCAGGTATCCTGTTTCCCGTCAAACTAAATTAAGAGTACGGTCTTTGTTGGTCAAAAATGATAAATACATTGTTATCTTTGGTATAAAGTTTATAAACTAGACTTGCTTAATTCTTCAAATTGTGCAGACAATGGCTTGGATTTTTGATGAGTACTCAAAGTTTCATGGGCATTCACCTGCAGTTGTGACAGGAAAACCTGTTGTAAGTACCGCACACCCACAGACGGTTTATGATTATGTCCACTAAATGGAATCAAATGATCCATAATTCTAAAAGAAACTAGAATTTTATTTCTTACTCGTCGTGTTTCCATTTAAGGATCTTGAGGGTTCGCTTGGAAGGGAGTCTGTGACTGGACTCGGGTGGTTTTTGCAACCGAGTCTTTACTTGGTGAATACGGAAAGTCAATTTCTGGTATGAAGTTTGTTATACAGGTCCTAAATCATGATAAAAATTTATTTTTCCAAGGCCATATGCGTGATGACATGAATATGTGTTTTTCTAACTTTGTTGATACATTTTAGGGTTTCGGAAATGTGGGCTCATGGGCAGCCAAGTTGATCCATGATAGAGAGGGTCATGTCATTGCTGTTAGTGACATCACAGGTGCAATTAGAAATCCTGCTGGAATCGACATCCCAGCTCTTCTGAAGCACAAGGAAACCATAGAAGTTTGAAGGAATTCCAAGGTGGAGATGCAATGGACCCAAATGACTTGCTTATTCATGAATGTGATGTTCTCGTTCCATGTGCCTTAAGGGGAGTCATCAACAAGTATGTACTCTGCTTCCTTAACGTCATAAACAGGCTCTGTCAGAAGCAGAATTTCGTGTCAAAATTGTTTTATATTTTTTCCCCTCACTGCTATTTTCCTTTTATTTTCTTATTGTTTGATGATAATTTATTCATTTTTTATATTTAAGGGAAAATGCAGCTGATGTGAAGGCAAAATTCATAATAGAAGCTGCAAATCATCCAACTGACCCGGAAGCAGACGAGGTAATAATAATTTCTTAACTTAAATTAGCATACTGGTTGCTGAAATCTCCTACTTTGGTACAAAATCCCTCTTCTGCAGATTTCGTCCCAGAAGGGAGTTGTTATTCTCCCCGACATATATGCAAATGTTGGCAGTGTGACGGTGAGCTACTTCGAATGGGTTCAGGTAAAAGGAAGCTATTGCGGTGTGTGATATATGCCTATTATCTAAATTACTGAGTCTTTAAATAGTCTTGTCTCTTGTCTGCAGAATATTCAAGGATTTATATGGGAAGAAGACAAGGTTAACTGTGAGCTTAAAAGTACATGCACAAGGCCTTCCTTGACATCAAGGCATTGTGTCAAACTCATGAACGCAGCTTGCGAATGGGAGCTTTTACTCTCGGGGTGAACCGAGTAGTACTTGCTACACTCTTGAGGGGTTGGGAAGCATGAATCAAGTCTTCGTTTGCCCATCAGATACTTCTCTTACTAGTCATTACAAAGCAGTAAACGAAGTGAAACTTATCTTCGTTTATGTGAAGTGTGTCCATAAGTTTGGGAAGCCTTTGGCTTCGGCTTCGGCTACCGTGACTAGCTTTACTGAATGCAGGTTTAAGAATTCTAGTGCCTCATGAAGCAGTTTTTCCGTTCAATGCAAGGGTTAGCCAGTTTCATGCTAGATATCGGTGCTGTATGCAGCAGAGGTGTATGCTTAATTCATTTCAACCAAAAAAGAAATGGATTACTCGTCAAGAATTAATCATCATTCACGAATATATCATCGTGCTAGTTTTTAGGTGAAACGGGAAAGCTGGCTTATGCCAAAATATGAGGGTTCAACCTCTATGCCTAAAACAAAAACAAAAAACGAACTTGAATGGCGATTTGTTGGTGAATGATTCTGAAGGTTTAGCTGACTTTTCTGTACTGGAAGCAGTTACATCTTTCCAGCTGACATCTAAAATCCAGTTTCTTTTGTTTTCTTCACTAGTACGACCACCTGGTATATGCTTGCTGCTTGGAGACGCCTTTTCCCTTCCTCCATGGACAATTTGAAGCAGCCATCAATCCCAGCACATTTATCCTAATCGCCGGAAGTTCTGAACTTTCGAAATTTTCATGTAGTTGTTTATGATAATAAGATTTATCAATGTATTCCTCTCGTGTTTGCTTCAAATTATTTTCTTGCTGCTTGGAGACCCTTTTTCCCGTCCATGGACAATTTGGACCAGTCATCAATCCCTGCTCATCTGTAGGCCCTCAAATACTAGAATTCTCTCCTCTCCTCTTTCCATCTCCTTCCATCTCCTCCTTTTACATTCTCTATTTTATCTTTCTCTTTCTATAAAAAATTAATTTAAGATGTTAACTTGGTTTAACCGTGACCGTTAAAATAGGAGGGGAGGGAAAAAAAGAGAGGAGAGAAGCCCTCGTAAATAACTTTGTAGTCTTTTTAGTTAAAATTTAGGGTTAAGCTCACTTTATTATCCTAAAGTTTCTTTGTTTTCAACATTTAGTACATGAAGTTATTTTTTTTCATCCCAGAGTGGTACATAAAATTATAATTTTGGGACACTTTCATATATCCGTAAAGGTTGCTGTTAAATTTTCCATTAATTGATGACGTGGCATCCACTTGGACAATGACCAGGCGCCACGTGGATATTAAAAGATAAAAAAATAAAAAAATAAAAGCTTTTGGGCGTCTAGGCCTCACCACTGCACCTACCCTTCCCCCACCCTCTTCGACTCCACCCACTCCATTTCTCTCTCTCTCTCTCTCTCTCTCTCTCTCTCTCTCCCTCCTTCACCCCCTCATCACGGCCTCGGTGACGGCTTCTCGGGCGACGATGGCACCAGTCCTCCGCAGTTGATGCGGTAGGTCGGAGGGCTTGCTTGCTACCCTAGCACGGCCTCGACGTGCTCCTCTGCGAAGCTTCGACATTGCTCAAACCCATAAAATTAATTTGTACAGTGCTTCAACGATTCGATCATTATATTATTAATCCCACAAAGCTTCGAGAGTCTTGGGCATGGTTGGAATTTTAAAGAAATGAGTCGGGGCAGAGTGGAATTGGAGGCAATTGGAGGTGAACAGGGTCGAGTTAGGGTTCAATTTAGAGGGGGGGGATTAAGGTTGGATTGAATGGTGGGAGGTTGGAATTTGGGGGTTAGGGTTTGGTCGAGAAGGCGAAGAGGGGGTAGAAAGAAAGAGGCGCCGAGTCCAACTGTTGGATGATGCGGGAAAACAGAGGAAGACCAAATGAGGGAAGGAAGGGTTTTCGGATGTGGGAGGGAGGGAGAGAGAGAGAGAGAGAGAGAGAGAGAGAGAGAGAGAGAGAGAGAGAGAGAGAGAGAGAGATGGAGTAGGTGGAGTCGAAAAGGGAGGGGGAAGGGTGGGTGTAGAGGAGAGAAGGGAGGGGGGTCAGAAGGGGTGAGGGAGAAGACATCCAAAAGGCTTTTTTAATTTTTTTTAAAATAATTTTTTTTATTACTTTTTTTTTATTTATTTATTTTAATATCGACGTGGCATTTAGTCATTGCAGTTAACGGCAAATTTAACAGCAACCTTAACAAATGTATGAAAGTGTCCCAAAATTATAACTTTATGTACCACTTTGGAATGAAAAAAACAACTTCATGTACCAAATGTTGAAAACTAAGAAACTTTAAAGTAATAAACTGAGATTAATCCTAAAATTTAACTTAAAAATAGGAAGTATGATAAGAGATTCTTTAACGTAATATAGTTTAGGATAATACTTAAGTACCGACATATACTTTGTAATGTGGCTCAATGATACTTAAACACGTTTTATTCATTTAAACTAGCATATAGGCACACACAAAGTGTTTGAGAAAAATTTTTATTTTTGTTTTTGAAATAGAAGGAGAGATGAAGAGAGTGATAGAGAATATGGGAGCGAGAAGTGTTTTTTTTTTTTTTTTAAAAAAAAAAAATTAGAGATATGTTAAGATTACATGTAGGTGAGGCTTGAAAAAATAACAGCAAAATTTCGTTGTGTGAAATTATGTTTCTGCCCCATATTTCTTGTTCATGTTCTATTTTAATTAGAGGGTTAAACTGGTAATTTCATAGGGTTTTGATTGACAATGAGTGTTTTATTAATTAGTAGAGATAACAGTAAAGATGTTATTTGTTTTTCTTCGCCTTGTAAAAATAAGAAATAGATGATTTTTTTTTTTATTGAACCATGTCATATAGTAAAATATGTCAAATACCCAATAAGATCCTCTCCGAATATTTTTGGTGAGGATCTTGGGAATCCGTAAATCGTGTCCATTCATCGTACATCGTGCGATTAGTTTTTGTCAGGTACTGTTTGTATTTAATTTTAAATAAAAATATTTAAAATGATTTCTGACCTCACGATGTACGATGAATGGATATGATTCACGGATCCTCGGAATCCTCACAAAGAGGATCCGGATTCGTCAAATACTGCCCAGTCCATCCATACTCGTACATTATCCTATACTAGAATTGTACAATCATTAGTCTGGTGGATATATGACAGTTTTCTTCTATTTGGTAATTGACAAAGACTGTTCCCTTATTAGGGCAATACATTCCTGCACCAATGCCTAATGGCATCTACATAGAACTTGGGTTGGAGTCTAGTAGTAGGAATATGGTTGGTTGGTGGATGCTTCAAGGCAGGCAGAAAGGCATTTGTTCCTTAACTCAAAGGGTCTTCAATGGAGACTCGTAATACTATCTTGTATTGGCTATTTTCTCTTATATTGAAACCAAAAACTTTTCGCAGACGATGGCAGAATTTTGCTAAACCGAATCAAATGAATATTGATGTGCTTTCGTAATTGATCATTGTCATCTTCGCTTAATGTCGACAGAATTTTACATTCAACTAGAACATCACGATGACAGTATCGCAAGCTTATCACGGTAACTTAATTTCATGATTGTTGACTTATATTAAAATTCCTATAATTGTGGGATTCCTACCATATTTGGTTTCCTAGTTTAGGATGTAATTATTCTTTCCTTTATTCTGATAGGATTGTATATGGTTGTATAGGGTTGTATAGGGTTGTATATATACCTTTGTTTTGAGATGAAATAATATTATTGAAAAGCATTCTTTCTTCTTGGCACCAGAGCCGGGTTAGAAAAGGAAAACACCGAACCCTAACTATTTTTTTTTTCATGCCGTGTCCCTGATCAATTACAGCAAGCAACTTAGAGGAGTTGTTGCTGCCCGTGTTCTTGATCGATTGCAGCGAGCAATTGTGAAATTGTTGTTGCCCCCTGTTTTGTCAGTTTGTTCGAACTATTCCGGAGTCCCATCAACGCCGCAAGTTTTTCTGCCCAATTTTTATTATTCAATTACCAAGTTGCAGTTTTTAGGCTATACCGACAAGAGAGATGGCTGAAGAAAAAGGGACAGGTTCTAAGATTGTTCCAGCATCTGCTCCAATTATGATGCAGTCAAAGAATTCAAGCTTTAATATTGGTATGGTTTTGGATGAAAAGAACTATGATTTATGGGCTCCTCTCATTCAAATCCATATTGCTGGAAGGAAGAAGATGGGATATCTTCGTGGGTCTATCAAGGCACCTAACGAAGATGATCCTAAATATGATGAGTGGTTCTCTGAAGATCAAAAAATTAAGAGTTGGCTTTTGTCTTCAATGAAGCCTGAGATTATGAAACGGTACATTCAGTTGTCTACATCGAAGGAAATTTGGGACTCCCTTAAGGCCGCATACTTTGATGAGAATGACGAGGCTAGAATTTATTCATTGAATCAAAAGGCATCACATCTTCGTTAGAATGGCCGATCTTTGGCTACCTATTTTGGGGAGCTAACTGAGATTTTCCAAGAATTGGATCATTTTAATATAGTATCCATGGAGTGTGAAAACAACATCAAAGTGTTTCAAAAATCCACTGAGAGATAACGAGTCCATGTGTTTCTTGGTGGTCTCGATGATGGGTTTAACCAGGTGCGTGGAGAAGTGCTACAAAAGGACCCCCCCATTTGGCCTTCAGGTTTCTTATGCATATGTTTGTGGAGAAGCCGATCGGAAGGAAGCAATGAAGACGGAGGTTGACAAGAGTGAACCCGCTACCATGGTAGCAAAGGCTCATGGATCATCTTTTGGGTCGAACCGAGAAGGGTCACAAAACTGGCCAAGACAAACTCGGCTTAGCCAAACAAGCCGAGATCGTCCCCAAGGTAAATGCCCACACTGTGGCATGATAGGACACTCCAAGAGTCACTGTTTTGAGCTGATTGGATATCTCGAGAACTAGGATAAGACCCGTGATCCTCGGTGTAACAAATCTCGAGCCTCCGTTACAGAAACCAAGAATGATTTGGACCAAATAGCTGAAAAGGCATCTACCATGATTGCTGCGGCATGTAGTGATGGTAAGGCACTAAGTACTTCTACTTCTGTTATGAATAATACATGGATTCCGGAGCTACTGAACATATGACTTGTGATTCTAGACAGGTTCCATTATTAAAAACATCCACACAAACCGAGGTCAATGTTGTTAATGGTAATGTCGTCCCTATTATTGGGGAAGGCACTGTTTCCTATTCTGATACCATAAAACTTGACACTGTTCTTGTGGTTCCCTCTCTAAATTATAATTTGTTGTCCGTTGCTCAAATAACCCTTGCCTTACATTGTTTAGTTATTTTTTGGCCCTATTTTTGTGTTTTTAAGGACATCCGGACGCGGAAGACGATTGGTTATGGTATTAGAAGAGGAAAACTTTATTACTTGGAGTTGACCACCAGTAGTTCTAGCTTGCTGACTCAAGCTCTTTCCGTTGATGATTCTCAAGGGGATATTAATAAAGTGTCAGACATCTGGATGTGGCACAGGCGTCTTGGGCATGCTTCATTTAGTTATCTGCATAAGTTATTTCCTAGTTTATTTGTCAAGACTGATATTTCTCAGTTTAAGTGTGATGTTTGTGAAATGGCTAAGAGCCATCGAACTTCTTTTCCTCCCAGTTTCAATAAAAGTACCGTTCCTTTTATGATTGTGCATTTTGATGTACGGGGACCGTAAAAAATAGCTACTCTTGGTGGTGCTCACTGGTTTGTTACTTTTATTGACGATTGTACTAGAATGACTTGGGTTATTTTGTTAAAGTCGAAAAACGAGGTTAGTTCAGCCTTTCAACAGTTCCATAAAATGGTTGTTGAGCAATACAATAGGAATATCCAAGTTCTTCGAAGTGATAATGGTGGTGAATATGTTAATACAGAGCTTCGTTCCTTCCTGGAGCTGCATGGTATTGTTCATCAGACCACGTACCCATATACTCCTCAACAAAATGGGGTTGTTGAACGCAAAAATAGACACCTGTTAGAAATGGTTCGTGCTTCACTCATTGCGGCCCATCTGCCTCTACACTATTGGGGAGAGGCACTTACATCCGCAGCTTATCTTATTAATCGTCTTCCTTCTCGTACTATCAACTTCCATACACCATTTCAGGCTCTCACATCTCAGACTAGCAGTCCACCGCCTCCCAATCTTCCCCCACGAGTCTTGGGGTGTGTTGCTTTTGTTCACCTCCATCCCCCTCAACGGCATAACAAACTTGAGCCTCGAGACATTCGTTGTGTTTTTTTAGGTTACGCTACTACCCAGAAAGGATATCGTTGTTATCATCCTTCGAGTCAAAAAATGTTTATTACTCAGGATGTGATTTTCCATGAGAATGAAATGTTTTTTGGATCATCCGCGTCTTCACTTCAAGGGGAGTACCGAAATAGTGAAGTTCTGACCCGAGATAATAGTGAAGTTTTGAAATTTGATTACTCTCCCGTGGCTAGAAATGAGCAGCAACCATTGCAGTCATCACGCCTGGAGTACACGGCACCTGGAAAAGGGCAGCAGTCCACGTGTTATGGTGATCAGCCCATGGCATCTGGAGACGGGCAGCAGCCCATGTGCTTTGGTCATCAGCCCATTGAGCGGCCCACTGAGCAGCTCACTGACGAGCAGCAAACATTGCAGGAGGAAGAGCAGCCCACGGGTCCCACAAGGTTTGGGCTTGATGATGAACTGCAGCCCACGAGGTTTGGGCTTGATGATGAACTGCAGCCCACTATTTACCATCGAACCGAGCAGCAACTGCCTCCTAATGTTATATCAGGTCCAAGTATGAACTCGTCTTCTGTTAATTCTCATAACCAATTGTCTCCTCCACCGGATACACCTCTACTCCGTTGTCTTCCAGAGCGTATTAATCGAGATATTCCCAAACCCACTTATGAGGCAGATCCTAAGTGTAAACACAAGTATTCTGTGAGTGAGCCAAATTCCGATTCAAGAGTGAGATACCCATTAAACAATTATGTGTCTACCTGTCACCTGTCAGAATCAAATAAGTCATTTGTATATCAATTATCTACTGTGTGCAAGAGGCCTTAGTAGATTCCCGCTAGAAAGATGCAATGAACGAGGAATTGAGATCGTTGAAGAAGATTGCTACCTAGGAAATAACTGACTTGCCAGCCGGAAAGAAATATGTGGGATGCAAATGGATTTATACAATGAAATACAAAGCAGATGGAATGGTAGATCGCTTTAAAGCAAGATTGGAAGCAAAGGGGTATACACAGAAATATGGCATCGACTACACTGATACGTTCGCACCAGTGGCAAAGATCAATACAGTTCGTGTTCTACTGTCCTTAGCAGCGAATCTAGATTAGCCTTTACAACAGTTCAATGTAAAAAATGCATTCCTCCATGGAGATCTAACTGAGGAGATTTAAATGGACCTTCCACCAAGCTGGAGTGATCCGAACATACGGAAACAAAAGGTATGTAGACTAAAAAAATCATTGTATGGGTTGAAGCAGTCTCTGAGAGCATGGTTTGGTAGATTTACCAAGTCCATGAGCGCATTCGGGTATATGTAGAGTAATTGGGATCACACATTATTCCTGAAACGCCGGAATGGAAAGGTTACAACTTTCATCGTATATGTGGATGATATGGTGGTTACTGGTAATGATCCTATTGAGCAAGCAGCCTTGAAAAAAATATTTGTCCACAGAATTTGAAATGAAAGATCTTGGTTCTTTGAAATATTTCCTTGGGATTAAAGTGTCGCGATGCAAGTTCGGGATATGTCTATCACAAAGGAAGTATGTTCTTGACCTGTTAAAAGAAACCGGTATGATGGCATGCAAGCCGGTGTCTACTCCGTTGGCCGAGGGAAAGTTGGGTATCGATCAAAACCAAGTACCAATTGATAAAGGGAGGTATCAAAGATTAGTAGGAAGATTGATGTATTTGGCTCACACTAGGCCGGATCTTGCTCATGCCCTAAGCGTAATTAGTCAATACATGCATAATCTAGGAGAACAACATATGAGTGCAGTTATGAGAATATTGAGTTATTTGAAAGGAAGCCCTAGCAAAGGAATTTTATTCCCAAAAAATGGACATTTTAGAATTGAGTGATATACGGATGCTGACTGGGCAGGATCAACGGATGATAGGCGCTCGACATCCGGGTACTTTACCTTTGTTGGGGGAAATCTAGTAATGTGGAGAAGCAAGAAGCCATTTGTTGTATCAAGATCAAGCGCAGAAGCCGAATTTAGAGGTATGGCACTCGGTATTTGTGAACTCTTGTGGCTTAAGTTTCTGTTACAAGATGTGGGGATCAAACATGGTTAGCCGATGAAGTTATTTTGTGACAATAAAGTTGCTCGTGATATTGCTCATAATCCAGTGCAACATGATAGAACCAAGCATGTAGAGGTTGACAAGTTCTTTATTAAAGAGAAGCTAGATAGCAAAGTCATTGAGGTTCCTCCCATAGGAACGAATGACCAAGTAACAAATATTCTCACTAAGGTGTTTTCTAGTGACAAGTTCTCCAGATTTCTAGACAAGTTGTGCATGTGCAACATCTATGCACCAACTTGAGGGGGAGTGTTGACTTATATTAAAATTCCTATAATTGTGGGATTCCTACCATATTTGGTTTCCTAGTTTAGGATGTAATTATTCTTTCCTTTATTCTGATAGGATTGTATATGGTTGTATAGCGCTGTATATATACCTTTGTTTTGAGATGAAATAATATTATTGAAAAGCATTCTTTCTTCTGTGATAAGGGCTCATTCCCAACAATACAATCTCATTTTCCTCTTGGGGAACGCCACTCTATTTAACAAGGAAATCAGATTTACCCAAAATTTCAAAGTTAACTTATCAATGTAAACGCACAATGGCTGAAAATAGAACTTCATTCTCCACCATCACACAGAAATTACATAGTAACCCAAAGGAATAAAGAAGAAACAACCTAAATTCAAAAGTCCAAACTCAACATCAACAATTCAACTATTTCTTCTTGCTACTGCTAGCCGGTGTCTCTTCTTGCCAGGTTGCTTGCCATTGCTTATCATAAAACGTCGTCTCTTCGAGTAGTTTCTTTAGGTTTTCAACATCCTCGTTCTTGCGGATCAGAAGCACTCCCCCTACAGCTATGAACAATAACGTTTTGCAGAAGAAATTGCCCATTTGGTCGACTAGGCCTACTCCAGTCAAGCTATCAACAAAATACGCCATGAAAAAACCTATCATAGCAGCACGACCTGCAGGAAACTCATAAAATAGCAGAAAATAAATTAGTTTTGAGTATTTCCTCTTCCCTCATTACGCTTATGTTAAAATAAGTGGATCCGAACAAACCGTTAAGTATTTCAGCTTCAGGTAAATGGTATCTCTTTATCCATGCCCACCAAGGTACAATGGACGTGTCAAAAGACACAGGGTTCCCATTACTGGATGATTCCGGGTTGTCCTGGAGCCATTTTCTCCTCCTGGCCTCTGAAAATGGCAATGCAAGGTGATGCATTAGAAAACAAGTATTTTTTGAATTATAAGGAAAGATAACAAGTTCAGATAACAAGTTATTTGTCAAAGATATGCTTTAAATCAAATGAATCACAGATTCTTTGTAAAATGAAGCCTTTGGAACTTCACAAAATTGTTCAGGTAAATACAAGGGTGTAAAAACATCTAACAGATGTTCCTTCAATCCTATTCTATTTGGAAATTGATGCTCTTCTGCAAAAAAGAATCAACAAAAGACTTGGCAACTTCATAGAAATTTCTTCATTTAAGTTTCAAAACATTTGGGGAAGAAAACCCATGAGTTTATTAGCTCTAAAATCAACATGCAAGTTCAGAAGTCAGATTAACCACTTGGGACTTGCAAATTCAGCAAATATCCCCCACATTCTACAAAAACACCCTCAACTCAATACTTCAACTACTATTCAATGTTCCTTATGGAGCAGGGCAAACAAATGAAAATTCTGATCTCAAAGTTTAACACGGAAAAAACAATCAATATGAAAAATCAAAATCCCATGCCAACTCAAACAGTTGCAATCAGAGCTAAACAAGAACAAGTGAAGAAATAGACAATTACAGATCAGAAGGAAAGAAACCCAGAACTTACCAGCATCAATAACAGCATCCCAATCGGTTTTTCCATTTTTCTCAAACTGCTTCAAATCCCAAGTCCCATTGACCCATCTCCCATCTTCAAATAAATTCACCACGCTTACCTCCTCAGCTGTTCCAGGTGATCCATTAGCCCCGGCAGAGCTCTCACTCTTCACCGGAACAGCCTCAGCGGCGGGCACGGGGACCTCGGGCTCTGCTTTGGGCTCCACGGCTGTGGCAACTGAGCCGAGAGCTCCAGCTCCATTCTCAGCCGAGGCTCTGATGGTGAAGAGAGGGTGGTTCTTGGGTCTGAGAGAGAGAAAAGGCTTGTGGGTCAGGAGGGGTTTGAAGTGTGATGAGGAAGGTGAGAGTGTTGGGAGATGGGTTGTGGGAGAAAGCAAGGCCATGGAAATGGACATTGTTTGGATTGATTTGCAGCAAAAGGGGAGGGAGGGGGTGTTGGTTGCTGCTGCTAATCACAACATGGTAGCTCTTCTTTTTCTTGGGCTATCCTCCTTCCTCACTCACTCCTCAGCCTTAGAATTGCCCAAATTCCAAATGGGCAAAATTTGTATTTTCTGCAGTATTTTTGTTATGAAAATACAAGTTGAAAAGTGTTTAATTTATAAAAACTAGTATATGCCCACACACATTCCACAAAGTGTGTGTTTAATTTTTTTTTTTTTTTTTTTTTTTAAATAAAATTGAAGGAAAGAGGAAGAGGGTGAGGGTGAGAGAAAACGTAAGAGTTGGGAGATAGGGAGAGAGATTTATTCTTTATTTTTTTTAAATTAGATATGTTAAATCACTTGTATGTGAGTTTTAAACAAAAAACAGCAAAATTTTATGGTGTCAAATTACGTTACTATCTTAACTTTTTTGTTGTGGAAGAAAACTAAATAGTATTTTCACTCTCTTTTGGTTGACAAATAAGGTTGTAAACATGAAAATTCTATAATAAATGAAACGAGAACACGTGTACAAGTAGTAGATTTGTATTGATTTGAATTTGTAGGTTACAATCAATGTTTACAACTTTCCTCTAATTCAGTCTTCTAATTTGATGTAGATGCATGATTGTTGATCCAAGGGTCGCAATGACTTGATCTCGGACAAACGGTTGAACAATTGCTTCAAGTTTTGAGCTTGAAAACAACTCGTGGATGATCTTCACCTTAAGGGTGCAGCAAAGGTAGTGTTTGATGCGGGATTTCGTTGCTTCAAGGGTCTTGGCGACTTGATCTTGAAACAAACGTTACTACAAATTTATAAGCTTGCAACAAAGTCTTGAAGGAATTGGCACGAGTGCTTGTTGATTCTTCAAGGGAGTGCTTCGGCTTTGGTGAAGAGAAAGCTTCGGCTTTGGTTGAATGTTCTTCGAAGAGAACTTTGGCAGCGTATTAGTCTTCAAAGGTTTGGCAGAGGTTCTTCTGTGTAGAGTTTTTTCCACTCCAACGCTTGTGGGAGGACCTTGTATTTATAGGCTTCTCAAAGCTTGCCTTTGGGATGATTTTAGGCATGTTTTGTGTCTTAATTTGAGCCACTTTACTCCTTTGGCCGAATTTAAGGATCTTGTAGCCTATTTTGTGAGCAATCTTCAATTCTTACTTGTTTTATGAAGATGCTTTGGCTTTCTTTCCAGTTTTAGGATCAATTTGGATTCCCTAGCCGAATTTAAGGGGAATTCTCCCTTATTGCCGAATTTTGGGGAAGTTTTATACTTCCTTTGCTTGACTTGTGCCACATGTCATTGATGACTTGTCCATTTGTGATGAGTCATATGCCACGTGGACCTTTGTGATGCACTTTTTGTATGCAATGAAATTTACATTTCTAAAAATGCCCCCACTTCAAGGCGCGTTGTAGGCATGTGCTTGTCACATGTAGGAAATGTGTTTTGAAGTCTTGCCATGTGAATGTTCTAATTCAAGGGTTGTTGAGACTTGATCTTGAATTAGATTGCTTCTTCAAGGGCCGTAGAGGTGTATTTCTTGAATTGGAATGATGAATTTCATCAAGGGGCTTGAGGCGTATTTCTCGAACAAAACAATTCTTCAAGGGCCATTGAGGCTTGGTCTTGAATAAAGGTGATGAATTTTGTCAAGGGCCATTGAGGTGTATTTCTTGAACGAAACATTTCTTCAAGGCCTGTTGAGGCTTGATCTTGAATGAAATGAAAATTTTCTTCAAGGGCTGTTGAGGCGTGATCTTGAAAGAAATGAAATTTGTTTCTTCAAGGGCCGTAGAGGCTTGATCTTGAAAGAAATTTTGAAAATGGATAAATCGGCACATACTAATTGTGTGTATTTGATTTCCCATAATCTTTGACAAAATATATTCGGCGCATTTTGAATTTTTCCTTGTGGTTGTAGGAAAACAAAAAAGTTTTTCTTCCTTTGATAAGAATCCTCTTTAAGTTTGGTAACGAGGGTGACTCCCTTCAAAGTGTTGGAAAGCTTTGGTGATTTCCTTCAAGGTTTTGGAAAGACTTAATGCTTGTCCTTGGGTAAGTAGGATGTGCATTTTTCTCTCCTTCTTTCTTCCCCAAGGCAAGGAGGAATTCTTTTTGTTTCCTCTTTTCTTTTCCCACGACAAGGAAGGAGATGTTTTGTTCCTTGTTTTGATTTCCATGGCAACGAGGACAACTTTCTTTCCCCTTTTTTTTATTTCCCATGACGAGGAAGGAGTTTTTCTTTCCCCTTTTGATTTCCCCACATCAAAGAGGTATTTTTCCTTTTCTTTGTTTTGTTTTGGGAAACATGTCATCTGATTTGCACGCCAGGTTTGAGATTGATTTCTCCTCTGGAAAATTCTGTAAAAATATGGGAAACGTGGCCTTATCCCTTGTCTTTTCAGGCATATATCGCATGCTACTAGGAAAAATCGGGAAAGCCTTCAACTTTGTATTTTCCTACAGCTGCGCAATTCTGATAGGAAAACAACTTCTGCGGGAATAACTTTGAAAACTAGAACGTTTGGCTTAGGGAAAATTATGAAATTTGGACACAACGATCCTCGGCCACTTAGCTTCCTTCTCCAATTGGTCTTGTATCAAAACTCCTTAGGAAAGTTGAATTATCACAAACAATGTCTTGCTTGTGCAGATTGGCTGAAACTTGCCACTTTTTGCTTGGAATTTGCTTCCTTCTTTTGGTTGGAATGTGCTTCCTTGTTTTGATTTTCCTTTTGCTATTTGGGTATGTATTTCCCTTATAGCATTAGGAAGCAATTGACCCTTATATATAGGACAATTGGGTGTATATTTTTTTCACAGTTGTATTCATTCACAGACTTATAGTCTTGGAAGTATAGATGTTGTCAGTCGTGTTTTGCTTCATGCAAGAAAATGTCTTTCTGGTGATCGAAACGATTGACCAGAGCAAGCCAGAGGGTGCGTTGGTCCTCCTCAGGAAAGGTACTCAGTCTGTAGTGCATCATGGATATGTCTTCGAATGAAGATCATTACAGTAGCTTTCTAAGCTTCATGGACAGGATTGGCATCGGTAGGTTCCTCAATGGTGGCTCTAATACCTTTTGCAGTAAGATAGAGTTTCATGTCTTAAACCCACTTTGGGTAATTTCTTCTTGATACTTCCAAAGCGGTAAAATCGAGCTTGTTCAAGTTTGACTTGTCCCTAAAACGGAGGGTACAATAAAATGTGGTTAGTCATATGGAAAGCCATAAACATACATCATAGAACATTCGGGTTCTATATACATGTATTGGTTTAATTTAAACATGAAAGCTACAAGTTTCATTGGTAAATTTTGAATGAAAACTTCAGGTTTCAAAGGCACTAAATATGAAACTACAGGTTCAATTTAGTTTTACGAACAATTAGTTCATAAATGAGAGGTTCCTGCAAGAACACATAATGCAATATGTTGATTTAAGTTTAGTGGATTTGAGTTGCTTCGGGAACTCAAGTGTGAGAGATTGGAGACTATGAAAGGATGTCAACAGTTCAAAGTAGAAAAATAAATTATTGAATCGTTAATGTTCAAAAGTGATCTCCAGGTCAATAATTTTGGATTAATTATCAGATTAATGGACTACATGTCAGTTTTAATTAATTCAATAGATCGAGACCAAATGAGGTCGATCGTGGAAGCAAAATAATGACAAACGGGTCATATTAGCTTTGGTTGGCAGTAAACCAAGTGATAATTAAATTAGAATTAATTAGCGTAAATCAAGGTATCCCAAAAAAATATTTGGGCATGATTTAGAATGTGGGGTTATATTCAAGATGATATTCCTTGGTGTATGATTTTCGTAGACGATATAGTGTTGATAGATGAAACTCATGAAGGAGTAAATGCGAAGCTTAACCCTTGGAGAGAAGTGTTGGAATCTAAAGGTCTTCACCTAAGTCAGTCAAGGACATAGTATATGGAGTGCAAGTTCAGTGCAAACGGAGGCTCAAATGAGTTGGGGGTAAAGATACCAAAGAGCAACCACTTTCCCTACCTAGGATCTATCTTGCAAAAGAACAAAGAGCTGGATATAAACCTCAACCATAGAATACAAGCTGGATGGATGAAGTGGAAAAGTGCATCCGGCGTGTTGTGTGACCGTCGTATGCCACTGAAGCTCAAGGAAAAATTTTATAGGCCGACCATGCTTTATGGCACGAAATGTTGGGTAGTGAAGCATCAACACATACATAAAATGGGTGTAGAGGAGATGAGAACGCTTCGTTGGATGTGTGGGCACACGAGAAATGATAAGATTAGGAATGAGAATATCCGAGGTAAAGTAGGAGTAGCTGAAATTGTAGGAAAGATGAGAGAAAATCAGTTATGGTGGTTTAGACATGTGAAACGAAGGCCTACTGACGCTCTGGTTAGAAGATGCGAATAAGGATAGAGGTTTAGGGCCTAAAGGGTAAAGGAAGACTTACAATGACTTTGGAAGAGACTCTAAGAAAAGACTTAGAGTACTTGTATCTAACGGAAGACGTGACACATAACTAAGCGCAATGAGATTCTAGGATTCATATAACTGACCCTACTTAGTGGGAAAAGGCTTTGTTGTTGTTGATTTAGAATGTGAGGATGCCAAAAATTGGCATTAAGTCAAAAAAAATAACACAGCCCAACCAAAAGTGGGCTGGCTGTGATGTGGGGTCGGGTCGTGGGAGGGTTGCAAGCCTCTGGGGCGTGTGGTCTGGGTGAGCCCAACAGCAAAAGCTGCTGGTTTGGGCCAAAAACAAGGGACGGGGCAAGCCCAGTAGCATAAGGCTACTGATAGGTTGGGCTGGGGACACGTAGACGGGTCCAAGAAGAGCTTCAGACCTTCTTAAGAGTTCGGCTGAGCTGTAGGCTCATGTAACCCTACCAAGCCAAAGGCTTGGCGCGTCCGTGTAGGCGCAACAAAGCCCAAAGGGTTGCTGCCATGGTCCCGACGTCGAGACGACGTCGTCCTGGTGGCGTGCTACACATTGCTGGGCTACAAGCCAACTGTGGTGGTCAGCGATGGTGTCAATGGCGGCGAGCCACAGCCATGCAGCATAATTCCCATATTTTTTTTTGTTTTTTTTTTTTTTTTTTTTTTGACTTTTCTAGGGTTTGTGAAAACCCCAAATTGCTTCTAATTTATTTATATGCTTTGACTCACAAATTTCACATAGAAAAATAATAATTGCATAATGCATGAAACGTGTGTGTGTGTGTGTGTGTATTAACAAATATATGAATCATATACAATATATCTATCGGAAAGAAAATATAAATATAAGGGGTTCATACATCATGGAGAATGCTTTCATGCTTCGTGAACGTTTCAAATATCTTATTTATTTTAAGCGCATCTGATTAGCAGAAAACAAATAAAAACCTTTGAATTTTGTAGATGAAAGCATCCTCCTACAATCCTTTAGTTTCTCAGCTTCTAGCAAGAGCATGCTGATAACGTGTTAAGCCTATTTGACTGAACTGTATTTAGGACTAGAGAGAGAGAGAGGCCGGCGGCAAGAGAGGGAAGAGAGAGATTTAATTATGAGGTGTGTGTTGTATTAGTCCATTGTGCCTTTATTTGTAGTGGTATGATATGTTAAATCCTTACCCTAATAGGATAAAATCTACTAAGGAGAATATTCCAAAATATCCCTAAATACACTAGATTTACACAATCATATTCGTGTTCTAAATATAATTGAAACAAAAATGGGTGTAAATATCATTACTTTCTTAAAATTGTAAAATAGGATGTAGAATTTTTACATCTCAAATTAAATTAGAAGATACCAATAGTCCCTTGTGTTTTAGCAGGTGGCCACTTGGCGAGACAAACCCGTGAGGGGCCTTATCTCACCAAACTATTTCAACGTCAGAATTTTATACTTTCTTGGGGAATTTTCTTTCCGTGGACAACTTTCCCAGGAAAGTAGAACATTTCCCGAGAAAATATCCACTGTTTCCATCGACGCCAAAACCAAACAAAATTAAGAAAACTCTTTTGAGTTGTGAATCTTGATCATGGGTGGTGATTCTCCATTATCAGGTAATAAATTTTCGTCTCAAATATTAATGCTTTGATTATCGGCTGTGGATTTTAGTCATGTCATATGAATGATTGAATTGTGGCCTGGTTTTTCTGTTTGTATATTTTCATGGGAATCCTATCAATGTGCTGAGAAAATGTCAAAAGAATTTGTAATGTCTTTAAGATTAGAATAATCCTTGTGATTAGAAATGCTAATCTTAAAATTAGTAGTTATGGGTGAGGAGAAAAGAGAAAAAGGCATTAAGTTTCACAAGAAAAATCTTGGTTTGGATAATCTCATGTAAAATTAAAAGGATCATGCTTGCTTGTAAAGCCAACAATATGGTTTGGATAATCATGTCAATATTAGAGCAAACACAAAGGCAAACCCTTGGAAATACCCCTTTATCAATGAAAAATAGACACAATGTAACTTTATTGCATTGGAAAAAATTATGCCGTGGACCTTTGAAACAATGTTTGTGTTGCCGGGACACCCGAAGGGCCGGCCATATGTACCCCGGAGGAAAGCAAGAATGTGGATGGCCTGCATATCAGTGATCAAGGGAACCCCACTTGTATTTACTTAGGACCTGTTTGATAGAGACAAGAAGGAATGTATATGGAGAGGGGTCGAGAAATGAAAGAGAATGTAGGAAACAAAAACTAGAAGACTTTGCTTATACATCTGTTTCATTTCCTTCCACCACCCTTCCTCCACTTTCGTTCATCCGTTTTTTCTCCTTTGTATTTCTCCTCTATTCCTACCAAAAAGGTGAAAACTAAAAACTAAAAACTAAGAGTGAAACGGTTATAGATTTTGTGCATACTATGCATGTTCCCTTCAGTTGGACTTTGTTTTTGTCAGACCTTCAGTTGTAATCTTGTATGTGTTTAGCATGAAAATGCTGCTCAATGTTTCTTTCATTGCAGAAACGAGATCATTAGATAATCAATTTGACTGTGAAGATGTAAATGAAGCATGTTTAAAGGAAGCGAAGGGAAAGAGACTATGGAAGAAAGTTAGGTATCAGCTTATTGAATACCATTCATTGCCTGGTTTTTTAAGGGACAACGAGTTCATTCTGGGTTATTACCGATCAGAATGGCCATTGAAGCAGGTGTTTCTAAGCATCTTCTCCATTCATAATGAGACTCTTAATGTCTGGACGTAAGTACTCTAGTGCCTAAAACTTATTACCAGTATACAATCCAATGGTTATTTTGTTTTCTGAAGCTGCGTGTCTCATTTTAAATAACATTGTTTGCTGAGAAATTTAAGACCGTTGCTTTTAATCATTTTTCACATTTTTTGTAGGCATTTGATCGGGTTCTTCCTTTTCCTTTTCCTAACAATATACACAGCAACAAAAGCTCCAGACCTCATGGATCTGTCTTCCCTGCAACGTTTGTCTGACATGATTAGAAGAGCCGATTTGCACAAAATTCATCCAGAATTGTTGAATTGCCTCCCTTCACTAGCTTTTCCATCTATGGATTTTCTCTCCTCAGTTTCAGGGAATATAAGGGAACTTCTCGCCAATTGCTTGCCTGACCGGTTCTCCCACACCAATCAAACAGAGAATTCTGTTCTGGTATTATCCTGCTCTTTGATTAAAAAATGCAACTCTGATGCAAAGATGTCTTTTCGAGGTTTTCAAATGCTATTGCACGCTTTTCCTTCCCTTTATATGCATGAAATTTTTACCGAGTTATCTGGTATACATATTTTTTCTTTGAAATCTTTTCAATAAAATTCGGTCTACATACCCTACGATAAAATAATTTTTAGTTGGAAATCCTTTTGTTTTCATGTTTCCCAGCCTTATGTTTGCTATTTGTTCAATAATTGCAGCATGGAGTAACAGATGACGTGATGAACATGGTGGCCCCCCTTATGAATCGATCCATAACAAGGTGGCCCTTCTTTGCATTCCTAGGTGGAGCCATGTTCTGCTTGCTAGCCAGCAGTACATGCCATCTCCTTGCTTGCCATTCGGCGCGCCTTTCCTATATAGTGCTCAGATGTGATTATGCAGGCATCGCTGCACTCATCACAACCTCATTTTACCCTCCTGTCTACTACTCCTTCATGTGCAACCCCTTCTTTCGTAACCTCTACTTAAGTTTCATAACAGTGCTAGGTATCACCACCATTATTTTCTCCCTCCTCCCATTTTTTCAAGGACCCAAGTTTCGTGTCTATCGTGCTTCTCTCTTCTTTGTGATGGGTGTGTCAGGTGTCGTGCCTTTAGTTCATAAGCTCATAGTGTTCAGGAATCAGCCAGAGGCCATCCAGACTACCGGGTATGAGGTGTTAATGGGGGTTCTTTATGGACTAGGGGCATTGATTTATGCTACAAGGGTACCAGAGCGGTGGAGACCGGGGAAGTTTGATATTGCTGGCCACAGCCACCAGCTTTTCCATATTTTGGTTGTGGCAGCAGCTTACACTCACTACCGAGCCGGTCTACTGTACCTAAGATGGAGGGACTTGAAGGGTTGTTAGCTTGTATTGAGATAGGACCAACACTGGAAAATATTATACAAAGGGTAATTTCTAGCCCTTCTCTGTTGGATTTGGAGGTATTAGCTAACTTTTTCCTTTGGCCAAAATAAAATACACTGTTTTTGGTCTGAAATTTGTACATTTTCCTTTTCTTAACCTTCCAGCATATCTAATTACAAGTTTGGTGGAAAGTGAAATACCTCTTTATACTGTTTGAAACCTTGCAAGCATTTTCCAAGCGAAAAGATTTCTGCACACATCTTTTCTCCTTCTGTAAGTCCTTGCTTATTTTTGTCAATGAATTCTCGTTTGATGTACTCAATTCAACTGCCATAAATAAGTCAGGGTGTACAAGGCGAGAAAATAGTTGTGTGGAAATCACTGGACGATGCAATCAAGTCTTTTTTGGATATTTGTTCAAGTTTCAAGGGTTTTGTAAAAAGAAACTATTTTAGATTTTCACCACACATACAAATTTGACTGCAATTTTCTCTTTTCCTGTCAAAAAAAAATAAATTAGAGAAAACTAGAGCTATTTAAATCTAATTTTATTTAAATCGGTGAGGAAGGAATCGAATTTGAGTTATCTTTCAACATTATAGCCATCAAGATGAAGCTTACGTCTAAAATCAAGGCTATGAAACTTGAGTCAAATATCATAGTGATTATGTTACACCGTCATATAAAGAGCCTCCGTAGCCAAATGTTATTTATAATTTGGTGATTGATATCTTCATGATTATTATAGCCAAACAGTTGGACTTTTACCGCTTCTCGTACTTGGTATTTTTTTTCTTCTTTATTTGTGAGTAAAAGGTCTTAGGTTTTGATTTCGTAGATGACGAGTGTAAATTTAATATCAATTTATTTTATCACTTTTTAGAGTAAATATAAAAAATTGGGATTTAAGCCCTTGTTGTGAAGTCTGTTGAGATTTAGGCCCAAAACTAAAATTTCATCAACTCTCCATTATTTGCTAATAGAAAAAGGCTCGCATGTGAGATTAAAAAGATAAAGTTAGCCTCACATGTAGCCCCATGTGCTAACAATTAATAGGCTTTGTTTTAACCTAATATGTGTGGCTCATGTGCTAATAATTAACGGAGAGTTGACGAAATTTTCAATTGGCCTAAACTGTAACAGACTTCATCACAGGGGCAATCTTTCAATCACCTTATCAAGACGGAGACTAATAATCCAAGCAGGCCAAAAAATTATTGGGCTCGAATTTCCTATGCAATGGCTAAACATTTTAGAACCCAAAAACCAAACGAGCCCACTCCATATTGGTTTCGATATCTTCCTCTTCCATTCGGTTAACGAACGACCGCTCGAAAACCATCAATGGAGGTGGCCACCACAGCTTCCAGCTTCGCGCTCCACACGCGCATGTTAGCAACGCCAACCATTCCCCGAGCCCTAAACACCACCCACCCCCATCCGTCGTCGTCTCGCTCCCTTCCCAGGGCTTCCCTCTCCACCAGCTTCCTCTCTCCCTTCGCGGGCAACAGCCTCTCCTCCGACTTCTCCGGCCACAAGCTCCGTCCTTCCTCCCTCAATCCGGCGTCGTTTCGTGGCTCCAAACCCAAACGTGGCGTCGTCACCATGGTACTCCCCCCAATTACCTCTTCACTCTCATTTTACTGATTCTTTCGATTTAGAAGAAAGGTTTCAATCCAAATTTATCTGGATGGAATTTGAGATTTTGGGTGATGTTGGTTTCGATTATTGGGTGAGTGAAGTTTGAATTTTGGAATCGAATTGAAATTTGTGTGTTTAGGTTATTCCATTTCAAAGAGGAAGTGCATGGGAGCAGCCGCCTCCGGACCTGGCATCATATCTGTACAAAAATCGAATAGTGTACTTGGGCATGTCACTTGTTCCTTCGGTGACGGAGTTGATACTTGCCGAGTTTCTCTACCTTCAGTACGAAGACGACACGAAGCCCATTTACTTGTACATAAATTCCACTGGAACAACCAAGGTCAGCAGTCGAGACCCTTCATTTATTTTGCGCTAGCTTTAGTTTTATTGCCTGCTTGTTTCACACATTGGCATCTTTGAAGCACAACCAAAGTTAATAATGCACACCCGTAATTTAAATATTAAGTCTTGATATTAGGAGATAATTGGAATATGACTGGTCCGATGTTCGTTGATTGTAAAAAGGTAGGTCTGGGGAGGGTCGTATGACAAAATAGCATCAATGCTGTTGTAACTTTTGTTGGGATGTCCATGTATTTCTCCTATTCATATGGTATGGGTCAGTCCATCAGTTGGTAGTAATTAGAGAGTATTTATCGGTAAATACAGGAAAATAACTTGTGTGGGAGTTTGGTAGTAGTACTGATATATCTCAAGCCAGCAGTTGCTTAGATGTTTGGTGTTGGTGCTAGATTTAGTTGTAGTAGCATTAATGGGATTTTTTCAAATTTCCAATATATTAAAATGGTAGTTCTGATACGATCATAGGCGATGCCAACTTATGGTGGTTGCAAAGGAGAAGGTTTGTGGTGCAACTATGGTGTTTGTGAGATTGTATGGTAATGTCTTCATTGGTAGCAGCAGTATTATCATCCGATAATCTTCTTTAGAAAGAAGACTGTAGTTAAATAATGTGTAACTTGTAACTACACTTTCAATTTTCTCTTATCCTTTATAATTTTGGGTTGCGTTTGCGTGACTTCTTCCTCTGTTGTAACTGTAATTATAATTCAAGTTCTTTTGCGGTAGCCATGCTGTTTAATCAATTTGACAGTAGTTGTCTTAGGATAGATAACTTGCTACTTGAGTTGTAATCCTTTTTTCTTTCGCTTTCTACTTTGACCGAAATAAGGGTGCATTTACTGTGAACAATGAAGATTTTCAAAAATGGCACCTTGTTTGTTTTTCTTCTTTTATTCCATATAAAGATGTTCATTTTATATGACTCTTATCTTGTATTCTTCAGGGCGGTGAGAAGTTGGGTTATGAAACAGAGGCTTTTGCAATATATGATGTCATGAGGTTATCCATCTTACGTTCTTCTGTTATTTCATGCATTTTGATTATATTATCGTGTTGATCAGTTCTAGTTTGTATTCACTGAAAATTAAATATGATCTGAATTTTTGCCCTAATGGTTAAACTTAATTTCTATTCACTGCAGGTATGTCAAGCCACCTATATTTACTCTTTGTGTCGGTAATGCTTGGGGAGAAGCTGCCTTACTTTTAGCTGCTGGTGCAAAGGGAAACCGTTCTGCTTTACCCTCATCAACAATCATGATGAAGCAGGTTTGATCTTTATCACTAATTTGTTGAGTTTCATGACAGTGTATTATCTAATGTGTTTCCTGATTTTTACTGTGAAGGCTGGGATTTGTACTTTTTATCTGGTTCAGTGGAACTTATACATGTATTAAATTCTTCCCTGAACTTTTCTCTTCTTTCTTTATCTCTCTGTAGCCGATTGCAAGGTTTCAAGGCCAAGCAACAGATATTGAACTCGCAAGAAGGGAAGTGAGGAATGTTAAAGACGAGTTGGTAAGATTATTGGTCACAAACATATTTCTTCCCATTCTTCACTCTGTTCTCATTGACTAGTTTAATTGCTGGTTAGATGTTTATGATTTCTCATAATTTTCAAAGAATGGTAGAGATTTTCCTTTAGCTCAGTTCATTTCTATTCTTCCATTTTCTCTTTTCTGTAGCAGGTGTGATATGTTTTCTATCTTGGATGTGTATTGATTTTTGGAATTTTATATTAAACAAGGAATTAGTTTACTCTGTGTACAAGTTCAAAAAATAGCTCAGGTGTAATAATTTATGGGAATTTAAACGAAAAGAGGAAAAAAGAAAGACTTAATTAACTCCAGCTTCTACTTCACAGTCCTCATCTATGGGTTCCGGGATACGACAGGGATAATTTCCAAAAATTTGGATATGGATACGGCAAGGACAGTAATAAACTCTTAAATAACAATAATCATAAATTAACAATAATATAGCTTAAATATAATAAATGACACAAAATAATATAGATAGAAGGTGCTGGTGCAGCAAATCTAAGAAAGAAGGTGAATAGAGTCAGTTACAGTACACTCTTCTAGTCTCCTCATCTCATTCAGTTCTAGGAGCTTTCTCAGGCTTTCTCCTCTAGTTCCACAACAAAGTAAAAAACGCTAGGTCCCTGTTTGGTTTTCATACAGAGAGAGAATAGGGAGATGGTTGGGTCTTTAACATATCTTTTTAATACTATAATTTGACACTACAGTTTTCAAAACTAAGATTTGACCCATGTAGTCTTCAAATAATTACAAACTGATAACTGTATCCTAACCGTGTCCCAGCTGTATCCAGAAGCAAATGGTCAATAAAATCAAAGGACATTCCAAAATACGTATTGTTTCATGTCCTACGCAAGTCATGTCCATTCCAGTGTTAGACACTGCACACCCCTGAGAGTAGAAATTGACATGGAGGGATGGAACAAATCTATAGATCAAAAGAGAAAGAACTAACACAATCTTCTACATGGAGAGGAGTCCCCTTTTTCCTTTTAAAGTTAGCTTATTGTAAATTGTTATTCTTGAAGTGAGTACACAAATGACTAATTGTGGTATGTTTTGTGAGTATAGAAGTGATAAATTGTATAGAACTTTGCATTTGAGGGTAGAAATTGACTTACATACCAACAAAAGAAGTGCATTAGGTCACCTATCAACTCAGTGTTTTTTTTGTCTGATTTATGTTTTAGGTTAAGCTCTTCGCAAAGCATGTTGGAAAGTCAACTGAGCAAATTGAAGCAGACATTAGGCGTCCAAAATATTTTAGTCCAAGTGAGGCAGTTGAATATGGCATCATTGACAAGGTATTTCAAATAGAATGAGTTTATACGTTTTAGTCTAACTCATAACAAACTTATGTCATCCATTTTCAAATTAATTTCCAGGTATTGTACAATGAAAGGAGTACTGAAGACAGGGGAGTTGTCTCAGACCTTAAAAAAGCACAACTTATTCCATAGGAAGACTTGGAATTCTTATCAGAAGGAATACTAAGGTACAGGGCAATAACAAGCTACTGTCAGATTGTATGTTATGGGATGATTCATTTCTGTTTTTTCATTACATTGAAATTTATTTACCATATGCTAATGTTGGAGTATGAATCTCAAAGTTCCATTGTACTGTAGTCAGCAATTGTCCTAAGCTTTCTGGACTTATTAACGATGCTTATGATTAGTAGACTTTTTACATTTTAAGTTCTGGTTATTTGATAAAGTACTCCCCTTTCCCTCAGCCACACCAACCCCTGGTGAGGTTGGAAAACTCCATGTTCTTGGATGATACCATATAACATCGTACCACAATATCGGCATTTTAGTTCTCTTTTTAGCTAAGATGGAACCGCCTCATATGTTATGGTGCGATGGCCATAATAATCTGAAAATCGTAGTATGGAAGAGTAACTGGGTTTTTGGATCGATACTTTTTGTTGACTAGGAAATTTCTCTCTCTGGTATCATTTCTATGCCTTCTCAAAATTTCACTACTCACATTCTCTCCCGGTTTCAATTCACAATCACTCCGTTGTTCTAGTCTGAGGACAAGTTGGTTCTGGAATTGCAAAGTAATTGCTTGTTCTTTTCATATCCATACCACCTTTACCACTATTTCTCCGTAAGATTCAGTAAGGAGACACTTGGCAGAGGTGCTGGCTAAAGTTGTGGGTTGACGCTTGCTTTACAGTTTATATTTGCCTTTTTTTGTTTGTTTATTGGTAAATTTGGGAGTGAAGATGACTGATGTGAGGATTTTGTGGACAGTATCTTTCATTGCTTGTAATTTTGGTTTCATCTCTGACAGCATCACCTTTTTGCCCTTTCCCCTTGAACCCAATTTACAAGTGTAAGAGAGAGATGTTCGGAAGTAGAAGATCTGGGGATATGAACCGTACGCGTACACATATTTTAGTGGATTGTATCTACAGTTTCTTTTCCATTATTTGCTCTCAGTGGCTGCCCCATTTATGCAAGTAATGTCCATTTTTAGCCCAATTTATTGTGAAAGTCACTTTCTTTGAGTTGGAACTCCCTTCTGGAGCCATGATGTAATCATTGTGAACAAATTAGTTAATACGTGTTTAGAAAGTTTGCGTCATTGTAATTGAGGTACAAATCTGTTATTAGTGGGTTCGTGAATTTTGTCTTGCCCATTGTTACGTAATTGTGTTAAAAATTCTGGATCAACGAGCTTAGGTCAGAGACTATGCTTTTGTCTAAGGTGCTAATTTAAAAGTAGCTGTTGTCAAAACAGCACAAATTGCCCATATCCATGCAGCAAATGCTAAATACTTTAATCAAAGACTAGTTGATGTCAATGAACTCTGTTCATGCAGGTAAGTTTACATGTTCTAAATTTGTGTTGACGATTGTATGTCTCATTGTGTGTTGTGCATTTAAACTTGTGATTTCAGATCAACTTTTTCAGATTGAAGTTTATGCGGTGATTGTCTTCGAGAATGCTCGGGCAAGAGTCGCACCATGCACGGGAAAATCTGAGCATCCAGCTTCCAAGTGGTAACACATTTTTCAGTGCGGCAAAGGAATGCATAATACATAGCTTAAATTGTATCGAGCACAAAGAAGCATGTGTAGAACCAGTTGAAAAACATGAGGCAAGTGTTTTGCTTTTTAATTTTTATGTACACTCGGTGTTGGTGTTGTTAAAGATGTTGGTCGATTTCTGATTAAATGAAAACCAAATTTTCGACGAAGAAAAATACTCTTTCTTTAATCATCTGCATCGCACGTATGAAGGTAGCATGTTTAATTACGATTAATGGTTTAAGTTAATGAAGGAAATGATTAACAACTAATCTCATTTTACATACTTTAAACACGTTACACATGTTAAAGTGCTCACAAACACAGCACACAGAAACGGTGTCTGGTGTGCCTGGAACAAGGCAAATGGATGGCAAGGATGAAGGATCACCTAATCCCATATGCTATTGCCTCACCTCTCCTCACCTTTTGTTATTAACT
Organism: Pyrus x bretschneideri; assembly: GCF_019419815.1. Taxonomy (NCBI): domain Eukaryota; kingdom Viridiplantae; phylum Streptophyta; class Magnoliopsida; order Rosales; family Rosaceae; genus Pyrus; species Pyrus x bretschneideri. The sequence continues at coordinate 1,918,665 of NW_025999657.1, forward strand.
TATTACCATATCATAATTTCAAATCAGAAAAAATCAAACTCGAAACCCTATTCTTCTCGCCACTCGACTCCAACGCGGAGATGGATTCTCTTCATTTCATCAACATTTTCAAATAAAGTTGTCTTGTATTGGTTGGTTGAGGCCAAACGGGTCAAAATCTTAAACGCAATTTGCTATGGGAAATATAAGTGCTCCTTCTCTAATCTTAAACTTTGACACGCAATTGGTCACTGGAGAGTCGGTCTGAATCTGATAGACCTGCCAGCCGGCAGTGCGTTACAACCAAACATGATGATGGCTTTGGTGGGTTTCAATTAATCCACGTATTTGTATCCCATAGCTCCCGGTATTTGACCCAAAACGCCAATTACATTCTCTTGGATCATGTACTAGTTTCCAATTGAAATTGACCACTCGAGTTATTATCCGAATGAAAATTAAGTTTTTCAACTTTTTTTTTTGAAAATATAAATCGTTAAATTGATTAAAAATTGTTAATTTTTCTATTTTAAGATTCAAAACCATTTTATTCAATTTTCCATCAATTTAGGTCACGTGATTTGCATGTGGCATACTTTGGAGAGTGATACCACAGTTTCCAACATAACTGCAAAAGCAATAACTCGAAAAGACTAAGCTAAACAACTAAAAAAATATATCCAAAATACCAAAATCTAGCATAAACCACATGACCCTGCATAGCCCAAAACCCTAAATGAATCCATAACCTTAAATCATAACCATCACCACAAATTGAAGCCACGCATCCATTGAACGCATCACATCTAGCCGTGAAGAACATATAGAACAAAGGAAGGATGTAGAGAAAAGTCAATCCCCAATTATTCAACTCCACATAATAGCAAAAAAGAGTTGCGTAATAGTGATTAGTTGTCGACAAAGTTGGCCAAAAATAAGGAGTGAGATTCTCTCCCTCCAAATCCCCTCCCCTCCAACCCCCTCCCCTCCAACCCCCTCCTCTCTCACTTCCCTCTTTTTCTTTCTCTATAAAGAAGTCAACACAAGATGTTGACATGGCTTAAATTGTGACCATTTAAATAGGAGGGGAATGGAGAAGAGAGGAATTTGGAGGAGAGAGAATTCTTCTCCCAAAAATAAATGAGCAAGTATCACATTGAAGTTCTCCAAATCGGCGCTAGAAATAAAGCTAGAGGAAACAAAAAACTTAGAGAACAGAGAAGGGTTGGAACGAGGGATGAGCAAAATAGAGGTGATTGTGTATTGAAAATTAAGCATAGTTCAGACTATGTCATCACAACATACTTGTTATTTGCTGCTACAAAATTTAGAAACAATCCTTCCCCTCTTGGGAAGCTTTGGTTTTTTTTCTCTCACCACCAATGATTGTAAATTATCTCTCTCATTACGCGATTAATTACAACCATATAGAGGTGATCAATTACACTATTAAATTTCTAATAATTCGCACACAAGTTGCAAAATTATTGGTTTTCGGCCAACCTACACAACTAGGGAGAATGGTCCCAAATGTAATGATAGTTTAAGAACACCTTAATTAAACTTGCAGATTCAAGGAACGAGAGAAAAAGTTCAGCTAGGCTATCTGTGAATCTATAATATTCCCTCCACTAACACATAGTAGTATGTTTTTATACATCCTTTATGCTAAGACCAAGGCTGACTAGATAGGACAACACTATTTAAATTGGTCGTATTTCATGTTTGATGAACTTAATAATGATAAGACGAGGCTTATTACATTAGGCAGATGTCTCACTCTGAAAAGGAGGCAAGTCTCCTTTTCAGAATGAGACTGTTGGACAAGAGATACTCTTGTTACTAATTTACTACATGGCAAATGTGTATTAGACTAGTGGTTCACTTTAGAACATGCAACACCATTTATTAAGCATGTGTCACAATTAAAACTATATCTTAATTGTAAGAGAAAATATCTCCTGTAGAATGAGACTGGTGTCAGTCCCAGCCACCAAAAAAGATCAATATCGAAGGTCCCAACTCCCACGTTCAAGTACACGTTATCAATCTAATCCAAAACTCCAGAGCTCTCTTATTTCTTTTGCACGCTGTAGTTCCAAAGTGGAAGAAAAAGGTATGTACCAACTCAGCATGCACCCTCCCCCTGCCTCGACTATAAATATTGGTAGTACGATACCTTTGCTCTCACAACCCTCCTAAACTCATTTGCTTAATCTATCTGATTATCGTCTTACTTTTCGTAATTAACTTACTTGCACTGTTTAGGAAAAACTGTTTCATACAGAAACATGGAGTTTTTCCTTAAGCACATAACTTGGTTTCTTTGTATCATGGTACTCTTGCCTGCTCTATGTACCTCCCAATACACATATGTATCCTCTAGGGCAACCTATTATGGTAGCCCAGATTGCTATGGGAACCCAAGTATGTATAGCCTACTCACTATATATATTATATCTATATGTGTGTATGTATCGTAGTTATGTTGCTAGAGCATTAATCGAGTAGAATCGTGTTTGAGCATATGATTTTGATTGATGGTGTGATAAAATAACATGTCAGCTTATCATGAAATAGAAATATATTGAACGTATACAGTAGGATAATGTTCTCTTACCAGACTTGTATTAACAGAAGCATGTTGACGTTGCTAGAATGTGAGCGTACTCACACTCATATTCTAAATAACTTCAACATGATTAATGATTTAGATTCACTGTCCATCAACATGTCCACGTTGGTTAATTTGTTTGATAGCCTAACAACAGAACATTTGCATGCATGCACTATAGTATTTTTGCATTATGGTATATATTCACGACGGTATACTGTTGCAGCTGGAGCTTGTGGGTATGGAGAATATGGAAGAAAGGTCAACGACGGTCAAGTATCCGCAGTTTCTAGGCTGTACAGGAATGGAACTGGCTGTGGTGCATGCTACCAGGTACATCGACTTCCTCAAAAAATTTCAATAATTTAGTATGTGAACAAGTGATAATCATGCTGATTAGCACTAAGAATAAACAATTAATCACGCCTGCTGCCTTCATTAAAGTATAATTAACTTGCTTTGTTAAGTATAGTAGTTAATTTTGAGTGTGGCTTTATCAGGTGAGGTGCAAGATCCCTCAGCATTGCAACAGTGATGGGGTAACTACGGTGGTGACAGACCACGGCGAAGGCGACAGAACTGACTTCATCTTCAGCCCAAGATCTTATGCAAAGTTGGCAAACGGTCCAGATTCATCTGAAGTTTTATTTGCTTCCGGTGTCGTTGAAATCGAATACAGAAGGGTCGCTTGCAGGTTCTCTGGTCACGGACTTGTTGTGTTCAAAGTCCATGAAGGCAGTAAATATCCATTTTACTTTGCCTTAGTCATTCTGTATGTACCTGGGATATATGACATCACAGCAGTTGAGGTTTGGCAGGTAAAAATTCAAGGCCAACTCAATATTTGAAATGCAAATTACCATGGTGTTAATATAGCACATATGCATACACTATTTCAACTGTATTTACACGTCATATTGTAAATCCCATCTCTAAAACAGGTGAGACTCGCTAATTCAAGTGATTGATCATTCGCACCTCTATTATTAGTACGAATGAGGAATATATGATATACAACGTGATTCAAAAATGAATAGCGACGTTCTTTTGACAAACTGTCTGAAAGTAAAATTATTTCGTGAATGTGATTTGTGTAACATTACACACGTGATGACGAACAAGTTTTTCCTTTGTTGGGGCAGGAGGATCGCCAGCAATGGAGGCCAATGAGGAGAGTATATGGAGCAGTGTGGGACCTCCAAAACCCACCAACTGGTGCCCTTTCCTTGAGGTTCCAAATAGTGAGTGGCAGGGCAACTGCAGAGGTGGACTGGATGCAGGCAACCAAAGTCATCCCTGCTGATTGGGAGGCTGGGGCTGCATATCCGTCAGACATTCAGCTCGATTAGGAGGGCATTAAATTAATTACAAGTTTAAAATAATTAGAAGTATTAAATATTGTATGATGCTGGTTAGGCAGCAGTGCACTTAGCTTTGGTTTGCCAAGAATTTGTGGGAATTGTGTACCTTCAGTTGGTGAGGATATAATATGAATGAATAAAGTTCCACCTTTTCGGTCCTTGAATATATGATTAAGCTCCTTTATAAACAAAGTTTGTTTTTTGTATTTATACTTTATTGGGTTGTTAAATGAAATGCATTCTCATTACCAAAAAAGGAGTATTGTCTGTTTCTGCTTTCCGAATTTGAATTTTTTAATCTTTCCTTCTATGCATTTCTGGTTTAACAGACATACTCCTTTGAATGTAGAAATTGATTCGGAATTGCCGTTTGTTTTGAATTGTTGAGGGTGCAGACCCATTTTATGCCATTGCAGGTGGCTTTTGTATGAGTTTCGTATCCCTCCACGAATTAATCGACATGTTTTTCCGCTCTCAGAGTAGTCTGTAGTTGTTTGGAGTAGTCTGGTTTAGTTTGATTTAGCATAGTTTAATTTAGTTTTGCTTAGTTAGTTATGTCGTCTTGCCTAGCGAGTGTTGTGGCCTCACTGCAACAATAGCTGGATATGGTTTTCGCATTGAGCGATGTGTTATGTGGTCTCATTTACCTACGATGACTTTATGTGGTCTCACTTCCGTGATGACTTTATGTGGCCTCGTTATTCAATGGTGACCTTTTTACAATTGCTGATACAAGTCTATTATACCTATCGTCTTATGACAGTTTTGCATGGATGGTTTGTGAAGTTTACATACGTGTGCTAGCTGCTTAGGGGTTTACTATATTGTCTTGTTTGAGCAAATTCACCTCCAGACCATTTTCTTAATCACTGGAGTTTTATACCCAATTGACACCTATGTATTGTTTGAGATGATTAATAAAATATCAATCTATTGTTGCTTGTCCCAAAAAAAAAAATATATATATATATTCGGTATATATATTCGGAACTGCTGTAGGTAAACTGACTTCCTTTCTTTTGACAATACTTGAGTCATCTTCGCCATTGGAGCTAAATATAGCTCGTGTCATTTTAGCCTTGAATATTGTAAAGCTAAATTTTTTTTTAATTCAGTTATTCTGAGCTATACTTTGGCCTTCTCAATATTGTATTATTTTTCAGTATATTTGGAATGTATATTGTTACCCAAAAAAATGGAAATACATGTACATCAAAATTATATATCTTTAGAGCCTATATTTAAAATAAGCTTTTAGTGTGCGTGGCACTTATGAATCTTAATCATTTCTCAAATATGGTTTTCAAATGAAACATGTCGGCTCGAGAGCAACTCTCTAGATTTTCGATGAGATTTTGTCGACGTGATACTACACTTCTTATCCTTAGCTTCACGTGTTAATAAATGGCGTGCATTGAGTTTTATGTCTCACCACTTTATCTGCTTTCTTTGCATTTTCTGTCATCTTGTAAAATTTGTCGACCAATTTTGCAATGTATGACAACTCTGAGTTCAATTCCAACTTGGAATCTGGAAGGGAAGAGCCGAGACAGCCGAATCATAAAAGAATAGGAAGAGAAATTGGCCATTTTCCATTTAGCCAGCCATTGGAGATTGGGTTTAGTGAGCATAATATAATGGGTGGAATGTCCAGCCACAATTTGCTTAGAATTTTAATAAAAACTATTAATTAACTTAGGGGCTAATTTTTTAATCTAAATGATGAAAAACTGCAATGGAATGTATAATTCCTAATTTTTTTTAGGACATGTATAATTTGTAATTAAACCTATTAAACTTATTGTAATTAAACCTAATTTTTAGGACATGGCTAATTTTTGGATTGTTTTGCATTTGGATTTAATTCCATGCAAGAACGTAAGACCATTCTTCGAGTAGGGCCTTGGTTATATAATAAGCAATATCTATTGGTGCTTGGCGAGGCTGATAATCTGGCTTACCCATCTAGGATCCTACTTTGCTTTCAGGAATTTTGGGTGCAATTTAAGGGACTATCCCACAGCCTATGGGGAAGTTTTTGGGGAACTTGCTAGGAGAATAAATCCTAACGGACCAAAGTCGAAAGAAGGAACAGTATGGTAGTATTCTTAGAGTGTGGGTGTGACTAGATGTGAGGAGGCCGTTAAGAAGGTTTGTGAACATACAATTCGAAGGCACACATATGCAAATTGATGCTAGGTATGAGAAATTACCACTCACTTGCTTCCTATGTGGAATGATGGACCATGTTGAAGACTAATGTGAGTGCTACGAAGGACAACAATTAGACGATAAGGCAAAACCGTATGGTAGATGGTTCCAAATAGATGTGCTTGATAAGGATTATAGACGTCCCGCAGGGAGACGATTCGGTTTAGATGCAAAGGGTGGCTAGGAAACGAAGGCTCCGCCATCGAATGAGGTGGATGAACCAATAGATGAGGAAGAAGATGATGACACTGGGGCAATGTCTCAATACCTGATTTGAATGAAATAGTCTACGATCAGGACACCAAGGTCAATAATATGGCTGTGATACCATTTATGCCGAGGGAACAGGGTAGACAATACCCGGAGCTTATGGATGATAGGAGGGAGGGGATAATGACAGGTATGAGGCAGCCCTTAATGTTGTTTAGGTCCGAGATTGAATCAACTATAGGAGATGAGGGAGTCGGTCAGGAGGCGCACGGAGGTGGTGTAGGGACTTTAGTTCTATCTTTGGCGAGCGGGGATACTGGAGAGCAGGCGAAGGCCAGGGGTGAATCTCCCCAGGCCATGGATTCCAACCCTTTCAATTTGGATCCGTTTATCTTTGGCATGGGCTCTGAACATGGCTATCGATCAGGAGGAAGGATATCTCGCAGGAACAAAACTAGGCAGTCAAAAATCGAACGTTTTATCCCCCCCTTCGGAGTTGGAAAAAAGATAACAGCTTGAGAAGGAAGAGAAGGGGCTGCTCCCGGTCACAAAGAAGCATGTTGCTTCTATTTGAATGAGTTCTACAGCGGTGGAGGCTGACGAAGATCAGCCCCACCGAGTCCAATGCGTTGTATTAGCTGAAATTGTCAGGGGCTTGGGAACCTCTGGGCAATTCGAGCACTTAAAAGAGTTATTCTCTTTAAAGATTCCATGTTGATTTTTCTATGCAAAACAAAAAGCTCGAAGAAGCATATGGAGAGGTTAAAATCACATTTGAAATTTGATTTTGTGTTTACAGTTCCAAGTTCGGGAAAGTTCAAGGGTTTATATGCTATTTGGAAAGCAAATGCTAACCTTTTGCTAAGGTCGTATTCGTCTAATCATATTGATTTGGAAGTTGGAGGAATAGGAGATGATTATCAATGGAGACTTACTTTCTTTTATGGTTTTCTGATAGAGACGGATAAACACAAAACTTGGAGTTTACTTCAAAGGCTGCATGACAATTCAGAGCTGCCGTGGTGTTGTATGGGGGACTTTAATGAGATTTTGTGTGCAGAAGAGCAGGTAGGAAGTGATAGACGAAGTGAATGTCAATGGAAGGTTTTCGGAATGCCCTTACAAGCTGCCAATTACAAGATTTGGGGTTCGTCGGAAATAAATTTACTTGGGTCACTACCAGGTGTGGGGGAATCGAAGTAAGATTAGATAGAGTTGTAGCAACATAGAATTGGATGGATGTGTTTTTTGGGTTTCAAGTTTCTCATTTGAAACCAAACTCTTCAAACCATATACCTATACTGTTAGAATGGATACCAAAGAACCAAGTTAGATTCAAGAAAACCTTCAAGTATGAGGAAGGGTGGTCGGTGGAAAAGGGTTGTGGAGCTGCAATACAACAAGGGTGGGCGACAAAGTTTCATGACTCACCAATGTTTAGAGTTACGAAGAAGATTAAGGCAACACGAATACAATTGGCTAATTGGGCAAAAACAACAAAGCGTTCAATTCCGAGGGAGATCTCAGAAACGGAGGATAAGTTGAATGCATTATTTGGAAGGCCTTTTACTGAAACCACTATAGCACAACAGCATGAATTAAATACTCGGTTGCAATCCTTATTGGCACAGGAAGAAGCGTTCTGGAGGCAGAAGTCAAAGGAAAATTGGTTAAAGATTAGGGATCAAAATACAAAAAATTTTCACTAGAAGGCTAATGGAAGACAATGAAGGAATGCTTTACTAGGGTTATTTGATGAGGTCAAGGTGTGGCATGAAGACAAAAGGGGTATGGAAGTGGTGATTGTAGATTATTTTTCGAAGTTATTTGACTCTTAGGGTGCAACGGATGTGTCGAAAATTATGCTGGTAATGACTCCCAAAATTTCGGCAAAGATGAAATAAGAGCTTATACGGTAGGTTTCGAATGATGAAATTAAAGATGCAGTGTTTCAAATGCATTCGACAAAAGCTCCAGGACGTGACGGTATGTCACCGAGTTTCTATCAAAAGCATTAGGAGACTGTCGGCCAAGATGTGTGTGATGAGGTAAGGCATCTTCTTTCATCTGGTCATATGCTTACGAAAATCAATTATACCCATGTCACTTTGATTCCAAAGAAACTTGATCCCACAACAATAACTCAACTTCAGCCGATAAGTCTTTGTAATGTGATTTATAAGATTTGCTCCAAGGTTCTTACTAACCAATTGAAAGTCGTTCTCCCGGAAATTATTTCACCCTCGCAAAGTGCGTTTATACCTAGAAGGTTAATTTCTAATAATTGTTTGGTAGCTTCAGAGATTGCACATTATATGCATAGGAAGAATAATGGGTGGAATCAGGTGATGGCAGTGAAGTTGGAGATCAGTAAGGCTTATGATCGTATTGAATGGAACTTCTTTGACCAAATTATGAAAAGGCTAGGATTTGCGGAGGAATGGATGCACTGGATAATGATGTGTGTTTCTACGATGTCTTACTCGTTCAAACTGAATAGGGAGCATGTGGGGCTAGTATATCCAAAACGGAGAATTTGTCAAGGCGATACATTGTCACCGTTCTTATTTGTTTTATGTGCGGAGGGTTTATCGGCTTTATTTGATTCGTGGGAAGCACAAGGCTAAATCCAAGTGGTTCAGGTATGTAACGAGGCCCCAAGTGTTCATCATTTTCTATTTGCGGATGATAGCTTCATATTTGCCATGAGTTCTTTTCAGGAGTGTTTGCAATTGAAGGAATTATTACGTACTTATGAACGGGCCTCTGGGAAAACGGTGCCAAAAGTAATGTTGCATTTAGTCGTAATCTCACAGAGATAGAGCGTGTAGAGTACCATGACCGGTATCTTGGTCTACCGGTGCTTATTGGTAGGTCCAAGAAAGATACATTTGCTTATATTAAAGATCAGTTGTGGAAAAAGTTGAATGGGTGGCGTGGATCTTTGTTGAGTAGTGCGGGTCAAGAAATCTTGATAAAAATGGTTGCACAGGCAATGCCATTGTATACAATGCAGACATTCTTGTTGCCTAAATCCTTCTGTGAAGAGCTAAACCAAATGGTGGCGCAATTTTGGTGAGGAAGGGAAGCAGGTAAACGTAGAATACATTGGGTGAAATGGCAGCGATTGTGTAAACCAAAAAGTGAAGGTGGTTTAGGATTTAACAATTTATTTGCGTTCAATTTTGCTTTGCTTGCGAAACAAGGGTGGAGACTACTACAGTAGCCTAATTCTCTTGTTGCAAGAATTTTCAAAGCCCAATACTACCCTACATCAGAGTTCTTGCAAGCTCCAGTCAAACCTAATTCTTCTTACTATTGGCGCAGTGTGGCAGCATCTCAAATAATTATTTTTTGAGGTGTGAGATTGAGGGGGGGGGGATGGTCTACAAATACACATTTGGGGGGATAGATGGCTGCCACAAGAGCATTTCTATAAAGTTCTCAACCCAGACCGATGGGGGTGCACCCATATCTTACGGTGAGATCATTGATGGTGGAGGATGATGGGGTTCGTTGGAATTCGAATTTAGTTCGTAGCTGGTTCTTGGAGGAGGAAGCAGATTTGATTTTGAGCATACCCTTAAGTTTATTTTACCCCGCTGTTTCTATGATTTAGGCAAAAGAACCCAAGGGGTTCTTCACAACTAAGAGTGCGTACTTTGTGGCAAGATTGTGTCAGGGAATGGATGGTGATGAGCCTACGAGATCAGTGGTTAATGTGGACACAATTTTCTTATGGAAAGCGTTGTGGCAAGCCAAAGTTCCAGGGAAAGTGAAAATTTGTGTATGGCATGGGTATATGAATGCGTTGCCTTCCAAAGTGAATTTGAAGAACAGACGCGTACTTACGGAGGATACTTGTGATTTCTGTGATAAAGAAGCGGAGACAGTAGCACATGCATTATTGTTGTGTCCTAGAGTGGCAGCTGTTTGGTTTGGAAGTCCGTTGGGACTTTGTTCGTTTCATAGAAGTAAGGAAGGGTTCAGAGGGTGGCTGGAGTATATGGCGTAGAATGTATCTAAGGAAAGCTTTGAGCTGATACATTTCCTAGTTTGGAATATTTGGAAGGTACGTAATGATTTTATTTGGATTAGTGTTGATGTCTCTCCGTTGGATACCCAAATCAAAGCACAAATGTGGCTGGTCGAATTTAAAAAATGGAATGATGCTACACCAAGAATATATAAATGGCACTCTCCGGCTTCTGGGTGGATAAAGTGTAATTTTGATGCAACATGGGATGAAAAGGGGTCGATTGGAGGATTTGGGATGGTAGTTAGAAACTCGGAAGAAGGTTTTGTGGCGGCACAAGTAAGCAGGGGGGAAGTCGCGCGATCAGCATTACAAGCAGAGGCTGATGCTGCACGTGTAGCAACGCTGTTCTTGAGCAGATGGGTCACGGAACAGGTCGAGGTGGAAGGGGATGCGTTGTAGGTGATTTCTACAATTCAGAATGCAGGTCGAGCGTATAGTGGTCATTACGGGCATCTGTTTGGTGGATACAAGGCACCTCCTACAATATTTCAAGCAATGGAAAATTACATTTGGTCGAAGAGAGATGAATAAGGTGGCTCATCGCCTTGCGAGGTTTAGTCTAACTATTGATCACCCAATTTCTTGGTTCAAAGAGTCTCCCGATGTAATTTCCGATTTATTATTGGAAGATAGTACTAGTAGTTAATTTTGGTGCGGGACACTTTTTTTCCCTTCGATCGAGTTGAAAGCCCCCGGCAAGGTTTTTATTGAGACCCAATGTAAGCACCTTATTTTCGATTTATACGTATTTCAATCTTCAATGAATATCGTACTTCTTTTTAAAAAAAATGATACAAAGATCTAGTTTGCACCATTAGTTATGCGAAAATGAAAAGGGAAAAGGAAAAAAAATCATCAAATTGAATATTAGGAAGAGAAATTTCACAATACACAAATGATAATTACACTTGTTTTGCTCTCTCTTTCTCTCTACCCACGCTCCTTTATTTTTGACAATTAAATTAAATAATCAAACAAAATAATAGACAATTTTATACAATGTACAAAAAAAAAAAGAAAGGATGTGTGGTTAACATTTCCAAAAAAAAAAATTATACGGATTGTTGATGGTAAATACTCATCTTCAAAAGCTATAAATTTTTTTTTTTTTCCCACCATGTAATAAGCCTTTGATTACCAAGTCACTGCTATGGGCCGATGATTGCTCATCATGTAGCGATAGTTTACACACACACACACACACACACACTAGCAAAGAGCAAACATTTTGTATGTGTAAACAACCGCTCACCTCCTTGCACGTTCTCTTCAAGCGCAACTGCTTCAGTTCATTCAAACTATCTAAAAAACATCATGATTTCACTTACGTGTATGAAAAAATGTTGATAGGACAATTTCTCTTAATAAGTGCATATTTTTTATCTTATGTAAATATTTTGATATAAAATTACTATTTTCCCCTCCTTATGTAAATATTATGTATCAAAAGTAAGGGGAAAAGAGAAAAAAAGGGGAAAAAAGTTCAAAAGATACAAAATTACTATTTTGCCCTCATGTCAACATTGTATATTCAAAAGTGAGCAAAATTGGAAGATAAGGGGGCAAAAAGTTGACAAGCTCTCTTCTCTTAATAGAATAGATATATATACATATATATATATATATATATATATATATATTAATCTTTTAACAAGAGGGATCCCCATTTTTCTAAAAAAATTGGGATACCCTTTTGACCGTTGGATTTAATTTTAATGAAATTGTGTGGTTAAGATTGTGTGGCCTGTGATTTAATCTCAACCATACAATTTCATTAAAGTCAATCCAACGGTCAAGAGAATGTTCCAAATTTTTTAGAAAAATGAGGAACCCTCTTGTTAAAAGACGTGTGCATACTCCTGTTAAAAGGCTTTGTATACACACACACACACACATATATCAGACGACATGCCGCCAGTTTTTTTACACACATTTTGTAAGAACCACTTCCTTGCAAGTATTAGGCCATGAGAGAACATCTCCTAGAATTTGTACCAGATCTGGTTTATTTGCACAAAATCATCCAGACTTTTCAAAATGATCGATCGGCAATAATCCTGAGAGTTGGGTAGAGAACTTGGGTGAGGAACAGCCTGAAAACCACCAGAATCAGCAATTTCAAGGAGACAACGGTGACAGATAAGGGTTTGGAGAAAGAGCGCGCGTTCATTTTAATCTTTTTTTAATTCAAGTCCCGCTTATATTTGAGCGTTAGGTTTGTGTATCTAAATAACATTACTCTGTTTTTATCGTACTTAAGCGAAAAAATAGCAACACTGCCAGCATAAAGGAGAAAATTTCATTAATTGACCTCTAAAATCTAAATGAAGACATCCTCTATCTACATGCTGAGCGGAAAATAGGCAGAGCAAAACATACAGAAAATAATTGCTAAGCATAGAAGAGTAGCAATCTTGCGAAGCAAAAACCAACATATTCATTCCAAGGACTTTAGGAGCCTGAAGAGCGCCGCTGCTTCCCTAATCCGCGAGAACTCTATGCAAAAAGCTTGGACTTCGATGAAAAGATCCTTAACTGCAAGGACAACCATTAATAAAAGTAAGCAACATAACGTTGAGATTAAAAATTGTTCACGTGTTGCTTCAATTGTTCTTACAACTAGTGTACTTTGCATCCCATTTACTGTTTCTACATTAAGCATGCGTGTTCAATCCGAATCAAATGACCAAGATAACATTAAATTGCAAGTAGAGTGTGGCGCTGACCATTGATAATGTTGTTTCGGATAAGGCTCTGAAGAAACACGCAAACTAGTCTCACAAGCCTGTTCTGCATGTATTTATCCTGGTAGTAAAAAAATTTAAACTGCTTAACAAGTTTACAAAATAAGAGTTTGGTAATGACCAAAAACCATCGTCTTAATACCCTCTCACACAGAGTGACAGAGGAAGAAAGAATTATAATCAAAATAGTTGGTGAAGCAAGCATATGGTGACCCTACTAGTAATATTGTTTCAAGCGTATAAGTGAATACCAAATAAAACCACGGCAACTTTAACAAGTAATAGTTTACACCACAGTAAAAGCCAGCCTAATTGAAGAAAGAGAGACACACGTAACTGTTCGTTCCTTCAACTTAGGAAACCAAACCAACCTATACTATTGAGGTTCAATCAGCAAACACTAACACATTGATTTGCTTAACTTTCCTAAAAATGCTAGGCCTTAAAACGAACCTTAAATAGATAAGCCCTCATTTGAACATCTTCAACAAAGAATAGGGGGAAGCAGGATGCTATATATTTGTATATTTTTTAAAGAAAGAGCGCAGAATTTCCTTGTGTTCAAGCAGGCTCCTAATTATTTTTCAAGTTAAAACCCTTGCATGAAATATTTCACCACATATAGTCTAAATCAAGACTTGAACTGTGCCTTTGAATCTCAGAATACCGATAAGCAGAGTCCACAGGCAAGGTGTAAGCAAGTACCTTGATGTTCTCACAGGATGATATACAATTTGTTATGTACAGGTGTATGAACTCAGAAGGAAGATCGACTGCTGTAGTAAGCCTGTTCACCACTTCCATAGAGTGCAGACTCATGTCCATATTGACAAGCACTGTAAAGTATCTGTGGCCACATATAAAAGTTTTACAAAGCATAAAAGCCTTGAAAATGAGGAAGTGAACAGGCTTAAAAGTTTACAAACCAAATAAAAATAATAAGAACAGGCTTAAAAAATAATTTCTGATTCTCTGTATATTTTGACACAAAGTAAATCATAGAGACCAAAAACATACTCCGCTATTTCAGGGGAATTTATCAGCTTGGTGAGGACTTCAACTGCAATTAGGGGATTATTTTCCACCAATTCCTGAAAACAATAATTGAGGAATAATACAAGTGTTAGATTAAATCATATTTATGTTGATGACTGATAGTTATGTGACAACAATTACCGGTAGCTTTCTTGGTGTCAGCCCACAGTGATATACAAGTTTCAGGTCATTTGCCAACTCCGAAAAGACTTGCTGAACAAGGAAAGGGCAAGCATTACGTCATCTCTTCCTTCAAAATTACTGACGTAACAGTTTATCAAATAACATGAACTTTTCAGTAAAATGAGGCCGTCAGAAACCCTTTATCATAAATAATTTATTTTAGCAAGAATAATATTCGGGGGAGGGAGAATGAGACCTTAGGGCCATCACTTTAGCAGACGTGCAACTACTAACTAGAGTATACCCTAGCCACATCTTTATCCCCAGGTTCAAGCATAAGACTAAAGTCAAAGATGCTTACAAAGTATCATTTCTAATTGACTCCAAAACTCCAAGGTCCTTACACTAATTAAGCTTCAGCGGATCTTTACATATAAACCTTGGGGTCCAAACAAGAAGGGCCTCCTTTCAAGTTTCAGCGTTTTGTTTTGAGGATAGGCGTCACTGTGACTTTTAGCCTGGCCAAAATCCTATAAAAAGTAACAATAATAAGTAATTCCATGGCTGGATTGGGTGACCTACGTTCTAACCCTGCCCACTGTTTGGGGTTTCTGATGCTCAATCTCAGTATTGCTTCAGAGTCTTGTTGTACTTAAATCTTTTTTCAGGTCCTGTTCCGCACTGCTTCCTCCCACTTCTATAACTATCGAATTTACTTTACCTCGTCACAACATTTAATACGGGCTATCCTTTCTCTTCAAAATCTAGACAAGCGTGCAGGCAGACAAGGTAATCTCTCCCATAATGAAAAACCCATCTCCTCCTCCTTTGGAAACTCTAACATTTCTTCCCAACCAAATAAATATAAGAATAGCTAAATACAATAAGTCCACAGAGCTTATGTCCTTTTTCCACCAGCACAGTATTTCACTATTTCTTAAGAAGCCAGAGTGCCCAATTCAATCTCCCCTTAAAAAGGTTATTCCACATTGAATCCACATTTGGGCTACAAAGGAAAGGATGATCAATATGCTTCACTCTCTTTTTGGCCATAACACAAGAAGGTCAGGTATAAGCATTACGCCTGTTTGTTAATCAACATCTTTATTATACTCTTGCCATGAACAATCGTCAAGGCAAAGTATGAACCTTACAAGGTACCTTAGCCTTCCAAATCACTAGAATGGGCTGAGAAGGTGTAAAGATGGTTCATCAATATTATCCCCCCCTCCCCCGCTCTCTTTTTTTATTAGGCCCAGCCCGACAATGGTTCATACACTAAATCCTAGGACCCACATCACCCAAAGGCGAAACACAAAATGTTTGACTTGACTAAATGATATGAAAATATTCAATCATTCAACATTTGGACTGATACATAGAAGTATAAAGGCATTTTTATATTAAACATGATTATATTGATTAAGATATATTAAATATTATGAAGGGTATACTGTATATACATGTCGACACCTCTTGTTGTGCAGGCGCAAGTGGTCCTTTTAATGCTTTTGCAATCAAGTCCCTGACAGCTGCCCCTCTGCTAGTGTCAATACACATGCCATCATCCCATAAAAGTTCATGATTGTCAACAGGGTTGAGCCACACTAGCTGAAACATGTTTGACAAGCGAAATCAAGTGAACAAGTATTCCCTTACAAATAATCAATAAATATACCCTTACGTCTTACTTCATCATCCTGAACTGGGAGCCTTGGTGGAATAGGCCTTTTCCAGTGTGGACCTAACCCTTCCAGCGCTAAATTGGATAGCAAGCCAAGCACTGTCTCGTCTCTATCTCCAGATCCAATTTTAGGTTTTGTTCCAGTTTGTAGATCAAACCTAGAACATGAATCCTAATGTCATTTGGAGAAAGAGCAAAGAAGACAAAAATAGATATCCATTGTTAAAGGTCTTACTCTAATGAGTTAACATCACAACCACGAGGAACATCAGGGTCTGCGACCACATTTCTGACAGAACCATCCTTGAATGGAGAAATAAATCGGTCTGGATGGACTTTATCGGCATACTGCTGCTGCAACTGTTCTTGTTGCGGGAATGCCTGAGAGAGAGGACAATTGAAAAATATTTATTATAGACATAGACTGAGAACGTTTCATAGACTGAGAATGTTTCTCAACACACTGTGTAACAAAATCCCTGAATGCAGGTGGATCCTACGTAGGCTTGAAAGTTTACTAATTATGAGTGTATTTAATAGTAAAATATACATAGGTCTACGTAACTTACATGTACTGAAGGATCAAAACTTTTGATGTACTCTGTAGCAGTTTGTTTAAGTATCTGAAAAAGACGATTCTCCTTCAGATAAACATAATCTTGCCAAAAAGGATTCAAGATAAGATGAGGAAGTAACAAAACAAAGTAATACAGCTGCTGGTTACAGTTCACACTGGTGTAGTTAAAATGGTTTCTGATACTAACGTTTCATTTACGTATACTACAAATATCAATGACAACTAATTATAAAACAATGCATCCTGCAAATAAAAACAACCAAGGTTGACAAACTTGAACAGATAATAAACAAGAATTCAGTCTCCTGGTGGGGTTTTTATTTCCTTGTGGAGTTGTTGAGAAAATGAAAGCTGGTATGAATGCTTGCTGAGATATAGGAAAATCAGTTCTCTATCCGACAAAATTTGTAATTTCGAGAGAAGAATCTACAACAAGAATCTTACAACAATAACCAATATAGGAACGAACACAAGATGTGTTTTTTTATCAAAACTTGATGAGCCAACAGCTGCAAGATAAAACTTCAAATTCAGACATCCAAATTTTGATTTGCTTTACAAAAAGAACTCGGTGGCTTCAAAAAATACTTACAAGCTTAATTAAAATAAAATAAAAAGACCTTAAAATAAAAAATAAAAAATAAAGACTCATTACAATGAGGAATTATAAAACTTAAAAAGTTTTTCTAAATGACTCTTAATACACTAACAATAGATTCACCCTTTCTTATTTTATCTTCTTTCTATTGAACATCATATGCCACGTGCAATATCTTCGGACCAAACAGGCCTTATGCTTTGACCTGGGCATTGGCATAGTCTTGGGCTTCCAAAAGGGTTATTTCTTTTGTAACCAAAGCTGTTACTACCGTCCAAGAAAGGAAGCATGAAACTCACAGGGATTATTGTTTTGTAACCAAGCTGTTACTACTGTCCAAGAGAGGAAGCATGAAACCCAAAGGGTTATTCTTTTGTAACCAAGCTGTTACTATTGTCCAAGATAGGAAGCATGAAAATTTTGCGGGTTACAATTCAAAGTAATGTATTAGAAAGGTTCTGAAGTTAACAATTTACTCGACACTAACAGACATCAATGCTAACCATAACTCATAATTAGCTGCTAAATGCCCCTAATAAGCACACACATTCAACAGGTTAAGTCAGATTCATTGTAAATTTGTAATGCTAATTTAGCAACATTCCTAGGGGAAAAGAAGAAAATAAAAAATTTCATATTGGTTGGCAGTTTTGTGTCACAGGTACAAACATAAAAGTAAAAGTTTGTAGAAACTAAATCAACAACATAATTTAGATTAACGAATTAAAAGGCTAAACAATAATGGAGAACCTCTTTGCCACCACTAGAGCCATCAGATCCAAATAGTTGTAATAGCTGCAGAACAAGTGCCCTCTCATACTTTTCGGCTTCAACATCACATGCAGCCTGCACCCCAAGCATAAAAGCTCACATCAACAAATTGATTTTTTTTTTTTTTTTTTTTTAATAAGAAAGCAGTTTACAATGTTATTGTACTAAAGCATCAAGAAAGCAACTTAAGTGCCAAATAAACTGTTAAGCATAGATTCAACCCCATATCACTTCAAACAATGGTCTGTCGCTTGTTTAACTATTGCTTATGTTGAGAATATCGCGCTTAAGAATGGGAAAAACAAGAACAAACTTCGGGAATCGAAAAACAAATAACCAAGATAAATAACACCAAGAATTTAAGTGGTTCGGCAATATGTGCCTACGTCCACGGGACAGCAACAACAATCTTTCACTATATCAATAATGAGTACAACCAATAATCTTACCAAATCTCTAGAACTAGGACTTGACAATAAACCTTGACGATAAACCTGAAAGAACAAGAACAAGAACTACACTATTTCTTTTCTTTTCTCTCACACACACTTTACAATATTTTCTCACTCTAATCCCTTGAGTGGCTTACAATTTATTGTTTTGCTCCCTCCTCAAAACTAGTACAATAGCCCCTTTATATTGACATAATAAAGGTCTTCTTCAATAAGGATTACTAATCCTAATTGGAATCTAGTTATGAATCCTTCTCCATTTGAGAAAACAATTTAATCCTCTAAGACTATTAATTCCCAATAGACTTAGGACAACTTATCATGGGCTGGAAAAAACCGAACAATCTCCCCCTCCAGACCATAAGGAAGGTATACCGAAATAGGATTGCTCCTCTTGACCAAACTCCCATTGATCGAACTTTTCATGACCAGACTCCCCCTGATAGAATTACCCATAACCAAGCTCCCCCTGATCGAACTACTCATTAACCAAGACCCTCTTGATTAGACTTCTCTTGACTAGGCTCCCCCTGATCGCAATACCCATCGTCATTGGCAAAGGCAATTAAAGACCTCTTTGCCAGAAAACATCACTTATCGTCATCTTGGTCCAATCAGCATCAGACATACTTGCTGGCTTGCTCTTAACAACTTCAGTAAAGCATGTCCTCCTCTTGATTTCCATGTAACCCAATTAAAGCGGGTTGCACCCTCCATTCTAAACAGATATCAGCCAAATCAGGCTCTGATACCACTTGTTGAGAATATCGCTTTTAAGAATGGGAAAAAGAAGAACAAACACCGGAAATCGAAAAACAAATAACCAAGATAAATAACACCAAGAATTTACGTGGTTCGGCAATATGTGCCTCCGTCCACGGGACAGCAACAACAATCTTTCACTATATCAATAATGAGTACAACCAATAATCTTGCCAAATCTCTAGAACTAGGACTTGACGATAAACCTGAAAGAACAAGAACAAGAAATACACTATTTCTTTTCTTTTCTCTCGCACACACTTTACAATATTCTCTCACTCTAATCCCTTGAGTGGTATACAATTTATTGTTTTGCTCCCTCCTCAAAACTAGTACAATAGCCCCTTTATATAGACATAATAAAGGTCTTCTTCAATAAGGATTACTAATCCTAATTGGAATCTAGTTATGAATCCTTCTCCAATTGAGAAAACAATTTAATCCTCTAAGACTATTAATTCCCAAAAGACTTGGGACAACTTATCATGGGTTGGAAAAAACCCCAACGGCTTCAAATTGGTAACAGAATCATAAACAGTAGAAGTATTGAGATGAAAATTAATGATAAATAATTTGAAACCACAAGCTCATCAAACTTTTCATACTTCCATATTTACATTCTCATTGTTTACTGTGATAATTTCTTCATATAGAAATCTGAAACTGATAGTAGAGTTATCAGCCCAGACTTGATCTAAATGGTCATGTAGGTTATTAGACCAACCAAACCTAAGAATCTTGAAAGTGTGGCCTTCAAACCAATTTATTCAGTTATAGCCAGTGTCTTAGTTGAGTTGAGTCCTTTCTTTTGCATATATCCTAATAGTATTTCTTTTTGTTTTGGGTCATTTAATTGATAAGAATATAATAAACTGAACAATTCAAGTGATTCAATAATCAAAAAGGTGAAAGATCAGCAAGAGATCTATTTCAGAGATTATAAAACCGTTGTACACAGGGGAAAAACAAAGGAAACGACAATCAGTTTTGTTCATAATTTAAATTAGTACTTGACTGAGTCTTAAACAATGAGGCAGATAGCATACATGTAGGTATATTCTCAGTTATATGTTTCATATCTTAGGTGTGATAATGTTCAATATCGAGGATGAGGTTGATATCATGGTAAATGATTCAAAAGAGCCTTTTCAGAGAGAAGTGAGGTTCCTTACAACTTTATGCATACTGGTGCAACATGCCTAGCAAATAGATACCAAGAAACTGATTTCAATCAGATACCGATCATTGTTTGTGAACCCTAAAGCAACCAAGACTGCCGATTCTTGAAAGACAAATGCGCAATGCTTACGTTTATAAGTAAACTAAAGAATGGATTTGCAGAAGGTTTCTGGGACGAATATGCCTGCTGAAGAATAGTGAACGCAATCAAACGTTGAGTGGAGTTCAGCATCTTCTTGTCCTGCGAAGCATAGCACCAGCTAGTTAGAATCCCACATCACAAAACCCAACATTTTTTTAACACAAAAAAATTTTCAGTTAATATCAATATATGTCTTCACTTTGGGTATTCATAATCATACATTCAAATTATAAAAACCCCATAATTGATACGCCATTGCACATAACACCCTAGCAACATGATGGCAAGGGATCTAGGGTTTTTCTTTCAATTCTGTAAAGAAATGAAATTGGGCACCTCTCAATGCTTGTCCTAAAGCAGGCGCCACGAGGGAGGGGGAGAGAGAGAGAGAGAGAGATAGAGAGACAGAGAGAGACAGAGAGACAGAGAGACAGAGAGACAGACCTGTAAAAGAAGGGAGAGAGAGAAGCAGGGAATGAATTGGCGGCCATGGGAGAAAAGGGAGTTGAACTCAGAGACGATCTCTTCGATCGGGCGCTGCTCTGCTCTGAGCAGTCCAAACACCGCTTTCGATTCTTCAAAGCCGAGCTTCATCTTCTAGCTTTTCACCAACACCCTCGCAGACGTCGACAGAGACAGAGAGAGACGAAAGGAAGAAGAAAACTATTTCTTTTCTTTTTCTTTTATTTCTTTTTTATATATTTTATATTTGAAGTTGGAGGAAGAAGAAAGAAAATCAATTATCCATCTGCGTACTGAATCCAGTGTGACGTAAGCAAACTGGTTCGACTTTCAACGGGTTCAACCCATTCCAGACTTCCGGTTCCATTCTTCACGCAGCAAAACAAAATTTTGCCAAATCCCAAGGGAGATTTTTCGGTATTATCGGCACACGAGGTGATACACCATATGTCATTATATAAATAATCATGAATTTTATTTTTTTAAGTTATAGATCTTCCTCGATTTGGCCCGATTTCACCTTCAAACGTTCGGTTTGGTACAAATCTACTTAAATTTATTATTAAAATTATATGGTTCAGTTGACGTCAAATTATGTTCAATTCATATGCGTTTATGGTTCTCAATAACAAATCATTTGGATATCAAATCAAAATGGTATTTAAAGCTTACTAGTACAATTATTATATTATTAATATCAGATTCAGGATTCTTCGGGATACATATTGTACTGGATCTAATTTTTTCTTTTTCAATTACTCCTGATCTTTGAAATATTAAATGAAGTAGAGTATTGTATGTTTCCGAGGATATATACTTGGAACCATAGTAGGGCTCTACCCATTTATTCACTCGACCAAATATCTTCTTTTTTTTTTATTCTCATAATTATCCATTAATATGACATGCTGCTTTTTCCATTCGTTGCTTTCATGATCACTCGTGGTCTTACAAACTCTACCAATGGTATGGATAAATATTTTGCTTCATACAAAGATAATTTATCAATAATAGCCAAAATTTAACACTCACTTTCATAAATGTCACTTTTTATAAAAAAATAAAAAAAAATCAAAAACAACAAAAAATTCACATGAATAGACCTAAATGCCCTCAACGTCCAAAACCCATTTACATAGAAAAACCAAAACAATTGAATAGATCTCCTCTACATCTTTGTTTGAGGAACTATCATCCCCTATGATGCACGAATACTTTACCTTGGTTGCGTATCCTGTATTCGATCCTTTTCGAATATGATAGTTGCTGGATACTCTCGAATACTCGTCAAATACATATCATAATTAAGAAACACACTTTGACTTGACGGATACACATATCCCACATTTGGAATACAAGTATCATGCTTTTACTTTTACACTTCCATATTAGAAATTAAAAAGAAAAAATTAATAAGAGACGGAGCTTTATTTGAAATCAATAAATATGAATTAAGAAGAGCCAACCTCTAATTGAAACTATGAATACAACTGTCACCCTTCTTTTATATAGACCAAGGGAATTAGATTTCTAACTTTTCTTCTCCAACAAATCAAATGAACTTGAATTTGGATGATCTTGTGTTATCAAAATATGTTCTAAGTTATATATTTTTATTTTATCAAAATATGTTCTAAATTATATATTTTTATCTTTGTTTGTTATTATATAATTTTAATTGCAGTATCTATCGCGTATCATATGTTACTTTTTAGAGATTTTTCGTATCACCGGGTTGTACAGTATCGCATCGCCGTATCCGTGTCCATGTTCCACAAATCATCCCCAAATTTCAACCTCTTTTTTCTGTTAAGTTGCACAATTTGGGAAGCTAGGAACTCAAGGTTTTGAAATGGAAAGATGGAAGCCCCGAACATCCTTGTATCCCATACCACCTCCTCATGGTCTGATTTTGTTTGCAGCAACTCAAACTCCTCCAAGCCTAGACCCTTTGCTCTTCTTTCTTTTCTTCTATTCGTGGTGAGATGGAGTTTCTCAATTTCTGCTGAGGACTTCTTTTTGTTTCCAAGTTACAGTTGGGTTGACATCATGAAATGTGCCTCTCTTTTTTCCTTAATTCTGATAAGGGTACGGACTACGACTCTCCAATAAACAAAAAAATGTGGGAGGTCCTGGGTTTGATACTCCGAAATGATGAGCATGTTTGACTGTGGTCAAGGACATGGTGAAATTCCGCATAGACTCTCCAGGTCCGAAATGAATGGCTTGAAACCAGTTATCTCCTCTTTCCAAAAATATAAAATAAAATAACAATCTCAAAAGAGTGAGCCCCATATAGAATAGCGGGCTTTTTGTTCTTGGTTTAAGGTGGACTGGACTGGACTCTCTTTGGTGTTTTGGCAGTGAGATTAAAACGACGTCGTAGCGAACGAAACCCTTCCGATTTAGCGCAGTCGGTTTTGGGCTGCCGAAGCCAAATTTTACGCGCACTTGCACTTTTACAGTAAGCACCTTCTACAACCCTCTCGTTTTCTTCCGTTCTTCCTCCAAAGATCCGATCTAGGGTTTATCTAGGGTTTCTGCTCCATCTCTCTCTCTCTCTTCTATGACCATGTCCTCTCAGACCCCCGATATCTTGGGCGACCGTCAGTACGGTCAGGACGTCCGCACTCAAAATGGTTCTGCCTCTCTCTCCCATCTGGGTTTTCCATTTTAGGGTTTCGTACTGAAATGCTGCTAATTTTGTCCGACTTTGTTTTGTTGAACACAGTGATGGCCTGCCAAGCTGTTGCAAACATTGTCAAATCTTCACTCGGCCCCGTTGGCCTCGACAAGGTCTCTCTCTCTCTCTCTCTCTCTCTCTCTCTCTCTCTATATATATATATATTTGTATGAGTCTGAGATGTTATGTGCGTTTAAGGTTTCAGTTGGGCTATTACTACTTTATACATCTAGTAACATTGTTTGGTGTACTTTACTACTTAAAAGCTTCAAAATTTTCAGTCAATGTTTGATTTGTCATCAATAGTTCTTCTGTAGAAGTGCTTTTACTCATTGGTGATTTTGGTAATTTCAAAATTTTTATTGAAACCCTATGACATTCCCTTATTTTTCTAAAAAAATTCACTTCCAAGGAGAAGCAACTTGCTCGTGCTTCTTCATATAATTACTTAAAGTTATTTAATTCTTATATAAATCACTCTTCAATTTTTTCTAAGCACTCTATTAGTGATTTGGCTCGCCCTAATCACTCCTAAACGGGGTCCCCACAAGGGTATGGAGTTTCATTCTTTTAGTTGTTGTCCTTATGGTGAATTTGTATGCTTAAAAATCAATGGTGGAGTTGATGTTTGTCTAATGGAAGGGTTTCAGCTAGTTGAGCGGGCCCCTCATAGTGGAGTCGATGCTTAAAATCACTAGTGAATTCGTATGCCTAATTGTGTAATATTATAAATTATGTATGCATGGGTTTCAGCTAGTTTACTATGTTTATTGATTGGTCATTTCAGATGCTTGTCGATGATATTGGTGATGTGACTATTACTAATGATGGAGCTACTATACTCAAGATGTTAGAAGTTGAGCATCCTGCTGCCAAGGTGTGTGAGAGTTGGTTATTTCTTGCAAATATGATAATATAGATGCGTTTATACATGTCTGACTATGCATTTATACATGTGTAGGTGCTTGTGGAGTTGGCTGAGCTCCAAGATCGAGAAGTTGGAGATGGGACGACATCAGTGGTGATTGTAGCTGCAGAGTTGCTTAAGGTGGCCCCACATGCTTTTCTAGAAGCAATATTATGTTCTAAAGGAATTTTTTTTTTTTTTTTTTTTTTTAACTGGGTAATCGACGATTTGCTTCTAATTCTGCAGAGAGCAAATGATCTTGTAAGGAATAAGATTCACCCAACATCCATAATCAGTGGTTACAGAGTGAGCGCCTCTTCTTGTTTCTTTTTCTATTTTTGATTCAATATTTAGCAACAGCCTATGCTTGTAAAATATTTTGTGGCATATAACATGGTGCTGTTCTTTTGTATTTGAACCGCTTATGTCTGACCGTATCACCCTCTGTGCAGCTTGCTATGAGGGAAGCATGCAAATATGTTGAGGAAAAATTAGCTGTGAAGGTAAGGTTCCTCCAGTAAATTCTTCTTTCAATGTGTGCAGTAAAAGGGTCTCTTGTTATTGGAATAAATTTCACTTTGGCTGTACAGAATACGTGGGAATTCTTTCCTGAATTTTTTTAGAGGTTTGGAAGGATTGCATATAGTGTGGAAAGAATTAATAGTTTTGGACATTCAATTCACTCTTGCCAAAAAGGCTTACTACTCGTACATTCATAGTCATAAGTCATTGATTGTCTCTAGGCCTTAAGCTTTGACATACAGAAATGTGTGGTTCATTTGTAAAACATTTGATACAAAAAATGTTCCTGTTTGTTTAATTGATTGTACCTTGATTTTCTTAGGTTGACAAGCTTGGAAAAGATTCTCTAGTAAATTGTGCAAAGACAAGCATGTCCTCAAAGTTGATAGGCGGTGACAGTGACTTCTTTGCAAATATGGTATGCTATTGTGAATTTATATTTCGTTAGAAATGAATTTTACATGAGTTGAATTTATTTTCTTAAGGGTTAATGTTACTGGATTTGTTACTCATATGAATTCCTTTTCTCATGTAAAGTTAAATAGTTGGCAAATCTTATTTGCGGTTTCAGGAGCAGAAGTTAAATCCATAGTTTTTTTTTTTTTTTTTTTTTTTTTTCCTGTGCATGTTTTAACGATCCTAGTATACAATTGCTTTTTCTAGGTTGTCGATGCAGTACAAGCTGTAAAGATGACCAATGCTCGGGGGGAAGTCAAGTACCCAATCAAGGTTGGTACTTGGTAGTTATGTATACACATGGTCATGAAGTTTCCATCATAAGCTCATATGCCTCCTTATATTATTCTATCTTTTCTTTGTTATTGCTTTAGTACTTTGTCTTAGTTGCTCTTTTTATTTTCAGGGGATTAATGTTTTGAAAGCTCATGGAAAAAGTGCAAGAGATAGCTATCTCTTAACTGGTTATGCACTAAATACAGGCCGTGCTGCACAAGGAATGCCACTTAGAGTTTCCCCTGCAAAGATTGCCTGTCTTGACTTTAATCTTCAGAAAACCAAAATGCAAATGGGTGTCCAAGTTTTAGTTAGTGATCCCAGGGAGCTTGAAAAAATTCGCCAAAGGTGATAAGATGATCGACCTTAATTTATACATCATATCATTGCATGTGTATATCACTTAACCAGCTTTGCAGACCCTGTCCATAGCATGTTGTTGGAGGGTATGAACACAGTTTAGCATGCTGTGGTATAGAATAGGTGATTCTGCTGTGATATTATGTAGTCCTTTTGTCCATACCGCTAAAAAGACTTGGCTCAATCACCCTTTAATCATTGAAATTGTTAGGCCCATATTGAATTATGGAATGTACCTAGGATTCAAAAACTGCTATGAATCCTCAAACATAATGGTAACTGCCTAAAATAGATAGGCTTGGGAAGTTAAGGATGTTACTGATCATTGCTTACACTTGGGAAAGGATTTGAATCACTTTTTCTGTATTGATGATTATCATTATGTTAAAAAGCCATCTATTGATGCTTTATTGTGTGTTTGGTAATGTATTGATGATATGTATATCTCTACAGAGAAGCTGATATGACAAAAGAGCGTATTGAAAAACTTCTGAAAGCTGGAGCAAATGTTATTCTGACTACCAAGGGGATTGACGACATGGCACTCAAGGCAAGATTCTTTTGTATTTGTTTCTCTAACTATTTTAGATAAGCCACTACTGATATTCAATTTTTCAGTTCTAGATTATTAGCACTCCAAAAAGATCATCCTGCAGTCCTTCCCCTTTCATTTTGTCTGTTACTAAGGAGTGCAGGAAGACTTTGATGGAGTGCCAATAGCAGATCCCTTATTATCATTTTTTTTTAAATTTAATATTATGGTTAATGTTAGCTTGGTCATACACCTTTGGACCAGGCCAAAAATTTGAATGGCTGAACAACACTCACGGTTAATGTTTTTGGCGATACTTTTTTTGTAGGTTCCTCTCTTATTTGAAAATTGTGTAATCTTTATGATATGTTACTCTTATCCACTTCAATACATCTTTATGACTATAAAATATGCTGTTGTTTAATACAAAAATGCAGAAGCTTGAGGTCTCAAAGTAACCATGTTATGAAACTAACGAGTAGTTGTACTGTCTTTATTTTAACTTCTTTGTTGTTCTTTGGCATACAAAGAAATATGATTTATATATTGGTGGTGTGGGTATATGTAGAGTCCTCTATGTGGCTTCACTGTTGTTAGTGTGCAATCTATCTACAATGAGTGGTTTATCAATGCACCGGGTGTATTGAGCTCATCAATTGCATTAACTTTATATCCTTGATTGTTTTTTCAGTATTTTGTGGAGGCTGGGGCTATCGCTGTAAGACGTGTTCAGAAAGAAGATATGCGCCATGTTGCTAAGGCTACAGGTGCAACAATGGTAATATTCTTCATGTCTTCTCGAATAATATAATTGTCTTGCAGAGTAATTTTCCTTTGGAATCATTTTGGAGTTCAGCTATCACTCGTGTTCAATGGAAATGGTTTCTTTTGCAATTCTATTTTCCTTTGGAATCATCACGTGTCATATCCTAATCATCAGCCTATAAATTGAAAACAATACATGAATATGTAAATTTTTTTTGTGAAGAACCTAAACCCAAATTTAGGGTGGAATACTTGATAACAGTATATCATTGGACTCTTGAAAACAGTACGTCGGTATACTACTAAACAATTTTTAATTGAAAACAATCAATCAGTGGACTACTTGTTCACTCATGTTGTATTTGTTTTTTATTGTCAAAAAGTAGATCCATATGCTGTATAACTATGTCATCTTGTGTTTTTTTATCTGTAGGTTTCAACTTTCGCTGATATGGAAGGGGAGGAAACATTCGATACGTCACTTCTTGGATCTGCCGATGAAGTTGTAGAGGAGCGCATTTCTGATGATGATGTGATTTTGATAAAAGGAACAAAAAATAACAGTGCGGTGAGTGAGTTCAATTAAATTTTTAACATTTTTCCCTGCTTGACTTGAGTTCTTATTCCTGAAGTTTTTGTGAAGTTTATGCATTTATGTGTAGGATATGACTTAAGATAACTACGCATGACCGTGACCAATCTATTCAAGAAGTAATGAAGTTACACGAGTATGACATTTTCTATAATCATATCGTATATTATTTTCAGGTGTCATTGATCCTCAGAGGTGCAAATGACTATATGCTTGATGAGATGGAAAGAGCCCTTCATGATGCTTTGTCTATTGTCAAGAGGACTCTAGAATCTAACATGGTAAAATTTGGCACTTCCTGAGTTCTTTCTCCAGTGTTTAAAATGGGTTGGTGATCTTTTCTTTTAATGGTGTGCATTGTTTAGTAGTGGTGATAAATTAATTATTTTTTTTCTTTAATTATTATGATTGCAAGAAATTTATGGAATACATTGTCTTTGAGTATTTGTGGTCCTTTTCTTTTAAAAGATATCGTAGATCCTATATCAGCAACTGGATTGTTGATGTTTTTGTCCCTTTCCTCCCTTTACTTGGGCTTTTCAATGAGATAACACATGGTAACATCTATTTAATACATCAATGACAAGAAAAGGATCATAACATTTTAAATTCACTCTCCTGAACTAAATTATTTTTGCTGCTATTTGCTATTAATAAGGTACTTTTTCATGATAAATGGATTTTATGTCTGTTTACTTGATTTGTGCAATGCAATTTTTTTTTTTGTAGATTCTTCCGAATCATGAGTGCATGTGTTTGTGCGTGTGTGTGTGTTGGGTGGGGGAGGTGTGGGAGAACTTGAAATGTATTTTTCAACGGAAAGAAAAAGATAAAACTGGGAAGGTTTCACCACCAAGCTTGATGATCGTGGGTTCTTTATGAGTTTCTTGTTATTTACATTCATTGGTATATTACCATACAGGTGGTACCAGGTGGAGGTGCAGTTGAGTCCGCATTGTCTGTGTATTTGGAGAGTTTTGCTACAACATTAGGATCACGTGAGCAGTTGGCAATTGCTGAGTTTGCTGAAGCTTTGTTGATTATACCAAAGGTTCTAAACATCTTAGAGCATGTTGTGTTTTAGTGGTCTTTCTGCAATTCTTGTCTGTTAACGGTGTTTGTATTGTGACTTTTATCTGGTTTAGGTGCTTGCCGTCAATGCTGCCAAGGATTCTACAGATCTAGTTTCAATACTACGGGCCAACCACCACAGGGCACAAACCAAGGCAACAACCAAGACTGACAAGAAGGATAAGGATTATTCTAGGTATTCTGATTATTGCCATGGCAATTCTTCCCGATTGCACATTTTTTTTCTTTTGGGGAATGCTTACTGTCAGTGTTGATTTTCTTTTTGGTTTACGTAGTCCTCTTTGTTTATGGTGTCTTTATATTGAATTTTATGGCATTGTGATCATGCATGCAACTGAAATTATTCTGTCTTGGATGCATAGATTGCACATTCTGTGACTGCATACTTATCGGGATTGCTTTAAAATTGTTGCAGCATGGGCTTAGACCTATTAAAGGGAGAAGTTCGTAACAACCTTGAAGCCGGAGTCATTGAGCCTGCAATGAGTAAAGTGAAGATAATTCAGGTACAAAATCCTAGATACAAATCAGTAATAATTTTGGATAAGTCTTGTTCAATAACAGCCTTACAATGTTTGTTAACTCGAAACATTTCTTGTTTGGCAGTTTGCTACTGAAGCAGCTATTACCATTCTCCGAATTGATGACATGATCAGGCTAGTCAAGGATGAAAGTCAAGAGGGTTAAGATGCGTGGAGTACCATTTGACCCTCTGATTTTGAAGCAGAAGGGTGGGAAGCGAATCTGTGCTCGGAGAGGATTTTACAGTTTGTATTCGTTCCATGCGCTAAAGATGGAGGATTTTGTTCGTGTGGTTGTGTGGGAATTGCTATTAAACTCTAATTTTCGCCCAACGGTTTTCTAGTTGAAGGGAGTGGGTTTGGGTGTGATGGAGAACGGATGGTGGCTTTCCCCTTGAACACACAAACGTGAAATGTTTTGTATGATTAGGTGACTGGATGGTTGTACTGGCTATATTTTCGAAACATAAATATCAAACTTTTTCTGTAGCGAAATGGCGTGGTCCTTGTTTAGCTTCTCTAACTTTTATACATGTTGAATGATTTTCTGTATCGAAAAGATTTTCGAAACATACTTGTTCGCTCCTCCTTGGGGGAGGAGGGGACTCGGACCAGAACAAGAACTCGGGTGCAGGGGCGAACCTTTTAAACCCGTTCAACAACAAGCGACTCTAAACACTCCCGATTGTTAGCCGATAGAAAACGCTTATCAGAACCTAAGGTTATCTCATAAGCTAAACAAATTCAGTTTCTTTGGAACCCAAAAATTAAGCCAGTCAGTCCAATGAACGCGCCCCAATTGGTGGTGCAGCGCCCGCAAGCGTGTTTGTTTGAGGAGGGTTTTTCCGAAAGCAGATGGATGCCAAAATCTTGTTCCAAAATTTTCAATGACTAGGAGTATGGCCTCTTGTTGTTTGGCTCGTTGGTTTAATGACTTGCGATATATTTTGACCCCATCAATATGAAACTACATCTTTATCTTCTTATATATAAAGCCAAGGGCCCAATGAACAGTGTTTTTTGCTGTCACAAGTTTCACAAAAAATAATTGGATAGAAATGCCCCTCAAACAAAAAACTTCAAAAGCAATCCAAAATAATGCATCAAATGTGGCAAGGGTATTTTCATCATTTTAACGGTATTTTTTTAATAATTAATTTTTTTTGTATAGTTTTTTTAAGTACCTCACAATAGGCTAGCAATAATATGATTTAATAAGTTGTCTATTAAATATTATTTTCTCTATTTTTTAAACACGTTCAAAACATCTTAAGAGTCGCGTAATACCAGTTATAAAAAAGGCCTTTCGCACGCAAATAATAATGTGATTAAATTAGTTGTCAAATGATTGTTTTTATTTTTATATTTTTTGAATATTATCCACACTAAGGGGGAGGGGGTGAGCTTAGCCTCACAATGGGCTAATAATAATGTGATTCAATCAGTTGTTTATTAAATATTATTTTCTCTATTTCTAATGTAAATTCAATAGAGACCGATTTTATTATGTAGATTCAGATGCTTTAATTGGTTTATTAGGGGTTTCTTCTAGCATGATCTAATATTATTCATTTACTTCAAATATTTGACTTTTCTTTTGTCAATTTACGTATATAAATACACCAAAAAAGGCTAGTATAAAACAAAACTAGTTGTTATATCGTATTTAACTGCTCAAGTGTGCTATAATTATGTTTTATTTATTTATTTTTATTATTTAAGGAAATATATCAGTGAGACTGCTAAAATTGGTAAACAATAATCACATGCTCTTCCTTGAAGTGAGCGGACGACGCCTTGTGGCTCGGAAGTATCATTGACTAAGCGGTTTACTGATATGTTTTTCTTTTCACCTGTTTCTCTTACTGAATTGATAATTACGATTTCTTTGAGAAACAACACCACCACCACAATCACCGCCGCCACCACCATCACCACCACTTATAAGTCAGAGATACGATTCTAGTCACTTAATTCAAGTGCATAATTTTCTTTTGATAGGCGATCCTAAATCTTTTCAATCCAAGAAGATCGGAGAATCTATACATACAAAAATAGTTAATATTCTAATATAATTTCAAACTTCCAAATGAGTTGTAACTCCCGCTATCCTTGCACTCAAACAAACAAAAAAGAAAAACACTTGTAAATTCCTCCCTCATCCTTATCTCTCCATTCTTTGGTGGTGATTTAAAATTTTGCAAGCGTAGCATTTCCATGTGTGCCTAAGATTTCCCATATGTAGATCGTACAACGAACAAGTGGGGAAAATTCGAAGAAATCGAAAAATCGTACCGAATCCATTCCATAAACAACCTATTCTCTTTAGCCATAAAATCACATTGTGACTCTCACATTCTTCACAATATATAGTCAGAGCAACCCTCTCTCTCTCCCTGGAATTTTTCCGTGGTAAAAAAAAAATCTCTGGTCCTTCTCCCCCACCTCAAATGGAGGCCGTTTTCGTTAGAGTGCTCTGAACCATCTTCCGCTTCATCTTGGCCTTCAAATGCCTCTAAACTGTCTTCTTTTTCTCAACGATACCAAAATCCAAGGCAAAGCAGGTCAAGATTTGCCTTTGTTGTAATTGTGCACAAACAAATTCAGTCTAGGAGTTCTTTTAATACATGAAGTGGAAAGCTCTAGAATGACGGTTTTGAAAATAAACTGTGGACCCAAATATGTATTTGGTGTTTGAACTCTCATGCACACAGATTTAGGTCCGCAGTTTATTTTCAAAATTGTCATTCTAGAGCCTTCCACTTCATGTATAAAAAACACCGCAAGACTGAGTTTGTTTGTGCACAATTACAAAAAAGTTATATCATGATCGGTTTTTCTTTAGGTTTTGGTTTGGTTGAGAAAAGATGCTAGTTTGAGAGGCCTTTGAAGGCCAAGATAAAGAGGAAGAAGGTATTAGCTTTTCTATTGCTTATCAAATCTATGATTTACCAAAATTACATATTCGACCACCATATTTTCACTATTTCTTGTTAATTTTCAATTTTAAGGATTAATATTGTAAATGCGTGCATTGTAATTATTTTTATTTTATTTCCTACAATTGTTTTCAACAAGCATTTTTTATTGCACGTGGGGTCGAGAGAGAGGTGCGCCAGTGTTGGGAAAAGGGTGGCTGTGGCCTGACGGTGAGGAAGATGTTCGTTTTTTTATAATTTTTAATAATTATTTTTTGTGGCACAAGTTTGGTAGCCACATCAGCATAAAAAATAGAACTAACTGTTGTCACGTTATCACTTAACTTTTAACTTAACAAATTTTCTAACAGATGTATGAAATTGAAATAAATAATAAGTAAATGTAGAAGATCGAATGTTTTAAAGATGTTTTAAGATATTGCAATTGATCCCAAATTTGAGGTAATAAATTGTAATTTACCCTATTTAAGGGGGGTGTAGGCAAATTAGGATTTTAATAGATTTTAAAATTTGGGTGTAGTCCATTAAGATTTTAAAAGACTTTGAAATCATGGTGTAGTCAAATTATGATTTAACAGGATTTTAAGGAATACATCCAAATCCACCGATAGTTGATTAGGATTTTAAAAACATCCACAAATGTCTAGGTGTAGTCAAAATACCAGTGATTTTCTAGGATTTTAATAAGTGAAGGATTTTGATGGATTTGAGGATGGTGGTATAAATACCAAATGCCATCAAGAATCCAACCCTTCCCCCTTTGATTTCTGATTTCTTTTCATGCTCTAGAATTAGAACAGTCTTCCTCTCTCAGATACACACGAGTAATGATTGTTGGTTTTCTTTGATTTCTGATTCCTGATTCCGTCATCCCTTAACGTATTGATTTTCTCTTCCAAATTCTTGTATGGTCCTATTTTTATTATTTCACAGAATACTGTTATTGTTGTTGGTTTGTAAGGAATGACTGTTGGTTTATTTGTGATAATTGTTTAGGCCAAATCACAGATTTTGTGACTTTGCGAATTTGTGATGATTGTTTAGGCCAGCTATTTCTTCCATCCCATAATAACCCACTCTATTTTGCATGGTCCCTGCAATACTTTCAATCCGAGCTTAATTACTTAAGGAGGAACCCTAATTTGGGTGCCAAATTGTTCTTTATATAGGTGTTTGGACGAGGGATGGGCAAATGGGCCCTAGGCCCGCGGGGCGAGTTGGTTCTATGCGGTTCGGGACGGGTCTTAAATTTGTAAAGACAAAATGGGGCAGGTGCAAAGGCCTGAGAAAACGGGGCCCCAGCTGGGCCCGTTTCTCCCTATTCTCATTATTAGTAGTTTGTTCACTCGCCCCCAAGTCAAGTTACTTTCCCTTACCCGTGACCCACACCATTTTTCCCTTATGTCTGCAATCAGCCTCACTCTTTCTCTGTAACATTTGAACTCTCTCTCTAAGCTTCGAGAAGGAGACCACCATCACCCACGCCATTTTTGTCCAAA
This sequence comes from Pyrus x bretschneideri, assembly GCF_019419815.1. Taxonomy (NCBI): domain Eukaryota; kingdom Viridiplantae; phylum Streptophyta; class Magnoliopsida; order Rosales; family Rosaceae; genus Pyrus; species Pyrus x bretschneideri. The sequence continues at coordinate 1,952,752 of NW_025999657.1, forward strand.
TCAAACCCCTAAACTTCTACTTTCGAGACTTATGGGACACAAGGAATTATATGGTGGTTTTGCATGCACCATTGGAGCACTGTGAGGTGTTCTTCCATGGAGTCCGAGAGCTTTAAGCTCTTAGAACTCAAGTGAGGCTACCTCTTTTCTATCTAAGATTTTCTGGGTTGTTCTTGATGTGTTGTGATTTCGAGGTTGGGGCGTGGCATCTATTGTGTTGTTTTAGGGCCTAAGGTTACTGATTTAGGGGTTTTCTATGATGGTGGATTGAATGGCTAGCAGGTGTTGGGTGGTGTCTCTGCCGGTTCAAAACTCAGCGTTGTCCTCATCATCGCGGTCCGATCATCGATCATCATCGTCACCGTCGTCGTCGTCGTCATCTTACTCAAAAGTCGACAAGCAAAGGAAATTGGACTGCGGCGCTGCCAACAAAGGGTTTAGGTGGGAAAAAAAAAACAGAGGACCCGTGTACCCGGCCCGAACCGGCTAGTTTCAAATGGGTCGGGTTAGGTTCGGTTCCAATGATCAGATTTGCAACGCCCGGCCCGGCCCCACCTGTTTCCTTTTTAAGCAGGTCCGATCCGATCCCTCCAAATTTGGGCCCGGCCTGGCCCATGCCCACCCCTAGTTTGGACCCAAAATTACACCATCAGTCTAAGTAATCGAGACTGTTGAATGAGTAGAGTTCTAGATCGTTGCATGAGTAAAATATCAAGGTGTTCGAATGCAATCACATTTGTGATACCAAGGTCACCTAACCAGGCCTAAGATCACGCATGCTAGCATGTTGTTATTCATTATTCGTTATTATTCTTTGGATAAAGGATTGAAATGGGATAATAGGATGCAAATGATATCTCCAAGCAAGCAGTGCGATTCAAATGGGTTTGGGATTCTTGTCATCGGATTGGAGCACCATGGGGGTCGATCAGAATTGTTGGGATGCATGGTCTTCATGCATGTATAGGTAACTTGCAGATGAGATGAATTCCAGTAGCAAATTGGATAGGCATCTGCAACATGTGGGGCATATGGGCATTGAGAAAAGTAAGGTGATTATTTTGGGAAGTGAATAGAACTGTGTGTGATTGTCCAACTAATTCAGTGATGGGATAAAAGATAAGTCAAAGTTGGAATGAAATGGATTAGCATGCAGAGTCCCCATTTGTCGTCCAGATTTGCATATAGTCATCATTTTATTTCTCATAACATTCCATTACAAAGTCTTCATGTGCAATTGAAATGCTCTATTTATCATTCAGGCCGCGCCAAGCAAGTACATCAGCTCTATAAATACAAAGCGATGCACATCATAAAAGGCCCCCTTCAAATCAACACACAAATTGCCCCGTGCAAAGCTTCTCCACAACCTTTGATATTTTATCCTCTTCCCCTTTGTTCATGCCAACACATCTTCAGTTTGGATAAACAGCACTGTGAAGGCAACCGGCGACATCTTCAGTTCGGATAGACAGCACTGGAGTCGTAGAATCAGCCGACCGAGGAGCACCTTCAGTTTAGATAGACAGCACTTCTTCAAGGTCGACTGGTTATTTATCCAAGTCTTGGTCAACAAGGATTTTTGAGTCCTCATTGGTAGAGGTCATCTTATTAGCCTTCTCGGCGAAGTGAGGTGTTACCAAGTTACTACATTCGGCACATTAAAAGCCAAATTTGAAATTGAATTTCGCATAACTAGCAGCCTTGTCTTCAGGCTTTGGAACCCGAAGGTCGAGACATGTTCCTTCCTCGCCCGTAGTCGTAAGATCAAAAAGTCAGCAGCGCGCCCAACACCACATCAACGTATTTTACTCCCCAGCCAAACTTGGTCGATGAGTTGGCACGCCCTACACACAACCAAATGATGTAGTTAGCTTATTAATTACTCGGCATGCGTGCCACGTAGGCTTGGTAGTTTTTCGGATCAACAATAGGTTATAGAAGTTCAAGTCCAAGTGTAATCCAATCTGCATAATTTGGGTTCATGCATTTTGACATTAAATGGCTTGTTCATGCGACTTAAATGGCTTGTTCTCGTGCATTTACGTTATGTTTCTTTAGTTATTTTAGTCCTTTAAGCTATTTTCGTGTGTTTGTAGGTCCAAAGGGCTAAAGGAGCAAAAAGATGCATTTTGGAGACTTTTGGAGCACTTTTGGGCTAAGGATGGATAGCTTATGCTTGGCGCCAAAATGTTGGACGAAATTGAAGACCAAAGTGTTGGAACTTTGTTCCCTTTAGTTTTAGGACATTTAAACCTTTCCAATTCCCTTATGCCGTGCATCTCCACCTTTCTCCCAAAACCATACACATGCATTCATTATTCATTCTCTCACATGCTCCCATTACTTATCATAATCACATATCATATCACTTATCATTCACCACTTATCATTCATCACTTATCACTTAACTTATCATTCACCACTTATCACTTATCTTATCATTCACCACTTATCACTTATCATATCATTCACCACTTATCATTCATCAAACACATGCATTCACATGTTTTCACAATCTGCCATCATTCCAACCAAAACCGTGCACATGCTATCACCATGCATTCACATGCACTTGTTCCTCCATCATTCCATCCTTTAAAACATTGCACATGCACTTTAATCATTCAACACATGCATTCACTTCATCATTGCAGCCACACATTCACCCACATGCTATCCCATTTCAGATTGCATTTCATTCATTTCACATGCATTCACTTCATCATTGCAGCCACATTTCCACTCACATCCATTTAATTCACATGCTTTCACATGCATTTTCAGCCATGCACATTCACCTTGCATTTGCAGAAAATCCACTTCCTTTGCACATGCATTCATCATCATCACTCTAGTTTTAATTCACATGCATTTCAGATTGCATTCCATTCATTCCACCCTTTAATCACATGCATCTTGGCAGATTTCACATGCACACACAAGCATTAGCACATGCAACCTAGCTGTCATGTTCCCCCCATTTCACCTATAAATAAGCATCCATTGCATTCATTCTCATACACACTTCCATTTCAGAAACTCATCCATTGCAGAAATCAAACCATCTTTGTGCCGTGAGTCTCCCTTACAATCCAAACACCATCCTTCCATTTCCACCACTCCCCAAACCATTCACACCATCAAACTATCCCTAGACCTTGTGCTACAACGAAGAGGAAGATAAGAGTGCCTAAACGTTCATACAATTCAAGTTTGAGTTGTTGGAATGTTTAGGTGTTTCTTTGATTTCAAAGTTATGAGGAAATTCAAAATATATGTTTATGCTTGCATTTTGATTTGATTACTTCTAATTGCGTTTCATAAGTTGTGATTCAATTTGTTTAACCGTTTGATTGATAACTTATTTATGTATGTTTATTGAGAGTGCACGCTTAATTTTTATGCATGAATATGACGCTAGAATATAAGTGAGTTTCACCTAATAGTTACGAACTTATATTCACAAGTAGTGGAGGTTGCTTATAAACAATCGCGTTAAACGAATTCTTGGCATAAGTTTCATGCGTATTCCATAGTAACGAATGCCTCGTCAACACTTATAATTTTCATAGAGCGTAATGATTCTTGCTTGTATCTCTATTATGCAATCATGTAGGGGACTTGTGGGGAATGTTTTGAATTGTTGTATGCGCTAACCCATCCAATTCAATAACGTTAGGAAGATTTGAAGGTTAATTAGTGCATCACGGTTAACTTGGGGTGTTGAGAATTCATGGTTTATTGAAATGCAATTGGAAATCATTTTATTATGCAAGTGTAACATGTGTGGAGAAGAACTTTCTAGCTAGCATTCATCCATTCATTTCATCACATTCATATATACTATCTGTTTTAATTCGAATCTGTACATTTTATTTAATTTCGTATAAAACTCAATCCCCCTTTACTTTATTGTCCAATTTAGTTAGAAAGTGTCTTAGTTTATGTTTATAAGTGTTTTGATTCATTTTATTTCCCAATTTCGTCCAAATTCACCAAAGTGCTCAAAACTGCCCAGAAAGTGATTTTAAGGCAGTTTTGAGTGTTTTGGGTGATGTTTGAGTCTTTTGGTTTGTTTTAATGTTTTAAGTGTTTAGTTTTACATTCTTTGAGTTAGTTTAGTGTTTTATATTGTGTTTTTACGTTCTTGAGTCAAGTTATTACTTAATTTCGTCCAAATTTGTGTTTGTGCTCAAATCTGCCCAGAAAGTGGTTTTTAGGCAGATTTGAGTGTGTTTGTGTTGTTTTGAGTCTTTTGGTTTGTTTTAGTGTTTTAAAGTTTAGTTTTGCATTCTTTGAGTCTAGTATAGTGTTTCATATTGTTATTTTACGTTTTTGAGTCAAATCCAAGTGGTTAACAATCCCTCCTAATCCCCGGTCCAGAACGATCCCTACTTATACATATACTACAATTTGACGAAAAGAGGGTTTAATTTGTGTGCGTATAATTCTCGCATCATCCTCATTGGTAGAGGTCATCTTATTAGCCTTCTCGGCGAAGTGAGGTGTTACCAAGTTACTACATTCGGCACATTAAAAGCCAAATTTGAAATTGAATTTCGCATAACTAGCAGCCTTGTCTTCAGGTTTTGGAACCCGAAGGTCGAGACATGTCCTTCCTCGGCCGTAGTCGTAAGATCAAAAAGTCAGCAGCGCGCCCAACACCACATCAACGTATTTTACTCCCCAGCCAAACTTGGTCGATGAGTTGGCACGCCCTACACACAACCAAATGATGTAGTTAGCTTATTAATTACTCGGCATGCGTGCCACGTAGGCTTGGTAGTTTTTCGGATCAACAATAGGTTATAGAAGTTCAAGTCCAAGTGTAATCCAATCTGCATAATTTGGGTTCATGCATTTTGACATTAACTTTCTAATTGTTTTACTAGCCTTAGCTTCGATTTCATGTGAATTGCCTTGCTTGTCATCATAACCAACTTTACTTAACCAATCTAGTTTCTATCGTGAGAAGAACTATCAATGCCATGTTCCATTAAGTACCGTTTGGTACGTGGGATATGACGGAACAGAGTGGGACAAGATGTTCCGTCCCACGTTTGGTGCGCCTAAAACGGGTGGAACGAGCTATTCCACGGGACGAGTTTTGGGTGAATTTTCGTTCCACCTCACCCCCCCTGGAACGACTCGTTCCACATCCGTGGAACACAAAACTATAACCTCTCCGTCTCCTTCTTCTTCCTCCTTGTTTCCATCCGAGGGCATCTTTGCTCCCGCTCCGTTCCGTTCCGTCCTGTCCCGTCCTGTCCCGTCCCGTCCCGTCCCGTCTGCATACCAAACGATACCTTAAGGCCTAGAAATTTATTAACAAGAAGACATGCATGGCTATTATTTCATCTCTAATATATTTCCCATCTTTCCAAGACATTGAAGCATCATATCTCAAACTTGTTGGAGAGAGTTGAGTTGTTGTTGAAGTCCGGACTAGTATGATATCCACTGTTATATATTCTTTTGGTGTTATAAAATCTTTTAAAATCCTATGTAATTCATAAAAGAAGTTCATACAAATCTGTAGAAATTTATTACAAAAATTTATATAAATCCGTTAAAATCCATATAAAATTATAAAATCCATTAAAATTTGTCAGCTATAAATAGTATTTTAAAATACTCTAAATTCCAAACTTACTGCGTCCCCTAAATAGATCGTTCTTTAAGCATTAAAGCGTCCGCCACATTTAAATATCCAAAAGTGAACCCGCCTAAACCCATCTCATCAGTCATCCTCCACCGTCGATCAGAACTTTGGCGGGAATCTCCTAAACCAAAACCCTTCAAATATTAAATTTAAAAATAAATAAAAATGAAAAATTCCAGACCCTTTAAAATGACAGGAGTGAAGACGAACGAACCCACCCCAAAGAAAGGCGGCCTCATGTACGACAACGACGATTCCTTCCAGTTTCCGGACGACTCGTCGTCTGACTTGAACTCCGCTGATGACGTCATCTCCACCGCAATCATTATGGTCTCGCCTCCAGAGACCTCGGACGACGAAGATCCCATCTGCAGTGGCAGCACCAGCAACAACAGAGCGTTCCAAGACGTCTTCCAGACCCCGCCCCAAGACTCGCATCCACCGGCCTCAGATGGTATAACCCCGCTGGCGGAAGTCGATCGGAGCGACGATGATGACGATCGTCCGTACGAGGATGCCGGAGACGGTCGCGGCGTGGCCGTCCCCTCCGGTGATGGTTTTACAGATGGCCCCGCCGGTGCGGCTGCGGGTGTGGTTGATTTGGGGCGGGACACGGATCTAGGATTTTCTGAGGCGGAAACGATCGAGGTTACGGGTTTCATAGCAGAATTGGCTTCGGAACGCGGTCAATTGGAGTCGCCGTTGAAGAAATTGAGGGTTTCCGAGGACGATTTGAGGAAATCGGAGTTTCAGGCGACGGTTCCGCACAGTCACGGCTGTAATTCAGGCAAAAGTCTTGAAATTGACGGCGCCAATGAGAAGTCGAGCGAGAAAGAATTGGAGGTGAGGAAGCTGGACTCTTCTGAAGACGAGAGTGAGAGTTGTGTCGAAGAATCTGAATCGGACGGTGAGGAAGAGGAAAGCATAGAAGACATAATGAAGAGGATACCTAATGTGACTATTGAGGAGTTGCGCCGAATGGACAAGCTGTGGATGCGGCGGAAGCTGCCTCCATCGATCAGTGGGCAGACAGGGTCGAGTGCGATGGACGGCAAGGAGGGGAAGGAGGAGGTGTCTATATTGGATGTGTTGAAACTTCTGAAAAACGGTGATGATAATGGTAACAATGAGATTGGCAAATGTAGTTTTTTGGAGATAAGTAGGCGCAGAGGCATGACTTTTCCCCAACCGGTGTGGTGGCCGAAAGGCGGGTTCGGATTTGAACAAGGTGGCCAACCTTGAAGAACAGAAGCATGGCAACTGAGGTAGGACTTTTGGAAGTCGTAAGTGTGGAACCTTTTTGTGTGAACATCTTGCTCATGTATAGTGTATCATTGGGCGCATGGAACCATTTTTGTATGAACATCTTGCTTGTGTATTGGCTTGCATCTCCTTGTATTGCATGTATGTCTCACCTTCTTGGTCTTTTCTTCTATTTAAAAGGCCAAATTTGCCATGTCTTCTTCCTTTGAAGTTGCACAATTTGGAAAGGTTCATCTTTTGGAAAGAATTGACATATGTTTTGGAATATGCACTATTTGTTTGATATTGCTAAGTTTGGTCACACATCGTAATTTTCCAAAGTTTGGAATTTTCTTAGTTATTCCCGGTTGTATATTTTCGATGCCTATCTTATGACATGAACGTTTCTTCCCTTAAACCTTTAAGAATAGTAGCAAACTAACAAACCTTAGTGGAGTGAATTGTTGGATAACGAAAAAAACCTTATCGTAAACGTGTAAGTCAACAAAATTGTACAATTCGAAAAAGGCATAAAAGCCGGCAAAATGTCCACTCCTTTTACATGCACCACGCAAAGTTATTTGTTTTCTCTCACCCTTTTTCTTTTTTTTGTTCAATCAGCAACGCTAATAAGCAACAACAACCAAAGCCACCAAAATAGCATCTAACTTATTACCAAAAAAAAAAAAAAAAAAAAAAAAAGTGGAGAATTCATACAAAAACTAAGGAACTTAGCAGTTGTGCAATATAAGTTATATTACAACCTGTTTGTCAACCTATACAAAAAAAACCCACCCAAATTTCATCCCTTAAGAGTTTCAGGTTCAAAGAGTTGAAGGGGCAAAAGAGAGCAACCATCGAACCTCATTCATGTCTTGACCATTCAAAATACATGAACCCTGTCATGGCTTTTGGCCGAAGGTGTACGGTTCCTACATAGTTGTATTCATCAACATAGCATATGACATATCCAAACTTGTCAGGGATGGAGTACATGTGGGTATATCGAGCTACTACTAGTGCTTGCCTGTGGGGCACCAAAACTCATGGCTGGGTGAAGGAGCTCTGCTTGGGCAAAAGAGCCATTGGACGGAACATCAAGGAGGAGATCCTGGTCAGAACTCTCGTCAACAAAATTCATAGAATCCATTAGGAAAGAACCCCCATCAGTAGGCAATGCAAATAGGCTTTTTGGACTAAAGCAAGAACCTCCATCGTAGTCCATGGGATCCTTGTTTTCATAGCTACCCTTCATAATTATCCTTTTGGGGCTTTTCATAATCTTTGCATCTGAAATATGCAAGATAGTTAAGAATAGTTCTAATTTTTCAAAATGATGAAAATTGCATGTACAGATAGTGGTGAAGTTGCTCTTCGAGCACATGGCTATGTGAGTATGAGAGGTTTCGTACCATTTTAGTTCATTCAATGTACAGGAGTGAGCATAAGTGCGTTATTGAACCCTAATACACTACGATTGTTATCTTATAAAACATGCCTTCGTTGGAATTAGTTCCAAGAGTTCAGCAGCACTTTATGGACCCATGATACTTCGTGCACATGAAAAATACAAAACCCCCGTAATGATAACTATAGAAGTTTAATGAAAGTGAAACTCAGGATTGTGTATTCCAGCAGTCCTCCCAAGAAATGAGTGCATAGAAACAAGGGAAATTTAAAAACATGGTAGACAATCTCTTGCAAATGTTATGTTACTAAGATGTTAACTTTTGTTTGATCTTATGTAATGTTTATGTATCGAAAAGAGATATAGAGGCAAGAATTCCACCATTCAACTAAATATAAGAAAAGAGAACTTTCAGCTAACCTGGGAAACTTTGAGTCTCGTTGTCCCACAGTCTCTTGACATGTCGAAGATTACTAGATGCCATGTTAAGCCCAGAAACAACAGACTTTCCAGAGCTAGTTTTACATTTCTGTGGAAAACAATAGATAGCAACTATTGTAAATTCACTTTGAAATTCCTTTGTAATGATATTCAAATTTCAGAAAAGCTCAAACCTTGAGAAGATGATAGCGTTCAACCCATTTAGATTTTGGAGAATTGGACAATGCAAGCCTTTTCAAAGTCTTACAGTCTTCGGTTTTTACCCCCGGGAAGGAGATATCAAACACGCCTTCTGCTAGCAATTGCTGAAAGGAAGTCAAGTTTTCTCTGAATTGAGGGCTATCAAACATGCTTTTGAGGCTGCACATACTAAAAACAAACAAACCACCATGAATGTCGTTTATTATGTCAATATGTCTAACTTCTTAAATTTTCAAATATAAATTTCAACTCGGTAGCTAATCTGTCCCAAAAACATACCATAATGACATTCCACAAGTAATTAAATTTAATTTAAGCATGTGGTGATGATTTAATCATGTACCATGGGATAGTTCATATTTTAGGGATCTGGAAGCCCATATGAAGCTTGCAATGTCACATGCATTGATAAATTTCTTTTGGAATAATATATGGTTCACTGCTATACTTGTAAACTATTTGTGGATTTCGATCTTCAGTGGTTAACCACAAAATATGCTACTAAATCATACAAGAAGGTTTCTAACCTATAAGGAAATTTAACAACATCAACTGGAGGTAGATGCTTCAGTAATTGCTGTTGTTCCTCATTTGTCAATTGCCTCGTAAACTCTTCAAAAGTTAAAATATCCTGCACCAAACAAGGACTGAAACTATATAAGGGCTCAAAATTGAACGAAGGACAACTATTCAAACAGATGAATTACGAGCTTGAAAATATAATAGAAACTCCAGACGCTGTTGCCAAGAGGAAAATAGTTGTAAGTTTTACAACCTAAACATGTTTGATAAATCACAATACTGGTTAGGATGAAAATTTACACATACATGGAACAAGTCACATCACTAAGCTTTCATTAACTTGTTGAGATATGATATGGGGTACATAAATTTAACGGCGAATATTGTCATGAGGCTTATTACTCTTTAGTAACAAAAAACAAAGGAATTTGAGGGAACTGCTTTCTTTTGTAACATACAATTCAACTTACATTTAAATCTACATGACGCAGTGGTGAATTATGGTTTCCCAAGATTTGAAAGTTGTCAAGTTGAGACTTATCCCTGCAAATCCAAACGATAACAGTATTAGTTACGGTGTGAGAAATCGATTTTACATCACCTTTCTTTCTCCAAAGTATCTGCTACTTTTAACTGCATGCAGATACTTCATATACAAATTTATCACAGAAAAAGCCGTATTTCCATCCTGCTACCACTAGATACTTAAAAATGATCCATGACTCGCAAAAAGGTCGGTTACTTTGTGTTTCTAAGGTAGTTGCTTAACCAAAAGTCCTAAATTTCTTTCAGAGCTTGATAATTACAAACACCTATCAACATGTACAAAGCATTGTAGTTGAGCAATATCACTCATGTTTGTCCTTTTGACATATAATTGACAAAAACACATATCAAAGTCTGTTAAATAGTACAGGAGAGTATTACCTTTTCAGTGGTTCATGTTGCATTCCTTGTCCTGCAACATTATTCATCCTTCCAGATACAGTACTGGCCATATTGACACCCTTATTATTATGTACAAAAAGGGTTGCAGAACGGGAATAAACCTCATTTGCAAGGCACTGTTTATTATCAACCGAGATCGAGCTAGCTTCAGATTCCTCTTCTCGTGCTATTGAGTTGGGATGCCTAATCAGAACACTTCCATGGCCTATCTCAACAGAAACCATTGGCGTTTCACTCTCAAAAAGCAGATCCTCTTCAGAAGACCCGGAGAAGCAGGAAGACTGTTGTTCATGTAAAATAGTATACAGATCCTTTGTGAGCTTTTCCACAGGAGATGGCTTAAGACGGCCTATACAGGTCCTTTTCCTAGAAGGTACCATTGAGTCCCATACCATCGACTGCGCAGGACCTGGAAAAGATCACTCAAACGATTAAGAACAGTTAAGAATTATTAGGTTACGTTATGAGAGATAATTTCATGAAGGATTGGAGGCCAATCCTAGAAATAATTCAATGTGCACAAAGTATTGGCGGCCAACTGCCTGAATAAGAGATTCTGAAATCACTTGACCAGTGAATATTTTCTTTTAGTGGTTCAAAGGAGGCCTAATTAGAAAGGAGGATAAGGTTGATCTCTGATCATGGACGTGCGAGTGCTCTACCACTAAAATCTACTACATTGGGCATGAGTTTCATCCTTCTTTCACGTTCTCGGTAATTGTCACCTTAAATCTAATAAGATCGAAGTAGGCTAATTTTTCATAGATAGAAAAATCAGAGGAAAGTTCAAACATCTTTAATTGAATATTAACTGTCAAAAGTATCCAACCTGTCAAATCACTAGCATCTCCACTGCCAAATTGTGCGCAGCTCTCAGAGTTAGACACGGCAGACCCAGAACTGGATCTATTACTTTTATCTTCTTCAATTATCTTTCGGAAACCATGGGAATAATCAGAATTAACTCCTCCAATCACCATACTCTCAGGATTCTGCTTTCTTTTAACCAGTTTTATTTCTTTGTTTTTGTTTACAGATATGCTCTTCACCCTAGAAACTCTGTGATCTTCAATATCATCAGGTTCTGCTCGAGCGTGTAGAGGAGTGTAATTTACTAGTGTTCCCTTAGTCCTCCATCGAGATCCACAAGCATTGCAAAGTACTGGCTTGTCGGGTGGTCCATTGCGCCAAAGAGGAGTGCCTGTTTCAATGCCCGGTTGTCAGCATTCAACGCGCAGAAAATTACTTAATGCAGATGAAAACAGGATGTAAAGCAGCTAAATATATTTGAATGAGCCTAATTATTTCTCTTAAAATGGAAAAACTACTCGTTGCCACTTGCCATTACTCTCGAAGCATATCTATTCCAAGTTAATTGTCGTATCTATGTAACGGATAAAAAAAAAAAAAAAAAACACGCACACACAAATTGCTTTAAATAATTCACAAACGACAGATAGTGACCACGGACAAATGAAGGCTACCCTGTTTTAGTTATACTGGCAGAATTTCAAAAGGCTAATCAAGGCACAACAAGTGTGTAACGTTCAACAATCAACACCACCCTTTCCCTGTGCTCAGTACGAGTAGTAGCCCTGAAATTCACTTCTACAAAAAATGATAAAGCTACTGCCCTTGTTTACACTACTGATTATACATGACAAGACTGAACACGAACCTTACAAGTTAAACCATAGAAGACACTAAACAAAGATTTTAGTCACAGAGAAAAGATAATGGCATTTCAGAAAGAAAAAAAAAACATGGATGACGATTCATTTTATTAGGCGGAATAGAGTTGTTGGAGTTGAATTTTGAAGAGATAAGAATCTTGGAAGTCACAGCGACTACACTTGCAACAAATGCACTACAAACTAAGTTCAGAAAATGGTACAAAAACGTTCGGGAATGACAAGGAATGGTGCAACTTCAACTGGAAACTAACTCTATTACAATACATATAATTTCAAGTGCAACTTATCAGTTTCAAGGTTTAAACTTGAGAACAAGTAGCATTCAAATAGATTGACTCCACAAAATAGCGCATTGTAGAACATTTTTGAACAATTACACAGGAAACTTGACCGAAAGCTAGAGAAGCAATGCAATTACTACATAGTTGGAAACATGGTTAACAAGGAGTGTGGGAAACAACACTGTCGCTAACTTACGGAATGGATAAACAAACTGAAACATGGGCATTGCTAAACGTACATTCGTTGACATCTGAATCATTTTACAGACACAAGTATTTGCTCTGACTGGGTATTTTTGGGATCATAAGGACCTCAAGAGCAATGAGCAAGTATACAAAATCAGACATTACTCTATAGTTCCTCATTACACAACAGATTACAAACTCAATATGCATTGCAGGACATGTCGAAATTCGAGTGAGAGTCAAAACCCAATCAAAATAAGTAAAGGGTTGAAAAATGTCATTGAACACAATCAAGCTCAACCCAGTACAGCAAATTCAAATAAACAAGGATGCTGGAAGTAGTGAATTCATAGGCAAACAAAACAGGTTTTCACTTTTCGTCACGCTTTCGCAAAGTTAATCTCTTCTATTCTGTGATTCCAATTCATTTCTGTGCATAACAACCAGTTACAAAATATATGCTCCGAACAACAATTGAAATGAAACCCAATTTTTTTTCAGTGCTCAAAATTAAAAGAGCAAAAAGAAAAAATGGAGAAACAAGAACTCACTTGTGACTCCACAGTGATAGCAAGGTCCTTGCTTGCCCATGTCTCTCTCTCTTTTACTCAACTCAAAAAAATACTAAATTCAACCAAATTTTACAGAAAGAAAAAAAAGAGGAAATTTATTGGGCTAAAAAGTGAAAAATAATCAAAATTTGTACAAAAATAAGATGATTATTCTCTCCAACTTTTTTTTGGTGGCATACAATACCAGTGAGCTTTTCTGCAGCAAACCCAGAGAGAGATTGCAGAAGAAAGCAAAAGCCAAAAGACCCAGAAGAGTTTTATGTCTTTTAGTCCCAAAAATTCACAGAAAATATGGAAAACAAGGAAAATTCAGGGATTTTTTAGATGGGGTTTTAGCTGGGAATCTGTACAATCCAATGGAAGAGAAAAGATCATTACAGGAATCTCATAAATGGTTGTGAAAAGGGAAGATGAAATGTGAGAGAGAGAGAAAGAGAGAGAGAGAGAGGAAAGAGAGGTTGAGTTGTGTGTTTGTGTTGTTGTATTGTATATGAAGTAAATGTTGAGCTTTCTTTTCTTTGCTTAAATTTTTTTTTTTTTTTTTTTTTTTGTTTTTGGACATTGAAAGATTTCTTCAACCTTTTTATTACCAGTTAAAAAAAAAAGGAGGAATTAAATCTTTTTGTTTTAATTATTTTTAACCAGTAATTGTTGTGATATGAGGGGTAAAAGTAAAGACATATTATTATTGCATATTTCCTGTTGACTACAGCCATAAAAATCTTTGCTTCCACACAAAATTTGAAAAACAATTTGACTAGAGAAATAAAATTAATAAGAAAAAATAAGGAAAAAGATAAGCGGTAGCCAATAAGAAAAAAAAACGAAAAAATAAAGAAACAAAAAGAGTCTGTTTGACATTTTATTTTCTTCCTCATTCCATTTCTTTCGCTTTTTGTTTGAGAAATGAATTACATCAAGAGAGAATAGAAAACAAAATTAAAAGCGAAAGGTAAAAATTGTGAAATCAAAAACCATTCCGCTTCGATTTTTATTTTGTACTCAATTTTTTGGTATTTTATGTGTTTGTGAATTGCGATGACATGATGCTGATGATATTAGTATGTTTCTTTATTATACAAGATAGTAAATTCCAAAATAACCTGTCACACTACCATTGGTAATCACAACAGTAACCTCTCACCTTAAATTTAGGGCAAAATGTTAAATGAGGGCCCCGTCAGATGTTAGCCACGTGGCTTAATTTTTGTAATCCGACGGTGATGTAGAAGCTGTCAACTGTTACTGTTTCTGGTGGTCACAGAATGTAATCTACAGAACCCAAAATGCAAAAGCACTACCGCATAAAAGGGAAATTTCCGGTTTATTTCAGAAAAGTCTCCCTCTTTTTATTTTTATTTTCTTGTTTAATACTTTTATTTAATTTTCTCAAAAAAAACATACTTTTATTTAATTAATTTCGATTTTTTGTGAAAAATAAAGAAGACAGAATTATACAGTTCCATGATGCATAGTGGGTATCTCATGAATTGGACTCATTTGGTGCCATGTGGTCTCTTTTATTTAATTAATTTTTTGTTAGCTATGGGCCCTGTTAGATCTAATTTGTACAACATGAACGGGTACACCACTACGATGACGTTTCAATACAATAATTTGATTGAGTTATCTTACCACATGATATCTTGTTATACGAATGTAATGTCACCGTGACGATGAACTCAATCTATTTAACTCTTTCTAAATAAGTATGGGAAACTTTGCCGTCTCTTTTGGGTCAATCGTTGGGAGCAACATTGGCCATCTGATTGCCTGGTCCGTCCTTCAAAAGATTTTGACCTGTGCCCAACTTATACGCACAAACCACGCCCTGTTGAAATCATGTTCTAATCCGACGGCTTAGGACCATATATTCTAAGATGCACATAAGATTAGAGAAATTCAACTCTCCAAATCCTAATGACCAATTCCATTAAGTTTTTTCTTAAATGAATAGAAATATCCCCCTTCATTTGTAATTATAACTTATTGACAAAGAAAGAAATTATTTTCATAAATTAAGTAGTAAGAAAAGGAAGGTTACAGTGAAGTAGTTTATGAATGAGTGAATATAATTCAAGTAGTGTTTGTCTGTATGGACATGTTAAACATGAATTACTGATCAACATTTAGTCCGAAACGTGAAAGCTAACACAACTCAATGACTCAATATGCATCAAGTGCTCACAAACTAGCACAACTCGTAAACCAATGGTTCACGAACGGCATGTATCCAGTAAAATCTTATTGGAAAAACTTATTGTTAGTTTAGATGTGTACTTTTATTTATTTATAAAATGATAGTGAAAGAGTGTTCATAATCACTTTTATAAGCTTGCTTGGAAGCATATGTGTGCTTTCAGTTTGGTATACATCGAACCTTTTAATCAGATTGAATCCGTGAATCAAGGCCCTTCATTTTATCAATCGGACTCAATGAGAAAAACTCTCCATCCAATAATCCTCACCCTCTGATTCTCAAACTTCCCTTAACACAATACATCTTACCTACTCCATGTTTTCTACAATCTTTTCTCAGTGTGCAATAAACAATGTGGATTTGGTTATGCTACCTTGTCACCTTAAAGAGAAATTCTACCATTAAACACCCGAGTTAAGAATGACTTATATGACATGAGTACATAGTTATTGTAGTGTTTCATGTCAAGAATAAAACGCAATATGTAAGTTTTTTTTCACATAAAATTATATCATTGGCACAAGACGCTACAATGACAATATATTGATGGAATGTAAGTTGCTTTCTCCCATAACACGTGATTGTGTTGTGTGGCACTACTCATAGAAACAACAAACCCCCTTGTATTTGGTTTCACCCACCATAAGTTGGACTTATCCAAGTCAGTTTGATGCCATATGAAGGTACATGCACATAAAAACTCCTTCATATTGATAAGAGATTCTTTCATGTCATAGTTTATAACGTGCCATTGTCTATTAGACAAATAATGCACTTTTTTTAGGAAACTTTAATGAAAAACTCTCGGTACTATTCATTTTAACGAAAAACCACATTTTTACACTAAAAAGTCAATTCTGATACTATTCACCTTACCCTTTATTTTGTCTTTATCGTTAAAACTCAAAGTTTTCAAGCCATTTTCATTAGTTTTCCCTTTTTTTTTATAACACGTGGCACATAATTGTTGAACAATGACACTTATGTGACTAAGGGGGTGTAGTTTATTAAGATTTATATCGACTTTTGTTGAGTTTTATAAATTCACAGATTTAAGTAGACTTTTACTGACTATTATAAACGTTTTAAAACCTCATAGACTTTAATGATTTACTTTTGTGGAAAAGAATGAGTTAAATGATGGACTTTACCAGAATTTTAGAGAGTTTAGTGCTAGAACTTTTTAGAATTCTAGTTGTCATAGACTTTTAATGACCAATTTATTGATAAGCTTTATTTTTTCTAAGTTTTTACTATTGAAATGGTGATGATGACCATGACAAAGTAGTCTTATGAGGTGGTGGTGACAACGATAGTGGGGGAAGTGTCACGTGGTGATGATCAGCAAGATGGTGGTAGTAAAGTTGGTGTCTTTAGTGGCGTTAATCATAATATGGGTGTTGATTGTGGTGGCGAGGTGTTGTTGGGGTGGTGGAGGAGTAAGGATATGGGTTTGGTGATTGGGTGGTGATGACGATGGTAGAGGCGGTGGTCACGGTGATGGTGGTGTCGGTAGTGGTCATAGTAGAATTGGCAATGATGCTCATAGTAGTGACGGTGGTGGTGGAGATGGTGACAGTGGTGCTTGTAGGAGTGGAGGAGTGGTCATGGTAAGGTGGTGTTGGCGAGATGGTGGTGGAAGTGGTAATAATAATAGTTATTGCATAGTGGTGGGCAGTGAAGTTTATCATTAGAGAATTGAGAAATAATGAAATCGATCAATATCTTAGGAGTAGAGGTTGAATTTGTTATGATGGCAAAAAATTTACCATAAAAGCACTAAAAGTCCATCAAAACTCGATTCAATACGTGATGACTTTTATTGGCTCACTAAAACTCTATTTTGAGTGCACCTAGATTTCAGAGTCAAGCAAATTCCCTCAAACTCCACATACAGTACACCCCATAAAATTTGATTGGATGAGAAAATGTGCTATATTACACTAATGGGGATTTTGCACAAGTACCACCTGAGCTTGCAAGCATGTGCACCAATACCACCTAAACTTTCAATTTTTAATTTTTACCACCTAGATTCTCTCTTAACTGTTGGAATCTACCACCTTCATTAAAACATGCCAGGCGCCCGTCTTGTGGAGATGTATATTTGTCAATTTATTTCCTAGAGATTGCTGGAATCAATTTGTACAAAGGCAAAAGACATTTTTTTTGTAGCAGCATTAGAATCAGGTCATGAACAGAAAGAGTGAAGTTAGATTCAAGTTTGATTTTGTCGAGAGTTGTTGAAGGATTGAAGTGAAAATTGATTGCTAGCATCTACATTGGCATTAAGTGAAGAGGGTGGAGTGTAATGAGTTCAGATTTGGGTAGAAAATTGTGTATTTTATGTTGTTTTTAAGTTTTATGGAATGAAAAGTATCATGCATAGAAATTATGCAAAAATCTAGTCTTTCGTTTACAGTGAGTCCAGATATTTTTTGCAAGTCAGCAAGTGAGTGTGTGATTCATATTAATTATTTAAATATTAATTTTTCAAATGCTTGTGGAGGGAATTACAGAATTGGGGCTATATTAACCCCCAATTTTGGAGTCATATTGACTCAGGCGGTTTATCTTAGAGCCAATTTGATTCTTGCCAGCCCCATGAAGTTAATTGATAAAAATATCCCTACAGGTTACATATGTTTTAATAGCAAAATGTAACCAAATCATTTAGTTGCGGTTCGGTTCGGTTTTAAACGGTTTTGGTTTTGGTTTCAAACCATTTACAAACTAAATGCTTTATGCCATTAATACAACCCAATTGATAAAAAAAAAAAAAAAAAAAAAAAGAAGCATGATCACTATACTAAAATTCAACTTGACTATTATAAACGTTTTAAAACTTCATAGACTTTTACTTTGTAAAAAAGAATTTGAATGATAAACTTTACCATAATTTTAGAGAGTTTAATGCTAGAACATTTTAGAATTCAATGGATTGTCATGGACTTTTTAATGACCAATTTATTAATAAGCATTATTATTTTTTATGTTTTTACTATTGAGATGGAGATGATGACCATGACAAAGTAGTTTTATGAGGTGGGGGTGGCAATGATAGTGGTGGAAGTGTCAGTTGTGATTATCAACAAGAAGCTGGTAGTAAAGTTGATGCCTTTAGTGGCGGCGATCACAATAGGGGTGCTAATTGTGGTGGCAGGGTTGTTGGGGGTGGTGGAGGAGTAGGGATGTGGGTTTAGGGGATGGGGTGGTGATGACGATAGTAGAGGTGGCCGTCATGATGATGGTGGTGTCAATGCTAGTTATAATATGGTTGGCGACGATACTCATGGAAGTGATGGTGGTGGTGGCAATGGTGATAGTGGTGGTTGTAGGGGTGGAGGAGTGGTCACGTTAAGGCGGTGTTGGCATTGTAGTGGTTGTGGGGGTGGAGGTGTGGTCACGGTAAGGCAGTGTTGGCGAGATGGTTGTGGAAGTGGAAATACAATTGCTTTATTTTGCAAGTAAATTAATTTTGAATCAAATAACATTTCTTCATTATGTGGGTATTTTATTTTGTCTGTATCATCATATATATTGGGCACATTTTATTATTATATGTACAAATAATAGGTAAACTAGTATTGAATAAAATAATAACATTTTTTTATGTAGGTATATTATTCTGCATATATTTGGGTTTGCTTTATTATGTAGGTAAATTATTTTGCATGAATTTTTATGTATATCATGCACATTTTTTGTTGTTGTTATATATATATGTGTGTGTGTGAAATAATTTACCAACATTTATATGTACAATATAATTTTATTGACTTAACTAAGCATGTATTACTACATTTATTAGGCATGATTTATTGTTATTATATATTATGCAATGAATTTATTATTTTTTTATTTTTGTAAAATCATTAATTCTCCCTTACAATTTGTATGGAATTAATTGTGTAAATCAAACATTCAAATAGGGGTGTTTTGGGCATTGAAATTTTTTAAATGTGTAAAGTTAAATATAATTAATAAATTTGCTGATGTGGAATCTAGTCAATAGGTTTTATTCCAGTAAAAAACTTATGTCGGGTTTTATGTGGAGAAAAATAAGTTTCAGGGACTAAAGTCATATTTTCAGTAATAATAATAGTCATTGCATTATGGTGGGCAATGAAGTTTATCATTAGAAAATTGAGAAACAATGAAATCCATCAAAATCTTAGTGGGGAGGTTGAATTTGATATGATGACAACAAATTTACCATAAAAACACTAAAAGTCCATCAAAATCCAAGAATTTTTAGATCCTTACAATGAATAAAATTTTAAATACACCTGAAATTTTTAGACACACAAAAAGTCATAATTAAGTACCACAAAAATTTTATAGACTTTTTATAAGTCATAAAAAGTCTTTATTCAATACATGATGACTTTTATTAACTCCGTAAAACTTTATATTGAATATATCTGGATTTCAGAATCAAGCAGAGCCCCTCAAACTCCAAATACAATACACCCCTAAAAATTGTTTGAATGAGAAAATGTGCTATATTAAATTAATGAGGATTTTGCACAAGTACTATCTGAACTTGCAAACATGTTTGCCAATACCACCTAAACTTTCAATTTTTAATTTTTACCACCTAAATTCTCTTAATTGTTGGAATTTACCACCTACGTTATTTTCTATTCAGATTTTCGTTAAAACATGTTAGGCGCCCCTCATGTGGAGGTATATTTTTGTCCCCATTTACTTCCTAGAGCTCGCCAGGATCAATTTGTATGAAGGCAAAATGCATTTTTTTGTAGCAACATTAGAGTCAGATAATGAACAGAAAAGGAGAAGTTGATTCAAGTTTGATTTTGTTAATATTTGTTGAAGAATTGAAGTGCAAATTGATTGTTGGATCTACATTGGCATTAAGTGAAGAGAGGTGGAGGATAATGAGTGCATTATCACTAAACTAAAATTCAACTTGAAATAAAGTTCAACACCAAAATACCTTATGACATTACTTTAGTACAACCCAGTTGAAAAAGTTAAGCTTACCGAACTAAAACTAAAGTTCAAACAAACTTCAACATCAAAATGCCTGAAAAAAAATAAAATTGTTCATGCAAAATAGTGCTTTAACTTTTCAAGCACTATTTTGCATCATTCAACCTTTCTCTTTCCCTTTCTTTTTGGACGCTTAATCTTTGAAGATTGAGGAGGCCCTTGAGCTTGTGAACGGGCTTGATAAGGTGATACTTGGGAAGACTTTGGACCATGTGAAAGTGAAACCGATGGATGAGAAGTCATTGAACCTTGTGAACTAGAAGCTTGAGATTATCTTGGAGCTTGTAATTGTGGTTGTTGATTAAGAGTAAGACAGATCTGGCATTCATGTCGTGTTTTCCATGTTCGTGTCGTTTTCATGACATATCGTATCCTGTAACACTCATTAAAGTAAATGGATAATATGACCCGACTCAAAATCGATCCGTTAATATTATCAGGTAATATGATCCGACCCGTTACCCGTTAAAGAAAATATATTTTAAATCAATAAATAATGAAAAACATAATTTGACCCCAAACAAATGGAAAACATAATATTTATATGCATACAACACTATCACGTAAATATTACTTCAAAATATTAAAATAAAAAAAAAAGGAATTTATCTTTCAAGTATTACATTCTCCAAAATAAGAGCATAATGAAAAAAATATTAGTATATTACTACAAAATACCAAATGTTAAAGAATATGTAAAATGAATGAAGTTGCGTTTCAAGGTTGAGAAACCTTGTACATTTATATATGCTTTCACATTTTTTAGACTTGTACATTAATGATTATGAATTTTATTTATTTCGAACTCTCTTAAAATATTATTCATGAGGTTTGTATGGTTTTAAAAATTTAAACGATGTTGTACCTATACTTAAAGCGTAGAGAATTGATCACGAGCGTTTGCATATTTTTTCACATCGTTCGTACTTGTAAATTAATTATTATAATTTGTAATGTGTTTGGTATTTTTAAATTACTTGATATTTTTACTTTTAGTGTGTTTTATAAATTTTCATATCACTCTTGGCCTATACTATACTATAAAAATTAATAAATAAATAAAATTTAAATGTTTTAAATTTATATAGAATAATACAATAATACATATTTAATACAATATATGACACACCCCGTCCCGAAGGAGGGCATGCTGGCCGTCACGTGAGAGTGACGTAACCATTTGCACAGTACGGAAGCTTTAAAGATACAATTTCTAAGATGAAACACCCAAAGGTGAGTCCTAATTTTTGGCCATTCTGTCAGAACACCGTTGAATTTCCTCGTAGTCACCACACCTTTTCAATTCTTGAACCTGGAGGGGCGCAAAACAAAGTTGAGTGGGTCAGCAAAACGAACTTATTCAAAACCTTCTTTTCTCTTTGAATATACTAACCCCTCGCCGTAAAACAAATATAGTTTCCCAGAAAATAAACATATATACGTATGTATAGATATGCCAGTCATGCTCAAAGATATATCAATCATGCTTGCAATATGCCATTCATGCTCGAGAATATGCCACAACAGAATCTCATAATCAAATGTAAATGCTCAAGCATAATTCACATCAATAACATATAATCTGGCAGCCGGGAGTCACCTAACGTGACATGTACCGCTGCATATAGAGCTCCAATCTCAACTCATCATCTGAATCTGCACACGAGTCGGAACCACCTAACGTGGTCTGTACGACAAGACTGGGTGTAATATATACGCTCTAGTGCTACGATCACGTGAAGACTGTGCGAATAATCGCGGGTCACCTACGAGTCGGAACCACCTAATGTGGTCTGTACGACAAGGCTTGCACCTAACTTGGATCCAAGGCGAGCGTGTGGTGCTGGTGAACATCACGTGAAGGACTGTGCCCTGGCCCTGGGCGGGAGCACTAACACCGGGGTGCAGATTATGAGCTCTCTAAACATCTCAACTACTAATATTGCATACCAACATGAATACCACTTACCTGGCACTTACCTGGGCCTCCTCAGCACCATGCAACAGTATGCATAATTATGGTAATGCACATATTAAAATATGATGCATATATGACAGGATATTTAATTCGTATTTCTTTTAAAAATACGTTTTCTGGGAAATACGTCAAGCATACGTATATATATATATACTGAAAAATAACTGCCCACTCACATATCACATCGACGTCTCGTAGGTCCCTGAGCCTCCCCTAGATTGGTTACATTCTTCCTCTGTATAATTTTCACCTATACAAAAAGTAACCAAATTGACGTTATTTAACACGCATACACCAAACATTCGTCCATAACTTTCTCATACGTTACTCAATTTGGGTGTATGAATATACCACGGTGATCTACACGACGTCACGAACGCGTGACAATTTTCAGAACTCAATTTGGAGCTCTCACGCGCCCCCACGCGCACTGTTCACGCGCTGCCCACGCGCGCGTCTTCTTCCTCGCGTCGCCGGACTGGTTTCGCCGGAAATAGTGTTTTGCCGGAATTTCTGGGTAAATTTCAAAGTGTCATAACTTCTTCATTTCTTAACCATTTTCAACGTACTATATATCAAAATGAAGGTATTGACGAGACGAACACATCCATACCTGTCTCGACCCCTAACTCGCCGTGGTTTCGCCGGAAAAAGCCCCGACAGCTCCGGCCAACTTTGAACACGACGATCCCGACGTCCAAACTTCTCCAACGAAGTACTCCGAGGCTCCTTGGGACCTCACTAACACATCTACAAGCTTCAAAAGTCCAAAAACTAACTAGATTAATCTTTCATGAACAGTACTCGAAATCGGAATACCTCGAATCGACACGAAAACGAAGGATTTCTCACCTGAAAATGGTATGGTTGCACTCGTACGAGCTTCACGAGTTCGATGGTGTCCTTAGTTTCTTCGATCCATCAAGGTTTGGGTGATTTGTGTGTTGTCCGTACGTTTTTGAAGAAAGAAGGAGGAAGAACGGAGCTTGGGAGAGAGAGAGAGAGAAGTGACAGAAAAGAGACAGAGGGAGAGGAAAACACGGGAGAGTGAAACGGGGTGTATGAGTGTGTGTGTGGTCCTACAACACCACACAACACAAAACTACACGTAAAATAACGAACTAGGGGTAAAATTTGTAATTTCAAATGTACGTTTCGATATTTCCGGGACGGGATGTCACAACCTACCCTCCTTAATAGAATTTCGTCCCGAAATTCAAAACAACCAATCAACAACCCCTAGTGGTCAAAGAACAATCTAGAATACAAATTCCTCGTCTGATCTTCTGTCTCCCATGTAGCTTCCTCGACTGACTGATTTCTCCACAAATTCTTTACCAATTACACTGTCTTAATTCTCAATACATTCTTTTTCCAATCCAAGGTCGTCCTTGGTTCCTCAACCAGTCTAATCCGGATTAATTCTCAATAGTTGCACCGGAACTCCATGTGACGAATCTGCCACCTAGTGACAACACATCGAAATATAATACATTATGCACCTTAGTCAATTCTGAAGACATCACCACTTGTATGCAACTTCATCGATTCCTTTAGTGGTCAAAAACGGTCTGATGTGTTTAAGACTTATTTTGTCTCCTTTCCAAATCTCACTATTTCTTTTCGTGATGAAATTTCTAAAAATGTTGAATCATGAAACACATCATGCTCTTACAATAACTCTGGAAGTAATTCAAGCAACTTCGCTTACTCTTCGATGATCACATAAAGTCCGATGTACTTAGGACTTAATTTGCTTTCCTTTCCAAGCCGTATCATTCTTTTCTAAAGTGAAAACTTCAAAATTATAAGATCATCTACGTTAAACACTCGATTAGTGACATGTTCAACTCTTAATCTCTTTTGCCATTCTTGGCTACTCTCAGGTTAAACTTAATCACCTGAATACTTTGAGAAGACTTATCCATAGTTTCAGGGCCTACCAAAACTCTTTCGTGATCGAATCTTCTCTATCCAGAAGCATTTCTTCCACAAATCAACAAAAATCGACACATTTCATGGTCCTTATGGCGTTACATCGGAAACTGCACAACCAACATACTTAAGAAACTCAGCAGTTCCGTAACCCAAATCTCTTCTCCATAAAACATATAAGTACTGTTGCACTGTGGTTGTTACTCAACACTGGAGTAAATGTACTAACTTGGTACATTGATCAACTATCACTTCAAGTTCAATCATAACCATCCTATTCTCGAACTCAGCAATCTTTCTTTTTCCCTTCTTTCTTTACCTTGGTTAATTCTTAATTTTCGTCGTTAACCATTTGAGTCTTGAGTACGACCTTACTAAAAAGACTTAACTTGAAAATTAGCAATTACAACTTCTTCTCAAACTTCCATTCTCAACTTTACTTCAGTTGATTTCCAATCCACAAGAAGACAATCTTAGCAAGCGTGCCAGACATTAATTCTTACCACTGTCTTTTCACCAAGTGCATCAGCTAGAACAATTTTATGATCACCCTGGTCGTACAATCATGTTCATTAAACAATTCAATCCACCTTCGCTGCCTCATATCAAAATCCTTCCAAGTAATGGATATTGGAGACTTTTTGGATTCGTAAAAATCTTGCATTCTTACCACAAATAATGTCTTCATAACTTCACAGCAAGAATGGTAATCATGATTTCCAAATCACCAGTAGGGTAATTCATTTCATGAGGTTCCTTTTGTCGTGAAACGTATGTAATCACCCTAACATTTGCATCAACATGCATCCAATACCATTCAAGAAACATCACTAAAAATTTATGATTACCACTATTCTCTGGGAATACTAAAATACGTGCATGAGTGAGGAAATACTTCAGTTGTTGAATCCTTTGCTCACAATTTCCTTCCCACTCATACATAACCTCTTTTCTCAACAATCTCGTCAATGACAAAGCAATGACTGAAAAATCTTTCACGAACCGTCCATGATAGCTTGTTAAGCTAGGATAACTCCAAATCCCAATCACGATTCGTGGTTGTTCTAAATTCTCAATTTCTGCTACCTTTTATGAATTCACTTGAATACCTGAAGCAGATATAACATATCTCAAAAATGCTACTTGATTCATCCAGCATTGGCATTTGCTAAGCTTAGCATATAATTGACGTTCCCTCGATCTTTGCAATACCAATTTAAGATGTTTAGCATACTTTGCTCTTGTCTTATCAATCTTTTCAATAGCAACAACAACAAATCGGTCTAGATATCATTGGAATACTTTATTCATCAAATTCATAAAGTAGTAGATGCATTCATCACTCCGAATGGCATCACCAAAACTTGAAATGACCTTAACGAATCCTGAAAGTTATCATAAGGGCATCCTCACCGATAATCTTCAACTAATAATATCCAGACCTCAAATCAAACTTAGAAAATATACAACCACCTAGAAGCTGATCAAACAACCATCAATGTGAGATTACGAATAACGGTTTTCAATTGTTACTCGATTCAACTGCTTATAATCAAAGCACAGCCTTAACGTCTATTTTCTTTCTCACCAATAAACTGGGGTTCCCCCAACGTAATGTACTAGGTTGAATAAAAACCTTTATCAACCAATTTCCAATTCTCTTAGTTCAAAAGGCAACATTCTATAATATAAGGTTTGTACCTGGAGATAAATCAATAGTGAACTTTACATCTTTGACTGGCGGCAATCCAGGTAAATTCTCAGGGAAAATGTCAGGTAAATGTTTGACTACTCCCACTTCTTCCACACTACTAGGAGTGACATCACTTAGCACCACATGATATAAATATCCTTGGCAGCCTTTTGATAATAATCTCTTTGCTCTCACAGCATAATTAACGGTCTGCCTCACTTCACTTTGCATACTTACAAAAGTAATCTCTAGTCATCCAGACCGATGGAAAATAACATATAATCAATTCAACATTCAGCTATAAACATAGCTCATACTCTTTCATTCTAATCAACTCAGCCCTCGGCTGCATATATAACTCATACTTAACTCATCATATCCTGTATATCTTGCACACATTCAGTACCACCTCGCGTGGTCTGCAACTCGTCACTGTATATAACATAATATGCTCTAGAATAACATCGAAATCCACAATCTAGTGAAACAAAAGTAGCTGGCAACAATATATGCTCTACTATTACTGAGCACTCTAAATAAGTACGATACTAACATAAGATAACCTACCGGTTTGCTTGCTTAACGAATCCACGAATAAGTTATTAATATTACGGTCTGCAGCCCGCAATACTGATAAATCATCGTTGTCTCGATAAGTAAGCAACAACTCTCGAGGGTGTAATATTACTATTTTGCCACTCATTAGAAAATACATACACACGTCTCAACCGCGTTTAAATACTACTTTCTAGGCAATAACAATAATAACGTAAAATTTCTACATTATTAACAAATAGACTCTAGCTAAGTCATTAAGAATAATTATCGTACTCCTAATCAAATCCGAATAATTCTGAGTATCTTGCAGTGATGTGTAGTTAACACATCCCTGGGCTTGTTGTTGTCTCCCACAACCTCTATTAGTGTAACTACTTCTTTCATGTACACCACGGCCTAACTGACCATAATTAATAGATCCAGGAACTTGCTGGATCGACACCAGTTGTGGCAAAGAAGACTGCTAGGGCTTCTGTTGGCTTTGGACATAATTTGCAGTTCTATGTCCCATCTATCCACTTGTAAAGCGTCCAATGCTTTCTCACCTACATTCTCAAAGGTGTCCATTATTGTACCTACAGCCCAAAGGTACATTTCTTTTACCAAAATCACCTTGTCTCTGAGATCTGAGATTACCAATACATCTATCACTTCACCTCTGGTCAATGGCATTAAAACCTTTGCCAAAAGAACTAGAATTAGCTTCACTTCTTTTGAAGTTCCGAATCTTTCGAGGTTCTCGAGATGACTGGCCTTTATCCTTGTCATCATTCCTCTGATTCCTATTCCTTTATTCTTCTTCATCATTATCGCTGGACATAATCTCAGAGTCCTTAAGGCTCAACAACATCTTGTATACTCCTGATAAGAATTACAATGGATAGTGGTCACCCAAAATACCACTGCCTTATGCCACCCAGCCTAAAACAATATAACACTTCAATCAAAATAGCAGCAATATTCGAATGGGACGAGGCAAGTCTGAGAACTTTCTATAATACTCAAACCAGGTAGTCGTCTCAACCCTTCTGTCAAAAGGAAGATTCCTTTGACTTGCATAATCTAAAACATCTTTTCCAATTGGTTAATCCATCACTTTGCTCCCTCAGGTTCATCATTTCATAAGGTGATTCAAATTCAACTCATAACCCATCTTAAAATGTCCCTTTTTGATAATATACTGAATCACCAAAATAATAGTTTCCCCTAATAGCTAAATCAGGGAGACTAAATTCCTCTAACTACGTGGTTTGCTACGAGGCGGTGTAGTTCTGACAGAATTCACTAGAACTTCTCAAGATGTCCAAGATTGAAACTTAGGCTCTGATACCAACTTGACACACCCCGTCCCGAAGGAGGGCATGCTGGCCGTCACGTGAGAGTGACGTAACCATTTGCACAGTACGGAAGCTTTAAAGATACAATTTCTAAGATGAAACACCCAAAGGTGAGTCCTAATTTTTGGCCATTCTGTCAGAACACTGTTGAATTTCCTCGTAGTCACCACACCTTTTCAATTCTTGAACCTGGAGGGGCGCAAAACAAAGTTGAGTGGGTCAGCAAAACGAACTTATTCAAAACCTTCTTTTCTCTTTGAATATACTAACCCCTCGCCGTAAAACAAATATAGTTTCCCAGAAAATAAACATATATACGTATGTATAGATATGCCAGTCATGCTCAAAGATATATCAATCATGCTTGCAATATGCCATTCATGCTCGAGAATATGCCACAACAGAATCTCATAATCAAATGTAAATGCTCAAGCATAATTCACATCAATAACATATAATCTGGCAGCCGGGAGTCACCTAACGTGACATGTACCGCTGCATATAGAGCTCCAATCTCAACTCATCATCTGAATCTGCACACGAGTCGGAACCACCTAACGTGGTCTGTACGACAAGACTGGGTGTAATATATACGCTCTAGTGCTACGATCACGTGAAGACTGTGCGAATAATCGCGGGTCACCTACGAGTCGGAACCACCTAATGTGGTCTGTACGACAAGGCTTGCACCTAACTTGGATCCAAGGCGAGCGTGTGGTGCTGGTGAACATCACGTGAAGGACTGTGCCCTGGCCCTGGGCGGGAGCACTAACACCGGGGTGCAGATTATGAGCTCTCTAAACATCTCAACTACTAATATTGCATACCAACATGAATACCACTTACCTGGCACTTACCTGGGTCTCCTCAGCACCATGCAACAGTATGCATAATTATGGTAATGCACATATTAAAATATGATGCATATATGACAGGATATTTAATTCGTATTTCTTTTAAAAATACGTTTTCTGGGAAATACGTCAAGCATACGTATATATATATACTGAAAAATAACTGCCCACTCACATATCACATCGACGTCTCGTAGGTCCCTGAGCCTCCCCTAGATTGGTTACATTCTTCCTCTGTATAATTTTCACCTATACAAAAAGTAACCAAATTGACGTTATTTAACGCGCATACACCAAACATTCGTCCATAACTTTCTCATACGTTACTCAATTTGGGTGTATGAATATACCACGGTGATCTACACGACGTCACGAACGCGTGACAATTTTCAGAACTCAATTTGGAGCTCTCACGCGCCCCCACGCGCACTGTTCACGCGCTGCCCACGCGCGCGTCTTCTTACTCGCGTCGCCGGACTGGTTTCGCCGGAAATAGTGTTTTGCCGGAATTTCTGGGTAAATTTCAAAGTGTCATAACTTCTTCATTTCTTAACCATTTTCAACGTACTATATATCAAAATGAAGGTATTGACGAGACGAACACATCCATACCTGTCTCGACCCCTAACTCGCCGTGGTTTCGCCGGAAAAAGCCCCGACAGCTCCGGCCAACTTTGAACACGACGATCCCGACGTCCAAACTTCTCCAACGAAGTACTCCGAGGCTCCTTGGGACCTCACTAACACATCTACAAGCTTCAAAAGTCCAAAAACTAACTAGATTAATCTTTCATGAACAGTACTCGAAATCGGAATACCTCGAATCGACACGAAAACGAAGGATTTCTCACCTGAAAATGGTATGGTTGCACTCGTACGAGCTTCACGAGTTCGATGGTGTCCTTAGTTTCTTCGATCCATCAAGGTTTGGGTGATTTGTGTGTTGTCCGTACGTTTTTGAAGAAAGAAGGAGGAAGAACGGAGCTTGGGAGAGAGAGAGAGAGAAGTGACAGAAAAGAGACAGAGGGAGAGGAAAACACGGGAGAGTGAAACGGGGTGTATGAGTGTGTGTGTGGTCCTACAACACCACACAACACAAAACTACACGTAAAATAACGAACTAGGGGTAAAATTTGTAATTTCAAATGTACGTTTCGATATTTCCGGGACGGGATGTCACAATATATATACACACACCCTATGACTATTGTATTTTTTTAGTAGTTTAAAGAATTGAAATCATTAAAATAACTTTTTCTTCTTAACGTGTTGAAATGGATTACCCCCATGTCACTTTCATGTAAACCTATCAAGGATCCGTTATTAACGGGTTCTTATTGTGTGACCCGATAACAACCTAATTAGTTATCGCGTTGACCCGTAACCTATTATTTTAGTGTCATTTATGTGTCGTGTTTATAAATCGTATAAGAAATTGCCAATCTAAGTAAGAGAGGAGATACTTGATTTAAAATTGGTCAAGTCTACACAGTACAAATACATAAACAATATAAATTATATTGGTTGTTATAAACTTTAGAAAACCTACAAAAGTAACAAAACACATTGAAAAAATAAAATAAATTTATATAGAATAATACAATAATACATATTTAATACAATATATATATACACACACCCTATGACTATTGTATTTTTTTAGTAGTTTAAAGAATTGAAATCATTAAAATAACTTCTTTTTTTTCTTAACGTGTCGAAATGGGTTACCCACATGTCACTTTCGTGTAAACCTATTAAGGATCTGTTATTAACAGGTTTTTATTGTGTGACCCGATAACAACCTGATTAGTTATCGCGTTGATCCATAACCCATTATTTTAGTGTCATTTATGTGTCGTGTTAATAAATCGTGTAAGAAATTGCCAATCTAAGTAAGAGACGAGATACTTGATTTAAAATTGGTCAAGTCTACACAGTACAAATACATAAACAATGTAAATTATATTGGTTGTTATAAACTTTAGAAAGCCTACAAAAGTAACAAAACACATTGAAAAAATAAAATAAAGCCAGCC
Organism: Pyrus x bretschneideri; assembly: GCF_019419815.1. Taxonomy (NCBI): domain Eukaryota; kingdom Viridiplantae; phylum Streptophyta; class Magnoliopsida; order Rosales; family Rosaceae; genus Pyrus; species Pyrus x bretschneideri. The sequence continues at coordinate 1,983,519 of NW_025999657.1, forward strand.
TACAATACAAATTACCTAATATTTGTATTACATTAAATATTTATTTAATTTTACGGTGCGGTTTTAAATGTTCAAAACCGAAAGCAAACTGTTTTTCCATATTGCGGTTCGGTTTCAAACCGAAACCGTTTCAAAACCGCAAAAAAATCAAACGGTTTAGTTTGGTTTGTGCTTCGGTTTTAGTTTTCGATTCCAAATGCCCACCCTGGTATATTCCAAAAATTGAAAGAGTCCAGGTGATAAAAAAAATTAAAATAGAAAGTTCAAATGATAATATCACACATTCTTATAAGTCCAGTGATACTTAAGCAAAATCCCCTACATTAATTTATAATATAAGGTATATAAAATTATAAATAAATAAAAATATAGTAAATATTTAGTCATTGGTGGATCCCAAGTTGGAACTCATAAACTCACCCCTTCATCGACCAATTCTACCTTCTTTTATTTTCCTTTGTTTAGTAGTTTCCTTTCCTTTAAATAGGTGGCATATGATGTGAGCACTCACACAGCCAGAAACTTGTAAAAGATGAGACATAGTGGGCCCCAGAGAAGAATCCAACTCTACTGTATGCGGGTCCGACGAGGTCCACTAGTGCGACTTGTGTACATGCCAAGTGTAAAGAGGAGAGGTGAGGTTCATGTTTGGACCCATGCGCTGAGACACAGGTGAGTACTTATGTGAATAAATAACCCAAAAAAAAAAAAAAGGCCGGCTCTTTAATATTGGGAGCTTCAGGACATACTCTAATCTCCTTCCGGTATAAACAATGGGCACTAATGATATTCTCTGAAAATTGTATTTATATATTATATTTTAATATTGGGGAGAGTTATCAGTTTCGCTCAAACTAGATTCGGTTTAGACAATGTGGTCTTAAACTTCGGAAGAGGTTCTTCTCCTGCGCTCAGGATGAGAATTCTCCTGATCAGTATATTTAGACCGTTCAAATTTAATCCAACGGTTCTAAACAGGAGGACCTTTTAAAAGTTATAATAATTACAACCATTGGATTAAGTTTAAACGGTCCAGATAGGCTGGTCAGGAAGATCCCCATCCTGAGCTCAGGAGAGGATCCTCTTCCTTAAACTTCATTGAGATTCATATTTTTCTTAATACACTGACATATTTACATTAAGAGGTGAAGATAAAAATTGATATCAAATTCACTATAAACGAGATTCAAATTTAAACCGTTTAACTTGTAAATAAAAAAAAAATACCACTAAATCATATTTATTAGTTTGGCTGAATTGAAATTAAGGTAAAATAACACAATCCCTATACCTATCTAGTAAAACAAACAAGCCCTTGAAGTGTCCTAGAACCCGAATCTTCTGCTGGAATTCCCCTTCCCATATAATAAATAAAGGGTAGTGTTATCCATACATCCAATTTTACTTTTCGCACACTTCTCTCGATTACCGGATGTAGGATAAAATGAATTGAAGAAGACCAATGACAAAAATTAACAAGGATGTGGAAGGTAAATATGAGTATGTGAATATCTATCCTAAATAAAAAAATATTTGTGCACTTCACGATAATATGAGTGTGTGAAAGTGTTGTGAGTACGGAGATTACTTATGTATTGGTCAATATATTATGGTAATTACTTATTTCTTTTAAAATATAATGATATATATCTTATCATTCGTTGTTTACGTAAATAACTAATTAATTTACCATACATAATTCATTTGTTAAATACAGTAAGAAGTATTTTTTGTGTGTTTCGATTTAACAAAGAAAATATGTCATATATAAATATACCAGAACATGATATGGAATACTGATGTATTAAACTACTATGTTACTTATAATTCAATTTATTAAGAGCATTCATTCCTTGAACTAGAAGTCTTGACCTCTCGTTCACTATTCAATATCGCTTGTTTAAAACAAAAAATCTACTGTACCCTTTGATAAATAAAAAAGCTCATCAATACCAATGTTATAGTTAATAACATTTATACGTGATTGCATTACACAACCGATGTTGCTAATTACACTATGGATGTAGGTTATTACTAGGGGACGTTGTGAAATTACACAATGCAAGTCACTTATGACCTCCCTAGCTTAACTTATAACAATGTTGCAACACGAGGTTAACATTCAACTTGTGAATTATAAGAAATGTAAGGTTACACTATGTTCAAGTTACATTCCAAGGTTACATAATAATAGTAATGTCATAATTTTTATAGTAACAAGGTCGACATTTGCCTTGTGAGTGTCATATTACATTATAAAGATAAGATATTATACTTGGACGTAATTGCATTACACTACTAACGCTCACATTAAATGGTACCAACACCTTTACAAAAAGGTTTTTTTTCATGTCCTAAACTGTAATTCGTTATACGTAGAGTTTATAATAATAAAATTGTTCTTCCACCAGAGTATCACTTGACGTGTTCTTATTGAAACAAAATTATTTTCATGTCACATATAAAGCTTTCCAGGATAAAACTTGTATGCAAAGTAGTCTTGTTCCAGATCCTTATCTAACCCGTTCAGATTGACCGATTTAACAATGTACCTAATGTGCTTTTCGAATATTATATTTTGTTATATTTCTGAGCGCGTTAAACAGATTCGATTCAATATTTGAAGAATAAATTACATGATACAAGGCCCTTATCATTAATTTTCGTGTCAATAATTCTGTGTTAACTGTATATGACGTGTATATTGAATTGGAATATAAGTTTTACGTGGGGTGCAAAAATATTAGGCAAAGGCCTGTGCGCACTAGGAAGGTGAGCAACCTGCTTTTCCCCGGGATTAGATTTTAAAGCCATTGAAGCATCCTTTTTACCGTTTCAATCAAGTGGTGTCGCGACTCCAACTCTCGATAGCTTTTGGCTTTCCAAAGTCCACGCTGCCTCATCTCATCTCATGCATCACTTCGGAAAAAGAATTATCGCGGGTTCTTTTTTCTAGAAATTCTAGAGATCTTATGATTTCATCCGTTCATCGCAGATCTTGTGATCAGTTTTCGTTAGGTATTATTCATATTTAATTTTAAATTTTAAATTTTGAAATGATTTTTGATCGCACGATGTACGATGAAAGAATGAGATCATAGAATTCATAGAAAAATGATCCGGCGAAAATCCTTTTTCCACCACTTCGTGCCACATTTCACTGCAAACCCGGAAAGCAATGACACGTGGAAGGAGATCATTGGTTTAACATGACCATATTGAGCCCATTGATAGCGCTTGGTTGCATCATGGTTCATGCCAGTCCAAACCTACCTATCTGAACGAACGTTACGCGTGGGCGGGCCGCGGGCGACCACAAACAGCCTACTTTATTCAAACTAGCTTTTGTTTACTTAAATTAATTTAAAAAGAAGAGGTGGTACTCACATATTTTATGTTATAGATTGGGGGAGATAGTATTTGACGCACGATAAGATAATTTACCCTAAAAATATATATGTTTATATATTGTGAAAATAAATGAATATATAAAAAAATATGAATATAAAGGATTGAGTATGAGATAAACCACTCTCCGTAATAATCTTATACCTTCACTTTTAAGTATGAGATACCACTCTGCATTTATTATTTTCATTCCTTGATTAATTGTTAGTAAACATGTGAATGAAACTCATACTCATTCCTTTCGAATTCTTGATTTTTAGTAACACATTAATGAAAATGATACTCCTATGTAATCATGCCCTAAATACATCTAAATTGCGCCACTTAATACTATGATTTTAGTCATATTCATACCATGAAATAAATATATCATTGTATGGAAAAAAACATTTAAATTACAGGGAGAGGTAGAGTTTGAATCCGTGACACAATAGATCTAAAAAATATCATATTCACTAAGATATTTCACTACTTGCAGATGCGGTTATAATTAATATTAGTAAAAAAACTAGACACCCAAGCTTAAGAAGTAGGAAGAAATCATGGTTTTGTTTATCTATACATACATGACCACTATAATTGGAAAGGTTTCAATGAAAAAATCAGCATATTATGGAAATGAAAAAGAGTTTATCCCTTTGTTTAACCAATAACTGTCAAAGACTCAAAAGTAACTGAGTGCCTTTCTCTATCAATAGTAATGTATGGATACCTAACGTAAATACCTACATGCCTTCATGACTTCATCCTCCATTCTTGATCTATATTGTTTATATATATATATATATATATATATATATATATATATATGGAGGGTCAAAGACTCCAAGTTTTGGTATATGAAGGTTTTAATCTAAGTTTGAACTCACACTTTTATGCAAAAAAAAAAAAAAAAAAAAAATTACGGTTCTTGTTTCAATTTTTAGTTTGTGGTGGAAACTATATGTTTATTTTGAATTGGCAGCAAAATTTCTGAAAATGAATATTGTAAAGATTGAGAAAACTTATGATTATATCGATAATAAATAATTTACTATTTATCAATAAATGAATATTTATTAATTTAATAAGAAAATTTTGTTTTGTTTATAGTTTATTATTATTATTTTGACAAAAATATATGTTTTTTTTTAATAAAAAAGATGTATGATTTTTTTAAAACTTTGAGACAATTTAAGAACTAGAAGATGCTTGTTTCAAGATGTTCCATGTACATAAAACATAATCTCTTAGACTCCCTTAAAATGAGTGAGAAAATCAAGATTGATTGATGTGATAAGGAGAGCATTGTGGAGTATAATAATGAGCATCCCTCGTCACGTAGAAAAGATTAGTGGCAATGTGCTCAACAAAGGTTTCAGATCTCCGTCGGCCAATTAATAATATCAAACGCTCTTAAAAGGTCAACATATTATTTGTCAGATGAGGTGAAAAATGAATGTGGTGTATGCATTGCAAAAAATTAAGGGTGAGGTTTTTTTTATTTTTTTATTTTATGTCAAATGATAAATTTGTTAGATTGGAGACGACATGACTCAAATTCACACCATGGTGCAAGGACAACATTCATCTCTACCACTATGGTAGATGGCTATTTGTAGTTAAGGATGAGCTGAATTGAGAAAATGTAAATTGTTCAGTAAAAAATTCCTACATATATGTATTATGGGAATTTAAGTGTTAACTCTTTTATGTATGTATTATGAAATTGTACCTGTTAATTTTGTGTGTGTATTTCATTAATTATTAAAATCATATATTTTAAGGCCTTAAAGTATTTTATAGAAAATTATTATCTTATGCATTTTTTTAGTACAGTGACCTTAGTGGGGACCAAAATATTTTATTATTTAACCAGAGTTATTATTATATCAAAGATATATTTATTGAGGTTTTAGTATAGATACTTAATTTTTTTTTTTTTTAATGGAGAACAATAAAGTATTTCGAGTATTATGAATTTGACAATGTTTAAATGTGACATCCCACATCGCCTAGGGGAGTGATTCTTAAATGTATATTCCCATCCCTACCTAGCATAAGGCCTTTTGGGAGCTCACTAGCTTTGGGTTCCATGGGAACTCCGAAGTTAAGCGAGTAGCGCGCGAGAGCATTCCCAAGATGGGTGACCCATTGAGAAGTTCTCATGTGAGTTCCCAGAAACAAAATCGTGAGGGCGTGGTTGGGGCCCAAAACGGACAATATCGTGCTACGGTGGTGGAGCGGGCCCGGGAAGTGGTCCTCCCCCGGGCCGAGATGTGACATTAAACCTCAAGTGGCAAAGTTTGAAAACTCAAAGAGAAATCATAAACAACAATAACAGCAACAAACCTTATTCTACTAAGTGAGATCGATTGTATGATGAATCTTCAAACGTCATTGCACTTCTCATAATCGTTTCTTCTAACCGGTTCACGTGTCCAAACCATTATAACTGATTTTCTCTCATTTTATCTTCAATTACAGCCACTCCTACTTTACCTCGGATATCCTCATTATTAATCATATCATTTCTCCCATGCCCACATATCTAACGAAATGCTACACTCATTTTTTGAAATGTTGCTTTTTGGCCGCCCAACATTTTGTGCCATAAGGCATTGCTGGCCTTATTGCCGTCCAATAAATTTTCTCTTGAGCATTAGTGGCATACGACGATTGCACAACACTCGATGCACTCTTCTACTTCATCCATTTGGCTTGTATTTTATGTTTGTGATCTCCATCTAATGCTCTGTTATTTTGCAAGATAGATCTAAGATAACGAAAACATTCACTCTTTGATACTTCTTGATCTCCAATCCTCACCCTATCTTACTTGAGCCCCCGTTCTCACTAAATTTACACTCCATATACTAGTCTTTGACCTACTTATGCAAAGACTTTTAACTTCCACCGCTTCCAGCCAAAAGTTAAGCTTCCATCTTGTTTCATCTTGTCCATTAGTTAAGTTTGATTCATTTAATTAAATGATTAGAAATAAAAAAGAAATTATGAAGAGGCTAAAAATAATGCGAAAATCACTCCGCCTATGTACCCCTTCAATTGCATGTTAGACAAAGTGGAATGAGTAGAGTCCATCAAATTCAATTGAAAAGACTTCTGCTGCAAAGCAACGCTATTATTTTATGGCCCTTTTGAAATACGAATTGGACATATTAATAAAATAATTAAACTCACTGGAGTTGGCTTTTACTATCTCAATTAACAGAATCACACAGACGCCAACAAACAATACCGAACTAGAAATTCCAGACATCATAGAAATTCAACTTCTTCAACGGTAAGGCTTTACAAATAAGGGATGGTTAAAAATGTCTATCCAAAACTCATACGTGAAAATCAAGAACCAAAGTATAACCTCAATTAAAAGACGACCTGCTATATAATCACGTCCGACAAATACACAAAACCACGTCGGAAAAATTAACCATCCTCAACCATCCTCGATTTCTGTTAGAATAATATCCTTTCGAGAGGAATGAATTGACAACAAACATGCTGTAATGCGTTTTAACCAAAACTAGGAATGAACTCGCTACGACCAATTCAAATTGTTGGATTGATCGGCCTTATCAGTAAAATGCTTACCCCTTACCCCTAACTGGAAAAATGGCCCCTAGGTTAAAAGAAACTTGACCAGGCTAATTTCATTTTGTTAATGTTTCCAATATTCCAAGATCATATTTTCATTCATTTAGTTCTAGTCAAAAGTAAAAGTCAAACCTAAAAAAACCCTAAAAAGGCTTTAAATATTCCAAGATCATATTTTCATTCATTTAGTTCTAGTCAAAAGTAAAAGTCAAACCTAAAAAAACCCTAAAAAGGCTTTAAAATTACATGGTATGGTGAGTACGGTCATACCATTTTCTTTCCTGTAAAAAGGGCAAAATGGCACTCTCACAGTTGATTGGCTTGTGACCTAAGGAACAAGGGCTGAGTAGAAGCCATGACCGCACAGCCTAGTCTCCCAAAGGGCAAGAGGTGTTTTCAAAATTCCATACAGCCCTACAATTACTTAAGCCAAATTTTCAACTACCACATACTTCATTTGAAATTGGATTAGAAATTGGATTAGAAATTGGGAAGAAACGAAGGCAAGGTAAGAGAAGCGTGTTAAGTGTGGCGGTCACACGATATAAATACTCAGTAGCCAGGTCAAAACCCATTTTATAATCAAAGAAGTAGTAAAACTTGTAAGTACACTATGTACTTCGTTTATATTCATATCAAAGCACGGTTTTTGAAACAGTCAAAACTGATAAAACGCTCTTGTAGGAATCATCCTAAAGCTACACATATTCGTACTACAAAATCATCTCACCTAAGCTTCAAGGGGGCCGCTGTAGATGCTGGGTCTTGGGTCTTGACTCTTGGTTCTTCTGGTCTGTTTCCAATTTCTTTTGTGCTTCTTTCTCCGCTTCTGTTTTCTCAAGCAAAGCCTGCTGATGCATGGCTTTCATCATCTCCTTCATTGTCCTCTCCTCTCCTTCAAGTTGCGTTTTCATAATCATCTCAGCCTCTTTGTCAATCGGCTTGAAGTACTCTTCAATTTGAGCCTCCTGGTACATCAGCAGACAAAAGGACAAAAACAAATTAAAACAACATGACATTCTACATTGCTGGGATAAGCATCTGTTTAAAAGCAACAAGTATATTTGGGCCATATTCCCTAATGTTTCCGAAGGTTAACTTGTGAATTGTTTCCAAATGGCCTCACCGCCTCAGCAATGACAATAAAACTTACAGTTTCTTCCAGCTTCCTATTTAAAGTTTGCATCTCCTCGACCATACGGCGAACCTCCGATAATATAGTTTGTTCAGGAATCTTTCTTAAGGCTAACTTCCGCGCAGTTGCCTGGAGAGAGACAGTCAATAAATAAAAGAAATGGGGACAGTAAATTAGTACTCAAAGCATTAAGGCAACAAATGCCACAGATAATGTGAAAATCCTATTTACTAGAGGCAGTGAACGCTAAACCTGAATAAGACTAAAGCGACTGGGGAAAGAAAAGAAGGTACAAACCAAAGTAAGATATCCATATATAAGCTATTACATGCTGCTTAATTCTTAAGAAAAAATTCCATCGTAACTTGCATCTATTGCATATATTTTAGAGCTCGGAAAGCAAATATTATGCTTCTGAGTGTAATCAAGTTGCTTGTACCTGACTGATGAGCCAAACACTTTCATTTTCTCAAAATGCTTCAATAAGAAATTGGTGTACAAAGATGTGTTTCAATTGCTCCTCCATAATTAAAGTCCCACTTATTCTGCTGAACTTTTATCTTATCACCAAAAGTCAGACAGAATATAAACTCAGGGTTTAGGAGTAAAATTTTCACCTTTGTATCTGTATGTCCCTTCATCCTTTTGACGGTAACATCGTGGACACACAAGACAGCCAAAAAGTTTCCAGGGAATTTTCATAATCATTTGCCAAAGTACTTGAACAAGGTAAGCCTATATTACAGTAGTACATTTCCTGGATGAAAGAATGCCTAATGCCTATGCATTTGCAGTTTCGGCATTAACCTCTATGTTCAAGGGGTCTTTTTATCAGAAATTTATTCTATCACATTAACCGTTTCCAGAATAAGAAGCCAAGGAAAAAGAGAAATAAATAAACCAAGGGGAAGGGGATACAAATGGTGGCACTATTTCAGAAAGTAATGAAGTCTCAAACAAAGAAAGTCACGGAAGAAAAATCAAAATACACATGCTTCCCTCACACAACCAAAAAACACATCTTTGAATGCGTATGAAATGCATATCTAATAATTTTCTTCCAAAATGCTCATAATTTTGGGTGCACCTTATGTTTAGTCCTGATCTAACAAGAACCTAAGATAAAGACCTAAGTTAAGGTTATGAATCTCAGCTATTTACAAACGCCTGACATGTACGTACATCACCGGGACCGTAGGTCCTTATTGGATCTGGAAAAACAAACAAAAGTACTGTTTTCCCATTCTCCAATATGATTAAACCAACCGACGCATTTCCAACAAATTTTCAACTCTCCTTGCTCCATCATATAACTCTCCCACATTCCGTTCTTATTTAATTGAATTCATTTCAATGCTCATTTCAGCAACCAAACACCGCCTAAGCGATGAATTCTAGCACTCAAAGAAAAGGAACAATATGAACTCAACTCACATGTCCACAAAGATTGTCATCATACTTCATCTCAGCCTAATAATCTCCACATAATATGCCCACCATTTCATACAATTACGGAACAAAAACAGCGTCGATCGGACGGAAATGAAAGAATAACAAGAATTTCTCTAACAGAAGCTTAATTTTTACAAATGCAAGATCAACAAATAAATAAATAAAACTGACCTCTTTCAGGGGCTTTTCAACCTCCAACCGAAACGATCGGATTCTCCGTTCTTCGTAGCCGGAAAGAACCCTCGCATAGAACAGAGCTTTCTTTCCGAATTCAATCAGCTTATTCATAATTTTTCACTCTCTCATCCACCTCTTAACGCATCGATTTCAGCTCAAACGCAATCAAATCTTAAATTTAGGGCATTCAAAGCATCCTAATGGACCGACAATCAGAAATATATACTCTTTGGAATCAGAGAAAATTCGGAAATTCAGTCGACGTTTCTGACCTTTACGGGCGGCGGAGCGGGAGCAATGGCTGGCTGTTTTGCTGGAGGAGACGGAAATGAGAGGAAGCAGAGTAGGGCTTTGTTTGGGCGTCTGTGGGAGATGTGCTGTTTTCAGTTACACAGACGCACACCCGGGGGGGGGGGGGGGGGGGGGGGGGTGGGTGGGAAGGGTGGGTGTTTAAGTCCATTTCTATGCCCAAACTACCTGTTATGCCTCGTTACACAGACGGGGGCAAAGTTGGAATAGAATTTCATATTCCACCGTTGAAATTTCCAATCTCAACCCAACCGATTCCGAATTCAAATTTCACAAAAAAAAAAAAAACAAAAAACAAACAAACAAACAAAAAGGGGGAAATTGAGATAGATTTAGAATGTGAATTCTTCTTTTTTTTTTTTTTTTTTTTCCAAGTTAGCCAACTTATTTTGAAATAAAAAAAGTTCTGAAATATTTCGTTTTATTGAATTCTTCTATTCAAGCGTTTCGAATTTTTGTATTTTATTGCTAGTTTTGAGTTCATTATTTTCATATTAATCATATACTTCTATATTAAAATGGTTAAAACATACTTATACACTTTAAAAGTAACTGAATTTATAGATAAATATATGCCAAATATTAAAAATGAACAATAAACTTGATGTATAAAACAGTTCAATATCTTGTAAATATACCCATCTGTTTTATGTTACCTACGTAGCTAACCAATTACATTTTGTCACCTTAGAAAGAAAAAAATAAAAAAATAATGAAAAGAACTTGAAAATTTTGAATTTTTAACGATAAGGACATAATAAAAGATAAAGTGAATAGTATCAGGATTGACTTTTTAGTATAAAAATGTAATTTTTCATTAAAGTAAACATTACCGGGAGGTTGTCGTTAAAATTCCCTAGAAAAAAAACGTATCTGCATTGCACATGGTAGATTTTTAAGGGTATCTTTACTACTTTAAAGGCGGAACAACAAAATCCCTACAATAGATTTAGTCCCGGGCAGCGGCAAATCATGTTTCAAAATCAATTACCCGACAAAACATGAATAGAGTGTCCGGGATGAGTCCGGGCAGATCATGTTTCAAACAAGTGGACCCATTAACGAGTCCATCTTAGCCTACGATACCTATTAATGACCTGTTAAGATTATATTTTTTAATTGTATACTTTCAAACTCGTCATTCATGAAATTCAAACATTCTGACTTGCAAATAAAAAACAACTGTTAAATCGTAATACTAAAAAATTGTTATTAACACTTTAAAATACTCCCAAACTTTCTCTATTTGGCCAAAAAAAAAAACACTTATACAAATGTAAAATAAAAATTTTGAAGTGCCAATAATAATTCTAGTACTAATCGACTCAATTAAAAGTTAGGTAGTGTTACATGCTATACCATAACTAGTGTCAACAAATTTGCGAAATCTCCCAAGACTACAGGGCGTCGTAAAATTTCATAATATAAATCACTACTTCTGACCATCTTCATCGTAAAATTTGAGTCTTGCGAAATCTGGATTTTCGCTACGCCCACGCTCAATTGCTGGACGTGGCGAAAATCGTTCCATAAGGACTCGGAAGTTGGAAACCTGCTATACCACCAAACAAGTAGTGCAGATGGAGGAGCTAGCCAGTTTATTAACACAGCACAACAATAAACTTGGTCACGAATTAAAACGATGTCATTCAAAACAGTACGTAGAAGTTTAACGGCAGCAACACTAGACAACCACTATCAGTCTACCACCCACCAAAGAGTAGGGAATATATCAACTACACATTTTGTTTTTGAGGTCACCTGGAAAACTCTACATAGACAAGTGATGATCTCATTTTGCATTTGCTTTGCATCACCAGGGTTACAGGAGGAGCATCAATCCTTTCTTTTCTTCTTCTTCTCATTCTTCTCGGCCGAGTTCTTCAACTGCGGTAAAGAAACGATAGCCGTTTTAGTTAACAGGTCTATTTAGCCTAACAGATAACATCTGACAATATAAAATAGAAAACAAGACCGAGAGGAGGATTTTGCTCTTAAAGCATTAACGAGAACTTACCATGATAGCCAGTATACGGACGAACACAGCAACAAAGTCAGTGAAAAGCGTCAGGGCATGCTTCACATAGTCCAGGTCACCATGGTGCGCCTTCTCAATCATTTCCTGGGTGTCAACTACCATGTAGCCCACGAAAATCAAAAGCCCGAAATACAGCTGCAACACAATTTCAGAGAGCGATTAGATAACTGCATATATCACCCTGTTTTAGCTTTTATACGCAAAATGTAGCATTGCCCATCACTCACATGACTAATTGATAATTCCTTACCTCAAACTTGAAAAGAGCTGCAGAACCCCCAAAGACAGAAGAAGCAAACTGTAACCAGATTAGTATAGAAAGGCCAGAAGAAAGCAAACCCCCCAGGTAAAGGTATTCCCGGCGCCTTGCCAACATGGCTGCTGCTGAGAAACAGCCAAAGGCCAGAGCAGTTCCTCCAAATGCACTCATCAAGACACTGCCTCAAGAAAACAACAAAAAATCACGACTTTTGTTTAGAAATGACTACATACGGTCACTTCTTTCTTAAGAGATAGAAGTGTCGTTTCATTTCATGCTACTCAGCTCGAACATTCAATCAAATAAAGAAAACAACTGCTAACACATATGTACCTTGGGTTAATCTCAATGGCCAGTTCAATTAAAGGCCCAAGAGTAGCCCCCATAAAGAGACCAGCGGCCATCAGTAGAGAAACCCTCTTCTTCTGCTCAAAGAAAAAAACACAATACACGAAAACAAATAAAAAAATTGCGATAACACAAATACATAACTGCAGGAAGATGAAGAGAGTTTATTTAACAAATCCTACCTCTTGATAGGTTGGTGTGCAGAGTAACCACACCATGCATCCAGTGCAAGAAAGAAAGGTGATCATGCCTCCGATATTCCACAGGATATGCAGGTAGGCTCCTGCAGCTGATGCAATCAGGGTGCAGCACAAAGTGAGGTAGACCTGCAAGATTTAGGCTACCAATCAGTAAATCAAAGTTGGTATGGTTTGCACGCAACCACAAAATCCGGCAAACCAAGTTCCCCAGCCAAAACCATCCAATCAAAGAAAGTCAAAACCAGTAAAATGGGAAAATTCACACATTCCACTGTCATTCGAGTAATCAGCAATATCATAACATCCAAGAAAAGCAACTTGACAGAGAAAGAAGAACACGGGAGAGCCCTGCTCTTTCTGGTTTCTCGTTTCCACCACAAATAACAAATGACAAATGACAAATACCATACAATGTTTACACACAAATAACATACAATAACAAATAACACCCGCAGAAGCTATGAATCTCTTTTTCTGATTCTAGGTAACCAAACGAAACCCTAGATATCAAAATCAATACATCCAGCACGATTTTTGCAGCACATAATTGTAATTATCAAGAGAAATTGAAGGGGAATCAAAACCCTAGCAGTTCTCGCTCCACGCCTAAATTGTTCAGTCTAGTAGACAAATAGAGAATCAAACTAAGAAAACAGAGCAAAATAGAATGAAACTTTCTCTTCTTTCTCAATTATTTTCTCGACAACCAAACAGAAATAAACGGAACTAAAATTCACTTCCGAGAAAGAGGAATTCGTACTACCACGCCTAAATTGCTCAGTCTAATACACAAACAGAGAATAAAACCTAGAAAACAGAGAAGAACACAACGAAATTTTATCGGCAACCAAACAGAGTCCAAAGAAACTGAAATTCCCTTCGGAGAAAGAGGAATTCGTACCAGTTTGAGATGATTCTGAACGACGGGAGAGATCTGACGGAAATTCTTGAGAGACTCGGAGGCCCAGCGGTTTCGCGAAGGCGTTTGAGAATCGAAGAAAGACGTGAAGGCGTCCATAGTTGCTTGGTAGGCAAGAAAGGAAGAACGAGCAAGCAAGAAAATTTGCAGAGAAAAAGTGGGAAATTGAAAGCGGTTGCGGGACGGGGATGTGGAATTTATAGGGCCCTCCCTCGGGTGACTTGATTTCCTGGAAACTTCTAGTTGTTGCAGCGTTCATTTACCGTTCTACCCTTGTAGTGGGCAATGAGATGAGATCCATAAATTTTTGCGATCCAAAAAAATGGCGACTCTTGTAAGTTGAAATAATGTTATTTCTTAAATATTTTAAAGAAAAAAAGAAAAGTGTTATTGGCAGTTCAAAAATCACATTCTACACTCCTCACAAGTGTATTTTTTTTCTTCTTAATATAGAAAGTTTAAAGTTTAGAATGAGATTTTTAGAATAATAATAACAATTCTCTAAAAAAATTACAAAATATTCATGTGTTTATTTTTGGTTTGGCCGATGGAAGATGGAAGTTGCGAAATGAAGTTAATTTGTCACAACCCGTCCCAGAATTTTAATTCCGAGGACGTGAAGTTATGAAAATGCCCTTAAACGGGACTAAGGGGCGTAAAATATGTTGTAACTTGATGATTTGGGGATTGGGTAGGATCCCACCTCCCTCAAATCTCTCCCTCATTCCCGTGCCTTGTCTCTCTCTCTCTCTCCTCCCTCACAAATCTCTCATTCTCTGAGAGTTCTCTCTCTCTCCTTCGAACTCACACAGACCACCCACAAACCACCCCAAAACTATACCAACGAAGGATCTAAGACCACCATCATTCTCCTGAGGACCACACGAACACGATGGTACCAATTTTAGGTGAGTTTCACTTCGGAAAACATGGATTTCAATTTCACTGTGCGTGTGCACTGTTCATGCACACGTAAAACTTGATGTTTTCTGGGATTTTGAAGCTTGTAGGAAGCTTGGTGAGGTCCTAAGGAAGCTCGGAGTGCTTCGTTTGAAGGATTTGGACGTCGGGATCACGAACTGTAAGTCCGGCCGAATTTTCGTATTTTTGGAAAAGTTTGATTCCGTTGTTTTTAGGCCCTAAAACTAGTCCAACGTGGTAGATTATGATTAGGGCTTCATTTTGGTATAAATTACGTGAAAAATGGACATAGGAACACGGAGAATGACAAGTTCAAAGTTTGGCCGGAGCTGTCGGGGCTTTTTCCGGCGAAACCACGGCGAGTTAGGGGTCGAGACAGGTATGGATGTGTTCGTCTCGTTAATACCTTCATTTTGATATATAGTACGTCGAAAATGGTTAAGAAATGAAGAAGTTATGACACTTTGAAATTTACCCAGAAATTCCGGCAAAACACCATCTCCGGCGAAACCAGTCCGGCGACGCGAGGAAGAAGACGCGCGCGTGGGCAGCGCGTGAACAGTGGGCGTGGGGGCGCGTGAGAGCTCCAAATTGAGTTCTGAAAATTGTCACGCGTTCGTGACGTCGTGTAGATCACCGTGGTATATTCATACACCTAAATTGAGCAACGTATGAGAAAGTTATGGACGAATGTTTGGTGTATGTGCGTCAAATAACGTCAATTTGGTTACTTTTTGTATAGGTGAAAATTATACAGAGAAAGAATGTAACCAAGCTAGGGGAGGTTCAGGGACCTACGAGACGTCGATGTGATATGTGAGTGGGCAGTTATTTTTCAGTATATATATATATATATACGTATGCTTGACGTATTTCCCAGAAACGTATTTTAAAAGAAATACGAATTAATTATCCTGTCATATATGCATCATATTTTAATATGTGCATTACCATAATTATGCATACTGTTGCATGGTGCTGAGGAGGCCCAGGTAAGCTACGATTGAAATACTATCATCACATGCATTAGTAGTGGCATACATTTATATATGTGTATTGGTGCTGTGGACGCACAGGTAAGTGCCAGGTAAGTGGTATTCATGTTGTTATGCAGTAGTAGGTTGAGAGGATTAGAGAGCTCATAATCTGCACCCCCGGTGTTAGTGCTCCCGTCCAGGGCCAGGGCACAGCCTTCACGTGTATGTTCACCAGCACCGCATGCTCGTCTTGGATCCAAGTTAGGTGCAAGCCTGTCGTGGAGACCACATTAGGTGGTTCCGACTTGTAGGTGACCCGCGATTTATCGCACAGCTTCACGTGATCGTAGCACTAGAGCATACATATATATTACACCCAGCTTGTCGTGCAGACCACGTTAGGTGGTTCCGACTCGTGTGCAGATTCAGTGATTGAGTTGAGCGTGGAGCTCTAAGTGCAGCGGTACATGTCACGTTAGGTGACTCCCGGCTGCCAGATTATATATTGTGATGTGATTACGCTTGAGCATTTACATTTATTATGAGATTCTATTGTGGCATATTCTCAAGCATGAATGGCATATTGTGAGCATGAATGGCATATCATGGAACATGATTGACATATCTATACATACGTATATATGTTTATTTTCTGGGAAATTATACTTGTTTTACGGCGAGGGGTTACAAAGTTTTGAGAAGTGTTTAGAATTGGAAAAGAATTGTTTTACTGACCCACTCAACTTTGTTTTGCGCCCCTCCAGGTTCAAGAATTGCAAAGGTGTGGTGACTACGAGGAAATTCAACGGAGTTCTGACAGAATGGACCAAATAAGGACTCACCTTCGGGTGTTGCATTTTAGAAGTAGTATATTTTAAAGCTTCCGAACTGTGCAAATGGTTACGTCACTCTCACGTGACGGCCAGCATACCCTCCTTCGGGACGGGGTGTGTCAGTTGGTATCAGAGCCTAGTTTCAATCTTGGACATCTTGAGAAGTTCTAGTGAATTCTGTCAGAACTACACCGCCTCGTAGCAAACCACGTAGTTAGAGGAATTTAGTCTCCCTGATTTAGCTGTTAGGGGAAACTATTATTTTGGTGATTCAGTATATTATCAAAAAGGGACATTTTAAGATGGGTTATGAGTTGAATTTGAATCACCTTACGAAATGATGAACCTAAGGGAGCAAAGCGATGGCTTAATCATTTGGAAAAGACGTTTTGGATTATACAAGTCAAAGGAATCTTCCTTTTGACAGAAGGGTTGAGACGACTACCTGGTTTGAGTTATGAACTTGTATCCTGGTGGAAACAGGAGTATAATTCGTTGTCACCGAAGGAAACAGCCGATTGAGAATTGTTTAAGGATTTGTTTAAAGAAAAGAATTATTTCCTTTGGCATCTTATGATGGTAGAAAGCAAGAGTTTGCAAATGTGAGACAAGGAAAGCTGACGATCAATGAGTATTATAGAAAGTTCTCAGACTTGCCTCGTCCCATTCAAATATTGCTGCTATTTTGATTGAAGTGTTATATTGTTTTAGGCTGGGTGGCATAAGGCAATGGTATTTTGGGTGACCACTATCCATTGTAATTCTTATCAGGAATATACAAGATGTTGTTGAGCCTTGAGGATTCTGAGAACATGTTCAGCGAGAGTAAAGAAGAATGATAAAAGAATGGGAATCAAAAGAGGACGATAAAGTTAATGATTCGTCATATCAAGAATATAGAAAGATTCGGAACTTCAAAAGAAGTGAAGCTAATTCTAGTTCTTTTGGCAAAGGTTTTAATGCCATTGATCAGAGGTGAAGTGATAGATGTATTGGTAATCCCAGATCTCAGAGACAAGGTGATTTTGGTAAAAGAAATGTACCTTTGGGCTGTAGGTACAATAATGGACACCTTTGAGAATGTAGGCGAGAAAGCAGTGGACGCTTTACAAGTGGATAGATGGGACATAGAACTGCAAATTATGTCCAAAGCCAACAGAATCCCTAGCAGTCTTCTTTGCCACAACTAGCGCCGATCCAGCAAGTTCCTGGATTTATTAATTATGGTCAGTTAGGCTGTGGTGTACATGAAAGAAGTATTTACACTAATAGAGGTTGTGGGAGACAACAAGCCCAGGGATGTGTTAACCACACATCACTGCAAGATACTCAGAATTATTTGGATTTGATTAGGGGTACGATAATTATTCTTAATGACTTAGCTAAAGTCTATTTGTTGTTAATGTAGAAATATTACGTTATTATTGTTATTGCCTTGAAAGTAGTAAATAAACGCGGTTGAGACGTGTGTATGTATTTCCTAATGAGTGGCAAAATAGTAATATTACACCCTCGAGAGTTGTTGCTTACTTATCGAGACAACGATGATTTATCAGTATTGCGGGCTGCAGACCGTAATATTAATAACTTATTCGTGGATTCGTTAAGCAAGTAAACCGATAGGTTATCCTATGTTAGTATCGTACTTATTCAGAGTGCTCAGTATTAGTAAAGTATGTATTGTTGCTAGCTACTTTTGTTCCATTAGATTGTGGATTTCGATGTTATTCTAGAGCATATTATGTTATATACATGATATGATGAGTTGATTATGAGCTATATATGCAGCCGAGGGCTGAGTTGATTAGAATGAAAGAGTATGAGCTATGTTTATAGCCGAATGTTGAATTGATTATATGTTATTTTCCATCGGTCTGGATGACTAGAGATTACTTTTGTAAGTATGCAAAGTGGAGTGAGGCAGGCCGTTATTTATGTTGTAAGAGCAAAGAGATTATTATCAAAAGGCTGCCAAGGATATTTATATCATGTGGTGCTAAATGATGTCACTTCTAGTAGCGTGGAAGAAGTGGGAGTAGTCAAACATTTACCTGACATTTTCCCTGAGAATTTACCTGGATTGCCGCCAGTCAAAGATGTAGAGTTCACTATGGATTTGTCTCCAGGTACAAACCATATATTATAGAATGTTGCCTTTTGAATTAAGAGAATTGGAAATTGGTTGATAAAGGTTTTTATTCAACCTAGTACATTACGTTGGGGGAACCCTAGTTTATTGGTGAGAAAGAAAATGGACGTTAAGGCTGTGCTTTGATTATAAGCAGTTGAATCGAGTAACAATTGAAAACCGTTATTCGTAACCTCACATTGATGGTTGTTTGATCAGCTTCTAGATGGTTGTATATTTTCTAAGTTTGATTTGAGGTCTGGATATTATTAGTTGAAGATTATCGGTGAGGATGCCCTTATGATAACTTTCAGGACTCGTTAAGGTCATTTCAAGTTTTGGTGATGCCATTCGGAGTGACGAATGCATCTACTACTTTATGAATTTGATGAATAAAGTATTCCAATGATATCTAGACCAATTTTTTTGTTGTTGCTATTGAAAAGATTGATAAGACTAGAGCAAAGTATGCTAAACATCTTAAATCGGTATTGCAAAGATCGAGGGAACGTCGATTGTATGCTAAGTTTAGCAAATGCCAATGCTGGATGAATCAAGTAGCATTTTTGAGATATGTTATATCTGCTTCAGGTATTCAAGTGAATTCTTAAAAGGTAGCAGAAATTGAGAATTTAGAATAACCACGAGCCGTAATTGAGATTCGGAATTTCTTAGCTTACCAGACTATCTTGAATGGTATTGGATGCATGTTGATGCAAATGTTAGGGTGATTACATACGTTTCACGACAAAAGGAACCTCATGAAATGAATTACCCTACTGGTGATTTGGAAGTCATGATTACCATTCTTGCTGTGAAGTTATGAAGACATTATATTTGGTAAGAATGCAAGATTTTTATGAATCCAAAAAGTCTCCAATATCCATTACTTGGAAGAATTTTGATATAAAGCAGCGAAGGTGGATTGAATTGTTTAATGAACATGATTGTACGACCAGGGTGATCGTAAAATTGTTCTAGCTGATGCACTTGGTGAGAAGACTGTGGTAAGAGTTAATGTCTGGCACGCTTGCCAAGATTGTCTTCTTGTGGATTGGAAATCAACTGAAGTAAAGTTGAGAATGGAAGATTGAGAAGAAGTTGTAATTGCTAATTTTCAAGTTAAGTCTTTTTAGTAAGGTCGTACTCAAGACTCAAATGGTTAACGAAGAAAATTAAGAATTAACCAAGGCAAAGAAAGAGGGGAAAAAGAAAGATTGCTGAGTTCGAGAATAGGATGGTTATGATTGAACTTGAAGTGTTAGTTGATCAATGTACCAAGTTAGTACATTTACTCCAGTGTTGAGTAACAACCACAGTGCAACAGTACTTATATGTTTTATGGAGAAAAGATTTGGGTTACGGAACTGCTGAGTTTCTTAAGTATATTGGTTGCGCAGTTTCCGATGTAACGCCATAAGGACCATGAAATGTGTCGATTTTTGTTGATTTGTGGAAGAAATGCTTCTGGATAGAGAAGATTCGTTCACGAAAGAGTTTTGGTAGGCCCTGAAACTATGGATGAGTTTTTTTAAAGTATTCAGGTGATTAAGCTTAACCTGAGAGTAGCCAGGAATTGCAAAAGAGATTAATAGTTGAACATGTCACTAATCGAGTGTTTAACGTAGATGATCTTATAATTTTGAAGTTTTCACTTTAGAAAAGTATGATTCGGCTTGGAAAGGAAAGCAAATTAAGTCCTAAGTACATCGGACTTTATGTGATCATCGAAGAGTAGGTGAAGTTACTTGATTTACTTCCAGAGTTATTGTAAGAGCATGATGTGTTTCATGATTCAACATTTTTAGAAATTTCATCACGAAAAGAAATAGTGAGATTTGGAAAGGAGACAAAATAAGTCTTAAACACATCAGACCGTTTTTGACCACTAAAGGAATCGATGAAGTTGCATACAAGTGGTGATGTCTTCAAAATTGGCTAAGGTGCATGATGTATTATATTTCGATGTGTTGTCACTAGGTGGCAGATTCGTCACATGGAGTTCCGGTGCAACTGTTGAGAATTAATCCGGATTAAACTGGTTGAGGAACCAAGGACGACTTTGGATTGGAAAAAGAATGTATTGAGAATTAAGACAGTGTAATTGGTAAAGAATTGGTGAAGAAAGCATTCAGTGGAAGAAATTACGTGGGAGAAGGAGAATCGGATGAGAGAGATTTATCCGAAGCTATTGTACGAGTTTAGATGATTAGTTGGTTGTTGGAATTTCGGGGACGAAATTCTATAAGGAGGGAAGGTTGTCACAACCCGTCCCAGAATTTTAATTCCGAGGACGTGAAGTTATGAAAATGCCCTTAAACGGGACTAAGGGGCGTAAAATATGTTGTAACTTGATGATTTGGGGATTGGGTAGGATCCCACCTCCCTCAAATCTCTCCCTCATTCCCGTGCCTTGTCTCTCTCTCTCTCTCCTCCCTCACAAATCTCTCATTCTCTGAGAGTTCTCTCTCTCTCCTTCGAACTCACACAGACCACCCACAAACCACCCCAAAACTATACCAACGAAGGATCTAAGACCACCATCATTCTCCTGAGGACCACACGAACACGATGGTACCAATTTTAGGTGAGTTTCACTTCGGAAAACATGGATTTCAATTTCACTGTGCGTGTGCACTGTTCATGCACACGTAAAACTTGATGTTTTCTGGGATTTTGAAGCTTGTAGGAAGCTTGGTGAGGTCCTAAGGAAGCTCGGAGTGCTTCGTTTGAAGGATTTGGACGTCGGGATCACGAACTGTAAGTCCGGCCGAATTTTCGTATTTTTGGAAAAGTTTGATTCCGTTGTTTTTAGGCCCTAAAACTAGTCCAACGTGGTAGATTATGATTAGGGCTTCATTTTGGTATAAATTACGTGAAAAATGGACATAGGAACACGGAGAATGACAAGTTCAAAGTTTGGCCGGAGCTGTCGGGGCTTTTTCCGGCGAAACCACGGCGAGTTAGGGGTCGAGACAGGTATGGATGTGTTCGTCTCGTTAATACCTTCATTTTGATATATAGTACGTCGAAAATGGTTAAGAAATGAAGAAGTTATGACACTTTGAAATTTACCCAGAAATTCCGGCAAAACACCATCTCCGGCGAAACCAGTCCGGCGACGCGAGGAAGAAGACGCGCGCGTGGGCAGCGCGTGAACAGTGGGCGTGGGGGCGCGTGAGAGCTCCAAATTGAGTTCTGAAAATTGTCACGCGTTCGTGACGTCGTGTAGATCACCGTGGTATATTCATACACCTAAATTGAGCAACGTATGAGAAAGTTATGGACGAATGTTTGGTGTATGTGCGTCAAATAACGTCAATTTGGTTACTTTTTGTATAGGTGAAAATTATACAGAGAAAGAATGTAACCAAGCTAGGGGAGGTTCAGGGACCTACGAGACGTCGATGTGATATGTGAGTGGGCAGTTATTTTTCAGTATATATATATATATATACGTATGCTTGACGTATTTCCCAGAAACGTATTTTAAAAGAAATACGAATTAATTATCCTGTCATATATGCATCATATTTTAATATGTGCATTACCATAATTATGCATACTGTTGCATGGTGCTGAGGAGGCCCAGGTAAGCTACGATTGAAATACTATCATCACATGCATTAGTAGTGGCATACATTTATATATGTGTATTGGTGCTGTGGACGCACAGGTAAGTGCCAGGTAAGTGGTATTCATGTTGTTATGCAGTAGTAGGTTGAGAGGATTAGAGAGCTCATAATCTGCACCCCCGGTGTTAGTGCTCCCGTCCAGGGCCAGGGCACAGCCTTCACGTGTATGTTCACCAGCACCGCATGCTCGTCTTGGATCCAAGTTAGGTGCAAGCCTGTCGTGGAGACCACATTAGGTGGTTCCGACTTGTAGGTGACCCGCGATTTATCGCACAGCTTCACGTGATCGTAGCACTAGAGCATACATATATATTACACCCAGCTTGTCGTGCAGACCACGTTAGGTGGTTCCGACTCGTGTGCAGATTCAGTGATTGAGTTGAGCGTGGAGCTCTAAGTGCAGCGGTACATGTCACGTTAGGTGACTCCCGGCTGCCAGATTATATATTGTGATGTGATTACGCTTGAGCATTTACATTTATTATGAGATTCTATTGTGGCATATTCTCAAGCATGAATGGCATATTGTGAGCATGAATGGCATATCATGGAACATGATTGACATATCTATACATACGTATATATGTTTATTTTCTGGGAAATTATACTTGTTTTACGGCGAGGGGTTACAAAGTTTTGAGAAGTGTTTAGAATTGGAAAAGAATTGTTTTACTGACCCACTCAACTTTGTTTTGCACCCCTCCAGGTTCAAGAATTGCAAAGGTGTGGTGACTACGAGGAAATTCAACGGAGTTCTGACAGAATGGACCAAATAAGGACTCACCTTCGGGTGTTGCATTTTAGAAGTAGTATATTTTAAAGCTTCCGAACTGTGCAAATGGTTACGTCACTCTCACGTGACGGCCAGCATACCCTCCTTCGGGACGGGGTGTGTCATAATTAATGTTGGATTATTTCTTTTTGTTGGAGAATTAATGTTGGATTAAAAAATAAGAATTAAAGTTGGGTCCAATTTGTTGGAACTTAATAGAAGAAATAGCGTTCGGGTTGAATTCTTGTAGCTTGCAGTAGTAGTAATATTGTTTATAATAAAAAAAAATAGAGCAAAAATTTAAGGCCTATTTGTCGGATTCCCCTAAAATTATAAATCTACTCCCCAAACTTTAGTTTCAGTCAATTACCTTATGAATTTTTATTCACGGCTAAAATTATCTGTCATTTAACACTACGGTCTAGTGATATTTATATTCACTTGTAAGTGAGAGGTCTAAGGTTCGATTCTCGCCAAAGGCGAATTTGAACCATATTATTGTTAGTTTATTGTGAGGCTAAATCCATCCGTTAGTGTAGATAATATCATTTTAAAAAATAAAATAAAATAAGTCTGCAACTGTGGGTCATGTGGGTTGAGGGAGGAGCTGAATTGGGTATGAACTTGGAGTGCTAGTTAGGGAAGGGGGTGGGGTGAATTTGAACTTTGTAAAAATTATTTATGTATAAAAATTATAAACTAAGGAGATCGTTTAGTCATTGAATTGTATAAAAACAAAATGAATGAATGGATTCACTAAAAAGAATTAAAAACCGTCTATCTATTTGCAAAACTTAATTGATTAGAAGACCTTATTTTTAATTAATTTTTTTACAGAGATAATCTTTACATAATAATTTATAATATGAACCGTGTTAATTATAATCATAAAATTCAGTAAATCTCACACAAACTATTTTGAGGAACTCCTCAATCATAAGGAGTCAAGCCTCTTTGTAAGAATTATGTGAAACAATTGCATTGAATTGTTTAATCTTTGGATTACAAAGTTCCTGTACTCTCATCGGGACTTATGAAAAACAAAATAAAAATGATGATATTTGACCCATAAATTTTAAACTATTGGGAGGGAAAAATAATAAAAGAAGAGGAATGTCATTTTAGCAATTATATGCGTTATGGAAGGGCATATAGGGAAATAGGAAAGACAGTTCCAGTGGATACTGGAGTCTTCCGCGTGGATTGGTGTTTTGACCCGACTCCATGACGACCGTCGAATCTAATTCAATTTGTTGTCAAACGTGACATCGCTTTCTCACTAAGCAAAATATCAAACAGGGAATAGCCACGAAAGCAATGCATCCGTGAAAGGGACAGGTGTCCTTCCTGCCAATCGAATCTTGCCACATCAGCAACATGACGTGGCGCGTTCCCATTTGTATGATTTCGTCACCAATTTAGTTCTTGACCAACAAAACAAATTCAACTAAATTTTGCGTCATAAAAAAAATTCAACGAAATTTGGTTAAGGAAAACGATATGTAATTAGTAATTAGAAGAACACCAGTCCCCATTAAGAGGTGGACGGTTTAAACCGAACATTGAGTCAAATGCAAATGTCTTATTTACCAAGGTAATCTGAAAAGATTAAAAATAAGGAAAATTAACAAAAAATTCAAATTTTTTTTTATTTTAATGAAAAATGACAAATAAAGATATAGTGAATAGTATAAAAAAAAGGTAAAAAAAATAGTTTTTCGTTAAAAGTGAACATTACTAGAAATATTTTAGTAAAACTCCCTTAAAAATATATATAAGAGAAGAAGAGCGGAAAAAGAAAAATGTGATATTGTGAGAGAAAGGATGACAAAGAAAGAAGAAATTAAGGAAACTAAAAGTTAAAAATAATAATAATATATATATTTTAATATTCTTGCTAAGGATGTGAACTTATCAATTAGACTTGATTGTATAAAATTTATCATTTGATAAAAAAAAAATATATATATATATCTATCTAATTCTCAAATTGTGTGCATGAAAAATAGAGTTTAAAAGTTAAAAACAAAATAATTATCAAACAAGCAATATAGGGAGAAATCCTGCAAGGGGAACAAGCACGTGTGCAAATGATTTTCAATTTCTATTGCAGTATATAATCCAATTAATTACATATTTTATGCCATTTAATTCTACGGTCTAGTAGTATTCATTTTCACTAATTAGTGAGAGATCTCAAGTTTAAACTCGTTGACAACGAGTTCAAACTAAGCTTACTCCCCCACCGTATAGTGTAGCAAGGCCTGTAACTATACAACATTTTTCATGGATGCAAATTACCAAGACTGTAATGCCAGCCGATTAGTCCTGATGATGTTTTGTGCATCTAAAACAGGTGCCATTTCTTGCGTTCCAAGTTACCGCACCTGCCTCTGAAGCCTCAGCTTTCTGAGCTCTTCATGACATGGAGCAAAAAACTCATGTCGAAGTGCTTCCTCAGCGCTTATCCTAACCCTGGGGTTCACTGTCAAGCACTTATCCACGAGATCAAAGAGCGGTCTAGGGATTTGGTTGAAGAAATCCGGCCTCTTTGTGCTCCTTCTACACCAATCCTGCAATTTGAGAGATGGCAAAGACTCTGTACTATAGAGGTCCTGTGACAAAATATTACTTTGCAGTTTCAACGACTATGCAGATTGAAATATTATTTACTACATGGAAGTTATGAATGATTAATACCACTGGAAATGATAATTCGCGGTCGTGTAGCTTGGCAACTTCCCATAAATCCTCACTGCCTCTCAACTTTGCTATGTCCTTTATGTTCCTGATCATAATACCCACGGCAATGGTTAGCAAAATGTTTCATACGAAATAAAGAGAATTGAGATTACGAAAGGGTATTTACTGTTCGGGATCGCCACCAAAGGGCGTTCTGCCAATCATGAAGTAGAGTAGAGTGACACCGGCAGACCAGATATCAAGCTTGGGGCCTTGATGTGGGGATCTCAGGAGAACCTGCATATAAACCACACAGATTATGACAAACAAAATCAAGAAATGAAAGAGGTGGTCTCAATCATTTACTAGAAATTATCAAAATGAAACTACTTTGTCATAATTCCATCCCAATTTATTTGATTAATCAAACATCTTTCAGGCAAATAGAGAAATAAAACTATCCAACTAAATGGGTTCAACTCCATGTGCAACTCAAGTACTCCATATGCTTCTACAGAATGTATCTTCCGACAAAATCAACTACCCGAAATCTAAATCTAGAAAGTTTCAGGTTACATGTAAATTTAAAAAGAAGATGATACTTTGAAGGAACATATTGCATCTATCCTTAATCTTCAAACTCTCCCCGTTCACGGTTGACCTACTCACAAGTATGCCCTTTCCTTTTTGTATACAAATGACATAATGGAGTGGAGAGTCAAACACGCGACATCAGGTGAAGGGGTAAATGTTTTTAACAACTTGAGTTGCAAAGCGTCACAAGGAATATGTTGGTTATTGCTTGGCTAAGTTCCTTATTACGAGTAATCAGTGAGGTTCCGACAATGTATGAACTTACAACAATATTAGTGTAATGGCAGGATTAAACTGAGGCTACGCAGATAAACCAAGGTAAATATATTAAGTACATGAATCCTCACCTCCGGAGCTCGGTATCCTTTAGTTCCAGCACAAGGACCTTCTTTTTTCTGCTTTCCACCTCCTAAGACAAAAAATATGACAAACAGAAATAAAGAAATTTGCTAGTCCAACCAGATTGTCCAAGACTCCAAATCGATGAAAGAAACAAACCTCTGCTTCTGATCAAGGCTGCACCACCAACACCATTGCCAGTTGAGTGCAGAGGCATTGGAGTGATACAGAAAAGCTTGTCATCCACATTTCTAGGAGGGGCAGGAATCCTCTTTCTCATAGGAGCCGAAACACCTGATGATATATGGTTTCGATTCTGCATTGCTTCCTGTACTATGTTGATGAGCTCTTTCCTTCCCTGGGATGGCAAAGGTTCCATCAGCCTTTCTACTGAAGTCGTCCTGATATTACTCACATCCTTTACTGACGTTATACCTGAGCCATCTGCACCCTGACTTTTGATTACGCAACAGCTACCCGAAGAATTGTAGGGCTTCATTTGGCTGAAAGCCTTTTTTTTCAAGTCCTTAAGATCAAAAGTCGATTTGAGACCTTTTTTGGTCTCCCCATTGGCTATTATTGAAGACTTAGCAGTTGACAACTTCTGAAGTGGGGTTCTAGGTACAGATATCGCATTTGTAATTTTCTCATCATAGCAATTTACATCATCTCCGGATTTTAATTTGCCTGTGAAAATGCAAAAATTAGCTTCATTAATTTTACATTCTTTCTACCAGAAACTCAACAAAAAAACATTTAGCATGCATATGCAAAATGCTATTGTTTTATTCCTAATTATCCACATACATTGATCTGCAAAAATGAGTCTGGAGATTGAATTAAACTGAAAGCAAAACGGTATCTAGGTGCTCGTAACCATCATTTAGTACTTGTTTAACACCTGATTATCTATATAATCAGTAACACAAAAACATTGAGGCTCAATAACTAAAACCATGCCAACAATAAATCTATTACATGGAAGAGACGAAAACTGACTTCTTGTTCCAGGCTTCAAATGCAAATCCTGTCAGATAAGGAAAAATAAAATTGAGTAAAAACACTAATAGATCAGCAAATTTCAAGATGGTTGCAACAGAAAAATAAGAAACAAACTAAAAATAAAGTAAAAAGTGGGGACAAGTATGACCAACCGTTGCAAGATTGAAATCTATGAGGTAACCCTTGTTGGCCTTTCGAGAGAAAAGGAAGTTTCCAGGTTTAACATCTCTATGTACTACTCCCTGTGAATGCAATAATAAAATATTTTAGAAACTTTTACAAAAAGCTCTTGAATCCTCCTAGAATATGCATAACAGTAGTTACCTGTCTATGAAGGGTTGCCAATGCCTTAAACAAGCAATAGCCGTACCAATGTAGATGAGAAAGACCTATCTCTTGCTTTAAAACCTAAAAGTAAAATCAATGTCAAACAAAAGCTTCAAAAGAAGAGGAGAAGAATTAAGAAAATATCCAATAATCACCTCAGGCCTATCATGCTCAACGTGCTGCAGTACAAAGCAACTGGAACTTTCATTCTTGATATGGCCTTCATATTTTATCACAAAGTTTTTGCCCCTACATTACAAAATTCACTGGGAGGTAAAATCTCACCACTGCATGCCGCCAAAGATCTAAATTTTGTACTTGAAGTTTAAAACACTTACCCAAACCTTTCCAGCATCCTTAACTCATTGTTAACATGATGCTTATGAGCATTAGCATGCGGGCCTGCAGAGCAATTAAAGAAATATGAGATTAGGAACTTCTTTTTGGGTTCAACTAAAAGTGGGTTTGAGTAACACCCTCCCATTGGACCTGAAACCCCTTCCAGTAGGCCACTTTAAGTTTAACTATAAGGGGGTTTGGGGGGCAGCTATAAACCCTTTCATGCCTTAAACGGGTTGGAGTACACGATATGCAGAATGCAAACCACCTCCGATTGCAACTCCACTCTTTCTTTTCAACTGGGCTCACACCCAACTTAATTGAATTCCATTCTTTCACCTAAATTACATCATAAATTATCCAAAATATATCAACAAGCACACATTATTAATTAGCCAAGTTGCAATGTATTTACATTTATAGAAGGCACGTAGGCAGCATATGATGACAGTGCACAGTTGAGTGTTTAAGTTTATTAGATAACTGAAAGTTTGGGGTGTCACTGGATGGCTATAACATTTGGGTACATGCTTTCCTTTCCATTCCTTTCCTTTCGCTTGGTGTTTATTTAATATCTCCAAGTGAAAAGCTAGCAGTTTCTAGGAAAAAGAAAGTTGACTTAATTATTAAAAATTACTTACACTTAATGGCGACCTTTTTCTCGTCATTTTTTAACCGTGCCCTGTAAACAGTGCCATAACCTCCTACCAGTTTGGGAAACAAAATAAGAAAATCATTAACGACAAAGAGGTTGAAAGAGGTGTGAAAGAGGTGTGAAAAATCCCACGTAGTCAGATCTTTATATACCTGAACCTTCTTCTTCTTCTACAACATAAGATTCAAAAATTGGAAATTCCTTTTTCTCGGGTTGATCCTACAAAGTATCAGATACTTACTAAGCACAAGATCATAAATGAAAAGCATACGTGCACTCGTTGAAACAGAGAAGAATTATATTTCGGAAGCGTAGCATACCTTAAGAGAAACAGATTTATGGCGTCCATTTCTTTCATTAGTATGCATGCCATCACAATTCCGTTTTAATTTCTGTACTATGCTGATTGGCTTTTGATTTGTTTCACGCTGCTGGTTCTCTTTGGGAGTGGCAACAGCCTGGTCATGCTCTAAGTTGTGTGATTGCAGTCTCCGAGCCATTTTATCCTTGTCACTTCCCTTCGTCTTGGAGGAGGGCTTCAACAATTTCTTTTGCGAAACAGAAAATTCAGTAGCTGAACATATGATCTTGGTCTCATGTCTACTTGTTTGCCTTTTATTCAGAGGCATCATATCTTCACAATTTGCCTTTCTCAATCTTTTTAACTTACGTCTAGGCAACATATCATAACTAGCAGTATTTGGCTGGGAGAAATTTTCTCTCTCTCCATTAGGGCTGCGAGTAGCCACTAACAACTCTTCCTCCACACCTCCAACAATTCTTTCAACTTCAACGATTCCAACATTTGTAGCTTTACAACTACCATTAACATTCTCATCCGCGACTGGTGATATATTGTTCTCTATCATTTCTTCCAGAAAAAAATACCCACTGCAATCCATCTCATGTATGTTAGCTCCTTCATAAAGGACTAAATCATCGGATGCCATGATTGAAAGAACCGGTTCTAAACCAACTACACAATCCATTACTGGCCTGTTAACCTTCGTTTCAACAATTATATTGGTGCCCGCCTCTTGCTCCTCAACATGATCAACATTGTTCAGTCCTGAACTTGATTGTTCGGTTCTGTAATCGATAAATAACGAAGAACTTAACATCGATTTGTTCACCGTTAGTGTCATCCAACTTTGTAGCATATTTATGTATTTGCAGAAGTAGTAGTCAGCCATATGAGAATGTGACTGCAAAAATTGATCTGAATTACAAGCTTCCCAGAAAAGCAATATGTTTTGTTTCACTTTATTTATACAAAGAATCGCCTTTCAAACGAAATAGAAAAACCTCAAATTCAAACAAGATATAAAAGATGATAAATGTCAAAAATATATATACATATGTAAATACACACATATACATGAGCACATATTTCTCTATCATCAACAACGACAAAGCCTTATGAACACTAGAAACCCACTGCGCTCGGTTTTGCGCCAAGTCTTCCGTTACAAAAAATGAAAGCAAAAATTAAACATATTTTTGTGTTCTCTTAGGATTACAAATTCCCTGATTAAAGTGATTCTTTTTCTTTCGTTAGTTTAACATTTCCAGATTAAAATTTAAATTAAAAAAACACAAAAAAAAAGCAGAAATTACGAATTTAATCGTACCTTCGAACGAGTATTTCCAACTGCCTTCCGCGCTCTACACTCTTCATTCACTGCAGTTCATCACCACCATTACCAACCAAATACACTAAATCGCAAACAAAAAGCTAGAAACTACGACTAAATGTAACAGTTACCATTTCCAAAATCCAGAATTAATCTCTTTTCTGCCGGAGGCCCGAATCCGAAATCCCAAACGGCCAGTTTCCGCTTCCCCAAGCAGACTCTCACTGCATCCCCGGCACTGCGATGTGAAAAGAACTCTAGGAAAGTTGCCAATGAAGCCAAAGACGGCGTGACATAGAGCTGGTCCGATAAGTAGAGGGGAGAGCGCGGTATGGAGCAAAGGGATCGGACCAGGTGAGGCGATGCCGGGAACAATTTGCATCGGGAGGCGAGCTCGGAGAGGTGAGTCGGGCAGCCGAGTTGTAAAAGGAGGGCGAAAAGGTGCCAGGCCTTCTCGGACTCGGAGATGGTTGGCGTGATGGGGGCTGAGTCGGTGGGGCGAGTCGCCATTTCCATGGTTGATTGATGAGATTTGGATCGGACAGAGAGAGGGATTGGAATTTGAGGGGAAAGGATGGGCGCCAATTTTCGCACGTGTAGTATTTGAGATTTAGCACCCGAAGAGTTCCCGCCCATTTTCCCCTCTCTCTCTTTGTTTAAGAAGCAAAAAAATTAGTGTAACTTGGGCCTCTTAAGTCCAAACCTGATTGAATGGCCCAGATCCAGATTCAGATGGTATATCTCTCTCTCTCTCTCATAAGAGCATCTTCATCCGTTGGTGGAGAGCAATGGCCCAACGACAATTGGAGAGCAAAGACAATGGATTTGCCTCACTATTCACTCTAAAATGTAATTATCTTTGTGCAAGTCCACCATTCGGAAAGAAGAAGAGCAAGGGCAATGATGATTACTAATTCACAAACATATTTTTTTTTATTCTTTTAAGGTTTTCTTCATCTCATCTTAACATATCATTATCATTGTAATTTTTGGGTAATTTTAAATGTTTAATTAGCAAGTGTGTTGAACTCTGTAAGATTTTTAAAGTGTGAACTTTGTAAGTTTTTAAAAAAAATTATTTATTTATTTTTTAATTTTTAGAGTTGGATTAATCATGCCATTCCCACGATCATCTCCTAGTGGTGGGTTTTTTTTTTTTTTTTTTTTTTTTTTTTTTCACTTCTTCATAGGGCAGCAATGTGTACTGTGGTTTAATTTGTTGCTTATGTTCACTGCTGTAGTTTAGGATTAATATCTGTTTGCAGTCCTGTTCTTGTGATTTAACAAAAACAGGATTTTAAGGTTTTTTTGCGTCCAACTATCGGGATGGAACAAATTTTGTGCATCATTGAATTAATACTATTAAGTTACTTTTACACGTCTTTATTTAATCGTGCTGCTTCTTTTCATTTGATTTATTCAATTTAGTGGGCAACAATAAAGGGTGATGTGTGAGGAGAAAATGATATGTGTTTAGCATTTCCGTTGAGCTAATGTCAATAGAGTGTAATGACGCAGAATCGTGGTGAAAGTTAGTATACGAATATCACACATTGGGAAGATTTGCAGAAGATCTTGAGCAAGCAAAACTATTCCACTTGAAGCGGGTAAGGTTACAGAAATATCACCTCCCAAACTTCAAATTACCTTAGAATGATAACTATCAGAAATTTGAGAAAACAGCGTTCAATTAACTTGCAAAAGGGTATTTTTAAGTTGAAGTAAATTGTAGCAATGGTTCCTCTATTTTTATCGAATTGTAGCAATAATCCCTCAACTAAAAATCTATTACTATTGATCCCTCAACTCATCAAAATGTATAGATATGGTTCTTTTTATCAAATTCGTTAGAATTTTGTCAAAATAAGTTATGTTGGAATGACCATTCTACAATTGAGGTCCCTCAACTCATCAAAACGTGTAGCTATGGTCCTTTTGGTCAACTTTGTCAAAATTTTGTCTAAATGAGTTATGCTGGAAAAACCATTGCTACAATTGGGTTAAAGTTGAGGGACCATTACTCCAATTGGGTTAAAATTGAAGGACCATTTCTTTAGTTGGATTAAAGTTGAGGGATTAATGGTAATTAATTTTTAGTTAAAAAATCATAGCTACACGTTTTGATGAGTTAATGAACTAATGGTAATTGGTTTTTAATTAAGAGATCATTGCTCCAATTGAGTTAAAGTTAAGAAACCATTGCTGCAATCCACACTGACAAGCTGCAAACTAATTTCCAAGACGGGAAGCAGTGAGAAACTTCCAGGGCACACGGCATTGCATGTAGTAAAGGGATATGGAACATGTGATACGCAAGTTTTTCTCGGGAGACCTTCCGAACAATGTCAGAAACGTGGCATGCGGATTACTGAGCATATAACACGATGGTGAAACAGAAACATATTCAATAAATCAACTAATCATGATGCAAATTTGCAACAATCATCAATATACAAAAAAGGAAGTAAAGCAAACTTTCCAGCAAACGGAACATAAATAAATTATACAACGAATTTGTCAAGAAAATATTTCCTGATGTCCTGAATAAAAACGTCGAAGTCATTCTGTAGTTGGTGAAGACAACGAAAGGTTCAAAAGGAAGCCAACCATG
The DNA here is from genome assembly GCF_019419815.1 of Pyrus x bretschneideri. Lineage (NCBI taxonomy): Eukaryota > Viridiplantae > Streptophyta > Magnoliopsida > Rosales > Rosaceae > Pyrus > Pyrus x bretschneideri. The sequence goes on from NW_025999657.1 coordinate 2,016,807, forward strand.
AGTCCAATAAGTCCCACAAAAATTGCGAAGGTGAAGGAAAAGCCTGAGTCACCCTTCCGAAATCTTCGCCTCTTCAATATATCCTGGACAAAAGAGAATGCCAGTGGTGAGAGCGGGGTTTGAATCGTTTGACATATTTATCTAAACCATCTTCTGAAGGACATTTCCATATAGTTTATATGATTATACTTCCACTGCCTATTTCAGCTCCTATCAACATCGCCCGTATTACAGATACCAGGTCATTAACTTCCGGCAGTGTTCTGAGCATTAAGCAAATTATAAATACTGCCAATTTTATTTGACCACAAATAGCTCCCCGTCTTCAATTTTCCGGAATCCCTGAGGTCACCTCATAAAATTATATTCTTCCTGCTTTTATAAGTTGTGACAAGTCTGTCTTAATGTTGTATTATATATGTGTGTGTGCAAGCACGCTGCACGTGACTCTAGCACGTAGCTAATCATGTACCATCAGATTTGATATTAAAATCTTTCCATGGTCAGGACTCGGGATTAAAGCACCAAGTTCTAATGGTCGATCTCTAGCTATAGGAAAAGATCAAACAATCAAGGATAAGCTACTTAGGTTAATAATCGAGTCTTTCTGCATATGTGTGTATTAGAGAAAGCAGAAGAAGAATTAACTACTAACCAGTTCCTGTTGAAGTTGCTGTGTTTGTCTAACAGATGCATCTCTTTCTTCCTTCAGGCGCTGAAAAGCCTGATTCTACATATAAAACAAATTTTAAAGAGTTAGAATATGAAATGAATTCAAATATATTATGAATCGCTGCAATAAGCCTATCAAGACATTTTATACTGGGCTGCTACAAGTTCACAGTAGGCACGGAAAGAAAGTCAACTAAACAAATGGGAGCGCATAGTTTTCATATAATTCCAAATACAAGTCAGATGGTTCAAACTTCACATGATTTCGTAATTTTTTTTTTATTATTAATTTTTAGACATACGATTTTTCTGCAGATATCTAATATGTGGAATAAACTTTGAACAAATCCTAATAAATTGTGATTAAAACATGCTAAACCACTCACTTCATTCACCGACCACATTTAATCACTAGAAGTCATACTTGATGTTTTTTTTCTTTCTACATACACTTTGTATTGCAAGTGATGAAATGTAACATGCAACACAATCTTTGGATTAAGTTTGTGAAGCAGTGGATTAATGAACTTCCCTAAGCCCTGAACAATAAGATACACAACCATGATTCATTATTATGCAAAAACACAAACACATTTGAGAAAACCCGAAGGGAAAGCACCACAAGACTCACAGAATTAGCATCAAGACTACGCATGGAGCTCCTCGTAGCTTCATCTTCTGAGTTTCCTTGAGCACCCGAAGCGACATACACAACTCTAAGCTTGCACTCCTCTAAAACCCTTCCACTTTCCTTAGTGAACTAGAGTAACATTAAAGAACAAGTAGTTATTTAAAATGACAAATCAAGCTAGTCAAACAGAGTGACTGCTGTCCAACTTAAAATTCTTACAGTATCTTGTGGAAGGTCATCAACATCAGTATTTGGAGGCACTGTTGTACTCTGTAGAAGAAATTTATCTTTGCACTGCATATCTGGAGGATATTCCCGTTGGGCTTGGAGGGTGACTGCACACCCAGCAGTTAGTTGGACGCCAGTATTACAAAAGCTTTTAAAGATATTAAAGTGAGTATAATAAACACTTGTAGACAGTACATGAACAATATGTTACATTCTTATGACTGGCCATAATACAATCTTAGATTGTAAACTTTCCATTTGAAATTATTGCCTGAGAGGTTCAGCAATACTGGAGATCACTTGATGGGCAGTCTCAGAGGTTTCTGATTTGCGAGGTGAAGAAATAAGATTATAAAGCAAATGAAAACTGTAAAAACGTGATGAGAAGAGTATTACCTCTGATAACACATGAATCCCAAGCTTGTATAACACCAGTGTTGGGCCGTACAAAATACTTCTTAGGTGAAGTAGTTTTAACCTAGAAACAAGAGTAATAAAAACAAAAAAAAAAAAAAAAAAAAAAATACACTAGCGATTTCTATATTGAATAAACATCGAGTTATTAATAAATTCATTTATGAACAATATCGGTACCTTAAAAGCAACATGGTGTTCTGTGTTATTGACAACTTTTAGATCACAAAAGCTTTGCTTTTCCAGCTCAACTGATCAAGAAAGTCAAATTAATTAGCATTTTATCCAACAACATTAGCAAGAAAAGAAGAAACTTTCTATGCCAGAATTTGAAAAGAAATTGCCTGGCCATAGCACTAACTATAATCAAAATTATGTACAAGTCCAATATGTATTTATGAGGTTCACCCTATTAGCCGGAACTGTTTCAATTTGAACCCTTCCAATAACCAGAGGAGAGCTGGAACCACTTATCACACGCATAGATAGGTAATTAGGTATACGTGTGTCTTATTTATGTGTATATATAGAGCACAACATAAGTATGAAACTTAGGGCAAGCAAATTCATGGGAAACAGTTAAGACAAAGGTTAACAGGTGCAGCTCAAAAACCTAAAAGGATACAAATCCAGAGGCCATGAGGTACCCAACAAGAGAAGCAAAATAACAATCAACAAAAAGGACTGGTGTCGGATATGAGAGGTCAAGCACACATCATTTGTATAAACTAAAGAAATCCCCCTCGAATTTTTTCCTTAACACATGTTTGAATTCCATTTGTCACGCATCAAATCATCTAAGTAATCAGTTCAACCATAAATTTACCGTCACTCATAACGCAAACGTTTTAAGATCTTAGAAATCATCGCAGCCTAATTACCTTTGCCTCTAGATCATAAACCTTGATGAGCTATAAATATAGTCGAACAATCTATTGTTTAATTTTAATTAAGAAAAGAAAACTAACAGCAATGATTTTTTCCCCTTCAATTCACCCAGAAAAACAAACACAATCATCATCAAGGAAATTCCAGTACTTTTGTGTTCATGCAATTCAATAATTCTCCAAAAAAAAAAAAAAATCATCTTTCCATGATCAATTCAGTATAATCATGATCAATTTCCCACAAATAATTCAACTATAAACCCTTCTGATTACCCAGAGCGGCATGCATGTACGTATATGGGCAGTGAGATGGGAAGAGAGAGAGAGAGAGTACATAGGAATTTGAGCTCATCAGGAAGAACAGAAATCAACTGTTTACCACCACCGGCACTCATGATGGTCCACCGCCAAAAATGCAAAACAATTTTGCTTCTTTCTTTTTCTTCCAAAATTTCACCAAACAATCTCAAACCCTGCCATTCAAATTACCAGAACAAACCCTAGCTCAGAACAACAGTCACAAAAAGATGAGAGAGAATTAAAGCCTCTGCGAGTGCATGGTTGACATAGAGAGAGAAAGCAAGAGAGAGGGAGACAATGTGCGTATGTGTTAGTGAGAGAGAGAGAGAGAGAGTGAGAGAGAAATTGAATTGGGAACTAACATATGGCAGAACGCAAGGAGAGGAAGAGGGTACGGATTGCTCGGTCCAACTGCAAATTCGACCTCAGCTTCGGAGATTCAGCCACCAAGATCGGGTTCGGTCCGAGCGAGCTTCAACACCAAAACCAAAACTCACCTCCTAATTTGATTTTAGAGAGAGAAAGAGGAAGAGAGAGGAGGAGAGGGTCCGATGGAAGTGGCGGAGCTTAAGGCGAGGCGGGGGAGAGAGAGAGAGAGATGGAGAAGGGCACGTGTCAACAGGAAGAGAGTGATGACGCCCGCTTAGGGGAAAGCTTTTGTGTGGGCTGCAATTTTGAGAGTTGAGATCTGCTGTGCCCAAATATACAATGCCTATCCTGTGACAAACATGTTGTTTTTCAGACTTTGACACCCGTCCTTCACACGGCAGGAGTTTACAGTGTTAAGTTTACAGAAAAACCTGGCCTCCACCGTCAGCCACTCCGGCCGCCGATTGCAACCGCAACAGATATCTGTCCCCCTCTTTTCTCTTTCTCCCCGCATCCCGATTTCCGCTTCGTTCCCTTTATATTTGAATTTGAATTGGAGGGGTAAACGATGGAGCCGGAGACTAAACGGAGTAATAAATTCAAGTTTCTCATGGTTTTTTGTTAATGGGGAATTCTAAGGAAATTAAATTTATACACAAAATTTTGTAAATTAAATGACATAAAAGTTGATAATTGGGTTATGAGTTAAGTGTTGATAAACGTGCTCATTCTAATTGGTGACAAATCATTTAGTTTACAGACTTTGTCTACAAATTTAATCTCGTTAGCATTATCTTTTTTTATTTTGTTTTGTTTTTTCTGTAAACTTAACATTGTTAAAGCTTCTGTTATATGGAACAGGTGTCAAGTAACATGCTTGTCACAGGTTGAGCAACAGTTAATTGAGCACAGCAGATCTCGGTTCATACCACTTACAATCGACCTTTTTTTTTTTTGGAGAACTGTAAATTATATAACCAGGGCAAAGATGCCAAAGATTACAACGAAAGCCCACAGCGAGGCAAGCAACCAAAAAACAAACCAGGAAGTGCAAGGGGAAAAAGAAACCCGAACCCTACAAAGAAAGCAACAAGCGTCACCCCTTGCACAACCAAAACAAAGTTAATGCGGGCAAGGTAGTCCATTTTTGTTTAGTACATGAACAAGTTAAGATGGAGGTTTTTCGACCCAAGTAAAGTCACACATCTCCACGCAACTTCGCAACACCAAATGGTCAGCCACTATATTGGCTGATCTTAGAGTCCAAGGCTAGCAACAGTCATGGAAGGATTCCCCGACTTTCTTGCACCTCATTAAGGTTGGAAACGCCTCCCATCTGCCATTTGTTATCTTTCCCCTCAGGCACAAAATGGAATCCAAGGAACAGATTCTACAACCACATGGTTCAGGTCCAAGGATAAACCCAAATCACATCCACGCAAAATGACCATCGCCTCAACAGCAGCGATGCTTGGAGCATTGAGACGGAATCTGCGAGCAGTAATGAAATTGCCAGAAGAGTCCCTCACCACTACCCCAGCAAATCCCTCATTCGTGGCGACCACCCAGCTTGCGTCGACCTTAATTTTTACAGATCGATGGCTGGCTTCGTCCAACGCTTCTGCACAGGATTGCCAAGTCTACGCTGCACCACACTCCTGGTGGAAGCCCTCGAAGCCTCCATGAAAGCTCTGATGCTTGTAAATATAGTTGCCAACACCTAGGACGGGATGATTTGTTTCTGTTAGAAGAGGAACTAACGTCTAGCTTTCCAAATATACCAACAAAAGAAAGCAACACAAGTCAGGATCCTCCCCTTATCGGCCTTTGACTTATCGTTGGCCCTGAAAATTACAAAAAGGCAATTCGTCCACGTTGTAATCTCATTCCGATTTACCTTGTAATTTAAGATTCCACCAAAGCAAATAGTTTCCACCCACGGGCAAAGGAGGAAAATGTGCTTAATCAATTACTCCTGAGAGTTGCATAGCGGGTATAGAGGTGAGGAGGCAAATTTCCGTCTATAGAGGGCCACCATAGTGGCCAGGGCATTATGCACCATCTTCCACATAAAGCATCTAATTTTTGGCATGGTTTTAAGTTTCCACACCAAATTCCATAGCGAATCTAGGATGGTTATAAATGACGACGATCTGAGGTTGGTCCTTGAAATCACCCGTGAATGCACAGTGGTAGCCCTACTTAACTGAGTAGAGCCTATTTTTATCTAAAGGCCACACGAACTTGTCTCAGAGTATGAGATCGCCAATATAAGTTTCCAAGATTACCTCATACTCAACTGTCGAAATAAACGGTTTTAAGAAGTTGATATCCTAGTTGCCACTATCATGATTAATTAATGAATGCATTTTAGTGTTGTGGCTAACCTATACCGACTCGGTAGGGATTAGGTGTCCAAACCATGAGGGATGGTAACCACTTATCACTCCAAACCTGAATCTATTTCCCATTCATGACTTGCCAGTGGGTCCCCCTTAGTAAAAAGTCACATCCCGTAAGTAAACTTAACCACGCCCAGGACGCTCAGCCTCCTTGCTTGGCATCCAAAAAAGAACAATAGGGGAAGTACCGAGCCTTCAGAACCTTCACCCACTGGGAATCAGGTTCATAGATGAAACGCCAACATTGTTTCGCCAAGAAAGCATCATTAAAATCCATGAAGCATCTGAACCTAAGTCCCCTATTGCCTTCAATAGCCCAATAGTATCCTTGGAGACCCAGTGAATGTGTTTCTCTTCCTTGTTATGCCCCCACTAGAAGGTTAGAGATCAAAGAGTCCATTTCTTTGCAAATGGTAGCAAGAAATTTGAAAAGGTTCATCGAATAGGCCTAGATAGCCTGGACCACATCCTTAATCAAAACCTTTTTACCCGTCTGCGATAATGTTGCATGTTTCCATCCCTGAATTTTCCCCAAAATACTCTCATTTACATAAGCCAGCCCCATCCTTTTGGATCTTCCCCACATGGTTGGCACACCAAGATAAGTCCCTGGGTCATCAACAATTGGCATCCGAAAAATGCAATCGAGTTATTCGGATAAGGCCACCGGGACATTGGCACCGAAGAAAACACTAGATTTCTAGAGGTTCACCTGCTGCCTAGAGGCCTCACAATACTCGTTTATTAACTTCACTAGGTTGTTGCAATTCACCATATTAGCATTTAAAAAGAATAATGTATCATCCGCAAAGAAAATGTGGGAAATAACAGGCCCATGAAGGTTAATTTGAACCCCCATAATCAATTTGTCTTCATAAGCCCGCGTGATGAGGAGGGAGAGTACCTCACTTACGAACATGAAACGATATATGGATAAAGGTTGGCCTTGACAAAGGCCACGAGAGGAAGCAAACTTCTGTCTAGGTTGACCATTTAACAGAATGGAAAAGTCAACCGACGAAATACATTTGAAGACAAGACAGCGCTAGCTTTGATCAAACCCCATCCTCTTCATGACAACCAGTAGGAAGTCTCATTCTACCCTGTCATAAGCCTTGTGTATGTTTAATTTGACCTCGAGCTCGAATTTTCTTTTTGTTCATCGCGTTTTGAGGAAATAGAAGAGCTCATGAGCAATGCCAATATTATCCTGAATATGTCTTCCTACAACAAAGGCATTATGCAAAGGGAAAATCAGCTCCGGCAACAACAGTCTAAGGCGATTCGCTATGACCTTCGACAATGTTTTGTAAGAATAGTTATAGAGGTTGATTGGGCAGAATTGGGAAATAGAATCCGGATTTGGGACTTTCGGGATGAAGACAACATGTGTGGAATTAATACGGTTATGATTGATATTGCCCTTCATAAGATTAACTAACCCATTGACGTCTTCCGCAATATTTCCCTAGAATGACTGGTAAAAAAATGCCTTGGAAACCATCAGGGCCGGGGGCCTTTAATCCCCCTATTTAAAGTGCGCATCATTGACCTCCTCTGTAAAGACGGGGGCGATGAGGGAAAAGTTTATATCAGCAGTCAACTTAGGCTGGATACAATCTAAAACCGTTCCCCATTCCCTATGGCCCGTCGACGTGAACAGATAGACAAAGTGTTTGTCAATAGTTTCCTTCACTCTCTTAGGACATTTAATACATTCCTCATTTTCGTCTTTAATTTTGAGCATTTTATTCCTCATTCGCCTCTGCAAGGTGGATTGATGGAAAAAGTTAGTGTGTTGCATCTCCCTCTTGAAGCCATTTCACTCTTGATCTTTGTTGCCAAAAGCTTTCCTCCTGCCTCTACAACGTATCCACCACCAGTGATAGATCCTTAATCAGCTTTTTATCCTTTCCCCAGTCTTCTTACAATTTCCCAAGGTGTGTCAACTTTTCCTCAATCTGCCGCCCCTTGAGCTTGAATTTTGTCCTACTCCAACCGATTAATTTTGAACGACAATCATTCACTCTTTTGTTCTATCTATCCATGTTATCTCCCAAGTAGTGCATTTCCCAGCAATTCCTCACAATTTCTTTGCATTTAATCTCTTTGGACAAGTAAGCTTTAAACATGAATAGTCTTTTACCCTTTCCACAACTAGGCTCACCTTAGACTATAATCGAGCTATGGTTCGAACACAATACAGTACCATGAGTAACAATGGTATTGGGCCACAAATCCAACCACTCCTTATTTACTAAGTTACGATCCAATCGAGCCTCAACAACTTAACTGTTGTGATGTCTCCTCCAAGTAAATTTGGGGCTGTTAAACTCCAGATCCATTAATTCCATAATGTTCATGAATTCCCCCAGGTATCTATACCTGTTGTGTTGGACCTCCGCTTATCTCAACTTTTCCCAATCCCACAGAAAATCGTTGAAATCACCTCTGCAAATCCAATGGGTGGTAGATGGGTAGAAGTCATTGATCATACCTTGCCAGAAAAGCCGCACTCTATGTTCTGTAGGAGGTGCCATAAACCCCCCGTTAGTCGGAAAGCATGCTGTGATTCCATAACTATACATTAGGCATCAATGAAGTATTTTGATGAATCCACCATGTCCACCTCAACTGATTCATCCCACCATAAACTCAAACATCCAGCCGTCCCGATTGGAGCAACATTGTAGCCAGCCGAGTAACTGATCGGTCTTTAACACTATTAGTTCTATGATCTTTCATCTTTGTTTCTGATAGAAAGATCATAGAGGGCCTATACTTCCTTATTAGCCCATGAAGGGCCTAAACTACCGTGTCTGACCCAAGACCACAACAGTTCCAAAACAGGGTTATCATAATGACCGTACAGCTGTTGAAGGCCAGCTGCCACCACCTTGGGAAGAACTTCCCTCTTTCGTAATGCTCATTGACTTCTTTTCCTCTTCTGTTATTGCCTCCATATAATCCCACATGTCTTGGTACTCCACTGGGATCTCCTGCAACTCCTCCTTCGCATAGATTGCTCATTCCATCATCAAGCATCTTTTCCTTACACTCATTTTCCTTAATTTTTCCGCCGCTTTCATTTTCCTTTCAATGATATTTTTAGATCCCTCTGTCTGTTTGTTTTTTTCTTTTTTTTTATTTTTTGCGGGGATTGAGTCAATGCTAAGTCCATCTCACAGGCATTCGCCCCTCTTTTGGAGTTACTGCCTCACAAATCCCCACAAGGTTGGGGTTGCATTCTTGCTAGGCTCTTTGATTTCCACTATCTGCCATTGGTATATGGGATGAAATATTCAAATGACTCACCTTGCTTATCACTTCATTTCCCCTCGAGGCTTGCAAGAGCTGTAAATGGTCTCTCATCTAAGACACCCCCAATGGTTAAGAGTTAATCTCATATGGGATCTCCTCAATCCAGATCGTCGGGATTCGGGCTTGCCTTCTATATAGGTCCATAGTGTGAGTGTTTGGGAAGCCCAATGGCCCATAATTCAGTATCATCTGGTAGTTTATTTGAGAGTTGCTTTCATTCAAACCCATTGGGCCGGGTTGAATGATGTACCTTCCATTCGTCTCTCTATTATGTGCCATCTTTTCTGACTTGTCTTCCTTCCATTTGTCTCTATTGTGGGAGAAGGCATAGTCAAGCTTTCAGTTTATATCCCCTCTCCCCAACCCTATTCTCGTCTTGCCTTTGGGCGAATGACTTTACTCCACTTCTTCGAACTATTGCCTGCCTACGATCACTCGAACTGCCAGCTAAGAATCATTGAGTTTCTGTCGTCTCTCGAATTGGCACCGTTCTAGTCCAATCTCCATACCATGCATCACCCCTTTTCGTGGGTTCAAAAGAGCACTCATTATTTGAATGCCCAATTCTACCGCATCGGTAACAGAAATTTTGGAGTCTTTCATAGCGGAACTCAATCCAAGTGTCATCGTTATTATCTCTTGGTAGCCAGCAACCAGTGATTAGAAGATTTGGCGTGTTCACTAATACTTTAACTCCAAGGAAGCCCCATGTAGTAGACAGGTTTTCAAGATCCAGGAATTCCCTAATTTTCCTTACAAGTTACTTGACATTTACTTCCGAGCATAGGTATAGCGGAACCCCATGTATCTGGACCCAGAAAAGAACAAGCTCCAACTGTATTTCCTCCAAAGTGAGTTCTGGTGACCATCTTTGAACAAAGAAATTTTGCTTCATGACTAAGGCACTTGATTAAGGATTTTTGTTGTCGTACTTGCATCATGCACAATAATGATAAACGTATTCTCCCGAACCCATTCAATTTCTATTCCCCCATTTCATTCCACGTAGTGCGGAGAATATTTCTAACCCCCCATTTGTTGAGATTTCTGTTGACCAGAACCTTCCTCACTAGTTTGACCCCATTTTCCATAGTTGCCAACTCTATGGATCTTTCAAAACGGACCACAAGTTCCTCAACCTCTGGATTCGCAATCAATCCCTAACTTTGCCGACTTGGATGGATTGTTTGCACGAGTACATATGACAAGTAAACGGTTTGCTTGCTTTGATACTTGTTGTATGAATAACCCTTGATTTTCCTTTTCGCCTCACAGAGTGGTGAATCTTTTTGTAAAAACAGTAGGACCACAAGAGGAAAAAATGATTGTACGTACCTGTTCATTGGAGGTTTAAAACATTTATTCTCTACTCTGTTAGGTACTCTGGTAGCTAGGCTTTCCTTAATTGCCATGAATACCTTGGGTGGTTGGGGGTAAATGTTCATTCGAAGTAGGTTGGGGTATTTATTTTGATTCCTTTTGTCATATCCTTTCGATCTAACCCTCTTGAGATATGTTGTGTTCCTGGTACTTCCCTCTGGAGTTATAAGGTTCAGTGGACCCCTCCCCTTATCTCTGCAATCCATACCCACAACGCGTAGATCCAGATTCAAAGATTAGGGTTTTAAGGGTGAGGTTGATTGGGTACCGCTAGATGCAAACCTAATTGGACAATGAAGGGATTGGAAAGGGGAAATTGACAAGTGGGATTGAATATAAATTTCGGTGGGATAGGTTGGTTGGGCATAATAAAGGTTGGACGAAGGGGATTAAGGGAGTGAAAATAGACTCTCACGAGGGAGAGAAAATGGAATGGGTTGGTTGGGATTAATAAAGGTTTGAAGGGATTTGGTGAGGGGATTAAGGGAATGATTATAAAACAGACTCTCACGGGGGAAAGAAAAACACTCATTATGGAGGGCTCTCACGGGGGAGAGAAAGCCTGATACAACCTTTGTGCCAACCTTATACTGGTCTTATTCGATTTTTTTTTTTGAACAAACGATAAAAGATGAGGTGGACTTAGCCTCATGATGGGTTTGTAATAATGTAGTTGGAATTCATCTTTGACAATAGTCGAACCTGAGAACTCTCACTTATAAATAAAGAAGAATACCACTAGATCGTAGTATTAAGTGATATTTTAATTGTCACGTACACCCTCTATTTAGATAAGATAAATAAATTTAAAATTTGGACGAAGTTTACAATTGTTAAAATGACTTAGCATAATTAACTTATCTAGATTTATAATCATATAAATTAAGAAAATCTTTAGGGATTAAAACTTTGATTTTAGAGCTAACATTTCCCCCACCTTAATAGGATTTTATCAGTTCTTAGAATATGACTAACTCATCATTTTGATGTCTCACCTTTCAAATCAATTGAAGTCGTTCTTGAAATTTACCTCTGCAAATCAATTTAATCATTGGCATTCAATTCCATTAATTTTTTTTTATGTTAAACAAATTATGGATTGTCAATAAAACCTTAAGGCGCAAGTGGCCCTTTATTATAGTAGTGAAAAGATGTTGAGCCTTGCATGACAGCGTAGGTTCGAACCCCGTCAGTGGTTAATCTAACAAACCACTCAGTACTACGGTATATTCCTCTTCACTTAGAAGTGAGAGGTCTTAAATTCGAATCTCGTGGATAATGAATTCAATACCAAATTAGGTTGCCCACTGTGTGGCGTAGCCAAACTCCCCATCCTCCTAGTGTAAAAATATCGATGTACTAAAAAAAAAAATCTAATCCAACAAAATCTATCTTTTGACCGAAAAAAAAAAAAAAAAAAAAAAGTTAAAAACCTTAAGGCAGATCATAAGTTCATAAATATTACAGCCTTAAGGCCGACCATCCGAAACCGAAGGGTGAAAATCATGAAAACATACCAATCGTTTTTTTATTTAGAAGAGTTGCGCTGCCTGAATAGTGGATGCATATTCGGGCATAAACCGAAAAAGGGTGGAAGGCTATTACGAACTCACCACCGATCACAAAATTCGAACATTAAGACTCTCATCTACAAGTGGAAAAAATATCATTAAACCGGAGTACTAAGTTACCTCGTTCAAAAAATTTTACACGTTATACTTTTACTATTAATAATTTAATGTCAAATTGCTAGTATCAATTTTAGCACTCAATTTTAAACTGATCATGGCATAGGTTGTAAGTAGTTTCCAAATGGAAAATGATAAAACACTCCTTTTAGCTTCTCACAAATCTCTTTTAAATCATGTGCATTGATTCTATTTGATTTCTCCAATCCGATGGCTAGATAGGGTATGTGAAAATCACCTCCATTTCCAAACACGAGAGGTTTCCATAGGCTAGGGAAGAAGTCCAGGAGGGAAGGAAACATAACTTACATGCAAAAGAACACAGATTTCCTCCCAATTAATCAACTGAAACAGCATGAGAACGAAAAGGCGAAAACAACCTAGTATTGCTATAGCAGATACAACAAAAATTGGGGAGAACTGATACACATATCACATTAAATGGATTCCTGGATACATAAGTTTTTTATAATGTGACAGTTTTCATGAGACTACTCTGAAACCGAAAACAACCAAAGAAGAGCCGCGTACCATTTCTCATTTGAAAGTCGATAGCCTTGGAAGCTTGTCTCTCAAATAGTACAACCTTGCCCTCCTGACCTTCCTGTGACTCAGTACCTTTAGCTCCTTAATGTTTGGTGAGTATCTGAAATAACAAGCAACAAAAATAAAAAACATATCATATAAAATATATTCTTCACGGAAGATATGATTATAACGCTCGAATTATTTCAAAACTCGAGGGAAGGCTTTAAGGGGAGAAATTACCAGTAAGCAATCTAACACTCATTCGAGCCTAAGCATCATCATCATGAAGTCAAAACTGAATTCTAGCATATTCTACTAAAGTAAGGGGTTTTTCTTCTCTCGCATATATTATCAAGTACAAAAAGTCGAAAGAAAAAAGAGAAAAAGAAAGCCATTTGGGGGTGTTTGGGATGAGAGAATCCAATAATACAATTAGCATAAACGTTTTTCCCTCCAAGCATTACAACCTCCTAGGTTATGCATGTTTCTGAAAAGTTTTGATCACCTATGCACCCAACTACAAAGATGGATCAAGTTGTTTAATTTCGAGGAAAGGAAACGTATGATTATAATACATTAGACTCTAGAAAATCTTTTAATAAATAAACATCAGCGACAATAAGTATCCCAGCTAGATTTCTACATGTTAGCTTCTTCAGAGTCATGTCATCAGAATCCAGGGAATCATGTATAGCCCAACAAGTTATTTGTGAAGCGGGGGTATTATAAACAATAGATTCAGCATAAAAATCAAGCACAAAATGCAGAACACAAAAGAAAACTTACAGCGGGAACACAATCTCAACCCCTATGCCAGCAATAATCCTCCGAATGCGAACAGTTGTGTGAATACCAGCATTTTGTCTGGAAATGACAATGCCTTTATAGATAGACAACCTTCTCTTATTTTCAGGAACTTCCTGTAAGTCATACACATAAAAAGAATCACAACAGGTTCAATGTTGTATGGTATAAATCTGAAGAAATAAAGCAGAACCACTGTTACCAGTTTAATTTGCACAACATCTCCAGTCCTAATGTCCGGAACTGGCCTTTTCTGCTCTGCCGCCTCAACTGCCCTTTTATTTAATATCTAACCAAACAGAAGAATTCCGGTCAACATTAATCTCACTTACCATACGGTTGAAGGGCAAAAAAAACAAATGACTAATAAATTAAGAAAGGTTTACAGTAACAAGGAAGTTAGTGTTTCAGCTTTCCTCAAAATACCGTGTTTAAACATACATTCCAGCCGAAAATACCGTGTTTAAATCTACATTCCAGGCAATCCCCTTTATTTAATTACGCATTTTCTGCTGAGATCAGAACTCAACACAACCTTGATGTCATTTTCATTTCCACATTACTTCACCAAACATAATTTCGGTTTCGGTTTCGGTTTCAAAATTATGTTCAGTTCTTCATACTTATTATTTGCACTTTTCACATCAACGAAGCAAAGCAGCAAAATAGAGAAAAGGGAATAAATTACCCCCATTATATCTCCGAGCTTAACCCGAGACTTTCTCGGCGGCTTTGGCTCTTCGGGTTCAGACTCCAGCACTGCTTCTGCTTCTGCTTCAGATTCTACCACGGCCACAGAGGCCTCCCCGCTCCCAGCTGCTTCATTCTCTTGGGCATTATCGGTGGCTCCGGTTTCACCTTCAGAGCTCGGCTCGGCTCTCACAACAAAGTTCCGTTTCGACATTGCAGAAACAATGGGACTGAAAACGGACCCAATTGAAGTCGATGAAACCCTAGAGAGCGAAACCCGAGAGCAATTGGAAGAGCGGCGACAGAGGGCAGCTGAAAACCCGAGCTTTACTGGCGGGAATTGGTTAGGGTTTCGTGGAATTGTTGGCCGAACTTGGATCGTTGTTGCAGGTGAGATTCCTTGATTTTTAGGCCTTAAAAGTAGTCCAACGTGATTCTACTAGTTCTAAGCTTCATTTTGGTATAAAGAACGTGAAATTTGGTTGAAAAACGAAGGAGAAAACAAAGTTGGAAAATTACCCAGTTTTTCGGCGCCGTCGCCGGAGAAGACAGAGGAATATTCCGTTAAGTTTAACGGAATATTCCTAACGGCAGTTAACGGTAACAGTTGGATTTAACGGAATATTCCGTCAGTTTAACGGAATATTCCTGACGGCGTCAGTTGACACCGTCAGTGTGCCTGGCACGTGGCCGCGTAGGTCCGTGCCTTGGCCGGCGCGTGGGGGCGCGTGCGTGGTCCAAAAAATTTTCTAAAAATATGGGCGTGATCCTGAGGTTGTGTAGGTCACGTTGGTATATTCATTTGTCCAATTTGAACAATGTATGAGAAGTTATTACGAGAAGTTGCTTAGGTGCTTTTAAATTAATGTTTTCGTAACTTTGTCGCGTATAGGTGATTCGTTCTCCGAGGACGAGCGTACACACTCGAGGCAGGGGGGCTACGACCCTTCTAATTACCAGTGAGTGGGCTTTTGTTTTCCGTATATACCTATATACATATTAATTCCCAGAAATTAAATAGAAAAGGTTATATGTTTTATGCCATGCATCATTTGAATATTGTTTACGCATCATCGCATGTATTAGTAGTGGCATACATATATATAAATGCGTATTTGGTGCTGTGGATGCACAGGTAAGTGCCAGGTAAGCGGTATTCATGTGGTTATGCATTCCTGTTTATTATGCAATGGTAGTTTGAGAGGTTTAGAGAGCTCATAATCTGCACCCCCGGTGTTAGTGCTCCCGCCCCGGGCCAGGGCACAGCCTTCACGTGTATGTTCACCAGCACCGCATGCTCGCCTTGGATCCAAGATAGGTGCAAGCCTGTCGTACAGACCACATTAGGTGGTTCCGACTTGTAGGTGACCCGCGATTATCGCACAGCTTCACGTGATCGTAGCACTAGAGCATACATATATATATTACACCCAGCTTGTCGTACAGACCACGTTAGGTGGTTCCGACTCGTGTGCAGATTCAGTTATTGAGTTGAGAGTGGAGCTCTAGATTCAGCCGTACAGGTCACGTTAGGTGACTCCCGGCTGCCAGATTATATGTTATTGATGTGAATTACGCTTGAGCATTTATATTTGATTATGATATTCTGTTGTGGCATATTGTGAGCATGAATGGCATATTATGGTGAAGCATGATTGACATATCTATACATACGTATATATGTTCATTTTCTGGGAAGTATACAGGTTTTACGGCGAGGGGTTAGAATGTGTTTTGCTAAAGAGTTTTCAAAGAACTTTGTTTTTGCCCACTCACGCTTTTGTTTTTGCGCCCCTCCAGGTTCTAGTGGTCTAGAAGGTTCGGTGGTTTATCCCAGAGGGCGTCCCGGCAATTTCTGACAGACATTCACCATTGTAGGGTCACCTTCGGGTGTAATTATGTCGTATCTTTTCCTTTGGACTGTTGTAGACTTGCTCTGAATTGTGTCTCACATACACTAGTACTTTGTATGCTATTAGGTTTTTAATTATTCGTACTTTTATATTACTATCTTAATAGCTTCCGCACGCGCACATGGTTACGTCACCTTTGCGTGACGGCCAGCACGCCCTGATCTTGGTCGGGGTGTGTCAGAGAGGCTGGAATCGAGTGGTTTAATCTGGGGAGGAAAAGATTGGAATGGAAAAGGGAGAAAAAAGGGAGGAAAAAAGGGACAGAATGGGACGGTAAGGGTGGAATAGAGGGATAAAAAAATAGGATGAAAATAAAATATTAATAATTATGGATTAAATAACATAATATTAGAGTTTGTTAATTATCCTGCTTGTTAGTCCGACACTGCACCAAACACTTCACTAAGTTAGTCCAACTTAGTCTAGTCTAAGCCAGTCCAACTTAGTCCCTGAAGCTAGTCTAATCCGAGATAGTCCGGTGTAACAATGCACCCAGGGTTTTAGAAGGCACGTCGAGGTTTGTGGTTAATCATTTTAGGTTTAAAGTATTGGAATGTCCTTGAGATAAGTTTAGGGCTTATGCTATAGGTTTCAAATTTTGGGAGGAGCTCAAATTTTTGAAAGGCTTATTATAATTTATACCTAAATAATTGAAAGGGGCATTTAGATTTGGGTCCAAAAATCAACGTGGTTATTAGGTTAAGTCCAATATTAGCTGTTCTCCACCTTTATTTTTTTTACAATTATTTTAAACCTAAAGATAGAAAAACATAGTATACCTATAAAAAAGATACATTAATTTTTTTTATAGAGTTGATTATAAAAAAGAATATGTCATATACGTAGATAAATAAAATTAGATTGATTATAAAAATTAAAAATAAAATCTATGAATGAGGTTTAGAGCAAAAAAAGAGAACAAAAAATAACAAAAAATAAACAAAAAAAGTATAATTAAAGAGATAATTAGGAAGAAATTTAATTTTTATTATAATTTTTATCATTAAAAAGATAATGATTGGTTATAAAATAATATTAAACTTAAGATACTAAATTTATCTATCTATATATATAAAGTGAGAAGGACAAAATGCTGAAACATTCGGAAATGCCAAGAATGTCCTCACTTCACACACAAAGCTAACGTATAATTGCTCATAGAAATAGGGTCAAAACGATAATATCACAACATTAATAAATTATCTACAAAAAGCGGAATGCTCCGCATATGTGCCTATCTTAACCATGGACATTCTGGACTACTAGATGAAAACATCCACGCTTTAAAATTCATTGTCAACCCTTAGATTGATCTTCGTATAACTACTACATTGCACTCTAATATTTTCACCATATAAAAAAAACAAAAATAATATAAAAAAAATAAAAGAAAACCACTCCAGATGGAACAGAAACTCTCCACACTTCCACTCAGAACAGCAGTTGCAGCAGTTGCCAATATCGGAGAAGGAACCGCCATTTACCGCACGTTCTAAAGACCTCAAATCATCACTTAACCCCCACAATATATACAAAAAGTAAACAAACTCACTTTCGTTTTCTGCACAGACTCATCTCCTCCGAGTGGTTTTTAGAAGTCTCTTCTGAATTTCATCAGATCTCTCCCGTCGGTTAGACTCATCTTACATTGATACGACTTACTCTTTCTCCAAAGTGAATTTCAGTTTCGTTGGATTCTATTTAGTTGCCAAGAATCATCTCACACTGGTACAAATTATATACTGGTTTTTGGTTTAATATTTTTTGAATCTTATCCTGTAGCCTGTAGCTTTACCAGATCATTCTGTTTGTGCATATCCCAACAACCCAATCACAACCAATCTTTTCTTTTCGTTTTCTATGTAGATTTTGGCTCTCTAAGTATTTTCGTAGTTTCCAATGGCTTGAAGCTCTTCAAGGTTCATCAAGTGCGTGACTCTGGGAGATGGGGCTGTGGGGAAGGCCTGTATGCTTATTTGCTACACCAGCAACGAGTTTCCCACTATATGTTCTTCTTTTCTGCCAAAAAGAATTTGACTAATTTGTGTGACTTTTGGGTTTTTTGGATTACTTTATGTGGTTATGTATCTGGGTTGAGTTATTTCTTCACACACTCATTGAGTCTTTTTTCTTTTTAGTTTCTTGGCTATGTGCTTCTAGTTCTGGAATTGGGTCTCTTTATATTTTGTAAATCTATAAACTAATATTTACCAATTTGGCTGTGTGCTTCTAATTTTGGTATAGGTCTCTTTATTTTCTTGGCTTTTAAGTTTTTAGTTTATTTGTTATATTCTCGAAGGCTCCTAATTTCTGAGTTTGGTTGCGATTAGTTTTCCAATTCGCAAGAAATGACATTCTGGAAGTGCAGAGGATGCTTGAGATTGAACGGACGCGAGTCTGCATACGATACAACATGGGATGAACATAGACTGTCGGACATGATCTGCGTCAGGGATGTGATGAAATACATGGGACAACTGGTTGGACTGATGTGATTCGGAGCAAATAAAATGGGGAAGAGTGTGAGTGCATTGGCTTCGTTCGAGCAGGTGGTGGATCATCTGTTCATATTGTTGTGCGAATAAGAGAGTTGACGCAGTTAGAGGAGTGAGTGAGTACATAATTATGGGTGTACCAATTCGGGTTAGGTATAGAATGTTCAACATTAGAGGGTGGATTTTATGGTCCTGGAGCTCATTCATTATTCATGCTATTGCAGTATGGGCTAGGCTGTGCAGTTCCGATTGCTTGAGTTGAAGAAAGAATGATGAAATTATGATTTTGTAGAACATCTCATTTCTGTTTTCTGGTAATTTGAATTGTTTGTTTTTTTTTTTTTTTTACATTCTTTTCTTGGGCAGTTTAAGGATTTGCCTGATAATATTTTTAGTTCACATTTTTTATGTTTTTTTAAACGAATAGTAGGGTGGACATGGTTTGAAGTTTGATTTCTTTCTAACCAAAAATTTGTTTATTACTAGCCCTTGGTGATAGGATACGACCACTTCTTCGACGTCGTCGTCGAATAAGGTCTGAGGTGACCATGGTGTGCAGATTTACAGACTCTGACACAATCACGAGTGGGATTAAGATAAGAGAGGGTCAAGTATAATAAGAACCTAGGCATTGTACTCTGTATACCAATTGTAATTAGGGATTTAATTACCACAGATTGGCACGTTAGTTTTTAATAGCACATGTTTAAGAGTTTTATTCATATTTGTAGAGAAGAATAATGTTAGATAGACTAATTTTTAAATTAAATATGCAAATTATTTGATATGTCACCAATAGAAAATAAGTACGTTAATCAATGCTTAGTTAATATTCCAATTGTCAACAACCACTTCAAATGTTTGCCTAAGTTCCAATAAGAAATAAGCATGTGAGCAAGTACGCATGCGTGTCATCACGTAGCGTAGTCATCTTATTATGCCTAGGAGAACAACATATATAAGAATATGTGTGCCATCACGTAGCGTTCATGTTCACTAGCCTCTCCACATGGGCTCACGAGCATGTGAGAGACATTTTTTAATCACGAGCGCTACGCACCACTTAAAATATGTTGTGTTAGTTATTTTTATATAAGTCGTTCTCCTAGGCATAATAATGAGATCCTATTCATTTTCAGTAATCACTTAAGAAATATAAGAATATCTAAAGCAACACATCTTTGGGGGCGCGCAACGTCCGTGATACAAAAATGCCTCTCGCATGCGTATGAGCGCGTGGTGAGAGACTAGTTTTAATAAACTAAATTATAAGTAGATACTATCGTTTGTTAAAAAAAAACTTATATCATGTTTATCCTAATTAAAAATGATTTGAGCGGTTTAAGATTTATCCCAACTATTGGAGATAGTTTAGAGTTTAAATAAATTGGAAAATTAATGAAAATAATTTGAAAACTTTGAGTTTTAACCGTAAGAATAAAATAAAAGGTAAAGTAAATAGTACAAAGATTGAATTTTTAACGTAAAAATATGATTTTTCGCTAAAGTGAACATAATGAAAGTTTTTTTGGTTAAAGTTCCGTTTATAAATTTGTTTGCTGTTTTGTACACATGCGTGATTCATGTTTCACAAAACCCAACAGAAACCGCCACGCGTTTCTCGCAGCCGAGCAAATACAAACACTCCATCATCCACTGTGTCACCAATCGTCACAGTCTCACACTATGGAAAGAAAACGTGGCGCCCAAGCACAGCAAAACCAGTTCCATTCCATTACTCATATCCCTCCACTTGTCCTCCCTCTGCCTCCCCGCCCTCTACGCTTTCCCTCTCATCCTCTCAGGGATGCAAGCCTGAATCTTTGGCCTCTTAAGGCCTCAGTTCTTCTTCGTCAATTCAACAAGCTCATCCTACTCTCTCTCCCTCTCTAAAGCTTTTGCTCTGATATTTTGACACATGAAACCTGCAATTTTGCGTTCTGGGTAGTTTTTGAACATGAAAAATGAATGCCATATGAAGGTCTTGTGAAGAATTTTGGGTTGTTTTGATTTTGGTTTTAGTTTTTTGTGGGATTGTTAAAATGTCTCAGAATTCTGATACAATGAGAGGAATCCCACCTGGGATTTTGCTGATTAGAAGCATTAGAGGCAAAGACTGGAGTCTTTCTACATATAGATATGTGATTTTGCTTGTTACTTTCATAGCTTATACATGTTACCATGCATCTAGAAAACCCAGTAGTATAGTTAAAAGTGTTTTGTATCCTGACCCCAATAAAGGCAATGGCTTGGACCCCTTGTTTGGCAAAGTCTTTGTCAAGAGAGAGTTTGAGGGCAATGAGAATTATAGGTTAGACAAGGGTTGGGCCCCCTTCAATGGAACCGATGGGACGTCGAAATTGGGGGAGATTGATCTTGCATTTCTTGCATGTTACTCTTTGGGAATGTATGTTGCTGGTCATTTGGGAGATACATTGGACCTCCGGTTGTTCTTGACGACCGGGATGATTGGGAGTGGCATTTTTGTTGCCCTGTTTGGGATGGGATACTTTTGGAATATCCATGTGTTTGGTTACTATCTTGGGATGCAAATGATTGCCGGGTTGTTCCAGGCAACAGGTTGGCCTTCGGTTGTTGCTGTGATTGGTAATTGGTTTGGAAAGGGTAAGAGGGGTTTGATAATGGGCATATGGAATGCGCATACTTCGGTTGGGAATATAAGTGGTTCACTTCTTGCTGCTAGTGTTCTGGATTATGGGTGGGGTTGGTGCTTTATTGTTCCAGGTGCTTTTATAGCAGTTGGAGGCCTAATCGTTTTCTTCTTCTTGGCTGCTTATCCTGAAGATATTGGATTTTCTTTCCCACCAAATTCAGCTCCTAATTTGGAGGCAACGGCCGACGACGAAGAAGCTAATATAAAAAAAGGATTCATTGTCGAGGGTGAAACAAAAACTGTTCGCCGAATTGGGTCTGTGAGTAGGACGAGTATTGGACTTATTCAAGCTTGTACAATACCAGGAGTTATACCTTTTGCGTTGTGCCTCTTCTTCTCAAAGCTTGTGGCCTACACATTTCTGTACTGGCTACCATTTTATCTAAGTCAGACAGGTAACATAACATTCATGGTTTTATATATAATCTGAATTGACTGATACGACGTAACAAATTATAAGATTTGGGAATGCCATCTACATTTTCAGATATCTTCTGCCTTTGTATTTTTATTATTTTAATCTGGAACAAGAAGATTATAAACGTTGCAGTATCCATGGGTTGTTATTTATAATTTTATAGTCAAGAACATGTTGGCAGAACATTGGTGCTTGGGGTCTAGGGCCTCTCTGTTATACTACAAGTGCACAATAAACTTCCTTATGAGTTGATAGAGTTAATGTTACTTATGTCTCCATCTTTCTAGTCTATGCAGTTGCGTGTGTTAATTTTCTTATCTAATTGCCTAAAATGGCATAGAATGTTTTTCAGGACTTGGGTTTTGAAGCCTCCAATTGCCATTCTCCACCTTTTTGTTGTTCTGAAAGGTGCAGACAAGGCTGCACTTATATGCCTCTTTCCGTCTGTATTTCTTTGCCTTTCCATGTGTAGGATGGAGCTGCAAGTGAGGGAGGGTATTTGTCTGACAAATTTCTCATGTTTCTTGTGATTTTTGTTTTATACAAGTTCCAAGAGAGAGAGAGAGAGAGAGAGAGAGAGAGAGTGGCCAATCTATTTTCTCTGTAAACATCCTGTAGATGGTGATAGGTTTTTGAGGGAAATTTTTACCAATTCCTTTATATGATTTCCAGATGATTTGCAAAGAATAAACATGTACTCAAATAAGGAGTCCTAGTAGCCTGCAAAAGTTTATCTTCGTGAGGTTCACCTGGTTTCCAACATTATTTGAGTACTAGTAACAACAGAGGAAACATGTCTTTTGATGAGACCTAGTTATTTATGCTGATCCTTTGCATGAGTGCGTCTGTTCTTTTGTCGATGGTAATGTCTATTAGAACCTTATCCGCACGCACTGTTCTTACTTGTTAGTAAGTGTTGTTATTTTACATTGCCGTTGGTAATTGATCACTCTTTGTTGTCTAATGTTATATCACATTGCAACAATGTTCATGAACTGGCGAAGTGACAGCAGAGTCATATTTATTTATTTATTTTTTTTGAGGTATTTATTTTAAATTGTGTTCATGCATCTGATATTTTGTTCCTCATCTTGTTCCCTCTTATGCTTTTTCAGAAATAGGAGGAGAGTATGTTTCTGTGAAATCTGCTGGAAATCTCTCCACTTTGTTCGATGTGGGAGGCATAGTTGGTGGAATCCTTGCTGGCTACATATCTGATAAACTTAATGCTCGAGCTACCACAGCAGCAGGCTTCATGTCTTTTGCAATTCCGGCAATGCTTTTATATCGGAAATATGGCAGCATTTCACACAATGCCAACATTGCACTTATGATGGTTGCTGGCTTGTTTATTAATGGGCCCTATGCACTTATCACCACTGCAGTTTCTGCAGACCTTGGTACGCACAGCTCCCTTAGAGGGGATTCTCGAGCACTGGCAACAGTTACCGCCATAATTGATGGTACAGGATCAGTTGGTGCAGCTTTTGGCCCTCTTCTTACTGGTTTCCTTTCAACAAAGGGATGGGATGCAGTATTTGTGATGTTAATGATTTGTGCTCTTATTGCGACGCTTCTTTTATCACGTTTGGTTATAGCTGAAATTTCTGAGAAGATGTGCAAACCAGTACCTGTATCCAGTGAGCAAAGTTTTGGAGGTAATTCTTACTTTTTTGCATTGTTCCCTTAATATTTGCTTAAAAGGAACTTCCTGCATTTCTTCCTTTCCTCAGCCAATACTGACAATATAGAATGACTGGATGGTCTGCGTAATCAATTCCATCCATGTTGTGAAAAAAGGCCAGATCATGATTGATTGAAGGAAAATAATCTCCGCGAGAATTAGTCATACTTAAAGATGAGTTTCCATTCCATGATCGAACCATCCTGGTCAGTGGAACCATCATCTTAGTAGTATATAAAGTTATGCTTAACACACCCGGAAGAGTTATCTTAATATTTGGGAAATATGAATACAAAACGTTTCCTAAATTAATGTAGCACAATACTTTAAGTTATTTGTAGAGAGGCCTAAATTGTATATAAAGTTATGCTTAACACACCCTTTCATGCATGCCTTGATTCAGGTGATCATAGACGTCAAAAATTCGTTCTTGGGTAACTAGAATTCTTATGTGCAGTCCTTGCCAAAGTGACCATTACATTTTCATTCCATACTGTACTTACTGGTATTATTTCCTTCTGCAGCTCCTGCATCACAGCCACTTCTAAGTGATCAATGATGATACTAAAGTACAGCCTCAAGAAGCTTCATCGTATGCTGGAAATCGTGAAAAACAATCTTCGTTACATTGGTAAGTTCAAGCTCAGCATGTAAGTGGCATTTTGTGGTCTTCAAAAGCAATTTTCTTTTGGACATTCTACAAAACGAAGCCAAAGCATCAGTATAGTCAAAACTGAACGCCTTCAGAAGTAGCTTTTTAGCAGTCATTTTGGGGTTCATTGACCGTAATATAAGCAAACTAATAAACGATATTAAGATTTTCCCTACTCTGGATAATCGCTCTCCCAAGTAGGTCTGTTATCATTGAGGGACCGGGTGAATTGTGTTTACGGCTATTGGCTAAGATATAATTCTTTCTTTCTCGACTTCTTTTTCGTGTGACAATTTTGAATTACTGTCTCGATCCAACTAGGTGGCACTGATGCTGTTTAGCTTTCTGTCAAGATTCAAAACATTTCTGTTTGTAAGTTTACAACTTTGGTTTAATACCAATCGACATTTGCCCGAATCGTAGTTTCATTTCTTTGGTTCCATATTCGTTGATAATGTAGCTCTGTAGAGCTGCTGGGGAGAAGTTAGTGTAGAAAATTTTGTTGAGAGTGTTACATTTGCAGGAGTTGGAAATAAAATGGAGCTATTAATAATGTTTGTATTTTGTAGTTTTTATGTTTCAGTGAAAGGGTATGATTGCATGCTGTAAAGTATGTCACATTGTTTTATATGATTTTTTTGTAGAATAATTGTGATTAACAAATGAATCAATTCAGTTGACGAGCTGGATGTAACCAAAAAATTACAGGATTGAAGGGAGTAAAAGAAAAGGGAATATGATACCCACATTTTTTTCTCACCCGTGTTTAATTTGTCTGTTGTTTTTGTTTGATACGGCCAAAATGAAAAGAGGTATGTAGGAGGAGAAAAACGATGCGTGATTATCATTTCTCATAGAAAACCAGCGATATGAAGATTTTTCGAAAAGAAATATCGCACTTACAACAAAAGTTCGATTCTACATTGATTGAATAAAAAAGGAAAAATAGACGAGGGTTATTTCTAGAATCTCAATGTTACGAGGAAAATGTTGTTGAATAAATTTGGAAAGTGTAAAACGTGATTTACATATACAAAAACCCTTCAAAAAGAGATCCCCATTTTAAATATATTTTTACAATGATTCCAAAAACCTGTTTTTAGTTCTCCATCAATATATCGCATTTGTAAAAGGTCAACTCATTATGAAACCTTTAACCAATTCAATTCTCATGTTGGAATTTTAATGTTTTTTCGAGTGCTATGTTTGTTAATTTCTTTAAATACAATTAGATGTCTTAATCATTTATGATTCTGACTAATATTTTTGCTAATATTTTACAAAAATAATACGAAGTGAAACTTAAAAAATAGATTACTCGAATTGTTTGTAATACGTCGAGACTCGAGAGGGCTCCATAATTAGCCTCCAGTCATCAACTATACGCACTAACTCTCAATAAATAAAGATTTTCGATTAGTCGCATGAACGTCCAATTAGGCAAAGTGCACCATTGTAGTAGAAGCTTTGGGCAAATCTGAAAACTGACGTCAAAAAAACCACATTGGAATAAATCCTCCTTGTAGGAAATAAAATTTCTGTTTTAAAATTCCATATAAAACCCTTTCATCACAGCAGTCATAACATTGAAAACACTTTAATTGGCAATTCTTAATCTACCCTAATCTTTTCATTTATAAGTATAAGGTCTTGATTTTTATTTTTCTGGGTGACGAATTTGATACCAATTTATTATAGCTGGTTTATGGTGTGATTTAACACAAATTTCTCACTTGGTGTAAATATATCCTATAAAAAAAATATTAACATCAGGTTCTTAAATGCAACAAAATCCCACAAGTAATCCTTCACTCACTGCAATACTTAATTAATAATGTAGAGATGGGTGCATCACCATAATCATATATTAGTGCTTAATTTCTTTGGCCAGTAATATGTGTTTTCCCCCCTTCTTCATGAATATGGTCTGTAGTCATAGTCTGTGGTCCCAAGTTCTAACACTGGTAATGAAACAAATGCTACAAGCCCTCCATTTTGCTCAAAATTATGGGCAGCACAAAAGTTCTTGATATCAAAATATACATATTTCTTTGGTTTTGAAATTTTTTTTATGCTTGAGTGAGGTTTTTTCAAGTACCGAGGGATTAAGGTCAAGTTATTAAGAAATTGATCACAAAATGTTAGACAGTAATGATTACAAAAGCCGTCCATGACCATTATTGAGAGGGATATGCCAATCCCTACTCTTTTTTTTTTTTGTCAAACAAAGTCACTTCCACTGAAAAAAAAATAGTACAAGGAGAAGAGAGGTCCAAAAGCATCCCACAATCTAAATACAAGCAAAACAACAGGAAAAAAAAAAAAGAAGGAAGAAAACAATAAAAAGGCCCAAAAAGAGCAGCTAAACAACACCATACAAAGTAAAAAGCTCAAGAAAAAGGTGAGCCACAGCCCAAATGAGGGGAGAGCAAGGAAAAATAAATACCAAAAAGTAATAAAAATAGGCGAAAAACGTCGGATAAGGGGCATGAAGTCTAAATCTGAGACAAGCTTAGAGGATAAGTGGCGATGAAAGTCAAAGCAGGGGCATGAAACCCAAAACTGAGACAAGCTTAGAGGGTGATTGAGACTGAGGCCAAAGAAAATTGAGATAACACTTAGAAGAGAACCAAAATAAAGAAGAAGAAGAAGAGAAGGACGAAAGGAGGAGAATAAAAGGGGGTTGCCACCCAAGCCAAAGGCTAGGGTCGGCGGCTTTTGCTTGTTCCTTTGTTTGTGTTTTCAACGAGAGAGAGGTGTTTTTTCTTTGTAGTCGTACTTAAAAGGTGTCATTTACAAATCCCTATTGCATGTTTTTATAATGATCATGAAGTGCATTTTTTAATTCATCCTATCAATTTTTTGTTATCCATTCTTTAGATCCTCTTCGGATCCTCTTTGTGGGCATCTGGAGGATCAATTAATCGTGTATGTTTATCGTACATTGTGCGGTTAGTTTTCGTTAGGTACTATTTATATTTAATTTTAAATAAAAAATTTAAAATAATTTCTGACTATATGATTACGATGAACGAATACAATTAATTGATCATTCGGATCCCCTAAAAGAGGATTCGGCTAGGATCCTAATCCCCATTACTCACCACCTTGTTCTCAATTCCTCAAAACTTCGAAATCCCTTGAAACAGCAACAATAACATGTACAATCTTTTGTGATGCCTGTCGGAATTTAGGTGTGCCCTAATACAAATCTAAAAAGAGGATGCCTTTTATGGGGGCCTAGTAGCCAGGGTTTTTGGCTTCACATTCACAAATAATTAAATAGATAAATAATAATCATTTGTTAAGCATTATCGTATGATCACAATTAAGCATTCTAGCATCAAGGATTTCCTTCACGTAAATATTTAGTATCATCATCATGTATTTGGTTTTCATAATTTTCTTGCACAATTTCTTGTCAGATCGCTCACGGATCGTTTGATAACTAATTAGTTTTAATTTTCAATTTGAAAACTGAAAATAGTTACCAAACATGTTTTCAGTTTTAGAATGAAATAAAAATTAAAACTAAAAGCTAACAACAAAATAGCTATCAAATGACTGTTTAAAAAATTCATAATCATCTACGATAAGCCATGAATTTTGAGGTCATAAGCTAGATGTGGTCATAAACCTTCCATTTAAAAAATGACGGTTCCTCATGACCAAAAAAAGCAAAATTATTTGAAAGCTCCAACTCAGACATAACCATCAATCTCTATCATGCATGCTGGAGATACAGAAAATCATTGATATTTAAATAATTTGGACAATAAGCATACGTATAAATGTGTGTGACAAAAACCTTCAACTCATTATTCTACATTTTCTTATCATTTAAGCTAATTCCAAACACAATTCGAAGAGGGTTTTAACATTGTATGCTTATTGTGAATTAAGAAAAGTGTTAGTTACATAATTAAAATATGCCTTTTTTTTTTCATCAAAACTAACAAAAATTACCTCATTTATCAAAAATGGCCATTAATCTTTATAAACATTTTTTTTTCTTGGTAAAAATCTTTTCTACTTTACTTGTGAATTCTGCTTTGCTTTTTCGCTCATCTACAGAAACAATGAAACCTGTTGGTAATACCACACACTTGACCAATCCCAAAACTACCAAGTACCAGTCAACTTCATACTTTCAAGGACCCATTGAAGGATTCATGCTGAGGCATCCCTGCCGAAGCACAAGAGTTTCCTTCCAACCAGGAGGTCAATCATGGTACGATACATGTCAACATTAGAATAAAACTCATAGAATATACTTCTTATGAGAAAAAGGATCTTATATTAATGAGAAAATTGTACCAATAGTCCCTCAATTTTAATCCAATTAGAGCAATGGTCATTTAACTAAATGTGTAGCTATGATCCTTTTCGCCAACTCTGCAGAACTTCTATCAAAATAAGTCATGTTGAAAAGACCATTGCTACAATTGGGTTAAAGCTGACGCACCATTGCTACAATTTTCTCATTTGGGTTTCTATATTTGCCCCTTGATTCAATCTCATGTGCATGACACGTGAATCATTTTGAAAGAAGCTCCGACAGAGTTGACAAAAAAAAGCCATAGTTGCACGTTGAAGGACTATTGTTACAATTTCCTCTATATTAATTGTGTCAAGAGTTCTAAATTTAATTTAAGGTCAATGTTGCTCATGTACATGAATTTCGGAACTATTCCAATGATTTGTGTGGAAAAGTCAGGATTGTTTTTGATAGAAAGTTGATAGCATGTCAGGATGAAGGCATGGAACTATTACAACAACTTGTAGTGTTCTCCATTTCTTCTTATCCCCTCATTCCATACAAAACTGGTAAGCTGCTGGCAGCGGCATCGTATTGTGGTGCTTTGAATGTCCATCTAGAAACCATAATCCAAAGCACAAGTTTCAATTTTCCAACACCCTTTTTTAGGAGCAAACATCGATGGGGACTCTTTTGTCACATCATCGGAATTGTGTAGATAATACCTCTCCTCATCTTGTTATGTAGTGACAAAGTTCCTACCTAAAATTTTCACCTTTCATATGCTCAAACACACAAACAAACACGCTAGCCAGCGGCATTACATGACAAAGTCTACGGCTACATAGCTAGTGCCCGATGGCTTGGGTCTTGGGGCAAAAATTAGAACCACATATCACTGCACTTGCATTCTCTTCTCATGGCTACAACTAGAGTGTGGAACAAGTGGACTGGTTTTGGTCTAAAGGTGATAAAGCTCCCATGGTCATCTTCAACTAGAAAAAGTTTATAAACATGTGAATGATTTTTCTTTTAGTTAAGTTTCTTGACTTGACTATCTCTAAGTCTTTGATGCAATGAAATAATTTCAGTTGTTGGCCATAAACTAGTAACTGGTCTTAGACTGTTAGTTGTGAATTTGCATCGGCAATTGTTATTGACACTTCAAAAATCTCATTTTGCACTCTATCTTTCTATAATTAGAAAGAAAAATACACGTATGAGGAGTGCAAAATCAGATTTTTGGAGTGCTAATAACAATTCCCTTTACTTCTTCTAAGCCAATATATTATGGGTGAAAATTCTATGATAGTATGGACTGAGATCAACCATCGTTAATCTTTAGCTAAAAATTCAATGATTAAATTAAGGTTCAATGGTTATAGATTTTGATTGATGATATGAGCCGGTTCATGCTAGATAAAATTCTCCAGACAAACTTGAAATTTAGAAAGAGAACAGTGGAGAAGGGAAAGAAGGTCTTGGATGAGAAGTAAAATAGTAAATTAGGGAAAAAAAAAAAGGACCGGCAAATTGTATGTTTTATAAAAATAATTAACACTTTGAGAATTTAATTGGAGAAAAAAAAAAAAAAAACCTTATCATTGATTCACTTGTCTTCATTGAGTAGTTTTTAGATTTTAATCGAAGTCTCTAGCATTAATGTATTAATGAATTTATATGTCAGTTACGTAATATTTTAAAATAAAAATTAGTAATTGATTTAGAATTTTAATATGCACACCCTTATTAACCTCCTAATTAATTTTTAATGCAAAACATTTCAAAAAAAAAAAAAAAATTAGAATAAGTTTGTACCATGGGCTTTTTAGATATAAACCCATGCAACACTTATTTTCTTGACAAAAACCCATCTCGTTTTAAACATTCAAATAAAACCCAAATTTGAAATAAACGGCCATGTAAACAAATAAATACCTATTATTTTTAAAATATTTACAATTGTACCACAAGACCCTAATTATGTTGATGAATTTAATTATCCACCATAATTATGGCAAATAAGTGCTTTATAATCACAAAAGTATCTACTTCATACTTGTCTTGTCATCATCTGTCCAATTCTTATATTTGTTTGACAATCATTGTAGGTAAATTATTTTGCATGTATACATTAGGCACATTTCGTTATTATTATATCTGTGTGAAATAAATTACCTATATTTTTAATTAGATATAGGTAATTAATTAACTTTGAATCAATTGGCTAAAAACATCCTTTTATTTTGTAGGTAAATAATTTTGCATGTATTATTACATATACTAGGCACATTTGTTATTATTACATATACTAGGCACATATTTTCAGTTTTTTAATCTTCAATGTACTCATTCATATATATATTTTTCAATTTATTTTAATCTTAAATGTAACCATTTTTAAATATACTAATTTGTCATATATAAAATGTGCCATTTTTAAATATAAATGTACCCATTTTTTTTTTAATATAAAATCCATTCAATTTTGTTCTAATTCAAAATTTTAACTTATATGGGTACATTCAATTTTATTTATTTGAGAATGTATCCATGTCAAGTTTAATGGACGAAATTTAGTGATGTTATTAAGCCGAGTATCTGTTATTTATTTTTTTGTGTTTTTGAAAAATGTTTGGTTAGTTTTAACGAACGTACCCATGTTTACACACACACACACACACAAAATATGGTGGAGAGTATAATTTATCCTTTAATATTTTTAATCTAAAAAATTATGGGATTTATGTAAAATCTCATTAATAGGTCTGGTGGTATTCCTTTTATTTGGAAGTGAGATGTGTGAGATTTGAGATATCCTTAATCTTGTCGAGTTTATCGACAATTGGTTAGCGATTTTTTGGCTATAGTGTTTTTCCTCACTTATCGGCTAAGGAAAGTTAGTTAAGCTTGGGGTGTTGATTATGAATAAAGTTTTAGACTACCGAACTGTTGTTCTCACCTCATCATCTCTTTACACTTTTCGATGATGTTGGCATGACGAAATGTCGCTTATATTTTCCAACGATTAGAACCGTTTGAAATGAACCATCTTATTCATGACCTAGAGTCAATTGTCTTCATTTTCATTTGGAAAACCGGATGACACTTCTTTGTGGAGAAATGTGTTCAGAACTTTCACCAATCTCACAAACTTCTTAAATGCACTTTCTTTTGAAAAAGTATTAAATTTTCGATAGCGGCAGTGGAAGAACTAAATCAATGTCTATGATTGCACTATTGAGTATCGTCCCAGTTGTGTAAAAAGACATTAATTACCTTTTAATATTTTCAGCCTGTCCTATTCCATTTTAGTTGGAATCCACAAGCTTGGTTTGACGTTACCTACAAATATTCAAGAATCATTCGAATAGTTGTAATCGTTTCCTGTATCCGAATAGAGATGGGGAAATATCACCATAAGCTCCTAGTACAAGGTATCTCATACATGTGGAGATTATGATGACGTTTGGTGATTATAGACTAACTTGACAAGTCAACCCACCTCTTATTGGTCCAGATGGACAACATTGTTGATCCCTTGAAAGAATATCTCATTCTTGAATTCTTCAGATTTTCTTGCGCTTTGATAGGCATATATTCTGACGGTGTTTCATCTTCTTGTGTTGGAAAGCATTTCAGTCAATCAAGAGTATGTATCTACTCCACCGTTTTCCGTTTTATTTCTGAGGTAGGCAGACCGTCTAGAATAATCGCTCGGACATTGAAATTTTAGTTGCAACCATTAATTCTTCAATCACCCAACAATTACTCTACTGAGTGAACCTTTACCATTGGTGATTGAATATTCTATAAACTACCTTTGTAGTGTGAGGTCATACAATCAACCTAGATATCTTGAACTCTAGATTTGATGGACTTGTGTTGATCCTCAAATTCTTGAGTGTTCTTTTAGCTTTTTTGACTTAGCTTTTCGCTAAATCGAGAGAAACTCACTATGAACCTGTTCGCTAAGGTGTTGTGGATTACATTGTTTGATTATATGGTGCGCATGTCACTACCGTATCTCACTGTGACGTGCATATCACTTCTAAATATTAGGAAGTCCTCTTGAAGGCCATGCACACTAAGTTTTTGGTATAATACCATGTTTCTTCCTCAGAGTAATGGCCAGTTGGAATGAGTTATCTTGACCTTGGTGGACATGTTGCGTTTATGCGTACTATGGTTTTGGTATGATTATGACTAACACCTATCCCTCTAGAGTTATGTGTAACTACGGTTACAATTTTCGATTTTGAGTTTGGCACTGTTTGAAAACGTTGCATGGAGACTTTATGCACAATATATGATTGATAGAGGAGTAATACAAAAAGGTATTTGAATGATTGAGATTATGATGTAAGAAATTGTGTAATGTTTATGACGTTGCCCGAGAAGGTAGTGCGTGAGCACGATCGCGGTTTTGTTCAGACGATATGAGTATTTTCCCAATGAGGGGCATGATGGTAATATTGTACCCTCAGGAATTTGTTACTTGCTTATTGAGACAACAGTGAGTTATCGGTATTGCGGGCTGCAGACCGTAATATCAATAACTTATTCGTTGAGTTCGTTAAGCAAATAGATAAGTAGGTCCGTTCACGTTAGTATACTTAATTAGTTACTTATTATTTGGGCTTAACCCAAAGTTATTGCGAGTACGTGATGTAACGAGTTCGTAGGTGAAAAATATTTTATATTCAGTTTTCATTTCAGTACAATTACTTTAACTTTACATTATCGGATATATATGTATTTTGGCGGGATGTTATATTACATATATAAATATTTTCGAAGTTATGTTTTTATAAAAGCAGTATATTATATTATTGTACTGAAGGAGATGGAAAGTATGAGTTTGGAGGCATGAAAGAGGAATCACTGCACTCCGATCGCGACGGAATGACATTCTCTTTTATACAACCACTCTAACTTGATATCTTCTTTACATATTTATTTCCCTGCTGTCTTTTCACTATTTTTTGTATTATAAGTGAGTTCAAATTTTGAGGACAATTTTTTTTTAAGGTGGGTAGATTGCGACAACCTGTCCCTAAATTTACGTTTTATTTATTTTAATTGAGAGAATTGACGAAAATGCCCCTAGAGGCACGGACTTTGACTTCCGTGAAGTATCGTCTAGAGAAATGTATGACTTATTCCTTTAGCGCATTTGTGTAGTACTCGTTGGTACAAACATTTAGGCGAAAACCGCTTGCGAGTCCGGATTATAACAGTATAGTTACGGACATTTGAAATTGGTTATTTATATTTTAGGTTATAAAGTGTTAAACTCCCACCTTGTAGGAAGACTGACCAATCAGATTAAAGGGTAAGGACCAATTAGGAAAGTGGGAGAATATAAGCAACCAATCAGAGGAGAAAGAGAGAGAAACATCCTTCCCCATTTCTTCAACCTGCCGGTGACCCGTGTTGTTTCTGACCAATCTCCACCATTTTTTCAAGCCAACTACACCCATCCATCACCTGCAACCTCTTCCACAGAGGGAAGAGAGAGACAGATGGGTGGGTAGTGTCTCGACTCTTTTCCAATTAAATCCTAAAAAAAGGCTTTTTTTTTTCAATTAAACTACCAAAATTTTAACAATTGCGCGATGCAGTTATAAATTATGACGTCGCACAAAGTGCTTTTGCGTAATGATACATTATGGCGTCGTGCTAGGTATTTTAAAAAAAAAATATTAAAAAATTTACTAAAAATTGACGGGTTAATTACACTAACACCCCCTGATATTTATCGTGTTTTCACCAAACCCCCTCACGTTTGAAACATAACATTTACACTCCTTGAGGTTCTAATTCACTTTCACAAAACCTCTTCAGGGCTGACATCACCTTAAAATAATTTCTTAAAGACAAATTTGCCCCATTACTAATTACTTTAAAAAATAAAAAAGCCATTTAAAAATACATATAATAATAACCAATATAAAGAAAATAGATTATTTTTTGTTGGACTTCAAACACATGCATTAACCATAAAAAAAAAAAAAAATTTACTGAAAATAGAAAGCCACCTATGCATCTTCGGATCTTTCTCTTAATTTTTTTTTTCTTTTTGTTGTTGTCCTCAAATCGCCACCTCCATCTATTCGTCAACCTCCTTCACTCCTTGTTCACCCAAACTGAAACCAATTTCGACGAGAAAATGATATGGAAGAAAGCCTTGATTTCAAACATGGAGAAGAATACTTGATTTGGCTTCTTGGAAGAAATTACCCAACCACATTCATACTCTGAAACTCCCAAAGGATTTAACAGGAGAAAGATTTGTTATGCTAGGGTTTTTCTAATTAAGAAAAGAGGATTGGGATATGAATTAACAGCGTAGAGGAAGAAGGTAACAAGATTTCTTCAATTTTCTTTTATTTCCTTTTATTGTAAGATTTTAATTTGAATTTTTATTCTATTTATTTATAAAGGATTTTTCATAAAGTAATTAATAATGAGGGCAAAATTGTCTTGAACAAATTATTTTAAGGTGATGTTAGCCCTAAAGGGGTTATGTGAAAGTGAACTAGAACCTCAAGGGGTGTTAGTGTTATGTTTCAAATGTGATGGGGTTTTGTGAAAACACGATAAACCTCAGGGGTGTTAGTGTAATTAACCAAAAAATTGACTTTACTCCCTTCAAACTCATTTTTTTTTTACATAAAACACACAATAATATATTTTTCTAACAAAATTCAGACCCAAACTATAATAATAAATTTAAAGCTACTTAATAAATATACATACCATTCAATTTCTTAAGTGTTATACATACAAAATAAATAAATTTAAATCTACTTAATATATATATATATATATATATATATATATATATATATATATATAAAGTCGATGACCCTGATTTAAAATCTTTTTATTTGAAGAAACTCAAAAATTTGATTTCTCTTCATGAACCTGGCACTAGCCAAACTTCTTCTCAAAAGATTTCTCTCAGTACCACTTTGGAACGTTTTAATAAACCCAAAAAGGAAATCACCATCAAAGATTTGCAAAAAGAAGTTAATCAAATCAAATCGGAAATTAAGTTTTTAAAATCCGAAAATACCGAAATTCGCTCACAACTCAGTAGGGTTCACACTCAAGCGCTTGAATAGGACAATTCTTCTTCACATTCCGATTCCGATGCCCAGTCTAGCAAATCTTCTTCTTCAAAAGAACTTGTTTTAAGTCTTTTAGACAAAATTAGAATTAGAAAATGGTATTCTAAAATCAAGATAATAATTGAAGATTTTCATTTAGAAACCATCGCTTTAATTGATTCGGGCGCAGATTTAAATTGTATTCAAGAAGGGTTAATACCTACTAGATATTATCATAAGTCTACCGAAGTACTTAGTGCGGCAAACCAATCCCCAATGAAGTTAAAATATGAAATTCCCAAAGCTCATGTTTGTCAACAAAATGTTTGTTTTAAAACTCCATTCGTTTTAATCAAAAATATTTCTGATCCAGTTATTTTGGGACTCCCTTTCATTGCATTAATTTATCCTTTCAAAGTTCATCATAACTGTATTACAACCAAGGTTTTTGGCCAAAAGATTACTTTTGAATTTTGCATAGAAACAGATCTTAAAAAGTTAAAACAACTTCAAAAAGATAATGTTTCAAAAACCCTCAACCAGATTACTGCAAAATCCCAACAAATAAAGTTTTTACAAGAAGAAATTCTTCACAACAGAATTGAAGAACAATTAACAAACAAATCTTTATTAAAATCTATTAGCCAGTTTTCTGATAAGCTTTCTAAAGAAATATGTTCTGATCTTCCTAATGCTTTTTGGCACAGAAAACAGCATATTGTTAAACTTCCTTATGTTAAAGATTTTGTTGAGTCAAAAATCCCCACAAAAGCCAGACCCATTCAGATGAATCAAGAAGTTTTAGAGTTTTGTAAAACAGAAATCAACCAACTTTGGAAAAAGGAATTATCCGTAAAAGTAAATTTCCATGGTCTTGTCCTGCTTTTTATGTCCAGAAAAATGCAGAATTAGAACGCGGTGTTCCACGATTAGTTATTAACTACAAACCTTTGAATGATGTTTTAGAATGGATCCGATATCTAATTCCTAACAAAAGAGATTTGATAAAGAGACTTTCTCAAGCAACTGTTTTTTCTAAATTTGATATGAAATCAGGCTTTTGGCAAATTCAAATTCATGAATCTGATAAATACAAAACTGCATTTGTAACTCCTTTTGGACATTATGAATGGAATGTAATGCCTTTCGGCTTGAAAAATGCTCCAAGTGAATTTCAAAATATTATGAATGAGATTTTTAATCAATACAGCCATTTTTCGATTGTTTATATTGATGATGTGTTAATTTTTTCAAAGTCAATAGATGAGCATTGGAAGCATTTGCATGCATTCATTAGGATCATTAGGTCTAACGGGTTAGTTGTCTCGGCAACCAAGATTAAGTTGTTTCAAACCAAAGTTAGATTTTTAGGTTACCACATCTACAGGTCTACCATCCAACCCATAGATCGAGTCATCCAATTTGCTGATAAATTCCCAGATCAAATCTTCAGCGTTTTCTTGGATCTCTCAACTATGTCTCAGAATTTTATCCACACCTTCGTCAACAATGCAAACCTTTGTTTGACCGCCTCAAGGAGAATCCTCCATCATGGTCACAAAATCATACTTCCATTGTCAAACAGATAAAAAATCATGTCAAGACTTTGCCTTGCCTTGACATTCCAACTCCCGGCTCTCTCAAAATAGTCGAAACCGACGCATCTGATATCGGTTATGGCGGTATCCTCAAACAGAAAACTTCTTCCGAATCTCCTGAACAAATTGTTCGTTTCCATTCAGGAATTTGGAATCCGGCTCAAAGCAACTATAGTACTATTAAAAAAGAGATTTTATCTATTGTATTATGCATTAGCAAATTCCAAGATGATTTATTAAGTCAAAAATTTTTAGTTCGTGTTGATTGCAAATCTGCAAAACATGTTTTACAAAAAGATGTTCAAAACATTGCATCAAAACAAATTTTTGCACGTTGGCAAGCCATATTAAGTATTTTTTATTTTGATATTGAATACATTAAAGGTAGCCAGAATTGCATACCAGATTTTCTAACCTGAGAATTTTTGCAGGGGAAGAATGGGTACTAATCCTAATCAAAGACGGCTTCCAGCCACTCTCACCCAAACCCCAGCACCAGTAAAACAGGAATCTATTCCCGATTCCTCATCGGTCTTAGCCATGACAAACAGATTCACCCCTCTAGGATCAACAATAGGAAATATCCGCCCAAACTACCAAACGGCCTTAGCCACCCCTTATGATTCTTACTCCTCAGCCCGTTCTCCAGTTCCTTCTCAACCAAAGACACATAGCTATGTTAAAACTTCTCCATATGTCCAGAATCCCAATTCAGAAAAGCTTTTTAGCATCCCTTTTCACATAGACAAAAATCAACCTCCAGAGCGCATTGCCAAATTACTCCTTCCTCCAAATTTTCATTTCTTACCAACAGAATCCTACAAAAGCCTGAAATATTACCAGGCCATTCTCTCCGAAACAAAAAGCATTGCTATTAAGCCTATCTACAACACCACTCACCAAAACAAAATATTGTACCATTCACTCCACATTGGAAAATTTCTCACTGAACTTGAATGGGGAATTCCCCTTTACCACACAAAACCCGTCCATACTCAGCATGTCCTTATCCCAAACAACCACTATAATTATTATGATTACATCCAAACTTGGACTAACATTTTTCTTCATCAGACAGAAGATTTCAGCCATTCATGGTTCATAACCTTTGATAAGAATTTCAAGCTTCGGTTTCCCGCCTGGTTTCCAGACTGGTGGGCTTCTCATGGCCCAAGTTCTTCCATCATTCCAGAAGACCTTCGTCATGTTCTCATCAACAACTTTCAGCCCCGATTTGACCAAAGTCGTTTCGACAACAGAGTTGCAATCTTTTCCTTACTTATGGCTAAGTACAAGATCCTTTGGATTCTCAAATGGAATTTTGAAGTAGACATTGTTGGTATTTACAGATCCCGATGGGTAAAATGGTGGGATAAATTCAACCACCAAAAAATTATTGATATTATAAAAATGGAATTTCCCCAGGTTTCTTCTCAAGCACTGCCAATCAAGGTTTCAGCTTCTTCTTCACAGGCTTTGCCAGTTAATCAGCAATTTCCTGAGTTACCAAAGGCCCAGGAACCAGTTCAATCTCTGTCGGACATTAGTCCATCATCTTCCCTCAAAGGAAAATCTTCCAAGTCCTCCAGTTCGAAAAAATAGGAGAAATCCGAAAAGTCTTCTCAGCTCTTGGATTTGGCCCAGCAGCTAATGGCAGAAGCAGCAATGTTGCATAAAAGAAGCTTAGACTCGGACTTAGACACCTCTGATGCCTCATCTCAGCTTCCCGCCAAGTGGGCAGATCAAGCAGATCTTCAAGATGCCGAGGACCCATTTGATTTTTAATT
The DNA here is from genome assembly GCF_019419815.1 of Pyrus x bretschneideri. Lineage (NCBI taxonomy): Eukaryota > Viridiplantae > Streptophyta > Magnoliopsida > Rosales > Rosaceae > Pyrus > Pyrus x bretschneideri. The sequence continues at coordinate 2,055,715 of NW_025999657.1, forward strand.
TCAAAGTGTAATAATATCCCATGTGATCATATCCATATCGTCTTCATCAGCAGTAGCTATCATCATTTCAGATTCCTGACAAGACACTATTTATCAACAGTAAAAGTAGATGTTCCATCCAGCTTTTCCTGTAGCTCAGCGTGAATCCACAATACACTTTAATTATTCAGCCATCTTTGTCAGCTTTCATCACATGCAAGCGGGATTCCCGGATCTCAGTTCCTTGCCTCAATCATTCATCTAAGCAGCTTATAAGCAGACCTCTGCCTCAGTTGGAAGAGAGCGAACATTAGTTCTATCTTCTCTATAGAGAAATATTCCAGTAAAAATCAAACACTTGTATTACATAATATTATCAGGATGCCTGCGAGCTCCACCTTGTTTACATTCATCATCTGCCATTAGGCAAAACCAATTTGTAAATCTGCTTTGCAGTAAGTTTTCAATAAAACTTAGTTTCGAAATTATCCACATCATTAATTTTAAATCATTATTTTATGGAAATATCATCTATGATTAATTTAATCTTCTGTTTTCATGTTATCATCAGTCATCCATGGATGTTCCTTTTCAATCAACCAGAATTTCTTTTAATTCAATATATTGATATGTTACTCTGTTTCTATATGTTTTACTTCCGCACTCTGAATTCTATGGAAGGCTTTGCCTCCTATTGGTAGTTCCGCCCCATTTGGTATCAGAGCCAAGTGGTTGGTAATTGCATTAGCATCTATCTAGTCTGTTCATTGATACTCACATACTTGTATCTTATCTGCATTTCTTAATCGTCGGTCCTCAGTTCTTCTTTCTTCCAGCCAAACAGTAAGACCTGGTCCAAACAATAAGTCCCAGGTGAGGCATGAGTGGAGCGCATGAGCGGGGGAAGAGTCTAGACATACGAGGAAGGTGAATCTTTTAAGACTTGCATATAGTATACTTGTTTTGTGCATATCATGAGTAGATCATTTAGATCTAATTCAATGGCCAGCACTAGCTCTAGATCCAACTTAGGAACTATACCTGACATTGTTAATGAGGAACAAAAACTTGATTTTCAAACGGATGAAAGCATTGATTTTTCTGATTGGAATATTCCAAAAATTTCAAGCACAAATATTTACAAGAAAAAATAGTCTTTAACCTCTTTTAAATCTGAGCATCACGTCAAAACAGTTGAGAAGGCTTATGCTCTTAGTAAAGAACATGAGACTTGTCAATTATTTTCTCCCGAACAAATTAAATCCCATAGGAAAGATGGTCATAACTATATTCATATTGGTTTGGTTCAAATTGCCGTTAAACCATTAACACGAAAAGGTCTTAATACTTCAATTCTTTTATGTCTTCGCGACGCTAGGTTTACTAATTTTAACGATAGTATACTCGGCATGATTGAATCTAGTCTTTACAACGGACCTATCCATTTTGATTGTTTTCCGGATCTTACGATAAGCCTTTCAGATCCACATATGCTGAAAGCACTAACACTCAACATCAAAACTTCAGGATACCACGTCCTGGAAGGAACACAGCCTTTGGCACTTATTTTCAGAATTTATTACAAAGTCACTGGCACAAACATGAATTTTCAAGCTTTAAACAAAAGTCCTCAAGACCATACTTTTTTGATCCAAACAACACAAGAAAATGCAAATATAAAAGTACCCAGAACCATTAGGTGGTCAGACATCAGTCTCCATTCAGATTGGTGTTTAATTAGCGAAAGTAAACCAGTAGCCATACAAAACAGCCTTGTTAACCTTGACAATGTTGAACAATATTTTGATGGCACTGTAAAAATTAATTTCGATAGACCAGCAAGAAGATCTTGTGAATCAGTACATTCACATAAATCTTTTGCTCCTAGCAGACAATCTTTTTCTGGATCCACGTCAACCGATAGACTGGGTCGAGATCAAGATTTGATCAAATCGTTAGTAAACAAAAAATTGAAAGGGCAGGAAACTGCGCAACAAGAATTAATCAATGATTTTATCAAATTAAAGTCTGTTGACACTTCTTCACAAGTTGCTCATCCTGTTTATCATCCTCCAAACCAAGAATAAATAACCAACTTCTCCAACTGCTTCTGATTTTGAAACAACATCGGTGAATCACCAATTACTTGTTTTAAACAAACCACTTAAAATCCGATGGAGGAAGCTTAAAGCTGACATCGCTTCTGAGGAAAACATCCCCAGAAGAAATGTTTTTAGAAAAAAGTATTGCGATGAAGAAAAGCTAGCCATTTATGCTGAATGGAAAGCTTTTGTAGAACAATACCAATTTGAAATATCTTTCTTTGATTTTATTGAAAAACATTATGAAACCAAGAACAAAGTTACGGTTGTTACCAAAGAAAATTGGGTTAAGGAAGACAAAACTTTGGTTTCCTCTAGTCATCCTCCCAAAGAAACTATTTTGATTTCCACTGGTAATACCAACATTCTTGCAACTCCTTTCAAAATTCCAAAAGAGGATTCTGGTTTTAAACCTGTCATTGAACAGAACAATTTTACAAACCAAAGTCTTCACACCATTGGAAAACAGTTAGACAAAATTAAAACCAAAATCGACAAATTGTCTCAACCAAAATCTTCTCAAAAAGAAAAACCTTTAGTAAATTTTACTGATACTTCTTCAAGTTCTACTGCTTTAAAGTCTATGACTACTTTGTAAAAAATAGATCATATGCTCACTGAGCTCAAAAAAGAGAAAGTTGTTAATGTTTTGCAAAACAATGATGTTTCTGTCGAAGAAGAAAACACATCTGATCCAGATTCTTCTCAGAACACAGAAACTAGTTCTGCTATTCAAAAAATTGAAAATGCTTTTCAAAACATTGATCTTCAGCCAACTTTTGATTTAAAACGTATTCGTACTCATCCAGTTAATCCCACTTCTCTTACAAAAAACTGGTATCCCAAACCAACTCATCCTGATCTTCAATTTGAAGAAAGAAATAATAAAAATCAATTTTCAGTCTCTACTGATAAACTCTATGAATGGAATATAGATGGATTGTCAGAACAAGAACTTTTAAACAAACTCCAACACATGTCCTTGGTTGCTAATAGCTACATTTCAAATCACAATTTTACACAAACACAAATCGTTGACCTACTAGTCACTGGTTTCACCGGAATGCTTCATTCTTGGTGGGAGAAGCACTTAACTTCCCAGTCCAGAGATGAAATACGCTTTGCGGTCAAAAAGGATGAGGAAGGACTTCCCATCTTTGACGAAACGATAGGACAGGGAATACCCGACGGAGTAAATACTTTACTCTATACGATTATAGAACACTTTATAGGAACACCCAACAACGTTACTACTCGTATTCACGACCAACTGAGTAATTTAAGGTGTCTAACCTTAAGTGATTTCAGATGGTATAAAGATGTTTTTATATCCAGAGTTATGCTCCGAGAAGATAGTAATCAACCTTTTTGGAAAGAAAAATTTATCAATGGTTTACCAAATCTTTTTGCTCACAAAATTCGAAATGTTTTAGTAAACGAAGAAGGTGTCATACCTTATCATACCCTTACTTATGGTAACATAGTTAATGTTATACAAAAGGAAGGATTGAAAATGTGTATCGACATGAAGATTTCAAAACAAGTTAATAAAGATAAATCTATTGCTAAATATGAACTTGGAACGTTTTGTGAACAATATGGTTTACCTCCAATCGCTCATTCGAGTAAAAAGAAAAAAGCCCAACAAACAAGCAAGTTTTCTAAACATCAATCCATATTTTATAAAAACAAAAGATCTTCCAACAAACCTTTTCAAACAAATAAATTTTATGAAAAACCATCTTCAAACAAAAAACCTTTTCGAAAGTCTAAAAAGGATTTTCAGAATAAAAAGGGAAAATGCTACAAATGTGGCAAATTTGGTCATTTTGCAAATGAATGTAAAGTTAAGAAGGTTATTAACCAACTAAAAATCTCTGACGAAGAGAAAGTTCAACTTATCCAGGCTTTAGAAATTAGGAACACCGACTCTAGTCAATCTGATAAAAATTTGGATTTTTCCGCCTCAGATTCTAGTAGTTCTAGCGACGTTTCTTCGCCAAACATTAAGCTTGGATGCACAGACACTTGTTGTAATAAAATTTCAATGCTTAATAAGCAAGAAGAACAAGAAGAGTTTTTAATGGAATTAATTAGCAAAGTCGATGATCCTGATTTAAAATCTTTTTATTTGAAGAAACTCAAATTGTCATTAATTAGCAACCAAGATTAAGTTGTTTCCAACCAAAGTTAGATTTTTAGGTTACCACATCTACAGGTCTACCATCCAACCCATAGATCGAGTCATCCAATTTGCTGATAAATTCCCAGATCAAATTATTGATAAAACCCAGCTCTAGCGTTTTCTTGGATCTCTCAACTATGTCTCAGAATTTTATCCACAGCGTTTGGTTGACCTAATTTCTAAAGCCTGGATAAGTTGAACTTTCTCTTCGTCAGAGATTTTTAGTTGGTTAATAACCTTCTTAACTTTACATTCATTTGCAAAATGACCAAATTTGCCACATTTGTAGCATTTTCCCTTTTTATTCTGAAAATCCTTTTTAGACTTTCGAAAAGGTTTTTTGTTTGAAGATGGTTTTTCATAAAATTTATTTGTTTGAAAAGGTTTGTTGGAAGATCTTTTGTTTTTATAAAATCTGGATTGATGTTTAGAAAACTTGCTTGTTTGTTGGGCTTTTTTCTTTTTACTCGAATGAGCGATTGGAGGTAAACCATATTGTTCACAAAACGTTCCAAGTTCATATTTAGCAATAGATTTATCTTTATTAACTTGTTTTGAAATCTTCATGTCGATACACATTTTCAATCCTTCCTTTTGTATAACATTAACTATGTTACCATAAGTAAGGGTATGATAAGGTATGACACCTTCTTCGTTTACTAAAACATTTCGAATTTTGTGAGCAAAAAGATTTGGTAAACCATTGATAAATTTTTCTTTCCAAAAAGGTTGATTACTATCTTCTCGGAGCATAACTCTGGATATAAAAACATCTTTATACCATCTGAAATCACTTAAGGTTAGACACCTTAAATTACTCAGTTGGTCGTGAATACGAGTAGTAATGTTGTTGGGTGTTTCTATAAAGTGTTCTATAATCGTATAGAGTAAAGTATTTACTCCGTCGGGTATTCCCTGTCCTATCGTTTCGTCAAAGATGGGAAGTCCTTCCTCATCTTTTTTGACCGCAAAGCGTATTTCATCTCTGGACTGAAAAGTTAAGTGCTTCTCCCACCAAGAATGAAGCACATTCTGTTGACAAACATGAGCTTTGGGAATTTCATATTTTAACTTCATTGGGGATTGGTTTGCCGCACTAAGTACTTCGGTAGACTTATGATAATATCTAGTAGGTATTAACCCTTCTTGAATACAATTTAAATCTGCGCCCGAATCAATTAAAGCAATGGTTTCTAAATGAAAATCTTCAATTATTATCTTGATTTTAGAATACCATTTTCTAATTCTAATTTTGTCTAAAAGACTTAAAACAAGTTCTTTTGAAGAAGAAGATTTGCTAGACTGGGCATCGGAATCGGAATGTGAAGAAGAATTGTCCTGTTCAAGCGCTTGAGTGTAAACCCTACTGAGTTGTGAGCGAATTTCGGTATTTTCGGATTTTACAAACTTAATTTCCGATTTGATTTGATTAACTTCTTTTTGCAAATCTTTGATGGTGATTTCCTTTTTGGGTTTATTAAAACGTTCCAAAGTGGTACTGAGAGAAATCTTTTGAGAAGTGGTACTGAGAGAAATCTTTTGAGAAGAAGTTTGGCTAGTGCCAGGTTCATGAAGAGAAATCAAATTTTTGAGTTTGTTCAAATAAAAATATTTTAAATCAGGGTCATCGACTTTGCTAATTAATTCCATTAAAAACTGTTCTTTTTCTTCTTGCTTATTAAGCATTGAAATTTTATTACAACAAGTGTCTGTGCATCCAAACTTAATGTTTGGCGAAGAAACGTCGCTAGAACTACTAGAATCTGAGGCGGAAAAATCCAAATATATATATATACCATTGAACTTGATAGGATACGAATTCTACGAAACTAATTTCAATGATCCAACTATCAAACTTGTTTGTATATACTTCAAGATTGCATACACAAAAAATTGCAAAAAACAAACATTCAGATATCAAGTAACAATACAAAACTTTTCAACGGTTATAAATGAAAAATCACGATTTAACAGTAGTTTTAACTTCGATTTTGATGGTTTTTTTTACAGCTACACTCCTTGATCATATATGAATACAATGGACTAATTTGATCGTCAATTTAAAATATTTACAGTAGTGGATACCATAAATGAAAGTATAAATAAACTCTAACTATTAGTGAATCTATCATTTTGATGGGGTACACATTCTACGAAACTAATTTCAATGATCCAACCGTCAAACTTGTTTGTATATGCTTCGAGATTGCATACGCAAAAAATCACAAAAAACAAACATTCAGAGATGAAGTACGGGACAAAAAATTTCAATGGTTATAAACAAAAAAATCACGATTTAACGGTTATTTTTGTTGCAGTCCTATTAGATTAGGAATGTGATTGTGTAAATCGTAGTATATCTTGGAATATCTCTTATATTCCTATTAGGAGTAGATTACCTATTAAATGTTGTAATCCTAACGAGAAAGGTTTTACCTATCTTACTACTATAAATAAAGGCACAATGGGGTGGAATAGAACACACCTCAATTACACATCTCTCTTTCTTTCTATCTATGCCGCACCCCCTCTCTCTGGCCTCCTTAATTGTTCAGTAAATTATGCTTGCAATACGTTATCAGTACGCTCTTGACGCTGCACTAAAGAGAGTTTATTTTTCAATCAGGGGAGTATTACATTTTAATCATCATTTTCATGATTTATTAATTTATTATTTGGAATTGATCTACATGCTATTGATTCAATTTAATTTTTCTTTGTTGAACGGATACAACGCATTGGAGAAGCAATTTCGGCTTTTCAAGAAAGATCTTCAACAAATTCAAAGGCTTTTATCATTTTCTGCCAATCCGGTACGCTTAAAATAAAGTTAAATATTTGAAACGACCATGAAGCATGAAAACATTCCCTATGATGCATAAACCCCCTACATTTATATTTACCTTCCGATATATATATATATATATATATATATATATATATATATATATATATTGTATATGTTTCATATATTTGTCAATATATAAATTTGTTTCATGCATTACGCAATTATGCTATATGGAATTTGTAAGTCAAAGAATATAAATAAATTAGAAGCAATTTAAGGTTTGTCAAACCCTAACTATGTCCAAAAAAAGCAAAAACAATTTGCGGTTGAGTAGCATGCTATCACACCAAACTCAACCCAAGCCCAGCCTGCAGCTCGAGCCTTGGGCACTGGAACTATAAGGTAACAGCCCTTTGGGCTTTGTTGCATGTATTAGACCAGGCTCGACTGACTGGGTTCCTTGATGCTGGGCTTCGGGCCTGCGGCCTCTGACCCAAAAGCCAGCCCAGGCTGGGCTTTTGCTCACGCCTTATGCCACACTTCCTGCAACCCTTATACTGATGGGCTTTGTCTCCTGGCCCGCTGATCTGCAATCAAATTGGGTTGCTATGCAGCTGTGTAATGTAACCCAAGGCCTGCATTTTTTGCAGGGCTGTGTATTGCAGCCAACCAAAGTGTGTTGGGCTGCATTCTTTTTTAACCCAATGCTATTTTTTTGGCATTTTAAATAATTTTAACCCGAATTTTATTATTATTTTTGCTTCTACGATTGACCTCGAATGATCCCGATCTATTGAATTGATTAAAAGTGACTTGCAGTCCATTAATCTGATAATGAATCCAAAATTATTGACCTGAAGATCACTTTTGGACACTAACGATTTAATGATTTATTTTTATACTTTGAACCATTAACTTACTTTCGTAATCCCGAAGCACTCACACTTGAGTTCCTGAAGCAACCTCAAATCCACTACACTTAAATCAGTATATTGCATTTTGTGTTCTTGCAGGAACCTCTCTTTTATGAATTAAACGTTCATAAACTAAATTGAACCTGTAGTTTCAAATTTAGTGCCTTTGAAACCCGAAGTTTTCATAAAACAATACACCCATGAAAACTTGACGTTTTTTTTCATGAAAACCATATCTTAGAACTCGAATGTTCTAACTTTGATGCTTATGGATGATTCCTTCCCATAGCACTAATCACAATCTTGTTCCCTCCATTCAGTGGATTGTCGTACCGTAACAAGTTCGATTTTCCTAATTTGGACGTTTATAATAGAAATCACTTCATGTGGGGTACAAGACGTGAATCTTCACTTGACTATCAGGAAGGTGAGAAACCATTAAAGCCAACAATGGCAAGGAATAACTGAATAAGCCTCCACCATGATCTTCATTCGAGGACTTATGCCCGAAGCATTATCAATGGAAATACCTCCCGAAAGAGGATTCCATGGCTCTTTGGCTCGCTCCTATGAACCGTGTGATCATGAGACATATTTCCCGAAGCACACAATGATTACATCCATGAATGAGTACAATTCTGAAGTTTATAAATTCGATCGAATTTTGACTGGAGAATACTTTTCTCGTCCTTCCATGTCTCTAACTCGCTTTTGAAGTAGTTGTGTAGAAAACGGAAGTTTACCAAATTCTCGGATCTGATTACTACCACAAACGTGAGAGAACGGTATTGACTCAGTTCAGCTGGAGTCTACCGAATGGCTCGACTCAGTTCGATCAAAGCCTACCGAATGGTGATGCACTGCTTTGGCAAGGATACACCAAATGGCATATTTTCTCGCAATCCAATTTCGAGTTTATTTTAACAACATATGGTAGAATCAGGGCTTGCCAAGGTGTGGTATCATGCTTGAAGCGTGATCCTTGGTATCTAAGACCTAAAACTTCAAGAATAAGGGAAAATATTCTCAAACCTTAACCCTACAGAATCTAATTCCATCTCGATGGAATAGATCATTGGTTATGCACCTATTTATGCCTCTACCAATGTTGTTAAGGAGTACCATTCTAGTAGCCAAACACCTTTGGAAGAGCTGAATTTTGACATGGATGACCTTGTTGGCCGAATCCCCTTAGTAAACCATTTACTGTGTGAACATTTTTCTATGTTATTGGATTCAAATTTGGTGTATGTTTTACTTATGGATAATCTTATTGATATTGTCCTCGAATATGAGTTAATTGGATCATGTTTTTCTTAATACATGTGACCGATTCAATTAAACACATGATTAGGTGAGAATGTGGGGAAGTTAGTTGTCTGGATGAATGCGTACTACGCACACTAACTGTACACTTAAATCACATCTCTAACAATGACTTCAGGTCTATGCAAACTGATTAAGAGCACTGGCACGCTCCTCGTTGTATGAATGGTACTGAATCACCATTTAAGGGACCTTAAATTCTCTTTGACGTTTAGTTTTTAAGGATATTTGAGATGACAATGATGATAAATGAAATCACTGAAGAAAATGAGTGAAATATCTTTGCACCACCTCCAAAAATGAGCCTGAAGCTTTGATTCGGGGCCAATGGGTTGTCTCCCAATTGGGAACACACCACATGTGGCCGGCCTGAAGCCTAGTGATTAAGCAGTTTACTTGTTTTGGCATGACCTTTTCGGACACTTAGGTTGAACAATGATGCTATGACGCATCTCCTTACCTGAAGTAAGGATCTTGTGCCTACAAGAACACTTTGCCAAGCCTGCTCATTAAGGAAATTGATTTTCTAAATCATCTCTCGCAAAGATACGAAATGACTTTCTTTTCACAATGGATTCAAGGAAATATATGTGGACTAATCCAACCAAAATGCGGACCATATAAATACTTATGGTTTTGGTTGATGAATCAACAAACTGGTCATATGTTTGTCCATACACATTGCCGCTAAACCTCATGGCCGATTAAGGGCTCACCACCCTACTTATCCCTTAAGGTCCAGGAGACTGGATAATGCCGAAGAGTTTATATTGACGATTTTCGATAAAGTATTGCATGTGTTTTGGGTTTATAATTTGAACATCAAATTCCCATGTTCACCCCAAATAGCCTTGCCTAGCGATCATAAAGCGCAATTTAAATGATTGCCCAAATTTTGGTAAACGTATCAAGTTTTCGATTTTTGCCTAGGGCTATGCAATCTTGTACACAGCTATGTTGGTCCGCCTTGAGGCCCATTGCCACCCAACCTATATGACATTACAGTTGGTTACTGGGTACAAACCTGATGATTTTTGTATTTACACATTTGGGTGTGCATTCCATGTGCCAAGTTGTGCCGCCGCAACATACCACCATGGGCCCTCAAAGAAGGATGTGCATCGTTTATCGATCATGATTCTCCTTCACACTAGCTCTCTTAGAGCCCTTGTACGCAATCTCTTTACCGCTAATCTGCGGGTTGTCACTTTAATGAGACAATCTTCTCGCCGTTATGGGGAGATAAGAACGTCAACGTTCCTGTAGAACGGCGTGAATTTGCATGGACGTTGCCCACTATGTCTCAACTCGATCCCTACACCGCACAAGAATGATAAGCAAGTATGATGAATTCTAGCTTTCAGAATGTTACCCCGGATGTATTCTTCTGATTTAGCTAAAGTGACGAGATCATATACCAACTGCAAACATGCTTGCAAGAATAGACGTACTTAACGAACGTCAAGTCAACATCCCTAGAGAGTGTGCCGCCCCTGTTAGACGGTTTGGACGCCCCTGTTGTATGGTTCGGTACACCAGCGGATAGCCAATCAATCTGTCTTAACCTGAAGCATGACAGATCACTCGGTTTGTACGATTCACTTCCCTAGAAGAGGAAGGCACGACACAAAATGAATCTATACTTGATCGCTGTCTTAAATCATTTCCATCTCATGAGATTAATCCGGATTTCTCCCGAGACTTAAAAGTTCTTGGTCCAGTATACTAGTTTGGATGAGCTAAATGGAATTGAAATGAGATTATCATCGATGATGTTTTCACTTATATGGTAGCTACCGACATAAATGAACAACGATGATATCGAACCGTGATCCAATGATTAAGTGACAACGTAGAACTAATTGGACAACTAAAGTTACAATCCAAGTCAAATTCCTTGCCAAATTGTGTATTGGACTTTTTGTTCTTACATTGCCCAAGGTAACCCTATTATGTTACAAGTGAGAAATGAAGCATTATGAGATGAATGAAACAGTGTGATATGATGCACGTTTTACGGCGCAAGGTTTCTCTCAAACGTCCTGTGATTCATAGCAGCATTATGAAATATGGTTAGTGTTTTATTCATGGGGATATAGATACAGAGATTTACATGTAACTTCCCGAAGAATTACATGGACTAGTTCAAATAGTTCCAAAACCATGGAACACCCTCTTAACTTGTTTGAGGCGTTCACATACAATCCGAAGGATGTGGTATGCCCGTCTACGTGATTATTTGATCAGTCAGGGATATGAATTATACCTTTGCATGTTAAACTATGAAGTCTTATTCCAAATTGCTAGAGTTACAGTTTATGTCGTTGACACGAATCTCACTAAGACTCTGAAAGAGCTTGAGAAAACTGCCTTGCACCTGAAGATGGAATTTGAGATGAAGGATCTTAGAAAAACTCGTTTACGCCTTGACCTGAAGTTGAAGCATTGTTCTGACGGTATTTTGGTCTATTAGTCGAACTACACCCTGAATGTGTCACTTTTGAGTATACCTTTGATCGTCCATACGTTATATGCAAATGAGACCCTTGAAGAGGTTATGGAATCAGAAATTCCATATCTAAGTTCAACTTTACACTTCGTTGTACTTAGCTCATTGTATTTAGATTAAGACATCTCTTTTGCTGTTGATCTTGGTAAAGATCCAACACCATGCCTACACGTAACCACTGAATTGGTATTAAAGACGTACCCTGAAGGTATTACATAAGCAATCCCAACACATCTCGAGCGGATCCAACCCCCTGATCCTCGAAATGATGCTTGCCTTGTTGTTATGCTGAAGCAGGTTACTTATCAAACTCGCAAAAGGCAAAATCCCCAAATGGTTTTGTCTTTACCGTTAGGGATATCACAATATCTTGGAGGTCCACAATATAACCTTAGTTGCGAAATCTTTGAATCGTTCCAAGACTCACCTCACTTCACTACGTCACAAGTGAGACATGATTAAGAGTTCTTGTTGACCATATTCGAAGTACTTGCTGTGTTTCATCCATCGTTGAGTCCCGACAATGATCCATGAAAACTATGCCACATGTATCCACCCTACCAACCTATGATACATCAACGAAGTCAACATCAAGACATATTGCATCCACATCTACATCAGCAAATCATCAAGAGATTGAAGTCATTCAAGTTGATCCCAGACAACCTTACCGACCTCTACACGACATCCCTGCCGAAGTCAACCTTCCAGAAGCTTGTCCGAGGAATTGGTATGCCTAACTATTCATATGCAAGGCTTGTAGTTCTCATTTGGAAGTAATGTCAAACTCAAGGGGAGTATCCAAAAGTATACTCACTTGATCTTAATGTACTCTTTTTCCCTACGATTAGGAGCATTTTTCCCACTGGGTTTTTGCTACCTAACTAGGTTTTAACGAGGCACCCATCTTGGGCTGATCATACCCTTGAGAGCTATTCTACTTACGTCCAAAAGATGTATAGTTTTGACTTAATGCAACTTCTCACTTTTCCCCTTAGATTATGGGTTTTTCCCCACCTTGGATTTTACCATAGCGAGGTTTTGTGAGTTTTACTTTTATGCATTCTTCCATTGATTTGAAACTCGCATTAGCTCATTGTGCCAACGACTTCATCAAATGCACTTGCTTCATCACTGAAGACCTGATGCGCTATTTACTTGAGTATTTACACACTCAAGGGGGAGTGTTGCAATCCTATTAGATTAGGAATGCGATTGTGCAAATTGTAGTATATCTTGGAATATCTCTTATATTCCTATTAGGAGTAGATTATCTATTAAATGTTGTAATCCTAAAGGGAAAGGTTTTACCCATCCAACTACTATAAATAAAGGCACAATGGGGTGGAATAGAACACACCTCAATTACACATCTCTCACTTTCTCTCTATCTATGTCGCACCCCTCTTTCTCTCTGGCCTCCTTAATTGTTCAGTAAATTATGCCTACAACAATTTTAACTCCGATTTTAATGATTTTTTTACAGCTACACTCCTGTATCCGATATGAATACAATGAACTAATTTGATCATCAATTTAAAATATTTACATTAGCAACTTCGCCCACTCGATACCAGTAGCCTGCTGTATCAAACCTAGACGACTACTTGTTTTAGTATTTTCTTTTTTGTTCGAACATCTTGTATGTACATTTTCATATATTTTATAATTAAATACATTTTCTTGTATATTTTATAATTAAATAAATTTTCTTGGTTTATTAATTATTGTTTAGAATTTAATTACAATATTTATTAAAAATTAAATAAAAAATATTTTTGCCAAAAAAAAAAAAAAGGTTTGTGCGACGAAGAAGTAACCTGTGTCGCGCAAAGGAGTTTTGCACGATGAAGGTTACTTCTTCGTTGCACAAACCTTTTTATTTTTTATTTTTTATTTTTTTTATTGTGGCAAAAATATTTTTTATTTAATTTTTAATAAATATTGTAATTAAACCCAAAGTGTTTGTTGAAAGTATAAATACCCTACATTCAACTCAAACGCTAAATCATACATTCAGATCTTACTAAACGAAGGAAAAAAAAACATTTCAGTTTCTTCTAGTTGGCAGTTACAATGCATAAGCATTGCACATAATCCCACTAGGTTTGATTCTAAACCTAACCAAGATTACAACACACAGAAGTGATAATCCGCCAATGCCATCAATGCATAACACTATAATTACCAATGGTTGTCTCCACAAATACCGATGCACATATTTCAATATACTAACAGCCACATGAATCCCGAATGTATAAACACAATTCACACTCACAAGTTGCTTTAAGAACTAAATGTGTTTAAGAAGAAAACATATGAATTACATAGAATTCCCACTAGTACAAAAATATGTTTGCGCGACGGAAACTTGAGCGATGCAGCAAATTTCGTCACGCAAAGTATGTTTGCGCGACAAAGGCGCACATAAATCGCGCAAAAAAGCTTTGCGCGACGCATTCCTTCGTCGCGCAAAGTCCCATCACGCAAAACTACTCTGCGCGACGTTGGCTGCGTTGCGCAAGATTTTAGCGCCAAGCCAAGAATGCTTTACCGGTTTTTTTTTTCCCCAACTTTAGCTCTAAAAAATCATCAAAATCGGAGTTAAAACTACCGTTAAATCGTGCTTTTTTGTTTATAACCGTCGAAAAGTTTTGTCCCGTTACTTAATCTCTGAATGTTTGTTTTTTGAGATTTTTGGCGTATGCGATCTCGAAGCATATACAAACAATAGATTCACTAACACTTGGAGTTTATTTATACTTCCATCAAGTATAACATAAGATTTTGTGGTATCCATTAGTGTAAATATTTTAAATGGACGATTGAATTAGTTCATTGTATTCATATAGGGTTAAGGAGTGTAGCTGTAAAAAAATTATCAAAATCGGAGTTAAAACTACCGTTAAATAGTGCTTTTTCGTTTATACCCGTCGAAAAGTTTTGTCACGTTAGTTGATCTCTGAATGTTTGTTTTTTGTGATTTTTGGTGTATGCGATCTTGAAGCATATACAAACAAATTTGACGGTTGGATCGTTGAAACTAGTTTCGTACAATGCATATCCCATCAAAACAATAGATTCACTAACACTTGAAGTTTATTTATACTTCCATTAAGTAAGATTTTGTGGTATCCACTTATGTAAATGTTTTAAATGGACGATTGAATTAGTTCATTGTATTCATATAGGGTTAAGGAGTGTAGCTGTAAAAAATTATCAAAATCGGAGTTAAAATAACCGTTAAATCGTGATTTTTCTTTTATAGCCGTTGAAAAGGTTTGATATCTGAATGTTTTTTTTTTTTTTTCGATTTTTAGCGTATGTGATCTCGAAGTATATACAAACAAGTTTGACGGTTTGATCTTTGAAACTAGTTTCGTAGAATGCGTTTCCTATCAAGTTCAATGGTATATATATTAGTAAGTAGATTTTAATTAATTTATCTTGTACTCAAAATGATAGATTTTAATTAATTTATTTTGTACTCAAAACAAATTTGACGATTTGATCGTTGAAATTAGTTTCGTAGAATGTATATCCTATCAAAATGATAGATTTTAATAGAATCATACATTGTGACAAATAAAAAAAAGTAATCATACAAAATTAAAAACATTTGAAGGAGGCGAGAGATTAAAATTTGGAGGGCTGCCAAAATTTTGGCATGGCGCCCAAAATCTCCTCGTCTTCATTTCTTTATAGCAGCTTCTCTGCCTTTCCTCTTCAGAAATTTCCAAGCGCCTCCACCCGTGCATACCCGAGCCCAATTCCACCGTTTTTTGGTTTCTGCTAATAACCCTAGGTGTTTCTTCACTTCTTCTCCTCTGTCTATGTTCCTCCTCGTGCCTCCCTCTCCCTCACTCTCAGTTAGTCATCATCATTCACACCACTCTCTCTTGCAGCCTTGCAAACCCTCACAGGTTGCAGCCTTGCATCCTCGCAGCCTCGCAACCTCGTCGTCAAGCACTTGTCCACCTCGTTGTCTCGACAGCCATCACAAAGGTAAAAATTTGCTGCCCTTTTCCCCCAATTTCATAGGTCTCTGTTTTTTAAAGTTAATTAATTTCTTATAATAGAGCCCACCTTAATTTCTCATATATATTTTTTCAGTTATTTAATTTTAATCTCTAGCTTTCTGCGAATTCTAAGAAAAGATCCATTTGTTATGCGCTTTAATCAAGCATTTGTACCTTAATATGGGTTATAGAATGCGGCAAGAGGTCATAGAATGCTGCATGCACATTAGAAGAGATTAAACCAACCTTGTTTGATGAATGACTGTAATAAAAATATATTTTTACGTTGCTAGGATGAAATTGGGAAGAACCCATATCACATTCACATACACACACCTTTTTTATGTTATACTCAGAAGATAAATTAAATTGAGTACCTTAATTTGGGTTTTGAAACCGACCAATTACAAAAGCATGTGCATTATTCTCCAATTCTCCATGTGTATAATTCATGGCACCCCCAATCCCTCCTACTCCAATCCTCCATTTGATTCAAAGCTTCTTTTAGTTTCTGTGCTTGTACCTTGGTGTTTGGGGATCTTTATGATGCCATCTTTGTGTAATATTCTCCCTTTTGTCCCAAAAAAGGAAACTAAATTTTGTTTACCTTAATTGGGGGAAGGCGCATATTGAATCATTGAAGTGGAGCAGCAGTTTGGTGACTGAGTGCAGGGGATGGAGGTTTTATTCCTTTGGTGGGGCATTTAGGATTGATTATACATTCAATTTCATGTATACCCACTAAAAAAAAAAAATCTTGATTGGAATTTGAGTTAAGATGTGTTTAAATTGGTATAAGATTGTCTAAATTTAGTTACTTTCGGTGCTGAATTATGTTATAGGTTTCCTACAAGTGGCTGAATTGAAATTACTTGGTGTCTTTGAATGCTGCAAAGAGGTATAGGAACTATCTCAAAGCTTGTGGGTTGCATTTCTTGTTTATAAGTGATTAAGAGTTGTTTTGTATAGGTTACTCCAGGAGTTTGTTGAAAATCATGAAAATTGGTTCAAAGTGGTGTATGTTTTGGCTGGCTGGTTGAAGAGCGATCCTTTAAGCTACCATATAAGGCTTGTTTCTGGGCCTAAATTTGCAGGTGACATTTAAATGTAGACTAGTATGTATGTTTACTTGTGCTGATATATTTTCAAGTAAAATTTAATAGGGGCAGGAAGCATCCAATTATATTCCTTTTAAAAAGAACACTATGATTTTAAATCAATGGCGATCTTCCTGGTTATATTAGATGCAATAGAACATGTTAAAAGAGTGAGAGAAGTAGTTTGGAGGGTTAGAAACACTTTCAATCTGTTTGTTATATCAGCTTCTTTTATGGTTTTTAATGTGCATTCTGTTCTAGTGGGGCTTTTGTTTCTGCTTCCCATCTGTTTGTTATATCAGCTTCTTGTATGCAATTTTTCAGGACAATGTTGCAATTATTGTTATATTAGAAATGGTGGAAAATGAAGGCTCCTCTGATGGCAATCAACCTACAATTTGTGTGGTACTATGTCTATTTCAAATTCTACAGCCTTACATCCTAAATTCTCGAGTGCTGACTGCTGACACAGTTGTCCCTTTCGGCCACAGTCAAATACCCATTTACATGCAAATGTAAAAATCCAGACATAAAATTGTTGCAGGTGCTGTGTGTAAAATGCAACTCTTCCTTATGTTAGTTTTGTGTTTAAGGAGCAGAATTGACTTAATTTGCTTCTTTGTTGATACAAGGTTGAACCCTCATCCATGCACTTGAGAAAATTCCAAGTTGAAGATTCCCTTACTGATTTGAACTCTATGCCTCAGAGGTTAGCCTTCTGCTGTTACTGACTGGCTTCTGACACTATGGTGAAAGAATTGATAGACTCCCTGATTTTCCATTTATGATTTTGTGTACTCCTTTATTGATCAATATTTCTCTTCAACTAATATACCTAACTAGAAATATTAATGTTTATGTATTGATTTTTGGTATTATTCCTAGCAACCAACCCTCCTCTTTCCAATATATTTTTCTTCTTAACTTTGGCGAATATTGATTTCTATTTGGGATGAGAAATGAATGTTAGACTGATATTCGCATCCAACATTGTAGTGATCCTTATACATTCATAAGCAATGGCAGAGTTGAGATTCTTCCCAGCAAGGAAACTGATAAATCGGGCATGTTGCAGACAGTCAAGCTTTCTCATTCATTGAATCTGATAAGGCTAATGTATCCCTACTGATTGATTCTCTGCACCTTTTTTTTTTTTTTGTTTTTTTAATTCTTAACTCCTCCTAAACATTTTGCATTGCTACTTAGTTGCTTACTTCTTGCAAGGATTTGAAATCTGGAGAGCTTTTGATTTTTGTGATCATTTTCAAGTGCTGAAAATTTTCTTTGTTTCCTTTGCAGGTAAGTGCATATGCAACTTTTTTTCAGTCCCATGGGGTCGAGGATCATGAACGTGAGAAGATGAATCTTGAAACCAAGGAGCCTTTGTTCACCAACTTTACACCATTTTTCTTTGGAAACTATTTGTTGTAGTTTTTTCTTTTTTGTTCGGGTATCTTGTATGTACATTTTCATATATTTTATAATTAAATACATTTTCTTGGTTTATTAATTATTTTTTATAATTTAATTACAATATTTATAAAAAAAATAAATAAAAAATATTTTTTCCCAAAAAAAAAAAAAAAACATGAGTTTGCATGACGCATGTTTGTCACATCTCGGCCTAGGCCCTCATCACAACCCAGGCCCGCTCCACTACCGTAGCACAATATTGTCCGCTTTGGGCCTCGACTACGCCTTCATAATTTTGTTTCTGGGAACTCACACAAGAACTTCCTGATGGGTTACCCATCTTGGGAATACTCTCGCGCGCTACTCGCTTAACTTCAGAGTTCCCATGGAACCCGAAGCCAGTGAGCTCCCAAAAGGCCTCGTGCTAGGTAGAGATGGGAATATACATATAAGAATCACTCTCCTGGGCGATGTGGGATGTCATATGTTTCTTCTTCGTCGTGCAAACCCTTCTGTCACTGCCTTGGCGCGACGAAGGTTCGTTGCGCTAAGTTTTGCGCAACGTTTTTTGACTTTGCGCGACGAAGGACCTGTGTCGCGCAAAGTGTTTTTTGTACTAGTGGCATGCCTTTCAGAATTCGGAATAATGTAATGTCGAACGAAGAACTTCATATGTCTCCAAAAGGAATTATATCACACTGAACAACTTCCAACTAAAACTCTCCACAATTTTTCACATTTTTTGAATCATGAATAACCCTCCGACTCACATTAAGAAATTGAAAGGGTTGACAAGCCCCAATTTTCATAAAACAAGGAATGAACACATCTATCACTTCGTTAATCATGGATTTAATTTCCGCATATTTTGATCCCAATAGGTAATTAGTCATTCACAAACAAACAAAAAAGATCAAATTTTTCAATATATTGGGTAATATTAACCAAAATTTCAATACAATCATATATAAAAAAAAAATGGAAGAATAAATATATATATACCATTGAAATTGATGGGATACACATTGTACAAAACTAGTTTTAACGATCCAACTGTCAAGCTTTTTGTATATACTTCGAGATCACATACGCCAAAAATCGCAAAAATCAAACATTCAAAGATCAAGTAACAGGACAAAACTTTTCAACGGTTATAAATAAAAAATCACCATTTAACGGTAGTTTTAACTCCAATTTTGATGATTTTTTTACAGCTACACTCCTTGATCCTATATGAATACAATGAACTAATTCGATTGTTAATTTAAAATATTTACACAAGTGAATACCACAAAATCTTGTGTTATACTTAATGAAAGTATAAATAAACTCCAAGGGTTAGTGAATCTATTGTTTTGATGAGATACGCATTCTACGAAACTAGTTTCAAAGATCGAACCGTCAAACTTGTTTGTATATACTTTCAGATCGCATATGCCAAAAATCGCAAAAAACAAACATTTAAAGATCAAGTAATGGGACAAAACTTTTCAACGGTTATAAACGAAAAATCACAATTTAACGGTTATTTTAACTTCAATTTTGATGATTTTTTATAACTACACTCCTTGATCCTATATGACCACAAAATCTTATGTTATACTTAATGAAAGTATAAATAAACTCCAAGTTTTAGTAAATCTATTATTTTAATGGGATACGCATTGTACGAAATTAGTTTCAATTATCCAATCATCAAACTTATTTGTATATACTTCAAGATCGCATAAGCAAAAAATCGCAAAAAACAAACATTCAGAGTTCAAGTAACGGGACAAAACTTTTTGACGGTTATAAGCGAAAAATCACAATTTAACAGTTCTTTTAACTTCGATTTTGATGATTTTTTTACAGCTACACTCCTTGATCCTATATGAATACAATGAACTAATTCGATTGTCAATTTAAAATATTTACACTAGTGGACCACAAAATATTATATTATACTTAATGAAAGTATAAATAATTCCAAGTGTTAGTGAATCTATTGTTTTAATGGGATACGCATTGTACAAAACTAGTTTCAATGATCCAACCATCAAACTTGTTTGTATATACTTCGAGATCGCATATGCCAAAAATCGCAAAAAAAAAGTAAAATTCAGAGATCAAATAACGAGACAAAAATCATCAAAATCATTTCATGTGAAACTATTTAGTATCAATTTTTTTTTGCTTGGTCCTTTTTCCTTGAGAAAATTGGTGGTTTAATTAGCACCTTGAATCTTGATAATGTTTGTTATTATTTTATTTTCTTTAGTAACAATACAGAAATTGTTTGTATACTTTATCTGTCTCTCTCTCATTCGCACACAGCCCGTACATCTACTATTTTTCCTTCAATGTTACTCAATACAGAAATTGTTCATCCTGTTATCTCCCTGTTCTGGCTTTTGAATTGTGTTAGAATACAGGACAGAAAGACAAGAAGTGAAATTTTTTATTTCACTTTACGAGATGAAGGCTGGCGTCATGCAAAACTACTTTGCGTGACGAAGGTGGGCAATTGTCGTGCAAAACATCTTTGTGCGATGTAGGTACACCTCCGTCACGCAAAGTAGTTTTGCCCAATGCCAATCTTTGCGCGACGTTTTGTGTTTAGCGTTGTGCAAACATACTTTGCATGACGAAATTTACTTCGTCGCACAAACATATTTTTGTGCTAATGATATTGAGTAGATATCGTAACTAATCATAATTCAAGTCCAGAAGAAATGTATACATGCCATGTAAAACTATACTAATTAAAATGGAGGGGTTTCTTTAAATTATTGTATGTTGGTGGGATGCTTTTGTCATTATTGCGATTCCCGTGCAAATTTGGTGGGGCAAGGGATGGATACCCTTAGTGCAACTCAGCAAGTCCTTAAGTTGTGCAAAGAGAAAAGTATTTTCCATTAACGTGGTGCGCAGGACGAAGTCCCCAAAAGACTTGCGATTTCAGGGTCACCCTACAAACAATGGCGGATCCAGGAAATAATATTAAGGGGTCAATAAGAATAGCGTGAGTAGCGTGCAAATTTTTTTTAACAGAAATAGCATGCAGATCATCATTTCATCGAGTCTTGGTAGGCCTAAAGTCATTTGAAAATGCATATTGCACACCTGTTAATGCCTCATTTGCATGGGTAGCTAACATGCTCTAAGGCTGCTCTCATATGAATGCTTAACAAAGAAACACGCTTATCTTAAACACACTTACATTGTTTGATATCATTGCATCTCATTAATATATTTGTCCAAGAATGATGATGCTTTGTTATTCTCTAAGATCACCATTTCATTTACTTTGCATTTTTGGATTTTTTTACTTGGTTCTTTTTTTCTGCCTACAATTGTAATCACAACTATCAACGTCCACCACAAACCCTAGCGCATCTTCCTCTCTCTTTCTGTAGTCTCTTTCTTTATCATCTGTCATGAAAAATTGTTCCTGCCACAGGAATGCCTGGTACTTTCATGCTTTTATTTAATGTTTCTAAGAAACATATTTTCCTGTTGAGTAAATGAAGCATGCCAAAGTGATTCCCTAACTCTTTTCATTTAAGCGATATTTTAATTTACACCGAATGCGACACATAAAGTTTAACGTTTGACTCTTCTAATTCCAATAGTAAAAATATACCATGCCAAAATAATTTGTTATGTACGGCCTAAATTACAAAGGTACGTGTGATAACTAATTCGTTATTTAATTTTCATATTTTATGAATAGAGGAAAAATATGTTGGAGAAATGAGGAATGGAGAAAGGTGAGAGGAGGGTAGAAAAATATATGAAAGGAATATGTACGTATGTAATGAAACACAAAATGAAAACTGAAAATAAAAGGCTGAAAAATATAAATTTAAGTTGTTTTCATCATTCTACGTTCCTCAATTTTCCTACACATTTATTTTCTTTTATTTCTAGTATCAAGAATGAAAAATAAAAACAAAATAGTTATCAAACAAACCCTAAAACACTTAGCGACAAAATCAAATCGATGCGCTTTGTAGAATATTGGCCAAACCACAGAAAAGGTTATTCTCCGTTTATATTGGCCAAACAAAATCAAATCAACCAGCTGCCCTTGTAGCATGAAATTCTAAGCACTCAAATGTTTGCCACAATAAAGATTTTATAATTACTCCTGTAATCTCTATATATATCCACCCCTATTCCTCAAATAATTCCCACTCACTCACTCTCACCTCTTCCTCAACCAAACCCTAACTCTCCCTCTCCATCTGTGGCTCTCAGCTCTGACAGAGCCATGGCCCTCACACGTGCCATGCTTTTCCTCACAATGTCACTTGCTTTTGTAGCATTGTCCATTGCTCAAGGGCCATCCTCAGCACCGACATCTTCCGCCCCACCATCGCCCACCACCATGGCACCTTCGCCGATGACTATGATGACACCACCACCAATGTCTATGATGACACCGCCGCCTATGATGACACCGCCGCCTATGATGACACCACCGCCAGTTATGCCGCCTCCAATGGCGGCTTCCCCTACTGGAGTCAGCCCATCAAGTCCAAGTCCAATGGGTGCCCCAAAAAGCCCAACGCCATCTGCAATGAGCACACCACCTGCACCGGCCATGCTAGGACCCCCTACAACTCCAGGAGCAACACCAACCCCAACTCCAGGCGCACCACAAACCCCAGCTCCAGGCTCAGGTGCTTTTGTGCATGGAAGTAGCATGGCCTTGGTGGCATTCTTAAGTGGACTTGCACTACTTTTTTAATCACAAAAAGGCCCTCGTTTGATATTTATATGTAGATTAGAGATAGTCTATCATCATTATGTGTATCCTTTGTTTTCCATATTTCTTCTTTTAAAACTTTTTTACCGTTTCTTTTATTTTTGATTTTTGTTGACGACTTTTGGGAGCTCCATGTTATGATGATTTGTGAGAGGAGGGTGTGATGATAGTTTGGAGGACACAATTTGTTGGATGTACTTAATTAATAGCAGCTCTTGTTTTGTAGCATTTTCATGAGGACTTTAAGAATAAACAGAGACCCCCTCATTCTTGTTTGTGTTTCCAAATCTTATACAATCTACATTCCTAAGCGTAGATACACGTTATGTATATTGTTCACTTCAATTTCATATGGTTAAGCAATGCAACAAGTCTCACAGTTTTAGAACCAGACTTATGTTGTAATTAAAAAAAGGAAAAATTAGTATCCGGTCCCTAGTTACTAATGTTCATTGACTGAAACTTTATTAGTTTTCAAATTTTGATCAAAGTTCCTAGCATTAATGCAATAATGAATTTACATGTCAATTACATAATTTTTAAAATAAAAATTAATAATTGATTTAGAATTTTAATACTCACACATTTATTAAACTCCTAACTCATTTTCAATTCAAAACATTTCCTAAATAAAATAAAATAAAAAATTAGAATAAGTTTGTACCCCTCAAGTTTTTTATAAAAAGGTTTTCAATTTTTTAATCTTATATGTACACATTCACGTAATTTTTAAAATTTTTAATCTTAAAATGTACTATACCAATTTGTTGTATGTAAAATGTACCCATTTTTTTTTTTATATAAAATCTATTCAATTTTTTTTTTCTAATACATCTTTAAACTTATATGGGTACATTCTTTTTTTATTTTTTTTTATTTTATATTATTTGAGAATGTATCCATATCAAGTTTAATCGAAGAAACTTACTAATGTTATTAAGCCTAATATCTACTGTTTTTTTATGTGGTTTTGAAGAATGTACCAATATTTTGGTACAATACATTTTTTTGTTAATTTTGATGAATGTACCCATGTCTATACACATACACACACAAAATATATTGGAGAGTATAATTTATATTTTAATATTTTTAATCCACAAATTATGAGTTTTTTTTTTTATATTTAAAATCTCATTAATATAAACAACTATATATTTCAATTTTTAATTAAAAAAATATAGTAATCTACATAGAATTACGTTATCACATTAATTTCAGGGACTTCGATAAAAAATTGAAACCAAAGGTTTCAGTCAAAGAATATTGATAATTAGGGACCGCATCTAAAGTGTCCCAAATGCTAGATATGTAGAAAATGCACCATAAAACATTACAAAGACACGAAGGATTTGCAAATAACACATTGAAAGAGGGATTAGCTAATCCCTCTCATATGACTTTATAACGCTCACATGAAGTATTTTCTTTACAACCTGACTTTCAATTCTATGGTTTAGAAATCTCTTACCCAATAGCTTTATGATTATTAAAAACAAAAAGCCATAACTACATTTACATAATCCAATAATCAAATATTGACCATGAAGGTTCTAAATTAATTTCTCAACATTGTAATTGTTTATATCTAGCAACTAATCATGGCTTGGGTATTAAGTGATAGAATAACCTTGAACTGTTTGATAAAGATGCATGGGAGAAAGAATGAATATATCAAAGAGCTTTTGATAAGAACTCAACCAATTAATCAAAAAGGGCAAAGGGGAAAAGAAAAAGATGTTTAAAAATGCCTGCCCTAAGAATAGAAAAGGTAGTTGGCTTGCTGGAATTGGTAGGTGGAGGAGTGATGAATGGAATGTAGGTGTTATTGGTATGTAGTGGAAGTGGTGGTGAATGAATGAAGAAAGATTGAAAGGGTTAAGGTGCTAGCTGTATGGACTAGGATTATGTGGAAGAAATGGAATGTTGAATTGCTTTTGGGGATAGGATATATGGTGTCCTTTGATTTGTGTTCTTTTCTTTTCATACAACCATACTGTAATTTTAAGAAGACTTTCTCAAAAGTAAGACCATTCATGGACTTTTTGTTACCTCATTATTTGGCACAATATTTTGTAATGTTGACATGAGAATTGACATTAAACTGTGAGGTGGTAGAGAGTCTATGGAAGATCTCACTTTTGAGAGAATCTTCTTAGCATTTTTATGTAAGGAAATGAATTGTACTAAGTTGCACAATAAATCAACAATAATTTAGTATCGAACTCGTATTTGCAAGAGTCAAACGTAACCTACTTACATGTAAAACATAATATGAGTAGACCGTAGTACTAGTAGTTTCTGTTTTTATTTAATTTTTAAAAATTTTTTATTGTGGGTTAAAGGATTAAAGGTGAATGGGCTTCTAGTGGTGGTTCATGGTGGGAATACAATGCATGTGACAAAACAACATGAATAGGAAAGTGATGTGCACATGGTTCTTTAGCCCCACAAAAAAAATTGGGAAAGGGAGAGAGTTTTTGCATTTTTTGTACATAGGATTACAAATTTGGTTCAATACATTTTGTGTTTTGTTAGTCTTTTGCTCATTTCAGCTTCGATTCCTCTGAATTAATGCTCATACAAAATTTAGATTCGTTACAGAAGTGCGAAATTATGATCCATGTTTAAAATTTTTTATTATATTCTTTTTAAAATGATAATAACAATATTCTAATCAACGAATTTGTTTTTGTAAAAGAAACAAATTCAACTCGAACAAAATCTTAGACTCGTTAAAAAAAATAAGCTATCTCGGATTTAAGTATCATATTCTAGTAAGTAAACTTGTGGGCAACTCATTTTTTACTATGAGATAATCTTGATGGATTCAAGCTTAGTTTTTTCTTCATACTTCAGTCATAAACTTTTGAACGTTAGAGACCAAGGAATTTAAGGATTTTTGGCTATGTGTTTATGTTCTTGAGGCGGCGAACAATAAAGACATCTTACTATTACTAAATTCTATGGTCAAGACATGACGGGTATAAATTTGCTTGCACTATTTTTTTCTCACTCACACTAAGAATTTGAAGACTTGAAGTGGTTACATCTGGAGTGGAATATTATTACCTAGCAGTGTTTACATAACTAAAACACAAAATTGTACTTACCCGGATTCACATGATTGATTGATATCTTCTTGATTTCTACACAATAGGTTACGGTATATGAATGAGGAAGCATTATATTTATAGTATATAGAACTAATATGACCCTAATACGCGCGCTCGTGTACACACACATATATATATATATATATATATATTACGCAATGAGTCCATATAAGTCCACAAAGGGATGCTTATGCATCAACATTACCTTGATTAGCTAGGCCCAATAACATCGGGAAATCACTTTAGCCCAGATTTCCTGTTACTATTCACAAAGTGACTAGGACATCACACACTCGGCAGCTGACTTCTCCCAATACCTCAGGAGATTTTTTCCCAATATTCTTTCACCTGACCTAACTAATTAATTTGCTCATGAATTAGGATTGGGGAACACCCATATTTTGACATTCATTTTATAAAGCCCACTCTGTAACTTTTTCAATGATTCAAACTATCTATCTTTAAGTATTTTCTAAAAATAGTTTCTACCAAAAATTACATATATATATATATATATATATAGAGAGAGAGAGAGAGAGAGAGAGAGAGAGAGAGAGAGATAGAGAGAGAGAGAGAGAGAGTTCCCTTCCGTTGAGAGATTCCTCAATAATTGTATTTGAGGGACATTTTGTGTTGCTCATTCCGTAACTTTCTTTTAACAATCCAAACGTTTATATTTTAGTGCATCATTTATAAAGTATTTTTACAAAAATTAGACAAATCCAAAATCATTAAGACATCCAATTGGAGTAAAGAAATAGACGAATATTGTAGCCAGAAATAATCCCAAAAATCCAAAAGACGATATGTGAACTGTTCCAAGAATACAAGATTGTCCTCATTAAATGGTTAGGATCCTCAACTGTTCTCACCCGTAGCTCAGCATTCCTAAAGGTCTAAGCAGCTAACTACGACTGCTTAATTGTATCGTGGAAAAGTCAAAGGTATTAAAAATAGGGTTAATTACTAAATCCTTTTTTTTTTTTATTATTATTTTTTTTTAAGTTCAACTTAACCAAGTAAGGATCCCTCTCACAATCAATTTGGGATACTTCCATCATTATTCAAGATATTTCCTCCTAATTAATATCGTAGGAATATTCTTTCCTCATTCATCCAACAGATGACACCTTGGCCAATAAGATGCCTCCATGTATATGGCCAATAAGATGCCTCCATGTATAGGGAAAAATCCACCCCATGGCTGGCGACCTCCTCCTACAAATACCTCCATCTCCACCAAATTTTGGTGAGCTTTTTGCTACGCATACAACTCTTTTAAGAGAAACTAACTTCAAGACTGAAGATAGAGGATTTTGCTACCACAAATACAAGTTTTCAAAGAATGCTAATATGTTACCCATTGTTTAAAAAATCCCTGCCTAGGCGCTAGGTGGCTGGTCATTGCCTCGATTAATGTCTAGGATTTGAAAATTAAGAAAAGGCTCCTAGACCTACTGAGGAGCCCGTCTAGACCGCCTAGGCACCCTCTAGCCCGCCAAGACCCACCTAAGTATTTGCCTAGGTTGCAACTCACTTAGACAAAAAATAGATAACTTTTATTTTGCAATTTATTGTTTTCACTAAATTGTAAGGGACTTGTTGAATACTTAAATGAACACACATTATATGCTTGTTTCCCATGTTTTCATTATGTTCCAATAGCTCATAATATATATGTCATTCTATTTTGCAGTTTATGATGAAATTATATATATTTGAAGTATAAATAGACACTTGTTTACATGAAATGTAATAGATATAATTAAATCTGCCTAGGCACCCGCCTAGGCGCTAGGCCTCAACCCGCTGCCCAACTAGCGCCTAACGTCTTTTAGAAGCTTGATGTTACCATTTAATCCAACGGTCAAATTGTTTTGGGTTTTGGGTGATTTTTGATAGAGATAATCTTTGAAAAAAGACCTAGATAATAGATTGTTGGATCGTTGAAATACAACATGGGGTCGTTGGTCTCACAAAAGATGTCTCAAATAAACTTATTTGAAGGATCCCTCAACAAAAGGGAATTATATATAGATATGACCAATTCACATATTTCATATTTAGAATACTTTGATGACTATAATATGCAATCTTACGTTGAAACTTAACAGTCGAGTTGCAACATCAATAAATTTGAAGAAGGATGCTGTTACAGGTTGGATGTAAGGGGTGGGGGCATCTCTCCAACTCCTTCAGAGGTTGCAGCAGTGGAAGCAGTCTCAGCAGGGAGAGAAGCCTGAGGAGTAGAGGCAGCAACAGTCTTGGCTTTCTTCTTTGGCCGAGGGATAGGGATCCCCGTGACCCCAGAAGCTAAGGGAGGCCTAGGAAGAGCTGTTCTGGTCCCAAATATGAATAACGATCATTGGTCATTCATGATGTTCACTAATAATATCTTATGTCTATGTTGTAACAAGACGTTAGCATTATAACAATTAAAGTTGATCCATTACCATTGTCATTAGTAATACAATATTAGTGTTCTTCTTCATTTGTAAGTGAGAGTTCTAAAATTTGACTATCGTGGACAGTAAGTTCAATACCACAATGTTGAGATAGGCTCATTATGTGACATAGCCTAAATACTTCACCCAATGTAAAATATCGTTGCAAAAAATTCAAGATAATTCATTGAATTTACTCTATAGTCTAAATTAATTCTTTAATTGTATTAAAACAACAGGACTGGTACCTTTCTTTTATTTTAATTTTTTTTGGGTAAAGGGTACCGTATAACTTTCGATTACGAAGTATACATATAGGTGCAAACATAATTCCTCATTTATGTGAAGAAGGTTCAGTTAAAAATTTTCAGTGAGGAAAAGTATATTTTCTTATGGAGGAGGCCCCAATTTTTTTTTTTTTTTTTAAACAAACGATATTATCTGCATTAAGAGTGTGAGAGAATAGGCTAAGCCTCATAAGGGGCTAACAATAATGTGGTTCAAATTCACCTTTAACGAGAATCGAACATAAGACCTCATATTTATAAGTGAAGAGAAATACTATTAAACTGTAGTACTAAGTGGCATAAGGCCCCTATTGTTAAGATACAGGTCTCTTCTTCGCTAATCTGTAACACTAAACACTAAAGTTTATTGTTCATGATGAGAATCTTTGAAAGAAAATTGAGGGCATGTTTGGTATCCATTTCGGATACCATTTTATTTAAAAAAATAAAATAAGGAATGGAGCTAAATTACTTATTACCGATTAAATTTCAAAACCAAAAATATAAAAAATAAAAAATAAAAAAAAAAGATCTAAAGTGATAGCAAACAGGCCTAAATTTCTCGATCACTTTGGGAACTAACCTTGACTATCTTTTAGCTCGTTGAAAGTTTTTTATTTTTTTATTTTTTTATTTTTATTTTTTTTATTTTAATATAAACGATATTTTTTTTTTGTCGAACGATAAATTTTGTTATATTAGTTAGCGACGGAATTCGAACTCATACCGTCATGCAAGTGATATTTTTACTCTATATTACTCTACGGGAAAAAAGAGAGTTTGAACTCGGAACGGAGTAGATTGAAGAAAAAAAAATTTAAACACTAAGACAATCCACCACTTGCGATGAAAGTCACTTCTAGCTAAACAATGAACTTCCTCACACACGATTTCATCTTTAATAGAGAGAGAGAGAGAGTTGTTTAAATTTATTTATGGAATGTGTGACACGTTCAACTTATACATATGTTGAGATGGAATGCGTTTTTGAATGAAGAGCTACTAATTCTATCAACTTAATTAGCAGAAGAAAGTGCATAAACACATACTGTACTCCTCGACAAAGGGAACACAAAATCCCTGTCCTTCTCTGTCTGAGAATTTGGCGGAACATTGTCAGTTACAACAAGTATCAACGCATGTAGGGCTGCATCGACCTATACCTTGGTTGCATACCTTAGCACCTAATCGTCTTTTAATCGGTTTCGACAGCCGTTCAATCCATTTCGACGGTCGTTCGATCGGTGTCAAAGGTTTTTCGATCGGTTTCGACGGTCGTTCAAGTTCGAGACCATTTGATTGTTGTTGTTGTTCGCATTTGTAATGGCATTTGCACGTTGGTGAATTAGACGATGTATTCCAAACCCAGTTGCTGAAAGGATAGAGAGATTCACAATTTGATTTGCAGCAAGGATTTTCACATTCACAACCGGCCAAATCATTAGTGCAATAGGATTCTCCCTTTACCAAGTCACCATTAAATGCTACAAAACCCATAAAAATGGATTAATCATTTTGTTTTTTAAACTAACGATAGAATATTTTACACTAAACCGTTAGAAATACTACTGAAGAGGAAATGAGAAAGACTAAAGAACCAAATTGCTCATTTGGTACACTTGATTGAATTGAAATGGATAACCGACCAGTGATAAATTATAAAATTATGGTCAGCTAGAGGATTAAACTTATTCATTCCAATCCTTCTTAAAATGAAATGACATTCGCTTCCATTGTCAAGACTCAATAACGTTTGGAATTTGAGAGGCCTCCATTTCAATCTAATCACGCGTACCAAACAAGCTCAAAGTGTTTACCTGTCGTCGACAATGTGAGGAGACAGAAATAAGTAGCTGGGGAGAGCTTGGCCATCTTGAAAGAAAAATAAAGTCTCTTCCTTTGCTTGTATTTTTTGTTATATGTTTTTAAAGAACAAAAGGACCAAAAATAGCATGGTGACATATTACGAAATCAAATCAAACAGGATATCTACAACCTTAAAAATAGATTTATAATTTATTTAATTCAATTACCTTTATGTTTGTTTGATTGCTTAGAATGGGATTAAACCACCCAAAATAGGTCTTTCTTGCTTAACCTAGAAAACTATTTTTTATTTTTTTATTTTATTTTTTAAATACAATGATATATTTTACACTAAGGGGACATGAGAGTTCGGCTAAGCTATACAATGAGTAACCTAATTTGGTATTGAATTCGTCAACCACGAGATTCGAACTAAAGGCCTTTGACTTACAAATAAAAATGAATATTACTAAACCGTAGTACTGTTGACACCCGATCTTCTTGATAGGCCATCAAATAGGAAACACCAGAGAACCTGGACCAATGGCCCACATCTCAGGACAGTACGCCTGCACACTTAAAGCCCATGGGCCTTGCTACTGCGTGGCCCATTTATGATGGAACAAAGCTTTTTGATACAGTAAAATACTTCCTCTTTGAGTTGTGATGTATTTTTAGTAGGACAACAGGGCATCTATGTCAAATAGCGAAAAACAAGTAATGCTAGAGAGAACACATTATTGGACCGCGTAAAGACCGCATTGTGTGATATATGGAGTCTACTTACAATAATCAAAACAATTTATTGCAACGGTCAATTAATGTAGTTACAATTCATCGCTCTCGTATTAAACAGCTTGAAAAAAAAAAGGGTACTTTCTTGCGGTGCAAAACATGACCATAACGCAGAGAGTATGCCACGAACCAAAGGAAACAAAAGCTGCAGCCAATTTAAAAGAAATGCAATCGTCTGTGCCTAACAAATGTGTTCAATGAACGTAAAGGACGATGTTAAGCACAAAGGTACCCAGAAACAAGGAGGTAAATTTTAACCAGTGCACCTCACCTCAACTGGTTTGTATATGTAATGCTTACCTCTGTAAGGTAACTTGGATTATACTTGTACGGTTTCTTTGATTAGCTTATAACCCAGTGAACCCAGATAATGCTCCTTGGTGTTTGTTTGGCCGGGTAGCAAATCCATCAAGGTCCAAACTCTATGTTAAAAGGGGCGTTGGTTAATAACTTTTGTTGTTGTCATTGAACTTGAAAGCCATCTACCAGAACTTTATACTTCATCTATTTTCTCCTTTGTTTTCTTCGACACTCAAAACAATCTGTACATGGAGATCTGTTTTTACTTGAATAACTTGCTTGCAGCTTGCTAGGTGAGACTTTCAGGTCTTCCACTAGTATGTGGCGAAGTTTATCGTTCTCCTCCATCAGCTCTTCAATGACTTGCTGGTGTTTCAATATCTGATGCATAGGCAATTTCAGTTTGCCAATTTTAATTTATATTAACAAATAAAGCAATGCTAACAAACGGAAATATTAAACATTACCATTTGAAGGATTTTGTTCTCCGACCTCAAGCGTCCAGCCTACATAAGTAAAATCAAGAATTAGATAATCACTTAACATATTAGCATATTAGGGATCAGATCAGTATGAAAAGTAAGAAATCATGGACACATACGTCAGTGGAGAGTTCATTTGAATTGTCCATCAAATGCATATATGCAATTGTATACTTTTTGAACTGCTTTTAGGCGGATAAGTAATTTCAATAGCACTTAGATTGTCATTAACTAAAAACTTCACAATAACCACATCTGCAAGAATTATTGTTGACCTAATCCCAACAACAGACTTATAACTGCAGGCACCCCCACCAAAGAAAATACGAAGAGAAAGTGCCCCTGGCCCCTTCTGTAAGGTTGCAAGAAAGAAGTTACTTCAGATAAATGTTTTTTCTTTTCTCGAAACTTTCTACTAACGGAGTCAAACCAAAGGGTATGCGGTAAAAGTCAAGAGAAACGTATCATTAATGCTCTGATGATTGGAAATTATAAATAATCCTCTAAGCAAGGAAATTGACAAATAAATATGTTTTATTTGTTACATACCCCTTCATTTGGTTCACTGTCCTCTCCCTTCAGAAGTGGACTCTGAAGAAAACTGCTGAGAACTTTTTCTGTTCGACTACCAAGAGGTGTATCAACCGGAGAACCAGTACCATTATTTCCATATCCAGGCAAACTTAGAGATGTATGGTCTGGTGGTTTTGTTGACAACGGCATGCTACTTCCCATTGAATTTTGGCTCGGGTCATTTACATTTCCCATGGCACTTTGCAAAGAACTTGGGAGGGCACCTTGACCAATGGCTAAATTGGGAGAAATTCCAAACTTCGTCATTATCTTTGTCATTCCTTGCTAAAGAATACAGAGTTATATATATCAGTAGTCTGTAAACGGCAACAACACCTGACCAGAGAAACTAATACTTACTACAAAATGAAACTGAATTTGTTGCAACACCCCTGGCTTCAGAGCAAGGCCTGCAATCAGCAGTCAATAATTCAGCTACTGAAAACAAATATTATTAAAATGTACAACTTACAGAGCACTGACATACAAGGTCAAAGGATTTGCTGCCAATTGAATTTTTAAAGAAGCCTATATGCATATTTAGGCCCAATGTCATTAAGTAAAGCCAAATTGTATGAATAACATATAAACTATAAAGTTATTAACATTTAATCACTGACAACATCTCCAGTAGTAGTCTAGAAAAAGATCATTCCATGCCATAATGTTCTTTCACTCTTTTTCTTTTTCCAATTTCACCAAATGCCAATCCAATAACTAAATTCGAAATAAATAATAATGATTTTTAAATTAACAAACACTCAAAAGGTATGGTACACACAAAAAAAGAATAAGTAGAGTTGAAGGGCTGCTGTGAAAGCCTTCAAACCAAAACATGCATGATAGTGTACTACTAACCTAGAACATGAAGCCATAAATGTCAAATTTGTTTACATTGCAAAATTTTCAAATACAAATTAGGTGACACATATCCTACAAAATTTTCTGATAGAAATTAGGTGACACGAAGACCAGCTATCAGAATGCATTACATGAACTCAAATTGCTTGACAACCATAGATTTCACCAGGAATTTGTGAACATTAGTCTCCATAATAGTGCATCAGAAATGGAAAAACATGAAACAGAACATATTACTGAATATCATTGAAACACATGAAATGACATACCAACTCCAAAACCATGACCAATACCAACTCCACATCCAATGCCCGCTTCAATGTTCTTGGCTCCCACCTTCCTCAACTGGAAAATGAGAAACCGGGATAGAGATTGGGGAAGTTTGTAAGTATACGACTCATTTGATCTTTTTCTTTTCATGGCAATGACAGGGATACTCAGAGAACCAAAAAAGACAAGAAAAGAGGAAGATATCTGACTTACAGCGTTGTTTACATGTCTGCTAGCACCAGATAATGCATCAGTGGCACCTCTTGTAGCACCCATGACTTGATTCAGTACTGGTATTGCACCTGGTACATAGTTTAAATCAATAGGAGTAAGCTAATATCTACAAGCATAACAACCATAGAAGAGAAAGTTGATTGTAGTATTGTCAATAGTATCTCTACATCAAAAGATGCATAACTACTTGCGTGACTTAAACACTCATCTAATATCAAACAGTTAAGTACTGAATTACATGGACTAAGACATGCTTGCAAAAACAAATTGTTTCTTACTCCTCTTATTCCTTGTTCTGCTTTTCACGCTAAGGGAAATAAAATATGTTAAAAAGGCTTGAAAATAAATGACATCTATAGGTATCCACGGACAGATAATCCTCATAGAATAAAAACACAAAAACATCTGTGTGAACCATTCACTAAATTTTCTAAGGATAAGTAAAAGCCAACAGTAGCAATATCAGCCTTCAATCATAAGTTGCAGAGATGAAAATTACTCTAGGGGCCAGCACTGAGTCTATATTATTTTCGTCTTTGTTTAATTCCCAATATAATTCGGAAGGGGATATGCCTACCTGAATTCAAAAAGGATTAAGGAAACGTACAAGTTTTCAGAAATTACATGCAATTCTAGTCCACCTATCTGATTAATGTTGACTTTCTAAGACAACCCTGGTTAGCTAGTCCAGAACAATCTTAAAATATGCCAGCTGCCTTTTCAAGGGCAAGGGGAGTCTTGTTTTAAAAGAACTAGTATTAGACAACTCAACATAAATTTTTTCCAGTAGATCATGGATACGGACTCAGTATTCTTCTAAACACAATCACCTATCTTGCCGTACCGGTTAAGCAAGGCAACTTTACCAGTCCACCGTTACTTACGCAAGAATTAAAAAAGTCTTATAACTAGTCATTACCAGGAATCAAAGTAGGCATTATCCCAAAAAGAAAAAGGAACCAAAGTAGGCAGGAATCAATCATACATATTATAAGCCGGTCCATGTAAAGGTTAGCAGTTCTACAATGGTAATGTAGTATTATAATTAGTCATTACCGTATAACTACCATATGCCCCTAAGCACCGTGCGAAACCCATTGCCTCACAGATTACCTAAAACTTTCTCGAGAACTCCATTGTTTTCAAAACAAAGCAATCATTATTTGATTGATCCCACTCGAAATTGAAGCAATTGTAATGGATGACAACCAAAAACTGGCTTCTATATTTCACCATACGAAATGCTAATAGCTTAGTAGTTAAACAATGGTGGCATAATTCATTTCTTTGAATGCAACCAAGTTCAACATTGAATTTATAGAGCAGAATAAAGTGATGTAATGGCCAGAGGGAGACTTAAACACAACTTCTCATTACACACTGATAAAGACAACTGTGCACAAATTCCTACATTTTCTCAGTAACCAAACAGACGCAATTTCTAAAAACAATCAACAATTGCAATGACAGAGAAATTGGGAAGTAATACAGGTTTCTTAGCAACTTGTGTCTGATGGGTTTCACCATTTCTGGGTTTGAAGAGCCGCCCCAAGTCCATCTTCCATATAAAATTAGATTTTAGAGAGAGAAAGCTGTACGAGAGAGAGAGAGAGTACCTAGATTTATGGGGCGGCCAACACCGATACCAACACCGCAGCCTATGCCAAAGCCTGTAAATACTTGACCCACTTTCAAGGTAAACGGATTCTGGATTCGGATTCCCCCACTTGGCCTTCTCTCATTGGTCACCACCACCACGCCACTCTTGCTACTGTTGCTGCCCCCCTCCATTCCTCAACAAGCTTCTCTATCCCTTTTCAAAAGCCGAAGCGCTCTCTCTCCTCAAAAGCTAAGGCCTCGCGCTTCTCTCTCTCGTTTTATTTTTTCAGATAATTCCCACCTTGCTTGCTCTGAAGTGCAAGTCGGAAATCATTAGGCACAAGGAGGCAAAGTGATGGGGTCTGCTTCTCTGCTTACCAGAAAATGTGTAAACTTAGGCCAGCAATCGGCTCCCAAAAGAAACACGCCGCTTGGCAGTGTTTTTCAGAGTCTTGACATGGTTAAATTACCAAAACTACCCTTAACTTTATGTCTTCCTTTTTCTTGTCGAATTATGCCTTCTTTAATCGGGCTCGATACTTTGATCAAAGATTTCCGAATTATATCTTAGAGTATTATTCTTCTCTCATAAAAGATTAAGGATCTTTTGTTGTCCACTCATATGCTTATATTAAGAAAGTTGAGGTTCCTTCTTGTAGTCCATTCATGTGCTTATGTTAACATAAGTTGAGGTTCCTTGTTATACACTCATATGCCTATGTTAACAAAATTAAAGTTTTGGATCTGTGATGTTTTGGAGATTCACAAATTTCGTCTTTTATGTTTCAAATTAATCCTTCATGGTTGTTCTACACCTCAATTTGGCATTTGTTGTCCAAATTCGCTAAAAACTCTGTTAGTATATTGATGTAAATCTGTGTAGGACCAGAACTCCACTTATTTGTTACATGTTGATTAACAACTCATATCTTTTTTCTTTTTCTTTTTTTTTGTCAAAAAAAAAAAAAAAACTCACATCCATTACTAAGGAATTTTCATCAAAAGTTTGGACAAAGTTTCTTCTTTTTTTTTTTTCTTTCGAAAAACAACTCTTTTCGAGTAACTCACGTCTAGTACTGCTTAGAAAATAGTTGAACAAGAAGGGAAGGGTTTTCCCTTGATCAACAAGGAAAGGACTCGGCCGGGAGCTCTATATAAACTAACCATATAGTGTCTTCTAGTGTTATAGAAAGACAAAATTATTCAAAGAGCCAGCAACGTTCTTCTATATCTTTGCCACTCTGGATTATTCATCTTGCATCCATCGTTTAATTATTTATGATTTAAGGGTTTATTGATTTCATAATGTTGCTCTTATATTTTAGCATGAAACCTTCGTATCCTTCAGTTTAACAGTGTCAACTGTC
This sequence comes from Pyrus x bretschneideri, assembly GCF_019419815.1. Lineage (NCBI taxonomy): Eukaryota > Viridiplantae > Streptophyta > Magnoliopsida > Rosales > Rosaceae > Pyrus > Pyrus x bretschneideri. The sequence goes on from NW_025999657.1 coordinate 2,092,934, forward strand.
AAGCCATGACAAAGTGCTTGACATCAAAACCATGATTTAGGAAGGCCAACTTGTACCCAAGCTTATATCCACTGACCACCTAACTCTATTTTCCAATGGCAAACTACTTGAAGATCACCGCAAACTTAAATTCTATGGAATCAATTCAAACTCCACCATTCGATACACTGTTGACCTTGCTCACCACCACAAACAGTTACTCGCCAAGTGCAGAATCCCTATTAAACTGCCAACACACGATTGGGCCTCCATCGTCCTCACATACCAACTTCAGTCCTGACCAAATTGACGAGGACCGTCGTGAGTAGGTAGTAATTTTTGTTTGTTTTTGTTTTTTGTTTCGTTTTTGTTTTTGTTTTTGTTTTCGTTTTTGTTTTTTGTGTTTGTGTTTGTTTTGTTTTTGTGCATGTTTGATTTTGCTCATAACTATTTTATGGTTTTTAGTTTCAGTTTTGAGGTTGCGGACTCTTGGTTGAATTATGATCTATATAATTCTTATGGAGATGGAGGCAGTGACGGTGTGACAACCCGTCCCTAATTTTCCATGTAATTTCCTTTCCGAGTGTGGGAAATGACGTTTATGCCCTTATTGGCAAAGTGAAACTTGACGTGGACGTAGTTATTCGGCTTTTAATTTATTTTTCTATTATCGTAATTAAATAGTACTCGTTGTTATGAATGCGTGAGCGCAAGTTAGACCCGAATCGGATTTGTAACGAAAAAGTTATGCTTAATTAAAGTGTGTTAATTATTTAGTGTTAGAACTACTATTTTTGATAAGGAGATAGATTTCATGTACCTTGAATTATACAAAAAATCTTATCATTTTTCTCTTTTAAAAGTTGGTCCCGTGACCATACCTCACCACCAATTATTTCACTTCCCACTTTTTCACCCAATCAAAAATCTCTCTTCTTTTTTACCAATCAAAAACTCTCTTGTCTTTCTCTCTCTTCTTCTTCTTTCCCTCACGCCAGGTCTCCATTCTCTCTGCATCAACTAAGACCCATCATCAAATCTCACAGATTGAACCTCAAACCACCACCATCGTACTCCTCTCATCCTTACGAGTCCATCTGTACAAACCGATCCTAAAATGGTTGAGTTTTGAGCTTCCAACTCGGAGCAACTTGGAGCTGGTGGAATCTCTGATGATTTCTAGTTCTTGTTACAAGGTTTTGGGAGATTTGGAAGCACCTACTCAACTCCCCGTGGCCACTAACCTAAGTTGGAAGTCAATCTAACATGTAGAAGCACAGTTTTGGGACATTGGAATTAGGGCCGAGAGTTTTGAGATAATTTTAGTCCATTTCCGTCCACCTTTTGGACTTTTAAGAGGTATAAACTTGGTCTCCTCTTCCTGAGCTTCATTTCCATATAAAGTACATCGAAAATGGTTGAGAATTGAGAAAGTTATGAAGTTTTAAAAAATTTCCAGAAATCCGACGACTTTTTCCAGAATCCGGTGAACCAGACGGTGGCCACGGCGGCAGCGAGTGGTTGTCATGCAGAAGTCCGTGACTTCGTGTAGAATGTTTTCGTATATTTAAACACTTCGTTTGAGCAAACTATGGAGGATTTTCTTAGCCTTTTAGTATATGTCCTAATTAATTAATTACTATAGTTGTTTCACATATAAGAGAGAATTACCCCGAGGAGGTACATGGACAAGCAAGGCTAGAAGGTTACGATTCGACAATGTATCAGTGAGTGGGCATTTGTTTTTATATATTATATATAAAGTTTTATAGTTTCAACAAATGCTTTTGGATTGATTTTAGGGAACTTTAACGAAAAGCTCCCGGTACTATTTACTTTAACGAAAAATCACATTTTTACACTAAAAAATCAATCATGGTACTATTCACTTTACCATTTATTTTGTCCTTATCGTTAAAACTCAAAGTTTTCAAGCCCTTTTCATTAGTTTTCCTTTGATTTTATGCCTATCATGCCATGTTTTATTTAATTTTAAAAATATCATTATATTGTTGAGATTTATATATTGTCATGGCATGTTCATATATATTACACCTACTCATCATGCATTCTTGCACCAGTGTAGTACTCGCCTAGGGCCAGGGCCAAGGTTCACGTGTATGCTCACATCACACCACACGCTCACCTTGGATCCATTGTAGGTGCCAATCTTCGTTTGCGTCTGCATTCCTCCTAGGCTGCGCAACTGGTTTGGTCTGTACAAGATCAGTAGAGTAGGCGATAAAGGGTAGTTACACCTCACCACCATGAACGACAAAGAGATGGCGGTCATGATCGAATTGTTTGGCCTTGGATAAAATGGTGACTTTACAGGGAAAAACGGCTACCATAGAGCTCACCTCATTCGGGTCCCTAGTGAGGAATTTCATCCTCATTCCTCTCACCAGATTGATATGAAGGTTTGGCACTTGATTTGGAATGCAAAAGTGATCCCAAAGATATCTAATTTTCTGTGGAGGGCAACATCTACTTATTTACCAACCAGGTCGACGCTTGCTCATCCACACCTCACTACCAACCTTATTTCCTATTTGTAATTCACAAGAAGAAACAATTGAACACATGCTACTGCTTTGCTCATGGACATTGCCGGTATGGTTTGGGTCTCAAATTGGTTATCGCCCTTGCGCTCAAAGAATTTCTTCATTTGACAAATGGCTTCTTGACATGATTAATACTACTCATCCTGATGCTCGTGACCATCGTGCCATTATTATTGGTATTACCTGCTTGGAAATATGGAAAGAACACTGCAGTGCTTTTTTTCATGCTAGGAATCCTAACCCTGTCCTGGTGAACTAGAGGTGCTTTGTTTCGATACAAGAAATGGTGAATTACAGGTGTACGATGGTGCTTTCTCGAATGGTCAATACAAACAGAAATCGGGTTATAGTTTGGAATCATCCATCTCATCCAATGATTAAGGTGAATGTTGATGGGGCGTTGAAGGCAACCTCTAGGGAGTCGGATGTTGGTGTGATATTGAGAGATTCTTGGGGGTCTTCACTTGGAGGTGAATTTTTTCACTTATCTCGTGCATCAACTGAGGAGGTGGAGGCGAAAGATGTCTTGGAGGGAGTTAAGTTGGCAAAAAGACATAACCTCGTTGATGTTGTGATTGAGAGTGAGTGTAAGAATGTTACTGATTGAATCATAAGAATTTCTCCAAAGGTCTCTGGAGAATTTTTCCAATATTGGAGGAAATTAGGAGACAAGCTTCTTCCTTTTCTTCCATTCATTGGAGTTGGATCCTGCTGTCGGCAAACAAAGCAGCTCATGCCGCTGCTAATTTGGCGCTATAGAGGGTGTGCACTTCTAATTGGGCTTCATCGCCTCCCCCCTCTCTTGTCATGGTCTTGTCTAAGGCTAGTCTTCCATGTCCCCCTCTCATGTAATTTCCAGGTCAGGATGGAATAGCTCTCCTTTCTTGATTGTGGATTTTTTAGGAAGCCTTTTTGGCTTGATAATTGGGTTATTACCTTCTGGAACTCTATTAGTTCATGCCTTGTAATAGCTCAGGTTATCATCTCCTATTAAGGAGTCTGCTTGTCCTCAGTTTATCTTGCCTTTGGCATCTACACCAACACCTACTCAATGTATCGCGATGTCAAGAAATGACACAAAGCTATATTCAGCATGGTTACCCAAAGTAAGGATGAAAGTCTTAGGGCTTGAAGCGATTCTGTGCGAAATTAGCTGAAGCAGAGAAGCCTGACGACATGCTTGCCATCATTGATTTCAAAAGTCAAACAAGAAGTAATATGACCATGCCACCCTGGCGGAATGCTTTGATGTAGCAAATGACCTCATTGATTAGGATGACAAAAATATGAGGAAGGCTCGTGATCTAGACCCCAACAAGAAGCTTGGGCGGAAAAAGGAAGACTACAACACTCCGCCTCCCCATCTCTGTCAAACAACATGAGAGGACTAAAAGACAAACCAACTCTGCCTAGACCAAGAAGTACATAGACTTGAACACTACCATCAACAACATCCTTCACATCACCAAGGACAAGCTCTTCCTTAAGCTGCCAAAACCACTCCCTGAGCTTCTGCCCAAGAAAAAGCCAAACAAATACTGTTTATTCCATTAGTGCACCAGCCATACAACTCGTGGGAAGCCGGTTGGCGCTGATGTTGAGGTACAGCTATAGAGAGGATCACGAGGGGAATCCAACTGGTTAGATGCACCGGCTATACAACTCGGGGGGAAATCAAATGGTCAAATGTTGGTTGCAGCAATGCGGGTGGAAGTCGACTGATGTTGATGTTAGGGCGTAGCCACGGAATGAATCGCGATGCTGGTCAGGCCGATTAAACTTTTTTTTTTCTTTTTTCTTTTTTGAGAATTAGGTTGTTCTTCCTAATTCAGTCAAAAGCCATTACATCTCTAGCATTTCTACCAACAGAAGTGTCATTGGATTAAATTAAGGTATTGTGAGCATTTTCTAAATTTTCTTAGCGTCTTTGGCAGGTAGAGCGCGATGTCATCTTCAAAGAAAGCTGTGAGCTGCATCAAGGTTCCATAGTACATGCAGGGAGAAAATCTTATCTGAAGTAGGGAAATTTGATCTGAAGCTGCCGAGGCTAGATGAAAAAACTTTCAAGGCTTACCTGAAACACAATGATGCTGCTTTCCCCCTGGACTTTGTCATGATGCTTGTAAAGGACTATATATCTCATCCTTTTTCAGAACTCTTTAGACTTCAAGCTTCCAATTGCAAGGTTAATCAAGAATGTGTTCTGCGCAATGGGGTGTGCGCATGCTCAACAATCATTTCTGACCATCGGCCTGCATTCTTCTTTTGGACTGGCAAAGTAGGCAGGCCTGAGCATCGGCATGCTGTTTGCAAGGTGCGTGGGCATGGTGATTGGCGTGTTAAAAGGAGCACGAAACTTAAAGAATGATGTCGAGTTATTAAGAGTGATGACATCGTAAGTCCAAGTATGAAAAGTGGTGCATATGTCTCTAAGTGCTTCGGAAGATCTTCGTAGATGTGGATGGTTAGGGAATCATGTGCGCCATGAAGTTTGATGGCCCGCCTACAACCTGTATAAGCAAGAAGGTGTTCTGATGTGGCCATCCCAAAGATCAGTAGGAACGTAGGAAGGTAATGAGTTGTCACGTCTGCGGTTTCGTGTTGAGTCTGCACTTGTTAATCTTCATGCTCTACTTCCTAAGTTATCCACCTTGTGTTGGCATAATGATGCTAATTGATGATCATCTTTCCTTTACTTCGCAGATACATCACTTGTTAGAAGAATTAAGCTACCAAGTTAAATCTTTGATTGGTTCTCAATTTAGCTTTGTTAAGTGTAAGGCTAAAGAAGAGTCGAGAAGCAATCTCGATGGTGTCCCAACAGTCAAGGAGGACAGTGATGCACAACAACTGAATTTTCAAGTCAGCAAGTTGCGGTCCTTATGGTAGGCTAGGTTTTAGTGGTGAGAAGGACTTGGTTGACAACAGAGAGGTCTATATCTGCGTCTGCAAAGCATTCCATACCTTGGGGAAGGTCTTAGGAAGCAGTGGTCAGTGCTAGCATGGAAAAGAGCAAGAAGAAGGTGAGGCCGCTTCTGCAGGGAGGGAAGAATCTGCCTTGGCTACTGTTCTTACTTCAGTAGCCCACTGCCTCATTTAGGTGGAAAGTTCGACAAAATATGTAGTCTTCCTCGTTTTGAGTCATGCGATATTGACTTGGAATCTACTTATTGAGGTGGAAAGTTTGACAAAATATGTAGTCTTCCTCGTCCACTGCCCCAACATCTGATCAAATGAAGGCATTTAAAGGAAATATGCCAGCATTGTTGGTTGCGCTTGGTGCAGTCCGTAGTGTGGCAACTGATGAGCTTGATGACGATTGCAATGAGGAGATGCATACTAAGGAATACTACTTCAGAATCTAAGACCTTGAGAAAATTCAAAGTCTGCTCAAAGGTATGTAAGCTGAACTTGGTCTACCAACTGTATCAATTGACAGTTCGTCATGAATATTTTTACTTGAACTCACACCGCTGATTTGTTTCATACAATTGAATGCATAAATGATCTCTTAGACGAATGAAATTTTTGTTTGGATGATTTTGAAATAAAAATTACGAAACTAAACACTTCTAATTATAAAACTTTAAGGTAAAATGCGTTATTCGCAGGAGATGACATATGCGCATTCTTCCTCCGTAGGATATGAAAAACTTATCCATAATAAAAGAACGTTCAATAACAAAAATGACTCCACAAATACAACCGAAACCAAACATATAAAGACTTCTATAATTAAACAACCTAATATCAGCAAATAATAGCTGCAACGATTAACTTATCAAATATGTACAGGTAGATAACAATTTTAGTTTAAAGATATGGTAGAAAATTGAGTAAAGGATGAACCACACAAACCATCTTTATTAACATGAATACATATAGGCACTCGATTGCTCATATTTAGTTGGTTAAGAACATTCACCTTTATACCTAACGTGGTTTTCCCTCCGCAATATCGCATGCATCAACAAAGAAAATATCAATACATAGCTAAAGTGTCCGATCAAGTTATTTATTCAAATCTTCAAACTCTCTATGTAGGATTTTTCTTCTTTGGAGGAGAGAAACTTGATATATTCATCTAAGCTACTTGCCTTGTAACTTTTGGGATGCTGCTCATCAATGAGCTCCATGGCAGGCTCCATTATCTCTTCCATGGGTAGGCTAAGAAAGCTACCTATAGAAATCCTATTCCTTTCAGGGTTTGGAACCACCCTGTGGAAAACACTCTTGTACAACCCGTTGCTGAGTATTTCGAGATGATTCCCTACTAGAACCTTAAGGGTAGCGTCGGTTGCCGGAACAGACTTCCAAGCATTATTGTCTGCGAAATCCATAATCTCAAGCCCCGACGTACTTTCGAGAATGATGGTGATGATACTGTGGTCTGTATGTGACGATGTTCCGAGTATACTGCTAGATGAGGAGCACCTAGGATATCGGCTGCCTACTATCATTTGCATTCCTTGCCCCAGGCTGCTCCTCAAGTAGGTTGGACCGAGGCCTAAGCTCTCTACTATGGCTCCAATTATATCGATGCTTAATCTCTTTACTTCCGCTGCATACCTTCCCAAATTTTCTCTAACAAAATAATATCAAGTTAATTCCTAACTGAAATGTGAAAACAATAATTTAATTTTGGACATAAGCATAATACCAACTAAACAACGATATCATTGTGTTCAAAACACACATTAATAAATAGGAAAAACAAAACAATACGAAGGGACTTGGTCCTTGATTATTTTAACTTCTTAGCACTATAATTTCACTTTGTTAGGTAGAAATATTGAGTTCAAATCTATGAATCGAGATCCTCTCTAGATATCGTAGTCTCGAGCAGATAGATTGAGTAATCCTCTAGACCCTCATTTCAAATCTTATGCCCCAGTAGTCATTCCTACTGGCCCACCTCACAAAAATCAAGGGTATGGATTACGCAATTTGTTGGTTTCAGACTGTGAGATCAGGAGAGGATCTGAATTCAAGATCTATGATGACTTTCGTGAAATAAAAAATTAAAAAGAATTATGGGGACCCGATTACAAACAAATTGTGACTATGAAGGCAAAAATTGTAAATGAATTCGTGAAAATATAAAAAAAGAAATAGTACAAAAGAATCCAAATTAACATTGCCCCCATTATTTGGTGATCACACTCATTAGAACTTTGAAGAAAGATTTTAATTACCTGAATTCTGTGGGATTATGAGGCCATAAATCAATCCAATTTTCAATAGGGTTGGCATAAAGTTTGATAAAGTCCCTCGAATTAGTCACAAATCTTACTGGCTTGCTTATATCATCAGACGAGAATAGCTTCTTCTGATCCATTGGCAAATCAAAGAAGTTTGACAACGAGCCAAGAGCATTTTCAGTGACTGTTTTGCTTATTCCATGATTGATAACCTAGAAAGTACAACGCTAAATATACTATCTGGGGTAACAATTTAAGAACAACCGGGAAATCAACATGCAATTTTTGTTTTGGTTACCTGAAAAAACCCCATTTCTTGGCAAGCACGGTGAATACTTCTGACCAATACCGACCTTGTGTGAGAGTCCTGGTGCAGCTGGCTAACATCAATAGTGGTCACTTGCGAAGGATGCAAAATTGGCACCAAAATCTTCATCTTTTCCTCCATAAGTTGCAGTTTAGCTAGCTGATGAGAGAGATCTACAGAGTTTGGAAGACTGAAACAAGTAAAGATTAAACCCAGAAAATATATTATATACTTTTCTGTGGACATTGACTACTACATAAACTACTGTATACAGCACCAAGGGCACATCCGAATGTATATAGAATTCAAAGAATCATATGCATCTACTTGGATTACGATTGATTAATTTTCCTTTCTAACCTCTATGTCCAAAGGTCGTGCTCTTCCAGTCTTGTACCGACATTTCGTAGCGTCTACATATGATTAACTACTTTATAAGGAAAGAGCATAACTTCATATATCCATGTGATACTTACCAGAATCAGAACCCTTTGCATTCGAAAATTGACAAAATATGTTGCATTGTATAATCCAGAATGAATAGTTCCATACGGAAAGACTGGGCTTTTTATGATAAAGTATTACATATATCATATTGTGTAAGTTTTAAAGATGCAAGTTAGGAATAATATCAGTGACTATGGGTCACAAAAATAGCTATATTCACACCAATCATTATGGTGAGAAGCAAGGTAAGACAGTAAACTCAGTAATTCGGCCAAGGTAAGGCAGAAATTAACTTGATTTGGGATAGAACCGGACATGGTTACAATAAAGAAGTAGAAAATTACTCAACCGATTAAGATATGTGAGAGAGAATTGCAAATCCCTACTCGGAAGAAGTCGTTTACAAATCTCTCATACATGTTTTCCAATGTTAATGAAGAACCTTTGGTACTTGATAACTTGATCTCAATCTCTTGGTACTTGAAAATCTTTTATCCATAATTTTATTTTATTTTATTTTTTATTTTTTTGTTTTTGTTTTTTTCTGTGGTGGGTTCAGACGTTCACCTTAGTGGTGGCATTTCACCTTTCACCCTAATTCGTACGTTCTTTTTAGTGGTGGATTCCTCTCCACTAATCGAGATTTTTCCAATTCTGAAAGGAACGTGATTCGTTGTCCTTATCAGTAATCTAAATTTTGAGATTCGTTGCAAGTAGACATTATATGTATTAATCTCTTCCTCAAATTTCAAGTATTAATCTCTTTGATTTTGTGTGAGATACACGCACATCCGACAAGCACATCCGACAAACTCATTACAATAGATAGCGTTTTACGCAGTTGAGGTAAGTATTCATGCTTTGAACTCTGGTGTGTGTTCAATCATCACTGATTCTTCTTTCCCTAACTACTAACTGTTTAACTTACTAACCCTATCATTTATATAAAAAATAAAAATAAAAAATAAAAAATATGCCCCTTACCACCAAAGTTCAATGATCAAGAACTTTTAATTCAAACTTTACCAGAAATCGAGGCTTTTCTGCTGAGAAAAAGAAGCAAATGCAAAAAAAAATATTTGAACTTTCATAAACTGTTCGCCATCGATGACGTCAACTGAAGTGTCCCTATTCAGTGAATGTTGCTATATGTCATCGATATTTGGTAGATTTTCTTGATATAGTCTATATTAGCAATTCAGCCCGCGCGATGCTGTGAGTTTTGAAACCGTGTTTAACATGCGGAATATATTAAAATCTATTTACATTTATATCCAAATCTATTTACATCCTTATGTTCAATAAGGTAAAAAATACGTGTTTGTAGAATGGATTTTGAGTTATATACTGAGCTCTATTGAGTCCTCTTGCCATCCAAGGATGTGAGTTCATTGGTGAAACCACATGGATCATTACCACAAATTATCTATTCTAAAACTAGGGAGCAATTGACTGTTCATTGGGCTACAGTCAATTGTTTGCCCCTCGATTTCACGCTATTTACAACAAAAATCATCAGATCTGAGCTGGGTTGGAAAGGTAATTCCCAAAAGTTAGGGGGTAATTTTGTCCGTAGGATTGAGCCGAATTTCACTTTATTTACAAAATTGCCACCGCCTTTTCTTTCCCTCTTTCTCTCTCCCTGCTCTCTCGATAACCATCCATCAAATCCCCCGTTCTTCCCTTTTCTCACTCTGTAACCCTAGCACCGTTTCTCTCTCATTTCTCTCAAATTCGAGACTTCTCTCTCCATTCTCTCAACCTAGCCCCAGCGCTGCTCACCCCATTCCTCTTCATAATCTCAGTTAAATCCATCGTCATGGGACCTTCTTCCTCAGACCTTCATGTGTACGTTACCTTTTCATCTAAATTAGGATCAGGGTTCTGAAATTAATTTCCCCCCAATTTTCCCTCTCTCTTTGCAATGGAAGAACATCCATCGTCTTCCTCATCTTCTTCTTCTGCTGCTGCTTCGACCAGTAGGAATACTTCAGGCGGTGCTGCTGTTGCTGCCACTGCCGCTATGACGTTTGAGAGCTTCGCAGGTTCGGGAGGAGGACGATGACAATCAGTGCTACCAACACACCCATTTCTGGCATCCGGAGCTGGAGCAAAACCACGAAATCGGCACTTCGTACGGTGGTAATATGCCGATGAGGTGTCAACATGATTACAGATGACACGTGGCGTGGTCCTGCATCATCGTCCTCCTCACCTTCTGGTTCTTCGGTTTGTATCCAATTGTCAGATTATATTTTGGAATTTTGATGGCAATTCATTATTTGATTATCCATAATTTGATGGTAGTTGGATGTTCTGCAACATAACCCATTTTTTTGCTCTCTATAAAAGTTGTTTTCGTTCTAATTTTACCATTTTCTATTTTTTACTTATAGGCCTGCTGCTTTTGCGGTGAGGAATTCGAAGGATATGTGCTTCTGAGCAATTCCTAGGCACTAATCACTCACCATATCCTTTTCCACTTACTGGGATTTTCTTAGTTTGAACTATTTTCTTCAGTTTAATTCAAAACTTAATAGTTATTTAAAGTGTTTTATCCAGTTTTTACAATTACTCTCATAAATTGTACCTGATTTGTGGTTCGGTAGGATTGAGGTGATGGGGACGATTCGTGAGGTTGCAGCCATAAGATATAGGGCCTACGCGCGGGGTTTAGGGGTTTCACGGGGGGAGAGTTCCAGAGGGAGGGGGTGCACACGTGAATTGCAGAGGGAGAGGGAGAAGGAGAAAGAGGGGGAGTAGGGTTGCTGATTTGCTATATTCAAGTTCTTTATTTATTTATTTATTTATTTATTTATTTATTTTTGTTTTTTGTGACAGGTTGAGAATGTGAAAGCTTTGCTGGAGGTGGAGGTGAGAAGTTTAATTTAATTCATGATTTATTGTTGTTGTTGTTTTTTTTTTTTTAACTTTATTTTTGTGGGATTGTGCTGTTCTGGGGAAACAATATTAAATTGAAGTAAAGTTTAGATATTTCTGTAATTGGGATTTAGAGTAAGAGATGAAGAACTGAAAGTGATTGCAAAATTAAAAGCTTAGAACTTTTTTGATTCTCTCATAAGAAAGGATCTCCTCTTTGGCTTTCTGGGCCAAGTCATCGAAGCTCTCTCTGTAAGTAATTTCTCACCATTTTCATCATATTTACCCCCGTCGTAGTAAAATCGGATTTCTTTGGTTAAATTGATTGCGCCAATCAGTTCATTTGCTTTCAATTTCTTAGTTCTCTGCTTGGTTGCTGGGAAAGTGTAGGAAAAATGATTTAAATTTACTTCCTTTTATGTTTTCGACTTCAATCTTCGTAGTAATTGTACCTAAATGAGCTGACTATTGTTACAGTTTTTGTGGAATTCCATCTTCTTTCTGTTATCTGATTGATCTAATTGATTTAAAATGTATATAAAAAGTGACTTGATTTTGTTTTTTGCTCTGTTGACTTCTGATTCTAAACTGTTTAATTGGATTCATTATCAAAAAAGCTGATTTTTTTAAATATTTATTTATTATTATTTTTTTTTAAAGAAAAATGATTCATGAATGCACAATGTTGATAGGTTTTTATTGCCCATCTCAAAGACTGATAAACTCACTTTTGGGGGAACATACATGCCTAGCATTTTTTTCCTGTGCTGATTTGAGCTGCAAATGTACGAGGGTTGGTCTGAATTGACGATCATAGATTTTGCGTATGCAAATGTATACTAATTTAGGATCTTGAGCATTGTGGTGGTATGATCTCATGATAAAATGTCCAAGAATATATGATTTTTTTTCTTCTTTTGATTCAGTATCATGGCTCAGTTGCAAAGCACTAAACATTGTAGTTAAATACTTGCATGCTAATGGTTTGGTGTAATGGTAACTCATTTAGAGAGAGAAAGTGGCAGCAGTAGTGGGGAAGGAAGAAGGACTATTCATGTTTCTGTTATCATTTTTGCCATTCGAAGCTCTGGGGTTTGGCTTTGGCTCTGTTAGCTGTTGAGGTAATTATTAATTGTAATTTTTTTTTTCAGTATTCGGTGAGTTTGATCATATGGGTTTGACCATTATAAACAGGTTCACTTTTTAGGGTGGGTAATTTTGTGGTTTGAAAATTATGTGTTAGAAGTGTGTAAGTTTGGGCTTAGAAATGGGTTTTCTGTTAAAATTTCATTTTTGTGATTTTGGGGGTTTTGTTTCAAGCAATCTCATCCTTTTAATTAGACTTATTCCAAATTTTATTGGTGGGTGTTGGGTGCTTTTGAATTTGGTGAAATTTGTGATTTTTCAGTGCTTCAATGGTGTTTTGGAATGATTGGTATTTTGGTGACAAATGCAACTAATTATGTGGATCTTAATTTGATGATTCATTTCTTTCACTCAGTGTGTCAGGAAATGAGTTCAACCATGGATTCATATACATTGAAGTCCACATCAAATTTGTCTGCTCTCTGACCTGATTGAGTGAGGGAGGAGGGATACAGCGCAGAGAGAATATGACGGAAATTGAGGAGGAAGCCCAAGCTTTCAGAGAGTTAGTGAGATCTGAAGCCCATGCCTGGATGAACTGATTTAATTTGAGCACACAGAGCTCTAATCTGGTGTTCAAAAATAAGGCGGAGGCCACAAAGTTCTCAAATCCAAGATGAAAAGGTATAATCCAAGCCTCTGCAACTATTTGTCTCCTTGATATATATATATGCCATTAATTGTTAAAACAATATCTTCGTATGATTTTTTTTTTTAAGTTTATATTTTTGGTCTGCGTCTATTCCCTCTACTCTCATCCCTCTCCTCCACCACACCTCCTCCCCCCCCCTTCCCCCCCAGAGGCGCGCATCCCATCTTTGTCGTTGTCCATATTCTTCTCTGTGAATCAATGCCAATGTTTAATTTTCATGGGAGGTGCAAAAAAAATTTGGACTTTTTGTGATCCCACAACCCCACCCCCACATATAATTGGCTTTAAAGGGTTCTGGGTTCTGTAGATTTTGTTCATTATTTCAAAGTATTATTATTTTTTTCAGAAATTTGAAAGATTGTTTCAAACATTGATATATAAAAGCAGTGCAGTTTGGCATATCAAATCAACCTGCTGCTTTCTTGGGACTCTAATTCTTAGGTGAGTTCTTCTGTTTCTCATTTTATTGATGCTTTTTGGTTTTCCTTTCATCTAGGTTCTGTAATTTTCATATAGTTTTTTGTTCTTTTGATGCATTTGCTGCTATGATCTTCTAACTGCTGAAGTTTCTTCAGTCTGGTATGTCATTTTAACGGTTGGAATTCCACAATTTGATTAGTTTTGATAATTTCAGAAAGAAGAAGAAGGCCCTGTGTCCAAGTTTTAAAAGGCACACTTTGTAATGCTTCAAAATTTCATGCTTTTTTCAGGAATTCAGACAGGCAGGATGCGGATACTTCTGACTTTATTGAGGTTAGTGAATTATGTTGTTTCTCCACGGGGTGCAGTTTTATTGTTACACTTTGTAAAGCTTCAAAATTTTATGTTTTTTTTAGGAATTTAGTAGTCCCCATCATCATCAGTTTGTCTGCTATTGCAGTTAGAGAAGCATTCCACAGAAGAAGGCGGGGTTACACCTTCAGTTTATTCGTGCAAAGAACCAGTATGTCCAAAAATATATGTTACTCGATTCTTAAAAACTTTATGGCATGACAAAATAAATTTACAAATTGCTAATTTTTCTGTTTTGTATAAAATCTTTGTTCACTCTACCTGAATAGGTACACATGTTAAGTTTTCTTTCATCTTATCTTTGGCACAGAAAGCACCATCAAAATTTAAACTTTTTTTTTTTTCATTCGGCTGTTGAGGAAGGGATTGTTGTTGGTGGATGAAACCTTTAGGTAATTATCTGTTGCTTATTGAACTCCCCCAATCATGAGTTTTGACTCGGAAGAAGATTTTGATGATGACAGATACTGAATTAAATTTTGGCTCAAATTGTATTGAAAATTGCAGTTCGGAGCAATTTTTATGAGGAAGAAGGATGAGTCCCAAACATATGTATGAATTTAGTCAATTTCTACATGCTCCATTCAGTAGATGAATTGTAAACATATGAATTTCAAGCACCTGAATTGAATAGATGCTTTTAATTCTTCTCTCATCTAAACCTTAGATTTTTCTGCAATTTTATTTCTATGTTGTTTATATCATTGTTGTTTGAATATATGGTTAAACTTATTTCATTAATTCTTGATGCCGTGTGTTGATAATCCTGGAAAGGTAGGGGTGCGATGGTCGTTTTAGTCTGTAGGGTTTCGAACGGATTGGGTGGGTTAGGGAGACTTTCATTTCCTTTCTTTCTATGAGCTGCAGAGGGACTCGGTGAAAGCATGCCGTCAGGAGAGAGAGCAGGAGGGATAGAGATAGGGATTTGGTGAGAGGAAGGCATGCGGCTTGCAGAGAGGAGGAGGGGAGAGAGAGGGGGAGGAAGGAAGAGTGAGAGCGATAGGGATTTGGTAAGGGGAAGAAATACGACTTGCAGGTAGACAGAGTCATAGGGGTGTACGATTCAAGAGAGAGAGAGAGGAGATTGAGTCGTTGCATCACTCTCACTACCTGCACTCTTGAGCCATGAAGGCCTGAGATTGAGGACAAAGGCCATGGTTGCACAGAATGACTGAGATTTGAAGCCCATGACAGCCTCAGCTGATTGAGGTGAGGAGTCGTTTTCAAATCTTTTGTGCTTTAGGATTAAGTTTACAAACTCTATTCATATCATGCAGCTTCAAATTTGAAATTGTGATTTTGGTCAGCAAGAATTCTAGGGTTTGTGACGTTTGTGAGGTTTACACATTTTAAATCTCCTTTTGTCTTCCAATTCTCTCTACTTTATTGTTATGTGATGTAACTCTTATTCTGTATATTTTACTGACCAATCGAATGTGCAAAGATAGCGATTGAAGCCTTTTGTTGCTGGGAGATCGTTTAGAGGTAAAAACCCAGCTTCCTTTTTTATTTTTTATTTTATTTTTCTTCTTTGTTTAAATCTATTAGTTCTACTTAAGGAATGAATTATGATCAGAATTTGTTTCAAGGAATGCGAGAGTGAAATTCGAGAGAGAATGTGATGAATCATATTAATGTAGAGAACCAGTGCGCCGACCAAAGACGTTAAGGCTGCTCTCATTGATAGCAATTGGGGCTTGATATAGGTTACTTTTCGATATTTAGGGTTTAGGGTTGAGCCTCAAACATGGCGGATGCGTACTGGATGACAAAGACAGAGAGAGAGTGAGAGAGAGAGATTTGGCGGATCTTTGATTCCGGAGTGGGAGTTTGATAAAGAATGTGACTTTAAGATGACAGTTTTTGAAATTGTGTTGTGGGCATGTGTGAAGCTGAATGATGCAACCTTTGATCTCTCCCATCTGAATAAAGCTTAATTTTTATATTAAAATGTAATAATATTCAAATGTATACTAAGTTTCTCGGTAGCCAAAACAGACCCTTTACATGATTTTGTGTAGAATTTGTTTAAAGATTTAAAATTTCTCCACTCTGTTAATGGGTTTGATTTTTCCCCATCTGTTTTGCAGTTTGAGTCTGCTGAGTTCTGTGGATTCACTCAACTGCAATCATCTCTTCTGCAAGTAATCTCTACCTTCATTGTTATTCACATATGAATGTTAGGTTTTATTTGGATGTATTAATTGTCATTGGCAGTACTATAAAAAACAATCTTTCTGCATTATTCTAGGTTTAATATCTAGCTTTTTAGTTGTATATTACTTATATGGGTCTTTAACTACAATATCAAATTTCTTACCTTTTTTCATGTTTTTACTTTTAACTTACTGATATTTATTTTAGAATGTGGAATTATATCTAATATTTGTTTATTTCCTGACTGTCTTAATCCCTCACTCTCTCTAGATTTTAAATTTTGGTAAGAACCATGAAAATGACTGAAAAGCATGATGTTGTTTTCGAAATATATATTAGTATCCCCTTCTCACCCAAATGCCAAAATCAGGTGGCTTGATTTGAGGTGTTTTCAGATATTGTAATTGAATGAACAATTAGGTTACACTTTAACAAAAATGTGTAAAAAGGGTTGATAACCACATCTTTAAGAGAGAAGTACTATTTTGTCTTTGATAGTTGTCAACAGATTTGTGGCTGAGTCAATAACATGCTCTGAGTCTGGAATCTTTGCTCTTCTCTTTTGCATTCCCAAAATTTGTTTCATGTAGCTTGGGAAGAAAATTTTGAGCATGGGTGCAAGATCGTTTACATGTAAGACCATTTGCTCATGCAATTTGGGATGCTCATTTTGCAATCCCACAATAGAAAAAAAGTTTAAAGTCTTAATTGAAAACGTTAATTCCCAGCCATTTATAACAGGATAGCTTTTTAAGTGTGAATAATCATATTGTTTGTTACACATTGTTGTATAACCATTTGTGTTGAAGATTAGCACTAAACAAGTTATGTAAATCCAATCAACTCTTTACATATAGAAGGTTCTGCAAATATAACTAAGCTACCAACTAATACTTAGTAGTCAAAGTACTCCAATGTTTGGAGTCATCGGTAAAATAGGAGCAACTATATTTTGGGCATCTCTTAATATGTATATAATATCAGTGTACATAGTCAAGCTATAAACTACTACTTTATACTTTATACAAACCTTACCCTTCTGAGTTCCCACATATTTTCATTGTTTCATTTATACATCTATTGGAGGATTGGAGAGGATTGAGAGGCAGATGAGTGAGACTTCTGATGGTTACACAGAAATAAATGGTCTCTCGCATCTTGAACCAGATTACTCTGGGTTTGGCAGGTATAAATAATTCTAGCCTTTTTTTAGAGGAACTACGCTTTCCATATCAATCAGAATATTCTGTTATTAGAAGCAATTACATTGAGTTAGGCCAACTAAAATGGCTGGACAGAAAAAATGGTCCTAATTGTTCACTCTCTAATGATGTTGGCAAGTAACGTTGATTGTTAAAAACGCTGGTGGTGCTTCTGTTTTCCACAATGTAAGCCTAAGATTATGCGATGGTGCTCAATGTAAGCCTGAAATAATGTTGTCAAGTGCTATACTGAAGCTATCAGATTGAACATGATGTGTGCAACTTAGATTGCAACCATGCAATTGCTTACTTGGAGGTAATAGTCATTCTATTGCATGCATATCTTTAGAATCTTTGTTTTTTATAACTATTGGTGAAAGCACTGCAGACCAAATCATGTTATATATGCTTATTGTAAACAGTTATGTTTGTAAATTTGAAGCCCAAATTAACATAATTTTCTCCCCTGTTTGACCACGCATTTATGAATGTTGGATTAAAATGTGTTTATTTTTGGGAAGAAATGAGACGGTTGGTTTGAGTTTTAGAAGCCTTTGTTTTTCTGCCTTTTATGGCAATGAAAAAAAGGGGGAAAACATTGGTCTTAATTGTAATTTCCAATTCTTTACGCTGTTAGTAGTTAAAATTAGGGGAATGGCTATTAATATAATTTTTGGTGTATTTCAAGCTTCTAATTCACAAACTGAGTGAAGGTCACAATAAGTATTAGTCACTACGAGAGTGTTGGACTATCCTCATTCTGGAACCAGGTTTAAGAGGCCCCTGACAATGACATTGAAACGGGTATATAACCCTCTTCTTTTCGTCTTTTAGTCTTTCGCTTACTCGAGCATATGCTGTCATTTAAAATTAGTGGTCTGGTTAATGTACCTACAGTATCAGTAGTTCCTCTCTTTTTAATGGAGTGATTCCCTTTCTTGGGCATGTAAAATCTTGGTGTCTGTAAATGCACACATCACATGACTTTTAACACAATTCTTGCTTCTATCATTTGATGTTGCAGTGGGTAAGCTCTGAATTTAATGAATTGTTCAACTTTGAATTTAATGAATTGTGGTGTTTTATCTCTGAATTTCTAACCTATTAATATTGGAAGACCTAAAAGATTATTCCAATATATTGTTTCTGGATTTATTCAAATTAGTAGTGAAATGATGGTATTTATAAATTTTAATTTTTTTTTCTATAATTTACATGTTGATGCAGATTTATTCTCTACGATTCTCTGGTTAGGGTAAGCATTTTGGTGAGCTTTGATTTTCTGAGGGTAAGCTCTTAATCTTTCCTCTATCGTTTTGTAGTTCATCCTATTGTTTTAATTTAGAGCTATTTTAATGCTTTTATGTTTGTCGTTCCGTGCTGGGAAATTGGAAAGCTCTGGAAACAATATAGTTCTTGAGCTAATGTGAAGATTTTGGGTTGAACATTGTGCTGTGAAGATATTGGGTTTAATATTTGATTCCGTTTTTCATTTTGCACTTACAAAAATAGAGGATTGTGGTTAATTATTGTGATGTGAAGCTTCTATTTGATGTCGACTTAATGAGTAGCGATGTAAATTAAACTACGTATTTTATGGATCAATTCACATATCTCTTGCTTTTTCTTTCATTTGGAGATAATTGTGTAAATCTGTGGTTTTGTGAGCGTTACTCATATAAAACATGCGTTCTCTAAATTGTT
Source organism: Pyrus x bretschneideri (assembly GCF_019419815.1). Lineage (NCBI taxonomy): Eukaryota > Viridiplantae > Streptophyta > Magnoliopsida > Rosales > Rosaceae > Pyrus > Pyrus x bretschneideri. The sequence continues at coordinate 2,111,965 of NW_025999657.1, forward strand.
ACATTTAAGAATGCGATTATATCGCTGTAGCATTTTCAGTTAAATTTTCTATGAATATTATTCATGATTTGAAAACCCGCAGCAAAGCGCGGGCAGTCCTGCAAGTAAGTGCTAAAGGAAAGAGCCTTATAATCAAGTAGTAAGTGGTTTAAGTCTATTCTAATATATAAATGTGAAAATGGATAGATTGATAGACATGAAAAAAGCAAGTTATGAAGATTGAGAGAGTAAAGAGGAACTGAAATAGACCTAAGCAACAGTAGTACTGCAGTCTGTAGAGGGTGCCCAGTTCTTGGTCTCTCCAACTTCAAACCTTGTCCCACATCAGAAACAATGAGATCATTGTCAACAGAAAGCATAATACGAGTTTGGACACAAACTACTCAAACTCGAGCAGCTATGACCAAATGATGATAATTGTATAAAAAAAAAAAAAAAACAAAAAAGAAGAAAAAAAAACAACAAACAACACTCCACAGCTACTCAAACTCAAGACGAAATCGATACGGTTCGCACCCAAAAACAGAGAAGAACAGCCAACAAGTATTCCAAAAATCAAAGATCGTGTCTACCCGGAGATAATTTTGTGAAACCAAGAGGAAGAAATTGATAGAAAACAGGGGGGCACAACGATGAAGGCGGAGGAAAACCCAGAAGAGGAAACCAGAAAATGGAAAGCCAAAAGGTAAGTCAAACAGATGAATCGAAGGAGAGAAAGAAAGGATGGAGGACGCGTGGGCTGGATGGAACACTATGTCAATATACGTTGCTAATGTTGACAAGCCCGGCCCAGACGAGCTCCACAACCAAAAGGGCCTCTGAAATATCTTTCTTTCCCGGGTTTATCTGATCCAAATGTTAGAAATCCAATTTCATGGTAACCACTGCTTTTTCCATGGCTAATTGGCAGACCAACACCTCCTCTCTCTCTCTCTCTCTCTCTCTCTCTCTCTCTCTCTCCCCCCCTCTCCAAAACTCTGCAATGTTAATTGAATAATAAAACACAAGTGAAAACAACCATGGCTACGTTTTCTTTGTCCCTAGTGTTTCACAACCCACTTGTTTCACCATACCATTCGAAAATTGGATCACTTTCTGGCACCCAATCCAATTGGTTTCAATCTCCAATCAGAACCAGAACCAGAACGAAACCCAATTCTCGCTCAATCATCAAAGCTCAATCCGGTGCTCGCAGTGAAAACATTGTCATCGTCGGCGCCGGAATTGCTGGTCTTGCCACTGCACTCTCTCTTCACAGGTTACTTCCAAATCTCAGCAACATTAAATCTTTGACCATGCAGTTTTAAAAGTGTGTCATACAATACAAGATACACACACACACACATATACGTGTACATACGATCACTTTGTATTAATATTCTCCTTTTGGATGAATAGGCTTGGAGTTGGGTCGCTGGTGCTTGAACAAGCAGAGTCACTTCGAACTGGAGGAACATCACTCACCCTTTTCAAAAATGGGTGGCGAGTTTTGGATGCAATTGGAGTTGGAAACCATCTCAGGACTCAGTTTCTTGAAATTCAAGGGTATGTTAATCAGTCTTATGTTTCTTCATGCTAATTCTACAAATTACTAGTATATATCTCCACATTTAATTCATCATCTGCGTTTCCTCATTCTTCACACAACCACTCCCAGCTCTGTTTCCGGTTACACCAGAGGGAACCGAACTATGAACCTATCCTAACCCTAACGAAGGCTTTCGCGCCTTGCTGTTAAGTAAGGTGGAAGCTAGCTACTTGCTTGTTAAAGGTGAAACAATTGCCCCACCCGTTTTATGTTAAACAATCTGTAAGTCCTCAAAGAGGCTTGTTGTACATCCTGACCTTGGAACGGGGTAGCCTCCCCTCACCCTAAACTTTTTGTTACAAAAAAATAAAAATAAAAAAACCCTACCCAATTTCCTCTGATCTGGTTCATGGAATCAGCTGTGCAGGATGGTGGTAAAGACCGACAATGGAAGAGAGCTACGGTCTTTCAAGTTCAAAGAGGAAGATGAAAGGTAATGAAGTTAACTCATGTTATTCTTCCACATTCTCTCTTTTCTTAGAGAACATGGCAAATCAAATCTTTCATTCTTTCTCACTTGAAATGGACGAAACAGCCAAGAGGTGCGTGCTGTAGAGAGGAGAATACTGCTGGAGACTCTTGCCAATGAACTACCTCCGGGTGCGGTTCGTTTCTCTTCAAAGCTGGCAAAGATTGAAAAAACTGAAAATGGAGAAACGTTGTTGCAATTGGTGGATGGTACCCAGCTATATGCAAAGGTTACCCTCAGCCCACTCTGAATTTCCTTTAACACTGTCAGTTTGACAATGCTTTTAGAACGACTAAAAGTTCTTCCAGATACGATAACCACTTTTGACAATGTTTCATACGTGTTTTCCGGGATATAAATCGCTTTTCGTTTAGCAGATTGATGAAGGGTGAAACTGAGATCACCAAATGTTTCTAATTTTTCAATATGTTCTGATGAACCCCAACAGATAGTAATTGGATGTGATGGAATTCGATCTCCTATAGCTACGTGGATGGGGTTCCCCGAGCCTAAATATGTAGGGCATTGTGCTTTTCGTGGTCTTGCAAGTTACCCCGACGGGCAGCCATTTGAACCAAGGTTGAATCAAATCTATGGAAAGGGACAGCGTGCCGGTTTTCTTCCTATTTCTCCTACGAAAGTCTACTGGTTCGTCTGCTACAACAGAGCATCTCTAGGTAATTTCTAATCTGGCCAACAATGCAGATCGATGATTGGAATCTACAAACATTCCCATGGTTGATTTTTCAATGTGGTACATTTTATTGCAGGTCCGAAGATTACTGACGGGCCATTTTTAAAGAAGCAAGTTACCGAACTAGTCGAAGACTGGCCTTCGGACCTATTGAACATCATAGATAATACCCCGGATGACACAATCATTGGAACACCACTCGTAGACCGGTGGCTATGGCCCGGCATCAGCCCTTCGGCTTCAGCAGGAAGAGTTGTGCTGGTAGGAGATGCATGGCATCCAATGACTCCGAATCTTGGGCAAGGTGCTTGTTGTGCTTTGGAAGATGCAGTAATTCTGGCAAGAAAGCTTGCGGGTGCCATCGAGTCAGGACCAGCATCCGTAGAAGATGCTCTCAGCTCGTATGGAAGCGAGAGATGGCCACGCATCTTTCCGCTGACTGTACGTGCAAATCTTGTAGGGTCACTCCTACAGTGGGAGGACCCTGTTGTGTGTTTTTTTCGGAACAATGTCATCTTTCCCAAGCTTGTTAGGTTAGGACCATTGTTGGAGCACACAAATTTCGACTGTGAGCCTCTACAAACTTCAGTTGTGTAACATTGGCGGCAGTGTCATCATCCCCAGAACTAATTAGGTTAAAAACATTGTTGGAAGTTCAAAGTCTATTAAAGACAAGGGATGGGAAATATGCTTTGAAATGATCTTAAAGTACTAATTGTACATGACACTATACTGTTTATGAACGAGGTCTATGTTATCTTACATTCATATAAATTTCTAAGAGCTCCTCGAGTAAAAGGGCGGACCCCAATCACGATCCATAAATCGTTTCTTCAGATTGAACTCCAACTCTATGTTTGATGGAAAGCTGCTCCTCCCCAAGATCAGTATCTCCCATCAATCATGATAACTTTCATTCTGGACAAGAAAAATAGAAAGCGAGTCACTTAAATATCGACACATCTGTTCAGCTACAAAGCTCACTCAGCAATACAAACAACCACGAAACAAAGCGAAAGGACAACAAAAAGTTGCCAAACACAAAGGGACTAACATTCCAAAGATATGACCAACACAAGAAGCCTTCACAAGAAAACATTTTCTTCGGCTTTTCGCGATAGCAAAACACGCATCAAGAAACACAAGTTTGGTACAAGGAAACAAATTAGTTTCAATCGCGAAACTGACTGATGAATCGAAAACTGTAGTTTCTAACTTCCTCAAACTGCACAAGAAGAGATTAACTTTTGAATCCTAACAGTACCAGTTCAAGCTAAGGCACCACAGTAGATAATAAATACCAAAACATGCCATCACTCCAAAGTTTTATAATCTTCGAACTTGAAGTAAGAAAGAATCAAATATTAATCCATGTCGCCTCAACCAGCTAATTTTTCTTTTATATTTCATAAAACAGATACTGCCACAGTATTTAAAAGCAGAACTGCGGACCAGGCGTAGCTAAGTTGGCTAGCGCAGTGTGAGTCGAGTCTTTCTGCACCCAAGTTCGAATCCTCTTTCCACAATTTAGATTAATTTAGAGTAAACAAAAGCAGAACATATTGCCGAGAAGATGAAATTAAACGGAACGATCATACAGGAAACAAAACATAATTCCAAATATAACCCGGAAGGGAAAACAATATATGGGGACAAATGGGCAAAACGGGAAGGTTGTGTATATTGTACCTGGATTGGAAAAGAACCAGAGGATGAAGGCGCAGAGGACGAGCAGGACAGGTATCAAGTGGATGGCGTTCTCTGCGGACCTGATGCGGCGTCGCTCTCTCTTTGCCACATGAGAGAGGGGATCGTATGTGGGGAGATGCAGATGCTCGTGCTGGTCGCCATCTGAGCCGTCGTCTGTGGTTGGTTTGAAGGTTGAAGATTGGGGTGAGGAGGAGTAGGTCAGAAGCAAGTCCTCCGAGGAGGAGACTCTGGAAGCACTTGTGGATCTCTGCATCTTTCGAGTTGTCTGAATCCTTCCTTGTGGTTGGAATGTTAAGATGGGGGTCAACCAAGAGACGGTAAAACTACTCAATTTGACCCAAAATTACCACTCAGGTTCATACTTAACGTCATGTTGCTTAAAATTCGTTTTGTCGTGGGGAAAAATAGCAGTTAATTTTGTTATAAAAAAATGCTTAATGTTTCGTTGTAATTTACTTTTCTTATAATTTAGATTTTTTTTTTTTGTCAAATTATAACTTAGACGTTGAAGTAGTTGAAATTTAACGTCATGTTGTAACATCTTTAACATGAAAATTGTGAGCCAAAAAGTAATTAGCAATGATTAGGTAATTGCAACAAGATGGTCACCTTATAACAACAACTAGAGGTGCAATTCGGACAGATTAGAAGGTCAACACACTTCGGCCTTGGGTTAGGTTCGAGTTTAATCAAGTTCGTGTTAGCTTGAGTTTAGGTTTAGCCCAAGAGCTCAACCCACAGGTTCCAATCTACAAAAACTTGTGAAGTTACCATAGACTTGTGAGTTAGTTCCACCCAGGGGTTACCATAGACATGGGAATTTTCAAATTCAAAACTTAATTACAAATGAAGAAAAATATTACTAAATAATAGTGCTAAATGACTTCGTTGGCACAAAGGTGCGAACTTTATAATAAATTACACTCTTTGCTTGCACAGAAAGAGGCATTCTGGAGGCAACGCCTTGGGGAAAACTGGTTACGTCTCGGTGATCAGAATACAAAATGTTTCCACCAAAAAGCAAACCGAAAAAGGTGTGCTAATTCCTTAATGGGATTATTTGATAATCAAGGGGTTTATCGGGAGGATAAAGCAGGAATGGAGTAGATAATGGTGAGCTACTTTATGAAATTGTTTGACTCGGAGGGTTCAACAAATGCTGATGAAAATTTACAGTACATCCAACCGAAGGTGACCGAAAGTATGAATGCGGATCTTATGAAGCCGTTTGAGGATGAGGAGATTAAATGTGCGCTCTTTCAGATGTATCCGACAAAGGCTCCCGGTTCGGATGGAATGTCTCTACCCAAAAACATTGGGATATTATTGGTCAGGATGTTTGTAACGGGAGTCCCAACACTTCTCTCGACGGGAAGAATGTTGAATAAGATCAATTACACCCACGTTACCCTTGTCCCGAAGAACAAATATCCATATGGCACAGTTGCGTCCGATCAATTTGTGCAATGTAATGTACAAAATTTGCTCAAAAGTTCTAACCACTAGACTCAAATGGGTGCTTCTGAAGACCATTTCGTCAAATCAGAGTGCTTTTGTACTGGGAAGATTGATTTCGGATAATAGTTTGGTAGCTTCGGAAATTGCCCACTATATGCATAAGAAAGCGTCGGGTAGGAATGGAGTGATGGCGTTGAAGCTGGACATCAGTAAAGTTGAATTAAACACGGTAAAATACAAAAATATATATATATGACAATATTTGGGAATTTCTTGTATATTCATTAATCTCCAAAGTTGAGTATATATAAGAGTTACAATTGGTATTACATATGCACTTCGTTAATGTGGGACAATAGACTACTATTTACACTTAAACTAATTAATATATAAATATATAACTCGCAACACTCCCCCTCAAGTTGGAGCAAAGATGTCATGCATTCCCAACTTGTCAAGCGAGTTGGAAAACACATTATTAGACATAGCTTTAGTAAGCACATCAGCAACTTGATCTTGAGATCCCACAAACAAAAAATTAATAATTCTAGCATCCAATTTTTACCTGATGAAATGTCGATCAATCTCCACATATTTTGTTCGATCATGTTGCACTAGATTATGAGCAATCTCAATAACAGCCTTGTTATCACAATGAAGTTTAATAGCATCCTTGGGTTTAAATCCAAGATCTCTCAACAATTTTTTCAACCACAACAACTTACATACACCATAAGACATACCACAAAACTCAGCTTCAGCACTTGACCTAGCCACCACTTTTTGTTTCTTGCTTCTTCAAGTAATTAGATGACCATCCACAAAAGTAACATATCTAGATGTAGATCACCGGTCCGTGATAGAACCAACCAAATCTGCATTTGTATACCCTTCTACATTCAAATGACCATTCTTGGAGAAAACCAAGCCTCTGCCAGGAGCCATCTTCAAGTACCTCAAAATACGGATTACTGCATCCATATGAGCTTCACTAGGTGAGTGCATAAACTAACTTACCACACTAACTGCATAAGCAATGTCAAGGCAGGTGTGAGACAAATAAATTATATCCCTACAAGCCTCTGATATCGTTCTTTATGAGTAGGAACTTGATTTGGAAATAAGCCTAAATGATAATTCTGCTCAATCGCAGTATCAACATGTTTTCAATCTAACATACATGTTTGAGTTAATAAATCAAGAACATACTTATGTTGAGATATAAAAATACCATGCTTGGATAGTGCAACCTCGATTCCAAGAAAATAGTTTAATTCACCCAATTATTTCATCTCAAATTCAGTAACTAGGTACTTTTGAAGGCGTTGTACCTCCTCCTGATCATCACCAGTCACTATCATGTCATCAACATAAATAATCAATATAGTTATCTTATCATTTTGTAGCTTTAGAAACAAAGTATGATCTAAATGACTCTAAAAATACACAAACTTCTTCATTGAACTTATAAACCTCCCAAACCACACTATAGGAGATTGTTTCAAACCATATAAAGCCTTTCACAATCTACACACAACACATTTTTTAGGAGATATACTTATTCTAGATGTGAGATCTATATAAACTTCCTCATTAAGATCACCATGAAGGAAATCATTTTTAACATCAAACTGCAATAAGGGCCAATCCTGGTTTGCTGCTAAGGACAGAAGAACACGAACAATATTAAGTTTGGCAACATGAGCAAAAGTCTCCTGATAGTCCACACCATAGGTTTAAGTATAACCTTTAGCAACTAATCTGACTTTATACCTGTCAATAGAACTATATGCATTATGCTTAATAGTGAACATCTATCTACATCCAACAGCTTTCTTTCCGTTTGTCAATGGAACCAAATTCCAAGTGGAATTCTTTTCCAAAGCTTCCATCTTAACATTCATGGCATTAACCCACTTAGGGTCAGATGTAACATCCCACATCGACCAATGGAAGGGGTGATGTGCCTTATATGTACATGCCCACCTCCTTTTGCACGAGGCTTTTTGAGAACTCACTAGCTTCGGGTTCCATCGGAATTCCGAAGTTTAGCAAGTTTGGACGAGAGCATTCCTAGGATGGGTGATCCATTAGGAAATTCTCGTGTGAGTTCCCAGAAACAAAACCGTGAGGGCGTGGCTGGGGCTCAAAGCAGACAATATCGTGCTACGGCGGAGTCGAGCCCGAGATGTGGTGGAGCCTGGGTCGGGGTGTGATAATTTGGTATCAGAGCCACTTTGTCGTGTGGTGCGAGTGTGCCAACGAGAACGTCGGGCCCCTAAGGGGGGTGGATTGTAACATCTCACATTGACCAACAGAAGAGGGTGATATGCCTTATATGTACATGCCTACCTCCTTTAGCACAAGGCCTTTTGAGAACTTACTGGCTTCGAGTTCCATCGGAACCGAAGTTAAGCGAGTTCGGGCGAGAGCATTTTTAAGATAGGTGACCCATTGGGAAGTTCTCATGTGAGATCCTAAAAACAAAACTGTGAAGGCGTGGCCGGGGCCCAAAACGGACAATATCGTGCTATGGCGAAGTCGAGCCGGGGATGTGGTGGAGCCCAGGTCGAGATGTGACATCAGACAAAGCATCCTGCAATTTTGTTGGAACCAATACACTAGATAGTTGACATATGGTTTGGACAAACGATGAGTAGACACATAGTTGTTGATAGGGTACTAGGCTTTAGCATGCATATCAAACTTATATTGTACATTAGGTTTTTCATGATTGACTCGTGGAGGCAACTGATAAGTAGAGGAATCATCATAATTTATCTCATGTATGTCACCATCTTGTACCAAACCATTAAAAGAATCATCATTGGACGAACCATCAACATGCAACTTGTTAGTCACACCAGTAGCATGCAACTAGTCATCAAGGGGCAATTCATTAGACATACCAACAATATGCAACTCGTTGGGCATATCCGACGGGTCGTCAGTAGAAATAGTCTTGGGAATGATAGTTGGCCGATCGCCATCTATAGCTGACTCAGGAATGATAGTTGACTGATTGCTATTTATAGCTGACTGGTTAGTATCACGTAGCATAACTGGTTTCATCCCCAAGTCTACCTATAACACATCATCCATATCATCTCTTCGAATCTGCACTTCACTCCCCCTGAAATGGAGAGTCGGAAAAAGGCTTCACAAAATACGGAACTTCCTCATGGAATATGACATCCATTGTAATATAAGTTTTTTGAGTAAGAGGATGATAACACGTATAGCCTTTCTGATTGTTAGCATATCCAATAAATACACATCAAAGAGCACATATATCAAGTTTACTCCGCTGATGAGAGTAGAAATGCACGTACGGCACACACGCAAACACCTTTGAAGGAAGTTTGGATACATAACATGTTTTTGTAGCACATCAAACAGTGTCTGAAAATCAAGAACCAAATGGTGTCTGAAAATCAAAAACCAAACAGTGTCTGAAAATCAAGAACCTTACTTGGAACATGATTTATCAAGTACAGAGCAGCCAAAACAGCATGCCCCCACAAATGATTAGGAACATATTTATCCAACATCAAAGAACGAGCAACCTCGATTATTTGATGATTCTTCTGTTCGGACACATCATTTGATGGGGTGTAAACGGAATAGTCGTCTGGTGAATAATACCATGATCACGGAAAAAACATGCCAAAGTGTGATTCACATATTCTCCTCCATTATCAGACCTGAAGACCTTAACTTTTGTCTGAAACTGAGTAGGCACAAAATTCTTAAAGAAGTAAAAGGACATCACTCTTATTCTTCATCAAGAACACCCAAGTTAATCGAGTACAATCATCAATAAAAGTAACAAACCAACAAAATCCATTAGAAGTAACCTTCATCGGACCCCACACATCAGAATGTATCAAATCAAATGACAAAATAGCTTTAGAATCACTTATGGGAAAGGAAGCATGATGACTCTTAGCCATGACACATGTTTCACACTTGAACTCTGAATAACTACAAGTGCGAAACAAAGAAGGAAATAGATGCTTCATATAATTGAATGATGGATATCCCAAATGTCGATGCCACAACCAAACTTGATGTTTGTCATCCACTTTAGCACATAGAACTTGATGATTATTTGAACCTGAAACAACAGTATCCTCCATAGTCAAGATGTACAAACCCCCATTCTTTTACCACGACCAATTATATTCTGAGTTTTGAATGTCTTATAAATAACAATACATGGGGTAGAAGTGAGTGGAATAATATAAGGTATCAAGTAGTTTTCCTACTGACAAAAATTGCACTTAACATCAAGAACAAGTAAAGCATAGATGAGCGATATAAGGTCGGGGTGAGAGAGATAGTGCCTTCACCCTTCACAGAGGAAGATGCTCCATTTGCACTGATAATATACGGATCACGAACATAGTCACGTAACTTATCAAACACTCTAGGGTCACCAGTCACATGATCAGTGGCCCTAGTGTCAATTATCTATATATTTGTTCCACCGAAAAGCATAACAACATTATGATTATATTGAGCCATTTAGTTAAAACACGAACAATAAAGGCACAAAAGATACACAGCGGAAATAAGACAATTTACTAATACATTGTAGCAATGTTCACGACACTGTAGCATGGCACTGTTCACTTTTTTTTTTTGGCACAAAATTAAAGCACACGGGTCACCAAGAGCGAACTACTTTGATACCAAGTTGAATTAAACATGGTAAAATACCAAAAATATATATGACAATATTTGGGAATTTCTTGTATATTCATTAATCTCCAAAGCGGAGTATATATAAGAGTTACAATTTGTATTACATATGCACTTCGTCAATGTGAGACAAGAGACTACTATTTACACTTTAACTAATATATAAATATATAACTTGCAACAAGTAAAGCATATGATTGTATTTAGTGGAATTTTCTTCAGAAAATAATGGAGAAATTGGACTTCGCGGAAAGGTGGATTAATCTAGTGATAACATGTGTGTCTATTGTTTCATATTCTTTCAAATTAAATGGTGAGCTGGTGGGATATGTTTTTCCAAAACAGGGTATTAGGCAAGGAGATCCCCCTTCTCCGCTTCTATATGTTTTATGTGTGGAGGGGCTTTCGGGCCTGTTTGATGCTTGGGAAAATCAAAACCAAATTAAGGGATGAAAGTATGCAAAGATGCCCTGTCCATGAACCATTATTGTTTGCTGATGATAGTTTCATTTTTGCTTTGAGTATAATACAAGAATGCTTACAGGTAAAGCAATTACTGAATATCTAGGAAGATGTCATGGGGCAAGCTATTAATTATTCGAAGAGTTGTGTAGCGTTTAGCGGTAACTTAACTGATTATGATGGCCAATTATTGGCAAATCGTCTAAATATGCCTCAGGTTCCTTTCCATGATTCTTATCTTCGCACGTAGTGTTTATGGGAAGATCGAAGAAGAATACGTTTGCTTACATCAAAGATGGACATTGGAAGAAACTAAATGGGTGAAAATGAAGCCTCCTGAGTAGTGCCAGAAAAGAGATTTTGATCAAAAGTGTTGCCCAAGCCGTTCCTATGTATATGATGCAATATATTCTGTTATCGAAAACATTCTGTGATGAGTTGAATCAAATGGTGGCACAATTTTGGTGGGGTAAGGAACAAGGGAAGCAACAGATACATTGGTTTCGCTAGGAAAATTTGTGTAAGCCGAAAGGAAAGGGTGGTCTTGGCTTCAAAAATATTTATACTGTCAATCTTGCTTTGCTTGCCAAACAAGGGTGGCGGTTAATGCGCCAACAATCTTCTTTGGCGTCCCGAAATTTCAAGGCTAAGTATTATCTGCAAACAGATTTCCTTTTGGCTCCGGTTAAAAAGAACTCGGCATATTGTTGGAGAAACATAGCAGAAGCCCATAAAATAATTAGAGCAGGAGCTAGGTGGAGAGTGGGGGATGGTGCAACCATTAAAGTGTGAGGTGATAGTTCGTTACCAAGGAAAAATTTCTTCAAGATGCTCAGTCCTATCTTGGTGGGAATGAATCAATTGAATAAGGTGAATAAATTGATTTCACTAGAGAGGGAGTTAGGTGGAATTTGGATCTTATACATTATTTTTGGAAGAAGTGAAAGTCCTAGGATGGGTACTAATTTAACCTAGAAATGTAACTAAATTTCAACTTAAAACTAAAGCAATTTAAGGTTTAAGTTAATCAGTAATGTAAACTAATCCCTACACAAATAGTCAAAATAAATATAAAGAGTACGCACATGATGTAGGATTTAACGAGGCAAAACCCACCACTGGGAAAATCCTTGGGCTACCAAGCCAGGAAGCACTAAGAAAGAAAGAATACATAAAGACTTACAAGAACTCATCAACTAGACAACCATACTAGTTGGCAGCTTTGTCTTCGCGCTTTGCTACTCGATCTTTCTTCAGTCTTCGAGTTGAAGTGGCACGACACTAACACGATCGTCAATCACCTTTTCCTCGAACTTTGCAAGATACTAACTCGATCATGCATAATGTTTATATGATGAAGTGTTTGGTTGAAAAATCAATCAATTACGAAAATCACAAGGCACATTTTCATAATTGACATTCAATAAAAAACCAAATGAAAATCAGCATGAAAATAATATTTTCTCTTTAAAAACACATGTTATTGAAACCGTAAGATGGCAGCAACATAAAAATAATTTTTCTTTGACAAAAACACGCTGCTGCCTTTTGTTACCTTTTTTTCGAAGAACAAAAATTTCATGCATATACGGCTTACGCAAAACCAATTTCAAACATTCCTTATAAACCCTCAAGGCACGGGAACCAATTTGGAACTGATAAGATTTTATAACTAATAATAGGTTTTAGGTAAATGACAATCCTTTTAAAACCACAAATCCTAGATACACACGGCAACAACTTATTTTTTAAAACAATGACAACCATGCAATCCATTTAGTTGGATAACTCTCATCAATATGCAATCAGATAAGTCTTTTGAAAATACAATCAAATTATCTTGAAAGTAGTTTTAATAAAAGACCTATCTCAAATACAATATCATGAGATATAGATGAATGTAATTGGATGCATGCATGCAAACATACCTGAATGTGTATCTTGTTCACGTAACATCTTCTCATCAAAAGAGTAAGAGACCTCCCTAGACTTAAACAATTACAATTGAGAATATATAACAAGTCTAAGCTATTACAGACTCATGCATTTTGTCAAGAATTGCCAATATTGCACTAACAAAAAGCTCTTTTGATTCAAAGCATACCCATTAGTATGTTGCAACCGCAAGATCGCTTGATTTGGAATGCGGAACCGAATGGGAATTTCACAATTTCCATAGAAGTTAAATTCTTATGGAAAGCTTTGTGGAGGGCTCGGGTACCAGAGAAAGTGAAGATTTGTGTTTGACGGATTTGCTAGAATGCACTACCAACTCGGGATCATTTAAGAAAGAAGAAAGTCACATAGGAGCATGTATGAGACGAATAGAGGAGCGTTGGTGGGGTTAGGGTGGTGATCTGGGACAATAAAGGTGCATTTATGGCAACCTTGTCGACTAGGCATGATGCCATCTCTTCCCCACTACTGGCTGAACTTATGGCAGACAAAGATGCAACAGATTTGGTCATAGTCAGACAGGAAAACCTATAAGCCACTATTTTTTAGGGTGATGCGCTACTTGTCATAGCAACCCTCAAACATGATGGTTAGGATGATTTTTCGTCGTTTGTAAATATATTACATGACACCAGAATGATGATTAAATCGTTGCCCTGGTGGAGGATTGAACTCAGGAAACGAATAAAGTCTCGCACAGGTTAGCACAAATGAGTTTGAATTGTGTAAATCCTATTCTTTGGTTTGAAGAACCTCCTGATGTAATTTTGGACCTTCTCTTTAAAGATAGTAACTCTTAAGGGATCGTTTGGAAATACTTTTAAAATGACTAAAAACGCTTTTAGAGAAAATATTTTTGGGTTCCAAAAGCACTTAAAGTGCTTTTCCAGGATTTATTTGCATCTTTACTAAAAATTGGTTCTAAAAACATTTTACCAAAAGCGCTTTCAATCATTTTAAAAGTACATCCAAACACGCTCTAATTTTTTTGGTGTGGGGCACTCTTTTTTCCTTAGACTAGGTTGAAATCTTTGGTAAGATTTTTATCAAGGCCTTTTGTATGCACCCTATCCTCATCGATTTGTACATATTTATCCAATTAATGATTATCGTACCAATTGCTCAAAAATAGTGCTAAATCACAACCAATACTACTCATTTGTGTAACATCACCACGTTATTTATTTCTTTTTGGTTGAGGTTGAGGTCAACATGAACACGAAACACACGCATTCCTTGTATGGACGCTTTCCCCAAATGCTTTTAGGCTTTAAGCAATTATCACTTGGGAATTAAGATTTGTGGTTTGCCATTTCTATATGAAATCTCAATAGCACGTTCATAGCGTGTGAACCTCAATTTTGTTTGCAACACGAAATGACTCAAACACCCCCGTTTCTTGTGTTTAATTATTTCATGCACATTTCATAACTTTCTAAAATTAGATAGGAAAACATGTATTAAAATTTAGTAGAAAGTTATGAAATCATAAACACAAGTTTGCGCATTGGAGAGGATTGGATATGTACAAATAAAATTGCAATGTACTAACGATTTATAAATTTCATAAGGCATATTTTTTTTTTTCGGATCAATTGAGATTCTCATAAAAACCGTATATAAAGATAAATAAATGAACACAATGCAACATTACACAGCAAGCTCCCTTACGAGTCGCATCACTGATCTAGCCACAAGGGCGCTAAAAGAAAGGTAAGTAGAGTTAAGCTATGCCTAACCTTGATTTACATTCCTCGATGGACATGGCAGCTCATCATTTGGCAAAACCAAAATCCAGAGAGGGAGAAGGCTTCGAGGCCCACCGTTGACAACACAGCCTCTCAATACCCAGACTAGCAGCTTCATGTGCTACTTTGTTTGCTTATCTACGAATCCAGTTCCACCGAACTTTGGAATCCCTTTCAATCATGATGTTTCGCAGACCATGGCTTTAGCTAATATCAGTCCTGCAAGTGCAAGTGCAAGTGTGCCTCTGCCTTAGTTTCCTCGACAGACAATCTCGAATGACACAGCCAAGCCAGCCTTGCACGATGATTTTCATGCGCCATCTATATTTATTTTAACAAAAGAACGGGACATTCGCCTTAGCGTATTTATTACATCGGGTCCTTCTTTAAAAAAACATTGCACATTTCCTTCCCTGTCTCTCAACAATAACACCCACCATGTTAATTAATACAGGTTGGATATGTACAATTAAAATTGAAATGAACTCAAACCTTTATACGATGTAATTTGAGAGCCATCATCGCTTTTATTGAAGTTAGGACACTAATTGACCCAAAAAAAAATAGAAGTTAGGACACTAATTATTGTTTCATGAAAAACAATCATTAAAATGATAAAGCCACGAAACACATTTTTCATGGTGTCATACGACTATTATGTTAAAGCCATCATTAAAAAGCAGAAAAAATGGTAGCATGATATTTAGATTTTGGCTCAACTACAAGTTACAATTTTGATTATTAAATTAAACATGTGTGAGTTTCAAATAAAAACGAGATGAAAATTTAAAAAAAACAAATATAAGATAGAAATTATTCGATGTGATTAATACGGTGCTTCTTTGAGCTCAAAACCTCATCTTTTCCAACTAAAATCTATCGTCTACAAATGTGTCAAGGCCATCATGATTTCAAATGAGAAAGAGAAGCCAAGGTCTAAACGATTTGGCATGGGGCTCCTAAGGAGCTAGGGACCACTTGGGTCCTTATTATTGGCTCCGCCAATGTACATAAAAGAATCTAAAATTTCTAACCGACAGAACCCTAAAATTGATAGACAACTGTACCTTGGAATGAGCAAAAAATAGATGGGCAAGAAATTGAATAGAGGAAACGCTAAATCCCTAATTTTTTTCTTACAAATATTTTAGAATAATGTTAAAGAGATCAAATTTCTAAATTAAATTATGTGGATGTTGATAATTGAATTATTAATTAAATTTTGATTAAACGACACTTAATTAATAATTCAATCATCAGAAACTACATAATTTGATTTACACAATTTGATTTAAAATTTTGATTTTCCTACCATTATTCAAAATAAAGAAGATTACACGTGGCGGAATCAGGTCCCTGTTACTACGTCACAGGCACGAGACACAAAATTCCGACATTATAGGTGCCCCTTTATAATACTATACAGACACGATACGCACCAAAAGGCAACATCGTCTCGTTTCTTCGTTCCCTCCCTCCCTCCCTCCTCCTCGGTTTCTCCTTCTTCACAATCCTCTGCGTCTTCCTCTTCCACTTCCCTTCTCTCTATCCGGCTCTCCGGCGAAGATCTCAGGCATCGCGGCAACTGCTCGCTGGGACTAGAATTTCTCCCCAATTTCTCCGACTCGTTCTAAGTCCCAGCCATGAATCCCGAATAGTGAGTTCAATCCCACGATTCTTCTAATTTGTTTTTTAAATTTTGTATTTTAATTTTATGTTAAAGATCGAATTCGATTTTGTATGCGATGATTTTAGAACCTCAATTTTATTGGAAAGTTTAGTTTAATTTAATTTTCTGAATTTTATTCTGCATAATTGAGGGTTTTGGAGTGTAGATCCAGACAACGGGTGATCAGATCCGTTGAAATTTTCTGTTAGATTCGTAATTCATGTAAAATTGTGGGGTCGAGTTGCTGTTCTTGATAATTTTGATTGTTGTATACAGTTTAGGGATTGTGAATTGTGAATTGTGATGAGTAACTTGAGTTTTGAATTGTGTGCAGTGACTATTTGTTTAAGCTTTTGCTAATTGGAGATTCCGGTGTCGGCAAGTCATGTCTACTTCTGCGGTTTGCTGTAAGTTGTAGTCGATTAGTCATCGAATTTCTTAATTTTCTTTCGGTCGTTGCGATTTGCTTTACGGTGATTGAGATTTTTGCCTTCTGATTGATGTATTTCATTTTTTTCGCAAACCAGGATGATTCATACTTGGATAGCTACATCAGCACAATTGGAGTTGACTTTGTAAGAATTTATTGAGTTTTACTACACTGATTTCTTTGTTTCCACTCTCGCTAATCGCTGTGTTATCTATTGTGTTGTTTAGAAAATTCGCACTGTGGAGCAGGATGGGAAGACTATCAAACTTCAAATTGTAAGGTTTTATGGTGTTATTGTTTAATGCGCCACATACTGAGATTTGTTCTGTCGAAGTTATCTATCATGATGAAGTTGGTATCTTGTTTGGATATTTTCAAATGAAACTGTAGTTATGTTAAGTTTAACAAGTTATGTGAACAATGTCTCATCTCGCCTTTTCTGTGGTCAATTTTTAATTGCTTGTTCTTTTGGGGTGTGCAGTGGGATACTGCTGGCCAAGAACGATTTAGGACAATCACTAGCAGCTACTACCGTGGTGCTCATGGTATCATTGTAAGTGTGTGGTTGCCTCATAATTTGTTATTTTTTCTTCTTTGCTGGTTATGTAAGATGGATATTGGTCGTATGCTGTTGGGTGTCTTGCAGGTTGTTTATGATGTCACAGACCAAGAGAGCTTCAACAACGTTAAGCAATGGCTGAATGAAATCGACCGATATGCAAGTGAAAACGTGAACAAACTTCTAGTTGGAAACAAGTGCGATCTTACGGCAAATAAAGTTGTGTCCTATGAGACAGCCAAGGTAAATATTGACGAGGAGATTCTAAGTTTTACGTATTGTATACTGTTGCTGGTTCTTTAACCCATTCTTGGAGATGCGAAGTACAATGATTTTTTTTTCTTTTTCTTCTGTTTCCTTTCTCTAGGCATTTGCAGATGAAATTGGAATCCCATTCATGGAAACAAGTGCTAAGAATTCCACTAATGTTGAGCAGGCCTTCATGGCTATGGCTGCTGAGATCAAGAACAGGTACTTATATGCATTTTTTTTTGTCGTCTTTGTATAGCTCAGCAGGAACCTGTCTTCTCATAATTTTGCTCATTTAGCAACATATGCTTGTAAAATTTGAGTCTGCAATAGTTATGATTGCGTGGTTCTAGCCCGCCTGACTTCTAAACATTTTACCTGCAGGATGGCAAGCCAACCGATGAACAACGCCAGGCCTCCAACAGTGCAGATTAGGGGACAGCCTGTGAACCAAAAGTCTGGTTGCTGCTCTTCTTAGAGGGGGGGGGGGGGGGGGGGAGGAATATAATTGGTGGGGTGGGGGAATGATGAGTATATCCAGTGTTCCTCGTGGCATGTAAAACTAGTTGTTTCATCTTAACGTTATGATATGAAGATGATTATTCGTCGTGATTCTCTTCTTGTCAGTTGTCAGCACTTTGTTAAAGCTTCCATTCTTTTAATGTATTTGTTTTCGAAAACTTTGTACAAATTAGGAATATTGGTGAATAGAAGTATTTGCCTTGTTCTGTTCCCCTAAATGTGAAAGATGCATTATTTATTTTCCATTATTTCAGCAACTGCATTGCGATCGATATGAGTTTAGTACGGCATGGATTATATCTCCCTTTTTGACAAATATTGTCCTCCAGTGCCAACTGTAATGACTCAACAAACCTCTTCCGTCCATGTTCGATCGAATACCAACTAGAATACTAACTAGTTTTTTGTCTAGTGGTATCTCTCTTCAGTCGTCAGGTTGTAGGGTTTAAACCGCTTCCTCATTAAATAAAAAGAAAACGAAAAGAGAGAATATATTCTTGTGAATTTAATCTGCACTCTCATTCTACAGAACAAAGAAGGTTGGCATGGAGTTCGTAGGTCTCAGAAAATCCTTCCTAAGCTTGTGCGAGTCACAAAACTTCAAACGGCAGTGTAAGCTCGGACGGTGTCATCTGGGGTGTCGGATTCAGAAAGGACTCCGAGCAGAGGTCGCAAGACAGTCTATTACGTGTAGATGTGTGGAGTTTTGCCTGAAGTATGTGTAGTGATTTCGTTGAGCAGATTGCTATGACCCTCATTATCCCTTTGAGACATCCATGGGAGTACTGCTTTGCTTGCCCACCAAGCACCGCTGGTCAACTGGAACACTGCAGGGAAAACTAGCATTGGAGCCTACCGATTTTTGCACCTTTACCAGTAATCTCCACAAGAACAAACCCCATTTCTGAAATGATGAAACCTTGTGGTATCTCTAACTATTATTTCCCTTTTTTCAATTGCTGATACATACTTGGTGGCACGATGGCAATCCCCGCATATTCTCAAGTTTTTGAAGATGCGAATAGGGCTTCCTAACGGCACTTTTATAAGCCCGAATGCAATTGCTAGTTTTTCACTGTGCCATAACAGAAGTTGCTGTTTCTGCTCTTCCCCGACATCATGTAATGCAAATTCAAGATCTGGAACATAGCCTGCCAACTTCATTTTGCGATCGAGCTCAAATAGTTTTTCGTGTATAGATGGCAACTCTGGATGTGCTCTATCACCTGATCTGAACTCATGCACTACACTCTGCACCTCAATCCAACTATACCCAGGTGTCTTCACTACCCTATTTTCTTTCATCAATCGCCTGACCTTCGCAACATGGTCCCATCTGTTTGTTGCAGCATAAACATTAGCAAGTTGAACATATGCAGCTGCACTCGCTGGATCAAGATCGAGCAATTTCTTGGCAGCAAACTCAGCTAGCTCTAAGTTCTTGTGGATCCGACAAGCACCCAAAAGAGTTCCAAAAATGGCAGAATGTGGTTCAAATGGCATTTTCTTAATCAGATCCACAGCTTCAACTAGCTTACCAGCTCGACCAAGAAGGTCTACCATACACGTATAGTGGTCTGGCTTTGCTTCAACTCCGTAATCCCTTGCCATTGAATCAAAATACCGAACCCCAAGATCCACTAATCCTGCATGGTTGCAAGCCATTAACACAGCAACAAACGTTATCCAATCTGGCTCTTTTCCCTCATTCCTCATCTGATCAAACAACTGCAGAGCTTTAAGACCTGCTCCATGCTGAGCATAACCAGCAACCATTGCATTCCAAGTAACAACGTCCTTTCGTTCCATGTCAATGAACAATTTCCAAGCATCCTCCAAATTACCACACTTACAATACATGCTAACCAAAGAGGTCCCTGCAGTTGTATCATTATATAACTGAAATTTATAAACCAGCTGATGCACTTGCTTACCCATCTTCAATGCTGATAGGTTACTGCAACCCAGTAGAACACTACTCAAACTTGACGGGTTTGGCCTAACCCCATATCCGATCATTGACCTAAAAATTTTCAAACCCTCTTCAGCTCGACAATTTTCAACATAACCTGATATCATAGCATTCCAAGATACTAAATTTTTCACTGGCATATCTCTAAACAATTTCTCGGCCAATTCAATCTTCCCAAACTTCATATACCCTGTAACCATAGCAGTCCACGCCACAACACTCTTAACCGGTGCCACCTCAAACAACTCCACAGCCATGTCCAAATCCCCACATTTCACATACCCCGAAATCATTGCACTCCACGAGACACTGTTCTTCTCTGGCATCACCGAAAACAGCTCACGAGCTTCCCTCATCTTCCCGTTTTCAGCAAAACCCGACATCATAGTATTCCAGGACGCCGTGTCCTTAACCGGCATCTTATGAAAGAATTTCAAAGCAGCATCAACATCCAAATTGTGCAAATGACAAGCCAACATAATATTATACGAACAAGAGTCTGGTGCAGGACATTTCTCGAACACCTCACAGGCTTCTTTCATTTTCCCCGGTGTTTTCGCATACCCGGATAAAATCGAATTCCAAGTAACTGTCGTCCTTACCGTCATCTTCTCGAACACCCCAAGAGCAGAATCTAAATCTCCAGCTCGAATGTAGCTGGTGATCATCTTATTTGACTTAATGACATCACCAAACTCACGTTGATCAAACGGTTTAGATTGATTGCAGAAACTGTTACTGGTTGACGCCAAGTGGGTTTGTTGTGGTGGGCAGGAGGGGAAGTTGGCGGGAAGAGCTTCTTTGTTTGGATTGGAATGAGGGTTTTGGATTGTGAAGGTGGAGAGCGGGCCGGTTTGGTGTTTGGTTGGTGGGAAAATTTTGCACACCAACCACGGTTGTGGTTTTGTGTTTCTAAGATTTGCCATGGTTGGCAACTTTGCAGTGAGAAAACAAAAGGATTGAGTTTACAACTCTTACTCAAAGATTAAGGTCCGATTGATGCAACGATTGTTTATACTTCGCCGGATCTTGAAAATCAAAACGGAAAAACGATTTTTCCGTTGCCGGGACTTGAACCCGGGTCTTTCGGGTGAGAGCCGAATATCCTGACCAACTAGACTACAACGGACTTGTTGTGCATACAACACCCCATCTTGTATTCGGAGACTGACCTGGTGGGTACCCTGCGCCCCATGTTTAACCACAACAAAAAATTTTTATCCTACTAAGTAGAGTGGGCTGCATGAATTCTGAAACGCTATTGCACTCCGTTTGTGTCAAATCTTCTATTAGCTCCCCGTTTGTGTCAAATCTTCTATTAGCTCCAAGTACTTCTGAAACGCTATTGCACTCCGTTTGTGTCAAATCTTCTATTAGCTCCCCGTACTTCATGCATTTTTTCACTTTCCAAGTCTTCCTAGACCTTCCTCTACCATTTTTCCCATGAGCCTCTTTCTCATAAATTGCATATTCTAACCGAACCATCTATAAGTCTTTGTTTGACATTTGTGGTTTAACCATGGTTAACAAATTAAAAATAAATTATAAAAATGAGAGAAGAATACTTGGACATTCTTGTAATGGTTTGAAACTGATGTTAAAATTATTTTGATTTCTCACAACCACTTTATTTACTAAAGCATAGGTAGTAAAATTGTTCTAATAATGACTTCTCCTACGTTTTTAATACATTTAATCGAAAAATACGTAGATCCCCTTTACACTTTGTAGTCCAATATTTCAAAAATCATAAATTATATTGATCGAGGAGGAATGGTCGATTACATTCTCATTCATTCTTTTGTTTTGTTTTGTTTTTTACTTGCACGACTCGTGACTATCTCCAAAGTGTGTAAGCATGTCATTACTCTATATAGAACATACTATAACAATATCCTATTTATGAATTGTAATGCGAATCCAATTTAAAAAAGCAATGCTGGATAAACTAACTTTTTAGACCAAATTTGTAAAGCATACGGTGTGTCATTAATAGAAAATAAGCACGTTAATCAACACTTAAGTGATAATTCAATTATCTACAATCAAGTCATGATTTACAAAATATTATCTAAAGGTTGACTCAAAAACAGAAGTTGACTGAAATGGTAAAAACGTTTTGGTTAGATTAGGCACTTGAGTTTGATTGCAATGAGTTTTATCCTTTAATTATTCTCTCTCAAGTAATTGATCATGTATTGAACTCATCAATAGCATTCACGCTCATCGTTTTAAAAACTCAAATTTTCCCACCAACTACAGGAGTTTGATTTTATAAAATTAGAATCAAACTCAATTTTCCGAGTCATTGCGGAAGGCCTAAGAGTTTGTTTCTTACAGGAACTTATGACACCACAAGAGAATTGGTAAGACGGATTATGCGTCACCACATCATTTTACCTAGCGAGACACTATGTGGGCTAATACCAGCCCCACATCAACCGATAGAGTCCCAATCGACGGGTAAACAAGCTAACTGTTTCTCAAATAGTCCGTTGCAGATTACTTATACCGCTCTCTCCCTCTCATAGCGTAACTCAGAACACGATATGAGAGATCAAGAGAGCGTATAAGACCGTGCGTTAATCTCATCGGACTATTAGAGAATAGAGAGAACAGAATAATTAGCACAACCATTTGAAGCAAGAAAGATTTAAAGTAAAGCATGAAGAAACAGACTCGGTTCTTAACCTATTCCAACTCAAAACTGATGCATGACGACTAGTCTGCCACTCAAAAAAGTGCATAGATAATTAAAATAGTTCTTAATATTCTCCTGTGAGTAGTCTGCCACTCTAATGGTATCACATAAACACCCAAATGCATTCAAAGCATAGAGCTGGAAGAACCAGGAACCTCTCACTTCCCACCGAGGGAGGGGAACTGCCCGGGATCCTCAATGGAAGGAGCTGCCACATTGCTCGAATAACCTCCAGGTCCTCCACTGTATCCACCTCTTGGCCCACGACCACGGCCTCGACCGCGACCACCATAGTACCTCTCACCCTCAGTGGCCTTCAGAAACTGATTAATGCTAACAGACTGCACACAAATATGGATAACAGTCAGTCATCTGATCATTTCAACAATTGGAAACCAATACTATCCTCCAAGTTTAACCCTGATGTACCCGTTTTGATAACCAACGGTGACTAAGCACTAAAAGTTTCAGGTACAGGACAACTAATGTCCAAATTCTCAACACAAAATATCTGGTAACATAGCTACGAAAGGAATAATCACTCGAGAAACAGAATAGAACCACAGAATTAAAAAACCAATCAGGAATAAAATGAAAAGGCAACCTTCTTGGCTCTCTCTTCTTTCTCAGCAGCCTCCTTGCGCTTATCCTTCTCAGAACCCTGATAAACAATAGCAAAGTAAATATGATAGCCATATCGCATAAAAGAGTAGTATATCTAGGGTATCCATCACCTACCAGCTTGATAAAGATTTCATTATTTTCCTTCTTGTTTGAAAGCAGCTGCATGGCCTTCAAGTCTTTGTCTACATCAACCTTTCTTTCCTCAGTCTTCAATGCAAGCAGAGCCTTCCTCTTCTCTTCACGCACCTTCTCGTACTCTTCCAATGTCATTTCCTACAACAATGCGAAACAGTGTAAGAGTTTAATACAAGGATACGATCAGAAAATCCAATTGCAGCCGTTATATCTATGGTATCCAGAAAAGTAACATCAACAATGTGAAAAAATATAATTTACCTTCTCCTCCTCAGGCTCCTTCTCTTCCGTCTCATTCACAGTGCTATCCTTATTGGCATCTGCAGTCTCATTCTCTCCCGACTGCTTCTCAGTACCAACATTCTTCTCAGTTTCAGTGCCAGGCTCCTCAATCTCCCTAATATATAACAAAAATGTGTACGCAAAAGTAAGGTACATACCAAACAAATGTGAAACAGTTTGTTTCGTTAAGTTCTAGTTTGAAATTTATCTTGAAATCAGAATATAAATACTTACGGAGCAATGTCATCAGAGGGTGTTCCCCAATTCCCCCGTCCAGACCCTTCACGCTTAATATCACTCCTGATATTAAAAATATATTCAATATCAAAATGAAGAAAGCAAGAAGATCCACATGTGAAAAGTTAAATATATACAGAACTGATTGTAAATTACTAACCCACGTCCTGTACCACTGTGACGATCAAAAACCCTCCGAGGGCGTTCCCCTTCACCATCCTCACCATTCTTGTAACCACCACGACGCCCACCACGGAAGGAGCCACGAGGAGCACCATAGCCACCACGTCTTTCAGAGGCTTTCCCATCTCCCTCTTCAGATGGTCTGTAGCCACCAGAAAAACCATTGGTGTTCTCATTGCTGATTGGATCTCGATTAAATCCACCACCACCACCTCCTCCACCACGCCCACGACTGAACCCACGTCCACCGCCACTACCACGGCCACCTCCACCTCCACGGCCACCTTCATACTTTCCCTCCCTCACTGCATATGTTACACACGGTTATTTGATATGCATAATAATTAAAACATTATATGTATAAAATATAACCATACATATGTGATTCAAGAGAGGACCACAAAAAACCTTTCCAGTATCTCGACAAAAAGCACATGTTATTGAGCAGAAAAACTTCACTACTAATGTGTAATAAAATATTAATGAAACCTCTGCTAAACCAACATAAATTCGACAGTTTATTTTTAAATTTGAGCCACATGAACTATAAGAATAAGGGCTTACCATCTCAAAGTACTTAAAAACAAAATATTTTCCGTTAACTGGCATCCCCTGACTGTACCTCTTAATAAGATAATAATCAATCAGATGTCTAGCATAAAAACTGAGACATTAAAAGCACGATCGTGCCACGATTCATTAGATTTCAATTTACCAGTTCTAATGGTTCAATCTCAATTTGGAGATGGAAATTTTACCACAATAAAAACCCAATACAGTCTTTGCTAATTACCCTAGAAAACCAAACACTATGAACATCCACTGCCACACATACTGAAAACTCAACACCGCATCTCATCAGATATGTACAATATCAATGAAGAATCCCCCAAATATCAATAACTTATCAAAACAACCACTTTCAACTTCAACAAAAAAAAAACATATTAAATAAACAAAAAAAAAAAATCATTTTCTCGATGGAATCCAACAAGTGAGAATAGGATAACAACTAGATTAAAACGCAAATTTTAATCTCCATTTCCAAGCAAACCCAACATTGTTTTCAGCAAACAAAACCCAGAAATGAAGTTAAGCAGCAAAGAAATGAATAGAAAAGAGACCAGATTGTGCAGGGGGGAGTGGCTTGGAGGGAAGCTTAGCAGGCTGAGCAGGCTGGGTCTGATGGGGTTTCTTGGGCTGCGCCGCCGGCAGCTTCTGCTGCTGAGCAGCGAGAAGTTGACTTGGGTCCTCATTGTCGTCATCCCCCAAGAGATCGAAAGGGTTCGCGGTTGCCATTTCTGCAGCTCCGAAAAGTCCGATTCAATACCCTACAAAATTCCCACCGACTTTGAAAAGCAACCACGAAACCCTTCACTGATTATTCGAATCCATGAATCGGAGATTGGCTGCTGGGGATTTTAGGGTTTAGAGTTTGCTGTTTGGGAGCAAAGAAAGTTGGAGTGAAAATTTGCTGCTGCTGGTGGCGTTGTGGCTGCTGAAAACCCAAACCGATGCGGCACAGAGAAATACAAGTGACAAAACCTGATCTTAAAAACCCTAATGAATATTACTAGTCTGCGGCCGGGTTTATGTTAAGCTTTCGGTGTACTGTGCATATCTTGATGGGTAAGTTGTGTTGCTGGGGTGCTTGGACCAATTGGACGTGAAGAAAAGGGCCCAGTGACCAACTTCCACTTTCTCTATCATTGTGAACTTTCAAGGATTTTATTTTTTTTAGAGTTGGAACTTGGGAGTAGTGGTGGTGATAGGTTGATTCAATACAACATCATGGTTTAAGATTGGTAAATGGTAGGGAGACTATGCTTTTAGGTTATATTTTGTAGGTTACATGATGTAGTCGATGATGGTTGGATACCTTGTTTAATGATTTAAACAAAAATTTCAACCATTAATTGTCAACATTATGTGGTTTACAAAATATGGTTCAAGTAAATGATCTCTCTAGCATTGATTTTATTTGAAGTCTTAATTATTAAAATGTCCTATGAATATCACGAAAGTGTTACTTTAATTTGTGTTTTAGAAGTACATCACTTTTAATTCTAAGGGGTTGGTCCTGTAAAAATGGGGTAAAGGTGGGAACTCCCAACCCACGTTCGAACTTCCACAAATGCATTTTTAGGAACATGGCCTCTACTTTGACTCAGACACTAAAAGTACGTTGCCATTTCATGTGGCATTTGGGCTGCATAAAGGGGAAGATTAGTCTACTATCAAAGTATAATGAGAACCTCCTGTATTCAGAAAACAAAGATAATAGGAAAAAATTAAACCACTTTCCTTGTTGAGGTGAGGGAATTTGCGAGGTGTCTTGCAGTCGGGGTGTTTTGGTGTAAAGACATCTTCTTTTTTTAGTATGTTGGAGGGTTAATTTTAAATAGTACATGAAATTGAAGTTATGTAGGGAGTGTGGATGCAAATTTTGTACAAGTGACTGACTAGAAAACTTGTGAAAAAAATATTAATGAAAGTCAATTGACTAAGGCCTGGTTTGGTACTGAAGTGATTCTGAAAAAAGCTGGTATAAAAAAGAGTTGGAAGCTGCTTTTGTGTTTGGTAAACATTCAGCTTCAGTTTTTTTTCACAGTTTTGGGTGAAAAAAAGCCAAAAACAAGAAGCTGCAAAACTCAACTTTGAAAAACTAGCTTTTTTTCACATATGTTTTACATAAGAGTTTACTAAACACTATAATATTGCTCTTTTTTTTTTTTTTTCAAAAACACTTTTACAAAAAAGTTTACCAAACATTCTGTTGCTTTATTTTACAGCTGCTTATTCTCATAGTACAGCAGAAACAGTTTTTTTTTCAAAGAATAGCAATACCAAACCAGCCTTAACACCGGTATGGTGTTTGCCAAATGACTTTTGATGCCTAAGTCAAAGAAACTGAAGAGTTTGTAAAGACTTATAAATTATCCGATTACATGAATGACTTGACTATTTATAAAGGTGAAGTCCATCAATCGCCTTCTATGTAAGGTGACCTGTTGCGCAGTCTCCTATGGCAGGAGAAATTGTGGAGGTCTTCTACTTTATCCTGACCTTTACATTTAAGATGTGGGCATTAATATGGAATTGTGCAAAGAATGTTGGAACCTAATTGGACTTAAAACTCATTTTGATAAGGTCAAATGACATTGAAATTTGAAACTGTTAACGTTAATATATGACAAAACTACATCCCTTTGAAGTATGACATTGAGGATAACATGTCAGTGTAGTGGATAGCTTATATGTTTGAAATCTTGGATGTACTAATTATCAATTACTTCCTTAATAGGAGGAAGCAATTACGATTTAGCATCTGTAAAAAGGATTGGTCCCTGCTCATGAGAAAACATGTTCTTTACTACTAGCCCTATTCTTATAACAGCATAAGGTTCCAAGTGAGCAGAAGCTTCTTCCTTGGCGATCATTCAATAGCTTACTCAAGTTACACGCATATCTTCTCTCATTACTACTATGACATTTACATGCTTTATATAGTTCCTCATCAATTTATAATATTACGATAATGCTAAAGTAAAGGATATATTCCAACATTTGGCATCATAGCCATTTAGCTTATCTAAGATTCATAAGGAGCATTGATTTAACATTAATTGTTTTTCCTTAAAAATGATTATGGATTTGCAATTTGTTATATTAATGGTTTGAGTGAAGATTTTTTTTAGTCGCATGTTGAAGAACATAATGGTAAAGGTAGCTCAGTACGAATGTCATTGAAAACTAACAGTTTTCTTGCAAGAACCACAATCTCAATAGAATTCTTGAACTAATGTTCATATAAGTTTTTCTTGTAGTCGTAGTCGGAAAATTGGTACCAAACAACAATATATCTCCTTAACAAGGTCCAATTTTTCACCACTGGAGTGGAGATGGATGCTCTGCGAAGCCAAACCACTTTTCCGCTAAGTAACCACCGTCGTAGTAGATGATTTGATGATTTTACACTTGGTTGCGCATTTTGTCCAGCATCAAACACATTTTGGCTGTGAGAAATCTATCCTCGTGGGTCACTTTTAAAATTACACAACTCCTAGTGGAACTTTTAAGAAATCTATCAAAGTTTTAGATCCGTACGATGAAGATCAGCAAACACAAGTTCCATCATTTTAATACTCCCTCTTGGGTCACGGGCTCATTATTGGGGTCATGG
Source organism: Pyrus x bretschneideri (assembly GCF_019419815.1). NCBI lineage: Eukaryota > Viridiplantae > Streptophyta > Magnoliopsida > Rosales > Rosaceae > Pyrus > Pyrus x bretschneideri. The sequence goes on from NW_025999657.1 coordinate 2,140,500, forward strand.
ATGATCTAATGTTCATATAGTTTTTCACCAAAGTGAGAATTATTAGAAAGTTTTGTTCAAGGTATTTTTTACATAAAATTGTGACTAACAGATTATAACATGAGACTAATCTTTCCAAAAAGAAATAATGATTGGTTCAAACTGTACTCTGTGTATAGTATTTCATAATTCCCTGAAGCAACTTTAGTCTCTTGTTCAAAGATGTGATTCAAGTTGGAATGTGATTTTTTTCAAATAGCTATACAAATAAGGATGATAATGCATATTCACTACTACAAAATAGGGTCTTCATGACACTTGGTAAATTTTTAATAACATTCTTTTATTAAAATGTTACTAAAATAATATTTGATTCTTGTATTGATTTACAATTGGGATTTGTATAGTTTTGAAGGTTGAGACGGAGAAGAAGATGTTGATTCTTCACGGTAGGAAGAATACGAGCAATGTGATTAATTCTGTGTTATTGAACCTTCACCGTTTGAAGAAGTACAGTGCTGTGCAATTTAGCTGCATGAATGAAGATATTGGCCCTTTTGAAAGTAGGGGTGATACTTCCCTTGAGTTTTTCTCTCATAAAACCGATTGCAGCATTTTCATCGTAAGTATAAAACTGCCTCAACATTTTGTTCCTCCAAATAATTTGATTTCATGTGACCTTGGTATATATGTGTATATATATTTGTGTGGTTGTCTCATCCTTGTTAGGTATTTTATTAATACAAAAAACAGAAAAAAAAGAAAATAGTTAGAATGTGGGATAACTTCCTCGTAATTCCATGTACAACTTCATTCTTTCTGTTTTCTGAAGAAACAATGGCAGCCTACCACTCCATATTCTCTCTTCTTCCTTTTCTTTCCTTTCCGTACTCTTTCTCCACAGGTTTTCTACACTACTACAAAAAACACTTTGTGAGACGAAACACACATCGTCGCGCAAAGTTACTTTAAACTTTATCGCGCAAAGTCTTTACAAAAATAAATAAAATAAAAAATTTATTTTTTAAAATCTTTGCACGACGTAATCCAAATATTTCGTCACTTAAGCCAATTTATTTTTCGTTTTTTATTTAATTTTATATTATAAATTTTAAAATATAGTTTTTTTCATAAGTTTTTATTATGAAGTTTTGGTTTGGCGCCAGAAAATTGCGCGACGGACCAACCGAGTTGCGCAAATAGCCTTTGCACGACATTTTGGTTCACCGTTGAAGACTATTTGAATGGTATATATATTTATTAAGTAGTGAGGATAGCAATAGTTATTATTGTAGTTTAGATGAGAATTAATATAAACTTGCAAAATTGAATGGTATATATATTTATTAGGTAGCTTTAAATTTATTTATTTTGCACTTATAACACTTAAGAAATTGAACGGTATATATATTTATTAAGTAGCTTTAAATTTATTATTGTAGTTCAGATCGGGTTTTTGTTAGAAAAATATGTTATTGTAGTTCGGATCGGGTTTTTGTTAGAATTAAATTGACGATCAAATTAGTTCATTGTATACATATAGGGTCAAGGAGTGTAGTTGTAAAAAAATCATCAAAATAAGAGTTAAAATAATAGTTAAATCATGAATTTTCATTTATAACCATCGAAATTTTTTGTCTCGTTACTTGTTATAAGATCTTGTGGTATCCACTAGTGTAAATGCTTTAAATTGAAGATTGAAGATCTTGTGGTATTCAATGATTGTATTCATATAGGGTCAAGGAGTGTAGTTGTAAAAAATATCAAAATCGGAGTTAAAAAAACCGTTAAATCGTGATTTTTTGTTTATAATCGTCAAAAAGTTTTGTCCCGTTACTTGATATTTGAATGTTTGTTTTTTGAGATTTTTGGCATATGCGTTCTCGAAGTATGATCGTTGAAACTAATTTCGTAGAATGCGTATCCCATCAAAACAATAGATTCACTAACACTTAGAGTTTATTTATACTTTCATAAGTATAATATAAGATTTTGTGGTATCCACTAGTGTAAATATTTTAAATTAAAGATCGAATTCATTCATTATATTCATATAGGGTCAAGGAGTGTAGTTGTAAAAAAAATCATCAAAATCGGAGTTAAAATAATTGTTAAATCGTGATTTTTCATTTATAACCGTCGAAAAGTTTTGTCTCGTTACTTGATCTCTGAATGTTTGTTTTTTTGCAATTTTTGGCGTATGCGATCTCGAAGTATATACACAATTTTGAAGGTTGGATCCTTGAAACTAGTTTTGTAGAATGCGTATCCCATCAAAACAATAGATTCACTAACACTGAGAGTTTATTTATACTTTCATTAAGTATAATAAGATTTTGTGGTATCCACTAGTGTAAATATTTTAAATTGAAGATCGAATTCATTCATTGTATTCATATAGGTTCAAAGAGTGTAGTTGTACAAAATCATCAAAATCGAAACCGTTAAATTGTGATTTTTTTTGTTTACAACTATCGAAAAGTTTTGTTTCGTTACTTAATCTCTAAATGTTTGTTTTTTGTGATTTTTGGCGTATACGATCTCGAGGTATATACAAACAAGTTTGAAGGTTGGATCGTTGAATGGTATGTGTGTGTGTGTGTATTATGTAGCTTTAAATTTATTTATTTTGTAACACTTAAGAAATTGAATGGTATATATATTTATTAAGTAGCTTTAAATTTATTATTGTAGTTTGGATCGGGTTTTTGTTAGAAAAATATATTATTGTGGGTTTTATGTAAAAAAAAAAAGCGAATTTGAAGGGAGTAAAGTCACATTTTCAATAAATTTTACAATATTTTTTTTTAAATATAACTTATGCGACGCCACAATGGGATCATTGCGCAAAAACCAATAGCATGACGTCATAATGTATACATGCGTCGCGCAAACCAATTTATTTTTGTTTTTTATTTAATTTTATATTATAAATTTTAAAATATAGTTGTTTTCATAAGTTTTTATTCTTTTTTAGAAACTTTGCTCAACGAATTTCAATATTTCGTCGCCTAACACTTATTTACTTATTTATTTATTTATTTTTATATTTTTATATTGTTAAACTAAATTATTTTTATATTTTTTATTATTTTCTTTGCTAGCTGTCGCCTAAACTTTATTTATTTTAATTTATTTATATTTTAAATTGCAAAATAAAAATATTTTCTTTTTTATTATTTAAAAAAATTATTTTTATAAATTTTGATCGATGAACCAATATTTCGTCGCACAAAATCCTTAAATTTGGATGGAAGCCAAAAATGGGACATGGGAATTTTTTTTTAAGACTTTGCGCAACCAACACTTTGTTGCGCAAAACTTTACGTGACCAACACTTCGTCGCGTAAAACTCTACAAATTTGGGCCGGCACCAAAAATGGGATGCAGGAAATTTTTGTTTTTTAAGACTTTGCATGATCAATATTTCATCGCGCAAAATCCTTAAATTTGGATGGGAGCCAAAAATGGGACGCTGGAATTTTTTTAATTTTTTTTTAAAGACTTTGTGCCACCAATTTTTCGTCGCGCAAAGAATTTGGATGGGAGCCAAAAATGGGACGCTGGAATTTTTTTAATTTTTTTTTAAAGACTTTGTGCCACCAATTTTTCGTCGCGCAAAACTTTGCGCGACCAACACTTCGTCGCCCGAAACTCTAAAAATTTGGGCAGGCACCAAAAATGGGATGCGGGAATTTTTTTAAGACTTTGCGTGACCAATATTTCGTCGCGCAAACTCGTATCCTTCGTCGTGCAAAGTGACACGGTTTTTAAAACCAAAATAACTCCTCCACCATTTTCTCAATGTCTTTCTCTACTCTTACTTTTCCTCTCTCTTTCTCTTTCCCCAAATCCGACCCTCTCTTTCACACTTACTCCTCTCACTTAATCTCTCTTCTCTCTCTTCACTATCTCTCACTCTCACTCTCACTCCCTCTCCCATCTCTCTCTCACTATCTCCTCTAATTCTCTCACACTCACTCCTCCCTCTCATTCTCAATCTTGCCAAAAGGTATATTCTCCCCAAATTTTAATTTTTTTCATTAATACGTGTTTTTCGAGTTAGTTCTAAGTTTGGTGCAGGGTTTGGGGTTGAGTATAGGGTAAGGAGTGGAGTTTGGGGTCAAATTTGGGGTATACCAATTTTAGGGGAGATTATGCCATTTTTTTGTTATTATTTTATGTTATTTTTTTGTTATTTGACCATATTTGTTTTTTTTTAATTTTTAATTTTTTTTTATAGGGAATTGTCGAGACTTTGACAGCTAAAGTTGAGGATTAGGACGCTATCAGAACATATCCCCACCACTACCACCACAATAGACTTGTATTAGGATTTTATTATTGTACTTTGTTAATTTATGTGTACATTTTGAATATATTATATATATATATATATATTGGATAATTTGATCACTATTTTTCATATGTAATTTTATTTTGAATATGTCAATTTAAATTAAAGTAATTAAAAAAATAAAATCATACAATTAAATTAAATAAAAAAAGTAAAAATTCGAAAAATCTTGAGCTACCAAATATTTCGTTGCGTAAACAATTAATATAAGAGAAATAATAAAACAAAAAGTCAAAAACCTTGCGTGTAACATCCCACATCGCCCAAGGGAGTGGATCATGTAAGCCTTATATATACATTCTCATCTTTACCTAGCACGAGGCTTTTTGGGAGCCCACTGCCTTCGGGTTCTGTAGGAACTCCGAAGTTAAGCGAGTACGAGGCGAGAGCATTCTCAAGATGGGTGACCGACTAGGAAGTTCTTGTGTGAGTTCCTAGAAACAAAACCGTGAGGGCGTGGTCGGGGCCCAAAGTGGACAATATCGTGCTACGGTGGAGTCGAACCCGTGATGTGATGGAGGCCCGGGCCGGGATGTGACAATTTGGTATCAGAGCCAATCCTGATCGGAAGTGTGCCAACGAGGACGTCAGGCCCCTAAGGGGGGTGGATTGTAACATCCTACATCGCCCAGGGGAGTGGATCATGTAAGCCTTATATGTATATTCTCATCTCTACCTAGCACGAAGCCTTTTGGGAGATCATTGGCTTCGGGTTCCATAGGAACTCCAAAGTTAAGCGAGTATGAGGTGAGAGTATTCCCAGGATGGTGACCTACTGGGAAGTTCTCATATGAGTTCCTAGAAACAAAACCATGAGGGCGTGGTTGGGGCCCAAATGGACAATATCGTGCTACGGTGGAGTCGAACCAGGGTTGTGGTGGGGGCCCGGACCATGATGTGACATTGCACGACAAAATATTAAATTAATTTATTTTAATTAAAAAAAAATTAAAAAACTGCTTCGTCGCGCAAAGATTTGAGCGACATTTGTCTTTGTCGCGCAAAATGTAGCTTTGCGCAACAAAGATTAATTTTTGTCGCGCAAACCCTATCTTCACGAGCTTTGCGCAACGAACCATGTCAGACGAAATTGTACTTTGCACAACAAAATTATTTCATTGCGCAAAGTATTTTTGTAGTAGTGCTAGGATTTTATTTTTGCTCTTGAATACACCGAAACAAAATTGATCATTTTTGGTTTTTTATTTTGTTGTAAAATATAAATTTTGCTTTTGGGTGTTTGAAATTCTTGCAGGTAGAAATAGCTGCTATGAAATTCTTCCAGTTTTGGTAAAAGTAAGTAATTTTTTTTTTTTTGAGATATTAGTATCTGTCGGCATAGATTGATGATTGTTTTGAAGTTAAAAATTACAGTAGTTTGGTTTTCTGTTCTCGTATAGTTTTCTTTTTCACTATTTTTCTGTAACAGGATTTGCAACTTCTCTGTGGGGACTGTTTAACCTGTTTACTCAACGTTTAAAGCCATTGAGAAGAAGAATCAAGAGGAGCACCAAAGAATGCTCCTTTATTTGGCAGGTTTGAAGTTAACATCGCCAATTTTTTCTTTTTTCCAAATACACTGTAGGGATTGCTTTACCAATTCACTCAATGTTTCATTACTAATATAGTACTATTTTGATATGCTTTGAGATAAATAGACACTCACTAATGAATGGTTGGTTAATGGGTTTTTGACGAACTAACTAACGCTACGTTTTTAATTACAAATTGTTAATGAGTTTTCAATGAATTGATTGTAGGTATGATTTTAGTTGTACCTTCTATGAGGTCAGTGTGCAAAGCAAGTGTTGGACTGAGTACTAAAATTATTTTCCCTTATGTTTTGACAAAGTTGAATGATTTTAACTAAATTTTGGATTTGATTTTCTTTAACAATATACTACAAATGAAATGGATCTTAAGGGTTGCCTAATGATGCATATACATTAGACAAAGGATCTCATTGTGACGTCTGAAGATGAGTTGGGAATTTAATTCGAAATTTTTTATGATTTGAAGATTTATCTATTCTTATTTTGTTGTAATTTTTTTTTTTAGAATCCATTTATCCCATTGTCATTGTTCTAAGATGTTATGGTTCGTCATTCATGCATACTTTGATTGCCATTGGTATGATGCAAAGCGTCACATGTTTGCATTGGTGACATGACTAATGATTGAGGTCTATACTCTTTCTCTATAGGCTTTCTCATTGTTCTCTTATGAAATTAGTTTGAGATAATTTTCTCGACATTAGCATTTGAATTTGTTTAAAGGCAATCTTAGTTCATTAATTTTTCTCTTCTAGATTTTGTTACAACTTGAGAGACTTAGTTATCTCTTATATAATGAAACAGTTTCAGCTTGCATTTATGTAGGGTTTTTCACGTGTATATTATATTTCTTGAAGACCATAATACATCAAATTCAATGAACTATTTCTTTCTTTTTATTTCATCCACCGACTTAGCTATTGTAATATGGGTTTGGTTTTACATGATATGTTGCAATTTCATGATCTGTAGAAAATCGCTCATTATAGTATTGAGATCTATGGATGATGCATTCCCCTTGCAAAGGTATAAAATTTTGGACTATCTCATTGCCTACTGTATACATTCGCATGATTTTTTTCCCTTCATCAACCAATATTTCTATAACAAATCTTGCCCAATGATTGTAGAGGATAAGTAGCTTTGAAAAAGAGACAACCAAAAGCAAGTATCATCTGGAATAGTTTGGTGTCATTTGGATTAAGAATTGAGTGAGCTAAGTATGTTGATGACTTCATCCAATAGATGAAACACGAGGCTAGCTAGTTTGTGAAATTTTACATTAAGTGAACTTATAGTTTTATTTTAGTAGGAAAGCTCTACATATTTTATTAAATATGTTGACTGTGAGATTGTCTTTTGTAATACTTTGGGAGTGGATTAATTACAAATTTATGAAGTAATACTGGTTTATTTGAGGTAAATATCCTGTTTTTTCTTTTTTTTTATTTTTTATGAATTATGTAGATCTTGTTTTCAAATTAAAAATAAATTATATATGTCATCAAACATATTTTAGGACATGTATTGAACTGTTTATGACACGCTTTGTGTGTCGTTGCTAATATTCAATGATGTTGCAAATGGTTTCGATTCTATAATACATGACGTTATACAGATGTCATGTTTAGTATACCATGACACTCATTCCTCTGTTTATGACACATATTCCATGTCTCAAATTGAAATAGATGACATTTTTTTTTTTAAATTCAGTGACACTAGTTAGGTGTCTCTAGAAGCTATACATGACACTATGCGCATGTCATGTGTAATATACCATGACACTTATTATGTGTCTTGAATGGTAATAGATGAACAAGTTCTTAATTCAATGACGCTTGTTAGGCTTCCTTAGAAGTAATATTTGATACTCTTTCAACATCATAAAAAAATATCTTTAATGACACCCATAAAGATGATGCGAAACCCTTGCATCATTAAATTTTAAACATGATATAAACTGCATCATGTATGTAAAAACTTGCAGTAGTGATTTGACAGTTTATGTTTCTTACCCAAATGTGTAACTGTGTTTAATATTTGAAGTTGTTTCACATCTGGGTAATGGCGTAGCCACCCATAAAGCTAAGGTGGGCTATAGCCCAGAGAGGTTTTCTGTAAGAGTAGTGCTATCTATGCACTCATTTTTACTTCTCACACACCCCTCTTAATTTTCGGTTGTTCGAATCTAATGAGTTGGAGATGATCACTGACAGAAAATTAATAAGGCTGTGTTGGAAGTAAAAATGGGTTTGTAAATAGAACTATTCTTTTGTAAAATCATGTTTATAGCTTACTCAATTTCAATAGAGATTATTATTTAATGTATATTTTATAGAGGATAGGTAATAAATAATATGTTTTATGCTAAAAATTATAAATTAGTTCTATTTCCAGTCCCTTTTTATCATATTCTTTAAAGAAAAAGACCATTTACCCTATGTAATTTAGCCTCTGTGCTTCTTATTCAAGAAAAGAAAAATAATTTCTTTAAATCCACAATTAAATCCTTATCTCTGCAATTCCTTAATTTCCGTTGCGATTTTCCAATAAATGTCACCTTTGGTACTTTCTTAATCTCTATATTTACTTATTCTTGATTTAATTAGTAGGTTAATTATTTATATGGTCCATGAATTTATCAGTTAGCGTTACGATTTTGAGAATAGTTTATATTATATTGTTGTTGTTGAAAATACTAGTGGGTAATGAATGCCCACAGTATTGAATACCTGCCACAACATTGAAAACATTGCCAAAGTGTTGAAAACCTTGGCAGAATATTGATATGTGGAGATTATATTGTGTGCTTAGAGTTGCTCTATAAATAGAGCACTCCGTATGCTTTGAAGGTAGAGAGCAGAAAAAGAAAGAGAGGAAGAGGAGAGGAGAGAATACATAGAGTTATCTTTATACTCCTATTATTCCAATTATAATGAAAGCACCACTACTGTCCGAGGACGTACTCCAGTCACACTGACTGTAGAGGAACCTCGTAAATTTTGTGTCTTGTTTTATTTATTCCACTGTACACACATCGTCGATTTTACAACACGTTATCAGCACAAAAAGCTCTCATGTCAGTGGAAAGCATAACGTCATAAATCCGGTAAAGCATTATCCACCTCTCACCTCCGTCATCTAAAATCTCACAGAATAAAGGTATGTCCATTTTTCGTCTCTCCCACTGCGCCAGAAGCGCCCCACCGAATTCCGATGAGAATTGAAATTTTACGACCTGAAGTCGTCACGAGATGAGAAAACTCGTACTTGACAACTGGTTTCCAGAGATCCAGAAGAATCTCATTAGACTTGGAAACCCAGATCACGTTGTTTTCGACGGATCTTGAGAACTCCCATGAATATTTGGTTGTTTGAGATGGTGATGGCAAGAATGAATCCACACAGGCCTCCCTCTGTTGTGCCTCCGTCAACCCCACTATCATCTATGTCTCTGTAAGGAGGTTCTTGCTTAACGATGCCATGTTCCCTGGGTCATGCAAGAACAACGCCAGTCTCTGAATTGAATTTGGGCAACCTCCATAACTACCCAGCTGGCCTTTTGTTTCGAGACTGCCAGAGACAGAGAAGGAAGAAAAATAATAGAAAAGGGGGATTGATGGAATGGCAAGGCACATGTGAAGAAGAAAAAAAGAGAGAAGATGTTGACTGCAACCTAAGAAAAAAAAATATTTATATATAAAAAGGATTTGAATGGTGCAGAATGGTGCATGACACCATTTAGTCAAAATGATATAAATAGGTTTCTGTTGGTGCATGGCACCATGTTGCAGAAATAATAAAAGTAACAATAATGAAGTTTGAATAAGTGCTGACAAAAGAAAGAAAAATAATAAATAAAAGGAGGTATAATACTTCTTGTTATTTATGTGAATTGGTGTTGATTTAAAACCCTTTCACAAGTTCTATTTCCTTTAAAGCAATTTATTTATCATGGACGGTTTTACCGCCTACCGTTTTAAGTTTTGATTTATGTGAATGGTGCTGAATTAAAGCCCTTGTCACAAGCTTTATTTACTTAAATGCAATTTATTCATTATGGCTGGAATTACCGCATATTGCTTTAATTTATTTATTGTACTTCTTTTTGTTACGATGAGTACATACTGGACCCGAAGTTCCTTGATCAGATCAGAACCTATAGTTTCTTGATCCTCATCAAATAAAAATGATTGGACCTGAAGTTCTATCAAACAAAAAGATCAGGACATGAAGTTCCTTGATAAGTACCTTAAGTTTGAAGTGCCGCAGTGCCTCAACTTAATTGCAATAAAAGCCATAAGAGTCTCAGTCTGCAGACTATTAAATAAGGACCAGAAATTCCTTATGTCCATACTAAAAAATGGTTTAGCAGAAGCATTTATTAAGCGGATGAAATTGATTACCCGCGTTCTGCTGATGAAAATAAAATTGCCAGTTTTTACATGGGTACATGTCATTTTACATGATACATTATTGATTTGGTTGAGACCTGTTGACAACCATTAATACTTCTTAGTACAACTCGTGTTTGGGAACCAGCCAAACATTATACATTTACGAGTTTTTGGTTGTGTTATCTATGTGCCTATTGCACTGCCACAACATACTGAAATGAAGCATCATTGCGGATTAGGCATTGATGTTGAACATCATCTATCATTCAATATTTAAAACCCTTAACTGGGGATATATTTACCACGTGGTTTGCGGACTGTCATTTTGATAAGACAATTTTCCCGCCGTTAAGGGGAGAAAATAACTTCGTTTTAGAAGAACAATGAACAAATATCATTCCAGAAGAATGATAAGAAAAAACCGTTCCAGAAGAACGAAGAGAATTTGTCTTATTTTGATTCATGAAGTAATCAATATACAAACGAAGTGAGAATAATTGAATGATGCATTTAATGATGAAACGAAAGTGATAAAATCACATATGCTTACTGCAAATGTGCCTACAAGAATTAATGTCCCTGTTGGACAAAATAATATGGCAGCAAATGATTTATCTGTTGCACGCCTGAAGCGTGGCAGACCCTCAGACTCAAAAGGTTCAGTCTTTCGAAAGAAGAAGAATATGGCACTACTGAACTATTGCATAACTGTCGCATGCCAGACACATAACAGTTGCCGCAAGGATACTTGTCCCGGAAAGGTCAATCCGCGGACATGAGAATATTGATGTCTCATGCATGAAGCATGATAGACGTATAGGTTCTAATGACTCAACTCCCGAAGTGGAGATTAAAATCCAAGCTCTATAACACTCAAAAGGAGGTTATGATCCGCATTCTCTAAATTACGACTATCCTGGAAGAGATAGTGTAATGCCCTTGAAGAGGCAATGGATATCCAAAAGAAATGAAAAGTTTTTATGCATGCGCATGCACATGAGAATATAGGATCACAGATTGATGATAACCAATTGTAATTTTGGTTTTTACAAATAGCTACTAAATTCATCAATGAGCTGTGGTGATATTGAGTCCCGTTTTTTTCCCATCAACAAAATTATGGGCTAAAAATGGAGAAAGGCAAATTCCATTATAATTTTGTAAGAACGTAGAAAAATAGACCTATATACTTGGATACAATACAAATAGCCAAAAGATGTTGAACCTAGAAGGTTACATATGGGCATTTGTAATACCGTGAATACACTCACATGATCTGACACAAGGTTGTAAAGGAGTTTATATGAATGGAGAATTATATACGAAGGGTTATAAGTCGCCCACATCATATCTCCATAAGTAAATCCCTCAAATATACATGGAAGCGAATTGCTCTGTATAAATTCTAAAGGAAAATGTGTCATGAAATGTAGAAAATCCCTGAAGGATTCAAATTGCTTGAAGAAAGCCCCGGAAGGGTAAAGCATGAAATATGTACTCAATACCAATGGATGGTATAAATTGCCTTAGTAAGTACTTCCATTATGGTATTGTTGCAACATACTAAAATCTCTTGCAAGAGTTGATGATATTAAATTGGGACTCCTAAAGAGTCAAGAAAGATTATAAAGTGTTGAGAGAAATATTGTCTCGAACTGCAGAATCGAACAATATGCCAACACGAATCTTATCCATGATGTTTATGACATTAAAGAATCATATGGATTGAAGATTATGAGTTGAATACTCAAATGATTTAGACACTGAGAATAATCATTTATCTTCGCGAGGGGTAAAGATAAATTGATATTTGGTTCAGAAGTACCACATCTTAGTGAAATATATGCTTTATTGTATTTAACACAATACACTGAATGAAATAAAGCTTATATATTAATATCTCCGAGAAATTACATACACATGAGTTAAAACAAACAAACAGAAATGAACCTTCACAAAGGTTACTCATGTGAAGCCTCAGTACTCGGAAGTACCCCAGAAGGGGAAGACACCAGAAGTTGATTATTTGGAGTCTCAATACTTGGTGGAACTCCAGACAGCTAAGACAATGGATGTCATTGGAATAAAGACTCGAACCCCCGATTGTCATTTTGAGTCCGACCTTCGGATTCTAGTAGCTGGTCGAGCTTTCTTTTCATGCTCGTAGAGTAATTATTTGCAAGCATGTGTAACACTTTATTCTCATGCTTGAGCCCTCTAATCTCTTGTTTAAGACTTGCAACCTCAGCCATTAATGATTCAACTTGGTGAGTTCGAGCAAGTAGGCGCTGGCCCATATTGGATACAGAGCCCGCACATTGAACACTGAAAGCCAATGAGTCTTGAACGGCCGCCTCATCAGACCGGTTTGAAAGGATTTTGTTGTCCTTTGGAGTGAGAAGATTCCTGGCTACCACTGTAGCAGTTATGTTATCCTTTATCACAGAGTCCCCAACCGTAAGAGGACCATTAGAAGATGAGAAGGACGGGCGCCATATGTTATCCTGACGCTGCTCGTCTGTATTAATCCTGAGACTCAAATCTAAGCAAATGTTAGATGGGCAAGCCATTTTCAGAAATGATGAAGGAAGTCAGATAAAATCTCAGAAGTGCAAGAAAGGGAAATTTCTGCAGGCAACAATTTTTTTAGTGTTTCTGAACAAAATTGATATCTCTATAAAATGAGGGGCAACAGGACCACTTATTCAAAAATCGAAGAGACACCGATTTTCGAATTTCAAAAGCCGGATTTCCCTGCATGACTTCTGTCAACATTTCTCAGACGCAATCTCAGCTCTTGGATATCACATGCAACTTTGTCAAAGATCTCTGATAAAGTTGAAAACGCGTGAATCTTACTGTTCTAATTACACCACAGTTGTTGACAAGAGTAAAGGCACAGCACTACTACCTGCTATTGGGAAATCCATATATATGTCAACCTCTGTCCTCCATGGCAAGGCAGAACTGAAAAATATCTAACTCTTCCTCATATCCGAGAATGCTTATTTCACAAAGTATCTCGAAATACTCAGTTTTCTTCCTCTCCGAGAATACCTCTACAAACAAGTCACACCAGAGTAAAAGTATCTCATATCATCAGGGACGAGAGCAAAAGTATCTCATATCATGCAATTTCCCTGTCCTTTCCTTTGTCCTTATTCTTACCTGCCAAGACAAGGACAAAGAAAGCAATATGTCGGAACCTCCACTCAAACTTTCGCTGCCACCAAGAAGTGATGGTCCATTCAAATACAAGGTTTGCATCCCACTCCTGTATCAGAGGACAAATACTACACGAGAAGATGCCAAACCTGCATAAGGAAAATACCACTTCTGCAAAGGAGCAAGTAAGGCAAGTGAAAATGATACATTGAAGCCTGTGGAGACAACCACAACAAACACATGTCAGTTCATCCCCGACAAAGCCTAAGATCACTAGTCACATGAAGCTCCTCATGACTGTAGAGGAACCTCGTAAATTTTGTGTCTTGTTTTATTTATTCCACTGTACACACATCGTCGATTTTACAACAGTTGTTCTTTTATATTGATTATTATATAAATTTATACAAGCAAAAAATAAACATATAATTTTATAGTACTATTTTCAATTAGCCCATCCATGGATAAAATCCTGGCTCCGCCCTTGCATCTGGGGTTGCAGAGTTGAAGCTATTCTTTGGTTTTCATCCATGACTTCTTTAGGTAGATAATCATTCATCTCTACACTTCCAATATGTTGTTTGTTGCTTGACGCTTTGCATACAGGTAATGTCTTCTAAACTACACTATAATACATATTGATATAAATATATATATATATATATATATATATATGCATATGCACATAGACTTGGTGTAATGCAATGGTAACTTAATAATTAAATCATTGTTCACATAATATTTTATTCTTCGTACTTATCAATATATAATGTGATCGTTTTCAAGCATGCTGACAATTTTCTTAAGATTAATTAAATATCAAAGTAAATCATGAAAGAGATTAATATATGGATTCCTTTTGTTTGGCAAGACTTGAAGCTTGAAGAGGGTTATCCTAATTTGTCACTTACAACTAATCAATCAATCTCATTGTTTTTGTTTCATTTCAGGTTGAATTTGATCAAAGTTATCACGTACTTGCATCGACTAAGCAAAGTGTAACGACTTAGTTGATATTAAGACCAATGATTTCAAGGTTCTTTGTTCAAGCTTGCATCTTAGCTATAACAAATGGATGATCTTCTTGCCAAAGATGTAGATCATTATTTTTGGTTCAGCTAGGATGGCATAGTATGAATTCTAGTTCATAAGAGTTTGTGAAAGCTTCATCTTGCCTAAAGGTATTGAAAGTTTTTCATGAAGGTAACTCATGTAATATGTGATCAAGAGATAAAGTTCTATGTTTTCGTTTACGAATGCTTCTACTATGAACCCTATTATAGTTATGTAAGGGACCAATTTTAATGGAAGCATGACATAGAAATTGTTTTAGTATGATACTAAGTTTTTTGACCTAACCGATTATTCATATTATGCACTGAATAATTTTAGTAAAAGGAGTCACATGTTTAGATTTGTGGGTTATGACATGAAAATCGGTTGCATCATGTTATATATTTTTATTTCTCCTCATGAGATTTGTTGATGCACATATTTTGGACCCACAAAAGTTAATCAAGGACTAATCATGGTACACATTGTTTAAAAATTTCATGCTCATTTGTCTCTCAAGTCTCAAACTTTGCTTTTGCGGTTTCTGTTTGGATCTTATTGTGTTTAAATTTAATTCATGATAAAATTGGACAATAAAGTTGATTTCCTTATATTTCTCTAGACACCAAAAATTACGAAAATATGTTGAGAACTGAATTTTGTATTGTTTTATAAGATTTATGATAGATGCACCAAAATTTCTTCGGAAATTATGTCTTTGGTCAAGCTTGATCAATGACACATTTAATCCACGAAATGACTTTATTTTTGGATATGCTTTATGTATATGTGTCTTCTCTTACAATGCAAATTTCTGTGGTTATTGGTTATGTATTTTGTTTGTTACAAATTTTTTAAGTAACATATGCTTAGAACAAAGTCTCTGCTGTAAGTTTTTGGTTGATATACTTTGCTTGCTATTTTGAATGTTAATAGGACGGAAAATGTTTTCATAATTTTTATGATGAATACTAAGTCCTTTTCGTTATTGTTTTACCTTGGGTTAGTCAATCTTATAAATTAATTATAGTAAATCCCAGAGTAAGAGAGACTTAGTGCTTTTTATGAGTAATTTTGGTCAAACAATAATTAATGAGGGTTTTTCCAAGTGGGAGAACAAAAGTAAAAAGTTTTGAGCTTCACACGCATTAACCTTATTCTATAGGTGTTGGGTTCTAAAAGTTTGTGGGAGTTGTTATTGTATTGTCCTAGTCACGTTGAAAGCGAATTAAAGTTTTTGAATGCATATGTATTATTTAGTTTCCTTTTGTATGTTGAATGCAATTTTTAATGTAGTTGAACCCGGTTTTTGAAGAAGTTGGGGTTAAATCATGACCTTGGAGACGATAACATGATTGAAAATATACTTGGATGATTACATGTTGATCTTTAAAATGATTTTGGACCCTAATTTGGATTTAAACACATTTTGATAAGAAAAAATGATGTTGAAACTTGAAAGCAGTTAGAGTCAATATATGATAAAACATCCCTTTGAAGTATGACATTGAGGATGGCATGCCAGTGTGGCGGATAGCCCATACGTTTGAAATCTTGGATGTACTGATTGCCAACTGCTTCCTTAATAGTTGGAAACAATTAGGATTTAGCATCTGCAAAAAGGATTAGTCCTTGCTTATGAGAAAACACGTTCTTTACAGTAATTTGCCCTATTCTATTAAGAGCATAAGGTTCTAAGCAAGCAAAAGATTCTTCAATGGCTTCCCTTAGGCTTACACATATATCTTATCTCATTACTACTATGATATTTTGCATGCATTATATAGTTCACCATCAATTTTGTAATCTTACAACAATGCTAAAGAAAGGATAAATTCCAACAAGGAAGTGTTTGACTCTAGGGAGTCCTCCATTGCTTGCTCGGGTGCTTTATGAGCTAAGTTGCGACAAGGTAGTTGACAAAGTGTTTTGTAAATATATTTAGCTGATGATTTGGGCCTTGGGGCCTAACTGTTGTGGACTTGCATCATTCTTCACTGAGTTGATTAGATTTAGCCTATTAGGATTGATATTGTGGTATGCTCACGCTGTCTGAGATTATGATTTACGTGACATGCTTTGACTGGGTGTGATTATTTATGCTTCCTCTGAGGATGTTTTTGATGAGGTACCCTTATTAGAAAATACTCTTGCTAATATAATAGAAGACTAACGGGACTGGTTAGTAATACATCTATGTACTTAGCATAATCACTTATTGACGGTCATTTATGATTGTTGGATGTTATTACAACATATCTAACTGTTTTAATGGGTAATTGTACTAAGTATTGTATGAAGCTTACATGTGCATGGTAGGACAAATTCAATGTTTTATAGTACTTCAAATTCAATGTTCTCAAGAAATGGTCTGCCTTGTCTTTCGTAAACTCTATAAAGTTGTTTTGCCATGCTTGTTTGAGCAGATTCTCTCCTATCGACAGTTGCTATTCCAATGTTCTCTAGATTGTTGGAACTTGTGAGGGACCATTGTCCCACATCGATCATAAACTCTCCATAATTCCTCTTTATAAGTGAGTTGTTTAAAAGGAATTGGGCCAAAGCTATAGACATTTGGGCCTTGAGTTTGGAAAGTTTGGGTGTATATATTAAATATCAAAGATGGGCCTTGAGCGTTGGGGCTCTTGGGCTCGAAAGGACGAAAAACACCAAGTACAATTTTTACGTTTTTTATTTTAGGATTTAGTTTTTTATTTTTGAAAGGATAAGACTGTTTACAAAAAATAGTTACATCTTTTCTGAAGGGATAAGAATGAACAACCATAACTGTTGCAAAAATGCCATTATATATATGGCTATGATATCATAAACGAAGAACAAAATTCCATCGTTCTCTCTTTGATCCTTCACAGAGAAACACATAGAAAATTTGCCAAGAATCCAAGTTCGAGTGCAAGAACTTGGGTTAGATAGTTGTATCTTGCAAGATAGACGTCCGTGAACTACTGCACTGGTGTAGGGGCATATTTATGTCTTAGGAGATTTCTACCGCAAGCCTTTATTTTTCGAAATCAAGTCAATGATTATTGTTGTGATTTTATGTGCAATTTCATTAATTATTCATATTCTGGTAGATTATATATATAGTGAAATTGTAATTCGTATTAAACTGTGCAATTATTATAGAGAATTGTTATTGGCACTCCAAAAATCTCATTCTACACTCCAAACTTTCTATATTTGGAAAGAAAAATACACATGTGAGGAGTGTAGAATGAGATTGTTGGAGTGCTAGTTCTAACAATCTAGATGAGAGCTCGAGCACAGTTGTTTGGATTTCAATTTTAGGCTGAATTTACTGCCCTAGATTATCTTTCTCTTCTTTTTCTAGTACTGCCCTAGATTATCTTTCTCTTCTTTTTCTAGTTCTGGTTTTAATCGTGTTTTTTTATGGATTGCTCCCTTTCTAGGGTTGGGGTTTTTTTTTTTTTTTTAATTATTTTTTTTTTTTGGACAAAGCGTAAAATTCATTACCATAACCACAAGTACAACAAAGGCCCAAAACAAGTTAAGCATAGACTTGGCATTCGTGTCGTGTTTCTCGTGTTTGTGTCGTTTTCGTGTCATACCCGATAGTTTAACAGGTCGTGTCATGGTTAAAGTAAACGGGTAATATGACCCAACTCGAAATCAACCCGTTAATATTATTAGATAATATGACCCAACCTATTACCCGTTCAGAAAAATATATTTTAAACCAATAAAAATGAAAATGAAAAACATAATTTGACCCAAAAAAATGTAAAACATAATACTAAATTAGTATATACATACTAAATTTCGGAGTTGACCCATTCATGAAAGTTGTAAAGCTTTTCATTACGAGTGATTACATTTTTCACACTTCTACAATAATTATTATTAATTTATTAATTTTTCACTCAAATAAATAACATTGTTCATGAGATTTGGAGGGTTTTAAAAATCTAAATGACCATGTAACCATCGTCTAAGCGTTACATTGGACGGTTGGATCATTGAAATTTTTCGCGTATGCGATCTCGAAGTATATATAAACAAGTTTGATGGTTGGATCATTGAAATTAGTTTCATAGGATGCGTATTCCATCATAACGATACATTAACTAACACTTAGAGTTTATTTATACTTTCATTAAGTATAACATAAGATTTTGTGGTATCCATTAGTGTAAATATTTTAAATTGAAGATCGAATTCATTCATTGTATTCATATAAGTTCAAGGAGTGTAGTTGTAAAAAATCATCAAAATCGGAATTCAAATAACCGTTAAATCGTAATTTTTCGTTTATAACTGCCGAAAAGTTTTGTCTCATTACTTGGATCTCTGAATGTTTGTTTTTTGCAATTTTTGGCATATGCAATCTTGAAGCATATATAAAAAAGTTTGATGGTTGGATCGTTGAAATTAGTTTCGTAGGATGCATATCCCATCAAAACGATAGATTCACTAACACTTAAGAGTTTATTTTATACTTTCATCAAGTATAACATAAGATTTTTGTGGTATCCACTAGTGTAAATATTTTAAATTGAAGATCAAGTTCATTCATTGTATTCATATAGGGTCAAGGAGTGTAGCTGTAAAAAATCATCAAAATCGGAGTTAAAATAACCGTTAAATCGTAATTTTTCGTTTATAATCGTAGAAAAGTTTTGTTCCGTTACTTGATCTCTGAATTCTTGTTTTTTGCGATTTTTGGCATATGTGATCTCGAAGCATATACAAACAAGTTTGACGGTTGGATCGTTGAAATTAGTTTCATAGAATTTGTATCCCATCAAGTTCAATGAGATATAACTTGATGGGATATGAATTCTACGAAACTAGTTTCAACGATCCAACCGTCAAACTTGTTTGTATATGCTTTGAGATCACATAGGCCAAAAATCGCAAAAAACAAAAATTCAGAGATTAAGTAACAGGACAAAACTTTTTTACGGTTATAAACGAAAAATTACAATTTAACGGATTTTGATGATTTTTTACAGCTACACTCCTTGACCCTATATGACTACAATGAATGAACTCGATCTTTAATATAAAATATTTACAATAGTGGATACCACAAAAATCTTATGTTATACTTGATGAAAGTATAAATAAACTCTTAAGTGTTAGTGAATCTATCGTTTTGATGAGATACGCATCCTATGAAACTAATTTCAACGATCCAACCGTCAAATTTGTTTATATATTCTTTGAGATTGCATATGCCAAAAATTGCAAAAAACAAACATTCAGAGATCAAGTAATGAGACAAAGCTTTTCGACGGTTATAAACGAAAAATCATGATTTAACCGTTATTTTAACTCCGATTTTGATGATTTTTTACAGCTACACTCCTTGACCCTATATGAATACAATGAATGAATTCGATCTTCAATTTAAAATATTTACACTAGTGAATCTTATGTTATACTTAATGAAAGTATAAATAAACTTTAAGTGTTAGTGAATCTTATCGTTTTGATGACTTGGAATAAATATATTAATTATTTTATATATTTTAAGTGTTAATTAGACTATGTTTCAATTAGTATGTGATAATATTTAATAATAAAATTACATTTATGTTTTTTATTACGTATTTTATTCAAGTTAAAATGTTATAAGAGATAACACAAAAAAAAAAAAAAAAAAAAGCTGGTTATTTTTTTTCTTTGGGTTAATTATTAGGCGGGAAATGGATGGATATAGGCTGCAAAATTTCCCAAACATTAGGCAGGAAATGGATGAAACTCTTGAAATATTAGGTGGGAAATTAATTATTATAATTTTTTTATGTGTTTGGTATTTTTAAATTACTTGATATTTTTATTTTTAATGTGTTTTATGATTTTTAATCTCAATTTTTGCCTATAATATACTATAAAAATAAATAAATAAATAAAACTTAAATTTTAAAATTTGTATAGAATAATAATTAATAAATAATATATACATATTCATTATATCTATTGCATTTTATAGTAAGTTTTTTTTAGTAGTTTAAAAAATTAAAATCATCAAAATAGCATTTTTCTTATCATGTCAAAACAGGTTACATGCGTGTCACTCTCATGTACACCTGTTAAGGACCTGTTATTAATTGGTTATTATCGTGTGACTCGATAATGACTCGATTAATTATTGTGTTGACCCGAAACCCATTATTTTCGTGTCGTTTACATGTCGTGTTAACGGGTCGTGTAAGAAATTGCCAAGTCTAGTTAAGCACAAACAAAAATGGGCCACAAACACACAAAAGACAAAGCCTTGGAGCCCAGCACACATAAACTAAACAAACAGAAAAACCCTAGGAAACTAGTCTTCCTGCTGCTGCCAAAGAACCACCGAACAATCTTCACGAATTGCCTCCCAACAAGTTCACCTAAGATTACAACATCAAGAACCCCAAAATTGGTGAAGCAAGATCCTCAAAGAACCAGCAAGAACCGCCACCACGAGAACAAGGAAGCACACAGGGAGAACCCACGAGCAACATCACCAACAAGGGTGAACAACAGGCAGGACCAATAATGGTCAACAAGGGTGGTGGTGTAAGCACCCGAGCTAAATCTCTACACACCTTGCCAAAGATGTGCGACAAAGCACAGTAAACGGAGGCAGAAACTGACCGAAATTGAGGATAGAGAGGGCGGAACCAAAAGATGCAGATGGTGGAGGAGTATAGATCAAAGAGGGGATGAGTCAAAGATTATGGAAGAACCGGGAGATGGGGGTTTAAGTCTCAAAAAGGTGAAATCAAAGGCAAAAGGAGAGAATAGAGAATGAGATCGGGAAAATTGTAGGGGAGGGGAGGAAAGTTTGCAGGCAACAGAAAGAGCAAGAAAGAACTGAAACCAAGCAAACCACTGAAACAAAACACACATAAAAAACATGGGACTAGCACCGACCCTAACCAAAGTTAAGGTTGGCTCCGACGCAGATCAAAGAGAACAAAAAACACTCACACAATGGTGAGAAAGTCTCTCACGAGGAAGAGAAAAGCTCTCACAGGGGAGATAAATTTTGTATTGGGGTTTCTTTGTACTTGCGCCTAGGCAACTTTTGCTTTTTGATGAAATGAATATTGATAAAAAAATAAAACTTACTTTATGTGGAAATATAAAAAAAGGGAGGCAAAAGGAAGAAAAAAATGAAAAATAAAATATGGTAAAATGAAATAGAATGTAAGACCAGTTCTACCGTGGGAAAGGCCATCCCAGGCTATTCACTATTTAATCCACCCAGTGAACAGTAATTGCCCTTAATGAACAGTAACTGCCTTTTGCATCTTCACCCCTACACTGAATAACCCTGGCAATAGGCAATAAAATATTAGTATTTTATTTATTTATAAAATAATACAAAATAATTTAATTTGTAATTTCGGATAAGATTTTTAATTGTTCTTGTTGCGCCACGTGTCATTATTCGAAAAGACAATTATTGGTGATGGATTTCGATAAGATTTTCATCCAATGCTGTCGTGCCATGTGTCGTTACCTTTTCAGAATCGTTGAGGATAGATTTCCGATAAAAATTTTAACCAATCACATCGCACCATGTGTCACAATCTGTTTACAATCTTTGAGGATATATTTCGATCAGATTTTTAACGAATGACGGCATGCCACGTGGCATTATCTACAACCTAATCCTTTCTGAATCCACCATATAATCCACCATTTAATGCCACATGTCACAATCAGTAGTCATTTTGTTGGAAAAAAAAAATTGGATTGAAACTTTGAAAAAAAGATAGGAATGTGGTTGAAAGTAGTTGAGAAAATATGAAATTGTGGTGTAAGTTAGAAGATAATGAGAAGGTATTTATAGAAAAATAAAATCAATTTTTTTTAAAATTTTTCAAATTTTTTTTTCGGATTTTTATTAATTTTTTAGGTTTTTTTTTAATTTTTATTCACCTAATTAATCTCTGTCGTTGGATTAAAAAAATTTTGAATTCCAACACTCTAGATTGTGCCACGTGGCACAACGGTAAGATTTCTGATTTTTAAACTGTTTTTTTTTTATCCACGTCCAACGATTGAAATTAAATAAGGTTTTAAAATTATTATTACCGTTGGAAATCCAACGGTATAAAGCAAATAACCATTGAGATCCAACGGATGCCAAGGCACCACGTGGCCTCCAACAGTAATTGACGAAGGCATGCGCATGTGGGCCCCAGCGACTGACGCAAAACAAAAGCAAAACATGGCTAACGTCAGGGCGACGTCAGCCTTGCATCAAACTCACTCCAGGCTCTTGGGCTGGCAATTCTCCAAGGGCCTCTCCCTCGGGCCTACTCAGGCTTGCTTGCCAGCACACGTTGGGCTTCATCACTCGAGCTCTTTGGCCATGTTCTTGCGCCTGTCCCTTGGGCTGGAGCACATGGTGGAAGTGCTCTAAGTAGTTTGTCATTTAATTGATTAAGAGTATTTGCCCAAGCAACCAAAGTCTATGTTCAAAATCTCTCTCATAATTTAATATAAATTATCCTTTTATTTGTCAACAAAAACAAAATAGAAAATGGTACAAGTAGCCCCCATACTCATAGAGTGACAAATGCGCACATCCCTACGAATGAAGGGGTATTTCAGAAGTTTTGCTATATGTTTTGTTATTATATTAGATATCCTCAGCACTTTATCAAAAGTTCGTCTAAATTAATTCCTCGAAACTAATACCAATTGGTGAGGCGATGTTTCAATTCTTCTCAAAGCAAAAGCAATCCCAAATACTTGCTCTAATGCTAGTAGTTGCAGTCCCTCTATATTTCTCCTTCAATTTTACACAACACAAACCGAAAACAATCACTTCATCCGGGTCTGAAGAAGAAACTCCCATGGCCGCCAACGAATTTGGTGTAAAAGTTGAAAAAAATCCCACTCAATCCAAACTGACTGAGCTTGGAGTCGCAACTTAGCCCAAGTATGTAACTCTTCATCTCCCATTCTCTTATTATATGCTGATTCAATGAGAAAATTGGGTGATGGCTTCG
The DNA here is from genome assembly GCF_019419815.1 of Pyrus x bretschneideri. Taxonomy (NCBI): domain Eukaryota; kingdom Viridiplantae; phylum Streptophyta; class Magnoliopsida; order Rosales; family Rosaceae; genus Pyrus; species Pyrus x bretschneideri. The sequence continues at coordinate 2,164,003 of NW_025999657.1, forward strand.
TTTTGTTTGGCTAGTGAGAAAATTGGGTTTTGTTTTTGGGGATGGATTATAGAAAATCAGACCATTTCAGTCACTTGGTAGGAAATTTTGTTTATGTTTGTATATGATGATCTGTGATTTTACATGAAAGATTTCAACTTTGATGTTTTGGTTTTACTTCCCCTTGCTTACAATGTTAGTAAACCCCTTAACTTTTTCTTACCCAAAGTGGTCAATACTGTTCTGGATGGAACAATTATAATACCATAGGTCATAAGGAGACTATGAACATGATGGATAGCTTGCGAAAAGAAAGGAAAAAAAAAATCTATGCTACATTTGAGACCACCCATCAAATTATTTGATTTGATCTGAAGTGTGGAGACGAGGAGTGAAAGACATTACAATTGAGCATTGATGTTTTAGAAACTAACACACAAATTAAACCTTCTTTTAGATAATTGTAGTATGCGTAAGTAAGGATCGTTGTAGGCCGGGAATTAGGAGGGATGCTAATCTACACTAACTTGACTAAAAAACTGAACACAAGACTAAGCTAGATTGATTCAAATAACACAAAACAAGCACTAAGGGGTGTATTGGATGAAAATTGAAGTAAATTGACACGAAATACTAAGGGGTGTTTGTTTGGACGAATTTTAAACTAAAACTAAGTAGGTTGTAGAAACAAAGTAAGGGTGGTACGAAACTAAGGTAACTTAAGGGGTGAAAGGCTAGATAGAGGGTCCTTCTCCACACATGACACATATGCAACACAAATCGATTTCTAGTTATTATTCCTACAAACCATGAATGACAATGCCCCAAGTTAACCATGAACTGCACAAATTAACCATTAGATTTTTCTAAATTCATTGAATTGGACTTTGCGACGCAATCAAATTATTCTTATCAAGTTCCCTATATGAATTGCATGATAGAGATACATATCAAAGATCATTAAGTTCTATGAAATTCATAAGCATTGGCATGGCATTCATAACTATGAACTGCATGATACACCTACAAGGAATTTACTTAACACAATCATGATTAGTGATTTCCACTACTTATAAATATAAGTTCATAACTATTAGGTGAAATTCCTTTATATTTTAGCATCAAATTCATGCATGCAAACCAAGTATGGCAGGCACGGCTCCAAACTCTCCTTCCTTGCAAGCTGTGGCACTCTTTATATTTCATCTCTAAAATTCTCTCTAAAGCTCTCTCCCTCTAAATTGCGGCACAATGTGTGTATATATAGGGTAGGGTTCGGCAGAAACCAAGGAGAGAAAGGAGAGGGTTTTTGCATTGCTTTAGGACTCCTTAAATCATATAGGAAGGATTTCGAATAGGATAAGGACTTCTTTTGCAGCTGGAAATAATCTGAGATAATGTTGGATAAATTGGGATAATGTTTGGATAAGATGAGATAAGATAGAATTAGATAAGGTTAGTTTGGATAAGATTGGATAATGTTCCTTCTTTTCAGCTGATTCCTTGTCTTCCAAGCTTCCAAATTTGATTCTCCAAATTGTAGGACATATATAGCACATGTAAAACTCCAAAAACGTCAATCCATTATGCTCCACATGCATATTAACCAATCCAAGCCCAAAACTGCTCCAAAATGCTCCATTTAGCCCTTTATTGTCATTTTCACCAATTAGACCTACAATAATACGAAAATAAACTAAATCGCTATAATAAATAGAAACTAACTCACTAAATGCAAAGAAACAAGCTAAGAAAGTTGCATAAATATGCTCCTATCAAATTCCCCCACACTTAGCTTTTGCTAGTCCCCGAGCAAAACAAAGAAAACAAAATAAAAGCTAAACCTTCCAACAATTGCCTTAGGGATTTCCAATGAAACATGGCATGTTAAAAATCACTACCCACGTAGATTTTAGCCATCCTTACTCTTGAGTATACACTTAACCGCAGTCACCACTCACTAGCTCGCATTTAATCAATTAAAACAACATTTTGAATGTAGTAACATGCCTTAGAGATTCCACTCAATTCCTCACCAGATATACTTTCTATTTTCACAAAGATTTTCTGAGTACACTCCCTATACTAAGTATATGTGAGAAGATTGATGTAAACATGTAGACTAGCACTCACATATGTTATAACAAAGAAGGCACTTTCTGGAATTATTAATACAACATGTGTATAATTTCATGAATGGAATGCCACTACTTAGAAGCGAGAACTAGGGATCCCATGTGCTCGTACTAATTTCAAACTCCACATATTGAAACACATAACAATCAAGATAAAATTCTAAGGACTGTAATGAGGCTAAGGTATTGGCTAACAAAGAAAGGTTAAGGATAAACAAAGCAATAGTAAGAAACATAATGAAATCAACACTTAGCATTCAACTTTTGATTGCAGCAACCAACTTTAAACATAAAAGGAAGATTTATTTAACTTTTAGGGTCAGATTCACATTTTTGGACCCTTCTTCAACAACCAACACTTGTGAGCTCATTCTCGCTTCTTTTAAACCTTCTTTTTCTTTTTCTGCACAACTTTTTTTTCTCCTTTCTTTTTCCACATTTTTTTTTCTTTTTTCTTTTGAAACACAAAACGTACTCCTTCACCAATTCACAAAGACACATTCTTCCCCCCACACTTGTTTTTTTGCATATTGTAGATCAAAAGGAATTCCCAACAAGTCATTCTCCATTATTCTTTAAGAACAAGGGTATGGATAGTCCTATTGTAACATCCCACATTGCCCAGGGGAGTCATCCTTATATGTATTTTCCCATCTCTACCTAGCACGAGGCCTTTTGGGAGCTCATTGGCTTCGGGTTCCATGGGAACTTCGAAGTTAAGCGAGTTCGCGCGAGATCATTCCCAGGATGGTTGACCCATTGGGAAATTCTCGTGTGAATTCCCAGAAACAAAACCGTTAGGGCATGGTTGGGGCCCAAAGTAGACAATATCATGCTACGGTGGAGTCGAGCCCGGGATGTGGTAGGGGCTTGGGTTGGGATGTGACACCTATACTAGGCTAGGTAGGGATAATGCAAGATAACAAAGAAAATAAGGCTACCTAAGGCTCAAAGGGGTTAAACATACAATACATATGCAAAGGGTAGGGCTTTTTGGCTCTGGTTTAACTAAACAACTTCATCTTGTTATTTGCTATGCACTTAATTTTATGCTTTGAATGAAACGGGCATGAGTTCTAGTATTTGGAACTAAAATGATGAAAACACATTCTAAGTAGCAACCAGACAAAGAAATAATGAGATTATGCAACGACTTTAGAAAACAAGAATATCAAGATTAATAACTCTCCAAACAAAGAATAGGCTCAAGTCTTTCAAGGTTGTAGCGTTAGTTTGAGTTTCTTCCTTCAAGCATGTTACAAAAACTGATTTTTTTTTTCTTTTTGTGATTACATGTGAATTCGTAAATGACAACTACAACTAAGCATAAACCAAAGAGCATATAAAACTTCCACCCATGTTTGTAACTTTCTTTAACAATCATGCAATTAAAAACCAAATCCTCATCATTGTGTTGGAATGTACCCTAAGACACAAACAATCAACAAAAACGACTCTTTTTGGTATTTTTTCAAACTTTTTCGATTATTTTTTCTTTTTGTTTTATGACACGAAACACTTTTAAAACAATGAATAACAACATTAGTAGTGATAGGTAGTGAATTTCAAAAATACGTCATGAAAAGCAATTTGTTTACCCACCACACTTAAACCAAACATTGTCCTCAATGTTTCAAAACTAAACTGAAACAAGAAAGCACACGCAAGAAATCAAACAACTAACACACATGACAATAAGCACACACAAAAAATCAAACAACTAACACACATGACAATAATGGCAAAGTAAAAGCAATAAAGAGTAGGGTTAAGGAATGCAAATCTGGTTTTGGAGCTGGAGATTCCTAGGTCTTCTTTATTTAAATGCATGGGTTACCTCCCAAGAAGTGCTTGTTTTAATGTCTTCCAGCCGAACGATGCCTTCTATTAAGCTCCACTAGGGTCCACGACATGGAGGGGTATGTCCTCCATGGCATGCTCCTCGAAACACTCATGTATTGGATCTATGAACGGAAGGGGATAATGATCATTCCTGATTGTGGCGTTGAGCTTCCTAAAGTCAATGTAAACTCTCCCACCAGCTTGGATTCGATTGGGCACCTGAATCAAAGAAGGTAACAACCTATTAGTTGAAATGGGAATAGGAATTGGAATAGGTGGCTTACCAATGTATTGCAATGAAGACTCTAAAGTAGCATCACTGTCAACAATTTCATAGATGCTCTTGGCTAAATTGGGTATTTTGAGGGTAATGGCGTGTCCCTTGTGATCCACTTCAATTTCCTTTTCGATGGTGGTTCGAAATATATCCTTCTTGATAAGTGTTGAACGTTCCTGTCCTATATTTTTATTCACATCAATGGCAAAACAAGAACTAGCATCATTAGAATTCGTAACAGATTTAGAAACATTAAATTTAATCACATCGCCATCAAACTCCATAGTTAACGCTCCCTTGGCCACATCAATCTTGGTTTGGGCTGTTTTCATGAAAGGTCTTCCAAGTAAGATTGACAATGGTGTAGAATGAGCCGAATCTTCCATGTCAAGCACATAAAAATCTGTTGGAAATATCAAGTGATTAACCTGCACCAAAACATCTTCCAAAACTCTTTTTGGATATGCATTAGATTGATCAGCCAATTGAATAATGACACCATCATTTTTAAGCTCTCCTAGATTCATAGATGCATAAACGTAATATGGTATGACATTAATGGAAGCACCTAAATCTAGCATAGCATGTTCAAACCTTGTATTACCAATAACACAAGGGATAGTGAAATTACTTGGATCTTTGCATTTAGGTGGTAGCTTTCTTTGCAAAACTGCAGAGACATTTTCACTTACATGTACGACCTCCTTCTCCGGAATTTGCTTCTTTGTTGTACAAAGCTTCGTCAAAAACTTAGCATACTTTGGAACTTGCTTTATTGCATCAAGAAGTGGGATATTAACTTATACCTTTCTAAAGGTTTCTAAGATATCTTTTTCACTTTCTTCTTTCTTTGATTGTATAAACCTATGAGGAAAAGGCACATTTGGTGGAATAGGGTTAGAAGGAATTTGATTTGAACCAACCTTACCTGAGTGGGATGGCTTAGAAGCTTTAGGGGGCTGCGGCAAGGGTTATTCTACCTTTGTCGTGGCGTTGTCTTCTTTCTCCTCCTCGAGCAGCAGCTTCTCATCCTCCTTTTGGCTTGATTTGGATGTTTGTGGGTCGGTTCCAACCTCTTTGCCACTTCTTAACGTGATTGCCTTGGTGGTTTCAAATCCACCCTTTGGATTTACAATGGTTGAACTAGGTAGTTTGCCTTGTTCTCTAAACTGTCCCATGAATTCCGCCATTTGCCCTATTTGAATTCACCCATCTCTTTGGCTTGATTTTGTAATCCCTGCGTCAATGAAGCTAGTATTTGAAGAATTTTATTGTTATCCATTGAAAAACCTGAATTTAGTTGAGCAGATTGTGGTTGAGGTTGTGTTGGTGCGAATGGCCTTTGAAATATCCCGGGGGGGGGGGGTGGCTCTCTAAATTCGCCTTGTTGTTGAGTTTGTTGATACTTCCTCCACTTCGTATTTGGGTGATCTCTCTAGCCCGGATTGTAAATGTTGGAGTATGGATCATACTTTGGCTGATTGTGGCCTTGATACCCAATGGTGTTGGCATTTTCCCATCCCCCATTCTCTATCAATTGAGGACATTGATCAGAGGGGTGTTCTTGCATAGAGCACATGCCACAAGTATTATTTCCTTGCACTTTTGATCCTTCCACAACTTGTGACAAAAGAATAGAGAGATTAGCTATTTTAGATTGAAGTTTTGAAATTGAACTTGCCTCATTAACTTGTTGTTGTCGTGGGGGGTCTCTTTGTCCAATTCCTTTGTATTGTTGTGCATTCAAGGCTCGATTTGCAATTAAGATCTTTGCATCAACTAGTGTTTTGTCAACCAAAGCACCTCCTGTCGAGGCATCTAGCATTTGTCTCTCAATTGGAAGAAGTCATTCGTAGAAATATTGAATTAGAAGCTCTTCTTTCATTTGATGTTGAGGGCACGATGCAACGAGAGTCTTGAAATGCTCATAATACGTTGGAAATGATTCTCCTTGGCCTTGTTGAATTCCACTAAACCTCTTCCTCAAAAGAATGACTCTCGACGTTGGGAATAATTTCTCTAAGAATGCTCTCTTCATGCTTTCCTAAGAAGTGACGGTTCCAGGTGCCAATTCAAAGAGCCAATCCTTATCCTTTTCCGAAAGAGAGAATGGAAAGACTTTCATCTTCAGAATGTTCCCATCTACATTGATTGGTGTCATGTTTGAGCACACTACTTCAAATTCCTTAAGATGCTTGTTTGGATATTCCATGGACAGCCCATGGTATTTCGGAATGTGATGCAGCAAACTAGACTTCAATTCAAACTCATCGGTCTTGCCTTGAGCTATTCGAGGGTATTGGATGCAAAGAGGAATGGCATTGTCCAAACCCGAGGCTGAAAGTTCCTTGATTGTTCGATTGTCCATAGCCATGTCTTGTTCCTTTTCCTCTTCTTCTTCAAACTCGGATTCAGAGCTAGAACTAGGTGGATTGGGTTCTGGTTGCTTCCTCTTCCTTCTCAAAGTTCGTTCAAAATCGTCGTCAAACTCCAATATATGTGCACGAACAGGTTGAGAACGTTGAGTCATAAACTAGTACCTAAAACAAAGTAAACAAAACAAAACTAAATAAAAAACAAAAGAAAAGAAAAAACAGAAACAAAGGGGAGATTAGCAATTTTGCTAATCCCCAGCAACGGTGCCAAAATTTGATGCGGTAGAAACTAACACACAAATTAAACCCTCTTTTAGATAATTGTAGTATGCGTAAGTAGGGATCGTTCTAGGCCAGAGATTAGGAGGAATGCTAATCTACACTAACTTGACTCAAAAACTGAAAACTAGACTCAAATACACAAGACTAAGCTAGACTGACTCAAATAATACAAAACAGGCACTAAGGGGTGTTTTGGACGAAAATTGAAGTAAATTGACACGAAATACTAAAGGGGGGTTCGTTTGGACGAATTTTAAACTAAAACCAAGTAGGTTGCAGAAACAAAGTAAGGGTGGTACGAAACTAAGATAACTTAAGGGGTGAAAGGCTAGCTACATGGTCCTTTTCCACACATGACACATATGCAACACAAATCGATTTCTAGTTATTATTCCTATAAACCATGAATGATAATGCCCCAAGTTAACCATGAACTGCACAAATGAACCATAAGATTTTCTTAAATTCATTGAATTGGACTTAGCGACGCAATCAAATTATTCTTATCAAGTTCCCTATATGAACTGTATGATAGGGATACATATCAAAGATCATTAAGTTGTATGAAATTTATAAGCATTGACATGACATTCGTAACTATGAACTGCATGATACTCCTGCCAGGAATTTACTTAACATAATCATGACTAATGATTTTCACTACTTATAAATATAAGTTCATAACTATTAGGTGAAATTCCCTTATATTTTAGCATCAAATTCATGCATGCAAACTAAGTATGCATCCTTAATCAACATACAAGAATAAGTTATCAATCAAACAGATAAGTAAATTGCATTTACGATTTATGAAACATGGATGTAATCAATTTATATCACACATATGTTCATGGCTTTGAATTCACCTCTAGCTAAAACGAAATTAGTTCCACATGTCTGCTATTAAACAAAACCAATCTAATTTAAACATTGAACTAAAACTAAGGATAGAATACACCTAGAAATGCTCCCTCAATCCAAATGCCTTGGATGGCAGGCACGGCTCCAAACTCTCCTTCCTTGCAAGTTGCGGCACTCTTTATATTTTATCTCTAAAATTCTCTCCAAAGCTCTCTCTCCCTCTAAATTGCGGCACAATGTGTGTATGTATAGGGTAGGGTTCGACAGAAGCCAAAGAGGAAAAGGATAGGGTCTTTGCATTGCTTTAGGACTCTTTGAATCAGATAGGAAGGATTTAGAATAGGATAAGGACTCTTTTTGCCGCTGGAGATAATCTGAGATAATGTTGGATAAACTGGGATAATGTTTGGATAAGATGAGATAAACTAGGATTAGATAAGGTTAGTTTGGATAAGATTGGATAAGGTTCCTTCTTTTCAGCTGATTCCTTGTCTTCCAAGCTTCCAAATTTGATTCTCCAAATTGTAGGACATATTTAGCACATGTAAAACTCCAAAAACGTCCATCCATTATGCTCCACATGCATAATAACCAATCCAAGTCCAAAACTGCTCCAAAATGCTCCATTTAGCCCTTTATTGTCATTTTCACCAATTGGACCTACAATAATACGAAAATAAACTAAATCACTCTAATAAATAGAAACTAACTCACTAAATGCAAAGAAACAAGCTAACAAAGTTGCATAATATGCTCCTATCAAGCATTGACCTTAATGAACATCCACTTCTCACTGGCCATGTGATCTTGGTAGTGCTTTAGCTTTGTGTTATTTGCTTACAAGAAGCATGATATATCACATAACAGAGATATATCGTTCTTTCCTTAAAGTTGTCGACTATCGGGCTCCTCTGCCCTCTTGTCATTTAGTTGGCGGCTGGTTAGAGGGGACGTACTGGGCATTTAAACCCCGTCCTCCTTCAATCACCTATGCCAGCAGTCCTTGTCGGTTTTAGCTGTGGTTGCTCTGTTAGTTTCTTCATTCAGTTTATCTCTTTTTGCCTTGCCTTATCCTCTTGTGGAAGACTTTGCTTCCCTATTGTAATTGAGCTCTCTGCTCTTTTCCCTGAATAAGGTACTATTTCGGTTAAAAAAAAGTTTTCGACTTTAATATTTGCCCAACAAGTTCGTAGATGAAAGAGAGATCACGCTAATGAAGTCAACATTGGGTGGTACAATCAGCAGTTAGTTCAGTATAGGTTTTTATCCTCTTTGTTCAATTCTACAATTAGCTAGATTTTGTTATCGTTTGTTGGTTGTAGGCTTAATATACTCTCGGAAGTGTATTATATAAATACTGGAGTTATACACATCATTGATTAAGAAATGAAATCATTTGTGTCATTTTTCATTATGGTAATGAATACTGTTGTGGATGGAAAAGTAAGAACCATGGCTCACAAGGAGGATATGAACATGATGGTTAAATAGATGGGTCCTGGGGTCTGCAAATAGCTTTGGGAAAGAAAGAGAAAAAAAAAAAACCATGTTACATATGGGACCACCCTGTCAAATTATTCGATTTGATCAGGAGCATGGAGACGAGCATGGAGAGTAGGAGTGAAAGAAAATACAATTGAGCGCTGACTTTAATGAACATCCTCTTCTCACTGTCAATGTGATCTCCTTAATGCTTCAATTTTTTTGTTCCTATTTAAAGAAGTATGGTACATGACATCCAGGGTATGGATCCTTAAAGTCATGGACATTGCTCGACAAGTTCATAGATCGATAAATAAGATATAAGATGATATTGAATTTTTCTAGGAAGCTATATAGTGCCAAGGGCACTCTTCTTTGTTTTGACGCAGCTCTTGTTTTGAATTTGGAGAACAAATTACAAGCTTTCTCATTTAACTGTTAGTTTTAGTTATACTGGTAGACTGAGCTTTTCTTGTATAAAACCGCTTAATATTCATTTTTTTAAAGAATAGTGTGGAACCTCGGGACTTATGTTCATTGTAACAGAAAATAAATAAGACCCGATACCTGCATATTTCATGTTTAATTCGTGTGCATTAGAGGAGCTTTTCTTGTTTATGATATACACCATGTTATTTTTTTGCAATGATCCAGATTGTGAATTCATTTAATAGGTGGAGTTGTGGTCCAAGCAAATTTCCATGGTCATTCAGTGCCACGGAGACTACGTATCTGCTGGAGGGGAAAGTGAATGCTGAAGTTTGTGGGAAAGAAGGATCTTTCACAAACGGGGCTGGTGATTTTGTTGTCTTCCCTAAAGGAATGAAGGTCACTTGGGATGTCATTGAAGCTGTGAACAAGCATTATAGCTTGGCAGAGTGACGGATTTTATCTTTCAACTGATGTTGGTGAAACATGGCATGTACTGACCAGATTGTACTACCAATTTATGTGCTATTCTTGTATGTTATGTATCGTGTAATGTTAGTGTGAGTTACTGAGCTCTTAGAGGCATGTATACTCTTGTGTTCCATGCAAAGAGCGGCTTAGAACGTTATTTGAACTTATGAAGATGGGCACAAGACTAGCTATAGGACATTAAGTAGAAAATGGAACAACTATGCCGTTTCAGTGAGTTTTGTAACTTCTGTTGCGTAGCAATATTATGTCTTAGTTTTGCATAATTTGTGGCCTTTATGATTTTCACACATGTTTTTCACCTTTACTTAATATGAAAAGCCAAGATAAAGTTTTACATGAAATAGAGACATCAAGGTGGCGATATCCAAAACCAATTGTGCAACTTTGGGATATTAAAAACATGTCATGTGGTGTGATAGGTTTGGACACTGTCACCCTGGGTTTGTACTTCATGGAAATATTTCCTATTGCTGTAGTGTTTGCAACACCAATGAAAATGGGGCCTCTGATTAAGAGAATTTGATAATTGTGTTGATATCACAAGGTACATATTACTCGTAGTCATTGACTTGGATTACAGGTAGAATTGCATTTTTTTTCCTATAAAAAATGATTGACTAAGTTCATGTGTGCTTAGGTGGGCTTAAAGATGTGTTAAATGATTTATGCACATTGTTTTTCACTTCATTCACACTTCTCTTTTTTCAACCATTGAATCAAACAAACCAAAAGAGAAACAAAAGTTAAAATGATATAGTGCAGAAAAGAGTGTGCATAACCTTTATTTATTTATTTATTTTCAAAGGATAAATCACTACCCCTTAGGTGTGCTATAATTTTTTGATGACTCAATATTTTAAATTTTAGCTCTAATTTTTTTAAGAAAGCGAAGAAAATCTTTCTTGTTTGTTTATTTTTTGACCTCGTTTAGTTTAGAAGATTGAATTGAATGGATACTTTAGGTGACCATGAATTTTTTATTGTGACTTATTTTAGTAGAGGTTTAGACATGGAAAGAATTGGAATGGACAACCTCTAAAGTGACCATAATTTTTTTATTTTATTATTGAGCATACATTAAATGGTAGCTTATCCATTTCAATTCAATCTTTCCATATTGAATTAGGCTTTTAAGTGTGTTTTGTAGTACATAGCCCATTATGCTACAGTGACTGAAGAAAAAGTCCAGCATATCCCACTCCTTTTATGGCATGTTTACAAAACCGAAATAAAAACGGAGGAAAGGCACACATTCAAAGCCATTTCAGTATTTACTAACAATTAGTAATCAGTTTCTACCTAAATTATTATTATTATTATTAATTTTTTTTTTTAGTCGAGTGATAGCGTTAGTAAGTTAAATGTTAGATTAGTCACTGATGGGGTTTCAACCCACTCCGTTATGCAATGACACAATACATTTCCACCATTATGGTAAAGTGCCACTTGAGTTGAATTAAACATGGTAAAATACCAAAAATATATATGAGACAATATTTGGGAATTTCTTGTGTATTCATTAATTAATCTCTAAAGTGGAGTTTATATAGGTGTTACAATTGATATTACATATGCACTTAGTCAATGTGGGACAATAAACTACTATTTACACTTTAATTAATATATAAATATATAACTGGTAGCACTCCCTCCCAAGTTGGGGCAAAAATGTCATGTATGCCCAACTTGTCAAGTGAGTTGGAAAACTCAATATTAGATACAACCTTAGTAAGCACATTAGCGAGTTGATCTTGAGATCCTACAAATAGAAAATTAATAATTCCAACATCTAATTTTTCCTTGATGAAATGTCGATCAATCTCCACATGTTTTGTTTGATCATGTTGCACTGGATTATGAGCAATCTCAATAGTAGCCTTGTTATCACAATGGAGTTTCATAGCACCCTTGGGTTTAAATCCAAGATCTCTCAAAAAAAATTTTAACCACAACAACTCACATACACCATGAGACATATCACAAAACTCAGCTTCAGCACTTGACCTAGCCACCAGTTTTTGTTTCTTGCTTCTCCAAGTAACTAGATTACCACCCACAAAAGTAAAGTATCCAGATGTAGATCGTTGGTCAGTGATAGAACCTGCCCAATCTACATTTGTATACCCTTCTAAATTCAAATGACTATTTTTGGAGAAAACCAAGTCTTTACTAGGAGCCATCTTCAAGTACCTCAAAATATTAAAATACGGATTATTGCATCCATATGAGTTTCACTAGGTGAGTGCATAAACTGACTGTAAGACCCCATATTTTAAAAATAAGTATTTTCTATTATTATTTACCACGTGCCTAGCTCCTATCAGTACTAGTCTTAATTATCTTGGGAGAGAGAAATGGGTGATTAGTAAGCACTCTAGTGTGCTGATTTTTCAAGGCTATTTACTTGGACGTGTCATCCTTTGCACACATGCAATTGACACCTTGCATAAATAGTGACTAAGATCTTGATGCTACATTTGGTGTCGCAAGGAAAGTATCACCTTCATACACACGTAGGAGTTTACGGATAGGACTTTATATATTTTATTGTAAATTTTCCTTGGACCTCAAGTCTTGGAGCCATTATATTTCCCTATAAATAGGAGCAAAGGCTCCATTCTTTTGAAACCACAAAAGCATGCAATGCATGCATTACGTAAAGCTGATGTATATATAGCATATATCTATGTATATATATGTATGTACGTGTATGGGTATATATATTATATATGTATAGAGAGAGATAGCGAGCTAGGGTTTGAGGTTTGTGGAGATTTTAGTTGGGTTGTCTTGCCAAAGCTCTGATTATCGAGGTAAGTGGTTTATGTAATGTGTTTCAAAATATTCTTATTTTCTAATAAATGAAAAGCACGAGCTATCGTGGGTTTTGATCTATTTACAAATACCTATCTATTTCAAGTCAAGTATGTTGGATTTTGTAAAGTACTTTTAGAGTTATTATATATTTGATCAGTGAATTGTTTGGGAATTGTTCATGGAGCATGAGAACTTTGGTGTTGCATTAATCTGAGGAATAAATGTAAACTGCACACGGGGACATTAGGGCAGATGGCCATTTGGAGTCACGTGGTGAGTTACAATTTATGAAGGATATAATGGACACGTAAAGGGATGATGTGATATGGAATTATGTGGCTAAAGCTTTGATATTATTATCCTATTTTATAGTGTGATTAAAATGGCAAGCTTGACTGGCATATTATATATTGTACTCACTAAGTGATGGTGATTGTTGCTCACCCATCACCTATTATTTTACAGATGAGTTATTTGGCAAGACAAGTGTTGGAAGAGTTAAAGTTGTGATTGAGGAGAAGTTTAAGGATTTTTAATGTATTACTTTTGTACACCCTGTAAGGTTTTGGAGTTATAAGAGGAGTTCATTTTCCAACCCATGTCAATTTCCCTTTTATTTATTTAGCTTTTAACTCACGTTTCGGATTCAGGTTTGAGTTTTTATTACCGACCCGGGTTCGGGGCATGACACTGACTTTCCACACTAACTACATAAGAAATGTTAAGGCGAGTGTGAGACAAATAAATTAATCTCCCCACAAGCCTCTGATACCGTTCCTTATGAGTAGGAACTTGATCCAGAAATAAACCCAGACGATAATTCTACTCAATCGGAGTATCAACAAGTTTGCAATCTAACATACCTGTTTCGGCTAATAAATCAAGAACATATTTCCGTTGAGACAAAAAAATACCATGCTTGGGTCGTGCAACCTCGATTTCAAGAAAATACTTCAATTCACCCAATTTTTCATCTCAAATTCAGTAGCTAGGTACTTTTGAAGGCGTTGTACCTCCTCCTACTCATCACCAGTCACTATCATGTCATCAACATATATAATCAATGCAGTTAGCTTACCATTTAGTCGCTAAACAAAGGATGATCTGAATGACTCTGAAAATACCCAAACATCTTCATTGAACTTGTAAATCTCCCAAACCACGCTCTAGGAGATTGTTTCAAACCATACAAAACCTTTCGCAATTAGCACACAACACCTTTTTCAGGAAATATACCGATACCAGGTGGGAGATCCATATAAACTTCCTCCTTAAGATCACCATGAAGAAAATCCTTCTTAACATCAAACTACAGTAGGGGCCAATCTTGGTTTAGTGCTAAGGACAGAAGAGCAAAGCATAGTGTTAAGTTTGGCAACAAGAGAAAACTCTCCTAATAGTTCACACCATAGGTTTGAGTATAACAGTTAGCAACTAATATGGCTTTGTACCTGTCAATAGAACCATCTGCTTTATGCTTAATAGTGAGCACCCATCTATATCCAACAACTTACTTCCTATTTGGCAATGGAACCAAATCCTAAGTGGAATTCATTTCCAAAGCTTTCATCTCAACATTCATGGCATTAACCCACTTAGGGTCAAACAAAGCATTTTGCAATTTTGTTGGAACCGATACACTAGATAGCTGACATATGTAAGATGCATATGGTTTGGACAAACAATGACTAGACACATAGTTATTGATATGATACTTGGCTTGAGCATGCACATTAGGCTCGTATTGTACTTTAGGTTTTCCACGATTAACTCGTGGAGGCAACTGATAAGTAGAAGAATCATCAGAATTTACCTCATGTGTGTCACCATCTTGTACCAAACCATTAGAAGAATCATCACTAGATGAATCATTAACAAGCAACTTGTTAGTCATACCAGCAGTAGGTAACTGGTCACCAAAATGCAATTCGACAGACATACCAATAACAAACAACTCATTGGGCACATCCGATGGGCCGTCAGTACAAATAGTCTCGGGAATGACAGTTTACAGATCACCATTTATATTCAACTGGTTAGTATCACGCAACATAGCAGGTTTCGTCCCCAGCTCTGCTTGTAACACATCATCCATACCATCTCTTTGAATCTGCACTTCACTCCCTCTCTCCCTTGAAGTGGGTAGTCAGAAGAGGGCTTCACAAAATGTGGAACTTCTTTGTGAAAGGTGACATCCATGGTAATATAAGTTTTATGAGTCGGAAGATGATAACACTTATAGCCTTTTTATTGTTAGCATATCCAATAGATACACATCGAAGAACACATGCATCAAGTTTACTCTGTTGATGAGAGTAGACATGCATATACACCACAAACCTAGACACCTTCGGAGGAAGTTTGGATACAAAAATAGGAGAAACATGTTTTTGTAGCACATCTAAAGGTGTCTGAAAATCAAGAACCCGACTTGGGACACAATTTATCAAGTACGTAACAACCAAAACAACATGATCCCACAAATAATTAGGAACATATTTATCCAACATGAATGAGCGAGCAACCTCCATTATTTGATGATTCTTCCATTCGGACTCACCATTTTGTTGGGGTGTAAACAGAGTGGTCGTCCGGTGAATAATACCATGATCATGAAAAAAGCATGCTAAAGTGTGATTCACATATTCTTCTTCATTATCAGACCTGAAGACCTTAACTTTGGTTTGAAACTAAGTAGACACCATTGCACAAAATTCTTGAAGAAGTAAAGGGACATCACTCTTATTCTTCAACAAGAACACCCAAGTTAATCGAGTACAGTCATCAATAAAAGTAAAAAACCAATGAAATCCATTAGAAGTAACCTTCAATGGACCCCAAACATCAGAATATATCAAATCAAATGGCAAAGTAGCTTTAGAATCACTTATGGGAAAGGAAGCACAAGGACTCTTAGCCATGACAGATGTTTCACACTTGAACTCTGAATCACTACAAGTGTGAAACAAAGAAAAAATAGATTCTTCATATAACTAAATGATGGATGTCCCAAACGTCGATGCCACAACCAAATTTGATGTTTGTCATCCACTTTAGCACTTAGAACTTGATGATTATTTGAACCTGAAGCAACAATGTCTTCCATAGTCAAGATGTACAAACCCCCAATTCTTTTACCACGACCAATTATCTTTTAAGTTTGAATGTCTAGAAAATAACAATACATGGGATATAAGTGACCAAAACAATATAAGGTATTAAGTAGTTTTCCTACCGATAAAAAATTGCACTTAACATTACGAATAAGAAAGCATAGACCAGTGATAAGGTCGAAGTGAGAGAGATAGTATGTTCACCCTTCACAGGGGAAGATGCTCTATTTGCACTAGTAATATAAGGATCACGAACATAGTCACGTAACTCACCAAACACTCTAGGGTCACCAATTACATGATCAATGGCCCTAATATCAATTATCCATATATTTGTTTCACTAAAATGCATAACAACACTATGGTTATATTGAGCCATTTAGCTAAAACACGAACAATAAAGGCACAAAAGATACGCAGTAGAATTACGACAATTTACTGGAACACTGTAGTAGAATCACCGTTCCAACACTGCACTGTTCACGACATTGCATGGTACTATTCTTGGTATTGTAGCATAGCATTGTTTTTTTTTTTTTGGCACAATAGTGAGAAAAGTGGGCACAAAATTAAAGAACATAGGCCACCAAGAGTGAACTGCTCTGATACCAAGTTGAATTAAACATGGTAAAATACCAAAAATATATATATGACAATATTTGGAAATTTCCAGTGTATTCATTAATCTTCAAAGTGAAGTATATATAGGAGTTACAATTGGTATGACATGCAATTCATCAATGTAGAATAACAAATTACTATTTACACTTTAACTAATATATAAATATATACTCACAACAACTTGCACCAATAACACCGTTCCACCTTTAGCCAAATTTCACCCTTCCAAGACGCACCTGTGACACCACCAATCCACCCCAAAATCCCTTCTTTCACAACCCCTAATAGCATCACCTCCAAATGCTCATGACAACGCCATCCAACAAATCAGAACCTAGACTTGCACCTCTAAGAACGACACCTAAACAACCCAAATCTATCCACACACCTATCCATGCCACCCCGACGATTTCTACTTATGGATTTTCAGCGTGGAATCTGATGCCTGCGCTCCTCCTCGCAAAGTGCCTTGGGATTGAGACCCCATTCAGCAACAAGTCTGCTCGGCGTTGGACTAGGACTTGTCGAGCTATGGAATGTGGCTCTGTGGATAAAAGGGTGGGGAACAAAAAAGTGAGGATGAAAGGGGAGGCGTGGAAATAGTGGCTATGGAAATAACGATAAAACTTTTTTTTATAGATAAATTTTATTATATAAAATTAATTTTATAAATTAGCAAGAAAAATAATTTATTTAATAAGGGTAATTTAGTAATCAAACTAGTTTTAGTTTCGATTCAATTAAATTAGTAAACAACTTATATGGATCCAATATCATTTTTGCTCTTATTCTAGATAGTTTAGTAAACAAATTTAAATGAAATCAAATTCTGTTAACTCCTCAACTCAATTCTTCCCAATCTGATTACAGATTAGTAAGCGAGCTAGTAATGTGGTAATAATTTTAGTTGGGTATTTTTGTATAAAATCAATAAAAAGTTACAATATTAACAATAAATCAATCATATATGCTAATTATAAATAAGTCAATCATGTAAAGTGATACTTAAATGCATTTAAGACACTAAAAAATTACAAAATATGCCATTACAGCTGACATCCACTTTAAATGATACTCCCTTTCTCAAGTTTTCATATTTTGGAAGTTGCAGTGTCTATTTTCTTATTCTTATTTTGTTGGATTCAGACGATGCATTGCATTGTCTGTTTTCTGGTTTTGTTTTGTTTTGTTTTGTTTGTTTTTTTTGTTTTCCTATCACTCACATGCCTCTTGTTCTTCACACCTCACGCAGCCCCTTATTTTTACATTTGGATTCAGACAATGTAATGCAGTGTCCATTTCTTGGTTCAGTTTTTTACATTATATTTACATTTAGATTCAGACATTATAATGCAGTGTCCGTTTCCTGGTTCTGTTTTTTATATTGTTTTTTACATTTGGATTCAGACACTACAACACAATGCCCGTTTCCTAGTTCCTTTTCTTTTTTTCTTTTTTTTTTTTATAATTTTTTTTCACATTTTGATTCAGACATTGTGTTGCAGTGTCTGTTTCCTGGTTCTGTTTTTTCCGTCTCCTATGCTTCACACTTTGCACGACTCCTTTTACATTTAGATTCAAACACACGATGTTTCCGTTTCCTAATTTTGGATTGCAGACCGAAAACTCTTTACAAACACACCTTTAATTCAAGAGGGTTTTGATGGATAATAACCTTAAGAGAATCTCTACGTCCAAAGCCTTTGGAGGTTTGTTGGATATCTATTACATCTTTTTTTTTTTTCTTGTGTTTTATTTTTGCTGCTAATAGTTGCACTTTCTTTGGCATTCCCTTTTTTTCTCTCAACATTGTGTTTGGTATTGGGAAAGTTTGAGAGCACTGGGATTAATCGAACTATTTATTCGTGTTTGACAAAGGAGAGAGAAAGATAAAGAGGCAGGGGGAGGAGAGATAAAAATGAGAGAGTGAAGAGAAAGAATGGAAGAGAGAGACATGATAGAAAATTGGGAGAGAATGAAGTAAATAATGAAGAGAGAGTGGAGGAGATGAGAAATGAAATAAAGTGAAGAGAGAAGGGTGTAATAGTTATTTTATAACTAGCTTAAACTCATGTGACATGCTTAATTGACCTATGCATAATTATTATAAATATTTCATTGATTATGTCCAAAAATAAAATTGGTCATTGATATATGGCTAATTGGTGAAGATTTATTGATCTTTGACCAAATATCCTTAATTTTAGTTACTAGAGTTGGAGAAATTTTTCAGTCTATTAGGAACGCGGCCGGTGCACCAAGTTTCATAATACAAGTGATTTTTTTTAATATTTCCAACCACTTATAAAATAAAACTTGGTTTACCAGACCGTATTCCGGTATCACTTAAATCTCTCCTCACATTGAATGATCTGTAATTTCTCCTCTTGGTGCAGGCGAAGTAGAAAGAACTTAGGGGTTAGGGTTTCTCTGTTTGCTTCCGGGAAAGTGAGGGAAAATCTGGGATACTAGGAGCGAGGGAATTGCTTCCTTCGATTTTGGGTTGCTAATTGCGTGGGAGCGAAGTAACAAAAAAGGATTAACGAGTACGCGATTAAGGTTTCTCAAAAGCTTGAGCCTTTGAACAATGAGTGCAATTGGAAAGTAGTATTTCACAAAAGAGGAGATAGAAACGGAAACCCCATCTCGGAGGGACGGGATTAGCCGGATGAAAGAATCGGAGTTGCGGAGATCTTAGTGCTTGTTTCTGAGGTAGCTGCGGACGAAATTGAAAGTCGGTAGGTATATTTCGACCGCGATTATGTTATGCCACCAATTCTACGTGCAGCAATCTCATGGCAAGAACGATTGGAAGATTGTTGCAACTTCAAGCATGCTTCTTGCGTGCAAATTAGTCGAAGAAGTTAGGTTTTTGGATGACATTGTTTTCGTGGGGTATGAGATTGGGGAAAAATTTAAATTGGGTCAAAAGAGTAGTAGTGGTAGTATTAGACACACAGAATTTTTCCGGAAGCAAAGGGATTTGATCTTGCTTGGAGAGTGACTTGTGTTGCAAACAATTGGTCCATATGATCCACTTGCTTCGGCTCTAAAGAGATTGAATTGTAGTAGCTATGGAGACCTTGGTATTTTGGCTAAGAGTTTGATTGAGTGTCTGCAAACCACATTGTGCTTGGAGTTCAAACCTCATTGCATTGCAGCTGGTTCAGTGGCTATTGTGGCTGAAATTCTCGTAGTACAGACACCATCTACCGGAGTACTGCAGATGAATGAAAAAGTTTGGTGGCAGAAGTTTGAAGTTTCACCAGAGCAGTTACATGAGGTTGTTCAGCGGATGCGTGGTATGTTGACGAGGAAGGCAGACGGAAAACCAGCTCTATGTCATCCACCACTACCAAAGTCCAACAATGGGAATAACAAGGCCATTTGGTATCAACGGTATGAAACTTCGTTTAGAAACCCAAGTGCAAGTTGTAGTAGCTCTCAGTCATGCGTTTCAATTGAAGAAACAATTGATTTGAACCTACAAAGAAACAAGGGACGTCGTTGTGAATTTAGTTCTTTTATATATATTCAGTTGCAGTTCATGCCGTTGGAGTTGAGCTAGCCATCTTCCTTAATCTGTTTATTGTTTCAGGGGGCACTGTGATTGGGAATCTGTTGACCCTAAAAATTACAAAGTCTACGTGGCGCGCAGGCCGAGTAACTAATAAGCTAACTACGTCATTCGGTTGAATGCGGGGGGTGCCAACTCGTCGGCCGAGCTCAGCCGAGGAGTAAAATTTGTTGATGTTGCGTTGAGCGCGTTGCTGACTTCTTTATCTTGCGACTGCAGCCGAGGAAGGAACAAATCTCGGCCTTTGGATTCTTGAGCCTGAAGACAAGGTTGCTAGTTCTACAAAGTTCAATATCAAATTCGACTCTCAGGGTGCCGAATGTAGTAACCTGGTAACACCTCACTTCGCCGAGAAAGCTAATGAGATGACCTCTGCCAATAAGGATTTGAAAATCCTTCTCGACCGAGACTTGGATAGATAACCAGTCGGCCTCGACGCAGTGCTGTTTATCCAAACTGAAGGTGCTTCGGGAACGGATGATTCTACGGCAATAGTGCTGTTTATCCAAACTGAAGATGTGTCGGCGGAAAAAAGAAAATAAAAAAAATCTCAAGATGTTTAAGAGGTTTTGCGCAGGGCAGTTGTGTGTTGAATTGGAGGTCTCCTGAGTGATGCACGTTGCCTTTTATTTATAGTACTGATATACTGGCTTTGGCGGCTGACACTTGTTGGATACTTGTTACAGAATCTAATCGTTTTCAAACTTATAAAGAAATTTACATTACGCAGGCCAAAGCCCATGCTTTAGTCATACCATCTCACGCAAACTGAAGCCACGTGTTCATTTGCAGCAACTTGATATACTATGATTTTATCTCCAAGTCTTGCAAGTGTTGTCATCTAACTAAAACTCTTAGCATCCTGCCAAGGATATTCGGTCCCACCATCATAATCTTTTATCTCTTCATGCATGGTAAACCTCCTGCTGCATCACGTCACTATTTCCATGTTCCTCTAAAGTCTGAAACCTTTCATCCAAATGGTTGGCTTTCCAAACAAGATAAAAGCCCATCTTGACTTATCCCATCGTAATTAAAAACCTAGCCTAGCTAGGCTTTCTTTTCTTGTCATAATTCTATCACTCATCCATACATCCTGATCCCATTTAATGAATTTCAAACCATTTAAAATTCATTTTTGACTACTTGTCAATCAACCTAACCTACTTAGGCTTTCTATTCACCATTATCCAAAATTTGCAGATCCATGCTATGCCATGTGATAAGATCCTAAGCCAAGTCGCTCTAATCCACATGGTACACTGCTAACAAATCCAAATTAAATCGGACTGTTCTACTTGCTTCTACATTGGGACTATGATTTTTATCCCATTTATTTTGTATAAGAAAATTTGAGATAACTTATTAAAAGATAATTATTATAATTAAAAACCATAACATTATCTCAAAACAAAATTATCTTAACTTTCTTATCCGACGGTCTAGAATCATGCTTACTCAACGGCCTTGATTGCACGGGCCGATGGTGTAATTTTGGGTCCAAACAGAATCTGATTCCAATAATTCTGTAATTTTGCTAATAGATATATCGAGATAGACACAAAACGGACAAGTACTGTAATTGTTTCACTTGATTTCCAGATCATTAATTTGTTATGTTTCTTCTCTTTTGGCACAAATTTGTTTCACTTCTTGGGGCTTAAGCTGCTTCATTGGTTGGTGTTTAAGTTAATCTCCTTCATTGGGGTGTACGCCAATTGGAAGGAAAGGAGTAACTACATAGTTCATTCCAACTAGCATTCCTTAGATGGTTCTTCAACTCTTTGAGAGTCAAATCCTTGGAAATGTATCGGTTACCAAACGCTCAGTTGGATTGCATCGTATATATTACACTTGTACATTGTGCAGGCCAAGTTGTATGATCGTATTGTGCCATTTCTGTAGTGGTGGCAATTTGGCAACTTAAATAAGTGTTTATTAGAAAAACAATAGTCATTAGTAATATTTTTCCTCAAATGGTTTTATTCCTTTGACCCAATATTCTGTAGGAAGCTGCAGAATGATCAAATTCTATCTTCTCGACATGGTACATTTCCAAGGATGTAATCGTTAACGTCCTGAGAAACTCTTCCTCGATTTTCCCCAAGCCCCTTTGCACCGTTTTTAAAGAGCGAAAAGGCATGGTTGGTTCAGTTGTTCTGCAACCTGAGCTCTTAGATGACACATATACTCTAGCATTACATGTGGAGAACGGGGACAGGCCATGATTCGATCTTATGAGATACAAGCAAAGAGTAGCTTGGCCAGATAATCGTTTACGAAGAAGCGAGAAACTGTTCGATTTCATTCTGTTCTGTATCACGTGATATGTGGTCTTTTACAATTTTCTCCTTGATACGAAGAGCGAAAGATAAATATTTCCTTGCTGTAATGATGCGCTAGTACTTGCAGCCCTTTGGGGTTATGATGGACAAAGTAGTTACTGGGAAAAAACTCTCGAATGCAGTCGCAGAATCAGAATTTTTAAATTATGGGATCAGTATATCAACCAAAAAAGTTTAACTAGGTCATTCGTCAAGCATCTAGCTGTAGGCACCTGCCAATTCTTGCTAACATATGTCGACAATTACTATTATTTGTAGAAGCTGGTTGAGGGTGAATACAGGATACTGTAGAGTAATATTGAAGATTGTTAAGGCGTGTCAACTAAAGTATTTAATCGAGCACATGATGCGCACAATAGAGTCGTACATAAGAAGAGAGAAAATGAAGACAAATATGATAGCAGTCAAGGGCAACCAATGACTTCATTTTGACTTAGCCACTGCTTGAATGTAACTTGCTTCACCTAACAATTTGCAGTCCACAAAGTTCGAGTGGAATTGGCTTAGGTTGGGCAAAATTAAGGTAAAATTGTTGGGTGAAGAAGACAAGTGGTGAAATCGTTAAGAATTTAAACCCCAAAAAAAAAAAAAAAAAAAAAAAAAAATCTGTTATATATTTCTTCGTTATCATTAGCCATGGCCTCACACTGAGCCAAGCTTCCTCTGTTGCCAATGCCAGCGAAGCAGCACACCATAGCTTAGAATCAACTTGATTGTTGTTCACATTTTCTACCCTATTACTTCTTATTTTTCATTTTTAATTTTTTCTATTTAAATAAAATCAAAACATTAAAAAAAAAAAAAAAAAAAAAAAAAAATTTCCGAGCGAGCAAGGAGCAACCATCTTCTTCACGTCCTGCTACCTTGCAGGGTCTGCCATGGCGCCGCCACCACCCTCTCCTTCTATGTTTTTGTTATTTATTACAGAGACTTTGGTCAAATAAATTTGAAATATATGAGAGAAGTGTTATTGGCACTCCAAAAATCTCATTCTACACTCCTCACAAGCGTATTTTTCTTTCCAAATATTGAAAATTTAGAGTGTAGAATGAGATTTTTGGAGTGTCAATATCAATTCCTATATATAAAAACTTAATTCTTTAGTGCCATCGTTACTAAATAAGCGCGTTATGGAGAAGCCTTGAGTCACATACTAACAGAGATATTACAAAAATTTTGATTTTGAGCTTATTTCCTAATGGACTTTACAAGGGTTGAAATTTGATTTTTTTATTTATTTATCAGGGGCTATCTTCCAACTATCTTATCACCACAATGATCATTTTTATCCAATTAGGTCAAAATATAATTAATGCACTCTAAAATTTCTATATTTAAAATAAAAAATATAGTTTCATATGTGTGTGCGCGCACGATGACCATTTTTGTATTAATATAGTTTCAGTCATTCTAAGTGATTTCGATCTAAAAGTGTTTAGGAGAAAATGAGCATCATATGTGTGTGTATGTGCACGCGCAAGATGGAAAGAATGAGCGGGTGATATTAATGTCAAATCCCTTAATGTTCATTTTGTGACATTAATTAATATATGTGCATTGACTTTGTCAAATTTATTGTTGCTAATTAAAAGAAAGTTGAAATTCTATCATAAAATCAATTGATAATATGAAAAGTATCATAATCTTTTATAAGCTTATGTGCAGTACCCGATGTGGGATTAGTACTCTCAAAACGCTGCCTCACGTGTGCCAAATTTTCAAGTCTAGCACGTGGACAACACAAATCAGGTGATGTGGTGTACGTGTGCCCGTTGTGCTTTACATGCGAAACAACATGTTGTGAAACCAAGAAAAAAGTTTAGGTTCCAACATTAAACCAATTGATAACATGGGGAGTAGTCCAACCTCATGAAGGCAATCGAACGGCACATTTTGTTGCGACTTTCATTTAGAAAAATGGAGGGTCGTATAGTTGGGATTGTATTGGCCTGGAATTTCAGTTTAATATTTTAACTGCAGATGCAAACATTTCAATTATAATCTAATAATTAAAGTCTATCTTTTGGAAAAAAAAGAAGAAATAACTCTCTCATCATGTGCATTTGGTTCCTTATCTTACGTGGGTTTGAACAATAAAATAAGTACTGTCTTCATTTTACCGTTGTTTAACACATAAGCCGAATATTTAGTTGACTTATGTAGAGGGGCATGCTCAGGTGACATTTCTCAAGCCTCTACTAATGCTCCCTGCAGAGGTAACAATCATACTCAACCGATTCAAAGCTCAAAACTAATAGGGATTTCTAACAAAGTATTGAGATTGTTATTCAAATTTGCCAATGACTAGCAAAAGCCTCTTGAATGTAAACATTTTTAAACTTTTCTTTCAATTTCTAATGTGAAGAGAAGGCTTACTTGGGTGTCAGGTCAATCAAAATAACAAACTCTATAACGATAAGTAACAGCGTAATTAATATCATCAGGACCAATAGAACCCAATCACAGAAAGGGTAATGTAAAGTATAACAAGACCTAGGCATAAAATGAAGCTATGCGTTTTAATTTAATTAAAATAGCGTCAATGGCTTTTACTATTATTTGAAGAGAAGAATCAACCCTTAACCGGCTACCATGAGTGAAGTTTCACTCTCATTCTTTCAGGTTGTAGTCGACAGTGAACGAAGAGTGGGGTGTCCACTGGTCATTGGGGATGATACTCGAGTTGTTAAATGTCTCGACTTAGTCCTCTGTGATGTAAAAATTTTGATTGTACTTACTTTCATATGCATTGTTTTATATTTGTATCTAGTTATATGCTTGCTATTCAAATATCATTTTGCTAAATAAACATATATAATTAAATCAATACGTTTTTGTTTTTCAAATATTGAAGGAAACTAAATAGTGTCATGAATACAAATGGATTACGGGTTAACATATTGTTTTTTATTGTCTCTCACACAATCCTAATTACACATCTAAATGTCTAGATATCAATACGCCATCCGCTAGGTTAAACTTTCAATTATTCTTTTTCTTTTAGTTTTCTCAAAATTGAGAGCAACTAAGCGGCTATATGTGATCCAACAGTTACAATGCTACATTGAGTTAAGCCACATAATAGTTCAATCATAATAAGATATCAAACTCAATAAATATTATACGTCCTCGTGATTCATGTGAATGAATTTGAGACCTCTCACTTATAAATGAAGAAGGATACCTCTAGATTGTAGTACTAGCTAGTTGGTGAGTACATGGTAGTTTAAGATATTGTTGTTGATACCTTCAAGGGAAATTTAACATTTTTTCAACAAATACTTGATAACTAATGCAATCTTTACGGTTCAAAGTGGTCTCCCAATCCTGAGACCTATATATATAATTCTTTTCCATAAAGGTTTTACTTCATGAGGGATCCTACAATTGTTTCTACAACACTCATTAGGTACTTGTGTTGGAGAACAATTCAGAAATAAACAAAAATAACAGAAATAAACAGAACTTGAAATTCTAATATTTTATTTACCAAATATACTTGATGTGCAGAATGAAATTATACAATAAATACATAAACTAATATAAAAATATCAATGATACTAACTTGATCACAGAAGGTAGAGGCTAGCGTAAAAGCAACGTCCTTCGAACAATATTTTCGTCCCATTCTTGTGCTTTTGGTTCTACAACGTCTGCTCGACCAGGATATAACTACCTAATTCTACAACCCGCACTGGATTATAGAACTCTAGCGAATTGCTTTGTGTGTTTACTCTCTGGAAATTTTGTACGGAAGATAAGGAGGAAGAAAAGATGATTCTCACTTGGATACTGTGATTGCAGATATATAGGCTGTTTCACACCCTTTCAAATACCTATTCAGTGTATTTGAAAGTACACAACTCTTTCTAATAGATGTGTCTTTTAATCAAAACGTTTTTTAATTAATAAATTAATTAAAAAACTTAATCCGAAAATTAAAATTAATGAATATGATTAATTAATATTAATTGTATTTAGGCTATATTATATTCAAGCCTAATCCACACAACCATAAGGCCCAAGCCTTCAATCCATTTCCAAATGGTCCAAGTTCTAATTATAAGAAAAGGGAATAAGCCTATATAAAGGCTTGTGAAAAAAATACTATTGACCAATGTGGGACAAAAGGGTCTCAAACTCCAACAACTTGATGAGTATTATGGTAGAACAACCATCCCACATTTCAGTTGTAGGAAATTTTTTCCGTTTGAGTGGGGCACAATTATCTCTACTTTGAGGTATTGCTTGTTAGATGTGATTAGCTTGGATAAGACTATTTATTATATATATGAAGACATTTTAAAAGAAAGGTGCATGACAACTTTATTTTTTTCCAAGTTGAACAACTTTATTTTTTTCCAAGTTGAAGGCTGCTTATGAAAAAAAATATATATATTTCTATTAAACCCCACAAAAATGATAAGATTAAATGGGACAATTTTTCTTCATGAGTAACCTTCAATTTGGAAAATAAGGAAGTTGGCATCCATTTACTATAGTGAATAGTCATACCCAAGTCTATCCTCTCGACCGATCAAGTTCCGACTGCCCATTTAGTGCTGGTTTATACTTTAATCTTCTGGGCAGTTAAAGGTGGACTTGATTGGCGCAGATTAAGCTGTCATCCCTTTGATAAGAGATAGGTTAATTTACTTCCTAATCCCACTGGAATCTTTATTTCTGTTTGTTAGTTATTAGTTTGTCTTGTTATCCTTTGTAGCTTTGTGCCCTTGCTGTAATATTGTTTTCCCTTGATGTACCTTTGCTTTCGCAACAAGTTCAAGTAAAGAAATCTAAACAAAATGTATACATAATTGAGTCATTTGTCCAAGATTGTAAGGTGAACAATCCCATTAATATCGTTTAAAAAGTTTCTTTAAATTTTTTTTGAAAACAATTTGGTAAAACAAAGGAAAATGAATTCAACACAAAAGCACAAGATACCATAGGCATAATTTTGAGAATTTAGGCCAGAAGTACATAGATATGTGCAAAGTTTTATTTATGTGTCAATTTAAGATGGGCTAGGCAAACAAGTAGCCATCAGTCCCTCTCTTTCAAGATTTTTTTGAGAAAACTCTCTTTCAAGATTTAAACTAGTCAAATTATTTGCCTTGCTTATGTACAATTTTTTCACATTAGATCCTTGATCTTGAAGCAACCTCGCCAAACTCCTCTTAGCATTTTCTCTAAAAGGACAGTTAGATGCCAAAAACCCATCCACCAAATGCAAATATGCCTCCAAATCATGGCAGCAAGCCACATCTGCATTGGGCTTCAAGTAAGGCGACATTTTTGTGTCAACCCGTAGTTCTGTCCCAACATGTGAGTAAGCCAACGGCATGTTCCTGTCGATCATGTCAATGAATCCTCCGGCCTTTGCGTTCTTCAGCTTCTCCTCGAGTACTCCTTCGCCTACGAAAATACCCGGAACCCTCGTGATCACATCTTGGGAGTTGACAATCCTCAATACCTTCACATTCTTGTCGTCCATTCGCTTTGTGAATCCTCGGTTACCTACGCGGGGGCCTCCAAAGGAGAAAACCGCCACCGACGGCATGTTCTCGGCGCATGTTTTAAGCTCATCGCCTACTAACAAGGCTAAGGCAGCACCAAGGCTGTGTCCTGTCACAGTTATGCTTAATGTCTCTCCTTTGTATTGCTCCATCAGCCTCCTGACCTCTTCAACCACCAACTCGGCAAGGCTCGGTACGTGAGCCCCGCCTGTTTTGTAGAGGCTCAAAAATCCGCATTCCACTCTTGCTTGCCTTTGCTCACCTTCCTCGGTCGAGGGCATCTGAATGAGCTGAGCCCTTAAATTCTCCGCCCATTCAAGACACGTGGAGGTTCCACGGAGGGCAATGACAATGTCGCGTCTGCCCATCCGTGCGATCTCCCTCTTATCATCACAAACGGCCACGTACCCAACCCAGCTCGACCGCTGGGTCATCCAACCGAGATCCGGCCTCGCTTCATCGACCCAATCGGGCAACCCGATTGATGACGTGGCGTAAAGGCTCTTGGTTACCTTATAAGACCTATCGGGAAGCGCCACTTGGCGAGGCACCTGAGCCTCCTCTGCCGACATGGCCGGGTTTGAATGAAAGGAATGATAAGCCGCCTGGATAAACTCACCGTATCTGACGACCTCTCGCCGGAGATTCTCATCCAGCGGGTCAAGTAGTCCGGCCCAGTTGTTTGAACCGTGATACTCGCGCCACCGGGTGCTGAGATTATTTCTGGGAGAGTACTCTCCAGTCTTGGACAGGAGGCGCTGCAGGCGATTGAGGTGTCTCGGAGACATGTCTTCGGCGGCGCCTTTCACTTGCGTCCACAACTGAGAAAGATTGAGCCCTTCCATAAGCCTCCTTCTCTTGTTTTCGAGCGACCCACTATCATTCGGGTCTTTGTCTATTTGGATATCGGGTTGTGAGTCGAGTTGGGTTTGGGGCGGAGGTGGGGTTTGGAGGAGCTTGTCGAGGTTGGCGAGGTGGAGCCGAGTCAACTCGGTGGAGTTTGAACCGGGTTTTATGGAGACAGCTGAATAAGAACAAGAGGATGGAGCTCTCGTTGACGGGTTTAATGCTGACGTGTAGTTTCTGAAGCTGGCTCTTCTGGCCGGAAACAGGTTGAGGTTGTGAGCTGGGAGCGTTGATCCGACGAGCATTATGAAGAAGATGCACACGTTTTTAGAGAGAGAGAGAGAGAGAGAGGAGTGAGAGGAGAGAGAGGAGAGAGAGAGACCGTCAATTTACAACCAACTGGGATTGCGTTATATAAACTGTGAGTTTATAAACCCGCCATGGAGTTCGTTGTTTTTACGGAAATGCCATCTATTGGATTTCCAACTTTCTTGTAAAGAAATTTATTGACCTTTTCTCTGTTTAACTTGGATATTTGAATAAATATAAATTACGTAGGTTCGAGCTTTTGTGTACATGAAAACACATAATCATTCATGAAAGTCTGCGTCCAGCCTCAAATGGCGTCTACTTTGAGCGGAAATTTATCCGGAACATAAGGTAGTATATTATGTTATAGTACAAGTGGCGGACAATAAGGTATATGTTGAATTTTTTTTGATATATTTCCTAATATTTCTTTATTTATATTATAATTTATGGTATATTGTCTTGTGTTCGAGTTACACTAAAAAATTTATACGAGAGATGTGCTAATATTGTATATTTTATTATGGCACGAAATATCATAATTACGATGTACTTGTATTATAAAAATTTTATTGATATTATGATGTTTTTTACCAAATACAATACTGTACATGAAACATCATAATTGCTTATACTAGTGTATTATGAAAATCTTTCTTTCTTTTTAGGGCACTCGGAGTCAATTGACTGAAATATCCCTCGCCCCATGACTTCAAACCATTCAAGTTATCTGATGGCTTTGCCCTTTAATTCGTTGACTGGACTATTTTTTGTTATCTGTTGACTTTCTTTGAGAAACTGGAGGGAGAACCAAACTATTCAAACCGTCAAAATGCCTTTAATGGCTAACGCCCGAACGGTGTATGGACTATGGAGTTTACAAACACGACTCATGAGCAGGCCGGAAAACAGAAGATGGTACTAAATGAAAGGTAAATTACACGTTACCACATTATGTTTGAGGTTCATTACAACCTCATACAACATCTTTAAAATATTTCACTTTTATACCTTACATACTATTTTATTTCAATATAATACATCCGTTACATTTTCTATCCGTTGATCCGTTAAGAGTTAACGTGGCGATCATATTTGTGGCAGGTGGCAAAAAAATAATTTTTTATTCATTTAAAATATTAGAATAATTTACCCTTAAAAAAAAAAAACAAAACAAAAAAACTAAAACCCACCTCCTCGCAACCACCCCCCCCCCCCCGGCGCAAACAAACCCAGAAGCCTTCCCCCCTCCCAACCCACCTCCCTCTACTCCACTCTCTTCACCCCCCCCTCCCATCCAAAAACCCACCCCACCCCCACCTCCCCTGCTACCATTACATTACAAAAATACAATCCCAAATCAAATGTCAGAAAACCCTAATTCAAAATTTCCAGGCAAAATCCAATGTCTTCTACCCAGTTCACAGAACCCTCGAAAGAACAAATTTAACAACCAGAACCCCAAATTTTGAGCACAAATCAGATAAAAAAACCCACCATTTGCAAGCTTCAAGCTTTAAAACCTAGCAACTAGAAGACCATGATTTCAGGCAGAGGTCAAGGAGGGCGATGCAACCTTCGCAGTCGCCGACGAGGAGGAGGAGGTGGGAGCTGGAGGGATCGGTGGAGAGGATATCGTGGAAGAGAGGGAGGGCTTGGTATAGAGGAGATCGTGGTAGAGAGGGAGCGGAAAAAGACCCACTGCCGCTGCTGCTGGTGCATTTTCTTTGAAGAGGTGGGGTGGGTTTTTGGATGGGAGGGGAGGTGAAGAGAGTGGAGGGAGGTGGGTCTCGGGGGGGGGGGGGGGGGGGGAGTGGGTGGGAGGGGGGGAAAGGTTTCTGGGTTTGTTTGCGGGGAGGTGGGTTTTAGTTTGCGTTTTTTTTTAAGGGTAAATTATTATAAGATTTTAAATAAATAAAAAATTATTTTTTTCCACGTGGCACAAATGTGGCCGCCACATCAGCTCTTAACAGATCAATAGATGAAAAATGTAACGGATGTATTATATTGAAATAAAATAGTACATGAGGTATGAAAGTGAAATGTTTTGAAGATGTTATATGAGATTGTAATAAATCTGAAGTGGTAAAATGTAATTTACCCTAAAATGAAACCATCAATCTAACCGCTACAATCACATCCATACATAAGACGTCGTGTGTAAAAATGTAGTATCTTTAAAAGAAATGATTAGGAAAACAATATAATCATGTAGTTTCTTTAAGATCAAATAAATGTCAAACGTGAGTCTCAAAGCAAACTTTATTGAGAAAATATTACCTGAGAAATCCTTAAAGCAGATCAAGTGTCTACACATGCCAAATAAACACCTACTTCACAATTACAAACTCATCAAAAATATAATATAATTAAATAGAAATACTTTGTATAACAGAGTACTATTGTTTAGTTTAACTATTTAGTATATCTATCTAGCTTTTTATTTTTTTTAATTATTTTTAATATGGTGGATAAGCAAGGGAATATTAGTTTTTTTTGTTTTTTTTTACATAGCGAATACTTTATATAATTTTTCTGAGTTGTGTAAAAGTGTATGATATGTTGCAAGGAATTCTTAATTTCATTTTTGTTCATTCTCTCTTATAGCGTGATTTATCAATACAAAACATGAATAGATGAATGGAGAGATAAACAGAACGATTGCATAGTTTTTAAAAGTACTTTGGTGATGGACATGATCAAACAAGAAGAAATTTATGAAATTAAACTAGTGTGTATAATTATATTGTGACATCCCACATTGTCCAAGGGTGAGGATCTTATAAGCCTTATACGTATATTCTCATCTCTACCTAGCACGAGGCATTTTGGGAGCTGGCTTCGGGTTCCGTAGGAACTTCGAAATTAAGCGAGTTCGTTGCGAGAGCAATCCCCGGATGGGTGACCCACTGGGAAGTTCTCGTGTGAGTTCCCTCCCAAAAACAAAACCATGAGGGCGTGGTTGGGGCCTAAAGCGAACAATATTGTGCTACGGTAGAGTCGAACCCGAGATGTGGTGGGGACCTGAACCAGGATGTGACATATATTATCTCCAAATCCATTTGCTATATGTTTATATATAAAATGGAGAAGTGAGTGCTTCTTTATCTGTATTTAAACAGGAGGGACGGGATGAGGTTTCATATCATGCATAATTGCATATGCAATTTTCCTCGCCTCAAATTTTGGTCATGTCATCATCACCGCTTTTACATCGATTGTCTTTTGTATCAAAGTACGATCAGCAATTAGGTCAGTAATTTGGGTTTGGAGATTCAACTGAGGAACTTCCTAACTTAGCTAGCTAGGGTGTGGATGGGATGAAGTTAAAGGTTGAATCTTGAACAAGTATTTTCCAATTAAAAGAAGGACTACCTAACTAACTAAGTTAATATTCAAGTCAAATAGTTAATACAGGTCAAAAATTTTGAAAGAGATTTTCTGTCTTGGTTTACATATATACACATAATCCCTTACGTAATGCTCATATACATATATACTAGTTTTATTTGTATGTAAACAATTAATCTCTTCACCCATATAAACCTGTCTTCTACCGACAGTTTAATCAAAGATTTGCATGCATAGCCAGAAACCTTGGTACATTAACCTAGCTAGCCAGACATGCCTTCATTTTTATATCTATTTTTATATATATAATTAAGTTGACATTATGAAAAATTAAGGTGTCATTCCCATTGGTAGCAGAATAAAACTTCCACGTATTAAAAAACATTTTTGAATTTATAAACTAATATCTCAATATCATCACAAGGTTATCTTAATAATATATTCATATATTTAAATATATACACACATCATGTTGGCAAATATTCATATATAATTAAGTTGACATTATGAGAAGGGAATTTTAACGAAATGCTTGCGGTACTATTCACTTTAAAGAAAAACTATAATTTTACACTAAAAAGTCAATCCTGGTACTATTCACTTTACTCTTTATTTTGTCCTTATCGTTAAAACTTAAAGTTTTCAAGCCATTTTCATTAGTTTTTCTTATGAAAAATTGAGTTGTGATTCCCATTGTCAGCAAAATAAAAATAAACTCCCACATATTAAGAAACATTTCTGAATTTTTAAATTAGGGTAAATTATACAAAATTACTTCAATTATGGGTCGAACCACAATCTCATACCTCATTTTTAAAACACTGCAATGTCATACATCAACTTACCAATTCGTTACAATGTTAGACCTCCGTTACAAAATTATCAATTTGCTTGTTAACTGCTGAAGTGGCAGGCACATAGCTCACTCTCTTGACTAACTAGATTAAAAAAAATCAATTAAACATTATAAAATTAAAAAACCTCTCGCAATTCAATTCTCTCTCTCTCTCTCTCTCGCCTTTCTCCCAATCCTTTTCAAGTGTCATCTCCTTTCTTCTCCAAGACCACCACTTCCTCCCTTCTCTTCTTCCATCCCCACCTCCCTCCCATAGCTCGTTTCGACTTGTTAAGGAAAAATATTTTGAAGATTTTAAAGTTAAACTACTAAAAAAAACTTACTATAAAATATTTTGATGATTTTAAAGTTAAACCACTTCCTCCCTTCTCCTCGCACCACTCAGTCTGAAATTGAAGTGCATCGCATGTTACATCTCTAGAACATATCTCAAAGCATACTAGATGCTTTTACCGATCTAGCGTGAGTGACAAGATCACATATTCCAGCTGAAAATGTGCCTGCAAAGATGGATGTACCAAATGTACGACGGACTTCCCTCCTGGAGACCCGGGACGCCAACTTTCGTGATCCACATACATTAGCGGCTAGCCAATCATCTGCCCCTACACATAAGCGTGGCAGACCACTTGGTTTAAGGATTCAAACCTCCGGAAGAGGAAACCCACGACTGATTTGCGAGAATTATACGCGCACAAATTAAACCCTCTTTTTGTCAAATTGTAGTATATGTGCAAGTAGGGATCGTTCTGGACCGGGGATTAGGAGGGATTGTTAATCACTTGGATTTGACTTAAAAACGTAAAAACATAATATAAAACACTAAACTAGACTCAAAGAATGTAAAACTAAACTTTAAAACAATAAAACAAATCAAAAGACTCAAAATGCTTTTAAAAACACAAACTAAAATGCTATACTAAACTCGAAGAATTCAAAACTAAAAATAAGAAAGATTAAGACTAAGACTTAAACGAAATATGGGGGGATTGATTTTGGACGAATTTAAACTAAAATGGATAGATTGTAAAGAAAACAAATTGTAAATATGAAATTGACGGAAATGAATGGATGGTATGGCTAGCTAAGGGGTTCATCTCCATACATGTTACACTTGCATAATAAAATGATTTCCAATTGCACTTCAATAAACCATGAATTCTCAACACCCCGGGTTAATTAGGTCCGCTTAAATTAACCGTCAAGTTTTCCTTAAGTTAATGAATTGGATGATTGCATACGACAACCCAAAGCATTCCTCACAAGTTCCCTACATGAATTGCATAATAGAGAAACAAGCAAGAATCATTAAGCATCATGAAAACTATAAGTGTTGACGAGGCATTCGTTACTATGATTGCATGAAACTTATGCCAAGAATTCGTTTAACGCGATTGTTTATAAGCAACCTCCACTACTTGTGAATATAAGTTCATAACGATTAGGTGAAACTCACTTATATTCTAGCGTCATATTCATGCATGAAAATTAAGCGCGCATTCTTAATAAACATACATAAATAAGTTATCAATCAAACGGTTAAACAAATTGAATCCACAACTTATGAAACGCATTTAGAAGTAATCAAATCAAAATGCAAGCATAAACATATATTTCGAATCACCCCCTAGCTAAAGGGGGGTTTAGTTCCTCATACAAAACAAAGAGAATTGAAATTAAACATTGAAATCAAAGAAACGCCTAAACATTCCAACAACTCAAACTTGAATTGTATGAACGTTTAGGCTCTCTTCTCTTCTCTTACTTATGTTCACACAAAACATAAGTAAACACACAAAAAACATTTAAACATACTAAACATGGCAGAATGTAATTAACAAAGAGAAGAGTTTAGGGACGCAAATCTGGTTATGGAGTGTAAATTCCCTCTTCTCCTTGGTGATTGCATTGAGGCTTTGATCTTTGTGATTCCACAGGCTTACTCTTGAACTGGTTTCCGCCCATCGTTGATTTTCCTTTGTGCTACTCTTGAACTGGGCAGCAGGATTCCTTTTAGGGTCTCCCCCGAAGGTCTGAGCTTCCTCCTGTTATCTGTTTCTTTGTTCAATCTTTGCAGGAGTGGTCCCTTCTCTGGAAGTGTATCAACCGTTGAAGATGACTACTCGAGAGCAACGCTAGGTAAGCAATCAGGAATAGATTCCGGGCAGTTGGCTCCAGATCGGTAGACTGACTCCAAGTGCCGGCTGATTGCTTCTTTTACTTTGCCATGCAAGTAAGAACAAGGACAAAGAAAAAGACAGGGAAAGAGCATGATATGAGATATAAATCATTATTCTCACAGATTTGAGCCATCTTTACACTTAAGTACATTCTTAATCATAGTCACCACATACTAGTTCACAATTAAGCAATTAAAACACATTTCAAATGTAGTAACATGCCTTTAGAGAATTCCCTCAATTTCTTACTAGATGTACTCTCGTTTTTCACACAGATTTTCTGACTACACACCCTACACTAGGTATATGTGAGAAGATTGATGTAAACATGTAGACGAACACTCACATATGTTATAATAAGGAAAGCATTTTCTGGAGTTAATAAGCATGTTTAGATATGATCTCATGAATGGAATGCTACTACTTAGACGCGAGAACCAGTGACACCATAAGCTCATACCAAGTTCAAACTCCACAATTGAAATACATAACACTCAATATAGAAGTCAAAGGGTAGTAACGGGGCTAGGGTATTGGCTAACAATGAAAGGTGAAGGATAAACAAACATTCTTAAAGCAATAGTGAGCAAAGTATTGAATTAGGCACTTAGAATTCCCTTAAGAACGCAGAAGTCAACTTTGAACATCGAAGGGAAAATCACACAAAACTTAGGGCCATATTCAACTTTTTGGACCCTTTCTTCAACCATCAACGCTCGTGAGTTCATTCTTACTTATTTTCACTCCTTTTTTTTTTTTTTTTTTTTTTTTTTTCTTTTCTTCTTTTTCTTTTGAATCTCAAAACATACATATAAATGTAAGAACAAACTTTTACTCCCCCACACTCATTTTCTTGCATAATGTAACTCAAAAGGAATTCATTTAAGTCATGCTCACTAAACTTTAAGAACAAGGGTATAGGAAAGTCCTACTCTAAGCTAGGTAAGGGGTGATGTGGGTAAACAAGGAATAAAGGCAAAACGAGGCTCAACGGGGTTAAAACTTACAACATATACGAAGTATGGGAAGTAAGGCTATTTGGCTATGGTGGTGGTCACTACACAACTTCTTCTTGAATATGTGTTATGCAAATCAATAACATGCTTTGAATGAAATGGGCATGAGTTCTAGCATTTGGAACTATATGATGAAACGCCTTCTAAGTAGTAACCAAGCAAAGAATAATGAGATCATGCAACGACTTTAGAAAACAAGAAATCACAGATTATACTCTCCAAAGAACGTTATAGGCTCAAGTCTCTCAGGGTTGTAGCGTTTGTTTGAGTTCCTTCCTTCAAGCATGTTACAAAAACGAATTTTTTTCTTTTATGATTGCATGTGAAGTCATACATTATAACCATAACCAAGCATATACCAAGAGTAAATCAAACTTTTCTCTATGTTTATAACTCTTTCTAACCGTCATGCAATTATAAACCAAATCCTTATCATTGTGTTGGAAGGTACCCTAAGACACAAACACACAAAAACGACTCAAAACACTCTTTTTAGGGTTTTTAAAACAAGTTTTTCAAATTTTTATGTGATTTTCGGAGTTATAAAACAAAACACACTAAAACACTCTAAAACAACTTAAAAACACCTTAAAACAGCAAGGAACAACATTTGAAGTTATGGGTGATAAAATCCCACGAATTTGCATTAAATAAACTTAGTTACCCCCCCCCACACTTAAATCAAACATTGTCCTCAATGTTTTAAGCATATGGTTCACACAAAACATAAGTAAACACACAAAAAACATTTAAACATACTAAACATGGCAGAATGTAATTAACAAAGAGAAGAGTTTAGGGACGCAAATCTGGTTATGGAGTGTAAATTCCCTCTTCTCCTTGGTGATTGCATTGAGGCTTTGATCTTTGTGATTCCACAGGCTTACTCTTGAACTGGTTTCCGCCCATCGTTGATTTTCCTTTGTGCTACTCTTGAACTGGGCAGCAGGATTCCTTTTAGGGTCTCCCCCGAAGGTCTGAGCTTCCTCCTGTTATCTGTTTCTTTGTTCAATCTTTGCAGGAGTGGTCCCTTCTCTGGAAGTGTATCAACCGTTGAAGATGACTACTCGAGAGCAACGCTAGGTAAGCAATCAGGAATAGATTCCGGGCAGTTGGCTCCAGATCGGTAGACTGACTCCAAGTGCCGGCTGATTGCTTCTTTTACTTTGCCATGCAAGTAAGAACAAGGACAAAGAAAAAGACAGGGAAAGAGCATGATATGAGATATTTTTGCTTTTGACCTTGATGATATGAGATACCTTTGCTTTGAAGAAACGGTGAATGAATCAGCACATGCTTCAATCCGCCGTTTCCTCCTGGGTCATATGTACTCCAGGCATCTGGTATCATCTTTGGGGAAGAAGAAAGAATTGAGTATTTCGAAAGGCTTTGCTGGGAGTGCGCCCTCAGAGGTGAGGGAGAGTTGGGCATTTTCTTCAGGTTTGCCCTGCCATAAAAGACGAAGGTCGACATATATAGAGATAATATCAAGTGGTGGTACTTTTTACCCTTGTCGACAAACGTTTTGATCCCGCAAATCCAGCTTTTTGAAATAGTGGAGCCTCTTCGATCTTTGAATACGCCTCTTCGATTTCTGAGCAGGCGCCCCTTCGATTTCTGAACGACGCCCCTTCGCTTTCTGAATGACACGTGGTAGTGCAGATGCGGCTCCTTTTGACAAAGCTGCACGCGTCTTCTGAAAAGCAGAGAAAGCGTCGCCGAACTTTGCGCTTGTCGGCTAAAGATGTGTAGATGCGATGATGGCCTCCACGTGTTTTCAGCTTTGTCAGAAATCTTTTGACAAAGTTGAACGCGTTTTCTTGAAAAGCCGAGGGAGCGTCGCCTAAATTACGCCGGAAAATCCGGCTCTTTGAATCGGTGGACGCGTCGTCTTGGCTTTTTATAGAGCTATCAATCACCCCAACACACACACTCTGAAGATTTCCCATTCCTGAAACTCGACTCCGGCCCTTTGTGAAATTTTAACTCCATCCACCCCTTCTCTTTGAACACTTTTGAAAAAAATGGCAAACTCATCGAACCTTAGCTTAGATTTGAGTCTCAGCAGCTATCCGGTTGCGCCCCGTCAAGGTAATGCATGGCGCCCTTCTTTTTTATCTTCTAACGGTCCTCTTTCAGGTGAAGACTCTGTGATGCAGGACGCCACAACAGCTACAATAGTAGCTAAAAACCTCCTCACTCCAAAAGATAGTAGGCTGCTGTCAGGACGGTCCGATGAGTTGGCCGTTCAAGAGTCCCTCGCACTTAGTGTTCAGTGTGCGAGTTCTGTGTCCAACATGGGCCAACGCCTGCTTGCTCGGTCCCGCCAAGTGGAATCGTTGATGGCAGAGGTGGAAAGACTTAAGCAAGAGATCCAGCAGCTTAAGTACGAGAATAGAAGTTTGCATGTGCTTGCAAATAACTATTCGTCGGGGATGAAAAGAAAGCTTGATGAGCTGCAAGAATCTGAGGGTCGAATTCACAGTGACCGTCAAAGGCTTGCGTCTTATCTCCAGAGGCACCTTTTTCCTGGGTCATCCAGCGCTTGGCCAAGTATTGAGGCCTGGAATGCTCTAGCTCCGATGCCTCCCGCTCCGATGGCTTCTGCTCCGATGCCTCCCGCTTCTATGCCTCCCGCTTCTATGCCTTCCGCTTCTGCGCCTCCCGCTTCTATGCCTTCCGCTTCTGCGCCTCGTAGTGGGGCTTCACGCAAACAACCTTTGTGAAGCTCCACCTTTCTCCATGTTTAGTATCTTTCTTTTTTTTTTTTTTTATTTTTATTTATTTATTTATTTTTATTAACATAAATAAAATCAAACGGCATGGAATTGGTCCTTGAATGGAAGGTGATACTTGAAGTGAACCGGCAATGGTTTGAATTCTAGTGTAGGTGCCTGATTCATAAAAAACAGCAAGTTAGTATAAAATGTAAAGGAATTTGAAAAAAACTTACTTGTTTTGTCCGACAAGAACTCAATGACAAACACCACTCCTTTGAAAGTTTCAGGGATATTGGACTTGGCTAGATTGCAAGTGATGGTTATGACTTGTCCAATGTCATCAAATTTAACTTCTTTGGATTTTGTGGTTTCAAGAACGTCCTCTTTGATGAATTCATGACATTCCCTACTTGTCACCTTTGAAAGGGCTTCCAAGATGTCTTTTTCACCTTCTTCTTCCTTGGAAGTCATGAATCTGCAAGGAATAGGGATACTTGTTGGAACGGGGTTAAAAATAATGAAATTTGGAACAACCATACCTGTATTAGATGGCATAGGAGCAATAGGTGCCTCCGGTAAAGGTGTTTCCACCCTTTCCGTGGGTTGGGTGTATTCCTCTTCCTTGTGATTTGATTTTGATGGTTGAGGGTCCGTTCCAACCTCCTTGTCACTTCTCAACATGATAGCATTGGTGTTTTCAAATTCTCCCTTCTGATTTGCAATGGTTGAACTAGGGAGTTCGCCTTGGTCTCGAAACTGTCCTACGAACTCCGCGATCTGCCCAATTTGCTTATCCAAGTGGTCCAACCTTTGTGGTGGCTGCATAGGCGTTGAATAGAACTCCTCATATGGCTGCCAATATCCTTCTTGTTGAGCCTCATTGTCTTGATTTTGTGAGCCCTGCACCAAACAAATTAATTCATTAAGCTTTTGATTATAATCTATTGACGAACTTGAGTTTGGTTGGGCATATTGAATATGAGGTTGTGGTGGCTGCCAATATCCTCCTTGTTGAGCATTTTGAGGTTCCCACCACATAGAGTTTGAATGATCACTCCAATCCGAATTGTAAGTATTGGAAAACACGTTATTCCTTGATTGAAGATTAAATATATCAACTCTTTGCATTTGGGACCTTTCCATGAGTTGTGACAAAAGAGAAGCATTATCAAGTGCCATCTTGTTCTTAACAAACAAAAAAAAAACTAAATCTAAAAGACAATACAGAAACAAACAATCCAAGGGATTAGCAAATTTTCTAATCCCCGGAAACGGCGCCAAAATTTGATGCGAGATTTATACACGCACAAATTAAACCCTCTTTTTATCAATTGTAGTATAGGTGCAAGTAGGGATCGTTCTGGACCGGGGATTAGGAAGGATTGTTAATCACTTGGATTTGACTCAAAAACATAAAAACACAATATAAAACACTAAACTAGACTCAAAGAATTCAAAAATACTTTAAAACATAAACTAAACAAATTCTAAGCATTAAAGAACAAGAAAGTAAAGGGGGGTTTAGGTTTTACGAAAATTGAAATAACGAAACAAGTTAATAAACTAGACAGAATCTAAATATGAATGTGATGGAATTGAATGGATGAATGCTAGCTAAGGGGTTCATCTCCATACATGTTATACTTGCATAATAAAACGATTTCCAATTGCATTTCAATAAATCATTAATTCTCAACACTCCAAGTTAATTAGGTCCGCTTAAATTAACCGTCAAGTTTTCCTTAAGTTAATGAATTGGATGATTGCATACGACAACCCAAAGCATTCCTCACAAGTTCCCTACATGAATTGCATAATAGAGATACAAGCAAGAATCATTAAGTTCTTTGAAAACTATAAGTGTTGACGAGACATTCGTTACTATGATTGCATGAAACTTATGCCAAGAATTCGTTTAACGTGATTGTTTATAAGCAACCTCCACTACTTGTGAATATAAGTTCATAACGATTAGGTGAAATTCACTTATATTCTAGCGTCAAATTCATGCATGAAAATTAAGTGTGCACTCTCAATAAACATACATAAATAGGTTATCAATAAAACAGTTAAACAAATTGAATTCACAACTTATGAAACGTAATTAGAAGTAATCAAATCAAAATGCAAGCATAAACATATATTTCGAATCACCCCCTAGCTAAAGGGGGGTTTAGTTCCTCATACAAAACAAAGAGAATTGAAATTAAACATTGAAATCAAAGAAACGCCTAAACATTCCAACAACTCAAACTTGAATTGTATGAACGTTTAGGCTCTCTTCTCTTCCTCTTTATTGTAGCATAAGGTCTAGGGATAATTGGTTTGGGGGATGGAAGTGTGGAATGGAAGAGGAGTGGTGGAGAAGTGGAAGGGGAATGGAAAAATGGTGTTTGGATTATAAGGGGAGAGATGGGAAGCTCACGGCTAGGGAAGGGAGAATGTGTTTGTAATGTGTTGTGTATGAAATGAGATGGCCATGAATGAATGAATGCAAGGGTATTTATAGGAGTAGTGGAGGGAACATATGGCTATGTCATTTGTAGGTGAAGTAGGTGGATGTTGTAGGTGAAGTGGGTGGATGTTGTAGGTGAAGTAGGTGGATGTTGTAGGTGAAGTGGATGTTGTAGGTGAAGTAGGTGGATGTTATGTTAAGTGATAAGTGATAAGTGATATGATATGTGGTTATGATATGATAAGTGGTTAAGTGGTGATGATAAGTGATAAGTGATTAAGTGATATGATATGTGGTGATGATAAGTGATAAGTGCATGTGGGTTAACTAATGAAGGAAATGCATGTGCAATGACAATGTGTTAGAATGGATGTGTGTTATGCATGGCATGATTGGGATTAGGAAAGGTTTAAATGTCCTAAAACTAAAGAGAACAAGGTTCCAACACTTTGGCTCCAATTAGGTCTTCAATTTCGTCCAACACTTTGGCTTCAAGCATAAGCTATCCGTCCTTAGCCCAAAAGTGCTCCAAAAGTCTCCAAAATGCATCTTTTTGCTCCTTTAGCCCTTTGGACCTACAAACACACGAAAATAGCTTAAAGTACTAAAATAACTAAAGAAACATAACGTAAATGTACGAGAACAAGCCATTTAAGTCGCATAAATATGCTCCTATCAACGACATAGGCACCTGAAGAGCCTATCGTGAATCTGACTCTCGCTTACTCATTCTATCCAACTCATAAGGAAATTCTAGATTACGGAAGCATCCTTGAAAAGAAGAATCCACCTCCCGAGAATCATGAGATTTCGGTCTATTATGCTAGCTTAGATGATGTGTGGTGTAGAAATGAGATGATCGTCGACGATGCATTAGTATATGCAATAGCTATTGAGATCATGTTGAGCGATGATATTGAACCCCGTTCTGTTTATGAATGTCGACGTAGAATCGATTGGTCAAACTGGAAACAAGCAATCCAAGTCGAACTCGATTTGCTTGCGAAATGTAAGGTGTTTGGACCTGTAACTCTTCCACATATGAAGCTCGTTGGCTACAAGTGGGTTTTCATTCGAAAGCGTAATGAGAAGAACAAAATTGTGCGTTACGAAGCTCATCTTGTTGCACAAGGCTTCTCACAATGCCCCAGGATTGACTATGACGAAACTTATTCACGTGTTATGGATATGATTACTTTTTGTTACCTTATCAGTTTGGTAATTTTCAAAAAATTGAGTATACAACTGATGGATGTAGTAACTGCATATCTCTATAGGGATCTTGATACAAAAATTTATATGAAAGTTCCCGAAAGACTTACATTGACTAGATCAAATATTTCCAAACCCCGGAACACATTCTCAATTCTGCTAAGGTGTGCACTCTACGGTTTGAAG
This sequence comes from Pyrus x bretschneideri, assembly GCF_019419815.1. Classification (NCBI taxonomy): domain Eukaryota; kingdom Viridiplantae; phylum Streptophyta; class Magnoliopsida; order Rosales; family Rosaceae; genus Pyrus; species Pyrus x bretschneideri. Next base: position 2,207,280 of record NW_025999657.1, read on the forward strand.
CAATATAAAAGAATGTGGTATAACAGTCTAAGTAAGTATTTGACTAGGGATATGTGAACAACGAACTATGCCCTGTGTGTTCATTAAGAAGTCACATTCCAATTTTACGATAGTTGCAGTATATGTCGATGACATGAACGTTATCAGAACTCCTGAAAAGCTCGCGAGAACTGCTGCGCACCTAAAGTTGGAATTTGAGATGAAAGATTTAGGAAAAACTCGATACTGTCTCAGTCTCGAGATAGAGCACTGTTCGGATGGAATCTTAGTACATCAAATGAACTACACCTAGAAGGTGTTGAGCCGTTTTAACGAGGATAAAGCGAAGCCTTCGAGTCCTTCTATGGTCGTTCGATCACTAGATGCAAAACAAGATCCCTTCCGTCCAAATGAGGATGATGAAGAGATTTTGGAGCCTGAAGTTTCTTATCAAAGTGCAATAGGCGCTTTATTGTACTTAGTTCAATGCACTAGACCCGACATCTTCTTTACTATTAATCTTTTGGCAAAGAATAGTAATGGACAAATGATAGGAGCATATTTATGCGACTTAAATGGCTTGTTCTCGTACATTTACGTTATGTTTCTTTAGTTATTTTAGTACTTTAAGCTATTTTCGTGTGTTTGTAGGTCCAAAGGGCTAAAGGAGCAAAAAGATGCATTTTGGAGACTTTTGGAGCACTTTTGGGCTAAGGACGGATAGCTTATGCTTGAAGCCAAAGTGTTGGACGAAATTGAAGACCTAATTGGAGCCAAAGTGTTGGAACCTTGTTCTCTTTAGTTTTAGGACATTTAAACCTTTCCTAAATCCCAATCATGCCATGCATAACACACATCCATTCTAACACATTGTCATTGCACATGCATTTCCTTCATTAGTTAACCCACATGCACTTATCACTTATCATCACCACATATCATATCACTTAATCACTTATCACTTATCATCACCACTTAACCACTTATCATATCATAACCACATATCATATCACTTATCACTTATCACTTAACATATCATCCACCTACTTCACCTACAACATCCACCTACTTCACCTACAACATCCACTTCACCTACAACATCCACCTACTTCACCTACAACATCCACCTACTTCACCTACAACATCCACCTACTTCACCTACAACCTCCACTTACTTCACCAACCTCACACACTTACTTCACCTACAAATGACATAGCCATATGTTCCCTCCACTACTCCTATAAATACCCTTGCATTCATTCATTCATGGACATCTCATTTCATACACAACACATTACAAACACATTCTCCCTTCCCTAGCCGTGAGCTTCCCATCCATTCCCTTATAATCCAAACACCACTCCTCATCCATTTCCATAATCCCCCAAACCTCACCTTAGACCTTGTGCTACAACAACGAGGAAGATAAGAGGGCCTAAACGTTCATACAATTCAAGTGTGAGTTGTTGGAATGTTTAGGTGTTTCTTTGATTTCAAAGTTTAAATTTAATTCTCTTTGTTTTGTACGTATGAGGAATGGAAGAGAAGAGTGCCTAAACGTTCATACAATTCAAGTTTGAGTTGTTGGAATGTTTAGGTGTTTCTTTGATTTCAAAGTTATGAGGAACTAAACCCCCTTTAGCTAGGGGGTGATTCGAAACTATGTTATATTTGCAATATGAATTGCTTAACTTTCGTTGGAATTTCATAAGTTGTGTATTCAATTTGTTTAACCGTTTGATTGATAACTTATTTATGAATGTTTATTAAGAATGCGCGCTTAATTTTCATGCATGAATATGACACTAGAATATAAGTGAATTTCACCTAATCGTTATGAACTTATATTCACAAGTAGTGGAGGTTGCTTATAAACAATCGCGTTAAATGAATTGTTGGCACGAGTTTCATGCTCATCATAGTAACGAATGCCTCGTCAACACTTATAGTTTTCATAATGCTTAATGATCTTTGATTGTATCTTTATTGTGCTTTTCACGTAAAGGACTTTTGGAGAATGTGGCGAATTGCGTTGCGCTAACCCATCCAATTCATTAACTTAAGGAAAACTTAACGGTTAATTTAAGCGGACCTAATTAACCCGGGGCATTGAGTTTCATAATTTATCGAAAGACCAACTGAGAATCAATCTTGTATGCAAGTGTAACATGTGTGGAGAAGAACCCCTTGGCTATTCCATCATCCATATTTTCATCACATTCATATTTACATTTTGCCTTTAATTACAATTTGTCCATTTAATTTAATCTCGTCCAAACACAATCCCCCCTTTACTTTATTGTTCAATTTAATTAGAAATCAATTTAGTTTATGTTTTAAAGTATTTTTGAATTCTTTGAGTCTAGTATACTGTTTTATATTGTGTTTTTACGTTTTTGAGTCATATCCAAGTGATTAACAATCCCTCCTAATCCCCGGTCCAGAACGATCCCTACTTATATCATTACTACAATTGTCAAAAAGAGGGTTTAATTTGTGTGCGTATAAATCCCGCATCAAATTTTGGCGCCGTTGCCGGGGATTAGAAAATTTGCGAATCCCTTGGATTGTTTGTTTCTGTATTGTCTTTTAGATTTAGTTTTTTTTATTTGTGTTTTGTTTGTTAAGAACGAGATGGCACTTGATAATGCTGCTCTTTTGTCACAACTCATGGAAAGGTCCCAAATGCAAAGAGTTGATATATTTAATCTTCAATCAAGGAATAACGTGTTTTCCAATACTTACAATTCGGATTGGAGTGATCATTCAAACTCTATGTGGTGGGAACCTCAAAATGCTCAACAAGGAGGATATTGGCAGCCACCACAACCTCATATTCAATATGCCCAACCAAACTCAAGTTCGTCAATAGATTATAATCAAAAGCTTAATGAATTAATTTGTTTGGTGCAGGGCTCACAAATTCAAGACAATGAGGCTCAACAAGAAGGATATTGGCAGCCATATGAGGAGTTCTATTCAACGCCTATGCAGCCACCACAAAGGTTGGACCACTTGGATAAGTAAATTGGGCAGATCGCGGAGTTCGTAGGACAGTTTCGAGACCAAGGCGAACTCCCTAGTTCAACCATTGCAAATCCGAAGGGAGAATTTGAAACTGCCAAGGAAATCATGTTGAGAAGTGACAAGGAGGTTGGAACGGACCCTCAACCATCAAAATCAAATCACAAGGAAGAGGAATACACCCAACCCACGGAAAGGGTGGAAACACCTTTACCGGAGGCACCTATTGCTCCTATGCCATCTAATACAGGTATGGTTGTTCCAAATTTCATTATTTTTAACCCTGTTCCAAGATTCATAACTTCCAAGGAAGAAGAAGGTGAAAAAGACATCTTGGAAGCCCTTCCAAAGGTGACAAGTAAGGAATGTCATGAATTCATCAAAGAGGACGTTCTTGAAACCACAAAATCCAAAGAAGTTAAATTTGATGACATTGGACAAGTCATAACCATCACTTGCAATCTGGCCAAATCCAATATCCCTGAAACTTTCAAAGGAGTGGTGTTTGTCATTGAGTTCTTATCGGACAAAACAAGTAAGTCTTTTTTTCCAAATTCCATTAGATTTTATACTAACTTGCTATTTTTTTTGAATCAGGCACCTACACTAGAATTCAAACCACTGCCGGTTCACTTCAAGTATCACCTTCCATTCAAGGACCAATTCCATGCCGTTTGATTTTATTTATGTTAATAAAAAAATTAAAAAAAAAAAAAAAAAAAAAAAAAAAAAAAGATACTAAACATGGAGAAAGGTGGAGCTTCACAAAGGTTGTTTGCGTGAAGCCCCACTACGAGGCGCAGAAGCGGAAGGCATAGAAGCGGGAGGCATAAAAGCGGGAGGCATCGGAGCGGAAGCCATCGGAGCTGGAGGCATCGGAGCTAGAGCATTCCAGGCCTCAATACTTGGCCAAGCGCTGGATGACCCAGGAAAAAGGTGCCTCTGGAGATAAGACGCAAGCCTTTGACGGTCACTGTGAATTCGACCCTCAGATTCTTGCAGCTCATCAAGCTTCCTCTTCATCCCCGACGAATAGTTATTTGCAAGCACATGCAAACTTCTATTCTCGTACTTAAGCTGCTGGATCTCTTGCTTAAGTCTTTCCACCTCTGCCATCAACGATTCCACTTGGCGGGACCGAGCAAGCAGGCGTTGGCCCATGTTGGACACAGAACTCGCACACTGAACACTAAGTGCGAGGGACTCTTGAACGGCCAACTCATCGGACCGTCCTGACAGCAGCCTACTATCTTTTGGAGTGAGGAGGTTCCTAGCTACTATTGTAGCTGTTGTGGCGTCCTGCATCACGGAGTCTTCACCTGTGAGAGGACCGTTAAAAGAAAAGAAAGAAGGGCGCCATACGTTACCTTGACGCGGCGCGCCCGTATCACTGCTAAGGCTCAATTCCAAGCTAAGGTTCGATGGGTTTGCCATTTTTCAAAAGTGTTCAAAGAGAGGGGCGGATGGAGTTAATTCTCAAAGGGCCGGAGTCGATTTTCAAGAATGGGAATTCTTCAGAGTGTGTTTGTTGTGGTGATCGATAGCTCTATAAAAGCCAAGGCGACGCGTCCACCGATTCAAGAAGCCGGAATTTCCGGCGTAATTTAGGCGACGCGTTCTCGGCTTTTCAGAAGACGCGTTCAACTTTGTCAAAAGATTTCTAACAAAGCTGAAAACACGTGGAGGCCATCATCGCAACTACACATCTTTAGCCGACAAGCGCAAAGTTCGGCGACGCTTTCTCTGCTTTTCAGAAGACGCGTGCAGCTTTGTCAAAAGGAGCCGCATCTGCACTACCACGTGTCGTTCAGAAAGCGAAGGGGCGTCGTTCAGAAATCGAATGGGCGCCTGCTCAGAAATCGAAGAGGCGTATTCAAAGATCGAAGAGGCGCCACTATTTCAAAGAGCCGGATTTGCGGGATCAAAACGTTTGTCGACAAGGGTAAAAGAACAATACCACCACTTGATATTATCTCTATATATGTCGACCTTCGTCTTTTATGGCAAGGCAAACCTGAAGAAAATGCCCAACTCTCCCTCACCTCTGAGGGCGCACTCCCAGCAAAGCCTTTCGAAATACTCAATTCTTTCTTCTTCCCCAAAGATGATACCAGATGCCTGGAGTACATATGACCCAGGAGAAAACGGCGGATTGAAGCATGTGCTGATTCATTCACCACTTCTTCAAAGCAAAGGTATCTCATATCATCAAGGTCAAAAGCAAAAATATCTCATATCATGCTCTTTCCCTGTCTTTTTCTTTGTTCTTGTTCTTACTTGCATGGCAAAGTAAAAGAAGCAATCAGCCGGCACTTGGAGTTAGTCTACCGATCTGGAGCCAACTGCCTGGAATCTATTCCTGATTGCTTACCTAGCGTTGCTCTCGAGTAGTCATCTTCAACGGTTGATACACTTCCAGAGAAGGGACCACTCCTGCAAAGATTGAACAAAGAAACAGATAGCAGGAGAAAGCTCAGACCTTCGGGGGAGACACTAAAGGGAATCCTGCTGCCCAGTTCAAGAGTAGCACAAAGGAAAATCAATGATGGGCGGAAACCAGTTCAAGAGTAAGCCTGTGGAATCACCAAGATCATGCCTCAATACAATCACCAAGGAGAAGAGGGAATTTACACTCCATAACCAGATTTGCGTCCCTAAACTCTTCTCTTTGTTAATTACATTCTGCCATGTTTAGTATGTTTAGTTGCTTTTTGTGTGTTTACTTATGTTTTGTGTGAACCATATGCTTAAAACATTGAGGACAATGTTTGATTTAAGTATGGGGGGGGGGGGGTAACTAAGTATATTTAATGCAAATTCGTGGGATTTTATCACCCATAACTTCAAATGTTGTTCTTTGCTGTTTTAAGGTGTTTTTAAGTTGTTTTAGAGTGTTTTAGTGTGTTTTGTTTTATAATTCGAAAATCCCATAAAAATTTGAAAAATTGTTTTGAAAAACCCAAAAAGAGTTGTTTTAAGAGTCGTTTTTGTGTGTTTGTGTCTTAGGGTACCTTCCAACACAATGATAAGGATTTGGTTTATAATTGCATGACGGTTAGAAAGAGTTATAAACATAGAGAAAAGTTTGATTTACTCTTGGTATATGCTTGGTTATGGTTATAATGTATGACTTCACATGCAATCATAAAAGAAAAAAATTCGTTTTTGTAACATGCTTGAAGGAAGGAACTCAAACAAACGCTACAACCCTGAGAGACTTGAGCCTATAACGTTCTTTGGAGAGTATAATCTGTGATTTCTTGTTTTCTAAAGTCGTTGCATGATCTCATTATTCTTTGCTTGGTTACTACTTAGAAGGCGTTTCATCATATAGTTCCAAATGCTAGAACTCATGCCCATTTCATTCAAAGCATGTTATTGATTTGCATAACACATATTCAAGAAGAAGTTGTGTAGTGACCACCACCATAGCCAAATAGCCTTACTTCCCATACTTCGTATATGTTGTAAGTTTTAACCCCGTTGAGCCTCGTTTTGCCTTTATTCCTTGTTTACCCACATCACCCCTTACCTAGCTTAGAGTAGGACTTTCCTATACCCTTGTTCTTAAAGTTTAGTGAGCATGACTTAAATGAATTCCTTTTGAGTTACATTATGCAAGAAAATGAGTGTGGGGGAGTAAAAGTTTGTTCTTACGTTTATATGTATGTTTTGAGATTCAAAAGAAAAAGAAGAAGAAAAGAAAAAAAACAAAAAAAAAAAAAGGGAGTGAAAATAAGTAAGAATGAACTCACGAGCGTTGATGGTTGAAGAAAGGGTCCAAAAAGTTGAATATGGCCCTAAGTTTTGTGTGATTTTCCCTTGGGTGTTCAAAGTTGACTTCTGCGTTCTTAAGGGAATTCTAAGTGCCTAATTCAATACTTTGCTCACTATTGCTTTAAGAATGTTTGTTTATCCTTCACCTTTCATTGTTAGCCAATACCCTAGCCCCGTTACTACCCTTTGACTTCTATATTGAGTGTTATGTATTTCAATTGTGGAGTTTGAACTTGGTATGAGCTTATGGTGTCACTGGTTCTCGCGTCTAAGTAGTAGCATTCCATTCATGAGATCATATCTAAACATGCTTATTAACTCCAGAAAATGCTTTCCTTATTATAACATATGTGAGTGTTCGTCTACATGTTTACATCAATCTTCTCACATATACCTAGTGTAGGGTGTGTAGTCAGAAAATCTGTGTGAAAAACGAGAGTACATCTAGTAAGAAATTGAGGGAATTCTCTAAAGGCATGTTACTACATTTGAAATGTGTTTTAATTGCTTAATTGTGAACTAGTATGTGGTGACTATGATTAAGAATGTACTTAAGTGTAAAGATGGCTCAAATCTGTGAGAATAATGATTTTTAACTTGTCATGTGCATTGGAAGTCCCTGATACGATTGTTGGAAGGTGTAGGTTGTGTTTTGTTCTTTTTGTTTTGTTTTTCTGTTTTGCTCGAGGACTAGCAAAAGCTAAGTGTGGGGGTATTTGATAGGAGCATATTTATGCAACTTAAATGGCTTGTTCTCGTACATTTACGTTATGTTTCTTTAGTTATTTTAGTACTTTAAGCTATTTTCGTGTGTTTGTAGGTCCAAAGGGCTAAAGGAGCAAAAAGATGCATTTTGGAGACTTTTGGAGCACTTTTGGGCTAAGGACGGATAGCTTATGCTTGAAGCCAAAATGTTGGACGAAATTGAAGACCTAATTGGAGCCAAAGTGTTGGAACCTTGTTCTCTTTAGTTTTAGGACATTTAAACCTTTCCTAAATCCCAATCATGCCATGCATAACACACATCCATTCTAACACATTGTCATTGCACATGCATTTCCTTCATTAGTTAACCCACATGCACTTATCACTTATCATCACCACATATCATATCACTTAATCACTTATCACTTATCATCACCACTTAACCACTTATCATATCATAACCACATATCATATCACTTATCACTTATCACTTAACATATCATCCACCTACTTCACCTACAACATCCACCTACTTCACCTACAACATCCACCTACTTCACCTACAACATCCACTTCACCTACAACATCCACCTACTTCACCTACAACATCCACCTACTTCACCTACAACCTCCACTTACTTCACCAACCTCACACACTTACTTCACCTACAAATGACATAGCCATATGTTCCCTCCACTACTCCTATAAATACCCTTGCATTCATTCATTCATGGACATCTCATTTCATACACAACACATTACAAACACATTCTCCCTTCCCTAGCCGTGAGCTTCCCATCCATTCCCTTATAATCCAAACACCACTCCTCATCCATTTCCATAATCCCCCAAACCTCACCTTAGACCTTGTGCTACAACAACGAGGAAGATAAGAGGGCCTAAACGTTCATACAATTCAAGTGTGAGTTGTTGGAATGTTTAGGTGTTTCTTTGATTTCAAAGTTTAAATTTAATTCTCTTTGTTTTGTACGTATGAGGAATGGAAGAGAAGAGTGCCTAAACGTTCATACAATTCAAGTTTGAGTTGTTGGAATGTTTAGGTGTTTCTTTGATTTCAAAGTTATGAGGAACTAAACCCCCTTTAGCTAGGGGGTGATTCGAAACTATGTTATATTTGCAATATGAATTGATTAACTTTCGTTGGAATTTCATAAGTTGTGGATTCAATTTGTTTAACTGTTTGATTGATAACTTATTTATGAATGTTTATTAAGAATGCGCGCTTAATTTTCATGCATGAATATGACACTAGAATATAAGTGAATTTCACCTAATCGTTATGAACTTATATTCACAAGTAGTGGAGGTTGCTTATAAACAATCGCGTTAAATGAATTGTTGGCACGAGTTTCATGCTCATCATAGTTACGAATGCCTCGTCAACACTTATAGTTTTCATAATGCTTAATGATCTTTGATTGTATCTTTATTGTGCTTTTCACGTAAAGGACTTTTGGAGAATGTGGTGAATTGCGTTGCGCTAACCCATCCAATTCATTAACTTAAGGAAAACTTGACGGTTAATTTAAGCAGACCTAATTAACCCGGGGCATTGAGTTTCATAATTTATCGAAAGACCAACTGAGAATCAATCTTGTATGCAAGTGTAACATGTGTGGAGAAGAACCCCTTGGCTATTCCATCATCCATATTTTCATCACATTCATATTTACATTTTGCCTTTAATTACAATTTGTCCATTTAATTTAATCTCGTCCAAACACAATCCCCCCTTTACTTTATTGTTCAATTTAATTAGAAATCAATTTAGTTTATGTTTTAAAGTATTTTTGAATTCTTTGAGTCTAGTATACTGTTTTATATTGTGTTTTTACGTTTTTGAGTCATATCCAAGTGATTAACAATCCCTCCTAATCCCCGGTCCAGAACGATCCCTACTTATATCATTACTACAATTGTCAAAAAGAGGGTTTAATTTGTGTGCGTATAAATCCCGCATCAACAAACACACAGACATTGGACTGGCATTAAAGACATTTTCCACTACCTTAAAGGTACTACGAATATGGGCTTATTCTATCCCTATGGATCTTCGAGTGATGTCGTACCCCCCTTCCGTTTTTCGAGTCGATTCTCGCCTTATTAGTTATGTTGACCCATGATACTTATTTGTTCTGCATAAATCGCGTTCTCAAACGAGTTATATCTTTACCATTGGAGGCACCGCAATCTCTTAGAGGTCAACTAAACACACCTTAGTTGCCACTTTGTCTATTCATGTTGAAATTCTCGCTTTACATGAAGTAACTCGAGAATGCTTTTGGTTAAGAGCAGTTGTGGGCCATTTTCGAAGCTCCTACGATATTTACCCCGTCGTGGATGTCCCAACAATGATCTATGAAGATAATGCAACATGCATCGAATAACTCAAGAAGGGTTACATCGAAGGAGACAACACCAAACACATTGCATGTCACATCCCATACTTGACTCTAACGTAACACGATATTGTCCACTTTGGGCCCTGACCACGCCGTCATGATTTTTTTCTCCTGGACTCGTTTAACTTCAGAATTCCATTGGAATCCGAAGATAGTGAGTTCCCAAAAGGCTTCATGCTATATGAAGGTGGGCATGTACATATAAGGCACATCACTCTCTCTCCGTTGGTCGATGTGGGATATTACAATCCACCCTCCTTAGGGGCCTGACGTCCTCGTTGGCTCACTCGCACCACACGGCAGAGTGGCTCTAATGCCATTCTGTCACATCCTAGTCTCGACTCTGTCGTAGTATGATATTGTCCGCTTTGGGCCCCGGCCACGCCCTCACGGTTTTGTTTCTGGGAACTCAGATGAGAACTTCCCAGTGGGTTACCTATCGTAAGATTGCTCTCGCCCGAACTTACTTAACTTTGGAGTTCCGATGGAATCTGAAGCCAGTGAGTTCCCAAAAGGACTCGTGCTATATAGAGGTGGGCATGTACATATAAGGCACATCACCCCCTCTCCATTGGTCGATGTGGGATGTTACATTACGTCGAAGTTCTTCTCCTCATATCAACAACAAAAGCATTAGAAGATTGAAGTCACACAAATCCTTTCACAAGATAATCTGGTTGACCTCTTCACCAAATCACTACCGAATGCGACGTTTCAAAAGCTTGTTCAAGGAATTCGTATGCGTAAACTTTTTGAGTTGTAACATTGCTAATTCTCTTTGGAATTGTGACAAACTCAGGGGGAGTATCCTGAAGTATACTTGCTTGATCTTAATGTACTCTTTTTCCCTATGATTAAAAGCATTTTTCCCACTGGGTTTTTGCTACCTAACTAGGTTTTAATGAGGCACCGACATTGGGTTGATCATATCCCTGATGACGTCCCATAGACGTTTATTTTGACCTTGCATTTCTCACGCATTTTTCCTTAAACTATGGATTTTGTCCCTACTCGGGTTTTTGCCATAGCCTTAGGGTTTCTTAGTGAGACTTACTTCTTTATGCAAGTTCCTACCTTATTGAGAATAGTGTTGTTCACAAAATCAGTGCCGACGAGTCAACTTTCTCAAACTTCTACATGATCCTGAATCTACCTTGAGTGGGAGTGTTATAAACTTTTCTAGTTCAAGTGTGATTGTGTAAATCCTAGATTAGATTTTATACTAGTTATTCTTTCCTATATGGACTTGTATTCCTTGGGGATGAAGGAATTCTTCTCCCTCTTATTACTATAAATAAAGGCACTACGTAGGGAGGAATAACACACACATTGCTCTACACAATTCTACAAACACATCTCTCTCTTTTCTCTCTTTGCCGCCAGCCCCCTTCCCCTTATTAGATAAAATAGGCTATAATAGTATTGTATTAGTGTCTTATTATTTTATATAAATTAAAAAAAATTAAGTTTTATTTATTTATATATTTTTATTATGAGAGTTTCTTATTATCATTAGTCAGATAAATTTTACTTAACCTGTTGTCCAAAATTCAAATCAACTAGTATAGCATTACTATAGGCAAAAAATCAAACTTCAATTTTAGAGTCAACGATCTAACAAAGTGTTTTTTTTTTTGTTTGAACAGATGATATTATTTACACTAAAGGGAAGAGGATGAGCTTAGCCTCATAATGGGCTTACAATAAGGTGGTTCAAATTCGTCTTTAGTGAGAATCGAATCTAAGACCTCTCACTTACAAACAAAGAGGAATATCACTTAACCGTAGTACTAAGTGGAACGAAGTTTTTTTGTTACTTTGTCTCATATACAATGATACTCATAAATTTTTATCCTTTTCAAAGTGAGATTAAAACATTATAAAACACATAAAAATATTAAAAATACCAAGCACATTAAAAAAACTATAATAATTAATTTACAAGTGCAAAAGCTGTAAAAAACAAAATATGCAAATGCTCGTGATCTCATCCTTTACACTTTGAGATGGGTACATTGTCTTTTGAATTTTTAAAACCCTACAAACCCTCATGAATAGCATTTTTAGGGTAGTTCATATTTCCTAATAATTAATGTACAAGTGTGAAAAATGTGAAAGAATAACGCTCGTGATTCATCCTCCAAGCATAGACGATGGTCACATTGTCCTTCACATTTTTAAAACCCTCTAAACCATAATGAATAGTGTTTATCATTTAAGTGCAAAATTAATAAAATTCATAATAATTATTGTAGAAGTGTGAAAAATGTAAACAAAAATATACAATCACTCATACTGACAAGCTTTACAACTTTTGTGAAGGGGTCAACTCTGAAAACCGACATCATAATCCATAAATTTTAGATTTATATCTAGCCATCGATTGTCGTTTACGCTTTATTCTCTCACTCAATTTTATTTTTCAGATTTTCTTTTTTGAAAACGTGATCCTTTAGTGGAAGTAGAAAAATGAACGGTTCGGATCGTTGATACCACATTCCGATATTTACGGTTAACTACAATAAGTGTCGATGTTATATAGTTTCTAGAGACTTTATAAACTCTGAGCAATATTTTCACAAACAGTAAAACTCTGAATGTAATATCAACGATTCGAACCGTTCATCTTCCTGCATCAATCTTCTAAAAGATCATTTTTTAATCATGAGTGTTTATATATATATTATTATTATTATTTTCACACTTCTACATGAATTAATATTTATGTGATACTTAAAAGACAAATGTATTTTTATGTTTTGGAGTAATACTTATGTGACAATGTGGTATGTATATACTAATTTAGCATAATATTTTTCATTTGATTAATTATTGATTTAAATACATTTTCTTTAACGTGTAACGTGTCAAATCATATTACACGTTCATACTAATGAGGGAGTTTAGGTTGGGTCCCATCACCCGTTCATTTTAACGCATGTTACATGACACGACCTATTAAGATATTGGGCATGATGCAAAAACGACATGAACATGGAAAATATGACACGAATGCCAAGTCTAATGCTAGGAATCGATTTTGAGTGAATCCAGGATTTAGGAGTGGACTTGATCTAGTCCGCGAAGCTGATGGTGTCACCAGGGCTCGTCTGCAACAACTTCATTAACTGGGTAAATACGCCTCATCGGAAAATAGACCTTACCTCGGCCTCGTCTAAAAATAGGTGAGTGGGGAGGTGGTGGTGAGCCTAGTCTTGGACATGGGCTAGCGAATATGAGGTGATTGGCGGGTGAGGGTGGTGGTGGGGGAATGGGTTGTGGTTTTGGTGGTGAAGGAAGGAATTAGGGAGGGAGACGGATGGACTAAGGAAGAAGGGTAAGGGTGATGAGTTTGTTGGGGGTGAGTCTCACATTTTTTTTTTTTTTTATAAAAATATTGCAATGATTTTATCTTTAATTTATTAATATTTAATTAATGTCTTTATCCAGTTGGGCGAGGTTGTGGGCCCTGCCTCAAGCGACGTCAGTGTTTAATAGAGAAATTGCCAGGTAAACTGAGGGAGGTTTGACATTGCAACAAGTTTGTAAGATGAGGTATGCCATTGTAATTTTAAAATATGAGGTATGAGATTGTGGTTCAATCCATAATTGAGGTAATTTTATATTTACCCTATAAATTAGTATCTCAATATCATGATAAGGTTATCTTATTAATATATTTATATACACACACACATCATGTTGGCCAATTGTGAATCTAAATCTCATGTTGTTACATAATTTTTTTTTAATAATAATTACATTGGTACCTTTTCTCAAATAATAATAATAATAATATATATTTTTTGAACGAAACGATATTATCTACATGGAGGAGGAGGGGAGGTTTGGGCTAAGCGTCATAATAGACTAGCAATAATGTGGTTCAAATTCGTTTTTGATGAGAATCGACCTTAAAACCTCTTACTTACAAATAAATAGGAATACCAATAAACCATAATACTAAGTAGCAAAATAATAATCATAATTAGATTGGCAAAAACTGCAGACACCATGAATGCATAACCAGGTTGTCTTGAAAGATATTATAACAATTTTAAAAAATATATTGGCATATTGCTTGCCATTCTAAACATATTGGTAACCAAATCTCTCTAGTTGGAAAGATTTTTCATTATGCTAGGAACACAACCCAATAGACTAAATATATAATACAATTGGTTGAAAACCTAAAAATAAAAAATAAAAAATTAACCAATTGTATTTTAAGTTAGAGTGAGCCTGAAAGAAGGTAGAGGATAATCTCCCAACTTCAAGCCAGGAAGCATTTTAGCAAAAACATTCTCCTCATTCAAAGAAAAGAAAGATGAAAGTTGAATAATAGCTGCCGGCTCCCTTTGTATTTCGAACGTGTTCTTGGCACATTAATATTTTTTTTTTCCCTAATTGGCCATTTCCTTTTCCCCCTTTTAGGGAAATGATGACAGAGACAAAGTTACGGCCTATGCATGGATCCACATATATTTCACTTATTAATCCTAGATGCCGAAATTATGACAAATTTAGTGAAACCTCCAAAACCCTTACATTCATTAGTGTTATGAACAATGAGTACTTTGGAATGGTAGATGTTGGGCACTAACATAAAATTAGTGTTCTGGCATTTGATCGTTTCCAATTCATTTGATCCTACGATTGAAAATTGAAAGAGGTGTGTGAAATGTAAAAAGAGGTATATGAATACCCCACCAATTTATGAATAGATTAACCTAAATTCTAGGTCTTGGACCAGTAAATCCCCTCAAGCATATTAAACTATACCTTTATACCCTCAAATAAGCCTTTAATCATTGGAATAAATGGGTTGCTGGTAGCCACAAAATTATATTTTCATCATCAACTTTCTCTTTTGCTCCAGTGTGCTCAACCATAGTAAACACAAATACTGGCCAATATATATATATATATATATATACCAACCCCCAGAGCGCATTGCCAAATTACTCCTTCCACCAAATTTTCATTTCTTACCAACTGAATCCTATAAAAGCCTAAAATATTACCAGGCTATCCTTTCGGAAACAGAAAGCATTGCTATTAAGCCAATTTACAGTAGCACTCACCAAAACAAAATATTGTATCATTCACTCCATATTGGAAAATTCCTTACCGAACTCGAATGGGGAATTCCCCTTTATCACACAAAACCCCTTCATACTCAGCATGTTCTCATCCTAAACAATCATTACAATTACTATGATTATATCCAAGCATGGACCAACATTTTTCTCCACCAGACAGAAGACTTTAGTCATTCATGGTTCATAACCTTTGATAAGAATTTCAGATTGCAGTTTCCTGCATGGTTTCCAGATTGGTGGGCTTCCCATGACCCAAGCTCTTCTATCATTCCAGATGACCTTCGTCATGTACTCACAAACAACTTTCAGCCCAGTTTTGACAGAAGTCGTTTCGACAACAGAGTTACTATTTTTTCACTGCTCATGGCCAAGTACAAGATCCCATGGATTCTCAAATGGAACTTTGAAGTGGACACTGGTGGTATTTACAGAACCCGATGGGTAAAATGGTGGGATAAATTCAACCACCAAAAAATTATTGATCTTGTAAAAGTGGAATTTCCCTAGGCATCTTCTCAGACACTGCCAATCAAAGTTTCAACTTCGTCCTCACAAGCTTTGCCAGTTCATCAGCAATTTCCTGAGTTGCTAAAAACCCAGGAGCCGATTCAATCCCTATCAGACATTAGTCCGTCATCTTCCCTCAAAGGAAAACCTTATAAGTCCTCCAGCTCAAAGAAAAAGGAGAATTCTGATAAGTCCTCCCAGCTTCTGGACTTTGCTCAACAGCTCATGGCTGAAGCAGCAAGGCTACAGAAAAAGAAAGGTTCCGACTCGGACTCTGACGCTTCTGATGCAGGGTCTCAGCCTCCCGCCAATTGGGCTGATCAAGTGGACCTTCAAGATGCTCAAGATCCGTTTGATTATTGAACTGCATTATTTGCCCATGTGATTGTGTCAGCCCAACAACATCATCAGCAGTAGCTGCTATCATCTCTTCCGCAAAAGACAAGGCATTATTCTTCAATAGTGAAAAACAAAAAGGTCACTATTCACAATAGTGAAAAACAAAAATGTCACTATTCACAATAGTGAAAAACAAAAAGGTCACTATTCATTTAACTTTTGTAAAAGAATCAAAGCATCTTCACTATTCATTCAGCCAGCTTTGCCAGCCTTCTTCAGAAGACAGCGGGATTCCCGGATCTATTTGGCAAGCCTCATTCAGTCTCCTCGCTCTATATAAGGAGGACTCATCTTCAGAAGAAGGATATAAGTTTTTAACTCAAGAACTCAGTTCAACCATATCTCTCTGAGATTATTTTCCAAACACTTGTAATACATATATTGTTCAGGATGCCTGCGAGCTCCACCTTGTTTACTTGTTTCATTTGCCATTAGGCAACATCAGTTTGTAATCTGCATTGCAGTAAGTTTTCAATAAAACTTATTTTCAAAATATATTTGCATCATTACATTTAATTCATTATTTTGATATGCTACTCTGTTTTTATATGTTTTACTTCCGCACTTTAAATTCTATGGACAGCTTTGCCGCCTGCTGTTGTTAGTTCCGCCCCATTTGGTATCAGAGCCAAGTGGTTGGTAATTGCATTAGCATCTATCTAATCTGTTCATTGCTATTCACATACTTGTATCTTATCTGCATTTCTTAATCGTCGGTCCTCAGTTCTTCTTTCTTCCAGCCAAACAGTAAGACGTGGTCCAAACATTAAGTCCCAGGAGAGGCATGAGCGGAGCACATGAGCGGGGGAAGAGTCTAGACATACGAGGAAGGTGAATCTTTTAAGTCTTGCATATAGTATACTTGTTTTGTGCATATCATGAGTAGATTATTTAGATCTAGTTCAATGGCCAGCACTAGCTCTAGATCCAACATAGGAACTATACCTGACATTGTCAATGAAGAACAAAAACTGGATTTTCAAACAGACGAAAGTATTGATTTTTCCGACTGGAACATTCCAAAAGTTTCAACCCAAAATATTTACAGGAAAAAATGATCTTTGACCTCTTTTAAATCCGAACATCACGTCAAAACAGTTGAAAAGGCTTATGCTCTTAGCAAAGAACATGAGACTTGTCAATTATTTTCTCCAGAACAAATCAAAGCGCATCGCAAAAATGGTCATAACTATCTTCATATTGGTTTAGTTCAAATCGCAGTTAAACCATTAACGCGAAAATGTCTTAACACTTCTATCCTTTTATGTTTACGCGACGCCCGATTTACTGATTTCAACGATAGTATACTAGGAATGATCGAATCTAGTCTTTACAACGGACCTATCCATTTTGATTGTTTTCCCGATCTCACAATAAGTCTTTCAAATCCACATGTTTTAAAAGCTCTTACTCTTAATATCAAAACCTCCGGGTACCAAGTCCTGGAAGGAACACAACCTTTGGCACTTATTTTTAGAATTTATTACAAAGTCACTGGCACAAACATGAATTTTCAAGCTTTGAACAAAAGTCCTCGCGACCACACTCTTTTAATCCAAACAACCCAAGAAAGCGCAAACATAAGAGTACCAAGAACCATTAGGTGGTCAGACATCAGTCTCCCCTCAGATTGGTGTTTAATTAATGAAAGTAAGCCGGTTTCCGTCCAAAACAGCCTCGTTAATCTCGACAACATTGAACAATATTTTGACGGCACAATTAAAATCAATTTTGATCGTCCAGCAAGAAAATCTTGTGAATCAGTTTTGTCACACAAATCTTTTGCTCCTAGCAGGCAGTCTTTTTCTGGATCCACGTCAATCGATAGACTGGGTCAAGATCAAGATTTGATCAAATCTTTAGTAAACAAAAAGCTAAAAGAGCAGGAAGCTGCACAACAAGATTTAGTCAATGATTTACTCAAATTAAAGTCTGTCGACACTTCTTCACAAGTTGCACATCCTGTTTATCATCCTCCAAACCAAGAAGAACCCACTTCTCCAACTCCTTCTGATTTTGAAACAACATCGGTGAATCACCAATTACTTGTTTTAAACAAACCACATAAAATACGATGGAGGAAGCTTAAAGCTGACATCGCTTCTGAGGAAAACATCCCCAGAAGAAATATTTTTAGAAAAAAATATTGTGATGAAGAAAAGCTAGTCATATATGCCGAATGGAAAGCTTTTGTAGAACAATACCAATTTGAAATATCTTTCTTTGATTTTATTGAAAAACATTATGAAACAAAAAATAAAGTTACGGTTGTTACCAAAGAAAATTGGGTTAAGGAAGACAAAACTTTGATTTCTTCTAGTCATCCTCCCAAAGAAACTATTTTGATTTCCACCGGTAATACCAACATTCCCGCAACTCCTTTCAAAATTCCAAAAGAAGATTCTGGTTTTAAACCTGTCATTGAACAGAATAATTTTACAAACCAAAGTCTTCATACTATTGGAAAACAGCTAGACAAAATTGAAACCAAAATCGACAAATTGTCTCAACCAAAATCTTCTCAAAAAGAAAAACCTTTAGTAAATTTTACTGATACTTCTTCAAGTTCCACTGCTTTCAAATCCATGACTACTTTACAAAAAATTGATCATATGCTCACTGAGCTCAAAAAAGAGAAAGTTGTTAGTGTTTTGCAAAACAATGATGTTTCTGTCGAAGAAGAAAACACATCTGATCCAGATTCTTCTCAGGACACGGAAACTAGTTCTGCTATTCAAAATATTGAAAATGTTTTTCACAACATTGATCTTCAACCAACTCTTGATTTAAAACGTATTCGTACTCATCCGGTCAACCCTACTTCTCTCACAAAAAACTGGTATCCCAGGCTAACTCCTCCTGACCTTCAATTTGAAGAATGAAATATTCAAAATCAATTTTCAGTTTCAACCGACAAACTTTAAGAGTGGAACATAGATGGCTTATCCGAACAAGAACTTTTGAACAAACTTTGTGATTTGAAATGTAGCTATTAGCAACCATGGACATGTGTTGAAGTTTGTTCAAAAGTTCTTGTTCGAATAAGCCATCTATGTTCCACTCATAAAGTTTGTCGGCTGAAACTGAAAATTGATTTTGAATATTTCGTTCTTCAAATTGAAGGTCAGGAGGAGTTGGCCTGGGATACCAGTTTTTAAGCTTCCTCCATCGTATTTTATGTGGTTTGTTTAAAACAAGTAATTGGTGATTCACCGATGTTGTTTCAAAATCAGAAGGAGTTGGAGAAGTGGGTTCTTCTTGGTTTGGAGGATGATAAACAGGATGTGCAACTTGTGAAGAAGTGTCGACAGACTTTAATTTGAGTAAATCATTGACTAAATCTTGTTGTGCAGCTTCCTGCTCTTTTAGCTTTTTGTTTACTAAAGATTTGATCAAATCTTGATCTTGACCCAGTCTATCGGTTGACATGGATCCAGAAAAAGACTGTCTGCTAGGAGCAAAAGATTTGTGTGACAAAACTGATTCACAAGATTTTCTTGCTGGACGATCAAAATTGATTTTAATTGTGCCGTCAAAATATTGTTCAATGTTGTCGAGATTAACGAGGCTGTTTTGGACGGAAACCGGCTTACTTTCATTAATTAAACACCAATCTGAGGGGAGACTGATGTCTGACCACCTAATGGTTCTTGGTACTCTTATGTTTGCGCTTTCTTGGGTTGTTTGGATTAAAAGAGTGTGGTCGCGAGGACTTTTGTTCAAAGCTTGAAAATTCATGTTTGTGCCAGTGACTTTGTAATAAATTCTAAAAATAAGTGCCAAAGGTTGTGTTCCTTCCAGGACTTGGTACCCGGAGGTTTTGATATTAAGAGTAAGAGCTTTTAAAACATGTGGATTTGAAAGACTTATTGTGAGATCGGGAAAACAATCAAAATGGATAGGTCCGTTGTAAAGACTAGATTCGATCATTCCTAGTATACTATCGTTGAAATCAGTAAATCGGGCGTCGCGTAAACATAAAAGGATAGAAGTGTTAAGACCTTTTCGCGTTAATGGTTTAACTGCGATTTGAACTAAACCAATATGAAGATAGTTATGACCATTTTTGCGATGCGCTTTGATTTGTTCTGGAGAAAATAATTGACAAGTCTCATGTTCTTTGCTAAGAGCATAAGCCTTTTCAACTGTTTTGACGTGATGTTCGGATTTAAAAGAGGTCAAAGATCATTTTTTCTTGTAAATATTTTGGGTTGAAACTTTTGGAATGTTCCAGTCGGAAAAATCAATACTTTCGTCTGTTTGAAAATCCAGTTTTTGTTCTTCATTGACAATGTCAGGTATAGTTCCTATGTTGGATCTAGAGCTAGTGCTGGCCATTGAACTAGATCTAAATAATCTACTCTTGATATGCACAAAACAAGTATACTATATGCAAGACTTAAAAGATTCACCTTCCTCGTATGTCTAGACTCTTCCCCCGCTCATGCCTCTCCTGGGACTTATTGTTTGGACCACGTCTTACTGTTTGGCTGGAAGAAAGAAGAACTGAGGACCGACGATTAAGAAATGCAGATAAGATACAAGTATGTGAATAGCAATGAACAAATTAGATAGATGCTAATGCAATTACCAACCACTTGGCTATATATATAAGTCAGGATTCGAAGACACATTTTTATGAGATTCATTCTATAATGTAACGATTTAATTGTCTATTTTTTATGTCTTACGTACCTCAAAGATCATGTCTACCAAATATCGTCCGAATCTGAAATCATATGACTGTTGCATTAAATTTAGTGTTCCTTTTGTATAACGATATTCGTCCATTTTCTTTACTACAAATGATTGTCTTAATTGTTTTGGATTTATCTAATTTTTTTAAGGGTGATCTAAAATGAAATACTAAAAGGTAATGCTAGGAAGAGAAAATTTGTAAACTAAATGATGTGTCACCAATAGGAATGAGCACGTTAACAACGCTAGTAATAGACCAATCATCAACTTTCATGTTCTTTAGTTTTCAAAATTTTATCTACAAATTTATATCCCTAACATTACCCTATACTAAAATATAAACGGTCTAAATTGTTCAAATACATTACAAAATAGGCCTTACAAAATAAGTATCAAAAGTGTGTGTTGCCATATCTTAACCCTACACATCATAATATTTCTCGAGGGACACTATTAATTAAGCTGCGAACCCCTTTTTTTGGGGGGGTCAAAGTATCACCCTTTCTATCTTTTAACAGAACATATTTAACGACGCTGCTATATGGGACTAATTACAATTGATCTATGGCAGCTGGTCGTAAGTCGTACCCTGTATATTATGCAAACACCTTAAGAGTATGCTTCACTAATGTGTTTATTTAGAGAGAAAATAATAAGGTATTAAAATAAGATATTTTGCAATATACATGCTCATAGTTTTTTGACAATCAACGATATTTGGTATTTCATTATTCAACCGAGAGCAGTACATAGGTGTCAATTGGGTACAATTCTTCAGTGACCAAGAAAATGATCTGGAGGTGACTTTGCGCAAATGAGACAATAATAGTAAACTCCTAAACAGCTACCACATGTACGAGAACTTCCCACTATACCCATACAAACCTATCATAGAAATGATATATAACATATTTGTATAGGTGATTACAAATAGCCACTGCCGAATAGCGCGACCACATAAAGTCATCGTGGGAGCGAGACCACAGAAAGTTATCGTTAGTAGACGAGACCACATAATACAATGCTCAAAGTGAAAACCAAATGCAATCATCATTGATGTGCGGCCACAACACTTGCTAGGCGAGACAATAGAACTAGACTAAACTAACTCAAAACTAAACTAAACTAAACTAAACTAAATTAATCTAAACTAGGCTAAAATAAACTAATCCGAGAAGGGAACCACAAAACGACACCATATAATGGGAGGATAGGATCCTCAACCAAGGATCACAGCCGTGCCATGGCACAAGACAGGTCCTCCACATCTATAAAGCTGCCACCGGCCCTCAGCCATAGTCAGAGGCCAACGGCCATAGAGGAAGGCTAGGGTTTGGCTGGTTCAAGAGAGTTTCTAGAGAGAGACATTGGGAAGAGAGTTTATACATGTTCATAGTTACATTGGCTAAACCTGTAATTAGAGAAAAGAACAGGGGTTGCCTTTGTTTGAGCAAGGTACGTATATGATTGTTACTTTTGTGAAGAATTTCCTGTTTGAGAGTTAAGGGTTTACAGTTGACAGTTGAGGGTTTACAGTTCAAACGCCAAATGTCACATTTTATCTAAGCTATATACATCGTTACTTCATCCAAGTTTAAATTGTAACTATTATTTCCTTTTAAAGAGATTCATGATTTATCTCATTTGTCCAGATTCTAGATTAAAATAGCTATGTACATTGTTGTCAATTCCACTATCAATTTCTGAATGTGTTTTTGAACTTTAATCCTCAAAGAAGATTAGAATAAAAGCTGGTGTTAGATTACATATTGATTTTAATTCTTTATTGTGTACTTAATTTAAGTTTATATTATAATTTGTTTTAATATTTATGGTTATCTTATTTAATGTCTTCACTTGGGTTAATTACACTAACACCCTAACAGGTTGATCGTGTTTTCACAAAACCCCCTCACGTTCGAAACATAAAACTAACACCCCTTAAGGTTCTAATTTACTTTCACATAAACCCTGTAGGGTTGACATCACCTTAAAATATTTTCTTAAAGACAAATTTTCCCTCATTTTTAATTACTTTAAAAAATAAAAGTAAAAACCTTTTTAAAAATAGGGTTTAGGCCTCCCCTTTGCATTCACCACAACATAAGAGAAATTCTTAACATGCTTCAGGAGCTAGCCGTCCTCACAAGAAGCTACTCCTTCGTCTCCATTTTTCAATCAATCAGTCTCTCCACAAGTTTGGCCTCACTCTCTGTCATAAAAAAATATAAAAACTGCTGAATTCCCAAGAATCTTCCTCACAAAATGCAAGTTGTCGTTGGAAACCTTGAACTTTTTTATACCGAATTCTGGAGAAGATCCGAGTACATGGTAGAGGAAGAAAGATAACAATATTTCTTTAATTTTATTTCTATTTTTTTCTTTATTGTTGAATGTAAGATTTTAATTTGGATTTTAATTCTATTTATTCAAAGGATTTTTCATTTTTTTAAAAAAGTATAATTAATAATGAGGACAAATTTGTCCTAAAGGGGTAATGTGAAAGTAAATTAGAACATCAAGGGGTGTTAGTGTTACATTTCAAACGTGAGGGGGTTTTGTGAAATCACAATGAATATGAGGGGGTGTTATGTAATTAACCCGTCTCCACTTAAATTTTAAATTTATTATTACATGTATTCTAATTCATTAAATGTGAAATCCCGTTCCTAGACTTTACTATTACAAACTACGTATTTGTATTAAAGAGAAATTACGGACGTTAGAAGTTTCTTAAATAAAATAGGAATTTAACATTTTGAGGGGTTCCTATTATTTTGGAAAGGGACCAATGAGAGAATAAAATACAGAAAAAAAAAGAAAAAAAAAAGAAAAGAGAAATCGGGGAGACCAACCAGAAAATGGGGGAGAGGATGAGAGAATAGGGGGAGGAGAGGAGAGAGGGGGGCTAAATCGAGAAAGGACAGAGAAAGGAAGGCGACCAATGGAGAAAGAAGAAAGGAGGGAAGGGAAAGGGGAAAGCAGCACGGGATCATGGATCCCTTACCCAAATCTTTACGACTCGACCCAATCGGAAACAATGAAACCGTTGGTTCCTCCAGCCAAATTTCGGTGAATTAAGCTGAGCCACCACCTGGAAGCGTCTCACCATTGTCTTACATTCAATTCTCATCCATAAAATGGAGTTGTTGCCTCGGATTTGGTAGAATCGAAGTCGTCAACTTCGAGGGCACCAGGCGGTGATTCACCGTTTTCTGCAACCTTCCCCATCGATCTTCACCATCAACATACCTCCCTTAAGCTCAGGAACAATGCCCAATCATTGGTTGGAACGTTGGAGTCAATTTGAGGACGAATCAAGGAACACCTAATTCTAGGGTTTCCACTAATCAAGGCTGATTTCAGGCGTTTCCCAGCCGAATTGGACTTCGTCCCAGGTATACAAATTGCTCCCCTCATTGAGATCTACATGCCTATAGAATTTGGTAATTTTTGGAAATAGTTGAATTTGGCCGGCTGCCGCGTACAGTGGTGGGGCTTAGGCCGAGACCTCACCTGCCCTTCCTAGACTGATTTGGATACCTTGATTCCATATGTGACGTTAGATTGAGGAAATCTCGTCGTAGAACTATAGTTTTGATAGAGACCGCCACTTAGGTATTATATGAATTGACGATTTGACTGTTGGATCAGCACCAAACTTAAATACGTGATAGTAAATAACATTTGAGGATATTAGGAACTGACAGATTAGGAATCTTATGTACGGATATTCTCAAATTGATTTCCTAAGTTTGTAAAATTAAACGTTGGCCGCCACTTAATTTAGCAATTGGTGGAGATCCAACCGTTGGATCATTCCAAAATTTTAAGATATTGTTCTAGGAAATTAAAAAGACCCTTGGGAATTTATGGATCATAAATATGATAGGCGAATTTTCCAGATTAGATTACTAGAGTTGTGGACCGTACCCTCGACTTTGATTGACAGTTGACTTTTTAGTTAACTAGCCGAATTATTCTAGCGTGTCGTTTAGCTTAGAGTGCTATTAAGATTTCTTGGAGCTTAATGGGCTCATCATGATGACGTGTGTCTCGATTTATGTACTAATGGCGCCATATTGAGTAATACTTGTTTCTTAAATGTGATTTCTATTGAATTGTTATTTTTATTCTTAGCCATCAATCTAGGTTTATTAATTGTGATTCGACTATAGATTGGAAACGTTTATGAAATGTGGTTTGTATGACGTGTATGATTGTTTTTATGACAATGTGAACCTGGAATCTTATTAGAAGTATTATTAATAACTTTTATGCTAGTATGACAAGATAGATAGTGGTCATGAGAAGTTGATAGTGTAGGTGACTACGTTGTAATTTATAGGGATGATGATGTTTAGATATACCTGGTACATTTGGTAAGTACTATATCCACATAGATTTTGTTGAGTAATGGTCTAAAATCCCTTCTACTCAACGATTCCGTTGAGTGATGGTCTGAAATCCCTTCTACTCCGCGATTCCATTGAGTGATGGTCCGGAATTGTATCCACATGGATTCCATTGAGTGATGGTTCGGAATCCTTTCTACTTCGCAATTCGTTGAGTGATCGTCCGAAATCGTATCCACGTGACGTGTTGGTTCCTTGGATTTGATTTCAGCTTCAAAGATGTAGGCTTCAGCTGAACTGTGTCGCTCTAGCCCTGCATTTTGGCTTATGATATGTGTTATTGATTAATGTTGGTTGTGATTGTTATCATTATGATTAGACTTGTTAACCAATATGGCTAGAGAATAACATCGTGCTTCGTTGACTGTTCTTTGAGATGTTGCATACTATGAATTGCGGTATTATGTGAAACATAGTGATTTATATGATGGATGAATTGGGAAGCATATGTGTGAGAATGGCTTACTTGCGTGCATGATAAGGTGATAATTATTGTTTGGTGTAAGGTTGATGTGCAGTGTGGTACTCTATGATTTTTGCTAGAAGTATTTTACGAAAATATTAGAGTTTGACGAATGGCTTGATCCTTATTTAGGGTACGTAGGCAGTCTAACAAGGAGGCTAGATGTAGCCATAAAGTGTACGAAAAATTACTACGCGGTTGGATTGTGAGTTGTGCTTTGTACATATCCTGGAGGCGGGGTATGTTAGATATACATGTAATTGGTGACGTCACGTGTCAATCCTGGACGAATGTCAGGATTAGGGCGTGACATTAATTTTTTTTTTTTAAATTCCTCTAATGAATGTACCTAAACATTTGTACCATAATATATTTTACTGAGCTAGTGTACTGAAACGTGCATACCTAAATATATTAAAATGAATTAGTGGCACATAAGGAAATATGCAAAAACATAAGTGTAGTGAAGAGTCCGTATCTAAACATATTATACTAAACTCGTGTACTGAAATATCCGTATCTAAATAAATTATAACAAACTAGTGTACCAAAATATCCATACCTAACTATATTATACTAGCGTACTGAAAATGTTCGTACCTAAATATTGTAATAAACTAGTGGCACATAAGAAAATATGTAAAAAATAAGTGAACCAAAAAGTCTTTATCAAAAATATTTTCTTGTATAAGATACTTACCATAAATTGGAGATGCAAAATGTCAACAAATAAAAGCTAATTCTTTTGAATTCAAATTAGTAATAAAATTTGCAATATTTTTCATATAATTTAATTCAAGGACACCATAAAATTATAAATTAAAAAAAAAATATTGAATGCATATGTTGACATTAAATAGAGTATAGAGACTAAAATGAATTTTTAATTTTGTATAAGACATTTTTCTAAACTTCATCTTATTTAAGGATTAAAATCTAGTCTTCTAATTTTTGAATCCTTAATTATATTATGATTTTAGATCAAAATGTATGAGAAATTCTTGTGCATGACAGTAACACTAATATGTAGTTTTACTAATCCACTCATTATAACACGTATGTTAGTCACATTATATACGATTTATAAATTCACACATTATAAACGTATATTAGTACCAATACCTAGTTTTACTTTATCCTAGAAGATACTCTCACTTATTTTATAAGACGGTACGCGTTAGGTACACACGTCTTTGTAAAATAAGCGAACTGATGAGTATGAAATCAAAATTTCTTTTTCTCCTCCTTTTTTCCCTGGAAATGGTGGTATGAAATGCTCTCACGCTGTCCTCGTGCTACTAATTTGTGGCTCTTCTCCCTTCATTTTACTCTGATCGATCACTAACTGGTGCAGGAATTTCACATGTTGTTGGTTGCTCTCATAGCTAAAGTTGACTCCGCGTGCTTAAAAGTCTTTTTTGATGATGCGATGGGAATTATGCCTTTCACTTTCTCACTCCACAAAGATGACAGGGAAAGGCAAAAAACATATAAATATCGAATCCAATATCTTTACTCAATCTTGGATGTGGGATTTCAACACAATCCGGCCGTGTTAGCTACAGTGAGATATGAGACATCTACCTCTGATTAAAATATTAAACATGTTTGCCTTGCGCCCTAGTTAATTAGAGCTTTCTTATTATATACTGGATCATGCACAACGTGGTACATGAGTGATAAATTAAGCAAATTACTTTGAGTGATAAATTAAGAAATAATACGGGTATGGAAAAAAGGCAAGGGTTCCTATCGTTTTAGTATTAAAAAAAGATATACTACCGAGTACCACCGACCAGCCGTAATTATAAAGGTCACTAAAAGTCCATCCCCACACGTACAAAATAGACCTTAATTAAGCTAATTAACTGAGTTATGCGTAGAGACCAAATGGGGGAGAGAAGTGAACAAAAAGAATATATAAGTACTCTTTTGCTTAATTAGTGTGCGAAGTGCGAAAGTGGAGGGTCACAGTACATCAACAAAGAATCGACATTTTTTACAAGTCCAAATAATAAAGTTCAAAGGACTTAAACAAGGATGGGTACGAACAAAGAGCTTTTACATGTTGAGTGTGCATCAACAAGGAACACACCATTTTTTGTCCTGGCAAAGTTAAAAGGACTGAAACAAAGAAATAATGTGTTTAACTACATCTTTACATGAAGATGTATAAAAAGGCTTATTAAATAATCCCATTAACTACTAATAGGTTGTTATCCACCTCATTCTCTGCAACTAAGGCTATTGTCAGTTTCTTGTAGTGCTAGAACTGATTAATAGTTGTCAACTTAGCACAACTTTTTGGGACCTCGAACATCAATCATTCATTAAGGCCAACGCTACTTAAGTTTGGTTTCTTTAATATCTTTTTATCAGTGATATATTAATTGGTTTTAGAAAATAAGTGTAGTTTTCCTCAAGATAATCAAAGTTTCAGCGATAAACACACATATTTTAGCTCGTCATACATATTCTTTTAATCTTCTTCATTAATCAGCTAAATTTTTTCAATATGATAAAAATTAAAACAGGTGTGTGTAATCACTTCTGTTCACAGTGGCGAAGCCACATAAGAGCAAGGAGGTGCAGTTGCACCTGTGGTTGTTGAAGATCGATCCTAAGAGCGAGAATCCGCCCTTTTGATTCCTCTGAACCTGCACGAAACTGTTCTGTTTTCTACTTTTTTACCCTCACAACACCATGATATTCTTCTCTCCCTTCTCATGTATTCCTGCGACTGTGACTGATTGGATGAGGAGAAGAGATATGAGGTGGAGCGACAGTTTGTGCTCATAGAAAATGGGTTGTACGTGGAGCTATCAGCTGAGCCAGTTTTGAGATTGATAAAACTTCCAGCTTCTCAAGTGTTCCAAGGGCATGTCAGTGGTCCTGGGTCTGCTAGCGCTAGCATTTCATGAAAATTCACATCGTGATTTTACATGCACTCCCTTTATTCTTTCCAGTTACCCTTTTCAATCTAATGAATTTAGTCTTATGTTGTCTCTCTGTTTTTGATGTTTTTCATGGTGGTCTTGTTCTTTTGGTTGGGGGTAGTCATTATTTGTGTTTGTGTTTAAGATGTATTAATTGCAGTATTACCCGATTACGGAATTTTAAACATGTCGTTAGAATAATTATTTTGATGTTTATGATTTGATTGTTCACTTTTTTTTTTTCAAGACCTTTTACCCTTTTAAATTTCACCCCTATCTCTACAATTTCTAACTTCACCATTGTCGTCCATATTCAACAATTATCGATAAACTACCGACCCAGCAGCATAAAGATGTAAAGTGGCTTCCTGGTCTAAAAACACAGCATAATACAACTTAAAACTGATTTGAGTTATGAGTAGAGACCAAAAAGAGGTGTTGGAAAACAAGAAAGAAAGAAAGAAAGGTGCTTTTTTGTTTGGTGGAGTTTGCATAGTGGAGGGGTCAGAGTACATAAACAAGGATAAAGCACAATACTTTTGCCGAGTCCAAATAAAAAAGGTTAAGAGGGACTGAAACACGGAAATAAAAATGCATTAGACGACAGAGCTTTTAAATACACCATAATTTTCTTGAATTTTTATCACAAATAATTATTTATTTATAGCAAATATATAATTTTGGTCTTTTATGTTTTGAATCAATCAGTTTCATCCTCTATGTTTTGCCTAACACATTAATTTCATTTTTGTTGTCAAGTTACGTTAGAAATTTCGTTACTGTGTTGATATGGCAACCGTGTGGCATATTCTTATTTGTTATCATGTTCCACATGGTTGCCACATCAGCATACTAACATAATTTCTAATGAAATTAGATGGCAAAGATGAAATTGATGTGCAAGGCAAAACATGAAGGATAAATTAATTGATTGGTCCAAATCATAAAGGACTAAAATTATGTATTTGCAATACATAGAACCATTTGTGATAAAAAAAATAAAAAAAATTTCCCTAAGAAACAATCATTTGTTTGATACACTTATAATTTTATCTAATGAACTTCATAGAGACCACCATTTAACATATTTTGAAGATCACACGATATGACAGTTGATGAATGGATTCCTTCTTAAAATTATTATAAAAAAAAATCAAACCATTAACCACCACATCATGAGACGGTTGACAAAATGTGGTAACAAAAGATAGTATTTCTAACAATTTCCATGTCTAAAATAATACAAAAATATATAATATTTTATAGTAACCAACGTTAGTTGCACAAGATAAAGTGAGTAAATGACATCAGTGGCTCATAAACCCATTAGACACTTATAGGCCTTTACCTAATACTCATTAACTTGTCATATGCTGATGCGGAGTACTATCGGGTTCGTTAATGAGTAATTAGGTCAACAATAATTTGGTATGAAGTCTCTATTTATTGAAGTTTAACCCAACCTCTTTCTTGCAGGTAAAGAATAATATCACTAAATCATAATGCTCAACAATATCGAGTGATTTAATAAGAATAAAACAAACAAGTCGAGTTAGAATTTGACTAATACTCAACACGTAATTTAGTTGAGTTAGAGTTAACATAACGTTACACGACGCTTATTATTTTTTTGGCACATACGGGCTCGTTTGGAAATAATTTTTTAGAAAACACTTTAACTCACTTGAAGTGCTTCTTGAAAGAAATACTTAATAGGTGCTTTCCCAGAAAGAACTTAAGTGCTTTTTTGAACACATAAGGAATTTTAAATTTTTCTGCGTAAGATATTCAGAAATACTTTTAAAGATCCAAAAGAATTTTTCATTAATTTATAAACACTTCCAAACATGATGTACCTAAACATATAGAACACGCTACCTCTCATTCCCCACAATTTCCAACTTTTTTGCGTGGGCATAAAAAATATTCCCTTTGGTGGCCGGTGGGTAAACTTTCCACTCTTAATTTGTACCAAATATAGTCGTAGTAGCAGTACGGCACCAAAGATTGAAAGCGACTGACGAATATAGTCTAATGTGGTCGAGAGGTGAAGGAGCAAATGACACAGAGATTGGTTTCTTAAAGTAATTAAGAAAAAGAAAACCTAATAAAAAACTGATTAGTGTGCAAATATGGATAAAACCAAATGCTGCAATACGTAAGCAAGAACTGCACGTGACTCATGAGGGAGAGAAGACTCAGAAGTGGGAGTGGAGTGATTTAACAGATATAAATATAAGGGTTTTGAGGGAATAATGCGAAATGCGAAGGTGCTTTTTTGCCTCCCTTTGAGGGTTAATTTGTTCCCATGCAGAATTGAAAGAATAATTCTAAGGGATAGCTAAATTAATCATGTAGGACTGATTAAGTTATACATACAAGTTAATCATGATTTTTATTCCACAAGAATGTGCCAGCTATATTTATTTTCACATTGAAACTTGGATTTGAGAATAAATTGGGTCATGGTATAGTTCAGTTGCCTTTTTCTTTTTGTTCATGGTATGTCTACCTTCACCGAACACATATGGTTTATTTTTTTATTTTTTATTTTTTTCTATTAGTAAACGTTAGCTTTACCTTAAAATCATCTAAATAATTAATAATTCCAACACCAAATGTTTTGGATTACTCATAAAACAGGTTGTTACCAAATTTTGTGCAATTGGAGGCCAATATAATTGATAAATTATTCATAATCCTTCATTAAAGTTATGAGTTTTTTAGTAAACTTAGTGCAAATGCGGCATACATGTTTGCCCGTATATAAGTCTCAAGATTACTACGTTATAAATTTAATAAATTAACATACAATCAATGAGACATAAGGTACAAATTGATACAATTTCAAAACCGTAAAGTGCAATATGAAAAAAGTTAAAACTGTGACTCATTTTGAAAATCATCCCAACCCAAAGGGTAATTAACCCATCAAAATTAATATAATCATTATTGCAAAAATTGGGTTTCATTAGCATAACTTGTAGAACCTGGATTGTGCTTAGATCCACTGTGCGCGATGGGGGATCTAGGAGAAAATATTTGGGGGGATACTGGGGCTGGGCGGTTGGAGTGATAATTAATTGTGCGTGCAGGGCACCAAAGTTTTTAGATGGAAATAGCACGCAAATTTTTACTGAAGCATTTCGTCGTATAATTAGTGAATATATATGTGGTCATTTGTGAAACAATCTTGTGTGCATGTGACACATCCCGACCTGGAATGCCCATTTGGATTCCGAATCGAGTTGTGTTGGCCGACACCTAGAAGGTGACAAAGCCATAAAGTGTAATGTAGTAGAAAATGTGAATAAATTTAAACCTAAAAGTGCCTAAATATAAAAGTACGCTATAAGCGGGAATGAACTTGTTCAACAATGATAAAGAACTCGTCTGTGAAGCCAAACAACATTTCTCTCTCCCAAGTCAACTTTATCCATTTTTATTTTCCCCAGAAAATTGCTTTCCATCAATTCCCGGAAGAACACGCAATCGCTAGAGGTGAAATCCAGGCAATACCCAATTGGCCTTAAGCTTCAACAGTTGAGTCCTTAATTATTGACCAAAACCTTGCAGATAGGAAACATAAACTATCTGTGAATATCCATATGAGGAGGACTAGCAATGTTTAGCAAAAGAACCCGTAGATTCTCAAGTCTCATGCGTGGCTTTATTAAATGTGTAGTTAGTTGGACAAATTTTTTTCAGCTTTGATAAAAAATATGCAGCCATTTTTTTGGAGGAGAAATTTCGCATGCATGCTGGTGGATATACTGAGTCAAGGTTAGGTTCAAAGCAAGACAATTTGCTTTTTTATTTTTCCTTAAATACGACTTTCATTTCAACCAAAATTTGGAGTTCAAATATAGAAGTGATTTTGCAACCAACAAATGTAGAAGTGATAAAAAATTCTACGCGGTAAGTGAACCATTGTTGACTTAAGAATATAAATAAGGATAATGCTTATATTCTCTCACCTTTCGTTTTATATTAGGTTTTGTAAGAATTTGAGAAGGCATCTGATGTAAATTAGCAAGTCATGTATTGCACAAATCGCTTTACAAAACAAAAATACTTGTTAATGCTTCAGCCCGAAGAAAAAATCCCCAGTAAGCAGCTGGGTATGAAATAACAACTAGCTAGCTAGTTTCTCCATAATTATATACGTAAGACCCAAGTAAGAATAGTTGAAAAGATAGAAGAATAAAAGTACATCGACATTGTCAAAGGGATGCGATGAAAGGGGAAACGCAAAAAAAGGAAGAAAAAACAACTTTTTTTATTTTTATTTTTTGGCATAAGTGTATATTTAAAGTGCCAATAACCACACTGCTATTGAAAACTAGCAAATTAAGCGGAGGAGAAACCTCTAGAACATGGTATCCAAATGCACCCAATATTGTCATGAGGTTTAGCCGGAGAAGAATATGCATGGGCTACATAATAAATATGTTTCTTATAATTGCCATTGTTATCAAACCGATAATTTAGGTCATGAGTACTCCAATAAACGAGTAATTATAAATATGGATTGTAAACCAAACTTAATGTAGTCTGAAATGAAAGTAGAAGCCACACGGTTGAGCGAGAGGGTTCGACCAAATCCTAAAACCTTATTAGTCTTCATTTGATTTCCTGTTTAGTTATTTGGGCGATGAGTTGACAATTTTGCATTATGTGGATTTTCATTCTATAAGACTGCATAATATATTCCGTACAGGTAAGGGAATGATATAAGAAGACCTTATTTATATTTTATATAATATATGTCTTGTTTAGTGACACAATTGATAGATCTAGATCTGTATATATATTATTGTTCAATAGTTGTTAGCTAATAAGACAGATTTCCATTTGGTTTGATATATTGGAAAATTGGAAATTTTCCATTCTTTGACATTACGTTCAAATAGGAAAAAGGCCCTTTCGTATTACTGAAATTATTAATTACATGAACACAAAAATTGATTTATGTGTGAAAGCAATCTTCATAATTTTATTCTTTCTTTTTGCTTGGTAAGCAAGGCATGTTGGCATGGTACAAGAAATCGCGTCATATTTTGTAGATTACAGTGTGAACTCCATTTTTAATAAAAGCCAAACTACTAATACAGATTGACTAAACCTGTATTAGACATCTAATATATCATAAGTCTAAACTTTTGGTCCTCCTAGGTTTCAAACTATTATCTTCATTTGGATATTAGGTATCTTTCTAGGGCAGTTTTACCAACAACCCTCTTTTGAACCAAAAGTTGCTTTCGGAAATTTCCCCAAGTAAAGGGCACATACTTTCTAGGGTTGGTTTTTGCATCCATGAGCTCAAGAGGGCAGTCAATGAGGGCAGAATTACGGGGGCTCATGAAATATGCTGCTGATAGCCTATTCTTCTCCTTGTTAACCACTGCTCTATGCACTACACTCCTCAGCTTCCCATTAGTCCAAGCCTGCAAGAAAATTACACATACAGTTACAACTTTGTACAAAAACTGAACTTTAAAAAACGGGAAGTTTAACAAAAAAAACTCTCGGTACTGTTTATTTTAACGAAAAATCATATTTTTACACTAAAAATTCAATCATGGTACTATTCACTTTACCCTTTATTTTGTCCTTATCGTTAAAACTCAAAATTTTCAAATTTTTTTCATAAGTTTTCCTTTAAAAAAAAAAGGTGTAATCCAGATTACAGCCTCACAACATTAGCGTTTTTCTAGTAAGGGAACATTACTGCTAAATGTATATGTGCATACAATTGCTTGAGAGAGAGAGAGAGAGAGAGAGAGAGAGAGAGAGAGAGAGGTACTTCAAGGGTATCACCGATGTTGATGATGAAAGAATTTTGAACAGGACGGATTCCAATCCATTTGTCGTCACTTGTCAGAACTTGCAGGCCGCCAACATCATCTTGTAACAATATGGTTAATGTATGTGGGTCTGAATGGCTCCCAAGCCCAAGACATTTTTCAGGGAGGGGACAAGGAGGATATCTGTTGACCCTGATCATGGTAGCCTCTTTTTCCTCAAAGTTCTTTGTGAAAAAGTTGTCTGGAAGGCCCAGTCCATGAGCTAACATCTCCAAAATTGTCATTCCCAAATTGTCCAGTGCATTCAAGTAACCAATCATTGCATTGCTGATACATATTCCAAACATTGATTTGAGTTAAACTATACGAAGAAAAGTTAGACTTGACAATTTCTTATACGATCCAAAAATAATACGAAAATAATAGGCTTTAGATCAACACGATTATTAATCGAGTCGTTATCGGATGACTCATTAAGAACCCGTTAATAATAAGTCCTTAACGGATACACATGCAGGTAACCCATTTCGATTCATTAAGAAAAAAAATTATTTTTATAATTTCAAAGTTTAACTACTAAAAATACTTATTATAAAACTAAATAGCCATAGTGTATATATTGTATATTAAATATGTATTATGGTGTTATTATTCTATATAAGTTAAGAAAATTAAGTTTTATTTATTTATTTTTATTATGAGAGTTTTTTATTGTCATTACTATGATAAATTTTACTTGACCTCTAGTCCAAAATTAAAATCAACTAGTATAGTATTAGTATAAGCAAGAAGGCAGACCTACAAGTGTGAAAAATGTGAAACAATATATAAACACTTGTGATTGCATCATTCCTCCATGAGTAGACATCGGTTACACTTACATCGTCGTTTAGACTCCACAACCTTGAAACATAGCTCCCTTGATTTTGCAAATCCTTTGAACATTTGATATTTTGTAATATATAATATTTGAATGACAAATGTGTTTTTATGTTTTGAATGTGACGATGTGGTATGTATATACTAATTTAGTATTATGCTTTTCATTTGATTATTTATTGTTTTAAAATATATTTTCTTTAACAGGTAACGCATCGAGTCATATTACCCCTTAATATTAATGTGTAGATTACGGGTATGGTCATATTACACGTTTAATTTAACGGGTATTACACAACACGGCCTGTTAAAATATTAGGTATGACACGAACATGGAAAAAACGATATGAATAACATGTCTAAGAAAAATGCTAGCTAGGCCAGTCGTGTGTTGGTGCATGATTGATTTCAGGTCATTGATGCATGTGGGTTTTTTTTTTTTTTTTTTTAGTACATCGATATTTTTACACTAAAGGAGGGGGAGTTTGGCAGTTCGGCTAAGCCACATAATGGGCAACCTAATTTGGTATTGAATTCGCCATTCACGAGATTCAAACCTAAGGCCTCTCACTTCCAAGTGAAGAAGAATACCACCACACTATAGTATTGAATGACGAGATTTTATTGAATATACATACATTTATCGTCAGAAATCACTCACGTGCGTTTGAATGACATTTTAGCAAGTGTGGTGTTATCTACACATCTCTTTTTACCTTTCACACACCTCTTGATTGTCGATCATTGGGTTGAATGAATTAAAGATCAAAGGACATGAATTAATAAAAAGTGTGCGAAGGATAACAAAAGTGTGTGGATGACACCACCCTTTAAGCAATCATCTTAAACTGTTACTAACGAATAAAATTATAGTTCCAATAACCATTTGGTATAGCCATATTTAACTTTCACTTTATTGGAGAGGAGATTTTAACTTGAATTACATGGACAACAAGGACAACAGTTTGTAGAAAACCAAAAAACTATTTTCGCCATACATATTGAGAGAGGTGGTAAGTTTTTTTTGTATTAATTACCTCTAATTGATCAACTGTTAAAACCATTAAATATCATACATGACCTAAGAATTCAAACTATATGATATATATGTATGAAAATCTTACCTAAATTTGTGATTTGTTGGCCACCAAAAACCTTTGTTGCAATTTTCTTATAGAATTCACATACATTTACAGTTAGAAATCACTCACATGCACTTAAGCAATCATTTTAGCAATCATCTTAAACAACTACTAAAGAATAAAGAAAATTTTCATAACCATTTTGGTATAGGAGCACTTAGCCTTTACTTTGTTGGAGGAGATTTAAAGTAACATATGGGCAACAGTTTGTTGATTAAAGAACAGAACTATTTTACCACATGTATTGAAAGAGGTGGCCAGCAAATATGGAACAAATAGACAATATCTCTAATTAATGTACTGCTAATTAAACCATACATGATCTAAAAATTCAAGTATGTATGGTATGAAAATCTTACCTAAATTGCTGGTGTTGATCACCAAAAACTTTAGTTGCAAATGCAACTACCTGTTGAGGGGACTGAAGTAACTGTAAGATCTCTGCCCAAGGTAAATTTTTTTCATAATCAGGGTTTGTGGCACAGTAACCCAGTGGTAAAGTAGCTGATCTGACACCCTTCACTTTCTTCTCCATTGGAAGGTCAAACAGCCCATTTAAACTCCCTATGAAATTCTCTATGATCTCCAAAGCAACCCCATGATCCACTAACTTGAAGAACCCCCACTTCTCACAAGCACTCACCATCACTCGGCACACCTTCTCGTAGTCTGGGTTTTTCCTCCCATCCAAAATACCTTGGAGACTTATGACAGGGATGTCATCTGTATCTGCAAAGTCTTCGTGGTTTATGGCTGGCCATTCTTCTTTCGACCAAATAAAATTCTTCACAATTAGTTTTTGTCCCATGGAGAGTGACTCAACATATTGTTCTTCACTCTGCAAAGCCATGCCAAAATCTCAGAGAAATTAGAGTTTCGCAAAAGCGTGCTATTTTTTTTGCTGTATGCAGCAGATTTTGCCAAAGGGTGATATATGCAGCAGTTTTGGGATTGTTTATCTAAATGCTTCTTTTTGTAGCCATATAGTATGCTTTGTTAAGTGTGATAAATTGTTGTTGATTGTAGCTTCCAAGAAGATTCAATGGGTTGGACAAAAAAATTTCTTGGATTCAAAGTATCATTGTTGCCTAGGTATATATGATGAGGCTGTCTTTTAGTGGGAAAAAAACATGAGATTCCTTCGAGATCATTGGAGATAACTAGGATTCCAACTAAAGAAATGAACTTGTAGAAAAAATGGGATTTGTTAGCCGTCCATTTGGCCATTGGATTTTGATTTTTAAGTTGTGTGTCACTACAAGAAAAATAGATCCGTCGTTTAAGATATTGCCCGATGAATACATTTGCCGGTTATGAACTAATTCACGCAACGGAGAATTGCTTAACCGACGGAAAGGAACTGGTTAGCATGTCGTATTTAAATATTGTTGTAAGATATTTCGACGGACAGAGCCGTTGAAAGATATGAGTTTAAGAGACGACTTTTCCGTCGGGCAACTTAAGAACAACATATTGCAAAAATGGAAATAAATATATACAACCCAAAAAAAATTGTTCATCCAAATATATTACAAAAAGAAAAAAAGAAAAAAGAAATTGTAAACTATGGTAGGGTTTGGTCATTGCTGGGACAACTGCTAGGGATCTCTTGGAATGGCGGCACAAGCTCAGGCAGGACGGTGAATCGTAAAGCCAAAAGCTGATAAGCTTTGGGATATGGTTTTGAAGTATTGATGGACTAATTCCCTTTGGCGTGCCAGCTCCTCCTCTACTTGCTAAGTCTGGAATCGGTCTCAGTCATTGTAGTGGAACTCGATGAAGAACAAGACTTAACTTCCTGAACCCAACCCTCTCCTAGGCCGTAGACTTCCTTGCCCTTCCTTCGGCCAACCCCGTCCATCAGCACCTGGAGAGACACCTTTGGGTCAGGTGCCAGCTTTTCCACAGGCATGTTAGGATGCTACTAGGAGAGATTGGTGAGGTAATCATCCTTCTTCTATACCATTGAAGCTTATAAAAAAAAAACAAAGATTACGAAGTTAGATTAATTACAATTTAAACCATAATTACAGTAATAAAAGTTATAATTGAAAGTTACAAAAAAAATATTTACAAAAATCCCATCTGCGACCTTGTTGCCATAATTGGCGTGGGTCTATACCCAAACCACCACTTTTGAGAACTTCTCCTTAGCTTCCCGCCATTCCTCGACTAGGTATGATAGAGTTCAAGAACTGGAATGGTGCTCGTACAACTTCTTGTCCTGATTTCCTTTATTTGCCGCTGATTTTTTCTGTACATTAAAATATTAGTTTAAATGAAGATGAAAAAAAATAAATATAGGGAACCGGCCACATTTGGTGGTTTTTGGGTGTAATTGCAAGATATTATGCCAAATAGTATCTTGCAATCAATTAGGAAATTAATCAATTAATTTAGGTAATTAATCCTATTTTGAATAAATATTTTGGCGGTTACCTTGTGGGGAGGATTTGATGAGGATGGATCAAATAGGTTTTGAATAAATACCTATTTTGATCACTTTTGACCTTGATTGAGTTGTGATTGTCTGCTGCTAGCGCGTGGGAGTTCCAGTGCGGCTTGAAGGTAATTTTGTCTTTTTAACTCAAGAATCCATGTGTTGCCTTCATATTTTTCTCAATTATTTTTGGCTCCACAAAAAGTTTCAGGTAATAAATATTTATATTTTTTCTTTTTTTCCCAAAGGGGCCGGCCACACTCCTATAAATACCATCTCATTTCTCCAAAAACCTAATTCCAACTCTTTTGCTAAATTCTCTGAATTTCTCTAAACATTTTTCCCTCAAATTCTAACTTTGGCATCAGAGGTTCTTTGGCCCAAGCTGCCCCCCTCCAAATTCATCGTGGGCACGTGAGACTCTTGGCCTTGACCTAAGATGTTAATTGTTTCATAGGTGCAATTTTGTCCAAGAAGAAGAAGGTGGAAATTTGCATCCACAAATTGGTGCTTTCATTGAGAATTGAGTCACATACTCGTAGAAGACTCTCGCATTCAAGGTTTTTCGTTTTCTTATTCATTTGTAGATTTTTTGTACGTTCTTGTTCCTAGAATTTTTTTAGTAAAAATTCTTTGAATAAACGTAAAAGAAGAGTACAATGATGAGAAATTTGAAAACCTCCACCCTCGGCAAGGCCCACGACGCCACAACCATGACCTAAGCCATGCCATTCAAGCCCACACCGCCCAAGGCCAAGGCGAGCCGGCTCGAGCCACTCAAGCCCAACGTAAGGCCAACACGTTGCCTAGCCAAGCTCTAGTCTCGCACCCACATGCACCGCACACCGAGCAACCCATTCTAGTGGCCCAACCCACTCCCGTGGCCTTCCAAGCAACCCAAATCAATCGAAGACCGCTCCAACCTTCTCGGCTTCAAGTTTCCGGATCGACAATTGAACCGGGGGCATTTCATCGCATTTCTTCGTGGATTTGACATTTCCCAACTCAAATCTCGCACCTGTAGTCTACCACACTTCCACCACTCAAGGAGACGCATTCCTTCCGAGCTCTGCCAACCTAAATAGAGAACAACACTTGTCTCGACAGTTATAGAGTTGACGAGCGCCCTCGAACAGCAAACGACCTTGGTGAATCAGCTCTTGTAGTGCACCGTGCAACGTGCCCCAAACAAGGTGTCCTGAAATAGGACAAGGGCAGACGAAGAACCTTTCCAGCAGCATCTCGACAAGCAACCACTTGATCAACCCCAAACCAAGCATTTGGGCAGTGTACACTCTCGATTGGGCCCCTGAGATATCGTATACTCTCATCTTAGTGCGCAGAGGAGCATGCACTCTCAACTAGGCCCACACACAAGCATACATTCATGATTGGGGCCACACTTCGATAGTCAACATGAGTAACCTTCCAGGCGAAGTGTTCATTTGCGGCTAGGCCCGTAAGGAGTATCCTCCACCTTACATTAGAGTAAGCAGCATGAAGGATGGAAAGAAGCAGTCACTCAGTTCGGCTCAAGTTCAACCAGCAACCTTTGAAGAATTCCCTCGCTTGCTAACAATGAACCACATGCACCGTCGTTGCTGCATAGATGAGCCGAACACGTAGAAGAGCAGCCTAGACTAGCAGGTTAACACTGGAGGCAGTCAAGAGCTCCACTAGCCCTAACATAGGCATATTTAGGAAGAGGTAAAGAGGTTTTTAAATGAGCGGTTGCGTGATTTCCAACGCAATAAAGTAACTAACGAAGCATTTCGACGGGACATTACCAATATGAGCAAGTTACCCTTCATGAACCAGATCGAGCAGGCAAAGCCTCTACGCAAGTTTAGCATGCCACATTTCACATCTTTTAAAGGAGATGGAGATTCAGAAAGGCACTAGAAGCATTACAGAAGCACGATGGTCCTTTAGCGAAACAACGATGGTCTTATGTGCAAGATATTTGCCATCATTTTACAAAGCGAGGCGTAAGATTGGTTCCACACCCTACCACCACAATCCATCCAGAGTTTTGATGATCTTTCCTTGGTTTTCACCAAAGAATACTCATCATACCACTCGATAAAAAAAAAGTCCAACCACTTGTTCAACGTGAAAAAGAACGAGTTGCTCCGCGACTACGTGAAGAGGTTCAAAGCAGAGAAAGCGAAGATAGTCGGATACGATAACTCAATAGCAAGTGCAGCATTCCAAAAATGACTCTCAGTAGAGCACCCACTATTTGGAGAATTGATCATGAAAGAAGATTTAACCCTGGCAGACTTTTTCGTTCTGGCAAAGAAGCATGCACTTTAGGACGAGGCTCGATGAGCAGACAAGGCACCCGAGCAGCCTCGAAAAAAGTCAGCAATGGCTCAAAAGAAGGAGGATAAGAAGCAGTACAACAAAAACAGGCAGGAAGCCAAGCGTAAGGACCGACTTATGACCAAAGAAGGCCCGATGACCAAGAACTACTCCAAGTTCTCAATCCTGATCCACCAAATCTTTTGCTACATCAAGAATGAGCCATGGTTCAAGTTGCTGAAGCAATTAAATGGAGATACTTCCAAGTTGGATCACACCAAGTACTGTGCATTCCACCAGGGTCCCGGTCACATAAAGAACGATTGCTACACTTGGAAGAACTACCTAAAGAAGCTCATGATAGAAGGCAAAGTCGATAGATACTTGGACAAGCCAATTGCATAGCCTAGAAGGAACGCAGATGTCGACAAAGAGCCATCAACCAAGACGATTCGGATCAATAGCATTTTCGCCAAATCGGAACACTTGGGGGCCTCCAACAACTCCAAAAAGAGGAAAATCCAGCAGGCTCTACTAATCATACGGGTCCAAACAGTCGATACCCAACCTGGACCCATTGTTGGCTTCATCGAGCAGGATGCCAAGAGCGTCAACTTCTTACACGACGATGCACTAGTAGTATTTGTCCAACTTGCCTATGCTATAGTTAACATAATGATGGTTGACAACGGAAGTGCGATCAACCTACTTCAACTCTCAGTAGTTCAAAAGATAGGCCTGGAAAACACAATTATACGCCTAGTGGAGGTACTCACCTGATTCAAAGGGCACACCTCGACTGCCATCGGGCACATCACACTTGATGTGAAAACACCGCCAATTGTCTCAAAGCAAACATTCACGATCGTAAGAGACCCATCTCCCTACAATGAGATTCTTGGAAGA
The DNA here is from genome assembly GCF_019419815.1 of Pyrus x bretschneideri. NCBI lineage: Eukaryota > Viridiplantae > Streptophyta > Magnoliopsida > Rosales > Rosaceae > Pyrus > Pyrus x bretschneideri. Next base: position 2,249,188 of record NW_025999657.1, read on the forward strand.
CCTTGGCTGATAAAGCTGGACATCGTCACTTCCGTCAAGTATCAAAAAATTCGATTCCACATCCCTGGAGAATGAGTTAGAGAAATCAAGTTTGACCAGGCCCCATCTCGACGATGCATTATGCACGTATTGAAGGAATCAAAGAAGAAAACCTTTACCCCCATAGAGGCTACCAAGGTCCGAATGGACGATAAAACTACCAAATAGCAATTACAGTAAGCGGATTAAGAAGATGGCGTCCAAACCAATGTGCTAGTAGACGAGATAGGATGGAAACCCAAAGAGGACGCTGAAGAAAAAACCGCGTTTGTGATCAAGCGAGGTACCTACTATTACAAGGTTATGCCATTTGGCCTCAAGAACGCAGGGGCCACTCATCAAAGGTTAGTAAACATGATGTTCAAGAAGCAAATTGGAGTAACCATGGAGGTCTATGTCGATAACATCATAATGAAGGGCAAGCAGCGATCCGATCACATCAGTAACTTGGCGGAAACTTTTGACATCCTTAGAAGATACAAGATGAAGCTCAATCCCGCCAAGTGCACATTTGGAGTATTTTTAGGCTGATTCCTAGGTACTTAGTAACCCAACGAGGAATCGAAGCACATCTCAAGCAAATCTGAGCGATCCTAAAGATAAAATCTCCGACTACCTTGAAGGAGATCTAAAGCTTGACTAAACGAGTAGCCTCCCTTAACCGCTTTCTCTTGTGGTCCACCGATCAATGCAAACCCTTTTTCAAGGCCATCAATAGGGCATAACGAGACAAATGGGATGATGAGTGCGAAAGAGCTTTCCAAGACCTGAAGAAATATCTTACATCACCTTCTTTACTATCAAAGCCAGAGCAGCGAAAGACTTATACATTTACTTGGTTGTCTCTGAAGTAGCAGTAAGCTTTGCCCTTATACAAGAAGAGCTGCGGGGCCCAACTACCTGTATTCTACACTTATAAAGCTCTTCTTGATGCGAAACTAGATATCCAAAGATCGAGAAATTAATTTTGCTGCTAGTTGTTGCAGGTCTGAAGCTTAGACCATACTTTCAAGCTCATACAGTCATCATCATGACTTAGTATCCTCTGCGATCAATCTTACATGGTTTGGACGCTTCTCAACGAGTGATGAAATTGGCGTTGGAACTTGGCCAATATGGTTTAGTTTACTGACCTCGCACGGTGATAAAGGCCCAAGCCTTGGTGGACTTCATAGCAGAATTCACACCTAGCCTAGGTGACATAACAAAGCGGCCTAACGGCACCCCAGAAGCAACCGACCACACCTTAGCCGCGCCTGCTTCCTCAGTAGAGACTTCTGGCATTTGCATGCCAATGATGCATCTAACTATAAAGGCTCGGGAGCAGGCGTGGTCCTTGTCATCGCAGATGGTTCAATGTTCGAGCAGGCGATCACTCTAGGCTTCAAAGCATCCAACAATGAAGCAGAGTACAAGGCCCTACTAGTAGGCCTCCAAATGGCAAAAGACTTGGCGGTGAAAAAGTTCGCAATTCATTCAAATTCCCAGCTAATCATCAGACAGATTACTGGGAGTACACGAAAAAACATTCGAGGATGGCGCAATACTTAGAAAATATATGCAAGCAACTTTAGGCATTTCAGACTTACATTCTCACTCAAGTTCCGCGAGCAGACAACGTCCACACGGACGCGCTAGCCGGTCTAGGCTCTGCTCTCGACCACTAACTCAAACGCTCTATTCCGGTGGAGTATTTAGACAAACTCAGCATAAAGGCGGAACCGGCAGCCAAGGTGTCACATCTTAGTATAACTCCCAATTGGCAAAGTTATATTATAGACTACCTGGTCAATGGCACACTCCCCACAAAAAGGTTAGAGTTTAGAAACTCCAAATAAAGGTGGCTCGCTACTACATGTGGAATGGCATTCTCGTTCGAAGATCCTACACGTGCCTCCCGACGACCTAAAGGTTCTAAGCTCAATCCATGAAGATGTTTGTGGAAATCACTCCGAAGGTCGATCCTTAGCGTAGAAGGCTCTTAACACAGGCTACTATTGGCCTACCATACATCAAGACGCAAAAGAGTTAGTACAAAAAGGCAACCGCTGCCAACGCTACAAGCCGGTACCAGCAAGTTACACCTGCAGACGAATCCTTAGCCGTTCATGCAGTGGGCAATTGACTTGGTAGGGCTAATGCCCCCTGCTATTGAGTGCAGGGGCATGATGATCGTGGCAACCGATTACTTCACCAAATGGGTAGAAGTAAAGCCCATGACGGCCACGACTCAAGCTGATATAGAACGCTTCATATGGAGGAAGATTATTTTCCGATTTGGCATTTCTCAATCTATTGTCACCGACAACGGCCTGTAATTCGTGGGTAAAAATTTGGCGAAGTTCTTTTAAAAGTATGTCATCAAGCATCACATGTCCACGCTGAGATATCCTCAAGGCAATGAGCATGCTGAAGCATCTAACAAGAGGATTCTCGACTGCCTCAAGAAGTCCCTTTCTAACAAGAAGGGAAATGGCCAGACGAACTCCCCGGATGTTTGTGGGCGTATCGCACCACTAAATGATGCGCCACTGGTGAAACTCCTTTTTCTTCGGCATTTGGTTCAGAAGTAATCATTACTCCTAATTTCATCGTGCCAAGTATCATCACACTGCTACTAAGCATTGAGCAGAATAATAAGGAGATGGCCACAAGCTTAGATCTGGCAAAGGAGAAGCGCAAGCAGACCATCCCGCATCGCGGCCTACCAGCAGCAGGTCATTTCCAGCTACAACAAAAGGGCCAAGATCCGGCAATTCCAACTCGAAGATCTGGTCCTAAGAAAAGCCTTCATCATTGCTTGCAAAGAAGGCTTCAAAAAGATGGATCTCATCTGGGAAGGTCTATACAAGATCAGCAGAGTAGGCGGTAAGGGTAATTACACTCTCGCCACCATGAACGAGAAAAAGATCGAAAAACAGTGGAACGCCTACAATTAGAGGAAGTACCATGTGTGACCTCCCACTACATCAAAGCCCGAAGAACTCAAGCAGCTCAACGGGCACCACTTCACGAGCTGAAAATTATCCAGTTGTTATGCAGTCTCTACTTTACAGCTAAGTTTTCTTTCGTTTCACTCTTTTTTTTCAATGATGAATTCAGAAGTAATTTACAACTTGGCTTGACTACATGTCTACAACAACTTATCTCTCATGCACTTCAAAAAGAAGATCGCGCATTTTTTAAGGACTCATCTCAGGAATTTGAACCCCCCGAAGGATCAACCATACTCTCCAGTGCGAGAGGGTAAACTAATCCCTCGACACCCACATGGGTCTACTCTCCAAAGCGGGAGGATATACTCTACATTCCGAATATCCAAACGTGGATGAATCAGGCTGCTTTAGTATGGTTTGTGCCGAAATTCCTAGAAGTAACCGCAATGGTCTTTTTCAAGGCCTAGCTAACTGAAGGATTTTGCGTCTCTTGGCTTAATCCATAGGGAACTGGGCCCTAAAGACAAAGGGGGCACATTACGTAGTATGCCCTATGAACGGCAACTTTGGAACCCTAAAGTTGCTACCGAGTGCACTAAGGTAACCTACAGTTTCCAGAAGACTGCCTACGACTTGCCTTTCGAGCAGTAAGCTGCACTAAACTTATACAACCGCACGTTTCTGTGAAAGGTTAAATAAGTTAGTGTGCATATATGAAGCTTCATCCACCACCGACATGCTACGTAGTCGATGGACTTCATTTTTGCCAAAGCACGGAACGACTTACACCATATCCTAAAGTGTTATGATACTCGTTGTGCGACCTACGGAATTGAAGAAAGTCAAAGTTAACAGCCCAGTGGTCATGTGGACTCGTTTGCTTCTATAAGTAAGACGTTCGGCTGCCGACCCTACGGTTAACAACCTTGCAAAAGTTCTACACCAACACCCATGGCTGCGTGGGCTACGCAGGTCTGTTTACTTATAGAAAAGTAGCATGCATACCACTGGTCTATAAAGTTTAACGTTAAGGCACGAACTAAAGAAGCAAAGGTGGAGAAATGCGAAAGAAACAAGTTTATTAAATTTTTTAGCAATATTGATAAACAACTAGCAAAGATCAAAGGAGTTCAAGTAAAGCAAAAAGCAACAAGGAAAAAAAAAAGAAAATCCTGAAGACTACAGAGAAGACTACTCCTTAGCAACTTGGACATTCCACGACTACTCAGTCGCCACATTTTCAGCAGCCGCGACGCCCTCAGTAGTAGCACCATTTGACGCTTTACCTCTGGCTGCTTCAGCCCAGGCATCAACTTCTCCGACTATTTCACTAATGGAAGCCTCGAAAGTAAAAAGGAGCAAGTTTTCCGGAGAAATAGAGAAGGTCTCAAAGTATTTACCAAAAAACTCAAAATCAGACGGTTACCCAAATAAATGGTCTATATAACCCAGCTTGTAGAAATCGGCCTGACTCTAAGTAAACGAAGCTTCGAACCCAACCTTTTCACCCTTTAACTCTTCGTTCTCCTCGAACATACCAGCACAGACGCATTGCAATTCCTCCACTTCCTTCTTCAGATTGTCGTTGATCTTCAAAGCACCTTGGAGTTTCAACACTTGAGGCTCAAGCCTATCAACGACCTTCTTGAAGTGGATCACTTGGTTGTAAGTAGTGATTAGTTCTTCATCCTTTACGTAAGCAGTGGAGCGGAATTCAGAGATGGCACACTCAAGATCTTGAATCTGAGGTATGTAATATCTGATTTCCTTTTTTGCACTTTAATAATTTACTTAGATCACATGAAGCCTAGTCTTTAAGTGCACGATCTCTTGGCATGTGGTCTCAAGCTGTAGAGAAGTGGGGCATAGATATTAGACCCTTTCAAAGCAACAAGCTCAGATTCCAACTTCTTGATTTTCTCGGTCAAGGAATAAGCTTCGACTGCCACAGTTCTTGCCACTTCCTTGGTGGCCTTGGTGTCTTATTGATCAAGGAGCATAGACTCGGCTGCTAGAATCACCGTCTTCTACATCATAGCCAGTAGAGCAATCCTTATATACTTAGTTATGTGCTTCGCAAATGAACTTGGGCTAACAACCCCTTTGATGTCACTAACAAACTTGGCACACACATCTATGTCTTCAAGCAAATCTGGTTTCAAGAATGCACAAATCTCAGCAGCTTTTCCAGAAGCAGATTTGGTGGATTTCTCAAAACTACCCATACAAGCAGTATCTTTCTTTTTAGCAGATGAATCGGTCTCAACAGCAAAGAGAACAGATTTTGGTGCCATTTTAGTAGGCAAAGGCACCTTATTGCTCTTCATAGTAGCAAGTCTCTCCGAATGTGAACTAGACTTAGCCCTAAACAGACGTTTAGGCAAGAATTTCGGCACTAGGGGCACGACAGAACTTCTATGCTAAGCAATTATGTCAGCAATCAAACCAGCCACATTCAGGACTACAGACATCACAGGAACAAATCTAGCAGCCGCCTCTTTCTTCCCCTTGGCAAGTCAATCACAAGCATGGAGGCAGTCAGCGAACCTTCGCGAGGAGCAGAAAAAGTCTATGGCTTACAGTGATCAGATGAGCCAACACTTCAGCCTTGATTTGCTTTATCTCCTATCTCAGGGGTAGCCCACCTTTCTTTTGGCGAAGAGGACTAAGTAGCCAACGCCACTCGTGGTACTCAAAAGGGATACCAAGGGCTTTATGTACCTTCTTCACATTTGGAGAAGCTTTAGGAATCAAGCCAAATTCTGAATCTGCAAGAATGGAGAAAGATGATTAATAAATTGAAGAGCAGTCTCGCAAAAACACAAAGCAGCCGAAAGACTAAATAGTTTACTTATCGGGAATGAAGATCGTTGGAACACGTAGCTCAAGGAAAGAATCAGACTTCCATTCTCCGCTTATCTCCAAAGTCTCCTTTGTCCAATCATGGTCTCCCTTACTCGAGTGGTCAAAGAGCCTATAGTGAGATCGCAGTTGCCCAACTCCTTCAATGTGGCCAATGTCTGAAAAATACCAAAATTCGTTGACAATCAAATCCAAGTCAAAGAATTGGCTTAGATTGTGAAATCCCACCATCACACGAACCGCATTGGGAGAACATTAGGCAGGGGCACAATTCATGGACTAGAGCACCTCTTGGAAGAAGCACAGCATGGGAAAAGTAAATCCTAATACGAAATAATAGGATGGAACTTGATGGCTATCTGATCCCCACTACATGGCTCACGGCTGCTATTTTCCTTGATGCATCTGAAACCTACCCCTGACGGAATAGCATGCCTATATGCCTTAAAGAAGTCTTTAAATGAATCGTTGGAGCTAATCTTAAAGTGAGCAACCTTGAGGTAGTCCACCTTTCTCAAAGACCCGCCTTGACGATATAATGGTGGCACACCATCGTCATTCTTGTGGCTTGAGGAAGACATGCTTGAAGAAATTCTACAAAGACGCGAGGAAAATTCGTTACACGGTTGCACAAAAAAAAAAAAAATATATATATATATATATATTGTGCAACAGGCCCCACGACCCATTTATGGCGCTCAACCACTCTCTTTTCTCCTTTAGGCATAGGCCTAAGCCCAGCCTCCAGCCTTCGGTCTAATTAAGCGGGCTAAGCCAGCGGCTCACTACTTTCCCTCTATCCTCTCATACACGGGCTCGAGCCCAATATAAAAAGATATAAAAAAAAAAAAAAAAAGGAACATCAGGCCTCACGCCCCAAGCATAGAGGCCCAGACCGTAGTACCCAAGCTCTAGCCAGCGGCGAGCCAGCCCTTGGCCCAAGCTGAACCACTACCGCGCCTAACCCACGAAGCCACACCATGGTAACAACTGTGTCGTGGCCTTTTTAGCCACTTTCTCGCACATTCTCGACCCCCATCGAGCCAAATTTCAAGCCCTAAGGCTCCCATAAATTACGAAGACAAGGAAAATTAGTTTTTTCTTACCTTGAAGGGGCGAGAAGATGAAGCTAGCAACGAAAACGATCTTTTGCACATGCAAGATGTAGAAGATTGCTAGGGGAAGGGGAACAAATATCCTCTAGCATTCTCTTTCTTGTAGGGTAGAATAAATTGCTCTCCAAAGTTGATTTAATAATCTACTTAAGGTAGCCTTAAATAGACATTGAGAAAAATTTATTTCCCTTTCCTAGAAGGATCTAATTTCCAATTAAAGAGGGAATCTACATCAAAATAAGAAACAATCCTATGTTTCCTAAAGCAAGAAAATCTCTACACCTGCTACCATTTCCTACGAGCAGCCTAATAGGTGTAGGGGCATTTGTGGAGCCAAAAATAATCGAGAAAAATATGGAGGCAACATGTGGATTCTTGAGTTAAAAAGACAAAATTGCCCTTGAAATGCACCAGAACTACCACGCGCGAGTAGAGGACAATCACAACTCAATCATCGTCAAAAGTGATCAAATCGTCCTCACAAGGTAACCTCCAAAATATTTATTTAAGAAGAAGAAGGAGGAAATTTGCATCCACACTTTTCACTCTCAAAATGAGTGCAAAGCTAGTGCCATTCGCCCACCCTCTCCAGAAACTCTTTGGGAGGGTTTGCCCATGATGCCTCAGGTGTTGGACAAAACTCGTAGTACTTGTGGAGCTCGTACTTCAACTCCTTGAACTAACTACTCTAGACCCAATTGATGTAATCCACACAAGCTCTGTCCCGCTCGTTCCACTAGAAGTTGGATTGCAATGTTCAAAAAGAACAAATAATTAATTTAAAACAATAATTAATAAATTTAAAAAAAATTATGACTTTGACGAAGTAGCTGTATACTTATCGAAAGCTGGCAGGATATCTCAGCACGAAGCTTCGACCTATGTATAACCTATCAATCAGCGTCCATAAGGCATTTACTGCGGATAAGGGCCTTGCAATCGTGAGTTAACAAACTATTGACATCGGCACACACTCGACGATGGTTGGGGAGGTATACAATTCGGATCTTGGACTAGGTAGTCCGTATGATCTGGTTTGTCTTCAGGGCTTAACAGGGTGGGTGTTTTTCCATCTCCCCTCCATCGACAGGGACCTCTACATTGCCAGAACGGGGTGATGTGATCATGGGGTTGGTGGGGGCTGCTGGTGGCAATTGGTACTGTGGAGTCGTCTGACAGATCGGGGAAGGGGCAATGGTGTAGTCAAACTCAGGGTAACTACCAACTCCATAGTCGATGCCTAGATCCTACTGGACACCAATTTAGCACTTGGGTCGACTCCTCACTTTGAGTCGAAGAAGAAGCTGATCGTCGGCCGCTCGTGATCAATCGGTAGGCCATCTAGAAAAATAACTCATTTTAATTATTTCTTAAACCTATATGCATCACTTTCAATTCACTATCAATCCATTATCAATTCACTATGAATTCATTTTCAACCTATATGCTTCACTTTCAATTCACTATCAATCCGCTACGAATTTATTTTCAACCTATATGCATCCCTTTCAATTCACAAATCTTATACACAAATATCCAGCACTTTCAATTCACATTTCCACTTTCACATATTCAATTCACAATTCCACTTTCACATATTCATTTTCACTTCCATAAACCTGTGATTCACAAACACAATAACAAAAAATGACAATCAAATTAACAAGCTACATCCCCTAATTCACATATTGACATATTACAACCCCAATTCATAGATTTACATATTCACATAATCCAATTAAAAAAGCCACCATATATAATCTAATTCATAAATTGGCAAAGTACAACCCCAAGATTCACAGATTCACATATATCACAGCTTCATGAATTCACAAATCCATCATTTTCACAAATTTAATGTATAAAATCCACAAATCAATTTCAATTTCTCAAGTCCTAAACAAATTAGCAAATAAAAGGAAATTAATTACTAACTTACAGAGTGGTAGAGAGGTTGATAGAGATTAGAGCCGGTGTTGCTCGACTTGAAAGCAGGGTCAGATGAGAGGAGAGTGAGAGTGAGAGTGAGAGAATTGAGAGACCTGAGATAGAGTCAGAGTTAGAGCAGTGAGAATTAGAAAGTAAGGGTGAGAGCATTGAGAGCGGGAATGAGAATGAGAGTGAGAGAGCACTGAGAGGGAAAGATTGAGAGCACTAAAAGGGAAAGATTAAGAGTGACAGTGAGAGAGAGGTTGAAACAGCGAGTAGAAGGAGAGAAGGTTATAACATTTTTACACTCTTACCTAACAGAACCTTCGTCTGGTAGGTATTATTCGAGTGGTGGGAGGGTTTGGAGAGATGAGATTGTTTTTAAGGAAATCATAGTGTGTAGATGGATGGTCTAGATGTAATCTGAGGTGAGAATAGTGGGGGTTTGCAAAAAGTATAAGATTTAGAATGATATTATTATAGCTATACATTTGAAAGAAAATATGATTGTATTGTTAACTAGCCGAGTACTTTCTTTGTGTCTATAAATGTGATGACCAACAGATACTCAAATGTCTTACATGTAGAAGAATGACAGAAGTATTGAAGGGTATTGGTAATAGCGTTATATTGGATGAAAAAAAATTAGTTAACATCGTGTACAAAACCAACCTACATTTGATACTATACATGATTTCAGTTTAATTTTGTATTTCAGTATAGCTTAATTAATAATATTCTTCAATACCTCCATTATTATTTTACTTAGAAGTCATTCGAGTAACTTCTGATTGCCACATTCATTGACAAAGACAAATTACTCGACTAGCCTACCAGACGATCCTTATTTCCATTCAAACCACTAGTTATAATATTATAATGCAAATCTTATAGTTGCTATGAAACCTGACAATTAACTCACCTAAAATTACATCTACACCGTCCACCAATCCACTATGATATCCTTTAAAACAACCCTAATACTCCAAACCCTCCCACCACTCACACAATTTCCTGATTCTAAAAGGAATATCCAAAAACTAACTTTACAAAAGAAAACACTTCTATTTATATGAGAAATATAAAGAGATAGGAAGCTATTTATAGTTGATGAATATATGTTTATTCGACGAACTCTCATCCGGTAATTACTGGATTTTATCCCCACGTGAGGTAGATATATGTGACACATGGTAAATAGAAATTCGACTTTTGACCAATTGGATTTTACCCGACAGAGGTCCATCGGGCAATTCATATATCAGTATAATCCCTAGGGTCGTGACTAGATGTTTATGGCACGTTGAGAAAATACTTTTGACCTATTAGATTTTACCCGACGGAAGTTCATCAGCAAATACCTGTCAGTGGATTCTTATGCTCGTGACTGGATATCTATGACACTTTGGAAGTAGGAGTTGGAAACGTTGACTAATAAGACTTTAACCTTTGGAAGTCCATCAGGTAAAAATTGTGTCAGTAGATTCCCAACACACGTGTTTGGATTTATGTGATACTTGCACATTGGAATTATAGCTTTTGTTGACTGTTGTTGACCTACCCAATGAAAATGCGTCAGGCAACTAACATGACAGTTCATTTTTAAGACCCTTGGATATTTGTGACACTTCAAAAGTTGTACTTTTGACTACACATTTGGATCATATTCCCTTTTCCTATCGAATTAGATACCCTAGTATGAATACAATTGGTAAAACTAGTTTCGCAGGATTTGTTTCCCCTTCGAAATCATGGATTCAAGAAAGACTTGGTCTTTTTCCTATACTTTCATTAAGTAAAATGCAAATTTTCGTGAACAAACGCTCAGCCATATGGTTTACAGCTTTACAATCCATTACAAAATACTGAAAATATAGAAAAACTTACATGATATCACCCAATGCTTTGATTTTTATAATGTTTAATGCTATGAAAATATACAAAACATTTAAAATAAAAGCTTGGATGTGAACCCATAAGTAAACACTTTTAAAATCAATTAAGCTTGAGCTATATAAACATGGCTAAGTATTTTTTTCTTGACTGGCCTAACCTTACGATTTAAGGCTTTCATTACGGTAGTATCCTTTCCATGTTCTTCCACAAGCAAGAAATCCAAACAACTTTTGTTCACCACCTTCTTCGACCTTACGATGAACTCCCAAGACTTATGGCCATAATAAACTTACCTTTGTTAATGATGTTTTTTTCATAAACTTGTGCAAAATGATCAAACGGGAAAGTCTGGGTAGTGGGTATGTACAATGGTCTTGAACCAAAGAAGAATGGGAGAATGGAGAAAAATGAATAGGAGGGCACATAGTAGAAAGAGGAAAATGAATGTATGGAGCAGAAAAAGGAAGGGAAGGCACGAGACTCATAAATGATAACTATGGGTTAACCCAACAAACTCTTTTGTAGGGCAATTATTTACTGTGGACAATTTTTCACGTAACTAGTGGAAGAAAGAGACCCGATGAACTTCCGTCGGCAAAGAAAACCTACATGACAACTAGGTAATTCATTGATCAAAACATTCCCATCTTCGTGCTAAAAGTTTACGTAACGAACGTTGTCTTAACCTAATAAATTTAGCCATCATGTAAATTGATTCAGTGAACCAAATTTGTTGATTGATTTAGCCCTACCAACCTTATTTTTTGTCGGGTAAGAAGGGTTAAGCCGATGAAATCTTTTCTGTTGTGGAATCTTTGGTAAGGCAAACCATAAATTCTAGTAGTGTGGTAATGCCTGCAATATTTTTGTTTGGATAAAAGCCTTGTTGAGAGAGCAAGAGGTAATATTTGCCCTTCTTATTGATGCCAGTAGACTTCGAAATACCAGCTTCACTCATGGTCTCCTTGTTGCATCTCTTGAAGTTATGTGATTCGTTACGAGGTGACTTTCCTTTCTATATTTCCTTTTTGGTAACATGTGCTATCAAAATTGTCTTCCTTTATAATTTCTGTATATTAGGCTAACATGTGGACGGAGATGGCCCTTTTTTGACAAGCGAGACAGATTTGAGAACTCGAACGAATCGATGATCTAGAGACTACGACGAAAATGAAGGCGGATCAATGATTGTTATCCAATCGAAGAAGCTTAAGAACATGTGGGTCGGGCAACAAGCTTTGAAAGATGCTCATGAAGTAGAGACATACCGGTACGTCAACGTTACTGCACTTAAAGACTTAAAGGCTCAGGATTATCAAGAAGATCTCGCGAGGGCAAGAGATGACTTGAGGTTAAAAAGACAAGCCAAGGTAGAGATGGATCGACTCTTGCTGTCTTAAAGGAAGAATCAAAACGTGTGTTGGCTTTGGAGCGAGGTGTTTGGGATATAAAGCGAAAAGCTCTTTGTCTGAAGGTTAAGTAGCTTTGACAAGAAGCTAATCAAAGCAAGAACACATGCATTGCAATTTTCTAGCAACTTATAGATAGACATGCCTCTGAAATGTCGGCGCTCCTAGATGACCATGAGAAGTTGCTCACACAAGGGTACGACGAAGGATATAACCTGGTATTTTGCTGGTGGATGTTTACAAGATCTATGACGATATCAAGCGCATGGATTTTCCTCCCCTACAACACCTGCTGGACAAGATCTCGGACTTAGAGGCGGAGCAAGAAGAATCTGACTCAAATGTGATCCGGCCTTTGATGCTTCTGAAAAGTCTTCTGTCCAGTCTAAAGGGAAATAAGTCGCAAAGGGAGATTAGCTTTTAAGTCTTTCTTTGGCTAGGAGAGAAAGCATGTCCCTTTTGTAATTTCAAACTTTTTCAGTCATAATATGAATTCTTCTTAACAGGGGGAAATCCTAATCTAATAAACTTCTCTAAAGTAAACGAACTTTGTCTGGTTCTTAGGTAAAGAGCTTCAGTACTTGCAATGTAGTGCTAGAGGGAATGACCACTCTGAGCAATAATTGCATGTTTGTTTCCAATGAATCTTAAACAAAAAGTTCTTTGGAAACTTAGCCATCAACATATGGGTTGGAAACACTTTTTGAATTCTTTTGTCAGACCCTATGTGTCGGACTTGAACGTGTTCTATTGAACTACCTTAGCTGGCTTGGACAAAGCGTTTCCGTAAATCAAACCTCTATTAGAATAAAATTCCTCTTAGGGATTGCCCTAGTTTGGATGCCCTTTCGAACCTGCTAACATACGATGTTGCATAAAATATTTGGCTTAGTACACTAGTTTGGGATAGAAGTAATCATACTCGTGGTTAGAGTTCAGAGCCACTTTCAAATGATTTTTGAATTGCCCTTTCGACTATTCTCTCGAATGACGTAGAACCCATGTTTGAATGGTTTATATAAACTTTTTGGAAGTTGGATGATGCATTGGACTTCCGGGCCAGGGTGCCATGTGCCTGTGCTTGTAGCCTGCTAATTGTTGTATGACCAACTTTAGAACTCTACAAGTACTTGTTTTTAGGAAAAAAAAAAAATATTAACGTAGCTCTATAACCAGCTGCATGCTGCTAGCGAACCACCAAACACTTAAGAACTGCACAAGTACTTGTTTATATGAAGAAAACACTTGCTCAGTTGGTTTTATTGTAGTTATGAATTTATGGTAACCTTCAAACATTTTAGAGATTTTTAAGTAAAAAATGTACATTCCATTGTTTGCTGTTTTAGGTTATCTAAACACTTCAGAACTACACCAACACTTGTTTTAGAGATCTCCAAACACTTCAAAATTGCACAGGCACTTGCTTTTAAGAAGAAAACATATGCTCAGTTGTGTGCTGCTTACGAAACTCCAAAGACTTCAAAATTATACAAGTACTTGTTTAAGTTTTTCAGATAATACATATAATCATGTTTGTAGATTATGTTCCTTTATACTCAGAGTTCTTTGCTTTGACTTGCATTGATTCATTTGGTTTGTTTGAATATCATGCATAGGTTTAATTTTTATGATGTGTAGGTTTCTCACATGCTTTTGTGTTTAGATGTACTTGTAGGAGTATGAAGGTGTCTTGGATCTATTAACTCTTCTAGTCAACATTCCTAGTGGCGAAATTCCATTGAGGTTGATTTCATGTTGCAATGCCTTGATCAAATGAGTCACTTGGTTTCATTTTTATTGCGACTACCTTAGTACCTGCTGACAAAGTGTTGGTGGCGAGTGCCTAGACTTTAATTGGTTGGGCTTGTGTTTAAGTACCTCCAATTTGTCTTAGGTTGTTTGCCTTCCGTTGTATTGGCAAGTGTTATTTGTTCTCTAATTTGACTTAATATATTTATGTAACTATAACCTTTTCATACAGTCTAATTTCTAAATCTTTTATTATTAGTCCTAACCAATATATATATTTATTGATACCACTAGAAACTGCACTTTAGTAGTAGTCTTCATTTGTAAGTGAGAGATTTAAAATGACGCATTTGATACCAATTTATTTTTCAATCCTTAAATTTAAATACATGATTGTACGAAAGAAAAAGGAAAAAAAAAAAAAAAAAACACATTCATTCTTAATGAAATTCACTAAAGGCCTTTTTTGACCTAGCCACTCCTTCTCTTTTCTCTCACACAAAAGCCCATTTTATCTTGCTCTTCACCACAGACTCATTCCTTTGGATGGGGTCGGCAGGCAACCCCTTACCTCTTCTTTTTCTTCTTCTCTTCAGTGTTTTGTATATGTCCTGCCCTCCGCAACCTATGGTTGTCGGTTTTCGAGGTCACAGTCTCGGCGATCCTCTCTGTTTTCTGGCATGTCTTATCGGTTTTATCTATGGCTTTCTTGTTTTGTTGCCTCCCTTCTTTTCTCCTCCTCCTTATTGCCCTTGCTTCTTTTTCTAATTTCATTTCTGCAGTCCTTTTCCCTAAGTTCATTCTTCCCTTTTTTCCTTTGCCTACACCTCCATCTCCGACCCCTTTTAATCCCTATCAAAAATCAGATCTTCGAGTTTTGGACTCGATTTCGGAGGTAGATCTTTACCTCATTGCTCCCTGCTTTACTAGCATGCCAGAAATTTTGGGCGAAGTGTTCTGCAGCATGGTCGGAGTAAGGGTGTTTTACACATCCCCTTGGCCCTCCCCACCCCCATGTTATGTCAACTTGGTTCTGTGATGGATATTAGGTTTTATTTCTTATTGTTGTGTGTTTTCAAGTCTATGTTGTTGTGGAATTGGGCCTCCACTGTTTGTATTGGGCCGTTGGTTGGCTTTATAAATTTTAAATTTAATGAAGTTAAGCTCTTCTCCAAAAAGAAAATTCTTAATGAAATTCACTATTATTTTTGTTAAAAAAAAAAGGAGCTCTTTCTTTACCGAGACAATCAAACACTTCAAACCAAAAAGAAAAAAATGGGGCCACCGAATACGAAAAAGTTCAACTTTGAGCAACTTCCCGTTTCCTGACCAAACGACTTAACGTGACGGAATCCTTATGTTACAAAGTAAATTGGGGGCCCAGCTGCTCTCGAGCTCCTCGCCGGCGCTCTCGAAGCTGAAAACCCCGAAACTCTGTCTTCTCCGGCCAATTTTCCGGCTCAACCTTCAAACCGGTGAGTCTCCTTTATCTCCGGTCAGCAAAGCTAGTCATTCCCTCGGTGCAAACTACTTTCTCTTCTGTGTTGAATTGGCATTTTTTCTTGTTAATTTTATAGCTTAATTTCAATTAACCAAAATTAACTCAAGATTATAGCTCAAATATCGTCATATATCAGATCTCTGTGAAAATCGAAAATTGAAAATCTTAATTTTCTGCTGTTTGCTTTGATTGTATTGTCTGCCGTAGGGATATAAGATGTGCCGTCACAATTCTTATGCGCATTTGCCGGTAGAGGAGGCGGTTGCGATCGACGAGAGTCTTTTGATATATTGCAAGCCGGTTGAGCTCTACAACATTCTTCGCCCTCGTGCTTTACACAATGTATGTTCACACTCATGCATTTTGTTCTGTTTCTACTTCTTTTGTATAATCATGTTATATGTTAATTTTCCGTCATAATTGCGAGTTCCTACGCGATATTCCAAAGATCGTGGTTATCAAGGTTTAATCAGGAGTGCAGATTCAAATATGATTGCACTTGTAATGATCCTCATTGGCAATTTTGGTAAAATGGCGACAAATTTAATACAATCTTGGACCCGTTCGATGTTTTGGCATAGTTTGGTGTATTATGGTTATAAGAACAAGGGAATGTTAATCCAATGTGTTTATTTGCAATCATATTACTCATGTAATGTTGAGCTCTATGCTGTTCGCTTTGTGTGCCATATGTGTGGGTGGTTATGAGGTCTTGGTGTACTCTTTGTAAAAACGTACAACATATGTTTCTGTATTCTAATCAAGGCTTTTCTATGTTGTAGCCATTATTTCTTCGCAGATGTTTGCATTACAAAATCCAAGCAAGGCGTAGAAAGAGGTACTAATCTATCTATAAGTACACACAGTCAGGCATATGGAAGTATGTTTATGCATGAAGTTTTGTTTAGTTCTTGTTTCCATTGCCTTCAATGATTTTATTTCAAAACGATTTTTTTAATTCTATGAAGACTACAGATGTAGAGTTTTGATATGTGGTAGTCCACCTGAAATCGTTCCGTTCGGTATAGTCTCATAGTTTGTCAAGGCACACACACATGCTTCCTCGAGCACATTATTTTTTCTGCTGCGAGGACTTCAAGAAGACATTATGTTGCTTACTTTGAGAGGGCAATTTGTATAATTTTCAGCATGTTATTTTGTAGGTCCAGGGCTGCGATTGTTATATTCAACTACAGGGACTACAACAACACTTTATGTAAAACTGAAGGTATCATCAATGTCTTTGTCCTCAGAAGTGTAATTCTTTTCTATTACAGTAGTTACAATGGTTATTTGTATCTGAAGTTTCAACCATACTTGTTAATTAATTCATCAAAAAACCGTTTTTCCTGTAGAAACAAATTTCTGCAAGTTTATTGTTGTTTCTGATGTCTCTGGATTTATTTAGTACTTTTTTTTTCTTGTCCTTTAGGAGGGTTTCTCTCAAATTTCTTCTTTTTATTTATTCCGTTTCTGCTGGCCCCACCCCCATCTTTTAACTCATGAAGCCCTACTTGGCACGACTTGATTCTTGTATAATGACAATTTAAGGTGTAAAGCTTGATTAAAAAGGGAAATGGGTGTCCTAGGATACTGTTTCTCTCTCTTTAAAATTTTCCCCTTGTCAGAGTAAATGCATTATTTAGTTTCTTATTTAAAATGGTTTGGTTGGCTGCCTGGTGGTATGGGCTCCTAAGAAAAATATATGTGATCTGGTTTTTTTCCACTTTTTAGGATTAACATTGAGACAACTGCTTAAGTTTCTGGTAAATCATATTTTTGTTTATAGGAACTTCATTTTCATCGGCAATGAAGCTTTTAATGTTGAACATTCAGTTACTGAAACTCATATGTACCTTTTTTTTTGACATTCAGTTACTGAGGACTTCTCCTGTCCCTTTTGCTTGATGCAATGTGCAAGCTTCAAGGTACGAGCCAGTATGGATATTGCTTTCAATGTTGTCCCATTTATGTTTGATTAAAATTAGTATAATAGTAGAAAAACGAAGTTTCCCTTAGTAAGGGATAGAAAGGAGAATTACTCCCCATTAGGAATACCTTATCTTGTATTTTGAAAATTGCATAAAACCTATAAAGTATTTTCAGTATCTGCAGAAAGATTGGGTTGAAATAATCTAAACATATATGTTTTCATATAAAATATCGTGGGAAATACTGATCTAATATGGAACTCTTAGTTATGTCCATATCAGTGATTAACTTTTCTTACATATTCCACTGTACACACATGCTTCGGATTTGTTTAATCCTGAGAAACTTAACCTTTAATTATTCAATCTTTTATAGTGTCTTTTCAGTGTTCATTTGCAAAATGGAATCGCCAGTTGTTTATAATTTTAGAGATTTTTTTTTAGGCTGAATTATTTGTGATATGATGTCAGCATACCCGCATTTGGCTAGAGTTTCAGTTTTTATTCATAATCTGTATATTTCTCTCCTGGAAAAACCTAATTTATTTATTGAACCATAATATTGAAGGTTATTGTTCTTCTGTTAAGTGAGCTGTTTCCATGATTTTTTGTTTGTTTTTAGTTTCAACATTTTATATGGTTTACTACTGTACACTGATTTAGCTTGTTGCTGAAGTAAACCTTCATGTTTTCTTGTAGGGTCTGCGTTATCACTTGTGCTCTTCACATGACTTATTCAACTTTGAGTTTTGGGTTGGTGATTGAGTATATGTAGTCACTTTCTGCTTATTCTTAAGAGGCTGTTGAAGAAGCATTTATTTTGTAGGTAACTGGAGAGTATCAGGCAGTCAACGTTTCCGTGAAAGTTGACATATTGAGATCTGAGGTCAGAATTGTTTTCATCATGAAGTATGTGGATCTTTTTTGTGCTAGTTCAAAATATTTGCTGCCATTAGGGTTCATATGTTGAACAAAAGAAACTCATAGGCACTCCTGTACTGGCTTGTGTTTCCTTATGATTTTTTAACATGCATGAACAAGTTTTATGCCCCAATCATATCTGGTTACATTTTTTATATACAGACAGTAGCAGATGGAGTAGTTCCACAACTTCAAACATTCTTCTTCTGGTCGGTTTAAATTTCTTGGTACAACTTAAAGCTACTGGTTATTATCCCATTTGTTCTCTTAAAAGAATTCAGAGAGTTGAGTAGGCGAAATAACTTTTTTGTGCAGTTCAAGGTCAAGAAAACATAGGCCAAAGAACCATGGTCAACTTGAAAACCACGTTCATATACAATTCTTGGAGTTAGACTCACCTAGCCTTGCCAATGGAGGGGCACAGGAGGGACATTTGGAGAATGGTGATGGTAAATTTTCCCTTCATACTCCGTTGGGTTGATCATTTTCAGGTAGTGAAAAATAAAAGCAAACTCAAGACAACGAGATGACAAATTCCATCATATCCTGTTAATGTGCAGAGATGTATCACCCTTGGCACATTCGGAGTACCTGTAGTCTCTATCAAGATTGCTTTAGAGAAATTTTAATTTCTTAATCCTCTTTTGTTTTGGGTAGTGGTTTAGAGTGTTTCTGCCCTTCTCTTGCTCACAACTGAGCTAATGCATAAGGTCTCTATATAATGGTATGATGCTCATGTTGCATGTCTTATTGTTGTTCACAACTCCAACATTGTATTATGGCATTTCTTTCATCCTATTTTCTTATACATTTTTCCCTTCTTACCCAGGAAATAGCTGGTCAGGTTGGTTTGCCCTTTTCTTATTTTGTTGACTTCTTTTGTGGTATATAGTAACTCCAATTTTGCTGTTATATCAGTCGATGGCTGTCTTTGCAACTCAGATCTCTAATATATAACATATAGAATTGGTTTGAAGTTAGTATTAACTAAGCACTTGTTTATTGGTTGAACAAGTTCAGTTACATACTTTGATTCGACTGTTCACTGTTCCACCAAGTTCAGTTTAAGTTAGATAATAGTGACTGTTGGATGACAAATCCCAGCTCAAATTCAGTTGAGAGTCTGATATTATGATTGAGTGTCAATCGGGTTGAATGTGGGTTACTTTTAAATCCAAGCCATGCTTAGTTTAATAATAGCTTCCCTTGGACCAAAAGTGGTATTTAAATGAAATGTCTAATCATATTAATTATTTAAAAAAAAAAAAAAAAACAAAAAACAAAACATGTGATTGTGCAGCACATTTTACAGATGTGACTGTTTTAAATTTTTTGTCTTGGGGATTCAACTGAAGATTGATTTGACTTACTCAATTTTTGTCTTGGGGATTCAACTGAGATTTAACTGTATTCTTTGGATTTTCTATCCTGTGAAGTTGTGAAGGCTCCCAATCTGCTCCGCAGTGGAAAAGGTTCCCAAAATGGAAGGCATAGACATGAAAACTGCGGTCATGATCATCCTAGTTCTATAGAATGTATAGAATGTGCTACCTCAATTTCCAATGGTCCTGGTGCTACAATTTCCATTGCTCAATCTTCTCCGGACCTTGATTGTGTTAAATTGCTATCTGGAAGTGATTATGCACCACCAACTAAAACAAGGAAGTTAACTGCAGAGCGTTCAGAGCCAAGAAAGTATGTTAACCTATGTTATGGTTTCTCTCCATTGTTTTTCAGATGCTTCCGTTGATTTTCCTTATAAGAATTACTTGATTAATGTTTTTCTCATTGTCAATACTATCAGTCTGTGTACTTCACTTTTGGATGTGTTTTTAGAGTATCAAAAGCAGAGACTCGTGTCCCCGCCGTTTTTGAAATTGGTATCCTTATTTGAAGTGTCCATAATTGAGGCTGTGAATTTATTTTGACACTTCTCACAGTTCTTGAATTTTTGTATGCCAGCCGTATGCTCCTGCAGAAACGACAGTTCTTTCACTCTCATAGAGTTCAGGTAGTAATTGATTTCTAAACCCGATAGCAGTTCCAAATTTTGTTTCTCCATCAATTTGCATTTTTTGTAGGCTTAATTTTTCTTTTACTTCTTACATGCCATAAGCTGCTGTCAACTCAGATCGTTTATTTTGCAACAGTTTAAAACTTATACTGTTAATGAGCTGTAATAATCCTTTTTTTTTTTTTTTTTTAAACAATTATAGAGTAATTTTTTCATTATCTATCCCGTATTTCTTACATTACTTAGTTTGCTTATGATTTGTCTGATGGATTTCTATCTTTATTTATAAACGCATTATTTTCAGTAATTATCATGGACTCCTTGCATGTATTTCTTTTTTGGTGTTGAGCAGTCGGCTTTGTGGGTTTTGTGCTTTCAAAGAATGAATTTGCGCCTTTTTTTAGCCCCTGGGAAGTAGCACTGCAGTTGTAGTTTATTTATGCAACAGTGGATGTATTTTCTATTTTCTAATGAGTGACCAAATTGGGTTATTGTTACGATGTGTAACTGAGAGGGACCCATTCTTATAAAATTTATGTTGAAGGCTTTTGGATAGAGAATTATGTGCAAGGGACCTTGATGGAGGAGCCAAGTTAAATTCAATAAATTAGAGTCTTTCAACTTTCTTATGTAATACATGCAGATTAGTCTGCAAGTTCTTTCTACTTTCTTATGTTACAATGTTAAAGGATTAGGTGTCATAGATTAGTCTTTAGAATTCCTGAGTAGTATATTAATGTGGATCTTTCCAGATTCATATACCAATTAGACTATAAAAAGGGCTACTTTGTATGCTTTAAAGAAGTGTTAAGTGAGAAGAAATTCTGGATTTCCTGCTTCTGTGTGAAGAAATTCTTGATTTCCTGCTTGTGTGTGAGACACAACCACCTGCAGTAATTCCAAGGCACCTTTGGTGTGGTGCTGAAATTTTCTATTGGAGTGATTCCAAGTTCCAATACACCTTTGGCATGAAGCCAAAGGCTGGAGTGACTCTGGTTCCCTTCTATGTTCCTATCTATTTCAACTTTCCTACATCAGACCTCTTCAATATAAAACGTTCGTGATTGAGCATTTAGATAGCAAACATGATTGCTTTTTATGCTCTGATTGTGAAAATTTTTATTGTCTTGTACATGCATTCTGCCATAGTTATTTAAAAACACAGTTTATTGTAACTGCTGGTGTTTCGACAGCTTCATTACATTTCATTTTATGCATTTGCCTTACTATGTCTTTGAAATATTTAATCAAAGATATTTTACTTGTTATATGCAGTTATGTTGAATAGATTCCTAAGAGCTGATTCATCAAAACAATAAACTTATCTGGATGAATATTTCTTTTTATGTGAAGCCTATGGAGTTAGAGCAAGTATTATCAGATCGGGATAGCGAAGATGAAGTTGATGAAGACATTGCAGACCTTGATGATCGGAGGGTATGCTTAATGATTCTCCTAGATTGAATTTTCTTATTGTACATCGATTCATGTTGCACAAGATTAAAAATTCTACTTGCATTGAATTTTGTCTTTGTACTACTAAAACCCTGTGGATGACTGCAGTTTAGTTCTTTCTTGGCTCAATTATAACTCATTGGATCTAGTTTGTTTGGCCTTCCCTAGTTTTTGTTTGAAACTAGATGTTTTAATTATCCGACTTGCTAAGAATATAAAGATCCATCCGCAAGTATTATAAACGTTTGATCACATTATCTGAAAACTTAGGCTTCTCCTTGCATAGTCAATTGGTTTTGGGTTGGATGCTCCAACCATAACTTTGTTGGAAGTACAGTAATAAATGTGTGTGGTTCAATTTTTCTACACGTGCTCTATGTCATGTGATATAATTGATCCATGTGTTGAAGGGGCCTGTTAGGAAATAATAATCACACATCGGGTGCACTATTAAAGCTAGCATTACAAACATAAGAATAGGGTCTCTCTACACGTAATTGGTTTTGGGTCTAACAGTATTTTCAGAACTAAAAATCTAATAGTACATTATTATGTTGCAGATGCTTGATGATTTTGTAGATGTTACCAAAGATGAAAAGCATCTTATGCATCTTTGGAACTCATTTGTTCAAAAGCAAAGGTTGTCATCTCTTGCTGCTTTCGGCTTTCTGATATTGTTCAAACTTTATTTTCTTGTTCTTTTTCTATTATCCTGTTACTTCTGGTTTATATGTGATGTTGATACAAAAAAATGGTGGCATCTTAACTTCACGTCAGTTTTCGGATTTCCTGTAATGACAAAGATGCATTATCAATGATGTAGCGTGATAGCAGATGGTCATGCTGCCTGGGCATGCGAGGCATTCTCAAGACTTCGTGCACCTGAGCTAAACTCGTCCCCCGCTCTTTTCTGGTACTGCTGTTGCATTAGTTTTCCCTAATTCCACAATTAATGGTACAATTAAGAAAACATAATTCCCAAGATAATCCAACTTTTCGAAAGTAGCAGCACTGAAGCAGAGGGGTCAGTGATATTTGGAAGGATGGCTATTTCCTGCATATCATTCTTTAAACGTATTTTACTCGGTTGCATATTCCAACTTTTATCTTTTTGGTACTGATTGATGCGTGTTTTTATCGTTCATTGGATAATTGTGTGAAATTTAACAAGTGCTCATTAACTCAGGTGTTGGAGGTTATTCATGATCAAACTTTGGAATCACGGTCTTCTTGATGCATGCATACTGAATAGTTGCAACGTCATTCTTGACGAGTACAAACACAAGGGATCAGAATCATCGGATGCCATGAGAAGTTAAAGAAAAGGCGATGGCTCAGCCCTATATGGTACATAGTGAGATGGAGAATGCTAATCATGCTACATTTAATGTTCTTTTTCCCATTGTTTATCTTCTTTTTAAATTTTTGTAACGACATATGGACCAGAAACAGAACTAATCACGTTTCTTCATGGGAGACTCGGTTTCAGACTCCAATATTAATATAACTTACTATGATCTTGTTACGTATGATATCGTCTTCCGTCTTTCTCCTGGACATTTTCTGTTTTGTGTTGATTTATTTTAGTTTTTGTGAGTTCTGTTGCTGTACTTTGTGTTTAAGGCTTTGCCCTGTTTTTGGTGATTATGCTCATTTAATTACGAAGCGACTACAAATTTCAAGTTCGAGTTCCCTACTAAACTAATTAGAAAGAGAATGAAATCTGTTCAAATGTTAAAAAGGACAGTCTTAGTGACTGGATGCTGTAGAGAAAATGTCTCGAGCCAATG
Organism: Pyrus x bretschneideri; assembly: GCF_019419815.1. Classification (NCBI taxonomy): domain Eukaryota; kingdom Viridiplantae; phylum Streptophyta; class Magnoliopsida; order Rosales; family Rosaceae; genus Pyrus; species Pyrus x bretschneideri. The sequence goes on from NW_025999657.1 coordinate 2,272,735, forward strand.
TCAGAGTACCAGGTGCATGGTACTAAGATAGTCATATCATTCTCCCGAGTAAAGCTCCAAGGACGGGCCTCCGACGAAAGTGTATGTTCCATTGTGCCATTTTCTCCAACCTCGACTGTTTATGACATTCGTTTTCAGACTTGTTCCCTGTTGTAGGTCAACCTCTCTCAGCTTCCCAAACAAAATGAAACACCCTATTCATTTGAATGCAATTTTTTCTCTAGCCTGGTAGCCCCAAGGAACGTCACTGTTCTGCAGCCGGAGACTAATTCGTCCCAAATGGGTGAACCCATGAAAATCCGAATTTGTCAGTCCACATTTCAATCGCTTCGGCAGCCGATGGAATGACAAGGGGAGGCGATATTCACACACCCTTTTTAGCTTCTTACACACCCCTCTTTATTTTTGGTCATCGGATTGAATACATCAAATGGAAACAACAGACAAGGTTATCGTTTTTCTTATTTGAGTAAAGAAGAGTTATCGAAAGTGTTGTAAACCACTAAGCAACATGTGAAGATATTTTTATAGATTAACTTATGAAACAACTTACAGATTCAATGGCGACGAGTAGCTTCGGGAACAACCCTTTTTTCCTGTAACTCTCTTGGGTTGCAACGAAGGGCATCTCTGCCATCCTTGTTCCGTGTATCCTATACAAGCATGAGGTGATCATAAGCAAGTAAAAAAGGATGCTCTTAGTTAATCATGTAATATTGTAACAGTCCTTCTACAGTGCGGTTAAATGCACTTTCAGTCAATCATCAACGACATATAGGCAATTATAAGTTTGCAGTGTCAAAACTATTGTAGACACATCGACAACATGTTTGCATTTGGGAAATTTTTTCTTATTTAACTGCATGGAAATTTCAATATTGTAATATATATGTGCATGCTTATGACAGACGCATGAACATATATAGTAGCGTACTTATGGTTGCCGCGGAGATAACTTCATCATCCTTCTCCAGGACAGCAGTATAAAAACCTCTGAAATTTATCCGGGTCAAATTTGATCTGAAAAAGAAATAAGGATGGTTGTCCATGAAAATAAAATGAGGTTAATTCATGGTAAGTGACTAATAATGGCTATGAAGTTCGGTGCTTACGTACCCCCGACTGTATACGATGCTCTCAAGAACATTTATGCCCGATGGTCTGTCTATGATGGTCTCAAAACATTGGTCCATCATGCCCCATGTCACTGAAATCTTAGAATTGCATTCTTCTTTCTTATGTAAATCTTCAAGAGTTTCGTTCGAGCTTCTATCTCTGTGTTGGAGAAGTGTCCAAGAATATCCGTCGTCTAAGTCATTCTTTCTCCCGACCATCTTCTCCAATTCCTCAACAATCTTGTACAAAAGTTTTGTCAGAACTTTTGCACCACAAGAAGTTGACAAATTGAACAAATTTAAGAGAGAATATTAAGGAGGGTTTCAAGATAAAAATAATAATTCTACATAACTCTCGGCACCCTTCACTACAGAGTGATGAAGTAGATATGTCCAAGTCTAATCCATGTTAACAAATCAAATGATCTACACACAACACAAGTTAGATGAGCTAGCCGCTTCAGGAAAGAGCTGAAATTTGCAACAAAACCGACTCCTAAGAATGAAGAAACATACATTTTTTCTCACATAAGAACATATGAGGAGGTTCTCATCATCAAGAATTCCACAGTATTTGCAGACATTGACACAATTTGGACAGTGCTAACTCTGCAATTGGACAGTTGATAGGAAGCAAACAAGTTATTCTTGTATAAAGGAATATGGTCTGAAAATTCAAATGATTGAAATAAAACAGACGCAAAATCGTCTCACCGTCAATTGCAAGCGTGTACGGTGAAAAGTGGACAGACATTTCTCACAGTAAAGCAATAATTCTCCAAAAAGGAGGAGTAGGGCATTCAAAATATGAAGAAGAAACCAATGACATAAACGGAAGGGTGTATACTCTTGATTGAATATATATAGCAGATTTTTTCTCTCGATATGTAAGCTAAAACATGAAGAAACCAACAAGTAAACACAAGAGAATATACTCTTGATTGAAGAGCAGAATCTCTCTCAATACCTAAGTTCACACAAGAAGCAAGTTAACATATAAAGAAATCATGTGATGTAAAAATAAGGACAAGGGTGTACACTCACAATTGACAAGCTGATTTTGTCTCAATACTAAGCGCAAGGGGATATACTTCAGATTGAAGAGTTGATTCTCAATAGGTAAGCTAACATATGAAGAAATCAAGTATCATAAACACAAGAAGATATATCCTCAATCTTAAGAGCAAATTTGCTCTCAACACGTAAACTATTAGTACATAAAGAAATATAAACACAAATATATACTTCTGATTGAACGATTGAATGGCAAATTCTCTCTGAATATTTGACCTATATAAATGGAGAAAGAAGGTGCTAGTGGCAGAAACTTTGATAAAGTGGGCAAATAGTATGGCAACATGACGTGCGGCTTTGCAAAACAAGATGCAATCGTGAACTTGCTATAATGCCACAAAAGTCAATTTCTCTTCTTTCTTTCTTTCTTTTTTTATTTGGTTTTGTAGGTTTGTAGCATGAAAGGTCAAAATCCTTTAGTTATTTTACAAATTGGGTGGACCGATGGAGACCAAAAGAGGGTTAGATTTTGTTGTCTTCAAAAAATGTAATGTTGATTTTATTTACAGCATGAAAAGTCCAATCCCAACAAATCCAGCAAGCGCAGTCATTTTTGTCTTTGGATTTTCGGGGCGGCTGGAAGTCATTAAATTGAAATTGGTACCGCAGCCCTGCCTCTATCTGGCACTCTAGAAGGGATTTGCGACCTGCCACATGCAGAATGTGTGCATAAGGGCTCTTCAAATTACTTCCAGCATAAACCTTAAAATCCCATACAGTGAAAACCTTGTCGCGGCATTGGCAATAACTACCAGCCCTTGTTATTTTCCCACCTGAGACTGTTTCCTATAAAGGACAGTATCCCATTCCCTAGTCTTTTCTCTAGGAGTTTGAGACCCTCTTGTCTTATATTGGTCAACAATATTTTTTTACTAGCCTTTATATAGGTTTGTTCCTTCTTTTTAGTAATTAGAACTTGGATCATTTGGAAATAGATTGAAGGCTTGGGCCTTATGGTTATGTGGATTAAGCTTGAATATAATATAGCCTAAATACAATTAATATTAATTAATCAGATTCATTAATTTTATTTTTTGGATTAAGTTTTTTAATTAATTTATTAACTAAAAGACGTTTCTATTAGAAAGAGTTGTACGTTTTGATTAAAAGACACATCTATTAGAAAGAGTTGTACGTTTTGATTAAAAGACACAACTATTAGAAAGAGTTGTGTACTTTCAAATGCATTGAATAGGTATTTGAAAGGGTGTGAAACAGCCTATATATTTGCAATCACAGTATCCAAGCAAGAATCATCTTTTCTTCCTCCTTATCTTCCGTACAAAATTTCCAGAGAGTAAACACACAAAGCAATTCGCTAGAGTTCTATAATCCAGTGCGGGTTGTAGAATTAGATCCATACAAATACCTTACAACAACCAATTACCATATGTCAATTGATCGCTACATGTGCACTATAGTTATTACTCCCCCCTTAAACTAAGCGTGGTACTACCGAGCTTAGTTTGCTGCAATGGTGTTAGAGGTCCTAAACCAAGGTGTCTGCAATGCTTGAGAAACACTGGACTTTGTAGACCTTTGGTAAAGACATCTGCGACTTGACCTTCTGTTGGAATGTAATGCACACTTATATCTTCCTTTTATACTTTTTCTTGAACGAAGTGGTAATCCGTGTCAAGATGTTTAATCTTGGAATGGAACACAAGATTGGAACTTAATGCAGAAGCTGATAGATTGTCACAATGAATTGAAGGTGGTTTTGATAAGAACTTATGAATGTCTTTGAACATATATCGGATCCAAAACACATTAGCTTCACAATGAGCTAATGCTTTGTATTCAACTTTTGTTGAACTTCTCGGGACAGTTGGTTGCTTCTTTGATTGCCATGAGATTTGATTGGATCCTAGATATACTACAAAACCTAAAATAGACCTTCCAATGTTGATATTTGTTACCTAATCAGAGTCTGAATAGGCAGTAACTTGAAATTCTGGGCTCTTTGTATAGTGTAACCCCTAGTTGATGATCCTTTGTACATACCTAAGTATTCTTTTCACTAAGTGAAAGTGAGCATTTTGTGGGTTGAGTCATATATTGACACACCATATTGACAAAGTGGCCAAGATCTAGTCTTGTAAAAGTAAGGTATTGGAGAGCTCCCACAATACTCCTATAGTAACTTAGATCAGATAATAGACTTCCTTCATCTACAAGTATCTGAGTGTGAGGTTTGGATGGAGTTGATGTTGGCTTGCAGGTTTCCATACTAGCTTTCCTTAATAAGTCTTTAGCATACTTTGACTGATGTATGAACAAAGATCCGTCAACATTGTTTTGAACATGTAAACCAAGAAAATAAGTGAGTTGTCCCATGTCCCTAAGATCAAACACATCTACTAGGTTATTAATCACTTCCTGAATTTTAGTTGGACTTGACCCAGTGAGAATTATATCATCAACATAGAGCAAAAGTAGAATAATATCACCATTATCATTTTTAACAAACAAGCTTGTGTCTGAAAGTGATGCTTGAAAACCAAGAGTTGGAAGATAACTAGTGAACTTTGAATTCCATGCCCTTGGGGCTTGTTTCAACCCATAAAGTGACTTTACCAACCTGCAAACATGAGTTGGTTGTTCAGGATCCACAAATCCTTGAGGCTTCTTCATATAAACTTTTTCCTTAAGGTCCCCTTGTAAAAATGCATTCTTAATGTCATGTTGTCTTAAAGACCAACTAAACTATGCTGCCAATGCAAGTATAAGTCGAACTGTGGTATGTTTGACCACTAGACTAAATGTGTCAGAATAATCAAGACCTTGTTCCTGAATACACCCATGTGCAACCAATCGAGCTTTAAATCTTGATTTAGAACCATATAGGTTCTTTTTAACCTTATAAACCCACTTACTCCCAATGACAGTTCTATTAGATGGAGGTGGTACCAAAAGTCATGTGCCTTGTGCTTTTAAAGCATTGAATTCCTCCTGCATAGCTATTTGTCATTCAACTTTATTGGAATCACATTTGAAGGTTTTAGGCTTTTCTACATCAGTTATATCAGCCAAGAAGAAAAAACAGCATAAGATTGATCCAATACTTGATTATCAGAAAATGTATCCACAGTTGCAATGATGATAGCTCAGGTAGTAATACCACAAAGCTAGCATAATTTTTCCTTGTAATTGCACTTGTTTGTAGTCTAGTTTGCATACCATGATTTCTCAACCCAGAATGAACTGAACTAGTATTACAAGGAGAAGTAGAGAATGGAAAAACTACTTGTAACTGTGCAAGATCTAGGATATAGAGCAAGGGAGTTATATTATTTGGAGTGGAAAGAGTATAGCCAAAAGATGATGTGGAGTCTTAAGTTTGAGAACCAAATGTTGATGATCTGTCATGAACCTGAGAGCTTGATGTTGATGAATTGTCAAAACCCTAAAGGCAATATTGATGTTGATCATTTACCCCAGATAGATGTGAGCCAGATTTATTTGAACCAAAAATTTCTAATGGTGCAGATGAAGGTATTATAGAGTTAGATAAAGGAACTGGGTGATCTACATGTTTTGTGTTCAATTGGCCTTGTGAAATTGGAATTGTAGCAAGAATTTGTGGGGAATGCTAAGGTTCTTAACTACTTGATACCGTCACAAATTGTGATTTACACAGTTTACCAGGGAAGCTAGATTCATCAAATACCACATGTCTAGAAATAATACATTTCCTAATGTGTATGTTGAAGTAGATAACACCTTTATACGCCATTGACTATCCCAGAAAAATACACATCAGACATAGGTTGTAGCGTATTTGCATTATAGGGTCTAAACCAAGAAAAGACTGCAGAACCAAAAATCTTCAAAGATTGCAATTCCAGAGCTTTTTTTATACATCAACAGATAAGGATAACTCATTGAAAGTGTTTTGCAAGGCATCTTATTGATCAAGAACACTGAATATGCACAAGAAAAATACTAAAATTCAGATGACAAACTAGCAACATTAAGCAAGGTGATTGCAGTTTCAACTACGTGTCTGTGTTTTTTCTCTACCAATCCATTCTGTTGTGTAGTGTAGGGGCATGAGATTAACTGAATAACACCTTTTCTTGCAAGAAAAAAGTAAAGCTTTTACTAATATACTTCCCTCCTCCATCTGTTTGCAAAGACTTAATATGTATCCCAAACTGTGTAAGAACAAAATTATAGAATCTCACAAAAACTACAAATACATTTGATTTATTGCTCATGGAAAAAATCTACACATATCTGGTATATTCATCAATCAATGTTACATAGTATCTATATCCCTCTAATGATCTCAAAGGAGCAGGACCCCAAATATTAATGTGTACTTTTTCAAATGGAGATGTACATTTAGCTAATCTAGATAGAAATGGGACTCCAGACATCTTTCCTTGGATACATGAAATACAAGCACTATCTTTGTTTTCTATACAAGGTGTCACACTAGATTGTTGTAACATTGATGACAAAATTTCAGGAGAAGGGTGCCCTAACCTCTAGTGCTAGAAATCCGACTTTATTACTTTGCCTACATAAGATGCTGGATTACTTGTAGTACACTTCAACCCTTTTGTATGCTTGATCACTGGAATCTGAAACAATTTTTCAGCTTACTCTTTCCTTAATACACTATTTCCCTTGTCTTCTTGTCCTGCACAAAAAATTCAGACTCATCACATATAAACCAAATTTTATTGTCAGCACAAAGTTGCTTCACAGATAATAAACTACTAGCAATATGTGGGACATGTAAAACTTTATTCAAAACAAGAGAATAAGTGTTGGTTTGTAATGTAGTGTAACCAATATTTTGTATTGGTAAACCTGTACCATTTCCTATTGTTATCTTCTCAGAGCCCTCAAATGGTGTTACTTGAGACAAAGAACTGATGTCAGCAATCATATGATGGGATGCAGCAAAATCAACAATCCAAGAGTCTTGAGGAATGACTTGTGTAGTTTGTTGAGCATTCATAGCAATCAATGATGAAGGTGGAGGCTGACATTGAAAAGAGTAGTTACTTCTTTGATAACAATCAAGAGTTGAGTGCCCCCTTTTTCCACAATTCTGGCATTCAACAATAAAACTAGTAGTTGAAGAAGTGTTGTTCTTGCGTAACAATTAGTTACAGTATGTCCCATTTTGTTGCAAATTTGACATTCAATTACTGCAATAGTTTGGGTATTAGTATTACCAGACCAAGTGTTATTCCTATTTTATCTTGAACCTCTTGAGTAGTAGTTGGATGAGCTACCAAAGTTGTAGCCTCTCCCCCTAAAGTTATTGTTGTTTATGAAGTTATTTCCCCTATATTGATTTCCATTTGGAGGCCTGGACCCAAACTGAGTTCCCATATGAGACTGTGAACTTGATCCATTCTAATTACTTGAAGTTCCAACAAATCCAAAGCCATAAGATTCACTAAGAAATTGATTAGATGAAGGGAAATATGGTACAAGAAGCCAGTGTTCTAAAAATTGGTCTAGGCGTTGGGTGGAGACCAACCGCCGTGATTAACTCGTAATAGGTTGCAAAATCGAATAAAGTATTAGACGGACGTTGGGTGGGATTAGACGGGTATAGGTGGAACTATGCAAGTCTGTGCGGGGCTGGACGGGGCTGGGCGAAGTCTAGTCGGCCGTATTTGAAGACGCCAGAACCAGGAAAAATTTCGAATCTGGAAAAGTTATGTTGTAGAGTCGTGAGGAAGAAGATGTGTGAGATCCTGTATTTCAGATATATATATATATATATATATATATATATTGTATTTAAAGAGTTTTTAAGAATTTCCCTTTAGTACATTACGTATATTTATGTGTGTGTTATTTGAAAGAAGATGATTTTTAGATATAGATGTTTTTGTTGAGTTCTTTGTATATTTATGTAGTATAATATTGTATTAGTATCCACGTGGTGACAATGTTTGAAAGGATGAATGAAGTAATTGCACAGCTACTTGGAGAACCCTCCAATCTAGCAAGAGCTAGCATACAATGAGACAACATATAAATTATTTATTAAATATTCTTAGTTAGTCGGCAACTTGTTCGTCATTATCCTACAACCCAACCAACTGAAGCTATGTATACATAGAGAGAGAACTTCAGTACTAAAACGGGAAGGAGACAAGAAAGAAGAAATAGAGAGAGAGAGAGAGAGAGAGAGATAGGAGGAGCTACAGAAGAAACCGAGAGAGAGAGAGAGCTACACAAACAGAGAAAGTTGCCATGGGTATTTGATAGAGATCGGAGAAAATAGAGTAGAAGTAGCAAGAAGTTTATATATGTATAAGAGAAAGGAATAAGAAGCTGCAAACTGAGAGATGGCTTGTGGTGTTAACCAATAGCATGTTATGTATGGAGAAATGAATGTGGAAAATAAGAAGAGAACATCGAATTTCACAAGGTATGACCGACAAGGAGGTAAGTTGTAGTATGACTAGCTTTGGAATCCAAGAGGGGAAATATGGCAAACCTTTACGGAAATTTATTTTATTAAATTTCGTGATGTGTTATAATATTCTTGATCTTTTTGGTTAATTAATGTGGTTGGATATTAATTGGCTAACTGCTTTAGTCAAGTGTTTACTTGTTATTGGTTATGGAATTATTGCTGGAATGCTATTCGTTGAGAATATATTGTGATACATGTGAAAAATGAAATGATATTATTTGCATCACTCATGTTGTGAGATGTGGTTGGAACTTTAGTGTTGAGATTGGAATTCGGGAAATGAGGGTAGTTGGAAAGGATCTTTTGTATAGTTGAATCTATTCATTGTGAAACCAGTTCCAGGCGAGTTCGGTGTGTACATTAGAATAGGATATCGGTGGGATAATTGTCGATGTGGGTGATTTGGGGTAGAGATCAATGAATTAGATAAGATGACTAACAAAAGGGGTTTATGAACTTGGGATGTCTTATGGGGGTTAGTTTGTATAATAGAATATTCGAACCACCACTGCAGTGGTAAAATGCATGGTATGGGACGTGCAGGTCTGCGTATTTTATTATATAAATTAATGGGTGTAGCTAAAGAGGTTGGATTGCATACATGCATTTTTATCATTTATGATTTTATATTTGGCTATATGATTTCATGACACTTAATTTAATATTGTCAATTTACTGTGATAAGGTTATGTCCCTATTGAGCTATTGAAGCTCATCCCTCTATTGTTATGCAGGTTTATGAACTCGACATTGAAGAAGGTAAGCAGGTTGAGATCGAATTAGATTGGAGTAGAGAAAGTTTATTCATCTATTTACTGTAGGTTGTATAGAATTTTTGATTTGTTTAAGATCATGAATTATTTTTATAAGAGGAATTTATTTTCCAACCCGTTTCAATTTCCTTTTATTTATTGAGCTTTTAACTCATGTTTCGGATTCAGGTTACTGTAGGTTGTATAGAATTCTTGATTTGTTTAAGAATCATGAATTATTTTTATAAGAGCAATTTATTTTCCAACCCGTTTCAATTTCCTTTTATTTATTGAGCTTTTATCTCATGTTTTGGATTCATGTTTGAGTTTTTATTACCGACTCCAGGTTCGGGGCGTGACAGAATAGTATCAGAGCATATGTATTAAACACCCTTGCATAAGAACTGTGGGTGAAGATTAACATGAGCCATATAGGTTTGAATTTAGAAGTGTCTATGAGATAGATTTTTGGAAGCAAAGGTTTTGGTTGGCCTCCAGTGACTTGTAGAGTGTATGAAATAGGCTTGAATGTGAAGTTAGTTTTTGCACGTGACCTTGGCAATTGAATTTATATGTAAACCTTTTGTGAAATGAAGTTAAGTTCGTTTGATCTAGCAGTAGAAATGATGGAAGTTAAGCAATGCATGCATATAAATTTAAGATGATTTTTTTCTTCAGGTGAAATGGGTTCATGAGTAACTAAAGGACAAGAGAACTTGGAATGTGGATTTGAGTAAGAAAATTGTGGTCATCCTTACCATGGAAGAAGTAAGAAATAAACTGAGCACGTGGTTGTAATGTTTTTTTCCATTTAGAGAGAGATAGGACTTTTATCATCATTTTCTATAAGTTAGGTTACTGTAATGAAAAAATTGGATAAGTCAGTGCGTATTCAACTCATTTGACTTTTATTGGTGAAGGAAATAAGAAGTATTCAAGTAAATTCTACAAAAGGAATTTCTCGAGAAAATTTGTCAATTAGTTGAGGGATTAGAAACAATCTTAGAGTTAAGAATTGAATGAGACGAGAATTTGGTGCTACATTGAGTTTTGTAATTTATCATGCTATCTTGATTTTGACTAATGGACAAGTAAGAAGGATTTTATGCAAAAAGATTTTATAATAAGTTAGTTTCGTGCGATGTTGGAATGGTTATTTTAGAGATGAAGATGTTACAAACACTTGGATTTTGTTACTCGTGTGATGTAAGGGCAAGTAATTACAAAGGAAATTCAAGTTTGAACAGGTCTATGGACTACTAAGTTGGATAGATGTGGAGTTAGTAGTCATGACATGATTTAGTGGGAGTTGTAAGAAACTAAAGTGTTTTCATTGGAGAATTAGCATACATATGATTATATATTCAGTGAGTATCACTGAACAAATTGCCAGATTTATTCCTAAGATGATACAAAGAATTATGATAACTTTGGATTTGTAATTTTGCAGTTGAGTTATGAATTATTATATAGCTAATACGAGCTCTAGGAGTTAGGCTTGAATTCAGTGTTGGTTCACGATTTTAGAGAATCACTTACAAAATTATTGTTATATACAAACTCATAATTATGAAAGAGAATTAGTGCTTCAATATGAGGATTTGGGTATTTATGTACCGGTCAGAAGAATTTGAGAGTACCTATATTGATGAAGAAGGTATTCTACATGTTTCAGTGTTGAAGAATTCAAACGAAATGTATAAATATGTTGTTGAGACTTTGTATAATGATAATTAGGCTTGAATAAATAGTAGAGATGATGAAAGATACTCTAAGAGGAGGGATGAACTTTGGCTGTTTGGCAGCTAGTTTGATGAAGATATGGCGAGTTTTGGGAATCAAATTAAAATCGAAAAGAGATGCAACTATATTATAATATCGTCCGTACAGAAAGAGAGTAATTTTCAGAGGATAAGCTTCTGTTAATTTTAAGAAGAAAAATAATTGAGGATCTGATGATTTTAAAAGAGAATGAAAACCACAAGTATACACTCTTGGTGATAGATGTATAAAGAAAGAGTGAAAGACAATAGAGAAAGGGAAGGTGGGAATGCCATAATTTAGTGACTTGGAATTTCATAGGATTGAATAGGAGATTGGCCTATTTAAATTTGGACGTGGACTACTACTTGACTGGGGATATAGTTACTAGAATGAGAATTGTGTTGAAGTTGTCTTGTGGTTAGAATTCAAATAGAAGAAAAAGAAATGAGTTGAACGAAAAGTGGAGTTAAGACTTACTACTAAACTAGAGGAAATAAGAGGAACAAATTGATGAGGTTCTTAATATTAGTTAGGTATATGAATTTTATGTGGTCAAAATAAGACTATTAGAGAATTCTTATTGGCTTGACATGTAAAGTCATTGAATTGTTGGAGTTGGAAGATCTTATTTCAGTAGTTTAATTGATATGTACAAGTTTATATGACTAAGGGAAGTATTAGATGATGAAAATGAGAGAAAATGGAAATGACGGATGCCGGAGTGAGCAAAATCGAAGGGATGAGTGTAGAGGCACAATCTGCAATTTTTTTTGCAATTTGCCTCTGCACATGGCTGAATCCAGATTAAAAAGTTCACTTTTGGACGAATTATTTTGCGTGACGAAAAAGGTCTTTGTCGCGCAAACACCCAACGAAAAAAAAGCATTCGTCGCGCAAGTTTACCATTTTTTTATTTTATGTCCTTTACTTTACAATTTATTCTTTTCAACACATTGAACGACGAAGGAATGTATCGTCACGCAATGCATATTTTTTAATCTTTTCTATTTTTGTTTTTTATTTGTATGTATTGTAAAATTTTATTTTATTATAAATCAAAAACTCAAACCTAATTAAACATTAAATTAATTAAAAAAACTAATTTACTATCCCAAATAAAAATTATAATTAATGCAAATATTAATACTCATCCACATAACGTATATTTATTCATTAAATTAAATATGAGGTCCACAAAATCTTTTTTTTTTTTTTATCAACTTCAATCCTCCGCCCACAACACATCGAACTTCCACTGCCGAAAACTCAGCTTGCAAAGCCCATCCACATAAATATGTTGCTTCTCATCAGTTTCATCAACATCCCAATGAACCTACATTAATGCCAGTAACAATAAATTAGTAATTTAAAAAATATTATGTTTTAACAAAAATAATTGTTCATTATTTACCACAAACTTACCGATAACTCTCCCAGCATGGACTTCTTCAACTCCTCAGGGACCTTTTTCCAAGACTCAAACTCAGCAGAACAATCCCTCCACACCAAATTCGCAATTTCATACATAAATTCAGCATATGCCTCAGCCAAATTTTTTCCTTCAAAGCACGGCACTTGCTTTCATCGATACCTCTCTATTCGCACTACAAGTTTTTTTTTTTGCCAAAACCTTCTCCAAAATCGGCCATTCTTTTTTAAACAAAATATTTTTCAAAACTAGGGCTCTAAAACTGTGTTTATATTGCACTAGGACACCTTTGAGCGACGAACATATTCGTTGCGCAAATTTCAAGTTCGTCGCTCAAAATGCGTCATCAATGCGCAATTAATTGGAAGGTTTGAACGCAGATTGATCGTGCTTTGCGCGACAAAAACATGGATTTGCCGCGCAAATATGCCTTACGCGACAAAGTTGGCGTCACTCAATATATTGCGCGATGAATAAAATATTAATTATTTTTAGAATAAATATTTATTCTAAAAACAATTAATACTTTAAATATTTATTCTATAAATAATTAATACCTGAAATATTATTCTATAAATAATTAATACCTTAAATATGTATTCTATATATAATTAATGACTTAATCCATACAATTATTTTCAGCATAAGTACGATATTCATTGAAGATTGTAAACACATATAAACTAAGGATAGGGTGCTTACATTAGGTTTCAATAAAAAAAACGCAACAGGAATTGAAACCTAATTAAGTCCAAATACATAATTGAAACATAATTAAGTTCGAATACATAACTTAAAAAAAACACAGTAAATTTAAATAGTCATACGAAACATAAATTTAAAACTACTATTTGGATGATCCTGGTCCATTCCACAAGACTTCATAACGCCATCGATTGTAACCTCCCTCCAACACATTATCCATCAACTTCATCAACTATTCGTTCATATCATCATCAAGAGTATACTTACACTGTTACACATATATGCAAATAATTAATTCCAACATATAACTAAAAATTTCACAAACTTAATTATTAATCCATCAACAATAATATACTTACTAATACTTCATCCATCACACCCTTCTTCACATTCCTGGGCACATCTTCCCAAGAACGCCACTCAGCAGTGGGATAATTATTCATGATGGCTACAACAATCGTATGCGCAAACTCAAAATGATCCCTTAAATCATGAAGGTTGGCATTGCGTACACTATCATCCTTATTCTTATCCACCATCCTAGTACGAACAAAATTTTGAAGAATAAGGATAAAAGAATTGTGAAGAATCAGGACAGCAAAGCCCATATTTATAGGTAAGTTAGGACCTTTGCACGATGAAGCCTTTGTTGCACAAACACCTGTATTAAATGTGGTATTAATTCCTCGGATTCACGTGCAGTAAATGGTCAAAACTGACAGGAACTTGCCCGATGAATTATTGGTCGTGCAAATGTGACACACCCCGACCGAGATCAGGGCGTGCTGGCCATCACACGAAGGTGACGTAGCCATGTGCGCGTGCGGAAGCTATTAAGAAGGTAATATAAAAGTACTAATAATTAAAAACTAGCTAGCATACAAAGTACTAGTGTTTGTGAGACACAATTCAGAGCAAGTCTACAACAGTCCAAAAGGAAAAGATACGACATAATTACACCCGAAGGTGACCCTACAATGGTGAATGTCTGTCAGAAATGCCGGGACGCCCTCTGGGATAAACCACCGAACTTGCTAGACCACTAGAACCTGGAGGGGCGCAAAAACAAAAGCGTGAGTGGGCAAAAACAAAGTTCTTTGAAAACTCTTTAGCAAAACACATTCTAACCCCTCGCCGTAAAACCTGTATACTTCCCAGAAAATGAACATATATACGTATGTATAGATATGTCAATCATGCTCCAAAATATGCCATTCATGCTCACAATATGCCATTCATGCTCGAGAATATGCCACAACAGAATCTCATAATCAAATATAAATGCTCAAGCGTAATTCACATCAATAATATATAATCTGGCAGCCGGGAGTCACCTAACGTGACCTGTACGGCTGAATCTAGAGCTCCACTCTCAACTCAATAACTGAATCTGCACACAAGTCGGAACCACCTAACGTGGTCTGTACGACAGGCTGGGTGTAATATATATATGTATGCTCTAGTGCTACGATCACGTGAAGCTGTGCGATAAATCGCGGGTCACCTACAAGTCGGAACCACCTATTGTGGTCTGTACGACAGGCTTGCACCTATTTGGATCCAAGGCGAGCATGCGGTGCTGGTGAACATACACGTGAAGGCTGTGCCCTGGCCTCGGGCGGGAGCACTAACACCGGGGGTGCAGATTATGAGCTCTCTAAACATCTCAAACTACCATTGCATAATAAACAGGAATGCATAACCACATGAATACCGCTTACCTGGCACTTACCTGTGCGTCCACAGCACCAAATACACATATATATATATATGTATGCCACTACTAATACATGCAATGATGCGTAAACAACATTTATATGATGCATGGCATAAAACAAATAACCTTTTCTATTTAATTTCTGGGAATTAATATGTATATAGGTATATACGGAAAACAAAAGCCCACTCACTGGTAATTAGAAGGGTCGTAACCCCCCTGCCTTGAGTGTGAACGCTCGTCCTCGGAAAACGAATCACCTAAACGCGACAAAGTTACGAAAACATTAATTTAAAAGCACCTAAGCAACTTCTCGTAATAACTTCTCATACATTGCTCAAATTGGACAATTGAATATACCAACGTGATCTACACAACCTCAGGATCACACCCATATTTTTAGAAAAAATTTTGGACCACGCACGCGCCCCCACGCGCCTGAACAGGCACGGACCTATGCGCCCCCCACGCGCGGCCACGTGCACTGCACACTGACGGTGTCAACAGACGCCGTCAGGAATATTCCGTCAACTAACGGAATATTCTGTTAAATCTAACCAGATTCCGTCACTGCCGTTAGGAATATTCCGTTAGACTTAACGGAATATTCCCCTTTCTTCTCCGGCGAGACGCCGGCGCCGATGACGGCGCCGGAAAACTGGGTAATTTTCAAACTAAGTTTTCTCCTTCGTTTTTCAACCATTTTTCACGATCTTTATACCAAAATGAAGCTTAGGACTAGTAGAATCACGTTGGACTACTTTTACAAGCTAAAACTCACTAGATCATACCTGCAACAACGGTCAAAGTTCGGCCAACTTTACATCCAACGATCGTGACGTCCAAATTCACCCAACGAACCACTCCGAGGCTCCTTGGGACCTCACAAACACATCTACAAGCTTAGAAATTCCAAAAACACACTAGTTTAGGTTTGCATGAACAGTGCAATAATCGGACCTCGTCGAAACGACGTGAAAACATTAGAATTCTTACCTGAAAATGGTACCACTGGACTCCTCTCAGCCTCACGAGCACGAGGGTGGTCTTGGTTCCTTGATTGGTGAAGGTTTGAGTATGTTTGTGTGTATGTCCGTATGTTTGCAGAAGGAAGAAGAAGAAGAACTCGGGGAGAGTGAGAGAGAGAGAGAGAGAAGAGACAGGGAAGAGACAGGAAATGAGGGAATCCCGGGGGAGTGAGACGAGGTGTATGAGTGTGTGTGTGTGTGTGTGGTCCTACAACACCACACAACACAAAACTACACGTAAAATAACAACTAGGGGGTAAAATTGTAAATTCACACGTACGGTTCGTTAGTTTCGGGACGGGATGTTACAAAATGCCCCTTTTCATCTCACAAGTTTTTCGCACCAAGCAAAATTAATCTGCGTTTTCTTGATGGCTTTACGCGACGCCAACATTTATTCGTTGCGCTAAGTGTTCTTGCGCGACGAAACTCTGTCGCGCAATTTTTTTTTATCCTATCTTTTCTATTTTGCGTGACGAAGAGTATTTTTTGTCGCGCAAGTACGTATTAAGCGACGAAATTATTCTTCGTCGCGCAAACTCTTTTTTCTACTAGTGACATGCATGAGAAAAGAGATTTTTCTCTTGTAATCAAAACTATAAAAGAGATTTTTCTCAGCACATGCATGAGAAAAGAGATCTTTCTTAAAGCATAACGCTAGTAGACTAACTCAAATACACTAGTGTTCGATGCCCTTGTTAACTCAATTATAACTATCAATTTTATCATAAGTAGATCATATTAGAATAACTCATTTACTTAATCATCATTTAAAGATTATTGCTGCTAAAAGACCCAAAGTTGAAAGTCTTTAGTTCAGAGGCTCAAGGTTGTGTGGGTATGAAGATGGTGAAACATAACGACGAGGGGAAAAGGTGGATGGCTTAGTGCGCATAGAGGTGAGGGCCAAGATGAGACGGATGGAAGAGGAATGGGTATGGATGGGGCAATGGTGGGGGCGCGTAGTCTGGGTAGAGGGGATGTTGTGTGATTATTTAATTGTTTGTAGAAAGATAGATATAATTTTTCTTGAGTTCCAACAAATTTAACTTTGCACAGAGAATGCAGCATGACATGCTTCCGGTACGTATACATGCAAGTGTTCAAGAATTTTTGAGGCTCAGTTAGTTAATAATATTCTAACCCAAGTGAACTCATCTATTGAACAGATTAATAGAGTTTTAACTCAAAATTAGTTTTTAAAGCTTAGAACCCAACCCAATCCATTTCGGTTGAGTTGGTTGGGTTGGTCGGTTGACCCACTAAAATGGGCACCCCTATTAGTGACCAAGACCAAATTGATAAAGCAGGCGATCTATGGGACTAAACTGCCAAATTAAAAACATTAATACTAAAGTAAAAAATCGCTCAAACTACAAGGACTGTAGTATAATTCGGCCCCTATAAAAAAAAAAAAGTATAATTCGGCCTTTTACAAAATCATTGGTGAGTCATATATAGATATGTGGATATGCACAAATTTCAAAATTCAAACTTATATAACGATGACAAATAAGGTGGTGAGCATTACCACCATTTGATGATGGTGAGCAAAAATGCATAAATTTTTTAAGAAAATAACATATAAATAAGTAAATTACTATAACTACCCACCGAGTTTACCCAAAATGACTTTAGTAATTATAGACCACCCCCCTCCCCCCGGGCGGCCGGCGCGCCCCCATTTGTGAAATACAATATTGCACCACCCATAATTAAAAATTCTTACATTTTACAACTTTTTGGAAACATTCATACTTTTGTGTAAATACAATTCAATTTTTCCCTTGATTGGTACTTTGTGTGCATTTTTAATTAAGTTTGTAGTCCATAAAGTATGTTTATGATTCTATGAACCACAGATACATAAATACAAATAAAATAGTATGTATGTATGTATGTTTTTTTTTAAGGAAATAACATATCCATATCTCAATATTGGTAAATTTTTTTGGATGTAAGTAGAAGAGCTCTCAAGGGTATGATCAGCCCAGGATAAGGGGTCTTAGTGCAATTTGGATTCTCGACCCGCAATGAATATGGCCTCAAAAAGGGGGTGAGTTTAAAGTCCTAATAGGGGTAGGATTGGTCGAAGTGGAGTTGGAACAAAACAAGCCCCCTCCAATTCAACACTCAAGGAGGATTTGGTGTTATAAATACAAGACATCATGCAACAATCAAGCCCCCTCCAATTCAACACACAATTGTCCTGCGCAAATGCTCTCAAACAACTTGAGATTTTTCATATTCTTTTTCCGCCAACACATCTTCAGTTTGGATAAACAGCACTGTGAAGGCAACCGGCAAACATCTTCAGTTTGGATAAACAATACTGTCGCCGTAGAATCAACCGATCGCGAGGCACCTTCAGTTTGGATAAACAGCATTACGTTGAGGCTGACAGGTTACCTATCTAAGTCTCAGTCGAGAAGGGTTTTCGAATCCTTATTGACAGAGGTCATCTTATTAGCCTTCTCGACAAAGTAAGGTGTTACGAGTTATGACATTCGGCATATTGAACGTCGAGAGATTTTATGATTGGATACTCACAAGTAAGTTTCCGAGTTCGTCATTCTGACAGCCGAACCATATTCACCATTAAGACATACACCACCTTTGAGTACTTGTGTTCATATAGTCTAGTGTCAATTCGACGTGCTTATACTCTCATGAATATAATCACTGTGATCGAATTCGGCGCCAACAATTCGTGAACTTTGCAAAATTAGCAGCCTTGTCTTAAGGCTCGAGAATCCAAAGGCTGAGACTTGTTCCTTCCTTAACCGCAGTTGCAAGATCAAGAAGTCAGTAGCACACTCAACGCAACATCAACAAATTTTACTCCTCGATCGAGCTCGGCCGACGAGTTGGCACACCCCGCATCAACCGAATGACGTAGTTAGCTTATTAGTTACTCGGCTTGCACGCCACATAGGTTTTGTAATTTTTAGGGTCAACATTTTGGTACGCCTGGTGGGACCTTGTGCTAGAGCTTCGGAGTTCATAACCATTGAGACACAGTCCGTAAAGAAGAAAACGATCATGGGAAAGTCAACAACTAACTTACCAATATAAGGTCTTGCTTTCGGTGTATCGGCCGGTAATTTCTTAGGTTTTCTTGTGCACCATCATGGCATCAAGGTCGACGAAAATAAAGCCCGCTCAATTATTAGCGCCCCATCCCCGACAACCAAGAAGCAACTCCAATCGTTACTTGGGAAGATAAATTTTCTCCGCCGTTTCATAGCTAATTCGACAAGAAAAATGAAAACATTCTCTACACTCTTAAAACTTAAGGACTCCAATAAGTTAGAGTGGCACAAAGAACATCAAGTGGCTTTCATGCCAATCAAGGTCTCCCTTACCACGCCACCAGTGCTAGTACTATCTCGCCGAGGTAAGCCTCTCAAACTATACATTTCGACAGCCGACGAGTCCATCGGTTACCTCTTCACACAAGATAACAACGCTAGGTATGAAAAAGCTATCTTTTATCTCAGCTGAAATCTGAATTCGCTGGAAATCAATTATTCACCCGTCGAGAAACTTTGCTTAGCTTTGTTTTTTGCCGCATCAAAACTTCGACATTACATGCTCCCATCAGTTACACAGGTCATTGCCCAAATAGATGTTATTCATTACATGCTTACTCGGCCTATCGTAAAAGGTCGAATTGGGAAATGGACAATGGCTTTATCAGAGTTCAGTTTGCAATACGTACCCCAAAAGGCCATTAAAAGACAAGCCATAGCCAATTTTTTGGCCTAACACCCCTCTCCTTATGGATTTGAGGGCAGCGAAGTCGACATTGGTTTAGTCAGAACACGAGACAACTACTGGACGATGCATTTTGATGGTTCTAGCAACTCAACCACGGCTGGTGTTGGTATCGCAATTCAATCCCCCGACCACTACCGATGATATTTCTCTCTCAAGTTAGATTTCTGTTGTACGAATAATCAGGCTGAGTATGAAGCTCTCATCATCGGCCTTCACGTCCTCCACGATTTAAGAGCAACCCGTGTCCTCATCCTTGGTGATTCTGAACTGGTGATTAACCAACTAAACAGCATTTTTCGTTGCATGAGTTGTACTTTGGCGCCCTATCACATGGTCGCCACCTATTTGGCCGAGTCGTTTAAAAGAATTACATTTGAGCGCATTTCGCGTGTTCGAAACACTAACGCAAACGAACTCGCCCAAATCGCCTTCGGAGCACAACTCATGGGGGGCCAATTAGGCCGGGTAACACCTACAGTCTTGCGATCTTACCCAGCCTTGGTCAATCAGCAAGGAGACCCCGTAGAAGTATGTGCTGTCGAGACACTACTGGACGATTAGAGAAGGGCGATTTTACGATATCTTGATAACCCCAACGATAAACACAACCGGATGATGAGGGTCCACGCCACGAATTACGTGTTATACCAGAATGAATTATATCAAAAGGGTGAGTATAGGTTACAATTATTGTGCCTCGGCCCACAGAAGGCTGTCCAAGCAATGGTCGAAGTACACAAAGGGATTTGTTGAGCTCACCAATCCGGACGCAAAATATGTTGGTTGCTCTGACGACACAGTTACTTCTGGCCGAGTATATTGAATGATTGCATCGAATACGCACGGGGATGCATACAGTGTCAGATTCACGGACCTATACAGAGAGCCTGGCTAAATTACTCCACTCAGTTACCAAACCATGGTCGTTCAGAGGATGGGCAATGAACGTAATCGGCAAAATCGCACCATCTTCTGGAGCAGAAAAACACGCGTAGATATTAGTGGCAACCGACTACTTCACTAAGTGGGTCGAGGCAAAATCATACGCCGAATTAACAACCAAAGAAGTTTGCAATTTTGTAGAGCAAATTATTGTGACCAGATTTGGCAAGCCAGAAACGATCATAACAGACAATGGCACAATCTTCACAGTCGATAGGTTTAAGGAACACACGGCGAATCTGAATATTTGACTTGAGCAGTCTACACCGTATTACCCACAAGCGAATGGGCAGGCCGAAGAAAGCAACAAGGTATTGATAGGCATTCTTGAAAAACAGTAAGAGAGAGGCCTGAGATGTGGCATTTAAAGCTAAATAAAGCATTATGGGCCTACCAAACTTCACCTCGATCAGCCACCGGAACGACTCCTTGCGCGTTAACTTATGGACACGATGCTATGTTACCAGTCGAGCTAAGTATAAACTCATTATGAGCGATTAAGCAAAGTAGTTTGTTCAATGCCGAATACAGTCAAGCCATGAGACAAGAGTTAGAAGACTTGGAAGAAATTGAGCTTGACGCTTGTAATTTATTAACAGCACAGAAGAAAATTGCCAAACGATCTTATAATCAGCGTGTCAGACAAAAAACGTTCGGCGAGGGAGAGTTGGTTTGGCAAACTGTGTTGCCCATAGGGATTAAGGACCCCAGGTTCGGCAAAAGGCTGCCAAATTGGGAAGGACCGTTCATCGTCCACAAAGTTTTCGGCAAGGGGGCATACCACCTTAAAGACCGAACTGGTTTGGTTCATAAACTAGCAATCAATGGGAAATTTTTAAAGAACTATTATCCGGTCACGTGGGAGATGCGAGAATAAAGTTATTTCATTAATAAGCTCGCAAAAACAAGTATACAAGTACAAATGGTCGATTCATTTACAGCTAAATATCCCTAAGGTGAGGAGGAAATGAGAGTTTCAAGGACAGCCTTCAATTCCAACAACCCCACCTCACCCATCGTGACCTCAGCTTGCTGATTCCTCTTATCCATCTTCAGCTACTCGACCTGCCGCACACTAGCTGCATATTCGGTCAGGCAAGATTTGCCGCCCGACTCGAAATCTCTTGCAAGCTCGGAAACAACTACTGACCTCCGATTTTGAAGTTCGGCAATTTGACGATCGAGGTCGGCCAGCGCTTCTTTCTTCGTTTTCAGCATGTCGACCCGTGGATGCAGAGCTTCTTGAACAACTATCGCAGTTTTCAAGTCATCTTTGGCCCGAAGAGCTCTCTTGAAAATATTGAAATATTCTCGAGTTCGTTCCAGAGTAGAAAATGCTCGAGTAATGGCTTCATTGCTTAACTGACCATTAGATGCAAGATCGTTCAGATATGCCCCTACGAAGTCGAGGCCCTGGCATTCAAGAATTTATGATGCTGAAAGGGACAGCAGTTCCTGTAGCTTGACAAGGGCATCTGGTTCTGTTGTTGACACGGAAGGTTTGGTTACGGTCGTTAAAGAGCCAATCGCTCCTGACGTAGTCACTATAAGGGCGTCAAACTCGACCTTTCACGAAGGCTGCACACATAAAAATTGTAAGCAAAAGAAAATTATATGGAATGCGTAAGGGAATTTGCTTTAAACCTGTTGAGATGAGACTTCGGCCATGTCCCTTGGTTCATTGCTCGAACCCAGAGAGCTCAATGGCTGAGCCCAGTATTTAAGGTTGCTCCTCAATTCACACAGCCGATGGAGGTTATCCACGTTCGACGACCACTGAAGTGGCCAGGAAATGTAGATAACACCCCTCGACGCGTAGAACTGTCGATGAAATGAATAATCGGGCACCTGACATTTAATATTTTCTAGGTTCAGATTTGTTGTAGTAAAATTAAACAGATAAGGGGATCAAGCCTTACAAAAGTCGAAGTGACCTCTTGGGGAGGAATGCCGAGGTTTTGATCCGACGGATGAATCAGTGTCTCTGCCGTAGCTTCAGGCCCGACGAGTGGCCTATTCCCGCGGTTCGCTGCAGGAATATCAACTAGGTCGGCAACCTCAACCATAGGAGGGGGATCTATAATAGGGGTTTTGGTTGGTCGAAGACGGCACGTCAACGGGACTTCATCGTTTTCGTCATCCTGAAATCAAAGTCGTCAGTACTTGTGAATTCGATAAGACGAAGGGAGTTACAAATAATAGAATCATACTTCTTCCAAAATAATCGTCAGTTGTTTGTTGGGAGTTAACTCTACGGGTATAGCCATCTACTCCAAAACAGGCGTAACGGCCGGCTCCGAAGCTGCAGATGGAGCAACAGTTAGTCCAGCCACAACCCCAGGGATTGGTGCTGCCGGTTGGTGGGATGGCGTTGGCTGTTGTTCCGTCAAGGCCTGGACAACTGGAACGGGATGAGAGATACTAGGATCAGTCGCTCCCGTGGTCTGGCTGGAGATGACGTGAATCTCTCATTCCCTCTTTTTCGCCAATTTCTTGATGCGTTTTGGAGGTCAAGGAGCGTCATCTCCAGTCTCAGCGTCCTGACGGGGTTGTTTGATTAGCAGGGTTTACGCGGCGGTTTTAGTTTTGTTAGAGGAGGGAGCCAATTTTTTCTTGACCACAGCCGCGGCAACCACGTCTGCTCGTTTTAATACGCGACCACCTGAGAAAGCGAAATCAAGTTAGTAAAATTGAGCAAGTAGTTGAAAGATAAAGGGAGAAATGATAATATACCTTGGGTCATTTCTTTGGATTGGGCAGCACGAGCTTTTTTGGGTCGATCGCCGAAGATTTTATTGACCACGTCTTCAGCCGAGACACCAAAAAAGTCGCGAGTATACTCTTCCCACCAGTCCCCAAACATGTCAGTACCGAGAGATTTAGGAACGGTCTGTTGGAGTCGAAATTTTTTACACCTTTCCTGAAACTCTTTTTCTGTATCTCTACACTCCCTCTCTAAAGAACCAGAGAGGCACCATCAACTTAAGAGAGAACGAGAAGTAAGTAAAGGCACTGGGCAACCTTGGAGGTAGCCGAGCTGCCGGGCAGCGAAGTGGGGGTGATAGACCTCCCAACTAGCTCGGTGAATGTCGCAACCGAGGGGAAGATCGCGTGTCAACACGAACGACCCCCAGTGTTGACGAAGATCAGCATCTTCAGTCTCATCCCATGCTGATTTTGGAAGCCTGATTGAGGTGGGGTATTCTTGACGTCGACATATTAAGAATTTGTCGTCAGAAAGAATGTCTAGGCCGAAAAAGTGTTTAATGACTTCATTAGCCCGGTGAGGAGGCGCTGGCCGAGAAGCCAATTGAGGGCCGAGTGTTGTGGTAAACGGCAAGACGGGAACCTCTGGTCGAAATGTGGAAAAAAAAACCTGCAGCCAGATTTGAAATACCCAGAGGGGTCCATTCTGGTGTGGGTCGATCTTTAATGGTTGTTTCGACCAGACAACGAAAGAGATTGGCAAGGATAGCTGGACTAAGCGTCAAGGAGTGACCACTAGCCAGGGCTTGAGCCACAGGCATATTTTTGACCAAGCACTTATTCGACTTGGTACAATAGATAAACTTGTTGTACCAGTAAAATAGGAAGGCTTCGTGCTTGCCTTTCTGTAAACTCGCCTCCCTGCAGCCAGCGAAATGGAGGATGAGGGTCTTGTAATTGAAAAAGTTCTTGTGCAACTTTTAAACTTCTTCTTTTGAAGGTTCCTGACCTTCTCGGCTGAATGTCTCGACGGCCCGGTCGTCGAATAATGCTTTGAGGTCAAGATTCAACGGGCATTTAGGAAGGGCAGCATCTATTAGGAGGCCAGATGGAGAAGTCCCAAGGATAGCTAAGATATCAAGGATGGTGGGGCTGAGAGGGTCGAAAAGAAGGGTCATGGTGTTGGTGACCGAGCACCAGAAACTCAAAGCCCTTATAAGTAGTTCTTTATACATAGCAATCTCCATAGTTGAGAGTTTGATGACGTTGTAAATACCAAGAGCCTCTCATTCTTTGCCGAAGAATTTTTCCATTCGTTTGACCCAGGCTGCCCAGGTCGCAGTGGTTCAGGGCCAAGCTCTTTGGGACCTTGCCAAGCACCACTTCGACCAATCAAACCCTTGCAGCAAGGGTGTCAAGCATTGGTCTTTGAGAAGGTTGGTGATGAACGATGGCACTGCGTCTTTAAAAAGTAGTCCTAGGATTTGATGAGTAGCGTTTAAATCACTCTCGAATCGTAATGTTTTGATGGCGCTCCGGTCAATGAAATCCTTGTATTTGTTGCACTCGTCAGGGAGCTTTAAGATAAAGGATGCCATCGATGAAGATTTGAAGTTTCGTCTGGGTTTGAAGAACGTTTTTGAGATGTGAGCTTGAGACTTTCTGGTTTTGAAAAAGCAGGAATGGTGAGAGGAGGTTCAAAGTTTCTGAAGGCATAAAATGCAAATAAAGGAAATTCAGGTATTTATGGGCATTTCAAAAGGAAGATCAAACGTTTGATCTTCAAAAGCGTTTGATTTTCAAATTTTAGGGCGAAATCGACTGGGAAAATCCCTAATCATTTTGGATATTTTGTGACTCTCCAAGGATAAGATCGAGGTTTCCGTGGTTCAAGGACGCATGATTGTGTGCTACGGCGGAATCAATGTATTAATGTGGAAGAAATGTTTCGGCTAGCACATGTTTTTGAGGATCATGATTGAAGGTTGCTATGTTAATCAAGGGAGTGACACGCGGCAAGACGTGCAGGAGAATTCAGATCATGCAATCATGCTTCGTAAATACGCTCGATGGATGAGACGTGTGAGGCTTTTCGTTATCCCATGGTTATCTCGTAGAGTTCGCTTCTTCAAGGTCAAAATCGGCTAAGGATTCTTGGCCAAGGACCTCAGAAGTGAGGGAGCAATGTTTGGGCCCAAAATAATATTATTGAGCCGAGTATAGGTTTATGTTCGGCCCAAAGCTTTTTCAAATATACTATGGGTTGCCTGCTGGTTCCAGGCCATTTAGCAAGGATGGTCGAGTCCTATCGCAAGAATGAGTAGTTCAGATGAGCAAAGGGGTCAAATAAGTCCTAATACAATAAAAGGTCCTAGAGCAATTTGGATTCTCGACCCACAATGAATATGGCCTCAAAAAGAGAGTGAGTTCAAAGTCCTAATAGGGGTAGGATTGGTTGAAGTGGAGTTGGAACAGAACAAAAAGTCCTAATCCAAATATGATTTTGAGGAGGATTTGGTGCTATAAATACAAGACATCATGCAACAATCAAGCCCCCTCCAATTCAACACACAATTGCCCTACGCAACGCTCTCAAACAAATTGAGATTTTTCATTTTCTTTTTCCGCCTACACATCTTCAATTTGGATAAACAGCACTGTGAAGGCAACCGGTGAACATCTTCAGTTTGGATAAACAGCACTGTCGCCGTAGAATCAGCCGATCGCGAGGCACCTTCAGTTTGGATAACCAGCACTGCATCGAGGCCGACTGGTTACCTATCCAAGTCTCGATCGAGAAGGGTTTTCGAATCCTTATTGACAGAGGTCATCTTATTAGCCTTTTCGGCAAAGTAAGGTGTTACGAGTTACGACATTCAGCACATTAAACGTCAAGTGATTTTATGATTGGATACTCACAAGTAAGTTTCCGAGTTCGGCATTCTGACGGCCGAACCATATTCACCATCAAGACATACATCACCTTTGAATACTTATGTCCACATAGTCTAGTGTCGATTCGACGTGCTTATACTCTCACGAATATAATCACTGTGACCGAATCCGGCGCCGACAATTCGTGAACTTCTCAGAATTAGCAACCTTGTCTTCAGGCTCGAGAATCCAAAGGCCAAGACTTGTTCCTTCCTCAGCCGCAGTCGCAAGATCAAGAAGTCAGCAGCACACTCAACGCAACATCAACAAATTTTACTCCTCGGTCGAGCTCGGTCTACGAGTTGGCACGCCCCGCATAAGCCGAATGACGTAGTTAGCTTATTAGTTACTCGACCTGCGCACCATATAGGTTTTGTAATTTTTAGGGTCAACAGCTTTCCATATAAAATTGTATTTAAATGGTAAGTAATATAACTTATTTGAATTTGGTAAGATAGCAAGGATATTACTATAAACTTGATTTCCATTTAAAATAAGATCATGTTTTCAGGACTTTTATTTATTTATTTATTTTTTTTTGGCTTTTTGGAGATAGCGGAAGACTCAATAAAACAGAGCTCATTGGCATTCTAAAATTCATACCACTGATCCCACTTAATGAACTAAGACCTTGTTGTTATTGTTGTTGTAATATTATCCTTTTCACTCAGCTTGGTGAGATGGCACGATAGTACTAAGCATATTTTTACTTCCTACAAACGGTGATTTGTCTTGGTGGCTATTGTCTTGGATGTAAGTAGAAGAGCTCTCAAGGGTATGATCAGCCCAGGATAGGTGCCTCGTTAAAACCTAGTTAGGTAGCAAAAACCCAATGGGAAAAATGCTCCTAATCGTAGGGAAAAATAGTACATTAAGATCAAGTGAGTATACTTCTGGATACTCCCCCTGACTTTGACATAACTTCCAAATGAGAACTACAAGCATTGCATATAAATAGTTAGGCATACCAATTCCTCGGACAAGCTTCAGGAAGTTTAACTTCGGCAGTAACATCATGTAAAGGTTGGCAAGGTTGTCTGGGATCAGCTTGCATGACTTCAATCTCCTGATGCTTTGCTGATGTAAATGTGAACGCAATATGTTTTAGCGCTAACTTTGTTGATGTGTCATGGCTTGGTCAGGTTGATACATGCGGCATAATCTCCATGGATCGCCGTTGGGACTTAACAATGGATGAAAAAACAGCAAGTACTTCGAATATGCTCAACAAGAACTTCTAACCATGTCTCACTTGTGGCGTTGTGAAGTGAGGTGAGTCTTGGAATGATTCAAAGATTTCGCAACTAAGGTCATATCATGGACCTCCAAGATATTGCGATATCCCTAACGGTAAAGACATAACCATTTGAGGATTTTGCCTTATGCAAGTTTAATAAGCAACCAGCGTCAGCATAACGAACAAGACAAGCATCATTCCGAGGATTAGGGGGGTTGGATTCGCTCGAGATACGTTGGGATTTGCCTCATAGTACTTTTAGGGTACGTCTTTAATACCAAATCAGTGGTTGCGTGTAGGCACGGTGCTACATCTTTACCAAGATCAATAGCAAAGGAGATGTCCTGTCTAAATACAATGAGCTAAGTACAATGAAGCGCAATGTTAAACTTAGATATGGAATTTCGGATTCCATAACCTCTTCAAGAGTCTTATTTTCATATAACGTATGGATGATCAAAGGTATACTCAAAGGTAACACATTCGGGGTGTAGTTCGACTGGTAGACCAAAATACCGTCAGAACAATGCTTCAACTTCAGGTTAAGGCATAAACTGAGTTTCCCAAGATCCTTCATCTTAAATCCCATCTTCAAGTGCGAGGCTGTTTTCTCAAGCTCTTCTGGAGTCTTAGTAAGATTCGTGTCAATGAAATAAACTATAACTCTAGCAATTTGGAATAAGACTTCATAGTTTAACATGCAACGGCATAATTCATATCCTTAACTGATCAAATAATCACGTAGACGGGTATACCACATCCGTTGGATTTTTCAATCCATAAGTGAATGCCTCAAAACAAGTTTAAGAGGGTGTTCCGTGGTTTTGGAACTATTTAAACCACTCCATGTAATTCTTCGAGGCCTTACATACTGCTATCAATCACAGGACGTTTTGAGAGAAACCTTGCGCCATAAGGCATGCATCATATCACACTATTTCATTCATCTCATAACGCTTCCTTTCCTACTTCTAACACAACAGGGTTACTTTGGGCTGTGTAGGAACGACAGGTCCAATACACATTTTGGTAAGGAATTTGACCTGGATTGTAACTTTAGTTGTCCAATCAGTTCTATGTTGTCACTTAATCAATGGAGCACAGTTTTATATCATCGTTTTTCATTTATGTCGGTAGCTACCATATAAGTGAAAACATCATCGATGATAATCTCATTTCAATTCCATTTAGATCATCCAAACTAGTATACTAGACCAAGAACTTAAAGTTTCGGGAGAAATTCTAATTAATCTCATGAGATGGAAATGATTTGAGATGGCGATCGAGTTTAGATTCATTTGGTGTCGTGCCTTCTTCTTCTAAGGAAGTGAATCCTTCGAACCAAGTGATCTGTCGTGCTCCAGGCCAAGACAGATTGATTAGCTATCTGCCAGTGTACCGGACCGTCCAACAAGGGCGTTTAAACCGTCCAACAAAGGCGGCACACCCTCTGGGGATGTTGACTCAACGTCCATTAAGTACATTTATCCTTGCAAGCATGTTTGTAGATGGTATATGATCTCGTCACTTTAGCTAGATCAGAGGAATGCGTTTGGAGCAACGTTCTAAAAACTAGAATTCATCGCACTTACTTATCACACTTGTGCGGTATGGGGATCGAGATGATACATAGTGGGTAACGTCCACGCAACTTCGCGCCGTTCTACAGGAACATTGACGTTCTTATCCCCCTTAACGGCTGGAAGACTGTTTCATTAAAGTGACAACCCGCAAATGAGCGGTAAAGAGATCGCATGCAAGGGCTTTAAGAGAGCTAGTGTGAAGGAGAATCATGATTGACAAAAGATACACATCCTTCTTTAAGGACCCATGGTGGAACGTTGCGGCGGCGTAACTTGGCATATGGAATGCACACCCAAATGCGTAAATACGAAAATCGTTAGGTTTGTACCCAGTAACCAACTATAAAGTCATATAGGTTGGGTGGTAATGGGCCTCAAGGCGGATCAACATAGCTGTGTAGAAGATTGCATAGCCCTAGGAAAAAGCCAAAAACTTGATACGTTTACCAAAATTCGGGCGATCATTTAAATTGCGCTTTATGATTGCTAGGCGAGGCTATTTAGGGTGAACATGGGAATTCGATGTTCAAATTATAAACCCAAAACACATGCAATACTTTATCGAAAACCATCGATATAAACTCTCCGGCATTATCCAGTCTCCCAGACCTTAAGGGATAAGTAGGGTGGTGAACCCTTAATCGGCCATGAGGTTTAGCAGCAATGTGTGTGGACAAACATATGACCAGTTTATTGATTCATCAACCAAAACCATAAGTATTTATATGGTCCGCATTTTGGTTGGATTAGTCCACATATATTCCCTTGAATCCACTGTGAAAAGAGAGTCGTGTCATATATTTGGGAGAAATGATATAGAAAATCAATTTCCTTAATGAGCATGATTGGCAAAGTGTGCTTATAGGCATAATATCCTTACTTCAGATAAGGAGATGCGTTGTAGCATCATTGTTCGACCTAAGTGTCCCAAAAGGTCATGCCAAAGCAAGTAAACTGCTCAATCACCAGGCTCCACATGTGGTGTATTCCCAGTTGGGTTGTCTCCCATGATTCAATTAACTCATATTCGAGGACAATATCAATAAGATTATCCATAAGTAAAACATACACCAAACTTGAATCCAAGAACATGGAAAAATGTTCATGAAGTAAATGGTTTACTAAGGGGATTCGGCCAACAAGGCCATCCATGTCAAAATTCTGCTTTTCTATCAATGTTCGGTGGAGCAAAATCAATCTCACATATTGACTATGAGAATGGTACTCCTCAACAACATTGGTAGGGGCACGAGCAGGTGCATAACCAATGATCTATTTCATCAAGACAGAAGTAGATGCTACCAGGTTGAAGTTTAGGAATATTATCCCTTATTCTTGAAGTTTTAGGTCTTAGGTACCAAGGATCATGCTTCGGGCATGATGCCACACCTTGGTAGGCCCTAATTCTACCATATGTTGTAAAAACAAACACAAAATTAGACTGTGAAAGAGTATGCCATTTGGTGTATCCTTGTCGAAGCAGTGCATCACCATTCGATAGGCTTTGACTGAACTGTGTCCATACCTTTCTCTCACGTTTGTGATAGTAATCAGATCCAAGAATTTGGTGAGCTTTCGCTTTCTACACTGCTGCTTCAAGAGCTAGTTAGAAACATGGAAAGATGGGAAAAGTATTATCCAATCAAAATTCGATCGGATTTATAAACTTCAGAATTGTACTCATTCATGGACGTAATTATGGTGTGCTTCGGGCAATATGTCGCATGATCACATGGTTCGTAGGAGCAAGCCAAAGAGCCATGGAATCCTCGTTTGGGAAGTATTTCCATGGATAATGCTTCCGGCATAAGTCTTCGAATGAAGATCATGGCGGAGGCTTATTCAGCTCTTCTTTGCCATTGTTGGCTTCAATGGTTTCTCAGCTTCTTGATAGTCAAGTGGAGATTCACGTCTTATACCCCACATGAAGTGATTTCTATTAGAAATGTCCAAATCAGGAAAATCAAACTTGTTATGGTACGACAATTCACTGAATGGAGGGAACAAGATTGTGATTGGTGCTATGGGAAAGAATCATCCATAAGCATCAAAGTTAGAACATTCGGATTCTAAGACATGGTTTTTATGAAAAACGTCGGGTTTTCATGGGTGTATTTTTTTAAGAAAACTTCGGGTTTCAAAGGCACTAAATTTGAAATTACAGGTTCAATTTAGTTTATGAACGTTTAGTTCATAAAAGAGAGGTTCCTGCAAGAACACAGAATGCAATATGCTGATTTAAGTGTAATGGATTTGAGGTTCTTCGGGAACTCAAGTGTGAGCGCTTCAGGACTACGAAAGGATGTCAACGGTTCAAAGAAAAGAAATAAAACATTGAATCGATAATGTCCAAAAGTGATCTTTAGGTCAATAATTTTGGATTCATTATCAGATTAATGGATTGTAGGTCACTTTTAATTAATTCAATAGATTGGGACCATTCAGGGTTGATCATAGAAGCAAAAATAATAATAACATTCAGGTTAAAATTATTTAAAATGCCAAAAATAGCATTGGGTTGAAAAAGGGATGCAGCCCAACACACTTTGGTTGGCTGCAAACACGGACCTATAAAAATTTGCAGGCCTTTAGTTTTGGGTCTTGGCTGCAAGGGTAGGCCATGGCTGAGATGAACAGCCCATCAAAGCAAGAAGAAAAAAACTTGGCTACTTTTGGGCTTGGGCAAGGTTGCGGTGCAGCCCATCGTACAAAGCAAGCTGCAAACTTGCAATTGAAAGCAGGTTGGGCTAGAGGAAGGCCCAGTAGCTCAAAGGCTACTGGCGATGGCCTGAGGTGCGAGAAGTCCAGCACATTTGTTGGCTTCTGGAACTGACAAGGGGCTTGAAGCCCGTGCACCAATGGACCCAAGCTGCAGGCTTGGTCTAATTTAAGCCTAAAAAAAAACAGTCCAGTCACATACCCAAAAAAAAACAATTTCGACAATCTTAGGGTTTGAAAAACCCTAATTGCTTCTAATTTCTTTCGATTCTTTGACTCAAAAATTCCACATAGCATAATTGCGTAATGCATGAAACAAATATATGTATATATATATATATATATTGACAAATATATGAAACATATACAATATATATATATATATATATCGGAAGGTAAATATAAATGTAGGGGGTTCATGCATCATGGGGAACGTTTTCATGCTTAATGGTCGTTTCAAATATCTTACTTTATTTTAAGCGTACCTGATTGGCAGAAAACGATAAAAACCTTTGAATTCGTAGAAGTTCCTTCTCGAAAAACCGGAATTACATCTCCAATGCGTTGTATCACGTCCAACAAAGAAAAAATAAATTGAATCAATAACATGTAGATCAATTCAATAAAATAATAAATTAATCATAAAAATAATGATTAAAACGTAATACTCCCTGATTGAAGAATAAACTCTCTTTAGCATAGCATCAAGAGCGTGCGAATAACATGTTGTAGGCATAATTTACTAAACAATTATGGAGGCCATAAAGAGAGAGAAAGGTGCGGCAATAGTAGAGAGAAGAGAGTGATGTGTAATTGTGGATGTGTGTTATTCCACCCCATTATGCCTTTATTTATAGTAGTAGGGAATGTTAATTCCTTACCCTTTAGGATTACAACATTTAATTGGTAATTTACTCCTAATAGGAATATAAGATACATTCTCATATCTACTAGGATTTACACAATCACATTCCTATTCCAATAGGACTGTAGCACATTATTATTTATATTTAATTTTAAAATAACTTTAAAATGATTTTTGACAGTACAATGTACGATGAACGGTCACGATCATGAAATTCCTAGGATCCCTAGAAAGAGGATTTGGCGAGGATCCTTTTCCCTTAATTAATAACCATGAAGCCTTCAGATAAGTTTTTGTGGTGATAAAAATGCAAAAAGGTAGTTGAGAGATTTTTTTTTTTTTTTTTTTTTTTTAAGGAAAACTAATGAAAATTGTTTGAAAATTTTGGATTTTAACGATAAGGACAAAATAAAGGATAAAGTGAATAGTACGAGGATTGACTTTTTAGTGTAAAAATGTAGTTTTTCGTTAAAATGAACAGTACCGTGAGCTTTTCGTTAAAGTTTTATTTTTTTTATGCCTTTCAATTATAAGTTACACTATTGAGATATTGACTAGCAATTATACGAAATTTTATGGTCAAAATTGTTTCAATTAAATTAAAGAAAGTTAAGGTTTCATTTTAAAACTAATTGGCAATAAGAAGTAGCTCAAACTCTTATAAACCCTTGTAAGATTTCTCCTTTCACTAATGTGGGACTTTTTTACCTTCACATCCTCACACGCCCCCTCACACAGAGGCAGACCCATTAAGGGACAAGGGGCATCAGCTGACGCTCCGAGCTCTGGTAAATTACCACGGATGACTTTAGTGCTTCCCTTTTGAAGGTTGGAGTTGTTCTTCATATATGCCCTCCAACTACTTGATAAAATGCCTCAATAAGGTGTTGTGCTTCTTATTATTATTATTTTAAAATATTACATGGTCAAAGCGACGTAATTTTGAATCAGGTTACTTTATAAAAAAAAAAAAAAAAAATTAATAAAAAGACAATCTGTAGCTTGAAAAAAAAAATTAAATTAAATTAAAAAAAAAAAAACAGACCACAGGTTGCAGCAAATCCCAAACACAATTACATCTCCTATTCTCGAATCCCAATCCCACCAAACTCAATCCTAACGCCCAAAGTCCTAACACCTCGCATTGACTTTCTTTGTAATTTCATAGTTTGTTTGTTCGTTTGTTTTTTTGTACTCTGGTTTTCAACTCAATATCAGAGACGCAATCATATACTGTCAATCACCATGGCCACTGTGGCTAAATCGACCAGTAACCCCACTTCACTAAATTCGTCAATCCAACACAAAGGAACATATTTTATGCAGGTATTGTGCTAATGACTCATTCTGTACTTAAATGGGATTAAATACCCATTTATTTTCTGGGCTTGTACGATAAATGATTTCAAACTTATTTGCATGCTTGACAAAGCTTCATGTAAGACAGAAATTACAGAAAGTTTATACATGCAATGCAGTTCGCATGTTTAAATTACATTAAATGTTTGGTTTATGATGCATCAATATCCTCTTCTGAAGGGTCCTGATTTAAGTCAATGAAATGCGGCCTTTCATATCTATGTTGATGGTGCTCATTTTGAACTACATCAACTTCCATGGCTGCAAAAGAAAAGCAAGAACAGATTAGAGGATGAACTTCATTACTTTATACAGTAAATTACTTCGTATGTCTGTTTGTGTAGTGGATGTGTGTGTATGTATGAGAGATAGAGAGACCTGCAGTATCTGCTTCCTGAGCATCCAACAAGCTTTTCTGTAGCCTGACAGCCTTCGGAAACATCAATGTGTTTGCAGAGACTATTTTCTTCTGCAGGGAACTCTTTATGTGGCAAAAATTAAATTTTTTAGTCCACATATCAACTACTTCTGTAGAAGCCGGAATGACCAGGTTTTCCACCTTTAAAGAGGAAAGGGCCTGAAAATAAAATCAGTACGAGGTTTGCTTAAGAAAACTAGGTCCATGACAATCACCAAGGAAAGGAAGGTTAACTAACATATAATCACAACGTCAAGATGTAAGGAACTTGTATATCTATCTACTTGTGAAACCACTTACAGATTCAATACAGACTAGAAGCTTCCGAAGCGCTCCTTGTTGCCTATACTTCGTTTGGGTTGCCACAAAGGGCATCTCTGCCATCTTCTTTCCATGTATTCTGTAGAAACATAATGTAATGTGAAAGTAAAGAATGATGTTCTTGTTCAAAATCATGTAAAACTATGAGTTAATATATATATCCGTATGTGTGTGTGTGTATATATATCCATCTTGGTCACACACGCATGAACAGTACCTTATAGATGCTGCAGAGATGATTTCATCATCCTTCTCCAGGATAGCAGTATAAAAACCTTGGAAATTTATTCGACTCAAATTGGACCTGAGAAAATAAAGGATTTTACAGGCAAAACATATAGAACATCTGGAATTTAGTCATAAGGTGATGGTAAATGAATATTCATACTTCTTACCCATTGACTTGAAAAAAGGAACCAAAAAATGAGATGATTAAGAACTTCTGTGCTTACCCCCGACTGTATATTACACTCTGAACCACATTGGTTCTAGTATAGCGGTCGATTATGGTCTCAAAGCATTGGTCCATAAGAATCCCTGCTACTGCAATCTTGGAATTGCATTCTAATTTTTTGTGCAAACTTTCAGTAGGACCTCCCAAACTTATATCTTCTCTCTTCAGAAGAGCCCAAGAATATCCCTCGTCCAAATGATTGGTGATCCCAGCTATCAACTCCAATTTATCAAAAACCTGTTACAGAAGATCATTTACACAAAATTTGATAAATGAATAAATCTCAGGATGCACTTGCTTTGCAATTGTTGCACTTGTTCATAGACATTAATAGATTAAACATAATTCTCAAACAAAGAATTAAGTGAGAAAGTTTCGGGTATCTAAAATATACTAACGTGCGTACCTCACTACAGCTCTCACCACAAAATGATGAACTTGAGCGATTGAGATCTATTTCATTTGGCACAGAGCAATTCCAATGAACTAGCATAAAAGTTAATTATTGTTAAGTAATGGCTATAAATTGTCTCTCATTTTGAAAGATTCACAAATGCAAAAGCTAAGAAACAAATTATATGACAGTCAGGAAGTATAAACTTACATTTCTTCTCACACAGTGAGCATATGAGGAACTTCCCGTCATCAGTTTCACAATGTTCGCAGATGCAGTAGGGACAAAACCATGCTCCTTCGGGAACACTCTGCAATTAAAAAGTTGAAGGAAATTGTAAAGTAGAACCTTGGTCGTAAAAGATTGATGAAAAGATATAATAAAAGTCTCTCACCTCCATGTTCATGCATGAGGGATGGCATGCCGACGGACATTTTTCACAGCACATCAAATCTCCTCCATCTGCGCATATCATACATGAATCGTCGTTTTGGTCTGCTGCCATTGTTCGGTGCTTGATACGATTGAATCCAAATCGTGGTGCAGATTCAATGTGTTCTAGCCATGCCTCCTTCAAGCATTGTTGGAGGGATTTTCCATTGCTCTTGACCAACATGTGTTCGTAAGGCCTTCTCAAGTCACTTTTAGCATGTACCTCAAAATCCCACACCGTAACAATTTTGTAGCAGCAAGTGCACAAAATACCACCCCTTGTTATGAATCCAATCAATTCTGTCTGACCCGTATAGAAGACTGGTGAATTATCCTCAATCATATGTAGGTCAATCAACCATGATAAAATAGTTCTCTTATCCTCAAAATTATTTCTCCTGTGTCTTGATGATCCAGCACGATCTCTATTTGAAGATTGAGCTCGTGCTTTTGTCCTAGGCATACTACTCTTTCGAGGGCGACTTTGTTTTGGCCTATGCAACTGTAAATTCCCAGTTGAGCATGCAGTGAGCCCGGCCATTTCAGCCATTTGTTCAACATCAGTTGGATATCTTCTAGCACTTGAGGGCTTTCTTGTGTACTCAGGGTCATCAGAAATATCTGCTCCAGTTTCATATTCCGACTCTGAGCTGCTGCAGAAACTCGGATAGACCAAATTTTCTTTTCTCTCTCTCAGCTTGTACACCATTGTTTTAGACCAGCAATATTCCCCTTTTGTAATTTTGGTCTGGAGGAAAGAAAAGAAAAGCTTAAGAAAGAAACAATGAAAGAAATATATGCATAGATAACCATATAATCTGCAGGTTGATTTTTATTTGTTTCCATTCCTATTAATGGACTCCGTTTTCTCCTTAATTTTTATTCACAATTCACACTTATGTAATTGAATAAGCATAAAACTCAACAGCTAGCTTTGAACAGGTATAGTTTGAGTAACTGTCAAAAGATATACAGGACTGGACAGTTACAAACACCACCCCCACCCCCCACCTCCTTCCTCTCTATCTAGTATTAAAAGACTGCTTAATTGTATTATGACACGGAATACTTAGAGTTAACAGATGACGACTTGTTGCAAAACCGAGCTAGTGGCGTTCATACAGACAACCCCACTTAGACCTGGTTTGGTACTGAGGTGATTCTGAAAAAAACTGGTATCAAAAAATGCTGGGAGCTGTTTTTGTGTTTGGTTAACATTCAGCTTCAGCTTTTTTTCACAGTTTTGGGTGAAAAAAAGCCAAAAACAAGAAGCTGCAAAACCCAGCTTTGAAAAATCGGCTTTTCTTCACATCTGTTTTACATAAAAGTTTACCAAACACTATAATACTGTTTTTTTTTCAAAAGCACTTTTACAAAAAAGTTTACCAAACACTCTGCTGCTTTATTTCACAGCCGCTTATTCTCACAGCACAGCAGAATCAGTTTTTTTTCAAAGCACATCAATACCAAACCAGCCCTTAGTGGGATAAGGCTGTATTGTTGTTATCAACTCAAACTTATGATGATCAACTGGCAAAGGATTTTCACCAATGTGTAAGCAGCCTTGAAGTAGAAAAGAAGCCGCCGTCTCCATCCAAGTTACAAACGAAACAGATATTATCAGAGCAAATTTAGCTAAAGATTGAGAAGTACATGCTTCACAACTAGGAACGTACTAGACTGAAAAAGTAAGATTAATGGAATTATAATTGTATTCTTGACTCCGGGTCCGACCACCATTTCAGTATATTAATTCGACAGTGTGATCCATATCCGATAAATGATCGATCAGCAATCAAAATACAGATCAAGAGTACTATCCAATATATCGAATCTCCTGTCAACCATATAACATATATGATATATAGATTGCCAAATTTAAATCCAATTCCTGAGTATGGTATGGAAAAATATTAAGCAGATTCGGATGTTAATGAAGGTCAATCTAATCCATAATCACATCACAGTAGAGAATAGCGATAGCACAATCATCACTTATGCACTAAGAAACTTTTTACTGCTAACCACCACTTTTGTGCAGTATGTATAATTTCTTTTGTTCTAATAACCACTCCCTAAAAATATCTAATATTTCATTTTCTTTTTTCCCTCCCAAAAATTGATTTTGACTGTTAAGTCCTTAAGACCAAATAGAAAACAAATATTAAGATATATAATGAAACTATAAAATCAAATTTGTTGCAAAAAAATTATAAAATTAAAATAAATTCTGTGGTTATGCACTTTAGTGTGGGTTCCATCCACACCAATTTTCCTCCCTCTAAAAATATAAAATTAAAAATAATAATAATATAACCGAAGCAAAAAATAAAAAATAAAATAAAATAAAATATATATATATATATATATATATTATATAATAACAAAAATCAAGGAAATTTGTTTAACAATTTTACCACTAACATTTATCTTAGATCATGTCTAAAATAAAATCAAAACTTTTATTTGTGAGATTTTTGCTTTAATCGTGAAAATCTAAACTCAAGAGACAACAAGGGGAACAATGAAGTAAATCAATCTTGAATCTTCTCAGGTCTATGAAAAATCAAAATGTAAAAGGTAGAAAGCATTACCTAAAATAGCTCAGAAAAAGACGTTACTCAAGATCCTCTGATCTCTTTCTTATCGGCGTCTCAAATGTGAAGCAATGATAACTACTAAAGTTCGACGGAACGGGGAGACCTGCACCAGCAGGGACTGCAGTCAGCCGATTCCTCTGTAGTCATCAACTTGTCTAAAACATACAATTAGGACATCCTAAACATCTCGATTTCAAACTTTCAGATCTGAATATGCGATGGAAATTTCTAAAGGAAAAAATATAAAAACTAAATTGCCCTTTAATGGTGGTGGGAAGAAATGGTAAGTGGAAACGACTAGAGACTTGTTTCAGGGAATATTGAAACACTGGGCAAAACTACGAAATTGCATGCAACTAGAGCCTAGTAAATGTCGCATTTTAAAGACTTGGAAAAATGAAAAGTGTAAGGGATTTGGATCCTCTCCTGAGCAAAGGAGACAAAGCCTCTTGACACAAATACATAGGTTGTTGGATTTTGATCCAACGACTACAATTATTATAACTTTTAAATGAGCTCCCTGTTTGTAGTCGTTGGATCAAAATTCAAAGACCCATGTGTTTAGGTCAGGAGGATCCGTCTCCCTTGCTCAAGAGAGGAGCCAAATCCAAGTGTAAGGACCAATAAATTCAAAATAAAATTAGGAACTACAATGAAATTCGAAAAAAAAAAAAATTAAGAATCATTACTACAATTAATTAAAAAAAAATCATGAAACACATTCTATTGCCGCGAGGTTTTTTTCACATGACATAGCCTTCCTCGTGTTTCCATTTTTTTACAAAGCGTTGCGTCGTATATGCTTAGGTGGATGACAAATGGATATCATGTAGACACACAACAAATAAAAAAAATAAAATTGTTTAAACAAATTAAAACGACTTAAGAACTTGAATTTTAAACACATATTGGTAACTAGATACTTTCTTACGCATAACGGTTCACTTCTTTGTTGCTGAGTTGTAACTAATGGAATCTCACAAAAAGCATGCCATAGTCGAAAGTAACCGTTAATTCTTTTCAGGAAAATTTTATTCAAATCAATTTATATTATTTCTACACCTAATTAATCTTTTTTTTTATCTTGAAATTTAGAATGTGCACAACTATTTTGTTTCTAGACCTAAAATAAAATAAAATAAAGAACAAAAAAATAAAAATAAAACTCCTCCATTAGGAAACTCTGACACACCCCCACCCCAATCGAGGCATGCTGGCCGTCACGTTAGGGTGACGTAGCCATGTGCGCTGTGCGGAAGTGAACGTGATATGAAAATACGGATGAATAAAAACTTGCTCACTAATTAACTAGACTAACATATCAGTGTGAGTGAAAATGTTTAGAGTAAAGGACACACATAACCAGAGCGTAGGTATCAGAATGCAGTCTAGAAGTTTAATTACTAATTATACAGATCATAAAAGAAGCCCTACACTGGTGAATTTTTGTCAGAACCGCCGTGAAGTCCTCGTGAGCCACCGACACGAACTTCTATCTAGAACCTGGAGGGGCGCAAAACAAAAAGTGTGAGTGGGCAAAAAAAAAAAACTTTCAAAACCATTTATCTTTTCAAATGTAATAACCCCTCACTGTAAAACCCGTATAAGTTTCCCAAAAAATAATACTGTAAACATATATGAAAACTATACTCGAGAATAACCAAACCATGTGTATGCCATGACAATCATCTCAACCATGAATAAGTAAGCCAAGTGAATTGCACTAATATAAAGTGACATATCAGCCGGAGTCACCTAACGTGACCTGTACAGCTGAATCTATAACTCAACAATCAAATCAAATCCTGCACACGAGTCGGAACCACCTATGTGGCCTGTACGACAGGTTAGGTGTAAATAAGTACGCTCAAGTGCTACAATCACGTGAAGGCTGTGCAAAGTATCGCAAGTCACCTACGAGTCGGAACCACCTAATGTGGTATGTACGACAAGCTGGCACCTGCCTTGGATCCAAGGTAAGCGTATAGTGCAGGAGGTGAGCGATCACATGAAGGCTAGGCCCTACCCTTGGGCGAAGCACTAACACCGGGGTGCAGGATATAGATCACTAAAAGCAACTCATCATAATCATACACACTACCATCACAACCATCGCTATATACTCACCTGAAGCTTACTGAGCCTGCACAGTGTCGAGCAGTAATATGCATAGCTATATTAAAGTATATTCTAATATGTAATGCATACGACATGGCATTTAAAACGTAAAAATCATTTAAACAGTTTCTGGGAAACATAAGGCATATATATGTGTGTGTGTGTGTATATATAACCCAAAAGCCCACTCACTGGTATGTAGCCTGGTCGTAACCCTCAAGTCTCGCCTGTCTGCGCTCGTCCTCTGGAAACATCTCACCTATATGTGAAACAACATTTTTAATGTTATTTTTAAGCACATAACCATCACTATGAAATAGCTTCTCATACGTTGCTCAATTGGGGTGTTTTAATATACTATTGTGGCCTACTCAACACCCCGAGCATCCCCATGTTTTTAGAATAATTTTCCAACGTCCCACGTGCTGGCCACACGCGGTCACGTGTCTGGCATGTTGACGGTAACCCTAATGCTGTTAGGGAATATGCCGTTAAATAATAGGATATTCCGTTAAATATACCTGACGCTGTTAAGAATATTCCGTCAAAGTTGACAGAATATGCTCTGTTTTCTCCGATGGTTGGTCGAATTCCGTCGCCGGCTGCCGTCTGCGTCCCTGAAAATTGGAAAATTCTTAAACCTTAATATCTTCTTCGTTTTTCAATCAAATTTCATGAAAATTATACCAAAATGAAGCTCTAAATGAGTAGAACATGTTCTTACCTGTTTAGAGTCCTAAAACCAACGGTATATGGTTGGAAAATTCTTCGATAATCCGGCCAAATCTACAACTCAATCAACCCGAGTGTCCCAACGTCAAAACTGCTCCAAAATTGTTCCAAAGTGCTAGTAGAGCAAGAATAGTACCTTATTAAGTCCCAAAACTAGCCAAAACCTTCGCGATCACATCGGAGAAAACTGCACCCCTCGTAGGAGCTTATAGAGTCTCGGGTTTTCGAAGTCAAACCACTCAACAAAAGGTATCACCGTGTTATAGGGTTCAAGAAGAGTAAGAATCTGGAAACACCAAGTTCGATCCGTAGAGTTTTGGTTTAGTTTAAGGGTGAATGCTCTTGGTTGTACAAACGGGGTAGAGGATGTAGGTTGCACGTATGCGTGTGTGTGTGACCACGGGTTAGCCATATTAAAATGGCCTCAAGTCCTAATTAGGCTGCATGCTTTGGATTCATGCAATTAAACCTAACCCAATTCCTTTATTCTTGTACAACATGTCCACTATGTACCTAACTCGGCCCTAATTTTGCATCCACGTTCTGGTAACGTCGAATACCACATACTCACGTCGATGGAAAAAAAAAATGATTGAAGACTATATACATACATCCATGTCACAAGGCCCACAAGGGCAAAATAGTCATTTCAATGCACTCGAGGATAAAATATATTATAATTCGGGACGGGTCGTCACAACCTACCCCCTTAAGAAAATTTCATCCTCGAAATTTCATACATTAACATAACAACTACTAATATCCAGAAAATAAGCATGGATACATATCTCGTATACGATCCTTTGTCTCCAAGGTGGCTTCTTCCACCTAGTGGTTCCTCCACAAAACTTTCACCATGCGCACAGTTTTGTTCCTCAGAACCTTATCCTTCCAATCTAAAATTGTTACTGGCTCTTCGTCATATGTCAAATTTGGATTAATTTCTAATGGCTGAGGAGGTAATACGTGTGACGAATCAGAAACATAATGGTGAAGCATAGAAATATGAAAGACATCGTGCACTTTCGCCAGTTCTGGACGTAACTCAAGTCTGTAAGCAACTTCACCGACTCACTCTGTGATCTGGTAAGGTCCGATGTAGCGAGGACTTAGCTTACACTTTTTACCAAACCGCATTACGCTTTTCCCTGGGGATAATTTCAAAAATACCCAATCTCCAACTATGTATGCCCTGTCAGTAGCGTGCTTGTCAGCTAGACTCTTCTGTCGATCATATGCCGCTTTCAGGTTAGCTTTAATTACCTGAATATTCTAGGTAGTCTCAGCAATGATCTCTAGGCCTACTAATGCCTTACCAACTTCTGACCAACATAAAGGAGTACAACAGGATTTTCCATAGAGTACCTTGAAAGGTTACATCCCGATGCTAGAATGATAGCTATTATTATAAGCAAACTTTATCAAATCTAAACGCTTATGCCAAGCATCACCAAATTGTAGTACGAAGATCTTAGCATATTCTCTAATGTCTGGATGGTCTTCTCGGATTGTCCGTCAATTTGGGGGTGATATGTCGTACTATAAAACAATTTCGAACCAAGTGCCTCATGAAATGCCAGCCAAAACTTATAAGTAAACCTAGGATCCCGATCAGAAATGATATTAACCGGAACCTGTGGTATTTAACAA
Organism: Pyrus x bretschneideri; assembly: GCF_019419815.1. Classification (NCBI taxonomy): domain Eukaryota; kingdom Viridiplantae; phylum Streptophyta; class Magnoliopsida; order Rosales; family Rosaceae; genus Pyrus; species Pyrus x bretschneideri. Next base: position 2,316,016 of record NW_025999657.1, read on the forward strand.
TTCCTGAGATAAACAACTCAGCTAATCAGCTTAAGGAATAATTCTCCTGAACTGGTATGAAGTATGCTGACTTAGTAAGCCGATCTATATCACCCATATGCCATCATATCCATTTCGTGTACAGGGAAGCTTGTACACGAAATTCATGGTAATATTTTCCCATTTCCATTGGGGAATAGGAAGTGGCTGCATTAACCCAAAAGGCTTATTTCTCTCTGCTTTAATTTGCTGACAAATTGTACATCGACTCACATATTCAATAATTTCTCTTTTCATGCCAGACCAATAATAAAAAGGTCAAATAGTGTGATACATCTTGGTACTCCCAGGATGCATCGCATAGGCTGATATATATGCTTCATCAAGGATATCTTTCTTCAATTCAGCAATATTCGGCACTTACATCCGTTTTTCCTGCATAAGCATGCCATCAGATTCTCTAATTCTAAGATCTTTCTTTTTCCCCTGTGACACTGCTTCAATTAATTCCTGAATTTCTCCATCATTTACCTAAGCCTCAAGTACACGATCAATCAAAATCACCCTGATTTGAAAGTTAGCAAGTAAAGCTTCTTCTCAATCTTCCACCCCTAACTTCACTCCAATAGACCTCAAATCTGTGAGAAAAGGAATACGGAAAGCATGTAAAGTATTAATTTGGCCTTGGGATTTCCTACTAAGTGCGTCTGCCACTACATTTTCACGACCAGGATGATACTCAATCATGCAATCATAATCACTGAGTAATTCTATCCATCTTTGCTATCAAAGGTTAAGATCTTTCTAGGTGAATAAGTACTGGAGACTTTTATGATCTATGAAAATCTTGCACTTTTCTCCATATAAGTAATGTCTCCAAATCTTCAGGGCGAAAATGATGGCTGCTAGCTCGAGATCATGGATAGGGTAGTTCATCTCGTATGGCTTCAATTATCGCAAAGCATAAGCAATCACCCTACCATGCTGCATCAATACACAGGCTAATCCATTCAAGGAAGCATCACTATAAATCTCAAAGTTACCATCATCGTCTGGAAGTGCCAAATCAGGTGCATGAGTGAGACAATACTTAAGCTGCTGGAAACTCCGTCCACAATTATCGTCCCATTTAAATTTAACATATTTCCTCGTCAACTTCGTCAGTGGTAATGCTATAATTGAGAAATCTTTAACAAACCATCTATAATAACCTGCCAAGCCTAGAAAACTTCGTACCTCAATGACGGTTCGTGGCTGCTCCCAATTTTCAACGGCAGCTACTTTCTGAAGGTCGACCTGAATACCCTGGGCTGATATTACATGCCCCAATAATGCCACTTGATCTAACCAAAATTGGCATTTACTAAACTTAGCATACAATTGATGTTCTCTCAATTTCTTCAAAATCAAAATGAGATGTCGAACGTGCTCTGCCTTAGACTTGGAATACACCAAGATGTCATCGATAAAAACAATGACGAACCTGTCAAGGTATGGTTTGAATACCCGATCCATCAAATCCATAAAAGTTACAGGTGCATTAGTTAATCCGAATGGCATCACGAGGAACTCGTAATGACCGTACCGAGTCCTAAAAGCCGTCTTAGGAACATCTTCACTTCTAATTTTTAATTAATAATACCCATACCTCAAATCAATCTTGGAAAACACGCAGGCACCTCGAAGTTAATCAAATAAATCATCTATACGTGGCAACGGATAACGGTTTTTAATCGTTACCTGATTCAGCTGTCGATAATGAGTACACAGCCTTAAAGTCACGTCTTTCTTTCGAACAAATAAAACTAGAGCTCCCTAAGGTGAAATACTAGGCTGAATAAAACCTTTATCAACCAATTCTTGCAACTGGGCTTTCAATTCCCTTAATTCAGCAGGAGCCATTCGGCACAGAGTTAGGGAAATATGATCAATACTTGAAAGTAAATCAATGCTGAACTCGACTTCTCTGTCTGGTGGTAATCCAGGCAAATCCTCGGGAAACATATTAGGGAAATGCCTAACTACTTGAACAGGAGTATCTTCATTCAATACTACGTGAGCCAAATACCCCTGACAACCTTTCGTCAACAACTTTCTAGCTCTCACGGCAGAGATAATGTTGTGTCTTAGTCCACCTCATTCGCCCACGAATGTAACCACAGGCAAGCCTGGACAATGGAAAGTAACTGCTTTTTCATAACAATCCAACTAAGCACGATTGTAGTGTAACCAATCCATGCCCAGAATCACATCAAAATCAACAATATCCAATGGAACGAGATTAGCTGGCAACACGACATCTTCCACTAAAACAGGGCACGCTTGATATACCAAGCTAACATGATATGCCTTACCTTTAGGCATCGAAAACTCTAACTCGTAACCGAGAGGTGTAGGGTGTGGTTGTGTCGTCTGAACAAACGTATGAGAAATAACAAAATGTGTGGCACCACAATCACTCAATACTCTAACAAAATAGCCAAGAATATTTAACATACCTATAATCAGATCGGGATTGTTTTGAACATCCTACATAGTAATATGAGGAACACGGCCTTGTGTCTACTATCGTCCTCCACGACCTCTGTTACCTTGGTTTCCACATCCCTATGGTTTCCACGTCCCTATGTACCTCATCCCTGACCAGGCTGGTTAAGCTGCCTTGATGATTCGGCACTACTGGAAGCAATTTCAACATTCTGGGATGGTCCCCCAGAATTCCACTATGATCCACCAGCTGGATATAGACGATATGGTGCGTAACTTCTTAAATACTAAGTGTAACCGCTCTATTGATACGAATCGTGTGGGTACTGATACGGTTCTTTAGAATATAGGGCTATATCTCCCTGATAATGATATGCTCCACCATAACCCGTTTGGTTATAACCACTAGACCCTGGAATCTACTGGATAGGAGTGGTGGTGGCAAGGCAGATAGTTGGGATTTCTGTTGGTTTTGTGGGCACTGAATAGCCCGATGTCCCATCTGGCCACAAGTAAAACATCCTATATTACCTTACCTGCACTCCCCAAAATGTCGACTGTTACATTTACGGCAAAATGAACTACCATAACTACTAGAACCTCTTTGTCCCTGAAAGCTGGAATCGCCTGAACGGCCTCCCCTCCGCGGCGCAGTGGCCCTCAAACCCCCACTAGAAGAACTAGAACTAGTACCACCTCTCTTAAAACTCTGCGTCTTGTGAGGTCCCAGAGATGATTGACCTTTCTCTTTACTATCATTTTTCTTCTGGTTATTATCTTTTTCTTCCTCTACATCATTGTCATTGGGCATATTTTCAGAATCCTCAATCCTCAATAAAATCTCATAAAACTCCTAATATGTCAAACAGGGAGTCGTAGTCACCATTAAGCGCCATTTCTTTCTAGTACCCAACTTAAAACGTCGAAGCATCCCTACGGGATTCTCAGCAATCTCCAGACAATAACGAGACAAATCAGTAAACTTCCAATAATACTCATTAGATGACATCTTCCCTTACTTTAAACGCGTAAATTCTTGCTTCTTACTGTCTATATACGCTGGGGGTTCAAATCTCTTCTGAAATAACTACTTAAAAATCTCACAGTCTGCAGCTTCCTCCGGTGTTAACTGAAAAGATTCCTGCCTCCACCAGGATGCAGGCTCCACACCTAAAAACCAGGTAGTCGTCTCAACCCACTTATCCTCAGGGAAATTTCCCTGCCTCTGCATCACTTGATAAGTTTTCTCGACATGATTAAGCCAACGCTCAACTCCCTCGGGCCCCTCAGTACCAACAAAGTTACTCAACTTCAAATTATATACTGTCTCCAGAAGAATTCGTTGGGTAGAACAAAAGGATGATTGATTAGCATTAGCAATAGCTTCCCCAAGTTGAGTAATATCGGGGAAATTAGACTCAGACGAAGTGCGGGGCTCTCTACGAGGCGGCATAGTTCTGACATAAGACATCAAAATAATTAAAATACTCACAAATTATGCAGGGTTGCCAAACCTAGGCTCTGATACCAAATTGACACGCCCCAACCCCAATCAAGGCATGATGGCTGTCACGTGAAGGTGACGTGTGTGCTATGCGGAATTGAACGTGATACGAAAATATGGATAAATAAAAACTTGCCAACTAATTACACTAGACTAACATATCAGTGTGAGTGAAAATGTTTAGAGTAAAGGACACGCATAAACAGAGCGTAGGTATCAGAATGCAGTCCAAAAGTTTAATTACTAATTACACAGATCATAAAAGAAGCCCTACACTGGTGAATGTCTATTAGAACTATCGTGAAGTCCTCGTGAGCCACCGACACGATCTTCTATCTATAACCTGGAAGGGCGCAAAACAGAAAATGTAAGTGGGCAAAAAAAAAAAAAAACTTCCAAAACCATTTATCTTTTCAAATGTAATAACCTCTCACTGTAAAACCCATATAAGTTTCCCATAAAATAATACTGTAAACATATATGAAAACTATACTCGAGAATAACCAAACCATGTGTATGCCATGACAGTCATCTCAACCATGAATAAGTAAGCCAGGTGAATTTAATTAATATAAAGTGACACATCAGCCACAGTCACCTAACGTGACCTGTACGGCTGAATCTATAACTCAACAATCAAATCAAATCTTGCACACGAGTCAGAACCACCTATGTGGTCTGTACGACAGGCTAGGTGTAAATAAGTACGCTCAAGTGCTACGATCACGTAAAGGTTGTGCGAAGTATCGTAAGTCACCTACGAGTCAAAACCACCTAATGTGGTCTATACGACAAGCTTGCATCTACCTTGGATTCAAGGTGAACGCATGGTGCGGGAGGTGAACAATCACGTGAAGGCTAGGCCCTACCCTCGGGTGGAGCACTAACACTGGGGTGCAGGATATAAATCACTGAAACAACCCATCATAATCACACTACCATCACAACCATCGCTATATACTCACCTGAAGCTTACCTGAGCGTCCACAGCGTGGAGCAATAATATGCACAACTATATTAAAGCATATTCTAATATGTAATGCATACGACATGGCATTTAAAACATAAAAATCATTTAAACAGTTTCTGGGAAACATAAGGCATATATGTGTGTGTGTGTGTGTGTGTGTGTGTGTGTGTGTGTGTGTATAACCCAAAAGCCAACTCATTGGTATGTAGCCAGGTTCCCCCAAGTCTCACATGGCTGCGCTCGTCCTCTGGAAACGTCTCACCTATATGTGAAACAACTATTTTAATGTTATTTGTAAGCACATAACCATCACTATGAAATAACTTATCATACGTTACTCAATTGGGGTGTTTGAATATACTATTGTGGCCTACTCAACACCCCGAGCATCCCCATATTTTTAGAATAATTTTTCAATGTCCTACCCACCCCCACGTGCTGGCCACACGCAGGCACGTGCCTGGCACGCTGACGGTAACCTAACACGGTTAGGGAATATGCCGTTAAATAATAGGATATTCTGTTAAATATTCCTGATGCCGTTAAGAATATTCTATCAAAGTTGACGGAATATGCTCTGTCTTCTCCGGTGGTTCGTCGGATTTCGTCGCCAGAAACTGGAAAATTCTTAAACATTAATATCTTCTTCATTTTTCAACCCAATTTCATGAAACTTATACCAAAATGAAGCTCTAAACAAGTAGAACATGTTCTTACCTGTTTAGAGTCCTAAAACCAACGGTATATGGTCGGAAAATTCTTCGATAGTCCGGCCAAATCTGCAACTCGATAAACCTGAGTGTCCCAACATCGAAACTACTCCAAAATTGTTCCAAAGTCCTAGTGGAGCAAGAATAGCACCTTATGAAGTCCTAAAACTAGTTAAAACCTTTGCGATCACGTCAGAGAAAATTACACCCCTCACCGAAGCTTATGGAATCTCGAGTTTTCGAAATCAAACTACTTAACAAAAGGTATCACCGTGTTATAGGGTTCGAGAAAAGTAAGAATCTGGAAACACCAAGTTCGATCCGTAGAGTTTTGGTTTAGTTTGAGTGAATGTTCTCGGTTGTACGGACGGGGAAGAAAATTCGAGAAAGAAAGAGAGGATGCAGGTTGCACGTGTACGCGTGTGTGTGACCATGGGTTGGCCATATTAAAATGGCCTCAAGCCTTAATTAGGTTGCATGCTTTGGATTCATGCAATTAAACCCAACCCAATTCCTTTATTCCTTTACAACATCTCCACTACGTACCTGACTCGGCCCTAATTTGCATCCACGTTCTCGTAACGTCGAATACCACCTACTCACGTCGATGGAAAAAAAATGATTGAAGACTATACACAAACATCTACATCACAAGGCCCACAAGGGCAAAATTGTCATTTCAGCGCAGTCGAGGATAAAATATATTATAATTTGAGACGGGTCGTCACAAACTCTGGTCACCATATCTCTCCAAACCCAAACCACTCCGGGCACCCCATCTCTGCATGAGTTTCTTTTGAGTCTTTTTAATGGTGGGTTGTTAGGGGGATAAGGTTCTCCTAATTTTTAAATTGTTGTGGGTGGTAGCGAATTAAGGTGGCGGTGGGGAGTTGGGAAGGGGTAGAGATTGGGGTTGTTGGGGTTTGGAGAGATGTGGTGACTAGAGTTACCTATTGTTGGATTATTTATTTAATTTTTATTTTCTTGTTGGGTGTAGAAAAAGAATTGTTGAACACATTCAGAATTTCAAGATAAAATAATGATAAGTAGGGTGTAAAAGAGAAATAAATAGGCTTAAATAAAATTTTCTTTTTTGTAATTATTATCTAAGCTCTTCTTGTGAAAAGAACCCAAAGTTGAAGTCTTGAATTTGGAGACTAATTATTGTGAAGCAAAATGGCAAGGAGAGGTGATAGATGGTTTTGTTTCAGTAAGGGAAGGGAGAGAAGTGGAAAAAGGAGTGGGCAAGAAGGTGCCAACCCTAGGGTGGGTCTGGGTCCACGAACTATGTGTGATGGTTTAAGTATTTTTTTTTTTTCAATTGAATTAGGAATTGCTATTGGTGCTTCGAAAATCTCATTTTGCACTTCAAACGGTCTATAATTAGAAAAACAAATATACTTGTGAGAAGTGTAAAATGAGATTTTTGAAGTGTTAAATAATTGTTCCCTTGAATTTATACCCTTTTTCTATTTTTGGAAAACTTCAGTGGTACGAGGGAAATTTATTGATAAGAAAAAACGAAGTCACAACTAGTCAGGGGGATATAAACCTAACCACTCATAAAGCAAGAAAAATAAAATACAAGAAAAAAGGAGAGGGGACAAACATCTTACCCCTCATGAAAAATAAAATACAAGAAAAAGAGGGGAGACAGAGACTTTACCCCTCTTGAAAAGGAAAACACAAGAAGGGAGGGGTTGACACAAGACCAAATCCCTTAAATAAAAAAAAATTTAAAAATAATAAAAAATAAAAAATAAACCTAAAAGGTAAGAACTTGTAAGACAAGGTGCCAACCAAAGAGCAAAATCCAAAAAGATTAGGTAAAAACAGAAAATCACACATTAAGAAGGAGAAACAAACTTATAGGCTGGCACGACCAAGAAATCTTGAAGCAGAAAAGGAAGAATCTCTATAGGAGGAGCGGCATGCCAAACAAGTGAAGACGAGATAAGCCCTAAATTGGCTAATTATCAGCAAGTGCATTCCTTTCTCGAAATGTATGAGAGTAATGGAATACCATGTGCTGCAATCGAAAAATACAGTTTTTCCAAAGAGTCTGGAGCCGCCAAGGAGGAGAAAAAGAACCATAAGCAAAGTAAGATATCATGCTAGAAAAGTCACTTTCAAGATATAAATTTTGCCAACCCCGCACATGAGCTAACTCCATAGCATGAAGCTTTGTATAGAAAGAAATACGAGGCCCCAAGCTCATGGAAAAACCACCAAGAAAATAACATGCAAAATCTGAGAAAACCCACCACAACTCATTTTTTTCGGAAAAGTGGGCGAAGTCCAATGACTTCTCTAAGATTGATCATGCTTGTTCCGCAAGACACAATAACCTAATCCATAAAGGAATTAATAGGTTTCCTATATTCTTGGAGTCCTTATTATCTAAGAATTGGCGTGCGCCACAAGTAATCATACTACTAAGAAGATGCAATATCTACTCCTAGATATCCTTTGTAATTCACACGGGTTAATACACGATTTCATCTCCTAAAAGGTACATATCTCGACTAGTCTAAATACATCCTTCAAGGATTCATATTTGGTAACGCAATTATCGCACATTTGTTCTCTTGCATGCTGTTTGAGTCACATAATATTACTTACTAACTTGACTGTTATAGAGTCTTTGATTGACATACCATTTGGTCCCTAGCTACTTATGGTTGTTTGTTCTTTTACAGATAAATGAATTTGTGCACCTTCCACCACATACGGTGGTGTGCAAATTTGGTTCCAACATCTTTGAAACTTGAGATTTTCATAAAAGTAATACACCCACGAAACCCAAAAGTTTTCATATTTAATTTAAACCAAAACATGTCTATAGAAGAATGTTCTATTTTTTACCATGAATGTTTTTACCCATAGTATTGACCATGACCTTACTCCTTCCAGCAACATGTCAAAGCTTAACAAACTTGACTTTACCCCTCTGAAAGTCTTTGGAAGAACTATTTGAAGTGGGTTCATGATGTAATGATCCACCTAACCACCAAAAATCTCAGAGCTACCATTGAAAAGGCTACGGATGAACATGTTGGCGAAGCTGACAAATCAACCGTCATGGTTTTCATTAGAAGACATATGCACAATGCATTACAGATCGGATACCTCACTCAAGAGGATCCGCTCACTCTCTGGATCATTGTGGCAGAACATTTCGATCACTAAAAGGATATCTTCTTTCCTGAAGAATATACGACTAATAACATTTACGCTTCCAAGACTTCTAGTCTTTGAATGAGTACAATTATGAAGTTTGTCGATTCCAATCACTCCTCAAATTCTAAAAAGATGACTTGACTAAAAGAATATGTTGGAGAAAACCTATTCAACTTTCTATGCCATCAATATTGTCCTGCAACAATAATATTAGGGATGTAAATTCACAATATTTTCTGATATGATCTATGTCTTACTACTTGGTGAAAACCAAACCCATTTTTTATGAAGAATCATGAAGATGTATTGGCTCAACACTGTGCCTGAAGCACATGGCAACACATCTCGAGGTGACAATTGACCCAAGAAGTGTCAAGGTCATGGCAAAAGGTCAAAGCACAAGCCGATCAAGCTTCTACTGATCTTGATATGTGTTACCGATGTAGTTCCAAAGAGCATTGGTCCTGTATTTGCCGAGCTTCTCGTCAAGCCATTGTTGACTATCATTCATGTAGTCAGAAGATTGAGACAAATTTTGCTCAAGTGGATAATCATGAAGATGGAGATTTCTAACTTTTAAGAGGCATTCGCTCCCATGGAAGATTAGATATTTTTAGACATAGGCCTATATTGGCCGATTTCCCCTTAGTGGCTGAACCCCCCTCTTTAATTTTTGGCTTGAATTTTGAACAATGTTCTTTGTTTTGGATTATTCGTTTGGTGTTTGTTTTAAAGTTTTGGATAATTCCTTTATGTATATTATTTCTCGAATAATTAATTGAATGAATGGGATTCAAAATTGTCCTTATACTTGTGACCGATTCAATTAAGTTACTTTCTAGTTATGTCTTGTGGAGAAATTAGTTGTCTGGCAAATAATTCAACCATGCACACCATCTTGTGTGAACACCATTATTTTAGTAACTTCATACCTGAAAATTCACCTTTGACAACCATTTCAGGCTTATCCAACCTGATTAAGGGGTATGGCACTGGTCGTATAACATTGTCCAGTGCTACTAATTTAACAATTAAAGAGGCCTTTTACTTACCTCGTTTTGGAAAAACACTGTTGCGCTTTAAAGAATATTCGAAAGAATAACTATCGTGTTGAAACCACCGAAGAATGTATCACTTCCAAGATCCAGAGCACTTTCTTGTTTTGGATCTATACTTCAGGACATCCAAGAAGAGATATTGTGGGACCATGATTTTTTGGAGTCGAAATGGCGGATTAGAATACAAATATCTCACAAACAATTCTCTTAAATATTTTTTAGGGATTGAGGTATTGAGAAGCAGTATTGGAATTTTTTTGTCTAAGAGGAAATATATTATTGATTTATTGCACGAAATTGGCATGTCAGCTTGTTAACTAGTAACTACACCATAAGAGTAAGGATTGAAGCTTATTGTTGATCTGTTATGCAATTAGCAACCTAATATTAAGCTATTAATTATTCATTTAAACTTGCAAGTGCACAAATCAAACACATAGTATAAAAAGCAAGTACACGATCATTCCCACAAGGATTGCACTAATAGATATCTAGATTATGAATCCTAAAAACTTAGATTTTTATTCATAAAACTAACAAATATGTACAAAATAGATTTAACGGAATAGATTGAAGATGATTTGAAATTGAAAATATAAAAATAGAAAAATAGAAAAATAGAAAAAGATAAATAATTAAAAGCAAGCTAGTTTGGAATAAGAATTAGAACAATGAGAAAACTAGTTAGGGTTTCAGTATCCACCGCTAATCACCTTCCTAAAGTAACGAAACACACAATATTATAAGACACATTGAGATGCTCATGTTTGTCGATGCTCTGTCTATGTAGCTTCATTGGGAAAGTTGTTGAGTCCATGACCGGATTTCTAGGGTATTCGTATACCGATCAGCCTTACTCAGGTCCTAGAAAATCATGGTCTCACAAAAGGCCCGAAATTCAAAACTACAAGTTCAGTTTAGATGAACTTTTAGTTCAAAGAAAGGTACCCACAAGAAGACAAGATACAATATACAACTAGTATAGTGAATTTGGGTTGCCTTGGTGACTTAGCATAAGTAGCTTCAAGACTACAAAAGGATATCAACGGTTCAAAGAATAATAAAATATTGATTCGTCATTTATTAAAAGTAGATTGCGGGTGAAAACAATATTTTTTTTAATTTCTGGAATGCGGTTCACTAAATTAATTTAGGGAGTTTTAACGAGAGTATTGTTCACTTTTAAAGAAAATGATATTTTTACTCTAAAAAGTCACTCCTAGTACTATTCACTTACAACACATTTTTGTCCTTTTGATTAAAACTCAAAGTTTTCAAACTATTTTCATTAGTTTTCCTATTAATTTAATAGGGTAGGCTCAAAAAGGTGTTTCTTGTAGAAGCAAGAAAATATAGTGGTTTAGACCATATCAGGGCTAGATGGCTGATGGCCAAACAAGTAGAAGGCCCAGAAGCTGGGTGCGGGTTGAAGCAAAAAGAAACCCAATATGGGGCTTGGATCGAGATAGGTAGCAGCCCAGCACGTATCTGGTGCAAGAAGCAACAATAGGAGCCCAACAACAGCACGGGGGGAAGAAAAAGGAAGCCCAGATATTGGGCTTGTGAGTCAACATGTAGCAGGCCCAAAGGATTGGGCTGCACACTAGGACGTCAAAACAACGTCGTATTGGGATGACTTCAGGCGTGGAGTGGCTCGGCTCAGCGCGGCTCAACGACTAGGATTTATAAAGAAAACCTATTTTGCTTCTAATTTCCTTTTCTTTTCTTTTTTTCCTTGTACTCACGTTAAGTCACCTTACTAATATCGAATAACATGATAAAACATAATATTGAATAGCAAAAGCAACTTAATAAAATATTATGTAGGCATGAACAATATGTACAATAGAGCAGTATAGGCAATACATAAAGCAAAAATAATTTTGGGTTTCATGTATCATGATGAAAACCTTTAAATGAAAACATTTAAACGTGGTAGAAGATGCTTCTCCAAAATCTTTCAGTTTTTTAGCACAACAACGGGAGTGTGCTTGTTAAGGCTTACGTTACTGAGGGAAAAAAGATGGAGAGGATCGGCAGCAAAGAGTGGAGAGAGTTTGAGAATTATGTAGTGTGATTTCTCACCCATTTGTACATTTATTTATAGTGATAACGAAGAAAGAATCTTGCTATCCAAGTGATACAAGTACAATGAGGAAACATCTAAAAGCTCTCCTAAAAATCCTACACTTAATCTATTACGATTTACACAATCACATTCATAATAAAATTAGTACTTTAACATTTTTAACATATTAATAGTTATTTTTAGAATTAATATTTTAAAATATTAAGAAAAAAAACACAAAAGTGACCAAGATTGCAAACTGTGTAAAACACAATAACCAAATTGGTTAAATTAAAAATAAATTGAACAAAGTAACTTTAGACCATAGCCACAATGATCAAAAAGATTTTTAACCAAAAATTTTACGCTTTCTACAAAAATAATATAAAAATGTATAAAAGAGCGAATTTACATGATGCTTTCTAACCGGAAATAATAATAATAATAATAATTGGCGGGAGATTCAAACGAAAATAACAAATTTTTGCGGCGCCAGCGCTCAAACAAAAGTCTCAACACAAAAACACAGCCAATAAAATGGCGTGGAATCAGATCAAGTACTCGATGCTGAACCTTCGAAGCTCTGATTTCTCTATCCGTGAAGAATCCATGGATTCCCAGGTACCGATTCTTCGTTTCCATGCTTGATGGTCCACCTTATTTTCCACACTACAATTATAATCTCAACAACTTTTCACTTCCAATGTGTTTTTTTCTTTGTGGGTTCACAGATTCTGAGCTCTCCACGCTCGCTCTCCATCGCTTCCGGTTTGTATTCATCTTTTGCAAATCTCTGAAACTGAAAGATTTTTTTTTTTTTTTGTTCATTTTTTTTTTAATTTCAATGTTTTTTGTCCAGAGCCTTCAGATCTGAAAAACTGGTTCCCCAGCTACCAATATGAATCACCTGCACTGAAGTCCAATTCTTTTCTCGATGATACCGTTGTCCCCGAAACTGAGATGGAAGAAAACTCAGGTGGGTTCGAGAGAAATGGAACAAAAAATGAAGCTTTTATTCCTAAGAACGAAACCCCAAATGGGGTTGTGAAATGTGGCAGCTTTTCTGGATATGAGCACGAAAGCCATTTGTTAAGTAAGGTACGCTTGTTTCTTGTCCCTTTTTGTTTAATGGGTTCTATTTCAAAGTGGAACACGATCAAAACTTTCAGTAGATATTTGTGGTTCTGAATTGGAATTCAAGATTGTAATGTGACACAATTTTCCGGTTGTAGATCCCAAGTTCTTTGGAATCAACTTCGTTCGTTTCAGGTTTGTATCACTTACCAAATTTCTTCCTTTTCTTCCGCCACATTAATTGAATTGTTTGGCTGCTAAGAAAATCCGAATAAGCAATGTATTCTTTGAAGCATATCGTATGGTTCCATTTGATTAATAAAAATGAAATGTGGCTTAATTTTGTTAACAAAAAATAGCAACGAAGTAATTGAACTGTTAACAAAAAATAGCAACGAAGTAATTGAAATGTTCTGTTTTTTGATCTGTTAGAGCCCACCGACATCAGACACTGGTACTCAAGCTATGCATATGAATCGCTATCGTTGGATACAATTGATGGTGTTGGAAATTCCATTTGCGAAGTGAGTAAACACGAGGAGGATGGCTTTTTGGTTGAAAACAACAGAGGAAAAGAAAAGGTTTCGGAGGATTTTAGTATAAACAGAAGTGATTCTGAAGAGGTTAGTGGGAGAGCTCCTAAGGAGGAAAGGCAGCCTGTAAGAGAGGTACTATTTCTGTATCTGTTCGTTTCCCTAGTATATTTTCGCTTTTCATTCTTCCAGTTGTGTTCAGCAAGCTAATAAGTAAATCCCTATACTCAACAAATATAAGATCATTCATCAATTATAGAAAACAAGGATGTATACTCCTTTTCAGGATGACATCTGAACGAGCACCGACGACCTGAATCCACTAAAACAAAGAAGTAGGAGAGCATTACAACAAAAAAACATATAGTTTTTTCGCGGACACAAATAGTCTTGTATCTTTTCCACCCCTTCTTCATAGAGAACCAAATGTACCCAAATACTCAAGCTTTTTGTAAGCGTCCACTATAATATCCTATGTACAATAAATAGGACTAGAGTTACAAAACTAACTCCAAGAAACCTCTACATTAAAGGCCTAAGAAAACCTTACAATCCCTACCTGGGAGAGAAATTAGTTTTTAACCTCGAATATGTTTCGAGATACATCAACCTTTATATCACATGTGCATTATGAATCCTTTACTCCATGTTCACTTTTAGCCACACCACAAAGAAAGTATTTTTGGTTTGTCTTGCGCTATGGATATCAAACCCGATGCATCATCCTTCTGTGGATGCACAACAGTCAGTTCCTCACTGCACAGAAACCTCGAACATCATCAAAGACCTCACACAGGGATCCGCCTAACCAAGTTGACCACTGAAAGTCTTCTCCTCTAAATTTAAATGGAGATCAATGAATTTCCCTAGCATCACTCGTCTTGTTCCGATTTCACCTGCCTTGGGGTTTGCACAAACTACATATTTTCAACTATTATCGTATTATGGCTGAAATTTTCTTCACACTTAATTATCTGACACAATTTTCTTCTTCTAGACTCCAGGTCCTTTAGAGCCGCCTTCGCAACTGTCAGGTTTTTGTCTCACTTATTTCCCGAAGTTAATATTTTTCCCCTTTGTTGAATTGTTTCGTTACTGATAAAATGTATGTAAGCATGGAATATTTGATGCGTATTCTCTGCTTGCATTATTCTCTTGGCAAATGTAAGATGTGGTAATTTATGTTAACAAGAAAACAAGAAAATGAAGCTATTAATCCGTTTTTTCTTCCTGTTATTTTAGAGCCTACTGACATCAGAAACTGGTTCTCAAGCTATGTGTACGAGTCTCCGTCCTATGATACAAATACAACTGATGGTTTTCGAGATCCTGTTTGGAAAGAAAACAAAAGTGGGAAGGATGGGTTTCTGGTTGATAATAGCCACAGAGAAAATGAAGAGGGCTTGGAGGGTTATAATGAAAAGGGAACTGATGGCGAAGCGGTTTCTGATTTACAGTCGGAAGGGCTTGCAAAATGCATCACCTCTTGGAGAGATAATAAGCAGAAAACACAGCCTGTAAGTGAGGTTCTCTTACTATCTCTCATTTTCCAGTTCTCGCATTTTAAACCTTTCCTGTTTTTGTTTTCTTTAGTTATAATAGTTGTTATTCGTACATGATTGAGTTAGATGAATTGTTTAAGCCATTGATTGCCCTAACGTCTGTAAATTACAGGGTCGCCCTAGCTATGGAGTAAGCGAAAACCTACTTAGTCAGAATGATTTGTGTCTCAAGCATATGCCTAAATCATGGAGAACCAAAGTCATCGCCCAAGCACAAGATGTCGAAATGTCAATCTTGAACAAGGAAAGTTGTCAATGCAAGCTATCGCCTAAGACTTTCAAGGGAACCAAAATTAAGCCATCGGACAACGAAAAAGGTCCATGCAGGAACTATGAGAAGTCTTCACAAGGCATGACTCCTAGCAAGGCCTTCACTTCACAGGAGAACTCAGAACCAGAATTCCACACAGAAGTTGATTGTATATCAACTGGAAGTGATTCGGATTTAATTCCAAGCAATGGAGTGTCAGAACGAAAACCAACTCATGGAAGCAGAGACAGAAAAGATGACGGAAATGAAATATCCGAAAATGGTTTTATAACAACTAGGAAAGGCAAACTTACAAGAAACAATCAGGAAAAGATTGTGGAACGACCGCAAGAGATTAGTAAAATGACAGCTCCAATAGTCGTGAAAAGAAAAGCCTTGGCAGATGCAACAAATATTCATCATTCTCCTGTGGCGGGGATTACAGGGAAATGGAAGTGTCCTCAGAAAAGTAAGCCAAATCGAGGACCCGCTTTGAAGCAGCTTCGACTTGAGAAATGGGTTCGTAAGTTGTGAAAGCTTAGCAATTGGGTGTTTCGACATTGAGTAGATTCCGGTGGAATGTAAATGATTCTGATGCCATGATTGATTAGGCTAATTGCTCATAAGTAGCTATCATTTGAAAGAGGATCATAACTAGTTATCGAATCGATGATTTACCAAATAAGAATGTAATGGATAGGAGAAGGAAATAACCTTGGCTACTTGCTTTATCTGGTTAATCATTGATTCGATAACATTTCAAGCCAACCAAAGCCTTATGTTTGGACTTTCGTCCGGTCATGTTGTACCAGATCATTGAAATGCCTCCAAAACTTCTAATCATGAGATATGAGGTTCTGTATATTGACAATTTGAAATCAACAAAGAGATTGGGAAACTCCAAATCTTCTTCTTCTACTTTCGCTTTTCCCTTTTCATCTGTACCTCCTATCTCTTAATTGTGAATGGTGAAAAAATAACGATGGATGTCGGGGTTGGGTTCGGTTTCAGTCGGTTCGGTTTTTTGTTAAAATAAAAACCGAACTTAAACTTCGGTTTTGTTTGGTTTGATTCAATTTTTTTTCGATTTTTTTCGGTTCGGTTTCGGTTTTTATTTTTTATTTTTTATTTTTTATTTTTATCTTATAAAAACTTGATCTTTTTTTTAATATGGAATTTAGAAAAGAGGTTTGCATTAGTAGACTAATAAAAAGAAAATGGGGAAAGTGGAAAGGTACTTGTACATATACAAGATCATATAAATCAATCGTATTCTATCAACAACGTATCCATTCAAAAAGCAAACAAATAGAAAAGCTCTTTCAAGTTTCAAAGCCTTCCAAAACTTTATTCTGTAACCAATGAAATATCTTCCCTAATTGAACCAAGTATGCTCTTTGAAAAAGTCCTAGGCTTAGTTTCAAACTTGTCAACAAAGTTTCACACAAAAAACATCATGGGCATAGATTCATAAAGTGTAAAGGAATTCGGTTTGGTTCGGTTTTCGAACCCCAAAACCGAAAATGAATCAATAAGGTTCGGTTTGGTTCGATTTTTTCTTTTTCGGTTCGGTTTTTTTGTTTGTTTTCAATTTGGTGTTTGGTCTTATTTTTTTCGATTTTCAGTTTTTTGAACCCACCCTAGATGATATTATGCAAATAGATGAACGATTAGCATGCAAGGATCTAGTTTGCATGCATTAGACATGCTTTAAGCATCAGTAAATTTGAATTTAGGGAAATTAACAATTTCCCAAAGGTTATATATATTTTTTCCTTTTTGTGTGTTCTATTTTTAATTTTTCATTATTTGTTCTTGGGTTGTTTTATTTACACTCCACGTTTTGTTGACTACACTTTATATGCTTAGTAGACCCTACATTTACTTTTTAGACTAAAATTTATCTGAATACACCACACATACTTTCCAATACTATCCTCACACCCCACACTTTCTACATATACCCCACACTATCCACTTAACATCCAAATCAAATCATGTGGTCATCTCAATTAGGGATTTTAGATTTTACATGTGTGTGTGTGTGTGCGTGTTTGTGTAACCATCTATGTGCGTGTTTGTGTAACCATCTATACTTACCTTATTTGGTAGTTGTTGGAGTTTTGTTCTACAATGGATGATAGGAGTGACTTTGAGAGCTTGAAGAAAAAAATATGAAAACAATTTTATTTTTTAAATTCAAATGTGGCCTAACTTGTGACGACCTGCCCTTAATTTTACGTTTTTATAAATTTTAAGAGCGTGATTTTACGAAAATGTCCTTAGAGGCGAGGGTATTAACTTTCATTGACCAACGTATAATGAGACGTATGAAATATTCTTTTGGCGTATTCCTGAAGTACTCGACGGTACGAACACAAAGGCACTATCGGAATCGAAATCGGAGTTTTGGTTAAAATTTTACAAAACATCGAATACCGAAGAGAAATTAATAAATTTCATAATTGATAGATATTTGTTTTTGTGACTTGTTTTAGGGAGCCATGTGTGTGGCTGGCGTGGAAACAAGATTAGAGGAAGGAGAAGGAATTGACCAATAGGATAAGAAAGAAAGGAGGGAAAGGAGGGAACAGAGAAGGAAGGAGAAGAAATCGGGTCACCTCTTTGACTCGTACACCTGCACTAACCCGTTACACCCAGAATGAATTTTGGCCACCTCCACCATTTTTCAGGCCAACTACACCTACCCATCACCTGCAACCTCTTCCATACCCTCTCCTTTATCATTTCCGCCCAAGATCGAAAGGTTTTAGGTCCCGATTTCGTGAGAACCGCACCGGTGGGTGCGAAGGGACTTTGACGGTGATCCACCATTTCTGAAGCATTTCTCTTCAATTACCACCACCAAAACACTTCTCAGGAGGTCAAGAACAATGTCCAATCAGTGGTTGGAGCGTCAGAGTTGATTTGAGAACGAATCAAGAACACCCAAATTCTAGGGTTCCGGCGAGTTCATGGCGATTTGAGGCTTTTTCGAACCAAATTGGACTTGGCCATAGGTATAAAAATTGCTCTACTTATTGAGATCTTCATTCCTGTGAAGTTTGAGAATTTTTAGAATTAGTTGAATTTTCTGGCGAGTTGGGGCGGCCGGCTGTCGTGTGTGGTGGTGCGTGGGCCAAGACCCCAACTGACCTTCCTAGGCTAAATTTGATACCCCAATTCCATATGTGAAGTTTGACTAATGAAATTTCATTGTTTGAACATAGTTTTGATAGAGACCGCCACTTGACCCTTATATGAATCGACGATCTGACCGTTGGATCATCACCAAACCTTAATATATTATAGTACGTAATATTTAAGGAAGTTAAGAACTAACAAATCAGGAATCTGATGTACAGATCTTCCCGAATTGGATTTGTTAGTTCATAAAATAAAACATCGATCGCCACTTAATTTTAGCAATTGGCGGAGATCCGACCGTCGGATCATTCCGAAACTTTAGGATGTTGTTCTAGAAGTATAATGTAGATCTTTAGAAATTACGGATTGGAAATCCGAGGAGCATATCTTCCGGATCGAGTTATGTAGGGTTGTGGCCCCTACCGTCGACCTTTGACCAACGATTGACTTTTGGTCAATAGGTTACCAATCATTCTAGAACGTCCTTGGGAATGTGTTTTATGTAAGTTACTTGTTCTATCGATAAGTATTCTAAGACGTGATTTGATAATTGTTCTAGACGATTGTTCGTGACGCCTTGATATTCGTGCTACGGAGTTGTAGCGCGGACTCCAGGTGAGTGGACATTTGTTTTCTATATATATATATACAGTTCCAGAAACGTTTTTATATGGAACTATGCTTTATTTTCCATGTCATAAATAATTACATTTAAATATTGCATTGTTACACTTGTGAATAGTATTATGTGATTGAATAGGTAGTATTGCGTTATTATAAATCATAATTTATATTGTTTGATGATGCAGAGGGTCAGGTAAGTTTCAGGTGAGTATATTGTGTTGGTATTGGTTGCATTGCACATTGTTATGCATGGATGCATTTAGAGCTCATCATTGCTGCATCACAGTGTTGGTGTTCTCGCCTGAGGCCAAGGCATAGTCCTTCACGTGATTGTTCACCTCCCGCACCACATGCTCGCCTTGGATCCAAGTTTGGTGTCAGCCCTGTCGTACAGACCACAATAGGTGGTTTCGACTCGTAGGTGACCCACGATTATTTGCACAGCCTTCACGTGATCGTAGCACTTGAGCATATTTACACTCAGCCTCGTGTGCTAGCATATATTGATGAGCTATAGGTCCAGTTGTACAAGTCACATTAGATGACTCCGACTGGCATATTACTTTATATTGATTTCACCTGGCTTACACCTTTTAACGCGGAAATGTTATGACATGGCATACTTGGTTTTTACTGTCTTTGTGCATTGTTTTACGTATATATGTAGTATTATTTTCTGGAAATCATATGGGTTTTACAGCGAGGGGTTATAACGTTTTCAAAAGGTTTTTATTAAAACTTTTTTTTCATGCCCACTCATCCTTGTTTTTTGCCCCTCCAGGTTTTAGTTGCTGAAAGTTTGTATTGACGAGGATTCTTGGCGAATCTCAGCATAGGTGGCTACCTCTGAGGGTATGATCCTTACTCACATTACTATTCTTAACTTTTGCTCTAACGTTGCGTGTGAAATGAGTTCATTCCTACTCATAGTGTACTCTTGTCTTTAGGCACTTTTAGGTTTAAATTTATTCACATTTTCCACATCACTATACTTTATGGCTTCGTCACCTTCTAGATGTCGGCCATCACATTTCGATTCGGAGTCCTAGTGGACATTCCGAGTCGGGATGTGTCATAACTAGTCATTTCATAATAGGATAAATAAGTCATTTAATAATAAATTTTTATGTGGGGTGTATTAAAAAATATGTGGAGTGTTAATAGAAAACTGAAGTTGATATTTTAAATTATTTGTTTAATACATTCGATATTACCTATATTAAATGGTGGATGAGTGAGTTAGGAGTAGCCATAATCATTTAGTTTGAATTCGCATTTGAGGAAAATCAAACATAAAATCCGTTACATACAAATAAAAAACAATATCAATAGACGGTAGTATTAATGATATATTTTAATATGGGTGTGCTTCTAATTATGCGTCTAGATTCGAATCTTTCTTACCATATTATAAATTTAACAAATAAAAAAGTTTCTCGTTAAAATTCAAACTCAGATGCAACTGACCAACACGTTGGATAAATTGTTGGTTTTAGTGGACAGGTGGCATGAGTTATTGGGTTGTGTCGTCTTGTCGACAGAATTTCTCCAAACATCTCCCTGATTTGCAGTTTAAAGCCTCTCTAGCTCCATCACTTGGCGGAAGAGCAGTTTGAGCTTTGAGCTTGAGCTTCTGAACGAAAAATGGCGGGCGGTTTAAGAGTCCTAACCAGGTCATTGAAACATTACAAACCCACAACCTCTATATTACCAGAGAATTCACTCTCTCTTCAATCCAATCAATGGATTCACCAAACTCGCCGGACTCTGATCTCCGTGTCGCTCCGTCACTCTCCGCCGACTATCCGACTCCGATTCCGGTAGTTTCCAGTTTCAAAATTCGTATGAACGAGTGGGCTATCTCTGTTTATGCCAATTTTCTATGACCCAGAAAGCGTTAACCGAATTGGGTTTTGGTTGTTTGGTAACAGGGATTGTTGAGGTTAGGTTGGAGAGGCCGGAGGTGAGGAATGCAATTGGGAGAGAGATGCTGAGAGGTTTACAGAGTGCCTTTGAAGCTGTTAGTGAGATTCCTCTGCTAATGTTTTGCAGATCCGCAGCAAAGTTTCCAAGGTGTTCTGTGCTGGGGCAGATTTAAAGGTCGGAATTTTGATTATGTTCTTCGTCAAATCGATGTTTTTCTTTTTTTTCAAGGAACTTGTACTGGATATCCAAAGAATTCTTCAAATTTATGTTCACTTTGATTTGCTTGAATGAATTATTTGTTTTGAAGAGTGGTGATATGTACAGGAGAAGATAGTGCTCACACAAGTTGTCCTTGCCTCTTAATTTGATTGGCAGGAACGGAAAGGGATGAGTGTGTCTGAAGTTCGAGATTTTGTCAACACGCTGCGCGCCACATTCTCGTTTTTACAGGTTAATCTTTGTTGTTAACCTTTGTGTTTTTCTATAGTTGTTTTGTTATTAAAAAGGCCTTGAGGATGAGAGGAATTGAGTCGTTGTTTTGACATTCAGTGAGTTTTAGAGGTTAATCTTCGTTGCCACAACCACAAGTGTTTCAGATTCTGTACAACACTTTTAAAATGTTTTTTTGTTGTATGGTACGTTCTACTTAGTATAACAGTGGGTATGAATGTATATGCCAGTGTTCTATAACGGTGGATATTGGATGCATATACATGAGTGTTGTTTAGTGGTGGACATAATATCAATATGTGAACGAGCAGACACTCATACATAGACGTGAGAGTCCAGGATACGTTCAGAATTATATTTGCTAATTTGATTTCATAATGGTGTTTTCAATTAGTGTGGTATGATCATTTAATGCTTAGTTTCGTTATTCACTGTTTATACGTTAGTTCTCCATAAATTGTTTTCTTCTTCATGACACTTAAGTTCATAATATTCAGGTACTTTCTATTCTGACTATTGCTGTCATTGAAGGAGCAGCATTGGGTGGTGGACTTGAAATGGCTTTATCATGCGATCTTCGGATATATGGTAATTCCATTTCTTTAATGATATATACTGAACCAAGTTCTGATCATTAAACTATCAATCCATTCAACCGTTTATAATGCTTACTGACCTGTACCCCGTATCCGGCAACTATGATGCTTAGTCTCTGATTGTTTTCCACCATTAATGGCTTAGGAGAAGATGCAGTGATGGGCTTGCCAGAAACAGGACTTGCTATAATTCCTGGGTAGGTGCTAAATTTCAGAGTCAGTTCCCATTATAACCTATGACCTCTCCCCAAGAATTGCTGATCACCTGCATCTTGTTTGACGAACACAACATTCTTTTCTGTTTCAATTTTTTCTAAGCGGGTCTCATAGCAGACCATTTCCGATCACAAAGAGATGGGAAGGATTTTAATTCCCATTCCAACTGATATTTAGTTTATGGAATTGTGTCATCCATATTGTCTACATTTTCTGGAAGGACTTTCCGCATGATTACTTCTTATTTTACTCTCTTATTTTATTTATTTTTCTTTCTCTCCATTTTTCTGATATTATTCGTCCAGTTCAGATCAACTCTCTTGATTATGTCCATTTACAGAGCAGGTGGAACACAGCGACTTCCTAGATTGATAGGAAAATCAATATCAAAGGAACTCGTATTCACTTGTAGGAAGATTGGTTGCAGGGAAGCAATGTCGATAGGTATGTGATGTATGTCTACTCAGTAGCTGCTTTCCTTTTGTCTTATTTTCTTTTGATGCAAGATTGTACGTCACTACAGGTTTGGTAAATTACTGTGTTCCTGCTGGTGAAGCTCATCTAAAGGCACTTGAAGTTGCTCGCAATACAAATGAGAAGGTACGGCATTATTTTATCCAGTATTATGTTCATTTTATACTATTTGATGGGGACTGTTATAGGTTTGAGTAATCTATGAAACTGAACTTTCGCCTTCCAATGATAACTACATTCTAACGTCTCTGTCAAAGTGGATGTCTATAGCTGAGACTTCTCTATTGCATAAAATCTGCTCTAATGAACAAATATTTAATACATGCACTGAAAAGGGGAAAAAGACTGTAGAAACTAAGCATCACTTGAAATCATCTTACTGGGCAAAGAAAAAAAAAGTTGCGAGTAATTGTTGCAATCAATTTTATGAAATATAGTGTTAGCACGGTCCAATTGCAATAAGGATGGCAAAAAAAGCTATTGACGAGGGGCTGGAGGTAGATAAAACCTCAGCTTTGGCTCTAGAAGAACAATGCTATGAACAAACGTTGAACACAAATGATCGCTTGGAAGCCCTAGCAGCATTTTCTGAGAAGCGAAAGCCAAAGTATACCGGAGCTTAAGATGATAAACTTGCTATAATAGATAGAAAGAATACTTTCTGTATTTCATTGCTTAATCAGGAAGTAATTACAACTGAGTTTATATACACTTTGCTAAATAAGCTTAGTGACTAATAACACTAGATTAATGACTAATACAATGATTAGTTACAAAACAGAAAATATGTAAGTATGAGGTGTCCCTTTACCCTCCCTCAAGCTAAACGTAGGAGATCCGAGAGATAGCTTGGACTGCAACAACTTGAATCTGGCCTTGGAAAGTGCCTTAGTGTGAATATCAGCAATTTGGTGTTGAGTACCAACATACTGGATTCGAATCAGATTGGCTAAAATAAGTTCCCTGATATAATGATAATCAATTTCCACATGTTTCGTACGAGCATGAAATACAGGATTAGATGCCAAAGAGATTGTCGAGACATTGTCACACCAAAGTTGAGGAGCTTGGCAAAAGGGACCAAAGTTGAGGAGCTTGGCAAAAGGGAAAGGTGATATCATTTAGAATTTTGCAGATCCATGTCAATTCTACAGCAATGTGGGCAAGAGAACGATATTCAGCCTCTGTGGAGGATCGAGCAACAGTGTGCTGCTTTTCTGCACTCCAGCTAATCAAGTTAGTACCCAAATACACACAATAACCACTTGTAGATTGATGATAAAAAACGCAGCCTGCCCAGTCAGCATCTGAAAAGGCTGAGAGATGTAAAGAGCCTTTCTTGAACCACAAACCTTGAGCAATAGAACCATTAAGAAATCTCAAGATTCTTTTGATTGCTTGAAAATGAGGTTCTCGTGGACAATGAAGGAATTGGCACACTTGGTTCACAGCAAAGGAAATATATGGTCTTGTCCAAGTGAGGTACTGAAGAGCACCTACAATGGATCTATATTCCTTAGGATTAGAAAATAAGGTCCAGTGTCATCCAACTTAACTGATCCAAGAGGTGTTGAACATGGTTTGCTGCCATCCATGTGATATCCCACATCGCCCAGGGGAGTAATACTTAAATGTATATTCTCATCCCTAACTAGCACGAGGCTTTTTGGGAGCTCACTGGCTTCGGGTTCTGTAGGAACTCCGAACTGAAGCGAGAAGGGGGCTAGAGCAATCCTATGATGGGTGACCCACTGGGAAGTTGCTCATGAGTTCCCAAAAACAAAACCATGAGAGCGTGGTCGGGGCCCAAAACGGACAATATCGTGCTACGGTAGTGGAGCGAGCCCGGGAAGTGATCTCCCCTGGGCCGGGATGTGACAAATTGGTATCAGAGCCTAACCCTGGTCGTGGTGTGCCGATGAGGACGTCGGGCCCCTAAGGGGGGTGGATTGTGACATCCCACATCGCCTAGAGGAGTGATCCTTA
Organism: Pyrus x bretschneideri; assembly: GCF_019419815.1. Taxonomy (NCBI): domain Eukaryota; kingdom Viridiplantae; phylum Streptophyta; class Magnoliopsida; order Rosales; family Rosaceae; genus Pyrus; species Pyrus x bretschneideri. The sequence goes on from NW_025999657.1 coordinate 2,340,810, forward strand.
AATGTATATTCCCATCCCTACTTAGCACGAGGCCTTTTGGGAGCTCACTGGCTTCGGGTTCCGTAGGAACTCCGAAGTTAAGCAAGAAGGAGGCTATAGCAATCCCATAATGGGTGACCCACTGGGAAGTTGCTCGTGAGTTCCCAAAAACAAAACCGTGAGGGAGTGGTCGGGGCCCAAAGCAGACAATATCGTGCTACGGTAGTGGAGCGAGCCCGGGAAGTGATCCCCCCCGGGCCGGGATGTGACAAATTGGTATTAGAACCTAACCCTGGTCGTGGTGTGTCGACGAGGACGTCGGGCCCTTAAGGGGGTGGATTGTGATATCCCACATCGCCTAGGGGAGTGATCCTTAAATGTGTATTCCCATCCCTACCTAGCACGAGACCTTTTGGGAGCTCACTGGCTTTGGGTTCCATAGGAACTCCGAAGTTAAGCGAGAATGGGGCTAGAGCAATCCCATGATGGGTGACCCACTGGGAAGTTGCTCGTGAGTTCCCAAAAACAAAACCATGTCCGTGTCCGGTTCACTTAGTTGTCCGAGGCGGGTCTACGCTACTAACATTAGGGGTAGAGGCCCATGCCAGTAGCACCGCACCAGTGCTTGCTTGCTATGAGGTAACTCGCCCCAGCCTTTTCTTATTAGTTGCAGACCTCTCATCCTTCGGGGAGCGGGAATGGTAAGCCCAAAGCGGACAATATCGTGCTACGGTAGTGGAACGGGCCCGGGAAGTGATCCGTCCTGGGCCGGGATATGACAATCGATCTTTGTTTTAACAAGGAGATTAAGTGCATATTTGCCCTGAGACAAAAATAAGCCTTCTGAAGTTTTGTGAACCTCTAACCCAAGGAAATAGTGAAGAGGTCCCAAGTCTTTGACCGGAAAAAGAGTACTTAGTTGATGGATAAAAGCTTGATAGTGAGATGTATTTAGACCATCCACTAGGATGTCATCAACATACACTAGGATTACAACTAGAGAGGGTTGGTGTTGAACAAACAAGGAACAATCTGATTTTGAGTTTGCAAAACCAAGAGAGACTAAAGTATGAAAAAGTTTATCATACCAAGCTCTAGGGGCTTGTTTCAAGCCATAGAAGGATTTGTTAAGCTTGCAAACAAAGGAAGATCTTGTGGAATCAACAAAACCAGATGGCTGCTGCATAAAGACTTCTTCCTTGAGATTGCCATGAAGGAAGGCATTGCTTATGTCCAATTGGTTTAGAAACCAGGTATGTTGGACTGCAAGTGTTAACAAGATTCGAATGGTGACTGGTTTTGCAATGGGGCTAAATTTTTCTTGGAAGTCAACTCCTTCTTGCTGGTGGAAGCCCTTAGCCACAAGACGGGCTTTGTACCTATCAATAGTACCATCGGGTTTTCTATTGATTTTGAAAACCCATTTTGCATCCTACAACATTGTGATGAGGAGATGATGGTACCAGAGTCCATGTACCATTATGCTGCAAAGCTTGAAACTCTTCAGTCATTGCTTGTTTCCAATGGTTATGTTTGGAAGCTTGTAGATAAGTGGTAGGGACAAAGCTGGTAGGATTAATTGGATGCTTAGTGGCAACCAATACTTTAGGTTTAAAGATGCCAGCCTTTGACCTTGTGATCATTGGATGTGTATTTGCAAAAACAAGAGGTTGTGATGTAGTAGACTTTGAGGACAAACTGTCTTGTGAGGCAAATGGCACTTGGGATGAGATTGGTGCTGGAGAAGATGATGGCTGTGATTGTTGGTCTGAAGGAGACATGGATGCATTACTGCCCAAAGATAAGGAAATAGACTGAGAAGAACTTGTAGGAGAGACAGGAAAGGGTAATGTGAAAGTTGCTGCAGATCCTGTAGAAACAGATTCGAATAACGGAGATCCTTGAGACTGTGATAAACCTTGAAAAGGAAAATGGTCTTCATTAAAAATGACATGCCTAGATATATACAGCCTTTGTTGCAGAGAGTACTTTTGCCATCAAGCTTCGAAAAGACATATGCTTTAAGCCAGGGGTAACAACTGCAACCAAAAATTTTAAGTTTGGAATAATCTGGAGCCTTTTTGAAGAGTAACTCCCAAGGAGATTTGTCCAACTTAGATAAAGGCAATCAATTAACTAGATACAAAACCCAGAATTTGTGAGGAACATGTGAAACCACTAAGAGAGTTCTAGCAGTTTCTGTGAGATGCCTGTGTTTGCGCTCAACACAGCCATTTTGTTCTGGAGTGTGAGGGCAACTAATTGATGAAAAATGCCATGATTCATAAGAAAAGAATTGAAAGCAGAACTGGTGAATTCTCCCCCGGAATCGGATATGAAGATTTTGATTTTATTTCCAACCAAATTTTCAACATATGCTTTGAAATTGACAAATACAGAGAACACCTCAGATTTTGCCTTCAATGGAAATAACCATGTGTACTTAGTGAACTCATCAACAAAGTCAACAAAGAGTACATAGTATTTGTAGCCACTAACAGAGAGCACTGGAGCTGGCCCCCAAACATCACATTGAATCAATTCAAGACTGGCAGAGACAATACTAGTACTAGAAGAAAAGGGTAACTTGTGATTTTTAGCTATGGCACAATGTGTGCAAAAGAAATTTACAGACTTGTCACCACTGTGACCAAGTGAAGCTTTATGTAAAATTTTCCTAAACATTGCTATAGAAGGATGCCCAAGCCTCCTATGCCATGTCTGAAGTGTAGCTTTAGTATTGAAAAGAGCTGAGTGTGCAGAAGTGGAGGGAATGCCTTGAAGAGGGTAGAAACCTTCTTTAACTGGTCCTTGAAAAAGCATCCTCCCCGTAGAGCGATCCTTGATTGTTGAACCATCATAATCAAGAGTTAAAGCACACTTATTATCTTTTAAAAACTGATAGGTAGAGAGAAGATTGAACTTCATCATAGGAACATGCAGAACATTATTCAATCGAAATGTAGCTGATGATGTTTTAAGCACAGAATTGCCAGAGTGATGAATCGACATACCTTGCCCATCACCAATGTACACCTTCTCTTCGCCAGAGTAAGGAATAGGGGAATGAATAACAGAGATATCATTAGTGTTATGGGATGTGGCGCCAGAGTCAATAAACCAAGTAGGAGAGGTAGCTTTGGAATTGGTATGCACACACATAGCAGCTAATTTGGCATGAGGTATTTTACCAGCAAAAGCATGATTCATCCTTTCATAACAATCAATGGCTTCATGCTCAAAGGAATGACAGATTTGGCAAGGATGTTTACCACCAGAATACGTGTTATTGAGAGGAAATCCACCAGATTGAGAACGATTACCAGAGTGAGTGCGAAAATGGCCAGAACCATTGCCAGAATTATGAAAATTACCACGAAATGGTTGAAGTTCTTAGAAGAGTTACCACGATAGTTGCGTTGAGACGATCATTTGCCATGATTGTTCTGAAATCTGGGAGGTGCATTGAACTGCACAACATAAGCTTGTGGAAAGGGAAAGTACTATGATGTAGGAAGGAGAGGGCCCTGAGATTGAGCGGCAAAGGCCTGAAAAGGCTCTTGAGCAGAAGAAACAGTGCCCTTCTTTTTGCGATTCATGAATAATTCCTTGTTGATCAACAAACCATGAAGTTCATCCAGAGTAGTTGATGAAATTCGTAGCATAATAGATTCAATGAAGGATTCATATTCATCAGATAAGCCATTGAGAGTGACAGCAATTAGGTCATGATCAGAGACTGGTGATCCAACCGCCATTAAAGCATCAGAAATACCTTTAATGCTTTGCAGATACTCAGAAATTGAGAGATTACCTTTGGTGACATAGTGTAAACGAGATCTTAGTTGATGAATATGAGCCGCAGAAACATCTCCGAATCGATTCTCAAGATTAAGCCAGAGATCACAAGATAAAGTCACACCAACAGTAAATGGAATAATTTCTTCAAAAAGGGTGGAGTTAAGCCAAATCATGATATTTTGATCCTTCTCATACCAAGCTTCATAGGCAGGATTAGGAGCTACAGTAGGGCGATAGATCGGATCAAGAAGATAAGGCGGTGGACAAGGCTTGAAGCCATCAACGATGCCGGTGAGCTTGTAGAGCCTGAAAATCGGAGCAAATGGAGCTTTCTAGACTAGGTAATTGTCACGTTTCAGCTTCATAGGCACCATACAACTGATGTTTTGGATCGTGATCGAAGAGATTGACGAATTTGAGAAATTAGGGTTCATTGAAGAGAAATTGGGTGCAACAAACTCATTCGGTGCAGGATGTGGAGGAACAATTTCAGGATTCGGTGAAGAAGTGGACGACGCCATTGTTGAGAAGAAGAAGAAATTGAAGAATCGAGAGAGATCTTGAAGATCGAGAAGACGATCGGAAAGATTGAATCGCACAAAAAGGCGGTGAAAAGATCGAAAGGAGGTTAAGTAGAGAGGTGAGTGATACCAAGATAGAAAGAATACTTTCTGTATTTCATTTCTTAATCAAGAAGTAATTACAACTAAGTTTATATACACTTTGCTAAATAAGCTTAGTGACTAATAACACTAGATTAATGACTAATACAATGATTAGTTACAAAACAGAAAATATCTAAGTATGAGGTGTCCCTTTAATAATGTGTCTTGGATAAGTTTCTTGGTTGGACCGAAGTAAAATTGTCAGCAATGACAAAAATGACAGGTCACTGGAAGTCTTAATTTTATTTGATCATACTTTACCATTTAATGAATAACTGATTAAATGTTATGTTTGGGTGTCTCTGGATTGAATGTGTTCTTAGTAAATATAATAAATGTACTCAATATCGTTCTTTTTTACACTTGACAACAAAATGGTCTTCGTTAAACAGAGGCTAGTTTCTTAGGGAAGTGTCTTTACTAAGAAAAGCTTGTGCTTGAACTCGCTCCTTTTAGTTTAAGCGTATACGGGATCTCATGCTTGAAATTAATGGCAGTGATGAAATGAACTATCATTAAAGGCTCAGAAATATGATTTTAGGGTATTTACAACGTGTCATTGTGTATGGTATATTTTTAGATTTTTGTTGAAAAATAATTATGGTTTAGTGACACCAGTAATTTCTATTAAAATTCACAATCAGTATGTTGACATTTAGAAAGAGAGGGAAAAAAATTTATAATGCCAAAAAGGAAAAAGAAATTTAGAAGCAATGTATTACATCAATGCCAAAATAAAATTTAAACATATCAAACAGATTTGTATGGTAAAAATAGCAAAATATAATGTATCATTGTTGGAGTTTGACGACAGTTATCCATGTCAGTTATGTCGTATTCACTTCAGCACTACCCTTGAGTGCTTGTGCTTGCCTTCATTGGCAACAAACCTTTCGTAGTTGAAAAATATTGGTATGTCACTAAAATAGGATAAATTTATGTTAGTGTTGCCACAACCTCAACTCTTACTTTGTATAAAACATTGCATTCTAGTGGACCAATATCATTCCTAGTAGGATTCGTAGGCGTAGGAATTAGAGTTCCCAGCGTATGGCACTAATATCATTCCCCACAAAACATTGCTAATATTGATAAACCAATGCCTACATTGCATCTAGTCCAAGAGCTTCTTTAGAATGTATTTTGAGCCAACAAAAATTCTATTTCCTAATCAACCCTCTTACCGAACTAAATACAACACTTAGCAAATAAAAATTTTAACCATAAAGGAAATTGAATAAAATATACACTGAATTTGTTAGTTTATGCCTAATTGGTGGATTTTTCAATTTAAACTCCATCCCAAACCCAATCCACCAGGCGCCATCATGCCCTCTCCCCCACTTGGGGATCTTCCCACCCAGCCCCATCGATTCTTCTAACCCTCCTCCGCCCTTTCCTACCCCCCTCGCACAAACACCCCAGGATTTGTCGTCACCAACAACGACCAAATAAAGAGGGAGAGTTTTTTGTATAACATTATCTTCCAAGTTGTAACGTAAAGGAAACGACATGTGAGAGAAAAGGGTGGTTAGGAGTCATAGGAAGTTAGGAACTACTTCTACTAGGAATCGAGATAGAGGAGAGAGGGAGGGGTTACTGGTGGCCGGTTTGTCGTGGAGAGTTGGGGTTTCTGATGGGTGTGGTGAACAACTTGAATACTTTCTTTTAGTCTCCACTCATGCAATCAACCTCTAATTCCATGTTGATATTTCGTCCTTTACGCTTTGTGTTCCTACCAAGGAGAGAATTTTTCATGTTACTTCTGTGATAGTCTACCATGTAAAATTCTCTCCCCGAGACCATCCCCTTCGTATTCACAACTATAAAACAGTACGTTGTCTTTTCGTTCAGGTTGTTCATTTTGATAAAGATACCCCTACATTAGTTGTTTCCTTGTATGATCTTCTGCAATTTATAGCTAAATGGTATTATTTTTAAGTTTATATGGAAACATCCACCGATTAGGAATAGGGTAACAAATTAGGTGTATCTATTCCTAGGAAAAAAATAATTTGTTGAGTATTTTATTTAATTTGTTATGAGCTCAATTAGGAAATACAAGTTGCGTTGGCCGAAAATACATTCTATAAAAGCTCTTGGACCAGATTGAATGTAGGTAGGCATTGTATTGTTGGGAATTGTGTTAGTGTCATATGCTGGTAACTCTAATTCATACGACAATCGGTAGAGTATTTGTCCACTAGAACGCAACATTTGTACAAAATAATAGCGAAAGTTGTGGCTACGCTACAAAAATTCTGGTCTTATTAGAGTGGCATAGCAACTGTTTTTAGCTACAAAAGGTATGGCCCAGTAATTGCTTGAGTCCTATGAGTTTCGCCTTTGTATTGTTTGTACCTGTGGTATTAGCAAGGTTTTTTCCTCAAGAAGTATACACGGTCTAACCCACAAGAATCCAAAATTATACATGTATTGTGGTAAATGTGATATGTTTGGGATATTAGTTAAATTATATTTGTGATTCAAATAGATGTTATGTTACTAGTGAACATACCCTAAATTCATATTTGCAAACGTTTAGTGATAGATTATTGCATCATCACAAGTTCATACAGATATTAAATGAATGAAATATCATACTCTTCTTAAAAATAAAAAATAACAGGGTGAACTAAGAAATGAATAAATCGTGAATCTTCTTAGATCTATGAAATATCGAAATGTAGAAAGTAAGAACGAATTACCTAAAATAGCTTCGGAAAAGAACGTTACTTCCCTCTAATGCTTTTTCTTACCATTGTCTCAAATGCCAAGCAACGATAATTATAACAAAACATTAAAATCCTGTAAATTGATGTCAAACTTTGATATCTAAAAATGTGATTGAAGATTTCTAAAGAAAAATGCTAAGTTGTGCTTCAATGGTGGTAGACAAAAATGATATTTAGTAAGTAGAAACAGTTGGAGACTTGTTTTAGGGAATAGTGAAATATTGGGCACAACATTGCATGCAGCTAGATTCTGCCAAGTGTCTCATATTTTAAAAACTTAGAAAAATGCAAAGTATGAGGACTAAAAATTCAAAATCATTTTAACACTAAAGGGAAATTCGAAAAAAGTTTAAGAACCATTGATGCAATTAATTAAAGAAAACATGAAACACATACCGCGAACTTTTCGTCACATAATAGAGTCTTTCTCGTGTTTTCATTTTTTTTTTTAACAAAATGTTTGCTTCCTATATTGCTTAGGTGGATGACAAATGGATATCATGTAGATGGGGAACTAATATAAAAAGCAAATTATTTAAAAAATTGAACGACTTGAGAACTGAAATTTTAAATTTATATTGGATGTGGACCTAAACATTGTTCTTTAAGAAAGTATTTGGTTACCAAGACAAATTTTAAGTTCTCAAGTCGTTTAAATTTTTTTTTTCTATTAGTTCTCTATCTGCATGGCATCCATTTGTCATCCACCTTAAGCATATATGAAGCAAACATAATGTCAAAAATGAAAACACAAGGAAGACTCTGTTATGTGAAGAAAATCTCCCGATAGCAGAATGTGTTTCATGCTTTATTATTATTATTTTTTTTCAAAATTAATTGCATCAATGGTTCCTAAACTTTTCCCAAATTTCACTTTAGTCCCTAAATTTGTTTTGAATTTTTTAGTCCTCATTCTTTTGCATCTTTGTAAATCTTTAAAATGAGAGACACTTAGCAGGGTCTAGTTGCATGTAATTTCATATTCCTGCTCAGTGTTTCGCCATTCCATAAAACAAGTCTTGAACCGTTTCTACTTATCATATATGATTTTTATCTACCACCATTGAAGCGCATTTTCAGATCTCAAGGTTTTTAGTCCTCATTGAACCATTTCGCTATTCCATAAAACAAGTCTTCTTTTGAAATCCTTCGTCGCATTTTCAGATCTCAAGGTTTGAAAGCGAGATTTCTAGGAGTTTTTTATTGTATTGTTTTAATCATGGTTGTCTAGCATTTGAGACGCCAGTAAGAAAGAGTACTAGAGGGTCTTGAGTGACGTTCTTCCCCGAAACTATTTTAGGTAATTATTTCTTACTTTCTGATATTTTGTAGATCTAAGAAGGTTGATTCATTTCATAGTTTTCCTTGTTCATTTTTTTTTAAAGAATAGTATGATATTTCGTTCACTAAAAAAAGGGCATTACGTATCATGAAGAACTCAGCCACGAAGGGCCCTTGCAAACTAAATCCAAAAATATTATAATAAAGCATCGCCAAGCAATGACTAGACTTTAAAAACCCGATCTCATCAAGGACTGTAAGATTACACAAATCAATAACCGTTAAACCTCGTGTTAAACGAAGATCATGTGAGTCTTATTTTATGCGGAAGCAGATTATAATAAAATACCAAATATAATGTCGTAAGTGAAAGCAAAAACAATTTCAAATGGAACTTAAGAAATTTATATGGTTCGGCGAAAAACCTACATCCACAGGCAAAGCACGACAAGGAATTTCAGTAAACAAAAGGTGATTACAAAAGAGTGTTTAAACTCTCACAATCCAAAACCTATAAATTACAATCCCTAACAAAGCCAAACGAGTAGACAACTTGAAACAAACGGAGAAGGTTCTCTCAAATTGCTCTCTACTTCACAAATTGACTCTTAACAAATTGCCACACAAATGATTCATACTAAATAAACTATGTTTAAGGTCCTATTTATAGAGCATAGGACTTAGGTTTATATAGGAATCTTAATAGGAAGTAAAATATAAATCCTAATAGGCAAGGAAATCAAATCATTATCTTTTAATGATAAAGAAACCAACAAGGAAGTAAAAAACCCAACCAAATAGGACACAATTAGCCTAAATAGGAGGTAATGCAAACCAAATTTTTGCATCATTCGAATTTTGAGATGCAAATCACAATAGGTAGAACAAAAATCTCAATCATAATGGGATAGGGAGTACGATGTCTATTAGTCTAATTGCATCACCTAATCACCACCATGATCACAGAACACCAAGTGAAGTAAATCCAACAAACTAAACTTGCTCCACCCTTCACAGATAGATCCAAACGAGATGTAGCACACCAAAACAAAAATTAAAATGAAACAACTCTCCTATAGAGAGAAATCAAACTAGCAAACTCTTCTAAAGGGAGAAAACCAACTCTAGGACAATTCATAAAAATTATCAAACCAAACAGAAATAAAAAGATAATAAAACCATGATGCAGCTCCACATCCTCTGGGCATTTGAGATCCATATATATCACTGCACTGGCAAAACCCATAGTGTCAGACTGGCTAAACTTGATCCCGATGCAATTTTACATCTTTCATGGCTTCCAACTTCAACCGCATATTGAAGGTGAACTGGATCCAAAACCTTGGGTAAACTGTGTACGTGAGCCAAAAGTGGACCAAAAGATGACGACTATCACAACAACTATAACGTTTCATGGCGACAGTTCTACACCAAAACAAAGTACATGGAAAAGGAGAGAAGGAAAACACAAAGAATGAGTGCCAAGAAGATTGCCTCCGGCACCAAAGACAAAGGCAAGGGTCAAGGGCAAATAGTTTTTCTTTGATTTTTGCTCTAGACGTTTAGGGTAGTCCTGTTCATTTTTTTCTCATTTTTCTTTTTCTTGTTATTTTTTAATTTAGATTTTCCTGATTAAAGCAAAAAATTACATAAATATGTTGCAATCCTATTAGAGATGTAGTCCTATTAGGGTAAAGATTCTACCTATCCTACTACTATAAATAAAAGCATAAGGTGTGATACAACACAGACTTCAGAATTACATATCTCTCTTCTCTCTCTGTTGTTGCCGACCCCTCTCCCTCTGTCCTTAATTTATACAGTTCAGTCAAATAGGCCTACAACAAAATAAAAATTTTGAATTTATTTTTAACATGATTTAAGATAAGTTTCGGTGGTAAAATCTTTAAGAAATTTTCCTTGATATATATTGATCTGGTTTTTCTACCAATCATTAACACTAAATTACTTTTAAACAATGTTTAATTAATTTTATAGTTTTTTTTTATAATTCCATAGTTTTGGTATATCTTTATCTTGATAGTTGTTTTCCAACTAAACAATCAAAATCATTTATTGGGATGAAAAAGAGAACTCATTTTGGATATGTAGTTCTTAGTCAATTAAAAAAGGATGAGGAACTCATTTTGGATGAGTTACTTTCGTCTTGGAAGATGACGATTGAAGTATGGAGGCCAATGGTAGAGAGGAGTGGGTTGAAGGCCCATAATTAAGGTAGTCATAGTGGAAACTCAACTAAGTTGACTGAAGATTCCAAAATCTAGGTTCAAAAGGAATAACTAAATTATGACAACTTGGAGTAGCACTATGGAGAATATATTCTCCTTCTACCTATATCCCATGATGATAATAGTGTTGTCTGCCATTGAGATTAGGTTAAGCTTTGCTCTTAATGATTCATATAGCTTGGAACACTTAGAATTCCAAGGGAAGTATTGCAGGATACTCTTAATGGGAAGTCACCTAACTTGAGTGTGGAATGTGGTTGTTCCTATGATAATTTCTGAAAGGGTTAATTCTATAGAGCACTCATGAGAAACTAGGAATTGTTCAAGGCCTATATGAACACAACCAAGTAAGCACGAGGTGTTTGGAAAAGTACTGTGTTTACTATTGTCATAGTTTACATAAACGACTGAGCAGTTCAAGATATCGTGTTCACTAATTAGCCAAGTAAATCCGATAGTACTTTACTATGGAAGGTTCAAAGCCAAAGCTACATATCCCAATATTGTGCCTTTCTTTCTAAATCTCTCTTTATTGTCTGCATTGTAATTTGCATAGTGTTGAGTCAATTTTCATTCATGCAAGGATTGTTGGAAATTTAGTATTATTATTATTATAATACTACATTCATTAATTGAATAGAAATTAGCATTGGTGCCTTTTGGTAGAAAAATGTGTCTTTTCAAACATGAAATTCAAATGAAGAGTTGCAATGTATGACTCTTCATGAATAGTCACATGGTTTCCGAATAGACATCTCAACTTCTATAGATAGGAAAACCCCTTATGGTCTTTTAATCACTTTTACATTCACATATTCAAGCATATAGTACACTATTGTTAGAGAGTTTTGTAATGTCTTATTGAGTCTATATGAAAGAGTTTCCAACACAATCGTGGTTCACTTGAGCCTTGTGGTTAGAAGTGCTACTATTACAAGGATGTGGTCACTGTACCTGGGAGACAAGCGACGATCAATCTTGGGCACCGTAGTAGAGTTTAAACTTATCTTAAAGACAAAATATTTAACATTTAGCTCGACTGAAATTTAGGTGTTTCTAACTCAATTCTCTTGTTCATTTAGCATTGTTTATTATTGTTTGTATGCATTAAATTGTTTATTTAAATGTATGATTTATTCTTTAATTTTATATGTGATAATATAACAATTATACTCTATTTTTCCAGCACAAACGAACTCATCCAAGGCAAGTTTTTGCAAGCTTATCATCTTAATCTCCTGTAAAACAAATGTGGCATTTGCTCTCTTTTCATGTAATAGAAAAGTTTCAGATATAAGCGCCCACTTTTATAGAGATCTTAGAAACTTAGAATGTGCAAATGAGGCTCTACTACAGCGGCAGAAAGTATTAATGTCATGTACCATGGTGCGGGTTTGATTCTCACCGATTCTCGTCTCCTAACGTTTAACAATTTAATCCACTAATGCTATCAGTTGTAAAAATAAAAAAACTTAGAATGCAATTATCATTGGAAGGAGAAAATTGCTTCTTAAATTGCTCAGATTGCTCAACGCCAATTGATTAACCTTCCTCTTCACACCCAAATTTGAATTTCTCTCTTTGTAGTTTAGATGAGTGTTGAGAGTAGAAATCTCAAAATGAGAAAAGATGAGACATTGCATGTGCTTTAAGGTAGTTAGGCTACTTTTCATATTGTCAATTGATTTGACGATGAAACCTCAACTTCTTCAATGAGTTTAGTGCATATTCTTCAATAGTTTGTCAAAGAATAAAATGAGCATAATAACTTAATAAGGGCAGCTCTAGTGGATCAAATCCAATTGTCCTAGTAGATTTCCACATATTTCTTCTAACAGTGGCAAGAGGCGAGTGAACTGCAGGTTATCATATTTAGAATGTCTCTCTTGTCTTTCTGTTTTGAGCCAAAATTTCAGTGGCGGATGAACCGATTGGAGGGAAATACTGCAACTGTAAGAACCATCTTTGTGTTGTGTATGATACTTAGACCCAAACATGCTGAGCTGAAGTTGTTGAACTCATGTATGATATCATGCGCTCTCGTAGTTGTTGGAACATATGAAATGGGATTAACTTCACAATGCTTATGAAGAAGCACTTACCAAATGTTTCGCGACTAATACAAAATGTGATTCTCTAACTTGATGGCATTTTCGGAAATCTAATAGCATGGCTGTTACAAAATTCAAAATATTTATGTCGAAAATTTGATAAAATAAAAGAAAACCTAATGAAAAAGGTTTCAAAACTTTGAATTTTAACCGAAGATAAAATAAAAGAAAACCTAATAACCAAGAGTCTCGATGATGATTTTTGGTCGTGTGCACTGTTTTAACCGCATGCTCGACCCTTTACAAATCTAAAAGCCAAAAGAAAAATTATAATCTTGTTTATTCAAGCAAATAGTGGGAGAGAAGAATCAAGTCTATAAACTAAGATGTAACGATAAATGGTCTTAACCACTTGAACTACAGGTTGGGTTAAAAATCTTTTTGTTTTTGTTGATGCAATGAGATATTTACACTAAGGGATGAAAGATTAAATTGGTTTTGAAATTGCCATTACAAAATTCAAACCTAAGACCTCTTACTTACAAGTGAAAAGGAATATCACTATACTGTAATTGGATAAAGTTGAGATTTCACTATAAAACAAATTGACAATATAGAAATTAGCTCAATTACTTATAAAGAAATGTAAAATTCTTTTTTTTTTCCTATATAGAATTTATACTCTGATAAGTAATACTAACGCCATCTCCAATAGAGAGGGCAAGGGGTCCAAAAGCCAAAAAAAGACTTAATTTGTCCAAAACTCATCTCCAACAAATGGCATGGCTATAATTCTATGGAACCCACCAGACCGTTATTTGGCCAAACGGGCATCAGGCTAGACAAATGTAGCCCCTCTCTAAGCCCTTTTTTTGGGGCTAGCTCCTCAATTGCAATAATTAATTCAAATTCAACGCCAAAATTTGAAAACATATAGTTTAATTAAATTAACCAATAAATTTAAAGTATAAACTTAAAACTAATAAATTATTGAGGCGCTATGTTTAGCATCTTGGTTGGAGATTGTATATGAATATGGCCTGACACCTATTTATTTAAAAATAATTTTTTATAAAATATAATTCTTAGCGGAATTATGTTTAGTCTTTTTTATTAGAGATAACATAATTGGCCCAGATCGGGTTAAAATCTTTAAAAATGCATAAAAAATTTGGGAATGGTACCATCACACTGGGCATGGGCCTTGAAATGGGGGACATTCGCAACTATTTGAAACCCACCGCCCCAAACCTATATATTAACCCAAAACAGCATTTCGCAAAATCCCAGATCGTCCAGCTTCAAACCTCACCAAACGGAAAGGCACAAAGAATATAAAATCGAATCGGGGAGAGAGAGAGAGAGAGAGAGAGAGAGAGAGAGAGAGAGAGAAAGCCATGGCTACTTTCGACGAAGCCCCGTCGGCTAAGAGATGGCTTCCTCTCGAAGCTAACCCTGATGTTATGAACCAGGTACTTCAAACAATCGCCTTCCCTTTCAAGCAAAAATTAAATTAATCGTAATTATTTTTGTATTTTTTAGATTATCCTCTGTTTGTTTCTCGAGAAAACGTCGGAACAGAAAATAAAATAGTTTAATTTTTTCTTGGGAGCAAAACGGAGAGCTAGGGTTTGGTGCGAATTTGATGTGGAAGATGGAGCCTTTTGATTCTTCTGGAATTAGGGTTCTAGTTTGTGATTAACAGTTGGCAAAGAGATGATCAAGTATGCTGAAGACGTATCGGTTTCCTTTGTACCAAAAATTTTAGCGAGTGAGACCCAGTTGGGGAATATTAAGTAAACATTTGCTTTTGATAGAAAGCTAAACGGGAATTTGGTTTTCGAAATTAAAATGTAATACAACAACAACAACAACAACAATGCCTTATCCCACTCAGTGGGGTCGGCGAAATTAAAAGGTAACGAGTAGCGAAAATCATTTGCACTGAAGAAAAGCGGAAAAGTGTGTGGACTATTCTATCAGCTGTTAAATGATCAAATTCAGCAAATAATACAACCTCCTAAATAAAGAACAGAAGTTCGAAAATACTATTCTTTGTCATTTTGATTACATGTACTCTCGTTTGTGTGTTATGTTGCAGATTAGATTTATAATTTTTTGTTGCACCATTGTACTTTACAATGGTTTACCTCATTGTGCAAAATACCAAATCAAATGTAAGAAATATATTTGGTCATTGCAGTTCCTTTGGGGCCTGGGTCTTCAAGAGGATGAGGCAGAATGCTTTGATGTTTACGGGTTGGATGGAGAACTCTTAGAAATGGTTCCGAAGCCTGTACTTGCTGTCCTGTTTCTTTATCCTCTAACCGCAAAGGTTATGTCTCTTAATTCTGAACTTTATGGTTGGTGTGCAACTTAAGCTCTCGGCATCTGTCTTTCTTGAACAATATTAAATCTAGTTGTCTCTTGATTTGAGGGATGTTTCTATACTTTTCAGACCGAAGAAGAGAGAATGATGCAGGCAAATGAAAAACAGGTGAGTGATAGGAAATTTGATTGGATGCTCTCTATAAAATGAAAACCTTGTATTCTTGCGCGGGTTGTTGGACCTGTGATCTCTCTCTGCATATATGTGGATGGTGCGTATCTGCATATTCATGCGATGATAGTAACTATTGAGAGATCAGTTGTGTATTGAAATTTATGTTCAGATTCAACTATGTTTTATGTTTTCTTATCATGCTCACTTATTTTCGATTGTGTTAATTCGTTTTACTGACTTCTTGCGTACTTGGTTTTTTTGCTTTGTGTTTCCAATGATTTACTGATCAAAAGAGAATTTTGTATTGAAATACATTCTGTCTTGATTTGAAGTAGTATGATTTAAGTAGATGTTTTGCAATGCATATCCCGACTGTAGGAACCCAAAGGTAGTGTTTATTTTATGAAACAAACTGTGGGCAATGCTTGTGGAACTATTGGGCTTCTTCATGCTGTTGGAAATATCACGTCAGAGATCAAACTTGGTAAGTTCTATACTGTTTTCCTGTTATGGGTAAGTTCTGATTAGATTTATTCATGGAAGCTATGCGTTCTCCGTCCTTTGGCTTTCTTTTTTCTCGTATTCCTGTTTCTCTTACCTAACAACATTTGGATCACCCTGCTTTTCGAAAATGCAAAACGGTTGCATGAACATCCGGATCAATATAATTAAAAAGATAATTAATAATATAGAATACCTGGGGAAAGTAGCATACCATTGGAAATGAGCTTCTTGGTAATTATCACCCAGGTGTGTGCCATTCTAGTTTCTAACTAGGACAGTACATGTTTGTGGACCACCTAGCTGTGGAAATTAGGGATATAGAATCCCGAAACCAGAGAGTTCTAGATACCAAAATTGTTCCCTTAAGTAATTCCTGTGGAGGAATGAGCTTGATTTTTGTTAAGTATGCAACCTTGGAAAACATGCTTCCCCGTTGAAGCCAAAATTAATGAATTAATTTCTTTCTGGACGATTGCTTACTATTTCTTTTTAAATTTTAATCACAGTTCTTTTTTCCATGTTATCCCCTTTTTCTTTTCAGTTGAGGATTCATTCTTGGATAGGTTTTTCAAAAAAACTGCAAGCATGGATCCATTGCAGGTTCTATTTTCCTTTCCCTCATTATTTTGTCCTTTCAGTTTGACCAATAGAGCCACATTATTCTTCTTGCCTCTTATTGTCATCTATTTTTCATACAAATGTAGCGTGCAGCATTCCTTGAAAGTGACACAGAAATGGAAGTTGCTCATTCAGTAGCAGCTCATGGTGGCGATACAGAGGTGATATATTTTAAGTAGCATAGAATATTATATAAAGTACCAATCTCTCCACTTTTCTTTTCTTCTGTTTGGTTCAGATGGTTTGTACTTCTTATGTCTAACCCTGTTTCTTTGCAGGCATCTGACAATGTGGACACTCACTTTATTTGCTTTGCATGCGTGGACGGTAATGCTTTTTCTATATCTGTTTATTAATGACTTAATTGATCAGAGATGGTTCTTGAAGAGTTGTTTTACCCTACTGTACGATTTGTGATTTCAATATCATCTTTTAATATGTAGGGGAGCTTTATGAGCTTGATGGGAGGAAGTCAGGTCCAATCTCTCACGGTCCATCTTCACCAGATAGTTTATTGCAGGTATTTAAGATGCCACTGTGCTCTCTGCGAATTAGAGGAAGAACACACAATCAATGCCTAAACATATAAAAAGTTTTAACTGTCCATTTAGTAACCTTTTCTTTTTTTTGGTCAAGTAAAGAGAGGGAAGAGGCATAATATCCGAAGATTATAAATGGATGAAGTTTCGAGGGAGAAAAGAAATTATAATTGAAACCGTTTTGAACTGATTTAAAAGTTAATGTGTCTGTTTTGGAAAATTCGATCATAACAGTTTAATTAGTTATTCTCATGTGTTTATTTTGGCTCATTTCAAGTGGGAACGTGTTGGCCTTCTACCCGAGTCTTTGTGTACAGTTTGCAGCCCTTCATCACCCATTTTGATAAGTTTTTTATTGCATAACAGGATGCAGCTAAAGTCATACAGGGCATGATCCAGAAAAATCCTGACTCCCTCAACTTCAATGTGATTGCAATTTCAAAGAAATCCGGTGGGTTTTCTTAAGTTGGAATGCATCCATGTCCTTCAAAAGTGGTCAAAAGTTTAATGCAGTGGTAGCACTTGATGTACGCATCTTTACACTGAACAGATTTTGTTTTTCCTGGTTAACATGTGTGCTAGCATCTATAGCATAAGCTTACTCAACTGCATTAAACTGGCTGTAAAATTCTGACTATAGCCTTGGTGTGTACCGATCACGCCTGTTGGGCATAGAATAGAGTTCCGTGTTTTTATAAGGGAAATGTTATTGACACTTCAAAAATCTCATTCTACACTCCTTACAAGTGTATTTTTCTTGTCAAATATAGTAAGTTTGGAGTGCCAATAACAATTCCTTTTCTTAATCATGCAGTGTTAATGATCTCGGGAAACCAAAACCAAAACCAAACTCATTTCCGACTTCTAGTTCCCTAGAGTGTCAAATGAGTATGATTGTACGGCGTGAAATGTGTCTATTGCATTGGCGTGACAGCATGCTAGATAATTAGATTTTATGGTCATTTGCACGGCGTGCTCAGAATATTTCAAAGAGAATGCATAGAAACCGAGCCTCAGGGATCGGTATGGAACTTAAGTAAGAGGTCAGAGTGAACAACTATTACACACTAGTTCTTTCTTGGCCGTTGCAACCAATTGTCATATTTTAGTGTTCGTTTGATGTCCATCATCATGTGTACTGTGTATCATTTCGGATGCTGCCTGGACTGCTCTGCTCGTTGGTTCTTGATGTTCCCAACATTGCATGCCAACGTTGAAGCCAGCCGGTCAAGTTTGTCAGCGCCAACTGGGTGCTGTCCTGTCACATAATTGTAAGCCCAGTAAAATACCACCATCGCGGTTGCCCCAAGCCCTACGGACATAACAAGGCCGGTAGTCAGCAGAAGCATTGCAACTGCTGCTGGTACCAACACCTAGCTGAAGATCACCAGCAATGGTGGTGCTGCCAGCAAAGCAATAACAACCGCCGTGAGTGTCAAACCAGAGAGGACGGAGAGAGACCGGAAAAGGTTATTGCAGTTGAGGTCTTGGCTAATTGATAAGAGAGGGTTTTGTGGATTTTGAACCATTTATGTGCGTGTCAAATTATGATTTGTTTTCAAAGGACCATCTGAAGCGGCCTTTGAAGGGACTTACACAAGGAGTTTAGGCATTATTCATGATCCTTTGAAGGGACTTGCACAAGGAGTTTAGGCATTATTCATGATCTATCATGAAGACTCACAGACTAGTTTGATACTGGCATAAATGTCAGTTTGAATTTGGTACGAACTTGACTTGTCGATCAAGCCACTGCATATCGTTGTCCAGCAGAACATAATCAGAAACAGCGGGATGGCAAAATTGTTGCCAGATACTTAAGCTGTGAGGCAATCTAGCTCGCTAGCTAGCAGCACGAGACATGGCCCTTGGATGCTTAGACCCAACACGACGTGATGAGGAAATAATCAATTAAACCCCATGATTTAGAACTTCATTCCCACGAGCCAATTACACCAAAAGTTTACATGATAAACTCCTATTCCAGCATTTAACAAAACCAAAGTTTATACGCTTTCGGCAGGAATTTCATGATCAAGGTCTTTCTTTTTTATGGGGAATTTTCTTCATGACGTGGAACTTGATTTCGTCGTTCAGAAACAATTCCATAGCTTCTCAACCGTCAGCTTCATCTAAATCTGGAACTGCAGTCACTTCAGAATATACGTCATCAACAGTCGGTCATTTTTTAGTTAAAAGATTGCATGAACTTGGTAAGAGCGTTAGCCAACCTCACAATTTCAGTAGCAAGGATATCATCTGCTTCGCTTTCATATCCTCTTCACTGCCATCATCTACTTCCCTTCCATCATCTTCTTCGCTTTCATCGTCTTCTTCGCTTTCATCTTCCTCTTCCATTTCTTCTCTTCCTCTTCGCTTCCATCATCATCACTTTCATCATCTTCTTGACGTTGATACCAAACCACTATTGCAGCTAACAGAGCACCGATCTAAAACAAGTCTACTCACAAAAAAGTATACGACGACATCAGTTTCTCCATCCATTCAACTTTAAATTCTTAAGCAATGTAACATTACTGACACGACGAAGAGTCTAGTCCATTTTCAGATTCACAAAAGGCATATATAATTTGACTATTATTCATGTGCCGGCAGACTTAGGATCGTTTTGCAGTTTCCGGCTTTGTTTCATTCGCGTTTTCTTCATGCCTACTTTAAGTGCTGCAATCAAATGTAGAATTTAACACCAACTGGAGTAACAAAAGCATCACTCGAATGTACAGATTAAATCAAAACTCCTTCAAATTTAGTTTACATAAGCCATGAGACCTTATGCTTTATACAAAATTTAAGTAGTTTAGTGTACTTGAACCTCAATCATAAAAGATTACTAAGACTATTTTGACAAATCAATATTCTAAACTACTCTAGTCTACATAATACTTTAATCTATGGGAGGAGAATTCGAACTTGGGTGCAAGGGTGCGCACACTGCCTAGACC
Source organism: Pyrus x bretschneideri (assembly GCF_019419815.1). Classification (NCBI taxonomy): domain Eukaryota; kingdom Viridiplantae; phylum Streptophyta; class Magnoliopsida; order Rosales; family Rosaceae; genus Pyrus; species Pyrus x bretschneideri. Next base: position 2,360,698 of record NW_025999657.1, read on the forward strand.
AACTGGTCTAATCGACATTTGCAAGATTTTATTTTTCAATGAAAGGATGATAATGGATTAAGCGAGTCGAACTATAGATAAGTTTGGTTGTCGGACTATAACAATAGCCTTACTTTCTAAACCCACACAAGGCGGTTAGAAAGAATGAAGAGTTTTTCGTTTAGGAAGTTTTAGGGTTTAGGAGTCTTGCGATTGTAGCCGAGGAAGGAACTCATCTCAGCCTTTGGGTTCTATAGCCTGAAGACAAGGCTGCTAGTTTCTTCGAAGTTCATGAATCGTTGGCGCCGGGTTCGGTCTTAGTAATTATATTTGTGCAAATATAAGTACGCAGAACTAGTATTAGATTGTACAGACACAAAAACTCAAAAGAGATAAGTGTTTTGATTGTAAATGTGGTTTGATCGTCTGAATGCCAAACTCTAAAATGTACTTGTGAATATCCAATCATAAAATAAACTCAGCTTTCAATGTGCTGAGCCTGATAACACATCACTTCGTCGAGAAAGCTGATGAGATGACCTATTCCAAGAAGGACACGGAAATCCTTGTTGACTGAGACTTGGATAAATAATCAGTCGATCTCGAAGCAGTGTTGTTTATCCACACTGAATGTGCTTCTTGGTCGGCTGATCTATGGCTTTTGTGTTGTTTTTCCAAACGGAAGATGTCGCCGGTTGCCTCCATAGTACTGTTTATCCAAACTGAAGAAGTGTTGGTGGGAGAAAAGAAAATAAAAATCTCAACGTGTTTGAGAAGTTTGTGGGCAGTTGTGTATTGAATTGGAGAGGGTTAGAATGATGCACTCCCTTCTCTATTTATGGCAGCAATTTCCTTAATAACCAAGTTAGAATTTTACTCGGACTAGAATTCCTCATCCTAATCTGATTAGGTTTCGACCAATCTTAACTCCCATAGGATTTTGAATCAAGTTCTTTAATCACTCAGATTTAAGTCTTGATTCTCGGCATATTTTATGATTCGAAGCATCCTTAACTTCTAAAGAATCCTTATTACACTAGGATTCAACCACTTCACCCTTATTCAGGCAAAACCATCTTCTGATAAGATTCGGCCGAACTCTTATAGACTTGGCCCATAGCAAAGAACATTCCCGATATTCCTTATTGGATCAAGAATAGTTCTAGGCTCAGCCCAAAGTATTATTTTGGGCCAAATACTTTGGGCCCAAACAAAAATAAAACTAAAATTTATCAACAAACGCATACCCAATAATCAAACCTATTATCACCGAATCTTTATCCTCCGTTCATTCTAGCTAAAACTCTAAGACGTTCTCATAGAGAAAGACAAGCTCTTTTTGAAAGATGGAGATGATGATTTTGAAGTTTTGAATCGTCCAACTAAGGTATGAATCGATTTATGCAATTTTTTTTCCGTTTGATTTGACAATCAACCCCTTTTATCAAAGCATAATTACTAGCAAAAACATATGTAAGATTTAAAATTTTAAAGTCTAGCTACTTGTGTGAATATCATGCTTTCTTTTCGTTTCATTCGTGAAGGGTGGAGGCTATACTTTGCTTGTAGTTATGATGGCAGTGCATAGCAGCAATATAGCGACTGTCCTTGAACTTGAAGGTGTTGAGTTCTTTCTATCTAGTGAAAGAAATGCATGTACATTGTCTCCAAAAGATTCCCCGTCTTCCTTTTGTTTCATTTTGTCATAATTTATTTCAGTTGTTAGATGTTGAAGATGTTTTAATTTCATGAAAATATTGGAATGTGATTTTCAAGTAGGTTTGTAGCATAGAAAAACATGCCTTCAATTTCAGAGGTGAACTTTTTATCTTGATAATGATAATTAAAACATAATCTTGTTTTAATTACGAGATTATTAGGTACCCTTATCCTCATGTAATGGGAAGATGGTGTGCCTCTACTTCTCTGCAAATTCGTGTGGGCCTTGTAGGGCTCTTACCTCTCAGATGGTGAAATGCTTTGAGTGGAAGGCAAAGAGTTTCAGATAATTTTTGTCTCCTCCGACTGTGATGAGGAAAAATTCAATGAACACTTCCAAATGCATAAACGTCGAAACGTCTCTTCATAATGATTGTGCCTTAAAGTTCGTCATTACACACAATTATGCAACCTCGATTTGCATGCTTTTTGGCCCATTCAACTAGATTTTTGGAATGATTGCAAAACATTTCTGCATTTACCCCACAACTTTTGAATCTGAGACCATCGATCTTCTTTCCTAATTGCCTATAAATACTAGTTCCTGCCTTATTCTAATTTTACACTCTCAAGAAATCCTAGAAGTCTTGCCATCTTGCTGTCAATTTTTTTGAAACCCAGAAAACCTCAAAGCCCTTGCTCTAATGGCTATCAACACTTTCATTACCAAGGTTGCAGAAGAATGCGACAAATGTCGCGACTTCATAGATCATAATGCCATCAAATCTCTCCGTTTTGAAGATGAAACAGTCCTTTCCCACCAAGCTCTGGGACCTTTATTGAAGGACAACATCCTAGAACCCATTAATGAGATGTTGAAGAAGCACTGTTTAAACCTTATTTTCCAAGGCCATGATTGGTAAAAATGGAATTCGGCTAAACCCCAAGGATCATGGTCATCTACTCCCGTGGCTTGGGCTGCTTGGGTAAACCGAATAGAACCTCATTTCGGCACTACCTGGAAGGAACTTGATATCTTTGATGCCATCAAACTCTCAACAATTGAGATCATCATGGACCAAGAACTCTTGATGGCCGCTCTAATTTTCTGGTGTACGACTACCAACAACATGATACTTCCTCTTGGCCCTATAGGGGTGACCGTATTAGATGTATGGGCCATTCTCAGCACCTCCCTAAGTGGCCTTCCAATTGATACCGTCCTTTCTAAGTATCAATTCGACCTGGACTTGAAAATGGTCTTTGAGGAACGAGCTTACGAGGTTCTAAAGAAAAAAAGATTAAGAAGTGTCAAAGGATGAGGCAAGCAAACTTCACAAAAACTTCTTTAACTATAACACGCTCATCACTTACTTTGTTGGTCAAGACAAAGATGGCCTCAAGAAAGGAGAACATGAAGCCTTCTTATTTTATTGGTACAATAAGTTCATCTTTTGTACAAAGTCAAACAAGTACCTTATTAAGAACATGCCAGTGGCTGAGGCTCTGGCTAGTGCTCATCACTTGGTGTTCAGCCTTGCCATTCTTGCCAATCTCACACGATGCCTTGCCGAAGCCACAGCCGAGAAAATCGACCTACACCAGAAGAAACCATTATGGGTCTTCCAGCTCTGGTTATAGGTTTAGTTTACAACCTTAAGGCCAAAATGTCTTGGCTTTGATTCTTTTGAAGCCATGGACCTCTTCTTGGCCCCTCGACCATCCCTAACCTACTCGGTCGAAGAAATATTCACATTCTTCTTCGGCCTAGACGACTTTCTTAACGACGAAATTCTGATATGCCGTCAAAGAAATTATCCCTTCTTCATCCATCTCCCAACATCAGTTTGGAAAGAAACTAAAGACACAGCTCTTCGGCAAAACTAAGGATCATTTTTGCTGGCTCGTGACCTTCCGTTTGGTTGCAACGCGCGTGGAGCTAACTAGGAAGTATACTATCCACACTTCTTAGCTCGGCAACTTGGTTATCTACAGGGTTGTCCCTTGCCTTTACTCACTTCTCACTCTCTTCTGAAAATGACTTTTCGGCTCCTCAGAAAAGGAATGTAACGAAGCAGAGAAAGAATTTGAAGAACGGTGCACCAGATTCTGTCTTCGACCATATTCTCTTGGGACTCATGATACCCGTACCTTCGTTGACTGGTGGACCGTTTATATTAAGGATTTTTTGGCACACCGGTCGAGGTGGCTCAAGGTATTTATCAATTTTTACATATTTTAATGCATTCAATTGATTGTCTTCGCCGTTAATTTCTCTTCAGTTTATCTAGCTGTTCATTCGATCAAACGTTCTGAAGTAGTGGCGATGGTCGCGGCGAAGAAAAAACTTGACCCACCTCTAAAAAAGGTAGTTGCAATTTCGGTTGCTACCTCCATGCATGCCTTGGTCTTTCCAATCTTGGTATGCAACACCATTGTGCCCCCAGCAAAGATGAAAGACCTTATCCTCATTCATTAAATATTTCAAACCCAGTAGCCAAACGCCAGAAATGGATGAAGGAGAATGAGTGAGTACTCCTGAAGTCACTTGTCCTGCTGCTGTTGTGGTATAAATGAAAACGCTCCCAGATCCCTCGGCTTTAATTGCTGGCCAAACGATCACTGTACAACCAATGACATAACCTACCGTCTTGGTTGAATAACTGACTCAAAACCCGATAGCCGAGGAACTTGCAATTCAGCCCTTGGCCAACCCTCAAATTGACATAGCCATTGTTGACTCAGAGCTAAACACTATTCCGGACGAGGCGATGGCTAATTTGGCCATAATGGCTCCTCCATCTAATCCAAAGACTACTGTTGTGCCGTTTGTTCTAGGCGAATATGGAGATATTTTAACACTTTACATATACTCCTAAAAAACCTGAATCTAATCCTGCTAAGCATTTCTTTGTAATCAAGAATATGTTGACGAGCCGATTCCCTTATGAGGCGCCCTCAAACACCTGAGTAGCCAAATGCAGCTTCCTTGCCTTTGGACAAAGGCAAAAGGCCATTGTATCTTTAATGCTTGGTCTCAACCAAGATGTGACTCTTCCTTTGGTTGACGCAACTGGTATTGCTGCTTCCGAGGTGGCTGTTGAAAGACCAATGGTCGAGTCAGCAGTTTCTGCAGGGCATGAAACGACTATAGAGACGTCGTTTCATCCTCAGGATCAAGACCTCATATCCCTACTCAAGATGTTACTTATGCCTTTGTGAGTTTTTCTTGACCTTGATTTTGACCATTTATTCTAGAATTCTAAAAAAAAACATTAAATGTCAGATGCCTAGTCGTTCATTCCACCGAAAATTTTATGCGCCGAAGGGCGTTGTCTATATTTCATGGCCACCCACTTGGCCATCAAACATAGATAACTTTCATCGGCCATATGAATTGCATGGTTGTGTTAAACATTAGGCTCGACCATTAAGTTCTCTAGGTTCCACTAATAGCCCAGAAGATATGGCTGAAGACTCTTCTCGACAGGTTTAAAACACTTTTCTGTTGTCCTTTCTTTTTTGATTTGCTCATCTAATATTTCTTTTTGTGCAGCCTTCAAGGGAAGTTGAGCTCGATGCCTATCTTGCTAGTACATTTGGCCCTTATGTTGCCCTGACCGAGTCCAATGCTCTGACTAAACTTCAAGAAACTATCTCTTTCTCGGCTTTGCAAGCTCTTCAAAAAAAGCCTCGGCTCTGTAGGAGAATGTTTGAACCCTTGCAGTTGATGGTCTGGTAAGTAATCAAAGCATTGTTCACCTGACGGTCGTTTTGAAGCGAACTCGGCTATATTTTGATATTTTCGAGAAAGCTCTAAAAACTGACGAAGATCTCAAAGCTGCGGTGGGCGCTCAAAAAGCTATTTTACTGGAACTCGAGGCGACGAAAGCGAAGAAAGAGAAAATGGTAGATCTCGACTATCAAATTGTCAAATTTTAATCCCAAAGGTCTGCCATTGCCTTTGAGCTTGAGAGAGACTTCGAGGCAAACAAACCTCGTTTGGCAGAGTACATGGCCATTGCGAAGCGGATACAAACACTGAAGGCTGACAATAAGACTCGGCAAGTCGAGATCATTATGGGTGAAGTAAAGTGGTTGGAGTTAAAAGCTACACTTTAAGCCTTTATTCCTTAGACCCCATAAATTATGTTCTTGGTGTCGACCTGTGAGCCATTCGATTTTCGTATGTATCTTTTGTAGTACCAATGAATATTAATGAAAAATCTTTACTCTTGCATTTCCCAAGTAACTAGATAATATTTCTTTAAAAACTTCCCATTAATCGGTAACTTGTGTACCAAACTAGTGTGATCTTTGAGATGGTATGCCCCCTTGCAGAGGACCTTATGAACGATAAACGGTCATTCCCAATTCGGCGACCATTTCCTAAATTTGGGGTCCTTGATCCCGACTAGAAACACTGTTTGCCAAACCGAGTTACCTTCGCTGAAAGTCTTTTGCTTTACTCGTTAATTATAAGCTCCCTTAGTGATCTTTTTATGTGCCAATAACAGATTATAGGCATAAAGTCGAGCCTCCTCTAGATCTTCTGAATCCTGTCTCATTGCTTGACTATATTCGACGGTGAATAAACTATTTTGCTCGATAATTCGTAATGAGTTTATACTCAACTCAACCGGTAAAATTACATTGTGCCCATAGGTCAAAGCATATGAAGTTGTTCTTGTTGCCGATTGAAGTGAAGTTCTATATGCCCATAATGTCTCATTTAACTTTAAATGCTACATGCCAAGCCTTTCCTTTATCATTTTTTTGAGAATACCGATCAAAACTTTGTTACTCGCTTTGGCCTACCCATTCGCCTGTGGGTAATACATCGTGGACTGTTCGAGCTGAATTTTCAAATTCTTTGTGTAATCTCTGCATCTATTGGCTGTGAAGATCGTGCTGTTATCCGTGATAATCATTTATGGAATGCCGAATCTTGTTACAATATTCTCTTCTATGAAATCACAAACTTCTTTAGACATTAACTCGGCATATGAAATCACAAAAATATCAGTGTCACCGAAGCAATCAATGCATTTTCAAGCCAGATTGATGGGCACCGCATATTCCTGGAACTTTAGCGATCACTTGATTGGCTTATTCTAGGCCGAGACATAACAACAACAAACCATCCTCGCCTTTTCGGTATAATTCGTTCTGGTATACCACATAATTTGTAGCGTTTACCCTTGTTTTATGGTTGTGTTTGCTACTAAAATTATCGAGATATCGTATGATCGACTTTCTCCAATCATCTGGCAGCGTTTCGACTGTGCAGATACCTACAGGAGCCTCTCATTCAAGTAATGATGGCAAAGACATCACTCGTGTTTGAATTATGTCATTCGGTTTGAGTTTGTTGATTGACCAAGGCCAGGTATAGACGTCAAATAACTGGTGTGACCCAGCCTACCTTGCCCTCCCAAGAGTTATGCTCTGAAGGCAATTTGAGCCAACTTATCGGCATCGGTATTATGAATTTGAGAGATATGCTTGAATGTGATGCCTACAAATGATTTGGCTAAATAGTTGGCGACCATGTGATACGACGCCAAAGTATAGCTCATGCAACAGAAATTCCCGTTGAGCTAGTTAATCACAAGCTTTGAATTACTGAGGATAAGTAGTCGAGCTGCTTTCAAGTCAGGAAGAATGTTAAGGCCAATAACAAGGGCTTCGTATTCGGCCTGGTTGTTGGTACAGTTGATATCTAACTTTGAGAGAAAAATATCATCTGTAGTGGTCAGGTGATTGAATGACAATGCCGACACAGGCCGAGGTCGTAGTATTAGACTCGTCAAAATACATCGTCCAATAATTGTCACATGTTAACACCATGTTGATTTCTACATTGTTGCCCCCAAATTCGTATGGAAAAGGGTATTGGGCAAGGAAATCGGCCATGGCTTGACCTTTGACGGCTTTTTAGGGAACATACTACAAATTAAATTCAAATGAAGCCATTGTCCATTTTCCAATGCTGCCATTGACTATTGGCCGAGTAAGCATGTAATGAATAACATCGATTTAGGCAATGATGTGATGCATGGGCTTGGATGCGGCAAAGAATAAAGCCAAGCTATAAAGCATGGATACAGATACAAATACGGCAACGACACAGTGATACAAAAAATCTCTAAAAATTAAGATGCAATACGTTGTGGATGCTGCAAATAAAAATGTAGATAGCAACAAAAATATACATTTTAAAACATAATTCATCATTCAAATTCAAGTACATTTGAGTTGTTAGAGAAGAAAAGTTCAAAATCTAATCCTCTTTATACAGTAAAAGAAGTGTGAGTCTCGTATTCATGGTTTTAATTAGAGGGAATCTCTTTGTATTCAGCAACTTTCAATCATAGATGTCTCCTATTAATTTTCTCCTCCTCATTACCTTTTTTGAAAGTGTAAATGTATCCTAAAAGCCGGATACGTGTATCCCAAAAGCCGGATACGTGTATCCATCATGTCAAATTCGTGTCCATTAATCAGGATACGTGTCGGATGAGTATCTAAGAGTATCAGGCAAGTATCGAATACAAAATACGAGACCAAACAGAAGTATCCATGCATCATAGGAGCTAAGCATAGTTTCTTAACAGCCGAATAATTTATTTCAACCGAGTTGAGATTTCGTCTAAGGTAAAAGATGGCATGTTCCCGACCGGTGTCGTTATCTTGTGTTCGGAGACAACCAATGGATTCTTCGGCAGTTGAGATATACAACTTGAGAGGCTTACCACACTGAGGCGACATGAGAACATGAGGGCTAGTGAAAGAAACCTTAATTTGTGTAAAGGCATTCTGATGTTCTTCTCGCCATTCCAATCGGTCAGAATCTTTGAGTTTTAGGAGCGTGAAAAAAACTTTCATTTTTCCCGCCGAATTAGAAATAAATTGACGAAGAAAATTGATCTTGCCGAGCAAGGATTGCAACTGTTTCTTTGTCGTTGGGGGTGGAGCATCGATAATTGCACGAGCCTTGTTCTTATCTACCTCGATTCCTCGATGATGCACATGGAAACCCAAAAAAATTCTTGCAAATACACCAAAAACACATTTAGCAGGGTTCATTTTGAGTTTATGTTGGCGTATGCGGATGAAAGTTTGCCGAAGATCCTCTAATTGTGTTCGACGACGTTTGGACTTGACTACGACATTGTCGATGTATACTTTAACAGTTATGCCAATCAGGTCGTGGAAAATGGTATTCATGGCATGTTGATATGTGGCGTCGGTGTTCTTAAGTCTGAAAGGCATGACGAACCATTCGTAGGTACCTAGTGTCCAAAGGCATCCAAAAGTAGTTTTATAAAATTGGCGTGGTTGTCCATGAAAGATAAAATCTCGTGGTTTGCTTGTAACTGGCGTGGCCATCCATGAAAGATAAAATCTTGTGGTTTGTTGCGACATCGATTAATAAATCTGAAATCGGCATTGGATATTCATCTTTAGTGGTTGCCAAATTTAAATTACGAAAATTGATGCAGATGCACAAAACACCATTTTTCTTTAAGACTAGGACAATATTTGCCAACCATTCGACGTATCGAGCAGTTCGAATAAAGCCGGCTTTTGAAAGTCAAACAAGTTCGTCTTTTATGCCGAGCTGAACTTTGGTCGAGAATCATCTTAGAGGTTGGTGGAAAGGTTTACATCCAAGTTTGATACACAGTTCGTGTTCAACCAGTGCTCGATCAAGTCCAGGCATCTAATGGTAACTCCAAGCAAGACAGTCTTTAAATTCCTCAAGTAATTTACAAAGTTCATTTTTCATAGGCTGATCAACAAGGAACTAATAAATAAAGGCCGAGGTTCGTTGGCCATTCAAAAATTTGTCTCTTCTAAAGGATATTTGACTTTAGGTCGATTATCTTCGAGCTTGGCTGGTACAGCCCGTATTTTATTGAATGACAACTCTGGGCTGTTATTCCATTCGACGAGGAACTCTATTAACTTCATGCCAAAATTTAGTTGCCTGGATATAGTGAGCCAGTGGGCCAATAGTCGTTCCATCGTAGATAAAACTACGGCCCTTCGTTTGTTTCGTCATGTTGTGTCAGTCATCAGGACAATCTTGATGGCTTTATGGATAGAGATTCTGGTCGGCATTCCTTCTTCATTGAAGCCTTGTAAAATGATATAGCCGACCTGGTCATCGTAATAACAGGCTTGAATCATGTTGGCTTCAAATGGTTGGTTATTGGCTATATGAACTACGACTGATTTATCGTCCCAGAAAATAAGGACATGGTATAATGACGAAGGAATACAGCTAGTCTGGTGGATCCAGTCGCGGTCGAGCAATGCATTGTACTCAGTTTTTTAATCAATTATAAAAAAAAAATGGTCATATGATTTCGACCTGCAACATTTACTTCTAAAGGCATGACTCTTTTAGTCTAAGATTTCGCCAACAAAGCTGCTCATGGTCATGCCGAATGGAATGAGTTCATCTTTAAAGCATCTCAGAGCTTTCATTATAGAAACAGACATGATGTTGACTGTTGCCCCACAACCAACAAAGACTTTGGATATCAGATATCCTTTGATATGAGACGTTACGGACAACGGCTTCAAGTGATGAAGGTTGATGGTTGAAAAGTGGGGAAATAGCTCAGTTAAGGCTGCTCAGAGTTTGTCCTCCTTGCTAATTGGTTCAGCTTCTTTAATAGCCATGAAGTCGACTTGTATGGTCTTTTTGGCAACTACATCACCATCTAAAAAGCTTGGTTGAGATGTGGTTAGCTGGAATTCTATAGATAGGACATAGACCATGCTAATTTCCATGTTGTCGAGGATTGAGGGCCCCAATGGGTCACGATCTCCATCTTCTGGATTGTTTGGCAGAATATTTTAATCTTTGGTCACACTAACTACGTCATCTTCAACCATAGGCAAAATATGTGCACCTGATGTACCTGGCGTGGCCGTTTCATCTTCGGCTTCAGCAACTGGTTCCCCTATCGCTGGAACTTGGTTTTGTGTTTGCAAATCTTTGTGAACCCGCTCCTGATATACGATGCGAGCATCTTGTATTTCTAGATAAACGTCTAACCTTTTAACTCGCTCCATCTTTTCGACCGTGAAGCCGAGTAAGGATACGGACGAGAAAACCTCAAAATGATAATGATGTTGCAAATATTACAGACCATCTGGAGAGAATGAAAGGTATGTAGGGTTTAAATTGGTATATGGGTCGACGTAGAAGTCGAGAACATTGGCTTTGCAAATATGTTGGAATCTGGCCTTCATCCCAAATCTGACCATTTTTGGATAATTTGTTCGGTGTCGGAGCCGATCAAAACTAAATCGAGAGACTCCTCACATACCTTTGGGAGGCTGTATAGATTGTTTATCAAATTTTGCTTGTGAAATTCCGGCATATATTCTAGAGCTGCACCAAAAAGTGGCGGATGGCGATTCGTGGGGACTTTAATTAATGGCTCTTGTGGCTGTAATGAAGGAAGTTTGCACTCGGCCTCCTTCTTGAAAGGCCCTATACAAGCTTTCATTTCTAAGATTCTTCAATCTTTGGTTCAAAATTGCGATCAATTACTTTCTTTCGTTGAAGTAACTCGGTCATGGTCGCTGAAGTTTGTTAATCAACCTCATTCTTTGCAATTTCTTTAGGTTGCCATTTTGTGATCGAAACTTCTTGAGTTGCTTGCCGACAGGCCATGCAATCCATCCTTTGTCGACATGTTTCTAGGATTTAGACAAAATGGTATATGCACCGGTAAGGGAGTTGTAACGATACCAACCGTGGTCGTGTAGCTCAGGTGGTTTGAAGGTACACTGGGTCGTGGATGTACTTGAACTTCCAGAGTTGTGTACATAATAGTCCTTATCATAAAACGACTCGTTGAAATTAAGTCGTCATATAGCTGTACATGGTTTGTAATTCTGTTGTTAAGGGCCGAGTATGTTAAAAACCATTTACTGGTGTTGACCCGAGCTAATCATTGGTTGAGATTTTGCCGAAACCATTGGTGCGGGTTATGGTGATTCGGCCCAAGGTTTTTGTGGTTGTGGCTCAGCTATGATGACTTCCGATCAACATCTATTACATAGGATCATTGGGCTTTCAGACTTATATGAACATGAGTCAGATACTGGCTCAACATAGGCTGGATTTGAGAAGAAACTAGGTGGGTCATTTTAGGATAAGAAATCTATCCTTAGACGCGGCCAGGGATTCTATCTTAGGACATGGTATGTTAGGATATACTTAGCTTTTCCTTTTTTCTTATCCTTTGGCAGATGGGTGTTTACCATGTTCACCGTTGCCGAAGGAAAAAGATCAGTATCAACCAACATTTGTGTTTTCTCTAGGAACTTCAGTTTGTCATTGTCAATCCAGCTTTGAATGGCATCACGGAACACGATACAGTTATTCGTCGTGTGTTTATTTGAGTTGTGATACTTGCAATGTGTTTTCCCTTTTAAATCTTTGGCCTTAGGAATGTTATGCTATGGCCAAAGCTTAATGATCTTTGCAAGTAATAGCTGGTCGAAGATAGCATCAGTGTTGGTGATGTCAAAAGTGTATACCTTTGATGTTTTGACGACTGCTTCAACAAAGGCCGAGTGTAATGATCCGTCCCAAAAAATTATAATTTTTATAATTTTAAAATGTGAATTTACAAAAATGCCCTTCGAGGAAAATACATCGACTTATGTTGATGACCTTGTCGTGTCATGTAAGGTTTATTTTCTTGGCGTAATCTTGTAGTAATCGTCACTACAAATGCGTGGGTGCAAACGGAACGTGATTTGGGGTTATAACGAATGAGATATGAACATTTAAAATTGGGGGCATTTTAGTAAATTTAATATTTTCTGGAAGGCTCTAGATTTTTGGAGCAAAGAATGATCATGCCACATGTGTGGCTGTGCTGGAAAGGAAATGAGGAATAAGGAGAGGCGCGGACCAATCAATGAAGGGAGGAGGGAGAGTTACCAATAGGGAAAACAGGAAATGAGGGGAAATGAGGGAGAGAAGAAACACGGGATCCATGACCCGTTTCTCCTTTTTTCGACCTAACCACCTATAACCAACTCCACAACCTTCCTTCTTCACATTTCACCCAAAAATCGAAGGAATTGGGCTCTAAATTATGAAGTTCGAAGCCGTCGGCTCCGACAGCAACCCGTGAGTCTCTAGGCAGCGATTCACCATGTTTGAATGCATTCTCATCGATCCCCACCATCAAATAACTCCCTTTGAGCTCAGAAACAATTTCCAATCATTGGTTGGAGCGCTGAAGTCGATATGATGACGACTCAAGAAGCACCATTTTTAAGGTTTCTGACGGGTTCTAATGAAAATGGGGCTTTTCCCGGCCAAATTGACCTTAGTCACATGTATGAAAGTTGTTCTTCTCATCGAGATCTTTCTTTCTGTAAAATTTGAGAACTTTTAGAGTTGTTGGATTTTTTGGCAAGTCGGGGCAACCGATCGTCACTCGTAGTGGCGCATAGAGGAAAAACCCCGAGGTACCTCGACATGCCAAATCCGAATCCGCCATCTGCTTCCCCAAATTCTAGCATTTTAGTAGAGTTTTACTAAAAGGTCCTTAATTGTGTTTAGGCGCGTTGGCGGGAAACGATGTCGTCCTCACTAGTTCGAGCGGTTCTCGGGCAATAAGTGGACCCCTTCTAAACTTATATATTTTTATAAAATATTGGCCTAGCATGCATTTCATATTTCGTGCATTTAATACGTTTTACAATACGTTTTTTTGGATTTTCTATAATTATGGTTTATATAGAATTCATGATTTAATTGCTTTTACGGAATATTCATGATTTTATCGAAATTACACTTATGAACGGTTATGAATTATGGGATTTGCATATATGGATTTCTATTGATCTTGAATATAACTTATATTATGGATTTATGAATATGATTTATTTTATGGACTTATGAACATGATTTGCCGTGGATTTATGATACGAGATTTTGAGATATGTTTTGGTACTTACCTAGTAGGTTATCATACGGCACATCCGCACACCACAGGTATTATGTCTATAGCCATAGGACACAGATGATGGACGAGTGAGATATGATATATTATATACCTCAAACTTCACCGTCGAAAGCAGTGTCGGACAGCTTCACTAGCCACGGTTAGTGTCGGTGTGGATGTTATGCTATTTGATTCAGCTTCACCTAATGGTGATGGACAGGTTATTCAGCTTCACCTTCGGGTGATGGACAAGTTATACAGCTTCACCTTCAGGTGATGAACAGGTACTTCCTTCAGGCAACTATGATACCTCTAGTTGAGTACCTCACTAATGACATTTACGAATTTACCTTTAGGCGTTATTACCATTTATGAGCACGGGTTTTTACATACATGTTTTGACGAATGGTTTACATGGCAGGCTAGGGTTTTTCATAAAACCTATATGTAGTATTATATATGTATTTTCAAAACAAAGTGTTATTATGTTCATAAACAAAATGGTTTCCCTATTATTAGTATTATTATAAACTTTAGTCCACACACCTTTTCTGGTTTTGCGCCCCTTCATGAGTTAAGATTGAGGCATTTGATCTCGGCGTCAGGACATTTCAAAAGAGGTATCCTCGAGTCTCTTTAGTATCAGTATCATTCCCTTGTTCGTATCTTTTCCGTAATCATTCCGTATTATTTTTAGTAGTTGTATGCTCTGAATACGTTCCTGCTATGGTTTAACCATTCTAATTGCATATATTTTATTTGTATGCATGTTTTAAATGGATTCGTCACCCTCGGGTGTCGGCCAACACGTGTCTACCTTAGTACGTGGGGATATCGGGGTTTGGGTATGTCACCGAGCATGTTTTGATGTCTTTGGAACTAGAGTGAGCCAATGCCTTGCATACATAAAGTTTGTCAATCAACCACTATCTCGGCCACGTCTATATTGACGTAGTGGGATTTGACACCTCACGGATGCATAACTTATCGTTGGATTCTTATAAATCGTCCCACGGGTTAGGGTGTTCGAGATTTTTTCTTCTTTAAGAAAATAACCATATTGCTCGACGTGTTGAGCCAGGTCATACATATCTCGAAAGTTTGCTCCAAAGAATTTCTTCTTGTATTCCACATCTAGGCCATTCTGAGCGAGGTTAACAAATTCGACCTCGGGGAGAGGTACTTGGCACTAATTCACGGCCGATTTGAACTTGGTAAGAAATTCCATTGGGGACTTATCAGATGACTGAGCCATTATAGCCAAAGAAGATACTAACACTTCCATTTTGAGTCGATAAAATTGCTTATGAAATTTCTCAACCAGTTCCTCCCAGTTTTGTATAGAATTTGGTGGACGGTTGATGTACCATGCGAACGCCGTGCTTGTCAACAAGAAATTAAATAGCTATAGTTTATGGAAATCACTATTGACATCTCCACATTGGACAATAAATCTAGCCACATGTTCGAATGAGGACAAAGATGATTCCCCAACAAAAAGACTGAAATCTGGGATTTTGAATCCTCGGGGATATTCAAACCTTTCGACAAAGGCTGGATATGGATGGATAAACTTTGGGAATTTTGGCCCTTTTTTCAAGGCCGAATTGATCATTCTGTGTACTTCACCCATATCCATGGATGTCATTTATGTTCTTAGGCCAAATTCGGTCGAACTCATGCTTGGTTCATTGTATGTTTTTTCAAGATCGATCGTCTTGGGCCAAGTGAGTTCTACCTTGGCCTATATTGGCAGCATCCTTTTCCTTCTTAATGAAGCATTTTTTTTTAAAAAGGCACTGCCTGGGTTGATCGACGGGGTTATTCTCGTGAGCTTTGTTAACTAGAATTTCAAGCAACCTATTATTCACCGAGTTGTTCTCACGCACTGCTTCAAGTACGCTTTTCATCTCTCGGCCAAAAATTTGCTTAAATTGTTAAGATTGTTTTTCCAACCATCATCGAAAAAAAAAATTAGACAGTACACCAGAGGTTTCATCGTCATCGTCACAATCCTATACTGGGCCTTCGATAAAACCATCATTTGCCATCCTAGTAGTTTAGGTGAAGACCACGACATCATGGTTCTGACTACCAAGATTAATTTTCGTATCTCGGTGAATTGTGCCAGTGGCTTTCGGTGTCACAGCAACAGGAAGATCATGTGCCTGCGACACGTTACTATGGACTTGACTTTGAACTATAAGTGCTAAACTGGTAGTTGTTTTTTTTTTATTGACCGTGTCTCAATGGTCATGAACTTCGTAGCTTTAGCACTGGGTACCATTGGGCATGCCAAAATGTTGATCTTAAAAACTACCTAGCCTACGTGGCATACATGCTGAGTAATTAACAAGCTAACTACGTTCTTCGGTTGAATGCGGGGTGTGCCAATTAGTCAGCCGAGCTCTGGTGGGCAGTAAAATGTATGTTGATGTGGCATTGGGCGCGCTGCTGATTTCGAAGTCTTGCAATTGTGGCTGAGGAAAGAAATCATCTCGGCTTTTGGGTTCTAGAGCCTGAAGACAAGACTGCTAGTTTGTTCGAAGTTCATGAATCGTCGGCATCGGGTTCGGTCCTAGTAATTATATTTGTGCAAATATAAATACGCCGAACTGGTACCAGACTGTACGGACATAAATACTTAAAAGAGATAAGTATCTTGATTGTAAATGTGGTCCGGCCGTCTGAATGCCGAACTTGAAAATGTACTTGAGTATATCCAATCATAAAATAAACTCAGCTTTCAATGTGCTGAGCCTGGTAACACCTCACTTCG
Organism: Pyrus x bretschneideri; assembly: GCF_019419815.1. NCBI lineage: Eukaryota > Viridiplantae > Streptophyta > Magnoliopsida > Rosales > Rosaceae > Pyrus > Pyrus x bretschneideri. Next base: position 2,377,108 of record NW_025999657.1, read on the forward strand.
CCAAGAAGGCTGATGAGATGACCCTTTCCAAACTGAAGGTGCTCCTCGGTCGGCTAATTATACGGCTTCAGTGCTGTTTATCCAAACTGAAGACGTCGCTGGTTGCATCCACAATGCTGTTTATCCAAATTGAAGATGTATTGGTGGGAGAAAAGAAAATAAAAATCTCAAGGTGTTTGAGAAGTTTCCACGGGGCAGTTGTGTGTTGAATTGGATGGGGTTAAAATGATGCACTACCTTCTCTATTTATAGTATAAACTTCCTTGATAATCGAGTTAAAATTTTACTCGGACTAGAATTCCTCATCCTAATCTGATTAGGTTTTGACCAATCCTAACTCCCATAGGATTCTGAATCAAGCTCTTTAATCACGCAAATTCAATCGACATCTTTTTTTATTCGAAGCATCCTTAATTTCTGAAGAACCCTTATTGCACTAGGATTCGACCACTTCACCCTTATCCAAGCAAAACCATTTTCTGATAGGATTCGGCCAAATTCTTCTGGACTTGGCCCATAATAAAGAAAATTCCTGATATTTCTTATTAGACTGAGAACAATTCCAGGCTCGGCCCAAAACATTATTTTGGGCCCAAACAACAATAAAACTAAAATTTATCAACAAACTTATACCCAATAATCAAACCTAATATCACTGAATCTTTTTCCTCCGTTCATTCTAGCTAAAAGTCTAAGACGTTCTCACAGAGAAAGACAAGCTCTTTTTGAATGATGGAGATGATGATTGTGAAGTTTTGAATCCTTCAACTAAGGTATGAATCGATTTATGCAATTTTTTTTCGTTTCATTTCACAATCAACCCCTTTTTCAAAGCATAATTACTAGCAAAAACATATATAGGATTTAAAATTTTAAAGTCTAGGTACTTGTGTGAATATCATGCTTTCTTTTTGTTTCATTCGTGGAGGCTATACTTTGCTTGTAGTTCTGATGGCAATGCATAGTAGCAATATAGCGATTGTCCTTGAATTTGAAGGTGTTGAGTTCCTTCTATCTGGTGAAAGAAATGCATGTATGTAGTCTCCAAAAGCTTCCCCGTCTTCCTCTTGTTTCAATGAGTCATAATTTAATTTGGTTGTTGGACTTCAAAAATGTTTCAATTTCATGAAAATATAGGAACATGATTTTCAAGTAGGTTCGTAGCATAGAAAAACATGCCTTCAATTTCAGAGGTGAATTTTTTATCTTGATTATGATAATTAAAACATAATCTTGTTTAAATTATTGGATTATTAGGTAACCTTATTGTCATGCAATGGGAAGATGGCGTGCCTCTATTTCTCAGCAAATTCGTGTGGGCCTTGCAAGACTCTTACCTCTCAGATGATGAGACTTTATGAAATGCTTTGAGTGGGAGACAAAGAGTTTCATATAATTTTTGTCTCCTCCGACTGTGATGAGGAAAAATTCAATGAACACTTCCAAATGCACGCCATGGCTGACAGTGCTAATCTTCATAAAAGATTAATTAAGTGACATGTATGGCATAGAATGAACTTCGATACGTTGATTTTGGGTTTTTATTTTCTATAAGAATTCAATTAAAAGTAATATGGGAGTAGAGAGTAAGTTAAGTATAGAAAGAGGTTATATGAGTTCAAATAAAATTTCCATTTTCATTTTTATTTTGCGTTCTTCTAAAATTCCTTCTGCGCGGGGATTTGTGTTAAAAGAACCGCCTTTTATTAATTTAATAGAGGAAATTGTAATAATGATCATGACTATTGGTCCCTTAACTCATCAAAATGCACATCTATGGTCCTTTTTGTCAACTCCGTTAGAACTTCTGTCAAAATGAGTCAAATATTGCGCATGTGAGGTTGAATCAAGGGGCAAATATAAAAAACCAAATGAGGTCGCTCAATTTTAACCCAATTAGAGAATTTATCCCTCAACTTTACCAATGATCGCTCAACTTTAACCCAATTGTAACAATAGTCCTCCAATATAACTCATTCTGACGGAGTTGATAAAGGGAATTATAGCTGCACGTTTTGATGAGTTAAGGGACCAATGGTCATGACTTTTTAGTTGAGGGAACATTGCTCTAATTAGATTAAAGTTGATTGACCATTGTTACAATTTACTTGTTTAGTAAATCAATAATACTCTAACTTAACTCCACCCTACTCAGTTGGGTTGATCGGTAGGGAGGAGGTTCTCTCTCCTTCTAATTTCTCTCCTGTTCCCTTTATTTATACTTAAACGGTTACAATTAAGTCACATCAATATTTTATATTTTTTTGTAGAGATAATAATACCAAAAAAAGATAAAAAGAGAAGTGGGAGAGAGTTGAGAATGAGAAGGGAGAAAACCGATCGGTGACCAGCCCAAACCTTTTGATCATTACTATAAATTTCGCCCAAAACAAAATAATATAAATATCAAATGTACAGGACCCAATATTCCCTCTTCCAAAACCACCAAAATTCATCCTTCAATTCGTCTTTTCAAGCTCTCTCTCTTTCCGTTTACCAAAAAAAAAGAAAAAGAAAAGAAAAAGCTCTCTCTTCCCACCAAAATCTGGGTTTTTTCTTTCCGTTCTCAAAGAGGGGTTCAATGGAGGTAGAGCAGAAGCAAGCTCAAGTGATCGAGCACTTCGTGAAGCAAGCCTCTAGTCTCCAGGGGTCCTCTCTCGTCAGCCTCATAGTCCAAGTCACCTCCCATCCTTCTCTTTTCGCTTTCTCTGAGATTTTGGCTGTCCCCAATGTGCTCGAGGTAACTCTCTTTGCTTTCTTGTTGTTGCTTGCCTGAATACAATTTGGGTTTTGTTTCAAATTTGTGCTTTTTGGTTAAGTGCTTTTAGATTCTGCTAGTCCCATGCTTTAGAGCTTCTGGGTATCCCTTAGATTTTCTAGTATTTGTTGATTTTGAAGGTAATTAGTGTTCTCGTTTGGGTTTTATGCAAGATTGTAAATTTGGGTTTGATTTAGTATGTGATCCCAATATTAGAAACTAGAAAGTGGTTTTTAATATCAAATTAGAATGAGTTCCAATATAATTTGTGTTTTATTTCAATATAGAAAATAGAAGGCGTTTTGAGAAATTTAAAACAAAGGGAATGTTAATCATATATCTGATATGCATGTTTGGTTAAATATGGAAAATATGGATACCCATTAGAGCCCAAAGAGATCACTTACTTAGTATTAATCCCGCATCGAAATTGGAGCCTAGTAGATGGTGTCTTTGATGAGCTAATTGAATTTGTGCTTTCTTTAGTGTTAACTAACAATCCAATAAAATTTCTTTTATTTTTCATGTTATTGATATAACTTTGTTTACTGGAATTGCGAAAGGTGAAATAAGGGGGTAAAGCATGCCGTCCCATTTTATTTTCTTTCTTTATTAGTGTAGTTAAGTTTTACTCTTGGTTCTCGATTTGACTATCAAATCACCATTCCTTGATTATCTTACTTGACATTGTTTGATTCTTGACCATATTATTTTTCTACTCTTGTAAATTAATTTCAATGCAGCTTCAAGGAACTGGATATGCTGTATACATTGATCTGCTTCGCCTCTTTGCTCATGGAACATGGAGCGACTATAAGAGTAAGAAACTTTCTGCACAAACTGCTTTGCACCACCTGCGGGGATACATTATATACTTTTATTTGTCCTTCAATTAAATTAACTTTTTTCATTTTGCCAACTAGTTAAATAAGGATGTTTTTCGTTGTTTGAAAACATTAGATGTTTGGTATTGGATACCAAAGGTTTTATAGTTTTCTAGAGTCTCGAAACTATCAAGGATTCATCTAGTCATAGTTTAAAATAGAAGGTGATCAGTGATTGAAGATAGTTGAGGTTCAACCATAAGACCAATTGGCAATATATGGAGTAGCTCGATTACATATAAGCACCTGGAAGGTCCATCCTTTCCCAGATGTAGGATTCACACTCTCAACACACCCCCTTATGTGTGGCTAAGTTTCAAGCCTAGTATGTGGACAACACAAATTGAGTGAGGTAGAGCACGTGTGGCGGTTGGGCTTTACATGAGAGACAATATGCTCTGATACCATGAAGAAAGTTTAGGTTCCACCATAAAACCAATTGGCAATATGAGTAGTAGCCCATTACTTATAAGAACATACAAGGTTCCTTGTTTCCCTGATGTGGGATTCATACTGCCAGCAAATTGGTTGCATGGATGTGGTGGGATTCTTCTTTTGGAGTGCCGACATTAGTTTTTTTTTGTGGGGGTAATAATATATTCAAGAAAAAAGAATTGAAATTTGTATTTATTATAAGATGTCGAGTCCTGAAGATTAGCACCATTACAAGTCATGTGGTGGGTTGCGCCGGTGTCTAAGTACCATGTGGGATCATAGTATTTGTGTGGAGCAGGAGGGACACTCGCTATGAAGGCTTGAAAACCTGCACAAGGAGCCATGTTAAGACGGTGGGGGCAGGCTGTGAAATGGTTGCCGGGAGAGTTGCAGTGGGTGCACCAAGAACCCAGGAGCCACATTAGGTTGAGGACCCCAATTATTATCCTGCTGATAATTGCCACGTCCACGCGACCACGTCAATGACGAAAACCACCTCAACGCCGGCCCAAACCACCATGGCGGGTGCTTGCTGCTACTATGGCTGGGGAACATACTGCTGTTGCTGCTGATGCTGGACAAGCAGCTGTTGCGGTGGAGGACGGTTTTGGGCAGCCATGAGGGCATGGGCAGGAGCAGTAGAATTAAGGCGATTACACTGATCCTCATAGGTGAGCAGACGAGCCCGCAAATTACTGAAGGAAGGAAGAGCATCCAGCTGCAGAATGGACGTCACAAACATGACATAGTCTTCCCGAATCCGCGAAGAAGATCTGAGTCAGACGGGCGGATGGATAGAGGCTAAATCATCAGCCAAGGACTTGGCCCCCTTCAAATATTCATGAATCGAGCGAGTGCCCTTGGTCATATCAAGAAGACAAAAAACAGAGATTCATTGAATTGGCAAGGGAGGCTTGGGAAAAGTGTTGATGGAGTGTATTCCAAATCTCCTTGGCAGAAGTCTTGCCAACAACGAGAGACATAGTAGATTCAGAGAGGGTGGAAACCAAGTAGCTATAGACAAGTTGATCAACCTTGAACAATTGAAGATGCTTATTAGGTTGGGCAGGGGCATCGCCAGAAGCAGGCAGACGAGCAGCAGGCGCAAGAAACGAACTGTTGACGTACTTAAATAAATCATGTCCAATGCGAAACAGGCGTATCTGAAAAGCCCAGGTAAGAAAATTGGTCACTGTAAGCTTAAGAAAGTGGGCCAGATTAGGGCTGGAGGGAGAGAAGAAGCAGAGGCGATGGAGGGAACCACTGCAGATGATGTGGGGCCAGAAGAAATGGAAGAAGCAGAGACGGTACAGGTAGCTTCTGAAGTGGATGTGACATGAGAAGGAGAAGAAAAGGGGGGGGGGGGGGTGAGACTTAAAAGTTGATGGTCCACCATAAAACCAATTGACCTGATGTGGGATTCATACTCCTAACTGTGATTGGTATGTTTTGGTGTGTTCTGGTATGCTTGCATATGCTGTGAAAAGCGTCATAGTTCTGGAAATGAAGGGTAACATTGATTTTCCTCTGGCAGGTTTGATATAAACCTAAACAATTGTAGAGCCTTGTCCCACCTATTCATGCTTATCCATTTTATCCCACCAGGGCTTATTTATTATAATAGTAGGATGCTGTTATATATTTTTTAATTATCCCCACCCATGTTTTCTGTCCTCTTTACTTTAATACTACACTAAATACTGATAAGACACTACTTTGAACTGGTACATCCATTAATCGTATTTGAAATGTCCAAACTCTAGGAGCCTGTTCTATTTCATTTTCCCCAAGCTAATTGTGTATGTGGTCATTTTGTATTTTTTCCTTTTCTGTATCACCACATATTCAAGACACTATTTTATGAATATGTTTTTCCTTAAATAGCATTCTATCCCATCATAGCATGCCATCTTTCATTATGACGTAAAAGAAAAATTTTGCGGTTATATACTTAAAAAGGCAGAGTTTCTGAACCTTGATTCCATCACCTTTAATACTTCGGGAAGGGAGTGATGAAAATTAGTTCAGTAAATAGCAAAGTTATTGCAGTATGTTACACAACTTCATAATAACTGAGAGACCAGCTAGTGTTAGGAGCCCTCTTGGTATGCATACATTGACAAACATTACCTGCAAAACTAAAAGTTGTCCTTGTTCATTGTGTACTTGTTGTACAACGTCATGGGGACAATCAACAATATTATTATCAAGCCACTGTTGCCTTTCATTAGTGCTCAATGTGTAAGGCAGCTTAGCGCTTCAGTTTATTTGATTGTTTGGGATCTAATGATGTGAAATTGTTAGGTCTACTTATGTTACTACTACATAAATTATCTCTGTATTGGACAAGATGTTGTTTAAGGAGCCATAAGATCTTAGATCAGTCATATTTTTAGTTGTTTCATTGGATTTTGACATTGGCAGTGACACTTGAAATTTTTATATTCCTTATTTCACATACCTAGGAATGAGAAATTTATTGACTGAATGAGTGGCAGGTAATGCTAGCCGTCTTCCACCACTAGTCCCAGATCAAATCACCAAGCTGAAGCAACTTACTGTGCTTTCTCTAGCTGAGATGAACAGGGTATAAGAATTAGCTCGATATCATACTCTTATTGCTGGACCCTTTTTTTATAGTTGCAGTCTGGTTATATCTTACTTGAAATTGCCGACTAGTCCCTTATTGGATTATGGAACTTACACCTTACACTAATGCAGTTTAATATCTCTTAAAATTTCTTACAATGGTCAAATATTTTACTTTTGTGCCAGGAAAGAAAGCTACCTCATTTTTCCATGTGTAGAATATAGGGGCTTTGGGTGAAATTGCTTTAGTTCGTGTATTTCTCAAATCAATGTTCATATGAGATTTCTCAAGGTCTTGTTGCCTAGGTGGTAAAAAGCTTGCTTTTGAAATTCTGAGACAAAGTAAGGCTAGAACTTTTTTATCAGTGAAGTTGGAAGTTGCATTAGATGAAGATAGCAAAGATTCAGAGATTGGGGGATAAAAAAGAGAGGAAGAAGGAGGATCAGAAGAAATTGTGGCTATTCCTCTCCAGTTTATGTATATGAGCAGGACAAAAGAGAGTGGGCCTAAAAAAAATAAAAATTTAGTGGACCTACTAGTGAACTTAATTTTTGCATCCCAAATGCTTACCAAAAATTACTCACATGACTAGGAAAGAAACTACAGGCAGAACTAAAAATGATCACATAAAAATTGTCCAAACTAGGAGGTCTATTCTAAGCCTATCTAAATTGTTGAAGGAGAGCTGATAGAACATTTATTTCTTCATTACCCTATACTCTGTGACTCTGGCAGAAACTGTTTAGACCATTCTGTTTTCTATATGACCATGACTCTCAGTATTGGCCACACAAATATCAAAGGTACCATGCTCTATGTGATCACTACCACTGTACCACCACGGCCTCCACTAGAATAAACCATTGTTGACCTTCTTTGGGGTATGTGAGGAAACCACACGTGCATGCTTCTTTCTCTATAAATGGGAAAAGGCTCGGGCAGCAGTAGGAACTTCTTCAGCCACTAAAATGTTGGTTCTTATGCACAAAATACTCGGAATTCATTATAGGCATAAGTTAGGGAAACTGAAACTATTCTTACTCTTTAAGTTTTTGTAAGTAAATGTTGATATAGGGTAAGCCTCCCATGATCCTTTCAAAATCAATATTATGCACTAAAAGTTGTCTCCTTTTCTGGTGGTTATCATATTTTACGAAGGTGAGAAAAGATAGGGCAAAGAGATGAAAAGGGGAAGGGAGCCTCGGAAAAAATTATAGCTGCTGTGGTGCTGCCTCCTCAAGTTTATTCATTATATGCTCTACGGAATAGTGTGGGCCCGCTTGCAAACATAAGTTGCCTCAAATGAATCATGATAGGGTTCTCCTATAAGACCAAATTAAAACTAGAAACAAAAATAAGAATAAATACTTCTCATATATAGTGATTCTAATAAGTTTAGGTAAATTATTTCATGGCTGGCTCTAAATGCTGTTTATAAAATGACTACCCCCTTGTTATGTGCCGTGGAAGATATCTTCCTGAGCTTTATCATTGTTAGAAGTTTTCCTCAGGGATTTCTGGGAGTTTGATGTTGGCTGGAAACCGGAGGGAAAAGTAAAATAATCAAAGGATAGTACGCATCACTTGACTTATAATCTACACTATTATTGAAGAAAACCCTCTTTATCAACCAAAGAGATAAAATAGTTATGTCCCTTTTATGTAACATAAGTCTAATATTATATTTAAAAACTAAGGGTACTATCCTGACTTTGCTATCCTACTTTCTCTCTTCCACATCCCCCTTTTTTTTCTCTATTTACCTTTCTTCTTCTGCAGTAACTTATCCTTCATCACATGCATAACATGTTGAAGGGTTTCCAGACTTCTTTAAAGAAAAGCAAAAGGATTTGGAATATTTTTTATTTGGCCCCTTTTATTTCATGGAGAAAATTGGGTGGATTAGGTTAGAAAAGCAAACACAGTTTGCCAAAACATCTGGGTGTTTGTTGCTGGTGGAAACTAGCTGGGGTATTGGGAAAATCACTTTATCCTTTGGCAGTGTGCGATGTGGGCTTCTTTTTGGGTTCGGTCAGAAAGAGGTAGATTGTTTAATTCCTTTTGGGATAAAATTAGTTTCCAGCTTCTAGTTCCATTTTTATTAAAGGGGAGGGGGTTGGTGTTTGAATTGAGTAGTGGGACTTTTTTCTTTTCTGTTGATATAATTAGACTGGTTATGATGAACTTATTACCATGATTGTAGCTGTAGCTTTTCTTCCTTACTACAACAACAACGTCGGCTATATGAATCCTAGAACGCCATTGCGGTGGGTTGTGTATCACGTCTTCCGTTAGATCCAAGTACTAAGTCTTTTCTTAGAGTCTCTTCCAAAGTTCTTCTAGGTCTTCCTCTACCCCTTCGGCCTTGAACCTCTGTCCAGCTTTTCTTCCTTACTAATTAATAAAATTATGTTCTTATCCAAACAAATACCATGGTGGGTATCCTGTCCTTTCGTCTTGAATATCCAATGAACATTCTTTTCCTTCCTAAATTCCTGATCTTAGAGTAATATAGCTGACATATGGACCTTCTGAGTTGGTAGGTATTCTACAGTTTCTAAAGTTTTCTGTTTTTACCAGGTAATATCATACGATCAACTTCTTGAGCAGCTTGATCTTTCAAATGTGCGCGAACTTGAAGACTTTCTTATCAATGATTGCATGTATGCGGTATGTGCCCCCTATTCATTAATGAGAAAAAAAAAATGTCATAAATTCCATTGGTTTTAAAAGAAAAGAATATATTTGTTCTCAATTTATGAGATGATTTCTTTCAAGCCAGTAATAAGGAAATACTGAAAAGGTTGCAAGCTGAAAAAGGCTAATCTTTCATTGTCTTGTGTATAGGGCATAGTCAAAGGGAAGTTGGATCATTTGAGAAGATCTTTCGAGGTTGGATATCCTTGATTATTACATTTGACTCTTTTGATGATTTCCTATATGTTTTGGATTCAATGTTCTATCTTAATCATCATTTTATTTCCAGGTTCAGTTTGCAGCTGGGAGGGATTTGAGACCTGGACAACTAGGGAATCTGATACAGACTTTAGATGATTGGTATGCATATTTCTGTATTTAGTTGGTCACTCTGTCTGTGGTCTTTTTCCCACTCTCATCATTTTGTGTATTTGCATTCTTCCCTTAATTTATTAAATGAGTGAGGCGTGGGTCTTTTTCCCACTCATTTTGTGTATTTGCACTTTTTCCACTCTCATCTAATCAGTTTTCAAAAGAATGAAACTTGAAAACTCGAGTACTTTTCCGTTTTCATTTTTTTTTTTTTTAAATTTTTTAGAAAACTGAAAAGTGAAAACAAAAGCTTACATCATGATAAACAAATTGTTACCTGGACATTTTCTGTTCCAAAAACGTTTTTTTAGTTATCATAATGTAGAAAAGAGTACTGTTTAAAAAATCTTGAGTAGATGATGATTATAGTAATAATTTGAAACTATCAGGCTAGACACTACAAACAATGCGCTTCTGACAATTGAAGAGAAGATCAAATGGGCAGATAAAAAGTGTGAGTTGGATGCAATACACAAAAAGGCAGTCAAGGACAGGGTGGAAGAAGTAAAGAAGTCTGTCAATAACAAGGTAAGTTGAATCCATCATCAACCTATGTAGTCATAATTTTGTTTTGTGTTATTTGTGATGCACCATCTAGGATTACTTCTCTTTTCTTTGCTGGAGTCATAAGATGTCCTATAAAGGAAAAAAAGGCCAGGGCCGCCAGGCTTATCTGGGGGTCCTTGGTTCTGGCTGTGCTATGGGTGGTATTGTTGGAAAGAAATAAAGGATTTTTAAACATTATGTGGGAGTAGGGGTTGAGTAACGGGACAGAGCAGTTTTTGTCAGCTTTCTGGGCTTCATTTCTACTGAGTTTAGTGTCTTCTCTTTTATTTGGCTTGACTGGCAGGCAGAGGTTCTTTAGTGTGTCTGAGAGTTTTCGGTTATTTAGCTTTTTGTTGTTTATCTTTTCCTCCTATCTTTTCGGAATGAAAAAAAGAAATATAAGAAAAAGGTAGATGAGATGCCTTTGTGGGTATGCATTAGTTAAGTTTTTGGTTTCCATATTGTGGACTGCCACTATCCTTTGTATGTCAAGGACAAATTTCCTTTTTGTTTTGTATAGAAGAGCTTTTATCAAACTTGGCAGCATGCTAGGAGCCTAGAACCAAGATACAACAAATTTCATACAACTTCAACCTGTCAAAATACAGAAAATATTCCAAATAAGAAGGCAAGCAATTAAAACTGTTTCCTTTTTCAAAAACTCTAGAAAGTTTACCTCCACGGATCCCAGTTTCTGTTGTTTTCTCTGTATCAAAAGCTGTGAGAATTAGGGGTACCTACTTGGGCGAGACTCAGAAGCTTGGTTAACTAGGATTCTTTTTCATGAACTTCTAAAATGCCCTGGGGAGGGAGTGAGGGAGAAATTTTCGTGGTTGTGATATATATTGGTCAACTTGTTTTACTTACTTGGCACAGGGTGGGCGAGACTTCCAAGCCATTGATGACATTCTGTTTGGTGAAACAGCTGGACTAATGGACTATGAAGAAGATCGAACCCGAACCAAGAGGTATTAAAATTCAGACATCTTAACCATGTGTTTTTATTATACCTCCACCCCTTCAAAATTAAAATGTATGTATCAATGGCGATGAACCAAAGTGATGTGTGTTAATTACTGTGGCCTTGTTGACAGTATGAGCATATCCATTCGGTTCAGGCTAGCATATAATGTATGGATTGCATCAGAAATCATTCCCTTTTAATCTTATGAAATTCGTATTGCAGGAGGAGGTCGCCAATAAGTTGACGAGTGCAAGGAGTGGGTTTATATCTGGAGCACTGCCATATTCAGAGAGCTTAATTATTTCATGCTCAGTTGCTTAAGGATGGTTGTATAGCACACTTGCTTGCGTAGAGACATTTCGAAACTTCATGTGTATTTATAACTTAGAACTGGTGTGGCAAAATTAGTTTCCGACAATCCATTCCTAGAGTGATGATTTTGGTTTTTCAAACTGGTCTTTTTTTTATATACAATTTTAAAGGTTCATCCAACGGAGTGCACTTTATTGCAGTAAGTCGAACTTTTTAGTAAAATTCTAGTTTTCCTTGGAATATATCTTTGGGAGTGCTTCATAAAGAAGTGCTTTTATAAACCTAAAGAACTTTCACATTTTGGTCAAATGCAGTAAGTTGCTTTTGGATCTGTCAGTAGGAGCTTGATGGATTTGCTATGCTAGGACATAAATATGATCATTCATGTGTCTGGTTTGCTAATAAATGCTAATATGTTTGGTATAACGATCCGTCAAGGATCTTATTTGTAATTTGTTTCTTGTTTAAAAAAAAAAAAAAAAAAAAAAAAACATTTGAAGCTCACACCGATCTAATTTCATTTGTAACTAGCTTCTAGGCATGCACTCATGTGCGCGCCAATTGGCCTTTAAAGACGATCGCGGGTGCCTTGAGGCAGGGTAGTTTTCCAGACCTACTTTCTTATTGGGTTGTTGCAATTCTTTTTTTTTTATCGCGCTGAAGGTTTTTCTAAGGTGTGTGCAAACATTGCATTTGAAGTCCTGGACAGAAGAAGAGATGGTAATGTTGAAACTTGTTCTTGTTTTCCTTTAAAATTCTTCTACGTTAGGTGTTAGTATTACAACGCATATTGCATATAAAACCTTACTTACAAGTACAACTACCTGCAATCAAGGTTCTAAAAGACGCTAGGCACTAATCGAACGGCGGACTGGGGCTTAGTGTCTTGGCGGCTAGGCGGGCGCTTAGGCGGACTAGGTGGATTTAAGTAAATCTATTATATTTCGTGTAAATAAGTGTTTATTTATACTTAAAACTACAAAATAGAATGACTTATATATTATGACGTATTGGAACATAATAAAAATATGGGAAACAAGCATATAAAGTATGTTCATTTAAGTATTCAACAAGTCTCTTACAATTTATTGAAAAAAATAAAATGCAAAATGAAAATTATCAGTTTTCTGTTTAAGTGAGTTGCAACCTAGGCAGGTGCCTGGACGAGCTAGGCAGGTGCCTCAGCAAGTCTAGGGGCCCTTTCTTAATTTTCAAATACCTAGGCATTAATCGGGGCGGTTGTCAGCCGTCTAGTGCCTAAAAGGTGCTCGGCGAGGATTTTTAGAACAATGCATGTAATTTGTCATACAATGGCCCGAGACAAAAGGAAAAATCTACAAGTGCATTTCTACAACCCTAATAGAATGATATTCTACTTTAGACTAATCTTGAAAGAATAAAATCCTAATTAGAATTCCATTTCTACAAATATTGCAACCAGATTTCCTTCCTACTTAGGAATCCTAATAGTTATAGCCCAAGGGTCATGACCAACGAGGAAGGGCTTAAGTTGATTAAGCCATAGAAGGTAGTTTGATTAAGTTTGAGAAAGTGAGTGGTGTTAGGCCCGGACAACTATGAAAACACCATAGAAAAGAGAGAAAGGTCGGCTGAGGAAGTTGGAAAACCTAGGGCAAGAACAACTAGGGTTTTATGGTCGTTTGAAACTCGCATGCATCTTAGCTCCCAAGACTTTTTCATGGAATTCTAACAATTTCTTTTGATCCTCAAAAACCCACAGGAACTAAATTGATGCCTCCACATCGATAGCATGAGTAGGTTGGGTCAGGCTGGATTTCCTTGTGTGCATGTAATATATTAAGGTAACAATTATCACACTTATGTTTTGCTTTATACCTTGATCCTCTTTTCCAATTTTCCATTATAAAAAAAAAAAAAAAAGGATTTTGAAATCAATAAAATATGGGTGTGAAAACTACATTTATTGAGAGTGGTAAGGGCAAAGCCATAAACTTTTTTATGGGTAGACTAGCTCAAAAGAAAAAAAAATCACCCTAAAATTAAATGATATTTTTTGTTACTTACGTGTTGTATACAAAAGCTTAAGTTTAACTTTTGTATTTGTATACTTTAAAATCTGCTTGTCATAAACTCAATAAGCATCGCAATTGCAAACTATAAAAAATACAATAAACCATCCAGTTTCACATGTATCTAGATGCAAATACAAAAAGAAGGTAGAAAACTTGATACATTAACTATCTCAATTACAACTTCACAACTAGCAGAAAACAAAACAATGAAAGTAGAAGTAAAGACAATCTTAAAAAAAATTGATTGAAAATAATATAAAGCCAACCGAATCAAAGCATAACTTGAACAAAATGACATCACAATTTTCATGATAATTTTTATATTTTTAGTTGTGCTAAATATGTACTGGGCTAGTTTCATTAGAAAATAATTCTTATTGCACTTTCTTCGTCTATTATATTATACCATACACTAAAGTACATACATATTGCCACAAATCCTTCCTAAACTACAGCCCACCGTAGCTTTTGACGTGGCTCCGCCGTTGAGTGGTATTATGGAATGAAAAGAAAATTATATATTTGCTTTCTTTGAGAAAATTGTTTAGATGACATGTATATGAACATTTTCCTTAGTTTTTGTCAAGAGATATGTTTACCCAAAAAAGTCAAAAAACTGAAACATTTCTTAGCAAGTTGAGAAGATACATGTTGCTTGCTTGGAAGACTAAAGATTCAAACATGTAAGTAAATTGGAGACATTTGAATAGTTGAGACGTTGAAAGAAGGACGTATCCTGGATATAAAATTCAGGTGGGCTAAACTTTGAAGACAACCATCAAAGTAGGAAAATTTACTTGCTTGCTGCGGAAAATTTTGAAAACCGAGAATTTTTAATCTACTCAATGACTTTTAGCCCTCATTTTTCAAATTTTCTTACAGCTTTAATAGGAGTTTTGTGTTAAAGAGAATTTGACTTAAAAAGTTAGTTTACTTAATATTATTCTAATGGTTCATTTACAAATTCGTAATCAAAATAAGAGAAATTAAGTTGAGGAAACATTAGAATAAAGTAAAATTAGAATTAGATTCTGGTTGAAATTTGTAGAAATCCAAAATTTAATTTATTGTTATTGTTAATTTCAAATAGGAAATAGTTTTAGCTTTGTTTTATTTTAACTTAGCCCAACCTTTTATAAAGGGCCAAACAAAAAACAAAGACCTCTCTTTTTAATCTTCTAATCGACAAGGAGAAATTTCTTCTTAGTATCATCTGCCTCCTTATACTTATCCCTTTCATAAAATAATATTTTTCCAATACCCTATTTTGCTGACTAGTGTAGGCTATGCAACTGGGAGGTGGAGGTTTTCTAGAAAACGGTGGAAGCCTAAGCAGGAGGTGAAGGAACTACGGGTGTCGTGGAGGTAGGCAGATTCTCTGCCCTTCCATTTCTCATGTCTTTTTATTTGTGTGGTCACGATTAAGTCACGTTAATATTTTATATTATTATTATTCTTCTTCTTTTTTGTCTCATTATCTCGATAAAAAAATAATATAAAATGTTGACATGACTTAACCATGACCACATAAAATAAAAAAGCGCGGAATGACTCGGAAAGTGAAGCGGTAGCTGTCGTGGAGAGTCTATGGCTGCAGGTGGCAATCAGGGTGGTTTTAGATTGCTCTGTAAGCAGTCTATATAGTTGCGAAAAGTCTAGGCTTAGGTTCCAATCTTGACTTTTTTTTTATTATTATTTTTTTTAAGAAAAAAGTTTGAAAGTTTTGAGTTTTAACAATAATGATAAAATAAAGGATAAAATAAATAATATTAGAATTGACTTTTTTGTGTAAAAATATGAATTTTCATTAAAATAAACAATACCCCAACTTTTCATTAAAGTTCCTTTTTTTTTTCCTATAAATAGTTGCACTTTGAATAGAAATTTTTATATCATCTTTTCATATCTCTCAGGCACGTTGCATATGGTAGTTATGCACGCATAGTATATATATAGTTTAGGATAAATATCAGTTTACTACTCTCAGATTTCGTAGTTTTCAACATTTGGTACATGAAGTTTTTTTCGTTCTAAAGTCATACCTAAAGTGTTAATTTTGGGACAGTCTCATATATCCGTTAGTCTGGCTGTTAAGTCTCCCGTTAACTGATGATGCGGCACCCATGTGGACAATGACTAGACGTCACGTGTCATTAAGGGAGTCCACGTGGAAATTAAAAATTCAAAAAAAAAAAAACAAACAAAAAACAAAACCCACCCGTCTTCTACCTCCCCCAACCCTCTCCCTCCCTCCCTTCTGCAACCTGTACCCTTCATTCTCTCCGCTCCGAGGTCCTCTCCCGCCACTCTGACCCCCTCGCCCAACTCTCTTCCCTTCACCACGCCCAGCTCTCTGCCCTCTCCACCATACGATCTTCCGTTGCCGCCCTCCAGTCCTTCATTCACCACACCCGATCCGAGTTCTCCGACCCATTCGCCTCTATCCGCACCCTCACCATCCAACTCCAAAATCCATGCCTCATTCGATCTTCTCCACTACTCTAATAGAGCCCTCCGCTTCTTTAGTAAACTCGGATCCCTCACCTCCGATGACCCCGAGCGGCTCGATCTCGCCAAGGCCACTCAACTCCATTGCGAGATCTCAGCTCTCTACAACGAGTACGACCTCACCGGCATTGATGTGGTCGATTCTGAACTCGAGTATGTCAAAAAGACTGGAGACCAGTTGCGTACAGAGGAGAGAGGGATGGAAGGTTTGAACCAGGCCGAGATGGGGACTAGGCTGTAGGTGTTTTACAATTTGGGGGAGCTGAGGCAGGCTATAGATCAGAAGAGATGAGGGAGGGTAGGGTTGCAGAGGAAAGAAGGGAGGGAATTTTTTTTTTTTTTTTTTTTTTTTGAAAATTTAATTTCCACGTGGACCCTTTAATGACACGTGGCATCCAGTCATTATCCACATGGGCGCCATGTCATCAGTTAACGGAAGACTTAAGACTATCCCGAAATTAACATTTTAGGTATGACTCTGGAACGAAAAAAAACTTCATCTACCAAATGTTGAAAACCGCAAAACTTGAGGCTAGTAAACTGATATTTACCCTATAGTTTCTATGTAGAGAGAAGAATTAGAAAATAAAAGAGAGTAGAAGAAATACACAGTGTTGGGAGTGATCAAGGAGCTTGCTCAAGTACGTGGAGCTTAGTTATATATTGCAGTAGTGATGTAGATGTTCATTTTAGTTTTGAAATCGAGGACAGGGAGTTTCTTGGGGAACTTATCATTATTGGGGTATTTGTCTTATTTAAACTTTGTGAAATATGTGTTATACTTGATATATCTTTATAGCTGATATAAGTGTATTTTGGAATATGGTATTCATATTACTGTTATTGTCGATAATGAAACCAAACTGACACACCCCGACCTGGAATATCCATCTGGACATCCGGATCGAGTTGTGGTAGCCGATACCCAGAAAGTGACAAAGTCATAAACTGATGTGATGTGGAAAGTGCTACTAATTTAAACCTAAAGTAAGTAATTCTAGAGTGCGCATGTGAGATGGACGAACCCATTTAACACAAGTGATGTTCAGAGCATAAGTAAATTGCAGTGAAAACATCATAAGGACATTTATACCGAAAGAAAAAGTCTCCTACATGAGCTTTTACTAGCAATCCTCGTCGTCACGAAACTCCTGCCATTAAGATCCTGGAGGGGCGAAAAACAAGGATAAGTGCTTGAAAATAAAGTTTTGTAAAACCTTTTTGAAAAGTGTAATATTATAATAATAGTATGTAATATGTACCCGGTAGTGGATATCGAAACATTGTTGATTATATGCATATCATTTCGTGTTGAAGCGGATGGATTTTATTGGTTTATTTGAGAATGGGATATGGAAATGAAACTATCTTTTGTGTTCAACTCTAGTAGGAACTAGCAAGGGTGGCAAAAGTGAAATTATAAGAATGATATGACGTAGTGGAGACTCTAGCAATCGAGAGAAGAACAAGATGACCAACAAAATGAGAACTGGGATGATTGAGTTACCGGGGTTAGTTTGTATATCAGAGAATTTGGACCACCCCTGTAGTGATAAAATGCATAGTATAAGATGTGCAGGTCCGCACGTTTTATTATAAAATTGATGGATTGGGTGATTGAAGTTAAGCTCCATTCATGGTTTATTAGTTAAATTGTGATTAATGATACAAATGTTATAATTGATTATGTGTTGCATGACACTTGGTTTAGCCTTGACAATTATCCTTGATAATACTTATGTCCCTTTGAGCTATGGTCTCGCTCACCCTATATATTTTAGACCTTGCAGGTTTGGTACAAGATTAACAAAGGGTAGAAGTGCTAAGATTGTGTTCAACGAGGGATTTTAAGGTTTATATTTTATTTTGTACACCCTGTAAAAATTTTGGAGTTATTTTATAAGAGAAGTCTTTTTGTCGATTTTATTTTTAATTTTACTCGTGCATCGGGCCCGAGTTTATTTTTTCACTGACCCAGGGTCTGAGGCGTGACAAAATTGTTTACTAAAATTTTCAAGAATCAAAGTAGGAATAGTACTGAACCATATAAATTATCTACTAATTCACATAATCTGAGTAAGAATCAATGTTATTACTAAAATGCCCCTATTTTAGTAATATATTTTAAGAAAATACCTAAAAATGGGACAATTTCTTAATCTTGGGAACAAAATGGGACAAATCGGCCATACATAAGCCATGCACACCATGCACAAGCCATGCACACCATGCACAAAACCTTAATAAAATACCCATATATAAATGGGTTATTCCTCACTTTCTCTCCCCCATTTTTTTATTTCTCTTTCTACTCTCTCTTCATCTTTCTCTTCTCTCACTTTCTCTCTCTACTCTCTCCTCTTTCCTCAGATCTCTGAGCTTCGATTTCGAAGAGATTGAAGTCCAAAGAGAGGCAAGAAGAGTGAGCTGGGCTTTGGGTTCACCTCATACCTCTGATTTCAAACAAAGTGATGCGAGAGAGAGGTGAAAAGAGTGAGCTGGGTTTTGTACCATATTTTCTGTATTGGCCGGAAAGTTTCATTTTTTTGTAGCGACTGAAGCTTTGGTAGGCATAGTAAGGTAGGGTGTTTAGTTCCAAGTTCCTTCATCAATGATTTATAGAATAAATGGGTTGTTTAGGGTTTGTGTTTCATGTTGGGGTGTATGGGTTGTAGAATAAATTTCAAGTTTTGACATGCTACAAGAGTGGATGGAACAATTTCTGGTTCAAGTGATCAATTGCAGAAATTTGGGAAACTTTTTCCGTA
The DNA here is from genome assembly GCF_019419815.1 of Pyrus x bretschneideri. Classification (NCBI taxonomy): domain Eukaryota; kingdom Viridiplantae; phylum Streptophyta; class Magnoliopsida; order Rosales; family Rosaceae; genus Pyrus; species Pyrus x bretschneideri. The sequence continues at coordinate 2,395,996 of NW_025999657.1, forward strand.
ATGTGCATACGGTGTGCATGGCTATATCTTAATATAAGAAGCGGGAATGTTCACTAGTTACAATGCACGTATGTTTTGCCTCAGAATTTAGCGAGTATGACCACAACCTAGTTGTCCTCGCCTAAAAAACAAAATTAAGAAAAAATTTAAAGGACGTTAAGGGTCATGCGTGTCCGTGAAATAACGACAACGAGTATTATATTTTCGACGTGCACAGTTAAGCGGTGGTTGATATACGTAACAAGCCTTTTTAAACTGTCACTGTAACCTTATATACATAACAATTATATTTTAATTGTATCCACTATACCAATATGTTGTCGTTAAAGTTTCTCTCGTTCTGTGCATATGATGCGCATGTATTGTACATATTATGTGCATGTGGTGTGCATATAGTTTATTATGTGTAGATGGTGCGTATTTACATCTATGATACTCTTCGCATTAACGTAGTTTACTATTTTTCCTTTCATTCAGAGGCAGATCCTGCAAGTACAAAAAAAGCGAATGAGTTCATTACACAATTTTCTTTTATTTAGTTGGGTTTTTTCATGCCCATTCAAACTGCAATTTTTTCAAATCCTTGAAATATTTGAACCCAATCAAATTTGATACCAAATTCAAATTAATGAATCTTCGATTCTTCATGTAAAGTTTAAGGTCATTTTTCTGATTGCTTCATTTTTCTGATTTCGAAAAAAGAGCTGTGAGCTATGTTTTTTGGATTGAGCTCAAATATATAAGCATAACATATACATGTCCTGTACATGTCAATATATATAGTGCATGATTCATTGTGACCGGAATGTGTCACCATATAAGCAGTGAGATACATGTTTAGGTACCGTTTTTAACCTTTGTATGTGATTTGGGGAAAGATTGGTGCGGATTGGACGAAGGGGAGGATTTTCCAGTTTTCTAGGAAATGTAAACCGTGACCATCTGACCACTTTCAGTTCAATTTCCCGGCCAACACCGACCATTATTGGGCTTCCAATAGGTATAGATCGATTCCTTACTTTTCCATCTTCAAGTTGGTTTTTGTATCATCGAATTTGGTTAAGAAATTAGCTTGTTTGGAGCTCGGGAAGTTAACCTACAATTTGCAAAAACTGCATGTTTCATGAGGAAGGCGCGTGGGCGCATGTGGGAAGCCACATCGTGGTGGCGCATACGGCACATGGCTGCCACTGCTGCCACCTTGTAGCAGCGTGTTGAGGAACCCGAGGTTCCTCCTTAGGTTTCTCAACATGCCGAACCCGAATCCGCTGTCCATTTTCTGAAATTCGACCATTTTATAATAGTTTCTTTATTAGCCGTACTTTGTATGAAAACGAGTAATTATGTTAGTATGTTATATTTATGTAAATGGTTTCTTTTCTAGGTAAAATGCATCGCGAGGATCTTCGATGCCTGCAAGGCGGGTTCGACTCGACGACATGAATTGTGAGTGGGTCTTTTCTTTGATATATATATATATATATTTATTTATTGGTTAGTTTCCATATATATACATTTATTAATAAATCCTCTACGTGATTGCCATGATTAAATTAACGTTTATAAGAAATGCTTTATTGTTGGGAAATGATGAAATAATCCTATGGGATGCACATGTAAGCTTACTATAAGAAGATGCCTTAATTATATTTATGGTCATGAATAGTGTTATATCGACTAGAATTGTTGAATTGCTGTGTCATGATTATATTTATGTTATCTGCTCATTGTTTGGTGCACCAGTATTAGTACTAACCCGGGTCAGGGCCAGTCTTTCACATGTATGTGCACATCGCACTATACGCTCACTTTGGATCCATTGTAGGTGTCAGTCATGTCCTAGATTGCTAATAGGCAATTAGGGCTCGTATGTGCTGCGCATAGCGCCAGTCTTCATGTCATTGTAGTATTAGAGTGTATATTATTATTACACCCAATCATGTTCATGTTAGAATAACTTTGCATGAACTCGTGTATCAGCATGTGTCGATGAGCACTTGATATTATATGTTCATTTACGTGAAAATATGTGATTTCGGACGTCATATATTTATTTACGAAAGTTGTGATGTTTGGCATCCTTGAAATACTGCTGACTATGGTAAGCATTTTTATACTATACGTAATATGTATAATTTGAAAACTATACTTGTTTCATGAGGCGAAATGCCATTTGTGATGGGAAATGTCAAGCTCAAAACCTTAAATTAAACCAGAAAGAGATAGAAGGAGACGACTGTGCACAGCAGCACAGGTACACGTGTAAAGGAATTGTGTGGAGCCTAACAGATATGTTATATACGTATAGATGTATGTATGCGTGTGTGGAGCTTAACAGATATGTTATATCCTAATCACATTATAATGCACACTCATCAATAAACTTGATGTAGATTATATGTTCTTCAGAATCTTTTTATAGTGAATTTGAAAAACCACCATGAAAACTGTAAGTAGATGGATAAGCGTTAAAGGTACTGTAGTTAGTTCACCTCATTACACACAAAATCAGTAGTAAAGTTCTTTTCTCAGACTGTAATGACAACTTAAGTATTTTATGTTTTTAAACTATGAATGTAGACCATTGATTAAAGTTTACCACGTGCAGAAGTCAAAGATAATATAATGAAGCCAACAAGGGTCGGTTCAGTTGGTAAGAATCGTTCTCTTCGCTAGATTAAGGTCAATGTTCGAGCCCTGCTACACTAAATACCTCTTGGTGCATGATCTGTAAAAAAACCAAAAAAATGAGTTAAGACCCCCTCTATAAGTTATCAAAAAGGTTTGTGGCATACCTAACCCTGGGATGGGATAGCTTCTACTCCCCCTAAACTTTTAACAAACAAACAAACACAAAAAAATTAATGTAGTCACTACAAAAAAAAAAATAATAAAATAAAAAAAGGCTTTCCCGACTACTATGCCAGTGAATTTTATCGTCGAGTAAGGTCAATTTTCACTGGAAAAGTGACATATCCTTATTACAAAAGACCTTACCCGATGGCCACAACAAATTTTGCCAGCACGTCTCTCACAGTGAATCTAAGACGACGAAAGAGTAACACCTGTTGGGAATATGTTTGTCGACAAAGGCAATCTTTCTCGACGAAATATTATTCTCCCAAGCTTTTTACCGGCACAATTATTTGACTAGAATGAACCTTTATGCCGTCAAAATGTTTGACATAAACGCTTTAGCGGCAAATTTTTTGCCTCAAAAGACCCCTTTTGTCGACGAAAATATGTTTCGTCATGATAGATATTAAATTTTGGAAAAAAAATATATATATATATATATATTCCTCTAGCTAAACAGGCTGTAGAAGAGGAAAATATACTACTTTGTTTCAATAAGATACAATTATTGAGAGAAATATTAAAAAAATAGAAACCCTTAATATTCATTCTTAATACAAATTCATGTTTTGAACTGTAAGTACATGACGAATGCTACTAAATATAAATAATTTTGGTTTATTACTCTGAAGTTTCTTAGTTTTCAACATTTGGTACATCAAGTTTTTTTCATCCTAGAGTGGTACTTGAAGTCATAATTTTGGGACACTTGCATATATCCATTAAGGTTGATGTTAAATCAGCCATTAACTAGTGATATGACGTCCATCTGGACAATGACTGGGCTCCACGTGTCAATAGGGGCCTATGGATATTAAAAATAAAAAAATTATAGACATTAAAAAAATTTGGGCAGTCTCCTACCTCACCCTCGACCCTTCCTCCTTTCTCTCATATGCATCCATCATTCCCCTTCCCTCTTCAACTCTTCCCACCTAACCCTCATCTCTTATTCGGCGGCCTCGTGAGATTGAACCTCCAGGCCCTGCATACCATATTTAATGGCGGTGGAGCGATCCATATTCCAATTCCATGAATCCAGGTTGTCACATCCCAGCCCAGGCCCCTACCACATTCGGAGCTCGACTCCACCGTAACACGATATTATCTGTTTTGGGCCCCAACCACGTCCTCACCGTTTTGTTTCTGGGAACTCACACGAGAACTTCCCAATGGGTCACCCATCCTGGGAATGCTCTCGCCCGAACTCGCTTAACTTCAGAGTTCTGATGGAACCCAAAGCCAGTGAGTTCCCAAAAGGCCTCATACTAGGTAGAGATGGGAATATACATATAAGGCTTACAAGATCCTCACCCCTGGGCGATGTGTGATCTCAAATTCCACCCCCCCCTTAGGGGCCCGACGTCCTCGTCAGAACACTTCCGGCTAGGGATTGGCTTTGATACCACCAAAAGTTGTCACGCCCCAATCCCGAAGTACGTCCAGGATCGATGCGCGACAGTAGACTGTAAGGGGATGCCATGAAATACAAACTGGAATACTGAATTGAAAATAACAATAATCACATTTATTTAAGGAAAGGTATAGGGGTAACCTAACACTCCTAGCTCTCTGAACTCTGTTAGCTACCCCAAAGCTCCTTGTATCTAATAATACATGCACAAGCGCCCCTACACTATCGGAATGGTGCATCGGGCAAACAACAACATGGATAAGCCGCGAAGCTCGTGTGAGTGACAATAATTCGATGTAAGTGATAATATTAAAAACCATCCATCAATCACGGTTTATAAACATTAAATATAAAATCATATTTTATGAAGTCATAATCAAGTCATTGAAAATCCCGAAGGAGTCACCCAGACATCCAATGACTCGTCTAAAAGAAGTCACAAAAGCTCACAACCATAAATTCATAAAACACAATGAAAAGTAGGGCTAGAGCGACACAGTTCGATCGAAGCTTACATCTCTGAAGCTATCTCAATCCAAACTCAATCCGAAGAATCAACAAAGCAATTAATCGAGTTCCAAACCTTTCAACAGAACCATAATACCAAATGGGATTCCAGACCACTCAACGAAATCCAACCAAGATATGATTCCGAACCACTCAATGGAATCGCGGAGTAGAAGGGATTTTGGACCTCTCAACGGAATCATGGAGTACAATGGATGTCGGACCACTCAACGAAATCCAACCTAGATACGATTCCGGACCACTCAATGGAATCGTGGAGTACGAGCGATTCTGGATCACTCAATGGAACCCCAGTGGATACCCAGTTTTGAATCACTCAACAGAACCGAGCGGAAGGCCAAGGGACATATCAACGGCTCACAGAAACAAAACAAAGCACAAGTTACCCAATTTACAAAGGCTCGACGAAATGAAACAAAGCACAACTACTAAATTTAGAACGAATCAATGAAGCGAGAAATGAAATAATGAAATGGGTTATGAAACAGGCTTTGAAGTAACAAACCCTATGGTAATGGGTTAACGGTCCACTACTAGCCCACACATTTCATCACACATGCCAATCATACAATTCAAACCATATTTCAAATATACACGTCAAATCTTATTTCATAAACATAAATCGATGGCTAAGTATTAAAAATAAAAATTCAATAGAAAACATATTTATAAAACCAAGTTATATCCACACAGGATAACAATTACGAAAACAGGGTAATCACCAATATCACATATATTAAAGTCACTCGCCTGGAGTCCGCACTAATACACCCTAGCACAAGAATTGAGACATCATGCACTATCGTCGCCTAAAACAAAGTACAAGTTCACATTTAGATTTCCTTCGATAATTCACATACTCAAAAACTCTCATATGCCCCCCACAAAAACATTTAATGAGAATCAAACCATTGTTCAAAGGTAGGGTCCATGATCCTACGTCACTTGCTCCATAAGATACAACCACTGGATTTTCAATTCGTAAGTTCCTAAGGTCCTTAAATATTACGTACTATAATGTATCAAATCTTGGTGACAATCCAACAGTCGGTTCATTGATTGCTAAATGTTCAAGTGGCGGACCTTAACGAAATTTGATTCTGCTGGTTTTGCAGATTTTTTGGGCAATCTTTAGAACTTCATATCTCACTCGTTTCTCACCCAAACTCGACCCATAATATACCAAAACGAAGCTAGAGAAGTGTAGAACAAGATTATACCTTCTTGGAGTCCAAATGGTGGCCAGAGATGGCCGGAAAATGGCCTGAAAGACGGCTGCCCGCGGGAAACTGGTAACTGGCTGGAATTTCTGGACAAACTTTAAACGTTCATAACTTTGTCAATACTCAACCAAATCAAATGATTCAAAAATGAAAATGATAGCTTGGAACGAGACGAACATATTGGTACCTTTTTCGATGGCTAAATCGACATGGATTGGCCGGAATATGGTCTGGAAGGTCACGGGTTCGCCGGAAACTAGGCAAACTTTAAATCGTTATAACTTTCTCATTTTTTAAACAAATCACACGATCCAAACATGAAAATTCATCTAATCAACGAGAGGAATAGATTTATACTGATTTGAGTTCAAAAGATGGCTGAAAATTGTCTGAATCACGCCTAGAAGTCTCGGCCCAAAACCTTGTACTTCGAACTCGAGGTTAGGATTTGTTTTCAATGAATCAAAACTCAAAACTGGGTTTATGGTGGTGAAGATATGCAGATAATGGTGGTTTTGGTGTTCAACAAGCCAAAATTTTGGTGGTGATGATGGTTTGTTTCACGGGTAGAAAAGGGAGAGTCAAGAGAGAGAGTTAGGGAGTTAGAGAGAGTTAAGAGATACAGAATAAAAGAGGAAGGAGAGAGAGGGTTCCAGAAAAGTGGGGGTGGCCCACGCGGCATTCATCCAAATACATCATGTGCTGAATTGTCAATTTACCAAATGCCCTCGACGTTTAAAGGTTCGTAGAATCTTCGTTATAATTCCGAATCACATTCTGTTTGCACCCACGTGTTTGTCTCGACGAGTACTATCCCAATATATAAAGATTAATGAAAAAAATACGTAGGGATCAAATATGCCGTAAATATAAAAACGTCGAAACTAAGAATACGAAATACGTAATACGTAATTTTAAACAGTGAAATCCAGGAACGGAATTTCACACGGGTCGTCCCGTGTCAAGTCGGAGTAGTTGCAGAGGAGATCGAGGTTGTAGGCCGATGGGAGCTATCAGATGTGGATCCAACGGTCAGTGCAATCAGAGTTGGATTAACGATGGTCAAAATTATTTTTTGGGACTTAGGCCGAGCTTAATTGAATGATGGTGGTGCTAGAAGAGAAGAAGAGGACGAATGAGGTGGTCATTTGTCCTGCCCCGACCCACAAATAAGGACTATTCACGAGTTAGGGTGTGAGCCATATCTTAGCAATAGAAATAAATTCTATAGCCAATATATGGTGGAAAATAAAATTGAATTACAATGGTTACTCCATACATCATATAACAAAATCTTACATAAAATTTATCTAATGCGCAGAAAAAAAATTATAGTGCACAAATTAATTCACAACAAAAAGTACCAACAAAATAATACTTAAATTGTGACAATTCTTTCAAATGCATGAAATAGAGCAAATGAGATGGATGAATGTACTCACTCCCTTCTAATCCCGCTAACACATACCTAAGGCATCCAAGCATGCATGTCCCATACCATGCTTATACCATTTGGCTCCTAATACCCTAGAATATGAGTTAACTCCCGTTCATCTCTTAAACCCAATTTTCAGAATTAAATTCTCAATTTCCACTTTATTTATGTAGGCACTTCCCCCCGCCGCCCGACATATACAAGATTCATTATTTTATATTCAAGGCATTCTCCAGCCCTTGAATATCTTCACAACTCAAACACTTTACACAAGTGAGCACTTGACACAACACAACTCAACTCTCTTTCTTGCTTACCATGCTTATGTATATGCCATGTAACATGGATATCAATAATTGTTGAATTTTTAAGTGGTATTTCAAAATACAAAATCTCATCTTAAATTTCATTTGTCAGTTATGATTGTATTAATTATATTTGATTCTTTATTCTATTTAATATTTTATCTCTGTTGACCATATCTTTAAAATACATTGAATGGATTTGATATCAAATCAAGATTTGATCATAACTTATTTCTTTGACCGTTTGACATAGGGCATTTAGTTGTTTCCACTGGCTATTGTTTTCAAATCGGTTTAAACAAAATTCTTCAATAGCATTGATTTTTTTAACGTATCGGTTAAACGATTAAATTAATTGTATAGATGTTATAATCTTTTGATTTAATTTGTTTCAATTGCCACCATCGTACAACGATTTTTCGGGGCTCGGCCTCTACTATTTATACTGGCAGCCACAAGTATTTTGGGTACTGGATCATTCTCTCTATTTTCTAATCAAGAGCTTACTCTCAAAGTTATTGTTTTTTCAATTTCAATTTTTTCAAGGGAAAGATTCAAGTTGTTCATTCGACCCTGTACGCTTACCAAGGTCAATAGGGTGCTATATCCTGAAAGATAGGACGCCATAACCTGCTACACCGAGATTTTATCTCCGAAGGGCGAAATCTATTCTTAAGATTGTTGGAAAAATTGATGATTCGGATGCTACTTCTCCTACAACAACAATTCACATAAAATAAATATTAGTATATGTTAATTTCACTGCCATAATAAATTACATAAAATAAACAAAATAAAACAAAATACTTATCTTTGGTAGGTAGATAAGATAGCTTCCCTCCCATTAATTTAGAGGTGCCCCTGAACTTATTAACATTGCATTCATCATTTCTTTCAAAGTTCTATTTTTCCTTTCATGTACTCCATTAGACTCAGGTGAATAAGGTGGGGTTGTCTCATGTATCATGCCATGCTCTTCACATAATGAACTAAGAAGATTAGACTCATATTCCCCCCTCTATCAACTTTGATTGAGTGAACAACTCGATTCTTCCATTGGTATGAATACAGGAAATAAAACACTTGAACAAAGATGGATTAAGAGAGAACTGAGTTTTAAATATCAATATCAAAAAGGGGGTAGTCAAAGGAAAAATAATACAGATACATATAAGCAATTGTTGTTCTTTTTTTTTCCCCCTTTTTTCTCACGGATTGAAAAGCGTTTTATATAGAACATGGAAAAGCTACAAAATGGCCATTGATGATTAAGGACGGTATAAAAACGTTAGTCTCTATAATGGCCCAATTAATGGGTTAATCAAGATGACATATTCAAAGTCAAAAATTGTAATTCAAAGAGTATTAGTGCACAATCAGATGCCAACTTTATGAACCCTTGGAGAAAAACTTGTATGGGGCTTGGCTTGCCACTAGACTTCGCTAAATGGCACTACAATCTACTTAAAACTTGCCACATGGCAAGTCTTAAATATATTCTTTTATCATTCTTTTATATTTAAAGTTTTTATAATTATTTTTTTAACTAATTAATATATTATATATATTAATGTTATGTTTCCTTTTTTATTTCTTTCCCCCTATTTTTTTTTCTTCCCAAATCCCCCCCCTTCCCACACTTTTGTTTTGCTGTAGGTCATAGGACTCCCTCCCCTTTCTTTCTTTCCCAGTTTCATTTCTTTCTTTCTTTAAATAAAATTAAAAAAAGTTATGCACCCACTCCAAGTTTATCATGGAAAGCAACCAAGTATGTGTAAGCTTCAGCGTCTGAATGCACCACCATTCCGATTTTGCCGTAGATCTTAGGTTTCAGTACTCTCTCCCCTTTCTTTCTTTCTCAGTTTCGTTTCTTTCTTTCTTTTTAAAAAAAAAAAAAAGTTCTACACCCGCTCCAATTTTATCATGGAAAGCAACTAAGAATCTGCAAGTTTTTTTTTCTTTCTTTATGCAATAGTTGCTTTGATCATGTGACATGAATAATCCACATATATAGATGTAGTAGGGTTATTTTCTTTTCTTTTAATTGGGGGTTTTTGGGTTCGGGTGAGGTTTTTTGGATTTTTTATATTTATAATATGAATTAGGGTATCGGAATGGTGGTGCATTCAGACGCTGAAGCTTACAGATACTTGGTTGCTTTCCATGATAAACTTGGAGTGGGTGCATAACTTTTTTTTATTTTATTTAAAGAAAGAAAGAAATGAAACTGGGAAAGAAAGAAAGGGGAGGGAGTCCTATGACCTACGGCAAAACAAAAGTGTGGGAAGGGGGGGATTTGGGAAGAAAAAAAACATAGGGGGAAAGAAATAAAAAATGAAACATAACATTAATATATATAATATATTAATTAGTTAAAAAAATAATTATAAAATTTTTAAATATAAAAGAATGATAAAAGAATATATTTAAGACTTGCCACGTGACAAGTTTTAAGTGAATTGTAGTGCCATTCAGCGAAGTCTAGTGGCAAGCCAAGCCCCATACAAGTTTTTCTCCTTTTAATGCGTCAGTTTTGGTTTGCAAAATAAAACTAAAATTAAAATTAAAAGAAATCATTAAGAATGATATTAATATGATCAATGAGGAGTTGTATTTTGAAACACTCGTTAAAAATTCCAACAATCTCCCACATATTTCAAAATACAATTTGCATCACCAGAAGTGAATTTGAGGACCAAAATTCCCTTATGTGAATCAGGGGGCTAACTACCCACATTAGCCTTCGGATTCAAGTTTGTTCTAGCGGGTTGGCATAAATAGGCCGTGCGCCCTACCTGGATATTCATGAATGCTCTAGAGAGTATGCCTAAACTCTCATAGGAAGTGGCCCTACTTCCACACTCATATAGGTGAATCCATCAAGTGTGCACTGCAATCAAACACATCACCCATAAGGGCTATGGTATTTATTAGGAAATTAATTCAACCTTAAACATTGCAGTAAGCACTATCTACACTATAGGGAGGGATTCTCAATAATAAATTTGATAATGCACGCCCAATCAACAAGTGATTTATTTTTACCTATATGAACCTATTTCCTAGGATCACCATTCACATAGGTTGGGTTACCATCACTCTTAATCGTTGAAATAGGCATTAATCCCATCCCCCTCGATGTATCACTCACTAGCTTTCTGCTTAGTGGTTTTGTTAGAGGATTCATCTTTGACCGTGCAAAATCTAGGGATATAACCCCAGCCTCAAGCAGCTACCTCACATCATTATGTCTTAGGCGTATATGCCTATTCTTCCCATTATATGTTTTCTTTTTAGCTAAGGCTATTGCAGACTGGCTATCAAAATGCATAGACACTGATGAAACTTATCTCTTCCATAAGGTACCGTTTGGTACGTGTGACGGGACGGAACAGAGTGGGACAAAGCGTTCCGTCCCACATTTGGTGCGCTTAAAACGGGTGGAACGAGCTGTTCCACGGAACGAGTTTTGGGTGAATTTTCGTTCCACCTCACCCCCCTGGAACGACTCGTTCCACATCCGTGGAACGCAAAATTATAACCTCTTCGTCTCCTTCTTCTTCCTCCTTGTTTCCATTCGAGGGTATCTTTGCTCCCGCTTCGTTCCGTTCTGTCATGTCCCTTCCTGTCCCGTCCCATTCCGTTCCATCCCGTCCCGTCTGCATACCAAACGATACCTAAAGGAATGTTTGCCAAGAGGTTTTTAAGCCACTCAGCCTCTGACCTTGCCGTTTCCAAAGCTATGAACTCAGACTCCATAGTTGACCGAGCTGTGCAAGTTTGTTTAGAAGATTTCCAAGACACCGCACCCCCACCAAGAGTGGATATATATCCACTAGTAGATTTCACTTCGTCTAAATCAGAGATCCAATTGGCGTCGCTATACCCTTCAAGCACCGCTGGAAATCCACCATATTTCAATCCGTAATCCATAGTGCCTCTCAAATATTTTAATAATCGTGATATGGCAGTCCAGTGATCTTTATTGGGGCTTTGAGTATACCTGCTCAACCTTCCAACTGCATAAGCAATATCGGGTCTTGTATAATTCATTAGATACATTAAACTACCAATAATTTGAGCATATTCAGATTGGGATACACTCTCACCTTTATTCTTCTTTAATTGAGTATTTGCATCATAAGGTGTTGAAGGAGACTTACAATCATAACATCCAAATTTCCTCAAAAATTTTTTCAACGTAATGTTCTTGGGAAAGAAAGATACCATCTGAAGCTCTAGTAATTTTTATACCAATAATTACATCGGCTACCCCCATATCTTTCATGTCAAAACTAGAAGCTAATAACAATTTAGTCTCTTGTTTTAAACCATACAAAGATTTTACAAGTTTGCACACCTTGTGTTCGATACTTGGCACAACATTACCTTTAGGTTGATCCATGTAGATCTCCTTTTCTAAATTGCCATTTAAAAATGTGGTCTTCACATCCATTGGATGAACAACAAGGTTATAGATGGAGGCTAAAGCAATTAAGACTCTGATTGAGGCAATTCTTGTTACCGGAGCAAAAGTATCAAAATAATCTACATCTTTTTGTTGCTTGTAAACTTTTGCACCCAACCGAGCCTTATATTTGTCAATGGATCCATCAGCTTTTAGTTTCTTTTTGAAAATCCACTTACACCCTCAGAGCAATTCCACCCCTAAAGACTTTGCGCCAGCACCCAGCGCATTTATCCACTCAGTGAACAGTGATAGACTCCAATGAACAGTAATAGGCCAAGAGCATCTCCATCCCTAAAAAAAAATAGCCTAGTCAATTTTATTAAAATATTATTATTATTTATTATAAAATAATAAAATAATAATTGTATTATATAAAAAAAAAGATAAAGTCATATTTCCACTAACCCTCTGTACTCTTCCTATACTCCCCAACCGGTTCTCTCTCTCTCTCTCTCTCTATTTTCTCTCCCTCTCTCTTTTCCAGCTCACTCCCGTGAGCTCTCCTTCTCATTCCTCTTCAAACCTTCAACAAATCAAACACAAAATATTATTTTTGTAATCCCTGGAGCTCAAGGAACCCAACCATGGCCTTGCATGCGGCATCGGTGCATGGTGCGAGATTCCACCATTGAAGCCGAGAGCTTGAGCTCTCAATCTCTAACCCAGGTGATGTTTCTATCACTGTATTATGTTCTTGAGCTTTAAATCATGTTGTGTTGCCATTTTTGTGGTTAATTTGAGGGCTTAATTCCCTGCATGTGATTCCGACAAAGGAAAACGGACAACTCCGACGAGTTCAAGGTCCAATCTCGATGAAATCTCTTGCATTTCACCTGGGTAAGTTCTCAATCCTATTCTTATGGTTTCTAACATATAAATCGTGTTGGAAACCTTTGTGTTGATGCAAACTTGCTGTCAGTGCATTTTTTTTCAGATTTTCCGTCGAACTCGGGCCATCATTTTCAGGCCATTTGCCTTCTCCCTCCGTCGCTCCATCCATCGCTGACATCACCACGGCATCATATGGGCCGGTCCTAAGGTCTGTCAATTTTGGGCTGGCCTGGAAACTAGCTTGGGCTGGGTGCCAGGCAATCCCGTGGGTTGGAGAGACTTCCCTAGGTGCCGGGCCATTTTTTTGACTGTGTGCCGGCCTATCCCATCCCCGGTGGAAGTGCTCTAACGTTTTAGCTCCTGCAAGCAAATCAACTAACTCCTACACATGGTTAGAAATAATTGATTCTAATTCACTGTTAATAGCTTCTTTCCAATAAAGTGCATCTGGTGCCGTTGTAGCTTCATTGTAAGTTCGTGGGTCACTATCCACAATGAAGGTATAAAAATCATCTCCAAAATTAGTTTCCTTTCTTGCCCTTTTGCTTTTCCTTGGTTGAAATTTAGAATTTGCATTTCTTTTAGAACCTGGCAATGACTGAGACACACTAATAGACTTGTCAATATTAAGCTTCATAGGAAAAATATTTTCAAAGAAATCAGCATTTTTGGTTTTCCATGATATTATTAGTTTCCATTACATTAAGCTCACTTTTAATAACTAAGAACCTATAGCCAACACTATCTTGTGCATATCCAATAAACATTGCATCAAAAGTCTTGGGTCCTAATTTTCTCTTTTTTGGTTTAGGTAACAGGACCTTGGCCAAACACCCCCACACTTTCAAGTAACCTAAATTTGGTGAATAACCTTTCCATAACTCATAAGGAGTTTTTTTTCCAGTTTTCTTGCACATGCTCTAAAACATCTACAACACTAATCAAATTGTTAGTAGCCAAAGTTGTATTATATTATCAATAATATAGTATTGATAACACACAACAATCTAATTGAGAAGTATTACTTTACCATTTTACACCATCTTTCTCTAGGTGATATTGATGCATAACCCCATTTGAGTTCCATCGAGCAATTATGTTGGGTAAGCTCTCATGCATTTTCTAGGATTTGTCTCCCTTATATTCCAGCATTCTCAAGGGAAGTAAATGAAGATTTTTGATGGTATGGTGGGAGTGCTTCTCATGACAATGATCTCAAAATATAAATGCATAAACAACACAAGATTTAAGTGGTTCACCAAATCGACTACATCCATTGGGGTTTGCTTTCATTGTATTTCACTACATATGAGAGACTTAAAAATACAATGAAATATGGCTTAAAGCCTTAACAATATGTAAATGAAAGATAAGAGGTAATATGAAAGGGAGAATGGCTTTTTGTTGGAGTTGTTCTTTTTCCTTTTTCTTCTTCTTCCTCTCTCTTTTCTCCATGTCCTCCGTTGGTTCTTGCTCCTTCCTTTATAAAGATTGCATGACATCCTCCTCTCCAAAAAAAATCTCCCAAGTGTGCCGATACAAATAAACCAAGTGTTGTGCCAATCATTAGACATACAATGTGTTCCAACAACAAGACAACAAGTGTTGTCCTAATCATTAACAATGATAAGTGTTTCAGTGACAAAGCAACAAGTGTCAAGTTAATCATGAACAGATGAATATCATGCAAGATGGATGCAAACATCAAAGGCCACGTAAAGGTTTATCTCATGGTAAGCTTCATAGAGTTCTATTGGAGTGAGAATATTGCCCAAATGATTAAGATTCCTTTAGATTGATGAGTAAGCACTTCTAACACCACAAACATTGCCTCATGCATGCTTATAGACTAACATACACATGCTATAGACTCCACCTCTTCACCCTAATTATTAGCTTCTATTAATTACCAACTTCCACCTCATCCTTTGAAGAAAAAATCAAGCTAACTCTACTAGAAAATTCCCAACTCTTGGAGCTTAACTCTCCAACCCTTTTACGCTTCACTAATTAAAGATCAAAAAGGCTAGCAAGGGTAACTTAGTTGCTATTGGCACAAAAAGGATAAATAGAAACCCTAACAAATCAAACTAATGCATATATATATACACTACACAATTACTGGAAAAAGTTACAAAATTATGATGAGGGTGCCAATAATAGAAACCTCTCTAATTGGAGACATTTGAGTATAAAAGTACTAATTAGGCACAAAAATATATTTTTGTAGTGAAGGGGTCCCTACTAACTTTCATGTCAAAATACAAATAATTGTAAATATAATATATAAAAGAAATCCAACAAAATCATTACATTTGAAATAAAAGTAATTACCTACACACACATATATAATCATTTTTTTTTTAAAAAAAAAGGGTATTACATTATTAATAACCTAGACTTGGAGGAGGCCGTTGATGGAGAGAGAGAGAGAGAGAGAGAGAGAGAGAGAGAGAGAGAGAGAGAGAGAGAGAGAGAGAGAGAGAGAGAGAGAGAGAGAGAGAGAGAGAGAGAGAGAAATAAGTGGGTGGAGTCAAAGAGGGAGGGGGAAGGGTGGGTACAAGGGAGATAAGGGAGGGAGAAGGGAGAGGGTGCCCAAATTATTATTTTTTTATTTTTTAATATCTATGTGGGTCTATATTCACATGTGGCGCCCAATTATTATCTACAGGGCGCCATGTTACTAGTTAATGACTGATTTAGTAGCACCTTAATGGATGTATGAAACTTTTTCAAAATTATGACTTCAAGTATCACTATGGGATGAAAAAAACTTGATATACCAAATGTTGAAAACAAAAAAACTTCATAGTAATAAACTGAGATTAACCCTAAATAAAACTTCTATATAAAGGAGAAATGTCAAAGAGAAGAAAAATTTATGCAGAGTCGTAACTAGTCTTAACTCTCTTTAAGCCCTAAACATGAGAAATGTCAAGAGAAACAAATTTACCTGATTGCCTCTGTAGCTAGTTGCTCAGTCATACTAGAAACTAATCCTTATCGCCGACAATCTTAAGATTTAGCTTCGAAATTCTTCCCTATTAAATATCACAGTGAAACAATCACACGGTAAAATGTTTCACCACTAGAAAGTTATCCTGACGAATTTAGTATTTGACTGTAAATAATTGGCTATAACGACAAATAATTCGCCAACGAAGATTAAAATTTCATCAATGAAGATTTTGTTTGATAAATTTGAATTTCGTCGGGGTAAATAAGCTTTTCCGACAAATACCATGTTCGACGGGAGGAGTTTTGCTGCGAAAGCACTTTTTTTCTTTTTCTTTTTTTTGTGAGTAAAGTTCAAATCATCACATGTAGCAACATAAATATCTTAATATCTTATGTTGTAAAATTGTGAATTTAGACGATTGATTAATATAAAATTAATCATTAAATGTGGCCTAAATTCATAATTTGGTAATATAAATATTTATCTAACAACACAAATATATATTTCTCATAACATAAATATATGCCTCATAAACATAATTATTTATCTGACAACATAAATTTCGCAAAATAGTATATTCGTATTCGAGGAGATTTTGAACTTATTGAATTGAGGGTGCTTGGGGCAAGTTAATATGTCAAGGAGATTTTAAACTCTGAATTTGTTGTAAACAGTGGGTATGTTTTCCTACATGTATATAGTAAAGATTCATATGCTAAATAGTGAAGTTTTTGTAAGTTTTCAAAGTAGTTACTCTATAAATAGAGCACTACGAGTGTTCAACATATATGATACAAAAGCAATAAGAAAAGAAAGATAAGTTAGAATATTTTCAGTATCTTCTTATTTCTCTCTAATCTGCAATCATTTTGTGTAATATTTTGCAACAGTCTCGCTCATATCCCTAGCAAAGGTTATTTCTTTAACTTTTGCCTATTTATAACACGTTATCAGTAAGACTCTCTAACCCTAAAACATTTTCTCATTTCTCTTCGCCAAAAGGAAAAAAAAAAGTTTCCTCTAAGGTTTTTACTGTTCTTCTTCTTCTTCCTCTACCTTAATTGCTGGATATACCCTCGCGAAGAATTGTTTGCACCATGTTTACTTCTAGTTCTCAACCTAGCAGTTACTTATGTCTTTGATTTCTTGTTTGGTGTAACTCTTGACTATTAACCCAATGTTTATTTATGCAATCCAAAATTGTGCGGTATCATCACCTATCTTGGACTGCAGATTTAATTCTACTGTAAATTTTAGGTGGTGTGGAATAATCACCCACCCTGCTCTGCATATTTAAATTTTCCTGTTGTTTAAAGTGGTGCGGAATAATCGCCCATCCTATATTTGTTTAGATAAGAATGGTGCGGTACAATCGCCCTTCTCATTAATCATGTAAATCTTGAACCTGAAGTTTCGAGTACTTATCATTTTGGCCTGAATATCAAATTTGTAAGAACTAGAAGTTCTAACAATATATTTCTCCAGAATACATATTATTGCAAGTTCTTACACACCTCATTTTTCTTTCAGAAAAGAAAATGACGAACTTGGCAAATCTTGATTTTGTTGCCCTGGATATTACTGGAAAGAACTACCTTACCTGGGTAATGGATGCCAAGATCTATCTGGAGGCAAGAAATCTTGGGGATACCATCAAGGAGCATACCAATGCATCCTCTCAAGATCGAGCGAAGACCATGATCTTTATCCGGCCCCACTTTGATGAGGCACTAAAGAGCGAGTACCTCACAGTTGAAGATCCATTAACCCTCTGGAAGGCACTAAAAAATAGATATAATCACCAGAAAATGGTGATTCTTCCAATGGCTCGTTATGAGTGGGCTTACCTAAGGATCCATGATTTCAAGACGGTGGCTGAATACAATTCTGCAATGTTCAGAATTAGTTCCCAGTTGAAGCTCTGTGGAGAAACAATAACTAAGGAAGATATACTGGAAAAGACTTTCAACACATTTCATGGCTCCAACGTGCTCCTGCAGTAGCAATATAGAGAAAGAGGCTTTACTGAGTACAACCATCTGATATTTGTACTCCTTGTAGCCAAGCAAAACAATGAGCTTCTGATGAAGAATCATCAGTCCTGGCCTACTGGATATGCACTATTCCTAGAAGTGAATGCTGCTTCCCTTGAATGGAATACCACATCCTTTCGTGGCAATAATTACAAACGAGGACATAGCCACAAGGTGGAATGGGAAAGGCAAAAACCATGGTGTCCATTTTCATAACTAGGTTCCAAGGCATAATACAGGCCCGAGCTTTAAGAATGCAAATCACCAAAAAGGCAAAGCTCATATGAACACTCCTAGAAATCCTGAAGGAGTTTGTCATAGGTGTGGTGGCAATGGGCACTGGGCGTGTACCTGTCGTACCCTAAAACATCTGGTGGATCTGTATCAAGCCTCCCTTAAGGAGAAGGGTGTCAAGACCAATTTCCTCGACTAGGCTCAACCAATGGAAATACATGATCCAGTGTCCAATTTATCAGGACAGTTGAACACAACCCACCTAGATGTTTCAGACTTTATTACTGAAGGAGTAAATGAAGTTTATAGGTCCGATTAAATCATTTATGTTTAATTTACTCTTGTTATTTGTACTTGTGGTTTAATGCTCGCATTTTCAATTCAATAAAAGTAGTATTCCAGTATGAATAAACTGTTTTTTAACTGTAATTTTATTTACTCAAAGAACATGGATAAAAATTATGGTTATTCTCAAAAGAAGAGCAATGGCGGAGATTTTTGTCTTGCAGACTGTGCAACCACGCATTCAATACTTCGAGATTGAAAGTATTTCTCAAACTTGGTACTTGCAAAAGTAAAGGTAACAACAATATCAGGGCAATTAGATGTAATTGAAGGCTCAAGAAAAGCCCAGATTATGTTACCAAATGGAACAATATTGTTCATACAGAATGCGTTGTACGCTACTCAATCCACTCGAAATTTGTTGAGTTTTAAAGACATACATCTAAATTGATACCACATTGAAATGAAAAGTGCAGAAAATGTGGAATATTTATGCATTACCTTTAATGATACCCAAAAGCGTATATTGGAGAAGTTGCATGGTTTATCGAGTAGATTGTATTATACATACATAAAGACAATTGAGGTATATGCTGTCATGAAACCAAAAGTTCATAGATTCAAAAGTTTACATGCTTTGGCATGACCGTCTAGGTCATCCAGGATCCACCATGATGTGTAGGATCATTACTAACTCTAATGGACATCCATTATTGAGCAAACACATTACTACCTCAAATGATATCCTTTGCAAGGCTTGTCCTCAAGGGAAGTTGGTAACTAGACCTCAGGGGGAGATACAATTCAGGGGGAGCATTCATAATACATGCGTGTTGTACTCTTTTTTTCTTCGATTAGGATTTTTCCCATTGGGTTTTTCCTATCAAGGTTTTAAGGAGGCAACATAAGAATGCTCAAGACCATATCAGCAAACCTGGTAAAGTTGTGTTCTTTTTCCTTCGCTATGGTTTTTTCCCACTGGGTTTTTCCAAGCAAGGTTTTAAAGAGGCAACTGATGTTGATATGTGGGCATTCAAGGGGGAGTGTTGTAAACAATGGGTATGTTTGCCAACATGTATACAGTAAAGATTCATATGCTAAATAGTGAAGTTTTTGTAAGTTTTCAAATTAGTTACTCTATAAATAGAGCACTACGAGTGTTCAAAATATATGATACAAAAGCAATAAGAAAAGAAAGATAATTTAGAATATTTTCAGTATCATTTTATTTCTCTCTAATCTTCAATCATTTTGTGTAATATTTTGCAACAATCTCGCTCATATCCCTAGCAAAAAGTTATTTCTTTTAACGTTTGCCTATTAATAAAAGAATTGAACTTATGTGGTATAGAAGTTCATGTTCTGCCAAATGGTATGTCAGTATGTGGATTTTTCTATCTTTAGATTATTCTCTTAACTTATGATTTACGCTGGACCATTTAACAAAAAGATCAACTGTTCATAGAAACGAATTAGACCTGGTTTGGTACTGAGGTGATTCTAAAAAAAGCTGCTATCAAAAAAAGCTGGGAGCTATTTTTGTGTTTGGTAAACACTCAGCTTCAGCTTTTTTTCACAGTTTTGGATGAAAAAAAGCTAAAAACAAGAAGCTGCAAAACCTAGCTTTGAAAAACTGGCTTTTTTTCACATCTGTTTTACATAAAAGTTTACCAAACACTCTACTACTGCTTTTTTTTTTCAAAAGCACTTTTACAAAAAAGTTTACCAAACACTCTGCTGCTTTATTTCACAGCTGCTTATTTTCACAGCACAGCAGAAGCAGCTTTTTTTCAAAGCACAGCAATACCAAACCAGCCCTTAGAAAGTGACATGCAAACTAAAAGTCTTAGAGCCTAAATACAACCGACGCGAGACGGCCTTTACCGAATACAAGTGGTGAATTACTCTAATAATCAAAATCTTCATAGTTTAAACTCTCGCCACTCCGCCCATCACTCTATGCGAGTTGGCCATGCCCAAAGCTATCTTAACCGTAATGGTAGGGGGAGATGTTGAAGACATGATTGGTGACTGGAGTGAAGTCATAATACAATTCGAGTTGGTAACAATTAATTTGTGCAGGAGAGAATCATTCCATTCCAAAATTGAGTTCATCAAACAATAAGAAAATTCTGTATTCACAAAAAAATAAAACCCACAAAAGCAAGCATCACCCTCTCTCAACCCATCCCCTTTTATTCTCCTTTTTTTTCTTTTTTTTTCAAGAAACTAAATAATTGGCTTCTTCTCGCAAAAATAAAAAGCTGAAATCCTACATTTTTTTTTTTCTTTTTAAAATTGTATCTCAGATAATTACAGTGTGTACTCCACAATTTGAGCGGTAGTGCCACTAGTGCTTTCCCTCCCCTACTTTTCCCACCATCTCATCATCAGACCACCAATAACTGCTCGCCACGTGTTACCGACACCGCCACTTGGCCTCCCACTTGCTGCTGCCCCATCCCTGCTCCCATTTCCAATCCGGCTTGAACCGGGCTCGAGCCGTCCGCCTTCTTTCTCCGCTTCGGAGTTCCGTTCTCCGAAGACGAAGATGACGGTTCGGATGACGACCGCTTAGACGTCACCCGCACCGGGTCGGGTTCGCCCGAGTTCACCCGGAGTGGAAAATTCAACAAAGCTCTGGACCCGCGCATTCTGTAAGCGGCTCTGTCATAAGCCAAAGCCGCGTCCTCAGCTGTTTCGAAAGTTCCCAGCCATACCCTCGCGCCATTCTTAGCCGGGTCCCGAATTTCGGCCGCGAACTTTCCCCACGGCCGCTGCCGTACGCCTCTGTAATGCTTCCCCTTCGCTGGCACCACAGCTGGAACGGCTTCAGCCGACTTCTGAACCGGTTGAACCGGCGCCGCTTTTTTCTCCGGCACTCTATCCACCGGTGGCAGAACCTCCGGTTCCGATTTTACCGAAAAACCGTAGGAACACGTATCGGCCGAACCGGATGGAACCCATCCGACGCTAACGGCGTCCCTCAGTACTCCGTAGAGCACCATGTCTTCGGAATCGTCCTCCTTGAGCGGCAAATCGCCCCAATTCTCGGTCAAACACGGGTACAGGCTACTGAAGCTGGAGCTCCGAGAAAAAATGGGTCCCGAACCCGAGTTGCTCATCGGGTTCCCGATTAGGAGATCCGTCTCTCCCAGAAAGTGTCGCCAAATCGAGTCAGCTCCACTCTGTCCGTACATTTCGCAGCCGAAAAACCAAAAAATTCGGGTCCGGGTCGAAACCGAAATGTGTTTTGAAGTGTAGAGAGAGAGAGAGAGAGAGAGTTATATTTGTTGAGATTTTGGATTTCTTCTGGGATTTGAGGAGAGGGAGGTTTAAATAGGTGAGAAGGTTCATGCACACTTCAACCGGATGGATATTTTCGGTATTAACATTTTTTTATTTTTCAGTGGCCGATATTTTTAATTTTTTTAGTTGATGTCGATGTCGAAGTCGGCTGCTTTGAAATTTCTTTAGAGATTTGGATCCTCTCTTTTGAGCTAATAGAAGAGATCCTTCCGATCAATTATCGTAGACCGTTAGATTTTTATTCAACAGCTACAAATAAAGAATATTTTTAAAATTATAATAATTATAATCGTTGGATAAAAATCCAACGGTCTACGATGATTGGTCAGGATGATCCTCTCTATTAGGTAAGGAGAGGATTCAAATCCTTTCTTTAGTGTGTAAATTGTGTTGTGGGGCCCGTTTTCAATTAATCACGTTTGGTATTGGGTTGGTGAGAGAAGCGTGATGTCATGCTGTTACAACAGCAGCAAAGTGCTACTTCGTGTTGTGTCGCTTTGCTTCCCCACTATTTTTTTTGTCTCTTTGCTTTATCCACAATCGAAATGGAAAACCAGCAAGTCAACTTCGACGACTCCAGGAAAGTTCATAATACGAGACTATTGATTCAGCAACTAATAATTATCAAATTAGAAACCATACTAATATCGTTAGAAGGGGATTTTTGATTCGTCACTATGATAATTTGACACAATTTTTTAATCACTTACATTATATAATTAATTTATGCATTTTATAATAACCAAATCTAACTAATAATTCTTTTTTACAAACAATAGTGTTAATGAGTTAACGGTTAGTTGTTAGGAGCAGGGAGATCTTTATGAAGATGCATATACATAATTAGCAGCAATGTTTAGCCACTAGTAGAAGCGTGCGGATCATATTGATGCTTTTCTACGGCTACCAAAATCATGCAAGTATAGCCATGAGAGCGCCATTGGTGATGAAACTGACCAAGAGTATTGGCAACCGGTTCGTTGCTATTACTTGAAGTGGTTTTTTGAGGTGGTACTTCGTAATGTAAAAAAAAATGTGCGATCGGGGCAGATTAATTGTTCTGATGCTAAAATAAAATCAAATTAATTTCACCCAATAATTACTTGCAAAGATCGAAAATGTGCTAAGCCAGGCCATTTCAAACCCATGACAATACTTCAGGTTAGGATAGGGCATGCTTGGGTTCCAGCGCTTCGACTCGTATTGACCTTCGTAAGTTTTGCTGCTTGTGCTTGGTCCGGCCAAACAGGATAGGGATGACAAAGAACCCCCACGAGTTTGGGTATTCATGGATACCCAATCCTAACGGGGTGCTTATGGTGGATAGTACACAAGTACGGGACAGGTTCAGGGACTTTTTGAAAAATCTGAGTCGCCGTGATGGTATTTTCATTTTTGATTAATTCAAACTCGACCCGATTATATATATATATATATATATATAATAAATAGTTATAAATTAGTTACACAAAAAAGTACGTTGTTCCACTCTAACTATGTCACATCCCCGCCAGGGACGAATCACTTCCCGGGCCCGCTTCACCACCGTAGCACGATATTGTCCGCTTTGGGCCCGACCACGCCCTCACGGTTTTGTTTTTTGGAAACTCACGAGCAACTTCCCAATGAGTCACCCATCATGGGATTGCTCTAGCCCCCTTCTCGCTTAACTTCGGAGTTCCCGTGGAACCCGAAGCCAGTGAGCTCCCAAAAGGCCTCGTGCTAGGTAGAGATGGGAATATACATATAAGGATCACTCCCCTGGGCGATGTGGGATGTCACAAACTAAGTCTAAAATTTCAGTCTTTAACCTAAGAGTAATGTTAAGTAAACTAAATTTGCAAACTAAATGATGTGTTACCAATAAGAAATAAGCATGTTAATCAACACTTAAGTAATACTCTAATTATCAACTTCCATGTTATTTTATTTACAATATTTTGTCTACATATTTAGTCTCTCTAGCGTTACTATTAACCCTAATATGATCCCCAATATAATGCATCTATAGTTACGTTGGATGCCCAGTTAATAATTGAAACTTTTGCTACAAAAACAACTTAAGCTTGATTTGCATTTTATTTTAAGTAATGTTAAAAAATAAACACATTAATCAATATTAATAAATTAATCATCAACAACTATGTTACATAGTTTACAAAATATGACTTAAATCAACAATCTCAAACTTTACTTTTTTTTATTCAAAAAATATTTCATCACACATTGATTGCAGATTAATCCATTTAGATACAATTCAACGTAAGTCGACTACATACTTTCAAGAAGACTTTGTAAGATGAAATTTGGTCATCATAAGAATTTATATTTCTTGTAAAACCCGGTACGCTAGGAATTGTAAACGAGCTGAAAAGGATATTTTCTGCAGATTCATCGGCTGTAGACACCAAAATATGCAAAATGTATTGTCTTTGGAAAAGTCCCCTCAAGGTCAATAGAAAATAGAAGGACCCACCTCTCTCTCTCTCAATTTGCTTTCACACTCTAACGTCTGTTCGGGGACGGTGAGGGTGAGTCACTTGCAATACTTTTTGTTATTTTATTTTTGTTAAAAGTTGAGATTATCCAGACAGTTGGAGCATCCAAAATCGCCCCAACTTCTTTGATCAGTTTTCTTATTGCTTTTTAGGGTTTTTGAGTTGTAATTCACTACATTGTGATGGATCCACTTGTCATCTCCTGTTCTCATTCTCCCTAGCATGATTTTTAGGATTATTTTAAGAATACTGTTATTCACACACTCATAATTTTTCAGTTCAATTGATCCGATGGTAGAAAATTAAGAGAAGCATGTGAGAAGTAAAAATAGATACGTGAATAAAACTATCCTATTTTAAAGTGGGTTCAAACTGATTCTTGCTCTTAATGCTCCAGAAATTCATTAGTAGCTTGATTACATATTAGAGGATACATTTTTAATTGTACTCAACTGAACTCTTGAAGGATTGCTTCGATTTGCATCCAAAAAAATTAGTATCCACATTTCAATGCTTCATAACTTTAGTTTATCTACTTACCTTTGGAAAAATTGAAGTAAAAAATGTGTTAAAAATTTATCCAAAATTCTAACTTTGGAAGATGCTAGTGTAAAAGATCTCATTTTTTTTAGTTGCACATTTCGTCGAGCATTTAGTGTGCATGTCGTCCTCAACCAAGCCATATTGTGTGCATGTCGATAAGAGTCAACATTTATCGAGTGCTGTGATAGGCATTGTAGATTTGTGAGTGACCTTGCTTAGTTATGTCGAGCACCCAGCAAAGTGATGTTAAAAATGCATTTCATCAAACACTTGGTGGCACAAAAAAATCTTGTCCTAGACATTCATAGGTCCATTGAGGTCCTTCAACAGCCTTTTTTGGACCTACTTTTCCAACACAATTTGTACAATACACCTAGGGGTGATTTTTGTTCGGATCGGAAACAAATGTCAATCAAAACAAGTTTCGGAGTCAATTATTAGTTCCAATTTCGGCATTTTGGTTTATCAGAATTAATCGACAATCTCAGAATCAGTTTTATCTTGGAACTTAATTTGGATCTCCTGCATTTTGCAAGACTTCGAAAATTTTCAAACTTTTGTGCATCCACAATTCAATACTTTTTATGAATGTTTGCAATATTTGTGGGTGGTTATGTATGTGTATGACATAAAAGCATATTAAACAAGATAAAATAGTACGTATGATTATATTTTTCATTTTTAACAGATAACAATATAATTAAATATACAAAATGAGAAATAAAGTATATCTAAATATTCAGTAGTACTAAGTTTAAGAAATTTGGATCGAAACCTTGGAAGTTCGGATTGGGTAGGAATATTATTCCAAGCCATCCAAAAATTTCAAACTCATAACGGTTAATTTTTAATCGGATTGGAACTTCCAATCCAACTTGCACCACTAAATACACCATAGCCTAAAACAACATGGCTTGGCTTGCTAGATGAGGATTTTTTTTTCAACTTGTTTATTTTTTTAGCTTTTCACTTCTCACACGCCATTTCAATTTTTAACCGTCAGATTAAATACATTGAAGAATATCAAAAAACAAAAATTAACAAAAAACGTGTGGAAAGTAAAAATGAGTGATAGATAGCATCATCATATTTTTTAGAAAACTTTAACGAAAAGTTCTTAGTACTGTTCACTTTAACGAAAAATCACATTTTTACACTAAAAAATCAATCTTGGTACTATTCATTTTACCATTTATTTTGTCATTTTTGTTAAAACTCAAAATTTTCAAATTTTTTTCATTAGTTTTCTCTACTTTTTATGGTTTCATCATTCATGGAAATGCACATATATTCTGTACACGTGCACTCCTCTCATTTATCTTTAATTCTTTATGCTCTCTATTTATACGATTACCAAAGGACAAAACATACATTAAAAGGAAAGGTAAAAACTAGAAAGGGGGTAGTGTAAACAAACTGCAGTGAAAAAAAAAATGTGTTGTTACGTTTTGTTAATTTGAAATATCTTAGAAAAAAAAAGGTGTTGTCACGTTCTGTTAATTTGAAAATATCTTAAAAAAAAAAAAAAAAAAAAAAAGTGTTGTCACGTTTTGTTAATTTGAAAATATCTTAATACCCTCATTTAGTTATCCAAATTATCATCGCACCCCCACACACTTCAATACGTATATGCAAAAATTAGATAAAGTTTCAGCATGTACCTGCTGGAGCTGTGTGTATTTTCATTTGTAAAAAAATGTGGCTGTAGTGGTTGCGGTATTGTTCTACAATGGAGGATGAGAGAGTTTGAGAACTTCAAAGAAAAAGAATCTTATAAAGTTTCAGCATGTACCTGCTGGAGCTGTGTGTATTTTCATTTGTAAAAAAATGTGGTTGTAGTAGTTGCGGTCTTGTTCTACAATGGAGGATGAGTGAGTTTGAGAACTTCAAAGAAAAAGAATCTTAAGATGTAGGTTATCTAATGTTAGAAATACCTTGTAGTGTATTCAAAATATAATTTTCCTAAGAAAAAAAAAATTGAGTATCAAAATTCAACGTCAAACTTTTAAGTGGGATTAAGAATGAGTATGTGGGACCATGATTTTACAGGGTTGAAGTAAGGTTGATCCGAATATGGTAAAGTTCGTTCATGGATTTGCCACCTCCAAGGTGGAGCTATGTCAGACGGAGTAGCGGCACCACCATCACCCTACTTTAGGGCAATAGGTAAAGTTCTAGTGACTTCGCTGGAGGACCATGTTTGTTCCGCAATACACGCGATCTGATTTGGATATGGACACAATCAGATCCTCTAAGTCTTGGGGTTTCTACAACCTAGGAATTGGTGTGGGCCACAAGTAATCATGACTCCTAAAGAGGATGCAATATCTACTTCTAGATATCCTCTAAGATTCTCCTGGCTTAGAATGAGGATTCTATTCTAAAAAGGTCTCCATCCCCACGGTACAAATACATTCATCTAGAGTTCATCTAGACGCAATCTAAATATTTGAATTCTCTTGCCCACTGCTTGAGTCTAAAATCATTTATTAACTTGACCGTCGAAGAACCTTTGGCTGACACTCCCTTCCAGATTAGGGCTTGCTTACGGTTGCTTCATTATTATGTAGGTTACTCGAGTTTGTGCTCAACCACCACTCACGGCGGTGAGTGAATTTGGTTCCAACATAGTATATTTGAGGTCAAGTAGCAGTGGATGCAATTAAAGATAAAATGAGAGAAGATTGGTTAAGATGGTTTGGACATGTGAACCAAAAACCTACAAATACTTCAGTTAGAAAATGCGACATGAAACAGAGCGGCAAAAAAGATAAAGGAAGACCTAAGAAGACTTTGAAAGAGACTTTAAGAAAAGACATGGAGTACTTGGAGCTAACAAAAGACTTGACGCAAAATCGAGTACAATGACATTCTAGAATTCATACAGCCGACCTTCTTAGTGGGATCAAATTTTCTTTTGTTGCTGGTTGTTGTAAAGTTTTAAGTGCGACATATTGAACAAATGTAGGATTTCAATCGAAACCATCCCACTTCATATTGAACTTTAACAATCCAAACACTCTAGTTTGTAAGTGTTGATTCATAGATCATCCTTATAAAAATTCAATTGAATTTGAAATTGTTTGCCGTTTTAATTGTCAAGATAAAATTTCACTAGTTTCTTGAAATAAATGGTTCAAATCGTTAAAATTCGATATGATATAGGCCCCACAATTAATCCATTTTTTATTTTTTAAATATGGCCCCACAACTAATCCCCATTTTTGAAAAAAATGGAGACCCATTCCCTTAAAGACTCCTTGTATGTGTGTGTGTGTGTGTGTGTGTATTTGAAAGATACTCATTTGTATATGTATATATGAGGCCTTTAACATAAGGGATTCCCATTTTTTTCAAACAAATTGAGATTAGTTGTGGGCCCCACATCACGTTGAATTTCAACATTCTGAATCGTCTATTTTTCAAGTTGGACTTATAGATCATCCTTGCAAAATATTAGGCAAATCAGAAATACTTGAGACTTTTTTATTTTTTATTTTTTATTTTTATTTTTTTGAATAAACGATATTCAACACTAAGGGGAGGAGGTGGGCTTAGCCTCACAATGGATTAGCAATAATGTGGTTCAAATTAGCCTTTGACGAGAATCGAACTTAAGACCTCTCATTTACAAGTGAAGAAGAATACCACTAGACCGTAATATAAAGCGGCATTTGAGACACCTAGTTAGGTCAAAGAAATTGACGAACTCTTTGTTCCATAAGAAACAATGAAATTTTATCATGATAATTAAATAAGCAAAGAGTTTCCAATTAAATTGAATTTTTGTAAAGATGATCTATGAATCGAAACTTATAAAATAGATGGCCTGTATCATTGAAATTTGACTTGGAGTGGGTCTTACAACTTGACCTTATTTTTATGTAAAAATGAGGATCACTTTGGATAAAGGGTATGTATGTATGTATACGTATGTATATATACAGATGCATATTTTATTTTTCTTCTGTGTTTAGAAATTTGTATTGTAAGATGACATTTTGGGAATAAAAATAATAAAAAATGGAAGATATTGGCAATTGAGTTCATCAAGATATTGGCAATCGACCGCTAGGACTTAAAACACAGATTGGAGCTCTATTTTGTCTTGGTTTGTAATTTTCTAAACAATTAAAACCCCTTATCAATTGGATAAAAAAAAAAAAAACCCTATCAATAATCTCCCCCGTCGGATACAAAGGAAAGAGTGGCCCACCAGGGAGTAATGTTGTGACACGTCATGTTTGACGTTTGATTAGTTGAGCAATGACCCGTAGTGGTCTTAGTAAGACTCTGACCGCAACCGCATGGAATCTTTCTCCCCTCTTTTCCCAAAATAGCAACTTGCTCTCTTATCCCTCGCCACTTTACGCAACCAGCAGATGCCAAGCCCCACACATTGCCCTTTTACACCAGACACGACAAACTAAAATTTATTACAGGGTGCATGAACTAACTGACACGAACACGACAGTGACTTCCACAACAATTATTAATTAAAAAAATCAAATTAACCACATGTCTAAATTAGGAGCCTACGTGGTAACTTCTTGTCACAAAAAATATATGGGTTGTTGTCCAAAAAAAATAAAAAAATGGTATATGGGTCCGACTTTTCCACTTGGAGCATGAAAGCCCATGATTCGATGAATATTTTAGTGTACAATAATTGTACCTTCTTTTATATACATTAGTTAACAAAACATAATGTAAAGTTTAGGGACCACTTAGTAGTACAATTTAATGGTTGTACGTGAGAAATTTTATATTTGATTATCGTTAAAAATAAATTTGAATCATATTATTATTATTATATTGTGAGGTCAAACCCACTTCTTACTTTTTAAAGTAAAAAATATTGTTTGTTCAAAAAATAAAAGTAATTGCACCTTTTCTTCTTTTTTTTTTATTTAAAAAATTTTGTTTTTTCATAATATTTTAATACTTGTGGTAGTCAATGATCTGTTATGGTGTGACTTTCGGTTGTTGTTGAATTGAATTCAAACTCTAAATAATTTTACAAATATATCATATTTTGATTAAAGAAGGCTTCATATTTCAAGCAACTTGTTTGATTTTTGTGTATAAAATAGTGAGTGCTAAAAGATGTTAGGTTGAATTTGATCATTGACTGTATGCAAATAAAGGACACATTCAAATTGCTTCAACAATAATATAGGCTTAGTAAAATCCCAACATCAACAAATTACAATTCCATATCCAAGTTCCACTCTTCGTATGTTGAAAATTTTGATCGTTTAATTATATTGAAGAAAGTTGAGGTTGTATCAAAAAATTAATTAGCAACATGAAAGGTAACCTATCACTTTATAAGCAAATGCAATAATTGGCGAATTTCGATGTGAAAACATTTCTTCACATCCTCACACATTCAACATTCTCCTTTGACACAAACAACCAAATTGACAGATTTCTTTTTACACCATGGTCACCAAAGATTTTAATTATGAGTTACTTAGTATTTCTAGGAAGTGACCAGATATTCAATCAATGTATTCCTTCACCCTTTAGTGACACACCCCGACCCGGAATGTCAACTAGGACTCCGAATCAAGCTGTGCTAGCCGACACCAGGAATGTGATGAAACCATAAAGTGGAGTGATGTGGAAAGTGTGAATAAATTTAAACCTAAAAGTGCCTAAATATAAGAGTGCGCTGTGAGTGGGAATGAACCCAATTCACACGTGATGATAAAGCATAAGTATAGTACAGTAAAATAGGGTGAGAATTATACCATCGATGATAATCGCCTACACCAAGATTTGCCAATAATCCTCGTCGGTACGAAAACTCTACTACTAACACCTGGATGGGCGAAAAATAAGGGTGAGTGTGCCTCAAAATATCTCAGCAATAATAAATGTAAGCCAAGTGTGAAACCAATATAAAATAGTATGCCAGTCGGAGTCACCTAACGTGACCTATATGACTGGACCTGTAGCTCATCAATCTAGGCTAGCACACGAGTCAGAGTCACCTAATGTGGCATGTACGACAGGCTGGGTATAAATATGTACGCTTACGTGAAAGCTGTGCGATAAATCGTGGGTCACTTATGAGTCAGAACCACCTATTGTGGTCTGTACGACAGGCTGGCACCAGACTTGGATCCAAGGTGAGCGTGCGGTGTAGGAGGTGAACAATCACGTGAAGGCTAGCTCTAGCCCCGGACGGGAGCACTAATACCAGGGTGTAGCCATGATGAGCTCTAAATAAATGTGTGCATACCAATGCAATACAACCCATTCAATCACATAATACTCACCTGAAGCTTACCTGAGTCTTTGCAACATCATATAATACAATTCACAAGTGTAACTGTCATATCCCGCCCTGGGGCGGATCACTTCCCGGGCCCGCTCTACCACCGTAGCACGATATTGTCCGCTTTGGGCCTCGACCACGCCCTCACGGTTTTGTTTTTGGGAACTTACACGAGAACTTCCCGATGGGTCACCCATCCTGGGAATGCTCTCACGCGCTACTCGCTTAACTTCGGAGTTCCTATGGAACCCGAAGCCAGTGAGCTCCCAAAAGGCCTCGTGCTAGGTAGGGATGGGAATATACATATAAGGATCACTCCCCTGGGCGATGTGGGATGTTACAATCCACCCCCTTTAGGGGCTCGACGTCCTCGTCGGCACACCACAACCAGGGTTAGGCTCTGATACCAAATTGTCACATCCCGGCCCGAGGCGGATCACTTCCCGGGCCCTCTCTACCACCGTAGCACGATATTGTCCTCTTTGGGCCCCAACCACGCCCTCACGGTTTTGTTTTTGGCAACTTACACGAGAACTTCCTGATGGGTCACCCATCTTGGGAATGCTCTCGCGCCCTACTCGCTTAACTTCGGAGTTCCCATGGAACCCGAAGCCAGTGAGCTACCAAAATGCCTCGTGCTAGGTAGGGATGGGAATATACATATAAGGATCACTCCCCTGGACGATGTGAGATGTTACAGTAACAATGCAATATTTAAAATGTAACTTATTTACGACATGGCAAGCAAAGCATAGTTCCATATAAAAAAACGTTTCTGGAAACCGTAAAGTTTATATTTATACACACACACACACACACACACACTATAAAAAGGAAAAGACCCATTCACCTGAGGTCCGCACTACAACTCCCTAGCACAAATGTTAAGGCGTCACGAACGATCGTCGCCTAGAACAAATATCAATTCACAACTTAGAATTCTTATTGATAGAACACGAAACTTACGTAAAACACATCCCAAGGATATCTCAAATCTCACAACACTATGTCAGAATGACAACTTTCTTCCACTACAACCTTTGGGAAAAGAGTAAAGAATATCCTTTACTGAGATCACGTCTCCCAGGAAAAGTACCAATCTAAACAAAACTAAAGTTTGAGAAATTTTGTATAAAGCTGACTGTCGGTATTTAGAGAATTTGGTCTCATTACTGAAGCGGATAAGAAGGTCATCGGTAAGACTACTATGAATTTAACAGACTGACTGTTTTTCGTCATCACTTGATTTAGTTGCTAAAATCTAGTTATGATCCCAAGGTTCGGTTTTTCGCCTTCGCAAATAGGTTTGAAGTTTCCTAGATAAGGGGTTGATTGGATAAATTCCTAATTGGTAAGCTTTCATAACTAAGTTCTCTCAATGAAGTAGGACTTGCTCGAAAAGACGCAAGAAAACTAGTGTAGTATGAGAAAGTGGATAAATGATAATATCTTAGGTAAGACCTTGGAATATGACGCCTAAATGTACGTCCTTAAAACGTACCATAATACTTCCTCTCACTACGCCACGTGCTAATAGGTCTTCACCACTTTCTCGAGACTTAATTCACTCCAACAGTGAGAAATTAACTCGTACTTCAATTTTACTGTCTGCCTGTGGAAGTGATCGAAAAGGTGGCTAGTCGAAGAGGTTATGTTTATCTAGATAGGTGATAAGGTAAAAACAACAATGAGCTTACTATTCTAATACAAAGCTTGCTTCTAACTTTCCAAGATTTAGTTTCTTCGACTCTAGCAGTCACTGTTAGTCAGTCCATCAATCGCGCGCTAATTAACAGATTTATGACATTTTGATATTATTCGTTACCATGAAACTGTGAACCAATGTTCTGGTATAAAGGTATCACTCCCAGATACCAGCATCTGTGTCCGGTATCAAAAATCATACCGTTTGAAAATTGGTTGACAGTTCTTGGATATCGGACAATATCGTCAATTAGTAGCGCCACTATAGGCTGATTACAAACTAGAGCCCGCTCGGGTAGGTGGTTTTGGACGACTGATAAGGAACTGGTCTTGTGAGGTGGTTCCATAATTCTAAGGGAAATACTTACTACCTCGAAGATTTTATACTAATCATAGGTATAACAACTCGTCATTTGGTGCCTATACTCATCGAAATGACGAGTACATCACCAAAACAATTCCGGAAACTAGTATTGGTTAGAATGTTCCAAAGCTAGAAAGAGGAATTTGCTAATAATCTAATTTAGAAAGGGTTTAAACGGAAGTCGATCTTTCTCCTGAAGATCCAAAATGATAACTAGTGTGTTTAAGAAGATTAGTGCTATCGGGAACCAAATGTAACTGTCCCCTAGATGTTTCTTTCGTCGAGTGCTACCTTTTTAGCACCAGGATGTCGCTCAAGACAATTTTAGAATCTTGATGAAGCAACTTCATAGGTATCCTAATAGATGATATGCTAACGGGTACTGCCAAGGAATCAAAATCAGTTCTGGTTTCCTATCTCAACAAGGTTGGTAATGATGGCGTAAAAATAATGATAAAATTGATTTATAGATCCCTAATGATACACCGTTCGATACTTAGCCCTGCTTTACGACCATCAACTTGTCTCAAATTTACAACTTTCCTTGGTAGGGAAGTTCTTCGCTTTAAGTCTAAAAGCGTTCGCCAAAGTGACCTTCTAAAATGTTGACAAGTCGACAAAACTGCCCAAATATTAGGAAAAGCTAACATATTTTTCGTATTCGACGAGGTGGCAAGATTCGAACATTAGGCTCAAGAACCGAGAATGCTTACATCACGTGTGTGATGAACGCAATACTGCCTAATTTATGCTCTGATACCAAACTGACACACCCTGACTCGAAATATCAACTAGGACTCCGGATCCAGCTATGTTGGCCGACCCCAGGAAGGTGACGAAGCCATAAAGTGTAGCGATGTGGAAAGCATGAATAAATTTAAACCAAAAAGTGCCTAAATACAAGAGTGAATAAATTTAAACCTAAAAGTGCCTAAATACAAGAGTACGCTGTGAGCGGGAATGAACCTAATTCACATGTGATGACAGAGCATAAGTACAATACAGTAAAATAGGGTGAGAATTATACCATCGATGATAATCCCCTACACCAAGATTTGCCAATAATCCTTGTCGGTACGAAAACTCTACTACTAACACCTGGATGGGCAAAAAATAAGGGTGAGTAGGCCTCAAAATAAAGTCTTAATAAAAACCTTTTGAAAGCGTTATAACCCTTCGCTGTAAAACCCGAATAGTTTCCAAAAAATAATACTACTACGTAGGTATAAAAACCAATGCCCAAGAACAACGAAAACTGAAGTATGTCATGTCATAATATCTCAGCAACAACAAATGTAGGCCAGGATTGAAACCAATATAAAATAGTATGCCAGTCGGAGTCACCTAACGTGACTTGTACGACTGGACCTATAGCTCATCAATCTAGGCTAGCACACGAGTCAGAGTCACCTAGTGTGACTTGTACGACAGGCTGGGTATGAATATATACGCTCAAGTGCTACAATCACAAAGCTATGCAATAAATCGCGAGTCACTTACGAGTCGAAACCACCTATTGTGGTCTGTACGATAGGCTAGCACCAGACTTGGATCAAAGGTGATCGTACGGTGCGAGAAGTGAACAATCACGTGAAGGCTGGCTCTAGCCCCGGGCGGGAGCATTAATACCGGGATGCAGCCATGATGAGCTCTAAATAAATGTGTGTATACCAATGCAATACAACCCATTCAATCACATAATACTCACCTGAAGCTTACCTGAGTCTCCGCAACATCACATAATACAATTCACAAGTGTAACAATGCAATACTTAAAATGTAACTTATTTATGACATGGCAAGCAAAGCACAGTTCCATATAAAAAAATGTTTCTGGAAACCGTAAAGTTTACACACACACACACACACACACACACTATAAAAAAGAAAAGACTCACTTACCTGAGGTCCGCGCTACAACTCCCTAGCATGAATATCAAGGCGTCACGAACGATCGTCGCTTAGAACAAATATCAATTCACAACACATAATTCTTATTGATAGAACACGTAACTTACGTAAAACACATCCCCATGGACGTTCGAGAATGATTTGAAACCCATTGGCCAAAAGTCAACCGTTAATCAAAGGTCGACGGTAGGTCCATAACCCTATGTAACTCGATTCAGAAGGTCCACACCTCAGATTTTCCATCCATAACTTTCAAAATCCACATTATTCTTCTAAAACATTATACTAAAGTTTCATTACAATCCAACGGTTAGATATCTGCCAATTGCAAATTCAAGTGTCGGTGAACATTTTATTTTATGAACTAACAAATCCAATTTGGGAAGATCCGTACATCATATTCCCGATCCATAAGTTCCTATGATCCTCGTGAATTATGTACTGTAACATATTAAAGTTTGGTGACGCTCTAACGGTCGGATCGTTGATTACTATAATAATCAAGTGGTGGACCTTAATGGAACCAGGTTCAAACGATGGAAATTTATCAATCGGACTTCACATACAGAATTGGAGAATAAAATTTATCCTAGGAAAGTCAAGGGATGCCTCGGCCCATGCGCTGCCATACACGGTTATTGGCCGTCCTAACTCGCTAGAAAAATCAACTATTTTTAAAAATTCTCAAACTTCACAGAAATGAAGATCTCAGTGAGTAGAGCAAGTTCTATACCTGTGGTTAAGTCCAATTTGGCCGGGAAATGCCCCAAATCATCCTCGAACCGCCGGAAACCCCATAAAGGGTGTGCTTTGATTCAACCTCGATTTGAACTCCGACACCCCCAAACTTGTTTGAGCTTTGTTCCTGGGTTCAAGGTGAGTGGTTTGATGGTGGTAATGGTCGACGATGCTTTCAATCGTGACACCTTCGGAACCTATAGGTTCCATTCTTCCTCAAAACGGGGTCAATCTAGATGGATTTTGGGTGGGAATGAACAAGGGAAGGTCAGGTAGATGTTTGGTAGTGGTGGTAGGATGTGATTCACACTGAAAAATCGCCTGAATGGCATCGGAAAACATGGATGCCATCGGGTTGGGTACGGTTTAAGGGGAACCCTGTTGGTTCCTCTCCTTCTCCCCTTCTCTCCTTTCTTTCCTCTCCCATTGGTCACTCTCTTCTCTCTCCTCTTTTGAATGGGCGTCCCGCCCCTCCTTTCTCTCCTTTATCTCTTCTCCCAACCGTCCGTTTCTTCTTTTATTCAATTTGGGCCACATATGTGGCTTTCCAGATTTTGCTCCAAAAATCTGGAGCTTTCTAGAAATTAATCAATTTACTATTTTGTCCCCGACTTCATTTGTTAATAACTCATTTGTTATAACTCCAAATTACGTTCTGTTTGTGCTCACACACTCGTAGCGACAAGTACTGCGAGGATACTCCAAGAAAATGACTCTTATGTGACATGACAAGGTAGTCAACAAAAGTCAACGTATTTGTTTCGAAGAGCATTTTCATAAATTCACAAATTAAAATTATTAAAATCTTAAAATTTGAGGACGGGTCGTTACATTTAGTGTATCACTAAATATATTATTGTAGAAGGCTTTAATAATGAGATTAGATCAATAATTAGATTCTGATTTTGATTAAACAAAACACGAATAAGAGACACCAAACCTTTGTGAAGAATCTGCATTGTGAGAAAATAATTCTAGTTGTTTGGTTTCATATTAATATTAAAATACTCGATTATAATTATGAGTTTTGACAAAGAAGATGACCAAAAAAATTCAAAATGTTGTCAGCATTTAGAGCACGTCCATCTATTTTAGGAGCGTAAGGACAAGGGGCATGTAAATTGCCCTCTGGAAAGTGATTGTCTTTGTGTGCACTCCCCTTGTAGGCTTGATCAAGGACAAGAGTAAGGGTGACTACTATTCACAAATATTTTGTTTTTATGCCTTGTAAGTGTGTTTCAGTATGAACTTTGTAAGTTTGTTCTTTGAAAATAAAACTCATTGTTTAACTCTGAAAAATTAATTTCAAATACAAAGCAAAGCACAGCATTACAACAACCATAATTACTTAAAAAAATAAAAGGCGAATGAAAAAGATAGTTGTAAAAAAAATTAAATTCCTTCATTTTTTTTTCTCTTTTTTTTTTCCTATTTTTTTTTCATTTTTTAACTATTAGATTAATTCTGACCAGCTGATTTTTCTTATTATTGAAGTCGACGCTCCAGAACGTGCCACATGACACAATAATAACTTTTTCAATTTTTTTAGTTGTTGAAAATCCAACAACTCTCGTCACGCTACATCAAGCAATGGTTTGGATTTCTTTTGGATATGCAGCAGTGGGCTCACGACAATAGAAGCTGTCAACCCACTCAACCAATTCTCATGTGAATAACAAGCGCAAAAAAATAAAAAAAACGTGACTGACATCATACTGACGTCTACCTTACATGTCGGAGTAAAGAGGCAATTCCAAAGCCATTGTTCTGCCTTTTAGGTCATGAGTTTACTTTCTCTCCAACAACATAAAATCAGCCACCCAAATATATAAAAAATGGTTTGGATTATGTTACTGCAACTTGACGAAGGCAAAGTTAGAATTTCGAGGTTAATTAATTGGAAGTCACAAGATTAAATGCAGGACCAAATCATCGTGATCATGCATATGCACACACTATGCAGAAAGAGAGTTGGATTATATTAACATTAATAAAATGGGAAATAAAGCACGTTTTGGCTCGTAGATAATAATTAAGGAATGCAGTCATAAGGGAATGCGGCAGCCTGACATACTCGATTTTCTTTTTTGACACAGATCCTCTCGGGATCTGAGCATATAGATCAATAAATCTGGACCATTAAAAATTAATATAATATCTATAAACAGGGGGTCTACCTAAGAGTTATAATAATTGTAATCGTTGGATTAAATTTCAATGGTCTGGATCTATTAATCTCTAGGCTCAGATCCGGAGAGAATCTGTGTCTTTTCTCTTCAACTTGTATTTTACTTTTGAAGCTGTTTTATTCATTTGATGTTCTTTATTTGCATCCAGATTGGTTAAGGTTAAGAGAATGTACCATGTTATTGTTTCTATCTCTCACAACAATAAGAAACTCACTGGATCAAATGAATTTTGTTCATAAAATAAAATAACAATATAATCATCAACAAGTGATTTTTTTATTTATCCAACACATTGCATCGAATTTAAATAAGGATAATGCTAGGGAGACGATTTAAGATTTTTGTAGAGTTGGAAGACAATATAACAACAAACAATTTGATATATTTGATTTATACTGCATTTATTAATCATTTTGCATGTTTATTAAGAATAGACGATACATGTTTATGTGAGATTCATTTGTATTATAAAAGTGATGAGTAATGTAATGCATAAAGGTGGTCCAAATAACAACACTTACATGTTGGTTAAATATCAACAATCAATCATAAATTTACATATGCTAATAAATAATAAATACGAATTGATAATTTAACAAAATATGAACAAAACGAAATAATATTCAAACAAAAAAACTTAAGATCGAGGCTTGTGTACTGCAATGTCCTTGAAACAGAAATTTCGTCCCTACTCAGTGCTTGTAGTTCTATGGACGTCTGCCTCACCAGAATTCAACGATCTAAGTTAGGATTCCAGAATTGGAAAACTAGACTTCTGGTGAATTTCTTTGTGGTTCCCTTAGTAAGAAGGGTTGAGATTGTAGAAGAAGAATTTGATTTCTTTGTGGTTCCCTTAGTAAGAAGGGTTGAGATTGTAGAAGAAGAATTTGATTTTTCTCTGTCCTAAATGCCATGTAGATGGATGTATATATAATA
Organism: Pyrus x bretschneideri; assembly: GCF_019419815.1. NCBI lineage: Eukaryota > Viridiplantae > Streptophyta > Magnoliopsida > Rosales > Rosaceae > Pyrus > Pyrus x bretschneideri. Next base: position 2,435,048 of record NW_025999657.1, read on the forward strand.
GATTTATGCTTGTTCGTAACAGGTATGAGAATGAAATGTGTTTGTTGCTCTCTAGTGGCATTCTTTCATCGCTTTAGACTTCATCTCAAAAGATGAGTCTTTTGATATAAAAAATTAATTAATTAATTAAATTTGAAATTATATATTAATTATCAATTAATTATATTTTAATTATATATTAAATAACACACCCCAAAGCCCAATCCCAAGGTTGAGCTCAATTTTATTCTCTATGGTCTATCACTTTAGTCACTTTCTAAAAATGATAAAGCCTTATGAAATGAGGGAACCTTTTGATGGTAATCAATATGGGACAATGAAATATCTACTCAAAATTTCCAACATTACAATACAATGGACCTTCATGGAACCATTTTACTTGAGCGTAATTGTTGACTGTGTAAATGCGTTAGTAATATTATTAAGCTAATTGCCCAGGGCCTTCTATATTAATTTGGCCCAATCCTCATTGGGTTGGTTTCTGGTGGACCTTTGAATTAATGGATCAGATCATGATTCATGCATGACCTGAAACCTAATTAATTAATTATCAAATGATGTTCAAAGGTTTTATTTATTTATTTATTTTAACAAAAGATATTATCTACATCAAGGGGAGCAATAATGTGATTCAAATTCACTTTTGGCGAGAATTAAACCTAAGATCTCTCACTTGCAAGCTAAGAGGAATACTACTGGATCGTAGTTAAAATGTTTTTGTTTTCAATATAATAATATGACGAACACATCATATCCATTCTCAGTGTGAACAACAAATAAAACTAATATCAATCAATGTAAAACCAAAATTTAACTCATTCAAAAAAGTTAAAAAGGCGTAGATTAGCTGCAACTTTGACAAAATATTGTATGTTGCTTGTGCCGAGCCTTACCTGGAATACCAACGGTTTGGATTACGTAGGAAGTCTCTCTTCGCTTCTTCAATCCTCCTATTGACCTTGACAAGTGAAATGCTACAATTTCCTAGTCACTTCGTCTATGTCATTTCATTGAGCAATAGCATTCTACTGAGCTGGTTCTATCTATTGCCATGCATAATTCTTACCCATCTTTTAGCCGCTCCCGAGTTTCGTGCGAGCCAGCATCCGCGAAAATATAAAGCAACACCCTTGTTTTCGAGTCAACATCCTTCCTGGTTTGGATAGGCCTTTAACAAGCTCAACCATACTTCTTGTACTTTTCAAAGCTAATATTCCAAATCTTTGTAATTGTATACAAGCAATATTGACTTATTTTGTACGCAAACATGCTTCTTTGAAAATAGCCTAGATTCTTGTGTATTGCTCTAAACTCTACAGAAATATCATAGACTATTGGCATTCACTTCTAATAAACTTCGATACCTTCCAAAAACTAGCTCTACTAAATCAAACTCAAACAATGATGATAGTTAAATCAAGGCTTTACTTTCTTTACGGAGAGTAATTTGCTAAAAGGAGTTTTTCAATAGGGAGAGTCTTCGATAATACAGTATACAAGACATATGCGAGTTGTGCTCTTGTGCCTTTGACCATGCTTTTATCCCATTGGATTTTCCCTGACAAAATTTAAATAACGCAGTATTACACGCGTCTAACACCTTATTAATGTTTCATAAAATATTGCACTTGATTTTTTTCCAAGTTAAGTTTATTGAAATAACTATCAATGATTAGTGGACATTCAAGGGGAAATTTTGTAAATACTATTAGTTATGTGGATGTCCACATAAGGCCAATGCTAAATATGTAATTAATTAGTACCACGTAAATCCTAAACTTATAAATAGACACTCTAATAAAAAAGAAATGATACTCTAATTTTCTCATTCCAATCCCTCTTTCGTCTCTCTCTATTTTCTTTGGTTCTCTCTTTCTCTATATTATATTTCCAAACATGTTACTATTTGAATATATAACGGTACAGTTGATAGCCTTCGAAATGAAAGCCCTTGTTCTGCCTTTTAAGGTCATGAGTGTACTTGCCCTCTAACAGCATAAAATAAGCCATCCAAATATAACCAAAAAAAAAAAAAAACCAAAAAAAGGTTTGGATTATGTAATTGCAACTTGATGAAAAAGTCAGAATTTCGAGGTTAATTAATTGGAATTCACAAGATTACATGCAGGACCAAAATCATCACGATCATGCATATGCACGCATCATGCAGAAAGAGAATTGTATTATATTAACATAATAAAATGGGAAATAAAGCACGTTTTGTCTCGTAGATGATAATTAAGGAATGCAGTCATAAGGGAATGCGGCTGCCTGACATACTCGATTTTCTTTGCAACTTGATTTTGTTTTTGAAGCTTTTTTTTAATTTTTTATTATTATTGTTTTTTTATACATTTGATATTGTTTATTGGCATCTGGATTGGTTAGGTTAAGAGAATGTGGGCATTAGAGCATTGCGAGGACCTTTCCCTAGTACAAGAGGATCAGGAAGGACACACCTCTGGTGTACCAGTTATCGTGCCCACAATATGGGTAGCCAAGTGCGGAGTGGATAACTGTTGAAAGCATCTAAGTAGTAAGCCCATCCCAATATGAGTGCTCTCCTATTTTCCCAGAGCCTCCGTTAGCACAACAAAGATAGCGATGGGTTTTCTACCCCTGCCAGGGTGGAGCGTCAGAAGTTTTGAGAATTCAAGAGAAGGTCACTGTAATACCCTAAATATATACATATATATATATGTGTGTGTGTGTGTGGAGAAAATTGAAAATAAATCGATTTATGGGTATGAAAAATTAATTTGTGAACTTCTAAAGTTTGTTTCCGGAAATTATTATAAATTATGTTGTAAAATTATCATTAAGTGGAAAAGACGAAAATGCCTCTAGTTGTTTTGACGTAATTATATGAGGATGTATTTTATCCTCATATATTTTGTCTCGTTTCTTGACATATTTGGATAAAGTTTGATCTTATGAACGCGCAGGCGAAAACCGTTCGTGAAACGGTATTATAACGAATGAAGTTGAGGGCAAAATAGTCATTTTGATATTAAAATCTGGAGCAATGGGAGTGCCATGTGAGTGGCAAGGATGAAAGGAAAAGAAAAGAAGAAAGAGAGATGGATGGATGGGATAAGAAGGAGAGAATGGAGGAATGGGACCAGCCAATCAGGAAAGGGGGAAATGAGGGGAAATGAGGGGGGAAAGGGAGAGAATCAGGTCCTCTCTTTGACCTGGATACCCTACATTGCGACGCCAATTCCAGCGTTTCCCCGGCTAATTGAGTGTTTCCACCACCACCATTCAACTCAACAACTCTCCCTCTTCCTTTTCCACCCAAACTTAACAAGGTTTGGGTTTCATTTCACGAAGAACCCCACTGGTGGGTGCGGCGGTTCAAGGGTGGCGATTCTGTCAATCCCGAAGCTAGATCCGCCCACCACCACCATCAACTACTCCTAGTGAGGCCAGGAACAAAGCCCAATCATTGGTTGGGGTGGTGGAGCACCGAAGGTGGTGGATCGAAACCACCCTTTTTTAGGGTTTTCTGGCGGTTCGAGGGGTTCTTCAGCCATTTCCGACCGAACTAGGGTTTGGCTCAGGTATAAAAGTTGTTCCCCTTAACTTGCTCTACATTTCTGTAAAATTTGATAATTTTTAGAAATAGTGAAATTTTCTGGCGAGTCGGGGCGGCGCATGGCTAGTGAGCTGACATTGCGCTCTTATGTGAATTTCGTTATTCTAATTATGTTTTTGGTATCTAATTGACGTGTTTCGATTATTATCACAAATGTGGGATATTTTAGATAAATTGAATAATATGTGGAAGTTGGAATGAAGTTGAAATGTGAACTAACAAAGTTTAGATGCAGCCTTAAATAATCAAGATAAGTATTTTGTTGAGAAATTGAAACAAGAAAGGGATTTTGGTGACTAAATTTGAGTTTTAATCTTATGCTTTGGTAAACAAATGTTTTTTATAATTTTTGTGAAGGATTAAAGAAAGTAAGTAAGAAATTGTGATTAACGGTAGTTAACTAGACAATAATTTAGTTTGGGCCTATCACCGATACTATTTCCCCAAAATAAATATTTCGGGGCCAGGGCGTTACAAATGGTATCAGAGCAAATGATCCAACTTTACAATAGGCAATATTCTCGAGTCCTTGTTAGTGTGAATTATGATATACATTGTGGTTGCATTATTTCATAATTTTTATGAATGGTGTGGCATTTATGTGATATATATATATGAGAAACATAAATGATCTGCATTGTGATTGTGATGCAATTTCCATGGTGATTATGAAATTTCGTTAGTGGGAATTATGATTTGCATTGATATTGCATTATTCCCTGAGTTCTATGACTAATGAGTAAGTTATGTGAAATGCATAAATATATTGTGAATCGTAATGAATTGAATTGATGTGAATGGGAGTAGGTAATTTTTAAAATATTATATTCATGTTATAGCTTGAATGTCATATCCCGGCCCGGGGCGGATCACTTCCCGGGCCTGCTCCACCACCGTAGCACGATATTGTCCGCTTTGGGCTTACCATTCCCTCACGGTTTTGTTTTTGGGAACTCACGAGCAACTTCCCAGTGGGTCACCCATCATGGGATTGCTCTAACCCCCTTCTCGCTTAACTTCGGAGTTCCTACGGAACCCGAAGCCAGTGAGCTGTCAAAAGGCCTCGTGCTAGATAGAGATGAGAATATACATTTAAGGATCACTCCCCTGAGCGATCTGGGGTGTCACATTGAATATGAGCGCTTGATTAAAGTCTTAGATTAACCTTGAAGTGGATTGATATTATGTTATGTGTTATGAGAGATTTGAAAAGGTAAGATTTTTGTAAAATTGTGATAAGTAGATGGAAAAATCGTATTATACATGTGCAGTTGAGAAATATTGAATTGGGCGAAAAGGCCCATGGATGTTGATTTGGGCGAAAAAGGCCCATGGATGTCGATTTGGGCGTGATAGCCCGTGGAATAGGAGGAATGTTTGGTTGGGCAAAAGTAGCCTGTGGATATTGATTTGGGCAAAAAGGCCCGAGGATGTGTGATTGAGCAAAGTGGCCCGTGAACGATGAATTGGGCGACATGACCCGTGAAATGTGAAGGAATGGATGAGTTGGCACAAAGACCCAATGTTTTCGGGGAGAAGATCCATGTGTAGGTTGTGAGAATGAATTATTGAAGTGATAAAAAAAAAATGTGTGATGTATATTGGCTAGGAATATTACAATCTCTTCCAGTCTACTGGTCACTGATTGGGATAAAAAGAAAAAAAAAAGTGAAATCTTTGTTTTGTCAATGATAATTGTGGTTGGAAACTTTAGTATTTATTAAAGTAATGATGATTTATCGAATGCGAATAAAATGATAAACTGTGGTTATGGTTGATCAATAAATTGGAATGGTGGAAAGACCACAAAAAATTCCTCCATTTTTTTTTGGTGGACATGAATAAAATTATGAAAGGAGATTTGAGTTCATTTAATATAATCGAGTTTCCAGTTGTGTGAGACATGAAAATTTTTATGTTTGATAAAAAGAATTGATGGGGAAAGCTTGTAATTACAAATTTTATTGGTTTGGTCGCCATGGTAATGAGTTGGCATTGTTGAATTCGATATTGCGAATAGAGCTGAAGAACACATATTCTTATGGTTATGTGATTGATAAGGTTAGTTTGTGGCCAATAAGGTTGTGATATATATATATATATATATATATATATATATATATATAAATTCTCGTCTTTGGGTAATGAAATGGGCATGTTGCTCTAGAAGTGTAAGTTGCTAATTTATACGATTTGTGGCCGCACTTAGAAACAATTTAAAAAAGAAACAAGTAAAAAGAAAGATTTAAAAGGTTTTAAATTTACTATGGGTAATTTAGTTTAATTGTGGATATGAAGGAAATCATAGAATGGGATTTGATTTCGTTCAATGTGAACGGTATTGCGGATTTGGTTTTAAATTTCTTTCCATTACCTAGTGAGTGTGATTAGAAACTCCAATGATTATGGTTGGAATTTTTGATATCTAAGTTTCCAATAATAATGTTTGGCTTGCAATTTTGATAATTACTTAGCCACTGATGATTATGGTTTGCTTTTCTAATATCTCTTTGGGGCGATAATGGTTATGGCTAAAATTTATGATAGTTGTTTTGATAGTGATAAGTATTTGTGATTATTATGCTAGTAGTTTTTAAACCATGTGAATTGTGACTCGAAGTGAATATTTATTTGAACTGAGAATGTGGGTAAGAATCACGATTATTATTCGTTGGTTTGCTTATCATCGGAACTTGAATAAAATCGCAGACATGGTTTATGATTTTATTCACTACAGAAGGAAATGTGGCAATAATTCTAATTTATTTTCGTGACTCAATGGTTGAAATCTCGAGGACGAGATTTATTTTAACGGGGGGTGAATGTAATACCCTAAATTTATATATATATATATATATATATATATATATATATATATATATGTGGAGAAAATCGAAAATAAATCGATTTATGGGTATGAAAAATTAAATTGAGAACTTCTAAAGTTTGTTTCTGGAAATTATTATTAATTATGTCGTAACATTATCATTAAGTGGAAAAGACAAAAATGCCTTTAGTTGTTTTAACGTAATTATATGAGGACGTATTTTATCCTCATATATTTTGTCATGTTTCTTGATATATTTGGATAGAGTTCGATCTTACGAACGTGTAGGCGAAAACCATTCGTGAAACGGTATTATAACGAAGAAGTTATTAACAAATGAAGTTGAGGGAAAAATAGTCATTTTGCCATTTATTTTGGAAGGCTCTAGAAAATCTAAAGCAATGAGAGTGCCACGTGTGTGGCTGGGATGAAGGGAAAAGAAAAGAAGAAAGAGAGATGGACGGATGAGATGAGAAGTAGAGAAGAGAAATGAGAGAAAGGAGGAATGGGACCTGCCAATCAGGAAAGGAGGAAAAGAGGGGAAATGAGGGGAAAAAGGGAGAGAATCGGGTCCTCTATTTGACCTGTGTGACCTGACCCGAATACCCCACACTTCAATGCCAATTCCAGCGTTTCCTCAGCGAATTAAGTGTTGCCACCGCCACCATTCAACTCAGCAACTTTCCTCTTCCTTTTCCACCCAAACTCGACGAGGTTTGGGTTCCATTTCACGAAGAACCCTACTAGTGGGTGCTACGGTTCAAGGGTGGTGATTCTGTTATCCCGAATCTAAATCTGACCACCCCCACCATCAAACTACTCCTAGTGAGGCCAGGAACAAAGCCCAGACATTGGTTGCGGTGGCGGAGCACCAGAGGTGGTGGATCGAAACCACCCATTTTTAGGGTTTTCCGACGATTCGAGGGTTTCTCTGGCCATTTCTGGTCGAACTAGGGTTTGGATCAAGTATAAAAGTAGTTCCCCTTAACTTGCTCTACATTTTTGTAAAATTTTGAGAATATTTAGAAATAGCGAAATTTTCCGGTGAGTCGGGGTGGCCACCTACCACCTGTGGCGGCGCGTGCAACGGCGCATGGCCAGTGAGCTGACATTGTGCTCTTATCCAAATTTTGTTATTCTAATTATGTTTTTGGTATCTAATTGATGTGTTTCGATTATGTGGGATATTTTAGATAAATTGAATAATATGTGGAAGTTGGAATGAAGTTGAAATGTGAACTGTGAAGACCTTGATCTCGCTCAAGGGTACGTACGCAGTCTAACAAAGTTTAGGTGTTGCCTTAAATAATCAAGATAAATCCTTTGTTGAGAAATTGAAACAAGAAAGGGAATTTGGTGACTAAATTTGAGTTTTAACCTTATGATTTGGTAAACAAATGTTTTTATAATTTTTGTGAAGGATTAAAGAAAGTAAGTAAGAAATTGTGATTAACAGTAGTTAACCAGACAATATTTTAGTTTGGGCTTATCACCGATACTATTTCCCCAAAATAAATATTTCGGGGCCAGGGCGTTACAGTCACAGTGAGACGAGTCGTTTATCATTACGATAGATGTCAAGTGGAAGTGTAGTGCTGTATGTAGCTGAGGCATCCTAACAGAACGATAGACTTTAACCTTGTTCCTACATGACCCGATCAATTCGATCAGGCACTTGTCATCTGTTTTCATTGTTCAACTCTTTGACAACACAAAAAACCATTATTCAACTCTTTCAAACCAAAAGCTTTGCCCTCCTCTCTATCTATCCAAAGGATGGAAGGGTAGAGGCCTTTGATGTCCCCTCCAATCAAGAATTTGGGCCTCATAATCACTAGCCAATATGCTTTTCTCTCATACCTTTCTTCATTCATGGTTCGATATTCTGGTGTCCTAGGCGTAGATGAACCACACCAATCCATCCCGAACTTGGTGGTTAAACTCTACTGTGATGACAATACTGTAGGGGAGGTTTTGCGGAAAAATAGCTCGACGCTAGGATGATAAAAAACTTAACACCTCTCATGCTTATTACTTTCTCAATATGAAAAAAAAATAAATAATGAAAAAGGTCATCTTATTCAAAACCCCAATCCAATTATGAAATCCCTTCTCTCCCACTTCATATCTCGGAATGAACCATTCTTATATAGAGAGACGCTTTCACATCTTCTTAACCGGAAATGGCTGGGGAGAGGAAAGGTTCTTTTTTTTTTTTTAAGGGTAGCATAAAAGAAATCGGTAGCATAAAAGGAATTGGCTCGGATAAGTGGGATAGCCAAGCCAAAAAAAAAAAGATTAGAAGATATAAATAAGTTCAAAAGAAAGAATGCTTTTAATGAATGGTAAATTTTATTTGAACCCATATAACCTCTTTCTACACCCAACTTAAATTTTAAATGGGAATTCTCTCTTTTATCCTATTGCATAATTACCATCAAGTACAAGATGAAATTAACAATAAAACTAAAATTTATCAATAAATCCACATCCAATAATTTTAGAGCTTATTCTCTAATTGGATAGTTCGGCACCAAATTGGCTTTAGAGTAAACGATTTCTTCAGCTTTGAGAACAACAATAGGGAGCTTTCTCTTGCCATTCTTTGTTCTTCTTAGTAGCAGAGCTATGGATCTCATTCACAACCCTAATTGATAGCTAATTAGGTTAAGGCTAAAGTTTTATTTTTTTACTTTATACTTTCTGCATTTTCAGAGTAAGAGAACATAATTGTGGTGTATATGTTTAGGAATATGCATATGTAGTCTTCCACTTAGAAAAAAAAAAAAGAAGTTATATTTAGTTTTGTAGAACAACCCAGTAGCTCTCAATTTGGGGTGCATAGTGAGAAGAGCTATGAGGAGTCAACGAAATACTAATCTAAGGTGTTATTTGATACCCATCATTTCCGATGTCCTTAGCGTTTCTCCTATTGTAGTAAAAGATGTTCGTCAAAATGATTACACGTCTGATTCGCATTATGAGCTACATTGTTCAAGTTATGTGAACCCTCATAACATGGAAGATTCATAAACAAATAGAAAATTCACCAAATTATTCAACTTGTCTTTCAAAGTAGAACGCTGTGACGACCCGTCCCGAATTAATATAAATTTTACCCTCGAATGAGTGAAGATGATGATTATACCCTTGAGGCTTAGTGACGTGGATGTATGTATATAGTTTTAAATTATTTTTCTTGCTAATGTGATTAAATTGTACTCGATGTCACGAGAGCATTGACGCAAGTTAGAGCCGAGTTGGGTTTGTAATGAAAATATTACGAATAAACGATAGTGTAATTGGCCCAAAGGAAGTGACCAATTATCATATCTTCCATAATTTTGGACCCAATTAAGAATTTTATGTTGTTATTGGATTAAATGAAAGCCCTAAATATTGTGGCCCAATTAGGGCTTAAGATCCCTTTTATCTATGCCTAATCCGGACCACACGCGCACACTCACACACACGTACATACCCTCACCCTTTCTCTTGATCTTTCCTTCGTCTGTACAATCCGTACACACACACACACACCCAACCATCTCCATTTTGCACAGTTCGAACTAGTGGAGGTCACTTTTGAGTTCCTTGCAAGGTTAGGAACCTAATAAAACCTTAGTTTTGTGAAATGACCTTGGAAACCTGGGAACTCGCGAGCTCCGGCGAGGTGCTTTGCTACTCCATCATGATTGTGGACGTTTCATAGAGTTTCAAGGCTCAAGGGAGTCTTAAAAAAACTTCACATAGATCATAGAGAAGTTTTGGAAGGTTTTGGACGTCGGGATAGGTCAGTTTCTCGAGTTGCAGTTTTGACCGGAATATTGAAGGATTTTCCGACTATATCTTGTCGGTTTTAGGACTTCAAAGTGGTAAGAACATGTTATACTCATTCAGGGCTTCAAATCCATGTAAATTTTGTGTTAAGATTTGAGGGAGATACTTAAATTTGAAAATTTTCCAGTTTCTGGTGACACAGCAGCGATCGGCGCTGGAATCCAACGAACCACCGGAGAAGGAATGGGAATATTGCATCAACATTGATGGAATATACTAACAGCATCAGGTAAAGTTATATTCTATTATTTAGCGAAATATTTGCTAACAGCGTTAAAGATTCCGTATGTGTGTCAGGCACATGCTTGCGCGTGAGGGCGCGTTGGACATTGGAAAATTATTCTAAAAATATAGGGATGCTCGTGGTGTTGAGTAGGCCATGATGGTATATTCAAACATCCTAATTAAGCAACGTACGAGAAGTTATTACACGATTTTGGTTATGTACTTAAAATTAGCGTCAAAATAGTTATTTCACATATAGGTGAAACGCTTCTGGAGGACGAGCACAGCCAAGTGAGACTTGGGGGTTACGACCCTGCTACATACCAGTGAGTGGGCTTTTGGTTTTCTATATATATATATATATGTGTTTCCTAGAAATTGTTTTAAATGGAATTTCGTTTAAAATGCCATATCATGTTTGCTTTACATTTTAGCATATGCATTAGTATAGCTTTGCATAATATTGCATGATGCTGCGGAGGCCTAGGTAAGTTCAGGTGAGTATGTATTGATGGTATGGTTGCATGGTAGTTGATTATAAGTTGATGCACGTATAGCTCATTGTCCTACACCCTGGTGTTAATGCTCTGCCTGTGGTCAATGCCTAGCCTTCATGTGATCGTTCACTGCATTGCACACTCAGCTTGGATTCAAGTCAGGTGCCAGCCTGTCGTATAAACCACATTAGGTGGTTCCAACTCGTAGGTGACCTGAGATTTGTTGCATAGCCTTTACATGACCATAGCAGTTTAGCGTACTTATTTACACCTAGCCTGTCGTACAGACCACATTTGGTGGTTTTGACTCGTGTGTAGATTTAGTGCCGTACAGGTCACATTAAGTGACTCCAGCTGGATTAATGAGCAATAGGTTCAGCCGTACAGGTCACATTAGGTGACTTCGGCTGGCATATCACTTTTACATTGATTTATATCACCTGGCCTACATATTTACTGCTGAGATAGTGACATGGCATATACCTGGTTTTCGTTACTCTCGAGCTTGATTTCTATAAATACATATGTATTACTATTTTCTGGGAAATTATACGGGTTTTACGGTGATGGGTTATTACTTTTGGAAAGAGAAATGGTTTTTAAAAGCTTTGTTTTTGTCCACTCACGTTGAATTGATTATCAATAGTTGAATCGAGTAACAATTAAAAACCGTTATCCATTACAGTGATTAGATGATTTATTTGACCAGCTTCGAGGTGCTTGCGTATTTTCCGAGACTGATTTGAGATCTGGGTATTATCAATTAAAGATTAGAAGTGAAGATGTACCTAAGACAGCTTTTAAGACTCGATATGGTCATTACAAATTCCTCGTGATGCCATTCGGGTTAACGAATGAACCCATAACTTTTATGGGCCTGATGAATTGGGTATTCAAGCCATACCTTGACTGGTTCGTTATTGTCATTATTGACAATATTTTGGTGTATTCTAAGTCTAAGGCAGAGCATACTCGACATCTCACTTTGGTTTTGAAGAAATTGAGGAAGCACCTATTATATGCTAAGTTTAGCAAATGCCAATTTTGGCTAGATCAAGTGGTATTTTTGGGGCATGTAATATCAGCTTAGGGTATTCAGGTGGATCCACAGAAAGTAGCTACGGTCGAAAATTGGGAGCAGCCACAAACCGTTACCAAGGAACAGAGTTTTCTTGGCTTAGCAGGTTATTACCGACGGTTTGTTAAACATTTTTCTACTATAGCTTTACCACTGATGAGGTTTACTAGAAAGGATGTTAGATTCGAGTAGAACAATGATTATAAGCGGAGTTTCCAGCATCTAAAGTATTGTCTCACTCACGCATCTGTTTTAGCGCTTCCAGACGACAGTGGTAATTTTGAGATTTACAATGATGCTTCCTTAAATGGCTTAGGCTGCGTATTAATGCAGTATGGTAGGGTAATTGCATATGCTTCACGTCAATTGAAGCCACATGAGATGAATTACCTTACCCATGATCTCGAGCTAGCAGCCATTACTTTCGCTTTGAAGATTTGGAAGCATTATTTGTATGGGGAAAAATGCCGAATTTTCACATATCATAAAAGCCTCAAGTACCTTTTCACCCAGAAGGATCTTAACCTTCAACAGCAGAGGTTGATAGAACTGCTCAGTGATTATGATTGCATAATTAAGTACCACCCTAGTCGTGCAAACTTGGTGGCTGACACGCTTAGCAGGAAATCGCATGGTCGACTTAATGCTTTATATGCTTGCCATATCCCTCTCCTCACGGAATTGAGATCTACTGGAGTTGATTTGGGAGTGATAGATCAGGAAAAAGCTTTACTTGCCAATTTCCAAGTCAAACCAATTTTAATTGATCGTGTGCTCGAGGCTCAAATGAATGATGAGGAATCTCAAGAATTATCAAAGGCGGTATCATGAGGGAAAAAGAAGGATCTTAGGATTCGGGAATTTGATGGCATGCTTATGCAGGGAAGTCGGATGTACATGTCGAATATTGCAAAACTAAAGAAAGATATTCTCAATGAAGCACATATATCGGCATATGCGATGCATCATGGGAGTACCAAGATGTATCACACTATTCGACCTTTTTACTACTGGCCTGGCATGAAAAGAGAGATTGCTGAATATGTGAGTCGATGTGCAATTTGTCAGCAAGTCAAAGCTGAGAGGAAGAAGCCTTTTGGATTAATGCAGCCACTTATCGTTCCCCAGTGGAAATGGGAAAATATTACCATGGATTTCGTGTATAATCTTCCTCGTACACAAAATGGTTATGATGGCATCTGGGTAATAGTGCATCTACTTACTAAGTCAGCACACTTTATACCAGTTCGAGAGAACTATTCTCTAAGCCGATTAGCTGAGTTAGTTATATCAGGGATTATTAAATACCACGGGGTTCCAATTAGTATTATTTCTTATCGGGATCCTAAGTTCACTTCTAAGTTTTGGGTGACTTTCCAGGAAGTTTTGGTACGAGATTGCTTTATAGTACGACATATCATCCACATACAAACGGGCAATCTGAGAGAACTATCCAAACACTAGAAGATATGCTAAGATCTTCAGTACTGTAGTTTGGTGAAGCTTGGCATAAGCGTTTGGATTTGATTGAGTTTACCTACAATAACAGCTACCATTCTAGTATTGGTATGTCACTTTTCGAGGCACTCTATGGTAGATCATGTCGTACTCCTCTTTGTTGGTCAGAAGTTGGTGAGAGGGTGTTAGTGGGTCCAGAGATTGTTGATGAGACTACCCAAAATATTTAGGTAATTAAAACTAACCTAAAAATGGCCCAGGATTGACAGAAAAGCCTTGCTGATAAACACACCACTGATAGGGTGTATAAAGTTGGAGATTGGGTATTTCTGAAGCTATCTCCGTGGAAGGGCGTTGTACAGTATGGTAAGAAAGGTAAGTTAAGTCCTCGCTACATTGGACTGTACCAGATCACCAAACGAGTCGGTGAAGTTGCCTATAGACTTGAGTTGCCTCCAAAGTTATCTAAGGTACATGATGTTTTTCATGTATCTATGCTTCGTCATTATGTCTCCGATCCATCACTCGTGACACCTCCTTAGCCATTATAAATTAATCCAGACTTAACATACGACGATGAGCCAGTGACGATTTTAGATTGGAAGGATAAGGTTTTGAGGAACAAAACTGTGCGTATGATGAAAGTTTTGTGGAGGAACCACTTAGTGGAGGAAGCCACTTGGGAGACGGAGGATCATATGCCGGATATGTATCCATTCTTATTTTATGGATATTAGTGGTTTATTATGTTAATGTATAGAAATTTCAAGGATGAAATTTTATTAAGGGGGGTAGGTTGTGACGATCCGTCCCGAATTAATATAAATTTTATTCTCGAATGAGTGAAGATGATGATTATACCCTCAAGGCTTAGTGACGTGGATGTATGTTTATAGTTTTAAATTATTTTTCCTACTAATGTGATTAAATTGTACTCGACATCACAAGAGTGTTGACGCGAGTTAGAGTCGAGTTAGGTTCGTAATGAAAATGTTATGAATAAACGATTGTGTAATCAGGCCAAAGGAAGTCACCAATTATCATATCTTTCATAATTTTGGACCCAATTAAGAATTTTAGGTTGTTATTGGACTAAATGAAAGCCCTAAATATTGTGGCCCAATTAAGGCTTAAGATCCCTTTTATCTATGCCCAATCCAGACCAAACGCACACACTCGCACACACGTATATACCCTTACCCTTTCTCTCGATCTTTCCTTCGTCCGTATAGTCTGTACACACACAAACCCAACCATCTCCATCTTGCACAGATCGAACTAGTGGAGGTCACTTTCGAGTTCCTTGCAAGTTTAGGAACCTAATCATACCCTTAGTTTTGTGAAATGACCTCAGAAACCCAGGAACTCGCGAGCTTCAGCGAGGTGCTCTACTACTCCATCTTGATCGTGGACGTTTCACGGAGTTTCAAGGCTCAAGGGAGTCTTAAAACAACTTCACATAGATCATAGAGAAGTTTTGGAAGGTTTTGGACGTTAGGATAGGTCTATTCCTCAAGTTGCAGTTTTGATCGGAATATCGAAGGATTTTCCGACCATTTCTCGTTGGTTTTAGGACTTCAAAGTGTAAGAACATGTTATACTTGTTTAGGGTTTCAAATCCAAGTAAATTTTGTGAAATTTGGTTGATATTTGAGTGAGATATTTAAATTTGAAATTTTTCCAGTTTCCAGCGACACAGCGGCGATCGGTGTCGGAATTCGGCGAACCACCAAAGAAGGAAGGGGAATATTCCGTCAATTTTGACGGCATATACTAATGGCATTAGGTAAAGTTTATAGAATATTATATTATTTGGCGGGACATTCCCTACCAGCGTTAAAAATATTGGGATGTTCATGGTGTTGAGTAGGCCACGATGGTATATTTAAACATCCCAATTGCGCAACGTATGAGAAGTTATTACACGGTTTTGGTTATGTGCTTAAAATTAACATTAAAATAGTTGTTTCACATATAGGTGAGACGTTTTTGAAGGATGAGCGCAACCAAGCGAGACTCGAGGGTTATGACCCTACTACATACCAGTGAGTGGGCTTTGGGTTATATATATATATATATATATATATATATATATATATATATATATGTTTCAAAGAAACTGCTTTAAATGGAATTTCGTCTAAAATGCCATGTCATGTTTGCTTTACATTTTAGCATATGCATTAGTATAGCTTTGCATAATATTGCATGATGTTGCGGAGGCCCAGGTAAGTTCAGTTGAGTATATATTGATGGTATGGTTCCATGGTAGTTGATTATGAATTGATGCATGTAGAGCTCATTGTCCTGCACCCCAATGTTAGTGTTTCGCTCGTGGCCAGAGCCTAGCCTTCACGTGATTGTTCACTTCCCACACCGCATGCTTAGCTTGGATCTAAGTCAGGTGCCAGCGTTTCGTACAAACCACATTAGGTGGTTCCAACTCGTAGGTAACCTGCAATACGTCGCATAGCCTTCACGTGATCGTAGCACTTGAGTGTACTTATTTATACCTAGCCTGTCATACAGACCACATTAGGTGGATCCGACTCTTGTGCAGGTTTAGTGCTGTACATGTCATATTAGGTGACTCCGGCTGGATTAATGAGTAATAGGTTCAGCCGTACAAGTTACATTAGGTGACTCCGGCTGGCATATCACTTTTACATTGATTTATATCACCTGTCCTACATATTTACTGCTGAGATAGTGACATGGCATATACCTGGTTTTCGTTACTCTCGAGCTTGATTTCTATAAATACATATGTATTACTATTTTCTGGGAAATTATACGGGTTTTACAGTGATGGGTTATTACTTTTGGAAAGAGAAATGGTTTTTAAAAGCTTTGTTTTTACCCACTCACGTTTTCTGTTTTGCGCCCCCTCCAGGTTCTAGTTAGATGTTCGTGTTGGTGGCTCACGAGGACTTTACGGTGGTTCTGATAGACTCCAAACAATGTAAGGTTTCCTTCACATCCTATATAATTAACACTTAGCTTGCTGAACTTCACTTAGGTTATCTATGCTTTGATGATGTGCATCCATGATTTAAACATCTTCACTCGCACTTATATACTTACCTAGTGTAAATTAGCTAGTTTGGTTTTTATTTACCCACATATTCGTACCACTATCACTTCCGCACTACACACATGGCTACGTCACCCTCACGTGACGGCCAGCATGCCTCGATATAGGTCGGGGTGTGTCAAACGCCATAAAGCTTTCATTCCCATAAAGAAGTAGAAATTTCATCAAATTATTCAATATGAGATTTTATTTTCTAAATGGGTGTGAAGATAAATTTACATTATAAATTGGATTTGTGAGGGTAGTTTAGGCAGTAAATTCAGGTTTAAAGAGATATTAATTCTTTAATTAAAAATAATATGCATGTAAAAAAAGTAAGTTGGGTGTAGAAGCGCTTATATGGCTTCAAATAAAATTTCCCTTAATAAATACAGAAGTTGCGGTCAATAAAGTAGGGATCATCAAAACACCAAACCATCCAATGTGAAGGCAGTTTTTAGTGCTGGTTATCCAGTTACAAAAGCGCCCCTATAGGATTTTGCTTTCGCGTCTCTCTAAAATTGCAGTCATGGTTTGAACTATTGATTTACGTAATTGGAAGTAACCAATTAGGTTTTCAACGAAACCTAGAAATCGATCACTGATCCAATTTGATATTGATGATAGCGACAATATTGATGATAGTGACAATCGTGACTTTGATACAGAGTTGGCACTTCTAACTATGACGAATGCACTATGGATATGGTGCCATAAATAGACCAGTTTTATATCACCCTTCAATTCGAATTAGCATCTAATTTTCTATTCACTCGTGGGATCCAGGTGATCCATGAGGGACCACCATGGCACCTTTATTCTCGAGAATTTATACATAAGGAATTTGCCTTTTCTATTGGATTGGATAAAAAACAATTCTTGAATGAGGTATTCAACTTCAGAGATGAATCGAAAAATAAATCTTTATTGATTCTACCTCCTATTTTCAAGTGCCATGTTATTGTTTCTATCTCTCACAACTATGTGAAGCCCACTCGGTCAAATGAATTTTGTCCATAAAATAAAATAAAACATATAATCATCAATGAGTGATTTTTCAATTCATCTGACACACTACATCGAATTTAAATAATAATGACATTAGGTAGGTTCAAAATTTGGAAGAAAAGAGTTGGAAGACAATATAACAACAAATAAAATTTGGAAGACATTATATCAATAAAGAATTCAATTGATTTGATTTGTATCCAATGGGGGAGCCACTTGAGGACGAGAAGAGGTCCTAGCTTATTATGGAGTTTTTTATTTTGTAGTTTTTGTTTGTGTGCATTTAGTTGGATACTTTGCATTCTTCGACTTATGTGCGTTTGTTTCTAGCTAACTTTATCGTGTATCTTTTACAAGTATTGTTATGAAACCAAAGACATATACCAACTAGCATTCCTTAGTTCCTAATTTGCATGATAGAGTGTTGTTTTACAGTGAAACCACACATATATAGAATAGAAGAAGAATTTATAATAAAAGACAAGTTTCATACCTGCAGTTTTGAGCCATGATTATTAATTTTTGTTCAACTTCATTATAGGAACTTATAAAAAAGTTCGGTGCTTACGATATCAACATCTCAAAAAAAATTAAAAAAAATTGTGACTTCATTACTCTCTTTTGGTTAAATTTTTTTTTCATTCCACTACAAAAAAAAAAAAAAAATATATATATATATATCTTTTTTCTCCCATTAGATATATATATTTTTTCAATTATTTTCATATGGCTTAGGGGCCCTCCTAGTTTCAATTTTTGGCTCCACCACCGCCTTTATTGATCATCTTACATTTTTATTAAGAATAGACAATACCTATGAATGTGAGATTCATCTGTATTATAAAAGGCATGAGTTATGTAACGCGTCAAAGTTGTCCAAATTAATAACAACACTTACTTACAATGGAGCTTCATGGAACCATTTTACTTGATCATAATTGTCGGCCATGTACATGTGTTAGTATGAAGCTAATTGCCCAGGGCCTTGTATGTTTCGGGCCAATCCTCATTCGGTTGGTTTCTGGTGGACCTTTGAATTAATGGATCAGATCATGCATGACCTACCTAATTAATTAATTACCAAATGATGTTCAAAGGTTTTAGTTCATATCCATTCTCAGTGTGAACAACAACTAAACTAACATAAATCAATGTAAAACCAAAATTTAACTCATTCTAGAGAGTTAGAAAGGTGTATATCAACTGCAACTTTGATAAAAGATTGTATGTTGTGTCAATTATCAAAGAGACGGATGGGGCCAAAAGCCCACATTCAACATCGATATTGTCTCCAACTTGGTAATTACTACTGACACAATCCATCAGGAGCGGGATTTTATTACAAAATACCTTAGTATTAATTGGAGTGAAGTTAAGATACTTAAACTCTTCTTTTCTCAAATATACGATTAATGTGAGATATTTCAACAGCTTATGCCGTGCCTTCTGGAATACCAGCGGTTTGGATTACGTAGGAAAAGTCTATCTTTGCTTCTTTAATCCTCCTTTTGACCTTGACAAGTGGAATGCTACAATTTCCTAGTCACCTCGTCTCTAATGTCAATGCATTGAGCAATAGCATTCTACTGAGCTGGTTCTATCTACTGCCATGCATAATTCTTACCCAACTTTTAGCTACTCCCCAGTTTCGTGCGAGTCAGCATCCGAGAAAATATAAAGCAACACCCTTGTTTTCGAGTCAAATCCTTCCTGGTTTGGATAGGCCTTTAACAAGCTCAGCCATACTTCTAGTACTTTTCGAAGCTAATATTCCAAATCTTTGTATTTGTGTGCAAGCAATATTGACTTATCTGTAACTATTTTGTACACAAACATGCTTCACTGAAAATAGCCTAGATTCTTGTGGATTGCTCTAAGCTCTACAGATATATCATAGACTATTGGCATTCACTCCTAAAAAACTTCGATACTTTCCAAAAACTAGCTGTACTAAAACAAACTCAGACAATGATGGTAGTTAAATATTCAAGGGTTACTTTATTTACTGGGAATTATTTGCTAAAATGAGTTTTTCAATAGGGAGAGTCTTCGATAATACAGTATACAAGACATATGCGAGTTGTGCTCTTTTGGCTTCGGCCATACTTTTATCCCATTGGGTTTCCCCTACGAAATTTAAGCAAGGCAACATTATGCGCGTCTAACACCTTATCAATGTTTAATAAAACATTGCCCTTGATTTTTTCTAAGTAAGATTTTATCGAGAGAACTATCATTGATTAGTGGATATCTAAGGGGAGTGTTGTAAATACTATTAGTTATGTGGCTGTCCACCTAGGGCCAGCGTGCATTATGTAATTAATTATACCAGGTAATGCTAAGCTTATAAAGAGGCACTCTAATAAAAAGGAAATGACACTCTAATTTTCTCTATCCAATCTCTCTTTCATCTCTCTCTATTTTCTTTGGTTCTCTCATCCTCTATATTATATTTCCAAACATGTTACTATTTGAATATGTAACGGTACAGTTGATAGCTTTCAAAATTAAAGGTGGTGACCTTCATTTCCATAAACCAAATGGAACCAACGAAAGGAGGCTATTATATGGAACCCACGAAAGGAGGCTATTATTTTGTGATACATATTCACAAACATACGATGCATCTTTTAAGCCAAGAAATGGCTCTTCACAACAAGTCACATATTTTGAGGAATGACTCTTCAATATTTATAAATAGGTTAGTACTCTTGTACTGACCCAAAAAAAAAAAAAAAAAGCTTAGTCCTCTTATAGTTATGAATAGTTCTTACACTACTATAAAAGCCACTTTGCGCGATGTAATAAGTTTGTTGCGCAAAGTACAATTTCGTTGCGCAAAACCTTGTGCAACAAAATATTTTTTGTTTTTAAATTTTTTTAATTAAAATAAATTAATTTAATATTTTGCGCGACGAAATATTTTGTTGTGCAAGGTTTTTCACTTTTTGTTTTATTATTTCTCTTATATTAATTTAATTATATTAATTGTTTAAGCAACGAAATAATTGGTAGCGCAAGATTTTTCAAATTTGTACTTTTTTTAATTTAATTTAATTGTATGACTTTATTTTTTTAATTACTTTAATTTAAATCGACATATTCAAAATAAACATATGAAAAATAGTGATCAAATTATCCAATATATATAATATATTCAAAATGTAAACATAAATTAACAAAGTATAGTAATAAAATTCTAATACAAGTCTATTGTGGTGGTAGTGGCAGGGGATATGTTTCGATAGCATCCTAATCCTCAACTTTAGCCGTCAAAGTCTCGACGATTCCCTACAAAAAAAAATATGGTCAAATAAAAAAAATTGGCATAATCCCCCCTAAAATTGGTATACCCCAAATCCGACCCCAAACTCCACTCCTCATCCTATACTCAACCCCAAACCACGCACCAAACTCAAAACTAACTCCAAAAACAAATATTAATGAAAAATAAATAAAATTTGGGGAGAATATACCTTTTGGCAAGATTGAGAGTGAGTGAGAATGAGAGGGGGGAGTGAGTGTGAGAGAATTAGATGAGATAGTGAGAGAGAGATGAGAGATAGTGAAGAGAGAGAAGAAAGATTAAGTGAGAGGAGTGAGTGTGAGAGAGGATCGGATTTGGGGAGAGGGAAAGAGAGAAGAGAGGTAAGAGTAGAGAAAGACATTAAGAAAATGGTGGAGGAGTTATTTTGGTTTTAAAAGCTGTACCACTTTGCGCGACGAAATATTGGTCGCTCAAAGTCTTAAATTTTTTTTTTTTTTTTAAATTCCCGCATCTCATTTTTGGTGCTCGTCCAAATTTTTAGAGTTCTGCACGACAAAAAATTGGTCGCGCAAAGTCTTGAAAAAAATTTAAAAAAATAAATTTCCCGCGTCCCATTTTTGGTGCCTGCCCAAATTTTTAGAGTTTTGCGCTTTGACAACTCGTCCCGGACTTTTCGTATTGTAGGGGTGAAATGACGGTTTTGCCCCTAGTATGGTTGTTTCGTTGTGTGGTCATTTTTGGGTTTTGATTGGTTGATTTTGGACCACACTCATTTTCTTTCTTTCTCTCTGC
Source organism: Pyrus x bretschneideri (assembly GCF_019419815.1). Lineage (NCBI taxonomy): Eukaryota > Viridiplantae > Streptophyta > Magnoliopsida > Rosales > Rosaceae > Pyrus > Pyrus x bretschneideri. Next base: position 2,456,712 of record NW_025999657.1, read on the forward strand.
CCTGTCCCGAGACCCTCTCTCTCTCCCTTTCCTATCTTCTTCGTACGGACAACACCCAAAACCCTTGGAATCGTCACGGATCGAGGAAACAAACTACATATTTGTGCTCGTGAGGTCCTTAAGAGTTCAACTATACCCATTTTAGGTAAAGGAACCTTCATTTTCACGTTGAACCCGAAAGGTGTAAATCGGGGTACTATTCATGCACACGTTAATTCTTATGTTTTTGGGAATTTCAAGCTTGTAGGAAGCTTGGTGAGGTCCTTAGGAGGCTCGGCGTGGTTCGTTTGAAAGTTTTGGACGTCGGGATCGTGAGTTGTAGGTTTGGCCGGAGTTGGTGGCGTTTTCCCGGCGAGATTCCATTGGTTTTAGTGCTTGAAAGTGGTAAGTATTTGTTCCTCTTGTTGTAAGCTTCATTTTGGTACCAATTTTGTGAAATTTGAATGAAAAACGAAGGAGATATCAAGTTTTGAATTTTTCCTGGTTTTCTGGCGCTGACGACAGCGCCGGAGGTTGGCCGGAGAAGATGACGGAATATTCCATCAGTTTGGATGGAATCTTCCTAACGGCGTTAACAGAATCAGTTAGACTTAACGAAATATTCCTGACGGTGTTAACTGACGCCGTCAGTGTGCCAGACACTTTCCTGCACGTGGGCGGCGCGTGAGGGCACGTGCGGTGACGGAAAATTATTTTAAAAATATGGGGATGTTCGTGAGGTTGAGTAGATCACGTTAGTGTATTCATATACCCCATTTGAGCATTGTATGAGAAGTTATTTTGTAATGTTGGTTATGTGCTTTAAAATTTACGTTTTTATAGTTGTTTCGCATATAGGTGAGACCTATCCCGAGGACGAGCACGGTCACTCGAGACAAGGGGGTTACGACCCTTCTACATACCAGTGAGTGGGCTTTTGGTTTTCCGTATATACCTATATACTTGTGTTTTTCCCAGAAAGTGAAATGAAACGTTTATATGTTTTATATGCCATGCATTATGTTTGCCCGTTTAATTATGCATTATTAGTTGCATATATATATATATATATGTTTGGTTCTGCGGACACATAGGTAAGTGCCAGATAAGTTACGGTTTATGTTTACGTTTAATAGTGATTTGAGATGCATAGAGAGCTCATAACCTGCACCCTTGGTGTTAGTGCTCCTGCCCAGAGTTGGGCACAGTCCTTCACGTGATGTTCACCTCCCGCACCATACACTCATCTTGGATCCAAGTTAGGTGCACAGTCCTGTCATACGGACCACTTTAGGTGGTTCTAACTCGTAGGTGACCCGCGATTATTCGCCCAGTCTTCACGTGATCGTAGCACTTGAGCGTACTTATTTTACACCCAGTCCTGTCATACATACCACTTTAGGTGGTTCCGACTCGTGTGCAGGTGTATTTAGTGAGTTGGAGATCTGAGCTCTAGATTCAGCCGTACAGGTCACGTTAGGTGACTCCGGTTGACAGATTACATGGCATGGATTGGCATTACCTGAGTACTTACATCTTATTTAGAGGCATTTGGCATGACATATTTCTGAGCATGATTTATATATATATATATATATATGTATGTATTATATTTTTCTAGGAAGTATACAGGTTTTACGGCGAGGGGTTAGAACTTTGTTTATAAAATGATTTTTGAAAAGCTTTGTTTTTGCCCACTCACGCTTTCTGTTTTGCGCCCCTCCAGGTTCTAGTTTGGCTAGCACTTTTGGTGGCTCCCCTAAGGATTTCTCGGCTTATCTGACAGAATATCACCAGTGTAGGACCACCTTTGGGTGTGTTTATTTGGTGTTGTTTCTCCCGGACTGCACTAGGTGTTCCGTGCTCTGAACTTGGTTTTTCACACTTACGTTTGCACATGTATGTTATTTACTTTGTGTATAGATAGGTTTGTTTTTATTCGTACTTTTATTATTATTTCTTAGCTTCCGCACTGTGCACATGGTTACGTCACTTCCACGTGATGGCCAGCATGCCCTGATCTCAGTTGGGGTGTGTCATGCACGATGAAAAATTAGTTGCGCAAAGTCTAAAAAATATTTCCCGAGTCGCATTTTTGGTGCCTACCCAAATTTTAGAGTTTTGCACAATGAAGTGTTGGTCGCACAAAGTTTTAGTGACGAAATATTGGTCATGCAAAGTCTTAAAAAAAGTTCCCGTGTCCCATCTTTGGCTCCTATCCAAATTTAAGGATTATGCGCGACATAATTTTGGCTCGTCGTGCAAAATTTATAAAATAATTTTTATAAATAATAAAAAATAAAATTATTTTATTTTACAATTTAAAATATAAATAAATTAAAATAAATAAGGTGGGACCAAATGTGTATTTGTCGCACAAAGAAAATAAAAAAATAATTTAGTTTAACAATATAAAATATAAAAATAAATAAATAAAATAAGTAAATAACAGTTAGGCGACGTAATATTGATATTTGTCATGCAAATTTTTTAAAAAATAATAAAAACTTATGAAAACAACTATATTTTAAAATTTATAATATAAAATAAAATAAAAAAAAAATAAATTGGTTTGCGTGACGCATATATACAGCTACACTTATGTAAATAAACGAAAAATCACGATTTAACGGTTATTGACACACCCCGACCCAGAAAGTCCACTTGGACCCTAAATCGAGCTGTTCTGGCCGACACTTGGAAGGTGACGAAGCCATAAAATGTGATAGAGTGTAGAAAAATGTGAATAATTTGAACCTAAAATTTTTTAATACCAGAGTGCGTTGAGAGAGGGAGCGAATCCATTTCACCCACGATGTCAGAGCATAAGTAAGGTACAGGAGTGTGGGTAAGAATCATACCCTCAAAAATATCCATCAATACTAAGATTCGCCACAGATCCTTATCGATACAAACTCAGCAGCTAAAACCTGGAGGGCACCAAACAGAGAGTGTGAGTAATCAATAAAACCAAGCTTCCCAAAGTTATTACCTCTCTAAAAGTAATGCCCTGAATGTAAAACCCGTGTCGTTTTCCATAAGACAATACAACATATATACATATGTCCAAACCATACTCAGAAATGGCCAGAACCACGGTTTGCCATCAACTCCACCATGCAATAATAAGTAGGCCAAATGAACTTAATCAATACAAAATGATATATCAGTCGGAGTCATCTAATATGACATGTACAACTTATGCATATCTCATCGATCATGGCTAGCATATAAGTCGGAGTTACCTATAGTGACATGTACGACTTATTCATATCTCATCAATCATGGCTAGCATATAAGTCGGAGTCACCTATAGTGACCTGTACGACTTATTCATATCTTATCAATCATGGCTAGCATATAGCTCAATAAGTATACCTGCACACGAGTCGGAACCACCTAAAGTGGTCTGTAAGACAAGACTGGGTGTAAATAAATACGCTCAAGTGCTACAATCACGTGAAGACTATGCGAATAATCGCGGGTCACCTACGAGTCGGAACCACTTAAAATGGTCTGTACGACAGGACTGTGCACCTACCTTGGATCCAAGGTGAGCGTAAGGTGCGGGAGGTGAACATCACGTGAAGGACTGTGCCCTGGCCACGGGCGGGAGCACTAACACCGGGGTGCAGGTTTATGAGCTATATTATATCTCAACACAATCATACTCACTAACATCACTAATATCAACGTGTACTCACCTGAGGCTTACCTGGGCGTCCGCGGCGTCATATAGCACTTCAAAGCATTCACAATAGTCAGGTCCAGGTAAAAATCCATATGAATATGCCATGATGCAATCTAAACCCAAACATTTCATGATATTCCCAAAATATATATAATACGGCGTAACATGTACAATCAATAACACCCTACTCCCAAACTATTTACTTTTGAGGGTAATCATTAGTGATAAGCCCAATTAGACCCTAGTTACATTAACTATCATACTTACCTTTTCTTACTTCAATTTCTTGATTCTTCACGCATTGATTTATGATCAACATTTAATCACCAAATCATAAAGCTAAATCTCACAATTCCCACCAATGTCCCTCACATTGCTCAATTCACTAAACAAGGCTATTGTCTCAATTATTTAATCTCATTTATTATATGGCTGCATCTAATGTCTTGTTAGACTGCCTACGTACCCTAAACAGGGATCAAGCCATTCGTAGTTCGAAATGATTAATTGTAGGTAACAAGCATAGATCACTATAGAAGTGTTTGTGGAACTATCAATTATATGCCTATGAAAGAAAAAGGCCCACTCACCTGGAGTCCACGCTATGATTATCTTGCACGCACATCGAGACATCACAATCTATCGTCGCCTGTGACCAATTATCAAATCACGTCTCAAAGTTTTTACCGATAGAATACATAATTTACATAAAACATATCCTCAAGGACTTTCAAGAATAATTTGAGACCCATTGACCAAAAGTCAACTGTCGATCAAAGATCGACAGTAGGGTCTACAACCCTGTATAGCTCGATTTGGAAGATCCGCATATCAGATTTCCAATCTGCAACTCCCAACAATCCACAATATGTTTCTAGAATAACATATTAAAATTTCATTACGATCCAACGGTTGGATCTCCACCATTTGCCCAAAACCAAGTGGACGTGAACATTTATTTTACTAACTTACAAATTCAATTTGGGAAGATCCGTACATCAGATTCCCGATCCATAAATTCTTATGAACTTGAAATATTACGTATTATAATGTATCCAAGTTTGGTGACGATCCAACGGTCGGATCGCCAATTCACATTTTCATCAAGCAACATATCGTAACGAATTTAGGTTCCAAGGATCAACCTATGTCATTCAAATAACAAAACTGAATTCAAGACATTCGACATAGCCTAAAAATAGTATTGGCGGCCCACTAGCCACGCGCTGCCGCGGGTGGCGGTCGGCCGCCCTGACTCGCCCGAAAATCCAACTATTTCCAAAAATTCTCAAACTTCACCAAAATAAAGATCTCAGTGAGTGGAGAAACTTTCATACCTGCCACGAAGTCCAAAAGTGGACGGAAGATGGTCAATTTTTCCCACAAAGCCGGCGGGTGCCTAAAACTTCCCGACGTCGATTCGTCGTCTACGGTGGTCCAACGGGGTCAAGGTTGGTTGGGTTTTGCTCCTGGGATGATGGGCTACAAAGCCCAAGTGGTGACATCGGCCATCACTTTGCCGATTTGCCGGAAAATCGAAAAGGGTGGCCGGAGCACTATTGATTTTCGTCAACTTTCGTGGCCTCAAACCGCCACATACCATGATTAATCAAGGTGGTTCTTGGGTGGGTTTTGTAGAGGGGAATGAGAGCTTCAAGATGGTGGTGGTGGCATCAAAAAACTCCACCGGAGTTGGCCGGAATCGGCCTTGGAAAATGGGAACTTGTGGTGGGTGTGGGTGGACGGGAAAGCCACTTCACTTTTTTTTTCTTTTTTTTTTTCCCCTCATTTCTGATTTGGCTTCACCCCACAAAGTGGGGATTTAATTTAATTAACACTAAACCTTGAATAACCAATTTCGAACGTCTGTAACTATACCGTTATAATCCGGACTCGCAAACGGCTTTCGCCTATATGTTCGTACCAACGAGTACTGCGAGGATATGCTAAAAGAATAAGTCCCACATCTCTCAAGTCGATGGTCAACAGAAGTCAAAGTCCTTGTCTCTAGGGCAATTTCGTAAATTCACGCTTTTAAAATAAAATAAAAAACGTAAAATTTGGAACGGGTTGTCACAGTTATTTTAACTCTGATTTTGATGAATTTTTATAGTTACACTCCTTGACCCTATATGAATACAATGAATGAATTCGATCTTCAATTTAAAATATTTACACTAATGTATACCACAAAATCTTATGCTATACTTAATGAAAGTATAAATAAACTCTAAGTGTTAGTGAATCTACTGTTTTGATGGGATATGCTTCTACGAAACTAGTTTCAACAATCCAACCGTCAAATTTGTTTGGATATACTTCGAGATCATATACGCCAAAAATGGTAAAAAATAAACATTAGAGATCAAGGAATGGGACAAAACTTTTCGACGGTTATAAACGAAAAATCTTGATTTAACGGTTATTTCAACTCCGATTTTGATGATTTTTTACAGCTGCACTCCTTGACTCTATATGAATATAATGAATTAATTCGATCGTCAATTTAATATACATTTTTCTAACAAAAATCCGATCCAAACTACAATAATATATTTTTCTAACAAAAACTTGATCCAAAGTACAATAATATATTTTTCTAACAAAAACCTGATCCAAAGTACAATAATATATTTTTCTAACAAAAACCTGATTCGAACTACAATAATAAATTTAAAGCTACTTAATAAGTATATATACTGTTCAATTTCTTAAGTGTTATAGGTACAAAATAAAAAAATAAATAAATCGATTTAGACGACGAAATATTTGAATTACGTCGCGCAAAGATTTAAAAAAATAATTTTTTTATTTTTGTAAAGACTTTGCACGATAAACTTTAAAGTTTTGTTGTGCAAAGTGATTTTGCGAGAGAATGTGTTTTTTGTCACGCAAGACCTTGCACAACGAAGTTTATAATTTCGTCGCATAAGGTGACTTTGCACGATGATGTTGTTTCGCCACGCAAAATTTCGTCGCACAAAGTAACTTTGTGCGATGAAGTTTAGAGTTTTGTCGTGCAAAAGTGACTTTGGGCAACGATGTGTGTTTCCTCACGCAGGGTTTTTTTTTTACTAGTGTTGAATACTTGCATATTCATTCATATACTAGAATTAGAGAGTGTTGTAGTGTTTCACTGAGTCTATATGCATGGGACTATTCAATACACAATGGAAAGTATTCTTTTTCTATTTCCCTTTAAAGACAAATCAGTTGAAATGATATCATCAGTATTTGGCGTTAATATTGTTGCATCAAAACAATCTGAATTCTTTCGTTGAAATGAAAGAGAGTAAAATATCAGCAAAGACCTTTTCCTAGTTTCATTTAAGCACACAGCAAGTTAACTAGTTTCTCCAACTGAAACTAATTATCGTCTTAATTACTCAACAAAGGTAGCGCCTGCAGATATACAACATACTGTGACGACTCTTTCAATTGATGAAGTGTTCAAAAACTTGTGTTTACTGTTCGTGTTTAATTCGAAACATGCCCTTAAAACCTGGTCCCCACGGGAATCTGTTGGCTCTATTTTTTAACTCTATCCGGCAAAAATCATGCATGATTTCATGCAGAAGGTCAGGGCGGTTAACTTACACAGACTAATTCACAACAGCAACAATGAGTATTGCAAACATACAAAAACACTAGTAATTTAACCTATTTAGAACTGTTTGGTGTCCCCAGTTATGACTTGGCTTTGTTACGATATATTTAGATCAGAAATATTCTCGTAGTCATTAGGGTATCATGAAATACGTGGTCCCTCATATTTATATTTGATATCAAAGGCGAAGAACAGCTAAATGTGTTTTTAATGTTTTAATCTCAATTCTTCTTTTTAAATCCAATAATAAATGACCACAAGTCTTTGGTTACCTGAATGAAACTCATCTTTATTTAGATGTGTTTAACATATATATTTGGCAAACTACAATATGATCTTTGTTGTTCTTGTTTGGGAGCCCTTTGGTTTAAAAGAAGAATGAGACTTGGCAAATTCTTGGACTTAGTAAGAGCTCTCACTTCAGTTGTTAAGTGCTTTGTCTCTAAATTTATTCTTCAAATATATTAAATAATATGACTTCTTTGTGGTTTTTGGGGACCCAATTGGGTTATTGTAGCTCAAACTGCAATGCTTGACTCCTTCCATCAATTGACCCAAAGGACCCTACCTCATCATTTAAGGCACAAGCTTAATTAAGAGTTTAGCTCGATTGGGTCAGGTCAAACCAATAGCGAAATTTATGTTTGATCTTTTATTTGTGCCTGAAGATACTATTCATTATATAATGTTATGGATAATATCTGATTTCTTGGAAGTAAAGGATGTTTTTTTGTTTTTTTTACTGACAAACCACAGTTTTTTTTTAACACGATTTTTCTTTGATAAATCAGCATCAGTATATATTTTAGTCTTTAATTTGAAAGTAACAAAGAGTTATTCTTTAACCATAAGAAGCTAACAATGTTCCAATATTATAATTCTTTGGGTTGTGAGGAGGAGGGATTCAAGAAGCTGGTCGCGGAGCTTGACTCATCAACGCTGTTATGTATGTTGCGGGATGGGAGAGAGAAGTTGATGTGGTCATTGAGAGTATTATTGTTGATACTTTACAATTAACTTCACAGTTAGATTTATTTAAGCTTTGTATACTCATCGACGTTGTAATGGAGTTGTGCATTTAATGACTTCTTTTGTAAGTAACGCATTCTTTCGAGTGATTATTTAATATTCATGCGAAAGAGGTAAACAGTATTATAACAATCTAATCAAAATCTCTATCGTTTGTTAAAAAAATAAAGGGTTGTGATATCCACACATCCCATTTTACTTCTCACACATCTTTTTAATTTTTGGCCGTCGGATCGGATGAATTGAAGAAGATCAACGGACATAAATTATCAAGAGGTGTGTGGATAGCACACCCCAAAATAAAAGTTGGGTTGTGCAAACTGATGCCCCACAAGACAAAACTGATAAGAAAGTTCTGAAATTTAATGTTTTACTTGAAAATGTCTACTTGCGTGAAAATGTAGATCTAACATTAAATTTCAGAACTTTCTTATCAGTTTTGTTTTCCAATTGGCAATTAACTCAGACAAAGAAATATATTAAAGAGCTCCTGTCCCTATTGGACTTTATCAATTGGACTAGTCGAGGCAGACTCAGCACTCTCACAAATTAACTCAACTCAAAGGAAATGAGACATTTTTTTGTTCCCAAAAGCATCAGGTCTAATTTTTGTACTAAAATATTTGTTTTTAGTTAAAAATATAAAAGAAAAAGAAAAACAATGTTTCATACATCCCTACACCAAGAAATAGTTGATTATATTTATATTCTATTTTGCAATTCTACCATTAAAGATTATACGTGTTGGTGTAATGTTGGCTCAATACAAGTCAAGAACCTATGTGAAGAGAATCTCATATCAAAAAGTAAAACAATATAATTCAAGGTTTACTTCTAATTGCATTAAGGCTTTTTGTGATAAAATCACATGTACACTTGAAGTCTATCAATAGGGCTTCATATTAACCATGATATCAATTCTAAATGGCTAAATTGTGAACGATATGGATTCACAGTTGGATTTAGCAGTGGACACTTATGAAGCTCATGGCACCACAATACGTATCATGCAAAGCATATAAACTTTTAATTTGTACATCGAGACATACTAACTTCTAGGTTTTTTTATAAAATGATCATTGATATTGGCATGACTCATCACTTTGATCCGTGAGATTTAAAATCGATAGAAGTGGTCTCTGAGATTGTCCACCGTTAATAATTTTGGGCGTTTCATGAAAAACTTCATTAAATTGATATTTTTGTCAAATTAACCCTTGCACTTGAACAGTGATTTCTTCAATTTAACGGATATTTTTCACAAAAAAAAGAAAAAGAAATGATTGACGATGGACAATCTCAAAGGCTACTTTTTTTCGATTATAAATCTCAAGACCAAAGTGAGGAGTTATGACAATCTTAGGGACCATTTTGACTAAAAAAACCTAACTTTTATAAAGCTCCTGACACGGCTCATACTAAAAGTTAAGCATCGTCGAGATAAATCAAGAATTCATGTGCGAATTAAAAAAAAAAAAAATAGTACGTATGAAATGGATTGTTATATGTTCATTTTAACCTGCGTACGTATATGATACGATAATCAGTAGGCAATTTACAATCGTAAACGTATTTGAATTGAAGAAAAATAAAATATGTCTACTACTTCACAAAAGCAACAACAAAAATAATTTGTACCATGTTATTGTTTCTATCTCTCACAACAATGTGAAACCCACTGGGTCCAAGAGAATTTTGTACATAAAACAAGACAATATAATCATCAACGAGCCATTTTTTGATTTATCCGACACACTACATCAAATTTACATAAGGATAATGCTAGGGAGATGATCTAAAATTTTGTAGATTTGAAAGACAATGTAACAACAAACCATTTGATATATCTAATTTGTACCGCATTTATTAATCATTTTACATGGTTATTAAGAATAAACGATATCTATGTATGTTCGAATAATTTGTATTATAAAAGTGATGAGTAATGTAACGCGTAAAAGTGGTCTAAATAACAACACTTGTATACAATGGAGCTTCATGTAGACATTTTACTTGAGCGTAATTTTTGACTTTGTAAATGCGTTAGTAAAATTATTAAGCTAATCGCCCAGGGCCTTCTATATTTAATTTGGGCCAATCCTCATTGGGTTGGTTTCTAGTTGACCTTTGAATTAAGGGATCAGATCATGCATGACCTAAATGTGCATGCTAAACCCTAATTAATTAATCACCAAATGATGTTCAAAGCTTTTAGTTTTGAGTATAATAACATGATAAGCACATCGAATGCATTCTCAGTGTGAACAACAACTAAACTAATATCAATCAATGTAAAACCAAAACTTAACTCATTCAAAAGAGTTAGAAAGATACCAAAGAAGGTAGGTCAGAGTGGAAAGGGCTCTGGTCGCTTAAGCAAGTGATCTCAGTTTCAAGCCCTTGTGGATGTCGAAAACTTTCTTGGGAGAGGTCCCCACATATGCGCCTGACCATACCTCGAAGGATTAGTCCTGGGCTTTGCCTGGGGACACCTTGGGAAACCTAAAAAGAGTTAGAAAGGTGTAGATCAACTGCAACCTTGATAAAATATTGTATGTTGTGTCAATTATCAAAGCGACGGACGGGGCCAAATTTGGTAATTATCACTGGCACAATACGTTAGGTGCAGAGTTTTATTACAAAGGGCCTCAATATAGTTGGAGTGAGGTTAAGATATTTAAACTCTTCTTTTCTCAAAGATATGATCGATGTGGGATATTTCAACAGCTTGTGCCGCGCCTTACCTGGAATACCAGCGGTTTGGATTACGTAGAAAAAGTCTCTCTTTGCTTCTTCAATCCTCCTATTGATGACCTTGACAAGTGGAATGCCACAATTTCCTGGTCACTTCGTCTCTTATGTTAATGCATTGTGCAATATCATTCTACTGAGCTGGTTCTATCTACTGCCATGCATAATTCTTACCCAACTTTTAGCTACTCCCTAGTTTCATGCGAGCCAGCATCCGAGAAAATATAAAGCAACACCCTTGTTTTTGAGTCAACATCCTTCCTGGTTTGGGTAGGCCTTTAACAAGCTCAGCCATACTACTAGTACTTTTCAAGGCTAATATTCCTAATATTTGTATTTGTGTACAAGCAATATTGATTTATATGTAACTATTTTGTACACAAACATGCTTCACTGAAAATAGCCTAGATTCTTGTGGATTGCTCTAAAGCTCTACAGAAATATCATAGACTATTGGCATTCACTCCTAGTAAACTTCGATACTTTCCAAAAACTAGTTCTACTAAAACAAACTCAAACAATGATGGTAGTTAAATATTCAAGGGTTACTTTATTTACTGGGAGTTATTTGCTAAAAGGAGTTTTTCAATATGGAGAGTCTTCGATAATACAGTATACAAGACATATGCGAGTTGTGCTCTTTTGACTTTGGCCATGCTTTTATCCCATTGGGCAATGCTTTTATCCCATTGGGTTTCCCCTACAAAATTTAAGCAAGGCAACATTATGCGCGTCTAACACCTTATCAATGTTTAATAAAACATTGCGCTTGATTTTTTTCTAAGTAAGGTCTTATCGAGACAACTATCATTGATTAGTGGACATCGAAGGGGAGTGTTGTAAATACTATTAGTTATGTGGATGTCCACGTAGGGCCAGTGTGTAATATGTAATTAATTAGTACCATGTAAATCCTAAGCTTATAAAGAGGCACTCTAATGAAAAGGAAATGATACTCTGATTTTCTCCATCCAATCTCTCTTTCGTCTCTCTATTTTCTTTGGTTCTCTCTTCCTCTATATTATATTTCCAAACATGTTACTATTTGAATATGCAACGGTACAGTTGATAGCTTTCAAAATTAAAGGTGGTGACCTTCATTTCCATAAACCAAATGGAACCCACGAAAGGAGGCTATTATTTTGTGATACATATTCACAAACATATGCATCTTTTAAGTCAAGAAATGGCTCTTCACAACAAGTCACATATTTTGAGGAATGACTCTTCAATATTTATAAATAGGTTAGTCTTCTTGTACTGACCAAAAAAAAAAAGAAAAAGGTTAGTCCTCTTGTAGTTATGAATAGCTTGAATACTTGCATATTCATTCATATACTAGAATTAGAGTGTTGTAGTGTCTCATTGAGTCTATGGGAGTATTCAATACAATTGTAGTTTTTCGGAGCCTTCTGGTTTAGGGTGCTAATATTATTAGGCTGCGATCGTTGTATCCTAAAAGAGAAATGTTGATCGATCTTGACCATCGTAGTGAGGCGTAAAACTTGTCTTAGGAACAAAATGTTGAACATTGCGTTGACCAATTTCATGTTTTTATAACTCATATTCATTTGCATTTTAGGATTGTATTTGCTGAAGAGCTTACAAGTTTTTGGTATATAATTGTATAAATTATTTCTTGATTTCCTTTATGATTAAATATTGCAATTAGACCTTTTTTTTCCAACAATTTCATCACAATGGAAAGTATTCTTTTTCTATTTCCCTTTAAAGACAAATCAGTTGAAATGATATCATCAGTATTTGGCGTTAATATTGTTGGATCAAAACAATCTGAATTCTTTCGTTGAAATGAAAGAGAGTAAAATATCAGCAAATACCTTTTCCTAGTTTCATTTAAGCACACAACAAGTTAACTAGTTTCTCCAACTGAAACTAATTATCGTCTTAATTACTCAACAAAGGTAGCGCCTGCAGATATACAACATATTGTGACGACTCTTTCAATTGATGAAGTGTTCAAAAACTTGTGTTTACTTTTCGTGTTTAATTCGAAACACGCCCTTAAAACCTGGTCCCCACAGGAATCTGTTGGCTCTATTTTTTAACTCTATCCGGCAAAAATCATGCATGATTTCATGCAGAAGGTCAGGGCGGTTAACTTACACAAACTAATTCACAACAGCAACAATGAGTATTGCAAACATACAAAAACACTAGTAATTTAACCTATTTAGAACTGTTTGGTGTCCCCAGTTATGACTTGGCTTTGTTACGATATATTTAGATCAGAAATATTCTCTTAGTCATTAGGATACCATGAAATATGTGGTCACTCATATTTAGATTTGATATCAAAGACGAAGAACAGATAAATGTGTTTTTAATGTTTATATATATATATATATTTGGCAAACTACATTATGAACTATGTTGTTCTTGTTTGGGAACCCTTTGGTTTAAAAGAAGAATGAGACTTGGCAAATTCTTGGACTTAGTTAGAGCACCACTAGAAGAAAAAAGGTCATCCACGACGGTGGATGTCCGTTGTAGATCGAAATCCACCACGTACGCTCTACCTGTTAGTATTCTGGATGTGATAAAAAGTTTAAACTTTTACCACAGCCAAAGCACGTTGTCAATACAGACTTAGCCCATAATAGATTCGAATCTAACCCCACGCGCTAAAACCATTGTGGACCATTAATTAACCACGGCTAATGCCCATTATAAAAAGTTCTCCAAAAATTTAAAAAAAAAAAATCTACTTAATTAAAAACAATATATAAATTGACTATATATATATATATATATAAACCCACAAAATTGCAAATTTACTATATTACAATAAAATTTTAAATTATCACATGTTCAAAAAGAATTACAAGCATTACACTAAACTACAACAAAATCACCTATAAAACCAATGAGCTGTCCTAAGAAATATGAAACTATCTATCAATTATGAAATACGCCTCCATTTACAAGGAAATTGTCACTTAGAAGCCTTGAACACCTCCAAACAAATTCCTTTCAAATTTGCAGTTGCCCACCCATGTACACATTTCAAATTTGTAGTTTCCTGTTGATGTAATAGCTGACATTGGAGTTATGAACCCCCATCAATTAGAACCACCAACGACCTTTGAGATAAAACAAGAAAAAATATATATCTTAGAAAGCAAACTCATGTCTCAACTCAAGGACATGATATACAAAAAAATTTAATACATCAAGTCAATTCCCAAAAGGCAAGCAATCCATCATCTAAGTGATCTAAAAAATGTCCAAGTACCGATTATCCAAGGATATACTTAACTACTGAGACAGGCAGGGGATCAACAGGCAACAAATGCTGAACCCTGTGGATAAACTAAACCCCAGTCCAAACTTCTGATCCAAACACAATCCAAGATCCAAACTTTAAACAAAATTGAAACCCTAACAATATCAACCCTGAGATAATTTACAGAGCATATTGAAAACAAAGCATTTGTATCACTGAATTACTGATTAAGCTCCGAATCCGAACCAGGACCCAGACCTCAAGTTCCGCCACTAGATCGGTGGAGGTACAGCTTGCCGAACACATGAAGAGCCGTGATGAAGCCAATGAGGTAGAGGCTCATGACGACAACAGTCGGGGTACTAGCAGATTGACGAAGATCGTTAAGTAAAAACTCAGAGGGCTGAGAAGCTCACCATTATTACAGTTTTCTCAGAGAAAAAAATGAAAATCAGAAGTTAGAGAGAGAGAGAGAGAGAGAGAGAGAAAGGAATATTCCCAGATCAAGTACGAAAGGGAAGATAGATCAAGGGGTAAATGAGAGGAAAATGGTGAATAGGAAAATTTGTAGATGGCTAAGAACGGGTGGGGAGTTTTCATGTCGGCACTGGGAGGTGGGAGTCTGCCCAGAGAATAAAGAGGAAGCCACAAGAAATAGGACTTCAGAAGGATTTCACTTAAATTTTGGGAAGTTTGTAATCCCGCTTTCTGAATTTTTTTTAATAATGTGTGTAATTCTACCACACTTAATGCTCGTGGTAGATAAAAAAAAAAAAAAAACTAATGAAAAATGATTTGAAAACTTTGAGTTTTAACTATAAGAACAAAATAAAAGATAAAGTGAATAGTATCAGAATTGACTTTTTAGTGTAAAAATATAGTTTTCGTTAAAGTGAACAGTACAAGAGATTTTCGATAAAGTTTCCTAAAAAAATATCCAATGTGGTTACGAACAATATACCACATTGAAGGCCCGTGGTGGTTTAATATTTTTACAACGTGTTGACTAAGTCTGTGGTATTAGATTATTTTATCATAACAGGTCACTATTTATTCGTTGTAAAATATTATTATCCACAACGTGTTCACTAAGCCCGTGATGAATATTCACTTTTTATCACGCTCACATAAAGCCTGTGGTAGAAGTGTCGATCAGTTGTTAAGTGTTTTGTCTCTAAACTTATTCTTCAAATATATTAAATGATTTGACTTCTTGTGGTTTTTGGGGAAAGGGATCCTCTCCGGATCCTTTCTACCAAGTTCACCAAGGTTTACAAATCCGAACTTTTGAAATTTGATTCAACGGTTACAAATAAGGGTTCACTTTAAAAGTGATAATAACTTTAGCCGTTGGATCAAATTTTAAAAGCTCGAATTTATGACTTTGATAGATTTGGTGTAAGGGATCCGGAGAAAATCCCATTTCAGTTTTTGGGGACCCAATTGGATTATTATAGCTCAAATTGCAATGCTTGACTCCTTCCATCCATTGACCCAAAGGAACCTACCTCATCATTTAAGGCACAAGCTTAATTAAGAGTTTAGCTCGATTGGGTCAGGTGATCAAACCAACAGTGAAATTTATGTTCGATCTTTTGTTTGTACCTGAAGATACTATTCACCATATAATGTTATGGATAATATCTGATTTCTTGAATGTAAAGGATGTTTTTTTTCACTGACAAACCACAGTTTTTTTTTTTTTAACACGATTTTTCTTTGATAAATCACGTAAGTATATATTTTAGTCTTTAATTTGAAAGTAACAAAGAATTATTCTTTAACCATAAGAAGCTAACAATGTTCCAATATTATCGTGTTAATTCTTTGGGTTGTGAGGAGGAGGGATTCAAGAAGCTAATCGCAGAGTCTGACTCATCAACGTTGTTATGTATGTTGCGGGGTGGGAGAGAAGAGCTGATGTGGTCAGTGAGAGGGTATCATTGTTGATACTTTAGCTTCACAGTTGGAGTCATCTGAGCTTTGTATGCTCATCGACGTTGTAATGGAGCAGTGCATTTAATGATTTCTTTTGTAAGTAATGCATTTTTTTGAGTGATTATTCAATATTCATACGGAAGAGGTAAACAGTGTTATAACAATCTAACCAAAATCTCTATCGTTTGGAAAAAAATAAAAGTTGGGTTGTGCAAACTGATGCCCCACAAGACATTGAAAATGTAAGCCCTTCTTCCATACACTACTTGAAAGTGCCTAATTGCGTGAAATGTAGATCTAACATTAAATTTCAGAACTTTCTTTTTCTTATCAGCGCCTTTTTTTTTTTTTTTTTTTTTTTTTTTTTTTTTTTTTTTTTGAACCATTGGCAATTAACTCAGACAAAGAAATATATTAAAGGGCTCCTGTCCCTATTGGATTTTATCAATTAGACTCGTCCAGGCAGACTAAATGAGACCTTTTAATTTGGTTCCCAAAAGCATCAGGTCTTTGTATACTCGAATATTTGTTTTTAGTTAAAAATATAAAAGAAAAACAGAAACAATGTTTGATACATATCCCTAAACCAAGAAATAGTTGATAATATTTATCTTCTATTTTGCAGTTCTACCATTAAAGATTATACATGTTGGTGTAATGTTGGCTGAATACAAGTCTAGAACTTATGTGAAGAGAATCTCCTAATCAAAAAGTAAAACAATAATTCGAGGTTTACTTCTAATTGCACCAAGGTTTTTTGTGATAAAATCACATGTACACTTGAAGTCTATTAATATGGCTTGATATTAACCATGATATCGATTCTAAATGGCTAAATTGTGAACGATATGGATTCACAGTTGGACTTAGCAGTGGACACTTATGAAGCTCCTGGCACCGCAATATGTATCAAGCAAAGCATATAAACTCTTAATTTGTAGGTCGATAGATACTAACTTTTAGGTTTTTTAACCAAAATGACCATTCAGATTGGCATGACTCTTCA
Organism: Pyrus x bretschneideri; assembly: GCF_019419815.1. Taxonomy (NCBI): domain Eukaryota; kingdom Viridiplantae; phylum Streptophyta; class Magnoliopsida; order Rosales; family Rosaceae; genus Pyrus; species Pyrus x bretschneideri. The sequence continues at coordinate 2,473,960 of NW_025999657.1, forward strand.
CTTTGGTCTCTAAGATTTAAAATTGGTAGAAGTGGCAGCTGAGATTGTCCACCGTTAATAATTTTGGGTGTTTTGTGAAAAACTTCGTTAAATTGATATTTTTGTCAAATCAACCTTTGCACTTGAACTGGTGATTTCTTCAATTTAATGAAGATTTTTTTTACAAAAAAAAACCAAAATGATTGACGATGGACAATATCAAACACCACTTTTATCGATTTTAAATTTCAGGACCAAAGTGAGGAGTTATGACAATCTTTGAGATCATTTTGACTAAAACAACCTAACTTTTATAAAGCTCTTGACACGACTCATACTAAAAGTTAATCATCATCGTGACAAATCGAGAATTCACTTGCGAATTAAAAAAAATAATAGTACGTATGAAATGGGTTGTTATATTCATTTTAACTTGTGTACGTATATGATCCGATAATTAGTAGGCAATTTACAATCGTAAACGTATTTGAATTGAAGAAAAATAAAATATTTCTACTACTTCCCAAAAGCATCAACAAATATAATTTGTATATCGTTTTCTGGGTCAATGATACTTTTTTTGGGGTTTTTTTTTAACTTTAATCCTTCAAAAAGATTGAAATTTAAAATAAATCTAGTGTTAGATTACATATTAATTATAATTCCTTGAAGTGTCCTTAATTCAAAATAATTAATGTGCATTTTATTTAATGTCACCCATTAAATATATAAATTTATTAACATACAAATTTTAATTTATTTTTTGACCAAAAAAGAGTTTTCTAATTTATTAAATTTATTTAACATTCTTCAAACTTGAAAGATTCAATTAATGTACCTAAATGTTAGTACCGAAATGTATTATATTGATCTAATGTGTTTAAATGTTAGTACCAAAATGTATGTACCTAAATATATGCACTAAAATGTAATATATTAAATTAAATGTATGCACCGAAATGTTAGTACCTAAATGTATGCACTGAAATGTATTATAATGAATTTAATGTACCTCAATGAAGAAGACAATGTACATCGAAATATATTGTATAACAAAAATTAGTTTATCTAAATGTTTACAACAAAATATATTACGATAAATGAAATGAAAATTATAAATGAAATAAAATTAATATATTAAAAATCAGAAAGAAAAAGAGAAATAATTAAAAAAAATCAAAATATAATTAATAAATGAGCTTATTAATATATCAAGGGACTAAAATTATATTTTGATCGTACTCATGGTTTTAATCTAAAAGTCATCTTTGCCAAGGATTAAAATGAAGTTTTCTATTCTTTTTTTATAGTATATGAAGCAGAATTTGCATTGTTTCTAAAGAACGTAGAGAATGAGGTAGATGAAGAATGAACCTTGATTACTTAGACAAGACATGAAAAAGAACAAAATTTGATTACCATGTCCAGACGTTGCAACGGAAAATCAAAGAGAAATGTTTAGTTCACACATCCATTAGCAGAAATTAAGATTAAAATAATTTACTCTGTTAAATAAAGTCGCTAGCTAGCTTTACAGAAGCCGATGAATTATAATTCAAGCAATGAATAAAATAAGAAAATATTTAGTAGAATATTTGAAACAAATTGTTTCTGGAACAAAACGGGACAACGAGGGAAAGCAATTCCTTCGGGTTGGATTTTACTTTCTTGCACGTTAATGTCAAAGTTTCGTCTCCAAATTTTAAATTAATATTAAAGGTCTCCAATTAAAATACAGAGATTAGTGAATAATTAAGCCTGAAATGACCAAATCTAATGTTGATTAACTCGTGTCCTAACCTGCATGGATGACCTACGACCTTGTCTACATTTTGGTGATGATTCCACTGAGCGATTAAACTGACGATAATTATCATGTTCTTTTGCAAAGATGCACTTTTTGGAAGCATCCACGATATTAACCACTGCATAACCAATCTCAAATCCTCAAAATTAGCTACAATTGAGCATAAGACGACAAAATGATAAACATATACAACACTATTAGAAGAATTGGTTTGGGGTTGTTATTATTATTTTTTTTTTTTTTGGTAGGAGTTATGCAGGCATGAAAAAAAAAAAAAAAATGTTGGCAGTGGAGAGAGAGAGTCTCTGTGTGTGTTTAGAGAATCATGATTGGGTGACATGGCCGAGATTTAGGATATTAAAACAAACAGTTGTTTGTTCAAAATTACTTCAATGCCTACATTTCTTTCTTTTCTTACAAATTTTTTTCAGTTATATATCAAAGATTATAATTATAATTTCATTAGTTTTGGGTTGATAAAGTGAGTACTATTAATATGTGGTCTAGATGGTGCTAAATTACAAAATAACCAACACATATATCTGAAAACGAAAAATAATTGTTAACTTTGATACATTATATTTTTAACTGGATTGTGTTTATTTTCCTAGATAATCTTTTTCATGAGATATAAAAATATGTGGGATTGTTTCTACTACGTGTTACTACATGATAAGATGTGTTTGGAAAATGAAAATCATCATCGAGTATGCATGTATGTTTTGAACTGGTTCGGATAAAAAGAAAAATAATTCAAAAATTAGACTCACAGGCACACATCTTAACTAGAATTATTAAAACTCACAAGAAAAAGACAACGAGATCAGCCTAAGAGCACCCTATTGCTCCATCAATTACTTGAAATGAAAGAATGAAAGTGAGATGACGCATCCAACGGTGGATAGGACTAAATGGGCCCCACAGAAGAAAAGGTCATGGGATGCTTCGAGCCCTTCCTCATCGAACCTCAGCATGAAGGTCGTCTCCTTTTTGTCCACCCTCGGCCACTTGTATATAATATATATCCCCACGCCCTCCCCATCTTCCATTCCACTCCCAAATCTCCACTCTCTGCAAAATATTCAAAACCTCTCTCTCTCTCTCTCTCCTCCCTCCCTTTTTCTCTCTCTACAACTCTCTTAGAGCTCAGAGATTGATAGGAAAAATAGATACTTGCTAAAAAAATTGTTATCAATGGCTTTAGATCAGGTCTCGGCGCTCGAGCTCATCAAACACCATCTTCTCGGAGAGTTCTCGCCGGTGAAGAGCTGCGCCACCGAGCCCAGTGACCCCGGTTCCAGCTTCACCCAAAACCAGTGGAGTCCAGAGGACAATTCTGACCTCTCCAGGTCCCAATCCGAGTCGTTTTGCTCCAAATCATCTTCCACTTTCGACTCCTCCATCGAAATCTTCGATTACTTGGACTCCAGTGACATCTTCGAGTTTAACTCCGCCGGTTTCTTTGACTTCGAAGAAAAACCCCAAGCAATTGACCTCACAACTCCTAAATCCACAAATTTGAGTTCGCAAAACTCGTTCGAGTTCGATTCAAAGCCTCTAGTCAGCGACGATTACTTTGAATTTGAGCAAAAGCCTCAAATTCTGAAGCAAACGGATCCGAAACCCGCCAACTCGATCCGAAAGCCTGCGCTCACAATCTCGCTCCCGAATAAAACAGAGTGGATCCAGTTCGCGAGCTCGGACCAGGCGGCCGTGAAGCCGGCGACGGTTCAGAAAGCGAGTTCGAACGAAGAGAAGAAGAAGAACTACCGGGGAGTCCGACAAAGGCCGTGGGGCAAGTACGCGGCGGAGATCCGGGACCCGAACCGCAGAGGCTCCCGGGTCTGGCTGGGGACCTTCGACACGGCGATAGAGGCAGCAAGGGCATACGATCGAGCGGCGTTCAAGCTCCGCGGCGCCAAATCGATCCTCAACTTCCCGCTCGAAGCTGGTAAGGCCGAGCCGGTCGCGTCCGTGGAGAGAAAACGACGTCGTCAGGAACACAGAGAAGATGCGAAGGCGGTGGTGGCTGTAAAGAAGGAGAAGTTGACGGAAACTCCATTGACGCCGTCAAGTTGGATGGCGTTCTGGAAATCGTAGAAGGAGGACGTGAAAGGAGTTTTTAACGTGCCTCCATTGTCGCCGTTATATCCTCATCCAGCCGTGGGTTGTCCACAGCTTATGGTCGTATGAGGGATTTAACGTTGGTGTGTGATAAGAAATTAGAAGCTGGTTTTTTATTTTTATTTTTTTGAATTGACTAGGAAAAAAGAAAGTATATAATTGATGATATAGGTGCGTGAGATTTTCCGACAACGGAGACGGCAGTTGTTTGAATAAATCTTGATCTGGTGGGACAGTGGGTGTGATGATTGATTTGATATGTTCTTGTCACTTCTGTTTACTTGAATTTTATTGGGTTGAACATTTGAGCTTCTCGTAAATAATTTTATTTAAGGCTCCACTTTAAACAAATTTACGCATAATAACTTCCATCCAAAACTTTCTTATCAAAATACCATGAAAAGAAAAGTTAGCATGTTTGCTACTCTCTTTGAATCTAATTTATCTGTGAGTTACTTTTTTTTTTTGGTCAAATTTTATCTGTGAGTTACTTAACACCCAATGGTTTTTTAAACAAAAAATTGGATAAAAAAGGATATCAATTATTTCCATATTTCAGCGTTTCATTCATTTTTTTCAATAATATATACATGTCTTTTAGTATTACTGTCTCGTGGTATTCCTCTTCACTTGTAAGTGAGAGGCTGTAGGTTCGATTCTCACCAAAAATGAAGTTGAACCACATTATTATGACATCCTATTGTAAGGCTTTACCATTTCCACCACCCCTTGATGTAGATACTATTGTTTGTTAAATACACACACGCACATTTTTTTTTTCTTTCAAAAATTCGTAAAGAAAATCAAGTAAATACTTCTGAGGGTGATGTGGGCATGCCAATGTGCTACTGAGCTCGACCAAGCGAATACTTATGAGGGTGATGGTGGTATGATGGAATCTGCTTCTGACTTTTGACTCCTGCAATTCGCTACAAAGTTTTGGGTTTGTACACTGGGTTTAGCAGCATCAACTATATTAGTGAGAATGTAGGACACCAAGTTGGAATTAAACTGTAGGGACAGAGATACTCAAAGAAGATGAGCGTCTTTTGTGGTAAAAGTGGTTCGGCCATCAATATGCTAAACTTTGAATGTCACAAGGGAATAACCGATAATAGAACCCTCCACTTCATTGAGAAAACTAAGGAAGTGGTCTCGTTTTGCAAAAGAATCAAAGATTATTCGCTGGCAGAGACTTGGGATAGATGACTAGTCAAAAAAAAAAAAAAAAAAAACAAAGAGAACTTGTTGTTTAACCAAACTATCAAAACGCCTAAGCCAAGTTGATTTTGCAATTCTAGTGTTGTTTAACCAAATGTCAACTTCGTTGGTTGCCTCCGGAAAACTCTATTTAACCAAATTGAATATGTGATGGCTTGTTCGTGGAGCAATTATTATTCTTCTTGATGGTTGAGAGGGTTTGTGTAGAACGTTGATTTGTGTGGTGAGTTGAAGGTTCCTTTCTACGTTGCAAAACCTCATCATATTTATAGGGATGAATTTTTTGGTGGCCAAGTTTGCCTAGTAGTAGACTCCCACTAAGACTGTGGCTCTTCAGCAAGCACCTGGATATTCTTGACACTTATCTCATCAGACCTTTCTTATGCCAAAACTCTTTCTACCAAGTTTTGACCTCTTCGACCTGAACTAGGATTATGAACCCAATCTCCTTGTGTATTCTATTCATTCCTCATCTGAGTAGCCACATGCCTTGATCCGTAGAATAATTCAAATCTTGTTAAAATCCATCCTGATCCTTCAATAATCCCACATCCTTCAGGACTCAACCGAACCATCATTTAAATCTGACCCCTTAGCAATCCTAATCCACCAGGACTCCAGCAAATTGTTAACGTCTTACTACGAGGGTGAATACCAACTGGGCTAAATATTCACCATTGGACCAAGATTTGCATCTTTATTTCCTTTTATTCCTTCTCCACCCAAAATCCTAAATTTCATGCCTGAACGGTATTAATGGTGAGAAGTATATTCTTATATTTCATTTGATTTCTAAAAACGTGTACTTCAGTAAATCATCAAGAAATGTATGAAAAATGGAAATATTACTCCAACACTTTCTCTTCGACTACAAACAATTTTTTATTTTTTTTTCTAAGAAAAAGTCTCGTTGAAAATATTATTACATAATTGCTTTAAGAATTTAACATAATTACAGTCATCGTTATTTAAATGTCACACTTCTAACATTAATATATTAATAAAAACAAATATACGTGTTATAATTTGAATAAACTTGTAACACCACGTGACGATATTCTAATTGCACCAGAAGATTGCTCTCCAAAACTCTACCAAGTTGACCAACATTCGTTTTATTCAGTTATGGAATTTACAAGTAGAATGGTATAGTTGGAAGAAACTGAAACAACAATTTTTTTTTTTTATCAATATATATATATATATATATATATTTGATTTTTGAGGTAACTGATATTCTGTTTATGTAAATAGACTGTACTGTATTTATTTATTTATTTTTTTACAACTGATAAAATAATTTACTTTAACCTCATCTAAACTATAAGGAGAAAGATTAGAATACGTAACATCAGGTGCAAAGACAAATACTGTTAGATTAGTATTGTGCTTGATAGAGTAAACTACACTTACACCAATAAGATTTTCGCTTTCTATACGGGCCAACTAGATTTCCTCCATTTCCTCAAGGAATCTCAATGCTATATTACTGTGAAATTTTTTATTTTTAATAAGGAAAGGGATGAGTTGATTACACCTGATTACGCATAAGATATTAGTAAAATAATGTCATCTATAAGTACGTGTCAATGTTTAAATAGAACACTCTAGAATAGTCGTTTTCACGCAATGAAAATCTTAAGTTAATTAAGAATTTTAAGATAGATGCAAGTTGTAACTCCATTATTTTTTTTAATGCCATGCAAGAGTACTCTCTTTGTTATTTATTTACATTTTCGAAAGATAAATTTATTGAATCAAACTCATAAACAAATGCTTACATTAACGTATTGTATTTTGTAGGTCATCCATCCAAATACCAAACATACATATGAAATGAAACTTATACAAACTTCCCGAACATAATGCATAAGTTGACAACGATAGAAATTAATTTGATTTCTTCTTGTTTTGAATAGTAGAATATTCACTGACAATTTGACCAGATTCTTACAAAGAGATATCTAGAGTACATTAGGGTGGCCTCGTTGTCGAAAGAAAAAGAGTACCACCGCACCAATAAATTATATATTGATAGTATTTTTTAATTCTAAAAAGAAATCGTCAATTAAATTAAGAGATTCTTCAAATCATACCATTCTCTCGATCCAACAAGTCATAGCGTGCAAGCCAATGTGCAACTGCACAAGTAACATATCAGAACACCAAACCTCAATTCATGACTTTTAGAATTCTTGATGTTTTTAGTCCTTCCAATAATTAGCTTCATAATGTAATGTGAGGAATATGATTTTTTCCCTTCAAATCTTCTTCTCGTTTGATCTCTTCTTATTTATGTTAATATTATTTAATCACAACCTAATGAGAAGAAATTGCGTTTAGCCGTCCTTTTCCTATAATAACTACTTTCATGTGATGCTTCAACTACAAAAATTAAGAGCTCATGTGGCATGTCTATGAAGTCAATAAATCTATACAGGCCGCCACTCAATAGACTTGGAAATTGTCCTTATGTTTTTATGTTCTGGAAGAAAAAAAAGAAGACATACAAAGTCAAGAATTAATAATCATTTTCATATTAGAAAAGGCTTTTCGTAAGGTTTTGTGTTGTAATCTTTAATTTGGTAATTACCATCTTTACAATGCAGGTTTCGATATTAGTTAGAGAGGTTAGGATATTTAAACCCTCATTTTTTTAGAGATACGGCCGATGTGAGATATGTCACCATCGTCGAATTTCAGATCCCACATATATCACATTAATAGAAGATTCGTATCCATGACATATTCATAGTAATTTTTATCAGATCAACGTTATGAGAATTTCCGTTTAATTTTTATCAGACTTGAACATTACACTACTAGCTAGTTGTAATTCAAACTATTCATAATTATCTTGGCATGAGAGACGGTGATTAGTATTACTCAACGATTTACCTAAATGAATATTAAGGTTAAAAAAAGCGTTAAATGGTAGTTAGGTGATGGACAAAGGTCTAGCGCCCAGACATATAGGCGAGGCCAAGGCTTTTTTTTTTTTTTTCCCTATTAATTTTAATTAAATTATTATATAACATATAAATTAAATGTCTACTTATACTTTAAAAAAATATATACTTGTATTGAGTTACATAAATAGCAAAATAAGATGACATATAAATTACAGAGTACTTTAAAAAAATATATACTTGTATTCTACTTAGTACAATAATTTACGTGATACTCTAAATAAGAAAAAAAACTCTAGATCATAATAAGTATTTATTTTTTAGCTCCCCTGTTGACAAACTTGCATCCACATATATATAGTAATAATTATATTTTTTTTAGAATTGATACCACGTCTCTAATTTTACCGTAATAACTCATCAAAATAGAAACCTTGTTGTTGAAGCTAAAATATTTCTAGCTTAAAGCATGCATATTTGCAATCTCAACATAAAACAAGACGGTCTCATGCATGTAGCAACAAGCTAGAAATATTTTAGGTAATAACCTCCCTATAATTAGGAAATAACCTCCCTATAATAATAATTAATTTAATTCTAATATTATAAGTATCTAGAAGTTCTACTGTATTAGTTTTTCGGTTCATGTTTGACGTCGTATGCCAACAATTAATACATGTTCTTGGTCTACTATCTTTGTCCTGTTGTCACGCAAACCGTCACCACTGTGCTTCCAACACCTGGGAGGTTTACTTTTCCGTCAAATTTTGAAACAGTATATTAAGATAACATTCTGACCATTCAAACAATTACGCTCGTGGGTGTTACGGTTGACTTCAAACATACAGGTTTGATTGTTGGAAGTGTCACCGTGACACTTTTTGGCATGTGAGCCCGGCTTTGACTGCAAAAACGAAGTTCAAAGCTTAAGATAAATCCAATCATACAGAGCTTCATACGGTAACAAGACAGTGACGGTCTTCACGCAACAATTTATTCGCTAACTTCACTCTTACTATATTTGGACTGCAACTTTTCAACCAAAGCAGTTGGCCATGGATCATGGAGATGGAGTCGTCGTGTTGAATAATATAAGTGGTGATACTAGTACGTGGAGCTGTGACGCTGTACTCTCTTAATGCCAGCACCACTTGCACCAATCCACACTTGCGACGCCCGTTTCATTCACAAATTATGTGGTTTTTATTTAGTCTTATCTTTTGTTCACGTACAATACGTTGATATTTTATTGAGAGTAAATCTCACATAAGAGAATAAAAGAATATTGCAAAAATTTATAAGAATTTCGATACATTTTAAATAGATAACAGATTTTTCTAGTAACAAATCCGCTTAAATTAGTTTTGAATTCTGCTTAAAACCCTAACTTGCTCGCCCAACTTTTTTTTTTATTTTTTGAAACTTAGCCCTTTACCACAGCCAACCCCAAGATCAAAACAAAAGGCCAAAAATAATGTCTAGGGTAAATCGAGAAGTGAATCTTAGACCCGAGTATGAGTCCTGCTCCTTAAGCTTTTCATTTTTAGGACATGTGAGGACCAAATGTATATTAACCATAATATTATATTTGTTTATATCCAAGGTCTTAAAATGCTTGATAACTTTGACACACTCCGATCGGAGTCAAGGCATGTTGGCCGATACCTGAAGATGATGTAGCCAAAAGAAAAGTGAGGTGAAAATATGGGTAAATTTAAACCTAAACAAGAAGTTATTTAAGCTAATAAAGAGAGTGCGCAGTAGTGGGAAGAACCCATAATACATAATAAGTCAGAGCATAGATGGCAGTACGACATAAGTAGAGCAGTTGAATCTAGTTAAGATACTTATTACACAACCGGATAAACTCCAACATTTATTTAGGTAGATGTCAGAATCGCTAGAGATCCCTCGTATGCCACAGAAGATTCAGCTAACTAAGTTCTGGAGGGGCGAAAAACAGAAAGTGTGAGTGGGCAAAAACAAAGGTTTATGAAACACATTTATTTTCCGAACATACTAACACCTTATCGTAGAACAAGTATAGTTTCCAGAAAATCATACTACGTATAAGTATGTGTTGACCCTAAAAACTACCAAGCCTACGTGGCGCGCAGGTGATAGGAGCATATTCATGCGACTTAAATGGCTTGTTCTCGTACATTTACGTTATGTTTCTTTAGTTATTTTAGTTCTTTATGCTTCTTTTGTGTGTTTTCAGGTTCTAAGGGCTTAGGGAGCAAGAAAGTGCATTTTGAGGCTATTTGGAGCATTTTTGGGCATGGATTGGATAGCTTATCCATGGAGCCAAAAGGATGGACGAAATTGAAGGCCATTTATGCAATTTAGGACATACAACAAAGGGCCTAGCCCATTCTCTCTTATCCTCTCCCTTATAGCCATGCAAAGAACCATCCATTCCATAAAAAACAACCCTATTTTAAGCCCATTCTAAAACCTTGCCATGCATCACATGCATTCCCCTCATAACCTAGTTGTCATTCCACTTCATCAACACATGCATTCCTTTCATAAATCAGCCACATATTCACCCACATGCACTTTAATCATTCAAACATGCACTCCCATTAATTAAACCATTCAAACCAACACAAAAACACCAACATTCCCTCTTTGCCGTGCAAACACATGCATTTCCCTTGCCATTTTCAGCCATCACACTTCATCATTACACCACCAGTCATTCTTTAATCCACATCCATTCATCATCATTCACCCTAACTTCAATTCACATGCAAACAACACCCATTTCTGCACCAAAGAAGTCTATGTCGTGACCTTCCTAGCCATTTTCAGCTTTTCCCTTTACATTTCACATGCATTCCATACTTCTCCTAGCTGTTTTCCATCATTATTTCAGCCACCATTCACTCTTTAATCCACATGCATTCACACACACTTCACACAAACAACATTCACATGCAAACACAAGCTTTAAACAACAAACAAAACAGCCAACACATGCACCAAAACACCCATGCCGTGCACTTCACATTGAAATTCCAGCATCTTCACATGCAATTCCAGCTTTCACATGTTGTCCGAGCTGTTTTTCCATCATTCCTCCACACAAACACCTTAAACAAACAGCCACATACACCTCCACTCCTCCTATAAATACCCTTGCATTCCCATTACCTAAACACATCTCATTTTCATACACAAGATACCACAAACACATCCCCTTTGCCGCAAATCCCCTTCCATTTCTACACAATCTCTTCTCGGTTTCATTCCATCCACTCTCCCATTCGCAGAAACCATTCAACCTTAGCCGCTCCACCTTCCTTTACAACACACTTGGAGCACCACACCGAAGGCAACTCTTAAGGGATTTCGACATCAGTTTTGCTTCAAGGGTTCTTTCTCCTTAATTCTATGTTCATTCATGTTGTATATTTTTATATCAAACATTCTGTAAACATGAAGTGTAACTAATTTCTTTCTAGGGATTCGATGTAGCCTTGCAAGATTGCCATGTAGTTATTTCAGAATGCTCAGTTGATCCATCTATTTCTTGTTTCATTCTCTGATTTAATTGTGACTTTGTGTGTTGATTTTAATGTTTGATCACCATTTGATTTAACCACAGGTTGTTTAGCCAAGAGTAAAGCACACATCATGCATACTCTTGGTGGATATGTGAATGAATGAAGGGAATGCTTTGCAAACAACCTGCCGAGTGTTTCCTTTGGTTTTATGAAAGTTTCTTGTGCGTGTCATGTTCTTGATTAGGGACCAAAGTTGCACATCACACTTAGGTTCATGATTAGGAACATTTGATCAAGTCCACACATCATATGGTTGATCATATCTAAGTGAAACAAACCCAAGAAATAGGTAGATGGATGAGTATAATCTGACTTAACAAGCATGGACTTGGCTTAGCAATGGTGAAACCGAATCCCTAGCTTCATCTCCATTTGTGCTATCTCATTTTATTAATTGTTGATTCATTTATTTGTGTCTACTTCATTTTCTTGTGCTTTCAAGTTACAACAACAAATCTGCCTAAATTGATTAGTTTTATTTCTCTTATAGAGTTCTTGCAAAACAAGTAGTTGTATAGGTCCAATTAGTCCCTGTGGATTCGACACCCTTACTTGTGCCATTATACTAAACATATTCTAGCACGAAGAAGGAAAACATCAATCAGCAGGTCGAGTAACTAATAAGCTAACTACGTCATTCGGTTGAATGCGGGGCGTGCCAACTCGTCGACCGAGCTCGGCCGAAGAGTAAAATTTGTTGATATTGTGTTGAGCACGTTGCTGACTTATTTATCCTGTGATTGCTGCCGAGGAAGGAACAAATCTCGGCTTTTGGATTCTCGAGCCTGAAGACAAGGCTGCCAGTTCTGCGAAGTTCACAAATCGTCGGCGTCGAATTCGGTTACAGTGATTATATTCATGAGAGTATAAGCACGTCAAATCGACACCAGACTGTACGGACACAAGTATTTAAAGGTGATGTATGTCTTAATGGGGAATATGGTTCGGTCATCAGAATGCCGAACTCTGAAACTCACTTGTGAGTATCCAATCATAAAATCACTCGGCGTTCAATGCGCCGAATGTCATAACTCGTAACACTTTACTTCGCCGAGAAGGCTAATAAGATGACCTCTGTCAATAAGGATTCGAAAACCCTTCTCGACCAAGACTTGGATAAGTAGCCAGTCGGCCTCGACGCAGTGCTGTTTATCCAAACTGAAGGTGTTCGCCGGTTGCCTTCGCAGTGCTGTTTATCCAAACTGAAGATGTGTCGGCGGGAAAAAGAAAATAAAAAATCTCAAGATGTTTGAGAGATTTTGCGCAGGGCAATTGTATGTTGAATTGAAGGTCCTTTATTTGTTGCATGATGTCTTTATAGTACTGAATCCTTCTTGAGATTGAGTCAAAATCATATCTGGATTAGGACTTCTTGTTCCGTTCTAACTCTGCTTCGACCAATCCTACCCCCATTAGGACTTTGAACTCACCCCTTTTTGAGGCTTTATTCATTGTTGGTCGAGAATCCTAATTGCCCTAGGACTTCCTCAACCCCTTTGCTTATCCAAACTACTCCTTCTTGTGATAGGACTCGACCATCCTTGCTGAATGGCCCTTGATCACCATACAGCCCACAATATTTTTGAAACGGCTTTGGGCCGAGCATAAACCTACACTTGGCCCAACAATATTACTTTAGGCCCAAACAGTATGAAATCAAATGTAATTCATCAATAATTCAAGAAACACAACAAATCATATATCAAATGTAATTCATCAATAATTCAAGAAACACAACAAATCATAATATCTCAATCGTAGCATAAGAAAATCAGGTGTTCACCAATCTATGCTAACACATGAGTTCATGCAGAGAAATTCTGACATGAACATGACTGGGTGTAATCATAATATACGCTATAGTACAACAATCACGTCAAGATTGGCGTTAAGCGCATCACATACGAGCCCTAGTTGCCTATTGCAACATAAGATAGAACTATCACCTACAACGGATCCAAAGTGAGCGTGCGGTGTGAGGTGAACATACACATGAAGCTTGGCCCTAGCCCGAGGTGAGTACTACACCGGTGCAAGCATGCATAATGAGTAGATAAAATGTATATGAACATGCCATAACAATTTATAAATCTCAACAATATAATAGTACTTTTAAAATGAAATATAACATGGCATGATAAGCATAATATTAAATCCAAATGCATTTGTGGAAACCATAAAACTTTATATATAATATATAAACAAATGCCCACTTACTGATATGTAGTTGGATCGTAGCCTCCTAGCCTTACTTGACCTCGTACCTCCTTAGGGTAATTATCTTCTATATGTGAAACAACTATAGTAATTAATTAATTAAAATATACACGAAAAGGCTAGGAAAATCCCCCATAGTTTGCTCAAACGAAGGATTTAAATATACGAAAACATTCTACGCGATGTCACGGACCCATACATGTCGACCACGCGCTGCCAGCAATTGACCACACGCACAAGCTATGCGCCCTCATGCACTGGCAGAAATCCTAGAGAATATTCTGTTAACTGACGGAATACCTTAACAGCATGAGAATAATCCGTCAACTTTAACGGAATATTCTCCTTCTTCCTTAGTTCTCCGGTTGTCGTCGTTGCCTTCTGGTTCATTAGAATCTGGAAAATGTTTGCTGGATTTTTGTAAAAACTTTAAAACTTCATAACTTTCTCAATTCATAACCATTTTTGACGTTCTTTATATGGAAATGAAGCTTTGGAGGAGAAGAAAAAAGTTATACCTTTTGGGAGTCCAAATAGTGGACGGAGATGAACTAAAAATGGCTCAAAAGTCTCAATCTTAATTCTGACGTCACAAAACCGTGTATTTTCACGTTGGCTTGGCTTCAAACTTGGACTAAGGACCGTGGGAATTTGTTTAGTTGCTTCTAAATCTTCCAAAACCTTGTAACTCAAATGTAAAGTTGTCGGAGAAGTTTGATCCAAGTCGGAGCTTCGAGTTGAGAAGTCAAAAGTCGTTCGTTTTCGAATCGGCTTGTACAAATGGACTCGTGGTGATGAAAGGAGTACGATGGTGGTGGTTTGAACATCGATCTGTGATGTTTGATGATGGTGGTTTGTGTTGCAGAGAGAAAGAGAGGTGTGGAGTGAGAGTGACGAAGAAGAGAGAGAAATAGAGAATTTGATTGGATGAGAGAGATAGAGAGTATCTGATTGGGTAAGAAAAAGTAGGGAGAGGTGTGATTGGGTGATGGGGTAAAAAGGAAACCGGTTTTTAAAATGAGATGTGTCCAATAATTGGATAATTCTATAAGTAGAAAGAAAAATCTGCTTCAACCTATCTAAAATAGTGTCCACCAACACTCAATAATTCACACACATGTTTAAATTTTACTTGGTTTTAACGTACTTTAACTGAGCGTAATTTCTTTGTTACAAATCTAATTCGGGTCTAACTCGCGCTCACACATTTGTAATAATGAGTACTATTTAATTACAATAATAGGAAAAATAAATTAAATGCCGAACAACAAATGTACACGTCAGATTTCTACTTTGCCAAAAAGGGCATATCCGTCATTTTACACACTCAGGATGGAAATTACATGGAAAATTAAGGATGGGTCGTCACAACCTACTCCCCTTAAAAAAAATTCGTCCTCAAAATTTCAACACTACTAAGGATTATAGTTAAAGAACAAACGTGGATAAAGATCTCGTATGCAGTCTTCCGTTTCCTAGGTAGCTTCCTCTACTGAGTGGTTTCTCCATAAGACTTTCACCAGTGGAATGGTTTTGTTTCTGAGAACTTATTCTTTCTAATCAAGAATCATCACTAAAACCTTATCATAAGTCAAGTCTAAGTTAATCTCAAACGGCTGGGGCTGAATCACATGTGACGGATCAAAGACATATCTCCGTAGCATGGACACGTCGAATACATTATGCACCCTTGACAATTCTGGTGGTAAATCAAGTCAATAGGAAACTTCATCAACTCACTCTATAATTTGATATGGCCCGATAAAATGAGGACTTAGCTTTCCTTTCTTCTTGAAACGTACAATGACTTTCCATGGTGGCAATTTTAAAAATACCCAATCTCCAACCGTGTACACTCTGTTTGTCGAATGTCTGTTTGCTATACTCTTTTGTCGATCCTGTGTTGCCTTCATATTTTCTTTTATCACTTGAATATTCTGCGTCGTCTCGTCTACTATTTTAGGACCCACCAAAACTCTTTCGCGGACCTTGGACCAACACAAAAGTGTACGGCAAGGTTTCCCATACATTGCTTCGAATTGTGACATACCAATGCTGGAGTGGAAGCTGTTATTGTAGGTGAATTCTATCAATGGTAAGCGTTTGTGCCATTTGTCTCCAAACTAAAGGACTGAAGATCTCAGCATGTCTTCTAACATTTAAATAGTTTTCTTGGACTGTCCATCGGTCTGAGGATGATAGGCGATATTGTAGAGTAATTTCAACCTTAGGTTTCTTTCTTTCTACTTTAACCTGCTGACAGATATGACGACTCACGTTCTCAGCAATTTCTCTTTTCATTCCTGGCCAATAATAGGTCGGATGGTATTTTAGTACTCCTTGGATACATTGCATAAGCTAAAAGGTGTTCCTTGTCGAGAATTTCTTTCTTCAGTTCTTCCACCTTCGATATGTACATTCAATCACCTTGCATAAGCATACTGTCAGTTCTTCGTATTCTGAGGTCTTTTCTATTGATGTTCATCATTGCTTGTTTTGACTCCTGGGATTCTAAGTCATTCATCTGAGCCTCAAGAATATGGTCTAATGAGAGTGGTCTGACTTGAAAGTTGGCTAGTAGGGTTCCTCGGTGATTTATTCCCAAGACAGCTCTAGTAGATCTTAGGTTAGTTAGAAATGGAACACGACATGCATAAATAACATTGAGTCGACTGTGAGATTTTCTGCTGAGAGTATCTACTGTACTGTTCACACAATCTGGATAATTATTCAATAGTGCAGTCATAATCACTGATTAATTCCATCCACCCACGCTGCTGGACATTAAGTTCTTTCTAAGTAAAGATATACTTGAGGCTTTTGTGGTCAGTGAAGATTCGACATGTTTTCCCAAAGAGATAGTGTCGCCAAATTTTCAAAGCGAAAATAATAGCAGCCAACTCTAGGTCATGGGTAGAGTAGTTCATTTCATGGGGTTTTAATTGTCGTGAGGCATACGCGGTTACCTTTCCATGTTGCATGATAGGAGCATTTTTATGTGACTTAATTGGCTTGTTCTCATGCATTTATGTTGTTTTTCCTTAGTTAGTTTAGTGTTTAAAGTCATTTTCGTGCAATTTCAGGTTTTAGTGTCAAAGTATGCAAAAAGAAGCAATTTGGAGCATTCTAGAGCATTTTTGGGCCAAGATTGGATAGTGCAAGCATGGAGGCATGAGGATGGACGAATTTGAAGGCTTGAATTCAGTTAGGGAGCTGCAAGGGGGCCTAAAAACCTTATTTCTAGAAGGCTTTATCTATTCACACATGGTGCCTAATTTCTGTATTGGAAGAACAAGCCGTCCTAGCTTGTCACTAGCCGTCCTAGCTTGTCTCCTAGCCGTCCTAGCTTGTCTCCTAGCCGTCCTAGCTTGTCTCCTAGCCGTCCTAGCTTGTCACTAGCCGTCCTAGCTTGTCTCCTAGCCGTCCTAGCTTGTCTCCTAGCCGTCCTAGCTTGTCACTAGCCGTCCTAGCTTGTCTCCTAGCCGTCCTAGCTTGTCTCCTAGCTGTCCTAGCTTGTCTCCTAGCCATCCTAGCTTGTCACTAGCCGTCCTAGCTTGTCTCCTAGCCGTCCTACCTTGTCTCCTAGCCGTCCTACCTTGTCTCCTAGTCGTCCTAGCTTGTCACTAGCCGTCCTAGCTTGTCACTAGCCGTCCTAGCTTGTCTCCTAGCCGTCCTACCTTGTCTCCTAGCCTTCCTAGCTTGTCACTAGCCGTCCTACCTTGTCCAAGCTACACACATATATCCTTTAAGTGTTTCAAAACCTTTCCTAGCCCTATAAATAAGGGTTTGCAGCAAGGCACTAGGGGAATCACTCATTCACCCAATTTTCGTCCATTCATCTAGCCACACCACTCTCCACATCCTAAAATCCTAGAAACACAATTCCAACCAAACACTACACCTTGCCGTGCCTATCCTCCATCCAATTCCATAATCCCTGATCCTAAAACACATCCCAACCATCCCATCCACCTTTGTGCCGTAGCAAGGAGAAAGAAGGAAGGACTCTTGGATGCTCAAGCTTCGTCGTTGGTGCATTCTAGGTGTAATTCGTTTTATGATTTCAATGTTTAATTTATTTTCCTTTCATTTTGCTATGAACATGAGTGGCTAAACCCCTATTGGTTAGGGGTGATTTCGAAGCCATAACTATGTGTGCAAGTTGATTTGATAAATTCCAGTTATGAGTTCTTGAATCGTGAATGCAATTGGCTTAACTGTGCGAGTAATAACGTATTTGTGTTTGTTAATTAGGGGTCGACACTTAATTGGCTTGCATGAATATGATGCTAGAATATAAGTTTGTTTCACATAATTGTCACACACTTATATGCACAAGTAGTGAAGATTGCTAGTCACAATCGCGTTAAGTTCAATTCCTAGCATAAGTGTCATGATGTCATAGTCACAAGTGCTTTGTTAATGCTTATAGTTTTCATTGAACGTAATGATCTTTGATTGTATCTTTATTATGATGTCATGTAAGGAACTTTTGAAGAATGCTTTGGGTTGTCGTATGATGTCATCCAATTCAATAACACAAGGAAAACTTGAGAATTAACTAGTGATGTCACGGTTAATTTGGGGCATTGTCATTCATAATTCTATGAAGGAATAACTGGAAATCGAGTCATTTGCATACTTGTCATGTGTGGAGAAAGAACCCCTAACTAGTCCATCATCCATTAAAAACCCCAAAAACGTTTCAAGATCAGTTTTACTTTGCAATCTGTTTTCTCAACTTTAATTTCGTCCAAATCAAATCCCCCTTTACTTTGAAGTCTCAATTTAGTTAGAAATTGTTTTGGTTCATGTTTTTAAGTGTTTTGAGTCATGTTTTCAACCAATTTCGTCCAAGTTAGTGTAGGTGCTCAAAACTGCCCAGAAAGTGGTTTTTAGGCAGTTTTGAGTCTTCTAGTTGCTGTTTTGAGTTTTTGTTTTGTTTTAGTGTTTTAACTTTGGTTTTTCATTCTTTGAGTCCAAATTAGTGTTTTTAACTTTGTTTTGGACTTCTTAGGTCAGTTTTCAAGAGTTTAGCAATCCCTCCTAATCCCCGGTTTTGAACGATCCCTACTTACATACTTTGCTACAATTGTCAGAAGAGGGTTTAATTTGTGTGCTTAATATATTTTGCATCATTGCATCAACATACATCCCAAACCATTCAGAAAGGCGTCACTATAGATATCAAAATTCCCACTGTCATGGGAAGTGCTAGAACAAGTGCATGAGCAAGACAATACTTTAACTGCTGGAAACTTCACTCACAATTATCATTCTATTCGAATTTGACTCATTTCTTGGTCAACCTTGTCAGAGGCAGTGTTACAGCTGAGAAATCTTTCACAGAGTATCGATAATAGTCGGCAAGACTAAGAAAACTCTGTACTTCAATGACAGTCTGAGGTTGCTCCCAATTTTCCACTGCAGCTACTTTTTAAGGATCTAAGAGAATACACTAAGCTGATATCATGTGTCCCAAGATAGACACCTGATCTAGCCAGAACTGGCATTTACTGAATTTAGCGTATAGTTGATTCTCCATTAGCTTCTTTAAAACCCAACATAAATGTCTAGCATGGTCAGGCTCGCTCTTGGAATACATCAGAATATCATCGATGAAGACAATTACAAACTTATTGAGATACGGGTGGAATGCCTAATTCATCATGTTCATAAAAGCTGTTGGACCATTTGTTCACTTGAATGGTATCACAATAAACTCATAATGACCATATTTAGTTTGAAAGGCTATTTTTGAAACATCATCACTTCTAATTTTTAACTGATAATAATTGGACCTTAGATCAATTTTTGAGAAAACGTAAGCACCATGGAGTTGGTCAAAAAGATCCTTGATACAAGGTAACAGATAACGGTTTTTAATTGTCACCCAATACAGCTTTCTGTAATAGATATATAGCCTTAACATTTCGTCATTCTTCTTCACAAACAAAACTGGAGCTCCCCAAAGGGAAGTGCTGGGCTGAATAAATCCCTTACAACAAGTTCTTGCAACTGGGTTTTTAATTCTCTCAACTCTGCAAGAGCCATACGATAAGGTGCTAGAGAAATAAGGTCAACACCTAGAAGTAGGTCGATGGTGAACTCCACTTCATGATCTGGTGGTAAGCCAGGAAGGTCGTTTGGAAAAACATCAGAAAAATGATTAACTACTTGTACATGAATATCTTTAGTCATCACTACGTGAGCTAAGTAGGCTTGCCAACATTCGCTTTGCCCTTATGGCAAAGATTACTCTGTGTTTCAGAACACTATGTTCACCGACAAAGGTTACAGTAGGCATGCCTAGTTGATGGAAAACAACAAATTTCTGATGACAATTCAACATGGGATAATTGAAAGCTAACCAATCCATGCCTAAGATTACATCGAAGTTAACAATATCCAAAGGGACGAGATTGGCCGGCATTACTTCATTCTTGATAAGGACGGGACATCCTTGATATTCCTAACTAACATAACAGATTTCACATATAGGCATTGAAAACTCCAAATCATAACCGAGGGGAGCGGGGTGAGGTTGAGTCTTTTGAGTAAACGTATAGGAAATAATCGAGTGAGTAGCACCTGAGTCAATTAATATTCTAGCAGAATGGCTTAGAACATTCAACGTACCTATGATTAAGTCAGGATTATTCTAAGCATCCTATATGGTGATGTTGTTGACGTGACCTTGCACTTGTTGTTTGCCTCCACAACCTTTGCTTGCCTGATTTTGATTGCCACGTCCCTGATTACCTCATCCTTGATTGTTTGATTTGTCTGCCTACCCGAGCCGTCGCTACTAGAAACTACATCAGGACTTTGATATTGTCCTCGAGTATACCACTGTGCTCCGCTACCCTGATATGGTATATAACCTCCCTAGTATTGCTGATAGCCTCATTGATAATGTGGAACGTCAGCTGTGTACTGGTACGCTCTTCCCGGATACTGAGATATGTTGCCCTGATAGTCGAAAACACCTTCATAACCGGTCAACAGGTAGGCACTAGGTCCCATAAGTAAATTTTGTTGTGGAGAGATTGCCACTAGTAGTGCAGGAAGATTCTTCTTATTCTGAGGACATTGATTAGACATGTGTTCCTTTTGGCTACTTATGTAAAATCCTTTATTTTCCCTCTTACATTCACCATAGTGACGATTAATGCACCTATGACAGAACTGAGCACCAGAATTGTTGGAACTTCCTTGATTCTGAAAACATGAATTTCCAGTACATTTGCCACCTTTTTGAGGTGTATTGGAACTTGAACCCCTGCTAGATGATCTGGAATTGTTACCACTTCTCTTGAAATATTGAGTCTTTCGGGGACTAAAGGATGATTGCCCCCTGTTGTCTTCCTCTGAGTATTTCTATCTTCCTCTCCATCATCGTCATTGGGGCCATTTTCAGAATCTTCAACACGAAGTAAAACCTCAAAAAATTCTTGATAGGTAGTGCATGGAGTAGACGTCGCCAAATAATGAAGTCGCTTACGAGTCCCTTTCTTAAACTGACAAAACATTTCTTTCGATTTTTCAGCAATAGTAGGACAATAGTGAGATAAATAAGAGAATTTTCGGTGATACTTTGTTGCTAACATTTTACCCTATTTCAATTCTGTGAACTCATCTCCTTTTCGATCACTGCATTAAGAAGTTGTGAATCTGGCATCAAATAAGTGCTTAAATACATCCCAGCTTCCGACATCCTGTGCAAACATCGGGCGTGACTCGTGAGTCCACCATGACTTTGCTCCTCCTTGGAAAAACCACGTCGCTGTTTCGACCCATCATTCAGCTAGAAAATTTCCCTATCACTGCATAGCGTGAAAAGTCTTTTCAACATGCTGAAACTAAGCCTCGGCTACTTTAGGTCCCTCGTTGCCAAAGAACTTATTTATTTGAAGATGAGATGCGATCTCTAAGTTAGTTCTTTGGGAATGATGAATTGTTGTCTGAATAACGGTGGCGATAACCTCACCGAATTGCCCAAAATCAGGAAAGTTTGTCTCAAGCGGGAAAGGTTGCGCTCTATAAGGTGGCATGATTATGACGTACAATATAAAAAAAGTATTAGGACTTATAACACATATGATGAATGCAGTACTGCCAAACCTATGCTTTGATACTAAATTGACACACCCCGACCGGAGTCGAGGCATGCTGGCTGACACCCAAATGTGACGTAGCCAAAAGGAAAGTGAGGTGGAAATATGGGTAAATTTAAACTGAAACAAGAGGTTATTTAAGCTAATAAAGAGAGTGCACAGTAGTGGGAAAAACCCTATAATACATAAGTAGTTAGAGCATAGATGACAATACGACATAAGTAGAGCAATTGAATCTAGCTAAGATACTTATTATATTTATTTGGGTATATGTCAGAATTGCCAGAGATCCCTCATATACTACAGAAGATTCAGCTAACTAAGTCCTAGAAGGGTGAAAAACAGAAAGTGTGAGTGGGCAAAAACAAAGGTTTAGGAAACACATTTATTTTCCGAACATACTAACCCCTCGCCGTAAAACTAGCTTCTAGAAAATTATACTACGTATAAGTATGAAATCAAATGTAATTCATCAATATTTCAAGAAACACAACAAATCATAATATCTCAACCGTAGCATATGAAAATCAGGTGCTCATCAATCTAGCTAACATACGAATCGTGCAAAGAAATTCTGACATGAACAGGACTAGGTGTAATCATAATATACGCTCTAGTACTATAATCACGTGAAGGCTGGTGCTAAACACATCACATACGAGCCTAGTTGCCTATCGCAACCTAGGACAGGACTGGCACCTACAAAGTGAGTGTGCGGTATGATCTGAACATACACGTGAAGCCTGCCTTGGCCCGAGGCGAGTACTACATCGGTGCAAGCATGCATGATGAGTAGATAAAATGTATATGAACATGCCATGACGATTTATAAATCTCAACAATATAATAGTACTTTTAAAATGAAATAAAACATGGCATGATAAGCATAATATTAAATCCAAATGCATTTGTGGAAACCATAAAACTTTATACATAATATATGTAAAAACAAATGCCCATTCACTAATATGTAGTCGAATTGTAGCCTCCTAGCCTTGCTTGACCTTGTACCTCCTCAGGATAATTCTATCCTATATGTGAAACAACTATAGTAATTAATTAATTAAAACATACATGAAAAGGCTAGAAAAATCCACCATAGTTTACTCAAACGGAGGGTTTTAATATACGAAAACATTCTACGCGACGCCACGGACCTGTACAAGTCGACCATGCACACCCATGAAGTGACACGCGTAGGCCACGCACTAGGAGAAACTCTAAACTATAATGGAATACCTTAACAGCGTGAATAACATCATGCAAATATTCCATCAACTTTAACGGAATATTCTCCTTTTTCCTCAGCTCTCTAGTTGCCGTAGCCACTGTCGTCTTGTTCCCTGGAATCTAGAAAATGTTTGCTGAATTTTTGCAAAACTTTAAAACTTCATAACTTTCTCATTTCTTAACCATTTTCGACGTTCTTTATATGGAAATGAAGCTTGGGCGGAGAAGAACAAAGTTTTACCTTTTGGGAGTCCAAAAAGTGGATAGAGATGGACTGAAAATGGCTTGAAAGTCTTGGCCTTAATTCTGATGCGTCAAAACTGTGTTTTTTCACGTTGGCTTGGCTTCAAACTTGGACTAGGGACCTCGGAAAGTTGTTTAGTTGCTTATAAATCTTCCAAAACCTTGTAACTCAGATGGAAAGTCGCTGGAGAAGTTCGATCTAAGTCGAAGCTCCGAGTTGGGAAGTCAAAACTCGCTCGTTTTCGAATCGGCTCATGTGGATGGAATCGTGGTGATCAGAGGAGTACGATGGAGTTGGTTTGAATATCGATTTGTGATGTTTGATGATGATGGTTTGTGTTGCAGAGAGAAAGAGAGGTGTGAAGCGAGAGTGACTAAGAAGAGAGAGAGAGAGAGAGAGAGAGAGAGAGAGAGAGAGAGAGAATTTGATTGGATGAAAGAAAGTATCTGATTGGGTGAGAAAAAGTAGGGATAGGTGTGATTAGGTGATGGGGTAAAAAGGAAACCAGTTTTTAAAATGAGATGTGTCCAATAATTGGACAATTCTAGAAGTAGAAAGAAAAATCTGCTTCAACCTATCTAAAATAGTGTCCACTGACACTCAATAATTTGCACACATATGTACAATTTTAACCTTTGTTAACATACTTGAACTAAGCGTAATTTCTTTGTTACAAATCCGATTTGGGTCTAACTCGCACTTACTCGTTCATAATAACGAGTACTATTTTATTATGATAATAGGAAAAATAGATTAAATGCCAAACAACAAACGTCCATGTCGGATTTTCACTTTGCCAAAAAGGGCATATCCGTCCTTTTACACACTCGAGGGAAATTACATGGAAAATTAGGGACGGGTTGTCACAATTTAATTAAGTAAGAAAAGAAAATGAGTTTTCTAATTGGTCATGGATTTTAAGTTGATTTTGCTTTAAGTTGTCAAATATTTTAAGCATTTGAATTTAAATTAATTTAATTTTGTGACTAATATGCATTTGATCATCACAAATCCTAAAAATGAAGACCTTGGAAAAGCAAGACTGCCTCGAGTATTGATCAAATGGTAAAAGTGCCTAACTGTTCGAAGTAATCTTCTACCTATAAACCCTAAACTGAAAAATGAAAAAATGATACAGATATACATGGTAGAGGCGTTGAGTGCATGAGGAATTATGTAGCATCAGATAATTAAATTCTTTGTATAATGTAGTTATTTTTTATAATTAAAAGTAGGCAGACATCATGGTTTTTGTATAATTAATTTAGTTTAGTCACACTGGCAATCAAGACAGATATTTAATATAAATAATTTTGAATTTTCCAATTCCAATCTTTCAGCGGCTGACTGGTATACGTACCATCTGCGGCACTGGTCTGGGATATGAAGATATCAAGGCTTGATTTAGGCTAATACTTTAAGCCATTTGAGGTCGTAAGGAAGATGAATATTAGACCTGACATTTTTTTACATGATTCGTTAATAAGACATGAAAACAATACAAAAATAACGGATTTTAGAATAGCGCACAATAACTAATCCCCATTAAGAACCTATTAATAATGGGCCTTAACAGGTTTACACATGGGTAACCCATTTCGACCCATTAAGAAACAATTTATTTTGATAAATTTTAAAGTTAAACCGCTAAAAAGCTTACTATAAAATACAACAGTCATAGTATCTATATTGTATATTAAATATCTATTTAAGTATAAATAAAAATTCATAATGGCATCCTCCATGTGTAGACAATAGTTACATCATCGTTTAGATTTTTAAAACCCTCCATACTCTCATGAACTTTGCTGCCAAGTAAACTAAGTCTAGGGCTTTCCCAAGGTGCATACTAGGTTCAATTAGGGAGCTTATTCCATTGATTATAGAGGAAAGGTTTGGAATGCAGCTTTTGAGAGGCCAATTTATTTTGATGCAAATGATGTGCCTGGGTTTGCTTTGGAGCTTGGAACGACTTTTCTGTTTGTTTGCTTTCAAAATGGATACGATGATCATTTTTCTTTGCAATTGAGGTTGTTGATAATGCATTCCCACTTTCCTCATTTCCTCATTTTTCTTTGCAATTAATACCTTCCCACTTTCCTCATTTTCTTGTTAATTAGTTGGCCAATGCAACCGGCTTTTCTAAATTCCATATTTAAAAAAATATCAAGTTTTTTTTTTTAAAAAAAAAAAAAAAAAAAAAAAAAAAAGAACAGAACCAAACAAAACCCAACCGAAAACCAATCGAACCGAAAAAACCAAAAGAAAACCAAATTGAGCCGAACCAAACCAAAATTTCGGTTCGGTTTTGATTATGGTAAAAAACCGATTTGAATGAAACCCAATCTACCCCTAATAACACATACTAACCTTAACGGATTGTCAATGACTAATTGGCAATCCTATGGGTATGAATGTTTTAGGAACGAACATAAGAGAAATGTCTCGTTAATCTAACTTACTTAGATCATTTCTCTCTTAGGTTGAATACATTCTTTGAATTTCCGTATTACTTAAACACATGATAAAATAATTAGTGATTAACAATAAGTTTTGCCCTTCATTAAACGAATAAGAGTTTAACATAATGAGCATTCCAAAAACTATTACATCAAATGAGTGGCTTTATGAGCATACTTCCAACATCTTCGACCTTATGGTTGACTGACTTCACCCTATTAACTGAATCATCCGTCGGTAAATATTTCTTAACCGACGAAAGTGCATCCGTTGCGTCTAGTTTGGTAGACAAGTCATAATTTCTGGTAGTGGAATGAACATATATGTTTATAAAAGTTATTTATATTACATAAGTTGACTAGGCCAGCCTTACAAAATAGAGATTGCCAACCAATTATTGAGAGTTCAATTTGTCAAGGACCCCGTGAAGTAGACTCATACAAGAAAGTAACAACTAGTTCATGTATTAATTAGGAATTCAATAATTAATATCTATTTAAAGATCATTTCTAGAATAAAAATTGTTCCAAACAAAGATTGTTTAATCATTGAAATGTGGTTTTTCATTGAATGTTTCTCTGCATCAGCACCGCTCTTAACCGTCTCTACCGGTTTGAGAGTCGTTGGCATGCCTTCTCGACGTTTATCATTGTCCCTTTTCCTTTATTTCCTTCATGCTCCCACCCTTTTTCTTTTAGTTTTACCTTTATGCCCAAATCTTGTAAAATCCAACCCCCTCCAAGCCACAATTTTACATTCCCTTTCCATTCTCCTTCCACACAACTCCCTTGACGACCCTTAGATTTCCCCTCCCTAACCATAACTTAGTCCCTCAAGTTTCAAGCCTGATTTTGGATCTAAATCGACAACCCACGCTCCCCTGCTTCACCGGAATGCTGAAAGTTTTGGGCCAAGAGCTCTACGACTTTCGTCGTAGGAATTTTGATGGTTTAGGGAAAAATAATACTTAAGCACATTTATATGCTTATCAATAGGCACTAGTTATTCTTATTCCATTTTTTGTCGCACTCTTTACTTTTTTCTACATGATTTTTCTCTCTAAACTAATGTGCTTCTATTGATCCTAAAACTTACAAAGCCAGTTGAAAATAAATGGATGAACAAAAGAAATATGGGAATTATTTTGTTAATGAAAAAACATTAAAAGAAATTATCGAGACTACTATGAACTCATGGCTACATCTTGACTAACTTATTCTCTACTGTATAACAAGCATACTATTTATATAAACTAAACCCTAATCTCTAAACGAAAACCTATTTCTAACGGACTAGGCCGAAATTGTAAACTTATTATTTTCCAACACCCGACGTTAAACTCATGACGGTAAACAACATGAGTTTGCCAACAAGAAGATGTGGATTCAGGCTTCATTAATTCAATATACAGGCAGGCTCCGCTTTGCAGACAAACAAACATGCATGCAATTTTCAGATCGCAGATAAAGGTAGATTTTCAGTGGTAGGGCAGATCTATTTTCAAATGCCAGATGACTGATACATTCCGGTAGACAAATTCAGATTCCAGCAGATAGATGTTGGAGTATAAACCTTGTCACTAAACGGACAACTTCAATTATCACCAGGTCAATGTCACTCGAGTAATCACCGGTTTAAACACTCAAGTGTTCATTGTAATGGAAAATTTCCTAGCACCATGTGGGTGCCAAGAACAAAGGCCTCATAAAAAACCAAGAGCAATGGGCCTTTTTTTTTTTTTTTTTTTTTCATTTTATTTTAATTTCCTCGTTCTTTTCTCGATTGCAGCACAGTTGTAGTGGTTTGATGTGGGTCGTTGCAGTGGTTTAGGTAGAGTACTCAGTAGTTGGCTTTGTCAACAAACGAAGCCAGGTAGCGAGGGCAGCAAATTTAGCCAAACAACGGCGGGTGGTTCACCCAGATTCTGAAAGATGAAAGGTGTTGTAGCAACAGGAGGCAAGCGAGTCGATGGTCAACGAGTTTCTGGGTTTTTAGCAGCAGAAGAGGGCAATTTTTGGAGTTTACCAGCAACGGTAGTCAGCGGAACAACGAGTTTAGTCGGATTTGGTGGTTCCAGGCGACATCGTGGTGGTGATCTTACGTGAAAATGATAGTGGGTGTGTAGAATTTATCAGAAACACATGCCATAGGTCAACTTCCAACAACATTGATATTGTCCCTAACTTAGTAATTATCACCTGCACAATCCGTCAAGTGTAGGGTTATATTACAAAAGGTTTCGGTATCAGTTAGAGTGGCATTACGATATTTAAGCTCTTCCTTTCTCAGTGATAGGACCAATGTAGGATTTCAACACGCCATCTCACGTGGGATCTAATTAGTTAGTCACACGTGGAAGATCCACACATCAACAACCACGTGGAGTCAATGGGACTCACCCAACACACGGGGCCAAAGGACACACTATCATCGCGCAAGGTCAAGGGAACCCACCCATCACGTGGCAATACAGGCTGGCTCTTTAGCTCTGATACCATGTAGAATTATCAGAGAGACAGGTCAAAGGACCCCACTTCCAATAACCTGATATTGTCCCAACTTGGTAACTATCACTTGCATCATTTGTCAGGTGTGGAGTTTTATTATAAAAGATCTCGGTATTAGTTGGAGTGAGATTAGGATATTTAAACTCTTCATTTCTCAGAGATAAGACCGATGTAGGATTTCAAAAAGGTGTGGTCTAGGCAAATGTGAGTGCAAACTAGTTTGATTCAAGAAAAAAGGTTGCATGCAATGGGTGCTAGGCTTTTAGGCAAGAATCGATGTGGTGGGTCAAGGTGCAGACTTTAAACGCTAGCACAGCCGACGTGGTTCCGATGACGAGACTCAGACACCCCAACTTTTATTTTTTCGATTTAAAACAAAAACCTAACAATAACAAATAGACTGACAGGTACAAACAGAAGCAGATAAACACTGAAGGATGAAACCCAAATGAAATATGAATATTATTTTATTAACGGAAAAAAAAAAAAAAAAAATTGCCGTGGCGACGAAAACTGATGGCTATATTTTGACTAATGTTGCAGTCCTATTAGATTAGAAATGTGATTGTGTAAATTCTAACATATCTAAGATATCCTTATGGGATTCTACCATATATCTTATACTAGATATTATCTTGTTAGAGTTGTAATCCTATTAGGGTAAGGAATTAACTTTTCCTACTACTATAAATAAAGACACAATGAGGTGGAATAGAACACATCTCACAACTACACATCTCTCTATTCTCTCTAGATGCTGCACCCCTTCTTTCCCTATGGCCTCCATAATTTTTCAGTAAATTATGCCTACAACACGTTATTAGCACACTATTGACGTTGCGCTAAAGAGAGTTTGATCTTCAATCATGAGAGTATTATGCTTTAATCACTCTTTTTATGATTAATTTATTATTTTATTGAATCGACCTACATGCTATTGATTTAATTTAATTTTTCTATGTTGAACATGATACAACGCATTGGAGATGCAATTCCGGCTTTAAGAGATGGATCTTTTACAAATTCATTTTTGTTGTTTTCTGCCAATCAGGTACACTTAAAATAAAGTAAGATATTTGAAACGACCATGAAGCATGAAAACATTCCTCATGATGCATGAACCCCCTATATTTATATTTACCTTCCGATATATATGTTTCATGCATTACACAATTTTTACTATGTGGAATTTGTGAGTCAAAGAATCAAAAGAAATTAGAAGCAATTAGGGTTTTTCAAACCCTATGATTGACGAAAAAAAAAAATTTGGAAAAAATTAGCGGTTGAGCCACACGCCGATCTCACCCCAAGCTGAGCCTGCAGCTCGAGGCTTGGCCACTGGAATCATAAGGCAACAGCCCTTTGGGCTTTGTTGCATGCATGGACCAGGCCCTTGGCTTGGGTTTGAACCTGCTGGGCTTGTAGCACCTCCAGGTTGCATAATAGCCTTACTGCCCCCACCCCCCCTCCCGGCCCCACAATTTTTTACGATCACACCCACGCCTGACCAAGCCAGCCCTGCTGGGCTTGTCACGCACAGTCGGCTTACCAAGCTAATATTGATGTGCTTGTCCCGTGCCAAACTAAAGCAAGTGAAGCTGGGCTTTTTGAGCAACCAGCCCAAAGCCAGTAGATAATGGCATTTTGCTCCCTCTGCGCTATTGGCCCGCCTCCAATATCCTATGAACTGCTGGGCTCTTCCCATTTCTTCAGCCCAAAGTTGCTGCTTGCTTTGCAGTGGACTGGACTGCTTTGAAGCCGTGTCCCCAGGCCCCAAGGCTTGCAACTTTTATATTTTTGCAAGGCCGTGTAATACAACCAGCCCACATGTGCTAGGCTGCATTCCTCTTTTCGACCCGATGCCATATTTTGGCATATTGTGCTTCTTAACCATACCTAAATATTTTTGGGATGTTTTGGTTAAAGGTAATAAAGCTATAATTCACTTTTCACTTGGCCCACAGCCAATTGAAGCTAATAAGACCAGCATGTCATTATTTTGCTTTCACGATCGACCTTGTATGGTCCCGATTTATTTAATTAATTAAAAGGGATTAGTAGTCCATTAATCTGACAAAAAATCTAAAATTATTGACTCGAATATCACTTTTGGACATTAGTGATTCAATATTTTAATTATTTTCTTTGAATTGTTGGCATCATTTCGTAGTCCCGAAGCGCACACACTTGAGTTTCAGAAGTAACTCAAATGCACTACGCTTAAATCAGCATATTGTATTATGTGTTCTTGCAGGAACCTTTCTTTTACTAACTAAAAGTTCATAAACTAAATTGAACTTGTAGTTTCAAATTTAGTGCCCTTGAAACCTGAAGTTTTCATAAAACAAATACACCCACGAAAACCTGACTTTTTTCATGAAAACCGTGTCTTTAAAACTTGAATGTTCTAACTTTGATGTTTATGGATGATTCACTCCCATAGCACCAATCACAATCTTGTTCCCTCCAATTCAATGGATTGTTAAACGGTCACAAGTTCGATTTTCCTGATTTGGACATTTCTAATAGAAATCACTTTATGTAGGGTACAAGACGTGAATCTCCACTTAACTATCACATAGTTGAGAAACCATTGAAGCTAACAATGACATGGAAGAGCTGAATAAGCCCCTACCATACTTTTAATTCGAAGACTTATGCCCAAAGCATGACAAACGGAAGTGTGAAACCCCATCCCAATATAAGTGTATTTTCATATTGTCAGATTTAAATTACCTTTTTACCCTTGAGTTGACTTTGTTTGACCGTCTCATCGAAATGCGTAGGTGCGAACAGATTTGAAATCGGATTGATAACGAAGATTCTACATTCGAACATCCAACATTTTCGGATATTTTCATGTTTTGTCCGTAGTGATCTTGTTTTGTGAGCCACTAGGGCCCATATGTTTCCTCATTTTTCCTTCCCCGTGACCTTCTTCCTTCTTCCTCATTTCTGAAAAACAAACGCACACTTTCTCTGTCATAACTCTCTCATCTCTCTCCTTTTCTACACTATTGGCTCACTCTCAAGCCACTATTTCCTAGAGCTTTCCACACAAACAAACTACACAACAACAACAACAAAAGCATCCCCACCATCATCTTAGCAAAATCGAAGGAGAACTCTCCAAACCTTCCTAAACTCGCTGCAGTGTTTTGTACTGTTCATTGAGTTTTCCAACGAGTTTCCACGTTCTCTAGTGAAGGTAAGCCTCAAACCTCATCCAAAAGTTGTAGATCATGTCTTGGTGTATGTTTGGAAGTAGTTTTGAGAAGATTTGGTGATGTTTAGACGTAAGAATCTCACGGGGAAAGTTTCCCCAGTTTTCCGGCAAAGCATGGCCATTTTTTAGGCAATTTTCTGCTAAACCACGATGAGTTAGCCATTGTGCAAGGTACCATTCTTTTCATCTCATTGAGTACTACAACTTTCATTTTTGAATCACTCGATTTGGCTGAATATTGGAGAAGTTATGAGCTTTTGAAAGTGTGCCTGGAAATCGACCAACCCATGACCTGAAACCAGATCGACCCGACCCGATGACCCTCAACCCAGATTCCTTTGGGCCGGGTTACCCAGCCCAATAGGCCCAAGCTTAGAACCCAATTACCCAACCCATTAACTTAAGCACAAATCCCATAACTGATCCAGCCTAAAACCCAAAACTGGACCGGCCTAAACCCAGATCCCAGTCTACACGTAGGCCTGCGCTTGGGCGATTATCTTGGCTGGCGTGTGGAGCACATGCGCCTCCACCGAAGGTACTGTGCTTCATCGCTGTCCACGGTGACGTCGGTGACTTTTCCAGCCAACTTTTTGACGACCCAAATCGACGAGTGACCGGTCGAGCCGTCGCCCTTTGGCAGTTCGTGGGGGTAGCCGAGGTCCCCTTTATGTTTTTGACATTTTGAATCAGTTTAAAACGTCTGTTTTCCGAAATTCAATCATTATGGTATAGTTTTATTAATTGGACCATTTATGTGCTTAGGTGCGATTACTAGCGGTGTTTCCATCCCTCTTATTTTGCACGGCTCTTCGATAATGGAGTATCTGTGAGTGAACCCTTTCTAAAATGCATATTTTACTATTATAAATGCATACATGAAAAGCATGATTTAATGGTTACATTTTATGAAACGTTTATGAGTAAATTAGATTTACACTTTATGAGATATCATGCTTTAGTGAGAATATTTTGGAATACCATACTTTATTGATTTTTACGTTCTTTGTAGTATATATGATTGATGACTATATACTATGAAGATGTTTTAAGATATGATGTTTGAGCTACTAAACTCCATTGAGATATATGTACTTATGTTTGGAAATATTATGTTCAATGATTTTTGTGCTTATCTAGTGGTCACTGTTCTGCCGATGGGCGATGATACTTATATTGGCTTCGGGGGTTGTAGTGCCTACGGGTGGAAGATATTTAGATGGTTTTGGTCGGAAGAATTCTATATGCCTTCGGGCGAGGGATGATATCACTACTAAGCACACTATATATGATATATGTTTTATGAAGTTTTATAGCGTGCTAGAATTTTTGGAAAACCTATTACTTATTATGCTATATGAGTTTTCATAAACTCTGGGGGTTAGTACGTTGTTGAATAACTATGTTAATACTACTTATATATCAACTTGGTCCACTCATGTTTGTTTTGCGCCCCCTTAGGACATAGGAACGAGGCATATGATTCGAGCTACGAGGCATTCCCCTACTAGTGATTTCGTGTCATCCTTTCTGCTTTGACATCACTTGTAATAGCACCTTCTGTTACACCTTTTGCTTATATTCTGAATTAGATGTCTGGTCTGAACATGTCATGCATTATCACTATCATTTTACTGACAGTTGAATATTATTATATTATTTTAGTAAGGTTTGTATTTAAATATTACATTGCGTAGTTCGCATGAAATTTATATGCATGTTTCTCATGTTCTCGGCATATGCATTCATTGAATGACTTGAGTCACCCTCGGGTGTCGGCCAGCACGTGGCCATCCCTCTGTCCTCCAAACATCAGAATCAGGGTGTGTCAGGAAGTATTTCTCGAATTAGGATTCCATAGCTCTTTGGCTTACTTCTACGGACTGTCTAATCACGAAATACATTGCATGAAGCACACCATGATGACAAGCTTGGTAATGACGTCCAAATCCTTAAAGCCAGTGGTCCACCTTTCCAGATGGAATATTTGACCCCTAACATACTAGGGTTAAAATCTTCCTCATCCGTAAACTCCATCGCGAACCATCTTCTACCAAAGTGATCAAGGTAGAATATATTCTTGACTTCGTTTCTCCACAGCAGGCCCAGCTTCCACTTAATCAATCTCGCCTCAAGTGGTTGCCCAAACATCTTCCCCATGAAAACTCTAGACTGCATGTGCTTAACCTTGATCGTAGAGCACAGGTTAATGTTCACCCTAGTCACTCCTCTTTCCATGGTGAAAGTACTCTTAGCCCTTTTCCACCACCACCAGTTCCTGCCCAAGTTAAGGGACCGAGAAAGAGTTCTCCCAACTAAGAACATAGGTATTGAAACAAATCCTAGGACTAAGGGTCACGCTAGAGTTAGCGATAGATATGTGAAAGTTAAACATGTTGAAGGCAGAAGGTAAGAAAATAGAATGCATGGAAGCAGGCGATGACCAAAAGCATCACCAAAGCATGTATAAATAGCCAAACATTGGGGGAATCCAACCATCAAAACACACTAGCAGAATGAAAATCATCATTATCAAATGATCCAAACAAGGAAGCGCAGAAATAATAATTATAAAACTCACAAAGTTAATGGATGTAGATCTAGCCCCCAACCTCAAGGCAAATACAAAACTAGCACGCATGCACATAACCTACCTAGAAAAACGGACTATCACCAAATGGGAGCTTAAACGTCTTCATACAGAATAACACAACCAATTACTACACCAACCCCAGATCAACATCGATGTCATGCAATAATTGCTGAGGCATGCCCAAAACCCTAAACGTCATAATCCTGAGCTCTAAATCTAGGTTAGTCAAATCATCCTAGCAATAGAAAATTAAACAAACACAAACACAATCAAATAAATCTAAATTCACCCAATCAACAAGCCACAACTAATCAATCAACATACTAGCTACAAAACAACTCCTCGTAACACCACAAAACAAGTGAGAAACACGAAACCATCTTACACAACCTACTTGAGGAGGATGCAGAGACTTAAAAACTCTCCCAAGCTGCGCAAGCCACTCACACGAACTCCAATTAACCCTTTTCCCCAAATTATCTAATCCCTTGACTAACTCAAACTTTGTTAACCAAACCCTAATAATCCTTTCCAGACTTTAACCTTACCCTCTCAATTAGCACACAAGCAATAATCTTAACCCAATTCACCCAAGTCTTCATACACACCTTGCTAGAATGATCAAAGAACGATTCACGCAAGCATCGACGACGCAAGGCACAGAGAAACCCTAGTGCCATTTCTTTTTTCTTGTTATGACAATTGTCTTTGATTATTATTATTATTATTATTATTATTATTATTATTATTTTTAACAAACGATATTATCTACACTAAAGGGGAAAGGAGTGGGTTTGGCCTCACAATAGACTAACAATAATGTGGTTCAAATTTGCCTTTGACAAGAATTGAATCTAAGACCTCTCACTTACAAGTGAAGAGGAATATCACTAGACTGTAGTACTAACTGACATATTTATAACAATTTATATAAAAGTTTACTAAACACTTAGATGTGGATTTTTTTATATTTAAAGCACTTCAATACAAAATTAGGCTTAAGCTAAAGATAGAGGTTGTTAAAACATCAATGCTATTCTTACCATATTAATATACCACATTAGTATAACACATTGTGTGGCATCTGATGTGGTTGTCCACATCATCTAAATTAATCATAATTTAATTTAAATTTAAAACTATTTAATAAACTAATAAAAAATAAAAAATCTGAAATTAAATGGTGATTGTGGCATACGAGGAGCTTATCTCCTTCCTTCCCTTCCCGTTGCTTCTTCTCCCATTTCTTCTTCCACGCCATTTTTTTGTTTCATCCCAGATTTTTTTCAGCAGTCTTGCCATTGATGGAAGCAGACGAAGTAATGGAGCTATACGATTCTATCTAGTTCGAGATCCGGATCTTCAAGAAATAACTGGTTTCATCGAACCCATCAAATTTCGAAGAACACCCAGATCATGAAATCGAAGAAAACCCAGAAAACTCAAAGCCAAAGTTTTTATAGATTCCAACTAGGCACACCAGGTCCATGAGCGACGAGTTGAGCTCCAATACGAGCACTCCTCCACCGCTACGGGCCCCTTCGACTTCATTCAGCATTGATAAATTTGCAAACTTTCGGGTGGCGTGTTCATATCCTGCTAATATTTGTTTAAAGCTTTAAATTGGTTGCTGAATTGTGCGAGTTAGGACATTGAACTATGTGTGGTTGGATAGATTGTGATGAAGAAATGATGGTACACAAGCTAACACACGGGGTTAAAATCTAGGTTGAAACCAAAAAAATGGCTTGGAAGAAGAAATGAGAGAAGAAGCAACTGGGAATGAAGGAAGGAGAGAAGATTCCTTGTATGCCACAATTACCATTTAATTTCAGATTTTTTTATTAAGTATTAGTTCATTAAATGATTTTTAATTTAAATTAAATTATGATTGATTTAGATGATGTGGACAGCCGTATCAAATCAAATGTCACATTATATTAATGCGATATGAATAGTGTTGTTAAAAAGAATTAATTGCTCCCATTTCTCGGCATCCAAACAGCGGAATAACTTTGTAGAAATCTTCACTTCGCCGAGGTTTGTTTCGATCGGCGAGCGCGATGATCAGATTGTGATAACTTCAGAACCCAATTGAGGTGATTAGGGATTACGAGCGATTCAATATACGATGCGGTTGTTTCCTTTGAGCTCAAGCCAAGGCTCGACCTCCAGCGCAGACAAGGAGCTCGTTGATCGGGAAAAAAATCGCGCCCTTTTGTACCTCAATGTCTACGATCTCACGCCTGTGAACAACTACCTTTACTGGGTTGGATTCGGGATCTTCCACTCCGGCATAGAAGGTATGCGATTTTTGTGCTTTTTGGGGTTTTCGAGCGTTGCAAGTTTGAATTTTGAGTGTTTTGTGTTCTTATTAGGAGTTATTGCTGTTTGATTGGATAATTTGGTTTTATTGGGATGAATTTTGAGGAATTTCGGCATGGTATTGTGTTGTTAGACTGTGCTGGTGTTTGTAAGAAAAGAGTAACTGAAATGGTAACTAGAAGAGATTGCTTACGTCCGAAAGCATGCTGCTTAATTTATTATTGACAAGATGCAAACAATTATTCTTTAGAGAACGTTTCTACCGAAGATTTCAGATAATCATATGATGAAATTGAAACCTAAACACCCCTGTGAACATCGATGTGCCCCTCCAAGAAAACTGTTTTCGTCTCAAATGAAAACTGCATTTATGTGCATAAGGAGAAGCAGGTGTAGATAAAGATTAGTATTTTGAGGTATAAATGGAACTTTTTCGAATAGTACAATTCTGTTGCAGAACTTCCATAAATCAAGTGATTAGAAAGTAAGATTATTTAATGAGAGAATTGTAAGTGTTACGAGTTCCTTACTAGAATATTGTAGGTCTGCAATGGTGGTCATCGAATAGAAGCGTCAAATTATATAAAGGGTTTGTAGCTAATGTAAATATCAAATATGCAGATAGGCAAAAAGTCTATATATCACAGCATGGTATAAACTGGAGCAGCCATGATTGAGGTGTAAAATTCACCTGGTGACAAATCCGTATGTTCATATTACTGTATGTTCATAGTCACTATGAACAAAGCCTTAGGGATAGTCTCCTCCTCTCTGCATTTCTGTATGTTCAAGCTATTCAATAGGGAAAGCTCTGTATTGGATGTGTAGTTGTGAGAGAAGGGACCAAACCTACATTAATACAGTCCAAATTCATCAACCCTATTAAAGATAGAGTTCATACTACTATTTCATGTCTAACTAAAAGTCTAACTCAAATGAGGGGTGGTGTCAATAATAATCATTCACATAAAGACTCTATTACATTAAGTACAGTGCATCCTATGATACATTTGTGACCAAACAATACTTAAAATATTCTAACTGATATCATACAGAACACACAATTTGTGTGAAGCATCAAACTACATAAAGGGTTATTGCAAGTAATCATTGCAGAACATATAACAATTGTCTGTTGAATTTAAGTACAATGCTTCTTGAACCAGGACTACCTAAATATCAGAATGCTGAAATATAAATCTTGGAAAATTAGATTACTTCCTGGTTTTGTAGAATCCTTTACTTATTATTGTTGCTGTTTTGCTCTTAGTTTTTCTTTTGTATTTGAGGTGTTTGGCTTCCCATTGGCAGCCTTTATACAAAATTATAGTTGAAAAGCATGACAAAGTTCTAACTATTTTTGTTTACAGTTCATGGCATGGAGTATGGCTTTGGAGCCCATGAGTATCCCAGCAGTGGGGTTTTTGAGGTGGAACCAAGAAGTTGTCCTGGCTTCATCTTCAGAAGGTCAGTCCTGTTGGGAAGCACTGAAATGTCTCGCTCAGAAGTTCGGTCATTTATGGAGCATCTTTCTGGAAAGTATCGTGGAGATACCTATCATTTAATTGCCAAGAATTGCAACCATTTCACTGATGAAGTTTGTATGCAGCTAACTGGAAAACCTATACCTGGATGGGTAAATCGGCTGGCCCAAGTAGGTGAGAGTTAAAGTACTCTACTTCAATATTCACAAGATCTACAAGCTACCTTGAATTAGATTTTTTTTAGACCTTATAAATGAATGACACATCCTCGTTACTGATTATAAAAGGCAGTAGTGTGGGTTATTATACTATTAACTTGGCTTTGTGTGCCCATAGATTCTATACCATAGGTGGGTCCACAAATGTTTGATGAGCTTTTCATTTTTTTTGAGTCGAGGTTTCTTTTAAGTTTCAGGTTCTTTCTGCAACTGTCTTCTCCCAGAAAACATTCAAATTTCAGCAGTGAGACATCTTCCTGACCATCCAGCATATTCTGGTATGTTCCCATTGGAAAAAAAAAGAAAAATGTTCTTTAAAGAGTTTTGCATCACAATCTTGCATATTCTTTCTGACTTCCTTTTCTGCAATATAGTTATACTTCCTCTTATGGGACTCAATCTTCTGTCTTGAAGATGTATGAGTGTACTTATATAAAATGAGTACAAGGAAAAATAAACTAAGCAGATTTCATTTCTCCGTACTACTAAAAGGCTCGTGAACATGTAATTTGGAATGCGGTCAGAGTTGGGGTGAGACGAGAGAGGGCTGGAGTGTATAGAAGGAGGGTGGTTTGGTCGAAAGAAGGCAAATGAGGGTAAAAACATGAAACATCTAACTGAAGTGGGCTAGTATTCAATAAGCATTACAAAAAATTTTAAGATTTGTTAGGCATATATGAAATGAACAATAAAGGGAGTTGGGCATAACGCTTCCATCTGGTCAACTTTTAAAATTTGAAGTTTACTTAACAAACTCTATACCAAAAGTGCTCAACTAATCCACTAACATGTATTGGTATTGCTCATTAAATTTGCAACCCACCAATTCCTCTCTAAACCCACAACTTGCCCTCGTCTATGTATTCTTCACCCAAACTCTAAGATTATGTCATGGATGAGGGATTTGCAAGTACTAAGAGAATGAGCTAATTAGGTGGACATGCACTACAAAAGATTTGATGAAGGTATTTGAAATGACTAGATATTGATACATTGAATGGGATCATATGCAGATCCTTTTTGGTGGTCTTATGCAATTATAACAAGTGAGAAGATTAAAATATGAGATCAGATGTGTACGAGTTTTTTTAATTCTGTGTTTGAATTTGCTTTGCCAACCGAGGTTGAACAAATGATATATATTAAGTTGATTACAATTTACAAATGGACAAACATGATATGTCTGAGGGACTGTGGACATCGATTAAGCATATCTGAGATCTGATTTCTGGTGTCCGTGCATCATGTGGTCCTTGTTGGTTGAATGATGCTCGAACCTTGAACAAAAATGCATGATAACAAAAATAAATCAGAAATTCGCACTTCTTTCTCTGTAGATTGCTCTCTTATCGCAATTTTCGTGTTAATTTTCCAAATTTATTAAGACTAAACTACAATGAGAGTTTGTCTAAGAATTATGAAAGTTAGAGAGATTACGTGTGGGGTTAATGAGCTCCTGGCATATAGGTGGGTGGTGATATAGATTACATAATTTATTGTAAATAGGATCTAAGGAAGGCATCTTTTGGAGTTAAATACAATCACTTGAAATATTTTCTTTAAGACACTCTGATTGAATAAAATGCCATCGACCTCTCCTCTAAATGCTTTTGACTCTTCCGCAAAATGATTTGGAATTCCACACCCCACCCACAACCCCTCCCCCACCACCTCCCCACCACCCCACCACCCCCCCCACCCCCCCCCCCCCCCCCCCCCCCCCCCCAAAAAAGCCTATTAAACACAGTTGAATATCATTTGGATGGCTGGAAATTGACTTGCCATTTGTTTTATAAGAGCTTTCGTTGCAAGTTCAGCTTTTGGAGAACATAATTACAGGATAAAGTGGATACAAACAACCTAAATTCCTCTTTGACCATATCATTCAGTTTTCTTTTACCATGCAATAAGGTTCTGGAGAAGATGGATTAACAACTGAAGCAAAGCACACAACATGGAGTGTAGTTCATTACACAAAATGTTTCAACGTATGTTCTGTTTTCCTTCTCTGTATGTTACTGGTATTAAAGCTTACCAAATGAAATGGGGGAAGATTCAGTTCTCAAATTGAGTCCAGCTTGGTAATGGAACCTGAGGAGAGAAACAAAAGGGAAGCTTGCGTGCACAGATTTATCTGTGAGAGTAAGAGAGAGAAAGTTGATACGATAGAACTGATATGCTTTTGTGTTCCCTACGAAATAAAACAAAATGTGGTTTCAACCCTTGGATGGTGCACCACCCCATGGTGCACAAATGCGTCTTTTTCTTTTTGTTCCATAAACAGGACCGTTTAGTTACAGCACCAAATACATTTCTTTTTTTTCATACCATGACTTATGACCATGGATTCTTTGCTCTTTGTTTGACTTTGCGAACATGTTGGTAGTTCAGTTGAAGGAATAAAATAAATAGAATTATTTTTCTTTTCTGTTTTCTGGAAAGAAACATAATAGGTTGAATAATCAAACACTTTGATTGATGGACTCAACCTCTGGGCTTAATTGCTTTCGGTTGAGAGATTGATCTAGCGTGGAAATTCGAGAACTCAAGTTGGTCAAGATATTTGTTGTGGACGTCTGATGGTATTTATCGAATCCTACCATGCAGGTTACCATCAACAGGTGCAAACTGTACACCTATACTCAGAATCTAGGTTTACGACTTGAATTAGTTCTAGTCCTTCATGTCAATGAGAGCTTTAATTGTTTGGTGAAAAGATTTTGAACTTTGTGTGTATGCAGACAAGGATGTGTGATGTGTGATGTGTGATGTGTATGCTTGGGGGTACTTTACATGTGTGATGTCGTTTGCATAAATTATTTTCCCTTCCTTACTGTCTCTGCAGACGAGGATGATGACTACGGATCAGAATCTATCGCATCATCTGGAACAGGAGCAAGTGAGGAGGGGCAAAATCATCATCTCCTGACTGTACCAAGTGGTGATGTAGCTTTCGTGAAGGAAAAACCTCCGACGTGATCAAGGGAGCTATAATTTCTTCCACTCAGTATTATTTGTGTTATCCTCATGTCTCCGATTGTACTTGTACGTAGTCTATGATTCTAAATGTATCACCAAACGTGTCTCAGCCATATTATATGATAGTTCCTGGTATAGTGATGGTATAGTGATGATGCTTGATATTTGTTTCCTGGGTTTATCGTTCAGAAATGTATGAATATGATTCCACTTATATCCGAACTGTAACATGCGTTGAGTTATTATATGCACTGTTTATAGGTGGTTTCTTATTTTTTATTTATAAAAATTCACTTTGAAAGCGTGTCCGTTTGGGTTAAAATCCTCTTCGGATCTTAATCGTCTGGATCCCTGCGGATAACCCAGAAAGTTGCAGCACTGATGCAAACTACGTCATTGCTTCGTTCCCCCTCTTCCCAGCTGCTGGAGATCCATCTGCTTGACGTGAATCTAGGCTTGGGCATCGACTTGGTGTTCGATGGATCTCAATTTGGTACAGCTTTTCGAGAAGCAGCCGGACATCGACTTGGCTCGATGGGCATTAACTGGACGACGGCCTTCGCCGGAGAAGCAGTCGGGCATCTCCAAGAGATGTCATCGACCTCGTTTTGCAATGTGGCGGAAGAGGGTTGTTGCTTCTTGTTGATTCCTGGCCGCCCAAATTTTTGGACGGTCGGGATCAATTGATCCTCAAGATCCAGATGGTTAAGATCCGAATAGGATCTTATTCATGTTGAAATCCCTGGCATTGTCCTACATTTGCCATGCTCGAGCACAATTCAACTGGTTTGGGTTCATTTCACTATGTCTACCTATCATTCAAAAGTCAAGCCTAATAGCAGAGGCTTGTAATTAAGCATGACATTAAAGTAATTATATGAGGATGTTGAGATCAGAAACTAGACCCATAGGGCACACCTTACCCACCAGAAGTAGGTAGATGTG
Source organism: Pyrus x bretschneideri (assembly GCF_019419815.1). Taxonomy (NCBI): domain Eukaryota; kingdom Viridiplantae; phylum Streptophyta; class Magnoliopsida; order Rosales; family Rosaceae; genus Pyrus; species Pyrus x bretschneideri. The sequence goes on from NW_025999657.1 coordinate 2,516,117, forward strand.
GGAACATAAAATATCCCAACCAATGGGAAAACGTCATATGTACAACTGTCCAAGTCTATTGCCACACGACCTATGCAAATTACCTTGATATGCAATGGGCTTGCCTATCAGTCTCTTAACAGAGTAAGACTCTTCAAAGCATATTTTAAAAATCTTAGAGGAATATTCCTCCATCCTCGTGCTGATATTTTAGAAATCTCAGGGGAATATGACACCGGTCACGTCTCCCATGGGATTCGTAATGCCGCCCACCGAAGCCATCACGACTTCCATTATTCCCAAGAAGGGACTTCCCCAAATACGGTTAGGGTTTCACAAACCCTGGTGCGCGAAACCCTAGGGCTTTCTGACCTATAAGCTCAAGGCCCAGTCCGAACGCTAGCCAACGCATGCCACAGCTCGCTCGTTCCGGGTGACCACCAAATGCTCACTAATCGACCGATCACGCAAGGAAAAACCTCACGATGATCAACTGCCCCTTGGCCCCGTGACTCAACAAGACACGAGGATCGAGCGCACCAAGGTGCCCGACTCCCAGGCCCAGCTAACCAGCAAGAGGAAATCCACTCACAAATGGCCCAACTTTCGGATAAGATTAAGAGGCAGACTACCTTGGTTGACATGTTTGCTTAGACGAGTCGGCGGACTACCTAAAATCAGCAAAAGCAGTCAGCTCCAGTTAGGAGTGTCCATTCTAGACTAGGTTCCCAGGGCAGCGGAAACTCCCAGACCCATGCCAGGAGGACGTGTTTTTGCCTTCCTATAGCATTCCAGGTGTGTCCATTCCAGAATAGGCTCCAAGGGCAGCATACGCTTAAGGCTCAAGTCCCACGGAGCACCTCCCAGATACTAACAGCAGGCCATGCACAAAGTGCCACCACGAGACAACGGCTAAGTAGCAAACTTAACTAATTTGCCAAATAAACATCAAGAGGAACAACTACCCCCTGTCGAATTCGTTCAGCTGCCACTTCCAAGCTGCCCACGTTGAGTCATAGACCAGTCAGATGAGCCTGGACCTTTTTGAGCCTGCGATATCCTTCGGTAGGTCGACGAACGTCTCTGCAATCTCCGTCCGGTGGGCAACATCGAGGATAACCTATGCAGAGAAGTGGAACATGTGAATACCACCCCGTCATCTGACGAAACTGAACAAACACTGCCACTTATGCAGGTCAGCACATCGGTTTTCTCGCTATTCAAGGGAGATCAGACTGAGATCGCCACCTTAAGTACAATCGAAGCGTCCTGATCCCCCAAGAAAGGAATGACAGACTGATGTGCAAGGTGTTTGCAATTAAGTTGCAAGGAGCGACACATGATTGATTTCACACCCTACCACCGCGCTCCATACGCATCTTTGGTGAGCTATTGCTAGTCCGCAAAAGAATACGTATACTACGGAGGGGTTGGTAGATTGTCTGATGATCAGCTATTTAGCCTGAAGAAGAAGTCGAATGACTTACTCAACATCGCTTTAAGGTAGAGGAAGCCAAACTGAGACGAGACCATTACCACCACGACATTCAAGAATGGCCTGCCGATGGACCACCACTTGTGGCGAAATCGTCATGAAGCATGGGCAAACCCTGGCCTAAATATTTGAACTTGCAGAGCGCCGCGCTGTGGGATGACGAGAATAATGCCACCAAGACTCCAGAACACTTGAAGAAGGATCAAGAGCAACTCCGCAACGGGCAGATCAAAAGGGGAATGTCAAACATAAAGAAGCTGATAAGCGCAAATCATGCTAATCGACCAGCGAGACCTAGTCGAACAAGACATACACGGAGTTCTCCATTACTATTCGCCAGATTTACAACGTGAACAAGAATGATCCCTTTCTGCGAGACCGCCTCTACTGAAAAACCCCAAGAAGGGAGACCAATCTCAGTATTGCGCATACCATGGAGTACACGGCCATGATCTGGAGCAATGCTAAAAGTGGAGGGATTACTTGGATAAGATCATACAGAAGAGCAAGGTTTTGTTGCCACCGAGGCCATGCAACAGATTGATGAGGGGGACGCTGAGACCTGTCAAAGCATGTGAGTCTCATCTCTATTAGAGAAATGATACAAATAGATGATAAGAATAACATTTTTTATGTTCAAATTAACGTTTAACTATTTAGACCAGGGGACATTAAATTTTTATTGTTGTTAAGGAGGGCTATTGTTGATAAAGGAAAATAAAAACTATTCAAATAATAGAATATTAAAAATAACATTAAAGAAATTTCATTTGGAGCCAATTCGATTGAATTGGATGTTCGGTTCCCCCGCTTGTCTGTGTCAATTGTAATGTATTGTCATACAATAATGCCTTACGCAATATGCATGGGTCATATCACTGCATATTGTTGATGATATTTTCGGTTGTTAATCATGTTTCTAGGGTTAAAAGTGGCTTTACATCTCAGAATTAGTATTTGCTACTCGACTATGGACACGATGCAAGTGAAATTTCACGTTCCAGAACCAGTCAAACTCCAGTTATTTGTCAAAGGTGAATAGGTTTTGTTCTTTCCAGTATGGACACCAGGTAAATAGGGCATGTTATCTCAGAGTTTCTTGAGATGCAAAGAACTGACCGTCATTACTGATGCTTCGATAAAGGAGCACAGTGATTGCAGCAAAAAAATTCTTGAGTGCTCTGGACTATTGGTACTCCAAATGTTAACCGTTAGATCTTAATTTTTGTACTAAACAAAAATCTAACAGTTAAAATATTAAGAATACTGAATACTCCGAAGCATTCAAGAGAGTCCCGTTGAAGCATGCATTTATTGCGTGGTAGTCTGACAGACGGCACCATTAAAATTTACAGAAAACTTTGTGCATCCTCAACCCAAAGAGAGTGTCAGAGACTCAGAAGATTGAAGGATCAGAATAAATGGAGAACGATTATCTCCTCATCTAATTTCTCTCTCCTTCCCATCCCTCTTATTTTAACGGTTACGATTATGACATGTCAATATTTATAGAGATAATAAGATAAAAAACAAAGAGTGAGAGAAGAGGAGGAAAAGGGCAGAGAATACCAGAGGAGAGAATCCTACTCCAAATTTAACGCCCTGGGTTGCCATTTTTGACTACCACTAATACGCTTCATTCTTGATGCTGAAACCGATGCTCTCATGCATGCATTGGAATCTACCAAGAGTTTCATGAGTATTGGAACCATCAAATATAGCTAAATAAATTCTTAGAGTAATGCAAAATATTTAATTAGTCATTTAACAATATTTTAAATACTTTGGGGAAAAGTAAAAGTCCAATTCCGACTTGGGGTTTTTTTCTTCTGTTTGTACTCTTTATAAATAGAAACGCTAAGTAATCTCAAAAGTAGAACTCTTTATGAATTCTTTATTACTTCATAATTTAACGTTAATTTTTGTGCTAACATTATAATACATTGTGTCAAAAACATGAGGTAACAGAAAGTCTAACTTTTGTGAGAGCCTACATAGCATTTCATTTTATAAATATCATGTACTAAAGCCATGTGCAATTGAAGTGAGTTGATTCTCCTTCTAAAATCAAGCGTTTGACTTGGTCGTATTGAGTGAATCCACGATTAGTGGCATGAGTATTCCGTTGTCTATGGTTGAGTTATTCCCAAGTTCTATCCCCCGTCTCTTTGAGACCCTTGACTCGTCCTTCATCAGTTCTACTATACCTAATGTATAAGTATATAGTTGTTTTTGGTTTTTATTAAATTCTTCGTGCATAGTCGTTAAATTGAGTAATGTATGTTACACATGGGATATGGCACCAAAAGAGGTATTGTCATAATTATAATTGGGTGAAAATGCATTGACATTTATCATCACGTTCTAACTTTTTAAATTAACTCAATAACAACGTTATAATTACTAGCCTTCATGCACGAGTTAACACGCGTGTAGAAGATATTTTTTGAATCACGGCATGCTATGCGTGACTTATATGTTTTAAATGTATTTATATGCGTAAATTGACAAAAAGAAAGTCAAAATAGAAAAAATAATATCTAATAAATGTATTTATATACGTTTTTTATAACTGGCATTACATGCCTCTTAAGATGTTCTGAACGTGTTTAAAAATAGAGAAAATAATATTTAATAAACAACTGATTGAATCACATTATTACTAGCCCATTGTGAGACTAAGCCCACCGTCTTCCCCTTAATGTAGATAATATCGTTTGTTAAAAAAAAACAATCATTTGACAATTTATTTAATCACATTATTATCCGCATGTGAAAGACATTTTTTATAACCAGCATTACACGCCTCTTAAGATGTTTTGAACGTATTTAAAAATAGAGAAATTAAATCACATTATTACTAGCCTATTGTGAAGCACTATTAAAATGACGAAAATGCCCCTGCCTTATTTGATGCATTATTTTGGAATGCCCTTGAAGTTTTTTGTCTTGGGGACATTTTTATCCAAATATTTTTGTTGAAGCTTGGTGACACAAAAATCACTATTCACAACATTTGATTAAATCACATTATTGCTAGTCTATTGTAAGGTACTAATTTAATAATAATTTGAAAAAAAAAAAACTATGCAAATTTATCACCAGCACTATGCGCCTCTTAAGATATTTTGAACACAAAATTCATGATTTTCCTTATTTTTTATTATATTTTTCTTTCCCCTTCATGTGGGAACCATCAACTTTCACTCATCCTTCCATTTTTTTTATTCTTTTCTCTCTTCCCACTTATATTTTTATTATATATTATGATAACCAAATTACCAAATTACCCCTGCATTTTTTATATTTTATATTAGGCTGCTTTTGGATGTTTTTGATTGAGGAGTAATTTTGCCCTAATATTTTTGTCGAAGCCGTGACACCAAATCGGCACTATTCATTGCCCTCTTCGCTTTATATATAAATATATAATATATAATAGATGCAGGATATATGACTAGCTAGGACATCAATATTGAACAACAAAGTAAAATATTACATCAAGGATTTAATGACATAGCACAAATAAAAAATACCCTTACTTAATGAAAAAGAATAGACAGTTGCCAGTTCATTTATCAGTTCTACTTCAACTTCCCACATCGAAACCAGCGAGTTTGACGATTCTCACGATTGAAACTAGAGAGCAGTTTAATGTTTCCCACGATCTGAGTTCAGTTGAACGTTCAACAATTACTACCCACATACCACCACTATGTACAGATGAATAATCGAAAGGGAAATTTTATTTGAACTCATGTAACCTCTTTTTACACCTAACTTACTCTTTAAACCCTTATTATTTTTAATTAAAGAATTAATATCTCTTTAAACCTAAAATTATTACCTAAATTATCCTCCCAAACCCAATTAAAAATGTAAATTTATCTTTACACCCATTTAGAAAATAAAATGTGACAGCCTGTCCCAGAAACATTTTAACGTACGTGTGAAAAGACAATTTTGCCCCTAGTTCGATTTCTTTACGTTTAATTGTTGTTGTGAGTTTGGTTGGCATGTTTGGAGCCACACACACCTTCCTACACACCACAGCCTTTTTCCTTCTGTTTCCTGCTTCTTCCCGAGTCCCCATTCCTCCAATTTCCTTTGAAAACGTACGGACACACACACAAGCACACTAAACCTTCACAGATCGAACAAACCAAGCACATATTCGAACTCGTGAGGCTCGTAGGAATCCAACTGTACCATTTTCAGGTAAGAACACCATCGTTTTCACGTCGATTCCACGAAGCCCGATTTGGGTACTATTCATGCACATGTGATTTCTCACGTTTTAGGAAATTTTAAGCTTGTAGGAAGCTTGGTGGGGGTCCCAAGGAGGCTCGGAGTGGTTCGTTTTAAGGATTTGGACGTCGGGATCACTGGTTTCAAAGTTGGCCGGAGTTGGGTGGTTTTGACAGGTGAGATTTTGTGGTTTTTAACCCTTGAAAGTGGTATAATTGTGTTCCCCTAGTTCTAAGCTTCATTTGGGTACCAATTTTGTCAATTTTGGGTGAAAAACGAAGAAGATATCGAAGTTTGAAAATTTCCCAGTTTTCCGGCGCCGGAGGCTCGCCGGAGAAGGAGACGGAATCTGTCAAAACTGACGGAATATTCCCTACGGCGTCAGTTGACGCCGTCAGCGTGCCAGGCACGTGCCTGAGCGGGGCCGGCGCGTGGGGGCGCGTGCGGCGGTGGAAAATTTTTCTAAAAATTTGGGTGTGATCCTGAGGTTGAGTAGAGCACGATGGTATATTCAATTGCCCCATTTGAGCATTGTATGAGAAGTTATTACGAAAGGTTGGTTATGTGCTTTAAAATTAACGTTTTTGTAGTTGTTTCGCATATAGGTGATACGTATCCCGAGGACGAGCGTGGTCACTCGAGGCAGGGGGGCTACGACCCTTCCACATACCAGTGAGTGGGCTTTTGGTTTTCCGTATATACCCATATACATTTATTTTCCCAGAAATTGATTGAAAGGGTTATTTGTTTCATGCCATGCATTATATTATCGTTGTTTATGCACCATTAGTCGCATTATTAGTTGCATACATATACATATGCATATTGGGTGCTGTGGACGCATAGGTAAGTGCCAGGTTAGTGTTATTCATGTTTATATTCAGTAGCGATTCGAGATGCTTAGAGAGCTCATAACCTGCACCCCCGGTGTTAGTGCTCCCGCCCAGAGTAGGGCACAGTCCTTCACGTGATGTTCACCTCCCGCACCACACGCTCAGCTTGGATCCAAGTTAGGTGCACAGTCCTGTCGTACAGACCACATTAGGTGGTTCCGACTCGTAGGTGACCCGCGATCGTTCGCACAGCCTTCACGTGATCGTAGCACTTGAGCGTATATATATGTTACACCCAGGCCTGTCGTACAGACCACTTTAGGTGGTTCCGACTCGTGGGCAGGTTTAGTTATTGAGATTGAGATTTGAGCTCTAGATTCAGCCGTACAGGTCACGTTAGGTGACTCCGGCTGTCAGATTATGTGTTATTGACATGAATTATACCTGAGCACTTGCATTTCATCATGAGGTTTTGACATGGCATATTATTGAGCATGTTTGTCTATTTATATACACGTACATATGTTTATTTTCTGGGAAGTATACAGGTTTTACGGCGAGGGGTTAGAACTTATTTATTAAATGGTTTTCGAAAAGCTTTGTTTTTGCCCACTCACGCTTTTGTTTTGCGCCCCTCTAGGTTCTAGTTGTCTAGCAGGTTAGATGGTTTCCCAGAGGGCTTTCCCGACATTTCTGACAGACGATCACCAGCGTAGGGTCACCTTCGGGTGTACTGTTGTCGTATCATTTTCTTTTGGACTGCTGTAGGCTTATGCTCTGAACTTGTGTCTCACTTACGCTAGCACTTGTTTTTATTACTTTGTATGCTAGTTTTTATTTATTCGTATTAGTTATATTACTATTTTATTAGCTTCCGCACTGTGCACATGGCTACGTCACTTCCACGTGACGGCCAGCACGTCCTGATCTCGGTCGAGGCGTGTCATAAAATCCAAAATAAAATAATTTGGTGAAGTTTCTACTTGTTTATGAATCTTCCATATACCTAACACTTTTCAAATTCTTGTTTTCTTGATATTCATGTACCCATGATTTTATTTGCATGTGGGAATAAAAGATTTTCTTGAGCAAAAGAAGATGCTTCGAAGGTTGTGTATTTAAAGAAACTAGAAATAAAAAATCTTTTAGGTGCTTTGTCTCCCCTCCCACCATGAGCTCTTTGAAACAGAGCTTTTAGCCCTTTGTTTCCTCTTAAGCTTTTAGCTAGTGACTGAGCTTTTTGAAATTTCTCTCTGAATTTTTCTATCAATTGCTTCACTACATCTTATTTGATTTTTTCGTTAAGTTTCAAATTTCCAACATGAGCTTTTTTACAACACTATGGCATCTCTTATGTGTGCATCTTATTTGATCTTTTTTGTATAATCTTCCTAGTAAAACAAGGCCCCTCAATTTTCATAGACTATCAACTTATTCATGAAAGGCCAGTGATAACATGGTAACTAATGCCTGCTTAATATGGGAGGACTAACTAGTATGACAATAAATTGTAATGCCACACTACTACAAAATTATCTATAACTGGCGGTCCAAAAACCGACAAAAACGTATATTACTGTCAGATTTTAAGCAAAATCCGACAGAAAATGGATGCAGTGGCAGATATAATAAGCGACAGAATTGCCAGCATCAGGAAATTAATTTTCCGATAGAAAATACTCTAAAACAAACAGAAATTGTGTCGGATATAACCGACAGAAAATATATAAAACCGACAAAAATTGTGTCGGGAATATATTAATAGTAAGTAAGAGCATTCTCTATCGGATAAAACTGACAGAAAATATATTAATAATTAAAAATATATATAAAGGACATGGGAGCATTCTCTCTTCTCCTTCTTGTTGAGCATTCTTCTCCCCTTCTGCTCGAAATGACCAGAATCTGCAGCTAATGAACAAACCAGATTGGGCAACATGCTTGAACGATGTGTTGGAAAACTAGGAGTATATAATATTAACAAGTTTCCTAGATTACTAACAGATGTTAACATGATACCTGATGCAGCCATTGCCGAACAAGAAAAGGATATCTTCTACTCGTTGAAAGACTCAATGTTCTTAAGGTGATAGAACCCAATAACGCAGAACTTTTCTTTACGAGCAGGGAGTCCTTATATAGATTAACATTCACCAACTTCCCTCTATCATGGAGAGTTGGTTTTTGTCAGTTAACAGCAGTTTCATCAAATAAGTGGGATGGTAGTTATCTCCACAATTGATATCCATATTCCCTTAATAATAGGAAGCAGTTTTTTCCACGTTTACAACTTACGTCAAACTGTATTGTTACCAAATACATTTCGTTCTTCACTAAATGATAGTTCAGTCCAATTAAGTTTCTAACATTCTCCCACTTGGACGTAAACTAATCATTTCATCGAAATGTTATCACAATTACAATATTGACTCCTTAGTGATCACATCCAGTTACACGTAACTTGCTTCCCCACATCTACCAGTATTAGTTCAAATGTCGAACTCTAGAAAACCATGTGCAGCTCTCATTGGCACATGCACTCTAAAATCACTGTCATTTGAGTCTAATCTGTATGATGTCAAACTTTCAATGAACTTCACATTCATTTTTCTATGAATCAATTCAATCAACTTTATGGATCATCTTTGGATAATCACAGTTCCTTTACTGAATTGAAAATCATATACCACTTTGTGTTATATAAGCTATATAACTCAGAATAATCATAAAGATTCAGCACATGCATATTTATTACTGCAACTCAGTCTTAAACCATCACTTCTTAATTGTAATGGCATACTGATAATCATGCAAATACATATAAATAAGCATTCAAACATGCAATTCGTAAAAGAGTTTCTTACTCCCACATTTCAGCAGATTCCAGAGATTCGTGCACACCCATCTTCATGACATGTTCTTTGAATACTCCCACTGCTAAGGGTTTTGTCAATGGATCAGCTATCATAGAATTTGTGTCAATATGCTCGATCACAACCTCACCCTTTCTCACATGTTCTTTGACTGACAAATATTTGATGTCCATCAGTCTTGTAGCTTCTGACTTCTTATTATTTTTAGAAAAGAAAACAGCTGCCTTATTGTCACAATACAACACCAGTGGCCTTGAAATTGAATCCACAATTCCCATGAATTTGATCAAATTCTTCAGCCACAATCCCCTCTTTGTAGCTTCAAAACAAGCTATAAATTCAGCTTCCATAGTTGATGTAGCCAAGGCCTTTTGTTTTACACTTCTCCACGATACTGCAGCTCCAGCTAGGAAATACAAATATCCACTGGTTGATCTTCTATCATCTGTACAACCCGCAAAATCCGCATCAGTGTAGCCAAATAGTTCCAAGTTCTCCACTTTCTTATATACCAGCATGAATGACTTAGTCCTCTGCAAGTATCTTAATACTTTCTTCGCTGCAACCCAGTGTTGTTCACCTGGATTAGATTGATACCTTCCCAACACACTTATGGCAAAAGCCAAATCCGGTCTCGTACAAACCTGTGCATACATTAAACTCCCAACTAATGATGCATAAGGTTTGTTAATCATGCTTTGTTTTTCTAAGTCATTTCTCGGGCACTGAGACTTATTCAATCTATCACCCTTCCCCATTGGCACTTCTCCATTTGAACAGGTTTGCATATTGAACCGATGCAATACCTTCTCTATATATGATCTTTGTGAGAGTCCTAGCAAACCCTTTGATCTGTCTCTAATTATCTCAATCCCCAACACATATGACGCATTTCCCATATCTTTCATCTCAAAGGTATTGGACAACAATTTCTTAGTTTCATGTAAGAGGTTGATATCATTGCTAGCTAATAAGATATCATCCACATACAAAACAAGAAATATGAATTTCGAACTACATACCTTGAGATATATGCAATCATCTATTTTATTCTCATTGAAGCCAAGAGACGTGATTTTCTCATCAAATTTCATATACCATTGCCTGGAAGCTTGTTTCAAACCATATATTGACTTTCTCAACTTGCATACCATATTTTCTTCTCCTTGCTTAATGAAACCAGCTGGTTGTTCCATGAAGATTTCTTCCTCCAAATCACCATTCAAGAAGGCTGTCTTTACATCCATCTGATGAAGCTCCAGGTCATAATGAGCCACCAGTGCAAGAATTACCCGAAGTGAGTCCTTTGTTGAAACTGGTGAAAAAGTTTCTGTATAATCCACCCCTTCAGTTTGTGTGTAACCCTTTGCCACCAACCTCGCCTTATGTCTTTCAACCTTTCCACGTGAGTCTTTCTTTGTTTTAAAAACCCATTTATTTCCTATTGGTTTAATATTGGCTGGTGCAGGAACTAAAATCCATACGTGATTTGTTTGCATGGATCTCAATTCTTCATGCATTGCTTCCAACCATTTATCAGATTGCGAGCTGTCCATCGCTTCTTGGTAAGTGGCCGGATCATCAGACACACCCTCATTCATTTCAACCTCATGATAATACACCACATAGTCATCAGGGATGGCTGACCTTCTGACTCTTGGTGGTAATACCCTTCTATCATTTATCACCCCTTGCATTGAAGAACTCATTGGTACCTGAGATGAAGAAGCTACATTTATTGGACCAACATAAGAATTTAGTGGCACACCATTTGTATTTGTTTCGATTATTTCATCTTGATAATTAAAATCTTCAAGTTGAAAATCCAGTGTGGGAGGTTGCTGCAACTCCATTGAACCTTCAAAATTTTGATCTTCACGAACACTTATTTGCTCTTCAAAGTCAAAGGATGGCAATGGCTGTGAACTGCTCGATACTTCCCCATTCTCAATAAACTTGGCACTATTGGATTCAAAAATTCTGTTCGAAAGGTTTGGTGCATAGAATCTGTAGCCTTTAGATTTATCAGGAAACCCTACAAAATGACAAGAAATGGTTCTAGGATCCAATTTCTTCTCATTAGGATTATACATCCTTGCCTCTGCACTGCAGCCCCATATATGTAGATGATTCAAACTCGGCTTCCTACCAGTCCACATCTCGAAAGGAGTCTTGCAAACTGATTTACTAGGAACACGGTTTAAAATATAGTTTGCCATTTTTAAAGCTTCTCCCCACAAGTGTTGTGGAAGTGTTGAACAACTCATCATACTTCTCACCATATCCATCAGTGTCCTATTCCTTCTCTCAGCCACACCATTTTGTTGTGGTGTGCCTGGAGTAGTGTACTGAGCCTGAATCCCACACTCTTCCAAATATTGCGCCAAAGGTCCTTTGGATTGACCCTTCTCTGTGTACCTGCCATAGTATTCCCCTCCTCTATCTGACCTTAGGATCTTTATGGACATTTCTTGTTGTTTTTCAACTTCGGTTTTGAACACTTTAAAGCAATTTAATACAGAAGACTTATCTGAGATTAAATAGAGATATGAAAATCTCGAAAAATCATCCGTAAAAGTCACAAAATACACATTTCCACAAAGTGTTTTGGTTGGAAAAGGTCCACAAACGTCTGAATGAATAATCTCCAACAACTTTAGACTTCTAGTTGAAGTTTTCTTCTTAGAAATTATTAATTTTCCCTTAAAACACTCAATACAATTTGATAAGTCAAAGAAGTCTAAAGTCGGTAGGATATTATCCTTGACCAAGCGATCCATTCTAGTTTTCGAAATGTGTCCCAATCTTCTATGCCAAAGCATAGAAGATTTTTCATTTAAAAACATTCTTTTACTCGAACCCATTGAATCAACATTAAGGCAAGCAAAATCATTCACCACTGAACACAACAATTGCCAAAGATCATTGACTAGAAAACAAACTCCAAGAACATCTTTTGGATTATTTTTCAAGTAAATTCTGATACTCTCATTGTCTCCATTGAAAGCCAAACCAGATTTTACAAGTTTTGAAACAGAAACTAAATTTCTTCTAAGTGAAGGTACGTAGAGTACATCAACTAATTCTAAAATAAAACCACTAGATAATTCCAGCTTAAGGTTGCCTACTGCTTCCACAGCCACTTTATTGCCATTACCAACGAAAACTTGAAAAACTTCACTTCTTGTAGTTGTGACTCCTCTTGTGAAACCCTGCAAAGAATTGGTGATATGAACCGAACACCCAGTGTCAAACCACCAAGTATTTGGAGGGACTTCAACAAGATTAGTTTCAAAACAAACAAAAATTTTAACAAAAATACCTTTCTTAATTTTCCAGTTCTTGAGTTTCTCACAATTCTTCCTTATGTGTCCAGTGTTTTTGCAAAAATAGCACCTTATGTTGTCCATAATTTCCTTATGATCCTTCGGTCCCTTAGAGGAAGAAGCAGCTATAACAGTTCCTAGAGAAGAGTCTAGTTTAGAAGCCTTACCAGAATGAAACATTGGCCTCTTCCCTTTGTTGGTGTGCACGAAGTTCACAGCACCAAAGTTGGTGTTTCTTTTGAGCCTGCCTTCCTCCTGAGCACATATGGAAATTAGTTCATCCAGTGACCATTTTTCCTTCTGTGTGTTGTAAGTGATCTTCAGTTGATCAAAGGATTGAGGTAGGGAAGTCAATGCCATATGAACAACAAAAGCATCATCAACCGGGACCTCTAAGTCCTTCAATTTTGCTGCAGTGTCAACAAGCTTCAGTATGTGCTCCCTTACACTTTTGCCTTCATCAAACTTCAAACTGGTTAGCGTCGTCATCAATTCACCCATCTCGGCTTTCTCGGACTCTTTGAACTTTGCTCCAATTGAATCCAGAAAATCCTTAGCTTTCTCACAAGCAGGTATCCCACCTCTCACAGTCTCACTCATAGTTCTTCTCATCACCATGAGCGACATCCTGTTGGCTTTCTGCCACTTTTCATGTTTCAAACGTTGCTCAACAGTCGAAGTGTCAGTCAGCGATGCAGGTTCATCCTCTCTCAGTGCTAAATCGAGATCCATCAGGCCCAGCAAAATCTCAATGTCTTGTTTCCACCTTTTGAAGTTTCCTCCATTGAGCGGCTCGATCGATGAAAGGCTAAGTGCAGATGATGTTGCTAATGCAACCAAATAAAACATTAAATACAATTTTAATTTCATGCATCACTTACACATGTTTATATATTCCCTTTTGGTCAGAAATATAAACACTCCTTAAAAGTCATCATGTACATTCTGACCACTTCAATCATCTTTTATCACAGATATATCAAGTCTTTGGACAAGATAATTACAAGATTATACAAGGAATGATTCATTCAAACCTTATGCATTTTATATATTCTTTCCTTTGGAAAAGAGTATGAACATGCAATGAATCTTTATACCCTTATTTGCCAGAATATACATCCAGATCATTCACTTTGGTGAATTCAAAATATTATGGTAAGTGCTGCTTGACATTAAAAGAACTTTTGGGACAAAACACCCTCATGCATTTTATTGAAAGTATCGGTGTTGTCATATGTTGTCGGATGAAATAATGGAAAACATGGATGCATTGAAAGTATCGGTGCTGTCATGTGCTTTTCGATTCGGAAAACACCCTCATGCATTTTATTGAAATAATGGATGCATTGAAATAATGGAAAACATGAAATAATGGAAAACACCCTCATGCATTTTATTGAAAGCATATGTTGTCGGATGAAATAATGGAAAACATGGGTGCTGTCATGTGCTTTTCGATTCGGTGCTGTCTTGTGCTTTGAATCAACATGTCATAATTAAAAATAAAAATTCACATGCTTGAAAACATATGCAGTTCGACACGTACATTCGAATCTAGGATATGTTAATTTGGCTCTGATACCAAATGTTGGAAAACTAGGAGTATATAATATTAACAAGTTTCCTAGATTACTAACAGATGTTAACATGATACCTGATGCAGCCATTGCCGAACAAGAAAAGGATATCTTCTACTCGTTGAAAGACTCAATGTTCTTAAGGTGATAGAACCCAATAACGCAGAACTTTTCTTTACGAGCAGGGAGTCCTTATATAGATTAACATTCACCAACTTCCCTCTATCATGGAGAGTTGGTTTTTGTCAGTTAACAGCAGTTTCATCAAATAAGTGGGATGGTAGTTATCTCCACAATTGATATCCATATTCCCTTAATAATAGGAAGCAGTTTTTTCCACGTTTACAACTTACGTCAAACTGTATTGTTACCAAATACATTTCGTTCTTCACTAAATGATAGTTCAGTCCAATTAAGTTTCTAACACGATGGAATTTGAAGCTTGAATTCAAAAGATCCAAAACCCAACTCCACCAACCTTCTTCCCAACACAAACACAACAATCCATCCCAGAAAAACAGAAGAGAAAACCCACATCTTCCATAAATAGAAGAACGAAGAAAAGCATGGAGATCCCAAATCACACACAACATTCAAACATCAAACACTTACACAATCAGCGGAAACGACCACCATAAATAGAAGAACGAGAAAAGCAATGAAGAAAAAAGAGAGGCTCACTCGTCTTTCTCTTCGGTGCTCTATAACGGGCTTCGATCGGACTCTGTGGAGCAAAATGGAGGAGAAAGAGCAGATGAAACAACGGCATAGAGAATCAGAGAAAGAAAAAATCCAAAACGTGCATGTACGATGTTTGTATGGGACTGTATTACAAATTTTATGCAGGATTGAAGCTCAGGTTAGAGTGAAACATACAAAAGTGGAGGAGGATCCTGTGTAAGCGAGAACAAGATTAGCAGCCCCTTCGCCTCTGTAAGCCCAATCAGTAGCGTCTTTCTTCTCCAAAACGACCTCTATATCTCGCTGTTGGCCGCGTTTCAGCTGCTCTCCGTCACCACACATTCCCAAAATCCCATATTTCCTATTTCTTCAAATACCCAAAACCAAAATTCTAAAGAAAAAAAAAATAAAAAATTTGCATGTTTCTGATCGATGAGATAAGATTTGGGTTTTTGCCCTCTTCGTCTTGGGGCGTTTCGTGGCTGTTTTCTCGGTAGTTCTGCGAAGGATCATCTTCCATGGCCTCGTGGGTGCGCTTCTGTGCCAGCATTGCTATGGTTTTTCTCTTATTTGTAAATTAAAGAGAGAAGGGAGAATGCTCAACAAAAAATATAAAAAGGAGGAGGAAACGAGGAGAGGAGAAAAGGAGGAAGGAAGGGAGAAAGGAGAAGGCACCGGTGCAAAAGATGGAAGGGTTTTATTTTGGAAAATTTTCATTACTATCAGTTATAACCAACAAAACAAAATGGCAGCAAAATTCCCCCCAAAATTCCCACCCAAAATTTTAAATTCCCCCCCCAAAATTTTGTTACGATTTAAAAAAATAAAATAATAATTGTTTGGTTTAATAAATAATATGCATTTAAGTAGAATATGTTTTAAAAATTAAATAAATAATTGTTTGGTTTAATAGATAATAACTCATGTAAAATATGCGATAAAGAAACAAAAAGATAATTGTTCAATGAAAATGTCATCACACAAAGTAAATATTGTCTAATCAATACTTGAAAAACATAAATAAAAATTTAGCACAAATTACTTTTCCCACTTCAAAATTTAGACAAATTTAACGGAGATATGCATTATACGAAACTAGTTTCCATAATCTAATCATCAAACTTGTTTGTAAATAATACAAGATTGCATAAGTAAAAAAATCACAAAAAAAAAAAAAAACATTCAGAGATTAAGTAATGGAACCAAAAGTTTTCAATGGTTATAAACGAAAAATCACAATTTAACAATTATTTTAGCTTCGATTTTGATGATTTTTTTACAGCTACACTCCTCGACCCTATAAGAATGCAATGAATGAATTTGATCTTCAATTTAAAATATTTACACTAGTGGATACCACAAAATCTTATTTTATACTTAATGGAAGTATAATATTAACTCTAAGTGTTTGTTTAATCTACCATTTTGACGCGATATGCATTCTACGAAACTTTTTTCAACGATCCAACCGCCAAACTTATTTGTACACACTCCGAGATTGCATATGTAAAAAATCGTAAAAAAAAAGCATTTAGAGATTATATAACGGAACAAAAGTTTTCGACAGTTATAAATGAAAAATCACAATTTAACGGTTATTTTAGCTCCAATTTTAATGATTTTTTACAGCTACACTCCTCGACCCTATAAGAATGCATTGAACAAATTCGATCTTCAATTGAAAAATATTTACACTAGTGGATACCACAGAATCTCATTTTATACTTAATGGAAGTATAACATTAACTCTTAAGTGTTTATTTAATCTACTGTTTTGACGTCATACACATTCTACGAAACATTTTTCAATGATCTAACTGTCAAACTTGTTTGTACACACTCTGAGATCACATACGTAAAAAAATCACAAAAAACAAACATTTAGAGATTAGGTAACAAAACAAAAGTTTTTGACGGTTATAAACAAAAAATCACAATTTAATGGTTATTTTAACTCTGATTTTGATGATTTTTTTTTACAGCTACACTCCTCGACCCTATAAGAATGCATTGAACAAATTCGATCTTCAATTTAAAATATTTACACTAGTGGATACCACAAAATCTTATTTTATACTTGATGGGGAAGTATAACATTAACTCTAGGTGTTGGTTTAATCTACCGTTTTGATGTGATACGCATTATACGAAATGTTTTTCAACGATCCAACCGTCAAACTTGTTTGTACACACTCCAAGATCGCATACGTAAAAAATCGCAAAAAATAAACATTCAAAGATTAGGTAACGGAACAAAAGTTTTCGATGGTTATAAACGAAAAATCACAATTTAACGGTTATTTTAGCTCCGATTTTTTGATGATTTTTGCATTCCATAGAAAGTTTAATAGACTATGCACAACCTGGATTGACGAAAAAAAAATGAAACCCAAATACTCACCTTCTAAACTCTAAAAAATTGAAACAAATTTTTTTTTTTTTTTTTCACAAATTGATTTATACTTTAGTTGGAGTATTCAGAACTTCAAAATCATCATCTATCGATAAATAAATAAAAAAAGTTTGTTTTTCTCTATAAGAGCTATTAAAGTTTTAGCCGGAATGAACGTAAAATAAACAAGAAGTGATGGTGGGTTTAACTATAGGGTGTGGGTTTATTGATAAATTTAAGTTTTATTATTACTTTTATATTGTATTTGATGGTAATTATACAATATGATAAAAGGAACAATTAACATTTAAACTTTAAGTTGGGTGTAAAAAGAGGTTATGTGGGTTCAAATAAAATTTCTCTAATAAAAAAGAGCCTAATTTTCGGACTAGACTTTGGGACACGTTTTGGAACCCATCCTTCTTCACGGAGAAGAATTCTCTACCCTCCTATTTCCATCCACTTCCATCCCCTCCTCTCACACATTGTTGTTTGTCTTATTATCTCTATAAAAAAAATCAATATAAGATGTTGACGTGGCTTAACTGTGACCGTTCAAATAGGAGGGCATGGAAGGGTAGAGAGATTAGGAGAGTAGAGAATCCTCCTTCCTTCTTCACACCTTCGATCCTGGACGCCCACCTTCAGGAGCCCAGTCTCCTGGCCATTGCTCCTCTTCCCTTCTCTCTTCCCGATCCCTAACCCCAACTTTCCTTACTATTTAGCTTTCGATTTCAACTTTTCATTCAACGAAATGCATGCTTTTAGGGTTTCTCAACCTTTATTTAATTATTCTTCATCCATTTTCACCAATTTATGTCATTAATTTGGTCCATCTCTAATTCATTTGCTGGGAAAGGACATTGGAATACCCCGAGTGTATAGTTGGGGTTTCGATTTGATTGCAATTGGTTTTAATTTTGTCTCTGCTACATTCACCATTGTTAAAACGATGCTATAGTACTGTCTAAGATGTTTTTGGTGAGGATTTTAAAAGAAACATATGAGCATTGTAATTGTGATTGTCAAAGATATTTCCATGTGAAAAACAAATTAGTACTGTCAAACAACTAATTGTAATTGTGATGAGCATTGTAATTGTGCAATGGGTCTTTTCAACTTTGACGATCCCAACAAATCAAAGGATGTAGTTCATGATTTGTTCTATGGTACTTTGTTTAGCGTACTGTGTAATATTAAAAACAAAATTAATTTTTTTTTTCTAGGTTGGACACTTGTAGCCACCCTACATTTTTGTGGGTCAAACACTCTTATTTACTGGATTGCAAAATACAATTGTATTTTTAAGTGATTGCATTTAAGTTCTAATATTTTGTTTATTGGAACTTATTTAAATTCCTCTGTGCTATATCTTCTTCTTTATTTTATAACTTTATGAGTTGCTTTTGCCTTCTTCTTACATTCTTATTTCGGAGAACTTTGCATATTTCATTGAATTCTTAAACGAATTTTCTTGCTTTTTTAACTTTTTGTACATATGTCATATAGATCCCTCCTCCACACCTTTTCCGTATATATATGATTTCTTCATCTTAAGCTAGCAATCCGGAAAATAAACATGAGAATTTACAAAAATCGGTGAGCATTTCCCCACTTTTTTCCAATTTCTGTTTTTTTATTTGGCCCCGTCATTTGCACACCTTTTTTTTTTTTTTTCTATCTTTCCTTTTGTGTCCTTAGTGGCTTCCATCACTCTTGCTCTCTCAAGATTGCACTGAGGCAGAACACGCACTCACTCAAGGATGATCTGGTAAGCATTTTCTTTTTATGTGATACTCTCTCAGATTTTCTATGTTTTCTTGGTGGGTTTTGTGTTTATTGTAGTCAATTTTGGGTTTTGTAGAATGAGACAGCAAGACGGAAACTCGAAAACGAAGAAGCAGAGGAGGAGGTCGGTGATGAAAAGAGAAGCAAAAGTAAAAGGAAAAAAACGTGAGTTATTTTTTATTATTCTCCTTTTTTCAAAAGCAAAGTTTTGGATTTTCTTTAATTAGTGTTTGGTTGTTGGGAAAATTGGGTAAGTGGGTAGCAAAGAAATTTGATTGTTTTGGTCTTATGAGGATAGAATTTTCTTAATTTAGCTTTTATTTGAATTTATTGGGTCCCACCCACATAGTGAGAAATGTGCCTTCATTTGAGGTTTCGAAGTAGTTGGAGGAAGTTAATTTAATTTACATTGTGTCTATATTTCTGCAAATAATTTGCGTCTAGCAGCAGTTTATATTGTTTTTGTCTATTGGAAGACTGAGAAAGTTTTGAAAGTGGATGTCTTTTTGTTGTTTTAAACACTTAAACTATACCAATATTGTTTGTATTGCATTAACAATGAATGGAATTTTGGTGTTTCTACATCTCCATATTTGGGTGTGGTACTGTTGTTAATCATCTAAAATCTCAATGCTCATATGTTTGATCAAATACTGAGTCTTTTTGGTTGTAAGTTGACATCAGTTCGTCATTATGTCTCATTTTTTCTGATAACTCACGTGTGACCTAAATGTATAAAATTTTGGACTCCATGATAGGTGCATTATTTATCATATTTTCATGTTAATTATCCCTAAGTTTTGTTAAGGAATTGATTATAATAGAGCCTTATTACTTTCCTTTTCTCAGTTTCAGCCAATTTGCAGACATAGAATATTTTTGTTGATAATTCGACTTTCTGGAGGAGTTTTGATGCAAGGCCAATAGGAGAAGGAAACTAAGAGTCTGAAGATTGTTGTATCCAAATGCCATAACTTTCCATGGATAGCATTTTCACAAATCAATCCCACAGAAGTTCTTTTCCCGTCAGAATCACACAGCTGTGGAAGAATGAAGATTTGGAGTCTTTCCCAATTTTTCCTATTAGCGTGCGATACATATCTAGAAAGATAAGAGATAAAACTACGTTTCTCATATTTTTACATAATTTTTAAGAAGATAAATCGACCCCAAAACTGACGTGCAATACAGATGACGTGTTTCCCAAGCCAAGAAGGATTCTTTCCTAGTTTGTGTTAGGAGTTTGTTTTATTTTAGGAGAGTTTCTCCCAGACCTTTTGACACACCCTGTTGATGTAATATTCCTTCCTAATGCTAGAATATGTTTAATATAATGGCACAAGTAAGGGTGTCGAATCCACAGGGACTAATTGGACCTATGTAATCACTTGTTTTGCAAGAACTTCTATGAAATGAACCAAACTAATCAAATTGAGCAGATTTGTTGTTGTTACTTGAAAGCATAAATAAAAGAAGTAAACACAACTAAATGAATCAACAACTAATAGAATAGGATAGTATCAATGGAAATGAAGCTAGGGATTCGGTTTCACCATTGCTCAACTAAGTCCATGTTTGTCAAGTTAGTTTATACTCATTCATCTACCTATTTCTTGAGTTTGTTTCACTTGGATATGATCAACCATATGATGTGTGGATTTGATCAAATGTCTCTAATCATGAACCTAATTGTGATGTGCAACTTTGGTTCATAATCAAGATTATGTAATGTACAAGAAACTTTCATAAAACCAAAGGGAGTAACTCAGCAGGATGTGTGCTAAACACCCAATGTGGTCGAATTGCACCACATTCCTTCATTTGCCTTCCAATTGATCCAATTTCTCCCTTGCTGCACACTAACACCAAATAAGGTAAAATGCAACTAGTTTAATCCAAAACAATCACAAAGACGCCAAATAATGAAGATATAACGTATACAAAATGTGACTTATCAAATACCCCCAAACCTGGTTTTTGCTAGTCCTCGAGCAAAACAAAACAACAAAAGAACACGAAACTAGACAAAACGAACAAAACACCACCTACACCTTCCAACAATCGTCTCACGGATTTCCAAAGCACATGACAAGTTTAAAAAATCATTAGTCCTATAGATTTTAGTCATCTTCACACTTAAGTACATTCTTAATCATAGTCACCACATACAATTTCACAATTAAGCATTTTAAAACCATGTTTTGAATGTAGTAACATGCCTTAGAGAATTTGCTCAAATCCTTACAAGATATGTACTCGTTTTTCACACAGATTTTCTGACTACACACCCTAAACTAGTTATATGTGAGAAGATTGATGTAATCATAAAAACGAACACTCACATATATGTATTTCAAAGGAAGCAATTTCTGGAGTTAATAAGCATGTTTAGATATGATCTCATGAATGGAATGCTACTACTTAGATGCGAGAACCAGTGACACCAAAAGCTCATACCAAGTTCAAACTCCACAAATTGAAATACACAACACTCAAGATAGAAGTCAAGGGTTGTAACGGGGCTTGGGGTATGTGGATAACAAAGAAGGGATATGGAAAACAAAGGTTCTTAAAGAAATAGTGAGCAAAGCATTTGAATCAACTTAGAATTCACTTTTGAATGAAAACTCAACTTTTGAACAAAAAGGGAGAATTTAGACAATTTACGCCCAGAATTGGTGTTTTGGAACCTTTTTTTTTTTTCAAGCTTTTTTTTCTTTCTTTCTTTTCTCTTTTTTTTTTTTTTTTTTTTTTTTTTTTTCTTTTTCTTTTCTTTTGAATCTCAAAACATAAACACTTAAACATTCTCTCCCCCACACTTATTTTCTTTCATAATGTAACTCAAAAGGAATTCAATTAAGTCATGGTCACTATCTTTTAAGAACAAGGGTGGGGATTGTCCTAAACTAGGCTAGGTGAGGAAAATGTGGGTAAACAAAGAATAAAGGCTAAACAAGGCTCAACGGGGTTAAAACTTACAACATATACGAAGTATGGGAAGTAAGGCTATTTGGCTATGGTGGTGGTCACTACACAACTTCTTCTTGAATATGTGTTATCCAAATTAATAACATGCTTTGAATGAAATGGGCATGAGTTCTAGCATTTGGAACTATATGATGAAACGCCATCTAAGTAGTAACCAAGCAAAGAATAATGAGATCATGCAACGACTTTAGAAAACAAGAAATCACAGAAAAAAAAACTCTCCAAAGAAAGTAATGGCTCGAGTCTCACAGGGATGTAGCGTTTGTTTGAGTTTCTTCCTTCAAACATGTTACAAAAACGAATTTTTCTTTTATGATTGCATGTGAAGTCATACATTATAACCATAACCAAGCATATACCAAGAGTAAATCAACCTTTTCTCTATGTTTATAACTCTTTTTAACCGTCATGCAATTACAAACCAAATCCTTATCATTGTGTTGGAAGGTACCCTAAGACACAAACACACACACAAAAACAACTTTAAAACAAAACACACTAAAACACTCTAAAACAACTTAAAAACAGCAAGGAACAACATTTGAAGTTATGGGTGATAAAATCCCACGAATTTGCATTAAAAACATTAGTTACCCCCCCACACTTAAATCAAACATTGTCCTCAATGTTTTAAGCATAGATTCACACAAATCATAAGTAAACACACAAAAAACACTTAAACATACTAAACATGGCAGAATGTAATTAACAAAGAGAAGAGTTTAGGGACGCAAATCTGGTTATTGAGTGTAAATTCCCTCTTCTCCTTGGTGATTGCATTGAGGCTTTGATCTTTGTGATTCCACAGGCTTACTCTTGAACTGGTTTCCGCCCATCATTGATTTTCCTTTGTGCTACTCTTGAACTGGGCATCAGGATTCAATTGGTCTCCCCCGAAGGTCTGAGCTTACTCCTTTGGTCTGTTTCTTTGTTCAATCTTTCCAATTCGTATTGAAAAGGGTTGGAGGATAACTCAGCCTAAGTTTGTCTCCACATGCTTCAATGTATCATTTTCACTTGCCTTACTCGCTCCCCTTTGCAGAAGTGGTCCCTTCTCTGGAAGTGTATCAACCGTTGAAGATGACTACTCGAGAGCAACGCTAGGTAAGCAATCAGGAATAGATTCCAGGCAGTTGGCTCCAGATCGGAAGAATGACTCCAAGTGCCGGCTGATTGCTTCTTTTACTTTGCCATGCGAGTAAGAACAAGGACAAAGAAAAAGACAGGGAAAGAGCATGATATGAGATACTTTTGCTTTTGACCTTGATGATATGAGATACCTTTGTTTTTGAAGAAGCGGTGAATGAATCAGCACACTTTAATCCGCCGTTTCCTCCTGGGTCATCTGTACTCCAGGCATCTGGTATCATCTTTGGGGAAGAAGAAAGAATTGAGTATTTCGAAAGGCTTTGCTGGGAGTGCGCCCTCAGAGGTGAGGGAGAGTTGGGCATTTTCTTCAGGTTTTCCTTGCCATAAAAGACGAAGGTCGACATATATAGAGATAATATCAAGTGGTGGTACTCTTCTTTTACCCTTGTCGACAAACGTTTTGATCCCACAAATCCGGCTTTTTGAAATAGTGGCGCCTCCTCGATCTTTGAAGACGTCTCTTCGATTTCTGAGCAGGCGCCCCTTCGATTTCTGAATGACGCCCTTTTTCTTTCTGAACGACACGTAGTAGTGCGGATGCGGCTCCTTTTGACAAAGCTGCACGCGTTTTCTGAAAAGCAGAGAAAGCGTCGCCGGACTTTGCGCTTGTCGGCTAAAGATGTGTAGTTGCGGTGATGGCCTCCACGTGTTGTCTGAAAAGAAGAAATCTTTTGACAAAGTTGAACGCGTCTTCTGAAAAGCCGAGAAAGCGTTGCCTAAATTACGCCGGAAATTCCGGCTTTTTGAATTGGTGGACGCGTCGCCTTGGCTTTTTATTGAGCTATCGATCACCACAACAAACACACTCTGAAGATTTCCCATTCTTGAAAATCGACTCCGGGCCTTTGAAATTTAACTCCATCCCTTCTCTTTGAACACTTTTGAAAAATGGCAAACTCCTCGAACCTTAGCTTGGAATTGAGCCTTAGCAGTGATACGGGCGCGCCGCGTCAAGGTAACGTATGGCGCCCTTCTTTCTTATCTTCTAACGGTCCTCTTACAGGTGAAGACTCCGTGATGCAGGACGCCACAACAACTACAATAGTAGCTAGGAACCTCCTCACTCCAAAAGATAGTAGGCTGCTGTCAGGACGGTCCGATGAGTTGGCCGTTCAAGAGTCCCTCGCACTTAGTGTTCAGTGTGCGAGTTCTGTGTCCAACATGGGCCAACGCCTGCTTGCCCGCTCCCGTCAGGTGGAATCATTGATGGCAGAGGTGGAAAGTCTCAAGCAGGAGATCCAGCAGCTTAAGTACGAGAATAGAAGTTTGCACGTGCTTGCCAACAACTATTCGACGGGCATGAAGAGGAAGCTTGATGAGCTGCAAAAGTCTGAAGGTCGGATTCACAGTGACCGTCAAAGGTTTTCGTCTTTCCTCCAGAGGCACCTTTTTCCTGGCTCATCCAGCGCTTGGCCAAGTATTGAGGCCTGGAATGCTCTAGCTCCGATGCCTCCCGCTCCGATGCCTTCCGCTCCGATGCCTTCCGCTCCGATGCCTTCCGCTCCGATGCCTTCTGCTTCAAAGCCTTCTGCTTCGATGCCTTCTAGTGGGGCTTCACGTAAACAACCTTTGTGAAGCTCCACCTTTCTCCATGTTTAG
Organism: Pyrus x bretschneideri; assembly: GCF_019419815.1. Classification (NCBI taxonomy): domain Eukaryota; kingdom Viridiplantae; phylum Streptophyta; class Magnoliopsida; order Rosales; family Rosaceae; genus Pyrus; species Pyrus x bretschneideri. The sequence goes on from NW_025999657.1 coordinate 2,541,045, forward strand.
TATCTTTTTTTTTTTTTTTTTTTTTTTTTTTTTTTTTTTTTTTTTTTGAACATGCTTTGTTTATTCAGTGCATTGGGTTGCCTCCCAAGTAGCGCTTTCTTTTACGTCTTGCAGCCGGACGAAGAACCCAATCACTCCAGGATATGTTCACGAATCGGATGAAAACTCCGAGTCATAAACTAGTACCTAAAACAAGAAACAAAACAAGATTAAGAATCTGGAATAAAAAGAACAAACGAAAATAAAACAATCCAAAAACTCTCAAGTTCATCTTGCTTCTGTGGGCAGCAAGATGCATGAAGGTGAATTTGGTATGATTGGTTGAGCAAAGTCCTCCAAAGCTCTAAGTTCATCTTGGTTGCCCGCCATCTCTTCCTCTCTTTCCCAATCAAATTGCTCAGATCCTTTACTTGTTGAACTAGGTGAAGTCATTTCCTCTTCCTCGCTGATTAGGGATGAACTTGATGGCACAAAGTTGTCCAAAGTGTGGCCCTTCAACCGTTCAATTCTTTGGCCTAACTCAACAAGTCTATTTGACATAAACTACCTTAAATAAAATAACACAAGTGTGAATGAAAATCTACTAGCAAACAACAATGAAATGAACAAAAATAAACTTAAAAACGTTTGAAAGGACTCAAGGGATGTGGAACTAAACGCTTAGAACACTTAAACAATCCTAAAACCCAAAACAGCAACTAGAAGACTCAAAATTGCCTAAAAACCACTTTCTGGGCAGTTTTGAGCACCTACACTAATTTGGACGAAATTGGATGGAAACTTGAATCAAAACACTTATAAACACAAATCAAAACACTTTCTAACTAATTTGGACAAAACAAAGACTCAAAGGACTCAAAACAGATTCACAAGACTCAAAACAAGCTAAAAACTCTCAAAACTGCCTAAAAACACAAACTGGGCAGTTTTGACACTAAACTCAATTCTGGACGAAAATTAGGTTTGAGCTTGACTCAAAATGCTTCAAAACACAAGATAAGACTAATTCTAAGCCTAAAACTTAACAAAATATGGGGGAAATTGTATTTGGACGAAATGCAATTAAATGGACAGATTATAAAGAAAACAGATTGTAAAGCAAATTGATGTAAACCAATGGATAATGGAATGGCTAAGGTCTTCCTCTCTACTCACGAAATATATGCAACTTAAACCAACTTCCAGTTATCAATTCGACAATTTATGAACCTTGACACTAATCAAAATAGCAAACAAGCAAACAAGCAATTACAAGGGACTGAAATCAGTCCCCGGCAACGGCGCCATTTTTGTTGATGTAATATTCCTTCCTAATGCTAGAATATGTTTAATATAATGGCACAAGTAAGGGTGTCGAATCCACAGGGACTAATTGGACCTATGTAATCACTTGTTTTGCAAGAACTTCTATGAAATGAACCAAACTAATCAAATTGAGCAGATTTGTTGTTGTTACTTGAAAGCATAAATAAAAGAAGTAAACACAACTAAATGAATCAACAACTAATAGAATAGGATAGTATCAATGAAATGAAGCTAGGGATTCGGTTTCACCATTGCTCAACTAAGTCCATGTTTGTCAAGTTAGTTTATACTCATTCATCTACCTATTTCTTGAGTTTGTTTCACTTGGATATGATCAACCATATGATGTGTGGATTTGATCAAATGTCTCTAATCATGAACCTAATTGTGATGTGCAACTTTGGTTCATAATCAAGATTATGTAATGTACAAGAAACTTTCATAAAACCAAAGGGAGTAACTTGGCAGGATGTGTGCTAAACACTCCCTTCATTCATTCACATATCTACCAAGATTATGCATGATGTGTGCTTTAATCTTGGCTACACAACTTAGTGATTAATTCAAATGATGATCAAACATTAAAATCAATACATTAAGTCACCATTAAAACAGAAAATGAAACAAGAAATAGATGGACAAACTGAGCATTCTAACTTGATTACATGGCAAACTTTGCAAGGCTACATCGAATCCCTATAGATAGATTAGTTACAATTCATGTTTACAGAATGTTTAACGTAAAAATACACAACATGAATGAACATAGAATGAAGTAGAAGGAACCCTTGAAGCAAAACTGATGTTGAATTCCTTGAAGAGTGCCTTCGGTGTTGGAGCTCCCAAATGTGTTTGTAAATGAGGGTGGAGGAACTAATGTCGAATGGTTTCTGTGAATGGTGCATAAATGGAGAGAAATGGACAGTTTCTGTGGAAGTGTGAGAGTGTCGAATGCAATGGAATGGAGAGGGAGAATGAGAGTGAATGATGGACAGAAAATTAGAGCAAGAATGGTGTGTGATCCAATGAATCCGAGAGAGGGAATGAGTGAGTCTCCTTTGGTCAATTTCTGAATGAGTCTAATGATGGGGAGACAATCAGATTGGATCTTGGCTTTGTTTAACTCAGATGGCAGAGCTTAAGTGATGGAAATGATTGTGTTTCTGAGATGGAAGACTCACGGCATGGGCAATGTCCAAGGAAATGTTAATGTATTCAAAGAAGCACATGCTCTTGCTGCCACAAGTGAGTGGAACCTGCAAAGGTGAAGTGGACAATCTGAAACTGGTTAGAATAATCTGGAATTGGATATGGGAGTGCACGGGATGGACATGAAGGAAATGGAAATGCAAAGGTGATTTGTTTCGGTGGTGGGAGTGCATAAGGGAGCTGGAAATGGCATGGAATGTATGTGTTTCTGAGGTGGTGGACACACGGCATGGGCAATGTCCAAGCATGTGGCTATTTTAATTGACTCATGCATGTGGATTTCTGCAAGGCTGAAAAGGAGAAAGGTGATGGAATGCACGGGCAGATTCTGAATTATGCATGTGAATGCATGTTTTGGTATTAGAAGTGCATAATTTGACTTGGAATCACATGGGATTTGCATGACATGATTGTGTTTGTTGGTGGAAATATGGCTGAATGTTTTAGGCAAGGAGGTACACGGCACAAGCCATGTGGAATAATAAGAAATCTGCATGTTTTTGCCTTGTTTAGAACCACCCAATGTGGTCGAATTGCACCACATTCCTTCATTTGCCTTCCAATTGATCCAATTTCTCCCTTGCTGCACACTAACACCAAATAAGGTAAAATGCAACTAGTTTAATCCAAAACAATCACAAAGACGCAAAATAATGAAGATATAACGTATACAAAATGTCACTTATCACACCCCGTCCCGAAGGAGGGCATGCTGGCCGTCACGTGAGAGTGACGTAACCATTTACACAGTACGGAAGCTTTAAAATATACAACTTCTAAGATGAAACACCCGAAGGTGAGTCCTCATTTGGTCCATTTTGTCAGAACACCGTTGAAATTCCTCGTAGTTACCACACCTTTGCAATTCTTGAACCTGGAGGGGCGCAAAACAAAGTTGAGTGGGTCAGCAAAACAATTCTTTTCCAAATCCAAACACTTCTCAAAACTTTGTAACCCCTCGCCGTAAAACAAGTATAATTTCCCAGAAAATAAACATATATACGTATGTACAAATATGCCAAACATGCTCCAAAATATGCCATTCATGCTTGAGAATATGCCACATTAGAATCTCATAATAAATGTAAATGCTCAAGCATAATTCACATCAATAACATATAATCTGGCAGCCGGGAGTCACCTAACGTGACATGTACCGCTGCATATAGAGCTCCAATCTCAACTCAACATCTGAATCTGCACACGAGTCGAAACCACCTAACGTGGTCTGTACGACAGGACTGGGTGTAATATATACGCTCTAGTGCTACGATCACGTGAAGACTGTGCGAATAATCGCGGGTCACCTACGAGTTGGAACCACCTAATGTGGTCTGCACGACAAGGCTTGCACCTAACTTGGATCCAAGGCGAGCGTGTAGTGCTGGTGAACATACACTTGAAGGACTCTGCCCCTCTCTGGGCGGGAGCACTAACACCGGGGGTGCAGATTATGAGCTCTCTAAGCATCTCAAACTACTAATGAAATACAACCATGAATACCACTTACCTGGCACTTACCTGTGCGTCCACAGCACCAAATACACATATATATAAATGTATGCCACTACCAATGCATGTGATGATAGTATTTCAAATGTAGCTTACCTGGGCCTCCTCAGCACCATGCAACAGTATGCATAATTATGGTAATGCACATATTAAAATATGAGGCATATATGACCGGATATTTAATTCGTATTTCTTTTAAAATACGTTTTCTGGGAAATACGTCAAGCATACGTATATATATATATACTGAAAAATAACTGCCCACTCACTAATCACATCGACGTCTCATAGGTTCCTGAACCTCCCCTAGCTTGGTTACATTCTTTCTCTGTATAATTTTCACCTATACAAAAAGTAACCAAATTGACGTTATTTAACGCACATACACCAAACATTCGTCCATAACTTTCTCATACGTTGCTCAATTTGGGTGTATGAATATACCACGGTGATCTACATGACGTCACGAACGCGTGACAATTTTCAGAACTCAATTTGGAGCTCTCACGCGCCCCCACGTGCCCTGTTCACGCGCTGCCCACGCGCGCTTCTTCTTCCTCGCGTCGCCGGACTGGTTTCGCCGGCGGTGGGTGTTTTGCCGGAATTTCTGGGTAAACTTCAAAGTGTCATAACTTCTTCATTTCTTAACCATTTTCGACGTACTATATATCAAAATGAAGGTATTGACTAGACGAACACATCCATACCTGCCTTGACCCCTAACTCGCCGTGGATTCGCCGGAAAAAGCCCCGAAAGCTCCGGCCAAACTTTGAACTTGTCATTCTCCTTGTTCTTACGTCCATTTTTCACGTAATCTATACCAAAATGAAGCCCTAATCATAATATACCACGTTGGACTAGTTTTAGGGCCTAAAAACAACGGAATCAAACTTTTCCAAAAATACGAAAATTCGACCAAACTTACAGTTCGTGATCCCGACGTCCAAATCCTTCAAACGAAGCACTCCGAGCTTCCTTAGGACCTCACCAAGCTTCCTACAAGCTTCAAAATCCCAGAAAACATCAAGTTTTACGTGTGCATGAACAGTGCATACGCACAGTGAAATTGAAATCCATGTTTTCCGAAGTGAAACTCACCTGAAATTGGTACCATCGTGTTCGTGTGGTCCTCAGGAGAACGATGGTGGTCTTAGATCCTTCGTTGGTATAGTTTTAGGGTGGTTTGTGGGTGGTCCGTGTGAGTTCGAAGGAGAGAGAGAGAACGGAGAGTGAATGAGAGATTTGTGAGGGAGGAGAGAGAGAGACAAGATGCAGAAATAGGGGAGAGATTTGAGGGAGGTGGGATCCTACCCAATCCCCAAATCATCAAGTTACAACATATTTTACGCCCCTTAGTCCCGTTTAAGGGCATTTTCACAACTTCACGTCCTCGGAATTAAAATTCCGGGACGGGTTGTGACACCTTTTAGGGTTTTTCAACCATCTCCATAATTTGTGAAGAAGAGCTTAGGGATGTGCTTTGCCATGGACTTCGGGTTCTATCTTTCTTTTATTTTTATTTCTATGTGTAACTAAGTTATTTTCTAAGGTTTATGATGATGCCATGACATGAATATTTGCAAAGTACTTTGTTAGTTATTATCCGATTATATGCCATGTTATATTCTTAATCTTTGTGAGTATTTTATTCTAGGTTCGAGTTTCTAATGACTGATCACCTTTAGGAATTTTGCATCTAGATAGTTAGATAAATCTGTGAGGATGACCAATCAATTAGGTTTATTAGAACTAAGATTAAGAAGAGTAGACAAAGTAGTGAGGATGACCAATATCAAGCTAGTCCTACTTGGTTGACATGATTCTTTTATGCTTAATGGGTTTTTATGTGTTTAATTGTATGCCTAACCAATAAGATATAATTGTCATGTAGAGATACAAGAGTTGATGCCTAACCACGGATTAATTCGTACCTTAGAAAGAGCAACCTTTAACATTGGCATGGTAATTGGATAGTAATTGGCTCTAGGAAAAGTAAATAGGATTGTTGTTGGTGGATTCATAACCTTAGGTTGTCTTGTGTCATGTGTTATTTTAATTACTTGTCTTTTATTTGTCTTGTTAATTTTAGTCTTAATCAATTACTCAATTATTCAATTCAATCTATCTTTTGTTTGTTTAATTAAGTCTAGCTTGATTAATCGGTTAAATTGGTGTTAAAGCAATCCATGTGGGATTGACCTCGTATTTGCATATATTACTACAATTGAACCAATTTTAATTCCTTTCATGCCCTCAGGAATGGTGGTCTGCAACGATTCAAGTTTGGGGGAGTACATTACAAGGCATGACGTCTCAAGTTCCACATTGCTCATGCCTGCTCCAATGAAAAATCCTGGGAAGTTTTCATACCCTACACATTGAGGACAATGTTTGTTTCAAGTTTGGGGGAGGATTTCGATCTCTGTTTCTGTGTTCTGTTTTTGTTTAGTGTTCATGCTGTCTATGTTTGCGTAAAACTGTATTAATTGGTAAGGAATTTGAGCATTTTGTCTGCGTGGTGTTCTTCAATTTTTTGTCCTCTTTCCAGCCATATAAAGACCATGAAAATCAAATTTTTCTTTCAAAAGTTATGATCAAATCTTTGTCTAAAGGTCGAATATCATATTTGCACCGTGCTGTTTGCAACCTCTGTTGGCATATGTTCTTTTCCTTTATTTATTTGTTCTATGTTTTGTTTTTCTATTTAAGTTTTAATGTCATAAAAAAATCCATAAAAAATAAAAAAAAGTGTCAAAAAAAAAAATTCAAAAAGATTTTCTTTTTCTTGAGTCATTTTCTTTTAGTTAGACCTTCCATAAGTCAATGATAATAAGTTGCTTTCTTCTAGGTCACAAACTTATTTGAATTTATTCTTTTTATGTGAAATTTCAATTGTTTTATATGGTTAATCATATTCTTACATGATCATTCTCAAGTTTATTTCATACCAATAACCAATGTCAGTATGATTATCTCTTACTTAGAGAATTATATGTGGATTTTAAGTGAAAACTTATTGAACCCTTGTGAGATTTTGAGCTTCTTGCATATTCTTTCTTGTGAGTTTCATGATTGCATTATCATTCTCTAGAACTTGCTTCAATATCTCTTGAGGTGAAATCCTAAGTCATGCAAAACTAGGGAGATGATTAAGGCCATGTTTGGATCGTTTGAGACCTTCTAACCAACCTTTTATGTTATATTATCCCTAGTTACCCTTTTGAAGCCAAACACTTAAGCCTTTTCTTTCATCACCCACATTCATCCCTACCTATTTAACCTATTTTAACCATACCCTATAGCTTAAGGGATACCAAGGGGATGTCAATGAAGATAAAGGTTGGGTTCTACATCAAAGATGTGGCGTGTACCGAGGTACCATGTGTAGTATTATCTTTATTTCCAAAAAAAAAAAAAAAAAGCACTATCAAAGAAATGAGGAAATAAAAGTTTGAAATTGTTCCATCTCTACATTATGAATCCTGGACACCAATAATTGAAGATCAAATTTCAAAAGAGGACCGACCAAAAGTACATTATGAAGATACTTTGGTATTTCTTAAGCTTTAGTTTTTCCATATCATTTCTTTAATAGCCCATACCCTAGCCTAAAGTTACAACCTTTGTAAAGACCTTTGATCTTTGGTGTTGCATTGATTACATTAGTGGAGAGATGATATGAAGAACAAGCTTATGGGGTTTTATATTGCTTATCATGATTTGAATGAAACACTTTGCCTTTTAATGTGTGATTTCTTTGTGAGTGATATTCATGGTAGAAGATTTGAAGTGGAAGCTTGGGTTTGCATATATCTGCCCGGGTTGAGTAAGTTGTATTGATATTGGTTATTTCACTCACTACACTTGAGAATGTCGTGTAAGGTTTGGTTAATTTTATTTTGAAAAATGTTTAATTCCTTTAAGTTTGGTGACCGTCTCTTGATTGCTTTCAGGCTAATTTATGGAAGGTCTATTGTTTTTCTTGATGTCTTTTTATTTTGTTTTGCTCGAGGACTAGCAAAAGCTTAGGTTGGGGATATTTGATAGGTGCATTATTTATCATATTTGCATGTTAATTATCCCTAAGTTTTGTTAAGGAATTGATTATAAAAAAGTCTTATTACTTTCCTTTTCTCAGTTTCAGCCAATCTGCGCACGCAGGATATTTTTGGTGATAATTCGACTTTCCGGAGGAGTTTTGATGCAGAGCCAATAGGAGAAGGAAGCTAAGAGTCTGAAGATTGTTGTGTCCGAATTTCATAACTTTCCATGGAGCCATTCATTGCAGTTTCACAAATCAATCCCACATAAGTTGTTTTCTCGTCAGAATCACGTAGCTGTGGAAGAATGAAGATTTGGAGGTTTTCCTGATTTTTCCTATTAGCATGTGATATATGCCTGGAAAGATAAGAGATAAAACTACGTTTCCCATATTTTTACATAATTTTCCAGAAGATAAATCGACCCCAAAATTGACGTGCAAGACAGATGATGTGTTTCCCAAGCCAAGAAGGATTCTTTCCTAGTTTGTGTTAGGAGTTTGTTTTATTTTAGGAGAGTTTCTCCCAGACCTTTAGGGTTTTCCTAGTATAAATAAGGTCCCTAAGCTCTCTCTAAGATATCCATCCACCCCCTCATAACCCATACCACCGCACCATATTCCATTCACCATCTCCATAATTTGTGAAGAAGAGCTTAGGGACGTGCTTTGCCATGGACTCCGGGTTCTATCTTTCTTTTATTTTTATTTCTATGTGTAACTAAGTTATTTTCTAAGGTTTATGATAAAGCCATGACATGAATATTTATGAAGTATTTTGTTAGTTATTATCCGATTATATACCATGTTATATTCTTAATCTTTGTGAGTATTTTATTCTAGGTTCGAGTTTCTAATTATTGATCACCTTTAGGAATTTTGCATCTAGATAGTTAGATAAATTTGTGAGGATGACCAATCAATTAGGTTTATTGGAAATAAGATTAAGAAGAGTAGACAAACTAGTGAGGATGACCAATATGAAGCTAGTCCTACTTGGTTGACATGATTCTTCTACGCTTAATGAGTTTTTATGTGTTTAATTGTATGCCTAACCAATAGGATATAATTATCATGTATACAAGAGTTGATGCCTAACCACGGATTAATTCATACCTTAGAAAGAACAACCTTTACCATTGGCATGGTAATTGGATAGTAATTGGCTCTAGGAAAAGTAAATAGGATTGTTGTTGGTGGATTCATAACCTTAGGTTTTCTTGTGTCGTGTGTTATTTTAATTACTTGTCTTTTATTTGTCTTGTTAATTTTAGTCTTAATCAAGTACTCAATTATTCAATTCAATCTATCTTTTGTTTGTTTAATTAAGTCTAGCGTGATTAATCGGTTAAATTAGTGTTAAAGCAATCCCTGTGAGATCGACCTCGTATTTGCATATATTACTACAATCGATTCATGCACTTGTAAGTTTAATTTGGTTTAAATTAATCTATTATTTACGTTAGTTTAAACATACATCACTCCACTTCCTTGCTCGCTCACTCCAGTTCCTTGCTTGCAGAATATGTTAAGGGATATATCATTGTTCTATTATTGCATGTATGCTAGACAAGCTTTAAAGTGACCTTTGTTAATAGGTTATTTGGACTTTGAATAATTGGATCCTTTCTATTTCTATTGAGCTCAAGCAGTAAGAAAAGCTTAATTGTTGAGTAGATGAAATAATTGGATCCTTTCTATTCCCATTGAGCTCAAGCAGTATGAAAAGCTTAATTGTTGAGTAGATGAGATGACATCTGCTTTTGTCTCTTTGCCTTTAACATTTTCTCACATGTCATCTCATCTGCTGTTGTCTCTTTGCCTTTAATATTTTCTCACATGTTTATTAGCTACTTTTGTTTTTACATTTCACCATGCAAACAACGTATGAGACGATGGTGATGCATTGTAAGAAGGTTTAAAAACCATTGTACGTTTCTCTTGGTTGTGTTAAAAGTTTATTAATTTTGTTTATTTATAGAAACTCTACAAGAAATGCAACAAAAAATGAAGATGGCACCACCTAAAGAGGAGCCACCTAGCATACGTGTTTCAATTTTTTCGCCTGGTTGGGGCATCTCCGTTGGGGTGAAAACTATTGATCTCAGCAAACTAATTCTCAAAGAGTTTAAAAAGAAGAAGCACGAGTAGTATGTATTCCTTAGCTTTGTTCTTAATTTTCTATAACTTGAAATTTTAGGAGGAAACATTGAACCTTATATATATCTTTTCATGTAAGTGGCGCATGAAAAATGCTTTAGCAGAAATGAAAACTACAACTACTCCTCACTTCATACAAACTTACAAAAAAGTTCAATGAATTAGGTATAATCCTACTTACCATGCCTATCTATCTTTGACAATTTTCTTTCTTCATAATATGTTTGCCAATTAATTATTCATAATTATACAAAACACATGAATATTCTAACTGGACAATTATGTTGGTGCAGGAAGAAGATTAATTGTAACCATACAATTTTTCTAGATAAGGTATAATATATATATATATATATATATATATATATATATGTATATTTTAGTTAAGAATGCAATACATTCTATTGCATTAGTTTGAAATCAATCACATAAGCCTTATCAAACTTAATTTTGTAACAGTTCTACAAGCATCATACCTCTCTCAAACTGAAAAAGTTGAAGCATAGGATTAAGGTACAATATCACAATTACTTATTTCATAAATGTGATCACAATTTGTTAAGTCGAACTTGACCAAATACTTACTTTACAGTCTTCTTCAAGCAATTGGAGAAAAAGTGTTGCTATGGACAAATTGTCTAATTTAAAGGTAATTATGTTATACTACTCACTACTTATAATAATATATATATATATATATATATATATATATTTTATAGTCAGACTTCTAATTTTCTCATATTATTTGTAGATGCACAATAAAAACGTGAAGCATCAAGTAAAAACAAATGGATGGCAACAATGGTATTGATGTTGCTTGAAAACTTTAGTTTGCAGATATAGGTCATCTTTTACTCAAGATGAATGTTTTATTTTATTTTTAATGCTGCTAACTACAAACGTGTTTTCGAAACATATTCTAACGTTTTTTTTTTTTTTTTTTTTAAGTTTCATGGATATGGATACGGTTATGTCGACACACCGTGGCAAGTATTAAGATTAGTTGGCTGCACATGCTTATGTGCGTTAGTTGTTTTATGATTAATGTTGTATCGGCATAAAAGTGACAAAGTAGTTTATAGGTGGAATGGGAATTGTAAGAAATTGTCAAGAAAAATAGTATATTATACTATGAGAAACCCTTTAGAGCACTTCCAGCGTTGGCTGGAGCTCGGGGGACAGGCCACTAAACAGGGCCGAGAGCCCGGCCTATTGACTCCAGCATGTGGGAGCCCGAGGGATAAGGCAGGCCCGAGCACCAGGCCTGTCACGAATTACCAGCCCACGAGCCTGAAGGCTATCTGACGCAAGGTTGACGTCAGCCAGGCGTCAGCCCCTTTTTTTATTTTTTTCTGTCAGGCGTGTGCAATGCACCCACACGTGGGGGCGCGTCACCCGACATGTTTTTAGCGAATGGGGCCTGCGGCGCAGTTTCAAATTGTTACCATTGGGAAGCCACGTGGCTACCCATGGTCTGTTGGATCTCAACGGCAAGAAAATGTGGACCGTCAAATTTGCAACGGTAAAAAAATAAAAAAAATCTTATTTAATATTAACCATTGGATGAGATCAAAGGTTGATATTATTCTCCTTTATAAATTAAAAAAAATAGTTTTAAAATTCAGAAATGTTATCGTTGTGCCACGTGGCACAATATGGAGTGTTGGAATTCAATTTTTTTTTTAAATCCAACGGTAGAGATTAATTAGTTGCAAAAAAAAAAATTAAAAAAATTGTAAAAAATGAATAAAAATCCGAAAAAAAATAGCTTTTACTTTTCTTTAAATACCTTCTCATTATCATCTACCTTACACCACAATTTCATATTTTCTCAACTACTTTCAACCACATTCCTATCTTTCTCTCAAAGTTTCAATCCAATTTTATTTCAACAAAATGACTGCTGATGCAAGTACGAATTGGACGCTTTTTGAAGATATTGCATTGTGTACTAGCTGGGTTAAAGTTACTCATAGTTCGCTTACGGGTAATGAGATGCAGTTGCGAGAAATGTGGAGTCTTATGCATACCAATTATCTTGAGAAAATGGGTGGGAAAAGAACCAAATAATCGATGTCCAGTTGTTGAAAATTACTTAGCCAATTGTTTAGTACATGAAGAGACGCCTTGGCACAAGCCAGTACTAATATTCAAAGTGGGGAAAATTACGCGGATCAGGTAACAATATATTATTTATTTGTTTGTACTATACCCACATTTACATTATAATTATTTGTTTGTATTATTTATTTGTTACCTACTTTCATTATAATTATTTGTTTGTATTATTTATTAATTACCTACTTTCATTATAATTATTTGTTTGTATTATTTATTTGTTACCTACTCTTATCATAATTATTTCTTATCCCGCATTGTGTAACAACTTCAAGCACAAGCTTGGTATGGTGCCAAAACCAAAACCAAAAATAAATCATTCAACCAGTGGGAATGTTGGAATATTGTCAAAGATTGTCCTAAATTCAAAGTTGTGCATGTCGGTCCAGAAGTTTTCATGAACAACACCCTTCTACACTCTATATCATGGCTCACATGTTCATGAAGATGAAGCAGAAGAAATACCCGAAACGCCCCCCTGAACAAGCATCGGGATCGACCCGTTATCCAATTAGGCCTCAAGGTAAGAAGGCTTCAAAGAGAAAAGGGAGTGCTTCAAAGAATGATTATGCAAAGTATATGGAACAACTTGCTCGCCAAGGTGAATTGACTTTGGTGCGGGAAATGGCGAAATTTGAGGCTGATAAGGCTAGAGAGGAGGCAAATGCTAGGAGCATATTTATGCGATTTTGTTTGCTTGTTTCTTTGCATTTGGTAAGTTAGTTTCTATTTATTAGAGCGTTTTAAGCCATTTTCTTGTGTTTGTAGGTCCAAATGGCAAAAGTGGCAAGAAAAGGCAATATGGAGCATTTTAGAGCAGTTTTGGGCTTGGAATGGATAGCACATGCGTGGAGCGAGGTGGATGGACGTTTTAAAGATCAAAAGAAGATCAGGAATCAGCTAAAGAGAAGGAACATTATCCAAAACCTTATCCAGTCCTGTTTTATCTCAACCTTATCCAATCTTATCTTATCTAACATTATCCAAACTAATCTTATCATATCCTAATCCTATACTACCTTATTTCTAGCTGCATGGGGGAATTATTTTCACATTAGAACTCCTAATATCATAATTCTAGAAGCCTAAAAAGGTGTCGCACCACCCTCTCCTTATTCTCCCTGGTTTCTACCATGTAATTAGCCTTTTCCTTGTGGGATTGGAGTGTGTAATCCTTTTCCAACACAACCTTGCCGTGCCCCCTAGCCTTATAAATACCCACATCTGCCGCATAATTGAGAGAGGGACCTTAGAGAGAAATTCAGAGAAATTAAACACTTTGTGCCGCAACTTTGTAAGGAAAGAGAGCTTGGAGCCGTTCCTGCCATCCAAAGCCTTTGGGATTGCTGGAGCATTTCTAGGTGTATTCTATCTTTAGTTTTAGTCCAATATTTGTTTTAATTTGGTTTTCAGTTATGATGAACATGTGGAACTAATTTCGTTTAAGCTAGAGGTGAATTCAAAGTCATGAACATATGTGTGATATGAATTGATTACATCCAGTTATTGTTTCATAAATCGTGAATGCAATTTACTTATCTATTTGATTGATAACTTATTATTGTATGTTGATTAAGGAGGCCTACTTAGTTTGCATGCATGAATTTGATGCTAAAATATAAGGGAATTTCACCTAATAGTTATGAACTTATATTTATAAGTAGTGGAAATCACTAGTCATGATTGTGTTAAGTAAATTCCTGGCAGGAGTATTATGCTTTTCATAGTTACGAATGTCATGTCAATGCTTATGATTTTCATAGAACTTCATGATCTTTGATATGTATCTCTATCATACAGTTCATATAGGGAACTTGATAAGAATAATTTGATTGTGTCGCTGAGTCCAATTCAATGAATTTAGGAAAATCTGATGGTTAATTTGTGCAGTTCACGGTTAACTTGGGGCATTGTCATTCGTGGTTTATAGGAATACTAACTAGAAATCGATTTGTATGCATATGTGTCATGTGTGGAGAAAGACCCTCTAGCTAGCCTTTCACCACTTAAGTCACCTTAATTTCGTGCAACCTCTACTTAGTTCTGCAACTTATTAGTTTTAAGTAAATTTTCGTCCAAACAAACCCCCCTTTAATGTTTTGAGTCAATTTAGTTAGATTTTCGTCCAAATCACCCCTTACTGCTTGTTTTGAGTTATTTGAGTTAGTTTAGTTTGTTTTGAGTCAGTTTAGCTTAGTTTTATGTTTTTGAGTCTAATTAGTGTAGATTAGCATCCCTCATAATCCCCGGTCTAGAACGATCCCTACTTACGCATACTACAATTGTCTAAAAGAGGGTTTAAGTTTGTGTGCTATTTTATATCACATTAGCAAATGTTGCAGCTATTGCAGCTATTGCGAGAGCATTTCAAGCTAATGAGAGAGAAAGATAGCTACTTAGGCAAGAAAGGGAACAGGTTAGAGAAGAAAGAATGGCTCAACGAGATCGTGACATTATGAACACACATTTAGAAGGGAAGTCACCAAATTCTAAATATTTTTGGAAGTCGGAGAAAGCGGATGTGGTGCGAATGAGGCGTGCAAGAGAAGCGAGAGCAAGAGGAGATGGTCCTAACATGACAAGAGAAGATCATCCTAGCATCACAAATTGGTTAAGTGATGATGAATACAGTACTTTTTGTAATCGGAGCCCATAATTTTCCAATCACTTTGGGTTGTAATTTCTTATGTATTGAATAAAGTACTTTATGTTGTTTCCAATTTATTGATTTTAGTACTTTATTTAATTTGGTAATTTATTTATACTAAGAGAATCTTTATTCAAAAGACATTTAAACACACCAAATAAAATTACAAAAACATACCAAATAACAGAACACTCACTAAATGAACTAAAAGAAACTCACTGAAATTAAATAAACATACCAAATGAACTAAAAGAGACACACTAAATGAACTTAAGTATCTTGAGCTTGTTTCAATTCCCACTGGTGCTTTATCAAATCAATTTGTCGGGCATTATGCATATATGGCCTTTGAAGTGTAATATATCATTGAATTATCAATTCATTGTAACGTTCATCCCTTTCTAATGGCTCATGTTGCACAAGTTCTTCGGTGGCGTCATGAGCACAATATATACATGTTCTTGAATTGTTCATTGTGTCTGGCTTATATTCATCAACAGCATCATAATCGTACTCATCTTCCATAATCATGTTGTGAAGAATGATGCACATCATCATGATGGATTGAAATGACTCTACATCAAACAATCTAGCAACACCATTGACGATCGCACAACGAGCTTGGAGGATACCAAAACAACACTCCACATCCTTCATGCACCCCTCTTGACAGCTTACAAAGTGTTTTTCCTTTGCAGTTCGCGGACGTGACACTGTTTTGACAAATGTTGACCACCTTGGGTAAATACTGTCTGCTAGGTAGTATGGCCCGTCGTACATACGTCCGTTGATGTAGTACGTGACTTTTGGTGCCTTTCCTTGCAGGACATCGTTGAACATTGGGGATTGGGCAAAGACATTGAGGTCATTTTAAGCTTTCGGAACCCTGAAAAAGGCGTGCCAAATCCATGTATCAAAAGATGCCACCGCCTCCAAAATGATACTTTTTGCTCATTTTCTATCCCATAAGCGCCTTGCCATGCACTTGGACAGCTTTTCCATATCCAGTGCATACAATCAATGCTCCCAATCATCCCAGGAAAACCTCACATCTCGCATTTCTTCAGAAGCCTTTGCAAGTCCATGTCAGTAGGTTTCTGGAAGTACTCTGCGGTGTAGATAAATTCGATTGCTCCGCAAAACCTCATCAGGGACTGAAGAATGGTTGATTTCCCCATCCTCATTATCTCATCCACTTGATCTGCAGATGCTCCATATGCAAGCATCCGCAAGGCACCTGTAATTTTTTGCTGGGGAAGGAGACCCATAGCACCAAAAGCATCATTATTTTGCACAAAGTAAGAATCATGGTTGCAAACAGCAATCATGATTTTTTTGAATAAATGTCGTTCCATTCTAAATTGACGTCTAAAGTGTGTATCAAGGAATGCACTATTACGGACAAAATAATCGTCCAAGAGTTCCGCACCTTGTCGTTGCCTGCTTCTATCAAGGTTTCAGGAATGGCTGGGCCTACATATCTGACCCACAGCTTGGATGACTCGACGAGAATGTGAGGCCCTTGCCATTTTTGCTTCGTCATCTCTCTTTATACGCTCCTCATCCTCTTCCCTCTCATTTTGGGTCACCTGGAGATTGAACATTCCTTTTGATTAGTTAAACAATTCTTCCTCATGCTGATCGATTTCCCACATCATCCTTGAAGAAGAAGAAGACATTGTAAAAAAGAAGCAGAAACTATGAATAATGATAGAGATTTTGGTGAAAAAGGAAGTAGAAACTATGAATAATGATAGAGAACTTGAGAAAATTGGTGTGAGATTTGTGAGGATGGATGGTGGATTATATGGAGGATTCAGAAAGGATTAGGTTGTAGATAATGTCACGTGGCATGCCGTCATTCGTTAAAAATCTGATAGAAATCTATCCTCAAAGATTGTAAACAGATTAAGACACATGGCGCGACGTGATTGGTTAATAATCTTATCCGAAATCCATCACCAATAATGTATTTTCGGATAATGACACGTGGCACAACGAGTACGATTAAAAATTTTATCGGAAATCCATCACCAATAATTATCTTTTCGGATTTTATGACATTTGGCGCAATGAGAGCGATTAAAAATCTTATCCGAAATTACAAATAAAATTATTTTGTATTATTTTATAACTTTTCGGATAATGACACGTGATGCAACGAGAACGATTAAAAAATCTTATTCAAAATTACAAATAAAATTATTTTGTATTATTTTATAAATAAATAAAATGCTAATATTTTATTACCTATTGCCAGGACTATTGAAGTGCAACAGTGGAGATGCAAAAGGCGATCACTGTTCATTAAGGGCAGTTACTATTCACTGGGTGGATAGCATAGTGTATTGCCTAGGGGAAGGGTTCCCACGCTGTAACTGCTCTTAAGGGAAGAGGTTCTCATTTTTTTTTTATAAACATGGAGATTAATTGTGGAGTCCACACCACAGCGAACTTTAACAATCAGAACCATCTTAAAGTTGTACCTCATAAATCATCCTTGCAAAATATTAGCCAAATCAGAAATATTTAAGACATCTAATTGGGTTCAAAGAAATGAACGAATACCTAGTTATGCAAGAAACAATGAAATTTGATATTGATAATTAAATAGGCAAATGGTTTCGGATTGAATTGAATTTTTGCAAGAATGATCTATGAATCAAGACTTACAAAATAGACAGTTTGGATCGTTAAAATTCAATGTAGAGTGAACCCCACACCTAATCTCCATTTAAAAAAAAAAAAAAAGTAGAGATCATTTGCATAAAGGGCCTGTATACCATGAAGCACAAACCTTGCTTACTCATCTTTATCAATTTTTAATAACATATATTATTAATATATTAAGTCGAGTTGTATTTTGTGGTGTTGGAAGGAAAAGATGATATATGAATTCTTACTCTTAAACTCAATGTCATAGATTAATTGTTTATTTTGTTTTCTTACAATATTATTTGGTTCCTTGCTATATTTCTTTATTTATTTTTTACAAACCTCTTTCAATTTATCACGAATTTTACACTCAACTTAATTATGTTTTATTTCTTTCATCACTTGAAAACGTCTTGCGTTAGTTGTTTTAATTTCATTTTAATTGTCCAATTACCTCACTAAACAAATTAAAAATAGCTAATGTAAGACATCTTTAGGGGCGCTACGTGTTAGGGTTTCAATATTAGCCAATGACATTTCGTCTACCTTTTCTCTAATTTACATCTACATGCGATTGTTCATCAACTTCAATTATAAACTTGCACCCAAAATCTCATATTGTTTGACAATTGCATGAATAACAATCTCATATTGTTTGACGATTGCGTCAATAAAAGTATGTAGATATTATTGTTATGATGTGCGCACACGCATAATTTATGAAATAATTACTTTAAAAAAAATGTTTCTAACGCGTGTGCAGAGAGGCTAGTTATTATTGAGGCCGCCGCCACCACCAACTGCATCAAGTTTTATTCTAAGAATCATCCTCAGCTTATGAAGAAGATGTGAAACTTTTTACAACCGCAAAAAGATCCTTGTCAACAAACCCATGATAACCTCCTTCAACAAAATGCTCCACCACTTCGACCCCATTTTCTTTCAACATCTTCGCCACTTCCATCTGACGATCAATCAGTAAATCTCCATCGGATCCAGCCACCAAAACCCTGAATCCAGCCGCCTTCAATTGATCCAACCTCTCACTCAAACCATCCCCCACCATTGGATTGCTATACTCATGGTCACGGTCAACGCCCACGGGCAACGACAGTTCCCACATCAGATCGCTGCTACTCAGCGGCAACGTGGGGTTGTTCTCCAACCTTGACTCAGATCTGCTTCTCTGGGCCCCATTGAAGAACGGTTGATGCAATATCAACCCTCGGATCTTCAACCGGTGAAAATCGTCAGCTTCCGCAGCCGCACGAAGTCCCGCATGGTAGGCTATGTTGCCACCGGCGCTGCTGCCCATGAGGTAACAATTCCACAAGTCAGCATAGTCCCTTAGCCAGTGGTCTGGGGCTGTTTCGATAAAGTGCAGCGCTTCCACCGCATCCTCGTACGCAGCGGGCAGCCGGTGCTCCGGAGCCAGCCTGTACTCCACCGATGCGATGATCACGGGGACTTGGGTAGCCAAGTTTACGTAGAAGTTGTCCATTATGGTTGAGGCTGCGCTGAGCTGTATGAACCCGCCGCCGTGGAAGTACACCACGAGCGGTAGCTTGGCGGGCGGGGTTGCAGAGGAGTGGTCGAGCAGGTGGCGGGGCAGGAATATTCGGACCCAGGTGTTGTTTGATTGGTTGATGGGGACGTCTTTGGTGAAAATTGGGGTGGGAAGATTGGGATCGCAAGTGGCTGGGCTGCTGGGAAATTTGGTCAAGCGTGTGATTGTGCCGTCCGGATTGGATGCAAGTTTAAGGAACTTGTAGGGATCGGAATTATCGACGGTGGGATTGGACATAGTGGAAGCTGCCGTTTGTTCTGGCATTTCCTAACTTTGGGAAAATATTGGAGATGTGTGAGTGAGTGTATGTGTGAATGATTGAAGCCAAATCCTCAAGATGGAGCCTATTAAAAGAAAGTTGGTGGTCGAATTAAATATCATTCAGCTTCGCTTTCAAGCCTAGATTCCAACGTTGTTGAGACAAGGGCATTACGTGTGCGTTAATTTCACAACATTTAATAGTTAATACGAACAAAAATTAGGTAAGGTAGAGCCATTCTTTTACCCGCGTTTCTTTGAATTTTTTTACTGAAATTTTGACATTACCCATTGAAACTATATTTTCCTTAACTAAAATCCATCTCCTTTTCATTTTCATGACTAAAGTCCAATGATTGGGCTCCAACTAAGCAAATTTCTTAATTAAGTTTGACTTTTCAAATTGTGTACTTTCTAGATGCCTAAACTACCCCTAATAATACTTAGATGGAGGTTTTGGATTTGTCACTTGTTATATCCATTTAATTAATTAAATATATTTTACAAAATATTTCATGCAATTCATTGTATTCAATGTATTAACTTTCAAATTGTTGTAGGGTGCTGATTGAAAAATAATAATAATAGCAATTTCATGATTTGGTGCATTAAATATACAAGTTAATTTACCTACCATCATAGCAATAAACCTAAAACAGCTTCAGCTATTGCATACTAGTATTTGCCTACACACTTTGTGTGTATGAACATATTTTTTTAGAAAATGAAAAGGAGAGAAAGAGAGGGAGGGAGGGAGAACGTGGGGGGAGTGGGGGGGTTTTTTGTGGTTTTTTTTTTAATTTTAATTTTAAATATTAGAGATATTTTAACATCACCTATAGGTGAGGTTTAAATAAAAAAGCAGTAAAATTTGAATATGTGAAATTACATTATTGCACATCATTTTTTTTTGTGTGATAGAAGATTAAGTTGTTTTTTCACCCTCTTTTAGTTGACAAAAAGAGTTTTATTAATTAATAGAGATATATACTCCAATCCTAATGCACAAAACAAAGCTAACTATATGTTCTGCACAATTTTTACCTACAAAATAATCTAATTCACCTACATGATTTATGTGCATTAGATTACAAGTTTATTTAATTACCTACAAGCACAAACCCACAACATTCAATAATTATTTAATATCACTATTTTTTTTATTTGGAATACGTAAATTAATTTATATGTATGTATTTACATGATTCAAAAAAAAAAAAAAAAAACTTTTTTGATTAAAAAATAATTGACTGCATAAAGGAATTTTTTTTTTTTCATACGAAATATGCCTATTATTTTTTTGGATATGGGTAAATTAATTTATATATGTGACTAATATTTATGATACACGAAAGGGTAAAGTTTCATATGGGTTTAATTAGGGCGAGTAATAATATTTACTGACATACTTAGGATTTTGTGGCAAAATTGTAAATATGTTATAATAGTTGGTTATATATATTTGTCTACATGACAGTCTATTTTAAATTTGGATTTTATTTGTATGTTTAATATTAGGTGAGTTTTTGTTTAGATAATACAAATTTCAAGGGCCTTTTCCTTAAAAAACCCCTTTTTTTTATTATAAAAAATTATTAAAAGCTGAACAAGGCAGCCCCGAATACAACAATCTAAATACAAAAGCCAAAAGATAATTAAAAACAGAAAACCCAAAGCACATGCCCAACACACAACACCACAGAATGGAAAACCTTAAATATGGCGAGGAAGCTGATTTAGAACAATTTTGGGATGAATTTTATGAAGTACAGAAAATTAAAGCTTTTACTTTACAATTGACAAAATTGGGATTAATTATAGGAAGAAGAATTTTGTTGAAATTTTTGGGTTGCTTGAGAAGATTTCAAGAAAATATTATATTTGCCAAGTTTGTATTCAATTTCACATTTTATTTTAATTTTTGAATAAATAATCTTGGGATCTTATTTTCCTTATATGATTATTCAATTTAGTTTCTCTAAGACCGCTGAACTTCCCTACAACTGAGTTTAGGCTTATTTAAGCTTATTTTCTCTCTAAATTTGTGGATTTTAGCTTTTCGATCCTTGGGTTTACGTTTGTATTCCATTTATTACGCTCGTGCTGCATAAGGAACACAACAGCCATATCACCATTGTGGTAGCAAATTTCCGCCGCCCTTAGTGTTGACAAAAATGTACCTACAAAACAATTAACATCTTTGATCAAAGGCCAAAACCTCACGCACCCACGAGGAGTTGGGAGGGGAGTTGGGCAATGGATCTCCGATGCCTAAGTTACTTTTCCATGGCACAAGAAGGAGAGGTATGAACAATCATAGTCAGCTGCTTGGACATTTAGGGATGCTAAGCTACACATGAGATTATTTAGGAGCTCTGCCCATTTAATGAGGGCAATGTTATATTTCTTGAGTAAAAGTCTACGTGTCGCCTCCAGGATTTTTTGGATTATTTTTTGCTCTACAAATGCCCCCACACTTGCTGGGCTGCTCATAGGAAATGGTAGTAGATGTAGAAATTCCAAGATGCTTAGGCAGGCAGAGAGTTGTTTTCCAATTTGATGTACATCTTCTAATTTGACTTCGATATAAAGTTTTATAGGAAAGGGAAACCAATTGCCACCAAAACCTATTTAAGTCTGCCTTAAGCAGGGAGTTAAAAAAATTTGGAGATCAATTTTTATCCTTACAAGAAAGAGAGAAAGTCATAGGAAATTTATTCTCCCTTAGCCTTCTTTTTTGCTTGCCTTTGCAAAGAGTTGCTCATCATCTTCTTTCTTCTTCTCCGCGATAGGTTTGAAAATTCTCTTTGCGGGGGCCAAGGTAGTGGATTGGCATGGCTGGGAAGTCACGATGCTACAAAGAGAAGCTCAGGGTTGCTACAAGTGCAACGACAAGCTTGGGCACGGCTTGTCTCCCTCAAGCCTCAAAGGTGATAAGTATCATCTACCATTGTATCACCAGAGATGATCTTTCATTAAGGTGGGTTACTTCAAGGCTTCTCACGGCAAGATCAATTCCGACGAGCTGTTCAAGGACTTCCTTAAGGTGTACAAGTACGCAATTCCATCTAGAGTCCACTTGAGACAAGCAAAGCAAGGAGTAGCCATAAACCATGCAGTGGGACTACTAAGAGAGTCATCAGGTTCCATCCTTAGTACTTCGTGTTGCGGTTCAGTTTTCCCATCCCGCGCTTCTTCCAAAAGGTAATATTCTCCATAAAGTGCGCTCATTCCCATTATTTTCCAAATGCGGTAGGCATGATGATGGGTTCTTCAAGTTGAGTAGGTTTTTTAACTTAGACCTGATTATCGATGACACCTTGGGGATCACCAGAGAGTGGGAATCCGACTCCTTGCCTAAGCTACATATTTCGACTACTTTCATTTATGGTAAGTGAACTGTTTCGTCTTTGGGCTGTTTTATGCTTTTCTTGAGTTGCTGATGACTTTGATTTATTGAATGTCATCCCCTTCTTGTGTAGATTCAGAGTTTGGCTAAGACTTCGTCGGATTGAAGAAGGTGCATATTGCCCTGGGTCAGCCTGCTGAATATTGTGAATAACGCTAGTTGCTTAGTCCTCTTCATCGGGAGAAAAGTGGGATGCCTCTGAGAAAATAGATTAAGTGAATCAAGAAAGAGGCACTTGCTCGTTCGATCGTCGTTGTGGAGCCTGCTGCCAGTGGAGCTGCAAAGAAGAGATCTTCATCACCTACACGAGAGTCGTTTGTTGAGAAGAAGCAGAAAACTTCCTTTGCTGCCCATGAAAGCTCGCCTACTACGAAGAGGCTTGTCATTAGCTTGACTTCCCCCAAGGAGAATAATGAAACTTCTAAGTCTAAGCTGTGAAGCTTGCTGCTTTGAAGGTGGCTAGAACCATTACTGATAGAATTGTGCAGCGTGAGGGTTTTGTTGTGCCCCAATATCTGGGTCTGCTTCGAGACTTCCGTCTGGAGCTAAGTCTGGTTCGACTTTCAAAAGGCTTTCTGCGACGAAGAGCAGAAATATGCATTATGCTGCTAAAGTGGTGCCATGGCCTATTTTTTTCTACTACTATAACTATTTTGCCTGTTGAGAAGAAGAAGACTGCTCTCGTTGGCAGTTATGAGAAATTCCCCGAGTTTACTTCTGGAGAATTTTTCGAGATTTGTGTGCTACTAAAAGTTGACCTGCTTAAAGACCTTGATGCTTGAGCTAAGTTTGTTGATAACATCAGGAAAAGTGGTTTGCTCGAGTTTCTTTGCAAAACATCATGCCAACTTTAGAAGGAATTCTCTGCTTGCTACATTGCAGAAGACTTTAATCTTGGATGCCGAATCTATGCATGTCAACCAAGATGCTATTGAGGTTGCTAAGGAGGTTGAGGTGGTAATGACACCTCAAGCTTATTTGGCTGCTAAAAAAATGGAAAAGTTAGAATTTGAACTTATCATTTTGAAAGGGTCCGATGTCTTAGCCCCAAATTTTGTGCAATTGGAAGTCGTTTGCTAGGAAGTTGATAGCTTAAAGGCTAAAGAAGTTAGATTCATGAGACTATTCTATTTGGTATACATATCCTAAACGTTCTTAATTATAGGATTGCCAATTAGGCATTGACAGTCCGTTAAGATCAGTACGTGTTATGTCTTCTCCTAAGGAGATTGACTGGTCTTGAGTCATTGGTGTGACTGACATCAAGACAAGCATGTCGGTGCTCAATAGAGAATGAGTCAACTGGACACGATCAACAAGGAGTTCTCATACTCATGCCATATAAGAACTCATGGTTGGGATAATGCAAAGTAGTCATTTGACCTGAAGCATCATAGTTGTCTTTTGTTTAGGTCCTTGATCTTTGACTATATCAAAGTCATTCCGTCAGAGGGTGTCCACGGCATAGTTAGGGTTAAGCCATTTAACCATGGAGGCAAGTGAATGCACAACAAAGGAACTCTAACCCTCAAACTGTTTGAGGGAGAATGCTCTGGCCAGAGTACGAATGAGATTTAGGAAGTCGTTCCAAATCACATTCAAGGTAATCATATAAGTAAGAGAATCACATTGGATAGTAGACATGAATAAACTATCAAACCAAACAATGTGGTCAAGAGTATTGTATTAGAGAAAGATCATATTGCATTGTAATCCTAAACTGAATAGGTTCTCCAACTTTTCTGATTAGCTTGGGTAGCCATGACATATTGCTAGGTGTCACTCATGGTTTGTGGAAGCCCTAAAGGTGTAAGGGGGAATTGAAAGTAAGTTTCAATTCACAATCAATTTGAAGAGTTCTAATCGCCCACTGCCTCGCTAAAAGGAACCTAATAGATCATACACCATGTATGGTAGAGATTGAAGAAATAATGGAGATGAGTAAGGATAATTAAATGGTTTAATTACTTATGGTAAGGATTAATTAATATGATGATTAATCAAATGAATAAATTCGTTTTAGACCTCGGGTTAGTTTTGGGCCGCAAGGCCCAATGGGACTTGAATGTCAAGACCAATAACTCAAGTTGTATGACAACTTGAAAACACAAAGGGCTTGAAAACCCAGTAAACCCTTAAGGCCAGCCATATAGAGAAGGGTACTGAACTTGCCATAATTGCAAGTTTGCCACTCCATTGTGAGGTGATATAAAGGCAACTTTGTAGCCATTTCATCCTTAGGGTTTCTTTTAGAGAAAAGATGAGAACAAAAGCTCTCTTGACTCTCTAAGAAGCCGGCCACCGTAAAGGAACTTAGCTAGCAATCTTCCTTCCTCTAGGCCACTCATCTTCATCAATGCTCTCCTTGGTGTGGAAACTTAGAGATTCTCTATTTTGGGAACTTGGAGAATCCATTCATCCATCCTCCTCTAAGAAATCCATGGAGCTAAGAAGTAAGGAATGAAGGTCCTCTCTCTTGGGTGATTAGCCTTTGCTTATGCAAAGAGGAATTAACAAAGGTATAAGATTTCTCAACTCACTTTGTTTTGAGTTGAGTCTTGGTTCACCATAACTACTAGGCTTTGAATTTCATAGGTAAAGTTTTTTTTTTGAGTGCATACAAGCATGATTCCACCTTTTAATTGTTAATAGCATGCATAGATGTTGCTCATATGTACTAGTTTTCACAAATATTTCCTTCAAGTGGTATCAGAGCCTAGGTCTAGTAGTTGCTAAATCCTTTTGGGTTTTGTAGTTCATAGTCTTTGATTTGAATGTTGTAATGGTTACAAGCTTTATTCTGGCTTCTTTGAATCTAAATTTTTTTAGAAAATTTGCCATCTCAAATGTTGTAGATGTAGTTCATATGAGCATGAATTTTGGAGCTAAAATTTGGTGCCATGTTTATGGGGAAATTTGGCCAAATCAAATGGGTGGATTTTTGGGTTCAAGTTTGTGTTGTTAAAAGTGTTTTAAAGTGACTTTTTGAACCCCCTAAGTACCCTAGGATGTTAACCCCCTTTTGAGTAGTGAAAATTTGAGTTTTATTGAGTGAAAACATTCATGGAGCTCTTATGGGTTTTCGTGGATGTTCTTCAATGTTCTTGCGTTGTTCATAACCAAGAACATAAAGTTTTAGGTGTTTTGATTCAAAGTTTTTGGTTGTTTACATAAAGTCTTGTTTTTGTAATGGTTGGTGTGACTTGTCTATCAACAAGACATTTTTTTTGAAAAGGTGATCGAAAAGTTGAAAGTGTATTTGAAATTTTGTACATGATTGATACTTTTCTTACACACCTATACCTATATTTTAAAACATAATTGACTTTGTATTTTCATCAAAAACCAACCTATCACTCTTTACTACTCTCACCAAAACCGGCCACCCTACAAACAGGGTACTATTGGTCAAATGTTGTAAAAGAGCATAAGCTCTTCTTTACCTTGATGTACTCCTTTTCTTGTTTTATTTGATATGCATGAAATTGAAATAGTAGGGTCCAATGCCCAATAAGAAAACACGCCTTAAATGATTAAATGCGTAACTAAAATCAATCACCATCCCTAGACCGAGATCCAACACTAGGCTCGTGTTGGATCGAATCAAAGGTTCATAGTCATCCTAAGGCCCTAAGGCAACTATATAGTCCATCAATGAATGCAAAGCTTATGTTAGTAGTACCATATACTCTTGCTTTAAAAATCATTTTACAAGCATAGTGGGAATATCATATACTACTAAATCAATCATAAGGACCAATAGTTGTAATAGGACCAAATTGTTTTAATAAGATTAAAATGCATGCTGATATGTGATAAGACCTAAAACCCTCAACCAAACCATTATTAAGTTGACAAGCGTGAGAGTGCTTTGAACACTCTTTTGTGGCCTTCCGCCGTGGTAGACTCCAATTGTTTGTGACTCATACACCGACTCCACCCTATAATAGGGGAGTACAAAGTATATGTTTACACTCAGGAGGAATTCTATATACATACATGATGAAGTGAGGTTGGCAACGAGTTAAGTCAACATGACATAATTCTAAGGTTATGCTTGAACCCCTACACAAACTGGCACGGTGGGAATGACTTCACTAAGTGCAATGACACCAACATGATATAATTCTAAGGCATCATTCTCTAGAGGCCAAACTAGATGGGTACTTACATGAGATGTAAATGAGTAAGCGTACTCTCTCATTATTATTAATGTTAGCCAACATCATATAATTGTGAGGTGGGCTTGGTAATAGTGAGCCTCTCCTACCCTAATAAGAGTTTCCTCCAAAACTCTCGAATTCCGATGAGGGATATTAAATTTGCCAAAAATAGTGAGTGGTGCTATTTGATTTAAAAACTCAGATCAAATGGCTTAAAATCAATCAATTTATATTCGTTATATATTTGTTTACCGATATATTTGCAAACGCTATCCAAAACTTGACAAAGAAAAGCCGAAGGCTTTAGTTTCCGGACTTGGTACCATAATCCCATAGATTGTATTGATTTGATTGTAATGTACCTAAGTAGTCTCTTCCTCACAATCTTCTTATTGAAAATGTATCATTGGAAGAACATGTTAATGATCGTTACTCATTCTGAAGTGGAATGTTGTCTTTTCTGGATCATCGGTTTAATAGCGGGGTCAACGTGTAACTTGTGGCAGGCTATCTCGGGGTTGATTTCAAGCATGTTAAAAGGTGACTGTGTGAAAATCTACTTGGTATGACTTCCTCTTTTTTCCTTTTAGCTCAGACGTGAGCTTATTCTAGTTATCTTTTTCGTGAGTTTTTTTTCCTTCAAGGCCCAAACGTGAGCTGATTCTAGCTATCTTTTCCGTGAGTTCCACTTTTTCCTTCGGGGCTCAAACGTGAGCTGATTCTAGCTATCCTTATTTACTTCGGTTACTTCGACTAGGGTAAATGAACATTTTTTATAAAAACGATTTCAATCATTTAAAATAACTTTTCAAACGATTGTAACCCCCAATACATACACATACAAACAACGGGACTTAACTGAAACAAACAGAAAACCACGAGGACTTAATGGTAACAATGAAAAGCCCCAAATCCTAATTTCTCTCTATATTACAATGGGGGTTTGAGTCTTCACTAAAACCCTCCCTGCGCGTATCCTCTAGCTCCAGCTCTCATGGCGTTTGGCAATCTGCCTGCTATGAAATGAGCTTCTGGATTCGGCTTTTAGCTTCCCACTTGATTTACAGTTATCTCTTTAAATTACTTTTACCGTAGACCAATATTTTTACCAAACTGAAGAGAGAAGAAAAGCAAACCTAAATTTTCACCGGCGAACCAGTTAAAGGTAAATTCCATTTTTCTTTGCTGCTTGTTCGTAATTTCTGTTCATTTAATTTTTTTAATTTTTCGTTATTTTGCTTTATTAATTTTTTAGGAATTACTGTCGTGGATAAAATTGAGTGAACATAAATCAATTGGATTTTGGAACATCTATTTGTAAAAGTAGAAAGTTAGAGAGAAGAGGATTGTTTGCTCAATTTCTGAAAGTATGGAATTATCTAATTTCAAGATAAACACTTTTTCATAGAAGGATCAATACATAATACAAAGAAAGAAAAACGCAAAAATGTCGTGGTTAAGGTGTAATGAGGAGAATGGTAGGAAACTAGAGGGGTACAGATGCCGATTTCTGTATCGTAAAAATCTTTCCAAGTGTGCATCTTGTATTGCTACTGAGTTTAGTCCAACACCCTTTTGAGTCTTAAAGTCAGCATCATCATCCGTTACATTCTGTATATGTCGAAAATCGAAATGGAGGGGAGCTTTCAGTTGGGTTCTGTTGTATGTATGCTGTTTATATTTCATGTTCATTAAGTTTCCCCCGGCTAGGTGTTCTTGCTTTATTTTAATAAGCCTCCCTCGTATCATTGAGGTTACAGGAAAAAGGAATGTTATTGGATTCAGAATTAACTTGTTAGCTTGTGGTTGTTATGAATTTGATGTGCCTTATATAAACTTAACAGTGTAGGACATATGCATGAGTTTGGGCTCAGGTCAGTTATTGTTCTTAGTGCCTATTTGACGGCCATAAAATCTCATACTAGTTATTTACCATTAAACTTGTTTTCTCGCTAGTTTATTTTCTTTTATTGAAGAGTCTGATGGAAATTCCAAATTGTAAATTTTAGTCACTCAAGTTATCTAGCTTCATACAAAATCTCTATGTTTATGTCTTTTTTTTTTCTTTTTTTTTCTTTTTTTTTTTTAAATAGTTGGAGGATATTAATTTTTTCAGGGACAACAATGGGTTACCAATTAATCGAGTGGGAGCAAGGCTGGGACTATATACAGCAGGGGATCGCAAAGATGAACAGGATTGTACAAGGATCATCAGAACCTCAGTTCACCTCAGAAGAATATATGAAGCTTTACACAACTATCTATAACATGTCTATTCAACAACCTCCTCATAATTATTCTCGGCAGCTTTATGAAAAGTATCGGGAGACAATTGAGGAATACATTTCTTCAACAGTGCTTCCCTCTTTACAGGAGAAGCATCATGAGTTTATGTTGCAGGAGTTTGTCAGAAGTTGGGGAAATTATAAAGTTATGTTTAGGTGGCTGTCACACTTCTTTCGTTTTTCTGATGACCACTGCATCACTCGGAATCAGACATCACTTCCTGGGCCGAATGAAGTTGCACTTAATTGCTTCCGTAATTTGGTTTATCAGAAGGTAAATGCTGATGTGAGATATTATGTACTTGGCCTTATTGATAAAGAACGCGAAGGAGAGAAAATTGACAGAGCACTACTGAAGAATGTGATAAATATATATGTTGAAATTGGAATGGGAGAATTGGATGTGTATGAAAAGGACTTCGAAGAATACATGCTCATTCAGACTCGCGAGTACTATTGCCACAAAACATCAAGTTGGATTTTGGAGTACTCTTATACGGATTACATGTTGAAGGCAGAAGAATGCTTGAGAAGGGAGAGGGATAGAGTTTCTTATTACCTGCTTCCAAGCAGTGAGAAGAAGCTAATGGAGACAGTGAAACATTGGTTGGTAGTGATTCATGCAAATCAATTGATTGAGAAGAAACATTCTGAATCTGGATGTGCTTTGCTTACAATTGAAAATTTGGAGGAGCTTTCTGGGAGATTTATTGCTAGTGTGGCACTGGAACAGCAAGTTCCTGCTGAAGGTTCGACTATTGTTCAACAGGCTGAAGATGCTGCAATGATTGAGGAGTGAGATGAGTCGCACTACAACAATTGAACGATAAAAAATGGTAACAATGTGTAGTAATCATGAGTTTTACTTTTGGATATGCTGCGAATTATGTGCAGCTATTTTGAAATCCTTGAGATCGTTTGACCCACATTCTGATATGTCATATAATTAACTACCTTGGTGCCAATTGTGTCTTAGAACTGTTGCCCTTGTGGCATTAAAATGGATATATTTCTAACAATAGAACACATAGCTGATAAATTCGATGCCGTTAACTTATGTCTTAGCTTTGCAAACCTGTATTCAAGCATCAAGTTGTAGTTAAAACTAATTAAATTTCATCCAAGCGTCAACGTTTAGGTTAAACTTATGCTTAGTTTGTGTACTTGTTCAAGGATTTTGTATTTTACAGAGAACTGATTTATAATTAACTGGTTTGATGTGTACAATACAGGTCTCCTGCTGAATCTGCAGGGTTCTTTTTAAGCATCATCTGGCTATCAGAATTTATGTTACTGAGGCCTCGTTTGGTCTCTAGGATTGGGTTGAAATGTATAACCGCACTGGACTGAAGGTATGTTGAAGGACGAAATGAAAAAATTGTATTCAACTTGGAGGCAGAAGGTGGATTACTCATTGCCTCTACCTTTGTTGTATCTTGAATTTTATGAGTTATTCAATCCATTCCATTTCTAGGCACCAAACGAGCCCTAACTTTCTCACTGACCACTACTTCGACAACTACAAACCCTAATTTGTGAAATATTACAAATTCTGCAACAATATCTAGGGTATGCTTCCACAAGTCACAATCATTCTTCCCATAAAATTAATTTATTGACTACAAATTATACTCGATAATTATAACTTCGAAGGATGAAAGTCAACATGGTTTACAAGAGGAAGATAATGACTTGTGAGAATGATAATCAAGCGGTATTTTAAACTAATTTAATTAACGTGAAGGTAGCTTCAAATTTGCGTGCAAAATGAACCCTAAACCCTAAACCCGATTGCTCAAACTTACAAGACATCCAATTCTTTATATCCAATTCACATATGTTTCAAAGAATTCCCCAGATTAAGTGGATTTAGCTTCCTCTGCGTCCGAGTTCTATCGCGACTTCTTTGATGGTATAGTTAAAGGTAAAGTTCCATGTTGATCATTTACGTTGCGTTCGTTGCCTAACAATGTTTCCGTTACAGTTGGATGTAATATATTGAATATTTCCATTCACAACAATGGCAACCAAAATAATGGAGTGGGCTGAAGGATGGATCTATATGCAGCAGGGAGTTACAAAGCTAAAGAGGATTTTGGAAGGATTACCGGAGACTCAGTTCACACCTGAAGAGTATATGATGCTTTACACAACTCTCCATACATTGTGCATTCAAAAACCTCCTTACGATTATTCGCAGCAGCTTTATGAAGAGTATCGGGAGACATTTGATGAATACATTACTTCAACTGTTTTGCCCTCTCGAAGAGAGAAGCAGGATGACATTTTATTGCAGGAATGTGTCAAACGTTGGGAAAACAATAAAATTATGGTTAGGTGGCTTGCGCGCTTCTTTCATTATCTTGATTGCTACTTCATCGCTCGGAAGTCACTTCCTCCGCTACATCAAGTTGGGGTGAACTACTTACGTGATTTGCTTTACCAGGAGGTAAATGCGGATGTGAGAGTTGCTGTAATTGGTCTTGTTGGAAAAGAACGCGAGGCGGAGGAAATCAACAGAGAACTATTGAAGAATGTGATATATGTGTGTGTAGAAATTGGAATGGGAAAAATGGATCCTTATAGAGAGGACTTTGAAGAACACATGCTACGAGAAACTGGTGAATACTATTCTCGTAAAGCATCAAGTTGGATCACGGAGGACAGTTACCCGGATTACATGTCGAAAGTAGAGGAAAGCGTGAAAAGGGAGAAGTATCGAGTTTCTGATTACCTGCAATCGAGCAGTGAGAAGAAGCTGGTGGAAAAAGTGCAACATGAGTTGGTGGTGGTTTATGCAACTCTACTGTTCGAAAAGGAGCATTCTGCAGGTTCTTGATCTACTTCTTCGCCTCGAGATGATGATGTGGATGATTTAGACCTGGTTTGGTACTGAGGTGATTCTGAAAAAACCTTGTATAAAAAAAAGCTAGGAGCTGTTTTTTTTGTTTGGTAAACATTCAGCTTCAGCTTTTTTTCACAGTTTTGGATGAAAAAAAGCCAAAAACAAGAAGCTGCAAAACCCAACTTTGAAAAATTGGCTTTTTTTCACATCTGTTTTATTCTTGTGCTTTTTTGTGGCTTACTATGTGCAGTATTATGTATTGTCATTTTACTTGTTTGATCATGGTAAAGATTTGTGCTTATAACCAGTTTAACTCTTGGATTGCTGTAAATTATGTGGAACTCTTTCAATCAAAGGCATGAAAGTGAATAAAAGGGAAGATATTATGAAATTACACTTTGCACCCATCTTTCATCCGTTAACATCAAGTCAATGCTATTTCTTACACGGCACTTGATGAGTCTACGTTTTGCTTACTTGAACGTTAGAATGATACCGCATCAGTCATTATTTATTTTTATCTCTATCTCCAAGCTTGCGGTTTTCATCTAGCAAAAAAAAGAAAGTTCTTATTTGTTTTCCATGTGGCATTTGTTAATCAATTTGTCATCCACGTGACTCCATACAAGCAAAATATTGGCCAACTGGATGTCACATCTGAATACAATGTTAACTTGATGGTTACTAAGGTCATCTTCAACTCAAAGAACTAAATATAGTCATGTCTAGCATTGTAGCCCTACAAAAAATTATTTTTAAATAAACAGTGTTAAGCCATATTCATATATCGTGTCCAACCGAAGGGGCTAAACATAGCCTCCTCGATAATTTATTAGTTTTAACTTTATATTTTAAATTTATTGGTTAATTTAATTAAACTACCGTTGGATGCTTTCAAATCTAGCCGTTAAGTTTGAATCAATTATTGCAACTGAAGAGTTGAGTCACAGAAAAGTTGCGAAGAGGAGGGCTACATTTGGTTAGCTTAATGCTCATTTGGCCAAATAATAGTCTGGTGGGCTTCATAGAATTATAGCCCAGTCATCGATTGAAGATGAGTTTTTTGACAAATCAGACTACTTTTTTTGCTTTAGACCTTTAGTCCTCTTCATTGAAGATGACCTAAACTAATAGGTGACAATCTATCATAAATGAGAAGGAAAGTGGTAGGAAAACTGAAAAATCAACCCCAACAAACACTCATTGACCTAAAGTTTGTTTAAACTTACAAGTCACCCAATAATGCAATTAATCTGAGTTCTATAAGAAGCCTCATTGTCTGTGGGTGTTTCCAACTTGACCTAGTCTCCACGGTATCTTTTTATTTATTTATAATTATTATTTGGGTCAAGGTCTTCCACGGCGTCCACCTTAGCAGCTTGACTTTTTCATAGGCTTGGTCTTCCCAGTTTTTATGTTACCCTTGTTTCTATATATACATAATGCTCTGAGTGCAGAATTTCTCATTGCTAAGCTATGCATGCCTTCATCTTCTTCATCCTTTTCTCCACTGCCATCTTAATTGAAACACAAGCATCCACTGAAAACTGCACAACTACTAAGTGCTCTCATGGCGAACCCGATATTCGGTTTCCTTTCCAAGTAAGAGGCCGGCGTCCCCATCACTGTGGTCTACCCGGTTTTGACATCGACTGCAGCAACAACGCTTCCAAAATTCACTTCCCATCTTATGGTGAACTGGGCATCAAATCCATCTCGTACGATGCCAGAAGACTCGATCTTCTCGATCCCAAGGGTTGCGTCCATGAAGTCTTTCTTAATCTCAATCTTTCCCTTACCCCGTTTCGATATTACTATGTTCTGAAAGAGTACTCGTATCTCAATTGTTCGGTTACGCTTTCACCTTCTTTCTCTCAAGTTCCCTGCCTAAGTGGCTCCGGCTTTCATGTTTACACTGTGGAGCCTTCCATGGCTGTGCCAAACTTTTGCAGGGTTGTGAAAACTGTTCCCATTCCTTTCGAGTACAGTCCTTATCTTTCTGACAGTAGCTTCGGTCTTGGGTTAACTTGGGGCTCAGTTGGGAATCAAGAAACAGGATGTTTCACCATGGCACATGTTAAAGGTAAATTCCATTTTCCTTTAATTTCTTCTCCTTTCTTTTCTTTTTCTTCTACTTTTTTTCAGTCAATTTCTCTTCCTTTAAAATGCTTTATTTATATTATGGACGAAATTTAAAGTGCAAATAAGAAGAATATTGTTTTAACTTGTAAAACCAGATATACCAACCATAAGGTACTTTTCTCATAGGGAATATGTAACTATTTGTAGAGAAAAAAGTTATTAAATCTAACCAGGTTGATGCTATATAATATTACGGTCTAGTAATATTCCTCTTGACAATAAATAAGAGGTCTTAAGTTTGAATTTTGAGAATGATAAGTTCGCAACCAATTTATAGTGAATCAACTAAGATGACCCGTAATAGGTAAAGTAGCTTATAACTTGTGTGGATTATGTGTATACAAACTCTACGGTGAATAATAATAGGGGTGTACTATTTACACACCCTTATTTACTTCTCACACACCCTTTAGTAATTTATATCTTTTGATCGTCATCAATTGATTCGATCCGACAGTCAAAAATTAAGAGTGTGTGAAAAAGTAAAAAGCTGTGTGTGTATCACACCCCTAAATAGTAAATGGAATTATCTGAACAATAGATGACTTAAGACTTAAGTTTTAGGAAAACAAAACTCGAATTGAGATGTTTAAAGGGCAAAACAAAGAAAGCAAAGTGTGGGGCGGTAGGGACTCTGGGGAATAATCTAATAGAAGATTCCAAACTGTGGAGCTTTGTCCCTCACTTGGAAAGTTATTTCATATATTGTCAAGAAAATACTCCATCTCCAGCTTGTTACGTATTCCTTGGCTTTATGTGTTCAAATATAATTATCTTAAAGTGATTAGTCAATAAGTTAATTTTAATTTAATAAATAAACTAAGACTTAGAGCCGGCTAGTCAAACCAAAAAATTTTTCCATCCAATTGTTTAGCCCCCTCCAACTACCTTATCACGATATGTGTCATGTATTTAAAGAAATTGAGTTTCTTCTATAAAATCAATTGACAATATAAAAACTAACTTAATTACTCATAAACACATACGAGATCTCTCTTTTTTCCGATGTAAGATTAATACTGTCAACAATATTACTCTTTATTCCAATCTAAATTGCATGTGTAGGCGTGACTTCTACTTAGCCCTGAAGCTTAGGACTTCCAAGTACTTTAGACAATCAAAAGCGATGATTAAATAAACTTTTTAATACACTATATTGCATTTTTTTGGGTCATAAAAGCACTCCTTAGTGCTTTTTGGAGAAGCACTTAACATGTCCAGTATTTTTAGGAAAGGCACCAAACATATGTGTTTTTTCATGAAGCATTTGGATTCTTAGTAAAGATTTCAAAATGTATATAATAAAAGCGTACATAAGTAGAAGTGCCTCCTATAAAAGTTATTCTAGTGGGAGATATAGCCTCTCACACTTGTGGTTTTTTATGCGTGCAGTGGCGTGTATTGCCATTTTAATTTTGGTGCTGGCAGTGCTGGCAAGAATAAGCATGCATCGGTCCAACAAAACACAACGTCGGAGAGAAGGGGACGATCGAATTCAGGTTGAGAAACTACTCGGAGATTACAAAAGCCTTAAGCTTGAAAGGTGTGAAATAAGGCAACTCTACTCAGTCTGAAACAGTTTTGGTCGACATTAGAATCATGATGAAGCACCATAAAATGCAACTTATGAATGAAAAACTGTAACTTTTCAGATTTTTGATGCATCTTTTTTCACCTGTTTTAGTAGCAGTTTTTAATAATAATCCATGTTTGAAGCAGCGACCACATATTTGTACAGTTTGGGTAGTGGAATTATTTTTTTTTGGATGAAAATGATGATTTATATTTAATAAAATAAAGGATTACAACCGAGACAGAGAAAACTTAGCTCTTGAAAATTGGTCGAGCTAGACTACACACCATGACTTAGAGCAAATGGAAGGAGCCAAGCCCCCGATAGAACGGCCCCTATCCCCTTAAAAACGCGAACCAAAAAAAACACAATTTTTTCTTCAACCAACAAGAAAAAGAAAACCCAATTTGTAGTGTATAAATACGATTCATCTGACAATTACTTAGCGACCAATACAAGAAAAACAGGCTGTACATTTTCTATTAATGAACTTTTCCTTCATCGATTCAAAGCCAAACACAAAAGGTTTGACCCTCCTTAAGTCGACCAGTTTCTCTATATACTATGATGGAATTTAGAACGGCAGGAAATTGTCTTTTTATGTCAAGATCAACACTTTAATAATAATTTAATTATCAATATCCATATCATTTGGTTAATAAAATTTGGTTTTGAAATTTAGTTTCCCGAGCATTACCCATATTGAAAACATAAGCATTTAATCGCTATTCCGTTAATACTTAGGCACCTAATTAACCACTAATTTGAGTACTCAAGGTTCCAATGTTTTAAGCAAGAAACCAAGGACAATCATGATTCTACCTTAAAAATAAAAAACACTAGTGAAATTCCTAAATATGATATCAAGAAAGAATTATCCAGATTGGTTAACTTTTTTGCTCTTTCTTTCTGCATATAGCGCTCTAACTAAAGGAGAAGAAAATAGTGCCACATAATGGTTGTAAAACCACACTAATTAATTACTTAGCATTCCAATATTCCATATTCGAGCAGGGAAGAAATAAACGCGCGGAGTATGTAACAGTACTGACAGACACTACATCTGGTAGAGATTAAAAAGGTCAAGGTTGCTTTTCTGTCTTGTTTTGTGATGTCACCAAAGTAAAGTTAAACTCTGCCGGCCGGCTACTCATATCTCAACACGTCGACACAACCTTATCGGTGAGTAAATTACTACATGCACAATCAATCAGATGTGGAGTTTTATCATAAAAGACATCGGTGTTAGTTAAAGTGAAATGAAGATATTTACTTAGCTACTCAAAGATGAGTAGGAACTCCTACTCAAAATTTCTCAAAATTGTTCATTGTCAATTTATAAAACTTTATGTTTATAATTAAAACCGTTCATATTATAAATCACCATATAAAAATGGTCACTATAAAAAATTAATTAAAACTAAGGCCGTTTAGTCATCAAACTATTTAAAAATAAATGAGCGTTATTGGTAAAAGCATTATGAATCGTTTATATATTTGCTATAATAGATTGACTAAACGATTTTAGTTTTAATTTATTTTTTGCAGATATAATCTTTATAAAGTGATTCATAGTATGAACAGTTTTGATCATAAGCACAAAACTCCGCGATTAAAACACTAAGAATTTTGAGTATGGGTTCTTACTCATCTTTGAGTAGCCAAATTTTTTTTTTTTTTTTTTTTTTTTTGGCCTTTTTACTTTTTCCTTTTAACTTTCTTTTGGGGTTTTGAAAATAAAATTTACGTTTATGATGCAAAGATTAGTTTGCCACTTTTCCCTTCGATTTAAAAGAAAAAATAAATGGAATCTAACAGCAGGGTGTCAATTGATTGTTTTTAAAAAGTTTACGTAGTTAATTAAATTTATTAGTTTAGGGGTCAATCTCCAATTAGCTAATCCTTCCGGGGTCAAATGGCATTTTACCCTAATATGTTAATTCCGCAAAGGAGACACGGAAGACTTTCCCATTACTTCATTTCTCCTCCTCCGATTTTATGCTTCTTCTTCTTCGAGAGTACGGCGGATGGGCAGTGGATGAGCTAGCTCAGCTGTTGACTAAACTGAAGAGGATCGGCGGAGCTGCTCGGCCTATCTCCGATCATCTATTCGATTTTCCATTTCTTGGGTTTTCTTCTCCGCCGTCGTCAGCTCCTCCCTCACAATTCTCCGGCAGCTATGAGTGTGGTCTCAGGTACGCTTCCTTCCATGATTTCCATGAAGTTAACTATTTACCACACAATTATTTTACTGGTATTGTTCTCTTATCAAATTTATCCACTCCATAAAAGATGAATTGTTGTACTAGCAAGCAAATCTGATATTATATTTCTGGTTCCACAAATAGTTCTGTCAATAATTCTGTTTCGCGTGTCGTTTGATTATATAGGTAGTCAATTTCGGCCACTTATCGAGTTGGATCAAGGATGGGAATATATATCGAGTATGTTTGCAAAATTAAAGAGGATTTTAGAAGGATTACCGGAGCCTCCGTTCAATCCCGTTGAATATATGACCCTTTACACAACTGTGTACAATATGTGTACCCAAAAGCCGCCTCACAATTACTCTCAACAGCTTTACGATAGGTATAGGGCGGCGTTGGAGGACTACGTAACCACGACTGTGCTGCCATCTGTAAATGAGAAACACGGCGAGCTTATGCTGCAAGAGCTTGTGAAAAGATGGACGAACTATAAAATTATGATTCGGTGGCTATCAAACTGTTTTAATTTTCTTGATCGGTTTTTCATCCCTAGGAGATCCCTTCCTAGCCTGAATGATGTTGGAATTACCTGCTTCCGCGATTCGGTTTATCGAAAAGTACAAGTCAATGCTAGAGTTACTGTAATTGGTCTTATTGATAGTGAACGTGTGGGAGAGCAGATTGACAGAGCACTAGTGAAGAATGTGATAGATTTATTTGTTGGAATTGGAATGGGACGAATGGATGCATATGAAGAGGACTTTGAGGCGCACATGCTAAGACATGCTGGCGAATACTATTCTCGTAAAGCAGCAAGTTGGCTTTTGGAGGATTTCTGTCCTGATTTCTTAGTGAAGGCCGAAGAGTGCTTGAGAAGGGAGAGGGATAGAGTTTCTCATTATTTGCATTCAAGCAGTGAATCGAAGTTGGTGGAGAAAGTGCAACATGAGTTGTTTGAACCGCTTGCTGAAATATTAAAACAGAAAGTTAGTGTTGAAGTAAAATCGTTGGTCCAACAGGCTGAATATACTGCAAGTAACGAGGCTTCAGATAGATCTTCTGCCATGCTGGAACAGGTCCTTGTCACAAACATAATCGAGCTTCATGATAAGCATATGGCGTACTTTAATGATGGCTCAATCAAAAACCATGTCTTCCACAAAGCTCTGAGAGAGGCCTTTGATGTATTTTGCAATAAAGCTGTTTCCGGGTATTCAAGTGCTCAATTACTCGCATCATTCTGTGAAAATATCCTCAAAAAGGGTGGGAGCCAGAAGTTGAGTGATGAGGCCATTGAAGTTATGCTTGACAAGGTTGTTAAGTTTCTTACTTATATCAGTGACAAAGACCTTTTTGCAGAATTCTACAGGAAAAAGCTTGCCCGTCGGCTACTTTTTGATCCGAGTGCCGACAAGGAACATGAAAAAAGTGTTCTTACAAAGATGAAACAACAATGTGGTGGCCAGTTCACCTCAAAAATGGAGGGAATGGTCACAGATCTGACATTGGCTCGGGAAAATCAGACTAGCTTTGAGGAGTACCTTTGCAATAGCCCAAATGTAGATCCTGGTATTGATTTTACAGTCGTCGTTCTTACAACTGGTTTCTGGCCCAGTTATAAAACATGTGATCTTAGCCTTCCTGCAGAGATGGTGAAATGTGTTGAAGTTTTCAAGGGATTCTATGAAAGAAAGACGAAATGCAGAAAAATTACATGGATTTACTCTTTGGGAACTTGCCACATTATTGGAAAGTTTGAGCTAAAAGAAATCGAATTGGTTGTGTCGACTTATCAGGGTGCTCTCCTACTGCTTTTCAATAGCATGTATAGGTTGAGCTATTCAGAAATTCTAAGTAAGTTAAACCTTACCCATGAGGCGGCTGTCAGGGTTCTTCATTCGCTTTCCTGTGCCAAGTACAAGATCCTTATTAAGGAGCCTGATACAAAAACTATATCACCAAATGACAGCTTTGAGTTCAACTCTAAGTTCACCGACAGAATGAGAAGAATTAAGATTCCTCTCCCACAAGTGGAGGAAAGGAAGGAGGTGATCCAAGATGTAGAGAAAGAAAGACGATATGCTATTGATGCAGCAATTGTGCGGATTATGAAGAGCCGGAAAGTTTTGGAACATCGACAATTAGTTACGGAGTGTGTTGAGCAGTTGAGACATAAGTTCAAGCCTGACATCAGAGCGATTAAGAAGCAGATTGAAGGTCTCATCATCCGTGACTACCTGGAGAGGGACAAGGAAGATCGTAACTTGTTTAAGTATCTTGCGTGATTTGAGTCTTTGACTCTTGATATAACTTGTTGGGGTATGCTGGAAGCACAGGAAGATGAAGTGTGTAATGTGTGTGGAGAATTATGTTAATATTGTCATCTAGGCCTAAAGCTGTAGGCTGAGCCTCAGCTTGGTTTTCTATACTAATAACAATGAATATGTATTTTACAGAGAGATTGTCTCTAATAATCGTCGAAGAGTAGGGATTTTCAACTCATCAGACATTTTGCAGACAACATATATAGCATTGTAGCTCACTCTTTTGTTCTTTGGGTTTCTTGGATGTCACTTTTCGTTCTTAGCTCTTTTACAGTCTGCATATCCAACTTGATGCATATTTCTGTCACATCTCAAGTAGAACCTGTTGTGTTTTTGTTCATGTATTTTTCCGAT
Organism: Pyrus x bretschneideri; assembly: GCF_019419815.1. NCBI lineage: Eukaryota > Viridiplantae > Streptophyta > Magnoliopsida > Rosales > Rosaceae > Pyrus > Pyrus x bretschneideri. The sequence goes on from NW_025999657.1 coordinate 2,581,818, forward strand.
AGACTCTTGCACAATCCTGTAGAGCTTAAATCTGATAATTTCGTGATATAAACAGTCCAACTTATGCCTAAGGAATAAGCTTGTGCACAAAATAGTGTAGTTTGCAATGTAATATTAGCCCTTACGTTTTTAAATCAAATAGAATGTGGGGTGGCCTACCAGCATGTCATGTTTTAATGTGTTCGTATAAATTGAGAGTATCGTCAACCCAAATATATAAACTCAACCTCATGAGCAAATTTGTGTTATGCTGTTTAACCCTAATATATAAACATGATTTGAGTCATTGACACCTAAAAGCATCTCCAAGAGGAGTTAAATCCACGGTAAAATGCTACGTCTCGGAATTTAAAAGTAGAATTAAACATCACCTGAGACGTACATAGACTGGCATTGAAACTACCTACTGCCGAATTTGACAGCAAACAAAGCTGTTGTCATTTTAATTTTTGTAATTATTTATTATGTGGGTCCCAGTAAGGGACCAGTCATAAATTATGAAATTCTAATTTTTTTATTTCTTTTTTAAAAGGTTCTACATTTATCACTTAATATTAAGGTTAGTAGTATTCATCTTTATTTATAAGTGAGATGTTTTAAGTTCGAGTCTCACTAAAGACTAATTTGAATCAAATTTATTATGGCTCTAAACCTCCCACACTGCCTAGGGTAGATATCACATGTAATAAAAAAAAAACCAAGTCTTTGTTGTGACATATGTTCTTATCAATATGTGATTGTGTAAATCCTAAGTAGAGATAGAATATGAATCCTTTGGGATCTAGAAGATCTTTCCTAAGATATTTTGTATTACTTGGAGAGCAAGTTTCTCTCCACCTTATAACTATAAATAAAGGATTAACACACAATTCCTCTAGTCTATTCTCCAATCTCTTTCTCTTCCCTTTGTTGCACCTCTCTATTAAATATAGGCCACAATACATTATCAGCACGTTCTTTACGTTGTGCTAAAGAGAATTTATTCGTCTTTAATCAGGGGAGTATTACATTTCAATTATTTTTAATTGATTAAATTTTGATTTTTATTGAATTCATATACTTTTATTGATTCAATTTATTTTTCTTATGTTGAACGTGACACAAGCTTTGGAGATGGAAAGCTGAAATTGAAGAGATAATTTTCTGCATCAAACTAGTTCATTAATATCATCACGCAATCAGGTTCTTCCAAAACAAGGGTTTTTATCTTGATATTTTTACAGCCTTGATAGCATGAACATTCACCATAATGTATGACCCAACTTTACGTTTTTTGAATTTTAGATTCTACATAAATTGTGTATGCATTGTATTCATAATTATAGAATTATGTGAATTGATATTGTATGAAATTAAACTATATATGCATATAATTGAATTGAACAAAACTTTGAAAAAAAAAAAATTAGGGTTTCGAGATCCCTAACCAGCGAGCTGCAAGCTTTGAGCTGCGCTGCTTTGCAAGACATGGAGCTGCGATGCATTGGAGCACAACTCTATTGTGTTGAGAACCCTAGAAACGACGCCGTTTGCGTCATCCCCAACCCATAAAACATACCCTCGCCGAAAGCCAAGACTGCCATTTTTTTTCTGGACACCACTACTTGCAATCGTAATTAGTTTGGGTTTTCATCGTCGTCTACAATGACGTTCTTTGAATTTCCGTTGAAATTCATTGAAATCGAAGATTCCCGAATCGAATCCTCTTGATTAGACCCTTCCCTGACTTCAAGGATCATCCTCCGTCGTTGAGACTGGTTCCTCTATGAACCATCATGCATCGGAACTCACTCCTAAGATTTCCCGACCAAGACATCGTCGCCAGAAGCAGCGGTGCCAGCCTTCTCCTCCGGCAGGCTAAACCCAGCAGCGGTTGGGATACTTTCTTGGTCCACTGAGCCCTATTTGGGCCCTGGTAACTTGGTCCGCAACAATTGGGAAAAAAAAACCAGTTTTTTTTCCTCCTGGGCTCACTTGCAATGGCCCAATGCAGCTGTTTTTCTTGGCCTACGTGGCTGTGGTGCTCCCGTGTGATGCGCCACACTGGATCTGTGCCCTGGGTTTGAGCCTTCTTTCCCACCCACGCTTTGGACCTGCCTGTAGCAGCCCAGCAATGCATGGAAACCTACTGTTTTCCCCATGGCTCGGCCCACCTCTTGTCCAGCCTAATTTTTTGGGTTTGGGTTCCCAGGTTCCATTTTTTTTTTAAAATAGCCCCCGTGGGCTTTGGTCCAATGCCTTGGGCCACCAATTATATTGCCTATTTTCTTTAGCGCTTATGGGTTTTAAATTTTTTCGCCCAACTTTTAATTTTGGCCCGAAGTTCAAATAATTAAATTATAAATTCTATACATATTTGCATATTTTTGTATATATTGTGTTTGTTTGCAGGTACTATGAACCTCAAGTTCATACTTCCGAACCCGAAGTTTCAGAAAAGTGTTGTAGAAACCTAAAGTTTCTTAACGCGCAACATTAATGTTGAGACCCCAAGTTCTTCATGATTAAATCTGTTTAAATCAAACCATGTCTTAGAACCTGAATGTTCTAACTTTGATGTTTATGGAAATTTTATTTCCTAAAACACCAATCACATTCTTGTTTCTGCCATTCAGCGTATCGTCAAACCATAACAAGTTCAATTTCACTAATTTGGAAGTTTCGAACAAGAAACTACTTTATGTGGATACAAGATGTGACACCCTGCTTGACTACAACTAGTTGCGAAATCATTGTAGCCACTTATGATGTGGAAAAGCTGAATAAGCCTCTGCCATTAGACCTGACAATTTCTGACATGACACGAAAATAATGGGTTTCGGGTCAACACGATAACTAATCTGGTCATTATGGGGGTGATCCGTTAAGAACCCGTATACACTTGGGTAACACGTGGGTAATCCATTTCAACCCGTTAAGAAAAAAAATTATTTTGATAATTTTAAAGTTTAATTACTAAAAGATTTATTATAAAATACAATAGCCATATCAATATATACAATATATTCTATATTAAATATATAGTTTTGTATTATTATTCTATATAAGTTAAAAAAAAAAAAAGTTTTAGTCATTATTTATTTTTATTATGAGAGTTCCTAATTATCATTACTAGGATAAATTTTACTTAACATGTTGTTGTCCAAAATTAAAATAAACTAGTATAGTATTTGAATAGGCAAGAACTAAGAAGACATACATACGAGTATGAAAAATGTGAAAGAATAAATAAACACTTGTGACTCATCATTATTCCTCTACGAGTAGATAATGGTTAAACTTACATTATCATTTAGATTTTTAAAATCCTCCAAACCCTCATGAATAATGTTTTTTATTTGAGGGAAAAATTAATAAAATTAAAAATAATTATTGTAGAAGTGTAAAAAATGTAAAAAAAAAGTATACAATCACTCATAGTGACAACCTTTACAACTTTCATAAAGGGGTCAACTTCGAAATCCAACACTACAATCCATAAACCTTAAATTTATATTTAACTGTCGACTGTCATTTACGCTTTATTCTTCTTACTGAATTTCATTTTTTTAATTTTCTTTTTTGAAAACATGATCATTTGGCGGATGTAAGAAGATGAACAGTTCAGATCTTTGATATCACGTTTTGATATTTACGGTTAACTGAAATACGAGTCGGTGTCTTGTAGAAACTTTATAAACATCAAGCAATATTTTCACTAACCATAAAACTCTAAACATAATATCAACAATCCAAACCGTTCATCTTCCTGCATCCTCTAATAGATCATGGTTTCAAAAAACAAAATTAAAAAAAACAAAATTTGATGAGGAAAATGAAGCGTAAATGTGAACAACAATTAATGGTTAAATTTTGATCTATGATTTATATGATTATAGTGGCGAATTTCGAAGTTAAGCTCTTCACGAAAGTTGTAAAGCTTGTCATTACGAGCGTTTATAAATTTTTTACACCTCTACATTAATTAAAAAACTATTAAAGACTTTACTTAAATAATAGCGGTAAGATAAATGAGAGTAAATCTATACCATTGGATTCTATTTCACTTATATTATTAGAACGTTTTTGGACAAAAAAACCCATTCTCTGTTCCATTATTTTCCAAATTTACCATTTGATCAAAATAAAAACCCTAATCCCTTTCTCTCTCCCCACTCCCTTAACCCTCTCTCCTGATCCGGCCGTCTGTTTTTTCCTAGCCCTTCTCTCCTGCCATGTGTTCAGTTCTTCCGGTAGCCTTTCTCAGTCTCTTTTTTCTCCTCCCTCGTGCAATGGACAGAATCATCCTTGTTATCTATGGTCGTCTCTACATCTCTGCATGTCCATTGAATTGTGTAAGTTTATGTTCCTAAATTTTACATCTTTGCAGTTTTGCCTTTGAGTGAGGATGATGACATGTTGCCTTTGAAGGCATAAAGCGGGTGGGTGGTAAAGGATCACCACACCTAACCATTGCATTTTTTTTAGTCTGTCTTTCACCACACACCCACACGTTTGTACGTATTTGCAACTTTTTTTATGATGTAATAAATTGTAATGCCCAATTTCATTTTTAAGTTTTGTTTAGGTTTGATTAGCCTTTCCGCCCCTATTTCTGTATTCTCTCAGAAGCCCACATACTCTTAACCCCTTCCCCTCTTCTCTGCCATTAGTTGTTAAACAATCTCTTCATATAACTGTTGTTTTTTAAAATTTATGATTTTCGTCAATGTTTATTCCCTTTGGTGCCATCCACCCGGCATCCCCTCTTTGTTGTAGTCTATATTCTTCTTTGTGAGTCAATGTAAATGTTTAATATTCATGGGCGGTTCAAAAAAAAAAAAAAAAAAAATTCATCAAGATTTTGATAGATGAAATCACTGTATGTTAAAAAGGGGAGCTTTTTGGGTCCAATTTGTTGAGACCTGTATTAAAATGAATTTGATTTGAGACAGAGAAGAGAAGATGGAGTGTATGAAGATGTGCTCATGCTTATATGGAGGTTGTTTAGAATAGATTCATAGATAGTTATATTTACTGATATATGCTTCCATTAATATCCTGATGGAAAGTTTGTTGTAATATGATATGGAAATTTGCTCTATATCACGTAAAATCTGATACTAATATATCTTTTTGCTTTGTGTAGGTTTATGATCAATTTGGGGGTGTGGTGTGCCATGGTAAGGACAGTGACATAAGGGAAGGACATAAGATTTTTCCAAGTGATCACGCTTCATGTAAGAAATGCTTCATGCTGTTATACGCAGTTTAAGTCTACTAGACCCGTTTACTTTCTCGAATTTCAGCATGTATGTCCATACAACTGATACAGCTTGGCGTTGTTCTACAGGGTCCTTTGCAGGATTCAATATCATATTTTAATCATTTTATTGGTATTAAATGTGGTAATGAAGCTTTATAATCAGTGCAATGTATTATCTAATATGATGTTGATTTTGTCATTTGAGTTTCTTAGAAAGCTCGTAGCTTGGTTACTTTTCTGACTAGGGTTTTTACTTTTATTTGTATTTTTTAGGATATTGCAGAAACCTCACATTGAGATTTGGTTATTTCAGCAGTAGGACCTCAGGATTGAAGACTGAATTATTGTAAGTTTGTTTTCTTTTTCTTTTGTTTTGGCAAGCGAAATCTCAATTATGCTCCACTATTATTTTATAGTGTTTTTGTTGACGTTGGTACACTCATATTACTGTAAAATGAGCTCTTTATCTTTGTTTATTTGGCATATGGATAATTTTAACTACTCTAATTGATATGCCCAAGTTACAAATGAGGATTATTTGGGAAAAAAAACATTAGTTGTATAATTCCAGGAAAGGTGTAATTGAGAACAATCAGGGGAAAAGAACAATAGTTGTATAATTTCAGGGCTATGAAGAAGGTTAGAAAAACAATTTTAATCATCCAATTGTATTCAAAATTTTAGTTCTTTTGCAAATTCTTCTCAATTTTTTCTTTTTCTGTTTGCGTTCTATAAACAATTTTTTGAAGCAAAACTGCCAAAAATTGATAGAATCTTTCATAGTGAGTGCTGGTGATGAATTTCCTAAGAACTGAGGGCTGATTTTATATGGATATGTGGTTAATAATATCATAGCCCTTACATAATTTTCACAAATAAAACTGAATTTGAAAAGTTTTAAATTCAAGAATGAACCTGGGTATTTTTTTGCAGATTGAAATTTTACAGAATAGATTGAAATTTTATGCTTCCCCATATCCTAAAATCATTTACATGCGGCATTGATTAAAATGTGTGTAGAACGTTCCAAAAAGTTGAGTGTATACATCCATTATTGGTGTGTGTTACTGTTTGTTCATGCTTCTATAAATTGGATTAAGTTCGGGTGTTCCTAGAATCCTACCTGTTTAAAAAGCTATTAATTAATTTATAACCATTTTGTTTCAAAAGCAATGAATGCTAGAGATTCGGATTCAGTAAACCTTAGTGATGAGGAGTCCGTGGAGATTATAATGGGAACAAAAAAAGATCTTGGAAGCGAAAGTATAGACAATACAAATACGAGTCTTGCAAAGAAAAAGGCTAGAGCAATCAATTTAGGTAAGCGAAAACTTCGATCTCCTATTTGGAACACTTTCAATAAACTGGATACTATTTTTGAAGATGGTAAAAGTCGTGCTGAATGCAAAGATCGTAAGAAAGTAATGATAGATGATAGCTATCATGGGACAGGTAATATGAAAAGATATTTGAATACATCCCTGCAAAGAATAATGTTGAATTGTTTATGTTGGCATCTGAATTGTGTTCCCAAAAGTTTGATCCTGTGGTATTTCGTGGCTTATTAGTAGAAGCAATCATCAAGCATAATCTTCCTTTTAGTTTTGTTGAACATGAGGGAATTAAGGCTTTGTTTGCATATGCATCTCCTGATATTAAGCTACCATGTTGAAATACTATCAAAGCTTGTGTGTTAAGGATGTTCAAAACGGAAAAACAAGCACTGCATAATTTGTTAGGCTTGGTTGAATGTAGAATTTGTTTAACATTAGACTTATGGTCATCTCAGTGCACTATGGGTATCTTGCACTTACTACCCACTTTGTAGACAATGATTGGAAATTGAATAAAAGAATTATAAGTTTATGTCACATGCCTCCTCAGCATACTGGTGTTGCATTATGTGAGAAAATAAGTGTGTTGGTAACTGAGTGGGGGATTGCGATGAAGTTATTTTCTATTACTTTGGATAATGCTTCTTCAAATATTTGTTTTGTTAACATTTTGAGGAATCAATTAAATATTAGAGTCTTCTCTTGATGAATGGTGACTTCTTTCATATGCGTTGTTGTGCTCATTTTTTGAATTTGATAGTCCAAGATGGACTTAAAGAAATTGATTTTTCGGTGGCAAAAATTCATGAATGCATCAAGTATGTAAAGGGTTCTAAGGCTAGGAAACTGAAATTTCATTAATATGTTAGGCTAGTAGGGATATTGGATAGTAAGAGAGATTTGAGACAAGATGTCCCTACTAGATGGAACTCAACCTATCTTATGCTAGATAGTGCCATTTTCTATCGATATGCTTTTATTAATTTAGGATCGAGTGATTCAAATTTTGAAAGTTGTCCTTCTTCTGAAGAGTGGGATAAAGTGGTGAAGATTTTGAAGTTTTTGGGGTACTTTTATGATGTTACATGCTTATTCTTCCCTAAAGTAATTGTAATTCAACTTCAAATTAAGGTAGCCATTGATGACTATGATGGTTTCATGAATAAGATGGGGGGATTATATGGACATGAAGTTTCAGAAGTATTGGTCAGATTATAGTTTGATTATGTCAATTGCAATCATCTTGGATCCTCGTTATAAGCTACATTTTGTGGATTGGGCTTACACAAAGCTTCATGGCGTGAATTCTATGGAATATAATAATGTTTATGGCACATTGACTGCTCCTTTTAATGTGTACTCAGAAATATTTGCTCATCTTAATTATTCAAATATTCCAATGAACTCGACGCTTAATCATCAAACAAAAGGTGGAGATGCTCTATTTGAGGTAACATAAAGTTTGTATTTTCCTTTTTATACATAGTACTTTAAAACTATTAATATTATATTTGAAATTGGGTTATGCATAGTTTTTATGAAGTTTTTATTTTTTATATTTTTTTATGATGTAGGATTTTGATAATAATTACAATGGTCCAAATTCAGTTGAAAAAAGTGAATTACATAAGTATTTGGATGATAAAAGACTAGATAGAAGACAAGATATAGATGTTTTTTCTTGACGGCAAATGGAGCGTTTTCATTATCCAATACTTTCTCAATTAGCACGAGATGTGTTAACAATTCCTATTTCAACTATTGCATCATAATCTGCTTTTAGTATTGGGGGTAAAGCGCTAGATCAATATCGTACTTTATTGTTGCCAGACACGATTCAAGCTTTGTTATGTACACGAGATTGGCTTTTTGGAAAAGGAGGTGGTATATCATTTATATAATATAGAACTATTTTTTATTTATTTTCATAATTATTTTTAGTACCCATAATTTGAATGGTTTACAATGTTTGATTTTTATATGTTTAGTTTATGCGGAAGCAAGTGCTAATGGGGAAAGCCTCACTGAAAACATCGTCAATATAACTCTTGAAGACAATATATCAAGCCAAAGTTCCAATACTATTTCCCATGGTGGTTGAGGAAAATTGAAGGGTTTGATTGGAAGAAATGTGCAAGGTTCCAATGTTCTAATGTTCCAATGTCCTTAATTTTGCAAATCTTTTGAACATTTGATATTTTGTAATGTTCTAATGTTTTTTATTTTATTTTTTATTATGCTCTTATTTTGGGAATGTAAATATATACTTAAAAGAAAAGTGCGTTTTTATGTTTTGGATGTGACAATATGGTATGTATATACTTATTTAGTATTATGGTTTTCATTTGATTATTTATTGGTTTAAAATATATTTTCCTTAATGGGTAACTGGTTGGATCATATTACTTGTTAATATTATCGGGTCGATTTCGGGTCAGATCATTTTACCTGTTTATTTTAACGGGTGTTACACGACACGACCCATTAAGATATTGGGTATGACACGAAAATGACACAAGCACGGAAAACACAACACGAATGTCAGGTCCATCTGCCATGATCTTCCTTCGGAGACTTATGCCTGAAGCATGTCAAATGGACGTACCTCATTGTCGAGGACTCCATGACTCTTTGACTCGCTATAGACTGTTTCAAATCATGCAAGGATGAATTCTTGCCCAAACCAAAACATGATTGAACGCCTTTTACGTCAATGAATAGGTACAATTTTGAAGTTTATATCCGATCGAATTTTGACTAGAAGAAAATCTTCCTCGTCCTTCTATATCTAAACTGCTCCTAAAGTAGCAGTATAGAGAGTGGAAGTTTATCAAATTCTCAGATTTGATTACTACCACACCTTTTTTCCTTGAAGCAGCTTGGCTATGATTATCGGAGGTTATCTGTCATTTTCGTTACCCACCGTTTCTTTTGGCTGCCATTTGGTAGCCGAGGTAGCCTAGGCTGCTTGTCAGCGAGCTATACAGTCTATTCTTTGGCACCGACGTTTCTACGATTTGGACAACGTAGTATATACACAGGTAAGGGAGTTGTAGCTATACCAACGCTGGTTGTGTGCCTCATGTGGCTTGAAGGTTTGCTAGTTCGTAGGTGAACTTGAGCTGCCAGAGTTGCGCGCATAATCTTCATTGTAAAATGGCACGTTAAAATCAAGTCGTCGTCTGGCTGAAGATGGTTTACTATCCTGTATTTGAAGGCTGAGCCTATCAAAGACTTTCAGGAGTTGGCATGCACCGAGCATTTTTTGGGATTTGCTGTAGTTGCAGATGCCAGTTGTGGTACTCCAGCCCAAAGTTTCTTTTCATTCGGCTCAGTTATGATGACATTTGATTTACACCGACTACATAAAACCATCGGCCCGTCAATTTCCTCCGTATTGGAGTTTGACATTAACTCAACATAAGCTGGGTTTGCAATGTATTTGGGTGGCTCGTTGGAAGATAGATCAATTTTCAATCATGGTTGAAAGTTCCGCTTAAAAACGAACTGTTTTGGGATGAACTCGGCTTTTCCTTTTTCCTTGTCCTTGGGTAGATGAGCATCTACCATGCTTATTGTCACCAAAGGGAAAAGATTGACGTAAACAATCATTTGTTTCTCAGGAAACTTGAGTTTACCATTGTCGATCTATCTCTGGATGGTGTTGCGAAATATGACATAATTATTTGTTGTATGCTTGTTCGAGTTGTGGTACTTGTAATACGTTTTTCCTTTCAAATCTTCAGCCTTGGGGATATTATGTCCTGGCCGAAGTTTGACAATTTTTGCAAGCAACAATTGGTCAAAGATGGCATCGGCCTTAGTGATGTCGAAAGTGTAGACTTTCGACGTTTTGGTGGCGGTTTCCACAAGGGCCAAGTGGGTTTTGACATCATTAGAATCAACGTGAGCCAATGCTTTTGTATACATACAGTTTGTCAATTACTATCTCGACCACATCTATACTGGCATATTGGGATTCCTTGCTTTCTATTGATGCATAACTTACCATCGGGTTCTTGTAGATCGTCCCTCGGGTTAGGGATTTCAAGATTTTCTCTTCTTGAAGCAAGTAATCATATTGCTTAACATGTTGAGCCAATTTGTACATATCTCGGAAGTTTGCCCCCAAGAATTTCTTTTTGTACTCCACATCCAGGCCATTCAAGGCAATCCTAACTAACTCGACTTCGGGGAGTGGTACTCGTTACCTGTTTCTGGCCAATTTAAACCTTGTAAGATATTCCATTGGTGACTCGTCAGATGCTTGAGCCATCCTAGCCAAAGAAGAAACTGACATTTCCATCCTTAGTCGATAAAATTGCTCATGAAATTTCTCGACTAATTCCTCCCAGCTTTGGATGAAGTTGGGTGGGAGGTTGATGTACCATGAGAGTGCTGAGCAGGTTAACGAGAAATTGAACAGTCGTAGTTTATGAAAATCATTGTTAACATCTCCATATTGAGCAGTGAATCGAGTCACGTGTTCTAACGAAGACAATGCCAATTCTCCAGCGAAAAGGCTAAAGTTTGGAATCTTGAATCCCTTAGGATATTCGAACCTTTCTACAAAGGCTGGATATAGGTGAATGAATTTTGGGAACTTCGGCCCCTTTTTTAAGGATGAATCAATCCTTCACAGGACTTCGACCATGTCAACAGACGCCGTTTTTGCTCTTTGGTCAGTTATGTTCGATCCATTGCTTGATCTACTACTTTTCTCTAAGTCAATCATTTCAGCCGAGCAGATCCTGTCTCGGCCTGTACTGCTGGCAGGGGGTTATTCTTTAGAATAGGCTGACTGGCTTGATCGACGAGTCCAATGTCATGGACTTTATTGACAAGAACTTTGAGCAATCTATTGTGTACAATGTTATTATCATGCATCTCTTTAAGTATGTTTTTTACCTCTCAGCTGAACATTTGCTCAAACTGTTGAGATTGCTCTTCAAATCGTTGCTGGAGAAAAGATCTAGATGGTGGATCGTAGGCCTCATCATCGTCCTCGTCACAATCCTCCACTAGTCCTTCAACAAAAATGCCTTTTGTCATTTTAGTGAGGATTTTTGTATCACGAGTCATCATGTCCTAGGCTTTGGACTGTAGGTGGAAGATTAGTCGTTGACTTACTCATGGCTATTTTTTTTTACCGTGTTTCAATGGTCATGAACTTTGTAGTTTTAGCACTGTGTCCCACTAGGCATGCCAAAATATTGGTCCTAAAAACTACCAAGCTTACATGGCGCGCATGCTGAGCTACTAATAAGCTAACTACGTCCTTCGGTTATGTGCGGGGTATGCCAACCCGTCGGCCGAGCTTGGCCGGGGAGTAAAATATGTTGATATGGTGTTGGGCATGCTACAGACTTCTTGATCTTGCGACTGTAGCCGAGGAAGGAACACGTCTCGGCTTTTAAGTTCTAGAGCTTGAAGACAAGGTCGCTAGTTTCTTCGAAGTTCGCAAATCATCGGCGTCGGGTTCGGTCTCGGTAATTATATTCGTGAGAGTATAAGTACACGAATTGGCACCAAACTGTATGGACACAAATACTTGAAATAAATAAATGTCTTGATTGTAAAAGTGGTTTAGCCGTCGGATTGCCGAACTATAAAATGTACTTGCAAATATCCAATCATAAAACTCAGCTTTCAACGTGCCGAGCCTAGTAACCTGGTAACAACTCACTTCGCCGAGAAGGATGATGAGATGACCTCTACCAACAAGGACTCGAAAATCCTTGTCGACCGAGACTTAGATAATAACCAGTTGGCCTTGAAGCAGTGCTGTCTATCCAAACTAAATGTGTTTTTTGATCAGCTGATTCTACGATCCCAGTGTTGTCTATCCAAACTGAAGATGTCGCCGGTTGCCTTCACAGTGCTGTTAATCTAAACTGAAGATGTGTTAGCGAGAAGAAATAAGGAAAGGATAAAATCCCAAGGTTATTGAGAAGCTTTGCGCATGGCAATTTGTGTGTTGATTTGGAGGGGCTTGAATGATGCACTCCCTTCTCTATTTATAGCAGTGCACCCCCTTCATGGCCGAACTAGAACTGCACTCAGATTAGAACTCCTCAACCCATTCTGATTAGGTTTCGGTTAATCCTAACCCCAATAGGACTTTGAGCCAAGCTCCTTAACGATCCAAGTTCATCTCCTAATTTTAAGCATCTTCAGCCTCAAGACTCCTTGTTGCACTAGGGTTCGACTACCTTATCCTTGTCTAATCCTCCTTGCAACATGATTCAGTCGACCTTGACCGAACAACCCATGATAAAATTCTAGATGAATACTACTAGGCCGAGAATAATTCCAAGCTCAGCCGAAAATATTATTTTGGGCCCAAACAACATGATATAGAGAAGGAATTATCCAGATTGGTTAACTTTTTTGCTCTTTCTTTCTACATATTGCACTCTAACTAAAGAAGAACAAAAAGGTGCCACATAATGGTTGTAAAACCACACTAATTAATTACTTAGCCTTCCAATATTCCATATTTGAGCAGGGAAGAAATAAACGCGTAGAGTATGTAACAATACTGACATACTGCAGAGCTTAAAAAGGTAAAGGCTACTTCTTCTGTTTTGCAATGTCACCAAAGTAAAGGTAAAGTTTGCCGGCCGACTACTCATATCTCAACAGAGGCTAGGGTTCTTGACTACTTTGTTTGTCTCAAATTTATCCTTTGACCGAGATCCGATCCCTTGCATTTGAGCTTTTTTTCTTCATCTCTCACGTAATTGTTGACTTAAAAAACTACTAAGCTTGTGTGGCACGTAAGCCGAATAGCTGATAAGCTAACTACGTCATTTGGTTAAATGCAGGGCATGCCATCTCGTTAACCAAGCTCGATCGATGAGTAAATGAATGTATGGTGGTGGTGTCGAATGCGCTGCTAACTTCTTATCCGAGCGATTGCAGTTGAAGAAGAAATTCATCTCGGCCTCTGGGTTCTAAAGCTTGAAGACAAGGCTACTAGTCGCTGCAGAATTCAAGGATCATCTGCACCATGCTCAGCTGCTTCAATTATATTTGTGCAAATATAAGTGCGCCGAATTGGTACCTGACTGTATGAACATAACTACTCAAAATAGATAAGTGTCTTAACTGTAAATATGGTTCGGACGTTGGAATGCTGAACTCTGAAATGTACTTGTGAATATCCAATCATAAAAGGGTTCCACTTTCAATGTGCCAAACAATGTAACATGGTAGTCAGTGTTCTAAAAATCGGCCTAGGCGGTGAAGACTCGTCGTGATTTAGGGCAAATCGTTTCGAAAAATCATTCTGGAGCTAGGCGACCGCCTAGGCAGGCTAGGCGGCACCTAGGCGATCGGTCCTAGGCAGCTCCTAGGTGGATTTGGTTTTCTTTTATTTTTTATTTTTATTAATTGTGTGCTTTTTTATTTTTTTAGTTTCAAGGTGGTATACTTAGGGAAATGGTGTACCTAATTTGCAAAGGATGGATTGACTACAAGTTCATCCAATTGTGAAATGAATTGGAGAACTTTTGAGGGGATACATACAAAAAAATAAAAAATAAAATAAACTAGATACAACAAGTTAAATAGTTTAGTCTATGTCCAATCCAATGCAAATATCATGAATAAGAAGAATTTAGTCTATCATCCAAAAATACTCCTCATTATGATTATACGCTTATGGTTTTTAAAATATTGAACTTGTTGGATGGATGTGCTTTGTGTATTCTTCAAAGCCCTATTCCAAGAAGATTGATGCTTTGAAGATGCCAAGGGGTTATCAGCCCCCAAAATTCATGCAGTTCGATGGAAAAGGCAACCCGAAGCAACATGTCGCCCATTTCATTGAAACTTGCAACAATGCTGGGACAGAGGGAGACTACCTCGTCAAACAGTTCGTGCGTTCTCTGAAAGGAAACGCCTTTGACTGGTACACCGACCTCGAACCCGAGTCTATAAACAATTGGGATCAGCTAGAAAGGGAATTTCTCAACCGCTTCTACAGCACTCGTCGCACTGTGAGCATGCTGGAGCTGACCAGTATGAAACAGTGGAATGATGAACCTGTCATCTACTACATCAATAGATGGCGTTCATTAAGCCTGGATTGCAAAGATCGGCTTTCTGAAACCTCCGCCATTGAGATGTGCATTCAAGGCATGTAGTGGGGACTACACTACATCCTTCAAGGCATCAAACCACGAACATTTGAGGAGTTAGCCACCCGCGCCCATGATATGGAGTTAAGCATCACCCATCATGGGAAGAAAGAACAGATCGCTGACTACAAGAATGACAAAGTTTTGGGGCCAAAGGTGGATAAGGCTGCGTGGAAACCCATCAAGGAAGTAATGACGGTCAACACAACTCTAGTCAAAATTCATACACGAGGCAAGGCGATTCAAACCGAAGCTTTTCGTGATCAAGAGATACGTAGACGCACTTTGAAGGAGCTTGAGGAGAAGACTTATCCATTCCCCGACTCTAACATGGTTGCCATGTTGAAAGACTTACTTGACAAAAAGGTGATCGACCTACCTGAGTGCAAATGGTCGGAAGATATGAACCGTACTGACAGTCCAAGGTACTGTAAATTCCACCGCTTCATTGGTCATCCGACGGAAAAGTGCTTTGTGCTAAAAGATCTCATCATGAAGTTGGCTCAGAAAGGGATCATCGAGCTAGATCTTAATGATGTGGTGAAGTCAAACTATACCACCGTCACTTCTAGCTCTTTGAACTCAAAATCTTCACCTCAACCGCTGGGGGCATGCTCCAAAACCATGTCAGTCAAGTCAAGTGAAGTTGAAGGATGGACTTATGTCACTCCAAAGAAAATGCACAAGAAACATAGGTCTCCTCCACAAGTTCACCAATCGGAAAGGGGGCAAAGCAGCTACCGTCAACCTTCAAAGCTACATGAAAATGTTGAGGATGATGAAATTATGACACAAAGATCGTCCGTTGCCATCACGATGCGCGATTTCTTCCCCAAAGACTTCTTCAATCACCCAGTCAAGGCTCCTTCCTATGAAGATTGCGAGGAACGCCTCTCCCAGATCGCTTGACAAATCCACAACAACAACCAAACGCTCCTTGCCTGCACGAGCTGAAACTACAAACGGCACCAAACGCTCCTTGCCTGCATAAGCTGAAACTACAAATGGCACCGAAAGTTCCTCGTTCGCACGAGCCTAAAAGGTGACAACAAACGTTCCTTGCCTGCATGAGCTGAAACTGCAAACGGCACCAAAAGCTCCTTGTCTGCACGAGTTGAAACTGCAAACGACACCACAAGCTCCTCGTTTGCACGAGCCTAAAAGGCGATAACCAAAAGCTCCTTGCTTGCACGAGCTGAAACTGCAAACGGCACCAAAAGCTCCTTGCTCGCATGAGCCTAAAAGGCGACAACAAACGCTCCTTGCCTGCATGAGCTGAAACTGCAAACGGCACCACAAGCTCCTCGTTCGCACGAACCTAAAAGGCGACAACCAAATGCTCCTTGCCTGCATGAGCTGAAACTGCAAACGGCACCACAAGCTCCTCGTTCGCACGAGCCTAAAAAGCGACTAACCAAACGCTCATTGCCTGCATGAGCTGAAACTGCAAACGGCACCAAACGCTCCTTGCCTGCATGAGCAGAAACTGCAAACGGCACCAAAAGCTCCTTGTCTGCACGAGTTGAAACTGCAAACGACAACCAAAGCTCCTCGTTCGCACGAGCCTAAAAGGTGACAACCAACGCTCCTTGCCTGCATGAGCTGAAACTGCAAACGGCACCACAAGCTCCTTGCCTGCACGAGTTGAAACTGCAAACGGCACCAAAAGCTCCTCGTTCGCACGAGCCTAAAAGGTGACAACCAACGCTCCTTGCCTGCACGAGCTGAAACTGCAAACGGCACCAAAAGCTCCTCGTTCGCACGAGCCTAAAAGGTGACAACAAATGCTCCTTGCCTGCATGAGCTGAAATTGCAAACGGCACCAAAAGCTCCTTGTCTGCACGAGTTGAAACTGCAAACGACACCACAAGCTCCTCGTCTGCACGAGCCTAAAAGGCGATAACCAAAAGCTCCTTGCTTGCACGAGCTGAAACTACAAACAACACCAAAAGCTCCTCGTTCGCACGAGCCTAAAAGGTGACAACAAACGCTTCTGGCCAGCAAGAGCATAAACTGTGTACGGCAAAATCATCATCAAAAAAAAAAAAAAAAAAAAAAGAGGGCAACAAAATTATTGCAAAGAAGAAAATAAGGGAAGGAGAGGCGACACAACCACCGATTCAAAAAATTGAAGAGACACCACTCTTCAAATCTTAAAAGCCGGATTTTCCTGCGTAAAGTTCAGCAACGCTCTTCAGACACAATCTCGGCTTTTCAGATAACACGTGCAACTTTGTCAAAGATCTCTAACAAAGTTGAAAACGCGTGGAGGTCATTACCCCAATTACCACACTTTTACCGACAAGCGTGGGTGACAAAGCCGCATACGCACTACTACTTGCCATTAAAATTTCTATATATGGCAAGGCATACATCCAAAAACGCATGACTCTTCTTTACACTAAAGCTGCCAAGCATAGATGAATTGCTAAGAAGTGATGCCTTGAAAGACCATTTAAAGGCAAAGGGTTGCGCACCACCTCGGCTATGTAAAAGAAACAAGCAGAGAAGAATGCGGTACAAGGAGCTGGAACAAACTGCTGGAGCACGACGCATTCCCCTGCAGCACCATCCAGACATAAGAGTTTAAGTCAAATTCAAGCTCGACATCATTGTTCTAATCAAAGAGCTCGAGAAGCCTCAACAACCCTCCGCTGGCGCCGTCACCAAAGAGCAAAGCCTCGCCGCGCGACGCCGTTAAATCGTCAACACTTCTTCAAAAAGCAAAAGTATCTCATATCATGCTTTCTCCATGTCCTTCCCTTTGTCCTTGTTCTTACTCGCAGGGCAAAGAGAAAGAGAGCAATCAGCCGGCACTTGGAGTTAGTCTTCCGATCTGGAACCGACTACCTGGAATCTATTCCCTGGTTGCTTACCTAGCGTTGCTCTCGAGTAGTCATCTTCAACGGTTGATACACTTCCAGAGAAGGGACCACATCTGCTTGGAGAACAGCTAAGACGAGTGACAATGAAACATCAATCTTGTGGATCGTCAGCAAACGCAACAACTGCATATGCTGAGTCATCCTCTAACCCTCTTCAAATAAGAATTGGAAAGATTGAACAAAGAAACAGGTCATCACCTCCACCTCGTGCTTGCCTGCCATGTGTCTGAATCCTGAAACCGCTCATGGTCTTATTTTCAATTCAAGATCAAGCCTCGACGGCCCTTGGGTTGACATCTACATTAAGGGACTTCAAAACGCATCTTCTACACGTGACAAGCACATGTCTACGACGCGCCTTGAAGTGGGGGCATTTGTAGACATCGAAATTTCAGTAAAATAAATGTTAACCAATGTATTAAAATTACAACATTTATTTACTTCACCTACAACCTCACACACTTACTTCACCCACAACATCCACCCACTTCACCTACAACCTCCACCCACTTCACCTACAACCTCCAACCTCCACCCACTTCACCAAAAAAATGAATGGTGGTGATTCATTCTCAAAACCTATAAATAGGCTTCTCCATCAAGAGGAACATCACCAAGGGAACCAATTCACAAATACATTTCTCTACTCCCAAAATGGAAGAGAATACTCCCCACACACACCAAAATCTTGAAGCCTTAAAGTT
This sequence comes from Pyrus x bretschneideri, assembly GCF_019419815.1. Lineage (NCBI taxonomy): Eukaryota > Viridiplantae > Streptophyta > Magnoliopsida > Rosales > Rosaceae > Pyrus > Pyrus x bretschneideri. The sequence continues at coordinate 2,600,130 of NW_025999657.1, forward strand.
CTAAAGCTCTCAAGAAAATCCCGAAGGATCAAGAAAGCACTCTTCGTTCTTCGTCAAATCCTCCTTCAAGATCAAGCCCCAACGGCCCTTGAAGAACTCCCACCAACTTAAGATCAAGCTCCGACGGCCCCTTGAAGAAAGTGTTCATCATTCATCATCCGTTCATCCTAAGATCAAGCCCCAACGGCCCCTTGGATCAACAACCTCAACAAATCCACACATCCAATCGTTCTTCAAGACTAAGCCCAAAAGCCCTTGAAGATCTGCTCATCCATCAACCTTCAAGATCAAGCCCAAAAGCCCTTGAAGAAATCCATACACCCATTCTTCAAGATCAAGCCCAACACCCCTTGAAGATCCATTCATCAACTGTTCATCCTAAGATCAAGCCCCAATGGCCCTTTGGATCAACAACCTCAACAAACCCATACACCCATTCTTCAAGATCAAGCCCAACGCCCCTTGAAGATCCGTTCATCAACTGTTCATCCTTAGATCAAGCCCCGACGGCCCTTTGGATCAACAACTCATCCACAAACCTACACCCTACGAAGATAGAATCAGAGGACCAAATTTGAGAGAGATCGTAACCCCAAAATCATTAAACACAAAAATATTATTTTGTACACGTATTCTGGTTCCTCGTCGTCAGGAATTTTTCGTGTTCACAATAATCAAAACAGTTCATTTTATAAATCACCATATAAAGATCGTCATTGCAAAAAAATAATTAAAACTAAGGTCATTTAGTCATCAAACTATTTAAAAACAAATGAATGGTATTGGTAAAAGCATTATGAATCGTCTATGTATTTGTTATAATAGATTGACTAAACGACCTTAGTTTTAATTTATTTTTTGTAAGAATATCTTTACATGTGATTCATAGTATGAACGGTTTTGATTAGAAGCACAAATCTCCAAGATTAAAATACTAAGAATTTTGAGTAAGAGTTCCTACTCATCTTTGAGTAGCCAAATATTGTTTTTTTTTTTTTTTTTTTTTTTTTTTTTTTTTTTTTTTTTAGAGTTTTTCCTTTTAATTTTCTTTTGGGTTTTGAAAATAAAAATTTACGTTCACAATGCAAAGATTAGTGTGTGCCCTTCGATTTAACAGAAAAAAAATAAATGGAATCTAACAGCAGGGTGTCAATTGATTGTTTTCAAAAAGTTTACTTAGTTAATTAAATTGATTAAAAATAGTTTAGGGGTCAATCTCCAATTAGCCAATCCTTCAGGGGTCAAATGGAATTTTAAGAGCGCTTCTAGCTTGTGCTCTCCCCCGAGGGACAGGCCCGCGAACAGTGGCAAAGAGCCCAAGCAACCAAGCCCAGCGTGTGCTGGCGTTGGAGCCCGAGAGGGCCCAAGGGAGAGGCTCGGCACGAGTTGCCAGCCCGAGAACCCGAAGGCAATGTAACGTGGGCTGACGTAAGGGTGACATCAGCCACAATATAAAATTAATAAAAATATAAAATGTTAATAAAAAAAAAGGTAAAATATTAAAAATTAAAAAAAGTGTAAAACCTGGGCTTTGAACTCAACGGCTTTCACTGGAGTTCGTTGTTGAGGTTGATGAACACCCACAGACAAATGGCAGAGATCTAGTCCCTCCTCTGCCACAGCTGCCGTTGCACCTCGCATCACCTTCGCCCTCACGCACTCGCGATCCTCTTCTTTCCATTGGCGCACCCAAATCGTACGATTTGGGATTTGTTTTTAGGGGAAAGAGGAGAGAGAGAGAGAGAGTTTGGTTAGGGAGCGGGGAAGATCGGGACCGTTAATGGAGGCTGAGGTGGGTGGGATGGTGAAGATGGAGGAATAAAGGCGGCGGTGGGGTGGTGAAGATGGAGGAAGAGAGGGGAGGAGGGTTTGGGTTCCTTTGGGGGGTTGGGGGGGCGGAGGACACGGGTTGAAAATCAAGTGAGAGAGCTGCTAAGCTTAAAAAAGAAAGAAAAGCGTTGGCACCATGTGAAAAGAAGAAAAAAATAATAATAAAAAAAAAAGGTTTTGGAATGGTGCATTGGCACCATGTCAAAATAACAAAGGCTTTGCACCTAGACCCGGCAGTTTCTGACACGACACGATGACACGACACGAAAATAACGGGTTTCAGGTCAACACGATAACTTATCGGGTCATTATCTGGTGACCCGTTAAGAACCCGTTAATAACGGGTTCTTAACGGGTATACACGCGGGTAACACATGGGTAACCTGTTTCGACCTGTTAAGAAAAAAATTATTTTGATAATTTTAAAGTTTAATTACTAAAAGATTTATTATAGAATACAATAGCCCTATTAATATATTATATGTACAATATATTCTATATTAAATATATAGTTTTGTATTATTATTCTATATAAGTTAAAAAAAAAAAGTGTCATTATTTATTTTTATTATGAGAGTTCCTTATTATCATTACTAGGATATCATATGGGAGCTGTCCTTCCTTGAAGGAGGAAATTCTGACCCATAGGTTGTCAAGCAAAGGCCAAAGGGTTAGGAGTCCTAACATGCTGCTTCATTTGATTTTATAAAACCATGCGCATTTGATTTTAGGGAGAGAGAGAGAGAGTCCAACTTATAAAATCAAATATGCTTCCCTAAAAGGCTAAAACCATGCTACCAGAAGGAAACCATGGGCCAAGCCCACCTCAATACCCTTGAAAAGCTTAAGATGATAAATTTTACTTAATATGTTGTTGTCCAAAATTAAAATAAACTAAGAAGACATACATACAAGTATGAAAAATGTGAAAGAATATATAAACACTTGTGATTCATCATTATTCCTCTACCAGTATATAATGGTTACACTTACATTATCGTTTAGATTTTTAAACTCCTCCAAATCCTCATAAATAATGTTTTTTATTTGAGGGAAAAATTAATAAAGTTAATAATAATTATTGTAGAAGTGTAAAAAATGTAAAAAAAATATACAATCACTCATAATGACAAGCTTTACAACTTTCATGAAGGGGTCAGCTTCGAAATCCAACACTATAATCCATAAACCTTAAATTTATATTTAACCGTTGATTGTCATTTACGCCTTATTCTTGTTACTGAATTTCATTTTTTAAATTTTCTTTTTTTGAAAACATGATCATCTGGCGGATGTAAGAAGATGAGCGGTTTAGATCTTTAATATCATGTTTCGATATTTACGGTTAATTGAAATATGAGTTGATGTCATATAGTTTGTAGAAACTTTATAAACATCAAGCAATATTTTCACTAACCATAAAACTCTGAACATAATATCAACGATCCAAACTGTTCATCTTCTGGCATCCTCTAATAGATCATGTTTTCAAAAAAAAAAATTCTGAAAAAAAAAAATTTGATGAGAAAAATGAAGCGTAAATGTAAACAACAATCAATGGTTAAATTTTGATCTATGATTTATATGATTATAGTGGCGAATTTTAAAGTTAAGCTCTTCACGAAAGTTGTAAAGCTTGTTATTACGAGTGTTTATATATTTTTTTCTATATTTTTTATACTTCTACATTAATTAAAAAACTATTAAAGACTTTACTTAAATAACAGCCGTAAGATAAATGAGAGTAAATCTGTACCGTTGGATTATATTTCACTTATATTATTAAAACTTTTTTGGACAAAAAACCCCTTATATTTTCCATTATTTCCATATGACTCCGACTCTGAGTCCCTGACTCACTGATCTAGTGATTTGATCAAATCAAAACAAAAGGAAAGCTACTAGACTACTAGTAGTCTTCAAACAAAAAAACCAAAAAAAACAAAAGCCACTAACAAAGCCAGCCCACTGACTTTGAGCCCAGGCTGCCCACTGCCCAAATGCAAATGCCCAGCCCTAAATAATAAATCTAATCCCTTTCTCTAGTCTCTCGGCTCTCTCCCCTCCCCTCCCGTAAGCTGTAACCCTATCTGTCTCTCCCAAGTCCCACCCAAGTCCTGACCAGCGGCGCCGTTTATTCTTCCTAGCCCCTCTTTCCCACCATTTGTTCTTCCAAAAAACTCTAATCCGACAGCCACGATCTTCTCGTCCTCCATTCGTACAGCCACTTCCTCTGTATTTCTCTATGTAAGTATTTCTCCCTCTTTATTCCTCCATTCATGGAAAATTGGAAATGAAAAAATGTAACTGAACTGAAAGCAGTGGCTGCTTTGGAGAGTACTAATTTGGATCATTGTTGTGACCCTAACGAAAATGAGGGATAGAAATTAAATCTTGGAAAATTGTTTTAAGTGTCCGGATTAATTATGAATTAATTATAATTTATTAGGAAGAGGAATTCTGGCAAAACTTCATGCCTCAGTTCTATTGCTTTTTAATTTGTATGCCTACTAAATGCTTAGCCAATTGTACATATTCCAATTTCTTTCAGATTAATCTCATCGTAATATTTTTTTATTTTATTTTTATACATTTTGTTTGAATTTTTTGTCACTCATTGCTTCTTTTTAATTTGGATTCAAGAATAAGGTATGTCCTGTGTGCATGCATGACCATTTTGACTTAGAGAAAAGAATAAGCAATGGCAGCTTTGGAGAGTACTATTTTGGATCATTGTTGTGACCCTAACGAAAATGAGGGATAGAAAATAAATCTTGTTTTAAGTGTCCGGGTTAATTATGAATTAATTATAATTTATTAGTAAGAGGAATTCTAGCAAAACTTCAAGCCCCAGTTTTGTTGCTTTTTAATTTGTATGCCTACTAAATGCTTAGCCAATTGTACATATTCCATTTTCTTTCGGATTAATCTCCCTCATCGTGATATATTTTTATTTTAATTTTATACATTTTGTTTGAATTTTTTGTCTCTCATTGCTTCTTTTTAATTTGGATTCAAGAATAAGGTATGTTGTCCTGTGCGTAAGACCATTTGACTTAGAGAAAAGAATTAGCAGTGGCAACTTTGGAGAGTACTATTTTGGATCATTGTCTTGTCTAATGTTGAATGGCGAATGCGTTATTGCTTAGTAATATCCATTGTTACTGTTAGTAATATAATATCCTACCTATTTAAAAAGCTATTAATTAATTTATACCTATTTTGTTTCAGAAGCAATGGATGCTAGAGATTCAGATTCAGTAAACGATGAGGAGTCCGTTGAGATTATAATGGGAACAGAACGAGATCTTGGAAGCGAAAGTATGGAGAATACAAATACAAGTTTTGCAAAGAAAAAAGCTAGAACAATCAATTTAGGTAAGCAAAAACTTCGATCTCCTGTTTGGAACACTTTCACTAAATTGGATACTATTTTTGAAGATGGTAAATGTCGTGCTCAATGCAAAGATTGTAAGAAAGTAGTGATAGATGATAGTCATCATGGGACAGGAAATATGAAAAGACATTTGAATACATGCCCTGCAAAGAATAATGTTGAATTGTTTATGTCGGCATCTGAATTGTGTTCCCAAAAGTTTGATCCTCTGGTATTCCGTGGCTTATTAGTACAGGCAATCATCAAACATAATCTTCCTTTTAATTTTGTTGAACATGAGGGAATTAAGGCTTTGTTTGCATATGTATGTCCTGATGTTAAACTACCATGTCGAAATACTATCAAAGCTTGTGTGTTGAGGATGTTCAAATTGAAAAACAAGCACTGCATAATTTGTTAGGCTCGGTTGAAGGTAGAATTTGTTTGACATCAGACTTATGGTCATCTTAGTGCACTGATGGGTATCTTGCACTTACTGCTCACTTTGTAGACAAGGATTGGAAATTGAATAAAAGGATTATAAGTTTTTGTCACATGCCTCCTCCGCATATCGGTGTTGCATTATGTGAGAAAATAAGTGCGTTGGTGACTGAGTGGGGGATTGAGAAGAAGTTATTTTTTATTACCTTGGATAATGCTTCTTCAAATATTTTTTTTGTTAATATTTTGAGGAATCAATTAAATATTAGAGGTCTTCTCTTGATGAATGGTGATTTCTTTCATGTGCGTTGTTGTGCTCATATTTTAATTTGATGGTCCAAGATGGACTAAAAGAAATTGATTATTCGGTGGTAAAAATTCGTGAATGCATCAAGTATGTAAAGGGTTCTGAGGCTAGGAAACTAAAGTTTCAAGAATGTGTTAGGCAAGTAGGGATATTGGATAGTAAGAGAGGTTTGAGACAAGATGTCCCTACTAGATGGAACTCAACCTATCTTATGCTAGATAGTGCCATTTTCTATCGATATGCTTTTATTAATTTAGGATTGAGTGATTCAAATTTTGAAAGTTGTCCTTCTTCTGAAGAGTGGGATAAAGTGGTGAAGATTTCGAAGTTTTTGGGGGTACTTTTATGATGTTACATGCTTATTCTCTGGAACAAAGTACCCCACATCAAATTTATTCTTCCCTAAAGTGTTCGTAATTCAGCTTCAAATTAAGGCAGCCATTGATGACTGTGATAGTTTCATGAATAAGATGGGGAATTATATGCACTTGAAGTTTGAGAAGTATTGGTCAGATTACAGTTTGATTATGTCAATTGCAATCATCTTGGATCCTCGTTATAAGCTACATTTTGTGGATTGGGCTTACACAAAGCTTCATGGTGTGAATTCTATGGAATATAATAATGTTTATGCCACATTGACTGCTCTCTTTAATGTGTACTCGGAAATATCTGCTCATCTTAATTATTCAAATATTCCAATGAACTTGACGCCTAATCATCAAATAGAAGGTGGAGATGCTCTCTTTGAGGTAACATAAAGTTTGTATTTTCCTTTTTATACATAGTACTTTAAAACTATTAATATTATATTAGAAATTGGGTTATGCATAATTTTTATGATGTTTATGTTTTCATTTTATTTTTTTGATGTAGGATTTTGATAATAATTACAATGGTCCAAACTCAGTTGAAAAAGGTGAATTACAGAAGTATTTGGATGATAAAAGACTAGATAGAAGACAAGATATAGATGTTCTTTCTTGGTGGCAAATGAAGCGTTTTCATTATCCAATACTTTCTCAGTTAGCACGAGATGTGCTAACAATTCCTATTTCAACTGTTGTGTTAGAATCTGCTTTTAGTATTGGGGGTAAAGTGCTAGATCAATATCGTACTTCATTGTTGCCAGACACGGTTCAAGTTTTGCTGTGTACACGAGATTGGCTTTTTGGAAAAGGAGGTAGTATATCGTTTATATAATATAGAACTATTTTTTATATCTTTTCATAATTATTTTTAGTACCCATAATTTGAATGGTTTACATACAATGTTTGATTTTTCTATGTTTAGTTTATGCGGAAGAGAGTGCTAATGTGGAAAACCTCAATGAAAACATCATCAATATAACTCTTGAAGATAATCTATCAAGCCAAAGTTCCAATACTTTTTCCCATGATGATTGAGGAAAATTGAAAGGTTTGATTGGAAGAAAATGTGCAAGATGTTCTAATGTTCCAATGTCCTTAATTTTGCAAATCTTTTGAACATTTGATATTTTGTAATGTTCTAATGTTTTTTTTATTATGCTCTTATTTTGGATATGTAAATATATACTTAAAAGAAAATTGTGTTTTTATGTTTTGGTTGAATGTGACAATATGGTATGTATTATCTATCATTATAGATTATCAGTCTATCACAATTTGACATGTTGGTAGAAGATCAAATTTGAGGAATGGTTTAGGGTTATTAGTAATAAGTCGGTTTAGGTTTAGGGTTATTAGTTTGGGCGTGCAACCTTTTTTTCACGCAAAAAAGTATTATGTTTTTTTAATTAATTATTTATTAGTTTAAAATATATATTTTTTAACAGGTAACGGGTCGGGTCATATTACCTGTTAATATTATTGGGTCGATTTCGGGTCGGGTCATTTTACCCGTTTATTTTAACGGGTGTTACACGACACGACCCGTTAAGATATCGGGTATGACACGAAAATGACACGAACACGGGCAACACGACACGAATGCCAGGTCTATTTGCACCATGTGAAAAGAAAAAAAATTAAAAAATTAAAAATAAAATTTTTAATAGAAAGTGGTACAATGAGACCGATTAAAAATCCTATCCAAAATTACAAATAAAATTATTTTTTATTATTTTAAAAAATAATAATAATATTTTATTGCTTATTGTCAGGATTATTCAAGTGCAACGGTGAACATGCCATAAAAATTACTGTTCGGACAATTACTGTTCATTGATGGATTAAATAGTGAACAGCCACTGAGAGGTTTCCACTGTGGAAGTGCTCTAATATATAAATTCCACTTGGGAGACACTAAGGACTTTCCCATTACTTCATTTCTCCTCCTCCGACGTTTTGCTTCCTTCTTCTTCTTCTTCTTCTTCTTCTTCTTCTGAGAGTACGGCGGATGGGCAGTGGATGAGCTAGCTCAGCTGTTGACTAAACTGAAGAGGATCGGCGGAGCTGCTCGGCCTATCTCCGATCATCTATTCGATTATCCATTTCTTGGGTTTTCTTCTCCGCCGTCGTCAGCTCCTCCCTCACAATTCTCCGGCAGCTATGAGTGTGGTCTCAGGTACGCTTCTTTCCATGAATTCCATGAAATTAACTATTTACCACACAATTATTTTGCTGGTATTGTTCTCTTATCAAATTTATCCACTCCATAAAAGATGAATTGTTGTACAAGCAAGCAAAATCTGATATTACATTTCTGGTTCCACGAATTGTTCTGTCAATAATTCTGTTTCAAAGCTTTTGAATTTACCCATTTCGCGTATCGTTTGATTATATAGGTAGTCAATTTCGGCCACTTATCGAGTTGGATCAAGGATGGGAATATATATCGAGTATGTTTGCAAAATTAAAGAGGATTTTAGAAGGATTACCCGAGCCTCAGTTCAATTCCGTTGATTATATGACCCTTTACACAACCGTGTACAATATGTGTACCCAAAGGCCGCCTCACGATTACTCTCGACAGCTTTACGATAAGTGTAGGGCGGCGTTGGAGGACTATGTAACCACAACGGTGCTGCCATCTGTAAATGAGAAACACGGCGAGCTTATGCTGCAAGAGCTTGTGAAAAGATGGACGAATTATAAAATTATGATTAGCTGGCTGTCAAAATGGTTTCGTGTTCTTGATCGGTTTTTCATCCCTAGGAGATCGCTTCCTAGCCTGAATGATGTTGGAATTACCTGCTTCCGCGATTTGGTTTATCGAAAAGTACAAGTCAATGCTAGAGTTACTGTAATTGGTCTTATTGATAGTGAACGTGTGGGAGAGCAGATTGACAGAGCACTAGTGAAGAATGTGATAGATTTATTTGTTGGAATTGGAATGGGACGAATGGATGCATATGAAGAGGACTTTGAGGCGCACATGCTAAGACATGCTGGCGAATACTATTCTCGTAAAGCAGCAAGCTGGCTTTTGGAGGATTTCTGTCCTGATTTCTTAGTGAAGGCCGAAGAGTGCTTGAGAGGGGAGAGGGATAGAGTTTCTCATTACTTGCATTCAAGCAGTGAATCAAAGTTGGTGGAGAAAGTGCAACATGAGTTGTTTGAACCACTTTCTGAAATATTAAAACAGAAAGTTAGTGTTGAAGTAAAATCGTTGGTCCAACAGGCTGAATACACTGCAAGTAACGAGGCTTCAGACAGATCTTCTGGCATGCTGGAACAGGTCCTTGTCACAAACATAATTGAGCTTCATGATAAGCATATGGCATACTTTAATGATTGCTCAATCAAAAACCATGTCTTCCACAAAGCTCTGAGAGAGGCCTTTGATGTATTTTGCAATAAAGCTGTTTCTGGGTATTCAAGTGCTCAATTACTCGCAACATTCTGTGAAAATATCCTCAAAAAGGGTCGGAGCCAGAAGTTGAGTGATGAGGCCGTTGAGGTGATGCTTGACAAGGTTTTTAAGTTTCTTACTTATATCAGTGACAAAGACCTTTTTGCAGAATTTTACAGGAAAAAGCTTGCCCATCGGCTACTTTTTGATCCGACTGCCAACAAGGAACATGAAAAAAGTATTCTTACAAAGATGAAACAGCAATATGGTGGCTTGTTCACCTCAAAAATGGAGGGAATGGTCACAGATCTGACATTGGCTCGGGAAAATCAGACTAGCTTTGAGGAGTACCTTTGCAATAGCCCAAATGTTGATCCTGGGATTGATTTTACAGTCACCGTTCTTACAACTGGTTTCTGGCCCAGTTATAAAACATGTGATCTTAGCCTTCCTGCAGAGATGGTGAAATGTGTTGAAGTTTTCAAGGGATTTTATGAAAGAAAGACGAAATGCAGAAAAATTACATGGGTTTACTCTTTGGGAACTTGCAACATTATTGGAAAGTTTGAGCTAAAAGAAATCAAATTGGTTGTGTCGACTTATCAGGGTGCTCTCCTACTGCTTTTCAATAGCATGGATAGGTTGAGCTATTCAGAAGTTCGAAGTAAGTTGAACCTTACCCATGAGGCGGCTGTCAGGGTTCTTCATTCGCTTTCCTGTGCCAAGTACAAGATCCTTATTAAGGAGCCTGATACAAAAACTATATCACCAAATGACAGCTTTGAGTTCAACTCTAAGTTCACCGACAGAATGAGAAGAATTAAGATTCCTCTCCCACCAGTGGAGGAAAGGAAGGAGGTGATCCAAGATGTAGAGAAAGAAAGACGATATGCTATTGATGCAGCAATTGTGCGGATTATGAAGAGCCGGAAAGTTTTGGAACATCAACAATTAGTTACGGAGTGTGTTGAGCAGTTGAGACATAAGTTCAAGCCTGACATCAGAGCGATTAAGAAGCAGATTGAAGGTCTCATCATCCGTGACTACCTGGAGAGGGACAAGGAAGATCGTAACTTGTTTAAGTATCTTGCGTGATTCGAGTCTTTGACTCTTGATATAACTTGTTGGGATATGCTGGAAGCACAGGAAGATGAAGTGTGTAATGTGTGTGGAGAATTATGTTAATATTGTCATCTAGGTCTAAAGCTTTAGGCTGAACCTCTGCTTGGTTTTCTATACTAAGAACAATGAATATGTATTTTACAGAGAGATTGTCTCTAATAATCGTCGAAGAGTAGGGATTTTCAACTCATCAGACATTTTGCAGACAACATATATAGCATTTTAGCTCACTCCTTTGTTCTTTGGGTTTCTTCGATTTCACTTTTCGTTCTTAGCTCTTTTACAGTCTGCATATCCAACTTGATGCATATTTCTGTCACATCTCAAGTAGAACCTCTTGCAGAATCCTGTAGAGCTTAAATCTAATACTTTCGTGATATAAACAGTCCAGCTTATGACTTGAGGAATAATTTGGTGCTTGTGGCTTGTGCACAAATTAGTGTAGTTTGAAATGTAATATTCGCCTTTAAGTTTTTAAATCAAATAGAATGTAGGGTGGGCCTACCAGTGTGTCGTGTTTTAATGTGTTTGTATAAATTGAAAGTATAGTCAGTACCTAATGAAAACTAACCGCACGATTTATTATGAATAGTCAGTACCTCAGGATTTAAGGCGCAGCACAAACCGACAGGTAAAATCATTGCAATCAAATATCTGATGGGAGAGATCAGTTCCTTTGAGCAGTGTCTAACACTACCGGAAGTTCAGTCCCTTTCCAAGCTCAAGCATCCCAGCATTGTCCAGTTGAAGAGTGTCTTCACCAAATACGAGCATTCCTTGTCTTCGTGTATATGCAGAGCAGTCTCCTTGATCGTATGATCAAAAGGCGAACCAAATTCACCGCGGATGAAGTTCAAAGCATCTGCTTTCAGATGTTTCATGGCCTGGATTATATGCACAGAAACGGCTATTTCCACGGTGATTTGAAGCCCACTAACGTCTTGATTAACAGATTACGTCACCACTCGCCCTTATCGAGCTCCTGAGGTATTGCTTCGGTCAGGCTTCTAGGGCCCAAAGGTTGATATGTAGGCAAGGGCGCCATCATGGCAGAGCTGCTTTCGATTTGCAGCGTCATTGGCAGTCCAACTTGGGAGACATGGCCAGAGGGAGAGCTTCTTCCCCAAAACTTGAGCTATGAGTTTCCACAACTTCGCGGTGTTGGTCTGTCTGCGATGATTCCTTTGGCAAGCAGATCCGCCATCCAGCTGATTTCTTCATTTCGTTCTTGGGAACCTTCCGCAAGGCCTGCTGCTGCTGAAGCGCTCAAGCCAAGCATCCCTTCTTCGTTGGCAACCACAGGATTCCACGCACCATCCCTTCCAGACAACGCAATGCATCGAAATCTCTTATTTTCGTGTAGATTTGACACGACTAATGTTGTAGTTAATTGCTTTCAATTCATTAGCCTTCAAAAGCTACAAATTTCATTTAACGAGTCCCGTTGTTTTGTTTGGTTCAAATTTCATTATTCCAAACATATGCCAAATCAAATATCGACGACAAATTACTTGCAGGCTAATTTGAGAGAAAAGAAACTCAAAAACATAACACGAGGCTTTAATTTACAACTCAATCCGTACACATGATTGACCGAGAATCTTAGGCAAAGAAAAACAGAAATCCGAGAGGAAAAAATCTAAAATCCCCTATTTCTATTGACCTGATTATATTGAAACCGAATCGAGATACAGCAACCACTTAAGGGATATGATACTGGTATCTCTGTGGATAGAAGATGAAAAGAAAAAAGGGGTGAAATTCATACATCGGTCAAGATTAACGAAGATACAATCACAACATATGCCAGGAAAAAGAAAATGACTATCTGCATGTAGAACTTCGGATTTTCCCTCATGTTTGGAGATGTAACCGCCCTGTAAACAAAATCCGTACATTCCATTTGTTAAAGCCAGAATAAAGCATTAGTAAACAAATGAAACTGAACAAAACGTTGTTACCTAGCAATACGCTGAGAAAATCGATGAAAAGGTAAACTCTGAATGAAGACAATGCCTGGCCCAGTTAGAACAGCCGTTACCAGATTGTCACTCTGTGATTTGGTCAACTGTTAGGAAAATTTGATTCTTGGAAATTGGAAATGGAAAGAAATAGCATGCTTAAGCTATGTAATTTCGGAAGCCGGAAAGCATGTTAGAAAGGGTTTTCAACATGGGGTGGAGCTCGAAGAATAAGTTCATTTGCACTCAAAGTGTCTTCTAATCATCCACTGGGGTTGAAATCAAAGTCTCTTTATGTGTCATGCCAATAAATGTGGACAGCAATATGTTATATGTAATGCAACTATACAAGGATGACGCTAATTTTGTTCAATGTGGTCCAAAGCACTTCCTGAATGTTTCATTCAGTTGCATTGGCAGCCCATAATTTAGATGCCAGGAAGTGCTCTGGACCTTTCCGATAGTCATGCTGTTCAAATCTGAATCCTTAAATGGGGGCATCCCGCAATAACCCTTAAGCGTAGAGATTTGAGTGCGCTGCAGTGCAACTAATAGCTTCGCCCAATCGAGATATTATAAAGTACATGGCAAACTTGCAAGTTTATGAACATGTAATAGAATGCCAACTATGTGTAGAAATAGAAGCACTCAAAAAAGAGTGCAAACGGAAAGAAACGGAAGCAACTTACACCAAACAGTGCTCTTCTCACGGTACCATTGAATTTGATTTGGATATTGACTGTTGCAGTTACAGCAGCTATACAAGACACATCAACAGATAATTCCTCTCCCACTTCAAGATTTTTCTGTACAACTGGCAAATGGAGAAACAAGAAAGGCATGCGATTAGTCTTAGGTTGATAATTCCTACCATAACTTAAGTAAGCCTTAATCCTAACTAATTTAGGGGCCCCTTGCTAACCATTTTGTTTTCAGTTTTTAGGTTTCATTATTCAAGTTTTCAGTTTTCAAAAAAGTGAAAACAAAAAAATGATATTGATAGCGCAATGATTATCAAATGGCACCTTATTTGTTTTCCAAAAAGAGGTAATCAGTCTTTTAACTTCATTCTCTCATGAAACAAAATAAACTATAGACAGGTTGGTTTGGAATTCAAGGCAACGGGTCAAGTAAAAAACAGAAAGGAAAAAGGAGACAAAAATGAGGGTAATCTGATTCGGAAAGTACATCAACACATCTGAATTGAGTTTTTAAACTAAGTAAGTGACTGAATAGATTATGGAAAACATGTGCAACATAGAAATAAACCACCGAGAATTGTAAAGCTTCAACAGGCAGAAAATGCTTTCAATTTAAAGCAAGAAATAAAATTCTCCACAGAAATTTGGGCAGACCGAAAGTTTAAGATGCTGAACCTGAAATTTAAAAACTTACCAGATCCACCTCCAAGGATAAATGCAAGACCTTGGCCAGATAGCTTCTGTCTTAGAAATATCTGTAAAAGTATTATCACGGCTGTCAGAAAGATAAAGATAATACAAATGGCTTTGAGAAACAATTGAAGTGACAATTAGAAAAAGGAAAAGGGAAATTAGTTGATTGTAGGAGCAGTCTAAGCAAATTCAAGAGAAGTGATTCTGAAATGTCTCTAAAATCTCACCTCTGGACCAGGAATAACATTACGTGCCCTTTGGTCGAGTGTATTACTAACTTTCACATCATTCACAGAACAAAGGAATGCATCTGGCTACACAAATTGTAACGAACTCCATAAAATTCCAGTTGATTAAACTAATACGAAGTGATTGTAACAGAAAGCATGGAATATCTAAATTTGTTCAACGAAAACCAGGAGAATAGCAGAAACCGATAGGACACAAGGAAAATTATATATACCTGGCACAAAATCTCTCCACCAAACATAGCCAAATCAATCTGTCAAAAGAAACAAAAATACAGACAACCGAAACAAAACTAAGTCATTTACCGTTGTTGGGGTCAAGAGGAATGCTAAGTAATAAAAAAGTGCCTTATCCACATAAATTTGGCATGCTTAAAATCACCAACCGGGAGAACTCTCGCAAGAGAAGGTGCAGCAATTCCAACAAATCCATCACCTGGACCAGCATTACAGAAAACTATGCTACTGACTGTCTTCCCAAAAATCCACTGCCACATGCTTCCTTCATTTTCAGGAACAAATACATTTTCCATTTCCATTGACCCAGACATGAAGCACATTGAACCTAAAATTTATTTGTCAATCAGTTGCACATGCGATAGTGATAACAAATTACATTTTCTCTAAGGCCTTGCAAACTGGTCGGAGATTAGATGACTTCATTGTGACAACGCACCTCACAGAAAGAAAAAGCCCAGGCTTGCAACTTACCAGGCTTGGCTATAACCTTTTCTTCTGGCTTCAACATTATCTGATAAACCAAATGCAGAAGTTTGTAATTCTAGTGATGAAAAAGCAATCAGAAGATAAGGAGCAAATACAGACAGGAGATACACACACTCACACACACACACACACGATATGGGTTGGGATTCTCATAGCGTGTACCTGAACCAGTTGAGCTTCACCGCCCAAAATTTGAAAAGGTATCACGGCATCTTGTGGACTCTACGGTACATTATAGAAGATACAAACATCAGTAACTCTTAAGTTATTGCACAATCCAACTTCATACTTTCCCATTACAGTCGACAATTAAATATTTGCGGAACAAACCAGACACCATAAGCCAGTGTAATGACCATTAACATGAGATAAATACCAATACCCACCAATGACTAGACATTTCGATTCAAAGTGTATCATAGATTACCATGTATCAAATTAGTCTATACCCAAAATGGAAGTGAACAAAATCTTGCAAAAATGGAGAAAAAAATTGGTTTGTAGCACACAGAAAGGATTCTACTCAAAGTACTGCATTTGTCTGCCAATATATGTCCAAGTTGCAGCAAAAGTAGCAGACATATTAATAAGAAATAAAAATCACTAGAGAGTAGTCCATGTATAGTTTATACTTCCAATACAACACGTCGAACCTACATATACTTCTATATAAGTCAATAAACATTCACCGTTGCTTCTTAATAGTAGTGCTGGTGATACAAACAGAAATATGGACGGCTATAAAAGCCACTAATGAGTCGAGCCATCATCAAGTGGCTGAGTATCTCTGTTTGGAGAATGAAGTTATAGGTTAATGGTGGCACAATCAAACCACGAATTCAGCAGCTATCAGTTTTGCATCCAGACATGTTAATGCCGTAATGAAACTCTAAATCACCTTAATCTGAACCATTGAAGTTGGAATGTCGGTTTGAAGGATCATGCACGTGAGCCATACAGCCAAAGATCAAAACTTTTATCACAACAACATTTCCATGGAGTACATCCATGCCAATCTACCTTTTATAGCATCCAACTTATTGTCTACTTCATTCTTAACCCTTCTATATTTTTCAACTAAACCCGCTATCGGCGTACGCATAATTTCTTCCCCCGTATTACATAATTTGCATAAGCTAAAAGGCAGAGATGCAACTGTACACTACCTAAGCAAATCTTAAGCATTGAATTAAACCTTGCATCTAATTAAGCTATATGATAAACAAAGATCATCTTAGCTAATCAGCAACACTACACTACTACCACGAATCAAAACCCTAACTTGAAGCAAAAACTTCAGATCAAAAATCCATTGCTTCATTCAGTCTCGGCAATTCAGTAATTAACTGATTTATCAACACAATAGATGCGGAAATTAACCAATTTTCTATATTATTTTCCAGACCTTTCTCGGCAACCAAACAGAAGACTATAAATTTTTTTTAATTAATTCATAAATTAATGAATAAAAGATGAGTACCTGGTAAACGTAAGGCTGAAAAGGCGTTGAGAAAAACGGAGCAGCCATGGGAGGATGATCAGAAGCTCTGAATTCGACGAAGATCAAACAGAATTGATGAAATCGGAACCTGCAATCTGGCGATTTCAACAACTACTCACCGCGCCATTTACCCACTCCTCTTTATTTTAATTTATATATTTTAATTTAATTTACGAACCAAACCAATTTTATTTCCATTTTTCCTCTCGTCTTTTATTTTTCTTTGTTTGTTTATACCCGGTTTAAATGGGTACAGTAATAAGAATATTTTATTTATTTTTTTTTTTTTGGATAACGTAATAAGAATTCGTTAAATTGACTAAACTAACCTTTTCTTGGAAGTTTTGTTAGGCTCTTACGTGGAGGGATTTTACAGTTTTGCCTGTGGCAATTTTGTCCGTCTAAGTGAACAGAAGGTGCAGGCGTCGACGTATTTGACGTGGCGATGTCTTATTGGAAGCAATGACAAATCTCGACGTGTAGAGATGTTGTCAGTCTTCCCAACTCTCATCTCCGTGTGGCAATAGCATGTGCTTAAAGCTCCTCAAGGCAGTTTTCTCTTTTGCTTTCTCATCCCTTCGAACCGCTGTCCTTCTGTCTTTTGCGATTCCGGCGACCAGAATCTCGGTTGGAGGTACAATAGTTTTTCTCAAGACTTAATTCATGCGTGTTATCAATGACGGATCCAGGTTCTAACATCGAGTTGTCCAATATGAAAGCTCTAACGAAAATAGCATTGAAAATTTATACGATAAATTACCAACTTTTCATTCATAATCTTTGTACAAATAGCATTACAAGCTACAAAAACTAATTTGTTCACGACGAAGTTTCATACTCTAAAAACATGTCACGTGTCACGATAGTTTCATTGTTAAACAAGAAAAAGCAGATTGATGATGATTTGGAACTATCCAAAATCTGAGTTGAACTATCCGAAATATGATTGGAACTATTTAAAATTGGAGTTGAACTATTTGGAATAAGATTGTTTGAACTAATCGATGATGATTTTCAATTGTAATATCGTTACATACTTCTAATTTTTGCTCATATTAATTACACAAAACAAAAAACCATCAACTGATGAAGTCAGTGTTCTAAAAATCGGCCTAAGCAACTACTTAGGTAGCGTCTAGGTGCTTGGTTTGTGGTGTTCCAATCTGATTCGGGCCAAACCGTTCAGAAAATCGAGGAGGATTTAGGCGATCGCTGGGCACTTTAGGTGGCTCCAGCGGCTCTAGGCAGCAGTCTAGCCGGTGTGAGTGGCGTGGACATTTAGCAATAGCATCAACCTACCATCGAACAACCCACAACGGTTTGCTTTGCTTACTATAAATCTCAAAACGATCTACACCAGTGGTTTAGATATCAACTCGTAGGGTCAGATTTCAAACTTAATGAAAGCCAAAATCAACCAAAGCAGAAAAATCAAAGCCAAATCACCATCGACAGGCTGAGCTGCAGACCTACGCGAGGAAGAAGAAGCCTTTGAACTCCTTCATTTTTTTTCTAAGAGATGATGTTGTCTGGGTAGTTAGTAAAGTGAAACATATTTGGGGAAAAATGAAGTGTGTTTGGTGTTTTACAATAAGCCTGTTTGGTGGTTATGTGGCATTAAATCCCTAATTCCTAGAATACTATTACTTTATAATTACAAGAAAAAATAAAAAATGAAAATTATTCCTAGAATCCTAATACCACGAAATCACAAATAAAACACATTTGTTAAAAAAAATTATTCAAAAACTCATAATATTTCGTACGCACTATATTTTGTAATTAAATATATGTAACATATATTCTTTTTAGATCTATATTTCTTAGATGAGTTATAAATGGTTTTTAGTATAATGATATAACCTAACTTTTATACAAAATATATTATTTTTTAAATATAAGTGTGCACTTATTTATTTTATATACAATAAATTTCCTTAAATCGTCTAGTCCGCCTAGGGCCTCGCCTAGACCCTGCTTAGGCCCTCAGGTGTTAGGCCCCAGCCCGTTACCTAATTAGCGCTTAGTGTCTTTTAGAACCATGGATGAAAAAGCTAAAACTATATATATATATATATATATATATATATATATATATATAAACTAACCAACACATGATCCAAACAATATACAAAAAAAACATAACAAATTAACAACACCTATAATCTATTATGAATTTAAATTTTCAATCCAATACACATCAATTTTAACATCTTGTATGATTAATTTCGATAGGTGGAGGCGTGGAGCAGCTAGTGGTGGTCTGGGGATTAGCCGGGTGGGTTTAGAGGAAAAAGGGAATATGATTTGAGAATTACCCAATTTGAGAAAGTGAATGCAAAATTGATTGAGTAGATATCTCGGGTAGGAGGAAAGAGAATAGACATTTTTTTTAATTAAATAGGGTTTGCTTCACATGGCTTAATAAGAAGACTTGCCTTTAATTATTTTCTTTTAAATGGCTGGCTCAAAACGACGTCGTTTTGTCCAAGTCTTTTTAAAAAAAATGAAATAGTCTTCTTCTCCTTCGTTAATCATCTGCAGAACCTACAATCGCCTATATGCCATTGCACTCTTCTCCTCCACCACATGCTCAAGGTCCTCAGAAGTCCTCATAGCCACTTATCTGGACTTTCAGATAGTCCCGGAACCACTCGGATACCTTAATGCATCCGCCAGTACGTGTTACACTACTTTTTTTTTCTTTTTTTTTTTTACACAATTAATAATGAAGAACGGAGAAATCAAACTTAGGACCTCAAATACAAAGACCAATATGCTCAATTGCTTACTTGCGCGTGACAGTTTTATTTTGGATTATACTGGACGAAATCGAACCTTTTATACATTGTGATTATAACCCATTACTTCATGCTCCTTTACTATTTGGGCCAACCTTAAGCGGGTCATTCATACACTTCCGATTACAGTCCACATTGGCTATTAGGGGTGGGCACGGTGCGGTTCGGTGCGGTTCCACCCCTAAACTGAAACCGGAACCGAAATATATTAACGGTTCGATTCGGTGCGGTTCCACTTAAATTTATTACTAGAACATTACGGTTCGGTCTACACCGGTTCCGATCCGGTTCTTGCCGGTTTACGGTTCCTAATAATAAATTATTTGAACCACATCTAGTTTGATCCACATTAACATCCAAGCAGAAATTAGTCTATATCCCGAAAATCACAACCGTCATATTTTGTACAGCTACCATAGCTCAAACACT
This sequence comes from Pyrus x bretschneideri, assembly GCF_019419815.1. Taxonomy (NCBI): domain Eukaryota; kingdom Viridiplantae; phylum Streptophyta; class Magnoliopsida; order Rosales; family Rosaceae; genus Pyrus; species Pyrus x bretschneideri. The sequence continues at coordinate 2,620,041 of NW_025999657.1, forward strand.
GACTGATACCAGCAAGCAAAGTTCCACAGCTCCAGTTTTGAACTAACCCTGCATGTTATCTGCGTGATAGCTATCGAGTTCCTTGTCGAGTTCATCAACCGACTTCTCCACAGGCTTCTTCCTCCCTTCTCCACCACGACCACGCCCGCGTCCACGACCATTGCCGTTGCCACTCCCACGTGGTTTGCCACAACCATTTCTGTTCCCTCCACGACTGCTCCTACTACAAAATCCAAAATCATTGTAACTGTAATCACGGCTTGAAATAGCAGTCAGAGGATAATTGAAAAAAGTCTAGTTAAAATGGGATTTCAAAGTAGACTTCAAACAACTCAGAAATGATCGGAATAGTTTGTACAATGAAATTTCTGTACTGTCTGATCAGGGAAAGATGCATTCTGATATGACAAATAAGTAGAAATGCAGTTTGACAAAACTATAATTAGGTCACTGATAAACAACTAAATCAGTTCATAGTACCTAAAATATGTCTACTGAGTTCATCCAAACAGAGAAACAAGAATTCGACCATCTAAACTCAATTGATCATACAGATTTGCTCTTACGTGGTTAAGTGACATACATTTCTAAGCTAAGGCAGGCTACTGCAGTCATTATTGAGTTGCAACTTTCAACTCATAAGTTTCCCAAAGTTAATTAACAAAACAGCAATTGAGCACGCCATCAACAGCCCCAAAAAATTGCAACATTTGAAGCGAGAAGAACAGCAGCATATCCAACAATAGTTAAACCAGTATAGTTTATGAAAGATAGAATCAGAGTAGAAACAAGATTGCAACTTGCTGCCACACACAAATTTCAACTTGCTGCCACACACAAATTTAAACAAAATCTTATGCATTTTGACTGCCATCTGCAGGTTTAAAATATGCATTTTGACTGCCACTAATTGAAAGAGTAAATTATAAATTCCACTAACTTGAAAGAACTGGAATGTAGGCTGCACCAAAATACACACATCAGACCACGAACCAAATGAAGCTTGGATTTCACCATATCCAAGTTAAAACATATAGAAATACGAAGAAGCAAAACTAGTAATAATCCATTCAAAAGACCATCCTAAAAAGATCATCCCATGAGTGCCATGAATAAAAGAAGCTATATACAAAGAACAAAACAAATTGGAGCATTTTCTTTCAAACATTATAAGAGCAATCATTTACCACAGAGGAAATATTCAACTTGCCCAAAGTGTTTGTAAGTCCTTCCTGTAGATAGAATAAACAAGGTTAGGTATGAATTAAAAAAAAAAAAAAAATCATGCTCCCAAATTAAAAATAAATAAAATTACATCAAACTAGCTAACCATTCCATGCTAGATGGCTATGAGCCCACAAGTAAAGTTATTGCTAAAACTAACTTGAGAATTGAAACCCGTAACAAATAACTAGGTTTCATAATTAACAACACTTAATACATAACTAGATTCCAATGCGAATGCGCACCTCGTCGATGTCAATCTTATATGTTGTTACATGTGGGTATTGCTCACTCAACTCTCCAATGACTGGAGATATGAACCTGCCTGCACAAGAGAAGTAGAAAAGTGCTGGCTCAGCTCCGTCTATATGAAATTTAGCAAATAAATCAGATAACTTGCATAAATGTTTGATAAGTTTTCTTACAACAAAACAATTCGAAAAACCCAGAAAAATTACCTTTAGCTTTGCTGATTGCGCTGCTGTATTCATCCTCTGACTTAATGACAACAATATTTGTGGAACCTGAAATTCAAGTTAATCAAGAATTCAATTTAATGAGCTATTCCAAAACCCAAAATTCAAAAATTGAAACTTTGAACAATGGCTGAAACAATAACAAAAATAGGGAGTACCCGAGGGCGAGGAGAGAGGTCGAAGCTGCAGAAAGCGAGGGTTTGGCAGGCAGACTCGGTCTCAGTATGACAGTATCTGTGTGAAATCTGAAATGGGGGAATCAGGATTTAGGAATAGGAATGGGGGAAAGGAAATCTGAAATGAGCGGCGTGCGTGAAGGTGAAGCCATGAAGGCGTGAAGTCCGTGTGTGTGTAAGTGAAAATGAACCCTAATTGGGATAGGATCATCTGCTTTGCAATTTAGTGAAACCAATTTTTTCAACTTATTACACCACGACATGTGTGTGTGTATATATAATTTATTTATTTATTATTAATAAAACGGTTCGGTTCGGTTCGAACGGTTCTTGGTCCTTCGAAACCGGAACCGGAACCGGTTTGAACGGTTCGGTTCGGTTTTTCACTCAAAGTTGACTTTTCCGGTCAACACGGTTTTTTTCGGTTTTTTTTTCTTACGGTTCGATGCTGTTTTGCGGTTTGGCGGTTTTTATGCCCACCCCTATTGGCTATCCAAAATAAACAATCTAAGATTACCTCTTTCTTTTTCTTTTCTTTTTTTTTCCCTTTTTTTTTTTTTAACAAACGATATTATCTATACAAACTGAGAGGCGATGGGCTTAGCCTCACAATGAACTAGTAATAATGTGGTTCAAATTCGTATTTGGCAAAAATTGAACCTAAGACCTATCACTTACAAGTAAAAATAAATATTATTAGATCGTAATACTAAGTGGTAAGCTAAGATTACCTCGAATACACTTTTCAATTATTTACCAACTGTCTTATCATAAAGTTTGAACAGAAATTCCCTCTAGGAAAGTAGAGACTCAAGATCATAACATGCGCCCTTTTACAAGTGTCCATGAGCAAAGAAATGTTATTGTACTTCGAAATTGGTTCATACGAGATCCCACATTCGAAAATGTTTTTTAAATCACATATAATAAGTAGTATACTGCTAATAGCACTTTAAGTGTATTGACCAAAAAAAACAAGCACTTAAGTCTCTTGACCAAAAAAAAAAAAAGCACTTAAGTCTTTTTAGGCGAAAACTCCACACCTGGATGATGGTCGAGTTATGGATGGTAGGGCTGGTTCGGTATGAGATACCGAACCGAAAACTATGTCCCGATTTCCAAAATGAAGTTTTCAGAAATCCCAATTTCAAGACCGATCCCAAATCAAAATTTCGGGAATCCCAAAATAGTTTCGTGATTTTGGGACAAATTGGGAATCCTAAAATAGTTTCAAATAATATATGCAGAACAATGGTCTTGAAATACCTGAAGAAATACCTGACAGAAAACGGTAGAAGTTGGGATGATTCGTTCATCCTAGTAGATTGTAGCAAAATAGTTGCTGAAAAGCCAACTTATCCAATGAATTTCCTCATCAAAAATGGTACTAGATTAAATCACTTGTCTGCTCTAACATATTAGGCCCATGGATCAACATTGTAATCAAAGAAGCAGCAGGAAAAAAAAAAAAAAAAAAAAAAAGCCAGATGGAAATCCATTGCATCATTCAAATAATATGAACTACTTATAAAGGACAAATTTTGATGCTGAGCAGTTAAAAATAGCAAGAATGATTTACAAAATCCAACCTGATTGACAGCGGATACAATCTTTGCAAATTTAAGCAATTGTTTGATTTGCGAAACAATGAAATTGTTGACCCCAATAGCTCTCACCAGACCCATCTCCTTTTTTTTCTTTTTTCTTTTTTTTTCTTTTTTTTTTTTTCCGACTCAAATAGATGGAATTAAGATCCAAAGCAAACGTCTTCGATCACTTGCATATCTAAACAAAATTTTAGAGATCCAGAACAATATCCAACTATAAACATAAACTTAAAAACACAGCATTGGTCCCAAAATTATAAAAATGAAGTCTTGATACAGGCAAAGCTTCGACCAAAAATCCCTTAGTTGAAAAGGTTGAAACCCATATCGTCATCTGATTCTTTTTTTTCTTCCACATTCTCCTCCTCCTTCTGCTCAATAGTAGCAGAAGAAGCAACCTTACCATCACCGCCGGCTGCGGGTGCAGAATAAGCAATTGCACCACCACCAGATGGAACAGATACCAACTTCTCCCTTCCAGATTCAACTAGACCCATCTCAACCAGACCTTCCATAGCTTTCCATGCTTTGTTCAACCAATTCAAGAATTGCCTATTTTGGGTCTCTTACCCAGTGAAAATCAGAAACCCTTACCTGGATTTTGGGACTCGATTTGTGTCAGATTTGCATCTTCCTGCGTCTGTGTGTGTGGTTGGATGAGCGCCGTTGAAGTGGACAGAGGAGCGGCACTTGAATTGGACGGGCTTGACGGATGAGCGCTGGAGCGGCGTTCGAACTTGTTTTTCGAGAGAGTGAAAGTGAGTGATTGAGAGAGACAGAGTCTGAGGAATTGAGAAGAATACAAAAGAAAAGACCAAACTTAAACTTACAATGGACAGTAGGATTAGAAGATTTCGGTATTTTTCAATACGGGATTACCAAAGTTCGGGATAGTTTGGGTTTGGGTTTGGGATTTTCAAGAATTTTTTCCAGCCCTAATGAATGGTATATAAAGAATAGAAAAATAATGAAATTCTTCTTGTCATTTGAGTAAAAGTAAAACGAGTCGCCTCTCCTACAGTTGAAAAGTAAGTGTCCGCTAGTACCTTTTAAAGAGACATGCATATATATGGGTAATGTAAGAGAAATTAAATTTGAAAATCAAATGATATGTTATAAACTTATCAATAGGAAATAAGTACGTTAATGAATACTTAATTAATAATCTAATCATCAATACATTATTTGGTTTACAACATTTGATTTAAAAAATTGATATCTTTAGAGAACTTTCATGAAAGGAACTTGGGTTAAGTTTATTTTAATAAAAAACCATGCTATAACTTTATTTAATTAAAAAGACTTAAATTTTAATGAAAACCCTTAAATTTTAATAAAAAGGACAATAAAACTTAAATTTTAATGAAAAGGACATAATTTTAATATTAAAAAAATTTAAAAAAAATTGATGCGCGGATCTACGCGTCCTCACAAAAACTGTTTATGAAACTTGTTACACTGTTTATGAAACTTAACGGTACTACACTGTTTATGAAACTTACTACACTGTTTATGAAAACTTACGACATTGTTTATGAAACTTACTATACTGTTATGAAATTTACTACACTGTTTATAAAACTTAACGGTACTACACTGTTTATAAAACTTAACGGTACTACACTGTTTATGAAACTTAACGGTACTACACTGTTTATGAAACTTAACGGTACTACACTGTTTATGAAACTTAACGGTACTACATTCTTCTCTCACCTCTTCTTGAATTTTCTTGGCACATTATCACCTTCCAACACACATTTTCTTCTTTTAATTTTCTTCAATACTCATCAAATTTTCTCTGTATCTCTTTAATTTCTTAACTTTCTACACCAATTACTTAATTTTCTTCTATTGTCCGCCATCTATGGCTTCCTCTTCTCCTCCACCTACAATCTTAACTTTCTACACCACGTGTTATTATGTAAGTGGTGGGAAAATTTATTTTTTAACACAAGAATCTCACCACGTGTATAGAGACATGGTGTATCGCTTCGTGTTCCGGGCATATTGAAAAATCTCTCATCATCTTGACTACTATTGGGAAACAACACCACAAAAATAAAATTGGGAAAATGTAATTCAATTTGAAGTCTTTCTCTTATTCTAAGCAAAATATAAATAATAATAATAATAATTTATTAATGACAGCTGATAATGGAGAGAAAACAGAGTGGAAATGGGGGTGGGGTGGGGTGTATGAGCGCCAAAGCATGTGGTGTTTTTTATTTTTTATTATTATTATTTTGTCCCTTATCATTAAATAAAATTAGTGGATGATTTTTTATTAAAATGCAAAAATTTGAAACTTTTTTCATTAGTTTTCCTTTTAAAATGTACACCTGCCAAAACGAAGAATTCGATGGCAAAGTCGCTGTTATTAGGGTTTGTAGAGGGTTTAAGGTTCAAAGTGAAGAAACCCTCTCTCCTTCCTTTCTCTCAGATTACTCATGGTGAAGAACAACTCCGAATACATGCTAATTTGAGCTTATCTTTGAGGCTTAATTTTCTGATATTATTTTTCTCACCAAGGAGGAAAATATATAATGTACAAGAGTGATTTACAAGGAAAGAAAGAAACATCAAATAACCTAATACAATCTGATTACAAGGACTCAAATAGGTAACTAAACTAATTACAAATGGTCAACTCTCCAACACTCCCCCTCAAGTTGGTACATAAATGTCGTTTATGCCCAACTTGACAAGAGAGTTGTAGAACGCTTGACTTGCAACAACTTTAGTTAAGATATCCGCTAATTGGTCCTCTGAATTTAAGAACGGGAATTGAATAATATTCCCATCCAACTTCGCCTTAATGAAGTGTCTGTCAACTTCCACGTGTTTTGTGCGATCATGTTAAATTGGGTTGTGTGAGATATCGTTAGCTGCTTTATTATCACAAAATAAATCTGAGGCTGAATTCGAAGGATACCCGAGTTCACCAAGTAACCTCCGAAGCCATAATAGTTCACATACTCCTTTTGCCATACCCTTGTATTCCGCCTCTGCACTTGATAAAGCAACCACTTTCTGTTTCTTACTCCGCCAAGTCACTAAGTTTCCTCCCACAAATGTCAAGTAACCAGATGTGGACCGACGATCAGTAACGTTGCCTACCCAATCGGCATCGGTGTAACCCTCTATTCGACAATGATCGTTTTTGGAAAACATGATGCCTCTACCCGGTAAGGACTTTAGGTATTGTAGGATGCGTTCAACTACACCTATATGTGCCTCACTCGGAGAATGCATAAATTAACTAACAACACTTACTGCGTATGCAATATCAGGCATGGTGTGAGATAAATAAATTAACCTCCCAACTAACCTTTGATTACGATCTCTGTTAGTGGGAACTTGATCAGGGTGCATGGCAAGATGGTGATTTTGGACTATAGGGGTGTCAGCCGGTTTACAATCAAGCATTTCGATTTCAGCTAATAAGTTTAGAACATATTTTCTTTCAAACAGAAATATACCCTATTTAGATCGAGCTATTTCTATCCCCAAGAAATATTTCAAACCACCAAGATCTTTCATCTTGAACTCAGTTGCTAGGTAATCTTTGAGCCTTGAGATTTCCTCTTTGTTGTCACCCGTAACAATCATATCGTCCACATAGATGATAAGTGTTGTCAATTTTCCAATTCGATGTTTCAAGAAAAGTGTATGATTGGAATTTCTTTGCCTAAACCCATATTTCCTCATAGTCGTCCGGAACATACCAAACCATGCTCGAGGTGATTGTTTTAACCCATACAACACTTTATTCAACTTGCACACTACTCCGGGTTGTAAAACCGATGCATAACCAGGTGGAATATCCATATACACTTCTTCTTTAAGATTACCATGTAAGAAAACATTTTTCACATCAAATTGCTGTAATGGCTAATCTAAGTTGGTCGCTAATGAAAGCAATACTCTTACCATATTAATCTTTGCTATTAGGGCAAATGTCTCTGCATAATCAACACCATACGTCTGAATGTATCTCTTGGCCACCAATCATGCTTTGTATCATTCAATAGACCCATCAGCTTTGTACTTGATGGTGTATACCCATCGACACCCAACTCTCTTCTTTTCTCGGGGAAGTGGAACTGAATCCCACGTTTGATTTTTCTGGAGTGCAACCATTTCTTCCTCCATTGCCTTGGTCCATCGATCGTTAAATAGTGCCTCATTCAATGAACTTGGTGTGCTATCATTGGATATTTGTTGTACAAAAGCTTTACCGGGTTCTGATAACTTCTGTGATGACACATAGTTGGTAATTAGGTATTTAGAGCCTTTCATTATGTCTGGCGAATATTGATTGGGTGGTTTTCCCCGGTTGTGCCTGAAAGGTAATTGACAATTTGGAACAACGGTATCATCAACAGGGATAATAGAGTTTTCCTCAGGAATATTCTCAGGAGTATAGTCATCTGATGGTATTATATTTGGAGACGAGGGGGAGTAATATCAGTAGAAGTCTCAAAGTTGATAAGTGGCAGCATTGTTACTGTGGGTGAGGACGACATTGTCGTGCCTGCTGTTGATTCTGTGGGTAGCACTACGGCTGCTATTGGTTGAGCTGGCAACGCAGCCGCTATAGGCTCGACTCGTGGCAGCGGAAGATCAATACTATCATTCATGGGCCAATCCTTCTTGTTATGCTGTGTCTTCCCCTGATGAGGAGAATTGGAAGAATTCGAAGGGTAATACATCTTAGACTCGGAAAAAGTGACATCTATAGTAACATACATTCGACAGGAATGAGGGTGGTAACAATGGTACCCTTTCTGATGGAGTCCGTACCCCATAAAAATACAACGGAGAGCACGATTCAAGTTTCGTCCGTTGATTTTTATGAAGATGAACAAATGCAACACATCCAAAAACCCGAGGTAAGAGTACCAAAACCGACGGTAGATGCACGAAGGTAGCAAGGACTTGTAAGGGAGTAAGAAAATCTAGGACTTTGGATGGTAGGTGGTTGATAAGATAAGTGGTGGTCTAAAGAGCAACATCCCAAGAAGAACAGGGAATAGACGCCCCAATCAAGAGTGAGTGAGCCGTTTCTAAGAGATGACAATTTTTGCGCTTAGCCACCCCATTCTATTGAGGAGTCTGAGGACAGGTAGTTTCGTGAAGAATTCTGTGATTAGTTAAATAATGGGAAAAATCATTATTAACATATTCACCACCATTATCAGAACACAAAATCCGTATTTAAGTAGAAAACTGTGACTAAACCATGGTGTGGAAAGTCTTAAAAGCGAAAAAAAAAATCACTTTTATGCTTAAGAAAATATAACCATGTCATCTGTGTGCAATCATTTATGAACGTTACATACCATCGAATACCAGATGAAGTAGTAATTGTAGATGGTCCCCAAACATCCGAATGAACAAGACCAAAAGGAAATAGCACTTTTATTAGAATTCAGCGGATAAGAAACACGGTGACTCTTGGCGAGTATGCAAGTGTCATATTTAAAGTCTGAAACTGAACAACCAACAAATAAATTCGGAAACATATGCTGCAAATAACTGAAAGATGGATGACCCAAACGGTGATGCCATAACAATATCTAACGCCTCTTGTGATTAATAGCTCATTGGGCGAGAGTGACCTGTCCTGTACTGACATCATCCACAAAATAGAGATCCCCCATTGTAATACCACAACCAATTATCTCATTCGTGAGAATATCTTATATAAGACAAAACTTTGGATACATTAGCACACAACAGTTCAATTGTTCAGTAGCTTGGCTAAGAGACATCAATTTATGCTTTAGTGAAAGAACAAGTAATGTATGAGAGTGAGCGTGAGGCGGACGGTGCCAACGCCAGTTACTGGTGAGGTTACTCCATTAGTATTAGTAATATTACGTCGGAGTGGAACAATATTACAAGCTAAATCAGTGGGATCATAAGTCGTATGGTATGTGGCACCGGAGTCAATGATCCATCCGGATGGAGTAGCATCACTATTCATATTAAAAACATAACCACAGTTACCTGAGGACTTTAGAGACATGTCAGAAAAACTCGAAACCGAAGGAGGATCATCTTGAGATATCAAAGATAATTGGGACATGGAGGTGGCGAGATTGGCTTGCCTAAGCTTGGCTTGCTCATCTCGTTCCCGTTGTTTCTGAAGCTTCAACAGTTCCCACTAGTTAGGATAGCCATGCAATTAGAAGCAATTATCACAGCCATGCTTCTTACTACCACAGTAACTACAACCACCAGCTAGGACGGGTGGTTTAGGATGAGGAGGACGGGGACCTGTGGTGGGTTATGAGGCCAACCTAGCAGCAAAGAACGAGCCCTGTGCTGGGCTAAGGGCAGTAGCCTGGGGTTGTAGTCCTGGGCTTGATGTAAGTGACTTATCGAGGGCACGGGGATGAGGTGGAGCTACGACTCGTGTGGTAGGCCGAGCCACCATGGCTGCCCCACTTGGCAGTTATCCTTCGAGGTATTCATCACAGCTTGTCGCATTCCCTCCTGGCAAACATAGGCAAAAGTTTCTTCGAAGGAAGGAAGGGGCTCAGTTCGTAGAATATTACTACGAATTTTATCAAACATCTCATCCAATCCTGCAAGCAAAGTGTACACACGATCCGTTTGAACAATTTTATTAAAAATTTCAATATCAGTACCGCATTTCATCGGATTAGGTGGACGATAATCAATCTCCTGGCACAAAGATTGAAGATCATTATAGTATGTCTCCACTGGTCATCCATCTTGCCTCATGCAAGAGGCCTTGCAGGTAAGATCATAAACTTGAGATATATCAGAATCGTCATAATACGTGTGAGCAATCGTGTCCCACACTTTCTTTGCTGTCGGTAGTCGAAGAAAGTACCCAATCAAATTGGGTTCCATAGAGTTGATGAGCCAACCCTTCACAATAGCATTCTCCATAAGCCATTTGGTGAAGGCCGGATCGTAAATAGGTGGTTAGGGATTTTTGTCAAAACAAGAGCTATGACGAAGATTTTTGTCTTGCAGTCTGCGCAACCACGCATTCAATACTTCGAGATAGAAAATATTTCTCGAACTTGATACTTGCAAAAGTAAAGGTAACAACAATATCAGGGCAATCAGATGTAATTGAAGGCTCAGGAAAAGCCCAGATTATGTTACCAAATGGAACAATATTGTTCATACATAATGCGTTGTATGTTACTTAATCCACTCGAAATTTGTTGAGTTTTAAAGACATACGTCTAAATGGATACCACATTGAAACGAAAAGTGCAGAAAATGTGGAATATTTATGCATTACCTCTAATGATACCTAGAAGCGTATATTGGAGAAGTTGCATGGTTTATCGAGTGGATTGTATTATACATACATAAAGAAAATTGAGGTACATACTATCATGAACCAGAAGTTCATGGATTCAAAAGTTTACATACTTTGGCATGACCGTCTGGGTCATCTAGGATCCACCATGATGCGTAGGATCATTACCAACTCTAATGGACATCCATTATTAAGCAGACACATTACTACCTCAAATGATATCCCTTGCAAGGCTTGTTCTCAAGGGAAGTTGGTAACTAGACCATCACAACTAAAGGTTGATGTTGAATCCCCATCATTTTTGCAAAGAATTCAAGGGGATATCTGTGGGCCAATTCAACCACCTTATGGACCATTTCGATATTTTATGGTTCTAGTTGATGCATCTACCCGATGGTCACATGTTTGCCCATTGTCTACTTGAAATGTAGCTTTTGTGAGACTTCTTGCTCAAATAATTAAGTTGCGAGCACAGTTCCTATATCATCCTATTAAGTCAATCCGACTTGATAACGTTGGTGAATTTACATCTCAAACCTTTGATGATTACTATATGGCACTGGGCATTAATGCTGAACACCCTATTCTTCATCTCCATACTCAAAATGATTTAGCAGAGGCATTTATCAAGCGGCTTCAATTAATAGCCCGCACTCTGCTCATGAAAACAAAATTGCCAGTCTCTGCATAGGGACGCGCCATCTTACATGCTGCATCATTGGTTCGACTGAGACCCATAGCCAACCACCAATATTCATCAATACAACTCGTGTTTGGACATCAACCAAACATTTCACATCTACGAGTTTTTGGTTGTGCTGTTTATGTGCCTGTTGCACCGCCACAACGTACTAAAATAGGACTTTAACGTAGATTGGGAATTTATGTAGGTTTTGATTCACCATCTATCATTAGATATTTGGAACCCTTGACAGGTGATATGTTTACAGCTTGTTTTGCTGATTGTCATTTTGGTGAGACAGTTTTCTCGTTGTTAGGGGGAGAAAAGAATGTTTCCAGATGAACGGCAAGAGCTGACATGGGTTGTTCCCACCTTGTCTCATTTTGATCCGCGAAGCATTCAATGTGAAAATGAAGTGAAAATGATCATTCATCTTCAAAGTATTGCTAATCAAATGCCAGATGCATTTAATGATGCTTCGAAAGTGACAAAGTCACATATACCAGTTGCAAATGCACCTGCAAGAATTGATGTCCCTGTTGGACAAAATAAAGTGGCAGCAAATGATTCATCTAGTGCACGCCTGAAGTGTGGTAAACCCCTAGGTTCAAAAGATTCAGCCCTTTGAAATAGAAAGATGAGGGCACAGTTGAACCCAAATGAAATCATTCAGGAAAAGAAAATGAATGATAAATCCACAATTCATAATTCTATACTTCCAAAAAAAGAAAATGTCCTTGATGAGACATCTATCCTTGAAGAGACAGAAGTACATGAAAGCAAAGAAATATCCATAAATTATCCATGTACTAATGAATTGTGGGATCGAAATGAAATAATTATCGACGACATGTTTGCATTTGCAATAGCCACTAAAATTATATTAAGCAATGACATTGAGCCCCGCTCTGTTGAAGAATGTAAACAGAGACAAGATTGGCCTAAATGGAAAGATGCAATCCAAGCAGAATTAAATTCCTTGGAAAGGCGAAGTGTTTTTGGACTGGTAGTCCAAACCCCACATGGTGTAAACCCCGTGGGTTACAAATGGGTATTCACAATGAAACGCAACGAGAGAAACGAGATTGCAAGATATAAAGCACGACTCGTTGCACAAGGCTTTTCACAAAGACCTGGAATTAATTATGAAGATACATACTTTCCTATAATGGATGCAATTACGTTCTGTTACTTAATACGTTTGGTGGTTTCAGAAAAAACTTGACATGCGACTTATGGATGTCATCATCACGTATCTATATGGAGAATTAGATACTGACATATAAATGAAAGTCCCAGAAGGACTTAAGTTGTCTGAAGCAACTAACAAACCACGAGGTATGTTTTCAATCAAATTAAGGCGATCATTATATGGGCTGAATCAATCTGGATGAATGTGGTCTAATCGTCTCAATGAGTATTTGATTAAAGAAGGATATATCAACGATGTCATCTACCCTTGTGTGTTCATTAAGAAATCAAATACTGGATTTGCTATAGTGGTAGTATATGTCAATGATATGAACCTTGTTCGAACCCCTGAAGAGCTCAATAAAACTGCTGAATATTTGAAAAGCGAATTTGAAATGAAAGACCTTGGGAAAACAAAATATTGTCTCGGCCTGTAGATCGAGTATTGTGTTAATGGAATTTTGGTCATTAATCAGCTTACATTGAAAAAATACTGAAGCGATTTGGCAGGGACAAGGCTTATCCACTGAGCACCCCAATGGTCGTTCGTTCTTCGGACATTAAGAAAGATCCATTCCGTCCAAAGGAAGATGATAAACTGGTCCTTGGTCCGGAAGTACCATATTTGAGTGCAATAGGTGCTTTATTGTATTTAGCACAATGTACTAGACCAGATATAGCTTTTTCAGTCAACTTGTTAGCAAGGTATAGCTTTGCTCCAACAATTCGTCATTGGAAAGGAATCAAAGATGTATTGTGATACCTTCGTGAAACAACAGATATGGGTCTCTTCTACTCAGAGAAATCCACAAATGACCAGATTCTTGTTGGATATGCAGATGCTGGTTTCTTCCCTGATCCACACAAAGCCCGCTCACAAAATGGATATGTGTTCGCTAATGGAGATATTGCAATTTCATGGCTATCAACAAAGCAAACATTAGTCATTACATCTTCCAATCACTTAGAAATAATTGCTTTACATGAAGCAAGTCGTGAAACTTCTTGGTTAAGATCAATGATCCATCACATCTGGAATTCATGTAGTATACCTTCAAAAACAGACAATCCAACTGTCATCCATGAAGACAATGCAGCCTGTGTTGCCCAAATGAAGGAAAGATTCATCAATGGCGATAAAACTAAACATATATCTCCAAGATTTTTCAGTGCACATGAGCTTCAGAAGGCCAAAGTGATTGAGGTCAAGCAAATCCGTTCTAATGAAATTTTGGCAGACTTGTTCACTAAATCTCTACCAAAGTGCACACTTCATAAGTTAGTGCAGGGAATCGGATTACGTTGACTTACAAATTCGAAGAATGCAGAATCAGGGGGAGATACAATTCAGGGGAGCATCCATAATACATGCATGTTGTACTCTTTTTCCTTCAATTAGGATTTTTTCCACTGGGTTTTTCCTATCAAGGTTTTAACGAGGCAACACAAGCATGCTTAACACCATATCAACAATCCGGGTAAAAGTTGTACTATTTTTCCTTAGCTATGGTTTTTTCCCACTGGGTTTTTCCAAGCAAGGTTTTAACGAGGCAATTGATGTTGATATGTGGGCATCCAAGGGGGAGTGTTGTAAATAGTGGGTATGCATGCCAACATGCATATAGTAAACATTTCATATGCTTAATAGTGTAATTTGTTTGTTTCCAAGATAGTTGCTCTATAAATAGAGCATTGAGTGTTCAACAATGAAGAACAACAATATATTAACAACAAGATAAAGAAAAGTTAGAATATTTACAGTATCCTCCTATTTCTCTCTAAGCTGCAATCTTTTTGTGTAATATTTTGCAACAGCCTCGCTCTTATCCCTAACAAAGGTTATTTCTTTAACTTTTGCCTATTTATAACATTTCTTTTTTTGTTTATCTTTTAAAATATATATAGGGAAGAAGGATGCAATACAAGACAAAGGAATGATGAAGCAGCAGAAGTAATAGCAAAGGGTGGTTGCTGCTGCTGCTCCGCATGTGCCATAAAAGGAAGCAGCGGTCAAACCATAAATTCCTCAACACCATCAGGTTATTAACGTTTTCTGAAAAATTATGAATTGTGGTTTGCCAAAGTATAAATGTTTGAAAAATATTTGCTGGTGCCAAAACGTAGGAGTAGCCTAGCAGATGAAGGAGAATTGGCCTGTGTGAAAAGTATATATAAATGAAACATTTATAGGTTTTTCCAAGGATATCCATGCACAAAGAAGAACGATATGCTCTTTTGGTTCTTAATTTGTTGCCCAGATTGCTTTTACAGTTTGCTGGATACTGAGGACGGTTTACTTCTTGCAGTTGAACTTTTTGCAAGCTCAAGTAAGAAAATTGAAGAGAGCTGATAACTGTCATACTACAACAATATTGCTAGTTGGAATTCCTAATGTTGGAAAGTTAGCCCTTGCCAACTCTTTGCATCGAGTTGGGAGGATTAGCGCAGCAGGTACCACTTTAAATCATAATCATTCAATTTTCTTTTCTGGGAGTGTTTAGCTGGAAATAATCACAAACAATTCACTTTTGTTTATTATGTATCAGTTGAAGTCGAATAAATTCTATATTTTATTGGACATTGGTTGTTTTCTAGAGAAGGGAAAGTTGAAGTGTGCTACGGTAAGTCCACATCCTGGTGAGACAACGAATATAAGCAGCTTGAAGGTTTGTAGACTTATGTCTTTTAACTGGACAATATTTCTGAAAGAGAGAAAGAAAAAGAATGGAGAACCAGATGAGATATAAGTGTGAAAAGACTTTTACTACTATAATGGATATTTTCGTCACTTACCCTCTAAAGAAAGAAAAAAAAAAAAGCCAATGATGTTATCTTTCCCATTTATTAACTTTTGTTTTTCTTTGAAATGTTTCAAAAGTGTTGTTTCAATATATAATTAAATATTAAAAATATGCTCTATATGTAATTTTTCCTTATCATTATCCTATATATTATGTATATACACAGTGAACGGAAATTAAGTAAATAGATAAACCTAGTGATTTAAGTAATTAGAAGTTGACTTTGTGAGGCTAAGCGTGTGGAGCCATAAATAATTTAAAAAATCATGGAGCTGACACGTGGATTATTTCCCAAGAAAGATAAGACTGCCCCTATTAAATGAGCAGGGAGAACCCTCATTCACCACGCGCAAATGAGGTAAAGCAGACAGAGATCAACGACTGCTTAAGACACCCCTACCTATAGGAAAATTTAAAGGTATTTATGATAGAATAATCCCTTATTCTTATCATAAATATATTCCTAGTCAGAGAATACCTCTTTCAAATAAATTATCCTAATTCCATTTATTTAGGATATTTACCTATTTATTCTAAGATATTTATTTACACAAATATCTTAGAATATTCTCACCCAAATACCACCTAGGGCCGGCCCATCTCCTCCATCTCGTATAAATACTCCATTTAAAAAATTCAGTAAGCATTTGATACCCCTAAAGAGGCTTTTTGCTTCCCATAAACACTCAAACACATTCTTTTCATAATTCTAACTTTGGCATCGAAGATTCTTCGGCCAAAGCCCCCCTCCCCCAAATTCATTGTGAGCGCGTGAGGCTTCTTTTCAGAATCCAAAATAATCTTAGGTGTTATTATTTTGCAGGTGCAAATTCGTCAATCAAGGAAATGCGGAAATTTGCATCCACAAATTGGTGCTTTCATTAAGAGCTCTGACCTGAAGACTTGAAGAAGAATCTTGCTTTCAACTTCATTCGTTCGTAGATCCACAACTATGATGGCAGGAAATTCAAAAACCACAACCAATGAGACCTCATACGTTGAAGGACATGGACCAACCGATGGAGATCGTGACGTGGCTCTACACCGTCGCTTATTGAGGCTTACCACGACAAAAACTACACATTTGCCACCACGAGGTACAGAGGCCATGCCAGTAGTGGCAACCGCCATTATAGTAACCCACAGGGCAACCTCTACTTAACGTAAGGAAACCCTAGGGCAAGAGGCCGACGGTGTAAGTAGCTAGTAAGCACAGACCCAAGCAGCGACTTTTGGCGCTTGCCACCTTTACTTAGACGTGAGTTGCCCAGACCGAGGTAGCCCAAGCCACGCCAATCGAGGTGGCCCATGTGCCCGACCTACTCCTGCAGCCCTCCAAACGGTCCAACATGGTCCCAAACCAGCTCAACCAGCCTAAATCCAGATCCCAATGTCGACGATTGAACCAAGGGTATTTTCACCCCACCTTACTGCAAATCTAACCCATCTTGGCTCAAGCTTTACAACAGAAGTCCATTACACTTTCACAACTCAAGCAGATATCTACCGTACTAACTCTTCCACAACTTACATGCGGCTAGGCCCGCAATGAGCATCATCTACCACACATCGGAGTAGGCAACACAACGGACAGGGAGAAACAGTCGCACAATCCGGTTTAAGTTCAACTAGCAGCCTACGAGTAATCTGCTAACCTGCCAAGAAGCCCCGCTGCCCCGACATAGGTAAATCAGGAAGAAGTAGAGAGGCTTCTGACTGAGCGATTGCGCGGATTCCAACGTATCGAGACTACAGATGAAGCCCTTCATAATGACGTGGCTCACATGGGCAGATCACCTTTCACTGAAGAGATCGAGCAAAATGAGCCTTCGAGTAAGTTTAATACACCACATTTCACCCTAGTCAAGGGAGCTGGAGACCCAAAAAGGCACTTAAAGCACTACCGCAGGGCAATGATCCTTTTCAGGTTCAACGATGCCTTAATGTGTAAGATATTCGCCATTACTTTGCGGGGCGAGGCAGATGATTAGTTCTATACCAACTACTTCACCAAGTAGGTAGAAGCGGAGCCTATGACCACCACTACTCAATCAGACATAGAGCACTTTATATGGAAGAACATCATTTGCCAGTTTAGTATCCCTCAATCTATCGCCGCTGATAACAGCCCCAATTCATGGGCAAAGACTTAGTGAAGTTCTTCCAGAAATATGGCATTAAGCAGCACATGTTTACGCCTAAATAACCCCAAGGTAACTGGCATAACAAGACTGCCTCAAGAAATCCCTCACAGACAATCAGGGAAAATGTCAAGACAAGCTTGCTGGTGTCTTATGGGCGTATCGCATGACCAAACGACAAGCAACTGGTGCAACATCTTGCTTATTGGCATTCGATTCAGAAGCAATCATCCCTACCAATGTCATCGTGTCGAGCATCAGCACCATACTGCCAACTTTGGAGCAAAACAGAAATGAGATAACCACAAATTTGGATATGGCAGAAGAGGAACACAAGAAGGTCATCAACCACATTTCAGCCTACCAGCAGTAGCTCCTCTCTAGCTACAACAAAAAGGTAAAAATCCGGCAGTTTCAGCCTGGAAATATGGTCTTATGAAAAACATTCATTACTGCCCGAAGAGAAGGCTCTAAAAAGATGAATCCTATATGGGAAGGTCCATACAAAGTAAGTAGAACAGGCGGCAAGGGTAGCTACACCCTTACCACCATGAACGACAAAGAGATCGATTAGCAGTGGAATGCCTATAACCTATGGAAGTACTAAACATGACCTCCCACTTTTCCCAAAGCTAATAAAGCACGAAGACTTAAGCAACTTAACGAGCACTACCTCGCAAGCAAAGGACTATCTAGTTGTTACGCAGTTTCTACCTTCGTGCTAAGTTCAATATTCTTCTTCTCATTTTTCAATGAAGATTTCTGAAGTTATTCATTACTTGGCTCAATTGCGTATTAGCAACAACTATTTACTCCTGCCCTCATCGAAGATTGCACCTAATAAGCAACTCAACGAGCACTACCTCGTAATCAGAGGATTATCTAGTTGTTACGCAGTTTCTACCTTCAAGCTAAGTTCAATATTCTTCTTCTCATTTTTCAATGAAGATTTCTGAAGTTATTCATCACTTGGCTCGATTGTATATCAATAATAACTGTCTACTTTTGCCCTCATTGAAGATCGCGCCTAATCAGGAACTTATCACAGGAATTACGCCCTTTGGGGACCAACCATGCTCTCCCCCTAGAAGAGGGTAAACTATGCACTTTGAATATCCAGATATGGATAGGTTGGGTTGCCCTAGTGTAACTAGAGCACGATGGCCTACGCCAGCATCCCTAGAAGTAGCCATAATGGTCTTTTTCAAGGCTTAGCTAAAGTGAAGGATTTTAGGCCTTTGGCTTAATCTGCAGGGAGTCGGGCCTCAAAGACAGAGAAGGCATGCTGCGCAACTCGCCCTTTGGACGGCTGCCCACGAAGATAGACTGCAGCTGAGCATCCATGATGTGAACAGCTACTGGTAACCCTAGCTGAGCATTATGTATATGACCAACTATAAATCTTCGTGTTATAGAATAATATTCCCTCTACCCATTAGAGGAACATCCCTTTTGAGCATTTGCGATGTAACCAGCTAGCATTCGCAGTTAAGCATCCCCAGTGTAAGACATAGGTGATCTATGCGAGGATACAAAATTCTAGCTCTGGCTGCATGCATGGGGTTTACGCGGTTGAGCATCTTAATGTGACCAGCCAACATAAGGAGCTAAGCATCTTGTATGTGACCAATTAGTGATCTCTGCGTATCCTTGGAAACCTAATGACGCTGCCAATTCAATGAGCAGCCTAAGGATTCTGGAAGATCATTGGGAACCTAAAGCCACTACCAATTCAATGAGCATCCTATGGTTTATGGAAGATCCCTAGGAACCTAAAGCCACTGCTAACTCAACAAGAAGCCCACGGTTTTTGGAAGATTGCCTACGGTACACCCTTCGAGCAGTTAGCCACATAAACTTATACAACCGCACAATCTTGTGAAAGGTTAACAGGTTAACACGAACATGCACTGCCTAGAGCAGAACAACCCCTTGGGTTTACATTAATTCCTAAAGTGCTACTTGCTACACAACTTACAAAATTGGTTATATAAAGTGCAAAGAGTTCTTTCAAACCACTACCCACAAAATTTCAAAAACCACGCACTTTTGATGCGAAAGGTTTGTGAATTTCATGTCCCAACAATCTTTAGTATATTATGATGTAGGCCACACAGCTTAAAGGATTGAAGAAATGATGACTAACTAAGCAGCCTATGGTCAGGTGGCAACAATGCGAGGTAAAGCTCAGCAATTCAATGCCCTAAAAGATCAAAGTTAACAACCGAGCAATCATGCAAACTCACTTGTTTCTGTAAGTAAGGTGCTAGGCTGCTGACACTATGGTTAATAGCTTTGCAGAGGTCCTAAGCATAGATCGACAATCACATAGGTCATGTAAGTCCGTTTGCTTATTAACAAGCAGCGCACTTCGCTACGACCTTGTGATTAAAGGTTTAGTGGACCATCAATATGAAACATGCAACAAAGGAGGTCATTCAACTGTATAAGTTATAAGTTTCAAAAAGGCCTCAAGCAAGCGAAGATTCGCACCCGACAATCTAAAGTTGGTCCCTAAAGCAATGAAGATGAGCTTGACTACTTTGTTCAAAGTAGCCTACTTAATTGTTCATTTTATGGCAAAAGCTTGAAGCAAAGCAAAAAGACAAAGATGAAGTAAAGCAAAGAAAAACAGTATATTAATTTCTAGCAAATTAGTAACAAAGTTCAAGCAAAGGAAAAAGCAAAGTAGGAAAGGAAAAGAAAGTAAATCCTAAAGTATATCTAAAAAGACTACTCCTCAGCAGCTTGGACATCTTCAACAACCGCATCAACCTCCCGTGCTTCATCTACAGCTGCCCTATCCTGGGCATCACTGTCATCAGTTACCCCTACCTGGGCGGCACCACCTTCGGCCGTACCTACCTGGGTAGCTTGATCTTTAACTGCTCCACTAACGGCGTTCTCGAAGGAAAACATAAACAGATCCTTGGAAGAAATAGCAAAAAGCTTGAGTCCTTATTAGAGAATGACAACCTCAAGATTGAATTTCTCGTTCCTTCGCTGCTTATTATCTTCAATCAGGTCAGTACGAGCACACTGCAACTCATCAAGTTCTTTCTTTAGGTTCTCGTTGGAAGACAACGCTCCTTGCAACTTTACCTTATTGGACTCAAGTCTGCTGGCAGCGTTCTTGAGTCAAACCACATCATTATGCGTGGCAAGCAGCTTTACATCCTTGGACTTTAATCTCCTTCTCTGCAACGCCATATTCCCCCCTCTGCGAATCGCGTCAAACTGAGCCTTCAAGTCATTGATCTCTTGGTGAACAATCTTAAGTTGTTGAGCAGTAGGGGTAGAAACATCAGATCCCTTCAAAAAGGCAAGTTCAGACTCTAACTCTTTAATTTTATGAGCAGCTAGGCAAGTCTTTGCTACCATGGATGTCGCTATTTCCTAAGCAGCCTTGACATCTTGCTCTATATGAGTGTACTCGGCTACCAAGATCACATATTTTTGCATCATAGTAAGCAGGGAACCCTTTTGCGACTGAGCCTCATGCCTTGCAAAGAAATTGAAGTCAACAACTCTGCTCAAGCCATCAATAAACTCAGCACATGCCTCCGTGTCCTCAAGCAGATCGGGCTTCAATAGAGCATGGATCTCAGAAAACTCCCTAAGGCTAGTTTGGTAGGCTAATCACGGCTGTTCATGCTGGCAGGCACTTCATTGTCAACGGGAGGGGCCAGCCCTGACATCGCCTTAGCAGTGGAATCACCATTCTCGCTCTTCGCTGCTGCACGCATCTTCGGAATTGAATCGAACTTAGGCACAGAAGGCTGCCTCCAAATAAATTCAAGCACGGCTGAACTTCTCTGCTGCACATTCCTGTTAGTAACAGTTCTAGCAATCCTTGGAGCAGCAGACTTCACATGCTCATATCCAGCAACCTCTTTCTTCCCCTTTGGAGAAGTCAAGTCAATCACGAGCCTCCAAGTAGTGGATGAACCCTGGCAAGCAATAGAGGAAGTCTTTAGTTTTTTCTCTACCAATGACTCTCGAACAGGCGACGAAAATCTGTTTCTCCCGCTTTCGCTTGAAGTAGGCTCCACAGTGGCGATCAGACGAGCAAACACCTCACCCTTGATCCTCTTAATCTCTTATAATGGGGGCAACCCACCTTTCTTTTTATGAAGAGGACTAAGCAGCTAACGCCAATCACGATATTCAGCAGGGATCCCCAAAGCGATGTGCATCTTCTTCATGTCTGGAGAAGTCTTGGGAGTTGAACCGACTTTCAAGTCTACATAACTAGAGGAGGAAAAATCAGAAGGTAGCTTAACAAAAGTATAAAGCAGCTTACTTACCATTGATGAAGACAGTCAGAATGTGTGGCCAAGGCAAGGAGTCAGATTCTTACTCTCTGCTGATCTCAAGGGTCTCCATAGACCAGTTATGATCCTCTTTGCTCAAGTAATCAAAGAGCCTATGACGGGTCCTCAGCTGCCCAACACCATCAATGTGACCTATGTCAAAGAAGTACCAAAGTTGGTTGGCAGTCAGGTTCAAGTCAAAGAACCTACTCAAGTTGTGGAACCCCACCAGCATGTGAACTGCGTTCGGAGAACACTGAGTAGGAGCACACTTCATGGAGCAAATCACCTCTTGGAAGAACCGAGGCATGGGAAAGGTGAACCCCAACACGAAGTAGTAAGGGTGAAATTTGATAGCTCTCCTAGAACCACAAGGCTCGCGGCTGCTACCATCCTTGGCCCACTTCACGCGAACCCCAGACGGAACCTACCTTGACATGAGCAACTCTGAAGTAGCCTAGCTTACTTGCAGGTATGCCTTGACAATACAATGGTAGAATGAATTCATCGTTCTTGTGGATCGAGGAAGACATGTTCGAAAATCTTACAACGGCGCAAGGAGAAATTATTAAAAGGTTGCTCAAAGAAAAAAAAATCAAGACTAAGACCGCAGGAGCCCAGCAGCCGCGCCAGGCCGTACGGTCTGGTCTCTTTTCCTTGACCCAAAGGACGTAGCAACCAAGATTCCATGGCAGGGGACAGACGCCTCAACGCTGCCTTTCTTCCTATTGCGGCCCAACAGGCTTTCACGGCCCAAACCAAATGAAGGGGGCTAGCACCCCCACGCCTCCTTCTCTCTTTCTCGCGTCTCCCTTGTTGCATGGGCCCAAGACCAGCAGCCTATGACCTACGCCCCAGCGCCTCAGCACGCTGAGCCCAGCATCGGCCAGCTGAGCCAAGCCACCTGCAGCGGGGCAACAACGCCACAGTTGCCATTTTTCACTACTCCTCAACCCTTGTCGAGCCAAAAATTCAAGCTCCGAGGCTTCAAAAATCAAGAAGAAGGAGAAAATTATTTTTTTTCTTACCTTGGAAAAGAAGAAAAGCAACGGAACAAATTTGTTTGCATGGGCAAGCAAAGAAGATTACTAGGGGAGGGGGAACAAATATCCTCTGGCTTTCTCTCTTCCTTGCGGGGTTTTAATTGCACTCCAAATTTATTTAACCCCCTGCTTGATGCAGACTTAAATAGGTTTTGGTGGCAATTACATTCCCTTTCCTAAAAGAATTTAAATTCCAAGTCAAAAAGGGAATCTACATCTAATTGGGACACAAACTCCATTGTAGCTTTGGATTCCTAGACCTCCTGCCCTTTCCAGCGAGCAGCCCAGCAAGTGTAGGGGCATTTGTGGAGCCAAAAATAATCCCAAAAATCATGGAGCTGACACGTGGATTATTTTCCAAGAAAGACATAACTGCCCCTATTAAATGAGCAAGGAGTTGCCTCATTCACCACATGCAGCTAAGGTAGAGCAAGCAGAGATCAACGATTACTCAAGGCACCCCTGCTCGTAGGAAAAGTCAAAGGTATTTATGAAAGAATAATCCCTTATTCTTAACATAAATACATTCCTAATAAGATAAGACCTCTTTCAAGCAAGTTATCCTAATTTCATTTATGTAGGATATTTACCTATTTATTCTAAGATATTTATTTACACAAATATCTTAGAATATTTTCACCCAAATACTACCTAGGGCCGGCCCATCTCCTTCATCTCTCTTATAAATACTCTATTTATCTTCAAAATTCAGTAAGCTTTTGCTACCCCTAAAGAGGCTTTTTGCTTCCCACAAACACTCAAAAACATTCTTTTCATAATTCTAACTTTGGCATAGGAGATTCTTCGGCCAAAGCCCCCCATTCATTGTGGGCGCATGAGGCTTTTGGCCTTAATCTTAGGTGTTATTATTTTGTAGGTGCATATTCGTCAATCAAGGAAAGGCGGAAATTTGCATCCCTAAAGCGCACCTTCTCCCCCTAGTGTAGATAATATCGTGTGTTCAAAAAAACAAAAGTTAACTTTGTGTGCAGGTAATCAAGCTTAATTGTGATCAAGTGACAAAACCAGCTGAGGGTTACGACCTTGATTGTTGTTGCTGATTTCTTATTCATAATGGCATGTGCATACATGCAGGGGCGAAGTCAGAGATTTGTATGGATAGGGGCATTGTTAAACAACATAAAAAGCTAAAGAACTTACTAAATAAATTACTTATATATTAGTCCATAAGATTTTTCATACAATATATTACAATATTCCTCGATGTGTTTTCATGTTTCAATAGTGTTGCATGACAACTTCATTACCAATACCATCACATATCTCTCTATATAAAAATAACCATGTTATCATTCATCCATTTATCTGCCATCAGATTTATAAAACATTTATAGCTGAAAACGCTCTTTCAACATTGGCAGCTGCAGCTGGAAATGTTAATGCTAATGTCACAAGCAAGTACACTAGTTATACACCTTACAAATGTCACAAGTGTGTACATTTTTTTGTGTGCCAAAAAAAAAAAAACTGAGTAGGGCCATTTGCCCGCTCTGGGCCCAAGGTGGCTTTGTCATGCATACATGAACTTAGATTTATGTTGACTACTTAGCTGCCTATCAAAATTCATAAATCTATTTAATTTCCAAGGTTGGATATTCAAGAGATAACTGGAACAGACAATCATAAAATACTTAAATGAGCATTCATTGTGTTCCTTAGAGATTTTAAAATTTAAAAATATTACTCGCTTACATACGAGAGATTTTTTATGTATCTGTAACACGAGTCGGTATACCACATGTCATATTATAAGCAGAAAGGTTTTGTTTCTATAGTATCCCTCCACTTATATTATAACATGTGGTGTACTGTTCCGAGTACAATGAAATATTTCTCCTTAAATGGTTATTGAATGTTGAACTACTCTTGAGGTCAATGGAAGGAAATATAAATGGATCATTTACAAAAATAAAAAAGATCAACAATTCAGTATTGAATTGTCCACTAACAGTATATGTGAGAATGAGAAAAAAATGTTACACATCAGAAGCTTACCAAATTATATGTGCCTTCATAAAGGGTTAGAATGCTTCCTATATTACCAATTACTTTGATTGTAGTATTTCAACTTTTTTCATGGTATCAAAACAGGTTTGTCACATGTGAAGCCTAATGGCCATCCAAGCTCCATGTCATGCTTTGTGTTGTACACGTAGTAGGTTTAAAAATACGCGGTACATGAGGGGAGTGTGATGCGAAAAAATGCTTACATTTTGTTTGTGTTATCATGTGTTAAGCTTTCAAATTCATCACATGTAAAGGGCGTGTGGAGAGGTGAAGAAAATGTCCCACATTGAAGCTTACCAAACTTTTTTTGTCCACATCTTGTAAAACAGTTTACTCTCCTTTTCAGAGATTTTCTCTTTGCTTGAGAGTTTTTCTCACCGTTTGTGTGAGGGTTTCACTTTTGTCCAAATTCGATGCCGCTGACCCTAGCTGTGGCTGGGGCCAGTGGTCGCGCTTTCCTTTTTCTATTGCCTTCCTTTTTGTTGTTTTCCCTTGTCTCTATCCCGATCTGCCCATTTTTTCACACCCTATCGAGGCCCTTCTTCCTTGCTCATCTCTGCTCCGATTTGCAACCACTTCATAACCGCGATTTGTTGCGGTACTCTGAGATGTTGTGTAAAGTTCCGGTGTTCCCACCGGCTCGGGTGTTCAACACCACCACCTTCTCACTGTTTACCTTCATTGGTAGTGTTGCTTATGGAATCCCACGGGCTTCCGTCACTTGGTTATTGGTTCTCGTCTTTGTGGCTATTGTAAATCACACAGGATAATTAAACCAAAAACAAGAACAACAAAGTATAAAGAACGGAAGCCTTCTCGATTGATGAATAAAGAATTACAAAAGAACTCTCAAATACAAACACATTAGTTTTTCTGCCTCACAAGTCTCACAAATTCATACACATGACTAATGCTAAGACTTATCTATATATATACTAGATAACAAAGCCATAAACCTATTCCTAAACTAAGTTAGAATCCAAAACCAACTTGGAAGCTTGCGTTCAAGCCTCCCAAACATATTACAAATCGGATTCCTAACTTACTTAGGATTACAAACCAAATTTCATATCAATTCTAACAATCTCCACCTTGGTGATAGGAGCATATTCATGCGACTTAAATGGCTTGTTCTCGTGCATTTACATTATGTTTCTCTAGTTATTTTAGTCCTTTATGCTTCTTTTGTGTGTTTTCAGGTTCTAAGGGCTTAGGGAGCAAGAAAGTGCATTTTGTGGCTATTTGGGGCACTTTTGGGCATGGATTGGATAGCTTAATCATGGAGCAAAGAGGATGGACGAAATTGAAGCCTTGTATGCTCTTTGGGGACATAAAACAAAGGGCCTAGCCCAATCAAACAAATCCTTTGAGCCATGGAAAACCTCTAGCCCAAATCAAACATTCTATGCCATGCAAACCAACCTATTTTAGGCCCATTCTATGTACTTAAACCCTAGCCCTTTAAACTAGCCATATTATGATTTATTCACTTCCATACTCTTCTTTATTCCACATGCATTCACACACATGCACATCATTCACTCACATTTCCTAGCCATGCATCACTTTAACCCACATTTTCACCCATTTACACACACATGCACTCACATGCATTTCAAGAACCAAACATTCTTCTTTGCCGTGCCTTTCCCTTCCACTTTCCAACACATTCTTTCTCAACATCATTGCCGTGCATAATTCATTATCTTTCCACATGCAATTTCAGCCACATGCATTCCCCTCATAACCTAGTTGTCACTCCAATTCATTACACATGCACTTTAATCATTCAATCACACCATTCCATCCATTCAGCCACATTTTCACCAACAACAAGCATCATTGCCGTGCCTTTCCAGATTTCCAGCATCCCATAATCATTCACACCCCTTTCTCCACATTCCAAACCTTGTGCCGTGTATCCCCTTCATCATTCCAGCATTCCACCTAATTCACATGCCTTCATTCATTCTTTATTCCACTTACACTCATCATCACACACCTTAGCAATCAACACATGCAATCACATGCATCACAACCACAAAGAACCATCCTGAAAACACATTGCCGTGGCCTACTCACAATTCCAGCATCTTCACATGTCTTTCTAGCTTTCCCTTTCATTTCCACCACTCATTCTTCATCATTTCAGCCACCTACATGCATTAATTATTAAACTCTTCATCATTGCATCCAGAAAATGAGCAAGAAAGCTTCCCAAACACATGCATACACACACCATTTCCAGCACACACATGTAAATCCAACATAAAAAACTGTCATTGCCGTGGGATCCTTGTGCTTTCCAGATTTCCTAGCTATTTTCCACCACATTCCAGCACATGCATGCTTAAACAAACAGCCATATGTTCCCTCCACTACTCCTATAAATACCCTTGCATTCATTCATTCAAGCATCATCTCAATTCCATTCACAACACAACAACAAACACAAAAACAGCAACCTTGTTGCCGTGGGTTCTCTTCATTTCCAGCATCATTCCCTTCTATTTCCACCACTTCCCAACCCTCCAAACCACTCCTCTACCATTTCCATAATCCCCCAAACCTCACCTTAGACCTTGTGCTACAATAACGAGGAAGATAAGAGGGCCTAAACGTTCATACAATTCAAGTTTGAGTTGTTGGAATGTTTAGGTGTTTCTTTGATTTCAAAGTTTAAATTCAATTCTCTTTGTTTTGTACGTATGAGGAATGGAAGAGAAGAGTGCCTAAACGTTCATACAATTCAAGTTTGAGTTGTTGGAATGTTTAGGTGTTTCTTTAATTTCAAAGTTATGAGGAAATAAACCCCCCTTTAGCTAGGGGGTGATTTGAAACTATGTTTATATTTGCAATATGAATTGATTAACTTTCGTTGGAATTTCATAAGTTGTTGATTCAATTTGTTTAACCGTTTGATTGATAATTTATTTATGTATGTTTATTAAGAATGCGCGCTTAATTTTCATGCATGAATATGACGCTAGAATATAAGTGAATTTCACCTAATCGTTATGAACTTATATTCACAAGTAGTGGAGGTTGCTTATAAACAATCGCGTTAAATGAATTCTTGGCACGAGTTTCATGCTCATCATAGTAATTTTTGCCTCGTCAACACTTATAGTTTTCATGATGCTTAATGATCTTTGATTGTATCTTTATTGTGTTGTTCACGTAAAGGACTTTTGGAGAATGTTGTGAATTGCATTGCGCTAACCCATCCAATTCATTGACTTAAGGAGAACTTGACGGTTAATTTAAGCGGACCTAATTAACCTGGGGTGTTGAGTTTCATGATTTATCGAAAGACCAACTGAGAATCAATCTTGTATGCAAGTGTAACATGTGTGGAGAAGAACCCCTTGGCTATTCCATCATCCATATTCTCATCACATTCATATTTACGTTTTGCCTTTAATTACAATTTGTGCAATTTAGTTAATTTCGTCAAATCAAACCCCCCCCCTTTACTTTCTTGTTCTTTAGTGCTTAGAATCTGTTTAGTTTATGTTTTAAAGTATTTTTGAATTCTTTGAGTCTAGTATAGTGTTTTAAACTTTATTTTACGTTTTTGAGTCAGTTTCCAAGAGATTTGCAATCCCTCCTAATCCTCGGTCCAGAACGATCCCTACTTATACTTATACTACAATTGTCAAAAAGAGGGTTTAACTTGTGCGCGTATAAATCACGCATCAAATTTTGGCGCCGTTGCCGGGGATTAGCAACTTTGCTAATCCCTTGGTTCTTTTCTTTTTTGGTTTAGTTGTTTTCGTTTTAGTCTCTAACTTAGTGTTGTTTTCTTTGTTTGTTGTTACTTTTGATATTTGATTTAGTTCTCTTTCTTTGATTTTAGGTACTAGAGAAGTAAGATATGGATTTTGCTAGCATTCAAGCTCAATTGGCAAATCTTACTTCTCAATTGTTGCCGTATGCCGAAAGGACCACAATGCAGAGTGTCCCTACATTTGGTGCTTCATATAGGCAAGAATTTCAAGCCAATCAATGTCCACAAAGAGATTGGAGGGATCATTCAAACTCTATGTGGTGGGAAGATCAACAAGTTCAACGTGAAGCATATTGGCAACCATATGAGGAGTTCTATTCAAGACCTATGCAGCCACCACAACTTCATATGCAATATGCTCAATTAAATTCAAGTTCGCCAATAGATTATAATCAAATTCTTAATGAATTAAATTCTTTGGCAAAAGGGTCACAAAATCAAGCCAATGAGGCTCAACAAGAAGCATATTGGCAACCATATGAGGAGTTCAATACAACACCTATGCAGCCACCACAACCTCCCCCACAACAATTCCAATCAAGTTCAAGTATGTCCATGGATAATGATAAAAATTTTCAATTACTAACCTCTTTGACGCAGGACGAACAAAATCAAGACAAGAAGTTGGGTGAATTGGACGAGCAATTTGGGCAGATTATGGAGTTCATGAAACAAATTCAAGAGCAAAGTGAACTCTCCAACTCAACTATTGAAAACTCGAAGGAAGATTTTGAAATCCATAATGCTATCACTTTGGGAAGTGCTATGGAGGTTGGAGCTGACCTAAAAATGTCCAAACATAGCCTAGAAGTGGATGAGGAGCTGCTAATTGAGGAGGAGGAAGAAGACATGCACACGGAAAGGGTAGAACAACCCTTGCCGCAGCCCCCTAAGCCTTCTAAACCACCCACCACAAGTAATGACGTCCCAATTCCATGTTATTCTGATGTTATTCCACCCAATGTCCCTTTTCCTAGCAGGTTTTTGATTCCCAACCAAGAAGAGAGTAAAAAGGACATCATGGAAGCCTTCCCAAAGGTGCAAAATGCTATTCCAATTCTTGGTGCAACACAGCAAGTTTTAGATGATGTTGAATTCTTCAAAGGACTTTGTACACCAAGAAGAATGCTTCAAGAGAAGGTAGTGGCTGGAGAAGATGTAGAAGGCATCAAAGAGGACATATTTGAAACCACAATTCCCAAGGAAGTTGGATTTTATGACACGGGACAAGTCATAACTTTCGAAGGGGTGTTTATTCTGGAGTTCATTTCGGAGCACACAGGTAAGCCGCCTCCCCGAATTTCAATTTTCTTTTATACTAACATGTGGTTAATGATTCAGGCACCCAATCTTGAATTTAAACTATTACCGGATCATTTCAAGTATCACCGCCCATTCAAAGATAAAATTCCATGCCGATAGATTCAGAAAAAAAAAAAAAAAAAAAAAAGAAAAAAAAAAGAAAGAAAAAAGAAAAATAAAAGAATGTAACTTTCACAAAGGTTGTTTGCTTGAAGCCCCACTACGTGGCATTACTCTTGAAGCGGAAGGCGTAGGAGCGGAAGGTATCGGAGCAGAAGGCATAGGAGCAGAAGACATAGGAGCGGAAGGCATCGGAGCTAGAGCATTCCAGGCTTCAATACTTGGCCAAACGCTGGATGACCCAGGAAAAAGGTGCCTCTGGAGATAAGACGCAAGCCTTTGACGATCATTGTGAATTCGACCCTCAGATTCTTGTAGCTCATCAAGCTTCCTCTTCATGCCCGCCGAATAGTTATTTGCAAGCACATGCAAACTTCTATTCTCGTACTTAAGCTGTTTGATTTCCTGCTTAAGACTTTCCACCTCTGCCATCAACGATTCCACTTGGCGGGACCGAGCAAGCAGGCGTTGGCCCATGTTGGACACAGAGCTCGCACACTGAACACTAAGTGTGAGGGACTCTTGAACGGCCAACTCATCGGACCGTCCTGACAGCAGCCTACTATCTTTTGGTGTGAGGAGGTTCCTAGCTACTATTGTAGCTGTTGTGGCATCCTGCATCACAGAGTCTTCACCTGAAAGAGGACCGTTAGAAGAAAAAAAAGAAGGGCGCCATACATTACCTTGACGGGGCGCAACCGGATCGCTGCTGAGACTCAAATCTAAGCTAAGGTTCGATGAGTTTGCCATTTTTTTTCAAAAGTGTTCAAAGAGAAGGGGTGGATGGAGTTAAAATTTTTCAAAGGGCCGGATACGATGTTGAAGAATGGGAAATCTTCAGAGTGTGTATGTTGGCGGTGATCGATAGCTCTATAAAAAGCCAAAGCGACGCGTCCACCGATTCAAAGAGCCGGATTTTCCGGCGTAAGTTAGGCGACGCTCCCTCGGCTTTTCAGAAAACGCGTTCAACTTTGTCAAAAGATTTCTGACAAAGCTGAAAACACGTGGAGGCCATCATCGCAACTACACATCTTTAGCCGACAAGCGCAAAGTTCGGCGACGCTTTCTCTGCTTTTCAGAAGACGCGTGCAGCTTTGTCAAAAGGAGCCGCATCTGCACTACCACGTGTCGTTCAGAAATCGAAGGGGCGCATGCTCAGAAATCGAAGAGGCGTATTCAAAGATCGAAGAGGCGCCACTATTTCAAAAAGCCGGATTTGCGGGATCAAAACGTTTGTCGACAAGGGTAAAAAGTACCACCACTTGCTATTATCTCTATATATGTCGACCTTCATTTTTTTTATGGCAAGGCAGACCTGAAGAAAATGCCCAACTCTCCCTCACCTCTGAGGGAGCACTCCTAGCAAAGCCTTTCGAAATACTCATTTTTTTCTTCTTCCCCAAAGATGATACCAGATGCCTGGAGTACAGATGGCCCAGGAGGAAACGGCACAACAAATACATGTGCTGATTCATTCACCGCTTATTCAAAAGCAAAGGTATCTCATATCATCAAGGTCAAAAGCAAAAGTATCTCATATCATGCTCTTTCCCTGTCTTTTTCTTTGTCCTTGTTCTTACTTGCATGGCAAAGTAAAAGAAGCAATCAGCCGGCACTTGGAGTCAGTCTTCCGATCTGGAGCCAACTGCTTGGAATCTATCCCTGATTGCTTACCTGGCGTTGCTCTCGAGTAGTCATCTTCAACGGTTGATACACTTCCAGAGAAGGGACCACTCCTGCAAAGATTGAACAAAGAAACAGATAAAAGGAATAAGCTCAGACTTTCGGGGGAGACCAAAAGAACCATCCTGCTGCCCAGTTCAAAAGTAGCACAAAGGAAAATCAACGATGGGCAGAAACCAGTTCAAGAGTAAGCCTGTGGAATCACAAAGATCAAAGCCTCAATGCAATCACCAAGGAGAAGAGGGAATTTACACTCCATAACCAGATTTGCGTCCCTAAACTCTTTTCTTTGTTAATTACATTCTGCCATGTTTAGTATGTTGAATTGCTTTTTGTGTGTTTACTTATGTTTTGTGTGAATCTATGCTTAAAACATTGAGGACAATGTTTGATTTAAGTGGGGGGGGGGGGGGGTAACTAAGTATATTTATGCAAATTCGTGGGATTTTATCACCCATAACTTCAAATGTTGTTCCTTGCTGTTTTAAGGTGTTTTTAAATTGTTTTAGAGTGTTTTAGTGTGTTTTGTTTTATAACTCCGAAAATCACATAAAAATTTGAAAAAAATGTTTTGAAAAGCCTAAAAAGAGTGTTTTGAGTCGTTTTTGTGTGTTTGTGTCTTAGGGTATCTTCCAACAAAATGAAAAGGATTTGGTTTGTAATTGCATGACTGTTAAAGAGAATTATAAACATGGATGAAAGTTTGATTTACTCTTGGAATATGCTTGGTTATGGTTATAATGTATAACTTCACATGCAATCATAAAAGAAAAATTCGTTTTAGTAACATGCTTGAAGGAAGGAACTCAAACAAACGCTACAACCCTGTGAGACTCGAGCCATTACCTTCTTTGGAGAGTTATAATCTGTGATTTCTTGTTTTCTAAAGTCGTTGCATGATCTCATCATTCCTTGCTTGGTTGCTACTTAGAATGCAATTGTATCATGATAGAACTAAATGCTAGAACTTATATCCGTTTCATTCAAAGCATGACATTGAATTGCATAACATATATCAAGATGAAGTTGTGTAGTTGCCACCATAACCAAATAGCCTTACTCCCCATATTTCGTATTTGTTGTAAGTGTTAACCCCGTTGAGCCTCGTTTTGCCTTTATTTCTTGTTTACCCACATCACCCCTTACCTAGCTTAGAGTAGGACTTTCCTATACCCTTGTTCTTAAAGTATAGTGAGCATGACTTAAATGAATTCCTTTTGAGTTACGTTATGCAAGAAAATGAGTGTGGGGGAATAAAAGTTTGTTCTTACGTTTATATGTATGTTTTGAGATTCAAAAGAAAAAGAAGAAGAAAAGAAAGAAAAAAAAGGAGTGAAAATAAGTAAGAATGAACTCACGAGCGTTGATGGTTGAAGAAAGGGTCCAAAAAGTTGAATTGGCCCTAAGTTTTGTGTGACTTTCCCTTGGGTGTTCAAAGTTGATTTTTGCGTTCTAAAGGGAATTCTAAGTGCCTAATTCAAATACTTCGCTCACTATTGCTTTAAGAATGTTTGTTTATCCTTCACCTTTCATTGTTAGCCAATACCCTAGCCCCGTTACATCCCTTTGACTTCTATCTTGATCGTTATGTGTTCAATAATGTGGAGTTTGGAATTGATATGAGCATATGGTGTCACTGGTTCTTGCATCTAAGTAGTAGCATTCCATTCATGAGATCATACCTAAACATGCTTATTAACTCCAGAAATTGCTTTCTTTATGATACATATATGTGAGTGTTCGTTTTTATGCTTACATCAATCTTCTCACATATAACTAGATTAGGGTGTGTAGTCAGAAAATCTGAGTGAAAACTGAGTGCATATCTTGTAAGGAATTGAGCAAATTCTCTAAGGCATGTTACTACATTCAAAACATGGTTTTAAATGCTTAATTGTGAACTAGTATGTGGTGACTATGATTAAGAATGTACTTAAGTGTAAAGATGGCTAAAATATGTGGGAATAATGATTTTTAACTTGTCATGTGCATTGGAAATCCCTAAGACGGTTGTTGGAAGGTTTAGGTTGTGTTTTACTTGTTTAGTGTCGTTTTGTTTATTTGTTTTTATTCTGTTTTGCTCGAGGACTAGCAAAAGATAAGTGTGGGGGAGTTTGATAGGAGCATATTCATGCGACTTAAATGGCTTGTTCTCGTGCATTTACGTTATGTTTCTCTAGTTATTTTAGTCCTTTATGCTTCTTTTGTGTGTTTTCAGGTTCTAAGGGCTTAGGGAGCAAGAAAGTGCATTTTGTGGCTATTTGGGGCACTTTTGGGCATGGATTGGATAGCTTAATCATGGAGCAAAGAGGATGGACGAAATTGAAGCCTTGTATGCTCTTTGGGGACATAAAACAAAGGGCCTAGCCCAATCAAACAAATCCTTTGAGCCATGGAAAACCTCTAGCCCAAATCAAACATTCTATGCCATGCAAACCAACCTATTTTAGGCCCATTCTATTTACTTAAACCCTAGCCCTTTAAACTAGCCATATTATGATTTATTCACTTCCATACTCTTCTTTATTCCACATGCATTCACACACATGCACATCATTCACTCACATTTCCTAGCCATGCATCACTTTAACCCACATTTTCACCCATTTACACACACATGCACTCACATGCATTTCAAGAACCAAACATTCTTCTTTGCCGTGCCTTTCCCTTCCACTTTCCAACACATTCTTTCTCAACATCATTGCCGTGCATAATTCATTATCTTTCCACATGCAATTTCAGCCACATGCATTCCCCTCATAACCTAGTTGTCACTCCAATTCATTACACATGCACTTTAATCATTCAATCACACCATTCCATCCATCCATTCAGCCACATTTTCACCAACAACAAGCATCATTGCCGTGCCTTTCCAGATGTCCAGCATCCCATAATCATTCACACCCCTTTCTCCACATTCCAAACCTTGTGCCGTGTATTCCCTTCATCATTCCAGCATTCCACCTAATTCACATGCCTTCATTCATTCTTTATTCCACTTACACTCATCATCACACACCTTAGCAATCAACACATGCAATCACATGCATCACAACCACAAAGAACCATCCTGAAAACACATTGCCGTGGCCTACTCACAATTCCAGCATCTTCACATGTCTTTCTAGCTTTCCCTTTCATTTCCACCACTCATTCTTCATCATTTCAGCCACCTACATGCATTAATTATTAAACTCTTCATCATTGCATCCAGAAAATGAGCAAGAAAGCTTCCCAAACACATGCATACACACACCATTTCCAGCACACACATGTAAATCCAACATAAAAAACTGTCATTGCCGTGGGATCCTTGTGCTTTCCAGATTTCCTAGCTATTTTCCACCACATTCCAGCACATGCATGCTTAAACAAACAGCCATATGTTCCCTCCACTACTCCTATAAATACCCTTGCATTCATTCATTCAAGCATCATCTCAATTCCATTCACAACACAACAACAAACACAAAAACAGCAACCTTGTTGCCGTGGGTTCTCTTCATTTCCAGCATCATTCCCTTCTATTTCCACCACTTCCCAACCCTCCAAACCACTCCTCTACCATTTCCATAATCCCCCAAACCTCACCTTAGACCTTGTGCTACAATAACGAGGAAGATAAGAGGGCCTAAACGTTCATACAATTCAAGTTTGAGTTGTTGGAATGTTTAGGTGTTTCTTTGATTTCAAAGTTTAAATTCAATTCTCTTTGTTTTGTACGTATGAGGAATGGAAGAGAAGAGTGCCTAAACGTTCATACAATTCAAGTTTGAGTTGTTGGAATGTTTAGGTGTTTCTTTAATTTCAAAGTTATGAGGAAATAAACCCCCCTTTAGCTAGGGGGTGATTCGAAACTATGTTTATATTTGCAATATGAATTGATTAACTTTCGTTGGAATTTCATAAGTTGTTGATTCAATTTGTTTAACCGTTTGATTGATAATTTATTTATGTATGTTTATTAAGAATGCGCGCTTAATTTTCATGCATGAATATGACGCTAGAATATAAGTGAATTTCACCTAATCGTTATGAACTTATATTCACAAGTAGTGGAGGTTGCTTATAAACAATCGCGTTAAATGAATTATTGGCACGAGTTTCATGCTCATCATAGTAATTTTTGCCTCGTCAACACTTATAGTTTTCATGATGCTTAATGATCTTTGATTGTATCTTTATTG
Source organism: Pyrus x bretschneideri (assembly GCF_019419815.1). Classification (NCBI taxonomy): domain Eukaryota; kingdom Viridiplantae; phylum Streptophyta; class Magnoliopsida; order Rosales; family Rosaceae; genus Pyrus; species Pyrus x bretschneideri. The sequence continues at coordinate 2,656,123 of NW_025999657.1, forward strand.
TGCTGTTCACGTAAAGGACTTTTGGAGAATGTTGTGAATTGCGTTGCGCTAACCCATCCAATTCATTGACTTAAGGAGAACTTGACGGTTAATTTAAGCGGACCTAATTAACCCGGGGTGTTGAGTTTCATGATTTATCGAAAGACCAACTGAGAATCAATCTTGTATGCAAGTGTAACATGTGTGGAGAAGAACCCCTTGGCTATTCCATCATCCATATTTTCATCACATTCATATTTACGTTTTGCCTTTAATTACAATTTGTGCAATTTAGTTAATTTCGTCAAATCAAATCCCCCCTTTACTTTCTTGTTCTTTAGTGCTTAGAATCTGTTTAGTTTATGTTTTGAAGTATTTTTGAATTCTTTGAGTCTAGTATAGTGTTTTAAACTTTATTTTACGTTTTTGAGTCAGTTTCCAAGAGATTTGCAATCCCTCCTAATCCCCGGTCCAGAACGATCCCTACTTATATTTATACTACAATTGTCAAAAAGAGGGTTTAATTTGTGCGCGTATAAATCACGCATCACTTGGTAAGAAATTCACATCAGAGACCTTCATATGCTTCCATTGCTCCACCATTGTCAAGTTTGATAACTTGCTTAACATGCACCGAATTCAAGCAATGCTCGAACTTAGATCAACCACCTTAGTTAACATATCAGCAGGATTATCAGCTGTAGCAATTTTCTTGACTCGAATTTCACCTTTAGCTATAACCTCTCGAATAAAAGGAGATCTCACATCTATATGTTTGGTCCTTGCATGATGTACCTGATACTTTGCCAAGTAAATGGCACTTTGACTATCACAATACACATCCAACTTGTGTTGATTTACAGCCAAATCTTCTATCAACCTTAGTGTCCAAATTGCTTCCTTAATGGCCTCAGTCATCGCCATATATACTCAACTTATGTGGTTGAAAAATCAACAGTTGGTTGTAGTATTGATCTCCAACATATAGGACCTTTCGCCATAGTAAACACGTACCATGTCGTAGACCTTCTTTTGTCCAAATCACTAGCAAAATTAGAGTCCACATAAGCAATTGAGAACTTGTCAATTTCTCCACCATTCCTTTCAAAACAAATTCCTAAATCCCTTGTTCCATGAAGATACCTCAGGATCCATTTAGCAGGATCCTCATGCATTTTTCCAGGATTACACATAAACTTACTCACAATTCCAACTGCGAGAGCAATATCAAGGCGAGTGCATACCATAGCATACATCAACCCCCCAATCAAACTGGAATAAGGGACATCTTTCATCTTGGCTTTTTCTTCATCGGTTTTAGAACGTAGTTGAGTACTCAATTTAAAATGAGAAGCTAGAGGTGTACCCATAGGTTTGGTTTCCCCATTAATCCTAAACTTGTGCGGCAATTTTTCAAGGTATTGTTTATGCGATAAATACACCAGCCCCTTCTTCATGTTTCTCGTGATCTCCATTCCCAAAATCTTCCTTGTTTCACCGAGATCATTTATCTCAAACTCTTTTTTCATCTGAGCTTCAAGCTTTATAATTTCTGTGATATTACTAGAAGCATATTGTCTACATAAATTAATAAGTAAACATATGTACCTCCTCTTAATTTCTTGTGGTACACACAATGATCATAATGGCTCTTAGTAGTCTTGATCCCTCATAAACTTATCAAATCTTAAATACTATTGCCGGGGTGATAGTTTTAAACCATATAATGACTTGTTTGAGCTTGCAAACTAAACCCTCTTTTCATTTTTTTCTTCATATCCTTCAAGTTGCCTTATATAAATCTCTTCAGACAAATTTCCATGTAGGAATGTAGTTTTAACATCCAATTGCACTAACTCAAGGTCATAATATTCTACTAAAGCAAGCAAGATTCGAAAAGAGGAGTGTTTCATCACTGGAGAAAATATCACATTATAATCTATTCCTTCTTTCTGAGCATATCCCTTAGCCACTAATCTGGCTTTGAATATTATTGAACTCACATCATCTATTCCATCATTCTTTGTATATACCCACTTGCATCCAATAGCTTTTCTTTCCCTAGGCAACTCCACCAGTTCCCAGGTTTTGTTCTTGTTGAGATACAGCATCTCGTAACCCATTGCTTCATACCATTGCTTTGCTTCTTTGCCGCTCACTACTTCAACAGAGAAGTGTTATCCTTGGATTATTACTTAAGTGTTGATTAACGGTTTTATTTTTTGTTTGTGACACATCATTTAGTTTAAAAATTTAGTCTCCTAAGCATTAACAAGCGGGCTATTGTCATGCTTCATTTTTCAAGTGATATTTAAAAGGGTAATACTAGGAAGGCTAAATTTGTAAACTAAAATTTGAAAACTAAAGGGCATGGAAGTTGATGATTGGTTTATTACTTAAGCGTTGATAAACGTGCTCATTCCTATTAGTGATACATTATTTAGTTTGCAAATGTTGTCTCCAAATTTAGTCTTCTTAGTATTACCCTATTTAAAATGGAGTAGGTTCTCTCCCCTCATAATCTCTCTCCTTTTCTCTCCTCTTCTCTTTGAACGGTTACGATTGAATCACATTAACACCTTATATTCATTTTTTATAAACAAAGAAAGACAAAAAATAAAATGTGAGAAGATAAAATGGAAGAAGAAGGAATTACGAGAGAAGAGAATCCTACTTCATTTGAAATAGGGGACGACTCTAGCCGACACAAACATTGTTAACAACACTTCTGCTATTTTAAATTTGAGTAACAGGCTTGTTTGCATTGGCCACAAAACCTAGATTACTCAGACTTTTGTTTTCAGTTAGCAAAAGATTAAAATGTTGATTAACTCCAGTAAAACAAATATGCATGGCCACACAAATATATTCAAGACCAAGCAATTTTTCATTTAAATTGTACAGAATTACGCACAGCCTTCCATTCACCATTATTTTTTTAGCCTTCATTTCTCAATGAGAAAACTAGCTAGTCATTTCTCAAATTTAATTATGCATTATTAATTTTATAGAGTGCTAATAATAATTACTTAATTTTAATCGTATAATTACACAATGACCTTTTCTTGGGCAGCCATGGTGTCTTCATCAAGCTCGAGAAACTTGTTCACCCACTCCAACCCATAAGAACCTTCAGCAGAGAAGTCAAAGAACTCATTCACATCAAAGTTCGTATCAGCGCTATCGTCTGATGCTTTCTGGGAAGGTGTAGTTGTAGTATCGGCGCTATTGTCTGATGTTTTCTGGGAAGGTGCAGTTGCAGTAATAGTCGTCATTGTCTCTTGGGCTGTTGAAGCCAGCGATGTTTTTTCCTTCTGATTCATTTTCTTGCTCAAATGAGAATTCCAGTAATTCTTTATTTCACTGTCTGTTCGACCTGGAAGTCTCCCGGCAATCAATGACCACCTATACAATACAAACTTCCGATGGTCAAAATTTTTATCGTCTGACATGTTATGCAATTAGCAGAGTGTCAATATGCATGCACCTCTGTCTATTTATTCATTCAAATATGTGGTCCAGATTGACAGACAGACAAGAAAATGTTGATAATGTTGACTAAATTAAATTACCTGTTTCCTAGTAGTTTATGAAGCCTAAGTATCAAGTCCTCTTCATCATCAGAAATGTTGCCTCTCTTAATATTGGGTCTCAAATAGTTCAACCATCTCAACCTGCAACTCTTCCCGCAACGATTCAAACCTGCAGTAGTAACAAGAGATTAATTAAAGTACATATTGAACACACGAAATCCCCCAGCTAGATTAAAACAAAATAAAGAAGAATCAATGTGGTTAATTTGTATATTAGTGGTTTAAAAGTTTTAACCCTGTTGTTTGAGCTCAAAATAAACGAGGATTGGTTAAATAACTAACCTGCTATCGAAGCAACTGTCTTCCACCTCTTTGCACCATGAATTTCAATATATTCTGCAAGTTTTCTATCTTCCTCTCCTGTCCATGTTCCTTTGTTCACAGGCTTTTTTGTTGACGCGTCGTTCTTTGGAGCCATGACGTACGTAGGGGGGGAGAGAGAGAAGAGAGAGAGAGAGAGAGTTAAATTTGGTGTTAAATATATCAGATAAGAAAATAGCAAGAAAGACTGATTGTTGGCTATCAACAACTACTGAGGGTTTATATCCTGCTGGTTGGTACAGTTTTGTGAGGAGGAAATTTGAAGGGTCAATGTCAATGACTACACTAATCTAGCTACCCTTCCTAGAGAGAGAGAGAGAGAGAGAGAGAGGTTCCAACTCCCAAAACTCACAACTACCAGTTAGGGCTCGATTAGATTGTGTGAGAGTGGGGAGTAAAACACAAATCATTTTTGTGCGAAAAATGTTAAGGAGATTCTTTTGGGATTTTTTATGGATTTTTTTTCCTTCTCGTATTTTTTGCACCATGTTTTTTAAAGTTAGTACAGAAATTAACTTTAAATTGTAAGGTATCAAAGAGGGAGTAGGATTCTCTTCTCTCCTAATCTCTTTCTTCTTCCCTCCCCTTCTATTTGAACGGCTACGATCAAACCATGTCAATATTTTGTTCTGTATTGTTTATATAGAGAAAAGGACAAAAAAAAATGAGAAAGGGGAAATGAAGAAAATAATAATAGAAGGAGAAAAAATCCTACTCCATCAAAAACTTCCAAAAAAATCTCATTTTAAAAAAGTCTCTCTACCTTTTTGTCTTTTTATATTTGCTCTTTGTCCTTCGAGACAAGTCGTTATTTATTTCTCACTTGTACAATTGTCTGATGTCATGAATATTGTTTGTTATCCTTGAATATCTAAATAAAAGATGCTTTCCCTTAAAAACCAGTACCCTTCCAGTCTTTCAGTGCCAGTGTGCCACCCAAATCCCTAATTATATGTTTTATTCTACCACAATTATATATATATATATATATATATATACATGGAGTGTAAGATTCGTCTAACATGTAAAAGCCGATAAAGATAATATCTTAACTCACTTTATTAGTAAGCTTCTCTTCTATGTCAAATTGGAAGATGATTCTTTACTCTCCTATTCATATATCATTTCATTCCCTTTTCTTACACATTGTTTTCTGTTTTATTTTTATAAAAAAAATCAATATAAGATATTAACGTGGTTTAATCTTGACCGTTCAAATAGGAAGGCATGAAAGGATAAAGAGATTAGAAGGATAGATAATCCTCCTCCTGTCAAATTTTCAACGTTAAACTATCAATAGGTCTTAACTTAATAATAAATGTGTATTTCAATGATAGCAGTAATTATTATTTATATTATCAATTAATTTATATAATTTACCTATTAAAATCCATACTAAAATACTATTTTTTTTTCTCTCTATTATATATGTGACATCCCACATCACCTAGGGAAGTGATCCTTATATGTATATTTCTATCTCTACCTACCACGAGGCCTTTTGGGAGCTCACTGGCTTCGGGTTCCGTTGAAACTCCGAAGTTAAGTGAGTAGCGCACGAGAGCACTTCCAGGATAGGTAACCCATTGGGAAATTCTCGTGTGAGTTCCCAGAAACAAAACCGTGAGGGCGTGGTCGATGCCCAAAACGGACAATATCGTGCTACGATGAAGTCGGGCAAGGGAAGTGGTCCCTCCCGGGGCGGGATGTGACAATTGTGACATCCCACATCACCTAGGGGAGTGATCCGCGCGCACTCCCATGATGGGTGATCCATTGGGAAGTTCTCGTGTGAGTTCCCAGAAACAAAACTGTGATGGGAAGTTCTCGTGTGAGTTCCCAGAAACAAAACTGTGAGGGTGTGCTGGGGGCTCAAAGCGGACAATATCGTGCTAAGGTGAAGTCGGGCCTGGGAAGTGGTCCCGCCCGGGCCGGGATGTGACAATTTGGTATCAGAGCCTAACCCTGGTCGTGGTGTGCCGATGAGGACGTCGGGCCCCTAAGGGGGGGTGGATTGTGACATCCCACATCATCCAGGGGAGTGATCCTTATATGTATATTCCCATCTCTACCTAGCACGAGGCCTTTTGAGAGCTCATTGGCTTCGGGGTTCCGTTGGAACTCAGAAGTTAAGCCAGTAACGCGCGAGAGCACTCCCATGATGGGTGACTCACTGGGAAGTTCTCGTGTTAGGCCCAGGAAGTGGTCCTGCTCGGGCCGGGACGTGACAATATATATGTTATAGAACCTTTCTCTGACCAAAAAAAATGTAATAGAACCTTTTGAAGACGTAGGGGAAGAGGTCCCCCTTCACTTATGCTTGCGGCTCTCGTTTACTAGAATGAAGGTTTGACTAAATTTAACTACACAAATTTATTGTGTCCATGTGCTATATATTTACTCATGCTAAATTCATAGGGGAAAGTAATTGTATGTTGTCGAAGATCTAATATTTGTTTGTCGTGTGAATTTGTAAACAAAATTGTCAGAAGACTTTTGTTTGCTAAATAACTACTAGTAAAAGGAGTGATCTGTGGAGATTGGTACTTGATTCTGTTTATTAACCAAGCAATAGTTTTGTTTGAATCAACTAGAAGAGGTGGGAAACATGATCTGCTCAATAGATTGAATATATACTTACTTGACCTAACTCGTTTAAAGAAATATGGCCTCAACTTGAATTGGTTTCAAAGAATCAATTATGTATAGACTGCAAACTAAACAAGTGGGAGAAGGAAACCAACAAGTTTTATATGTAAAATTGTGGTATGATTATTATTTAAAATAATATAACTTTCTGTCTTTCGAACAGAGTAAAAATTTTATGATGATGTGGCAGACGAATTCCACACAAGCGTAGAGTGCTCTTTTAAACCACAAGTAAAATCTTGTCACACCTGTCTAGTGCAAGTCAAAAGCCCTTGGATTGTCAAGTTAGACTTAGAAGAGGAATGAATGCGACACTCTAGTTTTCTTGGAAGAGGAACAATTACCTCACCATGACTGGTGATCATGTGTTTATATAGTGCAAGTCTGAGCTTATAGATGATTCATTAGGGTATCGTGACACTCCCTAACTGGTTGATTTAAACCCCTCATTACCTACCCATTTAGCTAGTGAACGTTTGACTTATACAGACTTATAAAGACGTGATAAAAGGTACCGATTAAGAGTCCCGTTTAGAGAAGTATGAGCTTGAAGATAACAATACCAGTGAGCTTCTACAATGTCAACTACTTTTTTTTATTATCAATTAACATTTCCATTGTAATATTACGTATAAGGATACAACGATATTGGAGGATGTAGATATATATGAGATAAGTCACATAAAGAGCTAGTCATAATTAATTATCACAATCGTTATGATAGTCAAATCAGAAACTTTTTCCTTATAAGCAGAGAAGAATAATATTAAATCATAGTGTCAATGCCTCAACATATTTTAATTTTGAGTTTTTCTTTCTTTATTTATTTAGAAGAAAGAAACTTTTCATTAAACAGGGCAAATTACAAAGATTAATGTAACCCCAAATAAAGGCGGGTTAAGGTACCAAAAGATCTATATACATCAAGCCAAGAACAAAAATAATGAGAAAATCTAATAAAAAAAGAATTAAAAAAAACAAAAAAACAAAAAGGGTTTAATAGAAGCCGACAACAACACAATGTCGAGCGATTACATCGTGAAAATCCAGTGCCATCAAGGAACTCAACAAGCAGCCCGGAATTTACTCATATTCAGAACATGGAAGAATCTGCCCAGCCAAGAATCTTTCTCTATGTTCCCCTTCTTTTTCTCCCTCTCCCTCTCTCCTCCTTGTGTGAATACAACCAGAATTAGACGACCAACTTGTAAATCAGATCTAAAATCTACTGACCCTTGATCCGGTTGTTGACTGGGGCGCCTACTTGCGATCAATGCCGTGAAAGAGGAGACTGGAGCACAGGCACGATTCAAGGTGACGCCAGTCATGACATACGGTGGACGACGTATTTTGGTGCTGACTAATTGGTTGTTGGTGGGGTTAGCTTTTAATTTAGGATTTTTATCACAAATAGTTCCCAAAATTGACCTTCATCATTAAGACAGTCATTGAAATTAAAAATCAACCAGTGTAATACTTAAAAATAAATGTCGCAAATCAACGTGGTCCTTCCGTCACAATTCTGTTAAAAATTCTATTAAGAGCTGATGTGGCACATATATGGACCCCACAAGATTTACAGGTTTTTATCACAAATAGTCCTTGCAATTGACCCACATCATCAAAATGGTCCCTCAACTTGACCCACACCATCAAGATAGTCCCTGAAATTAACCCACACCATCAATATGGTCCTAGAAATTGATAATCAATCAAGGTAGTCTTCGAAAATAGATGTTGCAAATCAATATGATTATTCCGTTACAATTTTGTAAAAAAATTTGTTATGTGATGATGTAATAATTAATTAAAAAAGTTGTCTAAATGCCCTTTTGCACAATGAATTTTTTTTCTTCTTATAATAGGGCCTACTCTGAAGAGAGATCTCTTCCATAAATTCTCAAAGGCACAAGGCTTAACTAAGGCCGAAGAGGGGGTGGTGGAAATAGTTTTCAACCAATAATGGATGCACCTCAGTTATAACTTCATTATCTCAAGATAAACCTCGTCGTTCTGTGCATCACCAGACCATCAGAGAAGCACCGAACAAGCTCTTCAAGATTAAGGTTGTGAGGATGTTGATCATTTAAATGTTAATGATGATGTCCTAGTAGTCATTGTCAATGGGCCAAGCCGTCATCAACGGTAATCTCGATCTAGGTTCAATTCGATGAAGAGTGTCGAATTGTGTAAAGATGGATGTATTGAAATTTTTTTTAGAGAATACAGAGCGAACGAGGTAGAGAAATGTGGACTAGAATAGGAGGTGGTTGCTAGACTGAGCTTTTGGGTTGACAATTTTTTTACTAACTATTAAATTATTAAGCCAATTTGTAATTTTTTTTTTACTTATGTGACCCATTTATGTGTCACATCAGCACATAACAGAATTATTGACATAATTGTGACAGAAGGGCTCCATTGATCAATTTTTAATTTTAATGACCATTTTGATGTCGCAGGTCAATTTCAAGGATCATTTTGATGTCATGGGTCAATTTCAAGGACTATGTGAGAAAAAAGACTTATGAGAACCATTTATATACCACATCAGCACTTAACATAATTTTAAATAGAATTGTGACAAAATTATCACATTGATTTGCAATACCTATTTTTAAAGACTACATTGATTGATTTTCAGTTTCAGGGACCATCTTGATAGTGAGGGTCAATTTCAGGGACTATTTGTGATATAAACGCTTTAATTTTTTGGATGATAATCTCTCCGAATTCTCTTTGTTTCTCTTTGTAATGATCCTAGGGATCAATTCATTAGACCTGACAATTTCTTACAATACCCGTTAACGCAACACATAAACGACACGAAAATAACAGGTTTCAGGTCAGCACGATAACTAATCGGGTTATTATCAGGTTACACGATAATAACCCGTTAATAATGGGTCCTTAACAGGTTTACATGAGAGTGACACGCAGGTAACTTGTTTCAACACGATAATCAAAAAGTTATTTTGATGATTTTAATTTTTTAAACTACTAAAAAAAATTACTATAAAATACAATAGATATAATGAATATGTATATATTGTTTATTAATTATTATTCTATATAAATTTTAAAATTTAAGTTTTATTTATTTATTTATTTTTATAGTATATTATAAGCAAAGATTGAGATTAAAAATCATAAAACACATTAAAAATAAAAATATCAAGTAATTTAAAAATACCAAACACATTAAAAAATTATAATAATTAATTTACATGTGCAAAAAATATTAAAAAAATATGGAAACACTCGTAATCGCATCCTCTACGTTTTGAGTGTGGGTAATATGATTGTTTGAATTTTTAAAACCCTACAAACTCTCATGAATAGTATTTTTACAGGAGTTCAAAATAAACAAAATTCATAATCATTAATGTATAAGTTTGAAAAATGTGAAAACATAATAAACGTTCATAATTGCATCCTCAACCCTTAGATGATAGTTACATGGTCGTTTAGATTTTTAAAACCGTCCAAATCTCATGAACAGTGTTTTTTATTTGAAGGCAAAATTAATAAAAATTATTGTAGAAGTGTGAAAAATGTAATCACCCGTAATGAAAAGCTTTACAACTTTCATGAAGGGGTCAACTCCATTATTTAGTATGTATATACTAATTTAGTATTATGTTTTACATTTTTTTGGGTCAAATTGTGTTTTTCATTTTCATTTTTATTGATTTAAAATTTATTTTCTTAACGGGTAACGAGTCAGATCATATTACCTGATAATATTAACGGGTTGATTTTAGGTTGAGTCATATTACCCGTTTACTTTAACGGGTATTACACGACACAACTCATTAAGCTATCAGGTATGACACGAACACGAGAAACACAACACAAATGTCAGGTTTACAATTCATCTCAGCATCGTACATTGTGGTGGCCAACCTTCGTTAGGTATGGTTTGCGTTCAATTTTAAAGAATAATTTCAAAATGATTTTTGATCACAAGATAACTGATGAACGGATAAGATGAAACTAATTCTTAGGATCCTCACAAAGAGGATCCGGATATAATATGTTCCTTAATTTTTAAAGATAAAGAAAACAATTATAAAAAGTTATTTTGATTTTTGCTTCAATTTGAGACTAACCTATTAGTTAAAGAATAATATCAACGAGATCAAAATTTTTAAATTAAATTTGCAAACCAAATGATGAAGTTGTTGATGATTGGATTATTACTTAAGCGTTGATTAACGTGCCTATTTCCTACTGATGACACATTATTTGGTTTGCCAATTTTGTTTAAAATTTGGATAATGCTAGAGAGGCCATTGTTGATTTGGCATTACGGAAAGTATTTTAAAATCTTTTTTAAAAAGTCAGGGTTAAAATTGTTTGGTAAATGAAAAAAAAATTTGTTAAAATCATGGGTCCAAACAGCAGAAGCAGCTCTACCCCTGCTTCTGAAAACATCGTTTTTTTTTTGCACAACACAACTCCAAACTAGTCCTAAATGTGTAGACTAAATGATATGAAAGTTAATTATTGAATTATTATTTAAGTATTGATTAACATGTGTATTCATATTAATGACACAATTTAGTTTATAAATTTAGTTTACATATTTAATCTATCTAATATTATCATTAAAAGTTTAGTTTCTCTAACATTTTCAACTTTGAACCTATGCTTAATGACGCTAGAGGCCAAGCTTCAAATCCAGGACCTCTCTAAACATAGGAATTAATCCGCACGTGGCCTAAATGATTTTGTCAAATTGCTACCTAAATATCATGTAATTCTTCCTGATTAGTTGCCAAAATTGCTGACCTTTGTCGCTTGAACACAAAGCATATAGGGTGTGTTTGTTTGGCCTCACTATCTTTCACTAGACTAGACTGGATTAGCTATCAGGGAAATCCCGTGTTTGTTGCGTGCACGGACTAAAGTTAATGAGACTAAAGGGGATTCGCTCCTACTATCTCCCTCGCTAAGAGGTCTTAGCGAGAGCGCCCCGCGACCATGGGATTGCTAAGCCCTTCGTCTGGTCTGTCCTCATCTCCTCCTTGTCCACTCTCTGCTCTGTTTTCTTGAGCACCGACAGCCACCATCACATCACCACTCCCAACTTCAGCGAGATACACTGCTAGCCCAACACCAGTCTCTCCCTCTCGCCTTGAACCCAGAATTTCGAATGAGGAAGATCCCGCTTTCTCTGTCGTCTGTCCTGCTCTAGCAGTCCTTTGATTCACCTCCGAGGAATATCTCGTTCTAGCACTCCTTGATTCAATTCCTCCGTGTTTCTGAAGGTTAATTCTTTGATTTCCTGTATTTTTTTGGAGGGGGGGCGGTTTAATTTTGTTTGGTTGGTAGGAAAGCTGAGAAATTGGTTTCTATCGAGATCCAAGGAAAGCAAGCATCCTTGGCAATTTTTGGTAGAATTGCAGGGGAAGAAGAAACGAAATGAAAAGGCTTGAAATTGTTGCAGGACAAGATTTTTTTTTGGGAAATCGGTGATCAGGGATTTTTTTTGGAGAAATCTGGAGATCATGCAGCTTATGGAACTCTCTAGATTGAGTCAATGAAAATATCTGAATAAAAAAGTAATAAAATAATTAAAAAGTAGTAAAAAAAAAATTTAGATTCTAAAAATAATTTAATCCATGGCTTAGTCCGATACTGCATCAAACACTTCATTATTCTTGTCCTGCTTAGTCCATGCCAAGACAGTCTAGCTTAGTCCCTTAAGCTAATCCAGTCCGAGATAGTCCGGTGGAACAAACGCACCCATATATTACTGACCTTCTGAAACCTAAACTCTCTTAAGAGCACTTGTTTTGTCGATGAAGTTCTAATAATGAGCAACATCCTTTAATTCTTGAATCAGTCAAATTTCACGCAATTGGATTGATCATGAGGATGATGTACTAACCATCCTCGAGGAAATGGTTGCTGATAGTGTTAGGTGTGAGATCGGCAATTTTAAGGCTGGTACTTTTGCAATGGTTGCATCCAAGATGAGGGAAAAGATTTCTGACATTAATATAGAGTCGAAGCATATACAAAACAAACTGAAGCGTCTGAAAGAAAAGTATTCATCTGCATATGACATGACGAATACCTCTGGATTTGGTTGGGATGATGAGAAAAAAATGTGTTGTTGTGGACAGTGACGAAGTACTATAACTGTGGGTGAAGGTACATTTTGTTTCTTATTCTTTATTAATTAGTTGTTTTGAAAGTCTTAACCTTGATTTCTTTGGGTTCTTATTGTAAAAACATCCTAATGCATCTTGCAAATCAAATAAGTCATTTCCGTTGTATCTACGCTTGTGTACGATGTTCGAAAGAGATCGAGCCACGAGTAGTATGGCTGAATCAACAATAGATGCAATCGAAAACATGGGGTTGGAAAATGAGGATTGCGGGACCTCCAAGATGCCTTTGACTTCACCTACCCATCTCCTTCTGTTGCATCTCAACCTATTAGGAAGAGGAAGAGGAATATGAATGATGCTGATGCAAATATTGTAGCTATTATCAGTGAACGCTGGAATAAAGCAATTACTGAAATGAAGTAAGGTGAAAGTTAAATTTTCAGAGAAGCGAAAGCCAGGTTACCTTCTGAGCTTCAGGCCATGGGTCTCCCATACGATCAGGTGCTAAGAATTTCAATGAAGTTAGTGAAAGATATCGATCTGATGCTAAGAATTTCAATGAAGTTAGTGAAAGATACCGATTTGATGCGTAAAATACACATCAAATTGGTATCTTTCACTAACTTCATTGAAATTTTTAGCACATGATCATATAGGAGACCCATGGCCTTAAGCTCAGAAGGTAACCTGACTTTCACTTCTCTGAAAGTAAAACTTTCACCTAACGTCTTCATTCAGTAACTGCTTTATTTCAACCTTCACTGATAACAGCTACGATATTTGCATCAGCATCAGCATCATTCATATTCCTCTTCCTCTTCCTAATAGGTTGAGATGCACTAGATGTAGCGGAGATGAGGTAGTGAAGTCGAAGGCATCTCGGAGGTCTCGCAATCCTCATTTTCCAACCCCATGTTTTCGATTGCATCTGCAACTGATTAAGCCATACTACTCATGGCTCGGTCTCTCCCAAACACTGTGCACAAGTGTGGATACAACAGAAATGACTTATTTGGTTTGCAAGATGCGTTGGGATGTTTCTAGAATAAGAACCCAAAGAAATCAAGGTTAAGACTTTCAAAGCAACTAATTGAGAAAGAATAAGAAACAACCCACAGCTATAGTACTTCGTCACTATCCACAACAACACATTTTTTTCTTATCATCCCAACCAAATCCAGAGGTATTCATCATGTCATATGCAGATGAATACTTTTCTTTTAGATGCTTCAGTTTGTTTTGTATATGCTTCGGCTCTATATTAATGCTAGAAATCTTTTCTCTCATCTTGGAGGCAACCATTACAAAAGTACCAATCTTAAAACTGCCGGTCTCACACCTAACACCATCAGCAACCATCTCCTCCAGGATGGTAAGTAGTACATCTTCCTCATGATCAATCCAGTTGCGTGAAATTTGACTGATTCAAGAATTAAAGGATGTTGCTCATTATTAGAACTTCATCAACAAAACAAGTGCTCTTAAGAGAGTTTAGGTTTCATAAACTTATGTTCGAATGTTAAAGTTGATATAACAAAGTCGACAATGAAACACAATACCATAAAAAAGAAAAGAACATGTATTTAAAACAATTCACCTATGAAAAAGTTGAGAAATATGCATGAACCTCCAAGGTAAGAAAGCATCTGTATCTGGAAAGCCTTTTGGCTGAATTCCCCAACAATCTAACACGACTGGTACACTGAAGCTCAAAAGAAAGAAAAAATATTCAGCAAGTGGACTAAGTTTTAAATACACAAATCAAATACAAAATTGTATCCACACAATTGCAACACACTGTCGCTCCGTAATTCTTCTATGCAAAAACACACAACACATAGATACGACATTCTATATCCTAAAGAGAATAAATAAATAGTTGGCCAGAGACGAAAAGATAGCTAAAGTGAAGAAATTTGAAGGAAAAAAAAAAAAAAACAAAGAACCATAGCTATTAACCACGAAAAAGCGACACGACTTACAACCCTTTAGTAGATTCCTAGTCTAGATTTCGAATATGCTACTGTGTTTTACTATAAAATTCAACAGACCATCTCTTACAATCACACACACTAGTAAAACTGCTTGCACGTCACAATCTTTCAATACACACAATTACAAACAAACACACCAATCAAATATACAAACTAATCGCTATCCACTAATCAAAGATATGGGTTAAGAGTAATCACAGGAGCAGATGAGATCAAACCCAAAAGACTGGTCCTCACAAAAGCAGAGCTCTTGCATGGCAGAACCAACTGCGCCATCCCAAACCCCAAACAAACCTACTTTAAGCACCTATCTCTTGAATCCCAATAAGTAATCAAAGTTTCAACGAAAACCCAGATGCCCAAAACCCCAACAAAATCCCCAAGAGGCCCTAAAACCCTACATCAAAAATGACCCAGATGAAAAATGAACAGAGCCCATTGATACTGATACACTTCTTATATAAGGATATATGGATAATGCAAATTATGTACCCAAAAATTCAATAAAATAATAAATAAAAAAACCCTTTAAACAAATTCATCATGGTTTCAATTGAATCAGATAATATTGTAAAAAAAAATATTGAGATTGGAATTGGATGGTTTCTTGTGCAATTACCTTGTGCGATTTGACGATCAAAATGCAAGGAAAACCCAGAGGCTTTGAGTTCCACTACGGGGGGAAGAGAAAAGAGGGGCTACAGGAGAGCAAGAGGAGGAAGGTTGCGAGAGACCTGAGAGAAAAAAAGGCTGCGGCAGAGAAGATGGAAAGAAGATAGTAGAATTTTAGGTTTGTTTTATGATTTGGATGGTGTAAATATTGAAAAAGATAAGGGGTATTTTTGTTTTAAAATTTTATAATTTTTTGTCCCACAGGGTGAAATGAGTTGTTCTAGGGGGAAGGAAATTTAACCAAAATTCATTCCGCATGACAGCGTGTCCCACTGCCTTTGGAGCACCAAACGTGGGACAAGCGCGTTTTGTACCATCCCACGTACCTAACAGTACCTACTTATCAAAACTTGCATGGTCATTTTCGTCAACTCCACCAGAATTTGTCAAAATGACTCATGTTAGAAGGATCATTACTACAATTAGGTTAAAGTTGAGGAACCATTGCTCTAGTTGAGTTAAAAATGAGGGACCATTTATCTAATTAGGTCAATGTTGAGGGACCATTGCTACAATTTTTTTAAATTGATTTTCTATATTTGGCCCTTAATTTAGCATCACGTGCGTGTCACATGACTCATTTTGACGGAAATTTTAATTGAGTTGATGAAAATGACTATAGCTACACTTTTTAGTGAGTTAAATGACCAATGGTCATGAATTTTTAGTTGAGTGATCAGTACTCTAATTGAGTTAAAGTTGAGAGACTATTGTTATAATTTCTTTTTTTATTTTCGTAGTATTTTAACGGGTAAATTACCGCTTGACTCTCTGAATTATAATGTTAATTGAAACTAAACCTTTAACTATTTTTATAATAAATTAACCCCCTAAATTTATAAAATTTAGCCAATAAACCTCATGCCATCAAATTTTAGTAGATTGTATCATTCATGTCAAATTGCAGGCTCTAGTAGTCTTCTCATGCGAATAAAAAATACTTTTAAAAGAATAACTAAAGAAATTTAGAAAAAATAAATAAACCACCCAGACAATATGGACTAGTGGCTATGGATGGGGAGGTGGAGATAAAAGTTGTTGTCAAAAGTAAATTAAATTTTGTACTCTTTAATTTTACTTCAATTGCAACTTTATATAATAGATTTACTTATTATTTAATCGTTAGTAATGATGTAGTAATAGTGAATTTTACATTTGTACTGTCAAACTTGGATAGGATTGTTTGCCTTTTCATTTTCGATGCTCTTTGTGACTTTCTGTTTGTGTGATCACGGTTAAATCACGTCAATATTTTATATTACTATTTATTTTTATCTTATTATCTCTATAGAAAAACAATATAAAATATTAACGTAATTTAATCGTGACCATACAAAAACAGAAGAACACAGAAGAATATCGAAAGTAGGACCACAGACAATTCTTGTCCGTCAAACTTTTGCCACATGACCATCTGATTATCTGATTTGCCAGAAATAGATTTGGGGTTTCGTCCAATCGTCAGATTGCAACGGTGCAGGCGTGAGGAGGGGTTTGGGTGTGGTTGTGGTTGTGCCATACGCCCCAAAAAAATCTAGATCCAAAACACTAAGAATTGGAAGCAAAACCTTGATTCAAGAGGTGCATTTCGGAAGAACTTGTTTGAACCATCCAAGCTTTTGATGCTCTGCCAACAACTTCGATAAGTACTGACTACAACAACAAATAAATCAAATTAAAAAGGACAAAGATTGTAGTTTTTATTTTGAGAGTTGATTTTTTTTTTTTTTTTTTTTTTTGAAGATTTAGGAAGGTGGATTCTTCTAGAAGAAAGGGGAAGAACGAACCTGTCAACATCTGGTGTGCTTCTACTCAGAGAAGAAGCAGCTCTGTCGGTGAGAAGTTGGGATTATACAAGCCTAACATGACTTTGTTCTCTGAGAAAGTGAAAGAAACGGAAAAAGGTTTCAGTTGTTGGTGGTGCTGCGGAAGAAAAAGGAGAGATCGATTTAGTTGGTGGATCTAGCCCTCCGACGACATGGTCATGGAAGCAGCCACGGAGATCAGGCCATGAGAAGCGAGAGGTTGATGGGGAAGAAGGAAAAGATGGGCCCGTTTTGTAATTAAAAATGATTTTATTTGTTTTGATCAACATGGCACAAATTTAGTGGGGCCCACAATTTTCACATAAGCAGACAACGGAGAAACTAACAGAAATTGAAACGGATGTATATATGACATTAAAGCGAAATAATATGTAAATATATGAAATTGAAATGTTTTAATATGGTGTATGAGATTGCAATTGAACACAAACTTAAGATTGCAAAATGTAATTACCTTTTTATTAATTTTTTAATTAGATTTAAGAAAAGTTCAGAAAAAATTGGATGGAATACCTTCAAATTTGATGGTGAGGGGTAAATTGGTCAATTTGAAAAAGTTTAATTCATAATTTACTCAAAAAATAATTGAGGCAGTCAATTTCAACTGGTGTTATAGTTCAGAAGTCAAATGGCACTTTATCCAAGTGGTTTGGCTTGAATTCATATCCTCAAGTGGTTAGCACCTGCAGAATTGCATTATACCATCCCGATGTCTCTGCCCATCAATATTCAAATGTGCTTAGTTGTGCTCACAAGAATACTGATGAAGTTTGAATTAGAAGAATCTGATGAACTGTGAATTAGAAGAGAGTTAATTGATAGTCCGTGAAGAGGTTTTTGAAGACACTCATAGTTTCACAAGTAAAAAGATAAAACAAAACAAAACTTTAATGAAACTAAGAAAGTAAAGTCCTTTATGGTGCGTTTGGACGAGAAAGTAAAGTCCCTTTAAATTGGAAAGAAATGCACTCACACAATCACTATTTAAAAATAAGTGTCTTCGGCCACGTTTTGAATGAGGATAGTTCATATGACCCGTATTATTTTTATTTTTTTCCTCTTATTGTTTTATGTGTGCCAAACCAGATGTACAAAAAATGATATCTAACCATAGTTACCATACAAAAATGTACTTTTTACTAAAAAATGTGAAGAGGGATATAACATGCACGCATGCCCACACACATAAGAAAACGTTTCATTAGGTAAATTCTTCAGTGCATATCAAACAGTTAAATACAATAATACACGTCAAATATGAATGTGTTCTTGGATTTTTGCTTGGGTGGTTACAAATTTGTACTCATTTAAGTTGACTTTCACGAGGAAGATAAGCAAACAAAGTACACCAGATTGGTATATAAATATGTATGGCTTTTTCGTTTTAGAGACTTTTAGTGTGCACCAGCATTGAACTCGGATTTTCTTGTCAACTTCAAAGTATGAAACACGTGAATCATGTAAAGCGACATATTATCATTATACGGAAACGTCGAACTAACTCCGACCACAATTATCAATGCCCTACTCGGGTTCTCCTACCCTTATGATTTAAGAAAATTGTGATCACTCACAGTTTACTTATCATTCACTTAACGTTCAATCTTAATGAATAATTGAAGAGAAAGTATAACAACAAAAGTTAAATGACCACTTATCGTTGCAATTTAATCGAACTGTAGGTGATCACAAATTTCTTGAACCATGTGGTCGAAGAAAACAAGACTACCATAATGGTTCTTTTAAGAAACAATTGATGAATCCTTTTATATAAAGGACATGATTTTTACACATCATTTTAAATTGTCATACCCTTTTTTACTTGTGGCCATTGAATTGAATAAGTCAAGCTGAATCAACAGTCAAGATTAAGTAAGGGTGTATGAGAGGCTAAAAGTGTTGGGAATTTACTACTATTATTATTTTAGCTTTCTAGCATTATGTTCTTGCCCGTTAAATACTAATGTTTGCTTGAGTCTTCACTATATATAGATGCTTTTAACTTGTAGAATAACTAGTCAATCAAGATGTTGTCTCTTCAGTTTGTGTGCCTTCTTGCCAATTTCATATTTCTTTGTTTAATAAAGTATTATATTTAGTTAATGCATTATGTATTATGATATTCAACTTGGTATCAAAACAGGTTTAATTATTCGGAATTTAATCTTCTTGTGTTGTTAATTGATGATTGCTCGATTACTCACTTGAATTGCTCACATGCTCAGTTGAATTGCTCGATTGAATCAATCACTCACTTGAATTGAATCGATCATTTGCTTGAATTGAATTGCTCCCCTTCCTTGCCATGTCCACCTACCGATGTAAACACAAAAATTCTGTAACGAATGAAACAAGAACACGTGTACAAAGTAGATTTGTATTCATGAATTTGTAGGGTTACAATCTTTGTTTACAATTTTCCTCTCATTCAGTCTTCAAATTTGATGTAGATGCCTAGGTTGTTAATCCAAGGTTTGCGATGACTTGATCTCGGACAAGCGATTGAACAATTGCTTCAAGTTTCGAGCTTGAAACAATGCTTGGATGGTCTTCACCTCAAAGCTGCGGCAAAGGTAGTGTTGACGTAGGATTTCATTGATTCAAGGGTCTTGGCGACTAGATCTTGAATCGAACGTTGTTACAAGTTTTGAGCTTGCAACAAAGTCTTCAAGGAATCAGCACAAGTGCTTGTTGATTCTTCAAGGGAATGCTTCAGCTTTGGTCGAAAGAAAGCTTCAATTTTGGTTGTATGTTCTTCGAAGAAAGCTTTGGCAGCGTATTAGTCTTCAAAGATTTGGCAAAGGTTCTCCTTTTGTGAGAATTTCGGCCCTTCAATGTAGAAATTGCCGACTCCTTTTGCTTGTCTGAGGACCTTGTATTTATAGACTTCCAAAGCTATGCCTTTGGATGGATTTGGCATTGATTTGTGTCTTGATTCATCCATGGGAGAATTTAGGCATGTTTTGTGTCTTAATTTCAGCCATTTTCCCTTGCTTGGCTGAAATCTATAAGGCTTGTTGCCTATTTTGTGAGTAATCTTTAATTCTTGCTTGTTTTATGAAGATGCTTTAGCTTTCTTTCCAGTTTAGGGAGCAATTTAGGCCCCTTGCCGATCTTAAGGAGATTTCTTCCCCTTTGCCACATTTTAGGAATACTTTTGAGCTTCCTTTGCCTGAGTTGTGCCACATTTCTTTCATGACTTGTTTATCTGTCATGAGTCATATGCCACGTAGAGCTTTGTGATGCATCATTTTCATACAACGAAATTTACATGTCTACAAATAGCCCCACTTCAAGGCGCATTATAGGCATGTGCTTGTCACATGTAGGAAATGTGTTTTGAAGTTTTGCAATGTGAATGTTCTAACTCAAGGGTTTTCAAGACTTGATCTTGAATTAGTTTGCTTCTTTAAGGGTCGTAGAGGCGTGTTTCTTGAACGAAACATTTCTTCAAAGGTTGTTGAGGCATATTTCTTGGACGAAACATTTCTTTAAGGGTCGTTGAGGCTGTGTCTTGAATTAGTGTGCTTCTTCAAGGGTTGTAGAGGCATATTTCTTGAATGGAAATGATGAATTTCGTCAAGGGTCATTGAGGCGTATTTCTTGAGCGAAACATTTTTTCAAGGGCTATTGAGGCTTGATCTTGAATGAAATGAAAATTTTCTTCAAGGGCCGTAGAGGCTTAATCTTGAATTAAAATTTTGAAAATGGATAAATCAGCACATACTTATTGTATGTATTAATTTTCCATAATTTTTTGACAATATACATTTGGTGTATTTTGGGACTTGAATTTTTTCCTCATGGGTATGGGAAAAAAAAAAGCCTTTTTCCTTCCCTAAGTAGGAGCCTCCTTCGATTTTGGCAATTAGGGTGATTTCCTTTCCTTCAAGGTTTTGGAAAGCTTTAATGCTTGTCCTTGGGTAAGTAGGATTTCCATTTTTTTTTTCCTTTCCTTTTCTATTTTTTCGACCGAGGGGGTGTTTTCCCTCATGGTCTGGGAAACTTGAAGACTTGTCCTTGCCTTGGAGGGATTCCCTTTTGTATTTTGGCAAGGGAATGTACTTTTCCTTTGATGTTTTAGAAATTTTAAAGTCCTTTCCTTATTTCCTTGTTTAATTTTCTTCTCTTTGCTGATTTTGTTGCAAAAACAACGTGCTTTTTTCCCTTTGTGGTCGAAATCACCTTGCCATTTTTTGCTTGGAATTTGCTTCCTTCTTTCGATTGGAATGGACTTTCTTCTTTTGATTTTCCTTTTGCTATTTGGTATGTATTCTCCCTATAACATTAGGAAGCAATTGATCCCTATTTATAGGACAATTAAGCGTGTGTTTTTTGTCACACAATCCTTGCTGTGCGCATTGGCTTTGCTTGCTGCCATGCCTTTTTTGCTGCTGTTGCCGTGTGTAATTGCTGCTGGTGCTTGTTGTAGTGCGTCACTTTTTGCTGCGTGGTGCTGTGCAAAAGACTGCAGCAGGGTTTCGCTGTGTAGTGCCTTTTGGTCACAGTTTTCCCTCGGTGGTGACATTGCCGTGCAGTGCAAGAAACTGCTTGTGTAATCGTTGCGGGGTTGCATAGTGCGATTGCATAACATTTTGGTTTTCTTTGCTACTGTAGCGTGCTTTGAAAGACCGTCTTGTAGCTTCCCTCTTTGTTGTGCTACTCAAGCTTTGTGGCTGATTTCTTTTCGTCGTTATGACTTTGTCATCATCATCCTTCAACACTCACGAGGTTTGTCTCGCATGTCTTTTTCTTTAGTGAAGCAATTTTTTTTTCTTCTTGCCACCCTACTCTTATGCTTATGTTGCCTTGTTTGTTTTGTTGCAGCCATGGTATTTTTCAAGTACTTTAAGAGCAATACCATCATTATTCTTGCGAAGGAAGGCGATTCACAAAATAAGGGAACGATGTTGAACCTTGAATCTTTCGCACCATGTTCGTGACAATTTGCCAGCTATTTTTGAGCTTCTTGGTGATCACTTCCGTAGTGGAGCTATGACTTGGAATAACACCTTGTTGACTACTGGAGAAGTCGTCTTTGTTTTTTGTTCATTTTGTAATACAGCTTTTTAGCCAAATTCTTCCTTTAAAGAAATAAAGTATTCACATTCTTGAATTTGCTCTTTATTCTTCAAAGTGTTTGTGTTTTTTTTTTTTATGATGTAACTATACTTGAAGTTTTGAAGTTTCAAGTTGCCTACGTACTCTCGGTTGAGGAAGGATCAAGTCATGATGTAGTTCAGAGGGAATGATGGATTTTTTTAAATGGTTTTGACGGTTTTGGTGGTGATTTTGACGATGATTTTGATTTTTTTTTTTTTTCTGTTTTGCCATACATAGTTTATGCTCTTGCAGGCCAAGAACGTTGGGTGTTGCCTTTTAAACTCGTGCAAACAAGGAGCATTGGGTGCCGCCTTTTAAGCTCGTGCAAACAAGAAGCATTGAGTGTCGCCTTTCAAGCTCGTGCGAACAAGAAGCATTGTGCCGTGTGCAGTTTAGGCTCATACAGGCGAGGAGCATTGCTTGTTTAGCTTAACGGTAGTAATGCTTCAAGAATCCACCATTGATAGGGCCGATTTTTAAGCCATCTTCCACCATGATTAAGTAGGCACCGTTGGTGTAGACCTCTTGTATTACGTAAGGTCAATCCCACTTTGATGTGAAGTTGCTTTTTGTCTTGTGAGTTATGATGATAGACCTTCCTAATGCCAAGACAAGATCTCCAGTTTGGAAAGACCTTGGGCAGACCTTCTTGTTAAATGCCTGAGATAGCCATGCTTGGTAGCATTCCAAGTGTTGTTGAGCTTCGAGCCTCCTTTCGTCGAGTGCTTCCAACTCTTGAAGTTGTAGCTTTGCATCTTCCCCTTCAGTCAAGCCTTCTTGTATAGCCATCCTTAGTAAAGGGATTTGACTTTCAAGTGGCAAAACAGCTTCCACGCCATATACGAGAGAATAAGGCGTAACTTGGATAGGAGTTCTATATGTTGTCCTAGTCTCTTTTTGTTCGGCTGATCACCTTCTTCAGAAGGTTGCACAACGTTTTTTTTGAATGCTTATGCAAGACCATTGGCCAGAGCATGATACATGGAAGACTTATGCTACTTGAATTTGTATTTCTCGTAAAGCTCATCCATAAGTCAGTTGGAGAACTATTTTCCGTTGTCAGTGATGATGTAGCAAGGCACACTGTATCGACGGATATACCCTGTGATGAAGTGGACGACAATTTCTTTCTTGACTTCTCTTAGGGGTACGACTTCAGCCCCACTTGGAAAAGTTATGACTAGGATGTAGGTTTTTCCTGCAAATGACTTTGGTGTGATTGGTCCTACGACATTCAATCCCCATGCATTAAATGGCCATAAAGTAATTGTAGGGTGTAGTGGCTCAAGTGGTTGATTTATGAAGTTGGCGTGGAATTGGTAGGCTTGGCACCTTTTGGCGTGTTCCAAGCGGTCATTCACCATGCTTGGCTAGTAGTAACCTATTCTCTTGAGCTGGTCCAAACTGATTCAGTCCGTATACGCCTGAGTGTGCTTCTTCCATAGCTTGATTGGTTTCTTCCTCACCTAGGGATCTCAGAAGTACTCCTTCAAAAGAGTGTCGGTAAAGTGTTCCTTTGTAGTAGAGGAAGTGAGGTGCTCGTCAACGTATTTCAGAGTGGTGTCTAGGATCATCTGGAAGTTTTCCATGCTCTAAGTAGTCGATCAGTGGCTATCTCCACTCTTCAGTGTCAACTTGAAGTACTGATATAATGTTTGTATCATCCAGTAGCATTTTAGTGACGAGCGGGATCACCTATCTTTGGCAAACTGGCATGTTCGTAACTTCGTCTTCTCCTAGTGCCATACTTGAGGCTAGGTTAGTGAGAGGGTCCGCCATTTGATTTTCTTTTCTTGGCATATGTTATAGCATCACGACCTCGAACTTTTATAGCAGTTAAGTTGCTAGTTGAAAGTATGGGACGAGATCATCTTTCCTTACTTCATATTTAGTCAAGAGTTGTTTGATTATGAGCTTGGAGTCGCCATACACTTCTAGCATTGTGATTTCTATATCAATCGCTATTTGGAATTCAATGATTAGTGCTTAGTACTCAAAGACGTTGTTGGAGCATAGCTCGCTTAGTCGAAATGAACAGGGTAGTACTTGTCTTTATGTCTACATGAATACTAGTCCTGCCCCCACTCCGTCCATTCATGTGGATCTGTCGAAGAACATTGTCCATGTCGTGAAGATGTCGATGTAGAACACCTCATCATCAGGCATGTCATCTGAGATTTTCCAATTGGCTAGAATTGGATGGTCGACAAGGAAATTTGGTAGGGCTTGTCCCTTGATGACTTTAGCTAAGACGTTGTTGATCTTATATTGATTGAAAAGCAATACCCATTTAGCTAGTTGCCCTATCAGAACGGGTTTGGACATAACGTACTTGACTAGGTCGACTTTAGCAACCAAGTGGATGGTGTAAGCATGCATGTAGTATCTTAGCCTTTGGACGGCAAAGACTAGGGCAAGGCACATCTTCTCAATTGGTGAGCAGTTAAGCTCAGCACCAGTAAGAGTTCTACTTAGGTAGTATAGTACTCTTCCTTTTGGTTTTCATTTTCTTGTGCCAAGAGTGCTTCAATGGAACCCTCTTATGTGGCAATGTATAAGATGAGCAACTTTCTAGGCATGGGAGCTCCTAAGACATGTGGGCTTGCAAGGTACCTTTTGATGCTCACAAATTGTGACAGCCTCATCCTATATCAACAGAGCGTCCTTTTTCATGAGTCAATTGAAGGGTTGATAGCGTCCATCGAGGTTGGAGATGAAGTGCCTAATGAAGGCTAGCCGTCCTTGTAGACTTTTCAACTCGTGTAGATTCCTTGGCTCGGGCATGCTTTGAATGGCCTTATTCTTTGATTGGTCCACTTCAATCCCACAGTGCTTGACAATGAAGCCAAGGAACTTCCCAGAGGTGACGTCAAATGCACATTTCAATGGGTTCATCTTGAGGTTGTAGCGCCATATTTTATCGAACACCATTCATAAATCCTTCAAGTGATCGGATCTCTTCTTAGTCTTGACAACTACGTCATCCACATAACATTCTACGTTTTTATGTAGCATGTTGTTGAAGATCTTCTGCATTGCACGTTGATATGTATCTCTAGCATGCTTCAAGCCAAAAGGCATAACTTTGTAGCAGCAGATAACTTTTGGAGTGCGGAAGTCTGTTAATTCCTCATATTCGGGAGCCATGCAAATTTGATTGTATCCAGAGGAGCCATCTATGAATGATAGTGCCTCATGGCCAGTGGTTACGTCCACCATGATTTTGATGATTTGCAAGGGAAAGTCATCCTTCAAGCAAGCAACGTTGAGGTTGCAGAAATCTACGCAAACATGTATTTGTCTAGATTTCTTAAAGACAATGACAATGTTGGAGATCTATTTAGGGTATTGCAACTCTCGAATGAAGTTTGTTTCAATTAGTTTGTCAATCTCGGCCTCAATATGTGGGATGAGCTCAGATCGATAGTGTCTTTGAGTTTTCTTCATCGGTCGTGTTCCAAGCTTAACTACATGACAATGCATGGCGATGGTAGGGTCAAGGCCATGCATTTCTTTATAGGTCCAAGCAAAGGCGTCTTTGTACTCCATTAGCAGTTGGTAGTACACCTCGATCTTGTCTGCACTTAATAATGCACTTACGAAGATAGGCTTCAGTTCCTTGCTTATGCCTAAGTTGAGCTCATTGAGATCATTAACCGTGGCTTGACCCCTATCCTCGAGCTATGGTGGCGCAGTAGTGATGTCTTCCTCAGGAGTTTCGTCTTCTTTGTTTTCTTGGATTGTGATGTGGAAGACGTTTTGGACCTCAACTTCAGTGTCGTCCTCTTGGGCTTGTTGGCATGAAGATTGGCCTGTGTGGATGATGGTGTGCCTCTTTACCTTCAGTTTCCCTTCTGTGTCAACTTCCAAGGTTGTTTGGCACTTTATCCTTGTAAGAATCGAGCTTCAAACGTCGTCCTTTGCTTCTAGACCATCGAGCCTTTCTTCTTTTAACTTGTAGAATAACTAGTCAATCAAGATGTTGTCTCTTTATTTTGTGTGCCTTCTTACGAATTTCATATTTCTTTGTTTAATAAAGTATTGTATTCAGTTAATGCATTGTGTATTATGATATTCAACTTGGTATCAAAGCAGGTTTAATTATTCGAAATTTAATCTGTTTGTGTCATTAATTGATGATTGCTCGATTACCCACTTGAATTGCTCACTCGCTCAGTTGAATTACTCAGTTAAATCAATCACTCGCTTGAATTGAATCGCGTATACAAAGCAGATATGTATTGATGAATTTGTAAGGTTACAATCTCCGTTTACAATTTTCCTCTGATCCAGTCTTCAAATTTAATGAAGATGTGTAGGTTGTTGATCCAAGGGTTGCGATGAATTGATCTCAGACGAACGATTGAACAATTGTTTTAAGTTTCAAGCTTGAAACAGCACTTGAATGGTCTTTACGTCAAAGTTACGGCAAAGGTAGTGTTGATGTAGGATTTCGTTGATTCAAGGGTCTTGGTGACTTGATCTTGAATGGAATGTTGTTACAAGTTTTGAGCTTGCAACAAAGTCTTCAAGGAATCAGCACAAGTGCTTGTTGATTCTTCAAGGGAATGCTTCGACTTTGGTCGAAAAAAAGCTTCGGCTTTGGTTTTACGTTCTTCGAATAGAGCTTTGGCAGCATATTAGTCTTCAAAGATTTGGCAGAGGTTCTCCTTTTGTGAGAATTTCGGCCCTTCAATGTAAAAATTGTCGACCCCTTATGCTTGTTTAAGGACCTTATATTTATAGATTTCCAAAGCCATGCCTTTGGATGGATTTGGCCTTGATTTGTGTCTTGATTCATCCATAGGAGAATTTAGGCATGTTTTGTGTCTTAATTTTAGCCACTTTCCCTTGCTTGGCCGAAATCTATAAGGCTTGTTGCCTATTTTGTGAGCAATCTTCAATTCTTGCTTGTTTTATGAAGATGCTTTAGCTTTCTTTCGGGTTTAGGGAGCAATTTGGGCCTATTGCCGATTTTAAGGAGATTTCTTCCCCTTTGCCGCATTTTAAGGATACTTTTGAGCTTCCTTTGCTTGATTTGTGCCACGTGTCCTTGATGACTTGTCTATTTGGGATTAATCATATGCCACGTGGAGCTTTGTGATGCATCATTTGCATGCAACAAAATTTACATGTCTACAACCGGAGCTTGCCTTTTCGTGTCCATCTAACGGAGGTTGCTTTGTCATGTCTACCTAACAAAGCTTGCATCCACATCTGCTTGTTGGCAAACTCTTGTCGTGTACCACCATGAGTTTGATGAGGGTGTTAGAAGATTAGTTTACTATTATTATTGTTTTAGTTTTCTTATGGGCCTAGCATTAGGCTTTGTTGCCTATTAAGTATTAGGCCTTGCTTTAGTTTCCACTATATATAGATGTTTGTAGACATCGAAATTTCAGTAAAACAAATGTTCACCAATGCATTAAAGTTTTGACGTGTCAAGGCATACATGGCATACGCCACGTGTTGTACAAATTGTACACATGGCGTGTGACTCAACAAAATAGGAAGAAATACCCTTGAAGGATTAAACAAGTTTTTCTTCTCATTTTGGGCAATGACAAGGCAAGTACATTTCAATCCATTGAGGATCAAAACAAGTTTTTCTTCTCATGTTGGGCAATGACAAGGCAAGCACACTTCAATCCATTACGGATCAAAGCAAGTTTTTCTCATTTGGGCAATGACAAAGCATACACATTTCAAGTTTAAAATGGTGTTAAGTGGGAAATTAGGCCATAAGTTAGACCACTTCAAGTTTAAAATGGTATTAAGTGGGAAATTAGGCCATAAGTTACACCACTTCAATTTCCATATTGCATTAAGTGGGAAATTAGGCCATAAGTTAGACCACTTCAAGTTTAAAATGGTATTAAGTGGGAAATTAGGACATAAGTTACACCACTTCAATTTCAATATTGCATTAAGTGGGAAAATTAGGCAATGGTGCTTGGAAAGGAAAAAAATATTTTGTGGTGGTGATTCATTCTCAAAGCCTATAAATAGGCTTCTCCATCAAGGTATCAAGCATCAAGGAATTCACAAATACATTTCTCTACTCCAAAATTAGAAGAGAATTCCCCAAATCCTTGAAGCTTTGAAACTTCAAAGCTTCCAACCATCCAAATTCCCAAGAATTCCGAAGGATCAAGAAAGCTCTCTTCGTTCTTCGTTAAATCCTCTTTCAAGATCAAGCCCCGACGGCCCTTGAAGAAAGTGTTCATCCGTTCATCCTAAGCATAAGCCCCCAACGGCCCTTTGGATCAACAACCTTAACAAATCCACACATCCAATCGTTCTTCAAGATTAAGCCCCGAAGCCCTTGAAGATCCGCTCATCCATCAACCTTCAAGATCAAGCCCAAAAGCCCTTGAAGAAATCCACACAACCATTATTCAAGATCAAGCCCCGACGGCCCTTGAAGAAAGTGTTCATCGTTCATCCTAAGATCAAGCCCCAACGGCCCCTTGGATCAACAGCATAAACAAATCCACACATCCAATCGTTCTTCAAGACTAAGCCCGAAAGCCCTTGAAGATCTGCTCATCCATCAACCTTCAAGATCAAGCCCAAAAGCCCTTGAAGAAATCCATACACCCATTCTTCAAGATCAAGCCCAACGCCCCTTGAAGATCCGTTCATCAACTGTTCATCCTTAGATCAAGCCCCGACGACCCTTTGGATCAACAACTCATCCACAAACCTACACCCTACGAAGATAGAATCAGAGGACCAAATTTGAGAGAGATCGTAACCCCAAAATCATAAACACAAAAATATTATTTTGTACACGTTATTCTGATTTCTTGTTTCAAGGAATCTTTCGTGTTCACAAATTTGGCACGCCCGGTGGGACATCTCTACCTCTCATCTCTATCCTCAAATCATTGAAAAACGCAAATGGCATCAAGAAAAGATCAAGCTGTTCCTGCAATCAAAGCAAAGAACAAGAACATCATCGCCGCAAGTGGTGATATTTCGAGCACCATAACCCGAAGTAAGGCAAGAGCTCTTTTTGCCGTGGCTTCCGCCCCTGCATTAACTCTGTCAAAGGAACAAGAGCACCTGAGGCACGAGCCTGTGATCACCCTAGCCTCGCTAAGGGCATCAAGAGGGGAAAGCCTGAGGAAATACTCAGAGTCCCTACTCTCCGACGCTGATTCGAGCGGCAGTACAACCATGCAAGTCATGACCACTGAAGTAACTTCAATCGAGGAGCAGCTAGCTCAGATGAATGAAGCAATCGCAAAGCTCACACGGACTGTAGAGGAGAAAAACTTGCAAACCGCCGGACTCATCAACCGTCTGGAGGCACAACATGGCCTCAAAATGAAACCAAGCTCTCTTCCAACTAAGAAGACCGAAGAAGGCTTTAACCCAAATGCCTACGAACTCATGTCAAAGGCTAGGCATGACTTTGCTTCCTCTTCAAATCTTGGAAAGAAGGTTTCAAACACCGTCAATGACAAAGATCGTGACCTCACCGAGACTCAAAAGAAGTTGAAGGAGCATGATTACGGAGTTGACAACAACAAAGCTGGACTTGGCTTCACACCAAATACACCCGTGAAGATTTCAAGCAAAGTGAAGAAAGCTAGCGCTCAACACATTAGCGTGAGCATTGAACAAGACCAAAAAGAGCCTAAACCCGCCCCTCGGACGTCGGTCTTCGATAGGATGAGCCATTCAAGCTCCAGAATTTCAGTGCTTAATCGCATTGGTAGTCAAGGCCGAACCTCTGTCTTCAAGAGGCTTAACGCGCCAACATCCCAAAGCTCTGTTTTTGAAAGGTTGTTAAAGCCTAAGAAACAAAGCAACACAGCTATCTCTCCTCTGCGACGATCAGCTTCGGAAAGATCTGAAGATAATGAGAAGCCTTTTGGAAAGAGGAAGACAACACCAAAGGAAGAAAAGTTCGATGGGTTAGCAGAAAAAGGCGACATTCGAAGCTTGATTCCTTCAAGGATGAAGCGCCAAGCAATCCTAGAGGTCGACACAAAAGGACCACTGAAAGTAAGGAGGCGCATCATCGTCCACACTGGCAAATCTTCATGCCAACAAACCCAAAAGGACGGCACTGAAGATGAAATCCCTAAGAAAGATGTCACTTCTGGCTCTTTCGACTCAAAGTCTTCACCTCGACTGTTGGGGGCATGCTCCAAGTCAAGTGAAATTGAAGGATGGACTCATGTCACTCTGAAGAAACTGCACGAGAAACATATGTCTTCTCCACAAGTGCACCAATCAGAAAGGAGGGAAAGCAGCTTTCGCCAACCTCCAAAGCAATGTGAAAATGTTGAAGATAAGAAAATTTCAACACAAAGATCGTTCATGCGCGATCTCTTCTTCATCGAAGACTTATTCAATTTCTCGATCAAGGCTCCTTGCTATGAAGATTGTGAGGAATGCCTTTCGAAGATCACTTCAAAGAAATTGGACAAGCAGCAACCATCTTGTCCACAAGCTCCTTGTCTGCACGAGTTGAAACTGCAAACGACATCACAAGCTCCTCGTTCGCACGAGCCTAAAAGGTAACAACAAACGATCCTTGCCTGCACGAGCTGAAACTGCAAACGGCACCAAACGCTTCTTGCCTGCATGAGCTGAAACTGCAAACGGCACCAAAACGAGCTGAAACTGCAAATGGCACCAAAACGCTCCTTGCCTGCACGAGCTGAAACTGCAAACGGCACTAAAACGCTCCTTGCCTGCACGAGCTGAAACTGCAAACGGCACTAAACGCTTCTTGCCTGCATGAGCTGAAACTGCAAACAGCACCAAACACTACTTGCCTGACGAGGAGGTGTTCTACATCGACATCTTCCCAACATGGACGATGTTCTTCGACGGATCCGCACGAGCAGACGGAGCAGGGGCAGGAGTAGTATTCATGTCGCCACAAAGGCAAATACTACCTTACTCCTTCCAACTGAATGAGCTATGCTCCAACAATGTTGCTGAGTACCAAGCATTGATCATTCGGCTCCAAATGGCGGTCAATATGGAAATCACAGCTCTTGAGGTATATGGCGATTCCAAGCTCATAATCAATCAACTCTTAACTGAATATGAGGTGAGGAAAGATGATCTCGTCCCATACTTCCGGCTAGCGACCCAACTGCTACAAAAGTTCGAAGCTGTGACACTAGAACATGTGCCAAGAAAGGAAAATCAAATGGCAGACGCTCTCGCCAATCTAGCCTCGAGTATGACACTAAGAAAAGATGAAGTTGCAGACGTGCCAGTTTGCCAAAGATGGGTGATTCCGCTCGTTAATGAAATGTCACTAGATGATACAAATGTCATCTCAGTACTTCCAGTCGATGCTGAAGAGTGGAGACAGCCGCTGATCGACTACTTAGAGCACGGAAAGCTTCCAGATGATCTCAGACACCGTTCCGAAATACGTCGACGAGCACCTCGCTTCCTTTACTACAAAGGAACACTCTATCGACGCTCTCTTGAAGGAGTGCTCCTGAGATGCCTAGGTGAGGAAGAAGTTAATCTAGCCATGGAAGAAGCACATTCAGGTGTGTGTGGGGCACATCAGTCTGGACCAAAGCTACATTTCCGGCTTAAAAGAATGGGTTACTACTGGCCGAGCATGGTGAAGGACTGCCTGGAACACGCCAAAAGGTGCCAAGCCTGCCAATTCCACGCCAACTTCATACATCAACCACCTGAACCATTACACCATACAGTTACTTCATGGCCGTTCGACGCATGGGGATTGGACGTTGTAGGACCAATTACGCCAAGGTCATCTGCAGGGGAAGCTTACATCCTAGCTGCAACAGATTACTTCTCCAAGTGGGCTGAAGCCATCCCTTTAAGGGAAGTAAAAAAGGAAAATGTTGTTCGTTTCATCAAGGAGCATATCATCCACCGATATGGGGTGCCTCGCTACATTATCACTGACAACGGAAAGCAGTTCTCCAACCGACTCGTGGACGAGCTTTGCGACAAATACAAGTTCAAGCAGCACAAGTCTTCCATGTATCATGCTCCGGCCAACGGCCTCGCGGAAGCATTCAACAAGACGCTGTGCAACCTCCTGAAAAAGGTAATCGGCTGAACAAAGAGAGATTGGCATGAAAGAATAAGTGAAGCACTTTGGGCATATAGGACTACACATAGGACTCCTACCCAAGCTACACCTTATTCTCTCGTATATGGTGTAGAAGCTGTTCTACCGCTCGAAAGTCAAATTCCCTCACTAAGGATGGCTATACAAGAAGGCTTGACTGATGAAGAAAATGCAAAGTTGCGCCTTCAAGAGTTGGAAGCGCTGGATGAGAGAAGGCTCGAAGCTTAACAACACTTGAAATGCTACCAAGCACGGTTATCCAAGGCATTCAACAAGAAAGTCCGCCCAAGGTCTTTCCAAGCCGGAGATCTCGTGCTGGCATTGCGTAGGCCTATCATTACAACTCATAAGACAAAAAGCAAGTTCACATCAAAGTGGGATGGACCCTACGTAATACAAGAGATCTACACCAATGGCGCCTACTTAATCATGGCAGAAGACGGGTTGAAGATCGGCCCCATCAACGGCAGATTTTTGAAGCGCTACTACCCCTAAAGCAAACGCACCAAACGCTCCTGGCCTGCAAGAGCATAAACTGTGTACGGCAAAATCATCATCAAAACCATCACTCATTTGAACTACGTTATGACTTGATCCCTTCTTTGGAAGAGTACGTAGGCAACTTGAAACTTCAAAACTTCAAGTACAGTCACATCAAAATAAATAAATAAATGTTTCATTAAAGAAAGTCAATTTTATTACATCATCAAAAAAAAAAAAAAAAAAAAAAAGATGGAGCTTTCACAAAGGTTGTTCACGTGAAGCCCCACTACGTGGCAAAACTCTAGAAGCGGAAGGCATCGGAGCGGGAGGCATTGAAGATAGAGCATTCGAGGCGTCAATACTGGGTGGAACGCTAGATGACCCAGGAAAAAGGTGCCTCTGGAGATAAATCGCAAGCCTTTGACGGTCACTTTGAATTCGACCTTCAGATTCTTGCAGTTCATCAAACTTCCTCTTCATGCCCGTCGAATAGTTATTTGCAAGCACATGCAAACTTCTATTCTCGTACTTAAGCTGTTTGATCTCTTGCTTAAGATTTTCCACCTCTGCCATCAATGATTCCACTTGACGGGATCGAGCAAGCAGGCGTTGGCCCATGTTGGACACAGAGCCCGCACACTGAACACTGAGAGCGAGGGACTCTTGAACGGCCAGCTCATCGGACCGTCCTGAAAGTAGCCTACTATCTTTGGGAGTAAGGAGGTTCCTAGCTACTATCGTAGCTGTTGTTGCATCCGTCATCACGGAGTCTTCACCTGTAAGAGGGCCATTAGAAGATAAAAAAGACGGGCACCATACCTTACCCTGACGCGGCGCACTGTTGAGACTCAAATCTAAGCAAATGTTAGATGGGTTGGCCATTTTTCAAAGGTGTTAAAAGAGAAGGGTCGGATGGAGAAAAATCTCAAGGGGCTGTTAAAACAAAATACACCGGAGATGATTTTCAGGAATGAGCAACCTTCAAGATGTGGATGTTGGAGGTAATCGATACCTCTATAAAGAGGAGAGGCGACACGACCACCGATTCAAAAATGGAAGAGACACCACTCTTCAAAATCTCAAAAGCCAGATAAAAGGCGTAAGTTAGGTGACGCTTTCTCAGCTTTTCAGAAAACGCGTTCAACTTTGTCAAAAGATCTCTGACAAAGCCGCATCCGCACTACTGTTTGCCATTCAGAAATGAAAAAGGCGCTTGCTCAAAAATCGAAGAAGCATTTGTTCAGAAATTGAAGAAACGCTTGCTAAAAAATCGAAGAAGCGTTTGTTCAGAAATCAAAGAGGTAACACCCTCCGAACCTCAAAAGCTGGGCCACTTATTCAAGGATCGAAGAGTCATCACTCTCTGAATTTCAAAAGCTGGGCTCTTCCAGATTTGTCATCACCCTTCATATGCAACCCCAGCTTTGCAGAAATCACGGGCAACTTTGTCAAAGATTTCTGACAAAGTTGAGAACGCGTGAATCTTACTGTTCAATTACCCAACAGTTGTCGACAATGGTAAAGGAACAGTACCACCACTTGCTATTGGGAAATCCCTATATATGTCAACCTTCATCTTTTACGGCAAGGTAGACCTGCAAAAAAAAAAAATGCCCAACTCTTCCTCACCTCTGAGGGCGCACTCCCAGCAAAGCCTCTCGAAATACTCAATTTTTTCTTCTTCCCCAAAGAAGATACCAGATGCCTGGAGTACAGATGAGGCAGGAGGAAACGGTAAATCGAAGCATGTGGAGACAAGCACAACAAATATATGTGCTGATTCATTCGCTGCTTCTTCAAAAGCAAAAGTATCTCATATCATCAAGGGCGAAAGCAAAGGTATCTCATATCATGCTTTTTCCCTGTCTTTTCCTTTGCCCTTGTTCTCACCTGCCAAGACAAGGACAGAGAAAGCAATATGTCGGAACCTCCACTCAAACTTGCGCTGCCACCAAGAAGTGAGGGTCCATTCAAATGCAAGGTTTGCATTCAACTCCTGCATCAGAGGACAAATACTACAAGAGAATATGCTAAACCTGCATAAGGAAATACCACTTCTGTAAATGGAGCAAGTAAGGCAAGTGAAAATGATACATCGAAGCATATGGAGACAAGCACAAC
Organism: Pyrus x bretschneideri; assembly: GCF_019419815.1. NCBI lineage: Eukaryota > Viridiplantae > Streptophyta > Magnoliopsida > Rosales > Rosaceae > Pyrus > Pyrus x bretschneideri. The sequence continues at coordinate 2,691,076 of NW_025999657.1, forward strand.
AAATATATGTGTTGATTCATTCGCTGCTTCTTCGAAAGCAAAGGTATCTCATATCATGCTTTTTCCCTGTCTTTTCCTTTGTCCTTGTTATTACTCGCATGGCAAAGTGAAAGAGAGCAATCAGCCGGCACTTGGAGTCAGTCTTCCGATCTGGAACCGACTACCTGGAATCTATTCCCTGGTTGCTTACCTAGCGTTGCTCTCGAGTAGTCATCTTCAACGATTGATACACTTCCAGAGAATGGACCACATCTGCTTGGAGAACAGCTAAGACGAGTGACAATGAAACATCAATCTTGTGGATAGTCAGCAAACGCAACAACTGCATATGCTGAGTTATCCTCTAACCCTCTTCAATACGAATTGGAAAGATTGAACAAAGAAACAAGTCATCACCTCCACCTCGTGCTTGCCTGCCATGTGTCTGAATCCTGAAACCGCTCATGGTCCTATTTTCACTCAAGATCAAGCCTCGATGGCCCTTGAAGAAATCACAAGCTCGATTCAAAATCAAGTGTTCTCCACCCTTGAATCAAATTCAACTCCAGATAAAAGGAGTAAGTTCAGACCTTCGGGGGAGACCAAAAGAATCCTCCAGCCCAGTTCAAGACTAAGCCTGTGGAAAATCAACGATTGGAGGAAACCAGAAAATCTTCCAGTCGAACTCAAGATCAAGCCTCAATGGCCCTTGAAGAAATCTCCAGCCCAGTTCAAGACTAAGCTTGTGGAAAATCAACGATTGGAGGAAACCAGAAAATCTTCCAGTCGAACTCAAGATCAAGCCTCAATGGCCCTTGAAGAAATTTCCAGCCCAGTTCAAGAGTAGCACAAAAGAAAATCAACGATTGGAGGAAACCAGAAAATCTTCCAGTCGAACTCAAGATCAAGCCTCGATGACCCTTGAAGAAATTTCCAGCCCAGTTCAAGACTAAGCCTGTGGAAAATCAACGATTGGAGGAAACCAGAAAATCTTCCAGTCGAACTCAAGATCAAGCCTCAATTGGAGGAAACCAGAAAATCTTCCAGTCGAACTCAATATCAAGCCTCAATGGCCCTTGAAGAAATCTCCAGCCCAGTTCAAGACTAAGCTTGTGGAAAATCAACGATTGAAGGAAACCAGAAAATCTTCCAGTCGAACTCAAGATCAAGCCTCGATGGCCCTTGAAGAAATCACAAGCCCGATTCAAAATCAAGTGTTCTCCACCCTTGAATCAAATTCAACTCCAGATAAAAGGAGTAAGTTCAGACCTTCGGGGGAGACCAAAAGAATCCTCCAGCCCAGTTCAAGACTAAGCCTGTGGAAAATCAACGATTGGAGGAAACCAGAATATCTTCCAGTCGAACTCAAGATCAAGCCTCAGTGGCCCTTGAAGAAATCTCCAGCCCAGTTCAAGACTAAGCTTATGGAAAATCAACGATTGGAGGAAACCAGAAAATCTTCCAGTCGAACTCAAGATCAAGCCTCAATGGCCCTTGAAGAAATTTCCAGCCCAGTTCAAGAGTAGCACAAAAGAAAATCAACGATTGGAGGAAACCAGAAAATCTTCCAGTCGAACTCAAGATCAAGCCTCGATGGCCCTTGAAGAAATTTCCAGCCCAGTTCAAGACTAAGCCTGTGGAAAATCAACGATTGGAGGAAACCAGAAAATCTTCCAGTCGAACTCAAGATCAAGCCTCAATTGGAGGAAACCAGAAAATCTTCCAGTCGAACTCAATATCAAGCCTTAATGGCCCTTGAAGAAATCTCCAGCCCAGTTCAAGACTAAGCTTGTGGAAAATCAACGATTGAAGGAAACCAGAAAATCTTCCAGTCGAACTCAAGATCAAGCCTCGATGGCCCTTGAAGAAATCACAAGCCCGATTCAAAATCAAGTGTTCTCCACCCTTGAATCAAATTCAACTCCAGATAAAAGGAGTAAGTTCAGACCTTCGGGGGAGACCAAAAGAATCCTCCAGCCCAGTTCAAGACTAAGCCTGTGGAAAATCAACGATTGGAGGAAACCAGAAAATCTTCCAGTCGAACTCAAGATCAAGCCTCAATGGCCCTTGAAGAAATTTCCAGCCCAATTCAAGATCAAGCCTCGACGGCCCTTGGGTTGACATCTACATTAAGGGACTTCAAAACGCATCTTCTACACGTGACAAGCACATGTCTACGACGCGCCTTAAAGTGGGGGCATTTGTAGACATCGAAATTTCAGTAAAACAAATGTTCACCAATGCATTAAAGTTTTGACGTGTCAAGCATACAGGCATACGCCACGTGTTGTACAAATTGTACACATGGCGTGTGACTCAACAAAATAGGAAGAAATACCCTTGAAGGATTAAACAAGTTTTTCTTCTCATTTTGGGCAATGACAAGGCAAGTACATTTCAATCCATTGAGGATCAAAACAAGTTTTTCTTCTCATGTTGGGCAATGACAAGGCAAGCATACTTCAATCCATTACGGATCAAAGCAAGTTTTTCTCATTTGGGCAATGACAAAGCATACACATTTCAAGTTTAAAATGGTGTTAAGTGGGAAATTAGGCCATAAGTTAGACCACTTCAAGTTTAAAATGGTATTAAGTGGGAAATTAGGCCATAAGTTACACCACTTCAATTTCAATATTGCATTAAGTGGGAAATTAGGCCTTAAGTTAGACCACTTCAAGTTTAAAATGGTATTAAGTGGGAAATTAGGACATAAGTTACACCACTTCAATTTCAATATTGCATTAAGTGGGAAAATTAGGCAATGGTGCTTGGAAAGGAAAAAAATATTTTGTGGTGGTGATTCATTCTCAAAGCCTATAAATAGGCTTCTCCATCAAGGTATCAAGCATCAAGGAATTCACAAATACATTTCTCTACTCCAAAATTAGAAGAGAATTCCCCAAATCCTTGAAGCTTTGAAACTTCAAAGCTTCCAACCATCCAAATTCCCAAGAATTCCGAAGGATCAAGAAAGCTCTCTTCGTTCTTCGTTAAATCCTCTTTCAAGATCAAGCCCCGACGGCTCTTGAAGAAAGTGTTCATCCGTTCATCCTAAGCATAAGCCCCCAACGACCCTTTGGATCAACAACCTCAACAAATCCACACATCCAATCGTTTTTCAAGATTAAGCCCCAAAGCCCTTGAAGATCCGCTCATCCATCAACCTTCAAGATCAAGCCCAAAAGCCCTTGAAGAAATCCACACAACCATTATTCAAGATCAAGCCCCGACGGCCCTTGAAGAAAGTGTTCATCGTTCATCCTAAGATCAAGCCCCAACGGCCCCTTGGATCAACAACACAAACAAATCCACACATCCAATCGCTCTTCAAGACTAAGCCCAAAAACCCTTGAAGATCTACTCATCCATCAACCTTCAAGATCAAGCCCAAAAGCCCTTGAAGAAATCCATACACCCATTCTTCAAGATCAAGCCCAACGCCCCTTGAAGATCCGTTCATCAACTGTTCATCCTTAGATCAAGCCCCGACGGCCCTTTGGATCAACAACTCATCCACAAACCTACACCCTACGAAGATAGAATCAGAGGACCAAATTTGAGAGAGATCGTAACCCCAAAATCATAAACACAAAAATATTATTTTGTACACGTTATTCTGATTTCTTGTTTCAAGGAATCTTTCGTGTTCACAATGTTTTGTAACTTGTAGAATAACAAGTTTTGCTAAAGATGTTATCTCTTCGGTTTGCGTACCCTTTTTGGCAATTTCCCATTTTTTGTTTAATAAAGTATTGTATTTAGTTAGTTCATTGCGTATTTTGATATTCAACTAAAAAGAGTGTGAAAATCACTTCCCTTTATATAAAAGGAAGGAGAAAAAGTACAAAACTTTTTTGCTTTTATTTTTGGAATAAACAATTCAGTTTTTATAAAACAATATTACATATCAGTGTTGGATAGAGTCAAGCAATAATTTGATATCAAACTCGTTATTTATAGATGTTGATCTTTAAATTCTTCAACATATAAGTTGAGGTATTGTCTATTTCTTCTTTCCCCCAATAAAAAAATTACTAGGACTAATAAGTTTTAAATTGTTGCTTCAAGTCCTAAATGTAGGGATTGACTACAATACTTACATATAGTAATACACCATTGGCCTCTACACTTGTGCAGTAGTTTTTGTAGGCTTTTGTCACCAAGTTCAACTATCACAATCAAAGTCCTTGCACTAGGGATTTGATTCTATTGAACGTACTAAGTGTTTCTCTCCCAAATATTAGAGTTATATGAAAACTGAGTCGTGAGAAAGTTGATTTTCTAAATGGAACGAGATGGTAAATTTATAGACTTCTTCACACCTTTTGGACGAGAATGAACAACTACCTTTTATAGTTGTGTCGTTTGATTGATAACTAATCATTTCAGTTGCAACGTTTGTTTTTAATTCAAAACTCATAGTTATCTGAATACACACACACACACACACACACACATATATATAAGGATTGGATTAATTTTAGGCCCAAGCCCTTATCTTAATTGCTCTAAATGATTGGATTAATTTAGGCCCAAGCCCTTATCTTAATTGCTCTAATTAGGGGTTGCATCCTAGTACATATCAAACTCTTTTAATATATACTTAATTCATTATGCTAAGTCTAATGGTGTAAGACTTATAATTTGAATCTACAAAAACCAATCCATCAATGCGAATTAAAACAAACTCATGGTTTTTTCCATTCAAAACTCCAACAATACCCCACATTTTGAATTAAAAAAATTAATGCAGTTTTGTCTAAAAATATATATATAATAATAGGAGAGAGAGTTCATCGAAATGATATGCATTAGGATAGGTGTCTTTTGGACTTGAACCTTCCTTAGTGAGAGCTTACCAATCTTACATAGTGACGCAGTGAATATTACATCTTGAATTGTTCACCATTTTTAGTAATCTAAAACAATAAGCTTCACACACATCAATTCTTAACACTTGTTAAGTTCTTACGGTTGTGTTCAATTTGATCCTGAACAAATCTCAAATTCATGGGAACTTTAGAGAAATTAAGCCATCTCATTCTCATAAATGCGACCCCACATTTACTCCCATATAGGTAATACTAATTAAGAGTCATTTTCCTATACTCCTCTTGTAAATAAGATATTAGTATTATTAAATATGAATATCCTAACACTCCAGCAAACAATACACAAAATTACCTTAGGAATGAAGTAAGGTGTATTCGTCAGCTTGAATTATATCCAACTAGTTTGCCTATTGAACCTAGTCCAAGGGATTTCCAATTATTTAGGTTAGGTTTCCATCAAACTAATTCATTCAATTGGCTTTAGCCCCATTCCCCTTGATGAATATTTTACTTGCTCTCTTGGCACACCTTTGGTAAACGGATCTGCTATATTTTCCTTCAATTTAACAAAATCAATGGAAATGATTCCATCAGAGAGAAATTTCTTAAAGCTATTGTGCCTGCGTCTTACATGTCATGACTTTTCATTATACACTTTATTCTTTGCTTTTGCAATGGCAGCCATGCAGTCACAATAAAGGCATATAGCCATCATAGGTTTAGGTCATATGAGTATATCCTCTAAAAAAATTTGAACCCATTCTGCTTCTTGCAGCTATCTCTAAGGCAATGAATTCAGATTCCATGGTGGAACACACAATTAATGTTTGTTTAGAGGATTTCTAGGATACTGCTCCTCCTCCCATTGTGAAGACATATCCTCCAGTTGATTTGGATTCTATATTAGTGGAAATCAATTTCCATCAGTATAGCCTTCTAAACATGTATGATTGAGTGTATGTCCCGTGAGAAGGTCACTAGTTTGCATGTGGTGTTTTAAAAAAACTTGAAATTACATTAGCATGGCTATTACACACACTACACTTCAAGGATGATTAAAAGGTTACTGCTAACATTTTAACAAGGAAGATGAGCTTGGATTAGCTTGTTTGGTGCTAGCTAAGATACTTGATGATTTGTTCTCTTGAATGAAATTCTATGAGGGTCACATAAGGGGAAGCTAATGTTTTTCATGTTACTACTTTTTCATGTTTTCTTTGTTTTGCTCGAGGACTAGCAAAACCTAAGTATGGGGGTTTTGATAAGCTCATATTTATATATATTTTACATCAAATTCACTTGTCTTTTCTTAGTTAGTTCCTTATATTTTTTTAGCTATTTACTTTGTTTTTGTGTTTTGTAGGATTTGTAAAGCAAAGAAATTGTAAAGCAAAGAAAAGAAAAATAGCACAAGTGGCATTTTAAGTAACAAATTCGTCAAAACTGCATGTGCAGATCAGCAAGTTGTGAACAGCTCAAAATGAATTAGAGAATGAGCCTTACATATTTGGAAATCTACGGATGTCTATTTTCTGGAGCATTTCGCGAATTGTTAATATCATTTTTCTAGAAGAAGTTATGGCCATTTTAACACTGAAAGGTTCACAAGGGGATGAGCAATTTGTAACTGCAATGAAATCAATAAACCCAATAAATCTAGCAGCCAAAACTAATGCAGCCAAGAACAAGCCAGCTGACACCTATTCAAATATCAGAGGAAATGGAATTAAAGATGAGGATTAAGAGGGAGTAATTGGCATAAAGGCTACCTAAAGAGTTACAATTGTTTTACTATTTTCTCTTACTTATTGTCATCACTAAATGGCTACTAGTGGGTGAGTTAAGGAGAAGAAAATGGGGCAGCAAGTTAAAAAAATTTAAAAAAAAATGGCTGCAAGTTGCAGCGGCAAAGGAGGATAGAACAAAAATAAAAAGGGAAGACAAAAGGGGAGCTGACGGAAAGCAATAGAGGAGGAAGGAGAAAATCTTGGCATTCTCTTCTTTCGGTTTTATCTTCTCAAACTCATGTTTATCTTTTAGTTTAATTTGAGAATTATGTGTAACTAAATTTTTAGTAGTTAGAGGCTATCTTGAAGCCCCGAATATGATTGCAAGTTTTTTATGACATTTCATTTGAATTCTTTTATGAATGGATGAAAATTGGTTCACTACTTGTCTCATTGATGAATTCTTTATGTGTTTTCTACAAATGTATACTTAGTAAGCATATCTAGGATTCTAATGCTATGAACATGTGTATGCCTGCCCTTGTCGAATGAGGACCTACATATGTTCTAGAGTAGCACTTGTTAATTGCAATTAACATGTGAACCAATTTCTAGCATAAGTAAGACAACGTTAGTACTTACGATGCTTTATGATGACTCATACTTTTTTCGTTCTTAATGATTTCTACCTGTTAAATCTATGAACATGCCATTCTAGATTGCATGCTAAGGAATAAGTTAAGTTGAAAACGCCATTCTCTCAACATACTACATAAGAAAGAGTAATAGGTTGAGTTTTAACATTGACCCAACTTGAGCATCTTCATCTAGAAATAAAAGGCATTTGAATCGAACATAACATGTTTGCATGATTATTTCGTGGTGGATAGCAATTCCCCTAACTCGTTTTTCTTAATTTGTGAACTATTTAAAATTTGTTTTTGTCCTATTTTTGTTCAATTTAATTCAAAATTTGTTTCTGTCCTGCGAGAGTGTAGTTCTGTGTGTCTAGTATCTACATATAAAATTTCGTGGACTTTAGATAAGTGTAAGTTGGTCTAATAATTATTTTTCGGTGGCTGGTCAGTAGGGACAGTAACCCAGTTTTTGTGACATTTTAAGTAGTTAGATAAAATAATCTTCTACGGGAAAGACCCTTATTTTCATATGCTACAATTGACAAATCTTAATGTTAATAAGGAAAATCAATAGGACATTTGTATGCTACTTTATGTTGTGCTTTTAATCCTATCAATGGACTCTACTGCTAAAGTGGCACCAAGGCCCACTCCCACTACTACTGAGATTAATTCGCCTATTGGGAAGGAGGAGACTGCTCGCGTGGGTAGCTGTAAGAAATCTAGTAAGCCTACTTATAGGGAGGCTATTAAGATTTGTGCGTTTTTTAAGCTAGGTCTGCTTGAAGACATGGACACTTATGCCAGGTTTGTTGATGGCTTTAGAGGGGTTGTTTGCCTAAGTTCCTTTGCGAAGTATACGACCGGGTATAGGAAGACTACCCTACTTTCCATGATGCAGAAAACGACTATTCTGGCAGCTGAGTCTATGCTCCTTGACCAAAAGGATACGAAAACTGCCAATGAGGTGGCAAAGGCTGTGGCAGCCAAAGCTTATTCTTCTACCGAAATCTGACCTCGTTGCTTTGAAGGGGTCTATCTCTGCCCTCACTTCTCTGTAGCTTGAGACCGCTCGCCAAGAGATCGTTGACTTGAAGACTAGGCTTGACACGATCCAAGTTAAGTACGAAAGTGCAAAGAAGGAGATCGGATGTTGCATACCTCAGACTCAAGATCTTAAGCGTGCCATTTCTGAGCTTCGTTCCGCTCCTTATGCAAAGCATGAAGAGTTGATTGCTGCTTATAACCAAGTGATCCACTTTAAGAATGTTGTTGATAAACTTGAGTTGTTGATAAACTTGAACCCCAAGTGCTGGAACTCCAAAGTGCGCTGAAGATCAACGAAAGTTTGAAGAAATAAATGGATGAGCTGCAGCGCGTCCGTGTTAGTTTGCTTGAGGAGAACGAGTAGTTGAAAAGTGAGAAGGCTGGGCTCGAGGCTTCGCTTGTTCAGAGTCAGGCTGATTTTTACAAGATAGGTTATGTAGATCATCTCTTTGGTAGGCCACCTGACTTCGAGTTTGCTAGGAAGACTTCGAAACCTTCTCTATTTCTCCAGAAGGTTTGCTGGTCTTTACTTTTGAGGCATCGATTAATGAAGTAGTCGGAGAGGTTGAGGCCCAAGCTGGAGCAGCTGGGGGAGAAGTGTCGGATGATGCTGATGCTGAAAGGCTGCTAAAGGTGTGGCAGTCGTGTAGTCGTGAGATGTCCAAACTGCTAAAGGGTAGTTTTCTAGGTAGCCTTTAGGATTTTCTTTGTTTTCCTTGTTGCTCTTGTTTTGTTTAAACTTCTTTGGCCCTTGCTAGTCGTTTATAAATTTTGCTAGAAAATTTAATAAACTTGTTTCCTTTGCTTTTCTCTATCCTTGCTTCTTTAATTCATGCCTTAACCTTAGACTTTATAAACTAGTGGCAGGCCTGCTGCTTTTCTATAAGCAAACAGGCTCGCATAGCCTATACAGTCATAGGTGCTGGTTTAGAACTTTGTAAAGTTGTTAGCCATAAGGTCGGCAGCCGGACGCCTTATTTACAGAAGCAGACAAGTCTGCGTGACCTTGCTGTTAACCTTGGCTTTCCCCAATTCTGTAGGTTGCGTAGCAAGTATCACAACACTTTAAGACTTGGTGTAGGTCGTTCCGCGCTTGGCAGAGGTAAAGCTTATCGACTACATAACATGTCGGCAGTGGATAAAGCTTTGTATATGCACGCTAGCCTGTTTAACCTTTCACAAGAATATGCAGTTGTATAAATTTAACGCGGTTTTACTGTTCGAAGGGTAAGCCGTAGGCAGTCTTCCAGAAATTGTAGGTAATCTACTATACTACGCAATGTGCCTTCTCCGTCTCTAAGGCCCAGTTGCCCACAGATTAGGCTACGAGACCCAAAATCTTTCAGTTAGCTAAGCCTTGAAAAGGACCATTGTGGCTACTTCTAAGAATCCTGACTCAAGCCATTGTGCACCTAGTTATACCAGGGCAACCCGACTCATCCATGTCTGGATATTCAGAGTGTAAGTTTATCCTCCTACCTTAGAAAGCAGACCCATATGGGTGTCCAAGAATTAGTTTACCCTCTTGCACTTGAGAACAATTAGTCTATCCTTTCACACTAGATAGCATGGTTGGTCCCTTGGGGGCGTAATTCCTACGATAAGTCCCTAAGAAGGGCGCGATCTTCTTTTGAAATGCATGAGTGATCAGTTGTTGTAAGCATGCAGTCGGCCCAAGTTGTAGCTTACTTCTAAATTCCTCATTGAAAAACAAGTGAAATGAACAAGAACTTAGCTGTAAGGTAGGAACTGTGTAACAATTGGATAGTCTTCGGCTTGCAAGGTGGTGCCCATCGAGCTGCTTGAGTCTTCGGTCTTTCATGTGGCAGGAGGTCACACATGGTACTTCCTCATATTGCAAGCGTTCTGCTGCTTTTCAATCTCTTTGTCGTTCATGGTGGTGAGGGTGTAACTACCCTTGCCACCTACTTTGTTGATCGTTTACGGACCTTCCCAGATGGGATCCATCTTTTTGGAGCCTTCTCTATGGGCAGTGATGAAGGTTTTTCTTAGGACTAGATCTCCGGGTTAGAACTGCCAGATCTTGGCCCTTTTGTTGTGGCTGGAAAGGAGCTGCTGCTGGTAGGTTGCGATGCGAGTAATGGTCTGTTTGCGCTTCTCCTCTATTAGATCTAAGCTTGTGGCCATCTCCTTACTGTTCTACTTCATGCTTGGCAATAGAATGCTAATACTTGGGACGATGAAATTTAGGATGAATGATTACTTCTGAATCACATGCCAAAGAAAAATGAGTTTTACCAGTGGCTCATCATTTAGTCGTGTGATATGCTCATAAACATCCGGGGAGTTCGTCTGGTCACTTTCCCTTCTTGTCGGAGAGAGATTTCTTGAGGCAGTTGAGAATCGTCTTGTTGGATACTTCAGCTTGCCCACTATCTTAAGGATATCTTGGTGTGGACATATGTTACTTGATGTCATACTTTTAGAAGAACTTCGCCAAATCTTTACCCATGAATTGCAGGCCGTTAACGGTGACAATTGATTGGGGATGCCAAATTGGCAAATAATGTTCCTCCATATGAAGCGCTCTATGTTCACCTAAATCATGGTTGCCATAGACTCTACTTCTACCCATTTGGCGAAGTAATCGGTTATCACGATCAACATGCCTCTACCCCCAGTAGCAGGCGGCATTGGCCCTACCAAGTCGATTGCCCACTGAATGAATGGCCAAGGATTCGTCTATGGGTGTAGCTCGCTGGCAGGCAATGCTGGTACCGGCTTGTAGCGTTGGCAACGGTCGCACTTTAACACTAATTTTTTAGCGCCTTGATGCATGGTAGGCCAGTAGTAGCCTACATTAAGAGCCTTTTGCACTAAGGATCGACCTCCGGAGTGATTTCCACAAAATTCCTTCGTGGATTGAGCTTAGAACCTTTTCGTCATTGGGAGACACTAGGTAACCGAGATGTGGTCCAATGTAGGATCTTCGAGCGAGAATGCCATTCCACATGTAGTAACGTGCTACCTTTATTTAAAGCTTTCTAGACTCTAACCTTTCCATGGAGAGTGTGCCATTAACTATGTAGTCTATAATAGAACTTTGCCAGTTTGGAGTTGTACTAAGCTATGACACTTTGGCTGCCGGCTTCGTTTCTATGCTTAGCTTGTCTAGATATTCCCCCGGGATAAAGCGTTTAAGTTGGTGGTCGAAGGCGGAGCCTAAGCTGACTAGTGCGTCCGCGTGGGCATTGTCTGCCGCAGAACTTGAGTGAGGGTGTAAGTCTGAAATGCCTCAAGTTGCTTGCGTACTTTCTCTATGTATTGCGCCATCCTTGGATGTTTTGAGGTGTACTCCCCAATAGTTTGCCAGGTGATTAGCTGGGAATCGAAATGAATTGCAAGCTTTTTCACTGCCAAGTTTTTTACCATTCGGAGGCCTGCTAGTAGAGCTTCGTACTTTGCTTCGTTGTTGGATGCTTTAAAGCCTAGAGTAATCGCTTGCTCAAGCATCGAACCGTCTGGGGTGACAAAGATCACACCTGCTTCCGAGCCTTTGTAGTTGGATGCGCCGTCGACCTGCAAATGCTAGAGTGGCTAGGGTGCGCTCAGCTGCCTCTGGAGTGTCGTTAGGTCACTTTATTGTGTCTCCTAGGCTAGATGTGAAGGTGCAGTAGGGAGCCGTGGAGTTGGTGTCATGTTACACGTTGCAAGAGATGCTCAACTGCTGGTATCGAGTTGCTCTATAGTTGAATTATGGAGCAAAGGTCGACTGGGGCTGTGTGACGCATAGCAGAAGGTGTTAACTTGTAAATTTCTGGTAGCTGGTTTCCATACTAATGAGAGCTTTTGAACTATGGAATACAAGTAATTGGGCCTCCAGCTCTTCTCGTATGAGGGTAGAGCTTATTACTGCTTCAGATGCGGTTGCTCGTTCAGTTAGACCTTGAATCTTCTTCAAAGTAATGGGGGACTTCATATTCAAGATCGCTTGAATTTGCCTTGAATGTGCCGTCCCAAAATGCATGCTTTTCTGCGAGAGTGAAAGAGTCTGCCAAAGTTAGATCTTCTTTCATGATCAATTCTCCGAACAGCAAGGGGTCTGCTAGGAGTCCTTTCTGGGAGGTTGCTCTAGTTATCAAGTCGTTACATCTGACTATCTTTGCCTTCTCTGCTTTGAACCTCTTCACATATTCACGAAATAACTCATTTGGTTCTTCTTGACGTTGAACAAGTGGTAGGACTTTTTCTTGATCGAGCAATAGGATGAATATTCTTTGGTGAAAACTAAAGAAAATTCATTGAAACTCCGAATGGATTGTGGGGGTAGGGTGTAGAACCAATCTTGCGCCTCACATTATAGAGTGGTGGGGAATATCTTGCACATGAGATCATTGTTGTTTCGATAGAGGATCATTGCGCTTCGGTAGTGCTTTAGGTGTCTCTCCGGGTCTCCATCCTCTTTGAAAGATATAAAATGTGGCATGCTAAACTTGCATGTAGGCTCTGCCTACTCGATCTCATCCATGAAGGGTAACCTGCTTATGTTGGTTATGTCCAATCGTAATGCCTTGTTAGTGACCTTGTTGCATTGTCAATCACATAATCACTCTGTCATGAGCCTTTCTACTTCTTCCTGAATTTGCCTTGTTGGGGTAACGAAGCTCTCAGCTTTCCCCGATCATGACCTACTAGTCTAGGCTACTTTTCTACGTGATTGGCTCGTCTATACTGCGGTTACGGTGCATGTGGTTCGTTCCTAACAGACGAGGGAATTCTTCGCAGGCTACTGGTTAAGCTTGAGTCGGACTAAGTGACTGTTTTTCTTCGTCATTCATGCTGCCTACTCCAATGTGAAATGGAGAATGCTCCTTGCCTAAATGTGAATGAACATTTTGCCTGGAAAGTTGCTCATGTTAACTATTGGAGTATAGCCCCAATCGTGAATGTATGCTCGTCCGCGGGCCTAGTCGAGAGTGCACACTCATTCGCCCTATAAGACAGGAGTATACACTATCTCGAGGGCCCAATCGAAAGTGTACACTGCTTGAACGCTCAGTTGGTGGCTGATCAAGTGGCTGTTTGCCAGGACACTGCTGGAAAGGTTCTTCGTCTGTCCTTGTGCTACTTTGGGACACTTCATCCGAGGCACATTGCATCTCAGTACGCTGCAAGAGTTGAATCACCGAGGTCGTCTGTTGTGCAAGGGTGCTCGTCAACTCTATGACTTGTCAAGATAAGTGTTATTCGCCATTTGGATTGGAAGAGCTTGGAAGGAATGCATCTCTTTGAGCAGTGGAAGTGTGGTAGACTCTGGGCGCAAGATTTGAGTTGGGAAATGTCAAATCTGTGGAGAAATGTGGTGAAAATGCCCTCGGTTCAATCGTAGGTCCTGAAATTTGAAGCCGGGATGGTTGAACTAATCTTGGACCGATTTAGGTTGTTTGGAAGGCCACGGGAGCAAGTTGGGCCGCAAGAGTAGGTTGGGTCGCAGGAGCAGGCTAGGCCACGTGAGTGGGCTACTCGGCATGTGGCGCATGTAGGTGCGAAGCTAAGGCTCTGCTTGGCAACGCGTTGGGCTTAAATGGCTCGAGTTGGCTCTGCTAGGGCTTGGCGCCATAGGTTTTGTCAACGGTGACCACCATGGTGGTTACCACGGTAGTGCCCCGTAGGGGTGGTGCCGCTCCACTTATCGTTGTGTTGACCCTTGTAGATCGCCACAGTCCTAATCTTTGAACGTTGGAACTTCCGTTTGTTGAGATTTTCAAATCTCTTGCCATTGTACTTTTCTTTTATGTTTTATTGAAGAATTTTTAAAAATAAAAAATTCCAAGAATAAGAACGTACGAAAAATCTACAAATGAACAAGAAAACGAAAAACCTTGGATGAGAGAGTCTTACGAGAGTGTGTGACTCAACTCTCAATGAAAGCACCAATTTATGGATGCAAATTTCTTCCTCCTTGTTCTTGGACAAAATTGCACCTACAAAACAAATAACACCTTTGGTCAAGGCCAAGAGTCTCACGCGCCCACGATGATTTTTTTTTTTTGGGGGGAGGGAGGGGAAAGGGGCTGGCTTTGGCCGAAGAACCTCCGATACCAAAGTTAGAATTTTGAGGGAGAAGTGTTTGGAGAATTTAGTAAGAGTGTAAAACTTAGGTTTTGGAGAAAATGAGGGTGTTCATATAGGGGTGTGGCCGGTGCCTTTGGGAAGATAGACCGGCCACTTGGATGGTTTTTTGGGTGAGATTCATGATTTGTAGCTAATTAATAAATCAATTAATTAGCTAATTAATATAATTTGAAAGGAAGGATTTGGGGGTTACCTTGCGAAGAATATTTGATGAAGATAGATGAAATAGGTTTTGAATAAATACCTATTTTGGGCATTTTTATTTGATTAAGGGATGGCTGTCCATTGCTCGTGCGTAGGAGTTCCGATATTCCTCAAGGGTAATTTTGTCCTTTTCACCCTAGAATCCACATGTCACCTCTATATTCGTCTTGATTATTTTTGGCTGCACAGCCGCTATTGCGATACACATCCATATAGATGTGATTCTTAACACTGGTGAATATGTATCAAAATAGTCCAAGCCTGGTTTTTATTGGGACCTTTTGGCAACTAATCGTGCTTTGTATATGTCAAATGTACCATCAAGTTTCAATTTCTTTTTAAATATCCATTTATAACTAATTGGTTTACTTCCAGGAAGTAAGTCTACCAATTCCCATGTGTTATTTTCTAAAATGGACAACTTCACTTTTAGTTGCTTCTTTCTTGTAAGAAGCCTCTTGACTAGCCATGGCTTCTTTATACATTTGAGGTTCATCCTCAGTTAGCAAAGTCATGAAATCAGGACCAAAATCTTTTGGAGTTTTTGTACTTTTGCTTCTTCTTTCTATTGTTTCCTCTGGAACACTTGATGAAGAAGTCTCTCCATAGTCAATTGTTCTCTTCTTCTTGGATCTTGAAACTTTATCTTTATAAGGAAAGATGTCCTCAAAGAACTCAACATCAACAAATTCTAATATTGTGTTATTATGAATACACAAAGCTACACTATTTGAAGCTAATCCTATGAAAACGCAATCTATGGTTTTAGGTCTAAGTTTGACTCGTTGGGCAAAGGATCTTGCACTTTGGCAAGGCAACCCCACACGTTTAGTGTTTTATATGTTGGCAGCCTTCCTTTCCAAATTTCATACAGAGACTTATAAGTTTTCTTACATGGGATTCGATTTAGAATTATGTTCGTAATAAGCAATACTTCACCCCACAAATTATGTGG
This sequence comes from Pyrus x bretschneideri, assembly GCF_019419815.1. Lineage (NCBI taxonomy): Eukaryota > Viridiplantae > Streptophyta > Magnoliopsida > Rosales > Rosaceae > Pyrus > Pyrus x bretschneideri. The sequence goes on from NW_025999657.1 coordinate 2,706,557, forward strand.
TGAAAAGATTTATGTCACCACAAACATGTTTGGTGGCTCCAGTATCAATCCACCACTTTTCTGCATCAGCCATCAAATTAATCTCAGACACAACAACAACAAGATTTTTATCTGCCATGTTTGCTTGATTGTTGTTGTCGTTTAAGTTTGCAACAACATTTTGATCCTTCTTATGGCGGCACACTTTTGCTGTATGACCAAGTTTACCGCAGACCCAACAAAATCCTTTGATACATTGATTCTTGAAGCTTTTGCCTCTTGGTCCAAGAAAGATGCCATTCTTTGTGATTCCTCCCGTGTTCTTTTTCTTACGATGAGGGAACTTTTGTTTGATGTTTGTACTTCAATAACATGAGCCTTGGCTTCCACAGATGAAGCCCCACCAATCTTCTAACTTTTCATGTTATCTTCTTCAATACGAAGCCTCTTTACGCTTGTGTTTTAGATAGCTTTGAAGTCCAAGCATCAATGGCATTCATAGTGTCTTCCTTCACAACGTGTGCACGATTCAATGTTGTCAAACAAAACATCTCTTTTTGCCAACGTTTGAAGTCTCTTCCCTTAAATTTTTCTGGTTTCTCAGCGTGGGGGTTCTTGGTACCACTCATATTGACTGATTGCTCCATAACAAATAATAATAATAATAATAATAATAATAATAATAATAATAATAATCTCTACTAATTAATAAAACACTCATTGCCAACCAAAATCCTATGAAATTACCAGTTTAACCCTCTAATTAAAACAAAACATGAATAAGAAATATAGGGCAGAAATGTAATTTCACACAACCAAATTTTGCTCTTTTTTTTTTTCAAAGCCTCACCTACATGTAATCCTAACATATATCTAATTATTAATAAATAAATAAATAAATCCCACTCTCATATTCTCTATCACCCTCTTCCTCTCTCCTTCTATTTCAAAAACAAAAATAAAAAAAATTTCTAACACACTTCGTGTGTGCCCATGTGCTAATAATAATAATAATAATAATAATAATAATAATCATCTAAAACTACATTAATGAAATCCTCTTTGTTAACCAAAATAGGGTGAAGGGACATATTTGTCTTCTATCACAACAAAAAAGTTAAGCACAATAACGTAATTTCACATAACAAAATCTTACTGTTTTTTTTTTTCAAACCTCTCCAACTTGTAAGTTTATCATCTCTAATTTAAAAAAAAAAATTAAAAACAACCTCTCTCCCTCTCTCCTCACTCCTATGTTCTCTCTCACTCTTCCTCTGTTCTTCAATTTTAACAATCAAAGTAAAAAAATCCACACTTTGTGTGTGGGCATATACTAGTAGTAGTAATAATAATAATAATAATCATCTATCTCTACTAATAGAATGCCAAAAGCTAACTTTGGTGTCTAAGGCTTCACCAAAAAACAAGTGGACAAAAAAGTCCCTGAAACAAAAAAATTTAAAACTAACCGAAAATAATACATAACATATTGCAGGGGCAACTTTGTAAAACAATATGAAACTTTTACATTTTTTTTTACACTAAAAATTAAATGGAAAAAGTAAAAACTAAATAGAAAAAACCAAGAATCACTTCTCCCATGATGGCACTTTAATACCCTAGAAAAAAATTAAATATATGATTATGTGGAATTTTTTTTTTCGAGAAGTGAAATGACGAAATTGTCCCTCGTTGACTAAACGTAATTTTTTTGAGGACGTATTTTATCCTCATATATTTTGTCATGTTTCTTGCCATATTTAGATAGAGCTCGATCCTACGAATGCGTAGGCACAAACCGTTCATAAAACAGAGTTATAACGAAAGAGTTATTAATGTTTAAAGTTAGGGTTATATCTATGATTTTTGCTTCACTTGAAGCTCCAAAATTTTGAGCCATTATCTGTGACGACACATGGACGATTGAGATTAAAAGAAAAGAAGAGAAAGGAAGAAATGAGAGTGGGGGAATGGGGATTTTGGCCCAATTAGGAAGAGGGAAAGGAGGGCACGGGAAGGAGAAAAAAAAAAGGGAAACGGGTTGACCATGCTACCCACCAAACCCGACCCATTCCGCCACATTCCCAATGACTTTCCATTGGTTTTCCAGGTGAGTTGCGTGACACCATCACCACCAATCAACTCCTCGTTGTCCCAGCTTCCAATCCCACCCAAGTTGGACGACTGTGGTCGAGGTTCACAACGAACTCTCATTGTCTTCTCTGGCGAGTCCGAAGACACCTATAGCAGTGATCTGCTTGATTTTGAAGCCACCATCGTCGACCACCACCATGGGTCGACTCCTTGTGAACCCAGGAACATGTCATAGGCCTTGGTTGAGGTGGCGGAGCACCGGAGGTGGCAGATCGAGGCCACCCAATTTCTAGGGTTCCAGTGAGTTTCGAGAAAAATTGGAGGTTTTCCCGACCAAATTGGATTTGGCCACAGGTATAAAAATTGCTCTATTCATTCAGATCTTCATTTTTGTAAAGTTTGAGAATTTTTAGAAATGGTTGAATTTTCCGACGAAAAGGGGCGGCCAACCGCCACTTGCGGCAATGCATGCCGCGACGCGTGGGCCAAGGGCTGTCAATGCCAATTTAAGCTAAATTAGATGTATTGAATTTAGATTTGGTATTTGTATGACGTAGGTCGATCATTTGAACCTAAATTCGTTACGATACGTTACTTGGTCAAATTAGGAATCGACGATCCGACCGTTGGATCGTCACCAAACTTTGAGACATTATAATGCATAATATTTGAGGACCTTGGGAACTTATGGATCAAGAATTTGACGTATAGATCTTCCTGAATTGGATTTGTAGGTTTGTAAAATAAAACGTCAACTGCCACTCGATTTCATGATTGGTGGAGATCCGACCGTTGGATCGTAATGAAACTTTAGTATGTTGATCTAGAAGCATAATGTGAACTGTGAATGGCTTGATCCCTTTGTAGGGTACGTAAACAGTCTAACGAGACGGTTAGATGCAGCCATAAAACAACTCAAATTTAATATTGTACTTGATTTCTTTAAGGAAAGAAATTTTATGACGGTTAATAGCGTAGAGATTAACCATGATTTTAATTTTGGCCTATCATCGGATATTGGCTTCCAAATAAGAATTTTTTGGCCGTTGCAAAAGTGGTATCAGAGCAAATGATCGTGCTTTACATATGCAACATTCTTGAGTTCTCGTTGGTGTGAATTATGATATGCATTGTGATTGCATTATTTCATAATTTTAGTGAATGAAGTGACATTCATGTGATATATATTTATATGAGATACATATATGATTTGCATTGTGATTGTGGTGTAATTTCCATAGTGATTATGGAATTCCGTTAGTGGAAAGTATGATTTGCATTGTGGTTGCAATATTTTATAATTCCTATGAATATGTGAGTTACATATATGTATTGTGGATTACTCACCTGTGTGGTTGTGAGTACGGGTTCCTGTGAGTTATGAATGCAGATTCCATGGATGATTTGGATGACCTAAGAGTGAAAGGGATTGGGAGGTTCCCCCGGGTTTCGATCTCCTAAAATTTCAGAGGGTGTTATATGGCCGTTGGAAATGGACACTCCTAGATTGAGAGTTACTAGGAGTGAAGGGCACCGCACGCTACCTTGGATTTCGATCCCTTAAATCTCTGGAGGCTTACGTGGCCGGACTTGTACCATATCCTGTGGGGAGGGTACTTGGTTCTGGGGTGTAGGATTAAATGGACACTCTCGTTACCCTACTTCGTGCTGTTGTGGTCAGATTGAAGTGAGGGTAATCAACCGCGGGATCGGTCATCAGGTTGGATTATGTTGGCACCCGAGTTCTAAGAGGGAATCTTGGTGACGGCTGTGTATAGCCAATTATGGTAAGTGATTTTACAAGTGATTGTGATTTGAAATTCCAATAGTTTTGGCTGGAATTTCTTATATTTGATTTGCCAATTTAAATGGTTTGGCTTGAAATTGTGATTTTTACCTAGCCACTGATGATTATGGCTTGGTGTTTTGGTATTTATTTGGCCGATGATCATTATGGCTTGAACTTATGATATTTGTTTTGCCATGGATGAAAATGGAAATAATGGTAAGTGGTTTTACCAATAGTAAATGTGGCTTGAAATTCTAATACTCATTTGGCCAATGAGGGTTATGACTGGAATTTATGATATTTGTTTTGCCGAGGATGAAAATGGCAAATTTTTCTGATGTTTGATATCGCCAGTGATTATGGCTAGAAATTTTGATGAAGAATTGTGGTAATGGTTGTGTATAGCCAATGATGGTAAGTAGCTTACCAATGATTGTGATTATGATGCTAGTATTTATCTAGCCAACGGTAGATGTGGTTGATAATCTAGTATTTATTTAGACATGAGGATTATGGCTTCATGATTGGTATTATTTTTGCCAATGTGTATGGCTAAAATTTCCGATATATATTCTACCAATGAGCTTGGTAGGAAACCTGAGTATAAATGATTACTTCGTGTAAGTATTTATTTCTGGGGGCTTGAATAAAATCGTAGACTGAGGTTATGATTTTATTCACTATACATGGGATGGTAGAATTAGCTTAAATTCCTTTTAGTTATTCAAGGGTAGAAATCTCGAGGACGAGATTTATTTTTATGGGGTTCAAATGTAAACCCTAGAAAATTTTAAAATATATGATTATGTGAAATTTTTTTTTCAGGAAGTGAAATGATGAAATTGTCCCACGTTGACCAAACGTAATTGTTTTTAGGATGTATTTTATCCTCATATATTGTGTCATATTTCTTATTTCTTTACATATTTAGATAGATTTCAGTCCTACGAATGCGTAGGAGCAAACCATTCGTATAACAGAGTTATAACGAAAGAGTTATTAACGTTTAAATTTAGGGTTATATTTATAATTTTTGCTTCATCTTGAAGGCTCCAAATTTTTTAGCTATTATTTGTGATGACAGATGGACGGCTGAGATTAAAAGAAAAAAAGAGAAAGGAAGAAAGGAGAGTGGGGGAATGGGGATTTTGGCCCAATTATGAAGAGGGAAAGGAGGGCACCGAAGAAAAGAAAAAGAAAAAAGAAAAAAAAAAGAAAAAGAGGGGGGGCGACCGTGCAACCTACCAAACCCGACCCATTCTGCCATTTTCCCGATGACTTTCCGTCGGTTTTCCCAGTGAGTTGGGTGATGCCATCACCACCAATCAACTCCTTGTCGTCCCAGCTTCCAGTCCCACCCAAGTTGGATGGCTATGGTCGAGGTTCATAACAAACTCTCGTCGTCTTCTCCAGCGAGTCCGAAGACACCCATAGCGGCGATCCACTCAATTCTGAAGCCACCACCATTGACCACCACCATGGGTCGACTCCTTGTGAACCCATGAACATGTCTTAGGCCTTGGTTAGGGCGGCGGAGCACCAGAGGTGGCAGATTGAGGCCACCTAATTTCTACGGTTCCAGTGAGTTTTGAGGCAAATTGGAGCTTTTCTTGGCCAAATTGGACTTGGCCACAAGTATAAAAATTTCTCTATTCATTGAGATCTTCATTTCTATAGATTTTGAGAATTTTTAGAAATGGTTGAATTTTCCAACGAAGTGAGGCGGCCGACCGCCACTCGCAGCGGCACGTGGGCTGAGGGTCGTCAATGCCAATTTAAGCTAAATTAGATGTCTTGAATTCAGATTTGGTATTTGTATGACGTAGGTCGATCATTTGAACCTAAATTCATTACGATACATTACTTGGTCAATTTAGGAATCGACAATCCAACCGTTGGATCGTCACCAAACTTTGAGACATTATAATACGTAATATTTGAGTTCCTTGGAAACTTACGGATTGGGAATCTGATGTACGAATCTTCACGAATTGGATTTGTAAGTTTGTAAAATAAAACGTCAACCGTCACTCGATTTCGTGATTGGTGGAGATCCGGCCGTTGTATTGTAAAGAAACTTTAGTATGTTGATCTAGAAGTATAATGTGAACTGAGAATGGCTTTTTCCCTTTGTAGGGTAGGTAGGTAGGTAGTCTAACAAGACGGTTAGATGCTTCCATAAAACAACTCGAATTTAATATTGTACTTGATTTCTTTAAGGAAAGAGATTTATTATGGTTAACAGCGTAGAGATTAACCATTATTTTAGTTTTGGCCTATCACCGGATATTAGCTTCCAAATAAGAATTTTTGGATCGTTACAGGCAAGCTCTTCATTCCTCCTACAAAACTTCAACCACATTCTTCGTTCCTCCCACAAAACTTCACCACGTTCTCCATGGAAAATAAAATAGCGTTCTTCAATAATCTTAAGTATTTAACTTTCTCAACCCTAATTTATTTGTGGGATATCTGAGAAAAACCTATTGAGACTTGAGAAGGGCCGAAACAACCCAACCTACTCCGCTCACTGCTCATCTCTCCATCTCGCATGGCAATTGCAGTTGCTGCTTCTCATCAACCATGATCATCTCAGGTATTCAATTTATTTTTCCCTTTTTTTTTCTTTTTTTTTTAGCAGTTTTAGTTCCTTTAGTTACTTCTCCTTATCAAAGAACTAAAATAGTTTCTTTCTCTATTGCACTTCTTTTCATTATGTTTTTATTCTTAGTTGCTTAAATTGATCTTCTCATGGTGGATAACAAATTTGGAAACTTCGATTTTATATTAGGGTTTTCTCCATATGTCGTCAATTTCAATTAGAACTTTTTCTATACATGTTATATTAGCCTCTCCTTCCCAAAGTATTCAGTTATCAACTTGGATTTCCTTTGAAGTTTTTTTTTTTTTTTTTTTTTGGTAATCTGTAACAGTTTGTAGTTACAGTTTAAACATGCATGCCTTAATTCATTTGATTTGATTTCACTTTTGTTGTTGAATTTATATGTTTTTTATAACTAGATTTATTCTGTCCTAAATATTTGTAGCTTTGAGTTTCAAATAATTAGGATGGAATGGCTTTTGGAGAGAGTCGAAGTGAGGCACTGCTGCTGTTGCATCAAAAACAAAAAAGGCTACTTTCCCTGCCAAAGATGAAATAGAAAGGGATGACAAGAAAGGTGGTCATCCATTAGGCTCTCAGGAAGGCAATGCAGCCGATGGCCTTTTAAAAACGAAGAGAGAGAAGAAAAAAAAAAAAAGGTATTTTCCTTTTGCCTTATGAATATGGTTCAACTATATATAATGGATGGAAGCTAAATTTTTCTTCATTTTCATTTTTGTTCTTTTGTCTTATGTCGCCTTTTGGTTTTCCTAATCAATTAGTTGATGTACTGATGTTTTAAGTTCATACAGTGTACTATATATTAACAAAGTTTATGTACATTTTGCATCTTTGTTGCAGTCTAATTAATAGTATAGGTCGGCATGATGAAGTTCGATTGAGACATACAAATGTTTTGCATTTTCAAAAGTCAAACCAAACGCATCGTAGGAACAATACGTTTACCTATTTACATAAATAAGGATCGTAAACACAATATGGTATTGCAAGAAATGTTGTACATGCAAATATTTTGTTTCCATCTAAATTATGTGTAATTTTTAAAAAACTTAGTACTTAATGTCACATAAAGATCTTCTCCCTTCTAAATTTGTGATTTGTCTTATGAATGTCATTTTTTTCCCGTTGTTGGTCAATGCGCCAAAACTTAACATTATTTAGTTTTGGCATCTTCAAAAACTTTATCCCATGTTCTTCAATGTAACATTAAGAGCACTTCTAGTGTCCTCTTTTGCCCTGTGGACCAGCTCCATTTGCAATCCAATCTAGCTTTTCAAAATGCCAAAAAAGTCCATTTGTTTTCTTCACAATCAAAACCCAGAAAATTCAAAAAATGAGGACAAGCTGGTACAAAATCATAACTCAACAAAAAACTGTATTAGAAAACAAAATAAATTAAAAAAAGAAAAAGATAAAAAGAGACGTGATGAAGTTATGCAGACTTGCAGTTACAAAACTCGAAGGAAAATTAAAAAAGAATAACGTGGGGGATAGGATTCCCACATTCCATACAATATTACAACTGCTACCAACAGTTGCCGTTCGGTTTTCAGACTCCCACACTCCACCCTTTTATCATAACTTTCTTCGCTGCATAAGTTCATTTCGATTTGTGAATACAGAAAAGAAAAACCAACAATTTTAAGCGGTTAATTGCAGTTTAATTTGCATTCATATTTATGTTTTTTTTTTCCTTTTAGTTTGCCTTTGATTTTCTTTGACAGTGAAGAGTTCATTGAAATTTGGCATCGGCCTCCATTGGTAAATTGGACATGTAAGTATTTTTAATTTTTATTTCGATGCTTGCAGGATGAAGGGCAATAAACCCAAGGAGAATAGGTGTAGATTTGAATCAGAGTATCAAATTGTTTAAAGCTACAAGTGTGGTACAACAAGATCTGATGAAAGTCAAGGTTTTCTCAACAGGAATTCGACAAAAGCTTTGCCATGGAGAAGTAATGTGCACTTTTATGTTTTATTATTTGGTAGGCTTCAGATTGTTGTACTGCATAATTTCATTTTACCATCTACAATTAGAATCAAGTCCCAGTTAATTGTAGTGGTTTGATTGTGGTTTTTGTTGGGTTTTCATTTTTTATTTTTGTTCACAAGATTTTAAGGACATCGTCAAGTCACAATGATAGACCTCTTCATTTTCTCGTAAGATTTGATTCTTTGTGTTTTTGGCTTATTTTTTGTCTGATTTCTCCAGTTAAATGGCGAGAATTAATCAACTATGCCACATCATTTTAATTTCCTGTGAAAAATTTGTGTTTGAGTGATTGAATATGTACGTGTGAGTTCTTAGATTTGGTTCCGTATTTATTGGAAGAAAAACACGATGTGGGGAACACAATAACCTTAGCATGATTATGTATGAAATAAATTAAATCTATTAAAAACGCTTAAACTCGAATCTGTATGGAATTGATTCATTATAGAATAGATTAATTGTATGGGTTATTGCTTTTAGGACTAAATCTTTTGTTGAGGTTTATTTTTGCTAACTTTTAGTTTTGACTTTGCCCTTGCAGGACTTACTTTACACTCTCTGATGTCTTTTGGGTTCTTTTTTAATCTCATTTTCTTTTCTCCCACTCCATATTTTCAATTATGATCATAGTACAAATGAATTCAAAAGAGCGGGACTACTACTTCATTTGCACTGCGGCCATAGTTAAAAATAGAGAACAACGTCTGATTTATGACCATAGTTAAACTTTTGGATAAATTAAACAAAACTACATCAACTAAGAGTCGAACCATAATTTCATACCTCATATTTTAAATATATGTTTTAAATATTGCAATGTTATATCTCAATTTATGAACTTATTGTAATGTTAGACCTTCGTTAAGTTCTCTGTTAATTTGATAGTTAAATGATGACGTGGCAGGTGTGGATCCACTTCTTTAGAATAAAAAACAATTAATTATTAATAAATTAATCTTTTTTATTTAACAATTAAAATTAATTATAGGAAAATACCATCTCCTCCATTCTCCCAAAAATCACCCCCTTCCTCAGAAATCGCCCTTCTTGTTCCTACCCTCACTCCCTCCTCCCTCCCCTTATTCCCCATCCTCCTTAAACACAGCCAAGTTTTCGTCCTCCTCCGGGAACCACTGATGCACCGCCGATCGCAAAACACTGGTCGTCCCCTTTCGTATGGAGATCAACCGCCCCTTTCCCGCCGGTTCCACTCCGACGACTACGTCGACTTCCTCGCCTCTGTCACCCCTGAGGCCCTCGCTGATTCCGCCTCTGTCACCCCCTTCCTCCGTCGACCCCCGCTCCCTCCTCCAAACGTCGATCCCCAACCTCCTGCAATTTTCCTCCGTTGATTCCACTCCCCACCTTCGAAAACTTAAATATGGAAAAAAGAAAACCCACGTCCACAGATTATTTTTCTCGCTTTGCCACAGATCTCATCGATTGCACCCTTGATTTGGAATTAATCGATTGCATCTTTTATCGCCGTCAATGTCACTGCGACAACGGATTCAACGGTTGATTGCGGGACTAGGGATGGGAATGGGTTCGACGGTGGAGAGAGTTTGGAGGATGGTGACTGTTTAAAGGAGGATGAGGAAGAAGGAGGGACGGATGAGGGATTGAGCGGAGACGGGGGCAGTTTCTGGGGAGAAAGGGAGAGACAAAATTTTTTTTAATTAATTTTAATTTTTATTTCAAAAGAGTGGGCCGCTCTTACCACGTCATTATTTAACACTTAAATTGATAGAAGGTCTAACATTGCAACAAATTCATAAGTTGAGGTATGACATTACAATGTTTAATACATGATGTATGAGATTGTAGTCTGACTCATAGTTGAGGTAGTTTTGTGTAATTTACCTTAAATTTTTTCTCTTCAGGTTACCATTATTGGACAAGGATTGTCTGCCCTCCTGTTTGTGTGGTCACGGTTAAACCACATTAACATTTTATATTACTATTTATTTTTGTCTTATTATCTCTATAAAAAAAATAATATAAAATATTGACGTAGCTTAACCATGACCACACAAAATAAGAGGGCACGGAAGGGCACCGAAAGTGGAAGGGCAGACAATCGTTGTCCACCATTATTTCTTTGCCCTACATGTCATGGCTTTGCTAATAAAATGGAAAACAACGTATGATTTAGTTTTTTTTTTTTTTTCCCGAAATGTCTGATTTATTTCAACTCTTCTGTTTTTGATAATTCCCTTGCCCTTTGTTTGATAGCATTTGGGCTTTAACCGTTGATATAAAGTATCTCATTCCAATCATCAAGTCATATTTTAACTTTTCTTCTGTTTATTTTTGTCTATAGGTACACTTACATCAAATTTTGCTACAAATTGAGCGGCTTAAGGACAATCTCTGTTTAGAGAAGTTAGTTTGACAAAGAGAGGACATGGATATGGGAACATGATTTGTTTTTATATTACTTTGGGACGAGTTTTGATATTTTAGGGATTGATTGAGTTTGTGGAGATTTTGCTTTTCACATCTTGCTTTGTATTTGAACGTAATCATTAGAACTGAATTTTAATTTTTAAATTATAAGACTTCAAGATGCGACGGTTGGAATCTGAGAGGGTTAAGTATGTTGTTGCGAACCTAGGCATTGCAAGTCTATAATTTCCTATTTGTATTATTTGCTGAACCATATGTACCAAATGTAATTAGGAATTAAATTTAGTACAAACTACTGCAGATGGAGAAAGCGATACATAAGGAAAGCCAAAAAATACTTGGAGACAATCAAATACTGCATAAATTGGTGACAAGTTGAGTTGATGAGTAAATGACTCTTTATTTTACCTTTTTTTCTTTGTTAAGCTATATGTTTTAATTTACTCATTTTATTGTTGGATTCAAAAGCAACGATGACTGCCTTCTGTCAATCAGTTTTTGACTTTTCAGCATCCTTTTAAATAGTTTTTCTCTCTATTTTTTCAGATAAGATAGATAGGCGCACGGGATTAAGAAAAAGACCAAAAAAGGCCTGTCGTATGTGTGCCCCTAATTCCAGCTAATCTTGATGATTCGTAAAAGGTAACAACTTTAATAACGATAACCTTTCCATATAAATTTCTCACTGATCAATTAACTATTTTTTATTGATTTTTAATTTTCTCACTATTTTTTTGTAGATTGACAATGTGAGATCTCACATTGCACAGGGGAGTGGATCCTCTATGCCTTATATGTATATGCCCACTTCCATTTCGCACCAGGCCTTTTGGGAGCTCACTGGCTTGGGGTTCCGTAGGAACTCTGAAGTTAAGTGAGTTCGCGCGAGAGCAATCCCAAGATGGGTGACCCACTAGGAAGTTCTTGTGTGAATTCCCAGAAACAAAACTGTAAGAGCATGGTCAGGTCCAAAGCGGACAATATCATGTTATGGCAGAGCCTGGGATGTGGTGGAGCCGGGTCGGGATGTGACAGACAATGAAAATTTGAAGCATCAATGGAGATTGCAAAGTTGATGTCAACATGTACACTTTTAAATAAAATTAAATAATTAAAAAAAATTAAAATTAAAATTAAAAAAAAAAAAACAAAAAAGAGTGAACATGTAGACTTTATGTGTGTTCTGAATAGTGTAAATATTGTTATGTAGGCTTTATATTTTGACATTTAAGTTGTTTTGTATTTTTCTACTAATACTTATGTTTTTATCCACCTTTTTCTTATTTACATCTACATCTTATTGTTCATGGACTTTAGGTAGGAAATTGCATTCAAAATCCTATATTGTTTGACAATTGCATGAATAACATACAAACTATTAAAGTAAAACCAAGAAACATGACAAATTTTCAAAACGTGCATGATAAAGAAAAGGTCTATCTCTTGCAGAATATATAAAAATATATCGTGACAACTACAACAAAAAACAACTGACACAAGACATTGTTACAGGCGCATACCGCCCGTGATTAAAGAAAGGCCTCTCGCATGTGATGAGATCCTATTTATTTTCAGTAATCACTTAAGAAATATAAGAATATCTAAAGTAACACATCTTTGAAGCGTGTAACGCCGTGATGCAAAAAAGCCTCTCGCATGTGCGTGAGCGCGTGCGAAGAGGCTAATAATAATAATAATAAAAAAGACAATGCAAATGAAAATGAAAAATATTAAAAAGCAATCATAATAATAATAATAATAATAATAATAATAATAATAATAATAATAATAATAATAATAATAATAAGAACAATTGACACACCCCGACCCGGAAAGTCCACTTGAACTCCGAATCAAGTTGTGTTGGCTGACACTTGGAGGATGACGAAGCCATAAAGTGTAGTGTATTGGAAAAAGAATGTGAATAAATTTAAACCTAAAAGTGCCTAAACAAAAGAGTGCGCGAGTGAGCGGGATTGCACCCATTTCACACACGGTGGTAGAGCATAAGAACAATACAGTAATTAGGGTGAGGGTTATACCACTAAAGATAAACCATCTACTGAGATTTGCCAGAATCCTCGTTTACACGTAAGCACAGCTACTAAACCTGGAGGGGCGAAAAACAAAATAGAGCGGGTTAGCAAAACAACATTTTGTAAAGACTTTTATTTTCGAATATACTAACCCCTCGTCATAAAACAAGTATAGTTTCCTTAAAACATACTACATAAGTATGTAAATAATAATACAACAACATTATAACCAGAAATATGCCAAGTCATGATATATCAAATGTCACAGTAATATAATCATGTGATAATCAAGTATAGCTAAGTACTTATCCATCTAAGCCGACACACGAGTTCAAACAGATAATCTCTAACACGAATAGGACTAGGTGTAATCAATACGCTCTAGTACTACGATCACGTGAAGGTTGGTGCAGAAGCATGGTCACATACAAGTCGGATTGCCTAATGCAATCTACCCGACAGGACTGGCACCTAACTTGGATCTAAGGCGAGCGAATGGTGCGGATGTGAACATACACATGAAGGACTGGCCCTGGCCCAGGGGCGAGTACTAACACTAGGGTGTAGCAGAGAAACATGTACAAATATGTATGAATGTCATGATATTAATATCTCAACCATATAGCAACATTTATCACAGTTAATATCATAATAACGATACTTGGCAAAATAAGCGTAAAAGTGAAGTAAATACGCATTTATGGAAACTATAATTATGTATAGGTATAAAACAAACTTCCCATTCACCTAGAGTCCGCGCTACAACTCCCTAGCACGAATATCAAGGTGTCACGAACGATCGTCACCTAGAACAATTATCAAATCACGTCTCATAATTCTTATCGATAAAACATGCAACTCACGTAAACATCCCTAAGGACGTTCTAAAACGATTTGAAACCCATTGACTAAAAGTCAACCGTCGGTCAAAGGTCGACGATAGGGTCCATAACCCTACATAACTCGATCCGGAAGATCCGTACCATGGATCTTCGATCTGTAACTTCCAAAGATCCACATTTTGCTTCTAGAACAACATCCTAAAGTTTCGGAACAATCCAACGGTCAGAACGTGAATTCATGCAAGGACCCCATGACGGCCAACTTGGTGGTTAACTACGAAACTACATTAAAACATCATTATTTCACTAAACAAATGTCAAATATGGAATCGAAGCTTCAAAATTAGCCTAAGATGGTCAGGTGGGGTCTCGGCCACGCACCGCAACTCGTGGTGGCTGGCCACCATGGTTAGTCAGAAAAATTTCACTATTTCTAAAAATTGTCAAATTTCACAAAAATGAATATCTCAAAGAGATAAACAACTTTCATACCTGCCACGAAATCCAAAAGTGGACGGAAGATGGTCAACTTTGCCCACAAAGTCGGCGGGTGCCTAAAGCTTCCCGGCGTCGATTCGTTGTCTACGGTGGTCTAACGGGGTCAAGGTTGGTTGGGTTTTCTCCTGGGATGATGGGCTACAAAGCCCAAATGGTGGCATCAGCCATCACTATGCCGCTTTGCCGAAAAATTGAAAAGAGTGGCCAAAGCACTGTTGATTTTCGTAGACTTTCATGGCCTCAAACCGCCACATACCGTGGTTAATCAAGGTGGTTCTTGGGTGGATTTTGTAGAGGGGAATGAGATCTTCAAGATGGCGGTGGTGGAGTCAAAAAACTCCATCGGAGTTGGCCGGAATGGGCCTTGGAAAATGGGAGGTCGAACTAGGTTGCACGGGTTGAAAGCCTGACAGGAATGGAGGGGAGAAATCCCTCTTTTTCCTGATTAGCTGTTGCCCTCTCCCTCTCCTCTAATTGGTTCCTTGTCCCTTTAATTTAATTGGTCCACCATTCCCTTATGTGAAGGCTGATTAGGCCTCATCCCACAAGGTGGGAATTTAATTTAATTAAAACTAAACTTTGAATAACCAAATTCAAACGTCCATAATTATAACGTTATAATCCAGACTCGCAAACGGCTTTCGCCTCTGCGTTCGTAGTGACGGGTACTACGAGGATACGCTGAAAGAATAAGTCCTACGTTCCTCTAGACGATGGTCAACAGAAGTCAAAGTCCTTGCCTCTAGGGCATTTTTGTAAATTCACGCTTTTAAAATTAATAAAAACGTAAAATTAGGGACAGATTGTCACAACAATGCAAATGAAAATGAAAAATATTAAACGAGCAAGAATTTACTAATAGATAGATGATAGAGGCTTGCAAGGTTGCAATATCCTTATAGACGGAAATTTGGCCTCTACACTTGTGTAGTAGTTCTTGTAGGCTTCTATCACCAGGATTCAACTATCACAATCAAAGTCCTTGCACTAGGGCATTGATTCTATCGAACGTACTGAGTGTTTCTCTCCAAAATATTAATGTCATATGAAAAGTGGGTTGTGAAAAAGTTGATTTTCTAAATGAAATGTGTTGGTAAATTTATAGACTTGTTCACGCCTTTTGGACAAGAATGAACAACTGCCTTTTATAGTTGTGTCATTTGATTGATAATTGATCATTTCAGTTGCAACGTTTGATTTGAATTCAAACTCATAGTTATCTATATATATATGCGATCAAGGGACAAAAATTTTGACAAACATTTTACACTCTTTTATAGCCTTTATATCTTGTAACATTCAATGGTCTTGATTAAGAGTTATGTAGAGGATTTTAAACATTAAATGAGGTATAAATTTATAATTAAGAAATAAATAAAAATTAAAACTAAGAAAATAATAAAAACTGAGGGAATAATAAAAATAAATAAAAAGTCCCGCATACATAAGGAAGAAACTAAAATGTTGTTTGTCTTGGATGCAATTGAAGAAGCACGACCTTCCGAAATGCTTCGTCCAACCCCAACACCTCAAATTCCTATCTCATGTTGTCAAACTTAGTGTCGTTCCTTCAATTGATTGATACAAAATTCTGATATAATTATATAAAAGCAAATCAAATATCAATTTGCTTCAAGCCTTTGTTCCTCGCTCTTTCATTAAATTGACAAAATTAAACCCTAAATCAACAACTCTCACTACCTTCCTCAAATTTTTTATACAACAAATCTAAGTGTGGATTTGAAATAGAATCAAAGAGGTTTTTGAAGTTTTCACCCAAAGATGAGAATGAAGACTCAAAAAGACTTGAAGGCATTTTGCACAAATCAATGGAGGCCTTTGTGTGCAAGGTTTTCTTCGTCTTTTTAATTTTTAATTATTTTTCTAGTTTTTATTCCTTATCAGTTTTTATTCTTTTTCAATGTTAATTATAATACACGTATCTAAGCCATTTAATGATTAAATGAGGACCTTTAGATGTTATGTAATCTAACGACTTAAAGGAATGTCAAAATGTTGGTCCTTTGATCCTATCCCTACACACACACACACACATGTATGTAAGGATTGGATTAATTCTGAGACCCCAAGACCCGAACCCTTATCTTAATTGCTCTAATTATGGGCTGCATCCTAATCCATATCAAAATCTTTTAATCTATACTTAATTCAATATGCTAAGTCTAACGGTGTAAGACTTATGATTTAAATCTGCAAAAACCAATCCACCAATGCGGATTAAAATGAACTCGTTGTTTTCTCCATTCAAAACTCCAACAATATAGGCCAATACGCCTAAGGTAAACCAGCAAACACAAAGTGTTCCATTTTGGTTAAAAAATTTGAAACAGGCAGTGTGTTATCTTGAATACGCTTGCAGGCCTCGGCTTCTTGGATTCAACAAGAATACTATTATTACGATCTATATGTACTATCGTCTATACCATCTTTCTAATAGAGATGAAACTCACATGTGTTGGTAGACCATACGTCTATTATGGAAATAGTATAAATAGATGATACGTGTAGCACTACTCTATATTCAATCATTAGTTTAAGCCTCTTTGGGTTCAACACGGGTTAAGAAAGTTACAATTTGGGGTCAAAAGATTACAGATTAATCGAATGTGTTTCTAAATGCATCAACTTCACATGGTGTTAATTTGCAAGAATTAGTCACTTCAACAGTCATTTATGGTTGCTAGACCTAGAAACTCTATAGCAGCCGGCTTCTTGTTTCGACCTAGGGTCGATGGCAACCCTCTTCCTGTTCTCCTAGCCTTAATTTTGCTTTTCGCTTTAGTATTTCAGTTTATAAGTGCCTCCTTGGTGAGATTATTTGTGAGTATCTCCTACTGATTATTTTAATTTTGTGTTCATGTGTATCGGGTTCTCCTACGTCTACTTTGTTGTTTCTAGTGGTTTCGCTCATTGTGTTAAACACAAAATTCATGTTCATATGGTGTCTATGGACCTAGCTAGCTCCTTTCCAAAGTCAGTACTGCCTCATTGTTAAAGAATGTCCTCATGTTCATTATATTGTGGTTTTTGTGCATAGGAATTCTCAAGTTTCAAAACACGAAGTGTTTGCCTCTTCCACCTGGAGTGAAGTTCATTTCGCTTTCGAATGTCATCTCAATCTTCTAAATTTGGGTGTAAATGCTTTCAAAATTTTGATGCTTTTCTTTGGCCATTCTCAGGCACGTGTCACCCTCAAATACACCAATACGGTGGCGACTAGTTGGCCAAGTTGGCCTTTTATGTTTTGATGTCTTCATTTGGATTGAGAATCTCTCAGATTTTATTCGAAGCCCTTAGATGAAGTTTGTACCAATTTCTAATATTATAATAAAACTGTTATCTTTTCGTCTGAAAAAGAGTCTTTCATGGTTATACACGTGTAAAATGTCTTGTCCCGAACATCACATTTCCATTCTACTATTAACTTAAATTGCACCTTAGTCCGGATTCATGGTTTCACTTAAGTTCGAAACCGTTTTTTCAAAAGCACAACACAGCAATAAGACACTAACGGTATCGCCCATGTCACATGTTACAAAAGCATGAAGAGCATGATAGGGGCTCGAGAAAAAACATTTGCCTCTACCATTCTACAGATGCAAAATTAACAAAATCAAAACTGCTAATAAAAAAAAGTGCACACAGGACAAAAACCCCTGTTCCTTTTCCCTTTCTATACACCTTTTTCCTTTGTTTTTTGCTGGAAATTCTCCCTCGCACTTTTTTCTCACGAGTGAACAGTTAATATTTAACTAATTGAGATTTAATTAAATCTCAACCGTTAATGTGCAGGTAAGCAAAGCTCTGTTTTCAACATCCTTGTTCTAACCCCTAATCTACACCCTTTGGTACATTCCAAAAGCTTTCTTCAATATAGTATACACAGCAGACAAAAGCAAAACCATTACAACCTTCTTTGACGCCAACATCCTCAGATTCACCCTCAATCCATGTTTCCTCATTAGCTTCACCACTGCCACCCCCAACATCACAAGCCAAGAACCTACTGCACCCAACACTGCCTTCATCGTATCCGTCAGTCCAAACACATTGCCCACAACATCGCTCGACACTTCCACATATGAAGGGTCTGCTTGGCTGCTCTCCGACTGGTTTAGTCCAAGACGCTCATTTATCCAACCGGAAAACTCAACAAGTAATCTCGCCATCCAAGCAACCTCATCATCAGAGATGGGGCGCTTCATCCAGTCACCCTTGTATTTGACATCAGCCAGAGTGTGGTTGCCAACTCTCTTGGGCTTGAATATTTCATCACGGGGTTGCGGAGGCTGTTTTGGTTCAGGAGAAAATGACAGTACCTTTACAGTATGCCCACCAAATACATAGCTCACCTGAGCTTTCAAAGAGTCTATGCACTGAAGGTTGTGCGCACCATTATCACCAGAAACAGCTAGCAACTCAGCTTCTGCGCGTAATATGAACAACTGCAATCACAAAATCACGAAAATTGGATGAGATCTTGTCATGTGAACAGATGTATTTAATTTAGTAAACATACACAAATAGAGAACAATAAAAATGATAATAATAAATACCTGAAGCAACTGTTGCCCGCCATCTTCTCCATCACTGAACAATCGTAAATCTTTATTCCAATTCTCATGCAAGAAAGACCCATCTGCATCACTCTCAGATAAGCCATCCTCCCAGTCCTAGGGATACCAATACATCATACACAGAAAATCAGTCAAACACTAATTCAAACAGTTAGGCAAACAAAATTCTAATGCAACACATTAGACAAGAGAAGTAAACGTACCTGGAGCTGTTCGCGAATTGGAGTGACAAATCTATATAACCTATTACGCATCGATTTTCCTGATCCTGCTTGTTTGGAATGAAAAGCAGCATCCACCATCTTTAAAAGGTCCATGAGTTCTTTGGATGATGTCAATATAGTTAGGATCTGTACAGAAATGAAGAATAATCAGAAACAAAAATATTCTTCATATTTATTTTTGACAGATAAAAGATTCGTAATGCATAGGAAGTTGGTCAAGGATCTGTACGAATTATCATCACATTATTCTCAATTAAGTTTTAACATATAGTACTAGTTTTCAGTAAACATGTTGATATGACCAAAATTTCCTCTTACTGAAGTTTTAATACCGAACTCTGAAACAATGCACACTGTATGATCTTCAATTCTCAAGAATCACAAATTTGCTCGTATGAGGAATGCATCTCGACAGGCCAAAGCTCAATAAAACCCTAATAAAGACGTAGCCAAGTTGGAAAGTTTGAAATTCCAATAGAAATGAACAATAGTTTGATATGAGTAATTTTATTTAGATGAGAATTTGCAAGTCATAAACTTGATGGACCTCCATTTAATTCATCAGCACTCATCACTTCTATACTTCCAACCATAAAGCGTAGAAAAAAAATAAATCACCATCATTAAACACCTAATCGGTCACTAAAATTAGCATTGACAGTCAGAAGACTTAGAGCTCAACAAATTGGTCCTGGTACTGACGGAGGTTCCAGCCCACTGAAAATCATCAGATATTCCTCCACCAGTGGTGGAAACATAATACTGTTCGAAACTTATGATTAATAAGCTCATCATGCAACTACATTCATCCAAGGCAACCAGACAGTTTAAATTCAAGATTGAGCACAACAATACGTCTCTGGAATCATAATCACCAGGAGAAGAAACTCAATCTTAACAAAGGTAACTAGATTAGAAAGAGAAATGATTAAGAATCTGACCTTCAATACCATCTGGACAATTATTTCTGGATCAGTGTGAAGAAACTTGTGGGCAAACCCAATAAAATGCATAACCAAGGAACTGTAATACAAGTAGTTGGCCAGCACATAACCCTGCCAAGAAGATGTAAAGCAACGGTCTTGAGGCTGCGGGCTATCCTTTCTCCCGTTCTTAGTTGATCCGTCCAAAACAGTATCAAGATCTGAAAAGTCATCCAAACTAATATCCCAAGGTTCAATATAGGTAATCCAAACCGAAAACACCTCTGATATATTTTTAATCGAAGCCCCCACTGGACAAAACAAGAATGTCCTCAATATAAACCGGTACAGCGGCCTCTGTATCAGCAAGTTCCAAGATCCGATACCTGGTGAAACCGCCACTACATCCCTCAACTTGAAGGCATCAAATGAACCCGGCACTCTCCACCTCGGACTCCCATAGTTTTCCATATCCTCATTTCCATCTCTATGCACGACCAAACCCAAATTCAAGTACTTCACAGACAACTTCACCACCTCTCCTAACCCGGGGGTTGGTGGGGTCTCGCCCAAAGCTGATCGGAATGGGAATGAAACGCCAGATGACTTACACAGATTAACAGGTAGCGGTGAAAAATCATTATCAACCAACCAGAAGTTCACCAAAGCATTAACAAAAAACTCTGCCTGAGCTATGACCGAGCTATCATATCCCGATGAGTAATGCAAAAGCGAACTACGGTGTGGCAGTTGCTGATTCAAATCAGTTCCACCAACAAAAGCACGAAGATATGCATACAAAAACCTAATATATAAGTTGCATTCAATTTTAACCTCCGCCCCGCGCCTAGTGCTTGAAAAACCAGAAATTGATGAAACCCAATTCTCAAATTTAAACCTTTTGTTCCTTTTTATAGAAACAACATCAAAATTTTCGCCATTTCCCCGACAAACAGGGTAATAAGCGAACCAAAACATGTAATATTCAAAGACATTGAGCTGGAGTTGATAGAAATTGGGTTTAATTGAGTCTTCCTTAACCCTATTTTTGAAAATTGGGGCTAAATCGGATAATACCCGGCTATCATTTTCCGACGAGAGCATGAATCGGACCCATTCCGGCAACCGTTCAATAGGGAACACGTATTTGACGAGGGAGAGGCGATCAACGGCGGATATTGCGTTGAAGAGGAGGCTGTTGGGGGCGAGGAGGGCGAAGAGCCTGTTGGCTAAATCTACGTCGTTGGACGCTAGGACGGTATCAATCCAGCCGTTGGGTGAGGAGGAAGGGGAGGAGGGCGAGGGTTGTTGCTGTGAAGTTGGTTGTGGCAGAGGCGGCGGTGATGACGTTGCATCCTCGAAGCCGAAGATCTTGCAGATGAGGGTTGGGAAAGTGAGGGAGAAGAAGTGGCGGGATTGGTCGGGTGAGAGGGAGTGCAGGAAAGACTCGATGGAGGCGCAGGTGGAGGAGATCTGGTGCGGGGCGGAGGAGGCGAGGATGGTGCAGGCGAGGTCTTGGGATTTGGAATGGGAATCGACGGCGTACGAGTGCGGGAGCATGGTAAGGTTTGGAGGGTTTGGCTTTTTTCAATGGCCGCTAGGGTTTTTGAAGGGGAAGAGAGAGGGAGAGAGGTTTTGAAAGTTTTCAAATGAGAGGAGAAAAGGGAAAGCTCTGGCGCGTTTTCATAGGGGAATGGAGGGAGGGGGTACGTGGCGCTAAATTCGGAGTCTACGAGTGTGACGTGGAAGTGGAAGCGGAACTGGTTTTGGGAAAGGGATCCAGAGTCCTAATCCACTGAATCAGGAAATCCGTGTTATAGAAATTTGATCAAACGGTTATAAATAGGGGCCACTTTAAAAGTTATAATAACTTCAACTATTAGATCAAATTTCAATGGCACGAATTCCCTAATTTGATGAATTAGGAGGAAGGAATCTAGAGATGATCTCCTTCCATGGTTTTGGGGTTCACTCAAATGCTTTGGTTCATTACAAAACATTTTTCTTTTTTTTTTTTGTTTAAAGATAGGGGTGGGCACGGTGTGGTTTCACCCCTAAATAGGACCGAAATCGAAAAATATTAACGATTTGGTTCGATATGGTTCCGCTTAAATTTATTACTAGATCCGTACAGTTCGGTCTACATCAGTTTCGATTCAGTTGTTGCAGGTTTATGATTCCAAATACTAAATTATTTGAACAACAAATCATCATGCATTCAAATACATCTTCTAAAAATGATTATATAAAGTTGCATACAACCCATATCATTTTTAATGCATGTCTTTGGTTAGTGGCACCAAGTCAACAAAAAGAGAGAATTCAAAGAAATATGCATTGGTCAGTCAACTTTAGTTTTCCCCATTGCATCCTCCATAGCCACTTGGGGTGGGCACGGGCCAGGCCGAGCCCAAATTTGGAGAGACCGGGCCGAACTCGTTTTAAAATGGAATGGGGCTGGCCGGGCCGGGCATAAGAAATTTGAACTTTGGAATCGAACCTAGCCCGGCCCATTAATAACGGGCCGGTTTGGGGTGGGTCCACAGGTTCTTTTTTTTTTTTTTTTTTTTTTTGAAGAAACAATTACAGAACTTTGAGCCTTGTAAACAATCTCTAAATTACAGAACTTGCAAACAGTTTCCACTATCAATAAAATACTCAACGTTCTTTCCAAGTTTGTGGATTCAACTCAAAGATTGCACAGGTTGCTGAAATGCCCAATAGGTTCAATGCAAAGCTTGTAGATTCAAGCAAGTTTGCAAATTTACACAATACATAAATAATAAATTCCCATTTCAAATTTCAAACAATATGAAATGCCCAATAGAGTGAACATTTGAATCCTAATCCCTAAATCCCAATTTCCCAATTCCTATGAAGGCAAATTTATGAACTGGGTTTGGGGTATTACGAACTGCTCAATAGAGTGAGAGATTGCAGAAAACCCTAACTCCCAAATCTAGAAAATTAATCAGAGAGAATCAGAGATTGCGGGAACCCTAAATCCATAAATCCAGAAAATTAACAAGAGTTAAAAATTAAGAGTTCAGAAATTATATTACCTTAAATTGGGAGGAGATGAGAAGATGGTTGCTGATTTCGATTCGCAATATGGTGGTATTCTTTATGGCGGTGATGAGGTGGTCACAATCTGGAAAGATGACGGTGATGATGGTTGTTGATGGTGGTCGCCACTCACGATTCGCCAGAAAGAGGGAGACAAAGACGAAGTCGAGGGCTGTGGTCAGAGATGGTGGTTGTTGATGGATGACTGCAGTTGAAGACTCGATTGGGCTCGAGTCGTGAATGAATGGGAGAACAGGTCAAAGACTCAGACTCTGAGTCTAAGATGAATGAAAACTTCCAATCATAAAATCTCATCCAATTACCTCAAGTTAGAAACGGGCCGGGCCAGGGGCCCGTTCCCTCATATGTTTAGATCCGCCCGTCCCGTTAATTTTGTATACCAGTCCCGCCCCGCCCCGTTTTGTGTTTTGAAATTTTGGACTCGCCCCATACCCGCCCTGACCTGCGGGTACAGGACCCGTTTGCCCACCCCTAATAGCCACTCCATTAAATTTCTTCTAAGATTCCTAGTTTTCTATGCATCTTTGTTGGTATTCTGAGCATGTCGCCTCACCCTACGGGTTAAGGGTAACCCCGCCCAATCCACCCAATGTCCAACCCTACCCTTTAATTCTTGGCAAAAATTATAGATGCTCTTATTGATTACCAACATATGGTAGTTTTAAGTGATATTATTACAATTTAGGCCGCACATCACTCAATATGAGCTAACCTCACAAGAATACAGTAGTACGACAACAAAACAAGAGTAAATTTTAATTCAGCCCAAGAGAAAATGGAAAACCAGTAAAACTCAACCATATTCCTAACCTCAGATATGAGAAAAGATAGAGAAAATACCAAGGAGGGAGGACGGAGGACGAAGAGTCATGAGTTGTCGCAGAGGAAGGATGACGAAGGCCGTTACAGAGAGCTAAGGTTGTGGGCTGCCTGAGGTATCGCTGATATTTTTGGATGAAAGGTCGTGAGTGAGGTGGTCGGCTGAGTGAAAAAAAGAATGAAAGTCTAAAAGTGTGAAATGGGGGATGTGAGGCTATGAGTGAGGTGGGTGAGCCCTAATTGGGATGGGATCCATTGATTTGCAACTTGGTGAAACTAATTTTTTAACCAATTATACCATGACATGTGTGTATATATATAATTTATTTATTTATTATTAATAAAATGGTTCAGTTTGGTTCCGGCAGGTTCTTGTTCATTCGAAACTGGAGCTGGAATCAGTTTGAACCGATCTGGTTCAAATTTTGACTCAAAGTTGACTTTTTCTGGTCAACACGGCTCTTTTTGGTTTTTTTTTCTTCATACGGTTTGATGCGGTTTTACGCTTTGGCGGTTTTTATGCCCACCCTTATTTACAAAGAAAATTTGTTTGGATCAGAAATGGGCAAGGCTCTACAGATTTGGACACGAGATGCCAATGAATTTTCTAAAAAATAATGCTAAGAAGATCAAATTTTAAAACTAAATTTACAAATTAAATGGTGTGTTCTTAATTAAAAATAAACACAATACTTAAATAATAAACTAAATTTTCAAATGATTTTTTTTCCGTCTTTTTATCTTTGTTCTAGGCGAGTCTAATTTAATTTATAGAAGGAATAAAGAAATGAAAATTTTTATCTTTTTTTATTTTGATGTAAAGTTATATGGGAGCTGTTTTTGACACTCCTAAAATATCAATCCACACTCCATCTATATTTTTAATTTATCTATTTTAATTCTTTTGATGTGATTTCTAATTTTGCCCTTATATTGTTTTTAATGTGCCTAGAATTTTGAAAACCTCATTGAGTATAGTTTGATGACTTAAATAAACTGGTGGGAATGTTTAGAGCATCTCTAATGGAGATGTTAAATTTAGATTGTCAAATTTCAATTAAGAGTTGACATGGCACTTTGAATGCAGATGCTAAATTTTCATTTTTTCAAATGATGAGTCAAATTTTTTTTTTTATTATATATTCTAGGTCCTATTGGGACCTGGGGACCTCGGAAATCATGTGATCGTGATCGTTCATTGTATATCGTGCAGTTAGAAATCGTTTTAAATTTAAAATTAAATATAAATAGTGACACATCCCGACTCGGAATATCAACTAGGACTTCGAATCGAGCTGTGTTGACCGACACCAGGAAGGTGACGAAGCCATAAAGTGTAGTGATGTGGAAAATGTGAATAAATTTAAACCTAAAAGTGTCTAAATACAAGAGTGCGCTGTGAGTGGGAATGAACCCAATTCACAAGTGATGACAGAGCATAAGTACAGTACAGTAAAATAGGATGAGAATTATACCATTGATGATAATCGCCTACACCAAGATTTGCCAATGATCCTCGTCGGTACGAAAACTCTGCTACTAACACCTGGAAGGGGCAAAAAACAAGGGTAAGTGGGCCTAAAAATAAAGTTTTAATAAAAACCTTTTGAAAACGTTATAACCCCTCGCTGTAAAACCCGTATAGTTTCTAGAAAATAATACTACTACGTAGGTATAAAAACCAATGCACAAGAGCAGCAAAAACTGAAGTATGCCATGTCATAATATCTTAGCAATAATAAATGTAAGCCAAGTATGAAACCAATATAAAATAGTATGCCAGTCGGAGTCACATAACGTGACCTGTACAACTGGACTTGTAGCTCATTAATTTAGGCTAGCACATAAGTCAGAGTCACTTAATGTGACCTGTACGACAGGCTGGGTATAAATATGTACGCTCAAGTGATACGATCACGTGAACGTTGTGTGATAATTTAAGGGTCACCTACAAGTTGGAATCACCTATTGTGGTTTGTACGATAGGCTGGCACCAGACTTGGATACAAGGTGAGTGTGCAGTGTATGAGGTGAACAATCACGTGAAGGCTGACCCTAGCCCCGGGCGGGAGCACTAATACCGGGGTGCATCCATGATGAGCTCTAAATAAATGTGTGCATATCAATGCAATACAACCCATTCAATCACATAACACTCACCTAAAGCTTACTTGAGTCTCTGTAGCATCACACAATACAATTCACAAGTGTAACAATGCAATATTTAAAATGTAACTTATTTATGACATGGCAAGCAAAACATAGTTCCATATAAAAAAAGATGTTTCTGGAAACCGTAAAGTTTATATATACATACACACACACACACATATACATATTATAAAAAGGAAAAAGACCTACTCTCACTTGAGGTCCGCGCTACAACTCCCAAGCACGAATATCGAGGCATCACAAACGATCGTCGCCTAGACCAAATATTCAGTCACGTCTCAGAATTCTTATTGATAGAACACGTAACTTACGTAAAACACCTCTCCAAGGATGTTCTAAAATGATTTGAGACCTATTGATCAAAACTCAACCATCAGAAAGATCCGATTCGAGAAGATCCGCACGTCGGATTCCCAATCCGTCAGCTCCTATTGTCCTCAAATATTATGAATAATAACCTACTAAAGTTTGGTGATGATCCAACGGTTGGATTGTCGATTCAAATAAGGATCAAGTGGCGGACCTTAGAGAAATTGTACCCAAACAATGGAATTTCATTAATTGGACTTCACCTATGCAATTGGAGTATCAGACTTAGCTTAGGAAGGTCAGGTGGGGTCTCGCCCCACCCGCTACACACGGCGGTCGGCCGCCCTGACTCGCCGGAAAAATCAATTATTTCTAAAAATTCTCAAATTTCACGAAAATAAAGATTTCAATGAGTAAAGCAAGTTTCATACTTGCGGCCAAGGTGTTCTTCTATTCGATCAATCCGCAACACCACCGCCCCTAAAACTGTTTGGGCTTTGTTCCTGATCTCCAGAGAAGTGTTTTGGTGGTGGTGATTGAAGGTAAATGTTTTAGAAATGGGTGGATTGCCGCCTAGTATCCACGAAGCCGTGCGTCGGCCTTCATGAAATTGGAACCAAAACTCTATGTTTTTGGGCTGAGATGGTGGATGGGAGGCCACATGAGTGATTTTTAGGTGATGGATGGCGGTGATCAACAATAAAAATGGCAAAAATTTGCCACATTTGGGTTGGGTGGTTTGCGGGTGTATGGACCGACCGGAAGGCTGGAGCCTCCTTTTTTTTTTTTTTTACTTCCTGATTTCTTATTGGTCATTACCCTTTAATTTGATTGGTCCCTTATTCTTTGCTTAAAACTGATTGGGCTTCTTTCCCATAAGGTGGGAGTTCAAATAATTTATAATCTAAAATGTAAGTAACCAATTGCAAACGTCTGTAACCATACCGTTATAATCGGGCTCGCAAACAGCTTTCGCATGTGCATTCGTACCATCGAGTACTACGCAATTATGCCAAAAATAAAAAATAAATAATAAGTCATATGTTTCTCTAGACGATGGTCAACATAAGTCAAAGTCCTTGCCTCTAGGGTATTTTCGTAAAATCACTCTTTTAAAATTTATAAAAACAAAAAATTAGTGACGAATCATCACAAATAGTGCCTAACGAAAATTGACCGTACGATATATGATGAACGATTATGATCACAGTATCCCTATGAAAAGGATCATCCAGATCTTAAATTTGTTATCTTTTTATTCTATTAGACACTTTTGGCATCTCTGTGGAGATGATCTTAGATTTTGAGCATGTTTTTCTTTTCTTGAAGGCCTCACTAATCTTTCATTTGAAATGGATTTAGCTTACGAAAAAAAATTGCAGGGATTTCTGGTAGATTTATTTATTTTCCTAGATTTGCTACAGTAACAAAAAAAAATTGATACAAAATAAACCAGAAACAATGACCCCAGATTTGAATTTCCACAAAAGAACCATAAGTTCAATACAATAATATAACCCAGAACACAAAAGAGAACAATTTTCAAAATCTGAACGCCATTACTAGAATCTCAAACAAATCCTTGAAAAAGTCAGAGGGAAACAAAATAAGATAAAATATAAAATCCAAAGCAGCAGAAGCCTGAAGCATATATGTTCCCATTTGCATGATACCAAACTCTAATCTTCAATTGCCTCTACATCTCAAATCAAACACACAAATATGTATCAGCAAAGTGCATAACCTGTCTATCATAATACCAAAACAGTTAGAAAAACATATGTAAATACGTCCTATATATTCCAAGTACATATCCAAACTCACATTAAAATACTAATGATAAAAAGTGTAGTTATTTGCAAACTTTAGTTGTTACACATACAAGAGAAATTTCAGTTGAGGGAAACACAATTAATTTCAAGTCCCTACCAAAATGAACGTGATTTAAAAAGTAATTAGAAAAAAAGAACCTACAATTATATCTATGTTCAAAATCTGCAATCATAGCACATAAATCTTGCAGCTCTACTGTTGAGTTCGCATGTACGACGGTTATGGCCAACACTGTTAGAAATGCTACATTTTTGGGACTTCTCAACTATCTCAAATGACGAAGGTGCAGGCTGCGTGGAGTTAGTTTCATTTCTCTTCTTCGACTTTGATGGACGACTTTGATGAGCTTGAATAATAGGCTTAAGAATTAAGGGAAAAGAAGCACCAAGAAATTGGGAGCTGCCTTTTGATATCTTCTTTTTCAGAAAGGGGTATTTTTTTTGTACTTCGATTTAAACATTTGACAAAAGATTACTTATTTCATCTCTATCACCATCCAAGTTAACATCACAAACATCACTAAACGATCTTGTATCAATCCTCCATTGCTCATGTACGTCCTTCAATTGCAATTCCTTTCTCATTTCTCTTATTATGTGTGCACAAGGAAGGTCCATTGTTTTGTTTTTAAAATGGCCGTACATTGAGATTAAACATCAGTGGATATTGCTAATTCCATATTGCTTATGTAACTCATCCAATGGAAACATAGATACATGAGTAAGTTGTTTAAAGAAGGGTATTCGAAGACCATATGACACGAATCTTGTCGAACTTTGATTTCTTGAAATTGATTTTCAATAGCAAGACAAATCTTTTCTTGCACCTCATGAAGGCCACCAGTTGAAACTTGAAGATACTTCTTTAACATTGCATGTGCACTTTCTACTTTTGAACTAAGAAGATTACCAAAGTGCAAAACCTGCTTTGTCCATGCACTTACAAATTTTTCTTTGAAAGGCAGCCGTGTAGTTGTAATATATTTAAGAATAGCATTATTGTACTTGTCTTTGTATTTTACTTCAAAACGATTCCAATCTTCATTGAATGATGATTCATCAGGAGACTGTATTAAACTAGTCCAAGTGGATATCAAAGTAACCCATTCATCTTCATTTTCAAAATGAAACTTACAATTTGTAAGAATATTTTTCTCGATATGCCATACACATAAAATATTTGTAGTTCTTGGGAAAGACACTTTCTATAGCTTAATCAACGCCAATTCCCTCTCTAATATAATTGCCACTAGATGATTATCAATTCCCAGGAGTTTACTAAACATTGTCAGAGCCCATACATAGATCATCTTCCTCCTCCTTTCGCATAAGGGCAAAACAAGAATAAAATTATGGGTTGAAACTTGAGACCCCAGTGATATCAAACAATGACATCTTGTACTTATTAGTCTTATAGGTGCAATCCATCACAAAAACATTTGAGTAGCTCTTAGACCTGGTTTGGTACTGAGGTGATTCCGAAAAAAGCTGCTATGTTTTTAATGATAATAATGATCATGAGGCTCCCCTAATGTAGTGTTCTGAGGAAAGTGGAAAAGATAAACTAAGTTCATGATGATACATATAGAATATATATTCATGGATAAGATACCTTAATGATGTTCACGGTTTTATGTGAAAATGTGCATTTTTCTGGATAGGTCTTCATCTATTTACCTAACTATTGTGATAGTTAAAAGTTACTTAATATGCTCTAAAATTAATGTAATTTAGTAAGGCTAAGTAAAAGCCAAAACCAAAATGACATAGTAAATTCAGTGCATAATATATGTCCATAAATGCAAATAGATGCTTGTAATTTAATTGATCTGTAAATGACATTGCAAGCAATACTTATATGGAACAAAGAAATAATACAAATAAAAGGCTAATAGTTAGGTATATAAGAGCCAGAAACCTTTCTCTGCATACAAAAAATCTAACAATGCGAAAATTAACCCACAAATACTTAATGTTAGCCTCTTCAATCAAATTCTACTTAACCCAAGACTAATCCAATCCTAATCAGCGAACATGACTTGAAAATTTGTTGGCTTTCTTTATCGTCATGTATGGCAAATAGACAGCAAGCAAATGCTCAAACCTGGAATGTGTAGCCATTGGTATTCTCCATGTGTATCACTCCCGAAACACGTTAAAAGCTTTGGCAAGTAAGCAAACTGCAACATCGATACAATGACAAACAGAACTTCAGTTACACATTGCCAAACCGTCCAAAACTTTACTCAGTAAGAGAGCAATTAAAACATCATATTCTAATAAAAAAATTGTAAGGCTACATCCAAACTGAATCGTGCATCTTTAGCAAAAACTTATAAATAAATAAAAAAAATTAGATTGCAAAACTGTCTATGTAAATACTTAAAGTCATTGTAAAAGAATATACTATAATCGAACGAAGAGCATAAAACTCACCACGTTGCTTCAAGTCATTAAGCCTGAAATGCAATGAAATCAATTCATTTGCAGCAAACAACATACACATATTTCTTTCGACACAGAGGTATACAAAAACCAACCTACCTATAAACTCCTATGTATCAATAAACTGTACCCGACACCAATGGGCCACCAGCCTCAGCGACAATGAAGTTGAAGCCGCCAATCTCCGGTGGGATGAAAACTCAGGATGAAAAGTAGGTTCCTAAAGCTGTAAACATCTTTAAAATGAAACGGTGGGAGAATTTGACTAATCTTGCCTTTTTTTGCAGATTTTCTTTCCTTATTCTTCCATAAAGATTCCAAATCTTATAAATTCACCACCCAAAAACAAAGTACTAATCGTAGTAGTACATTACACAAAATCCCATTGAATTAACCAAATCAAAATATAAAATCCAAGATTCTAAGTTCATAACCAACAACCAATCATCACGAACAAACCCCGTCAAGCCCAAGCTCAAATACAAACACCACTAACATAATCACCCACAATTCATTACAGTAAACACAAAACCCGCCAAGAAATTACCTTCAGAAAACTTTTAATCCGAAACCAAGAAATTAACTACCAAGGAATTGCTGTAAAACCACTTACAGAAAACTTTAATCCGATAAATCATCTGAAACCAGGGCTCGGCTCAAAATATAAAAAACTTCAAAATTAACCAAAAATTATTTATTAGACTATCCGAATACACAATTCAGACCAAACAGGAAAGAAGAAGAAAACAAAACAGTCGGAACCAAACGACGTCAAAGATGGAAAGCAGATAGTCATTTAACAGAAACTTCAGGTCCCTCAAGAACTTGAACAGACCCACAAAAACTTCAGGTCCCTCAAGAACTTGAACAGACCCACAAAAACCAAGAAAAATATAGAAAATCTGACATAGAGTAGCGGGGAAAATGCTTACCAAATGGTTCTTCAAGGTTAGCGATTTCAGGAGTTTTTTTTCTAAATACAGAAAATCTGACAGAGTGTGTGCGAGTTCGTCCTCATTGTAATATTTGAGAGAGAGAGAGAGAGAGAGAGTGATGGAAGGTACCTAATGATAGAGAAGTAAAGAGTTGGGGAAATACTCGAGGATTTGTGTAAATCCTCACGTTTATTTTTCGGATTGCAGGTTTCAAATGAAGAAATCATACGGAAGAGGGGTCTGTACGCAACACGAAAGTAATTAACATGTATTAGTTTAAATAACAGAATTCAATTCAAACATTACCCCAAAGCATTAGTAAAACAGAAACAACAACTGGTAATTCAGTAACTCCTTAAATGTCTCTGGCGTTCCATAAAAGCAAAAATTAAGCCAGAAACTGAATAACCAATACACAAAACAGAGAGCTTTCTACAAATTGTTCCAAAACCCATTTAAAAAATCTGGTAAATATAAATAATTTCGAATGGTTCAAATGACAATCGAGTTAAAAACTCCAAATTAGTATATATGAAAATAAGGTCGTGATGAACAATTCAATTAAGCATAGAGTACCTAGATTGAAGCAGAAAGTGAAAATCTCTAGCGAAAACCCATTTCAAAAATCTGGCCAAGATAAGGATAATATTGTTCGAGAAAATTATCCAATTTATCTAATGTTTTCAAAGCTACCTGCCAATGACAAGCACAAAAATAATACAAAGTTTATTAGGAATCAGAACATATGTATGGATATACATAAGCATATCAGTTCTTCCAACCTTCCAGTAGACACAATATAATTAAATTTACTTTCTGCAACTACTCAAAAACCACAAACAATCAAATTTATTTGCTACTCAGTAACCCAATTTCCCAGCAACCAAACAATAATGATAAAATATCCAAAAATTGCTTTTTTGACAAAGAGAATAATAAAAAATAACTCACATTTTTTCCTTTTACTTTCGCTCCTTTTTTCTTCACCGATCTCCTCCTCTGCTTCTTAGTCTTCGATTTTCCGACTCCACAAAACCCGAAATTGACTGCAATAAACTTAAAACCCATAAAAAACGTGAACAAACGCAAAAAACCAAGGAAAGCACAGAAAATATGAGAGTGAGTATTAGAGAAAATGCTTACCGGATCGTCCTTGAAAGTTAGGATTTCTGGGTTTTTAGTCTAAAAGAATGAGTGCGCATTCTACCTCAGTGCAATATTTGAGAAAGAGAGTGATGGAAGGTACCTAAGGCCACAGAATGAATAGATAGAAAAAAACCATAGAATGTATAGACAGAATAAATAGTGTGCAGACGATGGGACTAAAAAAAAAAAGAAAAAAGGATATCGAATAAAGAGGGATAGTACTGACCGATTTGTGTAAATCCAAACATTTATTTTCAGGTTTGTCAGTTTCAGATGAAGAAATCATACAGAAAAGGCGTGGAGGAGGGCGTTTTGTATGGAAGACAAAAATGAGTTTGAGAAAATCATCCAATTTTCCCTTTTGTATGCTCTGTGGTGATCGAGAACGTGCAATATATGGCAGTTCCATGTCGGGTCTGTCAACCGTTGCAGTTGCTGCTTTGATCGTGCGATAGATGGTTTCTGTCTTTCTATTGTAAGTGTTTCTTCACACAGGATGTGATCCAAATCCAGATGTGATGTAGCAGTTGTGGAATAATTGATCTAAAGGCTGAAAATGAACTTAAAGTGTGAGTATCTTATCTAATGGTTGTGAATTAATGCCGTTGAGAATTCGAGATTATTACATTTTTAACCCTATTTTTTAGACCCTTTTTTTGGTTTTTTGTGTACAAAGTGAGGGCATTTTAGACATTTCAGAATGCTTCACCAAACTGGTGTGTGTGTGTGTGTATTTTGTGTTTTATTTAGCTCTTCCCGCAAAACTGCTTCATAAGATCATATCCCACGTTTGCTTTTATTTCCATGCACGTTCGCTTTCCACAGAACCGCTCCCATAATCCCATTGCCCGGTTCAAGCCTTCAACTGTAGAATAGCAGTTCTAACTGTAAACGTATTAGGTTTCTTTTTATTTTTTATATTTTATTCAACTACTGAAAGCAGTTTGAAAACTGCAATATGTCCCACATTTCTTTCCAACATTTTTTTCATTTTTCGTTTTTTTGGATTGGTTTTTTTGCTGCATCTATTTATCTACTTTTTTTTTTTAATTCTTTTTTCAAATGAAGATCAGTATTTTTTTTTTTGAGTACATCAACATTTTTAGACTACGGGAAGGAAGAGTTCAGCTAAGCCATATAATGGGCAGCCTAATTTTGTATCGAATTCGCCATCCACGAGATTCAAACCTAAAACCTCTCACTTCCAAGTGAAGAGGAATACCACCAGATCGTAGTACTAAGTGGCAAATAAAGATCAATTTGCAATATTGCATTGATCAGTTACTCACTATGTGGACTTTTGACCAGTATTGGTTTTAAATTCCATTTTCTTTTTTATTTATTTATTTTGATTTCCAATACAGCTTTTTTTTTTAGTTATGATTTTTTATCAGTTTGTCCTTATTTTTTGAATTTTTTGGATTTTGATGTGAAAGAAACAAATGGGCATTTTTGGCATTCTGGAAAGCTTCACCAAACTAGCCTTCTCCCGCGAGACATTTTTTAATCACGGGCACTACGCGCCCCTTAATATGATATATTATGTTAGTTGATTTCTTTCTTATACCGTGTCCTAAAAATAAAATACAATATACAATTACAAATAAAAGGAAATGGAATATAATTAAGTCGCGTGTAAAATGTGTGATAAAAGAAAGGCTTCTTGTACACGTAGAAGCATATTCAAAGAGAGACAATTTTTTTAATCAAGGGCGCTCGTGCCCCTTAAGATGTATTGTGTTAGATGTTTTATTTACCATGTCATAAAAACAAAATTCAACATACAGTTGCAAATAAAAGGAAATAAAATATAATTAAGTTGAATATAAATGTGTTGATAAGCTACAATATATTTTAACCTGCCATTCAGGTTCTTTGGAACATGATAAGCTACAATATATAGCCATTGTAGAATTTCAAGTTGTTGCGGAAACCAAACCAGCACTCTACCTCACATCGACTCCCTGCATTCCATCCTTATTATTTGAAATTAATGAAGCTATAAATATTTAGGACAGAGTAAAATTTAGTTGTAAAAGCATATAAATTCAACAACAAAAGTGAAATGAAGTTAAATGAATGAAGGCATGCATATCTGAACTGTAGTTTACAGTCTGTCACGGATTACACACAAAAACTAAATTTCAAAGGAAGTCCAAATTGATAACTGATCGGTTTGGGAAAGAGTGGCTAATGTTGAAAATTTCAATCGAAGATTCACCTCACATCGCATCAACTCTTCAAAGACCACCCCAAAAATCTCATAAGAAAACTATGCCAAACAACCATTAACTGGACAAAGTCGAGTTTCCCTTACATTTTGATTTAGAGTCGACTATCATGCATAAATTTCCAGAGGTCTAAGCTTTAAGCATCTTCCCAGGTTTAGTCCTCGTTTTTCTCCAAGAAATCAAAACCTCCACATCCTTTTCGGTTCTTTGATTAAGTGTAATATTGGGCTTCTCAAGTATCTTACAAATAAGCAACAAAAATGCGCTTCCTAGTTTCACATTGCCATTGTTTAACAAAGAACCCTAAAATATTTTCAAAGAAAGGCTTGAACTGGACAATGTAACATATGGTAACTGGTCTGATGAAACCTAAACTTCTGACACCAATTATAACCCAGGAATGCAATTATAACCCAGTAATGCAAGTTTCTACTAGATGAAACCTAAACTTCTGACACCAAACATAAAAATAGCAACACCAAAGAATTTTAAAAGTAAATATATACGAAATACATGGGTTATATAGAAAATCAAGAAAGATACAATCTTGATGTAGAAAATCCAATTAGGTTTTCTATATTGATCTCTTAATGCGGTTTACAACGGACACTTATATACATGAGTGCATGCTAAAATAGGTAAGAATAAGTTGACTTACAAGAACAGAAACTAAATATTACAATGATACTTTCCTATACAGCTGCTATATGACCAAATCTTCATCCTTGATTCTTGCAATCTTTAACACTCCCCCTCAAGTTGGAGTGTATGTTGATTACACTCAACTTGCTAAGAAGACTTTCAAACTGGGAGGTACTCAGTGCCTTGGTGAATAAATCTGCCAATTGTTGTAGAGTTCGTTCATGAGCAATTTGGACAACTCCTTCTTGTATCTTTTCTCGAACCAAATGACAATCGATTTCGATGTGTTTTGTCCTTTCATGGAACACGGGGTTGGATGCAATATGAAGTGCAGCTTGGTTATCACAAAACAAAATAACTGGTTGTGAGTGATCGACACATAAATCACTAAGCACATACTTCAACCAAGTTATCTCGCAACATGTAGACGCCATGGCTCTATATTCTGCCTCCGCTGTTGATCTCGCTACTGTGGTTTGTTTCTTTGTTTTCCAAGATATGAGTGAATCTCCAAGCATGATGCAATACCCCGAAACTGACCTTCTTGTGTCTTTGCATTTTGCCCAATCTGCGTCGCAATATGATTTCAACTGAAGTGAGCTTGTTGAGTGAAGCATGATGCCTTGCCCTGGTGACCCTTTTATGTACCTCAAAACTTGGTGCGCTGCATCTAAATGCGGCAGTCTAGGCTTGTCCATGAATTGACTTAAAATGTGGACAAAGTAAACAATATCTGGCCGTGTTATTGCCAAATAAATTAGACGTCCAACAAGTCTTCGATATGCAGATGGGTCTTCCAGTAACTCTCCATCTGTTTGTGTGAGTGTCAAGTTTTGATCCATGGGAAACCGTGCCAGCCTTGCTCCAAGAAAACCAGTATCCTTCAATATGTCTAAGGCATACTTTCGTTGTGATAATGAGATACCTTGAGATGACCTTCCAACTTCGATGCCCAGAAAATACTTCAATTTTCCTAGGTCTTTGAGTTTGAATTTGTTAGCCAAGAACTCCTTTGTCTTCTCAATAAATGGTAAATTGTTGCCTGCCAATATCACATCATCAACATACACTAGAATAGTAGTAAGGCTGGTACCTTTGGATCGGACGAACAAAGAATAATCCGCATTGGACTGGCGATAACCTGCAGCCTTGAGTGCAGAAGAAAGCTTAAGGAACCACTGTCTCGAAGCCTGTTTAAGCCCATAGAGAGACTTCTGAAGTTTGCATACTCGTGTCTCCCCCTTTCGTCCGTATCCAGGTGGAAGTCGTGTGTAAACATCCTCAAGTAAATCTCCATGGAGGAAAGCATTATTGACGTCAAGTTGATACAAATGCCAACCTTTGGCAGCAGCAACAGCAAGCAATAATCGAACCGTGACTAATTTAGCAACAGGAGCAAATGTCTCGGTGTAATCGAGGCCCTCGACCTGTGTATAACCTTTGGCAACCAAGCGTGCTTTGTAGCGTTCCACTGAGCCATCGGGATTGAGTTTGACTTTGTAGACCCATTTGCAGCCGATGGGTTTCTTCCTAGGAGGAAGAGGTTGAAGGGTCCAGGTGTGGTTGGCTTCAAGAGCAGTAACCTCATCGTGCATGGCTTGGCATCATTTAGGATCCTGGATAGCCTGCAAGTAAGTGTGGGGCTCTTTGACAAGGGAAAGAGATGTGGTGAAGGCACAGTGAGTGGGAGACAAGCGAGCATAAGTTAAAGAGTGAGAAAAAGGGTGAGAGGTACTACCTTTATGTGAGCCAATGGTAGAGGCCGATGATTGGTGAGGACGAGAAGGCAGCGGGACACCAACATGAAATTGTTGAAGGTAAGAAGGTGGTCGAGTGATGGGGGAAGACGAACGTCGGGAGAGTTGGGGTGGTAGGGTTGGTGGTATGTCAGCTGGAGAAGGAATGGGGTTTGGAGGTAGAGGTATGGTAGCAGGTGTGGGTACAAGAGGGTCGAGAATGGTGTCTTTGGGAGAAGAAGGGTCGTCGACGATGGGAGGGGGAGGTGTGGTACTGGGTGGATCAAAAGAGAGATCATCCATGGGAGATAGATATGGTAAGGTTGGTTGAGGGTTGGTATCAGAGTGTTGTGCGGAAGAATGAGTAAAGGGAAATGTATGTTCACGAAAAAGTACATCACGTGAGACAAAAATTTGACGTGTGTTAAGATCATAGACTTTGCACCCTTTCTTGCCATAGGGGTAACCAAGAAATATGCATGGGGTAGACCTCGCATCAAATTTGGACGGATGATATGGGTGCGTGGATGCAAAACATAAACAGCCAAAAACTTTCAAATGGGAGTATTTAGGTGGTTTATGGAACAAAAGCTCGTGAGGTGTTTTACCATGCAAGACGATGGTGGGCGTACGATTGATGAGATAAGCTGCAGTGAGTATGGCTTCTCCCCAGAAATTGGTAGGTAAGTTTGCTTGAATAAGTAAGGCTCGGGCAACGTTGAGGAGGTGACGATGTTTACGTTCAGCCACTCCATTTTGTTGTGGAGTGGCAACACAAGTGGTTTGATGGATAATACCCTTGGTCGAGTAGAATGCAGCAAGATTAAATTCGGGACCATTGTCACTCCTAATGGTCTTCACTTTGTGAGAAAACTAGTTTTCAACGAGATTGATAAAACTTGTCAAATAATGTCTTGTGTCAGATTTGTGTTTCATTAAGTAAATCCAAGTGGAACGAGTGTAGTCATCAACAATTGTGAGGAAATAATGTGCTTCAGTGAGTGAAGCAACACGAAACCCCCCCCCCCTCAAATATCCATATGTAATAGTTCAAAAGGCTTACAAGTTGAACTTGAACTTAATGAAAACTGAGATCTTGTTTGTTTGGCTAGAGGACACACAAGACAATTATTCGAAACAAAAGAACCAATAATATTTTTAGGAAGCGAAGTATGATGAAGGGCTTTGTCAGAGAGATGCCCTAGGCGTTGATGCCAGAGTTGGGATGAAGCTTTTGTAACAGCATGACAAGTGGACAAGGTGGGTCTCCCGTTGGTGTCATCCAAGAAATATAGGCCTTCTCGCTTAGTCCCCGTCCCAATCATCTTCCCCGAACGAAGGTCCTGAATCACACAAAAGTAACTTAGAAAAATGGTGATGCACAAGGATTGATAGGCAAGTTTACTGGTAGAGATGAGGTTGAGTTGGAACATGGGGACACAAAGGACATCATGTAAGATAAAATATGGGGAAAACTGCATGGTTCCTATATGTGTCACAGTAGCATAAGAACCATCTGGTAGTTTTACGGTTTTATTTTTAACAGGCACAAAAGAGGTCAGCAAAGTGTGTGAGGAAATTATGTGGTCTGTGGCACCGCTATCCAAGATCCATGATGACTTCTGATCATGAGAAGTGAAAGAAAAAGCTTTACCTGAGAGATCATTTAGAGAGGAAATTTTACCAACGTTGTTTGCCTTGGCTTTATTGCCATTGAGCATGGTCAAGATCTGCTTGCATTGGTCAGGTGTAAAAAGGAAAGAATTTCCCAAATCTTGCCTTTCAAGGTTGCTTGAAACGTTATTTCCTCTCGGTCACTGCTGTTTAGAATGACTTCTTTGTTGCTCCGGATCTGTCCTTTTAAGCTTTCGACAATAATCTATCGTATGACCCTTCCATCCACAATAATCACACTTTAAATGGGCACGACAATCTTCAGAGGTGTGATTATCTTTGTTGCAACGAGTACATTTCATATCAGCACTCTTCTTGCTAGAATCTGGTCATTTTGCAGCAAAGGCAGCAGCTTCCTGAATTGGCGTTTTGCCTGTGGTGGTGTTGTGCTGCTTCTCATGTCGCAGCACAAGGGAGTATACTTTGTTGATGGGAGGAAGTGGATCCATCAACAAAATTTGATCCTTTACTGCACTGAATGTTTCATTAAGTCCCATAAGAAATTTAATTGCCTTTTGATTTTGCTGGAATGCCAACACATGTTGCAAAGTGTTGTAGTCGCAATCGGGTAGGCTAATCGCAGCATCTCTCTCATCCCACAACGCCTTGAGTTTGGTGAAGTAGGAACTTACGGTTATTGCTTCTTGGACACAATCATGAATTGCACTTTCAATATGGTATAATTGCATATTGTTTGTTTGAGAAAACCGTTCTTTCAAGTCTTCCCAAACTTGGTATGCAAGGTCATAGTAAATGACGCTTGATTGAAGTTCTGGTGATATTGAATTTACCAACCATGTTTTAACCAGGCTGTTACATCGATCCCACTGATGCAAGTTTGCTGCACCAACCTTTTGTTTTGGTTTCTTGAAGGTTCCATCAACAAAACTAAGTTTGTTTTTGGCTTTCAATGCACCGATCATCGCCCTACTCCAAGTGTTGTAGTTGTCTGGAGTGAGCGGCTGAGAAATGAGCATCATTCCCGGCTGATCGGAATGATGCAAGTAATAAGAGTGATTAACGTCAAACGTGGTTCCCTCTGTTGAACCAGAGGGCTTGAGTTTGTCATCGTTCTCTGCCATGATAGGCGGCTAGGGTTTGTTATTTTCTTTGGTCCCAAGATTAGTGCTCCGGTACCATGTAGAAAATCCAATTAGGTTTTCTATATTGATCTCTTAATGAGGTTTACAACACACACTTATATACATGAGTGCATGCTAAAATAGGTAAGAATAAGTTGACTTACAAGAACAGAAACTAAATATTACAATGATACTTTCCTATACAGCTGCTATATGACCAAATCTTCATCCTTGATTCTTGCAATCTTTAACAGAGCTTTCCTTAACCAGCCAACCTTACTTCGTAACCTTAGCCTCCCTTTCTTTATAGTTCGACTAAGTGACTTCGTAACCTTAACGTACTTTCTTTCTCACTTTAGCATAGGCCTTCGCCACTTCAAACAGGCGCTTCGCCCCCCTCTTTTTTTTTTTAGAAAGGACGGGGCTTAGGGTTTAGGGCAAAGAAAGCAAAGTTAAAATACCAAGAGCAAGATTATGCTATTAAATAAAAGAAAAGTGAGATCCATAGGAATATCTACAAATCTAATCCAAGAATGGATACCAAAACCCTAACTTTCTCAGAGAAATTTGGACAGAAAAATCATAGAAGGAAAGCAAGAGGAGAGATATACCGTAAACCCTATACCTGGCTCTGGCTGTAATTGCTGGTGATGAATGCTTGGGAGAGAAAAGCTTTTACCTTTCACTCGCTTTTGATTCCTGTAGCCACAATAGACATTCAGACTTCCTGCAAAAACCATTCTATTTCAAATAATCACATAATATCTTTGGCCTTGTCTTCTTAACCCGAAATCATATTCTTACAGGAAAAAAGAAACCCATGTTTGTTCCGGTCAGAATTTGCATTATTACTTGAGATAATCAAAGGAAAATCAAAATCTGTCTCCAACAAATTTTTCAATAAGCAATGAAATCAATTGTGTAATCTATGAGAACGCAATTAAATTAACAAAAAGAAATCAAGCATTAGACTGGTAAAATTAGTAGATGTGAAAGGATAAATTAAATAATAATTAAATTATGTTTACCAATTAGAGGATAATCTGCATAGATATTAAGGGAACAAGTAGATAAAAAAGGATGGATGAAAAAAAGTGAGATATATATATATATCAAACCTTGTTTAAAATGACGGGTTTTAAAAGGGGCTTTGTCCCCCCCACGCTTTGCTCTCTGGGATTTGATGTGGGTTAACAAACTATCAGATAAATAGTATGAAAACATTATTTACAACAAAATAATATTATTCAAGTTAGAGAATTATAATGACTATAAATCAAAACTCCATTGATGCAATGCAACAGACAAAATTACGATGAATAATCAAGAAACTGTTATACCTGCTGAAAAGACACCTTGCACACAGAGCACAAAACCCAGAACACCAACAACCAAAAAGGGGAAATTTGTGATATTATTCAAGGTATTAGGCACTCCTGTTAAAAAATCATGTATTAAAAAACACAATTGAATATGAACGCAAATCTAATTATGAGTCATCAAAGCAAATAATTCATACACAATTGAAAAAGATGTATAAATGGGAAGAGAACAGAAATTGAAAATATGAATTAATAACCCGATGGATTATTTGATTTTCGGAGAAGAATTTTTTCCGAAATATCAGATCTTCACCAATCTTTATGGTTGATTTTGTTGAACTCTTTATTTGGAATAAATTGAAACCACACACTGAACTCAAAGAAGACAAAAAGTGATTCCCTTTCGATCATCCAATTGTACATTGATGATATGTGTCATATCCCGGCCTAGGGTCCACCACATCCTGAGCCCCCTCCATCACCGTCGCACGATATTATCCGCTTTGGGCCCCGATTACGCCTTCATGGTTTTGTTTCTGGGAACTCACATGAGAACTTCCCAGTGGATCACCCATTATGGGAGTGCTTTCCCGCGCTACTCGCTTAACTTCGAAGTTCTAATGAACTTTGAAGCCAGTGAGCTCTTAAAAGGCCTCGTGCTAGGTAGGGATGGGAATATACATATAAGGATCACTCCCCTGGGCGATGTGGGATCTTACAATCCACCCCCCTTAGGGGCCCGACGTCCTCGTCAGCACACCACGGCCAGGGTTAGACTCTGATACCAAATTTTCACATCCCGGTGCGGGGTCCACCACATCTTGGGCCCGCTCCACCACCGTAGCACGATATTGTCCGCTTTGGGCCCCGACTACGCCCTCACAGTTTTGTTTCTGGGAACTCACACGAGAACTTCCCAGTGGGTCACCTATCATAGGAGTGCTCTCGCGCCCCCTGGATGTCATCATAGTACTTTAACCTTAATTTAGTTTTGAGTGAAAATTTACCAGAAAAAAAAATTAAAAAAGAATACATAAAAACAGTTAAATTAATAGTGCCCTATAAGTCAGAGCACTTACGCCATGAATAGTGCAATGCTACACCATCAAATTAACCATTTCATCTGGTAAAGTCTCCGGCTTCGCAACAAAACCCTACAAACACAAAAATTATAACCGCGATTCACACAGAGAGAGGGGTGGGTGTATGGACGTGAGGGAAAGGGGCTTTCTTGGTATTTCTGAATGCTTCACCAAACTGGTCTTCTCTCTTTATTTATATAGTTAGATGACAATTTTAAAAAGAAATTGAATAAAAATATATATATATATTAAAAAAAAAAGGGAAAAGGGAAAAGGTAAAAGTAGGAAGTGGGAGAGAAAAAGTGAAGGAGTAAAACTATGATTACATGTGGGTAAGGGAAGGAAAAAAGTAAAAAAAAAAGATTGTTTGTGCAAAATTACTTTAATGCCCATATTTTTTCTATTCAAACATTTTCTTTTAGCTATGTATAATAGGATATAATAGTAATTTTATTCATTAATGTAGTTGGATAATCAATTAAGAATTCTTATCTATATCAAAAAACCAAAGAAAATTTGGCTTCAAATTAAAGTCAAACAAATTCAATTTAATATTCGTTTAAATTAAATCATTATGAGACTAATTCTTTTTATTTATTGTATTTATTTTTAATCTATATTGTTTATATTGTAATTTACCTATTAAATATATATATATATTTTATTAATATTAATATTTATTTTATTACTATTATGATGTTATATTAATTTTAACTAGCATCTGGGCACACACAAAGTGTGAGAAAAAATTTTTATTTTTGTTTTTGAAATAGAAGGGGAGAGGAAGAGAGTAATAGAGAATGTGGGAATGAAAAGTTTTTTTATTTTATTTTTTATTTTAATTAGAGATATGTTAGGACAGTAGACGAAAAAAGCTCATCTATCACGGTGAATGCCCGTGATAAATTACAATCCACCACGGACACTATGCCCGTTGGTATTCTAGATGTGATAAAAAGTCTTAGTTTTTACCACAAGATATGCCCGTTGTTAAATGCAATATAACCACGGATTGTAACCGTGGTAGATTGAGATCTAACACCACGTACTATGATCGTTGTCGATTACTAATTGACCACAGCTAATGCCCGTTATAAATTATTTTCCAAAATTAAAAAAAAATTATTTAACAAATATATATTACCAAAAAAAAATAACTACATAAAAAATACTTGATAATATTATAACATAATGTAAAAATACTTGAGTTTCCAAATGAATACATAAACAACAGAAGTCATAAAGTAGTATCCATGTAGTGCCTAATGAATACATAAACAATGGAAGTCATAAAGTACTATCCATGTAGTGCCAAAGTACCATTTTCTAGTCTAAGTACGAACTAAAATTACTCTCCAACTCGGACGTACTT
The DNA here is from genome assembly GCF_019419815.1 of Pyrus x bretschneideri. Lineage (NCBI taxonomy): Eukaryota > Viridiplantae > Streptophyta > Magnoliopsida > Rosales > Rosaceae > Pyrus > Pyrus x bretschneideri. The sequence continues at coordinate 2,750,451 of NW_025999657.1, forward strand.
CGATGGCCACGCAATTGTACTAGATATAGCATTCTCCAGGACACGAAATTCACTTGTAGGGCGGTACAAAGATACATTCTCCACTCTGACAACAGTTACCCAAACCTTCCAGCAATCAGGACCAAGCACCATGTGATGAACTTTCGCCTCAAGATTTGTTGATTCTATTTCTCCAGTTGCAACAACTTGTCCATTTCTGAGCTAATTTAGTAACTTGCATGAAGACCCTCGTAAAATACCAACAGGTTGTAACTAGCATAAAGAAATCAAATAAGAACATCAATTTTAAATGATTAAGTTATCAAATTATTTAACAACTATTATTAAGCGTGTGTTACTACCTGAGAAGTGGCTTTAGAACCTTCTTTTCTCTTTATGCTGTCTCTTTCTATGTTTGGACTACTTCTCTGTGACAACCAAACATGGAAGACACAAAATTCGATCAGTTTATATCAAAATCTCATAAGTTTCATAAACTAACTAGTTAGTACTTGTTCTCGTATACCTGGGAACTAGCATTGGAAGCTTGTCTAGAAGCATCGTCAGCTTCTCGTGCACTTCTATCACATTGTATCTAATAACAAAACAAAAACAATCTAATTATCAACATCTGCTATGTCCTAGTATATCTGTACATAGAAATGGCCTCACAAAATAAAAATAATCTAATTAACTAATAACAAAGAAGGAAATTGGCCGAGCAAAAGAATACATAGTGAAACAACTGGGATTAGAGAATGATCAGTTGGTGGAGATGGGAACAATACATGCTGGGGACTTTATGGTGAGAAGTTTTTCATTTTCATTTAATTCTGATTTGAAGAAAAAAAACAACCATACACATACATCTTACAGAGTCACAAACATGCGTACATCTTACAAAAAATATCAGTTTTCCTAAGAAGAGATCCAGAAAAAGGTAGAGAAATTCGTGAAAAATGTTTTCATTCAATAATAGTCTAGTTATACACAGGAATGACCTCACAATTTGCCCGAACATAACCTTCATCTTCATCACCTGCACAATCATCAAGTTTATAAACGTCTAATGGGGTATATGACATGTAAGCATCCTCGTCAAACTTTCCCAAGTCATAAGCTCTACTTGGTTTACTTGGTTTCCCAAGTCATAAGCTCTACTTGGTTTATAAACATCTAATGGGGCATATGACATGTACTAACTCTTTGAGACAATCAAACATAGAAGAAGCTAAGTTTGGTTTACTTATATAAAAAATATAAATTCCACCATGCTATACTTGGGATCATATATGTACCTGAGAACTAGCTTTTGAAGAGTGTCTAGAACCATTGTTAGCCTCTAGTGCACTTTTCTTATTACATTGTAAGATAAATGCAAATAATCAAAATCAAATGAAACAACTGATAACAAGATAGATGCAAATAAACTATTAGCTGCATAGACTAACTAAGCCTGAAAGTGAACATGTTCATTATTTTCTTTCTATCTAATGATGAAGACATCGAGACAAGTTAAACAAAATCAGTTTCATACCTGGGGAGATGATCTGGAAACCTGGTAACTGGAATTGGGAACCTGTTTTACACCATTCTTAGTTCTTTGGAGATCTATACTGCTTCCCTGCGACTAGTGAATACGTAAGAAATAGAAGTTGATCAGTTTCAGATTCAACAAAATACCAATATTTACTTTTGAAACATTTTTACCTGGGGCCTATTTGTGGAGACTTGAATTGCATCATTGGTATTAGTTTCTTTACCATTTCCCTACAGAGATATGATTAGAAGTTAGAATATATTTCCCTGCAGCTATATGCCGTAAATCTTTTATCATTTTTATAAGTATATACAAAGTTGCACATATAATTACCTCATTTTGTTGTTTAGCCAACACAAAATCAAACACTTCCCGCAATTTTCCTTCGACGTTTTGTAGTCGGTCTCTAAGCTCTCGATTACTCATGCTGGCATATGTTTGGGCATCATATCTAGAAGGTGTAACCCCATAACCACCTCCTCGAGGTCGACCTCGATGTTCAGGTCCAAGTGCTTGTGATAAGGCATCACCTTTTATAGAACCATTGTCTGTTGTTGGCATTTCATTAGCCAACTTAATGTCATCCTATACAATTAAAAATCATTTGCAAGATTAAAAGAAAAATGAATAAAAAATAACACAAGGATAATTTCAAACTGAAGCTTCATACCATTTTCTTTAACACTATCTCATTTACAGGTTGACCATTTTTTCTTGTACGAGCAGCTATCCAAAGATTGACTCTATTTAAATCCTCCTCAGGTGTGCCTTTGTTCTCTATTAATTAATCCATAATTTAAACTCGGTATAAGTGTGTTGTCACTGAAATGAAATTAAAAGATATACAAATGTTCATACCAGCTCGTCCTCCAAGCGTGCATATCCTTTACGACTCATCACATGAGGGAGAGTATGGAATGATTTCAACTTTTTGAACTTCTCACTAATTGCCTAACAAGAAAAATAGATAACAAGAAACTTCATTTAACCAACATCCATGCATTGAAAACCTAATCAATAATTTAAAATTTAATACAAACAAGCTTACAGCAAACTCAGGAGAGCATCGATGTTTAACAAATTTGTCCCAATCAGCTTGTTTCTCAACATTATCAGGCTTCAAGAGTTGCATTTGTTCCATTGCATCAGGACCATCATGAAGGGATCTTATTTGTTTTGTCAATGTGGCTTGGTATGTACGCCAACACCCAGACATTTGTATTAATATTATCTTCTTACGACAAGGTGCCAAATTGTATTTTTGCTGCATTAACCATGAATCTTTATTAACATAAAAAAGATATTGATTTTTTATATGTATTATAGAAGAACAAAATAGTTAGGAAATAAGAGCACAGCTTCAGTTATAAATTTTACCTTCATAGCAGCCCATAATTTATCTTTCAAAATTGTAGGAACCTCATCCCAACTTGCGTAAGTTACTGGTATTAGTTGTCTTGCAAGGATCCCTGCCAACGAACTCAAACTCGCTGATCCCGCACCAAAATGTTGTCCTTTGTCATTGAATTGAACACCAATTTGTTTGGCCTTTAACACAGCATTATAATCCAACATTGTTGGACCTCTTCCCTTTCTCTTTTTTGCTTCATTCACATCATCACTTGAGTGCATCTCGTCACTGTCTGGCAAACCTTCAAAATCCATAGACACCTAAAAATTGAAACCAAATTCGTAGAGAGATTAACAAAGGAATGTTTTCTGTCCTAGAAGAAAAAACGAAGTTAAAGAGAAAGATTTCGCTGGGTAACCAAATGCAACTACAAGACCACTCAATTCATACCAAATTTATAGAGAGAGATCAGTGAATAATCTTTTGCATCCTAGTAAAAAAAAAAAACAACGTGAAGAGAAGGATTGAGGGGATAACCAAATATAACTGCACGCGACTAGTGGGAACTTTGAACGGCAGTTTCTTTGCTTCTTGGGTTTTTAATTAAGTTTTCTTTCCAATAAAAAATATATTAACTTTTATTATGATAATTATTTTACAATTATATCATCATTGGGACTCTGTTATAGCCATAAAATTAAAAGTTTATTGGGACTCTGATTAGGGGTGGGCATGGGTTGGGACTCTCTTATACATCATTTTTAATAAGGTTACAGCCGCTGCACTGCAATGCACAGCAGCAGCACATATTACACTCACAGAAGCTGTCTTCAAGAATTGAGGATGCACTGCAGCAACACATATTAGGGGAGTATTGAAGCATAGATTGTGCCCAGCAACACATATTAACATTATTATCCAAATCCAATCCAAATTAACATCTCCAAGACATCCAATGCAAAGTCCAAATCCAAAATAACCCAAAAGAAGAATTAGTGAATAAACCCTTTCAAAACTTAAAGAAAATTGCGGTAATCTATCCATGGTTCCTAACCGAGTGCAAATTATACAGTAATTGGTAATTAACTTACAATAAAAATTGTTTAGGGTATGATACTTATAGATATTTGAATTACCTTGTGGCTTCGAAATGGATTGGTCACAACTAGATGTCGCATCTTACCATCCTGACTTTTGTTGGTATGGTGCCACATTAAGTCTTTGGCCATGTCATCATCTTTATTCGCTTAAATCTTGGTATAATAGGAAAGTAGCGCAACACCTTTGCAGAAACTCCTTTGTAAATGTGATTATTACGTTTACCAACCTGCCAATGTGAAGAACCGCACTTTGGACATGTCTCAAGTTGTTCAAAGTCTTTCCAAAATAAGCAGCAATCATTTACACATGCATCTATTTTCTCGAACCCTAAATCAAACACCTTAAGTAACTTCTTTGTCGAATTCATTGAATTCGGAAGTGTATTACCTTCCGGAAATATGTCTTTTAGGGCTTGGAGGAGCTCGTCAAAAAACTTATCTGTTGCACCATTTGAAGCTTTAATCTTGTATAAAACTACAGTTGCTAACAACTTTGTCTACTTCGTACAACCTTCATATAAAGGAGCTTCAGCTTCTTCAACCTTTTCTTTGAAATTCTCATCTCCAATTAGCAAATTTGCTTTTCCAGTTCCATCATCTTCAGCCAAGACATCCCTATACATTTGATATGTTTCTGTTATGTTGGCATAGTCATGTTGTTGAAGAATAGGTTCTTGTTCACCATGGAACACCCAAGTAGTATATGAAGGATCTATTCCATTCATAACCAAGTGTTCATACACAATCGCAGGTTGTTGAAAACATTGGTTTTGACATATTATACATGGGCAAATGATCTTATCTCGATTTCCTCCATATTCTTTAGCTACTTGTACAAACTTTTGTGCACCCTCTCTATATTCTGTTGTTGGTCTGTATTATAAATAAATCTTAATCACTTTAAACGGACCCTAGTTATCAATGTCAAAAATGAAATTCATTGAGGCAGATAATATACCTCGAAAATGTTAGCCAATCTTTGTCCATTGCAATCAGATAGTTGACAATGATCGTTTCCAACAATGCTTCTCAATTCCAAATAAAAAGTAATCCTAAAATAACCACAACTCACAACTTAATGGCAAAATATATTAAAATATGATATATATATATATATATAGACACATACGCATATTACGTATATTTATTCAAGTATAACTTGTATCAACACTTAAATTACAAATATCAAATTAATACATACACAAAACCATTTGCTAGTACATACGATTCATACAAACAAGACACATAGAAACCATCTTCTTAGCAATCAATTTTAATTAAAAAAAAAAAAGTGAACATGCATTTTCTATGAATTAGTAAAGAGTTCATTTGCTGTAAATTAGCAGGAAACTATTATATAAAAAAAGTGAACAAGCATTTTCTTTACAACATTTACACTAGTATAGTCGAATTTGCAGTTTCAATTGATCGAAGTATTACTACTGCATATCTTTTTTCCTTGTATATAACTAGTTCGTGCTGTATACATACATACATACATATATACATATATATATACATATATATATATATGTATATATATATATATATATATGCGCGTGTATATATGTATATTAAGGGCACCCCTTCTTACTTTGATCACTGCTGTACTATGCACACCTAATTTCCAATATTACACCAAAACTTAAGGAAGAAGAGGTTGATCAACTTTGATGATACAGTTTGGCCTTTAAACATTGTACATTGTTTTTGGTCTGAACAGATTAATTGTATACATTTATTCTCTATTTATTCATTACTACATTGATAACATATATAGAAGTTCATTCTTCTCTTTACTAGTTTGAATGTTGTTTTATATATATGTAGCAGTAGCTGCAACATCCAAACTTTTTATTGAATTGGAAGAACAAAACAGTAAAAACACACAGTTAGGGAACCTAATTTCAACAGCAAGTGCTGCTCCATGACACAATCCTCGTAACATGGGGTTGATTTTGGGGCGTGAAATACAATCTTTTTATTGAATTGGAAGAACAAAACAGTAAAAACATACTTCTCAACTCAAATTTATATATTTACGATGATGATGTGAAAAATGTGTGCCTTTGGATGGATGTGTGAGAGAGTGAAACGCCGGAAGAGAAATTTGCGAGTTGTAAGCCACAAGAATGCATACACATCTCCAAGTTCGATGATCAATGATAATTTAAATGCTTATTCAGAACAAGAAAACGAAATCAAAAGATATAGGATAAAAGAAACCTGAGTGATGTAGAGAGGTTGCCATTGATTGAGGGAGACATGACCGAAGAGACGACCAAACCGAGACCGGCCGGAGACGGAAGAGATGGAGAAATAAAAGGATTGACGTTTTCTTTTTAGGGTTTTCTTCCGGTTTCATGCGAAGGGAAATAATTGGGATTTTAGATTTTAATATCCTCCGAAATATTAAAAAAGTAAAATAAAATAAAATAAAATAAAAATAAAAAAAACCCACCAGGGCAAATGGCGTGGTGAATTTTCAAAGGGCAGTATGGTCGTTTGAAGTAACCACAACGAGCATATTGCGTGGTGGTTTTGATAATCCATCATGGGATTAAAAACCGTTGTAGATTATTCACTTTTAACAATGGGCCAGAATCTGACCATGGTGAATTAATGTTATCTACCACGAGCCACATATAACCGTGGTAATTGAATAGTTTCTACCATGGGATGTTGATGCCCGTGATGGAATTGATGTGGTAAATATGCTGTTATGTACTAGTGGGATTACATATAGGTGAGGCTTTAAAAAAAAAACAGCAAAATTTGGTTGTGTGAAATTCCATTTCTGTCCCATATTTCTTATTCATGTTCTGTTTTAATTGGAGGGTTAAATTGGTAATTTCATAAGATTTTGGTTAACAATGAGTGTTTTATTAACTAGTAGAGATTATTTATCATTTTTATAACTTATAAATCTTATAAATAAATTCCATGAAAGAATTTGGAGTAATTAATGAAGAAAATGTTGCAGAATCAAAAGTGGCAGTCTACGGTCAAATGAATGAACCACCAAGAGCTCACGTAAACAATCTGAATGAGAAGAATATTCATAATACGTACGATGTCTTACCATGTTGACGAAAAATTAAACTTGAGACAAAATCTTGCAATACTCATCCAGATACTCTGGAGAATGAAGGGGTCATTACTGTACTCCAGGCCCTCATGCTCCACGTCCTCCTCGTCCTCCCAATCGTATGTAGTCACATATCTGTTTTTTGTAGGGACTTAAATAGAATTGAGTATGTCACGTAGTCCATAGTCGTACCTTCTCCTAAGCCATTGTTTTCAACCGGCTTCAGCACCACATGGGCATAGAAATCGGCAACGTGCCATTCTCCCAACAAAAGCTCTTCAAATGAGACTTCCTTATCTTCTGATGAGAAACTGTCGGTGGTTCGTCCAAAGTAGAAGCTAATGCAGAAGACAAGGCCTTTAGATCCAGATGAGATGAGCGCAAGGGATCCAGGCGGTAAAATTAATTAGGAAAGTACAACTCTTTTGAAGACTTGGTCATTTTTTGCCAACAGTTTGGTGAGCTTGGAAGTCCGAGATAGATGTTCAATAAATTGTATGATAAACCTAGTTTGGATAAATCTCTACACCCTAACGAAAGGTCCACGTCAGCACCACCAATTCAACCACAACCTTCCCGCTGCAATCTGCAACCGAAAGGATCATAACAACACAGTCCATTACCTGCACAACTCTCTCAACTATGTTTGTATCTCATTCAAACTGTTTGTATTTATCTTTCTGATTCAAATGTTTATCAAGTGTAACAACCTTATCATTTGTAACTCTATATAAAGAAGTGAATGAATACTCACTCGATATTGAGTTGAGTTTATACAATTCATCAACCTGCTATACCTTTGCCTTTAGTTTTCCTTCATGGTATCTCAGAGCTGACAGTCTAACGACCAAAAGCTTTATTTTTTATTTTTTATTTTTTTCTCTCTCATGGCGTCCAGTTCAAGTCCCTCCCATCTCTCTCTTCCAAATGCTTCCAACTTTCTGACTATCAAGTTGGATCGTACCAACTATCCCCTATGGCATGCCCAGATGTTGCCCTTGCTTCGCAGCAGGAATCTGGTGTCTTTTGTCGATGGAACCAACCCATGTCCTCCTGCCTTCTTGAAGGACGATGCCGGCCAACTCACTGATAAAACCAATCCTGACTTTGATGCATGGATTCAGCACGATGCTATGGTTTTCTCTTGGATCAACAGTTCGGTTCATCCCACAGTTCTTGCCTCTCTTATTGGTAAGACCAGTTCTCTTTCTGCATGGACTTACTTACGTGACAGGTATGCTTCTCAGTCTACTGGCCGCCTCATCCAATTGCGTAGTGAGCTTATGAATACCCATCGTGGTGATTCCTCTATTGCTGAGTTTCTTGATCGCATTAATTGTCTTGCTGACACTCTCTCCCTCTCTGGTTCTCCTGTGACTGACTATGATCTTGTTGCCATTATTTTAAATAATGTTGGGCCTGCTTATGAAAGTACTGTTGCTTCTGCACAAGCACGGGATGAGGCCATCACTTACAGTGCCTTGGAGGCTCTTCTTCTTGGTGCAGAGAGACGTCAAAAGCTTCATACTATGTTTGAAAATAGGCCCACTGCCCTTGCTACTGGAAGAGGTCGTTCAGGACCTTCCCGTGGTCGCAATGCTCCTCGCGGAGCCCGTGGTCACTTCAATGGCAGCCGTGGCCAGTTTTCTCCTCGTCCTCAAGGCCAAGACCACCATGCTCTTCCACCCCGACAACCCCATGATGGCGTTCTTGGTGCTCCTCCTTCTCCAACCCAATTTGGTGGCCGTATCCAATGCCAAATATGTCGTCGTCACGACCATTCTGCAATCGATTGTTTCAATCGCCTTAATATGGCCTATGAAGGACGTGTTCCTGCTCCACGTCTCCAAGCTTATGCTGCTGCTGCACCGTCTCCAGCATCTGCCTCTCCCTCTGGCATTCAAAACTGGTTTTTTGACTCTGGAGCCAATGCACATATCACCAATGATTTGCATTAGGTTTCGAATCCTCGTCCCTACAATGGCACTGACAATGTTAATGGCGTGGTGGATGGATCAGGTTTGCACATTTCTCATGTTGGAACTTCTTTTCTTCACACACCCAATCACTCATTTACCCTTCCCAACACCCTTCACTGCCCTAATGCTTCTACTAATGTTATTTCCATCAATCAATTTACCAAAGACAACCATTGTTCACTGACCTTATATCCCAATTCCTACCGTGTTTAGGACCTTCAAATGGGGAAGATGCTTTTGCAAGGCCGGAGTAAAAATGGTTTTTATCCATTTTCAAGTTCTTCTGTGGTCAACCATGGAGTCTCTGCATTTGTTGGTGTTAGAGTGTCGGATGCTATTTGGTATTCTAGGTTAGGTCACCCTGCAATTTCTGTTTTGCGTCGTCTAATTTCCCAAAATAAATTACCTTTATCTGGTAATGCAACCTACGACTTTTGTTCATCCTGTCCCCTTGGCAAAAGTCATAAGTTGCCATTTAATTTATCTTCTTCCCAGTCATCATTTCCTTTGAAATTAATACATTCCGATGTATGGATTTCTCCTTCTTATTCAATTAATGGTTACAAGTATTATGTTGTTTTTGTGGATGACTTTTCTCGTTATGCATGGCTCTATCCTTTAAAGTTAAAATCTGATGTTTTTCAAACCTTTGTTCATTTTAAAAAGCTTGCAGAAAATATGTTCAACACCAAAATTAAATTTTTTCAATCTGATGGTGGAGGAGAGTTTGTCAATTCCTCTTTTAAACACTTTTTCTCTCACCATGGCATTCATCATAGACTCAGTTGTCCTCATCATCCCGAGCAAAACGGTCTCGCATAACGCAAACATCGTCATCTTGTTGAAATTGGCTTAACTTTACTTGCTCATGCGTCTCTTCCTCACACTTTCTGGGATGACGCTTTTCAAACTGCAAATTATCTCATTAATCGTCTTCCCACCAAAATCTTGAATGGCGTCTCTCCTTTCCAAAAACTGTTTTCAAAATCACCCCAGTATGATTTTCTCAAAGTATTTGGTTGTGCTTGTTTTCCCTATTTACGTCCATACACTGATACTAAACTTAAGTTTCGATCAAAACAATGCATTTTCTTAGGATACTCATTAAATTATCAAGGTTATAAATGTTATGATCCTACCACTGACAAGTCTTTTCTGTCTCGTCATGTCATTTTCAATGAAAAGAGTTTTCCATATACAGACCTTGCTACTCCGACCTTGTCAAAACCTAGTCAGTTGGACCATGTCCTGGCCATTGGTACCTTCCATTACACCCAACCACGTTCGACCCCACGGACCCCTCCTTCCCTTGTCACCACCTCACCCTCTCACCTGCACCCTACCCCTTCTCTCCCCCACTCCCTACTGCTACCTACCCCGGCCTCCCATACTATCCTTCCATCATCTACCCCAGACTCCCATTCTCACCCACCAACTCCCACTACTCACGTGAATATTGAACCTACCAACACCACTTCTCACACTGTTCCATCCACTCATCCCATGATCGCACGTGGTTAACAAGGAATTCGAAAACCAAATCCCAGATATGCTTGCATCACTACTGTTACTAATACTTTGGTTGAGCCCACATGTTTCTCCCAGGCCAATAAGTCTCCCCAATGGCGCCAAGCAATGGCAGATGAATTCAACGCTTTACAGCGTACCGGCACTTGGACTTTGGTACCCTACAAGTCTTCTATGAATGTGTTACCAAATAAATGGGTGTATCACATAAAAAAGAACTCTGATGGTTCCATCGAGCGTTTTAAAGCTAGACTAGTTGCCAATGGCTTTCATCAGCAAGAAGGCATTGATTTCTGCGAAACCTTCAGTCCGGTGGTCACCCATGCCACCATTCGGCTCATTCTCTCTATTGCTCTTCACTTTCAGTGGCCTATCCGCCAGCTTGATGTTCAAAATGCCTTCCTTCATGGCACCTTGACTAAGGAAGTTTATATGCGCCAACCTGTAGGGTTCATTGATCCACAGTTTCCCTCTCATGTGTGTCGATTTCGACGGTCCCTATACAGTTTGAAACAAGCACCCCGTGCTTGGTTTCAATGTTTTTCCCAGAAACTAAAAGACTTGGGCTTCACTGCTTCCCAAGCTGACTCGTCTCTCTTCACCTATTTTGATGGCTCAACAATCATTTATCTTCTTATCTATGTGGATGACATTTTAATCACAGGGAATAAAAATGCTCACTTGTCTCAGTTTATCATGCAGCTTGGTACTCATTTTGCAATGAAAGATCTTGGGCCCTTACATTACTTCTTGGGGATGGAGGTTTCCCGGACGCCTTTTACCTTCTATCTCACTCAATCCAAGTACATTTTGGAGCTTCTACAGAAAACTAATATGGCTGATGCCAAGCCCATCTCAACGCCAGTTCCCAGTGGTAAACGCTTGAGTTTATATGATGGTGAGCCTCTCTCCAATGGATCTTCTTTTCGCAGTGTTGTGGGCGCCCTTCAATACCTTCTCTTTACCCGTCCTGATATTGCTTACGCTGTCAACCAAGTATGTCAGTACATGCACTCTCCAACAACTGCACATTGGGCTGCAGTCAAACGCATATTACGGTATTTGAAAGGCACACATGATCATGGCTTAATTTACAAACCCAGTCCCCTCACTTTAACTGCCTTCGCTGACGCTGACTACGCTGGCGACCCTGATAACCGTCGTTCCACTGGCGGTCACTGCATATTTCTTGGCGATAATTTAATTTCCTGGAGTTCGAAAAAGCAACGTGGAGTGTCACGGTCTAGCACAGAGGCGGAGTATCGTCAACTTGCCTATACTTCTGCCCATCTCTCATGGTTTCGCAATCTATTCCGTGATTTATATCTTCCATTACAGCCACCTCGTCTCTGGTGTGATAATATCAGCGTCATTGCTGTTGCTTCCAATCCCGTTTATCAAGCTCGCATGCGCCATGTTGAAGTGGATTATCACTACATCTGGGACAAGGTCATTCGCAAGGAAATCGAAGTTGGTTATGTGGCTACCACAGACCAAATTGCCGATTTTTTAACCAAAGGTTTGTCCTCTGTTCGCTTCCATTATCTTATCTCCAAGCTTCCTGTTCGTCAACGCCCTATCAGCTTGCGAGGGCGTGATAAACCTAGTTTGGATAAATCTCTACACCCTAACGAAAGGTCCATGTCAGCACCACCAATTCAACCACAACCTTCCCGCTGCAATCTGCAACCGAAAGGATCATAACAACACAGTCCATTACCTGCACAACTCTCTCAACTATGTTTGTATCTCATTCAAACTGTTTGTATTTATCTTTCTGATTCAAATGTTTATCAAGTGTAACAACCTTATCATTTGTAACTCTATATAAAGAATTGAATGAATACTCACTCGATATTGAGTTGAGTTTATACAATTCATCAACCTGCTATACCTTTGCCTTTAGTTTTCCTTCATTGTAATGATGCCATTTGCGATCCTTTGTTACAAGGACCAAAAATATGAAATGCCATACAATTGGGCGCCTCAAAGGAATGAAAAGAAGCCACTCAACTAAACATTTGGTAACAATAAATCTATAAGCATTTTTTCTAGTTGTTGGATTTCCCACGTATCATATACTCCTACAATGAAAATGAATATGATATATTTGTGGTATGAAATTCACTACAAAAATGAACAATAAAACAAAAGGAATTAAGTTTTACAAATCAAAACTAATGAATGAGACCTAATCGACCATATGGAAATCATCAAACCTATACCAACCGAACCTAATATACATGAATATGGAAATATTCACTCTAGCCTTATTACTAGATTCCAAAAATGTCTCTTTTGTATCTTCAACCATGAATAAAATTTGATTAATATTCTTAACCAACATTGTGCAGGCATAAAAAGCAATTTTCTTTTCCTAATTGGATCTAATGATTAGCGAATAGAAAGTATCTCAAATGGATCGATACTTGCGTACTTTGTCATTAAAAATGAATTCAACTAGTTATGTTTATTTAAAGCTACTATTTTCTTTAAAAATAGCTACGCTTATGCTAATGCGTAGTTCTATTCTTTTAGCAGGAACTCAACATCTTGTTTGTGTATAGCAGCTGTCTCACAATCCCACAATAGTTCAGTTGTGTAAATCATGTGAAAACTTGCAAAGAATTTTGGTATTATATATTGAATCAAATATAAATAGTGCATTCGTTATTGAGTTAAAACAATTAAGATAATATAGACTCACCTGAAAATAGTGCTTCTAAGATATTTGTCAAGTTTATCCATGTCTTCTTTAGCTAGGCATTTCCCAACACTAGTTCTCAAGATGTCAAAAGAGGGGATTAATGTAGTCATTGATTTTTCTTTTCTTTTGTGGTTCTCAACCATGGTTTGTAAATTTGCTTTCTGGTTCGCACCATTTGATTTGTTGTTGTTGTCATCAACAATTCATTCTTACTCTTTTTGATTAACTTGCCTTTGCTATCATGAACACTGATAAGCTCATATTTATATATATTTTATATCAAATTCACTTGTCTTTTCTTAGTTAGTTCCTTATATTTTTGAGTTATTTACTTTGTTTTTGTGTTTTGTAGGATTTGTCAAGTAAAGAAAGGAAAAATAACACAAGTGAAATTTTAAGTAACAAATTCGTCAAAACTGCCTATGCAGGTCAGCTGACTTTGGAAGCAAGTTGCGGACAGCTCAGAATGAATTAGAGAATGAGCCTTATTTTCTTGGAAAGCTACGGATGTCTATTTTCTGGATCATTTCGCAGATTGTTAATATCATTTTTCTAGAAGAAGTTATGGCCGTTTTAACACTGAAAGGTTCCCAAGAGGCTGAACAGTTTGTAACTGACAAGAAAGCATTGAAAGCAATAAATCCAATAAATCTAGCAACCAAAACTGATGCAATCAAGAACAAACCAGCTGACACCTATTCAAATATCAGAGGAAATGGAATTAAAGAGAGGGAGTAATTGGCATAAAGGCTACCCAAGGAGTTACAATTGTTTTACATTTCCTCTCACTTATTGTCATCACTAAATGGCTATTAGTGGGTGAGTTAAGGAGAAGAAAATAATGCAGCAAGAATTGGTTTAAAAGTAGCATTGGGGAAGGAAGGAAAGAGGAGGGAGCCTTAGTCGATTTCTTTCGGTTCTATTTTCTCAAACTCATGTCTATTTTTTGTTTTAACTTAAGGATTGTGTAACTAAATTTTTAGTAGTTAGAGGCTGTTTGAAGCCTCGAATATGATTGCAAGTTTGTTATGACATTTTGTTTGAATTACTTTTATGAATGGATGAAAATTGATTCACTACTTGTCTCATTGATGAATTCTTTATGTGTTTTCTACGGATGCATACTTAGTAAGCATATCTAGAATTCTAATGCTATGAATATGACTGTGCCTGCCCTTGTCAAATGAGGACCTACATATGTTCTAGAGTAGTACTTGTTAATTGCGATTAACATGTGAACCAATTTCTAGGATAAGTAAGACAACGCCAGTACTTACGATGCCTTGTGATGACTCAAACTTTTTTCGTTCTTAATGATTTCTACTTGTTAAATCTATGAACACGTCATTCTAGATTGCATGCTAGGGACTAAGTTAAGTTGAAAACGTCATTCTCTTAACATACTACATAAGAAAGAGTAATAGGTTGAGTTCTAACATTGAGCCAACTTGAGCATCTTCATCCGGAAATAGAAGGAATTTGAATAAAACATAACATTTTTTCATGATTATTTGGTGATGAATAGCAATTCCCCTAACTCGTTTTTCTTAATTTGCGAACTACTTAAAATCTGTTTTTGTCCTGTTTTTGTTCGATTTAATTTAAATATTAAATCAACTCCAAAAATCCCAAAAATTTGTGTGAGAATAGCTCTGTGTGTCTAGTATATGCATATAAAATTTCGTAGACTTTAGATGAGTGTAAGTCAGTCTAATAATTATTTTTCGGTGGCTGGTCAGTAGGGACAACGGTCCAGTTTTTGTGACATTTTAAGTAATTAGATAAAACAATCTTCTGTGGGAAAGACTCTTATTTTCATATGCTACAATTGACAAATCTTATTGTTAATAAGGAAAATTAATAGAACATTTGTGTGCTACTTTGTGGTGTGCTTTTAATCCTATCAAACACCTCGCCCTTCAATAATGTCTGACAATATTTTTCATCGGTGAAGACCCATCATACTTTCCTTTAGAACATTCGATGGTGTCTTCTTGACTAAAGATTCACATTCATAATCCTCTAAGACCTTGTTTAGTTGTTTATGTTTTATTCCCTTTACCATGATCGTTGAGATGACGCCACATTTTCAGTATCATCATGTTTTCTCGCAATTTCCTTTCTCAAAGCGTGAATCTCAATATCAAGTAGATTTATTCGGAATTTACCTTTGCTAGGGCACTTTCAACAATTTCAACAGATTCCTTGAATAGATCACTAGTTACTTCAGCAGTCTCACACATGATATTCAACTTGGAAAATTCCCCTTTGAGCGTTTAGTTTTCCCTTTGCAAATTCTCCATGTTTCTAACCACTATCAATTGTTGGACTTCTTCATTTGAATTGTTGTCAAAACTTCTCATGCTACCATGTACTTTGTTCTCAAATGTATGATCTGATGTGACTTTTACATCAATTCTTTCATTCCCATTAGTGCCAATTACAATCCATTTGCTGCTGATACTAATTTTTGTCTTTTGGTTATTCCTTGGTGTGACATTAGTTGCAAATTTTGTTACAAGAGGTACAGTACTGAGCTACCAATTAATTGAGGTGTTAAGTCAAAATTTTTATACAGATTTTTCTTCTTTTTTTGTGCTGCATTTTCAAACTGTATCGGCATTTTCAGCATTGTTGACTTATTCATTCAATAGAACAACAATTGCTTCATCAACTTCACACCTGATATTCAACTTGGACAAATCCCTTTTGAGTGTTTCGTTGTTGCTTTGCAAATTTTGCATGTAGTTGACCATGTATCGCTTGTTGATCTTCTTCATTTGCATTATTGTCAAAACTTTGAGATTGTATTATTGTCTATTTGGGGAAATCGCTTGCACTTATCTTGGCTAATATAGAACTTCTTATGTTACCAAGTAATTTATTCTCAAATTTATTATGTGGTGTGACTTCTACATTGACTCTTTCATTCGCATTAGTGCCTATTGCAATCCATTTGTTGTTGATACTATTTTTAATCTTTTGGTCAGTCTTTGGTGTGACATCAGCTGCAGATTTTGTTACAAGGGGCAGGGTATTGAGTACCAATTCGTTTTAGGTGTGAAGCCAGATGTTGTTACAAATTTTGGTGTCTTTGGTATTGGATTTACTTCTTCACTTTCATCTTCATATGGCTGCTATATAAGTTCAAAATACCATATAAACTTTTAAGATATGACCATATGATTGACAAAATGAGAGCAAGTTTTTTGCCATTGTATCTATACTATTCATAGGTCAATCCCATCTAAGAACTCATGGAGTGATGTCAAATTCCATGCACAAACCTTGGGGTCTTGCTTTCCCTCCCATGAATTGGGGTCTTTTGACGTAACCAATATTGGGACAAACAAAAAATAAAATCAATAAATCAAAACTCAACCATTTTTCACATAGTTATTACATTGAGTAATACAAAAAAATAATCAAAATATTGACACAAAGGATTTATCCAAGAAGGATTTTTCCAAGATAATCAGTTATTTGGTTGCTCTTCTTCGCAAAGGATTTTTCCAAGAAAATGCAGTTATATTGGATCATCCGTATCATTCATTTTGTTTATATCTTCACACCAACTCACAAATTTCCATGATATTAAGGTGTCTGTGTTGTAAAATAAAAGAGTTACGCAGAAGTAGAAGTAGCTACAAGGCGAGTTTCAATAATTCTACTCTAAACAGCTATCTTGGTTTCAAGGTGGCCGAAATTTCTGTTCATAAATCTCATCTTAGGTCCTAATAATCAATTCCATGCTTGTTGGAACCAAATGTTTGCACCATTGTGGATGGCTGAGTATGCAAGAACTGACGCCTACAAACAAGAGCACACAGTTGTGATTAACCTAAAATACCAATGTGTTACTAGCCAAAGGCTCTCCAACGGTCAAATTAGTATAAAGATCTTACAAGTCAAGCAGTGGGCAAAGGAACAAAGTATGCATTATGAAAGCGTTACCATAGATGAACCCTTGATGGGTGCATTTATACTAATCGGGAAAGAGACATTTGATATAGAATCCATATTAAACTAGAAAAATACTTGAGGATAAATTTTTTTTTTTAGTACAATGACATATTTTATACTAAGGGGATGGGGAGTTCGGTTAAACCACACAATGAGTAACCTAATTTGGTATTGAATTCACCATCCACGAGATTTAAACCTAAGACCTCTCACTTAAAAGTAAAGAGGAATACTACCAGATCGTAGTACTGAGTGGCAATACTAGAGGATACCTAGCATAAGATATTCCCTCTTTTTAGGATTAAGCCAATTCCAAGATTGTAGGAATCTTCAAGAATATAGGAAACGAATCTGATCCTCAATCGGATCAAGTTTTCATGCCTTACCGACTAAGCATGGTCAATGTCAACAAGGCATGTGGGTCTTGTCTACAATTTCGGAGCCCAACATAGTGTGGTGGCGTCGTTGGCCCGTTTAGGAGGCTTAGTCTAATCCGAAGCCGTTGAGTCCATGACCAAACTTTTGAGGCATTGGTATTCCAGTCTGCCTTACTCCGACCCAAAAAAATTCATGGTCCCATAAATTCCGATAACTATGCTTCGAAAAGAGCATTCCATTTCGAAGTAGATCGGAATAACATGCCATTCGGAATTCTTTGATATGTGTCGATCTTGTTCTGTTACATATGCTTTGTAATGGAGACGTTTCGAATTCAAGCGTGTGATCTTAATAGTCGTGCCATTAAGACAACAACGATTAAGAGATGTCACATTGCGTGTGCACAATAAATACGAAGCTATTTTTTACATTTCCGATAGGTTTCAACCTTCGAATTATGAATAATACAAGGATTAATCCATAATCTAATCATTGGGCAAGATAATTATAGGTAGATTACCAATGTAATCTCATTAGTGAGCCCATGGATAATAGTTATATACAAATGTAAGAAGTAATTTATGAGATAAGGATGAAGATACCCTCTTCATATGAGCAAGATAACTATAGGTACATCCAGTGTTTAAAATATCGATACCGGTGGAAATATCGATAGACAAATTTGTGAAAATATCAATGGATATATTGTATATCGATATCGATATTGATTGTTTTCGATGGAAATGATGAAAACTTACACAAAAACATGGAAATTTAAAATTATTTTTTAGGGAATGTCATATGAAATCACAACACACGTATGAATTAAGAATTAATGATTAGATACTGTGTAAAAAATAAGTATGTGATATGTAAGAAGAAAAACTTCCTTATAATGACAAGTAATAAGATAAAGAATTTCACTAGAAAGAATAAATTATACATAACTTAATTGAAATTTCCTCATGAAAGCAACACAAGTTTTATTGAAGTAAACTAATACCATAAAGAAAGAAATTAAAAAATAAAGAATGCATAGGCTCATGGATATTTCCTGCAAACTTTTTGCAAATTGTCTGCAAACATTGGATATTTCCTGAAAATATTGAAAATATCGAGGAAATTGATAGATTTCTAAAAATATCATGGATATGGGGTGAAGTTTACTTCATCCCCTCTTTCCATATCGTTTCTTGAATTTTTGGATATTTCCGTGGAAATATCGAGCATATCTAGGATATTTCAAACACTGGGCATATCTTATGTAACCAATGCGACTAGTACACATTATATCTGCACAACTATAGGATGAGATGCATGGCTAGTCTCAATCCATTAACAAGAGTCGCTAGCAAGTGTGAAAGTGCTTAATAAAGATTAAATTCATTGAAAGCGATCACTTCGAGATCTTATGTATTTATACTAGATACATACTCAAGTCAATAAAAACTCAATCATTGGAATAATGCAAATTAGTCCTTGGGCTTGAGGCACCATAATTGTCTTTTGGTTAGGTCTTTAACCTTAGATTACTTTAAAGGCACTCTGGTGTGAGAGAGCTTCCATGACATCGTTGGGGTTAAGCTACCTAATCATGGTGGCAAGTGAATGTATACCAAGAAATCTCTAACCATCACGATTGAAAGAGAATGCTCATCAACAAGGAATCTCTAACCTTCACAATTGAATTATGAATTGATCACTTGGGAACTTGACATGAAATAGCCTAAATAAAAGAAATACATGACCAAATGAGAGTACAACCAATAATGTAATAGATTTGAGAATAAACATGTGAAATTTCTTCAATACTATGTAACATTGAATGCTATGAGAATGAATGATTGAGATTAAAATAGAAAAAACAGATAGAAAAAACAGTTGTGAAAATTAAATTCAACAGCTAAAATATCTATAGTATTGAATGATACGTAACTTAAATAAAAACTGTATATACAAGGATAACAAATGTAATATTTGTGTCTATCAGTTTGTCTCACACTAGACGTCTATAGACACGAGATACATATAAAGGTGCTCATTCATGAGACTGACTCCACTAGGCATTGACAAACTATGAGAGTGTAGAAAGGAAAGCTTACCTACTCATTAATTATATTGCACTTCTTATAGATACAACTACTTATCTGACCTTCTCAGTAACTATGATGTATTCATGGATATGATGTTTAGCTTAACCTTTAAGCTTTCACTTCATCTCAGAGCCCAATAATGTGAAATATATTAAAATTTACCCACTCAATTTGATACTTTCAACATATTTTATGGTTTCTAATGAGTGAAAAAACATCAATAAACCTCAACGAGTGTCTTCTTTGTAGATTTGGGTTGACAAATTCTAAACTTTGGGAGCCCAATTATTTGTCAATAAAGGCCCAACACTTAAGCCCAAGAGTTATGCTTCATATGAAGAGAGAGCCCTCATATTACAGCAGGCAAATGTCTGAAATAATGCAAGGATTCTACCTTGTCTTCCAAGTTCGGCTTTCTACTTTATATTTCTTTTGTTTGGCCTTTTACCTTTTTCTTTGAGAGGACGATTATTGCAAGTTTGTACACCATACGCATTACCTAGCTCTCAATTGTTTTATTATTTCCTTCTTTTGGATTGAATATTGAAGCATCAAATTTGTATAGATCAATAAATATTGAAACATTACTAATGAAGGACATTGCGTATTATACCCTACTGGGTACTTGTCCTTACTCTTCCATCTCTACTAAACCATGAGAACTATCATTATCATTAACCACCAATTTTGTTCTCACCTAATCAAATAATTCTTTAATCTACAATTATTTTGTTACACACACACACACACACACACACTATATATATATATATATATATATATATATATATATATTTTGTTCTCACCTAATCAAATAATTCTTTAATCTACAATTATTTTGTTACACACACACACACTATATATATATATATATTAGCCAATTATCACACACCTGTGTGTGGTAATTGGCTCTTTTGTATTTTTTTTTTAAATTGAGTTTATGTGTTCAAATGACTAAAACAAAAATAGATACGTTAGTAACTCCTCCTGTACATGAGGTAGTTTTAATTTGAACTTTTACAATTTTATCCCCGCTTAATTAAATTGCATTGTTAAAAAATTAGTTCAATTAGTTAGGATGCTAATCATATAATTCTTTAATCTATAGTTATTTTGTTACACACACACACACACATATTATATATTTGCCTATTATCGTACACCTACATGTGGCAATTGGCTCTTTTGTATTTTTTTTTTTTAAATTGAATTTACATGTGTTTAAATGACCAAAACAAAAATAGATACGTCAGTAACTCCTCCTGTACATGAGGTAATTTTAATTTGTACTTTTACAGTTTTATCCCTTGTTAATTAAATTGCATTATTAAAAAATTTAAAGTTTTGGTATTAAGAAAGGTTATGCATTAATCAACATGATACACTTTAATCATGTTGGGAGATCTATTAAGGGACCGGGGTGGTCCCAGGACCACCTGCAAGCTCAGATAAAGGCCTATTGAAACCACCAAGGACGTGGTGATGGAGAACAGCAGCCATGGATGCCGATGCACTGCTCCTTCCATTGGAGAAGGAGAAAGAAGAGGACTTTGTTTTAAAATGACTTGGCCAAACGCACTGTTTTGAGCCAAGCCAATAAAAAAAAGTTTTAAAAGCGCTGCCGGCTGCTTTTCTCATTATGATTGGACATCCTTTAGACTCCACGTGAAGGGTTTTTAATCAATTCCCAAATAAAAAGCAATTTAGAGATTTTCATAAAAAGGAGAGAGTAAATTAAGTGGTTCCCAATCTCATTCAAGTAAACATTTCGTTTTACCTTTGGAATTTTGCCTTTTGCTATGCACCTTTGCCATTTGGTTGCTGGCAAGAAGAGAGGATTTTCGCCCAATTCTCTTTGTGAGGATTCTAAAGATTTTTTAATTACATTCGTTTATTGTAAATCGTGTAGTTAGAAATTATTGTAATTTTTTTATTTAAAATTGAATATAAATAGTACCTGACAAAAACTGACTGCACGATGTACGATGAACAAATATGATTGAAAGATTCTCGGAATCCTCAAAAAAAGGATCCAACGATGATCCTCATTTGCTAGCAAAGATACTTTGGGATTGCTCAACTTTTCCAAACCTTTGAACTTACCCTCCTCTCTATCCCTTGGCATTAGGGTTTAGCCTCTAGGTTTGCAAACGTCTTCCATTCTTCTTTTGTTCCAAAAACCCTCATTAGGGTTTAGTTATGCAAGTTTTTCTTGGGGAGGCTAGTTTATTTATTAGTTCATGTTGTAGGACTTGTCACTCAAGTGTTCAACACAATTTTTATTTATGTATTAATCGTAAAAGTTTTTGATAATCTTGCATTCACAATAAGAGTTATACATATGTAGTTGTACTCATTTTTATTTTGGTAGACATATAAAT
The DNA here is from genome assembly GCF_019419815.1 of Pyrus x bretschneideri. Taxonomy (NCBI): domain Eukaryota; kingdom Viridiplantae; phylum Streptophyta; class Magnoliopsida; order Rosales; family Rosaceae; genus Pyrus; species Pyrus x bretschneideri. The sequence continues at coordinate 2,772,537 of NW_025999657.1, forward strand.
AGTAATGTCATTGTCGTTTATTTTTTTTAGTGTTATTTTGGTCTTTTTATTTATTTATTTTTATTTTTTGCTGTAAAATTGGGACCACCCGATGCTAAAATTTTGGATCCGCCATGCTTGTCAAAAGAGTCTTGATCGATCAATTTATCTTTGTTTATTTATTTATTTATTTATTGAACAAACGATATTATCTATACTAAAGGGGTTGAGAAGTGAGTTAAGCCTTACACTTAGTTAAGATGCTAATAAAATAATTCTTTAATCTACAATTATTTTGTTACACACACACATTATATATTAGCCTATTATCACACACCTATGTGTGGCAATTGGCTCTTTTGCATTTTTTTTTTTAAATTGAATTTACATGTGTTTGAATGACTAGAACAAAAATAGATACGTCAGTAACTCTTCCTATACATGTGGTAGTTTTAATTTGAACTTTTACAGTTTTATCCCTTCTTAATTAATTGCATTATTAACAAATTTAAAGTTTTTGGTATTAAGAAAGGTTATGCATTAATCAACATGATACACTTTAATCATGTTAGGATGCTAATTATGTATTTCTTATATATATATATACACACACAGAGGCCCTATAACAAGAGGAATTCCCATTTTTTTTTTTAATGTGAAATTCTTTTTGACCGTTGGATTGGCTTTAATGAAATTGTGTGGTTGAGATTAAATCACAAGACACACATCTCAACCACACAATTTCATTAAAGTAAAATCCAACGATCAAGAGGGTGTCTCTTTTTTTTTTAGAAAAATAGGGATCCCTCTTGTTAAAGGATTCCTATATATGTGTGTGTGTGTGTGTGTATGTATATATATATGATTGCCATAAGAGTCATGATCGATTAGTTTGTCTTTATTTCTTTTCTTTTAAAAAAAAAAAAATTGAACAAGCAAATATTATTTACACTAAAAGGATGAAGAAGTGAGTTAACTTTTACAATGAGTTAGCAATAATGTAGTTCAAATTTACCATTGGCGAGAATCAAACCTAAAACCTCTCAGTTTCAAATGAAAAATAATATCACTAGATTATAGTACTAAATGACTAGTTCGTATTTGTGGAATATTCGCTATTATATCTAATTCCGTGAGAGCATAAAGTTACTCTCTTTCCCACTCTCACAGTCTCACTGCATTATTATTTTGTTGACATTGCTTTCTTTTCTTCTCTTCTTTGGATTGTTTACTGTATATGTAACTTCACGTGTGCAATGTTAGCGATACAATATTACAGTTCATTCCAAGCATAGGGACGCACATGGCTGTGATGATGATTTCATTGGTAAAAGTATTAGTTAAATTAATTATATCTCAGTATGCCAATGCAGTCAAACTTTAGAAACCTAACATTGATCTGTTTAAAATATTCAAGCAGACACGCACGAGTGCTTTTGGAGCAGGCACTCTGTTTTACTGTAAGTAGAAAACGAAGGGATGAGAGAGACCTTGTAGAAACCTTGTATTTACTGTATAAGATTTTTTTTTAGACCATCTCTAATTTTTGAATTAAAAAATTTAGATTTTAATGTAGAAATAATTTTTTTTCTCTATTAGTTCTGTGTTATCATTTTAGTTTGAGATTATTTAAAAAAGAATTTAGGTTAAATTTTTTTCAGGAAACTTTTTTCAAAATAAAATTTAGGGTTAAACTTTGTTTACTACCCTTATATTTCGTGATTTTCAACATTTGATATATCAAGTTTTTTTCATCTCAGAGTCATACATAAAGTGTTAATTTTGGAACAGTCTCATACATCCGTTAGTCAAACTGTTAATTCTCCCGTTAAGTGATGACGTGGTGCCCATAAGACAATGACTGGGCGCCACGTGTCATTAAAAATATTAATTAAATAAAAGTTAAACAAAAAAAAAGAAAAACCAATCTCTTCTACCCCCCCTGGGCCCCCAACCTAGAAGAAGAAGAAGAAGAAGAAGGAAAAAAAAAACACCAGTCCCACCCCCAACCCAGAAGAAGAATAAGGAAAAAAAAAAAAACACCTAGTTCGTCATTTCTAAATCAATGGAGATCTACCACAAAACCAATCCAAAAATCATCTCAAACTCAAACTCCCCATCTCAAAGTATTTTCGAAATTCACCCATATTGAAAATCCCAAAACTATGGAGTTCATGGTCTGGGTTTGCGTTCGCGGTTGCGGGGCGGGGGGGGGGGGGGGGGGGGTGGGGGGGTGGGGGGAAGGCAAGTGGGTCGCAGGGAGGGGGGACGAACTGGGTTTGGGTTGTTGTTTTTTTTTTTTTTTTTTTTTTTGTCCCTTCTTCTTCTTCTTCTTGTTCTAGATTGGGGGCAGAGTGTGACATCCCACATCGCCCAGGGGAGTGATACTTATATGTATATTCCCATCTCAACCTAGCACGAGGCCTTTTGGGAGCTCACTGGTTTCGGGTTCCATGGGAACTCCGAAGTTAAGCGAGTAGCCCACGAGAGCATCCATCGGGAAGTTCTCGTGTGAGTTCCCAGAAATAAAACCGTGAGGGCGTGGTCGCGGCCCAAAGCGGACAATATAGTGCTACGGTGGTGGAGCGGGCCCGAGAAGTGGTCTTCTCGGGGCCGAGATGTGTTAATTTGGTATCAGAGCCTAGCCCTGGCGGGGTGTGTGTCAATGAGGACGTCGGGCCCCTAAGGAGGGTGGATTGTGACATCCCACATCGCCCAGGAGAGTGATACTTATATGTATATTCTCATCCCTACCTAGCACGAGGCATTTTGGAAGCTCACTGGCTTCGGGTTCCATGGGAACTCAGAAGTTAAGCGAATAGCGCGCGAGAGCATTCCCAAGATGGGTGACCCATCAGGAAGTTCTCATGTGAGTTCCTAGAAACAAAACCGTGAGGGTGTGCTGGGGACCCAAAGCGGACAATATAGTGTTACGGTGGAGTCGGGTCTGGGAAGTGGTCCCGCCCGGGCCGGGATTGTGACAATTTGGTATCAGAGCTTAACCTTGGTCGCGTGTGTGCCGACGAGGACGTCGAGACCCTAAGGGGGATGAATTGTGACATCCCACATCACCTAGGGAAGTGATCCTTATATGTATATTCTCATCCCTACCTAGCACGAGGCATTTTGAGAGCTCACTGGCTTTGGGTTCCATGGGAACTCCAAAGTTAAGCGAGTAGCGCGCAAGAGCATTCCCTAGATGGGTGACCCATCGGGAAGTTCTCGTCTGAGTTCCCAGAAACAAAACCGTGAGGGCGTGGTCGAGGCCTAAAGCGGACAATATCGTGCTACGGTGGTGGAGCAAGCCCGAGATATGGTGGACCCCGGGCCGGGATGTGACAAGGCCTTTTGGGAGCTCACTAGCTTCGGGTTCCATGAGAACTCTGAAGTTAAGCGAGTAGCGCATGAAAACATTCCTTGGATGGGTGACCTATCAGGAAGTTCTCGTGTGAGTTCTCAGAAACAAAACCGTGAGGGCATGGTCGGGGCCCAAAATGGACAATATCGTGCTACGGTGGTGGAACGGCCCCGAGATGTGGTGAACCCCGGGTCGGGATGTGACAATTTGGTATCAGAGCTTAGCCCTGGTCGGGTATGTGTCGACAGAGGACGTCGGGCCCTAAGGGGATGGATTGTGACATCTCACATCGCGCAGGGGAGTGATCCTTATATGTATATTCCCATCCCTACCTAGCACGAGGCCTTTTGGGAGCTTACTAGCTTCGGGTTCCATGGGAACTTCGAAGTTAAGCGAGTAGCGTACGAGAGCATTCCTAGGATGGGTGACCCATCGGGAAGTTCTCGTGTAAGTTCCCAGAAACAAAATCGTGAAGGTGTGCTGGGGGCCCAAAATGGACAATATCGTGCTACTGTGGAGTCGGGTCTGGGAAATGGTCCCGCCCGGGCTGAGATGTGACAATTTGGTATCAGAGCCTAACCCTAGTCGCATATGTGCCGACGAGGATGTCGGGCCCCTAAGGGGGGTGGATTGTGACATCCCACATCGCCTATGCGAGTGATCCTTATATGTATATTCTCATCCCTACCTAACACAAGGCCTTTTGGGAGCTACTGGCTTCGGGTTTCATGGAAAATCCGAAGTTGAGCGAGTAGCGCGCGGGAAGTTCTCGTGTGAGTTCCCAAAAACAAAATCGTGAAGGTGTGTTGGGGGCCCAAAGCGGACAATATCGTGCTACGGTGGAGTTGGGTCTGGGAAGTGGTCCTGCCCGAGCCGAGATGTGACAATTTGGTATCAGAGCCTAACCCTGGTCGTATGTGTGCCGACGAGGACGTCGGGCCCGTAAGGGGGGTGGATTGTGGCATCCCACATCGCCCAGGGGGGTGATCCTTATATGTATATTCTTATCCCTACCTAACATGAGGCCTTTTAGTAGCTCACTGACTTTGGGTTTCATGGAAACTTCGAAGTTAAGTGAGTAGCGCGCGAGAGCATTCCTTGGATGGGTGACTCATCGGGAAGTTCTCGTGTGAGTTCCCAGAAACAAAACCGTGAGAGCGTGGTCGGGGCCCAAAGCAGACAATATCGTGCTACGGTGGTGGAGCGGGCCCGGGATGTGACACAGAGCGGGGAAGGGATGGTTTTTTTATTTATTTATTTTTTTTAAACTTTTATTTAATTAATTATTTTAATATTTTTTAATGACACATGGCACCCAGTCATTGTCCACATGGGCGGTACGTCATCATTTAATGGGAGAATTAACAGTTTGACTAACAGATGTATGAGACCGTCCCAAAATTAACACTTTAGGTATGACTCTGGGACGAAAAAAACTTGATGTACTAAATATTGAAAACCACAAAACATGAGGGTAGTAAACAGAGTTTAACCCTAAAATTTATGTAGGTTATTATAGTTTGTTTCTATGAACAATTTAACCTAAAAATATCTAGATTCCAAGAAAACTTAAAAATTCAATAAACCAACCCCATGAAATAAGTATTTATACAATTTTTAGGTGAAATTTTCGTCATGAAACTAACACAAATTTTATTGAAGTAAACTAATACCATAAATAAAGAAATTAAAAAAATAAAAATAATGCATAGGCTCATGGATATTTCCTTCAAATGTTTTGCAAATTGTCTACAAACATTGGATATTTCCTGAAAATATTGAAAATATCGAGGAAGTTGACAGATTTCTGGAAATATCGTGGATATGGGGTAAAGTTTAGACTTCATCCCCTCTTTCCATATCGTTTCTTGAATTTTTGGATATTTCCGTGGAACTGTTGAGCATATCCAGGATATTTCAAACACTGGGTATATCTTATATAAACAATGAGACTAGTGCACATTATATTTGCACAGCTGTGGGATGAGATGCGTGGCTAGTCTCAATCCATTAATAAGAGTCGCTAGCAAGTGTGAAAGTGCTTAATAAAGATTATATTCCTTGAAAGGGATATCTTTGAGATCTTATGTATTAATACTAGATGCATACTCAAGTCAATAAAAACTCAATCATTGCAATAATGCAAATTAGTCCTTGCGCCTGAGGCATCACAATTGTCTTCTAGTTAGGTTTTAAAGCTTAGATTACTTCTAAGGCACTCTGATGTGAGAGAGCTTCCACGATATCGTTAGGGTTAAGCTATATAATCATGGTGGCAAGTGAATGTACACCAAGAAATCTCTAACCATCACGATTGAAAGAGAGTGCTCATCGACAAGGAATCTCTAACCTTCACAATTGAATTATGAATTGATCAATTGGGAACTTGACATGAAATAGCCTAAATAAAAGAAATACATGACCGAATGAGAGTACAACCAATAACGTAATAGATTTGAGAATAAACATGTAAAATTTCTTCAATACTATGTAACATTGAATGATATGAGAATGAATGATTGAGATTAAAATAGAAAAAATAGTTGTGAAAATCAAATTCAACAGCTAAATATATCTATAATATTGAATAATACGTAGCATTGAAACCATACCCTAATTAGCTTAAATAAATAAACTAAAGCTATAAGAAAACTGTATATACAAGGATAACAAATGTAATATTTGTGTCTATTAGTTAGTCTCACACTAGGCGTCCATAGACACGAGATATACATAAAAGTGCTCATTCATGAGACGGACCCCACTAAGCATTGACAAACTATGAGAGTGTAGAAATGAAAGCTTACCTACTCATCAATTATATTACACTTTTAAGTTATAGATACAACTACTTATGTGACCTTAAGGCCTCAGTAACTATGATGTACTATGATGTTTAGCTTAACCGTTAAGCTCTCACTTCATCTCAGAGCCCAATAATGTGAAATATATTAAAATTTACCCACTCAATTTAATACTTTCAACATATTTTATGGTTTCTAATGAGTGAAAAAACATCAATAACCTTCAACGAGTGTCTTCTTTGTAGATTTGGGTTGACAAATTCTAAACTTTGGGATACGAAAATTGTTGTTTTTACGAGCGAGGAATAGGTTTTGGGCCTAACTAAATAAAGTGACATCAACCAATTTCAAACATCACCAGCATTAGCCCAATTAATTGTCAATAAAGGCCCAACACGTAAGCCCAAGAGTTATGCTTCATTACGAAGAGAGAGCCCTCATGTTACAGCAGGCAAATGTCTGAAATAATGCAAGGATTCTACCTTGTCTTCCAATTTTGGCTTTCTACTTTATTTTTCTTTTGTTTCGCCTTTTACCTTTTTCTTTGTGAGGAAGATTATTGCATGTTTATACACCATACGCATTACCTAGCTCTCAATTGTTTTATTATTTCCTTCTTTTGGATTGAATATTGAAGCATCCAATTTGTATAGGTCAATAAATATTGAAACATAACTAATGAAGGACATTGTGTATTATACCCTACTTGGTACTTGTCCTTACTCTTCCATCTCTACTAAACCATGAGAACTATCATTATCATTAACCACCAATTTTGTTCTCACCTAATCAAATAATTCTTTAATCTACAATTGTGTTGTTACACACACACATTATATATTAGCCTATTATCACAAACTTGCGTGCGGTAATTGGCTCTTTTTTTTTTTTTTTTTTAAATTGAATTTACATGTATTTAAATGACTAAAACAAAAATAGATACGTTAGTAACTCCTCTTGTACATGAGGCAGTTTTAATTTGAACTTTTACAGTTTTATCCCTTCTTAATTAAATTGCATTATTAAAAAATTTAAAGTTTTGGTATAAAGAAAGGATATGCATTAATCAACAAGATACACTTTATTCATGTTAGGATGCTAATTATGTATTTCTTAGATACACACACACACACACATACACACACATACATACACACATGATTGTCATAAGAGTCATGATCGATCAATTTGTCTTTGTTTTTTTTTTTTTTTTTTTTTTATGGGTTTTTTTTTAACTTTAATTCTTCAAGAAGATTGAAATTTAAAAGAAACCTGGTGTTAGATTACATATTGATTATAATCCCTTGACGAGTCCTTAATTCAAAATAATTAATGTGCATTTTATTTAATGTCTCCCATTAAATATTTAAATTTATTAACATACAAATTTTTAATTTAATTTTTTGACCAAAAAAGAGTTTTTTTAATTTATTAATTTTATTTAACATTCTTCAAATTTGAAAGACTCAATTAATGTACCTAAATGTTAGTATCGAAATGTTATATTGAACTAATGTATTTAAATGTTAGTACCGAAATGTATGTACCAAAATATATGCACCAAAATGTATTATATTAAATTAATGTACCTAAATGTGTGTACCAAATGTATGCACCGAAATGTTAGTACCGAAATGTATTATATTTAATTAATGTACCTAAATGTTTGTATTGAAATGAATGTACCGAAATGTGTGCACCTAACTGTATGCACCTAAATGTATTATAATGAATTTAATGTACCTAAATGCAGAAGACAAAGTATGTGACAACCAGTCCCGAATTAAAATATATTTTATCTTCGAATGCGTGGGAATGACGATTTTGCCCTTGAAATGATGTGTGGTGGATGTATAAGCAGGCTAAGGAAATGGACCAATTATTGTACCTCCTACTTTCTTGGGTCCAAGTAGAATTGTGGGTTTGTTTTGATTTAAATTGTTAGCCTTAAACCTTATGGCCCAATCAGGACCCTGCTCTTCTATTTCTGCCCAATCCCGTAGCTCAGTCACGCACACACCCACACTTACAAACTTTCTTTCCTTCTTCTCTCTTCTCCCTTGTCTGTACAATCCGAGCCTTCAACTCTCAAACACCCTCCAAACTTCATCGATCGAGCTTGAGCTTTGCATCAACGTGTTTTTTGTGACTTCACGAGCCTATCCATACCATTGGATCAAAGAACGGATCGAGGGAACTTGAGAACCTAAGAGCTCTGGTATGGTGCTCTGTTACTTCGTCGTGATCATGGTTAATTCACGGAGTTGTAAAGCTTAAGGGAGTCTTAAAATTACTCCATAGAGACCAGGGTACAATTTTTGGAGGAATTGGACGTCGGGAAAGGTCAGTTCCACGAGTTCCAGTTTAGTCGGAATTTTCTAAAAAAAATTTGATCACTTTTCATTGGTTTTAGGACCTCTAAGAGGTAAGATCGTGTTCTTCTAGTTCAGGGGCTTCAATTTGATATAAAATTCATGAAATTTGGTGTTGAAACGACGGAGATATTAAGATTCAAAGTTTTTCTAGAAACCGGCGAGTGTAGTGGCGGTCGGCGACGGAATCTGGCAAACCACTGGAGAAGACAGAGCATATTCCGTCAACCTTGACTGAATATTCTTAATGGCGTCAGGTATATTTAACGGAAGATCCTAGTATTTAACGGAATATTCCCTAACGGTGTTAGGGTTACCATCAGCGTGCTAGGCATGTGCCTGCGCGTGGGATGTTGGAGACTATTTCTAAAAATATGGCGATGCTCGTGGTGTTAAGTAGGCCACGATGGTATATTCAAACACACCAATTGAGCAACGTATGAGAAGTTATTACACAACTTTGGTTATGTGCTTAAAAGTAGCATTAAAATAGTTGTTTCACATATAGGTGAGACATTTCCAGAGGATGAGCGCAGCCAGGCGAGACTTGGGGGTTACGACCCGGCTACATACCAGTGAGTGGGCTTTTGGTTTTCTATATATATATACGTTTCCCAGAAACTGTTTAAATGGTTTTTACGTTTTAAGTGCCATGTCGTATGGATTAGATATTAGAATATGCTTTAATATAGCTGTGCATATTTCTGCTCGACGCTGTGGACGCTCAGGTAAGCTTCAGGTGAGTATATAGCGATGGTTGTGATGGTAGTGTGTATGATTATGATGAGTTGATTTCAGTGATTTATATCCTGCACCCCGGTGTTAGTGCTCCGCCCGAGGGTAGGGCCTAGCCTTCATGTGATCGTTCACCTCCCGCACCATACGCTCACCTTGGATCCAAGGTAGGTGTTAGCCTGTCGTACAGACCACATTAGGTGGTTCCGACTCGTTGGTGACTTGCGATACTTCGCATAGCCTTCACGTGATCGTAGCACTTGAGCGTACTTATTTACACCTAACCTATCGTACAGACCACATAGGTGGTTCCGACTCGTGTGCAGGATTTGATTTGATTGTTGAGTTATAGATTCAACCGTACAAGTCACGTTAGGTGACTCCGGCTGATATGTCACTTTATATTAGTGCAATTCACCTGGCTTACTTATTCATGGTTGAGATGATTGTCATGGCATACACATGGTTTGGTTATTCTCGAGTATAGTTTTCATATATTTTACAGTATTATTTTCCTGGGAGACTTATACGGGTTTTACAGTGAGAGGTTATTACATTTGAAAAGATAAATGGTTTTGAAAGTTTTGTTTTTGCCCACTCACACTTTCTATTTTACGCCCCTCCAGGTTCTAGATAGAAGTTCCTGTCGGTGGCTCACGAGGACTTCACAGCAGTTCTGACAGACATTCACTAGTGTAGGGTTTCTTTTATGATCTGTATAATTAGTAATTAAACTTCTGGACTGCATTTTGATACCTATACTCTGGTTATGTGCATCCTTTACTCTAAACATTTTCACTCGCACTGATATGTTAGTCTAGTGTAATTAGTTAGCAAGTTTTTATTTATCCGTATTTTCATATCATGTTCACTTCCGCACAGCGCACATGGCTGCGTCACCTTCACGTGACGACCATCATGCCTCGATTGGGGTCAGGGTGTGTCAAAGTACATCAAAATATATTGTATAACAAAAATTAGTTTATCTAAATATTTACAACAAAGTATATTACGATAAATGAAAATGAAAATTATAATGAAATAAAATTAATACATTAAAAATTAAGAAGAAAAAAAAGAAATAATTAAAAAATCAAAATATAATTAATAAATGAGGTTATTAATGTATCAAGGGACTAAAATTAGATTTTGATCTTACTCATGGTTTTAATCCAAAAGTCATCGTTGCCAAGGATTAAAATGAAGTTTTCTATAATTGATTTACATATTATAATTGTATTCAGTGGCGGATCCAGAATTTTAGCATTGGGTGGTCCCAATTTTATAGCAAAAAAATAAAATAAAATAAAAAGACCAAAATAACACTGAAAAAAATAAACAACAAAGTCATTCCTATATGCACAAATAAATAAACCAGCCTCCCCAAGAAAAACTTGCATAACTAAACCCTAATTAGGGTTTTGGGATCAAAAGAAGAATGGAAGACGTTTGCAAACCTAGAGGCTAAACCCTAATGCCAAGGGATAGAGAGGATGGTAAGTTCAAAGGTTTGGAAGAGTTGAGGAATCCCAAAGTATCTTTGCTAGCGAATGAGGATCATCGCTGGATCCTTTTTTTGAAGATTCCAAGAATCTTTCAATCATATCTGTTCATCATACATCATGCGGTTAGTTTTCGTCAGGTACTGTTTATATTCAATTTTGAATAAAAAAAATTACAATAATTTACAACCACACGATTTACAATAAATGAATGTAATTAAAAAATCTTTAGAATCCTCACAAAGAGAATCGGGCGAGAATCCTCTCTTCTTGCCAGCAACCAAATGGCAAAGGTGCATAGCAAAAGGCAAAATGCCAAAGGTAAAACGAAATGATTACTTGAATGAGATTGGGACTCACTTAATTTACTCTTTCATTTTTATTAAAATCTATAAATTGTTTTTTATTTGGGAATTGATTAAAAACCCATCACGCGGAGTTTAAAGGATGTCCAATCACAATGAGAAGAGCAGCTAGCAGTGCTTTTAAATTATTTATTTATTTATTTGCTTGGCTCAAACAGTGCGTTTGGCCAAGCCATTTTAAAACAAAGTCCTCTTCTTTCTCCTTCTGCAACAGAAGGAGTAGTGCATCGGCAGCCATGGCTGCTGTTCTCCACCACCACAGCCCAGACTTGGGTGGTCCTCGGTGGTTTCAATGGGCCTTTATCTAAGCTTGCGGGTGGTCCTGGGACCACCTGGGTCCCTTAATAGATCCGCCTCTGACTGTGCTCTAGCTGCCAGACGTGTATGGAACAAATTTATATTGCACTTAAATTTCTACAAAACAAAATTTTTAATTATTTTATAATATGTTATCAATAAAACCATTTCACGCAACTAGCCTTTTCCCTTTTTGTCCTTTCTCTTTTTCCTAACGACTAAAGGATATGTTGGAGATGATCTTAAGATATTTTATCATTTCTTCCTTTGTTATTCTAAGATCATCTCCAACCTTTGGGTTAAAATCTAAATTTAGGTTTCAACTAACCCAATTCTTCTCCAATGATTGAGCTAAAATAAGTTTTGGGTTAAAACCTAAAAGTTGGCAAATGTAACCCAGAATTTAGGTCAGGGTTAAAAAGCTAGCCCCACCAAAATTTAGGTTTTAAACTAACCCAATCTTTCTTCAATGGTTGGCTCTAAAATAAGTTTTGGGTTAAAACCTAAAATGTGAGCAATTTTAAATTTTCAAATACATTAAATCCAACGGTTGAGATCGAATGTGATCAACCAAAACTAAATCCAATATATAAAACAATGTAAAAAAAAATATTTAAATCAAAATTCACCTAAAAACTCTATAAATACATGTTTCATGAGGTTGGTTTATTGAATTTTCAACTTTTCTCGGAATCTAGATATTTTTAGGTTAAATTGTTCATAGAAATAAATTATAATAACCTACATAAATTTTATTTTCAAAAAAAAGTTTCCAGAAAAAATTTTAGCATTTTTTAACCAAAAAAATTAGAGATAGTCTAAAAGAAAAGTTCATATCTGCTCCAAAAAGACTCGTGCGTGTCTGCTTGAATATTTTAAACAGATCAATTTTAGGTTTCTAAGTTTGACTGCATTGGCACACTTTGATATAATTAATTTAACTAATACTTTTACCAATGAAATCATCATCGCAGCCATGCACAGTGCGTCCCTATGCTTGGAATGAACTGTAATGTGTCGCTTAACATTGCACACGTGATGCTACATATATAGTAAACAATCCAAAGAAGAGAAGAAAAGAAAAGAAAGCAATGTCAACAAAATAATAGTGCAGTGAGACTGAGAGAGAGGGAAAGAGAGTAACTTTATGCTCGCACGGAATTAGATGGAATAAGGCTAATATTCTACACAGAAGAACTAGCCACTTAGTACTACAGTCGTGATATTTCTCTTTATTTGTAAGTGAGAGGTTTTAGGTTCGATTCTCACCAAAGGTGAATTTGAACCACATTATTACTAATCCAGGCTTAATTCACTTTTCAACCCCTTTAGTGTAGATAATATCGCCTCTTCAATAAATGCACATTAATTATTTTGAATTAAGGACACATCAAGAGATTATAATCAATATGTAATCTAACACTAGGTTTATTTTAAATTTCAATCTTTTTGAATGATTAAAGTTAAAAAACCCCAATTAATTATGATATGAATCCTGAATATTTTGTTCTTCACTAACATCTATTAATTCCACGAATTCTATAAAACCAGTTTTTGGAATTGTGGTAATGAGTAGAGAAGAAGTTAAAACATCTAAAATGCCATGGAACTATTTGTCTAACTCTTATTCACTCCCATTCAACTTTTCTATCCAAACAGAACTTTGACACACACAAGGGGTTACTTGCGGGTCTATACTTTGTCTAAAGAAGGGAGTGTTCTGCCTTTGCCACGAAGTTTCGATGTTCCATTCTTTAATTTGATTGAGAGACTCGAAATATCTTTGATCTTTGCTTTGTTATTTCTTTCTTGTGGACATCAAAAGTGAGCAAAAGTTACTCTGGAATAATTATTATGATAAATGACAGTTTGGCATGCCTTTTGAAATTAATCTGATGTGAAAAGTGAAATAAAGGGCTTACCCTAGCAAATTATGCACTGGCAATCTCAATATATTCCTTTAGAAAAAGAACAGACGTACAAAACACCATGTCTTTTATGCATATTATGCTAATTGTAACTTCATAACTAAGCCCCACTTAACTATGTCTTTGTCAACTATGTCTTGTGGCTCGGCTCGCACGCAACCGTAAAAGGAAAATAATGGTAATTGAGGAGAAATTTTTCGGTGTGCCGGGGACAATGTCCAATACACCAAGTGTTATAATACAATTAGTTGGAAATTTGAAACAAAATTCAATCAATTGTATATAACATTTAGTGTACAAGTTGTGTTCTCAATATGTTGAAAAATCTCTCGTAACTTAGAAGCTAAGGCATGGATATATGCAATTGATATATTTACTTGAAGTAGGAGAAGTTATAAATCGGAAAATGAACGAGTAATGAATATAAGATTAAACCAAACCACCACCTCCTCTCGTTCTCTCTTCCTAATAATTCTTTTTTTTTTGTGTGTCTTCAAGTATTAAATTATGTATTATGATGTAGAACCTACATGTTTATTCTGAATGTATTAGCATACGTAAAGGAAGTTAGAAATCAAACAATTCTGATACTCATTTTAGTTAAGTAAAAATATCATCAATATTTTGGAAGTTTCAAATTGAAATCATCCTTCATAAGAATATTTAGAATTTGAAAGGCTTTTGGACGTAAATTATTATAATGGTGCTAATGTGAAGTGTTGAAAAAAACTTGAGGACCAAAGGGACTGTTTGTTTCAACATTAAGTACATTGAATGAGGAACATAATGCCAATAAAAATGTAAAAGTTTGCAGATAAAACCCACGACTCATCGTAGATAATAACAGATGGATTGACCTTTTTACCTCTGTCACAAAGTCGACTCTAAGTTTGTTAAAAAAAAAAAAAAACAAAGTCGACTCTAGGCAAGAATATGGCCATGCATGGTTTCATTGTCATAGTGATTTTAGACAATTTCATGAGAAGAAGAAATTGAATAAGAAAGAAAGGAGATGTGCATGAAAAGCATACAAGTATCTCAATCATTAAGACAAAGAGGGTTCATCTTCTCCTCTCTCGATCTCTTTTTTTGGTAGAAAGTTTATCTTCTATGGTTTTATTCTTTTGTTTCTGGTAATGACAATAGTTCTATTCTATAATTTGTATTCTTCTATTTTTAACTTTGTCGGGAGCTTTTTCCATTTACGTGGGGCCTTTTTTCTTTCTTTTATTAACATCAACCAAAGAAAATTTGAAAATAATTATTATCGAACTTATATCAAAGATTTAGACACTTAGTACTACAGTTCCGGAGTATCATTATCACTTGTAAGTGAAAAATCTGAAATTCGAATCTCGTGGATGACGAGTTTGATTATACCAATTTATTCTCTTCTCCCATTTATGTAAGTATCTAGTTTTTTAAAAGAAAAATTTGCACTCATGTTTATGAGATTTTTTTTTTCTCAATATTTTGTATACAAAGATTCTTTTATTTTTGAAACTGATAAGGCCATCTCCAACCGATGGCTGGCCAGAGGGCTCGTTTTAGCCCTCTGGCCCTTCAAGATATCCCAAGATATTAATATTTGAATGAACAGTACATGGCCATATTTGCTTTCGTCTCCAATCGAGGGTCAAAGGGCCAGAGGGCTTGTTTTAGCCCTATCACAAAAAACCGTCTCCAACCGAGGGCCATAGGGCCAAACATAATTTATTATTTAAAAACTACAACTTAAATGTTGTTTAAGTTTCATGTTGTTAAATGTTTTTTTTTAACAAATATGAAAAACTAGAAATGTTTTTAATAATTTGTTAAATGTTGTTAAAAACTACAAATTTTGTAAAATAAAAGTTATAGGAAAAAAATAGAATTTAAAAAAAATGAAAAAAATAGAAGTTATAGGAAAAATTTCGTAAATAAAAAATAATAATAAAACTGCAAAAAAAAAAAAAAAAATTCAAATCAATCCTGTTGGTTAAAACCGACAGGATTGATTTGAATTCTAGCCAGCCCTCTCCAATTTCGTGGCGCCCTCTCAGATTCCACAGCCCTCTGGCCTAGCCCTCGGTTTGAGACGGTTTTCGGACTATTCGGCTCTTTGGTCCTCTGGACCCTTCGGTTGGAAATAGCCTAAATTGAATATAATAACAGTTTACTATATTTGTGTTGCGCTTCTATGGATGAGATTCTTTTGAATTTTGAATTATATGAAATCCTGTAATGTGTGTGTATTGTTGTGAATTTGGCTCGCCATTGATGAACGAAGGTGGAATTGAAGCTTCGTGAGGAGGTGATTGGTTGGGTTTTGGTCGATCGGTGGAATAATGTAGGTGAGGAAAGTGGGCAATCGAACGGCGCTGTTGGGGGTGGCGGGCGGGGGCATGGGTTTCGGGTTGCGTAGGGAATTAATTTAAATTTGGAGTTTGTCTAAGTTTAGGGAGGTTTTTGTTCTCTATTTTTGTTTAAAAATAAGAATTGCAAGAATTATAGTTTAATACAACTAAACAATATTAGAAAGAGATCGAGAATTTAATTTAAAGACACATTCAAAATATTTAATCCACTAACATGTACCAAGCAAGAAGCATTTCAAACAAAGTTTACATGAATTCTGTTTTTTTTGTTTTTTTGTTTTTGTTTTTGTTTTTTTTGTTTTTTTGTTTTTGTTTTTATTTTTTTTTATTTTTTTTTTACAAGCAATGATATTTGGTATTTCATTGATCATTTGAGAGCAATTCATAGGTGTAAACCCCTAAACAACTACCACATGTATTAGAACTTCCTACTACACTCATACCAACCTATCACAGAAACGACATATAACAAATTTATATAGGTGAATGCAAACAGTCATCGCTAAATAGCGCGGCCACATATAGTCATCGCGAGAGCGAGGCCACATGAAATCATCGTTAGTAAACCAGACCACATAATACAACGCTCAAAGAGAAAACCAAGTACAACAAAAACCACATAAAGTCATCGTCAGTATCCCTCATTTCTTAGTTTTACCTGCAATTCTTTTGTATTATGAAACTAAACAGTATGATATTTTGCATCCGCTTCGCTTCTATCCTTAGCAAAAGCCCAATTTTTTAGTAGTGGGAAAAGTTTTTTAAGGTATCACCGATTTGAGACGTTGGCACGATCAATCGAACCACTATTAATTCTTGTGTGGTTGTTACTTTTACTTATGTGTTTGTTTATTTTCTTTAAGGTTGACTGCAAAAACAGACAGTCGATCAACAAAATATTATTATGGGTTCGGCACAATATATGTGTACCCAGGTCCCGGATATTATTATGAGAGAAAAATCATTAATTAACTGAAAAACGTTTTTTCTGCCAAACCCAGTTTGCAGGTGAATTGCAAACATAGGATGCTGCCATCAACATGACACCAGTCAGTTCCAATTGGACATTACATTGTACAAACAATAGTACAAGTTGTCTACTGTTCTGCAATGACATGTTTACTTTTGTAATTTACTGGATGTAAATGAGAGAATAGCACATATGATGTGTTTTTCGTATTCGTATTCGTATTATTTTCATATCATATCTAATATTTTAACAAGTCGTGTCGTTTAACATCTATTAAAATGAACAAGTAATATGATCCGATCCAAACTCGACCCATTAATATTAATGAGTAATATGATTCAATCCGTTACCCTTTAATGAAAATACCAATAAATAATCAAGTGAAAAATATAGCACTAAATTAGTATATACATACCACATTGTCACATAAGTACTACTTCAAAACATAAAAAATACATTGGTCCTTCATGTATCACATAAGTATTAATTAATGTAGAAGTGTGAAAAATATAAAAGTACATATAAATGCTCGTAATGACAAGTTTTACAACTTTCGTGAAGAGCTCAACTTCTAGAGTCACATAAACTATAGATCGAAATTTAATTGTTCATTGTCGTTTATATTTGCACTCTATTTTTCTCATAGAATTTTGTTTTTTCAGATTTTTTTTAAACATGACCTTTTAGAGGATGCAAGAAGATGAACGATTCAGATTGTTGATATTACGTTCCAAGTTTTACCGTATTGAAAATATTGCTTGGAGTTTATAAAGACTTTAGAAACTACAAAACATCGACTCATATTTTAGTTAACTGTAAATATTGGAACGTGATATCAACGATCCAAAACATTTATTTTTCTCCATCTGGTAAATGATTATGTTTTCAAAAAACAAAAATCTGAAAAACAAAATTCGGTGAAAAGAATAAAGCGTAAACAAAAATGGTGTCAAATTTTGGAGTTAACCCCTGCACGAAAGTGCAATGCTTGTCACTAAGAGTGATTGTACATACATATACATATATATATATATATATATATATTTTTTTTTTTACATTTTTCACACTTCTATAATAACTTTTATTAATTTTACACTCAAATAAAAAACATTATTCATGAGGGTTTTAAAAATCTAAACAATGATGTAAACATTGTCTTCGCGTGGAGGATGCAATCACGAGTGTTTATATCTTCTTTCACATATTTCACACTTGTACATTAATTATTATGAATTTTTATTTATTTTAAAAATTCAAACGACAATGTACCCATCTCAAAGTATAGAGGATGCGATCACTAGTGTTTGCATATTTTTCACATTTTTTCCACTTGTAAATTAATTATTTTAATTTTTTAATGTGTTTGGTTATTTTTAAATTACTTTAACATTTTTATTTTTAACACGTTATATAATGTTTTAATCTAAAATTTGATTTGAATTTTGGACAACAGGTTAAGTAAAATTATCCCAGTAATGATAATAAGAAACTCTCATAATAAAATAAAGGCTTTTTAGCCAAAATGGTCCCTGAGATTGTCCACATATCACTCCATTATTTTGGTCCCTGAAACTGGAAAGCTTGTCGAAAACTGGGTAAACTTTAAATGTTCATAACTTCTTTAATACTCAACGAAATCGAGTGATTTAAAAACTTACTTCTTGATGAGACAAAGAGAATGGTATATTGCTTGATGGCTAAATCATAGTGGTTTGGCCGGAAAACGGCTCGAAAGTGGCTGTCTTGATCTCGAGTTAGCCACTTTCGAGCCGTTTTCCAGCCAAACCACGATGAATTAGCCATCGAGAAATTACCATTCTTTTTGTCTCGTTGAGAAGTATGATTTTTGTTTTTGAATTACTCGATTTCGTTGAGCATTGAAGAAGTTACGAACGTTTAAAGTTTACCCAGTTTCTGGCGAGTTTTCCAGTTTTCCCGCGGACCAGTTCCTTTTCAGACTATTTTCCGGCCATCTCCGGCAACCATTGGGCTTCCAAATAGGTATAATCTTGTTCTACACCTTCCTATCTTTGTTTTGATATATTATGGGTCGAATTTGGTTAAAAAATGATTGAGTTACAAAGCTTTGAAAATTGTCCAAACTTTCGGCCAAGAGCTCCAAGACACTTAATGTAGTTTTTTATGAAATGACCAAAATAATGGATGGTAGACAATCTCAGGGACCATTTCTATTGATTTTCAATCTCAGGGACCAAAATGATCTGTTATGCAAATCTCATGGACCATTTTGACTAAAAAGCCTAAAATAAATAAATAATGACAATTATTTTTTTTAGCTTATATACAATAATACATATTTAACATACAATATATACACTATTGCTGTTTTATTTTATTGTAAGGTTTTTAGTAGTTTAATTTTAAAATCATCAAAATATTTTTTTTCTTAACGGGTCAAAAGGGGTTATCCATAGGTTATCCGCCTGTAAACCCGTTAGTACCCATTATTAACAGGTTCTTATCAGGTGACCCGGTAATGGCCCGATAGTTATCGTGTTCACCCGAAATTCGTTATTCGTGTTGTGTAAGAAATTGTTAGGTCTAAGGGCTGGTTTGGTATTGCTGTGTTTTGAAAAAAAGCTGCTTCTGCTGTGCTATGAGAATAAATAGTTGTAAAATAAAGCAGCAGAGTGTTTGGTAAACTTTTTTGTAAAAGTGCTTTTGAAAAAAAAAAAACATTATTATAGTGCTTGGTAAATTTTTATGTAAAACAGATGTGAAAAAAAACCGGCTTTTCAAAGCTAGGTTTTGCAGCTTTTTGTTTTTGGCTTTTTTTCACCTAAAACTGTGAAAACATGCTGAAGCTGAATGTTTACCAAACACAAAAACATCTCCCAATTTTTTTTGATACCAACTTTTTTCAGAATCACCTCAATACCAAATCAGGTCTAAGAATAGGGCAATCATCAAGGTTCAAATTTACATAAACATGACCAGACATGGTATGTCACTCGTGTGTATCTCAATTATTATTTTCGAATTTTACAAAATCTGTGAAATTGAGGGTTTAGGGTTTTAGAAGGTCCGTCAAGATTTTGAGTTAATCATTTTGGATTTTAGGTCTTAGAATGTCCTGGGGATGAGCTTAGAGTTTTGGTGTAGGTCACGAAGTTTGGGCTGAACTGGTCCCTACGCCTTAACCAATTAATGTAGTGATTTTTTTAGGGTGGTGCTATCTATACACACATTTTTACTTTTCACACTCTCTCAATTTCTGGTCGTCGGATTGAATGAATTGAAGATGATCAATAGACAAAAATTAATAAGGGTGTGTAGGAGGTAGAAAAGAGTGTAAATATCACCACCTTTTTTTAATCCATGTTAGTCACATATCATTAAGGAACTTAATGACTTCTACGACCTTGTGATGGTTGAGTTGGGCATTTTTTGTCATTTTAACTAACAAAGTAGTATGTACTAAACTGAAAATATAGTATTTTAGCTTAAAATTATTTTGAATTTGGTATTTAAACTGAAGTCCCTTACACTAAATCACAATCCGGCTCACCCTAATACCTTAAAACTAAAGATTTGCGACAGTCGTGAATTTCGAACATGTTTAGTAGTATTCATCGTCAATTGTAAGTGAGATGTCCTATATTTGAATTTAGTGGATGATCAATCCAATACCAATTTATTTTTACGCCTCTCAGTGGCTTAAGATATATGCTACACTAGTATGATCATCATGCTTCACATGCCGCATATATACTCTATACCAAGCTTCTAAAAAACGCTAGACGCTAGTTGGGCGGCGGAATGAGGCCTAGCGCCTAGGTGGGCTTGGGCCTAGTGCCCATGCGGCTAGGCGGGGTCTAGGTGGGAGCCTAGGCAGATTAGGCAGATTTAAGTAAATCTATTATATTTGCAGATTTATAGTACATTTATTATATTTGCGGATTTAAGTAAATCTATTATATTTCGTGTATATAGTGTCTGTTTATACTTAAAATATATATAATTTCATCATAAACTACAAAATAGAATGACATATAAATATTATGAAGTATTAGAATATAATGAAAACATAGGAAACAAACATATAATGTGTGTTCATTTAACTATTCAGCAAGTCTCTTACAATTTATTGAAAAAAATAAAATACAAAATAAAAGTTATCTATTTTCTGTCTAAGTGAGTTACAACCTAAGTAGGTGTCTAGGTGGGTCTAGACGGGCTAAGCAGGTGCCTAGGCGGTCTAAGCGGGTGCCTTAGCAAGTCTAGGGGCTCTTTCGTAATTTTCAAACACCTCGGCATTAATTGGGCAATGGCCAGCCGCCTAGTGCCTAGGTGGGGACTAGACGGCGCTAGGCTGGGATTTTTAGAACAGTGCTCTATACATTCCCTTGAAGTTTTATAACAATGTTGTCCAAATTTTCCAGTGGGAAAATTGAAAATTTAGAGTCAAATTTATCAAGTGCACCAACTGAAAATAGAGAAGTTTTCAGTGTACTTGGAATTATGACAAGCTCCTATACGCATGAACATTGTTATTTATCTCAATATATATTTACAGCGAAATTATGACAAATTAATTAAAAGGGTACATTATTCAGGTTTTTTTTAACAAAATCTAGCAGGCATGGCTAATATTCCTTACCTTACAGTGGTAAATTAATTAATCAAGCTGAACCTTTGGCAACATAATCCCAAACCAAACCTGTGGAAACTGAAAAGTTGAGCTTCTTGATTCGAGTAGCTATTTGGACTTTGGAGCACCAGCAAAAACAAGCAACATATATCAACTTTTAAACAAAGCTTGCCAATTAAGCTTCTGCTTTCTTCAATTCTTCAGTGAATGCTTTTGCCCCATTGGTTCTGACATCTGAGTCACTCCCACAAAAACTCAGGCTCTTCATCAAGCCATGGCACAGAGAAAATAAATCCATGATCACTGTGATGCCCAACATCTAAAAGCAGATCAGGGAGGTCAAACAACATGTCATCATTGTAATTGGTAGTTGGTGAAGTTGATGATGAATCATGAGGACTACTGTCGTGAACAGCTTGGCTCATCAGCTCTGTCTCGACTTCCGCTTCCTGTTCAAGGCTGCTGCTTGGGAAGGTAAGAGCAGCTGCCTTAGCAGCAGCAGCTTGGATGTCCTTTGGCGAGGCAGAAGCCGGAATAGGAAGCTCTTGAGCTAGCTCAGGGAAGTTGAGAACAGCAGAGCTGCCTTTGATCGTCAGAGCGGCGACATCGTGCGCTCGAGCGGCCATTTCGGGGATGGGAAAAGTTCCAAGCCAAATTCGTGACTTCTTTCTTGGCTCTCGGATTTCTGAGACCCATTTGCCCCAATGACGCATTCTCACTCCCCTATACGTTGGATGATGAGGATGCCTCTGCTGCCTCCCATCACCATTAATCCTTTTTTTAATCTTTGCTTTCTTCTTACTAATTTGATCATCATCATCATCATCATTAGTAGTCAATGTAGTAGCAGCTTTTTGATGACCAACAAGTAGTTCTAGTTGATTTGATGATGATGATCTCTTGCTAATTTTTTGTGATTGAGAGGTGGAAGAATTTGAGTAAGAAGAAGATGTGGTTTGAGCCTCACAGTCTATAAAATTGAATTGTTCTTCTTCCATGGTTAAGTGGGTAGAAGAAGAAAAAAGAAAAAGAAAATGAAGAAGAATGTGGTAGAGAAAGCTTAAAATAGGGGTATGTGGTCTTCTCTTACGGTGCTTACACATGAGAAAAGATATGCATGTGTGTGTGTATATATAATTAAAGCAGTGGACCAAAGCACAAGAGTACGAACACTGTTCCACTCTTTACCAGAACCAGTCATTTCTTTTACGTACAATCAATCATTTCTATATACGCGTCAGATTTTAATTTATTAATAAGAAAAAATCATTCATAAAATATAAGTAATTCAGATTAAATGACGAGGTAATTGAAAATTGAGCCGAAAGACAAAGAACAAAGTTTTGCAGATTAAGACTCTAATGTCCCATTTGAAACCCATGACAAGTCATTTCAAATAGAACGACGATGTGTATCAAACTCACTACTATGTTGTTATATAAGACTTTTTCAGTTAAATTCATCATTGTAACGATTTCTTAGTGTTTTAAGATTTAAGCCTGTTTTCATTATTAAGTTATTTGTTTAATTCTAATCTTATTTGCATTCTTAAGGCTTGTAGAGTTAAGTTATATTATCAATAGCACGTGATATTGGGTTTTTATATTTTTGAATTGAGTTCGAATGAACATATTCTTTACAAATAACATTGTTTATTTTTTTTTCCATCACGTTGCGCCAGTAAGGTGAGGAGTATTTTTCAAAGAGTACATTGTTACTAACTTTGTCTAGCCCCATGTTGATGTTTGAATGATCTATGCTTTGGCATATCTTTTACTGTAATGTTAGGGAGATTAAATTTGTGAACTAAATTATATGAAAGTTGATGATTTGATCATTACTTAAACGTTGATAAATATGCTCATTCTTATTAGTGATACATCATTTAATTTGTAAATTTAATCTATAAATTTAATTTTTCCATCATTATGCGATCTTTTATAGTGGATTTGTATCTTTGGCCCTCTCCCCTATGTCTTATTGAAGAACTTAATTGGGAAAGAGTAGGGCATTTACGTGTGCTTATTGTATTTGTATTGATTGTAACTTTAGAATACTCAAGGAGGTGGGCCATTCAAAGATTTGCTTTTCATTGGTTGGCCCCCATAATTTATTTATAATGTACCATTCATATATCTATAATGTACCAATTTGTTATATGTAAAATATACTAACTTTTTTTTTTATATAAGATGTACCTATTTTTAATGTACAAGCTAGAAGAAATTACACATAAAGTCAAATTAAGACTATATTTTGGGGAGAGAATTTTTTTTTATTTATTTAATAGAAGAACAAAACATACCTATGTGGCAGATAATGTCATGGTTGTTTTTTTTTTTAATTATTTTTGCATTTACAATTTTTCTCCTCTGTAATTGAAAAATAGGTATCCATCTCCTTATTTGTATTGTTTCTTTATTTCTCCTCTCTTCTTCGTGCTTCTCTATCTCCTCCTTGTCCTTCTACCCGTGTCACTCTTTCTTTCTTGCTCTCCTCTTCCTTCTTTGTCCTTCTCTTCTATTTCTTATTCATACTTATCTCTCTCCTCCTCTCTTTTTCATATTGTTCCCTACATTTATGAGTTTTTTCTTTTCTATGCATGATTGGGATTTTAGATTTTTAGTTTTTTATTTTAGCATTTTTTGAAAGTATTTGATTGCATTGACATTTACAATTTTAACCCCTCTATGTTTGAAGATAGGTTTTTGTGGAGCAAAAAATAATCCAAAAAATCCACAAGGCAACACATGGACTTTTACTCAAGAAAGATAAGATTGCCCTCATTAAATGGGTAGGGTTCTTAAGCGTCCTCACGCGCAGCTCAGCATCCCTAAAAGTTCAAGCAATGGATTACGACTACTTAAAGCTCCCCAGCTTGTGGCAAGGAAAAGTCAAAAGTATTAATTGTAGGATTTAGTAATTAATTATATTTTTAATACATGCCCAACTGAAGATCATCTCTATCAAGTAAGTAATTCCTATTTCAACTAGTTAGGGATACTTCCACCATTATCTCAAGATATTATCTCCTAATTAATATCTTGAGAATATTCTTACCTCATTCATCCAACGGATGACATACCTTGACCAATAGGATGCCACCATGTGCAGGGAAAAACTTTAACTCCTAGGTTGGCCACATCCTCTTATAAATACCACAATCTCTACCAAATATTGGTAAGCTTTTCTATATATAGAAAACTCGTCAAGACTGAAGACGGCGAAAATTGTCTACCATAGTTTCTATCTTCTTTTTCCCTTCTCTCTCTCTTTTTTCTCTCCTCCTTCATCATCCATCTCTCTCTCCTACTTCTCTTCATACTTTTGTCTCGTCCTTTTCTTATTCGTTTTGTTCTCTAAATTTATGAGTTTTTTTTAAATTTTTTTTATGAGAACCATTGGGATTTTTTATTTTTGGTTTTTGATCATAATATTTTCTAAAATTATTTGATTTTGAGGTTTTTTTGATTTGGATGAATGAATTTTGAAACTGATTTTGCCGAAATGTTGAAATTTGGAAATTGATCTTTTAGAAGGGCATGAATTTTGAAACTAATCTTGTAGAATGCTAAATTTTACAACTGATCTTGCATAAATGCTGGAATTTTGAAACTGTTCTTGTAGAAGTGAAGAAAGTTTGAAACTAATCTTACAGAATTGCAAGAATTTTAAAATTGATCTTGTAGAAGTGCAGAAATATTGAAACTGATCTTGCAAAGTACAGAAAATTTTGAAATTGATTAATGTGTCTATATTTTAATATATTTCAATGAATATTTCTCATGAATTTTGGAGTTACGAATGAGTTAAATACACTAAATTTCATTGTTTTAATTTCTAGGCATCCGATATCGAAGTTACACATAAAAGAAGAAAAAACGAGATTTTGCGGTGCCTAGAGTAATTTCCACGTGCAAAGGGATTTGACGATCCGAGTCCAAACAACATGGAAAAATATTGATGATGTGTTGAAGCAATGCAAAGGAATGGAGAGGATCGATAATAGAGAATTTGATAGAATGGGAAAGCTGTCCAAGTTATTCTAGGGGAGATCTAATTACTAGTAAGTTATTATTTTACGTTCCTTTTTGTTTTTGATAAGACCTAAGTCATTTAGGTTAGGGATTCTAAGTTTTGGTATTTCTGTGCTTTAAAGAAAACTTTTGCTGTGCTATGAAGATAATCAGTTGTGAAATAGAGCAAATTTTTAGTTGGTAAATTTGTTTTGTAAAACTGTTGTGAGTTACAAAGCAGTGTCAAAGTGATTTGATCAACTTTTATGTAGAAGTGTGGTGATTGTGTACATTGACCATAAAGGACATGACTAGAAAAGTGTTGTTGGTTTGTTAAAAAAAAGTAGTCACACAAGATATAATTAGTTTTAAGAGAGTCCCCTTAGCATTTCTTTAACCATCAAGGCCAACCACCACATACTCTCCCTATCTCTCAGCAATTACAATAGATTCTCAGCAAACCTACAACTCCTGAATCTCGTTAGATTCAAGACATACTTATTGACGGCAGCCTCGACGAGATCTTATCTCCGAAACACAAACCTCGCCGACACCAGCCTTCAATTTGAAAGGCCACCGTCGAAGTCCTATGTCCGAAATCTGAACCTCCCAACCGTCGATTTGAAGGACGAGAAGGTCTCTGATAGTCTTTAGGTTCAAGTTTTGATGTGATGAAGGGAAATAACATTGCGAAGGAGAAACGGAGAAGGGAGAGGAGAAAGGGTTGTCATTATTAAACTCCATTGTTCACTCCACCTCTTTTGAAAAAAGCAGGTTTTGAGAAGCAAAGTTTTACCACGTCTACT
This sequence comes from Pyrus x bretschneideri, assembly GCF_019419815.1. NCBI lineage: Eukaryota > Viridiplantae > Streptophyta > Magnoliopsida > Rosales > Rosaceae > Pyrus > Pyrus x bretschneideri. The sequence goes on from NW_025999657.1 coordinate 2,798,638, forward strand.
TTTCTGATTATTTTGACCAAAATTTTGAAAAAAAAAAAAAAAACACTAATTTTTACATTTATCAAACACATTTTAGACCCCAAATTTTTTTTGTAACTGCTTTTTAACAAAATTTAAGCAATCCCAACCCTGTACTTGGTTAGGCTTTCGAAGGCTCTTAAGAAGATTCATTCTTCTTGTGAGATTAGTCAGCCACCAAATAGACACTAGTTTTTTACAAGGATTGCGGCACAACAAGGATTTTCTAGGTTTTTCTTTGCTAGGGCTACAATGTAGCCTGATCATCTACATTCAATTGTTTTTTTTTTGGGGCATTGTTATTATCAAGTTTTTATCCGCAAAGATGTAGCCTGATCATGAATATTTAATTTTCTTTTGGTATTATCATTATCAAATTTTTTATTCGTATTGAGTATCTTTTACTATTCGTGATGCGCTTATTTTTATATAGAAGATTGATCACTGTATAGGTTTTATTGAATTCATTTGATGCAAGTTAGAGTAGATGTCATACTTAACTTGGGTTTTAGCTTCGTGGAAACAATACTATGAATTCCTATTTATAGATGTCTACAAATTAGGTTTTGTGTGGTAAACGATTTCCATAGAGCTTAATGTATTCTTACTTATTTAAATTCTTCTAGATGTTATAGAGGGTTCATATCAAGGATACTTTTGATGCAACCAAATACCATGACCATTGAAGAATTTAAGAAAACTCGATCATCAATACTAGGTAATTACTTGTTCATGACATATAAACGAGATTAAGTATAATTGGTTACGGTAAACTCAGATGAGCTTAGTCTTGTTTTCTTATGTTTTCAATGTCTTATTTCCATGCATTTAATTGTATGTTTTATTTAATTTTTAGTTTAATTCAAGATCTCATATCTTTTCCATTAAAACTTTTCAATTATAATTTGTCTCAGTTTAGCTAGTAAGACTTTTAAAATCAATTTAATCACTGTTGGACGATATCCGTGCTTATATGTTATACTATCACTTGATTTGTATATTTGTGAGCACTAAAATTTGAGACTTAATGAGATTAATTATGGATTTCTAATTTTTACACTACTAATCTTGCAAACACTACAAGAAAACATGGATTAGGTGACGACATTTTATGTGATGCCTATAAATTCATCACATTTTAGTATAATAGGTAAGGAATTTAAAAAAAAAGCGTCACATACATACTACTGTGGGATGCAAAACAATTTTGGAATGTTGTTCGTCACTTAGGAAGCCTAAATTCCTCACAAATTTTTTGAAGCCAAATTTTGCCACCCTATTGTTTTCACTGGGTGATGAAAAGATTGGGTTCTTCACATAACCTAAGATTAGGTGACCTAGGTATGTGAGAAAAGTCAATTCATCACCATTTGTTTTACTAAAGGCAAAGGGAAAAATTAAAAAAAAAAAAAAAAAAAACATAAAAACAAAGCCCCAATTAGAACTCATCTATTCTATTTCCACCCCCATTTCATCTCTTAGTCTCTCAACTTTGCCGATGACGGATTGTTGGTAGCCCTGACTGCATCGCGCTTTCGTCTTCCTTAAACCTCAGTTGCTTGCTCTCGTACTCTACTCTCTTTGATTTAAGAAGACCTAGTTTCTCATCTGTCATTTCTCCCTATTTCTTCTCAAAAGGTACTCAAATCTTTCCTTTTCTCTTGAAATTACTGCACTTTTCTTGATTTCTCTCTTGTAAATTTGTCTCAACTGTGAAAATTTGAAATTTTGCTTAAATGGGTCTATGTTATTCACTGTTTTCCCAAATCGGTCTCTCTTGTTTTCTCCTACATTTGATAATTTAGCTCTTGTTCTTGTGTTTATGTGTTTGTGGAATTACTTAAGGATGAATCAATCAAAGCGGGTTCCGCGATACAGGGTCATATATTTAGTAGTTCTTGAATCGATTTGCCTTTTAGTTAAGTTAATAATGATACTCTATCTATGTTTACAAGTTATGATGAACAAATTTTTGAAATATCAGCACAATGCAAATTTAATTTTTAAGAAGTACTATATATATAGGTCCTTACTTGATATTAGGTGCATTGCCTTGAGGTTTCTTTTGCATTGTTATGGAGTAGGTTTTTCTCTTAGTGTGGGACCAACCAGAATCTTCTTATTCAAGTGCTATTGAAGTGAGAGAGATTGACCAGTTGATGAACTTTGTTGGGGAAGAGTCTGATGGTATGTTCTTGAAATGTAAAATGATATTTATGAGAGCACTTAGCACATGGAGCATGATTTATGTTGGCTAATTAGTACTATTAGACGATATGGGATGACTAATGCTGCATATGACTGATACTGCATATTGATACTGCATATGGATATTAGACGATATGGGGTGACTAATGCTGCATACTGATGTTGCATATGGATATTAAATGATATGGGGTGACTGATGCTGCCAGATTTTATGTTTCCTCTTTCCATGAGATTCTCTAGTAAGTCTAATCCCTTAATTTGAGGAAGATTGACATCTAGATGACTTGTTGATAGTTGTGTGCTAGCTACTTGCTGCACTCCCTTAATTTAAGAAGTGACAACTTTAGGGTTTACCAGGTTAGTAGGATTTGCCAAGGTAAGGTTGCTTGTAACCTTCTACCTCATTATATATCCCTTCTTGTACATTCAATCAATCTATGAAAAATACATTCAAACAAACTTAAAATTTCCACAAGTACACATTTGTCTTTTAAAGTTAACATGGGGATGGGAGTAGAGTATTTTTCAAGTAGAACTTATAGAATCTGTAAGAGCATTATGTGAAAACACAAATATCATCAGTTTATAGAAATGCAAGGGAACACCTGTTTAGTTTCTTTGTGTCTTGCAAAAAATTTGAAATATCTCGTTTCGTTGTTCGAAGAATGGTTACTTTCTTCTTTAGCTCTTGTTCTTGTGTTTATGTGTCTGTGTTTGTGGAATTGCTTTCATGCTTGGGATGACCTCTGTATTTGTTTATTTCATCTGTCAATGTTTATTGAATTGTTGCCATGGGATTTGAAAAGACTTTCATTGTGCCTATTGTTTTTTTAATCTTCAAGAAGTGTCGGATCTGTTGCTTAATAATGGGGTCAATGTGGCTCCAAGAGGATATGGTTCATTGTGAGTAACTTACATTGAGCAGGTTCACTGTCGCATGTTGTTCAATAATACAATTCCATGTGTAAGTGGCAGTCAACCCGTTCCATTTAAGTCTTTCTCCATGTTTAGGGAAAAGGTTTGGTAGCTGCACTTTCTTTATCTCATGATTTGGAGGATCACATATTTTGGAGAGGTTATGACACTACTTGTTCATAGTGTATATTTTTCTTAGTTTAGAGAAATAGGACATGTTTTGGTAATGTTTTAAAACGATTTTTTTGTTGTAAATGTACCAAACACTTTCTGAAAAAGTTGTTAAGCATAACACCTTGTACAGAGTCTCCAATTTTAGGCTACATATATGAGAGAATATAATGTAGAATTTTTGGAATTTCTCAACATTTTGTTTTATATTAAATGATCAAATGCATGCCTGCAAGACGTTGCTATCAAATATGTTGTTAATTAGTTTCCCATGATAATAGACTAAGTTATTTGTCTTCGTGTACAGGGTGAATATGAAGAGTTAAAGATCAACTAGAGAAGAGTGGGTACAACCAGGTTGTTTGGATTTGGGTTTGTCGACCCTGTTGGCCACCTCTGGTAAGGAATTTTTTTTGGTGGAATAGATCATTCTGAGTATGTGTAGAGAAACCCAACAGTAGAAATCTCACAAGTGTTGTTGGGGTAGAAGATTTTTTTATTTTTGTTGTTTAATTAAATTTTAGGATGATGCCATCGACATAGCCCATAAGATCACGACTAGAATCTGGGCTAACCATAGCAGATAGTTTGTCCTATCTAGTTTGATGTTCACAATAATAGTCATGTAAGAAGACATATTTGTAGTAGGGACTGCAGGTGGGGGGTTAATCTGGGACATGATGGGTAGAAAAAAAAATTATCTTCTGTCGTTGGACTTATAGGGCTTTGAGTACCATAAAGAACTAGAGAATCACAGAAGATTATAAAAGTAGAAACTCGCAGGAAACTAAAAACAATGAACAAGGTTTTATTCAATGGTTTTGCATACCCTTAATAATGTAGGGTGCCATGTATTTATAATTCAATACCCTTGTCTCAGATTTCTCCCTACTTCTCACCCAGAAGATGCTCATTGCCTCCCCCTTTTCCCCTCATCTTTGCACCCATTTTTCCGTCCTTCCTCTTGCTCCAACTCTTATTTTCCAACCCATAATCATGATTTAGATCTTGGAGTTTTGGGCTCTATCTTAACATAAGACCCAACCTTCCCAGCCCACTGCTGAACCAGCTTGCCAGAAAATTTGGACGAAGTGTGGAACGATTCACTTCGGAACAATGGTGTTTTACACACCTCCTTTGCCCTCCCCCTCCTCCTGTTCCGTTTTGTGACCTTCCTTGCAGGTGTGGATGTGGAGGCTTTGTTTCTTTATGAACGGATTTTGCACAATACTCTCATATCTAGTTTATGGTTTGAGTTCTCTTTTTCTTTTGGGGCGAAGGATTTTTTCACGGTGGAAGCAGCGGCGATATTTTGGATGCTGAAGATTAGGGTTTATGTTGCTTTTCTGCTTTTGCTACCTATGGGCATAATGATGTATGGGCCTCCCCTTGTGTTTTGGGTTGGTGCTCTACTTTACTTGGGTCTGTTTTATCTTTTATGTCAAGCTTTGTTTTATGTAAGACTTTGTGTATTGTTTGGATGCAGGCCCTTTTTTCACAAATTGTAATTTCCCTTACATTAATGGAATGTTTCTTCGGCCAAAAAAAAAAAAAAGAATTTTTATACACATGCACTTATATATATATATATATATATTCCTATGCACTAAAGTTTGAATATTCCTCCTCTACACTAGAGTAGTTTTGCCTCGTAAAAAAAAATATTTAATACACTCAAACTACACGCACACCTTCTAGGGAAAAAAAAATTCTTAATTGATAAACCATACATTTAGATGCAATTTTGTCTTGCTCCAGTCTATTTTGGCTGATAGTTTGGCAGTAAATAGAACATGTTATATGGAATTCATCAGATCAGATGATCCAGTAGTCAATCACCAAACGTGGAATGTGAACGAATTCATAAGGATCCAGAATGTGAAAGTTACCAACATTTCAGGCTTCTAGCCATTTACTAGTTGGGATCTGAAGTTCTTGATAATTATAATTTGTTGGTTTAAATTATAACACGTGTATACATAAATTATCCTATAATTATTGAATTTTGGGGAGAAAGTATCTCAAATAACACTATTATTGTAACAAATATTCTCAAATAATACAACTATTACAGTGAATTGACAATATCGACAACATATTGATACTTTATTTTTGTCGTATCTAAATTATCTTGAGACTATTGTTGTTGTTAGATGAGATAATATCGACATTATGGACATCAAATCAAGTTGGTATCGATATAATGAGACAAATTTGAGGAATTACAACAACAGTAGGGTTTAGCGTTTAAGCGTAGTTTAATGTCCATTATTTCAATCCTTGGGCATTAGTGCAACTAAGGTTTTTTTTCTTTTTTTTTTTTATTTTTGGATCAAAGGAAACTTCATTAACAAAACAAGCAAATACATTTTTAGAGGTCCAGAAACACTATTCACTTAAACAAAATGATGCACCTCAAAAGTAAGCCAAAATCCCAAACAAAGTTTTGGGCTCAAAACAGAATACAGACACATAACCCTATACACCTTCTTCCAGCATCTTCTTCGAATTCGCCGGAGCTCCCCCGACGATCTCGAAACTTCACCACCAACCATACCCCTAACCAGCACCTCAGAGATGGAAAGATAATGGATCTCATTTGCTGACAGACAACATCTCAACAAACATGAGCACCAAATAGAAGAAGCTTGTGGGGATACCACAAACAACACTGCCAGATTCGGCAGACAAGGAAAAGGAGGTGGTGTAGTCACATGAGCAAGTGTAAACACCAGAACTCTATGCACCTTCTCAGATGACGACCACAAAAAAATGGAAGGGTATGATTTTCTTTCATTTGATTTTCCTTTAATTTGTCTCATTTGATTCCATGTTTCATTTTTCTTTTTGCAGACTTATATTAATTTCTGTCATTTGATTATCCTTTAATTTATATTATTCAAATACCACAAATAGAGAAGATTGTATATAGAGATAAAAAGAGCATGTGAAAATCATTTAAAAAAAAAATTGTGCTACATACATTACTCTAACAATGACAGTCTGACACCGACGTAGAATTGCAAGGTAAAAATTGTAAGTTTGGTATCAACATTTGGTCATCATATACATTGACTTATGATGATGGTGTGACCTAGTGCTATGATTTTGTGATATTGCGGAAAAAGTTGAAACATGGTGAACATTTCAAATACTTTAGTGGTTGAGAATTTAGATTTATAAGATGGTCCATTCTCCAGACCAGATGGTTAGTTTATATCAGATCATGGTTAATTTATGAAATAAGACTTACACAGGTGAGCTACGTGCCGTGTGAATTCATATATTATAAGCCAGGAAACTAGGTCGGACAATTGTTTTTAAAGGCCTGGACCATTCGCATTATGATGAAGAGACAGGGCAGCAGTGGAAGGCCACATCACTTAAACACAGTACTGCACTCTGGATCCCAATTAACTCGGGAATTTTGTCATAAGAGTCTGATTTCTATATTTTATTTTATATACAGCTTTTCGGTCCATTGTGGAAGGGACTTGGTTTCTCTGCCCTTTTATTTCACATACATTTTCATTCTCTTTTATTTGTGCAGTTACGGTTAAATTACGTTAATATTTTTTATTACTATTGTTTTTTGTCTTATTATTTTTATAAAAAAATCAATATAAAATATTAACATGATTTAACCGTGATCGTATAAAATAGAAGGAAATGAGAATGTATGAGAAGCGGAAGGGCAAAGAAGCCAAGTCCTTTACCCTGTGCAAGGATGTCAGGTGTCTTCTCACGTCGGAAAAGTAATGTATTTGACAAAATGTTTTAATGTGAACCTTAACTTCTTTTATGTATCAAAATAAGCATATGAGTTGTTTACGTATTTGGCTCAAGTGTTATGAAATGACATATGCCAATGTGAAACAGTACACGTAAAAAAAATCCGACTCGAAGTCCTAAGCCCAATACAATAACTTTCAATAGGCCATGGCCCATAAGGTTATTATGTCAAGTGAGGCTTTTGTTTTCAGCGTTCACTTATTTATTTGGTGGACCAATAATGTGTTGATAGTAATTTATATTTTTACTTCAATTTTAGTATTAATTTATTGGTTATTTTGTAATAATTTTGATACTTTAGGTTATATTTTTATTGTAGGACATGTGAATCTAATCTGAGCAAAAAATGATCAAACAGATGAATTTTGGAGTAATGAAGCGGGTTTGCAAATCTTTCAAAATTGTTTGTGTCAAAGTTTCATATTTTAATTCCAAGGCATGTGATCATGGCAAATTAAGGTCCAATACGCAGTGCTAGCAGATTGATGTTTCAAGTTTAATTGTGATTTTTTAGATACGGTGTTTTCTGGAGATGGTTCCTTCTACAAAGTTGTAGGGAAAAGCTTGACCTTTAAAACAAGACCTTTTGAGCCAATTTTGGATCTAGTTTGGTCCATAAATGTGAATAATTACTTACCTGGTAGATTGCCTAGTTAGATTAGGATTGTGATTTTAAGCTATCCTTTTGTTATTTTGTTTCCTAATTTTCTAAAAGAACTTATTTAGGAGGATTATGATAAGAAGCAATTTATAAGTACCCAGCCATGCCATGGGATTTTTTTTCTACGCGACATTTAGAGAGAACTTAGCATAGGCTTGGCGAATTGCAGATTTCAATTACAAGGTGTTTCCATTCTTTTCTTCTCAACAATATTTCTTTTGATTTTAATTATGATTATTGCGTAATTAATTTTTCTTTTGCTAGAGTAGGGCCACGAGCCTTTGCATGAATATGTAGTTTCATATCAATTTGCTTATGACTTTATGCATGCATACTTTGAAATTAATCATCGCGTTTAAACTATCTATGTGACAACCAGTCCCAAATTTTACATTTTTATTAATTTTAGAAGCGTGAATTTACGAAAATGCCCTAGAGGCAAGGATTTTGACTTCCGTTGATCACCGGTTAGAGTGACGTATGACTTATTCTTTTAGCATATCCTCGTAATACTTGCCACTACACACGCATAGGCAAAAGCCGTTTGCGAGTCTGAATTATAAGGATATAATTACGGATGTTTGAAGTTGGTTATTTAAAGGTAGTTAAATTATTTGAACTCTCACCTTGTGGGAAGGCTAACTAATCAGCCTTAAGTAAAGAGAAAAAGGGACCAATCAAATTAAAAAGGATGGAGGACCAATGAGAAATCAGAAAAAAAGAAGAAAAGAAAAGAAAAAATAAAATAAAATGAAAGCTCCCACCTTTCCCGTGGGTTTTTCCACTCGCGACTACCCATTTTCCAAGGCCGATTCCGGCCAACTCCGGTGGAGTTTTTCGACGCCACCACCACCATCTTGAAGCTCTCATTCCCCTCTACAAAACCCACCCAAGAACCACCTTGATTAACCATGGTATGTGACAGTTTGAGGCCACGCAAGTTGACGGTTCTCACGGTGCTCGGGCCACCCTTTTTTATTTTCTGACAAATTGGCAAAGCAATGGCCGATGCCACCACCTGGGCTTTGTAGCCCATCCTCCTAGGAGAAAAACCCAACCAACCTTGACCCCATTGGACCACCGTAGACGACAAATCGACACCAGGAAGCTTTAGGCACCTGCCGGCTTCGTGGGCAAAATTGGCAATCTTCTGTCCACTTTTGGACTTTGTGGAAAACGACGATAGATCGTGATGTCTCGATGTGCGTGCAAGATAATCATAGCGTGGGCTCCAGGTGAGTGAGTCTTTTTCTTTCATAGGCATATAATTGATAGTTCCACAAACACTTCTAAAGTGATTTATGCTTGTTACCTACAATTAATCATTGCGAACTACGAATGGCTTGATCCCTGTTTAGGGTACGTAGGCAGTCTAACAAGACGTTCGATGCATCCATATAATAAATGATATTAAATAATTGAGACAATAGCCTTATTTAGTGAATTAAGCAATGTGAGGGACATTGGTGGGAAGTTTGAGATTTAGCTTTATGATTTGGTGATTAAATGTTGATCATAAATCAATGCGTGAAGAATCAAGAAATTGAAGTAAGGAAAGGTAAGTAATGATAGTTAATTTAACTAGTGTCTAATTGGGCTTATCACTGATGATTACGCTCAAAAGTAAATTGTTTGGAAGTAGGGTGTTATTGATTGTACATGTTACACCGTATTATATATTTTGGAAATATAATGAAATGTTTGGGGTTTAGATTGCATCATTTCATATTCATATGGATATTACCTGAACCTAACTATTGTGAATGCTTTGAAGTGCTAAATGACGCCGCGGACGCCCAGGTAAGCTTGAGGTGAGTACATGTTGATGATAGTGATGGTAGTGAGTATGATTGTGTTCAGATATATTATAGCTCATAAACCTACACCCTGGTGTTAGTGCTCCCACTCGTGGCCAAGGCACAGTCCTTCACGTAATGTTCACCTCCCGCACCTTACGCTCACCTTGGATCCAAGGTAGGTGCACGGTCTTGTCGTACAGACCACTTTAGGTGGTTCCAACTCGTAGGTGACCTGCGATTACTCACACAATCTTCACGTGATCGTAGCACTTAAGCATATTTATTTACACCCAGTCTTGTCGTACAGACCACTTTAGGTGGTTCCAACTCGTGTGCAGGTATACTTCTTGAGTTATTGGCTAGCATGTTATTGAGTTATTGGCTATCATGCTATTGAGCTATTGGCTAGCATGTTATTGAGTTATTGGCTAGCATGATGGATGAGATATACGATGAGATATGGATAAGTCATACAGGCCACTAGAGCTGACTCCGACTTATGTGCTAGCATTAATTGATGAGATACGGGTGCAGTCATACAAGTCACATTAGGTGACTCTGACTTATATGCTAGCATTGATTGATGAGATATGGATAAGTCGTACAGGTCACTAGAGGTGACTCCGACTTATGTGCTTGCATTGATTGATGAGATATGGGTACAGTCGTACAGGTCACATTAGATGACTCCGACTAATATATCATTTTGTATTGATTAAGTTCATTTGGCCTACTTATTAATGCATGGTGGAGTTAATGGACATGGCAAAACGTGGTTTTGGCCATTTTTTAGTATGGTTTGGATATATGTATATATGTTGTATTGTCTTATGGAAAACGATACGGGGTTTACATTGAGGGGCTTTGTATTATCTTATGGAAAACGATACGGGTTTTACATTGAGGAGCATTACTTTTAGAGAGGTAATAACTTTGGGAAGCTTGGTTTTATTGCTCACTCACACTCTCTACTTAGTGCCCTCCAGGTTTTGGCTGCTGAGTTTGTATCGACAAGGATATGTGGCGAATCTTAGTATTGATAGATACTTCTGAGGGTATGATTCTTACCCACACTTCTGTACCTTACTTATGCTCTGACGTCGTGTGTGAAATGGATTCGCTCCCGCTCATAACGCACTCTGGTATTTAAAATTTTTAGGTTCAAATTATTCACATTTTTCTATACTCTATCAGATTTTATGGCTTCGTCACATTTCTGGTGTCGGCCAGCACAACTCGATTCAGGGTCCAAGTGGACTTTCTGGATCGGGGTGTGTCAGTTTGGTATCAGAGCATAAGTTGTGCAGTATTGTGTTCATCACACGCGTGATGTGAGCATTCTTGGTTTTGTGTCTAATGCTCGAACTTTGCCGCCTCGTTGATTACAGAAAAATATGTTAACTTTTCTTTAGTTTTAGGCAGTTTTGTGGTCTTGAAGAAATTTTATTAAATCATTTTGGCGTTTGTCCTTAGAATTAAAATGAAGATTTTCCTTGTGGAGGAAAGGTATAAAATTGAGGCAAGTTGATGGCCTAAGTTAATGTATTGATAATCATGTATCGCCAGAGATATTACCAAATAATTATATCATTGTTCTACTGTCGTTAGTATTGATCCTTTAGAGATTGGAAATCTTAGCTAGTCTTGATTTCTTAGTAGCATTTCGCAAAAAATCATCTGAGAGATAATTACTTTTGGTCCCTGTTAGCACTAATATCTTCAAGCGTACTTGTGTTCATGCTGGATCTTCAGGAGGAAGATCGACTTTCGATAAAGTCTTTTTGAAAGTAGATCTTTAGCAAGGTCTTTTTCTAGCCTTGAGATTTTTCAATCAACGTTATTCCTAGATTTTTGCTTTCGTAGTTGTACTTATTAAATGGGTGAGAATAGGCTTGCGAATGTAAGTTGTCATATCCTAGGAGTTGTAGAAATCCGAAAAGCAGTCATCAAATCCTCCTAGGATCAATGAACTACTTCGCTTGAGCTGAATAAACTAGGATTGTGGAAGCTTAGGAATAAGCTTTGTAATAGGACGGTAAACTCATGATTGTTGTTTTTACCTTATCACTTATCTAGGTAAACGAAACCTCTTTGACTAACCACCTCTCGATCACTTCCATAGGTAAACATTAAAATCGAAATGCGGGATGATATCTCACTGTTAGATTGTTTTGAGTGTCGAGGAAACTGTGAAGACCTTTTAGTTCGTGTCGTAGAGTTGGTTAGTAGTATTGTTCATTTCGAGGACGTATACTTTTGGCGTCATATCCCAAAAATCTTACCTCTGATACCACCACATTGTTAAGTTGGTATGGCAACATGACGAAGTATTGCTTTTATTTTCCAACGGTTAGAACCGTTTGAAACGAACCATCTTATTCATGACCTAAAGTCAACAGTCATCACCTTATTTCGAAAGCTAGATGACATTTCTCTGTGGAGATTTTGATAATGTATGGTGATTGTCAATTGATGTGACAAGTCAATTCGGATTCAGACTTTCTTAGTATGTTAACGCTTATGTTTCTTAGTGGTAGAACCGCTAAAGATGAACCATCATATTTATGACCTAGAATTAACAATTTCTATTTTCATTGGAAAACCGATTGGTATTCTTATGTAGAAAGGTGTGTCCAAATCTTCATTGACCTTAGAACTTTTTATTACATTTACTTTTTTTTGGAACAAGCTAAGTTCTGTTAGAGGAAATAGCAGAATTAAATTAGCATCTATGAGTGCACTATTGTGTATCTACTCTCGCAAACTTTCAGCCTGTCCTATTCTATTTAGTTGGAAAATATGAGTATCGATATGGAGTTACCTTTAATCTATCAAGTAATGGTTCGAATGATTTTAATCATTTTGTTATATGAATGGAGTTAGGAAGTATCCTTTTATATGCTCAGTTCGAGATATGTTGTATGTGTAGAGAATGTGAAATTCATTAATTGTGATGCTAAACCAATGATACGCTTATGTGATGTTCCAATTGGTGGTAGTTTTTCTTAAGTAGAAAGTAGTATTTTCTTAGCCTCAAAGTTTAAGGTATTGGTGATGATTTCTTTCTTTAAAATGAGCATTGAAATTTCAATAGCAAGACACGTGTGAAGACAACTAAGATAGAAGTGAGATGTTGTTAATTTATCTGTGGGACGTGACCTAAAAGTCCTCATTCGTGATATGATCAAATGTGGAAATAAAACAGAAATTAAAATTGAGGCTCCACTTGAGATGATTGAAGAAAATTTTCGGTCTAGACGCCTCGCCTTCGGTTATAGTAGAAGGAGGTTAAGGAAATAAAGTCCAAACAAACTGGATAACCACAGTTTCTTCTCTGTTTACTTTCGGAGGATAATGGCATTATGAGAAAGCTGCTTCTAGATTTTTATACAAGTTCAGGAAATCAAAAACCCAACAAGATTATCATCTTGGTGTAATTATATTTCATTGTGTTACGTGTTTCACTTCCAAGTCTTTGGAAGTCTTTTAAAATGTTGTTTAGTATCATATTTCCACCCATAAACTAAAGATTTGACTGAAGCGAATTACTCAGACTTTAGTGGACATGTTGCGCTTTGTTCGTCCCACAAGTACTATGGTTGTAATATATCACTATCTCTGTTTTAGTTGATTGTATCCATAGTTAGTTATAATACCATTGGAATCGACAAACGGAGATTTTATGCTCGGTACATGATTGTTAGACACTTAGCTTTGTTAGAGTTATGTGTAACTGAGGTTACATTCCTGGTTATGAGTATGACAACAATTGAGATATGGTAGCAATATGTGAGTTGCAGTAGAAAGTTGTGGGTAGGTATTAGAATGATGGAAATTGTGACACGGAAATTATATAGTATTGATGACGTTGCTTGGGAAAGTAGTTTGTGAGCATGTTTGAGGCTTGTTCAGATAATGTATCGGTATTTCTCCAATGAGGGACAAGATGGTAATGTTGCACCCTCGTTCAATTACATTTAGTCGTTTACTTATGGTTGGGATTAACCCCATGTTATTATACACTTACCTTCAGAATAGGTAAAACTTCGACTGTGTGGGTGAAAACTTTCAATGTTCAATTTCGATTTAAATATATCCATTTTGACTTGATGCTTTCGTAAGAGATTTTATATTGTAGTATTGTTTTGAAAGAGAGTGAAAGTTTGAGTTTTGAGGCATGAAAGAGGAATTACTTCACTCTGATCGCAACGGAAGCACATTCTCTTTTATACAACATCTCTAGTTGATTTTAAATTTCGAGGATGAAATTTTTAAGGTGGGTAGATTGTGACAATCCATCCCAAATTTTACATTTTTATTAATTTTAGAAGCGTGAATTTACGAAAATGCCCTAGAGGCAAGGACTTTACCTTTCGTTGATCATTGGTTAGAGTGAAGTATGACTTATTCTTTTAGCATATCCTCATAGTACTTGCCACTACAAATGCATAGGCAAAAGCCATTTGCGAGTCCGAATTATAACAGTATAATTACGGACGTTTGAAGTTGGTTATTTAAAGGTAGTTAAATTATTTGAACTCCCACCTTGTGGGAAGGCTAACTAATCAGCCTTAAGGAAAGAGAAAAAGGGACCAATCAAATTAAAAGGGATGGAGGACCAATGAGAAATTAGAAAGAAAGAAGACAAGAAAAAAAAAATAAATAAATAAATAAAGCTCCCAACTTTCCCGTGGGTTTTTCCACTCGCGACCACCCATTTTCCAAGGCCGATTCCGACCAACTCCGGTGGAGTTTTTCAACGCCACCACAACCATCTTGAAGCTCTCATTCCCCTCTACAAAACCTACCCAAGAACCACCTTGATTAACCACGGTATGTGGCGGTTTGAGGCCACGAAAGTTGACGGTTCTCACTATGCTCCGGCCACCCTTTTTTATTTTCCGACAAATCGGCAAAGCAATGGCCGATGCCACCACCTGGGCTTTGTAGCCCATCCTCCCAAGAGCAAAACCCAACCAACCTTGACCCCGTTGGACCACCGTATATGACGAATCGACACCGGGAAGCTTTAGGCACCTGCCGGCTTCGTGGGCAAAATTGACAATCTTCCGTCCACTTTTGGACTTTGTGGCAGGCGACGATATATCATGATGTCTCGATGTGCATGTAAGATAATCATAGCATGGACTCTAGGTGAGTGGGTCTTTTTCTATCATAGGCATATAATTGATAGTTCCACAAGCACTTCTAAAGTGATCTATGCTTGTTACCTACAATTAATCATTGCGAATTACGAATGGCTTGATCCCTGTTTAGGGTACGTAGGCAGTCTAATAAGATGTTAGATGCAGCCATATAATAAATGAGATTAATAATTGAGACAATAGCCTTGTTTAGTGAATTGAGCAACGTGAGGGACATTGGTGGGAAGTGTGAGATTTAGCTTTATGATTTGGTGATTAAATGTTGATCATAAATCAATGCGTGAAGAATCAAGAAATTGAAGTAAGGAAAGGTAAGTAATGATAGTTAATTTAACTAGTGTCTAATTGGGCTTATCACTGATGATTACTCTCAAAAGTAAATTAATTGGGAGTAGGGTGTTATTGATTGTACATGTTACGCCGTATTATATATTTTGGGAATATCATGAAATGTTTGGGTTTAGATTGCATCATGGCATATTCATATGGATATTACCTGAACCTAACTATTGTGAATGCTTTGAAGTGTTAAATGACGCGGCGGACGCCCAGGTAAGCTTGAGGTGAGTACATGTTGATGATAGTGATGGTAGTGAGTATGATTGTGTTCCGATATATTATAGCTCATAAACCTGCACCCCGGTGTTAGTGTTCCCGCCCGTGGCCAGGGCACAGTCCTTCACGTGATGTTCACCTCTCGCTCTTTACGTTCACCTTGGATCCCAAGGTAGGTGCACAGTCCTGTCGTACATACCACTTTAGGTGTTTCCAACTCGTAAGTGACCCGCGATTATTCGTACAGTCTTCACGTGATCATATCACTTAAGCGTATTTATTTACACCCAGTCTTGTCGTATGGACCACTTTAGGTGGTTCCAACTTGTGTGCAGGTATACTTATTGAGCTATTAGCTAGCATGTTATTGAGTTATTGGCTAGCATGTTATTAAGCTATTGGCTAGCATGTTATTGAGTTATTGGCTAGCATGATTGATGAGATATGTGATGAGATATGGATAAGTCATACAGGTCACTAGAGTTGACTCCGACTTATGTGCTAGCATTGATTGATGAGATATGGGTGCAGTTGTATTGGTCATATTAGGTGATTCCGACTTATATGCTAGCATTGATTGATGAGATATGGATAAGTCGTAGAGGTCACTAGAAGTGACTCTAACTTATGTGCTTGCATTGATTGATGAGATATGGGTGCAGTCGTATATGTCACATTAGATTACTCCGACTGATATATCATTTTGTATTGATTAAGTTCATTTGGCCTACTTATTAATGCATGGTGAAGTTAATGGACATGGCAAAACGTGGTTTTGGCCATTTTTTAGTATGGTTTAGATATATGTATATATGTTGTATTGTCTTATGGAAAACAATACGGGTTTTACATTGAGGGGCATTACTTTTAGAGAGGTAATAACTTTGGGAAGCTTGGTTTTATTGCTCACTCACACTCTCTGTTTGGTGCCCTCCAGGTTTTGGCTGCTGAGTTTGTATCAACAAGGATATGTGGTGAATCTTAGTATTGATGGATACTTCTGAAGGTATGATTCTTACCCACACGTCTGTACCTTACTTATGCTCTGACGTTGTGTGTGAAATGGGTTCGCTCCCGCTCACATCGCACTCTGGTATTTAGAAGTTTTAGGTTCAAATTATTCACATGTTTCTACACTCTATCACATTTTATGGCTTCGTCACCTTTCAAGTGTCGGCCAGCACAACTCAATTCAGGGTCCAAGTGGACTTTCTGGGTCGGGGTGTGTCAATCTATATACCTTAATGCTTAGCTACCATTAGGATATTTAGATAAGTAATTTGATGCAATTTCAATTGGAACATCACCCTGAAATTGAGGAGAGTTTCTTGTGAATGATAATTGTAATTTCACTTAAGGTGAACATTACACTCTTAGGGATTGTATAGTTTTTCAAAAGGTTTTCATAAAGCTTAATAAGCCTTGCACGTTTACATTTGATCTGAACATCAATACGAATTGCATCTTAAATATATAATCTTGGTTGAACATCATGAGGGAATATGCATTAGGAAAATCTAACCTTCAAAACATGTATGTGTAATTCATAAGTAATTGGTAGAATTACGTAGAATTGTTAATGGTAATGGCTAAACCCTAGTGCCTTTTACATTTGATTTTTCTTTAAAACTATTTTATTTTCTTTTTGTTACCGTGTTTTACAAAAACCAAATTTCAATTATTTTAACTTTCTTGTTTTATCTTTTAAATTCACAATTACATATCTTTTCCAATTTTGTTTTAGATAGTTAGCTGCCAATTGGTTTAAATACAACATATTCATATCAATTCCTATGGAGAAAGACTTTGCTTCAGCCGCCTATACTATAATTATCTTCTTATTTTTAAGTGTTATGATCCTTACTTTTGTAGGTGGTAAAAATCTTAGTAAAGAAAGGAGAAAAAGAAAAACCCTAGAAGTGAACCAAATCGCTTTTTGGAGAGCTCGAGCGGCATCGTCCACCCTCTTCAGTCGTCTCCTTCGCCACTCCGTCAACACCAACGTCACCACTTCCTATCGCACTCTTTTCACTGTCGGCAAAACTCCTCATCCATCAAGCACTAGAAAAGAAAATCAATTTAACTTTGACATCAATTTCCATTGGGATGTTGCATGTCACTTTAGTGCTTTGCACATTGGGGCCAAAATAGACAACATCAAGATGTAACCAGGGCAAGTTGGTTCGAGCACTGGGAACTTGTGCAACAATTTTGGAAGAACCCTCATCAGCAGGATGCCTAGTAAAGTTGCCTTCCCATGTTGAGAAGTGGATTGATTCCAAGTGTCGATGAAAAATAGGACGGCCAAATCCATGAAATATGGTTGGACAAAGTCGGTGGTTAGGGTGGCGGCCCAAGGTTCGAGGAGTGGTGATGAACCTAATCAATCATCCGCACGGTGGAGGTAAGTGTTGGAACTTAAATTGATTCTGGTTCCAAGAATCGAAGGCAACAAGTGAAGTGTTGCTGCAAAATCAAAGAAGGAATAAGAAGAAACAAGGGTTTTTATCCTAATGGCTAGTTTGTTTAAAGCTTTTGATTATGTAATTGAGTGACAAGTGTACACTCCAGATTTGATCACTTAAACCCCCAATGATGAGCAAGGATTAATTTTGGAGAATGGTAGGTGCATTTCATAGTACAAGTTTGTCTCCTAACATATTTAGAGATAAGTTTGTAAGTTGGCAATGTACCAAAACCCTACAAACATTATATATATATCAATATATGGCTGATGCATGCATTTGCACAACCTTGTAGCCATCACAAACCTACAACATTTCTTATTTCTCTGTTCATTTCCAAATCCCTAGAAATCAATCAAACAGTAAATCAAAATACACTAAACTAACAAAGTTCATCATGGCCTCAAACCCTTAGTTTCTGATATTTCTTTATTTTTGGGCATTGCTGTGTGTTTTTGGTATCCTTGGGAACACTCATATAGTGTTTGAAACCCTAGGAATCAAACATCAAGCCTACAAATGAAGGGATCCAGCAACAGTGAGCTAAAGGCTCTTGTATTTGATGGGGGAAAATTATGATTTTTGGAGGATAAGGATGACTACTATCTTCAAGTCCTATGACCTTTGGGTTATAGTTCATTATGGGTATGAGCTACCAGAGTTGGAGGTTGATGCTCTAGAGGATGACCTCATAGAAAAACAAGCTACCAAACTAAAAGAAAACATGATGAATGATGCTAGAGCTCTTGGAATCATCCAAGAAGTTGTCTCATATCTCATTTTTCCTAGAATAGCAAATGAAGAAACTATGAAAGATGTTTGGGATGTTCTATAACAAGAATACGGAGGCGACACCAAAGTGATAAAGGTAAAACTTCAATCCCTTAGAAAATATTTCGAATATACAAGAATGAGGGAAAATGAACCTTTGAAAAAATATTTCTATAGATGTTTGATGTTGTAAATCAAATGAAAATCTATGGTGAAGGACTACCAAATGAGAGAGTTGTCCAAAAGCTATTGATTAGTTTAACTAAACCCTATGATTCAAGTGAGTGTGGTTGAAGAAACAAAGGACAAAGATAGTCTTAGTGTGCAGGATGTTATGGCATCCTTGAGAGCTTTGGACCAAAGGCTTTAAAGGTATGCTGACACTGCCACTAAGAAAGTTTTTCAGCCTCTCAATGTTGTTCGGCTCAAGTTGGTGCAAGCAAACAGAAACCGTAGTGGATGAAAAGTTTAAGAAATGGGAAGGAAAGGGCTATCAAAACCCCCAAACCTAATTACAATAGTAACACCATTGAAGGTCCCAAAACTAAATAGTTGTGCAAACATTGTGATAAACTCCATTTTTGAGAGTGTTAGTTCAAGGGCAAGCCAAAATTCCCCAAGTGCAACAAGTAAATTGTGTAAATTGTAGCATTTGTACCCTTTTTTGGTAGAGGAATAACCCATAAAAACACACTTAGTTGCTCTAGGATCAAGCTTGTCATGGTGAAGTGATTGCGTGTGAACAAAACATGTGGAACCAAACACCCTTAAGTGAGAAAGGTCAACCTTTCTATCCTTCAATACTTCATATGTGGATTTAAAGACTAGCACTTTACAGGGAAGTCTATTAATAAGATAGGTGGTTGTAAGCACTCCTTATGACCAGAAATTTTTTAGGTACATGCATATGAAACATAAGAGTGCTTGTCTTCTCAAAAAGGTCTCAATGTTTTATATCGGCAACCTCATTTTGTTGTGGTGTGCCAACACAAGATGTTTGATGTAAGATTCCATGAGTGCTTAGGTATTGAGACATCTTATGAGACATATATTCAGTGCCATTGTTGGACCTTAATATGTGAGTTCTAGATGAAAATTGAGTACCAACAAGTTTATGAAAATCTTGGACGACATTTGTAATCTCACTCTTGAATTTCAAAAGATACAACCAAGTGATCCTTGTAAAATCATCAACAAAGGTTACAACATACTTATATCCATCAAAAGACGCAAATATTGGACCCCAAATATCTGAGTGAATGATTTCAAAAGGATTACTAGCCCTAGACATAGAGTGATCAAACAATAACCTAGCAGACTTAGACAAGTGACATACATCACATTATAACTTGTCTTTACAAAGTTTTGGGAACAAAAAAGACATCACTTTCTCATAAGGATATGCCAATCTTTGGTGCCAAAAGTGTTGGTCTTGAGATACACAGGAACTAACTTGAAAAACCTTGGGTTTCTTGAAGTCGTTAGCTAGATAATATAGTCCATTAAAAAAGAAACCTTTACCAATTTTCCCCTTGGTGGTGATGTCTTGAAAAACAACATTATGAAGGGAGAAAATGGCTAGGCAATTTAGAGAGTTTATGATGGTTACAACTGATAACAACTGAAAGGGAAAATAAGGAACATAAAGAGCTACAAACTCAATAAAGTATGGAAACAATTTGATTTTTCCCTTCATACAACTGGAGCACCTTTTCCATTGGCTAATGACACTTGAGATGAATTTGACAATCTTTTAAAATCATGCAGGTTAGTAATTTGGTTGGTCATGTGATCTATGGTACCTGAATTTACAATCCAATAATCATGCTCACTACTAGCATTAAGGAAAATTAAGAATGCACTCATTATACTTGGAACATCTCCATGTGGGACATTATCATTCTCAGCTAGAAAACCAGCAAATTTTCCCAGCAAGGCAGTGTGATTCTTTTCTTCAGGCATAAGAGCTTCCTCACACTCATTATGCAATTGCTTGTTATGAAGATAAACAACAAACTAATTGATTACCACAACAGGATTGGCTGTGAAGTTTGACATTCCCTTAGTTGAAAAGGTAGTTGCATGATTGGCCTTGTAAGGAGAGTGATTCGAACCCTTTTGAGGACCCTTATTCTCCTTTAAGAACTCGGGTTTTAGCTCAAGATGAACGATCCATCACCTATCTCTAGTATGCCCCATAATATCACAATAATTGCACTTTAAATCAGGTATTTTTCCCTTATAAGCCCTTGCTTCAACTCGATTGTTGCTAGAGACATAAGACCTAGTTTCAAGTATACTAGTCTTAGTCTCTAGACTCATCACTTTCTTCCTCTCTTCTTCCCTTTGAATGATAGCATAGACTCCAGTAAAGGAAGGAAGCTCAAAGTTCATCAAAATGTGACTTCTAATTAAAATCTTACATCAAACATCTTGTAAGATGTTATGCCTTTCTTAGCTCTCTTGATTAAAGTAATAGCATCAATGGTATGAGGACAATAAACATCGAGCTCACTCCACATGTTTATTGGACTGCTAAGGTGTTGAACAAAGGGCTTCCCTACTTTTTATAAACCTGAGATGTCTTGCTTGAGCTGGAAGACACATGCATCATTGTTTTGGTTGCAATACATGCTGGAAATGTGCCCTAAAGCCAATCATATGATGATACTTTTACGGACATTTCACATGTTAAACTAATCTAGTTTAATATAAAGGGCAAAGATTATTGTTTAAAGCAGTCTTATATAAATGTTATATGCTTAAACGTAAGTCCAAGGAATATGTAACTGGGAGAATGTGATCCAAAGAAGTTAGATTCATGAGACAATTCTTTTTCGTATACATATCCTAAATGTTCCTGATCATGGGATTGCAATTGGGCATTGACAGTTCGTTAAGATCAATATGTGTTATGTCTTCTTTTAGAAACGGTGACTGGTCTCGAGTCATTGGTGTGACTAACACCAAGACAAGCATGTAAGTGCTCAATAGAGAATGAGTCCACTAAACGCGATCAACAAGAAGTTCTCATACTCATGTCACATGAAAACTCATGGTTGGAATAATGCAAAGTAGTCATTTGACCTGAGGCATCATAGTTTTCTTATGGTTAGGTCATTAATCTTTGACTATGTCAAAGTCACTTCGTCAAAGGGTGTCCATGGCATAGTTGGGGTTAAGCCACTTAGCCATGGAGTCAAGTGAATGCACAACAAAGGATCTCTAACCTTCAAACTGTTTGAGGGAGAATACTCTATGATATGATTAAGAATCTCTGGCCAGAGTATGAATAAGATTTTGGAATTCGTTCCAAATCATATTCAAGATAATCATATAAGTAAGAGAATCACATTGGATAGTAGACATGAATAAACTATCAAATCAAACAATGTGGTCAAAGAGTATTGTATTAGAGAAAGACCGTATTGCATTGTAATCCCAAACTGAATAGGTTCTCCACCTCTTCTAATTAACTTGGGTAGCCATGACATACTGTTAGGTGTCACTCATGGTTTGTTGAAGCCCTAAAGGTGTATAATCACTAAAAGGATAATTGAAAAGTAAGTTTCAATTCACAATCGATTTGAAGAATTCTAATCGCTCACTGCCTCGCTAAAAGGAACCTAATGGATCGTACACTATGTAAGGTAGAGATTGAAGAAACAACGGAGATGAGTAAGGATAATTAAATGGTTTAATTATTTATGGCTAGGATTAATTAATATGTTAATTAATCAAACAAATAAGTTCGTTTTAGACCTCGGGTTAGTTTTGGGCCTTAAGGCCCAATGGGTTTCGAATGTCAAGTCCAATAACTCAAGTTGTATGACAACTTGAAAACACAAAGGGCATGAAAGCCCATTGAACCCAAATGGCCAGCCATAGAAAGTGTGAGGGAGAGTTGGTTTTAATTTCAATTATGTCACTCAATGTAAGTGGCTATAGAAAGGAAATTATAACCCATTCCCTCATAAGGGTTTTCTAGGGATAAAAGAGAAAAACACAAAAAGCTCTCTCTTCTCTTAGGAGGCCGGCCACCCTATGAAGAATGGACTAACATCCATTTCTTCCTAGGTCACTCATCTCTTCCTCAATGCTCTCCTTGGTGTGGAAACTTAGAGGTTCCCTTTCTTGGGAACTTAGAGAATCCATTCCTTCATCCATATCAAGAAGTCATCAAGCCAAGAAGAAAAGTTCCTCCATCCACATCTATGGAGCCAAGGAGCAAGGAGACTAAGGAAAGAAGGCCCTAACATGGGTGAATATCCTTTGCTAAGCAAAGAGGTGCTTCAAAGGTATAAAAGCTTATCAACTATTCTCTTTAAGATTTGAGTTGAGTCTTGGTTCACCACAACTACTAGGCCTTGAATTTCATAGGTAAAGTTTTGTTTTTTAGTGCATCCAAGCATGATTCTGCCTTTAATTATTAATTGCATGCACAGATGTTTCTCAAATGAACTTGTTTTCATAAATTATTCCTTCAATACATTTCTTTGACTTGCTTCCATAGGTGCAAAGATGATTCTGAATAGCTAAATATTTCAGCAATTATACACTCCATGGAGTTAAGTAATAAAGACATGACCAACTGGTCCTTACACAACCATGACTCATTGGCAGGAAAGGCGGTTTCAGGTGCCTCAATAGCACCATTGACATAACCTAGCTTGAATCTTCCTCCCAATGCGAGAGAAATATCACAAGCCCAGGGAAGGTAGTTGAGTTCATTCAACAAAATGGGAATGAGACGTTTATTGAGATTAACTTCAACATCAGATTGAGCTGAAGCAGCCAAAGAGCTTTCAACTTCATATGAATTTTCTTCAACCATCTTGGCGTGAAGAGAAAAGAAAAAACATAGCGGAAACAACAGAGTCAAGAATTTAAGTTTCCTGCTTTGATACTATGTTGAATTTAGAGTTGTATATTTAATGCATGGAACGTTTACAGGGACTAAACATATATAGGAGGAATGAGAGAGACAATAAACTTCAATCAATCCCCTTAATCTCTTCTTGAAGCACCCCTAATCTATTTACAATAACAAGAAAAGCAAGGACCCTTAATTGAAGGGAAAGTACACCATGAATAAGTATCTAGGATAAAACCCTTAACCTTAACCAAGAGTCATACACTGGATATATAACTGAGCCTAACTGACTATGATTGCTTCAATGAGACTCCCAATAGCCTCCAACTTCCAACAGCTAGTGACGAGGTGAGCCATTTGATCATTTACCTCTAAGGAGTGGCGAAAGCAGGCCCAGACAACGTTCATTTGGTTGACATCGAACTGTGTCGTGCTCTATTCCTACGCCTAATGATCCACCCCCTCCATTTTCACACAATCTAAAACCCCAACAAGCAAACGATTATGGCAATTGGAAACTCAACAGTCAGCTTTCTGTTCTATCTTCTCCCACTTCTAGTCTGTAAATTGTAAGAGGAAACTCAATCCAATATACATGCAAGAAAAAAACGAGATGAATGGTTTTGGTTTCTAATTATTAATTGTGGTAAGTGTCTCTTGATGTACTTACCATCTGTCTTTCTCAAATTTCATATTGGAAAATGGATTACTTTCTTTCTTTCTTTCTTTTTTATTTATTTATTACTTTTCTTTTATTTGAAATTTTTAACACATGCAAATACATAATACTCTAAACTTTTTTTTTATTTTTTTTATTTTATTATTGTTGGGGGACTTTTAGGTCGAGGTGGACTTCGGCTTTGAGAACGCCCTTATGTTTCCCTTGGTGCGAGTTCACAATAAGTCTCGAGATATTTTGAAAGAGATAGCTTGTCTTAGGAAATACCCTGGTAACATCGACAGCTCGAAGATAGCATGAAAGATCAAGATAATGACTGGCTCAAGTGAAGCGTGGTGTGGAAGCTAGAGGATTATCAGCTTACATGAGATAGAAGGTTTGCATGGTTGCATGGAATTCTTAGCTACATGATCTAGGCTTTCCTAGGGTGATAGTAAGGCTTCTAATGGTTGAGATGTTTGATGGAAGGTTGTGGGAATTACTAAGTTTGCATGGATGGTAATGCTTGGGACTTGGAGTATGTTTCTGGACTAAATGGAAACATAAAGGCTTCTTCCTGGGTGGTTCCCCCTCACTACATTTTCTCTATTTCTCCCTCTATGTTTATCTGAGTATTCACCCCCTCTATAACGGTTTCCTCCTCTTTATGTAAGTGAAGGATTTCTTTATAAGCTTCAAGAGAACCTCCTTTTGTGGCTTGGTCTTCCTCTCCTTTCTCCCTAGCTCTCCTACTGTTCTGATTTTGGTGTAAGATAGCTACACTTTTGAGACTTGCAATTTGCTTCTTCCCGAGACGTACCTTTCCCAAGGCGGCCTTTCACAAACACTAATTTTGGTAGCATGCCTCATGGCTTTTTCGTGTTAGCTGTTTTTGCAAGCTAGGAAGGGAAGTCAGCATTAAATGCCTGACTTGTTGGGCTTATCATGCATTTAATGCAAGAATCTAGTTTAATCCTAACTAAGGGAGTTGGCTTGCGAATGACAGGGGTAAACTAGCTAATTTTCTCTCAATAATGCGTGCATGAAATACAAAGGGTATAGGCTTAGATCTTTGGGCTCCCAAGCAGCCCAAAGTCTTCCATGACCCCGATTTCACATAGGCCTGATAACCTTCCATAATCATCCACTCCACAATCCACTTGGCAAGCCCCGAATATGTGATTTGGGTTTAGCATGAATTGTGGCTAAGGAGCATGGTGTGATGAATAAGCTTGAGCATGGCATGAATATCCAGTTTAACTACCATGGCATGGCCTGTTTGTATATATATTCCTCGCCGATTTTATGCCTTGGCCTGTGTTTGGGCTTGAATGTAGGCTTTACATGACAATTGGGCCTTAAGACTCGGTTGGATTGGTGTGTGACATTTTTGGGCCCTTTATCAGCCCCTTTGATTATTTGGTCTATGAGATATCTTAAGTGGGCTAAATAATCAACCCCAGGCCTAATACCTTTTTTTTTCTTTTCTTTTTGGAACTTGGGCTTCCCAATAGGACACTTCCTTTTCCCGCATGGCAACTGATCACTCTGTGTTGTTGTGCTCCCTTGCTTCCCTTGCATGTCCAATCATACAGAGAAACTCTGGGTATTCTCCCACCTCTACTTGGTAACCGTTACAAACTGCTCTTCTCACTAGGACAAGTATTTAATTTATCCTTGCTCTTCATCTCTTCCTTTAATTCCCCCTTCTTCTTCAAATTTTTTCATAACTATTTTTCTCTCCAAATTCTTCTCTGCTTTCTGAGCTGGGTTATGTTCTCCTTATCATACTTCTTCAAGTTCTAATACAAGGCCTTATTTAGGTAAGGAAACTCTTCCCTTAACCCATTTTTCAAATTTTTCTTCTCTATTTTGTCTTCTGTGTTTGCCATGGTAATGAAATTAGGCGTGCATCCTTCCTTCTTGATTATGCGTACCAAAGATTTTGGGGTTTCAACATGGACGCGCAAGGGGTGAAGATCTTTCCTTCAGGAAATCGAACTCCACTCCTTAGGCAGCCTTGCTATTTCAAAATTATAAGTGTTTGCCCTCTGCGGTTTCTCTCTTGCTTTCCATGTATGATATGCAATTGTAATTTAGCCTAGCCTTTATTCATGTTGGTGCGTACTTGAGCAAGATCAATAAATCAATTGCACTAATCTACTTGGCATGATTAGCTTGATTGCATATAACCCTTTTTCTTTCCCGGGGTAAATTTCTTGTCGCATTTTGCTTTGTATGTTTGCATGTTCCTTCTTGTATGCAGCACTAGCTCATAATTTCTATGGTTTGACGCTTTCTTTCCATAATTGCATTATGGCTACGGAATCACTGAAGTGTTTTACTGCCGTTGATGGGTCCTTTACTACTGAATACCATCTTCAACAAGGCAGGCCGCCACCTCCTCTTAGTTTTTAGAGCAAGGCCTTCAAGGATGAAAAGCCTTCCTTAGACTTGGTCCCTCATATTGATCCCCAGACGTATTTCTTGATGCTGCATCAAAAGAAGGTTATTTCCCGCCATGCCGATCCACTTCGAGTTCTCCTATGGTGAGGCTACTGGTTAGGCAAATTGGGTAGATACTAAGCTCAGCTTTACGAACCAGTGCGCGACATTGACAAGGGCCAAGGTTTTGGATGCTGTCTTCATAACCAAGAAGTAGGTTGTTCATCTCGAGCCCAAATTTCTTTGCCACGTGGTTAGGCGGTAGAGTACAGAGACCCATACTTTTGTTTGTGCTTGGGGAAAATTTACCCCTACTCTGGAAGATGCTACCAATATTATGCATCTTCCAATTACGGGTAATGTGGACATCTTTCGTAACATCATTCTTTCTACACACACCGACATTTTTTATGTTTTGAAGACAGATGCTCCTACCTCTCCAAGCAAGGTTTTTCGCTTTCATGAATGGATAAAACACTTTTAGCAGAATAAACAAGTGCCAAACTATAGGTTCAAGGCCATATTGTGTTTATGGCTAGGCCTGTGATAGTAAGGATACCTTGAGTCGTTAAGTGATTCCTAGGGCCATGACAATCACACGTAGCCAAGTGATTCTGTTGGCTTCATTTTTTTCTCGAGCTCCTCTACCACGAACTAGACCAACTTCGCACTCTAGAGAAGCAGGTCACGAGTAGTACCCTATTGAAAAGTTTTCTCTATGCTAGCTTCCTGCAAATTTTCTTGTGAGAGCATATCAAAGATTTAAAGATAACTCATTACCCATCTGGCGTGACAAATACCCGTTATGTTATTGACTCCTCATCTTATCTGCCTGAGAAGCTCCCTCTAGCTTGTCACTGGTTTGGGAAGATTTTAGCAAAGAAACAGGACTTCCTAGAGCTTCTAGATGACATGAACAACTTTGTTTTTTGTCCATACATGTCATTCCCCGAAGGTTTTACCTCCGTGATGTTTTTTACCGATGTTTCTTATGATGATGATCCAAGTGTGATGTCAATTCCTCTCTTTGAGAATCTGGATTTCCCTTCGTTTACTGAAAAATCGTTGACTGTGATGGCTCATTCAATCCATTTCCAAGGGGAGGATAGTGAAGAAATAAGTGTAGTTTACTGTCATTTCTAGGTGTGACGTCAACTGGGTTTTGACCCAAGGGTCCAGATATCTTTCCCTACGAAAATTGAGGCATCCTTCAATAATTTGTATTGGAGTTCTGTGTACGCACCTCCAAAATATTTTTGCCCTTTCCAGTACGTTACCAACCGGACCCAGGTAGGTGGCATCTCTAAAAGCTATGCCGCTTATTGGTTGAAGTGTTTTTCTTCTATCGTTAAGTTTCATGGTAACAAGCAGCTGTAGTTGTCTCCCAGCATTATCAGCCATTCCAGGCTAGTGTTAGAGCCTATGATTGCTACTTCCAGTTCAAAACGTCGATGCGCTACTACAGTAGAGAAAAGCAATGCTTCAGGTGACTCTTCCTGAAGCACCAAGAAGAGTAGCTCATCAGGTGATGGTGAAGGAAAGCCTGCAAGTCAAAGGAAGAAGGCAGTTTCGGGTATATTTCTTGGCTTGACTTCTCTTGCACGCTTTTCCTAAGTACTTTATATGTTATGCTTCATATGGTGCAGTGAAACACTTTAGGCCTCGCATGGTAAATGACGATCCTCCCAGCAGTAAGCTTGATGTTTCCCCTACTCCAAAGAAATCAAGGAATGAAAGTTTATCGGGGAAGCCAAAGCTTGGTAATGAGTCTTATTCCCTTGTTTCTTACTTCCACTGCTTTGTGTTTGTGTGCTGATTATAATTTTTGTTATAGCCAAAACTCCTGCCAAGGAAATAACTCCCCCTGGCCCTGTACGTTGGACCAGGGGTGCCTGAGCATCTGCCTCTTCCTGCACTCTCAAGTCTCTTGAGTTCCTTGATATTATTAAGGCAAGTGACGAAAAGCGAATCGCTAGGGAAACTGAAGGCAATGACGGCTAGAGAGGGTTTGGCCACCGAAGAAAGCAATAATACAAGTGCCGAGTCCGACCCTGATAATGGGGAACATCCTAAGGTTTCTCTAGAAAATGATGAAAACAACTGCAGAGAACCAAGTAGCAAGGCAGCAGAGGATGTTGATCTCGATGAAGTTAATGGGTTTTTAATTGATGACATTTTGGTGGAAGCGGAAAATATAGAGGTATGTCTTCTTATTCTTCGTGGATGCTTGCCCTCGCATGAATTTGCTACTGTCAACCTTTTCCTTAAGTCTTTGAATTTTGCTCAGACTTTACATGTGTATGTAAAAAGTAACTAAACTTCGCCTAACATATTTTCTTCGTGTTTTGCATGTGCATGTATAAGCATGTTGATCTGTTGGAATTCTGCCTTGGATACCTCTTGTGAGCCATGCTACTTTGTGTCTCTGCTTATTGATATGTTTCCTTACTTATGCATATTTTCTTTGATTTCATTGTAGGTCAATGATAGTGTTGTAAGGGCTACAGAAGATGTTCAAGCCCCCAGTTGCGTTCTTCCCGAGCCTACAGTTTTTCCTAAAAGGGTTCTTTCCCCTGAGAAGCAGGCTTCAGTTGAAGAGTGGGCATCGTGGCATGAAGTTCTAGATAAGCTCAGGCATAGTATTGCCAATGAAGCTAAAGTGCTAAGTTCGATTGAGAAACTGATTCCTTCCAGTAAGGCTTTATCTTCTCAGGTAGACTTTAGGGGAGTGAAGGTTCATTCTAGACCAGCTGAGGTGTTAGGCAAGTTCTTTGA
This sequence comes from Pyrus x bretschneideri, assembly GCF_019419815.1. Classification (NCBI taxonomy): domain Eukaryota; kingdom Viridiplantae; phylum Streptophyta; class Magnoliopsida; order Rosales; family Rosaceae; genus Pyrus; species Pyrus x bretschneideri. The sequence continues at coordinate 2,827,909 of NW_025999657.1, forward strand.
GCATGCTGATGACACAAATGTGAGCTTGATATGTTTATCTCCATTTGTGCGTGGGATGATCTTTGGAGAGTTTGGGCTTCTACTTTACGGTATAGAGCACACTTCCCCATTATAACTCACCGAGCACAAACTATTATGTTAGCATGACATGATCAACGATGTAGCCACTTTTGGCGTGCTAGTGGGCTCTCTAGTTAAGAGGCTGGGAGAGTTACGCGATACCATGTTTGGACTTCAACTTGAAAATGAGAAAGGTGTCTTGGATCAATTCATCAAAGTAAACAAATTGATGTGTGCTCTCGAACTGATGCGTAAGGAACTAGAGGTTGAGAAGCTCAAATTGAAAAAGATGGTCTGAGGGAGCTCCAAGAAAATAGCATCATGCCTTCAACTTACAGCGGATCAGTTGCATGCTGGTACCTCTAGCAGTTCCTCCGAGAAGTGGTGTTCTAAGCTTAACTTCTCACCTTCCTATCACTACATGTTTGCCTGACTATTTGCATTTTTCTAACCTTCGGCTTCTTTTTCTTGGTAGAGCATAAACCTTAGGATGTTACTGTAGCAGACTATGAAGAATATTACTTTCCTTACTCCATTTTTACTTTTATTTGTAATTTCTGTTTGGACAGCTAGCTTATTGTTTTTTGAACAATGGCCATTGGGCCGCTCTACTTTGTATTTTGCTTATTTGCCTTCGACTTTTTCCTTTAGCGTTGGATGCTGATGTCAATCTTATCATAATGCTTGCGATGTTTTTCTTGCATGAAGATTTGTTAGATGGATTTCTATTTAGAGCATCTGACACATGGGTTTGAGCTTTTGCTTGCTTTCCTTAGGGAAATAGCTAATCATGTAGCTAAGCATTTTGCCAGCAAACTTCCCTGAGGAAAGATGAAAAGATGTCGTAGCTTCCATAAGGAAGCAAAACAAGTCAGGAAAGCCCGACTTGCTTAGCATTGGGTTTTGCAATGTTAAGCTTGGCATTAATTTTGCATTGATAGGCTTTGGCATGTTGCATAAGTATAGCTTTTGGACAAGCTTTAGTTGCTTGACTTAATGGTTTTGCATGGCGTGATGGCTTGACATGTTGCATGAGCATTGACCCCTTGAGCATGTTGCATTGGGCTTTGCAATGTTAAGCTTGGCATTAATTTTTCATTAATGGGATTTGGCATGTTGCATAAGTATAACTTTTGGACAAGCTTTAGTTGCATGACTTAATGGTTTTGCATGGTGTGTTGGCTTGGCTTGTTGCATGAGTATTAAACCCTTGAGCAGCTTGCATGGCATTGATAGGCTTAGCATATTGCTTAAGTATAGCTTTGAAAAAGGTTTATTTGCTTGACTCAATGGTTTTGCATGGCGTGTTTGCTTGGCATGTTGCATGAGCATAAAACCATTAAGCAGCTTGCATGGCATTGATAGGATTGGTATGTTGCATAAGTATAGCTTTGAAAAAGCTTTATTTGCTTGACTCAATGGTTTTGCATGGCATGTTGGCTTGGCATGTTGCATGAGAATTGAATCATTAAGCAGTTTGCATGACATTGATAGGCTTGGTGTGGGCTTTTATTATAGCCTTGGCATGATTACTATTATAACTTGTTTAGAAGAAATCATTCTAGTTACTTTTGCCAATGTAAAGAAACGTATGTACCAAATATTTTGACAAAATGCTCCTTCATTTCACTAAAATTTGGGATACATCAATCATTGCATGGCTCTACAAGGCTTAATAAAGTAAGCAAAATGATCATTGCATAGAATGAGCTTGTTTTTCTAAAATAAATGTGAGCATTCTAGCAGTAATACGGTTTTAGCCACTCTACATTGACAGGTTCCGTTACCATACCTTCCTTGACCGAAGTCAAGCAGTAGTAACCACTTCAATAGGCTTCCTTGATCATAAAAGGTATTTCCTAGTGTGGGGCGAACTTCGAAGATCCAAAGATCTGCCTCCTTATATGCTTAGCTGTCTTGAGGACGAGATCTCATTCCTTGAAGTTGTGTGGCTTGATTGTGCGGTTATAGGATCTGGTAACCTGTTTCATAGCTGTTTTTGCTCTTTTTTCCTCGAGTAGGTCAAGGTTCTTCCACCTCCAGCTTGTGCATGCTGCAGCATCTCATTCCACATCATTGAATGCTGAAACTCTTACCGTGGGCATCATCATTTCCACAAAAGAAATAGCTTCGAACCCATACACCAAGGAATATGGAGAGAAACTAATAACGTTCCTTAGAGATGTGTAATAAGCCTATAGGACATCTAAAAGATTCGTGCTCCAGCCCCCAGAGTAGCTATGTACCATTTTGCTTAGGATTCTCAACAGTGTCTTGTTTGTGGCTTCAACTTGACCATATCCTTGAGGATAGTACGACATGGAGCAGCGGTGCTTAATCCCGTAAGCATCAAGTGTGGCACTTACTTGTTTGTTCACAAAAGGTGTGCCGTTGTCGCTCACTATCTTGTAAGGTATCCCAAATCTACAAACGATGCATTCCCCAATGAAATTAGACACTACTACTCTTGTTGCTTTCCTGAATGAGATTGTCTCTACCCATTTTATGAAGTACTCGGTGGCTACTAGGATCCATATGTGGCCTTCAAAAGCTGGATTGATTGTTCTTATCAAATCAAGCCCCCAAGTGTGGAATGGCCATGAAGTACCCATGTCATGTAGTAGTGTTGAAGTCTTATGGATTAAGTTTCCATGAACTTAGCATGCTTGGCATCGCTTGACCATGTTGTTAGTGTCATCCCTCATGGTTGGCCAATAATATCTTAAGCTCAGCAGCTACTTATGTAGCTTCTTTCTTCCTCAGTGCTCACCTTATTCTCAAGCATGTACCTCTTCCATGACTTGTGATGACTCAGATGGCCCAAAGCATCTTAATGGTTCCCCATTGAATCCCTTCCAATATAGAGTTGCCCTATCCACGAAGTACCAATTGGTTGTCCCTTTCAACTTGCGTGTGTCCCTAACATATGTTCCTTAGGGTGATAGGAGCATATTTATACGCCTTCGTTTGCTTGTTTTCTTGCATTTATGCTGCTAGTACTTAGTAATTTTAGTACTTTAAGCTATTTTCGTGTGTTTGTAGGTTCAAAGGGCTAAAGGAGCAAGAAAGTGCATTTTGGTGCATTTTGGAGTAGTTTGGGGCATTAAATGGATTGCATATGCTTAAAGCCAAGTAGATGGACGAAATTGAAGACCAAAGGAGGCTAGGAATAAATAAAGAGATGAAGAAATGAAAATGAAGAACAAAGAGTTCACATTCATCACCAACACAACCATGCAGCCACACATTCTTTCTCCACACTTTGTCGTGCATAACCCACCACTTTCCAACCTAATCCACATGCATTCATCATCATAACCTAGCTGCACAAGCCACTCCACATTCATCACCACACATTCCAGCCATTCCACACACCTTTCCAACCTAATCCACATGCATTCATCATCATAACCTAGCTGTCATTCCACTTCTCTGCCGTGCATTATTCCCCCTTCATACAAGCCACTCCACATGCATTTCCAACCCACATGCACCCTTTAATCATTCAACCATGCAGCCACACATTCACCCACATGCACCCTTTAATCATTCAACCATGCAGCCACATATTCATTCTCCCTTGCCGTGCATTTCATACCCTTTCCAGCATTCCATTTCATTATTGCAGCCACCATTCACTCTTTAGTCCACATGCATTCATCATTATTCACCCTAGCTATTAAGTCACATGCTTTCACATTCATTTCCAGAACCAAACATCCCTTTGCCGTGCATAACCATTCAATTCCAGCACCTCCACACACTTTGCTGCAGCTTTCCAGGTTGTCCACTTCATCATTGCAGCCACATATTCACCCACATGCACTCCCATCCCATTTCCAGCTTTCCACCAACCTCCTAGCTGTCATATTCCCTCTTTTGTTCATTCATCCACCTATAAATAAACATCCATTGCAACCACAAAGGGGGGGGATTCATTCATACACAAATTCACACCAACAAAGATCCTTTTGTGCCGTGCCATTTCACACACCAGAAATCAATCCATTCAGCCATTTCAACCACTCCCCATCCATTCATACACACACCCTACCATTACACAACCATTCCTCCATACAAATACCACCCCAAAACCTATCCTTAGACCTTATGCCGCAACAAAGAGGAAGAGAAGAGGGCCTAAACGTTCATACAATTCAAGTTTGAGTTGTTGGAATGTTTAGGTGTTTCCTTTCCTTTGATTTCAATGTTTAATTTAAATTCTCTTTGTTTTGTACGTATGAGGAACTAAACCCCCCTTGGCTAGGGGGGGATTCGAAATACATGTTTATGCTTGCAATATGATTTGATTACTTCTAATTGCGTTTCATAAGTTGTGAATTCAATTTGTTTAACTGTTTTGATTAATAACTTATTTATGTATGTTTATTGAGAGTGCACGCTTAATTTTCATGCATGAATATGACGCTAGAATATAAGTGAGTTTCACCTAATAGTTATGAACTTATATTCGCAAGTAGTAAAGGTTGATGATCTCAATCGCGTTAAGTAAATTCTTGGCATAAGTTTCATGCAGTTCATAGTAACGAGTGCTTCGTCAATGCTTATGGTTTTCAAAGAACTTAATGATTCTTGCTTGTATCTCTATTATGCAATTCATGTAGGTGACTTGTGGGGAATGTTTTGGGTTGTCGTATGCAATCATCCAATTCAATAACGTTAGGAAAATCTGAGGGTTAATTAGTGCAATTCACGGTTAATCTGGGGCGTTGAGAATTCATGGTTTATTGAAAAGCAATTGGAAATCGTTTTATATGCAAGTATAACATGTATGGAGATGAACCCCTTAGCAAGCCTTCATTCCATTCATTAAATCCAAATTCGTTTTACAATCTGCTTAGTTTATTAACTTGTTTTGTTATTTCAATTTTCGTCAAATCAAAACCCCCCTTTACTTTCTTGTTCTTTAGTGCTTAGAATCTGTTTAGTTTATGTTTTAAAGTGTTTTGAATCAAGCCATAATCTTAAATTCGTCCAAAATTGGGTTTAAGGTCAGAAACTGCCTAGTTAGTGTTTTTAGGCAGTTTTGAGTCTTTTGAACTTGTTTTGAGTCTTTTGGTTTGTCTTAGTGTTTTAAAGTTTAGTTTTGCATTCTTTGAGTCTAGTATAGTGTTTTATATTGTGTTTTTACGTTTTTGAGTCAAATCCCTACTTACATACTTACTACAATTGATAAAAAGAGGGTTTAATTTGTGTGCGTATAATTCTTGCATCAAATTTTTGCACCGTTGCCGGGGATTAGCAAAGTTGCTAATCCCTTGGATTGTTACTTTCTGTTTATTTTAGTTTTAGTTTCGGATTTGTGTTTTGTTTTCTTTTGTTGATTTTAGGTACTAGAGAAGCACGACATGGCACTTGATAATGCTTCTCTTTTGTCACAGCTCATGGAAAGGTCCCAAAGAGTTGGTACATTTGATCATAATCAATCAAGGAATGATGTGTTTTCCAATACTTACAATTCAAATTGGAGTGATCATTCAAACTCTACGTGGTGGGAACCTCAAAATGTTCAACAAGCAGGATATTGGCAGCCATATGAGGAGTTCTATTCAAGACCTATGCACCCACCACAACCTCATATTCAATATGCCCAACCAAACTCAAGTTCGTCAATAGATTATAATCAAAAGCTTAATGAATTAATTTTTTTGGTGCAGGGCTCACAAAATCAAGCCAATGAGGCTCAACAAGGAGAATATTGGCAGCCATATGAGGAGTTCTATTCAACGCCTATGCAGCCACCACAACCTACCCAAAGCAATGTAGGTAATTCAAGTGATAATGATAAGATTTTTCAATTACTTACTACTTTGACGCAGGAAATCCAAACTCAAAACAAAGAGAGGCAAAATCAAGACAAAAGGTTGGACCACTTGGAAAAGCAAATTGGGCAGATCGCGGAGTTCGTAGGACAGTTTCGAGACCAAGGCGAACTCCCTAGTTCAACCATTGCAAATCCGAAGGGAGGATTTGAAACTGCCAAGGAAATCATCTTGAGAAGTGGCAAGGAGGTTGGAACGGACCCTCAACCATCAAAATCAAATCACAACGAAGATGAAAGATTGCAATTTGAGGAAGAGAAATACACCCAAGCGACGGCAAGGGTGGAAACACCATTGCCGGAGGCACCTATTGCTCCTACGCCATCTAATTCAGGTAAGGTTGTTCCAAATTTCATTATTTCTAACCCCGTTCCAACAAATATCCCTATTCCTTGCAGGTTCATGAATTCCAAGGAAGAAGAAAGTGAAAAAGACATCTTGGAAGCCCTTCCAAAGGTGCAAAGTATGGAATATCAAGAATTCGTTAAAAAGGATATACTTGAGACAACAATTCCCAAAGAAGTTGGATTTTCTGGTCCTACAACTTTCGAAGGGGTGTTTATTCTTGAGTTCATGTCGGAGCACAAAGGTAAGCCGCCTCCCCGAATTTCAATTTTCTTTTATACTAATATGTTGTTAATGATTCAGGCATCCACTCTAGAATTTAAACCATTAACGGATCATCTCAAGTATCACCTCCCATTCAAAGATCAATTTCATGTCGTGGGCTAAAAAAAAAAAAAAAAAAAAAAACATGGCAGAATGATGGAGCCTTCACAAAGGATGTTTACGTGAAGCCCCACTACGAGGCATCGGAGCGGGAGGCATCGAAGATAGATCATTCGAGGCCTCAATACTTGGTGGAACGCTAGATGACCCAGGAAAAAGGTGCCTCTGGAGATAAGCCGCAAGCCTTTGACGGTCACTTTGAATCCGACCTTCAGATTCTTGCAGCTCATCAAGCTTCCTCTTCATGCCCGTCGAATAATTGTTTGCAAGCACGTGCAAACTTCTATTCTCGTGCTTAAGCTGTTTGATCTCTTGCTTGAGATTTTCCACCTCTGCCATCAACGATTCAACTTGACGGGAGCGAGCAAGTAGGCGTTGGCCCATGTTGGACACAGAGCCCGCACACTGAACACTGAGAGCTAGGGACTCTTGAACGGCCAACTCATCGGACTGTCCTGAAAGCAGCCTACTATCTTTAGGAGTGAGGAGGTTCCTAGCTACTATCGTAGCTGTTGTTGCATCTGTCATCATGGAGTCTTCACCTGTAAGAGGGCCATTAGAAGATAAGAAAGACGGGCACCATACCTTAGCCTGACGCGGCGCACCCGGATCACTGCTGAGACTCAAATCTAAGCAAATGTTAGATGGGTTAGCCATTTTTCAAAGGTGTTAAAAGAGAAGGGTGGATGGAGTTAAATCTAAAAGGGCCGGAGACGATTTTCAAAAATGGGCAATCTTCAAAGTGTGCATGTTGGAGGTGATCGATTCCTCTATAAAAAGGAAAGGCGACACTCTTCAAATCTTCAAAACTGGATTTTCCTGCGTAAAGTTCGGCGACGCTCTCTCGGCTTTTCAGAAAACGCATTCAACTTTGTCAAAAGATCTCTGACAAAGTTGAAAACACGTGGAGGTCATCATCGCAACTACACACATTTGCCGACAAGCGTAAAGTTCGGCGACGCTTTCTCTGCTTTTCAGAAAACGCGTGCAACTTTGTCAAAAGATCTCTGATAAAGCCGCATTCGCACTACTACTTTCCATTTAGAAATCAAAGAGGCGTTTGTTCAGAAATCGAAGAGGCGCCTGCTCAGAAATCAAAAAGGCGTTTTCAAGGATCGAAGAGTCATCACTCTTTTTCAAAAAGCCTGATTTGCTGGATCAAAACTTTTGTCGACAATGGTAAAAGAACAGTACCACCACTTGCTATTGGAAAATTTCTATATATGTCAACATTCATGGCAAGACATACATCCAAAAACGCATGACTCTTCTTCTCGGCCGAGAATGTAGCTACAACCAAACCTCTCAACATGCTCAGTTTTCTTCTTCCCTTGAGAACACTTATTCAACCATTGATGTACCCCTAAAGAAGATACCAAATGCCTGGAGAACAGATGAGGCAGGAGGAACTTCTTCAAAAGCAAAAGTATCTCATATCATGCTCTTTCCCTGTCTTTTCCTTTGTCCTTGTTCTTACTCGCATGGCAAAGTGAAAGAAGCAATCAGCCGGCACTTGGAGTCAGTCTTCCGATCTGGAACCGACTACCTGGAATCTATTCCCTGGTTGCTTACCTAGCGTTGCTCTCGAGTAGTCATCTTTAACGGTTGATACACTTACAAAGAAGGGACCACTTCTGCAAAGGAGAGCAAGTAAGGCAAGTGAAAATGATACATTGAAGCATGTGGAGACAAGCAACAACTGCATATGCTGAGTTATCCTCTAATCCTCTTCAATACGAATTGGAGAGATTGAACAAAGAAATAGATAAAAGGAGTAAGCTCAGACCTTCGGGGGAGACCAAAAGAATCCTCCATCCCAGTTCAAGATTAAGCCTGTAGAAAATCAACGATTGGAGGAAACCAAAAGAATCCTCCAGCCCAGTTCAAGAGTAAGCATGTGGAATCACCAAGATCAAAGCCTCAATGCAATCACCAAGGAGAAGATGGAATTTACACTCCATAACCAGATTTGCGTCCCTAAACTCTTCTCTTTGTTAGTTACATTCTGCCATGTTTAGTATGTTTAAGTGTTGTTTGTGTGTTTACTTATGTTTTGTGTGAATCTATGCTTAAACCATTGAGGACAATGTTTGATTTAAGTGTGGGGGGGTAACTAAGTATATTTGATGCAAATTCGTGGGATTTTATCACCCATAACTTCAAATGTTGTTCCTTGCTGTTTTAAGGTGTTTTTAAGTTGTTTTAGAGTGTTTTAGTATGTTTTGTTTTTATAACTCCGAAAATCACATAAAAATTTGAAAAACATGTTTTGAAAAGCCTAAAAAGAGTGTTTTGAGTCATTTTTGTGTGTTTGTGTCTTAGGGTACCTTCCAACACAATGATAAGGATTTGGTTTGTAATTGCATGACTGTTAAAAAGAGTTATAAACATAGAGAAAAGTTTGATTTACTCTTGGTATATGCTTGGTTATGGTTATAATGTATGACTTCACATGCAATCATAAAAGAAAAATTTGTTTTTGTAACATGCTTGAAGGAAGGAACTCAAACAAACGCTACAACCCTGTGAGACTTGAGCCATTACCTTCTTTGGAGATTTATAATCTGTGATTCTTTGTTTTCTAAAGTTGTTGCATGATCTCATTATTCCTTGCTTGGTTGCTACTTAGAATGCAATTGTATCATGATAGAACTAAATGCTATAACTTATATCCGTTTCATTCAAAGCATGACATTGAATTGCATAACATATATCAAAATGAAGTTGTGTAGTTGCCACCATAGCCAAATAGCCTTACTTCCCATATTTCGTATATGTTGTAAGTTTTAACCCCGTTGAGCCTTGTTTAGCCTTTACTCTTTGTTAACCCACATAATCCTCACCTAGCCTAGTTTAGGACAATCCACACCCTTGTTCTTAAAAGATAGTGAGCATGACTTAAATGAATTCCTTTTGAGTTACATTATGAAAGAAAATGAGTGTGGGGGAGAGAATGTTTGTTCTTAAGTATTTATGTATGTTTTGAGATTCAAAAGAAAAGAAAAAATTGTGAAAAACGTATGAAAAAGAAAAACAGAAAAGAAAAGAAAGAAAGAAAGGAAAAAGAGCTTGTTCCCCCTTTTTGTTCAAAAGTTGAGTTTTCATTCAAAAGTGAATTCTAAGTTGATTCAAGTGCTTTGCTCACTATTTCTTTAAGAACCTTTGTTTTCCATATCCCTTCTTTGTTATCCACACACCCCAAGCCCCATTACAACCCGTGACTTCAATCTTGAGTGTTATGTGTTTCAATTTGTGGAGTTTGAACTTGGTATGAGCATATGGTATCACTGGTTCTCGCATCTAAGTAGGAGCATTCCATTCATGAGATCATACCTAAACATGCTTATTAACTCCAGAAATTGCTTCCTTTGAGATACATATATGTGAGTGTTCGTTTTCATGTTTACATCAATCTTCTCACATGTAACTAGATTAAGGTGTGTAGTTAGAAAATCTGAGTGAAAATTGAGTGCATATCTTGTAAGGAATTGAGCAAATTCTCTAAGGCATGTTACTACATTCAAATCATGGTTTTACATGCTTAATTGTGAACTAGTATGTGGTGACTATGATTAAGAATGTACTTAAGTGTAAAGATGGCTAAAATCTGTGGGAATAATGATTTTTAACATGTCATGTGCATTGAAAATCCCTGAGACGATTGTTGGAAGGTGTAGGTTGTGTTTTGTTCGTTTTGTTTTGTTTTTGGTTTCTTTTGTTTTATTTTGCTCGAGGACTAGCAAAAGCTAAGTGTGGGGGAATTTGATAGGAGCATATTTATGCGCCTTAGTTTGCTTGTTTTCTTGCATTTATGTTGCTAGTACTTAGTAATTTTAGTACTTTAAGCTATTTTCGTGTGTTTGTAGGTCCAAAGGGCTAAAGGAGCAAGAAAGTGCATTTTGGTGCATTTTGGAGTAGTTTGGGGCATTAAATGGATTGCATATGCTTAAAGCCAAGTAGATGGACGAAATTGAAGACCAAAGGAGGCTAGGAATAAATAAAGAGATGAAGAACAAAGAGTTCACATTCATCACCAACACAACCATGCAGCCACACATTCTTTCTCCACACTTTGCCGTGCATAACCCACCACTTTCCAACCTAATCCACATGCATTCATCATCATAACCTAGCTGCACAAGTCACTCCACATTCATCACCACACATTCCAGCCATTCCACACACCTTTCCAACCTAATCCACATGCATTCATCATCATAACCTAGCTGTCATTCCACTTCTCTGCCGTGCATTATTCCCCCTTCATACAAGCCACTCCACATGCATTTCCAACCCACATGCACCCTTTAATCATTCAACCATGCAGCCACATATTCATTCTCCCTTGCCGTGCATTTCATACCCTTTCCAGCATTCCATTTCATTATTGCAGCCACCATTCACTCTTTAATCCACATGCATTCATCATCATTCACCCTAGCTATTAATTCACATGCTTTCACATTCATTTCCAGCACCAAACATCCCTTTGCCGTGCATAACCATTCAATTCCAGCACCTCCACACACTTTGCTGCAGCTTTCCAGGTTGTCCACTTCATCATTGCAGCCACATATTCACCCACATGCACTCCCATCCCATTTCCAGCTTTCCACCAACCTCCTAGCTGTCATATTCCCTCTTTTGTTCATTCATCCACCTATAAATAAACATCCATTGCAACCACAAAGGGGGGGGATTCATTCATACACAAATTCACACCAACAAAGATCCTTTTGTGCCATGCCATTTCACACACCAGAAATCAATCCATTCAGCCATTTCAACCACTCCCCATCCATTCATACACACACCCTGCCATTACACAACCATTCCTCCATACTAATACCACCCCAAAACCTATCCTTAGACCTTATGCCGCAACAAAGAGGAAGAGAAGAGGGCCTAAACGTTCATACAATTCAAGTTTGAGTTGTTGGAATGTTTAGGTGTTTCTTTTCCTTTGATTTCAATGTTTAATTTAAATTCTCTTTGTTTTGTACGTATGAGGAACTAAACCCCCCTTGGCTGGGGGGATTCGAAATACATGTTTATGCTTGCAATATGATTTGATTACTTCTAATTGCGTTTCATAAGTTGTGAATTCAATTTGTTTAACTGTTTGATTGATAACTTATTTATGTATGTTTATTGAGAGTGCACGCTTGATTTTCATGCATGAATATGACGCTAGAATATAAGTGAGTTTCACCTAATAGTTATGAACTTATATTCCCAAGTAGTAAAGGTTGATGATCTCAATCGCGTTAAGTAAATTCTTGGCATAAGTTTCATGCAGTTCATAGTAACGAGTGCTTCGTCAATGCTTATGGTTTTCAAAGAACTTAATGATTCTTGCTTGTATCTCTATTATGCAATTCATGTAGGGGACTTGTGGGGAATGTTTTGGGTTGTCGTATGCAATCATCCAATTCAATAACGTTAGGAAAATCTGAGGGTTAATTAGTGCAATTCACGATTAATCTGGGGCGTTGAGAATTCATGGTTTATTGAAAAGCAATTGGAAATCGTTTTATATGCAAGTATAACATGTATGGAGATGAACCCCTTAGCTAGCCTTCATTCCATTCATTAAATCCAAATTCGTTTTACAATCTGCTTAGTTTATTAACTTGTTTTGTTATTTCAATTTTCGTCAAATCAAAACCCCCCTTTACTTTCTTGTTCTTTAGTGCTTAGAATTTGTTTAGTTTATGTTTTAAAGTGTTTTGAATCAAGCCATAATCTTAAATTCGTCCAAAATTGGGTTTAAGGTCAGAAACTGCCTAGTTAGTGTTTTTAGGCAGTTTTGAGTCTTTTGAACTTGTTTTGAGTCTTTTGGTTTGTCTTAGTGTTTTAAAGTTTAGTTTTGCATTCTTTGAGTCTAGTATAGTGTTTTATATCGTGTTTTTACGTTTTTGAGTCAAATCCAAGTGATTAACAATCCCTCCTAATCCCCGGTCCAGAACAATCCCTACTTACATACTTACTACAATTGATAAAAAGAGGGTTTAATTTGTGTGCGTATAATTCTCGCATCATAGGGCTACCCTTCCTTCCGTCAAAGTGAACAAGGTTAGGAGTCTTGTATCCCTTAGGATATGGCATGTGGAGAACGCTGGTTGGATATGGTTGCTCAGGAACATATTTCCAATCCTTCGAACTCCTGTGCAGCTCATTTTCGATTATGGCTATGACGTCTTCCTAAGTGACAAATAATGGTGTTTTCTCAGGACCTTTGCCAGCAGCAACAGTTAACTCATCCTAAGAAGCCTTTTCCCTGGGCGTGCAGTCCTTGTTACTAGTCTTCTCGCTTAGCTTTGGGATTGAGTTTTTCAACTCTTTCACAGACCTAGCACTTTCTTTTTGGGCTTCACCCAAGGCATGAATGTCTGGCATGTCATATTCGTCCAGGTTTTCCTAGCTTTCCCGGTGCTGGCCTACGCGTTGAGACTCGTCAAGTCAGGAAGCAGCCTCGCATATGTTTCAGGCATTGCCACTCCTAGTAGTGTTTCTTCTAGATCTTGGAGCCATTGAATGAAGATTGCAACATGTTCCCAGTGGAGTCGCCAATTTATGTTGGGGGACTTTTAGGTCGAGGTGGACTTAGTCTTTGAGAATGTCCTCTTGTCTCCCTTGGTGCGGGTTCGCAACAAGTCCCAAGATATCTCGAAAGAGATAGCTTGTCTTTGGAAATACCCCGGTAACATCAACAACTCAAAGATAACATGAAAGATCAAGATGACTTGCTCAAGTGAAGCGTGATGTGGAAGCTAGAAGATTATTAGTTTACATGAGAGAGAAGGTTTGCATGGTTGCACAGCATTCTTAGCTGCATGATTTGGGTTTTCCTAGGGTGATAGTAAGCTTCTAATGGTTAAGATGTTTGATGGAAGGTTGTGGGAATTAGTAAGGTTGCATGGATGGTAATGCATAAGACTTGGAGTATGCTTCTATGGGCTTTTTCCTAGGTGGTTCCCTCTTACTATGTTTTCTCTATTTCTCCCTCTGTGTGCATCTGAATATTCCCCCCTGTAACGCTTGCTCCTCTTTATGTAAGTGAAGGATTTCTCTATAGGCTTTAAGAGGACCTCCCTTTGTGGCTTGGTCTTCCCCTCATTTCTCCCTAACTCTTCTACTATTCCTATTTTGGTGTAAGATAGTTGCACTGTTAAGACCTGCAGTTTGCTTCTTCCCGAAAAGCACCTTTCCCAGGGTAGCCTTCCACAAACATTAATTCTAGTAGCATGCCTGGCAGCTTTTACGTGTTGGCTGTCTATGCAGACTGGGAAGGGAAAGTCAGCATTAAATGCCTGACTTGTTGGGCATATCATGCATTTAATGCAGGAATCTAGTTTAATCCTAACTAAGGGCGCGTTTACTAATCTGTAATCAAATTGAAAGGAATTGAATTGAGGAGGAATTGGATTGAGAAGGAATTGAAATGAGGTGGAATCAGAATCGGATTCTTGTTAAAGTTGTTTACTAAAACTGTCTGAAATCAGAGTATGAATGATGTTAAGTCCATATAAGTTGTTTACTAATTCACTTCAATCGGAATGAAAACTCAATTGATTACTATATTGCCCTTACATAAATAAATTATTTTCACACTAATTAATTTAATTAAATTCTTAATTAAATTTATATAATAAAATTCATCTATATAAAAATATATAAATAGGTTTTATTTATTTATTAAAAGATGGCATAATGAGTGTCAAATGAAGGGCAATGTTGGGATAATTAGAAAAAAGTAAGGGCATAATTGGTAAATAAAATCTATTTCGGATTCCTCAAGTCACAAGGAATTGAAATACCTCCCTTATGTAAGGAGTCCAATTCCTCCAAATTAGGAGTTGGATTCCTTAATGCGTGTGGACCCCACATGTATTTTGATTCCCCAAGATTACGTAAACAAAGGTGTATGCCGTAATCGGAATCCAATTCCGTAAATTGATTTCAATTACGGATACGTAAACGTGCCATAAGGGAGTCGGCCTGTTAGGGAAAAAGGTAAACTAGGCTAATTTTCTCTCAATGATGCCTGCATGAAATACAAAGGGTATCGACCTGGATCTTTGGGCTCTCAAGCAACCCGAAGTCTTCCATGATCCCGATTTCATATAGGCCCGTAGTCTTTGGGCTCTCAAACATGTTCCTTGTTTGGACTTGAATGTAGACTTTGCATGACAATTGGGCCTTGAGACTTGGTTGGATTGGTGTGTGACATTTTTTTGCCCCAACAATTATTATTAAAAGAGGATGAGAGTTCCAAACTATTACAATAATTTACATGATGAAAAATTTTCGAACAAAGAACTATTTATACCTGATTTTGCATCATAGGCCTATTTAACTAAGGCCGTTGGATTTTAACATTTTCCTGGATAGTACTATTGATTTTTTAAGTAATTATCTTGTGAAAATATTTTATGAGCATGGAGACATTGAATTGAATTGAAGACAAGACATGGTATTCAATGGACTAATGGGTTTGCATGGCTTATCTTTAGCCAACTGCTAATCCGGCTTCTGTTTTAAAATAAAAGCTGCACGTGGGTTTGGATGGCGGTGATGATGAGTAATAGTCCATGTGAACTTGGATTTTTCCTTCTGGTCAAATCCATGCGAACCCATTCGATGGTTTGATAAGGTGATAGTTTTCTTTTTGGCAAGTTATCCTCCGGAACTATTTAAAATCAACCAATTGATTCCTTATCAGTAGATTTTATCCATAACTTCGTCAAATTCAAAGGAAAATTAGTTTTTCTTTCATCAATTCTTACTTGTCAACTATAACCACTAATGAACTTATGACATTTGAAAACAAATAATGTGTAATGATAATGTGAGATGATCCATTATGTAAATGTTTGGTTTTTTTTTTTTATGTTTTCACATTATGCTATATGTTTTTTTAATTATTATGTATCCATGTGTCAAAATTTTATTGGTGATTAGAGTTGACAAGTAACAATTGACAATGAAATGACTAATTTACCCTTGAATTTGACAAAATTGATTACACAATCTAACGGCAAGGGGTTAATTGATTGATTTTAAATACTTCATTAGGTTAATTTACCAAAAAAATAGTTTAAAAGATCAATTTCAACTGAAGCAATAATTCAAAAGGTCAAACCACAATTGTCCTTTTTAGGGATAAGTGGTCAGGTAAAACAAAAACAAGTTTGAAAAGATATTGATGGAAGACTATGCCTTTGTGATGGAAAGATAGTATAGAGCACGTGGAAATTAGCAAAAAGGGAAGATTAACATGATTAGATGGTGAATTGGTCATGATGGTCTTCATGCATGCGTAGGATAGGTAGCAAATTGGATTCCATTTGCAATGTAACACTTGCAGTAAATGGAGCAAAGTGCGGCCGTGAAGACGAATGGTGATATTTGACAAAACACTAACCTTCTTAACTTCTTCAACGCATGTTCAGTTTGGATTAATAGTACTGTGTTGATAATTAAAGACACATTTAGTTTGGATTAACAGCATTAGAGCCGTAGAGTCAGGTGACCGAGGAGCACCTTCAAGTTGGAATAACAGCAATGCTTCAAGTTCAGCTAACTATTTATCCGAGTCTCTACCAACAAGAAGTCTTGGAGTCTTTGTCGAAAAAAGTCATCTCATTAGCCTCTCGACGAATTGAAGTGTTACCAAGTTACCTAGTGTTCAGCATATTGAAAGCCAAGCCTTCTAGATTGGATATTCTCAATTACATTTCAGAGTTTGGCATTTTGACGGCTAAACCACGTTTACAATCAAGACACGTATCTCCTTCGAGTACTTGTGTTCATATAGTTTGGCACCGAGTTGAGGCAACCACACTCAATGCAGGGGATTCTGAACTTCACAATGGATTAAGCAACCTTGTCTTCAGGTTCTAGAACTCAGAGGCCGAGACAAGTTCCTTCATCGGCCGTGATTGCTCAAATATAGAAGTCAGCAACGCATTCAACACCATCACCACATTCATTCTACTCACTGACAAAGCTCGGTGGCAAGTTGGCAAGCCCCTGTTCACTAGGAGGACGTAATTAGCTCATCAACTATTTGACATGTGCACCACGTTGGCTAAGTAGCATTTTAGCACGTTCAATGGGACTCAATGCTAAAACGACGAAGTTCATATGACATTTCAAGATTCCAATCCGACCCTATTCAGCCGATTGAACGAGATCTTATATCCACATGAGGCGAAAATACTTCTCTCAAATGATAAGGCTGAATGCTCACAGCGCCCTACAAAAACAATGGTTAAAAGAAGATAGAGTAAGATTTAATATTAGTTAAGTCATGATGAAATTAGTGCCTTCTCAATGTTTGAGAAAAGCAAATTAATTTCCCCCTCTCCATGGCAAAAGCATAATCAAGTAAATAGGTACTGTATTTTCAACTTTCTAATTTATGAAATCAAACGGCTTCCAAGAAGTATTTTGTCCATATTTTGAAAATTTCACCAAAACTTCTTAATTAAGTTTGGTCAAGGTCAAGGATTTTGGTCAAGCTTTAGTCATAAGCAGATATGTTGTTAACGAGAAGTTTTGGTCCAATAAGCCTTGGGATGTTATCTTTTTTGTAGTCGTAACTAATACTATTTTTTTTTTTTTTAACTTACGATAGTATCTACACTAAGAGATGGTGGGGGAATGGGTTAAAGCTTATAATGGGCTTGCCATAATAATATGATTCAACTTCGGCTTTAGCGAGAATCGAACCTAATAACCCTCACGTAAAGGAATACCACTAAATCGTAGTACTAGTGTCAGTCGTAGCTAATACTATTAATACCAAGCAACAACTTTTTTATGAAGAAAGTATGATATTCGTTGAACATTGAAATTCGTACAAAATGAGGATAGGGTGCTTACAGTGGACCTCAATAAAAACCTTGTCAAGCCTTTCAACCCTATCGAAGGGAAAAAAAGTGTCCCGCACCAATTAACTACTAATACTATCCTCCAATAATAATTAAGAAATTACATGGGGCTCTTTGAACCAAGAGACCGGGTGATCTAAATTTAGACTAAACCTCGCAAGGCGGTGAGCCACCTTATTCGTCTCTTTTCAACCAAACGTAATTTTCCATTGTCTGAACTCTTTTAGTAGCTTCCTGGTATCTTCGAACAAATGCCCGTAATGACCACTATATGCTGCACCTGCATTCTGAATTGCGGAAGTCACCAATAACGCATCCCCTTCCACCTGGACTTGCTCCATACTCCACCTGCGCAAGAACAATGCTGCTGCCCTTGCAGCAGCAGCTTCCGCATGTAGTGCAGATCGCACTCCTGCCTCCCTACCCACCTGCGCCGCTAGAAAGCCACCCTCCCCATCACGAAATAACAAGCCAAAACCTCCAATTGAACCATTTTCATCCCATGCAGCATCAAAATTGCATTTTATCCACCCAGAAGCAGGAGGCTGCCAACGAAGTAATCGAATGGAGGATGGTTGGGTTGCAGCAACAGTCCACTTTCTATATTCCGCCAGCCAAGTTTAGTTAATGTAAATAAAAAACAGTAAAATAACTGAAGTGAGAGAAGAAATGAAGAACCGTTTTTAAGCACCTTGGAATTGATATACAGATTACAATACTGTTAACAAGAAATTTATACATTACAGCAGGTTCATATAATAAATTTAAATTGAATTAGAGAATCAAATATGCATCTAAACAGTCTTTATAATCAATGGCATCACCAAAAATTGGACTCAAAGAACCATCATGCACCAATCGACAAGCCAAAGAAGAACATTATCAAGTCAAGACTCAAAACTGAACTATTAAAGATGTGAACGTGATGATTGCAAAATTGCTTCTCAAATCTTGATGAGAAACCGGAGCATGAGATATGTATTACCTTCACCAAGAATGCAACTGTTTCTGAATTCCACCTTGTTCAACACAAATCCCTTGCTGTCCACAGCACCCTGCCTAGACTGTCGAGACAGCCTGCTGGTGTCATTAAGTTGTGACTCAGGTACATGCTCAGAATTCAAGCATTCATGGTGGAAGAAAAGGACCAGTTTCCGGCATGCTTCTGAACCATAATTGCTTTTGTATAAAGGAAAAGCTTGATTAAATTAGAATTTCTCATGTTGTGAGGGATTTCACAATAAGAAATTAGCTATAAGATGCACCAAACTTCCTCATCGACTCTATAATTTCTGCAATAGTTGACCCTGCAGTCCCAACAAATCCAAGAGAAGCACAACTACAAATATTTTTCTCTATATATAGAAGAACATCAGGTAATCCTGGAGGGCAACCCTTCTTAACCTGACTAGTCCGATCATGATTCTTCAGAAAGGTCCCAAACTTCATGCCATGACTTGCATCCACAATTCTTTTGCCAGTTTGTATTATCAACTTGTCTTTTTCTTTCAGGAAAAACAGTTTAAACTGATGCGAATCTTTAACCAATTCCCCCAAATAAGTTCCTGTCCAGTTACTTTCAGGAAGATTAGTCATCATAAAAATAGGAATAGGAAGAGGGCTCTGTGTCAAACCATCCAAAGTTTGTTTTAGCTTCGAAAAAGTAGCCTTCCAATGGTTCTTGAACTGTCCATCTAGCAATCTGACCTGTGCACAAAGAAAAGGAGCCCTTCTAATATCATGAGCAAACTTCTTTCCTGCACTTATGATTTCCGGTTTAAAAGGAAGGAATCCAATCTTGTCAATCAGAGTTTGTATCCTTCGATCACTCGGAGCTTCATGGATACTAATGTGTAGCTCCGAACCTTTGTAAGGTGCAGTGAAAAGGCTCCCAAATGCCAGCAGAGTAGCCGATTCAGCTTCAGAACCGGGTCCAAAAGCATTATATACATCACGGCATTTTCTAACATATGAAATTTTCTTTTTCTTCTTAAGTTGTTCATCGGCTGGAAAGAATCCAATGCCCCGTCCTCATTACCATTTTGGTACGTCCACACGGTAGTTCTGCAGTCTTCATTAACAGCATATAAACACTTTGCATCCCCATCCATCCCAGATAGCAGAGACTCACATTGCTTTAGTCTATAAAGCACAGAGGCATGTGCAGCCAACTCATTGTAGCAAGCAAAATCTAAATTCACACTGCACCATGTGAGCCATGGAAACATTCCTGAAACAAGCGAGAAGCATAGTTTTATTATTTAACTAATCAATAGAAGCTTGCAGACATTGTATATCAAATGATTACATTATATTTTGAGTCCCAACAATCTCTGCTTAACCATTAACATGGAAACTAGAACAAACCCAATAACCCACATGGAAATTCAAGCACAAACCAGACAAATGGGTCAAGCAAAAATCACAACTTGGTGCAATTAACTTAGAAACAAAAGGAAACCCAATTAAACCCACATTCCAATTCCACCAAAATTCAACAAATTTTCCCCAAATTAGGTCAACAGAGGAAAACCCACGTACCTCCCACTCCGAATGAGCTCAACCGTGTGATTCCAAACCGAAATCCTGATCTCAATGGGACTCAAAACCCAAAACTTTGGGCAACTACCGAGAGCAACGGCGTGGTGATCGAGAACCGGAGGGACGAGCAAGGTCCGGTTCAGAATGGCGGGCATGAGAAGGGCGTTCTTAAACTCGGAAAGCTGGTTGCTGAAGCCACTGTGGGGAGCGTACCAGAGGAACTTCTCTCCTCCGAGGGAGGGGCATTTTGGAAGTAGAAAGTGAGGTCTTGAGGAAGAGGGAATCGGAAGTGAGAGAGAAGAAGTAGGAGAGGAAGAGGCGGGGGAAGAGGAGGGTCAGGTAGAGGAGGGGGTAGTGTTTTCTGAGAGGCCATGGTCTCGTTGTGGGTCTGTTTCTGGTGAAGAGATTCATGGCCGCCTTTCTGCAACTACTACCTACCAAATTGGAAGTTCGTTCTTCAGTTTCTTGGAGGCCGAATTGGATCTGGCACATCTGCCGCTACTTCCCAATTTGGTGAAGCATTGTGACACCCAAAGAGAGATTTTCCGCATTTGTTTATTGATGTTCTTGTATTTAACAAAACATGCACCATTGGTTACTCTCTGAGATTTTTAGTCAGTTTAAGGGCTGATTTGTTATTAATGTGCTTTGAAAAAAAAATTATTTTTATTATGCTGTGAGAATAAGTAACTGGTGAAATAAAGCAGCAGAGTGTTTGGTAATTTTTTTTGTAAAAGTGCTTTTAAAAAAAAAAACAATATTATAGTGTTTGATAAACTTTTATGGAAAACAGATGTGAAAAAAAGCTGGTTTTTTAAAGCTGGGTTTTGCAGCTTTGTGTTTTTGGCTTTTTTCACCCAAAACTGTGAAAAAAAAACTGAAGCTGAATGTTTACCAAACACTTTTTTTATTACCACTTTTTTCAGAATCACCTCAGTATCAAACTATGGCTAATTAGATGAAACATAACCCACGATTGGTTCATGAACTTTCCCAGTACTATGGCTTTGTGATATTCCCCTTTACTTGTAAGTGACAGTCTTATGTTCGAATCTCATAAATGACGATTACAATATCAAATTAGGTTGCCAATTATGTGACTTAGCTGAACTCTCCTCTCCCGTTAGTGTAAAATTTATCGTTGCACTCAAAACAAAAACAAATAAAAAAACCCTAAACTTTCACCCATTTAAATTTGATTCATTAACTTTTACTCGTTAAATTTGATTCATGAACGTACTTGGTTCTAATTTGCTACGCACCTATCAGAGGTGGGTATGATCCACTAAGTCGAGTTCTTGGAGCATGCCTAATGTGACATTAGCATCAGATGATAATGATCTCTCACCCTCTTGACTTAATTCAATTGGGATATTTGGAAAAATAGTCAAAATTTTGACTATGAATAAAATTTTAACCGATCGTTATAAATTTTTATAATTCTAACCAAAAATTGACATAAAAATACTATAATGCCCTCTAGTGTGTAGTTCACACCCATTTGCTTTGCTAGAGGTGGCACCATTTGTGAGGCTGTCAACCATTAAAGGCTTCTGACCCAAATCTAGCTTTTCTTATAGAGCAGGAATTTCCAACGGAGCTCTGAAAATTTTCAATTTCTGGAGCTTTAGAGTGCTGTGCTGCTTCTGCGACTGGGTCTTGCAAAGAAACATGGTGTATTTGCATAAAGGTTTGTGACTGAAATTGCAGTGAAGGAAACTGAGTCTTGGGGGTGTTAATTGGAGTTATTGTACGAATTGGTATTGTCCATTGGGCGCCCTCGCAGCTTGGATGGTTTTAACTTACCCAGGGCCAAAGAACTGCCTTCCTCCTCTCCGGCCCCTGCCACCGCCAAGATATTGTCTTTAAATTTTCCAATTGTATGCTTTTCTTATACAATGTGACGCAACTACAGTCATGTTTTCTAATGATCATTTGCTCGTCTGTGACTACTTATTCAGCAGCAGCAACAGCAGCAGCCAACCGTGCCCGGTCTCTTTGAAGTAAAATATGGGTTTTGAAAATAAACATGGTGTATTTGTTTAGAGGTTCTCGACTAAAATTGCAGCGAAGGAAAACTGAGTCTGGGGTGTTAATTGTAGAGCTTCTGAGTCGGAAATTAGTTGGGGAAGAAGAAGGGAGAGAGCGGGAGGGAGTTTGGGGGTTGTGGAAGAATGATGAGGGTGAAGAGCACAAGTGACAAGCCATTTTCTTTCTCTGTAACTGTGTTTTAACTCAGTTTTGCCTTTTGTTCATAATTTTCCAAAGCAATTGCATAAAAAGCAAGGAAAATAAGGAAATGAGAAAATTGGGGAAGGGTTTTTACTTGAAAATGGGTTAAGGCGGAGAACAAGGAACCGTCAACCTCCAGGAAAGGGCATTCTGACATTCTCATGTCAAGTTTTGGTTAGAATTATAAATATTTATAATAAATGATTAAAATTCAATTCATGGTCCAAATTTTGGCTATTTTCCTAAAATTCCCTTAATTCATCCATATATCCAATTACTCTGCTTAGTTACAAGCTTACACTGCAAGACTCAGGCACGGTTTCGAACTTGAATGAACTAAAAATCTCCACATATTTAAAATATATTCAAATTTATAAGTGAAAACCTATTATATAGGTAAGGGTTGCTAAACTCTAGAATGTCAACATAATCAACATTAAGACAAAAATACAATATGCTAAAGATTTCATTAATTTTGACAAGATTTTAACGTAAACCCACAGAGATATAACTCAAATCCAAACCAGACTGCACATTTCTAGTCTTGTATTAACATTAACCTGTGACATCCCAAGGCACGGCGGCCCTCTAAACTGCATGGATAGGACTGCCACCTGAACCGATGCTTGAACTGCCGGAACCCGGATTTGCATGGAAAGCAGACTGCCTAGACGACCCTTCAACCATTTTAAGCGTAAGCGAGGACGGACCAGAATGACCTAGAGGCTCCCCTAAACTCAATTTTGACATGCCTACTAGCTCATCAACATTTATCGGGCTTTTTGAATGTATTGCCGTTGGCTTCAGAACCTCATGTTTATCCATCATAGTGGGCTCAGTAGTGTATCCAGGCCACAAGGGATAAGGAATTGGGAAAGGGGAGAAATACGCAGGATATACCATTGGGTAATATGACTCTGAGCTATCGGGATTTGGAGCGGCCTGTTCTCCATCTGAGTTGGTGGAGTCCATTGATTCGCATTCTTTATCCAAAGGCGGAGGAGCAGGCAATGGATTGTTGCCTTGAGTTTCAGCTTCTGGATAGTTACCATGTAAGAAGTCCAGTGGTTCCATTTGGGTTTCAACTGACTGCAGAAAATTTATCAAGATAGCATACGTAAATATTGTATCAACAAAAAAGAGAGAGAATTATGCCATGCGAAAATTAATTAAACTATGGACCTTGTTTAAACCAGACAAATACTGCACTCAACTATCAAGAGACTCAAGAGAAAAGTATAGGTTGTTTCTACACATGCAATGGACATGACCTTTTAACAAATCAAAATAAACAGTCAACACAAATTGGTGTGCACACCATACAGTGTTAACCACAGGACGGAAGAAGCTCAAAGCAGTAAATGATTCAAATTGCGCGCTCGAGTATGAAACACATGTACATACTGGTTATGCAAGACGGAAAAGATACTTACATCATCTGCTACAATATCAAAGAGGCTGGAACGTCTTTTCCTCCTTGACACATTAGTCTGCCTAATAAAATATTTCTGAGCATGGCTAGCCACTTGAGTAGGTGTTCTTGATATGACATAATTGCGAGCGATTCCACGCCAATCACCTTTACCAAGCTTCTGCAGTCCGAGTAAAAACATCCTATGTTCCTCTTCAGTCCATGGAGTGCCTACAAGGAGAAAAAGGAAAAACAAAATCAGTCAAGACAAAAAGGAAAACATAGTTCAACTTCTTAAATATGATCCTTTGGTTCTCTTGTAAACATATAACTTTGAGAACTACTATCAACAATTCTTGTGTTATAAACAGATCATCTTCATACAAAAAAGAACAGAAGAAGGGTAAATAAATAACGGTATGAACAATCAAATGGTGGTTTAGAGCACATGGCCGAACATCCCGGAAAGGATATTGCAGTAAACCTGAAAGTTAACAATGCCTATATTGCATATCAAGTGACCTCTCATACTGAATGAGGGTGACCTATGAGATGATTTAACCAGGCATTCTACTAAATGAAATCCAAAATATCCGCGTAAGGAAATTCAATGTATCTGTAGCCCTTAAGCTTAATGACTATAAATATGGTAATGGTAGCACCCTCGCAGTTGGGAGAACTTCTTAAAAGCCTTTGGTTTCTGTCGCTGTTCGTGCTGCAAACTTGCATATAACTTAACTAACTACCATAAGTAGCTTCGCCTACCAGAACTGGAATAGCTTCGCCGGCCTTTCGCCGCCTTTAGAGAACCAAAATTCAGAGAGCTACTTATGCAAACACCCAACAATATTATTAGCAAAAAGAATAATCCATTTTTGCTAATTTAAACAGTAATAATAAAACAGTAAACTCCAAAACTACAATTACAGTGATACCAAAAATAACATTAATCGAACATAATTATACAGAATCGTAATCAAATACTTCCCCGAAAAGCATAACCTTTTTATGTTTAAACTAATTCAATTCCACCGCTAAACCCCATATAATTAACCAAAACACATATCAAATAAGAAATCCAAGCATAAAAGCACAAACCCAAATTATTCAAAATCTAAAATTAAGCCAAAAAAAGTGATATATTCAAAGATTACGGATTAAAAAATGAAAATAAAAAGTAAAAAAACACAACCTTTTTTGCGTTCGCGGCTCGAAGACGATCCGGGCACGCAGTCCTCAGAGGCGTAGCCGTCGGCAGCAGCATGGTCGTTGGTGGTGTCGCCAGGAGAATCCGGATTGTTAGGGAGGAGACCCGAACCCGACCCCGCATAGTGGGTCAGATTGCCCATACTAGCGCTCTTCCTGATGGAGCCGTCGGTCAAGCGAACGCCGAAGAGCTTGACCCCTCGATTCGGACACGTCCGGGAGTTGTGGCCATTGTGGCTGCAATGCGAGCACCTCCGAGTCATCGGTAATGCGGAAAATGGAATCGGATCGGGCGAGTTGGGTTGGTCAGATCGGAGGATCCGGATCACGTGACCCGAAAACAGAGAAGTGGGTGGGTTGTGGGTCTGCGCGAGGATTTAGAGTTTGGTTTCGTGTCTGAATTTATTTGCTTCTTCTCTTTCGCAGAGCAGAGGACAGAGATACAGACAGAGAGAGAGAGAGACAGGGAGGAGAGAGAGAGAGAGAGACAAAGAACAAGTATACTGATGAGTCAAAAACACTATCCATGTGTATCGTGGGGTGGATAAATATGAGAATATATGTGCGACAAATTTTACTATGGGTCAGTGGGATTTTTTTTTTTTTTTTTTTTTTTTTTTTTTGTATTCTTGTTCATTTATAGGTGGGGATTTTAAATTTGATTTTCATTAAAGATAAATTTAAACCATATTATTACTAGTTCATTATGAGACAAAGTCAAACATTCTTCCCTTAGTATAGATAATATCGTTTGTTTAAAAACAAAAGAAAAGAAAAGTTTTATGTTCTATTTTCGTCTAGAACGAATTTGAATCATATTATTGCTAACATTTGTGAGATTAAACCCTACCCTTTAGTGTAGATAATATAATTTGTAAAAAATAAATAATTCAATCTATATTTTTTTCCTAGGCTAGAAAGATAAGACATACTCCAACTCTTGGAATAAAACTCAAATTTTAGATTTTACACTTGCCCGAACTTACCTCAACCCTTGGGCAAATGTGAGTTAAAACTTAAAACTCATTTCTAGGATAAATTTAGCACAGGATTCCCCTCCCCTGAGTTAGTGGGGCTGCCCCACCATATATATGTATATTTTTTTTAGTTTTATGTTTATAAATTCATTAAATCCAACGATTAAGATCTAATCTGATCAAATTCAACAGTAAAAAAAAAAATATCTAACGGTCCAAATTTAAATCCAACAACTAAAATAATTAAAAAAAATTATTTTATATGTTTCATATTCTTTCGTAGTGTTCCACGAGTTTCATGGTATCTGTTCAGTGATTTTTCAATATTTCTCGAAATCTGAATATTTTTAGGTTAAAATGTTTATAAAATTAAATTAGAATAGTCTACATAATTTATTTTTAATTTTTAAAAAGTTACTTTAAGAAATAAAAATTATCCTAAATTCATCCTTTAATAATGTTGGACTAAAAATTTTGAAGGAAAAAATCTGTTTCTATGTTAAAAACTTAAATTTTTTGGATTAAAAATTTTAGATTTTAACCTAAGAGTTGAAAATAATGTAAAAGTTTAAAATAAAAAATAATAATTTATCAACACCTCCACGCCCACCCCACGGTCCCCACCCAACCAGACGGTGAGCCCCACTCTCCTCCTTTCCTGCCGACTAGAGGGTGGAGCTTTCAATCATCTTCGTCGGCAAAGCCGAAGCATTGTGTGCTTTTCACAAGGAATTCAACCCAAAAAAGCATTGTGTGGCTCAAAACAATATTGTACTCATGATTTTGTTTTTGTTCATTTTTCATGGATAATCTGATTCGTTTTAGGGTTCTTTATTATAAAAAGGACATAGGATGTAGATAATTGATATTTGTGGGAATCAAATAATCCAAAGCTTGCCATCCCCTTTTCTTCCCTCCCTTCGTATTTCCTGTTTGTATTTTTTGTTTTTGAGGATGAACTTCAACAAACTTTAAAGAAGAAAAAAAAGTTGTAAAGTTAGAAAATTAAGTTGAGTGAGGGTAGTTTAGGAACCAAAGTTGGGTGTAAGGATTTTTTTTTTTTTTTTTTTTTTCTTTTGAAAAGTGGGACAATCTGGTAGCTTCGTCACGACAGTTCACTCTTTCAGGGGTCGAGAAAACTCACATAGTCATTTCGGCCTTCCCTTGGCCACCATGGTATGATTCATCAGCGCTAAAAATCGAACTCAATACGTGCTGTCTGAAATACGAGTATGGAATTCACCCCCATGATGGTTAAGAGATGTTGATAGATAAAAAATAAAAATATGAGTCTAAAGAGTAAGTTGATAGTAGACATAAAAGTTATGGGTTCAAATAAAATTTTCATATTTTCATTTGGTTTGTCGCATGATAGTTTTGGAAGAAAACATTTGCTTGTTAATTAGTTGCCGTTTTGCAATTTTCGGAAAATTAACAGTCCAATCTTGCATATAGAGATCTAATGGATCTTTGTAGCAATTAAATCTTATATAAAACGAGTACCACTGAGTAAAGATGGCTCAAAGCAATTAGTGTGTGTGAGGATGTGAACATAAAAGAGTCTTACATTGGTAAAATAAAAGCCTTATAAGGGTTTATAAAGGGTTGGGCTATTTCCCATTTTGCCAATTGATTTTATGCAATGGTAGAGCGAGAAATCTATGTTAGGAAGGGCACACTTTAAACTAAAATGGATGTAATATATATAGAAACTGTCATGTTCTTTAGGTCACCTTGGTATCAAATTAAAAGGTGAGTGACCATGCATTTTTTCTTGGGGAGGGGGTAAGTTTAGCCTCACAACTGTTGTGGTTCAAATTTGCTTTTAGCGAGAATCGAACATAAGACCTCTCACTTACAAGTGAAGAGGAATACCACTAAACCTTAGTACTAAGTGGAAACTATATCAAGAGTTGAAAATAAAACATTAAAAGCACATCCATTTATTCTTCACTCTTGACATCAAATTCAAAAGTGAGTGATTATACTTTTCTTTTTTCATGGTGACCATTGACCAAGAGTACATTTTCGTGAAAACATTAGGCATAAGAGAATTTGAAGGGGTTTCTTTGTGCTAATTTGGACACATGAAATCCTTTTCTCTTCTTGATTTCATAGATGATATAATAGAGGGAAATGAGAAACTAACCAAAATAATAGTCTGTAAACAAAGATAAAATAAAATAAAAAATTTGTCTATAGGCAAGAAACGGAGAATATGATTAACGAATGTGATTAGAGAACTATAGTTTGGAATCTTAGATGTAAAAAATTTGAAGGCTTTGTATTTGTTGGATTGAAGTTAATTTGACTAACCAATACGATTACAATTTCAAATCTATAGTGGTATTATAAATATGATTAATGGTACCAGACCCAAAAACAAATTCAGGATGGGCATGAGCCTACCTTAGCTTTAGGATGACTCTACCACTAATTTTACGGTAAAATCTCAACTTTTTTTCAGTTAGTAATACCATTGAGTTGGATCTCTAATTTAATAGATGAATTGTTTATAATATTGCTTTGGTTTTTTTTTTTTTTCAACAATATCACAACTTGACTCAAATCAAGTACAAAGTTAATGAGTTGAGATTAGTCATTACATTATCCAAACTCACATACCAACATAAATAAGAAACAATTAGAGTTAATATCACCATGAAAAATTTGTCATGGTTAACTTCGACGTGTTAATACAAGATTTTACAACAAGTTGTGTACTCCCGCATCTACACAAGGCTTTGAAATGTCGAAGTTTACAGCTCGTTGCACATGTATGCTTTACGTAGACAAATTAACTACGAAACTATTTAGGAAAGAAGAATTTCATCGACAATCCAGCATTACATAATTCAATCTTGTTTTTTCTTATCTAAACCTTTTTGTCATTGTTGGCAATTTCGGTGCCCCACCAAGCTTGAGATATGTTTATTCGACTAGTTTGACGCATCAACATGAAAGGTTCCAAAGTTGTCTCCCTATCTGTTGGATCAACTAGCTTACTTTGGTTGATTTGATTCTTGCCTTTTTAAGAACAGGATTATAGATTTTAACGTAGAATTTGCATTTATTTTATTTTATTTGTGTTAATAAACACGCAAAAAGTCAAGAAATGAAATAAATTCTCCTGTTTTAGTAAACTCAAGAAAGCTAATGATTACCATAATTTCAATCGACTGCAACACATCCACCTTTCCTACTTCTACTTGGCTTATAAAGTTTAACATTGATTTATCTATTAACTTTTATCTTAGCGCTCCTACCAATTTAATAATCAGAGCACCACAAGTTCCTAATTGAGTTTTGGAATCGAAAATTACTTACATGACCCACATACACCGTTACGTGACTTTTTGTATAAAGTAAAATAAAAAGTTGGACAAAAACTTATACATATTTATACAAGACTCACCGTTGCAATATATGTTGATTTATGTCTTAATTGTAAATGATATTACATATCTTTGGGATTTAACTTTCCTTATCTTTTGTAATTAATTCCAGTGTAGAATAAGGTGTATGTCTCTATATATTGTAAACCTAAGAGGATGAATAATATAACGAATTATTTTAATGTATTTCTTCTGTAGACTACAATTTTAATTCCCGCGACTAATATGTAAGGTTAGAAACTACAAATCCTTTTTGCCTCAAGCTCTCAGAAATCAAATTATTTCAACAAGGAATTCAAAAATAACCCCACTCCTGCACAATTCGTAGGAGCTTAAAAACTACAACTTCATCTGATCGGACGGAGATCCCAGCCGGATCTCACCCCACCAAATCCTAAGGATCCAGAGATCCGGACCCTTAAAATTTGATCCAACAACTACACACACAGGAGGCTCTTCTAAACATGATAATAATTGTAACCGTTGGATCAAATTTCAAGGTTCTGGATCTCCAGATCCTTAGGACTTGGCGGGGGAGATCCGGCTGGGATCTCTGTCCCATCTGATCAACTTGATGGAAACAAATTCAGGAAGAAAGAAGAAATGGCCCGTCGAATTAGACGATCCGATTAGATGCATCTTAGCTGCACGGCACAACTATAAAACAGTTTTGTGTACATTATAATTACTTGCCTTTCAAAGGGTTCAACTTCAACCGGCATGTACAACAAAGCCACTTTTGTTCTGTATAGCCCTCGAAGGTTACCTCGTCTGCAAATCATACTGAGGAAGGACCATTGCTGGACAAAAGTTCCATTTTAAGTTAAAAGAAAAAGTGACAGGTGGATAATCTTCATCGCTTGGAAAACCGCCTTCTTTGTAAACGCCTCGCGGTAGAAGCATGATGTGTGATCCCAATGGCTTTCTCTGGACTCTGCTCCTGTTCCTCATCACTAGTTTCATCAGACCTCCATCTCGATCCATTGTTCAAGTTTTCATCCTCAATTACATGACCCTTTTCTCCATAGCTGAAGATTAGAAAAGTAATTTGTATTAAATGGAGATTAACTAAACCAAAATTATTAGTTCTACACTATCAATATAAACCTTCTCCAACAGTGGTTAAAACAAAGCAAGCAAACCAACTTTAGTTGGGCAAGAGGTGCAAAAATTGTTGAATTCTTACCTCAAAGAAACGTCCATTGGGTCATCCTTGGAAACCATATTCCAAGTTCGGTCATCCCTAGCTGGTTGGAACCCCTTACTGTTCACACTCCGATGCAGGTTTGTTGCAGAATCTTTAAACAGGCCACGGTTGCTGCTGGGTGTAGTTACTGGATTAGAATCAGCGCTGTAAAATTTTGAAGGACTTGCATTTTGGAATGGATTGAACCGCTTGTTCCGTTCCGTTTCTGGTGACATTCTAGCATATTGATTGTCTTGGAGACGGCTATTTGAACGTACTTTTGATGAACTTCTGTTTCCGTCCTTAACTGCTGAGGGGGGAGTAGCCCAACGAATTCCAGGAGTTGATGCATCCTCAAAGTTGAAAGTCTTGTTTATGCTATCATCAGGCTTCCATTGCGTTTCAGAATTGCTAAGTAACTTCTCATGAAGAACTGAAGAACCATTGTTACCAAGTTCAGAGCGATAACTGTCAACCAACCCAACTCTTTTTTTGGGCGTTTCAGATATTGACGGTTTCCAGGAAGGATTCATACGATCCGACCATAAAGCAAGAGAAGAATCAATGGACGAAGGAATCAGCATACTAGTTGATTGTGATTCTTGCACTTCAGGAAGTGATGCTGGTGCCATTTCAACTTCACTAGAGGTGGTAACAGCTACCTCAGGAAACTTTCCAGACTTTACTTCCTGTTGTTGGACTTCTGGTAGCAACTCCATGCTTTTATCCTGTTCATCAAAAGCAAAGCATTACAAAAGAAAAACAAGGAGTACCATGCACCCACAAATAGACCTCCACCATGCTTCAATCAATGGAAACATGTTTTCCCCTAAGAAAGACAACTAGAATCAACGCAAATGCAGGAAGAAACGTTTAACCACAAAAAGACCAGTAGGTTCTCATATAGATTGCTAACATTGGCTCCTACTTTTGTTTAGTTCAATCATACATTGAATTACAAAATATTTCTAAATATCAAAATTAAGAATATAAGCGAAGCAATTCACAAAGTTGATGACCAAATACTCCACCAATTAGGGTATATTAAGGGACAAAAATGTCCTCATACAGTCTTAACACATAAACCACTTACTATTAATCCAGCTCTCCATCCGCTCATTGATCTCATTCTAGATAAAACTTCTTCACTGACAGAATTCTTTGAAATGAACTCCTCCTCCAGGTTTTTAAGTATTTGATCAACTTGGTAAGCTTCAAAGTACCGGTACCGCTGAAATGTTAGGGGGGAAATGGGCAATTTATGTCAGCATGTCTGACCACAAAGCTCGCTTTTTCAACAGAATAAGTACTGAAATATAGCTTGGATAAATAAGTAGATACACTAATCTACAAACTAATAATATAAAAAGGGTACTGATTTTCACACACACCCTGTATTTCTGGCTATCGGGTTGAATAAATCAAACAAAAACAATGACCATGATTAAACAGGGGTGTGTTAGAGAAGAAAAAGGTGTGCATTTATCATTTTCCTATAAGAAAACCAGAAAATAGTTTTGAAAACAGTTAGTGAGACTCCTGCTAAAATGCCACATAGCTAATAAAAATGCCCTGTGATCCCTTCATTTGCAGGCCATCTTCAACTCTCACACCAACACTAGCCACACAGTAAATAAGCAACTAATCTCAAGCTTCGGATGCATTATGAGCTATAGAAACTACCAATAAAATTCATGTTGATTTTCCTAAAGATGCAAGTGAACATAGCAATAGCAAGATGTTGATCACAACTACTCCAATTTGAACCGAAGCCAACAATAAACATAGACAAGAATTACCTGAATGTAGAATACGACAAGAAGACTTCCAATAGTTGAGGAAGGATCATCAATAGTATAATCTAACAGGCACTTGTGGAGATGTTTCTCTTCATCAGAATTCCAAGGCAACTCTATCACTCGGTCTACCATGTTCCTTCGTATACAGAGGAAACAAATTTCATTAACCAATATCTCCACCCAGTCCTCCCAACTCCTATATTTGCTTTTTGAATCATCTGTTGCATCCCCCAATTCTCCAAGCTTCAACTTCTTCTCCTTGACTTTGGTACACAGCATTCTTTGATGTATAAATGCTTCGGTAAAAAGTCCACACTCTACCCTCACCCGAACTGCAGTAACAGCCTCAGTAAGTGATATTGACTTTGAGGTACCATCACGCCCGGACCATCGTAAAACCAAAAGAGCTGTATCAGGATTTCCCCTTGCTAAAAGTACTTGTGCAATCTTAGGATGAGTTGCCGGACCAGAGATCTCTGGAAGAAGGTGACAAGCTTCCTGAGAAATTTATTATGAAGAATAATTATGTAAAATGATACTTTGAGACTAAATAATCTAATACCGATATTAAAAGAACAAATTTTGAACTGTCCAGTATAAATAAAAGATGCAATACTAGACACTTCATGCAAGTTTAAAAGCATAAACAATAACTATTTCAAAAGTTTCATGTATTCTTGGATCATAAACATCGTTCCATGAACCAATTCATCTTAATTATCTTAACGACAAAAATAAAAAGTGGTTTACTTGGAACATGAACGAGCAGTAGAACAACAGCTGTAGTAAAAAAATCCATTTTTTTTATTTTATTGTTAAACAAGTCAATTCATTTGACGCAAAAGCTTATTGAGATTCTTAAGTTGGAATCTCGCCTTCTAGAGTAGCAAGGACTGGAGAGAAACCCTTTTTTAAGAAATGCCACAACCTGACCATAGACATGTGAACCATGCCTAAAATATAAAAATAAACAGCATTAAAAACCTTGATACAATTGGTTAATCATGAAACTAACGTCACTAAATAAAAGAAAAATAGGCATTCAAAAGCATTAACCATCTGAAAAAAATAAAAAAAGAACTTGCCTGCAGTGCTTCATCTGTGTGATCATCCAGGAGATAAAAGACTAAGGATTCCAGTAATAATTGCCTGGGTATGCCAAAGGTAGCCCCAAAATCCTCTAGAAGGTGTCTCCATTGCTCATCAGGCGTTGTCCAGTGCCGATCAAATAGGTAATATAGAAACTGTTATAAATTAAGGAAATACAGATATCCCTAGAGGTAGGGGAGGTAGGATTTATGCCCAATTCAGGATATGCAGAATTAAGAAATATCGAAAGTTTAAATAAAAACAAAGGATACAATAGCTTGCTTCGCAACCACCAAATCTGAACTACCACACAGAAAAAGTATATCAACAGCTGCTCGAACATTTTCAAATGGATAGCATCCCGCAACCCCCTCTATCTTGGACCTGAGAATTGATGAAACTCCATCCTTCTGCAGAGATCCTAGTTTTAATCCCTCCACCAATTTCTCTGTATTTCCCAGCTCAATCTCCAGATTTACCAGGGCATCTTCAATAAATAGGGTACCTTCCTGTCCACTGGACTCTTCTGAGTTATTTACTGAATCAGGCCAAGAACGCTTAATTGCAGCAGATTTCCTTTCGCAAACAAGAGAATGCCATGATGTGAAATCTGTATAACGAGGCCTCACTTTCTCAAGGAACTCATGTCTTACACACCATATCATAACCTCCATATGCTGAAACCAAAAACCAAATTTCAAAGAACAATTACAAATTGTTTGCAGACACATACGGATTTCTATTGGAAACCCAGTCTCTTTGAAAATACATAATGATAACGGTTTAGAAGAAAAATGTAACATTTGACCAAACTGATAAGGTAGTGATCTTGCTGCAAGGAAGTTTTAGGCACAAGTAATAGATGCAACAAAGAAACGGTTAAAGATCCATGAAACAAAGTCCAACAGAATGTCACTTCTTGTGTTTCCATAGCTTCAGAATTAGTAGGTAAATAAATTATTAGTTCTTTGAGAGTTTAAGGATAGAGGAGTACAAACTATTAGTTCTTTAGAGAACTGAAGCATGTATAATATGATATCAGACACAATATTCACAAATAAAAATCAGGCAACAAGATCATGATAAACAAAAATGTAAACAAACATAGCTACAACCTGCTTTGTCTTTAATATGCTCTCTTGAAGCTGGTGTAAGTCATGAAGCTGAGCTGAAAGAGACCCTTCAAAAGATGAATCCAAAACTTCAATCACATTACATATGCCAGCCAACTGTGCAGAAAACTTAAGAAGTAAACTCAACATAGATTTCATCCGTTCCGCTTCAAGATTATCTTAGGATAGTAGATTAGGAAATACAAATTATTCAAATTATGCAAATTACAAATGAACAAAAAATAACTAGGGGATTGAGAAAGATAAAAGGATACAAATGCCTTGAAGTTCTGTGATGATGTTCTGGAATGTTCGCTTGCACCAATCCTTAACAACCACTTCATCCAACAAAAAGGCAATAACAGGATCGCTGGACACTGCACTTTCATCCAAACAAACATCTGTAACATCTGTTTATTCTATGTCAAAGAAAACATGAAATGATCAACACAAATATGAACAATTAACAGAAACTGCAATAAAGTTTCACGAAAGACAGAATGTCCTATGACGCACACGGATCCTAGTTATCTGTTTAGCAGTTGATTTTTCAGTTTTCTCAAATTACTCCTTAGAATAATATGAGTTTTTACCTCCTGATGAACAATAATTTTACCTTTTTTTTACGTACTCCCCTTTAATTGTAAGATATTAAAAGTTGTGGTGATTTTTTTAAAACTAAACTCTCTATCACGTGAACAAATAAAACAAAACAAAGAAGAAAAGGTAAAGAATCAAAAGATCATTAAAGGATACAGTGGCATATCAAAGAAACTAAGTTATTCTCCATGGCAACATCAAATAAAGAATACAGGCGTTGGACATCAGCAGATATTTGCTCCTCCCCATCTTCCTTCTCTTGAAGTCTCTTATCACCTCTTTTGGGTATAAGATGAGCTTCTAGACACTGATCATAAAGGCGCCGGCATAATTTTGCGCCACTCTTTGGTATTGGAATTCTACAAATCGGACACACATCACAGCGCTGGCTACACTCTGCACATAATGAAGCATGTCCACATGAGATGAGCACATCCTTTACTTGTCGTCCACAACTCCTCAAGTCTCGTGTTGCCCGACAGCACTCAACTTTAGATTCATTGCATAAGTCAATCAGATCAATAGATGCCAACTGTTCCAATGCTTCCTGAAATTAAAATTAAAGCAACATACAAATGACTTCTGATCTTATTTAACCACAAAGTACTACATATAACTCCAAACGTTACAGATCGTTCAATAAGGTGAATATTACGAACAAACAAACCTAGCGAATCAAAATAATTGTCAAAAAATAATGAAAAGGTAGTGCTTTAAATTTAACACTTTTACTTCACCTCCCAATTTTGTGCTACGTTGCAATCCTAAAACCGGACATTTCCCATCAATCGGTTATCGCCTCAATCCACTCCCCACATACACTCCCTTTTAACACTTCTAAAACCCTATTCATACGATGCAGCTAAATACATGAGGGTTACCTTCTCAACAACTTTTCCATTGCACTCAGTAAAAAAAAAACATAAATCAAAATTACCAATATTTTCCTACCCAAACTCCCTGTATAATTCACCGATGAAATTCTTCAAAACCCACCAAAACGTACCGGAATAGCCCTATACAAATACCTGTACGGATTTTGAACAAAACGCAGATAACAGGAACCAAACCGTGGCTATAAAAAAACCTAGGGTTTTAGGCAGTAGCTATGTTAAAGGAAAATGAAAATAAATAGAGAACGAACCTGAACAGCTCGACTATTGTAGTTGGGTTGCGGAGCATGACAACCGGATCTTGTGGCCGGGCCGCCATTAACGGAGCTCGAAGGTCCTGTTGGTCCGTTTGATCTCCTATCCATTTCTCCGAGAGTGCGATAGTTGAATCCGTACGAAACGATGGAGAGAATGAATTGGTGAAGTGAGGTTGAAGCGGGTGGGTTTTAGGGTTTAGTAGCCATTGGAGTTCCCAACCTTCGGACAGAGAAAATAAAGAGAGGGAGCGGTTTTGGGAAAAGGTTCAAAATTGGGATTTTGTGAGTGAAGGCTGTGAAAAATTGACATAAAGCAGGCCCACCTATCCTACCCCAACCCAATACAATAAGTTGGACTCAACCTCAAGCCTCAGTTACGAAATTCAAGTGCATAAAGAACATACATGTTTCAGTCAATGTGACCAAGTGCATAAAGAACATACATGTTTTAGTCAATGTGACTACGCTTAAATCTTTGTATAATTTTCTTTTCAAAACCAAAGTTGTATGTGTTAGAGGTCTTTATCTCAAATGGTCAAAAACATTTACCCTTATATGTGTGTTTGGGCCCAAAATAATATTGTTGGGCCGAGTGTAGGGTTGTGCTCGGCCCAAAGTTGTGTCAAATACTATGGGCTGCCTGATTGATTTCGGGCCGTTTAGCAGGGATGGTCGAGTCTTATCACAAGAAGGAATAGTCCAGATAAGCAAGAAGGGCCGAGGAAATCCTGGTACAACTAGGATTCTCGAGCCAACGATGAATAAAGCCTCGAAGAGGGGTGAGTTCAAAGTCCTGATGGGAGTAAGGTTGTTCGAAGCAAAGTTAGAACGGGGCAAGGACTCCCAATTCAGATAGGGGTTTAATTCGGTTTCAAGGAGTTGGTGCTATAAATACAAGAAATCATGCAACAAGGAAGGACCTTCAATTCAACATACAATTGCCCTGTGCAAAACCTCTCAAATACCTTGAGATTTTTCCTTTTCTTTTTCCGCCAACATACCTTTAGTTTGGATAAACAGCATTGTGGAGGCAACCGGCGAACACCTTTAGTTTGGATAAATAGCACTGTTGCCGTAGAATCAGCCGACTGATGAGCATATTTAGTTTGGATAAACAGCACTGCGTTGAGGCCGACTGGTTATCTATCCAAGTCTCGGCCGAGAAGGGTTTTCGAATCCTTATTGGCAGGGGTCATCTTATCAGCCGTCTCGGCGAAGTAAGGTGTTACGAGTTACGAAATTCGGCGTATCGGACACTGAGTGATTTTATGATTGGATATTCACAAGTGAGTTTTAGAGTTCGGCATTTTGACCGCCGAACCACGTTCACCATCAAGACATACATCACCTTTGAATATTTGTGTCCATATAGTCTGGTGTTGATTCGACGTGCTTATACTCTTACGAATATAATCACGGTGACCGAATCAGGCACCGACGACTTGTGAACTTCGCAGAACTAGCAGCCTCGTCTTCAGGCTCTAGAACCCAAAAACCGAGAGTGTTCCTTCCTCGGTCGCAGTAGCAAGATAAAGAAGTCAGTAACGTGCTCAACGCAACATCAACAAATTTTACTCCTCGGCCGAGCTCGGCCGACGAGTTGGCACGCCCCGCATTCAACCGAATGACTTAGTTAGCTTATTAGTTATTCGGCCTGCGCGCCTCGCAGGCTTTGTAATTTTTAGGGTCAACATTTTGGCACGCCTAGTGGGACCATTGTGCTAGACCTTCGGAGTTCATGACCATTGAGACACGGTCTGTAAAAAAGAAAACAATCATGGGAAAGTCAACGACTGACTTACCAGCGCAAGGCCTTGGGCAGGATTTGCATTCAGTAAAAAATTCGATCATTGTTGCGCCGCCCAAGGCTACAAGTGCAACGCGCCGAGAGAATGAAATATGTCTCGGCGGACAACCTCACAACCCAGAAGTCCTTAACCAAACAGCAGGCATTTTCGTTGAAGGAATAGTGGAAGATTGCGATGAAAATGATGGGGAGGGTTCTGATCCACCAACTAGGTCGTTTCTTCGGAGACGACTCGATGAACAATATCGACAGGTCGAGCAGTCGATTGGTCAAAAGATGAATGATTTACTAGACGCAATACGGAGCAACAGCGATACACAGACCAGAATGCTTGACCTATTGGTTAGTAAAGCCTTTGAAGATGGCCAGGTCAGCCAACCTCGGCAGCCTTCTTTTACAAATGTTCCAGTACAAGCTGAGAAAGGGTTCGCTCGGCTACAACCAATCGACTTAGAGAAAAAAGGTGGACCAGGCAATAGATCTGACGGACCAAGCCAGGGAGAAGAAGCAGCATCCGTCAACGTGACCGTGGTCCAAAGAATGATCGACTTAGCCCTTAAAAAGGGACCGAAGTTTCCAAAATTCATTCATCCATACCCGACTTATGTAGAAAAGTTCGAATACCCGCGAGGCTTCAAGATCCCCGATTTCAGTCTGTTCGCTAAAGAATCGTCCTTATCCTTGTTAGAACATGTGGCTCGGTTCACGGCGCAGTGTGGAGACGTCAATAATGCCTTCCATAAACTACGGTTGTTCAACTTTTCACTGACAGGTTCAGCTTTCGCTTGGTACATTAATCTCCCACCAAACTCCGTCCAGAGTTGGGAGGAATTGGTCAAGAAATTCCATGAACAATTCTATCGACTAGGGATGGAAATGTCCGTCTCATCGTTGGCTAGGATGGCTCAAGCGTTCGATGAATCTCCAATGGAATACTTAACAAGGTTTAAGTCGGCCAGGAATTGGTGCCGAGTACCTCTCCCTGAAGTTGAATTCGTCAGAATTGCCCTAAATGGTTTGGACGTGGAATATAAAAAGAAGTTCTTGGGGGCAAATATTTGAGATATGTACGAACTTGCTCAACACGTTGAACAGTATGATTATTTACTCCGCGAAGAGAAGATTTCGATGTCACCATCCCGAGGAACATTATATAAGAATCCTACGGTTAGCTATGCGTTAGCCGAAAGCGAGGACACCCAGTATGCCAGTGTGGATGCGGTCAAGATAATGATAGATAAACCTTACGTCTGCAAGGCATTAGCTCAAGTTAATCCCAAAGACGCCAAGACCCGCTCGGCCGTCGAAGAGATGAGTAAAACATCGAAAGTTTACACTTTCGATATCACCAAGGCTGACATAATTTTCGACCAATTATTGGTGGCAAAAATCATCAAACTTCACCCAAGACACAACATCCCCAACGCCGAAGAATTGAAGGGCAAAATATATTACAAGTATCATAATTCCAACAAGCATGCCACCAATAATTGTGTTGTATTCCGAGACACGATTCAGAATTGGATCGAGAAGGGAAAACTAAAATTCCCGGAGAAACAGATGGCGGTCGACGTCAATCCCTTCCCCTCAACAACAATTGGTATAGTGGATGCTCATCTCCCTAAAACAAAGGAAAAGGGAAGGCCAAATACGTCCCAGTGCAGCATATCCGTAAACAAAATGGTCAAACAAGACTAAAGATCGATTTATTTTCAAATGCGCCACCTACGGAGCCCTTGGGGCCGGCCATCGATGAACCTATGTCAGGTTCGAGTTCCGAAGAAGCTCCTGAATCAATAGTTTTATGCAGCCATTGTAAAACACCAGTTGAACCTAAAAAGAGGACATCTTCAGCACCAACTTTAGGCCCAGCATCCACGACCTATACAAAATTGCCATAGGAACTCAGTAATGGTCCCCGACGCTAAGTGTTTGAGAAACTCGGCCCACATGTACAAACAAAAAATGAGACCCCAGTCATGCAGCGTCTTGACTTTGATGCACCATTATATAATGAAGATTATTACTCGCGCAATGCTAGCAGTTCGGGCTCGTTAGTTGATCGAAAAACTTTCAAATCGCCCAGGCCCCGAGACCAACGTTGGTACAGTTACAACTCTCCCACCGGCCTATATACGGCGTTGTCCAAATCTCATAAACGTCGTTGCCAGCGGATAGATTGCATGGCTCAACGACAAGAAGCGTAGGCCAATGTTGCTACTCGGTGACGACCAAAAGAGGCCGTAGGAGGCGTTGACGATCGGTCGACCCCGACTATCATGACCGAATTACTCGGAAGAAAAAAGGCAGCTGCTCATGACTTTGAGACCACCGTTGAAGAGTTCGAGAAACGCATCAAGCTTCTTCTTCGGCCTGGGGAGACGAAAGCTCATCTTTAACATTTTAGACAAGAAGCCGAAAGGAAACTTTCTCCGCTACCACCGCTAGGACCGGTAATCAAGATACGGCGCAATCTACACCCTCTATTCCTCAGTGAATCCTTGGAGTACATGCAGGAATTTCATAAGAAGTATTCCGCCAATGACTTGTACGGACTACCCAAGGCGTGTCAGGAAACCCTCGACCTAGCACTGACGTGCCCTGATGTTGAGCAAATTATCCAGAAAACCTCCGACCCTGCAATAAAAGCTAGATTCCAGCATATACGGGAGGCCCGGGTCCTCAGTTTAGAGGTCGATCTATACACGGATATCGACACCGCCGAATTACCTTTTTCACTCAAAGACCTTCGGCATTTGCGATATCATTTTGAAGTTTTCTCGGCTGTATCTTTCTTCGGCTTTACGGTCTATGAAGAAAAATGGGTGGCGCATTTAGATGCGTATCTGGACACAAGGAACGCCCGCATCGCCTACGAAGAACGAGCCTGTAAAGTACAAGAACGAAATAAGTCTTCGACAGTAAACATGATCGAGGAAGATAGCCAGAATAAGATAGACTCGGTCAATACGCTTCAGGAGCCAGTTCATGCCAAGGCACTAAAAAATCCGATTGAAGATGCTCAAACGACTGATACTATGATTACTTCTGTGGGAGA
The DNA here is from genome assembly GCF_019419815.1 of Pyrus x bretschneideri. Taxonomy (NCBI): domain Eukaryota; kingdom Viridiplantae; phylum Streptophyta; class Magnoliopsida; order Rosales; family Rosaceae; genus Pyrus; species Pyrus x bretschneideri. The sequence continues at coordinate 2,869,002 of NW_025999657.1, forward strand.
CGACAACCACGACCCGATGGGTCCCTCAGTCCTCGAACACATGGAGATCAGTATGGTCCACGTCCTACCAGCGGAGTTCCAACCAAGCACCTATCAGTCAAATTTCTTGGATGGGGACGTTGTTGCTGAAGAAGCAACACAAGTAGATTTCGTCGTAAACGACGATGATGAGGAAGTCCGACAAGGCGACAACCTTAAGGCAGCTTTGGCCGAACTATTCCTCCGTTCTCCCTCAGTTAATCTCCAACATCTAAAGCCGTTATACGTCATGGCTCATATCGAAGGATTTCCCATTTCTAAGGTGTTTGTCGACTACAGAGCCACAATCAACATTATGTCGATGACCGTCATGAAGGCATTACACCATTCTGATGACGAGCTTATCCCATCAGGAATAACAATGACCAACTTCATCGGCGACAAGTCTCAGACCAAAGGAGTGCTCCCGTTGGAAGTCAGCGTTGCCAATCGTCACCACATGAGGGCATTCTTTATAATTGACTCCAAGACCGACTATAATGCATTGCTCGGCCGCGATTGGATCCATCAAACCAATTGCATTCCTTCATCACTATACCAAGTTCTCATATTTTGGGACGGCAAATCGATCGTAGTGCACCTATATGACAATCAACCATTTGAAACCAACATAATTCAGGCTCGTTATTACGACGCTTACGTCGGCTATATCACCCTCCAGGGTTTTAACGAGTATGGACGGCCGACAAGAATTTTGATACAGAAAGCTATCGAGGTAGGCGCCGAGGCCGTCCAACAGAACTCGGCGAGACTCGGCTTGGCAGATTTAATTACTGATGCCGATGATTGATGCCACCAAACAAGAAAGCCGTCAGGCCGCGGTTTCATCGACAATGGAACGTCTGCTGGCCCATTGGTACACCATTGGCAAGCAGCCACATTCCGGCATAAACTTAATCGAAATTTTGGCCGAAGCAGATGACAGCCCCGTTTTATCTTTTGACAAAGTTCAGGCCGCACCGGCCGAACTCGAAGACAATTGGCCCCAGGTTAAGGACCCATTGGAAGAAATCAATGTTGGCACAGCCGATGATCCTCGACCATTGTTTATCAGCGCGTCACTACCACCTCCTATAAAGGTCGAGCTTTGTAAATTGCTTCATGAGTTTAAAGATTGTTTCACGTGGAATGATCATGAGATGCCAAGCCTTGACCGAAACCTTGTCGAACATGAGCTACGCATCAAGGACGGGTGTAAGCCTTTTCGACAACCCCCACGCCGGTTCTCGACCGAAGTACAACTTAGCATCAAGGACGAATTAGTTCGGTTTCTAAAAGTCGGGTTCATTAGGACCGCTCAGTACGTCGAATGGTTGGCCAATATCGTCCCGGTGTTGAAGAAAAGTGGAGCCCTCCGCATTTGCATCGATTTCCGTAATCTAAATCTGGCCACTCCCAAGGATGAATACACGATTCCAATCTCAGATTTGCTAATTGATGCTGCAACCAATCATGAACTATTATCCTTCATGGATGGCCATGCCGGTTACAACCAGATCTTTATCGCTGAAGCCGACGTCCACAAGACCGCCTTCCGCAGCCCAGGGGCACTTAGCACCTACGAATGGGTAGCCATGCCATTCGGCCTCAAGAACGCTGGCACCACATACCAATAAGCCATGAATACGATATTCCATGACTTAATCGGTACAATCGTAGAAGTTTATATCAATGATGTGGTGGTAAAATCAAAACGCCGCCAAACGCACCTAGATGATCTGCGGCAAGCGTTCCTTCGCATGCGCAAGAATAATCTAAAAATGAACCCGGCCAAGTGCGCCTTTGGTGTATCAGTCGGGAATTTCTTGGGGTTTTTGGTGCATCATCTTGGCATTGAAGTCGATGAAAATAAAGCTCGCGCAATCATTAGCGCTCCACCCCCGACAACAAAGAAGCAACTCCAGTCATTGCTCGAGAAGATAAATTTTCTCCACCGCTTCATCACCAATTCGGTTGGCAAAATGAAGGCATTCTCTACACTCCTCAAACTTAAGGATTCCGACAAGTTTGAATGGCACGAAGAACATCAAACGACATTTACGCAAATCAAGGTGTCCCTTTCCACACCATCCGTACTAGTTTCACCTTGTCGCGGCAAACCTTTTAAACTGTACATTTCGACAGCCGCTGAATCCATTGGTTGTCTCCTCGCGCAAGATAACAATGTGGGGCGTGAACAAGCTATCTTTTATCCCAGCCGTAATTTGAATCCGCCAGAGCTCAATTATTCACCCGTCGAAAAACTTTGCTTAGCTTTGTTTTTCGCCGCATCAAAACTTCGGCACTACATGCTCCCATCTGTTATGTTGGTCATTGCCCAAACAAATGTGATTCGTTACATGCTCACTCGGCCTATCGTCAAAGGCCGAATTGGAAAATGGACACTCGCGTTATCCGAGTTCAGTCTACAGTACGTACCCCAAAAGGCCGTCAAAGGCCAAGCTCTCATCGATTTTTTGGCCCAACACCCTTCTCCTTATGGTTTTGGGGGTAGTGACGTCGAAATCGGCTTAGTCACAACACGCGATAACCATTGGACTATGCATTTCGATGGTTCCAGTACTTCGACCTCGGCTGGTGTTGGTATTGCCATTCAGTTACCCGACCACTGTCGCTGGTATTTTTCTCTCAAGTTGGATTTCAGCTATACAAATAATCAGGCCGAGTTTGAAGCTCTTATCATCGGCCTCCACGTTTTACACGATTTACGAGCATCCCGCGTTCTCGTCCTCGATGATTCTGAACTCGTGATTAACCAACTCAACGGAGTGTTCCGTTGCATAAGTTGTACTTTGGCGCCCTATCACATGGTTGTCACCTATTTGGCCGAGTCGTTTGAACGGATCACATTTGAGCATATTGCGCGTATTCAGAACACGGACGCTAACGAACTCGCCCAAATCGCCTACGGAGCACAACTCACCGGGGGTAAGCTAAGCCAGGTAACACCCATAGTTCTGCGATCGTACCCAACCTTGGTCAATCAGCAAACTCTCCAGCGCAATCACGTAATACGCATAAGGGTGATGTCGCTACCATCGTTATTGGAACGGGGAGACCCCGTAGAAGTATGTGTCGTCGAGGTACAACCAGACGATTGGAGAAAGACGATTTTACGATACCTCAATAACCCCGATGGGAAACACGACCGGAGAACGAAGGTCCTCACCACGAATTACGTGTCATACCAAAATGAATTATACCGAAAGGGTGAGGATGGGTTACTACTATTGTGCCTCGGTCCATAGGAGGCTGCCCAAGCGATGGCCGAGGTACATGAAGGAATTTGTGGAGCTCACTAATCAGGACGCAAAATTTGTTGGTTGCTTCGACGACACGGTTACTTCTGGCCAAGTATATTAAAGAATTGCATCGAATATGCACGGGAATACATACCATGCCAGATTCATGGACCAGTGCAGAAAGCCCCAGGCGAATTACTCCACTCAATTACTAAACCCTGGCTGTTCAGGGGATGGGCAATGAACATAATCGGCAAAATCACACCATCGTCGGGAGCGGCAAAACACGCGTGGATAATAGTAGCAACCGATTACTTCACTAAGTGGGTCAAGGCAAAGTCATATGCTGAATTAACAGCCAAATAAGTCTGCAGTTTCGTAGAGGAAAATATTATGACTAGATTCAATGTGCCAGAAACGATCATAACTAACAATGACACAATCTTCACGGCCGATAGGTTTAAGGAATACACGACAAGTTTGAATATCCGACTTGAGCAGTCTACGCCATATTACCCACATGCAAATGGGCAGGCCGAAGCAAGCAATAAAGTATTAATCGGCATTCTCGAGAAAACGGTAAGAGAGAGGCTTGGGATGTGGCATTTAAAGTTAAACGAGGCATTATGGGCATACCGAACTTCACCCCTATCGGCCACCAGAACAACCCCTTACGCGTTAACTTACGGACACGACGCTATGTTGCCAGTCGAGCTAAGTATAAACTCATTACGGTTGATCGAGCAGAGTAGTTTGTTTAGTGCCGAATATTGTCAAGCTATGCGACAAGAATTAAAAGACTTAGAAGAAAGTCGGATCGACGCGGGTAACCTATTAATAGCACAGAAAAAAATCGCTGAGTGAGCTTATAATCAACGTGTCAGACAAAAAACCTTCGACAACAGTGAGTTGGTTTGGCAAACGGTGTTGCCTGTCGGGATTAAAGACTCCAGGTTCGGCAAATGGTCACCGCATTGGGAAGGACCATTCATTGTTCACAAAGTTCTCGGCAAGGGGACATATCATCTTAGAGATCGGACCGGTTTAATTCACAAATTGCCGATTAATGGAAAATTTTTGAAAAAGTACTATCCGGTCACGTGGGAAATGCAAGAATAAATACCATTGTATTAAATTCGTAAAAAGAGGTGAACATATACATTTGAGAGGCTCCTAAAATAAAATAAAAATAAAAAATAAAAATATTTTTCTAAGGGGTCGAAGGGAGAAAAGCCTCGAGGGCAGCTTTCAACTCTAGTCACTTCACTTCGCTCAAAATTATCTCGCCCTGCCTCGTCTACTTATTAAGCTGCAGTTGCTGAATATGCCGCACGCCGGCAGTGAAAGCCGTAAGCTGAGCTCTATTCGCCTCGAAGTCCCTCTCAAGCTCTGAAGCAACAGCGGACCGTTGCTGTTAAAGCTTAGCAATCTGACGCTGAAGATCGGAGATCCAACGATCAAACTCGGTCAACTGCGCCTTCTTTGCTTTTATCGCCTCCACTTCGGCCCAGCCAGACTCATGCACAATCTTGGCCGCCTTCAAGTCGTCCTCGGCCCGTAAAGCTTGTTAAAAAATAGTGATGTGCTGCCGAGTCCGCTCTAGAAGGTCAATTAGATAAGCGATATTCTCCGTGCTTAGAAAACCACCGCTGGCAAGGTCGTTCAAGCACTCCCCAACGGAGTCAAAACCCTTGCATTGAATGACTTGAGAGGCAGAGAGGGACATGAGATCATGTAGCTTAACAAAAGCCTAGGCCTCGGGCACGACCTTCACTGGTTCGGCAGGGGCAACAGAGGAGCCGGCCACACCAGTCGTGCTCTGAAGAAGAGCATCGAGCTCTACTTCCCACAAAGGCTGCACATAGAGGAAAATGCGTAAGGAAAAAAGGAAAATAAGATGTGAAATGCATGGAGTGCATGACAAATGGAGTGTTTTTAGACCTACCGGGAGGAGACTTCGGCCATGCCCTTTGGTTCATTGCTCGAACCTAGGGAACTTAATGGCCGAGCCCAGTGCCTAAGACCGCTTCTCAATTCACGTGGCCAATGAAGGTTATCTACATTTGATGGCCACGATGGTGGCCAGGAAATATAGACAACGTCTGTCAGCGCATAAAATTGTCGGTGAAATGAACATTCGGGCACCTGACATTTAATATTTCTTTAAGAACAGGTGCGTCATGATAAAATCAACAAAAAGAAGTAAGACTTACAAAGGCCGAAGAAACTTCTTGTGGAGGAATGGGAAGGTCTTCATCCTGTGGATAGAGCGACGTTTCGACCGTCACCTCAGGTTCGACCAAAGGCCTTTTCCCATGATCCGTCGTAGGAGGATCCGGTTGGACGGTTGCCTCGACCACAAGAGGAGGATGAACGGGAAGAGAGTTGGCTGGTCGAGAGCGACACTCTAGCAGGATCTCGTCACTCTCGTTGCTCTCATCGGCCTGAGGAAACTTTTGTTAGACTGGAAAATTAAATAAACAAAGGATAGTAGTGGAATCATACCTCTTCCAGAATGACCATCGGTCGCTGGATAGAGGATGCCTCGACGGGTGCAGCCGTTTCCCTTAAGGCAAGCGCAATGGCCGGCTTCGAAGCTGCAGCTGGTACAACGGCCAGATCGGCCATAACCCGAGTCATGGCGACAGCTTGAGGAAGGGGGTCAGCCGAAGTCGGGGCAGCCGGGATGGAAGGAGAGACGGCAGGAGCAATCGCTCCCGTGGTGTCGCTAAGAATAACATGAATCTCCCAGTCCCCCTTTTTCGCCAACTTCTTGACACGTTTGGAAGGACGAGAAGTGTCATCCCCCGTCTCAGCGTCTTGATGGGGGCGCTTGATTGATGATGTTTGCCCAGTAACAACGGTCTTCCTCGTGGGGACCAATTTTTGCTTGGCCACCGCCGCGGCGCCCTTCCCAATACACAACCACCTGAGATAGCAAAGTAATCAGTAACAGGGGGCAAGTAATTGAAGTACAAAGGATGAAAGAATAATGTACCTTGGGTCGTTTCCTTGGATTGGGCCACATAAGCTTGTCTGGGCCGGTCACTGAAGATTTTGTTCACCACGTCTTCGGCCGGGACGTCGAAGAAGTCTCGGGTGTACTCATCTCACCAGTCCCCAAAGGTGTTGGTACCCAGAGATTCAAGAACAATTAGTCGAAGCCAAAAATTTTTACACTTGTCCCGAAACTCTTATTCTATCGTCTTACACTCCCTCTCGGAGAAACCAGAAAGGCATCTTCGACTTAAGAAAGAGCGAGAAGCGAGCAGGGGTACAGGGCAACCTTGGAGGTAGCTGAGCTACCGGGCGACGAAATGGGGATGATAGACCTCCTAGCTAGCTCAGCAGGCATCGCAACCAAGGGGAAAGTCGCGGGTCAATACGAATGACCCCCAATGTTGACGAAGATCAGCATCTTCGGTCTCGGCCCACGCTGCCGTCGAAAGCCTGATCGAGGCGGGGTATTCCTGACGCCGGCACACCAGGAACTCGTCGTCAGAAAGGACGTCTAGGCTGAATAAGTGTTTGAAGACTTCATTGCCCCGGTGAGGAGGCGTCGGTCGAGAGGCCAGTTGAAGACCAAGCGCTGCGGTACGCTGGAAAACGGGGACTTTCGGGCCGAAGTGTGGAGAAGTAAACCTGCAACCAGAGTTGGAATACCCAGAAGGGTCCGTTCTGGTGCGGGTCGATTTTGTTAATGGTCGTCTCGGCCAAACAATGGAAGAGATTGGCAAGGATAGCCGGACTGAGCGCCAAGGAGTGACCGCTAGCCAGGGCTTGAGCCACCGGCATATTCTCAACCAAACATTTGTTTGACCTGGTACAACAAATGAATTTTTTGTACCAGTAGAATAGGAAGGCTTCATGTTCTTCCTTCATAAGACTCTCATTGCCTCGGCCAGCGAAGTGGAGGATAAGAGTGTTGTAGTTGAAAAAGTTCTTGTGTAGCTTCTGAACCTCTTTTTTCGAAGGCTCCCGATCGCCTCGGCTGAGTGTCTCAACGGCCCGTTCGTCGAACAACGCTTTTAGGTCGAGATGCAAGGGGCATCCGGAAATGGCAGCATTAATTGGGAGACTAGACGAGGAGGTCCCAAGGATAGCTGAGATATCAAGGACGGTGGGGCCGAGAGGGCCGAAAGGAAGGATCATGGTGTTGGTAGCCGAGCACCATAAACTCAAGGCCGCCATGAGCAGTTCTTTATTCATGGTGATCTCCATGGTCAAGAGCATGATGACGTCATGAATGCCGAGAGCTTTCCATTCTTTGCCGAAGAATGCTCCCATTCTATCGACCCAGGTGGCCCAGGCTGCAGTGATCGAGGGCCAAGCTTCTTGGGGCCGTGCCAAACACTATTTCGACTAATCAAACCCCTGCAGCAAGGGTGTTAAGCACTGTTCCTTGAGGAGATTGGTGATGCACGACGACACTGCGTCTTTGAATAATGGACCCAGAATTTGGTGAGTGGTAGCTAGGTCATTTTCGAAGCGTAGCGTTTTGATGGCGCTCCGGTCGATGAAATCCTTGTATTTGTTACATTCGTCGGAAAGCTTGGAGATAAAGGAGGCCATTGGTAAAGAATAAAAGGGTTGTGTAGGTTAAAAATGGGGTTTATGAGAGATGAGCTTGAGGGTGTGTGATTTGAGCGAGCAGGAATGGCGAAAGGAAGATTTCAAAATCTCTAAAAGCGTAGGATACGAATGAAAGAGATTTGGGTATTTATAGGCGTTTCAAAAGGAAGATCAAACGTTTGGCATTCGAAAGCACTAGAGTTTGAATTGGGGAAATTTAGCCGGGAAATAGCCCCAATCATTTCAGATATTTTGGGAACCTACAAGGATAGGATCGAGGTTTTCAAGGATCTAGGACGCACGATTGCGTGCGGCGGTGGTTTTGATGCATTAATGAGGAAGAGACACTTCGGCGGGTGCACGTTTTCGAATGCCATGATTGAAAGTTGTTAGGATTGGCAGAGGGTCGACACGTGGCTATACGTTGGGAATAGCGAAGATAGTGCAATCATGTCCCATAAATGTGCATAGTAATGGTTATCAAGAGCAGTTAAGTTTACAGAGCAAAAGATGTTTCTGCTTCTTCAAGGTTGAAATCCGACCAAGGGTTGATAGTCGGTGACCTCAGAAGCGAGGGGGCAATGTTTGGGCCCAAAATAATATTGTTGGGCCGAGTGTAAGGTTGTGCTCGGCCCAAAGCAGTGTCAAATACTATGGGTTGCCTGATTGATTCCGGGCCGTTTAGCAGGGATAGTCGAGTCCTATCACAAGAAGGAATAGTCCAGATAAGCAAGAAGGGCCGAGGAAATCCTGGTACAACTAGGATTCTCGAGCTAGCGATGAATAAAGCCCCGAAGAGGGGTGAGTTCAAAGTCCTGATGGGAGTAGGATTGTTCGAAGCAAAGTTAGAACGAGGTAAGGACTCCCAATTCAGATAGGGGTTTAATTTGGTCCCAAGGAGTTGGTGCTATAAATACAAGAAATCATGTAACAAGGAAGGACCTTCAATTCAACATATAATTGCCCTGCACAAAACCTCTCAAATACCTTGAGATTTTTCCTTTTCTTTTTCCGCCAACATACCTTCAGTTTGGATAAACAGCACTGTGGAGGCAACCGGCGAACATCTTCAGTTTGGATAAACAGCACTGTTGCCGTAGAATCAGCCGATCGATGAGCATCTTCAGTTTAGATAAACAGCACTGCGTCGAGGCCGACTGGTTAGCTATCCAAGTCTTGGGCGAGAAGGGTTTTCGAATCCTTATTAGCAGGGGTCATCTTATCAGCCGTCTCAACGAAGTAAGGTGTTACGAGTTACGACATTCGGCGTATCGGACACCGAGTGATTTTATGATTGGATATTCACAAGTGAGTTTTAGAATTCGGCATTCTGACGGCCAAACCACGTTCACCATCAAGACATACATCACCTTTGAATATTTGTGTCTGTATAGTCTGGTGTCGATTCGATGTGCTTATACTCTTACGAATATAATCATGGTGACTGAATCAGGCACCGACAACATGTGAACTTCGCAGAACTAGCAGCCTCGTCTTCAGGCTCTAGAACCCAAAGACCGAGAGTGTTCCTTCCTCGGCCATAGTCGGAAGATAAAAAAGTCAACAACGCGCTCAACGCAACATCAACAAATTTTACTCCTCGGCCGAGCTCGGCCGACGAGTTGGCATGCCCCGTATTCAACCGAAAGACTTAGTTAGCTTATTTGTTATTCGGCCTGCGCGCCACGTAGGCTTTGTAATTTTTAGGGTCAACAATGTGATATAAGAGCATATCTAGCAGATTGAGCAAAATTTAGCCCCTCAAAATGATGATATAGCCTGCCAACATTGTTTTGGTTCCGGTAGTGAATGGCTAGGGGCTAGGATTGTAAATCTATTAATCATTTTTTTATTATTTTATTCCTCACTGAAAATCGAATTTTGTGTCTCATTTGACTTTGTTGTGTATGCCTCATACTTTTTACTTTTTCTAGTCGTCATGTGAAGCCAAAAATAATTCAGAAAATTTTGGAGTTAACATGTGAACTTCTACATACAAGAGACTGGAATGCCCCCTATAAAATTGGCCAGACCTACATTCGTTGCACGTGCAATTCAACTACCAAGAAGACCTGAACTGCTACTACAACCTTGTCAAGCTCCGTTGCCCTGACAAGGAGATAAGGCAAGAGAGTTAATGATATGAACAATAACTAATCCCTATCTGCTACTCAATACTACAGTCTGATGATATTCATCTTCACTTAGAAGTGAGATGTCTTAGATTTGAATCTTGTGGATAGCGAATTCGACACCAAATTAAGCTGCCCATTGTGTGGCTTTACTGAGCTCCTCATCCCCTTACTGTAAACATATCGAAGTACTCAAAAAAAAAAAAAAAAAAACTAATCCCTATCTTTAAGCTTTCCTCATTAAAGACTAATTCTTTCGAGTAAGGAATCACGATCAAATCCAATAGATACTTCTAAAATATTATTAATTTATATCTTTGGGATAATTTTCTACTTTATCCAACGAATTACACACTTTAGCAAATTGGATGTCGACACATGGGGCAAGATTCTTCACCCACGGTTAACCCTAGCTCTTATAAATACATCTTTCTACACTTCTCAGTATGAGAGGATAAACTAATTCCTGGACATCCATCTGAGTATGCTCTTCTCTAAAAGGGTAACTGCTCGGATGGATTCGGCTGCCTAGTGGAATTGGACACACGACAATTTGCGATGGCATTTGCCCAGAATTAGCCACCATCGTCTTTATCAGGACTTAACTAACTAAAGGATTACGGCTCTTAGCAAAATCAGTGGGACTCGAGCTTTTTTATCGAGAGAAGCATAATTGCAGTATGTTTCATGAACTGCTACCCACGAATTTTCACATAACTGGACACATCTGCTTTGACAAGTTAGCGATTTTCATGTCCACACGAAACTCAATTACGTTGTGCTATAGGCTATGCAACTCAAGGGATTCGTGGCGCTAAAAGTGCAAGTGTACCTTTTGTTTTTGGGTTGGTTTGATTACATTGCGTTGCTCTCTGCAGATCCTCATTCGACTTGGTTTCTTCATGGTGTTTGCTTTGGTGGACATTAGTGAGAGACGTGTGGTGGCTGAGGGCTTTATTTCAGAGGAACTTTAAAGAAAAATTTTCAATACTGTTCATTTTAATTAAAAATCACATTTTTACACTAAAAAGTCAATCTTGCTACTATTCACTTTACCCTTTATTTTGTCCTTATTGTTAAAACTCAAAATTTTCAAACTATTTTCATTAGTTTTCTTTAGTTCAGGGGATTAAGATCTCCTGTTTGATTATTTTATTTTATTGAATAAGCTTTTTGGCTTTCCCTCAATTTATCAGGGGGTGTTTGTCTCTTTTTATATTAGGCCTAATGTAATATTTGTTCTTGAGTAGTGTTATTCACAAACATATTTTTACTTTTCTCATATTCTTTTTAATTTTCAACCGTCGAATCAATTGACAAAAATTAACAAAAATGTGTGAAAAATAAATGTGAGTGTGAATAGCACTATCCTTTGTTGTATGATTGATCCTAGTTTGCAAGGATTACAAATCTTTTAAATTCCTCTACCCTTTTATTGAGTCAACCATACTACCGTATGCCTCCTTGCCTCCTTGCCCTAGATGAATTCGCCTTAAGTTAGTGGTATTTTTTTCATTTGTAAGTGAGAGTTCAATTCTTACTAAAAATGAATTTGAATCATATTACTGTGGTTAGCCAAAAATGAATCGAAAACAAAAGAAATAAATTAAAAAGCAAAGCCAAAATAGTAAATCCAAAACCGTAACGACGTAAAGTTGTACACGGAAGACGGTTATAAAAAATAAAAATTAATGAAAATGACTTAAAAACCTTAAGTTTTAAAGATAAAGATAAAATAAAAAATAAAATGAATAATACTATAATTAAAATTTTTAGTATAAAAATATAATTTTTCATTAAAATAATAAAGCATTCATTAAAATTCATTTAGGAAAAAACCGCAGCCCTGGCTCTCCGGTCTCCGTACTGTATATGTACTCGTATAAATTAATAAGCAAGGTAAGCCTCCCCCGTCTCCTCCTTTCCCTGTCATCACACACAACCTACTCTCTCTCTCTCCCCCTATCGCTCCCTCTCTCCTCCTCCACTTTCTCTCTCTAAAAACGTGAAGCACTAGCATACAAGATTGATAGATAGATAGATTGATATATATTATATATAGGTTGTTTTGTATGTATAGCCGCCTGGTGGGCTTGAAACTCTGAACGCTTGAGCTCTGCGTGTTGATCAGGAATAATGGCGACAGCGCCAGAGAAGCCGCCGCTGCACAACTTCCCACTCACATTCTTGAAATGGGGGACTAAGAACGCCACTGCCAACAACCACAACCGCTACCGCCGACCCGCCTCCGAGCCAAACTCCGAATCAGACCGATACAACCACGTCGGGTCCTCCCGCGCCGATCGCCGCCGATTATCGGTGATCCCGTGCTCGGAAAACAAGCGTCGCAGGAGCGAGGAGCGGGAGAGCGATCAAGAGGAGGAGGAAGCTGAGGTGCTACTTCAGAAGCCCTGGAATTTGAGGCCCAGAAGACCTCCGGCGACGGCGTCCTTTCAAAAGGCGAGTGGCCCTAACGCTGCGGCTACCGCAAACCGGGAAGCGCAGGAACCAGAGGGGCCAAACCGGAGTCAGAGCGAAATGATGCAGCAGCAGCAGCCGAAGTCGATGAGGTTGAGGGGTCTGGCGGAGGGGCAGAGTGTGGAGAAGAAGAAGAAGGTGAAGAGCAAGTTCTGGATCGCTTTGTCGAAGGAGGAGATTGAAGAGGACGTGTTCGTGATGACCGGGTCGAGGCCCTCCAGAAGGCCCAAGAAGCGGCCCAAGAATGTTCAGAAACAACTCGATGTACGTCCACTTTGCTCTCTCCCCTTTTGGTTGGTTTTAATATGATTTTTTTTTTTTTTTTATGTAATTTATTTCTGGGTTGAATGAATTTGCAGAGTATTTTTCCTGGGTTGTGGTTGGTTGGTATCACTGCGGATGCTTATAAGTCTGCACATTCTCCATGTAAGGCGTATATTTTTTTATGTGTGAGTTTCTGCGAATTCATGTTTTGTGGGGTTTCTGGTGCTAATGGATGATTGGGTTTTTGTTGCAGAGGTAGATTTGTATGGTGACCTGAAGATTGTGATTTTCTCAAAACTGCGTAAATGGAAGTTGCTGCTGCACCTGTGGAGTGGAAGCCTCAATTTTTTGAGGTATAATGTGCTCAATTTTTACAGAAGAAGAGTTAGAATTTACCCTATACAAGGCTGAACAAAAATACATAAGAGGATAAAAAGAGAAAGGATATCTAATTTCCCTTTCTTTATGTTTAGTTTAGTTTAGTCTTTTTCAGCCTTATTGTATTGCTCATTAGGGGGCAGGATGCAGGGTAAATCTAGTTGCTTTACATGGAAGTAGGTCTAATATGTATATGGAGTTTATATATATGTGCATGATATAGCGTCAATTTCACAACTTTCTCTTGTTAATGGTATTCAGCGATTAGGCTTGTGGGAGATTCGTTGTGCTTTCGTTTATTTTTTGAATGATTCTGATAGTTTTATTATTTATAACATTTAACTGGCTTCCCTACATCGTTGGGGAGCAGAGTTTTGCATTGTTGTGCAAACCCTATTTCAATACGGGGTTTAGTGACTGCATCCTTCCTTGTTCTGGAAAAGCTCCGACAAGGCGAACCTTTTTTGACGTTGAATGTTAAGACATCTGCATGTTTCGTCTTTGAATTTTCGTTTCATGTTTTTACATACCGATGCCCGTACCCTTTGTAAGTTTTGCATTAAGGCAAGTAAATAGGTTATACATATAGGTTTGCACAATTAGTGTTCAGGCATGTGGGAAATTAATGTGTTTTATGCTTGTGTAGGAAATTTGATTCTTCTGATTCCTTCTTTAATGGCATGAATGAGTTTAATTATCTTGTTGTGCTTCAAGGTTAGGATCTTTTTTAGTATCTCCACGTCAGATTAATTAGTTAATGCTAATCATTGTACTCCTGATTTGTGTGTGATGTTAAATCTCTGGTGTGCGTGATTTCTGCTTCCTTTCTTACCAATCCCCACCGCGCCACCACCCACCCCCCCCCCCCCCCACACTGCGCGCGCGCGCGCGAACCACCCATCCCTCCCTCCCTTTTTCTTCCTCTCCCCCTCTTTTGTTGGCTCCCAAATTCCATTTGTACTTGCTGGATTGAACCTTGGCATTGGCATTTGGCGTTATCTGAGAGATGAAGTAGGGAACTTGATTGGTTGCACATGAAAACGGTGTTTAAACAGGCCCTTGGCTCAATGGTACGACAGAATAACTTTGCCTTTAATCTGATAGTGGTATGAAACAGAAGTTTTGTGTAGCCTGGCTTTTTTGCCTAGTTTTATTCTCATGCTACAAAGGCATTGTATTACCATTCCTTGTGCTATTTTCAATTCGTTCTTAAAGTTTCTGTCACAAAGAGTGTCATTAAAACCGATATCTGAGCGGAAGAGACACTTGTGTTTTATTTAACTTGTTTTCTGTCATTGATTAATCAAGCTTATTTCTGCCTGACATTTGATATGCTATTCCTACTACAATTTATGATCTGATTAGCGACCGTTTGGTATTAATGCTACTTCTATGAATACAAAGTATTTGACATTTATTTTGTGCTTCACAATCAGGATGGAAGTCAGCTTTAGCTGCTTCTTCAAGTGTCAATAAACTGGTACAAATTATTCTGCAGAGTGTGACAGGTTTCACATCATAACAATTCCAAACCTTCGGAATCAAATGTTTTACTTTGCTGTTGTTCTTTGTGGCTGCAGCCTCACAGGGTGTTTGTTGATTGTTAAAATTGATTAAGTGTTCATATTTCTGTGCCAGTATGTAATTGCCTTCGTTTCAAAGGTAATATGATCGAAAAGTTAATCAGGTAGCAAGATTTTGCAGTATTTTAAGAACCTTGTTGCTTAATGTGTGAATTGTCAGCTTGAACTCTGTTCTGGAATAACAGGACTTGTTCTCTGATGAAGATAATAGATCTCGAAATTTTATGATCTTGGGTAACTTGATCTTTTATTTCCTTTTCCTTTTCGACCCGTTTTTTATATATGTGTTAAACCGTGATTTGCATACAAAGAGAGTGATTTCGTTTATTCGGTATTTTCTTCTATTCATTTTTGAGACAAAAATAGGAACATTGAGTTCCTGGTTGCTACATTCTGAGTTTCTCTTGGTTATTTGTGGCCCAATAGAGGAAAAAGGTTGGTTGCTTGCTTATCAATTGCTGTGCCTGTAATGTGGTGATACCAACTTGAAAGGGACAAAAGGATGCATGATGATAGTATGAGGTGCTGTGGTTGTAAGCATGTTGGAGGAGAGGCGTCGAATTTTTATTTGAGTCAAGTTAGGTAGATCAATTTTTTAGACCAAATTTGCAAATCATTGTGATCATTAATAAAAAATAAAAACGTTAATCAAGATTTAAGTAATAATCTAATCATCATCAATTACGATATATGATTTACAAATATGGTTTAAATAGTTGGTTTCTTTGGCATTACCTTTTTTATATTCAACAGGTGATGTGTATGTATACATGTCCGAGTCATATTAAAAGTAAACGAGGTCTAGGAGCATCTCTAGTGGAGTTTCTCAAGGGACAATCACTGTATAAAATGAGTACAAAGACAAAATGAATCTCTAATGGATCGGAGAGTGAGTGCCTAAAGTATATGGACTCATCGAAACATAGCGTATGTACTCATATATAGGGACACAACTTTGAGTGGAAAATAGGACCCACGATCTTAATTGAAGCTTTTAATACTTTTAATTAATTAAAAAAAAACAAAAAATATGCACCTAATCAGATTATCACATAAAATCATAAAAACTTCAAATTTAGGAATTCTACTATAAGAAATGTTCTATTGAAAGCAATATTCCACTAGGAGCACAAAAATTTCCTTTTAAGTCTTTAAATGAGTATTCGATGGTGGTGGTGGGAGTCCCGAAATAGGAACTTCCATTGAAAATGTTCTAAGTGGCCTCAAATTTGAATAAATGATACATTGTCCCATTATTTGACACTCCTAAGAACTTGAAGGACATCTGGGACACCAAGGATTGGAATTTAATCTTCTTTTAAACCTCCAAACAAAACTCCATTTCCACTCTAACAAAGTGGTAGTTAGTTTCTTTTTACCCAAAATAATCCAAAAAGGTTTCTAAATTTTGAATTTTGAAGTTTGCTCATTCATTTTAACAAGTTTTATGTTAAAGAACTTATTTTGAACAAGGAAGTTTTAGTAATCAAATTATTTTTTATTTCAACTAATGTGGATTAGTAAATAGCTTATTGAGAACTAATATCACTCATTTTAAAAATATAGATAATTTAGTAAACATCTTCAATAAATGTATGGATTTTGACTCATCAAATCGATTCCGTTTTGTTCATTATAGATAGATAACACATCTCACTGCGTATAAAGTTTGTGTTAACTAATTCTTGGTAGATGTTTACTCTTTTTTTTTTTCTTTTCAAATGTGGTTTCGATATCTCAAGTGCCTTCTTAACACAATAGATTTAAAGCTTAGTTCGTTAAAAATATCACTATACATAAAAAGCTCACATGCTCGATTCTCCTCTTCTCCGGTCTCACTTGTAAAAAAAAAAGAGTGCATGTGAAATAATTCCTTGATTTGTACTTGCCTCGGCATGCTTACCATGTCAATCCAAAATAAATATTGAAAAAGTCTAATGAACGACTTTAGGGTTTCTTTTCTTTTTGTTCTTTTTCTTTCTAAAAGCCAATTCAAACTTAACCATAATCCTAATATTTAAGCAGGACCTAAATAAAAAGTCACCTCAGCTAACACCTTAGCTCTGCTTTGGACTAAGTGGTCAAACATTTCAACCGGCTCCAACTCGATATCGGGCCAAACCCTGTGTGGATGAAGCCCAACTGCCCATATACATTACTACTCCCGCGGTAATAGGATAGTTAGAAGTTAATTCATGTGATTAAAAAAAAATCAGGATTTAAGTTCATTTGGTGAAGTCTGTTAAAATTTAGGTAAAAAATTAAAAATTTCGTCAATCTCCGTTAATTATTAACACATGAGACTCATATGTGAACTAAAAATACAAAGTTAGCCTCACATATAACCCCACGTGCTAACAATTAACGGAGAGGTATGTTTTAGCCTAATATGTGTGGCTCATATGCTAATAATTAACGGGAAGTTAACGGAATTTTCAATTTTGAGCCTAAATTCTAACAGACTTCACCACAGAAATTTAAATCCTAATTTTTTTTTTTTTAACCACAAAAGCTATTTTCCAACTACTCTATCACCACGGAGACTATAATCTAATTAGTCCTTATAGTTTAATAGTTAATTTGGGCTCTATTTGCACGAAATTAGCAATCTTCCTCACCAAACCAATATTTCACAAGCGAGGCCCAAATATACACAACTCCAGGCCAGTTCATTTGGGTCTTCAACAAAATCGTAGTTCATTAGCAAAATAGCAAACCATTTTCTCTAATTGAAGCGCGTTTTACAAAAAAGAGAATGCATGCTTTGGATAATACCCCAATAAAATAAAGACACATGTCCATTTTTAAGTTTCTAACCACACAACCAAACATCCTTATTCTGCAAACCAACCATTCTTCTTCTCCCACATCGAACACTGAATCCCCTCTCTTTTCCAGTGACCCCAATCCTTTTTTTCTATAGGACTGCGATCGTCGTCCTCCGTTATAATAAAATGGGAGATCAGTTGTTGAGTGATAGTTTAGTTGTTTACATTGAGAAAAATATTTTTCTTATATTGGTAATGAATCTATGATGGAGCATTTTCAGACTATGAAACCTAATCGTGGAGGACTTGATTACGATTTGTAGATTGTACTGTTTTTTTGAGTATGATGATGAATGAATGTATTATCATCAACTTTTCAATGTTACTTTTGTTTTCAAATCTTTCGGTCTTTATTTTTGGGACCTCCCAATCTTAAAATTTTGGATCCTCCACTACTTATTTGATTCTTTGATTAACATGAATGATAAATTTAGCAACGGGGTCAAATCTTTATGCGTGAGAGGACCATAAGCAAAGCATATAAGAATAATGAACGATGTACAACTTGTGTAAATCAAGGAATGATGTAAGCTTGCTCAAATAGTGCAAAGGAATCAAGGCGACCTGCAGTCCATGCATGGCTCCACTAAACCTGATGCGATGCATGCAACGCAACCAGTAGGAGCCTTCGTGATCAAGATTAAATGAATTATGCTACTTTTTCTTATTGCCAGCTTAAGATTGATTAACTAGTTATTATTTATAATTAATAATGCAAGTAGGCCATGTTTATGCTGAGATTAAAGCTGATTAACTCGACGTCTTAGCAACACAATGATGAAGGAACCCTAGAATTTATAAAAAGGGGAGATTCCATTTGTTTATTCAACTTGGTTGCTCTCATGCCCTAATCATTTTACCATTTTTTTTTCACTAAATCAAATCCCTTTAATAATTAATAATTGAACACTTTCATCATTTGAAGGAATGACGTGATTGAGTTGGAGAGCCAATTATTCGGAGTAAGATTCTTTTTCTTTTTATGTTCATCTCTTTTTCTTCTTTGTTCTCATAATTTTTTTTTTTGTCCTTTTTTTTCTATAAAAAAAAAATTAATATAAATGTTGTCGTAATTTAATCATTATTGTTTAAATAAGAGGAGAGAAAATGAAAGAGATTAGAAAAAAAAGGAGAATCTTCCTCCGAGTTATATTTCATCAAAAGAATAATTAGTCTCAACTCAATCTTGTACCAAAACTAAAATAAAGTAAAATTAAAACTTAAAACTATAATAGCCTAATATCCTCTGTCATTCCCAATAATTATACATAAATCCCCACCAACAAAACATGCTTTTCCCAAACACAATCCTTTATAAAATCATACCCACTTTTCAAGTTTCCAATAGTACCCTTTATTTATGCACGTAGACCACACCTCCAATTAAACTAAGTATGGGTATATTCGTTAATTCCGTTGTATTATAGCACTTCAGCATTATGATATTTGTATATCGTACGTGCGACGCACGTGCAGCCCCGACAGAAACATCGATTAACGGAAAAACCGAATTAAGCAACGATTCGTCCAACAGTTTAACACATGGTGACCAACTCAGCAGGTCAGAGAACCGGACACGTGGGACCCACCATAAATTTTCAAAACCATCTTTGACGGCATCGGTCGCACGTGCAGCATCGAACGGCTAGGGAGTGTTTGTGCGTGTAGGGGCACCCGCACGGCCGATCAAGAAGGTGAGAGGAAGTCGTGAGGGGCACGGTTGGGATATTAAAAAAATTGGAGGGGTGAGGAGGGATTTGACCGTTGACTAGATCCAGTAAAGACAGGGTAAGTTTGACCGGGATTGCACGTGTGGGTGGGCAGGTACACGTGTGCTTTGCTGTCCGTCGGCTCCATAGAAAACGCTGCGCCACATAGGATCCACATGAGAGGTAATAATAGAAGGCCAACCTATTCTGCTTTGCAAATTAATCAGTACAAGTGTAAAAGTAAAACGCATCAGGGGGAATATCTCGAGGAGGTTCGTAAAACTAAAAGGATTCATGCTATAAAATAAAGAAAAATTTTGGACAAGGTTTGATAATTTTAAGAAAAATTAATAAAAAAAGAGCTTGAAAATTTTGAATTTTAATGATAAGAATAAAATAAAATGTAAAGTGAATAATACCAAAATTGACTTTTTAGTGTAAAAATATGGCTTTTCTTTAAAATAAACAGTACCGGAAGCTTTTCATTAAAGTTCCTTTAATTTTATCCAGTACTGGGCTGAACAGAGTGTGATCTAGTCAGAGACTACAACAACCTGCACTAGTTAAAGAGAATCGGTCTCCCGAATAATGTGATCGAAAACCTTGTTTCCTTTAAATTCTTTTCTTCGTGTACAAATTTACATTTCGCACGAATAATGTCCCAAGTAAGCCCTGTAATTGCTAAACTAAGTATGTGAATGTGCATGTGAGTGCATGTGTGTTGGTGCATTCATTTATAAAATGCACATTAATTTAATTGCGCAATAAAATCAGTTGTTCTTGTTTTCGTTGACAGTTAATCAAATATTTGATTCATTGATTCAAGAAATCATTTTTGGTTTCAGTATAATATCTATGGTCAGTTTAATATGAAATCAATCATTGATCGGAGCATCTTGATCAAACCAAAAAACTAAAATGATAGCTTGGAATCCATGAAGAGAGGCCCAACAGGCTCAATTTATTGTTTTTGAACAACCTTCACTGTGCAATTTAACTTATTTAAGAAAGAACATACACATTATAGGGCAAAAATTTTATTATGTTTCGGTGTACATTATATATTTAATTTTTTTATTGTTAATTATTGGTCATTGATTAAATTATATATTTTTTTTACAAGGGTAGTTTCCACTCTACTATTATTAAGTTTCGCAAAATTTGTACTTTACTGTATTTACTTTTTTTCGTCTCACTTTCATACCTAAAGTTTAACTTTTATGTCACATTGGTACTTCAATTAACTTTTATGTTACATATTTTGTTAATTGATGACATGACATGTTTTGACACCTAAAATTGCGCCACATTAATTTTGACGTGGCTAAATGATTTTGCTCATATTAGTAGAATAAAAAAGAGTTTAACCTATAGAGACAAAAACACAAATTATATTCATGGAACTCCACTAGTTTTGAATGATTTCAAGGAAAGACAAAAGCCTAAATCCCAACAAACCTAGCCAAAAAACAAGTAAACAAAAATTTTAAAATTCCCTTTGTGCCCCCAATAGGTTACTTAACCAAAACTATAAACTGATTTTTTATCCTTAAAAATTAGTTCATGCACTTCTACAAGTTTAGTTTCACAATGCATGCACTAGTAATGCTAACTTTAGCAATTAAGAATGATTTGGGACATGATGACCAAAAGTCAACCATCGGTCAAAGTGGTTTCCGCTAAAGTCAACAACCCTAATTATTCTATTCAAAAGATTCCCACATTGAATTTCCAGTCCACCAGTTCCTAAGAGCATCACATTATGTACACAACAACATAATAAAATTTCATAACGATTCAACACTTTGATCCCCTCCTACTACAAAGGTCAAATGGTCGTCCATTACGAAACTAGGCTAAAACGGTGCAATCTCAACAAACGTATATAAAAACGGATTCAGGGCATCAAAATTAGCTTAAGAAGCTAAGGTCTGGTCACTGGCCATGCAACGCGACGACCAAGCTTCGCTAAATTTTATGGCCAACGCCAAAATGGCTTAAATTTTACTAGAAGATGGCTTACAACAAGTAGAGTAACATTCATACCTTCACCAGAGCTTGATTATGGATGAAAGATGGTGAAAACCACCATCATTGATTGCTGGAACTTCGTGGCTTCGCACTGATGAGTGATTGGGACCCATAAATATCATCATGTGTTCCTGTGATGTTGATTGGTAGTGGTGGTTGGTGTCGAGGTGGATAGAATGACGAGTTCGTCATCGAGAAACTCACAACAAGCGAGCTCAATTTGTCGTGAAATAGAAGCCAAACGGGGTCGATTTGGAGCGGGTTATGTTCATGATGGTGAGAGGAGTTAAGTAGTGGTAGTGGGGACGAACCTCGACAGGGATTGCTCAGTCCAGGATGTGCCTTGAATTTGTTCGAAAAATTATGCATGAATCTTCTTCCGCATTTGTTGCACTTTCATCTCATTTTCCATGACAGGGTTACGAGTAACATGCACTCGACCCTCAAGCAAAGTAAGGTCTGCCCTGATAAACCAATTTGCCTTCTCACTCATTTTTTTTTTTTTTTTGTAAAAGAAGATTTGGAAAGTGAACAATAAATATAGGAGATTGTAGTATAGGATAAACAAAGAGGGTGAGGTATTTATAATGAAAAAAGAAAGTGTTATTGGCACTCAAAAAAAAACTCATTCTACACTTTTCACAAGTGTATTTTTCTTTCTAATTGTAGAAAGTTTGGAGTGCAAAATGAGATTTTTGGAATGCCAATAACAATTCCCTAAAAAAAATTATTCTTTTTTTTTTCCTCTTTTTCTACCCTTGGATTTGTTCATACCATACTTCACCAATCTTGAAACTACCGAGTACCAGTCAACTAATTACCTTCAAATACATACTAAAAGGTTTGTGTTGAGGCACCTTGCCGAAACACATGAGTTCCTGTCCAATTAAAAGACCAATCACAAGTGACACGTGTCAACACCAGAATAAAGCTCCTAGGGTCCTAAATCGACCGTGAATGAAAGTATGAGACTCTTCTCAACTATAAAATGAGTTATTCTCCCACAATTGATCCCTAATGCTATTATTCTAGTTAATCCATTATTAGAACTTAACGATGATGATTATGCTTAAACCTTTGCATCATGTAAACTCTACATTATTAATGAAAACTCCTCTACCGTCATGGACGTAGCCCAACTTAAAGTGAACCACGTACATCTTGTGTTTGCTTCCTTATCTTTATCTCTTTACATGATACCTTCATTTAGTGATCGAAGCAACCTTGTGAAGGTCACATCTTGACACTTTGCGTTGTTCTAAAGTCAACACAGTTTTGTGCACCAACATTATTAGTTTGTTGTTGATTTCTCAACTCTTCTGAAATTAGACGCACCTAAACTAGAGATGGCAACGGTTCGGTTTGAGGACGAAAATACTATATTCATCCCCATAACCATGAAAACTAACCATATCCATAATCGCAAATTAACCATCTGGTATTATCCATAACCATACCCACAGGGTAACGGATTCGCCATCGGTTAACAGTTATATCCATTTTCATCAATAAAAAATATATATTCATTCAATTGACGCATGATAATTTAGTAAATATTAATTTCGTCATTAAATATTTGATGTATAAAATGATTTAATGAATGGATCTTGTGAAGCATAAAAATTAAAGCTAAACGTTGATAATGTTGGTTTGATCTTTTGATATCTCCCATAAGTACCATTGAATTCTCATAGATTTTGATTCATATTAAAATTTTTGAACTTTTCCACAAAATGCAACTCACACAATGCAATTTTTGTATTCTCAAGATAATGGATTCGGTGAATAATATATATATATATATATACATTTTTTTTATTTTAATACTTTAATATTATATATAATAAATATTATTCGGTTTGGATTTGGGGATGGATACGGATTGGGGACCCCTACAACCATATCCAAACCATAATCGAATAATAATCACGGTTTTCCCCATACCCAAAATATACCCGGATTTTCATACCCAAATCCAATCCATTCAGGTGGTTATCCATGGTTATCAGGTTTAACGGTTATAATTGTCATCCCTAACCTGAACGCCACGTGGCACAACGGTAACTTTTTCAAATTATTTGAACCGTTGGAAATCTAACAGTTCAGATCATCAGGTCATTGTGACACGTCATAAAGCCATTTGGCTCTTCTTTAGAGCTATTGTAGTAGGGCCCATGACAACATATGTTGTCGACCAACTCTCCTCTCTTGCTCGTGTATTACACATGCCACACACAAAAAATATGAAATATGGCTGACGTCATCCGTGCCTGTTGGCACAAGATCGGGCTTAATTGCATGGGTAGTTGGGCGGGTTTTGCATGGCCCACCAATTGCCCTCTTTCTTTTTGCCTGCTAAAGGTGGTCTTTTAGGTTAAAGGGTAATTGCCCTTGCCCCTTGGCAATGGGTGAAATTGCTCTAATGGAGTCGAGGAGGGAGAAGAAGAGAGAAGCGAGAGATTTTTTTTTTTCCTTATCAATTTTAAGTTATTAAAAAATATTTAATTACCTATTAATATTTATTAATTAATTACTCCATGTGGCATAAATTGGCAAGTCAAAAATTAAGAGCTACACCACGTCATCAGTTAACGAAGCATTTGACTGAAAAATTAAACTTTATATATAAAAGTGAGACAAAAAAATAGGTGTACTAAAGTGCAAATTTTGTGAAACTTGAGGGTATTAAATTGAAAATTACCTAAAACTGTAAGTATAGAAATGCAACATACAAAAATGGAAGGAGGAAACAATTGTGACGATGTGAAATGCAAAATATCATATCGGAGAATGACCAAATTTTGCAATAGCTTCTAAGAATTGATCACTCTTCATATTGTTCAGTTTTATGTTGTGACCTCAACATCTATCATCAACTAGGCTATACCATGGCAAACAAATTAATTTCTATATTTATTTTAATATTACTTCTTTGGGGCTATGTGTTTCTCCTTCTTGAAAGGAGAAACAAGTAATAGATTTTTTAATGTACACGAATCAAAATATCTTTGTGAGGAATGTAGAAATTACTACTTCCAAGACAGGGAGTCAACATGTATGGAGGCAGCATAAGCATATTTCCCTGTGCATCGAGCCTACTTGGTAGTTTGGAGTGCGAGATACCATGCATTCGTGTTTTAAGAAGGCAAGTCATATTCACAATTATTGAGTTGCCTCGCACTTGTTGGCATTCATTTTTTTTAATTAATTCAATTCAATTCAACGGTCAAAAATTAAAAAATATGTTAAAAATAAAAATGAGTATGTGAATCACACTATCATTTAACGACAAATTGAACTCAATTCGATTAGACTCGTACTATTATAGCGATAACGTTATAAAAAGCAAATTCTGTATGTCTAATTTATATATGGAGAGGAATGAAGCTTATCTAAACGACTTCTGAATTTGAGCCGTCAAGAAAGCAACATCGATAAAAAAGTATCGTCAATAAATAATTGAGATGAAATTCGGTCCGGTCATTTGATCTAGAAATTGACACAACATATCGTTCTGGGGCATGAAATCAGCAACATGACTAATCAATAAGTTTGTAGCAAACGGGAGAGGGGAGCAAACAAGCTCCTGCCACGTGGCCCAGATAGTTAGCTCAAATTATTGAGGAGCCAGATGGGTCCAGACCCCTGTTGCATCATAAACATCGGGAGGTCACCTTGCACATATTAATCAAGCAGATAAGACCAAAGGAAGGAGGGGGTCTCGCGTCACGTGCCATTCACATGGGGATAGAAACCTTGTACGGATAATATGAACAAAATGAAGCCAACCTATGATTCTTGCTCTCGCATCATTCCCATGTTTGCTAAAAACTGATATTGGAAAATACTTTTTGAACAAGGATATTGGAAAATATTAATATTATGACAAATTGCTAAAAACTTTACTCCTTAGTTTTCTCCCATATAATTTTTTTTCAATTTCTAACTAATTTGTTGTTCAGCAACTTGGTACTACAATATAATAGTATTCATTTTCATTTGTAAGTAAAATATTATAGGTTTGATTCTCGTAAAAAAAAAAAATATTTAAACCGCATTATCATTGCTAGCCTATTTAATGGCTTACCTACCCATCCACCATCTTAGTGTATTATTAAAAAAAAAAAAAAGTGAATATGTTGACCATTTGAAAGAAGAAATGGTTGACAACCATTTGTAATTTTTTTTTTCTTCCGTGGTACGTTCTATTGTAGTTGAATTCTTTTATTAGATTATTGTATTCTATGTATATTTTTTGAAAAACTGAAACTATATTGCAAACCAAAATTATACATGTTTATTTTGCAGATTGAAATAATCATTCATTATAAATTCTTTTCTTGAAGTCCCGAATTCATACAAGCACATGCACTAAGAAAGAAAAATAGTAAAATGAAAATAAAAATAAATGGTGTCACATCCCCACCCGGGGCGGATCACTTCCCGGGCCCACTCCACCATCGTAGCACGATATTGTCCGCTTTGGGCTTACCATTCCCTCACGGTTTTGTTTTTGGGAACTCACGAGCAACTTTGCAGTGGGTCACCCATCATGGGATTGCTCTAGCCCCCTTCTCGCTTAACTTCGGAGTTCCTACGGAACCCGAAGCCAGTGAGCTCCCAAAAGGTCTCGTGCTAGGTAGGGATAGGAATATACATATAAGGATCACTCCTCTGGGCGATGTGGGATGTCACAATCCACCCCCTTAAGGGCCCGACGTCCTCGTCGGCACACACGCGACCAGGGTTAGGCTCTGATACCAAATTGTCACATCTCGGCCCGGGGCGGATCACTTCCCGAGCCCGCTCCACCACCGTAGCACGATAGTGTCCGCTTTGGGCTTACTATTCCCTCACGGTTTTTTTTTTGGGAACTCACGAGCAACTTCCGAGTGGGTCACCCATCATGGGATTGCTCTAGCCCCTTTCTCGCTTAATTTCGGAGTTCCTACGGAACCCGAAGCCAATGAGCTCCCAAAAGGCCTCGTGCTAGGTAGGGATAGAAATATACATATAAGGATCACTCCTCTGGACGATGTGGGATGTCACAAATGGTGTCGATGAAAGTTGATGTAGGTAATCAAATAATGAGGAAAGTTTGATGCAAACGATCAATAATATGAATTTAGTCAGAGTATTTTATGAACACATGCAACTTTTTTATTTAACATTTTCAACATTTTTCTCCCAATTTGACGAAATTAAATTAAATTAAAATGAAAGGAAAAAAAAGGCAAATAACATAGATAGGATTTCTCTTGTTCTTCTTGCCTTTAGGGGTTTCTCTTTCTAATTTATATTTTTGACTTAAAAATAGGCTTTAAGAAGAAAAATAGATGATTATTTTATAGAATAAGAGGGAATGAGGGACCAATCAATACTACGGTTTGATGGTATTCCTCTTCATTTGTAAGTGAGAGATTTTAAGTTCGAATCTCGTAGATGATGAATTCGATATTAAATTATATTGCCAATTATGGTTTAGTAGAACTTTTATTTCTTTTAGTATAAAATATGTACTTAAAAAAAATAAAAATAATCATGAAGCAGGGGAGGGACCTAGTTCACGTGAGAACCACATGAAGTAGGGGAAAGACCCTTGTACGGTCAAAGACACTCCCAATCAAACCCAATGACTGGAAGGGCGCCCACACCCCGAAGGCCATTATGGGGATTTGTCGGCTAGTGGGCAATGCCTAATTAAATAAGTGACTCAAAAAATCAAAACCATGATGTTGGCTTTTAGGCTTTAGCGTAGATAATGATGATGAGGATGATATGTGGGGCCCCACATCGCGTGTTGTGTGGGAGACACGTGGGACAGCTAGCACGCACTCGTGGGGACACCTTAATCATGACCCGACATGTTGTTGGACTAGAATTATTATATTATCCTCCTCTATTTACCACCCATCACTTCAGACGCCCTACTCATTGCTCAGCTACCTTCTTCCACTTCGCCCTTAGATGTAAGGGTCGTTCGGTATTGGATACCGAACTGAAACATTAGCCTCAATTATCAAATCGAAATTATCGAGATTTTCAATTTCAAAGCCGATTTCAAACTGAATTTTTAGAAATTCCAAAATAATTTTGGTATTTTAGGACAATTGGGAATCACGAAATATTTTTGAGCTTTTCGGCTTTATCAAAATTTGGCTGTGGCTGTGCAATGGAAAATCATGTATATATTGCAAATCTGCGCAGCATGTCTTGGCTGTGCAGTGGAAAATCATTTATATATTTTACAAATCTGCACTGCACATCAGGAAAGACAGCAACGTTGTTAATCTATGTTTCAAGCATCATTAAGAACATTCAATTTTGATAATTAAGGGGAAGAAGGCCCTTTCAATTTCATTATGCGATATCATTAAAGTGTTAAATTCATTGGTTCAACCCAATCAATTGTGCTTAAGCTACTAAAATGATGTTAAGTGGAACACGTTTAGAAATAGAGAAGAGGAAAGTCTGCTCAACAGACTCCCGCATTATCTAATGTTTTCATGTTCAGCATAAATTGACATGCATTCACCACTTCTCAATGCAACAAAGTTCCACGAATTTGAAGGAATCAATAGAAATTCTAGGTTTGATTTATATTCAACGGTTGAGATTAAATCTCAACAGAATCCGACGGCTATTAAAATTCTAAATATATATTTAAAAATTAAATAATATATGTATATATATATATTTTTCGGTTCAGTTCGGGATTACCGAAATCCCAAAAACTTGAGACCAATTCCCGTACCGAAATTTCGGGATCGGTTCGGTATTGGGTACCGAAATTTTCAGGATTTTCGATTTGGGATTTTTTCGGTTCGGTTTGGGATTTTTGGTATTTTTTTCTAGCCCTACTTACATGTTGAAGATCATTTTCATCATTGAGAAAATTCTTCTTTACTTGTAAGTGTGAGATTTTATATTCGATTTTTATTAAAAACAAATTTGAACCATATTATTATTAGCTCATTATGAGGCTAAGTCCACTCCTCCTTTTAGTGTAAATAATATCGATTGTTCAAAAAATAATAATTAAATATGCAAGTTTTATTATGATGATAACTTCTTTGACAAATAAATCCGCGTTGTGTTAATTTGTTAAATTAAATGGTAAAAAAAAGTTTAAATTTCAATTTGACCCCTTAAATTAATAGGTTACAAAATTACACATCTTCCTCGTGTCACCCATAAAAAATAGAGAGATGCTAAAAGAAGATTTTTCAAAAGTGGAATCCTTCATAACTGGGTCTTAAAAAGTGTGAGCTGAAAAGTCTCCTAAATGTAGCCCAAGTCATCAAAGAATTACATGGGCGAGAGGACTAACTTCCACCAATATCTCGTGTTCCCCTGAAGGAAGTAACCAGCGGTATTCGCCCATTCAGACGTTGGGCATCTCATATTCTCTAAGGTGTCCTCCAGCTTCTCTAGCCAATCCTCAGCCTCTTCATAGGCTCCAACTACATTAAGCTCCGTAACGTGGCTACGAGCAATCTCCATATAAGTACGACTCGGCCTGTTACTCCTAGGAAAAGCATTTCGCAAAGCGAAGGTCAACTGCTGAATTCCATCCATTAGATTAGAATGAGGTCGCCGAGGTACATTCCCACCAGTAGGATCCATGATTCTGATAAGAGGCAAACAAGATTTAGAAGGACGAAAGATTATGGCCACAAGAAAGCTTAGGATTACCAAATGGAAGAAGGAAGTCCTAAGTATGCTCTGATACCAATCTGACATGCCCTGATCCTGATGTTCGGACAATGGGATAGCCACGTGCTAGCCGACACCCGAGGTGACGTAAGCCATTTAATGAATGCATATGTCGAGAACATGTGAAACATCCGTATAAATTTTGCGCGAACTACATAATGTAATATTCAAATATAAACCTTACCAAAATAATATAATAATATTCTGTCGTCAAATAAAATGACAGTGATAATGCATGACATATTCAGAGCATACATCTAATTCAGAATCCAAGCGGAAGGTATAGCAGAAGGTGCTATTACAAGTGATGTCAAAGGCAGAGTGGACGACATGAAATCACTAGTAGGGGAATGCCTCGTAGGTCGGATCGTATGCCTTGTTCCTATGTCCTGAGGGGGCGCAAAACAAAACATGAGTGGACCAAGTTGATATATAAGTAATACTGAAACAGTTATTCATCAATGTACTAACCCCCAAAGTTTTATGAAAACTCAATAATATAATATGTAATAGGTTTTCCGAAAACCCTAGCATGTCATAAAACCTTCATAAAACACATATCATATAGTGTGCTTAAAAGTGGTGTCATATGTAAGTATCTTCCGGCCGAAGCGATCTACCAACACCCGGTCAAAGCTAATATAAATATCTTCAGGCCGTGGCCATCTACCAACGCCCAGCTGAAGCCAATATAAATATCTTCCGGCCATAGCCATCTACCAACGCCCAGCTGAAGCCAATATAAATATCTTCCGGCCATAGCCATCTACCAACGCCTGGCCGAAGCCAATATAAGTATCATCTCCCGTAGGCAAAACAGTGACCACTAGATAAGCATAAAAATCATTAAACATAATGTTTCCCAACATAAGTACATATATGTTTTGACGATTGAACGTAGAAATCGATAAGGAATGGTACCTAAGCACATATAGGGTCCAATTAACTAAACT
Organism: Pyrus x bretschneideri; assembly: GCF_019419815.1. Lineage (NCBI taxonomy): Eukaryota > Viridiplantae > Streptophyta > Magnoliopsida > Rosales > Rosaceae > Pyrus > Pyrus x bretschneideri. The sequence continues at coordinate 2,898,927 of NW_025999657.1, forward strand.
CTACCATAACGATTGAATTTCTGAAAATGGACGTCATAAACGGATTCAAGACATTGAAAAACATATAGGACCTCGGGTACCCCCACGCGTTGCAGCAAGGTGGCTGCCCCGACGGCCATGCGTCGATTTAGGTAGCTGGAAAAGTCGTCAGCGTTGTTGTGGATAACCGCAGAGCATAGTACCTCTGATGGAGGCGTGTGTGCTCCATGTGCTAGCACAGCCCTTCGAGCAGGCCCACACACTACTTACGCGCTACCTGGGTTCTGGGGTTCGATTAGGTCTGGGTTGGATCCTGGGCTTGGGCTCCCTAAGGTTTGGGCTTGGGATTCATTGGGCCGAAGGCCCGAGTTGCACGGCCCGAAGGCCTGGATTGGGTTTTGGGTTAAAGGGTTTAAGGCTAGGTTATATTGGGTTTAGGCTTGAAAGCCCGGCCCAAGTGCTTGGGCTGGTACAATGGGCTTTTGGGTTTGGGCTCAGGGTCATCGGGTCGGGTCGACCCGGTTTTAGGCCAAGGGTTGGCCGGTTTCTGGGCAAGTTTTCAAAGGCTCATAACTTCTCCGATATTCAACCAAATCAAGTGATTCAAAAACCAAAGTTGTAGTACTGAATGAGATGAAGAGATGGTACCTTGCACGACGCTAACTCACCATGGTTTGGTAGAAAAACGCCTCGAAAGTGGCGATGCTCGCTGAAAAACTAGGAAAAGCTACCCCGAGCTATTTTCTGCGATTAACATGTATGAACAACTTAAAAACAAGCTTTGATATGCTCTTAAAACACATCTTAAGAGTTTCTAAAAGTTTATCTTTGTCAAAAAATTCATAAAAATAGCCAGAGTTCATTGGGGGGAGGGTGCACCGTAACTATCGCGGTTGAGGTGCCATGTTTTTGGCTTGGGTTTCGAGGTTCAACATCCAAGTCTTGGGATCATTGTTGTGGTGAGAGTGAGTTCAGAGAGAGGAGAGTGAGATCGCAGAGAGAGTGAGAGAGAGCTCGGGGAGAGCTAGAGAGAAAAAGAGAAAGTGAGGGAGAAAGGAAAAGAAATAGTCCTTGCAAAAATTAGAAAAAGAAAAATGAGGGGAGGGGTTCACTGATGGGGAAGAAAGGAGGGGACATGTGGGCCCTAGTGGCTCACATAATAAGGTCACTAAAGACGAAACACGAAAATATTTGAAAACGTTCGATGTTTCGAACGTAAAATCTTCGTTATAGTTCTGATTTCGAATCCGTTCGTGCCTACGCGTTTGTGGCGATAAGTACGATAAGAATAATTTAATAAAATTAAAACTACGTGTTTCAACGAGATGGTCAAACAAAGTCAACTCAAGGGTAATTCAGTAATTTCATAAATTCATTAATATGAAAATACACTAAATTTGGGACGAGGTTTCACATAATCCGCTAGAACAAATAAGAGCTTATTTCCTAGATCTAATATATAAAGCAGCTTTACCTTTGTGCAATCTTACTTTGCATTAGATGGAAATATCTTCAGTCTTCACAAGAGAGCAGTTCTATCCATTGAGCTCATCTTCTTATGGCACTAAGACCAACACGCTCAAAGTATAATAGTGTAATGCTGAAAATGATATGGTATGTGGATTAAAAAACAAGTTAGTTTCTCCAGTCAAAAGATAGAAAGAAGAAGTTAACGAGAATCCAAAAACTAGGTCTAAAAGAAGATTTGAAACTTAAAGATAGACCATGAAAACAAATGCAAACCTATTTCTCAATGATTGGGTGTTTAATGCATGAAAAAGTTTTGGTAGCTAGAGTTTCATAAATGAGGAAGAGGGGAAGTTCACGACTTTGAATGCACTCTAACTCTCAAGTTTTTACAAATTGAACAATCAAAGAACAAATGAGACCTAGCTAGGGTTTTAACAAAAAAAACTTTTGTTTGTTTTTAGCTAGCAAGGACAAGGACACTTGTCGAGCTATAAAATGATCTTAGCAGATAAGGGCTAAAAGCTACTCTCAACAAAAAGGTGTAAGTTAGCTCATGTGGGCAGTTTTAAATTGCATAGCCAGCTTGCATGAAAATAGCAAGAAAAAACTAACGAGACAACTAACCTAGTTAGAATGTAACAAGAATTTAGACATATAAGGCATATGCATGAACAAACCTTTGAGGTGATGTGCCACAACCTTAAACACTTGTTTCCAGCAACATAAGACCGTTAAGGGTATATTCTAAAACCGAACTAGAGCATGTATAGTACAATTACAATATTGAAAAAGAAAGCCAAAACACTAAAGTCTAGATTTTACAATCTCCCCATTTGATTTTCCTTGACAAAATACCCAAACCAAAAGTTAATTTCACACACCCACACTCAAGCGAGTACCAAGGAAAGAATCCTGCATAAAACACCTCTTGACAAGAACAAGTGAGATTTATAATGGGTTATAAAGCATAAGACTTTAAAGGATACATACTTAAAAATTTCTCCCATTTTTGTCACGGTAAGACAAAAAAGAAGGCGGAATATCTCCATAAATAGCATAAAACATATACTTATGGACATGTCAAGAAGATATATATGCATCATGACATTTGTAAGTAAAGAATAACACTAAGCAGTACAAGTAAACCAATGCACAAGAATAACCAACATTATGCAAAAATTAGACAAGACTAAGAGGAGCACAACCAAAATACAACAGAAATGAGTGTCAATAACAAACAAAATAGGTCCAGAACCCCTAAGAAGAAATTGAACTTCTCCATAAATGGTGTACTTCTGATAATCGAAGTCCCTTATTATCCCAGAGGATTGCAGACTTAGAGGAAGCAACAGAGGATAAGGGATAGCCATAAACAATAGTTTTTTCAATGCTGTAATTAGAGTCATCAGATGAAGACAAACCAAGTGTACAACATCATACCAATCCTCAGGAATATGCACACGTTTTCTTTTGGTCAAACAAATCATACCAAGCTTTAGGTAATTTTACACCTTTTCCTTTTGTTGCAAAAACAGCAGGCATTTAGGCGGTAACTAGGCCCGAGAGAACCAAGTAGGGGGCAATATGGAAGGATGGAGATGAGGCTGGTGCCTTAGATGAATAAGGTTAAGATGAGGGTTTGGAATGTAGCTTAGATTCGACAATTCATTCTTTATGAGGCACAAATAGACAAGCTGGACATTGATTTTGTGATTTTTTTTTTTTTTTTTGAGGTCATTTGACAACACATGACATTGCATGGGAGACCATTTTTATGGGTGTTTCCCGTTTTTAGGAAACATGAGATTCTTTTGACGCAAGCGCCCCCCCCCCCCCCCTCTTTTTTTGTTTGTTTATGAAATTTGATGATACGAGAAGAACACATGACAAAGACATAGAAATTGATTCATGGTTCAGAATATACAGTAAGTAAAGTCACTATTGTTCATTTCAGACCAAAGTAAACTTAACCTCTAAACCAACATAAGCTTTTGTTGGATGAAAAACTGATTTGTCATTTGACATAATAGAGAGAACCTTTGACATCACGGTGAATAAATATCCAAGGTTAATCAACAAAATACTAACAATGTATGGCAATCAAGAGATGCATACAGAGAGGAAAATGAAATTATCTGATGAATTAACTGTCTGAACAGAAACATACACAGAGACTGAACAAAATATTCAATGCTTGGAAGCATAGCTATTCAACCTATTTAATTAATAGCATAAAGACCAATAGACCATTGAAGACTTTTGTACCTTCGGTTTTCCAAGGCTTTACTGAAGATGTCAACTAGTTGTTTTTCAATCAGTACAAAGGTTAAGGCAAGAACTTTACCTTCCACGAGATCTCTAATGAAGTGATGCCATATGTCAATATGTTTGCTTCTTGAAAGTTGGACAGGATACTTCAAAATGTCAATTGCCCTTATGTTATCATAGTAAACGAGAAAGGTAGATTGAAAGATCCCATAGTCACTGAGCATTTGCTTCATCCATATCAACTAAGTGCAACAACTCCCATAAGCAATATATTCAGCTTCAGCGGTAGATTGGGAGACACAGTTTTTCTTTTTGCTATGCTAAGCAACCAAGTTATTTCCAACATAAAAGGCTCTCCCAAAGGTATTATTTATGTCATCAATACAACCAGCCCAATCGACATCACTAAAACCAACCAAATTTGTGTTGGTGTTATAAGTGTATTGTAACCTTAATTAGTAATCCCACCTACATATTTGATAACCCTTTTGACAACCAATAAGTGACTCCTTAGGACAACTTTGAAACCGAGCACATACCTTAAATGCAAAGGCAATATCGGGTCTACTTCCTTTCAGGTAGAGTAAGCTACCAATCATGATTATATAGAAGGTTTGATCAACATCCTTACCACTTGAGTTCTTGTGAATTTTGGTAGACATGCTTATTGGTGATGTAACAACTTTTGAACCTTCAAGACAAAACTTCTTCACAAAGTTCTTGGCACACTTAAGCTTGATAGATTAAAATGTCATCTTTTTCTTGTTTTACTTGAAGTCCGAGAAAATAGTTTAGTTCTCCGACCAAGCTCATTTTAAATTCACTTATCATATTGATAAACTGTTTCACAAGAGAATCTGAAATGGAACCAACAACAATATCATCCATGTACACATGAGCAATCATAACATGAGACTTCAACTTCTTAACAAACAATGTCTTATCAACAGACTCACGTGTGTAGCCATGAGTAAGAAGATGAGAAGACAATTTGTCATACCATGCACATGGAGCTTATTTAAGACCATAAAGGGCCTTTCTCAGTTTGTACGCACCATTAGGATTGTGAGGATCCTCAAAACCCTTTGGTTGTTCCACGTAGACTTCTTCATTGAAAAACTCATTAAGAAAGACGGTTTTGACATTCATTTGAAACAACTTGAACTTCAAATGACATGCAATGGCACAAAGGAGTTTAATAGATTCAAGTCGAGCAACATGAGCGAAGGTTTCATCAAAATCAACACCTTCAAGCTGTGAGTATCCTTGAGCAACAAGTCTGGGCTTATGTTTGATTGCATTTCCTGGCTCATCAGACTTGTTCTTGTATATCCATTTAGTACCAATGACCTTTGTGTTTGACGGACGATTGACAAGTGACCATACATCATTCTTCTCAAGCTGATTTAGCTCTTCTTGAATGGCTAAGATCCCTTCTTCATCAGTCAAAGTATCATTGATATTTTTGGGCTCAATTTGGGAGATATAACACACATGAGTAACTTCATTTGCAATTTTTCCTCGAGTTCTAACATCTTTGTCAACATAATCCACTATTTCCTATTCTCGATGACTTCTAGTCCACTTAGTCTTATCCTTGAACAAAACAGGAGGATCTTGGTTAGAGCATGGTCAAGAAAATGTTATAATTAGTTGGTTTCAACTAATTTCATGTAGTTATTGATCTTTGATTAAAAAAATATAATTAAAAATCAACTTAAGGAACTATTGGTTTTATACATAGTCAAGAAATTTTGTTCGATACCTAGTCAAGAAATTTTAGGTTTTACTATTCTTAATTAGTTGCATGTAGTTATATATGGTTGGATTCAAATAAAATTTAGAATTTTAAATAAATTTAAGAAACTATGTGATTTATATTTCACATTTTCTAGTTTTTTAAGATCGGTGATTTCGAGTCGCTGGTTTTTTTTTTTTTTTTTTTTTTTTTTTTTGACTTTTGTTGCCTCGAAGAAAAATATGTATTATACTTGTAGAAGTTTTTGAAGGTTTTTAAAAATGGAAATAGTGGGTTAAAGATGAAAATGGTAGTTTTTAGATCAAAATGTAGAGTGTAAAATGGTTGTTTTGCATTTGATTGGTAGAGGAATAGTTGGGGGGAATATGGTATTGTATCCATTGGGAGAATTGAAATGTGATTTTAATCAATTTTTTATGTATTTAAGAATAAGGATTTGGGCTTTGAGCTTTGAGCTTTAGTGGGGCAATGGCGTATTTGTAAATAAAGAGAAGTTTGAATTCTAACATAATTGGTTTAACGAAAACCCACATCTGTCAGGGCATAAGTTGGAATTAATTTTTTATTTATTTATTTAGCGTGCTGGCTTGTTTCTTAGTGTGTTTGGGTTATGTAAGGGTGGGCAAACATGTCCTGGACGCATAGATCAAGCTCGGTCCGCATGGTTCGGATGGGTCTGGGGCGGATCCAAATATTATAAACACAAAACGGGGTGAAGCAGGGGGAGTCCAAGAAGTTGTGGAAATGAGCCCCCATCCCAAAAAGTTGATTTCCTACTGTTTGATTGAATATGTACCATTTTATAATTTCCTATGAATGTGATGCGTTCTTTGCTCTCAAATTCAACTTTTTCTTCTAGCTTTCTTCCCCAAAAACCCCTTTGGAATGACTCATTGCCTTCTTCAGTTTTGTTCTTTTTTTGTCTCTGTCTTGCATGTGGGTTTGTAGTTTTAGATCTTGATTGTCTGCTAAGGAAGGCGATGAAACAAACCTAAGAGGTGTGTCTATTGGGGAAGAAGTGGCCCATTGAACGGCGACGCTCATGTTCTTGTCATAAAGAAGGCGAAGGTGGCAAAAAAGGAGTTTGATTAGGTTGAAAACGTCAAGGTCGATGAGGAGGCCGAGGACGAGTAGGGAGAGGATTAAGGGGGGAGGATTTAGGTTGGGTTTAGGGTTTTGAGGCAAGGAGGAAGGAGATGGAGAGAGGGAAGAAGAAGCAAAAGTCGGCGGGCAATTCAATGAGGAGGAGGAGGAGGAGGAGGGGGGGAGTGAGGGAGGAAGGGTTTGGAGAGGATGTGGAGATGTTGTTTGACAGTTGCCAATCAAAGAGTTTGAACTGGACTAAAATCTAGTGAATATAGTTTAGAGGCAAATACAAATTGAAAAAAGCTTCTTTTCTCATAGGACCCGTTTAGACCCGTAGGAACCAACTTGTAAAACATGCTGAGTTAGGGTCAATTATGATTTTGAATTATTATCGCCTCGCCCCGTCTCGTTTTGTTTTCAAACTGGTATGGTCTAGTCTCTCTAATTTTGGGCCCGGCCCGGCCTGTGCCTACCCCTAATGTTAAGTGATGTAATTTTGGTCCTTACTCTTAAAAAAAATTTATGATGTGTTGTTTATTAACTTTTTATTTTAAAAGCTTTCCATTAAAACTCCTTTATTTATTTGTTGGTCAAATATTTTAACGTTTAATAAGTGTATGAGAATGAGAACGTTGAGTAGATTGCCATTGCCAGAACAAAACTGGCAAATACGACCCCAATCGTAATATTTTAATTGAAAAATCATTTGACGCGACATGATATTATTCTTTCATTGAAGCCAAGAAAGTGTCTTTCCCAGGAAACATTTAAACCCATATTATTATTATTATTATTATTATTATTATTATTATTATTATTATTATTATTATTATTATTATTATTATTATTATTATTTATAGGCCAATGCTTTTAGATTTAGGAGACCTTTCTTTGGACAAGAATTGTCTGCCCTCCCACTTCCGGTGCCCTCCTGTACTCTCCTGTTTTGTGTGATTACGGTTAAACCACGTTAACATTTTATATTGTTTTTTTATAGAGATAATAAGACAAAAATGAATAGTAATATAAAATGTTTACGTGGCTTAACCGTGACCACACAAATGAGAGGGCACCGGAAGTGGGAGGGCAGACAATCTTTGTCCCCTTTCTTTGAACTTTCACTTGATTTTCTTTATTGTGTTGGTGGTACCTTAATTAGCACTTGTCCAAAATTTACCCCTAATTCGATCCATAATTTACATGGAGAACATACACAAACACTCATTTATTTTTATTTGATTCTTTCGTGCATAAATTTATGCATTTTATTTTATCTAATACAAAATGCAATCATTTTGCCGTACCACAATATTTACTTGTATTCTTATTGATGGAGTTAAATTTAAAACCTGTTCTAATATTGAAAGAAAAAACACTAATTACCAAAATATTTAGAAGCCTGCTGAGTTGACCTATAAGGTTTTTTTACAATATACGTGTGTGGATACCGATACTTAATAAGTAAATAGAGATTGTAAGAATATTAGCCTGTAAATTTCTATCATCCAATGCAACTGTACATCTCATACACCTATGCATGGTATAATTTTGAGAAAGTTTGTTGTAAATTAAAGTTGATATTAAATTTAAAAAAAAAAAAACCTGGATATTAAAATTAGGGGTGGATATTGTCATGCTCATGATCAGATAAATGCCGCTCACATTTTTAATTAAAAGAATCTACGGAAATAATGATAGGCTTATTATTATGGGATGATAGGCTTATTATTTTGGGACTCTTTTGTCATTTTCTGCGGACCAAGTTGCACGAGAGACATGATGGGTGAGAGAACCTGGAAACGCAGATACAACAAACACAGCTCCCACGCTCGACTGTGTCCCAAGACTCGTCTAATTGGTGGGACCGAGAGGGTTTTTCCTACACGCGCGGGGATGAGGGTGATGCAAAGGAAGGAGGGGCGTGGATTGATGAGTTCAAATGATTGTGATGAGGAGGGTGTCGGGGAGTGGAGTGACAAGATGACACGAACGATTGTGTGGAAGGTGTGTGGGTGGGGGCCCACAAGTTGTAGCAGGAAAAGAGAGAAGCGTGTTAGAGCACGTGTCCCGAATGGGCCAGGCAGGACATGTTGGTCCACGTGAGTTTGGGGGAGGCAATGCTCTTTCTTCCACGCTTCCCTTATTTTTGCAAGCCCCTCCCTTCCCCCGTGAACTCCACTCTCCTGTGTACCCTTCTGCTTCTCTCTCTCTCTCTTGTCCAGCTTCGGCTTTGCTCAAACAGCTTCGGCCTACTTCTCCTTAATATTTAGCTAAACCAAACTTTTTAACTTAATCGTTCCATGTGTTAATCCATGGGTTCATGATCATTTACGTTTTTTTTTTTTTTTTGTTAACAAACAATATTATTTACAGTAAGAGGGTGAGAGAGTGGACTAAGTCTGACAATGGGCTAGCAATAATGTAGTTCAAAATAACTTTTGGTAAGAATCGAATATAAGACCTCTCAGTTATTAGTGACGAGGAATACTACTTGATCATAATACTAAGTGGCAATGATTGAGAAATTACTTTAGTACAAGCAAGAGAAAGTACGAATTTCAAAACAACAATAAATTGCACCAATAGTACAAACTCAATAATCACGAGGTCGCATTTACGACATGTTTGACTAATATTTGCTCACATGTTATCTCATGGCCAAGTTAAAAATCAAAATATGCTAGTCATTTAGTGCTACAGTTTAGTGATATGTTTCTTCATTTGTAAGTGAGAGATTTTAGATTCGATTCTCACCAAAAGAAAATTTAAACCATATTATTACTAATTCATTGTGAGATTTTGCCCACTCTCGCACATTCCCTAGGATAGATATAGTTAATAAAAATATATATGCTACATCATGTAATTAACACACTTTGACCAAAATACAAAAAATTCCAAGGTAAATTAGTGGCGGTGAATCTGGTAATGCAGCCACAAGATCCTAGCCGTCCGAAAAGGCTCGGCTATCAGCCATCTCAGAAGATAAGTCACACAATTATTAGTTTAGTCATATGTGAAACGCAGCGTATTCATGATAAGAAAAAGGCTGAGAAAGCGACGCTTTTGGTTGGAACCGGAGACTCCGTGCCCCCACTCCTCGTGGGAATCGCATGGTGGGGTTTACATGTATGTTACGAATATGAAAAGATTTTTCGGAAAATAAAGAAAAAAATAAAATTAATGAAAAATACTTGAAAATTTTAAGTTTTAACGATAACAACAAAATAAAAGGTAAAACGAATAGTACCAGGATTGATTTTTTAGTGTAAAAATATGATTTTTCATTAAAGTGAATAGTATAAGGAGTTTTTGGTTAAAGTTCCCTAAAGAAAAAGGAAAATTAAAGAAAAGAGCTTGAAAACTTTGAGTTTTAATTATAAAGACAAAATAACGGACAAATTGAATAGTACCATGATTGATTTATTAATATAAAAATATAATTTTTTTTTATTGAAATAAACATTACCGGAAACTTTTCGTTAAAATTTCTTAAAAAAAATACATAGGACCCATATTGACGAGCTTCTTATCTGTGCAGATTCCAATCATGGCCGTTCGTTCCAAGTGAACTGACAGTCGATGGTTGTTCAGCTTCGCAACAAAGTGTACAGGAGCGTACAGGGCCATGTGACTTGGTTGATCTCAGCCGTTGGTCTGACTCATCTCATCAATGGTGGGATATGTGGCCCTCGACATTAATGCTAAAGATTCAGTGTGATTTTGCATCTGGATGTGACGGGAGCATTTTTACTCATCAATTATAAATTATGACGTATTTTTATCATATACTTGAGTATTTGTTACGTTTTGTTTCATTTAATTTTGTTTATTTTTTTTAATTTGAAAAAATAATATTTAAAGTGACAGTTAATTATAATTAGGTGAAAACACACGTGATAAATAATTAAATATATAATGAATGTATACCATAATTATGGTAGTAAGCAAAAATGCATGTGGATTTGATTGTTTTGCTTGTCAATGCCTACTTCCATGTTGGATATCATATGAGTGCAACCAAAACTTACATTAATTTTGTTCAGAGCAGAAAAGGGAAAAAACTGCATTAATTTGGGGTTGGTATTTCCTCATTAATGTTCTCAACATCCTCGTTAATTCACCTTTTTTAGAACATCTTTAAAAAAGATGTCAAAAAGTTCACATTAACAATAATAGTAAAAATGAATAATATTATTTTTTCTAACCGATATGCCAATTATTATGTTAAAATTGGACATATTGGGTGGAGAGTAAAACTTAAAAAAAAAAAAAAATGTCAAAGTATACCACATGGTCTATCAAATTTAAATTTTATGCTTAAAATTTAACAGCTCCTTTGGGATGATCTTATTGCAGTGTAGATTGTTGTTGTTTTTTTTTTTTTTTGTGAACAAACGATAGTACCAAGGGAGTGGAAGAGTGAACTAATCCTTATAATGAACTTGCCATAATAATGTGGTTCAACTTCGCTTTTGACGAGAATCAAACATAAGACCTCTCACTTACAAATGAAAGAAGAATACTACTAGACCGTAAGTACTAAGTGACAGTTTATGTTGTTTTTTTCTTTAAGAACAAACATTTAAAGTTTTTGAAATCTTTTGTGATCTATTAAATAAAACTGGAATATTACTCACCAAAAAGATGTGTTGAGAAGTATGGGATCAATTATCCCTCTTAATCAGATTAAATATCAATTTTCAGTATCATGAATTAAAATAAACACAAAATAATTGAAGTCAAGAATGAGAATAATACAACCACAGTAAGTTGTCTAGTGGTAAGGGTGCAGACTGCGGTTCTCCAATAAACAAAAAATGTGGGAGGTCTTTAGTTCGATGCTCTTAGCTGGTGAGCCTACTTGATTGTGACCACAGACAGAGTAAAATTCTCCATAACCTTTCTGCATCTGAAAGGAGTGAATAACTGTAACTTACGATCAGTTGTCCTCTTTTCAAATGATGTGGGTGTCCACATCAAATGTCACCTAAGGTGATATAGAAATGTGGTATAAAAATATGGTATGAACAACGTTACTCAATTGATAAACATAATCAAATAAAAAAAAATGATTTTCAAATACCTTTTTTCTCCTCAATAATAACTCAACAAGCCAAATTAAATGTTTTTAATTTATATGCGTGTGGAACCTCATTAGCGGAAATGATGTTGGATTTCCACACTTGAGTCTCAGGTTTGAAACTCCGTTAAAGTTTCGAATTTAACCCCTTTGTTTTAAATGAATGGTTGTTGATAGACTTGTGCAATGTGCCCCATTCTGCATTGTATAAGATTAAACTTGACTCTCGTGCATGTCACGCTCACATATCTGCTACTATGGTAGTTATTAGATTGGTCAAGTTGGTCCTGTTGTTGCTTTTGAGTCTTTTTAGTTTAAGGACTCATTAAATTTTCCCCAGGATGCCCACCTTTTTTTTCCTTCTAGGTTGTAACTTGAGTCTCCTTAACATTTCTCCCATAATGTTATAATAATCGAGATCAAATCTTTTGCACCTAAAAGGGGTGTGGCTTCTCTGTGACCCCCCATCCATTGTTTGGCACGTGTTTATAAATTTAATTTCTTTTAACTTTGTTGTCATAAATTTAATATGTTTCAATTAATTACTGAAGTCATAAAAAGGGCACATATACTTTGACTGCAGAAGATTTGATATCATAATCAACCAAATCGTTTTGCCAAAAAAAAAAAAACCTGGCTTTTCCTAGTATCCTAATCTCTCTCACATCACTCAATTACGAACTTCATATGAATTGCTTAAATTAGCAGTGATTCATGAAGTTGGGTTGAAAGTAAATGAGATTTGCACGTTATATCATTTAGTCGTAAAACATAAAAACATAAATTCTGATTTATTGATAAGCAAAAAAACCATTATCTTTTGTTATAAATTTAACAAAATAAGTAAGAGTAAATTGAATTCAAGTCCCCATCCCATCATTCAATTATGTCAAATAGTAGACAAATAATGAATCAATTAGTAACCGCTCTGATATCCTTCTTCTGTTTCTTTTTCTGTTCCTGTTTTTGTGTGTTTGGCAGGGTCAAAGGTCAAAACACCGCAGTTATTAGAGCTCCACCATACCATGACAGCAAACTGTACAAAAAAAAAAAACAATAAAACTCGGCAAAACCTCAGTTGAAAGATGTGTCCCCCACCCCACCCCATCGTCATTTAACACGGTTAAAAAGTAAAGAGAGTAAATAAGAGGATAAATTTGCCACTTAATACTATATTCTAGTAGTATTATTCTTCACATATAAATGAAAAGTCTTAGACCATCTTCAAAGGAAATGGCAACTTACAATTGATGAATGATGTGACAATCTGAAGTTTTATGTCAAATTTTGTACTTTTTTAATTGAATTATTAAATATTATTTTACTATTTAAATAGAGCTTTAAATGGCTATAATTATTAAAAAATGTTGAAACACAATTTCTATTGGTTGAAATGTTAGGAATAAGAGATCTACTATTAAAATGAATTAAAAATAAATTTGACATTGATGCCAAATTTGATTTCAAATCACAAAACTTTCAAATTAAGTCAGCAAATAATATTTTGGTTGGAGAGATTTTTGATGTCAAGCATGCATAATGGCATTTCACTTAGGATTTTGACATTTCCTTTGGAGATGCGCTTAGGTTCAATTCTCGCTACAGTAAAATTTGATCATATTATTGTTAACTTATTTTAAGGCTAAACCTACTCCTATCATTTATTAAAAAAAAAAAAAACATAAAAAAAAAAAACAAAATGGTGGTTGGGAGTGGGAGAGAGGGGGAGAGAGTTGGGCACATTATTTTGGGGACCAAGAACCATGATTGAGATAATTGGGGGGCTTCCCTTCCTGACACCTTAGTCATGATTGAACTTACACACCACTCCCTGTCTATCTCTCTCCCTCTCTATAAAACCACCCACAACTTCCCCACCACTATATTCCCAAACGTGTCCCTTCCCCTTTCCCTCTCTCTCTATCTTCAACCTCTCTCACAAGTCTTTTGTTCTGAAACTGAAATCAGGACTCAGAGTGAAATTCCCCCTCAAAAGGAAGGAAGTAAACTGAAATTACCCAAAAACCAAACCATGATGGTTGAAAGAGAAGATTTGGGTCTCAGTCTCAGCTTGAATTTTCCTCACACCCATAACAATCAAAGTAGCAGCCGCTTTCAGCTGAATCTGATGCCTTCTCTCCTCCCAACTTCTGCTTCTGCTTCTTCTTCTCCTTCTGGCTTTCTTCCCCAAAAGACCCTCTGGAATGATCCCTTGCCTTCTTCAGGTTTGTGCTTTTTCTCTTTCTATCTTGCATGTACGTTTCTACTTTCAGATCTGGCTTTCCCACCAATTTTCTCACCTCTTTTTCCCGAGAAACGAACACCCTGGAAAATCCCCTTTTTTCCTTTTGGGTTGTCCCTCTTTTTAATTTTCGACATTTTTACAAAAAAAAAACATAGCTTTTATGATTTTTTCAATGTCTGTCTTTCAGATCTAAAACTACAACAAACTTTTCACCAAATTTCAAACCTAGCCATAACTTTTTTCCTTTTACGATCTAATTATTGTTGTTTCCTAACTTCATCGCGATCCGACATGCAGATCTAAACTCTAACTCGGAGACGTGCCGGGGCGGGCCCCGATCGTTCCTGCGGGGCATCGACGTGAACCAGCTGCCACCGACGGGCGATTGCGAAGAAGAAGCGGGGGTGTCCTCCCCCAACAGCACCGTGTCGACCGTGAGTGGCAAGCGGAGCGAGAGAGACACCAATGGCGAAGATCTCGACCTCGAGAGGGACTGCTCTCGAGGCCTCAGCGACGAAGAGGACGGCGAGACCTCCAGAAAGAAGCTCAGGCTCTCTAAGGACCAGTCCGCCATTCTCGAAGAGAGCTTCAAGGAGCACAACACCCTCAACCCTGTAAGTGTTACTTGTCTGCCTGCCACTCCCTGCGATTAGTTCTGTTTGGTTGCATAGAAAATAGACAAAACTTTCTGTTTGGATGCTGATAAAGTCCACTGACACGTACGGTTTCATTTTTTCTGGTGCAGAAGCAAAAATTGGCGTTGGCGAAACAGCTTGGGCTTCGGCCTAGACAAGTGGAAGTCTGGTTTCAGAACAGAAGAGCAAGGTGGGTATTTTCGGCAAACAAAAAACATATACCTAATTTACAGTTATACCCCTGCGGTGCAGGCTTATTTACAGGTTCTTTTGTGATTTTACAGAACAAAGCTGAAGCAAACAGAGGTGGACTGTGAGTTCTTGAAGAGGTGCTGTGAGAATCTGACGGAGCGGAACAGGCGGTTGCAAAAAGAGGTTCAGGAGCTGAGAGCACTGAAACTTTCCCCGCAGTTCTACATGCAGATGACCCCACCCACAACACTCACCATGTGCCCCTCGTGTGAGCGTGTCGGGGTCCCACCCAACTCCTCATCGTCCGCGGCCGTTCCCCGGCCCCACTCGCAGATGGGGCCCGTCCAGCCGCATCCGTTGCCCATCAATCCCTGGGCCTCCGCCGCCACCGTCCCCCACCGGCCGTTGCCGTTCGATATCTTCCATCCCCGGTCGTAGTTTTTAAACCCGTAAACCGAGCGAGGGCAAGTTGGTCATTTTGCAAAAACAATATAAGAATCTGCTTTATATTTTAGCGCCAAAAAAAAAAAAAAATAGAAGGAAAAAATCAGGGTGTTGATGTAATGTTATTATTTTGTTTTTTTTTATCAAACTATAAATTTGTCAGATTAGATGGTAGACTAGAAAATCGATGAGGTTCGAACCCATGATGTATTACTCTTCTTTATCATTGTGATAAATGACTACTTGCAATGTAATATTACTATTTAGAAAGTGTACGGAGCAAGTGCAAAAAAGAAGCGGTTGTAATAGCGTACCAATTCTTATATAATGTAAAATTTTCCGAAACCTTATGAGGTCGGTCGCTCTAAGATCTGGTGGGTGGGAATATGTGATCTGGTGGCCCTGCATGTTTTGTAGCATCCGGCCCATCATTTTCATCATCATCGTCCATCTTCTTGTGTAGATTAGGGTTTGGTGGTGGCACTAATATTTCTACCCCCTAATTCCTTGCTAGACCCAACAATTTTTTGGTAGGGAAAGGGAAGGAGGGCTTTGCCTGTAAAGTGTAATGTTTAATTAAATATTTTAACATTTGTTAACATTAGAGGTGTGTGCATTTCTTTTTCGATTTGAGCAATATTTTTAGTACTTTTTAAGATTTGAGCGATATTCTAATATAATGTTAAGTGACGAGGAAGTGATTCAAGCTTGGGGCGAGAGGTGATTCAAGACTGGGGCGAGGGGTGATTCAAACTTTGAATACGCATGGGTGAGGATATTGTTCTAGCTAATATGGCTATGATGAGATCATATTGAATTATTTATGATTACATATAAACCTCTGCTTGTCTACATTTTGTTTAACATGTATGTACTAAGAGGCGATACAAACTTTGGGTGCGGAGGTACGAATACAGATTTAATTAATATGACTATGGTCAAGTCACTTAAATTAGGTGTTGTGTGTTAAATTAATTAGGATTAGATAGGAACCTCTCCTTGTCACCCCCTTGATTGTTTAAAATTTAAAGATCCTTAATTTGTGGGGAAATAATGCCTAATTCTAAGTGCGGATTATGATTAGGATTTTAGGGATTTAGTTTTGAATGGTTGACTGGTCTCATATTACATAATTCCTAGGGGATTTTACAGTTGAATATTAAGATTATGTTGGACCCAAATAAGTGTAATTTTAGTCATGAAACAGGTTCTTGATTCTTGGGGTTTGGGTGTGCGCGCGCGCGCGCACACATACACACACACACACATATATATATATATATATAAATATCTGTTTGGGCCCAAAATATTATTTTGGGTTGAGCCTGAGATTATTCTAGGCCTAATGACATTTATCTAGAATTTTCTTATGGGCCGTCCAGTTAAGGCTGGCCGAATCCTGTTGCGAAGAGGATTAGTTTAAATAAAGGGTGAAGTAGTCGATTCATAGTGGAACATGGAGTTTTGAAGCCGAAGGTGCTTGGGATCAAGAGATGAAGCTGGTTTGTTATAGAGCTTGGTTCAAAGTCCTATTGGAGTTAGGACTGGCCAAAATCTAATCAGATTAGGTTAAGGAGTTCTAATCCGAGTACGATTCTAGCTCGGCCTTGAAGGGGTTTGCTACTATAAATAGAGGAGGGAGTGCATCGTTCAAGCCCCTCCAATTCAACACGCAAATTGCCCTGCGCAAAGCTTCTCAACACCTTTTGAGATTTTATCCTTCTCCCCTTTCTTCCCGCCAACACATCTTCAGTTTGGATAAACAGCACTCTGAAAGCAACCGGCGACATCTTAAGTTTGGATAAACAACACTGGAGCTGTAGAATTAGTCGATCAAGGAGCACTTTCAGTTTGGATAAATAGCACTGCTTTGAGACCGATTGGTTATTTATCCAAGTCTCGGTCGATAAGGATTTTCGAGTCCTTGTTGGTAAAGGTCATCTTATCAGCTTTCTCAGCAAAGTGAGGTGTTACAGGTTATTAGGTTCGGCACATTGAACGCCGGATCGTTTTATGATTGGATACTCATATGCACACTTTAGAGTTTGGCATTCCGACAGCCAAACCACATTTACCATCAAGACATACATCTCTTTTGAGTATTTGTATCCATATAGTCTGGTGCCAGTTCGGCGTGCTTATACTTTAATGAATATAATCACCGTGATCGAACCTAGTGCCGATGATTTGTGAACTTCGCAAAACTAGCAACCTTATCTTCAGGTTTAGAATTCGAAAGCTGAGGCGTGTTCCTTCCTCGGCCGTAGTGGCTAGATCAAGAAGTCAGTGACGCTTTTAACGCAACATCATCATATTTTACACCTCGACCAAACTTTGTCGACTAATTAGCACGCCTTGTACACAACTGAATAACGTAGTTAGCTCATAAGTTACTTGGCTTGTGCGCCACGTATGATTGGTAGTTTTTAGGGTCAACATTTTGGCACGCCCAGTGGGACCTAGTGCTAAAGCTACAAAGTTCATGACCATTGAGACACGGTTAGTAAAGAAGAAAACAGTCATGGGTAAGTCAACGACTAATCTTCCAGTCCAAAACCCAGGACAAGATGGCTTACCATATGCACATAATCCTTCTGCTGCCACGACACCTGAAGCTACAAGTGCGACACATTGAGATAAGGAAGTAAATCTCGGTGGTCAGCTTCATGATGCAAAAATCCCCACCAAAATGAGAAAAGGAATTTTTGTTGAAGGATTAGTGGATGATTGTGACGAGGATGGTGGTGAGGCATCTGATCCACCGACTAGGTCATTTATTTGACGACGACTTGAAGAGTAATCTTGGGCAAACTTCCGAGAAGTCGAGTTCGTTAGGCTTGCCTTAAACGGCCTGAATGTCGAATACAAAAAGAAATTCTTACGGAAAACTTCTGAGACATGCACGAACTGGCTCAACATGCCGAACAATATGATTATTTGCTCCGAGAAGAAAAGATATCGAAGTCCCTATCCTGAGGAACGATTTATAAGAACCTTTTGGTCAGTTATGCGTTGGCCAAAGGTGAAGAATACCAATATACCAGTATTGATGCGGTCGAGATAGTGATCGACAAGCCATACATATGCAAAGCATTGGCTCATGCTAACTCCAAAGATGCCAAAACCCATTCGGCCTCTAAAGAAGCTACCATCAAAATCTCGAAAGTTTGTACTTTGACATCACCAAGGCTAATGCCATCTTCGACTAGTTGTTGCTCGCGAAAATTGTCAAGCTTCGGCCAGGGCATAACATTCCCAAGGCTAATGATTTAAAAGGCAAGACATATTGCAAATACCACAATTCGAACAAGCATACGACAAATAATTGTGTCTTATTTCGCGCTGCCAGTCAAAGCTGGATCGACAATGGTAAGCTCAAGTTTCCCAAGAAACAAATGGGCGTTGACATCGATCCTTTCCCTGAGGCGACAGTAACCATGATAAATGCTCATCTACCTAGGGATAAAGGAAAAGGAAAGGCTGAGTTCGTTCCAATGCAATTTGTCCCAAAGCAGAACTCTCGGCCATAATTGAAGATTTATTTATTTTCAAATGAGCCACGCAAAGATTTGACCGGACCAGCTATTATCGAGTCAATGTCGGACTCTATCGCAAAGGCAACTGACGGGCCAATGGTTTTATGTAGTTGATGCCAAGCGAGCATTGTCTTAGCTAAGCCAAAGGAAAAGCCACGTCAGGTCGAAATAGCGCAACAAGTGCTCACAGCCGCAGTAACATCCTAAATGGTGATTGGTACAGGTCAACGCCATAAAGTTTTTGATAGGCTTGGCCCTCAAGTACAAGATAACAAGTCATCTTCGGCCAGACGACGCCTTGATTTCGACGCGCCATTTTACAACGAGGATTATTATGCGCCCAACTCTGGTAATACAAGTTCACCTACGAACTAGCGCATATTCAGACTTCCTGAGCCACACTATCAGCGCTGGTATACTTATAACTCCCTTACCGGTATATATACTACGTTGTCTAAATCACAGAAATGTTGACGCCAAAGAATGGACTGTATGGCCCGCCGACGAGTAGCTCATGATACCTCGGCTACCAAATGGCAGCTGAAGGAAATGGTCGGTAATGAAGATGACTGACAACCTCCGGTGATCATGACCGAGCTGCTCCAAGGGAAGAAGGTGATCGATCGTGACTTTGAATGAAGGAAAAATTTTGTCCTAGCTAAGAACATGTGAGAACATTTGAACACATAAGCAAACTATTAACATCTAATGTAGGAACGCATTCAAAAACAATTCTAAAACCCATAATTTTCAAAGCCTAGTGAATGGTGAAACACAAGACTCTATACAACATTAAAGAAAAGAAAGGACTTTGAGATTCATTACCCTTGAAGCTCATCCTTGTTTACACAAGGGATTCACCTAAGTGGAGGGCCTTCAAGTCACCTCCTCGCTCCTTGAATCTTCCTTGTCATCTTTCTTTTCTCGTACATCACTGGTAAACTTTCTAGATTTTGTGCATGCCACCCATGGAGTTTGTTAAGAATATTTATTGAGAAAATGGGGGCATCTGGCCATGATTTTATTCCATAATTAGGGGACTTATCAAATCCAACTGTGTATATTGACCAGCAAGCATTCAGGTCGGTATTCTAGACTCCCTAGTTACTAAATAGAGAGAGAGAGAGAGAGAGAGAGTACATATTGTCAGTGACAGTTTTGCATTGCCTTGAATTACATTTCATAACTGATTATATAAAAGTTGGCAGAATTATGAGACGTTTTATAATAATTTTGTTGGCCCTTTAACATATATGTGTTTGCTTAAACACATATAGATCGTTAACGACACTACTTATGAACTACGCATTGTAATAAATGCATGCAACATTACTAACCCTAATTCCGGCTAATGTATCAAGTTATAATCAATGAATGGAAGGGACTCACTCGAAGGTGAAGCCATGATGTTTGAGATATGATTAAGACCTTCCCTTCTCTTGGAAACGTATTGGAACTCTTGATCTCGATAGAACGAGCATTCACATTATGAGAGCCTTGTAACTTACCTGAGAAAAGGGGGACGAAACCCTTGTTATAAGGATGCAACTGCTCCACCTATCATGGTGGCAGTTGCTATCAGTTTTCCAACTCCTTATAACTGTCCTCTACATTATTTTGTACAATACTTACGGTTTTCTCACTTTATATTATACATTGATCAACATGTATAAGATTCATTACTTTATGTCTCCTTTTAGTCATGTTATTTCATATCTTTATTAGATGGTTTGATTCACTTCTCACATATGAGTTCTAACATTCTCCCACATGAGAATGATCAAAACATCTAAATGAAATAACTAATAAGTGAACACTGAGATAAAGGTGTTGAAATAAATCTTTCAATCATACTCAAAGAAGCATTAGTTGAACTTTAGACAGTATAATACAATTTAGAGTACCATTTGTACTAAAATCATAAACTATCGAATTCAAATGAGATCATATTTGAGAATAAAACATTTGGATTAGAGAACTCTTTATTACAAGCATTACTCCCACATTGCTTGCCAAGTAAGTAATGGCACTGCAGCTGCCACTCTTTCTTTATTGCTGCAAAATTACAAACATCATCATAAGTCTGATTATTATTGAGCTTTCACAAAGGTATTAGATCGTCATGTAATATAATTTGTATTCATCATAAGCACAAATTCTAATCAAAACACATACTTAAAGTTGTGAAAATTACCTTACTCCCACATTCAAACATGAATAGTTGTTTGCAGTCCCAAGTTTGGTAGATGCCTTTGAATTGCAGTTACATGTAATGCCTTGGTTAATGGATCTACAACCATGTTAAATGCACTAATATGCTCCAAATCAACAGTTCCATTTCTTATTTAATCTTAGAGCTTTAAGTATTTGATGTCCATGAGCCTCGAAGCCTCAGACCTTTTATTGTTCTTAGCAAAGAACACAGTTGAGGTATTATCACAGTAAATCTTGATTGGCTCTTTAATGCTTTTAACTATCTTCATATCATAGATCAAAATTTTTAGCCATACACCATGCCTCATTGCTTCAAAACACCCTATATATTCTGACTCCATTGTAGAAACAACCCTTGTGGTTTGCTTTCTGCTTCTCCATGAAACTGCACCTCCAGCCATTATGAAAACATACCCACTCGTGGACATTCTATCTTCAATGCAGCCTCCCAAATCAACATCACTATAACAAACAACTTCCAAGTTTTGGACTCGATGATAGCTTAATACATAGCTTCGTGTCTTCTTTAAATACCTCAGTACCTTTTTACTTGCATTCCAATGTGCAATACTAAGATTTGATTGAAACTTTCCTAGTACACTTAATGCAAAAGTTAAATCAGGTCTGGTGCATACTTATGCATACATTACACTGCCAACTAGAGATGCATATGGCTTCTCCTTTATAGCTTGAATGTCATGTTCAATTATAGGGCACTATTAAAGGGAGAACTCATCTCCTTCACCAATGGAAATATCACCGTTACTGCAAGTTTCCATATTGAATCTCTTCAAGACTTTGTAACTTTTTTGAGATAGCCCCAAGGTTCTATGTTGCCAGTTTTTCACAATCTCAATACCCAAAACATAATAAGCCTCTCCTCAAGGTTCCATATTGAATGTCATGTTCATGTCAAAGCTGTTAAAGAGCATTTGCTTGGTTTCGTTGAGCAGCTGTACATGTGAACTTGCTGACAATATGTCATCCACATATAAAAGCATGAAAATGAATTAAGACTTGTGTTGCTTCATGTAGATACAATTATTAATTTTTTGTTCCACAAAACCAAAAGATTGCACAACTTGATCAAAACGCTTATACCACTGCCTAGTGATGCGTGATTTATACGCACACAAATTAAACCCTCTTTTCGTCAAATTGTAGTATATGTATAAGTAGGGATTGTTCTGGACCGGGGATTAGGAGGGATTGTTAATCACTTGGATTTGACTCAAAAACGTAAGAACACAATAAAAAACACTATACTAGACTTAAAGAATGCAAAACTAAACTTTAAAACACTAAAACAAACCAAAAGACTCAAAACAAGTTCAAAAGACTCAAAACTGCCTAAAAACACTAACTAGGCAGTTTCTGACCTTAAACCCAATTTTGGACGAAATTAAGTTGTAACTTGACTCAAAACACTTTAAAACATAAACTAAAATGATTTCTAACTAAATTGAACAATAAAGTAAAGGGGGATTGGTTTTGAAAACTTGAAATAAAAATAGAAACTTGGAAACAAAACAGATTGTAAAGATGAATGTGATGATATTGAATGGATTGAAGCTAGCTAGAGGGTTCATCTCCATACATGTTATACTTGCATAATAAAAAGATTTCCAATTGCATTTCAATAAATTATGAAACTCATCACCCCGGGTCAATTAGGTCCGCTTAAATTAACCGTCAAGTTTTCCTTAAGTTAATGAATTGGATGGGTTAGCGCAACGCAATTCACTACATTCTCCAAAAGTCCTTTACATGAACAACACAATAAAGATACAATCAAAGATCATTAAGCATTATGAAAACTATAAGTGTTGACGAGGCATTCGTTACTATGATGAGCATGAAACTCATGCCAAGAATTCATTTAACGCGATTGTTTATCAGCAACCTCCACTACTTGTGAATATAAGTTCATAACGATTAGGTGAAACTCACTTATATTCTAGCGACATATTCATGCATGAAAATTAAGCGTGCACTCTCAATAAACATACATAAATAAGTTATCAATCAAACGGTTAAACAAATTGAATCCACAACTTATGAAACGCAATTAGAAGTAATCAAATCAAAATGCAAGCATAAACATTTATTTCAAATCCCCCCCTAGCCAAGGGGGGTTTAGTACCTCATACGTACAAAATAAAGAGAATCAAAGAAACACCTAAACATTCCAACAACTCAAACTTGAATTGTATGAACGTTTAGGCACTCTTCTCTTCCATTCCTCATTCGTACAAAACAAAGAGTATTGAAATTAAACATTGAAATCAAAGAAACACCTAAACATTCCAACAACTCAAACTTGAATTGTATGAACGTTTAGGCCCTCTTATCTTCCTCTTCGTTGTAGCACAAGGTCTAAGGATAGTTTGATGGTGTGAATGGTTTGGGGAGTGGTGGATGAATGGAAGAGGAGTGGTGGAAATGGATTGTAAGGGAGGGCACGGCACAAGGGAGTTTTGATGTCTACATTCTGAAGTGTGGAAGGATCTGTGACTGAAATGTGTATGAATGAGAATGCATCAATTGTGGCTGAAATGCATGCTTATTTATAGGTAAATAAGAGGGAACATGACAGTTAGGAGGTGGGTGGAAATCTGAAATGGTGATGGGAGATGCATGTGGCTGATTTATGCATGTGATTAAAGGGTGGGAATGCATGTGCTTTGACAGAAATGAAAGGGAATGCATGTGCAATGAGTGTGGAGTGAATGATTGAATGCATGTGGCTGATTTATGAAGAGTGAATGCATGTGGCTGATAGGTATGAATGATTATGGTTGCATGTGGGTGGAAATGCATGTGAATGCATTGTTTGTTGGGAAAGAATGGGAACTCACGGCATTGGCAGATTTCTGGTGGTTGTGAGGTGGAAAATGCATGTGTTTGCATGTGAATTAAAGCTATATGTTGCTGCAATGATGAAATGGATGGGAGTGCATGTGGCTTGGGTGGAATGAAGGGGATGCAATCTGAAATGGGAGATGGAATGGGATGCAAGGCAATGATGGTGTTTGTGTGAATGATGGCAGATTGTGTATGTGAATGATTAGGGTGAATGTGCATGTGCTTTGACAGCTAGGATGAATTAATTAAGGGGAGTGCATGTGGGTGAATGTGTGGCTGATTTGTGGTGCAATGATGAAAGAATAATCTGGAAATGCAAGGTGAAATGAAGTGGAATGACAATGAGTGCATGTGAGTTGAATATGTGGCTGATTGTTTATGTTGAGAAGTGAATGAATGCACGGGTTGATGAATGGGAAAAATTGCTGAATGATGAAGAGTGTCACGGCTTGGGGAGTGCATGATGATGGGTGCATGTGATTGAATTGTTTGTTGGGAAAGAATGGGAGTGACACTAGGTTGAATGATGATGAGTGCATGTGAGTTGAAATGCATGTGGAATGAATGAAATGCATTGATATGCACGGCAAAGGAAGTGGAATTTCTGAAATGGTTTAAATGTCCTAAAACTAAAGGGAACAAGGTTCCAACACTTTGGTCTTCAATTATGTCTTCAATTTCGTCCAACACTTTGGCTCCAAGCATAAGCTATCCATCCTTAGCCCAAAAGTGCTCCAAAAGTCTCCAAAATGCATCTTTTTGCTCCTTTAGCCCTTTGGACCTACAAACACACGAAAATAGCTTAAAGTACTAAAATAACTAAAGAAACATAACGTAAATGCACGAGAACAAGCCATTTAAGTCGCATGAATATGCTCCTATCACCTAGAAGCCTATTTTAAACCATAAATAGACTTATTTAGCTTGCATACCAGATGTTCTTTCCCCATTTCAACAAATCATGGGGGTTGTACCATGTAAATGTCCTCATCGAGACTGCCATTAAGAAAGTCAATCTTGGCATTCATTTGGTGAAGCTCCAAGTCAAAGTGAGTTGTTAGTGCCATGATGACTCTAAAGGAGTATTTTGTAGAAATTGGAGAGAATGTCTCTGTGTAATCCAACCCTTCCTTCTGCGTAAAACCTTTAGCTACAAGCCGGGCTTTAAGCCTCTCAATCTTCCCATGAACATCCCTCTTTGTTTTAAATACCCATTTACATCCAATGTCCATCTTAGTGTTTGAACCATCAACCAATGTCCAAACATTATTACTTGGCATGGAAGCAAGTTCTTCAGTCATTACAGCCTGCCACAAATCACTTTTAGTACTCTCCACTGCCTATTTGTAAGTTACTGGATCATCTTCATCACCAAGATTATACTCAATCACTTGTAGATAACATAAGTAATCATTTGGTATAGCAAGCTTCTTATTTCTCATTGATTTCCTCAATGAAGGTGCAAGAGACTGTGTAGATGATTCTCGTACTTCTGTAATTGCTGCAGATGAGTGCATTGATCATTAAAAGCCATTGTATCATGATTTTGAGGTGTTATAGCTGCTATAACAGGTTCAGAGATATCTGGTAAAGTCACAAATAGAAATGGTGTCTCCGCACCAGATAAATATAATGAAATTGTAATAGTGTTGGTCATTGTAGGATCTTGAGATAGAGGTGGATGTTCTGCATGCTCTTCAAATACATAAGGTTGTCTGGAATGTGCTTGTGATAAACTAAAGTCTTCAATAAACTTTGCATTGTGACTCTCAACTATCCTTTTATGTGCACTAGGACAGTAAAATTTAAACCCTTTACATTTTTCTAGATAACCAACAAAGTAGCAGCTAGTAGTCTTCATATCCAATTTTCTTTCATTTGGATTATATAGCCTAGCTTCACATCTATAATCCCAAGTATGAAAATGATTGAAGCTAGGTTTTCGATCTGTCCATGTCTTAAAAGGAGTGGTTTGAACTGCTTTGGTGGGAACTCGATTAAGTATATAATTAGCTGTTTTAATTGCTTTTGCCCATAAGAACTCAAGTAATTGTGACTGTGACAACATACTCCTCACCATGTCTTTAAGAGTCCTATTTCTTCTTTCTACAACACCATTATGTGATGGAGTACCAGGAGTGGTGTATTGAGCAACAATGCCCTCTTGTTCAAGATACAATGTAAATGGACCTTTGTGTTGACCACTTCCAGTGTATCTGCCAAAATATTCACCTCTCTTATCTGATTTCGCTATCTTAATATGCTTATTGAACTGTTTTTCAACTTCAAGTTTGAAAATTTTAAAACAATTTAACACTTGAGACTGTTTTGAGATTAAAAATAGAAGTGTATCGAGAAAAATCATCAATAAAGAGAACAAAATAGGAATTTCCACATAGTGTTCTTGTTGGAAATGGTCCACATACATCAGTGTGAATGATTTGTAGCAGATCATCACTTCCTTTGGCACTTGTTTTCTTAACTAAATTGGTTGTTTTTCCTTTAAAACAGTCAATGCAATTCTCAATATCATTAAGTTCCAACTATGCCAACACACCATCTTTCATTAGTCTTAACATTCGATCTTTGGAGATGTGTCCGAGCCTTCTATGCCAAAGAATTGAAGAACTATCAACAATATGCATTCTCTTTGAAGCAGCATGTTCTATATTAAAACATTCTTGAAAGTAGGTGCACTTAATTTTCCTTAAGTCACCATTGAGAAAAGCATAACCAAGCAAGTTGTCATACTAATTGTGAATGAAAAAACGAATTTGGTCTTTATCCCCAATATAAGAAAAGTCATCTTTTACAAATTGAGTCACTGAAAATAGGTTCCTTTTCATCGAAGGTACATATAGTACATTATTCAAAATTAAAACAAAACCAGAAGACAACTTTAACATAACAGTGCCAATAGATTCAACAACCACTTTACTGCCATTTCAAACATAAACATTGTAGACGCTCCTATTTGTCTCCCTCATGCTTTGAAGTCCCTGCAAAGAGTTCATAATGTGAACAGAACTTCCAGTGTCAAACCACCAAGAACTGGAAGGAATAAACACCATATTTGATTCAACAGTAACAAAAACATCAATGACTTTGTTTCCTTTCCTTAAGAGCTAAGCTTTAAATGCAGGGCAATCCTTCCTTAAGTGTTCAGTGGAATGACATTGATGGCATTTCTTAAAATGAAATTTTTTAAGTTTGAGACTAGCATTGGAAGGACCATCATTTTTTACAGAAATATTGAAAGGCTTGAAAAGTTTCTTGGGAGGAAAGATAGAAAAGGGTTTCTGTGGAGTCTACTTAATCCCTTTGTAATTGGGATTCTTGTAGTTTGTTATCATCTTTCCTTTACCCTTCACATGAACAAGATTGACAACTTCAGTTTTGACTTTCTTTTGCCTTTCTTCTTAACAACAATTCGCAATTAGCTCATTAAGGGTCCAAGATTCTTTATGAGTGTTGTAGCTAATTTTGATGTGTTCATAGTCATTTGACAGTGAGTACAATGCCAAATTGACCAAAAAATGATTAGTAATGCCAATATCCATGGCATTAAGCTTGTTGGAGAGATTAACAAGCTTAAGTAAATGCTCCCTCACACTACCAACACCATCATGTCTGGTATTAATTAACTTAGAAAGATATACACCAGTTTCAGCTTTGTCTGATCTCTTATATTTTTCTTCAATCTTTGCCACGCATTCATTTGCAGGATTACAGGCTGAAATCCCTTCCCTTATGTGATCTTCCATGGCATTTTTCATAATGAGCAAGGACATTCGATTAGCTCTTTCCCATTTGGAAAATCTATCCCTTTGTAGTGAAGTACTGTCATCTGTGAATGCTGATGTCTAAGGTAACTTAAAGGCAATGTCGAACTCAAGCATTCCCAAATGCATTTCAACTTTCTGTTTCCAAGCTTCAGTTTCTCAATGTTGATCAGGCTCAACATATTGAAATCTGCATAATGTGTATATAATGATTTGTAAATTCATATGGAATGACATGAAGTCATGCTTAAACTCATAGAATCAGTATCACCTTTAGGCAAGAAACTGTCTATAATCAAAATATATGAATCACAAATCTGTATAAACATTTACAAAATACAATAATCAATGTAAACTGCATGCCTTTGGGCAAAATTGTATACATGAACTATCATCTTTTATAACTGACTATACTTGTAGTGTCTGCAAAAGACATTAACATGGTTCCATAGAACCTGATCTGAATTTTCAATATGTAGCACACTCTTGGAATTAAATGTCTGATATAATAGAACCATGATTAAGGAATGTAAATCACTATGGTGACTCATTTATACAAATTGAGACAATTTGAAGAAGATGTGATACAACAAAATTTCAAAGAGAATTGAAAAAGAAAATTTGCTGCATAATAAGTTAGTTTATAAATCTAAGTAAAACTTATATATACTTTTATAGCAAGTGCTTGCAATAAGAAAACACTAAATCATCAGGCAAGGAATAAAATATTTGTTATAAAGAACAGTGGAAGCATTTATTAATGAAGAATAAATACTTAACAACATGTCCAAATTATACAGTTTTCTCGTTCGAGTTCATGGCAAATGTTGGTGGCTCTGATATCACATGTTGGCCCTTTAATATATATATATATATATATATATATATATATATATATGTTTGCTTAAACACATAGAGACAGTTAACAACAATGCTTATGAACTACGTACTGTAATAAATGCAAGCAACATTACTAACCCTAATTCCTGCTAATGTATCAGGTTATAATCAATGAATGGACAATACAACAAAAATGAGCTTTGGGTACAAAACAAAGGGCACAATTGAGAATTTTGTGTCAGTTTGACCACCAAAAAGCTTAAACAGTTCCCATTCCATAGAGGGCACCATCTATTGTGCCCAATGTTAAAAAAAGTAGACACAAAATAGTAATGGGCACGAAAACCGTGCCTGGTGGGGTCAGATGACAACTTTTTTCCTGAAGATGGGCACAAAAAGCATTTTGTGTCTTAAAAGTTATTTGTCAGAGGCACTATATGTTCTCTGTCGTTTGTCCTTACCTCCTCTAGCACACCAATAATTAAAATTTATAAAATTGTGGTAAATAATGGTATGGAGCTGTTTATTATTATGTAATGTTTTAGTCTCAAAATAAGTTAGCAATAATGTTGTTCAAATTCATTTTTTGCGAGAGCCGAACCTCAGATCTGTCACTTACAAGTAAAGAAGAATACCATTACACCGTAGTACTGGCTTGTTTTAGATTTACAATGGAACATTTCTAGCTGCAATGAATGTTTGTTAGATTCGTATCTTTTTGAACTGCTTTTTAGATTGGTATCTTCCTGTAGGTTTGTTTTTTATGCTTGGTGATATGGTTTTTGGTTTTATAGTAAGTGTTTATTTTTTTTACTGCATTAAAAGTACTTCATGCAGTGACACATAACCAACAATTGTGCCCTTAGGGTCGGTCTCTGTGCAAAAGTAAGTTGATCTTCAGATAGACAAATAATTGTAGATTTTTTTTATGACACTAATGATAGAAATTGTGTCCACTAAATATTAATAAATAATAAATCATTCTACTTTTCATTGGGTTTAATAATTATAAATTTCTTTTTATGACACAAATGTTTGAAATTATTTCCAGTAAATATTAATAAATAATAAATCACTCCATAGCAAAAGAATATGTTGACACAAATGATAATCAATACATTCTTACTACTGTTGCTGATGGTTGCCTTGGCTATGCATTACCTTCCAATAACGGAATTGTACGCGCACCTTAAGGATGTGTTTTGCCAGCATGGGCAAACCCAGGTAGGACAGAACAATACCCTATCAATTTGGTTTATGTTGAAACAACAACTGAAAAGTCCACTAGTTCTGTCATTTTTATTGAAGAACCACACACTTCTGAAGCACAAATTCGTCCTAGAGGCCTGTCTCTCCCATAGATGAGCTCACGAAATATGCTGAATGTTACCATTGAGATTTTAAGCAGCGATGACAAGGACAATTAATATATTTTGTATTATGTTATATTTCACTGCTGTGTGAAAATATAATTATCTTATGCTACGTTGGACTCCTCTTGGGTCCTCAACTTATGTAGTATTACAATATAATAATGTTTTCTTTCTAATTGGCCCATGATATAGATACTCCCAGCATTGTATATTTTTCGGCTTATAATTATGTTTCCCGTCTGGTTCATACCGCACAGTTCAATGAATTCACAACATGGCAGCGCAAGCCTTTTATGTCCTTTGATCTGACAACTATTTTACAAGTCTTTGTGTCTTACTTTACAAATCTGAGCACAAATATATTTTTTTATGAAAGAGAACACAAAACATATATTTGTGCTCAATAACAAATTAAAGTAACTAGCAAATTTTGAAAAGTGATCCCAACCGTATTTGTAAAGGACACAATTATTTAATTTTTTATTACTTTCTCATGAAACCGGTCTCACCCGCACCCACCCGCCTTTTTTTTTATGAGCCAGTCCAGCCTCTCTCGCTTCTCATTTGTTTGAAATTATCTTCTTTATGTAGAATTGGTGTGCCACTGAGGCCCACACCTCAATTCCCTTCCTCTGTTGCCTCTTTTATCGGTCTCATTCTGCTCTCTCAGTTAAACTCCCTCACTTCTCTCTCATTTTTTCCCCTCATTTTATCTCTCTGTCACTTTTCCCCAAGCCATACAACTATGAACCACTACCTTCTCCGAGGACTTTAAACACCAAACCACCACCATCATCGTCTCCAAACACGGGACTAGTGCCCAAACCTTGACTCGAACCTCAAATCAGAGAACCACACATCTTAAACCTGAGAGAATTCCGGCGAGTTCATCGCCTTCCCGACCAAGGTAAGGTTTGTAACTACCTCCAGTTAATTCCTTCGATGTTCTAAGTCGATTTCTGGCTTTGCATGAGAAAATTTCCACCACGTTTGTGAGATTGAACGAAGAACTAACGATCTCCACTGTTCTGGTGAGTTGCAGGTTTTCCGAGCTTTTCCTGCCCAAATCTCGTTGAAGACGATGATATTGACACCATAAATAAACTCCTCACAGTCCTAAAGACCAGATTCGAGCTTTGTTGGTCGAATCTGTCATGGATTCGTAGAGACCCGAATTGGCCATGACTATCAAGCCATTTTCCAATCACCTTCGGCCATCCCTTGGCCTTGATTTAGGTAAAATCGAACTCCTCTTAGTCCCAGCTTCATTTTGATATATTGTGTGTTAGAAATGGTTGATATTTGATGTTGATTTGCTTTTGTTTTGAATCCGACTAATAGGTATTGATTCATAACCTTCGAATTTGGGTTTCATTTCATAACCTTGGCAGAAAAAGGTCCAGATTCCACATAGACCGTCTGATTAATTTGATTATGAAATAGCAAAGATGGGTTCTATTCTTATGTATTAAGATTATCTTGTTTTACATTACTATAATCATTAAATTATTGAGTTTACTGATGTTGTGTCAGAGGATAGGGAAAAACTATTTGAAGGAATACTTAAATAGAAATGGAGGATCTTCTTCATTAATTCGTTTATGAAGCAGCAGAGAGTCGATGAGGTGCAAGGCTTGTTGGGGAAGATGCATCTGTCCAAAAATGTTTGCTTTCAGGTTCTTTTTGCATTAGAGATGAGATATGTAACATTACAATATATGTTTGTGAGATTGAGAATGTATTGTAGGCTTTCTACATTTTATGAAAATAAAATTAAAAAAGAAAAAAAAAAAAACCCTCAATTTCAATTTCAAATTTTCAAATTATGATTTTTTTAAATATTTAATTCATGCAGGCACAATTACATTTTAAGTGCCAACATGGCTGTAGTCTGACAACTTTGTCAGAACAGAGGCACAAAACACCCTTTATTTGTGCTGACATCATGAGCACATAACTCAGTATTGTGCTCTTTGATCAAAGGTGACGCTCATAGAGGGCATAAATACAAACTTAGTTGCTGCATTGTTGCTATGGGTCTATAGGCACATATGTTGGTGCTCTTTGGCTTCAAAGGGCACAAATAATTTATTGTGCGCAGTGCCCATTTTTTTTGTAGTGGGAAGGGAATCACTTGAAGATGAAGCCATGATGTCTGAGATATGATTAAGACCTTCCCTTCTCTTGGAAACATATTGGAAACGTCTTATAACTTACCCGAGAAAGGGGGTCGAATCCCTTGTTATAAGGATGCAACTGCTCCACCTTTCATGGTGGTAGTTGCTATCAGTTTTCCAACTCCTTATAACTGTCCTCTACATCATTTTGTACAATACTTATAGTTTTCTCATTATATATTACTAGCCTCTCCGCACGCACTAAAATGCGTGCGAGAGGCATTTTTGCATCACGGGTGCCATGCGCCCCTAAAGGTGTATTGTGCTAGTTGTTTTCTTTCTCATACAGATTTTTACTTTGTTCATGAACGTAAAATGTATTATGATTTGATATATATATATATATATATATATATATATATATATATATGCACACACACACACACTAGCCTCTCCGCACGCACATTTTTGCATCACGGGCGCCACGCGCCCCTAAAGGTGTATTGTGTTAGTTGTTTTATTTCTCATACAAATTTTTACTTTGTTCATGAACGTAAAATGTATTATGATTTGATATATATATATATATATATAATTTTTTTTTTAAATATAAAATACGAAATTTATTAAACTAACTGTATTATGATTTAATTCAACACCAATTACACATTTACATAATAAGGGCAAACCTCTTATTAAATTAAAGAGATACAAACAACTATTGAATTAATCTGTCATCTCCTTCCACATTGCTTGACATTTATTCTATCTTTAGATCTCACCTGCTATCAAATCAAAAAGTTGATTTGATGAGAAACGAACCTCTGCATAAGAAAAAGGTCATGAGAAGTCTTGCATTGTAGTCCAAAAGAAACCAACTGAATCAATTTTAGAGATAATTGCATGCTTTCAGCCAGAAACACAACAATATTATAAGGAATGGGAATTGCCTACAGGAAGCTTTAAATTGAATGCTAACGCCTCTTGGTCATATTTTCATCTTGACACTATATGGAAAGCTTACAACACAATATAAATGGTTACTGAAGCTTTTTCTTGATTTCCAAACCCCTTGGCCTGCCAAATTCACAATTGGCATTATATGTACTTCTTCTGCAGCAACATAATGCATTACAATTAGAAAATACAATACCCAATATCCATGAGATCAAATTCATTTGAAGTCATGGAAAAGGAAAACAATTAAAACCTTAACTAGGCTTTTTTAATCATCAACATGAATTTACGTCTCCTCCATTTTTCACACAACCGTGCTTTTGGTTGCAAGAGTACATTTACCCAAAACTAGTTAGAAAAAAATATGCCACAGGTCACCAATAGGTAAAATTTGAAGTTTTAATGAAAAAAAAAAAATTCTACTACTGATATATTGATAAATAGAATCAAACACATATGTTTATTCCTTCATACCTGATGATATTCAGTGCAATTGCCAATTGCATAGGGCCAGTTTAATTAAATTCCTAATTGCATTTGGTATATATAAACTTCAATGTCTAGGTTCTCGTTATACTTGACTCTCTCTTATCTTCATCCACTCGTTGCCATAATATGCACACCATGATCACCTCGGACCTTATTCGACGGCCACGTCGAAGAAGTCGTCGTATCCTATCGCCAAGGAGCTTAGAGTAAACAAATTTTTGGTTAGAAAGAAATCCAACTTCATATCAACTGCATAAGAATGCAAGCATTACTGTGTTTTTAAAAAAATAAAAAAATGTCCAAACTATACGAACTGGTTATAAAACAACCCATAAACTGCTAAAGAAAAGAAAACTCAAATTACCCAAAAACAGAAATGGGATGCTCTACAAAATCATAATCTCATCAATCTTTCTTCAACTCAAGCAACTGGAACTACCTAGCCTGGCCTATACTTTAATGTTGAACATCTCAGTCCTAACCCGCACACCCATAATTATGTACTCACTCCTCTAACCGCATCAACTCTCCCATTCACACAGCCATTGAACAAATGATCCACCACCTGCTCGAATGACGCCAATGCAATCACACTCTTCTCCATTTTCTTCACTCCAAGTCGTGTCAATCGAAGCACTTCCCCTATGTACGTCATCACATCCCCGATGCAGATCATGTGCCAGTAGTCAATGTTCGTACCATGCTTTATCGTACCCTTTACCTCCTAAATTATGTAGACTCGTGCTGGTTCGATCCCACGTGTACTTCACACTTCCAGAACGTCATTGGTTGCCAATTAGAAGACTATTCACAACCAAACTCAGAAATTAGACATACAAATTATTGGAAGAAGATCGAGAAGATCGGGAAGAAGATCTACTTTCTGTCATTTACCCTAGCTGGTAGGTAGCATGGGTGTGTGCATGGGGTGCTGTCATTTACCCTAGCCGGTTGGTAGCAAGGGTGTGTGCATGGGGTGCTTTCTAACAACTTGAGTATGGCTGTCATTCTCACTAATTCAAGCGATTACTGATCTTGCTTTAGTTGTTAGGTGATTAGGTGTAAATCAAGGAAGGAAGATTAATTCTTGTTCCTTGTTTTGTTCCTGATTTTTCTCTTCTTCCCACGCTCATATATATGAGCAATCTTTGTACTTTGTTTCTTCATAATAGAAAATACACCTTCAAATTTCAATATGGTATCAGAGCAGTGATCCTAATCGACCTGCTTTTGAGTAGTTTCTTGAGAGATCTGAGTTTTTCCTAATTCTCTATCATGGTTGAAGAGAGTTCAATGCATGGTGAAGAAGTTACCTCACATGTTGCGCCATCTTCATTTCATTTAGATGTTGATGTCAGTTATTCCAGCGCCTAATGTGTCCTCATCAGATTACAATGACTGGTTGTGCAAGGACCAGTTGGTCATGTCATGGCTACTAAATTCTATGGATCGAAAGATTACAGAAATTTTCAACTATGTTGAATCCTCTTACATTCTTTGGAAAAATCTCAAAGAAATGTATGGGAATCAGAATAGTACAGCTTGAGTGTTCCAGTTAAAAAAGGATATTGCTGGTCTACAACAGGAAGGAAACTCATTTGTGCAACACCTTGGGAAGTTAACCACCATGTGGAACGAGTTGAATGTCTATTGGCCACACACCATTGACGCTGCCGTGTTGACCAAGAAAGCTGAGGAAGACAAAATATTTCAACTTCTTGCGAGTTTAAGTCCTGAATACGAAGATCTCAGGAGTCATGTCCTCATGAATCCTGATCTTCCCTCATTCTCAAGTGTGTGTGCCACGATTCAAAGGGAAGAAACTCGCAGAAAAAATCATGACTGTGGAATTAAAAGCAAATATACCAGAAGCTAGGGTATATCTCTCTAACCACAGAACTAGTGAAGAGAGGGGCTACAAAGGAAAGAAACCTATTGTGAAATGTAGCTACTGTGATACTGGTGGACATACACAAGATCATTGCTGGATTCTCCATCTTAAACTAAGGCCCAAGTCTTCAAGGGACAACAACAAGGGTTTCCCTAAGGGTTCACACAACTCATCCTATAAGACAAATTATACTGTCACCACTCATTCTGAGGGAGTACAGAAGTTCACCTCCAATCCAGCCAACCTGATCAATGAATTTACTACCTTCCTCCACAAGAAACAAGGTCATGGAGAAAATGAAGGATTAACTAGTCAAGGTGACAACAAAAAAGCTGCTTTACTTGGGCAGTTTGCTGGTTTTTTGGCTGAAAAAGAAGGTGTGACACAACAAGATATTCCCTGTATCTTACAATCCTTCTCAACTGCTCTCAAAGTAAGTAATGTGCATGATTATTGGATTATAGATTCAAGAGCTACTGATTATATGACTAACAAGTCTACAAATCTGCATAATTTTGAAAAACTCTCGTGTCCATCTCAAGTGTCAGTTGCCAATGGCAAGGGCCCTATGGTTGTAGGGAGAGGAAAAACACATTTGATTTCTAGTGATGTCGAGTTTGAGGCTCTTTATGTTCCCTCATTCCCTTTTCAACTCTTATCTATTGGAAAAATCACAAACTCATTGAACTGTCTTGCTATTTTCTCTCAAAAAACTGTGGTTTTTCAGGATATCACCACCAAGAAGACAATTGGTGAAGGTTTTTTCTTAAATGGCCTCTACCACCTTTCCAAGCATGTCCAAATTCCCAAGGTTTTCCAAGTCACTTCAAGCTTGGTTCAAGAATAACAACTTTGGCACCAACGATTTACACATCCTTCTGATAAAGTTCTGTCTTTTTTATATCCAAACCTGCGCAAAGTTACAAGTTCATGTGATGTCTGTCACTTCTCTAAGTTCACTAGATTACCTTTCACTTCCTCCTTGTCTAGGGCTAGTAATCCTTTTGAAATCATGCATTCTGATGTTTGGGGACCAGTCCTAGAGTCCTTTGACGGATACAAATATTTTGTAACTTTTGTGGATGATTTCACAATGATCACTTGGTTGTATCTTTTGAAATTTAAAAGTGAAGTCCTGAAAGTTTTTCAAGATTTTCATAAACTTGTAAACACACAATTTTCTTCAAACATTCATGTTTTATGATTAGATAATGGCTCCGAATATATGTCCCATAACATGTCTCACTATCTAAGCACACATGGTATATTACATCAAACTAGTTGTGTTGGAACACCTTAACAAAACGGGGTAGCAGAAAGGAAGAATAGAGATCTACTTGAAAAAACTAGGGCTTTTATGTTTCATTTGAATGTGCCTAAAAAATTCTGGTCACAAGGTGTTCTTATTGCTGTATATCTCATCAATAGATTACCTAGCAAGATATTGAATTTTAAATCACCTTATGAGGTATTGAAAGATAGACAGATCAATTTATCCCATTTGAGATGTATATGCTTCGTTCACATTCAAGCACCAAATCATGAAAAACTAGATCCAAGGGCTGCCAAATGTGTTTTCCTTGGCTATTCATCCACTCAAAATGGTTACAAATGTTACAATCCAACAACAAGGAAAATAGTTGTTTCAAGAGATGTGAAATTTGAAGAAACCATGCCTTACTTCACTCAACCTCTGGACTATTCTAGAGAGGGGGAGAATTTTCTTGATTTGTTCCCAATACCATATCCAAGTGAAGAGGATACAACAGATATTTCAAGGAACTAGGTATTGAATGAGGTTGATTCTCACAACCTACAGAATTCTCCACATGTGGTCCCTGAAGAACCTATCTCATCAGAACCCTCAAGTAGTCATTCCAATCAAGAAACTGCTCAATTGCCAGCAACTCAATCTCCCACAGTTCGTTGAAATCCTCCCCGTGAGAGGAAACTTCCATCCAAGTTACATGATTATGTAACTTACAATGCCAGGTATCCATTGACTTCTATTATTGATTACAACAAAGTTTCATCCTCCTTTGCTGCATTCCTCAATGCAATTACTGAAACTTATGAACCACAAAGTTTTCAAGAAGCTAATCTACACAGTGAGTGGAGAGCTGCTATGGCAGAAGAGCTTCAAGCTCTTCATGAAAACAACACCTGGACTATAGTGAAACTTCCCAAAGGAAAGAAGGCTGTGGGAAATCGTTGGGTATACATGACCAAGTTCCATTCAGATGGCACGATTGAAAAGAACAAGGCTCATTTGGTTGCTCGAGGATTTACTCAAACCTATGAAGTGGATTACAAGGAGACATTTGCTCTCGTGGTAAAGATGAACACTGTGAGGGTGCTATTATCTGTTGCTATTAACAATGCATGTCCACTTTTTCAAATGGATGTTAAAAATGCTTTTCTGCATAGTGAGCTTGAAGAAGAAGTTTTCTTGAAACTGCCTCTGGGTCATCCTTAATCAAACAATCCAAAAATGGTGTGCAAACTACACAAATCCATTTATGGTCTCAAGCAAAGTCCACGTGCATGGTATGCCAAGCTTAGTCATGTTCTAGAAAGAGTTGGTTTCTGTCGGAGTAATGCTGATTCTTCCTTATTTGTGCGTTCAAGTACATCAAGTAAACTTGTGGTGCTTATTTACGTTGATGATCTTATTGTGACATATGATAATATGTCAGAGATTAGTGCTCTAAAACAATATCTCAATCATAAGTTTGCTATCAAAGATCTCGGCATTCTTAAATATTTTCTAGGGATCGAGATGGCACACTTTCACAAGTGTTCTTTTCTAAATCAACGCAAGTGTGTTATTGATCTTCTTCGTGAAACCAACATGACAGATTGTAAACCTGGTTGCACACCTTTGAATAGTAACTTGAAGTTGCAATCTCACAGTGATCTTATTCCTAATATAGAGTACTATCAAAGATTGGTTAGCAAACTCATTTATCTAACTATCACTTGCCCTAATATAGCATATTCCGTGAATCTTGTTAGCCAATTTATGCATGCTCCAAGCATGGATCACATGAAGATTGTTCATCGTGTGCTTCAATATCTAAAGGGCTTCATTGGTAGAGGGATTCATATGCGCAACAATAATCATACTCATATCTCAGGATATACGGATGCAGATTGGGCGGGGAATGCTCTCGATCACAAGTCTATCACTGGTTTCTGCACCTTCGTAGGAGGTAACCTAGTTACCTGGAAGAGTAAGAAACAAAGCGTGGTTGCACGCTCTAGTACAGAAGCAGAATACCGTGCTATGGCTTCGACTGCTTGTGAACTTATTTGGCTCAAAACTGTGTTATTGAACTTAGGGTTTCACCATTAGCAACCTATGTCTCTCTACTGTAATAATCAAGCTACGATGCACATAGCATCAAATCTTGTCTTCCATGAGCGAACTAAACACATTGAAGTTGACTACCACTATGTTCGAAATCAAGTGCAGTCCAAGGTTATTGATACACATTTCATTCGTAGTCATGATCAACTTGCAGATATCTTCACAAAAGGATTACTATTTGCTACTTTCCATCACCTCTTGTCCAAGCTTGGATCAATCAACCCGTTTGATCCAGTTTAAGGGGGAGTATTGGAAGAAGATTGGGAAGATCGGGAAGAAGATCTATTTTCTGTCATTTACCCTAGCAGGTAGGTAGTATGGGTGTGTGCATGAGGTGCTGTCATTTACCCTAGCCGGTAGGTAGCATGGGTGTGTGCATGGGGTGCTGTCTAACAACATTGAGTATGGATGTCATTCTCACTAATTCAAGGGATTGCTGATCTTGCTTTAGTTGTTAGGTGATTAGGCGTAAATCAATGAAGGAAGATTGTTTCTTGTTCCTTGTTTTGTTCCTGATTTTTCTCTTCTTCCCACGCTCATATATATGAGCTATCTTTGTACTTTGTTTCTTCATAATAGAAAATACACCTTCAAACTTCAATACAAATGAACAACCCACAACTTTTGCACTATAAAACCCAAATAATAGGAGTTTATTAAGAGACCGAATAAGACAATGTTAGAGGGGGATTTGGTGGTCGACCTGCAAATTGTAGTATTTTGTTGATCCTAATTCATAGTTTTGCTCAGAAGCACCAAATAGAAAAGTGGATGAAGAAGAAGGCAAATAATCAACGATTTGAGATAGCGGTCTGTGCGGTTGAGTTTTTACCCCTTTTGTTTGAACAGTTAAACCGAGTAACCAGTTGAAGTCCTCTGAATGTGTGGTGGTAGGCTGCAGTTTCCATCGTGCAAACTCTGCAACTGCTAGAGTTCGATGGGTAGTTTCCATTGTGCAAACTCTGGAATGGGGTCTAGGGTAGTTTTAAGGGAACTTTAACGAAAAGCTCCCGGTATTGTTTATTTTAACGAAAAACCACATTTTTACATTAAAATGTCAATTATGGTACTATTCACTTTACCTTTTATTTTGTCTTTATCGTTAAAACTCAAAATTTTCAAGCCGTTTTCATTAGTTTTCCTTAGTTTCAATCGTGCTTATATATATATATATATATATATATATATATATATATTTTTTTTTTTTTGTGAAAAGAAAGAATGTAAACAGTATTATAAATAATCGAAGGGTCACAATTGTTTAGACAGTGTAGGTCCCATTTATCTAACGTTTGTAAACTACCATTCTTGATATGCATGCACACATACATTGTCCGCAACCAAATATCTACAAATTGTGTATTACTATTTAACCCTATCATATTTGCGTATATTACAATTATACTGTATTCTATTAGGATAATTTGATTCTTTTTTTAATTATGAAGTGAGGGCATTTTAGGCGTTTAGAATGCTTCACCAAACTGGGGCTCTCACTTTATATATACAGATACATTGATCAACATGTATAAGATTCATTACTTTATATCTCCTTTTAGTCATGTTATTTCATATCTTTATTAGATGGTTTGATTCACTTCTCACATATGATTTCTAACCAATTTTGTTTTCAGTTTTTGGTAAATAAAAATTAAAAAAATAAATTGAAAAACTACTTTTTTAAGCTTTATCGGATAATACCATTCTTGCCTTAGAAATTGCTTATTGCACGGCATAGATGGTATATCATGTGTCATTATACAAATGGTGGAATATGTGTGTTAAAAAGTTAATAAATTAAAAAAATAAAAATTTTCACTACTTATATAAAAAACACGTGATGTACCACCCGTGTTCTGGTCACAATGAAAAATTTCACATCGGTGTGGCAAAAAAGGCTAAATGGCTCTAAAACTTGATATGTCTATGGCTTATGATAGAATTGAGTGGGGCTATTTGCAAAGAGTTCTCCTTAAGCTGGGTTTTTCCACCTCTTGGGTTAAGCTTCTAATGACATGTGTATTAACAGTATCCTATGTGTCAAGATTTAATGATGTGAGGAAAACTTTGTCCCACATTGGTGAGGGACATGCCTTGCTATGAGCTTATATGGTCTTGGACTACTCTCTATATGGCCAATTGATTTTATGGTGGAACCCCAATTTCATCATGGTATCAAAGCAGGTTGTCCCTCATGTAAAAGTACAAGGGCCACACGTGCTCACGTGTCACCCAGTTGTTGTCCACGTGTAGGCTTGAAAATCGGCCACATGTGCAGGGACGTGTCGAGATTTGATGATGTGAGGAAAATTTTGTCCTACATCAGCAAGGGACATACCTTGCTATGAGCTTATATGGTCTTGGGCTACTCCCCATATGACCAATTGGTTTTATGGTAGAACCCTAATTTCATCACTATGCCTTCCTTATCAACGGCTTTCCTAAAGGTTACGTATTTCTGTCCTGTGGGCTTAGACAAGGCGATCCACTCTCGCCTTACTTGTTCTTATTATGTGTCGAAGGCCTCTTGGCGTTGATCGCCAAGAAGGAACAAGACGGCGATATCCATGGAATTTCTATTTGCCACAATGTTCTCCCTAT
This sequence comes from Pyrus x bretschneideri, assembly GCF_019419815.1. Lineage (NCBI taxonomy): Eukaryota > Viridiplantae > Streptophyta > Magnoliopsida > Rosales > Rosaceae > Pyrus > Pyrus x bretschneideri. The sequence continues at coordinate 2,940,123 of NW_025999657.1, forward strand.
TTCCCATCTATTATTCGTAGACGATAGCATCCTTTTTGCCACAGCTTCCAGGGATGAGTGCACAAAGATCAAAGAAAGTTTGAAGAATTATGAGCTTGCATCTGGGCAAATGATTAATCTGGAAAAGAGTGCAGTTTGCATTAGTAAGAATGTGAAACGAGATAAACACTGTGATCTTATGAGAGAATTGGGCGTGGCACGGGTCAATAAACAGTATCTTTATCTTGGCCTTCTAACCGTTATGGGAAGGAACAAATGGGTCTGCTTTAATCATATTAAAGAACACTTGTGGAAGCGTCTTCAAGGCTGGAATGTTAATCTTCTCAGTACGGTGGGAAAAGAGCTCTTGATCAAGGTTGTTGCCCAGTTAATCCCTCTTTGTAGTATGAACTATTTCCTCTTTCCTAAGTTTTACTGTGACTATTTGAACCGGCTTGTGGAAAATTTTTGGTGGAGTGGCAATGGGGATAAGAAGATTCACTGGATGGCATGGGAAAGATTGTGTCTCCCAAAGTGTGAAGGTGACCTTGGTTTCAAAAATTTATATGCTTTCAGCCTTAGCTTATTGGCAAAACAAGGCTAGAAAATTTTGGTTGAACCTTCATCTTTGGTGGCGTAGGTTCTAAAAGCTAAATAATACCCTACTTGTTCATTCTTGGAGGCGGTGGTTAAGAATGAGGCATCATTTTGTTGGAACGGTAATTAATCTGGGCTTGCGATGGTCAATCGGTAGGGGAGATGAAGAGAGAATTTGGGAAGATAGATGGTTCCCAATTCCCTCTTGGTTCCAGATTTTTTCCCTGAAACCGCCCCACTGTGACTTAGTTCTTGTTGAAGAAATTACTGAGTCTAAGAATTGGAATATTCTTCTCCTAAGCCATCTCTTCTCAGATGTGGAGATTCAAAGTATTTTGTCCTTTTCTTTAAGCTTCCGCTCGTTGAATGCCAGATTCATATGGCATTATGACAGGAAAGGTATCTTCTTAGTCGAGTGCATATCATGTTGCTCGAGACTTGATTTAATCTCGAAGGGAAGCTGCTTCATCCTCATCTGTTAATTCATTTTCGATGAGGCTTGGAAGAAATTATAGGCTACTAGGGTGCCTCCTAAGGTTAAGATTGGGGTTTGGAGGATTGAATTGGATATCATCTTGACATATATCAACCTCTATAGAAACAAGATCTAAACGGATATGGTATGTGTTCTCTATGTAGCGTATGGTGATTCCACGAACTATCTTATGTGAGACTGTGCTTTTTCAAAATGTATGTGGCTTGCTTCCCGGCTCGGATATCCCCCACGTACTTTGCGATCTTCCTCTGTTTTAGATTGCTTAGCTCTTTGGGCTGGAGAACTTAATCAATCAAATTTTGAGATTTGTTTGATGCTCATGTAGGCTCTTTGGATTACAAGGAATGACTGTCTCTAGAACGGTGCAGTGACTCCATTTGATGTTGTCACTACCCTATGCCTTTGTTGGTGGTAGGAATTTAACAGAGTGGCTTTTACCCCCACCCAAAAAACTGAGGCTCTTATACAGTTGAAAATCCGTTGGTCTCGTCCTTATTCTTCCTTCTTCAAGGTTAATGTGGATGGTGCATGGAATGAACAACTCAAACAGGGAGGGAGTTGGGATTATCGTTAAAGACGATTAAGGCTTTTTTGTGGCAGCTGCTGCTAAAAAGTTTGATCACATTTTTCTTCTCTTCAGGCTGAGGCGTTGGTTGCCAGAGATGGTCTCTTGTTGGTGACACAAAAAGGTCTGCAAAATTTTATTTTAGAATCTAATTCGCTCCAAATTATTGCGACGCTTAAAAACCCATCCACTGATATGTCTGTCATCAGACATATTATTGAGGATTCAAAAGTGCTGATTGCTTTAGTCACTAAACCTTCTGTTTGGGCAAAGATTTCTCTGGAGAGAGATCCACGGACCTCAGCACAGCTCCCCAATGGATTGGCACTTTGGATATGTAGTCGGGCTCTTGCTCGTTGATGTGCTATAAGAAGAGAAAAGGTGACTTTATGGGGCCTTAGGTGAAGGCCTTGAGGCTCGCAATCAAAACTAACTGAGTGCTAGGCGTGCCACTGCTATCTCAGTATAGCAGATATTGAACAAGTTTGTTTTAAGTTGATTACTTACGCCCCAAGTTACTCAAACTTCTTGTTATCAAAGGATCGTTATGGATGGGTTAAGTCCACTTTAAGTTCTTTTTCTTGCCTTGTAAACAAGGGCTTTTAGTTCATGGTCTTGTATGTTAGAATAAAGGGAGTCTGGAGACACTTAAGTTATATGTTTGATACCATATCACATTTAATGAGAACATATTAATCAAGTTAACCAAATTCAGATGCAGATAGACTTCTTAAAATTGAAAAACAGGTGGAGATAACTTAAATACATGTTAAAGAATGTATTAGGTACTAGGTCGATCTACTAATTTATAAAACAAACAAAGAGCTTCAGGCAAGATTTCACCTTGACTAGCAAGGTTGTACTTCTTGCAGTCACTTCTCTTTGAATTTACAAAGGTTATATGCTAAAAAGGGATTGATGGTAAGCAAGTTTACACGAGGGAATCGATACTACACCACTGAGGGAGATAGCAGAGCTTTTAAATTAGACAATAGATAGCTTTTCATAGAACTATCACTAGAAATAACTGAATTTGGGTAGATTTCAGCTTTTGGATGCAAATTTGGCTTGAGAGCAGAGTTTGTATGTTTGTTTATTTGATTGGTTGAGTGTCATTATCTCTATTGTCTCTCCTTCCTTTTATAGACAATTTAGCCCGACTGTTGTAACTTTTGCTTTTTCCCAAAAGCAGTCGAAGGGTAATGAGTCTTCAACTTTCTTACTTGCAATGCCACTGAAAAGTGTTCTTTGGCTGGTAATAGGTTAGTCTCCATTACTTGTCACTTTACTTATAGAGATGTGGCTTGTGTATCTTGGCCGAGAAAGCCTTAATTTGCTTCTGGGTTTGATGCTGGGCTTCGGGCAAGTCCTTTTTAATTGGCATTTTGGGTTTTTAGTCATTTGAGCCCATTGTTCAAATATTAACCCAAAGGGTGCCCCCTTTAATCATTGTTGAGTCTACGAATCGAGGCATTAATGATGATTAAATAGCCGTTGTATGTCTTTACTCGAGACTTATACCATTTAAGACAGCCATTGTTAACTAAACTTTTGCACTAACCCACGAATTCCAATGTTAAGTAACTTCTTACTATATAATCCTCACTTAAACTCCTCAGCCAAATACCTTATTATTCCCAAACCTTCGAATTACCAGAATTTCCCAGATTTCCTAACTTTCCCCGTACTTTCTTGTTCTTGCTGACTTCAATTTTTCTGCTTTTAAACTTCTTTCATCTTTTCTTAAAATCATCCAATAGCACCCAAAGCAATCAAACTTGATCTTCCTGCGAATCAGGCGAAGGCATTGTCACCATGTGCTACTTGCTCAACGGCTTTCATCGCCTTCAGGCAGGCCTGCTGACTTATTTTTTCTTCGAAGAGGGATGAGTACATTCCTTAGGGCCTAAATAGACCTCTTCACTACCCATTGCCGTTGAAAACAACATGCTGAGGAAAGTTGGTTCACTCTAAACCCATTTTTGGCTGAGTCTGGTATTTCAGCATCGAAGTGGTCGAACCATCGTCATGACTTTCCTTTGATGAAGGACGAAGGATGGATGCAGTGGATAAATGAGCTCGAGCCTATCTTCAAAAATAAATGGATGAACAACGATATTTACAAGCTCATTATGCTCTCAAAAGTCACGGTGATTGCCAAGTCTGAGCTGCTCACGATGACTATTCTCTTTTGAAACTCGGGCACCAATACTTTCGACTTCAAGATGGACCCCATGTCCCTAACCATTCTTAACATGGCCCAAGTCTTTGGGCTAAGGCCCTTATGCAGAGTTGTGGATGTCACCCACGACTGGGCCCTTCATTCTCACTCGACCACTAAAAGTTCGGGCACCTCTGGTTCCATAATCTAATTGGATTACAACTCTTCCACTTTCAAGAGTTATGAGACCTTTTTCACGGGCTTCATCCCATTCATTAAGAAGACCTTTGGGCCTTTCTTCTCCAATGCCAACTGAGATCAAGAGCGCATGTACTTTTTACTATACTGGCTCAACAAGCCTGTTTTCCCTAATAAGTCTAAGGAAGGGAAGGTCGAATGGATTTCTTTGGTGTAAGCATTGCACAATTTTGTTGATGTCGCTAAGGGCCCATTCCTCCTTGCTCATCTTCACCATCTCCTTGATGAAATGACTCGAAGTATCCCCTTTGAGACCAACCTTAATGGGCCTACTTGGATGATCTAACTATGGCTACAATGGTATTTCCTTGAGCATTAGGCTCCCAATCTAGAATTTTGTGAGGGTATCGCTCATGCCTGAATCTTAGTTGAGGCCTCTCTTACCAACCACTATATCTTCTTCTGCCTGTACTTCTTCAGAGTCTGCAGAACTCAACTTGGAATGGAGAGCTTTAATGCTTAGGAGATATCCTTGGTTCTCTGACCAAGCTTTCTAAAACGCCCTTGAAGAAGATGCCAGCCCTCTTCTACAAAGAAAAATTCATGAGCAGCATCCAGTCAAGGGACCTGGCATTAAGAGTACACAACGATCGTTATGAGCGCGAGCTAGAAGTTTACCACCCTAACTTCTACACTAGGTAGTTGGGGTTTAGACAAGCTATCCATGTACCCTTTTTCGACTCTATTCACTGCAGCACTTTATATCGCCTTCGTTCTCCACCAGAAACCATTTTTCGAGCTGCCCGACGAAGCGTCGAAGTTATGAGCAAAATTGCCCAAAAGCCCATGACTCTGAACTTCGAGTGTACTTCAAGTTTTTCTTCTTGATGGGAAGCAAAGTGGACCAAGAAGTATGGAGGAGATCTGCGAGAAGCTAACGACCAACTTCATCAAATCATATCCTAGCTTAGGCGAACTTGAAAATTGGAATGAGATGATTTTCCAAAAAAAAAAACCAACTTCTTTTAATAGGTATCCCACATCCTCCTAACTTGTATTTTATGTTATTTTTATGAACCTACCCTTTTCTAACTCTTCCTTGCCTTTTTTTGAACTCGCAACCCAAGGCAACACCACAGATATGGATGTCAGGCAAAATGAAGAGGCTGTAGACACCTTATTTCTTCATGAAGCTACAACTGAGGCTACTAGGCAAAGCGGTGGGTATGGCGAAGATGTCTTCGAATTATTTGGAGACTCTAAAGATGAAGTCGAGACTGTAGTGGATTCTCGGATAACTCGGAAGACCAAGACAACTATGGTAGAAACTTCGAATTTTAAACCCAAAAAATGACCTTGAGCTCTACTCTCAATACTTGGTCCGTGGGCAACCCCAACCAAGAAAATGACAAGGACACATGCTTCCAAAGCCTCTCAATTTTCTAGGTCTTCTATTGCTCCTACTCCTGGGGTTGGCAGGAAAAAGCAAAGGGCTTCTAACAAGTTGTCCTTGTTTTTCTGTTTGGTTTCAATCTTTCTTCGTAGGCTAACCAGTCATTCTTTGAAATCAGGACCTCAAGCAACCAAGAAGCCCACTATTGTGTCAAGGGAAGAGCCATTGAGAGCAAAATTGTATTAGAAAGACAAGCTCGTTCTTGATGTTACCCTTAAGGAATTAGAGGTAAAGGTTTGATTCTTTTGAGTACCCCATTCTTCTTTATTTTTATATCTCTCAAAATTTGCACTGACTCATCACTTTTATTTTTAAATAAGAGATTATAGATGAATGGTCTATTCAGCCCGAGGCTTTTTCTCTTCCTGGCCGACCAATGCATGCTTCCCCATCTCGGGCTAAGCCTTCAAAGGTATATCTCTTTTCATCTTTTAAACTTGTATCTTCACCAATTTTAGAGCTTCTCAAGTCGAGCAAGGTTCAACTCATTCTTCCTCCACTCATTCTCCTGCACTGGTGGCGACTTCAACTTCCCAGTTCAATCCTGAGACTAGGGAGATGCTGCACTTTGTGGAGGACAATAACAACTTGGTGGTTATCCTTATCTTAACATTTTCAAGCTCAAAGTTCCTCATTTTATACTCATCATCTTTTGCTTCTTTCAGTCTTCCCCAGCACATGAGTTTCATCACCTAGAAGCAACCACATTCGGAGAGTCCATAATCCCTGAGATCCCTGTGGTCTTAGAGGTAACTAGGATGCGGGCTTCTCGGGTTGTTCCTACTGTTGCAGTTGTGCCTCCCGAAGTGCCAATCTCCCAACCTCAGGTTCCACCTCAACTATACTATTATTTAGACTTCTGTTTTTTGTTTTCTGCAAACCATTTTACTAACACTTATCCTTTTTGATGTTTATAGGCCCTTGGCGAGGGCTCGAGCATTATTTTTGTCCCTCCAACAAAGATGGTCTCCCTCAACAACCAAGGGAAACAATTCATCGTCCACCTCTAATCCAGGTACATTGACTATTTTCATATTGCCTTCCTTTATTCTAAATTGTAGATTATTTCCTTAACCTATCTCTCTTGGTTGTAACAGGGTACTGGAGAGGGCTCGGGCCAATCTCCTCCACCCTTGGTAGGCAAGGAAGCTCTTCCTCGTCCTCCCTTATTTTCTGGGGTCACTGGGACTCCTATCCCTCGACCAAAGAAAAGAAAGGCTACTGCTACCTCCCTAACTTCCAGTCCTCCTCCCCTTGTAACCATGGCTGCGTCTACTGCTGTTGTTGCTTCTAGGAGTAGTGAAGTTCTGCCTCCACCTCCTACACCTATTCCTACTACAACTTTGTTACCTAACCTTGTGAAAGAGTTTGGGCAAATCAAAACAAGGGTGAGGTTTTTTAAGCTCCTTTTTGAGCCTTAACAACTTCAAGATCAGCGCAGGGTCTTCCAAGAATGGATGCAGATGGACTTCAATGCTTGTTTTGGCGTTAAGTGTCTTCAAGAAGCTAAGAAGGCTCTCACTGAACTCTATAAAGTCTAAAAAATATCAAAGGTTTAGTTTGAGTCCTTTCTTAACTTCTTCAAGAACTTGAGGGCATTAAGAGATCAGCATCTGAGGGCAGAGAGGAATGCCAATAGAGTACGATGCTACAAGAAGAAGCACTCGAGAACCTCATCTTCTTTGGAAAAGCTTGTAAAAGAAAGCTCTGCTATGGAGGCAAGGATTGTCGAAGTGACTTCTGAAACTAAAAGGTTGGAGGAGTAACTGCTTGCACTTAAAGCTGAACATGTGACTTTATCCAACCAACTTTACCAAAAGATTGAAGAAGTCAGGAAAGTAAATGTTGAAGTTAAGGACGTTAAAGCACAATTAGCCAACAACAATACCGCTTTAGAGGATCCTGGTAGAATGTTTACTATCATGCAAATATACCATTCTAGAATAGTTGCCTTAGCCAAAGATGTAAAACTGTTGAGCTAATCCTCATGTAACTTCCATATTTGATGAAATAAAAATAACTTCTTATTTCACTTTAGCTTGTACTTCCTTCTTGAAACTCAATTGTGTTTAACATATATATTGATTTTAAAGTTCTCACAATGCTTAGACTTCTTCAACATAACAATCCTTAACATCCCATAAGGTTAGGTGATATTTCTTTAAAAACTTAGCATTGATTGGACGTCTTTGCAAGTCTCCTTCTAAATCTGCAAAGTAATATCCTCGCCTATCCAATACTTGATTGATAGTGAAGGGGCCTTCTGATGCGAGATTTATACGCACACAAATTAAACCCTCTTTTCGTCAAATTGTAGTATATGTATAAGTAGGGATCGTTCTAGACCGGGGATTAGGAGGGATTGTTAATCACTTGGATTTGACTCAAGACTCTTAAAAACACAAACTAAATGTATTTCTAACTAATCTAACACTTTAAAATAAATGGGGGATTGGTTTTGGATGAATTTAAACTAAATGCACAGATTCTAATTAAAACAGATTATAAAAACGAAATTGATAAAATAGAATGATGAAAAACTAGTTAGAGGGTTCCTTATCCACACATGAACATAAGCATATAATTTGACTCCCAGTTATGACTTCAACAAACGATGAATGACAATGCTCCAAGTTAATTAGGTCCGCTTAAACTAACTCTCAGATTTCCCTAGATTCATTGGATTGAATGGAATACGCATTACAACCAAATTATTCCTAATCAAAGTCCCTAACCATGGAATACGCATGATAGAGACATTCAACAAAGATCATTAAGTTCAATGGAAATCATAAACATCGACTAGGCATTCATAACTATGGAATACGCATGTTAATCCAGCCTAGGGTTTACTAACACAATCGTGACTAGCGATTTTTACTACTCATGAATATAAGTTCATAACGATTAGGTGAAATTCCCTTATATCCTAGCATCAAGTTTAGGCATGCAAATTAAGTGTCGACCCTCAACCCACATACATAAACAAGTTCTTAATCAAAACAGAAAAGTAACCCACATCTAAAGTTCATGAATTCATAACTGGAGTAAATCAAATCATAACCAACATATGTCCATGGCTTCAAATTCGCCTCTAACTAAAAAGAAATAAGTTCCACATGTTTAACATAATTGAACAACAAGTTAATTTAAACATGAAAACAGAAACAAGAAAAGAAAGAACAAATTGATGGAATTGAATGGATGGAAAGTTAGCTACGGGGTTCATCTCCACACATGTTACACTTGCATAATAAAGAGATTTCCAATTGCATTTCAATAAATTATTAAACTCATCACCCCGGGTCAATTAGGTCCGCTTAAATTAACCGTCAAGTTTTCCTTAAGTTAATGAATTGGATGGGTTAGCGCAACGCAATTCACAACATTCTCCAAAAGTCCTTTACGTGAACAACACAATAAAGATACAATCAAAGATCATTAAGCATTATGAAAACTATAAGTGTTGACGAGGCATTCGTTACTATGATGAGCATGAAACTCGTGCCAAGAATTCATTTAACGCGATTGTTTATAAGCAACCTCCACTACTTGTGAATATAAGTTCATAACGATTAGGTGAAACTCACTTATATTCTAGCGTCATATTCATGCATGAAAATTAAGCGCGCATTCTTAATAAACATACATAAATAAGTTATCAATCAAACGGTTAAACAAATTGAATCAACAACTTATGAAACGCAATTAGAAGTAATCAAATCAAAATGCAAGCATAAACATTTATTTCAAATCCCCCCCTAGCCAAGGGGGGTTTAGTACCTCATACGTACAAAATAAAGAAATCAAAGAAGCACCTAAACATTCCAACAACTCAAACTTGAATTGTATGAACGTTTAGGCACTCTTCTCTTCCATTCCTCATTCGTACAAAACAAAGAGTATTGAATTTAAACATTGAAATCAAAGAAGCACCTAAACATTCTAACAACTCAAACTTGAATTGTATGAACGTTTAGGCACTCTTCTCTTCCTCTTCGTTGTAGCACAAGGTCTAAGGATAGTTTGATGGTGTGAATGGTTTGGGGAGTGGTGGATGAATGGAAGAGGAGTGGTGGAAATGGAAGGATGGTGTTTGGATTGTAAGGGAGACTCACGGCACAAAGGGAAGTGTTTGGTGTCTACATTTCTGCAATGGATGAGTTAATGAAATGGAAGTGTGTGAATGAGTATTTATAGGTGAAATGGGGGGAACATGACAGCTAGGTTGCATGTGCAAATGCTGGAAAACTGAAGGGGATTCACGGCAAGGTTGGAAATGCATGTGTGATGGTGTGTGTATGTGCTGGAATAGTATGGGTTGTGCACGACATTGAGTGTGGATGAGCTGGAAATGCATGTGTGTGCATGTGAAAGCTGCCAAGATGTATGTGAAAGTGTATGAATGTGCACGGCATGGGTTGTTGATTTTCTGGAATGATTGCAATGATGAAATGGATGGGAGTGCATGTGGAGTGGCTTGAATTAAAGAATGAGAATGCAATCTGAAATGCATGTGAAAGCTGGAAATGGGATGGGTAGCCACGGCATTGGCAGATTTTGATGTGTGAATGGGAATTTGAATGTTTAAGATGTAAATGTGGGTTAATTAATTAAGTGTAGGATATGATAAGTGGTGAATGATAAGATAAGTGAATGATAAGATAAGTGAATGATATGATAAGTGGTTGATAAGATAAGTGAATGATATGTGATAAGTGATGAATGATATGTAATTGATAAGTGGTGAATGATATGTAATTGATAAGTAGTGAATGATATGTGATAAATGATATGCACGGCTAAGGATATAGGAAAGGTTTAAATGTCCTAAAACTAAAGGGAACAAGGTTCCAACACTTTGGTCTTCAATTACGTCCAACACTTTGGCTCCAAGCATAAGCTATCCATCCTTAGCCCAAAAGTGCTCCAAAAGTCTCCAAAATGCATCTTTTTGCTCCTTTAGCCCTTTGGACCTATAAACACATGAAAATAGCTTAAAGTACTAAAATAACTAAAGAAACATAACGTAAATGCACGAGAACAAGCCATTTAAGTCGCATGAATATGCTCCTATCACCTTCCCAAGTAGGACTCCACTTTCTGAAGCCTCTAACTTGAGCTCTCAAAGGCAAATTTCCTTCCAAACTAACTCTCTTTCTTTGAAAGTTTTTAATTTCACCTTCTTGTTGTATGCTTGGGCAACCGCTCTCTTCTTTTCTTCAATTTTATTTAAAGCTTCAATTCGGACTACATCTATATCTTCAACTTCTTAACATATAGCCTGAATGTGTTCTTCACTGTGTAGCCCAAACTGGTTTTGAATCCTAACAAATCTCACATTAATCTCCATGGGGAGTACAACATCTTGCCCGAAGGTCAAGGCATAAGGAGTAGTTCCAGTTCCTGCCCTTTTTGAGGTTCTGTAAGCCCATAAAGTATCCCCTAACTTCTCATGCCACTTCTCTGGACTATCTGCCACCATTCTTTTAATAATGTTTACCAAGATCTTGTTATTGGCTTCTGCTTGACCATTTAACTGAAGGTAGTAAGGACTAGATTGGATCATCTTTACCTTGAACTTACTTGTAAACTCTTCTACTTCCTTTGAAATAAAACCAAAATCGAGGACATGTCTGCCTATTTGTAAATGACAATGAATTCATATTAGGAACATATGTAGACAGAATAGAGGGCAACAATAATAACATAACATTTACCCATAAATAAAAGTCAGCAGTTGTCCATCGCTCCTCGAAATCTCTAGGGCGCTCTATCGCTTGCTTTCTTGAAAGGTAAAGCTCGGCGTTGATGTGTTGAATCCAAGGTCAAATGCATTGTAAAAGGAAAAATTAAACTCTTGTACTCGCTTATAATGTGGTAAACAAAAACTAGTTACAAATGAAAAATAATTACTTACATTGCTGTTCAGATTACCCTCGGGCTAGATGAGTGTTTATATTCAATTGTTTGAATGACGACCAAAAAATGAAATTACCTCGGCGAACCAGCCCAACACGTCAAGACATTGACGAAAACCTCTACATCCAGCTTTAGGATAATTTGAATGGGATCCAGGGCAACAACAAAATCCTCGTCAGCTAGAATATCGCCAATTTTCCTTCTTTTGTAAGATTGAAGATGGGTGAAAATGTGCACCGGTTGCATTCCTTTAAGCTTCCGTCGCATTCCCTTGCCGAGAAAGGGCTCCGAATTAGATGGATAGGTAGCCTCGTTTATGTCAACGGCTTCCTCAGTATGGCTATTATGCTCTCTAACCTCTGTGTCTTCATCTTTTTCTCCAGGATAGAAAACTTGCCCTTCCCCTAGCTCACCATCCACTCTAAACTCCAATATACGCATGAGTGATTGGCCAACATCGTTTGTGTTCTAGGCCTCAATTGTCTCCGGCAAGTCGACATCAAAAGTAAGACAATTCGTACGAAAACCTGTCGCTTCAATTATGTCTTTTCCTGGAGACGAATTTCCTTCACCAGTTGAGGTATCAGGTTGAAGGGACGGTGCAGTGAGATCTTCAAAACCCAATGGACGTTTAAGGTAACTGTTGACTGTCTCATCCTCGGGGACATTATCTATGTCCCGTCCTGACCTTACCGACTTATCAGGGGTTGGGGGCTTGTCAAACGATTTACCAGTTGTATCGCCTCTGAGACTCTTAACTTCAACAACTAACTCCATGCGGGCACGCCACTCTGCCTCTAATTCCTCTACAACTATCCTCAACTAGACATCCATCGTCACTGAAAATTCTTCAAATTGTCGCTTAGAAACAAACTTATAATCCTACATATAAAAAAACAATGATTTCGTATCATAACTCCATCGAAATTGATATCCATTCATATATAGTACAAGCATCTAAATTGAAATAACAATTTATAGATTTATGTAGTCATCGTTGAACAAGACGACGATAGCAACGCTCCCAGGCGTGTGTGGTATCCCTTTTTCGCCTTCCCTTTCGGAGTTGTAATCAACATCCGCAACACCTTTAGTTTCATTTTCTGGTGTTACATCCCTACAAGGTTGAATGATGCGAGAATTATACGCACACAAATTAAACCCTCTTTTTGTCAATTTGTAGTATAAGTGTAAGTAGGGATCGTTCTGGACCGGGGATTAGGAGGGATTGTTAATCACTTGGATTTGACTCAAAAATGTAAAAACACAATATAAAACACTATACTAGACTCAAAGAATTCAAAAATACTTTAAAACATAAACTAAACAGATTCTAAGCATTAAAGAACAAGAAAGTAAAGGGGGGTTTAGGACTTGACAAAAATTGAAATAACGAAACAAGTTAATAAACTAGACAGAATGTAAATATGAATATGATGAAAGTATGGATGAATGGATGCTAGCCAAGGGGTTCATCTCCACACATGTTACACTTGCATAATAAAATGATTTCCAATTGCATTTCAATAAATCATTAATTCTCAACACTCCAAGTTAATTAGATCCGCTTAAATTAACCTTCAAATCTTCCTAACGTTATTGAATTGGATGATTGCATACGACAACCCAAAACATTCCCCACAAGTCCCCTACATGATTGCATAATAGAGATACAAGCAAGAATCATTACGCTCTATGAAGATTATAAGTTTTGACGAGACATTCGTTACTATGGAATACGCATGAAACTTATGCCAAGAATTCGTTTAACGCGATTGTTTATAAGCAACCTCCACTACTTGTGAATATAAGTTCATAACGATTAGGTGAAATTCACTTATATTCTAGCGTCAAATTCATGCATGAAAATTAAGTGTGCACTCTCAATAAACATACATAAATAGGTTATCAATAAAACAGTTAAACAAATTGAATTCACAACTTATGAAACGTAATTAGAAGTAATCAAATCAAAATGCAAGCATAAACATATATTTCGAATCACCCCCTAGCTAAAGGGGGGTTTAGTTCCTCATACAAAACAAAGAGAATTGAAATTAAACATTGAAATCAAAGAAACACCTAAACATTCCAACAACTCAAACTTGAATTGTATGAACGTTTAGGCCCTCTTCTCTTCCTCTTTATTGTAGCATAAGGTCTAAGGATAGTTGGTTTGGGGGAATGGAAGTGTGGAATGGAGTGAGGAGTGATGGAAATGGAAAGATGGTTTTTGGATTATAAGGGAAGGGGGACTCACGGCTAGGGAAGGGAGAATGTGTTTGTAATGTGTTGTGTATGAAATGAGATGTTCATGAATGAATGAATGCAAGGGTATTTATAGGAGTAGTGGAGGGAACATATGGCTATGTCATTTGTAGGTGAAGTAGGTGGATGTTGTAGGTGAAGTAGGTGGATGTTGTAGGTGAAGTGGATGTTGTAGGTGAAGTAGGTGGATGTTGTAGGTGAAGTGGGTGGATGTTGTAGGTGAAGTAGGTGGATGTTGTAGGTGAAGTAGGTGGATGTTGTAGGTGAAGTGAAGTGGGTGGATGTTGTAGGTGAAGTGGGTGGATGTTGTAGGTGAAGTGATAAGTGATAAGTGATATGATATGTGGTTATGATATGATAAGTGGTTAAGTGGTGATGATAAGTGATAAGTGATTAAGTGATATGATATGTGGTGATGATAAGTGATAAGTGCATGTGGGTTAACTAATGAAGGAAATGCATGTGCAATGACAATGTGTTAGAATGGATGTGTGTTATGCATGGCATGATTGGGATTAGGAAAGGTTTAAATGTCCTAAAACTAAAGAGAACAAGGTTCCAACACTTTGGCTCCAATTAGGTCTTCAATTTCGTCCAACACTTTGGCTTCAAGCATAAGCTATCCGTCCTTAGCCCAAAAGTGCTCCAAAAGTCTCCAAAATGCATCTTTTTGCTCCTTTAGCCCTTTGGACCTATAAACACACGAAAATAGCTTAAAGTACTAAAATAACTAAAGAAACATAACGTAAATGCACGAGAACAAGCCATTTAAGTCGCATGAATATGCTCCTATCAAATACCCCCACACTTAGCTTTTGCTAGTCCTCGAGCAAAACAAAACAAAAGAAACCAAAAACAAAACAAAACGAACAAAACACAACCTACACCTTCCAACAATCGTCTCAGATTTCCAATGCACATGACAAGTTAAAAATCATTAGTCCCATAGATTTTTAGCCATCTTTACAGTTAAGTACATTCTTAATCATAGTCACCACATACTAGTTCACAATTAAGCATTTAAAACACATTTCGAAAGTAGTAACATGCTTTTAGAGAATTTGCTCAAATCCTTACAAAATATGCACTCGTTTTTCACACAGATTTTCTGACTACACACCCTACACTAGTTATATGTGAGAAGATTGATGTAAATATGAATTCTAACACTCACATATGTTATAATAAAGAAAGCATTTTCTGGATTTACGATAATGACATGAATATGATCTCATGAATGGAATGCTACTACTTAGAATGAGAACCAGTGATTCCATAAGCTCATATCAATTCCAAACTCCACATATTGAATACATAACATCAAGATAGAAGTTGAGGGTTGTAACGGGGCTAAGGGTAATGGTTTAACAAAGAAAGGTAAAGTAAAACAAAGGTTGTTAAAGCAATAGTGAGCAAAGTATTGAATTAGGCACTTAGAATTCCCTTAAGAACGCAGAAGTCAACTTTGAACACCCAAGGGAAAATCACACAAAACTTAGGGCCATATTCAACTTTTTGGACCCTTTCTTCAACCATCAACGCTCGTGAGTTCATTCTTACTTATTTTCACCCTTTTTTTTTTTTTTTTTTTTTTTTTCTTTTCTTTTCTTCTTTTTCTTTTAAATCTCAAAACATACATATAAACGTAAGAACAAACTTTTACTCCCCCACACTCATTTTCTTGCATAATGTAACTCAAAAGGAATTCATTTAAGTCATGCTCACTAAACTTTAAGAACAAGGGTGGGGATTGTCCTAAACTAGGCTAGGTGAGGAAAATGTGGGTAAACAAAGAATAAAGGCTAAACAAGGCTCAACGGGGTTAAAACTTACAACATATATGAAGTATGGGAAGTAAGGCTATTTGGCTATGGTGGTGGTCACTACACAACTTCTTCTTGAATATGTGTTATGCAAATCAATAACATGCTTTGAATGAAATGGGCATGAGTTCTAGCATTTAGTTCTATCATGATACAATTGCATTCTAAGTAGCAACCAAGCAAGGAATAATGAGATCATGCAACAACTTTAGAAAATAAAGAATCACAGAAAATAACTCTCCAAAGAAAGTAATGGCTCGAGTCTCACAGGGATGTAGCGTTTGTTTGAGTTTCTTCCTTCAAGCATGTTACAAAAACGAATTTTTTTTTTCTTTTATGATTGCATGTGAAGTCATACATTATAACCATAACCAAGCATATACCAAGAGTAAATCAAACTTTTCTCTATGTTTATAACTCTTTCTAACCGTCATGCAATTATAAACCAAATCCTTATCATTGTGTTGGAAGGTGCCCTAAGACACAAACACACAAAAACGACTTTTAAAACAACTCTTTTTGGGTTTTTCAAAACAATTTTTCAAATTTTTATGGGATTTTCGAATTATAAAACAAAACACACTAAAACACTCTAAAACAACTTAAAAACACCTTAAAACAGCAAGGAACAACATTAGAAGTTATGGTGGATAAAACCCTACGAATTTGCATCAAAACACTTTAGTTACCCCCCCACACTTAAATCAAACATTGTCCTCAATGTTTTAAGCATAGATTCACACAAAACATAAGTAAACACATAAAAAGCAACTAAAACATATTGAACATGGCATAATGTAATTAACAAAGAGAAGAGTTTAGGGACGCAAATCTGGTTATGGAGTGTAAATTCCCTCTTCTCCTTGGTGATTGCATTGAGGCTTTGATCTTTGTGATTCCACAGGCTTACTCTTGAACTGGTTTCTGCCCATCGTTGATTTTCCTTTGTGCTACTTCTTGAACTGGGCAGCAGGATGGTTCTTTTGGTTTCCCCGAAGGTCTGAGCTTCCTCCTGTTATCTGTTTCTTTGTTCAATCTTTGCAGGAGTGGTCCCTTCTCTGGAAGTGTAACAACCGTTGAAGATGACTACTCGAGAGCAACGCTAGGTAAGCAATCAGGAATAGATTCCAGGCAGTTGGCTCCAGATCGGAAGACTGACTCCAAGTGCCGGCTGATTGCTTCTTTTACTTTGCCATGCAAGTAAGAACAAGGACAAAGAAAAAGACAGGGAAAGAGCATGATATGAGATACTTTTGCTTTTGACCTTGATGATATGAGATACCTTTGCTTTGAAGAAGCGGTGAATGAATCAGCGCATGCTTCAATCCGCCGTTTCCTCCTGGGTCATATGTACTCCAGGCATCTGGTATCATCTTTGGGGAAGAAGAAAGAATTGAGTATTTTGAAAGGCTTTGCTGGGAGTGCGCCCTCAGAGGTGAGGGAGAGTTGGGCATTTTCTTCAGGTTTGCCCTGCCATAAAAGACGAAGGTCGACATATATAGAGATAATATCAAGTGGTGGTACTTTTTACCCTTGTCGACAAACGTTTTGATCCCGCAAATCCGGCTCTTTGAAATAGTGGCGCCTCTTCGATCTTTGAATACGCCTCTTCGATTTCTGAGCAGGCGCCCCTTCGATTTCTGAACGACGCCCCTTCGCTTTCTGAACGACACGTGGTAGTGCAGATGCGGCTCCTTTTGACAAAGATGCACGCGTCTTCTGAAAAGCAGAGAAAGCGTCGCCGAACTTTGCGCTTGTCGGCTAAAGATGTGTAGATGCGATGATGGCCTCCACGTGTTTTCAGCTTTGTCAGAAATCTTTTGACAAAGTTGAACGCGTTTTCTGAAAAGCTGAGGGAGCGTCGCCTAAATTACGCCGGAAAATCCGGCTCTTTGAATCGGTGGACGCGTCGTCTTGGCTTTTTATAGAGCTATCAATCACCCCAACACACACACTCTGAAGATTTCCCATTCCTGAAACTCGACTCCGGCCCTTTGTGAAATTTTAACTCCATCCACCCCTTCTCTTTGAACACTTTTGAAAAAAATGGCAAACTCATCGAACCTTAGCTTAGATTTGAGTCTCAGCAGCGATCCGGTTGCGCCCCGTCAAGGTAATGTATGGCGCCCTTCTTTTTTATCTTCTAACGGTCCTCTTTCAGGTGAAGACTCTGTGATGCAGGACGCCACAACAGCTACAATAGTAGCTAAAAACCTCCTCACTCCAAAAGATAGTAGGCTGCTGTCAGGACGGTCCGATGAGTTGGCCGTTCAAGAGTCCCTCGCACTTAGTGTTCAGTGTGCGAGTTCTGTGTCCAACATGGGCCAACGCCTGCTTGCTCGGTCCCGCCAAGTGGAATCGTTGATGGCAGAGGTGGAAAGACTTAAGCAAGAGATCCAGCAACTTAAGTACGAGAATAGAAGTTTGCATGTGCTTGCAAATAACTATTCGTCGGGGATGAAGAGGAAGCTTGATGAGCTGCAAGAATCTGAGGGTCGAATTCACAGTGACCGTCAAAGGCTTGCGTCTTATCTCCAGAGGCACCTTTTTCCTGGGTCATCCAGCGCTTGGCCAAGTATTGAGGCCTGGAATGCTCTAGCTCCGATGCCTCCCGCTCCGATGGCTTCCGCTCCGATGCCTCCCGCTTCTATGCCTCCCGCTTCTATGCCTTCCGCTTCTGCGCCTCGTAGTGGGGCTTCACGCAAACAACCTTTGTGAAGCTCCACCTTTCTCCATGTTTAGTATCTTTCTTTCTCTTTTTTTTTGTTTTTTTTTTTTTTTTTTTTTTTTTTTTAACATAAATAAAATCAAACATTATGGAATTGGTCCTTGAATGGAAGGTGATACTTGAAGTGAACCGGCTTTGGTTTGAATTCTAATGTAGGTGCCTGATTCATAAAAAACAACAAGTTAGTATAAAATGTAATGGAATTTGAAAAAAATGACTTACTTGTTTTGTCTGACAAGAACTCAATGACAAACACCACTCCTTTGAAAGTTTCAGGGATATTGGACTTGGCCAGATTGCATGTGATGGTTATGACTTGTCCAATGTCATCAAATTCAACTTCTTTGGGCATTGTTGTCTCAAGTATATCCCCTTTGATGAATTCATGAAATTCCCTACTTTGCACCTTTGGAAGGTCTTCCAAGATGTCTTTTTCACTTTCTTCTTCCTTGGAATTCATGAACCTGCAAGGAATAGGGATATTAGGTGGAATGGGGTTAGAACTAATTGGAACAACCTTACTTGAATTAGATGGCGTAGGAGCAATAAGTGCTTCCGGCAAAGGTGCTTCAAATCCTCCCTTCGGATTTACAATGGTTGAACTAGGGAGTTTGCCTTGGTCGCAAAATTGTCCTACGAACTCCGCTATCTGCCCAATTTGCTTTTCCAAGTGATCCAACCTTTTGTCTTCTTGTCGATCCTCATTGTCTTGATTTTGTGAGCCCTGCACCAAACAAATTAATTCGTTAAGCTTTTGATTATAATCTATTGACGAACTTAAATTTGGTTGGGCATATTGAATATGAGGTTGTGGTGGCTGCCAATATCCTCCTTGTTGAGCATTTTGAGGTTCCCACCACATAGAGTTTGAATGATCACTCCAATCCGAATTGTAAGTATTGGAAAACACGTTATTCCTTGATTGAAGATTAGATATATCAACTCTTTGCATTTGGGACCTTTCCATGAGCTGTGACAAAAGAGAAGCGTTATCAAGTGCCATGTTGTTCTTAACAAACAAAACACAAATAAAAACTAAATCTAAAAGACAATACAGAAACAAATAATCCAAGGGATTAGCAAATTTTCTAATCCCCGGCAACGGCGCCAAAATTTGATGCGAGAATTATACGCACACAAATTAAACCCTCTTTTTGTCAATTTGTAGTATAAGTGTAAGTAGGGATCGTTCTGGACCGGGGATTAGGAGGGATTGTTAATCACTTGGATTTGACTCAAAAATGTAAAAACACAATATAAAACACTATACTAGACTCAAAGAATTCAAAAATACTTTAAAACATAAACTAAACAGATTCTAAGCATTAAAGAACAAGAAAGTAAAGGGGGGTTTAGGACTTGACAAAAATTGAAATAACGAAACAAGTTAATAAACTAGACAGAATGTAAATATGAATATGATGAAAGTATGGATGAATGGATGCTAGCCAAGGGGTTCATCTCCACACATGTTACACTTGCATAATAAAATGATTTCCAATTGCATTTCAATAAATCATTAATTCTCAACACTCCAAGTTAATTAGATCCGCTTAAATTAACCTTCAAATCTTCCTAACGTTATTGAATTGGATGATTGCATACGACAACCCAAAACATTCCCCACAAGTCCCCTACATGATTGCATAATAGAGATACAAGCAAGAATCATTACGCTCTATGAAGATTATAAGTTTTGACGAGACATTCGTTACTATGGAATACGCATGAAACTTATGCCAAGAATTCGTTTAACGCGATTGTTTATAAGCAACCTCCACTACTTGTGAATATAAGTTCATAACGATTAGGTGAAATTCACTTATATTCTAGCGTCAAATTCATGCATGAAAATTAAGTGTGCACTCTCAATAAACATACATAAATAGGTTATCAATAAAACAGTTAAACAAATTGAATTCACAACTTATGAAACGTAATTAGAAGTAATCAAATCAAAATGCAAGCATAAACATATATTTCGAATCACCCCCTAGCTAAAGGGGGGTTTAGTTCCTCATACAAAACAAAGAGAATTGAAATTAAACATTGAAATCAAAGAAACACCTAAACATTCCAACAACTCAAACTTGAATTGTATGAACGTTTAGGCCCTCTTCTCTTCCTCTTTATTGTAGCATAAGGTCTAAGGATAGTTGGTTTGGGGGAATGGAAGTGTGGAATGGAGTGAGGAGTGATGGAAATGGAAAGATGGTTTTTGGATTATAAGGGAAGGGGGACTCACGGCTAGGGAAGGGAGAATGTGTTTGTAATGTGTTGTGTATGAAATGAGATGTTCATGAATGAATGAATGCAAGGGTATTTATAGGAGTAGTGGAGGGAACATATGGCTATGTCATTTGTAGGTGAAGTAGGTGGATGTTGTAGGTGAAGTAGGTGGATGTTGTAGGTGAAGTGGATGTTGTAGGTGAAGTAGGTGGATGTTGTAGGTGAAGTGGGTGGATGTTGTAGGTGAAGTAGGTGGATGTTGTAGGTGAAGTAGGTGGATGTTGTAGGTGAAGTGAAGTGGGTGGATGTTGTAGGTGAAGTGGGTGGATGTTGTAGGTGAAGTGATAAGTGATAAGTGATATGATATGTGGTTATGATATGATAAGTGGTTAAGTGGTGATGATAAGTGATAAGTGATTAAGTGATATGATATGTGGTGATGATAAGTGATAAGTGCATGTGGGTTAACTAATGAAGGAAATGCATGTGCAATGACAATGTGTTAGAATGGATGTGTGTTATGCATGGCATGATTGGGATTAGGAAAGGTTTAAATGTCCTAAAACTAAAGAGAACAAGGTTCCAACACTTTGGCTCCAATTAGGTCTTCAATTTCGTCCAACACTTTGGCTTCAAGCATAAGCTATCCGTCCTTAGCCCAAAAGTGCTCCAAAAGTCTCCAAAATGCATCTTTTTGCTCCTTTAGCCCTTTGGACCTATAAACACACGAAAATAGCTTAAAGTACTAAAATAACTAAAGAAACATAACGTAAATGCACGAGAACAAGCCATTTAAGTCGCATGAATATGCTCCTATCATTGAACATCATTAAACATGACGTTCCAGTAAGGCACCTTCTTTTCTTCCTCGGTTGAAGTAATCTGCTGAACAAGAACCTGCATCTAACAAAATCGGTGTTGCATGCATAAGTACAACTAATTGGTAATAAAAATTCAGTAAGTTTATTAAAATTAAAACAAACATGTACTGATTGTTGAGAAAAATGACTGCTATTCAGCTTGGGATGGGACGGATTTAAGTTGGTGTCCCAACGACAAATCCAGGGCAATAACTGAGGGTTCTCCGTCTGCACCCTACCATAGTTTTTGGACTTCAAGTACAGCAAAGTTTCAAACAACCAGATGAACAAAATCTAAAGCACTAATGTAAATAAGTTGCAACAAAAATGAATGCAGAAATTACCTGAAAAACATACGGAAATCCCTTAAAGTTATAAGAGTCCCAGATTGCAACCCCTGGTTTCTCTACAATTTTTTCGTTTACAACCTTGTGCCGGGTCAAAGCAACCGCTAATATGGTTGGCATCAACACCTGGAATGATACGGATCCCGAAGAAAATGTCTTCATTATCTACCAACTGAAGTAGGTGGCATTCAATGGCTGAGTCATTTTCCTTGCCCAAAACAACAAAGTGGACGAAGTATAATAGGCCGAGTTTGCACAAATCTTCTAGCTTATGGAACAAGTTGAATTGATCCTTTAATTGTTCAGGGTTATCTTCGTCAACCCCCTGAAATAGATGTCTCTAAGACAACATTCATCTTTGTTCTCTTTAGGGGGGAATTCTCTGAAATTGAGTCTGGTCACCAAACAGAATTCGCGGCTCCCAAAAATTGTGACATGTTCTCCAAAAAGGAAAAAGATTGAATCATCACTCTTTCTATCCTTAATAGCCAAGGATAGCATAGTGGGTGAGTGCCTAAACCAGTCAATGCAGTCCACATCAACCAAATGACTGAAACAAGAATCCTCAAATTTCTTCAGTAAATCCTTTGAAAATCGGCCTCTAATATTACCCAGACACCCCGAGGCGTATGACAGGTAGGAGATAGTAGCAGGAAACACCTCATCTAGCGGACACACAAGTTTCGACGGAGATGAAGATTTGACTTTTGAC
Organism: Pyrus x bretschneideri; assembly: GCF_019419815.1. Lineage (NCBI taxonomy): Eukaryota > Viridiplantae > Streptophyta > Magnoliopsida > Rosales > Rosaceae > Pyrus > Pyrus x bretschneideri. The sequence goes on from NW_025999657.1 coordinate 2,962,461, forward strand.
ATGCAAGATTTTCAACATAAACAAATCAATTAAATAAGATATAACATGTGCACAAGATATGCACAATATATGCTTATTGTCTGCCCAAATTAAATTAGTTCATCAACAAAATACAGCCAAGTATGCCTAACATCAACGCATGCACAGAATATGCATATGATATGCACATAATATGCACATAGTTTCTACCAATTCATGAATAAAATTCAATCGATTATTTCTAGCAATATCAAAAGGATATACACATATTATACATATAGTATGCACAAATTCAACCAATTCATGAACCAAAATCAAGTGTGCCCAACATATAGACATGCATATATTATGCACATATTATGCACGAATTGATGAACAAATTTCAATCAATTAGTTTCCACCAAACCACTTGCACAACATAAACATCAAACAACTTAATAGTACCAAAGACTAAATCACACCCAAAACCGAAAATTCCCAATTTTACAAAATCTTGGTTCAAATAATGAAATTTCATTTCAAAATGTACTTTTTTATTTTTCCATTCAAATTTTTTGAAAGGATGTGCAAATGCACAGCACAAAACCTCTAAAATATATAAAACGGATTCCAAACTTTGTGTCAATTTGAAACTGGGGTGCCAAAGGTTGTGTCGGTCGAAAATGGGGTGGAAAAGGATCATGTCGTTTAGGGTTAGGGTTCTTGGAGCTAAGGGTTGGGCGCCACATATTTTCAAACAATGAGGTAGAAATGCTGACTGGGTTTGACAAATTAACCCATTTAAGTACAAGGACAATTATGTCATTTCAAGGTGTAGAAAAAAATCCTATTTTTGTCCTATGTGTACATATTTGAAAAATCTTATCCCCTTTCGACTCGTTTATGACCCACGACCTAACTACAGACCTGACTATTGCAAATAAATCCTGACGCTTCTCCAGCAATTTTCATACGAATTTTAGCTAGCCACCACCTAGAAACTCATCCCCAACATATCCTCTCCTATTTCCACCAAAAACCCAAGCCATTTTGGCTTCTTTTTCCGGTAAAACAGAGTCGTTACTCTTAGAGTGCTACTATGATGATTCACCGTTCCTGCAGCTATCACCATCAGCCACCATTCTCATTCCACTCCTCTTAACCTTAGGAATAAGAACCAAGCCGAGTTTGTGGCATCGAAGTTCAATTTGTAGACGAATCAACAAATACCCATTTCTAAGATTTCCAACGATCCAAGGAATTTTCAGGCCACTTCCTGGCCGAATTGGAACCTCGGCCCAGGTATAAAACTTAATCATCTCTTTACGATCTTTATTTTGGTATAATTTGAGGAATTTTGCAAATAGGTGAATTTTCTCACGAATTTGGGCCATTGGCCACTGCATGTGGCGGCCCGTGGCCCTAGACACCACTTGGCCTTTCCAAGCTAAATTTAATATCCTAATTCCATAATTGAAATCTGATTGACAAAATTCCGTTATTTGAACTTAGTTTCGTTAAAGTCCGCCACTTGACCCTCATAGCGAACGGCGATCTGGGATCATCACCAAAATTGAATGTGTTATTGTACGTAATATTTTGAGGACCATGTGAACTTATGGATTAGAAATATGACTTATGGATCTTCCTGAATTTTATTTCTAAGTTTGTAGGACCTATCGTTGACCATTACTCGAATTTGGCAATTGGAGGAGATCTAATTGTTGGATCGTCCTGAAATTTTAGTATATTGTTCTAATAACATGTTCAGACCCATAGGTAGTCACGGATAAGGAATCTAGTGGGCGGATCTTTTGTTAACTATTTCATTGATCACATCAACCAAGAGTCAACCTTTGGTCAACATGTTTCGAATCGTTCTTCATACTAAAGTTAGTATTACTAGATACTAAATGGAGCCTAGTGACCTATCTTGGTTAATGAACTATCCTAGTTAATGTATGTTTCAATTTACGTGCGTGTGATGCCTTATTGTGATATATATGTTTATTGAACTTCGAGATAACATAAATGAGATGTATGATTACTAGTATGAAAAATATAAGCTAGAACCTCGTTAAAATTATTCTATAGAACTCATATGTCTGTGTGGCTAGGTATTGGTTAGTTAAGTGACACTGATAGTATATACATTTGAAATTATGATTCATGCTGAACTGACGTAGGTTATAAAATGTACATTATCTAATTCGATGATCGTTTGTCTCCTAGGATCAATAATGTGTACACTAGTAATTAGAATTCATGTTGATTTGATGCTTGTTGTGTGATGATATGATTGCATCATGTAGCGATGGTACATGGATAGTCCTGCTTTGTATATCCGTGATGGGGGACCATGCGTATTTCAGGGGTGATCATGCTTAGTATATTCGTGATAGGTGATCACTGCCTACATTATTAGACTATGCTTATGGTTCTGCTTGGTTTATTCTCAATGAGGGACCATACGCATTCTAAGAGTGATCATGCTTGGTATATTTGCGACAAATTATCACTACCTAGAGTTAGGATATTGACATGCTTGGTATATTAGCAATGGGGGTCCATACGTATTTGAAGGGTGATCATGCTTGGTAAATCCGCGATGGGTGATCACTGCCTACATGATTAGACTATGTCTATGGTTCTGCTTGGTATATCCACAATAGGGGACCATGCGCATTCTAGGAGTGATCATACTTGGTATATCCGTAATAGGTTATCATTATCTAGTACTATAGGATAGGCTTCTGCTTGGTTATTCCGCGATAGGGGACCATACATGTTCTAGAGGTGATATACTTGGTAAAATAACGATGAGTGACTACTTCCTGGTTGGAATCTATTGAGTGGTCCGAAATTCTAGCTCTTGTTTTGTTTTGCTGGGTTAGTCAAAAACCCTATATTCTAATGAATAGAAATTAATTAGGGTAAACATTTGTTTTTGTAACTTAGGGTTACAATATTATTGCTTGGAATCCAGGTAGGGAAATACAGAGGCTTACCTTATTAAACTTTGTGAATCGATATTTGATATTATTGATTCATTAATGTAGTTAAATTATGCATCTTTGGCTCAATCGATGTTGGAAAACATTATGATTTATGTTAATGTCGTAATGGAAATCCTGGTCATGAAATGATTGCTTTTAGTATGGAATTTAATGAATTATGCTCGTCAAGTTTACTTGAATGATTATGGAATTCTATCCATTTTTGTCAGAAGTACTATGATAAATGTTAGAGTCGAAAGAACGATGAACTATGAATGGATTCCGATAGAGGGTACATAGGCAATCTAACACAGAGGTTAGGTGCATCCTTGTGAGTGTAAAAAAATTTCTACACTATTGACACATTGAAAGATGAAAAGGTGTGTGGTGATGTCATGCATCAATCCTGGTCGTAGCTCAGGATCGGAGTGTGACATAGTATCTTCTCATCAGCCTTGACATTCGGCTTACACCATGGTGACACTTGAAGCATATATTAATAATGGTGATGCTATTTGAACACACGAGACATATTTGTTGACTTGCTCTCTAATTCATGTGAGACTTATATAGACATGTACAATTAATGGTAAAACACACATGTATTAAAAAGTTAGTCAACCAATGTGATAAATTTTGTGTGATCAAATAGGTTTATCATATTACAATATAAGAACAAAGATTACATCATAACGAAAACATAAAAATAAAAATAATAAATAAATACTGAAAGAGTGAGGCTATTTGTGTACACGACCTTTACACACTTACATATTAACTCCCTAATACAAATGCGTATATCTAAATAGAGTGAGTCAGTAAATATATGTAAATTTTGTGAATCCAAATAGTTTTATTGAAACTGAAAAATATATAGTAAAATATAGAATTTAGTCCCTAATCCTTCTTTTCATATGCCACACTGCCATCTTCACATAAAGCGAATCTTGTACATTATCCAGGAATAAAAAATAAGTGTACCTCCATGAATTATTACGAACTAAAGAACCGCAAACTCCCCAAAATCCGACAATAAAACCTAGGGCTGCAAAAATATAAAACCAGGGAAGTTCATCGCGTTCATTATTCGCATCTTGGTCGACGTTGTTCTTATTGTCCTAATACACTCATTCACCTGTAACATTGGTAATCTACAGAGTTCTTTAGGAAATTCACCTGAAATCTGATTGAGTGATAGATCCACATAAAAGAGTTTTGGAAGAGTCCCCAACCAACTTGGAATTGACCCTGTGATTTGATTATTACCCAGAAATAAGATCTCTAGATTCTTTAGGTTTGATAACCAATCGGGTATCTGACTAGCAAGCCCACACTTAACCAAACTCAAGAAAAAAAGATTTTGGAAACTGTGAAAATCCACTATGCCATCATCAGTTGGCATTGCCTCGCGGTCAAACGAACCGATAAGGAAGAATGTGTGAAGACTTTTGCAACCCATTAATATCTTCATTGTCCCTGTGATATTAGTCAATCGTGCATGAGCAAGAGAAAGGAAGGACAAGGATTCCAATGAAAGAATCTCAGAGTGTATTTTTCCTTCTAGATAACAATTTCCACTCAACCGAATTGCTTTTAAGGACTTGCATGAGTAAAGGCTTATCAGCAAGATACCGGTGAAATTATTCCCAACTAGGTCAAGTTTACTAAGGTGGCTGAGTTTGGAGAAATTAAGTGTGGTGAGGTCTCCTTCCAAGTAGTTGAATCCCAAATGTATTTCTAGGAGGTTTGTGCATCTTATCAAAGATGGAGGCAAACTACCCTCTAAGCTGTTGAAGTCAAAATTCATGAATTTCAACTTGGAGAGCTTCCCAAAATTGATAGGAATCACACCACTCAAATGATTAAAGTAGAAGTCAAGGATTGTGAGGTTGGCGAGGTTGGCAATTCTTTCACTAATGGCTCCATTTAGTGAATTAAGAGGTAATGCAAATTCCTCAAGTTTGGTGGCGTTATAGATGTCTTCCGGAAGTGATCCTAACAAATTATTGTGATCGGCACGAAGAATCTGCAATTTGGAACACCCCCCGAGCCCACAAGAAATGTTGCCGCTAAATTCATTGGAGGAAATATCCAATACTCTTATGGAAGGAGAGGATCGAAGACAAATAGATGAAGGGATATACCCAAATAAGGTGTTGTTGCTGACATTGAAACTTGTCAAATTCCTAGCTTGTTGCAAAAAAAGAAGAGGGAATTGCACCATGGAAGTGATTGCTTGACAAATCTATTGTCTAAATATTTTTGGGTGGCAAAGAAAATGGTATCTCTCTAGAAGGAAGGTTATAGCTCAAATCAACAATCTTGAGGTGATTCAAGGACAAGAAGAATTTGGTTTCAAGTGTGCCACAAAGTGAATAGTGGGAAAGGTTCAAGTTGGTGAGATGTGTGAGATTTGAAAGTGATGAGACAAACATACCTCTTTTGAGCCCTTTGGAGGGTAAAAGCAAATGAGTGACCCAACCCTCATGAATACAAGTAATGTCGTTCCAACTACAACAATCAACATAAATACTCCAATTTACCGGAGGAGAAGATAGAGTGCGGGTGAAGGCCATGAGAGTGCTACGTTCAGTTTGGTTGTTTGCATGAATATTTGTTGGAGATATAATGAAAGAGAATAAGAAGACGAGGAGGAAGCCATGAGCCATTTTTTGAACTTAAATATTTATTGCAGTAACAAGTCTACATATATCATACACACACATATATATATATAGGAGCAACCAAAGGGATGGAGCTATGTACTTTTTTTTTTTTTTTTTTTTTTTTTTTTTTTTTTGTGTGTGGTCATGGACTCGAGAGGGGACCACACATAAAAACTAGCATAAAAGATAGTATTTCATTTTAAACAACTTTGACCGCACATTAATGTACATTTTCCAAACCCTTCAATACATGAAAGAGATTTTCCACAGTGAAAAAGGACAAAGTTTAAAATTTGAAATCACATAAAGAAAACCAAATATGTGTTTCTTCTCCATTGAAATGGGCTAGATTGTAGTAAAACGAAAAGGTTTATGAGTTGAAATGGGTTAAATTGTAGTAAAAGGTTTCTTCTCTTCCAGTATTCTTGAATAACTCCATTATATAAGGTATGTCAAAGTAAAAGGAAAAAAAAGGTGTTTAACGTGAAGGTAAAAGATGAATTTCTTATCAAGAAAACTCATCACCTTCAATTCCAAAAAATTGTATGATTGAAAGGGACAAGTTTCTTTCATGCCTAATCCCATTCTGATCTCCCAAAAATAAAAAGTCTTTCACCTCTATCTTCAATTGAGCCTGAACCTTATCCAATCAATCTCAAAAAAACGATAACCGCACGTTAATGTATATTTTCCAAACCCCTCAATGCATCGAAGAGAGATTGAGTCAAAGACAAATTTCCACAGTTCCACTTGTGAAAGCAAACTGAAAAGGACCTTGTTTTTAGAGTAAAGAAAATTTTGCAACCTTCTGTTTTACGGCTATGTACAATTTAATCTATATTTTATAAAGAGAATTGTTATTGGCACTCCAAAATCTCATTGTGGCACTTAAATTTTCTATAATTAGAAGGAAAAATACACTTATGAAGAGTGTAAAATAAGATTCTTGAAATGCTAATAACAGTTCATTTTTATAAATATTAATGTATTATTACTTGGTCTTTATGTGGAACTATAAACATAACCACTATTCTTTTAAACGGACCACGATCCTCTCCTAATTTAAGGATGAGGATCCTCATGACTAAGAGATGTGGGTCGTTGGATGAAAATCCAACGGTTACAAACAGGGGAGTCCCTTTAAAGTTATAATAATTATAACCGTTGGATTTTCATCCAACGGCCCACATCCCTTGATCATGAGGATCCTGATCCTTAGATTAGGAGAGAATCCTGATCCCTTTTAAACAACGGTTGATGGACTTGCTTTTTTTTTTTTTTGTCACATGACCACCAGATGTCAAATATGTCACTGTCACCGCCCATCTCTATTTTAAGAGGTAAGGGTTTTCATAAAAAGAATAAACAAAAGAATGTTTCGCTAATTTTTTCCCCAATTATTGTAAATGGCCAATGCCACTACTTACGTCATGTTTCCTACATTTCATCAAACCTTTGTAAAATGACACATACAAGAAAAGTAAAATAACAAATACATATTTAATGACCAGAATGTGACATTTTTTTTACGCAATTTACATGAAATGTGGGTAAACTATAATGGAAAATTGGTCATATATAATAGTCCAGGGAAATAGCTAAATGAAACTAGGATAAAATCGGCAAATACGGTATCGATTCAAGGGGAAAGACAGCGAAATCATTTTTTTATTTTTAAGTTTTTATTTGTTCTCCATATAATAATTGTTAATTAATTATGAGAATTATTATTGGCACTTCAAAAAATTGAATTATGCACTCTAAAGTTCTTATATTTAGAACGAAAGATACTTTTGTAAGAAGTGCAAATTAGATTTTTACAGTGTTAATAATAGTTCTCTTAAATATTTGTAATCAATATAACATTTTTTTTTAGCCCTATGGAGGGTAAGAGCAAATAACCCAACTCTCCTGATTACAAATGATGCCCTTCCAATGACAACAATAAACGGAACTACTCCAATGCACAAGTGAAGATAAGGTGAGGGCGAATGCCAGGATAGAGCTACGTTCTGTTTGGTTGCTTACAGCTAATAAGTCTGCACACACACACGTGTGGGAGCAACCAAAGGTTTGCAGCTGATTTTATTTTATTTTATTTTTAATAATTATTATTTATTTAATTTTTGCTTAGAATTATCCAAACCCCCATTTACTTTTGAAGAGAATTTCATGGCATGAAAGAAACCAAAAAGCGAAGACTTATTATGTTCTAATGATATTTCTTTTCATTTATAAATAGGACGTTTTAAGCTTAACTCATGTAAATTGTGAATTCACTACCAATATATTGAGTTGGCTTTCATTTTAATACTATTTAGTGACGTATACAGCATGCAAGAAAATAAAAGATACAACGTCTCTCAAGATTGCAGGTAAATTGTAGTAACCAGTTGAAAGTGAAAGTAGAAGATAAGTTTCTAATTAAGAAAAATCATCACTTTCAATTCCCAAGAAATGACAGGATGAAAATAGATAATTTTTTCTCTAATCCCTTAAAATCATTCACTCTACCTTTAATTTGAGCTTGAATCTTTGTCCAATCCAATCTAATCAATATTAAGCACCAAATGAGCATAAAAATTATCTTCGTATTGCAAACCGTTCAATACGTCGACGAGATTTCCTATTTCTTCCATTCCCAACTACCAAACAAGGCATAAAATTCCACACAATCGTATGATAGCAATAATGGATGGTTATTAAACAAATAAGATATAATGAATAGAATAATGCAAGAGAATATATATATATGAGCAAAAAAACAAAGACCTTAGTTTGCTGAGAAAACTGGCAAACAAGCATGACGGCACATTAAGGTACTTTTTGCCAAACCCTTATACACATCAAAGAGAGGTTTCCAAACCCTTCCATATGTCGAAAAAGATATCTCCAAACCCTCCAATACGCCAAAGAGAGATTTATGAACCCTTCAATATGTCAAAGATAGATTTCAAAACATTCATCGACTAAATAACCTTAGTTTTATTTTATTTTTTTGCATAGGCGATTTTTATAAAGTAATTTATAATATGAACGGTTCTGATTAAAAACATGAAGTTTTATGAATCGGCAACGAATACTTTTGAGTAGGAATTCCTACTCATCCTTTGAGTACCCAAGTATTGTCCGTTTTGTTATGAGAGTGATAGTGTTAGTGGATTAGATACCTAGTTGTTAGGGGGAAGGGGAATTAGTGGGAGAATCTACACTAAGGTGCATAGGCATGATTACTTTCCTTCACTATAGTAAAGCATCATCTGCATGATAGATTGTTATTATACAAAAAAGATTTCTCATTGGGGTTCAAAACAGAGGAACGCAAAGAGGTGAAACAGGGAATGTAAAAAGCAATCACTCCTCAAAACAAAATCATGATCCAATGGTCTTGAAGGATTGCATATGACATTAAAACTCATGATGCTTTAAAAATAACACAACCACTGAACCAGGATATTCTCTAAGATAACACCCATGTAAAAGGGACAAACTTTAAAATTTAAAATCACATAACGAAAACCAAATGTGTGTTTTGTGGATGCAAATTTCCGCCTTCTTCTCCTTTGACGAAAAGGCACCTACAAAATAATAACACCTAAGATGAATGGGGGGCCTTTGGCTAAGAGCCTCACACGCCCACGATGAATGGGGGGCCTTTGGCTAAAGAATCTCCGATGCCAAAGTTAGAATTTTAGAGAGAAAGTGTTTAGGGGATTTTTGGGACAAAATGAACATAGCATTTTAGTGGGAGAATAAGGCTATATATAGGGATGTGGCCGGCCCTCTTTGGAGAGATAGGGACTGACCATTTTTGGTAGAATTATGAGTTTAATTGCAAGATATTATGTGAAATAATATCTTGAAATTAATTTGGTAATCAATCTTAATTTAAATAGGATAATTGGGAGTTACCTTTTGAGTGAGGATTTGATGAGGAGTGATGGGAGGGTTTTGAATAAATATCATTTTGATCAAATTTGACTCTTCCTTGATTGAGCCGTTATTGTTTGTTGCATGCGCATGGGAATCCCGGTGTGCCTCGAGGGTAATTTTGTCCTTTTCACCCAAAAGTCCACGTGTCGCCTTCATAATTTTCTTAATTATTTTTTGCTCCACAAATGCCCCTACACTTGTTGGCTGCTTGTAAGAAAAGGCAGCAGGTGTAGAGATCTTCCCTTGCTTTAGGAAATGTAAGATTGTTTCCTATTTTGATGTAGATTCCCACATTAGTTGGAAATTAGATCATTCTAGGAAAGGGAAATAAATCACTTCTAAAGTTTATTTAAGTCTACCTTAAGTAGATGATTAAATCAACTTTAGAGAGCAATTTATTCTACCCTACAAGAGAGAAAAAGCTAGAGGATATTTGTTCCCCCTCCCCTAGAAATCTTCTACACTTGCCCGTGCAAATGACCGTATTTCGTTGTTTTCTTTGTCTTCTCCGTGCTGCACCGAGGTAAGAAAAATTTAATTTTCCTTATCTTCTTCTTGGATAGTGTTATCGCTGGGTAGTCGTCACGGTGGTGCGGCACGTCAGCTGGCATGGGCCGAGGAGTGTTGTGGAGCCAAAGGCAGCTGTGCGGCTGGGGCCGCGGATTGAGGCGTTGGGGCACAGTGCTAGGCGAGCCGCATGGTTCATGTCCTTTGGGCTCTTGAACTTGACGCGGGCCAGGCTGGCGATTGAGAGAAATGAGAAGGTCGCGGGCCTCATGGGCTACTAAGCATGCAAGCCTCCCGCCTGCTAGTCCGAGAGAGAAAAAATAAGGGAAAAACCAACATGGGTTGAGCTCCCCCACTAAGTACCGTGAATGGCATTGGCTACTTAATCCTCTTCGTCGGGAGAAAGGTGGGTTGCTCTCGAGATATGAGATAAAAAGGATCAAGGTGAATGCATTGGCTCATTCGATCGCTGTCGTGGAACCTACTATGAATAAAGGTGGAAATAAGAGATCTTCCCAACCTGCTTAAGAGATGCCGGTTGAGAAAAAACCGAAGACTTCCTCTACTGCTCGTAAGGGTCCGCCTAACGATATGTTTTGAGGTGGGCAAAAGCTTAAGATGATACTATAATTATAAATTACTCAAGATGATTTACATTTTGCCAAGATTTCAGAGAGGACAAATGAGTGACCAACTACTAATTATATCGGTATTGTTTTTCAGTGTGAGCTTTATCACATACACAACATAGTAGATGTGAGATTTTTATCATAAGAGGCATCAATGATATTAGACGTAAAGCCACTCAACTTAAGGCATTAATGTGGAATTTTTGTATTCATCAACACATTTTGTTTTATCTAATAGTTAGAAAATTATGTGAAAGGCCCATGAAAGCACCCCAAAGCTTAAGTTCCATCATGGTTTCTCTACCCAAATTAGCAGCAAATCCCTTAATCCATTCCCCTTTAGAATTACGAAGCAAACCTCCAACACTTATGTGGCTAAATGGGTCATTACAACTCCCATCTGTATTGATTTTATATCTACCAATTAGTAGGCAGATCCAATGCATTGAGATGATTTGTCTAAGAGGCTTACTAGAAGAACACTTGTTGGCATCATACCAATCCCTTGCAAATTGAAAAATGAACTTCTAGGGTGAGAGAGGCAATTGTTGGCCATCATTAAAAACAAAATTATTCCTCCATTTCCAACAATACCAGAGAGTTGAAATACTTTACGTATTTTCAATAGGTTGGAGCAACAATAAAAAAACAATTTGGGCCACTTCAGCATTTAGAAATTTTAGAATTAACATTATTGTTATTCGAGGATAAATACAATAAAAAATAATTTTTGCTTGGCTACATGAGTGTATTTTAAAAAAATAAACAAATAAACAACTAACAATACGAACCAACTAGCCATAAAAGATTATGCTTCATTGTCTTTTTATCACCATTTTCCATGTTACACATAACTGGTTCATCCTCTGCAAGCATGGCACCAAGTGTTCCAAACCCATCTCTCTACCCTTCTTGCCTTGCACTTGCTCACTATGCTTGCTCCCTTGTTCATATACTACACTCAAGGCCCGTAGAAATTCCGCCGTGACGTAGCTGAGTCATACTTTTCAGTCTAACCTCCCGGCTACGACTGCGCAGATCTTCTGCAAGAGGTTTGATCACCACAAGATAAAATGAATATGTCAGTAACATAATAGCTTTCAAACTTCTATCCAAAAATATATTATTATTTTTTCATAAAAATGACACTTTAATCCATGAGTCAAAACTTTCTAGCCGATGTTGTTACAAGTGTTGGTTAACATAAATGTTTGAGATATATCTAGGGGTGGTTCGGCATGGGATACCATACCGAAACTAGTATCCCGAATCCCAAACCAAAATTTTTCGGGACAGGAATTTGAAGACCAATCCCAAACCAAATTTTCGGGAATCCCAAAATATTTTAGGGATTTTGGGACAAATCGGGAATCCCAAATTGAAATATGAAATTATGAATTGTTCTTCAAATATATAATTCAAGAACACATTCATAAACTAGGAATTTCATTTCATTCACACTACTATTTAATTGAACACTGGCATGCCTGACTGTTTTTATCATAGTCAAAATTCAAATTAATTAAACCCTTTTTGCAATATGTTGAGAGACAAACTAATCAAGCCTTCTAAAATCATCAGCCATGACAGTAACAATAATAAAATCCACATGAATATCAAACAAAACATGAAAAATATGCAAGGTGTAGGGCATTCCAGGTTGCAGAGCATGAATTAGAAACTACTAGCATCAATTATAAAAGAATAATATATATATAATAATTAATATTATATATTTTTGGTTTGGTATGGGATTCCCGAAATATCGAGAAACCAATCCCGAATCCCATACCGAAATTTTGGGATCGGTTCGGGATAGCATCCCAAAAATTTCGGGAATTTCGGTTTGGGATCGGGATTTTTTCGGTTCGGTTCGGGATTTTTGGGAATTTTTTCCACCCCTAGATATATCCCTCCCTAATGAAGCTTAGACATTTTTTTTCTCTTTAACTACGCTGGTGTTGGTTGTTTTAGATATTTTTCCCATTAGTTAAGCTGATTTTTCTTTAACGAAAAGCTTCCGGTACTGTTCACTTTAACAAAAAATCATATTTTTACCCTAAAAAGGCAATCCTGGTACTATTTATTTTACCTTTTATTTTATTCTTATCGTTAAAACTCAAAATTTTCAAGTATTTTTCATTAGTTTTCCTAAATAAAAAACACACAAAAGACTTCAAAAATTTGACTAATGAAAATGGAACAACTAAAGTTAAAAGAATTCAAGCAGAAAACAAAGAACTAAATTAAAATGTAAAAATATACCTTGTCGCGGAACACGGTCTTGAGCTTGATTTCTCCCATGCCACCCATTTTTGTAAGGAAATAAATTTGTTTTTAGTAAATTTAATTGTCTCTCAAGCTTCTCTTCCCATGTTCCTTTACTTTCTTCATTCCTCCCCACTCTTTTTTTTTTGGTCCCCCGAAAATCTAAAAGCTTTAAATTGATAACCATGACCAAGAAAATTGTATTATGTACTCCCGCTATGAAAGAAAGATGTGTACAAGAGTATTTATAGAAACTGTGAGTGGCAAAACTGAGAAATGAATTGAAGTTCGTTAAAGTACCGACAAATATATGTTGGAGAGTTGACTTTTTGTAATTAGCTTAGTCACCTTTTTTTTTAGTCCTTATAATCAGATTGTAATTAGGTTATTTGATGTTTATTTCTTTCCTTGTAAATCACTCTTGTACATTATATATTTTCCTCTTTGGTGAGAATAATGATATCAGAAAATTAAGCCCCAAAGATAAGCTCTAATTAGCATGGTATCAGAGCAAAGATCCTAGGATTTATGCTCTGCCCGTTCCCTCAAGCAAACTCGGCCCTCCCATGAAGAACCTACCACCATTCCACGGTGGAAACAATTTCATCCTAACTGATCATACCCCTATACTAAGCACTACAACCCTAAACACTACTACCCTAACTGACCCTACCATGAATCCTCCTGTTTCGAGTTCTTAAGACATGCCTCCGGAGTCCTCAGGTAACTATGGTTATGCTTTTAATATGAATAATTGTGATACTCAATCCGATTGGATTTTTGACTCTGGTGCCATAGATCATATGACCTATGAACCCATTAATTTATCTTGTGATATTGTTCCACTTCGACGAAATATTACTAAAATATTACTAATGCTAATGGTGTCACCTCACCGGTAACTGGTGCTGGCATTGTACGCTTCACGCCTACCCTCTTTTTGCCGCATACACTACTTGTACCTTCACTAAAGCATAAATTAATGTCTCCTGGCCAAGCTACCGAGCAATTGAATTGTTGTGTACTATTGTATCCGAAGTTTTATCTTATTCAGGATATTCTCACGAAGGAGATAATTGGTCGTGGTACTAAGAGGGGGGATCTCTATTTTGTGGACGATGTCAGTACAGGACGGGTCAATCTCGCCCAAATAGCCGTTGATCACAAACGGCATCAAATATGGTTATGGCATCACCGTTTGGGTCATCCGTCTTTCAGTTATTTACAACATATGTTTCTGGATTTATTTGTTGGTTGTTCAGTTTCAGACTTTATATGTGACACTTGCATACTTGCCAAGAGTCACCATGTCTCTTTTCCGTTGAATTCTAATAAAAGTGATATTCCTTTTGGTCTTGTTCATTTGGATGTTTGGGGACCATCTTCGATTACTACTTCATTTGGTATTAGGTGGTTTGTAACATTCATAGATGATTGCACACGGATGACACGGTTATACCTTCTTAAGCGTAAAAGTGATGTGTTGCTGGCATTTAAGACATTCCACACCATGGTTCAGACACAGTTTTCTACTAAAATCTGGATTTTGCATTCTGATAATGGTGGTGAATATGTTAATAATGATTTTACACATTATTTAACTAATCACGGAATCCTCCACTAGACTACTTGTCCTCAGACTCCTCAACAGAATAGGGTGGTTGAGCGCAAAAATCGCCATCTATTAGAAACAGCTCGATCGCAATTGATTGGGGCGGATGTTCCCCGCTCCTCTTGGGATGTTGCTCTTCGAACTGCCACTTACCTTATCAACCGTATGCCATCCAAAGTATTGAATTTTCTTGCACCTTTGCAAGTTCTTGCTACATTCGTGCCTCTACTGTCTGTTTTGGTGCTCCCACCGTAAGTTTTTGGATGTGTTGCCTTTGTTCATCTACATAAAAATCAACAAACAAAACTTAACCCGTGTGCTCTCCGGTGTGTTTTCATGGGGTATGGATTACATCAGAAAGGGTACCGTTGCTACCACCCTCCTTCATGTCGGATGTATACTACCATGGATGTTACTTTTTTCGAGTCTGAGATGTATTACTCTTCGGCTTCTTCCAACCCTCCTTTTCAGGGGAAGACACTGCATGACGAACAGGTTTGGACCATGGCTGCTGCTACCACTGATCTTCCGTTGCCACTATTAGCCGAGCCTGCAGTGGCTGCACTGCCAGCCCAGCCAACAGAAGCAACATCACTGCCCACAAAACTAGCGACAGGCACTGCAGTGCCGTGCTTACCCACGACAACAGTGCTACCACTTGTCGATCTTGATACTTCTACTGATACTACTCCCCCTCGTCTCAAAATATAACACTACCAGATGACCATACTCTAAAAAATATTCCTGAGGTAAGATCTATTATCCCTATTGATGTATCTGATGTTCCGAATTATCAGTTACCTTTCAGGCACAACCAGGGAAAGCCACCCAATCGATATTCACCGGAAACAACGAAAGGCTCTAAATATCCCATTCCCAACTATGTGTCATCACATAAATTATCAGAACCCGGCAAAGCTTTTATACAACAAATATCCAATGATAGCACACCAAGTTCATTAAATGAGGCACTATCTGATGATCGATGAACCAAGGCAATGGAGGAAGAAATGGATGCACTTCAGAAAAATCAAACATGGGATTTAGTTCTGCTACCCCGAGGAAATAAGAGAGTGGGATGTCAATGAGTGTACACCATCAAGTACAAAGCTGATGCGTCGATTAAATGATACAAAGCACGATTGGTGGCCAAAGGATTAATACGGTATGAGTGTTACTTTCGTTGGCGGCTAACTTGGATTGGCCATTACAGCAATTTGATGTGAAAAATGCTTTCTTACATGGTAATCTTAAAGAAGAAGTGTTTATGGATATTCCACCTGGTTATGCATCGGTTTCACAACCCGAACTGGTGTGTAAGTTGAATAAGGCATTGTATGGATTGAAACAATCACCTCGGGCATGGTTTGGTAGGTTCCGGATGGCTATGAGGAAGTATGAGTTCAGGCAGAGCAATTCTGATCATACACTTTTCTTGAAACGTCTAATGGGTAAATTGACGACACTTATTATTTATGTGAATGATATGATTGTTACAGGTGATGATAAAGAGGAAATCTCAAGGCTGAAAGATTACTTAGCAACTAAGTTCGAGATGAAAGATCTTGGTGGATTGAAATATTTCTTGGGTATAAAAGTAGCTCGATCTAAACAGGGTATATTTCTATCTCAAAGAAAATATGTTCTTGACTTGTTAGTTGAAACTAGAATGCTTGATTGTAAACTGGCTGACACCCATATAGTCCAAAATCACCATCTTACCGTGCACCCTGATCAAGTTCCCATTAACAGAGATCGTTATCAAAGTTTAGTTGGGAGGTTAATTTATTTATCTCACACCAGGCCTGATAATGTATACGTAGTAAGTGTTGTTAGTCAATTTATGCATTCTCCAAGTGAGGCACATAAGGGTGCAGCTGAACGCATCCTACGATACCTAAAGTCCTCACTAGGTAGAGGTATCACGTTTTTCAAGAATGATCATTGCCGAATAGAGGATTACACCGATGCAGATTGGGCAGGCAACGTTACTGATCGTCGGTCCACATCTGGTTACTTTACATTTGTGGGAGGAAACATAGTGACTTGGCAGAGTAAGAAACAGAAAGTGGTTGCTTTATCAAGTGCAAAGGCAAAATACAGGGGTATGGCAAAAGGAGTATGTGAACTATTATGGCTTCAGAGGTTACTTGGTGAACTTGGGTATCCTTCAAATTCAGCCTCAAATCTATTTTGTGATAATAAAGCAGCTATCGATATCTCACACAACCCAATTCAACATGATCGCACAAAACACGTGGAAGTTGACAGACACTTCATTAAGGAGAAGTTGGATGGGAATCTTATTCAATTCCCGTTCGTAAAGTCAGAAGATCAATTAGCAGATATCTTAACTAAAGCTATTGCAAGTCAAGCGTTCTACAACTCTATTGTCAAGCTGGGCATGAACGACATTTATGCACTAACTTAAGGGGGAGTGTTGGAGAGTTGACTTTTTGTAATTAGTTTAGTTACCTTTTTTTGAGTCCTTATAATCAGATTGTAATTAGGTTATTTGATGTTTATTTCTTTCCTTGTAAATCACTCTTGTACATTATATATTTTCCTCCTTGGTGAGAATAATGATATCAGAAAATTAAGCCCCAAAGATAAGCTCTAATTAGCAATATATTACAGGTGGCACGTGAAAAAATCAGAGAAACTGGATGTAGCTAAAAAAAATGCTAAGGATACCAAGTTTTTAGCAAGGTTCTAAAAGACGCTAGGCGCTAGTCGGGTGGCGAGCTGGGGCCTAGCGCCTAGGCGGCTAGGCGGGCGCCTAGGCGGACTCGGCATATTTAACTAAATCCATTATATTTCATGTAAATAAGTGTATGTTTATACTTAAAATATATATAATTTCATCATAAACTACAAAATAGAATAACACATATATTATGAAGTATTGGAACATAATGAAAACATGGGGAACAAGCATATAATGTGTGCTGATTTAAGTATTTGACAAGTCTCTTACAATTTATTGAAAAATAAAATAAAATGCAAAATGAAAGTTATCTATTTTTTGCCTAAGTGAGTCGATGCCTAGGCGGTTTAGGCAGGCACCTCAGTAGGTCTATGGGCCCTTTCTTAATTTTCAAACGCCTAGGAGCGGGCGCCTTAGTAGGTCTATGGGCCATTTCTTTATTAATACTTAATTAATAAAGATCCTGACATTTTTTTATTTTATTTTTATTTTTTTATTTCAAGAATGAATCTAGCCATATATTTGTTCTCTATGTAGCATCACCATAAGGCTAACTAATAAACAAATATATCACTATCAGGTGAAGACCACAGAAACTGTAGATAACGGACAAAATCCAATTGAAACGGATACGACACATAGCATAATGATCCTGACATTTCATGTGATAGAATCTTATATATTTTCTTTAAAAAGAGCTCTAGAAATTAAATACTATTGAATTTAACTAGTATAAATCCTTTCCATAATATATATATATATATATATATATATATTTGTGGATAAATTACACAAAATTATCTCAACTATAAATCAAGCCACAATCTTATATCTTATGTTTTAAAAATTACAATGTCATATATCTCATCTTGTAAATTTGTTGCAATAAAAGTGAGACCTCCGTCAGTTTTTCTATCAATTTTTCTGTTAAACGTTGACATTGCTTGAGACGGGACCCACTCCTTATCTCTATTGGATAGAAAAATTAATTAAGTATTAATAAATTAAAAATAAAATGATTTAAATTTTTTTATAAAAAAATGTGGGACCCACCCCTACAAACCACCCTCACTTTTCTTCCTCAGTCCACCGGTCTCCCCTCAACTTTTCTTCCTTCACCACCAAAACCACAACTTATTCGCTCACCGCTGCCTTCACATGCCAATTACCTCATATTCGCCAATTACTCACGTCCAAGACTAGGCTCACCATTGGCACCTAACTGCCCATTTTCCAGTTAAGGAATCCACATGGGTGGCAGGATTGGCACCCTCATCTCCATGGACCAGTCCTACAGACCCGTGTGTCTGACTGGCCCTGATCTTTGCCTTGACCCGTTTCCTGGGCGACTTCCTAGGTGAGTTTAAGAGACAAACACTGTCGCCACCACCATCATTCCACTACTCTCAGTGCCACGAACAAGACCCACCCAAAGTTCACGATGTTTAGCCACCATTCATGGCGGATCAAATCATAGAATTCCTGGGATTTTGATGTCAACGGTCTTGCCTTTGAAGTGGACGATGATGGTGCAGCGGTAAGGATTAGAGCAGAATGTGGTAGAGGAAGAAGAGGGGGATGAGCGTCATGGGAGTGAGGTGGAGATGAAGGAGATTCAGGAAGGAAATGGTGGTCTTGGAGAAGAAATAAGACACCATTGGAACAAATTGGGAAAAAGGCAGGAGAGAGATAGTGATTGAATTGGGAGAGATTTTTTAAATATTTTAACTAATAATTAATTTTTTATCTAGCTGGACAAGAGAGTGGGTCATATGCCTACCACATCAACACTTAACAGAAGTTAGTCGATACATGCGGCATTATCTTCATGGATTGTCATTAGGACTCAATGATGGATGAAAAACCGCAGGTATTTCGAATATGCTCAACAAAAACTTTCAACCATATTTTGCACGTGTGGGGCAGTGAGTTGCAGTAAGTCTTGGAATGACTCGAAGATTCACAACTAAGTTCTATATCGTGAACCTCCAAAATATTGTAGCATTCCACGGTAAAGACATAACCATTTAGGAACATGCCTTTTGCGGGTTTGATACGTAACCAGTTAGCATAACAAACAAGACAAGCATTGTGGATGCAAATTTATTCCTCGTTCTTGGACAAAATTGCACCTACAAAACAAATAACACCTTAGGTCAAGGCCAAAAGCTTCATGCACCCACGATGAGTTAGAAGGGGCTTTGGCCAAAGAACCTCTAATGCCAAAGTTAGAATTTTGAAGGAAAAGTGTTTGGAGAATTTTTGAGTGTTTAGCAAGAGTGAAAACTTAGCTTTTTAGAGAAAATGAGGTAGAATATATAAGGCATGGCCGGTTCCCTTGGGAGAGAAGATGACTGGCCTCTTATGTGTTTTGTGGGTGTAATTGGTAATTTAATTGGCCATTAATAGATTAATTAGGTCATAAATCCATTAATTAGCTAATTAACATAATTTAGAAGGAATGTTTTGGGGGTTACCTTGTGGAGAAGATGGATGAAATAGGTTTTGAATAAATACCTATTTTTGGCACTTTCAACTTGATTGTGGGATGTTTGCTCACTGCTTGCGCGTAGGAATTCCGGTGTTCCTCAATGGTAATTTTATCTTTTTTGCCCAAAAATCCACGTGTCGCCTCTTGATTATTTTTGGCTCCACAAATGCCCCCACACCTGCTAGGCTACTCGCAAAAAAAAGCAAGAGGTGTAGAGATTTTCTTGCTTTAGGAAACTTTGGATTGTTTCCTATTTTGATGTTGATTCCCTCTTTGGTAGGAAACTAGATCCTTCTAGGAAAGGGAAATAAATTTCTATCAAAGCCTATTTAAGTCCACCTTAAGTGGATTATTAAATCAATTTTGGAGAACGATTTATTCTACCCTACAAAAGAGAGAGAGAGAGAGAGAGAGAGAGATAGCTTAGAGGATATTTGTTCCCCATCCTCTAGTAATCTTCTACATCTTGCCCGTGCAAAGAATCATCTTTCATTGCTTGCTTCGTCTTCTCGGTGCTTCTATGTAAGAAAAAATTAATTTTCTTGTCTTCATAATCTTTTTGGGAACCTTGGGACTTGAAATTAGCTTGACGGGGGTCGAGGAAGTGTGAAAAAGTGGCTTGGGAAGCCACGGCAAGGTAGTGTCGCGTATGGCTTCATCTGACTTGGGCGCTGGTGCGAGGGAGTATAAGCCAGGGTGTGGGGCCCGACAGGTTTGTTGGGCTCCTGAGGCTTGGGGCTTAGTTGTTTTTTTTTCTTTTTTTCTTTTTTTATTTTTTTATTTTTTTTTATTTTTGGAAAAGGCTAGGCTTGGGCCCGTGCCTAAGGGAGAAAAAAGAGAGCGAGGCCGAGAGCCTCTTTTGGGCCGAAAGGCTTATTGAGCACCTTTTTTTTTTTTTTTGGCAACCCTCTAACAAATTTTTCTCGTAGCTTTGTCGAATTTTTTCAAGCATGTCCTCCTCAAGCCATAAGAATGATGATGGCGTGCTGCCGTTGTATCGTCAAGGCGAGTCTTTGAGTAAGGTTTGTTACTTCAAGGCTACTCACTTCAAGATTATCTCCAATGACTTGTTTAGAGACTTCCTCGAGGCATATTGGCATGGCATTCTGTTGGGAGTGCGTGTGAAGTGTGTTAAGGATGGTGGTAGGTGTGAGCCATGTGATAGGGCTTAGAGAGCCATCAAGCTTCACCCCTACTATTTTGTGTTGGGGTTTACTTTTCCTATGCCACAATTTTTTCCAAGAAGTGCTCTGCTCCATGAGATGTGCCCCCGCTCAATGTTCTCCAAATGCGATTTGTGTGATAGTGGGATTCCACAATCTTCTAGGTAGCCTTTAGGATTTTCTTTATTTTTCCTTGTTGCTTCTGCTTGAACTCCTTCAATCTTTGCTACTTGTTTATCAGTTTTACTAGAAAATTTAATAAACTTGTTTCCTTCGCTTTCTTCCATCTTCACTTCTTTTGTTCATGCCTTAACCTTTAGACTTTATAGACCAGTGGCGAGCGTGTTACTTTTCTATAAGCAGACAGGTCTGCGTAGCCTACGCAGCCGTAAGTGTTGGTGTAAAAAAATTTCAAAGTTGTTAGCCGTAGAGTTGGCGGCCAGATGTCTTACTTACAGAAGCAGAAAAATCCGCATAACCATTAAGCTGTTAACCTTGGCTTTCTCCAATTTCGTAGGTTGCGTAGCAAGTTCCACAACACTTTAGGACTTGGTGTAGACTGTTCCGTGCTTGGCAGTGATGAAGCTTATCGACTACGTAGCATGTCGGCAATGGATATGGCTTCGTATATGCACGCTAGCTTGTTTAACCTTTCACAAGAATGTGCAGTTGTATAAGTCTAACGCCACTTTACTGCTTAAAGGGCAAGCCATAAGCAGTCTTCCGAAAATTGTAGGGTACCTTAGTGCACTCGGTAGCAACTTTAGGTTTCTAGGGCAGCCGTCCATAGAGCGTACTGCATAATGTGCCCCCTCCGTCTCTAGGGCCCAGTTCCCCATGGATTAGGCCAAAAAACCCAAAACCCTTCAGTTAGCTAAGCCTTGAAAAAGACCATTGTGTCTACTTCTAAGAATCTCGACGCAAGTCATCATGCATCTAGTTATACTAGGGTAGCCAGGCTCATCCACATCTAGATATTTGGAGTGTAGAGTTTATCCTCCCGCTTTGGAGAACAAACCCATGCGAGTGTCAAGGAATTAGTTTACCCTCTCGTACTAAAGAGCATAGTTAGTCCCTCAGGGGGTGCAATTCCTGTGGTGAGTCCCTAAGAAAGGCTCAATCTTCTTTAAAAGTGCAGAAGAGATAAGTTCTTGTAGACATGTAGTCAAGCCAAGCTATAAATTACTTCTGAATTCCTCATTGAAAAACAAGTGAAGCGAACGAATAACTTAACTATAAAAGATTGCATAACAATTGGATAGTCCTCGGCTTGCGAGGTGGTACTCGTTAAGCTGCTTGAGTCTTCAGGTCTTGATATAGTGGAAGGTCACAGATGGTATTTCCTCAGGTTGTAGGCGTTCCATTACTTCTCGATCTCTTCGTCGTTCATGGTGGCGAGGGTGTAATTACCCTTGTCGCCTATTCTGCTGATCTTGTACATACCTTCCTATATGGGATCCATCTTTTTGGATCCTTCTCTACAGGCATTGATGAAGGCCATTCTTAGGACTAAATATTCAGATTAGAACTGCCTGATCTTAGCCATTTTATTATAGCTTAAGAGGAGCTGCTACTGGTAGGCTGCAATGCAGGTGACAGTCTGCTCGCGCTTCTCCTCTGCCAGATCTAAGCTTGTGGTCATCTCCTTACTATTTTGCTGAATGCTTAGCAGTAGAGTGCTGATGCTTGGCACGATGATGTTAAGATGAATAATTGCTTCGAAACCAAATGCCAAAGAGAAATGAGTCTCGCTAGTTGCTCATCTTTTGGTGGTGCGATATGCCCATAGACATCTGGGGAGTTTGTCTGGCCATTTTCCCTTCTTGTCAGTGAGGGATTTCTTGAGGGCAATTGAGGACCATCTTATTGGATGCTCCGGCCTGCCCATTGCCTTGAGGATATCTCGGCGTTGACAGATGCTGCTTAATGCCATACTTTTGGAAGAACTTTACCAAATCTTTACCCACAAATTATGGGCCGTTATCGATGACAATAGACTAAGGGATGCCAAATTGACAAATGATGTTCCTTCATATGAAGTGCCCTATGTCCGTCTGAGTCGTGGTCGTCATGGGCTCTGCTTCTACCATTTAATGAAGTAGTTGATTGCCACGATCATCATGCATCTGCCCCCAGTAGTAGGTGGCATAGGTCCTACCAGGTCGATTGCCCATTGCATGAACGGCCAAGGACTCTTCTGTAGGTGTAGCTCGCTCACAGGCAGTGTTGGTACCGACTTGTAGTGTTAGCAATGGTTGCGCTTTTGTACTAACTCCTTAGCATCTTGGTGTATGGCAGACCAGCAATAGCTTGCGTTAAGAGCCTTTTATGCTAAGGATTGACCTCTGGAATGATTTCCACAAACGCTTTCGTGGATTGAGCTGAAAACCTTCAAGTCATCAGGAGGCGCTAGGCAGTGAAGATGTGGTCTGGTGTAGGATCTTCAGATGAGAATGTCGTTCCACATATAGTAGCGTGATGTCTTGATTTGGAGCTTCCTAGACTCCAATTTTTCTGGGGAGGGGGGGTGGGGAAGGAGTGTGTCGTTGACCAGGTAGTTTATAATAGAACTTTGCCAGTTGGGAGTTATTCTAACATGTGACACTTCGGCTCCCGGCTCCGTCTCTATGCTTGGCTTGTCTAGATATTCCAACGGAATAGAGCATTTGAGTTGGTGGTCAAGGGTGGAGCCTAGGCCGGCTAGCGCATCTACGTAGGCGTTGTCTACCCGCGAAACTTGAGTGAGAGAGTAAGTCTAAAATGCCTAAAGCTGCTTGCATACCTTTTCTAGGTATTGTGCCATCCTTGGATGTTTTGCCATGTAATCCCCAGTAGTCTGGCTGGTGATTAACTGGGAATTAGAATGAATTGCAAGCTTCTTCACCGCCAAGTCTTTTGCCATTCGGAGGCCTGCCAGTTAGGCCTCGTACTCTGCTTTGTTGTTGGATGATTTGAAGCCTAGACTGATCACCTACTCGAGCATTGAGTCGTCTGGGGTAAAAATGACCATGCTTGCTCCCGAGCCTTTATAGTTAGATGCGTCGTCGACATGCAAATGCCAAAAATCTCTGTTGGGAGGAGCAAGAGCAACTAAGGTGTGCTCGACTGCTTCTAGGGCGTTTCTAGGCTGTTCTGTTACGTCACCAAGGCTAGGCATGAATTTTGCTATGAATTTTGCCGTGTGGGGTCGGAAAACTAAACTATATTAACCAAGTTCCAACGCCCACTTCATCACTTATTAAGAAGTGTCCGGACCATGTAAGATTGATCGTAAAGGATATTAAGTCATGACGATGATTGTATGAGCTTAAAAGTATGGTCTGAGTTTACAATAACTAGCTCCAAAATTAACTTTTTAATCTTCGGATATCTTGTTTCCGCATCGAGAAGAGCTTTAGAAATGTAGAATACCGGCAATTGGGCCCCCAACTCTTTTCGTATGAGGGCAAAGTTCACCACTACTTCGGAGATTGCCATGTAGATGTATAAATCATTCGCTGCTTCTAGCTTAGATAATAAGGGAGGTGATGTGAGATACTTTTTCAGGTCTTGGAATGCCTTTTCGCACTTTTTATCCCATTTGTCTTGTTGTGCTTTCTTGATAGCCTTGAAAAAATGGCTTGCATCGATCGGTGGACCGTGAGAGAAAGCGGTTGAGAACAGATGCTCGTCCGATCAAGCTTTGGATCTCCTTCAAGGTAGTTGGAGACTTCATCTCTAAGGTAGCTTGGATTTGCTTAGGATGTGCTTCAATTTCTTTTTGGGTTACTAAGTACCCTAGGAATCAGCCTGAAGATACTCCAAACGTGCATTTAGTAGGGTTGAGCTTCATCTTGTACTTTCTGAGGATGTTGAAAGTTTCCGCCAAGTTACGGATGTGGTCTGACCGCTGCTTGCCATTTACCATGATGTCGTCGACATAGACCTCCATGGTTACCCCAATTTGCTTTTTGAACATCATGTTTACTAACCTTTGGTAAGTGGATCCCTCGTTCTTGAGGCAAAGGGCATGACCTTGTAACAATAGGTACCTCGCTTGATCACGAACGCAGTTTTCTCCTTGTCGGGCTCTGATGCGTGATTTATACGCACACAAATTAAACCCTCTTTTGACAATTGTAGTATAAGTATAAGTAGGGATCGTTCTGGACCGGGGATTAGGAGGGATTGCAAATCTCTTGGAAACTAACTCAAAAACGTAAAATAAAGTTTAAAACACTATACTAGACTCAAAGAATTCAAAAATACTTTAAAACATAAACTAAACAGATTCTAAGCACTAAAGAACAAGAAAGTAAAGGGGGGGTTTGATTTGACAAAATTAACTAAATTGCACAAATTGTAATTAAAGGCAAAACGTAAATATAAATATGATGAAAATATGGATGATGGAATAGCCAAGGGGTTCTTCTCCACACATGTTACACTTGCATACAAGATTGATTCTCAGTTGGTCTTTCGATAAATTATGAAACTCAACACTCCGGGTTAATTAGGTCCGCTTAAATTAACCGTCAAGTTTTCCTTAAGTTAATGAATTGGATGGGTTAGCGCAACGCAACTCACCACATTCTCCAAAAGTCCTTTACGTGAAAAGCACAATAAAGATACAATCAAAGATTATTAAGCATTATGAAAACTATAAGTGTTGACGAGGCATTCGTTACTATGGAATACGCATGAAACTTATGCCAAGAATTCATTTAACGCGATTGTTTATAAGCAACCTCCACTACTTGTGAATATAAGTTCATAACGATTAGGTGAAACTCACTTATATTCTAGCGTCATATTCATGCATGAAAATTAAGCGCGCATTCTTAATAAACATACATAAATAAGTTATCAATCAAACGGTTAAACAAATTGAATCAACAACTTATGAAATTCCAACGAAAGTTAATCAATTCATATTGCAAATATAAACATAGTTTCGAATCACCCCCTAGCTAAAGGGGGGTTTATTTCCTCATAACTTTGAAATTAAAGAAACACCTAAACATTCCAACAACTCAAACTTGAATTGTATGAACGTTTAGGCACTCTTCTCTTCCATTCCTCATACGTACAAAACAAAGAGAATTGAATTTAAACTTTGAAATCAAAGAAACACCTAAACATTCCAACAACTCAAACTTGAATTGTATGAACGTTTAGGCCCTCTTATCTTCCTCGTTATTGTAGCACAAGGTCTAAGGTGAGGTTTGGGGGATTATGGAAATGGTAGAGGAGTGGTGGAAATGGAAGCAATGGAGGAGAAGTGGAAGGGGGACTCACGGTTTTGGATTCTAAGGGGAAGTGTTTGTGTTAGTTGTGGTGTGAGAAATGGAGATGGAGTGGGGAGTGAATGAATGACAAATGAATGAAGTGTGTGTGGTTTATATAGGGAGAGAATGGGTGAGAATGTGGCTGCAATGCATGTGAAAAACAGCTAGGAAAGTGGGTGGAAAGCTGGAATTGCACAAGGGGAATGCTGGAAAGCCAAGGGAACCCACGGCATTGAAGGTTTTGGTGCATGTGTTGGCTGATTTGTTTGTTGGGAAAAGCTTGTGAAAGCATGTGAATGTTGTTTGTGTGAAGTGTGTGTGAATGCATGTGGATTAAAGAGTGAATGATGGCTGAAATAATGATGGAAAATAGCTAGGAAAAGTATGGAATGCATGTGAAATGTAAAGGGAAAAACTGGAAATGGGAATGAAGGCCACGGTATTGAGTTGGGAAATGAATGATTAAATGTGCATGTGGGTGAATGTGAAGGGAATGCATGTGTTGATTGATTTGTGGTGCAATGATGAAAGGCAAAGTGGAAGAATGTGGATGAAATGGTTGAGGAATTATGCACGGCAATGGGTTGATTTTTGATGATTTAAAATGTTGATGCATGATGAAGAGTTAATAAATAATGCATGTAGGGTTAGCTAGGTTGTGTGATGATGAGTGTATGTGACATTGTTTTGTGACAAAGAATGGATAGGGTGAATGATTATGTGGCTACATGTTTGAATGATTAAAGTGCATGTGGGTTGATTGAATGAATGCAAAGTGAATGATTAATGAAATGGGAAAGCATGACCAAGGTGGAAATGCATGTGAAATGTTGGAAAGGGATTGGGAATGCACGGCTTTGGGGAAAGAATGAATGGATGTGCAAATGTGTTTTAATTAATGAAAGTGTTTGGAGAATGAATGCAATGATGAAGAGTGAATAAAGAATGCATGTAGGGTTAGCTAGGTTGGCTTTGTTTGGGTGCATGTGTGTTAATGGTGGTTTTGCATGTGAATTGATGGATTGTTTTTTATGGAATGGATGGTTCTTTGCATGGCTATAAGGGAGAGAATAAGAGAGAATGGGCTAGGCCCTTTGTTTTATGTCCAAAGTGAATACAAGGCCTTCAAATTCGTCCATCCTTTTGGCTCCATGGATAAGCTATCCAATCCATGCCCAAAAATGCTCCAAATGGCCTCAAAATGCACTTTCTTGCTCCCTAGGCCCTTAGAACCTGAAAACACACAAAAGAAGCATAAAGGACTAAAATAACTAGAGAAACATAACGTAAATGCACGAGAACAAGCCATTTAAGTCGCATGAATATGCTCCTATCAGGCTCATACATGGCTATTTGGTTGTAGCCTAAGTATGCGTCCAAGAAGCTGAGCAGTTAGTTCCTAAAAGTTAAATCTACCAATAGATCGATCAGAGAGACTGGATAAGGGTCTTTTAGGCATGCCTTGTTGAGGTTAGTGTAGTCTACGCAAACCCTCCATTTACCCTTCTCCTTCTTCATCACTGGCACAACGTTGGCAAGCCATGTTGAGTGTGCTACTTCTTCTATAAATCTGGCTTCCAATAGCTTGTCAATTTATGCTTCGATGATCGCTACTCACTCAGGTGCAAAATGTCTTTTCTTTTGGATCACCAGTTTGGTAACGAGGTCAACATACAGCTTGTGGCAGGCTATCTCAGGATCGATGCCAGGCATGTCGGACGGTGACTATGCAAAAACGTCTCAGTTTTCCCTAAGGAAAGCCATGAGTTCTTCCTTTTCAGCTAGGCTTAGACATGAGCCAATTCTAGCCATCTTTTCTGGTTGCTGGGGAACAAGAGTGATGTCTTCGGCATCTTTTTCGAGTTTCCATCCTATTTCGTCTGCTTGGGCACCATCTTCTCGATCCGTCTGCCGTAATTGCTATTTGGTAGCATCTTCGTCCCTTTGGACTTTGGTAGCCTTCATGGGGGTAAAGGTCTTCTTCTTTGACTCCTTCAACATTTGCACATTGCATCATCAGGATGTGGCTTGGTCAGACTTGATCTCTCCAACTCCTCCTCCTGGGATGCGGAATCAAATTTTTTGATACTTGATGGAAGTGACGGCATCCAGCTTGATCGACCAATGTCTCCTAAGAATCCCATTGTAGGGAGATGGGTTACTTACGATCGTGAACGTCTGCTTCGAGACAACTGGCGGTGTTGTCATGTCAAAGACAACTGGCGATGTTGTTGCCTCAAGTGTGATGTGGTTAATGGCAGTTGAGATGTGCCCGTTGAATCCAGTGAGTACCTCTGCTTGATATATGATCGTGTTTTCTAGGCCCATCTTCTAAATGACTGACAGCTGAAGTTGGTTGATTACACTTCCATTGTCAACCATTATTCTATCAACTATAGCATGGGCTAATTAGACAGATACTACTAGTGCGTCATCGTGTGGGAAATCAACGCCTTCTGCATCATGTTCAGTGAAGCCAATAATAAGTCCAGGTTGGGTATCGACTGCTTGGACTTCTGAAACTAGTAGAACCTACTAGATCTTCCTCTTCTTAAAGTTGCTGGTGGCCCCCAAGTGCTCGAACTCGGCGAAGATACCATTGATTCAAATCATCTCAGTTGGTGGCTCTTCGTCGTTGTCTACGTTCCTTCTTGGCTGCGCAGCTAGCTTGTCCAAGTATCTATCAACTTTTCCTTCTTTCACGAGCTTCTCTAAGTAGTTCCTCCAAGTGTAGCAGTTATTGGTTGTGTGACCATAACCTCGATGGAATGCCCAATACTTAGTGTGGTCCAACTTGGAAGTATCTCATTCTGATTGTTTCAGCAGCTTGAACCATGGCTCGTTCTTGATGTCGCAAAGGATTTGATGGATCAAAATTGAGAACTTAGAATAGTTCTTGGTCATCGAGCTTTCTTTGATCGTGGGTCGGTCCCTACGCTTGGCTTCCTGCCTGCCCTTGCTAGACTGCTTCCCATCCTCCTTCCTTTGAGCCACTACGAACTCTTTTCAAGGTTGCTCGGGCACCTTTTTTGCTCGTCAAGCCTCGTTCCAAAGTACATGCTTCTCTGCCAAGGCAAAGAAAACTGCTAAAGTTAAGTCTTCTTTCATGATTATTTCTCCGAACAGTGGGTGGTTTGCTGAGAGTCCTTTTTAGAAGACTGCACTTGCTATTGAGTCATCTCATCCGACGATCTTTGCCTTCTCTGTTTTGAACCTCTTTATGTAGTCACAGAGTGACTTCTTTGGGTTTTTCTTCATGTTGAACAAGTGGTCGGACTTTTTCTTGATCGAGCAGTAGGATAAATATTCTTTGGTGAAAACTAAGGAAAAATCATCAAAATTCCGGATGGATCGTGATGGCAAGGTGTGAAACCAATCTTACGCCTCGCCTTGTAGAGTGGTGGCGAATGCTTTGCACATAAGGGCATCGTTGTTCCAATAAAGGACCATCGCGCTTCCGTAGTGCTTCAAGTGCCTCTCCAGAATTCTATCTCCTTTGAAAGACGTGAAGTGTGGCATGCTAAACTTGCGTGAAGGCTCTGCCCGCTCGATCTCGTCTGTGAATGGTGACCTGCTCGTGTTGGTCATATCTCATCGTAGTGCTTCATCAGCCACTTCATTGCTTTGGAAATCACGTAATTGTTCGTTGAAGAATCTATATACCTCTTCTTGGATTTGCCTTTGTTGGGGTAGTGGAGTTCTTGACTGCCCTCGGTCTTGACCTACTAGTCTAGGCTGCTCTTCTATGTTCTCGGCTTGTCCATGCCGCAGTGGTGGTACTTGTGGTCCATTTCTAGCACGCAAGGGAATTCTTTGCAGGCTGGCGGTTGAACTTAAGCTCGATTAAGTGATTGTTTCTCTTCGTTCGTTGTGCTGCCTACTCCGATAAGATGTGCAAGTTGCTCCTTGCAAGCCTAGCCATGAATGAACGCTTTGCCTGGAAGGCTACTCATGTTAATCATCGGTGTGTGGTCCCAACCGTGAGTGTATACTTACCCGTGGGCCTAGTCAGGAGTACACACTCCTCCGCGCGCTAAGACGGGAGTATACGCTATTTCTTGGGCCTAATTGGGAATGTACGCTGCCCGAATGCTCAGTTCGTGGCTGGTTGAGTGGCTGCTTGCCAGGACGCTGCTGGAGAAGTTCCTCGTCTACCTTTGTCCTACTCCAAGACACCTCGTCTTGGGCACTTTGGATCTCGGTGCATTGCAAGAGCTAATTCACCAAAGTCGTCTTTTGTGCAAGGGCGCTCGTCAACTCTATGCCTTGTCGGGACAAGTGTTTTTTCACCATTCAGATTGGAAGAACTTGGAAGGAAAGTGCCTCTTTGAGCAATGAAAGGGTGGTAAACTCCGGGAGCGAGATTTGAGTTGGGAAATGTCAAATCCACATAGAAATGTGGTGAAAATGCCCCCGGCTCGATGGTTAGTCCAGATGGTTGAGATATTCTCGGGCCGACTTGGGCTGCTTGCGAAACCATGGAAGCAGGCCGGGCTGCGGAAGCAGGCTGGGCCATGGTGCCAACGTGTTAGGCTCACGTTGGGCGTGGAGTGACACGGTTTGGATCATGGCCTTGGTACCGTGAGCCTTGGATGGCACGGCTTAGGCTTGCTTAGATGGCACAGCTCGGGCCGTGGTAGTGACACCATGGACCTCGTCGCAGGTGGCTACCGTTGTGGCCATCGCGGTGGTTCCCGTAGTGGAAACTCGTGGTGTTGGTGCCGCTCCACTTATTGTCACATTTAGCCTCGTGGATCGCCGCGGTCCTATCTCATGAATATTGGAATTTTCACTCGTTGAATTCTCTAAATTTCTAGCTATTGCACTTCTCTTTTACATTTTGTCAAAGAATTTTTTAAAATAAAAACGTACAAAAAATCTACAAATGGACCAGAAAATAGAAAAACCTTGGATGTGAGAGTCATCTACGAGTGTGGGACTCAGCTCTTAATGAAAGCACCAATTTGTGGATGCAAATTTCTTCCTCCTTGTTCTTGGACAAAATTGCACCTACAAAACAAATAACACCTTAGGTCAAGGCCAAAAACCTCACGTGCCCATGATGAATTTGTAGGGCTGGAAAAAAATCCCAAAAATCCCAAACCAAACCGAAAAAATCCCGATCCCAAACCAAAATTCCCAAAATTTTCAGTATGGAATTCGGTTTTGCATCTCCCTTTTTCAGTATTGCCATACCGAACCGAAAAAAAATATTATATATATATTATTTTTTAATTATACGAGAATTATTTCGACCGTTCATTGTTTTGGATTTAATCTATGTCGTTCAATTGTTTTTAGGTCGGATCTCATCCCATTTTAGTTCCATTAATTCCATCGAACTCAAACTTGTAGCACAGCCTAAGCCTCCCTCACCAAGCCCTCATCTCATTTCTATGTGTCGAATTACGACCAACCACCGACCCACCACCACACTATACTATCGTCTCTAACTCTCCAGCCTTCCTTCACCACACAGCCACCGCCACGCCACCGCTCTCTCTCGCAATCTCTCTCGCGATCTCTCTCTCGGGTGATTTTCTCTCATAGACAGAACTCTCGATCCAGCACTGAGTCTCACGCTCACCCCAAATTAGGTAATTAATTTAGTGTTTTGACATCTAATTTCTATCTTCCTTTTGAAATTTAATTTAGGGTTTGGAATTAATTTTGTTTGCGAAGTTTACTTCTTTTCGCAACATTCTTGAATCTTCCCTTACTGGTTTCAGAAGAGCGAAAAGCTATTGAGTTTTAGGATCGTCTGCGGAAGCCATACTAACGTAAGGTGAGGTGTCAACATATATTTGTCTTCTCCTTCTTCAAATTTTTATTTGTTGGTATTTCTCTGTTTTTGCTAATGTAAACTTGATTTTTGGCTCTGAATTGGAAGATGGTACAAACCCATTTGATATTCCGAACTGAATCTGAGTTTTTTGAGTGTTAGGGTTTATGAATTTGAAATTTATGGGTATATCCCAGTAGTTCTGGGACTGTATGCAGTAATGGATTAGTGTGAAATTGCACTTGTTTGCTGGTTTTCCTTTGGGAAAAAAATATAATTGTCTTAGTGTGATCTATGATGGATATTAATGCATGTAGCTGGAACACAAACCTTGACTTGAAGAATTCCAAGGAATCAATGCTTCATTTAAGAAATATAGCTAATTAATTAAGCTAGGCTGAAATTGCACTTATTTCTGTTTTCATACCATCACCATGTAGGTTAGTAGGTATATCATAAGCAATTTTTGCTAGTGGCATACACATCCTTTTCAATGTAATAAAGATCTTTTTTTCAGTTAGAACTTCTATCAATGCTATGAAAGAACCTTCTCTTCTTGTCCAACTTGCCTAATCGACATTTGCATCTTTTATTCGACCATTTGCAGGCCTAAACCCAAATCTAATCACACCATGCTTAATGCTCTATTTTGTTCTTAATTACATGTATGCTTAATGCTTACCTTAATGAACTCAAGTCATTTCCCTTAATGAATTGAAATTGCAATTGTCATTCTCTTACCTTAAAGCTTATGGCATACACGTCCTTTTCTTTTGATTTTATTTCTACAGGCCAATTATGCAGATTGGCTATTCAGCCTATTCTCCACATTGGACAGTGCACAGATCCACTATTATAGCCCAAATGCCCAAAAGCCCAAAATTATTTGGGGATTCCCGAAAATTTGGTTTGGGATCGATCTTGAAATTGAGAATCCCGAAAATTTCGGTTTGGGAATCGGGACAAGGATTTTGGTTCGATATCCCATACCAAACCAGCCTTATGATTTTTTTTTGGGGGGGGGGGGTGGTGGCCTTTGGCCGAAGAACCTCCGATGCCAAAGTTAGAATTTTGAGGGAAAAGTGTTTGGAGAATTTTTGAGTGTTTAGCAAAAGTGAAAACTTAGCTTTTTAGAGAAAATGAGGTAGAATATATAAGGCATGGCCATTTCCCCTGGGAGAGAAGGTGACCGACCTCTTGTGTGTTTTTTGGATGTAATTGGTAATTTAATTCGCCATTAATAGATTAATTAGGTAATAAATCCATTAATTAGCCAATTAACATAATTTACAAGGAATGTTTTGGGGGTTACCTTGTGGAGAAGATGGATGAAATAGGTTTTGAATAAATACCTATTTTGGGCACTTTTGACTTAATTGTGGGATGTTCGCCTACTGCTTGCACGTAGGAATTCCAGTGTTCCTCAAGGGTAATTTTGTCCATTTTGCCCAAAAATCCACGCGTCGCCTCTTGATTATTTTTGGCTCCACAAGCATCATTCCAAGGATCAAGAAGGTTGGATGGGCTTAATGCGTAGGGATTAGCTCAAATCCGTAGTACCTTTAGGGTAGCTAAAAAGCATCTTTAATGCTGATTTAGTGACTATGTGTAAGCATAGTGCTGCATTTTTACCAATAGATCAACAACGAAGAATATGTTCTGTCTAATGCAATGTCTTAAGTATGACAAAGCGCAAAGTTGAACTTAATCTACTTAGATATGGAACTTCGAGTTTCACAACCTCTTCAAGGGTCTCATTTGCATTTAGCGTATGGATGATCCTTCATCTCAAATTTCATCTTCAAGTGCGAGGCAATTTCTCTAGTTCTTCCAAAGTCTTAGTGAGATTCATGTCATCGACATAAACTACTACTCTAGGAATTTGAAATACTTCTTAATTTAACACGTAAGAGCGTAGTTTATTGATATCCATGATTGATCAAATAATCACTTAGACATGTATACCACATCCATCCAGATTACTTCAATCTGTAAATTAAACACCTCAAACGAGTTGAGAGAGTGTTCCGTGATCTGGAACTATTTAAACCAGTTCATATAATTCTTCAAGAACTTACATTTAAATCTTTATATCAATATCCCCATGGAGAAATGCTAATCACATTCATAATGGTGTAATCAATCACAAGGCATTTGTGAGAAGCCATGCGCCATAAGGGGTGCATTACATCGCACTATTTCATTCATCTTATTACGCTTCCTTTCCCACTTGTAGCACAACAGGGTTACATAAGGCAATGTAGGAACAACAAGTTCAAACACTCTTTGTTAAGGAACTTAATTCAACCTGGATTGTAATTGCAGGTTGCCAATCAGTTCTACGTTGTCACTAAACAACAAAACATAGTTCAATATCTTCGCTTTTCATTTATGTCAATAGCACCATATAAGTGAACGTCAACGATGATAATCTCATTCTAATTTCATATCTCACCCAAACTAGTATACTGGACTAAGAACTTCAAGTCTCAGGAGTAATCCGGATTAATCTCATGAGATGGAAATGGTTGAGACAATGATCAATTATGCATTTGTTTTGTACCGTGTTACTCATCTTCTAAGGAAGTGAATCCTACGAACCGAGTGCTCTGTTGCGCTTCAGGCTAATGATAGATTGATTGACTATCAGCTAGTGTACTAGGTCTTCCAACAGGGGCGGCCAACTGTCATTTAGGGGATGACACACCCTTCGGAGATGTTACCTCGACGTCCGTTATTTACGTCTATTTTTGCTGACATGTTAGTATTTGGAATATGATCTCGTCACTTTAGCTCAATCAAAGAAATGCGTCCAAAGCAACTTTCTAAAAAACTAAAATGTGTTTAGTATGTGTTCTTTTTTATTCGAAAAAAAAAATAATAATTTACTTGCTGTAGGCCTTGTTTGCTGAGAAATTATAGAAAGAGGAAGGGAAGCGGCAATCAAAGAGAAAATAGAGAATTTGGTGAATTATGTGGGGTGATTTTTCACACCTTGTGCCTTTATTTACAGTTGTAAGCAAGGGAGAATCCTCGTGTTTCAAATAATACATTACAACTAGGACACTATCTAAAATATATTATGGAACTATGTAAGGATTCAATAAGATTTACACAATCACAATCCATAGCACTGCACCATATCTATATTTATTTATTTATATGAAAAAAGGTAATGCTATGTAAACTAAATTTGGAAACTAAATAATATGACACTAATAAAAAATAAGTACGTAAATCAACACTTAAATAATAATCTAATAAAAAATTTGTAAACTAAATGACATAGAAGTTGATGATTAGATTATTACTTAAGTGTTGATTAACGTGCTTATTTCTTATTGATGACACATCATTTAGTTTGCAAATTCAGTCTAGATTACCCATGAGGAAAAGGTAATAGCAGGAAGAATAAATTTGTAAACTAAATTTGCAAACTAAATGACATGAAAGTTGATAATCAGATTATGAGTAATGCTAGGGAGACTAAATTTGTAGATAAAGTTTTGAAAACTAAAGAACATGGAAATTAATGATTGATTTATTACTTACACGTTGATAAACGTTCTTATTCTTATTGGTGACACATCATTTAGTTTGCAAATTTAGTCTCTCTAGCATTACCCTTAGATTATTACATAAATATTGATTAACATGCTTATTTCTTATTAGTGACATATCATGAAGTTTATAAATTTAGTTTATCTAGCATTATTCATGAAAAAAATCTACAAATTTCAAAATTTTCTATGTTTAGCCAAAACACGGTCGTTTGGTTAGTTAGCGTGCCTTCCCAGCACTCAGCATTTAGGTTTTAAATCATATTTGGATCAAAACCCTCTAATTTCGTTGAAATGATGAGCCTTTCTTCAATCTCCCGGTTCGTCTCCTCCTCATTCGGCCTCAAAAACTACAAATTGTCAATCCTGCTCTTCTCTACGGCGGCGGCATCGGCTGAAACAGTGTATAATCACCTGCAGAAAAATGGTGGCAACGTAGAGGAAATCCTAGCGTCGATTCAGGTGAAATTGGACTCCAAATATGTAAGTCAGGTTTTACAGAGATGCAATGGTAGCCAATCACAAATGGGTCTTAGGTTTTTCATATGGGCTGGTCTTCAATCCACTTATAGGCACAGTTATTTTATGTATAGCAAAGCTTGTGAATTGTGTGAGATTAGGATAAAACCGACTGTGATTTTCGATGTTTTGGAGGCTTATAAAGTTGAAGGGTGCTTTGTCAATCTTAAGATGTTTAAGGTTGTTTTTAATTTGTGTAAAGAAGCTAAGCTTGCTGGTGAAGCTTTGAGGGTATTAAGGATAATGCCGGAATTTGGTTTGCGTCCAGATACTACGGTGTATAATGTTGTTATAAGGTTGTTTTGTGATATGGAAGATATGGATATGGCTGAAATTTTGGTGAAGGAGATGGGTTTGGTGGATCTTTGTCCCGATTTGATCACGTACATGGTATTGATCAAGGGGTTTTGTAATGTGGGTCGGTTAGATGACGCTTGTGGGTTGTTTAAGGTTATGAAGGAACATGGTTGTTTGCCCAATGCTGTGGTGTACTCGGCACTTCTTGATGGATTTTGTAGGTGTGATAATATGAAGAAAGCTTTTGAGTTATTGAAGGAAATGGAGAAGGAAGGTGGGGATTGTACTCCTAATGTAGTAACCTATACATCTGTGATTCAAAAGCTTTGTGACAAGGGATTGTCGATGGATGCCTTGGTTATTTTGGACCGAATGGAAGCTTGTGGATGCGCCCCAAGTCGTGTTACAGTTAGTTCTCTTATTAAGGGTTTGTGTGTGGAGGATCGAGTTGAAGAGGTTTATAAGTTAATTGATAGAGTTGTTGCAGGAAGTAGTGTCAGTTATGGTGATTGCTATAGTTCTCTTGTTGTGTCCTTGGCAAAAGGTAGGAAACCTGAGGAGGCAGAAAAGGTCTTTAAGATGATGGTTGATGGCAGGGTCAAACCAAATAGTTTGGCCTGTAGCATTATGTTGAAAAAACTTTGTTTGGATGGTCGGGTGGTTGACGCTTTGTGCTTGTTTGATGAACTTAATAAAATGGAATGCTTGTCTTCCATCGACTCTGATGTTTATCCTATTCTTTTAATGGGACTTTGTCAGCAAATGCATTTAGTGGATGCTGCAAAGCTGGCAAAAACAATGCTAAAAAAAGGAATTAAACTGAAAGCTACTTACGTTGACAATATAGCTGAGATCCTGAAGAAATCCGGAGATGAGGAGTTAATTAAGAATTTGACTATAATTGCAAGGTGAAGTTGAACAAAGGAAAATCTTCATTTGTCTTGGAGGTTCCCATTTATCTGGTTGTGTTCTCCTACTAAGCTCAAAGTCTCCAACCAAGAAGAAAACAATTGTTGAGTTGAGCTGGTACTATTTGCATATGATATGTCTTGGAAGTGGAAATGACTAATGGTAATTCCTGGTAACAGCTAATTACTTTGACTTTATGTTGTTCTGAATTCATCAAGCTGTTGACTCAAATCTATGTGAATGATATATTGAATAGTGTTCATAGTTCTAGTATCAGTTTGATAATTCTAGTTGGAGATATCACTCTACTTCACTGCAATAGGAAAGCATGTGAATAAGCAAACTGCGTTACTCGTTTCCTTTTTTGTTCTTTTATTATTGTGTTTCTGTATTAGGAGAGGGAGGTAGAGGATTACGACTGCTGATATTCAGATGGAATTTCAAATGTCTCTTCTTTTCCTTATGTTGTGGATGAAAGACGGTAGGTTTTTTGCTAGCACAGTTAAGGGCAGTCTCATTCTTGGTGGCCTGTGATTGTATATATGCAGTCTTGAATATGTGGATTTGAGGCTATGAAAATTTTATTCCTTTGAATAATTGAAAATGAGACCAAGAATTTTCTCCTTTTCAGCCGACCTCATGCCTGTACTATTCCTCTACTTCTTGCTGTTGAATGCCTTACTGACTTTTCTAACATTCATTCAACCGCATTGGATTTCTGGTTTAGTTTTGCTTCACAGTAGTTTATACGAGGTCTTCTTTGATTTTTAGTTTTAATAAAGATCTCTCAATCGTATAATAAACGACAGGCAAGCATAACAAAACTGTGAAGAAATTTGATCACAACTATTACTCTGTGGTCTGCTCATGGCATTAGTGAAGAAAAGTTAATCAAAACAGCGATAAGCTGATACAGTTCATCTATTCCTGAACTTTCTTTGTTACTTTAGTGTTACTGGTTCTTATGTATATAGTCCCGTTTCTGAAGTTACTTTTGATATCTTGGTGCCTGTATTCTGTATGACCGGAATGTTTCTTCCAAGGCCTGACATTAACTTTGATGTATGAAATTACAGGATGACTTGGCTCCCATCATATATCTTAAATGACCAGATGTAAATGGCTGGGCCTTAGAGAATTGTGGACGTGTTGCAGTGACTTTGTTGGGATTATTTCAGTAGCTTACAGAACTAGGCACTTGCATGGTAAGTTGGAATTTTAGTTGCATTTTTAGCTCTCTTTCCCTCACCTTCTTTGAAGAAGAAGTGATTTTGCTGATGGAGAGATGCTCATCTTTGTTCATCTTAATTATATGTTTTCAACGGTTTGACATGACACTGTTTTGATACCCAAGGAATGGTCATGGTTTAGATACATTTATTTTTTATTTTTTGAGACTCGAATGCCTCCTAGGTTGAGCAAACTGGTATTCAGCTACTTCCGCTCATTCATCCCTTAAATAGTTGCAAATTACGTAAGTGATCAGCAACCGAATTGAATCTCAGGGCGATACAAACCTTTAAAACACAATTTTTGTCATGGAACTATGTTATCTAGTCATATTTATTGTTCTTGAGAAATATGGAATATTGTTTAAGCTATTTCACCTCGTTTTTCCTATCATGTGATGTAGTCCAATGTGGAATACTTTGATGATTAATTGCATATTAGTAAATTCTAAGCGTCAGAAGGTTTCGTTTTATGGTTCATAAAGTGGCTCGTGGTTCTTACACTTGTTTCTTAGCTGACAAACCTTTATATTGAGGGCAGGATAAGTTGGAAACCTTATAAGAAACGAAAATAGACGACGAGGAAAGGCGACAAGAGAGGTAGGTATACCAGATAAGGGAAGTTCGTGATAGAACGACGAGGAGCCAGTTCCACCCCAATTTGATACCAAAGCACCAACTGTTGTACTTGATGTTCATCCTATACAGGTGCCTGTAGTCATTCAAAAGCTTTATTGATTAGCTTCCTGGGTTCAGAGGCGAAATGTAATTGCTTCGGTTAAGATTATTACTGCAAGTTTTTATGGCCATTGGGATTCCATTAGTTGGTATTTAAAAATTATGAAATGACGTAGCCTGAGGTTTATCATACTTTAGTGGTAGGATTAGAGCTTTAAATCACTAATATTAACCACTTAAACATGTCCAAAATTTTACTCGCCACCAAATGATGTAGCAATTGACATATGGGAGTGAACTTGTTTGAAAATGCTTATTTAAATAGCACTTTTGCTCATTTGGGCGCTTCTATTGGAAGCACAAAGAAATTTATCTTTGTATAGAAAGCCAACAACTCCTTTTGGGATCACAAGGTTCACCAAAAAATTTCAAAAACAGCCCAAAATAATGCAGGGGTATTTTAATCATTTTAACAGTTTTTTTAATAATTAATTCATTTTGTGCAAATTTTTTTTTAAATTAAAATCTCATAATAGCCTAGTAATAATATGATTCAATCAGTTGTTCATTAAATATTATTTTTTTCTATTTTTAAACAGGTTCAAAACATCTTAAGAGGGGTGTAATCCCGGTTATAAAAAAGGTATTTTCGTACTCGCATAATAATGTGATTAAATTAGTTATCAAATGATTTTTTTTATTTTTTTGAACAAACGATATTATCTACACTAAGGAAGAAGGAGGTGGGCTTAGTCTCACGACTTTGACAATGGACTAGCAATAATGTAATTCAATCAATTGTTTATTAAATATTATTATTTTCTCTATACTTAATGTAAATTCAATAGAATGTAGAAGAAAATTAAAAGACTGATTTTATTATGTGAATTCAGCTGCTTTGATTGACTTGTGAGGGGTTTTTTTTCTAGCATAATCTAAGAATATTCATTTACTTCAAATATTTGACTTTTCTTTTATCAATTCATGCATATAAATACATTTAAAACATGTAAATCGCAAGTAGCACGCCATGATTCAAAAAATGTCTTCTGCACGCGCTCATGCACCTGCATGAAGACTAGTAATAATAATGCAGGTGCTGCTTAGACAAGCACCTTCAATTTTTTGTGAATTGAAAGCACTTTAGTTATTTTAAAAATATTTCTAAACAAGTCTCGTGTTTTATCAAATAAAAAATAGGATGTGTTATCAACACTCTTTTTTACTTTACCACACTCTTCTCAATTTTCGATCATCAAATCAAATGAATCCAAGAATGTCAAATGACAAAAATTAACAAGACTGTGAAAAGTAAAAATGGGTATATAGATAGCACCATCCTAAAAAAATAAGAAAGCAGCTCAATGGTTGAAAACAGTTTTGCTTGTGCATGTAATTGCACATATATGAACAAAGAGTAATGCTAGAAAGACTAAATTTGTAAATAAAATTTTGGAAACTAAAGAACATGGAAGTTAATGATTAATTTATTATTTAAGTATTGATATACATGCTCATTTTTATTGGTGACACATCATTTAGTTTATAAAATTTATCTTTAAAATTAATCTCTCAAGCATTATCCTATAAACAAATAAACATAAAGCAATCGAAATAGAATCTGTTAGTGATATGGGCTTAGGAACATCACCTACCACAAGTTCTGGCTGTGAACAAATGGACGGCTTCCGATGTTGACTAAAATGTAACCTACCTATAATATCTTCTTATAAGGACGGATCATTTTCATCAAATTCATCCAATCAATCAATCCAAACCTTTAAAATTTGATCCAACGGTTAAAAATAAGATATTCTTTAAAAGTTATAATAATTTTAGCAGTTAGATTAAATTTCAAAGACCCGAATTAGGTAATTGGATGAATTTGATGAAAAAGATATGGAGATGATCCCTTTCCTTCTTGTAAAACCAAAGGTGCACCTATAATTTAAAGCATTTCTAGTAGCAGTAGATAACGAGCATCTTGAATAGTGTCGTAAGTTTGAAGTTGTGGTAGATATGTCATTTCAAAATTCCTTAAATTTTTAACTCCTTTTATCTATTAATGACCTGAAAAGAAACTTGGAGAATTTTTTTTTTTTTTTCTTCAGGTAAATGGTATTTGATGATGTGGATGAATGAATCGTACAAGAGCCGACAATGCATCAATAGTTTGAAAGTCGCTTATTCAAGCTTTAGATCATCGACAAATGCATCAAGAGTTGTGAATCATCCATGTAAGCCTTGGAAGTAAGCGACTATTCCTCTTTCTTCCGCTATGAGTTCTCTTTACTTTTTTACACTAGGATTAGTTGGGGTAATCAATGTAAGTTATAACAGTTTGTATGAACAACTGCTCCTAGCATTCTTTTTATTTTTAGTAGATCTGGAATTTGTACCAAAACCTCCTTTTTCTCGTGGTCCCTTCTTTCTTCCCTTATGGGTTCTCCTTATCATTTACACTAGAAACTAGGGTAGTCAATGTAAGTTGTAACAATTTGTATGAGCGATTGCTTCTAGCATTCTTCTTATTTTTAGTAGATCTGAATTTTCTTCAAAACCTCCTCTTTTCTCGTGGTCCCTTCTTTCTTCCCTTATTGGTTCTCTTTACCGTTTACACTAGGATTAACTAGGGTAGTTCGTGTAAGTTGTAATAATTTGAATGAGTGACTAATAGCATTCTTCTTATTTTTAGTAGATCTGGAATTTGCATCAAAACCTACCCTTTTATCATGGTCCCTTCTTTCTTCCTTTATGGGTTGTCCTTACGTTTACACTAGGATTAGTATGAGCGACTACTCCTAACATTCTTCCTGCTTTTTGTAGATCTGGAATTTGCATCAAAACCTACCATTTTCCTGTGGTCCATTCTTTCTTCCCTTATGGGTTCTCCTTACCATTTGCACTATGATTAGAGTAGTCGGTGTACCGGTATGACTAAGAATATAAATACGTTACTTCTTTTGGTGAAATTGAAATGTAGAAAATATACTTAATCTTTCTCAAAAAGAAAGAAAGAAAGAAACTGTAAGGAATGAAAGTCATCAAATGCGTGGGGTGGGGACCAACTGCCCATTCTGGATTTTAGTAGTTATAAGATTAGATTTTAATTAACGTTTTCGATTCATTTGGTATGAATTGCTATTCTTAGGGTAAAATATTATGCCCTTATTCTCATCTCCAAACTACCAAATTGGTTTTGTCTTTGGCCAAACCACCAAAAAATGAAAAATCATTCCATTCAAATCGCCTATTTCCATTTTCAAAATACCGTTCCAATTGCAATTTCTAGAGTTTTACAAGTGCAACGCTTTTTTAATTGTGGGATTTTGAACCTACACATGTTGTCACGTGTTTAAATCATATCGCATAACTCGTATAAAATAGTTTCATTTTTACGTACTCATTTCATGTAAGTGTTTTACGTTGTCTAATTTCATTGGTCAAGAATGATATTACCATGGTTGGTCTCATGATTGCCGCCATTGTCGACTAGCCCTTTTTTTTTCATAAATTTTCCTATAATAATTCGTAAGAGGATAAGGTTTTGTTTAAATTTGTAAAAAGAAGGTGAACTTTGTTTTGAATGGCACTTGTTTATTTATTTTTTATTTTTTTGGTCGAGAAAAACAAATAAAAAAATAAACAAAAGAGTGTCATTCAATACAAAGTCCACCTTGTTTGTTTAAAAACACTATGACGAGATCAAGGTACATGCACTGGATATTGTATTATATAATATTATATATATATATATATATATATGTGTGTGTGAGTGTATTGTTTGAGCTGTAGCAACTTTTTATCTCTCAATTCTTCTTTTTGTTTTTTTTTTTTTTTTTATCAACTATCCCAACTGTCATGTCTCTTAATTAGGACTCGTATATGACGCGTATAACACCAATCTTCACGTAATTGTAGTACTAGAGCGTAAATCATTATTACACCCAGTCATGTTCATGTTAGAATACATCTGCATGAACTCGTGTGTCAGCATATGTCGATGAGCACTCGATATGTTATGTTTATTTATGCGAGATTATGTGATTATCAGACGTTAGGTGTTTATTTACAAAAGATGGTGACGTATTGAATTCTTGAGATATTGCAAGCTAAAGTAAGTATTTTCATACTATACGTAGCATGTTATATGTGGAAACTATACTTGTTTTACGGTGAGAGGTTATTATGTTTTCGAAAATATTTTTACAAAGCTTTAATTTTAGGCTCACTCATCCTTGTTTTTCACCCCCTCCAGGTTTTAGTAGCAAAGCTTTCGTGTCGACAAGGATCATTGGCAAATCTTGGTATAGGTGATTACCTTCGATGGTATAATTCTCAATCTACTCTACTGTACTTTACTTATGCTCTGACATCACGTGTGAAATAAGTTCATTCCCACTCACAAGCGCAGTCTT
This sequence comes from Pyrus x bretschneideri, assembly GCF_019419815.1. Taxonomy (NCBI): domain Eukaryota; kingdom Viridiplantae; phylum Streptophyta; class Magnoliopsida; order Rosales; family Rosaceae; genus Pyrus; species Pyrus x bretschneideri. The sequence goes on from NW_025999657.1 coordinate 3,006,050, forward strand.
GCATTTTTTTAGGTTTAAATTTACTCACATTTTTCACATTACTACACTTTATGGCTTCGTCACCCTCCTGTTGTTGGCCAGCACAGCTCCATTCGGAGTCTAAGTGGACATTCTAAGTCAAGGTGTATCAGTATAGTATCAAAGCATAAGTTTACGCAGTATTGCATTCATCACACGTGTGATGTAAGCATTATCAGTTTTGAACCTAATGTCAAATCTTGCCACCTCGTCGATTACGAAAAACTTGTTAGCTTTTCCTCAGTTATGAGTTTCTTAGACGACTTATCACCCTTCTAAAAGATCATTTTGGCAACCACCTCTAGACTTTAAGTGAAGAATTTCCCTGTGAAAGAAAGATGTAGATTTAAGACAAGTTGATGGCCCGAAGCAGGGCCACTATATTGATAGTTATGCTGTGAAACCCTGTTCCTATTTTGTATTTTCGAACTTATGAAATTACCAAAATGCCCTTGAGGCATAGTTGTTGACTTTCATTGACCGTCTCGTCGAAATATGTAGGTTTAAGTTAATTAAGTTATTCTTGTCGTACTCATCGCCACGAACATGTAGGTGCGAACGGTTTTGAATTCGGATTTATAACGAAGATTTTACGTTTCGAACATCGGACGTTTTTCGGATATTTTCGTGTTTCGTCTTTAGTGACCATGTTATGCGAACCACTAGGGCCTATATGTCTTCTCCCTTTTCCCTCCCCGTGACCCCCTTTTCTTCTTCTTTGTCTAGAAACCACACTTTCTCTCTCACAACTCTCTCATCTCTTTCCCTCTTTACACTCTCGGGTCTCTCTCAAACCACCATCTTTGAGGGTTTCTCTCACAAACAAACAACACAACAACAACATCAACATCCCCACCAACGCCAACAGTGAACTCAGATTCGAAAGAGAACTCTCCAAACCTTCCCAAACTCGCTGCATAGTGCTTATACTGTTCACCAAGTTTTCCAACGAGTTTCCATATTCTCCAGCGAAGGTAAGCTTCGAACTTCGTCCAAAAGTTGTAGATCGTGTTTTGGTGTATGTTTGAAAGTAGTTTTGAGAAGTTTTAGTGGTGTTTAGACATAAGAACCACACAGGGAAAGCTTCCCCAATTTTCCAGCTAAGCACCGCCACTTTCAAGGACTTTTCTGGCCAAACCACGGCAAGTTGTCCGGCGTGGAAGGTATCAATCTCTTCATCTTATTAACAAATACAAATTTTTTTTTTGTTTCACTTAATTTGGTTGAGTATTGGGGGAGTTATGAGCCTTGGAAAATCTACCCAGAAACTGGCCAACTCATGGCCTAAAACCGGGTCAACCTGACCCGATAACCCTAAAACCCAGATCCAAGCCCAGGTTACAACCTAGGCCCAAGCCCACTAGGCCCAAGCCCAAAACCCTAGGCCCAAGCCTAAAACCAGATCGGTTTAACCTTGAACCCAGTCGAAATGTGGGTTTGCGCGTGAGCCTGCCCGTGAGCACGCATGGGCGCCTATCTTGGCCTGCTCGTGGAGCACACAAACCTCCACCAGAGGTATTGTGCTCCGTAGCCATCCACAACGGCACCGGCGACTTTTCCAGCCAACTTTCCAGCAACCCAAATCGGCGCGTGGCCATCCGGCCACCGCCCCGTGGCAGTGCGTGGGGGTACCCGAGGTCTTCCCTTATATTTTATGACGTCCTGAATCCGTTTATGATGATTGTTTTCTAAAATTCAATCGTTATGGTAAGGTTTTATTGATTGGACCCTTTTTGTAATTAGGTGAGTTTGTTAGTGGCGCTTCCGTACCCAATAGTTCACACAGCTCTTTGACGACGAAGTATCTGTGAGTGGACCCCTTCAATGATTTTTGTGCTTATCTAGTGGTCAATATGTGCATACGGGTGAATGATACAGTTATATTGGCTTCGGTCGGGTGTGTGTAGGTGGCTTTGGCCGGGCATGTGTCGGTGGCTTCAGCCGGAAGAGTTCTATATACCTTCGGGCGGGAAATGATACCACTACTAAGCACATTATATACATTATATGTTTAATGAAGGTTTTATGGCATGATAGGGTTTTCAGAAAACCTATTACATATTACTCTATTGAGTTTTCATAAAACTTTGAAGGTTTGTATGTTGTTTTGCGCCCCTTCAAGACCTAGGAACAAGGCATATGATCCGAGGTACGAGGCATTCCCCTACCAGTGATTTCGTGTCATCCTCTCTACTTTGACATCATAGTGATTTCGTGTCATCCTTTTTACTTTGACATCACTTGTAATAGCACCTTCTGTTACATCTTCCCCTTGTATTCTGAATTAGATGTATGCTCTGAACATGTCTTGCATTATCCCTATCATTTTATTGATGACTAAATATTATTAGATTATTTTAGTAAGGTTTGTATTTGAATATTACATTGCGTAGCTCGCGCGAAATTTATATGCATGTTTCTCATGTTCTCGGCATATGCATTCATTAAATGGCTTGTGTCACCCTCGAGTGTTGGCCATCCCGTTGTCCTCTGGACATCGAGATCAGGGCATATCATGTGCACCATCAAAGATTTACCCATCACTTCCACTACTATCCAGTCATCGTGACCAACCCTTTTGGGATAGGAAACCAGAAATAGTTTTGATTCCTTGGTAGTACCCATCAAACGAAGTTTTACTTTTAGTTGAAATTTCCAGAGATGTCTCGAGTGACAATCTAGTACTAAAGTGGTAGCACTCAACAGAAGAACATCTGGGGGACAGTCACTTTTGGTCCCCGATAAAACTAATCCTTTAAACGTAGTAATAATTTTGAATCTTCAGGAGGAAGATCAATTTCCGTAAAGTCCATTTTAAAGTAGGTTATTAATAAATTCATTTCTCCGACCTTTGAACACTTCAACCAACATTAATTCCCAAAATTTCTTTTGATGTTGTACTCCTCATTGCGATGAGTATAGGCATGGGAGTACAAATTGTTATACCTCCGAATAACAATAATCAATTTCCCTTAGAATCAATGAAACCAAGTCATACGACCAATTCCTTACCAATTAACCGAATGATTTCAGTATTCAGGCGATATGATTTCTGATACTGGACACATACTAGTATCTAGGAATGATACCTTTGTGTCAGAATGTTCACAGTTTCAAGGTAACAAACAATATTAAAATATTATAAATGCATCAATTAGCGGCACGACTGATAGACTGATTAACAGTGACTACCTAAGCCAAAGAAATTATAATTATGGAAACTTAGGAGCAAGCCTTGTAGGAGGACAGTAAACTCGTAGTTGTTTTAACCATACCACCCATCTGGGTTCCATAGCCAAGTATTAGTTGAAACACAAGTCAATTTTTTACTGTAAGAGCGAAATGAACACTAAGAAAGTCGTATGGTCTATTAGTGTGTGTTGCGGAGAAAGAAGGTAGTATGGTACAATTCGATGACGTATATCCCGGTGTCACTTCTCAAAATTTATCTAGGATACTGCCAAGGCGCGAAATAGAGTACAGCATTGACCCATTTCCTAGTAAAACATCAATTTTCCTTACATCTTATTGAACGACTCCTGCATCATTGAAAACCACAAACCTAACACCTTATCTTAGGGAGCCGTGAACCTAGTCACGAAGACGATAGACTGAACCTTAGGATTGTACCTAGATTTCTGGCCACTCAATCGGGTGACGATTAAAAACCGTTAACCCCTACTTTGAATTGATGATCTACCCGACTAGATTTTGGAGCCCGAGTTTTCTTCCATAGCCTGACAGATTCGTAGTAGTCTTGCCAATGACTTTCTTACCTACTCCAACAACGAAACTAAATTTTCTGAACACCGACAGTCAACTTTATACCGAATTCCTCAAATGTTAGCTTGTTTAGATTGGTACTTTTCACGAGAGACGTAATCTTAACAGACGATAATCTTGTCATTTCTCCAAAAGGTTGTAGCTAAAGAAAGTGTAACATTCCCACAAATTATTGTGAAATTTGAATTATTGTTGGCCTTGTCGATTTTATCGGCAGTTGTTAGCGACTTTTCAGCTATAACATTTCCCTTCCAAGTTGGCCGAGGAAAACCAATTTAGTTGAGACGTGGAATATGATTAAAATTTCTGACAATTGCAATGGTGCCTCCCTTGACGTTTGTCCATACACTTTTCGATAACAATGATAATTTCAAAATCCACAATGATGTTTTTTTGGATGTTTTGTTTATGTAGATGCAGCATGATGAAGTATCACTTATGTTTCCCTACGGTCGAAACCTTACTAAATGAATCATCTTACTCATGAATTAGAGTCAACATTTACTATTTTTACTTGAAAATCCAATGACATTTCTTAGTGGGGAAACCTGCCCAAAATCTTTACCAACCTTGTAGACTTCTCAAATACATTCTCATTTAAAATGACCTAAATTTTAGACAGGGACGATAGAAAAACCAAATCAATGTTTAAGATTACACTATCGTGTATCACCCTAATTATGCAAACGTAATTATTGTTTACCGCATCAAATGACATATCTGCCCTTGAACATGTTCAGCATATCCTATCTCATTTCAGCTAGAATTCACGAGTATTAATTTGACGTTACTTACAAATCATCAAGAAATTGTTCGAGTGGTTATAATCACTTCTTGTATTCAAATGAAGCTGGGGAAATATCACCATAATCTCTTGGTACAAGGTATCTCGTACATGTAGAGATGATGTTTTGGTAATTACTGACCGATTGATAAGTCAGCTCACTTTTCGTTCGTCTATAAGGACTACATTTTAAACTGCTTGGTAAAATTCCTCATTCTTGAATTTATCAGATTTTCTGGTGTTTCGATCAGCATCTATTATGACTATGATTCCATAATCACTTCTTTGTGCCAGAAGGCATTCCAGTCAACCTTGAGTAAGTGTCTACTGTACTGCACTTCATATTATTTCTTAGGCAAAAGGTCCGTCTAGGAGAATTGCTCAAACATTAAAATTTTAGTTATGACCATTAATTCCTCAATCACCCAACAAATACTCTGCTAAACGAATTTTTATTGTTGGTGATTGAATATCCGGGAAGCTACCGTTGTAACGAGATGTCATTCAACATAGTTGTCTTGTATTCTAGATTTAATGGACTTGTTTTGACCCTCAAATTCTTGAGTGTTCTTTTAGCCTTTTCGGTGTAGTTTTTCGCCAAATTGGAGAGAAATTCACTATGAATCTGCTCACTAAAGCATTGTGAACTACATTGTTCGGCTACATGGTGTGCATGTCACTACTGTATCTCACTGTGATGTGCGTTTCACTTCCAAGTCTTTGGGAAGTCTTCTTGAAAGCCAGGGGTACTAAGTTGTTATTCAATACCACATTTCACCCTCAGACTAACAGCTAGTCTAAATGAACTATCCAGACCTTGGAGAACACATTGCTTTTGTCTATTATGCAGTTTTAGCATGGTTATGATAGATACCTATCTCTGTTTATGTTGCGTACAACAATAGTTATTATTCTAGTTTGGCTATGGTATCGTTTGAGCCGTTGTATAGAGATTATACACATAGTACATCATTGACAGATGAGTATTGCGAACAAGTATTCGAAGGATCAAGATTACGATGTAGGAAATTGTATTGACGATGTCATCCTAGATGGTAGTATGTGTGCGCGACCGAGGCGTTAATCAGACGATTTATGTGCATTTCCCAATGAGGGGCAAGATGGTAATATTTCACCCTCGAAAATTTATTGCTTGCTTATCGAGAAAGTAGTGAGTTGTCAATATTAAGGGTTGCAGACCGTAATATCGATAACTTATTCGTTGGGTTCATTAAGTAAGTGGGCAAGTAGGCTCGTCCACGTTAGTGTATTTATTTATTGTTTGGGCTTGACCCAAAGTACTACATACATATCCTCAGAGTATGTGGCATTGCAAGTGATGAGGTGAAAATTTTCTATTTTTAGTACAATTATTTTAACTTTACATCATTATATATATATTTTTGACGTGATTTTATTATACATATGTAAATATTTTTGACTTTATGTTTTTATAGAGGTATTATATCATAGTATTGTAATGAAGGAGAAGGAAAGTTGATTTTGGAGGCATAAAAAGGAATCATTGCAATCCAATCACGACAGAATGACATGTTCTTTTATGCAACGCTCTAACTTGATATCGTCTTTATATATATTTTTCTGCTATCTTTTCACTATTTTTGTTTAGCAACTTATTTCAAATTTCGGTGACAAAATTTTTTTAAGGTGGGTAGATTGTAACAACCCGTCCCTAATTTTACGATTTTATTAATTTTAAAGTAGTGAATTGATGAAAATGCCTCTAGGGACGAGATTTTTTTACCTTCGTTGACCGTTGTTTCATGACATGTATGAACTATTAGTTTACCGTATTCTCAATGTACTCAATAGTTCGAACGCGTAGGCACAAGCGGAATTTAAATCGGAGTTACGACAAAAATTTTATGAAACTACGAATGTGAAGGGCGATTTGGTAATTTACATTACACAGGAGATATTTTCTATTTTTCTTTTTGTGGGCTTGTTTTGTGAGCCAGTGGGGCCTAGACCCTATTCTTCTCCCTTATCTCCATGTCTCCCTCTTTGTTCCATTATTTTTTTTTTTAGACACTCTCATCTCTCTCTCTTTTAATCTAACATTTCATTTCACACTCTTTTACCTCTCCTTTGAGCTATCTACCTCTCAATACTCTCTCTTTCCTCTGCACACATAAGAGGGCCGAGCGAACTCCATGTGAACCACCGCCGACTGCCATGACTTTCTCTCCTTCATCCCTCGTCTCTCTCTTTCGCTTGTTTCATCGCTGCAGTTACGTAGATGCTACCATGATGGAGCCCCATCGTCTTCTGCTGAAACCCATTGAAAACTAGACCACTAACTCATTGTGAGGTCACTATCACCGTCATCTAGCCAGTTCAGGAAACTCTGGTATGAGGTGTGGCTGCACAACAACTTTTGGCCACTGTTCATCATCTTCTCCAACAAACCCTCGTCGATGACGATCGAGGTAAGGCTCCAACGACCCTAAATGGCTCATTTATAATGTTTTGAACGAGATTTAAGTGGATAAATGTGACTTGGTAGAGTTTGGCACTGAAAAAACGATTTGGGAAAATAAGCTACCCATATTTTCGACGAGAACCATGGCCATCAGGCCACATTCATGCCATTTTTCCGATCAACGTCCACCTTGCCTCAGCCTTTAATTAGTATTCTGTTCTTCACATTCCTTGTTTTTGTTTGGTTTTTGAATCGCTGATTTTGGCTGAGAAATGAGCTCAAACGAAGCTTTGAAAGTTGGAGAAAAAATCTGCAAAAATCTGGAAATCGCGAAGATATATGGCGTGCATGGTGGTCGATGCATGGCAAGCATGGTGGTTAGCGCATGGCTGCCTGTGCAGCCACCTTGTGACAGCACGTGGAGGAACCCGATGTCCCTTCTTAGGTTTCTCGACTTGCCGAACCCAAATCTGCTGTCCGTTTTCTGAAATTCGATCGTTTTAAAATAGTTTCTTTATTAGCCGTACTTTGTACGAAAATGCAGATTTACGTTAGTTCACTATATATATATTTACATAACTGATTTTGTTTCTAGGCGAAACGCATTTCAAGGACCTTCAATACCCACGAGGCGACTTCGACCTGGCGACATAATTTATGGGTGGGTCTTTGCTTTTAAATGTTATATATTTATTTAGTTTCCATTTATATATTTGATAACGAATTTTCTACGTTATGCCTAGATTAGATTAGCGTTTATAAGAATTAGCGTATTGACGGAATTTATGAATTTCTCATAAATTCTACAGGAAGCACGATTATGCATATTTTGAAGTGATTCCATAAATAAAGTTATGGTTACAGATATTATTATTTTGGGTAAATTACATAAAACTGCCTCAACTATGAGTCGAACCATAATCTCATATCTCATGTTTTAAACATTGCAATGTCATACCTTAACTTATTACAATGTCGTACCTCTGTTAACTTTTCTATCAATTTCACTGTTAAGTGATGACATGGCAGGTGGGGGTGCACTACTTTACTAACTAAAATAAAAAAAATTAATTAAATAATAATAGTTATTAATTTTTAATTTAACAATTAAATATTAATAAGTTAAGTTTTTTAATTTGAAAAAAAATATATTAATAAATGTCATCTCTCTCCTCCCGTCTCCATCCCCCTTCTCTCCCTCGTCTACTCCGCCGTCAGCTTCCCAAATCCGATCACATATTCCATCCAAATTGCATCTACACCTAAATCTGACCACTCTAGCCCCTTTTCTTCTCTCTCTTCGTGCTCCCAACCCCATCAACAACATTTTATCTCAAATTTGTGCCACCTAGACGCCATTTAGCATCCTCCATTTTCCTCGTATTCTTGGTCGCCCACAGACGCGCTAGAAGCAGTCTCACCGTTGACCGGTGATGTTCCACCGACGCCGAGGAAACCATATTTTGGGTCGATTCTCGTCAGATCTGGAGATGAAAACGACGACGATATGGTCGTCCCTAACCTTTATGTTCTAGCCCGTCACACTCCGAGCATGCCGCTGGAGTTCATCACATTTCCAAGTGATTGCTTAGCTTCAGTTGCTGTTCTGATTGAAAAATCGACAGAAGCCAATTTCAATAGTAATGACCATGAGAATCCGATCAGATTTGGGACTAAGAAAGTGAGGTGAGGATGGCGGAATTGGCGGAGTGAATAGGTGGAGGGGACGGGGGAGGGTGAGGATATTGTATGATTTTATTTTCTGGGTTTGGGATGAGATGAAAGATATGGTGGTGATTTTATTTTCTAGGTTTGGAATGGGATGGATGATAAGAGCACTTCCAGCGTGGGAGCCCTCCCCCCAACTATTCACTATTTAATTCACTTAATGAACAGTTTTTGCCATTAATAAACAATAATCGTCTTTTGCATCTCCACCGTTGCACTTGAATAACCCTGGCAATTGGTAATAAAATATTAGTATTACATTTATTTATAAAATAATTTTATTTGTAATCTAATCCCAATTGGCAGCTCCTCTCTCGTCCCTCCCTCCCTCTATCTCATTCACTCTCCCAAATCCGATCCCAATTCGTTTTCTCAAGAATACAAAGAGGAGATTTTCTCTACAAATTTGTGTGAGCTTTGAGAGGATGAAGGCTATGGAGGAAGTTGTGGAGGAAAACGAAGTTAAGCCTTTGACTGCCGAGCAATTGGAGATGTACGAGTCGCAGTCCGAGTCCGATTCCGAATCCAACGATAGCGTAGACGAAGAGGAGGAGGACGCCGACGAGGATGATGACGCGGATGAGGGCGAAGAAGACAACGACGACGATGTTGAGGAGGTCGTACAGTCGTTTGGTGGCCCTCCGATTCACTCAGTAGGCGTCTGACGTCAGCCCACGTCAGACAGCCTTCGGGCACTCGGGTAGGCACGAATCCACCGGCCTGGAGCTCGGGCTCGCTTTCCAGCCAACACTGGACTTCCTCCCTCAGGCAATCAGGACCTATTCCGCAGCCAGTCCCTCAAGCAGTTGCTCCCGCTGAAGCTGCTCTAAGAGGATGATTTTGTTTTTTGGGTTTGGATGGGATAGATGATACGGGAATGTTGTATGATTTTATTTTCTGGATTTTCAGATTAAAAACCTTAACTTATTAATATATAATTAATGTTTTATTTAATTTTTAAATAAAAAATTATTAATTAATTAATTTTTTTACTTTAGTTGGCAAAGTGGTGAGCCCGTGCTTGCCAAGTCATCACTAACGGCGAAACTGACAGAAAATTTAACGGAGGTATGACATTGCAACGAATAAGTTGAGGTATGACATTGCAATGTTTAAAATATGAGGTATGAGATTGTGGTCCAACTCATAGTTGAGGTAGTTTTGTGTAATTTACCCTATTATTTTAAGGAAAACTAACGAACAGTCTAAAGAAAATTTCTCTTTTAATGAAAAGCCCTTTTTAAAGGTATAGTTGTACCAGAGAAAGGTATAAATGTGGTTTTTCGTTAAAAGTGAACAGTACTGAGAGTGTTTTGATAAACCTCCCATTATTTTATTGTTGTGAAATTTCCATAGTATGATCATATTTATATTACTGCTCATCATACATGCTACACTGGTGTTAATACTTGTCGGGGGCCGGGGCCAGTCTTTCATGTGTATGTTCACATTGCACCATACGCTCACTTTGAATCCATTGTAGGTGCCAGTCATGTCCTAGATTGCTATAAGCAATTAGGACTCATATGTGATGCGCATAGCACCAATCTTCACGTTATTGTAGTACTAAGCGTAAATCATTATTAGACCTAGTCTTGTTCATGTTAGAATACATCTATATGAACTCGTGTGTCAGCATATGTCGATGAGCACTCGATATGATATGTTTATTTATGCAAGATTATGCGATTACCGAACGTTGGGTTTTTATTTACGAAATATGGTGACGTATTGAATTCTTGAGATATTGCAAGCTATAGTAAGTATTTTCTTACTATACGTAGTATGTTACATGTGGAAACTATACTTGTTTTACGGCAAGGGGTTGTTATGTTTTCGAAAAGATTTTTACAAAACTTTATTTTTAGGCCCACTCACCCTTATTTTTCGCCCCTCCAGGTTTTTTTAGTAGCAGAGCTTTCGTAAATTTACTCACATTTTTCACGTTACTACACTTTATGGCTTCGTCACTCTCCTAGTCCCAACCAGCACAGCTTGATTCGGAGTTCAGGTGGACATTCCAGGTCGAGGTGTATCATTTAACCTAGATTTATTTAGATTCCAATAAATAATGAAAAATCATTAAATATGTTTTAATCTTACAACAACTACTAATACAAACGATAATTAAAAACACTTAATAAAAATTAATAAATGATGATTAAAATACTACATAAAAATTACAACAATTACTAATCGTAATAATATTCATCATCATTTGTTTGACTTGCAATTTGACTTGGCGGTGGATTTTGTGGTGGACTTAGGATCATCGTCCTCAAAGATGTTCCTTGTAGCATTCCTTTGCATAATTTATTTTTGCTTGTCACTAAAGAACTTCCTACTATTTGGAGTGTATTTGTTGAGGTCCTCCTCCATTACATCAAAATGAACCTTTCTTGCTCTAAATGGTCTCTTACATCTTCCTTTTCTGATTGTTTCTCAAAGAGCCAGCACATTCGGACAATTTCTTCCTTGGTCTCACATGGCATTTAACAAACTTTTCAACTCCGGAACAAAGCGTTGCACCAAACGGATCTTGCATCTTTCCTTTTCTCTTTGCTTCCTTTTACTTATCTCTCTTCTCAGAGGCCTTGAAATAGAAGAAGATGGGGTCACCGAAACCTTGCCTTGATTGCCAACATTAATGCTTGAAGCTTCATTAGTAAATAATTTTTATTTCCATTTTTGGTTCACATCGATTCCCCACCTCGGACAATCCTTGAAGACGTCCCAAGCATGATGCAACTTAAAAGTTTGGTTTTTAGGCATAGTTCTTGTCTTGTAAATTGTCATTGCTTTGTCACCCGATGCAAGGAATACATAAAGACCAATTAGTTGCAAAATAAGATTGTGTACATGAAAAATAAACTATGAAGGGAGACACTCATGACTTCTTGGGCGCTCTTTCCATTAGCCATGTCATTGTCAACCACGACTCTCTCCAAGCTTCCCTTCCATAAAGTAACGCATTGTTGATAATCTCCCACTTATTGTAAACACTACCAACTTCCATTCGGTTGGTGTTGAAGTTGGAATTGAACTTCTCTACAATTTTAGCCAACAAAACCTTTTTATTTTGATTCGCGCCAATGGCATCATCTTTGCTATTACAAACTCATGCCAAGCACAAAGCAACATCTTCATCATTGGACCAAATACATCCTCTAATATGATCTCTAGCTATCTTGAAAATTTTGGAAATGGGAAGAAATAGTTTTGGAAGTGTGTAGAAAGAAAAAAATGGAAGAATTAAATAAGAAAAGTGAATTTTGTGTGGTTTTTAAATAAATAAATTGGCATTTATAGAAGTTTTGAGTGAATTTTGATTGAAATAATTTTTTTAACAGTTTTAGCTTTGGATCTTTTTTTTATCGTTAGATTTAATCATATTTAATCTTAGTTGTGGATTTGATGAATTTTAAAATTATATTTAAAAAAAAATTGAATCTAGAACCTTGGATCAACTAACGGTCCATTAATTCTAGCCCTTGGATCACAAAAAGGTTGGGCTTATGCAAGTGGCTGACATTTGCCCTCATAGTCGGTTTTAACCCAACCATTGAAGTTGATCTTATATAATTTTGCATAAATACTTTTTGCTGCTTTTTCTTTTTTTTCCATCACCCACAAATCATCAAGGGAAATACCCATAAATAAGACATTTTCTTAACCTTGGAACAGAAATAGAATTTTCTCGAATATGCACAGGCATGCATACACCATGCACAAGTATAGAACATAAATAGGATTTTTCTTACATCTTAAAATGACTTAATTACCCTCGTATATAAATGGGCCATTTCCTCCTATTTTCTAATTTCTCTTTCTACCTACTCTCTCTCTCTCTCTCTCTCCCCTTCCCCTCTCTTCTCTCACTTTCTCCCTCATGCACTCTCTCTCTCCTGTTCTCATTATGCACACATGATGCACAATCGTCCCGATCAACACCAACCAAAACAAAGCCACCACCAATGTCATCTTATACTCACGAGTCCAAAACACCTACCCTTGTCATGAATCTCATCCCCAATTGTTGGGATTGAAACTCAAGCAGGTCGAGAGTTTTTTGGCCATTTTCTGACAACACGACAAACAATTGAGACTCGAGATCACCACCACTGGACTCACATTGACGGTGGGAACAAAGCCTAGTCATTAACTGCTGGTGTACACACAGTGTCTGCTGGGAAAAAAAACTCACTCTCTCTCTTTCTCTCTCCACGAACATCATGGGCAGGAGGGGTTAACACCACCAAAACAAGAAAACTCATTTGTTGTTGACCAAAAATAAGAAAATCCATTTGTTGTTTGCTCTCTTCCTTCCAATAGTTGTAGATTGGTGAGATTGAAGAAGTGAGCATTTTCATATTTGGGGAATGAAAGAATAAACCCATAAGCTGTATGAAGTAATAGTGAAACAAAATTTAATCAATTTCAACCTCTTCTATATCATGGGATTCCCTACCTTGTTTGAATGTTGTGATGGTGTTTACTAAAACTTGGCAAAAAATTTGTGTTTTGTTGGATGAATTTTTTAGGATATGATCAGTGTATGTACACGACATGCACGTGATATGCTCACAGATCTGAGCCAATCCAAAAACCCAAAGCTCATAGCTCTCTCTTTGAAATTAGAAAAATGACGAAATCACCTTGTAGACATCGAAATTTCAGTAAAACAAATGTTCACCAATGCATTAAAGTTTTGACGTGTCAAGGCATACATGGCATACGTCACGTGTTGTACAAATTGTACACATGGCGTGTGACTCAACAAAATAGGAAGAAATACCCTTGAAGGATTAAACAAGTTTTTCTTCTCATTTTGGGCAATGACAAGGCAAGTACATTTCAATCCATTGAGGATCAAAACAAGTTTTTCTTCTCATGTTGGGCAATGACAAGGCAAGCACACTTCAATCCATTACGGATCAAAGCAAGTTTTTCTCATGTTGGGCAATGACAAAGCATACACATTTCAAGTTTAAAATGGTGTTAAGTGGGAAATTAGGCCATAAGTTAGACCACTTCAAGTTTAAAATGGTATTAAGTGGGAAATTAGGCCATAAGTTAGACCACTTCAAGTTTAAAATGATATTAAGTGGGAAATTAGGCCATAAGTTACACCACTTCAATTTCAATATTGCATTAAGTGGGAAAATTAGGCAATGGTGCTTGGAAAGGAAAAAAATATTTTGTGGTGGTGATTCATTCTCAAAGCCTATAAATAGGCTTCTCCATCAAGGTATCAAGCATCAAGGAATTCATAAATACATTTCTTTACTCCAAAATTAGAAGAGAATTCCCCAAATCCTTGAAGCTTTGAAACTCCAAAGCTTCCAACCATCCAAATTCCCAAGAATTCCGAAGGATCAAGAAAGCTCTCTTCGTTCTTCGTTAAATCCTCTTTCAAGATCAAGCCCCGACGGCCCTTAAAGAAAGTGTTCATCCGTTCATCCTAAGCATAAGCCCCCAACGGCCCTTTGGATCAACAACCTCAACAAATCCACACATCCAATCGTTCTTCAAGACTAAGCCCAAAAGCCCTTGAAGATCCGCTCATCCATCAACCTTCAAGATCAAGCCCAAAAGCCCTTGAAGAAATCCACACAACCATTATTCAAGATCAAGCCCCGACGGCCCTTGAAGAAAGTGTTCATCGTTCATCCTAAGATCAAGCCCCAACGGCCCCTTGGATCAACAGCACAAACAAATCCACACATCCAATCGTTCTTCAAGATTAAGCCCAAAAGCCCTTGAAGATCCGCTCATCCATCAACCTTCAAGATCAAGCCCAAAAGCCCTTGAAGAAATCCACACAACCATTATTCAAGATCAAGCCCCGACGGCCCTTGAAGAAAGTGTTCATCGTTCATCCTAAGATCAAGCCCCAACGGCCCCTTGGATTAACAGCACAAACAAATCCACACATCCAATCGTTCTTCAAGACTAAGCACAAAAGCCCTTGAAGATCTGCTCATCCATCAACCTTCAAGATCAAGCCCAAAAGCCCCTTGAAGAAATCTATACACCCATTCTTCAAGATCAAGCCCAACGCCCCTTGAAGATCCGTTCATCAACTGTTCATCCTTAGATCAAGCCCCGACGGCCCTTTGGATCAACAACTCATCCACAAACCTACACCCTACGAAGATAGAATCAGAGGACCAAATTTGAGAGAGATCGTAACCCCAAAATCATAAACACAAAAATATTATTTTGTACACGTTATTCTGGTTTCTTGTTTCAAGGAAACTTTCGTGTTCACACACCTATGACGTCACCACCATATACACTATATGTGTAACCCGAAATTTCTAATTCGGAAGCCAAACACACAGGTAAGCCACAATAAAATAATGGTTAATTATAATTCCAACTAACCACACTAAAAGAAATAATCATTTTGTTTAATTTATGGCTGCATCTAACATCCTGGTTAAACTGCCTATGTACTCTAAATGAAGGGATCAAGCCATTTATAGTTCACCTTACGCTTCTAGAACAACATACTAAAATTTCATTCTGATCCAATGATCGGATCTCCGCCAATCACGAAATCAAGTGGCGGTCAACGTTTTACTTTACAAAGTTGCAAATCCAATTTGGAAAGATCCATATGTCAGATTCCCAACACGTAAGTTCCTAAGGTCCTCAAATATTACGCACGATAAGGTCTCAAAGTTTGGTGACAATCCAACGGTCCGATCGTTGATTCACAAATTGATCAAGTAAGGTATCATAGTGAATTTAGGTTCAAACGATCAACCTAGCCATATGAATATCAAAACTAAAATCAAGGCATCTAATTTAGCCTAAAAATAGCATCGACGACCCTCTGGCCATGCGCTGCTATGAGTGGCGGTCCGCCGCCTCGACTCGCCAGAAAATTTCAACTATTTCCAAAAATTCTCAAATTTTATATAAATGAAGATCTCAAAGAGTAGAGCAAACTTTATACCTGTGGCCAAGTCCAATTTGGTCAGAAAAGGCTCCAAATTTACTCGAACCCGCCGAAAACCCTTGATTTGGGTAGTTGTTGATTCGTTACCATAACGAACTTCGTCGCCTCATCAAGGGCTTGGACCTTGCTCCTGGGATTGAGAGGAATCTTTTGGTGGTGGTCATCGATGGTGAAGCTCGCCGGAGCCACCGAAAAAAGATTAAAACCGCCACAAAAGTCGTGGGCTTTGTGGATTTGAACTAGAAAAATGGGAAAGAAATTGGGAAATCTAACACTACAAAGATGTAGGGCTCGTCAAGGGATTTCTATGGACACCAAGATCACCCAAAACGGAGTTCGTATGGAGGAGATATGAGCGGGTCAAGTTGGCGGGTCGGGTGGAGAAACTGGGTTGGCTGGTTCTCTCCTTCTCCCTTCCCTTCTTTCCCTCCTTTCCTTTTTCCCTTATTGGCCGGTGCCATTCCTCCTTTCTCTCCTTTTCCTTCTCATTCCAGCCGTCCACGTGTCATCACAAATAATGGCTTCAGACATCTGGAGCCATCCAGATCAAGCCAAAATTACAAAAAATGTCCCTAACTTTAAATGTTAATAACTCTTTCGTTATAACTCCGTTTCACGAACGGTTTTCGCCTATGAGCTCATGAGATTAAGCTCAATCCAAATATGCCAAGAAATAAGATAAAATATATGAGGATAAAATACATCCTCGTATAATTACATTTAGTCAACGAGGGACATCTTCGTCATTTCAGCTTCCGAAAAAAAATTCCACATAATCATATATTTAAAATTTTTCAGGGTATTACATTCGACCCTCATTAAAATAAATCTCGTCCTCGAGATTTCTACCCTCGAATAACGAAAAAGGAATTAGCGCTAGTTCCACCATTCCATTTTTAGTGAATAAAATCATAACCTAAGTCTACGATTTTATTCAGGCCCCAAAAATAAATACTTCCACAAAGTAATCATTTATACTAAGGTTTCCTACCACGCTCATTGGTAGAATAAATATCGAAAATTTTAGCCATACACATTGGCAAACATAATACCAAATATCAAGCCATAATCCTCATGGCCTAAATAAATACTAGATTATCAACCACATCTACCGTTGGTTAGATAAATACTAGCATCATAATCACAACCATTGGTAAACTACTTTCCATCATAGCCATATTCATCATTGGCAAAACAATTATCATAAATTCCCAACCGTAACCATCATCGGCCAAATAAATATCAAAATTTCAAGCCATAATCATCAGTGGCTAAATAAATATCACAATTTCAAGCCAAACCATTAGAATTGGCAAATCAAATATTAGAAATTCCAACCAAAATCATTGGAATTTCCAATCACAATTATTGGTAAACCCACTTACCATCATTGGCTATATGAAGCCGTTACCACGATTCTTCCTCAAAATTTCTAGTCACAATCACTGGCAACATCAAACATCAGAAAATATTTCCATATTCATCCTCGACAAAACAAATATCATAAATTGCAGCCAAACCATCATTGGCCGAATAATTATCAAAATTTCAAGCCAAACCATTTAAATTGGCAATTCAAATATAAGAAAATCCAACCAAATCATGGGAATTTCAAATCAAAATCCCTGATAAAATCACTTACCATTATTGGCTATACACAGTTGTCACCACGATTCACTTTCAAACTCGTGTGCCAACATAATCCAACTTGATGACTAGTCCCATGGCCGATTACCCTCACTTTAATCTGACCACAACAACACGAAGTAAGGTAATGAGAGTGTCCTTTTAATCCTACACCTCAGAACCAAGTACCCTCCCCACAAGTGCAAGTCTGACCATGTAGACCTCCAGAGGTTTAAGGGATCGAAACCCAAGGCAGCGCGCGGTGCCCCTCACTCCTAGTAACTCTCAATCTAGAAGTGTCCATTTCCAAGGGCCATACCACATAGACTATCCCGCAAGAGTAGCTCGACCGTATAACACCCTCTGAAGGTTTAGGGGATCGAAACCCATGGGAACCTTGCAGTCCCTTTCACTCTCAGGTCATCAAAATGATCCTGGGAACCTGCATTTACAATCCACAGGAACCTGTGCTCGGAACAACACACGTGAGCAATCCATAATACATATATGTAACTCACATATTCATAGAAATTATGAAATATGCAACCACAATGCAATCATAATTTCCACAAATTGAACTCCATAATCACAATGGAGTCGCACCATATATATATCACATGAATGCCAACTCATTCACAAAAATTGTGAAATAAAGCATTCACCATGCATATCACATGAAACCCACTTCATTCACAAAACATTTGAGATAATGCATTCACAAGAACATGTGATTCACATAAGTGCCTTATGATGCATAAAACTAATGAAATATTGCAATATCACTGCAATCATATTTCACATCATCAAACACGAGAATATATATATATATTCCCTCTCTTATAATTTCCACCAATTGAACTCCATAATCACAATGGAGTCGCACCATATATATATATATATATATATATCATATGAATGCCAACTCATTCACTAAAATTGTGAAATAATGCATTCACCATGCATATCACATGAAACCCACTTCATTCACCAAAAATTTGAGATAATGCATTCACAATGAACATGCAATTCACATAAGTGCCTTATGATGCATAAAACTGATGAAATATTGCAATATCACTGCAATCATATTTCACATCATCAAACACAAGAATATATATATATATATATATTTTTTTTCCCTTTCTTACCAGTGCGAGATTCATAACACATATATATCTCATATTAATGCCACATTAATCATAGAAAGTATGAATAATGCAAAATCAATGCAAATCATAATTCACATAGCATATTGTTCACAAAATTTATGAAATAATGCATTCACATTGCATATCATATTTCACAGCAATAAGAATTCAAGAATATAACAAATTAGGAAGTAGGATTGTTCACTCTAATACCACTATGTAATGACCCAAAATTTCTAATTCGGAAGCCAAACACACAGGTAGGCCACAATAAAATAATGGTTAATTATAATTCTAATTAACCGCACTAAAAGAAATAATCATTTTGTTTAATTTATGGCTGCATCTAACATCTTGGTTAGACTGCCTACGTACCCTAAACGAGGGGATCAAGCCATTCATAGTTCACCTTACGGTTCTAGAACAACATACTAAAATTTCATTCTGATCCAATAGTCGGATATCCGCCAATCACGAAATCAAGTGGCAGTCAACGTTTTATTTTACACACTTGCAAATCCAATTCGGGAAGATCTGTACATTGGATTCCCGATCCGTAAGTTCCTAAGGTCTTCAAATATTACATATGATAAGCTCTCAAAGTTTGGTGAAGATCTAACGGTCAGATCACCGATTCACAAATTGATCAAGTAAGATATCGTAGTGAATTTAGGTTCAAATGATCAACCTACGTCATACGAATATCAAAACTGAAATCAAGGCATCTAATTTAGCCTAAAAATAGCATCGACGGCCCTCTGGCCACACGTCGCCGTGGGTGGTGGTCAGCTGTCCCGACTTGCCGGAAAACTTCAACTATTTCCAAAAATTCTCAAATTTTATATAATAGAAGATCTCAAAGAGTAGAGCAAACTTTATACCTATGGCCAAGTCCAATTTGGCCGGAAAAGGCTCCAATTTTACTCAAACCTGCTGGAAACCATTGATTTGAGTAGTTGTCGATTCGTCACCAAAACAAACTTCGTCACCTCATCAAAGGCTTAGGCCTTGCTCCTAGGGTTGAGAGGAGTCTTTTGGTGGTGGTCATCGACGGTGAAGCTCGCCGGAGCCACCGGAAAAATATTAAAGCATCCTCCAAAGTCATGGGCTTTGTGGCTTCAAACTAGAAAATGGGAAAAAAATTTGGAAATCTAACACTGCAGAGATGTAGGGCTCGTCAAGGGATTTCCATGGACACCAAGAGCACCCTAAACGGAGTTCATATGGAGGAGATATGAGCGAGTCAAGTTGTCGGGTCGGGTGGAGAAACCGAGTTGGCCGGTTCTCTCCTTCTCTCTTCCCTTCTTTCCCTCCTTTCCTTTTTCCTTTATTGGCCGGTGCCATTCCTCCTTTCTCTCCTTTCTCTTCTCTCCTTCTCATCCCAACCGTCCACGTGTCATCATAGATAACGGCTTTAGAGATCTAGAGCCATCCAAATCAAGCCAAAATTTCAAAAAATGTCTTTAACTTTAAACGTTAATAACTCTTTCGTTATAACTCCGTTTCATGAACGGTTTTCGCCTACAAGCTCATGAGATTGAGCTCAATCCAAAGATGCCAAGAAAGATGATAAAATATATGAGGATAAAATACATCCTTGTATAATTACATTTAGTCAACGGTGAACATTTTGGTCATTTCACTTTCCGAAAAAAAAATTCCACATAATCATATATTTTAAATTTTTCAGGGTATTACAATA
Organism: Pyrus x bretschneideri; assembly: GCF_019419815.1. Taxonomy (NCBI): domain Eukaryota; kingdom Viridiplantae; phylum Streptophyta; class Magnoliopsida; order Rosales; family Rosaceae; genus Pyrus; species Pyrus x bretschneideri. Next base: position 3,026,249 of record NW_025999657.1, read on the forward strand.
TGCACACCACATGCACATCATATATACAGTACATGCACATGATATGCACAGAGCTGGAGATCGAGCAACAAGCTATTTTTCGCATTAATAAGAAACTATAACAGTAACCTATTGGTATAGTGAATACAATTAAAACTTAATTGTTACGTGTATAAGGTTACAGTGGCAGTTTGAAATGTCTTGTTACGTATATCAACCACCGCTTAACCGTGCACGTGGAAAACATGATACTTGTTGTCGTTACTTTATGGACACACATGACCTTTGATGTCCTCTAAGCTTTTTCTTAATTTTATTTTTCGGCTCGGCCAATTAGGTTGTGGTCATACTCACTAAACTCTAAGGCTCTATGTACATGCATCATAACTAGTAGACAGTACCGCTTCTCATATTAAGTTGTAGCCATGCACAACACATGCACATTACGAAAAAAAAAATTTACAAATTTCTGCAATTGAATACTTGAACCATAAATTGTTCCATCCCATGACACACCCCAACCTGGAATGTCAATTAGGACTCTGAATCAAGCTGTGTTAGCCGACACCAGGAAGGTGACAAAGCCATAAAGTGTAGTGATGTGGAAAATATGAATAAATTTAAACCTAAAAGTGCCTAAATACAAGAGTGCGCTGTGAGTGGGAATGAACTCGATTCACATGTGATGACAAAGTATTAGTACAGTTGATGCGAGAATTATACGCACACAAATTAAACCCTATTTGTGACAATTGTAGTAATGATGTAAGTAGGGATCGTTCTAACCGGGGATTAACTAGGGGTGCTAAACACTTGACTCAAATAAATGAAACTAACTTTTAAAACACTAAACTTTCTTAACAAAAACGCAAAACAAGTACACACGACTTCAAATACTTAAAAACACAAAAATAAAACAAATATGAATGATTAAGACTCAACGAAATATGGTGGAAATGTGTTTGGGCGAGATTAAATTAAATGGAAAGATTATAATTAAGGGCAAAACGTAAATATGAATGTGATGGAAATATGGATGATGGAATAGCCAAGGGGTTCTTCTCCACACATGTTACACTTGCATAAATTGATTCTCAGTTGGTCTTTCGATAAATTATGAAACTCAACACTCCGGGTTAATTAGGTCCGCTTAAATTAACCGTCAAGTTTTCCTTAAGTTAATGAATTGGATGGGTTTGCGCAACGCAATTCACAACATTCTCCAAAAGTCCTTTACGTGAAAATCACAATAAAGATACAATCAAAGATCATTAAGTATTATGAAAACTATAAGTGTTGACGAGGCATTCGTTACTATGATGAGCATGAAACTCGTGCCAAGAATTCATTCAACGCGATTGTTTATAAGCAACCTCCACTACTTGTGAATATAAGTTCATAACGATTAGGTGAAACTCACTTATATTCTAGCGTCATATTCATGCATGAAAATTAAGCGCGCATTCTCAATAAACATACATAAATAAGTTATCAATCAAACGGTTAAACAAATTGAATTCACAACTTATGAAATTCCAACCAAAGGTAATCAATTCATATTGCAAGCATAAACATAGTTTCGAATCACCCCCTAGCTAAAGGGGGTTTAGTTCCTCATAACTTTGAAATCAAAGAAACACCTAAACATTCCAACAACTCAAACTTGAATTGTATGAACGTTTAGGCACTCTTCTCTTCCATTACAAAACAAAGAGAATTGAATTTAAACATTGAAATCAAAGAAACACCTAAACATTCCAACAACTCAAACTTGAATTGTATGAATGTTTAGGCACTCTTCTCTTCCTCGTTGTTAAAGCACAAGGTCTAAGGTGAGTTTTGGGGGGATGAGGAGTGGTTGGAGTGATTGGAATGAAGAGAAAATATGCAGAAAATGAAGGGAGATGCACGACAAGAATGGAGGATTTTGTGTTGTGTGTTGTGTATGAAAATGAGATGTCTTTAGGTAATGGGAATGCAAGGGTATTTATAGGAGGAGTGGAGGTGTATATGGCTGTTTGTTTAAGGTGTTTGTGTGGAGGAATGATGGAAAAATAGCTAGGACAACATGTGAAAGCTGGAATTGCATGTGAAGATGCTGGAATTTCAATGTGAAGTGCACGGCATGGGTGTTTTGGTGCATGTGTTGGCTGTTTTGTTTGTTGGTTAAAGCTTGTGTTTGCATGTGAATGTTGTTTGTGTGAAGTGTGTGTGAATGCATGTGAAATGTAAAGGGAAAAGCTGGAAATGCTAGGAATGAAGGCCACGACAAAGGCTTGTGGATGAGTTGGAAAAACATGTGAATGCTGAAATGGGAATGAAGGCCACAGCAAAGGGTGAAGTTTTTGATGATTTAAAATGTGAATGCATGATGAAGAGTTAATAAATAATGCATGTAGGGTTAGGAAATAAAATCATAACTTAAAGGGGGGAATGATTAAAGGATGTGGCTAGGTTGGAAAGGTGTGGAGGATGGATGGAATTAGGGGGAATGCACGGCAATGGTGGGGAGTTCTTTGGTGATGAGTGCAATGATGAAGAGTGAATAAATAATGCATGTGTTGATGAAATTGCATTTGGAAAGGTTGGAAAGTGGAAGGGAAAGGCACGGCAACAAGGAAGTGTTTGGGTGCATGTGTGTGAATGGTGGTTTTGCATGTGAATTGATGGATTGTTTGATTGGGCTAGGGGTTTTGCATGGCTCAAAGGATTGTTTGATTGGGCTAGGCCCTTTGTTTTATGTCCTAAAGAGCATGCAAGGCTTCAATTTTGTCCATCTTCTTTGCTCCATGATTAAGCTATCCAATCCATGCCCAAAAATGCTCCAAATAGCCTCAAAATGCACTTTCTTGCTCCCTAAGCCTCTTAGAACCTGAAAACACACAAAAGAAGCATAAAGGACTAAAATAACTAAAGAAACATAACGTAAATGCACGAGAACTAGCCATTTAAGTAGCATGAATATGCTCCTATCAAAAGTACAGTAAAATAGGGTGAGAATTATACCATCAATGACAATCACCTACACTAAGATTTGCCATTAATCCTCGTTGGTATGAAAACTCTGCTACTAATACCTGGAGGAGTGAAAAATAAGGGTGAGTGGGCCTAAAAATAAAGTTTTAATAAAAACCTTTTGAAAGATTTATAACCCCTCCCCGTAAAACCCGTATAGTTTCCAGAAAATAAGTCTACTATGTAGGTATCAAAACCAATACACAAGAGCAGCGAAAATTGAAGTATGTCATGTCATAATATCTCAGTAATAATAAATGTAAGCCAGGTGTGAAACCAATATAAAATATTATGCCAATCGGAGTCACCTAACGTGACCTGTATGACTAGACCTGTAGCTCATCAATCTAGGCTAGCACACAAGTCGGAGTCACCTAGTGTGACCTGTATCAACAGGCTAGGTATAAATATGTACGCTCAAGTGCTACGATCACGTGAAGGCTGTGCGATAATTTGCGGGTCACCTATGAGTCGAAATCACCTATTGTGGTCTGTACGACAGGCTGGCACCAGACTTAGATCCAATGTGAGTGTGCAATGTGGGAAGTGAACAATCACGTGAAGGCTGGCCCTAGCCCCGGGCGGGAGCATTAATATCGGGGTGCAGCCATGATGAGCTCTAAATAAATGTGTGCATACCAATGCAATACAACCCATTCAATCATATAATACTCACCTGAAGCTTACCTGAGTCTCCGTAGCATCACACAATACAATTCACAAGTGTAACAATGCAATATTTAAAATGTAACTTATTTACGACATGGCAAGCAAAGCATAGTTCCATATAAAAAAATGTTTCTAGAAACCGTAAAGTTTATATGTGTGTATATACACACACACACAATCGTTGCCTAGAACAAATATTCAATCACGTCTCATAATTCTTATCGATAGAACACGTAACTTACATAAAACACATCCCCAAGGACGTTCTAGAATGATTTGAGACCCATTGACCAAAAGTCAACCGTCGGTCATAGATCAACGATAGGTTTCATAACCCTACATAACCCGATCTGAAAGATCCACATCACAGCTTTCGAATCTGTGACTTCCAAAGATTCACATTATGCTTCTAAAACATCATACTAAAGTTTCATTACGATCCAACGGTCGGATCTTGCCAATTGTAAATTTAAGTGGCGGTCAACATTTTATTTTACGAACTTAGGAATCCAATTCGTGAAGATCCGCATGTCGGATTCCCGATCCATTAGTTCCTATTGCCCTTAAATATTTGAATAATAACCTACTAAATTTTGGTGACGATCCAACGGTTGGATCGTCGATTCAAATAAAGATCAAGTGGCAAACCTTAGCGAAATTGTACCCAAACAATGGAATTTCGTTTATCAGACTTCACCTATGTAATTGGAGTATCAGACTTAGCATAGGAAGGTCAGGTGGGGTCTCGGCCCATGTGTTGCCGCCACGTGCCGCCACACATGGCTGTTGGGCTCCCCGACTCGCAGGAAAAATCAATTATTTCTAAAAATTCTTAGATGTCACGAAAATGAAGATCTCAATGAGTAGAGCAAGTTTCATACCTATGGCCAAGTCCAATTTGACCAGAAAAAGCCTCAAAGCTCCACGAACCCGTCGGAAACGCTAGAAATAGGTGGTCTTGATTCGACTCCAAACAAGCTCCGACGCCCCAACCAATGCATGGGCTATGTTCCTGAGGTTGAGGAGAGTCTATTGGTGGTGGTGGTGGTTGGCTGATTTTGCTTCAAGAATGGCGGATCGCCGTCGTAAGACCGGTCGCACCCACCGGTGCTATTCTCCATGGAATGAAACCAAATCTCATCGAGTTTGGGGTGGAATTCATAGCGAGGATGTCGTAGTGATGTTTACAGGTGATGGTTGGCCATGAAAAGCTAGGAAAACGCCATGAAAAGCATCGGAAAAGTCGGGGAACACCGGGTCGGAGACCAGATCACTACATGGAAACGGGTCGGGGTCCGATCGGCTACCTCCTCAACTTTCTCCTTTCCCTTCCTTTTTCTTCTGCCCCATTGGTTCTCTCATTTTCTCCATTTCCTAATTGGTCCGGTTCCCCCTCCTTTCTCTCTTTTATCTTCCATCTCCACCGCCAATCTTTTCTTTCATTTAATCTGGCCCACACACGTGGCTTTCCAGATTTTGCTCCAAAAATCTGGAGCATTCCATAAAATAATAAATTTACAATCTTGCCCTCAACTTCATTCGTTAATAACTCCTTCATTATAACTCCAAATTACATTCCGTTTACGCCCACGCGTTCGTAGCGATGAGTGCTACTAGGATACGCCAAGAAAATGGATGTTACGTGACTCGACAAGGCGGTCAACAAAAGTCAATGCATTTACCTCAAAGGTCATTTTCAAAATTTCACATTTTAAAATTAGGAAAACTAATGAAAAGTAAAAAAAAACTTCCCTTTTAATGAAAAGCCCTTTTTAAAGGTATAGTGAATAATACTAGGGAAAGGTATAAATGTGGTTTTTCATTAAAAGTGAATAGTACCGGGAATGTTTTGTTAAACCTCCCTTTAAAATTATAAAACCCGTAGTTTTTTGGGACAGGTCGTTACATTCTAGTTTTGTAGCACATCAAAAAGTAAAGTTTGTTCCACAACCCATAGACCCCAACATGAAACACAAATCCTAAATTAACGTCAAAGTATCAATTCATCTTACAAACAACCCATTTATTTCATAAATCAATGATGAAGGAACTTGGAACTAAACACCCTACCTTACTATGCTTGCCGAAGCTTAAGTCGCCCGAAAAAATGGAACTTTCTGGCAAAAACAAAAAATATGGTACAAAACCCAGCTCACTCTTCTCACCTCTCTCTTGCATCCTTTTGTCAGAAATCAAAGTTATGAGGTCAACCCAAAACCCAACTCACTCGTCTCTGTGGTGATAGGTTATTTAGAAGATAGCTCATGTGATAAAATAAAATAAAAAATTAGAATTTAAACCTCATGGTGAAGACAGTTAACAAATTTAACTTAAAAGTGAGATTTTCATCTAATGCCCGTTAATGGCAGGGATAAATATTTAAATATGTATTTTTGCAAAATTCAATTCAAATTATCAAAAATAATCTAAACAATTCAATTCAAATTTCCAAAACCTTTATGCATCAGGTTCAACTTCTAGACAATTCAAAGTGCAGTTACGCACCTTGGAGGCAATTCAAAGTGCATTTCTAAACTTGATGCTGCATCCATTTTTCATTGCCTCCAAGATACTCAATGCACTTTGAATTGTTTGGAAATTAAAACCTGATGCAAAAATTTTTTAGAAATTTCAATTGAATTGTTTAGAAATTGTTTGAAAATTTCATTTGAATTTTACAAAAATACATATTTACATATTTATTCCTGCATTTAATGGACATTGAATAAAAATTTTATTTTTAGGTTAAATTTGTTAACAGCCTTCACCATAAAAATTTAAACCCTAATTCTTTTACCATAAATACTATCTTTCGAGTACACTATTATAACAGCAACTGTTAACCCAATTTAGCCAACGTAAGAAAATGAGCTGAGCTCATAAGTTTAACAAGTGTGCGGTGTAGGGTAGTTTGTTTGCTGACACCCACGAAATTAAAAAACACCGACAAAAATAGAAAAATAGTCACATCATAATTTCAATTATCCTCTATATCTTGTCGACCAACGAGAGATTTTTCAGTATGATCGGCACACGTGATGTGGGCATACAAGGTGGTACACTACGTGTCACTATTCTAATGATGAGATATGTGTTTTAAAAATTTAATAACTTAAAAAATAAAATTTTCTATCACTTACATAAAAATACGTAGTGTATCATTCGTATTTCCGTCACAATTAAAAAAATTTCTCACCACCCTCCTAAATGCTCCTGATTCCCTCAAATCGCACCACGTGTCCCCTACTCACGTTTTTCAAACTCCCTCCTTAATCACCCCCGTGACTCTATCCCTTCCCTCCATCTCCTTCTTTCTACGCTCTTCTTATTAATTTATCTCTCTCTCGTTCGTCCGCTTTCAGAGTTTGTTGAGCGAAAGGTGGAGTAGAACCTCAGCCTATCCCACCTTCAAGCAATTTCTTATTTTTTAGGGTTAGGGTTTCCCCCAGATCTCACTAATTCCCATTTGATCCCCCCAACTTTCATCGATCCTTGATCGCATCCCTCATCGTATTCATCGTCTCTCCCTTTCTCTCCGATCGTCTCCCTTTTCGTAAATTATGGTCGCGAGCTTTTCCATGGTTTCCAGTCTCTCCGTTATCAAATCGAATTCGCTCCCGATCCTTTGTTCCTCTCACTGTTGCAGAAATTATAGGTTTTCTCGTATGATCCTGTGATTTTTTTTTTTTTGGTACAAAAAAGAAAATTTTAGGGTTTTAATGGGGCTTTTTGTGTAAATGGTTGTTTGTATGTAAATACTTGGGAAAAATTTAGGGTTCTCTGTTGAATTTGTGTGTAATTGTGATTGATTGTGTTGGGTTTGAATCTGAGGCTATGTATATTGAGGAATTGAAAGGAGGAGAATTTGGAAGTGGGGAAAAGGGGAATTTGTCCCCTGGAAATAGAGATTTTGATAGCAGGAGTATCACACGGTCGGATGCGAAGCGGGTTTTGATCGGTGCAGGAGCTCGTGCGTTGTTTTACCCGACTCTGCTTTACAATGTCATTAGGAATAAGCTGCAGGCTGAGTTTCGGTGGTGGGATAAGGTTGATGAGGTACAAATTCATTTTATTGTTCTATTTTTGTATTTATGTATTTGTCATGTGTATTTTATAATGTGTACAGATTGGTTTCGCTTGCCATATAGTATATACGTTTAGGTGTTGGGTTTGATTTAGATTCTGAGTTCGATTTGATAGCTCTTACGAGTACTATATGACTGAACTTATCTCTTATTAATGTAATTCATGAATGGGGTTTATGTGATTCTTTGTGTGCGGTGATGTGAGCTTGGAATTCTTTTCTTAGCTGATAGTTTATGTAATAATGTAGACCCAGTAAATTATCTTCAAACAAAAAATTTTGCTTATGTAAACATGTGGCTTTTTCTTCTGCGTGTGTTTATAAGATCTATTGTTGATTTTTTTTTTTTTTTCCTCTGTCTGAATTCTAATAATTTTGTTTCCAGTTTGTATTGTTAGGTGCAGTTCCATTCCCTACTGACGTACCTCGCTTAAAGGATGTCGGAGTTGGTGGAGTCATAACACTTAATGAGCCATACGAGACTCTGGTTCCAACATCTCTTTATCATGTTAGTGGTTTTCCTTGTAGTCATGTTACACCACAGAATCATTCTTGAGATTTGTATTGTGAGAGTTCACTTGCTTTTGGAGATTAGTTGATGCATTTTTCTCTCACATGAAATGGTGTTGCTGTTTGTGAGGATGTCTATTTTTTTTGTATGACATATTTAATACCTGACAGATTAACTGGTGTTTTCTGTAATATTGTTATGTATTAATTATGAATTATGTGGATTAAAATTGACTTGGTTCATGTCTGTACTGGACCAAAACTTGGGGATTTGTTTTATGTTTTTCTTATACTTTATGTTTGTGGTCTACCGTATTTCCCAGTAGTTTATGTTACCATATTTTTATGCGTTTCTATTAAATTTGTGGCAGTCTCATGGCATTAACCATCTGGTGATTCCTACAAGAGACTACTGCTTTGCACCATCACTCAGTGATGCATGTCGTGCTGTAGACTTCATTCATGGTAAGCATTCTTGGAACCTGATTTGATCATCTTGGAAGGCCTGTTATTGGCTAGATACGGTTGACATGTTAGGAAACTTTTAAAGCTGAATACAATCATCCAGTATAAGTCTAATATGCAAGGGCGCAGTGCAATTGTGAGGCTGTCCTATATTTTTCCAGTGTAAATAAGTTATGATGTATGGTGGTGGTCGTTGAATATTATAGACCATCTAACCTGCCTCGTGTTTTATCAGTCAAAATTTTAGAAACTTAAAAGAGATGATTTTCATTGACTCTTTTTCTTTTGGTCATTTTTAAGCTGCTTAGTGGTGTTTGTTGTTGAAATTTACTCTTTAAGGGTAAATATAAAAAAATTATTTGATTTATTTCATCTGTATTTGTTTAATTTTCATTAAGGACTAGGAGGTTTAGTGTTAAGTCATTATATATATCCTGGGATCAAACTTGTCATTTTCGTGTAAATGGTTGATAGTAGTCTAGGATAAGATTTTGTTTTTTCTCCTAAGAAGTCTTTATCTGATATATTTCTTTGTCATTTTGGTTTTTGTCGAGAAGAAAATGCATTAAGTGGACAGACAACATATGTTCACTGTAAAGCTGGACGGGGGCGTAGTACGACCATTGTAATCTGTTACCTGGTTAGTACTAGGCTCTGAAATTACCAATAACTCCGAGGATTGCCAACTTTACTGATCTTTTTCTTTTTTCTGTTTTTTTATTTTTTTTTATTTTATTTTTTTATATAGGTCCATCACAAGCAGATGACACCTGAATCTGCTTATGATTATCTAAAGTCAATTCGGCCGAGGGTGCTTTTAGCCTCTGCTCAGTGGCAGGTAACTTGTACAACTTATCTGTGATTTGCACTCGCATTGGGGGCTGATATGTCTCACTGCTGTTTCATGCCTTTTCGTTCTGTTGGTCCCCCTGGTGTAGTGAGAAACATTGTATTTACATTTTTGTTGTTAAATCAATATCAGTGTGCAAACAATTTGCTTGTAATACTAAATTTACACCTGATCTGTGGCATGATCTAATTCTACCCTTGAATTTGACTTTTCCTGATCTCCTATTTGATGGTTCCTTTTTTCAGGCTGTCCAGGAATACTACTACTTAATGGTGAAGAAAGCTTTTGTTTACAGTCACCTGCCAGATCTGATGATGGCACCGCTTCAGTCTGCTTCCTCACACAATCTAGTTGCATTTGATGAACGCTCTGTGGTAGTGGTAACAGAATCAGATCTTGAAGGATATGATGCAAGTTTCCAGTCTGGCGCCGTGGGAAGTGAGATTTGGGCGGACTTAAGTGTGGTTTATCGGGTGCGAGTAGCCGGTCAGGCAGCTCTTGCAAGAATCTCATGTATGTGGCTCCGCTTCGGTGCCCACCAGAAGATATCAGGAGAGAATTCGGGCAGGAGGGCTGATCGTCTGAGCGGCATTAGTGTGGATATACAAGTCTACTGAGGCGAAGCCTTAGAAAATGCATACAAGTTGTTTGCTAAGCTTTTATTTTTCTTTATACTTTATCGTACAGAAAGTGGGAATAATTGAGTAAAATTGAGTCGCTACTTCTACCTTGAATCGAAATGAAGGAAAGTTGTGCATTTTGGTTCAATTATATGGTACATCAACAACAACAAAGCTTTTTCCCAAAGTGGGGTCAGTTATATAAATCCAAAAATACCATTGTGCTTGGTTTTGTGTCATGTTTTCCGTTAGATCTAAGTACTTCTAGTCTTTTTTTAAGAGTCTCTTCAAAAGTCTTCCTAGGCCTTTCTGTATTCCTTAGGTCCTGAACCTCTGTCCCGTAAGGTTCAATTATATAATGATGCATAAAATTCACTAGAAAGTGATCCGTCTTGTATTCTATTGGAGATACAGAATATATCATCTCTCCCCGAATTCATGCAAACAAATGCTGCCTCGAACATTTATTTGGTAACCAAATTAAGTAGCACACAAACACGTACGGTTTGTAATTCAAGTGGTTTAGAGCGATTCCAGTAAGGTGTAAGGCGTATGCATGCGGAATATCAAGCGCGTGTTTATGCCGAACGCAATTTTATTTACCAAGATCTGTCCTTTGCATAATTTTGTACAGAATAACTTAAACCACATATTAGCAGGGTTTCAGTCACATAGGCATGGAATAAATTGCAATTATTGTACAAATAAATCATCCCCACCCACAAACCCCAGTGTAATTCTTGATTTAGTAGTTTGAGTTACTTCGTAATTAAGGTTCATCAAGGCCGAGGGAGTGACTTGTCCTCTGTGAGTCCAAGAAGTTCACTGAACAAATTCTTGACTGGTAAGGGCCACCTGTACGACAGCGACCCTTCCGGTACATCTTCAGTTGATGCTCTCTCATCAAAATCAGGCATTACTTGCATCTTCTCATTGCTTTCCACAAATCCATGTTCAACTCCACTTGCCCTGGTATAACTAGCTTTCTTGTTTCCATCCATCGTCGACGCTGAATCTTGCAAGTAGGGCACCACGTGCTTCTTCATGTCGCTGGTGGAGATTCCGAGATGACCTCCTGCAACGCTAATGTACTTGACCCTCCCAGCTTCATCCAAGTTTCTTAAACCGATCCAGTCCTCAGTAAACAGATCGGTCTGCATAAAAGTGAAAGCAAAGAAGATGCATATGCTTAATTGTAAATGCAAATCTTCTAATGCATCAAGTCTCTAACACTAGTATTAGTATTATTGCACTTCTGTTACCTGTTGTGGACTTAAAATTGATTTGAAGCTATCATCTTCGTAATATCCAAACCACGCGGTCTCCTTCGGTATCAAAACAGTGTCATGCTCAAACTGCAGAAATACGAAATTAACATGGAAATAATGTACATGCTTACTTGGCTAATTATTCTGAGGATCTAAGAAATGTTACCAAAGATATATATTTTTCCAACTTACCATGATAAGCACCAGGTTCTGTAAGCTACTAAACCTTTCCTTGTAGGTCGAGTTTTTCTCACCAGGGAGTTCGTTGTTGAGCTTCGGAAGAAACTTGCATTTCCCTAAATAATCAGACATTGCCTGGAAAGAAACTGTTGATCAGGATGAGCAGACAGCTGATTCCATTGAATTTACGATTGCAAGGTTACTTGATATATTTATAACATAGGTATACGAAGTAAAAACACCTCATTAAATGTATCGAATGTTTCATTTCTAGCCACTACTCACATTTGGTAATTTAAGATAACCGCTGGGAGCCAAGTGTTCCTGCATTTTCAGAATCACAATCAAGATGGTGAGGCCCCATCAGAAATATACCTAGGAGAACGAAAGTTGAAACCGTAATAGAGACAAGAAGAAAGAATCGGCAGAATTAGATGCGTACTTGAATATAGTCAGTGTAGATCTCTGATTTGAGTAGCTTATTCACAATGATGCAAAATATACCAGACTGCAGAGGCACAAAAACAAAGCCCCTTAGCATTATCAACACATCTCAAATAGGTCACAGAGTATTTCCAACCAAGTTTGAAGTGTTCCTCGATAGTTATATACCTTACAACTCTTAATTTGAGACATATTTTGATATAAACATTAAAGTTCTGCAAAAATCTCACAAATATATAAATACGCCGCGAAATCAGCAAAGTACAGTTAAGTAAATGACCAGAATATCAGTGGGATCTTTGTATTGAAGATTTCACTCTTAGATGTACTTCATACAAAATGCTTTCAAATATTCTCATCTTATGTAATTGAAAGAATGATGTAGGAAATACTGTTTGCTGCAACCATTTGCGACAAAGTACTGTAGAAAGTGCTAATCCTCTCTTGTATAATAGCATAAACTTTCCCCTATACATAAATATATAGTTCTTTTGGGCGAGAAGCAGGCCGGTACCATACTACTACAATTGGGAAGATGAAACATCAAGCTTACTAGGATGGTACTTTGTAAGCAATATCCGACTATGCAAGTTCAATTGTAATTTATATATATGTACATTCTTCACCAGAAGCTATGTCAGCAAGAAGAAAGCATTTGGATAGGGAGGGATTAAAATTCCACGATGATAGTATGATACTTACACCGCAGAGAGGCACAGAAGCAGTACCCGCATGAGGTCCTCCTAAAGAGATAAAGTTCTTGACCTGTTTCAATAATGGAAAAAACAAAAATTTTCATATTGTCAACTCTGCTTATTTTAGGAACTGAAACATCATCCTGTGCGAGCATTAAACCAAAGAAACAATGATACGGAAGAAAGATCAATAAACCTAATAAAGCATTTGCCTATAAACCACACCACAGAAAAATACGACTAAAAATTTCTCTGAGACCAGAAATAATCCTAAGAGCTATTACGTCACACCAAAATAATATACGAAAATCCTAAAGAACTTATAACACCATTCCTTATGCATTTTTAAAGAGTTGGATACATGTAGCTCACTGCATGTATGATAACTGAATTCAATTTTTGTTATTATAACAATACATGTAGTCACTTGAAAAGCAGTGGAGAAAACTTGAAATTAGCAGAGTTAGTTAAATTGAATCTTACAGGCGGTCCATCGACGCAAAATTCTACCACACCTCGGCCTATCAAATTGCCCTGTCAAATTAAAAAGAAAAAGTTATGAGAAAGAACCGATTGAGCAGAGTTACATGAGCATCAAAACTCAAAATTATAAGATACAATTCATTTACTCATAAGCATTGAGGTATTGAAAAAACAATCAAACATGGTGAAAAAATTGTCATAGATCAAACGACAACGACAGCTACATAATATAAAATAATTGCATATCCACAATGAAATCTACCTCCATCAGAACATAAAAATGGAAAACGATAGAAAATAAAATGTAATGCCAGATAATTCCACATATAGCAACAAAGCCATGAGCCAGTTGCTAAACTTGGGAATAAAATAGAATCTAATAAGGACAACATTGAAACGTAACGACAGCTTAACTGATGGCCAGAACAATGACAAATGTTCTAAAATACAGTCATAGACGCCAAGAATCATTAGGGTGAAGATGGCGGATGATATCACCTCAAGGAGTGATTTGATTCAAATACAAAATACATAAATAAGGACCAGTTAGGTGGATGAGGAAGAAAGGACGTGATGACATGTATTTACTAAGAGAAATGGTGAGGAAGGACGTCAATATGTTATTCCGGCCATGGTAACTTAATTTGTGGAGTTGAGTTGAGTTGATAAAAAATCTAATTTACTGTAAATATATGTGAGAAACAGAAAGATCCAATCATAATAATACCTGGGAGAGACCAACAATGTTGTAACCTTGTCTCAGTTCTTCCTTTTCTTTAACCTGTAGTTGTAGTAACAAAGTCAAAAGTCACAGAAACTTCAAAAGCCAGACCAACATTATACGGTAACAGGAAAACTTCACCACCTTATCACAAACGATTCTGGTCTGCAAATATGTAGAACAAAAGTCAGATTACAAGTGGAAATCAAGAACCATCAATAAAATGACAAGCCTTGATTTTTTTAGTTTTTACCTGTTCGTCAAGGGGTAAAAACCAGGAATCCCACGTTCCATCCCCAACTTCTCTGCAGGAAGGTAAATCCAAGCAATATTAATGGAAAAATACACTACATACTACATATGTCCCCCAAGAATTGAAAAAAAAAAAACGTGTAAGAGACCATAAGGGTGGACTTCCCATTTACGCATCACCAAGAGTATTTAAATCAGGTTGTATCTTATCATACTGTTCTATAAATCAAGAAGGCAAAACCATATGTTAAATAAATCTCAGGATCAGAACTTGACATGAACATATATAAAAGTTGTTAAAAACAATGTGATGAATAAACTATGAGCAATCAGCTCTAGAAGGATAACATATAGCAATGGGAAAAAGTAAGCAGGCTTGAGAAGAAAATAATGGACCATACATGCAATATCCTTCAGTACCAGAAAAGTTGCTCAGTTGCTCGGTAAACTGTTTAACTCCTTTATTAGAGCACTGATCTCCAATGCCTGTCATGATGAATGAAGCATTAGAATGCAGAAATAGCGTAAGAATGCAATAGTAAATAATGGTAAGAGAAGAAACGAATTCTTAGTTTCAATGATCTACAAAGTTAACAAAATCCAGGAAAGAACCACTCAAATATATAAAGGCCGGGAGACTAAAAGAAGAACTAAAATGGATGATGTTCATAATCCAACCAAAAACACTTGACAAGTAATATTAGATTGACCAAATTCAAAGGAAACTAGGTATCGCTATAAATGTCAAACTTCTTTTCAAACATACAACACAGAACACTTGCACTACTCCAAAATTTTCTTTGTGAGGTCATTCTCATGGGTCAAGATTGAATCAGTACATTAGATTATGCAGAGTTTATTGAATGCACTAGTTAATTGGCTAACATGGAGGTTCTGAGACAATCATCAAATGAAAAATATATCATACTACCTATGCTTCACAAAAGCACATTGGGTTCATTTTCAAACTCAGACAGACTAACTCTCTCTTGAGAGACTACTTACCACTTGAATCATAATTTTAGAGGCTTGTTTACATGCCAAATCTTCCTCGTAATTCGAATTATTCTGCTGCAGTTAGATGTGGCATGCCCAGGCAAGCAACAGATATAGTGGTAACCATCCAGCAGCAGTTTTTATTATCTTTTTTGGCTCAACGTGTTATTTTGTTTTGTAATTTTCTCAGCCTTGGTGATTAACTTCAAAAAGAATCTATTTGGTTCATGCTACAGAAAGAAAAAGTAACAGCCGTTTGTATCTCCGTGTTCAATTATGTTCCTCAGCCGTTTGTAACAGTTATTTTATATGTAAGATTTTTTACCACACAGAAAAATGCAGAAAATAGAACTTTGAGAAGATTTCTTCCACATATAGATTCAGTCCATGAATCCATGCATTGCATCCGATGGCATTTGGATATTAGTATCTAATTGAACATCTTCGGTAAAATGGTCATAATCAAGTTCCTAATTAGTTCTCAAAACCCATCTCTAATAAAGCAAATTACAGCAACCCAACATTATTTAGCATCAATTAATCAACTTTTGTACATAAAATAACAATAATATCAAAAACCCATAAAAATAAAGCAAAACCCAGATACAAAAACAGATTTATCAAACAAAATATGAATAATTTCTTTAAAAGGAAAATTGACAAGTATGAAACAGAAAGAGCAGGAAATTACCATGGAGGACTATGAAGGGTACGGAAAGTGAAGTTGGGATGGATATCAAAGCCACGATGAAGACGACGACCAACTCCATCATCTTCTCTTCTGGATTGCAGTCTGAAAATTCTTTCTTCTTTTTTATTTTTATTTTTATAGATCAAATATTAAATATCTTAATATTTGTCTAGGGTAACAGTTATGGAGGTTGGTGGTGTGTGATTGGTGGATAAAGAAGCTTAATACATGGAGGCACAAATGGGAAGAGCGGCGGCAGCGGTTGGCTTTTGCTCGCCTGAATTTATTGACGATTATCTAGTTTGCTTCTTGAAGTCACCGATTGATGATCTGCCAAAAAACCAGAGATTAAATAGGATTAAAGTCGCCAATTGGTGATTTGCGTAATCAGACTGTCGGTCCCTACGAGTGGGAGGTACGGTTTTTGCTTATTGTTATATGGTCTCTAGACATGTCAACAAATTTTACAAATGCCATAATATATTAGAGGAAATTAGATTTCGTCCCCTATCTTCCAAGGAATGAGTGACGTTTGAATTTAATAATGTCATGTCATGTGTAATTTTTCTTCTTCTTATGATATGATATTATTGGATCAGAACACTATAATGGTGGTGAATTCATTTCATGTAAATTGTTCTTTTCGCTAAGGATGGAACTCGGCCTAACCTGACATTCACAATTCGAACTTAGGTTGGGTTAGCGTTCATCAGGGTCGTTGGTGCTATTGAGCTTGTTCCTTCTCTATCTCTTACTCAAAATATTATTCGTATGGGAAAATGGTTTTTCTTCTATTTTTTTCTACTACTTTTCTAGACTTGGCTACAAAGATTTTAGAGATGCATCTTCCAATTGATGAGGATAAGGACATGTTAATTTGGAAAGCTTCTACATTTGGAGTTTTTTAGTTCTTATATGATTTGTCCTCGATTTCATGTTAAGAGTTGGGCTTCTATTATTTGGTGTCCTTTCATTCCACCTCGCTACTCTATTTTAGTTTGGAGGATTCTTTTCAAAAAGCTCTCAATAAAGGATCAACTTCAGCAACGAAGTATACCTCTGGTTCCAATATGCTAACTACATTACAAGAATTCTGAATCTATTTAGCACTTATTTTTTAGTTGTGGATTTGCACAATGTACTTGGTGTTGGCTTGCAATTCAATTTGCCACTATTCTTCTACTTATGGGTTCCTTCTTGGATTTATGGCTTGCTTTTGTGTAAAAGTGGTTTCTCCACAACTTCGCAATGTTTGGCTAGCATCATGGTTTTTCTTATTAATGGCTATTTGGAAGATGTGTAATAAAGTGAAGTTTGAAAGTAAGCCTCATTCCTTTTCACACCTTTGTCATTCCACTTTGGCGTGGATTAGGTACGTTGGAGTTTTCACTCCTGGGCATGTACGTAGTATTTTGGATAAACAACTTTTAGTCTCTCTTGGAATCTCAACAGGGTCCTATAAAGCTCCTTCTATAGTCCATGTTCTTTGGCATCTCCTTCCATTTTCTTGGGTCAAAGTGAATACTGATGGCCTTGCTAAAGGTAATCTCGTTCCCACGGCTTGTGGTGGGCTTTTCCGAGATTTTGCAGGTTATTTTCTTTGTGGTTTTTCCTAAGCTTAGGGCATTGTACTTCTTTCTATGTGAAGCCTCATGCTGTCATCCTTGATGTGGAGTAGGCTCACGATCGGGGTTGGAAAATTTTATGGCTTGAAAGTGACTCTTCTAGTGTGATATCTTATTTTGCTTTTGGTTATTTTTCTCCTCCTTGGTCACTCCAGACCTGTTGGAAAAATTGTATTTGTCGATTACAGAACATGATATTCCATTGCTCTTATACATTTCGAGAAGGAAAGGCAGTTATTGACAAATTAGCCAATTTAGAGCTTCTCTCGTCTTCACTTGTTTGGCACGCAGATCCTCTTATAGAGATTTTTCCTTTTCTGCATTCAGATTTCTTGGGCATGATGGGCTATAGGTTTGCCTCCCCTTCTTAATGTGTGATTTTCTTTTTTACCTAATCTTTTTGGATTTTCCTTTTTTGTTTTGCAGCTTGTCTTACAGGTTCCTACATTTAAGGTTTTATTTTAGAAGGGTTTGGTCCCTTATCCACCCCTCTTTTTCTTGTATTTTCTTTCTCAAGGGAGGTAAGGTTTATGTCCCCCTCTTTTTTCTTGTATGCTATTTTTCAAGAGGGGTAAGGTGTATGTACCCCTCTTTCTTTCTTTTTTTCTTGTTTTTGTTTTTTCTTACTTTATAAAGGTAAGGTTTGTGTACCCCCTAATTAGGTGTAACTTTTTTTTTTTGTTCATATCAATAAATTTATCTCGTATCGCCGAGGTTTTTGAAAAAAAAAAAACACAAAAGTTAAACCTGGTTTTCATCAATCGGATACCATACCAAAAAAGTCTTTTTAGGTGTTTTTGTAGCAAATGGTCCATCGCGTGGTAGATTCATAGTCCATTGCCTTGATCCACTTGGCTACATCCGCCCCGCCCCCACCCCCACATAGGTTTAAGTCTCTATCTAGGATCGTCAGAAAAAAAATTCAAAATATTCGTGGGCAGAAGCAGCGGCTGACGTTCTACACGAGGCAATGTGAAAACGGACCAGGATGGGCAAGCCATATTTTGTTCCTGGATGTGTCGTTGTTATAACGGCAATTGACCTACGCTATCGTATAATAACTTACCTTTTATTTTTATGTTAACAGGTTTGGTTGTCTGCGAGAACTAACCTCAAACAAGCAATCAATGGAAGGGAGGGACAAAAACCAGCTCTCGTAAAATGGAACTTGCAGGAACTGCGCTTGAAACTGAACCAAATAGACGTCGCCGGCATTGGTGGTAAAGTTTGTAGTTTATTAGAAGGGGAAAATGTAATTGATGACACAGTGGGCTCATCAAAAGACGAACTTGCTTAAGTATGTCGACAAGAAGATTGAGAAGAAGGGGAAAACGTATTTGATGACACCTACTGAAATGTTGGAAGGCTAATCGAAACGAAAGAGTTGAAGTGGAAATTCAGGAACTAAATGATCAGTTCAATCAAGGGAGTCCGTGCACCAGAACGCAAGACATAAACTTGAGGTATGTCCGAACAGAAGCAACTGTATTTGACAAGTCCAGAGAAAAACACCGTAAAGAGGGAATTAGATCCGGAGTTTCAGTACGAACAAAAAGGAAAAAAGACAAGGAAAGTCGGGGAGGAAATAAATGAAATACAAGGAGAATCTCCTCCCTGATGCAGTTGCTGCAGGCATTTTTGGATGAAGTTATCATATCAGTTGAGGAGGGCGTTGAACCTACCTACCAGTGTGTCTGCATTTATTAATTAATACCCCCTCCTTGCAAATTACTGCATTACATGGACAAATTCTTGGGTGCGAACGACCAGACCACATGACAAAATGCCCTACCCCCGTTCTTTTGGTCCCACCCCCTTGTGTCTTGCGCTAATATAAAAGCGTTTGGACTAAAGAGTTCCTCCTATGTGTATGTGGTGTAGCTGGTTTTCACTTTTGATCATCCCATGTAAAGAAAAACTCTTTCCTTATGTTTGAGATTGTTGAAACTTATGAGAGGTGTGCATTCATGTTTACATGTAGTTCCACTCTAAATATATTGTTGTCTTATATTGCGTGGTTCTACTTCTCAATTACACCAAGGCTTTTATGATAAACTTCCACACTGTATAGGTGCAGTTCCTAAAATATTACTTGGAGGACAATGTCGGTGACACTGTTACAAGGCCCTTTGTGATAAATCTCAACACACCAATGTGACTCATTGAAATGAATTGGTAGCTATTTATTGCAGATTAATGAGAGCTTACAAAAATTGTATAATACATACATTACTTGCACTTGGCTTGCTGCCACTCTTTAACTTTGAACATTCAAATAAACTAGTCGTTAAAACAACATGTGTAGCTTTTGAAAGCTAATGAATCGATAGCAATTAACTACCATTAGTCTTGTCAAATCTACACGAAAATATGAGAACTGGATGCAAGCAGAATATTGCTTTGTCTCAAAGGGATGACACGTGAAATCTTGTGGTTGCCAACGAAGAAGGGATGCTCGAGTGCTTCAGCAGCAGTAGGCCTTGCGGAAGGGTCCCAAGAACAAAGGGAAGAAATCAGCTAGATGGTAGATCTGCTTGCGGAAGGAACCATCACAGATAGACCAACACTGCGAAATTGTGGAAACTCATAGTTCAAGTTTTGGGCAAGAATATGTCCCTCTGGCCATGTATCCCAAGTTGGGCTGCCAATGACGCTGCAAATCTTGAACATCTGATCATCAGCACTTTGACCGGGAAACAGAGTCCGAAATGAAAACAGCTCTGCGATGATGGCGCCCATTGCCCACATATCGACCTTAGGACCGTAGAGGCCTGACTGAAGCAACACCTCAGGAGCTCGATAAGGGCGAGTGGTGACGTAGTCTGTATAGGGAGGGGGTGAATCGATCTCCATAGCAGAACCCAAATCTGCAATCTTGACCACATGGGAACCATCGTTAACCAAGACATTAGCGGGCTTCAAATCACGGTGGAAATAGCCATTTCTGTGCATATAATCCAGGCCATGAAACATCTGAAAGGAGATGCTTCGAACTTCATCCTCGGTGAATTTGGTTTGCCTTTTGACCATGTGATCAAGGAGACTGCTCTGCATATACTCGAAGACAAGGAAAGGGACTGAACTTCCGGTAGTGTTAGACACTCTTCAACTGGACAAGGTTGGGATGCTTGAGCTTGGAAAGGGACTGAACTTCCGGTAGTGTTAGACACTGCTCAATGGAACTGAATCTCACCCTCAGATACTTGATTGCAACAATTTTACCTGTCGGTTTGTGCTACGCCTTAAATACCGTCCCGAAAGATCCACTGCCTAGTTCCTCAAGAACCAAAAACTCGTCCATGATCCGGTCTTAACTCTTAAGGAACTGAACCCCAAAAGCCAAAGAAATCTGTGACAAAATTCAGAGCGTTTTCGCCTTTTCGAAGATGAAAAACAAGTTCAGCGTGAACCCAATTGAGAGAACTACTTACAATCTCTGAGGCAAACCCCTCCTCGAATGTATGATCAGTGATGAGGGTTTTGATCTCTGAGAACAGAAGAGATGAAAGTTGAGAGCTTTTGAGAAAACGAGAGAGGGGCAAGTTTCTAATTGTGGTATGAGCATTGCGAAATTAGGGTTCCAATTTAATTTATTGATTGATTAATTTCATTATTTCCTGATGGAATGAGGAAAGGCGGAAGCATTCAATTGGTTTCGTGGAACGCAAGCAATCTTTAATCTCCCAGTTTCCCCACTTCACTCCAATGACTACTCTCCTCACCGCAGTGGAAAAAGAAAATGGGCTTTTTCGTCAATTCACACAATCCGGTTTTACTTTGGGCACAAGGATTTTCCAACGGTCACGATTTTGTAAAACGCGTTTTTCACCTGGGCCAACAGCTGTCAACGGTCCGACGGGCCGTTGGGCCCACAAGGATTATCCGCAACGGAAAAGGAGAGAGAAGATAACAAAAACCCAACCCCCTTACAACTACAATTGCTCTCTTCTCTCTCTCTCTCGGTCTCTGTGGTGCTCTGAAATTTCCCAGAAGCAAACCCTAGCAGTCCGGCGGTTCGTCATGATCATCAGCCTACAAAGCTCGCTCTAGATCTTGTAGATCGCTGCCACTTACACAATTTCACGGGAATTCTCTCCGGCGGATTCTGATTTTCTCGATTTCGGTGTGTCAGAAGCTTTCTTGGAGTTCGTGCAACCCAATCAATCGGCGATTTCGAAGCCACAATCCAATCAATCAATCGGCGAATCAAAACATCCGATTGAGTTTTCAACCAAGGTTTTCGGATTCTCTCAGACTCGTCCTGAAATTCGAACTATTTGCTTTGATAAGCGCAGAGAGAGGGCTTTCTTTAATTTCACCGAGATCTGTGAAATTGGATTCTGATTGCGGCGGTTGGCGGAGGAGGATTGGGTCGGCGGCGGACGGATGGTGGAGGAACCTAATTTAATTCCGAGCATCGCATCTGTTCGACATCGGTTTCTGAAGGATTGGAATCGAAAGAGCTGAGATTGGTGCTGTGGTTGGCGGCGGCGAAGAAGCTTCGGAAAAGCTGTCAATCTGTCTCTCCATTTGCGGTGGTTTGATTGTTCGATCTCAGTAGAATAATCGAAGAAAAAAAAGAGCTTGCACTTTTTGTACTGTTTGATTTGATAGTAGTTTTTTCTTGGCCTTGAATATAAGGCCGTATAGTTTTATCGGCCTTTGAATATCGTTCTCTTCAGGGAGATTGTTGTTCTTGTTTGTGGTGTTATACATATTTCATATTTTGGAAGGAAAAGAAAAAAAGATATTTACCATGGCGGTGTATTATAAATTTAAGAGTGCAAAAGATTATGATTCTATTCCTATGGACGGCCCGTTCATCGCAGTTGGTATTTTGAAAGAAAAAATATATGAATCCAAGCACTTAGGGCGGGGTACTGATTACGACCTCGTCGTCACCAATGCCCAGACCAATGAAGGTTGGTTCTGATTTAGTTATTACCTTCTGAACATGTTGAAATTAATCACGGATATGGGTACTAACATGTTGTATGAGAGTGTGTTTGTCTGATTGAGTGGCGAAATCGTTGGTCTATGGTTTTGGGGATTTGTAAAATTGTCTTTTGGGGTTTTTCTCGAATAATTAAGATTAGGGGTTGCCTTGAAATTCAAAATAGAGTGACTTTGTATGGTGGTTTACTTTTGTCATTGAATGAAAAAAATTCGACCACCACATTTCTCTATGGTGAATTGAGTCAATCTGAGTGGGGACAGGTTGTGTTAGGTTGAAATCTGGGTTCTTTAGGAATGGTTAATCTGACTAGAAACTTCCTAGGAATTGTGGGTTGTGATGTTGGGATTCAAATTTTGGTAGCTTTTATCCTTGCTTTCATGGATTATATCATTACAATATTTTATAGTCTTTACGAGCTATGTTTTGTAATTTCAGAGTATCTTGATGAAGCGATGTTGATTCCAAAAAATACGTCAGTTTTAATTCGCCGTGTACCTGGAAGGCCTCCAATGCCTATTGTTACTGATTCAGAGTACTATCTCAGATCCTTTAACTTCTCGTCTTTAGTTATGTTGCAAAATCCATAATCAATTTAGAGTTGGCATTATTACTTTGTTCTTGTGTTTAATGAATCTGTGACATGGGTAGTCCCTGTTTTGCATCTTCGTTGGAGTTATGCCATGTGCTTGGATAGGGTGATTGTGTTTCTTATGACCCCTAGGGCAGATTTCAAGGGTTGGTTAAGTTAGGCTATTTTTATTTCTTTTGTTGTAGGCGAAAGGTGGAAGATAAGGTGGACACTGAACCAGAAAGGACTAGCTTTCCGGCGGCTGAATCATCTGCCACGAAATATGTAAGTTTTAACAGCCGCTTGATCTTCTTTGGTTTTAACTGGTGTGTTTATGCTTTGCTTTGTGCCAGACGTTTTAGTGATCTTGTGTTTATTATGGCTTGGCAGCCTGGTGATCCAGATTGGGATGATTATGGGGATGATTTGTATGAAATTCCTGAAGTGATGACAGTGCAGACAAGTTATCAGGCTATGGATGCGCAGCCAACTGATAAAGCTGATGAAGATAGCAAGATTAAGGCTTTAATCGACACTCCAGCCTTGGAATGGCAACAGTAAGATGCTTTCAGTTTCATTAGTGTACTGTGATATGATAATGATAGGTTTCTTATCACTAATGTTGGATGATCTTTGTGTTTTTGCAGCCAAGGTCCTGATGGCTTTGGTCCTGGTAGAGGTTTTGGCAGGGGTGGAAGAATGATGAATGGACGTGGTATTGGTGAGTCTCTTTAGATTATATAATTTTTGTTTTTCGTAACATATCAGTGCTGATTGAATTTCTGCCTCTCTTTCAAATTTTCATAATGAAACTGATATCAATTTTTCTTTGATTGAGGTCGAGGAGTAGGGGGCTTCGAGAGGAAAACACCTCCACAGGGCTATATTTGTCACAGGTGTAAGGTGCCTGGTATGTTCAAGTTTCCTTCTCCTTTCAGAAGATAACAGATGCTTTGTGATAAGTGAATAGATGAGGAAAATTCTGATATTTGGCATTTGTATGTGTGTTCAGGGCATTATATTCAGCACTGCCCTACGAATGGTGATCCAAATTTTGACATAAAAAGAGTGAAGCCACCCACTGGAATTCCTAAGTCCATGCTGATGGCAAACCCGGATGGCTCATATAAGTTGCCAAGTGGTGATAAAGCTGTATTGAGGCCGAATGAGTAAGCTAATCCGGTGTTACAAATTTTATAGACGTATTTTCCATTTTTTTTTTGTTTCATAAAAAACTTACGATTACCTTTGATATGGAAATAGGGCTGCTTTTGAGAAAGAGATTGAAGGTTTACCATCTACGCGTTCTGTTGGTGATCTACCGCCCGAGCTACACTGCCCGTTGTGCAAAGAAGTGATGAAAGATGCTGTGCTAACGAGCAAGTGTTGCTTTAATAGCTTTTGTGATAAGTGTAAGTTATGATGTAAGTTTAATTGTATAAATTTTGACTTCTAAGGGAAGAATTTCAACTTTGATCTCTTGTGATCTTTTTGGTTTACCCTCATCTGGGTAATTTGATGAGGCCTTTTGATATCTTATTGTGTATCCTGAATTGTCGTACCAGTATGATTTACCATATCAATTTTCTTTGTTTACAATGGCTCATATGTTAATCAGGTATCAGGAACTACATTATGTCCAAGTCAGTGTGTGTCTGTGGGGCTACAAATACACTGGCAGATGATCTACTGCCAAATAAGACACTGAGGGATACAATCAATCGCATCTTGGAGTCTGGTGGTAACAGTAGTGCTGACAATGCTGGGAGTACTTTCCAAGTTCAAGGTTTGTTTTTCAGTGACCTGCCTTCTATTTCTATTTAGACTAGAACATTTTTATAATTACACTCATGATTTGTAACATTCAGATATGGAGTCTGCTCGCTGTCCACAACCCAAGATTCCTTCCCCTACAGTATCTGCTGCATCAAAAGGAGATGAAAAGCAGTTACCTCAGAATGAAGAACCTCCAAAGTTTCCTGAATCTGAAAATGACGTAAAGCCTGTTCTTCCCCAGCAGCAGATTTTAGAGAGAGTGAGAACTACAAAAGTAGCTGATGCATCTGAAGCCACGCGTGAGTCAATGAGTGTGAAGGAACCAGCGTCACAAGGTAGTGTTCCACTGGTTGAGGAGGAAGTGCAGCAAAGGATGGCTTCTGGGGAGGCAGGTAATGTAGTGGTCTGGTTATTATTGTTCTCTGGTTCTATCCTTGTGCATAATCAAGTTCTGTGTTACCTTATTTTTTTGACATGCAGGTGGAGGATAGATGTGTTGAGTAAATTATTTTTTCTTGAAAAGAATCTGTAGTGATCTCTTATTTTTATTTATTTTTCATTGTATCTCTGTAACAGGAAAGAAAAGGAAAAAGAAGAAAATTCGTGTGCCTGTGAATGGTATGCCTTTTCTCTTATTTTGTTTTTGTAAACATAGAGGTTTCTATTCAAGTTATCTGCAGTAATTATAAGTTTGAATTATATACATGATTTTATAGATTTTATAACACGATTACATTCAACGCAGACATGCAATGGAGAAACCCTCAAGATCTTGCAGCCGAAAACTATATGATGCCTATGGGCCCCGCTGCTTATAATCCATACTGGAATGGCATGCAACCTGGCATGGGCATGGAAGGATATATGACACCATATGGTGGTCCGATGCCGTATATGGGTTATGGTCCCATTGACATGCCATTTGGGGGTCTTGGTCCACAGGACCCATTTGGTGCTCAAGGTTATATGATGCCCATGGTTCCGCCTCAGAGGTATGCTCATGAATTTCATAGTGAACGGGTATGATATGTTGGTGTGTTTGTGTTATGAATTTTTTTATTCAAATTGGATATGCAAGTTAATGTTTTTTCTTATGGAGCCTTTACGCAATCTTTTAGGTTTGTAGGTGGAACCATTGCCTTAAGTGTCATTTTATGGTTGCAAGTTGCAATTCAATGTTTTTTTGCCTTCCTGTCGACCCTACAACCTTGTTTCGTATTGAATCTTCAACTTCATACAGGGATCTTGCGGACTTTGGTATGGGCATGAATGGCATGAATGGGATGAATGGGATGAATGGACCCCCCATCATGAGCAAAGAAGAATTTGAGGCTCGGAAAGCTGATTTGAGAAGGAAGCGTGAAAATGAAAGACAGGGTCAAAGGTAAAGATTGAATTTCAAATTGAAATTGGTTGCGTTTCCGCCAAAGCTGCAAGTATCTATTTTAGCGTGGTTGAATAATTAATTGAGTTTCATCTTTTTTTAATCAGCCGGGAGTTCTCCAAAGACAGGGAATACAGAAGGGAAGTTAGCAGCGGTGGCGATGGTCCTCCAATGAAATCCAAATCTGTACGTCTTTTATCGTGCCAATTTTCCTCTCTCGTTATCATTTGTTGTGTGTTGCAGCAGCTGCTTATGGTTTTTATCAGCATTTTGGCAAGCAGACACCAAGTTGGCAATAGAAAACCTATTGTGGCTGCAGTTAAGATCAAAGAGTCTAGGATGTTTTATTACCCCGGTTTTCGTTTTCCTATCATTTAATTATTTTTCTTTGGTTCTTAATTTTAAATTTTACGTCATTATATTATTTGTTTTCTTGGTAACGCATGCTCTATTTGGTCATGGGGAGATGAAGTGGAGGGAATATACTCTAGTTTGGCCTTTGTCACGGTGACCGGGAAACGGTCAATTTGGAGTTCTGTTATGGTCTGGGTTACCCTACGGCCTTGTGAATGCCGTTGCTTCCAAATTATTTTTCGCAGGATCATTGATTCGGGGGTACCAAAAACGTTTCTGGAAATTCTATCACTTCCGACATTGTTGGTTGGAAACCCCTTCGTTGTCACTTTTTATTAAAATTTTGTAAAAATTCGTAATGCTTCTCCTCCTCGCAAACCCCCAAAATGTACGATCCATTCTAGATTTGACCAATTGCCCATTTTACCTCCTTTGCGTTCTTGACAACCCATCTTTGTCTCTTAGTAGAGTGCCGTGTTTAACGAAAGTCAGATAAAATCCTCCGAATTTTAACCGGGCAATGCAATTTGATGGACCTGTAATAATTACCCCAAAAAAAGGACGTAAAATGGGAACGGCTTGGTAAATTTTGTTGGAAATTACTACAATGGTCGACTTATTGGGTTCATTCTTATTTGTTGGTGCAGAAGTCAATGGCCCGATCACCAAGCCCAGACTATCCTAATCAGCACCGCCGTCACCGACACGAGAGGCAATCTCCAGAACGCAGGCCCTCACGTGACCCACGTGACCTGGAGCCACAGCCGCCTCCACGTCCTCCAAAGAGAAAATCCGAGCAGCACCACCACGACAGGGAACGCGAGCGGGACCGAGATCGAGAACGCGAGAGGGAGCACGACCATGAGGAGGATCATCCCCGCCAGAAACGACACCGTTCTGAGTCGTCCGCGGCCAAACCTTCTGCCCAAACGACAGCATCGGCGAAACCTGCCTCCTCTGCAGCATCAGCTGCTGCGGCAGAAGCGGCGGCCGCGGCGGAGCGGAAGCACAAGGCAAGCGTGTTCTCTCGCATAAGTTTTCCCGAGGGAGAAGTGAGCAAGAAGCGGAAGGCCTCTTCATCCTCCACTGCTTCTCCGGCGGCGGAGGATACCAAACCGTCGGCGCATCACCATCACAAGGAGTCGTCGTCGTCCTTGGCGAATGGGTTCTACGACGAGTACAAGTCGTCGTCGACGGCCAAGGCTGCGAGCAGCGGAACTGGAAGCAGAAAGACTATGATCAGTGCTGCTTCCATGGAGTACGAGTCGAGCGATGACGATCGGCACTTCAAGAGGAAGCCGTCGAGGTACGAGGCTTCGCCGCCGCAGGCCGCCGAGCAGGAAGAGCCCTCCAGGCGCTCGAGAGGAGGCAGGGATCGGGATCGCAGGCAGAGATAGTGTTTTGGGTAACGCCGAAGTTGGCTTTCTCCGAGAACGACCTCGTTCGGCCCCACTCACTTAACGTATTGGTGTTGGGCCCTTTGAGGCGCTGGGTGTTGTACTGTATTTGTAAAGAAGCCCAATCGGGAGTTGTTTCGGGGGCCGAATGTATGTTTTCGTGTTTTTTGTTGATGCTTGATATTTCGTATCCGATGTTTTTTGCGTATCTTAAAAACCCAAAAATTACAAATATAAATAAAATTACTCAGTCTTGAAGTTCCTGATTGCCTCTTGGTTTTTTCTATTTTATTTTATGAATTATGTTTTAATTTCGCCAATTTTTCGATGTGATTTGCTTTACATGGAAATACAAAGAAACCTAATATATACTGATCACATATTTGTACTATTTCTGATAAGACTTACATATGTTGATGAGCCTATCTCAATTAAAAATATGGTACAAATATATGATAAGTGTAACTTTACAAAAAAAATAAAAATTTCAAAACACAAACAATGTTTTTTTACTTATTTTTCAAGATTTGGAAATGACGCTTTTCTCACTCCCGCAAACCAAATTTTCACCAATGGATATTCATGTCGTTGAATATCAGCAAATCAACCAAGCCGAGCTGTTATTTCAGTTAGCCTAAAGTGGTCGACTGATTCATTCTAGTTCTTGAATTTTTTTCAAATGCGAACCTTCAATCTCATTTGATTAAAACAACTAACACAATTTGAGGAGTCATTTTGGTGATAAAAGTAGTTTGTGCCAGTTAATACTTAAAATTTGGAGGTCAACAAAGATGAATATAGTTGGCCTTTGGTGGGCTTGGGATAAAGACTATATGAAATTGACAACAAAGTTTAAGTGCACCCTTAAAATTTGGGCTACGTCGGCTGTAGTGCTTTGTATATATTAGGTATAGGTTACAAGATGAGCTCGGTTATATCGTCCTCCTTTTTTCCTTTCGTGCCTCCCTTATATAGGCCTTCAATGGGTCCCAAAATCCCTAGGTTCTCCAGTATTCCACCGCTCTGGCATAAAAAATCTTAACACTTAAACTTAACTCGCTGACGACTTCTCTTCATTTAGTCGACATAGAGAGATGGAGTGGCACTTTCTCAAAACTAGGCGCAAGGTTTTCTGGGCCAGCATGTACGCTTCCCTCAGTCTTAAGTAGTTGAGGAACCGCCTACCCAAATGCTTGCTCTGACAACCTTTATGTCTCTTCATAGGCTTCTCTATCACTAATGGCCAAACACGTGACTTGGAGTTGACATTTGAATAAGTTTGACCATGGAGCTTCGTGTTACAAAGTTGTCAGTTTGCTAACTTGCCTCAAGCGGTCAAAAACTACTATTTGAATAGGTGCTCGCCAACCTTGCGTTAGCAGGGCCTATAATATTATTGTTGTTAGAGAGATAAAAGTTGAAATGAGTACAACAAATGGCCAACTAGGATTATCGGGCAACAAAACGTTTAGATAAAACATACACTTAAGGAAATGATTTTCACTCTCTTATCCCCTAATAGAAGAAGAAGAAGAAGAAGGAGAAGAAATGTCTTGTAGGAAGATTTAGACTAAATAAATTCAAAGATGAAATATTTTTGGATTTCAAAAGCATTGTAATTGGATTGTTTCGGAAATATGTTTACCAAAAACATTTCTTAAAGCACTTTCAAAAGTCCAAGTCCAATAGAGGAAAGCCCTTGAGTTGCTGGGCCACATTAAAATAAAGAAAATCCGGTTAAAAACCGAGAAACATGATGTCGTTTAGCAAGCTACGACACATCGTATTTCTGAAGACATTCTAGGGTTTCAGAAAAACAATGGACGGCCCAGATTGGAAATCCCAATCCTTTCCAGCACTATAAAGTCGAGTTTTCACCGCAAAGCCTCACTCTGTGTTTGGAAAAACCCTAGCCCCGTCTGCCGAACCCTGCGCGTCGCAGCTCGTTTCTGATCCGACCATGGGTACTCCTCTCTCTCTCTCTCTCTCTCTCTCTCTCTAGGTTCATCTCCATTTTCGTATGCAGATTCATGCTTGTTTATATAGACATTGAAACTTCAGCTGAATCTGTTTTGCATGCGATTGTTTATGAAATACTCATTTTTGCCAATATATTAACGTTGTAATTTTCTGTAAATCTTTTTGGAGCATTGTGTTTAGGGTCTGTTTTGTTGTTTAATCTTAGTACGGGCTAATGAGCTTATATGTTTAGTAATAATTTCACTTTTACTGATAGTTTTATAAGTGAACGGAAGCTTACTTTTGCAAATTTACAAGTTATTGTGAACTGGGTTTGGTTTTTGCTTGACGGTTAGCTGACAAGTTCGTCTGTCTCTTGTTCCCTACATTTTTCTAGGAAATGCACCACATTTCACGGTTTAAATGAAATCAGAACTTTGATTATTACATGGTTAATGGTGGGTTTAATGATTTCTATCAAATTCAGTTGTATAACATGTTGTTTCGTTTTGGGGACATTTAGGAGCTTACAAGTACGTATCCGAGATATGGAGGAAGAAGCAGTCCGATGTGATGAGATTCCTCCAGAGGGTCCGCTGCTGGGAGTATCGCCAACATCCCTCGATTGTCCGAGTCACAAGACCCACACGCCCTGATAAGGCGCGTCGTTTAGGTTACAAGGCCAAGCAGGTAGTGATAATTTCATTAGCCATTGTCAAATTAAATTTTCTACGTCAATGTCTAAGTTTAATAGGCATTTGTCTGATGCATAATGTATGTTGATATTTGACTCTATGAAATGATTATAAAGGTTGTGTCTGGAAGGTTACTGTTTTATCTGATGCATATTTAGTGGTCTTTCAGTTTCGGTTTACACCTTTGCTTAATGATTCATGTCATTGTTTTAGCGAGCATGCATGCCGTCTCTAGTACATTGCTTTGCCTTTGTTGTGCATCAGTTAATTTAATCCAGAGTATCCACTGGTTAAGTAGCATTCTGATTCCTAAGCATTTTGCCTATAAATGCTGTTTTTTCAATCATCGAATGCTTCCTGAGACTGGCTATACTAAACCAAATAATCAATCTTCGACCGAGCGAGTTCTATTTATGGTTCTTGCTTTTGCCTCGATTCGATATAGTGAACTATTGTAGTCGGTGTCCTGGATTTTGTTTTTGTTTTTTGTCTTTTAATTTATGAACACTAGTTTGTTATCTGTTTGAATGCACCTTTTGTTTGCTGGTCCCCAGCCATGTTTGAAGTAATCAAGTGATTTGGCTGATGGTTCTGATTAAAATTTGTTTCAGGGTTATGTTGTTTACCGTGTCCGTGTGAGGCGTGGTGGCCGCAAGAGGCCTGTTTCCAAGGGTATTGTATATGGAAAGCCCACAAACCAGGGTGTGACACAGCTCAAGTTCCAGCGTAGCAAGAGGTCTGTTGCTGAGGAGCGTGCAGGGCGCAAGTTGGGAGGTCTCAGGGTTCTCAACTCATACTGGCTCAATGAGGTTCGTGGTTCAGTTTCAACTTTTACTCATGTACTTGAGTGAGTTAGATTGGGGCTTGGTGTTAGTTTGATTTTGCAGTCTTGCTTACAATTTCTCTGCAATATTTGGATGCAGGACTCGACCTACAAGTACTTTGAAGTTATCTTGGTTGATGTTGCCCACAATGCCATCAGGAATGACCCAAGAATCAACTGGCTTTGCAACCCTGTTCATAAGCACAGAGAGCTTCGTGGTCTTACTTCTGCTGGAAAGAAATACAGGGGTCTTCGTGGAAAGGGACATCTGTACCACAAGAACAGACCTTCTCGCAGAGCAACCTGGAAGAGAAACACCACCCTTTCACTCCGTCGTTACCGTTGATTTCAGTCAGGTTACCTTATGTATGGTTGTTATCCGCGTACTTTCAGGAAGACAATATATGTTATGCGTTTGAAATTTTGGCAGTTGAAGACTTCAATCGTGTTTAATTTGAATGATTTACGGTGTTATTTGGAAGTCTTTTGGGACGATATTTCCCTTATTTTACCGTGCCCGACTCTTTTGATGTGTTTTAAGATAGTTATTGTTTTGGTAATATTTTCATGTCTTGTGATATGAGCTAATATCGCGGGTGGCCTTTTACTACAGTGGTGGAAAGTTGTGTGTCTTTGCATGACTACGTGGGTTCAAATTCTGTTGGTAATTAATCTAACATTAAATTTGATAAAATCTATCATTTGACAAAAAAAATGATATGAGCTAATATTGATCGACTCGGAGAAAGTTTTGGTCGAATGAGTTTACGGTACGAGCTTGATTTCTATTATTTGGTTTTTGAACTCGACAGGAGGATAAGAAAACGCATACATTGTTTGAATGTTAATATATGTTTGATCTGGCATTAGACTGAAACTTTGATCAACAACGGGAGGAGGATTGTCTGTACTCTTAATCTCTTCTCTTTCTTTCCCTCTTATTTAAACGGTTATCTTAATCTCTTCTCTTTCTTTCCCTATTATTTAAACGGTTATAGTTAAATTACGTTAATATTTTATATTGAATTTTTAATAACGTTAAAAAGAAAAAAACCAAAATGTGAAAGGAAGGAAGTGAAGAAGATGAGAACAAGAGGGGAGAAAATCTTACTTGTTAGTAGTGATAGACTAATCAAAGTTATCCACTGGTTAGTGTTAGAATCGTGTTTGTCAAAGTTATTCCAGATGTAGAGAGCAACTTGCATATAACTGGATCACTGTTATTATGGATTTCCGTTCAAATAAGGCAGTGATATATGTCTGTCAACATATGTCATAGTTTAGTGTATCAGGACCGTATGTATTACGAAATCTGTTTCATATAAATCATTTTGATTAAGAGTTGTGCCTTGTATTCTAGATTTATCAAATTTATCCAGCAGTTAGTGTTAGAATCTTGTATGTTTCACTCAAAAACCTTTTAAGTTTGATTCTCGCTAAAGACGAATTTGAACCACATTTTTACTAGCTTATTAGTGAGGTTAAGCTCACCTCTTTCTTTAAAGTAGATAATATCGTTTGTTTAAAAAAAAAAAAAAAAAAACCAAATTCAGAGCACCCAGCTGCACTAGCTTCTGAGATTTACACAATCAAACAGCCAAATCCAGACCGAAAGAAAAGAAACTAGGATCGTTGGTTTGTCTTGTTCGGATGGTTGCAGGATGATTGGAAGATAGTATGATTACAGGGAAGCTTGACCTATGTGCATGTCGTAATGATGTCTCGTTATTTACTTGTTTTATTTTAGTATTAGAGTTACTATTTCCCAATCATTCCTTGATTAATTGTTACATTTAGAAAAAGAATGCTGTTTTCATCTTCTTTTCTCTTTTAATACGGAGCAATGACAGTTTATTTCAAACTAATCTAAATTACAGGAAAGAGATTCAAATTCGGGTGTATAGAAAATGTACATCCACTCTAGGTCCCGTCCAGCCAATTTTGCTACAACACGTTTGGAACACTTGAACCTAAGAACTTGAGATTAACAAACCATTGATACCACTTCAGAACATGTTTTGTGCAGTTAATTTGTCTGCGTACTGGAAAGAAAGGACCTGGCTTCGCTGCTCTCATACACTCTCATCTCCTCTTATTTGTATGGTCATAGTTAAGTCACATCAATATTTTATATTATTATTATTTTTTGTCAAAATCAATATAAAATATTAACGTAACTTAATCGTGACCGCCTAAATAGGAGGGGATGAGAGTGTATGAAAATGGAAGGGCAAAGAAGCCAGGTCCGGGGATGAGAGTGTATGAAAGTGGAAGGGCAGAGAAGCCAGATCCAGAAAGAAATCAGTACCATCTGTGTACCAGTAAACTTGAGGAGCCTTGCTTGTTTAAGTCTGTTTGACAATCATTTTCTTTTAAAAACCGAAAAATCAAATAGTTATCAAACGGCCTAATTCTTAATGTCGGTTTTGTGCTAACAAAACAAACTCCTTTTATTTCAAGATCATAAATTCATAATACACCAACATTAAGCTTAATCACCATACACAAAAAAACAAAACCCAAATTAATTAAAAACCCCAAATTATCAAAGTCAAACACACAAAACCTAAGAAGTCAAAGTAGGAATCATCCCAGCCTCCCTAGCGTAAGCAAAGATCCCACCAGCCCTAATCACGGGGCCCGCGTCCCCGATCGGCTTCAACGTGTACTCCTTCCCCGTCGTGTGATTGATCAGACGGCTCTCGCTCAACTCAATGCTCACCACATCCCCCGTCTTGCACTCCTCGCAAACCCTACCCTCCGATTCCAGCGGGTAAACCTCCCCCGTCGCCACCGAGTTCCTGAAGAAGATCCGCGCGTACGACTCCGCCACCACCGCCGCTACTCCCGCCGCTCCCAGCGCCACCGGCGCGTGCTCCCGCGACGACCCACACCCAAAGTTGGCGCCCCCGATTATGATCGAGTACTTGGACTTTGTCTCTCCCGGATCCACGAAGCGCGTGGAGTAGGAGGCGGGGAGGCCGCAGAGCGCGTAAGACCCGAGCTTCTCGTACTCGGAGGGGTTGGAGGGGACCAGGGTTAGGTACTCAGCGGGGATGATCTGGTCGGTGTCGATGTTGTCGCCGACGACGTAGCAGAGGCCGTGGAATGTGGTAGATGGGGTTGTGGAGGCGGCTGCGCGCGTGGTGAAGGTGGCACGTGAGATTGGGAGTTGGGATTGGGGAGCGTGGGTGAGGGGTTTGATGGGGGTGGGGGATAGGGTTGGGAATTTGAGAAAGTTGGGGGTAGAGAGAGAGGGTTTGTGGGAGGAGGAGGTGGTGAAGCTTGGGTTTGGAGAGAGAGACAGAGTGGTGGCGCCGGCCATTGTCGGGTTGGGAGTTTGCTCAAAAACAGATGAAGAAGACGAGGAAATGAAGTGCTTTTTTGTGTGTTTCAACTTTTAAGTAGTGAAGGGTGGCTGAACGATACTCAAGTTGTTGTCGTTCGGTGTGGGGAAGGGGCAAATTGGGAGTTGAATTGCTCACTATTTTTTTTTTTATCTTTCTTGGCATGTCTTGCTGGATTGAGTGTTTTTATTTATTTATTTATTTATGAAATAATACTAAGAAGATTAAATTTAGAGTAATTTTTTTGAATATTTTGTAGAGTCTAAAATAATTCCAAATGTTCTAAAGACGACATATGAACTTTTATTCATGAAAAACAAGATTGTCCTCAATAAATGGGCAAACTTTTTAGATACTTCCACACTCAGCTCACACCATTGGAGGCCTTAATAGCTGAATACAGTCCCACAACTCATCTGCCCTTGGCAAGGAATTAAATATAAGAATTAATTACCCAAATCCTATCGTTAATACATTCCTTATTAAAGATTAACTCTAATCAAGTAATCCTAAATTAAATCAATTAGGGATAATTACCCTATTGTCTGAAGATATTATTTCTTATTATATATCTTGGGAATATTTAGAGAATATATCTCCATTAAACACTATATGGCCGGCCTCTAGCCCTATAAATACCCCATATTCTACCAAATTTTCAGGGTTTTTGCAACCCTAAAAAAGTTCTAAACACTTTACTCTCTTAAAGAAACTAACTTAGGCATCGAAGATTAGTTGACCTACCCCACCCCCCAAAAAAAAAACTCGTGGGCACGTGAGGTTTAGGTCTCTAATCAAAGGTGTTGATTGTTTTGCAAGTACATTTTTGTCAAGACTGAAGATGACGGAAATTTGCATCGACAAATTGGTGCTTTCATTGAGAGCTGATTCAAAACACTCGAAGAAGCCTCTCGCATTTGTTTCTTGAATTTTTTGTTACGTTGAATTTCTCACACGTCGTATCAATTAATTTTTCCTAGAAAAGTTTCTTGATCAATCGACGGAGAAAGGATACAATGGTAGGAAATTCAAAAACTATGACGAATAGAACCCCGTACGTTCAAGGATTTGGACTGGAAAGTGGAGACGAGGACATAGCCCCACGTCGGAGGTCCTCAAGGCTTAATGAGGTGGAAGGGGGAACCCCACCGCCGCAAAGCCGCGCCATTATCACCATTACTGTGACCTACTAGGCCATGGCACCACCTCCACCCTTGCAATGCTGCACCCTACCAAACCCTAGGTAGGAGACCCAGGTCCACTTCCAAGCCCATGGGCAGAAGGCCTAAAACTTAGCAGCTACCACAGCAAGCCCTGGGCAGGAAGCCCAGCCCACTGTAGTAGTAGGTCTTGTTCCATGGCAGGCCCAAACCGAGCCCAGAATGCGGTAGCTGCTGCCAGCCAGGCAGCTCAACGGGCCCAGGCCATGATGTGGCAGCCCAACAACCAAGAGGGCTTATGGCCATGCAGACCAAAGACGAGCAGGCACCGGTCTAATGAGCCCTGCGACCCGCTCCGACGACCTAGCCCGTGGCCTAATCCATTTTGAGGCCACCTCCAGCGATCCAAATTCCTACCACAGGTCCCACAATCAATTCAGGGTTACTTACACCTCACTTTTCTGCAAGAATGCCCGCTTTGGGCTCAAGCTTTGTATCTACAGTCCACTATACTTCCACCACACTTGGAAACGCCCATTTTCCATGCTTTTCCAATCCAAATGGCAAGCGTCACCTGCCCTAGCAGGTCGCCAATTGGACGAACGTGCTCGTGTAGCAAACTACCTTGGTGAACCAACTCCTCGAGTGCATCGAGATGCAGTGCGCCCCAGATGAAGTGCCCCAAAGTAGGATAAGGGCGGAAGAACTTGGCTCATTCCAGCGGCGTCCCCGCAAAGAGCCGTTCAGCCAACCACGAATCGTGCGTTTGGGTAGTGTGCACTCTTGTTTGGGCCTTAGGGGAAACGTCTTATCCTGCCTAAATGCACAGATAAACATTCATTCCTGACTTGGCTCACGAGTCAGTGTGCATTCGAGGTTGGGTCCACACTCCAACGAGCACACAAGACATTCCAGGCGAAGCGTCCACATGAAACTAGGCCCACAAGGAGATCCTCCTACGAGGCAATGGAGTAGGCAGCCGCATGACGCCCAGAAGAGAGCACGAGAACAGTCCAGCTTGAGTTCCACTGGCAGCCCTCGCTAAGCGCGACGGTGAGTAGCATATCATGAACCACGTGCATTGCAACCGTAACCTAGACGAGCAAGACATGGTGAAGAGCAATGTGGATCGGCATATCAACACCGGGGGTACTGGAGGCTCTACTGCTACACCATGCACAAATCTAGGAGGAAGTACAAAGACTCGTAGTAGAGCATCTGCATGGATTCCAGCGCATTGACACTACCGACGATGCCCTTCGTAGAGATGTGGCCAATTTGAGCAGGTCACCCTTTACAGATGAGATCGAGAGCAGGTCACCCTTTACAGATGAGATTAAGCAGTTGGAGCCACCACGGAAGTTCAGCCCGTCATATTTCACCTTATTCAAGAGAGATGAAGGTTCGGATAGGCACTTGATGCACTACCGAAGTGCCATGATACTCTACGCCAACAATGACACTCACATCTGCAAGATCTTTGCCATGATGCTCCAAGGCGAGCCATAAGATTGGTTCCAAACCCTCCCGCCACGCTCAATCCGAAACTTCAGCGAACTTTCCTTGGTTTTCACTAAGGAATATTTGTCCTATCGCTTGATCAAAAAGAAGTCTGACCACCTCTTTAACATAAGGACCCGGTGGAGTTACTCCGCACTTACGTCAAAAGATTCAAGGAGGAGATAGAAAAGATTGTCGGATGCGATGACAGCATCTCATGTTCAGTTTTCTGAAAGGGTCTTCCAGCACATCACCTGCTTTTTGGAGAGTTGATTATGGGCAAGAACATGTCCCTGGCAAACTCTTATGCTTTGGCAGAAAAGCACTCCCTCTGGGATAAGGAAAAGCACTCCTAGAAGCTATTTGAGAAACCGTGCAAAGATGCGGAACTGACTCAGAAGAAGGTGAGCGATAAACTGCTCAACAACAAAAGCAAGCCAGGACACAAATGCAAGGACCGATCCCCAACAAAGGGAGGCACAACGCCCAAGACGCACACCAAGTTCTTAGTCCCAATCAGCCAAATCCTTCAGAACCTCAAAGACAAGCCATAGTTTAAGCCGCCGTCACCTTTAAGGGGCGACATCTTCAAGATGAACCAGACTAAATACTGCGCATTCCACAGAGGTCCTGGGCACACAACCAATGATTGTACCACATGGAAAAGGTACCTTGAGCAGCTAGTGAAGGACGGCAAGTGCGACCAGTTTGTCGACAGATTAGTTGCCCGACCAAGGCGAGAAGCAGATGCCGATGCCGAAACCCCAACCAAGACAATCTAAA
The DNA here is from genome assembly GCF_019419815.1 of Pyrus x bretschneideri. Taxonomy (NCBI): domain Eukaryota; kingdom Viridiplantae; phylum Streptophyta; class Magnoliopsida; order Rosales; family Rosaceae; genus Pyrus; species Pyrus x bretschneideri. The sequence goes on from NW_025999657.1 coordinate 3,064,499, forward strand.
TCGACATAATTCTGCTGAATCCGAGCATTTGGGGGCCACCAATAACTCCAAGAAGAGGAAGATCCAGCAGATGAGATCGGTTAATCAGGTTCAAGCTGTAGATATTGTACCTGGACCAATCGTTGGCTTCACCGAACAGCATGCTGAAGGAGTAAATTTTCCCTACGACGACGCCCTGGTGATTTCTATACAATTGGCCCACGCCATCGTTGACAAAGTCATGATGGACAATGACAGCTCAGTAAACCTCTTACAATTTCAGTCATCCAAAAGATGGGCTTGGAAAGCACAATCAAACACAAAACAGAGGTATTGACCGGATTCAACGGACTCACCTCAACTACCATTGGCACTATCAAACTCGACGTAACCAACCTACTGATTATCTCATCGCAGACCTTCATGATCGTCAACAACTTATCTTCTCACAACGGGATATTAGGTCGTCTCTGGCTAGTGAAGATTGGAGCTGTGACATCAATTGAGTATTAGAAAATTTGATTCTGCATCCCGGGAGGAGCAGTCGGAGAGATCAAAGGCGACCAGGCCATGTCCAGGCGATGCACTATACAAGTTCTCAAGGAGACCCTCACTAGCTGGAAAAGACAGCTAGAATCGGCTCACTTCTGAGCTTAGCAGAAAAGGAAGAGGTTACAGTTTTCCTTAGGGAAAATCGTGACGTTTTCACATGGTCACCCTTTGACATGCCCGTCATTAATCCAATAATAGCTTGTCACAAGCTGCACATCGATCCTGCTGCCAAACCTGTGATCCAGAAAAGGTGACATTTCGCACTCGAGTGAGTAGCGATCATTGAGGCGGAAATCAACAAGTTACTAGAGGCCGAATTCATTGAGGAAGTGGCACACTCAGCGTGGCTGGCCAACGTTATGCTAGTGATGAAAAAAGAGAAGGGCAAATGGAGAGTATGCATGGATTACACCGATCTCAACAAGGCATGCCCTAAAGATAACTACCTGGTTCCCTGAATTGACTTACTCGTTGACTCAACATCTGGGAACCAGCTGCTCAGCTTCTTGGACACGTATTCAGGCTATAATCAGATTGCCATGCACAAGTCTAACAAAGAAAAGCCCACATTCGTGATCGAGTGAGGCACATATTGCTACAAAGGTCATGCTCTTTGGCCTCAAGAACGCAGAAGCAACTTACCAATGACTTGTAAACACGATGTTTAAGAAGCAGATTAGGGTCACCATGGAAGTCTACGTCGACGACATTATGGTGAAAGGCAAGCAGCAGTCAGACCACACTCGCAACTTGGTAGAAATTGTTGCATTATCCGAGAATACAACATGAAGCTCAACCCAGCCAAGTGCACATTTGGCGTCTCCTCAAGCTAATTCTTAGGGTACCCTTTAACCCAACAAGGAATCGAGGCTCATCCAAGGCAGATCAAAGCGATCCTGGACATGAAATCACCCATAATTCTGAAAGAGATCCAAAGTCTGCCGGACGAGCAGCTGCACTCAATTGTTTCCTTTTGTGATCTACCGACCGATGCAAACCCTTTTTCAAGGCAATAAAAAAAAACGCAGAAGGACAAGTGAGACAATGAATGCGATAAACAATTTCAGGACCTGAAGCAGTACTTGACATCACCTCCACTACTATCCAAACCAAAAGTAGTGGAAAACCTATACATCTATCTGGCGGTATCAGAAGTAGCAGTAAGCTCTAGCCTCATACGAGAAGAGTTGGGGGCCCAACTGCTTGTATTCTATATATCCAAAGCTCTCATCGATGCGAAAGCCAGATATTCGAAGATTGAAAAACTAATTTTGGCACTAGTTGTTGTAGCTTGGAAGCTCAGACCTTACTTTCAAGGGCATCCGGTCATCGTCATGACCCAGTACTTACTGCGATCAATTTTGCACAGTCTAGACGCTTCTCAATGAGTGATGAAGTGAGCGTTGGAACTTGGTCAATACGGCTTAGCATACTAACCCCGCACGGCAATAAAAGAACATGAATTGGCGGACTTCATAGCAGAATTCATCCCAAGCCTAAAGGATGTAGCAACACAGCTAAAGCACCACGGAGGCAGCCAAGCAAGTTATAGCCGTACCTGCCCTACCTGATGGAGAGTTTTGGCGTTTGTAAGTCGATGGATCATCCAACCATCAAGGATTGGAAGCAGGCTTGGTTCTCACTACCCCAAATGGGTCGATGCTCGAGCAGGCGATCACTCTGAGCTTTAAAGCATCAAATAATGAAGCGGAGTATGAAGCCCTACTAACAGGTCTTCAATTGGCAAAAGACCTAGCAGTGAAGAAGCTCGCGATTTATTCTGATTCCTAGCTGATCACCAACTAAACCTCAAGGAAGTATGCAGTAAATCATCCAAAGATAGCCCGATACCTCAGAAGGTACGAGAGCAGCTAGTGACATTCCAAGTGTACACACTCACTCAGGTTCCATGAGTAGAAAATGCTCACGCAGACGCACTAGCAAGCCTAAGCTTTGCATTAGACCATTAGCTCAGGTGCTCCATCCCAGTTGAGTACTTGGAAAAACCAAGCATAGATGAGGAACCAGCAGTCGAGGTGGCGCAGATCAGCACAAGCCCGAGTTGGTAAGATATTATCATTGACTACATAGTCAATGGAACACTCTCTGCAGATTGACTGAAGTCTAGAAAGCTCCAAATAAAGGCAGCACGTTACTACATGTGGAATGACATGCTCGTTCGAAGATATTTTTCAGGACTACATCTTTGCTGCCTATCGCCTCCTAACGACCTGAAGATTCTTAGCTCAATCCACGAAAGCGTCTATGAAAACCATTATGGAGGTCGTTTCTTGTTGCAAAAAGCTCTCAACGCTGGCTATTATTGGCCGACCATGCATCAAGATACTAAAGAGTATGTACAAATGTGCGACAGCTGCCAGCGCTTCAAGCCCGTGCCCGCATTACCTGCAACGAAATCCACCTGCAGACGAGCCTATGGCCATTTATGTAGTCGGCGATTGACCTGGTAGAACCAATGCTGCTTATTACTGAGGGCAGATGCATAATGATCGTAGGGACCGACTACTTCACAAAATAGGTCGATGCCGAACCCATGACCACAACTATCTAGATGGATATAAAGCGCTTCATATAAAAGAACATCATTTGCCACTTCGGCATCCCACACTCAATCATCATCAACAATGGTCCACAGTTTGTCGGCAAAGACTTGGCGAAGTTCTTCAAAAAATATGGCATCAAGCAGCACATGTCCACGCCCTGATATCCACAGGGGCAACGGGCAGTCCAAGGCGTCTAACAAGACCATTTTTTACTGCCTTAAGAAGATCCTCTTAGACAAGAAGGGTAAGTGGTCGGACGAGCTTCCTGGTGTTCTATGAGCATATCGCACCACCAAAAGACGAGCAACTGGTGAAACTCCATTCTCCCTAGTATACGGTTCTAAGGTGATCATTCTTCCTAACGTCGTAGTGCTAAGCATCAACATTGTACTATTGAACCTCGAGCAGAACGAAAAGGAGATGGCCACCAATTTAGACTTGGCAAAGGAAGAGCGTGAGAAGGTTATTACTCGCATTGCGGCCTATCAGCAGCATCTTTTGCTCCAGCTATAACAAAATGGCAAAAATTCGTCAGTTCCAACCATGAGACTTAGTCATCAGAAAAGCCTTCATCGCTGCTCGACAGGAAGGCTCTAAAAAGATGGCTCTCATCTGGGAAGGTCTATACAAAATCAGCTAAGTAGGCAGAAGGGGCAGCTACACCCTCACCACTATGAGCGACAAAGAAATCGACAAGCTGTGGAATGCTTACAACCTAAGAAAGTACTATGTGTGACCTCCCACTGCTCCTTGAACCCTGTTTAAGGCGAAAAAGTTTGAAGACTTAAGCAGCTTGACGCACAAGACCTCGTATGCAGAGAATTATTAGTTGTTATGACATTACTGCCTACGAGCAAAGATAATAAAAACCTCTATTCTCAATGAAGATTGAAGGAATTATTCACCAGCCTGGGCTAAATGCATAAACAAATTGACCAACTCCTACGATAAGTAGAAGACACCCACTGCCCGGCAGACATGGTGTGAGACGCCTGCTGCACTGTAGATATGGTGTAAGTTGCCCACTGCCCTGCAGACATAGCATAACCACCTTGTGACAAACAGAAGACGCCATCTGCACGTTTAGACATGGCGTATTCAGAATATCCAGACGTGGATGGGTGGTACGAGTGCTCAGTTTCCCCTAGTGTCAGCGACTACCTGAGTTGGACAACTCCCATAATTGGCCAAAATAGTCATTCTACTGGAATAGACTTAGCCAACTAAAGGATTCAATTCCGCAGGATCCCGGGTCTCTAACCAGAAGAGATAATAAGTGCAGGACCCCTGCCCATAAAAGAGTTCGCGTGACAAGATGGTTTGTCCTCGACGTGCAAAGCTTCATGAAGTGGCTTGATTTTAAAGTGTTGCAATACTAATTAAGCGACCTGCGGGATCAAAGCTGCGACTTTGAAAGATATGGCCTCTGAGCAATAACTTCACCTACACCTCAGCTAAAAAGCGCATTCGAGAGCCAGGGATGACACCTGAAGTGGTTAAGCGGGTTATCTTCTTTTGTAAGTAAGACACCTGGCCGACAACCTGACAGCTAAAGGCCCAAGGCAGCCCATAAGCTGAAACTTACGCCTGCTATAACTACGGGAACTCGTATGCTTATTTACAAGCAACATTTCTGGTTGACGGTCTATGGTTTAAGTTTTGCTAGGACAAAGTCGAGTGTCACGACTATAGCAGCTACGCGGACATTCTCTGCTTCTTACGAGAAGCACGAGTTAAGTCGACGGCTCTATAAGTCAAAAATCTTGTGACATGCTTCGGGAAGGCCAAAGCTTAAGAAGCCACTAAAGTCGAGTGTCACAACTATAGCAGCAGCGCTGACCTCATCTGTTTCCTACGAGAATAACAAGTCCGGTGGGTAGCTCTATAAGTCAAAAATCTCGTAACACACCCTGGGAGGGTCGAAGCTCAATAAGCCACTAAAGTCGAGTGTCACGACTATAGTAGCTATGCAGACCTCCTTTGCTTCCTACGAGAGGCACGAGTCTGGCCGACGACTTTATAGACTCTTGCCGATGGCTCTATAAGTCAAAAATCTTGCAACACGCCTTGGCAGGGTCGAAGCTTAAGAAGCCACTAAAGTCGAGTGTCACGACTATAGCAGCTATACTTACCTCCTCTGCTTCCTATGAGAAGTACTAGTTTGGCTGATGGCTCTATAAGTTAAATATCTCGCAACATACCCCGGGAAAGCTAAAGCTCACGAAGCTACCTAAAGCCAAGATTCACAGCTATAGTAGCTTACGCAACCATTGGTTCCTCGACTCCCGCGCCTTCAATAGCTTTGCCATTCCCAGCAGCTAAAGCTTCTATCAGCTCATCCTCAGCTGCCCCTACTTGGACTGCCTGACTTTCAGTTGCTCCACCAAAGGCAACCTCAAACAAGAAATCAAGCAGATTAATTGCAGCTTCCAACATTGCTTAAGTCGCACTAAACCTAACATTCAAATGGGTGACCTCATGATGAGCGATCTCCATCTGCAAAGAAGTAAGGCCAGAGACATCAGACCCCTTTAAAATGGCGAGTTTAGATTCGAGTTTCTCAATCTTTTCAACAACCAAGCGAAGCTGAGCCACCAACGCCATTTCAGCCTCTTTAGCACACTTGACAACATACTGATCAACGAGCATAGACTCAGCTACCAGGATCAAAGTCTTATGCATTGTAGTAATCACGAAGGACTTCCTCGAGTAGGCAGGACGCTTCGAAAAAGAGTCTGAATGGACGATAACTTTCCCAACATTGTCAACAAACTTGGTGCATGCATCGACATCTTTAAGTAGGTCAGCCTTCAGTAGCGCACAAACTTCAGGAAACTCTCCAACCTCAGACTTGGTGGATTTCTCACAATTGTCTGGTGCAAGCAGATTTCCCTTTCTCAGCAGATGAGTCAGCCATGAAAGAAGGAGAAAGAGGCCTGGACACCACTTTAGCAGCAAAATCCACCTTCCCACTCTTCATAGCGGCAAACCTCTCAGAAGCGGAGCTAGACTTAGCTCCCGATGGATGCCTCAATACAAACCGAGACACCAGAGACATCACCGAACTCTTCCGCTGAGCAAGTCTCTCAGTAATAGATGTGTTCACCTTCGGAGCAGCAGGTTTCACAGGCTCAGGCTTAACGGTCATCTTCGCCCCCTTGGGGGAAGTTAGATCAATGATAAGCTTCTCAGAAGCAGACGAGCTCCCACAAGCAGCAGAAGAAGGTCCTTGGCTTCTTCTGAGCCGAAGGCTCACAGACAGGTGACAAAGATCTTTTTTTTCTACCCTTATTGGCAGCAGGTTTTATAGCAGCGATCAAGTGAGCCAACACCTTGTTCTTTATCCGCTTTATCTCTTTATTCGGAGGCAGGCCACCCTTTTCTCGACGAAGAGGGCTGAGCAGCCAGCGCCACTCACGGTACTCAGCAGGAATGCACAAGGCAATGTGTACTTTCTTTATTTTTGCCGAAGTGTTTGGAGTTGAGCCAAACTCTAAATCTACATAAAGTAGGAAAAACTATCAATAAATTGAAGTCATCGAGCAGCTTAACAAAAGATTCAAGAAGGACAAGAATGAAGTAGTTTACTTACCATTGATATAGGTAGTTGGGACACGCAACTCAGGAGAAGAGTCACACTCCCGCTCTCCACTCACCTCCAAGGTGTCTCTTGCCCACTCATGATCACCTTTGCTAGAAGCATCGAACAACCTATGGTGAAACCTCAACTGTCCCACAGTTTCCTTGTAGCTGATCTCAAAGAAGTACCATAACTCATTAATGGTGAAGCCAAGATCAAAGAACTTGCTCAAGTTTGAGAACCCCACCATCGCACGAACTGCATTTGGGAAGCACTGAGCAGGCGCACATTTCATAGAGCAAATCACCTCATGGAAAATACGCAGCATGGGAAAAGTGAATCCCAACACGAAGTAATATGGATGGAATTTGATGGCCCTATTCCTGGTAGTGGCACCCTCGCCGTATAGTTCATGCCCGCTATCATCTTTCACCCGCTTAATGCGAACCCCTGACGGAATCACATGCTTATACACCTTAAGGAAATCCCGAAACAACTCTTCGGAATTGATCTTGACATGTGCAGCCTTCAAGTAACCCACCTTGCTGGAAGAACCGCCTTGACGATACAAAGGTGGAGGATATTTGTCACTTTTGTGGTCAGAGGAAGACATCTCAAAGTCTTTGCAAAAAGTACGAGGAAAAATATTTGGAAGGCAGCTTGCAAAAAAAATAAAAAAAGAAGAAGAAGAATGATATATATATATATATATATATATATATATATATATATATGCAAGGAGTAGTATGGACGCAGCCCAAACCGTATTGCTCAGTGAAGGGGAGGCCCATGCCTCCACTCATCTCGCCTGCTATTGCAGGCTCGAGCTTGCTTCACCTAACTTGGCCCTCGCCAAGCACATTTAAAAGGGCTATAGCCTCACGACTCGGCCAACCCAGTGCCCCCGTGCGCTTGCCGACCGTGCCACACCATCTGCTACACTGTGGCCTCCTTGCTGCGCACCACTCACCACCTCGGCCCCTGTCGAGCCAATTTTTCAAGCCCCAAGGCTCCCAAAAATTCAAGAAGAAGAAAATTCAAATTTTTCTTACCTTAGTGCGGTACGGAGAAGAATAACTACAACGAGAGACGACTCTTTGCAAGGGCAAGAAAAGAAGAACGCTAGGGGAGGGGGAATAAAAATTTCCTCTAGCTTCTCTTCCTTGTTGGAATAATGATTGTTCTCCAAATTTATTTAATCCCCTGCTTAAGGCATAATTAAATAGGTATAGGGGCAATTATTTTAAACTTTCCTAGAAGAAGTCTATCTCTAAATCAATAAAGAAGATCAAGTTCAAATTGGGAAGCAATTCTACAAGCCTAAGCAGCTTGGGATTCCTACACCTACTATCATTTTCCTGCGTGCAGCACAGTAGGTGTGGGGGCATTTGTGGAGCCTAAAATAATCCCAAATATTCTAGAGGTGACACGTGTATTTTTATTCAAGAAAGACAAGATTGCCCTCAATCAATGGGCAGGCTTCTTAGATGCTTCAACGCATAGCTCACACCTCTGGAGGTCTCAGCAGCTGAATACGACTGAACATAGCTTACCTGCCCTTGGCAAGGAATTAAAGATAAGGATTAATTACCCAAATCCTATCTTTAATACATTCCTTATTGAAGATTGACTCCAATTAAGTAAGTAATCCTAATTTAAATCAATTAGGGATAATTACCCCATTATCTCAAGATATTATTTCCTATTAACTATATTGGGAATATTTAGAGAATATCTTTCCATTAAACACTATATGGCCGGCCCTAACCCTATAAATATCTCATATTCTACCAAATTTTTAGGGCTTTTGCAATCTTAAAAAAGTCCTAAACACTTACTCTCTTAGAGAAACTAACTTAGGTATCGGAGATCCGTTGACCTAACACCCCCCCACCTCGTGGGCGCGTGAGGCTTAGGACTCTGATAAAAGGTGTTCATTGTTTTGCAGGTGCATTTTCGTCAAGACTGAAGACGACAGAAATTTGCATCGACATATATTTTTTATATCAAGGAAAATAGGAGTTTGGCTAAGCCACACAATATGCAGTGTAATTTGGAATCAAATTTACCATTCACGAGATTCAAACCTAAGACCACTCACTTTTAAGTGAAGAGGAATATTACTAAACTGTAGTACTAAGTGAGAATTTAAACACTAAATTTGTAAACTGAATTTTCAAAGCTCAATATCTGTATTTTAATATAATCATGATTAAATAATATATATTTTAATTTTTTCTTCTATATCATTACGAGGAGGGAGAAATACAATTTGGCAACTACTTTTTACATTTACCCCTGCTTTTGGGAGGAGGATTCTCTCCCCTCCTTATCTATCTCCTATTCCCTTCCCTCCTACTTGAATGGTTACATTTAAGTCACATCAACATCTTATATTGATTTTTTTATAAAGACAATATGACAAAAAGCAAGTGTGAGGGGAGGGGAGGGAAAAGAATGAGAATAGGAAATGAGAGAATCTTACTCCCTGCTTTTGCTAGTGCATATTCAAATAGTGCGGCTTTAAGAGAGAGTGATTAAGGTTGGGTTTAGTTCAAATCGGTTCGGTTTTTTGCCAAAACCGAAACTGAACCGAAATTTTGGTTAAGTTTGGTTCAGTTCATTTGTTTTCGGTTCGGTTTTGGTTTTTTTTTTTTAATGAAAAAAATTGAAATTTTAAATTTTAACATCTCTAACACAATCATAACATAAGCATTCCAATTAGAATCAAAGACAATGAAAATAAACATTTAAAGTTCAACTAAAATCATCAATCAAGTCTTACAAAGTCCAAACTAACAACCCCACAACACAAAAATCGAACAAATGACTTAGAAAGTTAAATTGTATGACGTTGTTCAAAGATTAGGGCTGTTTGCATGTAACCACGTGTTGACAACTAGATTAGTAAAACTAATGAATGGGTGGATTTATTTAGTGTGTGTTGGATTCTTTTCCATCACAAATTACGCAAGTAATTTGCCCGAAATAAATGTTTATGGATTCTGTTACATGTTATATGATAGTAGATTTGGAAAAGGAAGTTGGGGTAGAAGTAGACAGTGCTGTGGAGATGGATGTAGGTACTTCGGGATGAGGTCTGGTTCCGGAACCTTACGTGGGGGAGAAATGATAGGTTAGGGTTTAGAGTTTTTAAAGATTTTTTTTTAATATTTTGGGCTTAAAGATTGGCAACACATTGGGGTTGGCACATTTAAGCTTACAAATTGGGTTTAGAAAATAAAACCCAAAATAGATAAATAAAAATTAATTTAATTAATTCGGTTCGGTTTGATTTGGTTTCTAGACCACTAAAACCAAAACCTAACCAAAAGAATTCGGTTTGGTTCAGTTCGGTTTTTTTTATTTCAGTTCGGTTCGATTTTCAGTTTTTTGAACCTATCCCTAAGAGTGATAGGAGCCATTGCACAGGGCCCCAATTCATCAGGGACTCCCAATGGTTTTGCACTCCATAATGTATTATATGTGGGATCATGACTTTTTAAGGCCCGCGTAAGGCTGATCAGAATGCCGGTATCTTAGAAGTTCAGTTGTAGACTCGACAACTCCGAGCGAAGCTGAATCAGACAGAACAACGGTGCCACCATCACCTATTACGGGCAATAGGCGAAATCTTATCAACTCCACTAGACCAACACTTGTTCCGTGAGACATGAGATTTGATCCTGATATGGGGTCAACAAATCCTTCATAAGTCTTGGAGTTCCATCAAAGGGCTTATGGTATTAAAGAACCCTATGGATTGAAGATCATGAGTTGAACACTAAAATGATTAACCAATATTTAGTCACTAAGAAAGATCATTCATCCTCATGACTCATGAGGGATATGATGAATTGATAATTGGTCCAGAAGTACCATATCTTAGTGAAGTATGTGTCTTCCTATATTTAGCACGATACGTTGAATCAGATATTACATTTCCTGGGAAACACAATACCAACGTATACATATTGGATGAAATGAAGCTCCGGAAAATTATAGACATGTGTTTGTTATATTCCAAAGAACTCACTAATAGCCATGTCTTATTGGGCAAGAACTCACTAAAGTGTTTTTGTATAAATCGTGAATTGTTTTTTCTTATTTACTAACCTCGTCAATATAAGACTAAAAAAATATTAATGTTTTTGAGTCTTTAAAGATATGTACAAGTAATAAATGAACACTAAATTAAACCTTTTGATGACACGTAATATTATTTGCAAATTTGGTCTAAAAATTTAGTCTACACATTATTTTTTTGTTGAAGATTAGACTTGAATTGGAACAGATATTTAAAAATAGCAACCCACATAGCTACTAGCTAGTAAATAAATTAACAACCAAACAAAAATTTGTAAAAATTGAAAAAAAATAAACATGCACATAGCATTTCAAACTTAGGACCTCTCGTTAATTTTAAACAACAATAACCATTCTAATTAAACTTCTTGATCATTTAGCCAAATTTTATAAATTTATACTTTTATGAAAAGAAATTTGTAAAAATTGGAATGTAAATAAGCACACATGGTGTTCTGAACCTAAGACCTCTTCATTCATTTTAAATAGCAAAACCACTAGTTCTAGTTAAATTTCTTTGTCACTAAACCAAATTTTATAAATTTATACTCTTACAAAAACATATATAAATATATCACCCTGATAATTTTGGTGCCCCCAATTTTTTTGGGCCCCCGACGGTCGCCTTGCCAGCACTGGGCCTGGGCCGGGCCTGACACACATTCGTATGACAAGCTAGTTATAATTAAGGTTCTAAAAAACGTTAGGCGCTAGTCGGGAGGCGGGCTGGCACCTAGGCGGGGTCTAGGTGGGCACCTAGGCGGCCTAGGTGGATTTAGGTAAATTTCTTGTATATCTTGTAAATAAGTGCATATTGACACTCACAAAAAATTAAACTTGTATGAAATCCATGGATAAGATAATAAAAGAACAATAAAATGCAAAAAGAGTATCCAACAAATCCAAAATTTAAAAACACATTAAGCATATATGTCATAGAACCATGGTGAGGAGTATTGTAGGATAACACATGTACAATAAGTTCCCAATTTTAAACCACACAAAATGCAAAATAAGAGGAAAATAAGGAAATATAGTAATGTAGATAGGATTTTTTTTTAATTTAAAAAAAAAAAAACCTCCTAGCCTCCTAGCCGCCTAGCACCGCCTAGAGCCGCCTAGCACCGCCTAGAGCCGCCTAGGGCTGCCTTGCCCGCCTAGGCGCCGCCTAGACCTCAACCGATTTTTCCAACCGATTTGCAAGAAAACGCCTCAGGTCACCACCGCCTAGGCGGCCCCCTAGGCTGTTTTTTAGAACATTGGTTATAATCATGAAGAGCATCTAAGAATATGCTAAATTGGTCATATGAGCAAAATATATTTTTGTTTCCTTTAGACCATCCATTCATCTCATGAGTTATTATTAGAGAAGTTCTAAAGAGACAGTCAATTGAACATTTGTCATCTCATGAGTTATAATTGGAGAAGTTCTAAAGAGATATTCAATCAAAACGACCATCCAAGGTAGAGTATTGTAAATATGGATGACCATCTATTATTTGGTTAAGTGGATGGCCCTACCTTTACAAATTGCCAAAGAACACAGCAAGAGAAGAGGGAAGAAATACATAATGGGTTGCAGAGAAAAAACATCAATTAGCTATATACCAAGGCTAGAGGGAACGAGAGGAATAATGAGAGTTATTTTGCATTTTTACTGTTGCCCCAAGGACGTAAGCACACTTGCCAAATCTCGTAAGTACTTTATATTTCATTGCACACATATCCTCAATCTAACACCCTAAAATAAAGTGTGATATGGAAACGAAATGAATCACATTATATACTGTAAAATGAAATATTAAAAAAAACAACATTGTTAACAAATAAATCCCTCAGCCAGCCTTAACTGCAATTCTCATTCCATATCCACAGTAATCCATAACATCACAAATAAAATAGGATGAACCCTTCTCTAACACCACACGATCATTCCCAGTTTCTTACAATTTCTTAAGATATTCTTTTGATTTGCATCTTTCGTACCCTTCTCCGTCCACACCCGGCACACGGAACAATGGGTTGCTATATTTGAAAACTGTAGCATGCAAAAACAAAACTAATGAAGAAATAGTATGAAAATAATAATTAAAATGTATAGCTAGTAGATGTATGTATTTCTTCAAGTTTGACGAGAAAATTAAGAACTCGTTCGATAACCATTTCGTGTTTTAGTGGTAGAAGAAAACATACAAGGTAAATGAGGAATGCACAACGAAAAATAACATAAAATGAAAACCGGAAACAAAAAAATAAAAAATTCTTTTAAGTTGTTTTCAATTTCAAGATTTCGTTTTCAATCCTTCTTCTTTATTACTTCCCTCTCTCTCATCACCATTTTTAATCCTCGTTTTCTCCTATATAATTTCCTCATATATCAAACACAAAAGATGAAAACAAGAAACAAAATGATTATCAGACAGCCTCTAAACATTTCAGTTTTTGTTGGAAATTAATTTTAAAGGCATGTGGTTGGGGCAACAACATGCCATCTATTTAACTCTCACAAAAAATTGTAAAAATAAAAAAAAGGCTATCAAACAGACGCTAAATAATATAGTCGATGAGTTGGATTGAGAGTGAGATTGAACACGACACATTTGAACTAGAGATCTTATTAGTTTGAAAAAAAAAGGTGTAGGGATGTTACTCAAGACATCTCCAGGCTTGAAGTGCTTGTCTTTTCCCCAGTTGTTGACCTCAGGATACAACTCCCAAACATCTTTCCGACTGCCTCGGATTTTGTTGGTTTGGTTTGGTATTTCAAAAGGCTTGCATTTTGCATTTTGTATGAAATGAAATGAAATGTCTACAAATAGATAATAAATCAGACAAGGAGCCAAAAAAAAAGAGCAAATAAATTAAAGATAGATCCCTTGATTATGGGAACGACAAAAATATTATAAAATTGTCTCTCCGTCATATCTGCGATATTTTCAGGTCGGATTCATACCATATACAGTGTTTCGCCTAAATTCTAGGGATTAGAGATTTGTTTCATGCACCAAATCTATGCTAATTAAGATTAAATCATTTGTTCCTATTTTAGAATCCATATAATGTCAAGAACTGAAAATGGAAGAATGGTGTTGTAAATATTGTTAATTATGTGATTAATATGTAATATGCAATCGGTTAAAGAATTTTTCCTTTTTTTTTTTTTTTTTAAGATGTAAATTAGGTCAGTCGGCCAATGTAGTCACATAGTCCTCCAACGCAAATTGCTTTATTAACAAAACAAATTCTTTCACTTTCTAATTTTGTAAGAAATATTTGTTATTTATCAATATTCTAAGGCATTTGCTTATAAATGAAGCACTTGTGCTCATCATTTACTTTGTTACAACTTAGAAGTGATTTTTGTGACAGCCCGTCCTGAATTATTTGTACCGTAGGTGTGAAAAGATTAAATTTGACACATCCCGACCGAAATCAAGGTGTGCTGGCCATCACGTGAGAGTGAAGTAGCCATGTGCACAGTACGGAAGTAATAATAATAAAACAATTACGAATAAATAAAAACCAAACTACTAGATAAACTAGTTAAAGTAATACGCTAGTGTAAGGCTAAGTGTGATAAAAGAATAAACAATACTACGCAAGTGATAACTAGGAAATCCTACATAGAGGATGCTTTGTCAGAACTGCCAAACCTAGGATACTTGAGCTTTTACTTTGCATTTCTCCTTCCATATTTGTCACTATCACTCACTGATCTTTTTATTGTAAATTATCCCATCGACTTTATTTCCTCATATTTTCACTCTATTACTTCCGCATTGCGCACTCGGCTACGTCACTTTCACGTGACGGCCAGCACGCCCCAATTTTTGGATCGGGGTGTGTCAAAATTGCCCTTGGACGTTAGTTGGCGTTGTGGGGGTGTCGTTTAGTTGTTTTTGGTTGTTGACTCAACAAGATACACACACACACACTCATACCACTCTTCCGTGGCTCTCTTTCTCCCCTCCCTCTCAGATTTCTTCCATTCCTTTACAATTGTACGGACAAACTTCAAAACCAACCATACACGCACGGATCGACGTCTAGAAGGTAAGATTCGAACTCCTTGCAAGTTTCTGAGTTCATATATACCATTTGCGAGACTTGAAACCTTTGGAAACCTCGAGAACCCTAACCCCAGTTTTCATGCACTGTTCATGCACTAATTATTGTGAGGTTTTTAAGAGTTTTTAAGGTCATAGGAAGCTTTAGAACGTCTTCACGAAGCTCGGGGAAGAATTTTGAGGTGTTTTGGATGTCGGGAAGCTTGAGTTCAGTGGGTTGCAGATTTGGCTGGTATATCTAAGGATTTTCCGGCAAGATCCCGTGGATTTCAAGGCTTGAAAGTGTTAAGATTTTGTTCTACTCGTTGTAAGCTTCATTTTGGTACAAATTTCATGGAATATTCTAACGGCGTTAGGTAACGGCCGTTAACTTCTGTTAAGGTTTTAACAGAATATTCCTAACGGCCGTTAATGCCAGTTAGGGTTTGGCCGCGCGTGGCGACACGTGGGTGGTCAGAAAATTATTTTAAAAATATGGGGATGTTCGTGAGGTTGAGTAAATCACGTTGGTATATTCAAACACCCCATTTGAACATTGTATGAGAAGTTATTACCTAATTTTGGTTATGTGCTTGAAATTGACGTTTTTATATTTGTTTTGCATATAGGTGAGACCTATCTTGAGGACGAGTGCAGTCACTCAAGGCTCGGGGGCTACGACCCTTCCACATACCAGTGAGTGGGCCATATATACCTATATACTTGAGAGTTTTCCTAGAAAATGAAATTGAATGTTTATATGTTTTAAAATGCCATGCAAAGTGTTTGCCTATTTATTTATGCATTGGTAGTTGCATATATGTATGATTGGTGCTACGGACGCACATGTAAGTGCCAGGTAAGTTTATAGTTTATGGTTATGAATTAGTGGTTATGTGAGATGCATTGAGAGCTCATAAACCTGCACCCTGGTATTAGTGCTTCCGCCCAGAGTTAGGGCACAGTCCTTCACGTGATGTTCACCTTTCGCACCACACACTCATCTTGGATCCAAGTTAGGTGCACAGTCTTATCGTACAGACCACTATAGGTGGTTCCGACTCGTTGGTGACCCGGGATTATTCGCACAGTCTTCACGTGATCGTAGCACTCGAGCGTATTTATTTACACCCAGTCCTGTCGTACAGACCACTTTAGGTGGTTCCGACTCGTGTGCAAGTATAGTTGTTGAAATGTGGATTCGAGCTCTCGATTCAGCCGTACAGGTCACGTTAGGTGGCTCCAGCTGACATATCATTTGCATTGATTAATATTACTTGGTTTACTTATACTTTATGCTGAGAAATTCATCATGGCATATTTATGAATGTTGTTATTCTGAGCATGATTTCGATATATTCATATATTTTATTTTCTGGAGAATTATACAGCTTTTACAGAGAGGGGTTAGAATTTTTGAGAATGAAATGATTTTGAAAAGCTTTGTTTTTGCCCACTCACACTTTCTGTTTTGCGCCCCTCCAGGTTTTAGGTAGAAGCGCTTTGGTGGCTCATGAGGACTTTGACAGTGGTTTTGACAGAACAACACAAATGTAGGATCACCTTTGGGTGTTGTGTAATTAGTATTCGTCCTACTGGACTGCACTTAGGCTTTTTGTGCTCTGATTATGTTTATCACACTTAGTCTTACACTAGCGTATTACTCTAACTATCTAGTAGTTTGGTTTTTATTTATTCGCTTTTCTATTATTATTTATACTTCCGCACTGTGCACATGGCTACGTCACTCTCATGTGACGGCCAACACGTCTTAATTTCGGTCGGGTTGTGTCAATTTTCCTATAAACATGTCAATTTGTCCATTAAAAATTCAAGTGCTTCTCCCAAAACCAAAATTGCTTCTATCATTCATAAACACTTCAAGTTCTTATTCAAAGTATAACATTTTTGGTCATCTGGAAACACTTTTAAGCCCCCTAGAAGCAAACTTAAACCGCATAAAAACTTCTATGGCGCATGTACACCGTCATCATGCCATCCTGTGCATTAAACATTTAATTTTACATAACATTGTATTATTAACACGAGCCATCCAATAATTGCAGTGTATCGGTATTATTAAAATTGCTCCTCAAACAGGCCCAAATCATATGTAGAGGGATGCACATGTAAATAGAAAATTTGTTGAGACGGGCATCCAAAGATACAAAACCCCAAAACCCTGTCCCTGTCATCGTCACCGTCCCTGCAACTCTGAGGCTTAAGACTGTATCTGAATCAAATTTTACAGAGATGGAATTTAGGGTTTCACATGGAATCCCTATGTTCTCTGGCTCCTCACACCTCGCTTACCTCCATAACCAGCGTCGCTGCTTCTCTTCCCTCCTCAAGAAACTCCATAAAACCACTCAAGCTCGCGCGTTTGCCAATGGTGGAGGCGGCGGTTCTAAAGGTCAGTGTTTCACTTCCCGCTTTTCATTCCCGTTTGGTTACTGAGAAAATTGAGCAAAAAGAAAGGATGAAACCTTTAATTTGATGGAATTAACCCTCCACTTTGTCTTTCCTTTTATGCTAACAAACAAATAGAACGTAAAGAATTGGGATTTCTTGAATTAGTTGCTAATCGTTGTGCGAGATCATTGGCACTATCGGTTTCGGATTTAGATTGCGGGATTATGAGCTATTTATTTGTTAATTGTTATGTAACTTATATGCAGGTGATTCTTTTTTGTTGCCTGGTGCAACGGTGGCTACATTACTTATGCTCGGTGTTCTACATGGTCGTCGGATGTATGAAGACCGGAAGGTATATGTGGGTGAATTACATTCCATTCATCCATAATAAATAGTTGAATAAAGTTGTGAATGATTGAATGAACCGAGCAGCATTTACTAATTAACTAATTAACCATGAACCAAGCTGCATTTGCTAAACCCATTTACTAATTAACCATGAATGAGATATGTGGGATAGTATGCCATTGAACAAAAGACATAATTTGTCAGATGCCAGACGATTGTGTAGCTTGAGAAGGTCCTTTGAGTAAAAGGATCAAATCATTTGACCAAAGCATCCGAATTCAAACATCTAATTACATAGTTACTGTTTTCTGTCTGTCCCCTTTGGTGAATTCTACATGCTATATCTACCATTTTAATGCTTAACACATGAAAATTGAAATTTATGGCACAATACTTTCTATATATTTCTTACATCGTGCTGCCTATTCCAAAAATGGACCTCGATTATTACACTTACATGCATATCCGATCATCGATATGAAGTTTACTTGGAGTTCTGGTGATTATTCATGACTAAATATTTTCCCCCACTTGATTGATAGGCCGAGGAGGCACGAGAGAATGGAGCTGAACTTGAGTTTCAACCAGATGTAAAAGTAATGTCTCAGTTGTAATTCTAGCTTGGTTTTTTTTTGTAACGTTCATGCTTTCACTATAGCTGCTATGTTTTAAGTTCAAAAATGTTTTCCATTTCTGACATTGACGTGAACTTTGTTTAAATTGGCAACCTTAGTCTAAATTTTTAAGGTTGCTGCCTCTGCGCTCCATTTCCAGATGTTGGGGATTATTGACAAGTGTGGTAAGTGATCTTCTCACTTCTTGATTCCTTATGTTTAACGAATCTTTTCCTTTCAAACCTATGTGTTCCATTTATTTTGTACACCTTCTTTGTTAGAGAAAATAGGTTTGTATTTCCTCTCATTATGTTGCCTTACTTATTTTTTACTTGTGATATCAGATTGAATTTTAAATGTATTACTCACTATGATTTATTTTTGTTAGGAAATTCCAGTCTCTCTCCGCCCGCATGTTTATGGAGCGTGGGCTCGGGCATTCCATTCAAGTAAGATTTTACCTTAAATTTTTGTTGTCACACACCTTTTTAGTACTTTTGATACTATAGCTAGTAACTTATTATTTTTGATAGAAAAGTAGAAATTTGTGCATGAATTTCAAAATTGAATGATATATATTTGATAATATGGTATGTTTGTGTGTAAGACTTGGAAGAAGCAGCTCTGCCACTGGATGAATACGCATCTTTACGAGAGTTCTTTGTTCGAACCTTGAAAGAAGGTTCCAGGCCTATTGACCCCAACCCACGATGTCTGGTAACTGGTAACCAGCATTTTGGACTTCTTATTGTCCAATCTGTTCCTCTCTGAAGTGTTTATAGTATTACGTGACTTGTATAAATTTTTCTGTGGTGATACCGTGATAGGTTAGTCCTGTGGATGGTACAGTGTTAAGATTTGGGGAGCTTAGAGAAGCAGGAGCTATGATTGAACAAGTAAAAGGTTTTTCTTATTCTGTTTTTTCTCTGCTCGGTGCAAACTCATTTCTTCCTATGATAGCTAAAGGAGATATGCATGAGGAGAGTAGTGAATCAGAAAATACTTCCAGGGAGAAGAATAAAAAGTCATGGTTGAGAGTTTCATTGGCTTCCCCTAAAGTTTGGGACCCTGTGTCAGAATGGTAATGAAATACTTGCATTTCCGTTAATACTATCATTTATCATGTACCAAATTGAATACAATGCAGATTAATGAATACATAAGTATTCTTTGCAGTCCTATGAATGGCCTATTTTACTGTGTAATTTACTTGAACCCTGGAGACTATCATCGTATTCATGCACCCGCTGATTGGAATGTTCTTGTCCGCCGTCACTTTTCGGGTAAGCTTAAAGGCTGTTGGAACCTGGCATGTTGAACGCATTCCCTGCGTCACTTTATATTAACAAATCTTTGATTGTGAAGTATTCTGCCTACTTTCTTCTATTGAAAAAGTTCTTTATCTCTCTCAACATGTAATTGGCCATTTTCTGTATGTAGTAAAGCAAGACACGATTGATTGCTCACTTTTAACTTTTCATTTTATATTCTCATGAAGATCAGTTTGGCTTTTAATGTCATTGATTTAGTTATTTCATTTGCTCTCTTTGTGATTTTGGTATTTACTTTGCAGGTCGTCTATTTCCTGTAAATGAACGTGCTACAAGAACAATCAGAAACCTTTATGTTGAAAATGAACGGGTAAAGTGTTACTTATTAGTTTACAATAACAGGAATTTAACAACAATTAGTGAGATCGAATGTTGATATTGTTTGTTGTATTATTGATTTCATTGTTGTTATGAGAGATGCTTACTTATTCTAGAAAGTAAATTCTGATTCTAGAAAGTAAAGTGTTCCTTGTTGATATTTTTTTTTTGCTTTACATATTAGGGGTTAATGATGGATGCAAGAACTAATGTAATGTAATGAGAAGATATGCAAAAACCCGTTAACGAAATGCAGGAGATGAACATAACAACATAATAAGGGTCTGTATGAGGTTCTAAAGTGGATGCTATGTTGCAAGCATAAAACGAATTTGATACATTAAAATAAAAAACGTGCATTCCTTGGAAATATGTGGCCTTTTCATCTACCGTCAAATCATCCTATTGCTCCATGGTTTTCCCTTTGTCAGTATGCCAACATGCTTTGTTCTATGTTCGGTTGCCATCTTTCCAGGATTAATATGGGTTCCTTTGTTCTTTTATTGATGCAATTTTGTCTTTGCAATTCTTATGCCATCAGGTTGTTCTCGAAGGTCTATGGAAAGAAGGATTTATGGCACTTGCTGCCATTGGAGCAACAAATATTGGTTCGATTGAGGTTTGGCATTTAAATTTAAAATAATTTGTGTTATTGACTGAGAAGGCTGAACATCAGTTTAGGACACAATCAAATAATGTGCATAGAGGCTGGGTAATGCATAGGGTGGTTTTTCAAGTCACCGGCATCTTTTTTATTAAAGCAACTGAAATGGGGTGTTGCAAAGTTTTGAGAAACGTACAAGTGCTTCTATTTCGACAACAAAAACTAAAAAAGCTTAAATAAAAAAAATAAAAAAAAAAATTCATGAGTTGCATCTTGGCCCCAAGTGAAGCAAATCCAGATTGCCAGTTGTAATTTTTTTATTTGACCTGGGTGAAATTGGACTACTAGTTTCTACTGATTAGCTTTCTATTGTTATTGACTTTGTCTTAATTTGGACATGGCAGCTTTCCATTGAACCAGAACTTCAGACAAACCAGGCCAGAAAGAAGTTACTGCCCTCAGGGCCTCCAGAAGAACAGTTATACGAGCCTGATGGTATTGGTAGGATGCTCAAGAAAGGGGATGAGGTCAGAGATGTACCTTGAAACTTTTCTAGGAGTTTTATGCTTTCATTACATGTCCAAGATGTAAAAGAGAACGAAAGAAAACTGTTTGGAATATTAAAATCAGATAAAATCTTTTTTCATACTTATGTTATTCTTGCCCCATCTGGTCCAGAATTTTTTTTCTTCTAACGATTCCCCTTTGCCTTGAACCTCTTTTTTGTTTTATATCTTGTGGGTTTCAAGCACAAAGATGGAAATCTTTCTTAGGTTCTTGAATCCCTTTATTATCTTGATCTGTCAATGCTTTGTGCTTCCATCCATTCAAGGTTTTTATTTTACCTGCCACTGCTTCCATTTATTCAGGTAGCCGCATTCAACATGGGATCAACTGTGGTGCTTGTCTTCCAGGCCCCCATATCACTCTCACAAGAAAAAGGGGATTCCTCGTCAGAGTTCAAGTTTTCGGTGCAACGTGGGGATAGAGTCCGCGTCGGAGAAGCATTAGGGAGGTGGTATGATCAGTAAGCCCGGCGTAGCTAGCTTGTTTATATGATGCATTCAATCTGTTTATAATGAAAAAAAGGAACAAAAGAATCTGTTAGCTATTGCACTCACTTCAGAAATTTAAGTAATATATCATTCATCTATGTGATGCTGCCTTTTACCGGTTTAGTTTTCAGTTACCCTTTTAAATTGTTCCAATTGTGTGTATATATTGTCCGAAACTTGGATGCTTATTGAAGCCTCTGCATCTACCAAGCTAGATAATTACAGGGAGTCATTTTGTTTGTGTCAAATGCTCAGGAAATTGTGTTTAGTAAGAATTTTTTTGTTTTTTTTGTTTTTAACTTCCCTCTAATGCTTAGGACAAGTAAGCACATTACACACATTTATCATTTAGTCTGAGTGGCACTCAGCCTCGATTTTGTTGGGGGTCCTGAGCTTATATGTTCATGGACGACAATTGTTGATTAGTCGAAGGAAAAGGTAAGAACATGACACTTTTAGGGGCACCGTTAGTATGATGTACAACCTGCAAGGTTATAAGGTTGTTGCACAAGCTCCCACCCACCCACCCACCCACCCACCCCAGTAGGGCCAAAACTAAGCCAGGATTGGTAGAGTTGTTTCATTTGTTGCGGCTTTTAACATGGTGGAAGCAAAGTTGAGTATTATTTTGTGCTTTGCCTTGCTTTCCAGTATTTTATCTTCTGCTCTTCATGATAAACAAAGGTTATCTTGCAATATTTGGGGTCGTCCTGAATAATACCTGCAAACAAATGCAATATATACAAAAATAGGCAACAAGAAAATATGCAAATATGTATAGAATTTATAATATATTTATTTGGACTTCAGGCCAAAATTATAAGTTGGGTGAAAAAATTTAAAACCCATTGGGCCTAAAATAATTAGGCAATTAAATTCAGGGCCTACAATAAAGGACCAAGGCCCACAGGGTAAGCTGAGTAAATTGTATCGTGCGGACCATGCCTAAAATTGGGCTGGGTTGATCACATGCCTAGTATTTAGTTAGGCCCAGCATTATAGAAAAATAGGCTGCAACTGCAAGCCCAAGGATAGAGGCCCAAACCGGCTATGATTTGGTGCTTCAAGGACACAGATGCACCAGTGCATAGGTTGGGATCCGATGCGACGCGGACATAGATACACCAGTGCCTGGGTTAGGATCTAGTGCTTCGCGGAGTAGAGGGGACACAAAATCGGCTTGGGCTTGGTGTTATTCGCGGGCCGAGTTAATGGTTTGGGACGCTACAGGTGAGCCCAAAGAAGGAAATAAACTGTAGGTTGAGAAATCAAGGCCTAATTGGGCTCGGGTTGGGACGAAAAACGTCCTAGCTATAGATGGGTGTGCTTGCTGAGGAAAAAGATCGGCACGGTCACTTCAGACGGCCATGTTTTGGGATAACAATTCTCGAGGCGAGTTCGTGAGTCAACAAGGACCACGAATCAGAGAGGAGATAGACAAATCTTCAATGTTTCAACCAAAACCCTAGAAATTCGATCGGAAAATTGAAAAATTCGACGAGATTTGAAGGATCTCGATCAATAGTTGTCGGGGACGAGCTACAAGTCGTAAAAAAACGTTGACCCGTGGGCGAGGATTGGCTGCAGGCCAACCTGTAATGGTGGAGACGCCATGGAAGGCATCGGGGTTTTTGGGTTTTTCAAACCTGGAGCCCTTGGCTTTGGCTTGTGGTCTCATAGCTCGGCGCGGCTCAGCCACACAAGATGCAGGCTTAGGGCTAGCGGCTCAACGGCTTGGTAGCTCGCCAGCCGTGGCTCACACAATGGAGGGGTTTGAACAAAACCCTAATTTATATTTTATTAATATTTTTTTTTTCAATTTCCAGATTAATTCAATGCATATGTAATCAAATCATTTTAATGAATGAACATATATTTGATGCAATTCATGGAAATATCAAATTCACATAATTCAACAATTATGGATACAATGCATACACAATTTATGTAGATTCTAAAGTTCGAAAAACGTAAAGTTGGGTCATGCATTTTGGTGAACGTTCATGCTATCAGGGCTGTAAAAATGTCGAGATAAAAACTGTTATTTTGGAAAAACCTAATTGCGTGATGATATGGATGAACTGGTTTGATGTAGAAAATTATTTCTTCAATTTCGGCTTTCCATCTCTAGAGCTTGTATCACGTTCAAGATAAGGAAAAAAAAATTGAATCAATAAAAGTATATGAATTCAATAAAAATCAAAATTTAATCAATTAAAATAATTGACACATAATACTTCCCTGATTGAAGACGAATAAAATCTCTTTAGTACAGCGTGAAGAGCATGCTGATAACATGTTATGACTTATATTCTACGAAGGGGTGCGGGAAAGGGAAGATAGAAAGATGGAGAATAGACTTGAGGAATTGTGTGTTAATTCCCCAATTCTTGTGCCTTTATTTATAGCAATAAGGAGGAAAGAAACTTGCTCTCCAAGTAATATAAAGTCTATTGGGAAAGATCTAGATCTCAAAGGATTCCTATTCTATCTCTACTTAGGATTTACACAATCACAATATTGATAAGAATATATATCACACAACACATTTTACCTATAAACAAGTTGTTATATTTAAGAATGGGTACACATAAGAATAAAAAAAATTAAAAAATTAAAAAAATGATATGAATGGGTGCATCTAACATTAAAAAATTAAAAAGTATTTTTTATAAATAATTAATGAGTACAAACTGTTGTAGGCCTATTTAACTGAGCTATTCTAAAGGAATAGAGAGAAGGAGGCCGGCAGTAGTAAGAGGGAGATAAGAGAGATTTAATTGTGAGGTGTGTGTTGTATCACCCCATTGTGCCTTTATTTATAGTAGTAGGTTAGGTAAAATCCTTACCCTTTTAGGATTACAACTCTTAATAGGTAATAAACTCCTAATAGGAATATAAGAGATATTCCTAGATCTACTAGGATTTACACAATCACATTTCCATTCTAAATATGATTGCAATACTCCCTCTTGAGTGTGTAAATACTCAAACAAATATCGCATCAGATTTTTAGCAGATAAGGTAAAACAGTTGATGAAGTTGGTGGCACAACGGGCGAATGCGAGTCTCAAATTTACGAAAGTATGCATTAGTAGTAAAACTCACAAAACCTCGCTATGGTAAAATGCAAGGTGGGAGAAAAACCCATAGACTAATGAGAAAAGTGAGAAGTATGCATAATGTCTGAAACAAACATTAAACAGGACAAAAGTAGTGAACTCTACGAAGTATGATCATCTCAGGATGGGTGCCTCATTAAAACCTCGTTAGGTAGCAAAAACCCAGTGGAAAAAATACTCCTAATCATAGGAAAAAGAGCACATTAAGATCAAGTGAGTATGCTTCCGGATACTCCCCTTGAGTTAGACATGACTTCCAAATAAGAGAATTACAAGCGATTCAATTCAGATAATTTATGCATACTGATTCCTTGGACGAGCTTTTAAAGAGTAGACTTAGGCAATGACTTGGTGAAGAGATCGACTAGGTTGTCCTAGGAACGGATTTGCTTGACTTCAATGTTCTGATACTGTTATTGCTGGTGAGAATAAAAGAATTTCGGTGCTATGTGCTTGGTGTTGTCTCCCTTGATGTATCCTTTCTTTAACTGCTCGATACATGCTGCATTGTCTTCAAAGATCATCGTAGGAAGGTCAACGATGGAAGTAAGACCACTAGTGCTTCAAATATGTTCCATAACTGCTTTTAACCAAAAGCACTTGCGTAATGCTTTATGCAGGGTGAGAATTTCAGCATGGTTTGAAGAAGTCACAAATAGCGTTTGGTTGGTAAACCTCCAAGATAGAGTGGTGTCACCAATGGTAATGACATAGCCCATTTGAGAATGTGCCCTATGTGGGACAAATAGATATCCAACATCTGCGTAACCAACAAGGTAAAAATCAACCTGAGAACCAAGGGAGAGGTGTGTCTTTTCAAGGATTTGTGGGTGCAGAACAAGCCTAAATCCATCGTACCCTTGAGGTAGCAGAAATTTTTTTTAACACCATTCATGTGTCTGTGTGTAGGCGCGTTGCTGCATCTAGCCAAAAGATTAACAGCGAAGGAGATGTTGGGTTTAATGCATTGAGCCAAGTATAAAAAAGCACCAATTACACTTAGGTATGGAACTTCAGGCTCCAAAATCTCTTCCTCATCCTCCTTGGGACAGAAGGGATCGCGTTTAGCATCTAGAGTCCAAATGACCATAAGAGTACTCGAAGGCTTCGCTTTATCCTCATTAAAAAGTCGTAACACCTTCTGGGTGTAGTTCGATTGATGTACTAGGATTCCATCCGAACAATGCATGATTTCTAGGCAGAGACAATATCGACTTTTCTTAAGATCTTTCATCTCAAATTTCGATTTCAAGTGTGTAGCAATTTCCTCAAGCTCTGCGGGAGTTCTGATGAGGTTTATGTCATCGGCATAACTACAACAATTACAAATCCGGAATGTGACTTCTTTATGAACACGCATGGGCATAATTCGTTGTTCACATAACCCTGACTTGTCAAATATTCACTCAGACGGTTATACCACATTTACCGGGATTGTTTCAATGTATAGAGTGATCTCCTCAATCTAATAGAGAGAATGTTTCGTGGTCTAGAACTATTTGAACTCGTCAACGGAAGTCCTTTTGAAACTTTCATTTATATTTTCGTATCTAGATCCCCATAGAGATACGCGGTTACCACATCTATTAGCTGCATATTCAGTTTTTCGAAAACTACCAAATTGATTAGGTAGCGAAACATTATGACATCCATTACGGGGGAATATGTCTCCTCGTAATCAATCTAGGGCGTTGAGAGAAACCTTGTGCTACAAGGCGTGCTTTGTATCACAATATTTCATTATTCTCATTACGCTTCCTCACAAAAACCCGCTTATAGCCCACGGGTTTCACATATGGTGGAATAAGAGCTACGGGCCCAAACACCTTACGTTTGCAAATGAATTGAGTTTGACCTAGATTGCTTATTTCCTGTTTGACAATTCATGTTACGTCAGCATTCATTAATGAAACATGGTTCAATGTCATTGCTAAGCATGATGTCAGTAGCTACTGTGTACGCAAATGCATCGTCGACGATTATCTCATTCCGATTCCAAACTTCATCCAATACTGCATAGTGGACCAAAATCTTGCGATTCTTAGGAGGTCGGGTTGTCTCATCTAAGACATCACCGTAATCTAGAATAACCTCATACATTGGAACAGATGAGTGGGCGATGGTCGGATTCAAACTAGGGTCACTAGTTGGTGACATTTTCCTCTTTCGGGGTTTTGAATCCTTTGAACCAAGCGGTCTACCATGCTTTAGGGTCGGAAGATGATTGGCTAGCCGCCAATGTACTAGGCCCTGTGGAAGTTGCGGCCTCCCCACCTTCGGGGACGGTTCGACCTTCCCAGGTGGTGTTACGACATATGCGGGGGTACGTCTATCCTTACAGGTGCGTTTGCAGCAGGTATATATGATATTGTCACCTTAGCTAGATCAGTAAAAGCATCTGGCATGCTTTGAGCAATGCTGTAAAGATCTATAAATCGTCGCACCTTAGTTTCAGACTGGGCAGTGCGGGGATCTAAATAAGACATAGTGGGAGCATACCATGATAATTCGCTGCGTTCTCTAGGAATGTTAGCATGCTTATCTCCACTTAATGACGAAAAGACTGTCTCATCAAAGTGACAATCCGTAAAACATGCAGTAAAGAGATTTCCTATCAAGGGCTTTAACTAGCAAATAATTGATGGCGAATCATAACCGACATAGATTCCTATTTTTCTCTGAGGACCCATTTTGGTACGTAGTGGCGGCGCGATTAGCACATAAACTGCGCACCCAAATATGCGTAAATGCGAGACGTCAAGCTCATATTGAGTAACCAACTGTAACGATGAATGAGGTTGGGTAGCGGTGGGCCTCAGGCAGACCAGCATAGCTGTGTGCAATATTGCATAACCTTAGGCAGATACCGACAGTTTGGTTCACATAACCAAAGTCCAAGTTATCAATTGAAGATGCTTTTTGAAACCTTCTACTAGGCCGTTTTGGGTGTGAACAAGGGGTACAAGATGTTTGACTTCAATCTCTATCGACATGCAAGTTATCCAGTCGAATCGACTTGATCGGATAATCAGGGTGGTGGGCCCTTAGCTTAATAATTTGTGTGAAGAGTTTCGCAAATGCAATGTTGCATGTGGACAACAGGCAAACATGTGACCATCGTGTCGATGCATCAACCAACACCATAAAGTATCTAAATGGTCCGTATGTTGGTTGGATAGGTCCACAAATATCCCCTTGAATCCTCTAAAGAAACTTAGGGGGGTTGTGAATAATTTTTGTATGTGAGGGTTGAGTATTCTACTTCCCCAAATAACATGTTTTGCATGGTGGGAATCCAACGGAGGGAGGTAAATGATGCCCATGTGATGATTTGAGGTTAAGGCACATCATATCACGTCTGGGATGTCCCATATGGTCATGCCAAAGCAACAAAGTGCTTTAGAACTCAGGTACAGGGCCACCCACAATGTGGGCTTCTATGTCGTGAATGGTTGTTATGTACAACCCACTTGGGAGACGTTCCAGCTTCTTGTTTATATGCTTCTGGCCACACTCGTAAGAAGTGATACAAAGAAATTTAGAACTATTCTCTTCAGTGGTTTCAAAATGATATTGATTATCTCGAATATCTCTCAAATTGAGCAACGTTCGGAGAATAGAGGGCCTCTTTAATGGTTAAGATTGTACCATTAGATAACATGATATGGGCCCTTCTGTATCCTTCAATCAGGTTGGATGAACCTGAGAGAGTTGTTAGAGGTGCTTTCTTAGGTATGAAGTTAGTAAAATAGTGTCGCTTATGCAAGATGGTGTGCGTGGTAGCCCTATCAGTCAGATAACTAACTTCCCGACTAGACATACCTAGAAATAAATTGATTGAATTAGTCACATGCATAAATATAATTCCATTCACTCAATTAATCAATTTGAGAAATAATATCCATTAAATAATTATCCATAATTCAAAACAAATCAAAACCAAACAAATTATTCCAAATTCTTAGAAAAATTGTCCAAAATTAAAACATAAACCTAAAACAAGGAGTTAATGCCTCTTGAAAATTTGATATCTCTATGGATGTAGTAGCAACTTTGGGATGGTCCACATGTGCAAAGTTAGACTCACGACGGGAATGATACTTGGCAAGTGCTTAGAGGGTAGCTTGGTATACGTGTGACCAATGATCATGTGATCCACAACGGTAGCACATGTCCATTTTAGTGGAATCTGATTGAACGGTAGCTTCCTTTGAGTGGTCTTTGGCTCTGTTGACCTTGGGCTCGTGGTGGGGCTTACCACCCATTACCACTGCCACGACGATTCTTTCATCGTTTGTGGCTGCTAGAATTGGTTGCATGACCTTCAGGCGTAGCGTTCGAGCTAGTGGGTCGAGCTTGATGATTCTTCATCAAAAGCTAGTTTTGCTTTTCAACGAGAAGTAAAACAGAGATCAAATTTGAAAATTTGGTAAACGTATGTGCCCTATATTGTTGCTGCAGGACAATATTGGTGGCATGGAAGGTCGAATATGTATTCTCTAGAAGATCTGATTCTGTTAATTCCATTTTATAGAACTTAAGCAGTGATACTTCAGAGTTTTATTCATTCATAGACTTAAAGCCTTGGAACTGAAGATGTTGCCAGTCATGTATTGCTTCAGGCAAGTAAATGTCTTTCGGGTGATTGAAACGGCCAGCTAGAGAAAGGCAGAGGGTGCGTGGGTCCTCTTCAGTGAGGTACTTGGTCTGCAGTGCATCATGGATGTGTCTTCGAATGAAGATCATGGCAATAGCTTTCTGGGCTTCATCGATGAGTTTGTTGTTGGCGGATGCCTCAATGGTGGCTCTAGTACCTTTTGCAGTAAGATGGAGCTTCATTTCTTGAACCAACTTCACGTAGTTTCTTCCGGAGGCTTCCAGAGCAGTGAAATCGAGCTTGTTTAAGTTTGACATGTCCCTAAAACAGAGGGTACAACAAAACGTAGTTGGTCATATGGTAGTCCATAGACATACATTGTAGAACATTGGGTTCTATAGACATGTATTGGTTTAATTTAAACATGCAAGCTATAGGTTTCATGTGGTAAGCTTTGAATGAAAACTTCGGGTTACAAAGGCACTAAATATGAAACTATAGGTTCAATTTAGTTTTATGAACGATTAGTTCATAAAGGAGAAGTTCCTGCAAGAAACACAGTATGCAATATATAGATTGAAGTGTAGTGGATTTGAGTTTCTTCGGGAACTCAAGTGTGAGTGCTTCAGGACTACGAAATGATGTCAACAGTTCAAAGTATACAAATAAATTATTGAATTGTTAATGTCCAAAAGTAATATTCAGGTCAATAATTTTGGATTAATTATCAGATTAATAAATTACATGTCACTTTTAATTAATTCAATGGATTGGGACCAAACGGGGTCGATCGTGGAAGTAAAAATGATAATAACATTCGGGTTAAAATTATTTAAAATGCCAAAGAATAACATTGGATTCGAAAAACCATAGCCCAAAAGGGTTTGGGCTTAGGTGTCGTGAGTAGGGCAAAGCCCTAGAGGCTATTGGGTCTCGGGTTTGGTTGCAAAAGCAGCCCACATGTGGTTACAGGTCACGGCCCGAGGTTGGGGAGCTCAGCAGCAGCAGTTACTGGCGTTTAGGCAAGGGAATTGGTTATGGGTGCAGGCCCAACAAAAAGCTGATTGGGTTGGGTCTGGGAAGCCTAGCCGAAGCTGGGCCTGGGTCAGGGCGAGCTAAGCCCAACAGACAAGTTTGCGGGAAGTGGGCTGGGGCGCATGGGCTACGGGTTGCTACAGACAGTCCAAATCATAGGACAACGGGTCAAGAAGGCTATAGGTTTTCTTGGTTGGGCAATGGGGCTTTGGGCTTTGTTGAGTTTATTAGGCAAGGCTTGGGGTGCTTGGGTCAGCACAGCAAGCCTAAAGGCTGTTGCCGTGTGGTCCAAGGGCGTCAAAAAACGACACAGTGTCATGATGTGCGCCACATGATTGGGCTTTAGGCCAGTGGTGGTTCGGTGGTGTCATGGTGGTGATGCGATGGTGGTGCCACACAGTTCCCAATTTTCCTGTTTTTTTCTTCTTCAAATTCTCTAGGGTTTGAAAAACCCTAAATTGCTTCTAATTTATTTATATGCTTTGACTCACAAATTCCACATAGCAAAAATAATTGCATAATTCATGAAACGTGTATATATATATATATCGGAAGGAAAATATAAATATAGGGAGTTCATGCATCATGGGGAATGTTTTTATGCTTCATGGACGTTTCAAATATCTTACTTTATTTTAAGCGTACCTAAGTAGCAAAAAACAAATAAGAGCCTTTGAATTTTGTAGAAGATAGCCTTCTAGGATCTGTTAGTTCTTTAGCTTATGGCAAGAGCGTGCTGATAACGTGTTATAAGCCTATTTAACTGAGCTATTCTAAGGGAACAGAGAGAGGGAGACTGGCGGTAGCAAGAGAGAGAAGAGATATATAATTGCGAGGTGTGTGTTATATCACACTAGTATGCCTTTATTTATAGTAGTAGGGTAGGTAAAATCCTTATCCTTTTAGGATTACAACTCTTAATAGGTAATCAAGTCCTAATAGGAATATAAGAGATATTCCTAGATCCACTAGAATTTACACAATCACATTCCTATTCTAAATATGACTGCAACACAAACTTATTTTTATTTGGGAAATATTTTGAATTGAAAAATAATTAGGAGTTTAATAAAGGTGTGAGTAATAAAAATTATGTAATTGATTCATTAATACGTTAATGTTAGAGACTTTAATTAAAATTTGAACACTAATAAGGTTTCAATCAATGAACATTAGCAAATAGGGACCGGATACTAAAACCTGAAAAAAATAATAACAAAAAGTTTTTTTTTTTTTTTTTTTTTTTTTTTTTTTATTTTTTTTTATTTTTTTAACAAATATTAGAGATACTAGCCATGAACGTGTGCCAATTTGCTCTTTACATCTTATTCTTAATTATTTTATTTTAAAATCTTTACTCGTAATAGGTATTTTTGAAATTATGAATGTCTTAACTTTTTTGTCTTCTCACTTTTTATACAGATATAGATACAAAGAATTGGATGGAGGATGTGCTCTTGTTATCTTCCGCCAGAAAACCCGCGTCAAATTCCAAGTGTTGCATTTTCAGTAGTCATTTGAGAAATTAACACAAATAAGGGTAGTAAAAAGCAGCAGAGCAACGAGATTTCCTGCAATCCACCAAAAGAACTAACTGCATGCACTTTAAATAGCTCCATTTCTTTCAGAGCTTCCGTAGAGTAAAAGAAAAACAGTGCGTTTAATTTGGAAAGAAGAGAAACAATGGCAGATCAATTGACAGATGATCAACTGAACATGCTCAAGACTAAATTCAATACCTTCGACCCGGATGGCACTGGTTAGAACCCTCTTTCCATATGTACATGTATATGATGTGTGTGTGTGTGTGTGTGTACCATGTCAAAGTACGTACTGCCAGGGACGAAGGCAAAATTTCAAACCTGACTGGGCTGAACTTATCTTCCGATCTAATTTTTCAGTTGAGTACACATAGGCTTAGCCAACACCAATGTAAAAGATGATTAGCAATCTCACACATTCATGCCTTATCATGTTAATGTTGTTTATTGTAAATAATGGCATAGGTAACAGATGATAAATCTCCAGTCATGGAGGGGCTAAACTTAGCCCCGAACTATTATGGGGGCATCCTCAAACAACAAAGTCAAAAATTGAAAAGCTCAAGAATTTATTAAACAAAACGCTTATGTACTAACTAATAAGGATTTTTCTATTTTTATTTATTTTTTTATACAATATATTACAATATCACTCGATGTGCGCATTTTCTTAATTACCAATACCATCAAATATCTCTTTATAAAAATAATCTGGTATTACTCATGCATTGATCGCCCAACCAATTTTTCAATCAATTTTTTAAAAATTTTATGGTTGAAACTGCTCTATAACATGAGATTCCTATATGCATTATATGCATTTTTTCCACCCAAAAAAATGAGTGGGGCCTAAATCCAAGGTAGCTCCGTACATGATTACGTTAATGTTGTTTATTTTATTCTACTATGTTGGGGTTTGAATTTGATTCAAGTAAGTACATATAAGAAGAGATTGATTCATCTTACTCTTTAATAATTTGTCAATTTTTTTTGTTTTTTAAGGCATAATCACTAGGGATCAGCTGGCCGATGTGTTGAGATCGTTAGGGCAAGATCCCACCGAGGAGGAGTTGGATCAATTTGTGCAGCAGCTGGGCAGTGAGGATGGGAATATTCACTGGGATAAATTCGTCGAACTCATGGCCCAGACAATTTCTGCATTAGCTGGGCAGTGAGGATGGTAATATTCACTGGGATAAATTCGTCATAGTCATGGCCCAGATAATTGTCAATATTTCTAAGATATAAAGATATTTATTTCTTTATAACTAATGTGTATAATAAAAGGGTAAGTTTATCCTCCTATAAAGGTTTAGTGCAATTTTGCTTTCCTCCATATTCAAGGATTATGATTCAGCGTAATTTTACACAAATAATCTTTAAGTGAATATTGTGATCATTTCATTTTTAGCTTCAATTTTCACATTTTGTGCTTGGGATTATGATAAACATATATGGGGGAATTGAGAGATGAACATTGACAAACCCCGACCGGAGTCAAGACGTGATGGCTGTCACGTGAGAGTAACGTAGCCAAGTGCGCAACGGAAGTGATACTAATAAAAGAAATGTGAATAATTAAAAACCAAAACTACACTTATTTAACTAGAGATACTATGTAAGTGTGTAAAAGTGATCAAATATAAGATACATGCATATCAAAGCATAGGTAAAATGAAAGTGCAGTCGAACTAACTAAGTACTAATTATACAAATAGGGAGAAGATCCCTACTTTTATTTATGGAAACGTCAGAGCCACTGTGTAGTCCTCGTGAACCACCAAAGACGAGCATCTACATAGAACCTAGAGGGGCGCAAAACAGAAGGGTGAGTGGGCAAAAACAAAGCTTTAGAAAAACACATTTATCTTTATGAACATAATAACCCCTCTCCGTAAAACTCGTATAATTTCCAGGAAATAGTAATATGCACGTATATAAAAACAATGTTCAAGGGCAGTGAAAACAGAATTATGCCATGTCATAACGTTCAACACTAAAATATGTAAGCCAGGTAAAACGTCAATATAAATTAGCATGCCAGCCGGAGTCACCTAACGTGACCTGTATGATTGGACCTATAACTCATCAACATATGTCTGCACATGAGTCCGAGTCACCTAATGTGACCTGTACGACAGGCTGGTTGTAAATAAGTACGCTTAAGTGCTACGATCACGTGAAAGCTATGTGATAAATCATGGGTCACCTATGAGTCGGAACCACCTATTGTGGTTTGTATGATAGGCTAGCACCACAACTTGGATCCAAGGTGAGCATGCAGTGCAGGAGGTGAACAATCACGTGAAAGCTATGCCTTAGCCTCGGGCGAGAGCACTAACACCGGGGTGCAACATAATAAGCTTTAAATGCATAAATGCATAGCAATCACATGCTAACTCACCTGAAGCTTACCTGAGTCTCCACAACATCAAATAGTTTTTGGAAATCGTAAAGCATTTATATATATGTAGAACACAAATGCCCACTCATTGATAAGTAGTAAGATTGTAGCCCCCTAGCCTCGCTTGTCCATGCTCGTCCTTGGGGTACCTCTCACCTATATGCGATACAACTATTTTAACGTTAATTTGATAGCACATAAACAAAGC
The DNA here is from genome assembly GCF_019419815.1 of Pyrus x bretschneideri. Lineage (NCBI taxonomy): Eukaryota > Viridiplantae > Streptophyta > Magnoliopsida > Rosales > Rosaceae > Pyrus > Pyrus x bretschneideri. The sequence continues at coordinate 3,098,898 of NW_025999657.1, forward strand.
CCAAGATTAATTCCTCATACATTGCTCAAATGGGGTGTTTGAATATCCCAACGTGATCTACTTGATAGTGCGAACATATACATATTTTTAGAAAATTTTTTGGACACCGGATGCGCCTTCACGCACAGGCCAAGGCACGGCCACACGCGCTGGCCATGCGCAGGCACGTGCCGTCCGCTTGACTATCATTGTTAGAAATATTCCGTCAGTTTGATGGAATATTCCATTAATTGTAACTGACAGTACCTGATACCGTTAGAATATTCCGTTAAAGTTAACGAAATATTCCCCTTCTTCTCCGGTCACTCCGCCAGCTACACTTGTCGATTTCTGGAAAATTTTCTAAAGCTTATAACTTTGTCATTTCTCAACCAAAATCCATGAAATTTATATGGATTTGAAGGTCTTGAAGAGTAGAACACATTCGTACCTAATAGAATTTCAAAATCTAATGGAAAACAGTTTGAAATTCCCTTGATACTTCCAGCCAAATCTGCAACCTTCCAAACTCGTTTATACCAGTGTCTACTTCACTCCAAAACTACTTCAATGAGTTAGGAAAGTTGGGTGAATACCTTTCCAAGCCTTAAAATCTCAAAACCACGCCGGGATTGCGTCAGAGCAAACTTGACTCCTCATCGAAGCTTTTGGTTTCTCACGTTCATGTCATCCGTTTGATGAACTAAGGGTATGGCTGAGTTCATGAGGTCGAGAGGAGAATGATGGTGGTTTCCAAAGACTCAATCCTAGAGAGTTTGATGATGATGGTGTACGTGGGTGTCACAGCGCAGAGAGAAGAAGGAAAGAGAAGGCTCTAGAAGAGGGGAGAGAGTGTGTACGTGCATGTGTGTGTGTGCGTGTGTCCTCCTGATTGGGCAGAAGAAGAAAATGTTAAGCCCTGATTGGGATGCCGTAAGAGTGGGAGAGAGATGACTAATTTTGACTGGTCCAGATGATATAATAGCCCGAATACCAAATTGGGTCCAAGGAAATAGGAATTATGGTGATTTGGTTTCTTATTTTGGTTTGTTAACACTCTATACGTTCGTAACTTCCTTGCTACGACTCTGATTCGGCCCTAACTAGTGTCAATGAGCTCGTGACGTCGAGTACAATCTGATTTTGATAACGAGGAAATTAATTTAGAACTGCATATGTACATCCACGTCGCTAAGCCAACAAGGGCAATATTGTCACTTTACACACTAGGGGAGAAAATATATATAAGAATTTGGGACGGGTCGTCACAATCTACCCCCTTAAGAAAATTTCATCCCCGAAATTCCTACACATCAACAACACTTCAATAGCCATAAAATAGACATAGATAGAGGTCTCGCATGAGTTCTTTCGTTTCCCAGGTGGCTTCCTTGACTGAATGGTTCTTCCACAAAACTTTCACCATACGAACGGTTTTGTTCCGAAGAACCTTATCTTTCCAATCCAAGATCATCATAGGTTCCTTATCGCAGGTCAAAATCCGGGTTAATCTCCAGTGGCTGAGAAGGAATTACATGCGATGGATCAGAGACAGTGTGACGAAGCATAGACACATGGAAAACATCATGTACCTTTGATAACTCTGGAGGTAGCTTAAGCCTATAGGCAACTTCACCAACTCGCTCAGTGATCTGATACGGTCCAATATACCGAGGACTTAACTTATGTTTCTTACCGAACCGTACCACGCCTTTCCACGGAGTTAACTTTAGAAATACCTAATCTCCAACTTTATATACTCTGTTAGTGGCATGTTTATTGGCGATACTCTTCTGTAGATCCTGGGCCGCTTTCAAGTTAGCTTTGATCACCTGAATATTCTACGTGGTCTCATCCACAATCTCAGGGCCCACTAGCACTCTCTCGCCAACTTCAGACCAACATAACGGGGTACGGCATGGTTTACAATAAAGCGCCGAATGATAACTGTTATTATAAGCAAACTCGATCAAAGCTAAACGCTTATGCCAAGTGTCGCCAAACTACAAAACTAAGGATCTCAGCATATCTTCTAGCGTTTGAATGGTTCTCTCAGATTGTCTATCCGTTTGAGGGTGATAAGCTGTGCTGTAAAGCAATCTTGAACAGAGAGCTTCTTGGAAAGTTACCCAAAACTTATAAGTGAACCTGGGATCCCAATCAGAAATGATACTCACCAAAACACCATGATATTTGACAATTTCTGAAATGAACCGTTCTGCCAAATTACTCAATGAGTAATTTTCTCGAACGGGTATGAAGTGTGCTGACTTGGTGAGTCGATCAACTATCACCCAAATACCATCATAACCATTCCATGTATGAGGTAACTTGTACTCGAAATCTATGGTAATATCTTCCCATTTCCACTGAGGTACGGGAAGTGGCTGTAATAACCTAAAAGGTTTATTCCTCTTTGCCTTGACTTGTTGACAAACTGCATAGCAATTCACATACTCATCAATTTTTCCTTTCATAACAGGCCAATAATAGAAAGGTCGAATGGTGTTATACATCTTGGTACTCCCAGGATGCATTGCATAGGCCGAAATATGTGGTTCATCAAGTATATCTTTCTTTAATTCTGCTATGTCTGGTACATACATCCGATCACCCTGCATAAGCATACCATCTGGTATCCGAATCCTGTGGTCTTTCTTTTTCCCTTTAGACACTGTTGTATTAACTCCTGAGATTCCGAATCATTAGCCTAAGCTTCGAGTACACGATCCAGCAAAATTGGCCCAACTTGAAAATTAGCAAGTAGAGCTCCTTGGTAATCTTCCCCTAATGTGACTCCAGTAGATCGCAACTTTGTCAAGAGTGGAACACTGGATGCATAAAGTGAGTTAAGTCGACCCTGGGATTTCCTGCTTAAAGCATCTACTACAGAATGTACACGACCAAGATGATACTCAATCGTGTAGTCATAATCACTGGGCAACTCAACCAATCTCCGCTGCCTGAGATTATGATCTTTCTAAGTAAAAATATATTTAAGAATTTTATGGTCGGTGAAGATTCGACACGTTTCTTCGTACAAATAATGCTTCCAGATTTTCAATGCAAAGATAATATCGGTTAACTCGAGATCATGAGTGGGATAGTTCATTTTGTGGGCCTTTAATTATCGCGAAGCATACGTGATCACTTTACCATGCTGTATTAGTACACAGCCCATGCCATTCAAAGAAGCATCGTTATAAATCTCAAAGTTCCCATTTGTCATCCGGAAGTGCCAACATAGGTGCATGATTGCGACAATACTTCAGTTGCTGAAAGCTTTGCTCACAATCATCACTCCACTCAAATTTAACTCCCTTCCCGGTTAACCTCGTCAATGGCAGAGCTATAGCTGAGAAATCTTTAACAAAACGTCAATAATAGTCGGCTAAACCGAGAAAACTCCGTACTTCCATGACAGTACGAGGCTGTTCGTAATTCTCTATTGCAACTACCTTCTGAGGGTCTACAAGAATACCTTGGGCTGATATCACGTGTCCTAAGAATGACACTTGATCCAACCGAAATTGACATTTACTAAATTTTGCATACAATTGATCTTCCCTTAACTTCTTCAGAACCAGAGTGAGATGTCTAGTATGCTCTGCCTTAGATTTGGAATATACCAAAATATCATCAATGAAGAGAATAACAAACATGTCGAGATATGGGTGAAATACCCGATTCATCAGGTCCATAAAGGCTACTGGAGCATTAGTTAACCTGAACGGGATCACCAGAAACTTATAATGACCATAACGAGTTTGAAATGCTGTATTTGGGACATTTTCACGCTTGATATTTAGCTGATAGTACCCTAATCTTAAATCAATCTTTGAGAACACACATGCACCCTGAAGTTGGCCAAAAAGGTCATAAATGCAAGGCAGCCGATAACGATTTTTAATCGTCACCTGATTCAATTGTCGATAATCAATACACAGCCTCAGAGTTCCATCTTTCTTTCACGAACAAAATTGGAGCTCCCCACGACGAAGTACTCGGCTGGATGAAACCCTTATCATTAAGTTCTTGTAATTGGGTTTTCAATTCTCTTAACTCAGCAGGAGCCATTCGATAAAGGGTTAAAGGAATATGATCTGTAAAAGGAATATGATCTGTACCTGGAATTAAATCTATAGCGAATTCCAACTCATGATCTGGTGGTAGTCTAAGTAAATCATCAGGAAAAACATCAGGAAAATGCCTGACTACCCTAACATCCTCCATATGAGTAGAAGTATCCTTATGCAGCACCACATAAGCTAGATAAGCCTCACATCATTTCCTTAACAATCACTCCGCTCTCACAGTCGAGATAAAGCCCAGCCCCAATCCACAATGCTCACCAACAAAAGTGACCACAGGTAAGCCCGATCGATGGAAAGTGACAACCTTCTTATAATAATCCAACTTGGCACGATTGTAATGTAACCAATCCATGCCCAGAATAACATCAAAATTGACAATATCCAAAGGAACAAGATTAGCTGGCATGATGACATCCTCAACAAAAGCAGGACATCCTTGATATTCCCAGCTAACATAACAAGTCACGCCTCTAGGCATGGAAAATTCCAATTCATAACTAATGGGAGTAGGGTGTGGTTGAGTATTTAAAGCAAACATATGAGAAATAACAGAATGTGTGGCACTTGAATCAATTAATACTCTAGCAAAATAACAAAGAATATTTAACGTACCCATAATCAGATTAGGGTTGTTCTGAGCATCTTGCACAGTGATGTGATGAACACGGCCCTCTGCCTGCTGCCGACCTCCACGACCTCTATTTCCTTGATTACCTTGTCCTTGGATACCTTATCCTTGACTGGGCTGATTAGGCTACCTTGATGAACTAGCATTGCTAGAGGCAACATCAAGGTTCTGGGACTCTCCTCTAGTATACCATTGTGGTCCACCGTCCTGATATGACGCATACGGTATATAGCCTCATTGGTACTGTGGATAACTACCCTAATAATATGGATCAGCTGGATGCTGGTATGCTCCCCTGGAATATAGAGCTACATCTCCCTGATAGTGGTAAGCATCACCATAACCCGTTGGAGTATAGCCACTAGGCCCTTGAGTTAGTTGAAGGGGTACATCTAGTGGTAATACAGAGGGCTCAAGTTTCTGCTAATTTTGCGGACATTGGTTAGCCCTATGCCCCGTCTGACCACAAGTGAAACATCTACCACTCCCACCTTATCTTCACTCCCCAAAATGACGATTATTACACCTACGACAAAGTGGAGCACCAGAACTGTTAGGATTTCTCTACCTCTGGAATCGGGAACCACCTGTGAACCTGCCGCCCCTCCGCAGCATAGTAGAATTCAAACACCACTGGATGAACCAGAACTGTTGCCACTTCGCTTAAAATTATGTGTTTTACAAGGATCGTATGTTGATTGCCCTCTATCCTTATTAGTATTATTTTTTTGAGCATTACCTTTCTCTTCCTCCTCATCACTATCATCTGGAGCATTCTCAGAGTCCTCAACCTGAAGTAATACCTTGAAAAACTCTTGATATGCAGAATAGGGAGTCGAAGTCGCCATAGAACGCAACTTCTTACGAGTACCCTTCTTAAAGCGTCAGAGCTTATTAGCAAAATTTGCAACAATCTATGGTCAATATCAGAACAAATCAGTGAACTTTCGATGATACTCAGTGGCTAACATTTTCCCTTGCTTCAGTTCTGAGAATTCATCCCTTTTATGATCTAAAAACTCCAGAGGTATAAATCTCTTCTGAAATAGATGCTTGAAAACCTACCAATTTGTGGCATTTTCAGCTGACAGTTGAAAGGATTCTTGTTTCCACCATGATATAGCCTCCAAATGCAAGAACCAAGTGGCTATCTCGACCCATCTGTCCTCTGAAAGATTTCCCTGTCGCTGTATCATCCGAAAGGTTTTCTCAACATGGTCAAGCCAACGCTTAGGTCCCTCGAACCCTTCATTACCAAAGAAATCATTTAGCTTCAAGTTATATACAGTCTCCAAGGGGGTCCTATAGGGATGACGAAGTGAGGACTGAATAGCACTAGCAATAACTTCACTAAGTTGTCCAATATTTGGAAATTCAAACTCAGAATAAGTACATGGCTCCCTACGAGGTGGCATGGTTCTGACATAAGAGATCAAAATGATTAGGATTTAAGCAAAAATATAGGACTACCCAACCTTGCTCTGATACCAAATTGACACACCCCGACCGGAGTCGAGACGTGCTGGCCGCCATGTGAGAGTAACGTAGCCAAGTGCGCAACAGAAGTGATACTAATAAAAGAAATGTGAATAATTAAAAACCAAAACTAAACTTATTTAACTAGAGATACTATGTAAGTGTGTGAAAGTGATCAAATATAAGATGTACGCATATCAGAGCATAGGTAAAACGAAAGTGTAGTTGAACTAACTAAGTACTAATTATACAAATAGGGAGAAGATCCCTACTTTTATTTATGGAAATGTCAGAACTGCCGTGTAGTCCTCGTGAATCACTAAAGATGAGCATCTACCTAGAACCTGGAGGGGCGCAAAATAGAAGGGTGAGTGGGCAAAAACAAAGCTTTAGAAAAATACATTTATCTTTATGAATATAATAACCCTTCTTCGTAAAACCCGTATAATTTCTAGGAAATAGTAATATTGCACGTATATAAAAACCATGTTCAAGAGTAGTGAAAACATAATTATGTCATTTCATAACATTCAGCACTAAAATATGTAAGCTAGGTGAAACGTTGATATAAATTAGTATACCAGTCGGAGTCACCTAACGTGACCTGTACGACTGGACCTATAGCTCATCAACATATGTCTGCACACAAGTTGGAGTCACCTAATGTGACCTATATGACAGGCTGTGTGTAAATAAGTATGCTTAAGTGCTATGATTACGTGAAAGCTGTGTGATAAATTGCGGGTCACCTATGAGTCGGAACCATCTATTGTGCTCCGTACGACAGGCTAGCACCAATACTTGGATCTAAGGTGAGCATGCGGTGTAGGAGGTGAACAATCACGTGAAAGTTGTGCGCTGGCCTCAGGCGGGAACACTGACACCGGGGTGCAGCATAATAAGCTCTAAATGCATAAATGCATAGAAATATGCAATGCAACAAGACCAATCACATGCTAACTTACCTGAGCCTCTGTAGCATCAAATAATATGATTCACAATTATACTAATGCAACAATATAGTAATAAACGATATAGACATGGCATACAAGGCATAAATTCATTTAAAAATGTTTTTTTGGAAATCGTAAAGCATTTGTGCGTGTACACACACACACACACACACACACACACACACATACACACACACACACAAAACAAATGCCCACTCACTAATAAGTAGCAGTATTGTAGCCCCCTAGCCTTGCTTGTCCAAGCTCGTTCTCGGGGTACGTCTCACCTATATGCCATACAACTATTTTAACGTGAATTCGATAACATATAAACAAAGGCCATGATTAATTCCTCATAAGTTGCTTAAATAGGGTATTTGAATATACCAATGTGATCTACTCGACAGTATGAATACACATATATTTTTAGAAAAGTTTTTGGACGCCGGATGCGACTTCATACTCGCCGGGCAAGGCATAGCCACACGTGCCGGCCACACGCAGGCATGTGCCGTCCGTTTGATTGACGTCATTAGAAATATTCCGTCAGTTTGATGGAATATTCCGTTAAATGTAACTGATGGTACCTGATGCCATTAGAATATTCCATTAAAGTTAATGGAATATTCCCCTTCTTCTTCTGTCACTTTGCCGATCTCTGCCGTCCACCGTCGATTGCACTTGCCGGTTTCTGGAAAAATTTCTAAAGCTTATAACTTTGTCATTTCTCAACCAAAATCCATGAAATTTATATGGATTTGAAGGTCTTGAAGGGTAGAACACATTCGTACTTAATACAAGTTCAAAATACAACGGAAAACGGTCGAAAATTCCCTCAATACTTCCAGCCAAATCTGCAACCTTTCAAATTTGTCCATACCAACGTCCACTTCACTCCAAAAGTAGTTCAAAGAGTTAGGAAAGTTGGGTGAATACCTTTCCAAGCCTTAAAATCTCGAAACTACATCGGGATCGCGTCGGAGCAAACTTGACTCCTCGTCGAAGCTTCTGGTTTCTCACGTTCCTATCGTCCGTTCAATGAGCTAAGGGTATGGTTGAGTTCATGAGGTCAAGAGGAGAATGATGATGGTTTCCAAAGACTCGATCCGTGAGAGTTTGATGATGATGGTGTATGTGGGTATCACAGAGCAGAGAGAAGAAGGAAAATGAAGGTTCAAAAAGAGGGGAGAGAGTGTGTACATGCATGTATGTCTGTGTGTGTGTCATCTTGATTGGGCAGAAGAAGAAAATGTTAAGCCCAGATTGGGCTGTCGTAAAAGAGGGAGACAGATGACTAATTTTGATTGGTCCAGATGAGATAATAGCCTAAATACCAAATTGGGTCCAAGGAAATAGGAATTATGGTGATTGGTTTCTTATTTTGGTCTGTTTACACTCTATACGTTCGTAACTTCCTTGTTAAGACTCCGATTTGGCCCTAACTCATGTCAACTCACTCGTGACGTCGAGTATAATCTAATTACGATAACGAGGAAATTAATTTAGAACTGCATATGTACATCCACGTCGCTAAGCCAACAAGGGTAATATGGTCACTTTACACACTAGGGGAGAAAATATAGATAACAATTTGGGACGGATTGTCACAAACACAATTAGGTGTTTAGTAAAACTATTTGTAAACGCGTTTTTAGTATAAAAAGTTGTGGCAACCTTATAAACCTATCAAGTTGTAGATGATATTACCGGTGCCCCTAAAAATATCATATGTTCTTACCTTTTCTTTTAATTAATCGACAATTGTCATGCATGAACAGTTAAGCTCAGGTCATCCTTTAACAAAATTGAGGCGAGACTCACTCAGACTGAATAATATACTGGTGTGTAATGTGCTTACTTATGTTAAGTATTTTATATGGGATTTCATAGTATGGTAGTCTTTTAAGTTTTTAATTCATCAGTAAACATACACTATTATGTACTACTAAATCATCTCACTCAATTAAATAAACGAATCTTGTAAAGATTTCAAACAATTGACAAAAAAGCAGAATAAGACAACTGAATCACTCCCTCTCCCAGTAATCTAGCTTGGTAGATGCACATGCGTACATAAACATCCAAGTTTGTGTTAGATTTAAATAGACATTGGTTTTACCACTTAGTACTATGGTCTAGTGGAATTCCTCTACACTTATAAGTGAAAGGTCCTAGGTTCGATTCTTATCAATGGCGAATTTGAACCACATTATTGCTAGCCCATTGTGAGGCTAAGTCCCCCCCCTCTTTAGTGTAGATGGTATCGTTTTCTTAAAAAAAGAGAAAAAAAAGATTCTGGTTTTAATCAAAGACTTGAGAAGGAAGAAATCCTACAATCAGTTTAAAATTAAGTCTCTCATGGCTAGTTTTTGTTTTGTTGTGTTATGGTTTGGTGGTCCCATAGGACAAGTGTATGCACCAGATTACTGTTTTAAGTCAACGGCCTTATATTGCCCTTAAGTAGTTGGAACTTGTATTGTGAAGGACAATCAGGATAAGCTTGTATAAAGGTATCCAGTGTTGATGAAACATGAAAATATATGTGATGTGCTGCAATGATTAGCACCTCCACATTCCTTCAAAAATTCTTTTATTTTTCCCACTTAGTACTACGGTCTGGTGGTATTTCTATTCACTTGTAAGTAAAAGGTCTTAGGTTCAAATCTCGTTGATGGCAAATTCGATACCAAATTAAGTTGCCCATTGTGTGGCTTTCCTGAACTCCCCATCCCCTTAGTGTAAAATATATCATTGCAATTAAAAAAAAAATTGTTCTTATTCTTCGAATCAGGAAAATACATCACACAAAATACAAACAAACATTTCAAAAATTTATCATGGCGTCAGAGTTGATCAAACAAGATTGGGCGTTTTGTGTTCGAATCTTTGAAAGCAAAAAAGAGGAAACATATCCGGATTTCGAAGAACTATAGTTGTCGATTCAAGGTCTCATATGGCTACTTCAAGAGGTGGAGGAGATTTAAGGGCTCTTATCTTCAATGGGTCTAACTACAATTTTTGGTCCATCAAATCCAAACCATATTCAAATCACACGATTTCTGGAAGTCGGTGGACAAGGGTTTTGGAAACTCAGAAATGAAACATGATTCCAGAGGTGAAGAACAATTGTCTATGAAAAGAAGTTTCAAGTTAAGTGAATGAAACCAGAGATGCAAAAGTCTTGGTATCATTCAAGGAGCAGTCTCAGATGAGATTTTTCCTCGAATCTTAATCCTAGAAACCTCCAAGGTTGCGTGGCATGTTCTACAACAAGAATTCTGCAGTGACGAAAAGGTTAGATCAATCAACCTACAATGTTTAAGGAGAGATTTTGAGTATACTAGAATGAATGATGGTGAAACTTTGTCCTCTTACTTGACAAGAATCTTGATATTGTGAACCAAATGAAAACCTATGGTGAGGAACTGTCAAGCCAAAGATTAGTTCAGAAGATTTTTATTAGTTTGTCTAAATCTTATGATTCCATCGCATCCATTATATAGGAAACTAAGTACCTTGATACTTTTGAGGTTCATGAGGAGATTGGACTATTAAGGGGCTATGAGCAGAGATTGCATAGAGACTAAAAAAACTTGGTTGAGAAAGACTTTGCTAGTCTTAGTATGAGCCATTGAATGCTAGTCAACCTCTAGAGCTCATACACATTGGAAAAGCATTGAATGCTTTTGAAACTGGAAATGCATGGAATGCTAGTCAAGCTGTAGAGCTCATACACACTGATGTGTGAGGTCCAATGAAAACACAAACACTAAGTGGAAATAGGTAATCCCGTTATTTATTGATGATTGTACAAGGATGGTATGGGTGTATCTCATGAGGAACAAGAATGAAGTCTTCATTATTTTCAAGAACTGTAAGGCAATGGTTGAGTTACAAAGTGGTCTTAAGATCAAAAGGCTGAGGAGTGATAGAGGAGATAAATACACTTTACTAGAATTCAAGGAGTGTTGTTAAGAATTGGGATTACAAAAGTAGTCAATAGTTGCCTATACACCACAACAAAATGGTGTAGCGGAAAGGAAAAAAAGGACTACGGTTGAAAAGGCCAAGTCCATGTTACATGACAAGAAAATGCCACTTTCCTTTTGGGGTGTACAAGAAAATGGCCATTTGGATCTCATCCAAATCCTCTTTTCGAGGATCCTAGAGATCCTCATATCCTATCCGTTCATCATACATCATGCGGCCAAAAATCATTTTGAATTTTTTTATTTGAAATTAAACACAAACAGTACCAAACAAAAGTTGGCCCCATGATGTACGATGAATGGATAGGATGTGAGGATCCTAGGATCCTCACAAGAAAGATCCGGAGAGGATCCAAATCCCATGTTGAAAAGGTTGATAAGATATTTCATATATAATCGCCCTACCGTTAGGGCAAAGGTGTTCTTCAATTTGAGAAGCTGATGGAATATGGTCCTGAAGCCTGTGAAGCCAATTGCCAGGTGAATTAAAGAGATTGTTGACCTATCTTATATAAAGAGAAGATTGACATTCCTTCATTGGCTATTTGTTGGCTAAAGGTGACCATTTCAATCACAAACTTCCGGTTGGTGACCTGCGTAGGTTCTAGCAACATAGGAACCTCAGTCTTACATCACTGTTAATAACTCTAGCATTCAATCCTTATGTTGTTAAGATGTGCTTATTCTGGGCCAAGGAACCTAATCTTGTTTGGTGCCCGCTTTTATGTTATTCATAAATCCTATAACTAGATGTAAGAATTGTTCAAACCAATGACAATATGCTGCTCATCAGGAGCCCATCTGATACGTGTAATTGGACCCTCTTTGTCATTGGTAGGATTTTTACCATCTGCAAAAGTAGGGTTAAAAACACTTAAAAATACATGCAGGAGAACAAGGTAGTTGTAGTATAAACGGCTTAAATAAGATCGTTCTGCATATAGATTATTTAAAACAATTTATGTAAAATCAAATCTTAATTAATTATTTAAAACAAAGTTTTGAAAACAGTTGATATTGTTACTTAAGTTAAAAAAAAATGAAAAATTACACATAGAGTATACTTTTAATACTTAATTATATATTGAGACAACATTTTTTTAAACATTTCAAGGAGAGACAAAAGTTAATACATGTGAAAAATGAATTCATTTCCCTATTTTCTCTGGAGTGTAAGTTACAATATTACCCTTTATAGTGGAAAAGTCTTTCTCACACTTATATCTCTTCTACCATTGCTCCTTTCTCTCTCTTTCTCTCTTCAAGAAATATTGGTTCCACTTAATTATTCAAATGAATGAATGAACTTGTGGATCTACAACCTCTACCTAGCTTACTTTCCCATTCCCATTCCTAGTTGGACAATTAAAGTTCCCATCCAGTTTTAATTATTTGTTAGACGGGTATAATTCCCTTCTTTTTTCCCTTTTCAAGTTCAATGTGCCTTGAAATTGGATTGAAGGATGTTCTTATTGCTTTATAGTATATGATTTTCAAATCAAACATAATTTATCACAGATAACCTTTTATTGACCAATTTAAGATGAGTTTCAAATCAAACAAATTCTGAATTAGAAGACCTTTGCCTTGCTTCTGTCCCTCAAAATTCAATTGTTTTATTTCAACCTCTATTAACGAAAAAAAAATTCTATAAAAAATACAAATTTGTAAAGTGAAAAAAATAATACAAGAATGGGATTTTGCAAATGGAAATTTATTGGACACACCTATGACTTATTAAACCAAAAGAGGAATTAGTGAAATTTTGTAAAAATGGATACTGATTATGCAAAAATGGTCGAAGATAGGTACTGATTTTGCAAAAACGATCGAGGACAGGTTGAATTGTTTATGAAAAAACGATCAAGGACAGGTTGAACTGATTCAGCAGAAATGTTGAACTAATTTAGCAAAAATGGTCTAGGACAGATTGAACTGATTCTGCAAAAATGGTTGACAACGAGATGAACTGATTCTGCAAAAACATTGAACTAATTCTGTAAAAATGGTCAAGGATGGGTTGAACTAGTTCAACAAAAATGGTCGAGGATGAGTTGAACTAATTATGCAAAAACTGTCGAGGACGGGTTGAACTGATTCTACAAAAACGGTCAATGATGAGTTGAAATGATTCTGCTAAAATGGTCAAGGAAGGGTTCAACTGTAGGAGGACAGGTTAAACAAATGGTCAAGGACGGGTTGAATTGATTATGTAAAAACGGTTGAAGATTGGTTGAACTGATTCTGCAAAAACGGTTGAGGATTGGTTGAACTAATTCTGGAAAAATGGTCGACAATGGGTTGAATTGCTTATGCAAAAATTGATGAGGATAGGTTGAATTGATTATGCAAAAATGGTCGATGAAGGATTGAACTAATTTTGAAAAAATGGTGTAGAATGGGTTGAATTGATTCTCTTAACAAAACATACAAACTAATTGTGCATATAGTTTCAAAACTGATTTTGCAGAAATAGTCGAGTATGGGTTGAGCTTATGGCACAATAATTTTGTTAGAGTTTTGAGGGGTAAGTTCTATTAACAACATAAAGCCTTAGGGGTCCATGTTTTTAGGCTGGGCTTTAGTTGTTTTCATGTTTTTGTCTTTCTTTGACATGTTTAAAAACTAGTAGAGTTCCTTGAAATATAGTAAAATTTTTTCTCTATACATAAAACTCCCTATTAAAAAAAAAATTTAAAATAAAAACAATTAAATAAATTGACAAAGAAAGGAAAACAAAACAAAACATATTTTTTTAAATCAATTTGTAAATGAATAGGTTCTGCTGTCATCTTAACAATCCTACATAGTTCTCTCAATTTACTTATGAATTATCCATGCATATTTTCAAGGTTTAATTTTCCTAAAATGTTCTACTACCTCCAACCTAGAACACATATCAAACATGCAACGCGTCCGGACGTTTGGATCAAATGTGAAAATGAATGACTCATTAAGCTTTATGAAAACCCTTTGAACAACCATGCAACCCTTAATACATGGTGTTCATCCTAAGTAAAATTACAATTATTAACCACAATAAGCCATCATCAATTTCAGGGAACCTTCAGACCAAAATTGCATCAAATTACTTTTCTAAACATCCTAATGGCGCGAATCACTAAGACACTTAGATAGCTTAAACACAGTGATTAATAATTCAAAATGTACATGCATAATATCATAAGTAAATTGAAAAGAAACCACATGTTCTTACTAAGGCTTATGGCCTCACCCTAGCCAAAGAAATTAGTTATGAACAATCATAAAACAAAATATTATTAAGAACATGGATAAGAAGCACCTTGTAAAATAAATTTGAATCGTAAAAGTTCTCTAAGCCGCATTCTCCAAATTAGTCCATAGAGACCCTAATGGCTAAATAGCCTTATTTATACTACTACAAAATAAAATCTGTCATGCCCCAAAAAGGGCACGTAACAGTGCCACGCTCTATTAGTAATGTAATATTATAGTGTTAAATTCCAACACTATAGCACTAGATTCCCAATAGAACGTAAGGCTATTTGAGGGGAAGTAAAATAATTTATTTTTAAGCAGTACGGAAGTGGAAAATCATTTTTTGTAAAACGAAGAATAGAAGGGCAACGGAATTTGGATAAAATTTTTACATATGAAAAGAACTTCACAATCTACAACAAAACAAAAGAGTTAAAGGTAATTATCATACTAAACCAACTCTTTAGTACAATTTTGAAAGATACAAAACGTTGACTTTGGCTACAAAAATCCCTTCAAGACGGTGAGGCAATGAACGATTGAGAAGTTGACAAGTAACAAACAACGTTAGTCCCAACATTAGTCCAGATCCTTTATTTGTAGGTGCACCAGTTGTGTAATAAAGTAGGGGTGAGCATCACAAACGTTCATTGCTCCCCCTCAGGGAATCCATCCCAGCTAGGTTTGAAAATAGTATATGACACTATATATTATAGGAAAATGATTGATGCACAACAAAAGCTTTAGTTTTGAAAATAGATTGTATGCTCACACAATTTCCTTTTAAAAAGAAAATAGGGATCCCAATAAATTGCTACATGCCTGATGACCAATCTAATGACCAACTACCCCTTTACCTGGACCAACTCCAAACGAATATACTTATGGTAAGGTGTAGCGAGAGTGTCCTTTAATGCTCTACCCTTAGATATCCTAGTACATTTCCTAGAAAGGTAGTGGTACTAATGCCTTTGTAGTAGCCCTTCTGGAGGTTTAGGGGATCGAAACCCAAGGCGGTCACTATGCTCCCTTTAGTCTCAAGTCATCACTTTAATTTGTAGCATAAAACAACATCCATATCATGATATAAACACAAAACCATTTTTCCTCATGGTTCTATCACAACAAATTATATACAACTTTCATAGGCATTTGTATATTTACATATACATACATGCACAAAATTCCATAACTAGGGTAAATGAGGATCCCCGCACCTGGTGTCCAAGCTAAGCAATCAATATTCCTCACCAATACCTCGATTACACGCAAGCACTGAGAGTAATTGGAGTCCCTAGTTCAACAATTACAGTATGTCACTATATGTCTATATATAATGACTCAACTTCATTCCCATAACAACAATTATATCCAATAGGGACCTTCACTTGATCAGAATAAAAATTTTGTATTTGAACTTTTTATTATTTCAAATAGGTCCCAAAACGTTTGATAATTGCACTTTAGCCCCTGAACTTTTTGAAAATTACACAATTGCTCCAATACCAAAACTGTTTTTGCAATTCAGTCCATGGTATGAAAACCAACGGCTTTGAGGTCTTTTTCCTATAATTTCAACATATATTCCAAGCCAAAACACAATCCATCAATAGACAACTCATTTGTTCCATACAAACGTCCTTTAAAGTCCAAATTCAATATATTTCGAATCAATCATCATATTTCTCTATATCTCATTCAAATGAAACTTGTACAAAATCCTAGAAATCTGATCATACATAAATCTTTACCTTAATGTCTCAGAAATCCTTGTCCAGTCATCAAATAGGCTTCAAAGCCCTTAATTCCAAAGCTAAAACGAAGATCCACGTCACTACCGAAATAAATAAGCTCCACGTACTTATCCACATCACTCCCTAAATAGTTAACTTCCACATACTTGAGCAAGCTCCTTGATCACTCCTAATAGCATGTATTTCTTCCACTCTGTTCTCTTTTCTAATCTCTCTAACATGCATGCATGTATGTATATATGTATATGTGTGTGTGTGTGTGTGTGTGTATAAACATCAGACCATAGCTTGCATGCAAACTAGCCCTTTGCACGATATTAAACAAGAGCATTTGCTCCTATTTATAGTACAAGAATGACGGTAAAACAACACATCATATTGGATGAATTGGTAGCAAGCACACCTATCATCTCAATGTGGATAAATGCTTGCCTGATATCCACAACTCATGCCAGGACTTACATAGATATCCCATTTGCATGTAAACTTTATTGACACCTCCTTAATCGGCCAGCAAGCTAAGCACATAGCTTAGTCATCTCCAATTCCACAAGGATTGAAATCACATTTATAGGCAATCATATTCTAGATTTGCACCACCTGCAAGGCTAACTTTCCATTTCTTTGGGTCCAATCCTCACTTCATGTGGCTAAATTGCCACTAACCGGTCAGACCAGACCCTTGGTGTCTAGCTCCAGCAGCTGTCACGTGGCAAGCTAGCCACTTATTGGCTGTCACGTGTCATTTACTCATTGGTCCAACATGTAAATCACTTTAAAAATTCATTCGAGCTCTGAAAAATAATTCGAAAGATGTTACAAACTCGTAATGATGTCGACTTTCATCTTTTCACATGAAAATAGTCTTTGAACTCAAGTAAAATTATCACCCATTTAAAATGAACTACAAATCGTAAAATTCGAAAACACTCCAAAATTCATAACAACACTTTCTAGGCACTTTAAAATTTCGGGGTCTCACATTCCACCCTCCTTAAAACAAATCTTGTCCTCGAGATTTACTATAACACCGAGTTACTTTACAAGTCCAGAGTTTCCATCTTTGATCGGACTGTCATTTCCAAGTCAAGTTCGAAATCTTAAGCGTACTGATTATGCATACCCACATATAACACTTAGTCGAACACCCATAAACTCCCAAGAAAATTATGGGTACCTTTGCACAATTTTGTTAGCATCATATCCATTAAATTTCTTATTCCTTGAATCAATGAACATTCCACTATAGAGTATAAAAGATCCGGTGGTCAGTCGGTCCCTTAACATGAGCAAATGCCAATGATTACGTCAATAAGAAAAGAAAGAGATAGCCGATACTTTCCCATCATGCCACTAAGTAGTGAACTATTCTACAAATGTAGGTGGATATCTAAATGTCGGATTCCTATTTCCAAGTTGTTTCTTCAAGTCCATGGTATTGTCTTTTACATTTCATAACCTGATTTCTAAGCCTTTTCATTTCCCAATCAAGTATGCATGTACGAAGCATATCCTCCAATCTTGAATTACTTGCTCTGACTGTCCATCATTATGTGGATGGTAAGCTGTACTTAAATCAAAGCAATTTCCAAGCTCATCTTGTAACTTATTCCAAAGTCATGATGTGAATCTTGGATCTCGATTTGAGACTATTATCTTTGGAATTCCATGTAATCGAATAATCCATTCAATATACAATTTGGTGAAATAACTGATAGACCAATCCATCTTTACAGGTAAAAAGTGAGCTACCTTAGTAAGTCTATCAACTATGACCCAAATACCATTTTTTTTTCTTTCTTTGATCTTGGTAAGCCGGTTATAAAATCCATCGTGATGTCATCCCATTTCTATTTTGGGATCGGTAGTGATTGTAGCATTCGAAATGGCTCCTGGTATTCTACCTTTACTTTTTGGTACGCTACACATCGGCTAACATAAATAGCAACATCACGCTTCAGACCTTTCCACCAATATTGCCTTTTCAAATCCTTGTACATTTTAGTACTTCCAGGATGCATTGCGAATTGCATTCTATGAGCTTTATCTATTATTTTCTTTCTAACTTCTTCATTCTCAGGTACAACCAATCGGTCTTTGTACCTTAAACTACCATTGTCATGAAGCTTCCATTCATTAAGTGATTCTCCTAAAACTATCTTCTGCCTTACTTCTTGTAGTTCAGTATCTTCATGTTGTTTCTGCACTATATATCGCTCTAATTGAGGTGCTAGACTAAGATTCTCCTAATAAGCACTTATGTCATCATGTTGCACTTCTAAATCATAATTCTGTGTTGTATTAAACATCCCTTTATCTGCCAACATCAAACAAGACAAAGTGCTCCTGGTCTTTCTAATTAAAGCATCAGCAACTACGTTTGCTTTCCCAAGATGTTAGGACAAATCAAAATCATAATCCTTTATGTACTCCACCCATCTTCTTTGTCTCAAATTCAAATCACGTTGAGTAAATATGTACTTAAGACTTTTGTGATTTGAATAAACATTGAACTTACTGACGTACAAATAACATCTCCAAATCTTCAATGCATGTACTACTGCAGCTAGCTCCAAGTCATGTGTTGGATAATTCCTTTTGTAATTCTTTAACTGTCTTGAAGCATAAGCTACAACTCGTTCATTTTGCATTAGCAAACATCCAAGTCCTTGTGCCAATGCATCCGTGTATATCTCAAATGGATCTTGGTTATTAGGCAATACTGACTCATTTTCTTAAATGATGACTCACACTTATCGTCCTATTCAAATCTAACTCCTTTTCTTATGAGTCGAGTTACTGGAGTTGTTATTTTGAGAAATCTTGAACAAATCTCCTATAATAGCCAACTAATCCAAGAAAACTTCATATCTCCAAAACACTCTTAGGTTGCTCCTAGTTCAATACCACTTCTATCTTACTGGGGTCCACACAAATTCCATCTCTAGATATTACATGTCCAAGGAATTGTACTTGTGTTAGCCAGAAATCACTTTTCCGCTTCGTAACATACAATTGATTGTCCATTAAAATCTGTAAGACTATATGGAGATACATTTCATGATTCTCCCTAGTCTTAGAATAAATAAGGATATCATCAATAGATAATGATAACAAGCTTATCCAAATACGGTTGGAATACTCGATTCCGATCCTTAATACTAATTTTGATTCTTTTGAGTAAACAGATACTCTTGCCCTAACTCATAAGCTGCTTCCATAATTTCATGTTGAGTTTTAGGTCCTTGACCTACAATATGCCTTTAGATAGAGTCTCTAAACCCTTGTTTGAACTTAATTTCCATTTTCTTCTAATCATTAGCAATACCATCAGAGTACTTACTCAACTTAGTAAATTTGGCGACAAACTCAGCCACAGTCATGTTCCTTTAATTAAGATCAAGAAATTCTTGAATCTTAGTATGCTTCATTGCATTAGGAAAGTAACACTTGAGAAAAAGTTGCTCAAAATCATCAAAATTCATCTCTTCAATGTTATACTGAGCACGTATAGTACCCCACCATAAATCTGCTTCACCTTCGAAGACATGTGAAGCTAGATTAACTTGAAGTTATGGTGGTACATAAAGAGTTCTCATCTTCTTCTTAATATGTTCCAACCAACTTTTTGCTTTTTCAACTTTAGGCGCTCCCAAAAACTTGAGTGGCTTATTTTCATAAAACGATCAAGATAAGACATCTATTGATCATGTGCACTTTTCTCATTAGTGCACGTATAAGCATTTGTCGATGCTTGAAAAGCCTTAAACATTTCAGCTATTTGTTGTGCGTCATCCAGTGCCCAATTTTCTTTTGGACTTGTTGGAAGACTAGGCGTCTTGTCAACAGAGTAGTATGATGTGATATATTCTAACACACACTTAAATTAAAACCCTATGATTGTAGTATATGAAAGTATGGATCGTTTTAGGCCAGGGATTAGAAGGGACTGTTAATCTACTCAAATTAAACTCTAAATCACTAAACTAGACTCAATAACAGAAAACTAGACTCTTATGACTCAAAACAAACTAGAAAGACTCAAAACAGCACAAAATAATCAAATAGACTCAAACTAGACACTAAAGGATGATTTGGACGAAAATTACCTTTAACTTGACTCAAAACACTTAAAAACACAAGTTTGGCCATATTCTAACTAATTTGACACAACAAAGTAAATAAGATTGAGTTTTTGACGAATTTAAAGTAAAAACAAGTAAATTAAAGACTCTAAACTAAGTTGCACGAAATTGGGGTGAATGGATGGGTGATAAGCTAGCTAAAGGGTCTTTCTCCACACATGACACATATGCAACACAAATCGATTTCCAGTTATTCTTTCTTTAAACCATGAACCTCAACGCCCCAGATTAACCGTGAACAACACTAATTAACCCTTAGATTTTCCTTAAGTCATTGAATTGGATGAAATACGCATCGGAAACCAAATTATTCTTCAATAGTTCCCTACATGAACAACATAATAAAGACACAATCAAAGATCATTAAGCTTTGTGAAAATATAAGCATTGACAAGGCATTCGTAACTATGAAAAGCATGATACTCTTGCCAGGAATTTACTTAACATGATTGCGACTAGTAACCTCCACTACTTGCAAACATAAGTTCATAATGATTAGGTGAAAATCCCTTATATTTTAGCATCAAATTCATGCATGCAAACTAAGTAGGCCTCCTTAATCAACATACAAGAATAAGTTATCAATCAAGCAGTTAAGCAAATTGCACTCATGATTTATGAAACAATAATTGGATGAAATCAATTCATATCACATATATGTTCATGGTTTTGAATTCACCTCTAACTAAAACGAATTTAGTTCCTCATGTTTGCAAAACAAAGATAATTAAATTTAAACATTGAAAACAAAGAATAGAATGCATCTAAAACGCTCCAACAATCCAATGTCTTGAATGGCAAGCACGGCTCCAGGTGGCTCCTCATTCCTTCCTTGCAGCAGCACAATGAGGATTTTCTGAATTTAGGCTCTTAAGGTCTGGTGGATGGTGTGGTGATCTAATGGTAGAGGTTGGTGCTTGATTTGTGCGGCATAATGAGGTATTTATAGGCTAGGGTTCACAAAATTTCTAAAGGGAAAAGGATTGCACAATCCTAGGGGAAAAGGACTATCTATATGACAGAATCCAATGAGGAAGGAAACAGAGGTGAGGCAGGTTCTTAGGGCTTCTAGAAAGGGGTTTTGTGACAGCTTTCTAGAAGGACAAAGGATAAGATATGTGGCACAACTTAGGGCATGAAAATAGGGCTTCTAGAACCTAATATTTAGGTGATTTAATGTGAAAACGAGTCCTCTTTGCAGCTGGAATTAAGGTAGCAAAAGATTAGGATATGATAAGATAAGGTTGGATAAGGTTTGGATAAAATAAGCTTATTTGGATAATGTTCCTTCTTTGTAGCTGATTCCTTATCACATTAAATCCTAGCCTGTCTTGATCTTCAAATTCGTCCATCCACCCTGCTCCATATGCTAGCTATCCATTCCATGCCCAAAACTGCTCCAAATAGCTCCAAAATGCACTTTCTCGCCAACTTTGCCATTAGGACCTACAAATACACGAAAATAGCTTAAAACACTATAATAAATGGAAACTAACTATGTAAATGCAAGAAAACAAGCTAACTAAGTTGCATAAATATGCTCCTATCACATTCCCCCACACTTAGCTTTTGCTAGTCCCCGAGCAAAACAAAACAAACAAACACAATCTAAACCTTCCAACAATTGCCTCAGGGATTTCCAATGAAACATGACATGTTAAAACTCACTACTCACATAGATTTTAGCTATCCCTACCCTCGGGCATATACTTAATCGCAATCACCACTCACTAGCTCGCATGTAATCAATTAAAACAATATTTTGAATGTAGTAACATGCCTTAGAGAATCCCTCAATTCCTCACCAGATATACTCTATATTTTCACATAGATTTTCCGACTACACTCCCTACACTAGGTATATGTGAGAAGATTGATGTAAACATGTAAACTAGCACTCACATATGTATAATCAAAGAAGGCGATTTTTGGAATTATTAACATGTATATGATATGATCTCATGAATGGAATGCCACTACTTAGACGCGAGAACTAGGGATACCATATGCTTGTACCAATTTTAAACTCCACATATTGACATACATAACAATCAAGATAGAAGTCTAAGGGTTGTAACGGGGCTAAGGTATTGGCTAACAAAGAAAGGTTAAGGATAAATAAAAGTTCTTAAAGCAATAGTAAGCAAAGTAATGAAATAAACACTTAGAATTCACTTTTGAATGCAGAAATCAACTTTAAACACGAAGGGGAACTTCACACAACACCTAGGGCTAGATTCAAACTTTTGGACCCTTTCTTCAACAACCAATACTTGTGAGTTCAATCTCACTTATTTCTCAACTCTTTTTTTCTTTCTTTTCTTCAACTTTTTCTTCTTTTTCACGATCTTTTTTTTTCTGTGCCCTTTTCTTTTTCTTTGGCACATAAATCATCCTCCTAGATTCCACCAAAAACAACTTCCCCCACACTTATTTTTTTTGCAAATTGTAGATCAAAAGGGATTCCCTCTAAGTCATGCTTCACTATGCTTTAAGAACAAGGGTATGGATAGACCTATTCTAGGCTAGGTAAGGATAATGTGGCTCACAAAGAAAATAGGCTAACTAAGGCTCAAAGGGGTTAAACCTACAATACATATGCAAAGGGTAAGGCTTTTTGGCTCTGGTTTTAACTAAACAACTTCATCTTGTTTTATGTTATGCACTCAATTTTATGTTTTGAATGAAACGGGCATGAGTTCTAGTATTTGGATCTATAATGATGAAAACGCATTCTAAGTAGAAACCAAGCAAAGAAATAATGAGATCATGCAACGACTTTAGAAAACAAAAACTCACAGATTAATAACTCTCCAAGTAAAGTTTAGGCTCAAGTCTTTCAAGGTTGTAGCGTTAGTTTGAGTTCCTTCCTTCAAGCATGTTACAAAAACTGATTTTTTTTCTTTTGTGATTACATGTGAATTTGTAAACGACAACTGCAACTAAGCATAAACCAAAGAGCATATCAAACTTCCATCCATGTTTGTAACTTTCTTTAACAGTCATGCAATTAAAAACCAAATCCTCATCATTGTGTTGGAAGGTATCCTAAGACGCAAACAAACAAACAAAAATAACTCTAAAAAAGACTCTTTTTCGATTTTTTTTCAAATTTTCGGATTTTATGTTTAAGACACATTGAAACACCTAAAAATACACTAAAAACACTTAAAAACAATGAGAAACAACATTAGAAGTGATAGGTGATAAAATCTGTCGAAAATCATGCAAAAACATTTGTTTACTCCCCCACGCTTAAACCAAACATTGTCCTCAATGTTTCAAACATAAACTCATAAACAAACAAACATAAAACACAACTAAGAAACATGACAATCATGGCAAAGTAAAAGAAATAAAGAGTAGGGTTTAGGAACGCAAATCTGGTTATCAGAGCCGGAGATTCCTAGGTCTTCTTTATTTGAATACATGGGTTGCCTCCCAAGAAGCGCTTACTTTAACGTCTTCCAGTAGGACGATACCTCATTTTAAGCTCCCTTAAGTCCCATGGCATGGAATTGATCTTTGAATGACAGGTGATACTTGAAATAATCCGGTAATGGTTTAAATTCTAGAGTGGGTGCCTGAATCATTAACAACATATTAGTATAAAACAAAATTGAAATTCGGGGAGGTAGCTTACCTGTGTGCTCCGACATGAACTCAAGAATAAACACCCCTTCAAAAGTTGTAGGACTAGAAAATTCAGCAAGATTTGGTGTTTTAAGAGTTATGACTTGTCTCTTGTCATAAAATCCAACTTCTTTGGGAATTGTTGTCTCAAGTATATCCTCTTTGATGAATTCTAGACATTTCCCAGCCATTTCTTGCTCTTGATTCATTCTTCTTATTGAAAGTTCTTTGAATAATTCAACACATACTGGAACTTGATTTGTTGTACCAAGAATCGGGATATTACTTTGCATTTTTGGAAAGGCTTCCAAGATGTCTTTTTCACTTTCTTCTTCCTTGGAAATCATGAACCTGCAAAGAATAGAGACATTTGATGGAATGGAGTCAGAAAGAATTGAATTTGGAACAACCTTACCTGAATTGGATGGCGTAGGAGCCTTAGAAGGCTGCGGCAAGGTGTATTCTTCCTTTGCCGTGGCCTTGTCCACCTCTTCTTCTTCTTGCAGCAGCTGTTCATCCACATTATGGTTGTGTTTGGACGTTTTTGGGTCAGCTCCAACCTCTATACTACTTCCCAAGGTGATAGTTTCAGCGATTTCAAAATCTTCCGTTAAATTTACAATAGTTGAGTTGGAGAGTTCACTTTGTTCTTGAATTTGCCCCATGAATTTTGCGATTTGCCCCATTTGCTTCTCCAATTCGTCCACCTTTTTAGCTTGATTGTGCATCTCTTTGGTTTGATGGTGTAAATCCCGAGTTAAAGAAGTTAGTATTGGACGAATTTTATCATAATCCAATGACGAACCTGAATTCGGTTGGAATTGTTGCAAAGCAGACTGTGGTGACTGCATAGGCATTGTATAAAACTCCTCATATGGCTGCCAATATTCTCCTTGTTAAGCCTCATTGGCTTGATTTTGTGAGCCCTGCGCCAAAGAAATTAATTCATCAAGAATTTGATCACAATCTATTGACGAACCTGAGTTTGGTTGGGCATATTGTATATGAGGTTGTGGTGGCTACGCAGCTCTTGTATAGAACTCTTCATATGGCTGCCAATATCCTTTGTGTTAAACTTGTTGAGATTCCCACCACATAGAGTTTGAATGATCATTCCAATCTGAATTGTACATGTTGGAAAACAAATTGTTCCCTGATTGATTATGATCTTGATAACCCCAGGTATTAACATTCTCCCAACCTCTTTGTGGATGTTGATTTGCTTGATATTCTTGCCTATAAAAAGCACCAAATGTAGGGATACTTTGCATTATGGACCCTTTGGCATACTGTGACAACTGAGATGTAAGATTCGCCATTTGAGCTTGAAGATTAGCAATTGCCATGTCTTACTTCTCTAGTTCCTGAAATCAAAGAAATAAAACTAAATCAAATATCAAAAGAAAAAAAAGTAAACAAACAAACAGAGGGATTAGCAATTTTACTAATCCCCGGCAATGGCGTCAAAATTTGATGTGATATATTCTAACACACACTCAAATTAAAGCCCTATGATTGCAGTATATGAAAGTAGGGATCGTTTTAGGCTGGGGATTAGAAAGGATTGCTAATCCACTCAAATTAAACTCTAAATCACTAAACTAGACTCAATAACAGAAAACTAGACTCTTATGACTCAAAACAAACTAAAAAGACTCAAAACAACACAAATAATCAAATAGACTCAAACTGGACACTAAAGGATGATTTGGATGAAAATTACCTTTAACTTGACTCAAAACACTTAAAAACACAAGTTTGGACAGATTCTAACTAATTTGACACAACAAAGTAAAAAGGATTGAGTTTTTGACGAATTTAAAGTAAAAACAAGTAATTAAAGACTCTAAACTAAGTTGCACGAAATTGGGGTGAATGGATGGGTGATAAGCTAGATAGAGGGTCCTTCTCTACACATGACACATATGCAACACAAATTGATTTCCAGTTATTCTTTCTTTAAACCATGAACCTCAACACCCCAGATTAACTGTGAACAACACTAATTAACCCTCAGATTTTCCTTAAGTCATTGAATTAGATGGAATATGCATTGGCAACCAAATTACTTTTCAATAGTTCCCTACATGAACAACATAATAAAGATACAATCAAAGATCATTAAGCTTTGTGAAAATCATAAGCATGACAAGACATTCGTAACTATGAAAAGCATGATACTCTTGCCAAAAATTTACTTAACACGATTTTGACTAGCAACCTCCATTACTTGCAAATATAAGTTCATAACGATTTGGTGAAAATCCCTTATATTTTAGCATCAAATTCATGCATGCAAACTAAGTAGGCCTCCTTAATCAACATACAAGAATAAGGTATCAATTAAGCAATTAAGCAAATTGCACTCATGATTTATGAAACAATAATTGGATGAAATCAATTCATATCACATATATGTTCATGACTTTGAATTCACCTCTAACTAAAACGAATTTAGTTCCTCATGTTCGCAAAAGAAAGATAATTAAATTTAAACATTCAAAACAAAGAATAGAATACACCTAGAAATGCTCCAACAATCCAACATCTTCAATGGCAAGCACGGCTCCAGGCGGCTCCTCATTCCTTCCTTGCTGCGGCACAATGGGGATTATCTAAATTTAGGCTCTTGAGGTGTGGTGGATGGTGTGGTGATCTAATGGTAGAGGGTGGTGCTTGATTTGTGCGGCATAATGAGGTATTTATAGGCTAGGGTTCACACAATTTCTGAAGGGAAAAAGATTGCACAATCCTAGGGGAAAATGACTAGCTATATGGAAAAAACCAAAGAGGAAAAGGAGAGAGAGGTGCGGCAGGTTCTTAGGGCTTCTAGAAAGTGGTTTTGTGACAGGTTTCTAGAAGGACAAGGGATAAGATATGTGGCACAACTTAGGGCACGGAAATAGGGCTTCTAGAACCTAATATTTAGGTGATTTAATATGAAAAGGAGTCATCTTTGTAGCTGGAAGTAAGGTAGCAAAAGACTAGGATAGGATAAGATAAAATAAGGTTGGATAAGGTTTGGATAAGATAAGCTTATTTGGATAATGTTCCTTCTTTGTAGCTGATTCCTTATCTTCAATGCTTCCAAATTTGTTTCTCCAGATATTAAGCACATTCCTAGCCTCTCTTGATCTTCAAATTCATCCATTCACCTTGCTCCATATGCTAGCTATCCATTCCATGCCCAAAACTGCTCCAAATAGCTCTAAAGTGCACTTTCTTGCCAACTTTGCCATTATGACCTACAAACACATGAAAATAGCTTAAAATACTATAATAAATGGAAACTAACTACGTAAATGCAAGAAAACAAGCTAACTACGTCGCATAAATATGCATATCATGGTATAAAACAAAACCATTTTTCCTTATGGTTCTATCACAACAAATTATATGCAGCTTTCATACGCATTCGTATATTTACATGTACATACATGCACAAAATTCCATAACTAGGGTAAGTGAGGATCCCCCTACCTAGTCTCCAAGCCAAGCAATCAATATTCCTCATCAATACCTCAATTACACTCAAGCACCGCGAGTAATTGGAGTCCGTAGTTCAACAATTACAATATGTCACTATATGTTTGTATACAATGAATCAACTTTATTCCCATCATAAAAATTATATCCAATAGGGATCTTCACTTAATCAGAATAAAAATTCTGTATATGAACTTTTTTTTATTTCAAATACGTCCCAAAACTTTTGATAATTGCACTTTAGCCCCCTAAACTTTCTAAAAATTACACAATTACCGCAACAACAAAACTATTTTCGCAGTTCAGTCCCTGATATGAAACCAAGCGGCTTTGAGGTCTTTTTCCCATAATATTTTATCATATATTCCAAGCCAAAACACAATCCATCAATAATACAACTCATTTGTTCCATGCAAACGTCCTTTAAAGTCCAAATTTGAAATATTTCGAATCAATCATCATATTTCTCTATATCTCATTCATACAAAACTTGTACAAAGTCCCAGAAATCTGATCATATGTAAATCTTTACTTTAATGTCATAGAAATTGTTGTCTAGTCGCCAAATAGGCTTCAAAACCCTTAATTCCAAAGCTAAAATAAAGATCCACGTCACTACCGAAATAGCTAAGCTCCATGTACTTATTCACGTCACTACCGAAATAGTTAAGTTCCACGTACTTGAACAAGCTCCTTGATCACTCCTAATACCGTGTATTTCTTCCGCTCTATTCTCTTTTCTAATCTCTCTTTCTAACATACACACACACACACACATACACACACACACACACATATATATACATCAATCCTTAGCTTGCATGCAAACTAGCCCTTTGCACAATATTAAACAGGAGCATTTGCTCCTATTTATAGCACAAGAATGACGGCAAATCAACACATCCTATTGGATGAATTGGTAGCAAGCACACCTGTCATCCCATTGTGGATAAATGTTTGCCTGATATCCACAACTCATGCCACGACTTACCTACATATCCCATTTGCATGTAACATTATTGACACCTCCTAACTTAATCGGCCAGCAAGCTAAGCACATAGCTTAGTCATCTCCAATTCCACAAGGATTGAAATCACATTTATAGGCAATCATATTCCTGATCTGCACCGCCTACAAGGGTAACTTTCCATTTCTTTGGGTCTAATTGTCACTTCACGTGGCTAAATTGTCACTAACCGGTCAGACCAGCCCCTTGCTGTCTAGCTCCACCAGCTGTCACGTGGCAAACTAGCAACTTATTGGTTGCCACATGTCACTTACTCATTGGTTCAACATGTAAATCATCTTAAAAATTCATTCAAGCTCCGAAAAATAATCCGAAAGATGTTACAAACTTGAAATGACGTCCACTTTCATCTTTTTACCTCAAAATAATATTTGAACTCAAGTAAAATTATCACCCATTTATAAATCGTAAAATTCGAAAACACTTCAAAATTCATAACAACACTTTCTAAGCACTTTAACATTTCAGGGTCTCACAAAATCCTACCTAGAAAAGGTCTTAAAATAAAACTAGGAAACATAATAAAATAATAAATTAGCAAATAAAAGGTTTCCTATTTAAATTGATAGTCGAACTATAGAGAAAATCAAACTTTTGACTGACCAAATCAACTTCGATTTAGTCCCCAAAGGTCTCTTTTGAAAGCGCGTAAGACATCTCCAAAAAATCCTCAGAAGGAACCTTTTTCATAAAAATACCATTTTAACCTCCAAATACCCAATATGTCCAAAAAATGTCAATCTGGGAAAGCTGTGCGCTGGGCCTTTATTTTATTGCCATGTTCAAATGGCTTGGAATAAAATTCTAGAAATTGATAAAATCATTTTGAAAGACTCATGAACCTACTCCAATTAGAATTGCTCCAAAATTCTTTCGTTTGATCACTTTATGCTCAAAATAGATTCACATGTCATGTAATTGAAATATAGAACAAGTATCAAAATTCAACCAAAATAACCAATAAATTATGACTAAGAATAGGGTAAAATATAAAGTATAATATCGACTCATCAATCATCAACTATGGCGAGCTATTTGACGGATCTGTCTGAAGAATTAGATAGGTACACAACGTTTACAAGAGCAATTGCAACAATGTTGTTCCTGCTGGAGTCTAGTAAATTTAAGTAAAAGTCATCCACAATATCATGAGCATACATTCTCTTCTCCAAACCTCAAGAAATATGTCGATGGGGCTTGGTAGATTTGATCATTTGGACTCATAAAGAGGGGCTAAAGGAATCTCTTCAGAATAGCTTCAACTAGGGAAGGGGGCTCTCATTGAAGCTAAGTCCAATTCTTAGTTTGAGCAAAAGACAATGGTTTTAATGTTTATATGTGGTATCAGAGCCATAAGTTTAAGTTCTTAAATTCAATCTACATAAATCAGAAGAATCAAACATATAAAATAAAATAAAATCCTTCAGTCATGAGGTTTCGAAACTGGTTCTAGGTTTTTTATCTGGATAATAGGGGTTTTCAGTGAAACAGTGTGTTTTCATATAAAAGGATTATTTAAAATTTTGATTGTTGGAACTCGAAACTCATTATGCTTTGGAATTTTCTAGGTTGGGGAAAACTTTTTTCTCTTCTTTGGTTTAGTATTTGGGGCGATGTGAGGGTTTTTTGAAAACTACTCGACTTGTTGAATATTCGATATCTATCAAAATTTCTTTCCCTGCCAGGTGTCGATACACATCAATTAAAAGGTATGTGATCTGAAACCTAGATTGGAAACATGAAGTTATTGTTTATTTATTGCTTGATTTATGTAATGATTCATAATTCTGTCAATAATAATAGATCAACATAAGTGATATCATACTTAATTTTGCATAAAACTTGGAATAATTCAAGTTACCTAATCCTGTAAGTAAACAATGGTTCGAATTTTTATGAGATTATTGCTTGTTCTTAAATCATCAATATTTGTGAATTGTGAACAATTTTGTATGGAACAAATATCTTCTTTTGGGACTGGTGGGAACAATTACATGAAGTGGAGGAAGGATATCAATTGGTTATTGGTTACCCTGAGAAGTCAAGGTATATTAAATTTTCATGTTTGGGGTTGCAAAGCTGATGCTAGGTTCTGCAATCCTAGTGAAAGAAAACAGGATCCAAGAACACAATCTTTTTACTATATTGGTTACCTTGAGAAGTTAAAAGGATATAGATTCTATATTCCTTAAGGTCACATGAATTCAAGAGACACACAATGCTATGTTCTTATAGATCAAGATATCTTAGACTTATGTAGGGAAATTTTTTGTTTTTTTAAGAGATTGATCAAATTCATGAACATCCTCTACAAGTTGACTATAATCCAATCTTGTTGTTTCCTCAGCCAATGTCCACTTGCATAGAAGATTTGACTGCTGAAATGGATTCTGATCTTGGCAACACTAAGGAAAGTGAGCAGTCTGCTACAATCATAGATATTGTCACATAACTGAATTAACAAGAACCAATGGAAGTGCCACCTCAATATGAGCTAAGAAATTAACTAGAATTCGAAAAACA
This sequence comes from Pyrus x bretschneideri, assembly GCF_019419815.1. Taxonomy (NCBI): domain Eukaryota; kingdom Viridiplantae; phylum Streptophyta; class Magnoliopsida; order Rosales; family Rosaceae; genus Pyrus; species Pyrus x bretschneideri. The sequence goes on from NW_025999657.1 coordinate 3,129,826, forward strand.
ACAACTGTCAGTAACTATGTTTATTTACAAGAAGCTAAATTTGGACACTAGTGGAATCTAATTCTCATATTAAGCCTATAGCTTGCAAGTGGGTGTATAAAACTAAGAGAGATGCTCTTGGTGGAATTGATGGATACAAAGTAAGACTAGTTGTCAAAGGATTTACTTAGAGAGAAGGCATCGATTACAATGATACTTTCTCACTAATTTCTTCTAAAGACTCAATGAGGGTTGTTATGTCTTTGGCTATACATTTTGATTTGGAGGTACATCAAATGGATGTGAAGACATCTTTTCTCAATGGAGGCTTAGAAAAGTATTTATATGAAGCAACCAACTGGATTTGTTGAAAGAGGGAAAGAAAATAAGGAAAACTAATGAAAATAGCTTGAAAACTTTGAGTTTTAATGATAAGGACAAAATAAAGGGTAAAGTGAATAGTACCAGGATTGACTTTTTAGTGTAAAAATATGGTTTTTCATTAAAGTGAGCAGTACCATGGGCTTTTCGTTAAAACTCCAAGAAAATATGGTATGCAAGCTCAATAAATCCATATATGGCTTAAAACAGGCTTCAAGGCAATGGTATCTAAAGTTTGATCAAATTGTTTCTTCACAAGGTTTTGTAAAAAAAAAACAAATTAGATGACTGCATATACATCAAGTTTGCTGGATCAAAGTTCATTTTTTTGGAGCTTTATGTTGATGATATTCTTCTTTCTAGTTCATATCAACAGTTGCTGCAAAGTACCAAAAGAATGCTAAGTGAGAATTTTGAGATGGAGGACCTTGGTGAAGCTCACAATGTGCTGGGAATCGAAACTGTTTGTGATAGACAAAGGTGACTTCTTGGCTTATCTCAGAAAAGCTGTATTGACAGTGTGCTACTTGGGTTCAATATGGAAAGTTGTAACAATGGTCAAGTGCCAATTATCAAAGGAGATAAGTTTTCAAGAGATTAGTGCCCAAAGACTAATTTAGAAATGAAGAAGATGCAGTCTAAACCTTAAGCTTCCCTGGTTGGAAGTCTTATGTATGCAACTATTTGTACAAGACTAGATATTGCCATTATTGTAGGCAAGCTAGGTAGGTTTCAATCAAATACAGCAGAAGCACGTCGGGTAGCTGCTAAAAAGGTTTTCAGATAGCTGCAGAGAACCAAGGATTATATGTTGGCTTACAGCAGAAGTGATTCTCTGGAACTTGTGGGATACACTGACTCAGATTTGACAGGAGATATGGATGATAGAAAGTGTACTTGGGGTTATATCTTCATGCAATGGAGGTGCAGTCTCATGGAAAAGTGCAAAATATGTCTCATGGAAAAGTGCAAAACAAAATGTCATTGCTACATCTACTATAGGGGCTAAATTTGTAGCTTGTCCTAAATGTGTGAAACAAGCAGCTTGGTTAAAGAATTTCATATCAGACTTGAAGATTGCGAGTTCAATTTAAAAGCCTATGAAAATGTATTGTGACAATAATTCAGCAGTTTTGTCTTTTGCCAAGAACCTTTGATGCTTGTTGATCCATTGACTAAAGCATTTCTTATTGGAGAATTTAAACACCATGTTTCTTAGATGGGAGTGCTAGAGAACTTTGATTAGTGGGAGTAGTCCATCATCTTTCACTGACATGGGATTGTAGTTATGGAACAACAAGTGTAGTCCTAATGAAGCTAAGGTTAATTTATTTTATAGCTAGTTTGTTCATTGTATGTTTCTATAGATGTCTCGAGGCTCATTACTTCAAACTTTTGAGGTTTTGTGGTTTTGGATGACAAATTAGGTAGTTAGTTAGATTCAGTTGATGCTTTGAAAACAGTTTCTCTATTTTAAAGTTTTGGTTAATTAATGTGTTGCACTCTTCGGTTATTAATATTTTGATCTTTTGAAAAGTGGGAGCAAGATTGTTTGTTGACTAAGTCATATCATTTTGAATCATGAGTTATAATTGCAGATTGGATACATGTGAACTTTGAATCAATATTGCATTTTATTTGTAGTTTATGATTCCTAGTTTTTGTATTTTTAAATGTAATGGTGCGTTGGTCGAGATTTTGCGTTCTTGAATAAGGTTATGTGATCACTCCTTGTAATGGTGAAGCAATGTTTGAAATTTATCTCATACTCAAGTGGGAGAATGTAAGAGTATGAAAATGAGATTGGATACTTTTGGCTTCGTCTGTTGGAATCTAATTAGTGTAAGGAAAACCTTATTAGACTTGGCAAGCTAAATTCTTATTTATAAAGGGTTCAATGATTGCTTTGAAACTGATATGTGATGGTAAAGACAAGTTGTTTTCTATATGGATTCTCATAGGAAGTCCTCATTATGGTTTTAATGTTTACACGTACACCACTACGGAGCAAACAAACTCCAGACCAATTGAAGACGTGCAAAGTGAAGTACTCTCAAGGCAATTAACGGTGGGTTTATGGAGAATACAAAGGGTTAATTTATACTAGTTTCTTGTAGGCTAGTTTCCTATCCTAAAAACAAACAAAGCCCTAAATGGGGTAGGAAAATTTTACATCAAGGCTTTTCAAGCCATGATATGAATATAGCTTTAATCCTAAAGAGAAAGAGAGAGAGAGAGAGAAAAAAGCTCAGTTGTTATAAACTTTGTATTTAAGTGTGATTGTGTAAATCCTATATTAGATTTGATACTAGTTATTCTTCCCTATTAGGACTAGTAGTCATTGGAGAATGATTCTTCCCTCCCTTATTACTATAAATAAAGGAAATATGTATGGGGAATAAAACATCCTCTACACAACCCTACAAGCACATACCTTTCCCTATTTTTTCTCTATGCCGTGCCCTTTCTTTCCCTTGTCAGATTAAAATAAGCCACAACACGTTATTAACACGCTCTTACCTTTGTGCTTAGGAATTTGACTTGGAAGTTTTTTGCATCAAACCAGTTCTTCGATCCCAAACCCATTCATCAATTGTGGATATTTTTGCAGCCCTGATAGCATGAACTTTCACCATAATGCATGAACCAACTTTACATTTTTCGAATTTTAGATTCTACATAAATTGTGTATGCATTATATCTATAATTGTTGAATTATGTGAATTGATATTGCCATATATATATATATATATATATATATATATATATATCTCCCTGCACTGAATTATAATATGGAAATCAAGAAAAAATTGAAAAAAAATCTAGGGTTTGTCGAACCCCAACCCGAGCTTACGTGGGCCTTTTGAGCTGCGATAAGCTGGAGCAAAACCCCCATGCTCCATCTAAGAAGACGATGCAATTTTTGGCATTGAACCCATGACCTAGCCTTGCTTGTAATTGGCCATGGCTTCCCTATCGTCTTCCCTGGGAAATCATAACCTGCAGTCGTGTTTTTAGAACCTAACCATAGTCAGTAGCAATGGGTGTCTCAAATAGTCCAATGAACATCGTTGAATTTTTGAAGGATTCTTCAAATCCTCACAGCTTCTTAGACACCCTCCCCCGGTGTAGAAACTTAGTTTTCCCTCCAAAATTAGGGTCACAATTGAACCCTAATGCATCTCTGTGCCGTGACCGACCAAGGAAAGTCGCCTGAAGTGGAGCCGGAGATTTTTCTAGTTCGAATCCCACACCCAACACTGCTGAGGTGTTATGGGTTTCTCGACCTAAGCCCTAATGGGCCTCGAACCCTCTGGCCTGCTTCGCTCATACCCACACTTTAATTTTGGCTTGAAGTCCAAATAATTAATTCAATTATAATTCTAGACCTGAAGATCTATTTGCATATTTTCTTGTTGCATATTTATGTATATATATTTATGTTTGTCTACTGGAACATATAAACCTCAAGTTCATAATTGTTTCGAAACCCGAAGTTTCTAGAAAAATGCCTTGTTTGAAAACCTAAAGTTTTCATTAAAAACATCACCCATGAAAACCCGAAGTTTTTTTCATGTAAATTATACCAATAAATGTCTATTAGAACCTAAATGTCCTACTCCTATGTGAATGGATGGGTTTTTTCACCATTACACTATCCACATTCTTGTCCATTTATTATGTGATAGGGACATGTCGAACTTAAATAAACTCGACTTCACAACTTTAAAGGTCTCTGGAAGAAACTAACAAAAGTGGGTCCAAGATGTAAAACTCGATCTCATTGCAAAGAATTTGCTTCTCGCCATTAAAGATGAGACAAACAACCTGGTTGGCGAAGCTGAAAAAGCCACTACCATGATTTTCATTTGAAGATATATTCATGATTCACTGCAAACCGAGTACTTTGCTGAAGAAAATCCACTAGCATTTTGGGTCACTTTAGCTGATCACTTTGATCTCCAAAAGGACATCATCTTGCCTAAAGTAAGACATGAGTGGTAGCATCTACGTTTCCAAAACTTTAAGTCTGTGAATCAAAATAATTCTGAAGTTTGTCGAATCCAAACACTTCTCAAGTTCTGTAATGAGAACTTGGCCGAAGTGGATGTCACGGAGAAGACCTATTCGACCTTCTCAGCTACCAATATTGTCCTATAGAAATAATATATGGCTCAAAAGTTCACCAAGTTTTCGAATTTGGCCGCAGTTTTACTTCTCGCTAAAAAGCAGAATCAGCTATTGATGAAAAATCAACGAGCACAACCTACTGGGGTGACTGTTGTGCCTGAAGCACATTATAGCACAAACAACGCCCAAAACACCAACATAGGCATGGTAGGGGCAGCCAGAAGCCACCCCGTCAAGGTCAATAAAGCTAAGACCCATCCAAGGGAGGAAATCGTGCCTAGAAGCGCCCTAACCTCGCTCCCAAAGCCCCGACCTTCAAGAATAAGGGAAAAGCACCTAACACTATAGATACGGACATGTGCTACCACTGTGGTTCAAAGGACCATTGGCCCCGTGTTTGCCATGCTCCCCAGAAGTTGTATTCTCGTTGTAAGAAGCTTGAATCAAACATTATGCAAGTGGATGAACAAGAGAGTACCCAAATGGAGGTTTCTGACTTTCAAGAGGTTATTACCCGTATGGAAGATTAGAATCTTAGACATGAACTATTTTTAGTTGATTTTAGAACCTCGGTGGCCGAATTCCACCTAGTGGCCAAACCCTGCCTTTTTTTATGGTTTAAGTTTGAACAACTTTTCCTTTAGGTTTGGATTATTTGTTGGTGATTTCTTTTTGGATATTAAGTATTTTAATTACTATCCTTGAATATTTAAATTATTTTGATTGGATATTTATTTTTAGAACTTTTATGCATGTGACCGATTCAAATTAATTTTTATTTCTCGGTATGCATAGTGGGAAAGTTAGTTGTCTGGCAAATAACGTAATCACGCTCAATATGCTCACTGTTTTACGTGAACGTATTTATTCACTAACTTTGTACCTAAGAATGCACCTCTGACAACCTTCTCAGGCTCATCCAACCTGATCGAAGGATACGGTAAGGCACGTACAATGTTGTCTAATGGTACAATCTTGACCATTGATGAGGCACTCTATTCTCCATGTTCCGGAAGAATGTTGTTGAGTTACAAAGACATTAGAGATAATAATTACTATGCTGAAACCTATGTAGAAAATGGAGTTGAATTTCTGTGCATCACTTCCTAGGAATAGATCCAGAAGCGTATTCTAGAGAAGATGGTGCATATCCCGAGTGGTTTATATACTACAGCCGTACACCTTATAGAGAGTGACTATGTGGCCAGCCCTACCTTAGGGACCATGCACGACATTACACTTTGGCATCATCGTCTGGGACATCCTGGACGAACAGCGATGCGTCGTATCCTTAAATCATCACATATGCATCCACAAACCTGAAGTTTAGGTTCGATTCAAGGAATCGCATGTCAAACCTGCTCCATGGGAAAGCTTATTATTAAGTCTTCTTATGACATGATTCATTCGAATCTTCCTACTTTTCTACAAAGGATTCAAGGGGACATTTGTGGACTGATTCACTCTCCCTGCAGACCATTTAGATATTTTATGGTATTGGTTAACGCTTCCACACTTTGGTCAGACGTGTGGTTGTTGTCTACAAGGAACACTGCATTTTCCAAAATGTTGGCTCAAGTTATTAAGCTCAGGGTTCACCACCTTGATCATCCTATCAAATCTATTTGATTAGATAATGCTGGAGATTTCACATCTAAATTTTTTTATGATTGTATGTCGGTTGGGGTTGAAGTTGAACATCCTATATTCCTTGTTCACACCTAGAATGACGTGGCAGAGGCATTCATTAAGTGCTTATAAATGATTGGTCAATTGTTGGTCATATGTACCAAGCTCCTGAATGCTGCTTGGGGTCATGCAATATTGCACGTAGCCATGTTGATCTGCCTGAGGCATGTTGTGAGCCAACCATATAACATCCATTTAGTTGGTTACTGGAAACAAACCCGACATATCGTATATGTACGTTTTTAGTAGTGCGGTGTATATGCCTATTTCACCGCCCATACGTACAAAAATAGGGCTTCAGCAAAGTATGGGAATCTATGTTGGATATAATTCTCCTTCAATCATTACTCAGAACCTTTGATAGACGATCTATTTACAGCTCATTTTGCGAAATGTCACTTTTATGAGACCGTCTTCCCATTGTTAGGGGGAGATAAGAATGTCATTGTACCTAAAGAACGATGCTAATTATCGTGTACAACTCTCACTTTGTCTCATTTAGTTCCCCGTACTGCTCAGTCTGAAATTGAAGTGCATGGCATATTAGATCTCCAGAGCATATCTCAGAGCATGCCAGATGTTTTTATGGATTTAGCGTAAATGACCCCTGTTGAGCCTACCGTGAATCTGACTATCGCCTACTAATTCTCTCCAACTCATGAGAAAATTATAGATTACGAAAGCGTCCTTGAAGAGACGAATCCACCTCTTGAGAATCGTGAGATTTCGGTCCATTATGCTAGCTTGGATGATGTTTGGTGTAGAAATGAGATGATCATCGACGATGCATTAGCATATGTAGTAGCTACTGAGATTATGTTGAGCGATGACATTGAACCCAGTTCCATTAATGAATATTGACATAGAACTAATTCATCAAACTGGAAACAAACAATCCAAGTTGAACTCAGTTCGTAATGTGAAACGTAAAGTATTTGGGCTTGTAGTTCCTACTCCTACTCCTCCACATATGAAGCCCGTCGGTCTTGAGATTGAGCATCGTTCAGATGGAATCTTAGTACATCAATCAAACTACACATATAAGGTGTTGTCCTGCTTTAACGAGGATAAAGTGAAGCCTTCGAGTACTCTTTTGGTCGTTTGATCGCTAGATGCAAAAACGAGAACCCTTTTGTCCGAAGGATGATGATGAAGAGATTTGGAACCTGAAGTTCCTTATCTAAGTGCGGTACGTGCTGCATTGTACTTAGCTCAATGCACTAGACCTGACATCTCCTTCGCTGTCGATGTTTTGACAAGATACAGAAATGCACCGACGCGCAGACACTGAATTGGTGTTAAAGACATCTTCTGTTACCTTAAGGGTACTATGGATATGAGCCTATTCTATCCCTATAGACCTTCGAATGATGCCACACTCCCTTACCACGAGTCGATTCCCGTCTTGTTCATTATGATGATGCATGATACTTATCTGATCGTCTTGTTCATTGAGTTTATTGTGAGACTTAGTTCCATTTGCAAGTTCTTACTTTACCTTGAGACTAGCATGTTCCCAGAATTAGTATCGACGAGCCGACTTTTTTAACTCTATATCATGCCGAATCTACTTGAGTATTTAAACACTCAAGGGGGAGTGTTATAAACATTGTATTTAAGGGTGATTATATAAATCTTAGATTAGATTTGATACTAGTTATTCTTTCCTATTAGGACTTATATCCCTTGGAGGAGAAGGAATCTTCCCTCCCTTATTATTGTAAATAAAGGCATTGCATACGGGGAATAACACATCCTCTACACAACCCTACAAACACATCTCTCTCCCTACTCTCTCTTTCCCTTGCGCCCCCTCTCTCCCTTGTTAGATTAAAATAAGCGACAACAAATGTTTCACGTTTTTTGTCTTCTAACTTTATATATATATCTATACAACCCTACAAACATATCTCTCTCCCTCCTCTTTCTCTCTCCCGTGCACCCCCTCTCTCCCTTGTCAGATTAAAATAATCTACAAGAAATGTTCACTTTTTTTGCCTTCTAACTTTATAATAAATGATGTGCTCTTTTTATCTTCCGCCAGAAAAACCGAGTCAGATTCCAAGTGTTGCGTTTTCAGTAGTCATTTGGGAAATTAAAACAAATAAGAGTAGTAAAAAGCAGCAGAGCAACGAGATTTCCTGCTATCCACCAAAAGAACCAACTGCATGCACTTTAAATAGCCCCATTTCGTTCAGAGCTTCCGTAGACTAAAAGAAAAACAGTGCATTTAATTTGAAAAGAAGAGAAACAATGGCAGATCAATTGACAGATGATCAACTGAACATGCTCAAGACTAAATTCAATACCTTCGATCCGGATGGCACTGGTTAGATCCCTCTTTCCCTATGTACATGTATATGATGTGTGTGTGTGTGTGTGTATCATGTCAAGTACGCACTGCCAGGGACGAAAGCAAAATTTCAAACCTGACTGGGCTGAACTTATCTTCCGATCTAATTTTTCAGTTGAGTACACATAGGCTTAGCCAACACCAAGGTAAAAGATGATTAGCAATCCCACACATTCTTACGTTATTATGTTAATGCTGTTTATTGTAAATAATGGTATAGGTAACAGATGATAAATCTCCAGTCATGGAGGGGCTAAACTTAGCCCCGAATTATTATGTTCAGGGATGAAGCCAGATATCTATATGGATGGGGTAATCTTGAAACAACAAAGTTAAAAATTGAAAAGCTCAAGAATTTATTAAACACAATACTTATGTACTAACCGATAAGGTTTTTTTTTTATACGATATTACTCGACTCGCATTTTCTTATTTACCAATACCATCAAATATCTCTTTACAAAAATAATCTGCTATTACTCATCCATTCATCTCCCGACGACTTTTTCAATCAATTTTAAAAAAAAAATTATTGCTGAAATTGCTCTATAACATGGGATTCCTATATGCATTACGTGCATTTTTCCCACCCAAAAAAATGAGTGGGGTCTGAACCCAATGTGGCTCCGTACATGATTATGTTAATGTTGTTTATTTTACTCTACTATGTTGGGGTTTGAATCTGATTCAAGTAACCACATATAAGAAGAGATTGATTCATCTTACTATTTAATAATTTGTCGATTTTTTTTGTTTTTTTCAGGCATAATCACTAGGGATCAACTGGCCGATGTGTTGAGGTCGTTAGGGCAAGATCCCACCGAGGAGGAGTTGGATCAATTTGTGCAGCAGCTGGGCAGTGAGGATGGGAATATTCACTGGGATAAATTCGTCGAACTCATGGCCCAGACAATTTCTGCATTAGCTGGGCAGTGAGGATGGGAATATTCACCGGGATAAATTCTTCACAGTCATGGCCCAGATTATCAACCCCAAGTGACCATTCTCACATTATTCTAGTACAATTGTCAATTTAAATACTCACATTTTTGTCAAGTTATTGACGAAAATAACGTGTCAATATTTCTAAGATGTAAAGATATTTATTTCTTTATAACTAATGTGTATAATAAAAGGGTAAGTTTATCCTCCTATAAAGGTTTAATGCAATTTTGTATTCCTCCATATTGAAGGATTATGATTCAGCTTAATTTTACACAAATAATCTTTAAGTCAATATTGTGATCATTTCATTTTTAGCTTCAATTTTCACATTTTGTGCTTGGGATTATGACGTATATATATGGGGGAATTGAGAGATGAACACAATTAGGTGTTTAGTAAAATGTATTTGTAAACGTGCTTTTAGTATAAAAAGTTGTGACAACCTTATAAACCTATCAAGTTGTAGATGATATTATCGGTGCCCCTAAAATTGTCATATGTTCTTACCTTTTCTTTCAATTAATCGACAATTGTCATCCATGAATAGATAAGCTCGGGACCTCCTCCAACAATATCGAGGCGAGACTCACTTAGACTGAATAATATATTAGTGTGTAATGTGCTTACTTATGTTAAGTATTTGATATAGGATTTCATAGTACAGTAGTCTTTTAAGTTTTTAATTCATCAGTAAACATACAATATTTGTAGTATTAAATCATCTCACTCGATTAAATAAACGAATCTTGTAAAGATTTCAAACAATTGACAAAAAAAAAGAACGGAACAACTAAATCACTCTCGCTCCCAGTTATCTAGCTTGGTAGATGCACATGCGTACATAAACATCCAAGTTTGTGTTGGATTTAAATAGACATTGGTTTTACCACTTAGTACTACGGTATAGCGGAATTCCTCTACACTTGTAAGTAAGTGAGAGGTCTTAGGTTCGATTCTCATCAAAGGCAAATTTGAACCACATTATTGCTAGCCCATTGTGAGGCTAAGTCTCCCCCCCCCCCCTTTTTAATGTAGATAATATCGTTCTATTAAAAAAAAAATGATTTTGGTTTTAATCAAAGACTTCAGAAGGAAGAAATCCTACAGTCCGTTTAAAATTAAGTCTCTCATGGTTAGTTTTTGTCTTGGTGTGTTGTGGAATGGTGGTCTTATAGGACAAATGTATGCACCAGATTACTGTTTTAAATCAAAGAGCTTATATTGCCCTTAAGTAGTTGGAACTTGTATAGTGAAGGAGAATTAGGATAAGCTTGTATGGAGGTTGTTTCTACCATACTTGACCAATCCCAAAACTACTAAGCACCGGTCAACAACATACCGTCAATGACCCACAAGACTTTTCCTCCAACCAAGAGGCCAATCACAACACGACACATGTCGGTATCAGAAGCCAATCACAGCGCGACACGTGTCGATATCAGAGGCCAATCACAACACGACACGTGTCAATGTCAGAACAAAACTAGAAACTCTCTTCTATAAAAGGGGATCATTCTCCCACAATAATCCCTAATGTCATTTGTACTAAACTATTCACTAGAACTCACTAAAAGAGAGCTTGAACCTATGTATTTGTGTAAACCCTTCACAACTAATGAGAACTCCTCTACTCCGTGGACGTAGCCAATCTGGGTGAACCACGTACATCTTGTGTTATTTGCTTCCCTGTCTCTATTTATTTACATACTTATCCACACTAATGACCAGAGCAACCTAGTGAAGGTCACAAACTTGACACTTTCTGTTGTACCAAAGTCCTCGCCGATTTTGTGCATCAACATTTGGTGCCGTCTGTGGGAATCACACTTATTCCTACTTTCTCCAGCTTTGTCAAGCTGGTTTCCACCATTCGCACACTTTCTTTCGACCAGGCACCCCTCTCCAACATGGGGAGTGAAGGGAGCCACAGCACACAGAATGACACCCCCTCGCACTTAGTGCAAAGCAACGAAAGAAGGAATGAAAGAGGTTTGCTCTTCAGGCTAAAGTCGATGAGCTAGAAGCTTAGAACAACAAGATAACGATAAAGAATGAGATCCTCCAGGAGCAGTATGAGAAGCTCTTCGGAATGCTCCATGAAGCTAGGCATACTCAAACACACGAACTCATCGCACCCGGGGAAGTCAACCACCACCTGGGTGCCCCCCAACACGAGAGATCACCTGCCTTCAACATGGATATCCTTAATGAGGAGCGAGTTACTTATTAAGGTGTTGATCAACATGAGACCTCTTTCGACCCAGCTGCTTCAACCCGAAGCAGGAGAAGTGGAGGAAGGCACCTTCTTGCAGAAGGAGTAGAAGGATCAAAAGCCGTTTATCGTGACTGTCGGGACTTCCTGAGGCAACGTCGAGAGAACCCCTTCCAAGGGTTTCTGAAAGGTTTGGCCCTCTTTCATGCCCCAAGCCAATTGCCAATCTAGGGAATGCGCGACATGTCCTAGAGGAATATGAAGGTACGGAGGACTCGGGGGCGTTTCAACAGGTTCGCCCTGGAAGTCAGTACGGTGAGTCAAAAGAAAAATACCATGCCCTTGACCAAGCTTTCCTACTTCCAAAAGGAGATGAAGACTTACGGAAGAAGGATCCAGCAGTACCTGACTCCACTGCACTGAGGCCGAACGTCAGGCTGAAATACCTGACTGGAACCAACCTAGGCCTGGCCCTCTTACAATAAGGATCCTTGGCACCCCCTCCAAGCAAAGACAAAGCAGAAGCTTGGCTTACAACTCTACACTGGAAGGAAGGACCCGATTGAGCACCTTAACTTATTTGAGTCCACCATGGCATACCGGATGCACACTGACGAAGAACGATGTCTTTTCTTCCCCTCTACCCTTTCTGGCGGAGCTCTAAATTGGTATTGTCGTCTTCCACCTGAGACAGTAGACTCATTTGAGGAACTAAGGAAACTATTTGTCTCTCAACACATCTTCCAGACAGATCGCTTGCATTCCATAGATGACTTGTAGACTATTCGCCAGAAGCCGGATGAGTTACTACGAAAGTATGCCGGCCGCTTCAGTCATGAGTATTCTCGCTGCGCTGAGGCCGATGACAAGACCGCCCTTAAAGCCTTCACGGCAGGCCTACGCGACTATTTCTTCAAGTACATGATTAATGCTACACTTGGAAGACTTACTCTGAGGTAATGGCACAGACTTATAACCATGCCTCCGTCGAGGCAAGGACATATCAAGGGAAACCCCCTACAACCATCCCTTATCAGCAAATGGGGAGTGGAAGCCAAATCCAACCGAATGAGAAGACCTCAACCTTCCAAATAGTAGCGACGTTTCCCCTTGCCCTACCTAATACCTCGCCAAGTCAACAGGTGTATCATTCTCAGGGCAAGAGGAAAGACTTCCATCCTCACCAGTCTCACTTTAATAAAAAGAGTAAGGGGCACTATCGCGATAACCAAAGGTATCACCACGATAATACCTACCCCCAAGCGGTCAATGCAGTGGGCTAAACACGTGTCAAGAATGGTCTTACCCTGAGGTATGAGACATACACACCTTTGAACGCCACTTGCACGGCCATTTACCCCAGTATAGTTCACTTGATACCAAAGCCAAGGCCGAGGGAGCCAGATTTCAAGTCCACGAAGAACACATGCATGTTTTGTGGTTACCACGAGTATAATGGCCATGACGGCGAGAAATGTATCACCCTCCGTGATCATATTGAAGCTTTGGCACGTGAAGGAAAAATTAACCAGTTCCTCCTTCACCCTCCAAGGGATAACCGCAACCAACGCCAATTGAATGTGATATATTCCATAAGCGGTGGCACACCCATATCTGAATCTTCCAACAGGGCCATGAAAAACAATGAACGAACGTTGAAGCCTGGCTACCAAATGTTTCACGTGGACATCAGGGGAGGCAAGTATCAAAAGCGTAACTGGGATCCAATATGTTTCTACCCTGAGGAAGAAAAAGGTATCATCTATCCTCACAACGGCCCACTGATTATGGAGGCTCACATAGCCAACTTTGATGTACGACGAATCCTGGTAGACACGGGGGCGTCGGTCAATATCATGTTTGCTGAAGCTTTCAAAACACTTAATGTAGCTGAACACTTGCTCGATCACTCGGTTTCTCCTCTGATAAGCTTCTCTGGCGATGTCATGCAACCTTTAAGGAGTGTACATTTACCCTTCACCATCGGTACAGGCCCGTACACAGCTACCATCACCACTAACTTCTTGGTGGTCGACTGCCCAACGACATACAATGTCATCTTTGGGCGCACATGCATTAATGATCTCAAGGCCATGGTATCCATGCATATGTTGTTGATGAAATTTCCAACCCTCTATGGCAATGGTTACATCAGAGGAAATAAACTTAGTGCACGATCATGTTACAGCACTTCAGTCAAGCAACAACACTTGCATGTACCCAAAGAAACATTTTTTATACATGACCAAGTTATCAAGACCAGCTCGGATAAAGCCAATTTGAATATTCACGGTGGTAACAATCAACCTAACGATCCTCGAGATAACTCTTTCACCCAGCAATCACAACCTGCTGAAGAGTTGGAGAAGGTCTCTATCTCAAAAGATTATCCAGATCGCATAGTGAAGATTGACACCACTTTGTCACCACCCATTCGGTTGGCATTGATCTCTTTTTTGCAAGAGAACACTGAAGTCTTCGCCTGGTCATATGAGGACATGCCAGACATCTCTCCTGATATCATCTGTCATCGTTTGAGTATTGATCCCATGACTAAGCCGGTGAGACAGAAGCGAAGATCTGATGATGCTGAACGATATGAAGCAATGAAGGCAGAAGTTGAAAAACTTAAAAGCATAGGCTTCATCCGTGAAGTCAATTATCCAACGTGGGTAGCAAATGTGGTCCTTGTTAAGAAAAATCCGACCAAGGAAAGTCTCTTGCTTCAAAAGATCTTGTGGAGAATGTGTGTCGACTACACCGACTTAAACAAAGGATGCTCGAAGGATAGCTTTCCCCTTCCTCTCATTGATTGACTTGTAGACTCTACAGCAGGGTGTGAACTCTTGAGCTTCATGGATGCTTACTCAGGGTACAATCAAATCCTCATGAACACACGGCCTTCACCACTGATAGAGGACTATATTGCTATAAAGTCATGCTATTCGGCCTAAAGAATGCAGGGGCGACTTATCAAAGATTAGTCAATTCAATGTTCGCTGAACAAATTGGGAAAAACATGGAAGTTTATGTTGATGATATGTTAGTCAAAAGCAAACATGCTGACCAACACATTGCCAACTTGTCTGAAACCTTCTCCATCCTGAAGAAGTATCGAATGAGGTTGAACCCCAACAAATGCGCTTTCGGTGTGGGCTATGGAAAATTCTTGGGCTTCATGATTAGCTAACAAGGCATTAAAGCTAACCCCGAGAAGATCAAAGCAATCATGGACATGAAAGAACCAGTAACCTCAAAAGACATCCAGAGCCTTACTGGCAAGGTGGCAGCCTTGACCAGGTTTATCTCTAAGGCCACAGACAAATGCGCTCCTTTTTTCAAAGCACTTAAGGGAAGTAAGAAGTATATTACGTGGACCAATGAATGTGCCGAAGCATTTAAGAACCTCAAGGAGTACATGAGTAAAGCCCCTATGCTTTCCAAACCTGAAGTTGGTGACACCCTAATTGTCTATCTATCTGTCTCAACTTCAGCAGTCAGTTCCGTCCTCTTTCGTAGGGATGGTAGTATCGAACGACCTGTCTACTATGCTAGCAAGGCTCTACAAGATGCGGAGACACGATACTCCAACATTGAGAACTTAGCTCTAGCATTAGTCATGTCTACTAGGAAACTTCGCTCCTACTTCCAAGCACACTCCATCATTGTGCTTACCAATCATCCCCTCCGACAAATACTTCAGAGTCCTAACACTTCGGGGCGAATGATCAAATGGGCCATAGCACTGGGAGAGTTTGACATCTCCTACCACCCAAAGCTAGCTGAAAAGGGCCAAGCAGTTGCAGATTTCATTGCGGAATTCACTTATCCCATTGACATTTCTCCTACACCTGAGGCAGCGGCTTCATCACCCCTGGAAACCCGAAAGGTAGAACCAACACTCTCAGTATGGACTCTATATGTTGATGGCTCATCCAACCAACAGGGTTGTGGAGCATGACTAGTCCTGACTACCCCCGACAAAGTGGCAATGGAGTATGCTCTCCACTTCAAATTCAAGGCGTCAAATAATGAAGCCGAGTATGAGGCCCTTTTAGCAGACTTACGTTTGGCCAAACACCTTGGAGTTAAACAAATTAATATCTTTAGTGACTCCCAATTGGTGGTTAACCAGGTCACGAACAACTTTGATGCTAAGGATAACTCCATGGCAGCGTATCTTGCACAAATGCAGCTTTTGCTCAAGCACTTCCACTACCAGATCACCCAAGTCCCTCGAGCGGCAAACAGTCATGCAGACGTTTTGGCTCACCTTGCCTCAACAGTGGAAGACAAGATTGGGAGAAAAATTCATGTCGAATTATTGGCAACACCAAGCATCATGGTCATAGAAGTGTGCAACTTGCAACAGGGCGATAGCTGGATCACCCCAATTTATAAATTCCTTGTTCATGGCACTCTCCCAAATGATAAAGTCAAAGCTAAATAGATTCGATACAAGTCTACCTGCTACCTGATCATTAATGACCAACTCTACAAGCGAGGTTTTAACCTACCATACTTACGGTGCCTCACACCTGCGGAAGCGGAAATTGTCCTTCGAGAAATACATGAAGGAGTCTGCGGAGATCATGCTGGATCTCGATCCTTAGTACACAAGGCTTTTCGCCAAGGATATTACTGGCTAACACTCCACCAAGATGCCATCAGAATATCCCGCTTATGTGATAAGTGTCAACGCTACGCAACTATTCATCACTCCCCTCCCGAACCTCTTACTCCTATGATTAGCCCTTGGCCCTTCGCCCAATGGGGACTTGATTTGATTGGCCCAATACCTATAGGAAAGGGCAAGGTCCGTTATGCAATTGTTGCAGTTGACTACTTCACAAAGTGGAACAAAGTAGAACCCTTGGCAACCATTATTGAGGAAGAAATAGAAGACTTCGTATGGAAGAATATCATTTACAGATTCGGCATTCCTAATGCGATAGTCAAGGACAATGGGTGACAGTTCGACAACAAGAAGTTCAGGATGTTCTGTTCTAAGTTCAACATCAACTTATGTTTTGCCTCCCCGGCTCATCCCTAGTCTAACGGACAAGTTAAGGCCATCAACAAAATAATCAAGCGCACTTTGAAAACCAGCTTGGACAAAGCTAAAGGTTGTTGGCCAGAATTTGTACCCCAAGTTCTTTGGTCATACCGCACTTCATATCGGACTTTAACAAGAGAAACTTCATTCTCACTTGCCTTTGGTACAGAGGCTGTTGTCTCAGTTGAGCTTGAGCAAGCAACGTTCCGAGTCCAGAACTACATGCAAAGTGAAAATGACAAACAACTTACCCTCAACTTGGATCTAGTCAAGGAACACAGAAACCAGGCTCACTTGAGGAATGTCGCCTACAAGTAGCGCATCTCCAACTACTATGACTCAAGAGTCAAACCTCGCTCTTTCAAAGTGGGGGATTGGGTATTGAAGAAAAGGCTACTCTGCGACAGAGTCCCGAGTGAAGGCACGCTTAGCCCAAATTGGGATAGACCGTTTGAAGTTATTGGGATCAGTCGCCCTGGTTCTTACAAGCTCAGGAGCTCCGATGGTAAGACCCTTGGCCATCCATGGAACGCTGATCACTTGAAGTACTATTACAAGTAGACTCACACTGTACAAGTGTTAAGCTACGGCCATTCGACATCCTATGTAATGAAGGCCATTTGGCATCAATTCAATAAAGAGGTGATTTAGACAACCTGGTCCTAACTCCCTTACATCCCTATCACGCAAACGCTCAGGTTTGAAGCTTCAAGACGAATGCTTACAACATGAAATAAAGTCTATATATATGTCAACATGACTTATATCCAAATAAGGGATTTATTCAAACATAACCAAACATTCATCAATGATAGTACTAATACTTGGCAAATAACATCAAAACGCACAGTACAAGGTTGCAAACATACACAAACAAAAAACCCTCAGCCTTATAACATAGCACATGCCAGACAAACAATAAACTAGTACATCCAAAGTACATGGCACATGCCACACAAACAACGAACTAGTACATTCAAAATACATGCAGAAAAAAAAAAGCACTATGAGTCATCCTCATTTGAAGCCGAACCCTGACAATATCACTCTGCGTTTCAACCGCATCGCCATCGCCACCATCCTCGGAATCTCCAGAACCATCCTCACTCTCCTGAGACTGCTCAGCGACACTAGCCTCATTATTAGAGTCATCCTCACTACTAGGATCAACTGCGAGGACGAAGGCTTCACCTCTTTGTCGGTACTCATCCATCTCATCACGGTACTTTTGGATAATGCTTCCATTATCGTAACGCTCAAGGACGGCCATCCATTTCCTTTTCTCAAAATTAGCCGCTCGGATGCAGTAAGGTTTAAAAGCATCTTGAAAGGCCTGGGAACCTAAGAACTTTTGCACGGCAGCGTCCCTCTCAGTTGGGATACTCCTCTTTAGCTCAGAAACTTCAACCAAGGCACTATCCAAGTCCCCTTTCACCTTGGAAACTTCAAGGATAGTAGTCTCCAACTGTTTGTTAGTCCCCTCCAGTTGTTTCTTGAGCCTCACATTCTCACCATTTCGCCTCTTCAAACTCTCAAAGTATTGATCTTTGAGGCGGATGGCCTCAGCCAAAGCCTTGCTCGTTTTTCTAGCATCATTAACAAGTTGGTTATTCTCTTTAAACTTTGCCTTGTACCGCTTAACCTCTCGTAATCTGTCATTGTACTCAATCATGACCTACATGACAAGATGATCGTCACTACCAAGAAAAAGAGGGAGGAAAATAAAGAAATGACAGAATAACACTTACATAAGAAGATAGCCTCATCATCCGGTCAGGATCTGATTCATTCTCATTGAGCGGTTCGCCAAGCTCGTCAACAGTGGATCGACGTCCTGCCAAGCAATTATTGACATACCTAAAACTACTTGGCTGCATGGCAACCTTCAAATCCTTCCAATGGATGTTGCCAACCTCTTCCTTATACTTCCTCTTACGGCTGGAGCTAGGGTCACCTTCTTAGTCAGTAGACTTCATGGTTGGAGGAAAGATGGGCTCGATGGTAGGAAAAGGAGGCAACAGTCGTCTCTCCTCCTCTACAACTATAGCAGCAGCACACCTGATAGCCTCAACTTCAACTCTTTTTGAGGCAGTGATCTTGAGGACCTCCTCTTACGACATAGGTTTAGGGGCTGGCCTCACCCGGTGTTTACGAGCTCCCTTGTGAAACAAAATGTCATCTACAGGAACTAACATGGGTGCTTTCCCTTTATTGGTGCTAGTCCTCCCTTTCTTGCTCACTTTCTCCACTGAACAAGAAAAATCAAAGTAAAGAATGCAACTTTGTAAAAGAAAGAGGGGGCGAAATGAAGGATACAACTTACTTGCTCGTCTCTGGCACTCCGACACTAGGGGTTGGAAACCGTACTTTCGAAACAAAGGTCGTAGCTTGCCCAAATGTCTATCCTCCTTAGGCACCCTTAACACCTTCTCTACATCAGCCAATTCCCGTCCAGACAATTTGATGTTGCCTCGAGTTACTGCATGAAGGAAAATGTTAGACGCAAGAAGAAACTACAACAAATAGCAAACAATGCGAACAATGGATACATTACAACCTACAGTCTGGAAGTGAGTAAGAACACGTCGCTCAGATGTGACATCCCTAACATGCTCCCAATCATCATAAAGAAAGCACCAACGATTTTTCCAAGTGCAGTACGCATTTTTCTTACTGAAGACAATACGCTCTCTCTCACTCCGACATGCACACTCGGCATATCCTGGGCATGCTTTCATTGGGCGCATCTTATAGCAGTAGCGCCACTGATGGAAGGAAGGCTCACCTAACCCACATTCCATCCAAATAATATAAAACCCGATCAAGGTATTCCAAAAACCAGGATTGAGTTGCCCAGGCGCATATCCAATGAAAGATGGCATCTGTTGCAACCAAGGGTGCAAAGGCAACTTCACCCCTAAGGTCAATAATATTTGAGTATAGAACATGACATGACCCTTGGGCGGTTCAAAGGGAAATTCTTCATGATGTACCAAATGCATTCCTACAGTGCGAGGGATACTACATGACTGCCTTAGAGCTTCAAGCTCCCTTTCGCTATCTAACAAGTTTTTCTCTAAAAGGTCCGCTGTGAACTCAGAGCGAAATATGGGTATGGCATCAAAAACAACCCCCTCACCCACTGACATGAAGGAGGAAGAACCAATATTGGCTAAAGTTTGACAATTGCGAAAATCATCCAACGTTTCTTTGGTAAAAGACTCCAACAAAGACCCTGAAGACTCCAACATTGCAAGCTCAAACCTAGAGCTAGAGCTAGGACTTCCAGACTCACTTTATCACTACATGAAAGATCGAAACATAAGGAAGTTCTTAGGGCATGAAGAAAAAGCTCAACTAGTTCATCATATTCTTAAACAAATACATGAACACTTAAAGAATTCAACCAGAATGAAAGCATGCGATCGAGTGGAGAAGATTACCAACTTGAAGATGATGCGAAGCAATGCCGGAATCCCTTTCAACTAGAGAACACTCTATCTTCCAAAATTACTACAAAATAAGCAAATGAAGGCAAGTTCAAGAGTGAAGACTTATCCTTCTTATATAAGTTCAACAAGACCAAACAAATTCAAAATTCAAATTCAAACCATGAGAAAGTCCCACATGGAAAGTCTTCAAACTTCCACAAGCTAGGGAATTTCAAACTTCAAATTTTCTGTTCCCCCATTCTCAAAAAAAAAAAAAGAAAAAAAAAAGGGAAACGCAACAACTTCATCAATGGAAGACAACAACAAATGTCAAAAGCCTCACACACTCTTGATCAAGATAGTGTGAAGCAAAATCAATTTATGGTGCCAACAAAAGCTTCATCAATGGAGAGTAACTACAATTCTCAAAAGCTTAACACACTCTTGATCAAGATAGTATAAAGCAAAATCAATTTATGGTGCCCAATAAAGCTTTAACACAAAAGCTTCACCTACAAAGTTTAAACATCAAACAAAACTTCATCAATGGAGAGCAACTACAATTCTCAAAAGCTTCACACACTCTTGATCAAGATAGTGTGAAGCAAAATCAATTTATGGTGCCCAACAAAGCTTAAACACAAAAGCTTCACCTACAAAGTTTCAACACAAGAGCTTCACTTACAAAGCTTCAATACAAAAGCTTCAACTACAAAGCTTCAACACAAAAGCTTCAACACCAAAGCTTTAACACAAAAACTTCAATACAAAAGCTTCAACTACAAAGCTTCAACACCAAAGTTTCAGCTATAAAGGTTCAACTCTCAACTACAAAGCTTCAACACAAAAGCTTCAACAACTACAAAGCTTCAACACAAAAGCTTCAACACCAAAGCTTTAACACAAAAACTTCAATACAAAAGCTTCAACTACAAAACTTCAACACACAAGCTTCAACACAAAAGCTTCAACACCAAAGTTTCACCTACAAAGGTTCAACCCTTAACTATAAAGCTTCAACACCAAAGTTTCACTACAAAGGTTCAACTCTCAATTACAAAGCTTCAACACAAAGCTTCACCTACAAAGCTTCAACACAAAAGCTTCAACACCAAAACTTCACCTACAAAGCTTCAACAACACAAAAGCTTCAACACCAAAACTTCACCTACAAAGCTTCAACACAAAAGCTTCACCTACAAAGCTTCAACACAAAAGCTTCACCTACAAAACTTCAACATCAAAGCTTCACCCATTAAAAATAAAAAAAATAAAAAAGTAAATAAATAAAAAATTTCAAAAATTAAAAAAATTAAAAATTAAAAAAAAATTTCGAAAATTCAAAAAAATAATAAAAAAAAAAATTTCAAAAATTAAAAAAAAAATAAAAAAAAAATAAAAAAAAAATAAAAAAAATGAGCCTAGGCCTCCCCTTCTTTGGGCCTAACAACTTTCATACCAAATATATATGAATGAGGAGTTTTAGGCAACCACTTAGAAAGGAAAATGGTGAAGTTTTGTTTGGAAAATTGCCTACTAACAAGAGACTTCCCCTCGTCAACTCCCTTGACCGGAGACTTGGGGGACTCCTACCATATACCACTACACCTTGGTACTCAGAAATTTCGCGACTACTTAGTGCCTTGGTTTTTCAAGTCCCCAACTGAGAAGTTTTCCTCACTCAAGAAATTAAGGGAGCACTATTTCAACCCACAGGGTCCACCCACGAAGTTTCAACATGCAAACTTCAACAAAATAAAAAATTCAAAGAACTTAGTGAAGGATACTTTAGTGTATTTAACACAACACGTTGAATGAAGTAAAGCTTATTTATTGATATCTTCGATAAATTACAAATACGTGCATACACATGAATCAAAACAAACAAACAGGAGGGCGCCTTTACAAAGGCTGCTCAGGAGAAGTCTCAACACTCAGCAAAGCCCCAGAAATAGGAAGCACCGAAGGGTGATTATTTGGAGCCTCAGTACTGGGCAGAACCCCAAAAAGAGGAGGCACCAGAGGTTGATCATTTGGAGCTTCAGTATGTGGTACAGCCCCAGAGGACGAAGGCAATAAATGCCTTTCGAACAAACTCACAAACCTCTGATGATCATTTAAAATCTGACCCTTGGATTCCTGTAACTGGTCAAGCTTTCTCTTCATGGTTGTAGAATAGCTATGTGCGAGCATATGCAACTGTCTATTCTTGTGCTTAAGCCCTCTGATCTCCTGTTTGAGACTTCTCACTTCAGCCGCCAACGATTCAACTTGGCGGGTTCGAGCAAATAGGCGTTGGGCCATATTAGACACAGAACCTGCACACTGAACATTGAAAGCCAAAGAATCCTTAACAGCCAACTCATCGGATCATTTGGAAAGTAGTCTGTTGTCTTTGGGAGTAAGAAGATTCTTGGCCACCACCTCAGCGGTCATATCATTCTTCATCACAGAGTCCCCAATAGTAAGGGGACCGGTAGGAGATAAGAAGGATGGGCGCCATATGTTATCTTGAGGAGACATGGCTACCTCTTCTACAGCATTCAAGTCCAAACGACGGTTGGACTGGCCAGACATTCTCAGAAAAGATAAAGAAAAAAAATGAAGTACAGTAAGTCTCAAAAGTACGAAAATAAGAAAAAAATTCCTACAAGCAATAACTTTCAGAATGGACTCCTTGAACTTAATTGGTGCTCCTATAAAAGAAAGAGCTAGATCTTCAATAGGGTTTCTTGTTCAAAAATCGAAGAGGCACCACTCTCCAAATTTCGAGAAGCGGATTTCCTGGGTTAAAATTTATTAGAAATCTTCACACGCGACATCAGTTCCTCGGATACCAAGGACAACTTTGCCAAAGAACTCTGACAAAGTTAAGACAGGTAAATGTTGAAGGCCCAGTTACCCTACTATTACCCACAAGGATAAAGGAACAGCACCACTGCTTGATTATTGGAAAATCCTTATGTGTGTCAACCTCTGTGCTCCGTGGCAAAGAAAACTTGCAAAAATGCCCAACTTTTCTTCACATTTGAGAAAACACTCCCAACAAGATTGCTTGCCCAGAAATCGAAGAGGCACCACTCTCCGAATCTCGAGAACCATATCCCCAACAAGATTGCCTGCTCAGAAATCGAAGAGGCACTGCTTCCCAAACTTCGAGAAGTCGGATTTCATTGAATAAAATTTGTCCACAATCCTCACACGCAACATCAGCTTTCTGGATACCACAGACCACTTTTTCAAAGTGCTTTGACAAAGTTAAAACATGTGAACCTTGCAGCGACCACTACATTGCTTTGACCGAGAAGGGTAAAGGAATAGCATTACCACTCGCTGTTGGGACAATTCCTATATATGTCGACCTCCATCCTCCACAGCCAGGCAGACCTGCCAAATAAAAAAAAATGCTCAACACTTCCTCACATCCAAAATGGCCCTCCCAATCTAGCCTTTCGAAATACTCTGTTTTCTTCTCATTCAATAATACCCATGCCAACCGCCACATCAGAGCAAGAATATCTCATATCATCTGGGTTGAAAGCAAGAGTATCCCATATCATGCTTTTTCCATGTCTTTTCCTTTGCCCTTACTCTTACCTGCAGGACAAGGAGAAAGAATGCAATCAGTCGGAACCTGAAATCAAACTTCCGATCTAGAGCTGATTGCCCGGAACCTTTGTCTAGTCGCTTGCCTAGCATTGCTCTCGAGTACTCATCCTCAACTGTTGTCAATGTCATGAATTCCTTCGGCAAATACCTCAGAACAGTTGGTATGATATTGGCTCTTTACACTGAAGCTGCCAAGCATGGATGAGTCACTGAGAAGTCGAGCTCTGAAGGACCATTTAAATGCAAAGGTTGTGCACTATTTATGCTATACAAAAGATTGAAGCAGAAGATTCAACGGCTAGCTAGAACAGATCACTACAGCACGACGGCCATCTTGTGGAACCGCACAATCCAGATGGAAGAGTCTAAGTCAAATCCAAGCTCGGCATCTTTGCTCTAATTGAAGAGATCGAGAAGCCTCAACAACCTTTTGTTAGCACCGTCGTCGAGGAACAAAGCTTGGCCATACCACACCTACTACTTTGTCAAATAGCAAAAATATCACATATCATCAGGATCGAACATACTCCATGTTTGACGGACTTGTTTTGACCCTCAAATTCTAGAGTCGGCTCGCTCCTTTGGAGGAAACCAGAAAACCCTCAAGCCCAGTTCAAGAATACACCTGTGGAAAGTCAAATACAACAAAGCATGTGCCGATTCGTCCGTCTTCTCCAAAAACAAGAGTACCTCATATTATCTCTTCTCCCTGTTTCTTCTCTTTATCCTTATTGCTGAATAAGAGACAGGGAGAATAAGTACAATCAGTCGGAACCCAAGATCAACCTACCGATCTGAGACTGATTGCTTGGAACCTTGATTGCTTACCTTGTCTGTCACCTCCTTCGGCAGATCTCTTCGCTTAGAGACTTGGGGGACTCCTACTATATGGTTTGTATCGCATTTGACCAAACCCGAAACTACAAGTAAGCTTCAAATGAAAATGATACATTACCTTGTGCGTCAACGCCAACCAAAGATACCACTCCTGGATGAAGGAAAAGTAATTCCAAGAGAAGATGCCACATCTACTTACAGGACAGAGAAGGCAAGTGAAGGCGACACCACACTTCGGTACTTGGAAGTTTCGTGATTACTCAATGGCTTGGATCTTGCAAGTCCCCAACCGAGGAGCTTCCTTTACTCGGGAACTTAGGGGAGCACTGTTTGTACCATACTTGGCCAATCCTGAAACTACTAAGCACCGGTCAACAGCATACCGTCAAGGACCCACAAGACGTTTCCTCCAACCAGGAGGCCAAGCACAACACGACACATATCGGTATCAGAAGCCAATCACAGCGCGACATGTGTCGATATCAGAGGCCAATCATAACACGACTCATGTCAATGTCAGAACAAAGCTAGAAACTCTCTTCTATAAAAGGGGATCATTCTCCCACAATAATCCCTAATGTCATTTGTACTAAACTATTCACTAGAACTCACTAAAAGAGAGCTTGAATCTATGTATTTGTGTAAACCCTTCACAACTAATGAGAACTCCTCTACTCCGTGAACGTAGCCAATATGGGTGAACCACGTACATCTTGTGTTATTTGCTTCTCTGTCTCTATTCATTTACATACTTATCCACACTAATGACCAAAGCAACCTAGCGAAGGTCACAAACTTGACACTTTCTGTTGTACCAAGATATGAAAATATATGTGATGTGCTGCAACGATTAGCACCTCCACATTCCTTCTAATTTTTTTTTCTTCTTCCCACTTAGTACTACGGTCTGGTGGTATTTCTTTTCACTTGTAAGTGAGAGCTCTTAGGTTCAAATCTTGTACATGGCGAATTTGATACCAAATTAGGTTGCCCATTGTGTGGCTTTCCCAGAACTCCCCTTCCCCTTAGTGTAAAATATATCGTTGTACTTAAAAAAATATATATTTTGTTCTTATTCTTCGAATCACGGAAATACATTGCACAAAATACAAACAAACATGTCAAGAATCTATCATGGCCTCAGAGCTGATCAAACAAGATTGGGCGTTTCGTGTTTGGATTCCTGAAAGAAAAATGGAGGAAACAATCCTTGATTTCAATGAACTATAGTTGTCGATTCAAGGTCTCACATGGCCATTTCTAACAGTGGAGGAGATTTTTGGGCTGCTGTCTTCAATAGGTCCAACTACAATTTTTGGTCCATCAAATGAAGACCATATTCAAATCTCATGATTTCTGGAAGTTGATGGATAAGGGTTTTGGAAACTCAGAAACGGAACATGATTCCAGAAATGAAGAACAATTGTCTATGAAAAGGATTTTCAAGTTAAGGGAATGAAACCAGAGATGCAAAAGCTCTTGCTATGATGCAAGAAGTAGTCTCAGATGAGATATTTCCTCGAATCTTAAACCTGGAAACCTCTAAGGTTGTATGGGATGTTCTACAACAAGAATTCCGCGGTCACAAAAAGGTTAAATCAATCAATCTACAACATTAAAGGAGAGATTTTGAGTATACTAGAATGAATGATGGTGAAACTCTATCATCTTACTTGACAAGAATCTTGATATTGTGAACCAAATGAAAACCTATGGCGAGGAATTGTCAAGCCAAAGATTAGTGCAGAAGATTCTTATTAGTTTGCTTAAATCTTATGATTCCATTGCATCCATTATATAGGAAACTAAGTACCTTGATACTATTGAGGTTTAAGAGGTGATTGGAATATTAAAGGGCTATGAGTAGAGATTTCATTGGCACTAAAAAACCTTGGCTGAGAAAGCCTTTGCTGGTCCCAGTGTGAGCCATTGAAAATAATTCTAAAGTTTGTTGAATCCGAACACTTCTCAGGTTCTGTAACGAGAACTTGACCAAAGAGGATCTTCTGGAGAATACCTATTCGATCTTCTCAGCTACCAATATTGTCCTACAGCAATAATATAGGGCTTAAAAGTTCACTATGTTTTCGAATTTGGTATATGTTTTACTTTTCATTGAAAAGCAAAATTAGCTATTGATGAAAAATTAACAGGCTCGACCTACTGGGGCGATTGCTGTGCCTGAAGCACATTATAGCATAAACTAATGCCCAAAATGGCAACATAGGCATGGTAGGGGCAGCTAGAAGCCACCCCGTCAAGATCAACAGAGCCAAGGCCTTCTAAGGGAGGAAACCATGCCTAGAAGCGCCCTAACTTTCATCCCACAACCCCGAACTTCAAGAATAAGGGCAAAACACCTAACACCATGGATGCGGATATGTGCTACCACTGTGGTTTAAAGGACCATTGGTCCCCGTGTGTGCCGTGCTCCCCAAAAGTTGTAGCTGAATATCATTCTTGTTGTAAGAAGTCACGGATTATCATTTTTATGAGACCGTATTCCCATCATTAAGAAGAGATAAGAACGTCACTGTTTCTGAAGAACGATGCTAATTATCGTGTACGACTGTCACTTTGTCTCATTTAGTTCCCCTCAATACTCAATTTGAAACTGACGTGCAGGGCATATTAGATCTCCAGAGCATAGCTAAGAGCATGCCAGATGTTTTCATAGATTTAGCATGAGTGATAAGATCATATATTCTAGCTCCAAATATGCCGATGGATGTACCAAATGTACGACGGACTTCCCTCCTGGAGGCCTGGGATGCCAATTTGGCCATTCCACATACATTAGCGGCTAGCCAATCTTCTGTCCCTACACAAAAGCTTGACAAACCACTTGGATTCACACCCCGGAAGAGGAAACCCATGACAGATGCCTCTGTTGAGAATACCGTGAATACGACTATCGCCTACTAATTCTATCCAACTCATAAGAAAATTATAGATTACGAAAGCATCTTTGAAGAGACAAATCCACCTCTTGAGAATCGTGATATGGGTCCATTATGCTAGCTTGGATGATGTTTGGTGTAGAAATGAGATGATCATCGATGATGCATTAACATATACAGTAGCTACTGAGATCATGTTAAACGATGACATTGAACCCAGTTTCATTAATGAATGTAGACGTAGAACTAATTTGTAAAACTGGAAACAAGAAATCCAAGTCGAACTCAATTCACAATGTGAAACGTAAGGTGTTTGGGCCTGTAGCTCCTACTCCTCCACATGTGAAGCCTGTTAGCTACAAGTAGATTTTCGTTCAGAAGCGTAATGAGAAGAACGAAATTGTGCGTTACAAAGCTCATCATGTTGCGCAAGGCTTCTCATAAGGCCTCGGGATTGACAGATGAAACTTATTCACCCATTAGGGATGTGATTACTTTTCGCTACATAATCAGTTTGGTAGTTTCCGAAAAATTGAGTATGCAACTGATGGATGTAGTAACCGCATATCTTAATGAGGATCTTGGTATGAAAATTTATCTGAAAGTTCCCAAAGGACTTACATTAACTGGATCAAATATTTCAAAACCCTGAAGCACACTCTCAATTTGGCTGAGGCATTCACTCTACGGTTTGAGGCAATTCGAAAGAATGTGGTATAGTCGCCTAAGTGAGTATTTGACTATCAGGGATATGTGAACAACAAA
This sequence comes from Pyrus x bretschneideri, assembly GCF_019419815.1. Taxonomy (NCBI): domain Eukaryota; kingdom Viridiplantae; phylum Streptophyta; class Magnoliopsida; order Rosales; family Rosaceae; genus Pyrus; species Pyrus x bretschneideri. The sequence continues at coordinate 3,158,114 of NW_025999657.1, forward strand.
CTATGCCCTTGCGTGTTCATTAAGAAGTTACAATCCGGTTTTGCGAGTCATGCAGTTTATGTCGATGACATGAACCTCGTCAGAACTCCTAAAAAGCTCGAGAGAACTGTCGCACACTTTAAGTCAGAATTTGAGATGAAAGATCTAAAAAAGGCTCCATAATGTCTCAGACTTGAGATAGAACACCATTCAGATGGAATCTTAGTACATCAATCAAACAACGCCCAAGGTGTTGTGCCACTTTAACAATGATAAAGTGAAGCCTTCAAGTACTTCTTTGGTCATTCGATCGCTAATGCAAAAATGAGATCCCTTCTGTCTAAAGAAGGATGATGAAGAGATTTTGGAACTCGAAGTTCCTTATCTAAGTGCAGTAGGCGCTTTATTGTACTTAGCTCAATGCACTAGACCCGACATCTCCTTTGCTATTAATATTTTGGCAAGATATAGAAATGCGCCGACGCACATACACTGAATTGGTATTCAAGACATCTTCTGTTACCTTAAAGGTACTACAGATCTGGGCTTGTTCTATCCTTATGAATCCTCAGGTGATACCACACCCCTTTACCACGAGTTGATTCCCCTTTTGTTTGTTATGTCGATGCATGATATTTATCTGATGGGCACAAGATGCGCTCTCACACGGGTTTCGTCTTTACCGTTGGAGGCACGACAGTATCTTGGAGGTCAAATAAACAGACCTTAGTTGCCATTTTGTCTAACCATGCTAAAATTCTTGCCTTACACGAAGCAACTCAGGAATGCTTCTAGCTTAGAGTAGTTGTAGGCCATATTCGAAGCTCCTGCAATCTTTACACCGTCGTGACGTCCCAACGATGATCTATGAACATAACGTAGCATGCATCGAATAGCTTAAGAAGGGTTACATCAAAGGAGACAACACCAAGCACATTGCGCCGAAGTTCTTCTTCTCACATCAACAACAAGAACATCAAAAGATTAAAGTCATGCAAGCCGTTCACGAGATAATCTGGCCGATCTCTTCACCTAATCACTAGTGAAGGTGATGTTTCAGAAGCTTGTTCAAGGAATAGTTATGCGTTAACTTTCTGAGTTGTAACATTGTTAGGAACATTTTTTCCTTTGGCTTTTTGCTACCTAACAAGGTTTTGGCAAGGCACCCATCTTGGGTTGGCCATATCCTTAATGATGTCCTTTAAATGTTTCATTTGACTTCGCATTTCTCACGCATTTTTCCTTAGACTAGGGGTTTCATCCTTACTTGGGTTTTACCAAAGCCATTGAGTTTTTTATGAGACTTAGTTCCATTTGCAAGTTCTTACTTTACTTTGAGACTAGCGTGTTCCTAGAATTAGTATCGACGAGTCGACTTTTTTAACTCTATATGATGCCAAATCTACTTGAGTATTTACACACTCAAGGTGGAGTGTTATAAACATTGTATTTAAGGGTGATTATGTATATCCTAGATTTGATTTGATACTAGTTATTCTTTCCTATTAGGACTTGTATCCCTTGGAGGAGAAGCAATCTTCCCTCCCTTATTACTACAAAGAAAGGCACTGCGTAGGGGGAATAACACATCATTTACACAACCGTACAAACACATCTCTCCCTACTCTCTCTCTCCCTCCCTCCCGTGCGCCCCCTCTCTCCCTTGTCAGATTAAAATAAGTTACAACAAGTGTTTCACTTTTTTTGTCTTCTAACTTTATATATATATAAAGGATGTGCTCTTATTATCTTCCGCCAGAAAAACCGAGTCAAATTCCAAGTGTTGCATTTTCAGTAGTCATTTGAGAAATTAAAACAAATAAGAGTAGTAAATAGCAGCAGAGCAACGAGATTTCCTGCTATCCACCAAAAGAACCAACTGCATGCACTTTAAATAGCTCCATTTCGTTCAGAGCTTCCATAGACTAAAAGAAAACCAGTGCATTTAATTTGAAAAGAAGAGAAACAATGGCAGATCAATTGACAGATGATCAACTGAACATGCTCAAGACTAAATTCAATGCCTTCGATCCGGATGGCACTGGTTAGATCCCTCTTTCCATATGTACATGTATATGATGTGTGTGTGTGTGTGTATCATGTGTGTGTGTATCATGTCAAGTACGTACAGCCAGGGACGAAGGCAAAATTTCAAACCTGACTGGGCTGAACTTATCTACCGATCTAATTTTTCAGTTGAGTGCACATAGGCTTAGCCAACACCAATGTAAAAGATTAGCAATCCCACACATTCTTACCTTATTATGTTAATGTTGTCTATTGTAAATAATGGTGTAGGTAACAGATGATAAATCTCCAGTCATGGAGGGGCTAAACTTAGCCTCGAATTATTACGTTCAGGGATGAGGCCAGATATCTATATGGATGGGGCATCCTAAAACAACAAAGTCAAAAATTGAAAAGCTCAAGAATTTATTAAACAAAATACTTGTGTACTTACCGATCGATAAGGTTTTTTTTTTTCATACAATATCACTCGACGTGCACATTTTCTTATTTACCAATACCATCAAATATATCTTTATAAAAATAATCTGTTATTACTCATTCATTAATCTCCCAACAAATTTTCAATCAATTTTTCAAAAATTTTATTCCTGAAACTGCTCTATAACATGAGATTCCTATATGGATTATGTGCATTTTTCTCACCCAAAAAAATGAATGGGGTCTGAATCCAAGTACATGATTATGTTAATGTTCTTTATTTTATTCTACTATGTTGGGGTTTGAATTTGATTCAAGTAAGCACATATAAGAAGAGATTGATTCATCTTACTATTTAATAATTTGTCAATTTTTTCAGGCATAATCACTAGGGACCAGCTGGCCGATGTGTTGAGATCGTTAGGGCAAGATCCTACCGAGGAGGAGTTGGATCAATTTGTGCAGCAGCTGGGCAGTGAGGATGGGAATATTCACTGGGATAAATTCGTCGAACTCATGGCCCAGACAATTTCTGCATTAGCCGGGCAGTGAGGATGGGAATATTCACTGGGATACATTCTTCACAGTCATGGCCCAGATTACCAACCCCAAGTGACCACTCTCACATTATTCTAGTACAATTGTCAATTTGAATACTCACATTTTTGTCAACTTATTGACCAAAATAATGTGTCAATATTTCTAAGATATAAAGATATTTATTTCTTTATAACTAATGTGTATAATAAAAGGGTTAGTTTATCCTCCTATGAAGGTTTAATGCAATTTTGTATTCCTCCATATTGAAGGATTATGATTCAGCTTCATTTTACACAAATAATCTTTAAGTGAATATTGTGATCATTTCATTTTTAGCTTCAATTTTCACATTTTGTGCTTTGGATTATGATGAACATATATGGGGGAATTGAGAGATGAACACATTTAGGTGTTTAGTAAAATGTATTTGTAAACGCGCTTTTAGTATAAAAAGTTGTGACAACCTTGTTAACCTATCAAGTTGTAGATGATATTACCGGTGCCCGTCAAAATGTCATATGTTCTTACCTTTTCTTTCAATTAATTGACAATTGTCATCCATGAATAGATAAGCTCAGGATCTCCCCCAGCAAAATCGTGGTGAGACTCACTTAGATTGAATAATATACTGGTGTGTAATGTGCTTACTTAAGTTAAGTATTTGATATGGGATTTCATGGTACGGTATTTTTTTTTTAAGTTTTTCATTCATCAGTAAACATACAGTATTATGTAGTATTAAATTATCTCACTTGATTAAATAAACGAATCTTGTAAAGATTTCAAACAATTGACAAAAAACAGAATGAAACAACTAAATCACTCCCATTCCCAGTTATCTAGCTTGGTAGATGCACATGTGTACATAAACATCCAAATTTGTGTTGGATTTAAATAGACATTGGTTTTACCACTTAGTACTACAGTATAGTGGAATTCCTCTACACTTGTAAGTGAGAGGTCATAGGTTCGATTCTCATCAAAGGCGAATTTGAACCACATTATTGCTCACCCATTATGAGGCTAAGTCCCCCCCCCCCTTTTTAATGTAGATCATATCATTTTGTTCAAAAAAAAAAAAGAATTTGGTTTTAATCAAAGACTTCAGAAGGAAGAAATCCTACAATCCGTTTAAAATTAAGTCTCTAATGGCTAGTGTTTGTTTTGTTGTGTTGTGGTTTGGTGGTCTTATAGGAGAAGTGTATGCACTTGATTACTGTTTTAAATCAAAGGGCTTATATTGCCTTAAGTAGTTGGAACTTGTATAGTGAAGGACAATTAGGATAAGCTTGTATGGAGGTATCCAGTGTTGATGAAATATGAAAATATATGTGATGTGCTGCAACGATTAGCAGCTCCACATTCCTTCTAAATTTTTTTTGTGGTATTTCTTTTCACTAATAAGTGATAGGTCTTTGGTTCAAATCTCGTAGATGGCGAATTCAATACCAAATTAGGTTGCCCATTGTGTGGCTTTCCTAAACTCCCCCTCCCCTTAATGTAAAATATATTGTTGTACTTAAAAAAAGGGAATTGTTATTAGCACTTCAAAAATCTCATTTGGCACTCCAAACTTTCCATAATTAGAAAGAAAAATACACTTGTGAGGAGTGTAGAATGAGATTTTTGGAGTGCTAATAACAATTCCCTAAAAAAAATATATTTTTTGTTCTTATTCTTTGAATCACGGAAATACATCACACAAAATACAAACAAACAGTTCAAGAATTTATCATGGCCTCAGAGATGATCAAACAAGATTAGGTGTTTCGTGTTCGAATCTCTGAAAGCAAAAAAGAGGAAACAAACCCGGATTTTGAAGAACTATAGTTGTTGATTCATGGTCTCACATGGCTACTTCTAGCGGTGGAGGAGATTTGAGGGCTCCTATCTTCAATGAGTCCAACTACGATTTTTGGTCCATCAAATGAAAAGCATATTCAATTCACACGATTTCTGGAAGTTGGTGGACAAGGTTTTTGGAAACTCAGAAACAAAACATGATTCCAGAGATGAAGAACAATTGTCTATGAAAAGGATTTTCAAGTTAAGTGAATGAAACTAGAGATGCAAAAGCTCTTGGTATCATTCAAGAAGCAGTCTCAAGTGAGATTTTTCCTCGAATCTCAAACCTGGAAACCTCCAAGGTTGCGTGGCATGTTCTACAACAAGAATTCTGTGGTGACAAAAAGGTTAGATCAATCAATATGCAATGTTTAAGGAAAGATTTTTGAGTATACTAGAATGAATGATGGTGAAACTCTATCCTCTTACTTGACAAGAATCTTGATATTGTGAACCAAATGAAAACCTATGGTAAGGAACTATCAAGCCAAAGATTAGTGCAAAAGATTCTTATTAGTCTGCCTAAATCTTATGATTCCATTACATCCATTATATAGGAAACTAAGCACCTTGATACTATTGAGGTTCATAAGGTGATTGGAATATTAAAGGGCTATGAGCAGAGATTGCATGGGCAGCCTTTGTTAGTCTCAGTATGAGCCATTGAAAATAATTATTTGGCAAGGAAAAGGCAAGACGTGCGATAAGAAGTTCACTCTACAGACAAAACCAGAAACATGTGGTGTTTCTGCCAACACCAAGTGTACGATTTGTGATAAACTACATTATGGTGTCTCTTGGTTCAAGGGAAAACCTAAATGTACCAAATGTGATAGGTTTGAGCTTCTGGCAAAAGATTGCAATCCAAGTTGCACATAGGGAAAAAGAAGAAGTAAATGTCTTCTATGCTTATAGCGTGTCAATACTATACAAGAAGAGAGGAACTTGGTATGTTGATAGTGAGTCCAGCAATCATATGACAGCACATGAATCACAACATGGACAATGTTCTTCAACGGATCCGCACTAGCAGGCGGAGCAGGGGCAGGAGAAGTATTCATGTCACCACAAAGACAAATGGCGATTGACATGAAATCACAACGCTAGAAGTGTATGGCTACTCCAAGCTCATAATCAATCAACTCTTGACTGAATATGAAGTGAGGAAATATGATCTCGTCCCATACTTCCGGCTAGCAACTCAACTGCTACAAAAGTTCAAGGCTGTGACGCCAGAACATTTTCCAGGAAAAGAAAATCAAATGGCGGACCCTCTCGCTAACTTAGCCTTAAGTATGGCACTAGGAGAAGATGAAGCTGCAGACGTGCCAATTTGGCAAAAATGGGTGATTCCACTCATCATTGAAAGACTACTATATGACATAAACATCATCTCAATACTTCTAGTCGACACTGAAGTGTGGAAACAGCTGCTAATCGACTACTTAGAGCATGGAAAGCTTCCGAACGATTCTAGACACTGCTCTGAAATACGTTGACAAGCACCTCACTTCCTCTACTATAAAGGAACACTCTACTGACGTTTTTTTGAAGAAGTACTTATAAGATGCCTAGGTGAGGAAGAAGCCGATCAAGTTATGGAAAAAGCATACTCAAGCTTGTGTGAGCGCATTAATCTGGACTAGAGCTACATTTCAAACTCAAAAGAATTGGTTACTACTGGCCAAACATGGTGAATGATTGCATGGAGTACGCCAAAAGGTGCCAAGCTTGCCAATTCTATGCCAACTTCATACATCAACCGCCTGAACCATTACACCCTACAGTTGCTTCATGGCTATTTGATGCATAGGGATTGGACATCGTAGGACCAATCACCTTAAATTCGTCTACAAAAGAAGCCTACATCCTAGCCGCAACAGACTACTTCTCCAAGTGGGCTGAAGCCGTACCCCAAGAGGAAGTCAAGAAGGAAACTGTCATCCATTTCATCAAGGAGCATATCATCGACTGATATGGTGTGCCTCGACACATCATCACCAACAACGAAAAACAGTTATCCAACCGACTAATGGACGAGCTTTGTGAGAAATACAAGTTCGAGCAGCACAAGTCTTCCATGTATCATGCTCCGGCCAACAGTCTTACGAAAACATTCAACAAAACGTTGTGCAACCTCTTGAAGAAGGTGATCGGCCAAACAACGAAAGATTGGCACAAAAGAATGAATGAAGCACTTTGGGCATATAGGACGACACATAGGACTCCTACCAAAGCTACGCCTTATTCTCTTGTATATGGTGTGGAAGTTGTTTTGCCTCTCGAAAGTCAAATCCCCTCACTAAGGATGGCTATACAAGAAGGCTTGACTGAAGAGGAAGATGTAAAGCTATGACTTCTAGAGCGGGAAACACTCAATGACAGGAAGCTCGAAGCTCAACAACACTTGGAGTGCTACCAAGCATGGCTATTCAAGGCATTCAACAAGAAGGTCTGCCCAAGGCCTTTCTAAACTGGAGATCTTGTCTTGGCATTATGAAGTCCCATCATTACAACTCACAAAACAAAAAGCAAGTTCACATCAAAGTAGGATGGACCTTACATAATACAAGATGTCTACACGAACGGCACCTACCTAATCATGGCAGAAGACGGCTTAAAAATCGACCCCATCAACGGTAGATTCTTGAAGCGCTACTACCCCTAAATCAAACACTCAATGCTCCTCGCCTATATGAGCCTAACCTGCGCACGGCACAATGCTGCTTGCCTCCATAAGCCTAAACTGCACACAGCAGCAAATGCTCATTGCTTGCATGAACCTACACTGCACGGCAACAATGCTTCTTGTTCGCATGAGCTTAAAAGGTGATACCCAATGTTCCTTGTTTGCACGAGCTTAAAAGGTGACACCCAACGCTCCTGGCCCACAAGAGAATAAACTATGTACGGCAAAATGACCATCAAAATCATCATCAAAACCATAAAAAATCCATCACTCCTTTGAACTATGTCATGACTTCATCCCTCCTCAATTGAGGGTACATAGGCAACTCGGAACTTCAAAACTTCAAGTACAGTCACATCACCAACTAAAAAAAAACACAAACACTTTGAAGAATTAAAGAGCAAATTCAAAATGAGAATACCCTATTTCTTTAGAGGAAGAAGTCGGCTCCAAAGCCTTATTACAAAAACAAAAAAAAAAAACAAAAAAAATAAAAAGAGCTTAAAGTACAAAGAACGGAAGACACTACTGATAACACAATATTTCTACATTTATATTGCCCATATTTCCTAAGTTTTATGCTATGTTTTCTTGTGAAATTGATTGTTTGATGTGTCCAGTGCTTATTTAGTAGATAATGGACTGTAGAGAAGACTTTGGAGTCTTTCAGTGATTTTAAGGCTAAAAAGGATCAAAGCTGAGAAGAAGTGAAGTCAAGAAGTATTCCAACAATCATCAAATGCTAATTTGTCCAATCCACAATTTAATGGCTGCTGTTTGGAAATTATAAATAGAGCTGGAAGGTGCTGCGCAGAACTGTCATTTTTGTTGGGATGTTAGAAATTCATCAAGACGAACTGGGTACCATGCCACTTATGGATGGAAGTCTCTGGATGTCTAGTTTCGGTAGAATTTTACAGATCATGATTCAGATGCTTACAGAAGAAGTTATGCCTGTTTTAGTGAGAGAAGGTCAGCTCAGGAATTCTACATGGAAGTGGAGTCCAGTTTGGATCAGGAAACATGTTGGGATTCTTGTATGGGCTGGGATTCGATAATTGCGGCAAAGCAAAGCCTAACCTAAACCTAACTATATATTCCTTGGATGGTTGTAAAATCAGGGGAGAGTAGCAACGTGGAAAGGGGGAGGAATGCACTTCATCATACGGTTTTAGTGAATTGACCTAAGGAATGCACCAACACTGAAGGGGTTCTCCATTGTTTTCTTTTACATATTTTCAGACTTGGTGATCATCACTGTGATAATTATGTCTTATTATAATTTGATGGTCGTGATGAACTAATTCTTTGTTAGGGATCTGATGTAGCCTTCATGATAATTCTACGTCTTAGTTAACTTTACTCTTTTATCAATTCAAGGGTTTCTAGTTTCATTCATTATGCTTAAATCATTCTTTATGTTCATGTTATTGATTAGCTACCTTTAGTATGAATTTTTAGATGTATGAGACAAGGTTATAGTAGACGCCATATGCTTAGCGTTGAGATAGCTCTCTTAGATGAATGAATTGTTGTTGATGCAGACGTCGTGCTAAGACATTTTTTGGTGTTCTTTGTTCTTCTTGCACTTGATGGATTTTTTATTATTGACTTAGACTAGACGCCATTGTTAAGCGAGTTCGCAAAAGGCCTTATGCTAGGTGGAGATGGGAATATACATATAAGGTTTACAGGATCCACTCCCCAGGGTGATGTGGGATGTCACAATCCACCCCCCTTAGGGGTCTGACATCCTCATCGACACACTTCTGACTAGAGATTGGCTCTGATACCAAATTGTCACACCTAGCCCAGGCCCCAACACATCCCGGGCTCGACTCCACCGTAGCATAATATTGTCTATTTTGGGCCCCGACCACAGCCTCACGATTTTGTTTATGGGAATTCGTGCGAGAGTATTCCCAGGATGGATGACCCATTAGGAAGTTCTACTCGCGTGAGTTCCCAGAAACAAAAGCGTGAGGGCGTGGTCAGGGCCCAAAGCAGACAATATCGTGCTACGGTGGAGTCGAGCCTGGGCTGGGATGTGACAATTCACCATCTTTAAGGATCCAACGTCCTCGTCGAAACACTTCCGACCAGGGATTGGCTCTGATACCAAATTGTGACATCCTACATAACCCATGGGAGTGGATCTTGTAAGCCTTATATGTATATTCTCATCTCTACCTAGCACGAGGCCTTTTGGGACCCTTAGGGGCCCGACGTCCTCGTCGACATACTTTCGACCAAGGATTGGCTCTGATACCAAATTGTCACATCAAAGCCCATGCCCCCACCACATCCCGGGCTTGACTCCACCGTTGTACGATATTGTTCATTTTGGACCCCAACCACGCCCTTACGGTTTTGTTTCTGGGAACTCACGTGAGCAGAACTTCCCAATGGGTCATCCATCCTAAGAATGCTCTCGCGCGAGCTCGCTTAACTTCAGAGTTCTGATGAAACCTAAAGCCAGTGAGCTCCCAAAAGGCCTCGTGCTAGGTAGAGACGTCACAAACCACCCCCCTTAGGGGCTCGACATCCTCGTCGTCACACTTCCGACCAGGGATTGAGTCTGATACCAAATTGTGACATCCCACATCATCCAGGGGAGTGGATACTGTAAGCCTTATATATATTCCCATCTCTACCTAGCACAAGGCCTTTTGGGAGCTCACTGGCTTCGGGTTCCATCAAATCTTCGAAGTTAAGCGAGTTCGCGCGAGAGCATTCCCAGGATGGGTGACCCATTAGGAAGTTCTGCTCGCGTGAGTTCCCAGAAACAAAACCATGAGGGTGTGGTCAAGGCCTAAAGCGGACAATATGGTGCTATGGTGGAGAGGAGCCCAGGATGTGGTGGGGGCCCAGGCCGAGATGTGACAATTTGGTATCAGAGCCAATCCCTGGTCGGAAGTGTGCCAACAAAGACGTCGGGCCCCTAAGGGGGGTGGATTGTGACATCCCACATCACCCAGGGGAGTGGATCCTGTAAGCCTTATATGTATATTCTCATCTTTACCTAGCATGAGGCCTTTTGGGAGCTCACTGGCTTCAGGTTCATTCAAGAAATATGTCTCCACAGCCCTTGAAGAGGCAAACTAATTCAAGATCAAGTCTTAACGACCCTTGAGTTAGAACATTCACATTGTAGGACTTCAAAACACATTTCCTACATGTGATAAACACATGTCTACAACGCACCTTGAAGTGGGGTCATTTGTAGACACGTAAATTTTGTTGCATTTGTTACATACAAATGATGCATCACAAAGCTCCACGTAGCATATGACTCATCACAAATGGACAAGTCATCAATGACACGTGGCACAAATCAAGTAAAGGAAGCTCAAAACTTCCCCTAAATTCGGCCGAAAGGAGAAATTTCCTTAAAATCAGTAAGGGGCCCAAATTGCTCCCAAAACTAGAAAGCAAGCTAAAACATCTTCACAAAACAAGCAAGAATTGAAGATTGCTTGCAAAATAGGCAAAAAAACCCTATAGATTTCAACCAAGCAAGGGAAAGTGGCTAAAATTAAGACACAAAACATGCCTAAATTCTTCCATGGATGAATCAAGGCACAAATCAAAGCCATATCCATCCAAAGGCATGGCTTTGGAAGTCTATAAATACAAAGTCCCTAGACATAAATAGGGGTGCGCAATTCTACATCCAGAAGAACCTCTACACCAAATCTTTGAAGACTAATGAGCTGCCAAACCTCTCTTCAAAGAACTCACAACCAAAGCGGAAACATTCCTTAAAGAATCAACAAGCACCTATGCCAATTCCTTCAAGACTTTGTTGCAAGCTCAAAACTTGTAATAACGTTCAATTCAAAATCAAGTTGCCAAGACTCTTGAATCAACGAAATTCTACATCAACCCTCCTTTTGCCACAGCCCTAAACCTAAGGTGAAGACTATCCAAGCGTTGTTTCAAGCTCAAAACTTGAAGCAATCGTTTAATTGTTCATTCATGATCAAGTGATCGCGACCCTTGGATCAACAACCTACGCATCCACATCAAATTGAAGATTGAATAAGAGGAAAATTGTAAACAGAGATTGTAACCCTACAAATTCATTAATACAAATCGACTTTGTAAACGTGTTCTCGTTTCATTCGTTACAGAATTTTCGTGTTTACAGTGGTCTTAACATCAAAAGGCTGAGGAGTGATAGAGGAGATGAATAAACTTTACACTAGAATTCAAAGAGTTTGGTTAAGAATTGGGATTACAAAGTAGTCGATAGTTACTAATATACCACACCAAAATGGTTTACCGGAAAGGAAAAAAATGACTGTGCTTGAAAGGCCAAGTCCATGCTACATGACAAAAAAAATGCCACTTTCCTTTTGCGGTGTGCAAGAAAATGGCCATTTGGATCTCATCCATATCCTCTTTTCTAGGATCCTAGAGATCCTCACATCCTATCCGTTCATCATACATTGTGCGGCCAAAAATCATTTTGAATTTTTTTTATTTGAAAGTAAACACGAACAGTACCAAACGAAATTTGGCCGGACGATGTACAATGAACGGATAGGATGTGATCCCATGTTGAAAAGGTTGATAAGATATTTCATATATAATCGCCCTACCGTTAAGGCAAAAGTGTTCTTGAATTTGAGTAACTGATGGAATGTGATCCTGAAGCTTATGAAGCTAATTGACAGGTGTATTGAAGAGGTTGTCGACCTATCTTATATAAAGAGAAGATTGACATTCCCTTCATTAGCTATCTGTTGGCCTAAAGGTGACCATTTCAATCCACAAACTTCCTGCTAGTGACATGCGTAGGTTCCAACCACAGAGGAATCTCAGGCGTACATCACTGTTAATAATTCTACCATTCAATCCTCATGTAGTTAAGATGTGCTTATTCTTGGCCAAGGAACCTACTCTTGCTTGGTGCCCATAACTAGACGGAAGAATTGTTCAAACCAACAATATGTTGCTCATCAAGAGCCCAGCTGATGCGTGTAATTGGACCATCTTTGTTATTGGTAGGATTTTTAGTATCTACAAAAGTAGGGTTAAAAACACTTAAAATATTTGCAAGAGAACAAGGTAATTGTAGTATAAACGGCTCAAACAAGGTTGTTCTCCATAGAGATTATTTAAAACAATTTATGTAAAACCAAATCTTAATTAAGTATTTAAAACAAAGTTTTGAAAACGGTTGATATTGTGACTTAAGTTATTAAAAAAAGAAAAAATTACACATAGAGTACACTTTTAATACTTAATTATATATTGAGACAAACTTTTTAAACATTTCAAGGAGAGACAAAAGTTAATACATGTGAAAAATGATATCATTGCCTTTTTTTTCTCTAGAGTGTAAGTTACAATATTACCCTTTATAGTGGAAAAGTCTTTCTCACACTAATCTCTTCAACTGTTAATCCTTTCTCTCGCTTTCTCTCTTAAGAAATATTGGTTCCATTTAATTATTCAAATGAATGAATGAACTTGTGGATCTACGACCTCTACCCCATTGACCATACCATTCCCATTCCTACTTGGACAATTAATTCCCATCCAATTTTAATTATTTGTTAGATGGGTATAATTCCTTTTTTTTTTTCCCTTTTCAACTTCAATGTGCCTTGAAATTGGATTGAAGAATGTTCTTGCTACTTTATAGTATATGATATTCAAATCAAACACAATTTATCACATATAACCTTCTATTGACCAATTTAAGATTAGTTTCAAATCAAACAAATTCTGAATTAGAAGACCTTTGCCTTGCTTCTCTCCCTCAAAATTCTATAGTTTTATTTCAACCCGTGTCAAAGAAAAAAATTCTATCAAAAATTTGAATTTATAAAGTGAAAAAAAATAATACAAGAACTGGATTTTGCAAATGGAAATTTATCAAACTCACCTACGACTTAATAAACCAAGGGATGAATTAGTGAAATTTTGTTGACATTGTCATTTATCGAAAATGGGTTGAACTGATTCAGTAAAAATGTTGAAGACGGTTTAAACTACTGAAAAATTAGTCAAATATGGGTACTCATTCTGCAAAAATGGTCGAAGACGGTTTGAACTGCTACAAAAATAGTCCAAAATGGGTACTGATTATGCAAGAATAATCCGATGAACATCGTTGAATTTTTGAAGGATTGTTCAAATCCTCAAGTCTTCTCAGACCCCTTGACATTGAAGCTTAGTTTTTCGTCCAAAATTAGGGTTATAGTCGGACCCCTGTGCATCGTCGTGCCGTGACTAACTGAGGGAACTCACATGAAGTGGAGCCGGAGATTTTTCCAGTTTGAATCCCACACCTAGCACCGCTGGGGTGTTCTAGGTTTCTCAACCCGAGCATAGAAGGTTTCTGACCCTCTGGCCTGCTTCACACAACACATATTTGGGCTTGCTAGTTGCCGTTGATACCACAACCCATTAGACTAAACTGGACTCTCGGTCTGCGAATTACACCAACCCGTGGGGCTATGGTGTCCCTGCACTCGTGTTACACAGAATCCTAGTCCATGCACTGGTGCATCCATGTCTTTGCCCACACCCGATCCCAGGCCGTACCCGATCCTAGCCTGTAACTAGAGTATTGGTGCACCGCACAACGTAGCACCGGATTAGAGCCCATATGGGCTTTTATTTTGGGTCTGCTTCTGCACCCCATATTTTGTCCTTGGGCCTACAATCCCAGGTTTTCTACTTGAGCCTCGTTAGCCTAATTTTGGGGCTGGACCTCACAACATAAATTTTCTAAGCCCATTTGTGGGCTTTGGTCCATGTTTTTAAGCCCCAAGCTTAATTGTTTATTTTTTTTTAGATAATTTGGGTTTTATAATTTTTCGCCCACACTTTAATTTTGGCCCTAAGTCTAAATAATTAACTCAATTATAATTCTAGACTTGAAGATCTATTTGCATATTTTCTTGTTGTATATATATTCTTGTTTGTCTATAGGAACATATGAACCTCAAGTTCATAATTCTTTCGAAACCCGAAGTTTTCATTAAAAACATCACCCATGAAAACCCAAAGTTTTTTTCATATAAATTTAAACCAAAAAATGTCTATTAGAACCTGAATGTTCTACTCCTATATGAATGGATGAATTTTTGTCCATTACACTAACCATATTCTTGTCCATTTATTTTGGGATAGGGACATGTCGAATTTAAATAAACTCTACTTCACCGCTTTAGAGGTCTTTAGAAGAAACTACCTCAAGTGGGTCCAAGATGTAAAGATGAGACAGACAACCCGATTGGCGAAGCTAAAAAAGCCACTGCCATGATCTTCATCCGAAGACACATTCATGATGCACTGCAAAGTGAGTACTCTGCTGAAGAAGATCTACTAGCACTTTGGGTTGCTTTGGCTAATCGCTTTGATCTCCAAAAGGATATCTTCTTGCCTGAAGCAAGACATGACTTGCTTCATCTGCGTTTCCAAGAATTTAAGTGTGTGAATTAATATAATTCTGAAGTTTATCGAATCCAAACACTTCTCAAGTACTGTAATGAGAACTTAACTGAAGAGGATCTCTTGGAGAATACCTATTCGACCTTCTCTGCTACCAATATTGTCCTACAATAACAATATAGGGCTCAAAACTTAACTAAGTTTTCGAATTTGACCTCTGTTTTACTTTTCATTGAAAAGCAGAATCAGCTATTGATGAAAAATCAACAAGCTTGACCTACTAGGGCTACTGTTGTGCCTGAAGCGCACTATAGCATAAACCAATGCCCAAAATGCCAACATAGGCATGGTAGAGGTGGCCAGAAGCCACCCCGTCAATGTCAACAAAGCCAAGTCCCATCTAAGGGAAGAAACCGAGCCTAGAAGTGCCCTAACCTCGCTCCTAAGGCCCCAAACTTCAAGAATAAAGGCAAAGCACCTGACACCATGGATACTGACATGTGCTACCGCTATGGTTTAGAAGACCACTGGTCCCGTGTTTGCCATGCTCCCCAGAAGTTGTAGTTGAATATCATTCTCGTTGTAAGAAGTTTGAATCAAACTTTATGCAAGTGGATGAACCGGAGAGTACCAAAATGGAGGTTTTTGACTTTCAGGAGGCTATTAACCATTTGGCAAATTAGAATCTTAGACATGAACTATTTTTTGTTAATTTGAGAACCTTAGGGGCCGAATTCCTCCTAATGGCCAAACCTTCCCTTGTTTTATTGTTTAAGTTTGAACAATGTTTCCTTTAGGTTTGGATTATTTGTTGGTGATTTCTTTTTGGATATTAAGTTTTTTAATTACCATCCTTGAATACATAAATTATTTAATTATTTTGAATGGATATTTGTTTTTAGAACTTTTTATTCATGTGACCGATTCAAATTAATTTTTATTTCTAGGTATGAATAGTGGGAAAGTTAGTTGTTTGACAGATAGTGCAACCACGCACACCGTTTTGCTTGAGCACATCTATTTCACTAACTTTGTACCTAAGAATGCACCTTTGACAACCCTCTCAGGCCCATCCAACCTGATCAAAGGATATGGTAAGGCACGTACAATGTTGTCCAGTGGTACAATCTTAACCATTGATGAGGCACTTTATTCTCCACATTCCGGAAGAACGTTGTTAAGTTTCAAGGACATTAGAGATAATAAATACCATGCTGAAACTTATGTAGAAAATGGAGTTGAATTTATATGCATCACTTCCTACAAATATATCCAGAAGCATATTCTAAAGAAGATGGTGCATATCCCGAGTTGTCTATATACTACAACTATACGCCTTATAGAGAGCCACTTTATGGCTGATCCTGCCTCAAGGACCCTGCATGAAATTACACTTTGGCATGATCGTCTGGGACAGCCTGGACGAACAACGATGCGCCATATCCTCAAATCATCACACGGGCATCCACTAACTCGAAGTTTAGGTTTGATTCAAGGAATAATATGTCAAACTTGCTCCATAGGAAAGCTTATTATTAAGTCTTCTTATGACAAGATTCATTCAAATCTTCCTACTTTTCTACAAAGGATTCAGGGGGACATTTATAGACCAATTCACCCTCCCTACGAACCATTTAGATATTTTATGGTATTGGTTAACGCTTCAACATGTTGGTCACACATGTGCTTGTTGTCCACAAAGAATACTGCATTCTCCAAAATGTTGGCTCAAGTTATCAAGCTCAGGGTTCACCACCTTGATTATCCAATGATATCCATTCGATTGGATAATGCTGGAGAATTCACATCTAAAATGTTTTTATGATTTCATGTCGGTTGGGGTTGAAGTTGAACATCATGTACTCCATGTTTACACCCAAAATGGCCTGGCAGAGGCATTCATTAAAAACTTACAAATGATTGGTCGATCGTTGGTCACATATACTAAGCTCCTGATCACTGCTTGGGGTCATGCAATATTGCACATAGCCACGTTGATCCACCTAAGGCATGTTGCAACCCAACCATATAGCATACTTTTGTTGGTTATTGGATACGAACCCGACATATCGCACTTGCATGTTTTTAGTTGTGCGATGTATGTGCTGATTTCGGCGCCCTTAAGTAGAAAAATGGGGTTTCAGTGAAGGATGAGAGTCTATGTTGGATATGATTCTCCTTCAATTATTTGTTACTTAGAACCTTTGATAGACGATCTATTTACCACTCGTTTCCTGGACTATCACTTATGTGAAACCGTCTTCCCATTGTTAGGGGGAGATAAGAACGTCACTATTCCTGAAGAACAATGTTAATTATCGTGGACAACTCCTACTTTGTCTCATTTAGTTCCCTGAACTGCTCAGTCTGAAATTGAAGTGCATGGTATATTAAATCTCTAGAATGTATCTCAAAGCATGCCAGATGCTTTCATGGATTTAGTGTGAGTGACAAGATCACATATTCCAGCTGCGAATGTGCCTACAAAGATAGATGTACCAAATGCACGATGAACTTCCCTCCTGGAGGCCCAGGACGCAATTGGGCTGATCCACGTACATTAGCGGCTAGCCAATCCTCTGTCTCTACACAAAAGCGTGGCAGACCACTTAGTTCAAAGGATTCATACCTCCGGAAAAGGAAACCCACAGTATAGGCCTCTGTTGAGCCTACCATGAATTCAACTGCCACCTACTCATTCTATCCAACTCATGAGAAAATTATAGATTACGGAAGCGTCATTGAAAAGATGAATCCACCTCCCGAGAATTATGAGATTTCGGTCCATTATGCTAAATTAGATGATGTTTGGTGTAAAAATGAGATGATCATCAACGATACATTAGTATATGCAGTAATTACTGATATCATGTTGAGCAATGACATTAAACCCCATTCCATTAATGAATGTTGACTTAGAACTAATTGGTCAAACTGGAAACAAGCAATCTAAGTCAAACTCGATTTGCAATGCGAAATGTAAGGTGTTTGGACCTTTAGCTCCTACTTCTCCGCATGTGAAGCCGATTGGCTACAAGTGGATTTTTGTTCGGAAACGTAATGAGAAGAATGAAATTGTGCGTTACAATCCTCGTCTTGTTGCGCAAGGCTTCTCACAACACCCTAAGATTAACTGATGAAACTTATTCACCCGTTATGGATGTGAGTACTTCTCGCTACATTATCAGTTTGGTCGTTTTCGAAAAACTGAGTATGCGGTTGATGGACGTAGTAAGTATCTCTATGTTGATCTTGATACAGAAATTTATATGAAAGTTCCTGAAGGACTTACATTAACTGGATCAAATATTTCAAAACCCCGAAACACGCTCTCAATTTGGCTGAGGCGTTCACTCTATGGTTTTAAGCAATCTGAAAGAGTGTGGTATAACCGTTTGAGTGAGTATTTGACTATTAGAAATATGTGAACAATGAACTATGCCCTTGCGTGTTCATTAAGAAGTCACATTCTAGTTTTGGGAGTGTTGCAGTTTATGTCAATGACATGAATCTCATCAGAACTCCGGAAAAGCTCGAGAGAATTATCGCGCACCTTAAGTCAAAATTTAAGATGAAAGATCTAGGAAATATTCGATAATGTCTCGATCTTGAGATAAAGCACCGTTCAAATGGAATCTTAGTACATCAATCAAACTACACCTAGAAGGTGTTGTGCCACTTTAACGAGGATAAAATGATGCCTTCGAGTACTCTTTTGGAACCCAAAGTTCCTTATCTATGTGTAGTAAGCGCTTTATTGTACTTAGCTCAATCCACTAGGCCTGACATCTCCTTCGTTGTTAATGTTCGACAAGATACAGTAATGCACCGACGCGCAGACACTAAACTGGTGTTAAAGACATCTTCTGTTACCTTATGGGTACTACGGATCTGGGCCTGTTCTATCCCTATAGATCCTCGAGTGATGCCACACCCCCTTACCATGATTCAATTCCCCCCATGTTCGTTATGCCGACACATGATACTTATCTGATCCATACAAGGCCCACTCTCAAACGAGTTATGTCTTTACTGTTGAAGGCACCACAATATCTTAGAGGTTAACTAAATAGACCTTAGTTGCCACTTTGTCTAACCATGTTGAAATTCTTGCCTTACACAAAGCAACTCGAGAATGCTTCTAGCTGAGAGTGGTTGTGGGTCATATTCGAAGCTCCTGCGATCTTTACCATTTCGTTGACGTCCCGACGTCGATATATGAAGATAACATAGCATGCATTGCACAGCTCAAGGAGGGTTACATCAAAGGACACAACACCAAGCACATTGCACCGAAGTTCTTCTTCTCACATCAACAACATGAACATCAAAAGATTAAAGTCACGCAATCCATTCACAAGATAATCTGGCCAATCTCTTCACAAAATCACTACTGAAGATGATGTTTCAGAAGCTTGTTCAAGGAATAGGTACGCATAAACTTTCTGATTTGTAACATTTTTAGTTTTCTTTGGAATTATGTGAAACTCAAGAGAAGTATCCTGAGTATACCTTCTTGATCTTAATGTACTCTTTTCCCCTATGATTAGGAGCATTTTTTTTCCTTTTGGATTTTGTTGTCTAACAAGGTTTTGACGAGGCACCCACCTTGGATTGATAATATGCTTGACGACGTCCCGTAAACGTTTCATTTGACTTTGCATTTCTCATGCATTTTTCCTTAGACTAGGGGTTTTGTCCTTACTTGGGTTTTACCATAGCCATTGGTTTTTTATGTGAGACTTAGTTCCATTGCAAGTTCATACTTTACTTTAGGACTAGCGTGTTCCCAGAATTAGTGTCGACGAGTCGACTTCCTCAACTTTATATGATGCCGAATCTACTTGAGTATTTACACACTTAAGGGGGAGTGTTATAAACATTGTATTATGTAAATCCTAGATTAAATTTGATACTAGTTATTCTTCCCTATTAGGACTTGTATCCCTTGAAGGAGAAGGAATCTTCCCTCCCTTATTACTATAAATAAAGGTATTGTGTAGGGAAAACAATACATCCTCTACACAACCCTATAAATACATCTCTCTCCCTACTCTCTCCTCTACACAACCCTATATATATATATATAGGATGTGCTCTTATTATCTTCCGCCAGAAAAACCGAGTCAAATTCCAAGTGTTGCATTTTCAGTAGTCATTTGAGAAATTAAAACAAATAAGAGTAGTAAAAAGCAGCAGAGCAACGAGATTTCCTTCTATCCACCGAAAGAACTAACTGCATGCACTTTAAATAGCTCCATTTCTTTCAGAGCTTCCACAGAGTAAAGGAAAAACAGTGCATTTAATTTGGAAAGAACAGAAACAATGGCAGATACATTGACAGATGATCAACTGAACATGCTCAAGACTAAATTCAATACCTTCGACCCAGATGGCACTGGTTAGATCCCTCTTTCCATATGTACATGTATATGATGTGTGTGTGTGTGTGTGTATCATGTCAAGTACATACTGCCAGGGACGAAGGAAAAATTTCAAACCTGACTGGGCTGAACTTAGCTTCCGATCTAATTTTTCAGTTTAGTACACATACCAAGGTAAAAGATGATTAGCAATCCCACACATTCTTACCTTATTATGTTAATGTTTTTTATTGTAAATAATGGTATAGGTAACAAATGATAAATCTCCATGACTAAACTTAGCCCCGAATTATTATGTTCAGGGACGAAGCACTTATGTACTAACCAATAAGGATTTTTTTATACAATATATTACAATATCACTTTACACATGCATTTTCTTAATTACCAATACCATCAAATATCTCTTTATAAAAATAGTATGTTATTACTCATCCATTGATCTCCCATCCAATTTTTCAATCAATTTTTCAAAAATTTTATAGCTGAAACTGCTCTATAACATGAGAATCCTATATGCATTATGTGCATTTTTCCCACCGAATAAAATGAGTGGGGTCTGAACCCAAGGTGGCTCCGTACATGATTATGTTAATGTTGTTTATTTTATTCTACTATGTTGAGGTTTGAATCTGATTCAAGTAAGCACATATAAGAAGAGATTGATTCATCTTACTGTTTAATAATTTGTCCATTTTTTTTGTTTTTTCAGGCATAATCACTAGGGATCAGCTGGCCGATGTGTTGAGATCGTTAGGGCAAGATCCCACCGAGGAGGAGTTGGATCAATTTGTGCAGCAGCTGGGCAGTGAGGATGGGAATATTCACTGGGATAAATTCGTCGAACTCATGGCCCAGACAATTTCTGCATTAGCTGGGCAGTGAGGATGGGAATATTCACTGGGATAAATTCGTCGAACTCATGGCCCAGACAATTTCTGCATTAGCTGGGCAGTGAGGATGGGAATATTCACTGGGATAAATTCGTCACAGTCATAGCCCAGATTATAAACCCCAAGCGACCACTCTCACATTATTCTAGTACAATTGTCAATTTAAATACTCACATTTTTGTCAAGTTATTGACGAAAAAATGTGTCAATGTTTCTAAGATATAAAGATATTTATTTCTTTTTAACTAATGTGTATAATAAAAGGGTAAGTTTATCCTCCTATAAAGGTTTAATGCAATTTTGTATTCCTCCATATTGAAGGATTATGGTTCAGCTTAATTTTACACAAATAATCTTTAAGTGAATATTGTGATCATTTCATTTTTAGCTTCAATTTCACATTTTGTGCTTGGGATTATGACAAACATATATGGGAGAATTGAGAGATGAACACAATTAGGTGACCTTATAAACCTATCAAGTTGCAGATGATATTACTGGTGCCCCTAAAAATGTCATATGTTATTACCTTTTCTTTCAATTAATCGACAATTGTCATACATGAACAGATAAGCCCAAGACCTCCTCCAACAAAATCGAGGC
The DNA here is from genome assembly GCF_019419815.1 of Pyrus x bretschneideri. Classification (NCBI taxonomy): domain Eukaryota; kingdom Viridiplantae; phylum Streptophyta; class Magnoliopsida; order Rosales; family Rosaceae; genus Pyrus; species Pyrus x bretschneideri. The sequence continues at coordinate 3,179,905 of NW_025999657.1, forward strand.
GAGTGTCACTCAAACTGAATAATATACTGGTGTGTAATGTGCTTACTTATGTTAAGTATATGATTACGATTTCATTGTATGGTAGCCTTTGAGTTTCAAATTCATGAGTTGTTTGTGATGAGTATGGTCACATGGTAGCTGCCAGGTCAGCAAATCAGTTGGAATTGGTTGTAAGGACAGTTGGATAGAGTTGTAAGATTTGGTTAAATAGATAAGATTTAGTTAGATATGTTGAGGGGTAGCTTGGTCATTAAGCAAATAGTGATATTCTTTTATATTTGGTTCTCTTGTAATAACGCTGGTATGTTTTTGACAATACAATACAGTGAAGTCGTTTCCTCTTCTGAGTTCTAAGCTTTTCTTTGATTCTTTGATTCTCTTCCATTTTCTAAAGATCTTGTTCAATGTCAAAACTCTGTTTTCTAGTTAATATGGTATCCAGAGCCTTCGTTCCTCCTGTGGTTCGTAGTTTCTTGGGGCGGTTTTTCTGAGAGCTTGATTGGTTCTTGGTGATTCTTGGTGTTCTGTGCATTTCTGGAGGTTTGTTCATGGAGCTTTGATTCTGTGTTTGTGGTTTATGACATCAGTTGCGGCACGAAGCCATTTCAAGATTTTGTAGCAGGCACGAAGCCATCTGAGTAATTTTCTGGATTGTGGCAGGCACAAAGCCATTTCAAGATTTTGTAGCAGGCACGAAGCCATCTGAGTAATTTTCTGGATTGTGGACTGGGCACGAAGCCAATTCAAGATTGTGTAGCGGGCACGAAGCCATCTGGGTAATTTTGTTTTGCAAGATTTGTTTTTTAGTAGGCCATTTCGTTGATAATTGTTGAATTGGTATTGTGTTTTCTTGATTGCTAATCATCATGGCGTCTTCTGGGGTTAAAATTGAGGGTTTGCTTGGAATGTTGACGATCAAATTAACTGATAAGAATTTCTCAAAATGGGTGTTTCAATTTCAGTCGGTGTTAAAGGGTTATAAGTTCTTTGGTCATTTTGATGGAACTGCTATATGTCCTCCCAAGTTTGTGATTGATTCGACCTCTGGTGTTACTAATGTTGCTACAGAAGCTTTTCTTGAATGGGAATCTATTGATTTAGCTCTTTTGAGTCTATTGATTGCTACTTTATCTGATGAGTCTATCGAACATGTGTTGGGGTGCAAGACTGCCCATGAGGCATGGTCTAATCTTCAAGATAGATATGCATCAATCTCAAAGGCTAAGGTGAATACGTTAAAAACAGAATTTCAAACAATTCAGAAGGGGGGTGATTCAGTTGATCAATATTTGTCCAAAATGAGGCACATTAAAGAACAATTGGTTGCAGCTGGTGAATTTGTTTCAGACAATGATTTTGTGGTGGCTGCTTTATCTGGTTTACCGAGAGAGTATTCTACTATACGAACTGTAATTCTTACTCGAGATACTTCTATTTCTCTAAGGGAATTCAGAGAGCAGTTACTGTGTGCAGAGAGAGAGGCTGATTCTATGGTTAACACTTTGGCTCATAATTTTTCTGGGTTGTATATGCAAGGTTCTTCTTCTCAGTCCGGTGATTCTCAGGGTTCCTCTAGTAACTCTGATAATGTTCCTTTCTCCACTGGTGGTACTATTACTCGAGCTCCCAATAATGCTCCACCTGTGAGTATGCTATTTATGTCTTAGGGTTCTAATGCACTGCCTGCTCTGCCACCAGGTCCAATGTTTCCACAGATTCCTTATTCTATGGATGGTTCTATGTTTCCTCAAGTTCCATTTTCTCCTAATTCATACATGATGCCTCCATCTTTGCCTCCTACATATCCTGATTTTACAAATCTCTATGGTTTTATGGGCAATAGTAATTCTTCTAGGCCATTTCCTAATTCCAATCATGGTTCGCGGCCTTTCTCTGGTTCTAAGCCTAATGGGGGCTATAGAGGTCCAAATTTTGGCAGTGGACGTGGACAGTTTTCTGGTCCTAAACAAAGTGGAGGTACTTGGCAGTCTTGGTCAGGGAATACTGAAACTAGATCTCATATTGTTCCAGAATGTCAAATCTGTTCTAAACGTGGTCACACAGCCCCTAATTGTTGGAAGCGATCTACTAGTCCTAGTTCGATGGGATAGGTTGTGGAATGTCAAATATGTGGCAAGCGTGGTCATAGTGCTTTGGATTGTCATCATCGTAATAACTTTGCCTATCAAGGCACATCTCCTGCTCATTCCTTGACTGCTATGCAAGCTCATGCTTCTTCTAATCTTCTCCCTCAAGATTCTTGGATAGTAGACACTGGTGCTTCGCACCATATGACTGCTGATTTGAACTCCCTGCAGCAAGTCTCATCTTATGCAGGATCTGATAAGATTACTATTGGAAATGGTGAAGGTTTGCAAATCGAAAATATTGGTTCTGCACGTTTACATACTTTACCTCAGTCTTTACTTCTCAGAACAGTTTTACATGTTCCTACTATTGCAGTTAGTCTACTGTCAGTTAAACAATTATGCAAGGATAATTTTTGTTGGTTTATATGTGATGATCATGAGTTCTTTGTGCAGGACAAGGTAACCAAGGCTGTTATGTATCACGGAAGGACAAATGAGGGTGAGTTGTTTCGGATTCCAGTGCAGTTGTTATCAGAGTCTTCATCTCGGAAGTCAGTGGCTCTTCTTGGACAGAAAATAAAGTCTGAAGTATGGCATCAACGGTGTGGTCATCCAAGCAATGAAGTGTTGTCTGTAATGTTGAAACAGTCTAGTATAGTTTGTTCTCCTGATTCTCATCAACATGTGTGTTCTTGTTGTATTTCTGGCAAGATGTGTAGACTGCCATTTCATGATAGAAACGAGTCCTGTAACTTTCCTTTTCAAAAGGTGCATACTGATCTGTGGGGTCCATCACTTACTATGTCTATAAAAGGTTACAAATACTATGTCAGTTTTATTGATGAGTTTACCAGATTTGTATGGATATTTCCTTTAATCAATAAATCAGAAGTGGTTGATGTCTTTCAGAAATTCTACAATTTTGTCTTCACTCAGTTTAATATTGGAAATAAGTGTTTGCAATCTGATGGTGGTGGGGAGTATATAAGTAAAAGATTTGCTGATTTTCTGAACCATAAGGGCATTGTACATATGATTTCGTGTCCATACACTCCTCAACAAAATGGACTTGCTGAGAGGAAACATAGACACATTGTGGAAACTGCTATTACCCTTATGACTACTGCTCAGTTACCTCAGGATCTTTGGTATCATGCTTGTGCACATTCTGTGTTTCTGACTAATAGAATGCCTTGCAAGGCTTTAGGCATGCAATCTCCATATCAAAGTCTATTTGGTGTTTCTCCTTCTTTACAAGGGCTTAAAATATTTGGTACTACGGTTTATCCATACATTAGACCTTACAATGTGAATAAATTGCAACCAAGGGCTTTATTATGTGCTTTTATGGGATATGCCTCTGGCTATAAAGGAGTTATCTGTTTCCATTTAAAGTCTAGGAAATTTATCATTTCTCGGCATGTGATTCATGATGAAGATTTGTTTCCATATAAGTCCCAGCTTTCATTGCAGACTACATCTCAGGGAAGTAGTTCTTCCGATTCCACACATGTATCTTCTCCAATACATTCTGCTATCTTTATGCCACAGTTAGTTTCAGTGCCTACTGATGCTTCATCTCTCGATGGTGTTGTGGGTCGAAATGGTATTGCTTTGTCTGATTCTACTACTCTGCATCCTTCTCAGCAATTGTCTGGCCCGCTGAGTCCGTCTTTGACTGTCCCTGAATCTGAAACAACTCCCTCATCTTCCTCGACAGCTTTGGTGTTACCTGTCCTTGATCCTGCACAACTGGAGGTCATTCTTCCCATTCCTTCATCTTCTACTGGGGGTACTCCACATCCTACTGTTTCTTCTTCTCCACGAATGAAAACTAGGTTACAAACTGGTGCCATTTCGAGGAAGACCTATGCTAATTACATAGCATCCTTACCAGAATTACACTCATTGCAGCTTGATGTCCAGGAGTCTTGTTCTGATGGTTTTTCATTTGTGGCTAGTCTGAATGATCTGTCTGAGCCTAAATCTTTTAAGCATGCTGCATCTGATGTTCATTGGCAAAATGCCATGCAAGAAGAATTTGATGCTTTAACCAGTCAAGGGACTTGGGTGTTGGTTCCTCCACCAACACATAGATCAATCATTGGTAGTAAATGGGTTTATAAATTGAAGAGGAATCCTGATGGTACAATATCCAGATATAAGGCACGGTTAGTGGCTCAAGGTTATACTCAAGAGTTTGGTTTGGATTATTTTGAAACCTTTAGTCCTGTTGTTAGGCATACTACAGTCCGGTTGATTATTTCTCTTGCTGCTCAAAACAAATGGGAATTAAGGCAACTTGACATTAAAAATGCCTTTTTACATGGAGATTTAGAAGAAGAGGTTTACATGCAGCAACCTCAAGGTTTTGTGGATTCTACACATCCTGATTTTGTGTGCAAAGTGGTTAAATCTCTGTATTGTTTGAAACAGGCACCTAGGGCCTGGAATGCTAAGTTTCCAGGCTATCTTCCAGCTATGGGATTTACAATGTCTCAATCCGATAACAGTCTGTTTATCAAACATGATGGCACTGATGTTATTGCCTTATTATTATATGTTGATGACATTATCCTGACAGGATCTAATGCCACAAAGGTTCAGGCTATTATTCAAGAATTGGGAGATGTTTTTGATCTCAAAGACATGGGCAGATTGTCTTATTTCCTCGGGTTGCAGATTCAGTATCATGCTAATGGTGATATTTTCTTGAATCAATCTAAGTATGCCAAAGATTTGATTCACAAAGCTGGTATGGACAATTGCAAGCCTGCATCCACACCATGTAAGCCTCATACTCAGCTCTTAGCATCTGATGGCACTCCTTTAAGTGATCTCACTATGTATCGCAGTCTTGTTGGTGCTTTACAGTACCTTACCTTTACTCGACCAGATCTCTCCTATGCTGTCAACATTGCTTGTCAGTATATGAATACACCTACTGATGTTCATTATGGTCTTGTGAAAAGGATTCTTCGCTATGTTCAAGGTACTGCCATGTGTGGTCTTACATATTCTGCATCTCCGGACAACTCTATTACAGCATTCTCTGATTCGGATTGGGCAGCTGATCCTAATACTAGAAGATCTATTACAGGTTTTGTGGTGTATATGGGACATAATCCAATCTCGTGGCAATCAAAGAAACAGTCCTCCGTTTCTCGGAGCTCCACAGAGGCTGAGTATAAGGCCTTAGCTCATTGTGCATCTGATGTAATATGGGTCCAGTTGCTGCTCAAAGATCTTCATCAGTTCTTGTCAATGCCACCATTATTACAGTGTGATAACCTCTCTGCGTTAGCCTTATGTTCTAATCCTGTGTTTCATACACGGATTAAACATTTGGATACTGATTTTCACTTTGTAAGAGAGAAGGTTCAGAAGAAGGACTTACAAGTTCAATATGTTCCCACTGCAGAACAAACGGCTGATGTTCTTACCAAAGGTCTCCATGAACCTGCCTTTTTCAAGCATTGCTGCAATCTCAAGGTTGGTCACCCTACCTGAGATTGAGGGGGGATGATGAGTATGGTCACATGGTAGCTGCCAGGTCAGCAAATCAGTTGGAATTGGTTGTAAGGACAGTTGGATAGAGTTGTAAGATTTGGTTAAATAGATAAGATTTAGTTAGATATGTTGAGGGGTAGCTTGGTCATTAAGCAAATAGTGATATTCCTTTATATTTGGTTCTCTTGTAATAACGCTGGTATGTTTTTGACAATACAATACAGTGAACTCGTTTCCTCTTCTAAGTTCTAAGCTTTTCTTTGATTCTTTGATTCTCTTCCATTTTCTAAAGATCTTGTTCAATGTCAAAACTCTGTTTTCTAGTTAATAGTTTGGTGACTCAATTATGATCAATAAACATACAGTATCAATATTAAATCATCTCACTTGATTAAATAAACGAATTCTGTAAAAATTTCATAACATTTGACAAAAACAGAATGAAACAACTTAATCACTCCCGGTAATTATCTAGCTTGGTAGATGCACAGACGTATATAAACATCCAATAACTAAAAAGGGTAACTGAAAACTAAACTAGTAAAAGGCAGCATTATGCTGACGAATGGTATATTAACTTAAATTTTAGTAATGAGTGCATAGCTAACAGACTCTTTAGTTCCCTTTTTCATGATGAATAGATTGAATGCATCATATAAGAGGCTAGCTATGTCGGGCTTACTGATCAAGTGATCATGCCACCACCCTAAGGCTTCTCCAACGCGGACTATATCCCTGTTAACATTCATAAGACTGTTATCTTATATATGAAATCAATCAATAAGAATTGGGGATTTGGTTTTCTGAAATTTTTAAGAAGTTGCAAAGAGAAGAATGAAGAAGTTGAGCTGCAAATGTTCATACATTCACAAGCACACACTATGCACCATAATACGGTTAGAAAGGAGAAAGAATGAAATATACTCTCATTACATCATGTAAACCTAACCATCCATTTTATCTACCCTATAAGATAGTGACACATGGCATAAACCATCACTTAGTTTGAGATTACATCTTAGCTACACACTTGGACTGTGATCACTCTACAATTTTAGCAATTACACTTACACACCAACACTTCCTTCTAAGTGTTTTGCTGAAATCACACCTAGAGCCTTCCATAAATACCCTTGCCAAAGCCTTGGTGAAGATATCTGCAAACTATTCTTCAGTCTTCCAACATATCAAATCAATCTCACCATCTTATAGCGCATCTCGAATGAAATCAAACCTTCTATTTATGTGTCTAGTTTTGTGATGATGGACTGGATTCTTAGCAATAGTAAAAGTGTTGTCACACAATAGCTGAGTTGGTTCCACTTGTTCTTCACCAAAATCAGAAAGAACAAATCTTAGCCAGATGACTTGAATAGTTGCTTCAGGTGCACTAACATACTATGCCTCTGCAGTTGATAAAGCTACACTACTTTTCTTGATTGAGCCCCAAGAAAACACACCAGAACCAAGATTAAAAGCATAACTAGACGTACTCTTCCTGTCATCTTCACTTCCAGCCCAATCACTGTCACAATAACCAATCACTGCTCCTTTTCCTTTCTCATAAACAATTCCATAGTTCAAGGTGCCTTGTATGTATCTCAGGACCCTTTTAGCTATCCCCATATGCTTCTTGGTAAGATTGTGCATGAACCTAGCCAATAAGCTTGCAGCAAACATAATGTCTGGCCTAGTTGTTGTCAAGTATAGCAAGCTTCCAACCATTTGTCTATACAAGGTTTCATCTATCAATTCACTTCCATCAACCTTTGTAAGTTTCTCATTCATAGCTAAGGGAGTTGCAACGGATTTGCAATCTATGAGCCCAAACTTATCCAGCAATGTCTTTGCATATTTCTTATGGTGCAAGAAGATGCAGGATTCTGTTTGCAACACTCGAAGACCTAGAAAATGATAAAGCAATCCTAGATCAGTTGTCTCATATTGTCCCATCATCTTAGTTTTAAACTCAGACACCATTTCTTTTGAACTACCTATGTAGATAATATCATCTACATATAGTGACATAATGAAAATGTCACTCTTAGATGTCTTGATATGCAATGTTGCTTCACTAGGGCTTATGTGAAAACCAACTTTTGTAGCGTAGGAATTTATTTCTTCATACCAAGCTCTTAAAGCTTGCTTCAGCCCATATAATGCTTTCTTGAGTCTGTACACTTTGCCCTCTTTGTCTTGTATCACAAAACCAAGTGGTTGGTCTACATACATTTCCTCATTCAACACTCCATTAAAAAATGTTGACTTTACATCAAAATCGAAACAGTTTCTAGCCTTTCTGTGCAGCAAGTGCCACCAATGTTCTAATGGTGTCAAGCCTTGCCACAGGGGCAAATGTTTCATTGAAGTCGACTCCAGGTTTCTGAGAGTAACCTTTTGCCACCAACCTTGCCTTGTTCTTCTGTACAGATCCATCCAAGTTTAACTTAGTCTTATAGACCCATTTAACACCAATTATTGGTTTATCAAATGGCCTATCAACTAATTCCCATTTGTTGTTCTTTGTAATACCCTGCGTATTTTTAGATGTATGATTTAGTTATTCATTTTTGTATGATTATGTGGAACTCATTGGAAAACAAATAAGATGGTGGGTAGATTGTTACTTTTTGTCCCTCGCTTTTCTAATAAAATAGTCACTCTTATGGTGAAACAACTAAAATGCCCCTAGAAGGGTAATCTTGTCTTCTGCGGGACCTTCAAGCTCAAGACACTTGGTGGTAAATATTATATAATTAAATAATACTTATCATCATGAATACATGATCGCAAACAGATGTGAATTCAGAATTAAAACGAGTAAGTTACAAATTTTTAAAGTTGGAGGGCAAAATGATAATTTTGATGGGAATACTCTAGAAGCCAAAAGCTTCTTCTTTTTCTTTCCTGCGTGTAGATGCAGTAGCTAATGCTGCTCTATTCTTCTCCTCCTTCATTCTTCTTCACTCCAAAAAACTTGATTTAACCATAACTTTCTTGTACTATAACAAATCACGCAAGGTCGAAGGCTATGCATTTGTAGCGAAGCCCTCTTCAATTTGATACCAAACCCATACGTTGGAACCAAGCGTACCCATATATTGGAGCCTAGAAGTTTTGATGGTTTTCATGGTTTTTCACCAATTCCGGCCAACCTCACCGGAGATGGGTCTCGACCCAGGAGAGAAAAATACTCCCCTCATCATGCGCTTCCAGGATATATTCATGGTGGTGATGTTGATTTAAGATCATAGTAGCAAAGTGGCAGATTGATGGACAACTTTGGAAGAGTTTGGAGTTGAGAACCCGAGAAACCCTATCATATTTTCTTCTTGCTTTTAAGAGATGAGTTGATATATGTTGTGTTCTTGGTGTATGTTGGATGAAGTTGTGTTGATTTTTTTTTTAACTTGTAAGTAAAGTGGGAAGGAATTGGTTTAAGTTGATGGGTAGGCTTGTCGTGACCCTCACCTTGGATTTTGGGTGATCTTTGGCTAATTTTATTCATGTTGGACTTGATGAAGAAATTATAAGAAAGTTGTGGAATCTGGTTATGTATATATATTTGGTTGACGAGTATTTAGTAAGTGTGTGACCGTTGTTAGAAAAAAAAATAAAAAATAAAACTAGACGGCGAAAATTAATTTGGAATCAATTCTTTGAAGGAAGTGTTCCAATATCGCATGATTATTAATTTTGGAAATTTGACAAGAAGAGGGATTGAAACGGACTAATAGTGTTTGTTTTTCTCTTATGAATGGTAAACTACAATTGGTTTAATCCTTTCACAGTCTAAAGTTAGATCTAGCCGAAATAAATTTTATGAGTAAGTGTTAAATAAGGAAATTCATTGTTGTTAGTAAAGATTACCCATGGTTTTGTTTTGGCCTACCACTGTGTTTAGCTTCCGAATTTTTGGGACGTTACATTCTTCTCAATCATTGAGATCTCACTTTCCATAGCTTTCTGCCATGATTCATCCTTGGTAGCTTCTTAAAGGTTTCAGGTTCAATAATGCATAAGTTGTGTTTCTCATACACTTTCTGCTACACCATTTTGCTATGGTGTATATGGAGTAGTGATCTGTCTTTCCATACCTAAGTCCTCACAGAACTTGTTAAACTCTATTGAAGTATACTCTCCTCCTCTGTCACTTCTAAGCTTCTTCATTTTGTACCCACTTTGCAATTCCACAATAGCTTTAAACTTCTTAAACACATTGAGTACTTTAGACTTATATCTTAAGGAGTAAACTCAGCACATTCTTGTGCAGTCATTTATAAAGGTGAGAAAATATTTATTCCCAGCCTTTGTAGTTGTTTGCATTGGGCCACAGATGTCAGTATGTACAAGCTTCAAAGGAGTTGTTGCTCTATTAGTTACTTCCCTCGGAAATGCTTCTCTGCATTGTTTACCAAGAACACAGCCTTCATACACTCCTTTAATGGATTTGATTTTTGGTAATCCTACCACCATTTCTTGTTCTTGCAATAATTTCAAACTACCCATATCCAAGTGTCCTAATCTTCTATGCCACATGAGGGTAGATTGACATACACTTGCCTTAAGAGCAATATGAACTCCAGACTGCAGCTTCATTGGAAAACTTCTATTTCCCTTCATTGGTACCCATGCAACTTGTTTGAGAGAGAGTTGTCATCATACATTTCAACTTTATTGTCTCCAAATATCAAGAAGTAGCCATACTCCATCATTTGACCCACACTGAGAAGGTTTTCTTTCAATCTAAGCACAAGCATTACTTCCTTGATGTATCTTTTCCCCATTTTGGTTTCAACTACCAAATTTCCTTTGCCAGTTACATTAACAAGTTGTCCAGTACCCATCGCAATCTTTTTTGTCATATTCTTATCAATATCAACAAGCAAATCTTCTCTACCTATCATATGGTTACTACATCTATTATCCACATACCATACATTCTCAAGACTCTTTACACTAGCATAAAACATAGTTGATGTGGATTTAACCTGAGTGGCATAGTTGAGCTACTGCACTGGTTTCTTGCTATTGTAATCTCTTGCAATATGTCCAATCTTGTCACAGTTATAACACTTTAGCTTGCCCTTGAGTCGACACTCTCCAAAATGTAACTTGTCACAATGTTTGCAAGGATTTCTTACACCATCAGTGGATTTGTTATCCCACTTTTTACCTTTTGCCTTCCAATTCTTCTAGTATATTTTGATTTCCAGAGAATTTAGTTGGCTTAGGATTCACACTAAGACTAGCAAATGCCCTCTCAATTCTGTTCTCAGAATGGCTATCCAGCCTTAATTCAAAACTCTTCAAGGAAGGAACAACTTCTTGCAATTCAATCACATCTAAATCTTTCGAATGCTCAATAACAGAACAAAGAGAATCATATGTTGAAGGCAAGCTAATCAGCAATTGAACTATTCTCTCTCGAGATAAGTCATCTCCATAACTTCACATTTGATTTATCAGATCAAACAGCTTTGTAAGATAAACAAAAAGTGATTCGTCATAATTCATTCTTGTATATTCAAACTCTCTACGAAGACCTTGCATTTCAACTCTTCTAACCTGTTTATCACCATGGTATTCTTCCTGCAGCATATCCCATTCACCTTTTGAGGTTTCTTCATGAGATATCCTGGGGAATATCTCATCTGAGACTGCTCCCTCAATCAGACCCACAACTTTGGCATCTTTCATGAGTCTCTCAGTGAGAGTCATCTTCCCAACACTGCTCGATTCTTCTTTTTCTTTCTTCTTCGCATCAGATTCATCCTCATTCTTCGAATCTAAGCTCTCAAACCCTTTTTCAACAAGATCCCCCGTTAGACTTGAAAATGGTTTTCATCCTTATACATACTCCAACACTCATAGTTATCACCTTTAAAAATCGGTTCTCTCAACTCGCTACTACGAGATCCGACCATGTTAGACTCAGATCATAGAAAACTCAACCTCGATTTCGAGTTTCATGGTAGTTTCTTCACATATTCAAACACCGAGTATCAATTGATCAAACCTGGCTCTAAGGCCATGTTAACATTCATATATCTTGTATATGAAATCAATCAATGAGAATTGGAGGTTTTAGTTTTCTGGAATTTTTAAGAAGTTGCAGAGAGAAGAATGAAGAAATTGAGCAACAACTGTTCATACATTCACACGCACACATTGTGCACCATAATACCATTAGAGAGGAGAGAGAATGAAATATTCTCTCATTGCATCATGTAAATCTAACTATCCATTTCATCTACCTTATAATATAGTGACATATGGTATAAACCATCACTTACTCTAAGATTACATCTTAGTTGCACACTTGGACTATGATCCAAGGGCTTACATTAAATCTGAGATTTACGCTTGGCCTCTCTAGAATTTCAGCAATGAAACTTACACACCAACAATCCCCACATTGCACATATGGCATAAACCATCACTTACTCTAAGATTACATCTTAGCTGCACACTTGGACTGTGATCCAAGGGCTTACATTAAATCTAAGATTTACACTTGGCCTCTCTAGACTTTCAGCAATGAAACTTACACACCAACAATAAATCCCTTGTGAATGTGATGTGGGAGCCTGAAAGACAAGTACCACAGTTGATCTTGATCCCATGCTGAATGCGGCTGCCTGAATACATGGAAGCACAAAAAGAGTAGTAGGTAGAATAAAAACCTTGAATGGATGGAAACACAAAAAGCACGAAACCACGTAACGACTAGAGCGATCTATCTTTATGCTTGAAACCCACATGAAATACAACAAAAAGTAGATTCAGGGCAAGTAGAACCATTAAAGAAAAGATTTCTGGGCCAGATGGGGCAAAGATATAATAAAAGTAGAACCATAAACCTCCGTTGAACCTATACTTGTTGCTCCAATAGCAGAAAGTGCCAAAAATCTTTCTTCCCATACAAAGAACAACCTGATGGCATAAGAATTGCAAAGACAAAAATGCATCAATAAAGGAACAAAGTAAGCATCTCCTGCATTTTCGTTAACTGGTTTTTGCATATCTTCTTTCATCCATCATTAACCCATATATAAAAAAAATAAAAAAATAAAAAATAAAAATAAAAAAAAGATCAAAATTTACTTTCTAGAATAAGTAAGCATCTCTTATAACAACAATGAAAAAGATAATACAATAAATAAGATCAGCATTCAGTCTTGCTAATTCTTGACACAAAAAAGTAAGCATCTCTTATTTTATTTGCAAGGGCCGTGTTATTTGACACAAAAAAAATTAAATAAAATAAAAACTAAAATTAATGAAAAGGATTTGAAAACTTTGAGTTTTAACCAAAAAGACAAAAAGGTGTTGTAAGTGAATAGTATAAGAAGTGACTTTTTGGAGTAAAAATATCCTTAACGTTAAAAGTAAACAGTACCAAAAGTGTTTCGTTAAGACTCGAAAAAAAAAAAAAAATGTCAAAAGAAGACCTTTTTCTTGTAGTGAACATACGGACAGTTGGTAAAATGTCATTCACATGTGCAAATGAATACTTGTTCCTTTCTACAATATTCCCATTTCCTCTTTTTCCGTATTGCTATTGGCAACCAACCCCAAGTAGCTAGTAGACTGTCATTATACAAACGAACTCTTCCCCTGGTGCCATTGGCAACCAACACATCCTAAACCCTATTTCAATCCCAATTCAATCCACAGACCATGACTAAAAATTCAGTAACTAAAATTAATCAAAGCACAAAAGTAAAACACTTGCAAAGGAAGATGAAGCAGCAGGACAACCAAGAAGAAGAAAAACAATCCCACTTCAAAGTTCAAATCAAAGAGGATACTAAAGTATAGCTTACATATAAACACTACAAAAAAAAATCCAGACGAAAGGATTTGGTCGGGCGAAATAAAGTTTTCTTCACCAAAGGTTTTACTCGACAAACTTTCATCAGGCAAAAGTTGTAGCTGAAACTTTTGCCTGACGAATTCTAGAACTACTTTGAGCAAATACGGTTTGCCCAACGAAACATTTCGTCCAGCGAAGTGCGTTGACCAATGTAGCCTAACGAATATTACTTGCCCGAGTGAGTATTTTGTCGGGGGTTCAGAAATAAAAAAATAATGTGCCGAATGAAAAAGTCGTCAGGCAAGGGATTTAAAGAATAAAAAAACAAATAAGGAGCTTTAATAAAAATGTTTTGAGCTAAGTTTAATTTAATAAAAAATCCTCTTATATTATTATTTAATCAAAAGGACTTCATATTTAATTATAAAGACAAAACTAATCTATGTCAAGCTCCGCAACATTGAACAAACATGGGGTGAATAAAAAGCCCAAACCGAAATAATTTTTTTTTCCCAACATACCCCTAACAGGAACCTCATTCTGTCAGCAAATTCTGTTATAATAAACTTCTCTTTATTTACAAATATGTCATTCTATCAGTCAGTTCCTTCTCTCTTTCTGTTTTTTTTTTTTTTTTTTTTTCCGTTGACTCTCTTTCTATTTTTTTTTTTTTGTTTTCTTCTTGCCCCCCTGCTCCTAGAAAGGACACCTACAAAAACTGTTTTATGTAGCAACCACTTTCATTGAAAATATTCCAGTTTCATTTTTAGTTCGTGGGTTTAAAGATTTCCCCGTGCAATCTTGTTGACTATTGACTGATAAAACAATGATCCTGGAGGTGGTTAAGAAAATTTCGGGATACAAATACTCTATATTAATCACATTGTCACTTAACGGTTTATGTAACAAAAAATCTAACGGATGTATAACATTGCAATAAAATTCACAACTTTATGTACGACATTGCAATGTTTTAAATATGATGTACAAGTTTCCAACCCAAACGTAAGGGTGCAAACTGTAATACCATATTTCTAGGTTTTTTTTTTTTTTTTTTTTTGAGAAAATTCAAACAATATTTTTAGTTTAGGTACTAATGGAAAAGTCAACTAAAATCATTTTATAAATAATACTATATTTTAAAATAGTTACATGATTGCAATTCAATATTAGTAACTTTTCCGACAACTAGGGGTTGGCCGGTAACTTTGTCATATATTCAAAGAAACGGACCACAAAGTTGTAATTATTTAAACTTTCACCTCATTCTATCAAATTCATCAAAGTACTAAAGATAAATAATAAATTTACTTACATCCGCCTGGTCCACCTAGACTCTGCCAAGGCGCTAGGCCTCAGTCCGCCACCCGACTAGCACCTAGCGTCTTTTAGAACCATGAGAAGTAGTGTTTGTTTTCTTCAGTTTCATAAATAGTGTATAATTTTCCAATAATTCCAACAATAGTGTGCTTTATTTTTTGTTCAAATCCAAAATCAGTGTATTATAGTTCCATATATAGTGTTTATTTTGTTACATTTCATAAATAATGTGGGTTATCATATTGTAGTTCTAGAAATAGTGTGAGTTAGTTCGGTTCACGCTCAGAAATAATGTGGGTATAATGATGTAGTTCTAGAAATAGTGTGGGTTACTTTGGTTCACTTTTAGAAATAGTATGGGTTATTTTGTTGTAATTCTATAAATAATATGGGTTATTTTTGTTCACTTTCAGAAATAATGTGGGTTATTATACTGTACTTCCAGAAATAATGTGGGTTATTTTGGTTCACTTTTAGAAATAATATGGGTTATTTGCTGTAATTCAAGAAATCGGGGTTTTGTTATAGTTCAAGAAATAGTGTTTATTTTGCTCCATTTCATAAACAGTATGTTTATTATACTGTACTTCCAGAAACAATGTGGGTTATTTTGGTTCACTTTTAGAAATAATATAGGTTAGTTTGTTGTAATTCAAGAAATCGTGGTTTTGTTATAGTTCAAGAAATAGTGTTTATTTTGCTCTATTTCATAAACAGTATGAGTTATTTTAGTTCGGTTTCATAAATACTATGAGTTTATTGTTGTAGTTTCAAAAATAGTATGAGTTATTTTGGTTCACTTGCAAAAATAGTGTTGGTTATTTTGCTATAGTTTCATAAGTAGTGTTTATTTTGTTACCTTCTAGACATGTTGTGCTTTTCTTTTTTTTTTTTCATTTCATAAATAGTATAAATTTATTTGCTAGTTCCAGAAATAGTGTGCTTTATTTTGTTGTAGTTCAGAAAATAGTGTCTTAACTATTTTCATTGTTGCAGATGGAACAATGAAAAATGTTTGGGTGAAAGAGTTTCGCTAATTGATGTTGTTGCAAAATATCACTGTCGAGTTCTTCAAAAGGGAAGAGTTAATGAAAATCTTGCTGTCCTCTACCATTACATGAATCTATGCGAGTAATCTAGAGAACAAATGATGCCTAAAGATAAATGAGGACATAGAAATAGAATGGTAATAAACACAAATATCTCTGGTGCTTTGAACGGATTGTGAAGACCATGGGCACTTGGACAAGTTCTCTACAAATGGCTGCAATAGCAATCCAGCAATCCAAAAACATTCGTTACGGTACATACACTGACATAGAGATATATATGCACTCTACAAAGGAAATGATAGATTTGTAAAAAAAAAAAAAAAACGAAAAGGATACTTGTATTATACAAGCTGCAAGCATACCTTAATTCTGGTTTCATCAACTAAACTCTAAGGAATGGCCCCACATTTAAAGGTTCCAAAATAGTGTTCCATCTAGTAGCGTTCTTCCATTTACCCTGCACTGGAAAAATACAACATTTGTTTTTCAATAGATTTCAATACTTGATTTTTTTTGTCCCCGTCAGTTTTACGAAAGGTCCATACACCATTTATAAAAAGGTAACATAGAAAATACTACAAAAAAAAAAGTTGATGCAAGGAAATACACTTAACAGATAAGGTTATAATCGTTCAAGTTTTTAGTCTCCAGTTACACCTCCAAAACCAATTACTGTTCTGAGTGCAGAGCACTGTTCACGGGTACCAATTTCCACTGGCAAATGACCCTTCAAAATTTTAATGGTTTACCAACAGACTATTTTGTTTGCTACTAATTAAATGAAGTATATATCAAATAAGGTACAAAAAAAAGTTACGAAAATTAAAGAAAGCACTGCACTAGTCTAGGAACAAGAAAAAAAAGAAGATTTTAAAAGTAATGAGTGGTAAAAAGATGATACCTAAACCAATCAAAAATGTCAGTTATTTGTCAAAGTAATAAGTGAAAAGGATGCGGATGTGAAAGCAACCTTCAATTCTTAAAGGGTTGAAGAATCAAACATCCAAAAAAGATCACACAGCTTCTCATAAACTAAACAGTAACCAGTAACCAGTAACCAGCCTCAAAAATAAAAAAAAATAAAAAAATAAACACAAACACACCATGAGCCTTAGATTCTTCATGAGGGCATGCGCCGTAGTTTTCTGCCATGGAAAAACTCCCACTTGGGCTCTTTCTCTGCAAAATTTCAAACAAGAAAATAATCACAACATATGTACACACACACACACGCACACATATTGGTAATTCAAGAATTGATTGGTTGAGATCAATCAATCAGGGGAGGGGAGGATCAAAATTAATCAAAAGGGTAGGGGAGCACAATTATCTTGGGGATACGAGAGAAAGATGGAAGGATTTGAGGTTATGAAGGCTATGGCTTGGTTTTGTACCTTTTCTTTTTGGATCTGATTATCTTTAGATTTCAGCCACGTTTTCCCTTCGAGTTTGTGCTAGGTGGTTGCATCTCTCTCTTTTTGGTCATCATCGTCTCCTATTGGAACCTGAACCACAAGCATAAGGAATTCCAGGTTTTTCTTGTTTGGTACTGATATTGAACAAGAAAAATAAAGGGAGCAGATGGACAAAATCATACAGTTTTGCATGTCGGAGATCGCTTACGATTTTGACGGAGATATAGACGGCTCAAAATTAAGTTGGGGAGTCGGGTGTGTGGTTTTTGCATAGTGACAGAGCTGCATTGCGAAATTGGAAAGAAAAAATAGAAGGTTTCTAATGTCAGGAAAAAAAAAAGGGGAGACAAAGGCTTGCAGTCAGGAGTAAAATTGGAAACTTATTTTTTGGACCATTTTAATTAGACGAGTTTAGTGTTGAGCTTTGTTCTAACCATTAAATAAAAGGAACTTTAACAAAAAACACTTTTCACTTTAACGAAAAACCATATTTTTACAATAAAAAGTCAATCATGGTACTATTCACTTTATCCTTCTTCTTCAACTTTGAAGCCTTGAAAAAAACAAGAAACTAATTAAAATTATAGATCATAATTTTTAAATGTTCAAGTGTAATGAAATTTTAAATTAAAATTTTAAATGCAATATTTACATAAATGTTGTCACCCACCTGGTTGCCATAATTGACATGCGTATCCCACCAGACATCAACTTCTCGAAAAAGAAAAAAAAGCAAACTGATGTTGTTCCTTGACCAGGAAAGTAAGGCGCCAAGAACCAGAGTGATGGAAGTACTTCTTCTTCCCGATTACCCTTATTTGTCCTCCATTTCTGCTATGGATAAATAAAATTAATTAAATTCACAAATATTTAAAATTAAAAAAGAAAACTTTTATTTTATATGAAATTTAAAAAATTAATAATTAGGGATGTGAAAATGACTGTAGAGCCGGTGCCACTTGTTTATCCTTTCCACAAACTTCGGGAGTGGATCGGTCAGAGCTTTAGGAAGAGATGCACAAATCTAGTAGTACATGTGTAGCTCTGTGAGAACCTGTATTTTAAAAATATATTTTACTAGAAATGTTATTTACAACATTAATTTTGAATTTTAATTATATATTTTATCCTAACTCATGTTTTGGTTTGTTTCAATTTTTTTTTATTATTTTTTTTTATTTTTTGAAGTGAGGTTTGTTTCAACTTAACATATATTGTATAATTTAGATATGTATATATATCCTATACATTTTAAACGTATGGCTTCCTTTCCAACCTTTTTCCTATTTTTCATTAGATTGTGCTAGAAGTGCCTAATAAGCACTCTAGTTGTTGACTGTTGAGATCTACAATCTAGGCCCGGCGCGAAATCATTTTATGTACATCTATAGGAATTAAATTAGGGATAAGGATTGTCTGCCCTTCCACTTTCGGTGCCTTTCTGTTTGTGTGGTCACGATTAAGCCACGTCAACATTTTATATTACTATTCATTTTTGTGTTATTATCTATATAAAAAAAACAATATAAAATGTCGACGTGGTTTAACTGTGACCACACAAAACAGAAGGGCACGGAAGATACCGGAAGTGGGAGGGCAGACAATCTTGGCCTTAAATTAGAGCTGTTTGTAACCAGTCTTGCAGTTGTACGTGGCAAGTGAGATGTCAAGGTGTTTCTCATGCAATTGACACCACTTGCAATTGCATAAACTTGATCTTTACGTTTTCGGATTGTGTGGTTATCTCTTGACATTTTATCAGCCAATCGTGGATTAGTTGTAGCCGGCCACTTTCCCTATAAATAGGAGAGCATTTCTTCATTGTTTTACAGTCTCCAAAGTGAGGAAAAACATGCAGTATGTAGTTCACGTAGAGAGAGAAAGGGGAGAGTTTAGGGTTAGAGAGCTCGAGTGTAGTGATCGGTAGATGCTTGTCATGCTGAGGTTTGATTATAGAGGTGAGTGGTTGATAGGAGCATATTCATGCGACTTAAATGGCTTGTTCTCGTGCATTTACGTTATGTTTCTTTAGTTATTTTAGTACTTTAAGCTATTTTCGTGTGTTTGTAGGTCCAAAGGGCTAAAGGAGCAAAAAGATGCATTTTGGAGATTTTTGGAGCACTTTTGGGCTAAGGATGGATAGCTTATGCTTGGAGCCAAAGTGTTGGACGAAATTGAAGACCTAATTGGAGCCAAAGTGTTGGAACCTTGTTCTCTTTAGTTTTAGGACATTTAAACCTTTCCTAATCCCAATCATGCCATGCATAACACACATCCATTCTAACACATTGTCATTGCACATGCATTTCCTTCATTAATTAACCCACATGCTCCCATTACTTATCATAACCACATATCATATCACTTATCACTTATCACTTATCATCATCACTTTAGCTTTAATTCACATGAACATTCACTCACCACAAACATTTCACATGCTTTCCTATTCAATTAAATCAGCCACATGCATTCATCATCATAACCTAGCTGTCATTCCACTTCATTGCACATGCATCTTCAAAGAAATCAGATTTCCATCATATTCACATGCATTCATCATCATAACCTAGCTGTCATTCCACTTCATTGCACATGCATCTTCAAAGAAATCAGATTTCCATCATATTCACATGCATTCCATCTTTTAATTTAATCACATGCACATTCACCTTGCTTTGCAGAAAATCCACTTCATAACATATGCATCTTGGCAGATTTCACATGCACACATGCACATTCACCTTAATCATTCACATAGCTTTAATCCACATGCATTTCCACCTAGATTTCCACCTCACAACCACCAGAAATCAACCAAAAACGTGCATTCCCTTTCATTTCTGTCAAAACACATGCATTTCCACCCTTTAATCACATGCACAAACAGCCACATGCATCTCCCATCACCATTTCAGATTTCCACCAAGTTCCTAGCTGTCATGTTCCCCCCATTTCACCTATAAATACTCATTCATTCATTCTCATTCATACACAATTGATTTCACAACAGAAATTGGTCCCTTGGGGCCGTGCCCTTCACAAAGTCCATCCATTCCATTCATACACTTCATCCATTGCAGAAATGTAGACCATAAACCCCCCTTTGTGCCGTGACTCTCCCCTACAAATCCAAACACCATCCTTCCATTCCTCCACCACTACCCAAACCATTCACACCACCAAACTATCCTTAGACCTTGTGCTACAACGAAGAGGAAGATAAGAGTGCCTAAACGTTCATACAATTCAAGTTTGAGTTGTTGGAATGTTTAGGTGTTTCTTTGATTTCAATGTTTAATTTCAATACTCTTTGTTTTGTACGAATGAGGAATGGAAGAGAAGAGGGCCTAAACGTTCATACAATTCAAGTTTGAGTTGTTGGAATGTTTAGGTGTTTCTTTGATTCTCTTTGTTTTGTACCATGAGGAACTAAACCCCCTTGGTTAGGGGGTGATTCGAATATATGTTTATGCTTGCATTTTGATTTGAATACTTCTAATTGCGTTTTATAAGTTGTGGATTCAATTTGTTTAACCGTTTGATTGATAACTTATTTATGTATGTTTATTGAGAGTGCACGCTTAATTTTCATGCATGAATATGACGCTAGAATATAAGTGAGTTTCACCTAATAGTTATGAACTTATATTCACAAGTAGTGGAGGTTGCTTATAAACAATCGCGTTAAATGAATTCTTGGCATAAGTTTCATGCAATCCATAGTAACGAATGCCTCGTCAACACTTATAATTTTCATAGAGCGTAATGATTCTTGCTTGTATCTCTATTATGCAATCATGTAGGGGACTTGTGGGGAATGTTTTGAATTGTTGTATGCGCTAACCCATCCAATTCAATAACGTTAGGAATATTTGAAGGTTAATTAGTGCATCACGGTTAACCCGGGGTGTTGAGTTTCATGGTTTATTGAAATGCAATTGGAAATCATTTTATTATGCAAGTATAACATGTATGGAGATGAACCCCTTAGCTAGCCTTCATTCCATTCAAATTCTATCACACATTCACATTTACATTTTGCTTTAATTTGAATCTGTGCATTTTAGTTAATTTTCGTATAAATCTAAATCCCCCTTTACTTTAATGTCCAATTTAGTTAGAAAGTGTTTTAGTTTGTGTTTATGAGTGTTTTGATTCATTTTATTTCCCAATTTCGTCCAAATTCACCAAAGTGCTCAAAACTGCCCAGAAAGTGATTTTAAGGCAGTTTTGAGTGTTTTGGGTGATGTTTGAGTCTTTTGGTTTGTTTTAATGTTTTAAGTGATTAGTTTTACATTCTTTGAGTTAGTTTAGTGTTTTATATTGTGTTTTTACGTTCTTGAGTCAAGATATTACTTAATTTCGTCCAAATTTGTGTTTGTGCTCAAATATGCCCAGAAAGTGGTTTTTAGGCAGATTTGAGTGTGTTTGTGTTGTTTTGAGTCTTTTGGTTTGTCTTAGTGTTTTAAAGTTTAGTTTTGCATTCTTTGAGTCTAGTATAGTGTTTTATATTGTGTTTTTACGTTCTTGAGTCATTTTGTTACACAAATTCGTCCAAATTTGTGTTTGTGCTCAAATCTGCCCAGAAAGTGGTTTTTAGGCAGATTTGAGTGTGTTTGTGTTGTTTTGAGTCCTTTGAGTCTTTGTGAACGTTTTTAACTTTGTTTTTATGTTTTTGAGTCAAATCCAAGTGATTAACAATCCCTCCTAATCCCCGGTCCAGAACGATCCCTACTTATACATATACTACAATTTGACGAAAAGAGGGTTTAATTTGTGTGCGTATAAATCTCGCATCAAATTTTGGCGCCGTTGCCGGGGATTAGCAACTTTGCTAATCCCTTGGTTCTTTTCTTTTTTTTTTTGGTTTAGTTGTTTTCATTTTAGTTTCTAACTTAATGTTGTTTTCTTTGTTTGTTGTTACTTTTGATATTTGATTTAGTTCTCTTTCTTTGATTTTAGGTACTAGAGAAGTAAGATATGGATTTTGCTAGCATTCAAGCTCAATTGGCAAATCTTACTTCTAAATTGTCGCCGTATGCCGAAAGGACCACAATGCAGAGTGTCCCTACATTTGGTGCTTCATATAGGCAAGGATTTCAAGCCAATCAATGTCCACAAAGAGATTGGAGGGATCATTCAAACTCTATATGGTGGGAAGATCAACAAGTTCAACAAGAAGCATATTGGCAACCATATGAGGAGTTCTATTCAAGACCTATGCAGCCACCACAACTTCATATGCAATATGCTCAATTAAATTCAAGTTCGCCAATAGATTATAATCAAATTCTTAATGAAATAAATTCTTTGGCGCAGGGGTCACAAAATCAAGCCAAGGAGGCTCAACAAGAAGCATATTGGCAACCATATGAGGAGTTCAATACAACACCTATGCAGCCACCACAACCTCCCCCACAACAATTCCAATCAAGTTCAAGTATGTCCATGGATAATGATAAAAATTTTCAATTACTAACCTCTTTGGCGCAGGGGTCACAAAATCAAGCCAAGGAGTTGGGTAAATTGGACGAGCAATTTGGGCAGATTATGGAGTTCATGAAACAAATTCAAGAGCAAAGTGAACTCTCCAACTCAACTATTGAAAACTCGAAGGAAGATTTTGAAATCCATAATGCTATCACTTTGGGAAGTGCTATGGAGGTTGGAGCTGACCTAAAAATGTCCAAACATAGCCTAGAAGTGGATGAAGAGCTGCTAATTGAGGAGGAGGAAGAAGACATGCACACGGCAAGGGTAGAACAACCCTTGCCGCAGCCCCCTAAGCCCTCTAAACCACCCACCACCAGTAAGGACGTCCCAATTCCATGTTATTCTGATGTTATTCCACCCAATGTCCCTTTTCCTAGCAGGTTTTTGATTCCCAACCAAGAAGAGAGTAAAAAGGACATCGTGGAAGCCTTCCCAAAGGTGCAAAATGCTATTCAAATTCTTGGTGCAACACAGCAAGTTTTAGATGGTGTTGAATTCTTCAAAGGACTTTGTACACCAAGAAGAATGATTCAAGAGAAGGTAGTGGCTGGAGAAGATGTAGAAGGCATCAAAGAGGACATATTTGAAACCACAATTCCCAAGGAAGTTGGATTTTATGACACGGGACAAGTCATAACTTTCGAAGGGGTGTTTATTCTGGAGTTCATTTTGGAGCACACAGGTAAGCCGCCTCCCCGAATTTCAATTTTCTTTTATACTAACATGTGGTTAATGATCCAGGCACCCACTTTAGAATTTGAACCAATGCCGGTTCACTTCAAGTATCACCTTCCATTCAAGGACCAATTCCATGCCGTTTGATTTTATTTATGTAAAAAAAAAAAAAAAAAAAAAAAAAAAAAAAAAAAAAAAAAAAAAAAAAAAACATGGCAGAATGATGGAGCTTCACAAAGGGCGTTTACTTGAAGCCCCACTACTGGGCAAAACTCTAGAAGCAGGAGGCATAGATGCGGAAGGCATCGGAGCAGAAGGCATCGAGGCGGAAGGCATCGGGGCGGAAGGTATCGGAGCGGGAGGCATCAAAGAAGAGGCCTCAATACTTGGCCAAACGCTGGATGAGCCCGGAAAAATGTGCCTCTGGAAGTAAGCCGCAAGCCTTTGACGGTCAGTTTGACGGTCACTTTGCATCCGACCATTGGATTCTTGTAGCTCATCAAGCTTCCTCTTCATACCCGTCGAATAGTTGTTGGCAAGCACGTGCAAACTTCTATTCTCGTACTTAAGCAGTTTGATCTCCTGCTTGAGACTTTCCACCTCTGCCATCAAAGATTCCACCTGACGGGAGCGGGCAAGCAGGTGTTGGCCCATGTTGGACACAGAACTCGCACACTGAACACTAAGTGCGAGGGATTCTTGAACGGCCAACTCATCGGACCGTCCTGACAGCAGCCTACTATCTTTTGGAGTAAGGAGGTTCCTAGCTACTATTGTAGCTGTTGTGGCGTCCTGCATCACAGAGTCTTCACCTGAAAGAGGACCGTTAGAAGATAAGAAAGAAGGGCGCCATACGTTACCTTGACGCGGCGCGGCCGTATCACTGCTGAGACTCAATTCTAAGCTAAGGTTCGATGGGTTTGCCATTTTTCAAAAGTGTTCAAAGAGATGGGGTGGATGGAGTTAATTCTCAAAGGGCCGGAGTCGATTTTCAAGAATGGGAATTCTTCAGAGTGTGTTTGTTGTGGTGATCGATAGCTCTATAAGAAGCCAAGGCGACGCATCCACCAATTCGAAAAGCCGGAATTTCCGGCGTAATTTAGGCGACGCGTTCTCTGCTTTTCAGAAGACGCGTTCAACTTTGTCAAAAGATTTCTGACAAAGCTGAAAACACGTGGAGGCCATCATCGCAACTACACATCTTTAGCCGACAAAGCGCAAAGTTTGGCGACGCTTTCTCTGCTTTTCAGAAGACGTGTGCAGCTTTGTCAAAAGGAGCCGCATCTGCACTACCACGTGTCGTTCAGAAAGCGAAGGGGCCTCGTTCCGAAATCGAAAGGGCGCCTGCTCAGAAATCGAAGAGGCGTATTCAAAGATCGAAGAGGCGCCACTATTTCAAAAAGCCGGATTTGCGGGATCAAAACGTTTGTCGACAAGGGTAAAAAGTACCACCACTTGATATTATCTCTATATATGTCGACCTTCGTCTTTTATGGCAGGGCAAACCTGAAGAAAATGCCCAACTCTCCCTCACCTCTGAGGGCGCACTCCCAGCAAAGCCTTTCGAAATACTCAATTCTTTCTTCTTCCCCAAAGATGATACCAGATGCCTGGAGTACATATGACCCAGGAGGAAACGGCGGATTGAAGCATGTGCTGATTCATTCACCGTTTCTTCAAAGCAAAGGTATCTCATATCATCAAGGTCAAAAGCAAAAATATCTCATATCATGCTCTTTCCCTGTCTTTTTCTTTGTCCTTGTTCTTACTTACATGGCAAAGTAAAAGAAGCAATCAGCCGGCACTTGGAGTCAGTCTACCGATCTGGAGCCAACTGCCCGGAATCTATTCCTGATTGCTTACCTAGCGTTGCTCTCGAGTAGTCATCTTCAACGGTTGATACACTTCCAGAGAAGGGACCACTCCTGCAAAGATTGAACAAAGAAACAGATAACAGGAGGAAGCTCAGACCTTCGGGGGAGACCCTAAAAGGAATCCTGCTGCCCAGTTCAAGAGTAGCACAAAGGAAAATCAACGATGGGCGGAAACCAGTTCAAGAGTAAGCCTGTGGAGTCACTATGATCAAAGCCTCAATGCAATTACCAAAGAGAAGAGGGAATTTACACTCCATAACCAGATTTGCGTCCCTAAACTCTTCTCTTTGTTAATTACATTCTGCCATGTTTAGTATGTTTAAATTGCTTTTTGTGTGCTTACTTATGCTTAAAACATTGAGGACAATGTTTGATTTAAGTGTGGGGGGGTAACTAAGTATATTTAATGCAAATTCGTGGGATTTTATCACCCATAACTTCAAATGTTGTTCCTTGCTGTTTTAAGGTGTTTTTAAGTTGTTTTAGAGTGTTTTAGTATGTTTTGTTTTTATAACTCCGAAAATCACATAAAAATTTGAAAAACATGTTTTAAAAAGCCTAAAAGAGTGTTTTGAGTCGTTTTTGTGTGTTTGTGTCTTAGGGTACCTTCCAACACAATGATAAGGATTTGGTTTGTAATTGCATGACGGTTAAAAAGAGTTATAAACATAGAGAAAAGTTTGATTTACTCTTGGTATATGCTTGGATATGGTTATAATGTATGACTTCACATGCAATCATAAAAGAAAAATTCGTTTTTGTAACATGCTTGAAGGAAGGAACTCAAACAAACGCTACATCCCTATGAGACTCGAGCCATTACTTTCTTTGGAGAGTTATTTTCTGTGATTCTTTGTTTTCCAAAGTTGTTGCATGATCTCATTATTCCTTGCTTGGTTGCTACTTAGAATGCAATTGTATCATGATAGAACTAAATGCTAGAACTTATATCCGTTTCATTCAAAGCATGACATTGAATTGCATAATATATATCAAGATGAAGTTGTGTTGTTGCCACCATAGCCAAATAGCCTTACTTCCCATATTTCGTATATATTAGTTTTAACCTCGTTGAGCCTCGTTTAGCCTATTTTCTTTGCTAACCACATCACCCCTTACCTAGCCTAGATTAGGACCATTCGTACCCTTGTTCTTGAAGCATAGTAAGCATGACGGATAATGAATTCCTTTTGATTAATATGTTGCAGAAAATAAGTGTGGGGGAAGGGATTTTTGTGTGTATGTATGTGCCTAAGTCTTAAAGGAGGCACGGGAAAAAGAAAAAAAAAATGAAAAAAAAAAAAAAAAGAAGAAGAAAAGAAAGAAAAAGAGTGAAAATAAGTGAGAATGGACTCACAAGTGTGATTGTTGAAGAAAGGGCCCAAAAAGTTTGAATATGGCCCTAAGTTTTGTGTGACTTTCCCTTGGGTGTTCAAAGTTGACTTCTGCGTTCTAAAGGGAATTCTAAGTGCCTAATTCAATACTTTGCTCACTATTGCTTAAAGAACGTTTGTTTTCCCTATCCTTTCATTGTTAGCCAACTCCCCAAGCCCCGTTACAACCTTTGACTTCTATCTTGATCGTTATGTGTTCAATAATGTGGAGTTTGGAATTGATATGAGCTTATGGAATCACTGGTTCTCGTTCTAAGTAGTAGCATTCAATTCATGAGATCATATTCATGTCATTGTCGTAAATCCAGAAAATGCTTTCTTTGATATAACATATGTGAGTGTTAGAATTCATATTTACATCAATCTTCTCACATATAACTTAGTGTAGGGAGTGTAGTCAGAAAATCTGTGTGAAAAACGAGTGCATATCTTGTAAGGATTTGAGCAAATTCTCTAAGGCATGTTACTACATTCAAAACATGGTTTTAAATGCTTAATTGTGAAATAATATGTGGTGACTATGATTAAGAATGTACTTAAGTGTGAAGATGACTAAAATCTATGGGACTAATGATTTTTAACTTGTCATGTGCATTGGAAATCCTTGAGACGATTGTTGGAAGGTTTAGGTTGTGTTTTTCTTGTTCAGTGTCGTTTTGTTTTTTATTTCTTTTGTTTTGTTTTGCTCGAGGACTAGCAAAAGATAAGTGTGGGGGTATTTGATAGGAGCATATTCATGCGACTTAAATGGCTTGTTCTCGTGCATTTACGTTATGTTTCTTTAGTTATTTTAGTACTTTAAGCTATTTTCGTGTGTTTGTAGGTCCAAAGGGCTAAAGGAGCAAAAAGATGCATTTTGGAGATTTTTGGAGCACTTTTGGGCTAAGGATGGATAGCTTATGCTTGGAGCCAAAGTGTTGGACGAAATTGAAGACCTAATTGGAGCCAAAGTGTTGGAACCTTGTTCTCTTTAGTTTTAGGACATTTAAACCTTTCCTAATCCCAATCATGCCATGCATAACACACATCCATTCTAACACATTGTCATTGCACATGCATTTCCTTCATTAATTAACCCACATGCTCCCATTACTTATCATAACCACATATCATATCACTTATCACTTATCACTTATCATCATCACTTTAGCTTTAATTCACATGAACATTCACTCACCACAAACATTTCACATGCTTTCCTATTCAATTAAATCAGCCACATGCATTCATCATCATAACCTAGCTGTCATTCCACTTCATTGCACATGCATCTTCAAAGAAATCAGATTTCCATCATATTCACATGCATTCATCATCATAACCTAGCTGTCATTCCACTTCATTGCACATGCATCTTCAAAGAAATCAGATTTCCATCATATTCACATGCATTCCATCTTTTAATTTAATCACATGCACATTCACCTTGCTTTGCAGAAAATCCACTTCATAACATATGCATCTTGGCAGATTTCACATGCACTCATGCACATTCACCTTAATCATTCACATAGCTTTAATCCACATGCATTTCCACCTAGATTTCCACCTCACAACCACCAGAAATCAACCAAAAACGTGCATTCCCTTTCATTTCTGTCAAAACACATGCATTTCCACCCTTTAATCACATGCACAAACAGCCACATGCATCTCCCATCACCATTTCAGATTTCCACCAAGTTCCTAGCTGTCATGTTCCCCCCATTTCACCTATAAATACTCATTCATTCATTCTCATTCATACACAATTGATTTCACAACAGAAATTGGTCCCTTGGGGCCGTGCCCTTCACAAAGTCCATCCATTCCATTCATACACTTCATCCATTGCAGAAATGTAGACCATAAACCCCCCTTTGTGCCGTGACTCTCCCCTACAAATCCAAACACCATCCTTCCATTCCTCCACCACTACCCAAACCATTCACACCACCAAACTATCCTTAGACCTTGTGCTACAACGAAG
The DNA here is from genome assembly GCF_019419815.1 of Pyrus x bretschneideri. Classification (NCBI taxonomy): domain Eukaryota; kingdom Viridiplantae; phylum Streptophyta; class Magnoliopsida; order Rosales; family Rosaceae; genus Pyrus; species Pyrus x bretschneideri. Next base: position 3,208,519 of record NW_025999657.1, read on the forward strand.
AGGAAGATAAGAGTGCCTAAACGTTCATACAATTCAAGTTTGAGTTGTTGGAATGTTTAGGTGTTTCTTTGATTTCAATGTTTAATTTCAATACTCTTTGTTTTGTACGAATGAGGAATGGAAGAGAAGAGGGCCTAAACGTTCATACAATTCAAGTTTGAGTTGTTGGAATGTTTAGGTGTTTCTTTGATTCTCTTTGTTTTGTACCATGAGGAACTAAACCCCCTTGGTTAGGGGGTGATTCGAATATATGTTTATGCTTGCATTTTGATTTGAATACTTCTAATTGCGTTTTATAAGTTGTGGATTCAATTTGTTTAACCGTTTGATTGATAACTTATTTATGTATGTTTATTGAGAGTGCACGCTTAATTTTCATGCATGAATATGACGCTAGAATATAAGTGAGTTTCACCTAATAGTTATGAACTTATATTCACAAGTAGTGGAGGTTGCTTATAAACAATCGCGTTAAATGAATTCTTGGCATAAGTTTCATGCAATCCATAGTAACGAATGCCTCGTCAACACTTATAATTTTCATAGAGCGTAATGATTCTTGCTTGTATCTCTATTATGCAATCATGTAGGGGACTTGTGGGGAATGTTTTGAATTGTTGTATGCGCTAACCCATCCAATTCAATAACGTTAGGAATATTTGAAGGTTAATTAGTGCATCACGGTTAACCCGGGGTGTTGAGTTTCATGGTTTATTGAAATGCAATTGGAAATCATTTTATTATGCAAGTATAACATGTATGGAGATGAACCCCTTAGCTAGCCTTCATTCCATTCAAATTCTATCACACATTCACATTTACATTTTGCTTTAATTTGAATCTGTGCATTTTAGTTAATTTTCGTATAAATCTAAATCCCCCTTTACTTTAATGTCCAATTTAGTTAGAAAGTGTTTTAGTTTGTGTTTATGAGTGTTTTGATTCATTTTATTTCCCAATTTCGTCCAAATTCACCAAAGTGCTCAAAACTGCCCAGAAAGTGATTTTAAGGCAGTTTTGAGTGTTTTGGGTGATGTTTGAGTCTTTTGGTTTGTTTTAATGTTTTAAGTGATTAGTTTTACATTCTTTGAGTTAGTTTAGTGTTTTATATTGTGTTTTTACGTTCTTGAGTCAAGATATTACTTAATTTCGTCCAAATTTGTGTTTGTGCTCAAATCTGCCCAGAAAGTGGTTTTTAGGCAGATTTGAGTGTGTTTGTGTTGTTTTGAGTCTTTTGGTTTGTCTTAGTGTTTTAAAGTTTAGTTTTGCATTCTTTGAGTCTAGTATAGTGTTTTATATTGTGTTTTTACGTTCTTGAGTCATTTTGTTACACAAATTCGTCCAAATTTGTGTTTGTGCTCAAATCTGCCCAGAAAGTGGTTTTTAGGCAGATTTGAGTGTGTTTGTGTTGTTTTGAGTCCTTTGAGTCTTTGTGAACGTTTTTAACTTTGTTTTTATGTTTTTGAGTCAAATCCAAGTGATTAACAATCCCTCCTAATCCCCGGTCCAGAACGATCCCTACTTATACATATACTACAATTTGACGAAAAGAGGGTTTAATTTGTGTGCGTATAAATCTCGCATCAGTGGTTTATGTAATGTGTTCAAAATATTCTTATTTCAGATAACATGAAAATCATGAGTTATCATGTGATTTATTCTATTTACAAATCTCGATCTATTTTGAAATCAAGCATGTTTGATTTTGTGTAAATCGCTTTCAATGTGTGTATACAATTCTATGTGGAACTGTTGAGATTATTCATGGAGCTTGAGAACTTTAGTTTTAGGTTATTCGAGGAATAAATGTATGGAACGCGGGGACATTAAGGAAGAATAACTAATTTAAAGGTCACATGGTAAGCTACATATTCTGAAGGGGTAACCAACACGTAATGAGACAATGTGATATGGTACTACGTGGCTAAAGCTTTGATATTATTATGACATTTTATAGTGTGTGTAAAATGGCACGGATGACAGTCATATGTCATATTACATATTCTACTCAGGGTGATGATGGTTGTTGCTCACCCTTCACTCTTTTATTTCACATATGAGTTAACTTAGCAAGATAGGGACAAGACAAGCTGAGTTTGTGTTAAACGAGAGATTTTAAGGGTTTTATTTATTCTGTATACCTTGTAAGGCTTTTGGAGTTTATTATTTTATAAAAGAAATGTGTTTTTGGATTTGGTTTTAATTTTTACTTGCACAGCAGGCACGTGGTTTTTTTTTTTTTTTTTTTTTTTTTTTTCCACTGACCCTTGGTCTGAGGCATGACAAGGTTGTACTTTCACTCCTTGTATTGCTCATACCACACTTGCTTTATGTACTCGGATATACCCAACACTTCCATGTCAATCTCTAAAATTTGACCAGAAATAGGGAAAAAAAAAACAAGTGTATTAGTTTAAAAATGCACTATATGCTCTAAAAATACATTAAATAAGTGAAAGAAATAAAAATACTAAATAAAACAAAAAGGCACACTTACCAAGATCTCTTTATTCATCTCTTCATGCACAGTTGGCGAACTTTTTGCAGGTAGGGACGAGCATGTCGTGAGTTAACAAGTTGTGACTTTCACATCTACTCGCCGATGTCGTGGATCATAAATGACCATAATCTTAGCTTGTGTTATGTGGGCGATCTATAACACGTGATCCGGTTTGATGGCAATCCTTTATAGATCCACCACATTTTCACCTTCTCCACCTACTGGTTGGAATTCTTAGTCTCCCGTTGGACACATGCCTGCCATATTTGTTGACGGGTCATTGTGAACCGAATCGAAAATAAAGGGATGACATATGTGGAAAAACAATCACAATAACAAAATAATAAATTTACATTAATTCTAATAAATCATGAGTAATGCTATTTGTCGATGCAAATTTCTGCCGTCTTCAGTCTTGACGAAAATGCACCTACAAAACAATCAACACCTTTGATCAGAGACCTAAGCCTCACGCCCCCACTAGGTAGGGGGCGGGGGGTTAGGTCAACGAATCTCCAATGCCTAAGTTAGTTTCTCTAAGAGACTAAAGTGTTTAGGGCTTTTTTAGGGTTGCCAAAACTCTGAAAATTTGGTAGAATATCGGGTATTTATAGGGATAGGGCCGGTCATATAGCGTTTAATGGAGAGACATTCTCTAAATATTCCCAAGATATTTAATAGGAGATAATATCTTGAGATAATGGGGGTAATTATGCCTAATTGATTTAAATTAGGATTACTTAATTGATTGGAGTCAATCTTCAATTAGGAATGTATTAAAGATAAGGATTTGGATAATTAATCCTTATCTTTAATTCCTTACCAAAGGCAAGTGAGTTGTGGGCAGTTGTATTCAGCTGCTGAAATCTCTAGGGATGTGAGCTATGTGTGGGAGCATCTGAAAAGCCTGCCCATTTAATAAGGGCAATCTTATCTTTCTTGAATAAAAGTCCATGTGTCGCCTCTAGAATTTTTGGGATTATCTTAGGCTCCACAAATGTCCCCAAGCTGATTAGGCTTGTGAAGTTGTTTCCCAATTTGAACTTGATCTTCTTTCTTGATTTGGAGATAGACTTCTTCTAATAAAAGGAAAATAATTACTCCTAATACCTATTTAATTCTGCCTTAAGCAAGGGATTAAATAAGTTTGGAAAGCAATCATTATTCTAACAAGAGAAGCCAGAGGAAACTTTTATTCCTCCTCCTCTAGCGTTCTTCTTTTCTTGCCCTTGCAAAGAGTCGTCACTTGTTGTAGTTCTTCTTCTCCATGCCGCACCAAGGTAAGAAAAAATTGAATTTTCTTTTTCTTGAATTTTTTGGGAGTCTTGGTACTTAAAAAAATTGGCTTGACGGGGGTCGTGGGTGTGAGTGACACACGGCAAGGAGCCATGGGGCTGCTTGGTGGTGTGACACGGGTTAGCTGGAGCGCGAGGGCGCTGGGCTAGGCAAGCCATGGGGCTCTAGCCCCTCTAAGTGAGCTTGGCACTGGCCAAGCTTAGTGGACCAAACTCGAGTCTGCTGTAGCAGGCGAGAGGGAGAGAGAGAGGTTGGGCTGAGAGGCCTTAGGCTTCGCTGGGTTGTAGTGGAGAGGGAAAGAGAAGCGGGGCACTTGCCCCCCACTTTGTTGAATTGGGCCATGGGTTTTGGGGCCTGTTTAGAACGCTAGGCGTTTGAAGAAGAGGAAATAGAGGAGGCATGAGCCCCCCTTTCGCTGAGCAACGTAGTTAAGGACCTGGGGCCCTCGAGCCATACGGTTTTCTTTATATATATACACAAATATTTTTTTTTTCATTTTTTTTTAATTCTCTTTTCATGAGCCACCTTCTGAATATTTTTCTTCGTGCTTTTTGCAAAGACTTTGAGATGTCTTCCTTCGATCGCAAAAGTGACAAATATCTTCCACCTTTGTATCGTCAAGATGATTCTTCAGGCAAGGTGGGCTACTTCAAGGTTGCACATGTCTAGATTAATTCCAATGAGCTGTTTCGGGATTTTCTTGAGGCGTACAAGCATGTGATTCCGTCTGGGGTTCGCGTCAAGTGGGTGAAAGATGATAGCGATTATGAATCATGCATCAAGGGTGCCTCTGCTAGAAAGAAAGCTATCCAATTCCACCATACCATTTTGTGTTGGGATTCACTTTTCCCATGTCGCGTCTTTTCCAAGAGGTGATCTGCTCCATGAAGCGTACGCCTGCTCAATGCTCCCCAAATACAGTTTGTGCGATGGTGGGGTTCTCGAACTTGAGCAGGTTCTTTGATCTTAGTTTGACCATAAATGAATTCTGGTACTTCTTTGAGATTGGCCACAAGGAAGGTGTGGGGCAGCTGAGGTTTCGCCATGGGCTGCTTGATGCTATTAGCAAATGTGATCATGAGTGGGCGAGAAACACTTTGAAGGTGAGCAGAGAGTGGAAGTCCGACTCTTATCCTGAGATGCGTGTCCCAACTACCTTATCAATGGTAAGTAAACTGCTTCATTCTTGTCCTGCTTGAGTTTTTTGTTGAGTTACTCCATGACTTTAATTTATTGATCGTCTTTCTTACTTTGTGTAGATTTGGAGTTTGGCTCAACTCTAAGGACTTCAGCAGATATGAAGAAGGTGCACGTCGCCTTGGGCATTTCTGCTGAGTACCATAAGTGGCGCTGGCTGCTTAACCCTCTTCATCAGGAGAAGGGTGGCCTGCCTCCGAGGGAAGAGATAAAACAGATAAAGGACGAGGCGTTGGCTTGCCCGATCACTACTGTAAAGCCTGTTGCCAATGATGGTGGAAAGAAAAAATCTTCTTCACCTGCTTGTGAGCCTTCAGTCGAGAAGAAGCCAAGGACTTTTTCTATTGCTCGTGGGAGCTCGTCTATTGCCGAAAAGCTTGTCATTGATCTAACTTCCCCCAAGGGGGCGAAGATGATCGTTGAGCCTAAGCCTATGAAACTTGTCGCTCCGAATGTGACTGCATCCATTGTTGAGAGACTTGCCTATAGAAAGAGTTCGACGACGCTTCTGGTATCCGGGTTTGTATCAAAGCATCCGTCGGGAGCTAAGTCTGGTTCCACTTCTGAAAGGCTTGCTGTTATGAAAAGTGAGAAGGTGGATTCTATTGCTAAGATGGCATTTGGGCCTGCTCCTCTTTCTGCCATGATTGACTCGTCTGCTGAAAAAGGAAAATCTGCTCGCACGGACAGTTGTGATAGATCCATTAAGTTTGAGGTTGGTGAGTTTCCTGAGGTTTATGCGTTGCTGAAGGCTGACTTGCTTGAGGATGTCGATGCATGCACTAAGTTTGTTGACAGTGTTAGGAAAGTTGTCATCCACTCAAACTCCTTTGTGAAATATTTTGCCTACTCGAGAAGGTCCTCCCTGATTGCTACAAGGCATAAGACTTTAATCTTGGCAGCTGAGTCTATGCGCGTTGATCAGGATGTTATCAAGTGTGCTAAGCAGGCTGAAGTGGCATTGGTGGCTCAGCTTCGCTCGGTTGCTGAAAAAATCGATAAGCTAAAATTTAAACTCGTCGTTTTGAAGAGGTCTGATGTTTCTGCCCCCACTTTTTTTGCAGCTGGAGATCACTCTTGAGAAGGTCACCCATTTGAATGTTAGGCTCAATGCGACTCAGGCAATGTTGGAAGCTGCAGAGAAAGAAGTCAGTAGTGTTTCTCCGGTGGTCGAGGACCTTGAGCTCAATTTGGAGCTACGATCCGCTTATTTTGCCAAAGACAAGAAGCTTATCTTCATGCATCCTAAAGTGTCTCATCCCAATGAGGTTGCCAATAAGCTTGAGTCCAAGGAAGTGAATCTGCAAGTGCATTATTTGCTAGTGAGAACCTAAAAAAGGAAATGAATGAGCTGTAGGGTGCTCACACTAGGCTTGTGGTGGAGAATGTGCAGCTGAAGAATGAGAAAGTTAGTCACGAAGTGGCACTTGCTTCCTGTCAGTCCAATTTCTACAAGCTTGGCTATGTAGACCATCTTCAAAGCAGGCTGTCGGATTATGAGTTTTCTGAGAAGGACTTCAAGACTTTTTCCATTTCTCCAGTTGATCTACTTGATTTCTCGTTTGAGGCTACCTCTGGTAGAGCAGTCGAGGGTCAGGCAGTCCAGGCAAGGGCGGCTGAGGATGAGCTTATGGAAGCTTTGGTTGCTATGAGCGGTGCAGCTGCTGAAGGTGTGGTAGTCGAGGAACTTGTGGTTCCGTAGGATGCCAAGGAGTAGTCATTTTACTAAGACTTAGGAGTTTTCTTCGTTTTCCTTTTTGTTCTCCTTTGCTTGAACTTTGTTGGCCTGTGAGCCAGTTTATCAATTTGCTAGAAATGTAATATGCAGTTTTCCTTGTTTTTGGTTCATCCTTCTATTTCGCCATGTCTTTTGCGAAACTTTATTGTAGGACGAACAACTGGGTGAGCTGCTTCAACGAAGCAGTTGATCCCATGTCGTCACTTAGGTTTTAGTTTCGGCTTTGGGACTTCTGGAGACTTGCCTGCTCGAGGCTATTTCGATGGAGCAGTTGACTCGCGTGGTCACTTTAGGCTTCAGTTTTGGCTTTGGTGCTCATAAAGTTTTACCTGCAAGATGAAAAATGCAAAATTTTTAGCTTATAGAGCTGCGGCCGAACTCGTTATTTTCGTAGGAAGCAGGCGGCCAAACTCATTATTCAGTAGGAAGCAGGCGAGTTCGCGTAGCTACTATAGTTGTGAATCTCGGCTTTAGGTAACTTCATGAGCTTTAGCCTTCCCAGGCCATATTATGAAATTTTTAACCTATATGGTCGATGGTCGAACACATGCTTCGCGTAGAAAGCAGAGGAGTTCTTATGGCCACTGTGGTTGTATTCCGGCTTTTCAGTGGCTTCTGAAGCCTTGGCCTTCCCGGGGTGTATTGCAAAGTGTTTAACTTATAGAGTCGTTAATTGGACTCATGCATCTCGTAGGAAGCATAGGATGTCCATATATCCACTATAGTCGTACCTCGACTTTGTTCCAGCAAAACTTAAATCGTAGACCGTCAATCGAAAGTGCTGCTTTTAAGTAAGTAAGGGAGTCCGCATAGTCATAATAGGTATAAGTCTCGGCTTAGGGATTGCCTTGGGCACCTCGCGGTTGGGTCGCCAGCCGGGCGTCTTACTTACAGAAGCAGACGACCCGCATAACCACTTCAGATGTTGTCCCTGGCTCTCAAAGGCAATTTAGGTGTGAGGTGTAGGCGAAATCTCACCTCAGAGGCCATATCCTTCCAAGCTGTAGCTTGATTCCCCAGGTCACGTAACTAGTATTGCAACACTTTAAAACCAAGCCACGTTCATGAAGACTTGCACGTCGAGGACACACTATCTAGTGACGCGAACTCTTTCATGGGCAAGGGTCCTGCACTTAGCGTCTTTTCCAGTTAGAAGCCCGGGATCCCGCGGAATTTAATCCTTTAATCGACTAAGTCTGTCTCAGGGAAGGACTATCGTGGCCAATTATGGGAGTCGTCCAGTCAAGTTAGTTGCTGTATTCAGGGGAAAATGAGCAATCATACCACTCATCCACGTCTGGATAATCCGAATTAGTTTACCCTCTTGCATTGAAGAATAGACCTATGTGGATGTCAGGGAATTAGTTTACCCTCTCGTGCTGGAGAGCTTACGCCATGTCTACGGGGCAGCAGGCGTATTCTGCTTATCACAGGGAAGGTCACTTTGTTTATGCATTTGGTCATGCTGCTTGAGTTGGCATTCCACTGTCTAGTGGGAGGTCACATGTAGTACTTCCTCAGGTTGTAGGCATTCCACTGTCTGTTGATTCTTTGTCGCTCATAGTGGTGAGGGTGTAGCTGCCCCTTCCGTCTACTCAGCTGATTTTGTACGGACTTTCCTGGATGGGAGCCATCTTTTTGGAGCCTTCCCGTCGAGTGGTGATGGAGGCTATTCTGAGGACTAAGTCTCCTGGCTGGAATTGCCAAATTTTTGCCCTCTTGTTATAGATGCAGAGGAGTTGCTGCTGATAGGCTGCAATGCAGGTGATAACCTTTTTGCGCTCTTCCTCTGCTAGGTCTAAGTTAGTGGCCATCTCATTTTCGCTCTGCTCGAAATTCGGCAGTATAGTGCGGATGCTTGGCATCACGACGTTGGCATCACGACGTTGCCAGTTACTCGGCTTTTGGTGGTGCGATATAACCATAGAACACCAGGGAGCTCGTCTAGCCACTTGTCCTTCCTGTCAGAGAGGGTCTTCTTAAGGCAGTTAAGGATGGTCTTGTTCGACGCCTCGGCCTGCCAGTTGCCCTGTGTGTATCAGGGTGTGGACATGTGTTGTTTGATGCCATATTTTTTAAGAACCTCATCAAGTCTTTACCCACGAACTACGGACCATTGTCGGTGACGATGGAGTACAAGATGCCAAAATAACAGATGATGTTCTTTTATATGAAGCGTTTTATGTCCGTCTGGGTAGTTGTAGTCATGGGTTCAGCTTCGACCCATTTTATGAAGTAGTTGGTCGCTACAATCATTATATGAAGTAGTTGACTATGGGTAAAGTTCGTTGGCAGGTCAACGACTTGTCTGTGGCCAAAGACTACAACATACTCCTTGGAGGTCGCCTACTGCATGAATGGCCAAAGACTTGTCTGTGGGTAGAGTTCGCTGACAGGTAATACAGGCATGGGCTTAAAGCGTTGGTAGCTGTCGCACCTTTGTACATACTCCTTGGCGTCTTCATGTATGGTTGGCCAGTAATAACCAGCTTTAAGAGCTTTTTACGCTAGAGAGCGACCTCCAGAGTGGTTTCCTCATACGCATTCGTTATTGAGCTAAGAATCTTTAAGTCATCGGGAGGCGATCGACAAGGGAGACTTCAATCTGTCTACAGAAAGTCTTTCATTGACTATGTAGTCGATGATGGGATCTTGCCAACTTGGGGTTATGCTGATCTGCGCCACCTTGCCTACTGGTTCCTCATCTATGCTTGGCTTTTCCAAGTACTCGGCTAGGATGAAGCGCCTAAGCTGATGGTCTAGTGTAGAGCCTAAGCTTGCTGTGCGTCTGCGTGGGCATTTTTTACTCGTGGAACCTGAGTAAGTGTATACGCCTGGAATGTCACTAACTGCTCTCGTACCTTTTCTAGGTATTGGGCCATCCTTAGATGCTTTGTTGCGTACTCCTCTAAGGTTTGGTTGGTGATTAGATGGGAATCACAATAAATCACAAGCTTTTTCACCGCTAAGGCTTTCACCAATCAGAGACCTGCTAGTAGGGCTTCATACTCTGCTTCGTTGTTTGACACCTTAAAGCTTAGAGTGATTACCTACTCGAGCATTGAGTCGTCCGAAGTAGTGAGAACTAGGCCTGCCCTCGATCCTTGGTGGTTGGATGATCCATCAACTTGCAAACACCAAAAATCTCCATCAGGAGGGGTTGGCACGGCTATGGCATGCTCGGCTACCTCCGAGGCATTTTCGGGCTGTGTTGCTACATCCTTCAGGCTTGGGGTGAATTTCGTTATGAAATCCACCAACGTTTGGGCTTTTACCGCCATGTGGGGTTGGTATACTAAGTCGTATTGGCCCAATTCCAACGTCCACTTCATCATTCATTGGGAAGCGTCTGGACTATGCAGAACTAATCGCAGTGAGTATTGGGTCATGACGATGACTAGATGCCCTTGAAAGTAGGGTCTGAGCTTTCGAGATGCAACAACTAGCTCCAAAATTAGTTTTTCAATTTTCGTGTATCTGGTTTCCGCATCGAGAAGAGCTTGGATATGTAAAATACAGGCAATTAGGTCCCTAGCTCTTCTCGTATAAGGGCAAAACTTAATGCTACTTCTAATAGCTCCAAATAGATGTATAGGTTCTCTGCTACTTTTATCTTGGATAGTAGTAAAGGAGATGTCAGGTGCTGCTTCAGGTCCTGAAATGCTTTCTCGCACTCATCATCCTACTTATCTTTCTGCACCTTTTTTATTGCCTTGAAGAAGAGCTTGTATCAGTCGGTGGATCGCGAGAGGAAACGATTGAGTGCGGTTGCTCATCCGGTCAGACTTTGGATCTCCTTTAGAGTCGTGGGCTATTTCATGCCCAGGATCATTCGAATCTGCCTTGGATGAGCCTCGATTTCTCGTTGGGTTACAAGGTACACTAAGAGTCGGCATGAGGATACGTCAAAAGTGCACTTGGCTAAGTTGAGCTTCATGTTGTATTCTCAGAGGATGTTAAAAGTCTCCACCAAGTTGCGAATATGGTCTAACCACTACTTGCCTTTCACCATGATGTTGTCACCGTAGACTTCCATGGTGACTCTGATCTGCTTCTTGAACATCGTGTTTACAAGTCGTTAGTAGGTTGCTTCGGGTTTTTGAGGCCAAAGGACATGACCTTGTAGCAATATGTGCCTCGCTCGATCACGAATGTGGTTTTTTTTCTTTGTCAGGCTTGTGCATGGAACTCTGATTGTAGCCTAAGTACACGTCCAAGAAGCTAAGCAGTTGGTTCCCGGATGTTGAGTCAATGATCAGGTCGATCCAGGGAACCGGGTAGTTACCTTTCGGACATCCCTTATTAAGGTCGATGTAATCTACGTATACTCTCCATTTGTCTCTCTTTTTTCATCACTACCATGACGTTGGCCGACCATGCTGAGTGTGTCATTTCCTCAATGAATCCAGCTTCTAGTAACTTGTTGATTTTCGCCTCAATAATTGCCACTCGCTCGGGTGCTAAATGTCGTGTTTTCTAAATCACAGGTTTGGTTACGGGGTCAACGTGCGACTTGTGGCAAGCTATCGCTGGATCAATGTCAGGCATGTCAGAGGGTGACCTTGCAAAAACATCACGATTTTCCTTAAGGAAAGTTGTGAGTTCTTCCTTCTCCGTCGGGATCAGACATGAGTCAATTCTAGTCGTCTTTTTCGGCCGGTGAGGGTCAAGAATATTGTCTTTGGCATCCCCTTTGGGTTTCCATCTTGACTGATCTTCTTGACCTGGCTACTGTAATTACTATTTGACCTTGACGCAATCTTCTTGACCTGTCTGCTGTAATTATTATTTGGCGGAGGTAGGGTCGTCTTTCTGCACTTCAGCTGTTATTGATAGGGCGAAAGACTTCTTCTTCGACTCCTTAAGAACTTGTACAGTGCATCGTCTAGACATGGCCTGGTTACTTTTGATCTCTCTGACTCCTCATCTCGGGATGCGAAATCGAATTTTCTGATACTCAATCGAGGTCACAGCTCCAATCTTCACTGGCCAAGGTTGGCCTAGTATCCCATTGTGGGGAGATGGGTTGGTGACGATCACGAAGGTTTGCAATGAGACAATCGGTGGGCTGGTTACGTCGAGTATGATAGTACCAATAGCGATTGAGATAAGTCTGTTGAATCCGATCAAGACCTCTGCCTTACGTTAGATTGTGTTTTCCAGGGCCATCTTCTGGATGATTGACAGTTGTAGGATGCTAATTGAGCTACCATTGTCCACCATAATTTTGTCGACGATGGTATGGGCCAATTGAACAGAAATCACCAAGGCACTGTTGTGGGAAAAGTTTATTCCCTCAGCGTCCTGCTCAGTGAAGTTGACGATTGGTCCAAGTACAGCATTGATGGCTTGAACCTAATAGACTAATCTCGCCTGCTGGATTTTCCTTTTCTTAGAGTTGTTGGTGGCCCCTAGATGCTCGAATTCAACAAAGATTCTGTTGATTTAGATTGTCTTGGTTGGGAGTTCGACATCGGTATCTACTTCTAGCCTTAGTCGGGCAGCTGGTCTGTTGACATACTAGTCGTACTTGCCTTCCTTCACGAGATACTTAAGGTACGTTTTCCACATGGTGCAGTCGTTAGTTGCATGCCCGATACCTCTATGGAATGCACAATACTTTGTCTGGTCCTTCTTGCAGGTGTTCACCTTCATGGGTGGTGACAAGTTGAACCATGGTTTGTCCTTGAGATCACGAAGGATCTGGTTGAGTGGGACCGAGAACTTGGTGTATGTCTTAAGTGTTTTGCTTGGGATAGAACCCTACGTTTGTCTCCTGGCTTGCTTTTGTTGTTGAGCGGTTTATCGCTCGCCCTCTTCCGAGTCGATTCTACGTCCTTGCGTGGCTGCTCAGGTGACTTCTGGGAACGCTTTTCTTCGTCCCATAGGGAGTGTTTTTCTGCCAAAGCATAAGAATTTGTCAGGGACAAGTTCTCGCCCATAATCAATTCTTCGACAAATGGGTGATCTGCTAGGAACCCTTTTTAGAATGCTAAGCATGCGATGTTGTCATTGCATTCGACAATCTTTACCTTCTTCACCTTAAATTTCTTGACGTATGTGCGAAGTGACTCATTTGGGTCCTTCTTCAAGTTGAAGAAGTGGTCAGACTTCTTTTTAATCAAGCGGTAGGATAAATATTCCTTAGTGAAAACCAAGGAAAGTTCGCAAAAGTTCCGAATTGAATGTGGCGGCAGGGTGTGGAACCAGTCTTACGCCTCGTCTTGGAGCGTCGTGGTAAAGATTTTGCACATGAGAGCGTCATCGTTGGCTTCGAATGTCATAGCACTTCGGTAGTGCATCAAGTGCCTATTCGGATCTTCATCTCCCTTGAATAAGGTGAAATGTGGCGGGCTGAACTTCTGCAGTGGCCATGTTTGCTCAATCTCATCTGTAAATGGTGACCTGTTAAGTTGGCCACGTCTCTACGAAATGCATCATAGGTAGTGTCAATGTGCTAAAATCCGCGCAGCTGCTCTGCTACGAGCTTTTGTACAGTCTTCTGGATTTGTGCCCAGTAGGGCAGCAGTGCCTCCAACTACACCCGGTGCCGCCTACCGGTCATTGTCGATCTTTGGCACATCCTGCTCGTTTGTGCCACGGTTGCTGTGCATGTGGCTTAAGTTGTGCTGCTTGCCATAGCTCTTGGCGGGGGCTGCTAGTAGAACTCGAGCTGGACTGCTTTCGTGCTCTTCACTGGGCGTCATGCAGCTTCCTACTTCGTTGCCTCGTAAGAAGATCTCTTAGTGGGCTTAGCCTCATGTGGACGCTTCGCCAGGAATATCCTGAGCGCTCGTCGGAGTGTGAACCCAACCTTGAGTGCATACTGACTCGTGAGTCGAGTCGGGAATAAACAATTCGTTGTGCATTTAGGCAGGAGAAGATGTTTCCCTGATGACCCAAACGAGAATGCATATTACCCGAACGCACGGTTCATGACGAGTTAAGCCGCCTTTTGCCGAGATGTCGTTGGAATGAGTCAAACCAACCCAGCTGGCTGGTCAATCTCAGAAATCTTATCGGTCGGCAAACCGGAGACGGACGACCACGGTTAGCTTAACTTCCCACAATAAGAAGAAAAGCCTAAGGTGGTAGACCAGATACAACTCAGAAAAGGGAAGACACTACCCGAACGTCAACCCCCAGTAGCCAAGGACAAAGGAAAAGAGAAGCGGATTGAGATTGAAGAGGATGCCATCTCTCGGCTCTTCGGGATGGCTCCTCTAGAGGGTCGTATCTGTCTGAAAGATTGGACAACATATATTACTCACTCTATGTTTGTTCATCCGCCAATTTCCTCCTGCTGGAACGATGTCACTTATGGGAGGCCAGTGACAGGATAGAACTATCTTTATGATATCCCAAGTGCCCTCACATAATTAATGAATTACGCATATCGATGTACTGTGGGTTGCTGGCCCAACTCAACGCTATGGTCAAATCCAGGTCCCTGCCTTTATATCTGCCCCACGCCGCTCTATTCTGCCAAGCGGTAAGGATCTTGCCCGAAAGTGATGTGCTTACAAATGAAACCTTGCCAGTAGTTCATCAAACTTCCCGAGCTCACGAACAGGTCTCTTGCCCTACCTTATGGCAAAAGTACCAAACTACTAGATTGGCCCTGTACAGCCATTTTAGTCTTTTTTTAGCGCGAATCGAATCTTGTTAAGCATTAGATAAATTCTGGTCTTAAGCAGCCAATTATTCCGGGTATAGTCGTAAATCAATTGGATTACCATTCTCCATTATTAGTTCTGGAGTGAAGGTAGTTTACTTGCTTAGTGTGAAACGCTAAGGATTTTGATCAGATTTATCTCTAGTAAGATGATTCACCGTAGTCTCACTAAAACTCTCCAATCGCCAGCCATAGCTTCTTTGATCATGCTGGAATGAGGAAGAAAAAAAGGGATACTACTTACCTAGGAGAGAAAGAAAAAGCAATCCAGTGAGCATTTTCGCCATAAAGCGCGAAGCAAGATCCGTGATACGAAAACCAAAATCTGGGTCTCCAAAACCGATGTCGTAGGTTCAAATCCTTAAGGCGCTACTGAATTTTTTCATTTAGGTCATGTAATGGGAAGGTGTAAGCCTAGAAAGCCTTTGGTACTTCGGCAAGACACCTCATCTAGGGTGCAATGCATCTCATTGCGCTCGAGGAGTTGGTTCACAAAGATGGTCTACTGCGCAAGGGTGTTTGTCAAATTGGCGACATGTTGGGGCAGGTGGTGTTTGCCATTTGGATTGGAAGAGTCTGAAAAATGGGCTTCTTCATGGGTGGTGGAAGTATAGTGGGCTACAGGTATAAAACTTAAGCCTAAAATAGGCGTTCCTACAGGAAAGTTGAGTGTAAGTAACCCTGAACCCATCACATAACATGTGGTCGGAATTTAGATTGCTGAAGGTGGCCTTGCAATGGGGCCACGGGCTGGGTCGCCAAAGCGGGCCGCGAGGCGCATTGGGCCAATGCCTACTCACCTTGGGCCTGCATGGTCGTGGGCCCTCCCAGCCATTTGGCTGCTACATCTTGGCCTGCTAGCTGGGTAGCTTAGGTTTTGGGCCCGTTAAGCTGCCTAGCTAGCAGCAACTGCCACGTTTTGGGCTCGAGTTTGGGCGTCCTGTCGCAGTGGGCCAAGCCTCATGCCCTGGGCTTGCTGGGGCAACTGCCAAGTTCTGGGCCTCCTACCCATCGGCTTGAAAATGAACCTGGGCCTCTTGCCTAGGGTTTGGTTGGGTGCGGCATTGCAAAGGCAGCGGTAATGGAAATGGTGTCGTGGCCTGGTGGCCTTGCCGTGGGTGCTGGCTCATGGCAATAGTGGTGGTGTGACTCCGCAGTGGTGGAACTCCTCCTGCTGTCTCATTAAGCCTTGAGGATCTCCATCGTGGGGTTATGTCATCGCCTCTACTCTCAGGTCCAAATCCTTGCACGTACAGGGTTCCGTTCGTCATAGTTCCTAAATTTCATACCATTGTATCCTCTTTCCAGGGATTGATCAAGAAACTTTTCTAGGAAAAATTAATTGATACGATGTGTGAGAAATTCAACGTAATAGAAAATTCAAGAAATGTGACATCCCACATCGCCCAGGGGAGTGATCCTTAAATGTATATTCCCATGCCTACCTAGCACGAGGCCTTTTGGGAGCTCATCGGCTTCGGGTTCCATGGGAACTCCGAAGTTAAGCGAGTAGCGCGCGAAAGCATTCCCAGGATGGGTGACCTATCGGGAAGTTCTCGTGTGAGTTCCCAGAAACAAAACCGTGAGGGCGTGGTCGAGGCCCAAAGCAGACAATATCGTGCTACGGTGGTGGAGCGGGCATGGAAAGTGGTCCCCTCCAGGCCGGGATGTGACAATTTGGTATCAGAGCCTAACCCTGGCCGTGGTGTGTCGACGAGGACGTCGGGCCCTTAAGGGGGGTGGATTGTGACATCCCACATCGCCCAGGGGAGTGATCCTTAAATGTATATTCCCATGCCTACCTAGCACGATGCCTTTTGGGAGCTCACTGGCTTCGGGTTCCATGGGAACTCCAAAGTTAAGCGAGTAGCGCGCGAAAGCATTCCCAGGATGGGTGACCCATCGGGAAGTTCTCGTGTGAGTTCCCAGAAACAAAACCGTGAGGGCGTGGTCGGGGCCCAAAGCATACAATATCGTGCTACGGTGGTGGAGCGGGCCTGGAAAGTGGTTCTCTCCAGGCCGGGATGTGACAAGAAACATATGCGGGAGGCTTCTTCGAATATTTTGAATCAATTCTCAACGAAAGCACCAATTTCTTGATGCAAATTTCCGCCGTCTTCAGTCTTGATGAAAATGCACCTGCAAAACAGCAGCACATTTGATCAGAGACCTAAGCCTCACTCGCCCATGAGGTGAGGGAGTTAGGTCAACGGATCTCCGATGCCTAAGTTAGTTTCTCTAAGAGAGTAAAGTGTTTAGGACTTTTTTAGGGTTGCCAAAGCTTTGAAAATTTGGTAGAATATCGAGTATTTATAGGGATAGGGCTGGCCATATAGTGTTTAATGGAAAGATATTCTCTAAATATTGCCAAGATATTTAATAGGAGATAATATCTTGAGATAATGGGGTAATTATCCCTGATTGATTTAAATTACGATTACTTACTTGATTGGAGTCAATCTTCAATTAGGAATGTATTAAAGATAAGGATTTGGGTAATTAATCCTTATCTTTAATTCCTTGCCAAGGGTAGATAAGCTGTGGGTAGTCGTATTCAGCTGCTAAGATCTCCAGGGATGTGAGTTGTGCGTGGGAGCATCTAAGAAACCTGCCCATCTATTGAGGGCAATCTTGTCTTTCTTGAATAAAAGTCCACGTGTCGCCTCTAGAATTTTTGGGATTATTTTAGGTTCCATACTATTCATACCATGTTTGAATACCACCTTAGGTGGCATCTGATGTGAATAGCCACATCATTTGAAAAATTTGCAAAACCCAAGAAAAGAAAGGAGAAAGACTCCTCATATACCACAATCATCATTTAATTAACTAATTTTTCTTAATTATTAGTTTATTAAATAATGAACTAAATTTAAAAATCTAATTAATTCAAATGATGTGGCTGTCTACATCAAATGCCACCTAAGGTGGTATGAAAATGTGCTACAAAAACATGGTATGAATAGCATCACTAATAAATCACTGTAATTTCTAAAAATTTTATTAAATGGCATGATTTAAATTTTTGTTCTTTTCTACAAATTTATAATATATCTAATATACTTCCACCCCGTCCCCGCAACCTTCCCCATCTCGTTCCTCCCCTCAACCCCCACCCCCCCCCTTCATTTCCCTGTACAAACTCATACATATAAATTACAAATTCATACATAACTCACAAGTAAATCACAAATTCAAAAAGTACACATATAAATCAAAGCATTTCGTAGTGTAAAATTCTAATGTAAAAAATTAATTTTGAGATAAGTGGGGGATATCATATACCTTTGTGAGAGTTCGAGAGAGATGGCAAGTGAGAAGGCTGAGAGGATGGGGGTATTTTGCAGAGAGAGAATATCAACTGCAACGCGAGGAAGAAGAAAGAGGCTCTCTGACACACCCCGACCGAGATCGGAGCGTGCTGGCCGTCACACAAAGGTGACGTAGCCATGTGCACGTACGGAAGCTAATAAAGTAGTAGTATAAAAGTACGAATAAAATAAAACTAGCATACAAAGTACTAAAACAAGTGCTAGTAAGTGAGATACAATTTCAGAGCAGGTCTACAGCAGCCCAAAGGAAAAGTTGCGACAAAAGTACACCCGAATGTGACCCTACGCTGGTGAGTATCTGTCAGAAAAGCCGGGAGAATCCTCTGGGAATACCACCAAACTGCTAATCAACTAGAACCTGGAGGGGCGCAAAACAAAAGCGTGAGTGGGCAAAAACAAAGCTCTTTGAAAATCATTTAGCAAAATACATTCTAACCCCTCGCCGTAAAACCTGTATACTTCCCAGAAAATAAATATATATACGTATGTATAAATATGCCAATCGTGCTCAAGGGTATGCCAATCATGCTCAACAATGTACCATGTCAAAGTCTCATAATGATATTGATAGGAGCATATTCTTGCGACTTAATTAGCTTGTTCTCGTGCATTTATGTTGTGTTTACTTAGCTATTTTAGTGTTTAAGGCTACTTTTGTGTATTTTCAGATTATAAGGCCAAAGTGTGCAAGAAGATGCAAATTGGAGTCTTTTGGAGCGAAAGAGGAATGAATGAGTTGAAGACTTGAAGAAACGACGAATTCCTACTCCAACGATGAATTCTTACCAAAACGAGGAATCCTACTCAAACAAGGTTTCCTACTTGAAGTAGGAAAGTTAACCCTAAGTTTCCCGTTTTGGTAACCTTTCCTAATCTAGACGTCCGTATTTTCTAGCCACTTTGTAGACCTTGTAGGTACCTTAGGACACAAAACGAAGGCCCTAGGCTCCTTATCCATCCTTGCCGTGTCCTTTTATTTTCTTCCCTTCCCTTGCCGTGCAAGGGAGGGCAATTTTGTCCTAGGGTTGCACTTAAAACACATGCTTTTAAACCCTAGCCGCACCTTTTAATTATTCCCTCTTTAATTTCTGATTTTATTTCCTACATTCTAGCAGCCTCTAGGTGAATTTTAGTTAATAAAAATAAACTAGGGTTTAAATTTCTAAAACCCTAGGGTTTCCACCAATTAGCCGCACCTTTTTCCTAATCCTAGTGCAATATTCATTCATATTTTCATCAATCATTCAGCCACCAAAAGCTATTTCTACCACCTAAGCCGTCACTCCCCTAAAGAATCTATCCCATTCTTCTAAGCCGTGCCCCCCCCCCCCCCCAATCAAGTTTTCACCCTAATAAACAAAAAAATCACTTTTGCCGCAGCACAAAAATCCCATTCTTTAACCTTGCCGCAGCTTTTCCTATTCACTCCTAATTTTCCCACTTGTGCCGCAGCCACCATACCCCATAAAATTCCAGCAGCCTCCCATTATTGCCGTGCCTTCCTCCACCTTCCCAGCCACTTTCCACACCTCCACACACCTTCCACCAATCTTGCCGCACACCTTTACCACCCTAAATCCATCCCCAACCCAAATTAACATCCAAATCATCCATTTAACCTCACTGCCGCAGCAAGGAGAAGAGGAAAGATGACTTAGACACGCAGAAATTCAAGTGGATTCGTTGGGCGTTCTAGGTGTAATCCATCCTTTGTTCTTTATGTTTAAATTCAATTTTATTTTTCTTGTTGTGAACATGAGAGGCTAAACCCCTATTTAGCTAGGGGGTGATTCGAAACCATGTTTATGCTTGCAATATGATTTGATTACGTTTGGTTGGAATTTCATGAATGGTGAATTCAATTTGTTTAACTACTTGATCGATAACTTATTTGTGTATGTTTATTGAGAGTGCACGCTTAATTTTCATGCATGAATATGACGCTAGAATATAAGTGAGTTTCACCTAATAGTTATGAACTTATATTCACAAGTAGTGGAGGTTGCTTATAAACAATCGCGTTAAATAAATTCTTGGCATAAGTTTCATGCAATCATAGTAACGAATGCCTCGTCAACACTTATAGTTTTCATGATGCTTAATGATTCTTGCTTGTATCTCTATTATGCAATTCATGTAGGGAACTTGTGGGGAATGCTTTGGGTTGTCGCATGCAATCATCCAATTCATTAACTTAAGGAAAACTTGACGGTTAATTTAAGCGGACCTAATTAACCCGGGGTGTTGAGTTTCATAATTTATCGAAAGACCAACCGAAAATCATCTTGTATGCAAGTGTGACATGTGTGGAGAAGAACCTTCTAGCTAGCATTCATCCATATTTTCATCACATCCATATTTACATTTTTCCTTTTAATTACAATTCGTGCATTTAGTTTAATTTCGTCAAAACCTCAATCCCCCTTTACTTGAGTGTCTAATTTAGTTAGGAAGTGTCTTAGTTTGTCTTTATAATTGTTTTGTATTCTTTGAGTCTTTTGATTTGTTTTAGTGTTTATTTGTTTAGTTTTGCATTCTTTGAGTCGTTTAGTGTTTTTAACGTTTGTTTTACGTTTTTGAGTCAGTTTCCAAGTGATTTAGTAATCCCTCCTAATCCCCGGTCTAGAACGATCCCTACTTGCATCTTTACTACAATTGTCAAAAGAGGGTTTTAATTTGTGTGCTTAATTAGTTAGCATCAAATTTTTGACGCCGTTGCCGGGGATTAGCAACTTTGCTAATCCCTTGGTTCTTTTCTTTTTGGTTTAGTTGTTTCCGTTTTAGTTTCTAACTTAGTGTTGTTTTCTTTGTTTGTTGTTACGTTTGATATTTGATTTAGTTCTCTTTCTTTGATTTTAGGTACTAGAGAAGTAAGATATGGATTTTGCTAGCATTCAAGCTCAATTGGCAAATCTTACTTCTCAATTGTCGCCGTATGCCGAAAGGACCACAATGCAGAGTGTCCCTACATTTGGTGCTTCATATAGGCAAGGATTTCAAGCCAATCAATGTCCACAAAGAGATTGGAGGGATCATTCCAACTCTACGTGGTGAGAAGCTCAACAAGTTCAACGTGAAGCATATTGGCAGCCATATGAGGAGTTCTATTCAAGACCTATGCAGCCACCACAACTTCATATGCAATATGCTCAATTAAATTCAAGTTCGTCAATAGATTATAATCAAATTCTTAATGAATTAAATTCTTTGGTGCAGGGGTCACAAAATCAAGTCAAGGAGGCTCAACAAGAAGCATATTGGCAACCATATGAGGAGTTCTATACAACACCTATGCAGCCACCAAAACCTCCCCCACAACAATTCCAATCAAGTTCAAGTATGTCCATGGATAATGATAAAAATTTTCAATTACTAACCTCTGTGACGCAGGACGAACAAAATCAAGACAAGAAGTTGGGTAAATTGGAGGAGCAAATTGGGCAGATTATGGAGTTCATGAAACAAATTCAAGAGCAAAGTGAACTCTCTAACTCAACTATTGAAAACTCGAAGGAAGATTTTGAAATCCATAATGCTATCACTTTGGGAAGTGCTATGGAGGTTGGAGCTGACCTAAAAATGTCCAAACATAGCCTAGAAGTGGATGAGGAGCTGCTAATTGAGGAGGAGGAAGAAGACATGCACACGGCAAGGGTAGAACAACCCTTGCCGCAGCCCCCTAAGCCCTCTAAACCACCCACCACAAGTAAGGACGTCCCAATTCCATGTTATTCTGATGTTATTCCACCCAATGTCCCTTTTCCTAGCAGGTTTTTGATTCCCAACCAAGAAGAGAGTAAAAAGGACATTGTAGAAGCCTTCCCAAAGGTGCAAAATGCTATTCCAATTCTTGGTGCAACACAACAAGTTTTAGATGGTGTTGAATTCTTCAAAGGACTTTGTACACCAAGAAGAATGATTCAAGAGAAGGTAGTGGCTGGAGAAGATGTAGAAGGCATCAAAGAGGACATATTTGAAACCACAAAACCCAAAGAAGTTGAATTTGATGACATTGGACAAGTCATAACCATCACATGCAATCTGGCCAAGTCCAATATCCCTGAAACTTTCAAAGGAGTGGTGTTTGTCATTGAGTTCTTGTCGGACAAAACAAGTAAGTCATCTTCTCCAAATTCCATTACATTTTATACTAACTGGCTGATTTTGATGAATCAGGCACCTACACTAGAATTCAAACCAATGCCGGTTCACTTCAAGTATCACCTTCCATTCAAGGATCCATTCTATGCCGTGAGCCCTAGTGGAGATTAAAAGAAGGTTTCGTCCGGCTGGAAGACGTTAAAGCAAGCGCTACTTGGGAGGCAACCCATGCAATCAACAAAGGAAGAACTTGGGAATCGCTCCACACTCAGATTTGCGTCCCTAAACCCTTTCCTTTGTTGCTTACTTTATGTTATGTGTAATGTGTTTAATTGTGTCTAAAACATTGAAGACAATGTTTAGTTTAAGTGTGGGGGGGTAACATTCTGTTTTGTGATATTTTTGCATGAAATTCGTAGGGTTTTACCACCTAACATGTCTAAACTTGTTTCCCACTGTTTTTAAGTGTTTTTAAGCTATTTTAGAGTGTTTTAGAGTATGTTGACTTAAAAATCCGAAAATACCATAAAAATTTGAAAAATTGTTTTGAAAAACCCAAAAAGAGTTGTTTTTGTGTGTTTGTTTGTATCGTAGGTTACCTTCCAACACAATGATGAGGATTTGGTTTTTAATTGCATGATGGTTAAGAAAGTTACAAACATGGATGGACGTTTGATATACTCTTTGGTTTATGCTTGTTTGTAGTTATAGTTTACGAATTCACATGTAATCACAAATGATAAAAATCAGTTTTTGTAACATGCTTGAAGGAAGGAACTCAAACTAACGTTACATCCCTGTGAGACTTGAGCCTAAACGTTATTTGGAGAGTTAAAATCTGTGCATTATTGTTTTCTAAAGTCGTTGCATGATCTCATTATTCATTGCTTGGTTACTACTTAGAAGGCGTTTCATCACTTAGTTCCAAATGCTAGAACTCATGCCCATTTCATTCAAAGCATGTTATTGATTTGCATAACACGTATTCAAGATGAAGTTGTGTAGTGACCACCATCTAAGCCAAACAGCCATGTGCCCTTCACTCATTTTGTGTTTAAGTTTAACCCCATTGAGCCGTGTTAGCCATGTTCTTTGTTAACCCATATCATCCTCACCTAGCCTAGATTAGGACCATCCGTACCCTTGTTCTTGAAGCATAGTAAGCATGAATGAATTCCTTTTGATTAATGTGCTGCAGGAAATAAGTGTGGGGGAAGGATTATTGATGTGAGTTATGTACCATAGGCACGGCTAGAAAAAAAAAAAAAAAAAAAAAAAAAAAAAAAAAAAAAAAAAAAAAAAGAAAGAGAACAAGAAAGAAAAAGAAGTGAAAAAGAGTTGAAAAGTATTGTTTGTTGAAGTAAGGGCCCAAAACAATGAATTAGGCCCTAAGAGTTGTTTGAATCTCCCCTATTTGTCTAAAAGTTGATTTCTGCATTCTAAGGGAATTCTAGGTCTTAATTTCATTACTTTGCTTGCTATTGCTTAAAGAACTTTTGTTTATTCCTACCTTTCCTTGTGAGCCAATACCCCAAGCCCCGTTACAACCCTTGACTTCTATCTTGAGTGTTGTGCATTTCAATTGTGGAGTTTGAGTTTGGTATGAGCATATGGTGTCACTGGTTCTCGCATCTAAGTAGTAGCATTCCATTCATGAGATCATATCTAAACACGTTTAATTACTCCAGAAATTGCTTTCTTTGTTATAACGTATGTGAGTATTAGTCTTTCATGTTTACATCAATCTTCTCACATATAACTAGTGTAGGATGTGTAGTCAGAAAATCTGAGTGAAAATTGAGTGTATAACTAGTGAGGAATTGAGGGAATTCTCTAAGGCATGTTACTACATTCAAAATGTGTTTTAATTGATTAAATGCGAACTAGTGAATGGTGACTATGATTAAGTATGTGCTCGAGGGGAAGGAAGACTAAAAGCTATGTGAGTAATCATTTTTGACATGTCATGTTTCATTGGAAATCTCTGAGGCAAACGTTGGAAGGTTTAGGTTATGTTTTGTTTGTTTTGTTTCGTTTTGTTTAGTTTAGTTGTTTTGTTTTGCTCGAGGACTAGCAAAAGTTAAGTGTGGGGGAATTTGATAGGAGCATATTCTTGCGACTTAATTAGCTTGTTCTCGTGCATTTATGTTGTGTTTACTTAGCTATTTTAGTGTTTAAGGCTACTTTTGTGTATTTTCAGATTATAAGGCCAAAGTGTGCAAGAAGATGCAAATTGGAGTCTTTTGGAGCGAAAGAGGAATGAATGAGTTGAAGACTTGAAGAAACGACGAATTCCTACTCCAACGATGAATTCTTACCAAAACGAGGAATCCTACTCAAACAAGGTTTCCTACTTGAAGTAGGAAAGTTAACCCTAAGTTTCCCGTTTTGGTAACCTTTCCTAATCTAGACGTCCGTATTTTCTAGCCACTTTGTAGACCTTGTAGGTACCTTAGGACACAAAACGAAGGCCCTAGGCTCCTTATCCATCCTTGCCGTGTCCTTTTATTTTCTTCCCTTCCCTTGCCGTGCAAGGGAGGGCAATTTTGTCCTAGGGTTGCACTTAAAACACATGCTTTTAAACCCTAGCCGCACCTTTTAATTATTCCCTCTTTAATTTCTGATTTTATTTCCTACATTCTAGCAGCCTCTAGGTGAATTTTAGTTAATAAAAATAAACTAGGGTTTAAATTTCTAAAACCCTAGGGTTTCCACCAATTAGCCGCACCTTTTTCCTAATCCTAGTGCAATATTCATTCATACTTTCATCAATCATTCAGCCACCAAAAGCTATTTCTACCACCTAAGCCGTCACTCCCCTAAAGAATCTATCCCATTCTTCTAAGCCGTGGCCCCCCCCCCCATCAAGTTTTCACCCTAATAAACAAAAAAATCACTTTTGCCGCAGCACAAAAATCCCATTCTTTAACCTTGCCGCAGCTTTTCCCATTCACTCCTAATTTTCCCACTTGTGCCGCAGCCACCATACCCCATAAAATTCCAGCAGCCTCCCATTATTGCCGTGCCTTCCTCCACCTTCCCAGCCACTTTCCACACCTCCACACACCTTCCACCAATCTTGCCGCACACCTTTACCACCCTAAATCCATCCCCAACCCAAATTAACATCCAAATCATCCATTTAACCTCACTGCCGCAGCAAGGAGAAGAGGAAAGATGACTTAGACACGCAGAAATTCAAGTGGATTCGTTGGGCGTTCTAGGTGTAATCCATCCTTTGTTCTTTATGTTTAAATTCAATTTTATTTTTCTTGTTGTGAACATGAGAGGCTAAACCCCTATTTAGCTAGGGGGTGATTCGAAACCATGTTTATGCTTGCAATATGATTTGATTACGTTTGGTTGGAATTTCATGAATGGTGAATTCAATTTGTTTAACTACTTGATCGATAACTTATTTGTGTATGTTTATTGAGAGTGCACGCTTAATTTTCATGCATGAATATGACGCTAGAATATAAGTGAGTTTCACCTAATAGTTATGAACTTATATTCACAAGTAGTGGAGGTTGCTTATAAACAATCGCGTTAAATAAATTCTTGGCATAAGTTTCATGCAATCATAGTAACGAATGCCTCGTCAACACTTATAGTTTTCATGATGCTTAATGATTCTTGCTTGTATCTCTATTATGCAATTCATGTAGGGAACTTGTGGGGAATGCTTTGGGTTGTCGCATGCAATCATCCAATTCATTAACTTAAGGAAAACTTGACGGTTAATTTAAGCGGACCTAATTAACCCGGGGTGTTGAGTTTCATAATTTATCGAAAGACCAACCGAAAATCATCTTGTATGCAAGTGTGACATGTGTGGAGAAGAACCTTCTAGCTAGCATTCATCCATATTTTCATCACATCCATATTTACATTTTTCCTTTTAATTACAATTCGTGCATTTAGTTTAATTTCGTCAAAACCTCAATCCCCCTTTACTTGAGTGTCTAATTTAGTTAGGAAGTGTCTTAGTTTGTCTTTATAATTGTTTTGTATTCTTTGAGTCTTTTGATTTGTTTTAGTGTTTATTTGTTTAGTTTTGCATTCTTTGAGTCGTTTAGTGTTTTTAACGTTTGTTTTACGTTTTTGAGTCAGTTTCCAAGTGATTTAGTAATCCCTCCTAATCCCCGGTCTAGAACGATCCCTACTTGCATCTTTACTACAATTGTCAAAAGAGAGTTTTAATTTGTGTGCTTAATTAGTTAGCATCAGATATGCAAGTGCTCAGGTATATATCTCATCAATAGCATAACATCTAGCAGCCGGAGTCACCTAACGTGACCTGTACGGCTGCATATAGAGCTCAAATCTCAAACTCAATAACTGAACCTGCCCACGAGTCGGAACCACCTAAAGTGGTCTGTACGACAGGCCTGGGTGTAATACATATGTACGCTCTAGTGCTACGATCACGTGAAGACTGTGCGAATAATCGCGGGTCACCTACGAGTCGGACCCACCTAATGTGGTCTGTACGACAAGACTGTGCACCTAACTTGGATCCAAGCTGAGCGTGTGGTGCGAGAGGTGAACATCACGTGAAGGACTGTGCCCTACTCTGGGCGGGAGCACTAACACCGGGGGTGCAGGTTATGAGCTCTCTAATCATCTCAAACTACTGCTGAATGTAAATATGAATACCACTTACCTGGCACTTACCTGTGCGTCCACAGCACCCAACATGCATATGTATATGCAAGCCTCTACTAATGCATGCAATTATGCATAAACGATAATAATAAAGTGCATGGCATAACATAATTAACCCTTTTTAAACAATTTCTGGGATAATCAATGTATATAGGTATATACGGAAAACAAAAGCCTACTCACTGGTATGTGGAAGGGTCGTAGCCCACTCACTGGTATGTGCATGGCATAACTATAAAAACGTTAACTTTAAAGCACATAACCAACTTCTCGTAATAACTTCTCATACATTGCTCAAAATGGACAAATGAATATACCAACGTGCTCTACACAACCTCAGGATCACAACCATATTTTTAAAATAATTTTTGGACCTTTCACGCGCCCCCACTCGCCAAAATAGGCACGGACCTACGCGCCCCCACGCGCGGCCACGTGCCATGCACACTAACGGTGTCAATTGACGCCGTCAGGAATATTCCGTTAAAATTCCGGAATATTCCGTTAAACTTAACCGGATACCGTTACTGCCGTTAGGCATATTCCGTTAAAATTAACGGAATATTCCTATTTCTTCTCCGGCCTACCCTCGCCGGACTCCGGTCACCGGAAAACTGGGAAAACTTTAAACTCACTATTCTCCTTCGTTTTTCATCTATTTTTCACGTAATTTATACCAAAATGAAGCCCTAATCAAAATCTACCACGCTGGACAAGTTTTAGGGCCTAAAAACAACGGGATCAAACTTTCCAAAAATATGAAAATTCGGCCAAACTTACAGTTCGTGGTTCCGACGTCCAATTCCGTCCAACGATGCACTCCCAAGCTCCTTGGGACCTCACCAACACATCTACAAGCTTCAAAAGTCCAAAAACTAACTAGATTAATCTTGCATGAACAGTACCCAAGTCGGACCACTTCGAATCGACGTGAAAATGTTGGTTTTCTTACCTGAAAATAGTATGGCTGCACTCGCACGAGCCTCACGAGCTCGAATGTGGTCCTGGTTCCTTCGATCTGTGGGTGAATCGTGTACTTGTGTGTATGTTCGTACGTTTTCAAAGAGAAGAAAGGGAATGGAGCTCGGGGGAGAGAGAGAAAAACAGGGAAAAAGAGACAGAGGGAGAGAGGTAGGGACAGTGTGTGTGTGTGTGTGTGTGTGTGGCCCAACACATGCCAACACCACACCACCCACCAAACAGAATAACGAAACGAACTAGGGGCAAAAATGTCATTTCACTAGTACGTTTTAATAATCCCGGGACGGGATGTCACACTCTCGGTCTAATCTAAGAATACCAAACCTTTGTCCGACGAACCTATTCGTCGGCAATAGTTTAAAAAATTTGACTTGTTTATTATGACCTAAAAAATTCGACTGCCAAACAAACCATTTCATCAGGCAAATATTACCTAGAAACGGCCACGCAATTAAATTATTTGCGGAAAAAAATCTTTGGCCGATGAATTTTACATTGTTTTGTCGGGCAAACTTTTTAATCTAGGGGTTGCGGAATAAGTGAGAATTCGAAAGTTTTCCTAACGAATTTAGTATTGTTGCCGGACGAAATTAGATAAGTTTGGCTGACAAAAATGGTAAATTTTTTGGGGCAAACCCAAAAAATTTGAATTCTTCTCAATTTTTTTATATATTTTCAAATGATTAAAATATCATCGAATTTGATGATCAGGTCAATTCAATGTGTAATTTTAAAGTTATTAAAATGAAAGGTCATATAGTCGTTTAAATCGTGATGATACATTTGTACCGTTGAACCTTTTGTCATGTTACCTAATCCCTAAAATTTTGGTTTTTGGTCATTTTTTACGTATGCGATCTTGTACTATATTCAAACACATTTGATGATTGAATTGTGGAAATTAGTTTTGTAGTTTCTTTATCCAGTCAATACAATAGGTTCAACAAACACTTATAGCTTCTTCTATGCTTCTATTAAGTAGAATGTAAGATTTTGTGGTAACCACTAGTGTAAATATTTATAGCTACTGATCGAATCCCTTCATTGTATTCTTCTAGGGTCGAGGAGTGTAATTGTAAAAAATCATCAAATTCGGAGCCAAAACCATTAAATCATGATGATATGTTTCTAACCGTCAAAGGATTTTGTCTCGCACTAACCTCTGAAAGTTAGTTTTGGGTGATTTTCCTGTTCCTTTTGACTCATGAAAAGCAAAACCTAAACCCTTTGTAAGATACAACTTTGCCCAAATTTGAGTTTGTAGTCGGGCATGGATTTTGCCCGATGACATTTGTCATATTTTTTCAAGAGAAGTCTTTCTAGAGTTTTTTAACGTGAAACTTAAATTGCGAACTGAAATTAAATTAATAGAATACAATGGATTGCACATAATATTACCACAATGAATGTACAAACTAAATTCAATCATTGTTGGTATACTCGTCTGATGCATTATTATCGTTTAAGTCAATTTTAGAACAACAATGAATTTAAAAACTAAATTCAATCATTGTACGAGGTGGTTGCTCCGTACTCCAAGAAGGTTTTTGGTGATTGCGGATAAATTCTCTCAGTAAACATTTTGGTCATCATTAGTATCCTCATCATCATCATATTATGGTTCTAGCAAGTCCAAAATATTTCTTATGTTGTATGAATTTTACTACCACCCCTCCCTCTTTGGATCATCGAGATAGAATACTTGTTTTGCCGTACTTGAAAGGATGTAGGGATCATCCCCAAACCACTAGGTGCTTGTGTTGATGGATAACAAAAAATTATCTCAAATTACATTGCATGAGTTGTCTGGGTTCGCATCATACGAATGACACTTGAACAGAATGACCTCTTTGTGCATTGTATATAAGAACCAAACCACACTTATAAGTTGCCGAAGACCAAACTATTTGCTTTTTTCCACAAGACAAAATCTCCATTGTTTTGAGTGCACAATTTCTCGTCTCATTCTGCTAAACTCTGTTCATGTGATAGCTAGAGTACATTTTGTCTTTAATGGGACCACATGCTATTTCCAGTATTTTCTTTGTCGAACAAGCAATTTGTCATTTCTTAACTGTTTCATCTAGTAAGATCCAAATACCACTATACATATAATTTAAAAAATACTTACATGCTGGGTAAACCAACTCAGAAACAATTGTTTGTCTATTTCAACCTAATTTGAAGGATATTGGGTCTTCATCAATACCTCATGATGTTCGGGGAATGGGTACACTTCGTCGTAGTTGTTTAATATGAGTGAATAAGCCACCTTCAAGTCACCATCTTTGAACGGTTTAGAAGAAGGTATTTCATTAACAAAGACAAATAGTTTTTTTACCCGTTCACACTCATCAAAATTGCTAGGGTGCTTGTTGAAGGATGCTTGAACATTCCAAAGGTACATCACACAAAACCCAAGTGATTCTTGTATACAGATCACCTTCACTATAGATCCTTGAAATCATCCCCTGTTGTGCTTGTACTAGCCAAGCAATTTGAGAACAACGTATTGGCAAGATTACCTTTCAAGAATATTAACAAACATATTGACAAGATTACCTCTTAGTTGGATACATCCAATGATGATGCACCTACCTAGCAAGCTTTGCCTCATCTGGCAGCTATATCAGAAGGTGAACCCTACTCATGAAAAATGTCAATGGATATATTTGCTCTAGCCAGCATAAGACGTACATAAATCTGAAAGAGTTTCTAATCTTTAATTATAATACTTCAAAAATCTCTCCATTTCCAAGCCTTACGGGAAGGCTTTTATATGTACATCACATCAACAACTTTACATATTAAATTACTAGGTGACAACATGTACACCCATGCCTCAGCACTATCTATACACCTTTACATATTAAACTACACACACATGCAGCAGCACCATCTGCTGTCTTCTGACAGTAGCTTTAGTAGTAACCAAGCACGCATGGGAATACTTCGGACAGCACACATGCACCTGCACATTCCTTCCTGCTGTTCATGAGTCAGCAAATGCTTGCTGTGCTGTCTGTACAGTTTGGCCTGCTGTCCTTCTTCCAATACTTGGGTTAACAAGAAAAGCTTGAGCTTGACTTCGTCTAACACCCCCCCGCAAGCTAACAGGTTGAGGAGCAACTGGAAGCTTGGACACCAACAAATTGAATCGAGACGAAGACAGACCTTTGGTAAATAAATCTGCAAGCTGATCTTGTGAACAAATATAATTAACCAACAGTTCACCACGAACCACTTTCTCCCTGACATAGTGATAATCAACCTCTAAATGTTTGGTTCTAGAATGAAACACTGGATTGGAAGCAAGAGCAATTGAAGACACATTGTCACACCATATTTGAGGTCGAGTAAGATGTAACTGCAAGTCCCGAAATAAAGACCTCAACCACGAAAGCTCAGCTGCGGTGTAGGCAAGTTGCCTATACTCGGCCTCAGCACTCGATCGAGAAACAGTTTTATGTTTTTTTGAACTCCATGAAACCAGATTTGAACCAAGATAAATACAAAACCCCCCAGTTGAATGCCGAGTATCCGGATTCCCAGCATAGTCCGCATCTGAAAAAGCAGAAAGATGAGTAGTACCTGGCTTATAAAGGAGACCATGACTATGCGTCATCTTCAAGTATCGTAGAATCCGTTTGACTGCCATCCAGTGAAGAGTTGTTGGAGCATGCATAAACTGGCATACTTGGTTAACTGCATAAGATAAATCGGGACGAGTTATCGTTAAGTATTGTAGAGCACCGACAACACTACGATACATTTCTGGTTTATCAAACGGATCTCCAACATATGCACTGAGTTTTTGACCAGAAGACATGGGTGTAGAAATCGGTTTGGCATCAGTGAAATGTGTGCGTGACAATAAGTCAAGAGCATACTTGGATTGGCACAAATGCATTCGATTTCCATCGTACTTAACCTCTACACCCAAAAAATAATTAAGTAGTCCCAAATCCTTCATGGAAAACAAAGTACCCAGCTTTTGAATTAACTGAATGATGTGAGAAGAACTGTTGCCAGTAATCAGAATATCATCCACGTAGATGAGCAGGATAAGATACACCCCTTTTTGGTTGAACACAAACAAACTATAATCACAAGTTGATTCCTGAAAACCAAGTTGAAGCAGGTAATCTGAAAACCTCTGAAACCATGCCCTCGGAGCCTGTTTAAGACCGTAAATGCTCCGTTGAAGTTTACAAACATGATTGGGTAACTGTTGATCAACAAAACCCGACGGTTGACGCATGTAAACTTCTTCGTTCAAGAAACCATGCAGAAACGCATTTTGGACGTCAAGCTGCCTAACTTGCCAACCTTTGGAAACTGCAAGACTTAAAACAAGCCTAATGGTGCTGTGTTTAACCACAGGACTAAAGGTCTCATTATAATCCACACCAGCCTTCTGATGAAAACCATTTGCGACAAGGCGAGCCTTGTAGCGCTCAATTGTTCCATCTGCATGTCTTTTCAATTTGAACACCCATTTATTTGGGAGCAAATTCATCTTTGGATGAAACGGGACCAAACTCCACGTGCCACATCGTTGTAGCGCATTAAATTCCTGTACCATGGCATTTCTCCATTCCTGAGACTTGACAGCTTGACTGAAACAAGTCGGTTCAATTGGAAACTGATCAACAGTTACATGCATAGCATATTTAGGGTTAGGTTTTTGGATGCCAGACTTTGATCGTGTAGTCATTCGATGGTCATTATTTTCTGACAACACTTGTACTGATTCCATGGATACCACAGCTTGTTCATGTGAAGGTATGGGTGATGACAGAGGTAAGGCCGACACGGGTGTAGTAGAGGGTGGACTGGAGGAGTCAATTGAAGGATTGGGGACAGGTTCAGACGGTGCAGTGGAGGGTAAGGAAAGAATTTCATTAGAAGGACAATTTTGACGGAGAGGAATAGCAGGTACATTAGGTGAGTGAGATAAAGGAGACGTGCTAATATCATCAAAATTAAATAATACCACGGGAGAGTTAAATGTACCTGAATCGACGACATTTTCTGAGGTAGATGTGAGTCCCTTAAAAGGGAAAGAGTCCTCATCGAATAGGACATGGCGAGACAAGTAAATTCGTCTTGTGGACAATTCCAAACATTTGTAGCCTTGGTGATTCAGTGAATAACCTAAGAAAACACAAGCTTTTGATTTTGGTTGCAGTTTATGTTGTGTGTATGGGACTAACCATGGAAAACATCGACAACCAAACACTTTCAACATGTCATACTTTGGAACTCTTTTAAACAACTTCTCATAAGGTGACATATTGGATAAAAGTTTTGTTGGCATGCGATTTATCAGGTACGTAGCGGTAGAACAAGCATCAAACCAAAACTGATTAGGAACGTGAGATTGAGAAAGCATAACTATACTGGTTTCAACAATATGGCGATGTTTCCTTTCTGCAAGTCCATTTTGTTCAGGATGTTTTGGGCAGGAAAAACGTTGTGAAATCCCACTGTCAGAAAGAAACTGTTGAAAAGCACGACTTTTATATTCCCCCCCTTCATCACATTGAAAAGTTTTAATGGCAAGATTAAACATGTTCTCGACAGTGGCTTTAAATTTTACAAATATCTCAAAAACTTCACTTTTATTTTTCATGGGAAAAATCCAAGAATACCTAGAGTAGTCATCCACAAACAACACATAGTAACGAAAATTTTCATTAGAAATAACGGGAGAAGACCAGACATCAGAGTGCAAAAGTTCCAATGGAGACGTAGAAACAGACTCGGACAAATTGAAAGGTAACTTTTTACTCTTTCCTAAGGGACATGACTCACAAAAGCTTACATGAGGAGGACCATGAAGTGGTACTAGTTTATTGGAAATTAAAAACTTAATTATTGAGTTGGCAGGATGACCAAGTCTAGCATGCCATTTTTGCACTGAACACCGTACCCCTACCAAGGCTGACATTGAAGACTGGAACCGTCCACTGCCATTTGGAAATGGGTATAACCCATTCTCACATCTCCCTCGGAAAAGCGTCTTCCGAGTCTTGATGTCCTTAACAAGAAAAAAATATGGGAAGATTAGCAGGTAGCAATTGTTGTCTAAAGTAAACCTATGAGCAGATATGATGTTTTGAGAAGCAGTTGGGCAGTGAAGAACATCATTCAAATCAAAACAACAAGCTTTAGTATTTAGTTGTTGGAAACCAAAATGAGAAATAGGAATGCCAGAATCATTACCTACACCTCCAATAGTTTCATTACCAGTGTACTCTTTGGGATTAACCAAATTTTGAAGGTCAGGAGTGACATGTGCATTCGCACCACTGTCTAACAGCCAGGTACCATTGGATTGCTTGTTGAGAGTAATAGGCGAGGAGGACATGGCTGTGAGTTTGTGAGCAGGAATTCGACCTTCATAAGCAGAATTCATCCTTTGGAAGCAATCAAGCGCAGGATGACCTGGTTTGCCACATATTTGGCAAATAATACGCTCACCAGAAAACGAGGATTTCTCACCATTAAACTGCTGGTTGCGCTGATTGGTGGGATTGCGAGGATTGTTGCCACGCTGATTTGACAGAGAAGCACGGGTGAAGGAAGACATTCCTCTTCCATTCCCACGCGATCGTCCACCACCACGTCCTCTAGTGGCAACGAAGGCGTTGACAGGTGCAGGTGCAGCCAAGGAATTATTCTGATCCACCATTCGTCGTTCAGTTGTCAACAGAAGTGCCTCAAGGGTGGGATAGGTGATCGGGGTATCCCTAGCTTGAGCAGCACTTACTGTCATCTCAAATGCAGGTCCTAGATTGTTCAACACAATCTGCACGAGTTCATCATCACTGACCGGTTGACCCGCGAGAGCAAGATTATCAGCAATCGCATTCATGCGATCCAGGTAATCCGCAACAGAAAGATTACCTTTCTTTGTCTGCAGCAACTCATTCCGTAGGAACAAAATTCTGTTCTGAGAAGTGGAGGCATACCTTTGCTCTAAAGCTTCCCAAGTGGCACGCGCAGTTCTCTTGCTTGCCACAGTAGCTAAAACAGACGCTGTCAAGGAGCCATTTATCCAACTCAAGATCATTTGATCTTGTTGAATCCACGCACTGTATGCAGGATTGACAGTGGTAGCACCAGGCAAGTTTTTTGGAGGGCACACCAAAGTACCATCAACATACCCCATCAGATCTCTACTTTTGAGAATTGGGAGAATTTGAGCCAACCACAGTGGGTAGTTGGTTCTGTCAAGCTTGATATTAACAATAGTGGAAAACGGATGAAACTGATTGGTGGTAGGTGGGTTGGTGGAAGAACTGACATTGTTTTCAGCCATTGAAGCGTGGGAAAAAAAAAAAAAAAAACAAACAGGATCTAGTCGTTAGACAATGAGAGGCTCAATACCATGAAAGAGTTTCTAATCTTTAATTATAATACTTCAAAAATCTCTCCATTTCCAAGCCTTACGGGAAGGCTTTTATATGTACATCACATCAACAACTTTACATATTAAATTACTAGGTGACAACATGTACACCCATGCCTCAGCACTATCTATACACCTTTACATATTAAACTACACACACATGCAGCAGCACCATCTGCTGTCTTCTGACAGTAGCTTTAGTAGTAACCAAGCACGCATGGGAATACTTCGGACAGCACACATGCACCTGCACATTCCTTCCTGCTGTTCATGAGTCAGCAAATGCTTGCTGTGCTGTCTGTACAGTTTGGCCTGCTGTCCTTCTTCCAATACTTGGGTTAACAAGAAAAGCTTGAGCTTGACTTCGTCTAACAAAATCTTCACTCATGTCA
The DNA here is from genome assembly GCF_019419815.1 of Pyrus x bretschneideri. Classification (NCBI taxonomy): domain Eukaryota; kingdom Viridiplantae; phylum Streptophyta; class Magnoliopsida; order Rosales; family Rosaceae; genus Pyrus; species Pyrus x bretschneideri. Next base: position 3,243,816 of record NW_025999657.1, read on the forward strand.
TCTAAGTCCAACTTTCACAATGTTTTAGGATTGGTGGAAGAATTGGGACAAATATACAATTGTCTCAACAATCTCGTTGTCTAAGTTGGGCCGAATACCAAATGGAAGGAACTGCTAAAGTAACACATGACAAACATAACTCTTCTAACCTGACAATGTATCATTGTCCATTTTAACGTGACTTGATATATCGCTAGCATACCAGTCTGGAAATTTCACTTTGCAACCACTTGAAGAATCATTTCTTGCCATCCGGCTTGAAAGTACAATTTGGCTTGTCTCTTTTCGTATTTACCATTGACATATTCCACCAACAGGTTAGGTCTTATCCCTACCCAATCAAGTCTTCATGGTGTTCTTTGAATTCCCCTCCTCAATAGGAGAGTCATTCCTACCACATTGTCATAAACGTTCTTCTCAATGCATGGGATTCACAATGTGTCTGATTTTCAACTTCAACCAGTATTTTAATTCAGAAAATATACTCTTTCTTGCCAAATTCAGATGTTCCCTTAGTCTCGGTCTTTTCGTGAATTGGAGACTACTCAACTTAGACAATATGTCATTTTTGGACCATTCCTTTGGTCTAGGCCGAACTCCATTTTCTTATCAAATGCTTCAAGCTCTCTACACTACTCACAATCTCATGAGAACCATTCTCGGTGTCCCAAGTATCATACATTTCCAACGTGCTAAAATGACAATGTGTCTTCAGACTACAATCAATCAGTTACATATTACTTGGATATATTGTTTAAGCGTGTAACATTTAATGAGACAGCTTTAATCAATAATTGTTAACCTTAAACTAAACAAAATTAGTTTAACATGTGAAATGTCCATAAAGTAACATCTCATGATTGGCTTGATAGCATATTTCCAATAGCTTGAAAGAGCTTAGTTGCGCATGGAGGCGCCTGGCGACCTCCTAGCAACGCATGTGGTTGGCGTGGACCATTAACTTTTTTACGAATTCAGCTCTAGACTCCTCCTGGGGTATTCAATGGGCTAATTCAAATCAAAACTCCATTTCTCCAAATTCAATTGTTTTAAGTGAGTTTGACTTACAGGTACATGCATTGAATTTCTTTTCTGGATGGTGAACTACGATTGGCTTGATCACTTCATAGGGTACATAGGTAGTTTAACTTCAAAGTTAGATGCCGCCATAAAATTAAATAAAAATTAAATGTTGTATTCATGTCTCGAAGTTTAGGTGTGGCATTAATTTGTTTTGTGATAGCAGCATATTTATGCGACTTTGTTATCTTATTTTTTTGCGTTTACTTTAGTTAATTTCCATTTACTATAGCAATTTAAGTTATTTTCGTATTATTGTAGGTCCAGTTGGTAAAGATGACAATAAATAGTCAAATGGAGCAATCTGGAGCAGTTTTGGACATGGATTGGATAGCATGCGTGGATAGCATATGAGCTGGACATTTTTGGTGTTTAAAAAGTGTTAAACACATGCTAAAATCTGGAGAAATTAAAGTTGAGGCTTGGAAGGCAAGCAATTACACAAGAAAGAGGAATCCTAGTTGGAGAGAAGTTTAGGGGTTTGTTTTGGAGCTCAAATAAAGTTGTTACTTGTTTTGAAGTCCAAATAAAGAATCCAAGATGAATCTGGCTTGTTAGAAGACCAGGAACATAATGGGAAAGGAATTGGAATATCTAGCCTGATATGGAGGTTCCAAATAAGGCAAAAACATGCAAAATAAAGGCTAAGTTGCTGGGATCACTTTGGAATATCTTGCAGCCTCTTTTATCCTATAAAAACTTTCCTTTTAACCACTTTTACATGCATTTTTATTCTAGACGAATTACACAATTTGGAGGATCTATTTTCCTTTCTTTTCATTCACTCTAAAGAAAACCCTAGTCTTGCCCTGTATATATATATTAACACACCTCGACCTCAATTGAGGCATGTTGGCAGTCACGTGAGGGTGACGTAACCATGTGCGCTGTGGGGAAATGGTAACGATGTGAAAATGGGACTAAATAAAAACCACAAGTTATCTTACCTTAAACTAGCTAACAAGTACGAATGAAAGTGATTAGAGTAAAGACACACACAAACAAAGCATAGGTATCAAAGTGTAGTCCAAAAGACTAAATAATAATTATACAGATTATAAAAGAAACCCTACACTGGTGGATGTCTATCAGAACCGCTGAGAAGTCCTCGTGAGCCACCGACACGAACTTCTATCTAGAACCTGAAAAGGCACAAAACAGAAAGTGTGAGCGGGCAAAAACAAAACTTTCAAAACCATTTATCTTTTCAAATATAATAACCCCTCACTGTAAAACCCGTATAAGTTTCCCAGAAAATAATACTATAAACATATATGAAAACTATACTCGAGAATAACCAAACCATGTGTATGCCATGACAATCATCTCAACCATGAATAAGTAAGCCAAGTGAATTGCACTAATATAAAGTGACATATCAGCCGGAGTCACCTAACGTGACCTGTATGGCTGAATCAATAACTCAACAATTAAATCAAATCCTGCACACAAGTCGGAACCACCTATGTGCTCTGTACAACAGGCTAGGTGTAAATAAGTACACTCAAGTGCTACGATCATTTAAAGGCTGCGCGAAGTATTGCAAGTCACCTACAAGTCGGAACCACCTAATGTGGTCTATATGACAGGCTGGCACCTGCCTTGAATCCAAGGTGAGTGTGTGGTGCGGGAGGTAAACGATCACATGAAGGCTAGGCCCTATCCTCGGGCGGAGCACTAACACCGGGATGCATGATATAAATCACTAAAATCAACTCATCATAATCATACTCACTACCATCACAATCATCACTATATACTCACCTGAAGCTTACTTGAGCGTCCACAGTGTCAAGCAGTAATATGCATAGCTATAATAAGGCATATTCTAATATATAATGCATACAACATGGCATTTAAAACGTAAAAACCCATTTAAGCAATTTATAGGAAACATAAGGCATATATATATGTATATATATATAACCAAAAAGCCCACTCACTGGTATGTAGCCGGGTCGTAACCCCCAAGTCTTGTCTGGCTACGCTCGTCCTCTGGAAACGTCTCACCTATATGTGAAACAACTATTTTAATGTTACTTTTAAGCACATAACCATCACTATGAAATAACTTCTCATACGTCACTCAATTGGGGTGTTTGAATATACTATTGTGGCCTACTCAACACCACGAGCATCCCCATACTTATAGAAAAAAATTTCAACATCACACGCGCCCTCACGCGCTGGCAAAGGCACGGCTATGTGCCTGACACAATGGATCCCTAACGGCATTAAGGAATATTCTGTTAAATAACAGCATATTCTATCTAAAAACTAACAGTGTTACTTTACGCTGTTAGCATATTCCGTCAAAGTTGACGGAATATTATTCTTCTTCTCCAATGGTTCGCCAGATTTTGAAGCTGGCCGCCTCTGCACTAGCCGGTTTCTGGAAAAACTTTAAATCTTAATATCTTCGTTGTTTTAACACCAACTTTCATGAAATTGGTACCAAATTGAAGCTCTCAACTAGAAGAACATGATCCTACCTATTTAAAAGCCTAAAATCAATGGAACATGGTCAAAAAATTCTTCGACAGCCCGGCCAAATCTGCAACTTCCTAAACCCGTGTATCTCGACGTCCAAACTACTCCAAAATTGTTCTAAAAGACTAGGGAAGTTGTTTGAGAACTACCACGAGTGTTAAATCCTTAAGTAGATCCCACGATCACGTCGAAGTAGTTTAACTCCGCGCCGAAGTTTAAGGATTCTCAGGTTCTTGAGGTCTTTTCCCCAAACTACTGGTATGACTGTATTCCTCAGCTTGCAAGGAACTTAGAAGTAGTATCCATTAGCTCGATATGTGCACGACGAGATTGGTTGGGTGTGTGGGCGTACGGACTATACGGACGGGGAAGAATCGAGAGAAAGGGTGAGTGCAGGTACGTGAGGGTGAATGTGTGTGTGTGTGGTCCGGGTTGGGTGATAACAAAAAAGATAGGGCCTTAATTTGGGCCATAAAATTTAAGGCTAACAATTTAATCCAAACAAACCCAATTTTCCACTACAACCTAACAAGGCCCTTAATTCACGTCAGCATTCTCGTGGCATCAAATATAATTTGATTTCGTCAATAGAAAAATGATTCACAAATTATCTACGTACACCACGTCACAAGACCCACGAGGGCAAAATCGTCATTTTCACGCATTCCAAGGATAAAATATATATTAATTTGGGACGTGCCATCACATATATGAAGTGTCGTGCAACGTTTGAGGGGTGCCACTCCTACTATTCATCCATTGAAGTTGCTGGAATTTTCAGAGTTCTTTCTCTCTTTGTTTTAAGTTTCAATGTTTATTTTATATTGTTTTTCAGTTATGATGAACATCTGTAACTAAGTTTCTTTTTAGTTAGAGGTAAATTCGAAACCATAATCATATGTTCTATATAAATTGATTACATCCAATTATTGTTTCATAAAACATGAATACGATTTACTTATCTACTTTATAGAAAACTTATTCTTGTATGTTTATTAAGGATGCATACTTAGTTTGCATGCAGGGATTTGATGCTAGAATATAAGAGAATTCCACTTAATCGTTATGAACTTATATTTGCAAGTAGTAAAAGTCACGAGTTATGATCGAGTTAAGTAAATCCTTGGTAAGAGTATCATGCTTTTCATACTTACGAATGTTTTGTCAATGCTTATGATTTTCACAGAACTTAATGATCTTCGAGATGTATCTCTATCATGCTTTTCATAGTTAGCGAACTTGAGAAAAATAATTTGGTTGTGTCGTTGAGTCCAATTCAATGAACTTAAGAAAATTTGAGAGTTAATTAGTGTTGTTCACAGATAATTTGGGGCATTGTTGTTCATGGTTTATACGAAGAATAACTGGAAATCAATTTGTATGCATATGATTCATGTGTAGAGAAGAATCATCTAGTTATCCTTTCATCCATATTTCATTCACAACTTAATTTACTTGTTGCCATTTGCTTTTGTTTTAATTAAATTCGTCCAAAATCCCCCCAGTCATTGTTTTGTTGTTAGTTTAACTTAGTTTTCAATTTATTGAGTTTAATTTGTGTTGATTAGCATCCCTTCTAATCCCCGGAATAGAACAATCCCTACTTACTCATACTACGATTGCATAATTTATAAGGTTTAATTTGTATGTTAATTTCTACCACATCATTTTGATCTAGGTACAGACTAGATTGACAAGGATAAGCTTCTTAGGGGGGAGTAAGCTGAAGGTGTGAATGGATTTTATTTCAGAAATGTCTTACGTATCAAACATGCTTAGCTAATTATGATTGCAGTTACGTATGGAGGTGTGAGTGTGTAATCGTATGTTTCAGCTTACATTATTTATGGCTAGTGAACATGGCATTCATTCATGTCCATGTTACGGACATGACATTCAACTTACACATGTATGATTTATATTCAGCTTGTTCATATTACTGACATGACATTTAGCTTACATGTGTATGATATATATTCAACTTGTCCATACTACGAACAAGACATCCAACTTACATGTGTATGATATATATCCAGTCAGTGTTTAAAATATTGACTTAAGTGGAAGTATCGATGTACAAATTTATAGAAATATCTATGGATATATCGATATCGCTAACATATTAGTGCCTTCAATGAAAATTACGAAAATTTTCAATGGAGTGAGTATATCAACTCATTCAGATTTAATCGAAATAAAATAGAAATTTCTCCATAAAAATTCAAAGGTTCAAAATCTGCAATGGGTTCCGGCAAAATTTAGTAGTGAGTTTGTAAATATCGCTGATATTCATTGATTTTCCTGTGCCTCACCAATATGGAGTTAAGTTTGCGTTTAATCGAAATAAAATAGAAATTTCTCCATAAAAATTCAAAGGTTCAAAATCTGCAATGGGTTCCGGCAAAATTTAGTAGTGAGTTTGTAAATATCGCTGATATTCATTGATTTTCCTGTACCTCACCAATATGGAGTTAAGTTTGCGTTTCACCCTCCCTTTCTATATCAATCTTTAATTTTTTTAGATTTCGATGAAAATTTTAACCATTTCTTGGATATTTGAAACACAATATCAACTTACACGTGTATTATATATCCAGCTTGTCCATAATAAGGTCATGACATCCAACTTACACGTGCATGATATATATTCAGTTTGTCCATATGGGGACATGACATCCAACTTACACTGTGATATATATTCAGCTTATCCATACTACGGACATGACATCCAACTTACACGTGTATGCTATATATTTAGCTTGTCAGCTTCCAGTGTATGATTATATGCTCTCAACTTGTCATTACTTCTAGATTAATCAGTAACTACATAGTTATATTTCAACTTACACTAGTTATGGCTAGTGTATGAGATTGTATGCTAATAACGCTTAAACAACTGGAATAAGTAGCAATTGTTATTAGCATATTCGACGTCGACACACCTTCATAGGCTCTGGCATATTCTTACCGAGTAGGATATCTACTCAGTTTTACCTGTAGAATTGGTATTAGTCAACCGTGCTCTTAACATATTATCGTTTATGTAATAGACGGTCGAAGACCTATCAAGTATGGCCCTTCGGGGTTGTGTTGAAAAATGTGGTAACTTGCAGGTGTTTATTTTGGGCTTATCTCACTTTTCTCAATTGAAAATTTTAGTTATGACTCCATGCACATCATGGCTTCGTCACCTCTTCGGATGATGGTCAGCACACATCAAGTTCAATGTTCACAGAATATCCGGGTCAGAATGTGTCAATGAACCATATTGGTCGATTAAGATTATATTTTCTCACGTTGGAATTCAATTAGTAGCTAGTTTTCAGAGTAGATGCTAGCTGTGTATGCATGCAGACAACCCTGTAATATAGACTCTAAACAGGATTCAAAGAACAGCACATGCGTATAGGGTTTCACTTTAGTATCTTTGCCATTGAAGAGAAAACTTTCTTTAATTGCATAGCTCACGCATGTTAACGGATTTAAACCTTAAAGTTCATAAATACTAACACCTCATAATTTGGATTAACTACGACTAAGTAAACTATCAATTCATATTAGCACACGACTTACAGCAAAAAAGAATAACATCATCACAGAAATAGACAACTTCAAAACGGTAAACACCATAATATGCATCTTTGCACAAGGACAATTCAACTTGTTCGAATGAACGCTGCGCCCAGTGAGACCAAAACCAAGAACATGAAAGCAAACCAAAAACTAGACTAGAATTGCCGAATGCCCCTAACACCGAAAATTCCATCTGGATAAGTCAACATAACTAGGTACTAGAACATATAGGATACTCAATCACTCCACCAGTAAATCAAACCGAAACCAGAGGACATTACCACAAGCAAGCGTATTGGTGAAACTAATAGTGGGTAAGCACATTCACTATCTGTACACTCAGCTCAACTAGATTCATCCCAACATATCGGGGTCATCTACAAGCGACTATTTATCTCTCTATCCAGCCTTTGCCTAAAGCAAAATGTATTTTCTTCATTAGATATTCTTCCTATCTTTCCTCACAAATCACGCTACACATCAATTCAACTTGTTCGAAACACTTCGACCAGTCAGACCAAAACGAATAACATGAAAGTGAACCGAAAACTAGACTAGAATTGCTGAATGCCACTACCACTGAAAATTTCTTCTGGATAAGTCAACATAACTAGGTACTAGAACATACAGGATAATCAATCAGTCCACCAGTCAATCAAACCGAAACCGGAGGACATTACCACAAGCAAGTGTATTGGTGAAACTAATAGTGGGTAGCTTATATTCACTATCTTTACACTCAACTCAACTAGATTCATCCCAACATATCGGGGTCATCTACAAGCGACTGTTTATCGCTCCATCCAGCCTCTACCTAAAGCAAATGTATTTTCTTCATTAGATAATCAATCTTCCTATCTTTCCTCACAAATCACGCTACATAACCGAGAAGTTTTCGATACAACCTTACGGAAATAGCTAAATGCTTAAAGGAATCAAGAAAATGGGCAAAATTATTCCACCCCAAAAAAAAAAAAAAAAAAAAAAAAAAAAAAGAGGTAGAATATATTATAATTAACAAGCATCAATTCCAGTTGAATAACGAAACCAAGAGATACAAGACTATATCAAATCACATGCATATATCATTCATTGTACAGAATTTCGCTTAAGTAATCCATATAACAGATTTGAAGTTTGAATGAATTTACATTTGTAAATGACGGTGACGGATCCATCAGTGCCTCGCAGCTTTTCAACTTCTGAACACGAAAAATCAAATCCGAAATCCTTGTAATCTCTCTAATCTCTCTCTCTCTGTCTCTATATCAAAACTTTGTTTCTGAAATACCAAGAGAAAAATTCCCAAATCAGATTCAGAACAATTCCTAAACTTAAAACTTACTGGGGCAATTTGACCACTATGGGAAATTAAAGGCGTGGGAAATGATGAAAACGAAAAATTTTAAAAGGGCACACCTACGTCTGTTTGGAGTACGAAGAAGAAGTAGGGACGCGCTTGTTACGGAACATCATGTAACCGACGGGTAAGACCACTCCGATCATCATGATCGCAGCTCCGATTATGTATCTCAGCGGGCTCGGCGGTTCCACCTCTATCAATCTCCTTAACTGCACCGCACAAGATTAAGCCTCCATGATTCACAATTTTCATAAACAAAGAGATACAGATCTAGATCCATGATCAGAGAGAGAGAGAGAGAGACTTACAGGCATTGTTGGGGCTCTGAAGGTTGAGAGAACGAGAGGCCGTCCGGAGGTGACAGAGGAGGCGGCGGAGGATCGTTCAGTTTGACGATGGAGGGAGGAAGAGGATCGGCGTTGAGCCCTTGAGTCGGGAATCAATGGCTCCTCACAAAGTTGTTAACTCGAGCCGCTACTTCGTAATGTTGTTTTCTGCACTTCTGGGAGCGTTGGATGGGCCTAAGTTAAGTGGCACCAAGGCACAGCCCAAGTTAGTTAATTTCGTGCACAGTCCACACTTCTTTTTACTTATCACGCACATTTTTTAATTTCGTCTGTCGAATCAAAAGACAAGAATTAACAAGGAGTGTGCAAGGTAAAAAAGGTTGTGTTGCATAGCACCACCCTATAATTTTAGATTTTCAAGTATGCTTAGGATCTTATATATATCTGAATTTTTTGTCGTTGTTATAAATATTGTATTTAAGTGTGATTGTATAAATCCTAGATTAGATTTGATACTTGTTATTTTTCCCTATTACAACTTGTATTCCTTGGAGGAGAAGGATTCTTCCCTCCCTTATTACTATAAATAAAGGCATTGCGTAGGAAGAATAACACATCCTCTACACAACCCTACAAACACATCTCTCTCCCTACTCCTTCTATGTCGTGCGCCCCCTCTCTCCCCTATCAGATAAAATAAGCCACAAGACGTTATCAGCTCACTCATACTGCTGCACTCAGGAATCTGACGTGGAAGTTTTTTGCATCAAACCAGTTCATCAATGTCATCACACAATTAGGTTCTTCCAAAACAACAGTTTTTATCTCGCTATTTTTGCAGCCCTAATAGCATGAGCATTCACCATAATGCATGACCCAACTTTACGTTTTTCAAATTTTAGATTCTACATACATTGTGTCTGCATTATATCCATAATTGTTGAATTATGTGAATTGATATTGCCATGAATTGCATCAAATATATGTTCATGCATTGAATTATATGTTGAATATGCATTGAATTATAATCTAGAAATTTGAAAAAAAAAATTAAAGTTAGGGTTTTTCAAGAAACCCATCCTGTCACCACCATGTCGCGAGCAGTTGGCTTCCAGCCACGCCGCGTCGAGCCACTAGCACCAGCTTGTAGCTTACGTAGCTACGCTGAGCTGCAAGACGACATGCCGGAGCCATGGGCTCCTGGTTTGAAACCCAACAAAATCTGACGCCTCTAATGGCGTCTCTACCATTGCAAAAGGGACTGCAACCCAACCTTGACATTGGGTCATTGTCTCAACGTCCTCATGAACGTCTCCCGCGAGTTTTTCCAAAGATTCCTTCAAATCTCATCAGATTTTTTTTCGAAATTCCGATTTGAATTTCTAGGGTTTTTAGTTGAAACGTTAAGATTTCCCTACCTCCGTTCATATTCGTGATCCCCATTGATTCACAAACTCGCCTTGAGATTTTTTTGTCCAAAAACACGGCCGTCTAAAGCGGTGGCTCTGATTTTCTTCCCCAATGAGCGCACCCAGCTATGGCTGGGGTGTTTTTGGTTCAAACCTAAACCCAATTAGGGCTTGGTTCCTCTCAGCCCAAAGCTAAAACCAATTATTGGTTTTGGGCTTGCATATTGCAGCCCATATTCAATTCATGTGACACCAACATATAAGGCTATGGTGTCCTCGTTCACAGAACCACACCAGATCCCAGCCTGTAGCTGGTAAGTCGATGCATTTGCATCGTGACACACCTGATCACAGCCCCCCAAGGTTGTGATGTTCCCTTGTGCCACAACACATAGGATTGCGTACCCCTGATATGCGTACACTGTGAAACACCAAAGCATACCTCCGGATAGAGCCTGCAGCCCTAGCTTGCTTCTTGGTGCACCAGATGAGAGCTCCTTTTGGGCCTCTTTTCTTAGGCATGTTACCCATATCAACCCAGCCCATGTTTTTGGGCCTGGACCGCACAGTCTCAATCTGCTCAGCCTACCCATGGGCTTTGACCCATTATTTTTTAGGCCCCGAGTTTAATTGCCTATTTTTGCAGGCATTTTTGGGTTTTATAATTTTTCACCCACACTTTAATATTGGCCCGAAGTCCAAATAATTAATTCAATTATAATTCGAGACCTAAAGATCTATTTGCATATTTTCTTGTTGCATATTTCTGTATATATATTTATGTTTGTCTGCATGAACATATGAATCTGAAGTTCATAATTCTTTCAAAACCCGAAGTTTCTAGAAGCATCCCTTGTTTGAAAACCTGAAGTTTTCCTTAAAAACATCACCCGTGAAAACTCCAAGTTTTTTCATGTAAATTTAAACCAATAAATGTCTATTAGAACCTGAATGTTCTACTCCTATGTGAATGGATTGATTTTTTCTCCATTACACTAACCATATTCATGTCCATTAATTTTTTGATAGAGACATGTTGAATTTGAACAAACTCAACTTGACCGCTTTAGAGGTCTCCAGAAAAAACTACCTCAAGTGGGTCCAAAATGTGAAGCTCCATTTCACCGCAACGAATTTGCATCCTACCATTGAAGATGGGACGGACACCCCGGTTGGCAAAACTGAGAAAGCCACTGCCACGATCTTTATCCGAAACATTCATGATGCACTATAAACCAAGTACCTTGCTCAAGAAGATTCACGAGCGCTTTAGGTCGCTTTGACTGATCGCTTCGATCACCAAAATGATATTTTCTTATATGAAGCAAGACATGACTAGCAACATCTGTGCTTTCAAGACTTTAAGTCTGTGAATGAATAAAATTCTAAAGTTTGTCGAATCCGATCACTTCTCAAGTTCTGTAATGAGAACTTGACCGAAGAGGATCTCCTGGAGAATACCTATTTGACCTTCTCTGCTACCAATATTGTCCTACAACAACCATATAGGGCTTAAAAGTTCACTAAATTTTCAAATTTGATCTCTGTTTTACTTCTCGCGGAAAAGCAGAATTAGTTGTTGATGGAAAATCATCAAGCTCGACTTACTGAGGCGACTGTTGTGCCTAAAGCACATTATAGCACAAACCAACACCCAAAACACCAACATAGAAGTGGTACAAGCGGCCAGAAGCCACCCCATCAAGGTTAATAGAGCCAAGACCCATCTAAGGGAGGAAATCAAGCCCAGAAGCACCCTAACCTTACTCCTAAGACCCCCAAACTTCAAGAATAAAGGCAAAGCACCAAACACCATGAATATGTATCCCGTGTTTGTAGTACTCCCTGGAAGGTTGTAGCTGAATATCATTCTCGTCATAAAAAGTTCGAATCAAACTTTATGTAAGTAGATGACCTGAAGAATACCAAAATGTAGGTTTCTGACTTTCAAGAGGCTATTACCCTTATGAAAGATTAGAATCTTAATCATGAACTACTTTTAGCTGATTTTTAGACATTGACGTAGTAACTGCGTATCTCTATAGGGATCTTGATACAAAAATTTTTATGAAAGTTCTCGAAGGACTTACATTGATTGGATCAAATATTTCCATAACCTCATAACGCACTCTCAATTTGGCTGAGGTGTTCACTATATGGTTTGAAGCAATCTAGAAGAATGTGGTATAACCATCTTAGTGAGTATTTGACTAGTCAAGGATATGTGAACAACAAACTATGCCATTGCGTGTTCATTAAGAAGTCACATTCCAATTTTATTATTGTAGCAGTTTATATCGACGACATGAACCTCATCGGAACTTTTGAGTAACTCGCGAGAAATGCCACGCAATTGAAGTTGGAATTTGAGATGAAAGATCTAGGAAAGACTCGATATTATCTCAGTCTCAAGATAGAGTATCGTTAGGATGGAATCTTAGTACATCGATCGAACTACACCCAAAAGGTGTTGCGCCGTTTTAACGAGGATAAAGTAAAGCCTTTGGGTACTCCTATGGTCGTTCGATCACTAGATGCAAAACGAGATCCCTTCCATCCTAAGAATGATGATGAAGAGGTTTTGGAGCCCGAAGTTCCTTATCTAAATGCGATAGGCGCTTTGTTGTACTTAGCTCAATGCACTAAACTTGACATCTCCTTCGCTGTTAATCTTTTGGCAAGATACAGTAACACCCAGACACTGGACTGGTGTGAAAGACATCTTCCATTACCTTAAAGGTACTAGGGATCTAGGCTTACTCTATCCTTACAGATCGTCATATAATGTTACGCCCCCTTATCTCAAGTTGATTCTCGCCTTGTTGGTTTACGCCGATGCAAGATACTTATCTGATCTGCACAAGGTGCGCTCTCAAATAGGTTATGTCTTTACCGTTGGAAACACCGCAATCTCTTGGAAGTTAACTAAACAGACCTTAGTTGCCACTTCGTCCAACCATGCTGAAATTCTCGCCTTACACGAAGCAACTCGGGAATGCTTCTAGCAGAGAGCAATTGTGGGCTATATTTGAAGCTCCTGCGATCTTTACCTTATTGTTGATGATGTCCCGACGACGATCTATGAAGATAACGCATCATGCATCGAACAGCTCAAAAAGGGTTACATCAAATGAGACAACACCAAGCACATTGCGTTGAAGTTCTTCTTCTCACATCAATAGCAACAGCATTAGAAGATTGAAGTTACACAAATCCGTTCACAAGATAATCTGGTCTACCTCTTCACTAAATCACTACCAAAGGTGACATTTCAAAAGCTTGTTCAAGGAATAGGTATGCATAAACTTTCTGAGTTATAACAATGTTAGTTCTCTTTGGAATTATGTCAAACTCATGGGGAGTATCCTGAAGTATACTTGCTTGATCTTAATGTACTCTTTTTCCCTACGATTAGGAGTATTTTTCCCTTAGGGTTTTGGCTACTAGTTATTCTTCCCTATTAGGACTTGTAATCCTTGGAGGAAAAGGATTCTTGCCTCCCTTATTACTATAAATAAAGGCACGACGTAAGGGGAATAACACATCATCTACACAACCCTACAAACACATCTCTTTCCTTTCTTTCTCTCTCTCTCTCTCTCTCTCTCTCTCTCTCTCTCTCTCTCTCTCTCTCCTTCTCTCTGTACCGTGCGCCCCCTTTCTCCCCTGTTAGGTAAAATAAGCCACAACACCCATTGAATTTTTATTCAACAATTTAATTAACGAAGGCCTTGCTGCTTAACATCCTTCAAACACCCAAAAAAGTTTCACGCTAACAACATGCTTACTTGCAAGAATAGGAATTTGAATCATTTTTATTCTTGAGTTTTCTGTGTTTACTAAAATATGAGTATGAGAATCATTGCACTCTTTATTTTTTTTTTCCCCATATTTACTTACGCATATGAAATCAAAAAAGCGTAAGTTTCCCCTTAAAATCCGTAATCAAATATCCAAATTCTTTGATTTCTTATCACTTAGTACTATTGGTGTGAGTAATCTTTAGGGAAATAGGAATGTAAATATTAGAGTCCTTCATTAGGAAGGATATTTCTTTGTGTCCTTTTTTGTTTCCTTGGAGAACAAGGAATGTATGTACTTATATACCAAATTATGAAATACATGAAAATTAAGCTGTAAATTTCTATTTGGCATCAAGAGCTTGGTTTCGTTCAATGGTATTGTTGCGCTCGTGGGTTTTATAGTGTACAATTGTTGTGCAATTGTTAGTATACGATTGCTTTGCACCCATTGTCAATGTACCTTTTTTACTTAATCCTGTGGATAGTAAACAATTTGGCTTAGGCAAGAGTATTTGTATTCCGCTGCAGCAACTTCAAGTTCAGCCTGTGTAAAAGGGTTGTCTGCCGTGCTTTACTATTGTCTTTAGTGCGGCAGTAATCCAAATTATCTTTTACGGTTGGCTTGTTGTCCAATATCGTGCCTTTGTTCCTATGCGTGTAAAGTACTAGTATTTCATCCTTCTATTTGCAACATTATCCATGTACCAGTTGTTCTGTGTATCAGTGTGCAGATTCTGTCTACAAGTTCAGCAAAAATTTTGGAAAAAATAAATAAATAAAAGGAATCGTGGCTGCTTGCAATGTGTGAATTGTTCTCTTGTACCGTACGCTACAATTTATTCTAGCTATTTATGTCCATGGATCAGTTTGTCTACTGCTGGAATTGCAGTATTATGCCACGTGATTGTCTACAATTGCGTAGTTTGTTATGTATCAGTATTGTGCGTACTTGCTGTTTTGTCAGTGATGTGCAGTGTGTAATGACTGTTGTGCAATTGTTATTACAATGACCAATACAGGTTGGATTTTAGATTCCGATGCAATGGATCATATGACATATGATAGAACTTTGTTTCAGTCCATGAAAGATCCTCATAGAAAGTGTGTGGCAACTGCTAATGGTTCTAATGATGCTATTGTTGGAACGGGAACAGTGTCTCTTACACCCTCTCTTCCCTTACATAATTGTTTATTGGTTCCATCATTGTCCCATCACTTTTTGTCTGTACCCCAAGTCACTGAAAAATTGGATTGTGTTGTATTAATGTATCCTTCATTTTGCTTGCTTCAGCATATTTAGACAAAGGAAATCATTGAGCGTGGCACTAAGAGAGAGGGACTATATTATGTGGATGATGTGGTTCCTGGAAGAGCTAATTTGGTTCGTGCGTCGTGTAATAGTAATCTATATAAGGTATTGTTATTTCATCATCGTTTAGGGCATGCATCGTTCAAAGGTATTTTCTTGTCTCAACGAAAATATGTTCTAGATTTGTTAAAGGAAACAGGTATGCTTAGGTGTAAGCCTATGGATACTCCTATTGTGGAGAAACATCACTTGGGAATTTATCCGAGTCAAGAACCAGTGAATAAAGGCAGATATTAGAGATTAGTAGGGAGAGTAATTTATTTAGCTCACACTCGTCTAGATATAGCCTATGCAGTAAGTGTGGTGAGTCAATTTATGCATTCACCGAGTGTAGATCATATGGCTGCGGTTATCTGAATTTTAGCATATTTAAAGTCTGCTCCGGGGAAGAGAATTTTGTATAAAAATCACGGTCATCAAAAAATTAAGGGGTTTACTGATGCTGATTGAGCAGGTGATGTGACTAATAGACGTTCTACATCTGGATACTTTACGTTCGTTGGAGGAAATTTAGTTACTTGGAGGAGTAAGAAACAAAAGGTGGTGTCTAGGTCTTCTGTGGAGGCTGAGTTTAGAGGCATGGCACATGGAGTGTGTGAAGTCCTTTGGTTGCATAAGTTGCATTGGGGTCTTGGTTTCAAACAAAAAGAGGCAATGAATTTGTACTGTGACAATAAGTCGGCAAGAGAGATCGCAAAGAATCATGTTGATCGACACTTCATTAAGGAAAAGTTGGAGAAGAAGATTGTGTCAATACCATTTGTGAACTCGGAAGAACAACTTACAGATATTCTCACTCATGTTGTGTGTATTAAGATTTTTGGTGACTCACTTATCAAGTTGGGCACATGTGACATCTATGCTCTAACTTGAGAATGAGTATTGGCGTGAGTAATCTTTAGGGAAATAGGAACGTAAATATTATGTAAATATTAGAGTCTTTTATTAGGAAGGATATTTTTGTGTACTTATATACCAAATTATGCAATACATGAAAATTAAGCCGTAATTTTCTATTAGTACTGCAATCTAGTGGTATTCCTCTTCACTTGTAATAAGCCCACTCTCCTTCCACTTAGTGTTGATATTGTTGTTTGTCCAGAAAAAAAAAAAAAAAAGATAAAAATTTTCCCAATTTCTTCATCTTTTTTTTTTTTCGATTTTGTTAAGTAAACATACCCTAACAACGTCCAAAACCCTGCAAGGTCTCGAAAAGCACCCTAAAAGAACATGTCAACAACAATCAACCAACTCCTCAACATATTGATCACTTGATTGGAATCAACCGCACCAACCCTCATCATTCCATAACCCTAAATGTGTCTAATAGGTATTTGCCTAAGTGGCAGGGATTGTGAATAAAAGTGAGTAACGATTAGGATAATCGAGCATTGCATGTAACCAAACAAACACAATGCATAATATTAGGGATAAGTATTAAACTGGTCCAACTTTTCAAATCAGCCAAACCAAACCAAACTAATAAAAATCAAACCGTTTTTTTTACAAACGATATTAGGGGGTGAGGAAATGGGTTAAGCCTTCAATGGATTAGCAATAATGTGGTTTAAATTTGCCTTTGGCGAGAATCTCCTCTCACTTACAAGTGAAGAGGAATACTATTAGACCGTAGTACTAAGTGGCAAAATCAAACGGTTTTAGTTTCAAGAAGAAAAAAAAAAAGGTAATATAGGTCCGAATAGAATCAAACTGTAACTAGTTTGGATTGGTTAAGTTTAGGCTATATGGAAACCGTCAGTGTTTAATACAATGATATACTTACACTTTGGTGTGAAAACCGTTTATATTTTGGTATTAAATGTGTTATTCACGAGTGTCGAATTTAGACATCCTATTTACAAGTAGAGAAAAATACATTACATTTAAAAAAAATCTAAAATACAATGGACTGAAAGGAAAGACTATAACCACTAAAGTAATTCACCATTTTTTTTTTTTTTAACAAGCAATATTATCTATATTACGAGGTAATGGAATAAGTCAAGCCTCACAATGGGCTAGCCATAATAATGTGGTTCAAATTCGCATTTGGCAAGAATCAAGCATAAGACCTTTCACTTATAAATAAAAAAAATATCATTAGATCGCAGTACGAAGTGGCTTAAGCAATTCGACAATTGTCCAAAAAGAATTAGTTAAATCCCTCTTTAAGTCTTTTTGGGAAGTGGCAGTTGGAACTTGGCACCGAGTCGACTGTAAACAAAAACGACACCAGAGTACGGACTTAAGCTTCAGTTTGTGGAGAAGGTAAAAGGATAGGCGCGCCACCATTTGCAGCACAGACGGACAGAGAGATAGAAAATGAACCTCGTCCAAAGGGCAGCTCCAAGCCTCCCCAAGCTTTTCGGATTTGCCAAGAGGCCCTTCAAGTCCTTGAGATTCCCAGGGGAGCCCCTCGACTCTTCATCTTCTCTCCCCCCTCTCTCCTACGGAATCCACGTCTTCCATTGCCCCGTAAGTCCTCTCTCTGTCTCTCTGCGTGCAGATTTGCACTGGCTTTCATTTTCTCTCTTTCTATTTTCTGGGAAACCAAACAGGTTATAAGGGATTGAAAATGGGTTTTATTGGAAATAGGATGCAGTTGGGATTGTGGCCAAGCTATCGGATTGCATTGCTTCTAAAGGCGGAAACATTCTCGGCGCCAGCATCTTCGTGCCCGAAAACAAGCACGTTTTTTATTCCAGAAGGTACCCTTTTGCCATTTCTGCTTGATTCATTTGCCAAATTCCTCAGATTTCATTTGCAAAGTCAAATTTATTTTTTATTTTTATAAAAAGTATGAATTTTTCTGGTTGGTTTTGTTTGGATGGATTGATAACAAATGTCAAAGCTTGAAGTGAATTTTATATGATTGTTATTGGAACTGTGTGATATTTTTATGATGCGAAATCTAGTAATTCAATCAATGGGGTTTGCTAGTTAAAAGGAAATAAAGATTAAAGTACTCCAATGTCAGTTTGTTTTACAGAAATCAGTTTAGAGCAATGGAGCATGTCGGTTTCACAGGTTGCTATTGTTTGATGCAATATGTCAAATTGCACGTATTCTTTAGTTTAATAGAACCAGCTGCACAGATAAAAAATCTAACTCTCTGCAACTTGGCAGCGAATTTATTTTCGATCCTCTTAAATGGCCAAGAAAGGAAATGGATGAGGATTTCCATAAGCTGTCGTTAACATACTCTGCAATGAGATCTGTTGTCCGGGTTCCAAATCTTGACCCCAAGTATAAGATTGGTGTCCTTGTCTCAAAACAGGTGTTGCCATTTGTAAAGTTTCTTATAGGTGTACACACTGATAGTCATACACCCACGTTGTTTTAGATTATGATGTTGTGCGTTATAAAACCACCTTTATGCTGCTGCAGGATCATTGCCTGGTTGATTTATTACATCAGTGGCAGGAAGGCAGGCTTCCAGTAGATATAACTTGTGTAATAAGGTGAGCTTTTTGGAGGTTTTTCACTGTTTTAGTTCATAATTTTGGTTCTCAGAACTTTGACTGTGGTTGTAGCATTGTTTTTCCTCAGTAATCATCATCGAGGTCCGAACACCCATGTGCATCGTTTTCTAGAAAGACACGGTATACCTTACCATTATCTAAATACAACCATGGATGACAAAAGAGAAGGGGAGATACTGGAGTTGGTTCAAAACACTGATTTTTTAGTTCTTGCCAGGTACATGCAGGTAAATCAGGTTACGTTTTCACCATTCAATTATCATTTCGAACTTTATAAATTGTTTTGAAGTTTGTAGTGATGACTGGAGGAACACGCTTTCTCCTGTCCTTACATTATAACAGTCAAAATAGTTAGATTGAAATCTTTCAAAACCTAAAGCATCCACCCTTGTAGCTTTTACTCGACGATTACTATATGTTATAAAGAATCAGTTAATTGGTTTGATATTCAGGAGTCAAAAACTCTTTAAATTAAGGAAGAAAACAAAAGAATAGAGAAAGTGGACTATTTGTTGCAAAAGGGGTTAAACGAGCAGTTAAGAACTTAAGAATTGTTTTTATTTACGCAGATATTATCCGGTGATTTTTTAAAGAGCTATGGAAAGGATATAATTAACATTCATCATGGCCTTTTGCCGTCATTCAAAGGTGGAAAACCATCTAAACAGGTTCACACTTCTCGTCATTCTCTGTGTTTGTTGCCCTTTAAAGTATATCTATACTTTCATCCTAACTGTCTATACATGTTTAATTTGCTAGATTATGTTCGCAGGCTTTTGATGCAGGGGTGAAGCTTATTGGCGCAACAACTCATTTTGTGACGCAAGAACTTGATGCTGGGCCTATTATTGAACAGATGGTAAATATGAAGTTCTTTACTGCTGCTATGAAATTTACCCTTGTTTAGGCTTTGAAATCCTTGTGCTGTATTTTTGGTTTTGTGTCTCTGACAGTATAAGCTGATTTTTGGCGTTGATTGCTGATTATTCTCGTGTTTGTTGTTTTTTGATAGTATTACGCGTTTACTTTGATCCATAGAAAGCTTTGGTCTTTTCTAGGCAAGTTGAGATGAAAATATGACGAGATCAAACAGCTGAAACAAGTTACTTATAATGTAGATCATAGTGGAAACAATGACTTTGCTACCCACCCATGACATGGTTGGGTGGCATAGTCCTAGTTAAACATAAATATATCTAAGTTCTACAAGTCATAATGCTTTCAAGTGGCCTACTGTCAGAATCTCACTACAATATGGGAATGATATGGTAAATGTTCGTCTCTCAATAATCAGCGTTTACGAATGTTCGACCGCATTTTGGATCAATAATTCCAGATAGAATTCGCTAGGGTAGTAGGGACTTCCCAAATTGAACTCACTGTGTTCAAGTACTAGAGACAATTTGAATTGAAAGACTGTGAAGCCAAATTATCTTGGATAAAACCATGTATACTTCAGGTTTGGTGTGACAACTGTGCTTCTGTGCTGTGGGAAACGCTAGGTCCAGGGCAGAACTAGAATAAGGGGGCCACTCTAAATTTGTTTAAACTTGGGGGGTTCATTTACTTATTTCAAAATTTGTACCATGTTATCAAATATTGTACCATATTTTTTAGAATAAGAAATTAAAAACCGGTGAAGCCATGGCCAATACATAGGCCCGTCACTGTCTAGGTCATGTGATGGATGGATACCATCTACTGTAAGGATTAGCAGTGAACCCAGTTACTGAAATTAGTCAAGACGCCCTTATTAGCTTCTTGAATATATTTCTTAGTTCAAGATGCATTTCATTAACTAGGGAAATTGTTTTTGGAGGAGAACCTGATAATCCTTGTCCCTGGCATTTATGAGTGATGATCAAATGGTCAGGCACAGAGGGCCTTGGGTTAGCTTTAGCGCTCTATCGAATCATCATGGCTCGATCCACCAATTAATAATCCGTTCTGGTACCATGATTATAAATTTAATATGGAGGGGTAGTGGGTTACATTCTGTAATTGTTAGTGCATAAATTTTGTTATTGAAGGTAGTACGAAAAGTATATGCTTCTGAAGAATTTGTACAAAACTTGCTGATTTCTGTTATATGGTGACTCAACCAGTGGTTTGGTCATACACCAAATCATCTTAGGTAGTTATTGCAAATTGTTCAGAAACAGACTTGCATTTATATTATATGTTGTAAATAATATCTGTGCGCAATGCCCCTCAACGGAGCTTTGGCAATTAGATCTATTAACCAAGCATTGATATTCAATGAGAGTAATTGTTGCAATTCATAAAGTTATAAGACATCTGATCCAATATGCAGGTTGCGAGAGTTTCACACAGAGATAATTTGCAGACTTTTGTGCAGAAATCGGAGAACCTCGAAAAACAATGCCTAACGATGGCTATCAAGTCATACTGTGAGCTGCGAGTATTACCTTACGAGGATAACAAGACTGTTGTATTTTGATGGAAAAAAAGATCATAGATCTGTCAAGAGGTGGTTGAACTCTGTTTGTACATTAAAATCATTTGTATGAAAAGTTGCAATACATGTTTGCCATTTTTCTGCAAGTCTTACAAATTTGTTGTGTACCAGATTTCGAACGTTAGCGAGTGTACTTTCAGTTTTACCTGTCATGAAAAAACACTCGTCATACATAACAGGGAAGAAAATTTATGGAATACTATGGCTGTGGCAACGTATTTGACTCATCGTCGTTCTACAAATTTTCTTCCAGTTCACAAGTCAGAGAAGTTGCCAAAGGCACATCAGATCTTACAACTTGTTTCTTACACCATAACATCTCAAGTTATTTGACTTATCGTTCACACAAGAATCAAGAAACAGAAATAAATAGTGTGCAGAAGGAGAAAATACATGCGGAAACCATTTCACTAAAAAAATTATTTAAATAAGGACAGAAAGTTAGATTTTGTTTTCACTATTAAAAGAGAGATTTTATTTGTTACTATTGAGGGAATCCAACGTAATTAATCTCTCTTTCTCTCTCTCTCTTAAGTCAAATCTAAGGCCTTTCACTTAGAAATGAAGAAAAATACCACTAGACCGTAATGCTAAGCAGCCTCTGTGTGTGAAGTAATCTAAGCAAAAGTTTTGGATCCTAGGTATCCCATTGAGAAGGATGGTAGGAGCAGAAGCTGACCACGAGCAATACAAATGTGCCCATGATGCTGACTGCAGAGACAAATGTAAGGCTGATCACTGCAAGGAGAAATGTTTAGAGTTGCCAAGCAAGTGTTCTGCTGGCGTTTGTGTGTGCCCGTTTGGCCCTGAACACTCTGCTGAGAGAGTAATCTCATCTTCAAAATGTGCCAGCGATTCAGATTGCACCAACTTCTGTCCTACTGAATGCAATATCAAAACCTGCGTCGAGGCCAAGTGTTCATGCGGATGTCACAGGTGAAATAATAGACGATGTTTCTTTTATTGAATGATATGAAATAAAGCTTCTGAATTTTGAAATAAACTTTCTGGATTTCATATAGAAAACGAACAATTTCTGATGGCACCATGCACAAACACTCATATCCGACCACAAAATTCGCCATCTTGTAACCTATAAGAACAATGAATTGTTCAAAACCTAATATTCCTTCTTGCTTGTAAAAGAAGTATACTGCATAGTAAAAGTTTTATTTGTGGTAACTTGTACAAGTGACGAAGTGAATCATATACTATTACTTATACTTAAAAATCCCAAAGAGTGCTCAGCTTCATCAATGTAGCTGACTCGGCGAACAAGGCTTTTGATCCCATCAACCCATTTTTGCTTATGGACCTTGTTCTTGCACTTGAATTCCAGTAGACCCTGTCCGGTTTTGAGACCGAAATAGACCTGCTCTGAAATTCCCCTTTCTTTTTTGTATGGCCAGGCAGAAGTCTCATCACAGACTCCATAAACAACACCTAGTACCAACACAACAAACATACAGATCAGATATGAACGAAGACATAACATATAGGCCTCGTTTGATAGAAAAGACTAACTTAGGACTATTCACTACATTGAAGGCGTTTTGAAGGAAGAAATGGATGAGAACTTCCATATTTTTGTCCAAGTTGAAGGCTACTCATGATGAAAAGATATCCCTACTAATCTCCACAAGAATGGTAGTGAATAGTCCTATCCAAGCTAGTCCTCCGCCTCCCTATCAAACAAGGCCATAGTACTGTAAATAGAACATAGAATTTGTGCAGAAGCATTACATTTCTTCCTCTTGGAGAAGGCTCCTCCAACGTGCTTACGTTTGAGTTTAACTACGACCTGAAAAGATAACATACGAATTAGGAATGCCATTTTTCTATCTGAATCATTCTCCAGATTATTCCTTTCACTCGATTTTGTACCTGAGATTTATTGTTGATGTACACAGAGACATGCTTCCATTGTAAAACACCTGTATACACCCATTGCAACATGTAAGTCCATTTGACACATTCAAGTTTCGACTGATTTCATGAGAAGAACATCATGTTTATAAGGCTAAGAGGATTTAGTTCTTATGCATTTCTGTTTTTTCCATAAGAATTAGAGTTTCCGGTACTTTTTATATCATCTGGAGTCTGATTTAGTTAATATAGACGAGTTTAATACGTTACCTTTTCCTGTAAGTTGCAGTAGCTCTCCAACACAGGGAGGATCTTGCTGCTCTTCCACTTTACTATAAAAAGCACCAACCGAAGGACTTTCACCCATTCCTTTATCATAGGGACTAATTGCAGCATTCTTTCTTGCTTCTTTTGGTAGTCTTGTTTTCAACGCAGATTCTCCTCGCAAAGCTAAAGAAAGACTTCGTAAGTTCGTATCAATTTACAATCAATGGCATAAAACAAGAAGTTCATTACTTGGTACATCAGCTTTCCATTCGAAAGCTCAACTTTTTTTTTTTTGGGAAGTGAGCAAGTACCTGTAGCAGCTGCTGCTGTAAGAGTCATAAGATCACCGGGACTCCGGATGTCCACCGCTGATCTGACAGCAGATGCCACACGATCATGATCAGCGCCAGCTGACTCAGCCATTTCGATGCAATGTGATGCCAGCAACTCTGTAGCCAAAGCCAAAGCCATGGTGGTTTTCGAGCCAGAACCATTCGAGTTCTCTGCTGCTGTTACAGCAGCCAAGGCTGCAGCAACACCTGCAATGGAGACTGCAGAATGCACTCGCGCCCTTTCTACCCGTTCCTTGTCTTTCTTCTTCACTGCACTACTACTCAACTCCGTATGGTGGAACCATTTTCCGACAGACCCCGTTCTCCGATTGTTGACAGATTTTATGATCTTGCTTGCCTGCAAGAAAGAATCAAAACAATATAAAAAACAGAACCAAAATTGAAATTAAATCACGATTTATGTAGCCAATTACAACAACGATGATCACAACAAAGTTCAATACAAAGTAGGATAATACTTGACATGAACATTTCTTCGAGTTAAGGAAAATTGAGCTTACTAGCTGTGGCACAACAGTTGCTTCTGGGAATGTTTCGGGACTTTTTTCGACGGAAAATTGTTTTTGCTTTTGAGCAAGAGCCTTTGAAATTTCGGAAGCTGAAAGACTCCATGATCTGGACAAGAATTCCATAGGCTCCTGTGGGGTTTGTGGCTGGGGGATCGCAGGCAATGGTGCCGCCATTTTCAGCTCTTCGGCTTCTTCCACATTCAACAAGCCATGCAAAGAATCGGTGTTACTCTTCCAAGCTGAAAAATAACCACTTTCCATTTCTTAATTCTATGTCTTTCTGCAGAAAGATTTTTCCAAATGTTCTGACTAATTACTCAGAAATTGCCTTTCTTGTTTGTGCTCATTGGTAGTGGGCTCCTATCAAAACCCCCACAATTGATGGCTTTGGCCTGTCCTTGTTCTGTGATATAGATCAATTCAGAGGTAAAGGTTAGCACACAACGGTAGATTAAGACATGATTAAAAGAAAATGAGTATAATTATCCCAGAAATTGGTTTGGTTGAACCAAACCACAGTAAATGAACTGCTCCAACACTAAAAAAATCTACTTCTGATGACCAAACAGTAAGGGTTTAGTATTGGTGGAATTTGGAAGTGTACACACCAGCGAAACTGCTTTTAACTTTTGCTTTTTTTAAAAGCAGAAAGAAAAACTTCCAAACGCCAGAATTACGTATGGTTGAAAAGGACTGTTGGGAAATATTTTTAAAAAGAAGGAAGATTTTGTAAAATTGGCTTGGAAATGGAGGCTTCATAAAAACACTAGTGAGAAAGAGATTTGATTTGCTGTACTGACCTTCTTCCAATCTTGAAAGCTCTACACAAAGAACAAATCAAAACCCTTTTCTTTTCTTTTTTTTTCCCAACAGACTCCTTATATATAATGTGAGGATGTGAAAAGTTGTTTCGCGTCGAAAACAAGGACAGAAAGAGTGAGTGAATGAGACAGAATATATTACAAGAACACATACAGGAACCTAGTGCTTTGAGCTCCCATGAATTCAGGTTTCCCCTTACACAAAAAAACAGATCAAACCATGAAAAAACAAAGAAATGAAATTATGAAATTAGGGTTTCACCCAACTTGAAAGCTCGGGAACTCCAATTTAAAGAACAGGGACAAGGCACAACCCTGGATAAGTGGGGAATGGTTTCTTAACCCACGTACAAAACAAAGCTAATTCGATTTTTATATGTGTTAAATGCGTTTACAAATACTCTTAGTGGTTCTATGACTTATTGCCAATGGCCATGCACGAACGTTGACTGGACGGTGGGGACGGTTTGGGGTTTAGGCTTATGTTCTCTTCTTCCGAGGCCATGGTCCCTGTGGCGGTGCTGCCTTCTATGGGCCACGCGTTGTGTGTTCGTTTGACTGAACGGCAGAATGCGAACTTTGTATGGTAGTCTTGTAGCTATATAGAATATTAAATGACTGGTTGCATGGAAAGTTAAGATAAGTGGGTAAGATATTATCATTTTTCGTTGAGATCAAATTAAGGACATTAGTAAGAGCATGTTTAGCGCATCAGAAAATTTGGACTTAAATCTTATATTTGGTAGTATACGGTTCTCTACGGCATCAAAGATTTAAAACTCGTATATAAGTCTCCCATGAAGTTGAGATTTAAATTTGGGTTTCAATATAAGATTTGAGTTTAACCTATGCCAATTAGGAAAAATGTTATAACAAAAATCTAAGTCCAATCATCTTCAATGAACATAACCAAATTATAAAGAGTAATGCTATGGAAACTTAATTTGTAGACTAAATTTTGAAAACTAAAGAACATGGAAGTTGATGATTGGTTTATTACTTAGGCGTTGATAAACATGCTCATTTCTATTGGTGACACATCATTTAGTTTGCAAATTTAGTCTCCCTAACATTACCCAATTATAAACATACTCATTTCTATTAGAGATGCTCTAAGGAGTAAGGATTTCTCCACAAGTCCAAGAAATATAAATATTATATATAGTGCCAATCTAACACGTCCTTAGTTTTTTTTTTTCTTCTTTTTTCGTACTTAAATAATACTATGGCGTGACTGCAACTTACTTGGAATGGGTTTAATGCTATGTAGCATCCTGATTTAATAATATAAAATGTCATGTGTTAAAAGTTTTATACATATCATTATATTATTGGAAGAAGATGCACAAGGCCGATAAACCCTCTTCCATTTAAGTCTTTCCTCTAATGAGTGGGTAGCAAAAATCACCTACAAAAATTGAACAACTGTGATCAATTTTATTTTTATTTTTTTTTGTATGCAGAATAAAAATACTAAGTATATGGAGCTAAGATCATTTTTACCCCTTTTTATTTCTTTTCTTCATTTTCTGATTAAAAAGAGATCAATGATCCTTATAGCAGCACTTCCACCCCTCTCAAATTCCTGAAGGGATAGTGGATTAAATCTATGAAGTCTAGATTTTTAGGTTTGACTTTCCTTGTCAACATTGTAATTGTACCACATGCTTAATCTAGCTTTAGGCTTTTCTCTGTTTATGGGCTGTGTCTACTGGGAAGAAATGTTCAACGAAGTGGCGCATCTCTCTTCAAAATGTTTGTTCATGCATTTGCATTTCATGTCTACATTCCTGCTTCATTATGACTAGCTTAATTGTCTAGTCAAGCTTGCACACAGATTTCCAGCAAGCTAGGCACACAAATTAACACCTGCCCACATAGACTGACTAACACCTTTTTGCTGGTTACGAGTTTTTTGCTGTGGATCTGCCTAGATTGTTTTTTAATGTGACACATGTTCCTTGTCCTTGCTAGCTGAAATGAAACATCCCTTTTGCATATATTCTTTAGCTAGATTTTCACTTCTTCCTTGGGGTTTTCATATCATATTCCTAGAGAAAGAAAGAGAGAAAGAGAGAAAGAGAGAAAAAGGCATTAAAGCCTCACCTTCCTCTTTGTTCTTCATTTATGAAACCCTAATTGCAAAACCTTATTTCATGCATTAAACACCCAATCATTGAATGATAGAGTTGCATTGTTTTGTGGTTTTGCATTAAATTTGTGGTCAAGTGTTTCTAGTTTCAAATCTTTAAAACTGATACATTTTAGGATTCTCATCAAGTTCCTTCAATAGTTTGACTGGAGAAACTGACTGGACATTTGAATCCAAATTTGCATATGATTGACATATCATCATATGCATGGTTCGTGTGTTAGTCTCAGCGCCACAAGGTAAGAGTTCAGGAGGAGCTACTATCATGTGAAGACTGGAGACAATACATTTTCGGTGTCATAAGGTGAAGAGCTGAGGACTTTGTGAAGACTGAAGGAATCCATCTTGTGTGAGGCAAGGTTACACAAAGGTAAAGCTACCCTGTAGACTAGATCTAGGAATTGAGCTTTGTGGTACTTTGTAACAACCTTGATTATACTAGTAGATTGGACTCAGTGGAGAGTCCCCCGTTTTAGCCCAGAGGTGGATTTTTCCGGCTAAAAACATCTTGTTGACAAAGTTATTTATATTGTGTCACATATCTCACATACATATACAACTACATGTATCACTTGAATATTAAATTAGTATGTGCTCACAATTATGCTCACTTGACACATTAATTGGAACGAACTGAGGCCTTGCTAACAAGTATAGCTTTTGGTATTTGAAATTGGTTATTGAATCTTTGTTTATCGACTAACAAATCTATCTTAATTGACTAGCGGGCTTGACTAGTTAGTCCAGCAGATTATAATTTTTATATATAGGATATTCCTTTTGGTACCTATTTCAAAATCCCTTCCCTCTCCCCAAAACTCCTCCACCTCATCCCAATCCAATGGGCTCTGGGGGAGCCTAGTTGCTTACCTATGCTAAAATTGACTAGCCTAGTCCCTGGGACATGTTACGCAAGGCTGATATCAGCTACAATTAAAATTAATTAAAAATACAAATTATAAAAAATCATAAAACTTAATTAAAAATATTAAAAATAATAATTTTTTCTATAAATACTTAACCATGTTCTTTCACCTTACACCACATTTCAATATTTTCATATATTTTCAAATACTTTCAACCAATATTTTATTATCATCCGAAATTAAAAATAAAATTATCTTTTATTATTTTATTAAAAAATTTAATAATATTTTAATATGAATTGCCTAGGTTATTCAGTTTACGGGTGAAGATGCACTTGGACAGTTACTGTTCACTAAAGGCAGTTACCATTCACTTGGGAGATTGAATTGCATATTGCCCGTGGGCTTTTTAGGGGTGAAAATGTTCTTATTTCGTTCAAATTTTGATATCATCTTTTCGTCTTCCCTTTTATGTAAGTAATATTGCGTAAGAGACTCAAAATGAGAACTTCGGATGCAATTTCATTATTTATTGGTAATGGGCGTTAAGCCATTAGCCCAGGACAGTCTTTTTGGCCAGTTAGATCCTCTTTCCTGTATATTAGAATAGTTTAGATTATCATCCTGTTAAAATAAAACCATACTAAGTATGACTTTTTTTGTCAGTCAAAAACTTAAATTCATTAAACATAAAAATAGGGTTACACAAGGCCAACACAAAGTACATTTGGAGAATCCAAACACACATAAAGCCCAACCCAATAACCCAAAAGACATAAAATAACAAAACTCTAGTTCCTATCATCCAAGCACAGAGAATTGCCGCCACCGCCATGAACTCCTTGCTAGTAGCCGCACTAGAGAAAATGATTGAGTGATCAATTCAACCAAGACACCGTATCACAAAAGTTACAAACCTGCAACCAAATTTTGTCACCAGGAACGCTGTTCCGAACTATAGCCACTGAATCAAAATCACCTTCACTAACCCCTACAATTATATACAAATACAGAAACAGATGGTTGAGTGGTAAGGCTAAAGGGGTATATGAAATACCCCTACTTTGGTATAAGTCGAAGAGCACTTGGCCTCGAGGGAAATCTGGCATGCCGGTCCGGGTATGGGTAATGAGGACGAAAATGGACATGGCCTCCATCTTCGGCTCGTCGCTCGAGTATCTGAGCAAAAGTTGGGGTGAGGATGAATTATGAGGGTGGGCTGCTAAGGGAAAAGATAGAGGAGGCTGGAGGTTGGGGTTTGAAAAGGGGCAACAGGGAGCTAAGAAAGGTGGAAACCAAATGAATTTAAAGCAACAAAAGCCGACAATAAAAGCCAGAAAAGCGGAGAAGAACGCCGAGCCCACATGCCACCGACTCTCAAACCGGTAGAGACAATTGAGAGCGGAGCACGGGAGAAAAACTACAAATAGTGAGGGTTTTTTTCTTAGGGAGAAAGAGGGGGAAATTGAGGGGGGAAAGTAGATGGGAAGAAGGGAGATGGGTTGGCTCGCAGTATCTGGGAGGGAAAAAAAAAGGCAGAACATATGGAAGGGAAGGAGGATTAAATATGATTTTAAAAATTGAAATCATTTTTTTGTACCATGTAAATTTTTATCATTCACAAAAAAAAAAAAGTTCAAACTCCCAAAAAGATTAGTGGAACATTACACCATCCAATTGGTTTTAGATTTGATGTTCACAACCAATTGATTGTAGATTGATATTCGCATCCAATTAGTTTTAACTTTTAAATTGAATGCTTTTTACCTACGGTTAAAAAATAAATAAAATTAAAAAAAAAAACCGTGTTTGGCGTGCATTCATATTGATACATAAGCTTTTATAAGTTGGTGCAAGAGAAATTTTCTAAACTCATTCATTTTGGATAGTGGTGGATCAGTTTGGATCACTTTCACTTTCAAACTCATTGTTAAGCCTATGATTGAGTTCAATCTGAGGTAAAACCAGTAAAGAAATCAAGCCAGCATTAGACGCTTTATGCAGCTCAAACCTAAGACCGCCCTCTTTTCCGTTTCTTTAGAGATTTTTAGCGCAATTGTATATATGGTATGACTACTTAGATGATCATTATCAATTTGAAATTTTAACTAAGTTAGATTCCGCTCGATAATAGTTTAATATCTGACTGTCGAGATAATGATTATATATATATATATATGTGTGTGTATGTGTCACTTGATTTGTGCATGGTCATAATAACCCAATAATTTGGAAGATAATGAAATAAAAAAAGTTTGGTGATGGGTCGAGTTAGGGTGGTATACTCACATTCCAAATCTTGGGATAATATGCAAGCTAGACACACCTAATTGTATTTATATGGCATGGGTTCGGTTGGATACGTATATACCAAGACATGTGCCACATTTATCAGTGATTGTCCCACTTACAGCTCATGTTTTTGGTAGCAAAAGAAATGGCACATATTAATATTTGATCAATTCTTAGTTCTTACCTACCAAAATGTTCCAAGTCATCAAAACTTAAAATTGTGTGGAATGGCACATTTCAATTATCATAAAGGCATCATCTTAGTGTCCCCCGCCCCCGCCACCAACACTCCCACCACACAACCCACCCCCCCCCCCCCCCCCCCACCCCAAAAAAAAATATTCCTCTTTGTTTTTATGATAGAGTGGTAAAGTAGAAGCAAAAAAGTGACTCAAATTTTCTTTGTGAGGCATATTTCAATCAATATTGATACGTTTGTGCATATATGTAGGATTGAACATAGCACATTTCAATTATCATAAAGGCATCATCTTCGTGTCCCCCGCATCACCCACCCACCCCCCCCCCCCCCCCCCCCCCCCCAAAAAAAAAAATCCCTCTTTGTTGTTACGATAGAGTGGAAAAGTAGAAACAAAAAAGTGACTAAAATTTTCTTTGTGAGGCATATTTCAATCAATATTGATACGTTTGTGCATATAAGTAGGGTTGAACATAGTCTGGTTTGAAGTAATTTAGGGTTCGACCTGTAGTACCAAACCAATATGGTATTGATTGGTGTAATTTTGAACTCTAATTAGCAACATAACTGAACCAAACCAGTCCCAGTCCATTTAGCAACTGGTTTGGTTTGGTCACTTTTCTTTATAAGCACTAGCAATTTCAACACATGCGCAGGAAGTTATTATAGAACAAGTAACAAAAAGAGAAAAACAAAACAAAACAAAAATAGAAGAAAATAGGACGCAGGGAAGCCAGTGTAAAATTACTATTTCACCTTTATTTATGGAAATTAATATTAAACTTATTTGATTAAAAAGGGATACAATGGTGATTTTACCCTCACAAAGAGGGTGTTCTTAGGTAATCGTCTATTATTAAGCAAATATTTCATGTTTTCTTATGTGAATGGAACAATAGTTGAGAAAACTTTTCACTGTCGAAGATGAATTGAATTGTTAAGGATGTTTAGAGCATCTTCAAATGAGGTGTCAAATTTTAGGTAGAGATGTGGTTGTGCATATTTAACATAAAAAATCCCTCTAACCGAAATGTTATTTACTGACTGAATTTAAAACCTTTGTGATTAGGAGTTAAATTTGACATCAACGTTAAATTTATTTTTAATTAACTTTAATTGTGGGTTCCTTATTCCACTAATATTTCAACTAATAAATTTTTTGTTTGAATAGTTTTTTTTAATAAATACATGCATTTAAAGCCCTATATTAATAAGAAATAACATTTAACAATTCGGTTAGTTAAGTACAAAATTTGATATAAGATTTCAAATTGTCACATCAGTCGTCAATTGTAATTTAACTGTTATATATGGTCTTCTGTTATGCGCTTTACCGGGTTAATAAATAATGCAAACCGAGTTAAAGCAAACTAATTGTGGTTTGATTGAAAATAGTGATTTATCTTGGATAGAGTTTTTTTTTTTCTTTTACTTACAGCATCTCGAGTACAACGTAGAACTGATTGGATCAACACTTTTTTACAGCCAAACCATACTAATTAATACCTAAAAACAACCATGCTAATTACTTTGATTTGAACGGTTCAAACGTTGTTTATATTATTTTATTTTTATTTTATCAACCTATGGTGTTTAACAAAGCTCTTCGAGGCATCTCATTCTGATAAGTGATAACGAGTTGACAAAACCACTATAAAAGATTAAAGGAGTATGAGTGTCATCTTCCACAAACTCCATGCATTCACCTTCACCTAACTATAAATCCAGCTTTACACTCAACACAAAAAATAAAGATATATCCACATCATAAGAAAGAAGTGAAAAAAGAAAGTATATAATTGAATATTAAGCATCGTTTGATACAGATGATTGGATTGGATTAAATGAATGTTTTTATTTTAAAGATTTGTGGTAAGAAGAAACAAAAAATTTGTGGTATGGAGTAGGAGATGGAGTAGATAAAATCGCTCTCCTTTACTGTTAAATACCTTAAATTTATAGGGTTGTCCAGATCAAATCCTTTACCCAACATGACCTAGATATTTTGTTAGACATTTTAGCCAAAATGGTATTGATATAACTCTTTAGTCCATGACATGTAAGATCCCACATCGTCCGGGTGTGAGGATCTTGTAAGCCTTATATGTATATTCACATCTCTACCTAACACGAGGCATTTTGGGGGCTCACTGGCTTCGGAGTTCATTAGAACTCCGAAGTTAAGCAAGTTTGCGCGAAAGCAATTCTAGGATGGGTGACCCACTGAGAAGTTCTCGCATGAGTTCCCAGAAACAAAACTGTGAGGGCGTGGTCGGGGCCCAAAGTGAACAATATCGTGCTACGGTGGAGTCGAGCCTGGGATGTGGTGGGGGCCCGGGACGGGATGTGACATGACAAATATGTTAAATAAAGACCAAAATTACAAAAATATCCTTAATTTAATAAACAATGAGTCAAAATGCTTTGACAAAATTTGAGAGTATTTTTATTATTTTGATCTTATTTAACGGAGATTTTTCATGAAATGATCAAAATGATTGATTATGAACACACTCAATGATCACTTCTATCGATTTAAATTTCAGATATTAAAATAAAGAATTATATCAATCTCATAACTATTTTAACTAACCCTTTATCTTATATGTTGTAGTGTTAATTATCATCTCACATAAGTACAACACTTTGCATCGAATAAAGTTGCGATGATACATGCATGAAAACAGTTGCCATATGTCTGCAGAAAATTTTGAAATAGTTCTTCTCCAATTAATCTTCTTTACGTGTGACTACTTGATTGAACCCCGCCATGATCGGGACTCAGGATAATGTGCTTTTGATTGGTGAAGGGTGAAGCGTCTACTTCAATCAAAATCCATGTCTTCTAATCCAACAAAAGGACAGCAGGTCTCCTAAAGTCTTCATTTTGAGAACATGTAAAGTTCTTCATTATATGATTCCTCATATCAATTTTTCGGTAGATTAAGTTATTAAGTTAAATACGGAAAGAAAATATTAATTGATGAAATAGAAAATAATAAAAAAGGGAAAATTAGAATCCCCATCACCTTTTTAGTACTCTTTAGATTAAACATTGGTTCTAATACAAAATTTGATTATGACGTCTAAACAATAACCATGTCAACATTTTTATATTTATTTAGATTACAAGTCATTATTGTGTTTTTTAAATTTAATATATTAATTATTAAATTTCATATATATCCTTTTATGTAGATATATTTATGTACGTGTCTATTCTTTAGGAAGCCGGTTCTCCCACGTTTTTATAATTCAATCCCATCTATGAAAGTCTCTTACACGTGAAACGTGAAACAACACCTGCCATTGGATGTGCTGCCTCATTACATTCGGGAGGAGCAAAACGAAAATCTATTGACCTCAGTTGTGTTAAACATTTGATATCACATACCAAGCCTTCAATCAAAGCCTCACATTCTTTTCTTCTCTTTTTTTTTTTTTTTTCAAAATCAAAGCCTCCGAACAGAGAACCACATTTCTTAGTTGGCCTACTATATATATCGATACTAGCCCAATGGCGTCGTCCATTTCCAGCTTTTAGTCTAATTTCTTTGTATAATCTCGTTTTGATAGGAGCTAATGACCAGTGAGTATAACTTTGCCCCTATGCAATTAACTTTACGTACCAAATGCCTTGAATGATCTAATTTAACATTATATCATGAACCAAAACATTAAGTAACATACCAAACTCCTGGTACATTACAAACACACTGTATAACGTTTTTTTTTTTTCAAACAAATACGTTTCCAAAAAAAAAAAAAAAAAAAACTTTACATACCAAATGCTTGGAATGATCTAATTTAATATTATATCATGAACCAAAAGATCATTATGAGTTAGTGTAACATTAAGTAATGTGCCAAACTCCTGTTATATTATAAACACACTGTACAACGTTTTTCCAGACAAATACGTTTCAAAAATTACTGAAACTTTTACGTACCAAATGCCTGGAATGATCTAATTTAATATTATATCATGAACCAAACGATCATTATGAGTCAGTGTAACATTAAGTAACATACCAAACTCTTGGTAAATTACAAACACACACTCTATAACGTTTTTCCAGACAGATAAGTTTAAAAAATAAAAAAATTTTACGTAACAAACGCCTTGAATGATCTAATTTAAAATTCTATCATGAACCAAATGATCAATATGAGTCAGTGTAACATTAAGTAACGTACCAAACTCCTGGTACATTACACACAATATATAACATTTTTCCAGACAAATATGTTTCAAAAATAAAAAACTTTATGTACCAAACGATCAATATGAGTCAACATAACATTAAATGACATACCAAACTCTTGGTACATTACAAAGTTGCATTCCAATAATGTACCAAATTAAAAATGTTAACTAGTACATTACAAAGTTGTAGTCCAATATGAGTCAGCATAACATTAATAGTGTACTAATCATAGCCTTGCTAAGGACCCTCAACTTCTTATACTAGCTACGTACGTTGCGGTGTAACTCCTAGCAAGTTGGATGGATCTGAGATCCAACCGAAGCTCCATATAGGATTCTTAATTCGATTAATACTAAAACCCTAATTAACAATTTGGCTAATACACAACATGCATCGACCCTAACGTGTGAATCATGTTTTTTTAACTCGATAACAGCTTCAGTTATACCTAGATTAATCAAGTTTTCATCTTTCATTTGTTTTCGTTTAATCAAAACCTTCGACTTTGAAAGACAATCAAAATCAATGCACCCAATTGATGATTGAATAAAAATCAGTAACTGGAACCTGAATACCAACGTTGACCTTGGTACGAAAAGAAGGCTTCTGAAACTTATGGTATGTTCATAGGAAGGAAGTGCCGCTAGAAAATAAAATTCACTAGAAAAATAACATTATAAATATCCTTAAATTCAAATCCTTCTGATATTCAACAAGTATTCTACTCAAATTAAAACTCTGAGACATAGTTAGCAAGAATCTAGGAAACTTGCGTGCATATTGGGGTGAAGAAACTAGATACAGTAAAGAGATATGTTAAAGGTTATGGCAAAATATGTAATTTAGGTACATTACAATGGGTTAATTAAAATACACATGACACCAAAATTGTCGGAGAATGTTTAATCAAATTGTTAAATTGAACAGATGTTTAATCTAAGAAGCCTAAAAATGAGGGGTCTATATCAAAACGTCCCAATAAAAAATTAAGAAGAGAGAAGAAGGTTTCACGTCATGTTGATTCTCTTTCATCTGCAAAACCTAGTCTCCTCATCGAATATCTAAATTCAACAAATCCAAATAAAACCGTATTAACTTTACACATACAATTTTATTCAAATCTTTTGTCAATAATATTCAAACCCAGTTAGTTCCAAGGCACCAAAATTGAGATTGTGTTGTTTTGAAAATTGGAAACCTTTCTTCTTGTATGCATGAACCCTTTTTTATATGAAATTTTCCGACAGTGGTGAAAATTTTGAAACAAATCCTTTCCCCCTTTCATAAGCAAAAAACAAAAACCAAAAATCTCAGGGGGGGGAGAAGGGGAGTGAACGATCGCAAGAGAGATGGAGAGAGGAAGGAGATGTGGAGAAGAGAGATGGTAGGTGAAGAAGACGGAAGGTTTTACGTTTTTCATTTAATCACTTAGTATAATTATTATGTTTCGTGTAACAAGAATGATTTTTAAGTTTATAACTTAACCTACCATAAGATTTATCCGAAGCTCGTATGAAAAAGGACCTCACATGTCCTCTAAATAAAGACTTTAGGAGAGTAGTTTTGTCTAATAAAATATCACAATTATTTCAACAAGTGGCATAATGTTAGGCAACACCGGTGAAACTTAGTTTCTTCCAAACGTTGTGCAAATATAATAGTTAGGGCTTTGTATTGAAAAAAAAAATATAAAGAACAAATAAATATTGTTAAGGGTTCAGTGGTGTGGTTTATTATTTTGTTATCGAT
Organism: Pyrus x bretschneideri; assembly: GCF_019419815.1. Taxonomy (NCBI): domain Eukaryota; kingdom Viridiplantae; phylum Streptophyta; class Magnoliopsida; order Rosales; family Rosaceae; genus Pyrus; species Pyrus x bretschneideri. The sequence goes on from NW_025999657.1 coordinate 3,280,433, forward strand.
TAAAAAAAAGAAGAAAAAAGCCGAGCTATTTTTATGATTTTACGATTTTATGTGACAACTCGTCCTTAATTTTACGATTTTATTAATTTTGAATGAGGGAATTGATGAAAACGTCCTTAGAGACGAGAATATTGACTTTCGTTAACCGTCATTTCGTGACGCATATGGGTTATTATTTTATCGTATCTCGAAATATGCAACGGTACGAACGTGTAGGCGCAAACGGAATTGAAATCGGAGTTACGATGAAGATTTTATGGAGCTACGCATCAAAGAAATACTTTTGTGAAAAAGTACTATTTTATATTTTATATATTTTTCGAATTATTATATTGTTATTTTAATATTTTTTGTTTGAATATTTTAAATATTATATTAATTTATATTTAGCCTGTGGGACCCACAATCACACCAAGTCACCACTCCCTCTCTCCCGCATGGCTTCCCCTCTTAATTCTTTCAAACACTCTCTCTTCCCTCTATCTTCTTCCTCAGCTGTCTCTTCCTCTGCAAACATTAGTGCCTAGACCATCACCAGCACACTCCCACTCCGACGAGCACTACCACCACAACCCCAACTATCACCTCGTTTCACATCTCTTTCCCCGAGCCTATAGATTCAAACTAAACCCTCAGGCTTGCACGTAAACCAGGGAAACTAAGGATAGAGAACTTCGACGAGTTCTCAGATTTTCCGACCGAGGTAAGACTCGAAATACCTTCGATCTCTTCCTCTTTGACGTGTTGAGTTGATCTTTTGAGTTGTGCACATGTTTTGGTGACGATTTGGTGCAGAAACCAACTCTAGGAAACTTCCAGTTTTCCGGTGGAGACTTAACGGTTTTCGAGCCATTTTCCAGCCAACTCCGGCCACGACCGAAGAAACCAAGGTTATAATTCAATCCCTTGTTCTTTGATCTTGATTTTGGTATATTACTTGGATAGGTTTGGTGAAGTTTTCAGTTAGTCGGAACCGGGATTTACTCTGGCCATTTCATTCCCAGATTCCGACAGTTGCAGTGACAATCGGCCGGAGAAGAAGAAGAAGAAAAAAAAAAAAAAAAGGCTTTAGGCCCAAAGCCTGGTCCAAGTCCTTGGCCCAAACCTTTGGACTGATGTTTTAGGCCAACCAAGTTTCAAAATGGGCTCATAATATTCTGGGAATATTCTTTGGAATATTCCTTAGGTTGATTTTTTCGGAATTTTCTCGGAAACCCTCCTAGGCTAATTTTGACGCCCCGAGTTCGTTTTTGACATCCATTTAGTAAAATCCCAAAGTTTTGACGTAGTTGATCATCAAGGCATCTTTATTGACTTTTTAGGGTTGACCGTTGACTTTTTACAAAATTTGCTGAGGACCTTCCTTAGCGTATTTCGATGCCCTGATTCAAAATCCGCACTCCATTTTCCCAAATTTAATTGTCTTAGTGGAGTTTTACTAACGGATCCCAATATTATGCTTAGGTACGATTACTATTGTAGGCTCCAGCTTCTCACGTTCGAACGACTACTTTTTTGCAAGTATCTGTGAGTGGGTCTTTTCTTTTATATATAGTGTGTGTGTGTGTGTGTGTGTATATATATATATATAATTGTTAGTTTCCATTTATACATTTCATAAAGAGTTTTCTACAATACGCCTAGATTAGCTTGATGTTTATAAGTTTTAGCACATTGATAGAAATTATGACGTTATGATGCATCCTACAGGATGCACATGTATGCGTATTATTATTATTGATGGCTTAGTTATATTTGTGGACATGAATAATATTATGTTGACTAGAATTATCAAATCATTGTGGCATGATTATATTTATATTATCTGCTCATCGTTGCTACACCGGTGTTAGTACTCACCCAGATCAGGGCCAGTCTTTCAAGTGTATGTGCACATCGCATCGTACGCTCACTTTGGATCCACTATAGGTGCCAGTCCTGTCCTAGATTGCTATAGGCAATTAGGACTTGTATGTGTTGCACATAGCGCCAATCTTCCCATGATTGTAGTACTAAAGTGTATATCATTGTTACACCCAATTCTGTTCATGTCAGAATATCTTTGCATGAACTCATGTGTTAGCATATGTCGATGAGCACTCGATATGAGATGTTTACTTATACGAGATTATGTTGATTACGAAGTCATGTGTTTACTTATGAAATATTGAGCCATATTGAATTCTTGAGATATTTCAGGTGACGGTAAGTATTTTCACACAATATGTAGTATGTATATTTTGGAAATTGTACTTGTTTTACGGAGAGGGGTTATAATGTTTTCAAAAAGGTTTTTATAAAACTTTATTTTTAGGCTCACTCACCCTTGTTTTTCTCCCCTCCAGGTTTTAGCAGCTGAACTTTCATATCGACAAGGATTCTTGGCAAATCTGGTATTGGAGACTACCTCTGATGGTATAATTCTCAATCCACTCTGCTATACTTTACTTATGCTTTGACATCACGTGTGAAATTGGTTCATTCCCGCTCACCAGCGCACTCTTGTGTTTAGGCACTTTTAGGTTTAAATTTAGTCATATTTTTCACATCACTACACTTTATAGCTTCATCACCCTTTTTGTGTCAGAGTATGTTGTAATTGTTTTTTATTTAAATTCTAATTCATGGAAGTTTTCATCTACTAGAGAGCAAATAAAATATTGTAAAAGGGTTTAGTGGTTTAGTTATTGGATTAGGTAATGTTAGGAAAACTTAGATATAATTCTTTAAATTAAATGATATGGAAGTTAATGATTGGATTATTACTTAAGCGTTGATTAAAGTACTCATTTCTATTGGTGACACTTTATTTAGTTTGCTAATTTTTCTTGCAAATTTAGTCTATGTAGCATTACTTATTGGATTGGATACTTCTACATTTGGATATTTTTCCAATTGAACATTTAATTTGTTAGTTTAGTTTGACATAGTAGTTTAAGAGCCTAAATTTTAAGGGTCATTAATTGTTTGAACAGTCGGATCTGTGGCACTATTTTTTGACATGACTTTTGACATGTTTTTGTGGGCCTTTTTTGGTAATGTAGTTTAACGATTTGAATCGTCTATTTTTTATATCTTCCCTCAAAGATCATGTCTTCCAAAATCACCCAGATTTGAAACCATATGATCATTGAATTAAGTGTTTAGGGTTTCTTTGCAGTACTGTACTCATTCATTTTTCTTCACTAAAAATGAATTTCTTAATGGTTTTGGTTTGTCTAATTTTTTGCAATGATGATCTATAAATGATGTTTTAAAAAATAAAAGGTTTGGATTGTTAAAATACATTATGGAGTGGGCCCTATAAAAATTTGTTTCAAAAATAGTATAAAAAAAGTGGTGTGACCAATCCACCATCTTATTTGAAATGATCAAATATTTCAGTAGTATATCAACAACATCTCGCCAGCATTTAATTTTACCAGGTTTACAATTAAAATTTGTAATTTAATTGTTTCAGCCAGTTTTTTAAAATTTTGTAAATCAAACAACCATATAAAACCACAAAAGCATCAAACATAATTCACAATATGTACATTTTTTTTATTCAAGCCTCGAATTTTTCCTTTTTTTCTTTTTCCTTTTTTTCTTTTTCTTTCCTGGAATTGACAAGTACCATCTTAGATGCTCAACCAGAAAGCAAGAACACAGCTCACAAAGGGAAAGCATAAGCAGGGAAGCAAATAAGAGGAGAAGAAACCACAAATCACATGAACAAAGCTAATGAATTACGCATAGTCCTCAGATTGTGGGACTGGGGCATAGGACGCAATGAAAATGTCACCATAGACTAGCCCGGCAAGCCCACCACCAATAAGTGGCCCGACCCAGTAGATCCAAATATTTGAATAGCTGCCGCTGGCCACTGCTGGGCCGAACGATCGGGCCGGATTCATTGAGCCCCCGCTGAAGGGGCCAGCAGCGAGAATGTTAGCGCCAACAATGAAGCCGATCGCTATGGGCGCTATGGTTCCCAGTGAACCCTTCTTGGGGTCTGCAGCTGTAGCATAGACTGTGTAGACGAGAGCAAAGGTTATGATGATCTCAAACACCACACCTTCAATAGCACCTACTCCTGCACCGAGTGCATGGGTTGGAACATCCTGCCAAATACAAAGACATATAAGAATCACGTTCTATCAGACAGTCTAACATATTATATTGTTAGGATGTCGACTGGAATGATCAATCATTTGAATTCTTAACAATATGTAATTCAGATTGATAATCATTTTCCTTCTATCTAACGTGTCAAACGAGTATGAAATTTGTTGAAGGAAATATTATATAATACCAATTGAGTAACAAACTTGACGAGAAAGCTAGCAACGATGGAGCCCAAGAGTTGGGCAATCCAATAGAAAATGCCAGTGAGGATGGTGATGTTGCCTCCGATGGCCAATCCAAATGTAACAGCTGGATTCAAATGGCCACCTGAGATGTTTGCAGCGATGGAAACCCCCACAAACAGCGCAAATGCATGGGCAACGGCAATCGCTACTAGCCCCGCAGGATCCAAGGATGCATCTGTGAGCTTACCTGCATACACATAAAAAAATAATTTAATTGGCTTGAAATTAAACACTTTAATTATGAAATAGTTAATCAAGTAATTACACTACTAAGTTGTAACAAACTTTTGATCATATTAGTTTCAGCATATCTGAAACTACATGATTTTTTATATGAATCATTAATCTGATTAATTTTGTCTAATGGTTTAAATTCACGGTTGTAAATTTACAACATACACAGTTGTTCAACTATATTTACTTTTAACATAGGTTAACCTTTATAACCATAGCCCGTGCCATCTTTTTATTTAACTGGTTTGGACAAGTAATCTCTCGTGCAAGTAAATTTATTAAAAAAAGCTTCATCAGTGCAGTCTTGCGGTGTGCTATTATAAGAGAGTGCGTGCACATAAACGCTCGGAAAACTTTATCGACGCTATTTTAACATTTCAACACACAAAAGATCATGAACGCATGATTGTGAGAGTTGTTGACACACGTTTTAGCAAGTCTACCACGCATGATGATTGATGTTAAAAATTATGATATATAGTAATTATGACGAGTGCAAATTAATAATTAAGCACAGTTAATTACCGTAAGCAACTGCGGATCCAACACCAGCAAACACAAAAACAAGGGTGGCAATGAACTCAGCTATGTAAGCCTTGAGGGAGCAAACACTAAAAGAGTCACCAAAGCTACCAAAAGCTAGCTTCACCATTTTGTCACTAGAAAAACCAGGAAGAGAAGCAAAGAGTGTAATTTAGAAACTTAAACCAGCTGCAGCTGCTAATTCAGTTTAATTAGTGGCTTAATTACACATTCTTTCAGCATGATCAACTATATATAGTGGTTAGTGACTGTCGATAGTAGTAGGTTATGCAACTCTGCGGGCGCCAACCGTGTGGGACCCGAATGAGTAGCTGGCATTGTCCGATTGGGTCCAAATGAGTCGCTGGCATCGTTCGATTGGATGCCGACCGACCGCCAGATAATTGTTTTTTAGGAATAGAGTTTATGTCATATAATAGGGGCATTATGAAGATAAGACAACTACATTAATTACTAGTTTTAATTAATTAGTGAACCGACATTGTATATTATAACTCTTTTGAGGAGATAAGCATGTTTATTCCGATGGAATATACAAGAATTTCATGAGCACCACGACATAGTATATTTTGATTTAATTTTGGACGTGCAATGTCATTTTCCTAGGAACTTTTAGATTTAATATGTTGTAGGTTATGATGATTGAATAAATAACAATGTTGTTAATCAAAACTCTCTTCAATGCACCGAAAAATATGTCATATTTGATTTTAAATTTACTCACTCTTTCTAATGCTTCATAAAAATTGAGGTTATGAGTTCGTTAGGAAATGCTTCTAAATTAGCTAAAAGCAGTTTTAGTGAAAATATTTTTGGAACCTATTCTTAGTAAAAATGTAAGTGAATTTTGGAAAAACAATTAAAGTGATTCCTACAAAAAGCAGATGACTGGTGCTTCTTGCAGAAAACACTTTTGAGTGATTTTAGAACCTAAAAACATTTCGTCTAAAACCGCTTTCAGTCGTTTTAAAAGTACTTCCAAACAAGTCTTATATATGACATTGGTGCTATATCTAAAGTCACATTTGAATTTGGGTATATTTCTAGAGTTAATTTTTGGATCCCCACCTCAGAAAGATACGAAAATTATATTTAATTCTAAGGTTGGCTAAGGTTGAGTTTGGTAAAGCATTTACAAGAATCACCTGTTGATCAAAACTTAAGGGCAAAACTGTGAAAAGCGCGCGGTAATATCGACCTTGAGGAAAATTTGTTTTCCATTGCCAAAGAAATTGAAACAAGAACCTCAGAATAGAAAACCATTATTTGAAAACCTATCAATTTTTATCAGCCCAAAATAATTGTTACCCATATCCATGATAAAGATTAACACCAGCCTTTTAAGATCAGTCCTTACAAAAGTGATCTGGTTCAAACATGCATGGGATTTTTTTAGAAGATTCTAGGATGTGAATATGCTAGAAAACTCTAGCAAGGTGCAGCAACAAAGGTAGCAAGATGGAAAAGCCAAGTCCAACGCTAAGAAAATCTTGAAAAATGTCTTTATTTGTAGAAAACTCTAGAACAAGTGAACAACAACTTATGGCTAGGATAAAAGGAACCCAATTCCACCTAGTAAGTCGGTTTTGCATATGTATAAATATAAGGTGTGGTGCTAAGTAAGAAACCACCCAATCAAGAAACTAAGAAAGTAAGAGAGTAGCAACCAAAAAGAGCAGCAAGAAAATAACTTAAAAGTGAGTGTGGTCTAGAGTGTGTTTCTAGAAAGAGAGAGTGTCATATCTTCTAAAGTGTGTCTTTAAGAGTTTTTGTGTTGTAAAATTTTGTGAGTGTAATACAAGTAATTTGTTACTTGTTTTGTCTCTCCAACACTTGTGTCAAAGTTGTGTACTCTAATTTTCCTCAACAATTGGTATCAGAGTGATACAATTAGGGATCAGCTCTAATGAAGTTTTTGAGAACTATGCAAAGTTTAGTACTTCACAAAATTGTTGGCTAATCTTGTTCGGCATATTGAAGCTCTATTGACACGATGAATGATCGTCAAGTTGTTGGAGGAATCAAGAAGTTGAACAACACAAATTACAACACATGGGCGACATGCATGGAGTCGTACCTACAAGGCCAAGATCTTTGGGAGATCATTGGCTGTAATGAAGTTACGCAACTGGAAGAAGACACTAGCAGCACTTTGCGTAAGTGGAAGATCAAGGCAGTCAAAGCCATGTTTGCCCTAAAAGCTACGGTTGAAGAGGACATGTTAGAGCACCTAAGGAAAAGCAAAACATCAAAAGAAACATGAGACACATTCGCCACACTCTTTTCAAAGTGGAACGATACAATATTGCAACTTCTTGAGAATGACCTGTTATCAGTGGCCCAAGGGGACATGATGATTGCACATATTTTCATAAGGTAAAGTCTATTTGCCATGAAATTTCTAAATTAGATCCTAGTGTTGTCATTGTAGAATCTAGGATAAAAAGAATAATTATTAATGGGTTGAGACTCGAATACCGAAGCTTTGTTGCTTCGTACAAGGATGGCTGACCCAACCATCACTTGTTGAGTTTGAAAATTTGCTTGCCGATCAAGAAGCTTTTGGCAAAGCAAATGGGAGGGGTCTCGACAAAAGGTGAAGAGGAAGCGCTCTACACCAACAAAAGTAAAGGCAGCTTCAAGAAACATGTTGGTGAAGGATCTAAAATAAATGGTAGCAAGTTGACAAGTCATTGGACGGAGGAGAGTTCTCGGCAAGGGGTGGCTCCAAAGTATCATAGCAATTATGGTTAGTCCCAGAATAATATGTTTGAGAGAAAAATGCTACAACTGTGGAAAGAAAGGCCACATGGCGAAGAATTTCTGGTTCAAAAGGTATGTAAAGAGTAATGTTGCCACTTGCAGCTTAGAGAAGAAAAGTGAAGATGATTGGGATGCCGTAGCATATCACCATAGAGGAAGAATGAGACGCAGAAACATCTTCTTATTGGTGGTCAAAAAATGCAGTGTTGCCTGACTCGAGATAGATTCAAGATACGTTGCAGGAGAAAATAAGAGAACAAACTGCCCAAATTCAATCAAGTCCATATGAGCCTGAGGATTTGCTTGATGGTGACGATGTTAAGCAAGAAGTGCCTCATAATCCTATAGAACCGGCATGTACCAACAACCAGAAGAAGATAGACCTAGTGAAGGGGAAGTATCAACTCCACAATCATAACTAAGGAGGTCAACGAGAATACCAAAGCTAAATCCCAAATACGCCAACACAACCATAGTAGAAGAAGCAGTTGAAGCTGAGATGCGTAAAGAAGTGTCACAGAATTGCGAGTGGCGTACAACTGGGTGAAGCCAAGAAATGTGAAACCTATATCTCGTAAATGGGTGTTCAAGATAAAGCATCCACTCAGCGTGGAGAAAAGAATGAGCTGGTGTTGAAGGGGAGTGTTAAAGATCAACACCAGCCCAATAAGATCAGTCGGTACAAAAGAACTAAATTGGTCTGGTTCAAACATGCATGGGATTTTTCTAGAAGATTCTATAATGGGAATATGCTAAAAAACTCTAGCAAAGTGCAGCAACAAAGGTAGCAAGATGGAAAAGCCAAGTCCACTGCCTTAGGCTAAGAAAATCTAGAAAAATATTTTTGTTTGTAGAAAATTCTAGAACAACAAAAACTTATGACTAGGATGAAATGAACCCAATTCCACCGACTTAGTAAGTAAGTTTTGCACAAGTATAAATATAAGGTGTGGTGCTCAGTAAGAAACCAACTAATCAAGAAACTAAGAAAGTAAGAGAGTAGCAACCAAGAAGAGAAGCAAGAAAATAACTTAGATGTAAGAATGGTCTTTCCAAGGAGTGTGAGTGGTCTAGAGTGTCTCTAGAAAGATGGAGTGTCATAGCTTCTAATGTGACTTTGAGAGTTTTTGTGTTGTAGTATTTTGCGAGTGTAATACAAGTAATTTGTTACTTGTTTTGTCTCTCCAACACTTGTGTACTCTAATTTTCCTCAACAATCCATACACACCTCGCATGAACAAATAACGGTCCTGCTCAAGTTTAAATTTTTCTTAAAAAAAGAAAAATATGAATTGAGGCGTTGGGAATTAGAAAACCAAATCTGAAAATACTAGAAAGGCAAAATACATCAATGTGGCTGGGCTTAACGATGTGGATGCCGACAATGAAGAGGGTGCGAGTGAGCTGATCAAACAACAAGAATGCCGAAACGGTTATAAAATCCTTAGATGCTACATCATGACAAACTTATTCTACAAAGCTACGAAACATTATATTTCGGTTTTTTTTATTTTTTTTTATCACAAATGGTCCCTGAAATTGAAAATCAATCAATGTAATTCCTGAGAAGGGATGTCACAAATCAATGTGATTCTTCCATCACAATTCTATTAAAAATTCCGTTAAGTGCTGATGTGGCACATAAATGGGCTCCACAAGATTTACAGGTTTTATTACAAATGGTCTTTGAAATTAACCCACACCATCAAGATGATCTTTGAAATTGAAAATCCATCAATGTAGTCCTTAAAAATAGGTGTCGCAAATCAATATAATCATTTCGCCACAATTCTGTAAAACATTTTGTTATGTGCTGATGTGGGTTTAATTAGACTTGACATTCATGTCGTGTTTCTCGCGTTTGTGTCATACCCGATAGTTTAACAGGTCGTGTCGTGTAACACCCGTTAAAATAAACAGATAATATGACCTGACCCAAAATCAACCTGTTAATATTATCAAGTAATATGATCTGACCCATTACTCGTTAAGAAAAATATATTTTAAATCAATAAATAATGAAAATGAAAAACATAATTTGACCTAAAAAAATGTAAAACATAATAATAAACTAGTATATGCATGCCACATTTTCACATAAATATTACTTCAAAACATAAAATAAAAAAAAATAAAAAACATTTGTCTTTCAAATTTACATACCCCAAAATAAGAGCCTAATGAAAAAACATTGGTCATACTACAAAATACAAATGTTCAAAGATATGCAAAATGAAGAGAGTTGTGTTTCAAGGTTGAGGAACCTTGCACGTTTTTGACAATAAAACACTTCAATTTAAAAAATCACCAAGGGAAATGATATTGGAATTTTGGCTTGATATATTGTCTTTAAGGGTTATATTGACGATATTTTCACTAAGGTTTTCTGACACACCCCGTCCCGAAGGAGGGCATGCTGGCCGTCACGTGAGAGTGACGTAACCATTTGCACAGTTCAGAAGCTTTAAAATATACAACTTCTAAAATGAAACACCCGAAGGTGAGTCCTCATTTGGTCCATTCTGTCAGAACACCGTTGAATTTCCTCGTAGTCACCACACCTTTGCAATTCTTGAACTTGGAGGGGCGCAAAACCAAAAGCGTGAGTGGGCAAAAACAAAGCTCTTTGAAAACTCTTTAGCAAAATACATTCTAACCCCTCGCCGTAAAACCTGTATACTTCCCAGAAAATGAACATATATACGTATGTATAGATATGCCAATCATGCTCCAAAATATGCCATTCATGCTCGAGAATATGCCACATCAGAATCTCATAATAAATGTAAATGCTCAAGCGTAATTCACATCAATAGCATACAATCTGACAGCCGGGAGTCACCTAACGTGACCTGTACGGCTGCATATAGAGCTCAAATCTCATCTCAATAACTGAATCTGCACACGAGTCGGAACCACCTAACGTGGTCTGTACGACAGGCTTGGTGTAATATATATATGTATGCTCTAGTGCTACGATCACGTGAAGCTGGGCGATAAATCGCGGGTCACCTACAAGTCGGAACCACCTAATGTGGTCTGTACGACAGGCCTATGCACCTAACTTGGATCCAAGGCGAGCATGCGGTGCGGGTGAACATACACGTGAAGGCTATGCCCCAACTCTGGGCGGGAGCACTAACACCGGGGGTGCAGATTATGAGCTCTCTAAGCATCTCAAACTACTACTGCATAACAACATGAATACCACTTACCTGGCACTTACCTGTGCGTCCACAGCACCAATACACATATATAAATGTATGCCGCTACTAATGCATGTGATGATGCATAAGTGATAATAATAAAGTGCATGGCATAAATCAATTACTCTTTTTAATCTATTTCTGGGAATTTAAATGTATATAGGTATATACGGAAAACAAAAGCCCACTCACAGATAAGTAGCCGGTTCGTAACCCTCACGCCTAGTTTGGTTACATTCATTGTTCGCACCAGTTTCACCTATAAAAGAATAATTATAAAATCATCAATTAAACGCACATACACAAACATTCGTCCATAACTTTCTCATACGTTGCTCAATTTGGGTGTATGAATATACCACGGTGATCTACACGACGTCACGAACACGTGACAATTTTCAGAACTCAATTTGGAGCTCTCACGCGCCCCCACGCGCCCTGTTCACGCGCTGCCCACGCGCGCGTCTTCTTCCTTGCGTCGCCGGACTGGTTTCGCCGGCGGTGGGTGTTTTGCCGGAATTTCTGGGTAAATTTCAAAGTGTCATAACTTCTTCATTTCTTAACCATTTTCGACGTAGTATATATAAAAATGAAGTTATTGACGAGACGAACACAACCATACCTGCCTCAACCCCTAACTCGGTGTGGATTCACCAGAAAAAGCCCCGAAAGCTCCGGCCAAACTTTGAACTTGTCGTTCTCCGTGTTCCTACGTCCATTTTTCACGTAATTTATACCAAAATGAAGCCCTAATCATAATCTACCACGTTGGACTAGTTTTAGGGCCTAAAAACAACGGAATCAAACTTTTCCAAAAATACGAAAATTCGGCCGAACTTACAGTTCGTGATCCCGACGTCCAAATCCTTCAAACGAAGCACTCCGAGCTTCCTTAGGACCTCACCAAGCTTCCTACAAGCTTCAAAATCCCAAAAAAACATCAAATTTTACGTGTGCATGAACAGTGCACATGCACAGTGAAATTGAAATCCATGTTTTCCGAAGTGAAACTCACCTGAAATTGGTACCATCGTGTTCGTGTGGTCTTCAGGAGTACGATGGTGGTCTTAGATCCTTCGTTGGTATAGTTTTAGGGTGGTTTGTGGGTGGTCCGTGTGAGTTCGAAGGAGAGAGAGAGAACTGACAGAGAGAATGAGAGGTTTGTGAGGGAGGAGAGAGAGAGAGACAAGATGCAGAAATGGGGGAGAGATTTGAGGGATGTGGGATCCTACCCAATCCCCAAATCATCAAGTTATAACATATAAACCTAGTTCTAAGTCTTAAATTTAAGTCCCTAAAACTAATTAATATTCCAATTAACATTAGTTTAGGAACTTCAGGTAAAAATCAATGCCAACTTTACGCCCCTTAGTCCCGTTTAAGGGCATTTTCGTAATTTCACATCCTCGGAATTAAAAATTCCGGGACGGGTTGTGACATTTTCCATAATCCATAACCTATAGATCTAAATTTAACTGTTGATTGCTGTTTATATTTATGCTCCATTCTTCTCACCAAATTTTGTTTTTTTTTTTTTCTTCGGATCTTCTTTTTTGAAAACATGATCTCTTAGAGGATGCAGGAAGATGAATGATTCAGATCGTTGATATTACGTTCAAAGTTTTACCATTAGTTAAAATATAGCTCGATGTTTATAGAGTCTCTAGAAACTATATAACATCAACTCGTATTTTAGTTAATTGTAAATATCTGAATGTCGTATCAACAATCTGAACTGTTCATTTTTCTACATCTACTAAAAGATCACTTTTCAAAAAAAAAAAAAAAAATCTAAAAAATGAAATTCGGTGAGTAGAATAAAGTGTAAATGACAATGGATGGTTAAATTTAAATACAAGGTTTATGGATTATGGTGTCAAATTTTAGAGTTGACCCCTGCACGAAAGTTGTAAAGCTTGTCATTACGAGTGATTGTATATTTTTTTTACATTTTTCACACTTCTACAATAATTATTATTAATTTTATTAATTTTGCACTCAAATAAAAAATACTATTCATGAGATTTGGAGGGTTTTAAAAATCTAAACAACCATGTAACCATCGTTTAAGCGTAGAGGATGCAATCACAAGCATTTATATATACTTTCACATTTTTCAGACTTATATATTAATGATTATGAATTTTATTTATTTTGAACTCCCTTAAAAATATTATTCATGAGGGTTTGTATGATTTTAAAATTTCAAACGGTGATGTACCTATCCTCAAAGTATAGTGGATGCGATTACGAGCATTTGCTTTATTTTTTTCACATTTTTTGCACTTACAAATTAATTATTATAATTTTTTAAATGTGTTTGGTATTTTTAAATTACTTGATATTTTTATTTTTAATGTGTTTTATAATTTTTTAATCTCACTCTTTGCCTAAAAATAATTAATTAATTAAAACTTAAAATTTTAAAGTTTATATAGAATAATTATACAATAATAATTAATAAACAATATATACATATGACATATGCACTATATCTTTTGTATTTTATAGTAAGTTTTTTAGGTAGTTTAAAAAATTAAAATCATCAAAACAACTTTTTTCTTATCGTGTCGAAATAGGTTACTAGATTGTCACTCTCGTGTAATGTGTTAACCCGAAACCTGTTATTTTAGTGTTGCTTATGTGTCGTGTTAATGAGTTGTGTAAGAAATTGTCAGGTCTAGGTTTAATAATTAATTTAAAAAGTTGTCTAAATACATTTTTGCACAATGAAATTTTTTTATATTGTAGGGCCTACTCTGAAGAAAGATCCCTTCCATAAATTCTCAAAGGTACAAGGCTTAACCGAGGCCTAATATGGGGTGTGGAAATAATTTTCAACCAACAAGAGATGCACATCGATTATAACCTCACTATCTCAAGACAGACCTTGCCGTTCTTTGCATCACCAGACCAACAGGGTAGCGCCGAACAAGCTCTCCAAGATTAAGGTTGTGAGGATGTTGATCACTTAATGTTAACGGCGGTGAAGGTGTCGAAGTGTGTAAAAATTGGTGTATTAAATTTTATTTTTTAGAGAATAGAGAGCGAAGGATGTAGAGAAATGTGGACTGGGATCAGAGGTGATTGCAGGACTGAGTTTTTGGGTTGACAATTTTCTTTATTAACTATTAAATTATTAAGCCTATTTGTAATTTTTTTTTTAATTTAATTAAACTTGTGTGACCCATTTATGCCTCACATCAGCATATAATAATTGACAGAATTGTGATGGAAGGACTACATTAATCAATTTTCAATTTCAATGACCATTTTGATGTCGCGGGTCAATTTCAAGAATCATTTATGAGAAAAAATAACTTATGGGACCCATTTATGTGCCACATCAGCACTTAACAGAATTTTTAATAGAATTATGACGGAATGACCATATTAACTTGCGACACCTATTTTCAGGGACTATATTGATTGATTTTCTATTTCAATGACCATCTTGATGGTGAGTGTCAATTTTAGTGACCATTTGTGATTTAAAAAAAAAAAAAAAAAAAAAAAAAACCTCTTATATTTATAGAGAACAAACCTAATCCTAATACTAACGCTAGATCCAAACTAAATTTAATAAAAAATAAAAATAATAAAAAATAATAAAAAAAAAACCTAAACAATATAATACTTAAAATATTAATATTTCCGCCGGAAACGAGACAAGGGATTGTGGAGGGAAGGAGGGTGGCCATTGGGAGGACGTCGACGCCGTCGACGAAAAGGGCGCGACAGGTTATTGATGGTGATTGTCATATGAAATTTCCAACTACTGAAGTTTACCATGAGATTGGCACTACCAAGTACTCGGTCGCGTCATGACTATTGTTTCTAGTTTGTGTTTGTTATCGTCTATCAGTTATATCGAATACAAATATCATCACGTACAGTTTCGCTTGAATTTTTATTTGAAATGCCCTCCGAAATCAACTATTAGAAGTACCTTTTCTCTAAGCATGAAGTTTCTCTCTAATCACTATGCGAAATATGAGAAACCCCACAACCAACCAAAGCCCACAAAACATAATCATGACCATTTAGGCACCATTTCCACATCTCCAAACCCCATTTCACTTTTGTTTTTAGAAAATCTAGGGGTTAGGGAGCATACCAAATAAGTCATTATTATGAGAACAAAGTCCAATCAGTTATAGCTTGCTTGTTTATATTTCTCCCTCTTTTTTGTGGTGTGTTTACGTGTTGTAATCAGAATCAATATACGAAATTAAATTTCGATTATGGGATACCCTTCTTGATTTTCATTATCCTTACGTAAACGTGTCATTATTTACTTAACTTTGAAGAATTAAAATGTATGTGGGGTCCTCATGAATTTAGGAATTCAACTCCTCATTTTGGAGGAATTTGACTCCCTTGATGAGAGAGGTACTTGAATTCCTTGACATGTGGGGAATCGGAATAGATTTCTTTTGCCAATTATGCCCCCACTTGGTTCTTATTATTGCAAGTTGGCCTCACTTGGTTTTCTATTAATTAGACTAAAAAAAATTTATAAACAAAAAAAATTATAAAATAATAATTTATTAACCATAAAAAAGTGAGTAACACTAATCGAATTTTTATTTTATAGGGATAATAAATTATTATCTAAACTATATATTAGTAAAACTCTGTTTGTCAACTAAAATTTTAGGATATAACTACTCTAACCCTCTGAAAAGAACTAAATAAAAATAAAAAACGTGGACAATTTAGTAATTACGCCTAACACAACTTTTATTGTTTCTTGTACTAACATCATAGCTATGTAAATATAATATATCTTATTTAAAAACTAAAAAATAAATAAATAAACCCCACTTTTTCTCCTTCTCTTCCTCTCTCTACATTATCTTTTCTCTTCCTTTTTTTTTCTCTTTTTTTTTTTTTTTTTTAAGTTGTCATACATGCTCATTAATGATAAGTCATAATAAAATAAAATAAAATTTAATTGCAAACAATAAGAACATAAAAATAATTTATTTGGAATAAAAACATTTTGGTAATCATATTGACTTTCATTCCAATTTAGCTAAACCAGTAAACAATTTATATGGAATTAGTACTGTTCCTATCCCTATTACAGAAAATTTTAGTAAACAGTTTGAACAATAATTTGATTTTGAACCTTTCCCATTTTAGCTTCTCCTAAATTCAATTCTTCTAATTTTGATTACGTATTGGTCAACAAGCCATCATCGGTGCTGTCCTTGCTTGCCGTCACATGAGTACAACGTGAAACATAGTTGAGTCAGCCTTAAATAGGTCGAGTCGAACTAGACTGATCACTTGTTGTACACATGTAGTTACTAGCTTGGGTTCTCTGGATTTGTATCCTAGTAAACCGAGTCTTAAGCCTAAAAACTTTCAAGTATATGATGAGATTATGAATAATTTCTTCAAAATAATCAATAAAATATTTTGTCACATTGTTTATATAACGAGTAATAAAGTGCTTATATTCCTATTCAAATATCATGCCCCATCACAACGAAATTTAAATCATTGAGCACGTTTAACTTTTAATAATTAGTCTATATTTTCAATTTCAAATTTTATTGGTTTTCACAGCTATTTAGCTTTTCTACAGCATGTGCTAATTTCACATGTCTTTTTTTATTGTCACTCCACTTACAACACTATCATGTAATTTTCACGAAAGATATTATCCAAAGTTTTGCACGAAAAAAGTTGGGTACTGATACAAGCAAAAGTAAGGATAAAAAAAAAACTAAAATATTTGCAAGAGTATAATATAATTGCAATATAGATAGCTCTAGCAAGGTCGTTCTCTACAAGGATTGAATGAATAATTTAAGGTAAAACCAAATCTTAATTAATTATTTGAAAACAAAGTTTGGAAGATGTTGATTTTATGACCTAAAATATTAAAAACGAATTTAATTAAAAACAATTAAATAAATTGGGAATGTAAAGAAAATAAAAGAAAATAGTTTTGAAAATCTATTTAAGCACTAAGGTTCCGCCATCATCTTAACAATCCAATGTAGTTCTTCCAATTACTTACTTATACATGCATATTTGAAGGTTAGGTTTTCCTAATATGTATCCTACTTGGAACCTCCAACATAGAATGTATATCTAACATGTAACCCATCCATGGCATCCAAATTGAATATGAACATGCAAGACTCATCAAGTTTTGTGAAAAAAACTTTTGAAAAACCATATAACCCTTAAGACATGTCGTCCATCCTAAGAAGTTACATATATTAACCACAGGAAGCCTCAGTCAATTCCAGAGACAACCCTCCACCAAAATTGCATCAAATTACTTTTCTAAATATCTTAATGGTGGCCAATCCTCAAGACTATTAGATAATTTAAACCGGGGATTAATAATTCAAAACTTGCATGCATAATATCATAAGCAAATTGAAAAGAAACTTCATATTCTTGTTAAGGCTCGTGGTCTCACCTTAGCAAACTAAACTAGTTACGAACAATCATAAACAAAAATATTATTAAAAACATGGATAGAAAACACCTTGAAAATAAATTTGAATCCAAAAGCTCTCTAAAGTAGTGCGTCCTTTCTTCTCCTTTTCCCCTTTAACCCTAATGGCTATATCTTGATGTATACTACTACAAAATAAAACCCCAAAAGGTCTTAGAATAAAGGAAACATAATAAAATAATAAAACAGAAAATAAAAGGTTTCCTATTTGAACAAAAATTCGGATTGCTCAGAAAATCAGACTTTTGACCGACCAAATCAACTACGATTTGGTCCCAAAATGCCTCTTTTGAAAGCTTAGTTAAGTCATCCCCTACAAATCCTCAGAAGGAATCTTCCTTAAAATATGCCATCTTGACCTTTAAAATGCCCAAAACGTCCAAAAACGTCAATCTGGGTTATTTCATTATCACGGTCAAACAGCTAAGTAGAAAAATCTGAAACTTTGATACAATTATCTTGAAAGACTCACAAAGATCCTCAAATTAGAATCACTCCAGAATTCATCCGTTTGATCATGTTTTGCTCTAGAGGAAGTCGAATGTCCTACATTGAAAATATAATCCAAAGTATCAAAATCTCACAAAATAACCAATAAATTAATACTAAGATTAGGGTAAAATATATAGTATAATATGGACACATCATGTACCATCATAAAATCAATTGACAATATGAAAAGCCATTGCAAGATTTTTTTTTCTTTCATAAATATGAGACTCTTATACGTTCACATTCTCACATTACATAACTTGACATGTTACCTAATGGGTTTAGGGTTCCATAAAGAATTGAATTGCATTTGAGAAGAAAATTAGTTGGACAGTAGGGTTCCATAAATAATAGATTAACAAAGTTTTTCCTATATGAAAATATTTTCCATTGATCACTTTTATGAAATGGTTTCGAGCGAGCAATACTACGTAACATAACACAAACACACATAATAGATTCTGGCGGGAAGCGGGTGGAGAAGCCACCGCCACTGCCGCCACTACCACCACCACCTCCAGGCCCACCACAGAGTCTGCAGCTGCCTTTATCGTTCCATTTCAAAATCCAGAGAGAGACTTGACCGAGTTGACCCATCCGCTCAAATTGAATGCTCTCAACGACCCAAAAGTGAAGAAATTTAATATCGTAGCAGCAGTGGTACTGCAGCAACTCTACTACTACCTCTGCTACTTTTTTGTTTTCTCCTGGGATTATTAAATAAAAATATTTATTGTAAAAGCTCTTAAATTCAACACAATCAATCCAAGTTGCAAACTCTTGCATTCAAACAATATCCCTTCAGGAAAACTATTTTATATTCTCTTTCCTTCCTCCCCATTGCATGATGTTTATCACATGAATATTGTGTGATTGAGGAAAAAGTAGGTGAATGGTTTGTGGGTTTTCTTAGAAAACAAAATAAATATCATATACAATATATATTATGGTTGGTTTTATGTGTAACAATATAGTTGAAGAACAAGCTGCAGTTGGGAAGAAAGAGAATGGAGATTCAGTTGCTCATGGCCAACACAGGCGCTCAAAGAGGTGTAATTTCAGTACTGAAATCATCGTTGTTAGTTTTAGTGTTATGAATATGTTATCTAAAAGTGAGTGTTTATTAATTTTATTTTGGTGTTTATTTATTTATCTCTGGTGAAGTGGATGTTTGCATTTCTATCTTCTTCTTCCTCATCCATTTTTCTAGGTCGTTTTCTTGTTCTAAGAATCTAAGATTTTTGTTATTAAGTTACATGGGACATTGGGAAAGTATTTTCTTTATGTGCTGCATGATCTGGGAAGCAAAAAAAAAAATTTCACCCAAAAGGGTTGACTGTTTGAGTTGTTTGGGGTTCATTTGTTTGTGTTAAGTACAATTTTTGTAATTGTGTTTGGATTTGTGGTTTAGTAAGAAAGGAAATTTGTGAGTACAAGTAGACGATGTATCAAAAGACTTTGGTAAGGCGATTTTGCATTGAGTTCAAGAGACTGATGAATTTACAGATTGTTTCGGTGTCTCATTTCCTATATTTATGTGGTTCTTCTCCCTTTTCCTTCCAGTGCTTCTGACAGGAACTCAAGTGTTCCAAGAGGTCGAGTTTTAAGTTCCAGGAAGAAAGGCGAAAATGAAACGCAGGTGAGAACACATCTCACTTCAAATTACCATAATAATTTTCTCATGCTATATCATAGGACTAATGCAATTATTGATATAAGTTAAAACTTGACAATGAATAAATTCATAAACGACCGCAGTTTGAGTCTTATTTATGATCATGGATGTAAACAAAGATAGAATCGTTTACTATTTTCTCGATGAATTTACCAGGTTTCATTACCTTCAACAAGTGCTTCTAGGGGACAAAGTCCTTGGCACGACAATCCTGCTTATATCAACAAAAATTCGCCATCACACCACAGAGCCTCTTTGGAAAAAGATGTAAGAAATGCAATTCAATTTCTGTCTCTTTTAAAATTGTGTTCGATGAATCTTTCTGTAACACGATGTGTGGCAGAGGTTAATCTTACTGCAGTAGGCTTACCTGTTAAATATATTTTATTGATGAGTGTCATAGATTATATATTGCAAACATTTCAATTCATATAGCTTCCATTTTTTTCTTCTGGTGACTGTTACCGAATATTTGCAAAGATTCCTCGATTATTACTAAATACTGAATATTCGTATGAATCTTTATCAATCATCATTTTACTGCACAAATAGAAGTTTGGGTTTCCAAACTGTAGGCACCCCTTGTCGACAAAACTGGATGACATGCATGATGTGACTGGCCGAATCTTTACACCTTGTTACCATTTGTTTTCCATGTAATATATGGTCCAAGCATAATATGGTTTAACCACCAGTGATATGTACCTTTGCAGATTGAACAGTTACAGTTGCGTTTGCAGCAAGAGAAATCTATGCGTAATATGCTTGAGAGGGCAATGGGCCGAGCTTCAAGTACTCTATCTCCGGGACATAGGCATTTTTCTGTCCAGGTAGTTACTCGCCTTTTAGTTTCTTTTCTTCAAGAGTTGTTGAGAATTTTATCATACTTAAAATATTGACTAAGACACGAATTTTGGGCCTTCATGTTTCCGCTCATCCAGTATGGAAACGATTAAGATGCAACATGCCAACATGATGAATTTTGGAGAAACTTATGAAAAGGTCATGGCTGTGATTGCTTTGCATATAACTTTCAGTTCAGTGTTGTAGACTAGGATGACGTACCCGAGTTGGCTAGAGCACTGCTGCAGACCTGCATATTATCTTTTCGTTTTCTTTTATTTTTTTCAGTACTTCCACTTGAACACATATCTCCATGAACCAATTCATATAATCTTAAAAGTGTAGACTGTTCAGACGAACAAAGCAGTGTTTTGTCAATGCATCGGAGCCTTTTCCAGTAGTTGCACCTGAGGCCTTTTAATTAATTGTTTATTCTACTTCATTTTCTATCTTCTTACAATTGTATTAGAAACTTTCAAAATTAATTCTAAAAAGTTTGCACCATGTATTATTGATATAATTCCATTTATTAGCTGTAAATATGACTTATGGACTGCAAATTGTTTTCTTTTCATGTTTAGACAAAGGAATTGATTTCTGAAATTGAATTACTTGAAGAAGAAGTTGCAAACCGCGAGCAGCATGTTCTCTCTCTCTACAGGAGTATTTTTGAACAATGCATTAGCAGGGCACCTTCTGAGCTGAACTCAGTTGTGGCTTCCCCTGCCCATGTGAAGAATATGAAGAATGGATCCAGGAAGCATCCCAGTATCATTACCAATGCATTTTGTTCTTCAAAAAAGTTTCCTTTCCGACATTTGCGAGCTCTAGTTGTTACAGAAAACTCAGGAAAACGAACTTCTACGACTAGAAATGCTCCACTATCCAGTGGCAAAAGTGACATCGATATTGGAAAGAATTGTTCAAATCCAGCAGAGGTAGGATATAACTCTATTCTACTTTTCCAGATTGACTTCTGTTATTGAGTTAATTTTGTCAAACTGGTGACGGGAGTTTTCCATTACGACACGTAGTGATTTTCTCTTTAGCCATAAAATGTGACAGACTAAATAATTAGTATGTTTTTCATGTTACCTTCCAGCCATAAAATGGCGCCATGTTGTTCAAGCCCTTTTACATGATTTATTATTTTGTTTCCAGGTTCACGAAAGGGTTCCGTCCTTAGAGAAAACATCTATGCTGCGAACTTTGAAAGATCATCTCCACCAGTGCCCTAGCAAGTTATCTGAGGAAATGGTCAGGTGTATGGCTGTTGTTTATTGTTGGCTTTGCAGTGCATCATCTGTGAACACTGAAAAAAACCGATTATCTTTGTTGTCGAGGTCATCAACTAGCGTTGTACAAGCTCGACACGGTGCAGGAGATGCCCCAGATTGGTCGGGCAAATCAATGGTAGAAATAACTTGGATATCTACTGATAAGAGCAAGCTTCCTCATGCTTCTTTTGCCATTGACAACTACAGGTTCGCTTTTCAGACTTGATCTATAATTTACCCAAGTAACAGTAATATAATAGTAAAAGAAAGAGCAGGTACGTCTTTCCTTGATTCACTATGACCTTAACTGGAGCAAGTTTGATTGCAAATATTTGGTCCTCGCGTTTGTGAACCGCACTAAATTCTGGTTGAAGCGATTTTGATTCACCGTGAATTTCTGTTGTTCGTAAGTACAGGTTAAGGGTACACCACTTGTTGGTATTCTAAAGTTTACTAACTCAATACCAAAATATGTGGGTGATAAGTTTACAAACTCTATCACACCTCTCACTTTCACTCTCAATAAAATTGGACAAAGAAATAGAGAAAGGAGGGAAGCAACAAGCTTTGAAAAAAAAACACTTGGACTTAGATATATGAAAAGAGAGTTTACAAAAATCAATAGCTTACAAGCTGAAAAATGAGAATGGGAAATGGGATTCGGATGATATATACTAAGGCTTAGCAAGATGGCCTATTTATACAAAACTGAAAAAATAAACAATCCAACAATACATATAATGAATGATGGTGTTCCACATCATTACACCCTTTCAAACACATGCAGCAACTTTGACAGTTGGCATACACATGCATTGCATCATGGCAGGTTGTAATAACTACCTTTCGGCTTGCACACAGCAGCTCACATCTCTGCTGTCTTTCAATCTCCTTTCGGCTAACACATGGAGGAAGCAATGATCTTTGTAGTTGCTGAAAAACACCCTGGAAAGAAACTGACAGCTTGTTTTAACCATTAACAACCTGTTTTTATTTGATTTTCCAACACACATCCTCAAGTTGCTACGTGAAATGCTAGGGATAAAGGCGTTTTAATTTGAGGAGGTGTGTTGGAAAATCAAATAAAAACAGGTTGTTAATGGTTAAAACAAGCTGTCAGTTTCTTTCCAGGGTGTTTTTCAGCAACTACAAAGATCATTGCTTCCTCCATGTGTTAGCCGAAAGGAGATTGAAAGACAGCAGAGATGTGAGCTGCTGTGTGCAAGCCGAAAGGTAGTTATTACAACCTGCCATGATGCAATGCATGTGTATGCCAACTGTCAAAGTTGCTGCATGTGTTTGAAAGGGTGTAATGATGTGGAACACCATCATTCATTATATGTATTGTTGGATTGTTTATTTTTTCAGTTTTGTATAAATAGGCCATCTTGCTAAGCCTTAGTATATATCATCCGAATCCCATTTCCCATTCTTGCTTGCTCGTTGTTGCTTCTGCAACCTTCTCGAACGTTGAATCTTCCAAACCCTGGTATAGAAGATACAACGCCTTTTGGTCCTTCTTTCGTAAGTCCTTGAGAGTGTTCCTTTGATCTACAGTATATGTGGCTTCTTGCTCGGTAGTGGGTACAACATACCCATTACTGACAACTTCCCATAGCTCTTGTGATCCAAACAATGCTTTGAATTGGATGCACCATCTGTCATAATTTTCTTTCTTCAATGTGGGAACTTGGAGCTGCACTAAGTTGGATGTCATAACTGCTGCACCTGCCAGAATGGTATTTTGACTCTGATACCAATTGTTGGTATTCTAAAGTTTACTAACTCAATACCAAAATATGTGGGTGATAAGTTTACAAACTCTATCACACCTCTCACTTTCACTCTCAATAAAATTGGACAAAGAAATAGAGAAAGGAGGGAAGCAACAAGCTTTGAAAAAAAAAACACTTGGACTTAGATATATGAAAAGAGAGTTTACAAAAATCAATAGCTTACAAGCTGAAAAATGAGAATGGGAAATGGGATTCGGATGATATATACTAAGGCTTAGCAAGATGGCCTATTTATACAAAACTGAAAAAATAAACAATCCAACAATACATATAATGAATGATGGTGTTCCACATCTTTACACCCTTTCAAACACATGCAGCAACTTTGACAGTTGGCATACACATGCATTGCATCATGGCAGGTTGTAATAACCACCTTTCGGCTTGCACACAGCAGCTCACATCTCTGCTGTCTTTCAATCTCCTTTCGGCTAACACATGGAGGAAGCAATGATCTTTGTAGTTGCTGAAAAACACTCTGGAAAGAAACTGGCAGCTTGTTTTAACCATTAACAACCTGTTTTTATTTGATTTTCCAACACCACTGACAACCATTCCGCTTCTGTCAACTTTTACAGCTCCCCCAGGGATACTGATCTAAATTATAACCTTTTTCGCTGTCCTAGTTTGTCTTAAAAGAAATCCACCACTAATGTTTTTATTTGATCTCTTCAATCTAATATTCTTATATGCAACGTGGAGAAATGATTCTAAAAATATGGTGATGGTTCACAACAGAATAAGGTGCAACCATAAATCTAGAGCTACGCTAATAAACAATAGATTCTGGAATTTTGGATCGTAATGTGGGGGGATGGCGTGAGGTACTTGTACAAATATTAGTTTTCTGTATGTAGGGCGCATGGTTTAAGACACGCATAAATGCAGCTAACAAACTTGCCATTGATCGTTTCTTATGTTTTTCCTCATCAGGAGTGCGGACTTGATGTATTTTCGTGTTTAAATTTCAGAACTTTGGTTGAACAACTGGAGAGGGTGAATGTTACTCAGATGGAAATGAATGCGCAAATCGCATTTTGGATCAACATGTACAATGCTCTTGTTATGCATGTAATAACTTCTTCACCAGCCATTTCTTTTCTCTTACTGCAACTTATGTGTGTCTAAGTTTCTCCTTAATTACCCTTGCGCAGGCACATTTAGCATATGGAATTCCTCACAGCTCTCTAAAAAGGTTGGCTTTGTTCCACAAGGTAAGGTAGTTCACTTCTTTGCTGTCAACTTAAGAAAACTAGTGCGTCTCATCGCAAATGAATACGTCCTCTTGAAGTACTATCGGGCAAACGTAATTCTGGTTAATCTAAAATAATTTGAATCTATCGTTGTATTCTAAACTCAGAAAAATAAAACAGATGATGGCCTTTCTGGTATAGTGCAGGCTGCTTACAATATTGGGGGCCAAGTTATCAGCGCAAATGCCATAGAGCAATCCATATTTGGCTTCCAAACACTCCGAGTTGGACGGGTACTTGCTTCCTCACTCTACTTTTTATATAAGAGTGCGAGAAAATGCTTAGATTCTTAGAATTATTTCCTTTGTTTCAGAGTTTAAGAGGGGTGACAAATCGTTTGAGGGTTTGAGCTATATTTTGAATGAATTTTAACAACGGCTTTTCCTAATCTTCTTTCTTAAAAAAGGAATGTGAAATATGTACCATGTTTTAGAATACTGATCCACTTGCATGTTACCAGTGGCTTGAGACCTTCCTTTCAACTGGGTGGAGAAAAAAATTTGGTGAAGACAAACAACTTCACAATTCAAAATTACGGCTTCCAGTCTCCGAACCCCTTGTGTGCTTTGCTCTTTGTAATGGAGCTTTCTCCGATCCTGCGGTAACTTCTCTTCTGCACATGATTTTCTGTTAAAATTTCATATATCTTATCTTTACCTTGTTTTTTAGTTTAATCAGAAGCATATGGGGTAGCAACTTTAACACTGAATGTTGTAAACCGTTCTTCTAAAGACACTCCGATCATGATATATCTTGTAGCTAAAAGTATACACAGCGGCAAATGTTAGGAATGAGCTTGAAGAGGCAAAGAAAGAGTTCATTAAAGCAACTGTAGTCGTAAAGAAGTCGAAGAAAATTCTTCTGTCAAAGGTACTTGAAAGGTTTGCAAGAGAAGCATCTTTTGGCTCTGATGATCTTCTAAAATGGGTTACTGAGAATGTCGATAAGAAGCTTCATGATTCGATACAAAAATGCATTGACCATAAGTCCAGCAAGAAGGCGTCTCAGATGGTAGAGTGGCTGCCATATAATCCAAGGTTCCGATATGTGTTCTCAAAGGATCTATCTGAGAAGCCATGGTGGTTGTGATTTGTGAGTTTCGTTCCAGATGCTTGAAGAAACAGAAATCTGACCGTCGTTCGGCTTGAGGCAGCTAGTTGGTAGTAGCTGATCGCACCGGGTGATCAATTAGCACGACAATTCTATTACCCTCAACCTAGGGCTTTGTATGAACTTGATGGTATGATCCAACAAGCTTAGCATTACTTGCAGATGTCGTATAATTCATGTTTGACACCTTATTTGTATATTGGACATGCGTTTGTGTATAAAAGATAATGACGTCCCCTAATTTATGCATTAAGGCAGTAAATTGTAACGGTAAATTTGTAGGTTAAACTATATAAACTGCAGAGACAGAAATAGATACAAGTAATCACTAACAAATAGGTTGGATTCATCTAATGGTTCCTGATTATAGGATTTTGTTGAGCAAAAATTGTACAATGACCGTAAACAAATAATTCACTCAACACAACTTCATCCTCGTTCATCTTTCTGATGAGGGTTTTATTTTTAATTTGAGTTCCATCCATTCTAAACTATGTGTCTATTAATTTCATCCCTTCATATAAAGAACGGAATACTCTTTGATTCTAACATGAAAAATATGAATTTTGAGGGTAGGTGTTTTTGTTTGATTTTGTGGTTGCATTTAGGTGAAATGCCTAAGTTGCCTACGTACGATTAAGCCGTTCGTAGTTCTTTGAATGGTATTTAGAATTTTTTTAGGAAACTGTTATTGGCACTAAAAAAATCTCATTCTACACTCCTCACAAGTGTATGTTTCTTTCCAAATATAGAAAGTTTGGAGTGTAGAATGAGATTTTTGGAGTGCTAATAACAATTCCCTTTTTTTTAGTGAATGCACGATCCACTAAAAAAAATATGAAAAATAATTTGGTCTTTGGTTTAGTAGAACGATTTGGACAAATTTTAGAATGAATTTAGTTTATATAAACTAGGGATTCGTTTTTGTTTCGCGGTGGCATCTAATGTTTGATATTAGATTGCCTACTTATTATTAACGAAATCAAACCGGCGTAGTTCATAAAAATGAATTTGACTTGAATTTGTTGTCCTGTACTAAGACTTTGATAAAATAAAATGCCTGTTGGATTTATTTGAGACCAATGGGTGATAATTGGCAAAATTACGTGACAAGCTTTGAAAAAGAAAATTTTGATTTGTCTTCTCCTTTTATCAGCCCAAAGCTTGACACCATAAAGTGGGACTTAGAATTCCACGTGAGATGCAGACTTAGAATGTGACGACTTGTCCCTAATTTTTTATGTAATTTCATTCCCGAGTGTGTAAAATAACAATTATGCCCTTGTTGGCAAAGTGGAACCTGACGTGGGTGTTGTTATTCAGCTTTTAATTTATTTTTCCTTTTATCGTAATTAAATAGTACTCGTTGTTACAAATGTGTGAGCATGAGTTAGACCCGAATCAGATTTGTAACAAAAAAGTTAAGCTTAGTCGAAGTACGTTAACAACGGGTAGAATTGTACACGTGTGTGCTAATAATTTAGTGTTGGAAATTACTGTTTTTTATAAGGTGAGCCGGACCGTGTAATTTTAAAGTGCACTAAATCTTATCACTTATCTCTTTAAATCTGTCCCGTGACCTGCTCTCCCTCACCAACCAATAAATCACTTTCCTCATTTCTCTCGCCCAATCAGACAGCTTCCTTCTCTCTTTTGTCCAATTAGAAAACCCCTATCTCTCTTCTTCTTCTCTCCTTCACGCTGAGCCTTTCTTCCCTCTGCAACACAAACACCATAATCAAACCTCACAGATCAAACCTTAAACCCCCACTATCGTACTCTCCTCATCATCACAAGTCCATCCGTACGAACAGATTCTAAAATGACTGAGTTTTGAGTTTCCAACTCGAAGCAACTTGGAGCTCCGACACAAGTGTGAGTTCTCCAACAATTTTCCGTTCGAGTTGCAAGGTTTTGGAAAGTTCGGAAACAACTACACAATTTCCTGGAGTCACTAGACAAAGTTTGAAGTGGAGCCAACATGAAAACACACGATTTTGAGATGACGAAAATAGGTCCGAGACATTCTAGGCTTTTTTCAGTCCATTTTCATCCACCTTTTGGACTTTTAAAAGGTACAAACTTGTTCTTCTCTTCCCAAGCTTCATTTCCACATAAAGTACGTCGAAAATGGTTGAGAAATGAAGAAGTTATGAAGTTCCAAAGTTTTTACAAAATCCGGCTACATTTTCCAGAATTTGGCGAAAGAAGGGGAATATTCCATTAAACTTAACAGAATATTTTGACGCTGTTAGGTAACGTCGTTAGACTAAACGGAATATTCGATGCGCGTAGCCTGCTAGTGGGCACACGCATGGCCGCGAGCTGGCGATGCATAAGGGCGCGTCCAGCCTCATGGCGGTGAGTGGTTGTCATGTACGGGTCCGTGACATCGTGTAGAATGTTTTAGTATATTTAAACCCTTTGTTTGAGCAAACTATGGGGGATTTTCCTAGCCTTCTAGTGTATGTCCTCATTAATTAATTAGTATAGTTGTTTCACATATAAGAGAGAATTATCCCGAGAAAGTACGAGGACAAGTCAAGCTAAGAGGCTACAATCTGACTACGTATTAGTGAGTGGGCATTTGTTTTTATATATTATATATAAAGGTTTATAGTTTCCACAAATGCTTTTGGATTGATATTACGCCTACCATGCCATGTTTTATTTAATTTTAAAAGTGCTATTATATTGTTGAGATTTATAAATTTTCATGGCATGTTCATATTCATTTTACTTGCTTATTATGCATGCTTGCACCGGTGTAGTACTCGCTCCGGGCCAGGGCCAAGCTTCACGTGTATATTCACATCACACCGCACGCTCACCTTGGATCCATTGTCGGTGCCAATCATGTCCTAGGTTGCAATAGGCAACTAGGACTCGTATGTGATGCGCCTAGCGCTAGTCTTCACGTGATTGTAATACTAGAGCGTATATTATGATTACATCCAGTCCTATTCATTGCAAAACTAATCTGCATGAGCTCGTGTGTTAGCATAGATTGATGAGCACCTGATTTTCTTATGCTACGGTTGAGATATTATGATTGGCATATTTCTAGAATTATTGTTGATTTACATTTGATTTCATACTTATACGTAGTATGATTTTCTGGAAACTATACATGTTTTACGGTGAGGGGTTAGTATGTTCAGAAAATAAATGTGTTTTATAAACCTTTGTTTTTGCCCACTCACACCTTCTGTTTTTCGCCCCTTCAGGACTTAGTTAGCTGAATTCTCTGTGGCGTATGAGGGATCTCTGGTGGTTCTGACATTTCCATAAATAAATGTAAAAGCTTATTTCCGGTTGTGTAATAAGTACCTTAACTAGATTCGACTGCTCTACTTATGTTGTACTGTCGTCTACGCTTTGAACAATTGTGTTTTATGGGTTCTTCCCACTACTGCGCACTCTTTTTATTAGCTTAAATAAATGTTAGCTTTGGTTTAAATTTATCCACATTTTATGCATCACTTTCCTTTTTGGTTACGTCACATTCGGGCGTCGACCAGCATGCCTCGACTCCGATTGGGGTGTGTCATAGAATCCCACGCAAGATGTAGAACTTTGAAGGTCTCATCTTTGCTCCAGTATTCGTTGTCGTTCCTCTACAAGCGAAATAGCAATTCCGATATGAAGTAGGATTATTTCCCCTCCTATTACCATCTTTTTCCATCCCCTTCTCTCACACTCTTCTTTTTGTCTTCTTCTCTATATAAAAAAGTCAAAACAAGATGTAGACATGGCGTACTCACAACCTTTTAAATAGGAAGGGATGGAAGAGGAGAAAGATTAGGAGGGAAAAGAATCCTACTCCTTCCGATATACTCGAGCTCTCCGTGGACTTTGTTCGAATTTATGTTTGGATATTGTAACTGTTAAATTTCAAGGGAGGATGGGTAAGGTTACTTTAATTTATCTTCTTTTCCATCTTAAGTCGTAGAGGCATTTTTTGCAGGTTACAAGTATAATTTCCTTTCTTTTTCAGCTACACTGTTCTTGTCATTCTTCTATCATGCTTATGCTTCTTTGGTGGATCGAGAATTTGGAACTATTGATAATAAGGAACGATTTAAGATTGATTTCCCTAATATGTATATGGTAATTTATCCTTGATTATAGGAGTGTAGGAGAGGAAAGATATTGTATAACCTAATTTCTAGGATGCAATTCTGTAGAGTATATAACTCTTCTATCAATTCAACGTGGAATACACAAAATATTCAAGTTTCAATATGGCATCAGAATAGTGATGCTTTTGGTAATCTACACCAACCTTCTGCTCAACAAACCCTAGCCATTTCCATGGCTGAACCTACCAAAACAGAAAACCCTTAACCAAGCTTGAGGCAAACCCATATGGTGATCCAAATCATCCAATGTACCTGTACCATTCAAACCAGCCAAACGCCATCCTCGTTTAGCATCTGTTGAATGAAGAAAACTATGGCACTTGGAGTCGTACCATAATGGCCCTAAGTGCCAAGAACAAAGAGGGTATTATTGATGGTTTCATCAGCAGATCAACCAAGTCCTCCGCCTCTACACATGGCCCTAAGCGCCAAGAAAAAATAAGGTATTATTAATGGTTCCATCAGCAGACCAACCAAGTCTTCCGCCTTTGAATTGCAACAGTGGAATCGCTGCAATAATCTTGCCAAATCATGGTTGATAAATTCAATCTCGCAAGACATTTGTGCAAGTGTTATCTACAATGAAATGGCCATTGACATTTGGAATGAACTAAACCCATGTCAACAACGTTCATCTCTTTCATATTGAGCAGGCAATCCACGATTGCACTCAATCTGGAATGGGTATTAGCGCCTATTACACCAAACTCAAAGGGCTTTGGGATGAGCGTGATCCATTACATGCCATCCCCATTTACGAGTGTGGAACCATGAAGGAAATCATGCAATACTGAAAGAATCAAAATGCTATGAAGTTTCTCATAGAATTAGACCCATTATATGTTGCTACCCATGGTCAACTCCTACTCATGGACCCGTTGCCTTCAGCTAACAAGATGCACTCACTCATCATTCAAGACGAGTTCTTTATCCACAACAGTTGCACCTAATACCGCTGCAACATTCGCGGTTTGAGACGTTGGTCGTAATATCCTCATCTAAAATGTGACTGATGCGAGATGATTGGGTCCACTTCCGAAAATTGTTCATCTCATCTTAAGTGTGACTTTTGTGGTTGGAAATGACACATGATTGAGGCATGTCGAAAGCTTAAGAAGGCTAAGGAGAATAGCAATTCGCATAATCATCGTTCATCAAAAGCAAACCATGTCCAGTCGAAAGAAGCACGTCCCTCACAACCTAGCAATTTTTCCCTGACTGCCGAGCAATACCAGAGTCTCTAGGCGTTACTAGGCAACAACAAAACACCTACCATGGCAAACCTTGTAGGAGCTTTCAACAGTTTCTCAAATAACTCACTTTGTGGCAACTTTGGAAAAAAAGGCATAGATTTTGGATTCGAGGGTGATGGACTACATCATATGCTCCCCTGACCTATTCACTACTTGCTCAACAGTCCATAACTAGACCGTCAGCCTTCATAATGGCATGGCTGCTGCCATGACCCACATAATGAGCATTTAGTTTTCATCCAAATTAATATTGCACAATGTGCTTTTGTGTTTCCTTGTTCAAATTAAACTTAATCTTCATTAGCAAGTTGGTCAAGTATTTAGATTATGTTGTCATTTTTGTTAAATAATCGTGTGTGTTGCAGGACCTAAGCTTGGGGACAATGATTTGGACATGAAATGAACAAAATGGACTTTACTACCTTACAATCACAAACGACAAGTCAGCGTGCAACTTTGTTGGGGGGTAGGTCACACCATCTTCCCACCTTTGGCATCAATGGCTTGGCCACCTTTCAAATAAAGTGTTTTGTTTGCTTTCTCACTCTTTTGAAGACATTAATTTTTGTGAGATTAATGATTGTTCAATTTGTCCTTTGGCTAAGCATACTCGTTCTCCTTTATCCATGAGTTCCATAAATACTCAAGTACCCTTTGAACTAATTCACATTGATATTTGGGGGCATATATCACATACCAACTTACAATGACAATCATAAAAAAATAAGGAGTCTTTATGTCACATTACTGAGGGCCTCATTTATAAAATCCATCGTTTGGGGGCTTTACCGAGACTAACTAGTAAAAAGTTGGTATTTCCTAACTATTGTCAACGACTTCACAAATTGCACTTGGGTCTACCTAATGCACCACAATTCTGACACATCCATTTTGTTAACAACCTTTATCAACTTGTAGAAACCCAATTCTCTACCAAAATTAAAATCATCTGTAGTGACAATGGCCCAGAATTTACCATGACTAAATATTATTCTGATAAAGATGCATATATCAAACCACATGTGTTAAGACCCCTCAACAAAACGGGGTTGCTGAAAGAAAACCCCACCACCTCCTTAACATCGCACGTGCCCTCCTTTGCCAAGCAAATCTTCGTAAACAATTTTGGGGGGATGCCATCTTAACAGCAACTTACCTTATTAACTGAACACTAACACCACTCCTTCACAGAAAATCACCATATGAATTGCTCCACCATAACAACCAACCTATGACCACCTAAAAGTTTTTGGTTGCCTATGTTTTGCATCCACTCATCAAAAAAGACCCACCAAATTTGATGCACAAGCCTCACAATGTATATTTCTTGGTTATCCTTATGGGAAAAAAAGGTTATCGCCTTTACAATCTTACTATGAGCAAAGTTTTCGTCTCTATAGATGTATTATTTCATGAGCACATTTCCCCTTATTCATCATATAAACCATCACCTAACTTTAGCTTCACGCCTGTTTCTCCATCATTCTTTGATGACGACATACACCTTGCTTCACCATCAATCCCTACCATCCCCATAACATCCACATTGACACGCCCCGATCCTGATATCCTCCAAACACCAGGATAGGCACGTGCTACCCAACATCCGAGGATGATGAAGCCATTTTAACATGTATGCAAGTTAAGAAGAAAGAACGAACGTAAATAAAATATGTAAATTTAAAAAAGTTATGAAATATGCAAATGCGGGAACATGTTCAGAGCATACAACTAATCAATAATATTGCGAAATGGGGTCTTACACCAAGAGGAAGACTCAAAGCTACTGATACGGAAATGCCTTAATGCCAGGATCTTACACCTCGATTCTAAATCCTCAAGGGGATGCAAAACACAAAAAAGTGGGTGGACCAAAGTTTATAATAATAATAATAATACTAAGTAAAACCATTGTTCTTTTGAACATACTAACCCCCTTGTATTGAAAACACCTTATAATACTACAAAGTAGGGGTTTTTTTTTATTTTTTTTTTATAAACTCTAACATGCCATGAAAACCTTTGTAAAACATGTATATATAAAATAATGCTCAGTAATGGTAACATAGTCACCTAAAGGCAAATCCATAAAACCTTCGTAAATCATATAACAATGTACTTAACTAAGGGTATCATAGTCGCCCGAAGGCATATCCATCACCCGACAGTAAAGCTATACGACACTGGGTTACGCCAGTGAAGAAACATGGTAGGCCACATCACCCGAAGGTGAAGTTATACGACTCTAGGTTACACCAGAGAAGAAAAGTTACATAACACATCGACACTAGCCGTGGCTAGTGAAGCTATCTGACACTGGTTTCACCAGTAAAGCTGGGAGTATGTCACCAAATGCCTCACTACTCATCAATTGTGTCCTATGGCCAAAGATAGATACATCATCATGTTATGTGTATGTGTTGTATGATTACCCACTAAGTAAGCACATAAAACATAGATCACATTTCTTGTATCAAATCATCGGAGCTCAAAAGCTCAAAGCATCATATCTTAAACCATGGGAGCATTCTAGCTTAAGACTTCATCATAAACCACATTCACGAATCCATAATATTTCATAAAGTGTAAATCTAATAATTCATAACGTTTCATAAAACGTAAATTTGATATATCATAAATATATTTCATGAAACACATAATTATGAAATCATGCTTTTCATGAATGCAATCCTAGTATTTTTATAAAATCATGCAATTTGAGAAGATGACCACTCACAGATACTCCATCATCGAAGAGCCGTGCAAACTAGAGAGGACGAGGTCGCCACTAACAAACACACCTAAGCACATAAAAGGACCAATTAGTAAAACCCTACTAAAATGATTGAATTTGGGAAAACGGAGCTCAAAATTTAAATCAAGGCGTCGAAATACCCTAAAAAGGGTCTCAAGCAAATTTTGTAAGAAGTCAACGGTCAACCCAAAAAGTCAACCGAGGTGTCGAGCCGATCAACTACGTTAAAACTTTAGAATTTCACTAAACGAATGCTAAAAACGAACTCAGGGCATCGAAATTAGTCCATGAAGATTCCAGGGAAGATTTTGTAAAAGTCAACGCAAGAAATATTCCAAAAATATTCCCAGGAATATTCTAAAGAATATTTCAGGGAATATTACAACTAGATCCTGGTCGTGTCAACGAGCGACCTAGTTCACCAAAAAACCCATCGGAAACTAGGTAAACTCACTAGATTTTCTGAGAAATTTTCAAATGGCTATATCTCTCTCATTTCTCATCAAAATTCGACTCATAATATATCAAAATGATGCTAGAGAATAGTAGAACAAGATTATACCTATTTGGAAGCCAAAATGTGGCTGGAGATGGCCAAAAAAAGCCTGCAAAGTGCCAGAGTTTCGCTGAAAAACTGGAAAGTACTCATCAGAGTACGTTTTGCGCAGTGATGGTACTATGCAACGAGGGAGATAAGGAAACCGAGGGATTTCTCCCTATTTCTAGGTTCGAGGGTCGCGCAGAAGGTACTGGAATGACAGTGGGGTTGCCATTGATGTTGTTGTTGTTTAAATGTGTGTGTGTGTGCGCTCAGAGAAGAAAAGAATGACATGAAGAAGAGAGAACTGCATGGAAAAGAAAGGTAAGAAGAAAAAGAAAGTGAGAGAGAAAGAAATTCACAGAGAGAGAGGGAATCGGGAAACAAGAAGACAGACATGGCCTTAGTGGCACATAAACTAATGTCCACTAGGGACGAAACTAAAAGTATCTCCCAAAATGTAAAATTATCAAATTGCCCTCGACATTTTGAGCTTCGTAAAATCTTTGTTCTAGCTCCAAATTCGGTTATGCTTACGCCCACGTGTTTGTAGTGACGAGTACTACAAAACATGCTAACATAGTAAATCAAACATTTCACAACACAAAAGTCAACGAAAGTAAAAAAAAAACTCACCTTTAAGGGGATTTTCGTAAATTCACACTTTTAAATTTAATAAAACCGTAAAAAATTTAGGATGGGTTGTTACACACATCGCTCACATTACTTGAAACCCCAAAGGCACCCTTTGATCAATTAGGCCTAATCGAATCAGCAAACAGCCCCGCTGCACAGGCCACTCCACCTGTTCTAACCCAACCACACATTGCCATCGATGTTGCCCTATCTCGCCTTACGCGGCGCACACATCCCCCTCGTCATTTATGAGATTATCATGTGGAAGTCCCTTTTCCATCAGGTTCCTCCCAATTGTCTACCTTGGTAGCAGTCCATAAACCAGGTACTCCATCATTTGGTTGATGTATTATCATATGACATGTTATCTCCTCAACACCTTGCTTTCACCACCTTTATTTCCAAAGAAGTCAAGAAACGTTGACCCACATTCATTTTTGCAAGCCATACAGCAGCGCCAATGTTGTATTGCCATACGCCATGAAATTGATGCCTTGGAGGCCAATGACAACTAGACGCTTCAAATCATATCCCCCCTGGCGGAAAAAAAGCTTGTTGGTTGTAAATAAGTGTACAAGACTAAGCATAATCCAGATGGCTGTACGAAGCTTACTTGGTGGCTAAAGGGTATAATCAAATTGAAGGCCTCGACTACAAGGAAACCTTTGCTCCCATGGCCAAACTTGGCACTGTTTATCTCTTCAATAACTTGTCGTAAACAACGACTTCTTGCATGGTGACCTTGAGAAAGATGTATATATGGCATTTCCACTGGTTTTAGACGAAAATGGGAGACATGTGTCTGCAAATTGCATAAATCACTATATGGTATAAGGTAATTATCGCCCCAGTAGTTCATTAAGCTTTCGACATCCCTCCAACGTGCAAATTTTTGACAATCCAAGGCTAATTACTCACTCTTTGTATGTATCCAAGGTAAAAAGTTTACTACCATTCTTGTTTACATCGATGATATTATCTTGGCAGGAAACAATTTACCAAATATTGAAGCTATAAAAAAATTTCTCAAAGAGATGTTCAAGTTGAAGGACCTCGGATGCCTGAAGTACTTTCTAGGCATTGAGGTGGCAAGTCCCATGGAAGAAAATTTATCACTTAGCAAAGACAATATAAAATATATTGCAGACCCTTCGTCCTATTAAAGGCTTTTTGGTTGACTCATTTACTTGAATATCACGCGGCTTGACCTAGTATATCTAGTCCACATACTAAGTCGCTTCATGGACAAACCTCAAACATCCCACTTAGAGGCAGCACATCGAAGTCTTGTATTACATCAAAAGCACACCCGAACAAGGTTTGTTCTTCTCCGCAGAAAGTCCAATCCAATTGAATGCATTTTGTGATGCAAATTGGGCTAGATGCCATGATACTCAACGATCAGTTACTTGGTATTATGAGTTCCTTGGGAAGTCTTTGGTCTCTTGGAAAACTAAGAAACAGACCACTATTTCACGGTCAAGCGTTGAAGCAGAATACGGTCCATGGCAGCAACATGTTGTGAAATTATTTGGTTAAATTCCATTTTACATAACTTGGGCATTTCACATTTGTATCCCATGAAATTGTATTGCAACAACCACGCCGCCCTCCACATTGCCTCAAATCCTATGTTCCATGAGCGAACTAAGCATACAAAAATTGATTGTCATTTTATAT
Organism: Pyrus x bretschneideri; assembly: GCF_019419815.1. Taxonomy (NCBI): domain Eukaryota; kingdom Viridiplantae; phylum Streptophyta; class Magnoliopsida; order Rosales; family Rosaceae; genus Pyrus; species Pyrus x bretschneideri. Next base: position 3,317,465 of record NW_025999657.1, read on the forward strand.
GGGAAAAGGTCCAAAGTGGAATTATCAATACGATTTAAATATCAACTTCACAGCAATTAGCAAACATGTTCACAAAGCCAGTTGGCCTATCACAATTTATGATCTTACTTGGCAAGTTGGGAATTATCAACATACATTCCAACTTGAGGGGGACTGTTGAGAATAAAGAATGATTTAGGATTGATTTCCCTAATACGTATATTGTAATTTATCCTTGATTATAGGAGTGCAGGAGAGGAAAGATATTGTACAGGCTAATTTCTAGGATGTAAATTGTTTCATGTACATATATAACTCTTGTATCAATTCAACATGGAATACATAAAATATTCCAGTTTCAATAGGAACAAAAAAAAAAAGAAATTGACAGCAGGTGACACCACTCTTGTTTGCTTTTGTACTTTCAATTTGGATTTGGTTCTGGAGATGGTGAAACTCTAAGCTCTTTGATTTAATTCTTTGTCTAGTCGTCACCAGTGACAGTATCATTTTGATTTGACAGTTGGCATAACCCTCAAGTAGTAAGCTTCATTGGGTTGTAAAACCCTTTTCTTTACACTAGTAGATGTTGAATTCCAGTTAATTTTGATAGCTTTCATAACCTGAATTTATTTAACTTTTCATTTGTCAAGAATAGCCTTCAATACCAGTTTGAAATATTGCCTATGTTGTGAATTTTGCACTCACTTTGATTTGGTTTTTGACACGGTTGTTGGACAAACTGGTTTGCAAGATTTGCTTGCTGTTTTCTAATTTTGATTTGGTCTACACCGAACGGTAATTTGAATTTGAACTTGTGTTGTGTTTCTGCTGATTTTCGTATAACTACAAGAGTTTGCCTTTGGGGTTGGATCTCCAGAGCTATGGCCTTGTTTAACTTAGCTTTTGACAGAGATTTAATCCATCTTTTCCTTTCTTTGGATATGTGGGAAAAAGGGGGTTGTTGTTGTAACTCTAACAACATAAATCAATTTTCCTTTGAGCTTGGTTTATTGCTCCAAGGTTGATTTGTAAGAGAGTATTTTTCTTTCCTTCGTTGAAATGTCTGAGGCCATTTGTAAATATTTTATTGGTCTATGTGCTCTTTTGGTTGATGCTTGTTTCTTTGGTCTTGCAACAAGCATTTGTGTTAAAGTAAAATTAGAGGCTTTCAAATCTTGTTGAGAGTTAGTATTTTTCATTGCACTTTGTGTTAAGTTCCACTATGTCGCAAAGGTTTTGAATTCCCGAAATACTTAGTATTTATAAAATCAACGAACAATGCTAATTCTTCTGTTCTAAATTGCAGGTTCGAGTTTTTTAACACGCGTCAATTCATGGCTCCAAAGGTGAGGATTGCACTCTAGTAGTTGTAGTAATGCACTTTTCATGTCTGTCGTATTTTTTGAGTAAGTTTTGATGCATTAGTGTCTGATTATCACCTTTCGAAACTTCCGTGTCTACGTAGAGACATGTTGTGTCAATAAAATGCTTAGAGGAGTCCTCCTGGGATTTTTAGGAGCATCTGTCTTTGTCTTCTATCTCATAAACTGCCGGTGGGATTTATTGATTATCATGATCAGAGGAATAGTCAGGCTACCATTTAAGAAACTTTCTTCACATAGAAACCGTTTTTGGTGGCTTGTTGGTAATTTTTTTACGTGAACTGAAGGTTGCCGACTCTTTTAGTAATTGATTGTACTTTTTTCTACCACACTTTTGTCTGCAACACAATATCAAACAAAAGAAATACATAATTTATCAAAATTTATTTCATACCTTGTGATAAATGTTCTTCTTTGGATCTTGTCTTGAAAGCACGAAGGATTGAACTTCTTGTTCTCTTTTCTGCCAGCACTTTGTTGCTTTTGGTATTTTCTCTCAAAGTTTCTCTCAATTTCTGCAAAGTATCTCTTGCTTTTGTGTCCTTTTTATAAATGCAATTGATGCCTATTTATAGACATTTTAGGAGGGCTCTAGAGTTTTGCGTGGGGTGAGATGGAGGTGATGAACTCCACTACTTTCCCTTAACTTCTCCCATGTCTTGCATTTTTATTACTTTATTAGTTTTTGCTTATCTAATAAGGCCCACGTCCTTTTTCGTTGAAGAAAGATGAGGAGTTTATATTTTACACACCACTTCCCCTTTTGTAGGAAGAAATACATAATTTCTTTTTTATTTATGGGATGTTGATCTATATGTAAAGCTCGTCTTCACTTTTTAGGTTGGATTACATTTTTCATTTTGTCTTGTAGCTTGATCCAATTTGTATCGACATTATTTTTTATTTTTTATTTTTTTTGTTGTTCAACAGATTTCAAATTGAGCATTGGCAATCTGGTAATATTAGTACATACTATGTATCTTCAAAAAGTGACTAGTCTCGAGTAATTGGTATGAAAATCACCAAGATAAGTATGTAGGTGCTCAAAATGAGTTCATTGAACATGATTAAACAAGAGTTCTTGTACTTACGTCATTTGAGAACTCACTAGTTGGGATGATGTAAAGCATTCCTTTGACCCAAGACACCATAGTTGTCTTGTGGATAAGTCTTTGATCATTTGACAATGCGTCATAACCTCAGCGTTTGTTTTGTGCATTATTAAGATTACTGATTAATCCATAATGGCATATGAGTCTACAACAAGGAATCTATAACCTTCATCCATTGAAAGAGGATACTATGATATGATACAAGGGTCTCTGGCCGGAACACATGAATGTGATTTAAGAATATGTTCCAAATCACATTCACGAAAATATAGAGATAAGAGAATCACATTGGATGGTAGGCATGAATAAACTATCAACAAAATAATGTGATCAAGAGTATTGATATAGAGAATGATCATATTGTATTGTATTCCAATTTAATAGGTTCTCCTACTGCCTAACTTGGGTAGCAATGGTATATTGCTAAGTGTTACTCATAACTTGTCGAAGCGCTGAAGATTAGCAATCAATAATAGTCATTAAAGGGAGAATTGAAAAACAATTTCAATTCACAATCAATTAGTAAGTGTTCTAATCACTCACTACACTAATTAGAACCTAAAAGATCTTACACCGTGTAAGGTAGAGATTAAGTTCGTATTAGAACTTGAGCTAGTTTTGGGCTTCAAGACCTAATGAGCTTCAAATCGTAAAGCCTATTGACATAAGTTGTATGACAACTTGAATCTCAAATGGCTCATAGGCCCACTAATTTTAATAGGCAGACCATAAAAAGATTGAGTGCTAGAGTTTCTCAAGTCATTTAAGTTTGAGGGGCTATAAAGAGAGTCAAAACACTAGCCTAATTTAGAGTTTAGTTAGAGAAAATGAAAGAAACACAACTTTATGTTTTCTATCTAAAAGGCTGACCACCATAGGAAAGGATATTAGCATCTTCCTCTCCCTTGATCATTCATTTCTTCTTCACACCTCACCTTAGTGTAGAGACAGAGGTTTCCTACTTTTGGAACTTGAAGATTTTATTCCACCATCCAAGTCCAAGAGCCAAGACGGAAATGAATGAAGCCATCACCTAGGGTGAATAATCTTTGCTTATGCAAAGAGATTTCAACAAAAGTATAATAAGTCGCATATCTTTTCGTCTAGATTTGAGTTGAATTTTGGTTCACCACCTACTAGGCTTTGAATTTTCATGGTTCAAAATTTGTTTTTTAGTGCATATGTGTGACCTTCTACATTTTAATTGTTAATTGCACTTTGTATGTTGCTCAAATGATCTTAAATAAAAATATTTCCTCTAGATCTGCTTACAAGTCGATGACATAAACCAAGGTGGATCATTGTGTAGAAAAAATGGGGCTCAAATATGTAGCGAATTGGCTTTAAGTGCATGTAAGAGATTGATAAAGATATGCCTATAAAGCCAATTAAGGGTAAATAGTTTATGGAATTATCTTATGTATTAAGACAATTTGAGTTTCAATACAATTGGGCGTAAGACAATGTCTATACAAATTAATCAAGATGAAATATGTATGGATAGATGGATAAGGTTATTGTTGAACGATGAGTATTCTAAATGTTCTTAGTCGTAGAATATTCAACTAGGCATTGATTGTCTGTAAAGACTAGTATGTATCATGTTTATGTTGGTCTGCCTTATAGCCATTTGAGTAGATGCACTAAGACTGATACATAGGTGCTCAATGGTGGATTGAGCTTACTCAACGCAATCCCACACATGTTATTGTGCACGAGATATTATAAATGTATACCAAATTTCATTTCACGTCAATAAGAATTAGTTAGGCCGTAATAATGTAGCATTAGTGATAGGATTTTTACCAATTGCAAAAGAATGTATAAAAACACTTAAAAATACTTGCAAGAGTACAATGTTATCGTAGTATAGCAACTCAAGCAAGGTCATTCCCCACAAGGATTGAATGCATAATTTGTATTTAAACCAATTCTTAATTAATTATTTGAAACAAAGTTTAGAAAAAAGTTGATTTTGAAATTTAAAATAATAAAAACGAATTTAATAAAAATAATTAAATAAATTAGCAAAGTAAATTAAAAAAAAAAAGAAAAAAAAAGGGTTTTGGAAAGCAATTTAAACACTAGGGTTCCACCGTCACCATTAACAATGCAATGCAATTTTACCAATTCCTTATGAATTTCCACATACATGCTTTGAAGGTTTTCTTAATGCATATTTTCCTCATGATGTTCAAGTGAAAACGTATATTTAACATGCAACATGTCTGTGATGTTCAGATCAAATATAAACATGCAAGACTCATTAAGTTTTGTGAAAACCCTTTGAAAACCATGCAACCTTTAAGAGTGTGATGTTCGCCTTAAGTGAATATACAATTACTAGTTATAAGAAGCCCTCCTCAATTTCAGGATGATGTTTCAACAAAAATCGCATCAAATTACTTGTCTAAATACCTTAGTGGTCGCAATTAAGTCAATTAGATAATTTAAACACGGAGATTAATAATTCAAAACAAGTATGCATCCATTCATTAATAAAATCACATATTCATGCTAAGGCTGATGGCCCTGCCCTAGCAAAAGGACTAGTTACGCATAATCACAATAAAATCCAAAGAAAATATCATTAACTAGAAAAATGATTGAAAACACCTTGCAGGTAAAAAGTTTGAAATTCTCCAAAGCTTTGCTAAGTTCTCTCAATGTCACTTCGTGAACCCTAATGGTTAAATAGCCTTATTTATACTACTACAAATTAAAATCCCTCATAGAAAAGGTTTTCTAAAAATTAGGAAACAAAATAATAGAAGGATAACTTAAAAACACACTCTAAATCTGACTAGCAAATATACCCAGCAGAGAATTAGCCACGTTTTTGGACATTCAGAGCTCCAAAACAGGCCCAAAATGACTTAGATTAAAGATTAGAGAAACTCCAGCGTGGGCTGGTGCTCGGGGGATGGTGGACCAAATAGGGCTAGGTAGCCCGGCCTTAAAGCTCCAGCGTGGGCAGCCCGAGGAAGAGTGAAGGCCCGAGCTCCAGGCTCGTGAGGAATTGCCAGCCTGAGAGTCCGAGTGGATGTGACGCAAGGGCTGACGTCATCCTGGCGTTAGCCCAATTTTATATATTTTTTTCTATCAGGCGCGTGCGCCTCACTCGCTCGTGGGGGCGTGTCAGCCGATAGCTTTTCATCTTATGGGGCCCGCGTCGCAGTCTGCCGAGATTACTGTTGGGAAGCCATATGGCTTTTCACGGTCCGTTCGATCTCAACAGCTCTTTAAATTGGACCGTCCGATTTGTAACGATAATAAAAATAAAAAAAATCTTATTTAATATCAACCGTTGGATCTGAGATCAACGGTTGATATTATTCTTCTTTATAAATAAATAAATAAATAAATAATAGTTTTAAAATTAAGAAAAGTTACCGTTGTGACATGTGGCACAATCTGGAATGTTGGAATTCATTTTTTTTTTAAATACAACGGCAGAGATTAATTAGTTCAATAAAAAATTTAAAAAAATTGTAAAAAATCCGAAAAAAAATCTGAAAAATTTTGTAAAAAATTGTTTTTACTTTTCTATAAATACATTCTCATTATCATCTACCTTACACCACAATTTCATATTTTCTCAACTACTTTCAATCAAATTCCTATCTTTCTCTCAAAGTTTTAATCCAATTCTTTTTCAACAAAATATCTACTGATGCAGGTACGAATTGGATGCTTCTTGAAGATATTGTGTTGTGTACTAGCTGGGTTGAAGTTACTCATAATTCGCTTACGGGTAATGAGATGCAGTTGCGAGAAATGTGGAGTCTTATTTATACCAATTATCTTGAGAAAATGGGTGGGAAAAAAACCAAAGAATCGATGTCCAGTCGTTAGAAATTACTTAGCCAATCGTTTAGTACATGGAGAGACGTCTTGGCACAAGCCAGTAATAATATTCAAAGTGGGGAAAATTACGCATATCAGATAACAATATATTATTTATTTGTTTGTATTATTTATTGTTACCTACTTTCGTTATACTTATTTGTTTGTATTATTTATTTGTTACCTACTTTCATTATAATTATTTCTTATCCCGAATTATGTAGCAACTTCAAGCACAAGCTTCGTATGGTGCCAAAACCAAAACCAAAAATAAATCATTCAACCGGTGGGAATGTTGGAATATTGTCAAAGATTGTCCTAAATTCAAAGTTGTGCATGTCGGTCCAGAAGTTTTCATGAACAGCACCCTTCTACACTCTACACCTGATTATGGCTCGCATGTTCATGAAGATGAAGCAAAAGAAGTGCCCAAAACGCCCCCTTGAACAAGCGTCAGGATCGACTCGTTATCCAATTAGGCTTGAAGGTAAGAAGGCTTCAAAGAGAAAAGGGAGTGCTTCGAAGAATGATTATGCAACATATATGGAACAACTTGCTCGCCAAGGTGAATTGACTTTGGCATGGGAAATGGCGAAATTTGAGACTGATAAGGCTACAGATGAGGCAAATGATGCGGCTGTTGAGAAAGCATTTCAAGCTAATGAGAGAGAAATAGAGCTAATTAGGCAAGAAAGGGAACATGTTAGAGAAGAAAGAATGGCTCAACGAGATCGTGACATTATGAACAAGCCTTTAGAAGGGAAGTCTCAAAATTTTAAATATTTTTGGAAGTCGGAGAAAGCGAATGTGGTGCGAAGGGTGCAAGAGAAGCAAGAGTAAGAGGAGATGGTCCTAGCACAACAAGAGAAGATCATCCTAGCACCACAAATTGGTTAAGTGATGATGAATAGAGTACTTGTAATCGGAGCCCATAATTTTCCAATCACTTCGGATTGTAATTTCTTATTTATTGAATAGAGTACTTTATGTTGTTTCCAATTTATTGATTTTAGTAATTTATTTAATTTGGTAATTTATTTATACTAAGAGAATCTTTATTCAAAAGACATTTAAACACACCAAATAAAATTACATAAACATACCAAATAGAAAAAAACTCACTACATGAACTAAAAGAAACACACCAAATAAAATTAAATAAACACACCAAAAAAAAAAAAACAAACAAACACACTAAATGAACTTAAGTATCTTGAGCTTGTTTCAATTCCCACTGGTGCTCTATCAAATCAATTTGCCAGGCATTGTGTATATATGGCCTTTAAAGTGTAGTATATCGTTGAATGATCAATTCATTGTAATGTCCATCCCTTTCTAATGGCTCATGTTGCACGGGTTCTTCGGTGGCGTCATGAGCACAATATATACGTGTTCTTGAATTGTTTATCGTGTCTGGCTCATATTCATCAACGACATCATAATCGTACTCATCTTCCACAAACATGTTGTGAAGAATGATGCACGTCATCATGATGGATCAAAGCGACTCTACATCAAAGAATCTAGCAGCATCCCTGACAATCGCCCAACGAGCTTAGAGGATACCAAAACAATGCTCCACATCCTTCCTGCACCCCTCTTAATAGCTTGCAAAGTGTTTTTTCTTTGCACTTCGCGGGCGTGGCACTGTTTTGACAAATGTTGACCACCTCGGGTAAATGTCGTTTACTTGGTAGTATGGCCCGTCGTACATACGTCCGTTGACGCAGTACGTGACTTTTGGTCCCTTTCCTTGCAGGACATCGTTGAACGCTAGGGATTGGGGAAGGATGTTGAGGTCATTTTGAGCTCCTGGAACCCCAAAAAAGGTGTGCCAAATCTATGTATCAAAAGATGCAACCGCCTCTAAAATGATACTTTTTGCTCATTTTTTGTCCCCATAAGTGCCTTGCCATGCGATTGGACAAATTTTCCACATCCAGTGCATACAATCAATGCTTCCAATCATCCCAGGAAAACCTCTCATCTCGCCCTTCTTCAGAAGCATTTGCAAGTCCCTGTCAGTAGGTTTCTGGAGGTACTCCGCGGTGTAGATAGATTCGATTGCTCTGCAAAACCTCATCAGGGACTCAAGAATGGTTGATTTCCCCATCCTCGTTATCTTATCCACTTGGTCTGCAGATGCTCCATATGCAAGCATCCATAAGGCATCATTAATTTTTTGCTCTGGAATGAGACCCATAGCACCAAAAACATTCTTCTTTTGCAAAAAGTAAGAATCATGGTTGCAAACAGCAATCATGATTTTGTTGAACAAATGTCATATCAGGAAATGCACTATTACGGACAAATTAATCATCCAAGAATTTCGTACCTCGTCGTTGCCTGCTTCTATCAACGTTTCCGGAACGGCTGGGCTTGCAGATCTGACCTATAACTTGGATGACTCGACGAGAATGTGAGGCTCTTGCCATTCTTGCTTCATCATCTCTCCTTCTATGCTCCTCATAATCTTCCCTCTCATTTTAGGGCACCTGGAGATTGAACATTCCTTATAATTAGTTAAACAATTCTTCCTCTTGCTGATCTATTTCCCACATCATCCTTAAGGAAGAAGAATATATTGTAAGAAAGAAGCAGAAACTATGAATAATGATAGAGATTTTGGTGAAGAATGAAGCAAAAACTATGAATAATGATAGAGATCTTGAGAAAATTGGTGTGAGATTTGTGAGGATGGATGATGGATTATATGAAGGATTCATAAAGGATTAGGTTGTAGATAATGTCACGTGGCATGCCATCATTCGTTAAAAATCTGATGGAAATCTATCCTCAAAGATTGTAAACAGATTATGACACGTGGTGCGAAGTGATTGGTTAATAATCTTATCGGAAATCCATCACCAATAATTGTATTTTCGGATAATGACACGTGGCGCAATGAGTACGATTAAAAATCTTATCGGAAATCCATCACCAATAATTGCCTTTTCGGATTTTATGAAGAGTGGCGTAACGAGAACGATTAAAAATCTTATTTTGTATTATTTTTTAACTTTTCGAATAATAACACGTGGCGTAACGAGAATAATTAAAAATCTTATCCGAAATTATAAATAAAATTATTTTGTATTATTTTATTGCCTATTGTCAGGGCTATTGAAGTGCAACGGTGGAGATGCAAAAGACGATTACTGTTCATTAAGGCAGTTACTGTTCACTGGGTGGATAGCATAGTGTATTGCCTGGGGGGAGGGTTCACACGCTGGAACTACTCTTAAGGTCTCCTCTTCATGTTCTAAGAAGAGCCCAAATCCAAAATTCATCATCTTCCAACCCAAAAGTCGCAAATAAGCTCTACAATTCAATATGCCAACATTGCGCACTGGGCATAAATTAATTTGCCACGATCAGATGTTTTGGGATAAAATTATAAAATTTTGACAACCTTCTTGATAGACTCATGAATCCAATTGGAATCACTTGAAAATTCCACCGTTTGATTACTTTATGCCCAAAATGGATTTGCATGTCCTATATTAAAAATTCATAACAAAGCATCAAAATCTCACCAAAATATAACCAGAATAGGGGAAAATATATAATATAAAAGAGAATAAGCAATTAGTCATTGGACTTGAGGCATCGCATGTTGCCTTGTGGTTAAGTCCTTAATATTTGATTATGCTAACGTCACTCTAACTAAGAGTGTGACTAATGCATCCTTGGGGTTAGGCTACCTAATCATGGAGACAAATGGAATGCACAACAATGAATCTCTAACCTTCGTAATAGAAGTAGAATGCACTTTCGAATGGATTCTAGAAGTCTATTGCCAGAGCAAATGAAATGTACGGATGAAAATCTGAAACAAACTTGGGAATCATGGAACAGTTACACATATTTCAAGTGAGTTACTATCTGTGAGAGACATGAGAGTGTAGAGGCCACTTCTTTTGTAAGAGAGAAATTTTACAAGTCTTCCTTTATGTATGGAAAAGGAAGAAAGAAAAACCTCTAAATGTTTGTAGAGCCTAAGAAAGCCACGAGGCATAAACATAGAGCCTCACCACCACCACCTTAGCCGATCCTTCAAAAGCAAGAGCATGCTAGCATTTTACTCGTGTTCTTGATTTCTTCACTCATCCTATTCCAGAGAAGGTGTCTAAATTTAGAGGTCCTGAACTTTTAAGACTCAAGTACTTAAGGAGAGAACCAAATCTCTACAAAGCCTCAAAGATCAAGCCACTGAGATAGAGCTAGCCTATGGAAATGAGAAGGCCTAATAATAGGGTGAATAAACTAGCTCTAATTCAAGGTAACGCTTCAATACTTGTAAATCTATTATTTTTCTCTTAATGCATGTGATGTTTTATTCACTGTACAAGTTTCAAACATTCATTGTTTTCAGGTTCTAGAGTTCATGCTTCTCTTCTGGTATTTAATTTAATTCATTCCATGATGTACTTTGTTGGTCCAAAATCCGGATTCTGATTCATTAAATCCAACAAAGAGAATCACATTGGATAACATTTATGATTCACTAAATCCAACAAAAAGAATCACATTGGATAACATATATGAATAAACTATCAACCAAACGATGTAATCAAAAGTATTGATTTAGAGGAGGACCGTATTGTATTGTTATTCCAAATGAAAGTGAGAGTTGAAACTTTCAATTCATAATCGATTAGTAAGAGTTCTAATTATCCACTGCCTTACTAATTAGAACCTAATGGATCATGCACCTTGTTAAGTAGAGATTGAAGAGATATAACATAGATGAGTAAGTCAATTAAATGGTTTAATTGTTTATGGCTAGAATCAATTAAAATGTTAAGTAATCAAACGAATAAGTTCAAATAGGACCTCAAGTTAATTTTAGGCTCCATAGCCCATTGAGCCTTGAACTAAAGTTCAAATAGGGCCTCAAGTTAATTTTAGGCTTCATAGCCCAATGAGCCTTGAACTATCAACCCTGGTTTAACAACTTAAAATTAAAAGCCTAAAGGGCCCACTAATCATAATGAGGCACCTATACAGAGAATAAGCTAGGATTTTCTCTTTAATCACTTAATGGAAGAGACTATATAAAGGGAATTATAACCCAAGCCTTATTAGGGTTTATGTTTGGAGAATTTAGAGAATCACCACTCTCTCTCTACAAGGGTTGGCCACATAGGGTTGGTGTTGCTAGCAAGAAAAAGTATCACTCCTTGGTGTGGAGAATTAGAGTTTTCATTCTCTTGGGACTTAGAGATCCAATTCAAATCAATCAACAAGGATTTCAATGAGAGCAAATAAATGAAGGCCCTCACTTTGGGTGATTAGCCTTTACAAATGCAAAGAGGTTCCTCAAAGGTATAAAGAACAATCTTCTATTTTTCTTATTCAATTTTGAACTGAGTCTTGGTCAACCATTTACTAGGCTTTGAAACTCATGGGTAAAAGATTGAATTTTGAGTTCTTGTTAACTAGATTTCGCATTTAATTTTATTGTAAGATGCAACTGTAACTCAAATGATCTTCATTTAGGCAAATTTTTTCTTTAGGAGTTTAGAGTTTCTTGTTTGGATAAAGGGAATAATGAAATGATGGATTAAAGATCCTGAGATTTGGAAATCACTACTTAGCTATAAAGTATTTATATCTGTCAAAATTTAGAAAAGGGAAAGACAAATTAGACCAAAAAAACTTAAAAAATATGATTTTAAATTTGAACCTATTGATAAAAAAATGATAAAATCCAAATGAAACAATTAGAGTCGCTCTTGGATCTAGCGACACATCTCCAAATAGGAAGCACCGAGTTGACTCAGTTATAGAATCGTCGCAACTTTTGCAAACAAGAGATGGGGGAGGGAGAGACGACGATCGAGAGAGACATGAGTGAGGGTGGATTGCAGGATGCGAACCTATATATAGAGTTAGGTTTTGTCGATGTGTTATTTTGTTTTTCCAACCTATGTTTTATTAATCTTTTCTTAAAATTATCAAAAAAGTTAGATAAGATTTGAGATTTCCAAAACCCACTCCTTAATCCAACCTCCTTTTTATAAGATCCCACATCGCCCAGAGATGAAGATCCTGTAAGCTTTATATGTATATTCCCATCTCTACCTAGCACGAGGCCTTTTGAGAGCTCATTGGCTTCGAGTTTCGTAGGAACTCCGAAGTCAAGCAAGTTCGTGCGAGAGTAATCCCATGATGGGTGACCCACTGGGAAGTTCTCGTGTGAGTTCCCAGAAACAAAACAGTGAGAGTGTGGTAGGGGCCCAAAGCAGACAATATCATGCTACGGTGGAGTCGAGCCCGGGTCGGGATGTGACAATTTGGTATCAGAGCCAATCCTTGGCCAGAAGTGTGCCGACGAGGACGTCGGGTCCCTAAAGGGGGTGGATTGTAAGATCTCACATTGCCCAGGGGTGAGGATTCTTTAAGCTTTGTATGTATATTCTCATCTTTACCTAGCACGATGCCTTTTAGGAGCTCATTGGCTTCGGGTTCCATAGGAACTTCGAAATTAAGTGAGTTCGCGCGAGAACAATCCCAGGATGGATGACCCACTGGGAAGTTCTCGTGTAAGTTCTTAGAAACAAAACCGTGAAGGTGTGGTAGTGGCCCAAAGTGGACAATATCGTGCTACAGTGGAGTTGAGCTTGGGATGTGGTGGGGCCTGGGCCGGGATGTACACTTTTAATCTCTCACCCTAAAGAAAACTTAAATTGCAAAAAAAAAAAAAAATTATAAATATTACACACTAAAAAAATTAAGAAATAATTAAAATCTCAAAGGCGTAAAATGAATGTATTATCTAATGTTGAAACGACACAAACCCATGAACTTAATAAATCTTATTCGTTTTTAATATGACCTGATAAACTTCAAATCGAACACATTATTTTCGTACAACGACATGTTGTGTACGACTCTTTAAGCTCTAAAAAGTAACCGTTGTACCGTCTATTTTCATTTTAACATAGTTAAGCATTACCATATCTCTTAAATCTAGAATTTTAAGGTAAATTTTGTTTTCATTGCATTATTATCACACGAAGAGAGCAAATTATCTAAGTAGATAGTATAGTAGATATGATAAAAGGGGAAATTCTTTATGTAATAGGAGGGGATTTTTTTTTTTTGTTTGAACAAACGATATCTATTTACACCAACGGGGAAGAGGTGGGCTTAGCCTCAAAATGTGCTAGCAATAATGTGGTTCAAATTCGCTTTTGGTGAGAATTGAATCTAAGGTCATCTCCAACCAAAAAAGGGCCAAAAGGCCATGTTTAGCCCTATAACCCTACAAGAAATTATATTTTAATGAACAGTGACATGCCATATTTTATACCATCTCCAACCGAGGTGGCCAAATGGTCATAGGCTAAACATAGCCCTTTGACAAAAAACTCATCTCCAATCGAGGGAGCCAAAAAGCCATAGGCCAAATATAATTAATATATATTTTATTATATTAATTGAATTAATATGGTTAATTAAATTAAACTACTATATTAAAATAAGGTTTTCGAATATATTTTGAGTGCCACTTGTCGCTAAATGAATAAGCCTCTGAATTTCTTATCTTTTTATAATCTCAATAATTTTTCGAATATGATTTCGAGCGATACGTGTTGCTAACATGAGTAACTTCCTAAATTTCTTATCTTTATGTAATCGCAATAATTTTTCGGATAAGATTTTGAGTGACATGTGTCACTAAAGTGAGTAACTTTCCAGATTTCTTATCTTTATGTAATCTTAATAATTTTTCGGATAGGATTTCGAGTGCCACGTGTCAAGATATAATTGGTTGTACAAATTTTAGATAGGATTTTTATCTAAGTGACACTTCTTATCTTCAAGTTCCAATGTTAATAAATTGGCTGGATATTGAGGTAGAATTCACACACCTTCATCTTTGCCCTCTCCAATATCTCTTTCAATTCAAGTTTGTAATGAATTCCAACTTTGGATCATTTTCGCATTCCAACTGGGGGTCCTCATCCAATTCCGAATTAGAAGATAAATGGGCGCAGATAAGACGAGAAGATAAGGAGTCTGATGAAAAAGATGAAGCATGACACAACACAACATATATGGGCACCAATGGCTAGGGTCATGGTGTGTGAGGAAATTGAAGAACAACCTCAATGGGGTGGCTTTGTTGCTGGTCACTCTTACAAACCACGAAATAGAGAGATTGCGCATGAGACTCTGATGAACAACTACTTCAACTCCAAGTCGGTGTACACAGAAGAGGATTTTAGACGTCGCTTCTGGATGAGGTGTCATGTCTTCAAGTGTTTGCTTCATGATGTCCAACATGTCAATCCATACTTTCGACAAAAGATGGATAGAGCAGACCATCATGGTTTCTCACCTCACCACAATGTTACTATTGCACTCCAAATGATGGCTTTTGCCTCCCCAACTGATGCGATGGATGATATATATAGTATGTCTGAGTCTACATGCCTTGATAATCTTGTTGAATGCTGTCACACGGTTGTTTAGTTTTACAAAGAGAAGTACCTCTGTGAATCAAATCAAGCAGATATGGCTCGGCCCTTTTGCAAAGTTGAAGATTGTGGCTTTTCCGGGCATGGTAGGGTCATTAGATTGCATGCATTGGTAGTGGAAGAATTGTCCCACCGGATGGCAAGGAATATTTAGCGGAAGATCGAGAAAGTTAACTATTGTGTTAGATGTGGTTTGCCTCATTTGACACATGGATCTGTCATGCTTTCTTTGGAGTCTCAGGAGCCCAAAATGACATTACAATACTCAAGCGTTCACCTATCTTTAATAACCTGACAAACCTCAACTTGACTACTACATTAACGGGCATCGGTACAATATAGGGTATTACCTGGTAGATGGTATCTACCCAAAGTAGGTGACACTTATCCAAGCAATTGCCAACCCTGTCGGTGACGCCCAAAGGTGGTTTACCTTACACTAAGAGGCGTACCGGAAAGATGTTGAGAGAGTTTTTCGTATTTTACAAGCACGGTGGAAGATCATCAAGGAACCAGCAAAAGGGTGAAGTCAAGATAAATTGAACTCCATCACGATGTCGTGCATCATATTACACAACATGATTGTGGAAGAGAGGGAGATGACTATATTGATGGAGAGTCTGATGACGACTAATATGATCCATACAGGTCAAGGAGGGCTCGTACAAAAATATATGATGGGCCTAATTTGCCTTTGGATCCAAGAACTAGTAATATCTATTTATACATGAGGTGTCATAGGATGATACATTCACGTGCCACAAATAAGTACCTACAACAGGATCTTGTTGCACATTTTTTGGCCAAAAGCACCATGC
The DNA here is from genome assembly GCF_019419815.1 of Pyrus x bretschneideri. Taxonomy (NCBI): domain Eukaryota; kingdom Viridiplantae; phylum Streptophyta; class Magnoliopsida; order Rosales; family Rosaceae; genus Pyrus; species Pyrus x bretschneideri. Next base: position 3,333,094 of record NW_025999657.1, read on the forward strand.
AGTAGGCGTTTAAATTTTATGTTTTTAAATGTTTTGTTTAATGTTGTTTAAGTTTGAATAACTCCCTCGAGTAATACTAGGGTGGAGATTGTGTTGTTTAAGTTTTATGTTGTTTAATTTAAAGAGTACAATGTAAATATTAAAAACTACAACCACTTCAATTTAAAGATTCAACAACTTAAATTTAAAATCTACAACTTAAATTTAAAGACTACAACAACTTAAATTTAAAAACTACAACTTAAATATTAAAGACTATAACAACTGCAATTTAAAGACTATAATCATCATCTTCATCTGCCATTGTAAGAGTATAGTCGGATGTAACAACTCCTGTCGAGCCTTAATTTCCTTTTTTTTCCTATCAAAATATGCCTTACTCATTGGATTGTACTCCAAAGTGTTCCTTTGCATGTTCCTATCATTAATCTCTTCTTTTATTTGTTTTGTCCGTTCTTCGTGCTTACACTTTCTTTCTTCCGTAATAAGGGCATTTTGCTCTGCCATTAATCGCAATGAGGACGTTATTTCCTCTCGAAAGGCTAAATCATCATTTGCGTTGCCTTTTTCCTTTAATTTTCGAGCCTTGTTTCATCTCGTAGCCCTAGGTATGGAAGATTCACTCGGAGACAGATTTTCTACCCTTATTTCTTGAATGATAGGACATCCTTGTTCATCCCCAACTGCATTTGAGGAAACATTGACCAAATCTTTCTTGAGGTGGATCTTGAAATAACATCTACCCTTTACAAATTTCCTAACAATCATGATGACTAAAGGGTTTTTTCATGGGATGAGGATTCTCTACCCTCTCACACATTGCTTTTTGTCTTATTATCTCTATAAAAAAATCAATATAAAATGTTGACGTGACTTAACTGTGATTGTTCAAATAGGAGGGCATGGAAGGGTAGAGAGATTAGGAGGGTAGAGAATCTTCCTTCTTTTTCATGTCCTCCATATACAATTCCTCCGTTTGGCGTACCTAGAAAATATAATTACAAAAATTAAAGGAAATTAATTTATAAAATTAAATGGAATATAATCTTTACTAATTAATAAAACACTCATTGTCAACCAAAACCCTATAAAATTACCAATTTAACCCTCTAATTAAAATAGAACATGAATAAGAAATATGGGGCAGAAATGTAATTTCACACAACCAAATTTTACTTTTTTTTTCAAAGCTCACTTACATGTAATCCTAACATATCTTTAATTAAAAAAAAATTAAAAAAAATAAAATTTTCCACTCCCATATTCTCTATCACTCTCTTCCTCTCTCCTTCTATTTCAAAAACAAAAATAAAAAATTTCCTCACACACTTTGTGTGTGCCCATATGCTAGTTAAATATATTAAAATAACTTGTGAAAACGCTTACTTCTTCGTAGTAATTGGCTCCGCTTTCATGTCTGCTTTCGGCCTTTACCATTGCTTGATGCCATTTATTCAAACTTGGTTGAAGATGTTTTTTCCATCTTGAAGAACATCTCTCGTGGTTTCGGGTATTCGATGAAGTGGTGTTTTCGTATAACTCATAATACTTTTTGAACGTACGAGTCCAAACACTTTCACTTATTTGAGAACTACCCTTGACACTATCTTCCAAGATCCATCTACAAGCTTTGCAAAGAGCTTCATCTTCTTTTCGGATCCAAACGCTTCCTTTCATTACAGATGTGACCATATGAAAATTATTGAAAAAATTGAAGGAAAGATTATTGGAAGAGGTAAGAGAATAGAATGTGAAGAATTAAAATAAAATGATATAAAACAGTATGAAATTGTGAAAAGTATGTGAGAAATGGTGTAGGAATGACTTAGGTATTTATAGAAAAAAGATTACATTTTTTTTTAAATTCATCCAAAAAAAATCAAATGCAATGGTAACCTGGCTTCATGCTGATGCCAAGTTAACGTTGCATTTGAATTTTGGGTCGAGAGTGGACTGGCTGGCTGGATGAGGGGCTGGCCTGATTTTAATCTTTTCGGCTCGGTGGGGCCCACAAGCCCTTTGGCATAGTCCCTAGTTGGAGACCATTTTCGTGTCATTTTGAGCTATTTTTAGTCCTATGAGTTTTTGGCCAGGTCTGTTGGAGATGACCTAAGACATCACACTTATAAGTGAATGAATACCACTAGACATTAGTATTAAGTGACATTTAATTGAAGGGGATTAATTTCACATATCTATATATATATATAGCCTTTTGGTCTTGTTACGTCTCTAATCATAGGGCCATCTGCTTATCTGAACCCATCAACAACTCCAGACACGTGTCAAGATGAATTTCTTAAAATTAATCACCCATCTGTCACACAATGCCCCTTGAAATCCCATCGTCACCGTCCAATTAGAATAATCCAATTGTCTGTGATCCGACCACACGTATTGGCTGGTAATAGGAGTTTAACCCTAGGAATCTTTCGTCAAATCAAATCTTGACAAGCCACGTGTCAATTGCATACTGCATATACCCGTCAGATTTCAGCCAATGTACGAAATTACCCTTGGCCTACTCTTTTTCCGTTTTCATTTTGAATTTTGCAAATTCGGTCACCCCAACACTCTCTCTCTCTCTCTCTTTCTTTCTCTCTCTCACACTCTTTCGTCTTCTCCCTCTTCGTGTAAAGTCTTTCTCACTCTTCGCCTGTAGCTTCGTGATTTCGCCGGAACCCTAATTCGATCTGGCGGGAACCTGACGACTCCGGTATGAACTCCGACGGATTTTCCATTTTGCTTGTTAGGGTTTTGCAATTTTTTTTGCCTGATGTGTCGTTATCCATTGGGTGAGAGTGTGATTGGGAGACTAACGCTTTGGGTTTTGGCTCGCAGATGACCGTACGATTGAGGAACAGTTGAGAGATCAAAGGGGCTGGATTTCGTCACCGGATGGAGGGAGGTAGCGTCTCTAGACTTCTTACTTCTTCTGGTACTGTTCATTTCCTCTTTTTTTTTTTTTTTTTTTTTTTTTTTTTTTTTTTTTTTTATGGTTCTGCAAGCAGTTAAGGTATCTGTGTAAAATTAGGCCAAAGTATTAGAAATGGTGAGCTTTAATTCAAAATTCTTTTTTTGGTTCCGTTGTTGTTGGTTTCGTATTCGTACTTGGAGCTAATCAGAAGTGCTGAAGCTTTAATCTTTGAATTTGTGGTATTGGTTTATCATTAATTGTGTGTAATTTGTTTATTGATTTTGTACAGTCTTTTAAGGTATTATTCAGCTTATACTTGCTATTTGTTAACAAAGGTGGATTCTTGTAAGGAACATGCGTGTTTTGGAAATCGAAAACATCTAAATGCATGATTGTGAGTTTAGCACACATTTTTTTTCAATTGCAATTATTTGAGTTTAAGGATTACCTTAATGGGCTATTCTTAGTAATCATTAACTGTTAAATATATAGAAGCTTAATCTTGAATGTAGATTTTGTTTTCTGCCATACCTTTACTTTGTATGCTGTCTCATTTGTGAAATTTTGAAACTTATAGGATTTCTCGAGGTCAGTGACCATGTATAATATAGTTACCGTTACTGTTGTTGCATAGCATCAGTTGTTCCTTTATAAAAAAGATTTCATTAATTTTACATGCTTTTCAAATGAGAAGAATCCTGGGAAAGCATTACTCAAAATAGTATGCTAGGATTGGTGTCTTTAGGGTTCTAATATGATTTATCTGTAAAAAAGGATTTCAGTTACAAATGATGTGCATTTATTTTTTCAATTATTTTTTATTTTAGTTGATGGGATATCCCATGTTATGGAAAGTGCCTCGGCTTCCTTTTTTTTTTTTTTTTTTGTTTTGTATATTTTTAATTGTAGAGGAATTTCTGAGGAATTTCTAAATAGTACACTTTCAAGTATCTGGTCAAGTGGAACTTCATTTGGTTTACCAATCAAGGGTTCTTAACATATTAAGAGTTCCACTGGCTTAAATTTTATTGGCACGGAATTTTATAGCATTTAGAAACGTGTATATGTCATGAGTATATTTTTATAACCTTCTGTTGTTTTTGTTCAAAGCATGATATTACGATTTTTTTTACTGCACAAAACTTTGATGTTTCATTTTTCTATTGATATGTCAATTGTTGTTTGAATTGATTAAGGTTTTGTTGGTTTTGCTTTGGCTGTTGTATGTTTATATTATATATGGTATAACATTTTTTGTATAATTCACAAAATAACGTTCATAGCATATATTTTTCTCAATTTTAAAGTATTTGAAATTCAGATTGTGAGTGTCATGGGATAGAGTTTGGAAACTGTCTTAACTGAATTTTTTTTTTTGAGAAATTATGAGTTTGAACATAATTGATTATAAACGGTTACCAGGCTATAACTTGCTTGGGGATGATTAGCTGTTTGATGAGCAAATGGATGTAGGGATTGGGATTCTTTTCCGTGGTAGTGACTGCTTTTTAATGATTGTATGTGCTAGTTAATTATTCTGCAAGATGGTGGTTGTAAGGCCTGAATATTTGGTCCATATGGTTTCTATTTATATACTTGCTCGTATTGTTGTCTATCCCCATTTTGTCTATTTGGTCAACTTGAATCATCATTATTATTTTGTATTTGTACTCTTTCTCCCTGATTGTTGCTCTATTTTAGGGATACACCCATGGATTATGATGACAATGATTTTCAAAGCCAGAATCTTCATTTAGCTGGTGAAGGGAGTACTAATTTTCCTCCAGTTTTACAGCCATATGCTCTTCCCAAGTTTGATTTTGATGATAGCCTTCAAGGGCATTTGAGGTTTGATAGTTTGGTTGAAACTGAGGTTTTTCTGGGTATTGAGAATAACGAAGCTAATCACTGGATTGAGGATTTCTCTCGTGGGAGTAGTGGGATAGAGTTTAGTTCCACTGCAGCAGAATCTTGCTCTATATCAAGGCGCAACAATGTTTGGTCTGAGGCCACTTCCTCAGAATCTGTTGAAATGCTATTAAAATCTGTTGGGCAGGAAGAAATTATTCCCCCTGAGACAATCGTTGAGGAATCAGATGCCTGTAAGGAACTGTGTTGCTTAACTGAGCAGATGGAGCCTAATTTGAATAATGAAGATAACATTCTTTCTCAAATGGGGGATGTTACAGATCTAGGGCCTACATTACCACGGGTGGAGATTTCCGAAAACCTTTCTGGCTTAAAGGATGTAGGAGTAGATCAGCTTTGTGTTGATGATTCACAAACTCGTGAAGGTAAAATATTAGTTGATGGAAATTCAAATAACTTGGAACCAAATGATCTCAGTGGAAAGGACAGCCCACATGTAAGTAAAGGGAGTCCTTCTACGGATGGGAAATGCAAAGATGCAAAACAGATGGAATTGGACAATGCGGTTGATGAACCTCTAGATGAAAAAGAAGATTCCTCTGCTTCAGGAATGCAAGTTGATAATTTGATATCTGTGCAGAATATTATTACAAGAAGTGATGAGTTGAGTAAAATAGATGTTCAACATAATTTAAAAGATATCAGTGAAGAGGATCCAGACGGACATGTCTTGCGCATAGAGGCTCAAGTGAATGAAAAAGTAGTTGAAAAGGCTACCTGTTATCCTGAAAACCCTCATTGTTCATCGTTTGAGGTGGAGTCTGTGGAAGGAGGAATTGCTAATCAGGAAAATGTTGTTAGTGTGGAGGAACCATCGGATATGATACTACAAGAGGATTCTGACTTACATACCCTGGGCGGATGCAGTGACAGGGAATGCTCTGGTGCTGATGCTGACACCAACAAATATGAAACTGTGGTCTTGTTTAAAGGCATAGATACTGGTGGTGATCAATCAGAACTAAGCACACACAGCTTATCACCTAGGGTGTGTGAAAATGATACTAGCTGCTCAGTTGAGGTTAGCAACAAAAATGCTGAAATTTCTTCAAGTATAGATCCTATGCCGAAAGGGGATTCTGACTTACATGTAGCAGACATATTCAGTGACAGGGAGTGCTCTGGGGTTCCTGCTGAAACCAACAAATGTGAAGATACAGTCTTGCTTAAAGACACAGGTAGTGGTGCTGATATTTTTAAATTAAACACAAATGATTTATCACCAATGGTTACCCGAGGCGATGATAGGTTTGCAGTTGAGGTCACCAACAGCAATGCTGGTATTTCTTCAAGTCCAGATCCTAAACCGAAGGTGGATTCTGGATGGAATAGCTCCAAGGAGAATTCTTTAGAAAGTGGTTTCCAACCAGATAGTGGGACTTCGGTCAGAATGTCCGAGGCTTCTTTGTCAGTCATTGAGGAAAATGAGGTCTCAAAGGATGAAAGTAATGAAAATAGTGAAGTTCATTGTAATTTGACTGCAACATGTTCTTCAGCTGAAGTATTTAGTGAAGCACATGTAACTGGATCTTCTAAAAGTTCTCTTGATGCTTTTGGAATTTCTGGAGAGAAATTGAATGCTGACAGGCATGTATCACTTTCTATTGTTGAGGAGTCTTCTCAGATATGTGATGATAATAAAGTTTACGGAGAAGGCGATGTTGGTGATGGACGGGATAGTAACCTGGATCTCTCTTCCAATGAAAAGGATAGTACACAATTGCTCAATGAGTCTAATAGTAAAAATTTGGAGCTTGGTGGATCTGTTGTTAAGGGATCGGGGTCCTCACCATTGTGTGGAGCTAGCACAGATAAAGAGCTGGTTGTTCCAATATTAACAAATGAAGCTGATGGTAATGAACTGGGTATGTTATGAAATTGAAACTTTGAATGGAAATAAATGTCAAATCCCTTAAATATACTAACTTGGATTTCTTTCGCTTGCAGTGGCCAACATTTTCTTGGAAAATTCGAATTTGGCTTCTTGTGGCACAACGAATGCTGTTCCCTTGTCTTCTGGAAATGGTGTAGCCAGCGATATTGTTAGCCACTCAGAGGTTCAAGCAGCACCTTCTTCTGCTGGGGGTTCATACTGTGACAAAAAGGAAGAAACCGCAAATGAAATGACCAAGGATGCAAGTTTTTCATTTATAGTGCCACTTCCTTTGGTAGAAACAGGGCCAGTTTCTGTTTCTGAAGTTGAAAAAGGTGTTTCCTGTGATAGTTCTGGACAGTTGTTATGCAAGACGGTTGATCAATCTCTGCCTGACACAGACAGTTGCAATACAGAGTGCCAAAATGAACCACGAAGTGCAGTTGCTAATGAAGTTAGCAAGGGAAACACAAATGAGAGGGACGTAGCTTCTGTTCAGTGTGAATCTTCTGCAAAAGCGGGTGATGCTACTGAAGCTATTTTCTTTGGAAGACAGGATGGCTCAACCATAAAAGAGAGTTTTGAAAAGGCATCTGCAATTGCAACAGGTGAGAGTTTTACACTCACCAGTCATCATTCTCTCTTTCCTTTTCACGTATCATCTCTTGCTGCTTTTAAGTTATGTGCAGTCAACTTGTCTCCCTGGTTCGTTTTCACAAGTTACAAATGCTAATAGTGTCTTGAACTTCGGACCTCTTGGATAAAACTGCAATTTCTAACTAACAGGGCGTCCCTTTTGCTCTTGTTATTGTTTGTATGTTTCATGAAATAAAAGTTTTGTGCTTACTATTTCCATTTGCGTATTGATGTTTTGGAATGATTTTTGCTGTTATGCAGAACTAAGTATGGATTCTGACATGCGGCCTGGGCCTTCAACATTGGTGGAAATGTGTGGTGGTACTGCTAAAAATGCAATGGAAGACACTGACACTTCTGAAGTATCTCAGGATAAGACTTCTGCAGAGGCTACTATGCCCAGCATTAATTGTGAGTAATTTAATTTGATTAGTATTCTTGAATGAGTTGTCAAATAACATAAAAGATAAACCTTAAGGGAATGTTGTGAACTTTCACATTTTGGTTCTTTGGGATAATTTAACAAGGCTATTGCAGATAGAATGGCTTTGAGGTTCATTGGTGGTTGTAAGAGTCATTCTGTTTCAACTTGGTGGCTCCAACTCATGATTTTTGGGCTTTTGAGTTTTTATGGGAATGAAATGCTAGAGTTGGATAAGATGTATTAGAATTTTTTAATTTTAACTTTTTCCGAGTTGACGACTTTAATTTTGAGGGTAGGTTTCAAATTGCTTTTTTTACACCCATTGTTTTAACTTCAAAGTCATGTTGGCTTTCCTTTCTTTTTCTTTTCTGATTGTTATATTTTGTTCCACAGGTGATGCTTCTCCGATTTGTGAAGCTTCTATCTGTTCTGCTCCTTTGCCTGAATCTCATGCTAGGTTTGTTGCACCAGAAAGTGGTGGAAGTTCTGTTAATCCGAATAAAAATGATTGTGGTTCAACTAAGGTTGTTGAAACAAGTGAGCTTTCTGAGATTAAACATGAATCAGGTGATATCAAGGGGCCCAAAAATCTGAATGCCCCAGTTTCTGACATTGTTAGGAATGGGGACAATCATTCTCCTAAATCCTGGAATCCAAAAGAAAATGATGCCTCCAAGGATTGGAGAAATGGCACTTCGGATGTGAGTTCACTTGCAGATTTGCCAAAACGGGATGCTCCCAACAACTTGCAGCCTGTTCCTACTATTATACCTCCCAGAGTATTATTTCTAACCTTATTATTGTTTATGTTCATGCTAAATAATACTTGTGTCTTTGATCCTTTTATTTCTTGACATATACATTATTTTTGTAGATTGGGGTATTCTTGCAATAAATTTATACGTTTATTGTTATGAATGTGCTCTGAATTCGACATCTCAATATTCTGATTTAGAATTATTTTGCAGATCCCATGTCTTTGATACTTTATATCTGTTAACAGAAGTATATGTTTTTAGGGGATTGGGGAATGCTTGCTATAGATATATACATGTATAATTTATTGATGTCTTTACACCAATTTTTCTATATTCTGATTTAGAAATGCTTTTTGAAGTGTGCAGAGGGGTCTATACAAAATTCTGGTTCAGGCCAGCTGGATGCAAAAATCTCACAAGATCTTTCTCATGGAGGTTCACTAGTATTTGATGGAGTTGCACGAGGTGCTTCTAAGGTTACCCCTGAACGGAAAACAAGGCGAGCATCTAGCAAGGCAACGGGTAAACAGAGCGCTAAGAAGGGAAGTGCGCAAGCAAGAACTCCTATGAGACAATTAGAAAGAGGAGACAGATCAAGCAGTGTGTCCCAAAACCAATCTGGAATTTTCCAGCTTGTGCAGCCTAGTGAGACAAAGCCCTATGGACATGTGGATGGTGCTATGAAACCCTTTTCTGTTCATACTACTTCCACATCTAGTTTGCCAGATCTGAATACTTCTGCTCCACCATCTTTAATGTTTCAACAGCCGTTCACTGACTTGCAGCAAGTGCAATTACGTGCTCAAATCTTTGTTTATGGAGCTTTAATGTGAGTCTTTTTGCTTAATACATATTCTTGTACTAATATTGTTTTTATTTTGGCTTTAACATGGTTTAAAAAAAAATTAACAATGGCACAGACCCAAGGGATTAGGAAAGTACTAAGGTGTTTCTAACACTGCTGATTTAGATCAGATTACAGTTTTTTTTTTTTTTTTATTATTTTGAATTAGAGAAACAGAGAGATTAAAATTTCTGCAAGAGTGCAAATTAGGAAGTAAAGTAAGAAGGGAGGTTTTGGATGCTTGGCGTTCGTTTTGAGGACACCATTATGCCATAATTTCTCCGGGAAAAAGAAGGGCACATGATACTTCAGTGACCACTTAATATCTTTAAAAGCTTTTATCAAAATTTGGAATGGCATATTTCCAAATTTTGAATGCATTACGGTCACCTTCCTATAACATACTCGAGTAAAGAGAGATTTAATTTCAGGACGGAAAATGAAAGATGTTTTTCTTTTAATTTTCACTGCAGTCAAGGAATAGCACCTGAAGAAGCTTATATGGTGTCAGCATTTGGGGGACATGGTAAGTTATTTTGTTCTCTGTCTTATCGTTTCGCTAATTGCTACAAATGTGTAGTAACTTATAAAATTATGTTCTTTTATTAGATGGTGGAAGGGGCATGTGGGAGAATTCTTGGCGTGTATCCATAGAGAGGCTACACGGTCAAAAGTCTACTCTGGGTAATCCAGAAACTCCTTTGCAATCACGCTCGGGTACTTTCTATCATTTTAAGCTGCTTAATTCTCTGTTGGTTTGATCGGGGGTCTAACTGTGCTTCAGAACGGAGGTTTACAGGTTCCAGGGCTCCTGACCAAGTAATTAAAGGTGCATTCCAGAGTAAAAGCATTCCCTCGCCTCTTGGTCGACCCAGCACGAAGGGTGCTTCACCAATGGGTGCCCCAATGATACCTATTTCATCACCTCTTTGGAGTATTTCTACCCCTGTTTGTGAGGGCCTGCAATATAATTATCAGCAGGCACTTAATCCATTGCATCCTTTCCAAACACAATCAATAGGGAACGTTGTTGGGGGCCATAATACTACGTGGATGCCTCAGCCCTCCTTTCGGGGTCCCTGGCTTACTTCTCCAGGGTCTTCTGCAGCTCAAGCCAGTACTCATTTTTCAGCATTTCCTAGTACAGAAGCAGTGCAGTTGACTCCTGTAAAAGAAACATCTTTACCACAATTGCCTAGTAAGAAGCATGTTTCCTCTGGTCCTTCTACTCAGACTGCAGGCCCAACTAGTGTTTTTGCAGGGGTGTCTCCAGTGTTTGACCCAAAAAAAGTGTCGGCATCACATGGTCAGCATTCTGCTGACCCTAAGCCTAGAAAAAGAAAAAAGACTTCAGCCTCTGAGGATCATGTTCAGGTTACTGTGCAAGCTCGATCTCAACCTGAGTCAGCTCTAACACTTGCTGATAGTAGTAGTCTGTCTACATCTGTTGCCATCTCAACCCCAAGTACCATTGTGTCTAAGACCATGCCAGAGAAATTGATTATGTCCATCTTTCCAACGCCTTCCACTGGTCGCCTCAAAAAAGCAGATCAGGATTTGGAGCAGCGGGAAGCTTTTACAGAGGAGACTCTTAGTAAAGTTAAGGAGGCTACGCAACAGGCAGAAGAAGCTGCTGCTTATGCTGCTGCAGCTGTTAGTCACAGCCAAGAAATATGGAATCAGTTGGATAAGCAAAAAAATTCAAGATTGATATTTGATGGCGAATCTAAGTTGGCATCTGCTGCTGCAGCTGTAGCTGCCGCGGCTGCTGTTGCGAAGGCAGCAGCTGCAGCTGCCAATGTTGCATCGAATGCTGCGTTACAAGCAAAATTGATGGCTGAGGAAGCCTCGGTTTCATATAATGATGGGAATGCGAGCCAAAGTATAAGAATGACTACTCCTGTGCCCATTTTAAGGGGTGAAGATGTAACTAATAGTTCGACTTCGATCCTTGTTGCTAGGGAGGCTTCTAGAAAGGGAGTTGAAGTTGCATCTGCAGCCTCAAAGCGAGCTGAAAATATGGATGCCATTGTAAAAGCTGCTGAGTTGGCAGCAGAAGCTGTATCACAAGCTGGAATAATTGTAGCTATGGGTGATCCTTTGCCATTAAGTCAGTTAGTAGAAGCTGGTCCAGAGGGTTATTGGAAAGTACCTCAAGTTTCTTCAGGTCTGGTTATGAAATCAAATGGCATGTCGAGAGAACAGTCAAATTTGGGTACTGTCGGAGAAGATGTTGATTCTTCTTCTAGGCGTTCTAAAGATAGACAATCAGATAAGCACAAAGCACAGCCAACTGCACATGAGAAGTCACCGATTCTGACAGAGGTAAATAAGGAATCAATGGATGATCAACTGAGGTGGGGAGCAGGAACCACAGGGTTTGATACTGCCAGTGAAAAGGGGTCAAGAGGACCGAAAGGTCGCAATGTTTCTGAAATCAGATCAAAGTCTGCTTTGATTGCTGTCGAGAATGATTTTGAAAAGGAAGCAGGAGCATCTGAAGAAAGCAGCATCAAGGACGGTTCTCTAGTAGAGGTATGAAGCTGAGGTGTGATCTGATATGGTTTGTAGGTTTTTTTTTCTCCCAAAAAAATTGACATCAGCTTTTTTTCTGTTCACTGGACCTGTTTACAGCAGTTTCTACGTTCATGTGCTATCTTTTTGTGCAGCTTGGCATTTCTATTTCTCTGTGGCCGTAAAATAAAATTGACTTGTTTTTCTTTTAGGTTCTCAAAGATGGGGCTGGATTTGGAGAAGCCTGGTTTACTGCTAAGGTATTGTGTTTGCAGGATCGAAAAGCTAGTGTGTGTTACACTGAGCTTCAGTCAGATGAAGGTATACTGCCTCAACATGCCTTGCCTCATGTTGGTGTTACTGGTTCTCTTTAAAGTGATAATTTCATGTTGACTGTATCATTACAAGTTTTGGTTGAATACATTATGGATCATAAAAATAGAACTCTTTGTTATTAAGATGTTATGCCTTTTGCATCTGCATGCTCACTTATTATACATTTGGTTTCTGATCTACTTGGCTCAGGGAAACTGCAGGAATGGGTGGCACTTGATGGCGAAGAAGATAAGCCACCAAAGATACGAATTGCCCGCCCTGTTACCGCTTTGGGACATGACGGAACAAGGAAAAGGCGCAGAGCAGCAATGGCAGATTATACTTGGTCTGTTGGAGATAAAGTTGATGCATGGATACAGGAGAGGTAAGCCCAAGTTATAAAATAAAAAAAATTGATTGCGTTTGCTGAGAATCTTGCTAGAGAATTCTTTTATATGAAGATTAATATAATTCTACTGCCTGCAATTTTCTTTAGCATGCACAAATGTTGCTTTGCAACTGTCCTTTATTTGGATATACATTCCCTAAATCTTTCACTACTGTAAGCATGCCTAGTCTTGGGTGTAGGAGCAACATGGTAGTGTTGGTATATTAGAGATAAGTGCATTTGGTGATTGCACACTCACATCCAGTCTTACTATTCTTTGGACTAACTGTGATTTTGATGCTGTTCTTCCATTTTTGACATCTATTTTTGGACTTTTCATTCGTTATTATCTCGTTTGTACAACACATCACATGTGTATTCAATTATATTTTCAGCTGGTGGGAAGGAGTTGTCACTGAAAAAAACAAGAAAGATGAAACTATATTAACTGTCCACTTTCCAGGTGTGTAAATTACTATTACTGTTATATTTTGGGGTGGGGGTTGCTTTCATTAAGACCCTTCATCTAAATGTTTCCCACTGTTACTATGTGAAAGTTACTGTTAGTTGATTTGAGACTCGCCTGTTATGAATTCTTACAGCACAAGGGGAAAAGTCAGTTGTTAAAGCTTGGCATCTTCGGCCTTCGCTCATTTGGAAGGATGGCAAATGGGTTGAATGGTTTAGTGTACGAAATGACACCTCCTTCCTTGAGGTACTATGTTTATATAACTTCGTGCTTAATATCATATGATTGTTGAAAACTTCTCAAGTCAATTTTATTTCTATCTTACTGAAGTGCAATTTGATGTTCAGGGTGATATGCCCCAGGAAAAGCGACCCAAATTTGACAGTCCTGCAGTGGAAGGCAAAGGGAATGATAACGCGTCAAAAAGCATTGATGTGAATGATTCAGGGAAGCCTGTAGACCCAAGGTTATTGAATTTATCTGCAAATGAAAAGGTATTTAATATGGGTAAGAATACCAGAACTGAGAATAAGCTTGATGCAACCAGAACAATTCGGACAGGGTTGCAGAAGGAAAGATCAAGGGGGGTTGTTTTTGGTATCCCCAAGCCTGGAAAGAAGAGAAAATTTATGGAAGTTAGCAAACATTATGTGGAAAATGAGGGTAGCAAGATTAATGAAACAAGTGATCCGGTGAAAACTGCAAAATACTTGATGCCTCAAGGATCAGGTTCCCGTGGATTGAAAAATACATCCAAAATCGACACGAGGGAAAAACAAGTGGCTGGATCCAAGCTAAAGGGTCTGAGATCTGGAAAGCTGCAAAGTTTATCCGGTAAATCTGCTGCACAGAAGGACAACCTTTTAACAGATGCACACACTGCCTCCGATGGTTCAAGTGAAATGGACCATACAGGAAAGATCAAAGATTCTGTAAACCGTGCTGAGGGTTTATCCGGAAAGCATACACTATCACAAACATCTACATATAGAACAGAAGGGACAACAGACGGCCCAATGGAATTTTCTGCACTAGCTCCATCATCTGATTCTTCTTCATCCAAGAAAGTCTCCACTTTAACTGCTCTATCTCGGGCAAACAAAGGAAAACTTGCACCTGCTGGTGGAAGGTTGGGTAAAATTGAGGAGGGCAAAGTGTTTGGTGGAAATCCGGCAAAGTCGACTGCTGAAGTTGTTGAGCCTCGTAGATCAAATCGCAGAATTCAACCTACATCAAGAGTAAGCATTTAGATATATTTTGGTCTCTGTTTTGCATATAGATGTTTATTTTTTTTTTGTCATGAGAAATATCACGGTAAATGCTTCAAGTCATTGGCCAGATTATATCTCAATCTGAGGGTGGTTCCCTTGGTTATCTGCTACTTTGAAGTCGGTGATGCCACAGCAGGACTTGTATAAATTGTTTTTGGAAGTCAAATTTCTAATTGTAGTGTAAGTTTATAAAATTATCAGTAAACTAGCAAAATCACATTGACACCATGAGTTTTATGCTAAAACACTTAAAAGCGCCCAAATTAGAGAAATAAAAAACGCCACATCCATCAACTTGTCATGCTCTAATTGATTGTTAGTTGTGAATTTCTTTTGGTGCACTTCTATTGTTACAAAGTAAGCTGGTTTTTTCCCCTAAGTATTGAGTTTGCAGGGTTTCTGAAAGTGCCATGTTATATCTTACACGTAAAAAGCCCTAAATTTTTATCCCAACATCTCTCTGAATCCTTGTATAACATTCATGGTGGTTTTGTTGCTCGTGTTTACGCAATGTGAACACTCTTTTTATATTAACCTGTAAACCTGATGGTGTTCCCCTTGTTGGCCACAGCTACTAGAAGGACTGCAAAGCTCGTTGATCGTCTCAAAGATTCCTTCAGTTTCACATGACAAGGGCCACAGAAGTCAGAACCGGAATGCCTCTAGAGGTTAAATTTCATCCCCGGGGTTTTTTTTTTCTTGCGGACAATTTGCAGCACATATATTCTTGTGTTTGTGAATGTCGTGTTATCTGACTGTTGATTGTGACAGGGAATAACAATGGTTGAGAGGAGCTCTGCAAATGATGGGTTCCAGTCCGAGGATCGTCAATTATTGGATGACCAGGCCAACATGCCCAGCCGTACTTGTGTATATTTATTGCAGACGAGGATAAGCGTAGGGATGGAAATTCTTGCTTCTTTGGTTTCGTTCTGTCATAAAAATGTAGTCAGTTAGATTTTTATAGTGATTTTAGCTTACAAATTATGGTTTCCGTAGGTGGTTTTTTTGCGCAGAGAGGTGGTTTCCGTGTATGGAAAATTGTCCGTGTAGTTTGGTTTGTAATGCAAGGGAGGATTTCAGATGATTAATCACATAACCAGTTACTGTTTCCACCATTTGGATATTTAATATTATGCTATCTCGTTCGTCGTGAGTACATAGCATTGGTATAATCATGTCGAAATGTTTTTTTGTTGGATCATTCAATGCTACGTAGTATTGAAGAAAAATCCGATGTCTCGGTACGTGTTTTGACGCCGGAGCTCTTTTTCTTGTCCAGTTTGAAATCAAGCAGCGGTATGACTATTGAGTAATGCTCCTTAAAAGACACTGGATTTTATCAAGGGAATCATTCAATCAGCTGAATGTGCAAAAGAGGCAGCTTGATCTTGTAATATTCTTTTATTTTGGTTGATAAAATTCATCTGTTTCAATTTTTTATTTTTATTCTTGGTATTAATTCAAGATTAAAGTGACTGTATTCTTTGGTCATCAGGTGGCAAAGAGAATATTTTTGTAAAACATATATTACTTGGCAGGTCGGTAAGGCGCTGAACTCGCATTCTTTTGTTACATTGAAGAGAATCGGACTCTAAACCTATCATAATACTAATCCATTACCCCGTTCTTACTCGTCATTTGGGTAATAGGCAGACCGTTGAATTGTAAATTTAAGCGTTTGGGTAAATGTAATTAAACGCTAGAACTACAAGATGCTACACAGGTTCTCTTGGTAGCCTAAATATCTCATTCACAGTTAAGACCTTGTTACTATGAATCAGTATCAGAATAAATGTCGCAAGTGTAGGATAAGCAAAGGGTGGTGCTATCCACACACCTCTCAATTTTTAACAATCGGATCAAATAAATTGAAAAAGATTTAATGAAAAAAAATTACGTGAGTGGAAAAAAGAGACATGCAGATAGCGCCATCCTAAACACTCGTTTTTATACATGATTTCTCAGGTATGTCATACCCTAAATCAGTGTGAGACAATTTCTGACAATCGGATCGAATAAACACATAATATGATATGAATGAGAATAATAGCAATTCCTTGCAAGTTAACATACCTTGTTAGTCGAGCTAGTTCTTGTTATCAATTTATTGATGTTTGTAGTAACCTTCCCAAGAGTGGGCTATGCGTCTAACATATGTAAATAAAGTTCAAAATTTGGTCTAGTTGCACCTAATTTTCACTGTCGGGGAAAGTCCCGAGTTAAATCACATGAACGACACTTGTTGATAAAAAACCATACGAAGAAAATGAAAGAAACTGGAGGATACTGAAGCTAAAAATCAACATGTTTACACTCGTTATGGTAACTTGGAACCTAGAAAGTGGGGAAAAAAGAGAAAAAAAAAACACTCGGAGGAACTTTTGTTAATGCAACAGAAGCTGGCAGCGATGGGTTTCTGCCACGGCTACAGAGTTATTTACTACCAAAACTAATTTATAAACACTTGCAGCTCAATGAACCTATCTCCTGTACATGGATCGAATTCAGTCATTCACCAACGAGATCGAACAGCAACCCGACATAACATGAGAAATGCATCACGCCGTGCATGAAATTTTGTGCTGGCAAGATGAAAAATTTGCCATACCAAGTAAGCGGAAAGTCACCAACATACCTGATTAATTAGATGAGAAATCCGTCCAACCACCACCTAGTTGGCCTCCTTTTAGTCAGCTTCCTTTCTTCGTCCCCTTATTCTGGGAAACCTTCATCCTTTTCGTCTCCTAAAGATAAACGCTCTTTTCCCATGTTCCTCTTGATTGGTATTTGTAAAGCCTTCTCATCTGGTTTCTCTACATTATATGTACTTTTGGTTATTCCTGCCGAGTGATGATCTCTATCGTTGCTCTTTTCAATATCTTTGAATGGTTTCTGGCAGACGCAAGCCTGTGGAAATTCATGGAATTCACCCCGTCCAGGTTTCACCTCGTCAGGGTCACCCATGAATCCTTTTTGGCATGACTTTACCTTTTTTGCAAATGTTTCCCAATTCATTTGATGCCTAGCCATGAACAAAGCACTGAGCCTCTTAGCATTTGGCCTGATGGTCCTCTTGTGACCCATATACCTCCTACGCACGATGAAACAAAGAATGCAACAAATGGTTAAGAAATCTCCCAAAAATGGAAACAACTAAATTTAATAAGAAAAAACTAGTAGAAATAGTTGCACAAATTACAAATATAATTGACAATAACCATGATATCAAACTATACCAAAAAACTTCCGAGATCTTTATATGAAACGTGAGGTTGTTTCACTTGAAATAAATCTCTCTGTGTCATCAATGGATGTCAACGCAACGTTATTCAGCTGGGAAGTCAACTAAACACACATACACTACTAGACAATATCACAAGTTTATTTGAGGACAGCAAGATCTTAATCTGTAAGATTTATTAACCATTTTTAAGATGCAAATCAACTTGCTCAGTGGGAATGATTTCACTATTGAAAGTTTTTAAGAGTATGCCAATACTCAATTTAAGTACAGAAAATTGTCAAATTTCCGCAAACCTAGCCAGTCTAAATTTTGGGAACAAGTTACAAGAGCAATCAGTATCCCCAATGTCAAGTATAGCAGTATTCAAAGGGGTCAAATCCCACAGAAACTAGTTTCAACTGGAAAAGACAATGAATTTTCTAGCAAACATAAGAAAGAAAAGAAAGGAAAAAAATACTTGAAACTTCAAAACAACATAACTTCGAATTATAAAAGGCAGTGCATTTGTTTAATTAGTTCTTTCAAATACTACTTCTTGTGCTTGTGCAAAATTCAATTTGTAGTTGAACACCGTCATCCTTTGTTAAGTTTACCGCACCAGCATTTTCAGAAACCAAATTTACATAAATTTACTGACCCCTAGTATCATTTTAGATACAAATAATATTTTTAAAATGCATTAGTTCAACCCCAAAAAGCCTGATGTAAAAAGTGAAACAGACTTCTAACCTTCGACCTGCAAGAATCTTGGCCATATTCCCATTATTATTCGTAACAAACACATCACTTTCGTCAGAGACAACGTAGTCAATTGCAGCAAGACGGGAGGAGAACGGAAGAAAAGGCTTCAGCTCCTCACTAGCAAGCATCTCCTTTGTATAAAAATGTGGGAAGAGCTCTCTTAGAGGTCTCAAAGTCTCTTCCCCACCATAAATTTCTCCAGAAGCAACATAGAGATACGTGTCATTCGCAAAACCAAGTGCACGCAGCATCAAACCCACCTCATATGGAGTCAGTGGACATTTTCCCCGCTTTCGCTCTTCCTCAGCGCTTAAATCCTAAACAAATAATGAGAAAAATTACACAGATACTCAACAAATTACAGTGTGGGGCCAATTGTACCAACATCACCAGAACTGTACACTATATGTTATATAATGCAATTACAATGCAATGCCACATGAGCTTCATATAAATACAATAAACATATCTTGTTAAGAATTGACACATAGGAGCAAACAATTCCTATCATATTTCATGTTGAGATTAATATGAATCAAAATTATAAAAGAATAGCAATCTTACAGGTAACGTCGCCCATCGTTTTCTTATTTCAGCAAACTCATCTCTCTCTTTTTCACCCCCGCCATAATAACACCCAGAAAATGCTAGCATATCAGGTTCAAACCTGTCATTAATGCGTGTCATCCGAAATCCAAAAACAACCACAGAAATTCAATCATATGTATCATGAAAGGATAGCAGTTCTTTAAGAAGAAAACAACTGATTGTGAAGATTATATTGGTACAACAACAACAACAAATCCTTACCCCACTAAAAGGGAAAATAACCAGAAAAACTACAAAATTCTAAATGTGGAGATTCATAATTCTGGAAATTAGATAAGGTGTATTCCAAGGTAGTGTTTGTTTCTGCGCTTTGGTGCTTTGGAATGGGTTTGGCTGCTTTGGCATGCATTCCCCATGACTGGTAAATGCAGATGCGAATGACATGGTCTTTCGATGGGTATTGCAAACCCACAAAAAAAGAAAAAAGGTTTCGCACCCTGAAAGGAAGAGGGGGCTTTCCCATTCCCAATCTCCAGTTCAGCTATGTAATAAGTTATGGTGGTGATTCCTAGAACTCCATTCGTTGGAACAAACACGACATAAGATCCTGTAGGCAGAGGTGGCCTATACTCTCACTCCTATCCTCCATGACCATTACATGAAGGTTGAAATTTAAAAATATCAGCTCCCTTCTAAATTAATAGGCAATAGAAACAAACCTCAAGTGAACAGCAATGAAACGTTTTGCCATCTTCTGCATTCTCATAACGAGTTTGTGACCGAGTTCCTGTATAGATTTTGTAAATTTAAGGGCATGATAATTAACACGGCAACGCAACTTTTGCAGCTCATCGTCGAGGTTACTTGAAAGTCTATAATCAAACTTTGTCAATTGCAAAACCTGCCAAATTGCGAAAGTGTTAATTGCCATTCTGAAACAGACTACAATGCTTTTACTAAGACTGAAGGAGACAAAAGATAAAGAATACACATCTTGTACACCACTGATAGGATAACCATCCGATAAGATCAAAGGGGTCTTACACGTCTCCTCAATAGTATAGGCAAAACTTGTTCAATATAATATTCAGGTTCAGATTTCCTTGGCACACGCATGGTATATGGAGGTTTTTCCATGTTCCGCATGACCTTCTCAGGAACTCTCCGGACAATGGTCACGTCTTTTGCAAGATAAGACATGAACCAATCCACATCAAAAATGTGGATAAAGTCACTGCATAAAACATTAGTGTATTTAATGGGATGAAAATTCAAAGGTCAATTTAAGCACTAGCATGAAAAATTTCAAAAAAGAACAGAATGTAAAACAGCAAAAATATATGACGGGGTTAAAACCTTGCTTGATTCACATTACCTGTCATCCTTCCAGTAGGAATGATGATCCAGCTCGGGTACAACTAAGGTAGCATTAAGAATTCGGGCAACTACCACCGCATCTGTTATCTGATAGCAGGAAAGAAGTTACCATTTTCAGCATTTACAAGACAACTAATTACTTCAGTAAAATAACAAACACTGAAGATACCTTAACCTGAGTCTTATTTTCTCGGTTGGGTCTCAATACCTACTACTTGCAGAAAACTAGAAAATTCAGCTAAACATAAGAACAACAATGTGACTTACTCCTGTTCTTTGTTGGTTCAACCCCCCACTTGTTGCAATCAGCAAATACCCATTCGACAATCGCTCTTTCACAGCCGCTGAATTCGAAAGACAATTACTTCAAATCATAAACACAAACTTAACAATGGGAAGTTGACAATGCAAACATGAAATATGGAAATCGAACTCACTACGATAGTGAGGACCTCTTTGACTGCACCCATAGTAGATTTTCGAGTAGCTGGACTTCCAAACATCAATTGCCTCGCGACCATTTCCACTCTGAATTCAAAACCCACCATTTTTTTTTTCTATTAATTTGAATTAAAAATCGAAACTTTAAATAAATAAAAACTAAAAAATTGAAAGATAAAAAAGGAAAGAGGAGGAGCAGCAGTACAGTACCCGCTTTGTGTAGAATGAAGTGTTCAGGACCAAGCGCTGGGAGTACCACTCGAGATCAGATGCGACCTGGCCGGTGAAGAGCGAAATCAGGCCCAGCCCAAACAGCATCAGCCCACAAACCAACGACCAAGACCACGACACCACCGCCTGCTTCCTCTCCTTCTGCGACGGCGACGGCGCCATTTTGGTGGCGGTGGCGGGGGCGGTGGCGGTGACGGAGGCTGGAGCGGGGGCGGGGGATCTCAAGCTGAGCACGTGCTTCTTCTCACCACCATTGCTGAAGCCGTTCTGGTGGTGCTGCTGTAATAGAGCCAGCTTCGCTGCCGCCGGAGTCAAGCTGAACAGCCACGCCTTCGCCACGCCCATACAGAATAACCACCCCTACTTTTCCAACTTATTTACTGGAATGCCATTGTCCCTCCGAATCATGCTTTTCCGGGATCGGATTGCGGAAGCGCGCGCGGCAGAGTGGTGTTTGCGGAGAGGAAGCTGGAAAAGAGGAAGGGCTGGTGGTGTAAATAATGGGAATGTGGGGGGTCGAAATCGAACGTTGGTTCAATTTGGAGCGCAAACCCTAAAGCCAGGAGAGTGCGGGGTTTCAGACAACAATCACTGTGCAGCTTTTGGCATGTATTGCGAGAGACAGTGGAGATGTCTGGAGAGAAACAAGAGAGAGAGAGAGAGCGCGCGCGTGTCACTGTCTCTAAGAAGGGAAGCTTGTATTTTTATTTTTAGTTTTATTTATTTTAGGGAACTTAAACCAAAAATTTGGGTATAATTCACTTTAATGAAAAATTATATTTTTACATTAAAAAATCAATTCTATTACTATTTATTTTATCCTTTATTTTATGCTTATCGTTAAAACTCAAGTTTTCAAACCATTTTCATTAGTTTTCCTTTTATTCTACTCTATAGTTTATTTGTTACTCAAAATAATAATATTTAACAAAGATTTGTTTTCGTTTTGGAAATTAAAAAAAAATAAGAGAATTTTATATTTATTGCACCCTAATCATGCACACTTGTGTTTACTTACACTAGCTTAATAGCTTATCACTCTATTATCATCGTGTATAAGAAGGGGCGTAACTGCCCAGGATGTCCTAATAAGATTTTAACGAGGCTACTTTTTCTTTTTTTCTTTTTTATCAAATTTAACGAGGCCGCTTCGAACACGTCCCCTTACTCGTATATTTTTTTTCATCTTAATAAAAATATGAAAAATGAATTGCACATAGTCGTTATAAATTTGAAAAAAATGTATGATGGAGTTCTGACAGAAATTCTTTTTATAGAAGAAATGAGTACGAGTAGCATATGTCCAAACAATAAAAAATATGTATGGTTGAGTAAGAACTACAGTAAAAACTCATGAAGCTAACAAAAAGTTGATAAAATAAAGGGAGGAAGTGCAAAAAATGAGGCATGGCTTGGAACGTAAAAGAGTTTGGATTGAGAACAAGCTTGAATTTAAGGGTATTAGACTGATATGATGTAGCAACATCTGTTATAGTAGCAAGGGGATAAAAGTAGGATAGGCCAAAGACCATTCTAGTTCCTTAGGCCATCTCCAACTGAAGGGTCTAGAGGGTCGAAAATAGCCTAAAAATTGTCTCCAAATTTTTTTCCTATAACTTCTATTGTTTTTCTATAACTTCCTAACTTCTATTTTACAAAATTTGTTTCATATTTTTTTTTAATTCTATTTTTTTCCTAGAACTTCTTAAGCTATTATACAACATTAAATTTAACTAATAAATTATGTTTGGCCATATGGCCCTTTGATCCTCGGTTGGAGACGGTTTTTTGTAACAGGACTGAAACGAGCCCTATGGCCCTTTGGCCCTCGGTTGGAGATGGAGGTAAATATGGCCCTGTATTATTCATTAAAATATTAATATTTGGAGGACCAGATGGCTAAAACGAGCTATCTGGCCAGCCCTCGGTTGGAAATGACCTTAGTGACTCCACCCATGGCCACATCGGGTAGGTGGATACTGGTTAGGTTCTGATAGTTTTCCTTCCCGTTTTGTTCATTTTATTTGTTTCATATTAAAGAAAAAAATACATCAAGGTTATTTTAGGAATCAAGGTGGGTGAGAAAAGACCATTTTCCTTTTTCAACTTTTATTATTGGGTAAGGTGAGTGAGAGAATTGGGCTAATGGGTGGCAATAGTAGTACTCTTTAGTATAGATTATGTATTGTTTATCAAACAAAGAGTGGCTTGATGACTATCGGCAGGTCCAAATTCCAAAGGTAACTCCGTTTTGGATTTACTGAATTACTGGAGGGTAGAGTTGGGGTATTGGTTAAAATGGGAATATACCAGAATTCATACCTTCATTGAAGATGATGAATTTATGAGATCCATGTTGGTTTAAGCGATCAAATGAATTCTATGGATTGATATAACACATGGACCCATAAATAAGTAAAAAAAATGCATGATACTACCTCATGTGGTAGGTTTGTCACGTAGATGATGAATTTTATATCAAATAATTGCTGTAGAGTTTCTGTGTGGCTTAACTCCACTTCATATTAATAGGTGATAATAAATTTGTATTAAACCTATCATTTACGAGATTCGAACCTAATATATCTCACTTATAAATAAAGAAGATACCACTAAATTATCATAATAAGTGGCATGATTTAATGTTTAAGAAATCAATTAATCTGTTGTTTGGTCTATTTAGATTTGATTTTGGGTCTAATTAGAATTTGACAGATCTATTTAGGTTGCTTATGATCTTTGTCACGTAGGTTTGTTTTATTGTGTTGTTTAAGGCCTTTCTTAATCACCAAAATTCTAAATCAAGGCATGCCTTTAATGCACTCTTTCTCCTTATTATACAGTTAAAGATTCAACATCTTTGTAGTTTTCGTTCTTATCTCAATTTCATTGGCTCTAAGTCAAAATCACACCTTATGGGCATGTGTCATGCTAGCTTAGTTTTTTCCAATTGGAAAGTTTTCAACAATACTCATCGTCAAGCAATGTATATGTACTCCTATTTGGACAAATAGTCCTCGAAGTTATCGAGTAATCGAAAGATAATCCTTGTGATAACAAAAATTAGAATTTAAATTTTGTGTTAATTGGAAGATAACTACGACGATAATATGTCTAATTAAGCCTATATATACATACACACTTGAGAAACAGAACAAAACAATCGATACTTACCATGTGAAATTATTGCTTGTTATAGGCTTTTTCCAATGCTCATGATGTTGGCTATATCTAAAAGGATGTCAAGATAGCCTTTGGGTTGACCGGCAGCGCCGGTCCTGAAGATTTTGGGTTCTGTGAGAGACTCTAACAGAGACCCTTCAAAAGTATAGAATTTTGGTTGCTATGTTTTCTTCAACATATTAATTTTTATGATTATATATAATTAAGACGATGTAAAAAAAATAAAAAATCTTGGTGTGGTAACAATTGCATGGCAAGAACAATATGATATATCACTGCACATTTAAATCTATATACTATAAATACAGGTAAAATAAAATCATAATCAGGGTCCTTCCAAATTAGGGGGGTCATGTATAGTGGCACCACTTGCACACCCTCAGGATCGGCTCTGTTGACCTAATAACAACCATCAATAATATACTGAATGTGGCTAGAATAAAAATTAAAACAGAAAGAGATGTTGCAAAATGCAAGGTATACAATGAAGTTATGCTAATAGCAAATAGACTTCTCCAATTCGAGAGGCGAACAACCAATCTGGGATTACTATGCTTTTTTAATAAATTGCTTTTATTTTACCTTAAGAATAATTAACTGCAAAATAAAGTTGTTGAGCGTTTGATAAACTGTATTTTTAAAAGTGTTGTGAGTAGAAGGATAAATAATGTCTTTGTTTAAATTAATGAGCTTTTTATAGGAATTAAAACTATTGTAAAGGCTCAACTCCGCTTTTTATTAAAGTAGCTTTTAAAAACAACATACATCTTTTAAAAACTCCTCTCCGGAGGTCATTAGTTTTAAAATAAGCAATATATTTTATTTTTACCAAACACTTTTTTATTACTTAACTTTAAAGTGAGGCAAGTTTAAAAAAAATAAAACCAATCCCAAATTTTAACATTTAACTTAAGAAACACAGCCCAAAACAGGCTCAAATTTTAACATTTAGCTTAATATCTCATCTGTCCATGCCTAATGAGTTTCGAACTTGAGATATCATTCCCAATAGCATTGTGCCTAAACAACTCAATGGCCACTCGGTTAACATGTTTTAATTTGCAAATTAAATTAAATGTATTTTATTAATGGTTAAATTTGCAATCGTGGTAAATGTATTTTTGTTTCTAAATATAAAAAGTTTGTGATGCATAATAACTTTTTTGAAGTACTAATGACAAGTTGACAACACCATATGTAACATGCTTATTCATACAATGATTGGTAAGTACTTCTTAATACAATAATTGGAATCCGGATCCTCTTTGTGAAAATCTCGAATATCCGTGAATATATCCGTTCATCGTACATCGTGTGATCAATTTTCGTCTAGTATTGTTTATGTTCAATTTTAAATTAAAATAATTTCTTACCATACGATGTACAATTAAACGGACACGATTCATGAATCCCCAAAATTTTCACAAAGAGGATCCAAAGAACATCCTCATTCCAATAATTGATGCATGTTTTAGCACTTTTGGTGTCAGACTTCCTTCGCTCGGGGATTGGAAAAAACAAGCAGCTCCGTATTTTTACTAACAATATACAATTCTGATTTTTTCTTTCTTTCTTAAAAGTGAGAGCATCCTTGTAAGCTACTCACTATGTATATAAGGACATACAATGCTTGACACAAAAAAGTGAGAACCTACCAAGCCAAAGAGTGAGAGCATCCTTGTAAGCTACTCACTATGTATATAAGTACATACAATGCTTGACACAAAAAAGTGAGTACCTACCAAGCCAAAGAGTGAGAGCATCCTTGTAAGCTACTCACTATGCTTATAAGGGCATCTCCATCTTTTCGTAGAAAGCAAGGACAAGGATTGCCCTCCAACCCAAAAGATCCTCTTCTGCAGTCCAATAAAACAAGGGCAAGTGGTGGGGACTTTTTTGTGCGTGTGGATGACTAATTTTGGGATTTCATATAATGCACTATAAAAATAGAGGGATGTTTTTGACACTACAAACGTTATTCTACACTCTAAACACATATAAATATAATAAAAAAAAATACAATGGAAATGAGTGCAAAATAACTTTTTAGAATGTCAATAACGCCACTTACAAACAAAACACTATGATTGTTGGTGTAACCTTTTACCAGATAAGTAGTTCATTAGTAGCGTTCTTATAATGTATTAGCAATGAGTCTACAGGCTTTTTTGTTTTTTTTTTTTTTTTTTTTTTTTGTTACTTTAAAGTTCCTCCTCTAAACATAATATTAGGAGATTTCATGATCGGAAAATAATAGGTCACCAAAAAAGTGCACCTTATTTAACACCGCTATAGTGACAGAAGTGTCCCTCCCCACCTAATTAAAAGAAGCGTCTTTAAATTGATATCTTTATCTAAAGGAGCAAATAAAAATGTACTTTTGGTAAAAGGGTGGGTTCTAGCTTAGATGGGGTTTTAGATGATTAATGATGACACTATTAATTAAGAAACTAATCTCTTCATCTAGTTTAAAGCTACTGATTGAACATTATTTAATATGCAAATTACATATACGTAATCATATTTGTAATC
Organism: Pyrus x bretschneideri; assembly: GCF_019419815.1. Lineage (NCBI taxonomy): Eukaryota > Viridiplantae > Streptophyta > Magnoliopsida > Rosales > Rosaceae > Pyrus > Pyrus x bretschneideri. The sequence goes on from NW_025999657.1 coordinate 3,359,733, forward strand.
AAATTAGTCAAAAAATATTATGTTACGATTCCAAGTATTCCTGAACGATTGGCAATTCTTACTAGACAAATTTGTAGCATGCGTGTCAATATAACTTATGTGACATCTTGTCTCGAAATTTATTATATTTTATTTTTAGTAGTAGTGAATTATCAAAATACTCCTGAGATGTCACGTATGCCATTCATGTGAACCTCAATTTTCCTTTCACTTTTTCACTCTTATTTTACTATTTTTAAATAGTACTCATTTTTACAAACACGTGACCGCAGATAGAACTCAATTCGGAGTTATAATGAATAAGTTATTTTCGAAAGGGAATTGTTATTAGCACTCCAAAAATCTCATTCTACACTTCAAACTTTCTATATTAGGAAAGAAAAATACACTTGTGAGGAGTGTAGAATGAGATTTTTGGAGTGCCAATAATACTTCTCTTTTCGAAATGGTGTAAATTTACTTGAGATAAATTTGAATTTTAAAAACTATCTTGTGCAATGTGCTTCACTGCTTGATTTGGCTTGGATAAAAAAAAACAGGAAAACTAATGAAAATGGCTTGAAAACTTTGAGTTTTAATGATAAGGACAAAATAAAGGGTAAAGTGAATAGTACCAGGTTTGACTTTTTAGTGTAAAAATATGGTTTTTCGTTAAAGTGAACAGTACCGTGGGCTTTTCGTTAAAACTTCTAAAAAAACCAGCACTAGGAGATGCTTAATGTTGAGGGATGACCATGCAAGATGCATTAAACTTATAATTATTTTGGGTTTTAGAAACCGACACTTATTCCATCACACGCATCACTTCATAATTTTATTTCATTCGACTGGTTCCCTCACATCTCTCTAGCTCTCTCACGTCGCACACCCTCTCTTTCCCCATTTTCAGCCTACTCTCTCTCTCTAACAATTCACTCAACCTCACAACTTTCAACTCTCTCCCACCCCTCCCACAATCTCTCATTCTCTCGTAACTCTCTCCCTCTCGGTAACATGCCAAAACACCACCATAACCACCTCCAAAAATTCTCAAAACATCAACATCTCAGCCAAGCTTCCTCCAAAGCCACCCAAAAACTCTCAAAACACAAGGATGCCATGAAACTCATCCAAAATCTCGTGACCGTGCCTAACTCAGGAAAAATATGAAGTTTTCATTTCGTATCTCGACGGAACCTAACGAAGAAAACCATCTCTGGCTTGGTAAGCTTTGATTTCTTCACTTTCTGAGCTGTCCTCAAGTTGTTCAAATGTTTCCTTGACATGTATGTGGCTTTTGGACGTATCATTTAGTTTTTTCCTTACGCACCATGTTTTTGGGCGAGTTTTAGGATTTTTCCAAGCTAAAACAGTCCAAACCTTGTTGAGTTGATTGAGTTTGAAAGTGTTGGATGACTTCCCACGACCCCTAGACCATGGATTTGAACTTGCATGCTCAAAACCCACTATATCTAGAAAGTCCCGAATATGGTAGTGGCTTTTAAGCCAATTTCCCATCACCTCCGACCAAGTTTTGTTCCCCCAATGAGGTATGAACGTTCCTAAGCTTCATTATGATATATCTTGTGAAAAAAATGGTTAAGAAATGACTCTGTTGTGTTATTTTAGAAATTTCCGACGAAAATACCGTCCTTGTGCAAACTAGGGGAAATTAAGTTTATTACTTTAGTTATTATTACTTTAATGATCAGTGTAGTAATTTCCCGTTTAGGAGATGACCATCCAAAGGTGTACCACAAGCAGAATAGTTGGACAATTACGACATGCATGTACCTATGAGTGTCTTTTCGTTTTTATGTGTGTGTATATATATATGTATATGTGATTTTTCCCAAAAACTGCTTTTATATATTATGATGTGACATGCCATGTTTAGCTTTATAAATAGATTTTTCGTACACTTTATGTTTTTAATATTATTTGTGAGCATAAACTTGTGGCATGACATCCTTATGTTTTATCTGCTCATCATTACATGTTTGCACAGTGTCTCTTAGTTATTTGTACTGTCTTGGGCCAAGGACTAGCTTCATGTGTAGTTCATATGCACCGTTTACATTCGCTTGGGATCCAGAGTTAGGTGCCAGCCTGTCATTTTGTGTGATGTGTTGGACTTGTATATGATGCGACTAGCGTAACTCATGTGATGTAAAACCTACACCAAGCCTGTTCCATTGTCTGAATATCTCTGCAATGGACTTGTGTGCCTACATAAATTAATGAGCATTGATTTCTTGTAATAACGATTTGAGATTTAATGTTGAGATACTTTGTTGTTGTACTTCACATCTTTTGACTCACTTATGTTGCAAGGTACCGTATTACATACTAGTATTATAATATTTTCGGGAAACTGTATACTTGTTTTACAACGAGGGGTTACACATTTTTGAAAACGGTTTACAAAATTTTATTTTTCAGGCCCACTCACCTTTGTTTTTCACCCCTCCAGGTTTTAGTGGTAGAGGTCATGTTGTCGATGAATTTTAATGGCAAAAACTGACATGTAGGAGGATCCCTCCCTTCGGTATAAATATCCTTACTCTTCTTTTACTACATTTTATCTATGCTTTGACATCACTTGTGTGATGTGGGTTCAATCTCGCTCACATGTGCACTCTAATTAGTCATTTTTAGGTTTTAATTTATTCACATTTTCCACATTACTACACCTTATGGCTTCGTCACCTTCTAGGTGTCGGCCAACATATTGTGATTCAGATGTCTAAGTGAACATTCTGGATCAGAATGTGTCAACTTACGACAACTAAAATTTGTTGGAATTTTTCGTGATACATAAATTAAGGGCGCTTATATTTTAGAATGGCCAAACACATCTTTAGATAATCCAGAACGTGTCATAGTGGATAGAAAAAAAATTAAATCGTTTATAAGTATAAATCATTACATTCCTTTTGGAAGGCATTAACGCTTTTGGTCTAGTAATATTTTTTTTACTTGTTAGTTAGAAATCTCGAATTCAATTTTTATGAATAGCAAATTCGACACCCAATTATGATTGATCTATTATATATTTTACCTCAAAATTTCCATCTTTCAAGTTTCAATATCACATTGAATATTATATTACATATATTGTACATGAGGCAGAAACACGTGATGGGAGGGAAGATTCTTTTGTTCCCATTGATTGTTTTACTAATTATTATTATTATTATTATTTGCACGTTGGTTTCATGGTTTGATTATTTATATGATAGTCTTCATGCATAAATTTTAAATAAAAGACTGAAATTTATGCGTTACATGGAGTGGGTGTGTTGAAATTTGTTAAGGGAGGAAATTTGATGTGTATCCGAAATTTAATATACTATACCATGTAGTATAATATACGTGAAAAAATTGATACGTCCCACACCACCCTATTTGTTGAATATTTCACTACTTATATACATATATTGTTTTGTGTTATTCATACGCTAAAAAATTTGTATGGACCCCAAAGCCTGCATTTATTGACTAACATGGTTATAACAGATGATCATCTTACTCAAATTGGGTTGACCTTGTTAATTAATTAATCCATGATCCATGTGAGTGAAACATCTCGTTGTCATCAAATTCACGGTCAGAGGTTTTCAATATATGACTGCCAGCCTGCTAAATTCTAACTCAAATACACTAATTGAGACCAGAGAAATGATAAGGGGATTCCTTTAAGGAGAGACTCTTTGTAGACTCTCCGCCACCTCATTGTTTATTTTCAATTCTTGTGTCAACATTATAAAACATTATGCTATAAACATGAGGTGTCAGAGAGTCTATGAAGAGTCTTACTTTTGTGAGAATCTCCTTAACATTTTTTTTTAGCTAATGGCACTCTTATAATATATTTTTTGAATTTGTAAAATATTAATTTATTTCTCTACATCTTAGACTATCTCCAATCTTTGAGTTAAAAGCTAAAATTTTTAACCCAGCAAATTTAGGTTTTAAGTTTTAGCCTAGAAATAGTTTTTCTCCTCCAACCCTTCGGATTAAATTTGTAACAACCCATCCCAAATTTTAAAAAGTGAATTGATGAAAATGCCCCTAGAGTGCAAGATTGTTGATTTTCGTTGACCATCATTTCGTGATGTTGTGAACTACTATTTTAGCGTATTTGTGTAGTACTCGACATTATGAACGCGTAATCGCAAGCGGAATCGAAATCGGAGTTGCAATGGAAGTTTTGCGCAACTATGAATCCAAGAAATACTTTTGTAAAAAATTACTATATTATATATAAATATATATATATATATATATATATATATTTCTTATAATTATTTTATTACTATATTATTATTTTCAATATTTTAATAATTTTTCGGGTCATGGGACCTACATCTCACCAAGCTTTCCTCTCATCTCTCGACACGTGTCTTTTCTCCCCTATCCTTCAGGACACTCTCGGACTCTCTCCTCCCTTAGTCTTTCATCCCTCTCTATCTTCCCCTTCCTCTCTATGAAACATTTGGATCCCTCGAAATCTTAGAATATTTTTGTATGAAGGGGTCCACCTGTGTGGGGGGATATAAATGATAATCTAAATGACTCTTCATTAATCATAGTCTAAATTACTCTTCATTAATCATAGTCTAAATGACTCTCCTTGCATATATGCAAATTTTGTTCCATTGTTCTAGATAATCGTTTGCTACTTTTATTAGCTTTTCAGGAAATGACTCTAATTGAGAAATATGGTTAATGAATATTTTATCAAAATAGCTAAACTCTAAAAGTAAGGTTGGAGTAACTTCTACTACATTATGCTTCTTCTGATGCTCATAACTAAAATGTCATGGTCTAAAATCTCTCATATTAATCTTACCATAGCTATGCTAACCTCTGGTTTACAAATACAACTCTCTGTATTATCACAAAACATGGTGGATACATCTTTTTAATAATATTCATCCCTGATTTTGGATCAAAAATGGACTAATACAAAAAACATTGTAATTGTAGTTTTAACTTTTTCATGGACAGTGATGCTATGCTCAGGATCTCATTTTGTATGTCTAGTGGCGTTCTTCTAAATTTTGCTTTTGAAAGTTCTTTTAATATGATATCATCTAATATTAAGTCTAAAGATAAATTCCTAAGAAAACTTTCATATATTTCTTGTTTTTCTTTGTCACTCATATACTAATCCTGCTCATTATTTTGATGTTGCACTATTTCAACATCTTCTTCTAAGAGCTCAATCTTAATATTTATCTCTTCTATGAGCTCATTAGCCTCTTGTTTTATGGGTTCAATAACCTCTTTTTTTTATTTATTATTCTTATGCTGATCAATATAAAGTATAGTGATGTGGAAAATGTGAATAAATTTAAACCTAAAAATACCTAAAGACAAGAGTGCGTTGTGAGCTGGAATGAACCCATTGCACACGCGAAATCAGAGCATAAGTAAAGTACAGTAGTGTGGGTAAGGATCATACCCTTAGAGGTAGTCACATATACTGAGATTTATCAAGAATCCTCGTCGATACGAACTTTCAGCAGCTAAAACTTGGACGGGTGAAAAATAAGGGTGAGTGGGCCTAAAGATAAAGTTTTAATAAAAACCTTTCGAAAACGTTATAACCTCTCGCCGTAAAACTCGTATAATTTTTCAGAAAATAATAATACATACGTATATAGAAATCATGCTCGCAAGTAGTGAAAGCCGAGTATATGCCATATCAAATATCTCAACAATGAAATAAGTAAGCCAGATAAAATAAATCAATGTAAAATGATATACCAGCTAGAGTCACCTAACGTGACCTGTACGGTTGAACCTATAGCTCATTAACCAATTCCTGCACACGAGTCAGAACCACCTAATGTGGTCTGTACAACAGGGTTGGGTGTAAATAAGTACGCTCAAGTGCTACGATCACGTGAAGGTTGTGCGAATAATCACGGATCACCTACGAGTCAGAACCACCTAATGTGCTTTGTACGACAGGGTTGTGCACCAAACTTGGATCCAAGGTGAGCGTGCGGTGCGGGAGGTGCACATCATGTGAAGGACTGTGCCCTGGCCACGGGTAGGAGGACTAACACCGGGGTGCAGGATAATGAGCTCTACATGTCTTTACGTATAAATATAACCAATGCAAGCACTAACATCAATATGTACTTACCTGAAGCTTAACTGGGCGTCCGCAACATCATGCAATAATATGCATATCTATACTAATGCATATACTAAAATGTAATGCAATTGACATGACATTTAAAAACGTAAATCCATTTAAAAAAATTTATGGGAAAATAGAAAACATATATACGTATATATAGAAAACCAAAAACCTACTCACCTAGAGTCCGCGCTACAACTCCCTAGCACAAACATCAAGTCATCACGAACGATCGCCGCCTAGAACAATTATCAACTCATGTCTTAGAATTCTTATCATTAAAACATATAACTTAGATATCCTAATATCCTCAAATATTACATATTATAACGTATCAAAGTTTGGTGACGATCCAACGGTCGGATCGTCTATTGCTATAATAATCAAGCAGCGGACCTTAATGGAACTACATTCAAATGACATAAATTTGTCAATCGGACTTCACCAATGGAATCAGGATATTCAAATTTAGCCTAGGAAGGTCAGGGAACGTCTCGGCCCACGCGTCGCCACAGATGACGGTCGGCCGTCTCGACTTGCCGTAAAATTCAACTATTTCTAAAAATTCTCAAACTTCATAGAAATGAAGATCTCAATTAATAGAGTAACTTTCATACCTGTGACTAAAGCCAATTTGGCCGGGAAATGTCCGAATTTCACGAAAACCTGCTGGAAACCCTATAAAGGGTGCCTCTTAATTCGTCCTCGTATCGACTCCAACGCTTCAACAAATGATTAGGTATTGTTCCTGGACTCAAGGGAAGTATGTTGGTGGTGCCAATTGAAAGGAATCGTTTCACAAATGATGGTTCAAAGCCGAGAACCACCCGGACCTGTCGATGGGTTTTCTCACACATCAGGGCTAAAACTCGTCGGTTTTAATGATAATTAGGTGTTGGGGGTGTTTTTATAAGGTTTGGTGATGATGGGAGGTTAAAGAAGACCGGAAAATTGGATGGAAAACCGTCGGAAAACTCCAAAGAAGTCGGGTCATCGTGTAGGTCAAGAAAACCCAACTAATTCCCTTCATCTCCTTTTTCCTCCTTTCCCTCCTTGCACTCTCTTCCCATTGGTCACTCTCTCTTTCTCTTCTTTCTCATTGGCCCGGTTCCCCCCTCCTTTCTCTCCCTTATATTTCATCTCCACCGTCCAACTTTTCTTTCTTTAAATCTGGGCCACACACGTGGCTGTCCAAATTAAGCTCCAAAAATCTGGAGCTTTCTAGAAAATAACCAATTAACTAAAATGCCCCTGACTTTAAACATTAATCTCTTTTGTTATAACTCCAAAGCACGATCCGTTTGCGCCCACGCTTCCGTAGCGACGAGTACTACCAGGATATGCCAAAAAAATGAATCTTACGTAACTCGATAGGGCAGTCAACAACAGTCAACGCATTTGCCTTGAAGGGGATTTTTGTAAAATTCACTTTATAACATGGTAATAATTGGGGATGGGTCGCAATAATTGCTGCTGATCTATGTCTAGACTTAGAGTTTCTAATTACTTTTAAATTTAACAACTCTTTTATTTGTTGTTCAAACTCTTGTTTGTCTACAAACTACAAGGTATATCAGCTGTTTTAATTGTTAAATCTGGGTTAATTATATCTAATTTTGCTAATATTTTATTTTTACTTCAATATAACTGTGGGTCTTTCTCCTATGATTCTAGTTTGTTCTGCTAATTGTAACAATTCTTCTAAATTCTTTGGTCTATCTAACTGTAATATTTCTATACGATTTCCTTATTGTAAGACATGATAATCATGTTCAAATATTTCTTCATCCAATTCTTCTATATTATTATGCTCATCACTTTCTTTTGAGTTTTTTAAATAATAACTATCTTGACTGCTAGCCTCTTCCATTGTGACAACCCGTTCCAAATTTTACGTTTTTATTTTATTTTAAAAGCGTGAATTTACGAAATTGCCCTAGAGGTAAGGACTTTGACTTCCGTTGACCATCGACTTGAGAGATGTGGGACTTATTCTTTTAGCATATCCTCGTAGTACTCGTTGGTACGAACGTATAGGCGAAAGCCGTTTGCGAGTCCAGATTATAACGGTATAGTTACGGACGTTCGAAATTGGTTATTCAAGGTTTAGTGTTAATTAAATTAAATCCCCACTTTGTGGGGTGAAGCAAAATCAGAAATGAGGAAAGAAAGAAAAGAAAAAAAAGAAAAAAAAAGAAAAAAAAAAGAAGGGAAGTGAAATGGCTTTCTCGTCCACCCACACCCACCACAAGTTCCCATTTTCCAAGGCCGATTCCGGCGAACTCCGGTGGAGTTTTTCGACGCCACCACCACCATCTTGAAGCTCTCATTCCCCTCTACAAAACCCAGCCAAGAACCACCTTGATTAACCATGGTATGTGGCGGTTTGAGGCCACGAAAGTCGACAAAAATCAACGGTGCTCTGGCCACTCTTTTTTATTTTCCGGCAAATCGGCAAAGTGATGGCCGATGCCACCACTTGGGCTTTGTAGCCCATCATCCCAGGAGAAAAACCCAACCAACCTTGACCCCGTTGGACCACTGTAGAAGACGAATCGACATCGGGAAGTTTTAGGCACCCGCCGGCTTTGTGGGCAAAAATTGACCATCTTCCGTCCACTTTTGGACTTCGTGGCAGGTATGAAAGTTGCTCCACTCACTGAGATCTTCATTTTGTGAAGTTTGAGAATTTGGAAATAGTTGGATTTTCCGACGAGTCAGGACGGCCGACCGCCACCCGCATGATCAACCTAAAGTGGCCTGTACGTCAGGACGGCCGACCGTCACCCGCGTGGCCAGTGGGCCGTCAATGCTATTTTTAGGCTATGTCGAATGTCTTGAATTCAGTTTTGTTATTTGAATGACATAGGTTGATCGTTGGAACCTAAATTCGTTACGATACGTTACTTGATGAAAATGTGAATCGACGATCCGATCGTTGGATCGTCACCAAACTTGGCTACATTATAATACGTAATATTTAAAGATCATAGGAATTTATGGATCGGGAATCCGATGGACGGATCTTCCCGAATTGAATTTGTAAGTTAGTAAAATAAATGTTCACGTCCACTTGGTTTTGGGCAAATGGTGGAGATCCAACCGTTGGATCGTAATGAAATTTTATATGTTATTCTAGAAACATATTGTGGATCGTTGGGAGTTGCGGATTGGTAATCTGATACGCAGATCTTCCAAATCGAGCTATACAGGGTTGTAGACCCTACCGTCGATCTTTGATTGACGGTTGACTTTTGGTCAATGGGTCTCAAATTATTCTTGTAGGTCCTTGAGGATATGTTTTATGTAAATTATGTATTCTATTGGTAAAAACTTTGAGATGTGATTTGATAATTGGTCACAGGCGACGATAGATCGTGATGTCTCGATGTGCGTGCAAGATAATCATAGCGTGGACTCCAGGTGAGTGGGTCTTTTTCTTTCATAGGCATATAATTGATAGTTCCACAAGCACTTCTATAGTGATCTATGCTTGTTACCTACAATTAATCATTTCGAACTACGAATGGCTTGATCCCTGTTTAGGGTACGTAGGCAGTCTAACAAAACGTTAGATGCAACCATATCATAAATGAGATTAAATAATTGAGACAATAGCCTTGTTTAGTGAATTGAGCAATGTGAAGGACATTGGTGGGAAGTGTGAGATTTAGCTTTATGATTTGGCGATTAATGTTGATCATGAATCAATGCGTGAAGAATCAAGAAATTGAAGTAAGGAAAAGTAAGTAATAATAGTTAATGTAACTAGGGTCTAATTGGGCTTAACACTGATGATTACTCTCAAAAGTAAATAGTTTGGGAGTAGGGTGTTATTGATTGTACATGTTACGCTGTATTATATATTTTGGGAATATCATGAAATGTTTGGGTATAGATTGCATCATGGCATATTCATATGGATATTACCTGAACCTAACTATTGTGAATGCTTTGAAATATGACGCCGTGGACGTCCAGGTAAGCTTCAGGTGAGTACATGTTGATGTTAGTGATGGTAGTGAGTACAATTGTGTTGAGATATAGTATAGCTCATAAACTTGCACCCCGGTGTTAGTGCTCCCGCCCGTGGCCAGGGCACAGTTCTTCACGTGATGTTCACCTCTCACACCTTACGCTCACCTTGGATCCAAGGTAGGTGAACAGTCCTGTCGTACAAACCACTTTAGGTGGTTCCGACTCGTAGGTGACCCGCGATTATTCGCACAGTCTTCACGTGATCGTAGCACTTGAGCGTATTTATTTACACCCAGTCCTGTCGTACAGGCCACTTTAGGTTGTTCCGACTTGTGTGTAGGTATACTTATTGAGCTATTGGCTAGCCATGATTGATGAGATATGGATAAGTCGTACAAGTCACTATAGGTGACTCCGACTTAAATGCTAGTCATGATTGATGAGATATGGATAAGTCGTATTGATGAGATATGGATAAGTCGTACAGGTCACTATAGGTGACTCCGACTTATATGCTAGCCATGATTGATGAGATATGGATAAGTTGTACAGATCACAAGAGGTGACTCTGACTTATATGCTAGCCATGATTGGTGAGATATGGATAAGTCGTACAGGTCACTATAGGTGACTCCGACTTATATGCTAGCCATGATTGATGAGATATGGATAAGTTGTACATGTCATTTTAGATAACTCTGACTGATATATCATTTTGTATTGATTAAGTTCATTTGGCCTACTTATTAATGTGTGGTGGAGTTGATGGCAAACCGTGGTTTTGGTCATTTCTGAGTATGGTTTGGATATATGTATATATGATGTACTGTCCTATAGAAAACGATAAGGGAATTACAGTGAGGGGTTATTACTGTTAGAAAGGTAATAGTTTTGGGAAGCTTGGTTTTACTGCTTACTCACACTTTCTGTTTTGTACCCCTTCAGGTTTTAACTGCTGAGTTTGTATCGACGAGGATATATAGCTAATCTTAGTATTGGTGGCTACTTTTAAGGGTATGATTCTTACCCACACTACGGTACCTTACTTATGCTCTGACATCGCGTGTGAAATGGGTTCGCTCCCACTCGTAGCGCACTCTGGTATTTAGACACTTTTAGATTCAAATTTATTCACTTTTTATACACTATCACATTTTATGGCTTCGTCACCTTCCAGGTGTCGGCCAACACAGCTCGATTTGGGGTCCTAGTGGACATTCCAGGTCGGGGTGTGTCATTCATACTTATACTTTTGTTTGTTTCTACAGTATTACTTTGATAAGTTATTGTAATACCTCTCTTAAAAAATGTTATGTTAGGATTCATAAATAAAAAACCTTGTAAACTTTTTAAAAAGTTTAAACTTAAAATAAATAGGTATGATCCTACAGGTGAAATAAATATTAATGACAAATTAAATTGTTGTTTTTCTACTTTAATTGACTCATTATTAATGCAATGTGTTAAATAAAGTGGTCTCTCATCAAACTGTGTTTTCTCACTGGTTTTGCTAATTTTTGTCTATATTTTTCTGGTACTTAATCTTCTCTCTTCTCTTATGACACTTTTTGTACTTCTTGTATCTATCATAGTTGTTGTTTGTATTTTGTGTTCTTTTGTTATTTCTATTTCATAATTTATGGTTATCAAAGAACTATTTTTTGGCTTCTATATACTATGAACAATATTTCCTAATATTTCAGTACTTTCTTGTGATTTTGTTGAATTAATTTTTAATAACCTATTACTATAACACTTTTCACAAAATATTGAATATGTATTATAATATTTATTTACAACTAATTTACTACACTTATGACATTTTTCTGGCCAAACTAAATTTATATATTTATACTATTTTTATGTTGTTCTTCTATGAATTCACACATATACTCTTCTAAATCACTACATGAACTACTTGAATCCTTAGAGTCTGAATTAATCATGTTTATACTCTTTATACTATAAATACTCTTATTAGCACTTAAATCATCTAAACTGCATATTGACTGTACATCCTCGTCTTCTTTTAACTTAAACAACTCCATTAAATGTACTTTATCTCTTGGCTGTTTACCTAATTTTGGACACTTAGGTCTAATATGTCCAACTTCTTTACATAAATAACATTTACAACTACTCTTATCTTTTGGTGCTTTATATTTTCATACCCAAGGTCTACCACTTCTTTTCCTAAATTGTTTTGGAATATATTTTCTTTTCCTAAATTGCTTTATATTTTCTTGTGCTTATTTTTCTTATGACAACCATACTGTTGTGGTAAATCTATATTTTTACAGCTCATGTAAAATTACTTCCTAACTTGTCTCTTAGCTTTTATTTGGCTATACTCTTGTCTAAATATATTAAGTGTAACTTCTTTATCAATACAGCTAACTTCATGTTGACTGATACTACTTACAATTCTACTTATATTTTCAAATAAACCTAGTTGATACAAATTATATTTATTTTTCTGTGTTCTCTCAAATCCTCTTCTAATATATTATTATGCTTCTTCTTCATTTATATCTAACTACTTATTTTCCTTTTCTCCTAAAGAGCTCCATTTCTTATTGTCAAAAGGATTTATCTTAGGTCTTTTAATATGATTATTTGTACTTAAAGTTAAATTTTTGAATTTTTCTAACAAAGATGGTGGAAGTGATGAAAATATGTTATGTAAAATTAGATTAATTTCTGCTATTTGTTTTTCAACTTGATCTAATTTTTTGGCTAAACTTAAAACTAATTGGATAATTAAATTATTTTGTCTAATAGGGAGATTAGTACTAGCTATTGGTATTGAAAAATCTCTTAAACCTACTGGTTCTTTATCTAACTTACTAATTTCTTTCAAAGCCTGGATATATTTTCTAAATCGGTCATTAAACTAATAATCTATCTATTTTATTATGCAACTTATCTACTTGTTCACTCAAATCTTTTTGCACTAATTAAATTTTTTGAACTTATTTCTAGTAATCTAAGTTCTACCTGCTTAGGCTTACTATCTATGAGGTCAATAAGTTCTTTTATCTCTCTCTTACTAAGAAACCTGTGAATATTTTTATTATTATCTTCTAATTGAGATATAATATAATCTAAATTTTGTCTATTTTTTTTTTTTTTTGAAAAATGCTCTAACAATTGGTTTAACAAATGATTATACTTATTATTTTCTAATTTTATATTTTCTACTTGACTAATGATAACATCTACAATACTATTGGTTTGTGGATTTTATTCACTATGCAAAATATGAGTATTATGACATCCCACATCGCCCAGGGGAGTGATCCTTAAATGTATATTCCTATCCCTACCTAGCACGAGGCTTTTTGGGAGCTCACTGGCTTCGAGTTCCGTTGGAACTCCGAAGTTAAGCGAGAAGGGGGCTAGAGTAATCCCATGATGGGTGACCCACTGGGAAGTTGCTCGTGAGTTCCCAAAAACAAAACCGTGCGGGAATGGTAAGCCCAAAGCGGACAATATCGTGTTACGGTGGTGGAGTGGGGCCGGGAAGTGATCCGCCCCGGGTCGGGATGTGACAATTTGGTATCAGAGCCTAACCCTGGCCGTGGTGTGCTGACGAGGACGTCGGGCCCCTACGGGGGGTGGATTGTGACATCCCACATCGCCCAGGGGAGTGATCCTTATATGTATATTCTCATCCTTACTTAGCACGAGGCCTTTTGGGAGCTCACTGGCTTCGAGTTTCGTAGGAACTTCGAAGTTAAACGAAAAGGGGGCTAGAGCAATCCCATGATAGGTGATCCACTAGGAAGTTGCTCGTGAGTTCCCAAAAACAAAACCGTGAAGGAATGATAAGCCCAAAGCGGACAATATCGTGCTACGGTGGTGGAACGGGCTCGGGAAGTGATCTGTCCCGGGCCGGGATATGACAATTGGTATCAGAGCCTAACCCTGGTCGCGTGTGTGCCGACGAGGGCGTCGGGCCCCTAAGGGGGGTGGATTGTGACATCCCACATCGCCCAGGGGAGTGATCCTTAAATGTATATTCTCATACCTACCTAGCATGAGGCATTTTGGGAGCTCACTGGCTTCGGGTTTCGTTGAAACTCCGAAGTTAATCGAGAAGGGGGCTAGAGCAATCCCATGATGGGTGACCCACTGGGAAGTTGCTCGTGAGTTCCCAAAAACAAAACTGTGAGGGAATGGTAAGCCCAAAATGGACAATATCGTGCTACGGTGGTGGAGCAGGCCCGGGAAGTGATCTGACAAGTATGCTTTCTTAATGTAAAATAATAGACTAAACTATTTTGGTCTAAGGTTATTTTTCTTTTGGAGGTTCACTAATTTCTAAATTAAGGTAATCTATCATAAACTATAGTATACCGTTCTATAAAGTTACGACTAACTGGTTTCTTAAAATCTTTCTTTCTTCTCTCGAGGTCTTTAAAGTTTGATTTGTTGCTCTTTTTGCTTCTAAAACTCTATGCTGCACTTTTGTGTTATTGTATTTACTAATAAATGAAGGGTGTTCAAGATAACCGAGATAAAACTTCTGCTTCTTCAAAGTCTTCCTGATTCTTTTGGAAATATATGCTAATCTTCTCTTTATGATAGTTATAGTTGGGTGTCTAGGACATTATATACTTGGTGGTTGTGGTAGACAATGTCTACAAGGACAATAAGTGGTTGTGGTAGACAATGTCTACAAGGACAATAATATTTAGTGTTCATGCAAAATTAAAAATTGTTTGATATCCGTTGTGTTAATGATTTCCATCCTCAAAGTACTTTACTATTATAATTATACTATTAAAATGCTAAACTTGGCTCTGATACCAAACTCGCAAAGCAAATGCCCGATTAAATAGTCGGATGACCGTTATAACAATTAGACATAAAACATTGCACATGAAACTTGACATGTTTCAGCATGACGGCCACTCACAATGCATGTATAAGGCCTTCAATGGCTGAACTTAGAGGTACGAAGAACTTAGAGCTACCCTGGTTAATGTCCAGTTATTTGTATGGCAAACATTCAACTATAATAGAGTGTTCGAACAAAGTATGATCATCAGTTTAGCAGGTTAATAATATAACTATAATAGTATTTCTCTGTTTTGGACTGGAAATTTAATTAAACAAACACACTAATGAAAGAAAGAAAACTTACTTAATTGCTTGAATCTATACAGCTGAACTTTTATCGATATATAAAATGTTTACAAAGAGAAATGTTTACAAAAAAAGTGTTTACTAAGGATGCTAGGAAAGCTTCGAATGCTTGAGTATATGCAGATGGAAGCATGGTGTGTAGTTGTGGTGTGTTTCTGCATGGGAGGAAAGACTCCTTTATATACAAATAAATTTTCTAAACAACAAAACGACTTTTCAAAAAGCAAATAACTATTTACAACTTTTTAAATAGTAACTTTGCATTGTTTCTGAAAATGATCGGTGTTACTATTTCTGAAAATGGACTGAATTATTTGTCTTCTTTTGCTTTGTTCTTTTTTCCTTTTGTTTTGAATGGCATGTGAATGTGCTGAATGCATATGGGCTTCCTGTACGCCTGTCTCCCTTGTCTTCTTTTCCTATGCCCAATTTGGGTATTATCAAATTATTTTGTCCTAATGATTGAACAAAACCTTTTTTTGGGTTAGCTTGTAATTATTTTAAAAAATTGAATTTAGAATAATTTTTTTCTTAAAGTTATTTAAAAGAAACAAGCAAAAAATTAGGTAGACTATCCTAATTTAATTTTATGAATATTTTAACCTAAAAATATTTAGAGTCTGATAAATATTGAAAAATCACTAAATTGACACCATAAAACGCGTTAAACATTGTGAAAGAATTTTTTTTTATAATTACTTTAGCCATTGGATTTAAATTTGGACCGTTATATATATATTTTTTTAACGTTAGATTTATCATATTAGATCTTTGCCGTTGGATTCAATAAATTTATAAATATAAAACTAAAAAAAATACATATATATGGTGAGCCAGCCCCGCTAACTCATGAGGAATCCTGGCCTAAATTTTCCCCATGAATGAGTTTTGGATTAAAACTCATATTTTTCCCAAAGGCTGGAGCAAGTTGGGATAGTTTTAGAACCTAAAATTTAAGTTTTACTCCAAGAGTTGGAGTAGGTCTTAGGAAGAGTAGAATTGTTACTCAATTATATAAAAGTTTGAGAAAATAGGCTATACTTGTTAAATTGTAAGAAATTAAGAATTTGGTACAACTTTTATTTAAAAAAAAAAAAAAATTAGCAAACTCCACGTTCTCTTAAATTGATGTAACACTAACACCTCTCGTCAATATTATTATTTCTTTTATTCCAGTTTTCTATCCTTATGTTTTTCGGGAAATAGTAACCAAATCCGGATGAGAGAGATAAAAAAATGAAAAAAAAAAAAAATGAGGTTTAATTATAAGAAAGTGGCAGGTCAAATGAAGTTTCTAATGCAGCTCCAATAAAGTAAAATTAATTGGAGCTAGTGGCCGGCCGAATAAAGCAAAAGGTATTTTTGTGGTTGTCTACAAGGATTAAGGACGTAGCCATAAGTAACAAATATCACAAAAATGGTGCCCATACTATATAATATAATACATAGAACTGCCGGGCCCAGCTTTGACTCATCATTTAACATTTATGCTTTCTCTCTTCATCACACATATGTACTGCATTTCATCTCTTCGGTGCACCCAGCTAACAAAGCACTCATAGCTATGTTTGCTTCTGCACAGAGAGAGTGAGTTAAAAATTGCTAAATATTAAACCTGTAATTTTTTTTTTTTTGATGAAAAGTGTCAGAGACTCATATACCATCTCCAACTAAAGGAATTAAATATTACCTTCTCAATAATTTATTAATTTTAAATTTATACTTTAAATTTATTAGTTAATTTAATTAAACTACTTTTGGATGTTTTCAAACTTAGCCATTGAATTTAATCAGTTATTGCTACTAAGGAGCTAGCTCCTAAAAAATGGGCTAAGAGGGTGGGGGGTACATTTGATCAGCTGATGACCATTTGACTAAATAATGGTTTGGTGGACTCCATAGAATTATAGTCAAGTCTCCGGTTGAAGATGAATTTCTGAGCAAATCAGGCTACTTTTTTTGGCTTTTGGACTTTTAAGCCCTCTCCATTAGAGATGGCCTAAATAGACAATCACAATATCTCTACTCATTCCCCTAGTTTGTGTTCTTCGTTAGATATTGCTTTACTTCTTATATGTATAGAGTTATTCTTCCTTACATAACGATGTGAAATCATTTCACCGTTCAAAATGTCATAATCTAAACCGTTTATTCTCTTTATTATCATATAAAGATATAGAAAATTTTATTCATTTTAGAGACTGTTTAGTCATTTATTTGAATAAACAAGTTGACGGTTAATGATTAGGATATTACTTGTTAAGATAATCGTTAATTTGTTTGACAAATATGAATGGCTAAACGGTCTACAAATTTAATGATTTTTCAGAGATGATATTTAGATAATTTTTTTTAAAAAAAAGATTCCTTACATGTAATATGTAATATGTAAGCGATTGAACAATTCGAATTATATCGCTTGTATGATAAAATGATATCATATTATCATGTAAACCTAACCATATAGCCAAGCATTATCGTCTTTGTAACAATAACCCATCCACATAGCCGAAAGTACGGAAGTATGGGCTGAATAACTTTGTGACAACATGGGCTTTTAAGCCTCTAAGGCCCAATCTTGGTAAAATGGTGTATGGGGTTGCTACTCATTCATATATGCTCTTCTTTAATTGAGCTGAAGATCATTTGCTTTCGGTGTTTTGTAGGGTGTCTAACATGGTGAAGCTCAAAGATTTTGACTCATATTTCAAGGCTTTTCTCAGCTGAACAACATATTCAATCAGCATATTATGGAACCTCTTTTTTTTTTTTTTTTTTAATTACAAAACGATGAGATAATTTTGCTAAATCCATTCAATTTGCGAAGAGGAAGATTTGTACTTGGGTGCATATGGTGGAACACACCTCATTTTATTTGTCTCTTGATTTTATTATTCAATCCAATAGCCAAAAGTAAAAAAGAATGTGTTGAGAGAGAGAGAGAGAGAGAGAGAGAGAGAGAGAGAGTAGAAGAGTATGAAAATTACTTCCCGAAAATTAGGTCAAGCAAAAAAACAGGTTAATAACAGGAGTTATTCTTAAACTTGTACCGTATTTCACTTTGGTAATTCAATTTACTATTGTCATTTCGATCAACTCCATATCGTATCCTTATTTATTGAAACTCAAATCCTATATTTGTGTCACAATGATTGCAACTAAAATCTCCCTTGTGTGACAACTGTTGGATAACTAAACCTTGTACCAATTGAAGTTCAATTGTGGCATCATGTTGTCGGTGATACTGGTTAGCTTCTCTCAACCCGTAACAATTAACTTAATTTTGTTTAGCCAAGTTTTATTTGCATATTTGAGACCAATAAGTTGAGTCTTAAACCTTGAAAAACGAAATTAAACCCGCAATCTAATTAATCTTGGTGAACCACCAAGTTGGCCAACATAGTATTTGATATTTTTGTGACATATATAGGTGAAATAGTATTCCCAATTTTTTTTCTACCTTCCCCAATGGTTCGCTTAAGACACCAAAGTTCCCTTCTTGTATATCTTACTAGAGTGCGTATCTCCTTTTAGTTTTCTTTTCATTCCTTTTCATTATTAATTACTTAATAATAGAGGTCAACGCTTTTAGCCACTCGAATTATAGATGTTTTCAGATTTTATGCGCAACTCATACATAAAATATGAGCTGACACAAGCACTATGTGAACAAAGAAAAGATATTGATTTCCCACATTCAATTTTTCTACTCTTGCACATCCATGTTTATTTATGATATTTTAATTGAATAATTTCAAGGAAAGCGAAGTGAAAAAGTGAACATAGGTATATAGATCAAACAAAAAATGTGCATATATCATTTTCCAAAGAAAATGTTGAAAGATATAGAACTTGTGTTTCGCAAATTTGAAGAAAATTAAAGTTTTTCCATAAAACTAAGCGAAAATAGAGAGAGTAATTCAATTTTTTATAAGTGCATTCAAAGTCCAATTTTTCCCATGTAAAATTCATAATCTCAACAATATATCTATGTGTTCGTAGCTTTCCTTGT
Source organism: Pyrus x bretschneideri (assembly GCF_019419815.1). NCBI lineage: Eukaryota > Viridiplantae > Streptophyta > Magnoliopsida > Rosales > Rosaceae > Pyrus > Pyrus x bretschneideri. The sequence continues at coordinate 3,379,010 of NW_025999657.1, forward strand.
TGAATGTGAAGGAAAAATTTGTGAAAACAAGTTCATTTGAGCAACATTTATGCATGCAATTAACAATTAAAGGCGGAATCATGCTTGTATGTACTCAAAAACAAAACTTTACCCATCAAATTCAAGGCCTAGGAGTTGTGGTGAATCAAGACTCAACTCAAATCTTAAAGAAAAGAGTTGAGAAACTTTTATACCTTTGAAGCACCTCTTTGCTTAGCAAAGGATATTCACCCATGTGAGGGCCTTCTTTCCTTAGTCTCATTGCTCCTTGGCTCCATGGATGTGGATGGAGAAACTTTGCTTCTTGGCTCCATGACTTCTTGTATATGGATGAAGGAATGGATTCTCCAAGTTCCTAAGAAAGGGAACCTCTAAGTTTCCACACCAAGGAGAGTATTGAGGAAGAGATGAGTGGCCTAGGAAGAAATGGATGCTAGTCCATTCTTCCTAGGGTGGCTGGCCTCCTAATCGAAGAGAGAGCTTTTGTGTTCTTCTCTTTTCTCTCTAGAAAACCCTTATGAGGGAATGGGTTATAATTTCCTTTCTATAGCCACTTACATTGAGTGGCATAATTGAAATTAAAACCAATTCTTCCTCACACTCTCTATGGTCGGCCATGTGAGTTCATTGGGCTTTCATGCCCTTTGTGTTTTCAAGTTGTCATACAAGTTGAGTTATTGGACTTGACATTTGAAGCCCATTGGGCCTTGAGGCCCAAAACTAACCCGAGGTCTAAAACAAACTTATTCGTTTGATTAATTAACATATTAATTAATCCTAACCATAAATAATTAAACCATTTAACTATCCTTACTCATCTCCATTATTTTTTCAATCTCTACGTTACACAGTGTACGATCCGTTAAGTTCCTTTTAGCGAGGCAGTGGGCGATTAGAACTCTTCAAATCGATTGTGAATTAAAACCTACTTTTCAATTCTCCCTTTAGTGATTATACACCTTTAGGGCTTCCACAAACCATGAGTGACACCTAGCAGTATGTCATGGCTACCCAAGCTAATCAGAAGAGGTGGAGAACCTATTCAGTTTGGGATTACAATGCAATACACTCTTTCTCTAATACAATACTCTTGACCACATTGTTTGATTTGATAGTTTATTCATGTCTACTATCCAATGTGATCCTCTTACTTGTATAATTACCTTGAATGTGATTTGGAACAAATTCCTAAATCTCATTCATACTCTGGCCAGAGATTTTTAATCGTATCATAGAGTATTCTGCCTCAACGGTTTGAAAGTTAGGGATTCCTTGTTGTGCATTTACTTGCCTTTATGGCTAAGTGGCTTAACCCCAACTATTCCGTGGACACCTTTTGATGGAGTGACTTTGACATAATCAAAGATCAAGGATCTAACCATAAGACAACTACGATGCCTCAGGTCAAAGGACTACTTTGCATTATCCCCACCATGAGTTTTCATGTGAAATGAGTACGAGAACTCCTTGTTGATAGTGTTTAGTGGACTCATTCTCTATTGAGCTACATGCTTGTCTTGGTGTCAGTCACACCAATGACTCGAGACTAGTCGTTCTCTTTAAAAGAAGACATTACACGTACTGATCTTAAGGACTGTCAATGCCCAATTGGCAATCCTATGATCATGAACGTTTAGGATATGTATACGAAAGAGAATGGTCTCATGAATCTAACTTCTTTAGATCACATTCTCCCAATTACATATTCCTTGGACTTATCGTTTAAGCATATAACATTTATATGAGATGGTTTTAAACAATAATCTTTGCCCTTTATATTAAACTAGATTAGTTGAACATGTGAAATGTCCGTAAAGTATCATCATATGATTGGCTTTAAGGCACATTTCCAACAATCTCCCACTTGCACTAGAGCCGATCAACTTGGTCATCAGTGATGATACCTCTTCTGAATTCATTTCAAAAATGGTTGAGTAGTAGGCTTAGACAATGGATATCTATATGTTATCCATAGAAGCAACCTTGAGAATAACGACTTCACCATTATACGTGATTCTCAATCATGTGGTTCAATGTCTTATTTAAGTTCGGATCTTGATGAGACCTTGATTCCCTGGCTTAAGCTATCACCCCATTGATGTCGTAGTGTGGGTACACTAGAGACACTTTTTGGTTGGAACTAAATGGAGAGTTCGTAAATGAACTTTCCCATCCAAATAACATTGTTGTAAGCTTCTATATGGTGATATATTTTGCATGCATGATGGAACACACTAAAGTCATTACGTATAACGTTTCCACCAAAATATCTCTTCAGTCATAATAAAGAGATATCCAATTATCTCTTCATTCATAATGAAGAGACATCCAATGATGGATACGATATTAGATTTATAATCTAATACATTTACGCTTCCATTGCGTTACTCTAATTCTTCCTTATTCTTGAGGAATCTATCTTTTAGTATTTCTTAAATACTTAAGGACTCACTTAACAGTTACCATGGTTCTGATCCTTGGCTTGCATTGATATCATCTTGTACCGATCTTGGTACAACTCATATCAATGTTTTTCATACAATATAAAATACGTAAATCACGTATGCATAAAGGATTCTATTTACGCATTATGCTTCTTTGGGAGTCAAAATGGTACATTCCCTTTTAGAAGAGCAATTTCCCAGTCTGATTGGAATTGTCCTTTCATTTGAAGTTTATCATTCGAGAAACTTCCTACATCTATCGTCTATCAATAGGGATTGAGATAATCCAATTATATCTTGAAATTTATCATTATAGATTTCCATCCCATGTATATAGACTATGTCTCCCATATATATCCTATCATTATAGAATGTTTAAAGTCATAACTTTAACGAAGAAGAATTCATTTCATTTCTAAAATTAATATATCATATATATTTTCAAATTTAGGAATATGATTAACTCCCACTATAACGACCAGTCCCCAATTATTACAATTTTATAAAGTGAATTTACAAAAATGCCCTTCAAGGTAAATGCATTGACTTTTGTTGAGTTACATAAAATTCATTGTTTTTGGGGTGTATCCTCGTAGTACTCGTCGCTATGAATGTGTGGGTGCAAACGGAACGTGATTTGAAGTTATAACGAATGAGATATTAACGTTTAAAGTCGGGGTCATTTTAGTAAATTGGTTATTTTCTAGAAAGCTCCAGATTTTTGGAGCTTAATCCGGACAATCATGTATGTGGCCCAGATTTAAAGAAAGAAAAGTTGGGCGGTGGAGATGAAATATAAAGGAGAGAAAGGAAGGGCGGGACGCCCAATCAGAAAGAAGAAGAGAAGAGGCTGGCCAATGAGAGAAGAAGGAAAGAAGGGGAAAGGAGAGAGGAAGGATGCAGCCAACCCGGAACCCACACGACCCGATGCTAGACCTGGTCTTCTTCACCATTTTTCTTCGAGATTTCGGCCAAAATTCGACGAATTACACCGACAATCCTCTTATAATCAACTCCACGACCCTTCTTATTCCTTTTAAACTTAAGATTCGATGTGTTTTCATCCAATTTGGTGAAGAATGGTGTTGGGTACGCCGAGGGTTACGTGGCAGCAATCCACCATTTCTGAAGTAAATCCCATTAACCACCACCACCACCACCATTAGACTCCTCTTGAGTTCAAGAACGAAGCCCAGGTGTTTGTTGAGGCGTTGGAGTGAGTTTGGAGGTCGAATCAAGAATCACCCTTTATAGGATTTCCGACGGGTTTTCGTGAAATTAGGACATTTTCCAGCCAAATTGCATTTAGTCACAGGTATGAAAGTTGCTCTATTTACTGAAATCTTCATTTATGTGAAGTTTGAGAATTTTAGAAATAGTTGAATTTTCTGGCCAGTCGAGGCGGCCGACCGGCACCTGCGGCAGTGCGTGGGCGGAGACGTCCCCTGACCTTCCTAGGCTAAATTTGAATACCTTGATTCCATTGGTGAAGTCCGATTGATGAATTTCTGTCATTTGAATGTAGTTCCATCAAGGTCCGCCGCTTGATTATTATAGCAATCGACGATCCGACCGTTAGATCGTCACCAAACTTTGATACATTATAATACGTAATATTTGAGGATATTAGAAACTTACGGATCAGGAATTTGACGTATGGATCTTCCTGAATAGGATATGTAAGTTATATTTTCTAATTAGGGTTGGGTTCGGTTCAAATCGGTTTGGTTTTTTGCCAAAACCGAAACCGAACCGAAATTTTGGTTCGGTTCAATTTTTTTCGGTTCTTTTTCGGTTCGGTTTCAGTTTTTTATTTTATTTTTTTCAAAATATGAAAAAAAATATGATCTGAGAGAAGGCATTAGAATTTATGTGCATCATGTTCTATATTTTGGTGTTACTGAGACTTCCAATGCTAAGAAAATGAGTCGTTGCGTATACCATGGAGTTTCAAGATATTATAGCATTGGTCATGTATTAACATGCAAATACGTAAATTTTCTAAAATAATGAGCTTTATGTACCCATGTTCAGGGGTGGATTTACTAAGGGACCAAGATGGTATTGGGACCACCTGGAAGCTCGGATAAATGGTTTTGAGAACCTCCTAGGACCACCCAAGTTTAGGCAGTGGTAGAGAAGAGTAGCAGCCATGGCTGTTGCGCTGTGCAAATTGAAGGAGGAAGAAGAAAGGTTTTTTTGTTTTTGTTTTTTTAAATGACTTGGCCAAAACGACACCGTTTTGAGCCAAGTCATTAAAAAAGTTTTAAAACCCACGTGAGAGGCTTCACGTGATAGCACTTAACTCACCATCTTTTATTAAAAAGTCAAATAATTTGAAATTTAATAAAAGCCCATGGCTTTTCATTAGTCTACTTTCTATTTCCCACGCCACCCAAACATCTTATATCAAATTCAACTTTATCAAATATAATATACCTAACTGCCTGCCGCTCCTATTCCTTATTACACCCAAGCCAGCAAAGGCCATCAACAACAATTTCAGAATTTCTGTAAGTTTTCTAGTTTAGTGTTAGTTCATACTTATTTTTAGTGTTAGTTCATCCATATTTATTGTTAATTTGTTAGGATTTTTAGTTTTAGTTTTTTATTTTATTTAATAAGAACACTAATTAAAAACAAAAGGCTGAACAGTGAATACATATATGTAAGGGTCCTTGATAATGGTTTTTGGTAAGGGTTTTTGATAAAAAAAAAAATCAAACAATCACACTCTAACGGGTTTTAAACTAAGTTTAGCCTTATTCATTGTTAATTTTTTAGGATTTTTTCATATCTATTTTAGTGTTAGTTCATACATATTTATTGTTCATTCGTTAGGATTTTCTGATATTACTTGAACTGTGTTATGGTGTAGTTTTTTTTTTTTTTTTTTTTTGTCGAAGATTGTGTTACAGTGTTAATTCATACATATTTTTTTTGTCGAAGTTGTAGTTTGCCATTTATTTTTCAATGTTATTTTCATTTATTTTTCTGGAACTTTTATAGTAGGACCATCTTATGTTAAAATCCTGGATCCGCCACTGCCCATGTTTCTGTTAAAATGTAGTTTGGTGCATGTTCGTATGCTATTATGCGATTTTATTATTCTTGTGGTGATGCTTACTTGTTTGATTTGTTGTCATTGTAGGTAAATTACTACGTCCAGTCTAACATCCAAATAAATGAGTACATAGATCGTGTTGTATTGGTCAATACTTGAGAATGTTTAGTTTTATCTTTCTAACAGGGAATTCTTTTAGGAGCTTGATTTCCCCCACTTTTTGTTGTAGCCTTCCGCAACGAAGAAGTATGGACAATATATTGGAACGTGTGTGAAGGTTTTGGATAAGACTGGCTTAAGGCTTTAGGCATTTAACCAGATAAAGGCATCTCTTGCTATAGCATGAGCCTCTATTTGTTTTTCTTTTTAATTCTTTTTGTAAGGACCCGTGAGATTGACACTTTGTATGATTTGTTGATGCAGCTTTTGACTGTTATCTTTACAATTGATGACTTAAACTGTCCAGAGAGGACATATACATACTATATTGTCAATGTCCCGTACATATTTTCCACCTGTTAGAAGGTTTGTATCCTAACAACTCAAAACACATTTGGACTTACAAATTAGGTTTAGAAAATCTAGAAACCAAACTGAACCACAAAAATTCGGTTCAGTTTTTTCGGTTTTGGTTCGGTTCTGTTTTCAATTTTTTGAACTCACCCCTAGTTCTAATGATAAGAATTCTAAGACATGGGTTGATAATTGTTCTAGGCGCCGATCGTTCGTGATGCCTTGATGTTTGTGCTAGGGAGTTGTAGTGCGACTCCAGGTGAATGGGCTTTTGGTTTTCTATATATACGTATATATGTTTTCTATTTTCCCAGAAATTGTTTTAAATGGATTTACGTTTTTAAATGCCATGTCATTTGCGTTACATTTTAGTATATTCATTAGTATAGATATGTATATTATTGTATGATGCTGCGGACGCCCAGGTAAGCTTCAAGTGAGTACATATTGAGGTTAGTGGTTGCATTGGTTATAGTTATATGTAGAGACATGTAGAGCTCATTATCCTGCACCCTGGTGTTAGTGCTCCCGCCCGTGGCCAAGGCACAGTCATTCACGTAATGCTCACCTCCCGCACTGCACTCTCACCTTGGATCTAAGTTTGGTGCACAACCCCGTCGTACAGACCACATTAGGTGGTTCCGACTCATAGGTGACCCGCAATTATTTGTATAGCCTTCACGTGATTGTAGCACTTGAGCGTACTTATTTACACCCAGCCCTGTTGTACAAACCACATTAGGTGGTTCCGACTCGTGTGCAGGAATTGGTTAATGAGCTATAGGTTCAGCCGTACAGGTCACATTAGGTGACTCCGGCTGGCATGTCATTTTACATTGATTTATTTCACCTGGCTTGCTTGTTTCATTGTTGAGATACTTGACATGGCATATGCTTGGTTTTCACTACTCGCGATCATGATTTCTATATACGTATGTATTATTATTTTTTGGAAAATTATACGGATTTTACGATGAAGGTTATAATGTTTTCAAAAGGTTTTTATTAAAACTTTATCTTCAGGCCCACTCACCCTTATTTTTCGTCCCTCTAGGTTTTAGCTACTGAAAGTTCGTATCGACGAGGATTCTTGGCGAACCTCAGTATAGGTGGCTACCTCTAAGGGTGTGATCCTTACCCACACTACTGTACTTTACTTATGCTTTGACGTTGCGTGTGAAATGGGTTCATCCCCGCTCACAGCGCACTCTTGTCTTTAGGTACTTTTAGGTTTAAATTTATTCACATTTTCCACATCACTATACTTTATGGCTTCATCACCCTCCAGGTGTCGGCCATCAATACTCGATTCGGAGTCCTAGTGGACATTCCGGGTCAGGGTGTGTCACCCACTAATCTTTTGTAAACCTAGTAAACTAAAGATTCATTTACATCTTTATGAGAAATCAAACGATTTGATATTTCTCTCATAAGACGCTTATAACTCCTACTAGCTTGCTAAGATTCATGATGGATGGATCTCTACAACTTACATGTCTTGTGATTCCTAGTTTTAGACATATATTATCAAGACTATCTTGATAATGGTTTTGGAAACCCATATCATGTCCAAACATTGAATCACCATTTAGTTGTAGCTAGTAATCTTCGAATTAATAGAAACCAAGACTACGTCAAAGATAGTTTCTTCCAAGTCAACCAATCTCGTTAATTGTAGTCACCTTAAGCTACCAATTAGCTATGAAGGTTTCATTATTTCGGGTCAAATGGTACTATACCATTTCCTTGAGTATATGTCGTATATACACTCAATGTAGTCATAAGGATTTTCATTCTTATATCTTTCGAATTAAGAGGTGTAACTCTATGACATAGTAATAAAGTACAAACCATTCAATTGAGGCAGTTTATAGATCCTTCTTGACTACCTTGGAGCTAATGGTGTAGGAACTAGGTTGTTATATTTGTTGATTATCATCTTATCTCTCAAAGAACCCATTCTTTGAGTTCTATCTCTCGTTCATTTGCTCTATCTTAGGAAAATTCTATTGTAGGATTACAATGAACTACCCAACAAATAACATTTGTTAGTTGATTTATAGAAGTGATATCCAAAGGTTAATTTAAGGATATGCCACAAGATTGTTCTAAAAAAAATATTGCTTATTAGCACACAACCCCAAATCTTAACACGATTAAGACTTTCTTTCCAACTACATCCTATGGAGTTATGAAAATTTTGGAAGATCTTCTAATTGACAATCATATTGTCTTAGAAGTATATATCCTATATATGGGTAATTGATAATATCGAATGAACTAAATCTTATTCGAGTTCGTTCTTCTCCCAATGGAGAAATCCATTATCTTATGATGCTACTTTCCTTGATATCTTTCAAGGAAACTCTTCTAAAGTGTTATTTTTCCTTGGATCAAATCTAAAGAGGTAAATACTTTAGATGTCTTACTCATCAACTTACATTCTTGAATTCTTTGAAACCTTTTACAAAGCATTCGGACTTGTGTTTATTCAAAGTAAACGAAAGTCCAACCGAGAGCGATCTTCAGTGAATGTCATATAACATGAGTAGTATTATGTTGTGGACAAGTGCCACTAACATCTAAGTGAATTAATCTCACCAACTTTGTGATTCTTTCTTATTTTCAAAAGAATAAGGATTTGAACATTTCGCCTCTATACAATTTTAACAAGAAGCCATTGGATCCGGATCTAACGATCCAAAGTATCCATCTATGACCAACTTGTAATTCATGTTTTAAAGGTGTCACAACTCAGTGGGATTGGTCACTACCTTGCAACCTTTTGGGTTTTAAGCATCGTTATATTCTAAACAGTTAACACTACCACATCATCTCTACTATAGAGATAATCAATCAGATTACAATAATCCAATCATTTTAATAAAGAACAATGTTTTGTTTGACAAAACATTCTTCCATCTCTTAAAATTATAGTGACAAAATTAAGTTTCTTATTCAAATTGGACTGTAAAGACAATCTTTGTTTTTCCAATTTGGTAGTTCATATGAGGAAGTAAGTACTATCCACTTTCACAGAGATCTGTATTTTATTCACGTTCCAAATGTGAAGTACTTACTCTTCTCTCATTAATCTTCTACTTCTTATTAGCCACACTGATACAAAGATTGTAAAACATAGTTACTAATACGGAATCAAGCATTCCAGTAAAAGAACCAACTATTTTGAACTATTCAAGAACAATTTACAACACCTTCGAAAGGTGTGTTCTTAACACTTGCAAGACATTTCTTGCAAATACCCATTCCAATGTCCATCCTTTCATAAGGTAAGTTTGTTCCCTTGGAGTTATTTTGCTTTCTTCATTTGACTTCTCCATTGACTACAATAGTCATGGTCCCTTAAACTCCCACTATCTCTCTTGAAACTTATTCTAATTGTGTTATACACATCAAATGATTTGAAGAGAGTGCGGTTATTGTTCACTACATAGTTTACAATAAACTTAGTGAACCATTTGGATAGGGACTCAAAGGTGAAGTCCTTACCTAGTTTCTGTCTTCTGAAGTGGTTTAACACTTCAACACTCAATGATTCAAAATCATCATAAGTCCATGTTGATGGACCATTTTTGTCAATCAACCATTATGTTCTAAACATGATTACAAACTTTCAAGAGTTGTTCAAGGCAACTCTTATTTCTTCATACAACAATTTGTAAGTGAAGAATCATGGCACATAAAGTGTCCATGCCCTTGTGCTTACTTCTCAAGTTCCTTGTTCATTTAACAAAGAAATAAGCATTTGTTGTTTGTGTTGTCCTCTTTAGGATAGACTTATCTAACATGTTCTTCCAATGATACATTATCAATAGGAAGATTGTGAGGATGAGACTACTTAGGTACATATACAATCCATTCAAGACAATCTATGGGATTGTGGTACCAAGTTAGAAAACTAAAGTCTTCGGCTTTTTCTTTGTCAAGTTTTGGATAGCGTTTGCAAATATATCGGTAAATAAATACATAACGAATATAAATTGATTGATTTTAAGCTATTTGATTTGGGTCTTTAAATCAAATAGCACCACCCACTATTTTTGGCAAATTCCATATCCCTCATTGGAATTCGAGAGTTTTGAAACTCTTATTAGGGTATGGGAGGCTCACTATTACCAAACCCACCTCATAATGATATGATGTTGGCTAGCATCAATACTAATGAGATAGTACGCCTACTCATTTACATCTCATGTAAGTACCCATCTTATTTGGTCTCTAGAGAATGATGCCTCACAATGATATAATGTTGGCTTTATTGCACTTAGTTAAGCCATTCCCACCATGCAAGTTCGGGTAGGGGTTCAAAAACAACCTCACAATGATATGATGTTGATCATTCTTGTTGCCTACTTGCACAACATCATGTATGCGTATAGAACTCATCCTGAGTGTAAGCACATACTTTGTACTCCCCCATGATAGGGTGAAGTCGATGTATGAGTCACAAACGATTGGAGCTTACCACGGTGGAAGGCTACGAAGGAGTGTTCAAAGCACTCTCACACTTGTCAACTTAATAACGGTTTAGTTGAGGATTTTTAGGTCTCATCACATATAAGCATGCATTTTAATCTCATTAAAACAATTTGGTCCTATTACAACTATTGGTCCATGTGATTGATTTAATAGTATATGATACTCCCACTATACTTGTAAAACGATTTTTAAAGCAAGAGTAAATGGTACTACTAACGTAAGCTTTGCATTCATTGATGGATATATAGTTGCCTTAGGGCCTTAGGATGACTATGAACCTTTGATTCAATCCAACACGAGCCTAGTGTTGGATCTTGGTATAGGGATGGTGATTGATTTTACTTACGCGTTTAATCACATTAAGGCGTGTTTTCTTATTCGGCATTGGACCCAACTACTCCAATTCATGCATATCAAATAAAACAAGAGAAGAGTACTTCAAAGTAAGGAAGAGCTTATGCTCTTTTACAACATTCGATCATAACAAATTACAACCAAAAAGTAATCTACACATTCCCATGGTTAAACCAAATTTGAGAGACGGCCTTTCACATAGCTCAATTATCGTAGGCTTAGGTTCATAATCACCATTTCTTTAATTAATTAACTCTTTAACTAATTAAACTTGAATGCAACATTGTCATTTGGTTTTTGTATCCATAGAATAGATTTAAATGGAGCTAAATAAAATGGAAATCCAATTCTCATTTAAAGACACAAAACTATTTTGTTCTCAACTAATTTGGGCCAAAATGCAATAACCTCAACTTTTGGGCTATATTGCAAAATACAAACTTTTTGAGGTCACTTTCTAAAAATATAAAAGTCCACTACTTCATCTAATTACAACTAGAACCCAAAAATTTCAACAAACGCAAAAACTTCATTAAAGGAGCAAAACAATTTGTCCTTTAGTGATTTTGGGCATTTACGTAAAAAAGTAAACTTTCGAGTCAAAGTGCAAATACACAAAAGTATCAAAACTTTATGTAATTGCTTAAAAACCCCAATAGTACCCCCATTATAGGGGTGGCCGGTCATATTGAGTAGTGATGGTGTGTGTGTGTTGATTTGTGTGTTTGAAAGGTGATTGAAAGTTGTAAGTGATTGATATGGTGTGAATAGTAAAAAGGTATGAGTGTTGTTTAAAAAACCATATCATCTATCACTAACAAAAACAAATAAACAACCAAACACCTTTTTGAATCAAAACAACAAACTTTTTGTTTTTGGTATGAACAACAAGAACAAAGCAATAACATTGAAGAACATCCATGAAAACCAATAAGAGCTCCATGAATGTTTTCACTCAATAAAACTCAAAATTTCACTACTCAAAAGAGGGTTAACATCCTAGGGTACTTAGGGATTCCTAATGTCACTTTAAAACACTTTTAACAAGACAAACAAGAACCCAAAAATCCACCCCTTGGATTTGGCCGAATTTCCCCATAAACATGGCACCAAATTTTAGCTCCAAAATTCATGCTTAAATGAACGACATCTACAACTTTTGAGATGGAAAAATTTCTAACAAAATTTACATTCAAAGAAGCAAGAATAAAGCTTGTAACAATTACAACATTCAAATCATAAACTATAAAATAACAAAACCCAAAAGGATTCACCTACTACTAGACCTAGGCTCTGATACCACTTGAAGGAAAATTTTGTGAAAACAAGTTCATTTGAGCAACATCTATGCATGCAATTAACAATTAAAGGCGGAATCATGCTTGTATGCACTCAAAAAAAAAACTTTACCCATGAAATTCAAGGCCTAGGAGTTGTGGTGAACCAAGACTCAACTCAAATCTTAAAGAAAAGAGTTGAGAAACTTTTATACCTTTGAAGCACCTCATTGCTTCGCAAAGGATATTCACCCATGTGAGGGCCTTCTTTCCTTAGTCTCCTTACTCCTTGGCTCCATGGATGTGGATGGAGGAACTTTGCTTTTTGGCTCCATGACTTCTTAGATATGGATGAAGGAATGGATTCTCCAAGTTCCCAAGAAAGGGAGCCTCTAAGTTTCCCCACACCAAGGAGAGCATTGAGGAAGAGATGAGTGACCTAGGAAGAAATGGATGCTAGTCCATTCTTCCTAGGGTGGCCGGCCTCCTAAGCGAAGAGAGAGCTTTTGTGTTTTTCTCTTTTCTCTTTAGAAAACCCTTATGAGGGAATGGGTTATAATTTCCTATCTATAGCCACTTACATTGAGTGGCATAATTGAAATTAAAACCAATTCTTCCTCACACTCTCTATGCCCGGCCATGTGGGTTCATTGGGCTTTCATGCCCTTTGTGTTTTGAAGTTGTCATACAAGTTGAGTTATTGGACTTGACATTTGAAGCCCATTGGGCCTTGAGGCCCAAAACTAATCCGAGGTCTAAAATGAACATATTCGTTTGATTAATTAACATATTAATTAATCATAGCCATAAATAATTAAACCATCTAATTATCCTTACTCATCTCCGTTGTTTCTTCAATCTCTACCTTATACGGTGTATGATCCATTTGGTTCGTTTTAGTGAGGTAGTGAACTCTTCAAATCGATTGTGAATTGAAACTTACTTTTCAATTCTTCCTTTTGTGATTATACACCTATAGGGATTCCACAAACCATTAGTGACACTTAGCACTATGTCATGGCTACCCAAGCTAATCAGAAGAGGTGAAGAACCTATTCAGTTTGGGATTACAATGCAATACAGTCTTTCTCTAATACAATACTCTTGACCTCATTGTTTGATTTGATAGTTTATTCATGTCTACTATCCAATGTGATTCGCTTACTTATATGATTACCTTGAATGTGATTTGGAACGAATTCCTAAATCTCATTCATACGCGACACTATAAAAAAAAATATACAAGATTTGACACAAGTTTTAAACCATTAGATTAGTCCAATTTTTATGATTGAGATGCAATCTGAGAGCATATAATTTGACATATAATTCTTAAAATAAATATACATTAGAAATAAAAATTAAAATCCAAAACTTTCTTAATTATGAATTTAATTCTCTCTTCTCAATACTAATTAATTGTTCTTTGGTTCTCCCTTGTATTCCCCTTGCTTTCCTTTTTCTCTTCGTCCTCTCCTCTATTCTGAAATTTTCTCCAACTTCATGTTCATATCTTCCAATCAATTGCACCATAAGTCTTTTTTCCACACAAAAGCTTCGTCATGGAACACATCACTAATATAGGCGGATATGTGGCTATATAAAAAGACACAAGATTTGACACAAGTTTTAAACCACTATATTAGTCCACTTCTAATGATTAAGATGCAATCTCTTTAGTCCAATTATTTTTCTTAATCTAAGTAATTTTGTATTGGAAATAATCTAAAAACTTTTTAATTGAGATTTTTTATTCTCTCTCCTATCTCATTAATTATTTTTCTCCCTTTTTCCTTTGAATCTTTCTTCTTCATTCATCCTCGCCTGCTAATTTTTTTACCAAGTTTTTTCGTTTTTTTTTCTCCTAATTTCTTGCTCATATTGATCATGATGGTCATATCTTGCACCAATCAAATAGGTACCACTTATTGTTTTCAACTTTTTGGGTTTAGATTCGCACTCAATTTGGTAGTTCTAGAGTAATATATATAACTGAAAATATGACTTTAGCCCCTGGAACTCAATTTTCTCCACATAAAATCCGACGTAAATTTTTTGCTCAAATAAAACCCATTGACTAGACTCCACATAAGCAAATTCATTAATTATGTTTGACTTTACCCATTTAAAATTTTTCGGATGCCTAAAACACCCTTATCGAATGTTTAATGTACACAATTAATTCTATGTAAATTGTAAAGGAGAATTAATGATTTTACAAAAATAATATTTTGCATATAAATGTAGGGATTTGTTGGTTAGTTTGGCTCTCGAATTCCAATTTACCATTACAACGTGTCCATATTATATATAGGTAAATTATTGTACTTTAAAATATATAAAAAAAATTGTTGTTTAAGTAAAAATATATAAATTAAAGGAGATAAAAATTGCAGGTAAAGTAATTTTAGGACAAAGAAAAAGAAAAGAACCAACTATAGGTAAATTATTTACATATACAGTCTAGATATTTGATTCACATAAAAAATGTAGGTAAATCACGTGTGCATAATTTACCTACTATTATTGAAATTTACCTACTTGCATAATTTACCTACTATTATATTAATTTACCTACTTGCATAATTTAGGAAAAATGCCAACAAAACATGAGAATATTATTTGCATATATCATAGGTAAATTGCCAAAAGAAATATGAGAATATTTTGTTTATATAGGTAAAGTAGGGACATTTAACTATTATATATAAGGAGAATAATTGCACCGAATAATAATGTAGTCATTATTTAAAGTAATGCACTAGATTGTTGTAGAAATTAAAAATAAATAAATAGAAAAAACGTCAGGATGATTAATTAGATTTTAAGGCCCTTGATTGAAGCTAATTTTCAAGTGTGGGTTGTGGCAAAAATTGTAAATAATTTGTATTAGTAGGTTACTTATATTCTTATGTGGCAGTTTATTTGACTTTTGGGTTTTTGTTGGATTTTTAATTATATGTGGGTTTATATTTAGAAATCATGATTTTTCAGGACCAATATCTAATGAACCCTGTATATAATCCTCAACATCTTTGATCTCTAGAAACAAACCCAAAACCACTAGATGGTGGTCGAGGTGGTGGTAAAGTATCCTGAGAGAGAGAGAGAGAGAACTGGATTTTTTTTCTCAATGTTATTAAAAAATACATGATTTCTAAGGCTATAAAGTACCCTGTAAGGGTGTGAATAAAATGTAGTTACAAGAGTCAAGAGTGCCATGGTAGTGCTGTGTTCTATGGGGACGTATGGTGCAATTAACTGGAAGATGTTATCATGAAGTTGGAGAAAATTTTCAGAATTAGAGGCGAGGATGAAGAGAAAAAGGAAAGCAAGGGGAATACAAGAGAGAACCAAAGAAATATTAATTAGTATTGAGGAGAGAGAATCAAATTCATAATTAAGAAAGTTTTGGATTTTTATTTTTATTGTAATGTATATTTGTTTGAAGAATTATATGTCAAATTAAATGCCACGCCATATTGCATCTCAACCATTAAAAGTGGATTAATTTAATGGTTTAAAATTTGTGTCAAATCTTGTGTTTTTTTTTTTTTTTATTATGCCACAGATCCTTCTATGTGTATGTGTGTGTGTGTGTATATATATTAAATCAAAATGGGATTTTGCGATAATAAAGAAAGAAAGAAGTTAACTATTGGCTTCTAATTTTTTATGTTTAAACAATAGTATCTGCACTAAGGGAGGTAGGAGAGTAGGCTAAGTCTGATATTGAACTAGCCATAATAATGTAGTTCAACTTCGTCTTTGGAGAGAATCGAGCGTAAGGCCTCTCTCTTACAAGTGAAGAGAAATATTACCAGACCGTAGTACTAAGTGGCAATATTGACTTCTAATTAAATGGTTGTGCATCAATTTGATTTTTTTTATTTGGTTTTTATTTTTTATGCTTTAAAACGAATTAAAACATATTATTTAAATATGTTTAAATCATGGTGCATCTGTATTGCCGGATTCTCTTTAAATCATGGTGCATCTGTATTGCCGGATTCTCTAGATGAAATGGCGCGAATACTTTTTTAATACGATCAATATTTTTTGCACTCAGTTAGATCTCAGGCCATAATATTATAGGTATATTTAGATGATTTAGGCCCAAACAATATTGTTCATGATATTTGAGTTTACCTCTTCTCCAAAATGATGCATATGATCACATACTTAATTACAATAAAAAAGATTTAATTAACTAAGAATGGAGCTGGTTGGAAAAGGATTTGGTAAATTTTCAGTAAAAATGGTTATGAAAACAAATTCTTATGTCCTACGTAGATAAAATCTTGAGTCTACTATTGCACAAAGTGAAGATTGAGTGTTACCGTACCAAATGGTCTTTAGCATCGAGGGCTTTGAAGTAGAGGACTAGAAAATAAGGAGTTAATTTTTTTTAATAAAAGCAAAACCATATGGTTTAATCACTCATGAACCATGAATGTATTGTTGGCGTGAGTTCAGTTTAAAATATATCACCAATATTGTTCTAATTTAACCAGTTATTATTAGGTATTGAATTTTCACAAAAATTTCAATGATATTAGAAGTGAAATTCTCACATATAAGTTGCACATTATTTTGTTACATTTTCGGTATGAGACTCTATTCTTCAATGTGTATATCATGAGGTTGGACCCAAAATAAATAACAAAATCATGAGGTAGTTGTTAACTGTTGATATTAATTTCGACCACCAATCCTTTTCTCTTGTTTGAATTTACTTGGAAAAGCCGCCGCATGATCAGTTCATACATTTGCTTAATGGTCTGTCCTAAGATGAAGAAACTTTCTTGTTTAAGTATAACAAGTTAAACCCAAAACAAACCCTCACTAGAAAATGATTTCTCTACACTTATACTCGATCATTTTAATTGAAATCACCAAATTTGGTCAGCAAATAGAGTACTCTAAACTGATCAACCAATATATAACTTGACCTACACTTCAAATTTTTAAGCATATTCTATTTTTCTTAATTTCCCTCAAATAAACAAAACCCAGAACCCACAAATCATCAACTAATCCAGATCAAGAGATGCCGATTTATTAAGCCTGATATTAAAAAAATAAAGAAAAAAGGATTAGTGAAAGTAATTATTAATTAACAGAAAACCGACCTAGTGGTTTACCCATCATTTGCTCTTGAAAGTCAGAATCTCCAACCAAAATACAAACACGGCAGAATCTTGTTAACTTATCTCTCCACCATCATTTGAATTTCTAGTGTTCTTCTCCCATCGATCCTACCTAGAATTATAAGCCCCCAAACTTTCGATGATTCCTATATATTCAAATTATAAAATACATCAACTTTTATTTATATTATTTATATATAATTCATTTCTTAATCCAAATGTCCCTTACATGCCATCTATAGATTAGCCTATGATTGTTCTGCAATCTCAAAGCTCAACTCCCAAGATAACTAACATAACCGAAAAATCAAACCATGTTCCCATTTTTTAGGTACAACTCTTTCTTCTTCTTCTTCTTCTTCT
Organism: Pyrus x bretschneideri; assembly: GCF_019419815.1. Classification (NCBI taxonomy): domain Eukaryota; kingdom Viridiplantae; phylum Streptophyta; class Magnoliopsida; order Rosales; family Rosaceae; genus Pyrus; species Pyrus x bretschneideri. The sequence continues at coordinate 3,396,675 of NW_025999657.1, forward strand.
TCATATGTCTTTGCTTCCTCTGTTTTTCCCGCCCTGCCCTTCCAGCCAGAATCTTACCGGACTCAGTACCTGTATTAACTGATGCCTCCGACGTCCACAATGCCAAATGGCACGACTTCTCAATCTTCCTAGACGCCGGCAGAGGAAGCCTAGTCAGCGGCATGTCGGAGCTCAAGAACTACATGCACCGTTTCGGCTACTTACCCAATTCCAACTTCACCGATTTCTTCGACACCGAATTTGAGTCGGCCCTGACGCTATACCAGTCCAGGCTGAGCCTGCCCGTTACAGGCAAGCTGGACACTGACACAATCTCAGCGATCATTTCGCCTAGATGTGGTGTTAGTGATGCGTCGCAACATACTGCCTTGCATGCGACCCGTCACTTCGCCTACTTCTATGGCAAGCCGAGGTGGGAGCGCCCTTCCCCGCTCACTTACGCTTTCTCCCCCAACCACACGGTCAGTTACCTGAACCCATCGGATATTCGAGACATTTTTTGCCGCGCTTTTTCGCGGTGGTCGGCGGTGATCCCCGTGAACTTCACCGAGACCCAGAACTACACTTCCGCGGATATTAAAATAGGGTTTTACCGCGGCGACCATGGAGATGGGAAGCCGTTCGATGGGGTGTTAGGTGTGCTGGCGCATGCTTTTTCTCCCGAAAATGGGCAGTTACACCTTGACGCGGCGGAATCGTGGGCCGTTGATTTCAAAACGGATAAGTCAAAGGAGGCGATTGATTTGGAATCGGTGGCGACTCATGAGATAGGTCATGTACTCGGGCTGGCTCACTCCTCGGTCAAGGAGGCCGTGATGTACCCGAGCCTGCGTCCTCGGACCAAGAAGGTGAACCTCAAGGTTGATGACGTGGAAGGTGTCCAAGCTTTGTACGGTTCAAACCCTAATTTCAGGTTTAGCTCATTGCTGAGTGAAGATTCTTACAACCATGCAGTTTCTTTGGACCCGAGGTCTTCCTCTAAGTGGTCAATTTCTTTAACACTCATCATCACTTTCGTATTGATTTTAGGCCTTTGGCAACCTGAGAATTATTGGTAGCCTCCAATTTTCTGTTCTTAATTCTTTTTTTTTTCTTCTTCTTCTTTTTTTTTTAAAAAAAAAAATTGGTTGAATATTTTTCGTACTTGTATTCTTTTCAGTGAAATTGTAGGGACAAAATACTAAATGAAGGTTAAAAGAATTCTTTCTATATCATCTTTATGTGTTTGGTTTGGGAATATGGTGACATATGGATTTCATCTGGTTGAAAATTGTAAAACACGCACTTTTTATCTTTTTGCATACTCTTGTTTATTTCTGATTGTTTAGATTGAATGAACAAAAATAAAATTAAGAGAGATAATTACACAGAATGTGCAAAAGAAAAAAGGGTATATGAATATCATTTTCTAAACTTTTTTATGGACTTTTTGTATATAAAAGAAGGCAGAAGGGAAAACCCCCAAAAGAGGAGAACAAAAGGAAAAGATTAAGTATTAGTGGTCAGAATCATGGAGAATGACAAGGAGAATTCGAAGTCAATGGTTGTGTCTAATTAACCTGAGGACTAATTAATCCTGGTTGGAATGCTTTGTGAGATGGAAATCCTATGCTACCAACCCAATTTCTGTGATACATGCAACTTCCCGGGCACTGTAAAGAATATGCTTGACCTAAAAAAGGGGAGGAAATAAAGGTATCACCTACATCCCAAGATAGATAATTGTACCAGTCTCTCACAGAACTAGGCAGAAGGAACATATAACGTGCATGGGAGGATTTATAAGCTTGCTCGAAAGGGCAAAAAGATCATAAATTTTTTTTAAAAAGAAAAAGTCCCCCCAATCCCCAATACTTACGGTGCCCTAAATAAGAGGAAGTGGTGTATTCATCTCTCGTATTAATCGTCTGCTGGTTCACAGTCAAACTTACAGTTTGGAATATGATCACTGCCACTGATTTGGACCAGAAACCCGCAGTGGTAGATTGATCACTTGCCATCTTTTCGATAAAAAGGGTTTTAAGATTGTGTGAATGCACTCCCTTATGACCCTGCATTACAGTTTCACAAGAAGTTCTGCTTCAGCCATATATAGCAAGCAAGTTTGAGATAACACTTTTTGAGCTTGCCATTTGATCATCTTTTGGGACAAGTAAAGCAATACCATTTAAAAGTCCTGTTTATCTCGCCTTTGACATCAACGCCTTGGTCATCTTTCTAATAAAAGCCTCAGTGCTTTAACTCATTCTGTTAAAGACATGAGTTTTTGTGACATTAATGATTCTTCAATTTGTCCGTTAATTAAGTAAACAGACTTGTTCTCAGTTTTCTTTAAGCTCCATTAATTCATGTATTTGGCGGGATAACATTTTTCTACTATCAATGAGGCATGATACTTCCTCACGATTGTCAATGAGTCCAGGCCGAACAAGAGTAGGCGCAGCCCATCTGAAATTTTACCCCACATTAAATACCTACCTACTGGGTCAAAAAAATGAAAAAAACTAAAAAAAAACCTACTTACAATCCATGTTGCATGGACACTCCGATGTATCGGAGTCTCGGACACCCTGACACGCCGTTATGCCTCAAACACATTCCAGACACGGTTTAGACACGGTCAATGGTTTGGATACAGTCAAGAAACGTCATGGGCTTTTTTGTAAATTTTTATTGGGGTCTTTTTGGTCGGAGGCTTTGTTGGACTTTTGATCGGGAAAAAGGTGACTAAAGCCTTTATGCCCCTGATATCTGAGTTAGCAAAAACCAAGCCCAAACATCCCAAAGGGGAAGCAAGTTCTAGGAATATTTTGTTTTTCTTCCAGCAACTCCAAAGTGTTGGGTCGATCTTCTGTTGAAATGTTTCCAGCGGTCTGTCGAAGTTGTCCGGTGACTGTTGGCGTGCTTCTCGCTTCTGTTAAGGTGCTTCCCGCGGCTGTGATGAGGATTTGTTAAACTAACAAATACTAGGGATTAGAATAATTAAGTTTGGCATGTGAGCTTGGCATGAGAGCTGAGGTGTGAGAGCTAAAGACCTACAAGTTTAACAAATGAGATGGTTGGGCTAGGCTTAAGTTTAGCATGAAGGTTTTTAAGAGATTTTGGTGGTGGATGAGTTGGGCGTGGTGGTTGAGTTTCATGTGTAGTACAATGGGGAACTTGATGTTTTGATTGTGGTGGTGTTTTTACAGAAGATGAGAATGAAAATTTTGAAGGCAGGGGTGTGTGAAGCTTGAAGTTGGGTTAGTAGTTGGTAAAGGAAAGATTGCAGCAGTCAAGAAGGGTTTCCTACAACAGGGAGAGTATTTTTTGCAGCAAGGAGAAGTTCTTCTCTAAGCATGAAGTTGAAAAGGCATGTTGGAGAATGTTTGGTACTGGTAAGCTGGCACCTCCCCCTTCCTCCTTTTTTACTCAGATCTTGGCTTCTAGTTTATAATGGCCTAAGGTTATCCTTAATTTCTGTTGAATTAAAGGATGTCCTAGAAACAACACGTTTTCAGCAGGTAAAATGAAGAACCAAAATTGGCTTATGTCTAATGGACAAAAAGGGACGTTGGAAACAGCTTATTTTTGGTGGATAAAAGAAGTATGAAGGTCAAAGATGCTAAAGATATTTCTAGTAGGAAATCCTCAAAATCTTCCTCTTATGGTGAAAGCCACGGCTTATTGTGTTCACTTTTCTTTTTAATTAGTAAAAAAGGTAAAATGGCCTGGTGCATGAATAGGTTCCTCGGAAGAACTTGGGAGGATGAGTTGCTATGGAGTTAGGTTAATAATCAATGGTGCACCAAAATACGGTGTAAGAAAGTATCTCATTTGCTTACCCAACGAGGGCTACCTCAAGTAATAGGATTGGACTTTGGTGCTCCAAAATAGACCAAAGTTTCTATTATCAAAGAGTTTCAATGGGCCTTGTGGAACTCTGTAACCTTTCACACACATCAACCCTTCTAGCAAGTTTTTTGAAACCACATTTCTTGAGTCATGTAATCTTGGTATATGTTAGATTTAAAGGAATGTGCTTGGCATGGTGTGATATATTTTATTGCTTCCATGGTATGATAATAATTAAAACTTGTGTAAAACCTTACTTAACTACTAATTTTTTTTGGATAAATACGTATGATATAATTGGGTTTAGCATGAGGCATTTGAACTGTACTAAGCAATGGGCCTTCAATTTACTTGGGCTTTTCGTGAAATTTTTGGGCCCTAACATTGGCCCCCTGGATTATTTAGCTAGGCAGGGACAACAAAATGGGTCGAATTATCTATTCTATAACTGAAAGGGGAATGACACTGTGCAATGTTAGGGTAAATTTCACTTTATTTACGAAATTACCACTGGGCTTCAGACAGGGTTTTAGCACTAGTAGAAAAACATGTTTGCGCGACGGAGAAAATTTCATCGCGCAAAGTCAGTTTGCGCGACGTAGAATACAAAACGTCGTGCAAATGGACTTTGCGCAACGGCACTTTGCGCGACGAAGGCCATCGTTGCACAAAACGCCTTTGCGCGACGTATGTTCCCCTATGTCGCGCAAAGGTGTTTTGCGCGACGCCGTCATTCGTCGCCAAACTTTTGGCGCCAAACCAAAAAGGATTTACCGCTTTTTTCGTTGACTTTGTGCGACGCAGGTCCTCATGCATCGCGCAAAGCTGTTTTGCGCGACGCATGAGGACCTGCGTCGCACAAAGTCAACGACTTTTTTTATTTCATTATATCAGTTTGGGAGGCAGAAACTGCAAACCCAGTTGTAGCAGCTACCTCCATCCTCCATCTCTCTCTCTTCAAAATTGTCTACCAAATCAGGTTTGAATTGATATCAATTCTTTGTGTTTTTTTTTATTGCAATCCTTCCCTTGCTCTTAAACATGATGTAGACTGAATTAATAATATGTAGATCCTTCATGTGATTCATTTACAAAATTGAAATTGTAAAAATCAAGGGAGATAACTATCTTGTTGATTTTCTTTTTCTCTATACACCAGGTAGTTCCAACAATACTTTAACTAGTAAATGTGCTTTGAAAAATATTGTGTTACTAACCTTGTTTCTACTAGTGCTCTTAGCATATGAGTATCTTTCATACCTTTCTAGGATCCTTTCCATGCTATTAATACGAAAAATTAAGGAAATTATCTACCAGAAATTAGTCATAGTATATGAGATAGACATTCATTTGATTTATATAAAAACTATGAACTTAATACAAATATGGTGTTCTTATATTAAATAACAATAATGAAAATGCTGAAAAAATGAATTTAAGGAGGAAACATATAACATTATATATTATCGATCGTGTGTGGCTTAGAAACTTCTTTAGCTTACATACAGAAAGTTGAGCTAAAACATTATCACCTAACTAACATTGTTGTTGATTTTTGCTATATATGTTGCTATTTGCAAGTGTTAGTGTTGTGGTGGGAAAAGATATGAGAGTTGACTGGGCAAAACCAACGAATTTAAATTTGAATGCAAATATAATTGCTTAACCCGGATTGAACATTGGACAAATACGTATGACAACTAGAGAAGTTTGAACTCTAGCAACCAAAGGCGCTATAAGAATCTTATGCATACTTTATATTTTTGGAAAGTGATTTCTACGCACATTATAAACTCCTATTTATTTATGGCCAATTATAAACTGAATAAATTAGAAAATTTTCAAACTAATCATATAATACTCAATTGTAAACCATATTTGTACTTCGGTTAGCGTTCTCGAAATACCATGATTAAGTGACAATTAATAAAACAAAGGAAATATTTCTATAAACATAGGAAACTAGCTCTCCATGGAAATCACAGACAAATTAAGCCCTCCAAACCCCCTTATCCATGCATGTTCAACCCTTTTTCAACCCTTTTTCAATTATTATTAAGAGGAGGGGAAGGTACGAAACTATTACAATAATTTAGGGGAGGGGGAGTTTGTATTAATAGTAGGTGAAGGAAGAAGAAAGAGATGAGCGAGACAAGAGAGAGAATGGGGATTTCAATTGTATTGCTTATTACATGATAAGGGTCAATGAGTCATACAATATGTTGTACAGTAATCCGACTTTACAACTAACTCGATCAATACAATCATAACAACTGGCATATGATTATTAGTTTCAAACCTGAGACGTATGGTAGTTCAAACACCTTAGGTGCACCAATAACATCTGGCCTTGATTCTATCACATTTCCATGGGAGTCTTATAGTTTTTTGATAATGTCATGTTTCTGCAGTACATAAGAACAATTAAATTTTAAACAAGTGTCTTGTATATGTCATTTTCAGGGCAGTGTGAAGAGGAGGCCATTTAGTGGCTAATTGTTACAAGCAGTTTTTTCGAATGCTACTTTGAAGTGCCAGCAAAGATTCAAACTCTGGAGGTAAACCATTTACTGGATGATTATTGGTACTGTAATTCTTTTGCAGTTCTGGTGTCATAAAAAAGGTCAAACACACATTCATCATTTTCCCATTCCTGAGCATAATTATTATTTGGTGCTCTGGTCTAAAGTAGTCTCAAATATAGAGCAGTATGTCGTTCGAAATACTATGCAACCATAAGGCACATAGTTCTACTTCCTCATGATGGAGAGTTGAGATACATATAAACACTAACTCATCTTTTAAACTTCCATTTCCAATTTGTTAATTTATGTATACGTTCATATATGTGTCCAGTTATAAATGGTTTTCAAATTAGCAACTGCATACACACGACCCATCTTTTCATTAGAACCAAATATATACTTCATATCAACTAAGACATGCAAAATCACAAATCCTATAAATTGACAAGATTAGGTAGTGAAAGCAACTAAGACGACAAAATTCATACAAGCTCTTCATCTAGTCAAAAAGTAAACTGTCTGCAAGTAAAATGGGACCAGGTTCTAGTATGTAACCTTCCTATTATTAATGGTCCTAGTAAAATGGGACCAGGTTCTAGTCAAGAAGCGTAGTGGAGTCTATGTTTCAAGACAACGTGAATGTGGAGTCTACTTTTGGTCCAGCTCTTAAAGCCTCTTATGCTTATGGAGTGTGAGCTTCTTCACAAATAGCAATTTTAATTTTACCTTTGGATAAAATTTATCACTAATTATAAAAGCAGTGTGATAAGTTATGTATTCCTTGAGTAATTGACTATTAAGTACTTCATTAGGCAGTTCCAAAAGTCTGGTTGTTCATTTACTTTGCATTAACTTATGTCCACGCGTGTGCTTTTGCAGAGTAACCTTGGGGGAAAATTGTTAATTTTTCAAAATACACTGCCATCTCATGGTGTTGGTCGCTTAAAGTTGCGTGGAGATGATCTTCGTGTCTATGGCTTTGATAAAGAGCATCCACTAAGACTACCAGAGGATCTTTTCTACAAGCAGATGGCTGCGGAATTTACCAAGTTCCAAATAGGGGTGGATGTGTATGCCTTCAGTGACAAGTACACGAATATAGCTTCATTAGGTACATGTTTATAGTTTAATCATATTCAGTTTCACTTTCATAGAACCAAAGATCAAGATGATGTTGACAGATAGTAGGATATTCTGATGATACTTCTCTACATTAATATGTTGAGAACTCATATATTATCCACCAATTTTGTAGTTGTTGCCCTTGTGGGGAAATATGCTTTAACCATGGTTTTCTCCAATTTATTTCATTAACTGTTCTCCTAGAATATTGTAGTGTTTCTTCCCTGTAGTGAACATTTTTTAAGAAAGAATCTGGATTTACATATTTGAAACTTTTACTGTCTTGTTTGTAGTTCTTGTTTATTAGGGTGTAATGGTTGTTTGAAATGTGTTCAAAAAACTTTCACTGTCTTGTTTGAATTTACATATGTTCGTCAAGTGATATATGGTGATGATCGATTGCTTGTTATGCAGTCTGAAGATACTGATGAACTTAAAATGCTACTTCTTAACCTTCCAGTTATGTCTTTACATCACATACTTGATATGTTATTCTCATCTGATGTTTTGTAAGTTGGATTGAATTTTATGTCTTTAAAGTTGTTTCTGATGAGTGTTTAATTTTCTTTTTCGTCTCTTTTAAATTTTGGTTCAGGTTTCTTATATTTTCCAAAATTGGCCAGTTCAACATGTAGCTGCTAGCAAGAATGGAATGTACTTGGAAGTTGCTGGTCTCCATGGGTTAATCATATATGATATACGATGGAAGAAGTGGCGAGTGTTTGGAGACATTACTCAGGAACAAAAGATTCAGTGCAAAGGTTTGTTATGGATGGGGAAGATTGTTGTTGTCTATAACTACATTGATTCTTCTAACACGTGAGATTCCTACCCATATTAGTATACCCTCCGATAGTTTTTGTCTTCAGCAATGTCATACTTTGATTTGGTGGTTAAATGCCTAGACACCTACACTATTATCCCATTCATACTTTTAGTCCAGTTTATGTCTAGAATTTTAAGTCTGCATTCTATCCTTTCTGTTGGTACAGTCGAATTTTTTAGTTGTTTTATTATGTACTGTTGGATATTTATAATGGTCTAATGTAAAATTGCAGTTACGAATTGCTTTTCTATCCAAGATATCATCTTGATCAGAGCTCACTACTTTGTCGAAAACCATTGCTGGCTAAACCAATGGTGATGGATGTCTATCAAGAATATATACTTGTCACATATCGCCCATTTGATGTACACATATTCCATGTCAAGTTATTTGGTGAATTCACTACTCCAAATTTACAGGTAATGGAATGTTTGCTAGCTTTTTGTTTTGTAATGATTCTAATTTTATAGAATATGGTACTATTTACAGATAGTTGAGCACTTGTGATTTCATTTGCACGCTAAATGAGAATAATTTAGTGAAAATTATTCTCCATACGTTTTAAGTGATAAAATGACAAACAGCTTTCTATAGTATGAGAACTCTCAATTATGACTGCAAAGAGCCATCCTGCAGCAATGCGTTTTGTACCTGATTAGCTTCCAAGAGAGGGCGTGTCAAACAATCACATTTCTTATTTATCAGGGTGTAATGAATTTACATATTTTTTATTTGCTTTTTAATTATATGAGTCGAGCTTGAGCGAGCTTAAAATGTGCAAGCTTGTTAGATAACTTAAGTCGTTTTGAGTATACAATAAATAGCTCAAGTTAACTTGGTAGATAACATGAGCTATTTTGCGTGACGCACGTGTACCTAAGTCGTGCAAGTTTTTTTTTTTCTTCTTTCATTACGTTTTTCTTTTTTAAGTAAGATGTGTTAGACTCGACTCTTGTAGATGACCAATTGGAACTTTTTCATGTCATCAAAATGTTACTCTTTCAAGTAACATCTTCTCAAATCTTAGCCTCTCCTTTATTTCCTCCGTCAAGAGGTTCTTATTCCATGCCTTTGTTTGACCGGCCTTCACAAACCTCCTGACATTCCACTCCAAGCACCAAACAGTATTGCTGTAATAACGAAAACTTGAATTGGATACACTACTAATTAAGGCAATCTCCAACTATGGAGGGCTACATAGGCTTCAAAAATATAATTTTTTTAAGGAATAATAACAAACTAATTTTTTAAATTTTCAAACACAAAATATATTCAACTTAAAGTATATAACACAAAATCTTCAAAAACAAAATAAAGTATTTATTTTGTACTCAAAAGGCAAAAAAGAAAAAGAAAAAAAAAAAAAAAAAAAGACTTGCGCGACGCAGGTGTACCTACGTTGCGCAAGTTTTATTTTTTTTTAACCTTTTGAGTACAAAATAAATACTTTATTTTGTTTTTGAAGATTTTGTGTTATATACTTTATGTTGAATATGTTCTGGTATATGAAATCTACTTGCAAAGATTGGTAAGTAAGATGTGTTAGGCTCGACTCTTGTAAATGACCAATTGGAACTTTTTCACGTCATCGAAATGTTACTCTTTCAAGTAGCATCATCTCAAATCTCTTAGCCTATCCTCTATTTCCTCATTCAAGAGGTTCTTTTTCTATGCCTTTGTTTAATCGGCCTTCACAAACCTCCTGACATTCCACTCCAAGCACCAAACAGTATTACTAATAATGAAAACCTGAATCGGATACACTACTAATTAAGGCAATCTCCAACTATGGAGGGCTACATAGGCCTCAAAACTATAATTTTTTTGAGGAATAATAACAAACTAATTTTTAAAATTTTCAAACACAAAATATATTCAACATAAAGTATATAACACAAAATCTTTAAATTTTCCGTCTTCAATCTTATTGGCTAAATCTTACTCTCACTATATTTTTATTACGTACTTTTTAGTATGCCCAAGTACCTTTTCACCATGTCAATAACTAACAAGCTCAAAAAGAAATGCCTAACTGCTTGGGGGTGGCACTTTTTAGGCCTTCTAGAGGCTGATTCGAGCCCCAAATATGCCCATTTGTAAATGCTCTTTGGTTGGAGATAATTTTGTTCAATTTCAAGGTTAATATTGACAAATTCCCTTTGATTGGAGATGGTCTAATTAACATCCCAAACACACAATATCACTACAAGTATAGCACAGACGTCTTTGCTATCCACTTGTGTAAATGTTTTAAATTGACAATCGAATTAATTCATTGTGTTCATATAGGGTTAAAGAGTGTAGCTGTAAAAAAACATCAAAATTGGAGTTACAATAACTGTTAAATCGTGATTTTTTCGATTATTGCTATCGAAAAGGTTTGTCCCGTTACTTGATATCTGAATGTTTGTTTTTTGCGATTTTTGGTGTACATGATCACGAAGCATATACAAACAACTTTGACGGTTGGATCGTTAAAACTAGTTTCGTACAATGTGTATCACATCAAAACATTAGATTCACTAACATTTGGAGTTTATTTATACTTTCATTAAGTATAACATAAGATTTTGTGGTATCCATTTGTGTAAATATTTTAAATTGACAATCAAATTTGTTTATTGTATTCATATAGGATCAAGGAGTGTAGCTGTAAAAAATCATCCAAATTGGAGTTAAAATAACCGTTAAATCGTGCTGTTTCGTTTATAATCGTCGAAAAGTTTTGTCCCATTACTTGATCTCTGCATGTTTGTTTTTTGCGATTTTTGGTTGATACGATCTCAAAGCATATACAAACAAGTTTGACGGTTGGATCTTTAAAACTAGTTTCATACGATGCTTTTCTCATGAAGTTCAACGGTATATATATTTACTAAGTAGATTTTAATTTATTTATTTATTTCGTACTTATAATACTTAAGAATTTGACTGATATATATGAAAAAAAAAAAATTATTGTGGGTTTTTGTTAGAAAAATATATTATTGTGGGGTTTATTTAAAAAAAAATTTGAATTTGAAAGGGGGAAAGTCACATTTTCGGTAATTTTTATAATAATTTTTTTCCAATTAAATACTTTGCGTGACGCCTTAGTATGATTGTCGTGCAAAACAACTTTGCGCGACGTTGAATTAAACATCTACGTTGCGCAAGGTGTGATAATTTTGGCGGTATAATAATGAAAAATAGGCGTTTTTTTTCAATTTTTCCAAAATTTTCCACTTTGCCCTCTTTATCTCCCTCAATTCGAACCCAAATGACAGCCCTTCTTTATCTCCCTCTCCTTCTTCTATTTGAACCCTCCTCCTTCTATTCAAACCTAACCCAGCTGAACCCTCCTCCTTCTATTCGAACATAACCCATAAATCTTGAACAATCCCTCTTTATCTCCCTCTCTCCTCTTCATAAATCTTGAACCCAGAATCCCATCCCCTTTCTTTTCCCGTAGACCCCAGATCTCCTTCTCTCCTCTTCACAAATCTTGAACCGCAAATCTTTCCTCTTCACAATCTCGAACCGAGACCTGTCTTTCCTCTTAACAAATCTTGAACCCAAACGATAGACCTTCACGCAAATCTCGAAGCCGACGCGAATCAAGTCCCAAAATCAAGGTAAGGGTTTTTGATTTTCAATGGGTTTTTGTTATTTAGGGTTTAGGCTCAAATTGCATGTTGATTTCTGAGTATTTTGTTGATGTATGTGTGTTTTGTGTATGAACATGAATTTGGTTTTTATTAATTTGATTTTAATTAAGGATGCATATGCCTTGTTAATTAAGGACTTTTTTAACAGTCCGGCGCTGATGAACTTAAAATGCTACTTCTTAACCTTCCAGTTATGTCTTTACATCACATACTTGATATGTTATTCTCATCTGATGTTTTGTAAGTTGGATTGAATTTTATGTCTTTAAAGTTGTTTCTGATGAGTGTTTAATTTTCTTTTTCGTCTCTTTTAAATTTTGGTTCAAGTTTCTTATATCTCCCAAAATTGGCCAATTCAACATGTAGTTGCTAGCAAGGATGGAATGTACTTAGTCCAGAGAAGAGTGTCCATTTGGATTAAATTTTGGGTTCAGGTTTCTTATATCTGATGTTTTGTAAGTTGGATTGAATTTCATCTTCCACTCTATCCCACCGTGCATAATCCAGAGAAGAGTGTCCCTTTGGTTTTGGAATTGCTTGCCATCCATTTTCTTTTTCTTTTCAGGCGATACCTTGACTACATAAGCGGCAACAACTTCACTGGTATTTTTCCTTGATGGTTTTTACCTTATTAAGTGTTCTGTGTCTGTGGTATAGAACTCTCACTGTTTTCGATCAGGGTTTTGCTTACTTTCTTGCTTTTTATCTTCATAATTTCAGAAAAAAAGACTAATTATTTGGAAAAATTAGAGGCAGTCATCTCATACAAAATTTTGATTCCTTTAATGATTTATTTGGAAAATTTTCAGAACTAAAATGTATAAACTTTTGGTTTAGGCTAAAAAGTTTCCAACAATGTTCTAAAATCCAACTAAGTCCAGCCATGTGATACCCTGGCTTTTCCTATATATATGGAGTATCCACCTACATGCACAGGGTGACCTAATTTATTAAGTTTTGGTCAGTTATATAAAGTCAATAACATTTATAAGGAAATGGCTAATAACGTAGCCATATTATAATAAGCCCCATGGTCAAAATTTTCTCCAATGTTTTGTAATGATATATATATATCTAGTTGTTCTGTATTTATGTAGTTGTGACAAGATTGTGGCTTCTTGATGGTGTTATGTGTTCTGTAAGTTGGTTAACCCATGTTGCGTAGAAGTAAAAGCTTGAAACTTTTAAAATGTCGAACTATCATGTGTGTTTTCTCTTCATAACCGTTTTTACATTTAAACTGAAATCATTGATGTGCATAGTTGTATATTGTGTTCATCGAAACTAATGGTGCTTTCTACCTTCATTTGGGGAAATAAGGTTAGTTTAGTTGATTAAACGCCATTGAGATTGAAAGTAATGGTGGTGTCTACTTTCATTTGGGGAAAATAAGGTAATTTATATTAATTTAAACATTATTGAGGATAAATTGTTTGAAAAAGTTTAGTGGAATTAGTGGGGAGGTGGGGGGGGAACACATGTTTTTCCATTCTTTATCTAGTGGGGAGGTGTAAGGAGGACATGATTAAGTATGAAGAGAGTTGAATAATTTCATTCATAAGTTCTGGATTAAACGCCATTTAGATGACTTGATGTAGCTCTCATACTTGAACTTCAAAGTGATGAAGTCTAACATGTGTTTCTGTACATTTGGTTTTCCTGTGTCTTTACTTCATGGCGCAAGAATGTATTCACTTTTATTAGTCTAAGTGGTGATTAGTTTCAAATGCAAGAAAGGATTAGTTTCTAATGTTATATTTTTATGGTTCAAAAAGTGTATAGATGTCGCAGTTGATCACTCGTCGTCGGAGTGTGACCAATGCGTCTCCCGCATTATCAGCATCTACTGCTCCACCTATGAGTGCTCCATTGATTCAAGATCCTACACCCCTTGCTGAGGCTACTTCTACGGCGTCTCAGGTGCCCGTCTTATCGACGTCATCAGTGTCGGTTCAGCCGCTCAGTGCACGGCGACCTCACCGGCGCCGCCGCGAGTTGGAGCCTTCTGATCACACTTCCTCAACATCCAGAGTCGAGGGTGAGGCCTCCCAGCCAGGTACCTTTTTTCTAATTCTCACTACGTTGTATTTTTTTTTTCATTTTAAAATTATTATTTTATGATGGTGAAAATATGCTGGATTGTAAAAATGTGTTGCAAGTTGTGAATTACTGTTATTTTATTATTTTAAGGTTTTGGGAAATGCTATACTATTAGGGGAGGTTGTGTCGAATTTTTGTACAAATTTAATCTTAGGGTTTTCACCATTTAAGTATTTTTGGCCAACTAAAAAAAAACACTAGGGGGCCTAGTCGAATGCTAAAGCAGAAACAAAACATACGCTAGACCGCCTCCAAGATCAAGATTGTGTATGACCTGCGACATCGTGGAGCGGCTACAGCAGCATAGCTTCATCGCTAGTAGCTGTGGTGTTGTTGTTCGAGACAATTGTCCTTTTCAGTGGGAGTCTTGGGCAGAAATTCCCGAGGACACAAAGGAACTGGTGCGACACGAGTTGTCAGTTAGTATATTAATTTTTAGCCTTTATCATTTTTTTAATTTTGTTTACAAATATTAAAAATCAAAATATATTATCTTTAATATTATTAAATTTCTTACTATTATTTTATTATTTTTCATATTTGTAGTTCATTTATGATCTTGATGACATATCCCTCGAGGCCATGGCCTACTTAGAGAGGACCTTATCAATCCGGTACAAACATTGGAAGAACAATTTTCACAATTATTTTAAGAAATGGGATAATCTGGAGATTGCTCGCTTACATGTTCCAAGCGAGTTGAAGGACCGGCCAGAGGATTGGGAATGGCTCTGTAAGCATTTTACGGACCCAAAATTTGTGGTATGTACATAATATTTTAATAATAATTTATTATTGTTTTAGTTATTTTTTAAAGCTTTTTTTATTAATTTATTTCAAATAGTTGCAGTAACATGTATATTGTGTGCTTAACAGAAGAAATCTGTTGCTGGCCAGAAAGCTCGGGAGTCAAAGATACTTCTCCACCATTCTGGTTCGAATCCCTTTTCGTATAGGCTTGAGGAACGACGTCAGGTAAAACTATATTAACTTTGAAATTTTATACAATTTATTTATTATTATTGATTAATAAAATTTTCTTTTCTTCAGGAGGGTTCTAAGTTCCCAGAGATCGACATGTTCAAGGACGTTTACGTTCGCCCTGGTAATGAAACCGTTGAGCAGTTTTATGTAAGTATGTAATTATTATTATTATTCTTACATGTACGAATCGTTCAAATATTATTTATATTTTGTTATTAAACATTATATGTTTTTTCTTTATTATTACAGGATACTATGGTGGAAAAGAGCACTGCTGTTCTCCAAGAAGCAGCATCGCAGCTTCCCCCGGAGACTTCGATCGAGGACGTCATGGTACCAGATGATGTAGGTTTTCAGATCATGACTGAAGTCCTGGATCAGAACCTTGGTCGTCGTCATGACCAGGTTGTTCGGGGTATGGGGAAATCACGGGTTCGTGACACGAGTGCCTCTTCTTCCAGATCGAACACAGCAGAGGTCGATGCATTGATGGAGGAAGTGACAACCTTAAGGGGTAAGCTTGCGATCCAGGAAGAGCATATGAGGGAGCAGATGAAGGCCCAGGACGAGCAGATGAGGGCCCAGATCGATCAGATGAGGGAGCAGATGAGGGCCCAGGGCAATCAGATGAAAGCGCAGCTGAAGGCCCAGAGCGAGGAGGTGAGGACCTATGCTGAGACGGTGAGAGACCTTGTACGAGCCATACAGACGGCCGGCCTACAAGTCTCGCTACCAGCACATCTTGATCCACCTTCGACCTCAGAGCCACCTCACCCTCCCGATACTCAGTAACTTGATGTTTTATACCTAGTTCACTTGTAGTTTTTTCTTTTTTGTTTGGACATCTTGTATGTACATTTTTATATATTTTATAATTAAATACTTTTGCTTGGTTAATTAATTATTCTTTACAATTTAATTACAGTATTTATCAAAAAAATTTTTAAAAAAAAATAGTTTTGAATAAAACATAAATAAATAAAAAGGGTTTGCGCGACGTACGTTGCGTCACGCAAGGCAACTTTGCACGACGTAGGCCCTGAGTTGCGCAAGGCCACTTTGCACGACGTAGGTCATGCGTCACGCAAAGACTCTTTGCTCGACGCAAGGCCACTTTGCTCAACGTAGGCAATGCGTCGCGCAAGGACTCTTTGCTCGACGTAGGTTTTGTGTCGCGCAAAGTGGCCTTGCTCGACGTAGGCCATACGTCGCGCAAAGCATCTTTGCGCGACGCAGGTTATATCTTCGTCGCGCAAACTCTACTGTCACTGCCTTGGCACGACGATTTTTGCGCGACGAAGGTTACGTCGCGCAAACACTTAGGCAACGATTTTGACTTTGCACGACGAAGGTACCTACGTCACGCAAAGTGTTTTTTCTACTAGTGTAGGTCTTTTTGGCATTGGGCTTCAAAAAATCTTTTGGGTCTTTGGGCTGGATATGGTATTTCACTTGAGGAGAGAATCGGAAAGGGAACATGAGGGTTAACGTGTTGGAGGGAGATGATCTCCGGAAATTTTGGCTTGGATGCTAGTGGGTATGGTTGTAGGTGATGCATCCGTCAGAGGGTTGTTGAGGGAGGAGAGGCGAGGGACAAAGGGACTGACATGTTGGAGAGAGATGGGAGCTAGGGGTTTCGACTGGGTTGCAGAGAGATTTAGGGATTTTGTTGAATTTTTGAGACAAGAATGGAGAGTGAGAGAGAAAGAGGGCATAAAACATGGTTTCGACTGAGTGGGAGAAATATTTAGAGATTTTTCCCACTTTTTGATAGATGGATGGATAGAAAGAGAGAGAGAGAGAGAGAGAGAGAGAGAGAGAGAGAGAGAGAGAGAGAGAGAGCATGCTGTGCATTTTTTGGGGTTAACGGGTTACCTCATGGGGTTGGTGAGGACATGATGTCTGAGGAAGGTATGGGAGATGAGGGGGTTTTCAATTTTGTCCTTTGATTCAATAGGTAATAACACTGTTCAGAAATCATTGTTTATTGTTTGGTTTCCCATTTGCTTTGTTAAAATTGCGATTGACATTTTTTTGTTTCAATAAAATTGTAATGGATGTTTATAGCTTGTTTAGTTGGGTATTAGGAAAATTGGTCTGTTTAGTGCACTGTTTCCTACATTGTTAGAGTCAGGTTTGTGTCTTTTTAACTTAGGGGGTTGCATTGTGCTCATTTATGTGTTTCTTCATGCTTTGCTGCTGTTTCCTTCTCAACAAATCGAATTGAGGTTCCTTTTCTGCTTTACATCCTTTGAATATCCCTTTGTTGCTAGATTGTTTCTCCATGCTTTTTTGCTTCTGTATTTGTGTGATAAGGGTGTTAGAATGCTGTTTTACTTATTGTTTTGGTCCTCTGTTAATGGATTGTTTTTTGCAATTCTTGCTTCCTTATGTATTTCTATGATAAATTTTTAATTTTTTCCTTGACATATATGTAGATCAAACACAAGTCTTGAAAATTGGTTGTAGGAAGCCCTCTGTGCTCAAGATAAACAATTTCAACTTTTTATTTCTAAACTGTAGCTCTTAGGGTTTATTCACCCATGTAATTTTCAGTCAAATGAAATAATTGGCACTGCAAGATTTTAGGTATGGAGGGATGTTTGATTATATGATGCAATGTGATGAACAATTTTGTGTTCATGCAATGTGATGAACAAATCTTACGAAAGAAAAACTAACATTGAATAACTTATCACATACTGTCTACAAGTACAAGGAAAACAATTTTGTGTTCTTAATTTATTTGATGGATTATCGAGTCCCTCCTACCATTATTCCATGAGAAAAGAAAAGTTCAACCCTAATTGAAACATGAATAGGCCAGTGTTTTTTTCCTCAATGAGCTCTTTTGTAGTTGCATCTAGGTTTCCCCTTGAGAACTCATCAATCTTGAGTCCTGATTCTTGCAAAAGAGTTGTAAATATGTGTGAGTGGAGTTGTAAAATAGAGAGAGGAAATTAACTTTAAACACATGAAGGAAACCAAATTAAAGTGAAAACTTCCAGTCTTTACAAATGTGAGATTTTTCAGTAGGTGTCTTTTGTAAAAGGTTTTAATCTTTCTTAGAAATATAGCTTTCTAAGTTATGTAATATTTTGAATAGGTGTATTTTTATCTTTCCTGATTGCTGATTTGATTTGGGTTTTATTAAGAGTTTAATTAAAGGTTTAATTCAGGTTTGTGGTTGGGGTTTAATTGAGGGTTTTACTTTACTTAGCTTAAATTGCAGAATGTGGTTTTTACATTGTTATATGGGATTTCCAATACAAAGAAATGGCATTGAACACATTTAATTGACTGAATGCTAAAATTCTTCCTTAGGCACCAAATTGGATTAGAAACCATAATCTGATTTTGATGTTCAATTTTCATTCAGTCAACAGGGGAACTGCAACTTCAACGGATATCATTTTTGTTGCTCTTCCATGTATTTTAATTTTCTTTTTAATATGCCTCTTGAAATGCATTATTTCATGTGGTGGTGTTTTTTTTTCTAAGAGTCGGCGATTTATACGAGATCAGCAAATTTTGCGTTGTTCACAATAAGACATCAAACAAAGTTGTCCCTCCTCCTGCTACGGTTGAATTGAATACGAGAACTACAATTGTTCCCATTGACAAAAAAGACTAGCATATCCCAAAGCAGTGGTTCAATTTGATTGATCTTGATCAGCTTCGTAGGAGAATCAATAATGATGTTGAGCTTACAGGTAACAAATTTATTTTTCAACGCTGCGCTAAAATCTAAAATCATTATTATAATTTTTTTCGTTGACTTCGATGTGCAATCATTTCAACCACTAAATGTCATTCGCAGATGTATTTGGTTGCTTGACGGTTGTGTAGCCGATTGAAGAGGTCACTGTCCAAAACTCACAAATTCAAAGAAGTGGAATCTTAATCTGCAAAATATCAGGTCATTCCTGTTTGCGTTAATTTCTAATCACGATTTACACATGGCACCATATTTATAACGTACAATAAAACATCACACTTTTTTAATTTACAGGGGGAAAACAGTTAGGATCACCTTATGGGGAGAAGCTGCAACAAGTTTTGAGGACAGCGGAATGCAATCACTTCTACCACCCATATTCATTGCTATAACAAGCCTCAAAGTCAAAGAATACCAAGGTTATACCTCAATATGCTTTATTTAATTGCTTAAATCTTCAATTTGTTGATTGTTATGTTTTATCTATAGGAAACCTTGTACTTGGAAGCACGGGATCAATTGTTTGTGTTTTCAATTTGGACATTCCATAGCTCTCCCAATACAAACAAAAGTAAATTGACAACCCTTCATTAATAACTTTGGCGTTTATATTTCTTCACTTGATCTTTCTCAACCTAAACATGCACGACACATGTTTGAGCATCTAAGATCACCTATTCAAATCCTGCGCACCTCAACTGAGATGTATGTAGACCGTGCTATTAGTCCTAATTATGAGTCCAAAATGATTGATGAGTTGCTTTTACTTGATCCTGCTTTACACAAGGTTAGTCTTTTATCATCAACCTATTAACAAAAATGATATCTTTTTAATAACAAAATTTTTGTGGTATTTCTTCCTTGGCTATCTCTTGTTTTGGTTTTCTTTTATCATGTATATTCATATTGACAAGGTGATGGTTAAATGTATTTCATTATTTAAAAACCGTTTAATTCCATAACAAAATGCAAGTTTTGCATGCGAAGCAACTGTCGTTGGATTGAATTTGACTAGGGGTTGGTGGTACAAGTCGTGCCCATCCTGCCATAAAGTTGTCAAGAAAACGTCTGGATCGTTTGAGTGCAATGAACATGGTTTGTTGAATAGACTACCAGAACCATGGTAATTTTCTTTTGCACCTGTTTTACATCTAGCTTTTATATTAAGTTGGTTGGTCATTTTCAAATTTCTTGCAATTATAAAATTGATGATTGATGATTGATGACGTTTTTATACGTATCATCTTTTGTGCAACAAGATTTAATGCATCACAAAGCTTGCGTTACGTATGTCTTTGCACTTAATAAAAAGATTGGTGTGCAAGTATTATGAAACTACATTTTTTGTGTTTATGAATCGTTAATCTTACCATACGGAATAATGTTTTTCGGTTTATGTTTATACTTTATGACTCAATCTACAACCTCTTGAATTGACTCTGATATACATATGGATGGGAGTGTCTTTGATTGATAAAAGTTTTGGAATACTTATGGACTTTTATTCGAAGTTGTTTTTGTAAACAAAGCATCTTTGTATTTGAAGTTCAAATTGTTAGACTTGCCATAGATGTCGAGCCATCAAACCCTCATCAGATTAAAGCAAAAATTGAATTTAATTGCATTTTTTTTATAGTGCATGACTTCTGGAAAGTAAGTGCCTTTAATGATTCTAAAGGGGTTGGGCCATGAAACCCTCATCACTCTGTATTTAATTCGAGCACAAGTTCTGCCAAGATTTTTCATTTAGTGTGCATCATTGAATTGCGAATAAGAAATTTAGCTTAAGATAGTTTAATATAATTACTCATATTTCACTGTGAATAAGAAATTTAGCTTATGAAAGTTGACATAACTACTCATATTTCATTTTGCATAGTAAAAGACGATTGTGGGTTTTTTTTTTTTTTTTTTTTTTTTTTTTTGCATTTATTGTAAAACTTGCAATGTTTTAGTTGAGTAATACCTAAGTTTGTGTTCCATCGCATTGTAAATCTAAGATTAGGTGGCATTAGTTCATTCATTTTTTTTTTTCCAATTTTTCTTGGTGGATTATAATGCAAATCAGTTTGTTAAATGAGATGAAAATGGGGCCCAATCTAAAAAATGCCTGAAAGAGGTGATGATTTCCTATCTAAGAGGATGTAAGAGAACATGAAAGTTCACTGAGTTTTCTAACTATGCTCTTAAGTAAGTTTTGTAGTAAGAACATCACATATCAACTTGGTTTTGTGAAGACTAACAACCTCCCCACAGGTTGGTTTAGGAACAAATATATCCAATGTAACCTTCATTCTTCTACCGTTTGGGTAAACTTTGTTTCATTTGTTGTGATGTCTATAGGGACATTGGTTTTTTGTCTTAATTTTTTATTGACATGGTTTTAGCAATATGTAGTTTCATAATGTTATTAGCTGTAATGTTTGCCTAACATGAAAATATCCAACCCTTGCGTAGGTTCAAAATCAATCTTATTGTGGAAGATAGCACCAATTAGCACAACTTCCTCATGTTAGGAAGGCACACCAAAAAGATACTTCGTGTTTCTTGCCACACTTTGGTAATAGAGGATGGATATGATGATCCCTTAGTGGTGCCCCCTGCTCTGAAAAAATTAGTAGGTGAGACAAAATGATTTCACTTGTCTTTTGGGAATCAAAACAGTGACTTCCAGAAGACGGACTTCATCATTTATGGACTGCTTCAAGATCAGCTGCTATCGAACCCAGCCATTACCTTAATCAACCCGCAAACACCTGCTGCCACCGCAGGAAAACAAATTATAAGTGAAGCGACCCCCACCCCAATGACACCTTCCCAGTGGCAAGATCAACAACCCCAATCAACAGCACTTGCCAAGACTTCAAAAAGAGCGTTGTTCGGTGGCAAATCCGACAGGTTAAGTTTTCCTCTCAAGTATCATGTCATGTGTAAATTTTAATGAATATGCTTGCTTATCTTGAGTATGCATATGTTTTACACCACTTATCAAAAACTGTTAACCGATCTTTTTCGCACCACTCTTTCACACTCTTTTCCATGCCTCTCACAATTCTCTCTAACCTTATAAATTTTACCTTCATTCACAGCAAAAAGGCATGCATCGGGCAAATAGAGACAACCAATTTGGCTAGAGTTGCTAGAGAATTCCACAAATTGGTTGTCCTTAAGATTGAGCCCGCGAACAAAAAGCTGATAGCTGCACTCAAAACAAAATCTCAAGTGAAAAAAAACCAAAGATAGGTAAATTACAATTTCTTTTTCGCATACACGCTTGCATAACATTCATTGTACCAGTCTTTGCTAAAATATTATTAATGTTTTTTTACTATAGTGCTGAAGATGTCCGCCAAACAAAAAAATGAATGACCGCAATCTCCGTTATTAGCTGCTAAAAAACCGCTCTACATTTTTTGCCTTTAAGCATGTGTTGTTGAAAACTTACTTGCTGAAACAACAACAGAACAGGTTTTTTGGTTGTTAACTGCTTAAATAGGTGCCTGGCCTGCAGGGCATGTATTTTGCCACCTTAACTATGTGTGGACTGCATCTTCCTTCTGTAACTTATGGAAACAGGCATCCTACATCTTTATTACTTTGAACATTAGTGCTTGAAAGATTAGCTGTTGAAACAAGAACGACCCACTTTTTTTGCTTTTTTGTTCAACTGTTAAAACACGTACCTAGCCTGCAGAACATATATTTTTTCATCTTAACTTCAAGGCCAATATATGTGTTAAATGCATGTTGCTCCTATTTCTTAAAGAAATAGACCATTTTTTGCAGTTGTATCTTTTGTAATCAGCTTAGTTGAATATATGCAAAAGCCAAACTACTTATCTTAGCAACACTGTTCACTCATCTATCCTTTTTGTTCGTTCACGATTTGTTGAATTTTTTTTCAAGTTACATGTGTCTAATTCATGTGGTTAATAAGATTGGTGCATTTAAGTCCTGCAGCAACGTGCATGCATTTTATATAGTAATAAACCAAGATAGAAACACTATAAGTGATTAAGCATATGCATGGACTTAGTATTGATTGCATAACAGACTTTGTATTTGTAGCTTTCCAACAGGTTATTAAGTTGTTGTTTGGTTGATGAGGTTGCTTCGACTAAGTTTTCTGTGATATGTGCATTTATTTCTCTAATCACTGGTATGCTCTTCAAATTGTTTGTTGTATTAATTTTATTACACATGGCTTGTAGCATACTTTTAGCTTGTAGGCTTGATATTGTCGGCTTTCAAACCTTGACGTTGGCTTGAAGGCTTCTTTCATGCTTGGTCGTCATGTACAATGAGGATTATATCATTTTCTATTATTTTAATGTGTTTTAGTATTTTGTAGGCCATAGCTTGAACTGCACATATGCGGGCCATATTTTGATCTCCACGAATATCGCCCACCCCTCCTCCAAGTATTGGAAAATAAACTTTGAGGCAATTGGTGTTGGATATGGTGTCAATCTTATTTAGCCATGGTCTACCCACAATTCCGTTGTAGGGTGATGACTCATCTATGTCGATGAAAGTGTGCAAGCAAACTATTGGCAGTGAGTACACGTCGAGGTCTATTATGCCGACGGTGATGGTCGTGGTTTCAATAAAGACTATAAGTGCTCTAGCCTGCATTTGGATATTCTTCTCGAGACCCATCTTCTAGACCATCAAGAGTTAAAGAATATTTGTGGTGCCGATCGACGTCGGGGTTGTCAATCTGGATGCTGACGACTATGGCATCGCCATGTGGTATGTCAATCCTTGCGTGATCCTTCTTGGAGAATCTCACCACCTCGTCGTTGTTAATATCCATCTGCACTTAGGAGACCATCTTTGTAAGTGTATCTAAGGAGTTCAAACTTCGTCAATATGGTTTTGATTTACATTGCCTTTTGAGGTTGAGCTTTCTCAGGTATTTTCTTTCAATTTGTTGGCCTCAGTGGCAACGAATTTTGTGAACGTGCCCTCATTTGCGAGCTTCTCTAGGTAATCCCTCCACTTGAAGTATTTCTCCAAATCATGGCCTTGTGTGTAATGGTATGTGCAATACTTAAACCGGTGTACCTTCTTGGGGTTCCTCCACAGTGGTGGCATCTCAAGCCAGGGCTCATTCTTGATTGCCTCGTAAATCTGGTGGATAGGAATGGAAAATGTCATGTACGTCTTGTTTGAATGAGACTCGCTGGCCGATGGGCGTGACTTGAATTTGTCATCTTTTTTACGATCGCCCCCCTTTAGGTATACCCCTTCACTGGGTTGCTCTTTGTTGTACAAACATGCTTTCTCTAGGATCTTGTTTTCAATAAACTATAATAATTCTCAATTAACCAAGCACTAAGAATAAACAAACAACCAAAACACCACACATAGAAGAAAACACACGTCGAACACAAAATTATAGTGGTTTGGCCAAAACTTATCTACGTGCACTCCTGTGATTACCGAGATATTTCACTAATATGAAAGCACTTTTGGTTTACAAGAAAACCCCTTTTGTTGTCACAAACCCTAGGTTTTAATATCTATCACACCTCACACTCTCTGAAAGTGTTTCACGTTGCTGTTCATGTGAACAATCAGTCCCCAACAAGCCTATTTATAGTACATAGACCAACGGTTACATGTCCATTTTCTTATTAAGTTTGCTTTTCTATAAGGAATATGAAAGTACACTTTTTTTCCTTTTCCAATTAGGTTTCTAGGATTCCTAGTCTAAATTGTACAAGTAAACTTAATTCTTTCCTCATCCTCTTAGGACAAGAATACGTGCACACCTTTAGTTTCCTTAATACAATCCTAAACAAAATAGAACACTAACAATTGAATGTGAACAAATACTTTAATTCATGTTTCTGCTTGAAATTCCTTTAGAGTAGTTGATATTTTATTTTTAAGTAACATGATGATAGTACTTTTAGGTTCATTTTTCTAGCTTAATGGATCCTCAACTCGGCGATGCCGAGTTAGCACCAGCTAAAGAAATATTTAGTATATGCTCCAAAGAAAAATGATCAAGATTAGAAACGCCTTATGTGGGTATGCTTTTTGAAACTTTGGAAGCGGCAATAAATTATTTTGAAGATTATGGCCGACAAGAAGGGTTTTGGATTCGTATTTGAACTTCATCGAAGTCTGGACGACATTTAAATGAGGTGACAAATCTCCAATTCATTTCAAGGAAAATACAATGTGCAGACTGAAAATGAAGATGACACCAAAGATAATGATGAACAAGATGTATGTGACATGAAAAAAAAAATAGAAGGAAAGACAGATAAGTTGTTCAATAGTTAAATGCAGGTGTGAGGCTACCATGCATGTTGTTCATGACAAATGGACTAACAAGTGGAAAGTGTCAATATTAGTGACATTCACAATCACAAACAAGTGACCCCATCTCGAAGGATAATGATGAAGTCTAACCAACATATGCTTGATGTAGTTAAGGAGTTGAAAAAAGCATTTCATAGAGAATTCACAAATTGGCAAAGTTCCATAAATTTTTGGGGTACTCAAAATGTCCACAAAATTCATGGCAAAAATGGAGATATCGGTTGTGCAAGACCTGAAGACGTTTTATGTCCCATCCTAGTTGGTTGGTAGGCCTGGGACCTTGTTCTACCAGTCAACTAAGCAGCCCCTCTGGAGAGAAGAAAGAATTCGCCTTGCTACACCACAACATATATTCCCGATGCTACACCTTGCTCTATTCCCCTTTCTCAACTGGTACTGGCAGATGTGCGGTGCCCCTAATTTGAGGAGGGGGCTCAGTGGGAAAAGTTTGGTAGTTACTTCCATTCGCTTGACTGAAAGAGCGAGAGCTCCATTTCTCACTTGTGTATTGGTCTTTGGGAAAGTGTAAGATGCTATTGCTCGCAATTGGGTCTTGAGTGTTGGTCTAACAAAAAAGTCAACTCTAGTTGCTTCTCTTGTCCAATAGGAAACTGGTATTCTTTTTATACCACCGTTAAGTTTGGAACCCTGAGCAAACTGTCAGTGATAAGCCGGAGGAAGGTGAGGATGACGTCAAGTCATCATGCCCCTTATGCCCTGGGTAACACACGTGCTACAATGGCCAGGACAAAGGGTTAAGGATTGTTACATCTATTTACGGAATGTCAAGCATAGATAGCTAGAAAGGGGAGATGCACAATTAGTTCTCCCTTATTTCTAGAAAAAAAAAAAAAAAAAAGCAAGCAGAAAATCGACAATTCTTTTATGCAATCCAATGTGATGAAAATGGAAGGGCCACCAATTTTTTTTTGGTTGGATTCTAGGTCACGGATGACACATCATTATTTTGGAGATGTAGTCAGTTTTGGTACAACATATAGAACAAACAAATACGAAATGCTATTTGCACCGTTTACTAGAGTAAATCATCATTTTAGTCAATTGGATGTGCCTTTTTATAAGATGAGACAGAGGAAACATTTTTATGATTTTTTGAGACATGTTGGAAGCTATGGGAAGTTGTCATCTAGTATCTATACTCACAAATCAAGATTTGGCAATGAGAGCAACAATCACAGATATTTCCTAATATTCGCCATCATCTTTGCCTTTGGCATATTAAGAAAAAAAATTGCTGAAAAATTGTCACATATATATATACTATAAAAAATCAAATTTTATGATTACAATGAAAAAGTGTTTTAGGTCAACATACAAAATAGAGGAGTTTGAACAACAATGAAAAAACTTGATAAAGGATTAAGAATTAGAAGAAAATGAATGGCTTGCCCAACTCTATGAAAATCGTGGCACATTTTTTGCTAGGATGAATACAAATGGACATAGTGAGTGTATCAATTCATTTTTTATGACTTCGTTACATCAACAACAAATCTTAAAGAATTTGTTGTCAAGTATGAGCAAGCCCTCAATAAGATTGTGAGAAAGGAAAGTGTTGAAGATTTTGTTTTGAAGCATAACTACCGTATAGTGGATCATGATGACTTCCTTTTGAAGCATGCGGCTAAGTTTATACTAAAAAAATGTTTGAAAAGTTCAAGGAAGAATGGATAAATGTCAATCGGCTCAATGTTGAAGATAAGGGAAGTGTCAATCAATTTCATATGTATGTAGTCGGGAAAAAAATTGGTGAAGTTGAAGAATTTTTAGTTAAGTTCAATCTACAAACCTACGAGGACACCTAGGAGTGAAAATTTTGAGTTTGTTAGAATTCTTTGTCAACATATTATTAAAGTTCTTGTTCATCTAGATGTTGGTGTCATACCATCCCACTTCATTATGGAAAGATGGAAGCAAGTTGCAAACAAGTTTAGGGTTATAGATTTAGAAGAATTGGTAAGAAATGACGGTCAAGAACAAGCAGAGCATTGAGACGTAGCCATATGTGTCGTAGAGCTACTAAATTACCTTGTTGTGCAACATGTTCAAATGAGGCATATACAATCTACATGGAACTTTTAGATGAATTGTCCAAAATACTATCTCAAGTTGAAGTCAATATTGTGTCAGATGAAGAAGCTTCTAAGGTTCCAACCAATGATTTGCAAAATCCTCGTGATGATCCTAATTAGTCTATTAACAACACTTCTCAAACATTGCTTTTGGATTCAAATATCTCAAAGATCAAAGGTAGGAAAAAAAGGATGATAACAGTTGAGGAAATCCAATAGTTCCAAAAGGATAAAAAACAGTCTTGAGTTATCTAGGAAAAAAAAGATAGGCAATGTCTAACATGTAAGATGATTGAGAGTGGATATACAAGAAACTGTCCAAAGAGAAGAAAAAAAAAAAAGATTGATTCAGCAAATTAAACCAAGGCGAGTGAACTTATTTATTTTGAATTAGTTTTAGTTTATTGGATGTACCATTTTAATACTATTCATGTTTTAGCCAACTCACATTATCTTTTTCAATATCTTGCAGTTCTCTACACCATGAAGAATGTTGTTGATCAAAGGATTCAGAGAATGACAATCATGAAATTAATTTTTTGTCATCGTCAAGATAATAATCAAGTTTTTAATTTCTATGGCAATTACATGAAGTTTATGAATTTAGAAACAAATTTAAAACTAAGGCAAATAAAAACCTCTAGACTGCCTAAGCGTAGGGGGATTGATCCTTTTTCATTTTCAGCTCCATTCGCGTTTACCTTGATCGGTGAAGGAGGGGGCGGGCCAAAGCTTGCCTCGACTGAGGTGGGATTTGGGTTTCTTTGGGAAGTGAGGAGCAGAAAGCAGCGGAGAGGGAGAGTGAGGGATGAAGATGGAGAAGAAGACCGGAAGAAGTAGTGTTATCAACTTGTAAGATTATAAAAACGTCATTATAAGGGACAAAAATGATGTCGTTTTAGGCTTAAAGGGAAAGTACAGAAACAACGTCGCTTTAGTGGTTAAATCGGTTCGATTCATTTTTGAACCACTAAAACTAAAACCAAACCAACCAATTTCGATTCGGTTTGGTTTTTTAAATTCGGTTAAGTATTTGGTTCAGTTTTTTTAATGCATTCCTAGATGTAGCTCATGCGTGACGTATTTAAGGGTCATTACAATAATCGAGCCTAGTAAATCTTCAATTTCATGGGATTTTACCTCGGCAATCCGAATAAGTAACTTATTACGAGATAATAGCTCTTACATTTTCTACAAGTCTGCATCACAAAAGTAGTAAATCCTTTACATGTAACAAGGTACTAAACATTCAACCAGAGAGATGCAGAAAACAGCTTAGGACGTTAACATCCCTCCAGGAGGTTCCCATCAACAAACCAGATGTCTAAGTACGACTTTATTTGCAGACTTGGATGACAGAAATCCAAATCTTAGCATCTCATATTCCATTAAGGGTAACCACAACTTTCCGTGCTGTAGGATAGTCACGATGCTCACACAACCATATTCCCTGAAGCAGCATCAATACAAGGAAAAGTTATACAAATTCCATAAAGCTATAACACACCGGAAGTTCAAAAATTTTGGTTTATTAGAAAGCCAATGCGCCGGAAACAGAATTTGAAGGAGGGATTGTTAGCCAAAGAGTAATTCGATAGAGTCATTAATTGCCTCACTCAAGTTCTCTTAGAAGTTATAAGCCTTGCTGAAATCTTAGGAAAAGGCCTATGCATATCTTATCTATCATTCTGTTCTCAGGAGCTAATACTCAATAATCAACTTACACAACCAAATACAAGAAGTTTCCGACTAGTCAAGCTGCTTACAGTAAGGTCTGTAAGATATTTCACCATGCATTAACGCCATTGACCACTGGCATTCAAAACATTCTACACAAGGCATTTCTATTTTTTTAACTTACATGATCTGTCTATATAAAAATAGTTCTAGCCTTTACCGACACTACAACGGTAGTAGAGAAGAATGCTTAGAATGTAAGTGTTCCCATAACAAGTTCTTTTGCAGCCAGTAATTTATTAAGTACAACTCTGCGGTTCACCTTCCCTTATCATGATGCATTTCTATTTTCCAGAATTTAATTTTTTAAGTTCTATTGCTACAGGGAATAATGAGCCGTTGTCCAAGATATGTATTAAGCAGAGCATAGGTGAAAATCTTTCTATTATAACCCATGATTACAGGATTGAGAGGTCCAAGCCATTTACAAGTAGAAAACTTGAAAAAGTTGAATAATGGTTTAAACTTTCACATACCTGCCAAGTTCCCATGTTAAGCTTTCCATTTGTAATTGGAACCCTGCATGAGAACAAGGAACATGTAAATGCCAACGAGGCCATAAATTCCTCATAGCACATATAAACACTTGAAACAAGCTAGTAAGATATCCTTACATCAGTGTGCAGCCAAACATGGATGATTTAATATGCGCTGGCATGTCATCTGGTCCTGTAAAACTCAGATAACTCAGCATCCACATTTGGAATTCTTTACAGAAAAGTAAAATCGGAGTTACTAAGCACCACAGTAGCTAGCAGTCATATGATGATACATTTAATGCAAACTCAAAGATGTCACCAACAAAGTTACAGGCTTATAGCAATTTGGGTTCAAACAGAGAAAAACAAAGTACTCCGCAGAGGAAGAGATGGAAGCTGTGGACTGAATGACTGAAATGGAATCGAAATACCAACCTTCAAGGGTATGCTTCCACGGTGCAGAGGTCCCCTGAAAATAAATGAAGAAAACATCATACAATGCTTGCTAGTGCTAGTGCTACATGTGATGTGAGTCATGTGATCAAATTACAAAGGAAAGGAAACAAAACGAAACTAATTAACCTCAGGAACAATGGTATTGAGGAATGTCTCTGTATCGTCACGAACATCAGAGTCGTAATTCTCGTTGATAGTAAGAGAAGCACTTGTGTGCTGCACTGCAATATAACCCACAAATAAATACATACACACATATTAATATGATTCAAAACAACCAAAAAACAAATATTGAAAGAAAAGAGTATTAGGCAGGCAAAGTTACAGAAGAGATGGGCAAGGCCACAGTTGAATTTTGACAAGTCCTCCCCAATTTCCTTCACTATCTGAAATACAAGACACATGTTTTGTGAATTCCGCGACTGATTTTAATTCAAATTTCAAATCAAGGGTTAGGGTTAGGATTGGATGCATGGATCAAATCAAGACATTCAAAACTCAAAAGAGGAGCTACCTTGGGCGTGACGAGATGACAACCCCTCTTCAGAGGAGGCAGAGTTATGGTCTTCTGGGCCCACTTGGGACCACCGGCGGCTATCATTGGAATTGAATCGACGGCGGTGCCTCCGCCTCTGCCACTCCGACTCGGACTCACCAAACAACACTTTACTGGCACTGATAGCGGGCACTGCATTTGCATTTTAATTGCCATTGGCAATAGAATAATTAGAACCAATAAAATCTTATACAGGCTTTTGATTTCATATCTACCGTACATTCTTCCCTCCCGGGTCCACGCCCAAGCTCATAAGGTCATGAGAGTGTAGAAAAAGGTATGTAGGCTAAAAATTATATTTGTTATTGATACATGAATGTGGAAAAATGGAAGAGAATGCAAATGGAAGAGAATGCTTATGGAAGAGAATGTAAATGGAAGAGAATGCTTAATTTTTTCTCATTGTTTTTCTCTACAAGATTACAAGGATATATATACATGATACAAGTGTGTAGGTAGGACAAGGTAGCCGTCCTAGTGTGTAGGTAGGACAAGGTAGGACAGCTGTAGAGGACAAGGTAGCCGTCCTAATGTGTAGGTAGGACAAGGTAGCCGTCCTAGTGTGTAGGTAGGACAAGGTAGGACGGCTTGACGGCTGTAGGACGGCTGTAGGACGGCTAGTGTGTAGGTAGGACAAGGTAGGACGGCTGTAGGACGGCTTGACGGCTGTAGGACGGCTTATTCTTCCAATAATAATATTATATACAATTACACAAGAACTCCAACCATATTCTTTATTTGTCTAACACTCCCCCTCAAGTTGGAGAGTGGATGTCAAGAACTCCCAACTTGCGTAACATACCCGAAAACTTTTCTTTCCCAAGAGGTTTGGTAAACAAGTCTGCCAACTGTTGTGCCGTACCCACATGCTTGGTCTCTATTGTGCCATCTACAATCTTATCTCGTATAAAGTGACAATCCATCTCAATGTGACGAGTTCGTTCATGAAAAACAGGATTGGCAGCTATATGTAACGCTGCTTGATTATCACAAAATAAAATGGAAGGACCATCCAAAGGAATGTTCAAATCCTTCAACAAAAAACGAAGCCAAACTATCTCGCAACAAGCACCTGCCATGGCCCTATATTCTGCCTCTGCTGAAGAGAGCGAAACGGTTTTCTGTCGTTTCGTCCGCCAAGAAATCAAGGAACCGCCCAAGAATACACAATACCCAGTAGTCGAACGGCGAGTGATAGGGCAACCTGCCCAATCAGAATCACAAAACGCAGTTAACTTGGTCTGGTTGTCAGAACGAAATAATAAACCTTGACCTGGAGTAGCCTTCAAATAACGAACAATACGAAGCGCAGCATCCATATGAGATATCCTTGGCTCGTGCATAAAACGGCTTAGAACATGCACAGAATAGGTGATATCCGGCCGAGTGATAGTGAGATATATTAATCGACCTACTAATCGTCGATACTTTTCAGGATCCTTGAGAAGTTCTCCTTTATCAGATAATTTTGTGTCATCCATAGGAAAAGCAATGGGTCGTGCTCCCAAAAAACCATAGTCCTTGAGAATCTCTAATGCATACTTGCGTTGAGAAATATAAATCCCTTGTTTGGAACGAGAAACCTCAATACCCAAAAAATATTTTAAATCACCAAGGTCTTTTATCCGAAAATGATCACGGAGAAAAGACTTCAGAGAATTAATGGCATTAGCATCATTGCCTGTAATCACAATATCATCCACATAAATGAGCAAAGCTGTGAAAGAAATACCAGACTTTTTAGTGAACAATGAATAGTCAGCTTTGGATTGTTGAAAACCGGCAGAAATGATGGCACTAGTGAATTTGGCAAACCATTGACGAGAAGCCTGCTTAAGACCATAAAGTGACTTGTGAAGGCGACACACAAGATTCTCCCCCTGTCGCCGAAGACCAGGAGGAGGAGACATATAGATTTCTTCATGTAAGTCACCATGTAAGAAAGCATTATTAACATCAAGCTGATGCAGAGACCAAGACTGACTAGCAGCAAGAGCAAGAAGACAACGCACCGTAATCATCTTAGCAGTAGGAGAAAAAGTGTCATGATAATCAATACCTTCAGCCTGAGTGAAGCCTTTAGCAACCAAACGAGCTTTGTAACGGTCAATAGAGCCGTCGGAATTGTGCTTGAGTTTGTACACCCACTTACAACCAATGGGAATTTTGCCAGGGGGCAAGGAAGTTAAAGTCCAAGTACCATTAGCATGTAAAGCTTGAAGCTCCTCAGTCATAGCACGTTGCCAATTGGGGTCAGTGGCAGCCTCGGCAAAGGAGGAAGGCTCCACAGTCCGACTGACAGAGTTAATGTAAGAAAAATGCCTGGGAGAGTAACGGTGATAAGAGAGAAAATTACAAAGTGGATATCGCGTACCTTGTGTAGAACTGGGTTGCGAAGTCGAAGATGGGTGGGATGGCAGAATCACCTGCGAGCAAACGTAGTCTTTTAAATAGGATGGAGGTTTATGGGCACGGGAAGAGGTGCGGGGAAGGGGAGGAACGAGTAATGGGGCAGCAAGGGAATCTGTGGGAGGCGTGGAAGGGGATGAAGGTGGAGGAGGGTGGGGCGTTGGGGCAGGAAGGGGTGGGTTATATGTAAAGTCCAGAGGGGGTGGGATGGGTAGGGTAGGCGAAGAGGAAGGGATAGGAGGGTGAGAAACGGCATAAGGGAAAGTAGTTTCGTGAAAGATGACATCTCGACTAGTGAAAATGCGATGATTGTCGAGATCGTAAAGGGTATAGGCCTTTTGTCCATGAGGATAACCGAGAAAAATGCAACGATGAGCCCGAGGGGAAAATTTGGTGGTGGGAGTGACAGAGGTGGCATATGCCAGACAACCAAAGACGCGGAAGTGGTCATAAGATGGGGTTTTCGAAAAGAGAACCTCAAATGGGGATTTATGATGGAGAAGACGGGTAGGGAGACGATTGATGAGATAAGTAGCGGTAAGAACACATTCCCCCCAAAACTTGATAGGAAGATGAGATTGAAAACGAAGGGCGCCAGCGGTTTCAAGAAGATGACGATGTTTTCTTTCAACAACGCCATTTTGTTGGGGGGTATAAACACAAGAAGTTTGTAAAAGCACCCCATGATCAGAGAAAAAACTACGAAGAGATAAAAATTCACCACCATTGTTAGTACGAATGCATTGGATGGTAGTGCGGAATTGGGTAGTGACATAAGCAAAAAAATCCTTAATTAATTGTTGAGTGTCAGATTTATGTTTCATGAGGAAGACCCACGTAAAGCGAGAAAAATCATCCACAATGGTTAAGAAATAATGAGCACCAGAAAGAGAAGATTGACGATTCGGGCCCCAAATATCACAATGAATTAAAGCAAAAGGGAAAGTTGATGAAATTGAACTCAAAAGAAAAGGTTGACGAGTTTGTTTTGCCAACGGACAAACATCACAAATATGACTAGAATCAAAAGTACAATTAAGAGAGCTAGATGCTAAAGCTTGCAAACGAGTGGAGGAGGGGTGACCTAGACGCCTATGCCAGAGGGAGGAGGGGATGGTAATGATGTTGCAAAGAGGTTGACGGGTGGGGAGAGAAGAGGTAAGGGCCACAAGGTAATACAGATCGCCACGTCGCTTACCCACACCAATCATCGCCTTCGAAACCAAGTCCTGCAAAACACACCAAGAAGGAAAGAAGGTTATGGAACACGATAATCCATCTGTAAGTTTACCAACCGATAAAAGGTCCACTCGGAAATTAGGGACACATAAAACATCCTTCAAAGTAACTGATGAATTTAAAGGAAGAGTGCCGGTAAAAGTAATGGGAGCGGAAGCACCACTAGGCAAAGAAACAGGCGGCAAATGTGAAGGAGAATGATTAACCAAATATGAAGCGGAAGAAGTAATATGATCCGTAGCACCACTGTCAAGAATCCATTGACCATGACGAGAGGTGACATGTAACAAACCTTGGGCAAAATCAGTAGTGAGCACGGCATTGGCCTGAAGAGGGGTGGTGGTGTCACGTAGAGCAGCTAGAACACGGGAGTGCTGCTCGGCAGAGAGGTCAGGCATGGCAAGCTGCAAGTCATGCAAAGTGGGCTGGGCCCCGTGCACTTGGTGGGTCGCTGGAGTAGAAGAGGAGGCGGGGGCCTGGGTGCCTTGCACGTGATGGGCCTGGGTGAAATTATGGGGCCGGGAAGCAGAAAACCATGGCTGCCGGGGAGGACTAGAAGGTGCATGGCTGCGGGAAGAACTGGAAGCAGTGGCACGGCGCGGTGGTCGCCACGGTTGGCCATGGAGGGGATGGCCAACGGGATAGCCATGAAGTTTATGGCAAGTGTCTCGGGTATGATAATCAAAATTGCAGTAGGTGCAGTGGAGGGGAGGACGAGCAGAGGAGGGACGGGACGGGCCACGAACAGCCATGGCAGCAGGTTGATCGACAGAGCGGAGGACGCCCAGGGAGCGTTGTTTTTCAGCTTGAGACACCGAGGAACAGGCCTGACGAACAGTGGGAAGGGGATTCATTAAAAGAATCTGGTCACGAACAGCAGCAAAGGATTCGTTGAGGCCCATTAAAAATTGTATGAGTTGTTGACGGTCATGCTTGGTGTTGCAAGAGCACGTGCAGCCATCATTATAAGAAGCAAGCTCATCCCAGAGAGCTTTCAGGCGAGTAAAATAGGCGGAGATAGAAGAAGAACTTTGAGAAATTGTAGCAAGTTCCCGGTTGAGTTGGAAGATGCGTGGAGCATTACTCTGAGAGAAGCGTTCGCGAAGATCATCCCATATAGCTTGGACAGAGGTGGAAAAAAGCACAGATTCTTGAAGGTCAGGTTCCAAGGAATGCAGAAGCCAAGAGAGAATCATGTCATTGCAACGACGCCAAGCCGCGTGAGCATCAGGGTCGTCGGAGGAAGAAGGTTCTTGGATATCGCCAGTGATGAAACCAAGTTTATTCTTGGCACTCAAGGAAAGCTGCATGCCACGGGCCCAGGATGTGTAGTTATCACCATTCAACTTCTTGGATACAAGGACAAGATTCGGGTGGTCGGAATGATGAAGGGAAAAAACACCATCGGAAGAAGAAGAGTCAGCCATGGGAACGGCAGAGAAAGCTGCCGAAAAAAAAATTAGGGCTAGGGTTATAAACCTGCTCTGTATACCATGTAGAAAAAGGTATGTAGGCTAAAAATTATATTTGTTATTGATACATGAATGTGGAAAAATGGAAGAGAATGCAAATGGAAGAGAATGCTTATGGAAGAGAATGTAAATGGAAGAGAATGCTTAATTTTTTCTCATTGTTTTTCTCTACAAGATTACAAGGATATATATACATGATACAAGTGTGTAGGTAGGACAAGGTAGCCGTCCTAGTGTGTAGGTAGGACGGCTGTAGAGGACAAGGTAGCCGTCCTAATGTGTAGGTAGGACAAGGTAGCCGTCCTAGTGTGTAGGTAGGACAAGGTAGGACGGCTTGACGGCTGTAGGACGGCTGTAGGACGGCTAGTGTGTAGGTAGGACAAGGTAGGACGGCTGTAGGACGGCTTGACGGCTGTAGGACGGCTTATTCTTCCAATAATAATATTATATACAATTACACAAGAACTCCAACCATATTCTTTATTTGTCTAACAGAGAGGGCCCACAAGCAATGACAGACCAAGATGCTAGGCCCACAGGGGGGCCTAATAGATTCATTAGACATAGCGCTACTCCAATGGCGAATAAAAGACCACCTCTAAATCTCTGATGACCACTCAAAGCCTTGGATCGTCCATTGACAAAAAGGAAGAAGCGCTAGGCTTCAAAGTACTTTTATAATGTCATTTAGTATTACGGTCTAATGATATTTCTATTTATTTTGTAAGTGAGAGATCTTAGATTCAATTCTCGCCAAAATCTCTAGTGTAAATAATATCGTTTGTTCAAAAGTATTTTTAATGGTACATTGGAAATAAATAGAAAGTACACACAGATACATTGGAAATAATAAATAAATTAAAATAGAATAGTAGACTACTCTTAAGTAATAGATATATAAAATTACTTGTAACGCCAAGACACGCATCAAAAGTATAAGCTGTTCCATCCTCACAAGTCACAACTCCATCTTTATAACTTCATAAACTCTTGCAAATGTGGATTATACGTTAGACCTATAAGGGTCCTAATCTTATCACCTCATCAAATTTAATGAATTATCATAAAATTAAGGGAGATTTAATGAAAAGGGCTTGGACCAACAAATATTTAACCAAAAACCATCCCAAAATGTTATTTAACCAAAAGAGCTCAAAGTTTAATAAAAAACCATCCAAAACCATTGTCCATGGTCCAAACTTACAAGCCCAACTAATTACAAATCTACACTTCCGTAAATACCCCTAAATGATTCGATATTGTCCTGACTCTTCACCAACCTCAAACCAGCACGAAACCGCCATAATAACTCTCTGTCTTCCTATCAAATCGAATTCCCCCATTTCAAAACCACTAAATCAAAGTTGAAAAATGAAGCATTCATCGGAACAAAGTCGCCAAAACAAGTTCAATGGCAGAAATTCCGTTGAAACAACTAGCAAAAAAGCGTTGCAAAACATACCAAAACCTCCATCGAAACAAACTGGCGAAAAAAGATGTGGAAAACATACTAGAACCTCCATGTGAACAAATTGAAGAAAAAGAAGCACAAAACGCACAAGAACCATCGTCGAAACAAATCAAAGAAAAACTATCACTGTTTCTAGAAAAAAAAACTGACAGTGTCTCTGAAAAATAATAATAATAATAATAATAAATAAAAAAAAAACCAAAACATAAAACTGTTTCTGGAAAAACATAACACTGTTTCTGGAAACAAAAAAATTAACATTGTTTCTAGAAAAAAAAATCAGATACAATGTTTGAGTAAAAACTAACACTGTTTCTGAAAAACTAAAATTGTTTATTGAAAAAAACTAACATTGTCACTGGACAAAAAAAACACTTAACATTGTTTCTGGAAAAACTAACATTGTTTCTGGAAAAAAAACAAATCGGCGAAAAACTAACACTTTTTATGAAAAAAAATAAAAAATAAAAAACAAAAATATAAAACTGTTTCTGGAAAAACAAAAAATAACACTATTTCTGGAAAAAAACCTAACATTGTCTCTGGAAAAAAAATAAGAACCAAACATAAAAATGTTTCTGGAAAAACCAAAATATAACACTATTTCTTGAAAAAAAAATAATATATATATAACACTGTTTTTGGAAAAAAAATGTTGGCAAAACTGTATCTGGAAAAAAAAAATACATCGTATCTGAAAAAAACTGAACAAAAAGCTAACAAATCTCAAATTTATTTTCTGGAGAAACAAACGAACTCCACTAAAGAAGAAAAATTGAAAAATAATACCTTGAATTCTTCTTTTCTTCTTCATCAAATTGAAAGGTTAATAATTAGATGAATGAGGAGGGAAGGGCAGAAATTCACCTTTGGCTTTTTTGCCGATGTCGGTGAAAGTGCAGATCCCTAGCTCATCTTTATAGAGAAGATAGAGAGAGAGAGAGAGAGAGAGAGAGAGAGAGAGAGAGAGAGAGAGCGAGAGAGTGAGAAATTTTGGGAGGGAGGGAGAGTGACAAAATTATACCGTTTTGCTTGTAAGGGATCGTTTTCTAATTTCACAGAGATGGAGACGGCTCAAAATTAGGTTTGGGGTCGAAGTTGTGGTTTTTACATAGTGATAAAAATGGAGTTGCTATGCGAGATTAGAAAGAAAAATTTCTCATAAACCTGTGGAGGTACAAGAGAAAAAAATTGAGCACTATACCACATGCAACAATTAGCGAACAAACCCAATTAATCTATGCTCATAGTGCACAAATTCTAGTTCGGTACAGTTTAATTTGATGTCAAGGTAAGTAAGGTAAATAATAAACCTGTAACTGAAAATAACAGGGAGAGAAATCAATCAACTAGCTATCAACTTGTAACTGAAAAGTATTACCTAAAATTTAAAGAAGAAGAAATTCACTCAAGCTAATTATGGGGTTGGAGTTGCAACCCCAGCTATCTGGACTGTTATTATATAAGTGCTCAAATTCATATAAACATTACTTATGGCTACCCTTTCTCAAATCCTTGTAAATTTTCGTAAGTTTTCTACGACACCAAGTTCATGCAAAATCATCTTCAATAAGCAAAAGCACAACAATCATACCTCGTTGAAAGCAAAAGCACAACTATTATATATGGGAAAACTACAATACTTTGAAAAATTAATAGGACCTAATCTCAAGTCAATGAAAGAGTTACCTGGGCCTTATCAAAGGGTAGATCTACATGAAAGAGATGGGAAGCACATCTTTTATACGCACACAATCAAATAAGTGTTCAACTTCTACAAAATTCAAACAAAACACAACAACATAACAAAGACATCGCACAATTATTTTACAAAATACATATAAATACTTTGGAGATGGAGACATATTAAATTAGTGCAAGTACAAATGGTTTGGTATATAGAGAACCTAGAATATACAAATGGTTTGGTATACAGAGAACCTAGAATATACAAATGGTTTGGTATATAGAGAACCTAGGATATTAGGATATACCTTGTGAACAAATAAAGAATATACCTTTCCCCCCTACTTCATGCACACATATAATATCAACAGCATGATGGAGCTTATTATGTCCATATTTGGGAAAAAAAAAAACTCTTAAAAATACTAGACAAAATCTGATAACAACAATTTATTATGGGACTACTAGGCTACATATGCTGCTAGCGTAAGGATAACAGCATGAGTATGTTCAACAAGATGTTGAGAAGAGTTCATATGGGAAAAAGATTCATCGAAATCTCTCCGTTCTGACACAAAAGCAGTGAATATTGGTGTTTGACTTCTGATAGGCAACTTCTGTGGAGCTACTTTGCTTTTCTTGCTCAAAGGAATCCTCTTGTCACCACCAAAAAAGTTGGCCTACAAAGACATACATACACACATACATAAACCATCTGGTAAAACTAAAGATAGGATCCTTAATCAATCCATCCTTGTGAATCTCACCATCTAGTAAAATATACCTAACCCAGGAGGAACAAGCAAAAAGCTTCCTCAAGTTTCAGATCAGCACCCTTTGATGCAATCAGGCACTCACATATAGATTTTGCTTTCTCAATCTACCCAACCATATGATAAATATTGAAATTAACAAAACGAAACACACAACAACCTCCCCGAGAGAATTTGAAGAGAACTATTCCATCAGCAATTCATATTCAAAACTAATTATTTCAAAGCCAATAACCTAGGAGAATAATGGACTTACTAATTCCTTTTGCTTGCTTGAAAAACCCAGTGCAACGTGAGCCATTAACACCATGTAGAAACAATTAAAATCAATTACAACCCGTTGATTCTATGATTCAAGTGATTTCTTATTCTTCCTTGTAATAGCTAACTCATCCCATGGAAGAAGATCAACTATCTCTGAAGCCATTAGTCTATTAAGTGATTTCTTATTGAATGCTTATTACCCCATAACAATTCCACATATCCATCTACATCTCACATGAACAAATACAGGTTTAATTCAATTAATTTTAAAACAAAATTTTATTAAAAAAAAAAAAAAAACAGATCTGATTAAAATGGGGGTTTGGTTTTTACCTGTGAGACTGAGTGCAATGTGCACCACAAGATTGCGCTACGGAACTTGCAAGAGATATGACATCAAGAAGATGGGTGGTGGGGTGCTTGGGTTCTCTAAGTTCGGGATGTCGTCGAGGACTCGAGGTTGAGGGACAATCGAGGTTGCTAGGTTGTCGTGATGTCGGGGTGGTGGAGGAGATGATACCAGGGTGGTGGAGGTGACGACAAGGCAAGATGGCGAGAGAGAATCGAGTCGAATTGAGTGACAGAGTCGATGAGCTCGAGGAGAGATACTTGGGTAAATATCTTTTAGAGCAACTCCAGCGTTGGAGCCCTCCCCCTGGCAATACACTATTCAATCCACCTAATGAACAGTAAGTAGCCCTGGCAATAGAATTTGCATCTCCACCGTTACACATCAATAGCCCTGGCAATAGGCAATAAAATATTAGTATTTTTTTTATTTATAAAATAATACAAAATAATTTTAATTGTAATATCGGATAAAATTTTTAATCGTTCTCGTTGCGCCACGTGTCATTATCCGAAGTATTATTAAATAATACAAAATAATAAAATTATTGGTGATGGATTTCTGATAAGATTATTAACCAATCACGTCGCGCCACGTGTCATAATCGGTTTACAATCTTTGAGGATAGATTTCCATCAGATTTGTAACGAATGACGGCATGCCACGTGGCATTATGCAGAACCTAATCCTTTCTGAATCCTCTATATAATCCACCATCCATCCTCACAAATCTCACACCAAAATTCTCAAGATCTCTATCATTATTCATAGTTTCTGCTTCTTTATTCACAAAAATCTGTATCATTATTCATAGTTTCTGTTTCTTTCTTTCAATGTCTTCTTCTTCTTCCTCAAGGATGATGTGGGAATACAATCAGGAAGAGGAAGAATTGTTTAACGAATCTGAAGCAATCTTCAATCACCAGGGGGTAAGAAATGAGAGGGAAGAGGATGAGGAGCGTCAAATGAGAAATGACGAAGTAAGAAGGGGCAGAGCCTCACATTCCCGTCGAGTCATCCAAGCTGCGGCTCAAATCTGCAGGCCCAGCCGTTCCGGAAACCTTGATAGAAGCAGGCAACGACGAGGTATGGAACTCTTGGATGATTATTTTGTTCCTAATAGTGCATTCCCTGATACGTACTTTAGACGTCGTTTTAGAATGGAACGACATTTGTTCAACAAAATCATGATTGCTGTTTGCAACCATGATTCTTATTTTGTGCAAAAAAAAAGATGCTTTTGGTGCTATGGGTTTACTGCCTGAGCAAAAAATTTAGGACAATCTTTGACAATATTCCAACATTCCCACCGGTTGAATGATTTATTTTTGCTTTTGGTTTTGGCAGCGTACCAAGCTTGTGCTTGAAGTTCCTACACAATAAAAATACGTAACAAATAAATAATTATAATGAAAATAAGTAACTAGCAAATATATACATATATATATATAAGTAACAAATATAATGAAAATAAGTAAGAAGGCTTCAAGTTTAGTAAATAATGAAAATAAGTAACAAATAAATAATTATAATGAAAATAAGTAACTAGCAAATATATACATATATATATATATATATATATATATATATAAGTAACAAATATAATGAAAATAAGTAAGAAGGCTTCAAGTTTAGTAAATATTGAAAATAAGTAACAAATAAATAATTATAATGAAAATAAGTAACTAGCAAATATATACATATATATATATAAGTAACAAATATAATGAAAATAAGTAAGAAGGCTTCAAGTTTAGTAAATAATGAAAATAAGTAACAAATAAATAATTATAATGAAAATAAGTAACTAGCAAATATATACATATATATATAAGTAACAAATATAATGAAAATAAGTAAGAAGGCTTCAAGTTTAGTAAATATTGAAAATAAGTAACAAATAAATAATTATAATGAAAATAAGTAACTAGCAAATATATACATATATATATATAAGTAACAAATATAATGAAAATAAGTAAGAAGGCTTCAAGTTTAGTAAATAATGAAAATAAGTAACAAATAAATAATTATAATGAAAATAAGTAACTAGCAAATATATACATATATATATATAAGTAACAAATATAATGAAAATAAGTAAGAAGGCTTCAAGTTTAGTAAATAATACAAACAAATAATTATAATGTAAGTATGTAACAAATAAATAATACAAACAAATAATTATAATGTAAATTTGGGTATCAAATAAATAATATATTGTTACCTGATCCGAGTAATTTTCCCTACTTCGAATATTACTACTAGCTTGTGTCAAAGCGTCTCTCCACGTACTAAACGATTGGCTAAGTAATTTCCAACGACTGGACATCGATTCTTTAGTTCTTTTCCCATCAATTTTCTCAAGAAAATTGGTATGAATAAGACTCCACATTTCTCGCAACTGCATCTCATTACCCGTAAGCGAACTATGAGTAACTTCAACCCAGCTAGTA
The DNA here is from genome assembly GCF_019419815.1 of Pyrus x bretschneideri. Classification (NCBI taxonomy): domain Eukaryota; kingdom Viridiplantae; phylum Streptophyta; class Magnoliopsida; order Rosales; family Rosaceae; genus Pyrus; species Pyrus x bretschneideri. The sequence goes on from NW_025999657.1 coordinate 3,439,207, forward strand.
CACAACGCAACATCTTCAATAAGCGACCAATTCGTACCTGCACCAGTGGTCATTTTGTTGAAAAAAAATGGATTCAAACTTTGAGACAAAGAAAGGAATGTGATTGAAAGTAGTTGAGAAAATATGAAATTGTTGTGTAAGGTAGATGATAATGAGAAGGTATTTATAGAAAAGTAAAAACAATTTTTTTTACAATTTTTTTCAGAATTTTCAGATATTTTTTTGAATTTTTTTGAATTTTTTACAATTGTTTTTTAATTTTTATTCAATTAATTAATCTCTGCCGTTGGATATAAAAAAATTTGAATTCCAACGCTCCAAATTGTGCCACGTGTCACAACGGTAACTTTTCAAATTTTTAAAACTATTTTTTCATTTATTTTTTAATTTATAAAGCATTTTAATATCCACCGTTGATCTCAGATCGAACGGTGGATATTAAATCTGATTTTTTTTTTTTTTTTACCGTTGAGATCTAACGGTCCACATTAAGTGATCGTTAGGATCTAACGCACCGTGGGAAGCCACGTGGCTTCCCAACGGTAACTGACACTTGCTTTTTTAAATTTTTTTTGTGTCAGCAACGCGCCCCCACGCGCGGATGGGGTGCACGCGCCTGACACAAAAAAAATTAAATAATGCGCTGACGCCACCCTGGCGTCGGCCTTGCGTCAGCCCCACCTCGGGCTCAAGGCCTGGCAATCCCTCACGGGCCTGGCCCTCGGGGCCTCCCCCTGCCTTCGGCCTCCCCCATGCTGGAACGACGCCACCTGCCCTCGGGCCTTCGTTTTGGACCCCTTCCCCCGAGCAAAACCCCACGCTGGGGATGCTCTTAGGGTTCGATAACTTTGTATTTTATATGGATGTGAAAATATATGTGGAATCTATTAATTGAATATAAAACTAATTTTGACCAAAAAAAAAAAAAAAAACAGGAGAGCAAAACTGAATCCTTAAGTTAAAAAACAAAACAATACGACTTTGGTGTCAAAATTTTTACAGTTGACACCAATGAATGGTGTTGAATATGTTTAAGACACCAAATTCAAACAACAGTGACACATACGTTTATAAAGCCACTGATAAAGAATAGTGCCCTCAAGTCGGTGTTCTATAGCATATTTTCTAGTAGTGATAGATTTTGTTAGATCAGATATTAAATTAACAACGGATGGGGTTCAAAACCTTAAAATAAATAAGTGTATTAAAGACATAATGAAACCACCAAGTAAATGTAAACCATAAATATGCGAGTGATTCTTCAGTTTTGGTTTCAAGATGATTTTATGCAAATCATTTACCTTTACATTCACATTCGGATATGTCCTTTACTTGTGAAGTTATTGAGGATACGTCTACCTCATCACGAAGAGGCCAGAAAGATGAGTAGTTAACAAAATTGAGATCTCTGCGAAGCACAACCCAAGTGTTACACGATTGAGACCTTTATCGTCTACTTCATAATTCCATATTCTCACCATTGAGTGAATTTATTTAGAAAATGTTACAGATACTACATTTGTTACACTATTTTGTATCACCTCACTAATAAAAGTGGAATTTACTTATATTTGTGAACCATATCTTTATTAAAGAAGTGGTACCATATGGTCTACCATCTCCATCGTACCATATTGTCAAAAGGTGGTTTATTTTTTAACACTTGATATTGTCTAGCCGCACAAAATCCTTGTGGAGTGTAGATTAAGGTATCGAATCAAGCGCTGTTCCACCAACAAGTCCTTCATTTTCAGAGAGAGAATTTAGCGAGTCAAATCCAATATTTTAAAAAAGAATAAGAAGCAACAATCTGGGCACGTAACTAAACTTATCAAATAAAGGAGATGAAAACAAGAGAGATTTCGAAAAGGAAAAGCCCTTAACCTTTTATTGGATAGTACTTGCATCCTCCAATGTGGGGATGCACGTATGTCCTTATTACAAAATAATGTATCTTGATCGAATAAATTCAACAATTGAAACCGTTCAATTGATTAATTTTCATCTGAAGATCACTCTTGGAAAAAATTGTTCAAATTGAGGACCGTTTAATCATCCAAATGTATCAAATAAATAGACAGTTTATCATAAATATGTTATTTGGTATCTACCGTGTTAATTTGATTTAAATATTTGAATAACTAAATGATCTCAATTGAAATGATTTTTTGTAAGATAATTTATGAAGATTGAAAAATTAAATAGTTTCAATTATGAAATTTGTACTATGAGAGGCATCATTATTCACAAGGGGAATGAACTCATTCTAAAGGGGAATGCAAGTATTATGTTTTTTATTTAATATAAAGATTGACACTGGGTTTCTCTCTCTTTCTCTCTAACAAAGCCTAGCAGAATCAACAAACTTGAAACCCTTCCGCCGTCGGCCTCCAACTTCCGCTTGGGCCCGTTGGCAGCCCCCCTTTTCAATTTTCATTTTTATCTTCCTCCCTCTTTCTTCCTCGCACTGCGATGGTCTCGGCTCCCGATGTGGTTGGAGATCTATCTCCAGATGTTTTGTCCCTCCCCGCAACTGCGATCGCCCCGATCCCCTTCATGGATCAGTGGAGCAACTTGCCACCTACTAGTGGTGTGGACGAAACTTTGTTTCCGGGTTTTGTGCCCATGTTTCAAGGTCTTACTCCTTTGATTTGGGGTTTTTAGGACCAGATTTGGGGTTCTTGGGGCTGATTTGGGGACTCTGCGCTCAATCTCCTCCAATATTTCGAATCTGCTTCCGGTCAGAGACAACTATATGTTGTCACCCCTTCAAAGGTCTGGTATCTCTTTAGAATGGTGTTTGCACCACCTGACCTTTTTGGTTACAGCTTGGTTCTAGGCATTCGTTTGCGTTTGTTTTCGTCTAAGGACCGGATTTGTGGCGTCCAGGATGGGTTTGGTTCTTCTTGATTTGCATGTTGGGCTTCTTTTCACCAACTTTGAAGCATTGAATGATTTTTGTATTGCTCTATATGATGGTATCTCTCTGTTTTTCTGTTCGCCGGTCGTCTTCATCCTGTTTGCGGCGGTTGAAGCGGTGGGTGATCTGTTGACGAGGGGTCACTTCTGCAGCGGTTTTAGGGTTATGGTTACCAGATTTTTCAGAGGGGTCACTTTTGGGCCTCTTCAGGTGGGCTCTAGCTTTTGGGCCGAGCCACATCTTTTGTGATTTTCTTTTATGCCTTAGGTACCGTATAATTGAGAACCTATACTCGATGATTGTATTCGATGATTGTATATGTGACGTCTCATTTGTATCTATCTCATTTATCAGGCTGTGGTTTTTGTACTATGTCCGTTTGGACTTTGTTATAAAATTCCTCCTTTTAACCCAAAAAAAAAAAAAAAAAAAAGGGACTAGAGAGATTGGCTTTCACCCGAAAGGCCATGAGAGAAGACTGGAGAATAAAATCTAGAAAACTGTCTCAACCCCCATGAACGTTAGCTGAACACGATTGATGAGAAAACTTAACCAAACGAAACTGCAAGGACGGAAATACCAAACCGTAACGGAAACCAAGAACCAATACCCAAAAGCTGGAAAACCAGGAAAGACGATGCAGCAGCAGCAAGAAATACAATATTTGTTTTAGGGTTTTAATCTGAATTTTTTGTGGTGAGAAGGAAAAATTACAAGGAATATATGGTGGAAGTATTGTTCAGGATGAAGAGAGAGGTGATTGAAGATGTTGCAATAATAGCGGGGTTGGTAGGGGTGCAATTTGTGTATGCTGGGAATGCTGTGTTGCTAAGCTATGTAATGTCTTTGGGGCTTGATCCTCACACCATTGTTATCTTCTCTACCTTGGCCACTTTCATCATCCTATCTCCCATTGCTGCTTATTTTGAAAGGTACGTAAATACGCAATTCTCTTCAGCTAGGATATTAATAATTAGAGTAATTATATTAATTAATTTCTCGTCTTTTTTAGATTACAAATAGTTTGGTTTTAGTAGATTTCGATGTATGATGATACATTTGTGTTTCAGGCACACATGGCCGAAGAAAATCAGCTTGAAGTTCATGATACAGTTGGTTTTGATCGCCTTTGGAGGGTACGAAATTTCTAAAATCTTTTTGTTTCTAGTTAGTTATAATTTGCATAATTCCCTTGAATTTTATCTAGAAACCACTTTAAGATATTCACTTTTTTTATTCTGTGCTACCTTTTTTCTCTCCTGATAATGTGGAAAGTGAAGGATCACTCGTTCTAAATTTAGGATATGCAATCTAATTAGTGTTCTTCAATTTCACCAAACTCTCAATGGATTTTTTTAGGTTTTTCTTCTATATTTCATTTGAGTGATTTCTAAAACCTGTGCTGGAAATTGCTGGCCAGAAGACCTTGAATACATGTTTTGAATTCCCCCCAGTCATAATTTATGAACTTTCAAAGCTAATGTATTTCTTTTCAGAGAACAAAAAAAAAAAAAATGTGTAATGTATTTTCCTGGTAAAAAATGAGGACAAACATAACTGAGAGTTTTGATGATTTCATATGTTTATCTTTTTTACATGGAAATATGTTTATGTTGATCTCTTTCATTTTTCGTTTGAAATTTCAACAGAACTAATTATATGTTGTGCAAGTGAGCATTTTTCATTTTTATTCTCACCACTCTAAGACTCCTAGACAACTTGGGGCAAGAATTTCGTTAGCTACAACTTGTTCTCGAAGGAGGTGGAATATATGTCCCACAAGCTTCTGTTAATGAAGTTCTTACAGTACTGGTTCGTCTACAGGTCTTGAAGTAGCAAAAATATGATTAAAAAATATTACATGCTCTCCAGATATATGTTTTGACTAAATTGTTAACAAAAACTAAGGGAGATAATACTTTCACACTAGAATATGAGTTTGTATGGTACATCGACAAGATTTTTAGTTTGTAATGGTATTTGCGTGCACTCCTAATAAGTGATCGAGGTGATGTTTAAGCAAATTTCCCTTTGTATACACTGAAATGTAAAGGTTTGGATAAAAAATAGGAGAGTGCTAGTGATATTATTAAAGTACCCAAAAAAAAAAACTCTTTAAGTTTTGAACTTGAAATGGCATAATAGTTGTTTATCATCTTTGGTTGACAGATTTAATCTTCCTAATATTACTTTTTCTTAATAATATAGAATAAATAAGTTTTTTCTTTCAAATTCTTTAGATGAAGCTCACACTATATGTGTGAGGATTTAAGGTGTTCGTGTGAGAGAAGGTTTTTTTCCCTAAAAACGTGGGATGAACATTTTAAATTTTTAAAGAGGTGCAAACACGGATTCTGGATTAGGGTTTTTTTTTTCCACGGTTTGTGCATGTACCTAAATCCATATCATGAATTCCAATGATTGTACACACAGTATGAGTAAATGAAAGATTTGGAAGTCTGATTGTGTTTGTCATATTCGTGTCGTTTTCGTGTTATATTAGTTATCTTAACGAATCGTGTCATGTCAAACTCATTACCTTAACGGGTTCTTAATAGGTGACTTGTTATTTTTGTGTCATTTCGTTTTCTGGTTATAAGTTGTGTAAGAAATTGACAGGCTTGTTAATACACAATAATTTTTTGTCGGAAAATCAGACGGTAAAAATTTCATATATAGCCACTTGAGCTGCATGCCTTTTACATGTTTTAATTTATTGATGTACATATAGTATTCTTCATAAAAAAAAAAAAATTCGAGGTGTTTGATAACCATTTCATTTCTATTTTTTTCCCTTTATATCACAAAGTTGTGATCTCTCTTTGATTTGATAATAAAATGCGGATGCTATGATAAAAAAAAATTAAAAAAAAGGCTACTTTCTTGAGTTTTCCAAATTTGACTTGGCTTTTGTATTTAAAACAGTAACCAAACAAATTTTTAGTATTCAATGTTTCAAACAATGGAAACAAAACACTGAAATGATTATCAAACAGGCTCTTAGTGATGATTGTTTTGGTTTTGAATCAATATAAATTAACTTTTGAACTGAAATATATATAGATTCTTTAAATTCAGGGGTGGTGCTATCCACACATTCTTTTTACCTTTCAACCATATTCTATTAATGTCTATCATTTGATTCTCTTTAATTTATTCAATCTGACGTTGGAATCAAGAGAGGTTTGTAGAAGGTAAAAAAAGGTGTAAATTTGCTACCACCCTAAATTTAAATTGTTTTTACGCTTTCTTGTCCTCTTCCTTCTCTAAATTAAAAAAAAATAAACGTAGAAAGCCATGAAAGAAGAAGTGGTAATAATTTGTTTTCTTTGTTTCTTGTTTTGCAGGGTAACTTTGTTCCAGACATTATTTCTAAAGGGGATCCAATTTACTTCACCAGCAATGGCAGCAGCCATGCCAAACCTTGCTCCTGGGTTTATTTTCATCATCGCCTGTACTGTTAGGTATTTAACCTTACATCATTTTTCTTTCTTTTTTTTTCCAAAGTAAATGTAATGGTAAGAAGAAGATGAAGACAAAGAAGTGGCAAACTAATCGAATAGTTAACATAACATGCGGATAACCATTTGGTCTGATTAATGACATTTAGTCTCGTGTTTGTTGGAAAATCGTAATGCAAATCTCATGTACGGAAAATTGTTGAATTAAAAATAGATACTAACATAATTTACAATGGTTATGCAGATTGGAGAGAGTAAAAATTAGTTGCATATACAGCAAAATGAAGATTCTAGGCACAATTCTGTGTGTAGTAGGAGCTATCACACTGAGCGTAATGCAAAGCGCCAGTCCTACCAAAACAGAAGCAGGGCCCCAAGTTCGACCTAGTTCTCCTGAATTTCTCTTTGATAAGCAAAAGATTATTGGTCGCTTGTATCTCCTTGCTGCTGTGTTTGTTTTGTCCAGCAATACTGTCTTGCAGGTGAACATTTAACTAGGTTGAAAATAACTGTTAACGTTGATTGTGGTCAGACTGTAAATCTGAATCATTGATATGGTTGGTTTTTTAAAATGTGTAGTACAGATTTACAGACCTACAACATAAACACTTGTCTAGGAAAAGAAGATTGTCCTTGCGTAATATACTATATTTTGTTATTTATTTGTACTTTTTGTGATGTTTGACAGGCTACAACCTTGGGTGATTTTCCTGCACCTATGTCCCTGTGCGTCATAACATCATTGATAGGAGTGTTTCTAACTGCAGCGGTACAATATGTTCAAGACCACAAAATAGAAACTGGCTGGCCACTTGTGAGTGCAAGACAATTGATTGGCTTCTCTCTACTGGTGAGTACGCTTCTCTTGTGTCTTTTTTGAAACTTTCATATGCATTGAACGTATAATAAGTCGTAATCCTAATCACTTTCTCCACCTATCATCACTCCGGCTAGTCCTAAGGGCTTAGTATATATGACTGCAGTCTTTAACACCGCTTTTTTAATCAAATCTTCACAGGGAGGTGCAGTGAGCGGAGCATGTGTGAGCTTCAACGGATGGGCAATTAAGAAAAAGGGCCGGTTTTGGTTTCCATGTTTAGCCCTATTGGAACAGTCTTCTCAGTTGTTCTCTCAGTTGTAACATTGGGAGATGCCATTAGTGTTGGAAGGTACTTTAATTATCTACTACTTAAGTACATTTTCCCTCGTGATCTTTTTCGAAATTTGTGTGTTAATTTGTTGCTTTGGTCTTGAATAATGCAGCTTTGCTGGTATGTGCCTCATGTTTACTGGGCTCTACTTCTTCCTATGGGCAAAGGGGAAGGAAGGCTACTTAGATGTGGTTGACTTAGAAAGTGAGTTTGATGCAGAGAAGCCTCTATTAAGTTGATATCATTGTTTGTGTATAGGTTTTTGTTTCAGTTTTAGACAGATAAAGATAAAATAAAATTTGAAGGAATCGTTCTAGGGGCTATAGACTAATCAGCCGTAAGGAATGTGCATGATTTTCACGCATAGTACTAGTGTTAATGTGACGATACAATTCGTATACTGAAAAATTCAGTACATATGTTATAAATTAGCTTAATAATGCTCGACATTAATCAGCAAGAGTTCCTGCATTTTTAACTGTGTTTTTGCAGAATGATGAAGGGGCAACAAATACCATTTGGAATATTTGACTTTATAGAGATGGTGCTTGAGAAGAGTATGGATACGGGCAACTGAGACATTTCAAATCTAGGGCTTTCTTTTCTTATATATTTGGGAAAGCTACACAGAAAATATCTAACCTACAAGTTGAGCAAAAAAAAAGACTCATTCGGCAGGCATTCTTTCAGGAGTTAATAATTAAACACTTAAGACCACACTGTTACATCATTTTTGAGTCACTGGGTTGGGGTTTTTAGATGTAGTAAAACGTTATTATATACAAAATCAAGTCGAGGCTGCTATGGAGCTAGCATTGTATATGGTATTGTACAAACAAATCACAATGCATATTAACTACAATATTTTTTTTATATATATAATAATTTTTATGTGCTTTCGTTCTTTAAAGAACTTTCTAGAACACGCAACGTGACAAATACGATCAATTATGGTTAATATGCATTACGTGACAAATATGATCAAAGTGAGAATTAAAGTAGGAAAATAATAGACTCGCACTTCTTTTAGCTTCTCACACAATCCTGTTGAATCTTGTCTGTTGATTTTATTTGATTAATTCAATTCGATGATTAGAAAATAAGCAGAGCGTGTGAGAAGGAGTGAGTGAAAATCACCTCCCAATTATGAAATGAGTACTGAATTATTTTAGGCATAACACTAGTAGAAAAACCATTTGCACGACCAAACTTTATGCGACGACATAAAAATCGTCAGACAAAGGTAACATTCCGTCGCTCAAATCCGTCGAAAATAATTTAACGGGAGAAACACCATGAGCGACACCATGTTTCGTCACACAAAAGTAGCTTAAGCGACAAAAAAACATGTTGTCGCGCAAAGGTTCACAAAAAAATGCGTGAATGCCTGTATTTTTGGCTCCAAAAAAGCACGACTAATTTTTTGTCATGCAAAGGTTCTGTTAGTTGTGTGGTCAAAATGTTGAATGCGGTATTTACTCCATGGTTTTGCGCGACGAAGGTTTCGTCGTGCAAAGTAGTCTGAATTCCTTTAAATAGCCAGTTTTGCTCTTTCTCTTCATAATTCAATCCGAAAACTCTTTACTTTCACCGAACTATTATTCAAAATTTTGTTTGTTTTTCCGTACGCGATGGGGGACTCTGGTGGTCCTTCGTCAAAGAGAGTTCAGGGCGAAGGTTCTAAGAAAGGTTATACATACTAAATTTTGTTGTTTGTTTAATTAATTAAATATTTAAGTAGACTAATATAAGTTTTTATTTTGTTGGTAGACAAGAAAAAGAAGAGAGATGTGACATGCGTTTGATACACTTCTTCAGCTAAGAGCCACCACTGAATCACTTACACATAATTAGTATGATATCAAAAGTCAGATATGGTGAACAAGTTTAGGGGCGACGTCGGGGTATTGGTGCATAACAGATGCAGAGTGAATTGGGAGTCTTGGAGAGACATTCTCGAGGAGATAAAGACAGTCATGATAGATGCATTAGCAGTGTGTGTAAATTATTAATTAGTTAAATAAAAATTTAGTTCTTTAGATAAAATATAATAGTGATATGTGTAATTTATTTATTTTTGCATATCAGCCTGAATGAGACATCGACAAAAGTGATGCAAATCTGATAAATTGCATTGACGTCGTGTTCAAGTATCATTTTCGGGAGTTGAAGTTTGATGTTGAACGTGATGCAAAGCGGCAAAGAGTGGCTGGACTAGCAGACTATTAGAATAATTTTTTTATTAGTCTATTTATGGTTTATTAAATAATGACACTGAATTATTATTAGTTTGGAAAAATAAATTTATATGGACTGTATTTATTTTGTTTTGTTCCAAGAACAGATTTCCAAAATATTATAATATTGACATTATTTTGTTGAGAAACTGTTTTCGAGATGGAATAAAATAAATATTTTCAGTTAATCGTGCAAGGCTTTATGCGACAAAACTTTTGTCGCTAAAACCTTTGCGGGATGAGATTTCGCCACGCAAAAACACTGTGAAACAGTCGGTTAACATTTAAGGCGTCGTATTTACTGCATATTAAGACTTAATTACGCGACAAAATTTTGGTCACGCATAACATTGAGGGACTAGACTTCGTCGTGCAAAGCAATGGTCGGTGGCGTTGAAATCATGGCATTTATTTCGTACTTTGCGCGACGAAGGTTTCGTCGCTCAAAGGTTATGCGTGACAAATGATTCGTCACATAAAGTGTTACGTGTTCTTTATATGCACATATTGTTTTGTAGTTTTCTTCATATTATTTTGTACATTAGATGGCCGATAATAGGGATAGTAGGAAAGTGACGGTCCAAGATCGAATGGTGGAAAGAAATAGCATACCCGTTGGGCCCCATAATATGACGCAATATGTGGAGTTCGCACATTCGATTCATTTAGCAATGCAGAACACTTGTCTTACTGCTGAGTGGCGCTCTTGGAAATTTGTGCCCGAGGACGTGAAGAAGACGGTGATGGATCAACTATTAGTTAGTGTGACAAATGTTGAAAATAATTAATTTTGTGAAATATTTTTTTTTATATGTTGTAAATAATTATTTGAATATATGTGTAATAGTGTAACTATACTCTTGATGATACGAACAAAGAGTTGATGAAGTTGATGGAAAAGGGGTTATAAGCAGTGGCGTTATGACGTGGAGTGGAATGGAGGACCAGTGAATTCGTGCGATGGAACATCGGAGGATAGAGGCCACCCAAACTCTAGGGTTCCAGTGGGTTAAGTGAAATTGGGACTTTTTCTTGCCAAATTTGACTTGGCCAAGGGTATAAAACTTGCTCTACTCATTGAGATCTTTCGTTCTATGAAATTTGAGAATTTTTAGAAATAGTTGATATTTTCCGACGAGTCGAGGCGGCCGACCGCCATCCGCGGCGGTGCGTGGCCAGGGGGCCACCATTGCGATTTGATGCATATTTTGTTATTCTAATTTATGTATTTGGAATACAATTGAAGTGCTTTGATAACTTAACACTAATGTGGAACACTTCTATTAATTGAATATTTTCAAAAATGATTTGAAATTTAAATGTGAACTACGAATAGCTTGATCCCTTCATAGGGTATGTAGGCAGTCTAACGAGATGGTTAGATGCAGCAATAATAGGATTGAATTTAATTTATGGTGGTTAAGAGTAGATTTATTAACCATGAATTATTTGGGCCTTTCTTAGTAATTGGCTTCCGAAGTAAAATTTTCAAGACGTTACAATATGATATTCTGGACCGAGATCCTGACGACAATAACGATGACAACAACTTTGTTGACTAACTCCTCGAAACTTTGACACAAATTGGTGCAGGAACACTTTGGGATACTAATATTGTCCAAGAATCATTTCAGGTAGTGGGAGGTCCTCAAATCGAAATTCCTATAGACTCAATTACAACTGATCTTGGAAATCTCCCAAGACAATCCACCTGAGGGTGCGGATGATGTCGTTGATGTACCAATTGATAAGGATGAATAGGAGACTGAAAGTGATCAAAGTGAAGATAGTGATATTTATTGTAGCGAGGATGAGGATTAATGACTTTTGACTTATATGCAATGCAATTAAGTGTATTTAATTTTTTTGTATATAAAAAAAAATTTAATTTATTAAATTTGTAATTGGATAAGGGATTAAAAAAAAACAAATTAAAGTCAATTCAAAGAGACAAATACTAGAAAGTCATGCACATAACGTAATAGCGCGACGAAAACAAGAAAATTCTTTGCTCAAGATAGAATTGCGTGACACAAGGGACGCATTCGTCGCATTTGGTGGTTTGCACGTTGCAACAAGTTCAGTTTGTCATGCAAGGTATTCAAAATTTGTCAAAATCAAAATATGGGCGCCTTTTTTTTTAAATGTTCATTAAACATTGGGTGATGAATGAGGGTGAATCGTCGTGCAATATCGTATTGCACAACAAATTGGATAACTTCGTCGCTACAGGTCCTTCAAAATTTCCAAATTAAAATGTTGGTGCCTTTTTTTTTAAATGTTCATTAAATATCGCGCTTTTTACTCTTTGTAATTTTTAAATTTATAATTCTTATTCATTTTAAATAAATGTTATATAAATATTAATTAACTTTCTTTTATAATTATAGGCTACTATGATAAAGAGGAGCCAGGCTGTCCTTAAGAAAGTGGCTTCCTAACTTCCCCCTGACACCCTAATGGAGAAGGTGGGCCCCTCGAGGATGCGGGTCATCTTATCATGATAGACACTAGGGGTGGGTTGGAAAAACTGAAAACCAAAAAAAAAAAAAAGGACCAAAAACCAAACCGAGGTCGAAAAAATCAAACCGAATCTATTAAACCGAACCGAATTGAATCTGGTTGGGTCGATTTCAGTTTCTGGGGTTTGAATACTGAACTGAAGTTCTTCAAAACGACATTGATTTGTAATTATTTTATTAATTAATAATCCTATTCTAGAAATGGCGTCGTTCTTCCCCAACTGTAACCCTAAAGCCTCCACGTATTTATCTCTCCCATTTTTCCAGTTTGCATAGCCAAAGCCTACTCTCTCTCAATCTTCAATCACTCTCTCAAACTCTCTGTCACTCATTCCTAGCGGCAACCCGCGACCTGCGACCCTTCTCACTCTTTATTTCTCACACCTTGCGGTCAACTTCTATTTGCCGTTTCGAGTCTCGACAGCAAAAGGTTAGTCTCACACTCTCACTTCTCTATGTTTAATTTTTTTTTGTTCTATTTTTTTGTTCAAATTGGTTCTGATTGGACAAATAGTAGCCTTTACAGATTTTCAATAATTAATTTGCATTTTTTGTCGATAAAGATTAGAAAAAGATTCATACTTTGTATTTTCTATTAATCTGCGTTTCTTTCTGCAACAATATATTATATGTGTAGTGTGGTCATGAAAATTTGAGTTATTTCAATAGATTGTAATTTTAGATTTTTCTAGGAGGGTTTTAGTATTTTGCTTTGCTCACTGTCAAAATTAAAAGGTAAACCTTTTGGTCGTACTAGGTTCGTTTGCATGCCATCCAACATATTTCTGTAACTTTATAGATTGTATACAGAGGGGGGAGAGAAAGAGAGAGAGAGAGAGAGAAAGAGAGAGAGAGAGTGCGAGAGAAGGAGGGAGTATTTGATTATAGCTAGTTTTAGAAGGTCATTCGTTTGAAACCTCCAGTCCCAATCCAACGCATTTCAATAATTTCCTGCAGAGTGGGGTTGAATTTGTTTGTCTAATGCTTTCCTATAATTTGATGTTACAGATTGATAGTTGTACTAATGCTTTCCTATAATTTGATGCAATATAATGAGATAACACACGTTATCTTTGATGCAATATATTGAGGCATGTGTTGGCATAATGATTTCCTCTTTTCATCAATTAGTATGCCTTAGTACCTACACATGCTTATATCAATGTAATAATCTATTAGCACCAGTTTTTCTTTCATTTCCCCTTTATCTGTATGCATTGCATAATCAAAGATTTTTTTTTTTTTTTTTGGTTATACGGTGTAGCTAACTTATTATGCAAGTTCAGATTTTCATATTGTTGTAATTGTTTTGGTATTATTAGAATGAATGTTACAGTTTGCATTTAAGATAGTGAATCTTATAGTTTTGATTAACATTTACTTTTGTATAAGTTTGTAGTACTAACTACTATCCTCAAGCTTAAGTTCAAACTCAATGAGATCAAAATCAAACAGCCCTCATGATCAAACGAACTCATCTTCGAGTATACCATCGGAAGTAAGTAGTCATATCTTTCTAGGACTTTAGCCCTTATGTTTAATAATTAATTCATTAATTGTAATGATTCTCTTATTTGAATAATTAATTGTATGATTCTTTTATTTTAGATGGACATTGTTGGTGAATCAACTCCGCCTCAAAACACCATGGTGGCACCTCGACAAACTCCTAGTTCTCTAGGTGGATCCGAAAATCCCTCCGATGCAACTTCAAAAGAAGGTGACTCAAGTGACCAAGTAAGTAACGAAGAAGCTCTTTTGGAATCATTAAAAAGTCATGAAAGGTCTATAGTTTGGGAGCACTTTGAAAGAAAAATTGAGGGTGGTAGAGTTAAGGGGTTGTGCAAGTATTGCACCCAATTATATATGGCCGACCCGGATAAAAACGGTACAACTAATTTAAGAAACCATTTAGCAAGATGTAGAAGCTATGATCCTAATAAGGAAATATTTGTTGCTAATAGACAAAAAATTATAACTTTTGCCGGTAAGAAAGAGAAGTTGGTAGCTATAGGCTTTTCTTAAGAGGAAGTAACTAAGGCTTGTGTTAAGATGATAATTATAGATAAGTTGCCTTTTACTTTTGTAGAAGGAGAAGGTTTTCGCCATTTTTTCATGCAAGCATGTCCTATGTGAAGAGTGTCTAGTAGTAAGACAATTGCGAAGGATGTACTTAGCTTGTTTTATTCCAAAAAGGATAAATTGAAGACATTGAGGGTGTGCCTATCAACAGATACATAGACTTCTATTCAACAAACCAATTACATGGTTCTCACCGCCCATTTTATTGATGATGATTGGATGTTACATAAAAAGATTTTGAACTTTTGTGTCATTCCAAATCATAAAGAAGAATCTATTGCTCAACTTTTGAAGGAATGTTTAGTAGAGTGGGGTATAGAGGTGTTAACTATTATGGTTAACAATGCTTCCGCAAATGATTGTGGTTTAAGGTACTTGGTGCACCAAATAAGTGGGTGGGGAATAAGTGGGTCGGGGATTCCTAATGCACTCTTGCATGATGGAAAATATTTGTATATGAGGTGTGTAGATCATATCCCCAATTTGGTTGTGAGTGATGGGATAAAATTGTTGAATGTGACCATAGAAAGCATTCGTAATGTGGTTAGGTATGTAAGATCTTCACCTCAAAGATTGGAAAGCTTTAAAAGGTGTGTTGAGAAAGTGAGAATAAATAGCAAAGGGCTTGTGATTTTAGATGTCCCTACTAGGTGGAATTCCACATTTTTAATGTTGGAATCGGATTTAATGTTCAAGATGGCTTTTGATAGATTAAAAGTAGGTGATAGTCATTACCTTCCATACTTTGTTAAAGACAATGATGATAATATGAGGGAGGGGACACCTTTGATGGATGATTGGAGTGAGGCGGGGATATTTGCAATCTTTTTTAGACCTTTTTATGAAGTCACTTTAAAAGTATGTTTTCTAATACTCCAACAATTCATACTACTTTTGGTGATTTGTTTAAGATCAAAAGTCTATTGCATGAAAACAAAGATAATGAATTTCTGTGTATTGATCTTCATGTTAATGCAAGAAAAAGATGACAAGTATTGGGGTTCAATTGAGGACATGAATCAATATATTTTTATTGCACTTGTGCTTGATCCTCGCCACAAATTGGAGAAAGATGTTGATTGTTTTGAGATACTATTTGGTGAGGATGAAGAAAAGTTGAAAGTGCCACAAATGCGGTGAAAGACTTGTTGATTGATCTTTACAAGATTCATGAAGATGTGTATTTTGGTACACAACAAAGTATAAATAGTGGCGGGTAGTGGAGACTCTTCATCAAGCATGACTGAAATAGAAAGTTGAAAGAAAAAAGTGAAATGAGAAAAGCAATGAGAGCCTGGGTTGTGCATAATGATGTGGACTAGTATCTTTCCGATTCTAATGAAGGAGAAAAAGATGAGAACTTTGTTATATTGAATTGGTGGACAATGAATGGGGTTTCTAAGTACCCTATTTTGGCACGTGTTGCAAGAGAGATCCTAGCTATTTCCATATCAACCATAGCTTCGGAATCCTCCTTTAGCACAAGTGGACGGATAATTGATTTATATTGTAGTTCTTTAAGTCCAAAAATGGTGGAAGCTTTGATATGTACTCAAAATTAGCCTAGGTCTATCCATGTTGCATTACATCATGAGCCAACCATTGAGGAGACTGAGTTTTGTAAAGAAGTTGAGAAAGGTAATTTTATTTATTGCATTTGATTTTGTTAGATTATTTTAAATAACATTTTAATTAGTATCCTTTCTATTATTATTTGTATGTAGAAATGGCAAGTGGAAGTTCAAAAAAAGGTGCTATGTTGCCCACTAGGCCATCCAAACATTAGCAAGCAAATTGTCATTCAAGCTTGAAATGGTTAAGCATTGATCTTGAGATCTTGTAGAAGTATGTGCAAGGCATGGAACTTTGTATGTTTACTTGAATTTATGATCTTAGTTGTAATGTTTATTTTAAGGTGAATATTTATTTAAAGTTTGGACATTGGAATGTTTATTTTAGGGGTGGAAGACTTGAGCTTTGATGTTTGTTTTAAGTTTGGACTTTTGGAAGATTTGAACTTTGATGTTTATTTAACTTTGGACTTTGGAAGACTTGATTGTAATTGAACTTCGAATGTTTATTTTCCTTGTCTTTGATTCAATTGGAAATTTTGAATGCTTATTTTATCGATTATGTTGAAATGGGATTTTAAATTTATTTATACTCCTTTGGAAGATGGATTACAAAATGGTTGCAAGCTTTGTTTTCTTAGGAATTTTTTTTTCCTATTGGAAAAAAAAAAAAAAAACCAAACCGGGCCAAAACCGAACCAAATACAAATTGAACCGAACACAAACCAACAGAAAATCAAACCGAACCAAACCAAACTGAATAGTAATTTCGGTTCAATTTCCATTTTTGGAAAAAAACAGAACCGAACTGAACCTACCCCTAACGGATACCCTCGACTAGATACTTAGTCTTAGGCTGGGGAAGGTGTATCGGGGTATAGGAAATTCCTGCCATCGTGCGACCGGAGCCTCTTTTTCCACCTCTACCTTGGGACATGTAGTTCATTGACGGAGAAAGTAGCAGAACTCGAACAATAGGTGGTGGTCCAACATAAGTACTTCGATATAGTCTGCCTACATTGCCACCCAGTAAGCTCATATTGTTGCCCAAAAGTTTAAGATGGACCAAATCATCATCGCGCTTTAGCTATCCGGCTTCAACATCCCCGCCGCTACACCTCCTCCTAATACTTTGACCTCCTAGCCCCCAACCCAGCACAGCGGACCGTAGAAGTTAACTCTGGTGACTTTTTATTGTAGTTTTTTTTTTATTAAACATCTGTACATTTAAAAAATTTCCCCACTTATACATACATTTTCCATATTTATTTTAAATTAATATTCTTCTTTATCAATTGCTGTACTTAATTAAATTTAACCAAACAAAATTATTTTGTTTTGAAATTCAGATTATAAAGAATTTAAAAAAAAAAAAAACAAAAGGTTTGTGCGACTCAATAATTCGTTGTTGCAATGAACGATCTCTTCATCGTTATGTTCTTACGGCACGAAACCCTTTGTCCCTCTAATCTATATGCAACCAATCCTATTTCATGGAGAATATAGGTATGCAACGAATAATCTTCATCCCTATTTGTTTTAGGCGACGACCTCGTTCTTCGTCGCATAAGAAACCTTTGTCCCTTAAAACTTTATACGACAAAGAATCTCTTCGCTGTTTCCGCCTTGTGCCACGAAACCCTTTGTCCCTTTAATCTTCATGTGACGAGTTTAGTATCGTCATAACCATAGGTATATGCGACGAATTGTCTTCACCTCTATTAATTTGAAGCAACAACATAGTTATTCGTCGCGTATAACTGTTTGCACGATGAAGTGTTTTCCTTTCGCCACGCAATACCTTTCTTTACGAGCCTTACACAACCAACTTGGGGTGACGAAGTTTTCGTCGTTTATAATTTTAGGTGACAAATTTCTTATTTACACGACGATTTCTTGCTCATCACGATAACTGTTTTATGTATAGTGTAACAACATTGTTTGGTGTTCTCCTAACCTAACCAGTTGGGGAATGAGTGTGGATGCAAATTTCCATCGTCTTCTCCTTTGATGAAAATGCACCTGCAAAATAATAATACTTAAGATTAAGGCCAAAAGGCTCACGCAACCACGATGAATGGGAAGGGCTTTGGCCGAAGAATCTCCAATGCCAAAGTTAGAATTTGAGAGAAAATGTGTTTCGAAATTTTTGAGGAGAGAATGAATTAGCATTTTAGTGGGGAAAATAGGGTTGTTTATAGGGGTGTGGCCAGGCCTATTTGGAGAATACGGTCGGGCCATTTTTGGTGGAATTAGGGATTTAATTGCAATATATTATGTGAAATAATATCTTGCAATTAATCTAGGTAATCAATCCTAATTTAAATAAGATAATTGGGAGTTACCATTTGAGTGGGGATGTGATGAGGAGTGATGAGAAGTATTTGAATAAATACCATTTTGATCACCTTTGACTCTTCCTTGATTAAGCCAAGGTTGTCCATTGTATGCGTGTGGGAATCCCAGTGCGCCTTGAGGGTAATTTTGTCCTTTTAACCCAAAAGTCCACTTGTCGCCTCCATAATTTTCTTGATTATTTTTTCCTCCACAAATGCCCCTACACCTGTTGGGCTACTCGCAAGAAAGAGCAACAAGTGTAGAGTTCTTCCCTTACTTTAGGAAACATAATATTGTTTCCTATTTTGATGTAGATTCCCACATTAATTGGAAATTAGATCCTTCTAGGAAAGGGAAATAAATTACTTCTAAAGTCTATTTAAGTTTACCTTAAGTAAATGATTAAATCAACTTCAGAGAGCAATTTATTCTAAGCTATAAGAGAGAGAAAGCTAAAGGATATTTGTTCCCCCTTCCTTAGCAATCTTCTACACTTGCCCATGCAAAGGATCATTTTTCATTGCTTTCTTCATCTTCACGCCACACAAAGGTAAGAAAAAAATTAATTTCCTTGTCTTCTTAATTTTTGGGAGCCTTCGCGCTTGAAATTTGGCTCGACGGGGGTCGAGAATGTGTCAGGCCATGACATTGCTGCCATGGGTGGCTTGCTACTGTTAGCTTGGTGTGGCAGTGGCTGGCTGGGCCAAGGGCGGCTCGACTCGGGCCGAGCTAATTGAAGCGCAAAAGGAGCTGGGCTGGGCCTGGCGCAGGCCAGGCATGCGAGCAACAGGTTAGGCTTTGGGCCTAACCTGATGAGGTGGTGTCAAGGAGGCGTGGGCCTCCTAGTTTGCTAGGCTCGAGCCCATTGTGTAGAAAGAGAGAATGCAGGAGATGCGGGGGACCAGGCCGTGGGGCCTAGCGTGATTGCTGGGCTCCTGCGTTCTTGGGCCTGTGGCTGGTTAGGGGGCCTGGTGCTCTTGTTGTTGGTTTTTTTATGTAACTGTCTAATGATTCTTCCTCGTGTCTTTGTAGAATTTCCTCGAGCATGTTTTCTTCAAGCCACAATGATGATAATGGTGTACTGCCATTATATCGCCAAGGTGAGTCTTTCAATAAAGTGGGCTACTTCAAGACTACTCACTTCAAAATCAGTTCCAATAAATCATTCAAAGATTCCTTCAAGCGTATAGGCATGCCATTCTGTTTGGGGTGCGTGTGAAGCATGTCAAGAAGAGTAATAGTCGTAAGCCATATGATAAGGCTCGAAGAGCCATCAAATTTCATCCTTACTACGTTGTGTTGGGATTTACTTTCCCATAATGCGTTTCTTCTAAGAAGTGTTTTGCTTCATGAAATGTGCCTCCGCTCAATGTTCTCCAAATGCAGTCCGAGTAATTATGGGTTTCCTCAATTTAAGCCAATTTTTTTACTTGGATCTGGCCATCAATGAATTCTGGTACTTATTTAACACATGCCATATTGATGGAGTTGGGCAGCTGCGATCCCATAATAGGCTCTTTGATCTTGCAATAAGCTTTTCGATCATTTAAGCAAGGGAGATCATGATCGGGCCAATGAGATTTTGGAGATAAATGGAGAGTGGGAGTTTAATTCTTCCCCTAAGTTCTAGTAAGTAGACTGCTTAGTTTTTAGGCTGCTTTGCATTTTGCTGAGTTGCTCTCTAATTTGTTGATTGTCCTCCTCTACTAATGTAGATTCGGAAATCGACTCAACTTCTAAGGCTTTTCCAGATATGAAGAAGGTGTAGGTCGCTTTGGGTTTCCCCAATGAGTGCCATGAATGGCATTGGCTGCTTAGTCCTATTCCCCAAGAGAAAAGTGGGCTGCCTCTGAGAAATGAGATAAAACGGATCAAGGTGAAGGCATTAACTCGTCCAATCATTGTTGTGGAGACTGCTGGGAATTAAGGTGGAAATAAGAGATCTTCACCACCCACTCAAGAGATGTCGGTTGAGAAAAAGTCAAAGACTTCCTCTGCTGTTCGTAAGGATTTGCCTGTTGGCCTTAGGCTTGTGATTGACTTAACTTCTTCCAAAGGGAAAAAATATAGGGCTACTAAATCTAAGTCCGTGACGCCTGCTATGGCAAAGGTGGCTAGTTCGATTGATAATAGGATTGCTCAGCATAGAGGTTTCGTCATGCCCCCAGTATCGAAATCAATGCTAAGACATTCGTTGGGAGCTAAATCTGGTTCACCTTTGGAGAGGCTTGCTACTATGAAGAGTTAGACTCTACTGCTAAAGTGGCACCAAGGCCCACTCCCATTGATGCTGAGAGTGATTCGTCTGCTGACAAAAGAGAAGACTGCTCGTATGGGCAGTTATGAGAAATCTACCAAGCTTGTTTCTGGGGAAGCTGCTAAAATCTATGCACTTTTGAAACCAGATCTGCTTGAAGACATAGACACTTGTGCCAAGTTTGTCAATGGCGTTGGAAGGGTTATTTGCCCAAGTTTCTTTACCAAGCATATAACCGACTATAGGATAACTACTCTACTTGCAATAATGCAGAAGACAGCTATTCTAGCAGCTGAGTTTATGCTCCTTGACCAAGAGGATAACAGGGCTGCCAAGGAGATGGCAAAAGCTATGGCAGCTGAAGCTTATTCTTCTGCTGAAAAGATCAAGAAGTTAAAGTCTGAGCTCGCTGCTTTAAATGGGTCTAATTTCTCTGCCTATACTTCTCTATAGCTTGAGATTGCTCACCAAGAGATCATTGACTTGAAGATTAGGCTTGACGCGATTCAAGTTATATATGAAAGTGCAGAGAATGAGATCGGATGTCACATACCTTAGATTCAAGATCTTGAGCATGTTGTTTCTAAGCTTCATTCCGTTGTTTACGCCAAGGATGAAAAGTTGATTACTGCTTATAACCAAGTGATCCACTTCAAGAAGATCGTTGATTGGCTCGAGCCCCAAGTGTTGGAACTCCAAGGTACGCTGAAGATCAATGAAAGTCTAAAGAAAGAAGTGGATGAGCTGCAGCGGGTCCGTGCTGGTTTGCTCGAGGAGAATGAGCAGTTGAAGGGTAAAAAGGTTGGGTTTGAGGCTTCACTTGTTCATACTCAGGCCAACTTCTATAAGCTGGGTTATGTAGATTATCTCTTTGGTAAGCCATCTGACTTTGAGTTTGCTGGGAAAGACTTTGAGACCTTTTCTATTTCTCCAAAAGACTTGTTTGCCTTTACTTTTGAGGCTTCCATTAGTGAAGTAGTCGAAAAGGTTAGTGTCTAGGCTAGAGCAGACGGGAGTGAAACGTCTGATAATGTCGCTGCTAAGAGCGTCGCGGCTACTAAAAGTGTGACGGCCGAGTAGTCGTGGGATGTCCAAGTTACTGAAGGGTAATCTTCTAGTAGCCTTTAGGATTTTCTTTGTTTTCCTTATTGCTTTTGTTTTTCTTGAAATCCTTTGGCCTTTCTATTTGTTTATCAATTTTGCTAGAAAATTTAATAAACTCGCTTCCTTCGCTTTTCTACATCTTAGCTTTTTTTGTTTACGCCTAACCTTTGACTTACAGACCAGCGACAGACGCACAACTTTTCTATAAGCAGACAGGCCAGTGTAGCCTATACAGCCGTAGGTGTTGGTGTAGAATTTTTGCAAAGTTGTTAGCCACAGGGTCGGCAGCCAGACGTTTTACTTACAGAAGTAGACGAGTTCGCGTAACCACTTGGCTGTTAACCATGGCTTTCTTCAATCCTTTGAGTTGTGTGGTCTATAATACAACATACTAAAGATTTTTGGGTCAAGAAATTCGCTAACCTTTTGTATCAAAAGTACGCGGTTTATGATATTTCGTAGGCAAAGGTCCGAGAAAACTTTTTGCTCTTTATGTAACCAATTATGTGGGTTGCATAGCAAGTATCACAACACTTTAGAAATTAGTGTAGATCTTGAATGATCATCCACGCTTGGTAGAGGTGAAGCTTATCAACTGCATAGCATGTCGGCAGTGGATAAAGCTTCGTATATACATGCTAACTTAGTTCAAAGCTTTCTAAACTACAATCTTTCCATGGGAAGTATGTCGTCAACCAAGTAGTTTCTAATGAAATCTTGCTAATTTGGAGTTGTACTAACTTGTGACACCTAGGCTGTCGACACTGCCTCTATGCTTGTCTTATGTAGATACTCTATTAGAATATAGCGTTTGAGTTGATAGTCGAGGGCGGAGCCTAGGCCAGTTAGCTCATCAGCGTGGGCGTTGTCTGCCCGCGGAACTTGAGTAAGGGTGTAAGTCTGAAACACCTCAATGTGCTTTCGTACCTTCTTTAGGTATTGTGCTATCTTTGGATGCTTTGCCATGTACTCCCCAATAGTCTTGCTGGTGATTAGCTAGGAATCGGAATGAATTGTAAGCTTTTTCATTGCCAAGTCTTTTGCCATTCGAAGGCCCGCTAATAGGGCTTCATACTCTGCTTTGTTATTGGATGCTTTGAAGCCTAGAGTGATTGCTTACTTGAGCATTAAACCATCTGGGGTGACAAAAATCATGCCTGTTTCCGAGCCCTTATAGTTGGATGCATTGTTGACGTGTAAATGCCAAAAGTTTCCATCAGGTGAAACAAGCATGGTTAGGGTGTGCTCGGTTACCTCTAAGGTCTCGTTGAGACGTTCTGTTGCGTCGCCTAAGCTAAGCGTGAATTATGCTATCAAGTCTACCAAGGCTTGGGCCTTTATTGCCGTGTGAGGTCGAAAAACTAAGTTGTATTGGCCAAGTTCCAATGCCCACTTCATTACTCGTTGAGAAGCATCCAAACCGTGTAGGATTGATCGTAGAGGATATTGAGTCATGACGATGACTGCATGGGCTTGAAAATATGGTCTGAGCTCCACAACAACTTGTGCCAAAATTAGTTTCTCGATATTTGGATATCTGGTTTCCACATCAAGAAGAGCTATAGAAGTGTAGAATACCAGCAGTTGGGCCCTCAGCTCTTCTCATATGAGGGTAGAGCTTACTGCTACTTCTGAGACTGCCAAGTAGATGTATAAGTCCTTTGCTGCTTCTAGCTTAGATAGTAAGGGAGGTGATGTAAGCTACTTCTTTAGGTCTTGGAAAGCTCTTTCGCACTCATCATCCCATTTGTCTTGTTATGCCTTTTTTATTGCCTTGAAAAAAAAGCTTGCATCGATCGGTGGATCATAAGAGGAAACGATTGAATGCGGCTGCTTACCTAGTCAAGCTTTGGATCTCATTCAAGGTAGTTGGAGACTTAATCTCCAGGATTGCTCGTATCTGCTTGAGATGTGCTTCAATTCCTTGTTAGGTTACTAGATACCCTAAGAAACTGCATGAAGATACTTCGAACGTGCATTTGGCAGAATTGAGCTTTATCTTGTACTTACTAAAGATGTCGAAAGTTTCCACCAAG
Organism: Pyrus x bretschneideri; assembly: GCF_019419815.1. Taxonomy (NCBI): domain Eukaryota; kingdom Viridiplantae; phylum Streptophyta; class Magnoliopsida; order Rosales; family Rosaceae; genus Pyrus; species Pyrus x bretschneideri. The sequence goes on from NW_025999657.1 coordinate 3,462,885, forward strand.
TTACCGATGTATTCTGATTGTTGCTTGCCCTTCACCATGATGTCGTCGACGTAGATCTCTATAGTTACTCCAAATTGCTTCTTGAACATCATGTTTTCCAATCGTTGGTAAGTGGCTCCCACGTTCTTGAGGCCAAAACGCATAACCTTGTAGTAGTTAGTGCCTCACTCGATCACGAACGCTGTTTTCTCCTTGTCGAGCTTATGCATGGCTATTTGGTTGTAGCTAGAGTATACATCCAAGAAATTGAGCAGCTGGTTCCTAAAAGTCGAATCTACTAGTATATCCATTTGAAGAATTGGATAAGGATCATTCAAGCATGCTTTTGTTGAGGTCGGTGTAGTCTACGCAAACCCTCCATTTACCCTTCTTTTTTTTCATTACTAGCACGACGTTGACAAGCCATGTTGAGTGTGCTATCTCTTCTATGAATCCGATTTCTAATAACTTGTTAATTTCCACTTCGATGATTGACACTCGTTCGGGTGCAAAATGTCTTCTCTTTTGGATCATCGGTTTGGTAACGAGGTCGATGTGCAACTTGTGGCAAGCTATCTTGGGGCCAATGCTGGGCATGTCGAAAGGTGACCATGCAAAGACATAACGATTTTCCTTAAGGAAAACCGTGAGCTGACTCTAGCAGTCTTCTCCGGCTGTTGGGGATCAAGAATGATGTACTCGATATCCTCTTCGGGTTTCCATCATGTTTTGCCTGCTAGTGCGTTGATTTGGACACCATATTCTTGATCTGACTGTTATAATTGCTATTTGGTAGCTTCATCGTCCATTTGAACGTCGGTAGCCTCTACAGGGGTAAAGGTCTTCTTTTTTATTCCTTTAGTACTTACACAGTGCATCGTCGAGATATGGCCTAGTCAGACTTGATTTCTCCTCTTCCTCCTCCCAGGATGTGAAATCAAATTTTTTGATACTTAACGAAGGTTGTGGCTTCCAGCTTTATCAGCCAAGGTCGCCCAAGAATCCTATTGTAGGGAGATGGGTCACTTACTATCGGGAACATCTACTTTAAGACAACATCTTGGCGTATGATTGTGCTTTTCAGGCCCATTTTCTGAATTACTGAGAGCTGAAGTAGGTTGACCACACTTTTGTTATCAAACATTATTTTATCGACTGTAGCGTGGGCTAGTTAGACAAATACCACTAGTGCGTCATCGTGTGGGAAGTCGACGCATTCGGCATCCTACTTGGTGAAGCCAACAATAGGTCCAGGTTAGGTGTTGATTACTGGACCTGTGAGACTAGTAAAGCTCGCTGGATTTTCCTCTTCTTAGAGTTGTTGGTGGCCCCCAAATGCTCGGATTCAGCGAAGATACCATTAATCCGAATCGTCTTGGTTGGTAGTTCTTCGTCTACGTCTGTGTTCCTTCTAAGCTACGTAGCTACCTTGTCTAAGTATCTGTCGACCTTGCCTTCTTTCACGAGTTTCTCTAGATAATTCTTCCAGGTGTAGCAATCGTCAGTTGTGTGACCGTGACCTCAATGAAATACGTAGTACTTGGTGTGGTCCAACTTGGAAGTATCTCCCTTTGATTATTTTGGCAGCTTGAATCATGGATCACTTTTGATGTCGCAGAGGATTGGGTAGATTGGGATCAAGAACTTAGAGTAGTTCTTGGGCGCCAAGCCTTCTTTGGTCATGGACCAGTCCCTATGCTTGACCTCCTACCTGCTTTTTTTGTTGTACTATTTCTCATCCTCCTTCCTTTGAGCTACTGTTGATCTTCTTTAAGGCTGCTCGGGTGCCTTGTCTGCTCACCAAGCCTCGTCTCGAAGTGCATGTTTCTCTGCCAAAGTTAGATCTTCATTCATGATCAATTCTCCGAACAATGGGTGGTCTGCTAGAAGTCCATTTTGGAAGTCCGTACTAGCTATCGAGTAATCGCATCTGACTATCTTTGCCTTTTCTGCTTTGAACCTTTTCACATAGTCGTGAAGCGACTCCTTTGGGTTCTTCTTAACGTTGAACAAATGGTCGAACTTCTTCTTGATCGAGCAGTAAGATGAATATTCCTTGGTGAAAACTAAAGAAAGCTTATCGAAACTCCGGATAAATTGTAGCGACATGGTTTGGAACCAATCTTGCACCTCGCCTTACAAAAGTGGTGGCAAATATCTTGCACGTGAGAGCATCGTTGTTTTAATAAAGGACCATTGTGTTTCGATAGTGCTTCAAGTGTCTCTCTGAGTCTCTATCTCTTTTGAATGATGTGAAATATGGCATGCTGAACTTACGTAGAGGCTCTGCCTGCTCGATCTTGTCCGTGAAGGGTAACCTGCTTATGTTAGTCATGTTTCATTGTAATACCTTCTCAGTGACCTCGTTGCGTTGGAAATCATGCAATCACTCGATTAAGAGCCTTTCTACTTCTCCTTGAATTTGCCTTTGTTAGGCGTAGCAGAGCTCTCGGCTGCCCTCGATCGTGATCTGATGGTCTGGCTGCTATTCCATGTGTTCGGCTCATCTATACCGTGGGTACGGTGTAAGTGGTATGTTCCTAGCAGGCGATCGACTATCTCACAAGCTGCCCGTTGAACTTAAGCCGAATTAAGTAATTGTTTCTCTCTGTCCGTTATGCTGTCTACTCCAATATGAGGTGGAGGATGCTCCTTACTATCTTAGCCACGAATGAACACTTCACCTAGAAGGTTGCTTATGTTGATTATCGGAGTATGGCCCCAACCGTGAATGTATGCTCATCTGTGGGCCTAGCCGAGAGTACACGTTCTTCTGCGTTCTAAGACAAAAGTATATGCTATCTCTAGGGCCTAGCCGGGAGTGTACAATGCCTAAACGCTCAGTTCGTGGCTGGTCGAAGGGCTGCTTGCCGGGACGCTGCTGGAAAGGTTCATCGTCTGCCCTTATCCTACTTCAGAACACCTCGTCTGGGGCACGTTGCATCTTGGTACGCTGCAAGAGTTGATTCACTAAGGTTGTCTGTTGTGCGAGGGTGCTTTTCAACTATATAACTTGTCAGGACAAGTGTGTTTGCCATTTGGGTTAGAAGAGCTTGGACGGTATGCGTCTCCTTGAATAATGGAAGTATAGTGGACTCCAAGGGCGAGATTTAAGTTGGGATATTATAAATCTATGGAGAAATGGGGTGAAAATATCCCTAGTTCAATCGTCAGTCCAAAAATATGAAGACCGGAAGGCCACAAGAGTGGGCTGGATCTTAGATTTAACCGCAAAAGCTGGTCAGGCCATTGGTGTAGGCTGGACCACATGCGTGGGCTGCCCCGCGTGTGGTGTACTTAGGTGTTGGGCTTAGGCTCGACTTTGGAGTAAGTTGGGCTGCTCGAATTGCTGCAACTACTTGGGCCTCAGTTGCCATTGCAACGCCATGTGCTGTTGAATCTAGGATGGCTACCTTGTGGCACGGGCTTGGGCCTGCCGCTACGAGGTGACCTACTCTCTATGGGTAGTGGGCTTGCCGAGGGTCACTGTCGTGGTTGCTACCATGGTGGTGCCCCCTAGGGGTGATACTACTCCACTTGTTGTTGCATTAAACCTCGTGGATCGCCGTGGTCCAAATCCTTAGACGTAGGAAGTTCTGTTCATTGTGGTTTCTGAATTTCTAGTCATTGTACTTTTCTTTTATGTTTATTCAAAGAATTTTTATAAAAAAAATTCTAGGAATAAGAACATACAAAAAATCTACAAATGAACAATAAATGAGAAACTTTGAATGCGAGAGTCTTCTTCGAGCATGTGAATCAAGACTCTCAATGAAAGCACCAATTTGTGGATGCAAATTTCTGTCGTCATCTCCTTTGACGAAAATGCACCTGCAAAATAATAACACCTAAGATTAAGGTCAAAAGTCTCACTCGCCCACTGGATTTGGGGGGAGGGGGGCTTTGGTCGAAGAATCTCCTATGCCAGAGTTAGAATTTGAGAGAAAATGTGTTTGGGAATTTTTGATGAGAGAATGAATTAGCATTTTAGTGGGGGGAATGAGACTGTTTATAAGGGTGTGGCTGGCTCTATTTAGAGAATAGGGTCCGGCCATTGTTGGTGGAATTAGGGATTTAATTGCAAGATGTTATGTGAAATAATATCTTGCAATTAATCTAGGTAATCAATCTTAGTTTAAATAGGATAATTGGGAATTACCTTTTGAGTGAGGATTTGATGAGGAGTGATGAGAGGGATTTGAATAAATATCATTTTGATCACCTTTGACTCTTTCTTCATTGAGCCGAGGTTGTCCGTTGCATGCGCGTGAGAATTCCAATGTGCATTTCGGGTAATTTTGTCATTTTTACCCAAAAATCTACATATTGCCTCTATAATTTTCTATTATCTTTTACTCCACAATGAGTACTGAATTATTTGTCTTGATTGGCTGGCTTATATACCAAGTTTTGGTTCCAAGGCCTACTTGGTAAGTTTGTGTGATAAAACTTGGTACATTGAAAAAACAGCTGACCGGAAGAAAATACATAAGCAAGAGGCAGAATCCAATCAGAACTCCATTTTCATTTTACAGGTATGGTAGTCCGCATGAGTGATTAATGCTAACAATAGCCGTGATTTTAACACCAATTAGATAATTGGTCATAATTAACCTCTGTTCAAAAATAAAACTGATTGTCATAAAGTGCTTTGTCAATGAAGGTGTCTACTTTTTCTAGTTTCTTTTGGCCAACAAAGTGTCTATTTAAAGGAACTAAATCCGGTAATCCATTTGGATGGCTTTAGATATTTGCCGCTTAAAAAGGTCCTGCAAATGACCTACGAATCGGGACATGCTGCAAAACATATTTTCACATATATGATTGTGTGCTACAGTATATTGAAAATGTTCTCCTTCCATATAACTTAACCATGTTTTATTATCCCATTGTCAATTTTGGATTATTAATCATACCTATCGCTATAATAACTCCCTTCTTCCGAACTAGCTTACATACGAAGTTAGATACGGCGTTGCCGAAAGGAAAAAAAATAGAATTATGTGACAATTGCTGACATCTCTACTAATTTAGGTAATATTTGTCCAAAAATTCCTAAATATGTATAGTTATTGTCCATAGTATTACTGAACAGAAGCACGTGTAAAATGGTTGAGGTTCAAAATTATTACTTGTTACCAAAGCAACGAAAACTAAACCTATATGGATGGTGGGAGTACTAGGTCCAAATTTGAATTGTCACGTCAAGTCGAGTATAAATGAAAAAGTGAGACATTTAACAAATCATGCTAAAAGGCAAAGGCATAGCATATACACAGATGTGTCATGCATGCGATGCATCTCACCTAACATTGCCAATCACCCATCCCCAAGTTAAATGAAGCAAAATGGGTTGGTGATAAATCATCGTGGAGAATTGGCTAAACTCATCAGGAATATAAATTTTGGTTGTCAAACTCATCGGATACACTCTCATAGACTCATCATTCTTTTTTATGGTGAAAGACTCGTCATTCATTTGATATTAGTTAGGTCAGTACTTGAATGTTATATAATCATCATATACGACGATATAATTAAACAAATGGGGTGGAGAAACAACTCTATGTAGAACTTGTCTTCTACGAGATTTGAATTTAAGACATTTCACTTATAACTAAAAATAAATACTAGTAAACTGTAGTATTAAGTAACAAATGTGAAATTATTGCAACAACTAATTTCTCAATCATCTTTGAGTTGAGTTGGAAAATAGCTGCCACCATATTATAAACTCTACAACCTAACTTTACGCCTAAAAATAAATGCCATTTTAATCATAAACTCTACATCAACGTAGGAAATGTAAATAAGTATTCTAGTTGTTTTGGTTTTAATATTTTCTCATGAGATTAGGCATAAAAGTATAGTATGCATGCAACAACTTTTCTCACTTGATTTCGTTTGCATTTAACTTTCATAACTTCAAAAACAATAAGGCGGCCAACTTTTACTCCGATGGATTCAAAGGCGCCCCCTCCCTGAACATAAGCTTCAAATTCAATTGCAGGTAGAGTAGTGTGGCTGTGATACTTGATGAACTCTGGAAGTCGCGTTTTTAAGACATATATAGTGACAAGTCCTCAACAGTCCGGACCAGTGGATAGTTTGGGTTTATATTCATTAAATTAGTAAGCAAAACCAACATTTCCTCAATTCACTCGTAACCTTTCATTTCTCGTACTACGGAATCTAGATTATTAAAGAAAAATTAACATACATATCAAATTAGATCATGGACTTATATACAAGTACCAACAATGCTTAGGAGTGTTGAGTACTATTATCACCACCAGACGGTGATAACATGCTTTAAGGATATCTGACGGTCGGGTATGCTCCTTGAATATCATTTTTAACAGACCGCCAGATGATGAGAGTGCTAAGTACTTATAAAAACTGAAGATAGACCCCTACATTTAGTTTTTTATTTTTAAGACAAGCAATATTGGGGCAAATAATCAAATACATGACCTCATATTTTTCCATCATACTTGTAACTTATAAGTTAGAGCTTAAGCTCCTTATAATTATATTCTAAATCTTGTAAATTGAAAAAATAAAAAATAAAAAATCACTTGTCGACACACACAAGGTCCAAAATATTTTTAAAATTTTCAAAACTTATTAACCAACTGCTTGAGCTTCTGATTTATTGAAAAGCTCCTTCACAAGAAAAATAAAATACTAGATTTATTTTTTATGACCGAGCTTCTTATGATCAGGTTGACTTCTTTTTTTTTTTTTTTCCAAGATGGGTTTGACAATTTTGGCGCTCATTTTCTGGTCATCTCTACTCTAGATTAATTTTTTATTTTGATTTTTTAATTTTTTTTTTGTAATACTTTGTACACTGTAAGAGCGAAAAAAAAAAAGAGTGTCATAATTGCTAGTCTTATCATTAAATTATCATAAAAATTCTCAATACATTGTTATATATGTTAAAATCACTAGCCTCGAATGATACCACCAACACATTCAAAGTATACATAATAGAGTGTATCAAATACTCTAAATGTACTAGTGGGTAGGGGTGGGTTCGGTTTCAATCGGTTCAGTTTTTTATCAAAACCGAAAATTGAACCAAAGTTACTTTTCAGTTCAGTTCAATTCATCTTTTTTTCCATTTTGTTTGGTTCAGTTTTTATCGGTTCGATTCCTGTTCGGTTTTAGTTTTTTATTTTATTGTATAAAAGCTGAAAATTGTTTTTAAAAAATCTAAATATTCACAAGCAGCGGGTGGGGAAGAGTTGAGAGTTCTAAAGTTCTTTGCCTATATACGAATACATGTGTATATATATATATACCTGTATGGCACTTTATTGATTTGCAGAGGTGTATGCAATAGCACAAGGTGGAGCTTTTTGCTTTGCAAATGCCTATTGCCATAATTTTAGAAACTCTGGAAAACAATGGGATGGCTGGCTGTTGACAAAATAAAAATCATGACATTGATTGTTGGTTTAAAGGATGATTCTAGCTGGAGACCTAGTCCAAAAAACCAAGCTTGAGATAGAACATATTTGGGTCTAAAATTAAGTTGATGATTGACTTGAAATTGGGTATAGAAAATAAATACCTAATTTAAATAAACAAATAAAATTAATATATATTTAAATCGGTTCAGTTCGGTTTCATTTGGTTTCCAAACCATCGAAACCAAAACTAAACCAAAAGATTTCGGTTTGGTTCGGTTTCTTTACTTCAATTTCGGTTCTTTTTTTTCTCGACTTTGGTTCAGTTTTCGGTTTTTTGAACCCACTCCTACTGGTGGGTGTCATTTGAAACAGAAACGGGGACTTTGTAGGTGGTTTTATCTGTCGTCTACGTCACATCTTCCCTCCAACTTTGATCGAGTTTCTTGCTCCCAGAGAAGGTGCTTGTAGAGCCGTGGAGCTTCAAGCCAACCAAGTTCTTGAATGTGACTCTCTGCAAGAGCGAAAAGTCGTAAGTAGCAGCCACCAAGATGCTTTAATTGACGGCATCGAATTTTACTTGAGTTCACTTTCAAATTTCCGCATTACACATGACCGACGCTCAATGTCACAGTGTATAAATGGGCCAAATTAACTTTGTACTTTCAACTCGAATCATTTTGTTTTGAAGAACCTCCATATCTCATACGTGACCTCTTGGAAAATTGTAAGGCTTAATTATCAATAAAACACTATCGTTACTCCTCAAAAACATAATATTCAAAATCTAATAATCCAAAAGTCTAGAATATGTAATTTAGAACACCATAAAATTTTCGTAGTGTTTTGTGTGTGTAGCTTTGGCTCATTCTTCAACTGGTGGAAACTGCCACAACATATCACCAACCACAATGACTCGGTCGGTCGGTCCAATACCTTTTACGCTTTTATTATGTTTATACCAAGACTCCATGAGTATATGCTTGCTAGTTAATTACACTGTGACACGTTTTAGTGGGCCTAAATGATTTTCCTTGTTGCATGGTTTACTTTTTTAAGAGTTAATGCTGCTCCCTTCCTAAGAATTCAGATCTTCGTCGGGACCTCTTTGTGAATATTCCAGATATTCGTAAATTGTGTTCTTTCATCGTACATCGTATGGTAAGAAATTATTTTAATATTTTTATTTAAAATTAAACACAAACAGTACTTGATAAAAACTAACTGCACGATGTACAATGAACGGACACTATTCACGGATTCCTAGGATACTCACCAAAAGGATTCGGAGAGGATCTTGTTGGCCTTCTTGTGGGACTACATTGATTGATTTTCAATTTCAGGGGTCATCTTGATGGTGGGGGTCAATTACAGGGACCATTTAAAAACCCAAAAATATATATTGTGATGCTTATGACTCAAATCTCTCTTCTTCTTTTTTTTAACAAAATAGTTTAGTGGGAGATTGGCTATGCTCATCACCAGTGTCAAAGCCTACGCACAAGCTCCAGCTTGAGAGATTTATGTGTGATAGCTGACAGTTAGGTATTGCCCATGTACTACGCATGGATTCAAACCATGTTGGTTCTCTAATCTATCATCTAATCTAACAAATCTATTGTTTGACAAAATAAAAATTGTCAGCAGCCACCAATATGAAATTATGTAGGAGTTTATACAGAAAGCACTAACAAGTTCTTCTACCAACAGCGAAGCTAGAACTTGGATTAGAAATTGACCACAAGCACGCCTTACCCACTGAGCCAACTGTCGTTGGCCAAATCTCAGTTGTTTCAGAAGAAATATTAGACCCAAAAAATAAAATTAAAAAATTAAAAAAAATTAAAATAAAAAAGAAGAAGAAGAAGAAGAAGAAGAAGAAGAAATAGCGGACAAGGATTCACTATTATGATTGGGATTACAAGCTACACTTATCCATTGCATGCTATAATTTGATTGCTCATTGGAATAAAAAAGATGGATTAAAAGTTAAGACAAATTGTGAGGAGTGTCATAATTTTTTCCATTTACTAGCAAAATGCAAATCTAAAACTGCTTCATCAACCAACGCGAGTCACATCATGTTCGGTGCCACAAACTGATCTACTTTGCAGCAACACAAAGCATAATTATGAAACCTTTTCTTTTCTCGTACAACAAATGGTTTGCAATGCACATGTACAAAGCTAAAATTAGAATAGCAATGGCCACTGGTATTATGATTTGTTAGTATCTACCCCTCCACTTAACTTAAATTTTCTACTTCTTTAAATTGAATATCTACGGAAATTCAGTACATATACAGGGAGAGATTTTCGTATACTCAAACTACGAGCTGGGACTATCATAATACAAATAGAAAAACAATGAAAAATATGGAAATTATTATTGGCACTTCAAAAATCTCATTCTACACTCCAAACTTTCTATATTTGGAAAAAAAAAATACACTTGTGTGGAGTGTAGAATGAAATTTTGGAATGCCAATAACACTTTCCAAAAATATATTTTCATTCTACTTATATTATAACACGTAAAAAGTGTATAACAACCACTTCTCCAGCTATGAAAAACAATAAAAAGGAAAAAGGAAAAAAAAACACCAAAGCAACAGGCGCGTGGATGTAGCGACCGTAGAAAGCACCGACCGACATGCTAATTGCTAAAGCTCTTTGTAATGTAACAGTTGGTGCTGATTACCCAGGTAAAAGTAGGACATTCGCAAATATTAATTATCCGGTTAATACTTTAAATTAAATTTATAAACTAAATAATATTTTATTAATAAGAAATAAATATATTAATTAACGTTTAAATAATATTCAATTATCAATAATTATATTACTTAATTTGTAAATTTAATTTAAAAAATTTGATCTCTTTATCGTTATGTTACTATAACTACCCTAGCAAGCGTGCCGGGATCATGTCACTGGTCCTCCTCAGCTCGAGCTGGTTCGTACTTACTTAAATTTGGATATGACTAGCTACCACCATTTTTGCTGTAATTATCATAATGTAATAAATATGTACCAGTAAAAGTACGTATAGCTCCAATGGTGCCATCTAAAATTAATGACCACGGCTTTTGGAGTTTTAGAATAAGCGATTAAATGTGTTTATCTTTTTATTTGATCTGAGGCGTTTAGTCTTCCCAACTCTAGGCTTGCTAGAATTTTTAGTATGCACAAAATATGATAGTAACAAAATACTAAAAATTTCCTCAAAACTTCTTGTTTAGTGCTAGTAAACATTAGAATTCTGGGTAAAAATGTATATGTATCAAGACAAATACTATGTCCGTTTTGTGATGCCGTTCTCTTCCAAAGGGCGGGGCATTGGGCTCAAATCGGGCATTGAAAGCCCAAATCTGTAATGCTTGGTAACACATGATCCTTATCACTTGGAGCATACTGTTCTAACAAACCTAACTCTTTTTTTTTACTTTATTATGCTTATGCCTCTCAAATCTCACCCTTGTATTGTTAAAATGTGTGAGAAAAATTAAATCTAACATAAAATCAACGTTGATAGCATGCTAAGAAAGGTCACTTCTATTTTTAAGGAGATAAGTTTGCTCAATTTACAAGCTTGAATTACATGGGTTAAGCAAATGTATCAATGATAGAAAATCAAACTAAATCACAGATGGTCATGCTAGCTAGAGTAATGTTTTTATGTAATGTTTTCAATTGATTATTGTTGATATGAAAAATAAAAAAATTGAAAAAAAAAATCTCTTTAAAGAATAAAGGAAAAAGAAAAGGGGGAATCATTAACAAATGAAAAAAATAACAATAAAATAAAATAAAATAAAAATAAAAAAGTAGGAGAGGAACAAAGGTATGGGAAAAAAGGGAAATTCCAAGTCTTCAAGTTAAAGAAAACTTGGTATACCAAAAAAATTGAATTTTATTCAGATTAAGACATGCAATGTGGCTTCAACAAAGTTTACAAATGACCAAAAATGATCGCCCATAAATTTTAAACTAACGCCATGTTACACAATCAATTTGGTCTTGAAACTAACAAATCCATCATGGCCTTGCAATGAATACAACACTCACACTGACTATACATATATAAACATACATAAAAAATTAAAGAAAAACCCTTTAAAAACATGGCATGGGAGGAGTTTAATTGCCTAATCCAGAAAGTGGTAAAAAGAAAAGTTTCCTACTGAAATGGGCAAGGATTGCATGTTACTTGTCCCTCTTTACCCATTCATGATCACACTTTATAAGTTTTTTGGCACACTAAAAGAAATTAATGAGTGTTGCAATCCTAAATTAATTAGGAATATGATTATTTAAATCTCAATATGATTCTATAATATCTTTTAGATAGTTTTTTAGTTGTAATATATTACTTAAAAGATAAAGATTCTCTCTTCCTTATTACTATAAATATATATTGTGATGCTAATGACTTAAATCTCTCTTCTCCCTCTCCTTATCGTTGCTCCTTCTCTCTACTTTTTCTCAGTAAAATAGGCATACAACACGTTATCAGCACGCTGTCGTTGATACATTAAGAAACTAAAAGTTTTTGGAGGAGGTTCTTCTACAACTAGCATTCAAAGGCTTTTGTAGTTTCACCCTTCTAAAGCACAAAATTGAGTTCATAAGTCTTGATAGCATGAAAACATTCACCATAGTGCATAAACTCTCAATTTATTTATGCTTTATATATTGCCCTGTACTGCATGTATTGTTCAATACACACACACACGTAATAATCTATTTTGTTATTATTCGATATTGCTATGTTGAATTGTGTGAACAATAAAGAACAAGAAAATATAAGCAAATTCGGTTTTATTTAAAAACCCTAATTGCAAGCCGCCATAGCCTTGAGCTGCCGCCTGCAACAACACTAGCCCCAAGCCTAGCCTGCAGCTCTAAAACGACATTGTTTTGGCTCAAGGCTCTCCTGTTCATGGCATGGAAAAGTCAAATGTATTAAAGATAGGATTAAATCACTAAATCATATCTTTAATACATTCTCAATTAAAGATAAATTTCATCAAATCACAATCAATTAATCATGGATACTTCCATCATTATCCCAATATCCCATCTCTAAAAAATCACCATAGAATCAATCGAAGATAAATTCTGACTACTATAAATAAAGACGATAAAGATAAAAAAATCATCACCATAGAATCGCTAAATTTTCTCTTCTCCCTCTCCTACCAATGGCCCCCATCCCTATTTTTCTTTAGTAAAATAGGCCTACAATTATCATCAATTCTTTTATTATTTTAAACTTCACAACTGTTTTTTCATATTTTCTTATGTGTTTTTAAAAAAAATTGGTATATAATTTCTGGTTGTGCGTGTCTTTTGGTGAAGGTATGCTTGTCACCTACTCCTCTTAAGTTCTCAATCTCTCTAATGCTACTAGTATTCTCCAAAAAGTAGAGAGAGGGCATTAAAGCTCCGTTCTTAGCTCTGCTCTGCTGTGTACTGTGCCAATGGAGAGGCACAGATGCAAGCTCTGCTCTAGGGCTTTTGCTAATGGCAGAGCACTGGGTGGTCATATGAAGGCTCACTTGGCAACTTTTCCTCTTCCCCCTAAAACTTACCAAATCACTGAGTCCGACTCGTCTTCATCTTCTTCCTCCGGCGAAGAACCAGAAAAAGAAGAACAACATTTGCAAGAAGAACAAGAAGAGGAAAAGGGTTTGACTTATGGGCTGAGAGAGAACCCAAAGAGGAGTTTCCGGCTTGCGGATCCTGAGTTTTCTTTTGTTGATGCTGGGTCGGTGATTCAAGACAGAGAGAGTGAGACCGAGTCAAGAAACCCAACTCGGAGACGATCCAAGCGGAATCGAAGATCATTCGTTGTTGTTACAGATAATCTGCAGAGCCAGAAGTTGGAGATGAAGAAAAAACCCAAGTTGACAATTTCAACACCGCCGCGTTTGGCCGAGTCTCCTCCTCTAGCGGCAGAGCTTGAACCGGTGAGCTCGGTCTCCGACACTTCTCCGGAAGAAGATGTTGCTATGTGCCTTATGATGCTGTCAAGAGATGTGTGGATGATAAGATTACATGATCATCAGCAAGCAGATCAATCGGTTCAAGTTCAAGAACATAGTAGGCAAGTAGTGGAGGAGCTGGAGGGGGTCAAATCGAAGAAACTTCGAGGGAAGAATCGTTGTGAGAAATGCAACAAACTGTTTCGATCTTTTCAAGCAATGTGCGGCCACAAAAAGATTTGCTTTCGCAACGAGGAGGAAGCAATCAACAATGCAGGTGGTGAGAAGCTGTTTGAGTGCCCCTTTTGCTACAAAATATTTGGTTCCGGTCAAGCTCTTGGCGGTCACAAAAGATCTCACCTTTCGGGTTCTTCAAGATCAATGGTTGTATCAATGGCTGCAAAAACTGAAGTTAAAGAGGGTTTCATAGATCTCAACCTGCCTGCTCCGGAAGAAGATGATGAATTTAGCGTGCTATCGGACGCGTAAAAATGTAAAAAGTAACAGACTTCTCCATCAAAACTCGGATCCAAAGGTAAAAGAAATTCGATTATCCGAGCAACATTTAGATCAAATGGGTGAAGATTGAAACACTTTTTCGATATTTTTCACTCATATATCAATCGATTCGCTCTTTCTTTTCCGTATTGGGACCATTATTCATTTTTGTTTATGCAGTTTCAAGTTTCAACAACTGTTTGGTCGAGTTCCAACTGCAGTAACAACTTGTTATATGTATTGCTGTTGACTAGAATACAGAAAGTTGAATTGTTCATTTTTTTTTTTTTTATTTCTTTTATTATTATAGCAAAATTCAAGTAATGTTGGGTTTTATTTGCAATGTCAAGTGGTGTTCGTTTACTTGCCTTTTAACTTATTTAGTAATTAGGTACTACCCCACATTGCATTGAACAAGAACGTAGTATAATGCGATACTTGTTGAGATATTGCAGAATCTCGTGAACAATCGAAACTATTATTCTAGTTGTTGTTGGGTTGTCAATGTGCTCCTCTGCTTCAGCTTGAGGTCCAGTTTTCCAGTAGTTCTTGCAAATTGTCCTATCTCATAAAAATGGACTAGGATCCTATCCGCTTTGTCAGGATTGTAGGGAATCAATTCATTTTAGTCGCTCATCGTATATCGTGCGATGATCTTTCGTTAGTTATTATTTGTGTTCAATTTTAAATAAAATAATTTAAAATAATTTTTGTCGTAGGATGACTGATTAACAGTTAGGATGAACTGATCCCTACGATCATTTCACAAAGAGAATCCTATTCCTTTAAATATAGAGTAAATTGTAACAATGGTCCCTCAACTTTAATCAAATTGGAGCAAAGGTCCCTCAACTAAAAATTCATTATCATTGATCCCTCAACTCATCAAAATGTGTAACTATGGTCATTTTCATTAAATTTGTCAAAATTTTGTCAAAATGAGTTATGTTGGAATGATCATTGCTACAATTAGGATCCCTTAATTCATCAAAATGTGTAGCTATGGTCATTTTCATCAACTTCGTCAGAAACTTGTCAAAACAAGTTATGTTGGAATGATCATTGCTACAATTGGGTTAAAGTTGAAGGACCATTACTCAAATTGGGTTAAAATTGAGGGAACATTTCTCCAGTTGGATTAAATTTGAGGGACCAATGATAATGAATTTTTAGTTGAGAGACCATTGCTGCATGTTTTGATAAGTTGAGAGACCAATAGTAATGGATTTTTAATTAAGTGACATTTACTTCAATTAGTTAAAATTAAAGGAATATTGCTACAATTTACTTTTAAAAATAAGATCAAATAAAATATAAAAAGTGTTCTATGATTGTTTTGTTTGTCCCATCTGCTCTCTCTCTGTCTCTGTATCTCTCTCTCTCTCTCTCAACCGGTTGTTTTAGCTTGAAGCATAGGATTTTCATGATTTGGGAGGTCTCAACCAACAAACTGCAAACTGTTTTCCAGATGACATTTCTGATGTGGATATGTTTGATTGTGACTGGAGAAGATCCCAAAATCCCTTCAATTTTTTCAACTTAAAAATATCTGCCTTGAAATGAACGAAGTATCCGGGCAGAAGGAGTTGCCAGCCACCTGCTGCCGTGCTACTATTCTTATCGAAGAATCAGTCAGACCACTAGGACTTTTTAAATCCTCGTATCTTGGATGATTTTATACGTTTTTCTAAATTCATATTAATTGCCAACTTATATTATATTAAGAAATTATTATTAACACTTTAAAATTCTCATTTTGTACTTCAAATTTTTTATATTTAGAAAGAAAAATACACTTGTGAGGAATGTAGAATGACATTTTTAGAGTATCAATAACAGTCCTTTTATATTACTATCTATAGTTTTCTTCATCCTTTAGTATTTGTAAGTAGGGATATAGGGTTGGGCACTTAGAATCGAAAACCAAAATCGAAACACAAATCCAATCGGATCGCACGGAACATTTGGTTTGCGGTTTTGAAACGATTTCGGTTTTGAAATCAAACTGCTGTAAGAAACAATTTTGTTTCGGTTTTGGCTTTTGAAAAGCTTACCGAAACCGAAACCAAACCGCACTGCAAATATTAATAAACATCTAATTATCAAAATATTGTCATT
Source organism: Pyrus x bretschneideri (assembly GCF_019419815.1). Classification (NCBI taxonomy): domain Eukaryota; kingdom Viridiplantae; phylum Streptophyta; class Magnoliopsida; order Rosales; family Rosaceae; genus Pyrus; species Pyrus x bretschneideri. The sequence goes on from NW_025999657.1 coordinate 3,478,881, forward strand.
CATCACTTTCTTTCGTAGTTGTGCATTGTTGCTAGTTTGCTACAGATATAGTCCATATTTTGGATGAAAATAGATTATCAAAATATCCTCACTCAGTCAATGACTATGGACATGGGTTCATTAATTAATCTATCATATGGAAAATGAGAGAGTTTTAGTGTAGATAATTATTAGATTTAAACCCTTTTTTCTTTGAACCGAAACCATTTGAAACCGCATCGAACCAAACAATTTGTTTCATTTCGGTTTTGGCCTCAAAACCACACTGCACCAAATCAAAAAAAAAAATTCAGTTTCGGTTTTAGTTTCACTAAAAACTGCACAAAACCAAACCTTGTCCATCCCTATTTGTAAGTGAAAAATCCTAATTTCAAATCACATGGGACGACGACGTATTATATGTGTTAAGTTAGATAGCTAATTAGTGGTCTATGGGTGTGGTCTTGCTCAGTCCTCTCTTGTGACATCCCGTCCCGAAACTATCGAAACGCATAGAGGAAATGACCCTTTTACCCCTAGTTTGTTTTGTTATGTTTTTGGTTACTTGGTGTGGTGTTGGCAGGTGCTGGGCCACCCACACACACCCTCATTGTCCCTATCCCTCTCTCAGTCTCTTTCCCTGTCTCTCTCTCTTTCCCGAGTCCTCTATCCTTCTTCTTCTTCCTTCAAACTCGTACGGACACACACACAACTACACTATTTCACCACAGATCGAAGGAACTAAGGGCACAGTTGAGATCGTGAGGTCGTGGGGAGCAAGATCATACCAATATCAGGTAAGAACTTCGATGTTTTCACGTCGATTTCACAAGGTCCGTTTTAGTCACTGTTCATGCAAGATTAATCTAGTTAGTTTTTGGACTTTTAAAGCTTGTAGATGTGTTGGTGAGGTCCCAAGGAGCTTGGGAGTGCATCATTGGACGGAATTGGACGTCGGATTAGCCTGGTTCGAGTTTGACCGGTTTTGGTAATTGGTGACAGGTGAGTTCTCGTGAGTTTTAGTCCTTAAAACTTATATAGACGTGTTCTACTAGTTCTAAGGGTTAAAATGATGCAAGAATCATGGAAAATGGTGGAAAAACGAACGAGAAAACGTAATTTACAGGTTTTCCAGTTTCCGGTTCCGACGACGGCGCCGGAGATTGAACAGAGAAGGAGACGGAATATTCCGTCAGAATTGACGGAATATTCCTGACGCCGTTAACGGAATCTGTCAGTTTTGACGGAATATTCCTAACGGCGTCAGTTGACGCCGTCAGCGTGCCAGGCACGTGCCTGCGTGTGGCCGTGCCTTGGCCGGCGCGTGCGGCGGTGGAAAATTTTTCTAAAAATATGGTTGTGATCCTAAGGTTGTGTAGAGCACGTTGGTATATTCAATTGTCCATTTTGAGCAATGTATGAGAAGTTATTTTGAACGGAAGGTTATGTGTTTTAAAATTTACGTTTTTATAGTATTTTCGCATATAGGTGACACGTATCCCGAGGACGAGCGTGCTCACACGAGGCAGGGGGGCTACGACCCTTCCACATACCAGTGAGTGGGCTTTTGGTTTTCCGTATATACCTATATACATTTATATTCCCAGAAATAGTTAAAAAGGGTTATTCGTTTTATGCCATGCACCATATCCTTGTTGTTTATGTATTATCATATGCATTAGTAGTGACATACATTTACATATTTATAATTGGTGCTGTGGAGGCGCAGGTAAGTGCCAGGTAAGCGTTATTTAACCTTTGCATTAAATGGTGATTAGAGGTGCTTAGAGAGCTCATAACCTGCACCCCCGGTGTTAGTGCTCCCGCCCAGAGTAAGGCACAGTCCTTCACGTGTTGTTCACCTCCCGCACCATACGCTCAGCTTGGATCCAAGTTAGGTGCACAGTCTTGTCGTACAGACCACTTTAGGTGGTTCCGACTAGTAGGTGACCCGCGATTATTCGCACAGCCTTCACGTGATCGTAGCACTAGAGCGTTTATATGTATTACACCCAGGCCTGTCGTACAGACCACTATAGGTGGTTCCGACTCGTGGGCAGGTTTAGTGATTGAGATTGAGAATTGAGCTCTAAATTCAGTCGTACAGGTCACTTAAGGGACTCCGGCTGCCAGACGTTTTGATATTGATGTGATTTATACCTGAGCACTTGCATACCATTATAAGGCTTTGACATAGCACATTCTTGAGCATGATTGGCATACCCTTGAACATGATTGGCATATTTATACATACGTATATATATATTTATTTCTGGGAAGTATACAGGTTTTACGGCGAGGGGTTAGAATGTATTTTACTAAATGGTTTTCAAAGAGCTTTGTTTTTGCCCACTCACGCTTTTGTTTTGCGCCCCTCCAGGTTCTAGTAGCTTAGCGGGTTCAGTGGTTTTCCTAGAGGGCGTCTCGGCATTTCTGACAGACACTCACCAGTGTAGGGTCACCTTCGGGTGTACTACTGTCGTATCATTCTCTTTGGACTGCTGTAGTCTTTATGCCCCGAATTCAATGTCTTACTTACGCTAGCACTTATTTTATCACATCATATATGCTAGTTTTTCAATTATTCGTACTTTTATATTACTTTCTTTAGCTTCCGCACTGTGCACATGGCTACGTCACTTCCACGTGACGGCCAACATGCCCTGGTCTCGGTTGGGGTGTGTCATCTCTTTTGTAAAACAGATTAGGGGTAATGCTATTCACACACACATTTTTACCTCACACACCTTTTTACCTCACACGCACCTTTTTAATTCTCACACACCCTTGTTAATTGTGTGTACATTGATCTTCTTCAATTTATTCGATCTGACGGCTAAAAATTAAGAAGGGTGTGTGAGAGATAACAATAAGTGTGGATAGAACCAACCTAGATTATATCTCTCCTTCTGCATAAGAATATCGGTTGTTTTAAAAATTCATAAAAAAAATTTCAATAAAAGATGTGTCAATGACAGTGACTCAATAATACAAGGGCATTTTATCAAACCACAGAAAAAGGGTATGTTTAGGTTGTTATCATAGGAGGTGGATTATCTGCCCTCCCATTTCCATACTCTTTCCATGCCCTTCTGTGATGTGTGGTTACGGTTAAGCCACGTTAACATTTTATATTAATTTTTTATAGAAATAATAAAATAAAAAGTAATAGAAATATAAAATGTTGACGTGATTTAACCGTAATCACACAAATAGGAAGGTATAGAGAAAGTATGGAAATGGGAGGGTAGACAATCCACCTCCGTTATCATATAGGCCCGGGCCTCCCCCAACGTGGGGTCTTTTTATGCATGTATCGATTTTTCATGCTTCATATGATCAACTTAAAGGTTGACTAAAACCGATCTACTCAAATTATGCTTGTGATATTAAAATAGCAACCCCAAATCGACCGTAATTGCAGACACAATGGTAGGCCATCGGTTTTATAAAAAAATAAAAAATAAAAAATAAAAAAAATAAAAAAACTTATATGACATGGGTACACCGTTATGATAGTATTTTGTGCCAATGAAACAAAAATGTTTAAATTTTTTTCTACACATTCTTGTTTTATTGACACGGAATGCTACCATGACGGTATACTCATACCATATAAGTTGGTCTTCATCGGTAGGTCTTGAAATCAAACTAACCAAACTTGTTGATTTGAATCGTAGTGGTAAATTTGATTTTATTTTGATCAAGAAAAATGTTGAACGGTTCAAAATGAAACAGACTTTATAATTTGGTTCGATTTTGATTTTGAATGGCACAAACCAAATTGGACCGGCCACTCGAAGGCGTATCTATTAAGGGATCAGATGGATCCGTGGACTTTACGGAAAACGGGAAAATGCTTGGAAGGATCTATGGGGACCCTATGACAGTTTGGGTTAAAACCTAATAATGATCACTGCATTTGATGAAATCTTGCTTGGTAGACGGCGGCAGGTGAAGCTAGACATGTCTCGGCAAGTTCAAAAGGCATTGGCATCAAGGCCTAGTAGATGTCATCATGCCCATCAAGTGCTTGATGAAACGCCTCACTAACAAAACTTAGTACAAATCACTTGAACTCAACAAATTTCTACTTGAGTTGCTTCGTCATAAAAATGTTTTGAACTTTTATACTAGTATCAAATGAGGTATGAATTTTAGATTCGCCACTGCGACTGCTTATTTATTTATTTTTATATTATTTTATGTTACATGTCTAAGTGGCTAGTTGTGACAGCCCGTTCCGGAATTTTTAAGACGTACGTGTGAAAGGACGATTTTGCCCCTAGTGTGATTTTACGTTGTGTGGTTGTTTTTTTTTAGCTTGGTTTGGGCTGGTTGTGGACCACACACATTTCCCCACACGCACACTCACCCTTTCCCTGCCCTACACCCTGTCTCGTGCCATTTCCCTTCTCCCATTTCCATTCCCATTGTACGGACACACCCCAAATCTCCCCAAATCTTCACAGATCGAGGAAACAAAGTACATATCCATGCTCGGGAGGTCCGTAGAAGTTCAACCATACCCATTTCAGGTAAGGATACCTTCTTTTTCATGTCGAACTCGGGATACCCAAATTTTGTCACTGTTCATGCACACGTAAATTCTTATGTTTTTGGGAATTTCAAGCTTGTAGGAAGCTTGGTGAGGTCCTTAGGAGGCTCGGGGTGGTTCGTTTGAAGGTTTTGGGCGTCGAGATAGTGAGTTTCGAGGTTAGCCGGAGTTGGTGGTGTTTTCTCTGCGAGATTTCGTGGATTTTAGAAGTGGTATGAACTTGTTCCTCTCGTTGTAAGCTTCATTTTGGTACCAATTTTGTGAAATTTGGTTGAAAAACAAAGAAGATATCACGATTTGAAAATTTCCCGATTTTCCAGCGCCGGCGACTGCGCCGGAGAAGACGACGGAATATTCCGTCAAAACTGAGGGAATATTCCTAACGACGTAAACGGAATATTCCTGACGGCGTTAACTGACGCCGTCAGCGTGCCAGGCACGTGCCTGCTCGTGGCCAGCACGTAGGGGCGTGTGCAACGGTGAAATTTTTTTCTAAAAATATGGGGATGTTCCTAAGGTTGAGTAGATCACGTTGGTGTATTCATACACCCCATTTGAGCATTGTATGAGAAGTTATTTCATAAGGTTGGTCATGTGCTTTAAAATTTACGTTTTTGTAGTTGTTTCGCATATAGGTGAGACGTATCCCGAGGACGAGTGTGGTCACTCGAGGCAAGGAGGTTACGACCCTTCTACATACCAGTGAGTGGCCTTTTGGTTTTCCGTATATACCTATATACTCATGTTTTCCCAGAAATTGATTTGAAACGTTTATTTGTTATTATGCTATGTTTATTGTTTGCCATTATTTATGCATTATTAGTTGCATGTGTATATATATATATATGTGTGTGTGTGTGTGTGTGTGTGTGTGTGTGTGTTTGGCGCTGCGGATGTACGGGTAAGTACCAGGTGAGTATGGTTTACATTTACGTTCAGTAGTGATTCCAGATGCATTGAGAGCTCATAACCTGCACCCCCGGTGTTAATGCTCCCGCCCAGAGTTGGGCACAGTCCTTCATGTGATGTTCACCTCCCGCACCACACGCTCATCTTGGATCCAAGTTAGGTGCACAGTCCTGTCGTACAGACCACTTTAGGTGGTTCCGACTCGTAGGTGACCCGCGATTATTCGCCCAGCCTTCACGTGATCATAGCACTTGTGCGTGTATATATATATATATATATTATGACACCCAGTCCTGTCGTACAGACCACTCTAGGTGGTTCCGACTCGTGTGCAGGTATAGTTAGTGAGATGGAGATTTGAGCTTTAGATTCAGCCGTATAGGTCACGTTAGGTAACTCCGGCTGACAGATTTCAGAGCATTGGTTTTGGCATTTCCTGAGCACTTACATTCTATTTAGAGACATTTGGCATGGCATATTTTTTCGAGTATGATTATATATATATATATATGTATGTATATTATGTTTCTGGGAAGTATACAGGTTTTACGATGAGGGGTTAGAACTTGTTTCAAAATGGTTTTTGAAAAGCTTTGTTTTTTCCCACTCACGCTTTTGTTTTGCACCCCTCCAGGTTCTAGTTGGCTAGCACGTTTGGCGGCTTCCCTGAGGATTTCCCCGGCATATCTGATAGACCGTCACCAGTGTAGGACCACCTTCGGGTGTACCTTTGTTGTGTCGTTTTCTCCCGAACTGCATTAGGTCTTCGTGCTCTGAACGTTGTTTTCACACTTTGCTTGCACATGTATGTTGTTACCTTGTGATAAGCCAGATTTTAATTATTCGCTCTATTTTTTTTATTTTATTAGCTTCCGCACTGTGCACTTGGCTACGTCACTTCCACGTGACGGCCAGCATGCCCTGATCTCGATCGGGGTGTGTCACTAGTAACTAGATAAGTGTATTGGTTTTGAACTTTGAAGTTTGATGGCATGTTGAATTTCAAAATGATTTTATGTGATGGAAAATAATGAATATGTAGGAATTATTATTTATGTAATTTTTTAGGTAATTGGGGTAACAAAGTTGTAAGATGTAATCTTCTTGAAAAAAATTAAAAAAAAATAAAAAATAAAAAATAAAAAAAAAGTTGTAAAATGCAAAAGAGAAAAGAATGGTCGTAGCCCCAAAACCTATCCGCACTAAATTTTGGAGTACAATTCTTTTGCCTCCTATTCTCATCCTTTTAGGATTCTTTTACCTCATATTCTTATCCCATTCTCTCCTACTTTCTCACAGTTTTCTCTATCTTTCTCTCTATATATATAAAAAAAAAATCAATACAAAATGTTGACGTGACTTAATCGTAACCATTTAAATAGAAGGAGAGAAAAGGGAGGAGAGATTAGGTGGGGAAAGAATTCTCCTCCCTAATTTTTTCAAAATTGGCTTGGTTTGGTTTGATTCTGTTTGCAGGGGATATTTGTTAAAATGGAATTGAATTAAACCGTTATATTGTATATTGTATACTTATTTGATAACAATTGTGCGATCAAATCGATCCTGTCCAAAATTGTGGGCACCTACAGTTGTTAGCTAATTTGGCAATGCTTCTTTTTTAAGACTGGCTGAAAAAGCACATGAAAATACTGACTGGAAAGTCACATAGCCAAGTACTTTTTAAACAAAAATGTTTATTAGTTTTTCCAATAGGTATGCACTTTATATCTATTAAAAAGTATTGTCAAGCAGAAAATGATTTTCACACAATATTTCTAATAAATAAAATAGAATAGAATAAAGAGGCATAAATATACAGTGATGTGCTAACCAAGGGAAAACAGAATGTGCAAATCATTATTCTTGTCAAATAAACCGATTTTGATTAAGGGAAAGAGATTAGAGCTATAAAATAGTGGTTCAAATTATTCTTTTGTTAAAAGTATTGCAAAGAAATGGCAAAGACAAATAGAAAGAAATAAATAGTGGGAAATTGTAGAAAGATAAAGATAGAACACTGTTGGCAGCATTTGTCATGTGACATGAGTTTAGGCGGGAGAATGATTCTCTCTTTTTTTTATTCCTATTCCATTTTCTCTTATCTTCTAACAAATTGATTTTTGTATTCTTTTAATTATTAAAAAATTAACACAAAATATTAACGTATTTAACCATAACTTTTCATATAAAAGGAGAAAAATATTAGGAGGAGAGAGAATATTAGGAGCCTTATTTTTGGCCAGTCTGTCTGACTCTGTTGATATTCTGCATTGGCTTTGACCAAAAGGCAAATCAAGCTTAGGAATTTGAAGCTGGATGCTGCCTTTTCTCTCCTTCCTTCTTTCCAATCACCCTCCCTTGCTTTAATATCTTTATTAATTACATTCAACGTTAAAACTCTGTTGCTTTCAAACCAGTAGGGCAACTAATTAAGCTTTTACTAATTATTCAATGCTAATTGTGGTCAATGTACAGAAACTCATGCTTAAATTAAAATGTTAACTTCACTTGTATATGTAAAGACTTTTCTTCTGTTTGTTAAGACCTCAAGCTCTTACCAAACTGAGTTGTGACTTGTGAGTTCCCATCTTATTTCAAGGCTTCATTAGAGTCACCTTTGATGCTTAGTATTAATGTCACATCCCGGCCCGGGGCGGATCACTTTCCCGGCCCACTCCACCACCGTAGCACGATATTGTCCGCTTTGGGCCCCGACCACACCCTCACGGTTTTGTTTCTAGGAACTCACATGAGAACTTCCCAATGGGTCACCCATCCTGGGAATGCTCTCACGCGCTACTCGCTTTACTTCGGAGTTCCAATGGAACCTGAAGCCAGTGAGCTCCCAAAATGCCTCGTGCTAGGTAGGGATGGGAATATACATTTCAGGATCACACCCCTAGGCGATGTGGGATGTCACAATCCACCCCACTTAGGGGCCCGACGTCCTCGTCGGCACACCACGACCAGGGTTAGGCTCTGATACCAAATTGTCACATCCCGGCCCGGGGCGGATCACTTCCCGGGCCCGCTCCACCACCGTAGCACGATATTGTTCGCTTTGGGCCCCGACCACGCCCTCACGGTTTTGTTTCTGGGAACTCACACGAGAACTTCCCAATAGGTCATCTATCCTGGGAATGCTCTCACGTGCTACTCGCTTAACTTCGGAGTTCCAACGGAACCCGAAGCCAGTGAGCTCCCAAAAGGCCTCGTGCTAGGTAGGGATAGGAATATACATTTAAGGATCACACCCATCATGGGATTGCTCTCGCGCGTTACTCACTTAACTTTGGAGTTCCGATGGAACTCGAAGCCAGTGAGCTCCCAAAAGGCCTCAAGCTAGGTAGGGATGGGAATATACATTTAAGGATCACACCCCTGGGTGATGTGGGATGTCACAATTAAGTTGGATTAGATAACTCATTAGATTTAAAGTTTGTTAAATCTTTAAAGGAAAAATGGAGGCCAGTTTTTAAATTTTGTCCAAATTGAGGAGGGAAAATGAGAAACGATAAACACACATTTTTAGCTTCTCACATTTTGTTAAATCATGTTGAAGTAAATAATAACATAGAGTCGACCTCCATTCGCTTGTAAAAAATCATCTCATGTGGAAAATATGTATTAGTATCTCTTCTAATATACACAAAATTATAGGATATCAACACTTTATAAATGTTTTTGTTCTAATCTCCAAAAACGTAAATCCAAACTCTACATTTTTTATTTTTGAAAAAAAAGATATTATGGGGAAGTGTGCTAAGCCTCACAATAGGTTAGCCATAATAATGTGGTTCAAATTCGCTTTTGATGAAAATCGAACCTAATACCTCTGACTTATAAGTGAAGAGGAATACCACTAGACCATAGTATAAGTGGCTTTGCCTTGTTTTTCATTCGTCCATGTAAACTTATTTGGAATACTAGGGATAGATGGTCCTTCATTTGGAGGTATTGTACGAACAAGAACTTATTGGAATAAGTCAATGTTTAAGAGAAAAGGAATGTAAATATTCTGTAATTATTAGTGTCTTGTTTAGGAAGGATAATATGTCCTTTATTTGTTTCCTTTTTGTAACAAGGATTGTATGCACCTATTTACACAAAATTATGGAATATACGAGATTAAGCCGTAAAATTCAATTTGGCATCAAAACCAAGTTGTAACCTTAATTCCACTGTGCTGCCATGCTGCGTATGTCGCGAGGGAAGAAAGGAAGACAAACTGGTTTTTTCATTGCATACCTGCAGCAAGAACAGTTTGTCGTGCAGTGTGCTTGTGTGTGCCGTGACCTATGGCGAGTGACAAAGGCGACATGGAGCTGAAGTTGGAGGGTGGACCACATGGCTTTTCCCACAATTCAGTCGTAAACCTAGTTGTTATTTAGAGTGATGCTTCGGTGGTACCTAGTACTATAAAACTTAATGGATCAAATTACCCTCTTTGGTCCAAGGTACTGGAGATGTATATCGCTGGGCGTGGTAAGAAAGGGTTTGTGACAAGAAGCATCAAAGAACCCAAGGAAAACAATGCCGAGTATGAAGCTTGGGGGACTGGGAATGCCATTGTGAAAGGGTGGTTGATTAATTCCATGGAATGGGTTTTTTCATCCATCGCCGTACTGCTAGAGAAGTTTGGGAAAAAGTTGCTCGAACGTATTATGACGAGTCTGATATTTCTCAGATTTATGAGTTGAAAGTGAAGTCATTCAGCCTTTGACAATAAGGGAGGCCTATCGGTGTATACTATGCCAATCTCAAAGCTGTTTGGCAAGAATTGGATCAGAGGAGACCAATCAAGATGGAATGTGCGGGTGACTTGAAGACACTTCGATAGGAGATCCAACTAGATCGTGTGTATGCTTTCTTAGCATGGCTTGATGATATATTTGATAAGGTGCGTAGTGATGTCTTGAGATCACAACCTTTACCATCTGTGGATGAAGTGTTCTCTATTGTGAGGCGGGAAGCACAACGCCATGCAATGATGATGGGTAGTAATGGCGTTGGGAATCAGGGAGGAGTCTCTTCCGTGGCTATGGTGTCCCGGCCACCTTCTAGTAGCTAGACATTTCATCATTCATCATCAACAACTTCTTGGCCATTCACTCGGGAAAATAAGGATGACTTGAAGTGTACCTTTTATGGGCAAACCCGTCATACAGAAGATACATGTTTTCAGAAACATGGAGTACCTAACTGGTTTCCAAAATTGAAGAAAAAGTTGTGTGCCAAGGAACAAGGTGCTGATGGCGCAAGAGGAGGCCGTGCATCTGTGGCCACTGCTCCCAAGGATGTCGTACCCCCCACTGGTAATCCGAGTCACAGTTTGCTGACTATGACCACCCCTAGTGAAACCCCGTCCATTCCAAGTAGCATGGGGCATGCTTTTTTAGCCTTTTATATGGAACATCATACATTTTGGATTCTAGACTCAGGTGCAACCGATCATATGACTTTTGATAAGAATTTATTTACTAGTATGACAACGAGTTCACGAAAATGTATTGCAACTGCCAATGGACAAACAACACTAGTTTTGGGGGCTGGCACGGTGCACCTCACATCGGCCCTTCCTCTTCATCATTGCCTACTTGTTCCCTCGTTGTCTCATAATTTGTGATCTATTCCTCAAGTTACTGAGCAATTAGATTCTGTTGTGCTTATGTATCCACTTTTTTGTTTACTTCAGGATATTCAGACCAAGGCGATAATTAGGTGTGGCACTAAGAGAGAAGGGTTATACTATGTGGATTACGTCGTTCCTGGCAGAGCTAATGCAGTTCGAGCATCCCGTACCAATAATTTACAAGAAATTTGGTTATTGCATCGTCAGTTAGGACATGCTTCGTTTGGTTATTTAAGGTATATGTTGCCTAGTTTATTTCATGCAATAAAAGAATCAGACTTACATTATGAAGTATGTATTCTCACAAATAGTCATCGTGCTTCGTTTCCTTTTAGTATGAATAAGAGATTATTACCCTTTAATCTTGTGTACTCAGATGTTTGGGGTCCCTCCCCTGTTAGTATTTTGTCTGGCATTAAGTGGTTTGTTACCTTTGTGGTTGATTGCACACGTATGACGTGGATTTATGTGATGAAAAATAAAAGTGATGTGAGTATAGTCTTTCGGTCCTTCTCCAAAATGGTTGCAACACAATATTCCTCTGTTATTAAGGTTCTCCGCTCTGATAATAGAGGTGAATATATTGGTTCCAAGTTGTCTAACTTTCTTCGGGATCAAGGAATCTTGCATGAAACTACTTGTCCTCATACCCCATAACAAAATGGAGTTGCGGAGAGAAAGAACCGTCATATCTTGGAGACTGCCCGTGCCTTGCTTATTGGTGCATCCGTACCTAACCGGTTCTGGCATGATGCGGTCACTTATGATGTGTATGTCATTAACCATATGCCATCCCGGGTGTTGGACTTTCGTACACCTCTCCAAGTGTTAACGGAGTTTGTTCCAGTCGTGTCCACCAATACCCTTACTCCCCGTGTCTTTGGGTGTGTAGCTTATGTTCATATTCATAAGATTTATCGTAGTAAGTTGGATCCATGTGCCCACCGGTGTGTTTTCCTTGGTTTTGCTCCTCAACAGAAAGGGTATAAGTGCTACCATCCTGAAACTCGCCATATGTATATGACCATGGATGTTACTTTTTCGGAGTTCGAGTATTTCTATGTTTCGATTCCATCACCTTCTGATCAACAGGGGGAGAATATTATCGGTGATCTTGGGTGGTTGGAAATATGTGGCTTAAGGAAAGAGTGTACTGAAGAAGGGAGCTATGAAAGCTCTCGGCATACTGCAGAAATGAGCCGTGAAGGCTCACAGCAAGAGCCTATCGAGCACTAGAGTTTTATTCAACCACCTGAGCCCTCTTGGCAACATCTTGCCGAATGTGATGAAGAAAGTCGGCATGAAGCTGTCGAGCCCCCGTCACACCATTGCCTACCGAACCCGCAACCCCCTCTCTCTCGACTTCGATAGTGCCACCCAATATGTCTCCTCTTAATATCCTTGAGGTAAGTACTACTGGTACTCATCTAACTAATCCAGATAACATTGTGAGTACATATAAGTTGTCACTAAGGCAAAATCATGGTGTTCCTCCTGACAGGTTTTCTCCTGAAGGAAAAGTGAAGTATCCAATTGCTAATTATGTGTCGTGCTCGAACCTTGCCCCGGAACGCCAAGCCTGGGTAAATAATATAGAAGCAATCCAAGCACCAACCAGAGTTAAGAAGGCCTTGAAGGATCCTAAATGGGCTGCTGCAATGGATGAAGAAATGATGGCATTACATAAGAATGATACATGGGAAGTAACAAAGCTACCTAAAGGAAAGAAACCGGTTGGGTATAAATGGGTCTTTACAATTAAATACAAAGCAGACGGATCAGTAGACATGTATAAAGCAAGGTTAGTGGCAAAGGGTTATACTCAGACTTATGGTGTTGATTATCAAGAAACTTTTTCTCCAGTGGCGAAGATGAATATAGTACGTGTTCTAATCTCTTTAGCTGCAAATCTGAATTGGCCACTGAAACAATTTGATGTAAAAAATGCTTTTCTTCACGGGCATATGGAAGAAGAGGTATATATGGATTTTCCTCCAGGGTTCAATACTGGAGGGAAAACCGGAGTATGTAGATTGTTAAGGTCACTTTACGGACTTAAGCAGTCACCTCGTGCATGGTTTGGAAAATTCACTCAACTGATGAGAAGAATTGGGTATTTTCAGAGTCACTCGAATCATACATTATTTGTGAAACAAAGAAGTGGAAAAGTGACAGCCTTAATTATTTATATGGATGACATGATAATAATGGGTGATGATACAGAAGAGATGATGAGGCTAGAGCAAAACCTAGCTGCCGAATTTGAGATGAAGAATTTGGGAGATTTGAAATACTTTCTTGGTGTGGAGGTTGCTCGGTTATCTAGAGGTATTTTCTTGTCTCAACATAAATATGTTCTGGATTTATTAAAAGAAACAGGGATGCTGGGATGTAAACCGGTGGACACTTCCATCGTGGAAAAACATTATTTGGGGATTTATCCAGATCAAAAACCGGTTGACAAAGGTAGGTATCAAAGACTGGTTGGGAGGTTGATCTATTTATCTCACACTCGTCTGGATATTGCCTATGCTGTAAGTGTGGTGAGTCAATTCATGCACTCACCAAGCATGGATCATATGGCGGCAGTAACGAGAATCTTGGCTTATTTGAAGTCTGCACCTGGTAAAGGGATATTGTACGCGTGTCATGGACATATGAGGATTGAGGGTTTTACTGATGCTAATTGGTCAGGTGATGTGACTGATAGAAGGTCTACATCTGGGTATTTTACATTTGTTGGAGGTAATTTGGTCACTTGGCGAAGCAAGAAACAAATTGTAATATCAAGATCCTCTGCTGAAGTCGAGTATAAGGGAATGGCACAGGGTGTGTGTGAGATTCTTTGGCTACAGAAGTTACTTTGGAGTCTCGGTTTTAAACAGACAGAAGCAATGGAGTTGTATTGTAATAATAAGTCCACTAGAGAAATAGCTGAGAATCCAGTACAACATGACATGACTAAACATATGGAGGTTGACGAACATTTTATCAAAGAAAAGCTTGCAAACATTCTTACCCATGCCGTGTGTAGTAGGCGTTTTGATGATTCACTAGTCAAGTTGGGCATGAGTAATATCTATGCTCCAACTTGAGGGGGAGTATTGGAATAAGTCAATGTTTAAGACAAAAGGAATGTAAATATTATGCAATTATTAGTGTCTTGTTTAGGATGGATAATATGTCCTTTATTTGTTTCCTTTTGTAACAAGGATTGTATGTACCTATTTACACAGAATTATGGAATATACGAGATTAAGCCGTAAAATTCAATTGAATTTACATGACGTAAGTATACCGGTAGTATTTTGTGCTAATAAAATAAAGATATGAGTAAGTTTTTGTTCACATATCTTTGTTTTATTGGCAATCATGCCATGTGTCTGTTTACCCGTGTAATGCAAGTTGTTCTTTATTTTAGAGCATAATTGCTTCCAACGAAATAAAAGATGAATCTGTGCTCCCCTAATCCTCCCAAAGAGTTGACTCTACACGGCCGAGTTTCTCCAGAGTGGTAGTCATGATGCTTAAGAGAAGTATACCAAGAAATAAAGAGGGCAACAGGAAGAAGAATAAGAAGTTGTTTGAAGAAACTGGCATGGTGATGATCCGATATTTATTCCAATTGTGCTACAAAGCTAAAGGAATTGCTTCTTTGGAAATGGAAGCTCTAAACTGGCTCCAACATTTCAAAACATTCCAAACAAGTAAACAACTATCTATCTTTTGTACTAGATAGAAGTTAGGTTACTAAGCGTTAAGTGATGATGGAGTAGTATTGTAGTGGGCTTCCACTCTCACATTATATATGGAGCTCTAAATCCCCACACCAACCCCTTTCAATGAAGCAAATTTAGAGTTTAACTTGGATAAAATGGTCCATTTGAGGATACAATGCTCCATAAATGACATGCTAGTGAAAACCAATTTCGTTATTTGTCCGCATCATAACTTAATGTTAGTGACATCATCACTTAATGCCAATGACTCCATCACTTAACATTAGTGACTTAACAAATTTCCATTTTTCAAGACGTTATGTAATTATTTCAAAAGTTTTAAAATGTTATAAGGACCAATTTAAAAATACACCAGAAGGGTGAGTAGTAGTTATCCGTAGTATCCTTTGAAATTAAAAGTAGTACAAGTCTTAAAAAATTTCAAATTGTGAAGAACACACATATTGTAAATCTAAAAAGAAAAGTGAGATTTAGAAATTAACACGGAGGTTTTTAATCCATTCAATTAGTCTTGTTCTTTGAGAGGTTTTAGTTGCAAATTATTCTCTTAATTAATTACTTACAATTAAAACTGAAGACATTAAGGATAAGCAACGCCACAAGCAGATTGTTTTAACCTTCAGACCTCAACACAGGTTAGTATAATGCCTTTTCAATTATTATTATTTAAGAAGGGTTGTAACTTGTACGTCTTCAGTTTCCTCTTATGCTTTCACACCTTGTGTTCGGAGAAATGCGTCTGACCAAATGCTTCGACAAAGGGCGTTTTATAAGCTAACAATGCAGGCATACCCTGCCACGTTCAGCTTCACGAGCTTGTTTATCCCGCCCTCGCACTGACACAAGTAGAGATCGTATCGCTTCAAGGACCTACCTTAAAAACCCATAAACAAATGTGGTATGATGTCCGCTAAGGGAGATTACCAACTAAGTTCATACACCAGAAATTGCTGCTGTTGGATCTTTCTATATCTTAGTATTTCTTATGAGCATGTACAGTAATTTGTACACTGCACCAAAAAACTGAAACAAAAGCATCACTGAAGAAAAGCAGACCATAAGACTAAGAACAATCGACGATACATAATTCATCAGGCGTAATTTTACAGAAAGCCAACGTAGTCGTGTTCAAGTTTCAACTACTACTTACGATGCACATCAAGCTTTTGAAATACCTGGTGGCAAAGGCTTGATCTTGCCCAGCAGCTTTTCAGCTTCAACAAATCCAATTGATCCCACAGACAAATACTTTATACACTTCCATCTGTTCAAGTATAAGTAGGCATGTCAGTTCAATGAACAAGCAGGATGTAATCATGTAAGAGAAATCCCCGAGGTACAAAACAACTGTGAAAACCCCAAATAGCTTGCCTGGGTGTGTAAGGTAGTGCGAAACAATGTAGATGAAGATGGTTAACGGAGTTCAATGGAGGCTGATGAAATCCAAATCTGTCAAAAGGGAAGTCGAAAATCATAATCAAAACTCTTTTATTATTGAAATAAAATCCTATTATTTTGACCCAATCATTTCCAAATAATGATGCGCGCATGCTTGTTCTAATTCAAGTTCAAATGTTCAACTATTGTATACTCATTTAAGGATTCACAAGCAATCCCACAAACTCATTTACAGAAAGACCCACTTCCAAGGTTCTAAAAGACACTTGGCGCTAGTCTGGCGGCGAACTGGGGCCTAGGCGAACTAGGCGGATGTAGGTAAATTTATTATATATTGTGTAAATAAGTGTCTGTTTATACTTAAAAAAATATTGGAATACATACATTGTAAAATAGAATGACACATTATCATATATTAGAACATAATAAAAACATTGAACAAACATATAATGTGTGTTCATCTAATTATTCAACGTCTTTTATTAAAAAAATAAAATGTAAAATGAAAGTTATCTATTTTTTGTCTAAGTGAGAGTCACGACCTAGACGGGTGCCTAGGCAGGAGCGGGCGCCTAAGTAGGTCTAGGCACCCTTTCTTAATTTCAAACGCCTTGGATTAATCAGGGCGGTGGTCAGCACCTAGCACCTAGGCGGCGCTAGGCGGGGATTTTGAGAACAAGGCCCACTTCCAAAGAAGCCGTAAAGGGCCAAATTGGTCAGGGATACACCAAATTACATAATTAACTAACATTCACATTCTTCACCAGATCATTTCTGCATTACGCAATCTGTTTGACTGACATGATATTAGAACAAAGGGGCATCAATTATCTCATAACATCATCGTTTAGATGCATATAAATACTTTAGAAAACGAATCGATTGTTCTGTTTTCTTTCAGCTCATTTCTGCATTAAGCAATTTGTTAGGCATGCCGAAAATGCGGTGTGTAACTAATTTGGAAAGCATACTGACGTGAAACAAATCTTAACACAAATTTACACGACGTAGCTTCTCAAGATCAATCTATTTGTGCACGCAATTACAACCCCGAAAATAATACTATGAAAAAACCTGAATCACAAAGGCAATACCTGTACTGATGGCATTGCGGTGCATCTCGTTGTATTAGCTTTTTCCCCACTTCTAACAAGTGACTTACTGTATAACAACGAAAACAATGGAGAAAATAATCACGAAGCGTATCAACAACAAAAGTGGCTAAGAAATTACGAAATAAGAAGAAAAGTCACACATTGGTTCAATCATATATGATTTTAATCCAAATATACCAACAGATTGAGATTAGATTACCCAAAGAGTAGTCTTCAGGTCTCCTCTGAAGATCCTTAACACTTGGAATGTGATCCACTGGAACAACCAAGTAATGCCTACACAGGATTACATTGGAAAATGACTTAAAATTCAATTAAAATGGTAAAATTGATGAATAAAAATTCGAGAAATTACATTCTATCAGTACCTTACAGCAGCCGGGTTGATGTCTTGAAAAGCAACGACCTTTTCATCCTGCAAGAAAACCCTAGTTGACCAATTACTGAATTACAGCAACAAGATCGACATATTACGGAGAGCAACGTTTGGTTGCTGAGAAAATCGGAAGGGGATAAAGCCCGTTTGGCAGCTCAACTTTCTGAGCAACCAAACTGAGTGGAAGGGAAAATGAAATGCGTAAAGAGAGAGCAAGCAGACAGTGTGGAGGAGAGTGGTAGAGGTGGGCTTTCCAGCGATCTGGCAGAAGATGCAGGGTGAAGCTGCGGCTGCTGCTGCCGCCATCGGCGACTCTAAGCCGCGAGCAGAGTTAATGGGACTCGGACGAGTTCGGGGACCTTAGGCCATCTCTAGAGGGCTAGCAGATAGCTCGTTTTAACCTTTGGTACTCAAATATGTTAATATTTTAATAAATAGTACATGGTTATATTTGCCTTCATTTCTAATCGAGAGTAAAAGGATCATACATAATTTATTATTTAAAAAATACAACTTAAATTCAAATCCAACAGCTAAGTGATGTCAGCTAGCTGTTGGATTTGAACCAAATTTTGTAAAATAGAAGTTATAGGAAAAAAAAGAATTTAAAAAAAATATGAACCAAATTTTGTAAAATAGAAGTTATATGAAAAAAATAGAATTTAAAAAAAATATGAAACAAATTTTGTAAAATAGAAGTTATAAGAAGTTATAATACTAATACAACAAGAAAATAAATTATTTGAGAAAAGAGAGAAAATTAAACATAACTTTTCTATTTCTATGCTTGTTCAAAATTTGTACAAAATTTGACTTGAGATCGACTGGCAAGGAAGGAACAGGTTATTCATTTCGTCCATTTAGCATAACAACACAGTACAGAGTCACAGACCTCTAGTTTCTGCAATCTGTACAAAAATGTAAATAAAAAAATAAAAAATAAAAACCCAAATTGGACTGTGGACCCATAAGAACCAGCCCGTTTCAAATGGGCCGGGTTAGGTTCAGATCCTATTTTTTTTATTACCTGATTCGGGCTGTCCCGTACAGTTTTCAAATAGGTCTAGTCCGATTTCTCTAATTTTGGGCGTGGCCTGACCCAACCCATGCACACCCCTACTAATACCCTTTATTACTAAAATCCTTCGCAAAATGAAAAGCATCATCTTTCTTTCTTTTCCGTTCTCGACCATCACAGCCCACCAAAATATTATTTTTAAATGAACATTGTCAGACCATACTCATATACCATCTCCAACCAAAGGGCCCCTCAATAATTTGCTATTTTTAAGTTTATGCTTTAAATTTATGGTTAATTTAATTAAACTACCTTTGGATATTTCCAAATCTAGTCGTTGAATTTAAATCGATTATTGTAACTGAGAAGCTGGGCCCCAGAAAAAAGGCTAAGGCCATCTCTAACCAAAATGGCTAAATATAGCCCCCCCGGTCTAGAATTATAGCCTGCCAAAATAGTATTTTTAAATGAACATTGTTAGGTCATACTCATATATCATCTCCAACTAAAGAGGCTAAACATAGCCCTTTCAATAATTTGCTATTTTTAAGCTTATCCTTTGAATTTATGGCAAAAAAAGGGTTAAGAGAGGGGGGGTGGGGTGGGGTGGGGTGGTTACATTTGGCTAGCCTAATGCCCATTTGACCAAATAATGGCTTAGTAGGCTTCATAGAATTATAGCTCAGCCTTCGGTTGGAGATAAGTTTTTTGGCAAATCAGGTCATTTTTTGGCTTTTGGACCTTTAGCGCTCTTTATTGGAGATGGCCTAAGAGGGGGTTACATTTGACCAGCCTGATGCCTCTTTGGCTAAATAATGGTCTAATGGGCCCCATAGACTTATAGCCTAACCATCAATTGGAGATGAGTTTTTTGGCAAATCAGGTTATTTTTTAGTTTTTAGACCTTTAGGCCTCCCCATTGGAAAATGCCTAAAAATGATACCCTATGATACTCTCGGACGCCATTTCTCCTTTTCATCCTTTTTTTATTAATCCTGGGCACAAATCGGACATACATGAGTGTTTGCATAAGGAAGGTACTGGAAATGAGAAGATGATAGAGACAAGGAGGTTGTTTACCTCTGTACATGTGTATCAGTTTAGTTTTGCAGGTGTGCAGCTTGGCTCTCTGATTTCTAAGCATATATTTGCTCCGACAGTGGTGAGGAACAACGCATCTTGGTTTTGATTTTTGGGTTCTGCTATGGTTGCAGAGAAATGAGAGAGAGTCTCTCGAGTTTTACAAATATGAGATGCGGAAGTGAAAAGAGAGGAAGGAAGTTGAGGTGCAACTCGGGTATGCTTTGGGAGAAAATGAGAAGTTCCTGGAGAAATGAAGGAGAGACCCTTCATGGCTCTGGGCTCAAACATTGTGATGCGTGCATAAGTTCCTTCCAGGTCATGGGTTTGACACGCAAACCAGTTCTCTCACGCTAAATTGATGCGCTTGTAGCTTCCAAATCATTCCTCGCTTAGGCAAGTCATAATTTGCGTTAATCATACTATATTTAGGTCATTAGTCCAACTAAGGTATGTCCTAAGACGCATTAATTTTTTCGAGGTATCTCAGGACTTGGTGTTGAAACGAACCAGGGAAAACAAAATATTTCCACCGAGGCCCAAATCCAACTCAACCTAAAAAGTACCCCAACAATTTCTTTTTATTTTATTTTATTATTGTTACTTTTTGCTGAGAGAACAAAATTTGGTGTTGGGTTAATGTGAAGGACAATCTTGGAATTTTAAAATAAGTAAGGGTATAACGGGGGAGAAAAAATCCATTTTGATTCTCCCAATAACCCGGAATTCAATTCCCACCAAATCGTAGAGAATCCAATTCCTCCAAACTTTGGAGTTGGATTCAATATTTATGTGGGTCCCACCAATTTTTTTATTCCAAATATTTGGTAAATATCGAAGTATTCCATAATCAGAATTAAATTTCCCTTTTTTATTCCGATTGCCCATGTGTAAACATGCCATCAATTTAAGGCACCTTATCAACTTGATAAGCCTTACGCCACTGCACAACATTCAAATGAACATCCCTTTTAGACCATCTCCAATCTTTGGCGATAAAGCTTAAAAATTGAAGTCAGAAAATTTTAAGCTATAAGCCAGAAATTGCTTTTCTCCTCAAACCGTTGTGGCTTAAAATTTTAGCCCGTGATGATTAAATAATGATTTTAGCCTAATTTTTTGTTTTTGGTAACTTTTTTTGAAAATAAAATTTATGTAGATTATCTTAATTTATTTTTATGAACATTTTAGTCTAAAAATATTTAAATTTCGATAAGTAATTAAAAATCATACAAATACATATGCATTTATAAAGTTTTAAGTTAAATTTGATTTAAATAATTTTCTTAAATTATTTTAGATTTTATTTAATTTTGGGCCGTCTATATTTTTTTTTTTTTTTACTATTAGATTTGATCTCATTTGATCATAGCCGTTAGATTATAAGTAAAAACAAAAACAAAAAAAGGTTTGAGCCATGATAGTTTGGTGGGCCCAAAATAATTTAAGTCATGCTTAAATCTTGGGAGGAATCTAGCCCAGAGATATATTTTCTCCCAGAGCTTATTTTAGCCCATGGTTGGAGATGGTTTTGGGGAGGTTTTAAAGCTTATATTTTAAGCTTTATCTCATAAGTTGGAGATGGTTTAAGGGGTTTTAAAGTTTATATTTTAAATTTTATCTCATAAAGATGGTCTTAGGGTAGATAGGGAGCTAAAAATTATCTCAAAAAATATGATTATTCCTCCATTTCCAATTATCCACAACACAAAAGCAAAGACACCACACCAAGCAGTGGTATCATTCCATTACTCTTTAGACGTTAAATTAGCCATCAACCACTCATACAAATCAAGACTAAAGGCGTGACTCACCTGATTGGAAACCAAAACAGTTGATAAAACACCTTAAACCCTGCCACAATCCCTTAGAAGGTGCAAAATAGATTCCTCAGGCCAAGAACAATAACTACATGAAGCATCCGTGGTCATATTTCTTCTCATTCTCTGAGCATTAACGAGGAGTTTCCCCTTGAAAATAATCCGCAAAATTTTTTTTAATTTAGGCGGAATATGTAAATTCCGTATAATTTCCATCCCACATCAGGCTACCACCCACCATAAGAGAACAAACTAGAAGTAGTCTTCCAAACTCCCCACCCACCCACCCCCAAAAAAAAGATATCTTTTAAGATTATCAAGGTCCTTACGGGAAGCTTGGAGGTCTGCATCATATAGATAGGAATTGAACAAGTCACAGCTTGAATAAGAGTAGGCTGACTAGCCTAGGACAACAGTTTGCTCTTCCACAGCATTACATAACCTTTCCATACACCGTTTGATAATTCCAGCTTGCTTAGGAGTAGCCTCAGAAAACAAAATTAGATCATCCGCAAAAAATAAATGAGATACACCTGGACCCAATTGAGAAGTTTTCTCAGGCTTCCACACTTTTCTTCGAAAAGCCACAAAAAGTAAGTTGCGACAACTTCTCAATGCATAACGCGAACAAATAAGGAGAAAAAATATCACTAAGAGAGTGGAAGAATAAGCTAAGCCTCATAATAGGCTAGCAATAATATGATTCAAATTCGCCTTTTGACAATAATAAGAACTAAAACCTCTCACTTTCAAGCGAAGAAGAATATTACTAGACCGTAGTACTAAGTGGTTGCTCCAGGAGATTATTGAACCCCCAATAAGCTTCTCTTCCAAATTACTAAAAAAAAACATTAGGACCATTGCATAACACCTTCTGCATACCCTCCGACAGTTCTGTCAATTCTTTCAAATGTTTTTTTTTTTTTTTTTTATTAAGTGCATTTGGGACCAGTAAAATCCATGTCATAAAAATGTGGTTATTAATACACACAGAAACAAACTTATTTGCAGGTTCCTAAATTAAATACAATATTTGTGAGGGAGTTGGGGGAATATGAAAGGAGGAAGATGCAAAATTGGGAGACTTAAAGGTAAGCAAATATAGATTTAAATATGGTCAAATGAAAATCAAATTCTGTGCTCTTCCTGGGGTATTTGCAGCTCGTCATAATCGTCAACCGTAACCTGGTACAAAAGTTTCGTATTTTAGCCTACAGCAACAAAACTTCAGGATTCTGACCGAAAAACAAAAGCAAACTGAAGTGTAATACCTCATATCGGCCGCCACCATAAGTGTATTCCACGTACAACTGTTTAGGTTCTCCAGGACAGGGATCACAGAATCCCATAATGCCAGACTTCTTTACGCCTTTATGAAGCTGCCAGATTAAATTGATCAACCACAAGTGTTAAAGAAACCACTGCAGCTCTAAGAGTTCAGATTTATTCTGGTTACAATAGACTCTGCAAACATGGCACGCCAAGCAGACGCACTTTGGCTACTCAAGAATGAGTTTCCGTTGTTTTCGTGAGCTAGAACAAAACCCTCCCCTTCCCCTTAGGTCAACAGGAAAAGTAGAGTTGCCAAACTAAGGTTCCCTCACTTTAAGGTTTGTAAAACTCATTTTCATAGTTAGATTTCACTAATCACTACACATAATAATATGCATTTTAGGAACTGTATAATCAAGCTACATTCCCAGGATGATCTCATGAGCCCTTAAAACTTAAGATTATCGAAAGATACTAAAAGCAGAAACAAATTTGTTAAAGAACCAACCTTCAGTTCTCCAGAGTCGCTGACAAGGAAATTTAGAGGCAGTTTAACATCAATGACCTGTGAATCATTTGATTCTACTGGTGCATCGCTTTTCTTCAAAGCTTTGAGATTCCCATACAATGCATTTGAAATTACCAGGCCCCCTATTTCTTGCTGCCTATTTTGTTTTCTCGTTGCTACATTCTGTAGTAACTTCTGAGCTTTGTCTGCTGCTGCTCTTGCCTCTCGAACCTGCAGACACAGGGTTTAGAAATTCTTTCAAATTCCACAATGAAAAATGTAAAATATTAAACATAAGGAAATAAAAAAAGAGACAGATATCAGGTGTAAAGACTGCAGTGTATTAATTCGGGGAAATAAATTGTAAAACACAGAACTCGGAAGCCTGCATTATGTACACTTAAGCATCCAACTGAAAACCAGGTGCAACAGGTATCTTTCAGAATCTCACCCAACATGACAACAGAGACCAAAACTTAATGCTCTAATATTGCTATTTCGCACTTATGGATAATCATACCTGTGCAGAAGTTTTCGCCATATTCTCTAACGCCTTCTTCTTTTCCCTCTTAAGGTAGTAAGGTTTCAAAATGAATCTCTGCAAGCGTACAAAAAGGACACAGAATCAACAGACAACATTAAGATCAAAATTAGAACTTCCAAGTCTCAATCCATCAAATACCAAGTTTTTCACATTCCACAAAATGAAAAGTTTTTGAAACGGAACTCTGCATAATAAAAGCAACTAATAATGTAACAAACCTTAGCTGCTAAATCACAGAAATGAAAACACTACATCAATGATCATTAAATAATAAATAAGGGGAGGAGGACAAAAATCTAATACTTTGCCACCAGATGCATCTACAGCCAATCTTGCCCTCAGATTTACATAATTAATTTCAAGTTGCAAGGACAAGACCAAATATAAAACTCGTTCATATAATGTATGTTCATGGGTCTAAGTATAATTTACACTCTAACGAGTTATGAACAGAACAAGAGCAAGAAACCTTTTCCTGATATACAGTTTGATATTTCAAACTGAACACAGTTTTCAACTAATATATGACTTTAAAAAGCCTGATTTAATAAAGAATGTTTAAAAGAAATAATGAACAAATCCTGGCAGTAAAAAACTTAGGCTTTGCCAGCATAAGGTAAAGAAGAACAACATATTCAAAACAGATTAGCTAAAATTAAAGAAAATATGTAATAACCTTGAGTACGAAGTACACTGATGTTGGAATTAGAAATGCTCCAGTTGCAAACACAGGATCCAAATGCCTTGACAGCAAAACCTACATGTAAAGCCATCAGCAACAGATCAAAACCTTGTAATTCCTAAACCTAGGTGATATCGAAAAATAAAGTTGAATTTACTTTATTCCAAAATGATATTAAGAGAGCCATGCATACATGACAAGAAAACATTCCAGAAACACATAAACAGATAGCAACATGTAACCTCCGTTTTGTATTTTGCACACTCAATGGCTCTTTAAACACTACACATGAAGTATTTCTAATCCGCAAGTGAAAGAATGAAATGGCATAGAAACACATAGAAAACTTCTGAGTAAAGGTCAAATACAGATAAAATTTGCACCCACACTAAAATACATAAAGAGTGAAATAATAACATAAAGCTTACCGGGATAATTAACTTTTGACCCCCGCGATGCAACTCAAATTTCCAAAAGATACCCTGCAAGGAAGTGTATGAGATATCAATCACAGTTTAAACATGAACTAACTGAAATACTGTGTAAAAGAAAAAATTATTGTATTTAAATGAACTCTAAACATTAGGCCATTATTAAACAAAATTTAATCTTTTCAAAGCACTTTATAGGAGGGAATATGGAACTGATGTAATTTTATAATCATCCACTAATTGTTTCACCAGAAACCTTGGGGAAGAATCAAATATCAAACCCAGAAAGATCAATTTCTTGATGAGGCTGTTGAAAAGAATAAAATAAAATAAAACAGATGAACCAAGAACCTGACCAAACAGGCCTCTTCAATATGATCCCTACAACTATAAGACGCAAACTTGGTTCCAGATGTATAAACATACGTCTCTGATAGGTATGCAGTTCAAAGGTTTTTAAAATGTGTCAAAACCAAATGAACCAAGCGCGTGTCAATTGTCTAATTTTTTTGGTACTATGTTTTCTTTTCCCCTAATTCTTGCTTCCCTTGTCAATTCATTGAAATTTCAAACTTGTTCTTTGATGCATGTACCCCCTCTCCCTTGTTTGATAGTTTGACTATCCAAATTTGGACTATCTCTATATCTGTGCACAATTATTAAACCATCAGCATACTTTTACTTTCTTCACCAACTGCCCAAACATCTTTTCCCTAGCTGACATTTACATTTCCTTCAACTACTTCCTACTTCTTTGTTGTACTTTTATCGTTATTAATTTGAAAAAGATCCCTTGTTCAATTATGCTTTGATGCCTTTGAAATGTCAACCATTACCAATCAACCTCACTCTCCAAATCCATATTCTTTGGCTTGAGTTCAATCAGTTTCTCTAATCCCGTATTCTTTAGCTTGAATTGGATCAGTTTCTCCTCCTGATTTGGTTGATTTCAGGTTCGACATTCTGAACATGATAGATCTGTGCTGCTACCCCGGTACGACAATATTTAATTAACTGACCAATCCTAATCGTTGAGCACCATTTCCAGGTTGTATGTTTTACTAAACATTGCAAAAATCCTGGAAGATATATTTTCTGTAAATATTTAATTTTATCCTAAATGATGGATGGAAACTTCTAGCAGTATTAACCTACCTAAATTTTCTATATCTTTTTATAAGAATAAGAGGAAAGGTCTTTAAAAACTCAAGGTATCAATTCAAGTTGGTTGTACTCGTTATTTCCTCTATAAACTATACTGATAAAACTCAAATAGCACCAAAAAAGTTGGAAAATTAAGAAATGCAACAAAAAGAAAACAAATCCAATGAAGAAAATGGTATCTGGAAAATATATTTCATGAAATAAATGCAGCCTAAAGCTTCTGAAAAATATATAGATTTTTGTCTGGATCACCTGAATTCCTATTGAATACAACATACGGACAGTGCTGAACTGGGATAATTTTCTCCCACCACCAATTTCAATCTCAAGGGCAGTGCTGCATCAATAATGTCTAAAATCAGAAAACGCATAACATGAGCACTTATATTTACCTAAATTAGTGTCGACATTTGGTTGACTACAATATCCTGCTTATATATTAATCCACGTATCTTAGTTGAGTACAAAAGGAGGCACCATATACGAAAAAGTGGTATTATGGAATGTAAACCTTTGTTTAATGAAAAGTGGAATGAAATTGAGTATGAAACAAATACTATAGAGGATAAGTCACCATAGCATTTACTGATAATATATCATCAACCAACAAGCATACCTTCCAATTTTTCCTGAAATACGGCCATGAGACTTTGATGAAAAGCGATGATTGTAATGAGCTGATGCCTCAAAAGAATCTATGCCACACTGTCAAAATTGAAAATAAATTAAGTGAATTACGTACAACTTAAGTTTGATATAATAAAGGAGAGTAAATTATGCTTTACAAAGTCACCAAGTGAGATGAACGATGTAATGTATATCAAGCAATTGAATTCATAAAAACTAAAAGAATGCTGAATGTAAAATTTAGAAGACGACAGGTTGGAGTGCATTATAATCGTGAATTTGTAGACCGTTCTACAACTAATAGGGGTAATAACATGCTGTACCTTCAGCTCTCCAGCAGCAGACAATTTCTCTTGTTTCTTTCGCCAACCTACTGACACGGCTGATTCTGAGCCTAAAGAGAGGTGTATCTGTCAAGGAGAAGGTGAAACCCCCCCAGAGCCAATGAAAAAATAACAATATTAGCCATTCACAAATAAGTCAATACAAAATCAGATATTTACTCTTTTTTTATTCTCCTTAATAAGTGACATTTTACCTAGATCAATTTATATTTTTACTTCTATCAGGGTTCATAACTTATTTGACCTTTCTTCATCTTTTCCTTCAAAAAAAAAAAAAAACACGTCCCTACTGATAGAATAAATTACATCACAAGCATAGTGATAGTAATGTATCCAACGAATTCATGACTTCAAGCATATTCCAACATTTCTCTAATTAGTCATGCATGACATGTTATTGGTGATGTTACCAAATACAATAAAAAGCACAACAGTACCCGAAAAGATAAAATAAATCAAATGAGTCAACTAGAACAAGAAATGCACATACATTTCCACTTGCAGTTTCAGATAGTTGTCGTGTCCAACTGTTGGTGAGATTCAGTGAACCATCTTTCAAAGAAAGTGAAAGTCCAGATGTGGCAGTTAAATGCGATGATAAGTTACTGGAAAAAAGAGACAATGAAGATTATAAAGAGGAACCACAATGTGCTGAAAAGAAAATTCAAAGTGACTCGAGCAAAATAAGCTCACCGAGTTGTCTGCACCCCAATAAGTGACCGTAACCCAGCTGAACCTATGAACTCTATAGAAGAAACGGAAGACATCTGATGTCCAAATACAACTGTAGCGGCTCCACCGCCAGCATTCCCATTAACTGCCAAATTTCCACCAATTGAAAGGGTGTTGTGCTTTGATAACTGAGACTGAACTGAACTTGTCATAGCCATCCTGACGTTTATTTATAAGAAATCAGTTTCCGAGAAAACAATAGACACTATGATGCAGAAAAATCAAAGCATACAACTGTATTGAACATCATGCCTTTAAGATATCAAGGATCAATGTGATTTTGATAGGGTTCTAAGAACGTAACCGTGTGGGAAAGACAGTGATATCTTAATAAGACGAGGGAAAAAATTGCAAGCCTACAAAAAATGGTCGAGATATACAAAATGCAACTAGAAGTAATAGGCAGACACTCAAATTTGAACTACATAATAAAATGACACTCAAATTAAAATTAAAATTTCTCCTTGGGCATCAAAAGGCTTACTAGCGAAAGAAATGATTAAATTCAAGATGATTGATTGAATGAAGGGAGAAAAAGATAATAAAGAGACTGGAACTGAGCCGTACCCTCTCATAATGCCATGGCCATGTAAAAAGTGTGGCAAAGACATATTGGCCAATATTGTACCAGAAGGTCGGAAATGTGCTGCGACCTTCTCTTGTTCCTTCATTTTCCGCAACCTCTCCAGTTCTTCCTTTAACTCTTCTGCTTTATTCAGTTTTGTCCCAAGTTCCAAACCAGAAGTCAACCCTTCCATCCCATAAATGTCATATATCTTCCTTTTATTCTCATCTGACAATATCTCATACGCTTGGCATATCCGCTGAAAGTTTTCTGTAGCGGTCTCTTTCATCTGAAAACAAACATTCAACGACATCACTAATCAGTTACCAATTTCCACGAAACTAAATTCGACTGCCAACATTGTTGAAGACGTACAAACAAGTCTAACATTTAGGGTTGCTAATCCTAAGACAGTTGAATGAACTTCAAAACTTTAACACTTCCGGTTTGAGTGCATTAAAAGATTACAACAGAAACATCTCATTAGATTTCAACCTTAAGCAACAAACACCAAACATTACAATCAAACACCAACGCAGCATTTCAATAACTAAATAGACACCGCCGAAGACAAATTAAACATAAATTAGCAATTGGGTATCAATCCAATAAGCAAAAGATTCAAACTTTAGTATTTACAAACGAAATTTAAAAAATTAAATAAATTTACATGAGGAGCTTGGTATTTATCAGGGTGATAGACTTGTGCCCACTGCCGGTAAGCTTTTCTGATTTCCTCATCGGAGGCTTCCGGTGAGATGTGAAGCAGCGCGTACAGTTCTCTGTTGGGCGGTCCTTCTTCCTCCTCCATCATCTCTCTACTTTCTCCGTACTTTTGGCTCTAGGGTTTTGCGGAGAGTGGCAATTTTTTGGGTTCGGAAGGTGACTTCAGAGGATGACCGTGGCAGTTACATTTAGGGGTTTAGGGGTTTCTACCATGGACATTTGACAGACGGGGCGTAGGGTACACCGTACCACACAATGATGCTGTTTTTTCGATATCCTTGACGTGCACCCAATTTTAACTTCTTCTCTCTCTTTCACCAATATTTATGGGCCGGGTCGGGATGTTCAAAACCCAGGAAAGCTCATTGGGCTTAAACCTATGGGAAGGCCAACATTGACAAAATACGGAAGGGCCCATTTGATGGGTGATGTGATTGCGCCTTATGAATAAGACTGAATTGGTATGGATGATTTACATAACCTATGTGTGCGGTTGGGTTACATAACTCATCATATTTTCCCTTATTTCGGATTTGTAGCCAATCCAGTCCATATTACAATTTTTTTCACCAAATATTGACTCGGTTACAAATTCAATTTAATTGCAAATAACTCATCTCATCCTGCTTACCAAACGGGCCGAAAAGT
Organism: Pyrus x bretschneideri; assembly: GCF_019419815.1. Lineage (NCBI taxonomy): Eukaryota > Viridiplantae > Streptophyta > Magnoliopsida > Rosales > Rosaceae > Pyrus > Pyrus x bretschneideri. The sequence continues at coordinate 3,508,749 of NW_025999657.1, forward strand.
TCGGATGTACGAGAGACCCCACATTTTATATGATATTTGTACCACTTCTATACTCTCAAATAGAGATAGGTTTGTCTCACGTGTATGGGTTGGGGTTACCTCTAGGCTCTAACCAAGCTATTAGGCCTATGGCTATCTTCAACAATGGAAGATTAGAAGTGTGGAGGATTATGTTTTAGTCCTTCAAAGTATTATTTTCAGTTTTTATCACAAATAATGGAACTGGCTAAAATACTTACATGTATTTATTGCAATCACCATCTGATAGTTAGATATCATTCATGTGAATATATGTCTAAATATATGTAAGTATTCTAGCCAAATCTGAAATATCTGAAATTAACTCATCTCTTTAAAATGATCTCTCAGTTAGAAAATCAATTAATTTCGTCTATGAATATGGTTACTGCAAATCAATATGATCATTTCTTTAAAATTATGTCAAAACTTATGTTAATATGTAGTCTTGGTTATAAATTTTTTTATCTAACAATTTAGAGTCATATACTAACAGTTTATTGTATTTTGATAAAGAATAAAGATATAAGAAGCCCACAAGGGTTCCACAAAAAACGTTGTTGAGTAGGATGTAAGTGACCAATAACTCTTTGCTAAAGATGGCCTTAGAAGTCAAATTGTCAGCGTAGTTAGCATCCATGTCACACGAGTGCACGCGCACACACTAAATGCACAAGAATTTGTATTTAGTGACGAAGTGGTATGTTCTTACTAATTTGATAAGTGCTACTGTTCATTGCCACTGCAGTCAAACATCTAAAGCTTAAACCTTTTAACATAAGAAAAAGATGATTAATTCTTCGTCTTATTTTTGTTTAAGACTGTGACCTGCATTTGTGAAAACATATATGTTATATCCAACATGTTATGAGTATTGTGACAAAAGCAAATAATTGAAAGGCTCGCAAACATTTCAATTTCTGCATTGCTGCCCCAAGAATTGATCACAACATCTCCAACACATCATGAGGCCATGATCACGGGGAGAGAAACTTCCTGGAAAATTCGTTACCAATACCACTATGTATGGAGCCCTCAGTTCGGAACTTCGTGTAAGTTACCGATGCTTCAACGGTTGCCATCCTGCATGCGTAGTGGCTTTGGATGTATGCTAAAACAAGTGTGAAAATTTGTTGTTGAGGATAGGAGTGCAATTTTTATGAAATGAGTTTATTGTGACGTGATGTGCTAGTTTAATACTGCATTACCATGCACATGAGAGCAACCTACACTTCAAAATATAAAGAAATGTAGGATAGCGCAATGCTAGGATAGTCCGTTGATAATAGTAGTAACGGGTTGGATGAGGAAGGGAACATGGCCTCACAGACGTTTTCAGGATTGGTTGGAATGTTCATCAGCCGAATCATATTACGGTTAGCAAAACTATAAATGTTTTAAATCTTAGGATGGTAGGCAAAAGAGGTCATCTCGAGCCCTAGATAGTGCTCGAGTTGGGTTCCGTGGATGGTAGGATAGTGTCGGTGTCACACGTCTTTACTTAAAATAAAAATAAATTAACCCTACAACATGCCTTATTTTTATTAATTCCAGAAGCACGTTTTTACTAGCTCTTAGCCAGGAGCATCAAATAAATTAATTCATCCTAATTAAGTTCAAGAGTGTCATGAGATACTATTTAAAATAATTTATTTGTACATAAATCACAGTTTGACATGTTGAGTAAAAATAATTTTTTTTAACTTTTCTACATATATGTGTACGGAAATTCTCTATGTAGATTTAACTAAATTAGCAAGAGTCAGAGTACGTTATGCGGGTGTATACAAATTTACCATCATCCATATAATATCGTGCCCGGGTCAGCAGAGAAAATTGAAAGCTTAGGAATGTGACACATGTATTGCTGCTGATAAAGTCAAGTATTACTCTTGTCCCCTTCCACTTTCTTTTACCTGCCGACATCAACCCAACTATTTGTCAAGCTCTTCACTCTCATCTCATTCACTCAGCTTGCTCTTAGGCGCTCTCTCTCTCTCTCTCTCTCTCTCTCTCTCTCTCTCTCTCTCTCTCTCTCCCCATATATATCTATATATATACACCCATCATATGGTTTTCACATGGCAGTTGTAGCACTCATCAAACTCAAAGTCGTCACCATGTCCACCTCCCACAGCAGCGCTGTGCTGACTGGGTTGATCTGGCCGTTTGTCCTCAAACTCTCTTTCAGCTTCAGGCTTGTTCATCAGACCTACTCCGAAATCATCCATGCATGGAGGCTCTTCTTTTTCCAGCTCAATCAGAGTGCAGCCGTTGATTTGGATGACGATGCAAATCATCATCATCGGCAGCCAGCTACTAGGCTGCAACGAGCTCTGAGGCTGCTGCAACGGACTGTGACCCAAGAAAGACAATCAGAGGCCTTGGAATTGGATGAGCTGAGCATTCATGCCCTCACCATGGTTGCACTTTGATGAGCTTCATTTTGCCAATTTGGGTGAGAATCTATGAAGTAATATATATATATATATATATATATATAAAAGGAATGATTATTACTGGGAGGAATGTAGAATGAGATTTTTAGGAGGTTAATAATAATTACCTATATATATATATATGTATGTATGTATGTATGTATATGTGTGCGCGCTCGCCTGCTTTTTTTACTGGGATTCGGAAACTGGTTTTTAGTACTTTTATTTTTTATTTTGTATTTTTGCCAACTTTAGTACTTTTATTTTACTTTTGGTTTGTTACAAAAGTATACATAAGCGCAACTTCATCGTGGGAGCCCTTTTTCCAGGCTATTTACTATTCAATCTACCCGATGAACAGTAATGATCCTTAATAAATAATAGTCGCATTTTGCATCTTCACCGTTGCAGTTCAATAACCCTGACAATAGGCAATAAAATATTAGTATTTTATTTATTTATAAAATAATACAAAATAATTTTATTTGTAATTTCTGATAAGATTTTTAATCGTTCTCGTTGCGCCACGTGTTATTATCCGAAAAGTTATAAAATAATACAAAATAATTTTATTTGTAATTTTAAATAAGATTTTTAATCGTTCTTGTTGCCCCACTTGTCATAAAATCCGAAAAGACAATTATTGGTGATGGAAAAAAAAAATTGGATTGAAACTTTGAAAGAAAGATAGGAATGTGGTTGAAACTAGTTGAGAAAATATGAAATTGTGATGTAAGGTAGAAGATAATGAGAAGATATTTATAGAAAAGTAAAATCAATTTTTTTTAAATTTTTTCATTTTTTTTTTCTGATTTATAATAATTTTTTACATTTTTTTTAATTTTTATTCACCTAATTAATCTCTGCCGTTTGATTAAAAATTTTGAATTTCCAACACTCCAGATTGTGCCACATGGCATAACTGTAACATTTCAGAATTTTAAATTGTTTTTTCTTTTCTTTTTTTTTAAATTTCCATAGCCTAATAACGTGGACCGTTGATCTCAGATCTAACGACTGAAATTAAATGAGGTTTTTTTTTTTTTTTTTTACCTTTGAAAATCCAACGGTCCATAAAATATAGCCTTTGAAATCCAACGGACATGGGGAAGCCATGTGGCCTCCCCTACGATAAGAAATCTGAGTGGACCGCGGGCCCCATTTCTGAATTTATGTCTCCTAACGCGCGCCCACGCGCGCTTGAACGTCACGCGGCTGATAGAAAAAAATAAAAAAAGCGGCTGACGTCGCCCTGACGTCACACCCACTTCGGGCTCTTGGGTTGGCAACTCATGCCAGGCCTCTCCCTTAGGTTGGGCCTGTCCCTCGGGCTACCACACGCTAGACCAAATCAGTCGGGCTCTTTGGCCTTGTTCACGGGCCTGTCCCCAGAGCAAAGCTCCCGCTGGAGCTGCTCTAAGTTCGGATCCTCGCCAGATCTTCTTTGTAAGAATTCTGAGAATTTTATGAATCGTGTCCGTATCTTCTTTGTAAGAATTTCGGAAGTTTTATGAATCGTGTCCGTTCATAATACATCTTATGATTATAAATAATTATAAATATTTTTATTTAAAAATAAACATAAACAGTGCTTGAAAAAATTTGACTGCATGTATACGATGAACGGACACAATTCATGAATTCTCAAGATCCTCACCAAAATGATCCGTAGAGGATCCTGTTGGACCATACATGGAAATGTTGATCTAAGCTGTTAATTAAGTTAAGATGCGTTAAACTAGCTTGTTAAATTCTGTTCTCCGCTTCGCCTTGTGTCACAAGATCTTCCATTATATACTATTTCTCAACACCTCATGTTTAAAGGTGTTTCTTGATATTTTTTATTCGATCAAAATGTTAAAAATAAATAAGGGTTGCTATTTAGTACTATGATGTAGTGGTATTTTTCTTCATTTGTAGCTGAGAGGGCTTAAATTTGTTTCTTGCCAATTACAAAGTTGAACCATATTATTATGGCTGCATTAGTGTGAGGCTTAGCACACTCCCCCACCCCTTTTAGTATAGATACTATCGTTTGTTAAAAAATAATAAATAAATAAGGGTTGGTTGGGAAAAAATGATGTGGAAATCATTAGTAGGAGTGGGTTTGAAAATCTAAAAATCGAAAACCAAATCGAAATTGAAAAAACCGAATTGAAAACCAATGAAAAAATCGAACCGAATAAATGCAAAGCGAAATCAAACCGAACTAAAGTTGGATGGTTCGATTTTGATTTTTGGGGTTCAGAAACTGAATCGTACCGCACCGAATTTGAAACCCACTTAAAATGACGTCGTTTTATCCCTTCATGTGTCCACCCTCATTTTATCCTATGTATGGATCTTATTCATGCTCTCTACTACTTTCACTCACTCTCGTCATCTAGTGGTATGCTGTGAAGAGTATAATCATACTATTATATATTTAAAAATGAAGAGTATAATCATACATATTATTTTATAACGGCCTACAAAATCACAAAAATTCAGAAAACATATTAATGGTGGATGCATAAAAGTTTGAAATTTTTTAAAGTCTTGTAAAATGTATGAGGTTCGAATTATTTTTCAAAAATTTCAAGACAAAAGTGATTCCGAAATTTTTTGATAAATTCTGATAAATCCAATTTAGATGTAATTTTTTATTTTTAGATTGGCACTAAAATGCTTGTTTTCGATCCGACTAGAAATCACCTATATTTTTCTCTTTTTATCTCTCACATCACTTGATTTTATACCATTTTTCCAAGCAAAAGGCAATAGTTGGGATGTGTAGGCTCAAACTTATGGGACCTGATTTTCACAAACGTATTTTAGTCTTTCACACAATTTCCTTTATTACATAGGAGCACATAGAGGACAAAAATGTGTCGGTATTATTTTCAAAATTATTATTATTATTAGTTTTATTAATTGGGTCATTTTGATTTAATTTAAAATAAATAACATGTGACATCCCGTCCCGGAATTATCGAAACGTACATGTGAATTGACCATTTTGCCCCTAGTTAGCTTGGTTGTGTTATTGGTTATTTGTGTGCCTTGTTGGCATGCTTAGGGATCACACACATACCCTCATTTTCCCTATCCCTTTCTCAGTCACTTTCCCTGTCTCTCTCTCTCTCCCGAGTCTCTATCCTTCCTCTCCCATTCGAAAACGTACGGACACACACTAAACCCCTCAAAACATCACGGATCGAGGAAACTAAGGACACCTTCGAACTCGTGAAGCTCGTGTGAATACAACCATACCATTTGCAGGTGAGAAATCCTCCATTTTCACGTCGATTCCACAACCTCCGATTTGAGCACTATTCATGCAAACTTAATCTAGTTAGTTTTTGGACATTTGCAGCTTGTAGATGTGTAGGTGAGGTCCCAAGGAGCTTGGGAGTGTATCGTTGGACGGAATTGGACGACGGGATCACGAACTGTAAGTTTGGCCGAATTTTCATATTTTTGGAAAGTTTGATTCCGTTGTTTTTAGGCCCTAAAACTAGTCCAACGTAGTAGTTTATGATTAGGGCTTCATTTTGGTGTAAATTACGTGAAAAATGGATGAAAAACGAAGGAGAATAGTGAGTTTAAACTTTTCGCAGTTTTCCGGTGACCGGAGTCCGGCGAGGGTTGATCGGAGAAGAAACAGGAATATTCCGTTAAGTTTAACGGAATATTCCTAACGGCAGTAACGGCGTCTATTTAGGTTTAACGGAATATTCCGTTAGTTTAACGGAATATTCTTGACGACGTCTATTGACACCGTCAGTGTGCACGGCACGTGGCCGCGCGTGGGGGCGCGTAGGTCCGTGCCTGTTTTGGCGCATAGGGGCCCGTGAGAGGTCCAAAAATTATTTTAAAAATATGGTTGTGATCCTGAGGTTGTGTAGAGCACGTTGGTATATTCATTTGTCCATTTTGAGCAATGTATGAGAAGTTATTTTGAACGGAAGGTTATGTGCTTTAAAGTTAACGTTTTTATAGTTAATTCGCATATAGGTGACACGTATCCCGAGGACGAGCGTGCACACTCGAGGCAAGGGGGCTACGACCCTTCCACATACCAGTAAGTGGGCTTTTGGTTTTCCGTATATACCTATATACATATTAATTCCCAGAAATTAGTATAAAAGCTTATTCGTTATATGCCATTCCTTTTATATAATTGGTGGTTATGCATGATTAGTTGCATATACGTTTATTTATATATTCAATTATGCATATGTCTATAGATTTAATGGTGCTGTGAAGGCACAGGTAAGTGCCAGGTAAGCGTTGTTAATAATTTCATTAATTAGTGGTTAGAGGTGCTTAGAGAGCTCATAACCTGCACCCCCGGTGTTAGTGCTCCTGCCCAGAGTAGGGCACAGTCCTTCACGTGTTGTTCACCTCCCGCACCATACGCTCAGCTTGAATCCAAGTTAGGTGCACAGTCTTATCGTACAGACCACTATAGGTGGTTCCGACTCGTAGGTGACCCGCGATTATTCGCACAGCCTTCACGTGATCGTAGCACTAGAGCGTTTATATGTATTGCACCCAGGCTTGTCGTACAGACCACTACAGGTGGTTCCGACTCGTGGGCAGGTTTAGTTGTGAGATTGAGATTTGAGCTCTAGATTCAGCCGTACAGGTTACTTTAGGTGACTCCGGCTGCCAATGATAAGTTATTGACACGGTTTATACCTGAGCACTTGCATTTTATCATGATGGCATACCCTTGAGCATATCTGGCATATTTATCCCTACGTATATATGTTTATTTTCTGGGAAGTATACAGGTTTTACGGCAAGGGGTTAGAATAGATTTTATGAAATGGTTTTCAAAGAATTTGTTTTTGCCCACTCACGCTTTTGTTTTGCGCCCCTCCAGGTTCTAGTAGCTTAGCGGGCTCGGTGGTTTTCCCCGGTGGACGTCCCGGCATTTCTGACAGACACTCACCGATGTAGGGTCACCTTCGGGTGCACTATCGTTGTATCTTTTCTTTGGACTGCTGTAGTCTTTAGGCTCTGAATTCAGCGTCTCACTTTTGCTAGCACTTATTTTATCACTTTGCATATGCTAGTTTCTAAATTATTCGTACTTTTATATTATTTCCTTTAGCTTCCGCACTGTGCACATGGCTACGTCACTGCCACGCGGCGGCCAGCATGCCCTGACCTCGGTTGGGGTGTGTCAGTTTGGTATCAGAGCTTAGGTTTGGCAGTCCTGTGTCTTTTGTGAGTATTCTAATGATTTTGGTGCCTTCTGTCAGAACTATGCCGCCTCGTCGGGAACCACGTCGCTCTGATGAGTCTAGTTTCCCCGATATCACTCAGTTGGGGAAAGCTATTGCTACCGCTATCCAGGCAGTTATTCGCCCTCCCCAGAGGACTCCTCTGGAGACTATGTACAATCTGAAATTGGATAAATTCCACGGTCATGAGGGGCACGAGGAAGCAGAGCGTTGGTTAGAGCATATTGAGAAGACTTTCCGAGTATTGAATAATCAGGGGAATCTTCCGGTTGATAGATGGGTCGAGACGACCTCATGGTTTCTAGGTACGGAGTCTGCATCCTGGTGGGAGCAGGAGCTTCGCCGTTTGACTCCAGCCGAGAAGACTAATTGGAATGTTTTCATTAGGTTATTCAAGAGGAGATTTGTGCCCCCTGAGTACATCGATCGCAAGAAACAGGAATTCACTGAGTTGAAACAGCGGAAGATGACTGCGAACGAGTACTATCAGAAGTTCACCGACTTATCTCGCTATCACCCTGAGATTGCTAGTAATCCAGCAGAGATGCTTCGTCGTTTTCGCATTGGCACTAAGAAGAAGTGGCGTTCGATGTCGACCTTCACTCATTGTGATACTTATCAAGAGTTCTATGAGGTTTTGCTGAGAGTTGAGGACTCTGAGAACATGACGAGTGAGAGTGATGACGATGAGAAGAATGGTAATCAGAAGAAAGATGTCAAGGGTAAAGGTCAAGCGTCGCTCGGGCCTCGTCAGACTCAAAACTTCAAGAGGGGTGGTAATAGCTCTAGTTCTTCTAGTGGTGGTTTCAGTGCCACTGGTCAGGGACGAGGAGGTAGATTTACTGGTGGCACTCGAGGCTAGAGACAGGGTGATGGTGGCCGAGGTAGGGCCCCATTTTGCCGAAGGTGTAATAATCGGCACACTGGTGAGTGTAGGCGGGGCAGTAGTGGTTGTTTTACTTGCGGGCAGATGGGACATCGAGCCGCGCAATGTCCTCAGAGTCAGCAGCAGAGACCGCAGCAGACTTTCCTGCCACCACCTGCCCCTATCCAGCAGATTCAAGGTCCGAGTAGTTATGGACAGGCAGGTCGGGACGGTGCCTACCACTACCAGGGTGATGCTGTTCCTTATGCCCCGGGACAGTATCAGTATCCTCAGGACCCCTATTCCCAGGGTGGTTACCCTCAGTATTCTGGTGGCTATATGCCGTATCCTCCAGCTTCAGCCGGTGGTTCTCAGTGGTATCAGGGAGGACAGTTTCAGCCAGGAGAGATCGCTACTAGCAGTGCAGGGTCTTCGAGACAGACCGGTCAGCCCAGTCAGGGGCGTGGTACGCAGGGTCGCGGGACTCAGGCGAGTAGAGGTCGTGGCGGACGACAGTAGGGCCAGGGGCGTATTCACAACATTTCTCTGCAGGATGCTCAGAACAACCCGGATCTGATTATGGGTACGTTAAATATTCTTGGTTATTTTGCTAGAGTCTTAATCGATTGCGGAGCTACACATTCTGTGATTTCTCATACGTTTGCTCAAGTGACGCAACCTCGCCCCACACCTCTAGGGTATGATTTAGAGTTCGCTATGCCTAGAGGAGAGAGATGTGTTGTAGATTGTGTGTACCCAGGGTGTCCAGTGATAGTTGAGGGTGTGGTTATGCCAGCTGATCTTATCCCGTTAGATATTGTTGATTTCGATGTGATTTTGGGCGCGGATTGGTTGCACCCCAATCGCGCCAATATTGATTGTTACGGGAAAATAGTTACGTTTCGCCGTCCTGAACTACCTGTGGTTACTTTCGTTGGTGAGCAGAGTGGGGTGAGACATGGCGTTATCTCTGCTGTGAGAGTGAAAAAGTTGTTGACTAAAGGTTGTCAGGGGTACTTAGCCAATGTGGTGTTGGATGAGGCTCCTCCTAGTAGTGTTGAGGATGTGAGGGTTGTCCGACACTTTCCAGATGTTTTTCCCGAGGATTTGCCTGGTTTACCACCGAATCGAGACATGAAGTTTACTATTGAGTTGCTTCCAGGTACTAATCCTATTTCTTTGACTCCTTATCGTATGGCACCTGCTGAATTAAGGGAATTGAAGGTGCAGCTGTAGGAATTAGTGGATAAGGGTTTTATTCAGCCTAGTACTTCGCCTTGGGGCGCTCCAGTATTGTTTGTGAGGAAGAAAGACGGAACTTTGAGGCTGTGTATTGATTACAGGCAATTGAATCGGGTGACGATTAAAAACCGTTATCCGTTGCCTCGTATCGATGATTTGTTCGATCAGCTTAGAGGTGCTTGTGTGTTCTCTAAGATTGATTTGAGATCTGGGTACTATCAGCTGAAGATTAATCGGGATGACGTTCCTAAGACGGCGTTCATGACTCGTTATGGTCATTACGAGTTTCTGGTTATGCCATTTGGGTTAACGAATGCACCAGCAGCTTTTATGGATTTAATGAATCGGGTGTTCCGGCCTTACTTGGATAGATTTGTCATTGTTTTTATCGACGATATTCTGGTGTATTCTAAGTCGAAGGCGGAGCATGTTCGACATCTTACTTTGGTGCTGAAAAGGTTGAGGGAACATCAATTATATGCTAAGTTTAGCAAGTGCCAGTTTTGGCTAAACCAAGTAGCGTTTCTGGGGCATGTTATTTCTGCTCAGGGTATTCTGGTTGACCCTCAGAAGGTTACAGCGGTGGAGAATTGGGAGCAACCGCGAACCGTCACCGAGGTGAGGAGTTTCCTTGGTTTGGCGGGGTATTATCGGAGATTCGTTAAGGACTTCTCTGTGATTGCCTTACCACTGACGAGATTGACGAGAAAGGACGTTAAATTTGAGTGGGAGGATAAGTGTGAGCAGAGTTTTCAGCAGTTGAAGCATTGTCTCACGCATGCACCTGTTCTGGCACTCCCAGACGATAGTGGTGATTTCGAGGTTTATAGCGATGCTTCCTTGAATGGTCTGGGATGTGTATTGATGCAGCATGGTAGGGTGATTGCTTATGCTTCGCGTCAGTTGAAGCCCCATGAGTTGAATTACCCTACTCATGATTTGGAGTTGGCTGCTATCATTTTTGCGTTGAAGTTGTGGAGACACTACCTTTACGGTGAGAAGTGTAGGATCTTTACTGATCATAAGAGTCTCCAGTATCTTTTTACCCAGAAGGAACTTAATCTTCGCCAGCGGAGGTGGATGGAGTTGCTCAGCGATTACGACTGCACGATTGATTATCACCCTGGTCGTGCGAATGTAGTTGCTGATGCACTTAGCCGGAAGTCTCAAGGCCGCATTAATGCGTTGTACGCAAGTCGCATTCCTCTTTTGGCGGACTTGCGTGCTACGGGAGTGAGGTTAGAAGCGGAAGATCAAGATGTGGCTTTACTTGCTAATTTTCAAGTTAGGCCCATCTTAGTTGATCGGGTGCTTACAGCTCAAGTAGCTGATGAGCAGACTCAAGAATTAATCCAAGCTCGAGAACAAGGAAGGAGGAGAGACCTCAGAGTGCGTGAATCGGATGGCATGTTAATGCAAGAAGGTAGAATGTTTGTACCTAATATTGGGGATTTGAAGAAGGAAATTCTTGATGAAACACATATCTCGGCTTACGCCATGCATCCAGGAGCTACTAAAATGTATCGTACCATTCGACCATTTTATTATTGGCCGGGGATGAAAAGGGAAATAGCCGAGTATGTGAGTAGGTGTGCCATTTGTCAGCAGGTTAAGGCAGAAAGGAAGAAGCCGTTTGGGTTGTTGCAGCCGCTTCCCGTTCCCGAGTGGAAATGGGAAAATATCACCATGGACTTCGTGTACAAGCTTCCGCGTACACATAATGGTTTTGAGGGCATTTGGGTGATCGTTGATCGACTCACTAAGTCCGCACATTTTATTCCAGTGAGAGAGAAGTATTCTTTGAGTCGTTTAGCAGAGTTGTTCATCTCGAAAGTTGTGAAATACCATGGTGTTCCGGTGAGTATTGTTTCGGATCGTGATCCACGGTTCACATCTAAGTTTTGGGTTGCTTTTCAAGAAGCTTTGGGTACGAGACTACTCTACAGCACGGCGTATCATCCTCAGACAGACGGGCAGTCAGAGAGGACTATTCAGACTTTGAAGGATATGTTGCGAACTTCGGTGTTGCAAGTTGGTGATGCTTGGCACCAGCGGTTGGATTTGATGGAATTTGCCTATAATAATAGTTTTCATTCGAGTATTGGCATGGCGCCGTTTGAGGCATTGTATGGTAGAGCTTGTCGCACACCGTTGTGTTGGTCAGAGGTAGGAGAAAGAGTCTTAGTGGGTCCGGAGATTGTTGAGGAAACTACTCAGAACATTCACGTAATCAAGTCTAATCTGAAAGCAGCCCAGGATAGACAGAAGAGCTTAGCGGATCGGCATGCTACGGACAGAGCGTACGAGGTTGGAGATTGGGTATTTCTGAAGCTTTCACCGTGGAGGGGTGTAGTGAGATTCGGGAAGAAAGGTAAGTTGAGTCCCAGGTACATCGGACCATACATGGTCACGGAGCGAGTCGGTGAGGTAGCTTACAGGTTGGAGTTGCCTCCGGAGCTAGTCAGAGTGCATAACGTTTACCACGTGTCTATGCTCCGACATTACGTTGCTGATCCATCTCATGTAATACCTCCTCAACCGTTAGAGATTAATCCAGATTTGACGTATGACGAGGAACCGGTGACGATCATTGATTGGAAAGAGAAGGTTCTGAGGAACAAGACGGTGAATTTAGTGAAAGTTTTGTGGAGGAATCATTCAGTCGAGGAAGCTACATGGGAGACAGAAGATCGGATGAGGGATTTGTATCCTAGATTATTCTTTGATCATTAGGGGTGGTATTTGGTTGTTTTGAATTTCGGGACGAAATTTTATTAAGGTGGGTAGGTTGTGACATCCCGTCCCGGAATTATCGAAACGTACATGTGAATTGACCATTTTGCCCCTAGTTAGCTTGGTTGTGTTATTGGTTATTTGTGTGCCTTGTTGGCATGCTTAGGGATCACACACATACCCTCATTTTCCCTATCCCTTTCTCAGTCACTTTCCCTGTCTCTCTCTCTCTCTCCCGAGTCTCTATCCTTCCTCTCCCATTCGAAAACGTACGGACACACACTAAACCCCTCAAAACATCACGGATCGAGGAAACTAAGGACACCTTCGAACTTGTGAAGCTCGTGTGAATACAACCATACCATTTGCAGGTGAGAAATCCTCCATTTTCACGTCGATTCCACAACCTCCGATTTGAGCACTATTCATTCAAACTTAATCTAGTTAGTTTTTGGACATTTGCAGCTTGTAGATGTGTAGGTGAGGTCCCAAGGAGCTTGGGAGTGTATCGTTGGACGGAATTGGACGACGGGATCACGAACTGTAAGTTTGGCCGAATTTTCATATTTTTGGAAAGTTTGATTCCGTTGTTTTTAGGCCCTAAAACTAGTCCAACGTAGTAGTTTATGATTAGGGCTTCATTTTGGTGTAAATTACGTGAAAAATGGATGAAAAACGAAGGAGAATAGTGAGTTTAAACTTTTCGCAGTTTTCCGGTGACCAGAGTCCGGCGAGGGTTGATCGGAGAAGAAACAGGAATATTCCGTTAAGTTTAACGGAATATTCCTAACGGCAGTAACGACGTCTGTTTAGGTTTAACGGAATATTCCGTTAGTTTAACGGAATATTCCTGACGGCGTCTATTGACACCGTCAGTGTGCACGGCACATCGCGTGGGGGCGCGTAGGTCTGTGCCTGTTTTGGCGCGTGGGGGCGCGTAGGTCCGTGCCTGTTTTGGCGCGTTGGGGCGCGTGAGAGGTCCAAAAATTATTTTAAAAATATGGTTGTGATCCTGAGGTTGTGTAGAGCACGTTGGTATATTCATTTGTCCATTTTGAGCAATGTATGAGAAGTTATTTTGAACGGAAGGTTATGTGCTTTAAAGTTAACGTTTTTATAGTTAATTCGCATATAGGTGACACGTATCCCGAGGACGAGCGTGCACACTCGAGGCAAGGGGGCTACGACCCTTCCACATACCAGTGAGTGGGCTTTTGGTTTTCTGTATATACCTATATACATATTAATTCCCAGAAATTAGTATAAAAGCTTATTCGTTATATGCCATTCCTTTTATATAATTGGTGGTTATGCATGATTAGTTGCATATACGTTTATTTATATATTCAATTATGCATATGTCTATAGATTTAATGGTGCTGTGGAGGCACAGGTAAGTGCCAGATAAGCGTTGTTAATAATTTCATTAATTAGTGGTTAGAAGTGCTTAGAGAGCTCATAACCTGCACCCCCGGTGTTAGTGCTCCTGCCCAGAGTAGGGCACAGTCCTTCACGTGTTGTTCACCTTCCGCACCATACGCTCAGCTTGGATCCAAGTTAGGTGCACAGTCTTGTCGTACAGACCACTATAGGTGGTTCCGACTCGTAGGTGACCCGCGATTATTCGCACAGCCTTCACGTGATCGTAGCACTAGAGCGTTTATATGTATTGCACCCAGGCTTGTCGTACAGACCACTACAGGTGGTTCCGACTCGTGGGCAGGTTTAGTTGTGAGATTGAGATTTGAGCTCTAGATTCAGCCGTACAGGTTACTTTAGGTGACTCCGGCTGCCAGTGATAAGTTATTGACACGGTTTATACCTGAGCACTTGCATTTTATCATGATGGCATACCCTTGAGCATATCTGGCATATTTATCCCTACGTATATATGTTTATTTTCTGGGAAGTATACAGGTTTTACGGCGAGGGGTTAGAATAGATTTTATGAAATGGTTTTCAAAGAATTTGTTTTTGCCCACTCACGCTTTTGTTTTGCGCCCCTCCAGGTTCTAGTAGCTTAGCGGGCTCGGTGGTTTTCCCCGGTGGACGTCCTGGCATTTCTGACAGACACTCACCGATGTAGGGTCACCTTCGGGTGCACTATCGTTGTATCTTTTCTTTGGACTGCTGTAGTCTTTAAGCTCTGAATTCAGCGTCTCACTTTCGCTAGCACTTATTTTATCACTTTGCATATGCTAGTTTCTAAATTATTCGTACTTTTATATTATTTCCTTTAGCTTCCGCACTGTGCACATGGCTACGTCACTGCCACGTGGCGGCCAGCATGCCCTGACCTCGGTTGGGGTGTGTCATAACACATTTGAGCTCATTATCATAAAAAAATAATCATAAAACATTTAAGCACATTAATTGAGATGACATGAAAAGCACTTTAAATTGCCCTTCTTTCTTTTGGTCGAAGAAGAGTTTCATTAAAACAAAGGGAAACCCCAGCGAGAAACATACAGTATAGGCAAAAAGCAAAGTGGCCAAAAGAGTTAGAGGAACAATAATAGGTTGTAACTCGACAAAAAGAGCATTCAGCTGTAGAGTTTGCTTGATGTGGAATCCAACTTCACTTGAGAAGTTGGAATCGACAAAAATTTCTAATTTGAAGAAGGATAAGGTAATCGACCATCTTTGGCTTTTAATATCTCCATTAAGGTTGCAAATTAGCTCCTTAGAGTCTGACTTGAAGATGACTGATGAGTAATTATAGTGGATAGCCGTCTCCAGAGTCAAATTCTAAGGGGGAACTAGCAATACCCTTCTTTGTAATACCAGTCACGATAGCACCATTGGAATATCGTGCCACACACCAAGTCTCATTGAACCATCCTTTTTAGGCCATGCTCCATCAAAGTTTACTTTGATGATACCCCCAGGAGGTAGGTACCAAGATGACGCTAAACCATAGAACAATAATATAGAACTTCATGGAAGGAGTTCACAGGAACTTCACGGGAGACTGTAGAAACGCAAACACGACTTAATATGCTTGAGAAGCCTTGTCATTTACAGAAGGTTGCTGGTCATTGAAACTACAGTGGCATCGAACTTTCCAGATTTCCTAGCAAACAAGGGAAGCAATAGTGTATACTCTGGATTGGTTTTCCTTGTAGCGACCAGTAACATCCTTTAGAAGAAGTGTAACACCCTAGAAAATTTAAAATATATGAAAATGTAGAAAAAATTATCGACAAGTGGAAAATGCCCCTCGTTGACTAAACGTAAATTTACAAGGACGTATTTTATCCTCATATATTTTATTGTATTTCTTGACATATCTGGATAGAGTTTGATCCTACGAGTGCGTAGGCGAAAACCGTTCATGAAATGGAATTATAACGAATAAGTTATTAACGATTGAAGTGGAGGGCAAAATAGATATTTTCCCATTGATTTGGAAGGCTCCAGAAAATCTGGAGCAATGGGAGTGCCATGTGTGTGGCTGAGATGAAGTGGCAAGGAGAGAAAATAGAGTGGAGAGGGATTGGACGAACCAATCAGAAACCAAGGAAGGGAGGAAAAGGAGAGAAGGGGGAGAAAGGGGGAAAACAGGTATCTTGACCCGTGCGACCCTACAGGCGTTGCCATGGAAATCTGGTGGTCTCCTAGCCAATTTTTGGCGAGTTGAAGTCCCTCACCACTCGGACATCATTTCCCATCATCCTCTCTACCTATTCTACCCCAAATTCGATACAAATTAGCCTTGAAATTGGTAAGAATGCGTCTATGGGTGTGCGGGTTCTTAGATATCAATTCCCCAAATTTGAAACAAATCTCTTCGATTACCACCACCTATAGCATCATCTTGAGGCCTGGAACAAAGCCCAAACAACTATAGGGGTAGCGGAGCACTGGAGGTGACGGATCGAAGCTACCCATTCTTAGGGTTTTCGGCGGGTTCAAGGGAAGTTGGAGCTTTTCCCAGCCAAATTGGACTTCGCCACAGGTATAAAGTTTGCTCTACTCTTTGAGATCTTCATTTCTATAAAATTTGAGAATTTTTTGAAATAATTGAGTTTCCCTGCGAGCCGGGGCGGCCGATCGCCACCCACGGTGACGTGTACGATGGTGCATCTCCAAAGGGCCATCCATGCTATTTTTAGGCTAAATTAGATGTCCTGAATTCAGTTTTGATATTCGTATGGTGTAGGTTGATTGTTTGAACCTAAATTCACTATGATAGGTTGTTTGGTCAATATATGAATCAACGATCTGACCATTGGATCGTCACCAAACTTTGATACATTAAAATAAATAATATTTGAGGACCTTAGGAACTTACGGATCAAGAATCTGACGTACGGATCTTCCCGAATTGGATTTGTAAGTTTGTGAAATAAAACGTTGATCGCCACTTGAATTTGTGATTGGTGGAGATCCGACCGTTGGATTATAATAAAATTTTAGTATGTTGTTCTAGAAGCATAAGGTGAACTACGAATGGTTTGATCCCTTCATATAGGGTATGTAGGCAGTCTAACCAGGATGTTAGATGCAGCCATAACTAAACAAAATGATTATATATATATATATATTTTTTTTTTTTTTTTTTTGTGGTTAGTTAGAATTATAATTAACCACTATTTTTATCATGGCCTACCTGTGTTTTTGGCTTTCAAATTAGAAATTTTGGGATGTTATAGGAAGGAACCATTTGTCGAATGTGGTAATAGCTTGAAGGTCAATCCAGTAGTTTAGAGCAGAAGCAAACCAAACATCACACGTCCAAGAGCACATAAACAATACATGCTAAACAGTTTCAGGAAAATCCTTACATAAAGGCCCCAAAGGGTGAGAAATGACCTTCCTTTCGAACAAGGCAAGCATGGTGGGTAGAAAATTAGTGGCGACTCTCCAAAGGAAAATTTTGATTTTGGGAAGACTCATTGTCTTCCAGAGGCACTTTCAGATAGCAGCATGAATTTGATGAAAATGCTAGGCTTTGCCAATGACAAGTTGTTTCTCCAGAGTAGCAAAGATATGGCGAAACGCATAGCCATATTTTGCCGAATAGGACCCATTTTTCGTCCAAGACCAAATAAGCCAATCATTTCCAACATAATCACCCAAAATAATAGTCTCGATACTCCTAGCTTTAGAGGGCGAAATTAGGTTTCTAATTGCATCAAGGTTTCAAGAGCTAGAATCGCAGTTGATAAGGTTAGCAAGGGACCTAATGTGATTCGGGCAACAAGGGATGAAGTAAGACGTATATGTTAGTTGCAATCCATTTGTTGTGCCATATGTTGATTGCAGTTTCGTCCCCTACTTTCCTTCGAGTCCTATTAACAATTAAAGCGTGCTCTTCAAGAAAACTACTCTAAGCCCAAGAAGCATGAGACCCTATCGTAGCTAAAAAAAGCATTAACATCATGAAATTGACGTCCCTTAATGATCAATTCCTAGAACGAATGAGGTTCCTGAACAAGCCGCTAGAATTGTTTTGTGAGTAAGGTTTTTTTGAAATCAGTTAGACTCTTGAAACCTATACCACCAGCTTCTTTTGGAAGACTAATGGAATCCCAGCTCATTCATTGAAATTTCCGTTCATCATCTCTTTGCCCCCACCAAATATTAACAATCAAAGCATCAATCTCCTTACAAAAAAGTAAGAGGGAAAAGGAAAGAGTTCATTGGATAAGTTGGTATTGCATATACGACGACTTTGATGATAACGTCCCTTCCATCTAAGGACAAAGTATTTAGTTTCCAGTTTTGAATCTTTCTTTTGATACGACTTTTGATAAAGGTAAGAGCTTCTTTCTTGGAAATGCCCCAAATAGTAGGGGAGACCGAGATAAAAGTTAGGGTCGGTGGTGAGAGGGATTTTTATAATTAAGGTAACTTTGTTACAGATCTTAGGGTAGAGTGCTTAGGGAGAGAAATAATGATTATTTTTCATATTTTATAAGCTGGCTAAAAGCCTCACAATAGATATTGAAAAGATAAAGCACTTTGAAACAAGAAGGTTGGAAGCTCGGATGAAAAATAAAGAGTTATACACGAAAAAGAGGTAAGAGAGAGTCAACCACGAAGGGACCAATTTGATTCCATGGAGGTTATCCTCGATGCATGAATTAATGATCAAACCTGAAGGGGCTTTGGTAATGAACAAAGATAAATAAGGTGATAGAATATCACCTTGTCTAAGCCCTCTAAAGAAAGTGAAACTTTCTCCAGCTTTTCCATTAATAGAAACTAAGAAGGACACATATTTAACACAAGACATGAGAGGAAAAATCCAATTTTGATTGAACCACATCGCCCTTAAAACATCTTCAAAGAGGTCTCATTCAACTCTATCAAAGCCTTTATTCATATCCACTTTCAAACCTAATTCAAAGCCACTCCATGATTTCTTACTTTTAAGGTAATGGAAGGCCTCATGAGCAACAAAAATGTTATCTTGGATTAGCAATTTGGGACAAAAGCACATTGGTGATAAGAAATCAGACTTGGTATGAATTCCTTCAAACAATTGACAATGAGCTTTCAAAGGATCTTATAGGCAAAATTACAAAGACTTATAGGGCGGAATTAGGTAACAGACTCAAGATTGGGCACCTTTGGGATAAGGACAGTGTTTGTATGAGAAAACAAGTATACTGTGGGCAAAGAACTTAATCGCCGCCCCCAAAATAATTTCATTGACAGTTTCCTAGTAACTATGATAGAAAGCACTAATGAAACCATCTGGGCCCGGGGCCTTTAGAACTCCCATCTGGAAAGTGGCTTCTTTGATTTCCTTAATAGAAAAAGGATAGAGCTTGGGAGTTCATAGAAGAGTTAACCACCTACTTAATGACGCGTATAACTTGCATGGGACCGGGCGCCAATGATGAAAATAGATTTTTGAAAGAATACTCAATGTGTTTTCTCACAACCTGTTCACCTTCTAACCACTCATCGCTATCAGATTTGATCTTAAGAATGTGATTGCATTGCCTTCTTTGTATAGTTGACTAGTGGAAGAAGTTAGTGTTCGCATCCTCTTCTTTGAGCCAAGAAATGCGAGATCGTTGAAGCCAATATATTTCTTGGCTACACCACAAGGCTCCAAGTTGTTGGGTGTGTTAGGGTTGATAATGGGATTTGCAAAGACACATCCTCGAGTTCTTTTAAATTTTGATTTATTTCTTTGCAGTTGTTGGAAAACTTTGCGTTACTCCACTTAGCTTGGGCAAACTTGCAACGATTAAGTTTACACAACCACTAGAACAAGAAAGAACCACCACAATTTTCATCCCAAGCATATGAAATAACATGACTACAAGCAAGATTTTTAAGCCAAAACCCTTTGAACTTGAAAACTTTTGATCCTGATACAAATGGAGGACTTATGTGGATGAGAAGTGGACACAGAAGAATTAGGCTACTTTTCTAGACAAGAGGCGTTGGTTAAAACACTATCAAGGCGATCCATCAATCAAACCTTGGTTTTTTGAATCTCTTTCCCATGTAAACGGAGGTCTCGAGAAACTGATGTCAATAAGATCTTTTTGTTGCGTGAAATCCTTTAAAATATTCTTTAGGCAATATCCTAACTTCTCCCTCATTTTTTTTCATGAGGCCACAATAACTTGTTGAAGTTGCTGCACAAAGCCAAGGCAAATTATCAAAGAATAAAGGTCTTACATGGCGACCTAAAATTTTACTATGTTTGCTGCATGAGGGAGATTGTAAAACCATGAAATACGAACATCCAAATCATCAGAGGAATCCTAAAAGATAGTGTCAATAAATTTCTCCGAGGAAGATAAAATTTGCACTGAGAGAAAATTTTTCCACCATAGGCAGAGGCAAAGGTTAGAAGCATCCACAAAAAGCCTTGGTTAAAACCATATAACCTACAAACACGACTAATTTCATTGCTCTTGGCTTTAGTTTCTGACAACAAGACAATGAGAGCTTATTCTTGCGAATGTTGTCATAGAGAGCATCAACTGTCAAGTCTTGCCCAATTCCTTGATAGTTCCAGGCCAAGTAGATCATTTGGAAATCATGGCTACCTCGGGCAAGCCACCACCACTTTGGAAAGGTAACTAGCTCTCCATCCTGTTCATCGGGGTTTCATTAACTTCTTCCACAATCAGCATAAAGTCAGCATGAGCATTGACATTAATAGGGCCCCCCCTGAAAGACCTAAAAATGCTTTATTCAGAATACCATGTTGCCATCAGTGGTGCAGTGGAAGATTATACGCTTTTTTGCGAAACTACCATGAACATTGACATTAATAGGGCCTTCCCTGAAAGACCTAAACATGCTTTATTTAGAATGCTATGTTGCCATCGGTGGTGCAGTGGAAGATTATACGTTTTTTTGCGAAACTAGTAAGGCGGGCACAATCATGGTAGGGGAATGCTATGTGTTTCATCCCCAGAGGGAATATGGCAAAGAGTAGGGCTCACACTGGTTTTGGGTTTTTTTATTTTTTATTTTTAAGATGGGTAAGAAATTGTGGGGCATGGTAGATTGATCTTTGGATGAGGTGGGGATGCTGGTAGTTGGGGTGTTTTATAAGGTATTGAGAATAATGATCCCAATAGGATTGTATTGTAGATTTTGAAGGCGTAAAGGGAGATTGGGTGGATTGTTGGTGGGGCCCACATTATTAGTGGTGATTAAAAAACAATGATCCATGATGACTAAGAAGCACGACACTGGCTTGCCATTCAGTTAAGGTAGAACTGGATGACAGGTTTGGTGGACTTTGAAAATTAGGGGGAACCCATGTTGGGGAGATTAGAAGGCCCATGTTGAGTTTTTGATAATAAAGCAAACTTTTGGCTTTTGGTAGTGGTAGGGTGATAGAAGCATATTTAGGCAACTTAGTTGGCTTGTTCTTGTGCATTTACGTTGTTATTTCTTAGTTCTTTAAGTCTTTTAAGTTATTTTCGTATGTTTTCAGGTTCTAAGGGCTAAAGGAGCAAAGAAGTGCATTTTGGAACCTTTTGGAGCACTTTTGGGCTAAGAATGGATAGCTTATGCTTGGAGCCAAAGTGTTGGACGAAATTGAAAGCCTTGTATGCACTTTAGGACATAAAACAAAGGGCCTAGCCCAATCAAACAATTCTTTGAGCCATGCAAAACCTCTAGCACAATCAAACAATCCATCAAAGCCATGCAAAACCACCATTCACACACACTTCACATAAACAACATCCTAGCCGTGCATCCCCTTGCATTTCCAGCATTCCACACCATCATTGCAGCCACATTCTTCCATTCCCCTTTCATCATTCAACAACTTTTCCCATTCATCAACCCATACATCCCCTCACCAAGAAATCATTCAGCCACATACACCCATAATCATTCAACCAACCAAGCCGTGCATAACCTACCAATTCCAGCAACACAACAAGTCCTTGCCGTGCATTTCATATCCACTTTCCAGCATTCCATTTCATTATTGCAGCCACCATTCACTCTTTAATCCACATGCATTCATCATCATTCACCCTAGCTTTAATTCACATGCTTTCACATGCATTTTCAGCACCAAAGAAGCCATTGCCGTGCACCCCATCCCATTTCCAGCTTTTCCCCTACCAATTCCAGCACATCCATTCACTCTTCATGATGGCAGCCACATTCTCTCCTAGCTGTCATATTCCCTCTTTTAATCATTCATCTACCTATAAATAAGCATCCATTGCAGCCACAAAACATTCATTCATTTTGACATCAAAAACTTCCCTTAAAACCGTGCAAAACAGCACCCATTTCCATCCAACCCGTGCATAATCCAAACACCATCAAACACTTCCCCTTGCCGTGCATCCCCTTCCCTCCAAAACACTACCCTATCATCACACAGCCATTCTCATTCATACATAATACACACCAACAACATCCCTTAGACCTTGTGCTACAACAAAGAGGAGGAGAAAAATGCCTAAACGTTTATACAATTCAAGTTTGAGTTGTTGGAATTTTTAGGTGTTTCTTTTCCTCGATTTCAATGGTTAAATTTACTTATCTTTGCTTTGTACGTATGAGGAACTAAACCCCCCCCATTAGCTAGGGGGGATTCGAAACCATGTTTATGCTTGCAATATGAATTGATTACCTTTGGTTGGAATTTCATGAGTTGTGGATTCAATTTGTTTAACTGTTTGACTGATAACTTATTTATGTATGTTTATTGAGAGTGCACGCTTAATTTTCATGCATGAATATGACGCTAGAATATAAGTGAGTTTCACCTAATAGTTATGAACTTATATTCACAAGTAATGGAGGTTGCTTATAAACAATCGTGTTAAATAAATTCTTGGCATAAGTTTCATGCAATCATAGTAACAAGTGCCTTGTCAACACTTATGGTTTTCAAAGAACTTAATGATTCTTTCTTGTATCTCTATTATGCAATTCATGTAGGGAACTTGTGGGGAATGCTTTGGGTTGTCGTATGCAATCATCCAATTCATTAACTTAAGGAAAACTTGACGGTTAATTTAAGCGGACCTAATTAATCCGGGGTATTGAGTTTCATAATTCATCGAAAGACCAACCGAAAATCATCTTGTATGCAAGTGTAACATGTGTGGAGAAGAACCTTCTAGCTAGCATTCATCCATATTTTCATCACATTCATATTTACATTCTGCCCTTAATTACAATCTGTGCATTTTAGTTTAATTTCGTCAAAACCTCAATCCCCCCCCATATTTGTTTAGTCTTAATCTATCTTATTTTGTGTTTTTAAGTATTTTGAGTCTTTTGGTTTGTTTTGGTGTTTTAAAGTTTAGTTTTGCATTCTTCGAGTTTAGTATAGTGTTTTAAACTTGTTTTTACGTATTTGAGTCAGTTTTCAAGTGATTTTGCAATCCTTCCTAATCCCCGGCCTAGAACGATCCCTACTTACATACTTACTACAATTGATAAAAAGAGGGTTAATTTGTGTGCGTATAATGTTCGCATCATAGGGTTTTGGTTTAGGGTTAGGGTTTTAGCAGGGGGAAGCAATGGTGAAGCTATGTGAGGGCAAAGAATGACGGCCGCCCCTCCCCTCACCGGAAAACACGCCTAGCAGCGCTGGTTCAGCCCCTCCGTTCTCGCCGAAAATGAGAATTCATGCTCCGGGTGATCTGGTTTCTGCAGCAGGGCTGGGCTTGTTTGTTTTTTGTTTTTAGATTTTGGAGTAAAAAAAAAAATTAGTTGTAGAGCAGCAGAACTTGCGAAGAAGATGAAGGCTTATTAGTTTGATATTCCCTATACTACGCGGCGACAATTGAAGAAAAATTAAAGCCAACAGAAAACTCCTGCACCGATTCATCTCTGCCATAAATTTGATGCTCATCATAGTTCATATCTTATACAAACACATAGTTTAATTCATGTGCAAAACATGATAGGCAATAATATCAATTAACATAGGATAAGAATGATTAAAACTATAAAATAAAAAATAAAATCCCAAATTATTGGCCATGGACAAGTTGAGCAGCGGAATAAAGAGGTCGTCGATGGTGACTTGCTTCAATGACGAGAGTTGGATGCCTTTGCTTCCAGCGATGACGTTCTCGGTCTCATGATTTTGATTCTAATGGAGATGGTAGAGGTTATTGGTGTTGGGGTCGCCGGAGAAGGAAGCGATTAGGCGGAGTGTGGTAAGGGTCGACAAAGAAGAGGTATTGAGGGTGATATCTAAAGTGTTTGGTTGCTAGAATAGTAGATCTGTTTTTGTTTAGTTAGAAAGTTAAGAATGATAATTGTC
This sequence comes from Pyrus x bretschneideri, assembly GCF_019419815.1. Taxonomy (NCBI): domain Eukaryota; kingdom Viridiplantae; phylum Streptophyta; class Magnoliopsida; order Rosales; family Rosaceae; genus Pyrus; species Pyrus x bretschneideri. Next base: position 3,533,016 of record NW_025999657.1, read on the forward strand.
GTAATTTTATTGGGCCACAAAGTCTAGTGAGTAAAATTGGTATTTAATGGTGAGTAAGTATTGTCCCAAGTATTATCCTTTAGCTTAAACCCTCACATTATCTAAAATATTGTATTACTTTTTAAAAATAAATTAAATATTGTTTAATACTTATTTTACGATAAAAGAAATTCATTTAAATCCATCTAGGCTCTTGCTTAGATCTTATCTAGGCTCTTGCCTAGATCTTGTCTAGGCGCCTAGCTACTAGACCCCAGTTCGCTGCCTGACTAACGCCTAACATTTGTAATAATCTAATCATAGTCAATTTAAACTTCTTATATTGGCTTTGATATTACCGCTTACAAGTGTTTTGGTGGAGAGACTATTTACTGCTATGAATATGGATTCAGACTTTTCACTCTCCAATATAAACGCAACCGGTTCGATTGAACCTTGCACTCTTTTGAATTTTGCCCCTCCCTTTAGTAAATCCTGGCTTCCCCACTGGGGGGAAGGGTTTGATGTGAGAACTGAGTTGGCAATAGGGATGATGTTGAGAAATTTCTCTTATAGAAAGCTGAAAGGTGATAGGTTTAAGGTAAGGTCAATGCTGGGATGGTGGATCACAGCCACCAACATAGCAAACAATGGTGGTGCTAGGAAATTTTCATTGGGTCGACTAACTTGAAGATTTAAATCTTTATAAACAAAGAAATTTGATACTGTATTTTTCACAGTATCTTCTAGCTTAAGAAAATTTTCACAAAGTGAGCTAAGAATTTTCGTTATTAAACAAATACGTGTTAAAATTCAAACAAACCTAAACTTGTAAATGTACAAGAAGCGATGAGAAAAATGACGAAACAAAAAGAGATGGTTTGTAAACTGTATAATATAATTTTATATGGTTAAACCAAGAAAATTAGGATTAGTGACTAAATATATGATGGGCTATTTTTGAAAATCAATAAAAAATTATATGTAAAATTTTATTTTTTTACGAAAAGCTACTTGGATTATAGCCCAGGGTAGCCCTTAACATGGCTACGTCATTGATAGCAGAAGAAACATTGTTCACTGTAGTATTCTGTTTGAAGGAGGATGGTAATGTGGAGTACTTTTATTCCGACTTTCAATGGAATGAGAAAACCTGGGATGAGTTTTCGAGGTTGTAAGGAGCTGGTCTCATTGTCCATCAATCCAACCAAGACGTCGTGGTTCACGTATTGCCCCAGCAATCTAAGATTTGTTGCTGGGGGTACTTCCGGTCTAGCCCTTTTCAGGGGTTGGTTGAAGAGGTCGAGCAGTACGAACATGGTCCATTACCATTTTAGAGTTGTAAGCTCAAAGTAACAGATGGTTGGGGATTAACCTCAAAGGAACAATGGTTGTCAATGTGCAATAGGCAACCGCAGGTGAAGCAAAATTTCACCAAGCGTTCATAGTAAAATTCCACCCGTGATGGTTCGCCCTCTGCTTTTGCTAGCCAAGACCCATTAAGAATGGGTTGAAAGCATCAAGCTGTAAGCTAGTATGAAAAAAAACCACAAATACCATCTAAGAAAGAAAAAGGATTTTCCACCTGCATGACTTCCTGGAAGGTCTTGCCAATCTTGCGCACGTTCTCCGCATTGTAATTTTCCAGAGGGACCTATGGAATTAAACCTAGAAACTGATCCAGTAAAGAGTAAAATCTTCAATGGCCAAATCTGAATTGCAAGACAGTTACCTTCAATGTTCCAAGGGTCATCTTATATCATTATTCTTACTGCCACATCAGGCTAAGCAGTGACTACAAATGCGGTTTTAGACCGAGCCGACACTCGAAAATCACCAATATGAGCCAGATGTGTTTGATCATACCAATATGGCCCCACGAGAAAAGAAACGATCAACAATGAGAAAACCGACAAAATAGATGTTACCATTGATGATGAAGATGTCCAGCTTCTTTTCCAGTTGGAGAACTAAGTTATTTGGATCTTTCATGATCTCATTCATGGCAAGAGGGCAAGTAGAGCAAATAAGGGAGAGAAATATCTTAAGAGCAAAAATTAGGGGAAAACTTTGATTGTATATGATGATAAAATGAAGGGCACCAGATGGATTAAATAGAGATTTTGGTGAGTAGTATTTTGAGTTCTAGTGAAATAGATTGTGGGTGGTAGTGCTATGTACTGGACACTGTAGATGGACTTGAAAAGGGTGACTTGATGGTTTAGGGTTTAGAGCGGTTGGTGAATGAAAATCGCCGGTTAAAATAGACCTAGGCACGATTTTGAATTTGAGAAGACTAGGTGTTGGGAAGCGTTTATGGAATGGGGGGACAGAAAGAACGAAATAGGGTTAAGGTTATGGCTCTTACTAAGTGAAAAACTACTGAGACTAGCTTAGGAGAGGGAAGCTAAAAGAGAGGGGATGCAACTGGGGAAGTTGTATGATTCCCACTTTAAATTGCCATACATGTAATATATGGTGGTGTGGGCAAATATTGTTGTATAGACAACATAACTATATTTTGTACAAGTGTACCGTATTAAGAAGAGATAACATTGTGATCACACAATTAAAAATGGTGTATACATTCAATATATTGTGGATGGCGGATCGTACGGATGCCTTGGCCCTATTTTATGTTCAAACAACTACCCTTGTACCAAAAATTTGCTTTGTTGAATATTTCTCCACCTTGTGCCCCTTTTTCCTCAACCAGCTTAGCCACACCTTGGTGCGATGCAAATTTGTGGTTGAACAAATTTCATATTCTAGTTTTATATTGAAGTAAAGTTTTTGTCCTAACTAAAAACTTGTGAGAATATTTGAACATACAAGCATACAAATAACTCTTAAAGTAGGCATGCATTCAAATAACAACTTTTTGACCCAAAAAAATTCAAAGCCTAGTGTGGAACAAAAAATAATCAAGAAAAATATGGAGGTGACACGTGGATTTTTGTGTGAAAAAGACAAGATTACCCTAGAGGTACATCGGAACTCCTATGCGCGAGCAGCGGACAATCACGACTCAATCAAGGTCAAAAGTGATCAAGATAGGTATTTATTCAAAACCTATTTCATCCATTCTCATCAAATCCTCCCCACAAGGTAACCTTTTAATATTCATTCAAAATAGGATTAATTACCTAAATTAATTAATTGATTTTGTAATTAATTAATTAATTTCTAATTAATTTCCAAATTGATTGCAAGATATTATAGATACATAATATCTTGCAATTACACCCAAAAATCACCAAATGTGCCTAGTTCCCACCTCTCCAAAAGGGGCTGGCCACACCCCTATAAATACCACTTCATTTCTCCAAAAACCTAAGTTTAATCCTGTTACAAAATTCTCTAAATTCTCCAAACACTTTTCCCTCAAAATTCTAACTTTGGCATCAGAGGTTCTTCAGCCAAAGCCTCTCCCCATTCATCATGGGCACGTGAGGCTCTTAGCCTTGACCTAAGGTGTTAATTATTTTTGCAGGTGCATTTTCGTCCAAGAACAAGATGGAAGAAATTTGCATTCACATCTAGTATAAGGTGAACCAAGACTCTTTGCAAATCAAAGAGGAAAATTTGAGTTTTTCTCACCCTTGAAGCTCATCCTTGTTTACACAAGGGATTCCCCCAAATGGAGGGTCTTTAAGTCACATCCTTACTCCTTAGATCTTCCTTTCTCCTTGGCTCTTTGTTGATTTGTCTCAAAGAAAACTCTAAAGAGGAAAAGGCTATAAAATTGCCCTTATATCTCCTCACAATTGTGTGGCAAACTTGTAATAAGTTCATCACCAATTCCCTTGCATTGTGGCCGGCCTCCCTCTTTAGTTTTGGACTAAATCCCTATTTGGTTTTAATTGTCAATACAAGTTAAACTTAATAGTTCTTTATGGACCAAACACGTTTGGACCACAAAACCCGAAATAACATAAAGCCCTAATACAAAATTGTTCGTATGATTAATTAACTAATTAATTAATCTTGACCATGCTCAAATAAACCATTTAATTGCTTATCCATCTCATTGATATTTCTTCACATTCATCCTTAATCGGTGTACAATCCATTAAGTTCCAATTAGTGAGGCAGTGTACAATTGTTACTCTTAACGATCGATTCTGAATTGAAACCATGTTTCAATTCTCCCTTGGATGACGATTAGTGATTGCTAACTTCAGGGCTTTCATAAACCATGAGTGACACCTAGCAGTATGTCATGGCTAATGAGTCAATTTCATGTAATATATTTTCCGTATTCTTAGTATGTTTTGGTAATTATTTTGGTGATATTTTGATACTTTGGTTTATATTTCTTAGTGTAGGACATGTGACTTCCTCTTGAGCAAAAAGTGACCAAACGAATGAATTTTGGAGTAATTTTAGTTGGATTGTTTTTGTGAGTCTTTCAACTTGTTTGCATCAAAATTTCAGAATTTTCTACCAAACGGTTAATTTATGACAAAGAAACAAAAGACTAGCGCAAGAAACTGTCAAAGTGACGTTTTGGGCGTATTTCGGCTTTGCGGCGTCCAAGATGTTGTTTATGGAAATAGGCCCTTCTGAAATTATGTTGAGGACATCTCAAGTTTAAACAAGATGTCTTGGGCTCAATTTTGTGGTGTTTTAGGCCCTGAACGTGGCAAATCAGTCAACTGGGCAAGTTCTTCCTTATTGTCTAGGATATTGTTACCTAGTTTCTCTTAATTTATTTTGTTACCTAGTTTATATATATATATATATATTGTTTTTTTTTTCTTAGTTTTTAGAAGACCTTTTTATAGAAATGATTTCAATTGTGTTAGTATAAATAAAGGAGCCGTCCCTAGGGAATTCTCTACACCACATTTAGAGGATTGCCGAAGGCTCTAGTAGATTTCAGACTTTTCATATAAGGTGTTTTCAATCATTTTCTTCTTAATAATATTTTCTTTGTTTTTAATTATGATTATGTGTAACTAACTTTCTTTTGCTAGGGCAAGGCCACTAGTCTTAACAAGAATACGTAGTTTCTTTTCAATTTACTTATGATATTATGAATTTTGAATTATTAATCACCATGTTTGAAACTATCTAATTGTCTTGATGATTGGTCACCATTAGGATATTTAGAAAAGTAATTTGATGCAAGGTCAGAAGGTTCTCTGAAATTGGCTATAACTTCTTGTGGTTAATGATTGTAAGTTCACTTAGGGCCAATGTGACATCCCACATCACCCAGGGGTGTGATCCTTAAATGTATATTCCCATCCCTACTTAGCACGAGGCCTTTTGGGAGCTCACTGGCTTCGGGTTCCTTAGGAACTCCGAAGTTAAGCGAGAAGGGAGCTAAAGCAATCCCATGATGGGTGACCCACTGGGAAGTTGCTCGTGAGTTCCCAAAAACAAAAACCGTGAGGGAATGGTAAGCCCAAAGCGGACAATATCGTGCTACGGTGATGGAGTCAGGCCTGGGAAGTGATCCGCCCCGGGCTGGGATGTGACAATTTGGTATCAGAGCCTAACCCTGGCCGCGAGTGTGCCGACGAGGACGTCGGGCCCCTAAGGGGAGTGGATTGTGACATCCCACATCGCCTAGGGGAGTGATCCTTATATGTATATTCCCATCCCTACCTAGCACGAGGCCTTTTGGGAGCTCACTGGCTTCGGGTTTCGTAGGAACTCCGAAGTTAAGCGAGAAGGAGGCTTGAGCAATCTCATGATGGGTGACCCACTGGGAAGTTGCTCGTGAGTTCCCAAAAACAAAACCGTGAGGGAATGGTAAGCCTAAAGCGGACAATATCGTGCTACGGTGGTAGAGCGGGCCCAGGAAGTGATCCGTCCTGGGCCGGGATGTGACAATTTGGTATCAGAGCCTAACCCTGGTCACGTGTGTGCCGACGAGGACGTCGGGCCCCTAAGGGGGGTGGATTGTGACATCCCACATCGCCCAGGGGACTTATATGTATATTCCCATCCCTACCTAGCACGAGGCCTTTTGGGAGCTCACTGGCTTCGGGTTCCGTAAGAACTCCGAAGTTAAGCGAGAAGGGGGCTAGAGCAATCCCATGATGGGTGACCCACTGGGAAGTTGCTCGTGAGTTCCCAAAAACAAAACCGTGAGGGAATGGTAAGCCCAAAGCGGACAATATCGTGCTACGGTGGCGGAGCGGGCCCGGGAAGTGATCCGCCCCGGGCTGGGATGTGACAATTTGGTATCAGAGCCTAACCCTGGTCGTGGTGTGCCGACGAGGACGTCGGGCCCCTAAGGGGGGTGGATTGTGACATCCCACATCGCCCAGGGGAGTGATCCTTAAATGTATATCCCATCCCTACTTAGCGTGAGGCCTTTTGGGAGCTCACTGGCTTCGGGTTCCGTAGGAACTCCGAAGTTAAGCAAGAAGGGGGCTAGAGCAATCCCATGATGGGTGACCCACTGGGAAGTTGCTCATGAGTTCCCAAAAACAAAACCGTGAGGGAATGGTAAGCCCAAAGCGGACAATATCGTGCTACGGTGGTGGAGCAGGCCCGGGAAATGATCCGCCCCGGGCCGGGATGTGACAATTTGGTATCATAGCCTAACCCTGGTCGCGTGTGTGCCGACGAGGACGTCGGGCCCCTAAGGGGGGTGGATTGTGACATCCCACATCGCCCAGGGGAGTGATCCTTAAATGTATATTCCCATCCCTACCTAGCGCGAGGCCTTTTGGGAGCTCACTGGCTTCGGGTTCCGTAGGAACTCCGAAGTTAAGCGATAAGGGGGCTAGAGCAATCCCATGATGGGTGACCCACTGGGAAGTTGCTCGTGAGTTCCCAAAAATAAAACCGTGAGGGAATGGTAAGCCCAAAGCGGACAATATCGTGCTACGGTGGCGGAGCGGGCCCGGGAAGTGATCAGCCCCGGGCCGGGATGTGACAACATCCCACATCGCCCAGGGGAGTGATCCTTAAATGTATATTCCCACCCCTACCTAGCGCGAGGCCTTTTGGGAGCTCACTGGCTTCGGGTTCCGTAGGAACTCCGAAGTTAAGCGAGAAGGGGGCTAGAGCAATCCCATGATGGGTGACCCACTGGGAAGTTGCTCGTGAGTTCCCAAAAATAAAACCGTGAGGGAATGGTAAGCCCAAAGCGGACAATATCGTGCTACGGTGGCGGAGCGGGCCCGGGAAGTGATCAGCCCCGGGCCGGGATGTGACAATTTGGTATCAGAGCCTAACCCTGGTCGTGGTGTGCCGACGAGGACGTCGGGCCCCTAAGGGGGGTGGATTGTGACATCCCACATCGCCCAGGGGAGTGATCCTTAAATGTATATCCCATCCCTACTTAGCGCGAGGCCTTTTGGGAGCTCACTGGCTTCGGGTTCCGTAGGAACTCCGAAGTTAAGCGAGAAGGGGGCTAGAGCAATCCCATGATGGGTGACCCACTGGGAAGTTGCTCGTGAGTTCCCAAAAACAAAAACCGTGAGGGAATGGTAAGCCCAAAGCGGACAATATCGTGCTACGGTGATGGAGTCAGGCCTGGGAAGTGATCCGCCCCGGGCTGGGATGTGACAGCCAACACCAAGTCTTAAGGGTTGCATGATTTTCATAAAGCTTAATGAGTCTTTCATGTTCACATTGGATCCGAACATCTAGACGGATTGCATCCTTGGTACGTTCTGATTGGAGGTCCAAGTAGAAAATACTTTAGGAAAACCTAACCTTCAAAATATGCATGGGCAATTCATATGTAATTTGGAGAACTACGTAAGATTGTTAAGGTAATGACGGAATCCTAGTGTCTTTTTAAGTTGGTTTTCAAAGCCATTTACTTTCTGTTATTTTCCTTCTGCCGAATCTTTTAAATTGTTTTTATTATTTTAAGTCATAAAATCAATCTTTTCGAAACTTTGTTTTGAATAGTTAGTTAAGATTTGGTTTTTACCTAAATTGTTTTCAATAATCCCTATGGAGAACGACCTTGTATGAGCATTTTTACTACAACTAACTTGTACTTTTGCAAGTATTTTTAAGTGTTTTTATCCATACTTTTGCATGTGGTAAAAATCATATCACTGGTTACCTAAGCTATGTAGAAGTGGTTGGGGAACCTATCCAGTTGCAACTACAATGCAATATGGTCCATCTCTAATTCAATACTCTTGATCACATTGTTTAACTGATAGTTTGTTTTATGTCTACTACTCAATGTGATACTTCTTTGTATAATTCTATTGAATATGATATATTCTTCCTAAGTCATATTCATTTACTTTGGCCAAATACTCTCAAATCATATCTCAGAGTATTCTCCTTCCACCATGGAAGGTTAGAGATCCCTTGTTGTGCATTCATATGCCTACATGATTAGATAGCTTAACCCCAACAATGTTGTTGGCACTTTCAATGGAATCTCTTTGACATTATCAAAGATCAATGACCTAACCACTAGACAACTATGATGCCTTAGGTCAAATGACATGTATGTTAGAACTCTCTTTTGATCGTTATTCAGTGGACTCAAGAACCCTCTAAGAACATATGTGCATGTTTTAGTGCCCAACACTAAATAACTTGAGACTAGTCATACTCCCAATTGAGTCAACAAAACACATACAAACCTTAGCATATTGTCAACGCCGAATTGACAATCATGTGACTAAGAACGTTAGGAATGAACATAAGAGAAAAGTCTTGTTGATCTAACTTGCTCATATCACTTCTCTATTAGGATGAATATATTCCTTGGATTCTGTTATTGAATTAAACACATGAAACAATAAATAGTAATTAACAATAAGTTTTGCCCTTCCATTAAACAAATAAGAGTATAACATAATAAGTATTCCAAAAGCTATTAAATCGAATGAGTGCCTAATTGTACATACTTCCAACATATATTGTATCTACTTGGTCAACTAAATATGTGCATGACAATGTTCTCCTTTCAGCATAAATGCTAATTTCCTTTTCTTTTGACTTGATTCTACAGTGCTGGCATCTTGTGCAGTGGTATCAGTGGGCTTGGGTATGAAAAGTGAGAACAAACCCAAAGAAAAGGCAAAAAGAAAACAATTATTTTCAATCAAGCCCAAAAAGATACATATGATGTTGGGCTTGAGTATAAAGCAACCTAAATGAGCTTTACACATGAGACTCCCAAATTATATGTGATGTGATGTGATGTTAGCAAATGCTTTCATCATTATTTTTTTTAAATACAAACAACATTACTACTTTAATTTTTACGAGAGAAATAGAGAAATGTTTGATTCGAAGAGATAATGGATTGAAGAGAAAAGACCTAAACACAAAAACAGTCCACCACTCCAATGCTTTAACCATGTTAAACTACCAATACCACCAAATATGTACCAACAAAAACGTCTGTTCCCATTTACCAACCATTATATAGCTAAAGCTGTAAACTAAATTGCAAAAAGTAACACGATGAAAAGGAAATGGTCTTCCTCTGAACATTTACTCAAAGTACGTCTGTCAACTAATATATAATAAGTGACACCACAGAAGTCCTAATCAATCGGTACTAGACCACGGACAGCATGTATCATCATCCCAAACCCCACGTTAATTAAAAGCTTAATTAAGTTTAATCAAAACAGCAGCAGGATTACTCTGGGACATATGTGTTTCGCCCAGTTGATCCATGCCTGCATATACCTGCACCGGGTTTACTGCAATTTCAACAATTTCATCTTACGTTCATTATATATATATATTAAAGCGTAGAGCACGCCATCCCACCACCATTTCCGAGTATCACGGTTCAGTGTCAACCCTAAAACTACAATATTCATATACTAATCCAGTTACCAAATATAGATGCATGTTTGGGGAGAGATTTTCAATGTGACATTCACACGAGGTAGTACATTACGTGTCCTTATATAAATGGTGGGTTATGTGTGTTAAAATGTTAATAACTTAAAAATTAAAATTTTCCATCACTTACATAAAAACACGTGATATACCATTCGTGTTTCCATTACAACTAAAAATTTCTCTTGTTTGGGGCGGTTATTATCATAATAATTATATATTAATCCGATAATATTGATAAATAAAGTGAACAGATCTTTCATCTTTCCGTCTCTCTGTCTCTATCCTTGTTTTTGATCAGATGAAAGTTGGCCTAAGCTGCATTGAAAAAGAATTATAATCCTTAATCTCCCTGGCTAATTACAAAGTTGGTGACATAAACATAGAGCAAGGTGTCGCTTTAATTTGTAGCATCGAATTTATCTATTTGATTACAAAGTTCGTGATGAATGATGATATGCAAGCTATAATCTCTACGGATATTCGCTTTGTACAGATCAAACAAAAATTACGTAATATGTCAACCAGCGAGTTCTAAAAAAATTGATCAAGTTAGTGAGGTGGAGTTTTTTTTTTCTTTTTTTTTAATTAAAAAATGGATAACTGGTAACGAACCACGGTTATCTATCCCTTTTGGGCTTGGATGAGGCTAGTTAGAAATTACACCCCACCAGTGACCACGATCATGTAGATTCACACCTTACAAAATGTCGAACCCATAACCTTCTTCTTTTTCTTTTAGGGAGCTGATGGTCGTACTTTTCCATTGAAACACTTGTCGTGGTTAGTGAGGAGGAGTTTTGACACAGACAATTTTTTCAATGCCCTATGTAGCCCAGAACCTTCTTCTTCTTCTTCTTTTTTTTTTTTCTTTCTTTTAGGGAGCTGATGATCATATTTTTTTTTACTGAATCACTTGTCATGGTTAGTGAGTAGGAGTTTTGACACAGACAATTTCTTCAATGCCCTGCGCTACATATATAGACACGTAAAGTGGTGACAAAAGGTAAGCATTGTTTAGTTGGATTGTGGATGTAAGTAAAGTGATCCAGCCATACTTAATCTGTTTTTCAAAGATTGTCCTAACATGGTACTAATATTTGACTTTCATCAAGTCGATGGATGCCCTAAATTAAAAAAAAGAATATAGGATATATCGCCAGGTAGGGTTCCTGCACTTGTCAAAGATTTGGCATGCTAGTTAACAAGGCCAGATTTTTAAAGAATTATGGAGCACGCAACCGGTGACAATCACACAATGCGAGAATAAATGTACGAGTCCCGTCTGGTAGAAAGACCGCATTGTTGGAGCAAAAATGGTAAAGGAACAACCTGTTTGGTTTGACCAACGATATATTACAAGTTATAACATGTGAATACATACGTAATAAATATATGACATTATTATTGGCTATCAACAATTAGGTCTCAATTTTGTCATAAATTTGTAAAAACACTAATGTTTTACGTTTAGTTATAAGAATAAAATCGAGCATACACCTAAATATTGTACAAATGAAACATACATCATTTGAGAATTTTTTTTTATACAACCATAATTTATTGTACGGAAAAAACAATATCAATTCTAAGCTTACATTATTTCATTAAGTTTTCTAATTAATGTACTAATTATTTGACCCAATGAATCTAGCAAGTACACAACATTTGTGCTGTCATCTGATAACATCTGGTTTTCAAACATGGGTAGGATGAGACATCGTACACGAGACTACTTTACTTAAATTCGATTTTCACAAAGTGCATTTTGCTTATCATAAAGTGATGATAATGCTGATCATTTTCTTAATTATCGTTAAATTAATTTTAGTTTCAAAACTTTTGTGATAGATATATTAAATCAAACTCATCAACCGCAATCAATGGACGGTGACCATTAAGGTGTTGAGCAGAAGTATTTTTATCTTCGCAGGCCGAATTCGAAAAACGCGGTCTCTCAGATTCAAGACTCACGGCCACGTGGAAACTTTTCGCTACTTTGAATTTCACAACAACGCAAACCAAAAGTGGGCCCCACGGTTAAAATATAAAAAGAGAAATGAAATTACCAGAAAAGGACGTAAACGGGGCCGTACTGGACCGACCTCAAAAATGCCCCCAAACACGCCAAGACGATAAGGCGTCACACTTATTATTACAATACGACGATGAGATGAACGGTTCAGATCTCACATAGTTAAATGAACGGTCCGGATATCACAAAGATCTTCGCCATAAGAAAAACACCTTCCCTCGTTGTTTCCAATTCAGATAAAATTCAAAACTCACTTTCTCTTTCTTTGTCTCTCTCTCTTCGTTCTCTGCGACTTCTCCCCCATTAAATAAACTCCTTCCGCTTCCAGTGGCGATCGAGGCCTAGAGAGAGGAAGCGAGAGAGAGAGAGAGAGAGAGAGAGTCAGAGAGAGCTCAATGGCCAAGGGCAGCATTGGAATTTCCGTAACCCTCTCGCTGCTGCTGCTGCCGCTTCTTGTTCTCGAAACCGCGGCGGTTGAGAAGAATTACGAGCTGAAGAAGGAGCAGCGCTACCGGAATGCTTACGCGACGATGATGTACATGGGGACGCCGAGGGACTACGAGTTCTACGTGGCGATACGTGTCATGCTCAGATCGCTCTCCAAGCTCCACGTGGAGGCCGATCTGGTCGTCATTGCTTCGCCGGACGTGCCTCTCCGCTGGGTCCAAACTCTGTAAGTCTCCCACCCTCACACTCTCAGCTTTCGTTTTTTGTCCTTTTCTTCTCTTTTTTTGCTTTTTGCTTCGTAACGTGCGCGCACGGGAGCTCTAGCGTACGTTAGAATAAAGGTAGCCGTTTCGGCGCACGTTAAGTTCTTTTGGTGTTTGAAGGGTTAGTCAAATGGGAGTTGAACCAATGTAGGTTTAGGTTTGATGCGTCGTTGGTGGTGATTAATTTGGGTAGTTCCAACTGAAAATGGTCAACGATTTCTGGATGGGTCCCGTCCAATTTTTCCTTTTTTTCCATGTGAGTCCAATATAATATCTCGAAGATAAATATCACTGAATTGAAAATTAAGTAGTTTTTTTTTTTTTTTTTTTATGATCTTAGCTGAGTCAATTTAATTACAAAATATCATCCTGACCTCCGAGCTAGGGTTCTTTAACGGTTGATTAACGTATTTATTGAACACATTATTTGATTTATAAAATTAATTTAAAACTTTAATCTCTGTCGTATTATTCTTATAATAATAAATCCCATCTTGAATCTCTCCATTTTTGGATAAGAATGTGGGTGGTATCTGCCAAATTGATGCCTTATAAGTCACAGCGCACAAGTGGAAATGCTTACCAAATGGTCAGGGCGGATTGGTGGCGATATTTATGGGGATGGGCTGTCCCACTAGTGTAACGTGGCGTGTTTCGATTGGGTTAGTGTAAAGTCGGTCGAACGGGACATGGAAAAACGTTGTTTTGTTCTTGATGAACCTAGTCCGTTGTTTTGGGTGGTTATGTTTTCAACGCAAAAATGGTCTGGACTCGGTTGAAGGGACTTTTTGAGTACTTGGGATATTTTCATCGTTCGACTTTTTGAAAATATCTCCACTGTTAAATCGTCCAGAGTATCTAATATTCTGAAGCATTCAACACCCATTGTTTGAATCAAATGTCACTAATTCTAGCAGTAAGTACGGAATATATAACTGATTATTTGTTATTTTGATATTTTTGTCAAATAATAAATTTTGTTGAATTAAATGTTATATTAGGAGGTGTAGTCAAATTAAGATTTGAAAGGATTTTAAAAGACTTTAGAAGTCAATTAGGATTTTAAAGAGAATTTTAAAGGACTTTAAAATCAAGGTGTAGTCAAAGTAAGATTTAACAGGATATGAAAGAATACATCCACATCCAAATGATTTAAATTTCTTGGTACAAATCTGTAGGTATTCAAAATGTTATGGATTTTAATGGATTTCATTAAGTAATGGATTTTGGAGGATTTGAGAGCCCATTTATGAATGAAAAGGGCTGTGAAGAATCCGATTCACACCCCTAGGATTTCTTTCTTCAAACTGACTTCTTTCTTATCATGCTCTCGATGTTGTACTCCTGCGACAACTTGTTCTTCTCCTTGGCGTCCACCTTGGCAAAAGTACATCTTAGCGCTTGAGCTTGGTAGCTGCCCGTCACGGGGTTTCAAGGCCTGGCAATGTCCGCACCACGATGCTGGTTTTAAACCCTCATCGTTTTCGTATTTAATCGCACTTTGAGCTGCTATTTTGTGCTGTCTAAACCCATTTAAATTTTCGGCACAAAGTTGTTAGCTTCTGATTGCTTGCTTTGTTGAAATTTTGAAACCGTCAACAGCTGCTTTTGCTTTTTTATCTTTCCTTTTCTTGTATTTTCTCAGATTGAGAGAGAGAGAGAGAGAGATTCTAATGGTGGAGAGAGATTTTTCACATTGACCAGCAATTAACTCAACATCTTTCACATTTAATCGTTGATCATGTATTTATCTATTTAGCATTTTCATTAACAAATATTGGGTGATGAGGATATTGATGCGTAGTACTATAGTATAGTAAACTAGTACATGACCTTGAGCTTTTACAATGTGTTTTTGTTGTGGTTGCTTTATCTGAATTTTTACTTTGTGTGTCCGATTTCTATATCATTTATGTTGTAGGAATCAACTATAAATCCATAGAAATCCATGAAACAAGTCCATACAAATCCATAGAAATCTATAATAAAAATCCATATAAATCTACCAAAATCCATATAAATTTGTAGAGTCTATTAAAATCCTTTAGAATTTGTTACTTAAAAAAATTCATTAAAATCCTCTAAAATCCAAATTGACTACACCCCCTTAGTTATTAATGGAATTCGAATCCACATAATTATGCAAAGACTCAACTCTTTTCTCCCACTGTAGCAGGAAATCAACTTATTGAGTTGTTAATCGTACCAATTAAGACTTAACAGGTACGCATTAATAATCCAATGAATTAATTTGTCACATAATCGTAGTGACGTTCCATGTTCTGGAAGTTCCTCTCCTCGCATTAACCGAAAGCCTTCGGTTTTACGAGTGGAATAGAATAGTAATGGGTGGAGGATTGCTTCATCGAAATGATGAAACCCTAGAAATTGTGAGAAAAACTTAGGTCGAGCATTTCTCTCACGTGGCAAGTTGAGTGACATGTTACATGTATTGTTTACATGTAGGAAGTTTTCAGTCATAATTAAGATTTTGTAGCACATTGTGTCTTACCTACCACGTGACGGGGAAGTTGTACCAAATTTTCTCATTTCCAAGAAAATCTACTCCCTTGGTTTGATAAGATAATATGAAGGGTGGCAGCACTACCACTTGCCTAGCAAAAAAGTAGAAAGATAAGGATGAAATGGGACTTAAAAGCTATGTTAACTAGCCACTTAGTATTACTGTCTAGTGGTATTCCTCTTTACTGATAAGTGAGAGGTTTTAGATTCAATTCTCGCCAAAGACAAATTTTAACTACATTATTGCTAGTCCGTTATAAGGCTTAGCCCAAAAAAAGCTATATTCACCCATTAGTATTGTACTGTTTATATTTATTTACGGGAATGTTTTCCTTGTCACTTGGTGACCAAACAATAGATGATCACTCACCCTTGCATTTGAATCAAGAGTGGAGAATAAATTGATATACTTCCGTTGTTTAAATCTCAACCCTTGATATCAAATCTAAAGGTCGGTGACCATAAATTCTTGGTCACCAAGTGACCAGAAGGACGGGCTCTGTTTAACTTGTAATGAAGAATTCGATAGCATGTACCATGATTGCCACATTCATAAACTGAGACAAGTTTTTGGTATTTTTTTGACTCAGAGAACAAGAAGATGGGGCCAAAGTGGTGAGAGTGGAAAATGTGAACAATCCATACAGAAATCAGGCCAATTTTGACAAAAGATTCAAGTTAACACTCAACAAACTGTATGCATGGAGCTTAGTGGACTATGACAGAGTGGTCATGCTTGATGCTGACAACCTCTTTCTCCAAAAAACCGATGAGCTTTTCCAGTGTGGACAATTCTGTGCAGCTTTCATTAACCCTTGCATCTTCCATA
This sequence comes from Pyrus x bretschneideri, assembly GCF_019419815.1. Lineage (NCBI taxonomy): Eukaryota > Viridiplantae > Streptophyta > Magnoliopsida > Rosales > Rosaceae > Pyrus > Pyrus x bretschneideri. Next base: position 3,548,893 of record NW_025999657.1, read on the forward strand.
CAGGCCTCTTTGTGTTGCAGGTAAATCTTTCCTTCAAGCATTTGTACTTTTATAAAAGATGAGTGCGTTATGATCTTTTTGAAGCGCCAATGACATTTCCCAGTAATGAATTGTATTTTATAAAGTTTTGCATTGACTCTAACCTCAAGGTTTTAGGATATGTTATACTGTCAAGTTAGAGTACTGCTTTAGCTCCTTAGCATTTCGGTTGCATCAACCATCAGAATCAAGCACTTTAGTTGAATTGCTGTTGTAGTTAACTGACAAAAACCATTCCGGGCTTCGTTTGGTTATGATATTGCAGCCATCAATGAAAGTATTCAAGGACCTGCTTCATGAGGTTGAAATTGGAAGAGACAATCCAGACGGTGCTGACCAGGGTTTTATAGGTGGTTACTTTTCCGACTTACTTGATCAGCCCTTGTTCCATCCACCTTCTAACGGCTCCAAGCTTAACGGACACTACAGACTGCCTTTGGGCTACCAAATGGATGCTTCTTATTATTGTAAGCAAAGCATTTAACATTTTTAAGTTGAAGTCATCAGGAAAACAATGACTATTGTCTTAGCCATGCTCTACTTTTGGTTGCTCAGATCTTAAATTGCATTGGAGCGTACCCTGCGGCCCCAACAGCGTGATTACCTTCCCCGGTGCTGCATGGTTGAAGCCATGGTATTGGTGGTCATGGCCTGTTCTCCCGTTGGGCATTTCATGGCATGCACGACGTCATCAAACTCTCGGGTAAGACCATTCAACAAAGTAATGATAGAGCAACTACATTTGTCATTGCATTTACTGATCAACATCATCTGGCAGTCGATGTGTTAACTAAAATGCAGCCATAATAACTAATCGTTGGCTTCTAATTGTCACTGATTTCCTCTATTATACAGGTACGGTGCTGAGATGCCAGTGATCCTAATCCAGGCGCTAATTTACATCGGAATAATAGCAATGACGCGCCTAACACGACCAAATATATCGAAGCTGTGCTATAGGCGCTCGGACAAGAGCATTAACTTGATACACACCATCCTCAAAATGATAGCTGCGTGGTCGATTGTAGCTGCATACGTGGTACCATTCGTACTCATTCCTCACACAGTCCACCCGATATTAGGCTGGAGTTTGTATTTGCTTGGCTCTTTTGCACTTTGCTTCGTAGCAATCACCGCTCTGTTCCTGCCAATGGTACCTGTTCTAGCTCCGTGGCTTGGGTTTTTCGGTGTCCTCTTTGTCATGGCATTTCCTTGGTACCCAGATGGTGTTGTACGAGCTCTCTCTGTATTTGCGTACGCATTTTGTGCGGCGCCATTCGCATGGGTTTCGCTGGTTAAGGTCATGGCATCCATTCAAGCCGCAGTTGAAAGGGAAGCTTATTTTCCGAAAATTGGGTGAGTCGCCCTCCACCGTCGAGCCCTGAACTTTGAAAAGACGCAGAAGCTCCCCCGGATGAAAATGACGGCACAGAGAGGCGATGTACTTGGACAAAATTGCAGCAGAGAAGAAGCTATTCTTTTTCCTTTTTATTTTGGGGAAAAATGGGAAAAGGGCCGGATGGAAGCTCTGATTTACACGAGCTTCCATTGATTTTGTACTATAAACCTTGCTTTATAGTAGCTTGAATTAAACTCGAGGCCAGTTCACATGGAAAAATCTCTGTAATCATATATGATCGCTTGATTAAATTTTGAATTTCGATTTCTCGTTATTGTTGATGTTCTTTCAATTCAATTGATTGTTGCTAGTTTGAATGTTTATATGTCATTTGATCGTGCATTGTAAAATCCTCTCAATGGGTATTCTCTTCATTTTGTGCAGGGCCTTGGCAGGTAATGCTAAAACAAGCCGATGGTTCTTATGCTTGCGTAGCAGAGTGCGCTAGACCTCCAATCATCAGTCACTTTCTGTGAGTTGCTGGACATAATTTGCTATGCTTTAAGGCTGATTCTTTGTCTACTGTTAAGACAAAAGAACAACTTTTGAGGGTCCTGGGACTGCAAATTCTAACACAACATAAATTCAGAACCTCAATGCATCACATTATACAATATGGAAACAAATGAAATTAGGGCAAAGGCAACCGGAAGAAGTGCTAGGTTCTTACACCTACTTTTTCCTTTTGGTCACCGAGTAGAGTCTATCATCATGGTAAAAAAAATATTTTGAAATTTCTGAAAGCAATATTTAAAAATGAACACACAAGGGCCCAGAGGCAAGCTGACATTTATGTTATTGAGAGAGATTCTACGTAAACCCATCAAACATTCAAGTTCACCAACACAAACTAAGAACTTAAAAACTCAATTGAACGTAGCTACAACTGAAACGTTTGACACTGCCACTTGCAACAACGAAACAAAACACATATAAAAAAGAAGCTCACACACACCACCCACCATTTTTCAAATTATTCAAAAAAGTGTCATTTAGACGCGAATATGAGCCGTGAATAATTTTGAATAAAGAAGCTACCCGTACTACAAGCACGAAAGACACAATCAAGGACCATGCCATTCTAGCATGCGCCTGCACACAACGATCAGCAATTCATCAAATCATACCACCTCATAACTCGAGAATGGAAAAAATCCAGTAACCCAGAAAATAAAAACAAAACCAAAAACAACCAGCTTGGATATGAATATTATTAAGTCATTGTTTTGCCCTGCAGCATGTGCTCTCTACTCTCACTCGTTCGTGCGGGGCCAATAGAGACCCACCCATTCACGTGGCATCTCTTGGCCTGCGTGGAGCCAAGTAATATATACATGAAATCAATCTACATAATCTCCATGATATGATCCTAATCTAAAGCAGAACATATTCCTACAATCAAGGAACCAATCTTTCCTAATTTATTTAAAGGGCTTGTTCTCAAGCCTTCTGGCCAATGTGGGATAGAATAATTCTAACACTCCCCTGCATGTGAGACCCCATTTTATGGGTCACATGTGGAGTTCCACATATCGGTAACCACGTGGAGTCAAGTTGGGGTTCACCCATTCGCGCGAGGCCAATAGGGACCCACCCATTCACGTGGTATCTCTTGGCCTACGTGGAGCCAAGTCGGGGCTCACCCATTCGTGCGGGGTCAAAGGGGACCCACCCGTTCACGTAGCAGTACGGATTTGTCCCCTGGTTTTGATACCAACTTAAAATTGAGCATTCTGTGAATTTGGTTATTCATTCATAATAATCAGTATACAAGAAGGTGCCTAATATATAGGATTACAACAGTTGACCTTCTATCTAGACTAGGTAATTTATACATGAAATCAATCTACATAATCTAAATGATATGATCCTAATATAAAGCAGCACATATTCCTACAATCAAGGAACCAATCTTTCCGTTAATACTCCCCCTCAAGTTTGAGAGTGAATGTCATGAACACCCAACTTGCCAAGTATAGGGTGAAACATTCCTTGTCCAAGTGGCTTAGTAAATATGTCAGCAAGTTGATTGGCAGAGGACACATGTGCTATTGTAATGGCGCTAGACAGGATTTGTTCGCAAACAATATGGCAGTCTATCTCAATGTATTTGGTGTGTTCATGAAACACTGGATTTGCAGCTATGTGAACTGCCTCTTGATTATCACAATAAAGTCGAGCTGGCTTGTGGTGTGTAACCTGCAAGTCTCTTAGTAAATATCGCATCCATGTGAGCTCATATGTTATGGAAGCCGTGGCCCGATACTCTGATTTGGTCGAGGAACGTGAAACGGTACCTTATTTCTTAGTTCTCAACGATACAAGTGCTCCTCCAAGGAATATGCAATAGCCTGTCACTGATCATCTCGTTATGGAACAATGAGCCTAATCCACATCACAGAAACTGGTTAACAAGAAGTTAACTTTGGATGGAAAGAACAAACCTTCCCCAAGTGCCCCTTTCAAATACCGTAAGAGACGATGGATTGCGTCAAGATGTGGTTTTTTTGGATGTTGCATGAACTGACTCAAAATGTGTACTGAGTAAGTGATTTCCGGCCTTGTAATGGTGAGGTTTATGAGCCTCCCAGCTAGCGCCCGATAGTAAGAGGCATTCTTGAGCAGTTCACCATCCATGGGTGAGAGCTTGACATTTTCTTCCATGGGAGTTTGTATCGGCTTTTCCCTAAGTAGGCTTGCTTCGTCCAATAAATCTAATGTGTACTTTCGTTGTGATATTGAGATCCTAGTGGCTGAACAAGCAACCTTAACACCAAGGAAATATCGTAAATGGCCAAGATCATTTGTACGAAATTGGGTGTGAGGAAAGCTTTAAGACTGGCTATGGTTGAATCGTCGTTGCCTGTGATAATCATGTCATCTACGTATATGAGTACCACTGTACAGGAATCACCTGATACCTTTGTGAATAATGAGTAGTCAACCATGGATTGTTGGAAGCTACCTTGGCGAATTGCACTGGAGAACTTCTGGAACCAACTCTGGGATGCCTACTTAAAGCCATAGAGAGATTTGTTGAGTCGGCAAACCATTCGAGTCTCCCTCTGCTGATGGAGCCTAGGAGGTAAGTGCATGTAAACTTCCTCAGTTAGTCGTCATGAAGGAAGGCATTTTGAACGTCCATTTGGTGGAGGGACCAATTGTGAATAACGGCAATGATAAGCAAGCATCACACGGTTGTGAGTTTGGCTACGGGAGCAAAAGTCTTTCTGTAATCAATTCCCTCATGTTGGGTAAATCCATTGGCAACCAAGCAAGCTTTATATCTTTCAACGGTCTCATCCGAGTGGTATTTGATTTTATAAACCCATTTGCAACCGATGGCACGATGTCTAAGAGGCAAGGATGTGATGGTCTATATATTTTTTTGTTCGAGTGCTAATAGCTCAGCAACCATGGCCTCTCTCCATTTGGGATCATTGTTTGCCTGGTCAAAGGTCATAGGTTTTATATGTGTTGTGACATTACAAATGAAACTCCTGTAAGGAGTCGAAAGTTGTTCATAAGAAAGGCATGTAGATAAAGGAAACCGCGTACCTGTGGAAAAGGATGAAGAAATAGGGGTAACGGTGGATGCATGGTATAAGTGGAAATTGTGAAGTCAAACATTGGGTTTTGGTACACGTGAAGAATGTCGAAGTGGGGGGTTTGGTGGTGGTGTAGGCAGCAAGCCAAGTGGTGAAGAGGATGGCAATGGGGTGTCTAAGGTAGGCGTTGAAGTGGGTGGCGGTGGAGTAGGTGGCGCTGATGTAGATGGCGCCAGAGAGGGAGATGTATCAAGGGTGTGGATGGTTGGGGATGTAGTTGCAGGCTCATTAGGGCTTGGCGTGGGGGAGTGTGTATGGTTGTTATCAAAGTGTAGGAGTTGTGGTGTGGGAAAGACTGTGGCATCAGGTTGGGACGATTGAGGTGGTAAAGTTTGAAAAGGGAATATATGTTTGTAGAAAACAACATCCCTTGATGAGAAGAATTTGCATGTAGTAAGGTCATAAACCCTATATCCCTTTTAACCTAGAAGGTATCCTACAAAAATGCAAAGACGTGCTCGTTGGTCAAATTTATGCATGGGCAAAAGGTTGGTAGCATGACATAGGCACCCAAAGCAACGTAGGTGTGTGTGTATGTGGGTGCCATTTTATAAGGGAGTTCATATGGTGTTTGATGGGAAAGTAAAGGTGTTAGTAATCGATTAATTAAATAGCAAGCAGTTTGTATGATTTCTCCCCAAAATTCTAATGGTAGGTTAGCTTGAAAACGAAGAGCTCTACGTAGACCAAGAGAATAGGTGGGTCCCTATTTGCGCGGGGTCAAAGGGGACTCACCCATTCACGTGGCAGTACAGGCCCATCCTCTAGCTCTGATACCATCTTAAATTTTTAAGTAGACAGGCCATAGGCCCACTCCAACAACACCGATACTGTCCTCACTTGGCTACCTACTCAATTCGTCAGGTGTGGGGTTTTAATACAAAAGGCCTTGGTGTTAGTTAGAGTGGGATAATTCTATTTAGAAGGCTTATTCTCAAGCCTTTTGGCCTATGTTGGATAGAGGAATTCTAACAAATTCCAACAACAACAACAGTAGCAACAAGGTCACACCAACATATTTCAAGTGAACCAAGCTTACTGCTTTCGTTATGAGCACCCACAATAACCTCAATACCACCACCACTAGCAACCTAGTTACTATCAATCCAACCATGCCAATGTCTATCAACAACATCAACGACTTTATCCGCCACTTGTTCAACTTCCTCAAACGGAGGCAGTCCCATCATGTGGGATTCATCCTGTCATTCCTGAGTGGGTGGACCCCAAGTGGGAGTGACTATTGTCGCAGTTTGTGGGGTCCAAGGTGGGTGTGGCGAAGAGGCATGTGCATTAACCGGTATGGTGTTCTATTTTTTATTGATTGGAGTAGTGGCATTGTGATTTAATTGGGAAAAATTGATGTGTTATTGAATTTTAGTGGAAAAATTGTTTAATGATACAGAAAATAAATGGCTAAGATTGAAATTATAAAATCTAATAGTTCTATAAATCGAATCTAACGGTTAAAACACTCGGCATTAAAACCATACTCGAGTTAATGCTTGTTTATTCTGTGTCATTGTTTAGTGCATTGAAGTTGGAATCCCATTATTAAGTTAATTATGAGTATGAATGGTTTTTGTTGAATTCAGATTCGTTTAGAGCTTATTTGGTCACCTTTTGTTCGCAGAATTACATACAAATGTGCAATTAAGTGGAACTAATCTGGTTTTTTTTATCTTTGGTAATTATGTTCTTCAATGTAAATTGCGTTCTTTGCTTTGGGATAATATGTTAGTTGTAACTGCTGTGCAATGGTGCAATGACGTTCCACAAAACCAAGCAAAATAACATTCTAGGATTCATATAGTCGACCCCACTTAGTGGGATAATGTTTTGTTGTTGTTGCAACTGATGTGCATTCTTTTTCATAATTACCAGATTGGTTAGTTACTTATAGCTTCTTAGTTGTGATTCTTGTGAATGTTTATAGCATAATCCCAACTACTCTCGAATTTTCAGTTGCTTTAATTTGATGTGATGTGATGTACAACCTGATTGTACAGATGGATCCGGAGTCTCTACATTTAGTATTGGTGCATTTGCATGCATTTAGAAAGATCTTAACTATTTGATTAATGTAACGTAACATAGTTATTCCACGTCAAAATTTGTACTGTATTTCAATCAAAACCCTTTTATTATTGTAATATGTTGAAAGTAAGCCACCAGCGTTGCTGCAGGTATTAGCTCTATTAGTCTAAATCACCTACAATTATCTTCACTCGATCCAGATAATGATTAGGAAGCTTATGTGCAAAAAAGAATGATCAGAGTTATTAGTTTGGTATGGACTATATGTTGGGTTAGCTTGATGAATTTTGTCTCTCTGGTTCTTGTAAATATTATGTTTAACCAGAGGTTTTGTACATCTCTTTGCCTAGTATTTGCTCCTCTATGTTACCAATTATCATTTTTGTCTCACCGTATTTTTTGGCTGACATCCCTTATGTTGGTTTTCGGTATACATAGTTTGAGCATAAGTTGTTGTGGAGGTTTTTAATATCTTTATGATTGCAAACCTTGTTGTTCTTTTTCACCATGTATGTATCCAACTTTCTGCATTCTTGAAAACCTTTGAAGATTTATTTTTTCTAGGTTGGTCAACCTTCGTACACAAGTAGTGGTGAAAGGGTCGACGAGCCTTTCAGAAGAAACTGCGGAAATTTTGGCTATAGCCACATGAGATATGGTGGTGTTGGGCCATCTTTCAGTGGGAGAGCACATGGTCAGGCTACAAGTGGTCCTATGAATTTCCCCCAACATGGTGGTGCTTCAACATCTTCTCATCCGAATCCTCCAGTTTTAAGAATTCGAGATCTAAGATGGACCAAAACCCCCAGGTTGCTTGGTGTGAAGTTTGTGAGGCTACATGCACTAGTTTAGAAGTTCTTGAGAAGCACAAGAATGGAAAGTGAGATAAGAAGAACATGAAGAAAATTAAAAAGATGAAAAATGCCATCAAATCATAGATTGAACTAGGGAGGTCCAACAAAATTGCGCGTCTAATTTACCCACGGAAGCTGTTAGCCATGAAAAATCAGTGGAAAGTGAACACAAAAATAAGATCCAGGGACAACAAGTTGGTTCAAAGAGCAAGAAGAAGCATAAGAAAACTTCTGAAATTGCAACATTCCAATAACATGTGATTTGTGCAATATCAAATGTGGTAAGCCAGCCTTTTTGGACCGCCATCTCTCTGGAAAGAAGCATCTTGCCAACTTTAAACGATTAAAAGGTCACCAAGTTACAAATCGGCCAGTCGGGCTTCAAACTCTTTACCCGCCTGACCCCGACGCTGTTAGGTTGATTTTATATGTAGGATTTATACCTTTTACTCTTGTTATTTAGTCATGATTTTATATTAAATTTGTGAGTTTAATGTGTCTTGTGTGAGTTTTTGTAGAAAAGATGATTTGTGAATAAAGCAAGGAATTGGAAGCTTAAATTAGAGAAACACAAAGAATTACCTAGTGGGATATGAACATATGGGCTGAAGCAAAGAATGGAATAGTACATCATATAGAAAATTGGATCATTAAAGGAAGCCCAATATAATTAGGCAGTGCAAAGCATGAGGCGATGTTTTTCCCGAAAGGAATTGGGTTTTTGAGATTCCAAAAGGCACGTGGATTAGTTAAGAAGATAAGGGGGATTTTAAAGAAAAAAAGAAAGGGCACATATAAAGGAAAAGAACCCAGCGCCGCAATGAACTTGGGGAGGATCATATCACGCACACTAATAGACTACCAGTTTTACAACTTCACAAAGGCTCCAAGATTTCCCAACGCATACACACTCAACTACAAAGTTGGAGTTCAAGATTTATTCCATGTTATCGAATTCATCCATGTTTGCCATTAGTTTAATCATGAACTAAGTCTTTTTGCTAGGACTAGGGTGTACTCTTGTTATGAACATATAATTCTCATTATTTTATATTAATCTCAGTTATTTTCCATGTTGAGTAATTGTTATTGTGCTTTGTCGTTATCAAATAACTGGCCATTATTTGTGTGAAGAACAAAATTATGACTGAGGGTTGAGTTTAGTAGATTGCTTCTCATAACAACTACCATGAATTATATAATTAAGTAGACATACTGGTTGTGATTTGTGTAGTATCGTGTAATTATCCATTTAGCATAAGGGGTTTCGATTATCTATATTTGTGGCTAAACATAGCATGTGTAGTGTGTAGATAGTTAGAAACACGGTTAGTATATTTTGACAAATCAAGGGATAATTGCTAACAACATGGGAATAATTTGATGGTAATATGAATAACAGGATTAGATGAGATTAAGAATGAGGAACCTGATGTCTTAGTGCTTCCATGTGACAACCCGTCCCTAAATTTACGTTTTTATTTATTTTAATCGAGGGAATTGACGAAAATTCCCTTAGAAGTACAGACTTTGACTTCCGTGGAGCATCGTCTAGAGAAATGTATGACTTATTCTTTTAGCGCATTTGTGTAGTACTCGTTGGTATGAACACTTAGGCAAAAGTCGTTTGCGAGTCCGGATTACAACGGTATAGTTACGAACGTTTGAAAGTGGTTATTTATATTTTAGTTTATAAAGTGTTAAACTCCCACCTTGCGGGAAGACTGACCAATCAGATTAAAGGGTAAGAACCAATTAGAAATGAGAGAGGAACTTCATCTCCCTTCCCGTCAAACCACAAACCCGACGATGACCCGATTTGATTTTGGCGATCCTCCACCATTTTTCAGGCAATTCTGACCCATCCATCACCTGCAACCCCTTCCACAACCTCCCATCTACCATCTCCACCCATATTTGAGGGTTTTTATGTCCAAAACCGTGAGGAACTCCATCGGAGCATCAAAGGTGCTTGACGGCGATTCCGCCGTTCCAGCGAGTTTCACCACCCACCACCACCCTTAATCAACTCCCATTGGACTCAGGAACAAGTCCCAACCAGTTGTTGAGGCGTTGGAACACCGAGGAAGGAGAATCGAAGCTCACCCATTTTAGGGTTCCGGCGGGTTTGAGTGAAATTGGAGCCTTTCCCGACTAAATTGAACTTGGCCACAGGTATAAAACTTGCTCTACTATTTGAGATCTTCATGTCTACAAAATTTGAGAATTTTTGGAGATACTTGAATTTTCCGGCAAATCAGGGCGGCCGACCGCCGTGTGCGGCGGCCGTAAGCCGAGTCATCCCCTGACCTTTCGAAGTTAAGTTTGACACCTCAACTCCATAGGTGAAGTTCGATTGAAGAAATCTCATCGCTTGAACATAGTTTTGATAAAGATCGCTACTTGAGCGTTATGTGAATTGACGATCCGACCGTTGAGTCATCACCAAACTTTAATACAATATAGTACGTAATATTTGAGGATATTAGAAACTTAAGGATTGGAAATCTGACGTACGGATCTTCCCGAATTAGATTTGTAAGTTTGTAAAATAAAATGTTGACCGCCACTTGAATTAGCAATTGGTGGAGATCCAACCGTTGGATCGTAACTTTAGCATGATGTTTTAGAAGCACAATGTCGATTTTTGGAAGTTAAAGAACGGAAATCCGAGATGCAAATCTTCTGGATTTAGCTACATAAGGTTGTGGACCCTATCGTTGATATTTAACCGATGGTTGACTTTTGGTCAATGGGTCTCAAATCATTCTAGAACGTCATTGGGATGTGTTTTATGTAAGTTACGTGTTCTATTGATAAGAGTTCTGAGACGTGACTAAATAATTGTTCTAGGTGAAGATTGTTCGTGATATCTCGATATTCGTGCTAGGGAATCGTAGCGCAGACCTCAAGTGAGTGGGTCTTTCCCTTTTTATCGCGTGTGTGTGTGTGTGTGTGTGTGTGTATATATATATAATTGATAATTCCACAAATGCTTTTAAATTGATTTATGCATTTTATGCCTTGTCATATATATATATATATATATATATTTATATTTATATAATCTAAAATGCTATGATATGGTTGAGTTTTAGATTGCATTATGGCATATCCATATGCATATTACCTACATATAATTGTTGGGAATGCTTTGAAGTGCTAAGGTGAACGCGGGACGCGTAGGTAAGTTCAGGTGAGTTTATGCTGTTATTCGAAATGATTGATTGATGACATGACTATATTTATATTTTATGCAACTCCAACATTGTCGTACAGGTTGCAATGATAGGCAACTCCTACACTGTCGTATAAGTTGCATTAGGCAACTCCGACTCATGTGTTATCATAGATTGATTTATGAGTCGTACAGGTTGCGTTAGGCATCTCCGACTCGTGGGTCATCATAGATTAATGAGCGCCTGATTTTATTATGTTGTTGCCGATTTGTAGTGATTTTGGATTATTCTTGGATTTAATGTTGATTTACACTTGACTTCATACTTATATGTAGTATGATTTCCTGGAAAGTATACAGGTAGCACAGCAAGGGGTTATATTGTTTAGAAGGTCTTTATTGAAGCTTTATACTTAGGCCCACTCACTCTTGTTTTTCTTTTATCCCTCCAGGTTTTAGTAGCAGAGTTTTCGTATCGACAAGGATTCATGGCAAGTCTTGGTATTGGAGATTTCCTTCGACGGTATGATTTTTCAATCCACGCTACTGTACTTTATTTATGCACTGACGTCATGTGTGAAATGAGTTTATTCCCGCTCACAGCGCACTCTCGTGTTTAGGCACTTTTAGGTTTAAATTTATTCACATATTCCACATCACCACACTTTATGGCTTCGTCACCTTCCAGGTGTCGGCTAGCACAACTCGATTCGGAGTCCTAGCAGACAATCCGGGTCGGGATGTGTCATTCCATATATTAATCTTTTATAATTCATTCACTTTTACTTCGTGTTCGATCAATTGTTATTTTTACTTTCGTTTTGTTTTGTTTCATATTTGAAGTTGTCAACGTAATCCTTCCTTTATTTAAGTTTAATATGAAGTCAATCTCAATAGTAAATTTAGGTTAATTCGATCCTTGTTTGAACGACACTCTACTTATCACTATATTACTTGGATGATATTGTACACTTGCAATTATCAATAAGAAGTTTTTGGCGTCGCTGCCTCAGATCGAATTTAGTTTAATTTTACTTTTGTGAATTTTCAGTTTATTTTATTTTTATTTTCGTTTTTTTTGATTAATTTTCTTGGTGCATTCTCACTTTTTTTTTCATTGTTTCTTGAAGGTGAATGCTTGGTACCCGTTTGTCAGATTGTGTACTACTTGAGTTTGAACCAGAAATTGCGAAAAGACTCCGTGAAATCCGAAGATAACAAAGAGAAGTCAGTGAAAAGAAAAGCAGCAAGAGAGCACGATGGCTAGTTTAGAATGAGACGATGGGAGATCTTGGTATTCCAACCATTCCGGAATCACCATCAAGCATAGCTCTTCCTGCAGCTGCAAGGAATTATGAATTGAAGAATATCCACTTTAATATGATGCCTTTTTTTCATGGCATGAGAACTGAAGATCCATTGGCACATATTAGAGATATCTTCACTATGGTGTCAAACATGGCATTGGTAGGAGTCACCGAGGAACATCTTAGGATGAAGGTCTTTCCGTACACTATACAAGACAAAGTGAAGACTTGGTTGAATTCTTTGAGGCCTAGAACCTTGACAAGTTGGAACGATATTCAAAATAAATTTTTGGCAAAATTTTTTTCGACTCAAAAGACCGATACCCTTAGAGATTATATCATGCATTTCACTCAATAATAGATGAAACTTTTTCTGAGGCATGGGAGAGATTCAATAATTTGTTGATTCAGTGTCAACACCATGGTTTGCCTACTCTAGTTCTCAAGCGGATATTTTATAAAGGATTAACAGTTTCAAGCAAAGCTACAGTGAACAACTATGCAGAGGGATCAATTAAGAACAAGATGCTAGCCGAATGTCAAGCACTTTTTGATACTCTAGCTCTCAAAACACAACATTCTAAAGCAAGAAGAAGATGTGCAAGAGTTTTTTAGATTAATAATTCTACTGATTTTGCTTCAAAGGCACAAGTGGATGCGATTGCTAGTAAATTGGACACTTTGCTTTCTATGAATGGGAGAGCACCAGTTCAAGAGGTTTGTTCCATATATGCAATTCCTGGTCATGCCACAGTTGGTTGTCCATATGGAGTTGATTTTCCAAAGTTTGTCCATGAGCAAGCGAACATGGTAAATGCTTACAGTCGTCCTGATAATGATCCGTACTCCAACACTTACAATCAAGGATAGAGAAACCATCCAAATCTCTCATGGGTCAACAAAATGTGCAAAAGCCACCATTAGGTTTTCAACCTCAAGAGAAGAAGAATAATTTGGAAGATGTCATTGCTTAGCTTGCCGGTAACGTGAATACTCTTTCTGTCAATACAAATCAATTTATGAGCAAAATTGAGAGAACTCTTTAAAACTAGGTTGCTTCGATAAAAATTTTGGAGGTTCAAATAGGGCAGTTAGCTCATTCATTGGCAGTTAGAGAAAAAGGTTTTTTCCAAGCCAAACTGAAGTTAATCCGAGAAACCATGAGCAAGCTAAAGCAATAATTCTTCATAATGGAAAACAAGTGAAGACTATAGTAGATTTGGGACCAAATATTGAGGAGGTAGAGCTTGAAGAAACTACACAAGAGTAGCAACCATTGTCAATTGTCCTACAACCATCAGCCACCATGGGAACCACCACCAACACTTCTCAGGAATCTTCCATTGCCGTTATGCTGCTAACTAAGCATGTTGTCCACCCCGTGAAGCCATATGTGCCCCTATTCCTTTTCCTCAGTGGCTCAAGAAGAATAAGTTAGTTGAGAAGTATTTCAAATTCTTATAGATGTTTAAGAAATTGCAGATTAATATTCCATTTGCCGATGCTTTGGAGCAGATGCCGAACTATGCCAAATTCATGAAGGATATCATCTCAAAGAATAGAAAATTTGGTGATCATGAGAAGATTGACAAAAGAATGTAGTTCAATCCTTCAAAGAAAGCTTCCACTCAAGCAAAAAGATAGAGGGAGTTTCAAAATTCCATGCATTATTGGCACTAATTTATTTGAAAATGAGTTGTGTGATTTGGGTTCTAGTACTAATTTTTTACCTTTATCTGTTGCTAAGAACATTGGAATAGGTGAAATTAAACCTACTACTATTTCTTTGCAGATGGCGGATAGATCAATTGCATATCCAGAGGGAATTATCGAAGACGTGTTAGTGAAGGTTGACAAGCTGATTTTTCCAGCATATTTCTTGGTGTTGGATATGGAAGAAGATTATGAGACTCAGTTGATTTTGGGTTGGCCCTTTCTTATCACAACAAGGACTTTAATTGATGTGGAACAAGGGGTTTTCCTATGGAGAATTAGGGAAGAGAAAGCAACATTCACAGTGTTCGAGGCTGAAATTTTTCCAAGAGAAGCGGAAGATTATTTTCATGTCAATCTAGTTGATACCACGATTTCAGAAAAATTCAGAGTTAAGAAGCCTAATGATCCTATGGAAGCTGCACTAGTTCATGCTGCTACTGCAAAGGATGAAAATCAACTTTTAGCGGAATGTGCTCTTTACTTGGATGCTTTTAAATCGGTTACAAAGAGTGGATAGTTGGAGTTGAGAGACCTTGGACATGAACCTTCAAAATCGCAGCCAAGTGTCATAGCCGCACCTACATTTAATTTGAAATCATTGTCATCACATTTAAAGTATGCTTTCTTGGGAGCTTTTGAGACTTTACCTATTATAATTTCTACAAATTTGAGTGAAGTTGAAGAAGAAAAACTATTCAGAGTGTCAAGAAGGCATAGAATGGCAATTGGGTAGAGTATTGCTGACATCAAAGGAATTAGTTCGTCCATTTGTATGCATCATATCTTGTTGGAAGACAATTACAAGCCTTTAGTTGAGCATCAATGCAGATTAAATCCAAATATGAAGGAGGTGGTTTGAGCTGAGATTTTAAAGTTATTAGACGCTCGAATAATATATCCAATTTCAGACAGTAAATGGGCAAGTGCTTTGCATTTGGTACCGAAAAGGGGTGGAGTTACAATGGTGAAGAATGACAAGAATGAGTTAATTTCGACAAGGACTACAACAGGATGGAGAGTATGCATTGATTATAGGAAATTGAACAATGAGACTCGAAAAGATCATTTCCCTTTTCTGCTCATTGATTTGATGTTGGATAAACTTGCAGGATATACGTACTATTGTTTTTTAGATGGGTATTCTGGTTATAATCAGATTCCAATTACACTAGAAGACCAAGAAAAAAGGAGATGCACATGCCCTTTCGGTACTTTGCATATAGGCGTATGCCTTTTGGGTTGTGTAACGCACCTGCTACTTTTCAAAGGTGCATGATGAGTATTTTTTTCTGATATGGTGGAGCATTGTATTAAGGTATTCATGGATGACTTCTCAATTTTTGGCTCATCGTTGATTCTTGTCTGGATAATTTGTCCTTGGTTTTGCAAAGATGTGAAGAAACCAATTTAGTTTTAAATTGGGAAAAATGTCACTTTATGGTGCAAGAAGGGATTGTTTTGGGTCATAAAGTTTCAGTCAAAGGCATCGGGGTAGACAAGGTGAAAATTGAGACAATTTCGAAGTTACCGCCACCCACTTCCATCAAAGAAGTTCGAAGTTTCCTTAGTCATGCTGGTTTTTATTGTCGTTTTATTAAGAATTTCTTAAAAATTACAAAATCGTTGTGTAACTTGCTTCTTAAAGACGCGGAGTTTGTATTCAATTCATCATGTGTTGAGGCGTTCAATGTGTCAAAAATGAAGCTCATGATAGCCCCTGTGATAGTTGAACTAGATTGGGAATTACCTTTTGAGATTATGTGTGATGTAAGTGACTGCTATTGGTGTAGTTTTGGGTCAGCGGAGAGACAAGCTTATGCATCTGATTTATTATGGTAATCAAACTCTCAATGACGTACAACTGAATTATGCCACTACTGAGAAAGAGCTTCTAGCCGTTATCTTTGCTTTAGACAAATTCCATTCTTATCTCATTGGTTCAAAGGTAATTGTCTACACCGATCATTTAGCTTTGAAGTATTTATTATCCACGAAAGATGCAAAGCCTCGGTTGATTTGATGGGTGTTGTTATTACAAGAGTTTGATTTAGAGATATGAGATAAAAAGGGGTCTAAAAATGTGGTGGTAGATCCTCTTTCTCGAATTATGCATCATGAAGGTGACAATGACTTAGTTCCTATTTCTGAAACATTCCTTGATGAGCAACTCTTTACCGTTAAATCTTCAGTCACTCCTTGGTATGCAGATTATGTCAATTATTTAGTTAGTGATATCATGCCTCCTTATTTGACTTGGCAACAGAAGAAAATATTCATTTCTTTAGTCAGACATTACTATTGGGATGAGCCGTATTTGTGGAAGCATTGTCCAGACCAATGTATAAGACGGTGTGTTCCTAATGACGAGATGGAGGAAATCTTGCAACATTGCCATGCTTTAGTATGTGGTGGTCATTTTGGTGCTACAAAGACCGTTGCCAAGGTACTACAATCTGGTTTTTGGTGGCCTACAATGTTTAAGGATGCCTATACTTTTGTTTCTACATGTGATCGCTGCCAACGTGTTGGAAATATCTCAAGCAGACATCAAATACTATTGAATAATATTCTAGAAGTCAACCTTCTTGATGTATGGGGTATTGACTTCATGGGACCATTTCCATCATCTTATGGCAATCAATACATCTTGGTAGCTATGGATTATGTTTCAAAATGGGTTGAAGCAATTGCTTTACCCACTAATGATGCTAAGGTTGTTGTTCATTTTCTCCAGAAGCACATTTTCACTCGCTTTTGCACCCTGCGTGCCATTATTAGTGATGGAGGCAAGCACTTTTGTAATCGTCACTTTAATGCTCTCTTGGAAAAATGTGGAATCACGCATAAGGTTGCTACACCTTATCATCCACAAACTAGTGGGCAGGTTGAGATTTCTAGTCAAGAGATCAAGTAGATTTTAGAGAAGACTGTGGGATTTTCACACAAAGATTGGGCTGCAAAGTTGGATGATGCGTTGTGGGCATATCGGACTGCATTCAAGACTCCAATTGGCATGTCTCTGTATTGATTGGTGTTTGGAAAATCATGTTATCTACCTGTGGAATTGGAGCATAAAGCTTTTTGGGTAGTGAAGAAGCTTAATTTTGAGATGGATGCAACGGGAGAAAAGAGAGCTCTTCAATTGAACGAGATGGAAGAATTTCGAAATGATGATGAAAATGCTAAAATCTACAAGGAATGTACCAAAAAGTGGCATGATCAACACATTCTTCATTGTGAGTTCTATATTGGCCAGCAAGTTCTTTTGTTTAATTCTCAGTTGAAACTCTTCCCTGGGAAGTTGCAAACACGATGGTTTGGTCTTCTTACAGTTGTTCAAGTTTTTTTCGTATGGAACAATTGAAATTCGTGATCATAGAACTGATACTACATTCAAAGTTAATGGACAGCGGTTGAAGCAGTATCTTTTTGCCAATTTTGAGCGAAACACGAATATTGTGACCGTTGCTTCTCTCGAGTGATTGCAAAGCCAAGTCGGGCCGAGGACTTTAAACTAAGCGCTTGTTGGGAGGCAACCCAACTAGGTTTAGTCGTTTCATTTCCTTGTTTATTAGTTTTGCATTTTCTTCCTTTCTTGCCCATGCTACTCATTGCATCTTTATGTTGTGATATTACATTGAGGACAATGTTTAGTTTAGGTTTGGGGGGAGAGAATAGATTTTTTTTTTTTTTTGTTAGTTTGGTTGATTCATTTGAATTTTCGTTTTTAAGGTCAACAGTTAAGGTTTTTATGTTCCAATTTTAATAATATTTATTTCTTCATCCACGTGATGATTTGAACATGTTTAGTTTGTCATTTCAAATGTGTTTGGAGTGGTTTTGTTGTTATATGCCAAAGAAATTGCAAAATTGCACTTTGAGTTAATATTTTGGTCATAATCAACTTAGCTGCCTAGATTAATTTTGGATGTTTTTCAAATTAATTTGATGATGCCATCATGTTTAGAATGTTTAATATGATGTTTTGGAATAGGTTTGGGACAGAAATTCAACCTACATTGTGAATTTGGAGGTTTAGAAGCTCAAAAAGTGAAAATAAACATGTAAATTTGCTGCATAATTTCTGCAGATTTTTTGTCATAAAAAAGCTTTAGTGATGATCTTCAAAGATATGCTCCATTAGAAAAGGGATTGTTTATACTTTTAGCGATGGTTTTTGGGAAATTTTTTGTCACTAAAAGCCAGTTTTGCTTATTTTGTAGATTTTTATCCTATGATGAAGACAACAATTTTGGTTCATAATTCATTATTTTTAAAGCCATTCCTTCTTCCATGATGCCCAAAAATAGGTGTATTCTCTTTCTTTATCTCATTTTCTTCCATGCTTTTATTTATACATCTTTATGTGATGAATTGTGTTTCAAAATTTAAAGGATGAGTAGGAATTAAAATTTTGGGATTGGGTGTTAGAATTTGTTGGAAACAATAAGAGTTTGGAAACATAAGTTGTTAAGGTTATCACTTTAATATTAATGGCGATGTATATGTCTTGCTAAATTTTGCTTCCTTTGCTAAAGGGTTGCCTAGAAGGTTTGTTCATCACATTCTTTTTACCATTCATTTTGCCATGTCTCAAGTACTTCGGTGGACAAACTGTCCATGTTTAGATGATGTGGAGAAATAGTGGATACTACCCATGTGAGTTGTTGAGCCTATGCTTTTTTTGAGAGGGTTTATTTGTTTCTACTCTTAAACACTTTTCAATTTCTTTCTTTAATTTTTATGATCTCTTTAACATTAGTTTGCATTGGGTACTAAAGAACTTTAATATATGTTGGGTATTTTTTTTCATTGGGTTAGACGGAACTATAGAAACGATGTTAGGCTATGCATGTTTTCCACTACTAAAAGGCCTATTTCCTACCCTTTTGTGTGCTCCATTAATCCCATTGAAGCCAAACATTTAGCCTTTTCTTTCATCACCCACATAAATTCTTATCCACTCTACCCTATATTAGCCATACCATATAGCTTGAGAGATACCAAGGTGATAC
Source organism: Pyrus x bretschneideri (assembly GCF_019419815.1). Taxonomy (NCBI): domain Eukaryota; kingdom Viridiplantae; phylum Streptophyta; class Magnoliopsida; order Rosales; family Rosaceae; genus Pyrus; species Pyrus x bretschneideri. The sequence continues at coordinate 3,568,046 of NW_025999657.1, forward strand.
CATAAGAAATCAAGGTTGAGTTCTACATCAAAGTAGTGGCGTGTACCGAGGTTCCATGTGTCTTATTATTATTTCTTGTAGTTATTTCAAGAGTAGAAAAAAAAAAAAAAAAAAAAAGGAAAAAAAAAAAAGTGTCAAGAAAAAGAAAAAGAAGAGAAATTGTACTGAATATATACCATGAGTCCTAGAGGCCACAATTTATAGGGAAGTCTAGCTTATTTGGAGAAGGTTGATACCTATGTTCTTAGTATTCAATTCCTTTCATGAGATATGTTTTCAGAAATTGCTGTTTTTCAATGTTGATCATATGCGATTATATATTGATTCCTTTTGCATAAAATCATCACATATGCTTGTTAAGAGAGAAAGCCTAGGTTCTGTGAGAAATTTGAGTGACATCTAGTGAGGCTTAGAGTCGAGGCGAATTTGTACACACACCAAGTGTGGAGGTTTTTAAGCCTGAGTGCTTAGGATGTTGGCTACACACTTTCCATTGTGATGCATTGACTTATAAGGGCATAACTTTAGTTTTGGAAGTGTGATTGGCATGCATTGGTTTTCATTAATTGATGGAAGTGATAACTGTAACACCTTTGCTTTTCAGTAAAGCGTTTATGGGTAGCGTAAATTGTAAACCCTCAAGAGACACAACTCCTCCGACTAGGGACACATAAGGGTTTAAAGGCTTGTTGCACATGCTCAGTGCAATCGTTTCACCAGCGAAAGTGGGCTTAGTTAAGTTTTAGTTTTAGTTAATTTTATTTGTTTTCATTTTATGTTTTGCTTGAGGACTAGCAAAATACAGGTTTGGGGGTATTTGTTAGGTTGATTTTATATGCAGGTTTTATACCTCTTACACTTATTATTTAGTCATGATTTTATATTAAATTTATGAGTTTAATGTGTCTTGTGTGAGTTTTTGTAGAAAAGATGATTTATGAATAAAGCAGGGAATTGAACGCTTAAATTAGAGAAACACAAAGAATTACCGCATGGGATGTGAACTGATGGGCTGGAACAAAGAATGGAACATATAGAAAATTGGATCATTAAAGGAAGCCCAATATAATTAGGCGGTGCAAAGCATGCGGTGATGTTTTTCTCAAAAGGAATTGGGTTTTAAAGATTCCAAAAGGCACGTGGATTAGTTAAGAAGAGGAGGGGGATTTTAAAGAAAACAAAGAAAGGGCACATATAAAGGAAAAGAACCCAGCGCCACAAGGAATTTGGCGAGAATCATATCACGCACACTTACAGACTACCAGTTTTACAACTCCACAGAGGCGTTTTACAACTCCACAGAGGCTCCAAGATTTCCCAACGCATCCACACTCAAATACAAAGTTGGAGTTCAAGATTTATTCCATGTCATCGAATTCATCCATGTTTGTCATTAGTTTACTCACGAACTAAGTCTTTTTGCTAGGATTAGGGTGTACTCTTATCATGAACATATAATTCTCGTTATTTTATATTAATCTCAGTTATTTTCCATGTTGAATAATTGTTATTGTGCTTTGTCGTTATCAAATAACTGGCCATTATTTGTGTGAAGAACTAAATTGTGACTAACATGTTGAGTTTAGTAGATTGCTTCTCATAACAATTACCGTGAATTACATAATTGAGTAGACCTACTGGTTATGATTTGTGTAGTATCATGTAATTATCCATTTAGCATAAAGGGTTTTGATTATCTATATTTGTGGCTAGACATAGCATTGGTAGATAGTTAGAAACATAGTTAGTATATTCTGATAGGAAATATTGACGAATCAAGGGATAATTGCTAGCAACATGGGAATAATTTGATGTTAATATGAATAACGGGATTAGATGGGATTGAGAATGAGGAACCTGATGTCCTAGTGCTTCCATACATTAATCTTTTATAATTCATTCACTTTTGCTTCATGTTCGATCAATTGTTATTTTTACTTTTGTTTTGTTTCTTTGCATATTTGAAGTTGTCAACGTAATCCTTCTTTTATTTAAGTTTAGCTTGAAGTCAATCTCAATAGTAAATTTAGGATAATCCTATCCTTGTTTGAACGACATTCTACTTATTACTATATTACTTGGATGATATTGTACACTTGCAATTATCAACAACAGACGCATAAACTCTCTTTCGTCCCCAAGAAGGGAAATATATGCCTCCCCATGTGTACCAAGACATACCTGTGGAAACAAGTTCCCATACTCAAATTCAAGAAAATCCTACAATCCAAGGGTCTGAAGCCTTGCCTGGATGTGAAAGCCATAACACTGACACATTGGCTATCGAAACCACAGAGAAGTCGGTCGCATCAGAACCAGAAATCAAGCAAGCAGCTAGTATCGAAGCTAATTGTTTGAGGAGACTATCAGGGGTGAGAAGATCCTCAATCACATGACAAAAATATAGAAACTGACACCAGGTGATTGCAGTTGCAATGCCCTCCTAGGTCGCACTGTGCCTAAATCATGGAGTTGTTCGGCACGAGACATGTAAACAACGAGTCATATAGCCCATGTATTTTCATATTCTACTCTTGGATTCATTTATTCATGTACATGGGAATTTTCTTTCAAGTTCACCCCATTGATTTTTATTTTTAATTTGATTTGATATATATATATATATATATATATATATATATATATATATTTTTTTTTTTTTTTTTTAAATAAAGACAATAATTCATAGAAGAGCCGTGGTGACACCCAAGATCCATACAGCCAAACATCAAATCATGTCTTGTTTCGCTAGTCAGAACCCTATCCCAATGCACATACCTCTAGCATTGTGACCTAAAGAAATGATAACATTTGCAATGAAGTTTGCTTCTTGAAGAACTTGGATCCAAACAACATAATCAAACGAAGTAGCCAACCATTTGATATCTTAAATCATCTTGGGCTCCAAAAAATACAAAGAAGACTTTTGAAAATTAATCATTTATCCAGAAGCTCCAGAAAAAATATTAAGGACCCTAAGGCCTAAGGATGCTACGAGCAGCTTTAGAAGTAGCTTTACCAAAAACTAAATAGTCATCAGCAAAAACCAAATTAGGCACCCTGAACCCAAAAGGAGAAGATAACACACCAATGTGGTTTCTAGTCCTTGAGGCAAGCAGATTAAAATGCCTAATCAAAGGTTCTATACATAGAATAAAATGTGAGGAGATAACGGTCACCTGCCTAATACCCCTGGAAGGGTAAAAATAACCTCTTACAACACCCTTGATTAGTAAGGAGAAGGAGATAGAAGAAATACATTTTATAACTCTATAGATCCAACCATCATGAAACCCAAATTGTTTTAAACTACTTCTAATAAATTGTCAATCTAAGATATCACAAGCTTTTTCTAGATCAAGTTTAACTGCCATCTGTCCCACTTTCCCTGTTTTTTGTATTGAGGCTAGTGAAGAACTCATGTGCAATGAGGATATTATCATAAATTGATTTACCTAGTGCAAAGGCTCCTTGATTATCTAACGAACGATTTTTTAATAGAGGTTTCGGTCTTTTCTTAATTATTTTAGTAATTATCTTATAACCGACGTTACGCAAACTAATAGGTCTAAAATGATCCACAGTTTTAGAATTATCCACTTTAGAGATCAAAGCAATGTTAGTATGATTTATCAAAGCAAGAGTTTAGCCATTAGCAAAGAAATCCTTCGCTAAGTTGATAACAGGACTTTTAACATGCTCCCAACAATCCGGAAAAGACGTGGCATGTGAGCCATTAGGGCTAGTAGGGGTGTTAACACTTCCATTGGATCTAACAACCCTTTTTGTAAATTCAACCCTTTTTGAAAGAATTTTCTGGTCTACAAACGGCCAATTCAGATTGTTTTGATGAAGTGTAGAAATTGTTGTTCCATTTGATGTGTATGTGATTTGGTTAATGCTCGTTTATGATTTTGTATGATTAACATCATATTAAGTTATTAATTAGTTAGCAATTGAGCAATCCTAAATACATAAAAACAATGAAATTGACAGAAGCGACATAAAATAATTAAAATGTCACACATGACACAGTCTGATGAACTACACAATTTACTAATTGAAGTCGCACACCAAAATGCAAATTGAGGTATAATCCAAGAATCACGTTGTAATTAACCACACTTTTAGTAATTCACTTCAAATTAAGAAAATTATATTAATTTCACTTAATTAAAGTTATCTTCATCTATAAATTGTAAGCTGTAACTATAGACTTGATATTCGACCTCAAAACTTCCTTCAAACGAAAATTTCAATTTGCAATTTTTTTTTTCATAGTACGTACCACTTAGCAGTTTAAAATATTATCAATTAAATCTTGTATAAAACCCGTATCGATGAACTGTACATACCTTTGTATTTTGTGTGCGACTTCTCTCACATGTAGCTAGTAAAATTGTTGGTCACAAAAGAGAGAGAAAATATCTTTACAAAAAGAGTTGAAGGCTGAAATTATCAAAAGTCCATATAGATTTGACCGCCTCTCCACTTCATTTCTGGTGCTTTGCTTTTCTATCAATCCCTTCGAATTCTACGCTTCCATAAAACCCCATTCCAATCCACACCCAAACCCTCAAACAGGGAGCAGTTGAAGCTTCATCCATGGCTGACCACTCCGATGACTTAGACGAACTCCTCGATAGTAATACAAGAAGCTTTTGCTTTTGCTCTCTCTCTATCTCTCTCATCATGTTTTGATTTCACCTTCAATTGCTCTTTCAGGTGCTTTGGATGACTTCCAGAATCTCAACCTCCAGAAACCCTCCCTTCAAAGGTCTCTCTTTCCCTCCTCCTCTCTATCTCCTAAGCTTCAATCTTTACTAATTACTATGCTATAATATTACAATTTCCGTGCTTGTGTTTCTCCAGAATTATCAGTTGGTACTGTGTGGTAATTACGAACATCGCGAATCGAAATTCTGATTTCTTGGTTCCGAAGCAGTTTATAACTCTTCATAAATGTTGTCTAGAATTGTTATCTCATTCAACATTTAGTTTTCGATCCTAGAAAGCAATCAAATGATGGGTGTTTGTAATTTCCCTTTGCCCAAATTGTGCAGCAGCATTTTCAACTTATGTAGTTACGGATATAAGCAAAACCCGTGAAGAAAATCGTAAAATAAGTTGGGCATAATGGATTAGATACTTGTAGTACTGGAAATGTGTGAACTTATGCCACAAACTGAGTATTTAGCTTTCTTTTACTTGTCATAGAAGTAAAGAATCTACAGAGGACAAGAAAGAACCTTCCTTGCCTGCTGGGGTTCAAGGACTTGGCATGGGATTACCTGAAATAAGGGCAAAGAAAAAGGGGAAGCAAAAGGTTTCAGGAGAATCGCATGTTTCTGAGGCACTTGATAAGCTCAGAGAGCAGACAAGAGAAGCTGTTAAGGGACTTGAATCCGTGACAAGTGCAAAACCTGGTGGAGATGATATTGTGGACGATGCAATGGTGGAGGATTGGGTCAAGCAGTTCGAGAGTCTTGCTGGGTCTCAGGTAATGTGCTTTGTGCTTGTATGAATTACATTTGTTTTTTTTTCTTTCTTGTTTGGGTTTTTTCTCAAGGTTTTCTGCTTATTGTTTGGTTAGGTTTAAATGCAGTTTGAGCTGTTATTGGTTTGCAAATTGTATTTCCGACACAGTTATGCATGATTTTTGTGAATACCTGCAGTTTGATCTGTTAACCTCCTTTTCCTTGGAAAATTGTTTGTTTTAAATTTTTGTAATGTACGGTCTAACAAAATTTTGTTTGCAGATGGTTGTGTGTGATTATGATCCATGTCTGATTTTAATTATGTTTCTACGGATAATATTGATCAATTTCTGGTTTGGTAGTTGTAGGATTTCAGGTTATGATAGGCTATCAGTAAAGAATATAGAGTCTGTTTTCTGAATTTTTATGGTTCTTGCCCTAAGTTTTGGCCATCTGACCTGGACTGATACTTGGATTGGCAATTGTCTATGGCTCACGAAGCCAGATTTTCCAAAAGTGAAATTGGTGCCAAAGTCTTTGGAACTGGCCTTAAAATGCCAATTAAATATCATATGAAGGACCAGTTGTACATTGGAGTCGGGGAGAGAGAATATTGAAAGATAAATTTTGACCCTTGTCCTTCTTTTTACGTTTCTTGGACTAGTGATTCTCTCTACGTGAAGGGAATATGTCTGTCATCGATTATGCCGAAAGGTTTGAGGAATTTATGTTCAGATGCAAGTTAACTAAGGACAGACTGATAACCCTCTATTGTATCAGGATGAGCTTCCACCATTTTACCGAGATTATCAGTTGGTACTAGAATTGGATTGTTACGTGGACCCAACCACATGTTATCGACTTGATACTTGTGAAAAACTTTGGTGGTTGTTTTTCTTCTATGACTCATTTGCTTACTTCTTCTAACGTCTATAACTAAAACGCAGTAAGTAGTGTAAGCTCTAGTTCGAACTTTGAAATCTAAATATGAGGTGAATTGTTGAACATGTAATGGCGTCTGACATTGTTTGAGAACAATGTCTGGATACATTGGTGATCTTCGATTATAAAGACACTCCTACTGCCTTTACCACCCAAGAACTAAAATAGACACTGTTCTTATTTGGTTTTTCATCAACATCATCAAATCACTAAGTAGGAGAAAATGAAGAGGAATTGATGAAGGAGAGCACTTTTCAAGCATTGTTTCGATGTGATGGTCCATTTCACATTCTGGTTATAGACAACGGTAGTCGTGCCAATATAATTGTTGAAGATATTGTGACCAACATTGGGTGCCTACTAAGCCCCATCCAATTCTGTGGACAAAATAACAAAAATCTCAAAATCCACTACTGATATCTGGTAGTTTATGTATATTGTTTTCTTGTGTATTATATTCTGCATAAACAAATTCTTTCAATTCAGTGTTTCATTTAATATGTTTTTTGGTAATCTTCGTATTAGTCCATCACTCAGTTAGTGGCTCATGCATTGCTTGAAAGAAGTATTTTTAGAAATTAGAAGTTTTGGTTATGGTTTCAACGACCATTATCTAACTTTAAAGCTTTTGGGTGAAAACAAGTATTGTTTTCATTATCTCCCGAAAGACAATCTAAACCATACCCGACCGACGAGTATATTTCTCAAGCGCATATGCCTTGTGCTTTTGAAACTGTCTATAAAAAGTCATTTTATTTGTTTTAATAGCCCTGGAAGTAGTCAAACTATAGTAGACCTAGATTCAATGATCCTCCAATTTTATCTTTGTACTTTCCATGTATTTGAGACTATTTTACTTACATATGCAATGTTGGGCTTTTGAGTTTTGCAAAATTTGAGCTAACCTGGGTTCTAAAGGTGTCATATTTATCAGCATAATAATCTCCTATATCTCTGTATATCTCCTTTTAAGTGTTAGGATCTGGTTTATAAAGAAATGCTTTACTAAATGTTGTTCATACTTGATAAATATGTTTTACCTTTTACCTTCCTCCTCGATGCTTTGTCGAATTGGCCAAACATCTATATGTCCAACATGTTGAATAAACCCCTATTATTTGTGTAGGACATGGAATCTATTGTTGAGACCATGATGCAGCAGCTTTTGTCTAAGGATATTCTTCATGAACCGATGAAGGAAATTGGAGAAAGATATCCAAAGTGGTTGAAAGAGCATGAAGCAAGTTTGAGTAAAGAGGATTATGAACGTTATACTCACCAGTACGGACTCATAAAAGAACTTAACGAAGTCTACGAAAAAGATTCTGGAAACTTCAACAAGATTTTTGAGCTCATGCAGAAAATGCAAGAATGTGGCCAACCACCTAATGATATTGTGCAAGAGCTAGCTCCTGATTTTGATCTAGCTAGCCTTGGACAACTGTAAGTCTTCTCTACTGTGTTAATCATGAAGATCTGAATCATCAGTTCTTATGCAAATTTTAAATTGCTCGTACATCTTAAATTATCTGATTACCACATTTTCATTTTTTGTATTTCGTATGGAATACTGTTGTTAGATTTTATTTATTTGGAAGAACAACTGTTGGTGCAATCTTATCAGGAAAATGGTCTGATTACATTTAGTGTTAAGTATTGGAATTAGCGAACCACTCGGTTTTCAGAGTTATTCAGATTCGGAATTCTAGACCAATTATCGGATATTTATGCACTGCTAAATCAATAGGAGAAGATTGCCTCTTCTGTAAAGCTGTGAGACCTTGAATCTGTTCTGCAGGAGAAGACACCGAGATTGAAATTTTGAATAGAAGATTCTGTTTGGAGCAAATTGATGTTCTGCACGTTTATTTGTCATATCAAAACTTAATATGCACTGTTATGTTACGAAGGACAATCAGATAGCTTTCTTCTTGGCTACCATTCTACTAGAATTGCATGTCCGGAAAATTAACTCAGTTAGCATGCTTTTACCATCAATTTGCACAATTTGTTTCGAAATATGGTGCAGTTATATCGATTGATGAACATTGCTTTCCTTTGCAGGTCTCCAGAGATGCTGGAGTCTCAGAAAAATTGTTGTATAATGTGAGCAAATGTCTTTCCCCGACTACCTTTCATATACCCATAGCAGTTATCCCTGAGGGCGCACAGTTATTTGGTTTTCAGAATTTGTGCAATTGGTTATTGCCTATTACAGTTGAATTATGTCAAAATCTATGAATTTTTTGAGCTGCCCAATTTCAGGCTGTGTTGGGACATAAAAGCTTGTATAAAATCTGGGGCTGATATGGGAGGGAAACTTTTCTATTTGTTTGTTGGTCTTTGGATGTAGCTTTTCCCATGTTGTATATGATGGTTGATAAGGGAAATGATTTTTGCCCACCATTTTTCATATCTTGCACACCTTTTTCTTTTCTCGACCCATTTAATTAATAAAATATAAGGAAAATCATGGACTCGAGTTGCCGAGGGGTGTGCAAAACGTGAAAAATGGGGGGGGGGGGGGGGGGGGGGGGGGGGGGTGGGGTGGGGTTGGGGGGTGCAAAAATCACCTCCTTTAGGCCATCTCCAACGGAGAGGGCTGTAAGTCTAAAAGTAAAAAAATGATCTGATTTGTCAAAAAATTCATCTCCAACCAATGGTTAGGCTATAATTCTATGAAATCCATCAGGCGCTTATTTTGCCAAATAGGCATCAAGTTAGCCAAATGTAATCCTTCTCTTAAAGAGAATTTTTTGTAAGGCTATAATTCTGGACGGGGTTCTATTTAGTTCATTCGGATGGAGATGGCCTTATACCACCCATAGATGTCGCAATCTGTTGAACTATAGTGTCCACTTTTGCTCCATGATACTCGTGTAACCTGTGTAGTAACTTATTTACTTATACACATTTAATGTCACTACATTCCGCCATGAGAGGTTGAGTGGCAAACACTATTCAGTTAAAACTTGTTTCGTGTTCCACTCTTTTATCAAAACAAAGTGTACGTGGCGCAACTTATTTTAACTAGATAGTAAAGTAGCATTTTATTCGCGTCGATATAGTTTGTTTGGAAACTAATAGAGAAAAAATACAAGTACATAAATTAAACATTATATTTTCCAAATGAGAAAGGGCTGAGGTTAGATACATGAAATGAATAAATACAATTGAATCGAATACATCAAAGAAATCTTAATACAAAAGCCTTGGAGACTTGGAGTGCAAACAATATTACAAGAATTGAATGAATGAATGAATAAATTAAGGAATAGCAGAAGATATAGAAAGCAAAAGTAAAAGCTTAGGCATCACCGGGTGCGATCCAGTGCCTGCCATTGACGAAGCTCTTGGCGAGGAACGGATGAGCCAAGTCGTACTCAAGCTCCGGGGCACATGGCACCCCTCGCAGGGCTTCTGCTCCTGGCCCCCAGCACTTGTACACTCCCAGATACACACTCCCACTGCATTCCAACAATTACTTTAGGTCAGTTGGGCGGGAAATTCAAACTCGGAAACTCAAACACAATGTAATAGTTACGAATGGTATGACATATGATTATCTTGCTTGTTAAAGAAGAAAATAGTTTGGGTATTTTGTGAGCATTATCTGAGACAATCACGGATGCGCTCACATTTACATAAGTGATTCCTACTGTTATTGCATGTTTCATGACAGTTGTTAGTCACTCACGCAATTATGCTCGCGGGTAATATTCCCTACATTTTTTTATTTTTTATTTTTTCAGTATCACCCGACAATCTTTTTGAATAGCTGGCATTGGGTGTAGCCAAGTCATGGTTTCACCTCAACTTTTTTTGAGCTTTCTACGGCCTTGTCTTGTTGACTAAATTTGATGCCAACAATGATCAGGAGCCCAAACACTCATAATTGAGCACATAACCAAAATATAATGGGCCATACAGACATTCTTATTTTCAAAAAGACAAATAAAAATATTGTTTTCTTAATCAATATTTTAAATTATTCTGATCTAGAATGAGAGATCGAAACTCCAATATAATGGATTTTGATCTCATCCGGATGAGGATTTTAGAGATCATCATCTCTTATCCGTTTATCGTACATCGTGCAATCAAAAATTATTTTTAATTTTTTTATTTAAAATTAAACACAAATATTACCTAATAAAAACTGATCGCACGATGTATACTGAACGGATATGACGAGGATTCTCACAATCTCATCCCAATATAATGAGACGAGTATATCGACCTAATCAACTAATCTAACTTATATATGCACCAACTAATCAACTAATCAAACCTGTAAGAAATTATGGCAGTTAAACAGAAAATAAAGGGGAATATATAGTTAATTACTTTGTAGCAGTACTTCTTGTGATTGTGTTGTTCCAGTCATCCCAGGCACCGTGTGCAACCACGTCATCAAAGTAGGTGTATGAATATACGATCCGGGAGTACTTCCCCATGGCCCGACCCACGTACAATGGACCCGTACCGGTAACCCGGCAGTTCAGGAAAGCGAACCCTGACTTATCATCCGGCGAGTTCCTGTAGTGGGCTGCAAGGGACCCGAACTTGGTTGCTATCGAGTGCAGCTCACAGTCCTGTGTGCCAACAGTAAAGCTGTATAAGTCAAAACAATGATAGTATATGTTGAAAAAAAAACAGGGGTAATTTGGGATTCACTGCATATATATATTCACTTGGATTTGTTCTTGAGATTAATCATTTTGTTCAATACCTTTTAGTATGGTGTAATATTCAACTTGAAGCGTGGTTATACATGTTATAACTCAAGAATAATTTAGGCTCTCGGCATCACATCACTTTTATAATTTTATTCAAATTTCTTTGAGCAGTAAAATACAGACACATTTTAATGTTAATTATTCACACCAACGCTAAGTGACTAATGGCAATAGTTACTCTTGAACATCTAGTTAGTAGTTACATGCATCTACGTGTATGACTATCAAACGTTGATTCGTCATTGAGTGATTAATAATTGTTGATTGGTGTAAAGCTTACATTGTAAGTATTCGATACCTTAATCCCTGGCTTTACATGCATGGTAAATGATGAAACTGTTGCCAGTAAAAGATAAGATAAAAATGCTGAAGAAAAAGCAAGCTCACTTTTCATGGATTTATGTGCACCCATTGACATCACTGTCACAAAAGATGCTGCAGTAGACACGCAAACATCTTTTTCTTTTGACAGAGTGACAATACCAAGGTGCATCTGCGTCCCAAAAGGAAAAAGTCACGGGTTTTCGTATATCGTATTGATCTAAATTATTGGCCGGAGCACAATTAGACAAAGTGGCATGCATGATTCAAAACACTAATTAATTTACGCTAATTGAATAACTGGATTAATTAGCTAGGTATATATGTATAACTTCTTACCTTGTACATGGACCGACCATTCCCAAAAATGAAGTCTATGGAACCCTCAATGTAACACTCCTTGAAGTAATGGCGTCCTACGTCGTCACAGAGTGTGTCTTGGGCGCCATAGAAGCCACAGCCTGAGAAGTACGCCTTGTCGCCGGATATCCGAAATGCCACCGCTTGCCATCCTTGCATCCCCGGCATCGGTGCTGGTGCAGTATTCTGCAACCAATAAACCAAGATCAATATTACTAATGATGCATGCATGCAATCACTTAAAATGTATCTGGTTTTTAAAATGTGGCCTCTCTATTGTTGCACCGTAAAATCTGAGGTCATATATTATTATATATGGGCGTGTTTTGTGCTATGAAGTAGCTAGCTACGTATACACCTTTGTTGTTACGAACCTTGAAGCTAATATTTCTGGCAGAGAAATAGTTAGCAAAGACAGTAACAGAAGCCGTTCGGTAAGTTCTGAGCTGCTGGCCGTTGGGTCCAGGGTCACTGGCACGGTCATGCCATTCGATCACCGTCGCATCTTTCCCGGCTCCTTGAAACGTGATGTAAGGCTTCGTCGCCGGCACTACCACTTTCTCTCTGCATTAATTAATATTGTTATTCTTAATTCTTATGATAGTCTGCGTGCTTAATTCTATATGTAATTAACTTACTAAGTTTAAGAAGAATTTTAATATCAATGTTATTAACAATTATAATTACATGTAACATCCGGGCTTGATTAGGATGACAACATTGACCGTGTTGTTCACCGGGACCGCATTGACGGCGGACTGGACAGACTGGAAGTCCCCGGAGCCGTTCACGTCGACTGTGATCAGGCGGTGGCCGCTGGGTCCAGCCCACTTGTGGTGGTGCTTGGAACTGCTGCTATCGGTGGCAGGGGTTGGTGACGAGGTCATGAGACTGCTGCGGACTAGTACGTGAGAGCTTCTCGCTGCCGTCACAACTGGCACTGCATGAAACAACATTAACAAAGTAAGTATGTTGCACACCAAGTAGAAACAAATGAATGATAACACAAGAGAATGCGAAGCCATTGAATTGAATCCAAAATTATTGTAGTAAAAAATATTGAGAGAGAGAATGTGGTGGAAGATTGCTCTCTGAGTTATTAGATCATGCGACTGCAAGAGAGCTAGGAGGTATGGAAGAAATGAAACTGCTATATATATATATGTATATCCATATATCTATGCAGAATGCCAAACATACAATTTTAGCACTTTTTCCAACGGTCATAATTTTAGAGTTGCTTCGATCGGTTGCTTATGCTAAAAAAAAAATCCTTTGGAATGGATAGGTACGTGGGTCAACATATTTTTGGCTTAATTTTCATGGACAAACCCAGCGGTGAGAAAGATACCTCCTAATCAATAGTGGCTACGATGTGTCTAAAGTCTCCATCCAGCTTGAGGAATCTAGCTAACTCACTGTCTATTTTTGTTGTTGTCAAAAGCTATACCCTATGTCTGTAATTCATGAACTATGTGATTTTATTTTATGAAGTGAATATTAGTATATTGCACTTGGCTCGAGTGTTATCGCCATTTCTTTACGTAATGTACTAATTTATAGTTTATAATTTAGGAAAATTAATGAAAAAGACTTGAAAACTTTGAATTTTAACGATAAGGACAAAATAAATGGTAAAGTGAATAGTACCAGGTTTGACTTTTTAGTGTAAAAATATTATTTTTCGTTAAAGTAAATAGTACTGCGGACTTTTCGTTAAAACTTCCTTATAATTTAGGTGAAAGACGACCTTAACGTAAGAAAAGGATTGATTTAGCGTAAGAATGTTTCTAGTGTAGACCCTAACTTGGGAAAAAGAAATACGGTAATGCCGATCAAGATGAATGTTATCTTATCTTAAGAATATTTTCTTGCCACATTGTTTGGCACTAATGCTAATGTTACCAGTAAAATCTTGATCGCCATTTCGTCGGTATTCAGTTAAAAACTTTTAAATTTAAGTATGGTTCAAATTTTGATGCCTCAAACAAAAGCTTTGACAAGACAACATATTATTTGTTTTCAATGTGGGTGGGGAGTGGGGAGTTGAGGATAATCAACTTACAATTAGTTAACCTGAAGCTGATTTAACTCAGTGACATGGGTTGCAATTGTTTTCAATTCCATGTATATTATCTTCTTCTTTATTAAATTGTTTCCTTCATTGGTTCTTCTGAGACTTCTGTTACGGACATTTTTTATTTATCATTTGTAGACTAATAGTTCACTGATCCTGATCATGATCTAACTTTTAGTGATGATAGAATGATTATTATTCTGTCCCGACATTAACTCCCTTTAAATAACAACTTTAAACTGTTGCTGCATTTGCAGATCAAAAGCGTGCGAATTATTAACTTAATAATGTTGAGACAAAAAAGAAACAACTTGTTGACTTAATACTTCTTGTTTTATTCCTTACTGTATACCATTCTTTCGAGTTTCTTCTGCTGCTTCCTTCAAACGGTCATTTGTTCTCAAGATATATATCCTGTGGTGGTGGTGGTGGTGGTGGGGTGCGTAAGCCGTGACAAATATTGATGGTCCAGGCATGGTTAAATACCATATTGTATTGTATTGTATTGTATTTGTAAGAGCACATCCATCGATCCATGCATATTTCTGGACAAGGTTGGTCCCCACCTTAATTTTTTTCAAAACTTTTTTGAACGTTGGGACATGGATCCAACCCAGTTCCTCAGTTTTAACATAGAGCCAAACCATAACCACACATATACACAGATTGCCTTTTCCTTCTTCTGACGAAATAGCCATAAGAGTTGGATTTAGTAGTAGTATGAACTTTTAAAACGATGAACTTTAAAATGATGAAATTTATTAGACAAAAAAAATGATGAGTTTTAGAGGGTGCAATCATTTGAGAGTTTAAAGAATTTTAATGGGATATTCAATTAGAAATTTAAGTGATTCTCTTAATTCAAAGTGTATCAATAAGAATTTTAAAATAGTTTATTATAATTCTTAGAAATCCGAGTGTATTGAATTAGGATTTTAAAAAGTTTTTAACATTCTAGATGTATTCAATTAGGAATTTGATTTTAAAGAATTTTAAAAAGTTAAGGAATTCAAGAGAATTAAAGAGAATCATAATGTATTTTAAGCATTCACAAATCTCACATCTCCTCCTAAGATTTCGAGAGAACTAAATCAAAATTTTACTTGAAATCTCTACAAATTAATTAAACTTCATCAAAATCCCTCAAAATACCCACTGAATACACCTCTTAGTTTATCAATTGTGTACATTAGCTTACTTGACTTGTAAAACAACATGTTTGATTGTATCGTTAAAGTGTCTTGAGTCACTTGGTAGAATTAGCTTTTAGCAATTTCAAAAGGAGTAGTGTTATCCACACACAAATTTTTACTTATCACATCCCCCTTTTCAATTTTTAATCATCAGATTGAATGAATTGAAGAAGATAAATGATAAAAAATTAACAAGATGTATAAAAAGTAAAAATAAGTGTGTGTGAATAGAACTTTCCTTTCAAAAGTGGCTATCAAATGAATGAAGAGAGACCAACTTGTAGAGCTTATAAAGGTATCCATTCAACTCGCTTATAGGTATAGGCTTATAGACTTGTAGTTCAAGGCAAACTTCAAGGCAAACTTCAGCCCTTGAATATCCTCCCAACTTAAACACTTTACAAAAGTGAGCACTGAACACAACATAACTCTTTTTCTTGCTTTGCAAGAATGCTTATATATGCCAAGTAACAAGGATATCAATAATCACATGCTCTATAACATCCGCAACACCAATTAAACTGTAAGTAGCCAAAATTGTATTAAATGTGCAACACTAATCAAATTGTTAGTAGCCAAAATTGTATTATATTATCAATAATATATAGTATGGATAACACACAACAATCTAATTGAGAAATATTACTTTACCATTTTACTCCATCTCTCTCTAGGTGATATTGATGCATAAACCCATTTGAGTTCCATAGAGCAATTTTGTTGGGTAAGCTTTCATGCATTTTTTGGGATCTATCTCTCTTATTTTACTTCTCAGGGGAAGAAAATGGAGATTTTGATGGTTTAGTGGGAGTGCTTCTCATGGCAATGATCTCAAAATGTAAATGCATGAACAACACAAGATTTAAGTGGTTCGCCAGATTGACTACATCCACTGGGGTTTGCTTTCATTGTATTTCACTATATAAGAGACTTACAAATACAATGAAAGATGGCTTAAAGCCTTAACAATATGTAAAAGAAAGGTAAGAGGTAAGATGAAAGGGAGAATGACTTTTTGTTGGAGCTGTTCTTTTTCTTTTCTTTTTTCCTTCTTCCTCTCTCTTCTCTCCATGTCCCTTCCGTTGGTTCTTGCTCATTCCTTTATAGAGATTGCATGACATCTTCATCTCCAAAAAAATCTCCCAAGTGTGCCAATAGAAAGAAACCAAGTATTGTGCTAATTATCACCATAAAATGTGTTCCAATAATAAGGCAACAAGTGTTGTCCTAATCATTAAGAATGATAAATGTTCTGTTATGTTCCTTTCAAGTGCAAATATAAGGATAGTATAGTGGCACAAGTACGGGTGTCGAACCACAGGAATTGATTAGACCTCTACAAATTACTAGCTTTATGTGAACTCTAACTAAGCAATGAAAATGAAAACTGAATTTAGATTTTTGTTTTGAAAGCTAAAGTAACTTAAAATGCAAGACAAGATATAGATGAACGATAGATTAATTCAGAAACAATGGGAACGGAACTAGGGATACTGATTTCACCGTTACAAGTTAATTCCATGAAAATTAAGTCAAAACACATTCAACTCTCCAATTTGCAACTAGGGTTCGTTTTACTTATTTATGATCATCCATTTGATGTGTGGTTGTGATCAAGTACTTCTAATCTGCAACCTAGTTGTGATGTTCAACTTAGATTAGCAAGTAAGAATCCGTTAAGAACAAGAAAACTTCAAAGAACCAAAGAAATCACATGGCAGGATGTATGCATAGTAGTTTCTTCATTCATTCACATGTCCACCAAGATTAAGCATGATGTGTACTATAACCTTGATCAAATAATTCATAAGCAGTCCTAATGGTGATCAAACATTAAGATTAACAAACAAATTATACTATAAAATCAATGAATGAAACAAGAATACAAATTGGTAATTTGAATAATTTAACTTAATAACATAGAGAAGGTTTGCAAGGCTACATCGAATTCCCCAGCTAAGAACTTAATTACACAACATGATTACAAAATATATAAATATCAAGAAAAACATAAGTGAAATTTAAGTTCATAGAAGAAACCCTTTGATGCAATTCTGATGTTGAACTTCTCTAAGAATAGCGTGGTTTCTTCGGTGGCAGCAGATGGTGAAGGGAAATAGGGTTTTGTTTCTGGAAGAAAGGCTAAAGAAAGAGAGGAGAGAGAGAGCTCTAGGCGACCCCAAGGGGGGCTTATGTAAAAGTGATCTGAAACCCTAGTATTTATATGCTAAATGGGGCTGCAAGATATTCCAAAGTGATCCCAACAACTTAGCCTTTATTTTACATGTTTTTGCCTTATTTGGCACCTCCAAATCAAGCTAGATATCCCAATTCTTTTCTTATTCTATTCTAACAAGCCAGATTCGTCTTGGATTCTTTATTTGGGCTTCAAAACAGGCCACTAAACTTCTTTCCACATTTGAATAAGGGTCAGCTCCAAAAATGGCATGTTTTCACTTCTTTTGCCTTCAAATTGATCCTAAAGTACACAAAATAAGGTAAAATGCAACCAGTTTAACTCAAAAACATCACAAAGAGACTAGAAATGGATGGTATAAATGCATGAAATATATGAGTTATCATGTTCAAGTGGCAAAGCAACAAGTGTCAAGTTAATTATGAATAAATGAATATCATGCAAGATGGATGCAAGCATCAAAGCCCACGTAAAGGTTTATCTCGAGGTAAGCTTGATAGAGTTGCATTGGAGTGAGAATATTGCCCGAATGATTAAGATTCCTTTAGATTGATGAGTAAGCACTTCTAAATACCACAAACATTGCCCTCATGCATGCTAATAGATTAACAACACATGCTATAGACTCCACCTCTTCATCCTAATTATTAGCTTCTATTAATTACCAACTTCCACCTCATCCTTTGGATAAAATAACAAGACAAAACTACTCAATTAGTCCCACCTCAAACTCTCGGCCCATTGTGAGAAAATATCAAACTAACTCTACTAACAAAATTCCCACCTCTCATTCTATTAGTTATTAGGTATATTTGTCCAATAAACCAAAATAAAGAAAATACAATTATAGAGGGATACAAAACTTTTGTAATATAGAAATAATACGCATACATACACCTTTTTTTTTTTTTTTTTTAAATACGGGGTATTACAAAAGTAAATTCTAAAATCTTTTCTCGGTGTTCTTCATTCATTCTTGTTCACATCGAAGAACCATGTCGGATATGCAAAGAACTGCGAGCAAGAATAACGGACAATCCTTGCAATCTGGGATTTTCATGGAGTATCTAAGGCCCCAAAATGTGAATTTGGAGTTTTCGTCGATCACGGCCTCCGCTGCACCTTTTATTCAAAGATTGGATTCACTTTCACCATTAGAAGGGATAGTCGTTACTTCATCGATGCCCTAAATTGTTGCCACGGTTACTACAACAACCACCATTATACCACCATCATGCACTTCCATTACGGTTATGGTGGTACAATAACATCAACAAAATCAACGACAACAACTGGTTTGGTCTGCTCCTGCCGAACAACCGCAACCAGTTCAAAAGCTACCTACTGATGTTCTACCACTGTTTTGGCTGACTTTTACTGAGCGGTGCGGTGTTACCTTTCATAACGGTCCTAATTAAATCAATTATGTGGTAGCCCTAGCTCCCATAGGCTTCGGCCCATCAGTGCAGCCTTTAACGACTATGCCCATAGTGCGACACATGTCTTCTAGCAAACCCGCGCTAAAGCAAACCATTTTGGGATATACCATCCATAAACTCTTTCCTTGCAGGTTGCAGACCTTATCATGGTGTTTAGTTAACAAACGAGGATGTTCATTTAATTCCTTACTCATCCTAATCTTGTTAGAGATCTTAATCTTGTCTTGCCAAATATGGAGTTTGAGCAAGAATCACCATTCCGCAAAAGACCAAGAAAAGAAGTCATAAACAACGTAATTCTCATCCGTCAACATCAAAGGCAGGAGCTTGGAGATCATCTATCATACAAGGAAGAAGATCATATGTCAAGGAATAAAGCATCTATGAGTGTTCATTCCGAGCTAGGTTCTCACTCTGACATGCCTTATCGCCTTAGGTCTGAGGCAAAGTTTACACTCACCTCGGGTCATCATGGAAGTGTTTGTAATGGACAAAGCCCATGCATAAGCGTTCATTCTTGCCTAGATTTCATGAGGGTGCCCTAGGAATCAGGTTAGCACACCATCTAGAAAGAAGAGTAGCACAACGGTTCGTTAGAAGCAGGCTCTACCGATGCTCCAATCTAGCAGTTCTAGTAAACTGATAGCAGACCATCGCATAATCGCGGTGCCACAGGTAATATGACATCTCATCCAGTTTGAAGACATACAATAGTTGCTCGATGAGCGACTTAGAGACTTGGAGACAAAGATATTTAGGTGGTTCTTCTGTAAAAGATGGGCTACGTCTACTAAAGTAGTTTTGTGTGTGTGTGTGTATATATATATGAGTTGTGGATTACAATAGCTCTTGGCAAAGGTAATCTAATCATTTCCCCTAGGATCCGACCGTTTGTAAGTTGTATTTGCCTCCTTTTTATAGGCCCCAAATGAGCTCTAAAATTTTTGGGCCTTTAAGTTTCTCACTACTTACTAGTAAATAGGTTGTACTCCTAGGTGTGGTTTATAGGCTACTTCTCCACTGTCCGACTAACAAGTGGAAAAGAAGTGAAATCTACGTAGGGCTACTTGCTTGGTTTCTTCGGTCGACACCCAACAAGCGCTGAGTCATGCGAAGGTGGTTAGAAAACAGCTTACGATGAGTGCTTAATTTGATAGCATTCATATCCTTTCATACACTTTCTTCTTTGTTGTTGGCTAACGCGTGGCATGGATTTGATGTTTAGATAGACCTATTGTGGAGCCAAAAATAATCAAGAAAATTATGAAGGTGACACGTGGATTTTTGGGTGAAAATGACAAAATTACCCTCGAGGCACACCGGGATTCCCACGCATATGCAAAAGACAATAACGGCTCAATCAAGGAAGAGTCAAAGGTGATCAAAATGGTATTTATTCAAATCTCTCTCATCACTCCTTAT
The DNA here is from genome assembly GCF_019419815.1 of Pyrus x bretschneideri. Lineage (NCBI taxonomy): Eukaryota > Viridiplantae > Streptophyta > Magnoliopsida > Rosales > Rosaceae > Pyrus > Pyrus x bretschneideri. The sequence goes on from NW_025999657.1 coordinate 3,588,213, forward strand.
CAAATCCTTATCCAAAAGGTAACTCCCAAATTTCCTATTTAATTTAGGATTTATTGCCATGTTAATTGCAAGATATTATTTCACATAATATCTTGCAATTATTCACCCAATTACACCATATATGGTTGGCCACTATTCTCCAAATAGGGTCGGCCACTCCCCTATAAATAGCCTTATTATCCCTTTAAAAAGCTAAGCCATTTGCTACTTGCAAACTCCTAAACACATTCTTGTCAGTATTCTAACTTTGACATCGGAGATTATTAGGCCAAAGCCCCCTTCCCCCATTCATCATGGATGTGTGAGGCTTTTGGCCTTAATCTTAGGTGTTATTATTTTGCAGGTGCATTTTCGTCAAAGGAGAAGACGACAAAAATTTGCATTCACAAATTGGTGCTTTCATTGAGAGTTGGATTTATACGCTCGAAGAAGACTCTCGCATTCAAAGTTTCTCATTTCTCGTTTATTCGTGGATTTTTCGTACATTCTTATTCCTAGAACTTTTTATAAACTTCTTTGAAAACCTAAAAGAAAAATACAATGACTAGGAATTCGGAAACCATAACGAATAAAACTTCCTACATTCAAGGATTTGGACCAAGTGATGGAGATTAAGGCGTAGCCCCACCACGACGATCCACGATGCTTAACGTAAGAGGACCAGCACTACCCCCACGGGGCACCACCATAGCAGCCCATAGCGAGCCCACCACCCACAGTGAGCAGGCCATCTTGCAGCAGTAAACTTAGGCTTGTGCCATAAGGTAGCTAGCCCAGCGCGAAGCAGGCCACACCTAACAGGTCCACGACGCTGCAATGACAACTGAAGCCCAAGCAGTTGCAACAAGTGGATCAGCCCAGCACTCACGAGCCTAAGGCCAGTGCAAGCCCAGGGCGTTCCAAAGCCGAGCCAAAGACCTGCAGCCCCAAGGCACACTAAGGGGAGCCGAATGCCTACCCACTCTAGAGGCCCAACCCGCACCTACAGTCCGACCTATGCAGACAATCTGACCCGCTTTTACAGTCCAACCCACAGTCCAACTTATTTCCATGGCCCATTTGGTGATCCCGACCGGTCCAAGATTGGTTCAACCGTCCCAACTTCAAACTTTTGGACTGGCGATTGAACCAAGGGTATTTTCACCCCATTTCTCCGCATATTTAACATATCTCAACTCAAATCTCATGCCCGGAGTCCATTACACTTCCAACCCAAATGGTGAACAACACTTGTCCCTACTAGTCATAAAGTTGACAAGCGCCATCACGCAACAAATGACTTTGGTGAATCAGCTATTGCAGCGTACCGAGATGCAGCGTGCCCCAGATGAGGTGTCCCAATGTAGGATAAGGGCAGATGACGAGCCTCTCCAGCAGCGTCTAGGTAAGCAACCACTTAACCAACTACAAACCGAGCGTTTTGGCAGTGTACACTCCCGACTAGGCCCTCGAGATAGCATATACGCTTTTCTTAGCGCTCTTGGTTAGGCCAATGGATGAGCATACATTCACGGTTGGGGCCACACTCCGATAATCAACATGAACAACCTTTCAGGTGAAGTGTTGATTTGCGGCTAAGCCTGCAAGGAACATTTTCCACCTTATATTGGAGTAGGCAGAACGACGGATAGAGAGAAAAAGTCTTTCAATCCAACTCAAGTTCAACCAACAACCTACTTGTAATTCGCTTGCTTGCTAGAAATGTACCATATGCACCGCAGCTGTGACATAAATGAGCTGAGCACGTGGAAGAGCAGCCTAGACCAGTAGATCACGACTGGGGGCAGCCAAGAGCTCCGTTACCCCTGTAAAGGTAAATCCAGGAAGAAGTAGAAAGGTTTCTGACCGAGCGATTGCGTGATTTCCAACGCAACGAAGTCACTGACGATGTGCTCCGACGAGACATGACCAACATTAGCAAGTCACCCTTCACGAACGAGATTGAGTAAGCAGAGCCTCTACGCAAGTTCAGCATGTCATATTTCACATCTTTCAAAGGAGATGGAGACCCTGATAGGCACCTAAAGCACTACCAAAGCGCAAGAATCCTCTATCAAAACAACGACACTCTCATGCACAAGATATTTGCCACCACTCTACAATGCGAACCACAAGATTGATTCTACACTCTATCGCCCAATCAAGAAGAAGTCCAACCACTTATTTAACATCAATAAGACCCCAAATGAGTCGCTTTACAACTATGTGAAGAGGTTCAAACAGAGAAGGCAAAGATAGTCAATTGTAACGACTCGATAGCTAGTGTAGTCTTCCAAAAGAGACTCATAATAGACAACCCACTATTCGGAGAATTGATCATGAAATAAGATTTAACTTTAGCAGACTTAATTGCTCTGGCAGAGAAGCATGCACGTTGGGATGAGGCTCGATGAACAGACAGTAGCCCTAAAAAGAATTGACAGTAGCTTAAAAGAAAGAAGACGGGATGCAGTACAACAACAAAAGCAGGCAGGAGGCCAAGCACAAGGACTGATCCCTAACTAAAAGAGGCCCGACATCGAAGAACTATTCTAAGTTCTCGATCCTAATCCACTAAATCCTCCGTGACACCAAGAGCGAACCATGGTTCAAGCTGCCGAAGCAATTAAAGGGAGACACCATCAAGTTGGATCACACTAAATACTGCTCGTTCTACCGAGGTCCCGGTCACACGACCGACAACTTCTATACCTAGAAGGATTACTTAGAGAAACAAGTAAGGGATGGTAAATGTGGCAGATATCTAGACAAACCAGCTATGCAGCCTAGAGGGAACGCAAACGTAAACGAAAAACCATCTTTCGAATAAGCGGAATCTTCGCAGAATTCGAGCACTTGGGGGTCACCAACAAATACAAGAAGAGGAACATCCATCATGCTATATTGGTTTCACAGGTCTAGGCAACCGACATCAATCTTGGACCTATCATCGGCTTCATCGAGTAAGATGCCGAAGGTGTAGATTTCCCACACGACGATGAACTGGTCATATTTGTCCAACTGGCCTATGTCATAGTCGACAGAATGATCGTGGACAATGACAGCGCAGTCAACCTACTTCAACTTTCAATCATTCAACAAATGGGCCTGGAAAACACGATCATGCGCTGAGATGAGGTACGCACCAGATTCAATGGTTACACTTCGACTGCCATTAGCAAAATAACACTATGATGAGATTCTAGATTGGCACTAGCTAATGAAACTGAGTGCGGTAACCTCCATTGAGTATAAAAAAAAATCTAATTCCGTATCCCAAGAGAAGAAGTAGAAATGATCAAGTCAAACTATGCCACACCTCAACGATACACTGTGCAAGTACTGAATGAGTCAAAGAAGAAGTCATTTACCCCTATAGAGGCTACTGAAGTGTAAAAAGACAACTCAACCTTAACTGAAGACGGTTCAAGAGACGCCGAGCATATATTTCTTGACCCAAAGCAGTGGTCAGACCACATCAACAACTTGGTGAAGGCAATGAAGCCTAACCCCGTCAAATGTACATTTAAGGTAAATTCGAGTGATCTTGAATATGAAGTCCCCCACTACTCTGAAAAAGATTCAAGGTCTAACCAAACGAATGAGATGATGAGTACGAATGAGCTTTCCAAGACCTAAAGAAGTATCTCACATCACCTCATTTACTATCCAAGCCAAAAGCAGCGGAGGACTTATACATCTACTTGACAGTTTCAAAAGCAGCAGTGAGTTCTGCCTTCATACGAGAAGAGCTGGGGGCCTAACTGCCAGTATTTTACACTTCTAAAGCTCTTCTCGATGCAAAAACCAGATATCCGAAGATCAAGAAATTAATTTTGGTGCTAGTTGTTATGGCTCGGAAGCTTAAACTGTATTTTCAAGCTCATACAGTCATCATCATGATTCAATATCCTTTACGTTCAATCCTACATTGTCCAGACGTTTCTCAACGAGTAATGAAATGGGCATTGGAACTTAGCTAATACAGCTTAGTTTACTGACCCCACATGGCGATAAAGGCCCAAACCTTGGCAGACTTCATATCAAAATTCACACCTACCCTAAACGACGAAATAGCGTTGCCTAACAATACCTCGGAGGCAACTGAGCACACTTAAGCCACACTTGCCTCACCCGATGAAGACTTCTGGCATTTGCATGTCAACATGGCATCTAACTACAAAGGCTTTAGAGTAGGCATAGTCCTTGTCACCCTAAAAGGTTCGATGGTCGAATAGGCGATCGTTCTAGGCTTGCATCTAACAACGAAGTAGAGTACGAAACCCTACTAGTAGGCCTCTAAATGGCAAAAGACTTGGCGATGTAAAAGCTTGCAATTCATTTCGATTCTCAGCTAATCACTAGCCAAATTACCGGGGAGTACACGACAAAGCATATGAAAATGGCGCAATACATATAGAAGGTATAAAAGTAGCTTGAGGTGTTTTAGACTTACACCCTCACTCAAGTTTCGCATGCAGAACACGCTCACGCGGACGCGTTAGCCAGCCTAGGCTCCGCCCTCAAGCATCAACTCAAACGCTCTATTCTGATGGAGTATCTGGACAAGCCAAGCATAGAGACGAAGCCAGCAGCCAAGGTGTCACAGGTTAGTATAACTCTAAATTGGCAAGATTCTATTAAAAACTACCTGGTCAATGCACATTCCCAATGGAAAGATTGGAGTTTATAAAGCTTCAAACAAAGTAGCACGCTACTACATATGGAACAACATTCTCGTCTGAAGATTCTATACTATACCACATCTCCTCTGCCTAGCACATTCCGACAACATAAAGGTTCTAAGTTCATTCCACAAAGACGTTTGTGGAAATCACTCTGGAGGCTGATCCTTAGCACAAAAAGCTTTTAACGCAGGCTATTACTGGCCAACTATGCATCAAGACGCTAATAAGTTAATACAAAAGTGCGACCGCTGCCAACACTGCAAGCTGGTACCAGCACTGCTTGCCAGTAAACTACACCCGCAGATAAGTCATTGGCTAGTCATACAGTGGGTAATCGACCTGGTAGGGCTAATGTCACCCTCTACTGGAGACAGATGCATGATGATCGTGGCAACTGACTGCTTCACTAAATGGGTGGAAGCAAAACTTATGACAACCACAACTCGGTCGGACATATAGCACTTTATATGGAGGAACATCATTTACCAATTTGGCATCATCAATCCTTCGTCATAGACAACGGCCTGTAATTCGTAGGCAAAGATTTGGCGATGTTCTTCCAAAAATATGGTGTCAAGCAGCACATGTCCACGCCGAGGTATCCTTAAGGCAATGGGCAGACTGAAGCATCTAACAAGATGATTCTCTACGACCTCAAGAAATCCCTCTCCAACAAGAAGGGAAAATGGCCAAACGAACTTCCCGGATGTCTATGGGCATATTGCACAACCAAACGACGAGCAATCGGTGATACTTCTTTCTCATTAGCATTTGGTTCAGAAGCTATTATTCCTCCCAATGTCATTGTGCCAAGTATCAGCACTCTACTGCCAAGCATTGAGCATAACAGAAAGAAGATAGCCGCAAACTTAGATCTGGCAGAGGAAGAATGCAAGAAGGTCATCACCCGCATCGTAGCCTACCAGCAACAGCTCGTCTCTAGCTACAACAACTGGGCTAAGATCTGGTAGTTCCAGCCCAAAGATCTAGTCCTAAGAAAATCCTTCATCACTACCTGCATATAAGGCTCTAAAAATATGGATCTCATCTGGGAAGGTCCGTACAAAATCAACAGAGTAAGCGACAAAGGTAGCTAGACCCTCAACACCATGAACGACAAAGAGATTGAAAAGCAATGGAATGCCTACAATTTGAGGAAGTACCATGTGCGACCTCCCGCTACATCAAAGCCCGAAGACTCAAGCAGCTCGACGGGCACTACTTCGCAAGCCAAGGACTATCCAGTTGTTATGCACTTTCTACCTTCCAGCAAAGTTGATACATTTCTTTGAAGATTGAAGAAGTTATTCATAAGCTCGGCTCAACTATATACCTACAACAACTGATCACTCCTGATTCTCATTAAAGATTGCGCCATTTCTGGAAACTATCGCAGGAATTGCACCCCTTGGGGACCAACCTTGCTCTCCATTACGAGAAAGTAAACTAATCCCTCGACACCTATATGGGTCTACTATTCGATGCGACAGGATAAACTATACACTTTGAATATCCAGACATGAAAGTAAACCTATGTGGGTGCACGATGGCTTGCACTGGGATTCCTAAAAGTAGCCACAATGGTATTTTTCAAGGCTGAGCTAATTGAAGGATTTTTTTTCTTTAGCCTAATCCAAGGGGAACTGGGCCTTAGAGACGGAAGTGGCATATTACACAATACGCCCTATGGACGATTACTCTGGAACTTTAAAACTGTTACTGAGTGCACTAAAGTAGCCTATGGTTTCTAGAATACTGCATATGACTTGTCATTCGAGCAGTAAATCGTGCTAACTTATACAACCACATATTTTTGTGAAAGGTTAAATAGTTAGCGTGCATATACGAAGCTCTATCCACTGTCGACATGATACGCAGTTGATAAACTTCATCTCCGCCAAACGCGAAATGATCATTCAGATTTACATTAATTCCTAAATTGTTGTGATACTTGTTACGCAACCCATGAAATTGGTTACATAAAGAGCAAAAAGTTCTCTTAAACCTTTGCCTACGAAATTCCATACAACCGCGTACTTTTGATATGAAAGGTTAGTGAATTTCATGTCCCATAAATCTTTAATATGTTGTGATGCATGCCACATAGCTCAAATGATTGAAGAAAGCCAAAACAGGCAAGCAGTTACTCCAATTCTGTAAGTAAGGAGTTCAGCTGCCGATCCTATGGCTAATAACTTTGCAAATGTTTTACATCAAAACCCACAGCTATATAGGCTACATGGGCTTGTCTGCTTATAGAAAAGTAGCATGACTACCGCTAGTCTAAAGGTCAAAGGTTGGGTGTAAACAAAAGAAACGAAGATGATGAAAAACGAAGGAATCAAGTTTATTAAATTTTCTAGCAAAATTGATAGACAAATAACAAATAAGGCCAATGGAGTTCAAGCAAACCAAAAAGCAACAAGGAAAATAAAGAAAATCCTAAAAGCTACCTAGAAGACTACTTTTCAACAGCTTGGACATCCCACGACTACTCAGTCGCTACACCTTCACTAGCTACACACTCTCAACAGCGATATCATCCAACGCTTCACCCCTAGTTGCCACAACCTAGGCATTAACTTCTCCGACTACTTCACCAATGGAAGCCTAAAAAGTAAAGGCAAACAAGTCTTCTGGAGAAATAGAGAAGGTCTCAAAGTCTTTCCCAACAAACTCAAAAATATGATCTACATAACCCAGCTTGTAGAAATTGGCCTGGCGAAGCCTCAAGTCCAACATTTTCACATTTCAGCTGCTCGTTCTCCTCGAGCAGGCCAACACGAACGCGCTGCAGCTCATCCATTTCCTTCTTCAGACTTTCGTTGATCTTCAACACACCTTGGAGTTCCAACACTTAGGGTTCAAGCCTATTGATTATTTTCTAGAAGTGGATCACTTGATTATAAGCAGCAATCAACTCTTCATCCTTTGTGTAAGCAGTAGAACGAAGCTCAGAAGCGGCACATTCAAGATCTTGAATTTGAGGTATCTAACAACCAATCTCATTCTTTACATTTTCATACTTAACTTGGATCGCATTAAGCCTAGTCTTCAAGTCAATGATCTTCTGGAAATTAGTCTCAAGCTGCAAAGAAGTGGAGGCAGAGATATTAGACCCTTTCAAAGCGACGAGCTCAGACTCCAACTTTTTGATCTTCTCGGCAGAAGAATAAGCCTCAGCTGTTATAGTCGTTGCCATCTCCTTGGCAGCCTTGGTATCCCCTTGGTCAAGGAGCATAGACTCAGCAGCCAGAATCGTCGTTTTCTGCATCATGGCAAACAGAGCAATCCTCCTATACTGGGTCATATGCTTCAATGAACTTAAGAAAACAACCCTTCTAACGCCATCAACAAGCTTAGCACATGCGTCCATGTCTTCAAGCAAATATGGCTTCAGAAGTGCACAAATCTCATCAGACTCTCTAGAAACATGCTTGGTGGATTTCTCACAACTGCCCATACAAGCAGTCTCTTCTTTCTCAACAGGCGAATCAGTTCCATCAGTAAGATGAGTAGGCCTTGGCGCTACTTTAGCAACATAGTCCACCTTATCGCTATTCATAATAGAAAGCCTCTCCAAAGGTAAACCAGACTTAGTTCCCAATGGATGTCTTGGTACAAACTTCGGCACTGAGGCACGACGGAACCTCTACGCTGAGCAATCATATCAATAATCGTATTAGCTATCTTCGGCATAGCAGGTGTCACAGGCTCAGATTTAGCAGCCTAATCTTTCTTCCCCTTAGAAAAAGTCAAGTCAATCATAAGCCTCTCAACAGCAGGAGAACCCTCACGAGCAGTGGAGAAAGCCTTCAACTTTTTCTAAACCGGTATCTCTTAAGTAGACGATGAAGATTTCTTCTTTCTACCTTCATTCACAACAGGCTCCATGATAGCGATCGGACAAACCAATACATCCGCCTTGATCTACTTTATCTCTTCTCTCGGGGGCAACTTACCTTTCTCCCAGCGAATAGGACTAAGCATCCAACGCCATTCACGGTACTGAGTAGGGATACCTAAAGCAATGTGCACCTTCTTTATATCTAGAGAAGTCTTGGAAGTTCAACCAAATTTCGAATCTACATAGACAGAGGATGATAGTCAATAAATCAGAAAATAGCTCAGCAAAAGCACAAAGCAGCCTAGAGACAAAGCAATCTACTTACCGATGATGAAAATCGTCAGAACACACAGCTCAGGGGAAGAATCAGACTCCCACTTTCCACTTATCTCCAAAGTTTCCTTGGCTCAGTCATGATCCCCCTTGCTCAAATGATCAAAGAGCCTATGGCTGAATCGCAGCTGTCCAACACCATCAATATGACCTATGTTAAAGAAGTACTAGAATTCGTTGATGGTCAGATCCAAACCAAGAATTAGCTTAGATTGAGGAATCCCACCATCACATGGACCGCATTTGGAGAATATTGAGCAAGGGCACACTTCATGGAGCAAAACACTTCTTGGAAGAAACGCGGCATGGGAAAAGTAAATCCTAACACGAAGTAGTAAAGGTGAAACTTGATAGCTCTTCGAGCCCTACTATATGGCTCACGGCTGCTACCCTCATTGACACGTTTCACACGCATCTCAGACAAAATGGCGTGCCTATATGCTTTAAGGAAATCTTTGAACGAGTCATCAAAATTAATTTTGAAGTGATCAGCCTTGAAGTAGCCCACTTTACTTAAAGACCTGCCTTGACGATACAATGGCAGCACACCATAATCACTTTTGTGGCTTGAATAAGACATGCTCAAAAGAAATTCTACAAAGATGCAAGGAAGAATAGTTAGACATTTGCATAAAAAAAAAATGCATCAGGCCCCATGGGCCAAAGACAGTAGCCAAGGGAGACCAGCCCGCGCTAGCTCCCATCTTTTTCTTGGTCTAATAGGCCTCTCGGCCCAGTCCAATTGGAGCCTTCCTTTCTCTCTCATCTCTCACACGGGCCAAGTCCAGCGGCCCATAAACTAAGCCAAGGAATGAGGCTTGAGCCTCTCTTCCTCTCTCTAACACAGGCCCAAGCACAACAGCCCAGACCCAAGCACCCCAACGCCCTGGCCCATGCCAGCCACGGGCCAAGCCCTAGGCTTGCGCCACTAGCCCTCGGCCCAAGCCGAGCTGCCGCCGCATTGAGCTGATGAAGCAACCCCACAACAGCAGCTATGTCATAGCTCCCCAACCATTTTTTTACACATCCTAGACCCCTGTCAAGCCAAATTTCAAGCCCTGAGGCTCCCAAAAAATTAAAAAGACAAGGAAAATTAATTTTTTTTCTTCTTACCTTGGTGCGGCGTGAAGACGAAGAAAGCAACAAAAGACAGTCATTTGCATGGGCAAGTGAAGAAGATTGCTAGGGGAGGGGTAACAAATATCCTCTAGGATTTCCTCTCTTGTAGGGTAGAATAAATTACTCTCTGAAATTGATTTAATCTACTTAAGATAGACTTATATAGACTCTGAAAATGATTTATTTCCCTTTCCTAAAATGATCTAATTTCCAATTAAAGTGGGAATCTACATCAAAATAGGAAACAATCTTATGTTTCCTAAGGCAAGGGAAGATCGCTACACCTGCTGCCCTTTCCTGCGAGCAGCCCAACAGGTGTGAGGGCATTTGTGGAGCAAAAAATAATCAAGAAAATTATGGAGGTGACACATGGACTTTTGAGTGAAAATGACAAAATTAACCTCAAGACACACCGAGATTCCCACACGCATGTAACAGACAATAACGGCTCAATCCAGGAAGATTCAAAGGTGATCAAAATTTATTCTAATCCCTCTCATCACTCCTCATCAAATCCTTGTTCAAAAGGTAAGTCCCAAATTTCCTATATGTACTAAAAAAAAACATGATGCGTGTTTGTCATTTTTCTTTGGGAATTATTATTAGCAGTCCAAAACTCTCATTATGCACTTCAAATATATTTAGGAAGAAAAATACACTTATGACGTGTTCAAAATGAAATTTTTAGAGCCCATTGTGTGGCTTTGCAGAACTCCCCCTCCCCTTAGTGTACAAATATCGATATACTAAAAAAAAATGATGTGTGTTTATCATTTTTCTTTAGGAATTATTATTAACATTCTAAAATTCTCATTATGCACATTATGCACTTCAAATATATTTATGAAGAAAAATACACTTATGAAAGGTTCAAAATGAAATTTTCACAGTGTAACAGTTCCATTATGCATCCAAACACAGGGTTTAGTCCAACAACAACAGAGCCAACACTGTTCCTGTACTCCAAGGCCCATGTTGAATACCGGATTGCCCATGTATATATACCCCTATATCGACTCTCTGTTCTCCCTCACTCCCGCTCCAACCACCCTCCTATAAACCCTAGACTCCGCTGATCCAACGACTCTCAGTGTTGGACCTCTTCACCTCTCTCGGTAGGTACTAAGGATCTCAAATCCTTACAAGTTTCACTCGTCTTCGCTCTAATTGCCATTACTGTATCCTCAAATCCCTGCAATTTATGTTTTACGCTGTATGTTAATGCCCCAAATAATGTATATCTTAGTGTAATTATAGTTTTCTTGATGAAATTAGTGCTGGTTGAATGCAAGTGCGTATATCTTTAGGAATTCCTTTTGGGGTTTTTTGTTTGACTGAGCAAAAGTGCTTTTCGTATCTGCTTTTATACGGTGTTCTCTGTCTGTGTTGTGCATTGAGTGAATTTATTTTGCCTCTGATGATGATTAAACTAGACCTTTTATCTTCCGAGATGCTCTATGCGGAAAATTTTGGAGACCTGAACTGAAGAGGCTTTTTTATGTATGTTTAGATTGACAATGCTTTATCTTCTTTTTGGTTGGTTAATTAGGACTGACATCCCCGGATGTGTTTTGTGTTTTTACACGTCTCCTTCGATTACAATTCTTTCCGTAAATTGCGTCATGTAAGTTTTGGCTTTTTTGCTTAGTCATTGTTAAATAAGAAATAGTCAGGGGATGTGAATGTTTCTAACCAGGTTGTGTGTGTAGGAGTTATGTTGCCTCTTATGATGAATAAACTAGACCTTTTAACTTCTGAGATGCTCCATGCGGAAAAATTTGGAGACCTGAACTGAAGAGGCATTTTTATGTCTGTTTACATTGACAATTCTTTATGTTCTTTTTGGAGGGTTAATTAGGACTGACATCCCTTGATGTATTTTGTGTTTTCACACATCTCTTTCGATTGAAATTCTTTCTGTGAATTGCTTGCATTATGTACATTTTGGCTTTTTTGCTTAGTCATTGTCAAATAAGAAATAGTCAGGGGATGTGAATGTTCCTAACTAGTTTGTGTGTAGGAGTTATGTTGCCTCTTATGATGATTCAAAATTAACTTTCGTTCTTCCGAGATATTCCATGCGGAAAATTTTGGAGACCTGAACTGAAGAGGTTTTGTTATATGTGTTTACACTTATGTATCTTTGACAATGTTTTGTTTTCTTTTTGGTGGGTTAATTAGTAGTTTAGTTCTGACATGCCCTGAGGTTTTGTGCTTTCATACAATCCCTTGGAGTTCAAATTTTGTCCATAATTTGCTTGCACCACCATAAACAAATTCTTACTGTTTTTTGCTCGACACTATCAAAAAAGAATTAATGGTCATGGGATGTGAATCTTTTTAACTAGTTTCATATATTGGGATAGAAGTGTGTGTGTGTGTGTGTTCTATATGTTGATGGAGTTATGTTGCCTCTCATGATGATTCAAAATTAACTTTCGTTCTTCCGAGATATTCCATGCGGAAAAATTTGGAGACCTGAACTGAAGAGGCTTTGTTTATGTGTTAATACACTTATGTATCTTATTTTATTTTCCTTTTGGTGGGTTAATTATTAGTATAGTACTGACATGCCCTGAGGTTTTGTGTTTTCACACAATCCCTTCAATTAAAATTTTGTGTATAATTTGCTTGCATCACCATAAACAAATTTTTACTTTTGTTACTTGACACTGTCAAAGAAGAATTAATGGTCATGGGATGTGAATCTTTTTAACTAGTTTCATATCTTGGGATAGATGTGTGTGTGTGTGTGTGTGTATGTTCTATATGTTGGTGGAGTTATGCTGTCTCTCATGATGATTCAAAGTTAACTTTCGTTCTTCCGAGATATTCCATGCGGAAAAATATGGAGACCTGAACTGAAGAGGCTATTTTATATGAGGCTATGTTATATGTTTTCAAACTATGCCTATTCAGTTATATGTCTATTTCATGTCATTTCTGGTTCTGTGTTTCAAACTATAAATTATTTTTAAAATTTTATTTTTATGTTCTTTCGTACAAAGATGTGTTTTTATTTTACTTCCTTATGAGTAGTTGATTAGCTTGATATGTTGAATGCTTATAATCCTTCTCTTTTCACTGAAGTACTGACTGGTCTTCTCTTTCTGTTTTGTGTTTAGTGCCCCGCCTTTCCAGCCGATCAAATGGAGGTAGATGTAAGTTGTTCTACTCTTCGGCTAATTCAATTCCTGTTTCTTATGCCACTTTTTGTGATTTGAAGATTTGAAGAAAAAAATTTTGTGTACTGAATTTCAAAGTGGAAGCTTTAACTTCGGTCTAGTGGCAGTTGGCAATGTCTGATATAAAAACAAACTTAGTGGTGTGTTCTATTTGTGATTTGAAGATTTGAAGCCCTCAAATTATGTATGATTATGTATTTAGGGTAGCCCATAGTACTTCTTTAGAAGGTTGCTTCTTATGGTGAACTCCCTGTATACTTTGGTTGGGGATGTTCAGGTTTCCGAAGCATAGAAAAAATAGCCAGTATTAAACAGCACCGTGCATACTTTTTGCTTGCACCGTGTTACCTGTCTCCTGGTACATTTTTACTCCAGTTATGTTTTTTGTTTGTTTAATATATCAGAAAACCTGCAATTCTTAAATGAGATGCCATCTCTAATCATTTACAATTGTCTTTCTCACGTATGTTGTAGACTACCAAATAATTTTTCTGTTTACTGTTCCGCAAAATAAAAGACCGCCTAAACTCTTATCAATACTCTAAGTACATAAATTGATATTTGTCAAACCTGACTGATGTAGGGTATCAAGAATGAGGAAGAGGAATTTAACAACGGACCACTTTCTGTTCTTCTGATGAGTGTAAAGAATAATACTCAGGTAATCCTTTCGCGTAATTTTACAGTTCTGTGATCATTAGAGCTTTACATTTCAAGAAAAAAAAAATTCTAATTCAAATTAGTTCTGATTGTGCAAGCAGGTCCTCATCAACTGTCGTAATAACAGGAAGCTCCTTGGCCGTGTGAGAGCGTTTGATAGACATTGCAACATGGTGCTTGAAAACGTTAGAGAGATGTGGACCGAGGTACTTTTGTCATTGGTGCTTTATTTTGTTTGTTTCGCATCTTGTGACTCATTAGGCAACAACTACGGTGTTTGATTTCATCGCCTATCATAGCCTATCATCGCCAATGATATTTTTGTCAACTTTTATTTGTCTATGCAGGTACCGAAGACTGGAAAAGGCAAGAAGAAGGCCCAACCTGTCAACAAAGATAGATTCATCAGTAAGATGTTCCTCCGCGGGGATTCTGTCATTATTGTCCTTAGGAATCCAAAATGACATGTATTGTAATTGATCTTTTAATGATTTTTGTGGAAATAGATTCGGTACCGAAAATTGTAGTACCGAGGTTGGAAACTAACTGCCTTTTAGACCGACTTCCTGTGGTATAGTGTTCTTGTAAATCAACCTCGATCCAGCATTCCCCTCTTGAAAGATTCAGTGTGAATTGCAATGTATTAATGTCAATGTTTTGGCGTTGTCATGTATTCATGTCTCTTTTATTATTGTATTTCCTCAGTTTTTCGTCTCCCTTGGCCAGTTGAACCGGTCGTTAATTGCTTGATTTGGAGTGTGAGAAGCTAAATTGGGTGCGTTAATTATTCAATTTGGAGCGTTAGAAGCTAATCCAGGTTCAAAAATACAATGTAGGGTCCCAAAAATTGTTCAATGTCATTGGTACACTCAAATGTTTGAGCCAAATGAACGAAAGTCCATTTCACATGAACTTTTATCAGATAATTACTTTTGATGACTAGGGAGTTTCGGGCCATTGTAACCACCATGACATGCATTATGGGGTAAGGTGAGTTGAACTTCATTTCTTAATCACATTTGATCGATATTTTCAAAGTTGAAGGAATTTGCTCATACATGCATGTAGTCAAACATTCTAATGGATAGGGTGTTGGGTTTTCACTCATACGGTTCGGGTTCAAAACTCCTCCCGTCCTAAATTATTGTAATATTTCAAAACAACCCCCTCCCCTTAATAATAATAAATTATAATACAAAAAGGAATTTGCTGATACATAAATACCTAAATATGTTTAACATATATATGACATTAAAATATATCCAAAAAATTTAAGACTGGATACTGCTCTTCGTAGGACATGAATATATTTTGTTGTTGTGTTCCCGTCACAATGAAAAATTTCTCCCCAATGAGAATACTCCTTCAAATCCGTGCCTCCCCTAAATGAATTTTGAACCTACCTGTTGATGTACATTTTCAAGATGCAGCAATTTGTGGTGTTATTTGTTTACTATGACACCATAGAATTTGCCACATTTATTTATTGTTTATTTATGTTGAAAGCATGAAGCTCTTACATGCATCGTCACAGAGGAAAATTGAAAAGTGAAATCAATGGTATTATTATTGATTCTATCTAGTTTTGGTTGTTAAAATAGTCCATAATGTTATGTTTACATTTAGCATGCATCCTAAATTCTGATATGTTACCAAACAAATAAACTATACTTCACCTAAGTTCTTATACGGTAATGTCTTGTTGAAGCTAGTTACAATCAAGTTACTTTTTGCTCGTCACTAAATTTGACTAGTTTTTTAATAAGTTAGATGTTAATAATGCATTCTTCCATCCGCTTAAAAGAAGACGTCTATATGGTTCAACCTCAAGGATTATTGAACCCTTACGACCCCATCATGTATGCAAATTGAATAGAGGGCAGAGGGGCCCTGAACAAATTTTAAACTTCTAAAATATTTGATGAAAATAGTTGGAGCAGTTGCAGCGAATGAATCAAGGAAGGAGATCATACGCTAGACTCCTTTGAAAGGCTTCTGTAAGATAATTTTATTTTTGTTGTAGTTCTCTAATTGGTTCTTCAGCAACAAGAATTTGCTCAACAGGGAGCAAAAAGAATATAATTAAAAACAGATAGTCCACAGTGGATGCCATGTTTGCAAGTGCGTCAACATGACTCTTCTCACTCCGAGGAAACTCTCGAATCTCGTACTTCTCAAATTTTTTCGGGTTGTGTTTCGATCTTGGCCAAGTATAGCCCTATAATTGAGATTTAGAGATGACAATTCTAACTGTTAAACTCGATAATCGTGGATAACCATCCAAATGGAATGAATTTCAGTATGAACTTTTGGGTATATTTTGGATAAGGCTGGAAATTTTTCCCCAAAATCCCAAACCAAACCAAAAAAATCTCAACCCTATACCGAAAAATTTCCAAACAAATAATACCGAAACTTTTGACATCCATACCAAATCGATTCCGAACCTTTTGGAGTATGAATCAAGATTACATATTTAATGGTTCGAGATATGTAAATGGTTCAGGAATCCCGAACCTAACTGAAAAAATATATATATTTTTTTTGTTTGCATACATGTTTAATGTTGAATTTAAATAGTTTGATAGTAGACTATATTAGAAATAGAAGTATGAAATTAAGTAGTTTGGAACTTTGGAACATCAATTTGACTTGGTATGAATGAACTGGTATTTTAATTCGTATGAAATTTCAAATTAATATGAGGTAAAAAAATCCACGTTTCAATTGATATGAATTTGGAGAATAACATTTTTGGCGAAAAGCCCAAATTTTAGTCCACTTCCAAAAAATCTCAAATTTCAACACAAAAACCCAAAATCCAATCTCGACCCATCCTAGAATACCGAAAACATTTTAGAAATCTCGAAAATTAGGAATACCAAACTTTCAATTTCGGGATTGATCTTCAAATTCCCATCCCGAAAAATTTTCGGTTGGGATTCGGGATCCCATACCAAACCCCACCCCCTAATTTTGGATATAGGAAAAAAAAACGTGGATATTATTCGGTTATGATTTTGGATATGATTATAAGAGTCCCCGATCTGTATCCATACCCGAATCTGACCCAAATAATATATACTATGTTTTTTTTTCAGTACATCAATATTTTTTACACAAAGGGGAAGGGGAGTTCGGTAAGCCACATAATGGGTAACCTACTAAGTTGGTATCTAATTCACAATCCACGAGATTGGAATCTAAGACCTCTCACTTCCAAGTGAAGATGAACACCACCAGACCAAAGTACTGGATAGCAATATATAGTATAATTAATATTTAATATATAATATAATAGTACTATATATATATGTATGTATATGTATATGTATATTCATTATTCATCGAACTTGTTACCTTAAGAATTCAAAAGTTGCGTTGTTTGAGTTGCATTTTATGGGAAAGTTCAAAAGTTTTGAATCAAAATCAATGAGAATTCAATGGTGCCTAGGGAGATATCAAAGATCATCCAACATCGTTTGTTATTAGCACTCTAGAAATCTCATTATGTACTCCAAACTTTCTATATTTAGAAAGAAAAATACAATTGTGAGGAGTGCAAAATAATATCTGTGGAGTGACAATAACAGTTTCCGTTTTAAATTTGATGTTTTAATTTAATCGCACATTGAATTATTTAATACATCAAATGTTTAATGACGAAATTAATATTTACTAAATTATAATGCGTTAACTAAACGAATATATTATATGTATTGACGAAGATGAAAATAACTGTTAACCTATAGAGAATTAGTTACCCGGTGAGTATGGTTATGGATACTCCCCCGATAATTAATTTACAGTTATGAATATGGTTAATTTTTGTGGTTATGGAGATAAATATAACATTTCCATCCCCAAACTGAATCATTGTTATCCTTAGTGAGATTATAGGCGGCATATTCTCCTTTCAGTTGGTTAACAATCAAAGTGGAGATGCAAAAGATTGAGAGTTCCTTGACCTAGAGTTCTGCGGCTGCTATATTTGGCGAGCAGTGCTTCATACACTGAAAATATAACTTTAGGCCTCGTTTGGTAGCTCAAATTGTACTGACTATTTCTGTCTGATAGGATAAATAGTCACCGGATAAAACTGACTAAATTAATCGGGTGTTTGGTGCAATATCGGACTAATGATTATATTATTTATACTGTGTTTGGTACTGAACCAGATAAGAAAAGGAAAGAAAAAAAAATTGAGAAATCTTTGTTTGTTTGTAGAGGTCGGAAATGCAGCGGTGGAGAAGAAGGAATGAGATCCGGTAGCCAGAAGAAGATGCAAGTGGAGGAATATTTTTTTTTTCTCTTTCAAATTGCTAACTTTCTGAATCATTGCAAGAATTCACGTTTAAAATTGCTAAATTTCCAATCGAGCAGATGGTGATATCGAACCCATCAAACAGTGGCTGCGAAAGAAGAAGAACCGAAGTAAGAGGACTGGGTTCGCTGGAAGAACTGAAGAGGAAGAAGAAGAAGAATAAGATGGAAGGGAACTACGTTTCTGCCTTTGCAAGTTCGCCGGCAGAGGAATTGGGTTTTGGAATTTGTGGGAAGGAGGGGGAATAACAGAGGGAGGGGAAACGAAGAAGAAGATGTTCATCTTTGTTGATAGCGTGGTGGTGGGCGGTGGAATTAGTGGGCTCTGCATCGCTCAAGTACTGGCTACCAAGCATGGTGATGCCGTCCCGAATGTCATAGTCACGGAGGCTTGGGATTGGGTGGGAGGCAACATCATCACCGTTGAGGATGACTATCCTAGAGCAGAGACAGCGACTGCGTCTGGAGAGGAAGGACCCGACTAAATTGCACCATGGTTTTGGAGAGGATAAACAAGCGGGTGTTTACCGTATAAAGTAGGTGGGACTGGATTGTTTAATCTGGTGGATATTTAATACAAACGACACTAAACATCGTACTCCGTATTATTAGTACTATTCGGTGTCTTATACGGTGTGCCAAACGGGGCCTTATTCTTTAGTAGAGCCATAGCGTTTGTGGGATAAGTCTTCAATAGTCCGCGCCACTCGGTAGTTTGGTTTTATATCCATTACATTAAGAAGTAAAAATAGTATTTCCTCAATTCAACCATGACTGTTCATTTCTTGACTATTGAGTAGTTTGGATTATTAAGAAAAATTAGCGCTAGTGGCGGAATTAGAAATTTATAATGACGGAGCCATAAAATAAAGGGAATTTTAACGAAAAGCTCCCGATACGGTTCACTTTAACGAAAAACCACATTTTTACACTAAAAAGTCAATTCTCCTTATCATTAAAACTCAAAGTTTTCAAGCTCTTTTTATTAGTTAAAGCTTCCAAAAATTGATCATAATTAACTTATAGTTGCCAATTTATAATATTTTTTCTGTAAAAGATATTCCAAAACAATACAAAAACCTTGAGGGCCCGTTTATTTGATCGGATTGGGGGGGGGACTGGATTGGACTAGACTGTAGTCCTTTGTTTGATCTGCAACAGGATTAGATTTAATGAGCTTAGGTCAGACTCACTTGGATTATTCACCTCCCTACTAGTTCTTAACGAGGATCCCCAAAAAACTACGGGATTGCTAGTCCCGTCTCCCTCTTCTGCAAGTAGCGTTGCTCAAACCCGCATGAGCAACATCATCCCTCCCTTCTCCACTGACCAAACTAGAAACGACTATTGCTGATCTCCATCGTCTGGTAAACCTAGCACCCTTTTGGCATTTGGGTCGGTGATTTGGGGCTTTTTGCCATCTGAGTTGATCCAAACGACGGCAAAAATGGGTCTCATGGTGACCCAGATTCTTCCGCCAACAACAAGATTGAAAACTTTAGCATGAGTGCAATGACTTTGAGTGATTTTTCTTGACCAAACTATGATTTTCCCAGAAAATACAGGTACCAAATCTAAAGAAAAAAGAAATACAAAGAGAGCGATGGGAGAGCACAGAGGTGAAGCGAGAGAAAAAAAAGAAGAGGGGAGTGAGACATTGCCTATGGGTCTCTCAAAGATGCAAGAACAGACTCACAGAGGACATCGTAGTACTCTTGTGTTTTTTGTTTTTGGAAGAACCAAAACATGCAAGAAAGCAACCCTTGATTTCAATATCTCTCTCTTTCCTTCCTGTGGGTCTCTCAAAGATTGTGTCTTTCTGCAAAACATGACCCCAAAAAAAAGGTGGGGCAAAAATGGGGAGAAAAGGGAAATAGGAGGGAGAGGCAGAGAGACAAAAATGGGGAAAAAGGGAAAGGGAGATGAAGAGGTGGAGTGAAAAATGAAGGTTACAGATATTGGAGAAGGATGATTCTAGAAGAAAAAAAAAGAAGGAAAAAGATAAAGTAATAATAAAATATTAATTAATATATATTAAATTAATATAAAATAATATAATATTGTAGTCCTGCTTCTTAGTCTGACGATGCACCAAACGCTTCACTAAATCAGTCCAGCTTAGTCTAGTCTAAGCCAGTCCAGCTTAGTCCCTGAAGCTAGTCCAATCCGAGACAGTCTGGTGCAGCAAACGCACCCTGAAAGTCCCAACAAGCCCAAGATGAGAAATATACATCATGTGGGATTCCGTGATACAATCAAGTGCAATGAAGGGTGTCTGACCGAACTTGAACACCAGAGAAGCTTCGAATTAGGAGATATGAAGTCTGCGTGGATTAAAGTCTTTCACTTGTTTTGGAATTAGTATGCTAAATTTTTTTTAAGTGAAAAAGAACACAACCAATGCAATTTCAGTTTGTGTCAATTTAAAGAATATTTGATTAAAGGTCTCCTTATTTCGTTTATCTAGCTGGTACAGGGTCAAACAAAATAGGCATTTATATGTTATTGGAAAAGCAGTAGCCAATGCCCCTACATTGGCTCCACCACTGATTAGCGTTAGTGAGTTAGAAGAGAGAGATCGAACTCCCACCAGAGTACATATACATGATTGTTTTTGTTTCGACAGTAAAGCGCGGCAACTATGTACCTAATATATTAATTTTTTTCATATAACTGAGCCAGTCCCTATCCAAATCCGTGCACGGAATATGATCTCCATTCGCCTTCGAAGAAAACCTAACTAAACCGAACCAAACCAAATCGAACCAAATCAACACCGCACCCTACTCGTTTTAGCAGCGAACACATGATTGATTCTCCCTCTAATTTTGTCGAGACCACACGAAAGTGCGAGTGGATATCAAAAGCACCACTCCAGCAGAAAAAATGGCTGCTGCCTTAGCACCATCCCCTTCTCTCCGGTTCAATCCCTACTCCACCCTCCGGCTCCTCTCCTTCTACCCCAGAACCCCACTTCCCTGCCGCACCCCAACTCCAATTTTCCCGCCATTTCTTCCCCGCCTCTCCCGCGCCGCCGCCGTCCCTCGCCGGAGGTCCTTCTGTACCCTCATCTCCGCAGCTCTCTACGCCGGCGGAGCTGCCGAGAGGACGAAACCGGAAATTGCTGAAGAGCGGAGATCCGAAGGCGGCAACAACAGAGTTGGGGAGTTCAGGAAGAAGCTCAAGGTTGTGGATGTCAAGGGAGGGTCCGATGAGGGGCTCGAGCGCCTGGGCCAGAGCTTGGTGGTTATGGGTTGGGTTCGTACTCTCCGAGTTCAAAGCAGCGTTACATTCATTGAGGTAATAGCAACAGCATAATTCATGCAACCTTTCTTTTCCCCTAATGTTTCAGTTACAATTTGCACCTGAATTTGACGCCTCGTAGTTTAGATTAGATTGGAAGATCGATCGAATTAACAAAAAATGTTTTATTTGTGGCTTAATAATATGAGTTTGGTGTTAAATTTTGCACATTTAGGTTAATGATGGGTCGTGTCTCTCAAACATGCAATGTGTATTGGGCTCAGATGCTGAAGGTTATGATCAGGTACTGTTACTAATCACTGTTTAGCAAAATGTGTGTTTCTATCCATGTATATATGTGCTTATAATTTTTGTATTTGGCGTTGAATCATGTAAATCTCTTGTTTTCTTTTGAGATTGTTTGTTTTAGCTTTCGCCTACAACGTTGATATTTGGTACTTTGTTAGAATTCGCTTCCGCTTGCGCATAAAAGTACAACAGATATGTGCTTATAATTTTTGTATTTGCTTGTAATTTTACTTCACACCAATGAGTTGTAAGCCACTTGGGTTAGCCCACAACTTGATTTTCGTGTAATAACTATTGGTTATGTATGTTTGTGATCACTTTATTTGGGTTGAACGAATTCTATCTGCATTCATTGGCTGAAGAGAAGAGTTCTATCTATATGAATGTGCGTTTGTTCTGTAACCCTTTTTCGATGAAGTAAGCAATTTTTTATGGGGATATTAATTTCCTGATAATTTAATGGAATATGTGGCATACCATCATGTCTTTACTTCAAGCTGTGGAGCTTATTGATAGGTAGAATCTGGCTCAATCACAACTGGTGCATCAATATGGGTGCAAGGGATAATATCTGCCAGCCAAGGATCAAAACAGAAAGTGGAATTGAAGGTCAACAAAATTGTTCTGGTTAGTATTTCCTGTCATTTATGTGTTGCTTGATGGCTCTCTTATTTCTGGTAGATTCCAAGTCAGTTGTGTTGTTGCTTCCATGCATCTAAGTTCTAACTACCATAACGAATGTTATTCATGTAGATCGTTAATCTTTACTGAACAAAGAGAGAAGATTCTAATTATCGACTTTAAATTATGATTATAAGCTGCAATGGAGTCTCTCTCTGACAAAATGACCTTGATA
This sequence comes from Pyrus x bretschneideri, assembly GCF_019419815.1. Classification (NCBI taxonomy): domain Eukaryota; kingdom Viridiplantae; phylum Streptophyta; class Magnoliopsida; order Rosales; family Rosaceae; genus Pyrus; species Pyrus x bretschneideri. The sequence goes on from NW_025999657.1 coordinate 3,610,755, forward strand.
AGTGGAAACAGAAAATATAGAATTGCTTCTTTATATATGTAAATACTGATCAGCATTTCATGTGAAATCACACAAGCTTCTACTTTGCTAACAAAACAAATAGAATAATTGTTAACGTTCTCCATCTTGTAGGTTGGAAAGAGTGATCCTTCGTATCCCATCCAAAAGAAAAGGGTCAGTAGAGAATTTTTGAGAACAAAAGCTCATCTTCGGCCGAGAACAAATACTTTTGGTGCGGTATGTGCTGTCATTTCCTTTGTTTCTTACTGTTTCACTACAGTTACAAATGCCATTAGTTCCATTAATCTTTTTAGGTTTTATGCTTCTATTTTCTTTTATTTTATCTAACTTGCCATATGTTGTCATCGCTCCATTTTAGACAGGTCTCTTTGTAGTTGATTGGTGTTCAAATCAGCCTTCCATTTATGTCTTAATTGTTTTGGTTGTTTCATCTCACAGTTTGGTTACTTATCAAACTAGAATTTTATTTTAAATGTATTGGCGAGACATTAAACAATGCATTAGGATATTGGTGATTGCTAATTTTCAGTTCAAAGTGAGCTGTGTGAAACTGACCTTTGATGGTTGCCTCAGTAAATTTTGTTTGAGCATGTATTTGCTCAAGCTGAAGTGACAGGTCGTGCAGTTTTGTAATATCATGCAATGCTTTTTTCAAATCTCCAATTTTTTTTATATGTTTACTTTTCCAATAGTAACTCACTTACTTAACCTTGTATTTTCAATTGCTGCTCCAATGTATTTAGTGCATCAATCTGTAATGGTATGTTTAGGCTTGAATTCAGTAATAATTACTTTGAGATATATCCTTAATTGACTGAGAATGACAACTCCGGCATGGCAAACAATTTATGTGCGTCTTTGAATATTTGCTTTTGGAGTTACGGTGTCTTCTTCAATTATCTTTACTTTTTTTTCGTGATGATTTTAGGTTGCAAGAGTGAGAAATGCTTTGGCATATGCTACTCACAAGTTTTTCCAGGAAAATGGATTTGTATGGGTTTCCAGTCCCATCATTACTGCTTCAGATTGCGAAGGAGCAGGTGAACAATTTTGTGTGACTACTTTGGTGAGCACTGTGGATTAAAAGTTAATTTATTATGTTTTGGTTCAAAGATTGCTGTTCCTCTGAACTGCTGAAATAACATGACCCTATGGAGCATGTTTATTCACTCCTTTCTTGTTTTATATGCTATTCTGACAAACCCTTACGTAATACTTATACATTAAAATTTCAAAAGTAGTCTCTTTGGTGAGCGCTGTGGATTAAAAGTTAATTTATTATGTTTTGGTTCAAAGATTGCTGTTCCTCTGAAGTGCTGAAATAACACGACCGTATGCAGCATGTTTATTCACTCCTTTCTTGTTTTATATGCTATTCAGACAAACCCTTACGTAATATTTATACATTAAAATTTCAAAAGATAGTCTGGTAACATAAGAAGATTATGCCGCCACACTGAATTTAGATTATTAATTCGGTTGGTTCTTCCCTGAATGTGTTGTCCAGTTTTAGTCTAACGAAATGAACAATTTTATGTTTTCCATACTGTGTGTCACGAGAATATTTCCCTCTATGTTATACGTGTATGTTTTTCCAAGGAAAATATTCTACCTTGAACTGAATTTATTTGTTTCCTTAATTGTTTCCTTGTATCCTAGTGCCTCCTTGGAGATATATAGCTAAGAGACCACTTAGAATATTTGTACTGCATTTAGTCTTCTTCTACTGCCATTGATTTTAAATCTGCTGTATGTTGCTAAATACTTCTGTTAACTCTTGTATTTGTTTAATGAACAGATTCCAAGTTCTAGAGAAGCCTCTCATTCTCCTGTGGATGGCATTCCAAAATCGAAGGATGGCCTAGTTGATTGGTCACAAGTGAGTTGGATGAATTTCCATATTCTAAGTTATAACTAAGCAAAGTATATTCTTATGCATAGGTAAAGGGAATCAAGAAAAGTACCTTAGATGTTTATAAATATTTAATACTTTAATTTATAAAAATTATGGCGTGGTGCTTTGCGTTTTGAATTTCCCCATATCTTATTTGGACTTCATATGATGTTTGAATCTTATCAAATTAAATTCATGGTGAATTAATATGAGGTCATTTGGCTTCATTTGGTATTACCAAATTAAATGGCACTGTTATACTAGTAAGTTAGATAAACTTCAAGATTGATTTCCTAGTATACAAATTTAATATCTCAAGGAACCCTCAATGATGTTATCCAGGATGTAGACTGTTGAGAAATTGAGACTCAAATCTGTAGACAACGGTAAACTATCCATAGTAAATAACAGTTTAATTTTGCTATTTGGTGTTGGGAGGTTTTTACATTGTGCAACTACAAAAGAGGTTGTAAACTCAAAAGTGCAGTTTTGTATTAATGATGAAATTGTTGTTAATTATACTATGTCATCCCTTCTTGTTCTGTGTTTAATAACAGGAGAAGTGTTCGAAATTCATTTGAATCTGTTACTTCCAGTAAGACTGGGCTTGATAATTTTTGAAAATGACCAAAGAAACAGGGTCATCTTGTTAATTTCCGTTGTTGTGACTTCCATTTGTGAGTTTTCATTTCACTATTTTGATGTCAGGATTTTTTTGGGAAGCCAGCATTTTTGACTGTCTCTGGCCAACTCAATGCTGAAACCTATGCTACTGCTCTGTCTGATGTATGTATTATCTTAACTGCATTGGTTCTTATCCTCACTTTACCGATCGGAATCACAATCAGTGTAATTTTTTCCAAGATAAATCCATGCATCGTTTTTCCAGGTATATACATTTGGGCCCACATTTCGGGCTGAAAATTCCAACACTTCTAGGCACCTGGCTGAATTTTGGGTAAATTTAGCTCTCTTTTCTTCATACACATCCATTTCTTTACTTTAGCTGTTTTGGTTGTATTTTTCTGATAATTTTTTCCCTATTCTGCCTTGGTTAAGATGATTGAACCGGAACTTGCATTTGCTGATCTGAATGATGACATGGCCTGTGCAAGTGCCTATCTCCAGTATGTAGTATGTTACCTTTCAAAGCTATTTCCTCAACACTACTGTTTGACCATGTTCTTGCAAACTCACCAGCGTGGTAAAGTTGTCAAGATATTGTTATTTTGGATTTTAGAGTAACATCTACTTCCATGCTTGAAGGTGAGACACATCCTCGAAAATTGCAAGGAAGACATGGAATTTTTCAACACTTGGATTGAGAAAGGAATCATTGGTCGATTGAGTGTATGACCTCTTGCTGTAACTTGTCCTCATTTTATGTTAATACATAAATTCGCTCCATATATTTTGTTTTTGTTTTTTTATTTTTTTATTTTTTATTTCCTGAAATGGGTATTCATGTGATGACTAAGCTAAATGGCTTGTTTTCCAAGGTTCCATTAATCATTGTCCCTCATTCTCTTTCCTCTCTCTCTCTTTCTCTCTCTCTCTCTCTCTCTTTGTGCATCCATCAACAGGATGTGGCTGAGAAGGACTTCGTGCAGTTGACTTATACTGATGCAGTCGAACTTCTTCTTAAAGCAAATAAGAAATTTGAATTCCCAGTATGGCCAACTACTTAAAGCTTTTAACAAATAATGTTACCGCTCTCTGTTGTGAACTAATTTCTCTATGATGGTTATCTAAGTCAACAATGTTTTAGTGTGTATGTAGTGTAACCTGTACAGATAGCCTTCAATAGTCTTCTGTGGACCTATTTGTGTACAACACTATAATTTGACTTTATCGTAACCATTTCTCCTCAGAGCTTTTTGAGAAGATTTAGTTAATATTTAAATCTTCCAGTAACCATAAAATTGCTTGCTACTTTTTGGAGGCTCTTTTGGAAGTGCTTTTAAAATTACCTAAAGTGCTTTTGATGAGGTTGCTTTTGGAACTAATTCTTAGTAAAAATGCAAGTGAATCCTGAAAAAGCACTTAAAAGTTCTTTCTCTAAGAAGCACATAATTGGTGCTTCTTGCTGGAAGCACTTAAAAGTTTTTTCGGTACTCAAAAATACTTCCACCAAAAGCGCTTTCAGCCATTCTAAAAGCACTTCCAAACAAGTCCTGGACCAGGTACCAGTGGCAGTAATGTTATTGACATGTATAGTTTGGATAGCCTCCCACTGGATTGCTACTTTCTGACATTTTGATAATAGACAGCTTTATGCATGTGAATGGTGACTTAGGCCAATGTTTCATGATATTGGATGATGCCTCTTTAAGAATACTTTAGAAAAAGAAAAACTTAGTTGATTAAATTCAGTGAGTCAGAAGACACTCATAATTTGTTTTATTTTTTTATTTGAGAAATTTCCAGTTCTTAAAACATTTGAGAGTCAGTTTTCATGTAGTGTTCTCTGGTTACAAAAGATAGTGTTTAGTTCCATCGTTGTATACTGGTACATTTGTAGCAATACTACTATTCTTTATCACTGTTTAACTTTCAGAATGTTTTCGACCTTATATTCTGAACTCCTATTCAACATTTATTATCAGGTCAAGTGGGGTTGTGATTTGCAGAGTGAGCATGAACGTTATTTAACTGAAGAGGCATTTAGGGGATGCCCTGTAATTGTCAGAGATTATCCAAAGGCATGAACCCCTCTGTTCTACTTTTTTCTCATCTATGGTAGAAAGGAAAAACTAATTATGACATTTAATTCCATTTATCGAATTACTGTTCTGAAGCATTCAAGACACATTACCATTTCAGGAGATCAAAGCATTTTACATGCGGCAAAATGATGATGGAAAGACTGTCGCAGCAATGGATATGTTGGTTCCTCGGGTAATCTTAGCGTCTACCATTTCATTTCTATTATAGCTGCCCTCTAAATATCTGTTAATAAAATTTGGTTTGAAATTTATTTTAGCGGGTATGCTGACATGTCATACGTACTTTTCAACTCCTCATTACAAATATATATATATATATATGATGTTATTCTTAGTTGTAAAAAGCCTGAAAATGCATTATTTGAGTTGATCAGTGAATTACCAATGATAATAAAAGGAAAATGTTGTAAAACCCCAAGGTTTTTGGCTCAGCAGTCAGTCATGTTGAGGCAATTAGTCAGAGTCAGGTCTATAGTGGCAACTTATGTTTTTTGGGTTGGCTGTTGACTAAGACGACATAACGTAAGATAAGACGAAGACAGAAACATGACAAGACCTGGCAAACATGGTCTTATTTACTAAATGGGTGGCAAGAAGCAACAAGAGTAAGATGCTTACTTTATTTTGGGAGGGTTGCATTTGTCATGTATTTATTTATACTGCTAAACTGTGTCCTCGTGTGAATTTTTGTATTAATTTTGTCAACAGCCTTTAGTTTAATATCTCGTGTGCTGACACAGCATTGTGACAAGAAAGTCTTCACAGACACGTCCGTCAACATTTGGCTAATTTCATGCCATTCAGTATTAGTAACATATCTTGTCATTCCTAGATTGTTTCCCTTAGTTAGCTGGTGTTGTCCACGGCAATAGTTAATTTTGTTTTGCCCCGTATATTGATGTACTTCTGTCAGGTTGGCGAGCTTATTGGTGGAAGCCAGAGAGAAGAGAGGCTTGAATATTTAGAAGATCGGTTGGATGAATTAAAGCTGGAGAAGGAAAGCTACTGGTGGTATCTTGATTTGCGTCGTTACGGTTCAGGTACTCCATTTGCTGACTGTTTAGAATCATGTGCTTCTACTCAATTAGAAAATCTGAGCTTGAATTTAAAAAACATACGGAGACATTCTTCCACCCTCATTATCCCTCATAATGTGCCTAAATATACTGACTCGAACACCCAACTATACACATCCCACCCACCGATCTTGTTCTTCTACAATCCTTTTCTTTTCATGTTCTCTCACCAAAACTTATACCTGACTCAAGTGTCACAGTTAGACATGGAGAGGGCAAATTTGAAAGTAGGCACTGTTTAATGACTGTTGCAGTGATAAAATATTGTTGGCTGCTATGATGTAGAGTCCGGCACCATCCAATATGTTAAATTACATTTATTTCCGGACTCAATTTATTAGATCTAGCCGTTGTGAATTATCTCGTAGCCCTCCACACTTTTGTTCTTATAGAAGCATCGAGCGCGTGCTGCAATATTGTGCGTACGATAACAATATTCCATACCTAAAATAATTGTCCTTGGTTCACTTCCTGCATAAAGAGTACTGGAACAGTTTCGGTGAAGATTTTCATATTCGTCTAGTTGTAGGAGAAGGATAAAACCTTGGATAATGTATAATAGTTATACTTCTGAAGCTTCTGTATTCCGAGTAGATAAATGATTTGATACTTGATCTCCATTTTCCTTGTTTCTCCAGTTCCTCATGCAGGCTTCGGTTTGGGTTTTGAAAGGCTTGTACAGTTTGCAACTGGGATAGACAACATTCGAGATACTATTCCGTTTCCCCGGGCACCTGGTTCGGCGGAGTTCTAAAGCGTTTGCTTTCAGTTGCGGAATAAATTTCCCTCAATTTGTATTGCTAATTTGTTAACTCATGTGTATATAGACCTGGAGGAAAAGTCCGTATTTGTTTCTGCACGTTTGTCGCCATTTTGTGGCTTTTTTCTTGACCAACCCATTTTATGGGAGGTAGCACATTCCCAGTGAAATCATTCTAGGATCTCCCGTCTTTGGGTTTTTTTATTTTTTTTATTTTTTTTCTTTCTGAAACCCTAGAAACGCCATTGATGTTTATTTAAAATTTAGAATCCATCCCTGCACTAAAATTTAATCATATTTTTTTTCTCTTCAAGCCACTGCAACTCGAGTGCAAACCTTCTGTCCTCCTTTGCGTAGATTATACGCCTAGGCATTTAGGTATGAATTCAACGTGGTAAAGAGTAATAAACACAGAAATCCGTATGCAAAGAGCAAAACAGTGACTAATTATTTTCTCTCAATTCAATGCACTACACTTTCCCTCGAGAAGATCTGTAGACCCTTTTATCTACTTCAAGGAACCATTTCTGTATTTAAACAAATGAACAAATGATCTGTACAATGTCGCCCGTGTAGGCTTTTTTTAAAAGAAACCGGAAAAATGAAAACAAGACCAGCTCCCCCTAAAGCTGTAGACGGTGGTAACTCCCCGGGCATTTAAATGCAACATTGGCTCGAGAGTAATAACCGCGCGTGGGAGTAACAACTTTGAGAAAGAACCTGTTCGATGAACTTACTTCCGGCACTACCACCATTTTTACCTTCTGAGAGATGCAGGATCAGAAGGAACCTCACCAGTATTTGTATTGATCACTAGGAGCAAAACTTGATATTTACATCTTTACGTTGGCTCAAAGTTCCACTTCATGAAGGTCGTCACCAGAACTGCCTCCATGCATTGGCGCACGTGTCAGGGAAGGCTCACTCGGCCTAAACATAGCCACCGGGGACGTACCTAATGCCTCCCCTAGAGGTTTTATCTCGCCTGTTTTCATATGAGGGCTTAATACATCATTGGAGCTTCCACCCCATGAGGCCGTCCTTCGTGAGTGGGGTAGAGCGGAGCCATTGGCATTTGTGGCAACTCCCATGCTTTGAATATTACCCATGCTTGGGAACCTTTGCATGGTATTTGATGACGTCGATGAAGGCAGAGGAGGATGGAATGAATCATTCATACCAGATGTTGAAAGACTTTCATTAGTTGCACCATCTTCTTGTACACTTTCAGCAATAGCCTCCATTGCCTGTTCATTTGATGATGCTAAGGTGGGAATAAAAAACTTTGCGTTGGCAGCAACGGGAGGCTTAACGGATGGAACAGAAGGTGACTGGAACAAGTTTGCTGCGCTTCCACCACCTTGGTTGAATGTGTCAACGTATCTGCCAAGATTCCATGAAAAATATACTCAGGTCAAATTCATTCCCTCATTGTCCTTGGGTTCGACTCACCAGATGGTGAGTTCAATATCAAACCATAGCCGGCACATTTATTCCCTCATTGATTAGGGGAAATTTTGGTAAAAGGGCATGATTCTCAAGGAATATTATTTCTAATTAATTAATGTAAATTAAGGCTTATAACAAAGCAATGACTTTGTAATGTTTTGTGAATACTGAAAAAGACTATTACGAACCTATTTGAATGGAATGATTTAAAATTGACAGAAAAGAGAGGATGGGTAGGGAGAGAGCGACAGGGAATATATTGTACCTGGATCGAATACCCAACCGTGCACGGGATGAAAATTGATTTGAGCTAGGTGGAATAGGTGGGGTCCCTGAAGTTGGTCCTAGAGGGGTTGAAGTTTGTAAATCTGGGCTGCCCTTAGTAGGAGACCCTTCTTTCTTCAAAACAGATCCCAACTTGTAATCAGAGACACCATTCTGAAAGGGTGTACTTGTTGGGGGAGGAGGCAACGCAGCTTCTTCAGCTGGAGGTTCAACACCTTCCTCAACCCATCTTTTAAGTTTTTCGTCGTAGTAGAACTTGTTTGTTTCACCCAACTTAGCCTTCAGTAGCAAGTAGAAAATTCATTAGAGGAGGTTTACCATAGGAAAGAATAGATGTAGTTATTTCACAGAAAGAAAAAGGGGGAGGGGGTTGAAGGAAAACCTAATATATATGAAAGCATAAACTACCTGTTTTCCCGGGCGGGGCCTTAATACTAAACCAACAGTCTTTTGCAACAGCTGTGACCCGAAACCAAAACGAGAAAAGCGAGAAGTCCCCCCTGAGGCTTTTCCTTGGCCATCAGGTGAGGCAGTTTGCTTTGATGAATCAACCTGGTCCCATAATGAGTTAAGATGCCACAAAAATTGCATATTCAAGCACACAGAATCAAAGAGGTGATTAAGTGCACATATACGGTGTTGAAATGTGTTGACCAAGTAAGAGCATACATGAGTGAATTTGAAATTTACACGTTTGGAAAATTTGACACACCTGTCTTGGAGTTCTACCAAAATCTGGCTCTGAAACACTTCTATTGTGCATTGGCTTTCTATTGCTATCAGATGTCCAGTCGCTTATGGGTTCCATTGAAGCAGAAGGAATTAACGACGACATGGCCATTGTTGATTGACTACTAGAAACTCTAGGGCCCGTGGGCTGTTGATAATGGTCATTACCGTGAGCACTTCCTTGGGATGTGGATGGTGCAGGTGGTGGTAGGCCAACAACACGATGTGCAGTACTATCAAACAGGTTGAGCAATTTACCAACAAACTTTGTAGAAACTAAATTTACAGAGTATCCCCCCTGCAAATGGAATGTGCATTCAGAAGGATTAGTCATATTAGCTTAAAAACGATGAATATACAAACAATAGGACAATGAACATAGAAACACCAGGACAAAAGGTACCTGCTGATGGGTTTTAATCCTCTCCTCAAGAGATAATACTAGTTGCTTCCACGTTTCCACTTCAGGTGCTCTACCGGTTTTCAAAGACTTTAGTATTGTTTGACAGTACCTGAATCAAATGAACTTGGTTAAGAAAACAAGTCTTAAGTAAAATATCAAACAGAAGATAATTGCATGTGCTTACTTCAACGAGTCAGAAACTCTTCCAACTTCAGCAAGCATGTGCGCATATATGAGCTTATATGGCTGAAATGGTAGAAGGATGAACTGAGAGTTCCCAAGCACCCTTGAATATTCATAGAGTTCAGTTCTCTGTCAAAAAAAAAAAAACAAAAGGAAAACTGAGTATAAGCTCCAGAGAGCATTACTTAAACAGAGAACTCATAAGAAGTCCCTCACAAAACTTTTTTTCGAAAAACACTTGGACAATTTTTCTTATTTTTAAAGACATTTTTGTATTATAAAGACAAAAAATAAAAAAGGAGTCACACTTCTTGAGGGTTTTGAATTAAAAAAGAAACTTAATAATAAAGAAAGTGTCCTTAATAAAAAAAGGGTGATGCTATCCACACACTTATATTTACCTCTCACACAACCCTCTCAATTTCCGGCCGTTGTTGGATCAAATGAATTGAAGAATATCAACGGACAAAAATTAACAAGGGTGTGTGAAAAGTAAAAATGGGTGTGTGCATAGCACTACCCATAAAAAAGGGTGACCTTAATGATAAGAAAATTGTCTACGAGATTTTGAATTAAATAAAAAAGGTTGCGAGGGACTTACTAATTTTCTATTACTTTTAAAAATAATTTATAAAAGACTCAATTAAGCAACTATTATGCCTCATTCCATATGAATAAACAGAGAAGGAAGACAAAGGAACAGGTTATGGTGCAACGTTAATAATGCATCTCACAGTACACAATAGTCAACAAATTCCATTAGGAATTAGGCGATGTTAAAAATTTAAAAAGAGAGAAATGAAACTAGATTATGTGATCTACAGTGTCCACAACCTGGCTTTTGCTATACATAATACTAGGAAGTTACAGAAAGCATCAACTTTCAACCCTGCAACCTATGATAAAGCTACCATACAAAGTTACGCGGCTCCAGATTCGCACTGCTGCTCTAGAAACATGCATTCTGCAAGACACGACTCAGGCACCAAATAATAACTAGCACTAGAAGTTTCTGAAAAAAAAAAATCAGAGAGACAACGCATAAAAGATAACAGCACTCAGAAAGCACCTGAATGGCTTCTGGACTTGCATAAGTGCGAGGTGACTTCCAGTGATCTGCTCCAATTAGACATAGCCTTGCACTATCTGAGTATGACTCAAAATTTGCTTCTGCCACTAAATAGCAGATGTGTGCTGCAGTAATCTGAAACACAACTGATGTCAGAGCGAGGGAGAAAAAAGATTAACATATTTAAAGGAAAATAGTTAAATGTACCAATATCATACCTCACTCCTATCCTTCCATAAGCAATCTCCAAGATGTATAATTACCAGTTCATCATCTTTTGTTCTGTTTGCAGTTATCACAGCCAAATTCTCCTCCCAGTCATCAAGCATTTTATTTGCACCAAACTATAGTTGTACAAAATTAAACAAGGGAATTTTAATGCACAGGAAACTGCTAAAAAATGGGTACAAGAAGATACAATTAGAGAAGATCTTATTTTAACTGTACCATCAACTTTGGCATTAACTTATCAGTGTCCCTAAATGAACTTCACTATATGTATAGTTATAAGAAGCAACACCAACCGATCCAAGAAACAATTCTCTCAGATATTCTAGCTTCTGTCCTTTATAGGAACCTCTTCTCTTGCTCTTATAAGTTTCCTCTTTTTTTTTTTTTTTTCATTGCTATCGAGACTAAATACATACTTTTTTCTCTTCCATTTCCTTTTCAAAAAGGAACCACACCTATCCCAAAAGGTAGTTTTAAAATGAATATCTCACCTGTGCAGGCTGTTGAGATGTACTAACAGCGCCTGAAAGATTGATCTCAGCTGTAGTGTCAGCAGAGAACACTTCAGCAGGTTGCCCTGCAATTAGCAGGCATAAAGTCCGCAAAGGTGATCCTGCAACCAGCTGGCGGAGTGCCATTTGCTTCACAGTGTCCACATAGAACTGAAGTTGCCCCAAGCCGCCCCCCCACCAGAGGAATAGAGAGAGAGAATAAAAAAAAAAGTGAGGAGTGCATCCTTCAGTATAAACCGTCAATGTACCTCAAAAGAGTAAAACTATAACATCAATGGCCTACAAACCTGTTCTCCAAGCTGTGAAGCAATAACAAGTGCAGGTCCCCACAACTGACCACCTTGTGCACACTGTAAAGCCTCTTTCTTTCTACCAGAAACCAGAAAATTTTGTACCTCAGAAGCAGTTGCCTAGGAAACACAACCAAACTTATTAAAATTGAAAACTTTGATCATGTAGAGAGAAGGGGAGAGCAAGTTATCAGACTAGCTTATTCCATACCCGCATTTGTCCTTCTGAAGGCATTTTCTGCACACAGTGGCTAACAGTGCCATAATCACTAAATTGTACATTATTGCTCTTTGCAGATGCAAAAAGTTTAGCAACGGCTGATTCTGGAGTATCATTTTCCTATCGAAAGAAAAAGGCCAAAAGTATACATATTAGTTATATCTCTAAGTGGCACTTATAAAAGAGAAAATAATGAGAGTTAAACTTGACAGAAGATTTCTAACCAAAAATGCTTAAGAGAAGTTTCAAAAGCTATGAGTAACCAAAAAAAAAAAAAAAAGACAACCATTATTTCTCCAATACTTCGAGAAGAACAACATAAAAGATGAACATTATCTACACATCCCTGTATATAACATGCAATCTTAAAAGCCTTTCAATTTATTTAAGTAGTGCTCTTCGTGCTTTTAGTACCGACAAAATACAAAATTATTTCCCATCAAATCTTTCCTAATAACTTAAAGCATCACAGATAAGAATGTAACCTTTCATAGAAAGGCAGTATGGTAACAGGGTAATGCAGACAGTTTATCACATACAACATTTCCTTTAGGCTTATAAAGAGTATACTATCACAATAATGCAGTGGATCATGACATGACAACCTTCCCTAGCTACACCGCACGTGGAAAGTATACAGTTAGCAGTAAAATCACTTATGCAGAAACTTGCAGTATAATCCTAAATAAACTATACAGAATATTAAAGTTGCTCACATGATAAACAAAATCAAAAGACAGGATTGTGATTTACCCTTGATACAGTGTCAGTACCAAAAGGAGATCGAAGTTTTCCATAATGTTGACAAGCTATCTTAAGCAAAGAAAGAAGCAACCTCAATACTTTGCCTTTCCTATAGTCCATGTCTGGTGATTCACAGTTAGCAATCCTCTCATCAATCCATTTGTTCAACTCTTTGCTTCCAACACTCCCTCCAACCAAGGGACCTGGGAAGGACTGTTGGCACAAAGCACGAAAATAATCACAAGTACTCATTCCAAAACTCGAAGCATCAGTCTTTCCCGTAAAAACTTCAATCAAGTTCAGGACAGAAACTGAGCCTCCTACAGGATCCTTCACATAACAATAAAACATGTATAATTAGGTCTTTCACTGAACAATGTAAACAAGTCTGACAAAATGCAAGCGGTTTTGGGACCAAACATAATAGAGTCAGTATCTATTACGGATTATCAATGACGAGTACAATTATTTCTAGTTTGCATTTCTATTTCAGGAAATCAGTGATAGATTAAAGACCTATCTAAAAATGATATGGCTTTTTATTTCCTTCCATCAGCCTTTTGTCAACCAAATGGAGCCTTAATTAAACTTGAAGAGAGAAAGCTCCAAGGCCTCACCTGGGTTCCATATGACGGATTCCTGAGGCTACTATTGTCCTTCATTACAATGAGTTTTCCACCGAATCCAAAAGTTACTAGGGCATGTGGAGGACGGCCAGCAGATGATCTTCCTACGCTGGGAGCATATGAAAACTGATTGCCACTCTGGAAAGGTTGTTGTGAATAATTTACAGGTTGTTGTGAATAACTTACAGGTTTCTGACCGCCAAAGTAATCATCTGAGAATTGTGTTTGTTCGCTCATCTTTGCATTTCCTTGATTGAACTGCTGGCTAAAGTTTCCAGCCGGCACAAAACCTTGGAACCCAACAGTCCCATTAGCTTCACCATGACCTTGACTTGCATTGTTGTACAAAGGAACTGCTCCGAAAGAATTTAAAGACTTGTACTGATCCGTGTTAACTGTAGAACCAAACGAATTACTCATTTGCTGGTTTCCACTAAAACCTGAAAACCCCTCACTTTTAGATGCAGTTTGAGGCTGCCACATATTTGAAGCCTGCTGATTGTAATTACTGTAAGACCCAGCCCAGCTGCTGTCTTGACCTTGGTTCCCGACGACCGCTTGTGACCCATAATTGCCATCTTGCCTGTACTCTTGACTATATATATTATTTCCATTCTGAGACTGAGCAGTTGATTGCACAGAGGAATTATATGCTTCCAATGAACGCCATTCTTGGGCAATCGTGTCATAATACCAACCCGGGTATTCAGGATTGAAAACCATATGTTCTGGGTACCCATTAGTCCCTTGTGAGACCTGATCCCAGTTAGGCAAACTGCCAGTTGTGCTTGTTTCAGTCACAGTTCCTGCAACAGACTGAGCTGTTTGCTGCAAATAAGAAACCACAGTTTTATTATCATCTGAAGCAGTGGTCCAATCATCAGTGCCCAAACTCCCTTGAGCATTCCCAGGCACATTGAAACTGTCCACTTGATACCACTGCCCCGTGTTGGAATCATACTTCCACCCTGGATAGAGACTTTCCCAATACTCTGTACCGTTTAGATCCTGCTCATTTCTGCTTTCCTCCACAGCTGCCCCATAAGCTTGACCCTCTTGATATTGCTCGTTATTAACCAAATGGTTCAAACCCTCTTGACGGGCTGTTTGAACTTCATTGCTGCGTACAGTTTTCGATTCAGTACTCAAACTTTCGTCTACTTTTGTGGGGAAATCCCCAGAACCATCCCCCAATTCATTGAAAAAATCCGAGTACGATCCAAATCCATGGATCCCATTCTCCGCAGAATCGGCATAAAACGAACCCCACCCTATCTCCTTAATCCCTGAAGCTCCTGAATCGTTGCTCTTGCTCACTGCCGAATCCGGCCTCAATTGGGATCCTTCCCCAGCATTATTGGACTCAATCACCGCGTCATTATTAACCACATTGTTCGACTCGTCTGCACCATTTTCGTCTTTCGTTTGGGGTTTGGCAACCGAATCCTCAGATACAGCTGCAGAATCACCAACATTCGGATTTGCAAACGGCTTATTTTTGGCTATAGTTTTGGTTTCGTGGCCCGAATCCTCAGATACAGCTACAGAACCACCAATACTCAGACTGGCGAACGCCATACCATCATCGGAATCATTTCCCCGGGCGAATTCGGAGCCTGATTCAGAGGGCCCCAGATCACCTTCAACCAATTTATCAAAGAAATCCTCGTCCGCCTGATCCTCCACCTGAAATGGAGGAGGATTTGAAGCCATCGATCAAATCCCACACGCAAATTCACCCCTCAAATCCGTCCAAATCCAGAAGAGGAAAAAAACCCTCGAAATTGGAGCTCCGAATCAACAAAAAGCCTGAGATCCACAGCCAAAACGCGCGAAAACCAACCTCAAAAATCACAAATCCCAAGGATCCAACCCCAACACGCACACAATTGAACAACGAAATGAACGAGATCTAGGGTTTCTGAGCTCCCTGCAAATTCTACAGTGACTAATCAAGCAAAAATAAGATCGCAGAAATTTTATTTTGCTTGAATTCTACGCATTGCGTTAGAACAAAAGAGAACTATAAATGGAAATAAATAAATTTAAAAAAAAATAAAAAATAAAAAAAACTTACAGGTCGATGGAATTTCAGAAGGAAAATCCAACGGAGAGAAAAGAGGGAAATAAATGTTTGTGTTAGAGAGAGAGAGAGACAGAGAAGAGAGAGAGAGAGTCTGACAGTAAGGAAAGCCCCCGATTGCGCACCTCCTGCCGCCCACCAAGTCCAAGAAGTTCGTTTTTATAATTTTAGCATTTTTAATATTTTTATTTCGTTTATGACCTTTTTGCCGCCTTTCTTTTTTCTAATAATGTTGCTTAAATAAAATACACCAAAATTTTATTTTGTAAAATTACGTTATTATCTTTAACTTTCTTATTCTAATAGTAGACAATAATGTTTTTTTACCCTTTTTGTTGACAAAAAAAAATTCATTAATATGTAGTTTAGATAATTTTTCTATTATTATTTATTTACAATAATCAATTAGCTTAATATATTTTTTTTTGTTTAAAAACAACGTACAATAACGCGTTTGAACTCACTTTACAATATTTTCTTATGATTCAAGTGTTCAATTTCAGATCATTGTTATACATTTTTGTCTAAATTATGTAGCAGTTTGATTATGGTTATGAACATTTATTATGTATGTTTAGTTTTTATTTGTCACAGATATTAAAATGTTTTCTAATTTAGATGATATGTGGTTTGTGGCGTATTTGGAAATGTAGGAATACCATGGTTTTTGAGAAGACTATAGTGGAGCCTCGTACAGCCTTGGAGTCTTTGTTTCGTCAATGGTGTGAGCTTGAGAGAGAAGGGGGGAAGCAAAGACTTGCTACAAGGCAGTAGCGCAGGGTAAGGGGGACGGTCCAGGCGAGATGGGTGAAGCCTCCATTGCAAACTATTAAGCTTAACTGTGATGCTGCTTGGTGTTCTCGCACGGGGATAGATGGATTTGGGTGGGTGGCTAGAGACTTTGCAGGGATTTTCCAGGGGGCTGATGGTGTGGGGCGTGTCTTGTGTGGATCTAGTTTGATGGCAGAAGCGGAGGCGGTGAGGTGGGGTTTCTTGGCTTGTAAGGAGAGAGGTTATGGAAGGGTTCAGATTGAAACTGACAAGAAGATGCTTGTGGAGATGTTAAATGACCTTCTACTACCAGAGGCTAGCATTGAAGGAATATTATGGAACATTGAGTATAGTAAAAACCAATTAGGTTATGTGGAATTTCTTTATACTCATCGGGCCTGTAATGAAGTTGTGCATTTGGTGGCTTTGTCACGCATATGGGGGGTTCTCATTGGTGGGATTGCTTGGAGTAGGAGTGGTTATTTAATACTCTGGCTTTTGATGTAAACATTTTTGTTCATATCTAATAATAGTCTCCCTTGACAAAAAAAAATCAAAAAAAAAAAAATTGAATGAAAAACTAAAACTAAAATAGTTTGAGAACTATTATGAAGTGGACCCAAATGTAATTAGTTCCATATTAAATTACTAAGAGCATCCCTAATCGTGCTCTCTATTTTTAGTTATATTTTGGCTAAGAGCAAGCCCCCTGGGTTGTAGGCAACTCAATCCCCCCAAGTGAAAAGTAACTACCTTCAATGAATAATAAATGCTCAAGTCTATCTTACCCCTAAAAACTAAATAGCTCCAAACTCTCTAGATTAAGAAGTCATAATCATAGTGGACCAAAAACAATAGAGTTTTTATTTAAAATAATATTAAAATATTAATAATCAATTTTCGGCGCTCTCTCTAAATGTAGGAGTTCCTAGGAGAATTCCTATCTTAGAAGCTGGATATGGAGTGTAATTGGAGATGGATTATTCCAAATCCTCTTTAAAATTTAGCTAGAGCTCATTTAGAAGGCCCATTGGAGATGATTTAATTGAATAGTGTCTTTTTACACTAAGATGAATAAATTGGTTACGAACTTACTATCCTTGATATTCAAACTTAAGAATTCTCATTTACAAGTAAATAGGAATATCACCAAACCATAGTATTAAATGGCATTGCCTAGATTTTGAGTTGGATCATAAGCACACATTGCCACAATTAGGAGGTTAATGGATGGTGTCCGCGATGCTGCAAGTTTTAAAACCATATAATACATGTTAAAAGTTCCAAATATATAAATGTGATAGGCAATATTATTTACACACATGTGATTATGTGTCCTGGCCCATTAACAAAACACAAATTAAAAAATTAAAAGCAAAAACATGAATTGTACAAACTAAGGAGTTGGGCGGCAGACAAGGGCCTAACGTCTAGGCATTTAGGTGGGGGCATAAGAGGTTTTTTCTTTTTTTAATTTTAAAAGATCTATTAGTTAACATATAAATAAATGTCTACTTATACCTAAGAAAATACATGATTGTATTGGAATACATAAATTGAAAAATAGAATGACATATAGATTATAGAGTATTAGAGCATATTGGATACACGAGGGACATTCATATAATGAGTGTTTATCCAAGTATTCAACAAGTCTCTTAAAATTTATTTAAAAATAAAATGTAAAATGAAAGTTATATTTTTCTGTCTAAGTGAGGGTTGCAACTTAAGACATACCTAGGCTGGTCTAGGCGAGTTGGGCAGATGCCTAGGTGGGTTAGGCGAACCCCTAAGCAGGTCTAGACGCCCTTTCTTAATTTTCAACTGCCTAGGAATTAATCGCGGCGATGACCAGCAACCTAGCACCTAGGCGGGGCCTTGGTGGCACTAGGTGGGATTTTTAGAATAGTGATACAAACTACACTTAAGAAGGATAAATATACGTGCACTTTGGCAGAAGCATATGCTTAAGTAGCTGCTGGTGTCAAAATGGTATTTACAATTTGCTGCCACTTATTCTAAAAAGGTAAACTTCAACTGCTCCCACTTTATAAGTGCTTATTACATTGCTTACTTAAAAACCAATTGCAAACAAAGCCCATGTTCTATTTTTTTTTTTTTTGTCTCTCTTACAAAACACATGTTGTGTCCTTCTGTAAAACCATTGTGAAGGCGTGTATTTTAAAAATAAAATACTTATATAATATGGTGATTAGTTTTATTAAACTTTGTATTACTAATTATTTAGTCATATTAATATAATTTTCATATGTTGGAATTTCTTTTATAAATATTACCTTCTGCCTTCTTTGTGTATATATATTTTATAAACATCTTGATATCTTATATTATTTTATTAATAGTTACTAACACTTGCATTTAGTGTAAGTTTACTTACGATTAGAATGCATAACATTCTAGATTGTCATAGCCACAAGTGGAGCCATTAAGGGACCAAAGTGGTTCTAGGCCCATTCTAACTATTGTGTAATAAATTTTCAGCAGTCATAAGCTTGCAATTATAGAACAGTAAGACATGAGGAAGAAGATGAATTGTCCTCGTAAAGAAGTTGAGTCGAACGGCGTTGTATCTTATATTTTTCTAACAGTTTTGTTTGTTTTGTCTTTGTGGTTTAGTGAAACTCAGGGATGGGATTAATGTTATTTCTAAAGCAACCTAATCAACTATTATTTGTAGCCCTAATCTTTGCCCTACTTTTTCTGTCAAACAATTCAAACCAGATTTCTTTGTATTTTCTTTATATAATTTCAAATTCTTTTAGTGGTTACCTTCCTCTCTACCTCCCACTTAATCGTATTATACACTTTTTAAGATTCTTTTTATTAAATTTAACAGGTCATTTAGTTTTGTGAAGATTACTTCAATTGCTCATATTATGAGTTCAAATTTTTATTTTTTCTCAATACATATATGAAAGGCTCTCTTTCACAAAGAATTCTGGCTTCGCCACTGGTTATAGCTAGCTAGATGATAAAGCAACCATCTTTCTTATACAGTCGAGAAGAGAGAGAATTATGTTGAATATGTGGCTCATTCCTATTGGGTATTTCCATATTATAAGTCCAACAACCTATTTGTTTGGCCTTTTCTGTTTCCCATTTGAATGCCATGTGAGTGGCTTTAGGGTTTAAGGCAGCTAGCAGGTTGGAGAGAAAACAGAAGCTATTTGACATCTTCATTTGAGAGCTGCTACTTTTGTGGATTTTGAGCAATCACTCATTATTGGTGCTACTTTTGTAGCTTTTGCGAGAGGAGATTTGGTATGTACTTTATTCTCTATTTGTTTTCTATTTGAGTGAGGGCTATTGGGTGTATGTGGGATTTCGGGTTTGAGAGTTGAACTTTATTTGTAATCTCCATTTTGAGTATTAGTGGAATTTTTTCGCCATCTCCGAATTGGATGTGTGCTTATGCTGAACCAGTATAAATCCTTGTGCCATTTTGGATTATTTGTCATGTCATATTTTGCCATATTAGTTTAGTTTCATATTTGACGCTTCTACAGAAGTGGCATCATAGCTCTGGGTTTCGACTTGGGGCTTTGTACCAATATGTCTATGAAACCTTCGAATATGTCGATGAAACATGATATTGAAAAATACAACAGGATGAATGATTTTAGCCTTTGGCGTGTGAAGGTGCGAGTTGTGCTAGTTCAAACAAGGGTTACTTAAGGCAATAAAGGGTGTGGCAGCCTTGCCACAAGATTGGTCTGCTGAAAGAAAAGAAGACACTTTGGATGGAGCACATAGTGCAATTATGTTGTCACTATTTGAAGAAGTTCTTCATGAGGTAGATGATGAGACTACTACAGCTGGTTTGCGGCTTAAGTTTGAGAGTATATATATCATAAAATCCCTCACTAATCAGTTGTATTTGAAGCAACATTTGTATATGCTCCATATGACTAAAGGTACGCCTATCTTGATTAGCTAAGTTTAATACGGTTATTATGGATTTGAAAAGTAAAAATAATAAAATTGATGATGAGGATTAATCTTTGATTATGTTGTGTTCTTTACCTACTTCGTATGCGAATTTTGTTGAAAACTTTGTTATATGAGAGAGATTCTATTTGTATGGAGGATGAAAAAGCCACTTTGAATTCAAGAGAGTTATATAACAAAGTATTTGGCAATTTGAATTATGCTCATTCTGAGGCTTTGGTAGAAGAGGCAGAGTTAGGGAATATGGTTCAGGTAGTAATAGAGAAACTTCGAGGTCAAAGTCTAAAACCAGCAAAAATACATGCAACCATTGTCACAAGAATAGCATTGGAAAGTTAATTACTTAAAGATAAATTTGATGGTTCCTCTAATGTTGGGGCTAGTGCGACCGTCGTTGATGACGACTTCGACTATGTTCTATGATGATAGTAGGCTGCACCAGATTTGAAAAAGGAATTTGGTGTTTTGGGTACATTTGAATCTCTTCACTACATATGGAGATTTAAGAGCTTTTAAGGATTCTTTTGTCATGATTTGCAAAAGTTGCTTGGTAGACTCTATGTATGTTCATGTTATGTCAGTTGTCCCTTCATCTTTTTTTTGTTTTGAATATTGGTATGGTTTTGCCTTTTGGTAGAGTTGTATTTAGTGAGGGCCAATTTGTTGAGTTCTACAAAGTTGGGATAGTGTGACACCACATTATTTTGGATACACCACATGCAATGCGGAACATTTGTGTGGAACCCTCTTGTAGAAGGCAAGTTATATGCTTTCTAACTCTGTTTGGTCTATGGACGTTTGGTTGGATTTGTTTGCCACTGTTGTTTGGTTGTTGGTCTCCATAATATGCAACTGGCTTTCTTGAAGACTCCAGTTTAGGTATGGTTTTGGATCCTCTTCTAATTATTTGAATTTGAAATTTTTGGTTGTTTTGTTGGTGCTCATGTGCGGATGGTAAGTTTGAGTGAAAGACATAAAATTTAGTATTCCTAGGATTTGAATTTGGGGTGAAAAAGGTTTAGTATGCGGTATGTTGGAACTATGTCACCAAATTTGTAATCAGCTTTAACTTGAAGAATGTGCCATTATATATGAAGGAGTTTGTTATTGCAGTTTCACACCATGGTGTTTGGGAGCAGGTGGAGTTCGTTAGGTGTTCAACTACGTTATGGTGTGCTTGGTTTTTGTTGGTGTTATTGAAGAAATTCAGTTTCTTTGTTTGAATCACTTGTTTTGATCAAGGCATCTATGGTTTGCACAATGGGAGGCGACGGTGAAGAAATGTTCTATGTTTGTTGACTTTGGTATATTTGAGTCGAGGTGGAGAGTTTATGAGCACCGAGCTTGAGGAATTTGATTTGGATTCAGTTGTTGTCTAATTCGTATTGGAGTTGCTTATGATGATTGTTGATTCGACTCTTCATGTTTCTATGGGAATTTTGCCAAGGTGGAGATTGTTGAATATGTGGCCCATTCCTATTAGGCCTTTCAATATTAAAAGCCCAACAGCCCATTTGTTTGGCCTTTTCTGTTTCCCATTTGAATGCCACATGAGTTAGTTTAGGTTTTAAGGCAGCAAATTAGAGAGAAAACAAAAGCTAGCCAACATCTTCATTTGAGAGCTGCTTGCTCTTGTGGATTTTGCAATCACTCATTATTGGTGCTACTTTTGTAGCTTTTGGGAAAGGAGATTTGGTGTGTACCTTATTCTCTCTTTGTTTTTTGTTTGAGTGAGACTATTGGGTGTATGTGAGATTTCAGGTTTGAGAGTTGAACTCTATTTGTAATCTCCATTTTGACTATTAATGGAATTTCCTCATCATCTTTGAACTGGACGTAGGCTTACGCCAAATTAGTGTAAATCCTTGTGTCATTTTGGATTGTTTGTCATATTTTGCCGTATTAGTTTCTTAGTTTTATATTTGATGCTTCCGCATAACAATTTATAGGGTTGTGGTAGTATGAGAACAAAACTTAGATGATGAAATAGTTGAGCACATCTAAAAGCAAAATGATATTTCATTCACAGAGAGATGAATGTAGGATAAGAAATGAAAGAAGGCAGTAAGCAACAAGCATGGAGTTTGAATCATGAAACAAACATTGTCTTTTGTTATCTTATGCCCTACAAAGTTTTGGTAATTATTCTTTGATCTTCTTAATTCCATTCATGGTATTTCTATGGACGATGTTATAGAAAACTAGTTTTACATGCAAATGTTGTTTGTCCAAGCTTTTCTATGTAGATACCTATTTGATACAAAATTAGTTTTTTATATTATGCAAATACTTAAAACCCTAATTTTTTTTTATAAAAGCTGAAACAAATATTGTAAAGAGTAATACTACACATACCATACATTTGTATCATCATTTGTATCATCTCTAATAGAGGTAGGGCTAACCAACATGCGATATAAATATGTGCTAAGAGTAGCATTTTTGTATTTTATGTGGTATCAAATTATCTTGTATATATTAATATCGTATAAAACTCGTGTTTTGCTCTAAGGATTCTGTTTCTGATATACCCTTTGTAAAATAGTTTGATGACTCGTTTACATAATTGTAATCAAAATAAGAGCGGAAATTGGATTGAGGAGGAATCAAAATCGAATTTCTGTTAAAGCTGTTTACTTAAATGTTCAAAAATCAGAATAGGAATAAAACTTAGTTCATATAAGTTGTTTACTAATTAGGCTGAATCAAGATAGAAATAAATAAGATTATTAAAATGCCCTTGTTTTTTTTTTTTTTTTTTGGGTTTTTATTTCATCCTATACTTATCTTCCAATCCGCATAATAATCTAGACATATTCATATTCATCTTCCTACCCACATAAGAAAATAAAGGAGAACAAGACGAGTCGCGAGCAATTTGGCACTTGACTTCAAAGCGTCTGTAAAAGACGGGCGACTGGATCGTGGCGCTTAAGGCGTTGATGATGGTTCACCACCTCCTAAATGACGGTGATTGATGTTCAGGGATGAGATCTTGTACGCGACTCGTAGAGTGACACGCTTCCTAAACTTTTCGGATTTTAGAGACGAGGCACACTCGAGTTTGTGGGAGTAATCTATTGGGTTGAATGGCATTTTAATAAAAGGGCATAACAAGAAGAACAAATGCATTCTTGATTCCCTCAAATTCTCGGAATTCAAATACATCATTCATGGAGGGAGGCCAATTCCTCCAATTTCAGGAATTGAATTTCATTTTTCATGCGGGGTCCTACACGCTGCTGATTTTTCCAAATCTTAGTAAACGCAAGAATGATCCGTAGTCGGAATCGGATACTTTAGGTTTCGTTTGGCAGCTCGGACTATATCGATTATTTCAGTCGGATAGGATAAATAACTGTCGGACAGTACTGGCTAAATAGTCAGGCGTTTGGCGTGACATCAGACTAATGACCGTATTGTTTATAATGCATTTGGCACTGTACCGGTTAAGAGAACTTCAAACTATTATTATTTTTTAAGAGAAAATTAATGATTAATGAAAAAAAATATATATTAACTTCAAACTATATAAATATTGGATTACCTTAGGATTTATGGTTTAAAGTTAAAAACTTTTGTTAAATCCGCAAACAATTTAGAAATTTAATTTAATTTGATTTTTGCAGAAACTTTCCTACATAATCTGGTAAAATTAACGAAATAGGATCCTCTTTGTGGGGATCCAGGGGATCAATTAATCATTTTTGTTCATCGTACATCATGCGATTAGAAATTATTTTAAATTTAAATTAAATATAAATAATACTTAACAAAAACTGACCGCACGATATACGATGAACGAACACGATTGATTGATTCTCCGGACCCCCACAAAGAGGATCCGGAGAAGATCCTTGTCCAAAATTAACGAGCATCAAGGATTGTGTAAACAAATGGCATCTCAACATGTTCTAATTAACAAAAATGCAACGGCAATTTCTGGTTCCCCTAATGCTCAGCAACCCAGATGAAAACTAGGCAAAAAGGGAAGTCAACTAGTTTCTGAGAAATTTTCCAACTTGATTCTTCGAATTGACTTCAACAACCCATAAGAAACCAGGAAAAAAGGACGGTGTGCGTGGTCAGAGAAAATGGTCAAAGTGCAACCCAAATGAAACCAACGATGACCGTGTTTTGATAGCATTTCACTCGACTAATTATCCCAAGGTTTTGGATGGAATAAGGAAGCGGGTATGAGTTGCACTAAACAAGTGGGGCCGGACAAATTAGTCCGAGTACTAATAATACGAAAGTGTACCAAACGACTGGGTCCATACTATTAATTATATCCGATCCCTTATACGGGTTGCCAAACAAAGTTATATTTTCATTCTAATTACGGGTTCAGAAACACACCTTGAAAGATACAATTCAGTCGGGTTGTTTTCCAAACTACTTTAAAAGCACATAGCTAGTCTTCATCTTATGTATTGCTTTTACTAATATAAATAAAGGACCATGTTGGTGATTATATATATTTAAAGCTTAAACGTATGTACAATGGGAGCATTTTATATTTTGTTTTATCAACTACTACTGCTGGTTCAAGCCAGTTCTATTGGTATCAAACTATACTTATTTTATGTTTTTACGTCTATGTATATACACATACATACCACACGGACACATGCTGTTTTAGTGGTATGTGAATCTAATTAGGATTTTCATAGGCTAGATTTTGTAAATTTCTGTGGGTTTAGGGTTACTTGTACTTTTAAATCAATTGACTCGCATATATTTGTATCTTTGTGAGATCAATACAATTAACACAACTATTATTCTAAATGGTATCAATCCTTTAGATTTTCCTTTCCTGGTAAAACCCCAGCCTATGTCTCATACCCAAGATTCTTGTCTACCTCTCCCAAAAATTTCTTGTCGTGCTCACCACTTTCCAATGGGTGCCCACGCATCCTCTCTCTTTGGTCCTAATGTTGCCCACTTTTTCAAACTCACCGACTCCAACTATCTTTTTTGGCTTAGTCAAATCAAGTCGTTTTTCCGTGGACATAATTTATTTGGCTTGATGGTTGATAAGTCGATATTATATTACATATTTTATCTTAATCTTAGTTTATTTTGGAAGAATTTTGATACTTTGAATTGTATTTTAAATCCGACTTCTTTTGGGGGAAAATGTGATCAAATGGATGAATTTTGGAGTAATTCTACTTGAAAGACGTTCGAGGGTCGCTTAGTTTGGTCGTATCAAAATATCAGATTTTTCCATTAAGCAGTTATTTTCTAGCAATAGAATAAAGGAGTAGTGCGTGGTGTTGAAAAAGTAACATTTGGGGCTTAATGTGAATTTTGAAGCCTATTTTAGGTTCGGGCCCTTCTGGAGATGTGTTTAGATTGTTCTAATCTTTTAAAACAAGCTATCATGGGCCAGATTTCGAAGAGATTTAGGTCTAAAACGTGGCTAGACATATTCATTGTAACATCCCTCATTGCCCAGGGGAGTGAATCCTGTAAGTCTTATATGTATATTCCCATCTCTACCTAGCATGATGCATTTTGGGAGCTCACTAGCTTCGAGTTCTGTAGGAACTCCGAAGTTAAGTGAGTTCGCACGAGAGCAATCCCATGATAGGTGACCCACTGAGAAGTTCTAGTGTGAGTTCCTAGAAACAAAACCATGATGGCATGGTCGGGGCCCAAAGCGGACAATATCGTGTTATGGTGGAGTCGAGCCTGGGATGTGGTGGGGGCCCGGGCCGGATGTGACATTCTTGGGCAGATTCTCCTAGTTAATTTGGGATTTTGTTTCCTAGTTTATCTTAATTTATTTGTTTCCTAGTTTTATTCTATGACCTTTTCTAGGAAGGATTTTATTTTTTATTAGTATAAATAAGGCTATTTAGCTAATAGAGGGGACACAGTACTTTGGAGAATCCGGCTTAGAGAGCTTTTGACAATTTGGGTTTATTTTTAAGGTGTTTTCTATCCATATTCTTAATAATATTTTGTCTTATGATTGTTCGTAACTAATTTCTTTTACTACGGTGAGACCATGAGCATTAGTAAGAATATGTAGTTTCTTTCAATTTACTTAAAATATTATGCATGCATGTTTTGAATTATTAATCACCGTATTCATACTATCTAATTGTCTTAGTGATTCACAACCATTAAGATATTTAGAAAAGTAATTTGATGCAATTTTAGTTGGAAGGTTCCCTGAAATTAGCGCTGGCTTATGGTTAATAATTGTAATTTCACTTGGGATGAACACCATGTCTCAAGGGTTGCATGATTTTTCAAAGGGTTTTCACAAAACTTAATGAGTCTTTCATGTTCATATCTAAGCCAAATGTCCGGATAGGTTGCATGTTAGATGTAGGTTTTATGTTGGAGGTTCTAAGTAAGACATACTTTATGAAAACCTTACCTTCAAAATATGCATGGGTAATTCATAAGTAATTGAGAGAACTACCAATGGTGGAGCTAAGAAATTTTCACCGGTGGGCTAGCTTAAAGATTTAAATCTTTATATACAAAGAAACTTGATATTGTAGTTTTCACAGTACCCTCTGGCTTAACTTAATTTTCACAAGGTGAGCTATTAAACAAATAGTGTTAAAATTCAAACAAATTCAAACTTGTACATGTACAAGAAGTGATGAGAAAAATGATGTATAAAAAGAGATGGTTTGTAAATTTTATTATATAATTTTATATGGTTAAACCAAGAGAATTTTGATTAATGACTAAATATATGATGAGCTACATTCGAAAATCAATAAAAATTACATGTAAAATTTTAATTTCTTACGGAAAACTACCTAGGCTATAGCCCAGGGTAGCTCTTAACATGGCTATGCCATTGAGAGCTACGTAGTATTGTTAAGGTGATCATGGAACCCTAGTGCTTTTACAAATTGATTTTCAAAACCGTTTTGTTTTAGTTTATTTTAACTTTGCCGATTTCTTTATTATTCTCATCTAAATTCGTTTTTATTATTTTAAAATGCAAATAAACTTTTTTCAAATTTTGTTTCAAATAATTAATTAAGATTTAATTTTAAATACAAATTATTTACTCAATCCCTGTGGAAAACGATCTTGCTTGAGTTGCTATACAACGATAACCTTGTACTCTTACAAATATTTTTAAGTGTTTTTATTCCTACTTTTGTAAATGGTAAAATTCATATCAATGGCTCTATCTTGGCTCCTGTTGCCACTCTTCCCTGCTGTGGACAAGGAGCCTGCCAAACCGAATCCAGCCTTCGCTACGTGGTTTCAAACTAATCAACTGGCCACCAACTATTTGACTTCCACTCTCTTTGAGCCTATTTGGTCACTCACCGTCTTCATACTTACTTCTCTCAGGCCTCCCTAGCCAATGCTAATAATCTCCGTTTTCAACTTTTGGCCCTTACTAAGGGCTCTCGTTCCATCTCGGACTACCTTCAACAAGCTAAGTTTATCGCTGACTATCTTGTTGCTATTAATCAACCTGTCTCTAATAACGATCTGGTGAGTTCTGTCTTTAAAGGTTATGGTCCTGATTATTCAATGTTTGTCCCCTCCCGAATTTCCCCGACTTGCGCTCTCGCCTCGTGACTTTTGAGGCTCACATCAAACCTGACAATGGCAGTCTTGCACTCCTTGCTGCCGTACCTGCAGCTGGTCTCCCTGCCCAGCTCAATCCTTCCGTGGGCCCAGCTGTGCAGCCCATGAAGCCACATGCCTTGCTGCAGCCGCATGCAGCCCATCTTCCTCAACAGCCCGCTGCTGCCTTTAATGTCCCGGGCCCGGATTTCCAGCAGGCTCTACATCGTCCAAGGCCCAATCCAGGCCGTGGGGGCTTCCACAACCAGCGCTTCTGTGGCGGCTGAGTGTGTGGTCGTGGTGGTCTTCGCGGTGGTGGCCGCGGTGGTCAAGGCGGATGGCACTCTAACCAATGGGCGTAATCTAATGATTGATTGTGTTTATGGTCGTTCTTATATCTAAACATACTCTAATCATTAACACTCATTGAGCAGACACTGAAGAATGAAGATCAGTTTAACAAATAGCACCTAATTATTTATGCTTTAAATCATTTTTTTTTTAATTTAGAAAGAAGGGTCGTTCATACACAGATTAATTCGTATATAACAAGTCAAAGAAGCATAGACTTTATTAGCATAAACAATAATATATGTGTGTGTGTGTGTGTATATATATATATATATATATGCAGAGTCTGGTCACTGCGAGGTCAAGCTAGCTGGCGTCTGGAGCTTTACAGTAATAAGATGAAAATGACAGGAGTCGTACAATGACACCACTACGTCCACGACCAAGGATTTTTCGTATGTTTTAGGTATGCAAATTTGGTACTATGCATGATTAGAACAATATATATATGCTTGGGGCCTCGAACATAATTATGTGGGGGCATGGGTGAAAGTGAAATATAAAGAATACGGACTACAATAAAATATTATTTGCCTGACAATATTTGGCCCGATGAACGACAAACTACATTTCATCGGGTCGGTTGGATTTGCCATATATGTAATATATACGTGTATCTACATGATTGTGGTTGTGGATGTTCGGTCCAAGCTACATGTCATGAGCGCATGTAGTTGGATGCAGCTATATATTTGGTTTTTATGCCTTCAACTCCGTATTCTCTTGCCTGTGTGGCCTGTGTAAATAACAGGGTTTGTTTGTTTTTTCGGATGGAAGAAAGCCATGTTAGTAGCAAGGTATTTTGGCAGTTGCATGCAGAAAAAAACTTGCTTGATGTCGCTGACAGGTATGTAACGTGGAAAAACCTGCTATTAGAAGGGAAACAACAACTGAAAACGACTGTTAATTCCTCGTAGACTGAGATGTATCCGACTTAAGAGTGAATGTGTTTGATTAGTTAGTTGGAGAGGCAATAACTTACCAAGATGTTGATCATTCACTGATCCGAGAGGATAAACAACTACACATAGTTTGAAAAGTAGCCAAAACACCTACTGTGAACTTTCGAAATGGATAAAAACCTAACGAAGAAAGCATGAGATAGAAAGCATCTAGATCGTGAACTTCTTTTTTTGAAGAAGAAGCAATGACGATACTTATGAATTAACATCGGCTAACACTATATTATATGCTAACAACTGTGGTGATACACAAGCACGCAAGCATGATTCGAAATGATTGGCGTGAAGAGTTTAATAATTGATGCTTTCAAGTCTCCAATCATTACATGATGTAGAATATAAGGATAAAGAGACATAGTGATTACGGTGTCCTCTAGCTCAGCCTAAAATACCAGAAAAATAAGTCATATCAAATGAGCGTTTTATAACATACTCCTTCCACGCACGCACGCACGCAATTGTATATTTTTCGAGTTATGTTACCGTCGACAAAATCCTTGAACTGATGCGATTTTTGACCGCCAATCACGTGCATGTACACATAGACGACTAAGCGTATACGTTGACAAAAATGGATCTTGTTCTCATCCATTCCATCAAATCCATCTAATCAACTAATCCGGACTCTTGAAACTTGATCAAACGGTTAAAATTATTATAACATTTAAAGGGGTCCCTTATTTGTAGCCGTTGGATCAAATTTTGTTGGTTATTTATTTTATTCTTAAAGAATCAAAACTTTATTTATTATTATTTTAAATAATAAATATGAAGAGTCATATCACTTAGAGAAGTCATGTATTTTACCGAAGATTATATAGAGTTTTATAAATGGGGAACTCCACAAACATTAATAAAAATTAAAAATGTTTTCCTTCTCTCCCTACTATAGTACTCATATATAATCCTTATTATCTTCCTACTCATCATGATCATCAATGAGCAATTGATCACTACTTGGCACCCTGTCTACCGTAATCATGCTTATGGATTTGACACTCTGTGAGATTCAAGGGTTATATCTTGGAGTTGTAGGTAGCCGTTATAACCGGCACGTAGGGAGCTGTCTACGGCTTTAAGACAGTGACAACACGCCTCTCTTGATATCACAGGCCAGATCATTCTTTACCTTTTCCTTTTTATTGTTATGCTTATTGATATATATGTTTGATGCATCTGAGTATTATCTAATTGATTGAATTTACATGTGTATTATGATCATAATCATTTATTTTATCTTACAACTAAAGCCGTAAATTGTATCCTTACTGTCATGGAAAACCCTATGAAATTATATACACTGTTATTTTGGTTGTGTGATCAATTATCGCAATTTATTAATTTCGTAATTTAACGAAGAGGTGTTTGCATGTATATGCATCGATCATCCATGTTACGTATCTCTATGGTGTTTCGTGATTGAGTAAGGTGGGTGATGATTAAAACATATTTTGCCTACATTGCTTGATTATCTCATATTATTGAGATAGTGATAAAACTCAAATGTATCGGAGTCCTCTGAGGCCGTCCTTCATATTGGTTTGGTACTGAAGTGCTTTTATAAAAAGTGGGTATAAAAAAGTTGATCTCAAAAAAGTGTTTGGTAAACACTTAAAAACAGCTCATTTTCACATTTTTGGGTAAAAAAAGCTGAAAACGTGAAGCAACAAAAATGAGTTTATTCTCACAACACAGCAGAAACAGTTTTTTTCTTTCAAAAGTACAGCAATACCAAACCAGCCCTTCCTCTTACTCGGAAGAACAAGCTTTATTTTTTATGTTAGTTTAATATTTGGGTAAAATGAAAGAAACTTTACATTACAGACCATGTCTTTTCATACGGATTTTCTATTCGTTTTATAGGAATACAGTATACATAGAAATATTTTAAATTAGGGTTCTTACAGGTTTAATATAAGTTCAATATTCTTTGCGCTTTCTTGCTTGTGTAATTGTTTTCTTGGTACCTCCGATGACTTAGCATTGTGGTTTAAAAGATTGAGATTAGGGGTTTGCATCTAGAATTATTTGAAAAATGCAAAAATCCTTCTAAACTCGTCACTTTTCTTGCCTGGTAAATATTCGCACAGGCATCAAATGCCAACAAGAATTATGTAGTCATGCAGATCTTTCCTAGTATTATAAAATCCATATATTATTTGCTAAATTTCTTTGTGAGTTGATTGAGTTATGATCATTTTAAACAATGACTTAGAATCTGGAAATTCTGGACGAAAGCATGTTAATTTGGGTTAATTGGGTTTCGGATTCTATGTCGTCAAAAGGGAAAAGTAATGCTCTATGTAGTTTTATATATATCATACTAAGAAATAAGTGTAATTGGTTTCCTGGAACCAGTCATTGGAACAATTAATTTTATATATGATTATTCCTACATGCTTCTTGTTCTTGAAACTGCATTACTGTTTGGTAATAATTAATTTGACCGTAAGGGGCCGGTATTATAGTTTGATTGCATCTTTACATGGTACACAACTTGGAAATGCAGTTATATCGCATCTCTTTGATATTAGACATTTACCTCTGATCATGTTTTTCGCAAATTTGCATGGTTGCGGTTAAAAAAAATATTTAGACACAATCTGTCAAAAATCGTATAAAAGAAATACAGTATGACTTAAACGCTATAGGTAATCTAAATCATAGAATATGAATTTATTGAGTTTTCATGGTTCCTTGATTTCGAATGTTAGACACCTTGCTATGTATTAAAATTCATTCATTGTGTATTATATCATCATCCTCATATATATAGTAACCTGCAAACAGATTTGCAGTATGTATTTTCATAAGTTTTACTTGCACTATTAATTTTTTTTTATGTTACTAATATTGTCAATTATTATATATATGAACGATTATATATTGACTACAGAGAAGTGTAATTTAGGATGGACCGCTGACTTTGTATGCCTTAGTTCTTTCAATGCATTTGATGATAAAATAAAATCAAAAGCGTATATATAAGTCCGTGCCGTGGGATTCGGTCAAAACAATATATTTGTTGATCATCTTGGTTTATACTTTTGAAAAGAAAAAAAAAATCATGGGAAAGTATATTTGAGAATTATGTGTTGTTTGAGTTTTGCTTTGTTGAGCTTTGATATCACAGTGAGAATAAAGTCACAAGAATAGATTAATATTTTGTCTTCATTGCAAGACATGTAAGTTACTCCTTGAGAACAAACAAATAATATTAAACTTTTCTTCAAGGTGCGTGTAATTTACTCCTACTTTTGATATCTTGTATGCACTGAAATTGATTTGAGATTTTCATGAAATTAATTTTTCCAATAAGCGCCTATAATGTGGGGTTATGTTTCATTGCTTGTACTCATGTTTATTCTAGTGAAGCTATGAACGATTATGCACCTTAAACAACTTATATGTGAAATTATGACTAAAATATTTTTAGCTTGCAGTTAGTTATAACGTGCAGGTTTAAAAGTGCTGACGAGCAAATATATGACCAGAAAGAAAATATTTTTAGCTTGCAGTTAGTTATAACGTGCAGGTTTAAAAGTGCCAACGGGCAAATATATGACCAGAAAGAAAACTTACATATACCTTGTGAAGGCAATCATAATAAAATGACTTGTTAGTCAGATATCTGCATGCCTCGCGGAGACTAAATGCAAAATTGTCGAGGGGTATGTGCTTAAGCCCCGTAAGGGAGTCACCTAAGGAAGAAACCAACTTTTGTGATTGGAGATCCCATGAAGGAAGTTCAATGTGGTAGAAACAATCCATATTGCGTGACTCATTATAGCACTCTGTTGACCCTATAAATTACAATGCCTACGTGGCGCGGAGGCCTAGTAACTAACCGGCTAACTAAGTCCTTCGGTTGAATGCGGGGCATGCCAACTCGTCGACCGAGCTCAACCGAGGAGTAAAATTCGTTGTTTTCGCGTTGAGCGCGTTGCTGACTTCTTAATCTTGCGACTGCAATCGAGGAAGGAACACTCTCGGTCTTTGGGTTCTAGAGCCTGAAGACGAGGCTACTAGTCATGCGAAGTTCACAAATCGTCGGTGCCTGATTCAGTTACCGTGATTATATTCGTAAGAGTATAAGCACGTCGAATCGACACCAGACTATACGGACACAAATATTCAAAGGTAATGTATGTCTTGACAGTGAACGTGGTTCAGCCGTCAGAATGCCGAACTCTAAAACTCACCCGTGAATACCCAATCATAAAATCACTCGGCGTCCAATACGTCGAATGTCGTAACTCGTGACACCTTACTTTGCCGAGAAGGCTAATAAGATGACCCCTGCCAATAAGGATCCGAAAACCCTCCTCGGCAAAGACTTGGATAGGTAACCAGTCGACCTCGACGCAGTGCTGTTTAACCAAACTAAAGATGCCCCTTGGTCGGCTGATTCTACGGCGACAGTGCTGTTTATCCAAACTGAAGATGTTCGCCGGTTGCCTTCACAGTGCTGTTTATCCAAACTGAAGGTGCGTTGGCAGAAAAAGAAAAGAAAAAATCTCAAGATGTTTGAGAGGTTTTGCGTAGGGCAATTGTATGTTGAATTGAAGGTCATTTTCTATTGCATGATTTCTTGTATTTATAGCACCCAATCCTTGAGACCGAATCGAATCCCTATCTGGATTGGGAGTCCTTGTCCCGTTCCAACTTTACTTCGAACAAACCTACTCCCATTAGGACTTTGAACTTTCCCCCCTTCCGAGGCTTTATTCCTTGCTGGCCGGGAATCCTGGTTGCACCAGGACTTCCTCGATCCTTTTTATTTATCTGGACTATTCCTTCTTAGGATAGGACTCGACCGACCCTGCTAACTGGCCCGGAATCTATCACTCAGCCCACAACATTTGACACAGCTTTGGGCCGAGCACAACCCTCTGCTCGGCCCAACAATATTATTTCGGGCCCAAACACACTCATATTATAATGAAGATATCCAGGAGATATTCTTTCGCTCATCCCTAGGACTTTAGTGCTATTTTATGTGGCGTTAGGAAGGGTATTAACCCTAAATGAGTTTTGAGGCAGGCAATCTCCCGCAGGGTACAGGTCACATGTACTCTTGGAAAACTCACCTAAGTGAGAGTAGTTGTGAGGCTGCGACTGTGAGGATTGGGCTGTCCTCTAATAACTCTCATGAGAATCAAGATTAAGCTCATGGCCATAAATAGCGCTAACCCGCACCAAGTTTTCGATCGGTACCATGTGTGTTACATTTAGTATTCTGGTCAAAAAGAGTCTAGTTCAAGACATAGTTCACTATGATTCCTTCATATGAAAGTTGTTAACACTAAGTGTAGGTTCAAGTTCAAAAAACACCTACATCCATTGCATGGTATACAAGTTGCCCAAATTTCTTCCATTCATATATATATATATATATATATATATATTTACGTCTTCTACATTTCTATGGAGTTTTGAATCTTGTGGGAGATTGTTGGTTATTTATTTTATTTTCTTAAAGATTCAAAACTTTATTTATTATTATTTTAAATAATAAATATAAAGAGTCGTATCACTTAGAGAAGTCTTGTCTTTTACCAAAGGTTATATAGAGTTTTATAAATTGGGAACTCCACAAACGTTAATAAAAATTAAAAAAGTTTTCCTTCTCTCCCTACTACAGTACTCATATATAATCGTTATTATCTTCCTTTTCATCCTGACCATTAATGGGCAATTAATCACTACTTGGCACCCCGTCTACCGTAATCGTGCTTTATGGATTAGACACTTTGTGAGATTCAAGGGTTATATTTTGGAGTTGTAGATAACCGTTATAACTGGCACGTAGAGAGGCGTCTACGGCTTTAGGACAGTGACAACACGTCTCACTTTATATCATAGGCCATATCATTCTTTACCTTTTTCTTTTTATTGTTATGCTTATTGATATATGTGTTTAATGCATTTGGGTCTAATTAATTGAATTTATATATGTATTATCATCATAATAATTTTTTCTATCCTACAAATTTTAAGAGCTCGGATTGATGAATTAGGTGAATTTAATAGAAGAAATCCGGTGGATCACTTTCCTACGTCGACCTCAAAGTTTTGTCCTCATCAGCGGTCCCCATTCACACGTGGAAGAAACACACCTGTGCAGCAGCGAGAGCTTGGCTGTGATAGGCAGTTGGAGTCCATGGCCTGAACTTTATTGGCGGGCATTGGGCAGTGCGGGGCTCCCGAGAACCTAGCTGCTTGCCAAAAGCCAAGAAACCAAACCAATAGGCCCACAAAAGAACTGCCATTTTGTCGGGAATCGGAGATGAAGATCTTAGAGATTTTCATATTCCATACGTTTTTTGTACATCTTGTGATCAGTTTACGTAGATATTATTTGTATTTAATTTTAAATAAAAAAATTTAAAATAATTTCTATTCACACAATATACAATGAACGGATAAGATGTGAAGATGAAAAAGAATTCGGATGGAATCGTCTTCATCCTAGTTTCTTCTCTTCCATACTTTTTCCTTTATTTTTTAGATTTTGCTGGGGTTAATTGCTCTCTTCCAAAAATTTTGCTTAATTTTTAGACCTGAGAGGTGGTCAATTTACAGAACTTGCTGGCCTTGATATACTTATCTGAGTGACGGTTGGATTATGAACTTTATAATCACTGATCAATTAATATTTAACTCAATAAACCAAGTTTTAACAGAAAAAGAAAAAAAAAACATTCCTCCTGTTACATAGAAGAAATTTTCCTTAAAGAAAGTATGGTTCTTTCTCAAATTGTTTTAGAGCCTCGTATGAGCCTTCAACACAAAATATGCAAAGAAAATAGAATAAGCCGCATATTAGACTATTAGTGAAAACTAATTGTACTTTATTACTACTAATTGATTTTGTGATGAATATCGTAATGAAGAGAAAGTCGTTGTATTGCCTAAAATAAATTGAAGAAAAAAAGTGTACAATTTGTGAAGCTAAAAATTCAAAAATAAAAAGTTCGCAGTTTTGAAAGTTTAGCTATATATTCACGCCATGCATGTCCATGGCCGAATTGCAAGCCATTACAATTACAATGTGGATTCAAAATATTAGGTATTTGAAATTCCAATCCAATCGCGCAATGCCACGTTCGTACATTCATGCTTTGGAGGCCAAGGGATCAATCGTAATGAAATTACTTTGTTTTGGCTTGAATTTATTGAGCTGCATGAATCTATGTCTGCATCTAGAAATCAAAGCTGCAGTTTTATACTTGGCATAAATGATTCTGGATTTCTGATAGTCGACCGGAATCGGATCGGAACAGCTTGGAATTGTTGGAAGAAGAACCCTTTGGTTGTTGCAACATTGCTCTCCTTCCTGATGATTTGAAGGTTCGCCCCAAGCTTGCGCTGCCTGCTGTAGAAAAATTGGCGTGGCTCAAATTAATGTTGAGAGAAATATTTTATGTTGAATTAAGCTGATTAATTTTGTCTTGTTTAATGCACAACTTTACGTGTTTTTTTGCATGTATTTATACGTACATGGGAAAACAAAAGCGTGCGTGAGCTAGAAATGACCACTAAGTAACCAAATGTAACTAATTAACCAAAACTTGTTTCGACTAATTTAATCAGTTACTTGAAGCTTGATGAAGATAAGAATGATGGAGATAACAATTAAGCAAAGTTTCAATTGTGGATACAAAGTCAAGCAAACAAGATCAAGCAAAATCATACTTTGTGATTACAAAGTCAAGGGTCTATTGTATAGGCACTCATTGTTGTATAGCCTAGCTTTTATTACATGTAGTTGGATGTAGTTGGGAGCTGCTGCCTTTATTGCATGAGACTCCAGCACTCCTATATAAGGAGTTTCTTGTACCATTTCTTAAGTGAGACAGATAAACAGATTATTTCTCCAAAACAGAGTTTAATTATAAGTTTTCAAATACCATTCTCTTCATGGTATCAAGAGCCATTTGTCTAACGATAAACCTCTGACTGTAGTTTTATTTATTTTTTCCTCTTCTGCCTTACCATCTTCTCGACTTTTCTTCAGCTTCCATGGCCGCTTCTTCTCTTCTTACTAGCTCACTTCCTAATATTTCCTATTTGGTTTCCATCAAACTTGATTGAACCAATTACATGTTGTGGCTTGCCCAATTTAATCCCTTACTTAAAAGTAATGATCTTGTTGGCTATGTTGATGGTACAAAAACATGTCCAACCACGTTTCTTGAGGATGCTACTACTCTCAATCCCGAGTACGTGACTTGGCAGCGACAAGACCAACAATTGTTGAGTTGGATTAACTCAACTTTGACACCAAATGTGCTTTCCATCGTCTCAACTTGTGACACGTCCTGAGCTATTTGGGATACTTTGAAAACACGATTTGCTTCTCAATCTTGCACCTGTGTTCTTCAACTTAAGTACTAGATGCAGTCCACTAAAAGTGGTAACATGTCCATTACAGAGTATGTTGATAAATTAACTAACTTTGCTGATCAATTGGCTCTTGCGGGAAAGCCTATTGATGATGATGATCTTATGGAGATGATTTTAAATGTTGTTTGTCCTGCTTTCGAAAGTACCGTTACTTCAGTTAAAGCAAGAGAAAAACTTATGAGTCTTGACGATATGGTTGCTTTGCTCTTGAGCGCTGATAGTCGTATGAAAGACTACAGCACTACTTTCAGTCCTGATCACACTACTACAGCTCTTTTTGCACCTTATGACTCCTCTACAAATCATGGTCGTAGAACCACACTTCACCGTGGTAATGGTCGTACATCCTCATTCCGTCGTGGTGGTTTTCAAAGTCGTGGCTCCTTTCATGGTCGCGGTGCTGGTAATCATTTTGTTAGCCGTCGTGGTGGTTCAAATAGTGGTTTGTTTCACGGTGGATCCAGTCGCGGCTTATTTCAGAGTCGAGGAATTCTTCCTACACCTGTTGTTGCTTTTCCTCGCTTTTCCTATCTTCCCAACCATGTTGCGGTTGCTCCTTCATCTTCTGGATATCGTAACATTGGTTCTTCCTCTAATGGTTGTTACTATTGTGGTGATCATCGTCATTCTACTACAAACTGCTTCAAGTCTCATTTTTTCGAAGGGCGATATCCGTTTTCACAATCTCATGCTATGATGGCTGCATCTCCTGTAGGCAATGAATGGTCCCCTACATGGTATACCGACAGTGGCGCATCATCACACATCACCAATGATTTAGCTAATTTGAGCATCTCCACATAATACACTGGTCAAGATCAAGTCGTTGTTGGTAATGGTGCAGGTTTGTCTATAAAGCATATTGGTTCCGGTTTCGTATCTAAATTTCCTTTAAATTCTGTGTTGCATTGTTCTTCTGCTTCCGCTAATCTACTGAGCGTTCATCGATTTTGTTGTGATAATCATTGTTATTTCATTTTCACTCCTACTGATTTTTTTGTGAAGGCTCTATCCACGGGGAAGACGTTTTTCCACGGCAAGAGTGAGAATGGATTGTATCTGTTTCGTGTGGGTTCGTCGAAGTTTCCCTTCAAGAACATGGCATTCTTTGGACAACGAACCTCTTCATTTATGTGGCATCAGCGTTTCGGCCATCCATCTCATGCAATTTTTACTAAAATTATGTCTTCTTTTCCTATTAAGGATTCTAAGTTACCTAGTTTTTGCTCTACTTGCCCATTGGGCAAAAGCACTAAATTACCTTTTGCTTTGTCTCCATCTATTTCCGTTTGTCCTCTTCAATTGATCCATTGTGACGTTTGGACTTCACCAATTGCCTCTGTTAAGGGTCCCAAGTATTTTATAATATTTCTTGATGACTATTCTCGTTATACTTGGATATTTCCTATGAGATTTAAACATGAAGCTTTTTCTTATTTTCAAAAATTTAAATTGCTTGTTGAAAATCTTTTATCTACTCATACTGTCTATAAGATAAAATCTTTACAAACTGATGGCGGAGGTGAATTTATGAGTAAGGAATTTCAACAATTTTTAACTGATAATGGCATTAAGCACTAGTTAGCATGCCCTCATACTCCTGAACAAAATGATGCTGCTAAACGGAAACAACGACATATTGTTGACATGGGTCTTACTTTACTTGCCATCGCTAAAATGCCTTCTTCTTTTTGGGTGGATGCTTTCTACACCTCAGTCTATTTAATTAACCGTTTTCCAGCACGACAATTGAATTATGTTTCGCCTTATGAAAAATTGTTTAGTCGCAAGCCTTCTTATTTATGTTTTCGTGTTTTCGGTTGTGCTTGCTTTCCCTATTTACGACCTTATAATAAAAATAAATTGGAATTTCGTTCAAAATAATGTGTTTTCATTGGTTACTCACTTAATCATCAGGGCTATCGCTGTTATGATATGTCAAATGGACGAGTTTATTTGTCACGCCATGTGGTATTTGATGAGGAAACTTTTCCATTCGACAACCCTGCACAGTCGTCCTCAGTCCTGCCGTTAGAAGCTTATTCTCATGTGGTTATCACTCCTTCTCCCTTACCACTTCTTCCTCAGGTACCTTCATCATCTCATATTTCTATTTCTCATAATCTAACATCCTCTTCTAGTGCAGCACCTCTCCCCCTTGCAACCTTCCTTTCGAGAGGCAAATCAATTGTCTCATTGGCGTGATGCAATGACATTAGAGTTTAAGGCCTTGAAAGATGCTGGTACATGGGAGTTGGTACCTTCCTCATTTGCTACTCATGTTCTTCCTTGCAAGTGGGTCTATCGCATAAAGCGGAAATCTGATGGTACGGTGGAGCGATATAAAGCTTGTCTTATTGCCAATGGATTTCATCAAAAGATGGGTGTTGATTACATCGAGACTTTTAGTCCAGTGGTTAAGCATGTTACCATTCGTCTGGTTCTTGCCCTTGCAGTTTCTTATAATTGGCCTATACGCCAACTTGATGTACAGAACACGTTTTTGCACGGGAATCTCTCTGAAGAAGTTTTCATGAAACAACCACGTGGTTTTGAAGATCCGAGTATCCTCATCATGTTTGTCGTTTGCGCAAGTCCTTATATGGCTTGAAACAAGCTCCAAGAGCCTGGTTTCATCGTTTTTCTTAATATCTTATTGATTTAGGCTTTGTGGCATCACAAGCAGATCATTCTCTCTTCATTTTTAATAACCATGAAGTGTATTTGATTCTTCTAATCTATGTTGACGACATCCTTATCATAGGAAATCAATGCTCTTATGTTGATTCACTTATCCATGCACTTGGTTAGAGTTTTTCTATGAAAGATTTGGGACCCCTCCATTTTTTCTTGGGTCTTGAAGCAACTCGTGGAGATGATGGGTTACATCTAAAGCAAACAAAATATATTGTTGATTTGTTGAAGCATGTAGATATGTTGGAAGCCAAGCCTTGTGCTACTCCAGTTCAATCTAGCTCTCCACTTCGCTCTTTTGATGGTGTTCCCTTGCATAATCCTACCAGCTACTGAAGTGTGGTCGGGGCTCTACAGTACTTAACCATCACCAGACCTGACATCACGTATGCAGTGAATCAGGTATGTCAGCATATACACTAGCCCACCTCAGTTCATTGGATTGCAGTCAAGCGAATCCTTCGTTACTTAAAAGGCACAACTGAGGAAGGGCTCCAGTTTCGTCGTGGTGGTACTGATGCCGGGGATCCAGACACTAGACACTCCACTGGTGGTTTTTGCATATATTTTGGTCCAAATTTAATTTCTTGGAGTTCCAAAAAGCAATGCACAGTTGCTCGTTCAAGTACCGAATCAGAATATCGGCAATTGACCATCACGGCAACTGAACTTGTTTGACTCCAACAACTGCTGCAGGAGCTTTGCATCAGTATTTCGACTCCTTTGATTTGGTGTGATAACAGAAGCTCCATTGCATTGCCGTCTAATCCCGTGGTCCATGCTAGAACAAAACATGTTGCTATGGATTATCATTTTGTGTGTGAGCTTGTAGTGGCAAGGTCATTGAATGTCCGTCATGTGTCTACTAAATTTCAGATTGCAGATATCTTCACTAAGGGCTTGTCTACTGATTGTTTTCATTTCTTAAAGTCCAAGCTCGTTCGTCGTCCACTCATGAGCTTGTGGGGGGATGATGAAGATAAGAATGATGGAGATAACAATTAAGCAAAGTTTCAATTGTGGATACAAAGTCAAGCAAACAAGATCAAGCAAAATCATTCTTTGTGATTACAAAGTCAAGGGTCTATTGTATAGGCACTCATTGTTGTATAGCCTAGCTTTTATTACATGTAGTTGGATGTAGTTGGGAGCTTCTGCCTTTATTGCATGAGACTCCAGCACTCCTATTTAAGGAGTTTCTTGTACCATTTCTTAAGTGAGACAGATAAACAGATTATTTCTCCAAAACAAAGTTTAATTATAAGTTTTCAAATACCATTCTCTTCAAAGCTTTCATTAGTTCAGTTCGATCAGTTTTCTGTTGCTTTCCTTTTTGTGATTTGGGTTGTAATATCAGGTGCCAAATAGGATTAGTTAATGGAATATCTTTCTTTTCAATCAATTAAGGTTTTATAAGTTGCTTCAACGTGCTTCGTCTCAATAGACGTTTTTTTAACAAACAATAAGATAAATTACACTAAATTGATTTTAACTACGAAAATGGAAAAGAGTATGAACCTGGAAGACAATCAGTTGAAGAGGTCTTGGTAAACTTAATGCATTGTCATCGACTGACCAACTACCTCTTACCAATGATTTTTAGTACTTTTTCAGCTTGGAAGAGATCTGACTTTTCACTTAACGAAAACAATATAACAGTACCAAATTATTCTTAGAACCTAATTTGTTTTGTTAAATTTAACTATAAAAAAAAAATAAAAAAATCTAAAAAGTAGTATATTTCTTGAATACATAAAAGTCAAATTCTTTTCACTCCTACAAGTCCCTGATCGTATCCTCCATATGGACAAAAGCATGTAGCAACGAAGAAGGTCGAACCAAGGAAGGTACGGTTCCCGGGCAAGTCTACCAAAAAGTCTAAAGACCAAGAAGATTGAAAGGAACTGAGCTGTTGGCCTGTGACCTGTCACTCTTCAAGTTCAAATTCCACTTTGCTTGCATTATTCGTCGACTTTGTTTTTGTCTCGACTTTGGGCTGCTCAACCTGCTTTTTGAGGGGAAGTTTCCCTAACGTCCCGAAGATGTCTTTTGAAATCATATTGATACACTAGAAAACCTAAACCCCAAACAAGTTGTACATGTAAGCAAAGTTCTAAAAAATGCTAGGTAATAGTCGAAGCAGTAGTCAGCTGCTTAGTGTCTGGACAGAGCCTAGACGGCGCTAGTTTTAGAATAATATATAAGTTAAGTTAATTAATTAAGATAATATGTCGGCTTCTTGGATGCAAATTTCGAATTCGTATCAAAGACAACAAATATTTGTCCTATATGTATGATATATGAGTGTGTTTAATCACATATAGCCTGTTATTGGTATGGTAAATCCTCTAATTGATAAGTAGTGGTATAGTTGGACTTTATTGTTGATAATTAAGCCATGACGATTCCTATTCCGACTTTAATAGGTGAGTTAGTGACACTTAATATTGCAGTCTAGTGATATTCTTCTTCACTTGTAAGTGAGAGGTCTTAGATTCAATTCTTATCAAACGCAAATTTGAACCATGTTATAGCTCGCTAATTGTGAGGCTTAGCCCATTCTCCCACCCCTTAATGTAATATCGTTTGTTCATTAAAAAAAAAAAAAAAAAAAGGCGGTGAGTTAGTTATAAATTTAGAGGCTATAAAGGATAGGTCCTTGCTCTCACAAATATACGGTTTCATATGGAGCTGAAGCTCCATTGGATGGCAGAATGATTCGCTGAGAATAGAATTGTTGGGTGGGGGTGGGGGGAAGCGGGTCAAGCCGGGTCTATTTAGGATGGATCCAGACTCGACTTTTTTTTTTTTTTTTTTTGGGTAAATGAGTCTGAGCCAATTGGGTTCATATAGTCATGTTCCTATGGATTGAACGGATCCGTTTCCAATCATATGTTGTATAACAAAAAAAACAATATAAAAAAATCTTTATTTGTTTCTGCTAAGAAAGAATTACGTCTAACAAAGTCAATACCAACAGTTGTTTTACTTCTTAATGTTAAATAGATATGGAATATAAATCATGTGCTTCATTGTGGACCACGAATAAAATGACCAGTGCTAAAATACTTAAACTGACCGGGCCGGGTTACCGCACATAAGCAACATAGACTTGATTTTGGACTCATTTTTATACAAGTCATGTCCATTAAAATAAAAACTGAATGATTTTATATTGGACCAGATTAGTATGAATTTCTTTTGTTAGTAATTGTTTTGGTTAATTATGTTGTTATGATTATTTGCATTGTTGTCATTGAAATATTCCAGTTGTCGACTCTTTTTAGCTGGTCTTTCCTTGGGTTTCAAGCGAATCACGCCCTGAAGTTTATGGTTGACAATGGCCCAGGCCATGCGTCTTTGAGGAGAGAGACTCAATTGTAACATTTTGTATACCTCACTTTCGCATTGCAAATAACATATTTTGATTGTGCAAATGTTATAAACAGAAGTGTTGAATTTTTTAATCTTCGTTTCTAGGTCACTCCTACAAAAAATTATTTCAATTGGAGACAATTTAATCATTCAAATGTATAAAAAAATATTGACAGTGTAAGTACTGAGTAATATTTTCAGGATGAACTTTTTATTTATTTGATTCGTTTATATGACTAAATGATCTCCAATTTGAATGATTTTTTTTATAAAATTGATAATCTAAGGAATATTAATAAATCAAACAATACTAATAGTTGATTTTATTCGGTTAAGATCCGTTATTAGTAAATGAGGTCTGATCTTTTGTTTTGTTTGAGTTGTACTTTATTTAGCTGGACTACAAGCAACACGCATCATTTGAGTTAAAGCACATTCGCTCATAAATAATGTTACGGATATGATGAAATATTAGTCTTAGGCAAAAATTAGTACATTGTTCAAAGTACAAGAAGCTTTACTTCAGTCACACCCATTCACTAAT
Source organism: Pyrus x bretschneideri (assembly GCF_019419815.1). Classification (NCBI taxonomy): domain Eukaryota; kingdom Viridiplantae; phylum Streptophyta; class Magnoliopsida; order Rosales; family Rosaceae; genus Pyrus; species Pyrus x bretschneideri. The sequence continues at coordinate 3,654,691 of NW_025999657.1, forward strand.
TGACCCCGTTTTTGGTCCATTGCCCTTAATTAAACTTATCTTATTAAGTTAAACACAGATTAAACAAAGCAAACTTAGCTGATTAGTCCCTTAATCATGTTTCCCATTTACATGATTAGAGGATAATCCTTTCCTCAAAACCCCTCGTCCCACCCACCAGAAGCTTCCTCCCGTCTCACTCCTCTTTATAAGACAGAGGTGGATTGTCTGTCCTCTCATTTTCATACTTTCTCATGCTCTCCTGTGATGTGTGATCGTGGTTAAGTCATGTTAATATTTTTTATTAATTTTTTTGTAGAAATAATAAATAAAAAAATACTAAAAATATAAAATATTGACGTAACTTAACTATGATCACACAAACAGAAGAATACTGGAGAATATAGAAATGGGAGGGCACTCAATCCACCCCCTTATTAAGACCCCTTCACTACTCTCTCTCTCTCAAACATCATAACTCTACTCTGTTTTCCATGGCTTCTGCTCTGTTTCTAATACTCTGTTGCATCACGCACTTCTCCCTTTCATCCTCACAACCACTCTTTCTCCCTCTAACGCACACCCTCTCCCAAAACCAATTCAACAGTACCCCCAGCCTCCTCAAGTCCACCTCAGCGCGCTCCGCCGTCCGCTTCCACCACCACCACAACCGCCACCACTACCACCGTAAAACCAACCAAGTCTCCCTCCCCCTCACCCCCGGCAGCGACTACACTCTCTCCTTCACTCTCAACTCCAACCCTCCCCAACCCATCTCCCTCTACATGGACACCGGCAGCGACCTCGTCTGGTTCCCCTGCTCCCGCTTCGAATGCATTCTCTGCGAAGGCAAACCCAACTCCACAACCCCTCCTCCCAAAATCCCACCCGCCGCTGCTGTCCCATGCGACACCACCTCCTGCTCCGCCGCCCACTCATCCCTCTCCCCCGCCGATCTCTGCGCCATCTCCCGCTGCCCTCTCGACTCCATTGAAATCTCGGAATGCTCCTCCTTCGCCTGCCCGCCCTTCTACTACGCCTACGCCGACGGAAGCTTCATAGCCAAGCTCTACAAGCACAGCTTATCAATACCCATGTCATCTCCTTCTCTCATTCTTCGAAACTTCACTTTTGGGTGTTCCCATTCTGCCCTCGGCGAGCCGATTGGGGTGGCCGGGTTCGGACGCGGTTTGCTTTCTCTACCGGCCCAGTTATCCACCACCTCCCCCCACCTCGCCACCCAATTTTCATACTGCTTAGTTTCTCACTCATTTGACCAGGACCGAGTCCGCAGGCCGAGTCCACTCATTCTGGGACCCTACGACCAGAAGCAGAAGCTACTCGGGGACGCCAGCGTCGGCGGTGAGTCGGTTGAGTACGTCTACACCTCCATGCTCGACAACCCCAAACACCCTTATTTCTATTCCATTGGACTAGCCGGAGTCTCGGTAGGCAAAAGGGTTTTTCCGGCGCCGGAGACTCTGAAAAGGGTCGACGAGAACGGGAACGGTGGTGTCGTCGTTGACTCGGGGACGACTTTCACTATGTTGCCTCAGAGGTTTTACAACTCACTGGTGGCCGAGTTCGACCGCCGAGTCGGGCGAGGCCACAAGCGAGCGACTCAGATTGAGGAACAAACCGGGCTCGGGCCGTGTTACTATTACGACAAGGTGGTGGAGGTTCCGGGCGTGGCGTTACATTTCGTGGGGAATAAATCCAGTGTGGCGCTGCCCAGGAGAAACTACTTTTACGAGTTTGTGGACGGCGGTGATGGGGCGGGGAGGAAGAGGAAGAAGGTGGGGTGTTGGATGTTGATGAACGGCGGTGATGAGGCGGAGAATAGCGGTGGCCCCGGGGGTGTTTTGGGAAATTACCAGCAGCAGGGGTTTGAGGTGGTTTATGATTTGGAGAAGCATAGGGTTGGGTTTGCAAAGAGGCAATGCGGATTGCTTTGGGACAGTCTCAACAAGCGGTAGAAGGGATGGGAGTTGAAAATTTGGGGGTGGTCACCGGTGGTTTGACTCTTTTTGGTCGAGGTCAAAGGGGATTTGACTTTGACCGTCTGAGGGGTCTGTGTAAATGGGTCGGGTGTGTTGAGTAATAAGGTGGGCTGTACATTGTAACTTGTTTATGTTTTATAAGTATTTTCATAGGTTGGATTTGATGCAAAAGATGAAGTGCAAAAACAGACACAAAAAGAAATCAGACAAATTTGTAAAGTTTGAGATTAAATAATATTGTGTAATTAATCTAAGTGAAGTTTTTTTTATTTCTGCAATGTGAGCTGGCATGTACCTTGCATAAGCATCTCAACAACTTTCCCACATGTAATTCTTAAAATTAAAGTTTGTTGTGAGTACTATGATTTAGTAGTATTTATCGTCCTTACTTGTAAATAAGATTAGGTTCGATTCTAATCAAAGATGAATTTAAACTACTTTATTGTTAGCTTTTTGTGAAACTAAACTTATTCACTTCTCTTAATATAAATAATATCATTTTTTTTAAAAAGAAAAAAAATTATAGTTTGTTTAATTTACGAGCAATTTGAAAAGTAAAATTTGTTACTTGACAATTTTGTTCTCCAATAAATTCTACAAATTTAATATTATTTTGTATACCATCTAACATGAAACGAGTTTGTTTCACATTTTTTTGTTATTGAATTAAATAATAGGAATGGTGAGAAAAGACGCATTATTATAACAAAAAGAATGTTTAAAGGTTTAGAGCATTTCCAAAAGAGATGTCAAAAGATAAATGTCAAATGTTAATTTGATAACTGATGTGGGAATGTCAGATTTTCTCTTTTTCCAACCGATATGTTTTTTGGTTATAAATGATATTTGTAGGACTCATTTTAAAAAGAAATCAATTAAAATACATTTTTCAAGATTTATAATTGGTATATTAATAGGATTCACATAATAAAATAATTAAAAAAAAATTGACATCACCTTTTCTCATATGTCAAATTTGACATATGAAAACTTATATGTCAATCCACGTAAAATTGACATATCGGTTAGAGATTATTTCTACCTTCAAATTTGATTACATGGAATTTCATCTAGGATTTGACATCTCCAAAACTCCTTTGGAGATGGTCTTAGAAACTCTCTAAATGTAGAGGGTGCAGCACAAGTTATAAATTTAACAACCCTTTTAGAGATGTTCTAAGCAAATTGCTAAAAAAAGACCAATTTTTGTTTTTTTGGTCAAGCGATAGATTTTATTAGCTTAGATATTAGATTAACTATAGACAGACTTTGAATTCACACCATCATATAAAAGTTCAATATCTTTTTATCACTGTTTTAAAAGACTATTTGCACCCAAAACAGATTTTGACTTGGTTCAGAAAGTATGCGCAGAGGAAAGGACAAGGATTGTCTGCCCTCCCACCTTCGATGCCCTTACGTTCCCTCCTGTTTTGTGTGGTCACGGTTAAACCACATCAACATTTTATATTGTTTTTTTATAGAGATAATAAGACAAAAATGAATAGTAATATAAAATGTTGACGTGGCTTAACCGTGACCATACAAACAGGAGGGCACTGAAAGTGGAAGGGCAGACAATCCTTGTCCTAGAGGAAAGCTTTATCTTAGGAGGGTTTGTCTGATTTTTTTAATAAATGGGCATATAGCTTTAGCTCATAGGCAATAGGACACCATCAAAGTTAATAGAGGTGGGCGCACCATAATTATTGCTAATTAATGTTTGTCATGTTAGTACTATAATAAGGTGATGTTCTTCTTCAACTACAAGTATAAGGCTATCTCCAACTGAATGTTGGCTAGTCATCTTCAACCAAAATGTCCAGAAGGTTAGAAAGCCAAAAATTACCCGAAAATCGTCTCCAAACGAGGGTCCCACGGAATCTGAAAGGGCCAAATGGCCAAACTGTTGGCCCATTCCAGCCAGCCAGCTAGCCCTGGGCTGGCCCAAAATTTTTATTAATGTTGTTGGATATAACTGATAGGAATAAAAGCAATAGTGTCAGTTATAACCGACATGAATAGTAGGCAAAAATTTGAATGCAACGGTTAGTTGACGTGAGCTAGCTGTTGTATTCAAATTTTTGTTAATGAATTAAAACCTTTTTTTTCCTATAAATACCTAAATCATTCCTACACAATTTCTCACATAATTTTCACCATTCCATATTATCTCACTTCATTCTATTTCAATTTTTCACATTATATTTTCTTACCTCTTCCAATAATATTTCCTTCAATTTTTTCAATAATTTTCAAATGGCCTCATCTGTAATGAAAGGTAGGGCTTGGACTTGAAAAGATGATAGGAGCATATTCATGCTACTTAATTAGCTTGTTCTCGTGCATTTATGTTGTGTTTACTTAGTTATTTTAGTGTTTAAGGCCACTTTTGTGTATTTTCAGATTATAAGGCCAAAGTGCGCAAGAAGATGCAAATTGGAGTCTTTTGGAGCGAAAGAGGAATGAATGAGTTGAAGACTTGAAGAAACGACGAATTCCTACTCCAACGATGAATTCTTACCAAAACGAGGAATCCTACTCAAACAAGGTTTCCTATTTGAAGTAGGAAAGTTAACCCTAAGTTTCCCGTTTTGGTAACCTTTCCTAATCTAAACGTCCGTATTTTCTAGCCACTTTGTAGGCCTTGTATGCACTTTAGGACACAAAATCAAGGCCCTAGCCCAATTACATAGCCTTAGCCGTGACTTTTCCCTTCTCCCCTTCCCTTGCCGTGCAAGGGGGGGCATTTTTGTCTAATGTTATGTAATTAAACCCTATTTCCTTCTCCTAACCTAACCCTAGCCGCACCCTTTAATCTTTCCCTCTTTAATTTCTGATTTTATTTCCTAAATTCTAGAAGCCTTTGAATTTATTTTCTTTAATAAAAATAAGCTAGGGTTAATTTCTGGAACCAAACATATTTCAAACCCTAGGTTTTACATAATTAGCCGCACCTTTTTCCTAATCCTAGTGCAATATTCATTCATATTTTCATCAATCATTCAGCCACCAAAAGCTATTGCTACCACCTAAGCCGTCACTCCCCTAAAGAATCTATCCCATTCTTCTAAGCCGTGGCCCCCCCATCAATTTTTCACCCTAATTCATTCCAGCGGCAGCAACCATTCATTATTCTTTCCAACCGCACTTTTTCCCCTCGAACGCAGCCACCATATATTTTATTTTCTTCTCTGCTGTGCAGAAGGGAGACCAATTCCAGCCTTCCCTCATCTTCACGTAGCCACCATCATTCTATCCCATTTTTTCCTCCCTAAGCCGCAAGAATTCTTTCCCAAAACCTAACAGCCGCAGCCACAATACCCTTTCTCCCTTCAAGCCGTGCATTCACCACACCAATTCCAGCCACAATCTACCATCACACACACACACCATTCAGCCGTGATTCCCCCAAAAATTCTCCCATAATTCTTAACAGCCGTCACTACCATATCCCATTTTTATTTAACAGCCGCAGCATCCACCATCACCTTTCCTACCACCATCCACACATCCACACATCATCCACCCTTCTTGCCACACCACCAAACCTCCCTAAACCCATCTATAACCCAGAAAATCTTCCAAAAACACCATTTAACCTCGCTGCCGCAGCAAGGAGAAGATGAAAGAGGAGCTTCGACGCGCAGAAATTCAAGTGGATTCATTGGGCGTTTTAGGTGTAATTAATCCTTTGTGCTTTATGTTTAAATTCAATTGTATTTCTCTTTTTGTGAACATGAGAGGCTAAACCATTATTTAGTTAGGGGGTGATTCGAAACCATGTTTATACTTGCAATATGATTTGATTACTTTTGGTTGGAATTTCATGAATGGTGAATTCAATTTGTTTAACTGCTTGATTGATAACTTATTTGTGTATGTTTATTGAGAGTGCACACTTAATTTTCATGCATGAATATGACGCTGCTAGAATATAAGTGAATTTCACCTAATAGTTATGAACTTATTTTCACAAGTAGTGGAGGTTGCTTATAAACAATCGCGTTAAATGAATTCTTGGCACTAGTTTCATGCTCATCATAGTAACGAATGCCTCGTCAACACTTATAGTTTTCATGATGCTTAATGATCTTTGATTGTATCTTTATTGTGCTTTTCACGTAAAGGACTCTTGGAGAATGTTTTGAATTGCGTTGCGGTAACCCATCAAATTCATTAACTTAAGGAAAACTTGACGGTTAATTTAAGCGGACCTAATTAACCCGGGGTGTTGAGTTTCATAATTGATCGAAAGACCAACTGAAAATCAGCTTGTATGCAAGTGTAACGTGTGTGGAGAAGAACCTTCTAGCTAGCATTCATCCATATCTTCATCACATTCATATTTACATTCTGTCTTTTAATTACAATCTGTGCATTTAGTTTAATTTTGTCAAAACCTCAATCCCTTTTTACTTTAGTGTCCAATTTAGTTAGAAAGTATCTTAGTTTGTGTTTATAAGTGTTTTGCATTCTTTGAGTCCTTTGATTTGTTTTAGTGTTTTATTGTTTAGTTTTGCATACTTTGAGTCTAGTTTAGTGTTTTAAACTTTATTTTACGTTTTTGAGTCAGTTTCCAAGTGATTTTGCAATCCCTCATAATCCCCGGTTAAAAACGATCCCTACTTATACATATACTACAATTGTCACAAGAGGGTTTTAATTTGTGTGCTTAATTAGTTCGCATCAAAAGAAGATGAAGCTCTTTGCAGGGTCTATAGATAGGTCTCGGAAGATAGTGTGAGGGAGATTTCTCAAACAAGCGAAGGTGTTTGGACTTATGTGTTCAAAAAATACTCAGAGTTCTATGAAGGCACCATTCCATTGAATACCCAAAACCGCAAGAGTTGTTCTTCAAGATGGAAGAAACATCTTCATCCAAGTTTGAATAAATGGCAACAAGCACTGTTAGCATCTGCAAGTAGACATGAAAGTGGCACCAATTACTACGACGAATTTAGTGTTTTCATAGTTTATTTTAAATGTTTAATTATATTACATTTAATTTCATAAATTAATTTCCTTTAATTTTTGTAATTATATTTTCTAGGTATGCCAAGCGGAGGAATTGTATATGGAAGGCAGCTCAAAACCCTTTCAATTTCACGGTTATTGGGAAATTTGTAAAGGGTGGGTGTTATTTGAAGATCCAACTGAACATAGAGTAGGTCCTACACCGGTATTCGGAATTGCATCCCCAACTGTAGATATGGATGAAGATGGATCTCCTACCATTCAACAAACAAGGGTAGAAAATCCATCTCTGGACGAAGGTTCCTTACCTAGGGCTATGGGACGAAACAAGGCTTGAAGGTTGAAGGAAAATGGTAAGGCAAATGATGATTACACCGCTCAATAGGAAGTGGCGACCTCATTGCGATTACTGGCTGAGCAAAATGCCATTGTCGTGGAAGAAAGGAACTGTAGGCATGATGAACGGGCCAAACAAATACAAGAAGAGATGGATGATAAAAATATGGAAAGGAACACTACAAATTACACTCCATTGAGTAAAACCTATTTTGATAGGGAAAAAAAAAGAGATTATGACCCGGCAGCAGTTGTTTACCTCTGACTATACTCCTATAATGGCGGATGATGAAGATGATGTTGATTATGGATATTAAATTTAAGTTTTTGTAGTTTTTAAATTTAAGTTAATGTTGTTTTTAAATTTAATTTGTAGTTTTAGTTTTTAAATTTAAGTTATTGTTGCTTTTAAATTTAAATAATAAATTATGTTTGACCCTATGACCCTTTGGTTTTCGGTTGGAGACGGTTTTTTGTGACGGGGCTAAAAGGAGCCCTATGGCCCTTGGTTGGAGATGGAGGCAAATATGGTCATGTACTGTTCATTGAAATATTAATATCTTGGAGGGCCAGAGGGCTAAAACGAGCCCTCTGGCCAGCCATCAGTTAGAGATAGCCTAATGTTTTAATGAATAGTACATGATCATATTTGCCTCCATCTCTAACCGAGGGCCAAATGGCCATAGGGCTCATTTTAGCCCTATAACAAAAACCCGTCTCTAATCGAGAGCTAAATGGTCATAAAGCCAAACATAATTTATTGTTTAAATTTAAAAACTACAACAAAGATCCTAACATGATTTTTTACGATTTAATGGTTTCATGATTTTTATGTCGACCCCTAATTGAGATGAATATCTGAATATCTGAATATCTCTGTCTTTGACAAGACCTCTCATTACTCGTATAACCTTTACAGCCACGTTTCCCTTTGGACAGTTGGACGTAGTCTTAATCATCCACCAAAGGCATGGACTTCCCTATACTTTCCTATCGGCCAGAAGTTGAATCAACCGCGAGGGTTCGTACGCCATTTAACCCTCGGTGGCGTAAATCTAAATCACATTGCACATAGGATTTACATGTATTTATTATCGAAAATCAATCATACACGTACCCATATGCTTTTGACTGGAACTACTCTCCAATAAGTTGAATTTTGGAGGCAGAGTAATTGCCCATATTTGGATGCTTTTTTCATCATTTTTTATTTATACAATCACAATTAAGTTACATTAATATTTTATATTTTTATTATTTATATAAAAAAATTAATATAAAATATTAACATGATTTAATCGTGATCGTATAAAATAAGAGAGGATGAGAAGTGCATCAAACAAGGCGGCAGACAATCTGCCTCTCTTGAATTTTGCTCATGTTGTTATTGGTGAGGGATTATTTATACTTATGTGCGTGGCTAATCACAACTGTTCTTTTTCTTTCTTTTTTTTTCTTTTCTTTTTGGCATGAAAATGATTATTAAACACATTTTTTCTCTTTTTGCACTCCTACTTATGTTTACGAGAAAATTGTAGTAATAGTCCACTAACTTCAATTTAATTGAAGTAATAGTCTCTCAATTAAAATATTTTGATCCTTAACTCATCAAAACGTGAAACTATAGTAATTTTCGTCAACTCCGTTAGTACTTCAGTCAAAATGAGTCGTGTTATGCACATGAAGCTGAATCAAGGTGCAAATATGAAAAATCAAATGAGAAAAATTATAGAAATGATCTCTCAACTTTAATCCAAATTGAAGGAATGGTTATTCCAACATGGCTTATTTTGACAAAAAAAATAAAGTTGACAAAAAAAATCATAACAGCTTATTTTAATAAGTTAAACGAGTAATGATCAAATATTTTTAGTCGAGAAACTACTACTTCAATTGAGTTATAATTAGAAAATTATTTTTATAATTTTCTGTTTTGATTCATTAAATTTAGTAATAATAAATAAAGAAAACTGTGTGAGAAAGAAAATAATGCGTGCAAAATCACTTTCATGCATTAGGTTCTTTCGTGGTGTAGTGGTTCATCAGTCCATCGTATCGATCATATTCAGTACTCCTACCCTCATAATGTTTATTCTTTCCAAGCAATAGAAATGATAGCTAGCAATCGTGTCGCAGTAGGAAGAGTCCAAATGCATGCATGCCCCATACATTTGTCTGTTCCTTTCATGTCACAGATTCACATTCAGCTTTCCCTCCACGAGGTGGATGTGACAAAATGTGTCAAAAGCAAAATATGCAGCTAATGCAAACTGTGCGTGATAAATACAGCATTTGTTGGAACCCCGAGTGTACCTTTCAAAGTAACTCGGAACTTTTAAATAAATGAATCCCCTCAATGTTACCTTGGAAGAGGGATTGCATGCATGCTGCAGAACTTGGTGTGCATGTGACTTATGCATACGACTGTGCGTGATAAATACAGCATTTGTTGGAACCCTGAGTGCACCTTTCAAAGTAACACGGAACTTTTAAATGAATGAATCCCCTCAATGTTACCGTGGAAGAGGGATTGCATGCATGCTGCAGAACTTGGTGTGCATGTGACTTATGCATACGACTGTGCGTGATAAAGACAGCATTTGTTGGAACCCTGAGTGCACCTTTCAAAGTAACACGGAACTTTTAAATGAATGAATCCCCTCAATGTTACCGTGGAAGAGGGATTGCATGCATGCTGCAGAACTTGGTGTGCATGTGACTTATGCATACTGTTCACTAACTAAGAATTAAAGTAAGCAAGAATCGGAGTGAATAAGAATTTGAGTACGCAGGAATCAGAGTAAACATTGATTGTAGTTAGACAATCTCATTTAACTATTTACTAGTTGTGAAGAATAAGAATGAAAATAGAGCTAATTGACATTGAAACTATTTTACAATTTGTGAGTATCGGTATCCAAATCAATCAATCTGATTACCAAAATCCTCAATTTTGACGTCCTAGATGGAATACGTTTACTTCTATTACGACATTATTCTAAACTACTAATATAATGTCATGTGGAAAGAGTTTTACATATGACCCGAGCTACTAATACAATGTAAAAGTAGTGGTAAATTTGTTTTGTGCAAGTTCATCTCCTACTGAGGACCAACTTGCTCTCGTATTTACAACCAATTTTTTTTATCAGAAACAAAACAACCTAGACACGTTTTAATTCTAACCTATTATCTCACGTTAGTGTACCAATGTGGTCCATTTTAAAGGACTTAGAATATGTGGTATACTTATTTTATTTTTGGAGGAAATTGTAACAATGATTCCTTAATTTTAACTTAACTGGAGAAATAGTCATTCTAACATAACTCATTTTGAATGAATTCTGACGAAGTTAATGAAAATGACCATAGCTACACGTTTTGATAAGTTAAGGGACCAATGATCATAAGTTTTTAATTGAGAGACCATTGTTCTAATTGGATTAAAGTTAAGGGATCATAAGTATAATTTTTTCTTTTCTTTTGATAACAAAAAGTTTAAAAGAAATTAGCTACTTTCACCACAGCATACCCATAATTTTATTCACATTACACATAAATGATTACATAATTTTAGAAAATGAAGCTGGTAAAGCTTGTTTTAGAGTAGCATCTTAATTCTACAGTTTTCGTTTTTGTAAGGTTCTTCTGAAACGTGGTACATAGTTTTCACGCCTCACCGATTGTCTTGTATAATCACTTGCACTCTCTTTGTAATAAAAGTAGGTCCGCTAATGTATTTGAGTTTGACCTTTATTAGGTTTAGTTTGGTACTGAGATGATTTTGAAAAAAAATTGGTATAAAAAAAAGTTATGAGCTGTTTTTGTGTTTGGTAAACATTCAGCTTTAGTTTTTTTTCACAATTTTGGGTGAAAAAAAAGCCAAAAACAAGAAGATGCAAAACCCACCTTTGAAAAACCAACATTTTTTCACATCTGTTTTACATAAAAGTTTACCAAACCCTATACTGCTTTTTTTTTTTTTTTTTTCAAAAGTACTTTTACAAAAAAATTTACCTAAAACTCTGCTGGTTTATTTCACAGCTGTTTATTCTCACAGCACAACAGAAATATTTTTTTTTAAAGCACAGCAATATCAAACCAGCCCTTAGATAGATGATATAAATAGATAGTAAAAATAATATTTTGTTAAATGTGTCTCTGTCCAGAAATATTTTTGCTCACAAATTAAGTGGAGATATTTTTTAGTGTAATCGTTACACATGGTGGTACACCATGTGTAATTATACAATTGATGAGATATGTGTGTTAAAAAGTTAATAACTTAAAAAATAAAAATTTATCATCACTTATATATAAACACGTGATGTATCATCTTTATTCCCATCACAATGAAAAATTTCTCCCTTCAATGATGATGATATTTACTCTCTATTTATCACTACGAATGTGTTTAAATTTCAACATCTATTTAATAAATAGACACAGATCTTAAAATATAAATTCATTCAATAATAATAAATAAGATGACAGACTCGACTTTGGTGAGTTTTACCGAGTTCGGATCCTCACCGGATCCTCTTTGTGAGGATCCCGAAAATCAATGAATAATGTCCGTTCATCATACATCGAACGATCATAAATTATTTTAAATATTTTTATTTAAAAATAAACATAAATAATACTTAATAAAAATTGATCGCACGATATATGATAAACGAATATAATTTACGAATCTTTAAAATCCTTATGAAAAAGATTTGAAGATGATCCTGTTGGAGTTTTACCAGCACTTAGTGATTTTGCAGCGTCTACGTCACCCAAAGCTGCCAGAAACTCCACTCATTGAAGCCAGCTGTACACGCACAAGCAGGTTGATTAGCCTTTTGGCTTCACTCAAATGAAAGATTAAATGCCCTTAATTCCAATTATTTTCTTAATCCGATCCCACATAGTGAGCATTGCCATTGTTTTCGATCAATCATATGAGTCCTGTTTGTTGGTGTAAATAAATATCGTAGGCCTGACCTTATAATATTACTTCCTCTGCCTTGGCATTACACGTGTACAAATAATATAACAAAAGAAGCCGCCAACGTCCCACCAACTTTCGTTTGACAGCGTGGGCATGACGTCAGCATATTTGCCGTTTCCCAAGGGTCTGAAAGCGTGTCTGAGAGACTGGATACAGCTAGCTCATGCTGTCACCATACGTGTTCTTCTAGATGCTTCTCCACGTCCATAGTCATCTTCTTCCTCGAAAATTACAAAAATAAAATAAATATAAAATTAAGTGTTCAAGAACAATTGACCTGACCAAACATGGGACGTGGATGTCATTCATGAGTGTCTAGTGTCTGATCGGAGTGCATGAATGTAGTTTAGAAAAATAAATTATTCGACATCACGTTTATTAAAATCACATGGGCATGTAAAATGATGTGATTAAAAATATTGATTTTACGGTGTAATCGTGTGGCATTGTAATAGAGGAAGTTGGACTAAGTCATATAATTGACAGCTTAATTTGAAATCGAATTCGTCATTCACGAGATTCGAACTTAAGATCTCTCATTTCCAAGTGAAGAAAAATATCATCAGATTATAGTACTGAATAGCAACTAGTGGATCAATTAGAACAATTTGAATAATCATATCACACACTAAATAAAATGTTAATCATCAAAGGAGCATAAAAAAGTTCTAAATAGGCATAAGGTTGTTTTCAGGTTTGAAGGTCCAGTGGTTTTGGGTTTGAAGACCCATTGGACATTGACTCATTGAGCCGATTGATATATATTGTGTGACAACTGAAAATTCAAAAACCCATGGGCCTATAACCCCACCAAAATCGGCCACTTGCACTCCTGCATATACACTGTCGTATTCGTAGGAAGGCGGAGAGGTTGGATGACGGCGGACTAGTGCTTTCGCACCATAGACGCCACTGCATGTTCGTGGCTTGCTCATCAGTAGCCACTGTTATTCACTGTTATACAGTAACAGTGCCTTTTGAAGCAAAAATGTCATAGTTACCCTTGTCGTGGCCTCCAGATCACAGGGTATAGATCAAATATCTTGTGGTGACTAATAACACTCTTTTTTTTTTCCTTTCATAAATTCAAAAAAGTAATACTTTTAAGGACATTTATTCATTTGCGGTTGTGTTAAAATCCGCTCTACATTGTGCGATGATTCACATTTAATTTTGCACATACAATTAGAAAGATGATATACAATATGATTAATTAACTAGTGACGGTTGGCAAAGCATCTCACATTGTAAAGGGTTAAATGGTCCAGCTCGGGCTAAAGCCAGCCTAACTTTGGGACCGGACAGGAAATAATCGGTCAAGTAAAGCATGCCAATGTTATATATAATAATTAAATGGTCCATGATGTATTGAGTTGCATTAAGTTGGACTCCCACTTTAGCTTTTTCATGACATTGGACAATTCTGAAAATCTCCCCCTACATTTTGGAGTCAATATTGTCGTCCCAACGTATATGACAAAGCAACTTTTAAAAAAAGAAGCCGATGATGTGATTTAACTTTGGTACTAGTGAATTGTGTTGTCTTTTCGCATCGTCTCGATAAGCTGTGGCTGATCATTGTTGCAATAATTTCATGTCCAAATGATCCACGCAACTAGAATTTCAGATGAGAAGTTCTTCAATCATTTGGGTAATAGATGGCATGCATCTAGTTAGTCATTGTAATGTAATTGTAAGGTGTCACTTAGTATTACGATCCAGTAATGTTCTTTTTTATTTGTATTTAAGAGGGTTTAGGCTTGAATTTTGTAAATAAAAGATCTTAGGTTTGAATTCTTTAAATTGTAAAATAAAATGACCTATAAATTATAAATGATTAGAACATATTGAAAACGTGAGGAACAAGCATGTAATGTGTCACATCCCGGCCCGAGGTCCACCACATCCCGGGCCCACTTTACCACCGTAGCGCGATATTGTCTGCTTTGAGCCCCGACCTCGCCCTCACGGTTTTGTTTCTGGGAACTTACAAGAGAACTTCCCAGTGGATCACCCATCCTGGGATGGCTCTCGCGCGAACTCGCTTAACTTCAGAGTTCCTACGGAACCCGAAGCCAATGAGCTCCCAAAAGGCCTCGTGCTAGATAGGGATGAAAATATACATATAAGACTCACTCCCCTGGGTGATGTGATATCTTACATAATGAGTGTTTATTCAAGAATTCAATAAGTATCTTAGATTTTATTGAAAAAAATAAAATGCAAAATGAAAGTTATTGATTTTCTGTCTAAGTGAAAGTCACGACCTGGGTAGGTGCCTAGGTGGGTCTAAGCAGTCTAGGCACCATTTCTTAATTTCCAAACGCCTAGTGATTAATCGGGGCAGTAGATAGTAGCTTAGCGCTTAAGCAATGCTAGGTGGGGATAGAACAATGTTTCTACTTGCAAGAAATATATCGATTTATGATACTCCAATTTGTTTAAAGTATAAAGTTAAAAAAACTACTATTTTTAGCAAGATTAGTTATTTTCTGTCAAACATAAACTTCATTGATAGAAGAAGATGTCACATAAGATAAACATAAAAACAAGCTGCAATTAGGCCAAAAGGATAAGAAGCCCAAGCCAAGCACATACTGACTTATTCAGACTTAGTCCATTGACACAAGTAGACACTACCATAACCACCGTGCACCTCGCCATTCCATCGCTTAGGCCAATAGATTCATCATCAACACCAACAAAAACCAAAGGCCCAAAACAAAAACACATACAAAGCAGACCCAAATTAAAAGCAAAACAAATTCCTAATTTCACAACATCCAAGATCCACAAACAATGCATTAAATTTCTCCAAAAACACTAAGCCAATGAAAGAAACAACCATGTCCACTTAGGAAGCTAAACGAAAATATCTCAAATCTCCAAGAGATGGCGGAAAACCAAAACGAGGGGGACCAAATGGCCAAACTAAGGCTGATCTTAGGCCCACCACCACCAAAAATTAGGGATTGGGGGCTCTCCGCCGATAGCTCCCTAACTAATAGAGATGTGGGGAATATCATATTCCATGGAAATGGAAATGGATATGTAGAGAAGAAGGGAAAGAGGGAGAGAAGAGGGGAGAAACGTGAAGGGAATGGGTTGCCACCGACCCCAAAGGTAGATGGAGGGGACGGCGGCAGGAATTGCTTCTTTTCTTTTTCTCTCTAGTGCTTTTGTGTTTCTAAGCAAAAGTTAAGGAGAAGCCATTTTCAATAATATAAAAAACGATTGTTAGCTCAAGAACTACTAAAAAAGTTCTTGAAATTTCTCACCGTGAGCAATGATGACGCTAGAGAACACGTCTTTGAAGATCCCGATAGTATGGAGAGAAATATGCTAGCTCATTAAGTTGTATAACGTGGAATACAACTTTTTTTTTTTTTTTTGTTGTTGTTGAGAATTTTCGATTTCTAGCTACTGGATATGTTCACATTTTTTGGTTGGTTGTTACTCAATGTATCGGTTGATTGCTACCAAATACTAGTAGTGATGATGAACTTCCAATATGCCGCAAAAAGCAACCAAATATTTTGAAGATTTCCGATTGGTGGCTATTGCATCGTTACATATTGTATAGGGCATCCTCGATAATAATTTCTTGTTAGAGAAAACATATCTTTTCATATTGAATTTTAACAAATTGTGGGATCGTAATACAACCATATAGAGAATCGTTAAGGGAATTAAGTACCCATACAAGTCTAATGACGTTTCCACAAAGCAAAAGCACTACTTCATCCAGATTCATGCGTTATGTATTCACATTGCGATAAATGTTTTTTTTATGATCTTTCTAGCCATGACCTTTGTAATTTTGTATACACGTAAAATGCTGCATGAGAGAGAGAGAGAGAATGAATGTGACATATCATGGTTTCAAGTGATTTTTGTTTGTTTTTTTACCTAGACCAAATGTGACATATCAAATAATATGGAAGGACAGCAAACCAACAGCCAAGCCTAAAATTAAAGTATCGATACATCCCATAAAAAATCCAAATAAATGGATCATAAAAAATAAAACAAAATAAAAAGACATGAAAAGAAAGAGAGGGAATGCTTTTATAAAAGTACGTAGCATTGACCAATATAAAATATAAATAATAAAATTGAAATTTTAAAATTTAACAGTTGTAAGAATTAAACTTAACGATTAATACTTATCATAACATTGACTCATACATAGCATTAAATGGGAAATGAGAGAGTGCGATGTTCAATGAATTTTGTTAGTGTGCTTGGAACATGGGATGATCCATCATATATTATATAAGTGAAATTTTTTTTTATTTTTAAGTGTCCATTTCTTTGAACAATGATATGTGGTGTACCATCTCATGTTCCGGGTACATTGAAAAATCTTTTCTGTTCAACACACATTTGACTCGATTCTCGTCAAAAAGTGAATTCAAACCACATCATTATTGCTTGTCCACTACAAGAGGGCTCGTTTGGATGTCCTTTTAAAATGATTGAAAAAACTTTTAAAGAAAATATTTTTGAATTTCAAAAACACTTAAAGTGCTTTCTCAAAATTTATTTGCATCTTTACTAAAGAATGATTTCAAAAACATTTTTACTAAAAACACTTTCAGTCATTTTAAAAGTATATCCAAACGAACTCTTAATCTACTTTCTCTTGTTGATAATATCGTTTGTTAGAAAGGAAAAAAAACACACACACATTTGATAAAAATAAAATCAAAATTGGTAAATCTTTCATCAAAATTCAGAATAAAAAAGTAATAATAAAAACAAAAGTAATTTCTTTCGGGAAAAAAAAAAAAATTTCCCCACTCAAATTTATTATTAATTCACAAATCACAACCATATTATTCCGATTTCTCAATCTCTCTCCCTCTCCCCTTCTCTCTCGATCTCTCCGCCTAATATCTGTTTTCGTTTTTGTTTCCAAAATAATTCCAACTCCACCAATTTTTTGCAATTGAATCGATCGAATCCGATGAGCACAGGCGAGCTTCTCAGCATCGAGCCTCTGGAGCTCAAGTTCCCCTGTCAGTATAACACGCTCTCTTTCTCTTTCGATCTGTTTTTCGTTTCCAGAAATTTGCATGTTGTGGTTTCGTTTCTGTTTTCAATTTGTGTTTTTTGTTTTTGTTTTCAAATTTCTCCAGTCGAGTTGAAGAAGCAGATCTCCTGTTCGCTCCAGCTCTCGAATAATACCGATAGCTATGTCGCCTTCAAGGTCAGCCTCTTTTGTTTTTCCTTTTGTTTGTCTGTGTGTGTGTATAAATATATTGTAATATACACTGTTTGGTTGTTGGGAAAATGTAGGAAAAAGGAGAGCACTAAGAATGTGATGATTTGCTTTTCTTTTTGGAACCTGAAAAATTACTGTTTCCACTTGGTTGTACTTAAATTTTTGTTATTTTTAAAAATATTTACGTGTTTTTGTAATTCGTACAACATCAAATCCGTAATTCGAATTGGGTTTGAATTTTATCTGTATTTTGATAATGCCAGGAGGCTGGTAGAATTTGAATTTAGTTTGTGAAATTTCTAGTTTTGCTTTGGAGGTTTGATATTTATTTGATTATGTTCAGGTCAAAACTACGAACCCGAAGAAGTATTGTGTTCGTCCGAACACCGGAGTTGTCTTGCCTCGATCCACATGTCATGTTATAGGTGCATACTAATTATTATTTGTTTCTGTGATACATAGATTCATAATATACATTATCGGTTTCTTTAAATATTATTTGTTTGTTGCAATATAGTTACAATGCAAGCCCAAAAAGAGGCTCCTCCGGACATGCAATGTAAGGACAAGTTCCTCCTCCAGAGTGTAAAAACTAACGACGGTGCAACGACAAAGGATGTTACTCCTGAAGTGGTAGTTATATCACAGAATGTTGTTAGTAATTTAGCACTGATGTTTTGTGTACTTATGCCGAGTTTTATTCACTGTGGAATTGGCTCTGTGTAGTTCAATAAAGAGGCGGGACATGTGGTTGAGGAGTGCAAATTGAGAGTGGTATATGTTCCTCCACCTCAACCCCCTTCTCCGGTTCCAGAAGGTTCAGAAGAAGGGTCTTCACCAAGGGTTTCTGCTACAGAGAATGGAAACGTGAACATTTCTGAGTTTTCCAATGTGAGTACTCGAGTTATGAGACCATCCGATAGTTTTTTTGTCTTCAGGCAGCAAAAAGATATTGACTGGCATGCGGTTTGTTGATGATTACAGGCTGCAAAAGCATTTACTGAGCTTGAACCTCAGGAGAGATCTGCAGAGGTACAACATCATGTCTGAGTATATGTGTCTTATACCTTATCCAGTTTCTGAATTTTTCTTATTTGTTGTTCAGAAAGTCTGGTATGATGTTGTTAGGCCAGATGATTGTTACATTAATGTCTGTTTATTTAACTTTTATTATTAATTATGACCAAGACTGTGTTAAAATTTGCTACAAAAATTGAAAGTTGGTTTTAACTAATAAGAATGTCAATAAACTTCATGCGAACTTTTAGTATCTTTGTTTTTTTTTTTTTGGCTAATGGGTTTGATGTGGAGTAACACAATTTGTCTAGCCTGATATTTTTTGGTGAACCTCTCTTCTTCTTCTGTTCTGTGCTTTATTATACTAAAATTATATCTTAAGTGCAATCCTTTTACAGTGTGATTCATTTTATATTGTGAATGTTGGTCAAATGTTGGCTCTACACGGAAGTTGAGTTCTTTTGTATGATATAACAGTGCATGTTGTACCAAGGTATTTTCTTTTTCTTTTTATTAGGTTTTGCATTTGTATACTTTCAGAATTTTAGTATGGGATGTGCTCTTTAACGTTTTTTATGTTCTTAATGACTTATAATAATCTATAGAGCCGAGTACCTTAAGTGATGAATAAAAATAACAGGCTTTTGGTTTGTTTTCGTTTACCTTGAAAAAGGCAGTTTGTGTTCATGGTCTGTTTTTGGTAACTTGGTTTCTTACACATAAGTATATGTATGGTGTTACAAAGAAAACTACGGTTTACATGTTCTGGATTAGGATTAGCCCATCATTTGAGAAAGGACTTGAAATATCATGGTTTTTGTCCCTCGTTCTGTCACCTTCCATGGCTCTTCCCTGAATTTGAGGCTTGTCCGTAAATTGTGGAATGTTTCCAGATTCCATGTTTTAGTTTATCCTGATTGTTCCTTGGATGACTAGTGTTTTCTCGCTCATTGACTGCCCTTGAGATCTGGTTGCGGGATCTCAAAGCATCATAAACATATCAGAAATCTTAACTATTTTATGATTTTAATGGGGGTAAAAAAATCTTACCATTTCTTGCAAATGAAAGAGTGTATGTATTTTTTTTTCATTTAGACAGCTTCTTTTGTGTTTTACCTTCTTCCCAAAGTTTTGCTTCTACCAATATCGCAATCTGTCTACACAGGATATCTCCCTAAGTAGTAGTCTACCACGTAACTAGTGGTGCTTGCAGTGCTGCTTCTTATATACGTTTACTTTTAAAATTGCAGGCAAGATCACTTATTTTGAAATTGACGGAGGAAAAGAATAAAGCAAATCAACAAAGTAACAGGCTTCGTCAAGAGCTGGTGAGGGCTTAGTATGCAACTTTAATGGAATTGTATTTGTTCTCTTCTTTACCCTTTTTCTTTACCTTCTCACCCTTTTGTATGCATATTTCTCCTCGAAAACATATGCCATAGTGATTATATAGTTCCAATTTGCAATGTTCATAAATTGGTATATCATAAAGTGGGATGTAATTATGGTTTTACTTCGTTCATTCCCGTTGACTGTTCCCAGAAGCTTAAGCTGTTAGGATGTGATCCAATAAGATATATATATTCGTACACTATCCCTCATATGTGTCTCTCTCCACCACTAGAGCCCCCAGTAGATGTTAAAGTATGTTGGTGACCCCTATTCCCAAAAGTTTTGTTGTATATTCTAACGATATCAATAGAAAATCTAGCAGCTCTATAAATTCACTGTGTCATCCTCACCTTTTCCCTTCCAAATTTATGCAGTACAGAAATTCCTCAATTTAGTTTTTGACAGTTTCTGATATGATTTCTGATATATGTTTTATTTGATAAAATGCGCACCAAGAGTAGATGAATTAACCACTCCCTAATGTGGGTACTAGGTCTTGAATCTTGATAAGAAGTCTGAGGGTAGATTTGTTTATGGGAGTTTTAACGAAAAGCCCATGGTACTGTTCATTTTATTGGAAAACCACATTTTAGCACTAAAAAGTTAATCCTGGTACTATTCACTTTACCCTTTATTTTGTCATTATCATTAAAACTCAAAGTTTTCAAGCCCTTTTCATTAGTTTTTCTTTTGTTTATTTTAGTTGAGCTCCTTAATAAGGTTGTTTCCGAAGCAATGTGAAGACAATTGTTATTTCTTTGATTTTTACTCTTCTACCTTTATCATGTTCAGGGTAAAAATGCAAAAGGCTTCACATTGTTTCTTCCACTGATTTCACTGTATCGGATTGTTAACTCTCTTGCTTCCAAAAGATTGTTGCGTTTTTACTTGCTAAGTTATTGTGTAGGAACTCTTGAAGCGTCAAGGAAGCAAAAGTCGTGGTGGTGTTTCAATCCTTTTCGTCATTATTATTGGCTTGATCGGATTACTTCTGGGTTATCTCATAAAGAAGTCGTAAGCACTCTGTTAATCTGCTGTCAAATTGTTCCCTTCTCAGTCATTGAAGAATGATGGTGAAAGGGAGAAATTAAGGAGGGGAGGGTGGCTCATTTTTAGTTAGCGTTGCTAAAGTTTCGAAACTTGTTTAGGTGGGTCTTGATCGATCTTAGGTGCTGGAACTCTAGATTAGCGTGTGGGACTGATCTTCGGAAGGCTTACATTCTCATTGTAACTTAAAGGGATTAATTCACTTTGTTTCTGTTGTGGTTCGACGTGAGATTTTGGTTAACTGTATCTTTGATGGTTAATAATTTAGGATGAGGTTCCTCTCCGGATCCTCTTTGTGAGGATTCCGGGATCACTTTATGAACGGACATAAAGTGATCTCCGGGATCCTCATAAATAGGATTCGGATAGTATCCTATTCCAATAATTTATACATCTCACTGTGATGTAAAACACATGTTCGGTTGTTTTATACTATTGGTGTTTGTTCAATTTTGTTAGTAGCTATCTATGTTAATTAATCCGGTAGACAATTGGATCTGTAAATAGAATTTAACCATGTCGGTTTTAGGGACGTTATTATCATGGTATAAATAGATGATAAGAACAGCATTTTGCTTAAAAATAAGGAATGCGTTATTTTCTTCTCTAACTTGTTACTAATTTAAAACAAGTACCATCTTTTGGATACAATCTAATTGTTATTGTAGGAACTTTAAAACGTACGTTCTAAAACAAGTACAAAATTGATGCAATAACATCACCCGTTTCAGCACAATAATAATCCAAAGGAAATGCTGTCGTTCGGTTTTTTTCATCTTAATTTCATTACTATTTAGTACTTACCATATATTCTTGACATCCACTGATTCTCCTTCCTAACAACTATCTAAACTACTAATGCTATTCGTTTGTTAAAAAAGAACTATATATTCTTGCGGTTGTTGCAACCTATTTGTAGTGAAGGAAATAGGAGACGGTGCGGCACAGGGAGAGGGAGGGAGGGAGGGAGGGAGGGAGGGAGGGAGGGAGGGAGGGAGGGAGGGAGGGAGGGAGAGAGAGAGAGAGAGAAGGGAGGCTTGAAAAAATTTGGGTGATGATATTCCTCATATCTTGTGCTTTGGTTTAAACTAATCATCACATGTTTTATTTGACCTACAAGTATTACAAAACCCAATAGGAAAGAATCTTGTAGATTACATAGGTTTCCTATATATATATATATATATATCTACTTAATTAGGATTTACAGAATCATACGCATAATAGGAATATAACTACAACACTCCCTTGAGTATGTAAATACTCAAGTAGTTTGTGCATCAGATCTTCATGCAAATGTAGAAGCGGTTGATAAAGTTGTATCGTCTAATCAGCATAAGTAGCAAACGCGAGTCTCAAATACGGAATGCATATAGGAGTAGGTCTCATAAAACTTGTCTATGGTAATAATCAGTAACACAAACCCATGAGGAGAAAAGTGAGTTAATGCATTCTTGTCAATATATAACATGTTTGGTACATAAGTTGGACACACACAAGGGTATGACCATCTCAGAGGAAGTGCCTCGTCAAAACTTTGTTAGGCAATAAATACTTGAAGTAAAAATGTTCCTAAGGAAAAAAGAGTACATTAGGTCAAATGACTTCAGGATACTCATCCTAAGTTCGACAAAACTTCCTTTAAGAACTATAAACATTGCAAATCAAATAATTTATGCATACTGATTTTTTGGACCAACTTCTGGAAGGTTGACTTCAGCAAAGACTTCGTGAAGAGGTCGACAAAGTTATCTTGGGATCATATCTGTTTAACTTCGACTCAATATGTTTGGTGTTGTCTCCCTTGATGTATCATTTCTTAATTTGGTTGATACATGCAGTGTTTCCTCTCAAGAAACAATGCGGAATTTTCACAGTTTCCTTCATGGATCGTTTTTAGGACATCAACGACAAATTAAATGTCCGCAATATGGTGAATAGTTCTATCCGAGTCAATCATATCCAAGTATTGGGTTTTCAAGTGGCACTCCACATGTCATAATGCAAGTGGAGAAAATGATATATTTTTTCGTATCCCTTAATTTACATGAAGTGCTTGCTTGACATTGGGTACTTTGAAATTTGGGTAAATTAAACTTTCATACCTCAAGTTTGTGGTCTATTTCAATTCCTTACAACATCTTCAAAACATTTCACTTTCACACCTTAAGTACTATTTTATTTCAAAAGAATACATCCGTTACATTTTCCATCTATTGATCCGTTAAGCATTGATGTGGCCACCACGTGGCTGCCAAATGTGTGCCCCCGTGGCAAAAAACACAATATTTTAATTTAAAAAAAAAAAAAAAAACTGAAGTTAACCCCCCCCCTCCCCCCCCCACTCTCCTCTACACCCCCCAACTCCTTAAATCCACATCCATTCCATGAACCGGCGATGGCGAGATGGGGTCTGAGGTTTTTTTTTTTTTTTTTTTTTTTTGGTGTTGCAGGTTGGGGGGGGTCGAGGGAAGAAGATGAAGATGGGGGAGAAGAGAGGGGAAGAGGGGGGAAAGACGGTTTTTTTTTTTTTCCCTTCTTCTTTCTGGGTTGCAGCGAAGAAGATGAAAATGGGGGAGATGGGTTTGGGGGTTGCGGGGAGAAGACAGGTTTCAAGGTCTTTATTTATTATTTTTTTTGTTCTGGGTTGCAGGTAGGGGGGTCGGGGGAAGAAGATGAAGATGGGGGAGAAGAGAGGGGAAAGACGGGTTTTTTTTTTTTTTTTTTTCTCTTCTCTTCTTCTTCTCTTTCTGGATCGTTGGGAAGAAGATGAAGATGGGGGAGATGGGTTTGGGGGTTACGGGGAGAAGACAAGTTTTAGGTTTTTTTTGAGAAAATTCAAGTTTAAAAAAAAAATGAAAAAATTATTATTTTTGCCACGTGGTATATATGTGGCAGCCACATGAGTACTTAATGGATCAATGGATGAAAAATGTAACGGGGTATTATTTTGAAATAAAATAGTACTTAAGGTATGAAAGAAATGTTTTGAAGATGTTGTAAGAAATTGAAATAGAATCCAAACCTAATATATGAAAATGTAATTTACCCTTGAAATTTTCTCGAGGTCATGGCAACTTCGAATAAGAAATCCAATATTTTCTTATTCATTTTTTTAACATATAATAATTTTTTTTGTTTAATTTACATGACATCACAAAACTAGATATTTGAGATTCACTATGTACCACGTCATCAAACAAGCAGAGATATTTTTACAAAAGTTAATGGTAAGACTAATAGTGCACGTCTTGTTAAATTAAAAGATGTAAATTAACACAATTTTAGTTTAGGAACAAATTCTAAACTTGAATGAAAGTTCAGGGACCAGATTCTAAAATTTTAGATAAAATCTTTTGGCTTCTAGAATTTTCACCATCTATCTAGACATGGTATGGAACCTTCTCCAATCCTCTGTTTTCCCCTCCTCCACGGTTCCCCTGTGATTATCACATCGCATGTGTCTCCTCTATATAAAACCCCTTCACTTCGATCCGCCTTCAAGCCCAACAAGTTCAAATCCAAATTTCCATTCACAAACCGATCAAATACCCCAAATCAAAGCATCGTTAATCTCTTTTCTTGTAGAACAAAAATGGCTGCGTCAATGTCAATCCTTCTCAAAAGGGCCGCAGTACCAGCACCAACCATCCTCTCCAAGCTCTCCAACCCCATCCGTTCTGCCTCTGTATCTCCCCTCGTTTCTCGGTCTTTCAACACCAACAGCCAAGTCACCAACTACGATCAGGATGAAAGCTCAGTCCCCGTCGGTCGCGGCACAGCAGACATGTCTCCCTCCCGCCGCCGTGACCTCGGTTCTCCCTTCTTCTCAGGTAGTTGTTATCTGTGTTATCTTTTCTTTCCGCACTTCTAAAACGGTTCCATTTGTTGATCAGATATTTGAAATTCTTAATTGGGTTTGGTTTTCGATCACGTATCTTGATTGGGTTTTGTTTGTCTTGTGAGTTGCACTCGGATTTCTCCAATTGGGTTTTTTCTCGGTCAAAATTCTGAAATTCTGAACTGGGTTCTGTTTCTGTTTTGAATTCCCGGTTGGGCTTTCCTTTTGATCAAACATCTCAACAGGGTTCTGTTTATTTTTGTGAGTTGCAGATGTGTTCGATCCGTTTTCTCCGACGAGGAGCTTGAGCCAGGTTCTGAACATGGTGGACCAGTTCATGGAAAACCCATTTCTGGCAGGGCCACGGGGAGGATCGAGAAGGGGATGGGACGTGAAGGAGAACGAGGAGGCTCTATTTCTACGAATGGACATGCCGGGACTGGACAAGGAAGACGTGAAGATCTCGGTGGAGCAGAACACGCTGGTAGTAAAAGGGGAGGGGAAGGACTTGGAGGATGAAGACGGCGGAGCGAGGAGATTCTCGAGCAGACTGGAACTGCCTCCGAATCTGTACAAGATCGATTCGATTAGGGCTGAGATGAAGAATGGAGTTCTGAAGCTGGTGATTCCGAAGGTAAAGGAGGAAGAGAGAAAGGATGTGTTTGAGGTTAAGGTTGAGTAGTTGAGTAGCGACCGACTGGAGAGAGGGAGTTGGGTTTGGGAGTCTCTGAATTTGATGACTTGGGATCTTTGAGTTAGTTTGATGATGTAAATTTGCATTTTTCGGTTTTGTTTCTAGTCTTTCTATTTTCTTGGATGGTTGGACTTCGGAGCTGAGCTTTTGGATAAATAAAATGAAAAGGGTATTTGCGCTTTTAATGGAAGATTTTAGAAAAAAAATAAAAAATTTCTACAAAGTTTATTCTATTTTTAATGTCGATAATATCGTTTATTAAAAAAATATGTACTTGATATCTGATTGGGCGTCGGTTGTTTCCGGGGAACTGCGGCTCAAAACTTAAGCCTCCCCCCTAAACAAAAATCAGAAGGGAAGACCCCAATGTATCCCAGCCATAACCTCCCTGCAAATGTTTGTGGCTTCACAATCTCTCGTTTATGAAGTTGTGTAGGTTTATACGTTGTTCAGAAACATAACAGATGAGTTATGGTGATTGTTCATCATCCCTGTATATACGAGTGTTGGATTTTTCGTCCTCAACAAGTAGTTAGGATCAACAGGCTTCTTATGGACCAAAAAGAAGCACAACTGCAACTCACAATGTTCATTGACAACAGAATCAATTAAAAGGAGAATCAAGAGACGGAAACAATGGGATAAATTAAGGGTAAGTGATTTTCGCTCCTTCTTTCTCATCATACACTCCTCATTTCATGTAGGCTTTGGGTTAAATAAATTAAAGGAGAATCAAGCGACGGAAACAACGGCAACTCCATAACCCAACCTATACTTTTCTTCTTCTGTCACAACCCTCGGCTTCGCTTCCTCTTTCTTCGTCGTCTTATTTTTCTTAAACCCGTCTTTACCATCACCTCCCTCATCCTCCAAACCCTTAACAGGGTCAAAAATCTTAATCCCTTCAAAGAGACTAATATGCCCAGGCTTCAAGTCCACCGCAGCAGACTTCGATTCCACTACTGCAGTGGGCTCCTTCCCTTGGATCACCGGAGCCAAGCCACGGGCAGTCCGGACCTGTTCAAGACGAAACTCAGCATCCCTTTTCCGCGACTGTTGGCGCTTGAGCTGCTCCTCTTTGGCGGCAGCCTCTTCGTCCTGCCGCACCTTCTCTCTGTTATCCAAGTTGTACACATTCTACCGCTTCTGAGGCAGGATATTCAGACCTCCATGACCTCCCATCAATACTTCTAGTTTCACATTACACTCTCACCTGCATATATTATGTATTCGCAAAAGAAAAAAAGAAAGAAAAAAAAAAAAGGTAAATTACACAGAATTACCAAAATTATTGATCATTAATAGTTTCATACCTCGTATTTAAAAAGTTTTAATGTCATACCGTATCTTCGAATTTGTTGCAATGCCATACTTTTCGTTAGTTGTCTGTCAATTCCTTTGTTAAATGCTGACGTGACACACTTTCTATTAAAAAAAAAAAAAATATTATTAAAAACTAAAAAAAATCATTTAATATTTTTTAAATATTAAAATAATAATTAATTAAAAAAAGTTATTTTGAAAAAAAAAAGAAAACCCCAAGTTCGCCTTCTCCCCCACCCCTTGTAACCCAAAAAGAAAGAAGAAGAAGAAGGGAAAAAAAAAACCCCAAGTTCATCACCACCCCAAGTTCTTGTACCAAAAATTAGCAAGTCGTCAACATATAAACATATTACAACACCATAATCATTTGTGAATTTAGAGTATATGCATTTATCAGCACTGTTATGTCTAAATCCATATGATAAAATGACAAAATCAAACTTTTCATGCCATTGTTTTGGTGCTTGCTTCAATCCATATAATGACTTTACTAATTTACAAACCTTCTTTTCATTCTCAAGGAGAACAAACCCTTCTGGTTGTTCCATATAGACTTCTTCATCTAAATCACCATTTACAAAAGTCGTTTTCACATCCATTTGATACACATGCAAATTATATAAAAATGCCAATGCAAACAACATTTTAATTGATGTGAGCCTATCTACTGGTGCATATGTATCGAAATACTCTATTCCTTTTTTCTGCTTAAAACCTTTGGCAACCAGCCTGACTTTAAATGTCTGAATAGGCCCGTCTGTATTGTATTTTCTTCTAAATACCCACTTACAAGCTATTGCTTTTGATCCTTGGGGCAAGTCTAGTAAAACCCATGTCTGATTAGATATTAATGTTTCAAATTCATCATCTATAGCCTCCTTCCACAAGGTTACATCTCTTGAAGTCAATGCTTCACTTAGACTTTTGGGATCATCCTCAACATTCAACAATATGGGTATTTTCTTAAGAACCTTTGTTCTATTTCCTTCGACTAAAAATACAATAAATTGAGATGAAATAAAATCAGAGTCTAGAGTCTTTTCTTTTCTTACTCTATGGCTTTTCCTTGGTTCATTAACAGTTTCAGATTGTTTTCTTTTCTCACCTTGAGAATGACTAGTAGCCAAATTAGAGAAAGGTGTTTGATCATTCTCGTTTCTAGACATTGAGTAGTCGTTATAAAATTTATTTTCTATAAATTAGACATCTCTAGACTCAACTACTGTATTTGTATCTAAATTAAGCAACCTATATGCCTTTGAATTTTCTGCATATCCTACAAATATGCTTTTAATTCCTTTTGGATCCAACTTGGATCTCTTAGGGTCCAGTGCCTTGTAAAAGGCTACACAGCCCCATACTCTCAAATATGACAAATTTGGTTTTCTTCATTTCCAAGTTTCATATGGTGACACATGAGTCTTTGTAGATGTAATTCTATTGTGTATATGGCATGCAGTAAACAATGCTTCACCCCATTAATATTTTGGAGTATTAGCATTAATCATCATAGAATTAATAATTTCAGTGAGTGTCCTATTTTTCCTTTTTGCCAAGCCATTTTGTTGTGGTGTATAAGGTGCAGTTTTTTGATGTACAACACCATGCTCTTCACAAAAAATATCAAATTCATGTGAAAAATATTCACCACCTCTATCACTATGAAGACATTTAATTTTCCTTCCCTTTTGGTTTTCAACTTCAGTCTTATAGCGCTTAAAACACTCAAAAGCTTCATTTTTATTAGATAATAAATAAAAATAAGTGAACTTAGAACAATCATTTATAACTGTGATACAATATCTTTTTCCTCCTCTTGTTAAAACACCATTAAATTCACATATGTCAGAATGTATTAAGTCTAATAAATTTTATTTCTTTCGGCAATTGGAAAAGGTTTCTTAGTCATTTTCGCTTGAATACATGTTTCACATTTATCATTATAATCATCATTGCAAGCAATTAAACCAAGTGTGCACATGTATTTTAAAGATCTAAAATTTATATGTGCTAAACGTAAATGCCATAAATGAGAGGAAGATTCAACATATAAGCAGAAGAATTCACTTTATTATAAATACTTAGTTTGAACATCCCATCACAAGAATACCCATTTCCCAACAAACATCCCATTTTTCAACATTATTAACTTGTCGGACTCTAGAACAGTCTTTATACCGTTCTTACATAATAAATTTGGAGACACAAGATTCTTTCCAATTTCTGGAACATGCAGTACATTAAGCAACGTCAATTTCTTCCCATAAGTAAATTGAAGTTCAATGGTTCCTTTTCCTAGAACTGTGGCGGAATTAGGATTCCCCATTAAAACATCTTGATTGTCCGTTGATGCTTCATATGTCTTGAATTGTGCCTTGTCATTGAACACATGTATAGTAGCCTTTGAGTCAAGCCACCAATCCAAGGATTTTATTGCCGCTGCCATATTCAGTTCGATAATCATGCTAATATGCATCATTGATACCATTGCAACAATGTTATCAATTTTAGAGTTTTCCACCATATTTGCGCTATTGGTCTTATTCGCATATTCCTCACTTGCTTTTTTGTATCTACAATCATGAATATAATGGCCTTTCTTTCCACAATGATAGCAGACACCATTTGCATTGTTTTGATTGTTGTTGGAATTGGTCCTCTTAAACTTTCCTTTGTCATTTTTGACTTTGAAGTTCTTTTTATATTTGTTTCCTTCGACAATGTGAATTTTAGAGGAATCTTGATTTGCAAAATTCTTACCACAATTTTGAGTTTCCTCTTCAATTTGAATATCCTTTTGCAAATCATCCAAACTAATGTATTCCACCATGTGTAGAAGTTTCTTTCTATAGTTATTCCATGTTTGGGGTAATTTTTCCATAATAGCCCCAACTATCATAGGATCCGGAATAACTATTTTAAGTTCACGAAGTTTTGAGACCAAGACCAATAATTCATGAACTTGGTCTAGGATGGGTTTGTTATCAAACATAGTGAATTCATAATATGTGAACATTAAAAATTTATTGGTACCTCTTTTCTCAGTTGTGTACTTGTGTTCAAGTGCTTCCCAATTTTCCTTTGGAGATTGAATGTGTGCGTACAAGTCATATAAGTGATTAGATAATGTGCCTAAGATGTGTCCTCAACATACCAATTCATCTTCTTCACGCTTCTTTCGATCGGCAACTATTTTGTCCGAGTCTTTGTCACTTGGTTCACGAATAGACTCCAATTTCGGGTCCAGCACATGTATGACATTTAGAACAGTAAGCATGAAACACATCTTGTCCTTCCATCGGGTGAAGTTTGATCCATCAAATTTGTCTAGATAGCTTGTAGACATCTTGATTGATAATCTTCAAAGCCATGTTATCAGACCTGTTCTCCATGATGGTAATAACACTTTAAGATTGTTAGAGTAAATGTAGTATTATAGAGAATAATCCGAATAATGACTTTAAGCCTTAAAGGGTTATTTGCCCCCACTCGAATGAGTTTGCTAAAGGGGTTTTGGCAAGTCACTTCTAGGATACAACAAAGTATGGAATATTCGATTAGCAAAACCGAATTGTATTCCCTTAGAAATAACTAGAAAGAAATTGTATGAATGTGATGGGGAGAAAAGAGAGCAAGGAATGTAGAAACAAATTTCTGAAAAAATTGTGTTGAAGATATACAACTCTTCTTAATAGTGTTGATCCAAAAGACATGTCTTCTATTTAGAATTTTCAGAAAATAAATTTGACTAATTACATCTTTTAATTCTACTCATACAATTTGAATAAGCATCATGTCTTTTAATCAAAAGTTGCAACCATTCAACAAAATATACAAAGGTTGAATGAACATGGCTGTGCACTACAGCACCACACACATGTTGCACAATGCAACACCAAATCATATATATATATATATATATATATATATGATTTGACTAAGTTTATAATTAAAGCTCGAGCTTTGCACTAGATTCGACTTGTGTTTGACTCCTTAAAGGTCTTAGGAAACAATATAAGCTTGATATTGGTATGTTCGG
This sequence comes from Pyrus x bretschneideri, assembly GCF_019419815.1. Classification (NCBI taxonomy): domain Eukaryota; kingdom Viridiplantae; phylum Streptophyta; class Magnoliopsida; order Rosales; family Rosaceae; genus Pyrus; species Pyrus x bretschneideri. The sequence goes on from NW_025999657.1 coordinate 3,685,559, forward strand.
TTTGTAAAGCTCCTAATCAGCACATATTTTTTCACAAGACAAGTCAAACTAAATTCTATTCAAGAAGTTGAATTGGATTGAAATATTATGTCGGAGATGTTTTTGGAGAATTATGTTATTATTATTTTTTTTCTAAGTTCAGATTGAATATTTTCAATTTGGATTGAAACATCATGTGGTAGATGTTTTTGGAGAACTATGTTTACTTTCTTTTATACGTTTAGATTGAATATATTTCAATTTGATTTTGTTTTCGAAAGACGGACAAGCGCGGACTAACTAATTGCAGTAAATAGCTAAAAAAGCTCGAACTCAATATCGAGCTCGGAGTTTTTATGCCTGGTTCATGTAAGAAACAAACCAAACCTAAACAGAATGATATTCCGTTTGGGTCAACTCGTTTAAAGCCGTATCTAGAGTGAAGAAAGTGAACTCTCAAGTAAACAGAAGATCGATCATTGCAAATTGGCCTTCCCCTCTTGGTACACCTCATTTGATTTGGTATTGCAATCAATAAAATGAGGCAATTAGTTTTATAACAAATCGATCCTACGGGTTTTTAGTAATTGCAGTCAACAGAATGAAATCAGAAAAAAAAGAAGTAAAAAACAAGGAGAGTGCAAAATAAACTATTTTGCACATCACTGCTTCACTCTTAACAATTCTACAGAATATGCCTCTATACTTATTGTTCAGTATGAACCTTCACGAATTCGGTAATTTGATGATTTCGTTTTTACTTGTGCACAATAAAATGTGAATCTGCAACACAACGTATGTGGGTGGTTAATACAAGAATCAGATGGTTACATGAACATACGCACATCCTACATACGGGAAATGTGTGTATGTAAACATGTAACGTGGAAACAAAAATCTCGAATAAATTCTAATCAGCTGACCACATCATGTACTTGCAAGGCTTAACCGGTGTCTCTGCATCACTTAGAATCGGTACAATGTGCTTACCTCGCAACAATCTCAACCTTCCATATCGCTATATCAGTCGGGTTCTGGATGCAAGAAGTTGTGCTGCTCATTGAAGTTGAGACGCTTACCTTGCAATTCGTGTAAGGTTCTCTATTGTAGATAATGGCCCTCTTAAAACTGTCATGGCATATTCAAGGGACATACTTGCTTGCACCAATTAGAATGTGGACTCTACTTCTGCCACAGTTTTACAAGTATTACCCCCCTCAGAAAATGAAGTCGCTAAGCTGAATACGTTTGCCTTTCTGGGAATTCCTACTGATAATATATCCACTCTCTCCCACATTAGCATTCATACAGTTCATACTATGCCTGTAGAATTAACAAGCCATTATAAAATCTGATATTGAAAGGCATAGGTAAAGGGCGGAAGGTAACAGTACTGATATGCTTACCAATCAAAGTGATCTTCGCAGCAAATAGATCCCGATATGATTGAAAGCCCAGTGCCTTTCCTGCAATACACGTGCACACTTTAGTTATTAGACACTATTACAGAACAATAAAAAAGAAATATACGCATCACAATCTTCTACTATTGCTTTGTTTAATCTCTTAATTTTTCTGTACATCGAAACATAGAAACTCATTCACTAGATTTGGGTGTGTTAAAAAATAATGAGGTTTGACACCCACAGCCACCGCTTAAAAATTGAGAGATTAAAGCTAAGTTCAAACAAAGCAAAAGCAACAGAATCGTCGATAATTCCAAGTTCAGGCAAACCTACAGGTAGCAAAATGGGACTAATCCGAAATGTAAGTGAAGAATAAGTAACAATTTCTATTCATACTAATTACGTACCAAGTTGCAGTATACATGTCATAGAACTTATCAAAAGCTTTATCAAAACAGTACTGGCATATCAAAAGATCCCTGATATCAGTCACCTGGCATGTTGATTTACAGCATTTCACCTACACAAATCAAATCAAAGTTCTTAAGCATCCTAAGGAAATATCACTAAGTGATAGGAACCAAAGGTTCCTTTATCTACCAAGACTTATAGTCTCCATGTAAATACATGTATCATGAATCATGATTTGAATCTTGAGTGACATTGTGGCTCTATCTTTTCACACCGAACATGGAAGCAAAATCAATAAGTAAATAAATGATAACCAATGCTACTTTTGTGAACAGAAGGTTGTTATTTCCACTTGTGGTCCCTACACTTGTATTAGAATTGCTAGACTCTAAATATTTAGCACCTATTGACTTTAGTCCCGAGCTGAGTCAATATCAGCACTCAGTTAAACTGAAACTGAGAGATGTTTTACAAACTCGAACCCTGTCAACCTGAACTATACCACAGGTCCATACTGGTACAACATCTCTTTATTTTCTATAAATCTTAGGAAAGCAGTGATGCAAAGTCAGTACCCACCAGACGAGAGAGTTTATGAGAATAATATTGTCGATGGGATGGATGTGTCTGTATATGCTCATTCAAATGACCTGCACTGAAAATTAGGATTATCAGTCCCAATGCTCTGGGTGTTTGCTTATGGAATTCAAACTTGAATTAAGATCCTCCCTGAAAATGTCGAGATTAATCAGCAAGCCATCCAAGAACAATAATATTCAAGCACTGTTTACTCCTGTTTTTACTATAATGAGATATTTGCTTTTTTCCAAGCATGATATCTCATCTTCTCACTTCAACTAAGCCTCATCAAACTTGTGTTGGAAAAACATAACAAAATAGAAACGAATGAATGGCAGAGAAGCTACCTACAACTTTCAAAAAAAAAAAAAAAAAAAAAAATTCAAATAACATCTTGAACCACAGTTGACAAAAGCCATTTTCCTAGTTTAATCAAATTAATGTACTAATATTATTGGTGACGCCACAAAAATTACAACATTAATCAGTCTGGTAACTGAAAAGTGAGAAGTCAAAAATTCACAAAGGAAAAAAAAATGGCTCGATGTTAAGAAATGTAGAAATGTTCAACCAAGACACAACCTTATATTATTCCGTAAGTCAACTTAATATCATTCCAAAAAGCGTAATTATAATGCTTACTTGTCACAGAGGGCAATCCTACAATGAAGGCAAGTGGCCAAACTTAGCGAGTTGTAGCATTCATTGCACTTTGAAGCCGATATGTTTTTGCCCATCTGGTGGCATCTGCTAACACAAAAAAGGCACAAAAGGGATGGTGACTCCACTCTCAAGTCATGCGATAAATAGAACAGATGGATAATGTTTCCAGTCAAGTTATAGCATACCAAGAAAAATCTAAAGGACGCAGCATAGTAGCTCACTAATTAAAAAGATCAAATGAACTATAAATGGAACAGTGGTTAGTCGAACAAATCCAATACAACTGGATATCATTCTAAGTTTCTAACTTTAAGCTAAGCACTATATTGCTAAAAAAAAAAGTGCCCAAATTGTTGAGGAAGTAAAAAAAAAAAAAGAGTTTGCAATATCAACTGCACATTTTTGTCTATGAGACGCCTAGCATTTCAAGTAATTACATATCCAGAATTGGGAAATGGAGACATCAGATGTCCAGAAGAAATTAAATTTCCATCTTAACAATCTATTTAACCTATATACACCCACATATATCAAACTCAATCTTAGATGAAAATGAAGTTGCTGATGAGATAACCAATTCCTGGTGAGTCAGCAGTTCTACTTTTTGTGGCAATGATTATTTAAACTTCTCAAGCATACCAGCTTTCAATAGACTCAACAACACATGGAGGTAAGGCCCAGTCCAATGATCTGGAGAGAAGGGGATCCCTGAACCCTTAAAACCCACATACATGTTTTGGTCATATAAGACAAGCCAAAATGCCAAAAGCACAAAAGAAAAAAGAATGTATTTGGACAATTATTTAAAAAGAAATTCTAAACCTTCTGTATAATGCAAGAAGGTCTGGGGGTATTGAATTGGCTTTGCTGTGGCCCAAAGTCACCTGAAAAAAAAAGGCATAGACTTTGACGAGTCATACCATCTATGTTTCCCTTCGTTTTCATAAATTACATAGCCTAATTAAGGAAACAATAAGGACGGTGTTTACAAAAAATATAATAAAAAAGAATAAAAGAGAACCTCGTTACTTTTCACCACCAAACAATCTTCAGCAAGGTGTCCAGGCCTTCTACATTTCCAACTACACAAACATGTTCACCATCACAGATGAATAAAGAGCAAATACCATCAAAATGTATACTGGAATAAGTGCACTCATGAACAGAAAGGAATTGCAAAAGGTTGCCTCTATCTGATGCATGGGCTCAACTTTACTGTCAGTTTTTACATTAGAGAAACTTAGACGGAGAATATATGTTTAACAAAATGAATACCAATCATAAGTAGAAAGAATGGAACTCTTCTTGGACCAGCAATGGCGTTCATAATCCCAAGTGTCCCCAAAATCATGCATCGGTAAGGTACATTTGGGTCCAGATGAGACATCTGGTCTTTGATTGCTCAAGGGGTCCTAAGAAAATTATAAACAGGCCCGTTTATTGAATCAATAAATTTAATTAAACATTACAACAAATTTGTAATGCTAAATACCTTCACAACTTTAAGAGCTTGCAACAGATCAGCTTTGCACTCCATGCTGCAGATATCATCATCAGTCTGTGGAAGCAAATAAGCACTACTTAGAGTCTAGAAATTAAAGTGCATGGGAGAAAAGGAGACTCAGTAAGTGTTAGTTTAAAAGTTTTGTTAATGCACTTCACATAAAAATTAAAATCATAACCTACCTCATTGCATATATATTCTCCGTATTTACCACACATGACACAAATAGGTTCTCCTGGATTAGGGAAACGCTGTTCAATTCTGCTTTTTACTTGATCAGATTCATTTAAGTGACCTGATGGAAGCATAGCTTCACATTCTGAAGACGTACTTTCATCACCTATATTTTTCAAATTGCATTGTATTGGCCAAAAAATATTAAAATCATAGAAATAGAGAAACTTCTACTCGTAGTCTAGCAGACCAGCAGCAAGGAAAAGCCACTGACTAATATCACAGAAGAGCAAGAGCAGAAAAATAGAAAAGTCTATAAAGATGGCAATACCCTCAGCAGATAAGTTGTTCCTGCCATCAACAGCATCTCAAATGTAAAAAGTGAGACGTGTTATTGGTCAAACAGTGAACTAACCAGTGCAACTTTACCAGTCAAAACATGAAGTTTCAAAAATTTTACATGCATCAACTTTTTCACGGTTCACATTTCAATCCGTTAACCTTCGGCGATCGACTTAAATGAAGTACATCTTTAATCAATAACATCCAATCGAGCAATACTGATAATTGAGCACCTATTAATCTTTTGTATTTTAGTTTCAATGAATTAGGAAAAACCGAACCCTTGAATACCAAAACCGAACTGCAAATAAAATTTTTAGGCTTAGAATATCACTCTAAAATAACTAAGTTAGCAAACTATTAATCAAATTCCGACGTCGCTGAATGCCTTGAAAATAGCACAAGCCCAAAAGAAAGCTTACTTACTATCATATTGCACCAAACTTAAGCACGACTTCGAAGTTCCCGGCTTTCCCTGCCACAACAAGAAACCAAACCTCAAAATGCTGACCTATATCAATAAAAAAAACCACAAATGCAAAACAAATTAACAGCAACAATTTCAATTACCAAAACTTCACAAGTTAATTCCTCGTAATTCTGCGATGTACAAACTTCTTTTCTGCTCATACATTTCACAAAAATAAAAAAAAATTAAGTAATAACAAAAGCAAAAAATCGCAATTTATAAAAATTAAAAACAAATTCCAATGATAATTGAAATTAGAAATCAGCAATTGCCTTCTCCTGTCTATGTAATCCTGGTGCGACATAGGTGCGTCTTTCTCCTCGATTTCGCGGTTCTGACGGCGAGGGGGAGGCGGTTTTGGTTTTGGTTTCGGATCACGACGGCGTTTGCGACATGTAGTTTCGCCATCACCGGCCGGCAGATGTTGAAGCGGCGGAACATCGCCGGTGACGACGTTGTAAGCTGGAAGTGGACGGAAATGAGTTAAAAGGAACAAAACGCGGCGTTTGTAGGGGAAAGGAAGGCGGTTGAGACGAAAGGGTAATAGTATTATTGAAGTTACCTTGGAGGTTTTGAAGAACGGAGGAAAGACTGAGGTCCTTCTTGTAAGAAATCGAAGGGTTCTTGTAGAAATTTGACCTCGTCGACATTTTCCAGCTCTCTTGCGTGTTTTGCAGAGTACGCACATGGAACGGCTGGCGTGTGGTTTTGATGAAAGAGAACGGAGGAGGGTTTGGCTTTTGATCGAACCAATTCTTATTCAAAACATTTTTGTTAAAAACGCTTCCATTGAGCCAACTGCATTTCTTTGAAAATATTTTTATTAAAAACGTTTTTGTTAGATCTCTTGAGTAAAACTCAAATTTAAAGTTATAATTCTATTTCTGTTGCAGTTAGATTAGGAAAGTGACTGCGTAAATCCTAGTATATATAAGGATATTCTTGAATGTTCTCTTTAATAGTTAATATCCTATTAGAGTTGTAATCCTATTCAGTTAAGAATTTAATCTTGCCTATTACTATAAATAAAGGCACAATGGGTGATACAAAACACACATCAGAATTACATCTTTCTCTTCTCTCTCCTACCGTCGGCCCTCTCCGTCTCTAGTCCTAAATACAGTTTAGTAAATTATGCCTACAACATGTTATCAGCACGCTCTTGCCAGAAGTCAAGGAACTGAAGGATCGTGGAGGAGCCTTTCTTCTACAACATCAAAGGCTTTCAATTATTTTTTGCCAATCAGATTTTTTTAAAAATAAATTAAGATATTTGAAACGACCTTGAAGCATGAAAACATTCCACATGATGCATGAACCCTTGTATTTATATTTTCCTCTCAATTATATATATTGCATATGTGTTCATAAATTTTGTCAATATATATATATTTGTTCATGCAATACGCGATAATGCTATGTGGAATTCGTGAGTCAAAACATCAAAATTAATTTAGAAGCACTTAGGGTTTTTTAACCCTAAAATTCGAAAAAAAAAAATATGGGAATTATTGCGGCATAAGCCGTGGTTCACCGCTGCGCCACTGTTGGCATCACCGCCGCCGAGCCCCGTCGTTGGCCTACATTGTAGTTGCGTGGAGCACCTTGGGACGATGTCATTGGACGTCTGGACCACACGGCACTAGCCCTTTGGGCTTTGCTGCGCATGCATGGCACCCAGGCTCTTGGCCTAGTTAGGGTTTTAAAACGGGCATGTAGCCCTAACCCACTCCAACAAGCCTGCAGCTCTGATGGGTTCACTCATGCGTCATTGGACCATCTTCAGCAAGTGCGATGCTTGTTGGGGTTGTCCCTTTCGCCACTTGCAGCAAGCCTGCTTACTTGCTGGGTCCCTGTGCCTCAGCCCGCGATCCAAAGGCAGCCTTTTGACTGGGCTTCTCGCACCCATGCCTAAATTAAAGCCAGCATTTGCTAGGATTCGCCCGCACCCTATACCCAGGCCCGCCCTCGTGTTGGGCTTGTGCTTCTCTTGCCAATTTTGTGGCCCAAAATCAGCAGCTTAGCTGCTGGGCTTATCCCAGACCCCGGCCCATAGCTTGCAACTATGATTGGGCTGCATTGCAACAAACCCATGGCTTACTAAGCCCCTTTTTTAGGGCCTTGCCCCACGCACGACGCCCAAGCCCACCGAGATTGGGCTATAATTTTAACCCGAATGTTATTATTATTTTTGCTTCTACAATCAAACCTGAATGGTTACGATTTATTTAACTAATTAAAGTGACTAGCAGTCCATTAATTTGATAATTAATCCAAAATTATTGACCTAAAGTTCACTTTTTGGTAATTAACGACTCAATAAATTATTTCTTTTCTTTGAACCGTTGACTATCTTTTGTAATTCAGATGCACTCACACTTGGGTTCCTAAAGCAATCTACAAATTCACTACACTTTATTGTATATTGTCTTTTGTGTTCTTGCAGGTACCCCTATATATGAACCTAACATTCATAACTAAATCGAACCTGTAGTTTTGAATTTAGTGTGTTTGAAACTTGCAGTTTTCATTCAAAACTTACCACATTAAACCCGTAGCTTTCATGTTTGAATTAAACCAATACATGTCTATAGAACCTGCATGTTCTACGATATATGTCTATGACTTTCCATACGACTAACCACGTTTTGTTGTACCCTCTGTTTTAGGGACATGTCGAACTTGAATGCCTGGAAATTTTCCGTATTATGTCCTTGTTTTGTTGTAGTTTCTGTGTTGGCACATGGCATTATTTTGCTTTGCTTGCTGGTTTTAGGTGTACTAATTCTGCTTTGTATAGTTTTTTCCTTCACAAAAGACTCACCAATTATTGTACCTTGTTCCATCAATTATATCCTTCAACATGTATCAACTAGGAAATAATGGATGCCAATTTTCTGATTACCTTATAATATGTCTAGTGTACTAGAATTTCATCACAATTCAACTCTAGGGTGCCGTTAAATTTGAGTACTGTTTCGATTCTAAATGTGCTTTGTTTTATTTTTCTTGAATTTCAAATACTTGGAAAATGATTGTCGGTGTTCATGTCTTACACCTGTGTTTTGTTACGAGTTAAGGAATTGGTGCTTTGTCAGGGTCAAGTAATATGAGAAATATGTTTGTGCTGCCAACTATGGTTTGCAATATATATGTAAATGTAATATAGAGAATAAGCATTGGATTTGGCACGTTGACTTCAATGACTAGGCACTGATTTTTTCCTAATTGTGAAGATGTTGCAGCTTATTAGAAGTTGTAAGGTGGTGACGACAGCACCCCATCCGATTTCTTCGCCTTCTATTTCAGTTGCCATTGCTCTAGCATATATGGAGCCCAGATCGGTTAATCTGGTTGATGCAGCTGATTTAGTTGCTCCCCAGTCCTCCCAGCGCCAGTGTTATCAGCCTCTTCAGTTGCGCTACCTGTTAGCGCCAGTCGTGGTCATTGCCGCCCCCGCACGCACGACACGACACGATATCGGCATCCACTACTCATGCCTCAGGGTCCCAACCAGGTAAACATGTGATAAATGCAATAACTGCTCGAATACATCTCTTATGCTAAATTTTGTCAATATTTACATTGCTAATCAAATTTGCCGTATTATGTTACCAGTGTTTGATATAAATGATTCTATTTGTTGGAGCATGAATGCCAATGGTCGGTTTACTGTTAAACCTGTGAATTGAGTTCAAAATAATGTAGCAACAAATAACTTAAAAACTGAGTTGCTAAATAGAATGTGGATGTTAAATGTTGCTCATCTGATTAAATTTTTTAGTTGGCTTTTGATTTTGGATAGGTTAGAAACTAGATATACACTATGTAATGTTTCATTACAATGTCCAGGGTTTGGGATTGTTGTTGATATCATATATTATTCATTACAATGTCTAGGGTTTGGGAATTGTTATAATTTTAGGGGAGGTTCTGCCAGAATTATGGTTTTATTTGTTGTATTTGTTTGAATGTTTTTTTATTTTTTTTGCAACAAAGAAAAATACTCAGGGACCTTGTCGCTAGTTGAAGACGACGAAGGTCACCCGGGTGACCAATGAAGGTATCACGATCGGATATGACGACTGACATTGGGCTACACCAACAGCGGAGTAGCATAGTGCATTGGCTTGTGACATTGGTCAAGTCGTTCAGACCTTTTGCCCTATGCAATGGAAGTCTTGGAAGGCGATGTCTTGGAAGGTAATAGAAGTCTTGGAAGGCGACGCACAGTTGTCGGTAAGTATCCTACCCTTTAATTGTTTGTTTCTTCAAATTTTATACATTTATATTACTTAATGTATGTAATTAATTTGTTACATTGCAGATGAACTACAATTTCGACGACATCAACGACGATATGTTGGTGTACGTCGTCAGACTTTTCGCTGAATGATACAAGCAGTGGAAGAGCAACTTGCACCAATATTTTGAGACATTTGATGATTCGTAGGTCGCTTTTGAGGAGGGTTGCCCGAAGGAATTTGAGGCCCGAGAAGATAGTTAGGTGTGGCTCTGCAGTCATTTTCAGGAGCTCGGTTATGTGGTACGTTTTTTATATTAAGTTTAAAAGTATTATACGTTTCTTACTAATGTTTATTGATTTTTTATATTTCATTTAAATTAGAACTAATACGTTTGTTTTTTGTATAACAGAAGAAGGCAAAAGCCAACAAGAGCAATCGAGAGAAGAAGACTCTTTTCCATCATTCTAGTTCGAGACCCTTCTCATATAGGATGAAGGCGTGACGGCAGGTAATAATAAAGTTTTTCATATTCAATTTTTAATATGTCAATAATATTAATTTTATTTTTGTACTAACAATTTTCGTATCTTGTTCTACTAAGGGGGGTTCAAAATTCCTGGAGATCGATATCTTTAGTGACATTTATGTTCGACCCCGGGATGAGTTGGCTGAGTCATTTCATGTAAGTATTCTTCAATTGTAATTACTATCTTATGCATTCAAGTATCATGGTTATTATTTGAATGTTATTATTAATTCATGTTATATTACGCAGGCGACTATGATGGAAAAAAGGTAGTTGGTTCTTCAAGAGTCTGCCTCCCAACTTCGTTCCGAGACTCCGCTCGAGTCTGTGAATCCCTAGAGGATGCGGGGTTTCAGATCTTTATAAAGACCTTGGATTAGACTCTCGAGAAGAGGCCGGGGACGTATTGTAGGGGGTGGGGAATGCCCGACGGTAAGAACCTAGAGCCTTTTCATCATCGCAGTCAAAGAGTCACGTGACAGCTTTGACAGCAGAGGTGGCTGACTTTAAGACTGAGCTTGTCATATGCCGAACCTGACATACGTCTAGGATCGATGCATGACATCACCCAACATTCGTATATCTAACAGATCCCGCCTCCGAGATGTACAAGGCAAAACTCAAGATCCAACTGTGTAATAATTTTTCGTATGCTTTATGGTTGCATCTAACCTCCTTGTTAGACTACCTACGTATCCTAAACAGGGATCAAGCCATTTGTAGTTCATCCTTTCACTACACTCGAATATTCATCACATAAACGGCCATGTCTCAACATAATACACAATTCAACGCGTGCAACATCTTAAGGAACAATTAACGAAGCACAACAATAATCTATAGCCATATTGGTCAACGGTCTATTATAATCATAACAATTACATCCAACAACATCTAATAATCACACCAAATAATAACACGTACAATATACTAAAATGCAGGGCTAAAGCGACAGAGTTCGGCTAAAGCCTACATCTCTGCAGCTGAAATCAAATCCAAGGAACCAAGACACCAAAGGGATTCTGGACCTCTCAACAAAATCTAAACCAGGATACGATTCCGGACCATCACTCAACGGAATCGCGGAGTAAAAGGGATTTCGGACCATCACTCAACGGAATCGCGGAGTAGAAGGGATTCCAGACCATCATTCAACGGAATCCGAGTGGATACAATTTCGGACCATCACTCAACGAAATTCGAACCAGGAGACGATTTTTGGACCATCACTTAATGGAATCACATATTACAATACATAACGAACCACTCAATGAAATCCAAGGCAGGATATGATTTCAGAGCATCACTCAATGGAATCACGGAGTATAAAGGATTCTAGACCATCATTCAATGAAATTGTGGAATATAAGGGATTCCTGACCATCACTCATCGGAATCCAGACAGAGCAGGGAACTAGACCTCTCAACGGAACCCCAGCGGATACCCAATTTTAGATCACTCAACGGAACCAAGTGGAAGGCCAAGGGATGCAATAATGGCTCGAAGAAACAATGCAAGAACCAAGTACTCAATTTAGAAGGGCTGAACGACACAAAAAGTGAAATAAGGAAACAAGATGTGAAACAAGTGTCGAGCACTAAACCCCATGACAATGGGTTAACGGTCCACTACTAACCCTCACATTCATCACATCAAGCCAATTATACAAATCAAACCACACATTCCATAACAAGTTCAATACACAAGTTAAATCACATAAAATAAACAAGTATATCACCATATAATGCCATCATTACGTAAATCGAGAAGGCACGTCATCACAATGAGCCCATTAAGCTCCATAAAATCTCCCCGTACTCTAAGATCGGCAACACACTAGAAGAACTCATGCTAGTTGACTGAAAAGTCAACCATCGATCAAGGTCAAGAGTAGGGTCCATAACCCTAGAAATCTAAGCCGGAAGATCCGCTTATCAAATTCCTGATCTGTAACTTCCCAAAGTCCACATTATACTTCTAGAATAGCATATTAGAGTCTCACTACGATCCAACGATCGAATCTCTGCCAATCACAAATTCAAGTGGCGGTCAACAATTAATTTTGCTAACTTAGAAATCCAGTTTGGGAAGATCCATACATTAGATTCCCGATCCATTAGTTCCAGCTATCCTCAAATATTACGTCCTATAACGCATTAAAGTTTGGTGATCATCCAATGATCGGATCGTCGATTCAAATTTTGATCTAGTGATGTATCATAATGAAACTAAGTTCAAACAATCAAACCACGTCATAAGGATATCAATTATGAAATCATGCCATATAATTGAACTTAGAAAGACATCGTTGACCCACTGACCACGCACCGTCGAACGCGCCACCGCGGGTGGCTGTCGGCCGACCCGACTTGCCGAAAAATTCAACAAATTCCAAAAATTATCAAATTTTACAAATCTCAATGAGTAGAGCAAGTTTTATACCTATGGCCAAGTCCAATTTGGTCGAAAAAAGCTCCAATTTCCCTCGAATTTGCCACAAACCATAGAAATGGATGGCTTCGATCCATCACCTTCGGTGCTCCGCCGCCCCCATAGTTGTTTGGGCTTTGTTCCAGGCCTCAAGAGGAGTAGTTTGATGGTGAGGGTTGTCGAAATGGCGGATTTCCGTCGGGGTGTCCATCGCACCACCGGTGTGGTTCTCCATGAATTCGGGGTCAAACCCAGTCGGGTTTGGATGGGGAAGGAAGAGAGGAGGTCGGGTGACGAATGGTGGTGTTGGATGGTCGCGATTCATTGAAAAAATGGATGAAATCGTGATGGAAACAGTGGCAAAAAAGGGTCCAAAGTCAGGTCCTGAACCGGGTCAAAAGGGGATCCGATTCCCTTTCTCTTCCCCCTCATTTCCCCTTCTTACTCCCTTTCCCGATTGGTCCTTTTCTCTCCATCATTTCCCTCATTTCTCTCATTTCTCTTCTCTCCTTTCCATCATAGCCGTCCATCTTTCTCATTTCTCTTCTTTCCATTTCATCCCAGCAACACACGTGGCGCATTCCTTTGCTCCAAAAATCTGGAGCCTTCTAAATGAAGGCAAAATTACAAAAATATCCCTGATTGTAAATGTTAATAACTCTTTTGTTATAATTCTGTTTCACAAACAGTTTGTACCTACGCATTCGTGAGATCGAGCTCTATTCAAAAATATAAATTGTGATCTCGAAAGGTCTATGGATTTTAAATAATTAATTTTCAAACTTCAAAATTTGTAACTAGTCTAATTAAAATCTAAATTCAAATAAATTGATATAAATTCTAGAAAAATAATATAAAATTTCAATAATACAAATACGTAGATTATAACAATGAAATCCCTCCTGGATTTCATAGAGCTGGCCTCGTATAAGAGCCAGATGTCACAGATTGTACAGGCCCTCAGTCAGTTTGACATTTGTCTCCCGGATCTTCGTCCGCCGTTGACATCTGAGCCCCTCCAACCCGAGCATGCCCACAACTCTACACCTTCGACCTCTAAGTCTGTCCCCAACCTTGAAACCTTCCAGCCGCCTCCAAATGACGACCTCGTTGATTATGCCACATTATTTTCTTAGTTTTGTACTCCTTTACTTTTTAAACATTTTGCATGTACATTCATTTATATTTATTTAAATAAATTATTTTCCTCCTCATTACATTTTTTAATTGCAATTTAATTTTATTACAAAATGAAAAAAAAAACAAAAAATTAAAATTAAAATGATTTTTTATTTTTTATTTTTCCACGGCGAATACCTTCGTCTCGTAGTATTATAGCGATTAACAAGGTTTTGTCGCGCAACTGTAAACTGTCGTCGCGCAAAGTTTTGAGAGACGAACCTATGTTTGTATCCTGGTATTTTGTGCGATGAACACATTTGTTCCTATAAATTTTGTGTGACAAAGGCTAAACCGTCGTGTCCCGTTTTTGCGACCAATGCTATTGTTCGTCACGCAAAGTCTTTCTTCACGATCTTTGCGCGACGAAATTTCCATCGCGCATACATTTGTGTGATGGAATGACATTTTGCACGACCAACTTTTGTTCGTCGCGTAAATAGTTAAACGTATTAGTGTCTGCAGATTTGGTGGAGTTATTTGAGGTTGTGATAATTCTCGTCATAAGTCATATATATAATAATAGTCTACAACAGCTACATGCATTATATAGATCCATTACTTGCTGCAGGTTTTAGAATACATATATATTCTTATATATTGCTGCATGCTCTGAAGGCATCGTCTTTCACATAAGAGCAGAAAGTTTGTTTTCCGTGTCGGTCAGTAGCATGTGTTTTTAAAAAGAATTCATATTTTTCCCGTGAGGTTTATGGTAGAAAAATCATTTTGTGTCCACGTGTTTTTTCTTTTAAAGAAAAATTTAGTTTTTTTTTCACTGATTTTTCATTATGCTTTAATTGAAATAAATTATGAGAATGTACCTTGTGATTTTCATAATTGGTTGATTTCCAAAAATCATTTCATTTCATTTATTCTGCATGATCGCGTTAGTATCTTGCAAAGTTCGAGGAGACAGTAATTGACGGCCACGGGCCACGTTAGTGTCATGCCACTTCTACTCGAAGGCTGAAGAGAGATCGAGTAATAAAGCGCGGAGACAAAACTGCTTACTAGTATGCGTGTCTAGTTGATGAGTTTTGTAAGTCTTTTTGTACTCATTTCTCTTAGTGTTTGTCCCGGTTTAGGAGCCCAAAGATTTTCCCAATGGTGAGTTTTGCCTTGTTAAATCTTACATCCTTGTGCACTTTTTATTTATCTTTTTAATTGCATATGTGTAGGATAGTTTGATATGTAATGTGAATGTGGAATTAATTTGAGAATTGAGAATTGAATTGAATTTTTAAATTGGAACTTATTCACCCCCTATAGACTAGTACCATCCTATAACTTTCAAAAACTTCAAAACAAGAAGAGCAAACGACTTGAGGAGGAATAAGGACCTTTACTTCATCACTGAACTCACCACAAAAGTTCCAAGAGGCTTGCGTGTATCCCGAGTTGTTGCGAAGGGATCTGGCACTTGGAAAGGTGTCGATAAAGGCAAGAAGATATGTTATCCAGCCGGGACTAACAATGTTATTGGCTACAGAAAAATATTCCACTATGAGAACAAGGGATCCGGGAAAGATGACAAGTGGATCATGCTTGAGTTTGATCTTCATCAGTCGCTTATACACAACCAACAAGCAAGTATTTACGTATACAATTTTGTGTTTTAAAGAATGAGGATCTTGTTCTTCTTGAATCTTATGGACTGCTACTATTTCACCTTTCTATGTGTTTTCTTGCGTATTGTTTTTGGACAAGTCTCTTAAATCTACAAGCATAAAGATCAAATATTGAACATTAACACGTAAATTTTAAGATACATGTGTCGATCTTAAATACTTTATGTTTGTTGAAAATTTTCGTGAGGTTTTTAGTTTGTCGGATTAAAAGTAATTAGGTTTGTGTGAAGAAAATACTCACTGATAGCCATACTTGATTTCTTTTCGTTGCTCGCTAGGCAGGGGAGAATTCTTGTTTTTCATATACAGGACATTCAATCTTGGATTAATTTTGTTGCTTTTCAAAGGTTGAATTGTATTTTTCATTATGAAAAAGTTACAAGAAAAAGAAGATCACTCTTATAGAGGATCAAGAGGAAAAGCTACCAGAAAAGTAGACAAAACACAATCCCTAAGAAACTGCTCTCTCACCTGTGGAAAAGCAAAAAAACTTAATTAAGTAAAGAAGCTCCTACAAGCAAGAAGGTAGACCTAAGAGGTAAGGGACAAGACAAGGTATGGGAAGACAAGAAAGTAGGGTTGAGACCATCACTTTAGCCCATGACTTAGCTAAAGTGAGGATGACAACCCATCCTTGAGATCCTTACAAATCACTTTGGGAAGCTAAATACCAGCTCCTTGAATTAAGGGAGTTGACAACTTATCACAAGGAAACCAACCTCAACCATGCAGGAAACCCTAATATCCATTAGACAACTTCCAATACTCCCCATCAAGCTGGATCCCGAAGGTTGATGAATCCAAGCTTGGACAGAAGCCGCTGAAACTGATGAGAAGCTAAGGGCTTTGTGAAAATGTCGGCCAATTGGTCGAAGCTTCTTGTGTAGTGTGTCTGAATTACTTGCGATTGCACCTGTTCACGAACGTAATGGCAGTCAGCTTCAATGTGTTTCGTTCGTTCGTGAAACACAGGATTGGATGCTATGTGCATGGCAGCTTGGTTGTCACAGAATAAAGACATAGGAAGGGTTGCAGGAAACCCTAAATCACACAGAAGACCCTTGAGCCAGATTAATTCACATGCTGTTGAAGCCATTGCACGATACTCAGCTTCGGCACTGGATCTGGCGATGACAGTTTGCTTCTTACTTTTCCAGGTGACCAAGTTTCCACCAACAAAGGTACAGTAACCACTAGTGGACTTGCGATCGATGGCATTGCCTGCCCAATCTGCGTCGCAGTACCCCATGATGTGAGTGTGGTCGCTCTTTGTCATGAGAATACCACGACCAACATACCTTTTCAAGTAACGTAAGATCCTCTTTACAAGGTTCAAATGCTTGATGGTGGGAGTGTGCATGAATTGACTGACAATACTCGCTGCATATGAGATATCTGGTCTGGTGATCGTTAGGTAGATCAACTTACCAACAAGCCTCTAATAGGAGCTAATATTCTAGAGTGGAGTTCCTTTCAAGTTAAGTTTGAGCTTGCTATCGAGAGGAGTAATGGCAGGCTTAGCCTCACTCATATTAGCATCCTTGAGGAGATCCATGACATATTTCCGTTGATTAAGAAATAAACCCTTATGAGAAGATGCCATTTTGATCCCAAGGAAATATTTCAACACCTCAAGGTCTTTAATCACAAATCTTTGTTGAAGTGACTATTTGAGTTTGGAGATCTCTGCAGCATTATCACCAGTAATTATTAAGTCATCCACATATATCAACACCACTAATTTTCCACCAGCTCCAGTGCGAACAAATAATGATGAATCAGCACCACTCCTTTTGAAACCAACACTATCAAGAACTGAACTTAGTTTAGCATACCAAGCACAAGGCGATTGCTTCAGTCCATAAATAAACTTATGTAACTTACACACCAAATCAGGGTCCTGACTTTGAAGATGTCCGGGGGGCAATCGCATGTAGACTTCTTCTTTGAGATCACCATGTAGAAAGGCATTCTTCACGTCCATTTGATACATAGACCAACCCTTATTGACAACAACAGACAATAACACCCTAACTGAGTTCATTTTTGCAATAGGCGCGAATGTTTCTTTGTAGTCCACCTCAAATGTTTGAGTGAATCCGCAAGCCACTAGCCTGGCTTTATGCCTCTCAATTGAACCATCTGAATTAAACTTGATCTTATAGATCCATTTGCACCCCACTGCCATTTTTCCTTTTGGAAGTTTGGTGATGCTCCAGGTGTTGTGTTGGTCTAGAGCTTTGAGTTCATCTCGCATTGCTTCTTGCCACACAACATGATTATTAGCCTCATGGAAGTTTTGAGGCTCATTGTGACTGGAAATGGTGTTAAGAAAGGCAGCATGTGATGGAGTCACCTTTTGATACGACACATAATTTGATATTGGATGCCTCGGTTTATATATGTCAAAGTCTTGAAACCTTGTGGGAGGTTGCCTATCACGCCGAAGATTGCGTCGAGGTTCTGGGAGAGTTGGCTCACTCTTATTCAAATTTTCAGCCACACTTTGAAGGTTTTCTTGGTTACCGCTGCCATCATCATGCATAGAACCATCAGGGTGAGGGCCTTCGTGGTTATCTTCATTGAGATAAGCATCAGTGTTGACATGATTGAGCTCTCGTTGTTGCAGACCCTCAGGTTTGATTCTTGGTAATGGGAACAGGTCCAAGATGCCATCCCCTTGGTCTATGATTTCACTTGTCTTGTCAAAAAAAAAGAGTTAGTCTCATGAAATCGAACGTCTTTGGACACAATCACTCTCCTTAGTTGGGGATTATAACACTTATATCCCTTTTGAGTAGACGAATAACCAAGGAAGATACATTTAGCAGCACTAGGATCCAATTTATCTCGGTGTTGAGATTGAACATGCACAAAACAGATGCAACCAAACACTCTAAGATGTGAGAGATCAATTTTTCCTATTTTCAGGACCTCTAGAGGAGACTTGAATTCCAAGACTCGGCTAGGTAACCTATTGATGATATATGTAGCTGCCATAACACCTTGGGACCAAAAACTCTTTGGTACATTCATTTGTAGCATTAGTGCTCTTGTTTTCTCAAGTAGGTCACGGTTTTTATGTTCAGCTACCCTATTTTGTTGAGGGGTTCCAACGCAACTTGTTTGATGCATGATGCCATGAGTGCTCAAATATTGTTTCATGATATGGGACATGTATTCGGTGCCTTTGTCAGATCGTAAGGTTTGTATGTGAGATGAAAAATGGTTTTTAACAAGGTTATGGAAGTCTTTAAACACTTCTACAACTTCACTCTTAGACTTTAGAAGATACAACCATGTGACTCGAGAGAAATCATCCACAAAAATCACAAAATACTTGTAGCCATCAAAAGATTCACTAGTTGGTCCCCATACATCTGAATGAACTAGTTCAAAACACTTACTTGTCCTAGACAGAGAAGAGTTAAAAGGTAATCTAGTGGCCTTAGACAAGTGGCATGTTTCACAAAAAATAGCATCCTTTCCTAAGTTTGGAAATAAAGATGACAAAATGGGTGAGGAAGGGTGAGCTAAACGTTGATGCCACAATTGATTATCGTGAATGGAGTCGAACTTGGCTTGAAACCCTCTGGGATTGCTCTTTGACATGTAATAGAGACCATCTAAATAAAACCCTTCACTAATCGTCTTTTTGGTGGCACAATCTTGAAAAATCACATTGTGAGGAGAAAAAATGGCTAAGCAATTCAAGGTATTTGTGATCCTTCCCACATATAGAAGTTGAAATGGGAAGGAAGGAACATACAAAGCTACTGACTCAATTTCATCAGACATCAACTTTATTTTTTCTCTTCCTAAAACCTTTACATGTTTTCCATTTGCAATTGAAACTTGAGAAGGCTTTGTCAAATTTTCAAACTTTTGAGATTTAGACACATGGTTGGTCATATGATCTGTGGCACCTAAATCTACAACCCAAAAATCATGCAACATATTTAATTTGAGAGTAGTTTTAAAGGCTTTCATAATACCTTGCATGTCCTCTTGGGGTACAGGTTTTGTGTCTGCCAAGAAACCTGTAAACTTGCCGAGCATTGCTGTCGAGGTACCTTCTTCCATGCTATCTGTACGGTCAATTCCAACACCTCCTTTCTTGCCTTGAAGGTATGACATAAACTCATTCATGAGTTATGATGGGTTTGTTGTGAAGTTCTTGAATGGATCTGACCTATTGGAGATGGAGGTAGACGCATGATTTACTCGATGTGGAGTACGATTTACCCTTTGTATGCCCTTTGTTGTCCTTCATGAAGTCAGGCTTTAATTCTGGATGTAAAATCCAGCATGTGTCTCTAACATGACCTGTATTGTTGCAGTGTTGACACTTTAAGTGAGGATGCTTTCCTTTGTACCTTCTTTCGTTGGTTACATATGCCCTGGCCTCAGGTACATTAGACATTGTACTCATGTTCATGACTTTCCTCCTTACTTCCTCACGTTGAATCATTGCACACACGCTTGTGAAGGAAGGCAGTTCAGTGTTCATGAGCATGTGACATCGTAGATCTTCATATGTTGAGTCAAGATTGGACAAGAGTTGGAATATCTTGTCTTCTTCTGCTCTCTTTCGTATCAGTGCTGGATCGATCGTATGAGGACGATAGATTTCCAACTCGTTCCACATGTTTTTCATGCTTCCTAGGAGTTGCACAAACGGCTTACCATCTTGTTGCAGATTGAAGATGCCCTTCTTTAATTGAAAAACCCAAGCAGCATTATTCTGGCTACCATACATTTCCTTGACTACTTCCCATAGTTGATACGAGGATTCTGAGTAGCTGAATATTTCAGCTAACTTTCGTTCCATGGAATTCAAGAGCCATGACATAACTAGTTGATCCTTGCTAAGCCAGGATTCATAGTTTGACGAGGAAGTATCAGGTACTTTGATGCTTCCATTTATGAACCCTAACTTGGACCTGCCACCTAGCGCCAAAGACACAGCTCTTGACCATGACAAGTAATTAAACTCATTCAATACGACTAGGCTTAACCTTTGATTTGGGTTGACATCCACCTCATGCACATTTACGGAGGAAAGCTCCGGGGAGCTATCAGCTTTTGATGCTAACGGATTTTCTTCAGACATTTTGGAGATTGAATACTCTTGGAAAGCAGTATAGCAGAAGCAGGTTAATTTTCCTGCTCTGATACCATGTTGCTTTTCAAAGGTTGAATTGTATTTTTCATTATGAAAAAGTTACAAGAAAAAGAAGATCACTCTTATAGAGGATCAAGAGGAAAAGCTACCAGAAAAGTAGACAAAACACAATCCCTAAGAAACTGCTCTCTCACCCGTGGAAAAGCAAAAAAACTTAATTAAGTAAAGAAGCTCCTACAAGCAAGAAGGTAGACCTAAGAGGTAAGGGACAAGACAAGGTATGGGAAGACAAGAAAGTAGGGTTGAGACCATCACTTTAGCCCATGACTTAGCTAAAGTGAGGATGACAACCCATCCTTGAGATCCTTACAAATCACTTTGGGAAGCTAAATACCAGCTCCTTGAATTAAGGGAGTTGACAACTTATCACAAGGAAACCGACCTCAACCATGCAGGAAACCCTAATATCCATTAGACAACTTCCAATAAATTTAATTAAATAACAAGATTTTTATCGGATGTGCAGGAGAAGAAATATGTTCTATGTATACTTCGTAAAAATGAGGATTTCAACAAGAAACAAAAACAACGAGCAGAGGAGGATGAGATGGTTGGAGAAGATGATGATAAATCAGCTTGTTCGATTGAGACACACGGAAAACGGCAGCGTCTCTTACCATGTGTACCTGATCTACAATACCTCTAGCCACGCAACAATATGATCAGTAGTCCACCATTAGCAGGTGGATTAGTGCATGCAAGAGAAGAAAAACCGGGACAAGAATTACTTCTACCTTGCGTTAACAACATACCGTCATTTGCAGACAATTAACTGGGTGCCTTGCAATGGGAAGTGTGAACACGAAAGTTTCCTTGAAACAAGAAACCAGAATAACGTGTACAAAATAATATTTTTGTGTTTATGATTTTGGGGTTACGATCTCTCTCAAATTTGGTCCTCTGATTCTATCTTCGTAGGGTGTAGGTTTGTGGATGAGTTGTTGATCCAAAGGGCCGTCGGGGCTTGATCTAAGGATGAACAGTTGATGAACGGATCTTCAAGGGGCGTTGGGCTTGATCTTGAAGAATGGGTGTATGGATTTCTTCAAGGGGCTTTTGAGCTTGATCTTGAAGGTTGATGGATGAGCAGATCTTCAAGGGCTTTTGGGCTTAGTCTTGAAGAACGATTGGATGTGTGGATTTGTTTGTGTTGTTGATCCAAGGGGCCGTTGGGGCTTGATCTTAGGATGAACGATGAACACTTTCTTCAAGGGCCGTCGGGGCTTGATCTTGAATAATGGTTGTGTGGATTTCTTCAAGGGCTTTTGGGCTTGATCTTGAAGGTTGATGGATGAGCGGATCTTCAAGGGTTTTTGGGCTTAATCTTGAAGAACGATTGGATGTGTGGATTTGTTGAGGTTGTTGATCCAAAGGGCCATTGGGGCTTGATCTTAGGATGAACAGTTGATGAACAATGAACACTTTCTTCAAGGGCCGTCAGGGCTTGATCTTGAGTTGGTGGAAGTTCTTCAAGGGCCGTTGGGGCTTGATCTTGAAGGAGGATTTGACGAAGAAACGAAGAGTGCTTTCTTGATCCTTCGGGATTTTCTTGAGAGCTTTAGGACTTTAAGGCTTCAAGGTTTTGGTGTGTAGAGAAATGTATTTGTGAATTGGTTTTGGTGTGTGTTGGCTTTTCTTGGGAATTTGGATGGTTGGAAGCTTTGGAGTTTCAAGGCTTCAAGGATTTGGGGAATTCTCTTCCAATTTGGGAGTAGAGAAATGTATTTGTGAATTGGTTGATGCTTGATACCTTGATGGAGAAGCCTATTTATAGGCTTTGAGAATGAATCACCACCACAAAATATTTTTTTCCTTTCCAAGCACCATTGCCTAATTTTCCCACTTAATGCAATATTGAAATTGAAGTGGTGTAACTTATGGCCTAATTTCCCACTTAATACCATTTTAAACTTGAAGTGGTCTAACTTATGGCCTAATTTCCCACTTAACACCATTTTAAACTTGAAATGTGTATGCTTTGTCATTGCCCAAATGAGAAAAACTTGCTTTGATCCGTAATGGATTGAAGTGTGCTTGCCTTGTCATTGCCCAACATGAGAAGAAAAACTTGTTTTGATCCTCAATGGATTGAAATGTGCTTACCTTGTCATTGCCCAAATTGAGAAGAAAAAACTTGTTTAATCATCCAAGGGTATTTCTTCCTATTTTGTTGAGTCACATGCCATGTGTACAATTTGTACGACACGTGGCGTATGCCATGTATGCCCTGACATGTCAAAACTTTAATGCGTTGGTGAACATTTGTTTTACTGAAATTTCGATGTCTACAAATGCCCCCACTTCAAGGCGCGTCGTAGACATGTGCTTGTCACGTGTAGAAGATGCGTTTTGAAGTCCATTAATGTAGATGTCAATCCAAGGGCCGTCGAGGCTTAATCTTGAATTGGGCTGGAAATTTCTTCAAGGGCCATCGAGGCTTGATCTTGAGTTCGACTGGAAGATTTTCTGGTTTCCTCCAATCGTTGATTTTCCACAGGCTTAGTCTTTAACTGGGCTGGAAATTTCTTCAAGGGCCATCGAGGCTTGATCTTGAGTTCGACTGGAAGATTTTCTGGTTTCCTCCAATCGTTGATTTTCCACAGGCTTAGTCTTGAACTGGGCTGGAAATTTCTTCAAGGACCATTGAGGCTTGATCTTGAGTTCGACTGGAAGATTTTCTGGTTTCCTCCAATCGTTGATTTTCCACAGGCTTAGTCTTGAACTGGGCTGGAAATTTCTTCAAGGGCCATCGAGGCTTGATCTTGAGTTCGATTGGAAGATTTTCTGGTTTCCTCCAATCGTTGATTTTCCTTTGTGCTACTTTTGAACTGGGCAGCATGATTCTTTTGGTCTCCCCCGAAGGTCTGAGCTTTACTCCTTTTTTCTGTTTCTTTGTTCAATCTCTCCAATTCGTATTGAAGAGGGTTAGAGGATAGCTCAGCATATGCAGTTGTTGCTTGTCTCCACATGCTTTAATGTATCATTTTCACTTGCCTTACTTGCTCCCCTTTGCAGAAGTGGTCCCTTCTCTGGAAGTGTATCAACCGTTGAAGATGACTACTCGAGAGCAACGCTAGGTAAGCAACCAGGGAATAGATTCCAGGCAGTTGGTTCCAGATCGGAAGACTGACTCCAAGTGCCGGCTGATTGCTTCTTTCACTTTGCCATGCGAGTAAGAACAAGGACAAAGGAAAGGACATGGAGAAGGCATGATATGAGATACCTTTGCTTTTGAAGAAGCAGCGAATGAATCAGCACATATATTTGTTGTGCTTGTCTCCACATGCTTCGATGTATCATTTTTACTTGCCTTACTTGCTCCCTTTGCAGAAGTGGTATTTCCTTATGCAGGTGTGGCATTTTCTCTTGTAGTATTTGTCCTCTGATGCAGGAGTTGAATGCAAACCTTGCATTTGAATGGACCATCACTTCTTGGTGGCAGCGCAAGTTTGAGTGGAGGTTCCGGCATATTGCTTTCTTTGTCCTTATCCTGGCAGGTGAGAACAAGGGCAAAGGAAAAGACAGGGAAAAAACATGATATGAGATACCCTTGCTTTCGCCCTTGATGATATGAGATACCTTTGCTTTGGAAGAAGCGGCGAATGAATCAGCACATGTATTTGTTGTGCTTGTCTCCACATGCTTCGATCTACCGTTTCCTCCTGGCTCATCTGTACTCCAGGTATCTGGTATCTTCTTTGGGGAAGAAGAAAAAATTGAGTATTTCGAGAGGCTTTGCTGGGAGTGCGCCCTCAGAGGTGAGGAAGAGTTGGGCATTTTTTTTTTTTTTTTTTTTTTTTGCAGGTCTGCCTTGCCATAAAAGATGAAGGTTGACATATATAGGGATTTCCCAATAGCAAGTGGTGGTACTGTTCCTTTACCATTGTCGACAACTGTTGGGTAATTGAACAGTAAGATTCACGCGTTCTCAACTTTGTCAGAAATCTTTGACAAAGTTGCCCGTGATTTCTGCAAAGCTGGGGTTGCATATGAAGGGTGATGACAAATCTAGAAGAGCCCAGCTTTTGAAATTTAGAGAGTGATGACTCTTCGATCCTTGAATAAGCGGCCCAACTTTTGAGGTTCGGAGGGTGTTACCTCTTTGATTTCTGAACAAACGCTTCTTCGATTTTTGAGCAAGCGTCTCTTCGATTTCTGAACAAATGCTTCTTCGATTTTTGAGCAAGCGCTTCTTCGATTTTTGAATGGCAAACAGTAGTGCAGATGCGGCTTTGTCAGAGATCTTTTGACAAAGTTGCATGCGTTTTCTGAAAAGCCGAGAGAGCGTCGTCTTTCCTTTTAATAGAGGTATCGATCACCTCCAACATGCACACTTTGAAGATTGCCCATTTGTGAAAATCGTCTCCGGCCCTTTGAGATTTAACTCCATCCACCCTTCTCTTTTAACACCTTTGAAAATGGCTAACCCATCGAACATTTGCTTAGATTTAAGTCTCAGCAGTGATCCGGTTACGCCGCGTCAGGCTAAGGTATGGTGCCCGTCTTTCTTATCTTCTAATGGTCCCCTTACAGGTGAAGACTCCATGATGACGGATGCAACAACAGCTACGATAGTAGCTAGGAACCTCTTTACTCCCAAAGATAGTAGGCTGCTTTCAGGACAGTCCGATGAGTTGGCCGTTCAAGAGTCCCTCGCTCTCAGTGTTCAGTGTGCGGGCTCTGTGTCCAACATGGGCCAACGCCTGCTTGCTCGATCCCGTCAAGTGGAATCATTGATGACAGAGGTGGAAAATCTTAAGCAAGAGATCAAACAGCTTAAGTACGAGAATAGAAGTTTGCATGTGCTTGCAAATAACTATTCGACGGGCATGAAGAGGAAGCTTGATGAGCTGCAAGAATCTGAAGGTCGAATTCAAAGTGACTGTCAAAGGCTTGCGACTTATCTCCAGAGGCACCTTTTTCCTGGGTCATCTAGCGTTCCACCCAGTATTGAGGCCTCGAATGCTCTATCTTCAATGCCTCCCGCTCCGATGCCTTCTGCTCCGATGCCTTCCGCTTCTAGAGTTTTGCCACGTAGTGGGGCTTCACGTGAACAACCTTTGTGAAAGCTCCATCTTTTTTTTTTTTTTTTTTTTTTTGATGATGTAATAAAATTGACTTTCTTTAATGAAACATTTATTTATTTATTTTGATGTGACTGTACTTGAAGTTTTGAAGTTTCAAGTTGCCTACGTACTCTTCCAAAGAAGGGATCAAGTCATAACGTAGTTCAGATGAATGATGGTTTTGATGATGATTTTGCTGTACACAGTTTATGCTCTTGCGGGCCAGGAGCGTTTGCTTTAGGGGTAGTAGCGCTTCAAAAATCTGCCGTTGATGGGGCCGATCTTCAACCCGTCTTCTGCCATGATTAAGTAGGCGCCATTGGTGTAGATCTCTTGTATTACGTAGGGTCCATCCCACTTTGATGTGAACTTGCTTTTTGTCTTATGAGTTGTAATGATAGGCCTACGCAATGCCAGCACGAGATCTCCGGCTTGGAAATACCTTGGGCGGACTTTCTTGTTGAATGCCTTGGATAACCATGCTTGGTAGCATTACAAGTGTTGTTGAGCTTCGAGCCTTCTCTCATCCAGCGCTTCCAACTCCTGAAGGCGCAACTTTGCATTTTCTTCATCAGTCAAGCCTTCTTGTATAGCCATCCTTAGTGAGGGAATTTGACTTTCGAGCTGTAGAACAGCTTCTACGCCATATACGAGAGAATAAGGTGTAGCTTGGGTAGGAGTCCTATGTGTAGTCCTATATGCCCAAAGTGCTTCACTTATTCTTTCATGCCAATCTCTCTTTGTTCGGCCGATTACCTTTTTCAGGAGGTTGCACAGCGTCTTGTTGAATGCTTCCGCGAGGCCGTTGGCCGGAGCATGATACATGGAAGACTTGTGCTGCTTGAACTTGTATTTGTCGCAAAGCTCGTCCACGAGTCGGTTGGAGAACTACTTTCCGTTGTCAGTGATAATGTAGCGAGGCACCCCATATCGGTGGATGATATGCTCCTTGATGAAACGAACAACAGTTTCCTTTTTTACTTCCCTTAAAGGGATGGCTTCAGCCCACTTGGAGAAGTAATATGTTGCAGCTAGGATGTAAGCTTGCCCTGCAGATGACTTTGGCGTAATTGGTCCTACAACGTCCAATCCCCATGCGTCGAACGGCCATGAAGCAACTGTAGGGTGTAATGGTTCAGGCGGTTGATGTATGAAGTTGGCGTGGAATTGGCAGGCTTGGCACCTTTTGGCGTGTTCCAGGCAGTCCTTCACCATGCTCGGCCAGTAGTAACCCATTCTTTTAAGCCGGAAATGTAGCTTTGGTCCAGACTGATGTGCCCCACACACACCTGAATGTGCTTCTTCCATGGCTAGATTAACTTCTTCCTCACCTAGGCATCTCAGGAGCACTCCTTCAAGAGAGCGTCGATAGAGTGTTCCTTTGTAGTAAAGGAAGCGAGGTGCTCGTCGACGTATTTCAGAACAGTGTCTGAGATCATCTGGAAGCTTTCCGTGCTCTAAGTAGTCGATCAGCGGCTGTCTCCACTCTTCAGCATCGACTGGAAGTACTGAGATGACATTTGTATCATCTAGTGACATTTCATTAACGAGTGGAATCACCCATCTTTGGCAAACTGGCACGTCTGCAACTTCATCTTTTCCTAGTGTCATACTCGAGGCTAGATTGGCGAGAGCGTCTGCCATTTGATTTTCCTTTCTTGGCACATGTTCTAGTGTCACAGCTTCGAACTTTTGTAGCAGTTGGGTCGCTAGCCGGAAGTATGGGACGAGATCATCTTTCCTCACCTCATATTCAGTTAAGAGTTGATTGATTATGAGCTTGGAATCGCTATATACCTCAAGAGCTGTGATTTCCATGTTGATCGCCATTTGGAGCCCGATGATCAATGCTTGGTACTCAGCAACATTGTTGGAGCATAGCTCATTCAGTTGGAAGGAGTAAGGTAGTATTTGCCTTTGTGGCGACATGAATACTACTCCTGCCCCCGCTCCATCTGCTCGTGCGGATCCGTCGAAGAACATCGTCCATGTTGGGAAGATGTCGATGTAGAACACCTCCTCGTCAGGCAAGTAGTGTTTGGTGCTGTTTGCAGTTTCAGCTCGTGCAGGCAAGGAGCGTTTGGTGCTGTTTGCAGTTTCAGCTCGTGCAGGCAAGGAGCGTTTGGTGCCGTTTGCAGTTTCAGCTCGTGCAGGCAAGGAGTGTTTGTTGTCACCTTTTAGGCTCGTGCGAACGAGGAGCTTGTGGTGTCGTTTGCAGTTTCAACTCGTGCAGACAAGGAGCTTTTGGTGCCGTTTGCAGTTTCAGCTCGTGTAGGCAAGGAGCGTTTGTTGTCACCTTTTAGGCTCGTGCGAACGAGGAGCTTGTGGTGTCGTTTGTAGTTTCAACTCGTGCAGACAAGGAGCTTGTGGACAAGATGGTTGCTGCTTGTCCAATTTCTTTGAAGCGATCTTCGAAAGGCATTCCTCACAATCTTCATAGCAAGGAGCCTTGATCGAGAAATTGAATAAGTCTTCGATGAAGAAGAGATCGCGCATGAACGATCTTTGTGTTGAAATTTTCTTATCTTCAACATTTTCACATTGCTTTGGAGGTTGGCGAAAGCTGCTTTCCCTCCTTTCTGATTGGTGCACTTGTGGAGAAGACACATGTTTCTCGTGCAGTTTCTTCGGAGTGACATGAGTCCATCCTTCAATTTCACTTGACTTGGAGCATGCCCCCAACAGTCGAGGTGAAGACTTTGAGTCGAAAGAGCCAGAAGTGACATCTTTCTTAGGGATTTCATCTTCAGTGCCGTCCTCTTGGGTTTGTTGGCATGAAGATTTGCCAGTGTGGACGATGATGCGCCTCCTTACTTTCAGTGGTCCTTTTGTGTCGACCTCTAGGATTGCTTGGCGCTTCATCCTTGAAGGAATCAAGCTTCAAACGTCGCCTTTTTCTGCTAACCCATCAAACTTTTCTTCCTTTGGTGTTGTCTTCCTCTTTCCAAAAGGCTTCTCATTATCTTCAAATCTTTCCGAAGCTGATCGTCGCAGAGGAGAGATAGCTGTGTTGCTTTGTTTCTTAGGCTTTAACAACCTTTCAAAAACAGAGCTTTGGGATGTTGGCGCGTTAAGCCTCTTGAAGACAGAGGTTCGGCCTTGACTACCAATGCGATTAAGCACTGAAATTCTGGAGCTTGAATGGCTCATCCTATCGAATACCGACGTCCGAGGGGCTGGTTTAGGCTCTTTTTGGTCTTGTTCAATGCTCACGTTGATGTGTTGAGCGCTAGCTTTCTTCACTTTGCTTGAAATCTTCACGGGTGTATTTGGTGTGAAGCCAAGTCCAGCTTTGTTGTTGTCAACTCCGTAATCATGCTCCTTCAACTTCTTTTGAGTGTCGGTGAGGTCACGATCTTTGTCATTGACGGTGTTTGAAACCTTCTTTCCAAGATTTGAAGAGGAAGCAAAGTCATGCCTAGCCTTTGACATGAGTTCGTAGGCATTTGGGTTAAAGCCTTCTTCGGTCTTCTTAGTTGGAAGAGAGCTTGGTTTCATTTTGACGCCATGCTGTGCCTCCAGACGGTTGATGAGTCCGGCGGTTTGCAAGTTTTTCTCCTCTGCAGTCCGTGTGAGCTTTGCGATTGCTTCATTCATCTGAGCTAGCTGCTCCTCGATTGAAGTTACTCCAGTGGTCATGACTTGCATGGTTGTACTGCCGCTTGAATCAGCGTCGGAGAGTAGGGACTCTGAGTATTTCCTCAGGCTTTCCCCTCTTGATGCCCTTAGCGAGGCTAGGGTGATCACAGGCTCGTGCCTCAGGTGCTCTTGTTCCTTTGACAGAGTTAATGCAGGGGCAGAAGCCGCGGCAAAAAGAGCTCTTGCCTTACTTCGGGTTATGGTGCCCGAAATATCACCACTTGCGGCGATGATGTTCTTGTTCTTTGCTTTGATTGTAGGAACAGCTTGATCCTTTCTTGATGCCATTTGCGTTTTTCGATGATTTGAGGATAGAGATGAGAGGTAGAGATGTCCCACTGGGCGTGCCAAATTTGTGAACACGAAAGTTTCCTTGAAACAAGAAACCAGAATAACGTGTACAAAATAATATTTTTGTGTTTATGATTTTGGGGTTACGATCTCTCTCAAATTTGGTCCTCTGATTCTATCTTCGTAGGGTGTAGGTTTGTGGATGAGTTGTTGATCCAAAGGGTCGTCGGGGCTTGATCTAAGGATGAACAGTTGATGAACGGATCTTCAAGGGGCGTTGGGCTTGATCTTGAAGAATGGGTGTATGGATTTCTTCAAGGGGCTTTTGAGCTTGATCTTGAAGGTTGATGGATGAGCAGATCTTCAAGGGCTTTTGGGCTTAGTCTTGAAGAACGATTGGATGTGTGGATTTGTTTGTGTTGTTGATCCAAGGGGCCATTGGGGCTTGATCTTAGGATGAACGATGAACACTTTCTTCAAGGGCCGTCGGGGCTTGATCTTGAATAATGGTTGTGTGGATTTCTTCAAGGGCTTTTGGGCTTGATCTTGAAGGTTGATGGATGAGCGGATCTTCAAGGGTTTTTGGGCTTAATCTTGAAGAACGATTGGATGTGTGGATTTGTTGAGGTTGTTGATCCAAAGGGCCATTGGGGCTTGATCTTAGGATGAACAGTTGATGAACAATGAACACTTTCTTCAAGGGCCGTCGGGGCTTGATCTTGAGTTGGTGGAAGTTCTTCAAGGGCCGTTGGGGCTTGATCTTGAAGGAGGATTTGACGAAGAAACGAAGAGTGCTTTCTTGATCCTTCGGGATTTTCTTGAGAGCTTTAGGACTTTAAGGCTTCAAGGTTTTGGTGTGTAGAGAAATGTATTTGTGAATTGGTTTTGGTGTGTGTTGGCTTTTCTTGGGAATTTGGATGGTTGGAAGCTTTGGAGTTTCAAGGCTTCAAGGATTTGGGGAATTCTCTTCCAATTTGGGAGTAGAGAAATGTATTTGTGAATTGGTTGATGCTTGATACCTTGATGGAGAAGCCTATTTATAGGCTTTGAGAATGAATCACCACCACAAAATATTTTTTTCCTTTCCAAGCACCATTGCCTAATTTTCCCACTTAATGCAATATTGAAATTGAAGTGGTGTAACTTATGGCCTAATTTCCCACTTAATACCATTTTAAACTTGAAGTGGTCTAACTTATGGCCTAATTTCCCACTTAACACCATTTTAAACTTGAAATGTGTATGCTTTGTCATTGCCCAAATGAGAAAAACTTGCTTTGATCCGTAATGGATTGAAGTGTGCTTGCCTTGTCATTGCCCAACATGAGAAGAAAAACTTGTTTTGATCCTCAATGGATTGAAATGTGCTTACCTTGTCATTGCCCAAATTGAGAAGAAAAAACTTGTTTAATCATCCAAGGGTATTTCTTCCTATTTTGTTGAGTCACATGCCATGTGTACAATTTGTACGACACGTGGCGTATGCCATGTATGCCCTGACATGTCAAAACTTTAATGCGTTGGTGAACATTTGTTTTACTGAAATTTCGATGTCTACAGGAAGAAACTTGGTGTCAGTAACAGCAAAAACTCCAACCATGCATTGACAATATTGTACCACCTGCTGTAACACTACCTGATGATTTTATCAATATGTTGGCGACACAGGATATACTGCAACTATGCAAGCTGATCGTCATTATCCATATGTAAGTGAAACCGGATTTACTTGACAACTCAAGCTCATGATCATCAATATGTCGACGCCTCAGGATTTACTGTGACTACTCAAGCTCATGATCTTCATCAATATTTGGATGGCACAGGATTTGCTTCGACTACTCAAGTTGATCATCTTCATTCATACGTCGACGGCACAGGAATTGCTGCGAGTACTCAAGCTCATGATCTTCATCAATATGTCAACGGGACAGGTTTTGCTGCGACTACTCAAGTTGATCATCTTCATTCATTTGTCGATGGCACAGGATTTACTGTGACTACTCAAGCTCATGATCTTCATTCATGTGTCAGGGGGATAGGATTAATGCGACTACTCAAGTTGATCATCTTCATTCATATGTCGACGGCACAGGATTTGCTGTGACTACTGAACCTCATGATCTTCATCAATATGTTAACGGGACAGGATTTACTGCAACTGCTCAAGCTGATCATCTT
This sequence comes from Pyrus x bretschneideri, assembly GCF_019419815.1. Taxonomy (NCBI): domain Eukaryota; kingdom Viridiplantae; phylum Streptophyta; class Magnoliopsida; order Rosales; family Rosaceae; genus Pyrus; species Pyrus x bretschneideri. The sequence continues at coordinate 3,717,462 of NW_025999657.1, forward strand.
TATCCATATATCGGTGACACAGGATTCACTTCGACTACTACTCAAGCTGATCATCTTTATCCACCAAGTAATAATGTGTTTGGAGGATTGGGCGATTTAGTCAATGATAATTACACCTCAGACTATATAGGGGATGAGGATCCCTGAGTTTCTGTCGATGAGCTACTCAGACTAACACCAGAGCCACAACATGAGGATCTGTGAAGGAGAATATTGTAAATTTTTAGGTTTTGGGTTATGTATTCCACTCATGTTGTAACAAATATTTTCCGAACCGGTGGTTGCTTCTATTGCAATCTTTGAAATTGAAATTTATATCCTTTTCTTTCTCTAATTAACTCGAACTTTAATTTATTTTTTGCTAGCTTAATTATTTGCCATGCAAGAGAATATTTAGCTTATTTACTTTCATCGTGTACTGAACTTATATATTTTTCTTATATATTGCTACTATTTGAAAGTGGAACAAATTTTAATTTCTCTTACATCACAAAGTTACAAACCGCAAGAAAGGAAAGGAATACCAATTAATATTTTGCCTGGTGGCATTTGGCTCAAATTAGGTAGGTCTCATAGTCGACTCACATATAAAATGATTATGATACTACATATTTGCGGTGATTGTTGCTAGCCTAATAATAATGGGCATGATTGCTTACGTTTGTTGTGATATTCTGAGTGCATTATAATATCATATTATTTTTTTCAAAAAAAAAAAAAAAAAAAAGAAGAAGAAGAAAAAAAAAACATTTCCAGACAATGAAAAGAAATTGTTTCAATTTCCAACCTCTTGACATATGGGAGCTCTCTATAGACAATGAAATTTATAAAGAAAGTTGAGATTTCATCATAAAATTAATTAGCAATATTAAAAGTAGCTCAATTTACGTATAAACTCATGGAAGGTTCATTCTTTTAGCAATGTGAATTTATTTTCAACAGTTTTCAAGCTACACCAACTTGAAAGAGCAACATAATCAAATAAGTAACATTGGTAATTAGACAACCACTTTTCCCACTTTACCTTACTATTGCCGCTAACATTATTTCACTCGCACTGTTATATATAATAGAGCTCAGCTTTCTTAATAGATTATTACATGATGTTTGTACCATACTTTACTGATCTCAAAATTACCGAGCCTTGGTCAACTTCATATCTTTAGGGACCCACTAATTCGTGTTGAGGCACCCCTGCCGAAGTGCAAGTCCCTCCAACTAGGAGGTCAATCACAACGACAAACATGTCAGCGTCTAAATAAAAGCTCCTAGAGTCCCACATCGACTACGGATGAAAACGTACGCTTCTCGTCAACTATAAAAGGAGATCCTACAATTAAATCCAAATCCCATTATTGTACCTAAATTATTATTAGAACTCACTAATGATGATCATGCTTTAACCATTGTATTATGTAGACTCTATATTATTAATAAGAACTCATCTACCCTGGTGGACGTAACCCGACTACAGGTGAACTTGACTTTGATCCAAAGTCTCACTGATTTTGTACATCAACACATGATTTTTCCATGTCCGGAAATACACACTCAACTAGCATCCCCATAAATCTTTGTTGGTCTAGCAGAAATTCTGTAATCAAGATCCAAAGTCATTCTTGATAACACACTATTGTTTTTGCTTATTAGATTGTTGCTACCCACAGGTGGAGTAGACGTAGGGGAATGAAACACGAGGGCTTCTTACTCATAGAGTGTTGGATCCGACAACCGTGGAGTAGGGATGGTAACCAAAGGTATCTTCTTCTTCAAAACAAATCCTAAACTTCTGCGAAAAATCCGACTCCTCTCCTTGTGGCAGTTTCCAGTCAAAAGAATGCAAAAGTGTAACAAGTAAATGCATCACCATCATCTCAGCCATTGCAACCCCTGCCCATATTCTTCTACCTGACCCAAACAGAAAATAGTTGAAGTCACTCCCACTGTAGTCCCATTTACCATTCAAGAACCTATCCGGGTCGAATTCCAGTGGATTTTCCCAGCTAGAAGGATCTCTATGTTTCGCCCAAACGTTGATGAAATTCGAGAACCTTTCGGAATGGTGTAGCCTCCCACGGTGCATGTTTCACACCAACAACACAAGAAGATACCGTCAAGGTGAATTTCCTTTGCAATGCCCTGTAAGTTCATACTTTTGGATCCTATGGTTTTTTACTCATTTCAGCTTGTCTAATGTAGGTTTTGGGGAAATGTTTCAATTCAAACATTGATATTCATTCTCTTAAACAGGTTTTCAACTCTAAGTAATATTTTAGTTGAATGGTAGTTTATGTTATTTTTTCCTTTCATTTTCCGTTTTTGGTTTTTTTTTTTTTTCATCAAAGGTAGGTAATAATCATTAAAACGAATTCCAAACGGACTAATTACATCTTACATAGTCCTAGAAGGAACCGACATATGAGCATGAGTAATGGTTCTTCATTGCAGCAATTACAAAATAGTATGTACATAAATTAAAAACTATAAACACGTTTTAACCCCAGAAGATTAATTAGTCCTCGACCTAGAGGTGGCTAGTAAAGAAAACCCTAACAGCCTAGGTGCTGGATGACCCACCGTAACTGCTCGGAAATCAGAAGTCGCCAACAACTCACACCACCAATTTCGCATCACAAAATAAGTCGTGAATGATGAAGTAAATATCAGCTTCAATTTGTATCCTTGCTAAAAGTAATTAGCATCACACAAATCCTCGTGCACAAATGAAATGTCAATTATGTATGTGAAGGGATTAACATGCTAGTTTCAAAGTGTCGAGGCCTCAAAATGCATTTTCATATTAATCAAGTCATGCAACAAATATTCCTAGTGTTGCATGCATGCTTTATATTTCATCCGTGGGAGGGAGGGGTATCAATTCACCTCCCCAAAACTAATGCGGTGTAGATAATATCGTTTACTAAACAAAAATAATACTTTTTTTTATAGAACAATACTTGACTACTCAAAGATGAGTAGGAACTCCTACTAAAAACTCTTAGTGTTTTAATCACAGAGCTTTGTGTTCATGATCAGAACCATTCATACTATGAATTACACTGTAAAGATTATCTCTACAAAAAATAAATTAAAACTAAGGTTGTTTTGTCAATCTATTATAGCAAGTATATAGACGGTTCGTAATACTTTTAGCAAGTATAATACCGTTCATTTGTTTTTAAACAGTTTGATGACTAAATGACCTTAATTTTAATTGATTTTTTTTTTTTGCTGAGATGATCTTTATATGGTGATTTATAATATGAACGGTTCTGATTATAAACACGAAGTTCTATAAATTAACAACGAACTATTTTGAAATTTTTTGAGTAGGAGTTCCTACTAATTTTTAAATAGCCAAATATTGTTCTTTTTTATATGGGATAGGATCAAAGGACAAATGTTTCTACTTCTTTGTAGCTTTTAGATTTTATAACATTCAATGGTTTAGATTAAAAGTGGTGTGAATAGTTTTAAACATTAAATGACTTAGATGATGATGTGGATTCTAATTAATAAGGAAAATATTAATCTAAATTAAACACAAATATCTAATGGAATAAAATTGAAGAAAATAATAATCAGAATATGAATCCTAATAACAAAAAAAAAAACATGAAATCTCTTCTTTACGATGAGGTCTTCAATGTTCAAATAATCAGAATTTGAATTCTAATAAGTGCAAAGCTTGATGTTCCTATTTCCACAGTAAGATCGCTAGAAACATCAGAGATTAGCCTGCGTAATAGAAAAAAATTGTTGAAAAATAGAAATGAAGCGAGGCAAGAAAATCTATATCTAAGTTACAATCTAGAACCAAAAGCATACAATCTCTGATACACCCCGACCCGAAATGTCCACCTAGACTTCGAATCGAGTTGTGTTGGCCAACACCAGGAGGGTGACGAAGCCATAAGGTGTAGTGATGTGGAAAACGTGAATAAATTTAAACCTAAGTGCCTAAATGTAAGATTGCGCATGTGAGCAGAAATGAACCCATTTCACACGTGATGTCAGAGTATTAATAAAATACAGTAAAGTTAAAAGAGGAATTATACTGTCGGTAATATTCCCACAACAATAGTTTGCCAGAAATGCTCGTCGACACGATAGCTCGACCACTAAAACCTGGAGGGGCAAAAAAAAAAGGGTGAGTGGGCCTAAAAATAAAGTTTAATAAAAACCTTTTTTAAAACTTTATAACTCCTCGTCGTAAAACAAGCATAGTTTCCAAAATATACATACTATGTATAGTATGAAAATACTTACCATAGCCTGCAATATCTCAAGAATTCAATACAGCATAATATTACGTAAATAAGTGCATGACGTCTGTAATCGTATAATCTCGCATAAGCAAACATATCATAATGAGTGCTCATCAACATATGCTGACACACGAGTTCATGCAGAGATATTCTGACATGAATATGACTGGGTGTAACAATGATATTTGCTCTTGTACTACAATCATATGAAGATTGGCTCTATATGCAGCACATACGAGTCCTAATTGCCTGTAACAATCTAGGACAAGACTGGCACCTACAATGGATCCAAAGTGAGCGTACGGCGTGTTGTAAATCTGCCCTAAAGCCAATCATATGATGATACTTTATGGACATTTCACATGTTAAACTAATCTAGTTTAATATAAAGGGCAAAGATTATTGTTTAAAGCTGTCTCATATAAATGTTATATACTTAAACGATAAGTCCAAGGAATATGTAGTTGGGAAAATGTGATCTAAAGAAGTTAGATTCATGAAACCATTCTCTTTCGTATACGTATCCTAAAAGTTCCTGATCATAGGATTGCCAATTGGGCATTGACAGTCCATTAAGTTCAGTACGTGTTATGTCTTCTCTTAGAGAGAGTGACTAGTCTCGAGTCATTGGTGTGACTGACACCAAGACAAGCATGTAGGTGCCCAATAGAGAATGAGTCCATTGAACGCGATCAACAAGGAGTTCTCATACTCATGTCACATGAGAACTCATGGTTTGGATAATGTAAAGTAGTCATTTGATCTGAGGCATCATAGTTGTTTTATGGTTAGGTCCTTGATCTTTGATTATGTCAAAGTCACTCCGTCAAAGGGTGTCCAAGACATAGTTAGGTTAAGCCATTTAGCCATGGAGGCAAGTGAATGCACAACAAGGGATCTCTAACCTTCAAACCGTTTGAGGGAGAATACTATATGATATGATTAAGAATCTCTGATCAGAGTATGAATGAGATTAAGGAAGTCGTTCCAAATCACATTCAAGATAATCATATAAGTAAGAGAATCACATTGGATAGTAGACATGAATAAACTATCAAACCAAACAATGTGGTCAAGAGTATTGTATTAGAGAAAGATTGTATTGCATTGTAATCCCAAACTGAATAGGTTCTCCACCTCTTCTGATTAGCTTGGGTAGCCATGACATACTGCTAGGTGCCACATATGGTTTGTGGAAGCCCTAAAGGTGTATAATCACTAAAGGGTGAATTGAAAGTAAGTTTCAATTCACAATCGATTTGAAGAGTTCTAATCGCCCACTGCCTCGCTAAAAGGAACTTAATAGATCGTACACCGTGTAACGTAGAGATTAAAGAAACAACGGAGATGAGTAAGGATAATTAAATGGTTTAATTATTTATGGCTAGGATTAATTAATATGTTAATTAATCAAACGAATAAGTTCATTTTAGCTTTTGAGTAATTAGTGGACCTCAAGGCTCATTGGGCTTAGAACCGTCAAGCCCATTAACTTAAGTTGTTTGACAACTTAATGACTAAAGACTCAAAAGGGCCCAAACAGCCCAAAGCCTTTAGAAGGCCGACCATACCATGAATGAAAGTTTTTGGTTCTTTTTGTCACTTAAGTGAAGTGACTAGATAAATGACTTTATAGCCAAAATTCAAAAGGGTTCTCTCTTGAGGAAATTGGAGAGAAAAGAAGCTCTTTTTTTTTTTTCCTCTTTCTAGGAGGTCGGCCCCCTTAGAGGGGGATTTACTAGTATCAATCATCCTCCAAGGTCACTCATCTGTTCTTCAAGTCCCTCCTTGGTGTGGAAACTTAGAGGTTCCCTTTCTTGGGAACTTGGAGAATCCGTTCAACCATTCTCCTCCAAGAAATCCATGGAGCTAAGAAGTAATGAATGAAGGCCCTATCTCTTGGGTGATTAGCCTTTGCTTATGCAAAGAGGTGCTTCAAAGGTATAAAAGTTTCTCAACTCTTTTCTTTAAGATTTGAGTTGAGTCTTGGTTCACCACAACTACTAGGCCTTATATTTTATGGGTATAGTTTTGTTTTTGAGTGCATACAAACATGATTCCGCCTTTAATTGTTAATTGCATGCATAGATGTTGCTCAAATGAACTTGTTTTTCACAAATTTATTCCTTCATGGTACGATGTGCATGTACACATGAAAGACTGGCCCTGACTCGGGCGAGTACTAACATCGGTGCAGCAAACGATGAGCAGATAACACAAATATAGTCATGCCCTAGTGATTCGATAGTTCTAATCAACATAATATCATTCATATCCGTAACTATAATTATGGTATCAATAATAATACTTATACCTGTGCATCCCGCAGGACGTAGCATAACTTCTTAATTTCTATCAATGTGCTAAATCTTATAACCGTCATGCTAATCTAGGCGTATTGTAGAAAACTCTTTATGAAATGTATAAATGAAAACTAACAATTATATATATATATATATATATTATATAAAAGAAAAGACCCACTCACAGTTGCTTACGATGTCACATCTGTTTGAGTTAGGAAGCTGGAGTTTCCGATAGTAATTGCACCTAAATATAATATTGTGACCCATTAATAAAACTCAATTAAAACGCTTGAATTTGGAGAAACGGACGACAGATTTGGAATCAACGTGTCGACAACAGATTTGGAATCAACGTGTCAAAATACTCTAAGGAGGGTCTCGGGCAATTTTCGTAAAAAGTCAACGGTTAACTCTAAGAGTCAACCGAGACGCCTCGGTGGTCAACTACGTTAACACTTTATAATTTCACTCAATGGGTGCCAAAAAGGGACTCGGGACGTCGAAATTATCCTAGGAGGGTTCCCGAGAAAATTCCGAAAAAAGTCAACCTAAGGAATATTTTGAGCCCATTTCAGAAATGGGTCGGGCTGGAACAATGTGCAACATGCTTAGGCTTAGGCCCCTTTTTTTATTTTATTTTATTTTTTTTTGGGCGATTGCCCTGCAACCGCCGAAGACTGGAAGAAGAAGGCTGGAACTGGGCTGAGTTTGGCTGGAAAAGTTCCAAAGGCCCTAACTAGTTCATTTCTCAACCAAAATCAGAAATTCAAAAGCCAAAGTAAAGCTCAAGAGTTAAGGAATTGAAATATACCAAAGTGAGGTTGAGCCAAGGTCGGGATCGGCCAGAAAAGGACTGCAAATTTTGGATAGTTCACTGAAATCTGGGAAAAAGTTCCCTCGATATCTCTATGTAGTTCCACCGTCCAAAATTACATAAACACGATCATTAACAACCACGAGGATAAAAGAAAGGGGTTCAGAATGTCCGGATGCTTACCTAAGCCGTGAATGGCGAGATTGGGCGGAGATGGTGGTGGTCACGATGTCGCTGCATAGTGAGGTGAGGGAGGAATTTTGCAAATGTTTTCCTTCATTTATGGGTTCATAGAACTCACAGAGGTAAGGTTGTAACGATTTTGCTGGTGGAGCTCGCTAGAAAGACGAAGGTGATGGTGGTGTGATTTCTTTGTACTTGCAGAGAGAGAGGGCCGAGATAAAGAAGTCGGGAGAGGAGAGAGCTAAGAGGGTTAAAAGAAGAAGGTGAGGTGGCAATCATCTAATGGAGGATAAGATGAGGGGGATTTGAAAAGTGAGAGAAAAAGTGTCCCGAGGTAGGGGGACACAGGAGAGGTGAAGGCATGGGGTGTGGGGTCCACATGTCTCACAAAACAATACAAAATATCTCTAAACATGAAATTACCAACTTGCCCTTGGTATACAATGTTTCATAAAATTTTAACCGTAATTCCAATTTCAATTCCGCTTGCGCCTACGCGTTCGTACCTTCGAGAATTTTAAGAATACGATAAAATAGTAACTTGTACGAGTCACGAAAAGGCGGTCAACAAAAGTCAACAATCTAAAGTAGCCAAATGGACTGAGAGAGCCCACCTGTTGGAGATGCTCTTATAATATAAGAGGTTAATTAATTACACTAACAAGGTTTATCATTTTTTCAAAAAATTATTTCATGTTTGGTAAATTACACTAACACTCTTAGTTTCAAATCTTCAAGATATAAATAAAAGAATAATGTACAACTATGTTCTCAGAAAGAAAGGTACTTATGTATACGAAACTAACTCCCTGCATTATTAGAGCATCTCCAAAGGAGATATCAAATTGTCCAAATCATTAATAACGGTAACAAAAGACAGCATTAATGTTTTCCAACCGAGAAGCCAAATTTGATGTGACATGACATGGATTGACATCTCTCCCCTTTGCTGCCAAATTTGACAGCACCTTCAAATTTTTTTAAATTAAATATTAAATGTTTTTTATTAATTTTTTATTAGTTTAAAGCATTATCCTTTTGTTTCTTTTCATTCCCAATGCAAAGAAAGTACATGAATTATTATTTTATATTTAAAATTTGACATATCGGTTGGAGAGCAAAAGCTTAAAAGATGTCAAAGTGCCATGTAAGCCTTCAAATTTAAATTTTAGGTTTAAAATTTGAAATCTCTCATTTGGAGATGGTCTTAGGAACTAATATAGAGATAATGGATGAAAGACCTCCACATTAATTAACCATAGTTGTTAAACAACTTTAGAGAAGATAGCTACCTCCACTAACCCATGTGCATTGTCAAATGAATCTTTCTAAATCACAATTTTCTTTTTAATTAACCCTTAAATATTTTCCTTCTCTATTCATTGAGGAAAAATAAGGAAGAAAGTATTATTTGATCAATCTAAAATGAGGAAATTGTAGTAATGGTCCCTCAACTTTAATTCAATTGGAGTAATGGTCTCTCAACTAAAAATTCATGACCATTGATTCCTTAACTCATCAAAATGCCCATCTATGGTCCTTTTCATTAACTCCATTTGAATTTCCGTCAAAATAAGTCACATGCCATGCATGTGAGGCTGAATTAAGGGGCAAATATGAAAAATCAAATGAGAAAAATTGTAGTAATGGTCCTTTAACTTTAACCCAATTGGAAAATCGTCCCTCAACTTTACCCAATTGGAGCAATGGTCCCTCAATTTTATCCCAATTGTAGCAATAATGCTTCCAATATGACTCATTTTGATGAAATTCTGATGGAGTTGACGAAAAGGACCATAACTGCACATTTTGATAAATTAAGGGACCAATGGTCAATTGAGGGATCATTACTCTAATTAGGTTAAAGTTGAGGAATCATTTCTACAATCTCTCATCTAAATTACATTCAACACTTAGAATGATGCTATTTGGAGACACACACACATAGACACATAGATATACATATATATAAAGTTGATATCATCAATTTCGGCACATTCTCTAAAAGAGTGAGTCACATTATAGAAAATACCTGCATGAACAATAAAACATGTCAATGATAATGTTAATTTTGTGTGTCTACGTAAATCTATATTGTATGCAAAATGGAGCAAGGAGCAATTGTTCGGGCGAAGATTTCTCCAAAGAGGGCTCCTCGGCACTCAACACAGCTCCCTAAGGGATTGGCACTTTGGATGTGAAGTCTAGCTCTTGCCTACTAATGTACTGCAAGAGGAGGACAAAGTTAGTTTTGAAAGGTGCCTTTGTAGGGCCTTAGGTGTAGGCCTTGAGGCTTGCAATCAAAACTAAGTGCTAGGCATGTCACTGCTATCTCAGTATAGTAGATGTAGAACAAGATTGTGCTTAGTCGATTACTTGCGTCCCAAGTTACTCGGACTTCTTGTTATCAAAGAATTGTCGTGGATGAGTTAAGCACACATTAAGTCCTTTTTCTTGCCTTGTGATCAAAGACTTTCAGTTCATAGTCTTGTATATTCGAAAGCACTTGGAGGGTAGTGACTCATCAGCTTTTTACTTGTATTGCCACTGAAAAGTGCTTTTTAGCTGATTGTGAGTTAGTCCCCATCACTTGACATTTAAATCATAGGCACATGGCCAATGCATTAATGAGAAGGCGCCAATTTGTCATTGGGCTTGATGCATGGGCTTCGGGCAAGTCTCCCTTCTAATTGACATTTCTAGGCCATCACACACTTGCAGCCTAATGTTCAAATATTAACCCAAACAATAATATTTCTTTTTTTTTTTCTTTCTTTCTTTCAATATCACTTCAAGATAAACCAGTCTTTTTACTTTGACATAGATGCATCCCATTGCAAAGCCTTGACCAGTAGCTATCATCTAATTGATTCTAAGCATTTCATGTTCGTGCATGCATGCATGGGATCTCAAGAATTTTCACGTTAATTTGGTTGTAAAAAGAAACGGACAATAATGCATATTAAGTTAGTCAAAGAGAGCAACTTCCATGCAGAAATCCATGCCATGTAAGTCGTCCAACTTAGAAATGTGTTGTCACATTAATCAAGTCATTCCACATGATATCACCTAGTATTACAGGCGCTCATGACATGCTTAATATTCCATCCATGGGAGGGGGTGGATGGATATTACTTAACCTCCACGAAATTAATGTGTTCGGAAAAGGATATTACTATCATCCCTCGAGACAATATGTTATTACCATGGTAATTAAATCAGATTAATTTGGTTACGCCTAGGGATGAAAGATGTATTTTTGCATAATTTATGTGTATAAAAAGTGCATGTCACTCTGCCTAAATCACTCAATTACATTCAACACTAGTGTGTTTCTTCTCTCATAGCCAGTGACCAATAGAAATAGCTATCGCCCAAGACTGAGTTCCTGCAGGTTTTACTGCAATGGCCCTCGGTTACATGGCAGAAGAACCCCCTTGCGTCTTCCTGCAGCTGCTCAACATATGTTCACCATACACGGAATGTGGCCGACAAATTTCTCAGCAATAGTAACATGCACTGCTCCTACTCAAGCTGCAAAGTTTAACATGAATCCGGTATCTATGTTAATTCATGCTTCATTTCCCAAATATTCTTACAACTTCATCGATTCTTTTTAATATTGTAGCTATGACCAAAATCTAAGTAACTTTTTTAATTATAATAATTAGTTGAGAGGAGATCAGCAATTGCTAAGAGACATGGATATCGAGTTAGTATATATAAGAGCGTATTTTAAGAAAGAATTAAACTACATGAGAATAAAGACGAGATGCTGACAAATTTGGTACTAAAATAAAGCCTAAACTGCTCCACTTGACTCCCATGATCAGTAAGCTACAAAAAAGTAAACCTGCTCAGGCTGCTCTCAACAAGAAAAATCCAAACGAGAACATAAAATATTCAAAACATTCTCCTACACTCTAGTCAAACGTTAATGAAGGAATGCAACAGTGTTAACACGGTAAAGCATTTAAACCTAGGCGGACCTGAAATTCTTGATAACATATTCAACATTCCACAACACAAACAATTAAAAAAGAAAGATGGGTGGCTGTGACATGAACGGTAACCTGTATGAGGAGAAGTTTAGTGCACCAATGCCTTGGATTGGCATGTATGTAGCAGCAGCATCCTTGGCCTGTCTGATTGCAATGGCTGCAGATGTAATCCTCGGCATCTGGCACCATAAGTACTGGTTTCCCTGCAAGTTCTTCTCCATTAATGCCACATCTCTGACCTTGATAGGTGTAGCCATCAAATTGTCGGTGGATCTGAACACTGCCATGCCCAACCGTCACGACCAGCTTGCAAAGCTTAGCAGTTCTGCCTTGATCTGCACAGCAATGGCTAACTCCATGCCGTCTCTTGGAGCCATGGAAAATGAAGAGATGTTCATGAATGTAATTGCCTTGGGAATTCTAGTCATCACCCTTATTGTCAATATTTGCATCCAATTAGCTACCGGTGCAATCTTTGTTTTCTGGAAGGAGCACGCTTCAGTTATGTTCATCATGCTTGTTTTGCTCCTCATGCTGATTTTCTCGGCTTTAACGGTTCCAACAACAAAGAATTATTTAGAAAAAGGGTACAAGAAAAGATACCAATTATCTTCAAAAGAATGCACAAATGCAAGTGGTAGAAAAGAAGTTACCAAACTCAGAGACACATTGACAAAGCTTTGGCTGATGGCTCACACCTCTAGCCCTCAATTTGTGATGGGCAGGTCAGTGACATGCACTGCTTCTGGAGCTTTCTGTCTTTTGAGTGCCATGATTTTGGCCCAAGCCATGTTTAGAACATACTTGATGCCATGGTCCATTAAGTTTTGCAGCGGGGAATCAGACTACAAATTGACAACCACTTTGATTCTATTTACGCAAGCAGTTGCAGTAGGAGTTGGTACTATTTCCCCGGCGTTTAGATGGTTCATCGCCATCAACTTTAAGTGCCCGAAAAGAGGAAATATAAGCTACAGAAAAGAATTCGAAATAGAAAGGTACTGGATTCAGGGGCTTGCGGAGTTGAAAAAGTGTCCATTAACTTTTAGAATCAAATCTCGGGACTGCAGGAAACTTGCACATGAAGCAAGAAACAAACTTTTGGACTTGTGTATTGCAATGCAAACGGGGATTGTCCTATCAAGCAAAGCAATTCGATCAATTTCCATTTTCTTGGTGAGTCGAATCTTTTTACTCAGCGACTTGTTCAGGGAGTGGAAGAACAAGAAGTTGGAATTCGACTCCATCCCAATGTCCCAGAAAAACCCAAGGCAAGATCTTAGTAATTATGTTCTGTATCTTGAAGGTGAGGATGCGTTGGTTCATTACATGATGAATTCCAACTGTGATGCTACTGATCATTGGACTCAGAAGGGAATGAAAGAAGAACCCAAGCATCTCATTAAGCTGTTGGAGAAATTGACAGCCTCACAAGGATTCAAGGGAGTGGCAGAGTTTGACAGTGATCAAGTTCCCTCTCTACAATGTGAAGAACCTCCAAATTGTTGGGCTCTTCCCGTTGTGACACTAACAAGTATTGCACTTGCACTTCCAAACATCGGTTCTGGTTCAATCGAAAATCTGATAGATGGGGTACATGAAGGGCTCATGTACATGAATGCTATTGAGGAACAGCTGGATAGCAAAGGAGTTCTTGCCAACATCAGAAAGGCGGCAGAGGTCGTGTGGCTAAGAGTTGATCTATATCACACATGGCTAGATTTGGATCTCAGAAAATTGTCACGTCAAGGGAAGAGTCTAAAGGAAACACTTGAAGAACTTTCTGAGACTGCAAAATCCATATTTGAAGAATGTAGAAAGCGGCGGATGAGTAAGGAGAATGTGTGTTCGAGAGATATCCCTTCCAAATGGTCTGTTAAGGAGCTTGCCGCTAATTCCATGTACAGGATAAGCCAAACTCTTCTGCTAAATCCTGATGGCCAAATCAATGAATCAAGTGAGAGATTGTATGAATCAATGGTTGTGATGATCTCTGACATAATGGGTGCGTGTCTAACAAATTTACAGGAAGCTATGGCAATCAAGTGTTTTAACAGCACAATTGAAGAGAGGGAGGAAAGTGTGAGACTTGCAGTTCACGTTCTTGGTAAAACTGAAAGGATTCTTTATATTGTGGAACCTGGTATTCCTTCAAATTTGGATCATCACCAAATGGCATGCATTGATGAGTGGCGTTCGGCACGGAAACCCCAGATAAATTTCAAGGCGTGCACATCATTTCCAATATCCGAGAGTGACAGGGATTCTTCGGCAGGCTCAAGTGATCACTTTTACCTGACGATGGATTAGGTTTTCTAGGCTGCTGTACTCTAGCATAAATAGGCTATTAAAAGACTCTTGTATTCAGCTTTTCATCAATAATATTCCAGAATTTAGATTCAAGTGTTCTCTTGGGATTTTTCCCTAGAACTCTGTTAATTCACTTCCTACTACGATTTGGCCCTATTTTACCCGCTGGACAGTTCCTACTGCCTTGCATCAGACTCTACAATTAAAACTAGTTGAAACATCTTTTAACTATACGTAAATTATCCTTAAAACTAGTTAAGATCATAGCATACAGAAACAAGAGGCTCAAGTTCAATGCATGCTAATTAAGCCACCTCAAACTGTTCAAAATTACTAAATTTAGGACATTATCTGCATATAGGAAGGATGAGCGGCTGAAAGAATTCGTTGACTACGTATCCCATTGCAAACAGATATCCATTCATCGATGGTGTCTAATACTTTTGCAATACCGTCACTCGAAACATCAAGACTCGACACTGCCGAGCTAGATCGTTTTACTTGCAGCCTTTCCTCACAAGCCTGTGACATATATTTTTCATGCATGGGAACAAGAGAAGAAAATTACAATTAAGTAGATTATCATTTACCAACTAAAACGCTTTCCCCAACTGACCAAAATGCAATCACATTACTAATCTTGGCAAAGACCCAACCTAAGCCATAAGCCATTGATAGGAATTAAATTTTTGTTTAGAGGAAAAAACAGAAGAATAACCAAGTTTCAACAACATACCATTTATCTACAATAGATCTCAAGGTCCACCTTCATTAGACTGCAAAGCGACAACGTTCAGCATAGAACACACTCTTTGTGATGCATGTGTAAATTATATAGAGAGCAAACACTTGTTTATAAGGTTAAGGTGTTATGGAGTGATGAGGAGGTTAAGATTAACTATATGGTGGGTTTATCAGGAGTTGTATAATGAAGAATATTAGCCTCAAGCAATCTCGATATAACTAGGACTGTCTTAGGCTCTTTGCTGATATGTTTGACTAGAGTTTTCACGGTGATAAGGTTAGTATGATAAGCATCACATAATGGGAAGTGTCCTTATTGAACTCCACTGTGTATTGTGTAAAGCTGGGGCCTGCACTCTCACAATACGCGCAAATATTCCTAAAATGAGTGTTGCAGAGATGAGAATGTTTCGTTGGATGTGTGGGCACATGAGAAAGGACAAGATTAGGAATGAGGATATTCGAGGTAAATTAGGACTAGCTGAAATTGAAGATAGATGAGAGAGAATCGGTTAAGGTGGTTTTGTCATGTGAAACGAAGATGCTCCGATTAGAAGATGCAATCACGAGATAGAGGCTCAAGGCCAAAGGGGTAGGGGAAGACCTAGGAAGACTTGAAGAGAGACTCTAAGAAAAGACTTGGACTATTTGGATCTAACAGAAGAAATAGCACAAAGTTCTAGGATTCATATAGTCCACCCCACTTAGTGGGATAAGGCTTTGTTGTTGTTGTTGTTGTTGTTGTTGTTGTTATTGCAGATTAAGAACTGACTGCATATTATCTGGGAAGGACATGCACGAGCATGTGATGGCTAAAGCCATTCTTATTCGTATATGTTCATCACAATATGTATGTCAGCGACGGCACTTGAATTCTAAACACGGACACTGATCCTCTAAAGAAGTTAAGTTGTTCATGTTTAAATTTTAAGTGGCACACCACTTTGTAAGTCGATACATGAATCAAATATCATTATCAGATCACAAAGGTCTGTAATTATAGTTAAAGAAATTCATGTATCAGCTGCAAGGGTGTTGTGATTAAAGAAAATAATTCACATTTTTCATCCGTCCAAACATGTTGATTTTTTGATATGTAGTTTTGGGGAATAAAGATTAATACTTTGAATGATATATGTGCTTTGACAGCAATGAATCCTAGCTCCATGAACCTGAACACAATTGAACCACTCACTGGTATCAACTATAAGAAATGGAAGCAAGATCTTGAGATCGTGCTGGGAGTTATGGATTGGGATTTAGCACTAAGGAATGAAGAACCACCTGTGCCAACAGAAGACAGCACATCGAGCCACTGACTTGGTCCTAGATACTCTTCGGAACGAAGTGGAAGAAGGGAAGAGATTCTCGAATGAGAAAAAAGGATCCAATGACTTCAATGGGATCTTGTATTTTCTGTGATACAAGAATTCTTTTTATTTATTTATTTATTTATTTATTATTATTATTATTTTTTTCTTAAAATTTTTTTTATTATCTTTTTTTATTAAGTTAAACTCAGTAATATCTATATACACTATAGAATTAATGGTTGACATAAGAGACAAGGAGCTATAAATATTTTACTTTATCTCTATTTTTATCTGAGATTTTATTGTTTTTTTATCGGATTTGTTTATGCAGAATCTAATCAATTAGAATTTTAATTTTTTTTTTGTTATTTTAATGTCTTGATTGGTTTGGATTACATTGTGCAATTTAGTCTTTTTATTTTTATTTTTTTTAATTTATATTTACTGAGATTCTAATTGTATTTGCACATTTTAATTAGGGAAATTTTATTCAAACCCATGTAACCTCTTTCTACACCCAACTTAAATTTTAAATGTTAATTGTTTGTTTTATCATCTTGCATATTACCATCAAGTACAAGATGAAATTAATAATAAAACTACAATTTATCAATAAACCCACACATTATAATTAAACGATACCATCACTCATTGTTTATCTTACGTTCATTCCGACTAAAACCCTAATAACTCTTATACAGAAAAATAAGTTTTTTTTTATCGATGGCTAAAACCGTTTTTCCAGCAAGGATGGAGGAGTTGGATGAACCAACATCTCACTCTCAAACCATTCGAATTAAATAAACAACATATAAAACAAGCAAAAGCCTTGAAGAAGTACCTAAGTTACAGGCCACATCTTTTACGTCAATTGTCAACAACCTTCTATAATCATGGTTAGGTGATGTGCTCTGGACTCAAATCATCAAGGAGTCCCCTCAAAATAAAAGGACCTGCATGAAAACTAGGAGAGAATTTATAGTCAATACGAATCGAAGTTCAGCACTGTGTTCAACATTGCCGGCCATGAACGCTCTATAGCTTCGTGAAAATTTTCCTCCCCTTTCTTGCCTCAGATATTGCAATTGCATCTGTGAGCAGGTACATAGGACCTACAAGATTTTTGACTTTCGAATTTCTTTGAAAACAAAACTACTTAGTTCGAAATTTTGTTTTATAAATGGGTGTAAAGAGAAATTAACATTTTGAATTGGGTATGGGAGGACATTTTAGGTAATAAATTTAGGTTTAAAGAGAGATTAATTCTTTAATTAAAAATAATATGGGTATAGAGAGTAAGTTGGGTGTAGAAAGAGGTTACATGAGTTCAAATAAAATTTCCTTTTTAATTATTTTATTCGGATTGCTAACTCAACAGTAGAGTACAAATTTTAATTGCGGCTAGTATCTTTTACACACTTGTATGAAGCAAAAGATTCGTCCATACCATCAGTAGAGTTTGTAAGACCATGATGGATCTTGAAAGGAATGAATGGGCGTTGTAATTCTTTCTACTTCTCGAGGTATAATGGTAGACCAAAAGGCTCGACTAGAAGGAATCAGAGGAGAAGTTTTGTGTTATATATGGTAATCTTTCTAATAGCCGACATGGCCATATTTGTGAAAAGAGAGAGAGGACAAGTTTATAATATTACCCCTCTTACATTAGTTGATACTTCAAAGCGATTTTACCTGGAATGAAACAACAAAAACGGATTGATGAGGGTGTAATTACTAAACAACTTACCAATGGTATGTATCTTTCGGATTCATTTAGATAACAAAAAAATTATTTTGGTTTTTGTTTCGTAAAGGATTCCATGCAATTTTATACATATACTAGCAGGAAATAGACTAAAAGTTGAGGTAAGTCCTTTTGATTCAACCAAATGGTGTATAATTTAGAGACTCCAAAGCCAAGACTTGAATGATTAGGTGGTTTTTTATTTCATCATTCTTTCATGTTCAAAGGTAAAATTTCAAGAAACTTATTTTCTTCCAATAAGTAGATTCGGAATTAAGAAAAGGAATGACAAATATGAAAATGAGGGCCTCTGTTCATAAAGTTTATGAAAAATGTCGATTGATCCATAGGCGGGGACGACTTATAGTAATTTCTAATTTGTTCTAACCTGAGACATAAACAAGGACAAGGATAATCTTTCTAAAACAAAAAGAATCTCGAAATCTAAACAATCCGATGTACAAATGTAAAATAAATAAGTAAAAAGAAAAGAAAAAAGGATCCGTTTTGACATGAAATGACACACTCCGAATTGAGTTGTGCTGGCCGACATTGGGAGGGTGACGAAGCCATAAAGTGTAGTGATGTGGAAAATGTGAGTAAATTTAAACCTAAAAGTGTCTAAATGGAAAAGTTCCCATGTGAGCGGGAATGAACCCATTTTACACGTGATGTTAGAGCATAAGTAAAGTACAGTTGAAGTAGAATGAGAATTATACCATCGAAGGTACTCTTCTATACCAACTTTTTCCAAGAATCCTCATGAACACAAAAGCTCTGCTACTAAAACTTGAAGGGGCAAAAAACAAGGGTGAGTGGGCCCAAAAATAAAACTTTTGTAAAACCTTTTTGAAAGCATAATAACCCCTCGCCGTAAAATCAGTATAGTTTCTAGATATATATACTACATATAGCATGAAAATACTTACTGTAGCCAGCAATATCACAAGAATGCAATACATCGCAATATTGCGTGAATAAACACAGGACGACCGATATCACATAATCTCACATAAACAAACATGTCATATCAAGTGGCTTATCGACATATGCTGGCATATGAGTTCATGCAAAGATATTCTGACATGACCAAGACTGGGTGTAATAATCATTTACGCTCTAGTACTATAATTATGTGAAGACTGGCACTATGCATATCACATACGAGTCCTAATCTACAATGGATCCAAAGTGAGCATGCGGTATGACGTGAACATATACGTGAAGCCTGACACTGGGCCCGGCGAATACTAACACCAGTGTAGCATACGATGAGCAGATAAGGTAAATATGATCATGCCGCAATAATTCAATCATTCTAGTCAATATAACACTATTCCTGGTCGTAAATATAATTAAGGAATCCCCTTATGGTACAATTACATGTGCATCCCGTAGGATTATAATGATTTCCTAATTCTCATCATTACGGCATTTCTTATAAGCATTAAATAATTATGGCAACACATAAAAAATTCGTTATTAGATGTATATATGGAAAGTAAACACACACACACACACACACTATATATATATATATATATATAAAAGAAAAGACCCACTTACAGATACTTGCGAGGTCGCAACCGTTCGGACTAGAGAATATGCTAAGAAGGGTCCCAGGAAAATTTCGTAAAAAGTCAACGGTCAACCAAAATGTCAACCGAGACGCTAAGTTGGTCAACTACGCTAAAACTTTGGAATTTCACTTAATGGATGTCAAAAATGGGCTCGGGGCATCGAAATTAGCTTAGGAGGGTTTCCGAGAAAATTTCAAAAAAGTCAACACAGGGAATATTCTAGATTCGATTTAGGAAATGGGTCAGTCAGATCTAGGCTTGGATTCAGGTTTGGATTTTTTTTTCGACGGGTCGCCTGTTTCAACAAAAGAGAAAGCAAGAAAATCCTAGCTCTAATCAGGGCCAAAACTCAACCATTTTTAGCGTATAATAGTCAAATTGAAGCTAAGGAGATAAGGGGTAAGATTATACAATTGTGTTCTCTCGTGGTGGCTAGAGTTGGTCGAAAAAAGGTCTAAAACATGCGAACTTCGCTGAAATCTAGAAAATAGTTTCCTCGAGCTATTTTCTGTCATAAAACTAGTCCAAAACCACTTATCACACATAGATTTACCCTAAACAACGAGAGATGTTCATCCGGATGCATTTTCGACTCACCTTCACTGCAAATTGTCAATCCTCATTGGAGAAATGGAGGTCAAGGTCTGGGTTGTACTTCACAACCTGGGGGTCTTGAGCTTAGGTTCATACACGTTTTTGTCCTCATTTCAGGGCCTAAAAATGTGTGATGGTGTGAACACTTGCTGGGGAAAATGGCAAGTGATGGTGGTTCAATATAGTTACAGAGGTGAGAAGAGAGTTTTTGAGAGAGGGCGACCAAGGGAGTTAGAGAGCTTAAGGGAGAAGAAGTGAGATGGCAGCAAGAGAGAGGTTAGAGAGTTTCTGGAATAGGACATAGGAGCAAGGGAAGGGTGATGTGTGGGCCCCACATAGCTCAAAAAACAAGACACAAAATATCTTTAAACATGGAATTACGAATTCACTCGCGATATTCGGTGTTTCGTAAAATCTTCATTATAACTCCAAATTCAATTCTGCTTGGGATCACGCATCCGTATTAACGAGTACTTCGAGAATATGGTAAAATAATAGCTCATACGCGTTGCAAAATGACGATCAACGAAAGTCAACACTCCTGCTTCTAGGGACATTTTGGGTTAATTCACATTTTTCAAATGAATAAAATCATTAAATTAGGGACGGGTTGTTACATGAAATTGATCTATCTATATATCTCTGACTTATAGATATGAGATGATAAAACATGGCAAAACCTATACCAAAAATTGGTTGCTGAAACATGGAAGAATTGAATCTTAGATTAAAACATTATGTATGGATGGTATGAACTGCCTAAACAAGATTTTTTAAACAGTGACCAACCAAGGCTTAATCACTACATCAAAAAATTTCCATTAATGAAAGATGTAAATCCACTGGAAAATAAAAAATACACATGCCGAATGAAATGGTTGTTGCTATTTGCTACAATAACGACTCATTGGTTTAACTGAATAACAAAATAAAATAGATATACATTTCTCTTTGTCTCAGGTCAATGGATTTTGTCAATCTATATGTAAACATAGAACCTATTTAGATATACTCGAATGACCCCTTCTCGTAATTAGAATGTATATATCCCTATTCCGATCTGCTTCGGTATGTAATGAACTTATAATCATGGAATCGACTTGATTATCAAATTATAGATTATAAGTTCATAACCCTAGCCCATTCCCATTCCCATATCACGTCCTGAATATGAAACAGATTTACAAAATACCCACCCAATTCATCCTATTTCATATCCAGGACGTGATATGATTCCTAAGAATGAATTCGATATGGATAGTTCCAATAAGATTTCATTCTTGAACAAAAATTTATTTTTTATTTCATCTATTCCCTAACCAGAACATGGGGGGATACACGTTACACTATGATTTTGAATTAGAAGAGAGGTTTTAAGAAATGAAAATTTTATTCATTCTATCAAGAATCGAGTCGGATTTGGTGTATCATAAGGGATTTTCCTTTTCTATAGGATTTAATAAAAAAAACAATTCTTGGATGAGATGTTCAACTCCAGGGATGAATCGAAAAAGAAATCTTTATTGGTTCTACCTCTTATTTTTATGAAGAGAATGAACCTATTTATTGAAGGATCATAAAAAAAAAAAGGGTCTGGACTTCCTACGGGAATGATTGGAAGATCCAAAATCCAAAATAGTGGTATTTGCTAACAACAACATAATGGAGGCAATCATTCAATATAGATTGATCGAAATCTGATTCAAATCTAATATAGCACCTATGGGTACATAAGAAATGTGTTGAATCGATTTTTTTTAATGAATAGATCTAATTGCAACTTCGAATATGAAATTCAAAGGGATCAAATAGGAAATGCCCTCTTACTAAGACAGCATAATGTTCTTGTAAATTATGGCCAGGTATATAAGTGTTAATTTCAAATCCAGAGGTTGAGTTTGGTTTTTTGGGGGTGATAATGGGAATGTTGACAGATAAGTCAACCTTACTACCACTTGACAAAATTGTACATGAGATTTTCACCTCATATGGCTCCTTGCTCAATTCTTTTGAAGTCATTGTAATTAATAGACTCAAATTAGTAAACAATCTTTGAAAAAAAATGAACGAGAGTGAAATTGTGTAGAGTAAATTATTTGTTACATTTGGTGTACAATTTTTGTTCAATAGGGGTGTATTTAGAATTTTTTATTTTTTATATTTTTAAAACCGTATGAGGTAAACATTGTCATTGCATATTGGGTTTATAAGCCACTTAATATTAAATATAATGTGGGGCGTAACAACATTATGTTTGTGGGCTAATAAAAAATGTCTTTCTATATTTATTTATCTTTATTTATATTTTTCTCTTGTAAGGATGCTTTGAGTGCAAACATGATTCTCTCCCACACATCACTTTTCATGAGTGAACGGTTGAGGTTTAACAAAATCTTATTGATTAAACCTTTTTTTATTGATAGGAGAGCAAAACTCCTTTGAGTGCGATACCTGATCAAACATGGCCGTTTTTACTTTCATCATATTTGAAAAATGTCACAAACATAGTTTCCAAATAATAAGAAATTAATACAAGATTTTAGCACAAGGCTTGGGCTGTACACTTGATGTTAATACAAGATGCTATTACTGGAAATTGTCATTTGGAAAGTATCTATTTTTAGACGGGTTTCTGTTATTGTGATGTTTTGGTTCATTAATACATTAACATAAGTAAATTTCTCTCTTCATGATATTATGTTACTGAATTAAAACAAAGCGAGACTGTGAACCAATTACATGCAAGTTCTCCTACTTTTGTCAACGGATTCATACAATCCTCTCATTTATCACGCGACTTTCTTATCATCTGAGTGAATTTGATTCATCGAGGAAGGGTCCATTCCATTCCATATAGGACAAACTAATTCTCGTCGTGATTAAAACAATAATTATATATGTGGTGGTGAGATAAGCAAGCACGGCAGCCATCACTACATTACGACGAAAGTCGTAAGTGATCTGAAACAAGTCAAGTTCATCAATGGAAAAACAAGTCAAATTTAACAAGAGCAAGATATTAAGGCTAAATAATTGGACCCGCAACACTTTGATAAAAAAACATTCAGCAGAAAACAACCATCAAACACAAAAGCTCTACCCTGTAGCCCAAGAAAACATCACACAAGATATTCACAAGCTGAGAAAGAAGATGGGCGGGTGCGACGTCGACGGGAATCTGAACCAGGACAAGTTCAGTGCTCCTATGCCTTGGATTGGCATCTATGTAGAAGCTGCATCCTTAGCCTGCCTCATTGCAAGGGCTGCAGATGTTATCCATGGCATTCGAAATTGGAAACTCTGGATGTAGGAGTTTGAGACCCTCTTGTCCCACATTGAGCAACAATATTTTTTCATTAGCCTTTATATAGGCTTATTTCTTCTTCTTAGTAATTAGAACTTGGACCATTTGGAAATGGATTGAAAGCTTGGACTTTATGGTTGTGTGGATTAAGCTTGAATATAATATAGCCGAAATACAATTAATATTAATTAATCAAGACAAGGGCCTTGGGGCCTTGGATATTTGCAATCACAGTATCCAAGTGAGATCATATTTTCTTCCACGAGCACAAGATATTGTTCGAAGGACATAACTTTTACGCTAGCCTCTACCTTCTGTGATCAAGTTAGTATCATTGATATTCTTATATTAGTTTCTATATTTATGGTATAATTTCATTCTGCGCATCAAGTATTTTTGGTTAATAAAATATTAGAATTTCAAGTTCTATTTATTTCTGTTATTTTTTGTTTATTTCTGAATTGTTCTCCAACACTGGTTCCTTGCATGTTCTTCTCTATCAATGCAACTACTTTGACCTGGATTGGTGTTGCAATTAAACTGTCAGTGAATCTCAATACTCCGATGCCTGGCGGTCAGGATCAGCTCGCAAAGCTCAGCAGTTCTGTCTTGATCTGCATAGTAATTGGTAACACCATGCCTTCTCTTGGAGTCATGAAAAATAAAGAAATGATGATGAATGCAATTGCTTTTGGAATTCTGGTTATTACTCTTATCGAGAATATTTGCATTCAATTAGCTTCTGGTGCAATCTTTGTTTTCTGCATGGAGCATGCTTTCATCATGCTTGTTTTACTTATCATGATGAATTTCTCTGCGTTAACCATTCCCGTATGTAAACGACATTTAGAACACGAGTACAATAAAAGGTACCAATTAGCTCTAAAAGATGGCAGAGATGAAACAGGTAGACCAGTGGTTACCAAACTTAAAGAATTTCTTATGAAACATTGGATGATGGCTCATACCTCTAGTCCCCAGTTTGTAGTGGGGCGTTCAGCAACATGCACGGCTTGTGGAGCATTTTGTCTTTTGAGTGCCATGATTTTAGCAGAAGCTGTTGGAGAAGTTATGTTTTTATTTAAATATTTATATATATATATATATATATTTTTTTTTTTTTATGTTTTGTTTTATTAAAAATATTAAGTATATAATTGTTAATTGCTATTAACTTTATCAGTTAATAAGGAGTAATTGGCATGACATAAATATACTTTGAGATTCCTTCTCTGTATAGAGAAGAAGAACAACTCTTAATCCATAATCCTTCCATAACCATTCCGTATTGATTTTTTCCCGTTTTGGATCTTGTCCGTTTCACTTTTTCTTTATGATTTCCAACGGTTTTGAACCTACAGTTTTGCACCCCAAATAAACTCCTACAATTTTGATTCCTTACGGTTTTGTAATCTCAACGTCTCTTTCTTTATTTAATACACACACACACACACATAAAAGTTAGGCATATGGTAGAAAGTTTTAAAAAGTGGAAAAAAATAGAAGTTTTAGATATATTGAGTTAATAGCAACATATTGAGAGGGTATGAGTTCGAAGGTGGATTGTTTTATCCTGGGGACGACGTGGTGTTTGTGAACTGCTTGCACACTTTGAGCAGAGCCGCAAAACGTATTAAAGAGAGCGACTTAGTCCGCGACTCGTCCCAAGAATCATTCACCACTCAAGGCTTCTACATTTTTCGGGTAACTTCGTTCCTTTCTATTTCAGTTTTCAACAATTTTAAGACGAATTCAATCTGCCATGCATTATAAGGCAAACTCTGCTTCTCAGGCAAATCTTGTTGAAGAGCAACTGATTGCAATGATATCAGAAATCAACGTAGTTGATGGATCCGAGGGATGGTGGGTGGACACTGGTGCTTCTCGCCATGTTTGCTATGATCGTTCTCTTTTCAAGACCTATTCTGTGACTGAGGGAAGGAAGGTGTTGTTGGGTGATTTGCACTCAACTGATGTTGCTGGTAATGGAGAGGTGGAGCTAAGGTTCACCTCTAGAAAAACCATGATACTAAACGATGTGATGCACGCTCCAGCGATAAGGAAGAATCTGGTCTCAAGCTTTCTTCTCAACAAGGCTGGATTCACTCAAACCATTGGACCAGATACGTATACTCTCACTAAAAATGGGGTTTTTGTGGGAAAGGGATATGCTACTGATGGGATGTTTAAATTGAATGTTGATGCTAATGAAAAATCTACTTCTACTTACATGTTGTCTTCTTTTAATACTTGGCATGCTAGACTTTGTCATGTGAACAAACGCTTGGTTAAGAACGTGAGTAACTTAGGTTTTTTTACCTAACTTATCTTTGAATGATTTTGAAAAATATGAATATTGTAGTCAAGCTAAAATCACTAGAACTTCGCATAAATCTATCAATAGAGAATCTGAACCACTTGACTTAATTCATTCTGATATATGCGAATTTGATAGAGTGTTAACTAGAAATGGAAAACATTATTTTATTACCTTTATTGATGATTGTTTGAATTATTGTTTTGTCTATCTTATGAAAAATTAAAGTGAAGCTATTGACATGTTCAAAACTTTCTTGACTAAAGTTGAAAATCAATTTAATCGTAAGATTAAAAGATTTCATAGTGATAAAGGACAAGAATATGAATCTACTGAATTTGTTAATTTGTTTAAGTCTCCTGGAATTATTCATGAAACTACTGCTCCTTATTCTCCTAAAATGAATGGTAAAACGGAAAGAAAAAATTGAACTCTTTGTGAATTGACTGTTGCTACTTTACTTAGTTTTAGAGCTGCTTCTTATTGGTGGGGTGAAATTGTGTTGACTGTATGTTATGTGTTAAATAGAATCCCTAACTCAAAAACAAATATTTCTCCTTACGAAATTTGGAAAAATAAGAAACCAAATGTGTTGTACTTCAGAACTTGGGGTTGTTTAGCTTATGTTCGTAAACTTGATCCAAAAAGATCGAAATTGGCTAGTAGAGCATATGAATGTGTTTTTATTGGTTATGCATGTAATAGCAAAGCATATAGATTTTATGATTTGAAAAACCATGTCGTAATTGAGTCACTTGATGCTGATTTTTATGAGAATAAATTTCCTTTTAATCTTCGAATTCTAATTCTTCTAAAATTTATGAACCTACTATTGTAGAACATAGTCAATCTGTATTAGAACCTAGGAAAAGTAAAAGAGCTTGAATAGCTAAAGATTTTGGGCCTGATTTTCATGTATATAACTTACAAGAAGATCCTAATACAATTCAAGAAGCTTTAACTTCTTTAGATGTAGACTTGTGGCAAGAAGCTAGAAATGATGAAATGGACTCCCTCGAGTCAAATCAAACTTGGCACTTGGTGGATCTTCCACCTGGTTGCAAAACAATAGGTTGCAAATGGATTCTTAAAAGAAAATTAAAACCTAACGGTTCAGTTGAAAATTTTAAAGCCCGACTTGTTGCCAAAGGCTATAGATGAAGAGAAACTACAGATTTCTTTGATACTTATTTACCTGTGACTAGAATAACTTCTATTCATGTATTGTTTGATTTAGCTTCTATTCATGATCTTGTTGTGCACCAAATGGATGTTAAAACAACTTTCTTAAATGGTGAATTAGAGGAAGAAATATATATGGATCAACCAGAGGGTTTTATTATTCCAGGACAAGAAAATAAAGTTTGCAAGTTAGATAAGTCACCTTATGGATTGAAACAGGCCCCTAAACAATGGCATGCGAAATTTGATAGTTTGGTTACTTCAAATGGTTTTAAAATAAATGAAAGCGACAAATGCATCTATTATATGTCTGAAAATAATATATGCACTATAATATGCCTATATGTGGATGATTTGCTCATTTTTGGTTTGAATATTCATGTTGTGAATAATGTCAAATCTTTGTTATGTGCTAATTTTGATATGAAAGACTTGGGTGAAGCTAGTGTAATACTTGGTTTGAAAATAACTAGGTCCAAACATGGGTTTTCTTTAGATCAATCTCACTACATAGAAATTTTTTTAAGAAAGTATAATTATTTTGATTGTAAACCAGCTTTTACTCCTTATGATCCTAGTGTAAAATTGTTCAAGAACACTGGTGACAGTGTTAAACAATCTGAGTATGTGAGTATTATTGGTAGCCTTCGTTATGCTACTGATTGCACTAGGCTTGATATATCTTATGTTGTAGGAGTTTTATGCAGGTTTACTAGCAAACCTAGTTTGGAGCATTGACATGCTATAGAGAGGCTTATGAATACCTTAAAAGAACGATGAATTTCATATTACACTATGAGAAGTTTCCCGTTGTCCTAGAAGGTTACAGTGACGCTAATTGGAATACTCTTTCAGATGACTCTAAAGCCACTAGTGGATATATTTTTAGTATTAGTGGTGTGGCTGTGTCATGGAAGTCTAAGAAACAGACTATCTTGGTGTAGTCTACTATGGAGTCAAAATTAATAGCACTAGCTACGGCAAGCAAAGAAGCAGGATGGTTGAGAAACCTACTGTCAGATACCCCTTTATGGGAGAAACTGATTCCAACAGTTTTGATCCATTGTGATGGCACAGCGGTAATAGCCAAAGTGCATAACCGTTATTATAACGGGAAAAGGCAACAAATACGTCGTAAGCACAACACTGTAAGAGATTATCTGTCTAATAGAGTTGTAAGAGTAGATCATATACTGTCTGAAGAAAACTTGGCTGATCCTTTGACGAAAGGACTAGCACGAGAAAAGGTTTGGAAAACCTTGAAAGGGATGGGACTAAAGCCCTTAGAAAATTGAGTCATTTGTGATGGAAACCCAACCTATAGATCGGAGATCTTAAGAAATAGGTTCAAAGGGTAATAGCTAATAACAAGTCGCAAGTGATATAAGTGTCTTGCTAATTTTAGTTTGGAATATTATTCCATGTCCATCCCTAAGAAGCATGACATCCTGAAGTGTTTTTAGGATGAAATATTTTTTCTCTTAGTAAGGTCTATACTCTATGTTGAGTGGGATATCTAGCTACAGGAATATCCTTGATAGTCTTACCTATGAGAATGTGGAAGTGAGGCCGCTTTCTATGAAATCTTGGGCAAGTTTGTAGAGCGTTCGCTATACTGGGATACAAGCACATGGATGTAATGTGTTGGCCTTTTGAACTTCACCTTAATAAAGTTGTGTGTGTGTGTGGTGTTGTCAGAGATAGAGTTCAAAACTATAAGTTACTCTAGTATAATCTGGATCACTAACATTATGTACAGGTTCAAGTTGAGAAACACCTTGACTTATGCATAGCTTTATGATATGTTGCTTGATATAGAATTTTTAAATAAAAACAAGTGGGGGATTGTTGGAGCAGTTATGTTTTTATTTAACTATTCATATATATATATATATATATATATATATATATATATGTTTTGTTTTATTAGAAATATTAATTGTTAATTGCTATTAACCTCATCAGTTAATAAGGAGTAATTGGCACCATATAAATATGTTTTGAGATTCTTTCTTTGTATAGAGAAGAAGAATAAGTCTTAATCCATAATCCTTCCATAACCATTCCGTATTGATTTTTTTTCCCGTTTTGGATCTCGTCCGTTTTACTTTTTCTTTATGATTTCCAACGGTTTTGAACCTACAGTTTTGCACCCCAAATAAACTCCTACAGTTTTGATTCCTTACGGTTTTGTAATCCCAATGTCTCTTTCTTTATTTTGTATTCCCAATTAATTTAGTAATTAATCAAGTAATTTGGTAATTACTCTCAATTTGAAAAGAATAATTGGGAGTTATCTTGTGGGTGAGGATTTGATGAGGAGTGATGAGAGGGTTTTGAATAAATACCATTTTGATCACCTTTGACTCTTCCTTGATTGAGCCGTTATTGTCCACTGCTTGCGCATGGGAATCCTGGTGTGCCTCGAGGGTAATTTTGCCTTTTTAACCCAAAAGTTCATATGTCGCCTCCATAATTTTCTTGATTATTTTGGCTCCACAAAGAGTACAAATCCTTAAAGCCTAGCAAAGTTCTCCAAATTGATCCTCTTTAACCTAATGGGCAAATAGCCTTATTTATTGTACTACAAGATAAAATTCTACCAAGAAATGGTCTTAGAATAAAACTAGGAAACATAATAAAATAATAAACTAGCAAATAAAAGGTTTCCTATTTAAAGTCAAATTCGGACTTCTTAGAAAAACAGACTTTTGACTGACCAAAGCAACTCCAATTTGGTCCCAAAAGGTCTATTTGAAAGCTTAAGATGTCCCCAACAAATCCTTAGAAGGAACCTTCCTCAAAATATACCATATTGACCTCAAAATACCAAAAACGTCCAAGAATGTCATTCTGGGAAAGTTGTGCGTTGGACCTTCTTTTCTTCACCATGGTCAACAGGCTTGGTAGAAAAATCTGGAATTTTGATACAATCGTCTTGAAAGATTCATGGACTTCCTTCAATCGTAATCACTCCAAAATTCATCCGTTTGATTATTTTATGATCAAGAGTAAGTTGCATATCCTACATTGAAAATACATAATAAAGTATCAAAATTCTACTAAAATAACCAATAAATTGTAACTAAGAATAGGGTAAAAACATATGGTATAATATCGACTCATCACACCACCAAGCTTATAACGAGGCCTTCGCTCACTTCAATGTCCGTTGCTCTTCCTCCCCCACTCCCCCACTCAACCTTTCAATTATGACCTTCACTTCTATGATCAGCTCCATAACCAAATCCACTATGAAAAACATAAAATGAAATGGTCCCCTCTCTCTCATTTTCTCCAAAGATTGAAACTTTGGATTTTGTTTTCTTTTTTTATTGAATTGGAGTTTTTGGTTGTTTAAGGTACTTTAAGGAGCACGGGTAGCTTTGAATTTATTCAATTTCGCTTGATTTTAATTGAATTTTGCTTTGTTTAATTTTCACAGGTATATTCGTACTTTCATATCAAATTTTTGTCATACTTACCATAAACTTAAAAGGAAGACTTTAATTTTGTACAGGTCCAAATTTTGGTTATTTTCCAAATTTCCCAGCGGAATCATCTCCTACTTCTTTACCAATGTCTAAACCCCTCAACATTAGGTGAGATGCTAATAAAAATGCCTTTCTTGTTGCAATCCTATTAGATTAGGGATGTGATTATGCAAATCCTATCATATCTAGGATATCCTTAGTAGATTCTATCATATATCTTAGGCTAGATATTATTCTGTTAGAGTTGTAATTCTATTGGGGTAAAGAATTTACCTTCTCTACTAATATAAATAAAGGTGCAATTAGGTGACATAACACACACCTCACAATTACACATCTGTCCCCTCTCTCTCTCTCTCTCTCTCTCTCTCTCTCTCTCTCTCTCTCTCTCTCTCTTTGTGCCACACCCCTCTCTTTGTCATTTATATTGTTTAATAAATTAGGCATACAACACGTTATCAAGACGCTCTTACTAGAAGCATGAAAACATTCCCTATGATGCATGAACCCCCTATATTTATTTTTTCTTTCTGATAAACACACACACACACACATTTATGCAATACGCAATTATGTTATGTGGAATTTGTGAGTCAAACAATCTAAAGAAATTAGAAGCAATTAGGGTTTTCCAAACCTTATATGTCATTTTGACTTTTTAGTCGCAATAATACATTGGCATATACAAGTTTATCTCTTCATGACATTACATATTGAATTGAAAAGCCACATGGCAACGAAAGTTAGAGCTAAATTCCGAGGAAGGTCGTAAGGTATAAAACTAGAACCAAGATTTTGAAGTTTCGTATCTTGGTCTGCATCGCCATTCAATATTTCTTGACCCACCATTGGCCAAACCACTTGGGAAAATATTCCACCATAATTAAGGCAGTTAAGTCTACTCTCATGCAAACTCCTGGCGATTCTTTCATCTGACTGTAGACTAGAGCCAATCCATTGAACTGAAAAATAATTTGGCCAACGGATTCACACAATCCTCTCTTTTATCACACGACTTTTCTTATCATCTGAGTGAGTGCGTTTCATTGAGGGCCCGCCTCCATTCCATATAGGACAAAGACTAATCCTCGATCTAATCAGGATTAAAACCTAATAATTCTATATGCTATCATTGTCAACCGACACTCATCGGGTGGTGGTGACATAATCAAGCACGTCAGCCATCATTGAATTAGTCATTAAGTGGTCTGAAACGGGTCAAGTTCATCAATGAAAACAAGGCAAATTTAACATAGTCAAGATATTAAGGCTAACAAAGCAAGATATTAAGGCTAACAAAGTGGACCGGCAACACACACAATCATAACGCAAACGCTGCTCAAGAAAACATCACACAAGATATTCACAAGTTGAGGAAGAAGATGGGCGGCTGCGACGTCGACGGGAATCTGAACCAGGACAAGTTCAGTGCTCCTATGCCTTGGATTGGCATCTATGTAGCAGCTGCAACCTTAGCCTGCCTAATTGCGATGGCCGCCGATGTTATCCATGGCTTTCGACATTGGAAACTCTGGTTCCCTTGCAAGTTCTTCTCCATCAATGCAACTTCTTTGACCTTGATCGGTGTTGCAATTAAACTGTCGGTGGATCTCAATACTCCGATGCCTGGCCGCCAGGATCAGCTCGCAAAGCTCAGCAGTTCTGTCTTGATCTGCACAGTAATGGGTAACACCATGCCTTCTCTTGGAGTCATGAAAAATAAAGAAATCATGATGAATGCAATTGCTTTTGGAATTCTGGTTGTTACCCTTATCGTGAATATTTGCATTCAATTAGCTACTGGTGCAATCTTTGTTTTCTGCATGGAGCATGCTTTCATCATGTTCATCATGCTTGTTCTACTTATCATGATGAACTTCTCTGCTTTAACCATTCCCGTATGTAAACGATATTTAGAACACAAGTACAATAAAAAGTACCAATTAGCTCTAAAAGATGCCAGAGATGAAACAGGTAGACCAGTGGTTACCAAACTTAAAGACTGTCTGATGAAACATTGGATGATGGCTCATACCTCTAGTCCCCAGTTTGTGGTGGGGCGTTCAGCGACATGCACGGCTTCTGGAGCATTTTGTCTTTTGAGTGCCATGATTTTAGCAGAAGCAATGCTTCGGAGTTACTTGATGCCCTGGTCATTTACATTTTGCAGCGGCAAGTCTGACTACAAGTGGTCAACCACTTTGGTTCTTACTGTGCAGACCACTGCAGTAGCAGTTGGTACAATCGGTCCTGCATCAAGATGGTTCACCGCCATAAATTTCAGATGCGCAAAAAGAGGAAACAAAAGCTACAGAGAAGAACTTAAAGTAGAAAAGTACTGGACCCAGGGACTGTTAGAGTTGAAAGAATGCCCTTTATCAATGAGAATCAGAAATAGGCACTGCAGGAAACTTGTTCACGGCATAAGAAACAAACTTTTAGACTTGTGTATCTCAATGCAGACGGGCAATGTCATAGTGAGTAAGGCCATTCGGCTTATTTCCATCTTCATTGTTAGCAAGATATTGTTATGCTGCGACTTCTGCAAACAGAGGAAGTCCAATGTCAACACTATTTTTAATGATTCGGGGACAGAGTCAGGGCCAAACCCAAGGCTAGATCTTAGCCGGTACGTTCTGCATCTTGAAGGTGAGGATGCATTGGTGCACCACATGATGAGAAGCAACTATGATGCTACCGATCATTGGTTTCGAAGGGGAAAGAAGCTAGAGCCTAAATATATCATGAAACTGTTAAAGAAATCAACACTTTCACAAGGATTCAAGGGAGTTGCCAATTTTGACAGTGAACAAGTTCCCTCTCTAGACATGGAAGAACCACCAAATTGTTGGGCACTACCTGTCGTGACACTTACAAGTATTGCTCTTGCACTTTCAAACATCAGCAGTAGTTCAATTGAAGAGCTGATAAATGGTGTTCACGAAGGGCTCATGTACATAAATTTTATTGAAAATTACCTGGATGGTAAAGAAGATGTCACCAATGTCAGAAAGGCAGCAATTACAGTGTGGCAAGGAGTTGATCTCTATCACAAATGGCTAGATGTGGATCTCCGTAAAATGTCACCTGAGGGGAAGAGCTCAAAGGAAATACTTGAAGGACTTGCTGAGACTGCAAAGTTTATATTTGAAGAGTCTAGAAAGAAGCATATGACTACGAATGCATGTTTAAGAGATAACCCTTCAAAATGGCCTGTTAGAGAACTGGCTGCTAATTCCATGTATAGGATAAGTCAAACTATTCTGATGAATTATGAAGGCAGCATCAACCAGACAGGTGAGAGATTATTCGAAGAGCTGAATGTCATGATTTCGGACATAATGGCTGCTTGTCTCACTAATTTACGTCTAGTTATAAAGAGGAAGTGTCTGAGCATCGGCATTGAAGAGAGGGAGGAGGGTGTGCGGCATGCAGTTTACATTCTTGGCAAAACTGAAAACATTTTGAATATTCTAGACCATAGAATTCCCCCAAGTATGGACCTGCACCAAATTTCATGCATTGATGAGTGGCGTTCGTTGCACAAGGACAGTCCCTTGTACTTCCCTTCTCCATCTCCATCAGAGGGTGACGAAGCCTCTTCTCTTTCAAGTGACTTCTACCTGGTGATTGACTAGAATTAACAACAGTGGTCATGTTAGAACATAACGAGTTGAAGCTACTTTCAAATTTTTTTTCACATCTCTTTTAGTGGGTATTCGAAACTAATATATGTAATAGACATTATTGATAGCGGCAAACAAAACTGTAGGGCATGATCTTATCTTTTTTCTGAATGGAACCCCCTTCCCGTGATGAATTACTTTTGTCACTGAAAAAAAAAAAAAAAGATACACTTACTCGATCGTTCGTTTGTTTTGAGTTTCTTGGTTATTGCTGCTATCGGGGCACGAAGCCTAGTATGAAATGTTCATTTATGGCACAAATGACGAAGCCTTAGTTTATTGAATCGAAATTC
Source organism: Pyrus x bretschneideri (assembly GCF_019419815.1). NCBI lineage: Eukaryota > Viridiplantae > Streptophyta > Magnoliopsida > Rosales > Rosaceae > Pyrus > Pyrus x bretschneideri. The sequence continues at coordinate 3,751,595 of NW_025999657.1, forward strand.
TAGTAATTGTTCTAATCTGTAGAAGCACCAGATCCTGTTTTTGTTAAATTCTTGCTTTGACGAACAAAGGCTGCTAATTTGTTTTTGGGTTTTTCTTGTATTTGGGATTTGTTACGCTATCCTTCTGTATTGTAATTTTGAGTTGTTCGTAGTTTGCAGATGTCAAATTCTGTCAGGATTGAAGGTTTACTTGGCATTTTACTGTTATGAACTGTGTAAAAACATTCTATTTTTTTATTTTTTTTTAAAGTGCGCGATATCATTAATAGTAAGAACGTTTAGGACAAACCAGAACAATTACAAAATGGCTTCTTCAAAAAGAAAACCAGTTACAATTCGAAACTGAAAAGAGAGCAAATCTAGTGTGACGATGAGCGGCACCATTAGCTTGGAGAAAAACATGGGTAGAAAGAGCTCCAGTGATTGTGGACAAAAGCACCTTAGAATCTTCAATAACAAGTCCAACATCCGACAAGTAACTAGAAGAGTCCCAAAGGTCCGTCACAATCTGGAGGGCATCACTTTCAAGGATAATATTGTGAAACCCCTTTGTGTCGCCAAAAACAAATTAACTGGCATGCGCCGCCATCGCTTCAACCATAAGAGAAGACAAGGGAAAATCAATTTTCGTGGCAGCAGCAACCACAAAACAGCCCATGTGGTCCCTGATAATCACCCCAATGCCCCTTGCATAGAGTTGACGTCCCATCCACCGTCAACATTAATTTTTAAAAAAGATCGATGTAGGCGGGACCAACGGATGAGATGCATGTTGAGGTGGAGGGAAAGCAACCTTGTCAAATTCCTCCCACCAAGAAAGGAATGGGCAGCGATTACGTGGGGTGGTTCCATCGATTCATTCCATAATCGACAACTCCTAGCATCCCAAATGGCTCATAGGAGCATTAAGCAGATAGCGAACCGTGAAGGGTTTAAATGTGGGGAACAGCTGGAACTCCACTCGAGAATCGTTGATTGAGTCGCAAGACGGGGTGGGTGGCCAATAGGAGAGGCAAGCCAGACACATCGAGCGAAAGCACAATCACGCATGAGGTTGAGAGTTGAGTCACCCTGAATACCACAAAGGACGCAGGTTATATCCGTATTCACACGTTTCTTCCTCATATTCTCACGGGTTGGGATAATGTCCAGGCCAATTTTCCAAACCGCAATCTTCATTTTTGTTGTGAGGAACCTTAATTTGCAGCCCATATTTTCTTCCAAAGGTGTTAGGAGTGGGAGACAAAGAAGCCCTGTCACGACATGAGGCCAGCCAATCCTGAGCCACTTGATCCGCATTTTTTACGGAGAAGTTTCCTTTATTGTCGCAATCGTCCGGCTTTCTAAGACTCAGAGGGAGTGAGAGAATGCAATTGGTTTCAACGTCTGAGAAGAGGAACTTCAGCAGGGAGACGTTCCAGTTTCGGGAATCGTCGATGAGATCATAGACAAAATGTGCAGCATGGTCTGGTGGTTTCAGTGAAAAAATCCAAGAAACGAGTGGGAAGAGGAAGCCATCTGTCCTCCAAGATTTTGACTATCACCACGCGGAATCCGCCATCTGGAACCCCGGTCGATGATGCTCCTAGAGCTACAGATGCTCTTCCAACCCTGTTTTTCCAAGAAGCTGAGGTTGAAGGCATATAAATTTCTGAACCCAGACCCCACTTTCTTCTTTAGGGAGGCAAAGCTTCTCCCAAGTGAGCCAATGAATCTTCTTAGAGTCTGAAGCCCCACTCCACCAGAAATCAGCAACAGAGCGGTTAAAATCATTACAAAAATACTTCGGAAGGAGGAAACTATACATCGTGTATAGCGGGATTGATTGGGCAACAACTTTGACAAGGAGTTCATGCCCCGCGACACTGAGTAATTTGCCCTTCCATTCCTGTAGCCTCTTCCATAGTCTCTCTTTGATATGGCTGAAACAAACACCTTTGTTATGGCCCACAACCTTTGAAAGCCCAAGGTATTTATCATGCCGATCCATGATGTGGCGGCACTCATAATTTTGCAGCACGTCCATGATGTTAACTTTTTGTCCCGATGCCTCCTCATATTTTCGCAGCACGTCCATGATGCGGCACTAAGAGACGTTGATGCAGTAGCATAGAGCAAACTGTCATCAGCAAAGTGTGGGTGAGAGATGGATGGAGCATGTTGGGAGATCGCCACACTGTGTAAGTGACTCTCGACCTCTTTATGGGCTAATAAGGTGGAGAGACCCTCAGCATGGAGGAAGAGGTAGGGACATAATGGGTCTCCTTGTGTAAGACCCCGGGACAGATGTAGGTATCCCATCGGAGAACCATTTATGATGAAAGCATAGGAGACAATGGACACGCAAAGCATCAGGAGGTTAACCCAACAGAGAGTGAATCCCCGTTTGAGTAGGACACTATAAATAACCCCACTCGATTCGGTCATAGGCCTTTAACATGTCGAGTTTTAGAGCCACAAAACCCTTCCTACCCCACCTTCTTCTTTCCATACAGTGTGCGCTACTTCGGATGCGAAGATAATGTTGTCAAAAATTTGTCTACCTGGGACAAAGGCACTTTGATTTTAAGAAACAATCAGTGGCATGATGGACTTCATCTTGTTCATGAGGACTTTAGATGCAATTTTGTATAAAACATTACAAAGACTGATCGGCCCGAAATTGGATAATTTCGTTGGGCATTTTTGCTTCGGGATCAGAGATATATATATATATATATATATATATATATATATATATATGTATAATTGGTCTTCTTAAGAATTTTGCCGGAGAGGAGGGATAAGATAACCCTGGTAACATCGGGACCAATAATGCTCCAGAACTTCTGATAAAAAAGTGGGGGCAGGCCATCTAGACCCGGAGCTTTGTTAGGGTTCATCTGGAAAAATTGCATCCTTCAAAACCATACCACTCCACCAATTCCCAGAAGACCAGGATCGGTCTTTTTGGCCTTAAACCCCCACCTTTTTTTTAGTAATGGAGGATTTCGTTGAAATCGCTCTCGCAGACCCAAGGCAAAGATGATTCCGTAGCCAGGTGCCTTAGGAGATCCCCAGTCTCAAATCTTCTAGTCAATGTGGTGGAATGAGTGAGATAAAATCCGTATAAGGACATTCGCTTTCCAAAAAAGGCAAGTTTGCCCTACTGCCCTCAAGAGTCAACTCAAAACACATGATCAAAACCCAATTGTAGCATAATATACCTTAGGTGACGCACACTGCTTTTCGTTTCAGAGATAAAAAAAAATGTGGGGATCTTTTTGCTAGATTAAATCTCGCAGCGTCTGAACTATCCGAAGATTCCCAAGCCCCAGGTAGTTCCAAAAGAAGGTATACATGGCTGATGGCAGGCTGAGAAACCTCAGCCGCCACTGATGGTAGTTGATTAGTTGATTTCCTGATTTCCTCCTTCCCGACAACCATTTCTCTGCTTCTTCAAGTTCCTTGGATGAGCCCACCACCACGTCGCTGAGGTTAAAGGAGTTAATTGTCGAGGGGTTTCACTGTCACCACTTTCTAGTCTTGGCCACCCAGGTTCTTTTGAGGACGTCCTCTAGAGGCTCTGTTTTGGGCATAGTGTAAGGGTTTCAGTTGTCCTTGAATAAAAGAGATTCTCGCACGTTTCTGAGGATGCCCTTTGACCAAATCATGGGACTTTTCTTTCTTTTTTTTTTTTTTTTTTTTTTTTTTTTTTTTTTTTGTTTGGGAGGGGACCAAGGAGGTTACCACCGAGAGGGAAAACCCATGATCCTCAAGCTCAGTGATCTGCGCACCACTAGTGTTGGATGGACCAGCATAATCATCGCCCAAAGTATTGAGGAAAGTTGAGAAGGCCCATGGCGTTAGAGAAGGCCCAAGTAGTGGCTCTTGTAGGATCATAACAAACCCTATCCAAATTCAAATCATTGACAACGAAAGTCAACTAGCCATGAATGTAGAAGGTCCTGAAGTTATCAAAGTGCAACATATGCCCATGATTCTTTAGGGAAGGTTGTCTCTTGACGCTAGTAGTCAGTGCAGTACTAGGTTTCGTGCACAATGAGCCAGGGCCAATGTTCACAATGTTTGTCCCCATCCCATCACCATCGTTAGTGCTCAGAGTGCTCAGAGATAGACAATTGTCGCACACGGATCTCCACACGACCTCTTCCATAACCTTTTGCATCATCATCGATTGCGCTTGAAACTGCCTTGTCGGCACTTGCCATGACTCGTCAAGAATACCATAGAAACCCCCCCTGTTGTCCCATTTTCCATGCGAGTGCAATTCGTTAGTGCCAGTTAAGGCTTTTGGGCAAGAGTGTGGTGGAAAATGAAGGGTGAAGACCGATGAAATTAATAGAGTTCGTGGATCCTCCCCATACGTATTTTCTCTAGTCACAGATAACTTGGTTTCCCATATGCAGCCCCTTGAATGACCCAGTCCTCAACATCTATAGCAGAAGTCCGTCAGACCCTCATAACAGAGGCGAATAGTTAACGTGCTGTTCTTTGGTGAGGGCATCATGAAATGAGCCAGTAGTGGTCAAAGGGCATTAAAATCAACCCTCATTCTTAGAAACCCACGGAAACCAGCCTCAGTTGGGTCCTCCACCTGAAGAACGACACCGATTTTTCCGCCTAGCCACAATGCGTTTTTCACTATGCATAGATAGTGCCATGAGCTTGAACCTAAAAAACAGCTATGTTAGCCTTGATATGGTCCAGGGAGTGGAATTTGGGCTATAACTTGATTGAGAAGGCGTAGCCCTTCACCGTCCAAGGGTTGCTTTCGAACAACACCTAGCCAGCGCCTCCTTACCCACCGTGATTGCGTAGATGTTATCCTTGGCCATGGCCACACGAATCACTCCCAACTTGTGCCAAAGTTGTCGTAAGGCTTCCTTGACAACTAACGGCAGAGGCTCTTGGTCTACAATCAGATAAACACTCAATTTCTTCGACCCCGGGTCAAATTGGTTCCTGGCCATGATGCAAGCGCTAGATGAAAACAGTTGAAAGATGAAGACTCCCAACAAATAAAAGTACAAAGCCCACAAAACTAAAGCGTAGCACAAAAGTTACCAATCTGATCCACCTAGGTTTAGGGGACACCATGGCCGGAGAAAACATTCTATGTTTGTAATGTTGCTTCGGGAGAAAGGAAAATTTGGAAAAATAACCAAAATTCGGATGCTAAATAGAATTATAGCCACCCTTTTAAATTTATAATAATTATAACCAAAAGTTGACACGAAAGTACTAATATACCCTTGCAATGAGGTGTTCCCAGAAAAACCAAAATTAAAATGATGCTCAGGTGTATTTTACCACCATCTCTATCCCTTCTAAAAGCCATGATGTGCATCACAATCCCTCTCTTTTCCTTATCATCTTCCTCTTTTATATTCTCACACATAACACTCATTCGGTTTGGAATCCTCAAAAATCTTTCGACCTCCACATGAAGTCGACTCTTAGTCTCGATCTCATCTTTCTCCTTTACTCTCCAAGCTCTAATTTTCCAACTGCGACGCTGTAATCCTGGAGTCCAAGCACTTGCACCGGCAAGCTTAAGACAAGGCTTGCTCACTTCAATGTCCATGCTTTTCCTCTGCATCTTAGCCCCTTAATTATGACCTCTAGTTCTACGATTAGCTCCATAACCAAATCTGTGGTGGAAAACCCATAATGCAACGGTCCCCTCTCTCATTTTCTCCAAAAATTGAAACTTTGGATTTTGTTGGGGTTGTTTAAGGTACTTTAAGTAGCACGGGTGGCTTTGAATTTATTCAATTTTGCTTCGAATCTCTTGATAATTGAATTTTTCTTTGTTTAATTTTCATGGGCATAATTTTATATAGGGTTAATCTCTGTTTACTAACCTAAAGTTTCGTGGTTTTCAACATTTGGTACATAAAGTTTTTTTCATCCCAGAGTCATACCTCAAGTCTTAAATTTGGGACAGTTTCATACCTCCGTTAGTCAAACTGTTAAGTCTGTCGTTAACTGATGACGTGGCGCCCATGTGGACAATGACTGGGCGCCACGTGTTATCCACGTGGAAATTAAAAATAATTTAGTTATTAAAAAAAAGAAAAACCTTCTTTCCCAAATCCCACCCGTGCCCACACTTCCACCTGTGTCCACCTTCCCACCCTCCTTTCTTTTCCTCCGCACCCAATGCTCTCCTTCCCTCTTCGACTCTGCACATCCACCCTCTTCCTCCTCTCTCTTCCGCACCCAGTGCTTCCGTTCCCTTTTCGACTCCTGCACTTCCACTCTATTCTCACCATCACAAAACTATAAAAAAAAAAAACCACATCCCAAACCATAAAAAATTAGAAACCCACAAAGTTCAACATCATCAAATTCAAAAATTGAAAACTGATGGTAAAAAATCTGGTGCAATTCAACCTAGATCTGGGTTTGGTGTTGGATCACAATGGGTTCATTCCCTTACATCTGGGTGTCATCAAGAAGCGAGCTACGGTTGTGGCCGAGTCAAACCGGCGGTGACTCAGATTTTGACTCAGGGAGGTGAGGGTGGGTTGCATTTGTGTGTGAAGCATCACAGGCTGGAAGTGTTGAAGGTTTTGGTGGAATGTACAAGGAGAGGGAATTGAAGATGGATGTGTGGAGTAGGTGTGGAGTAGGTGTGCAGAGGAGAGAAAGGGAGTGAACGGATCGGGGGTTGAGGTAGGAGTGGTGCGAGAGAAAGAGCTTTGGGGGGTGGGAGAAGGGGTGGGTGATGGGAGGGTGGTCACGGGTGGGATTTGGGGAAGAAAGGTTTTATTTATTTATTTATTTTTTTTGTTTTAAATAAATAAATTATTTTATAAATAATTATTTTTAATTTCAACATGGATCCCGGTCATTGTCCACATGGGCACCACGTCATCAGTTAATGGCAGACTTAACAGTTTGACTAACGAAGGTATGAAACTGTCCCAAATTTAAGACTTGAGGTATGACTCTGGGATGAAAAAAACTTTTATGTACCAAATGTTGAAAACCATGAAACTTTATGGTAGTAAACAGAGATTAACCCTTTTATATAAGTCCAAAACTTGAAACTTTGGATTTTGTTGGGGTTGTTTGAGGTACTTTAGTACTTTCATATCAAATTTTTGTTATACTTACCTTAAACTTAAAAGGGTGACTATAATTTTATATAAGTCCAAATTTTAGTTATTTTCCAAATTTCTTGACGGAATCAGCTCTTGCTTTACCAATGTCTAAACCCCTCAACATTAGGTGAGGTGCTAATAAAAAAATGCGTTTTTGTATTTATTCATTTTTATTTATAATTTTCTCTTGTGAAGATGTTCTGAGTGCAAACATGATTCTCTCTCGGACATCACTTTTTCATAAGTGAGTGATTAAGATTTAACTAGACTTATTGAGTTAAATCCTTTTTATTGTCTTTTGATGCAAAGGAGGGGAAAGATCTGAATGTAATACCTGATAAAGCATGGTCGTTTTTCTTCATCATCGTTCAAAAATGCCACAAACATTATGTCCAAATAATAAGTTAATACAAGATTCTAGCACAAGTCTTGCTTGGCTTATACACAATGTTAATAGAAGATGCTATTACTGGAAATTGTCATTTGGAAAGTATCTGATTTTAGAGGACTTACATAAAAAGTGTTTACCGTCATTTTCATGTTTCGGTCCAATAATACATTGGCATGTATAAGTTTTTCTCTTCGTGACAAAGAAAGTTAGATGACACGCCCCAACCCAGATATCCAAATAACACCTGGATGGCACGTGCTGGCCGACACTCGAGAGTAACGAAAGCCATAAATATGTGAATATACAAGAACATAAGGAAATATGTAATCTAAAAGTCACACGACAAACAACAATCATAAGGAATATACAAACGCTAAAGAAATAATGATAATAATCTGAGTTAAACATAAACAAAATAGGAATATGGTAGGTCCCATCACTCGAAGGTGAAGCTGTACGACTTTGGGTTATGCCAGAAAAGAATTATAACTACATAACACACCGACACTAGCTGTGGCTAGTGAAGCTGTCTAACACTGGTTTCGCCAGTAAAGTACGTCATAATACCTTATCGCTCCTCTACTGTGTCCTATGACCATAGATGTATACATACTCAAGCTGTGTGTATGTGCAATATGAATACCCACTAATTAATTACAAAAAACGTAACCCAAAATCTCACGCCAAATTTAGAATACCAAAACCTCATCATCCAAAGGCATAAGCATTTCAATGAACCTAATATCCATAACCATAAAATTCCATAAATCATTAAACTAATAAATCATAAATGTTTCATAAAAGCAGATTAAATAAATCATAAAGCATGAATTTAGATATTCAGTGAACTTATCATAAAACATACTTAATTCATGAAATGTAGAATTATAAAAACATGCTTTCCATGAATGCAACCTAATATTTATAAAACCATGCAATTTGAGAAGGGATCCATTCACAAATATTCTGCTACCAGGGAGCCGATTGAACTAGGGAGGACGGGATCACTTCCTACCAATGCACCTAAACACAAATAGGGACCATTTATTAAAACTCTATTAAAACAATCGAATTTGGGAAAAAAAACAGCGGATTCGGATTCGGCAAGTCAAAAAACCTAAGGAGGGACCTCGGGTTCCCCTACACGCCGCCGCAAGCGTCGCCATGGGGTGGCGGCCAGGGTCACCACACGCCAAGATGGGTCATCGAAAAATTCATCGGCGCCACCACCACAGTGCCATGCCTTCGGTGAAGGTGTGTGCGCTCTACGTGCCAGCCATGAAAGCCTTCTATATGCCGCGAGTACAGACGTACTTGCCTTCTTCGAAATTCTGGAATTTTTCCAGATTTTTCCACCAACTTCAAGAACTCATTGGAGCTCAATACAAATCCAAATCGAGTGTTCAAAAGCCAAAATGTAGGAATGAGGAGAAGAGATTCATACACTTAGGAGGCCCAACAAAGATCAGAATTGGCCGAAAAAATGGCTTGATGATGGCCAAACGACCATATTTTCGAATTTTCCAGAAATTAATAGTGACTTCCTTTGTGTTTCTCTATGTGCCTACACCACCAAAACAACCCAAAAACTTACTAATCGTGAACCTAGACACGATCTACAATGATATGGACCAATTTCGAGGCTTACTTTCGCTGAAATGGCAAGAATTCGCAGGAGAAGTTCTTGCATAGTAACTGCATGGTGCATTGCGGGGAAGAAGTTCCTAGGTGTTTTTCTCCTAATTTTTTGTTCAAGGCCTCACCATAGTGGCTAGGAAGGGTGGAAGGTTGGTGGTGTTGTTGGTTTGTTAGTGTATGAGTGTGTGTTCGACAAAGAAAAAGAGAGAGAGTGAGAGAGATGAGTGAGGGAAAGAAGAATAAGAGATTAAAAGAGAGAGAGAGAGAGAGAGAGAGAGAGAGAGAGAGAGAAAGAGAGGTACTCGGGAAAGAGAAGAACACCCCAGAAAAATGGGGAATCTGCCACGTGTCAGCTAAGGGAAGGTCCAAAATGGAGAAATATCTTCAAATGTGAAATTACATAAATGCCCTTGACATTCAAAAATTCGTAGAAACTTTGTTTTAGCTCCAAAATCAATTTCGCTCATGCCTATGTGTTCGTATCAATGATCGCTATGTAAATAAATTAAAAGAAAAATTCCTACATCATAAAACAAGAGTCAACGAAAGTCAATGCTTTCGTCGTTAGGGGTACTTTTGTAAATTTAACTAATTAAAACGTAAAAGCAGAGACAAGTTGTTACATTAAAGCTGAATTTCGAAGAAGATCAGAGGGTATAAAACTAGAACCAAGACTTTGAAGTTTGGTATCTTGGTCTGCATCGCCATTCAATATTTCTTCACCCACTATTGGCCAAACCAAGAGGGAAAATATTCCGTCCAAAATTACATGGTTAAACCTAAGGAAAACTAACCAAAAGGGCTTGAAAACCAAAAATCATGTTGTAGGTTTATTTAATAGTTAGTACAAAGCTCACTTTTAATAAGCCCAACTTAAGATTGGCTAACCTAAATAATAAGCTGATTTATCACTTTTGCCCTTAATGGTTTTAGGTTAACTTACGTTAATTAATCTGTTAGTTTAGTTATTTTCAAATTAGCACAACCGGCTAGAAGGTTTTTTTTTTCTTTCAAAAACATTGTAGAGTTCTTCAATCTATAGTTTTTAATTTTTTTTCGTGAACTAGTTGAAGGTTTTGAGAGTCGCTTGTTTGAAATCTTAATCTTCGTGTTGTTTGTTTAGGTCCTTCGAAGTAAGAATTATTCTTCAATTCTTTTTTCTGAAACTTGGTTGAATGTTTTGAGATTTTATTTTAAATTTGTCATCTTCGTTATTGTTCATTGTTTCACTAGAGTTTCGTAATTGATCGCTGTTCTTCATAGTTTCGTTGTTTTGAGTTAATCAACACTACATTACAAGTTCTAAGATTCTAGTTTCATAGTTTTTCACTACATTTTGTCATTGTTTATTGTTATTTGCATATAATTTTTGTGTACTGATTTGTAATTGTTTATTTATTTATTTATTTGTTCATTAGTTATGGAGAATGGTAAACTAACTCAGTTTACATATGGCGGTTTATCCATTGTTAATTCTATTTCATCAACTTCTACATTCAATCAGATTTGTATTGATATTTGTTCAAGGTTTAAGGGTTTGAGACTTGGTTGTTTTGAGTTGCAATATGCTTTGAATGAAGATCCTACTTGTCTTCTAGATTGTGATGCTGATGTTATGAATATGTTGATGGTTCTTGATGTTGTTGGAAAATACATCGTAGAAATATTGGTTATGGATAAATGTGATGGTTCTGTAGTTCAATTACCCATGGATAACGTTTGTTCTTTGTGCCGTACATCAAGCTTTATGATTGTTGTTGGTGAAAATGATCATTTAAGGAAGTATGGTTCTCATGGTATCCATAATTATATGCCATATCAGTGAGATAGTTACATAGCATCTGAGAGGCAAATTTTTAGGAGAGGTTTTGTTGATTTCTGAGATAAATTGAAGAAGTTTTCTATTGAATGTGGTTTTGATTTGAAGTATTTGAAGATTGATAAGAATCGCATTAGTGTTGAGTATTGTAGGAAGGAATCTGATGGTTGTCTTTGGCGTGTTTATGCGTCCAAGTGTGATATTAATGATTTTTTCGTTATTCGGAAGTTGCATAATGTGCATACATTTAATGGTATGATTCGAAAGAAGAAAAACAAAGTTGTTGGCCATCAATTTGTTGCTTCTCACATAAAGGACAAGGTTCAATCAAATCCTCTTATTAAATCAAAGGAGATTATCTCAAACTTAAAATAGTTTTCTGGATTAGATATTGATTATGCTACTGCATACTTTGGCAAAGAGAGGGTAGTTTTTGAACTAAATGGTGATGATGTCAATGCTTATAAGTTCATGCCTTGATATGTTGAATCTACTTGTTCAAGCAATCCCGAATCTGTGTTTGAGCTTGAAGTTATCCTACAGACCAATAGATTTCTTCATTTATTCATTTCTTATGATGTATGGATTAAAGGTTTCATGTTTTCCCGACGTTATTCTCTGATGGTACTTTTATCAAGAGCAAATATAAAGGAACACTTCTATCTTGCTGTGCAAAAAATGGCAATGATAGTGAGTTAATACTTTCTTATTTTACATTCGATTTCTTTTTTTTTTTTTTTTTTTTTCTTTTTGTATCTGGATGTGCAAACACTTTTCATAAATAGTTGAAGCATAGTTTAAGAAATAGTTCCATGATATTTATACTAGCAGTTCCATCACATTTTCATAAGTAGTTGACAATTGACTTTATTTATTTCTTTTTCTTGTGCATAGATATTTCATTTTATTTTAAGTAAAGGAAAAAAGATGCAGATATACTTCAAGATACCAGGTGTCTAGCTCACAGATATATGTTGAAATTTGAGCAATCAAGCACTTATCAAGGCCGCGTTGAAAACCGCTTAAACTTGACTTGACATTTCTTGAGCTCGATGAATTAAATGTTGACCTCTACAGTTAGACGATCTACTTGTTCCTTTAGATCATTCTTTCTTTGGTGTTACTTTTTCTCTTTTCATGTAGCAAAAAGAATCAACTATCTGAGTTGACATAGGTCTGTTTGCCATCAAACTGTGCATATCTTCTTTGAACACCATTATTCAGTAATAGTTGAAATCTGTACTTTTTATTGTCCCGTATTCATCGTTACAGAAAAGTGGAACAAGTTTTAGATATATAACAAGTTGGTATTTTTATACAAGAAAAGCATTTATGTGTACTAAATGTTGATTTAAGAGTGTTCGTAGTACTTATGTGTTCTTTGTTAAGCTAAACTGAATTAATCTTCTTTTGTCATTTGGTTTAACAATCTTGTATACTTGCAGTTAGGTTTATTGCATGCCTTTGTCTCTGTGATTTGTTGGTGGAAAGTTATCCAACTGTGATGAAAGCTCGTCTTTTAAATCAAAATTGAATGAGGGAGTGTCCCAATGACTTTCTCTTTCTGTTTGGTTGTTGTTCTCGCAATTGTTTGCGTTTTGCCTTGCATGTCATTCTTCTGGATAACATCATTGTTTATTATAGCTTCAATGTCTACTTCTTGATCTGTTACTTTTGTCATTAATGTAACTCTTTTCTCCCAGAATGTTTGTTGTCCATCATCACATTTAGTTATTTGGTGGATTCCCTCCTTCTTCAAGTATTTACGTATACGATTTTGTGTTTTAAAGAATGAGGATCTTGTTCTTCTTGAATCTTATGGACTGCTACTATTTCACCTTTCTATGTGTTTTCTTGCGTATTGTTTTTGGACGAGTCTCTTAAATCTACAAGCATAAAGATCAAATATTGAACATCAACACGTACACATAAAATTTTAAGATACATGTGTCGATCTTAAATACTTTATGTTTGTTGAAAATTTTCGTGAGGTTTTTAGTTTGTCGGATTAAAAGTAATTAGGTTTGTGTGAAGAAAATACTCACTGATAGCCATACTTGATTTCTTTTCGTTGCTCGCTAGGCAGGGGAGAATTCTTGTTTTTCATATACAGGACATTCAATCTTGGATTAATTTAATTAAATAACATGATTTTTATCGGATGTGCAGTAGAAGAAATATGTTCTATGTATACTTCGTAAAAATGAGGAATTCAACAAGAAACAAAAACAACGAGCAGAGGAGGATGAGATGGTTGGAGAAGATGATAATAAATCAGCTTGTTCGATTGAGACGCACGGAAAACGGCAGCGTCTCTTACATGTGTACCTGATCTGCAATACCTCTAGCCACGCAACAATATGATCAGTAGTCCACCATTAGCAGGTGGATTAGTGCATGCAAGAGAAGAAAAACCGGGACAAGAATTACTTCTACCTTGCGTTAACAACATACCGTCATTTGCAGACAATGAACTGGGTGCCTTGCAATGGGAAGAAACTTGGTGTCAGTAACAGCAAAAACTCCAACCATGCATTGACAATATTGTACCACCTGCTGTAACACTACCTGATGATTTTATCAATATGTTGGCGACACAGGATATACTGCAACTATGCAAGCTGATCGTCATTATCCATATGTCAGTGAAACCGGATTTACTTTACAACTCAAGCTCATGATCATCAATATGTTGACGCCTCAGGATTTACTGTGACTACTCAAGCTCATGATCTTCATCAATATTTGGATGGCACAGGATTTGCTTCGACTACTCAAGTTGATCATCTTCATTCATATGTCGACGGCACAGGAATAGCTGCGAGTACTCAAGCTCATGATCTTCATCAATATGTCAACGGGACAGGTTTTGCTGCGACTACTCAAGTTAATCATCTTCATTCATTTGTCGATGGCACAAGATTTACTGTGACTACTCAAGCTCATGATCTTCATTCATATGTCAGCGGGATAGGATTAATGCGACTACTCAAGTTGATCATCTTCATTCATATGTCGACGGCACAGGATTTGCTGTGACTACTGAACCTCATGATCTTCATCAATATGTTAACGGGACAGGATTTACTGCAACTGCTCAAGCTGATCATCTTTATCCATATATCGATGACACAGGATTCACTTCGACTACTACTCAAGCTGATCATCTTTATCCACCAAGTAATAATGTGTTTGGAGGATTGGGCGATTTAGTCAATGATAATTGCGCCTCAGACTATATAGGGGATGAGGATCCCTGAGTTTCTGTCGATGATAATTGCTACTCAGACTAACACCAGAGCCACAGCATGAGGATCTGTGAAGGGGAATGTTGTAAATTTTTAGGTTTTGGGTTATGTATTCCACTCATGTTGTAACAAATATTTTCCGAACCGGTGGTTGCTTCTATTGCAATCTTTGAAATTGAAATTTATATCCTTTTCTTTCTCTAATTAACTCGAACTTTAATTTATTTTTTGCTAGCTTAATTATTTGCCATGCAAGAGAATATTTAGCTTATTTACTTTCATCGTGTACTGAACTTATATATTTTTCTTATATATTGCTACTATTTGAAAGTGGAACAAATTTTAATTTCTCTTACGACACAAAGTTACAAACCGCAAGAAAGGAAAGGAATACCAATTAATATTTTTCCTAGTGGCATTTGGCTCAAATTAGGTAGGTCTCATAGTCGACTCACATATAAAATGATTATGATACTACATATTTGCGGTGATTGTTGCTAGCCTAATAATAATGGGCATGATTGCTTACGTTTGTTGTGATATTCTGAGTGCATTATAATATCACATTATTTTTTTCAAAAAAAAAAAAAGAAGAAGAAGAAGAAGAAAAAACATTTCCAGACAATGAAAAGAAATTGTTTCAATTTCCAACCTCTTGACATATGGGAGCTCTCAATAGACAATGAAATTTATAAAGAAAGTTGAGATTTCATCATAAAATTAATTAGCAATATAAAAAGTAGCCCAATTTACGTATAAACTCATGCAAGGTTCATTCTTTTAGCAATGTGAATTTATTTTCAACAGTTTTCAAGCTACACCAACTTGAAAGAGCAACATAATCAAATAAGTAACATTGGTAATTAGACAACCACTTTTCCCACTTTACCTTACTATTGCCGCTAACATTATTTCACTCGCACTATCATATATAATAGAGCTCAGCTTTCTTAATAGATTATTACATGATGTTAGTACCATATTTTATTGATCTCAAAATTACCAAGTCTTGGTCAACTTCATATCTTTAGGGACCCACTAAAGGATTCGTGTTGAGGCACCCCTGCCGAAGTGCAAGAGTTTCCCTCCAACTAGGAGGTCAATCACAACGACAAACATGTCAACGTCTAAATAAAAGCTCCTAGAGTCCCACATCGACTATGGACGAAAACGTATGCTTCTCGTCAACTATAAAAGGAGATCCTACAATTAAATCCAAATCCCATTATTGTACCTAAATTATTATTAGAACTCACTAATGATGATTATGCTTTAACCATTGTATTATGTAGACTCTATATTATTAATAAGAACTCCTCTACCCTGGTGGACGTAGCCTGACTACAGGTGAACTTGACTTTGTTCCAAAGTCTCACTGATTTTGTGCATTAACACATGTGATTTTTCCATGTCCGGAAATATACACTCAACTAGCATCCCCATAAATCTTTGTTGGTCTAACAGAAATTCTGTAATCAAGATCCAAAGTCATTCTTGATAACACACTATTGTTTTCGCTTATTAGATTGTTGCTACCCACAGGTGGAGTAGACGAGGGGAATGAAACACGAGGGCTTCTTACACATAGAGTGTTGGATCCGACAACCGTGGAGTACGGATGGTAACCAAAGGTATCTTCTTCTTCAAAACAATCCTAAACTTCTGCGAAACATCCGACTCCTCTCCTTGTGGCAGTTTCCAGTCAAAAGAATGCAAAAATGTAACAAGTAAATGCATCACCATCCTCTCAGCCATTGCAACCCCTGCCCATATTCTTCTACCTGACCCAAACAGAAAATAGTTGAAGTCACTCCCACTGTAGTCCCATTTACCATTCAAGAACCTATCCGGGTCGAATTCCAGTGGATTTTCCCAGCTAGAAGGATCTCTATGTTTCGCCCAAACGTTGATGAAATTCGAGAACCTTTCGGAATGGTGTAGCCTCCCACGGTGCATGTTTCACACCAACAACACACGAAGATACCGTCAAGGTGAATTTCCTTTGCAATGCCCTGTAAGTTCATACTTTTGGATCCTATGGTTTTTTACTCATTTCAGCTTGTCTAATGTAGGTTTTGGGGAAATGTTTCAATTCAAACATTGATAGTCATTCTCTTAAACAGGTTTTCAACTCTAAGTAATATTTTAGTTGAATGGTAGTTTATGTTATTTTTTCCTTTCATTTTCCGTTTTTGGTTTTTTTTTTTTGTTTCTTTTCATCAAAGGTAGGTAATAATCATTAAAACGAAGTCCAAACAGACTAATTACATCTTACATAGTCCTAGAAGAAACCAACATATGAGCATGAGTAATGGTTCTTCATTGCAGCAATTACAAAATAGTACGTACATAAATTAAAAACTATAAACACATTTTAACCCCAAAAGATTAATTAGTCCTCGACCTAGAGGTGGCTAGTAAAGAAAACCCTAACAGCCTAGGTGCTGGATGACCCACCGCAACTGCTCGGAAATCAGAAGTCGCCAACAACTCACACCACCAATTTCGCATCACAAAATAAGTCGTGAATGATGAAGTAAATATCAGCTTCAATTTGTATCCTTGCTAAAAGTAATTAGCATCACACAAATTCTCGTGCACAAATGAAATGTCAATTATGTATGTGAAGGGATTAACATGCTAGTTTCAAAGTGTCGAGGCCTCAAAATGCATTTTCATATTAATCAAGTCATGCAACAAATATTCCTAGTGTGGCATGCATGCTTTATATTTCATCCGTGGGAGGGAGGGGTATCAATTCACCTCCCCAAAACTAATGCGGTGTAGATAATATCGTTTACTAAACAAAAATAATACTTTTTTTTTATGGAACAATACTTGGCTACTCAAAGATGAGTAGGAACTCCTACTCAAAGATGAGTAGGAACTCCTACTCAAAACTCTTAGTGTTTTAATCATAGAGCTTTGCGTTCATGATCAGAACCGTTCATACTATCAATTACACTGTAAAGATTATCTCTGCAAAAAATAAATTAAAACTAAGGTTGTTTTGTCAATCTATTATAGCAAGTATATAGACGGTTCGTAATACTTTTAGCAATACCGTTCATTTGTTTTTAAACAGTTTGATGACTAAATGACCTTAATTTTAATTGATTTTTTTTTGCTGAGACGATCTTTATATGGTGATTTATAATATGAACGGTTCTGATTATAAACACGAAGTTCTATAAATTAACAACGAACTATTTTGAATTTTTTTTTGAGTAGGAGTTCCTACTAATTTTTAAGTAGCCAAGTATTGTTCTTTTTTATATGGGATAGGATCAAAGGACAAATGTTTCTACTTCTTTGTAGCTTTTAGATTTTATAACATTCAATGGTTTAGATTAAAAGTGATGTGAATAGTTTTAAACATTAAATGACTTAGATGATGATGTGGATTCTAATTAGTAAGGAAAATATTAATCTAAATTAAACACAAATATCTAATAGAATAAAATTGAAGAAAATAATAATCAGAATATGAATCCTAATAACAAAAAAAACATGAAATCTCTTCTTTGCGATGAGGTCTTCAATGTTCAAATAATCAGAATTTGAATTCTAATAAGTGCAAAGCTTGATGTTCCTATTTCCACAGTAAGATCGCTAGAAACATCAGAGATTAGCCTGCATAATAGAAAAAAATTGTTGAAAAATAGAAATGAAGCAAGGCAAGAAAATCTACATCTAAGTTACAATCTAGAACCAAAAGCATACAATCTCTGACACATCCGGACCTGGAATGTCCACTGGACTTCGAATCGAGCTGTGTTAGCCAACACCAGGAGGGTGACCAAGCCATAAGGTGTAGTGATGTGGAAAATGTGAATAAATTTAAACCTAAGTGCCTAAATGTAAGATTGCGCATGATAGCAGAAATGAACCCATTTCACACGTGATGTCAGAGTATAAATAAAATACAGTAAAGGTAAAAGAGGAATTATACCTTCGGTAATATTCCCACAACAATAGTTTGCCAGAAATCCTCGTCGACACGATAGCTCGACCACTAAAACCTGGAGGGGCAAAAAAAAGGGTGAGTGGGCCTAAAAATAAAGTTTAATAAAAACCTTTTTTAAAACTTTATAACTCATCACCGTAAAACAAGCATAGTTTTCAAAATATACATACTATGTATAGTATGAAAATACTTACCATAGCCTGCAATATCTCAAGAATTCAATACAGCACAATATTACGTAAATAAGTGCATGACGTCCGTAATCGTATAATCTCGCATAAGCAAACATATCATAATGAGTGCTCATCAACATATGCTGACACATGAGTTCATGCAGAGATATTCTGAAATGAACATGACTGGGTGTAACAATGATATTTGCTCTTGTACTACAATCATGTGAAGATTGGCTCTATGCGCAGCACATACGAGTCCTAATTGCCTGTAACAATCTAGGACAAGACTGGCACCTACAATGGATCCAAAGTGAGCGTACGGCGTGTTGTAAATCTACCCTAAAGCCAATCATATGATGATACTTTATGGACATTTCACATGTTAAACTAATCTAGTTTAATATAAAGGGCAAAGATTATTGTTTAAAGCTGTCTCATATAAATGTTATATGCTTAAACGATAAGTCCAAGGAATATGTAATTGGGAAAATGTGATCTAAAGAAGTTAGATTCATGAGACCATTCTCTTTCGTATACGTATCCTAAACGTTCCTGATCATAGGATTCCCAATTGGGCATTGACAGTCCATTAAGATCAGTACGTGTTATGTCTTCTTTAGAGAGAGTGACTGGTCTTAAGTCATTGGTGTGACTGACACCAAGACAAGCATGTAGGTGCTCAATAGAGAATAAGAACTTTTCCAGCCAAACTCAGCTGAGTTCCAGCCTTCTTCTTCCAGTCTTCGGCGGTTGCAGGGCAATCGCCCGAAAAAAAATAAAATAAAATAAAAAAAGGGGCCTAAGCCTAAGCCTGTAGCCCATTGTTCCAGCCCAACCCATTTCTGAAATGGGCTAAAATGGGCTCAGAATATTCCTTAGGTTGACTTTTTTCAGAATTTTCTCGGGAACCCTCCTAGGATAATTTCGACGTCCCGAATCCCTTTTTGGCACCCATTGAGTGAAATTATAAAGTGTTAACGTAGTTGACCACCGGGGCGTCTCGGTTGACTTTTAGAGTTAATCGTTGACTTTTTACGAAAATTGCCCGAGACCCTCCTTAGAGTATTTCAACACGTTGATTCCAAATATGTAGTCCGTTTCTCCAAATTTAAGCGTTTTAATTGAGTTTTATTAATGGGTCACAATATTATGTTTAGGTGCAATTACTATCGGAGACTCCAGCTTCCTAACTCGAACATATATGACATCGTAAGCAACTGTGAGTGGGTCTTTTCTTTTATATACTATATATATATATATATATATATATATATTGTTAGTTTTCATTTATACATTTCATAAAGAGTTTTCTACAATACGCCTAGATTAGCATGACAGTTATAAGATTTAGCACATTGATAGAAATTAAGAAGTTATGCTACGTCCTACGGGATGCACATGTATGAGTATTATTATTGATACCATAATTATAGTTACGGATATGAATGATATTATGTTGATTAGAACTATCGAATCACTAGGGCATGACTATATTTGTGTTATCTGCTTATTGTTTGCTACACCGGTGTTAGTACTCGCCCGAGTCAGGGCCAGTCTTTCATATGTACATGCACATCGTGCCATGAAGTAATAAATTTGTGAAAAAAAAGTTCATTTGAGCAACATCTATGCATACAATTAACAATTAAAGGCAGAATCATGTTTGTATGCACTCAAAAACAAAACTATACCCATGAAATACAAGGCCTAGTAGTTGTGGTGAACCAAGACTCAACTCAAATCTTAAAGCAAAGAGTTGAGAAACTTTTATACCTTTGAATCACCTCTTTGCATAAGCAAAGGCTAATCACCCAAGAGAGAGGGTCTTCATTCATTACTTCTTAGCTCCATGGATTTCTTGGAGGAGAATGGTTGAACGGATTCTCCAAGTTCCCAAGAAAGGGAACCTCTAAGTTTCCACACCAAGGAGGGACTTGAAGAAGAGATGAGTGACCTTGGAGGAGGATTGATACTAGTAAATCCCCCTCCAAGGGGGCCGACCTCCTAGAGAAAAAAAAAAAAAGAGCTTCTGTTCTCTCCAATTTCCTCAAGAGAGAACCCTTTTGAATTTTGGCTATAAAGTCATTTATCTAGTCACTTCACTTAAGTGACAAAAAGAACCAAAAACTTTCATTCATGGTATGGTCGGCCTTTTAAAGGCTTTGGGCTGTTTGGGCCCTTTGAGTCTTTAGTCATTAAGTTGTCAAACAACTTAAGTTAATGGGCTTGACAGTTCTAAGCCCAATGAGCCTTGAGGTCCACTAATTACTCAAAAGCTAAAACGAACTTATTCGTTTGGTTAATTAACATATTAATTAATCCTAACCATAAATAATTAAACCATTTAATTATCCTTACTCATCTCCGTTGTTTCTTCAATCTCTACGTTACATGGTGTACGATCCATTAGGTTCCTTTGAGCGAGGCAATGGGCGATTAGAACTCTTCAAATCGATTGTGAATTGAAACTTACTTTCAATTCACCCTTTAGTGATTATACACCTTTAGGGCTTCCACAAACCATGTGTAACACCTAGCAGTATGTCATGGCTACCCAAGCTAATCAGAAGAGGTGGAGAATCTATTCAATTTGGGATTACAATGCAATACGATCTTTCTCTAATACAATACTCTTGACCACATTGTTTGGTTTGATAGTTTATTCATGTCTACTATCCAATGTGATTCTCTTACTTATATGATTATCTTGAATGTGATTTGGAACGACTTCCTAAATCTCATTCATACTCTGATCAGAGATTCTTAATCATATCATATAGTATTCTCCCTTAAACGGTTTGAAGGTTAGAGATCCCTTATTGTGCATTGACTTGCCTCTATGGCTAAATGGCTTAACCTAACTATGTCTTGGACACCCTTTGACGGAGTGACTTTGACATAGTCAAAGATCAAGGACCTAACCATAAGACAATTATGATGCCTCAGATCAAAGGACTACTTTACATTATCCAAACCATGAGTTCTCATGTGACATGAGTATGAAAACTCCTTGTTGATCACGTTCAATGGACCAAAGGTCTTAACTAGTTCATTTCTCAACCAAAATCAGAAATTCAAACGCCAAAGTAAAGCTCAAGAGTTAAGGAATCGAAATATATCAAAGTGAGGTTGAGTTGAGGTCGGGATCGACCGAAAAAGGACTGCAAATTTCGGATAGTTCACTGAAATCTAGGAAAAAGTTCCCTCGATATCTCTATGTAGTTCCACCGTCCAAAATTACATAAACACGATCATTAACAACCATGAGGATAAAAGAAAGGGGTTCAGAATGTCCGGATGCTTACCTAAGCCATGAATGGCGAGATTGGGCGGAGATGGTGGTGGTCACGATGTCGTTGCATAGTGAGGTGAGGGAGGAATTTTGCGAACGTTTTCCTTCATTTATGTGTTCATAGAACTCACAGAGGTGGTAAGGTTGTAACGATTTTGCTAGTGGAGCTCGCTGGAACGGCGAAGGTGATGGTGGTGTGATTTCTTTGTACTTGCAGAGAGAGAGGGCTGAGATAAAGAAGTTGGGAGAGGAGAGAGCTGAGAGGGTTAAAAGAAGAAGGTGAGGTGGCAGTCATCTAATGGAGGATAGGATGAGGGGGATTTGAAAAGTGAGAGAAAAAGTGTCCTGAGGTAGGGGGACACAGGAGAGGTGAAGGCATGGGGCGTGGGGCCCACATGTCTCACAAAACAATACAAAATATCTCTAAACATGAAATTACCAACTTGCCCTTGGTATACAATGATTCATTAAATTTTAACCGTACCTCCAATTTCAATTCTGCTTGCGCCTACGCGTTCGTACCTTTGAGAATTTTAAGAATACGATAAAATAGTAACTTGTACGAGTCACGAAAAGGCGGTCAACGAAAGTCAACAATCTAAGGTAGCCAAATGGACTGAGAGAGCCCACCTGTTGGAGATGCTCTTATAATATAAGAGGTTAATTGATTACACTAACAAGGTTTATCATTTTTTCAAAAAATTATTTCATGTCTGGTAAATTACACTAACACTCTTAGTTTCAAACTTTCAAGGTATAGATAAAAGAATAATGTACAACTATGTTCTAAAAAAGAAAGGTACTTATGTATACGAAACTAACTCCCTGCATTATTAGAGCATCTCCAAAGGAGATATCAAATTTTCCAAATCATTAATAACGGTAACAAAAGACAGCATTAATGTTTTCCAACCAAGAAGCCAAATTTGATGTGGCATGACATGGATTGACATCTCTCCCCCTTGCTGCCAAATTTGACAGCACCTTCAAATTTTTTTAATTAAATATTAAATGCTTTTTATTAATTTTTATTAGTTTAAAGCATTATCCTTTTGTTTCTTTTCATTCCCAATGCAAAGAAAGTACATGAATTATTATTTTATATTTAAAATTTGACATATAGGTTGAAGAGCAAAAGCTTAAAAGATGTCAAAGTGCCATGTAAGCCTTCAAATTTAAATTTTAGGTTTAAAATTTGAAATCTCCTTTGGAGATGGTCTTAGGAACTAATATAGAGATAATGGATGAAAGACCTCCACATTAATTAACCGTAGTTGTTAAACAACTTTAGAGAAGATAGCCACCTCCACTAACCCATGTGCGTTGTCAAATGAATTTTTCTAAATCACAATTTTCTTTTTAATTAACCCTTAAATATTTTCCTTCTCTATTCATTGAGGAAAAATAGGGAAGAAAGTATTATTTGATCAATCTAAAATGAGGAAATTGTAGTAATGGTCCCTCAACTTTAATTCAATTGGAGTAATGGTCTCTCAACTAAAAAGTCATGACCATTGATTCCTTAACTCATCAAAATGCCCATCTATGGTCCTTTTCATTAACTCCATTTGAACTTCCATCAAAATAAGTCACATGCCATGCATGTGAGGCTGAATCAAGGGGCAAATATGAAAAATCAAATGAGAAAAATTGTAGTAATGGTCCTTTAACTTTAACCCAATTGGAAAATCGTCCCTCAACTTTACCCAATTGGAGCAATGGTCCCTCAACTTTATCCCAATTGTAGCAATAATGCTTCCAATATGACTCATTTTGATGAAATTCTAATGGAGTTGACGAAAAGGACCATAGCTGCACATTTTGATGAATTAAGGGACCAATGGTCAATTGAGGGATCATTACTCTAATTAGGTTAAAGTTGAGGAACCATTGCTACAATCTCTCATCTAAATTACATTCAACACTTAGCATGATGCTATTTGGACACACACACACACAGAGACACACAGATATACATATATATAAAGTTGATATCATCAATTTCGGCACATTCTCTAAAAGAGTGAGTCCTAACATTATAGAAAATACCTGCATGAACAATAAAACATGTCAATGATAATGTTAATTTTGTGTGTCTACGTAAATCTATATTGTATGCAAAATGGAGCAAGGAGAAATTGTTCGGGCGAAGATTTCTCCGAAGAGGGCTCCTCGGCACTCAGCATAGCTCCCTAAGGGATTGGCACTTTGGATGTGAAGTCCAGCTCTTGCCTGCTAATGTGCTGCAAGAGGAGGACAAAGTTAGTTTTGAAAGGTGCCTTTGTAGGGCCTTAGGTGTAGGCCTTAAGGCTTGCAATCAAAACTAAGTGCTAGGCATGTCATTGCTATCTCAATATAGTAGATGTAGAACAAGATTGTGCTTAGTCGATTACTTGCGCCCCAAGTTACTCGGACTTCTTGTTATCAAAGGATTGTCGTGGATGGGTTAAGTACACATTAAGTCCTTTTTCTTGCCTTGTGACCAAAGACTTTTAGTTCATAGTCTTGTATATTCGAAAGCACTTGGAGGGTAGTGACTCATCAACTTTTTACTTGTATTGCCACTGAAAAGTGCTTTTTAGCTGATTGTGAGTTAGTCCCCATCACTTGACATTTAAATCATAGGCACATGGCCTATGCATTAATGAGAAGGTGCCAATTTGTCATTGGGCTTGATGCATGGGCTTCGGGCAAGTCTCCCTTCTAATTGGCATTTCTGGGCCATCACACACTTGCAACCCAATGTTCAAATATTAACCCAAACAATAATATTTCTTTTTTTTTTCTTTCTTTCTTTCAATACCAGCCTTTTTACTTTGACATAGATGCATCCCATTGCAAAGCCTTGACCAGTAGCTATCTTCTAATTGATTCTAAGCATTTCATGTTCGTGCATGCATGCATGGGATCTCAAGAATTTTCACGTTAATTTGGTTGTAAAAAGAAACGGACAATAATGCATATTAACTTAGTCAAAGAGAGCAACTTCCATGCAGAAATCCATGCCATGTAAGTCGTCCAACTTAGAAATGTGTTGTCACATTAATCAAGTCATTCCACATGATATCACCTAGTATTGCAGGCGCTCATGACATGCTTAATATTCCATCCATGGGAGGGGATGGAAGGATGGATATTACTTAACCTCCACGAAATTAATGTGTTCGGAAAAGGATATTACTACCATCCCTCGAGACAATATGTTATTACCATGGTAATTAAATCAGATTAATTTGGTTACGCCTAGGGATGAAAGATGTACTTTTGCATAATTTATGTGTATAAAAGGTGCATGTCACTCTGCCTAAATCACTCAATTACATTCAACACTAGTGTGTTTCTTCTCTCATAGCCAGTGACCAATAGAAATAGCTATCGCCCAAGACTGTGAGTTCCTGCAGCTTTTACTGCAATGGCCCTCGGTTACATGGCAGAAGAACCCCCTTGCGTCTTCCTGCAGCTGCTCAACATATGTTCACCATACACGGAACGTGGCCGACAAATTTCTCAGCAATAGTAACATGCACTGCTCCTACTCAAGCTGCAAAGTTTAACATGAATCCGGTATCTATATTAATTCATGCTTCATTTCCCAAATATTCTTACAACTTCATCGATTCTTTTTAATATTGTAGCTATGACCAAAATCTAAGTAACTTTTTAAATTATAATAATTAGTTGAGAGGAGATCAGCAACTGCTAAGAGACATGGATATCGAGTTAGTATATATAAGAGCGTATTTTAAGAAAGAATTAAACTACATGAGAATAAAGACGAGATGCTGACAAATTTGGTACTAAAATAAAGCCTAAACTGCTCCACTTGACTCCCATGATCAGTAAGCTACAAAAAAAGTAAACCTGCTCAGGCTGCTCTCAACAAGAAAAATCCCAAACGAGAACATAAAATATTCAAAACATTCTCCTACACTCTAGTCAAACGTTAATGAAGGAATGCAACAGTGTTAACACGGTAAAGCATTTAAACCTAGGCGGACCTGAAATTCTTGATAACATATTCAACATTCCACAACACAAACAATTAAAAAAGAAAGATGGGTGGCTGTGACATGAACGGTAACCTGTATGAGGAGAAGTTTAGTGCACCAATGCCTTGGATTGGCATGTATGTAGCAGCAGCATCCTTGGCCTGTCTGATTGCAATGGCTGCAGATGTAATCCTCGGCATCTGGCACCATAAGTACTGGTTTCCCTGCAAGTTCTTCTCCATTAATGCCACATCTCTGACCTTGATAGGTGTAGCCATCAAATTGTCGGTGGATCTGAACACTGCCATGCCCAACCGTCACGACCAGCTTGCAAAGCTTAGCAGTTCTGCCTTGATCTGCACAGCAATGGCTAACTCCATGCCGTCTCTTGGAGCCATGGAAAATGAAGAGATGTTCATGAATGTAATTGCCTTGGGAATTCTAGTCATCACCCTTATTGTCAATATTTGCATCCAATTAGCTACCGGTGCAATCTTTGTTTTCTGGAAGGAGCACGCTTCAGTTATGTTCATCATGCTTGTTTTGCTCCTCATGCTGATTTTCTCGGCTTTAACGGTTCCAACAACAAAGAATTATTTAGAAAAAGGGTACAAGAAAAGATACCAATTATCTTCAAAAGAATGCACAAATGCAAGTGGTAGAAAAGAAGTTACCAAACTCAGAGACACATTGACAAAGCTTTGGCTGATGGCTCACACCTCTAGCCCTCAATTTGTGATGGGCAGGTCAGTGACATGCACTGCTTCTGGAGCTTTCTGTCTTTTGAGTGCCATGATTTTGGCCCAAGCCATGTTTAGAACATACTTGATGCCATGGTCCATTAAGTTTTGCAGCGGGGAATCAGACTACAAATTGACAACCACTTTGATTCTATTTACGCAAGCAGTTGCAGTAGGAGTTGGTACTATTTCCCCGGCGTTTAGATGGTTCATCGCCATCAACTTTAAGTGCCCGAAAAGAGGAAATATAAGCTACAGAAAAGAATTCGAAATAGAAAGGTACTGGATTCAGGGGCTTGCGGAGTTGAAAAAGTGTCCATTAACTTTTAGAATCAAATCTCGGGACTGCAGGAAACTTGCACATGAAGCAAGAAACAAACTTTTGGACTTGTGTATTGCAATGCAAACGGGGATTGTCCTATCAAGGAAAGCAATTCGATTAATTTCCATTTTCTTGGTGAGTCGAATCTTTTTACTCAGCGACTTGTTCAGGGAGTGGAAGAACAAGAAGTTGGAATTCGACTCCATCCCAATGTCCCAGAAAAACCCAAGGCAAGATCTTAGTAATTATGTTCTGTATCTTGAAGGTGAGGATGCGTTGGTTCATTACATGATGAATTCCAACTGTGATGCTACTGATCATTGGACTCAGAAGGGAATGAAAGAAGAACCCAAGCATCTCATTAAGCTGTTGGAGAAATTGACAGCCTCACAAGGATTCAAGGGAGTGGCAGAGTTTGACAGTGATCAAGTTCCCTCTCTACAATGTGAAGAACCTCCAAATTGTTGGGCTCTTCCCGTTGTGACACTAACAAGTATTGCACTTGCACTTCCAAACATCGGTTCTGGTTCAATCGAAAATCTGATAGATGGGGTACATGAAGCGCTCATGTACATGAATGCTATTGAGGAACAGCTGGATAGCAAAGGAGTTCTTGCCAACATCAGAAAGGCGGCAGAGGTCGTGTGGCTAAGAGTTGATCTATATCACACATGGCTAGATTTGGATCTCAGAAAATTGTCACGTCAAGGGAAGAGTCTAAAGGAAACACTTGAAGAACTTTCTGAAACTGCAAAATCCATATTTGAAGAATGTAGAAAGCGGCAGATGAGTAAGGAGAATGTGTGTTCGAGATATATCCCTTCCAAATGGTCTGTTAAGGAGCTTGCCGCTAATTCCATGTACAGGATAAGCCAAACTCTTCTGCTAAATCCTGATGGCCAAATCCATGAATCAAGTGAGAGATTGTATGAATCAATGGTTGTGATGATCTCTGACATAATGGGTGCGTGTCTAACAAATTTACAGGAAGCTATGGCAATCAAGTGTTTTAACAGCACAGTTGAAGAGAGGGAGGAAAGTGTGAGACTTGCAGTTCACGTTCTTGGTAAAACTGAAAGGATTCTTTATATTGTGGAACCTGGTATTCCTTCAAATTTGGATCATCACCAAATGGCATGCATTGATGAGTGGCGTTCGGCATGGAAACCCCAGATAAATTTCAAGGCGTGCACATCATTTCCAATATCCGAGAGTGACAGGGATTATTCGGCAGGCTCAAGTGATCACTTTTACCTGACGATGGATTAGGTTTTCTAGGCTGCTGTACTCTAGCATAAATAGGCTATTAAAACACTCTTGTATTCAGCTTTTCATCAATAATATTCCAGAATTTAGATTCAAGTGTTCTCTTCGGATTTTTCCCTAGAACTCTGTTAATTCACTTCCTACTACGATTTGGCCCTATTTTACCCGCTGGACAGTACCTACTGCCTTGCATCAGACTCTACAATTAAAACTAGTTGAAACATCTTTTAACTATACGTAAATTATCCTTAAAACTAGTTAAGATCATAGCATACAGAAACAAGAGGCTCAAGTTCAATGCATGCTAATTAAGCCACCTCAAACTGTTCAAAATTACTAAATTTAGGACATTATCTGCATATAGGAAGGATGAGCGGCTGAAAGAATTCGTTGACTACGTATCCCATTGCAAACAGATATCCATTCATCGATGGTGTCTAATACTTTTGCAATACCGTCACTCGAAACATCAAGACTCGACACTGCCGAGCCAGATCGATTTACTTGCAGCCTTTCCTGACAAGCCTGTGACATATATTTTTCATGCATGGGAACAAGAGAAGAAAATTACAATTAAGTAGATTATCATTTACCAACTAAAACGCTTTCCCCAACTGACCTAAATGCAATCACAGTACTAATCTTGGCAAAGACCCAACCTAAGCCATAAGCCATTGATAGGAATTAAATTTTTGTTTAGAGGAAAAAACAGAAGAATAACCAAGTTTCAACAACATACCATTTATCTACAATAGATCTCAAGGTCCACCTTCATTAGACTGCAAAGCGACAACGTTCAGCATAGAACACACTCTTTGTGATGCATGTGTAAATTATATAGAGAGCAAACACTTGTTTATAAGGAGTGATGAGGAGGTTAAGATTAACTATATGGTGGGTTTATCAGGAGTTCTATAATAAAGAATATTAGCCTCAAGCAATCTCGATATAACTAGGACTGTCTTAGGCTCTTAGCTGATATGTTTGACCAGAGTTTTCACGGTGATAAGGTTAGTATGATAAGCATCACATAATGGGAAGTGTCCTTATTGAACTCCACTGTGTATTGTGTAAAGCTGGGGCCTGCACTCTCACAATACGCGCAAACATTCATAAAATGAGTGTCATAGAGATGAGAATGCTTCGTTGGATATGTGGGCACATGAGAAAAGACAAGATTAGGAATGAGGATATTCGAGGTAAATTAGGAGTAGCTGAAATTGAAGATAGATGAGAGAGAATCGGTTAAGGTGGTTTTGTCATGTGAAACGAAGATGCTCCGATTAGAAGATGCAATCACGAGATAGAGGCTCAGGGCCAAAGGGGTAGGGGAAGACCTAGGAAGACTTGAAGAGAGACTCTAAGAAAAGACTTGGACTATTTGGATCTAACAGAAGAAGTAGCACAAAGTTCTAGGATTCATATAGTCCACCCCACTTAGTGGGATAAGGCTTTGTTGTTGTTGTTGTTGTTGTTGTTGTTGTTGTTGTTATTGCAGATTAAGAACTGACTGCATATTATCTGGGAAGGACATGCACGAGCATGTGATGGCTAAAGCCATTCTTATTCGTATATGTTCATCACAATATGTATGTCAGCGACGGCACTTGAATTCTAAACATGGACACTGATCCTCTAAAGAAGTTAAGTTGTTCATGTTTAAATTTTAAGTGGCACACCACTTTGTAAGTCGATACATGAATCAAATATCATTATCAGATCACAAAGGTCTGTAATTATAGTTAAAGAAATTCATGTATCAGCTGCAAGGGTGTTGTGATTAAAGAAAATAATTCACATTTTTCATCCGTCCAAACATGTTGGTTTTTTGATATGTAGTTTTGGGGAATAAAGATTAATACTTTGAATGATATATGTGCTTTGACAGCAATGAATCCTAGCTCCATGAACCTGAATACAATTGAACCACTCACTGGTATCAACTACAAGAAATGGAAGCAAGATCTTGAGATCGTGCTGGGAGTTATGGATTGGGATTTAGCACTAAGGAATGAAGAACCACCTGTGCCAACAGAAGACAGCACATCGAGCCACTGACTTGGTCCTAGATACTCTTCGGAACGAAGTGGAAGAAGGGAAGAGATTCTCGAATGAGAAAAAAGCATCCAATGACTTCAATGGGATCTTGTATTTTCTGTGATACAAGAATTCTTTTTATTTATTTATTTATTTTATTTATTTATTATTATTATTTTTTTTTAAATTTTTTTTTATTATCTTTTTTTATTAAGTTAAACTCAATAATATCTATATACACTATAGAATTAATGGTTGATAGAAGAGACAAGGAGCTATAAATATTTTACTTTATCTCTATTTTTATCTGAGATTTTATTGTTTTTTTATCGGATTTGTTCATGCAGAATCTAATCAATTAGAATTTTTTTTTTTTTTTTTTTTTGCTATTTTAATGTCTTGATTGGTTTGGATTACATTGTGCAATTCAGTCTTTTTATTTTTATTTTTTTTAATTTATATTTACTGAGATTCTAATTGTATCTGCACATTTTAATTAGGGAAATTTTATTCAAACCCATGTAACCTCTTTCTACATCCAACTTAAATTTTAAATGTTAATTGTCTGTTTTATCATCTTGCATAATTACCATCAAGTACAAGATGAAATTAATAATAAAACTACAATTTATCAATAAACCCACACATTATAATTAAATGTTACCATCACTCCTTGTTTATCTTACGTTCATTCCGACTAAAACCCTAATAACTCTTATACAAAAAAATAAGTTTTTTTTTATCGATGGCTAAAACCATTTTTCCAGCAAGGATGGAGGAGTTGGATGAACCAACATCTCACTCTCAAACCATTCAAATTAAATAAACAACATATAAAACAAGTAAAAGCCTTGAAGAAGTACCTAAGTTACAGGCCACATCTTTTACGTCAATTGTCAACAACTTTCTATAATTATGGTTAGGTGATGTGCTCTGGACTCAAATCATCAAGGAGTCCCCTCAAAATAAAAGGACCTGCATGAAAAACTAGGAGAGAATTTATAGTCAATACGAATCGAAGTTCAGCACTGTGTTCAACATTGCCGGCCATGAATGCTCTATAGCTTCGTGAAAATTTTCCTCCTCTTTCTTGCCTCATGATGCAAAATATATTAAGCACACAAATTAAACCCTCTTCTGACAATTGTAGCAAAGTATGTAAGTAGGGATCGTTCAAAACCGGGGATTAGGAGGGATTGCTAAACTCTTGAAAACTGACCTAAGAACTCCAAAACAAAGTTAAAAACACTAATTTGGACTCAAAGAATGAAAAACCAAAGTTAAAACACTAAAACAAAACAAAAACTCAAAACAGCAACTAGAAGACTCAAAACTGCCTAAAAACCACTTTCTGGGCAGTTTTGAGCACCTACACTAATTTGGACGAAATTGGTTGAAAACTTGACTCAAAACACTTAAAAACATGAACCAAAACAATTTCTAACTAAATTGAGACTTCAAAGTAAAGGGGGATTTGATTTGGACGAAATTAAAGTTGAGAAAACAGATTGCAAAGTAAAACTGATTTTGAAACGTTTTTGGGGTTTTTAATGGATCATGGACTAGTTAGGGGTTCTTTCTCCACACATGACAAGTATGCAAATGACTCGATTTCCAGTTATTCCTTCATAGAATTATGAATGACAATGCCCCAAATTAACCGTGACATCACTAGTTAATTCTCAAGTTTTCCTTGTGTTATTGAATTGGATGACATCATACGACAACCCAAAGCATTCTTCAAAAGTTCCTTACATGACATCATAATAAAGATACAATCAAAGATCATTACGTTCAATGAAAACTATAAGCATTGACAAAGCACTTGTGACTATGACATCATGACACTTATGCTAGGAATTGAACTTAACGCGATTGTGACTAGCAACCTTCACTACTTGTGAATATAAGTGTGTGACAATTATGTGAAACAAACTTATATTCTAGCATCATATTCATGCAAGCCAATTAAGTGTCGACCCCTAATTAACAAACACAAATACGTTATTACTCGCACAGTTAAGCCAATTGCATTCACGATTCAAGAACTCATAACTGGAATTTATCAAATCAACTTGCACACATAGTTATGGCTTCGAAATCACCCCTAACCAATAGGGGTTTAGCCACTCATGTTCATAGCAAAATGAAAGGAAAATAAATTAAACATTGAAATCATAAAACGAATTACACCTAGAATGCACCAACGACGAAGCTTGAGCATCCAAGAGTCTTTCCTTCTTTCTCCTTGCTACGGCACAAAGGTGGATGGGATGGTTGGGATGTGTTTTAGGATCAGGGATTATGGAATTGGATGAAGGATAGATGAATGGACAAAAATTGAATGAATGAGTGATCCCCTAGTGCCTTGCTGCAAACCCTTATTTATAGGGCTAGGAAAGGTTTTGAAATACTTAAAGGATATATGTGTGTAGCTTGGACAAGGTAGGACGGCTAGTGACAAGCTAGGAAGGCTAGGAGACAAGGTAGGACGGCTAGTGACAAGCTAGGACGGCTAGTGACAAGCTAGGACGGCTAGGAGACAAGCTAGGACGGCTAGGAGACAAGGTAGGACGGCTAGGAGACAAGCTAGGACGGCTAGTGACAAGCTAGGACGGCTAGGAGACAAGCTAGGACGGCTAGGAGACAAGCTAGGACGGCTAGTGACAAGCTAGGACGGCTAGGAGACAAGCTAGGACGGCTAGGAGACAAGCTAGGACGGCTAGTGACAAGCTAGGACGGCTTGTTCTTCCAATACAGAAATTAGGCACCATGTGTGAATAGATAAAGCCTTCTAGAAATAAGGTTTTTAGGCCCCCTTGCAGCTCCCTAACTGAATTCAAGCCTTCAAATTCGTCCATCCTCATGCCTCCATGCTTGCACTATCCAATCTTGGCCCAAAAATGCTCTAGAATGCTCCAAATTGCTTCTTTTTGCATACTTTGACACTAAAACCTGAAATTGCACGAAAATGACTTTAAACACTAAACTAACTAAGGAAAAACAACATAAATGCATGAGAACAAGCCAATTAAGTCACATAAAAATGCTCCTATCAAATTCCCCCACACTTAGCTTTTGCTAGTCCTCGAGCAAAACAAAGAAATAAAACAAGACAAAACAAACAAACATAATCTAAACCTTCCAACGTTTGCCTCAGGGATTTCCAATGCACATGACATGTTAAAGATTATCATTCCCACAGATTTGAGTCAATTTAACACTTAAGCACATGCTTAATCATAGTCACTACTTACTAGTTCACAATTAACCAATTAAAACAATGTTTTGAATGTAGTAACATGCCTTAGAGAATTCCCTCAATCCTTAATAGATTTGCACTCTATTTTCACTCAGATTTTCTAACTACACACCCTATACTAGTTATATGTGAGAGAATTGATGTAGATATAAAAACGAATGCTCACATATATGTATCACAAAGAACGCAATTTCCGGACTTAATAGGCATGTTTAGATATGATCTCATGAATGGAATGCTACTACTTAGATGCGAGAACCAGTGACACCATATGCTCATACCAAATTCAAACTCAACAAATTGAAACACATAACACTCAAGATAGAAGTTTAAGGGTTGCAACGGGGCTTGGGGTATTGGTTAACAAAGAAAGGATAGGGAAAACAAACGTTCTTCAAGCATTAGTAAGCAAAGTAATGAAGTTAAGACTTAGAATTCACTTAGTTTGCAGAAATTAACTTAAAAATACAAGGGGAAGACTTTAAACAACTTCTTGGGGCCGAATTCAACTTTTTGGACCCTTTCTTCAACAAACAACACCTTGGAACTTTTTTTCTCATATTGTTCAACTCTTTTCATACTTTATTTATTTATTTTTTTCACGAATTTTTCTTTTCTTTTCTTTCTACCCTTGCTTATGGCACATAATTCTCAAAATAAAAACTTCCCCCACACTTGGTTTCTGTCATAAAGGAATTCCATTTGAATCATGCTTACTATACTTTAAGAACGAGGGTATGGATAGTCCTAATCTAGGCTAGGTGAGGGTAATGTGGGTTAACAAAGAAAAGGCTAAACAAGGCTCAATGGGGTTAACACCTAAACATATAATGGAGTAGGGCACACGGCTTTTTGGCTAAAGTGGTGGTCACTACACAACTTCATCTTGAATATGTGTTATGCTAATCAATACCATGCTTTGAATGAAATGGGCATGACTTCTAGTGTTTGGAACTAAATGATGAAACGCCTTCTAAGTAGCAACCAAGCAAAGAATAATGAGATCATGCAACGATTTTAGAAAACAAAGAATGCACAGATTTGAACTCTCCAAATAAACGTTTAGGTTCAAGTCTCACAAGGTTGTAGCGTTAATTTGAGTTCCTTCCTTCAAGCATGTTACAAAAACTGATTTTTTTTTTTATTTTTATTTTTATTTTTTATGATTGCATGTGAATTCATAAGTTATAACCACAACCAAGCATAAACATAGAGTAAATCAAACTTTCATCCATGTTAATCACTCTCTTTAACAGCCATGTATTTAAAAACCAAATCCTCATCATTGTGTTGGAAGGTACCCTAAGACACAAACAAACACACAAAAACAACTCTTTTTTGGGTTTTTTAAAACAAATTTTTCAAATTTTTCTTTGATTTTCGGATTTTTACTTCAAAACATACTAAAACACACCAAAACTGCTTAAAAACACTTAAAAACAGCAAGGAACAAGTTTTGAAATAATGGGTGATAAAATCCCACGAATTTGAATGAAAAACACTTAGTTACCCCCCCACACTTAAATCAAACATTGTCCTCAATGTTTTAAGCATAGAATCACACAAAGAAACACACAAACAGCAAGTAAAACAACTAAATAGGCAGATTAGAAGGAATCAACAAAGAGAAGGGTTTAGGAACGCAAATCTGGAATTGGAGTGCTTTCTAGGTCTTCCTTTGTTGAATGGCATGGGTTGCCTCCCAAGTAGCGCTTTCTTTAACGTCTTGCAGCCGGACGAAGAACACGTTCAGGCACCATTGGTGCCCACGGCATGGAGTGAGATCTCCTCCACAACCTGCCCCATGGCATTCTCATAGTATGGCTTCAATCTATGTCCGTTGACCTTGAATTCCACCCCATTCCTTAAGCTTTGGACTTGAACTGCACCATGTGGGAAAACATTAGTAACAACAAAAGGTCCAATCCATTTAGAACGTAACTTTCCGGGAAATAAACGTAAACGAGAATTAAAAAGTAAAACTTTCTGCCCAATTGTGAAGGTTTTGCCCCTAATCATCTTGTCATGAAACGCCTTCGTCTTTTCCTTGTAAATGCGGGCATTCTCGTAGGCTTCATTCCTTAGTTCCTCAAGCTCATTCAATTGGAGCTTCCGATGCATTCCAGCAGCATCTAAGTCCAAATTGAACGTTTTGATGGCCCAATGTGCCTTATGCTCTAGCTCCACGGGTAAGTGACAAGGTTTTCCATAAACTAGCCGAAATGGAGACATCCCTAGGGGTGTTTTGTAGGCAGTGCGATATGCCCATAGTGCATCGTCTAAACGCATGCTCCAATCCTTCCGGTTAGGCCCCACGGTCTTCTCCAAGATTTGCTTGACCTCTCTATTTGATACTTCGGCTTGGCCACTTGTTTGTGGGTGATAAGGTGTTGAAACCTTATGCTTGACATTGTACTTCTTGAAGAGTGCCTCAATGGTCCTATTGCAGAAATGTGAACCTCCATCACTTATAAATACCCGCGGCATCCCAAATCTAGAGAAAATGTTAGTCTTGATGAAATCTGAAACCACTCTAGAATCGTTAGTACGGGTAGCTTTTGCTTCTACCCATTTAGAAACATAATCAACCGCAAGCAAAATATAAGTGAAACCAAATGAAGAAGGAAAAGGACCCATGAAATCAATACCCCAAACATCAAAGATTTCAACATTGAAGATGGGTGTTTGCGGCATTTGGTCTTTTGCACCAATAGAACCTGTTCTTTGACATCTATCACATGTTAAGCAAAACATTCTAGCATCTTTGAACAATGTAGGCCAATAAAAACCAGATTCTAACACTTTACGAGCTGTCCTTTGGGTACCAAAATGGCCTCCACATGCATAAGAATGACAAAATGCTAGAATTGAGTTAAAATCAGAAGTTGGCACACATCTTCTAATAATCTGATCTGGGCAATATTTCCATAGATATGGATCATCCCACACATAAAATCTTGCATCATGTATCAATTTATCACGTTGGACCTTGCTTAGGGTGTTAGGAACTTGCTTAGTCACCAAGAAATTGACCAAATCGGCATACCAAGGGGTACTTACCTCAATGGACAGAAGTTGTTCATCCGGAAACATCTCAGAAATGGGGAGGGACTCTTCTTCACGCACCAATCTACTCAAGTGGTCAGCCACCACGTTTTCACAACCTTTCTTGTCCCTAATTTCAATATCGAACTCTTGAAGTAGGAGCATCCAACGAATGAGCCTTGGTTTGGCCTCCTTTTTGGTGAAAAGATACTTCAAGGCTGCATGGTCAGTGAAAACAATTACTTTAGTGCCAATAAGATATGATCTAAACTTATCTAAAGCAAATACAACCGCCAAGAGTTCTTTTTCGGTTGTAGAATAATTCAATTGAGCATCATTTAAAGTGCGGGAAGCATAATAAATAACATGTGACTGTTTATTTTTCCTTTGACCCAAAACAGCCCCAAGTGCATAATCCGAGGCATCACACATCAATTCAAATGGAATGGACCAATCCGGGGGAGTTATGATGGGTGCCGTGGTTAGGAGCTCTTTGAGATGCTTAAATGACTTCTCGCATGCCTCGTTGAACTCAAAAGACACATCTTTTTGGAGGAGGCGGCATAGGGGTTGTGCAATCTTGGAAAAGTCCTTGATAAATCGTCTATAGAATCCTGCATGACCAAGAAAAGAACGAACCTCTCTAACCGAAGTAGGAGAGGGTAAGTAGCGTACAAGATCTACTTTAGACTTATCAACTTCAATTCCTTTTTCAGAGATTATATGACCCAAAACAATACCTTGTTTAACCATAAAATGGCATTTTTCCCAATTTAAAACAAGGTTTGTTTCAACACAACGTTTCAAGATTAACGTGAGATTATCCAAGCATTTATCAAAAGAATCACCAAAAACACTAAAGTCATCCATGAATATTTCAATAATCCTTTCAACATAATCAGAAAATATGCTTACCATACACCTTTGAAACGTGGCAGGGGCATTGCACAAACCAAATGGCATGCGTCGATATGCAAATGTTCCAAAGGGACAAGTAAAAGTGGTCTTTTCTTGATCATCCGGGGCAATGACAATTTGATTATAACCTGAATATCCATCAAGAAAGCAATAAAAAGAATGACCCGCTAACCTTTCCAACATTTGATCTAGGAACGGCAATGGGAAGTGGTCCTTCCTTGTGGTGGCATTTATCTTCCTATAATCGATGCATACACGCCAACCGGTTTGGATTCTCATGGGTACAAGCTCATTCTCGGCATTCTCCACAACCGTCACTCCGGATTTCTTAGGCACACATTGGATAGGTGAAACCCAACGACTATCGGAGATAGGATAAATGACTCCACAATCAAGAAGTTTGATTATCTCTTTTTTCACAACTTCCATCATTGGAGGGTTAAGACGGCGTTGAGCCTCTCTAGTTGGTTTGGTCCCCTCCTCAAGAAATATGTGATGCATACAAGTTGTGGGGCTTATACCTTTGATATCGGCCAATGTCCATCCTAGGGCAGATTTGTACTCCTTCAACACATGCATGAGTTTTTCCTCCTCTTGTGCCGTGAGGGATGATGATATGATGGCAGGCAGTGTCTCATTTTTTCCCAAGAAAATGTACTTCAAATGGCTTGGCAAAGGTTTGAGTTCAAGGATAGGTGCCTGAATTATGGATGGAAGCAACTTGTTAGTCGAAATGGGAATGGACTCTTTGTTAGGAAACTTACCATCATGTATTGGTGATGACTCAAGGGCAGCAACTACTTCAAGAAAATCCTCACTAGGAGGCACGGCATAGGATAGTGTATTTGTGCCGTGGGGTTGCATGGATGTTGCTCCCTTGGTTTTGACTTCTACACCACTTGTAATGACTTTTTCAAGCATATCATCATTCAAATCTTCAAGGTATCCCTGCGCCAAAGAGTCAACAGTATCAATAGAGAAACATGAATGATCTTCACTAGGATACTTAATAGAATCGGAAAGATTGAAATTAACAACTTCCCCATCAAATTCCATGGACAAAGTTCCATTAAACACGTCAATCTTAGTCCGGGCCGTTTTCATGAATGGCCTTCCAAGTAGAATGGGCAGCGAGGTTGCATGATCCGATTCATCCATCTCAAGGACATAGAAATCCGCCGGAAAGATCAAATGATTAACCTGCACCAAAACATCTTCCAAAACTCCCTTTGGATAGGCATTAGATCTATCGGCCAATTGTATGATAACACCATCCTTTTTCAATGCTCCTAGGTTCATAGATGCATATATGGAATATGGCATAACATTTATAGAAGCACCTAAGTCAAGCATGGCAGATTCAAATCTAGTGTTACCTATGACACAAGGAATGGTGAAACTACCCGGATCTTTGCATTTGGGAGGTAGTTTGCGTTGCAAGATGGCGGACACATTCTCACCTACTTTTACCACTTCCTTGGTCGACATCCTCTTCCTAGTGGTGCACAACTCCTTCAAAAACTTGGCGTATCTAGGGACTTGCTTGATTGCATCCAACAAGGGTATGTTCACTTGAACTTTCCTAAATGTCTCAAGGATGTCCTTTTCAGCTTCTTCCTTCCTTGTTTGCATAAACCTACTAGGAAAAGGAGCATTCGAAGGAAAAGCATTAGTAGAAACTGAATTTGACACATTCTTACCCTTTTTGGCCGAATTAGACAGTTTTGGGGCACTAGGAACTTGCGGCAAAGACTCTCCCACCTTTGCCGTGGGTTTGCTTGATTCTTCCTCTTCAATTTGCAAGTTTTCATCACCTTTGGGACCTGATTGTGATGGTGTAGGATCTGCCCCAATCTCTTCTCCACTTCTCAAGGTTATGGCCTTTGCACTTTCGAAGCTTCCCTTTGGATTTGGAACGGTGGAACTAGGGAGCTTTCCTTGTTCACGAAACTGCCCCATAAACTCGGCAATTTGCCCCATTTGTTTCTCCAATTGATCCACCCTTTTGTCTTGGTTTTGCATAGCCTTAGCTTGATCGTCCTGCCCATTAGACAACTTAGTTAGTATCTTAAGAAGTGCATCATTGTCAAGGGACGTACCTGAGGCACTTGGGCCGGATTGGGCTTGATTTTGGGGTGGGCCGTAGGTTTTGGGAAAGAACCCAGGGGGTTGTTGCCTAAAGCCTCCTTGGTTTTGAGATTGTTGGGGCTCCCTCCATTTGAAATTTGGGTGGTCTCTCCAACCGGGATTATATGTGTTGGAATAAGGATCGTTCCTTGGTTGGTTTTGGCCTTGAAACCCAATTGCATTGGCGCTTTCCCATCCACCATTTTCAATCAACTGTGGACATTTTTCAGAGGCATGTCCATGCATAGAACATACGCCACATACAATTGGTCCTTGCATCTTCATGCCCTCGGCTAACTGAGACACAATAGAAGTAAGATTAGCCAATTGTGAATTAATGTCAGAAGTAGAACTTACCTCATGAACATGTTGCCGTGGGGGTCCTCTTTGGCCTACTCCTTCGTATTGTTGATCGTTCAACGCTCGATTAGAAATCAAGGTCTTGGCAGCCATAGGTGTTTTGTCCACTAATGCTCCACCTGCCGAGGCATCGAGCATTTGACGTTCTAATGGTAGGAGGCCCTCGTAGAAGTATTGCAAAAGTAGCTCCTCCTTCATCTGATGCTGTGGACAAGAAGCAACAAGTGATTTAAAACGTTCATAGTATGCAGGAAAAGACTCACCTTCATCTTGTTGAATTCCACTTATTTTTTTACGAAGAAGAATGATGCGAGAAGTTGGGAAAAACTTCTCCAAAAACGCTCTTTTCATACTCTCCCATGAAGTGACAGTGCCAGGAGCCAACTCGTATAACCAATCCTTAGCTTTATCCATTAAAGAGAACGGAAAAGCTTTCATCTTCAAAATACTTCCGTCAACATTGACGGGAGTCATGCTTGAACAAACTACTTCAAACTCTTTAAGATGCTTGTTTGGATCTTCCATGGAAAGCCCATGGTATTTAGGAATGTGGTGCAACAAGCTTGACTTCAACTCGAATTCATCGGTCTTGCCTTGGGCAGCCGCGGGGTATTGAATGCATAATGGTGCGGCATTGGCCAACCCTGAGGCCGAAAGCTCTTTAATGGTCCGATTGTCCGCTGCCATAACTTCTTCTTCCAGTTCTTCAAACTCAGATTCGGCCTCTGAACTTGAACTAGGTTCACTATGTTTGGGATGCCTCCTCTTTCTTCTCAAATCACGTTCAAAATCGTCGTTAAAGTCTAAGATATGTGCATGCACAGTTTGAGAACTCCGCGTCATGCACTAGTACCTAAAAAAAAACAAGAAACAAAAATAGGTCAGAAACTAAAACAAAATCAGAAACAAAGTGAAATAAATGAAACAAAAACAATCCAAGGGATTTAGCAAAGTTGCTAATCCCCGGCAACGACGCCAAAAATTTGATGCAAAATATATTAAGCACACAAATTAAACCCTCTTCTGACAATTGTAGCAAAGTATGTAAGTAGGGATCGTTCAAAACCGGGGATTAGGAGGGATTGCTAAACTCTTGAAAACTGACCTAAGAACTCCAAAACAAAGTTAAAAACACTAATTTGGACTCAAAGAATGAAAAACCAAAGTTAAAACACTAAAACAAAACAAAAACTCAAAACAGCAACTAGAAGACTCAAAACTGCCTAAAAACCACTTTCTGGGCAGTTTTGAGCACCTACACTAATTTGGACGAAATTGGTTGAAAACTTGACTCAAAACACTTAAAAACATGAACCAAAACAATTTCTAACTAAATTGAGACTTCAAAGTAAAGGGGGATTTGATTTGGACGAAATTAAAGTTGAGAAAACAGATTGCAAAGTAAAACTGATTTTGAAACGTTTTTGGGGTTTTTAATGGATCATGGACTAGTTAGGGGTTCTTTCTCCACACATGACAAGTATGCAAATGACTCGATTTCCAGTTATTCCTTCATAGAATTATGAATGACAATGCCCCAAATTAACCGTGACATCACTAGTTAATTCTCAAGTTTTCCTTGTGTTATTGAATTGGATGACATCATACGACAACCCAAAGCATTCTTCAAAATTTCCTTACATGACATCATAATAAAGATACAATCAAAGATCATTACGTTCAATGAAAACTATAAGCATTGACAAAGCACTTGTGACTATGACATCATGACACTTATGCTAGGAATTGAACTTAACGCGATTGTGACTAGCAACCTTCACTACTTGTGAATATAAGTGTGTGACAATTATGTGAAACAAACTTATATTCTAGCATCATATTCATGCAAGCCAATTAAGTGTCGACCCCTAATTAACAAACACAAATACGTTATTACTCGCACAGTTAAGCCAATTGCATTCACGATTCAAGAACTCATAACTGGAATTTATCAAATCAACTTGCACACATAGTTATGGCTTCGAAATCACCCCTAACCAATAGGGGTTTAGCCACTCATGTTCATAGCAAAATGAAAGGAAAATAAATTAAACATTGAAATCATAAAACGAATTACACCTAGAATGCACCAACGACGAAGCTTGAGCATCCAAGAGTCTTTCCTTCTTTCTCCTTGCTACGGCACAAAGGTGGATGGGATGGTTGGGATGTGTTTTAGGATCAGGGATTATGGAATTGGATGAAGGATAGATGAATGGACAAAAATTGAATGAATGAGTGATCCCCTAGTGCCTTGCTGCAAACCCTTATTTATAGGGCTAGGAAAGGTTTTGAAACACTTAAAGGATATATGTGTGTAGCTTGGACAAGGTAGGACGGCTAGTGACAAGCTAGGAAGGCTAGGAGACAAGGTAGGACGGCTAGTGACAAGCTAGGACGGCTAGTGACAAGCTAGGACGGCTAGGAGACAAGCTAGGACGGCTAGGAGACAAGCTAGGACGGCTAGTGACAAGCTAGGACGGCTAGGAGACAAGCTAGGACGGCTAGGAGACAAGCTAGGACGGCTAGTGACAAGCTAGGACGGCTAGGAGACAAGCTAGGACGGCTAGGAGACAAGCTAGGACG
This sequence comes from Pyrus x bretschneideri, assembly GCF_019419815.1. NCBI lineage: Eukaryota > Viridiplantae > Streptophyta > Magnoliopsida > Rosales > Rosaceae > Pyrus > Pyrus x bretschneideri. Next base: position 3,793,890 of record NW_025999657.1, read on the forward strand.
GCTAGTGACAAGCTAGGACGGCTTGTTCTTCCAATACAGAAATTAGGCACCATGTGTGAATAGATAAAGCCTTCTAGAAATAAGGTTTTTAGGCCCCCTTGCAGCTCCCTAACTGAATTCAAGCCTTCAAATTCGTCCATCCTCATGCCTCCATGCTTGCACTATCCAATCTTGGCCCAAAAATGCTCTAGAATGCTCCAAATTGCTTCTTTTTGCATACTTTGACACTAAAACCTGAAATTGCACGAAAATGACTTTAAACACTAAACTAACTAAGGAAAAACAACATAAATGCATGAGAACAAGCCAATTAAGTCACATAAAAATGCTCCTATCACCTCAGATATTGCAATTGCATCTGTGAGTAGGTACATAGGACCTACAAGATTTTTGACTTTCGAATTTCTTTGAAAACAAAACTACTTAGTTCGAAATTTTGTATTTTGAATTGGGTATGGGAGGACATTTTAGGTAATAAATTTAGGTTTAAAGAGAGATTAATTCTTTAATTAAAAATAATATGGGTATAGAGAGTAAGTTGGGTGTAGAAAGAGGTTACATGGGTTCAAATAAAATTTCCCTTTTAATTATTTTATTCGGATTGCTAACTCAACAGTAGAGTACAACTTTTAATTGTGGCTAGCATCTTTTACACACTTGTATGAAGCAAAAGATTCTTCCATACCATCAGTAGAGTTTGTAAGACCATGATAGATCTTGAAAGGAATGAATGGGCGTTGTAATTCTTTCTACTTCTCGAGATATAATGGTAGACTAAAAGGCTCTACTAGAAGGAATCAGAGGAGAAGTTTTGTGTTATATATGGTAATCTTTCTAATAGCCGACATGGCCATATTTGTGAAAAGAGAGAGAGGACAAGTTTATAATATTACCCCTCTTACATTAGTTGATACTTCAAAGCGATTTTACCTAGAATGAAACAACAAAAACGGATTCATGAGGGTTTAATTACTGAACAACTTACCGATGGTATGTATCTTCCGGATTCGTTTAGATAACAAAAAAATTATTCAGGTTTTTGTTTCGTAAAGGATTTCATGTAGTTTTATACGTATACTACCAGGAAATAGACTAAAAATTGAGGTAAGTCCTTTTGATTCAACCAAATGGTGTATAATTTAGAGACTCCAAAGCAAAGACTTGAATGATTAGGCGGTTTTTTCAATTTCAACATTCTTTAGTGAGGATACAATTCGAAATTAAAAATTTCAAGAAACTTATTTTCTTCCAATAAGTAGATTCGGAATTAAAAAAAGGAATGACAAATATGAAAATAAGGGCCTCTGTTCATAAAGTTTATGAAAAATGTCGATTGATCCGTAGGCGGGGACGAATTATAGTAATTTGTTCTAACCCGAGACATAAACAAAGACAAGGATAATCTTTCTAAAACAAAAAGACTCTCGAAATCTAAAGGACCCGATGTACAGATGTACAAATAAATAAGTAAAAAGAAAAGAAAAAAGGATCCGTTTTGACATGAAATGACACACTCCGACCTGGACTCCGAATTGAGTTGTGCTGGCCGACATCGGGAGGGTGACAAAGCCATAAAGTGTAGTGATGTGGAAAATGTGAGTAAATTTAAACCTAAAAGTGTCTAAATGGAAAAGTTCCCATGTGAGCGGGAATGAACCCATTTTACACGTGATGTTAGAGCATAAGTAAAGTACAGTAAAAGTAGAATGAGAATTATACCATCGAAGGTACTCTTCTATACCAACTTTTTGCAAGAATCCTCATCAACACAAAAGCTCTGCTACTAAAACCTGGAGGGGCAAAAAAAAAGGGTGAGTGGGCCCCAAAAATAAAACTTTTGTAAAACCTTTTTGAAAGCATAATAACCCCTCGCCGTAAAACCAGTATAGTTTCTAGATATACATACTACATATAGCATGAAAATACTTACTGTAGCCAGCAATATCACAAGAATGCAATACGTCGCAATATTGCGTGAATAAACACAGGACGACCGATATCACATAATCTCACATAAACAAACATGTCATATCAAGTGGCTTATCGACATATGCTGACACATGAGTTCATGCAAAGATATTCTGACATGACCAAGACTGGGTGTAATAATCATTTACGCTATAGTACTACAATCATGTGAAGACTGGCACTATGCGCATCACATACGAGTCCTAATCTACAATGGATCCAAAGTGAGCATGCGGTACGACGTGAACATATACGTGAAGCCTGTCACTGGGCCCGGCGAATACTAACACCAGTGTAGCATACGATGAGCAGATAAGGTAAATATGATCATGCCGCAATAATTCAATCATTCTAGCCAATATAACACTATTCCTGGTCGTAAATATAATTAAGGAATCCCCTTATGGTACAATTACATGTGCATCCCGTAGGATTATAATGATTTCCTAATTCTCATCATTACGACATTTCTTATAAATATTAAATAATTATGGCAACACATAGAAAATTCGCTATTAGATTTATATATGGAAAGTACACAAATACACACACACACACACACACACACACTACATAAAAGAAAAGACCCACTTACAGATACTTGCGAGGTTGCAACTGTTCAGACTAGAGAAGCCGGAGTTCCTGATTGTAATCGCACTTAAGCATAATATTGGGTTTCATAAGTAAAACTCAACTAAAACAATTAAATTTGGGAAAATGGAGCGCCGATTTGGAATCAGAGTGTCGAAATATGCTAAGAAGGGTCTCGGGAAAATTTCGTAAAAAGTCAACGGTCAACCAAAATGTCAACCGAGACGCTAAGTTGGTCAACTACGCTAAAACTTTGGAATTTCACTTAATGGATGTCAAAAATGGGTTCGGGGCATCGAAATTAGCTTAGGAGGGTTTCCGAGAAAATTTCAAAAAAGTCAACACAGGGAATATTCTAGATTCGATTTAGGAAATGGGTCGGTTAGATCTAGGCTTGGATCCGGGTTTGGATTTTTTTTTTCGACGGGTCGCTTGTTTCAACAAAAGAGAAAGCCAGAAAATCCTAGCTCCAATCAGGGTCAAAACTCAACCATTATTAGCATATAATAGTCAAATTGAAGCTAAGGAGATAAGGAGTAAGATTATACAATTGTGTTCTCTCGTGGTGGCCGGAGTTGGTCGAAAAAAGGTCTAAAACATGCAAACTTCGTCGAAATATGGAAAATAGTTTCCTCGAGCTATTTTCTGTCATAAAACTAGTCCAAAACCACTTATCACACATAGATTTACACTAAACAATGAGAGATGTTCATCCGGATGCATTTTCGACTCACCTTCACTGAAAATTATCAATCGTCATTGGAGAAATGGAGGTCAAGGTCTGGGTTGTAGTTCACGACTTGGGGGTCTTGAGCTTGGGTTCATACACGTTTTTGTCCTCATTTCAGGGCCTAAAAATGTGTGATGGTGTGAAGACTCGCCGGGGAAAATGGCAAGTGATGGTGGTTCGATATAGTTACAGAGGTGAGAAGAGAGTTTTTGAGAGAGGGTTTGTTAGAGATGAAGAGAAGAGAGAGGGCGACCAAGGGAGTTAGAGAGCTTAAGGGAGAAGAAGTGAGATGACAGCAAGAGAGAGGTTAGAGAGTTTCTGGAATAGGACATAGGAGCAAGGGAAGGGTGATGTGTGGGCCCCACATAGCTCATAAAACAAGACACAAAATATCTTTAAACATGGAATTACGAATTCACTCTCGATATTCGGTGTTTCGTAAAATCTTCATTATAACTCCAAATTCAATTCTGCTTGGGCTCATGCATCCGTATTAACGAGTACTTCGAGAATATGGTAAAATAATAGCTCATACGCGTTGCAAAATGACGATCAACAAAAGTCAACACTCTTGCTTCTAGGGACATTTTGGGTTAATTCACATTTTTAAAATGAATAAAATCATTAAATTAGGGACGGGTTGTTAGATCAAAACATTATGTATGGATGGTATGAACTGCCTAAACAAGAATTTTTGAACAGTGAACAACCAAGGCTTAATCACTACATCAAAAAATTTCCATTAATGAAAGATGTAAATCCATTGGAAAATAAAAAATACACATGCCGAATGAAATGGTTGTTGCTATTTGCTACAATAACGACTCATTGGTTTAACTGAATAACAAAATAAATAGATATACATTTCTCTTTGTCTCAGGTCAATGGATTTTCTCAATCTATATGTAAACATAGAACCTATTTAGATATACTCGAATGACCCCTTCTCGTAATTAGAATGTATATATCCCTATTTCGATATGCTTCGGTATGTAATGAACTTATAATCATGGAATCGACTTGATTATCAAATTATAGATTATAAGTTCATAACCCTAGCCCATTCCCATTCCCATATCACGTCCTGAATATGAAACAGATTTACAAAATACCCACTCAATTCATCCTATTTCATATTCAGGACGTGATATGATTCCTAAGGATGAATTCGATATGGATAGTTCCAATAAGATTTCATTCTTGAACAAAAATCTATTTTTTTATTTCATCTATTCCCTGACCAGAACATGGGGGGATACACGTTACACTATGATTTTGAATTAGAAGAGAGGTTTTAAGAAATGAAAAATTTATTCATTCTATCAAGAATCGAGTCGGATTTGGTGTATCATAAGGGATTTTCCTTTTCTTTAGGATTTAATAAAAAAACAATTCTTGGATGAGATGTTCAACTCCAGGGATGAATCGAAAAAGAAATCTTTATTGGTTCTACCTCTTATTTTTATGAAGAGAATGAACCTATTTATTGAAGGATCATAAAAAAAAAAAGGGTCTGGACTTCCTACGGGAATGATTGGAAGATCCAAAATCCAAAATAGTGGTATTTGCTAACAAGAACATAATGGAGGCAATCATTCAATATAGACTGATCGAAATCTTATTCAAATCTAATATAGCACCTATGGGTACATAAGAAATGTATTGAATCGATTTTTTTTAATGAATAGATCTAATCGCAACTTCGAATATGAAATTCAAAGGGATAAAATAGGAAATGCCCTCTTACTAAGACAACATAATGTTCTTGTAAATTATGGCCAGGTATATAAGTGTTAATTTCAAATCCAGAGGTTGAGTGTACTCTGGCAACTTTACGTAAGGTAGAGTTTGGTTTTTTGTGGGTGATAATGGGAATGTTGACAGATAAGTCAACCTTACTACCACTCGACAAATCGTACATGAGATTTTCACCTCATATGGCTCCTCGTTCAATTCTTTTGAAGTCATTGTAATTAATAGACTCAAATTAGTAAACAATCTTCGAAAAAAATGAACGATAGTGAAATTGTGTAGAGTAAATTATCTGTTACATTTGGTGTACAATTTTTGTTCAATAGGGGTGTATTTAGAATTTTTTTATTTTTTATTTTTTATATTTTTAAAACCGTATGAGGTAAACATTGTCATTGCATATTAGGGTATATAAGCCACTTAATATTAAATATAATGTGGGGTGTAACAACATTATGTTTGTGGGCTAATAAAAAATGTCTTTCTATATTTATTTATCTTTATTTATATTTTTCTCTTGTAAGGATGCTTTGAGTGCAAACATGATTCTCTCCCACACATCACTTTTCATGAGTGAGCGGTTGAGGTTTAACAAAATCTTATTGATTAAAACTTTTTTTATTGATAGGAGAGCAAAACTCCTTAGAGTGCGATACCTGATCAAACATGGCCGTTTTTACCTTCATCATATTTGAAAAATGTCACAAACATAGTTTCCAAATAATAAGAAATTAATACAGGATTTTAGCACAAGGCTTGGGCTGTACACTTGATGTTAATACAAGATGCTATTACTGGAAATTGTCATTTGGAAAGTATCTATTTTTAGACGGGTTTCTGTTATTGTGATGTTTTGGTTCATTAATACATTAACATAAGTAAGTTTCTCTATTCATGATATTATGTTACTGAATTAAAACAAAGCGAGACTGTGAACCAATTACATGCAAGTTCTCCTACTTTTGTCAACGGATTCATACAATCCTCTCATTTATCACGCGACTTTCTTATCATCTGAGTGAATTTGATTCATTGAGGAAGGGTCCATTCCATTCCATATAGGACAAACTAATTCTCGTCGTGATTAAAACAAGAATTATATATGTGGTGGTGAGATAAGCAAGCACGGCAGCCATCACTACATTACGACGAAAGTCGTAGGTGATCTGAAACAAGTCAAGTTCATCAATGGAAAAACAAGTCAAATTTAACAAGAGCAAGATATTAAGGCTAAATAATTGGACCCGCAACACTTTGATAAAAAAACATTCAGCAGAAAACAACCATCAAACACAAAAGCTCTACCCTGTAGCCCAAGAAAACATCACACAAGATATTCACAAGCTGAGAAAAGATGGGCGGGTGCGACGTCGACGGGAATCTGAACTAGGACAAGTTCAGTGCTCCTATGCCTTGGATTGGCATCTATGTAGAAGCTGCATCCTTAGCCTGCCTCATTGCAATGGCTGCCGATGTTATCCATGGCATTCGACATTGGAAACTCTGGTTGTAGGAGTTTGAGACCCTCTTGTCCCACATTGAACAACAATATTTTTTCATTAGCCTTTATATAGGCTTATTCCTTCTTCTTAGTAATTAGAACTTGACCATTTGGAAATGGATTGAAAGCTTGGGCTTTATGATTGTGTGGATTAAGCTTGAATATAATATAGCCTAAATACAATTAATATTCATTAATCAAGACAAGGGCCTTGGGGCCCTGGATATTTGCAATCACAGTATCCAAGTGAGATTATATTTTCTTCCACGAGCATGAGTGAGACGAAAATACTGTTCTGGATATTTGCAATCACAGTATCCAAGTGAGATTATTTCTTCCACGAGCATGAGTGAGACGAAAATACTGTTCTGGATATTTGCAATCACAGTATCCAAGTGAGATTATATTTTCTTCCACGAGCATGAGTGAGACGAAAATACTGTTCGAAGGACATAACTTTTACGCTAGCCTTTACCTTCTGTGATCAAGTTAGTATCATTGATATTCTTATATTAGTTTCTATATTTATGGTATAATTTCATTCTGCGCATCAAGTATTTTTGGTTAATAAAATATTAGAATTTCAAGTTCTGTTTATTTCTGTTATTTTTTGTTTATTTCTGAATTGTTCTCCAACACTGGTTTCTTGCAGGTTCTTCTCTATCAATGCAACTACTTTGACCTGGATTGGTGTTGCAATTAAACTGTCAGTGAATCTCAATACTCCGATGCCTGGCGTTCAGGATCAGCTCGCAAAGCTCAGCAGTTCTGTCTTGATCTGCATAGTAATTGGTAACACCATGCCTTCTCTTGGAGTCATGAAAAATAAAGAAATGATGATGAATGCAATTGCTTTTGGAATTCTGGTTATCACTCTTATCGAGAATATTTGCATTCAATTAGCTTCTGGTGCAATCTTTGTTTTCTGCATGGAGCATGCTTTCATCATGTTCATCATGCTTGTTTTACTTATCATGATGAATTTCTCTGCGTTAACCATTCCCGTATGTAAACGACATTTAGAACACGAGTACAATAAAAGGTACCAATTAGCTCTAAAAGATGGCAGAGATGAAACAGGTAGACCAGTGGTTACCAAACTTAAAGAATTTCTTATGAAACATTGGATGATGGCTCATACTCTAGTCCCCAGTTTGTAGTGGGGCGTTCCGCAACATGCACGGCTTCTGGAGCATTTTGTCTTTTGAGTGCCATGATTTTAGCAGAAGCTGTTGGAGCAGTTATGTTTTTATTTAAATATTCATATATATATATTTATGTTTTGTTTTATTAAAAATATTAAGTATATAATTGTTAATTGTTATTAACTTTATCAGTTAATAAGGAGTAATTGGCATCACATAAATATATTTTGAGATTCCTTCTCTGTATAGAGAAGAAGGACAACTCTTAATCCATAATCCTTCCATAACCATTCCGTATTGATTTTTTCCCGTTTTGGATCTTGTCCGTTTTACTTTTTCTTTATGATTTCCAACGGTTTTGAACCTACAGTTTTGCACCCCAAATAAACTCCTACAATTTTGATTCCTTACGGTTTTGTAACCCAACGTCTCTTTCTTTATTTAACACACACACACACACACACACACACACACTTATAAAAGTTAGGCGTATGGTAGAAAGTTTTAAAAAGTGGAAAAAATAGAAGTTTTAGATATATTGAGTTAATAGCAACATATTGAGAGGGTATGAGTTCGAAGGTGGATTGTTTTATCCTGGGGACGACGTGGTATTTGTGAACTGCTTGCACACTTTGAGCAGAGCCGCAAAACGTATTAAAGAGAGCGACTTAGTCTGCGACTCATCCCAAGAATCATTCACCATTCAAGGCTTCTACATTTTTCAGGTAACTTCGTTCCTTTCTATTTCAGTTTTCAACAATTTTAAGACGAATTCAATATGCCATGCATTATAAGGCAAACTTTGCTTCTCAGGCAAATCTTGTTGAAGAGCAACTGATTGCAATGATATCAGAAATCAACGTAGTTGATGGATCCGAGGGATGGTGGGTGGACACTGGTGCTTCTCGCCATGTTTGCTATGATCGTTCCCTTTTCAAGACCTATTCTGTGACTGAGGGAAGGAAGGTGTTGTTAGGTGATTTGCACTTAACTGATGTTGCTGGTATTGGAGAGGTGGAGCTGAGGTTCACCTCTGGAAAAACAATGATACTAAATGATGTGATGCACGCTCCAGCGATAAGGAAGAATCTGGTCTTAGGCTTTCTTCTCAACAAGGCTGGATTCACTCAAACCATTGGAGCAGATACGTATACTCTCACTAAAAATGTGGTTTTTGTGGGAAAGGGATATGCTACTGATGGGATGTTTAAATTGAATGTTGATGCTAATGAAAAATCTACTTCTACTTACATGTTGTCTTCTTTTAATACTTGGCATGCTAGACTTTGTCATGTTAACAAACGCTTGGTTAAGAACATGAGTAACTTAGGTTTTTTTACCTAACTTATCTTTGAATGATTTTGAAAAATGGGAATATTGTAGTCAAGCTAAAATCACTAGAACTTCGCATAAATCTATCAATAGAGAATCTGAACCACTTGACTTAATTCATTCTGATATATGCGAATTTGATAGAGTGTTAACTAGAAATGGAAAACATTATTTTATTACCTTTACTGATGATTGTTCGAATTATTGTTTTGTCTATCTTATGAAAAATAAAAGTGAAGCTATTGACATGTTCAAAACTTTCTTGACTAAAGTTGAAAATCAATTTAATCGTAAGATTAAAAGACTTCGTAGTGATAGAGGACAAGAATATGAATCTACTGAATTTGTTAATTTGTTTAAGTCTCCTGGAATTATTCATGAAACTACTGCTCCTTATTCTCCTGAAATGAATGGTAAAACGGAAAGAAAAAATCGAACTCTTTGTGAATTGACTGTTGCTACTTTACTTAGTTTTAGAGCTGCTTCTTATTGGTGGGGTGAAATTGTGTTGACTGTATGTTATGTGCTAAATATAATCCCTAACTCAAAAACAAATATTTCTCCTTACGAAATTTGGAAAAATAAGAAACCAAATGTGTTGTATTTCAGAACTTGGGGTTGTTTAGCTTATGTTCGTAAACTTGACCAAAAAGATCGAAATTGGCTAGTAGAGCATATGAATGTGTTTTTATTGGTTATGCATGTAATAGCAAGGCATATAGATTTTATGATTTGAAAAACCATGTCGTAATTGAGTCACTTGATGCTGATTTTTATGAGAATAAATTTCCTTTTAATCTTCGAATTCTAATTCTTCTAAAATTTATGAACCTACTATTGTAGAACATAGTCAATCTGTATTAGAACCTAGGAAAAGTAAAAGAGCTCGAATAGCTAAAGATTTTGGGCCTAATTTTCATGTATATAACTTACAAGAAGATCCTAATACAATTCAAGAAGCTTTAACTTCTTTAGATGTAGACTTGTGGCAAGAAGCTATAAATGATGAAATGGACTCCCTGGAGTCAAATCAAACTTGGCACTTGGGGGATCTTCCACCTGGTTGCAAAACAATAGGTTGCAAATGGATTCTTAAAAGAAAATTAAAACCTGACGGTTCAGTTGAAAAATTTAAAGCCCGACTTGTTGCCAAAGGCTATAGATGAAGAGAAACTACAGATTTCTTTGATACTTATTCACCTGTGACTAGAATAACTTCTATTCATGTATTGTTTGCTTTAGCTTCTATTCATGATCTTGTTGTGCACCAAATGGATGTTAAAACAACTTTCTTAAATGGTGAATTAGAGGAAGAAATATATATGGATCAACCAGAGGGTTTTATTATTCCAGGACAAGAAAATAAAGTTAGCAAGTTAGATAAGTCACTTTATGGATTGAAACAGGCCCCTAAACAATGGCATGCGAAATTTGATAGTTTGGTTACTTCAAATGGTTTTAAAATAAATGAAAGTGACAAATGCATCTATTATAAGTCTGAAAATAATATATGCACTATAATATGCCTATATGTGGATGATTTGCTCATTTTTGGTTTGAATATTCATGTTGTGAATAATGTCAAATCTTTGTTATGTGCTAATTTTGATATGAAAGACTTGGGTGAAGCTAGTGTAATACTTGGTTTGAAAATAACTAGGTCCAAACATGGGTTTTCTTTAGATCAATCTCACTACATAGAAATTTTTTTAAGAAAGTATAATTATTTTGATTGTAAACCAGCTTTTACTCCTTATGATCCTAGTGTAAAATTGTTCAAGAACGCTGGTGACAGTGTTAAACAATCTGAGTATGTGAGTATTATTGGTAGCCTTTGTTATGCTACTGATTGCACTAGGCTTGATATATCTTATGTTGTAGGAGTTTTATGCAGGTTTACTAGCAGACCTAGTTTGGAGCATTGGCATGCTATAGAGAGGCTTATGAATACCTTAAAAGAACGATGAATTTCATATTACACTATGAGAAGTTTCCCGTTGTCCTAGAAGGTTACAGTGACGCTGATTGGAATACTCTTTCAGATGACTCTAAAGCCATTAGTGGATATATTTTTAGTATTAGTGGTGCGGCTGTGTCATGGAAGTCTAAGAAACATACTATCTTGGTGCAGTCTACTATGGAGTCAAAATTAATAGCACTAGCTACGACAAGCAAAGAAGCAGGATGGTTGAGAAACCTACAGTCAGATACCCCTTTATGGGAGAAACTGATTCCAACAGTTTTGATCCATTGTGATGGCACAGCGGTAATAGCTAAAGTGCATAAATGTTATTATAACGGGAAAAGGCAACAAATACGTCATAAGCACAACACTGTAAGAGATTATCTGTCTAGTAGAGCTGTAAGAGTGGATCATATACTGTCTGAAGAAAACTTGGCTGATCCTTTGACGAAAGGACTAGCACGAGAAAAGGTTTGGAAAACCTTGAAAGGGATGGAACTAAAGCCCTTAGAAAATTGAGTCCTTTGTGATGGAAACCCAACCTATAGATTGGAGATCTTCAGAAATAGGTTCAAAGGGTAATAGGTAATAACAAGTCGCAAGTGATATAAGTGTCTTGCTAATTTTAATTTGGAATATTATTCCATGTCCATCCCTAAGAAGCATGACATCCTGAAGCGTTTTTAGGTTGAAATATTTTTTCTCTTAGTAAGGTCTATACTCTATGTTGAGTGGGATATCTAGCTACAGGAATATCCTTGATAGTCTTACCTATGAGAATGTGGAAGTGAGGCCGTTTTCTATGAAATCTTGGGCAAGTTTGTAGAGCGTTCACTATACTGGGATACAAGCACATGGATGTAATGTGCTGGCCTTTTGAACTTCACCTTAATAAAGTTGTGTGTGTGTGGTGTTGTCAGAGATAGAGTTCAAAACTATAAGTTACTCTAGTATAATCTGGATCACTAACACTATGTACAGGTTCAAGTTGAGAAACACCTTGACTTATGCATAGCTTTATGATATGTTGCTTGATATACAGTTTTTAAATAAAAACAAGTGGGGGATTGTTGGAGCAGTTATGTTTTTATTTAAATATTCATATATATATATATATATATATATATGTTTTGTTTTATTAGAAATATTAATTGTTAATTGCTATTAACCTCATCAGTTAATAAGGAGTAATTGGCACCATATAAATATGTTTTGAGATTCCTTCTTTGTATAGGGAAGAAGAATAAGTCTTAATCCATAATCCTTCCATAACCATTCCGTATTGATTTTTTCCCGTTTTGGATCTCGTCCGTTTTACTTTTCTTTATGATTTCCAACAGTTTTGAACCTACAGTTTTGCACCCCAAATAAACTCCTACAGTTTTGATTCCTTACGGTTTTGTAATCCCAATGTCTGTTTCTTTATTTTGTAATCCCAATTAATTTAGTAATTAATCAAGTAATTTGGTAATTAATCCCAATTTGAAAAGAATAATTGGGAGTTACCTTGTGGGTGAGGATTTGATGAGGAGTGATGAGAGGGTTTTGAATAAATACCATTTTGATCACCTTTGACTCTTCCTTGATTGAGCCGTTATTGTCCACTGCTTGCGCATGAGAATCCTGGTGTGCCTCGAGGGTAATTTTGCCTTTTTAACCCAAAAGTTCATATGTCGCCTCCATAATTTTCTTGATTATTTTGGCTCCACAAAGAGTACAAATCCTTAAAGCCTAGCAAAGTTCTCCAAATTGATCCTCTTTAACCTAATGGGCAAATAGCCTTATTTATTGTACTACAAGATAAAATTCTACCAAGAAATGGTCTTAGAATAAAACTAGGAAACATAATAAAATAATAAACTAGCAAATAAAAGGTTTCCTATTTAAAGTCAAATTCGGACTTCTCAGAAAAACAGACTTTTGACTGACCAAAGCAACTCCAATTTGGTCCCAAAAGGTCTATTTGAAAGCTTAAGATGTCCCCAACAAATCCTCAGAAGGAACCTTCCTCAAAATATACCATATTGACCTCAAAATACCAAAAACGTCCAAGAATGTCATTCTGGGAAAGTTGTGCATTGGACCTTCTTTTCTTCACCATGGTCAACATGCTTGGTAGAAAAATCTGTAATTTTAATACAATCGTCTTGAAAGATTCACGGACTTCCTTCAATCGTAATCACTCCAAATTTCATCCGTTTGATTATTTTATGATCAAGAGTAAGTCGCATATCCTACAATGAAAATACATAACAAAGTATCAAAATTCTACTAAAATAACCAATAAATTGTAACTAAGAATAGGGTAAAAACATATGGTATAATATTGACTCATCACACCACCAAGCTTATAACGAGGCCTTCGCTCACTTCATTGTCCGTTGCTCTTCCTCCCCCACTCCCCCACTCAACCTTTCAATTATGACCTTCACTTCTATGATCAGCTCCATAACCAAATCCACTGTGAAAAACATAAAATGAAATGGTCCCCTTTCTCTCATTTTCTCCAAAGATTGAAACTTTGGATTTTGTTTTCTTTTTTGATTGAATTGGAGTTTTTGGTTGTTTAAGGTACTTTAAGGAGCACGGGTAGCTTTGAATTTATTCAATTTCGCTTGATTTTAATTGAATTTTGCTTTGTTTAATTTTCACAGGTATATTCGTACTTTCATATCAAATTTTTGTCATACTTACCATAAACTTAAAAGGAAGACTTTAATTTTGTACAGGTCCAAATTTTGGTTATTTTCCAAATTTCCCAGCGGAATCATCTCCTACTTCTTTACCAATGTCTAAACCCCTCAACATTAGGTGAGATGCTAATAAAAATGCCTTTCTTGTTGCAATCCTATTAGATTAGAGATGTGATTGTGCAAATCCTATCATATCTAGGATATCCTTAGTAGATTCTATCATATATCTTAGGCTAGATATTATCCCGTTAGAGTTGTAATCCTATTGGGGTAAAGAATTTACCTTCTCTACTAATATAAATAAAGGTGCAATTAGGTGACATAACACACACCTCACAATTACACATCTGTCCCCTCTCTCTCTCTCTCTCTGTCTTTTTGTGCCACACCCCTCTCTCTGTCCTTTATATTGTTTAATAAATTAGGCATACATCACGTTATCAAGACGCTCTTACTAGAAGCATGAAAACATTCCCGATGATGCATGAACCCCCTATATTTATATTTTCTTTTTGATAAACACACACACACACACACACATTTATGCAACACACAATTATGTTATGTGGAATTTGTGAGTCAAACAATCTAAAGAAATTAGAAGCAATTAGGGTTTTCCAAACCTTATATGTCATTTTGACTTTTTAGTCGCAATAATACATTGGTAGATATAAGTTTATCTCTTCATGACATTACATATTGAATTGAAAAGCCACATGGCAACAAAAGTTAGAGCTAAATTCCGAGGAAGGTCCTAAGGTATAAAACTAGAATCAAGATTTTGAAGTTTCGTATCTTGATCTGCATCGCCATTCAATATTTCTTGACCCACCATTGGCCAAACCACTTAGGAAAATATTCCACCATAATTAAGGCGGTTAAGTCTACTCTCATGCAAACTCCTGGCGATTCTTTCATCTGACCGTAGACTAGAGCCAATCCATTGAACTGAAAAGTAATTTGGCCAACGGATTCACACAATCCTCTCTTTTATCACACGACTTTTCTTATCACCTGAGTGAGTGCGTTTCATTGGGGGCCCCCCTCCATTACATATAGGACAAAAACTAATCCTCGATCTAATCAGGATTAAAACCTAATAATTCTATATGCTATTATTGTTACCCAACACTCATCGGGTGGTGGTGACATAATAAAGCACGCCAGCCATCATTGAATTAGTCATTAAGTGGTCTGAAGCCGGTCAAGTTCATCAATGAAAACAAGTCAAATTTAACATAGTCAAGATATTAAGGCTAACAAAGTGGACCGGCAACACACACAATCATAACGCAAACATCACACAAGATATTCACAAGTTGAGGAAGAAGATGGGCGGCTGCGACGTCGACGGGAATCTGAACCAGGACAAGTTCAGTGCTCCTATGCCTTGGATTGGCATCTATGTAGCAGCTGCATCCTTAGCCTGCCTAATTGCAATGGCTGCCGATGTTATCCATGGCTTTCGACATTGGAAACTCTGGTTCCCTTGCAAGTTCTTCTCCATCAATGCAACTTCTTTGACCTTGATCGGTGTTGCAATTAAACTGTCGGTGGATCTCAATACTCCGATGCCTGGCCGCCAGGATCAGCTCGCAAAGCTCAGCAGTTCTGTCTTGATCTGCACAGTAATGGGTAACACCATGCCTTCTCTTGGAGTCATGAAAAATAAAGAAATCATGATGAATGCAATTGCTTTTGGAATTCTGGTTATTACCCTTATCGTGAATATTTGCATTCAATTAGCTACTGGTGCAATCTTTGTTTTCTGCATGGAGCATGCTTTCATCATGTTCATCATGCTTGTTCTACTTATCATGATGAACTTCTCTGCTTTAACCGTTCCCGTATGTAAACGATATTTAGAACACAAGTACAATAAAAAGTACCAATTAGCTCTAAAAGAGGGCAGAGATGAAACAGGTAGACCATTGGTTACCAAACTTAAAGAATATCTGATGAAACATTGGATGATGGCTCATACCTCTAGTCCCCAGTTTGTGGTGGGGCGTTCAGCGACATGCACGGCTTCTGGAGCATTTTGTCTTTTGAGTGCCATGATTTTAGCAGAAGCAATGCTTCGGAGTTACTTGATGCCCTGGTCATTTACATTTTGCAGCGGCAAGTCCGACTACAAGTGGTCAACCACTTTGGTTCTTACTGTGCAGACCACTGCAGTAGCAGTTGGTACAATCGGTCCTGCATCAAGATGGTTCACCGCCATAAATTTCAGATGCGCAAAAAGAGGAAACAAAAGCTACAGAGAAGAACTTAAAGTAGAAAAGTACTGGACCCAGGGACTGTTGGAGTTGAAAGAATGCCCTTTATCAATGAGAATCAGAAATAGGCACTGCAGGAAACTTGTTTACGGCACAAGAAACAAACTTTTAGACTTGTGTATCTCAATGCAGACGGGCAATGTCATATTGAGTAAGGCCATTCGGCTTATTTCCATCTTCATTGTTAGCAAGATATTGTTATGCTGCGACTTCTGCAAACAGAGGAAGTCCAATGTCAACACTATTTTTAATGATTCGGGGACAGAGTCACAGCCAAACCCAAGGCTAGATCTTAGCCGGTACGTTCTGCATCTTGAAGGTGAGGATGCATTGGTGCACCACATGATGAGAAGCAACTGTGATGCTACCGATCATTGGTTTCGAAGGGGAAAGAAGCTAGAGCCTAAATATATCATGAAACTGTTAAAGAAATCAACACTTTCACAAGGATTCAAGGGAGTTGCCAATTTTGACAGTGAACAAGTTCCCTCTCTAGACATGGAAGAACCACCAAATTGTTGGGCACTACCTGTCGTGACACTTACAAGTATTGCTCTTGCACTTTCAAACATCAGCAGTAGTTCAATTGAAGAGCTGATAAATGGTGTTCACAAAGGGCTCATGTACATAAATTTTATTGAAAATTACCTGGATGGTAAAGAAGATGTCACCAATGTCAGAAAGGCAGCAATTACAGTGTGGCAAGGAGTTGATCTCTATCACAAATGGCTAGATGTGGATCTCCATAAAATGTCACCTGAGGGGAAGAGCTCAAAGGAAATACTTGAAGGACTTGCTGAGACTGCAAAGTTTATATTTGAAGAGTCTAGAAAGAAGCATATGACTACGAATGCATGTTTAAGAGATAACCCTTCAAAATGGCCTGTTAGAGAACTGGCTGCTAATTCCATGTATAGGATAAGTCAAACTATTCTGATGAATTATGAAGGCAGCATCAACCAGACAGGTGAGAGATTATTCGAAGAGCTGAATGTCATGATTTCGGACATAATGGCTGCTTGTCTCACTAATTTACGTCTAGTTATAAAGAGGAAGTGTCTGAGCATCGGCATTGAAGAGAGGGAGGAGGGTGTGCGGCATGCAGTTTACATTCTTGGCAAAACTGAAAACATTTTGAATATTCTAGACCATAGAATTCCCCCAAGTATGGACCTGCACCAAATTTCATGCATTGATGAGTGGCGTTCGTTGCACAAGGACAGTCCCTTGTACTTCCCTTCTCCATCTCCATCAGAGGGTGACGAAGCCTCTTCTCTTTCAAGTGACTTCTACCTGGTGATTGACTAGAATTAACAACAGTGGTCATGTTAGAACATAATGAGTTGAAGCTACTTTCAAATTTTTCTTCACATCTCTTTTAGTGGGTATTCGAAACTAATATATGTAATAGACATTATTGATAGCAGCAAACAAAACTGTAGGGCATGATCTTATCTTTTTTCTGAATGGAACCCCCTTCCCGTGATGAATTACTTTTGTCACTGAAAAAAAAAAAAAAAGATAACACTTACTCGAGCGTTCGTTTATTTTGAGTTTCTTGGTTATTGCTGCTATCGGGGCACGAAGCCTAGTATGAAATGTTCATTTATGGCACAAATGACGAAGCCTTAGTTTATTGAATCGAAATTCTAGTAATTATTCTAATCTGTAGAAGCACCAGATCCTGTTTTTGTTAAATTCTTGCTTTGACGAACAAAGGCTGCTAATTTGTTTTTGGGTTTTTCTTGTATTTGGGATTTGTTACGCTCTCCTTCTGTATTGTAATTTTGAGTTGTTCGTAGTTTGCAGATGTCAAATTCTGTCAGGATTGAAGGTTTACTTGGCATTTTACTGTTATGAACTGTGTAAAAACATTCTATTGTTTTATTTATTTTAAAGTGCGATATCATTAATAGTAAGAACGTTTAGGACAAACCAGAACAATTACAAAATGGCTTCTTCAAAAAGAAAACCAGTTACAATTCGAAACTGAAAAGAGAGCAAATCTAGTGTGACGATGAGCGGCACCATTAGCTTGGAGAAAAACATGGGTAGAAAGAGCTCCAGTGATTGTGGACAAAAGCACCTTAGAATCTTCAATAACAAGTCCAACATCCGACAAGTAACTAGAAGAGTCCCAAAGGTCCGTCACAATCTGGAGGGCATCACTTTCAAGGATAATATTGTGAAACCCCTTTGTGTCGCCAAAAACAAACTGGCATGCGCCGCCATCGCTTCAACCATAAGAGAAGACAAGGGAAAATCAATTTTCGTGGCAGCAGCAACCACAAAACAGCCCATGTGGTCCCTGATAATCACCCCAATGCCCCTTGCATAGAGTTGACGTCCCATGCACCGTCAACATTAATTTTTAAAAAAGATCGATGTAGGCGGGACCAACGGATGACAGCTGAAGGGCGGGATGCATGTTGAGGTGGAGGGAAAGCAACCTTGCCAAATTCCTCCCACCAAGAAAGGAAATGGGCAGCGATTACGTGGGGTGGTTCCATCGATTCATTCCATAATCGACAATTCCTAGCACCCCAAATGACTCATAGGAGCATTAAGCAGATAGCGAACCGTGAAGGGTTTAAATGTGGGGAACAGCTGGAACTCCACTCGAGAATCGTTGATTGAGTCGCAAGACGGGGTGGGCGGCCAATAGGAGAGGCAAGCCAGACACATCGAGCGAAAGCACAATCACGCATGAGGTTGAGAGTTGAGTCACCCTGAATACCACAAAGGACGCAGGTTATATCCGTATTCACACGTTTCTTCCTCATATTCTCACGGGTTGGGATAATGTCCAGGCCAATTTTCCAAACCGCAATCTTCATTTTTGTTGTGAGGAACCTTTGCAGCCCATATTTTCTTCCAAAGGTGTTAGGAGTGGGAGACAAAGAAGCCCTGTCACGACATGAGGCCAGCCAATCCTGAGCCACTTGATCCGCATTTTTTACGGAGAAGTTTCCTTTATTGTCAAAGTGCCATAGGAGGCAATCGTCCGGCTTTCTAAGACTCAGAGGGAGTGAGAGAATGCAATTGGTTTCAACGTCTGAGAAGAGGAACTTCAGCAGGGAGACGTTCCAGTTTTGGGAATCGTCGATGAGATCATAGACAAAATGTGCAGCATGGTCTGGTGGTTTCAGTGAAAAAATCCAAGAAACGAGTGGGAAGAGGAAGCCATCTGTCCTCCAAGATTTTGACTATCACCACGCGGAAGCCGCCATCTGGAACCCTGGTCGATGATGCTCCTAGAGCTACAGATGCTCTTCCAACCCTGTTTTGCCAAGAAGCTGAGGTTGAAGGCATATAAATTTCTGAACCCAGACCCCACTTTCTTCTTTAGGGAGGAAAGCTTCTCCCAAGTGAGCCAATGAATCTTCTTAGAGTCTGAAGCCCCTCCACTAGAAATCAGCAACAGAGCGGTTAAGATCATTACAAAAATACTTCGGAAGGAGGAAACTATACATCGTGTATAGCGGGATTGATTGGGCAACAACTTTGACAAGGAGTTCATGCCCCGCGACACTGAGTAATTTGCCCTTCCATTCCTGTAGCCTCTTCCATAGTCTCTCTTTGATATGGCTGAAACAAACACCTTTGTTGTGGCCCACAACCGTTGAAAGCCCAAGGTATTTATCATGCCGATCCATGATGTGGCGGCACTCATAATTTTGCAGCACGTCCATGATGTTAACTTTTTGTCCCGATGCCTCCTCATATTTTCGCAGCACGTCCATGATGCGGCACTAAGAGACGTTGATGCAGTAGCATAGAGCAAACTGTCATCAGCAAAGTGTGGGTGAGAGATGGATGGAGCATGTTGGGAGATCGCCACACTGTGTAAGTGACTCTCGACCTCTTTATGGTCTAATAAGGTGGAGAGACCCTCAGCATGGAGGAAGAGGTAGGGACATAATGGGTCTCCTTGTGTAAGACCCCGGGACAGATGTTGGTATCCCATCGGAGAACCATTTATGATGAAAGCATAGGAGACAATGGACACGCAAAGCATCAGGAGGTTAACCCAACAGAGAGTGAATCCCCGTTTGAGTAGGACACTATAAATAACCCCACTCGATTTGGTCATAGGCCTTTAACATGTCGAGTTTTAGAGCCACAAAACCCTTCCTACCCCACCTTCTTCTTTCCATACAGTGTGCGCTACTTCGGATGCCAAGATAATGTTGTCAAAAATTTGTCTACCTGGGACAAAGGCACTTTGATTTTAAGAAGCAATCAGTGGTATGATGGACTTCATCTTGTTCATGAGGACTTTTATTGGAAGTTGTCTAATGGACTTTAGGGTTTCTGGTTGTATGCATGGCTGAGTCCGGTTTCTTAGTGACAAGTTGTCAACTCCCTTAATTCATGGAGTTGGTATTTAGCTTCCCAAAGTGTTTTGTAAGGATCTCAAGGATGGGTTGTCATCCTCACTTTAGCTAAGTCATGGGCTAAAGTGATGGTCTTAACCCTACTCTCTTGTCTTCCCATACCTTGTCTTGTCCCTTACCTCTTAGGACTTTCTTCTTACTTGTAGGAGCTTCTTTCCTTAATTAAGTCTCTTGCTTTTTCACGGATCAAGTGCTGGTTCTTAGGGATTGTGTTTGCTCCCCTATTGCATCTTCTCCTTGTGATTCTTTATAAGTGTGATCTCACTCTCTTGTAACACTCACAATCAATATACAATTCAATCTTTGAAAAGCAACATGGTATCAGAGCAGGAAATTTAACCTGCTCCTGCTATACTGCTTTCCAAAAGTATTCAACCTCAAAAATGTCTGAAGAAAATCCGGCAGCATCAAAAGCTGATAGCTCCCCGGAACTTTCCTCCGTAAATGTGCATGAAGTGGATGTCAACCCAAATCAAAGGTTAAGCTCAGTCGTATTGAATGAGTTTAATTACTTGTCATGGTCAAGAGCTGTGTCGTTGGCATTGGGTTGCAGGTCCAAGTTAGGGTTCATAAATGGAAGCATCAAAGTTCCTGATACTTCCTCGTCAAACTATGAATCTTGGCTGAGCAAGGATCAACTAGTAATGTCATGGCTCTTGAATTCCATGGAATGAAAGTTAGCTGAAATTTTCAGCTACTCAGAATCCTCGTATCAACTATGGGAAGCAGTCAAGGAAATGTATGGCAGCCAAAATAATGCTGCTCGGGTCTTTCAATTAAAGAAGGACATCTCCGATCTACAACAAGATGGTAAGCCATTCGTGCAACTCCTAGGAAGCATGAAGACCATGTGGAACGAGTTGGAAACCTATCATCCTCATATGACCGATGCAGCGTTGCTACGAAAGAGGGCAGAAGAAGACAAGATATTCCAACTCTTGTCCAGTCTTGACTCAACATATGAAGATCTGCGATATCACATGCTCATGAACACTGAACTACCTTGCTTTCCAAGCGTGTGTGCAACGATTCAACGTGAGGAAGTAAGGAGGAAAGTCATGAACATGAGTACAATGCCAAATGTACCTGAGTCTAGGGCATATGTAACCAACGAAAGAAGGTACAAAGGAAAGCATCCTCACTTAAAGTGTCAACACTGCAATAACACAGGTCATGTTAGGGACACATGCTGGATTTTACATCCAGAATTAAAGCCTGACTTTATGAAGGGCATACAAAGGGTGAATCGTACTCCACATCGAGCAAATCATGCGTCCACCTCTATCTCCAATAGGTCAGATTCATTCAAGAACTTCACAGCAAATCTAGCAGAACTCATGAATGAGTTTATGTCGTTTCTTCAAGGCAAGAAAGGAGGTGTTGAAATTGACAGTACTAATAGTATGGAAGAAGGGACCTCGACAGCAATGCTTGGCAAGTTTACAGGATTCTTGACAGACACAAAACCTGTACCCCAATAAGACATGCAAGGTATTATGAAAGCCTTTAAAACTGCCCTCAAATTAAATATGTTGCATGATTTTTGGGTTATAGATTCAGGTGCCACAGATCATATGACCAACCATGTGTCTAATTCTCAAAAGTTTGAAAGATTGACAAAACCTTCTCAAGTTTTAATAGCAGATGGAAATCACGTAAGGGTTTTAGGGAGAGAAAAAATAAAGTTGATGTGTGATGAAATCGAGTCAGTAGCTTTATATGTTCCTTCCTTCCCATTTCAACTTCTATTTGTAGGCAGGATCACAAATACCTTGAATTGCTTAGCCATTTTTTCTCCTCACAATGTGATTTTTCAGGACTGTGCCACCAAAAAGACGATTGGTGAAGGGTTTTACTTAGATGGTCTCTATTACATGTCAAAGAGCAATCCCAGAGGTTTTCAAGCCAAGTTCGACTCCATTCATGATACTTGGTTGTGGCATCAACGTTTAGCTCATCCTTCCTCACCCATTTTGTCAGCTTTATTCCCAAACTTAGGAAAAGATGATATGATTTGTAAACATGTCACTTGTCTAAAGCCACTAGATTACCTTTTAACTCTTCTCTGTCTAGAACAAGTAAGTGTTTTGAACTAGTTCATTCAGATGTATGGGGACCAACTAGTGAGTCTTTTGATGGCTACAAGTATTTTGTGATTTTTGTGGATGACTTCTCTCGAGTCACATGGTTGTATCTGCTAAAGTCTAAGAGTGAAGTTGTAGAAGTGTTTAAGGACTTCCATAATCTTGTTAAAAACCATTTCTCATCTCAAATACAAACCTTACGATCTGACAATGACACCAAATACATGTCCCATATCATGAAACAATATTTGAGCTCTCATGGCATCATGCATCAAACGAGTTGCGTTGGAACCCCTCAACAAAATAGGGTAGCTGAACGTAAAAACCGAGACCTTCTTGAGAAAACAAGAGCACTAATGTTACAAATGCATGTACCAAAGAGTTTTTGGTCCCAAGGTGTTATGGCAGCTGCATATATCATCAATAGGTTACCTAGCCGAGTCTTGGAACTCAAGTCTCCCCTAGAGGTCCTGAAAGGAAGAAAAATTGATATCTCACATCTTAGAGTGTTTGGTTGCATCTATTTTGTGCATGTTCAATCTTAATACCGAGATAAATTGGATCCTAGAGCTGCTAAATGTATCTTTCTTGGTTATTTATCTACTCAAAAGGGATATAAGTGCTATAATCCCCAACTAAGGAGAGTGATTGTGTCTAAAGATGTTCGATTCCATGAGACTAACTCTTTTTTTAACAAGACACGTGAAATCATAGACCAAGGAGATGGCATCCTGGACCTGTTCCCATTACCAAGAATCGAACCTGAGGATCTACACCAACGAAAGCTCAGTCATGTCAACACTGATGCTGATCTCAATGAGGGTAACCATGAAGACTCTCATCCTGATGGTTCCATACAGGATGATGGCAGCAATAACCAAGAAAACCTTCAAGGTGTTGCTGAAAGTTTGCACGAGAGTGAGCCAACTCTCCCAGAACCTCGACGCAATCCTTAGCGTGATAGGCAGCCTCCCACAAGGTTTCAAGATTTTGACATATATAAACCGAGGCACCTAATGTCAAATTATGTGTCCTATCAAAAGGTGACTCCATCGCATGCTGCCTTTCTTAACAACATTTCCAGTCACAGTGAGCCTCAAAGTTTCCATGAGGCTAATAATCAGGCTGTGTGGCAAGAAGCAATGCGAGATGAACTCAAAGCTCTAGACCAACACAACACCTGGAGCATCACCAAACTTCCAAAAGGAAAAAGGGCAGTGGGTTGCAAATGGATCTATAAGATCAAGTTTAATGCATATGGTTCAATCGAGAGGCATAAGGCCAGGCTAGTGGCTCGCGGGTTCACTCAAACATTTGAGGTGGACTACAAAGAAACATTTGCGCCTGTTGCAAAAATGAACTCAGTTAGGGTGTTATTGTCTGTTGCTGTCAATAAGGGTTGGTCTATGTATCAAATGGACGTAAAGAATGTCTTCCTTCACGGTGATCTCGAAGAAGAAGTCTACATGCGATTGCCCCTTGGACATCCTCAAAGTCAGGTCCCTGATTTGGTGTGTAAGTTACATAAGTCTATTTATGGACTGAAGCAATCGCCTCGTGCTTGGTATGCTAAACTAAGTTCAGTTCTTCATAGTGCTAGTTTCAAAAGGAGTGGTGCCGATTCATCATTATTTGTTCGTACTGGAGCTGGTGGGAAATTAGTGGTGTTGATTTATGTGGATGATTTAATAATTACTGGTGATAATGCTGCCGAGATCTTCAAACTCAAACAGTCACTACAACAAAAGTTTGAATTAAAGATCTTGGGGTGTTGAAATATTTTCTTGGGATCGAAATGACATCTTCTCACAAGGGTTTATTTCTTAATCAACATAAATATGTCATGGATCTTCTCAAGGATGCTAATATGAGTGAGTCTAAGCCTGCCACTACTCCTCTCGATAGCAAGCTCAAACTCAACTTCGACGGAACTCCACTCTCAAATATCAGTTCCTACCAGAGGCTTGTTGGTAAGCTGATCTACCTAACTATCACCAGACCAGATATCTCATATGCAGTGAGTATTGTCAGTCAATTCATACACACTCCCTCCATCGATCATTTGAACCTTGTAAAGAGGATCTTACGTTACTTGAAAGGGTCTGTTGGTTGTGATATTCTCATGACAAAGAATGACCACACTCACATCATAGGGTATTGTGATGCAGATTGGGCAGGCAATGCCATCGATCGCAAATCCACTAGTGGTTACTGCACCTTTGTTGGTGGAAACTTGGTCACCTGGAAAAGTAAAAAGCAAACTGTCATCGCCAGATCCAGTGCCGAAGCTGAGTATCGTGCAATGGCTTCAACAGCATGTGAATTAATTTGGCTCAAGGGTCTTCTCTGTGATTTAGGGTTTTTTGCAACCCTTTCTATGTCTCTATTCTGTGACAACCAAGTTGCCATGCACATAGCTTCTAATCCCGTGTTTCACGAACGCACGAAGTACATTGAAGTTGACTGTCATTACATTCGTGAACAGGTGCAATCATAAGTAATTCAGACAGACTACACCAGAAACTCCGACCAATTGGCCGACATTCTCACAAAGCCCTTGCCTTCTCATCAGTTTCAGCGACTTCTGTCCAAGCTTGGATCCATCAACCTTCTGGATCCAGCTTGAGAGGGAGTATTGGAAGTTGTCTAACGGACTTTAGGGTTTCTGGTTGTATGCATGGCTGAGTCCGGTTTCTTAGTGACAAGTTGTCAACTCCCTTAATTCATGGAGTTGGTATTTAGCTTCCCAAAGTGTTTTGTAAGGATCTTAAGGATGGGTTGTCATCCTCACTTTTGCTAAGTCATGGGCTAAAGTGATGGTCTTAACCCTACTCTCTTGTCTTCCTGATGCGAACTAATTAAGCACACAAATTAAAACCCTCTTGTGACAATTGTAGTAAAGATGCAAGTAGGGATCGTTCTAGACCGGGGATTAGGAGGGATTACTAAATCACTTGGAAACTGACTCAAAAATGTAAAACAAACGTTAAAACACTAAACTAGACTCAAAGAATGCAAAACTAAACAATAAAACACTAAAACAAATCAAAAGACTCAAAAAATACAAAACACTTATAAACACAAACTAAAACACTTTCTAACTAAATTAGACACTAAGGTAAAGGGGGATTGAGGTTTTGACGAAATTAAATTAAATGCACGAATTGTAATTTAAAGGCAGAATGTAAATATGAATGTGATGAAAATATGGATGAATGCTAGCTAGAAGGTTCTTCTCCACACATGTTACACTTGCATACAATTTGATTTTCAGTTGGTCTTTCGATAAATTATGAAACTCAACACCCCGGGTTAATTAGGTCCGCTTAAATTAACCGTCAAGTTTTCCTTAAGTTAATGAATTGGATGGGTTAGCGCAACGCAATTCAAAACATTCTCCAAAAGTCCTTTACGTGAAAGCACAATAAAGATACAATCAAAGATCATTAAGCATCATGAAAACTATAAGTGTCGACGAGGCATTCGTTACTATGATGAGCATGAAACTAGTGCCAAGAATTCATTTAACGCGATTGTTTATAAGCAACCTCCACTACTTGTGAATATAAGTTCATAACTATTAGGTGAAACTCACTTATATTCTAGCGTCATATTCATGCATGAAAATTAAGCGTGCACTCTCAATAAACATACATAAATAAGTTATCGATCAAGCAGTTAAACAAATTGAATCCACAATACATGAAATTCCAACCAAAAGTAATCAAATCATATTGCAAGCATAAACATGGTTTCGAATCACCCCCTAGCTAAATAGGGGTTTAGCCTCTCATGTTCACAAAAAGAGAAATACAATTGAATTTAAACATAAAGCACAAAGGATTGATTACACCTAGAACGCCCAACGAATCCACTTGAATTGGTGCGCGTCGAAGCTCCTCTTTCCTCTTCTCCTTGCTGCGGCATAGATAGTTTTAGATGATTTTGGGTGAGTTTCTGGTTTAGGGATAGATTTATGGTGGAATGGTGGTGGAAGTGGTTGGAATGGAGGGGGAGTTGCACGGGTTGTATGGAGAAGGGTGATGGAATGCACGGGTTTTTGGGGAGAATCTGTGATGGTGGCTGCGAATTCGAGAGGAATCAATTAGAGGGGGGTCACGGCTTAGAGAGGAATATGTGTGAAAAAGGGCTGAATTAGGGTTAATGGCTAATGGGAGGCCACGGCAGCATGTATTTTTGGGAGTATTAGCGTTTTTTTAATAATGGGAGCCACGGCTTATGGTGGAAAAATGGGTGAATATTAGGATGAAAAATCATGGAATGCACCGCAAAGGGAATAAAATAAATGGGATGGTGGCTGCGGCTTTTTTTAAGCCTTTTTGGTTTATTAGGGTTCATTCTTAATGGAAGGCCACGGCTAGAAAGGCCAAATAAGTTTTGTGGCTGAATGGAATATAATCATCCCCCTAAGGTACGGCTAAGGTGGTAAGACCTAGGGTTTTCTGAAATTTAAAACCTAATTTATTTTCTGTTAATTAAAATTAAGTTAAAAGCTTCTAGAATTAGGAAATAAAATCAGAAATTAAAACGGATTAATTAAAGGGTGCGGCTAGGGTTAGGTTAGGAGAGGGAAATAGGGTTTAATTTCACAACATTGGACAAAAGTGCCCCCCCCCTTGCACGGCAAGGGAAGGGAATTAGAGTTAAGGCACGGCAAGGTTGTGTAATTGGGCTAGGGCCTTGATTTTGTGTCCTAAAGTGCCTACAAGGCCGTCAAAGTGGCTAGAAAATACGGACGTTTAAGTTTAGGAAAGGTTACCAAAATGGGAAACTTAGGGTTAACTTTCCTACTTCAAGTAGGAAACCTTGTTTGAGTAGGATTCCTCGTTTTGGTAAGAATTCATCGTTGGAGTAGGAATTCGTCGTTTCTTCAAGTCTTCAACTCATTCATTCCTCTTTCGCTCCAAAATACTCCAATTTGCATCTTCTTGCACACTTTGGCCTTATAATCTGAAAAATACACAAAAGTGGCCTTAAACACTAAAATAACTAAATAAACACAACATAAATGCACGAGAACAAGCTAATTAAGTCGCATGCATATGCTCCTATCAAATTCCCCCACACTTAACTTTTGCTAGTCCTCGAGCAAAACAAAACAACTAAACTTAACAAAACGAAACAAAACAAACAAAACATAACCTAAACCTTCCAACGTTTGCCTCAGGGATTTCCAATGAAACATGACATGTCAAAGATCATTACTCACATAGCTTTTAGTCTTCCTTCCCCTCAAGCACATACTTAATCATAGTCACCATTCACTAGCTCGCATTTAATCAATTAAAACACATTTTGAATGTAGTAACATGCCTTAGAGAATTCCCTCATTAGTTATGCACTCAATTTTCACTCAGATTTTCTGACTACACGCCCTACACTAGTTATATGTGAGAAGATTGATGTAAACATGAAAGACTAGTACTCACATATGTTATAACAAAGAACGCAATTTCTGGAGTAATTAAACATGTTTAGATATGATCTCATGAATGGGATGCTATACTTAGATGCGAGAACCAGTGACACCATATGCTCATACCAAATTCAAACTCCACAATTGAAATGCACAACACTCAAGATAGAAGTCAAGGGTTGTAACGGGGCTTGGGGTATTGGCTAACAACGAAAGGTAGGGATAAACAAAAGTTCTTTAAGCAATAGCAAGCAAAGTAATGAAATTAAGACCTAGAATTCCCTTAGAATGCAGAAATCAACTGTTAGACAAATAGGGGAGATTCAAACAACTCTTAGGGCCTAATTCATTGTTTTGGGCCCTTACTTCAACAAACAATACTTTTCAACTCTTTTTTTTTTCACTTTTTTCTTTTCTTTTCTTTTCTTTTTTTTTTCTTTTTTTTCTTTTTTCTTTCTAGCCGTGCCTATGGCACATAACTCACATCAATAATCCTTCCCCCACACTTATTTTCTGCAACACATTAATCAAAAGGAATTCATTGCTTACTATGCTTCAAGAACAAGGGTACGGATGATCCTATTCTAGGCTAGGTGAGGATAATGTGGGTTAACAAAGAACATGGGCTAACACGGCTCAATGGGGTTAAACTTAAACACAAAATGAGTGAAGGGCACATGGCTATTTGGCTTTGATGGTGGTCACTACACAACTTCATCTTGAATATGTGGTATGCAAATCAATAACATGCTTTGAATGAAATGGGCATGAGTTCTAGCATTTGGAACTAAGTGATGAAACGCCTTCTAAGTAGTAACCAAGAAAAGAATAATGAGATCATGCAACAACTTTAGAAAACAATGATGCACAGATTATTACTCTCCAAATAAACGTTTAGGCTCAAGTCTCACAGGGATGTAGCGTTTGTTAAGTTCCTTCCTTCAAGCATGTTACAAAAACTGATTTTTATCATTTGTGATTACATGTGAATTCGTAAACTATAACTACAAACAAGCATAAACCAAAGAGTATATCAAACGTCCATCCATGTTTGTAACTTTCTTTAACCATCATGCAATTAAAAACCAAATCCTTATCATTGTGTTGGAAGGTGACCTACGACACAAACAAACACACAAAAACAACTCTTTTTGGGTTTTTCAAAACAATTTTTTTCAAATTTTTATGGTATTTTCGGATTTTTTTTTTAAGATAACACATAAAAAGACTTCAAAACATGTTAAAAACACTCAAAAACAGTGGGAAACAAGTTTAGACATGTTAGGTGGTAATACCCTACGGATTTCATGCAAAAATATCTCAAAACAGAATGTTACCAAATAATTCCCCCACACTTAAACTAAACATTGTCCTCAATGTTTTAGACACAATTAAACACATTACACATAACATAAAGTAAGCAACAAAGGAAAGGGTTTAGGGACGCAAATCTGAGTGTGGAGCGATTCCCAAGTTCTTCCTTTGTTGATTGCATGGGTTGCCTAGCGCTTGCTTTAACGTCTTCCAGCCGAACGAAACTTCCATTCAAACTTCCCTAGGTCCCACGGCATGGAATTGATCCTTGAATGGAAGGTGATACTTGAAGTGAACCGGCATTGGTTTGAATTCTAGTGTAGGTGCCTGATTCATCAAAATCAGCCAGTTAGTATAAAATGTAATGGAATTTGGAGAAGATGACTTACTTGTTTTGTCCGACAAGAACTCAATGACAAACACCACTCCTTTGAAAGTTTCAGGGATATTGGACTTGGCCAGATTGCATGTGATGGTTATGACTTGTCCAATGTCATCAAATTCAACTTCTTTGGGTTTTGTGGTTTCAAATATGTCCTCTTTGATGCCTTCTACATCTTCTCCAGCCACTACCTTCTCTTGAATCATTCTTCTTGGTGTACAAAGTCCTTTGAAGAATTCAACACCATCTAAAACTTGCTGTGTTACACCAAGAATTGGAATAGCATTTTGCACCTTTGGGAAGGCTTCCACGATGTCCTTTTTACTCTCTTCTTGGTTGGGAATCAAAAACCTGCTAGGAAAAGGGACATTGGGTGGAATAACATCAGAATAACATGGAATTGAGACATCCTTACTTGTGGTGGGTGGTTTAGAGGGCTTAGGGGGCTGCGGCAAGGGTTGTTCTACCCTTGCCATGTGCATGTCTTCTTCCTCCTCCTCAATTAGCAGCTCCTCATCCACTTCTAGGCTATGTTTGGACATTTTTAGGTCAGCTCTAACCTCCATAGCACTTCCCAAAGTGATAGGATTATGGATTTCAAAATCTTCCTTCGAGTTTTCAATAGTTGAGTTGGAGAGTTCACTTTGCTCTTGAATTTGTTTCATGAACTCCATAATCTGCCCAATTTGCTCCTCCAATTTACCCAACTTCTTGTCTTGATTTTGTTTGTCCTGCGTCAAAGAGGTTAGTAATTGAAAATTTTTATCATTATCCATGGACGTACTTGAACTTGATTGGAATTGTTGTGGGGGAGGTTGTGGTGGCTGCATAGGTGTTGTATAGAACTCCTCATATGGTTGCCAATATGCTTCTTGTTGAGCCTCCTTGGCTTGATTTTGTGACCCCTGCACCAAAGAATTTAATTCATTAAGAATTTGATTATAATCTATTGACGAACTTGAATTTAATTGAGCATATTGCATATGAAGTTGTGGTGGCTGCATAGGTCTTGAATAGAACTCCTCATATGGCTGCCAATATGCTTCACGTTGAACTTGTTGAGCTTCCCACCACATAGAGTTTGAATGATCCCTCCAATCTCTTTGTGGACATTGATTGGCTTGAAATCCTTGCCTATATGAAGCACCAAATGTAGGGACACTCTGCATTGTGGTCCTTTCGGCATACGGCGACAATTGAGAAGTAAGATTTGCCAATTGAGCTTGAATGCTAGCAAAATCTATATCTTACTTCTCTAGTACCTAAAATCAAAGAAAGAGAACTAAATCAAATATCAAAAGTAACAACAAACAAAGAAAACAACACTAAGTTAGAAACTAAAACGAAAACAACTAAACCAAAAAGAAAAGAACCAAGGGATTAGCAAAGTTGCTAATCCCCGGCAACGGCGCCAAAAATTTGATGCGAACTAATTAAGCACACAAATTAAAACCCTCTTGTGACAATTGTAGTAAAGATGCAAGTAGGGATCGTTCTAGACCGGGGATTAGGAGGGATTACTAAATCACTTGGAAACTGACTCAAAAATGTAAAACAAACGTTAAAACACTAAACTAGACTCAAAGAATGCAAAACTAAACAATAAAACACTAAAACAAATCAAAAGACTCAAAAAATACAAAACACTTATAAACACAAACTAAAACACTTTCTAACTAAATTAGACACTAAGGTAAAGGGGGATTGAGGTTTTGACGAAATTAAATTAAATGCACGAATTGTAATTTAAAGACAGAATGTAAATATGAATGTGATGAAAATATGGATGAATGCTAGCTAGAAGGTTCTTCTCCACACATGTTACACTTGCATACAATTTGATTTTCAGTTGGTCTTTCGATAAATTATGAAACTCAACACCCCGGGTTAATTAGGTCCGCTTAAATTAACCGTCAAGTTTTCCTTAAGTTAATGAATTGGATGGGTTAGCGCAACGCAATTCAAAACATTCTCCAAAAGTCCTTTACGTGAAAGCACAATAAAGATACAATCAAAGATCATTAAGCATCATGAAAACTATAAGTGTCGACGAGGCATTCGTTCCTATGATGAGCATGAAACTAGTGCCAAGAATTCATTTAACGCGATTGTTTATAAGCAACCTC
This sequence comes from Pyrus x bretschneideri, assembly GCF_019419815.1. Classification (NCBI taxonomy): domain Eukaryota; kingdom Viridiplantae; phylum Streptophyta; class Magnoliopsida; order Rosales; family Rosaceae; genus Pyrus; species Pyrus x bretschneideri. Next base: position 3,825,584 of record NW_025999657.1, read on the forward strand.
CACTACTTGTGAATATAAGTTCATAACTATTAGGTGAAACTCACTTATATTCTAGCGTCATATTCATGCATGAAAATTAAGCGTGCACTCTCAATAAACATACATAAATAAGTTATCGATCAAGCAGTTAAACAAATTGAATCCACAATACATGAAATTCCAACCAAAAGTAATCAAATCATATTGCAAGCATAAACATGGTTTCGAATCACCCCCTAGCTAAATAGCGGTTTAGCCTCTCATGTTCACAAAAAGAGAAATACAATTGAATTTAAACATAAAGCACAAAGGATTGATTACATCTAGAACGCCCAACGAATCCACTTGAATTGGTGCGCGTCGAAGCTCCTCTTTCCTCTTCTCCTTGCTGCGGCAGAGATAGTTTTAGATGATTTTGGGTGAGTTTCTGGTTTAGGGATAGATTTATGGTGGAATGGTGGTGGAAGTGGTTGGAATGGAGGGGGAGTTGCACAGGTTGTATGGAGAAGGGTGATGGAATGCACGGGTTTTTGGGGAGAATCTGTGATGGTGGCTGCAAATTCGAGAGGAATCAATTAGAGGGGGGTCACGGCTTAGAGAGGAATATGTGTGAAAAAGGGCTGAATTAGGGTTAATGGCTAATGGGAGGCCACGGCAGCATGTATTTTTGGGAGTATTAGCGTTTTTTTAATAATGGGAGCCACGGCTTATGGTGGAAAAATGGGTGAATATTAGGATGAAAAATCATGGAATGCACCGCAAAGGGAATAAAATAAATGGGATGGTGGCTGCGGCTTTTTTTAAGCCTTTTTGGTTTATTAGGGTTCATTCTTAATGGAAGGCCACGGCTAGAAAGGCCAAATAAGTTTTGTGGCTGAATGGAATATAATCATCCCCCTAAGGTACGGCTAAGGTGGTAAGACCTAGGGTTTTCTGAAATTTAAAACCTAATTTATTTTCTGTTAATTAAAATTAAGTTAAAAGCTTCTAGAATTAGGAAATAAAATCAGAAATTAAAACGGATTAATTAAAGGGTGCGGCTAGGGTTAGGTTAGGAGAGGGAAATAGGGTTTAATTTCACAACATTGGACAAAAGTGCCCCCCCTTGCACGGCAAGGGAAGGGAATTAGAGTTAAGGCACGGCAAGGTTGTGTAATTGGGCTAGGGCCTTGGTTTTGTGTCCTAAAGTGCCTACAAGGCCGTCAAAGTGGCTAGAAAATACGGACGTTTAAGTTTAGGAAAGGTTACCAAAATGGGAAACTTAGGGTTAACTTTCCTACTTCAAGTAGGAAACCTTGTTTGAGTAGGATTCCTCGTTTTGGTAAGAATTCATCGTTGGAGTAGGAATTCGTCGTTTCTTCAAGTCTTCAACTCATTCATTCCTCTTTCGCTCCAAAATACTCCAATTTGCATCTTCTTGCACACTTTGGCCTTATAATCTGAAAATACACAAAAGTGGCCTTAAACACTAAAATAACTAAATAAACACAACATAAATGCACGAGAACAAGCTAATTAAGTCGCATGCATATGCTCCTATCACTTCCCATACCTTGTCTTGTCCCTTACCTCTTAGGACTTTCTTCTTACTTGTAGGAGCTTCTTTCCTTAATTAAGTCTCTTGCTTTTTCACGGGTCAAGTGCTGGTTCTTAGGGATTGTGTTTGCTCCCCTCTTGCAACTTCTCCTTGTGATTCTTTATAAGTGTGATCTCACTCTCTTGTAACACTCACAATCAATATACAATTCAATCTTTGAAAAGCAACAACTTTAGATGCAATTTTGTATAAAACATTGCAAAGACTGATCGGCCCGAAATTGGATAATTTCGTTGGGCATTTTTGCTTCAGGATTAGAGATATATATATATATATATATATATGTGTGTGTGTGTGTGTGTGTGTGTGTGTGTGTGTGTATATATATATGTATAATTGGTCTTCTTAAGAATTTTGCCGGAGAGGAGGGATAAGATAACCCTAGTAACATCGGGACCAACAATGCTCCAGAACTTCTGATAAAAATGTGGGGGCAGGCCATCTAGACCCGGAGCTTTGTTAGGGTTCATCTGGAAAAATTGCATCCTTCAAAACCATACCACTCCACCAATTCCCAGAAGACCAGGATCTGTCTTTTTGGCCTTAAACCCCCACCTTTTTTTTAGTAATGGAGGATTTCGTTGAAATTGCTCTCGCAGACCCAAGGCAAAGATGATTCCGTAGCCAGGTGCCTTAGGAGATCCCCAGTCTCAAATCTTCTCGTCAATGTGGTGGAATGAGTGCGATAAAATCCGTATAAGGACATTCGCTTTCCAAAAAAAGGCAAGTTTTCCCTACTGCCCTCAGGAGTCAACTCCAAACACTTGATCAAAACCTAATTGTAGCATAATATACCTTAGGTGACGCACACTGCTTTTCGTTTCAGAGATAAAAAAAAAATGTGGGGATCTTTTTGCTAGATTAAATCTCGCAGTGTCTGAACTATCCGAAGATTCCCAAGCCCCAGGTAGTTCCAAAAGAAGGTATAAGTGGCTGATGGTAGGCTGAGAAACCTCAACCGCCACTGATGGTAGTTGATTAGTTGATTTCCTCCTTTGAGACAACCATTTCTCTGCTTCTTCAAGTTCCTTGGATGAGCCCACCACCACGTCGCTGAGGTTAAAGGAGTTAATTGTCGAGGGTTTCATTGTCACCATTTTCTAGTCTTGGCCACCCAGGTTCTTTTGAGGACGTCCTCTAGAGGCTCTGTTTTGGGCATAGTGTAAGGGTTTTAGTTGTCCTTGAATAAAAGAGATTCTCGCACATTTCTGAGGATGCCCTTTGACCAAATCATGGGCCTTTTCTTTCCCTTTTTTTTTTTTTTTGGGGGGGGAGGGGACCAAAGAGGTTACCACCGAGAGAGAAAACCCATGATCCTCAAGCTCAGTGATCTGCGCACCACTAGTGTTAGATGGACCAGCATAATCATAGCCCAAAGTATTGAGGAAAGTTGAGAAGGCCCATGGCGTTAGAGAAGGCCCAAGTAGTGGCTCTTGTAGGATCATAACAAACCCTATCCAAATTCAAATAATTGACAATCAAAGTCAACGAGCCATGAGTGTAGAAGGTCCTAAAGTTATCAAAGTGCAACATATGCCCATGATTCTGTAGGGAAGGTTGTCTCTTGATGCTAATAGTCAGTGCAGTACTAGGTATCGCGCACAATGAGCCAGGGCCAATGTTCACAATGTTTGTGCCCATCCCATCACCATCGTTAGTGCTCAGAGTGCTTAAAGATAGACAATTGTCACACACGGATCTCTACACGACCTCTTTCATAACCTTTTGCATCATCACCGATTGCGCTTGAAACTGCCTCGTCGGCACTTGCCATGACTCGTCAAGAATACCATAGAAACCCCCCTTGTCGTCCCATTTTCCACGCTAGTGCAATTCGTTAGTGCCAGTTAAGGCTTTTGGGCAAGAGTGTGGTGGAAAAAGAAGGGTGAAAACCGATGAAATTAACAGAGTTCGTGGATCCTCCCCATACTTATTTTCTCTAGTCACAAATAACTTGGTTTCCCATATGCAGCCCCTTGAATGACCCAGTCCTCAACATCTATAGCAGAAGTCCGTCAGACCCTCATAACAGAGGTGAATAGTTAACGTGATGTTCTTTGGTGAGGGCATTATTAAATGAGCCAGTAGTGGTCAGAGGGCATTAAAATCAACCCTCATTCTTAGAAACCCACGGAAACCAGCCTCAGTTGGGTCCTCCACGTCAAGAATGACACCGATGTTTCCACCTAGCCACAATGCGTTTTTCACTATGCATAGATAGTGAGGGATACCATGAGCTTGAACCCAAAAAACAGCTATGTTAGCCTTGATATGGTCCAGGGAGTGGAATTTGGGCTATAACTTGATTGAGAAGGCGTAGCCCTTCACCGTCCAAGGGTTTCCTTCGAACAACACCTAGCCAGCACCTCCTTACCCATCGTGATTGCGTAGATGTTATCTTTGGCCATGGCCACACGAATCACTCCCAACTTGTGCCAAAGTTGTCGTAAGGCTTCCTTGACAACTAACGGCAGAGGCTCTTGGTCTACAATTAGATAAACACTCAATTTCTTCGACCCCGGGTCAGATTGGTTCCTGGCCATGATGCAAGCACTAGATGAAAACAGTTGAAAGATGAAGACTCCCAACAAATAAAAGTAGAAAGCCCACAAACCTAAAGCGTAGCACAAAAGTTACCAATCAGATCCACCTGGGTTTAGGGGACACCATGGTCGGAGAAAACATTCTATGTTTGTAATGTTGCTTCGGGAGAAAGGAAAATTTGGAAAAATAACCAAAATTCAGATGCTAAATAGAATTATAGCCACCCTTTTAAATTTATAATAATTATAACCAAAAGTTGACACGAAAGTACTAATATACCCTTGCAATGAGGTATTCCCAGAAAAACCAAAATTAAAATGATGCTCAGGTGTATTTTACCACCATCTCTATCCCTTCTAAAAGCCATGATGTGCACCACAATCCTTCTCTTTTCCTTATCATCTTCCTCTGTTATATTCTCACACATAACACTCATTTGGTTTGGAATCCTCAAAAATCTTTCGACCTCCACATGAAGTCGACTCTTAGTCTCGATCTCATCTTTCTCCTTTGCTTTCCAAGCTTTAATTTTCCAACTGCGACGCTGTAATCCTTGAGTCCAAGCACTTGCACCAACAAGCTTATGACAAGGCTTGCTCACTTCAATGTCCATGCTTTTCCTCTACATCTTAGCCCCTTAATTATGACCTCTAGTTCTACGATTAGCTCCATAACCAAATCTGTGGTGGAAAACCCATAATGCAATGGTCCCCTCTCTCATTTTCTCCAAAAATTGAAACTTTGGATTTTGTTGGGGTTGTTTAAGGTACTTTAAGTAGCACGGGTGGCTTTGAATTTATTCAATTTTGCTTCGAATCTCTTGATAATTGAATTTTTCTTTGTTTAATTTTCATGGGCATAATTTTATATAGGGTTAATCTCTGTTTACTAACCTAAAGTTTCGTGGTTTTCAACATTTGGTACATAAAGTTTTTTTCATCCCAGAGTCATACCTCAAGTCTTAAATTTAGGACAGTTTCATACCTCCGTTAGTCAAATTGTTAAGTCTGTCGTTAACTAATGATGTGGCGCCCATGTGGACAATGACTGGGCGCCACATGTTATCCACGTGGAAATTAAAAGTAATTTAGTTAATAAAAAAAAGAAAAACCTTCTTTCCCAAATCCCACCCGTGCCCACACTTCCACCCATGCCCACCTTCCTACCCTCCTTTCTTTTCCTCCGCACCCAGTGCTCTCCTTCCCTCTTCGACTCTGCACATCCACCCTCTTCCTCCTCTCTCTTCCGCACCTAGTGCTTCTGCTCCTTCTTCGACTCCTGCACTTCCACTCTATTCTCACCATCACAAAACTATAAAATAAAAAAAATAAAAAAAAAACCACATCCCAAACCATCAAAAATTAGAAACCCACAAAGTTCAACATCATCAAATTCAAAAATTGAAAACCGATGGTGAAAAATCTGGTGCAATTCAACCTAGATCTGGGTTTGGTGTTGGATCACAATGGGTTTATTCCCTTGCATCTGGGTGTCATCAAGAAGCGAGCTGCGGTTGTGGCCGAGTCAAACCGGCAGTGACTCAGATTTTGACTTAGGGAGGTGAGGGTGGGTTGCATTTGTGTGTGAAGCATCACAGGCTGGAAGTGTTGAAGGTTTTGGTGGAATGTACAGGGAGAGGGAATTGAAGATGGATGTGTGGAGTAGGTGTGGAGTAGGTGTGCAGAGGAGAGAAAGGAAGTGAACGGATTGGGGGTTGAGGTAGGAGTGGTACGAGAGAAAGAGCTTTGGGGGGTGGGAGAAGGGGTGGGTGATGGAAGGGTGGTCACGGGTGGGATTTGGGGAAGAAAGGTTTATTTTATTTTTTTTATTTTATTTATTTTTTGTTTTAAATAAATAAATTATTTTATAAATAATTATTTTTAATTTCCACATGGATGACACATGGCGCTCAGTTATTGTCCACATGGGCACCACGTCATCAGTTAATGGCAGACTTAACAATTTGACTAACGAATGTATGAAACTGTCCCAAATTTAAGACTTGAGGTATGATTCTGGGATGAAAAAAACTTTTATGTACCAAATGTTGAAAACCATGAAACTTTATGGTAGTAAACAGAGATTAACCCTTTTATATAAGTCCAAAACTTGAAACTTTGGATTTTGTTGGGGTTGTTTGAGGTACTTTAGTACTTTCATATCAAATTTTTGTTATACTTACCTTAAACTTAAAAGGGTGACTATAATTTTATATAAGTCCAAATTTTGGTTATTTTCCAAATTTCCCGACGGAATCAGCTCCTGCTTTACTAATGTCTAAACCCCTCAACATTAGGTGAGGTGCTAATAAAAAAATGCGTTTTTGTATTTATTCATTTTTATTTATAATTTTCTCTTGTGAAGATGTTCTGAGTGCAAACATGATTCTCTCTCGAACATCACTTTTTCATAAGTGAGTGATTAAGATTTAACTAGATCTTATTGAGTTAAATCCTTTTTATTGTCTTTTGATGCAAAGGAGGGGAAAGATCTGAATGCAATACCTGATAAAGCATAGTCGTTTTTCTTCATCATCGTTCAAAAATGCCACAAACATTATGTCCAAATAATAAGTTAATACAAGATTCTAGCACAAGTCTTGCTTGGCTTATACACAATGTTAATAGAAGATGCTATTACTGGAAATTGTCATTTGGAAAGTATCTGATTTTAGAGGACTTGCATAAAAAGAGTTTACCGTCATTTTCATGTTTCGGTCCAATAATACATTGGCATGTATAAGTTTCTCTCTTCGTGACAAAGAAAGTTAGATGACACGCCCCAACCTAGATATCCAAATAACACCTGGATGGCACGTGCTGGCCAACACTTGAGAGTAACGAAAGCCATAAATATGTGAATATACAAGAACATAAGGAAATATGTAATCTAAAAGTCACACGACAAACAACAATCATAAGGAATATACAAACGCTAAAGAAATAATGAATAATCTGAGTTAAACATAAACAAAATAGGGTGTCCAACAGTCACAAATCCAAAAGAAAAAATGCACGAATATGTCCAGACCATACCACTAAACGGGCATACTAGTGAAATGAAAGACATTAAGTTACAATTATTCACAAAGAAGCCATACACAAGTAAAAGAGCGCAAGTTCATTGGTAAAGAATGCCTCATAGCTGGGGTCGTATTCATCGTCACTAGGTCCTGAAAGGGGCGCAAAACAAACGGTCAGTGAACCATAGTTTATATTAATAATAGTAATACGAAAATCGATTTCTTTCTGAACATACTAACCCCCTGTTTTGAAAACACATATAACACTACATAATAGGTTTTTTTCTAAAAACTCTACATGCTATAAAATGTTCGTACAATAATATCATCTCTAAAGGTTTTAACGAAGTGGCCGAAGGCAAATCCAAAAGAGTTCGGGAAGTCAAAACAACGATGTACTCAACTAGGGGTATTATAGTCATTCAAAGGCATAACCATCACCCGAAGGTGAAGCTGTACAACACTGGGTTACGCTAGTGAAGAAATATGGTAGGTCCCATCACTCGAAGGTGAAGTTGTACGACTTTGGGTTACGCCAGAAAAGAATTATAACTACATAACACACCGACACTAGCTGTGGCTAGTGAAGCTGTCTAACACTGATTTCACCAGTAAAGTATGTCATAATACCTTATCGCTCCTCTACTGTGTCCTATGACCATAGATGTATACATACTCAGGCTGTGTGTATGTGCAGTATGAATACCCAATAATTAATTACAAAAAACGTAACCCAAAATCTCACGCCAAATTTAGAATACCAAAACCTCATCATCCAAAGGCATAAGCATTTCAATGAACCTAATATCCATAACCATAAAATTTCATAAATCATTAAACTAATAAATCATAAATGTTTCATAAAAGCAGATTAAATAAATCATAAAGCATGAATTTAGATATTCAGTGAACTTATCATAAAACATACTTAATTCATGAAATGTAGAATTATAAAAACATGCTTTCCATGAATGCAACCTAATATTTATAAAACCATGCAATTTGAGAAGGGATCCATTCACAAATATTCTGCTACCAGGGAGCCGATTGAACTAGGGAGGACGGGATCACTTCCTACCAATGCACCAAAACACAAATAGGGACCATTTATTAAAACTCTATTAAAACAATCGAATTTGGGAAAAAAAAACAACGAATTCAGATTTGGCAAGTCAAAAAACCTAAGAAGGGACCTCGGGTTCCCCTACACGCCGCCGCAAGCGTCGCCACGGGGTGGTGACCAGGGTCATTACACGCCAAGATGGGTCATCGAAAAATTCATCGGCACCACCACCATAGTGCCGTGCCTTCGGTGAAGGTGTGTGTGCTCTACGCGCCAGCCATGAAAGCCTCCTATGCGCCGCGAGTACAGACGTACTTGCCTTCTTCGAAATTCTGGAATTTTTCCAAATTTTTCCACCAACTTCAAGAACTCATTGGAGCTCAATACAAATCCAAATTGAGTGTTCAAAAGCCAAAATGTAGGAATGAGGAGAAGAGATTCATACACTTAGGAGGCCAAACAAAGATCAGAATTGGCCGAAAAAATGGCTTGAAGATGGCCAAACGACCATATTTTCGAATTTTCCAGAAATTAATAGTGACTTCGTTTGTGTTTCTCTATGTGCCTACACCACCAAAACAACCCAAAAACTTACAAATCGTGAACCTAGACACGATCTACAATGATATGGACCAATTTCGAGGCTTACTTTCGCTGAAATGGCAAGAATTCGCAGGAGAAGTTCTTTCATAGTAACCGCATGGTGCATTGCGGGGAGGAAGTTCCTAGGTGTTTTTCTCCTTATTTTTTGTTCAAGGCCTCACCATAGTGGCTAGGAAGGGTAGAAGGTTGGTGGTGTTGTTGGTTTGTTAGTGTATGAGTGTGTGTGTTTGACAAAGAAAAAGAGAGAGAGTGAGAGAGATGAGTGAGGGAGAGAAGAATAAGAGATTAAAAGAGAGAGAGAGAGAGAGAGAGAGAGAGAGAGAGAGAAAGAAAGAGAGAGGTACTCGGGAAAGAGAAGAACACCCCAGAAAAATGGGGAATCTGCCACGTGTCAGCTAAGGGAAGGTCCAAAATGGAGAAATATCTTCAAATGTGAAATTACATAAATGCCCTTGACATTCAAAAATTCGTAGAAACTTTGTTTTAGCTCCAAAATCAATTTCGCTCATGCCTATGTGTTCGTATCAATGATCGCTATGTAAATAAATTAAAAGAAAAATTCCTACATCATAAAACAAGAGTCAACGAAAGTCAATGCTTTCGTCGTTAGGGGTACTTTTGTAAATTAAACTAATTAAAACGTAAAAGCAGAGACAAGTTGTTACATTAAAGCTGAATTTCGAAGAAGATCGGAGGGTATACTGAATTTCGAAGGGTATAAAACTAGAACCAAGACTTTGAAGTTTGGTATCTTGGTCTGCATCGCCATTCAATATTTCTTCACCCACTATTGGCCAAACCAAGAGAGAAAATATTCCGTCCAAAATTACATGGTTAAACCTAAGGAAAACTAACCAAAAGGGCTTGAAAACTTTAGGTTTTAACCAAAAATCATGTTGTAGGTTTATTTAATAGTTAGTACAAAGCTCACTTTTAATAAGCCCAACTTAAGATTGGCTAACCTAAATAACAAGCTGATTGTCACTTTTGCCCTTAATGGTTTTAGGTTAACTTATGTTAATTAATCTGTTAGTTTAGTTATTTTGAAATTAGCACAACCGGCTAGAAGGTTTTTTTTTTTCTAAAACGTTGTAGAGTTCTTCAATCTGTAGTTTTTAATTTTTTTTTTTTTGCGAACTAGTTGAAGGTTTTGAGAGTCGCTTGTTTGAAATCCTAATCTTCGTGTTGTTTGTTTAGGTTCTTCGAAGTAAGAATTATTCTTCAATTCTTTTTTCTAAAACTTGGTTGAATGTTTTGAGATTTTATTTTAAATTTGTCATCTTCGTTATTGTTCATTGTTTCACTAGAGTTCCGTAATTGATCGATGTTCTTCATAGTTTCGTTGTTTAGAGGTAATCAACACTACATTACAGGTTCTAAGATTCTAGTTTCATAGTTTTTCACTATATTTTGTCATTGTTTATTGTTATCTGCATATAATTTTTGTGTACTGATTTGTAATTGTTTATTTATTTTTTTTTTTGTTCATTAGTTATGGAGAATGGTAAACTAACTGAGTTTACATATGGCGGTTTATCCATTGTTAGTTCTATTTCATCAACTTCTACATTCAATCAGATTTGTATTGATATTTGTTCAAGGTTTAAGGGTTTGAGACTTGGTTGTTTTGAGTTGCAATATGCTTTGAATGAAGATCCTACTTGTCTTCTAGATTGTGATGCTGATGTTATGAATATGTTGATGGTTCTTGATGTTGTTGGAAAATACATCGTAGAAATATTGGTTATGGATAAATGTAATGGTTCTGTAGTTCAATTACCTATGGATAGCGTTTGTTCTTTGTGCCGTACATCAAGCTTTATGATTGTTGTTGGTGAAAATGATCATTTAAGGAAGTACGGTTCTCATGGTATCCATAATTATATGCCATGTCAGTGAGATAGTTACATAGCATCTGAGAGGCAAATTTTTAGGAGAGGTTTTGTTGATTTCTGAGATAAATTGAAGAAGTTTTCTATTGAATGTGGTTTTGATTTGAAGTATTTGAAGATTGATAAGAATCGCATTAGTGTTGAGTATTGTATGAAGGAATCTGATGGTTGTCCTTGGCGTGTTTATGCGTCCAAGTGTGATATTAATGATTTTTTCGTTATTCGGAAGTTGCATAATGTGCATACATTTAATGGTATGATTCGAAAGAAGAAAAACAAAGTTGTTGGCCATCAATTTGTTGCGTCTCACATAAAGGACAAGGTTCAATCAAATCCTCTTATTAAATCAAAGGAGATTATCTCAAACTTAAAATAGTTTTCTGGATTAGATATTGATTATGCTACTGCATACTTTGGCAAAGAGAGGGTAGTTTTTGAACTAAATGGTGATGATGTCAATGCTTATAAGTTCATGCCTTGTTATGTTGAATCTACTTGTTCAAGCAATCCCGAATCTGTGTTTGAGCTTGAAGTTATCCTACAGACCAATAGATTTCTTCATTTATTCATTTCTTATGATGTATGGATTAAAGGTTTCATGTTTTCCCGACGTTATTCTCTGATGGTACTTTTATCAAGAGCAAATATAAAGGAACACTTCTATCTTGCTGTGCAAAAAATGGCAATGACAGTGAGTTAATACTTTCTTATTTTACATTCGATTTCTTTATTATTATTATTATTATTGTTTTTTTTTGTTTCTTTTTGTATCTGGATGTGCAAACACTTTTCATAAATAGTTGAAGCATAGTTTAAGAAATAGTTCCATGATATTTATACTAGCAGTTCCATCACATTTTCATAAGTAGTTGACAATTGACTTTATTTATTTCTTTTTGTTGTGCATAGATATTTCATTTTATTTTAAATAAAGGAAAAAAGATGCATATATACTTCAAGATACCAGGTGTCTAGCTCACAGATAGATGTTGAAATTTGAGCAATCAAGCACTTATCAAGGCCGCGTTGAAAACCGCTTAAACTTGACTTGACATTTCTTGAGCTCGATGAATTAAATGTTGACCTCTATAGTTAAACGATCTACTTGTTCCTTTAGATCATTCTTTCTTTGGTGTTACTTTTTCTCTTTTCATGTAGCAAAAAGAATCAACTATCTAAGTTGACATAGGTATGTTTGCCATCAAACTGTGCAGATCTTCTTTGAACACCATTATTCAGTAATAGTTGAAATCTGTACTTTTTATTGTCCCGTATTCATCGTTACAGAAAAGTGGAACAAGTTTTAGATATATAACAAGTTGGTATTTTTATACAAGAAAAGCATTTGTGTGTACTAAATGTTGATTTAAGAGTGTTCGTAGTACTTATGTGTTCTCTGTTAAGCTAAACTGAATTAATCTTCTTTTGTCATTTGGTTTAACAATCTTGTATACTTGCAATTAGGTTTATTGCATGCCTTTGTCTCTGTGATTTGTTGGTGGAAAGTTATCCGACTGTGATGAAAGCTCGTCTTTTAAATCCAAATTGAATGAGGGAGTGTCCCAATGATTTTCTCTTTCTATTTGGTTGTTGTTCTCGCAATTGTTTGCGTTTTGCCTTGCACGTCATTCTTCTGGATAACATCATTGTTTATTATAGCTTCAATATCTACTTCTTGATATGTTACTTTTGTCATTAATGTAACTCTTTTCTCACAGAATGTTTGTTGTCCATCATCACATTTAGTTATTTGGTGGATTCCCTCATCATGCACACTGTGCGTTTTTTCATTTTGTTCTTTCTTTGATTCGGAAACAACATTGGTTTTTTCTTTTTTCTTGCTCTTAGTCGTTGTTTGCTCTTAGTCGTTTTTTCATTATGTTGTGGGAAGTAAAACTGCTTATGAAGCTTTGACACATCTTAATGACAGATATGCTACTGTGTCTCGAGCTAGGATCAATCATTTGAAGACAGAGCTTCAAGCAATTAAAAAGGGCACATATACAATTGAGAAGTACCTCTTGAGACTTAAAAATCTCAAAGATCAATTGTTACCTGCAGGGGAGGTAGTTTCTGACAATGATTTGATTGTGGTTGCTTTAGCAGGGTTACCATCTGCGTACAATATAATCAAGACTGTAATTATGGCGAGAGAAACTCCGATTACTCTTAAGGAATTTCATGCACAACTGTTAAGTGTTGAGAGAACTGCTGAAGATTCACCTAGTTCTGTTTCATTTCCTATGTCTAGCATGTACTGTGAAGGAGAATCATCCACTACTGGAGTTACAAGGCTGATCTATCAAGAAGAGTCTTCAATGAGTGGTGAAAATAGACAAATGTATCTTGGAGAATCCTCAACTCAGAATGGTAATCATTACAATGGAAGTATTGGTTTTGTTTGCTAGTTTCAAGGTCATCTGGAAACTACAATGGTAATTCTGGTTCTATGGGGCAAAATCAAAGGCCATCTGGAAATACTAGAGGTTACAAAGGTGGTAAACAATACAACTTCAACAGGAACGGAAACAATTTCAGGCCAAGCTTTAATGGAGGTTATTTTGGTAATAGAAACAATGGTGGTTTTTTTGGATCATCAGGGGGTTGTCAGTCTAAGAATGGATCCTCAGGTGGTAGTTCTTCTGGATCTTGGTTTAATTAGAATTGAAATTCTGGACAGAAGTCGAGTGTAATTCCTGAATGTCAAATTTGCAGTAAACGTGGACACACTGCACCAAATTGTTTCTACAAAAATGAGCAGCATCTTTCTTTTGGTGGTCCAATTCTAGAGTGTCAAATATGTGGGAAGTGAGGCCATACTGCTCTCAATTGCTATCACAGGGGGAATTATGTATTTCAAGGTGCATCTCCACCTCAGTCACTTACTGCTATAAATGCAAGTGCATCATCTGACTTCAATGCTAATCAAGCATGGATTATGGATACTGGTGCAACACACCACATGACAGGGGACATGGCAGATTTAAACATGATCCCACCTTTTGAAAGAGATCAAAAGATCACTGTGGGAAATGGAGAGTGTCTTCCAGTGAAAAATACTGGTTGAAACTCTTTCACGACTACTTCTAAACCCTTACATCTTTTAACTGTCCTACATGTTCCTAAGTTAGCTGCCAATTTGCTATCTGTTTAGACATTATGTAAAGATAATCAATGTTATGTTATGTCATTCTTGATGAGTTTGGATTTTGGGTGCAGGACAAGGCAATAAAAACAATCTTAATGAGAGGAAGGAGTAATGGGCTTGTACTACATTCCCAAGCAGTTATTATGCAACTATAAAAAATTGTTGCATTCATCACCAACAGCTTTTCTAGGACAAGTGATCAAGACTTCAATGTGGCATCATGGACTAGGACATCCTAGCAATAAGATTCTACAGAGTATGCTTTCTCACTATAATATTCCTTTTAAGTTTGATGTTGATAAGCATGTGTGTAGTTTCTGTTTACAAGGAAAAATGTCAAGACATATGTTTTCTACTAGTTCTTATGTCTTTGTAAAACCCTTTGAAAGAATAAGTAGTGATGTTTGCGGACCATCGCCGGTTGTATCAGTGGAAGGATATAAATACTATGTTAGTTTCAATGATGATTTTACAGGATTTACATGGATTTTTCCATTGTGCTATAAGTCTTAAGTTCAATCTGTGTTTGAGCAATTTTATGCCTTTATCGAGAATCATTTTCAAGCTAATGTCAAATATTTTCAATCTGATGGTGAAGGTGAGTACATGAGCTTGAGTTTTAAGAAATTCTTGGCTACAAATGGAATTTTACATTTGGTTTCTTGCTCATACACTCCACAACAGAATGGAGTAGCAGAGCGCAAATATAGACATGTTATAGAAACTGCAGTTACTTTGCTATCCACTGCCCATTTGCCTCACAATTTCTGGTTCCATGCTCAATAGAATGACATGCCGCAATTTACAATCGCAATCTCCATTTTTTAAGTTGTTTGGAGTACATCCAGAATTGAAAGGTCTCAGAATTTTTGGCACAATAGTTTATCCCTTTCTTAGACCCTACAATTCTAGCAAGTTGGATGCTATAACTGATCAATGTACATCCTTGGGTTATGCTTTGGGATACAAAGGTAGTGTGTGTCATCACAGAGTGAACAAGAAGTTGTTTATTTCAAGAAATGCATTACATGATGAAATTGTGTTTCCATTCATGGATAATTCTGTACATTCTTCTTTACAGCAGTTATATACTCATTTAAACAAGCATCCTATACTTGTTCCAATTATCATACCTTCAGTTACTAGTTCCGTTCAGTCAAGTGGCAGTAGTATGGATTCTTTGATTAATGGGCAAAATACACAATCAGGCAGTGTTCATCACAATGGTGGTTCTCTAAATAATGAGCAGTATATTAGTTCTCAAGGAAATTCATCATCTAGGAATAGTCTTCAACATGTTCAAAATGGTGGTTTTTCTATACAAGCTTCTCCCCCCCCCCCCCCCCCAACCAGCATCCTTCTTCCTCTCAAACATCAAATGCTTTGTTGCCTATCCATAGTTCTGTACAATGAGAGGTAAATCTCTTTCTTCATCCAAATATTGATTCAAATGCTGCTGCCAAATCTGATTTATCTGTTGTATCTTCAAGTCATCATATGACAACTAGATTGAAGTCTGGTGCCATCTCTAGGAAAGATTATAGTTCCTATCTTTCATCTAATGCTATTTTTCTGAGACAAATGCTAGTGACTCTGTTGATGTTAGGTTCAAGGGTTACACTGCAGTTTTGTCTATTCATGATTCTGTTGAGCCTACTACTTTTAGAATAGTAGTTGTACATGAACACTGGAGGAATGCTATGTTCGAAAAGTTCATAGCTTTGCAAAAATAGGGAACATAAGAGTTGGTTCCACCATCGGTTGATAGGAATGTGATAGGAAGTAAGTGGGTTTATAAGATTAAGAAGGATCAATATGGCAAGATTTCAAGATACAAGGCTTGCTTAGTGGCCCAAGGCTACAGTCAAGAGCATGGGTTAGATTATGATGATACATTTAGCCCTTTGTAAGACACACAATTGTAAGACTTGTCCTTGCTCTTGCTGCTTCACAAAGGTGGAAATTACGCCAATTAGATGTCAAGAATATGATTCTGCATGGTGATCTCCAAGAAGAGGTGTTCATGAAGCAACCACAAGGGTTTCAGTATCCTAATTAGGGTTTCAGGATCCTAATCATTCTCGGTATGTTTGTAAGCTTGTTAAGTCCCCTTATGGACTTAAACAAGCTCTTAGAGCCTGGAACTCGAAATTTACCACTATCTACCTAATTTGGGATTTGTGGTTTCTAAATCTAATCCTAGTTTGTTTGTTAAAGCTCTTGACAATGAATTTTTTATTAGGGATGGGTAACGGTTATGGCAGGTGGGTAATCACGAATATTTACCCATACCGTTTATGTTCATACCCGTATAACTGTTTACCCGTTAATTGCATAAATGGTTATACTCATACCCATAACCGTTTATAAATGGTTAACCATACCCATAACCGCGTACCCATTTAACCATAACCGTTCACCCATTTAACCATAACCATTTACCCGTTTTTCAACCCGTTTATACTTTTTTTACCCATTTACCCTTTTTCACCCGTTTACATTTTTTTTTTTTTTTAAACAACTTGAAAACTACAAAAGAAAAATTTGTCATAAATTTTCGTTTTCTGACAATTAAACATCGTTATAGCCACATTTTAGCATGCATTTCCCTATTTTAATCATTTAAGTCCTCATACAATTCCAATAATTGAAATAATAGTTTACAAACGATATTTTTCTGCTACACCCAAGTAAGTCTTTAATTATAATCCATATGATTACAAAGTAAAGCTTCTAAAAACAAAAAGTAGTCATTATCTTGAATACTAGATGATTCAAAGCTCCAAAATATTCCGAAACTAAACACTTTCGAATATGAATGCTTTAGCACATTCAATCACAAAGTCTCATAGACTCGCCACCAAAAGAGGCCACCAAAAGAAATGTATAAATTGAATTAGTATCCCATTTAGGAGCACCGACTCCAATTAACATAAATCCAACAGAGGTAAGTGATCACAGAAGGTTTACATTGTACACTCAATTATCAGAAAAAAAAAAAAAAAAAAAAAAAAAAGCAAACAAAAATGGAGTTCCAAATCAGTTGAGTTAGTATCACCATTCATCAATATGCATAAACAGAAGGTTTACATTCCATGATTTTTCACACACCCGTATGCATAAAGTGAATTAGTATCACCAATAATTCCAAAGTAAAAAACAAAAATTTAGGTTTTTAATTTTTTTTTTTTAATTTACATATATTAAATTAAATGGGTAAATAGATACCCGTTATAACCGCGGGTAATACCCATAACCACCCATTTAAATTTTACGGATAAACGATTATACCCATAACCGTTTGTTCGTCTAAACGGTTATCCATAACCAAAACTGTGAACTTTAAATGGGCGGGTAACCACGGTTACCCAAACCCATGGGTATTTTGCCCATCCTTATCCACAAACACAACTGCATGAAACTTCAATACCCTAAACAAAAATTAAAATGTAAAATTCTTAAGATTGAAACCCAGAAATCTAAACTAATAAAACCCATAAATAAATAAAGACTTTCAATTACACATTTCGAGCCCTCTCTTCCCCATCCCTCTTTTGTTCGACTTCCAATCTCTGCAAATCCAAAAAAACCTAATTGAACAAACAAGTAGTTAGAGAGAGAAAGAGATGAACGAGAGAGAGACGAATTAGATGGCAGTGGAAATATGGTTGCCAAAGCTTCATTGGCCAGAAAGAATGGAACTTTCTGACCAAAATGCAAAATTTGGTACAAAAATCATATCTTTAAGGATGGAACATTGATGCAAACGAGAAACCCTCACTTTGAAGCTTCACTCTCGACTTCCCTCTCTTGGAAATCGGAGCTCAAAGATCTGAGCTCAACCTGGAAACCCAGAGCTCACAGAGCTCTCTCGGCATCCTCTCTTCAAAATAACAAAAATGATGAAATGAACTAAGGGTTTTTAGTATTTATATGTGGGCATTTTAGTAATTTTGATTTTGTGGATGGTGTGCATGGCCGGTTTATTCCATTTTTGTCCCAAGATTAAGAAAATATCCCATTTTGGGTATTTCTCCTTATGACCTAATTTAATAAAAACAAACTTAATTTTAAAGAGTAGAAAAATCTGCAATATTAAGAAAAGGAAAAGGAAACAGATTTTAGAAATCAAATTGAGAAACACACTAGGGTTTTGTTGTCACCTTAACAATCCTATATAGTTTCCCCAATTACTTATGACATATACATGCATATTTTGAAGGTTAGGTTTTCCTAATATATGCCTACTTGGACCCCTAATATAGAACATATATCCAGCATGCAATTTGTTTGTAGTATTTAGATCAAATCTAAACATGCATGACTCATTACATTTTGAAAACCCTCTGAAAAACCATGCAACCCTTAAGACGTGATATTCATCCTAAGTGAACTTGCACATATTAACCACAAGAAACCTTCGTCAATTTTAGGGATTGACCTCCAACCAAAATTGCATCAAATTATTTTTTTAAACATCCTAATTGTCGCAAATCATCAAGAAACTTAGATGGTTTAAACCTATGATTAATAACTCAAAAGCCTGCATGCATATTATCATAAGGAAATTGAAAAGAAACTACATATGACCTCACCCTAACAAAAGAGATTAGTTACTCGTATTCATAATTAAAATCAAAATGAATTATATTGAAATAATAAAAGATCGAAAACACCTTGAATGTAGAAGTCTGAAAATCTCTAAGCTTGGCTAATTTCCTCTCTCAGATATCGCATAGAGAAGGAAAAATGGGGCCAGCCAAACTTATTTAAACTGCTATAATTCAATTCTCCTAGAAAGAGGTCTTCCAATCAGACTAGGAAACCAAATAAATCAGGAAACATAATCATAAATTAAATAGTAAAATTTGCCAAAAATCTGCACAGCCACGTCTTGGATCCATATCCACTCCAAAACATCCCAAGATAGTTGGATTTAAACCTTGGAATATTCTTAACACTTCTCTAGAAGGCCACGAACCCATCAGATGTCAACTTGGGCTCCAAATTAAGCCCAGAAACAACACTTTCCGGCAACGTGCACGGCTTCTTTATTCCATTGCCAACAAATAACCATTTGTTAGAAAAAGCCGAAATTTTGACACAAGCACTCCAAGAGACACAAACGTCACTCCAATTTGATCATTCCAAAATTCGTTCATTTGATCACGTTTTGCTCTAGAGGAAATCGAATGTCCTATATTGAAAATATAAATCAAGTATCAAAATTCTACCAAAACATACTAAGAATAGGATATATATAAAGTGGACCGGCAACATTTTGATCAGAAAACATTCAGCAGCACACAATCATAACACAAAAGCTATACCCTCTAGCCCAGAAAACATCACACAAGATATTCAGAAGCTGAGAAAGATGGGCGGCTGCGACGTCAACGGGAATCTGAACCAGCACAAGTTCAGTGCTCCTATGCCTTGGATTGGCATCTATGTAGCAGCAGCATCCTTAGCCTGCCTAATTGCAATGACTGCCGACGTTATCCATGGCTTTAGACATTGGAAACTCTGGTTCCCTTGCAAGTTCTTCTCCATCAATGCAACTTCTTTGACCTTGATCGGTGTTGCAATTAAACTGTCAGTGGATCTCAATACTCCGATGCCTGGCCGCCAGGATCAGCTCGCAAAGCTCAGCAGTTCTGTCTTGACTTGCACAGTAATGGGTAACACTATGCCTTCTCTTGGAGTCATGAAAAATACAGAAATCATGATGAATGCAATTGCTTTTGGAATTCTGGTTATTACCCTTATCGTGAATATTTGCATTCAATTAGCTACTGGTGCAATCTTTGTTTTCTGCATGGAGCATGCTTTCATCATGTTCATCATGCTTGTTTTATTTATCATGATGAATTTCTCTGCTTTAACCATTCCCGTATGTAAACAATATTTAGAACACAAGTACAATAAAAGGTACCAATTAGCTCTAAAAGATAGCAGAAATGAAACAGGCAAAACAGCGGTTACCAAAGTTAAAAGAATGTCTGATGAAACTGTAAACACGAAAAATTCCTGAAACAAGAGACAAGAATAACGCGTACAAAATATATTTTTTGTTTGTATTGATTTTAGGGTTACAATCTCTTTGTAATTTGATCCTCTGATTCTATCTTCGTAGGGTGTAGGTTTGTGGATGAGCTGTTGATCCAAAGGGCCGTCGGGGCTTGATCTAGGGATGAACAGTTGATGAACGGATCTTCAAGGGCTTTTGGGCTTGATCTTGAAGGTTGATGGATGAGCGGATCTTCAAGGGCTTTTGGGCCTAATCTTGAAGACTGGGTGTCTGGATTTCTTCAAGGGGGCGTTGGGGCTTGATCTTGAAGGTTGATGGATGAACGGATCTTCAAGGGCTTTTGGGCCTAATCTTGAAGACTGAGTGTATGTGTGGATTTGTTGAGGTTGTTGATCCAAAGGGCCGTTGGGGCTTGATCTTAGGATGAATGGATGATGAACGATGAACACTTTCCTCAAGGGCCGTCGGGGCTTGATCTTGAGTTGGTGGAAGTTCTTCAAGGGCCGTTGGGGCTTGATCTTGAAGGAGGATTTGACGAAGAACGAAGAGAGCTTTCTTGATCCTTCGGGATTTGCTTGAGAGCTTTAGAGTTTCAAGGCTTCTTCCTTTCTTTTTTCCTTCCTTCCTTTCTTCCTCTTTCGAAATGAATGCCTTGGCCTCCTATTTATAGAATTCCAAAACTTGATTTTTGGATTTAAATAATCAGATGAAATAAATCATCTCTGCCAGATATTGACACGTGTCCTATTTGATGACCTTTCCAATTTATTTCGATTTTTCGTTGAGTCACACGCTACATGTAAAATTTATGTGACACGTAAGCGTTGAAATTTTAATTATTGGTTAACATTCATTTCACCGAAATTTCGATGTCTACAAATGCCCCCACTTCAAGGCGCGTCGTTGACATGTGCTTGTCACGTGTATGAGATGCGTTTTGAAGTTCCTTAATGTAGATGTCGATCCAAGGGCCGTCGGGGCTTGATCTTGAATTGGGCTGGAAATTTCTTCAAGGGCCATCGAGGCTTGATCTTGAGTTCGACTGGAAGATTTTCTGGTTTCCTCCAATCGTTGATTTTCCTTTGTGCTACTCTTGAACTGGGCAGCAGGATTCTTTTGGTCTCCCCCCGAAGGTCTACGAGCGGTTTCAGGATATGGCAGGCAAGTACAAGGTGGAGGTGCTGACCTGTTTCTTTGTTCAATCTTTCCAATTCGTATTGAAGAGGGTTGGAAAGATTGAAGTTTCCTTGTCCCTTCTCTGGCAGTGTATCAACCGTTGAAGATGACTACTCGAGAGCAATACTAGGTAAGCAATCAGGAATAGATTCCAGGTAGTCGGTTCCAGATCGGAAGACCGACTCCAAGTGCCGCTGACTGCTCTCTTTCACTTTGCCATGCGAGTAAGAACAAGGACAAAGGAAAAGACAGGGAAAAAGCATGATATGAGATACCTTTACTTTTGAAGAAGCAGCGAATGAATCAGCACATATATTTGTTGTGCTTGTCTCCACATGCTTCAATGTATCATTTTCACTTGCCTTACTTGCTCCCCTTTGCAGAAGTGGTATTTCCTTATGCAGGTTTAGCATTTTCTCTTGTAGTATTTGTCCTCCGATGCAGGAGTTGAATGCAACCTTTGCATTTAAATGGTGCTTCACTTCTTGGTGGCAACTGGTTTGAGTGGAGGTTCCGACATATTGCTTTCTCTGTCCTTGTCTTGGCAGGTGAGAACAAGGGCAAAGGAAAAGATAGGGAAAAAGCATGATATGAGATACCTTTGCTTTCGCCCTTGATGATATGAGATACCTTTGCTTTTGAAGAAGCGGTGAATGAATCAGCACATGCTTCAATCTATCGTTTCCTCCTGGGTCATCTGTACTCCAGGCATCTGGTATCTTCAAAGGTTGAATAGGTTTTCTCAAGGGAAGAAGAAGAATTGAGTATTTCGAGAGGCTTTGCTGGGAGTGCGCCCTCAGAGGTGAGGAAGAGTTGGACATTTTCTTCAGGTCTGCCTTGCCATAAGAGACGAAGGTCGACACATATAGGGATTTCTTAATAGCAAGTGGTGGTACCGTTCTTTTACCCTTGTCGACAAACGTCTCTTCGATATCTGAACGACGCCTCTTCGATTTCTGAACGACGCCTCTTCGATTTCTGAACGAGCGCCACTTTTGACAAAGTTGCACGCGTTTTCTGAAAAGCAGAGAAAGCATCGCCGAACTTTGCGCTTGTCGGCTAAAGACGTGTAGTTGCGATGATGGCCTCCACGTGTTCTCGACTTTGTCAGATATCTTTTGACAAAGTTGAACGCATTTTCTGAAAAGCCGCGAACGCGTCGCCGAACTTCACGCAGGAAAATCCGGATTTTTGAATCGGTGGTCGTGTCGCTTGGCTTTTTACAGAGGTATCGATCACTCCAACATACACACTCTGAAAATTGCCCATTCTTGAAAATCGTCTCCGGCCTTTTGAGAATTATCTTCATCCACCCATTCTCTCTGAACTGTAGACATCGAAATTTCAGTAAAACAAATGCTCACCAATGCATTAAAGTTTTGACGTGTCAAGGCATACATGGCATACGCCACGTGTTGTACAAATTGTACACATGGCGTGTGACTCAACAAAATAGGAAGAAATACCCTTGAAGGACTAAACAAGTTTTTCTTCTCATTTTGGGCAATGACAAGGCAAGTACATTTCAATCCATTGAGGATCAAAACAAGTTTTTCTTCTCATGTTGGGCAATGACAAGGCAAGCACACTTCAATCCATTACGGATCAAAGCAAGTTCTTCTCATTTTGGGCAATGACAAAGCATACACATTTCAAGTTTAAAATGGTGTTAAGTGGGAAATTAGGCCATAAGTTAGACCACTTCAAGTTTAAAATGGTATTAAGTGGGAAATTAGGCCATAAGTTACACCACTTCAATTTCAATATTGCATTAAGTGGGAAATTAGGCCATAAGTTACACCACTTCAATTTCAATATTGCATTAAGTGGGAAAATTAGGCAATGGTGCTTGGAAAGGAAAAAAATATTTTGTGGTGGTGATTCATTCTCAAAGCCTATAAATAGGCTTCTCCATCAAGGTATCAAGCATCAAGGAATTCACAAATACATTTCTCTACTCCCAAATTGGAAGAGAATTCCCCAAATCCTTGAAGCTTTGAAACTCCAAAGCTTCCAACCATTCAAATTCCCAAGAATTCCGAAGGATCGAAAAAGCTCTCTTCGTTCTTCGCCAAATCCTTGAGGTCCACCTTCAAGATCAAGCCCCGAAGGCCCTTGAAGAAACTTCCATCCACCTTCAAGATCAAGCCCAACGGCCCTTGAAGAAACTTCCATCAAACTTCAAGATCAAGCCCCGAAAGCCCTTGAAGAAATCCACACAACCATTATTCAAGATCAAGCCCCGACGGCCCTTGAAGAAAGTGTTCATCCGTTCATCCTAAGATCAAGCCCCAATGGCCCTTTGGATCAACAACCTCAACAAATCCACACATCCAATCGTTCTTCAAGATTAAGCCCAAAAGCCCTTGAAGATCCGCTCATCCATCAACCTTCAAGATCAAGCCCAAAAGCCCTTGAAGAAATCCACACAACCATTATTCAAGATCAAGCCCCGACGGCCCTTGAAGAAAGTGTTCATCGTTCATCCTAAGATCAAGCCCCAACGGCCCCTTGGATCAACAGCACAAACAAATCCACACATCCAATCGTTCTTCAAGATTAAGCCCAAAAGCCCTTGAAGATCCGCTCATCCATCAACCTTCAAGATCAAGCCCAAAAGCCCTTGAAGAAATTCACACAACCATTATTCAAGATCAAGCCCCGACGGCCCTTGAAGAAAGTGTTCACCGTTCATCCTAAGATCAAGCCCCAACGGCCCCTTGGATCAACAGCACAAACAAATCCACACATCCAATCATTCTTCAAGACTAAGCCCAAAAGCCCTTGAAGATCTGCTCATCCATCAACCTTCAAGATCAAGCCCAAAAGCCCCTTGAAGAAATCCATACACCCATTCTTCAAGATCAAGCCCAACGCCCCTTGAAGATCCGTTCAACTGTTCATCCTTAGATCAAGCCCCGACGGCCCTTTGGATCAACAACTCATCCACAAACCTACACCCTACGAAGATAGAATCAGAGGACCAAATTTGAGAGAGATCGTAACCCCAAAATCAATAAACACAAAAATATTATTTTGTACACGTTATTCTGGTTTCTTGTTTCAAGGAATCTTTCGTGTTCACAAATTTGGCACGCTCGGTGGGACCATCTCTACCTCTCATCTCTGTCTCCGTTCAAGATATTCAAGCACAGTCCATGGCTTCAAACAAAGAACAAGTCATGACTATCGGCACTACCTCCATTGAAAAACAGCTGGTTCAGATGAAGGAAACAGTTGCAAGGCTGATAAAGACTGCAGAGGAGAAAAACTTGCAAACCGCCGGACTCATCAACCGTCTGGAGGCACAGCATGGCGTCAAAGTGAAACCAAGCTCTCTTCCAACTAAGAAGACCGAAGAAGGCTTTAACCCAAATGCCTACGAATTTATGTCAAAGGCTAGGCATGACTTTGCTTCCTCTTCAAATCTTGGAAAGAAGGTTTCAAACACCGTCAATGACAAAGATCGTGACCTCACCGAGACTCAAAAGAAGTTGAAGGAGCATGATTACGGAGTTGACAACAACAAAGCTGGACTTGGCTTCACACCAAATGCACTCGTGAAGATTTCAAGCAAAGCGAAAAACGCTAGCGCTCAACACATCAGCGTGAGCATTGAACAAAATCAAGAGGAGCCTAAACCTTCTATTCGAGTGTCAGTCTTCGATAGGCTGAATCATTCAAAACCCAGAATTTCGGCACTTGATCGTATTGGTGGGCAAGACCGAACTTCCGTCTTCAAGAGGCTTAACGCGCCAACATCCCAAAGCTCTGTTTTTGAAAGGTTGTTAAAGCCTAAAAAACAAAGCAACACAGCTATCTCTGCTCTGCGACGATCAGCTTCGGAAAGATTTGAAGATAATGAGAAGCCTTTTGGAAAGAGGAAGACAACACCAAAGGAAGAAAAGCTCGATGGGTTAGCAGAAAAAGGCGACGTTCGAAGCTTGATTCCTTCAAGGATGAAGCGCCAAGCAATCCTGGAGGTCGACACAAAAGGACCATTGAAGGTAAAGAGGCGCATCATCGTCCACACTGACAAATCTTCATGCCAACAAACCCAAGAGAACGGCACTGAAGATGAAATCCCTAAGAAAGATGTCACTTCTGGCTCTTTCGACTCAAAGTCTTCACCTCGACTGTTGGGGGCATGCTCCAAGTCAAGTGAAATTGAAGGATGGACTCATGTCACTCCGAAGAAACTGCACGAGAAACATATGTCTTCTCCACAAGTGCACCAATCGGAAAGGGAGCAAAGCAGCTACTGTCAACCTTCAAAGCTACATGAAAATGTTGAGGATGATGAAATTACAACACAAAGATCGTTCATGCGGGATCTTTTCTTCCTCGAAGACGTCTTCAATTACTCGATCAAGGCTCCTTGCTATGAAGATTGTGAGGAATGCAGTTCGAAGATCGCTTCGAAGAAATTGG
Source organism: Pyrus x bretschneideri (assembly GCF_019419815.1). NCBI lineage: Eukaryota > Viridiplantae > Streptophyta > Magnoliopsida > Rosales > Rosaceae > Pyrus > Pyrus x bretschneideri. Next base: position 3,851,070 of record NW_025999657.1, read on the forward strand.
ACAAGCAGCAACCATCTTGTCCACAAGTTTATCAGTCGAAAAGGGGGCAAAACAGCTCTTGTCAACCTCCAGAACAATGTGAAAGTGTTGGAGATGATGAAATTTCGACACAAAGATCGTCCATCCCCATCACAATGTGCGACCTCTTCCCAGAAGACTTTTTCAATTACTCGGTCATGGCTCCTTCCTATGAAGATTGTGAGGAATGCCTCTCTAAGATCGTTTGACAAATTCAAAAAAAAGCTCCTCGTTCGCACGAGCATAAAAGGCGACAACCAACGCTCCTCGTTCGCACGAGCATAAAAGGCGACAACCAATGCTCCTCGTTCGCACGAGCCTAAAAGGCGACAACCAAAAGCTCCTTGTCTGCACGAGTTGAAACTGCAAACGACACCACAAGCTCCTCGTTCGCACGAGCCTAAAAGGTGACACCAAACGCTCCTTGCCTGCACGAGCTGAAACTGCAAACGGCACCAAAACGCTCATTGCCTGCACGAGCTGAAACTGCAAACGGCACCAAAACGCTCATTGCCTGCACGAGCTGAAACTGCAAACGGCACCAAACGCTCCTGGCCCGCAAGAGCATAAACTGTGTACGGCAAAATCATCAAAAAAAAAAAAAAAAAAAAAAAATCATCACTCATTTTGAACTACGTCATGACTTGATCCCTCCTCAACCAAGGGTACGTAGGCAACTTGAAACTTCAAAACTTCAAGTACAGTCACATCATCAAAAAAAAAAAAAAAAAAAAAAGAGGAAATAACACATCTTGGTGATGTATATGTTTTATCTGTATTTAGCACAATACACTAAATAAGTAAAGCATGTTCATTGATCTCCGAGAAATTACAAGTGCGTACAAAAAAAAAAAAAAAAAAAAAAAAAAAGAGATGGAGCTTTCATAAAGGTTGTTCACGTGAAGCCCCACTACTTGGGAAAACTACAGAAGCGGGAGGCATCAAAGAAGAGGCCTCAATACTTGGTGGAACGCTAGATGAGCCAGGAAAAAGGTGCCTCTGGAAAAAAGCAGCAAGCCTTTGACGGTCACTTTGACGGTCACTTTGAATTCGACCACTGGATTCTTGCAGCTCATCAAGCTTCCTCTTCATGCCCGTCGAATAGTTATTTGCAAGCACATGCAAACTTCTATTCTCGTGCTTAAGCTGTTTGATCTCTTGCTTAAGAGTTTCCACCTCCGCCATCAATGATTCCACTTGGCGGGATCGAGCAAGTAGGCGTTGGCCCATGTTGGATACAGAGCCTGCGCACTGAACACTGAGAGTTAGGGACTCTTGAACGGCCAACTCATCGGACCGTTCTGAAAGCAGCCTACTATCTTTTGGAGTGAGGAAGTTCCTAGCTACTATCGTAGCTGTTGTTGCGTCCTTCATCACAGAATCTTCACCTGTCAAAGGGCCATTAGAAGATAAGAAAGAAGGGCACCATACATTTACCTGACGCGGCGCACTCGGATCACTGCTGAGACTCAAATCTAAGCAAATGTTAGACGGGTTAGCCATTGTCAAAAGGTTAAAAGAGAAAGGTGGATGGAGTAAAATCAGAAAGGGCCGAAGACGATTTTCACAAACGGGCGATCTTCAAAGTGTGCATGTTGGAGGTAATCGATACCTCTATAAAAAGCCAAGGCGACACGACCACCGATTCAAAAAATCGGATTTTCCTGCGTGAAGTTCGGCGACGCTTTCGCGGCTTTTCAGATAACGCGTTCAACTTTGTCAAAAGATCTCTGACAAAGTTGAAAACACGTGAAGTTTATCATCCCAACTACGCGCCTTTGCCAACAAGCGTGGTGACAGAGCCGCACCCGTGACTATTTTTTCGAAGAGGCGCTCGCTCAGAAATCGAAGAGACGCTTGTTAAAAAATCGAAGAGACGTTTGTCGACAAGGGTAAAAGAACATAACCACCACTTGCTATTGGGAAATCCCTATATATGTCGACCTTCATCTTTTATGGCAAGGCAGACCTGAAAAAAAAAATGCCCAACTCTTCCTCACCTCTGAGGGCGCACTCCCAGCAAAGCCTTTCGAAATACTCAATTTCTTCTTCTTCCCCAAAGAAGATACCAGATGCCTGGAATACAGATGACCCAGGAGGAAACGGTAGATTGAAGTATGTGGAGACAAGCACAACAAATACATGTGCTGATCCATTCGCCGCTTCTTCAAAAGCAAAGGTATCTCATATCATCAAGGTCGAAAGCAAAAGTATCTCATATCGTGCTTTTTCCTTGTCTTTTCCTTTGTCCTTGTTCTTACTCGCATGGCAAAGTGAAAGAAGCAATCAGCCGGCACTTGGAGTCAGTCTTCCGATCTGGAACCGACTGCCTGGAATCTATTCCCTGGTTGCTTACCTAGCGTTGCTCTCGAGTAGTCATCTTCAACGGTTGATACACTTCCAGAGAAGGGACCACTTCTGCAAAGGGGAGCAAGTAAGGCAAGTGAAAATGATACATTAAAGCATGTGGAGACAAGCAACAACTGCATATGCTGAGCTATCCTCTAACCCTCTTCAATACGAATTGGAGAGATTGAACAAAGAAACAGAAAAAAAGAGTAAAGCTCAGACCTTCGGGGGAGACCAAAAGAATCCTGCTGCCCAGTTCAAGAGTAGCACAAAGGAAAATCAACGATTGGAGGAAACCAGAAAATCTTCCAGTCGAACTCAAGATCAAGCCTCGATGGCCCTTGAAGAAATTTCCAGCCCAGTTCAAGACTAAGCCTGTGGAAAATCAACGATTGGAGGAAACCAGAAAATCTTCCAGTCGAACTCAAGATCAAGCCTCAATGGCCCTTGAAGAAATTTCCAGCCCAATTCAAGATCAAGCCTCGACGGCCCTTGGGTTGACATCTACATTAAGGGACTTCAAAACGCATCTTCTACACGTGACAAGCACATGTATACGACGCGCCTTGAAGTGGGGGCATTTGTAGACATCGAAATTTCAGTAAAACAAATGCTCACCAATGCATTAAAGTTTTGACGTGTCAAGGCATACATGGCATACGCCACGTGTTGTACAAATTGTACACATGGCGTGTGACTCAACAAAATAGGAAGAAATACCCTTGAAGGACTAAACAAGTTTTTCTTCTCATTTTGGGCAATGACAAGGCAAGTACATTTCAATCCATTGAGGATCAAAACAAGTTTTTCTTCTCATGTTGGGCAATGACAAGGCAAGCACACTTCAATCCATTACGGATCAAAGCAAGTTCTTCTCATTTTGGGCAATGACAAAGCATACACATTTCAAGTTTAAAATGGTGTTAAGTGGGAAACTAGGCCATAAGTTAGACCACTTCAAGTTTAAAATGGTATTAAGTGGGAAATTAGGCCATAAGTTACACCACTTCAATTTCAATATTGCATTAAGTGGGAAATTAGGCCATAAGTTACACCACTTCAATTTCAATATTGCATTAAGTGGGAAAATTAGGCAATGGTGCTTGGAAAGGAAAAAAATATTTTGTGGTGGTGATTCATTCTCAAAGCCTATAAATAGACTTCTCCATCAAGGTATCAAGCATCAAGGAATTCACAAATACATTTCTCTACTCCCAAATTGGAAGAGAATTCCCCAAATCCTTGAAGCTTTGAAACTCCAAAGCTTCCAACCATTCAAATTCCCAAGAATTCCGAAGGATCGAAAAAGCTCTCTTCGTTCTTCGCCAAATCCTTGAGGTCCACCTTCAAGATCAAGCCCCGAAGGCCCTTGAAGAAACTTCCATCCACCTTCAAGATCAAGCCCAACGGCCCTTGAAGAAACTTCCATCAAACTTCAAGATCAAGCCCCGAAAGCCCTTGAAGAAATCCACACAACCATTATTCAAGATCAAGCCCCGACGGCCCTTGAAGAAAGTGTTCATCCGTTCATCCTAAGATCAAGCCCCAATGGCCCTTTGGATCAACAACCTCAACAAATCCACACATCCAATCGTTCTTCAAGATTAAGCCCAAAAGCCCTTGAAGATCCGCTCATCCATCAACCTTCAAGATCAAGCCCAAAAGCCCTTGAAGAAATTCACACAACCATTATTCAAGATCAAGCCCCGACGGCCCTTGAAGAAAGTGTTCACCGTTCATCCTAAGATCAAGCCCCAACGGCCCCTTGGATCAACAGTACAAACAAATCCACACATCCAATCATTCTTCAAGACTAAGCCCAAAAGCCCTTGAAGATCTGCTCATCCATCAACCTTCAAGATCAAGCCCAAAAGCCCCTTGAAGAAATCCATACACCCATTCTTCAAGATCAAGCCCAACGCCCCTTGAAGATCCGTTCAACTGTTCATCCTTAGATCAAGCCCCGACGGCCCTTTGGATCAACAACTCATCCACAAACCTACACCCTACGAAGATAGAATCAGAGGACCAAATTTGAGAGAGATCGTAACCCCAAAATCAATAAACACAAAAATATTATTTTGTACACGTTATTCTGGTTTCTTGTTTCAAGGAATCTTTCGTGTTCACATGAACACCTTTGAAAACATGACTAACTCATCGAACCTTTGCTTAGATTTGAGTCTCAGCAGCGATCCGGTTGCACCCGGTCAAGGTAATGTATGGCGCCCTTCTTTTTTATCTTCTACTGGTCCTCTTACAGGTGAAGACTCCGTGATGCAGGACGCCACAACAGCTACAATAGTAGCTAGGAACCTCATCACTCCAAAAGATAGTAGGCTGCTGTCAGGACGGTCCGATGAGTTGGCCGTTCAAGAGTCCCTCGCTCTCAGCGTTCAGTGTGCAGGCTCTGTGTCCAACATGGGCCAACGCCTACTTGCTCGCTCCCGTCAGGTTGAATCGTTGATGGCAGAGGTGGAAAGTCTCAAGCAAGAGATCAAGCAGCTGAAGTATGAGAATAGAAGTTTGCACGTGCTTGCAAACAACTATTCGACGGGCATGAAGAGGAAGCTTGATGAGCTGCAAGAATCTGAAGGTCGGATTCAAAGTGATCGTCAAAGGTTTTCGTCTTTCCTCCAGAGGCACATTTTTCCTGGGTCTTCCAGCGTTTGGCCAAGTATTGAGGCCTGGAATGCTCTAGCTTCAATGCCTCCCGCTCCGATGCCTTCTGCTCCGATGCCTTCCGCTTCTAGAGTTTTGCCAAGTAATGGGGCTTCACGTGAACATCCTTTGTGAAAGCTCCATCTTTTTTTTTTTTTTTTTTTTTTTTTTTTTTTTTTTTTTTTTTTTTTTTTTTTTACACACTTGTAATTTCTTGGAGATTAATGGACATGCTTTATTTTATTCAGTGTATTGTGCTAAATACAGATAAAACATATACATCACCGTCCATCATCATTCCTTTTTATTATATTTTTTTTTATTCTTTTCTTTGCTTTCGGTGGCGCTTATCCACCATTCATTTATATATATATATATATATATATATATATATTTCAGATGGTGCCAGAAGCACAACCATTGTTTTTTTCTTTCTTTTTATTATATATATATATTTTTTTCTTTTTGCACATGGTTCCAGAAGCACCATCATTGTTTTTATTATATTTTTTCTTTGCTTTCGGTGGTGCCGATCCACCAAGATAGATCCTCTTTTTTTTTTTTTTTTTTTTTAATAATATTTTTTTTTATATATATATTCCCCACATGGTGCAGGGAGGAAATGCAGAGGAGCTTGAAGTAGTAGGAGGTAAGAGACGGAGAAAGTCTTTAGGTGTGAGTTGCCAAACTTTGATTTTGTCAATCACATTCAAAGGCAGCAGCAGAGGCAAGCAGATGTGAGTTGACAAACTTTGTTTTTGTTAATCACATTCACAGGCAGCAGCAGAGGCAAGCAGATGTGAGTTGACAAACTTTGTTTTTGTTATTCACAGGCAGCAGCAGAGGCAAGCAGATGTGAGTTGACAAACTTTGTTTTTGTTAATTACATTCACAGGCAGCAGCAGAGGCAAGCAGATGTGAGTTGACAAACTTTGTTTTTGTTAATCACATTCACAGGCAGCAGCCATGGCGGAAGTGCAGAAGCAGCCAGAGCTTGAAGCAGAGCGTAAGGCGTCGAGTTTGAAGACCGGCTAGTCGTTTGACAGCGGTCAATGAAGCTCTTCGTTGATTTTGATCATGGTGGCCAGAGTGAGGAGCTCGAGGTTTGTTGGCAGCGTGAGGAGACAGAGGGAAAAGCTCCACCATCACCATTGAGCACAGGCAAGGAGTACAGCCACTGAGCATGAGTACCGAGCACAACCACCAAGCACAGCCACTACACACCCATTGCACTGCCTGAGAAATTTCAAGAAGAAACTGTATAGTTCTTAGATCACGTATACAACCCTTCCTTATCCCCATATCAAGGATATGGATATTGACGATGCTTCGCGAATTTCCATACATCAGATCCAAGATTTTGAGAAAATGATTCATGGAAAATATGTCTTCTATGTCCTTGCAATATGAAAGAAGCTTCACCAAAATGGACTGCAAGGTTGCCAGGTCATCATCAGCAATACCTTTAGTGCATGCTCGTTTTGAAATGCCTTCTAAAATGGAGCTTAGATGTTCATCCATATGATTTTGTAGAACAATATCCACAAAAGCATCCACAACCTTCAAGTAGTCATCAAGTCCATCATATTCAATAATAACCTCAATGATTTTGTCCACTACAGCATTGACAGTGTCCATTTGAGATTTTTCACAGAGCCTAAATCCAAGTAACCTGTAATTCAAGCACTGATCAAGGGAATCATCCCTGCTGCACTCAATAAGATGAAGGATCTCCACTGCCCTTGAGCTAACTACTTCAAATGGAAGTTGCTTGAGTAGATGATGAAGAACGGTCGAGACACATGGGAACCTTCCAAGCAACTCCTTTTGATTCAACCCAACTCCAAGCTCAACGAGTACATCACCTACTTGTTTCTCAGACGCATTCCTAAATATGCATTTCATGATATACTCAATGGTTGGTTCCATCAGACTAACAACCAATCTTCTGTTTTCAGCTCCATGAGAGGTTTCCTGTGCTGACATGACCCTCATCGACACAATTTTCAAGTCATTTACACAGGTGAGCAGACATCCTGTATCATGTGAAGGCAACTTCCTCATGCAATGAGCCATATGCAGACGGCAATAGCGGTGGTTTTCGTTGGCGGCAAAGACGTCCTCTTCCGTGACAGAGTTGAAGCTGTGAATGGAGGATCGAATCGTCGGCGACGACCGCAGCAGCAACGACTGGATCCTCGTGAGCTTCGCGTGCTTCATCATCATTTGGGATCATTTCGCGGTTGGTTTGCAACCGCAAGTGCAATGCTCAAGATCATTATGAAGATCCTGGATTTGATGTTGAAGGCCTTTGATATGTTGCACGGCCACGCTTAGCACGGATTTTGCAAGGAACAGAATCTTCAGGAATGTGTAGTAGCTTCTCTACTGTTGCCATTTCTAAAGACGTCTGGGGAAGGCTAAACTGAGATTCTAAAGTATTGAGGCAGTCAAATATGTCAACATCCATATTTTTAGCTCGTTTACTTGGCGGAGTTGAGAGATTTGAGAAAGAGAATCTTGCCCAGTGAAGCTCAACTGAGACTTTATTCTTGTTACTCCGGGACCACCATTATTGCCCCCTTGTGATCTATAGCTTCCAGTTCCTCTTGTAACTGAGAATCCTCCATTGCTCTCAGGGGCGGTGAGATGGCTTAAGAAGCCAGCTGGAGAGCTTCGCTGGCGAACTAGAGCCGCCGACGATGTCGAAGAACAAGAAGAAGAGTTGGAAGATCCAATCTCATTTAGACCGTGCGATCGGAGCAGTGGCTTGGTGGTGCTGGTGTCCCTGTGGCTGCTGTTGGTGATGTATCCCAATATTCATTCTTTTCAATCTCCCACAACCGAGCAAACCAATCGAGAACATCAACCTCAAACTGCCTTGAATGGACACCGTAGTTGTTCTCGATAAACGGATCGCCCAAATTGTTGATGGAGAAATGCTGAAGCTGTGTTAGAGGACCATAGTCGAAGTCCAAATTGTACAGATAACCCAGATGTCGTTCTGAGCTCCAAACGGCGTAGTCGGTGGTGAAGGCACCTGGGAAGACGGGCCCGTCGGGCTTCCGTTGCTGGACCAGCTCCCGATTCCGCTCAGAGTCGACTGGGGAGACCCGGACATGACCCACTCGGGCTTCTCTTTGGGAAAGGCGGCGGGGACGGATAGCTTCTGCGTCTGGTGAGCAGGCTGTGGCGATCTTTGCCGTCGGAGGCTCTGGAAACGCGGATGGTGGAACTCGACGGAGCAGAACTCGCACTGGCCGTCGCCGTCGCAGGCGTCGCAGTCACATGAGAAGCGCATGCTCATGGCGCGGTCGGAGGTGAGGGGGATGAGACCAAGTCGGTGGAGGCCACCTTGCTCCGGGTGTGCGCACCCTGTGTAGCAGGTGGGGTTTGGCGGAGTGAGGTAGCAAAGCTGATGCTTCACTTCCATGGTAGTGGAGAGGTTGCTGGGCATGGGTGCGAGGAAGAAGAAGGACGCCATTGGGCTGATGCCAATAGGCTCACGGTTTTGGACTTTTATCCTCAACAATCCAGCCCACTCACGGTTTTGGGCTTTATCTTTAACAATCCAGCCCACGGTTTGGGCTTTTATTCTCAACAATCCAGCCCAATCATGGTTTTGGGCTTTATCCTCAACAATCCAGCCCACCGCCATTATTATTATTTGTAATACATTATAACATATGTATATTTTTTTTTTTTTTTTTTTTTTTTTTTGTTGAGTAGAGAATATATATATATTTTTTCTAATACATAGTAACATATGTATTATTTTTTTTTTTCTTTTCTTTTGTAATAAAATTGACTTTCTTTAATGAAACATTTATTTATTTATTTTGATGTGACTGTACTTGAAGTTTTGAAGTTTCAAGTTGCCTACGTACTCTTCCAAAGAAGAGATCAAGTCATAACGTAGTTCAAATGAGTGATGGTTTTGATGATGATTTTGCCGTACACAGTTTATGCTCTTGTGGGCCAGGAGCGTTTGTTGTCGCCTTTTATGCTCGTGCGGACGAGGAGCCTTTGATTGTCGCCTTTTAGGCTCGTGCGAACGAGGAGCTTTTGTTGTCGCCTTTTATGCTCGTGCGGACAAGGAGCGTGTCTTTTTGATGATTTTGTCAAACGATCTTAGAGAGGCATTCCTTGCAATCTTCATAGCAAGGAGTCTTGACTGAGTGATTGAAGAAGTCTTTGGGGAAGAAATCGCGCATCGTGATGGCAACGGACGATCTTTGTGTCATAACTTCAGCATCCTCAACACTTTCATGTAGTTTTGAAGGTTGACGGTAGCTGCTTTGCCCCCTTTCCGATTGGTGAACTTGTGGAGGAGACCTATGTTTCTTGTGCATTTTCTTTGGAGTGACATAAGTCCATCCTTCAACTTCACTTGACTTGACTGGCATGGTTTTGGAGCATGCCCCCAGCGGTTGAGGTGAAGATTTTGAGTTCAAAGAGCCAGAAGTGGCGGTGATATAGTTTGACTTCACCACATCATTAAGATCTAGCTCGATGATCCCTTTCTGAGCCAACTTCATGATGAGATCTTTTAGCACAAAGCACTTTTCCGTCGGATGACTAATGAAACGGTGGAATTTACAGTACCTTGGACTGTCAGTACGGTTTATATCTTCCGGCCGTTTACACTCAGGTAGGTTGATCACCTTTTTTTCCAGCAAGTCTTTCAACATGGCAACCACGTCAGAGTCGGGGAATGGATAAGTCTTCCCCTCAAGCTCCTTCAAAGTGCTTCTACGTATCTCTTGATCACGAAAAGCTTCGGTTTGAATCGCCTTGCCTCGTGTATGGGTTTTGACTGGAGTTGTGTTGAGCGTCATTGCTTCCTTGGTGGGTTTCCACGCAGCCTTATCCACCTTGGGCCCCAAAACTTTGTCATTCTTGTAGTCGGCGATCTGTTCTTTCTTCCCATGACGGGTGATGCTTAACTCCATATCATGGGCGCGGGTGGCTAACTCCTCAAATGTTCGTGGTTTGATGCCTTGAAGGATGTAGTGTAGTCCCCACTGCATGCCTTGAACGCACATCTCAATGGCGGAGGTTTCAGAAAGCCGATCTTTGCAATCCAGGCTTAATGAACGCCATCTATTTATGTAGTTGATGACAGGTTCATCTCTCCACTGTTTCGTACTGGTCAGCTCTAGCATGCTTACAGTACGACGAGTGCTGTAGAAACGGTTGAGGAATTCCCTTTCTAGCTGGTCCCAACTGTTGATAGACTCGGGTTCGAGGTCGGTGTACCAGTCAAAAGCGTTACTTTTCAGCGAACGCACGAACTGTTTGACGAGGTAGTCTCCCTCTGTCCCAGCATTGTTGCAAGTTTCAACGAAATGGGCGACATGTTGTTTCGGGTTGCCTTTTCCATCGAACTGCATGAATTTTGGGGGCTGATAACCCCTTGGCATCTTCAAAGCATCAATCCTCTTGGAGTAAGGCTTTGAGTACAGTACGGAGTCGTGCGAGCTTCCTTCGTACTGTGTCTTGATAGTGCTTGCAATCATCTCCTGTAGCTGCTGGATAGAGAGAGATCCCATGGATGTCATTGCTTGGTCTGGCTTCGACTTCTCTTCAGCTTTCTCCACTGGTGGCTCCTCTTCTTCGTCACCTTCTTTCTTTAATAGGCCAATATTTGGGTCGACTTTTACGTCGGGCAGCGCATCTAGTTGGTTGACAAGTGCGGCAATCTGCAAGTCCTTCTCTTCCACAGTCTGTGTGAGCTTTGCGATTGCTTCATTCATCTGAGCTAGCTGTTCTTCAACAGAGGTGACGCCGATGGTCATGACTTGTGCAACTAATAGGCATGACTTTCCTTCAGACATCCAGGGTGCTGATGAAGAAACCCATTGGCCATTTTGGGATGTCATCTTATGCGCCTTAGCAGCATGCTTTGGTGCCCCCAGCAAGGTTAGGTTGATGATAGACTCGCGCCTTTGATGTTCCCTTTGCTCGCTTAGCGGTACCAATTTTGAAGCGGCATGTTGATGAGTGGTTGTGGTGCCAATGGATGCTCCATTCGTGGCGGAAGTGCTTATGCTTCTTCCCTTGGTGGTTGCAAGAACGGCTTGTCCCTTGCTTGATGCCATTGATTTTGGAGGTGTGCTTTGGTTGTTGTCAACTCCGTAACCATGCTCCTTCAACTTCTTTTGAGTTTTGGTGAGGTCGCGATCTTTGTCGTTGACGGTGTTTGAAACCTTCTTTCCAAGATTTGAAGAGAAAGCAAAGTCATGCCTTGCCTTTGACATGAGTTCGTAGGCATTTGGGTTGAAGCCTTCTTCGGTCCTCTTAGTTGGAAGAGAGCTTGGTTTCACCATGACACCATGTTGCGCTTCCAGACGGTTGATGAGTCCGGCGGTTTGCAAGTTTTTCTCCTCTGCAGTCTTTATCAGCCTTGCAATTGTTTCCTTCATCTGAACCAGCTGTCTTTCAATGGAGGTAGTGCCGATAGTCATGACTTGTTCTTTGTTTGAAGCCATGGATTGTGCTTGAATATCTTGAACGGAGACAGAGATGAGAGGTAGAGATAGTCCCACTGGGCGTGCCAAATTTGTGAACACGGAAAATTCCTGAAACAAGAGACAAGAATAACGCGTACAAAATATATTTTTTGTTTGTATTGATTTTAGGGTTACAATCTCTTTGTAATTTGATCCTCTGATTCTATCTTCGTAGGGTGTAGGTTTGTGGATGAGCTGTTGATCCAAAGGGCCGTCGGGGCTTGATCTAGGGATGAACAGTTGATGAACGGATCTTCAAGGGCTTTTGGGCTTGATCTTGAAGGTTGATGGATGAGCGGATCTTCAAGGGCTTTTGGGCCTAATCTTGAAGACTGGGTGTCTGGATTTCTTCAAGGGGGCGTTGGGGCTTGATCTTGAAGGTTGATGGATGAACGGATCTTCAAGGGCTTTTGGGCCTAATCTTGAAGACTGAGTGTATGTGTGGATTTGTTGAGGTTGTTGATCCAAAGGGCCGTTGGGGCTTGATCTTAGGATGAATGGATGATGAACGATGAACACTTTCCTCAAGGGCCGTCGGGGCTTGATCTTGAGTTGGTGGAAGTTCTTCAAGGGCCGTTGGGGCTTGATCTTGAAGGAGGATTTGACGAAGAACGAAGAGAGCTTTCTTGATCCTTCGGGATTTGCTTGAGAGCTTTAGAGTTTCAAGGCTTCTTCCTTTCTTTTTTCCTTCCTTCCTTTCTTCCTCTTTCGAAATGAATGCCTTGGCCTCCTATTTATAGAATTCCAAAACTTGATTTTTGGATTTAAATAATCAGATGAAATAAATCATCTCTGCCAGATATTGACACGTGTCCTATTTGATGACCTTTCCAATTTATTTCGATTTTTCGTTGAGTCACACGCTACATGTAAAATTTATGTGACACGTAAGCGTTGAAATTTTAATTATTGGTTAACATTCATTTCACCGAAATTTCGATGTCTACAGAAACATTGAATGATGGCTCATACCTCTAGTCCCCAGTTTGTGGCGGGGCGTTCAGCGATATGCACAGCTTCTGGAGCATTTTGTCTTTTGAGTGCCATGACTTTAGCAGAAGCCATGGTTCGGAAGCCATGGTTCGGACTTACTGGATGCCCTGGTCATTTACATTTTGCAACAGCAAGTCTGACTACAAGTGGTCAACCTCTTGGGTTCTTTCTGTGCAGACAACTGCAGTAGCAGTTGGTACAATTGGACCTGCATCAAGATGGTTCGTCGCCATAAATTTCAGATGCGCAAAAAGAGGAAACAAAAGCTACAATGGAGAATTTAAAGTAATAGTACTGGACCCGGGGACTGATAGAGTTGAAAGAAAGTCCATTAACATTGAGAATCAGAAATAGGCACTGCAGGAAACTTGTTCACGGCACAAGAAACAAACTTTTAGGCTTGTGTATTGCAATGCATACGGGTAATGTCATAGTGAGTAAGGCCATTCGGCTTATTTCCATCTTCATTGTTAGCTGGATATTGTTATGCAGTGACTTTTGCAAACAGAGGAAGTCCAAAGTCAACACTGTTTTTAACGACTCCGCGACAGAGTCACAGCCGAACCCAAAGCTAGATCTTAGCTGTTATGTACTGCATCTTGAAGGTGAGAATGCACTGGTGGAGCACATGATGAGAAGCAACTGTGATGCTACCGGTCATTGGTTTCGAAGGGGAAAGAAAATAGAGCCTAAATATATCATGAAACTGTTAGAGAAATCAACACTTTCACAAGGATTCAAAGGAGTTGCAAATTTTGACAGTGAACAAGTTCCCTCTCTAGACATGGAAGAACGACCAAATTGTTGGGCTCTACCTGTTGTGACACTAACAAGTATTGCTCTTGCACTTCCAGACATCAGCAGTTCAATTAAAGAGTTGATAAGTGGTGTTCACGAAGGGCTCATGTACATAAATTTTATTGAAAATTACTTGGATGGTAAAGAAGATGTCACCAACATCAGAAAGACAGCGATTACAGTGTGGCCAGGAATTGATCTGTATCACAAATGGCTAGATGTGGATCTCCGTAAACTGTCACCTGAGTGGACGAGCTCAAAAGAAATACTAGAAGGGCTTTCTGAGACTGCAAAATTCATATTTGAAGAGTCTAGAAAGAAGCATATGACTACGAATGTATGTTTAAGAGATAACCCTTCAAAATGGCCTATTAGGGAACTGGCTGCTAATTCCATGTACAGGATAAGTCAAACTATTCTGATAAATTACGAAGGCAGCATCAACCAGACAGGTGAGAGATCATTCGAAGAATTGACTGCCGTGATCTCGGACATAATGGCAGCTTGTCTCACTAATTTAAGTCTAGTAATAAGGATGAAGTGTCTGAGCATTGGCATTGAAGAGAGGGAGGAAAGTGAGGCATGCAGTTCACATTCTTGGCAAAACTGAAAACATTCTGAATATTCTAGACCACAGAATTCCCCCAAGCATTGATGAGTGACGTTTGTTGCACAAGGAGGGTCCCTTGCCCTTCCCTTCTTTGTCTCCATCAGAGGGTGACAGAGCCTCTTCTCTTTTAAGTGACTTCTCCCTGGTGATTGACTAAAATTTACTAGCCCACAGTTTGTAACAGTGGCGGATCTTCATTCACATGTTAGTACAAAAGGAGTTGAAACCACTTTCAGATTTTTCTTCACATTTCTTTTTGTGGGTATTCGAAACTAATGTAAATATGTAATAGATATTATTGAAAGCAGCAAACAAAACTATAAAGCATGATCTTATCTTTTCTGAATGGAACCCCCTTCCCATGATGAAATACTTTTGTAACTGAAAGAAAAAAGATATACTTGCTTGTTCGTCTATTTCAGTTTCTTGGTTATTCCTGCTGTCAGGGCATGAAGCTTACTATGCAAATGTTCCTTTATGGCACAAAGGACAAAGCCTAGTTTATTGAATTGAAATTCTTGTAATTGTTCTAATTTGTCAACGCACCAGAGCCCTTTTTTTTTTAAATTCTTGCTTTGACGAACAAAGACTGTTTATTTGCTTCTGGGTTTTTGTTGGATTTGGATTTTTTCACGCTTTCTTAGTGTATAGTAAATTTGAGTTGTTCATAGTTTGCATAAGTCAAATTCAGTCAGGATTGAAGGTTTACTTGGCATTTTACTGTTATGAACTGTGTAAAACATTCTATGTTTTCAATGTTGGTTCGGGTGGAATCATCTTCTGCTTCTTTCCCAAATGCCTCGATCCTCTATGGGCCTACACTTAATATGCCTTACAAGCCTAACATACCTCACATGCCAAACATGCCTTATATATCAACTCTATTCTCACAGTACCTAATCTATTCTCATAGTATTATTCTGCTAGTTGTGTTTATCTTCAGAGTGGTTTGGGTTTCTAAATTAACCAGGGTGCATATCAATCATAACCAACAAAATATTTTAGATCAGGATCATCTGTACACAGTCAAAGACCTTTCTTTAATAGGAGAAATAGAAACAATGGAGTTTGAGACCTAATTTTCTGATCATGGAAACTGAGGGTTTTCTGGTCAGAAGCAAGGTTCTCAACGGCAATCTTGGAATGGCAATTCAGGGTTTAAATCCAGAATAATGTCAAATCTACAGTTACAGAGGTCACACAACTTGAAACCTTAATTGACTCCATATTATAATTTTCTTGCATGAACTTGATTTGTAAGGGAATATGATTTAGCTAATGCTCAAGCAAAAACAAAAAGCAGCGTTCAATGTTATGCATGAAATCGGTTCTGCAGGAATCGATTTGTTACCTAATGTGAAACCCTCCCATTAATATTAGTAGATGCATATGATATTTAGTACTTAATGACATAATAAACTACTCTATTTGTTCTATAACATACAACGATACAAGGATAGCACACTCATCTTAGCCCTATTAGTAGCATGTATCAAAATCACCACCACTTCAACATTTTAACTATATCAGAGAATGTTTTCGACCTAAGTTTTCAACAAATATGAAAATCTTGAGGTCTAAACAAAAATCATGTTGAAAAAAAAAAAAAAAAAATTGACATTGATGTTTACCTGAGTTTGTCAACTTGGTCTTATCCCACTCCATTGTATCTTGTTCTTCCCAGAGAGTAGCATTCAGAAGTCAGACAGCTAACATACATGAAGGCATCTTTTTCGCCTATGTCTAAACATAGAGACCTTGTATGCTCACCTGTTGTAACGGTCTTCGTCAAGTTATACTTATCCTTGTAAGCTTCATAAGTTCATACATATTATTATGTTAGATGATATTCGCAGGGTGCAAGGCCCTTTAGTTGTTAGTTTACATGGACGAACAGATATGGAAAGGATATGACGTAAGATTCCATTTTGCTCAGTTAATTATTTAATTAGAAATCTTAATTTATTTTTACACATGGGTAAAAGTCTGATTAACACGAGAGATTGAGAAATTTTCATTAGAAAGCCCCAAGAAAGACCCACTAACAAGTTGGTGACCTAAAATTAGGCACAACCAAGTTACAGAACAATTTGTGTGATATCGATCTAGGGAGACATTCTTTCCTAATTTATGTTTGTATGGTCTAAGGAGGGCAGTAACTTACCTGAAATGGGTCTCTGTCTCTACTATCACGTGACTGAAAGAGAGAAGGTTGTATGCAACCCGACGTTTGTATCGTTTTCCTGGCTCTTTCAATACCGACAAGAGAATTTGAATTTGAAGCTCTTTCCTTTCCTGCAAGAGAATTTGAATTTGGACCGAACCACTTGATGAGTGAGACAGAGTGAGGCCCGTATGCAAGCACTTGAATTTCTACTGAATTCTTCCACTTTCAAAATAATATACTAATGAAAACAATATATAAATAAATCAATAACATACTACCCTCATGATTACCAAACAAAAAAAATTATTCTATGCTCTCACTGTAAATCAATACTCAATGTGGTGGAAAGCATGCTTCGTGAGGCAATCAATCGCATTAGCCCTACTTATATTATAAAATTTGTATGACTGTAAGTTGAAATACAGACAGGTGAATACATAATAAAGCCAAAATTGCCACACTTGACAATTATGAGCAAAAGACCAAGAAGTTTAGACTGTTAACAAAGTCGTATGATAATAAAATGAGATTGAGACAACAGAATACTGAAAAAATAAATAAAATAAAATAAAGCCAAAATTGCTGCACTTGACAATTATGAGTAAGATAACAGAAGTTTAGACTGTTCTCAAGTCATTTGATAGTATGATAAGATGCAGACAGGTTTATGCATAATAAAGCCAAAATTCCACACTTGACTATCACAAGTAACATACCAAAACTTTAGACTGTTTCTCTAATCATACGATAGCAATATGATATACAGACAGCTGAATGCTAAAAATCAGTGTACGAGTCTTACTAGTAAAATACCAAAAGGTTCTCCAGTCTCCACAAGAATTCCAGCCACTAAAACAAAGGAAAATTCAATCTCATTCACGACCAACAGTAGTCTGAAGCAACTCAAATATAGATAGACATGTAAGATAGTCAAGACATTAAGGGTTACCCAACTGGACAAGCTTCACCTGATCAGATAACACTCATCAGCACAAACAGAACAGAAGAGCTCTCGCCCGATAAAAAAACACCCCAGAGATTCAGCAACTGAACAAGAAGATGGGTCGCTGCGATATCGATGATGGGACTTGAACCAGGAAAACTTTAGTGCTCCTATGCTTTGAATTGCCATCTATGTAGCAGCACCCTCCTTAGCCTGCCTAATAGCAACGGCAGCAGATGTCATCCATGGCTTTCAACACTGGAAATTATGGTTCCCTTCCAAATGTTTTTCCATCAATGCCACTTCTTTGACCTTGATAAATGTTGCAAGTACATTATCAATGGATCTCAATAACCCAATGCCTAGCCGTCAGGATCAGCTCGCAAAGCTCAGCAGTTCTGTCTTCATTTGCATAGTTATGGGTAGCCTTCTCTTGGAGCAAGGGAAAATAAAGAAATCACGATGAATGCAATTGCTTTTGGAGTACTGGTTATTACACTCATCATGAATATCTGCATACAATTAGTTACTGGTGCAATCTTTGTTTTCTGCAGAAGGGTGGTAAGTAAACTTAGAGAATGTCTGATGAAACAGCGTTCAGCAACATGTACTGCATCTGGAGCTTCCTGTCTTTTGAGTGCCATGATTTTAGCAGAAGCCATGCTTCAGACTTACTTGATGCCTTGTTCATTGACATTTTGCAATGGCAAGTCTGGCTACAAGTGGTCAACCACTTTGGTTCTTGCTACACAGATAATTGCAGTGGGAATTAGTACAATTGCTCCAGCATCTAGATGGCTCCTCGCAATAAATTGCATGTGTTCAAAAAGAGGAAACGAAAGATACAAAAGTAAATTCAAAGTAGAAAATCACTGGACCCAGAGTCTAGTAGAATCGAAAGAAAGTCCATTAACGTTAAGGATTAAAAATAGGCGAAGCTTGCTGGCAACTTGCTCAGGACACAATAAACAAATTTTTTGACATTTGTATTGGATTGCAGAAGGGGAATGACATAACAAGAAAGGCAATATAACTCAAGGACAGAGTCACAGCAAAACCCAAACCTAGATCTTAGCTGTTATGTTGTGCATCTTGAAGGTGAGGATGCATTGACTGAGCTCATGATAAGAAGCAACTGTGATGTTACTGATCATTGGTTTAAGAAGAGTAAATAAATAGAGCCAAAATTTATCACGAAACTGTTTGAAAAATCAACATTTTCACGAGGATTCAAAGGAGTCGCAGATTTTGACAGTAAACAACTTCCTTTTGACAGTAAACAACTTCACTTGTCTAGATTTTGAAGAACCGCCAAATTGTTTGGCTCTACCTGTTGTTACTGCTCTTGCACATCCAAGCATTAGCAGTAGTTGAATAAAAGAGTTGATGAGTGGTGTCAACAAAGGGCTCATGTACATAAATTTTGATTGAAAAGTACCTGGATAGTAAAGAAGATGTCACCAACATCAGGAAGACAGCAAATATGGTGTCGCTAGGATCTGATATCTATCATACAAGGCTCAATGTGGATCTCCACAAATTGTTGCTTCAGGGGAAGAGCTCAAAGGAAACTGCAAAGTTCAGATCTGAAGAATCTAGAAAGAAGCAAGTAGGTTTAAGGGATATTCCTTCAAAATGGCCTGTTGCAGAATTGGCTGCTAACTCCATGTATAGGATAAGCCAAACTCTTCTGCTAAATTGTGAGGGCAGCGTCAACCAGACAGGTGAGAAATTATTTGAAGCACTGAACAGTCATGATATCTGACATTCTGGCTGCTTTCCTCATAAATTTAGAGCAGTTAATAAGAATGAAGTGTTCAAGGAGAACCATTAAAGAAAGGGAGGAAACTTAGAGGCATGCAGTTAACATTCTTGGTAAAACTGAACATTCTTGACACTATATACCAGAGAAGCCCGAAAAGTATGGATCCTCGTCAAATTTCATGCATAGATGACTGGTGTTTGTTGCAAAAAAATGAAATCCTTTAGGCCAACCCTTTTTTATCTCCATCAGAAGGTGACAGAGTCTCTGTTCTTTCAAGTGACTTCTACATGATCATTGACTAGATATCAATGTATTAAAAGCGTGAGGCATGGGCAAGGCATCCGAGGGATAGCCCAGCCTAGGCGTGAGGTGTGAGGCGAAGCCTCACGGGGCCTAAATTTTTAATATATGCACTGAGCGTACACATATATTATATTAAAAAAAAAAGATTATTAATCAATAATCACCCTGAGCACACACATACATTATAAATACATACACACACACACACACACACACATATATATATACATACATATATTATTATATTATATATATAAAATAGAGGATGAAAAGCACAATGAGCACACATATAACAATGCAACAGACAGCACTCACATCCATTATATAAAAAAATAAAAATCAGAAAAAATGGCAGAGAGACGATAGTGCAAGGAAGAGGTATGAGGCAGTTAAAACCCTACCCAAAATTTGGGTTTGGGAGTAAAAATAAAAATAATAAAAATAATCCCGAGGCGCGCCTAGGCAGCTCCAGCGATGCCTTCCACCCACTCCCTCAAAACAGAGGCAGCAACCCTCAAGCCCAGCCTCACAGGGCGCCTAGATGCACCCTGAGGTGAACCTTTTAAAACATCGCTAGATATACAAGCCAGGAGTTTAACAGAGTAGCTTATGAGTTATGATCCACAAGTTTCTTCCATTATTTATGCGGATATTTGCAGGTGATGTAAATATGTAATAGTAATACACATTATTACAAAAAATGTGTAATGCAGTATGTGGATATATGCAACTGAAGTAAATATGTAAGACACGATGTCGCAGAAAATATGAATGCAGCATGTGGTTATTTGAAACTGATTCACATGTTTCAACTTTTTCTTCACATTTTTCTTGATGTGGATATTTGCACCTGATGTAAATTTGCAATACAGTATGCAGCAGAAAAACTAAATTCGGAGTAAGATATTTTCTTGTTTAATTGAACATCTTTGTATTTCCTGATTTCTTTCACTAGATTTTAAAATATACCATAAAAAACGCTGCTGCACATAAAAGATAACACATGTGTATACGAAAGGAAGAGCAACTTATACTATATCTACTAGAAAGCATTACAATTATGAATCAAGCAATTATAAGAAAAGATGGTTTGTAACTGGATTAAAGGCAATCGAGTTCAAATGTGGTTCCCGAATCATTTGCATAAGGATTCAGAATCAAGCTTGAATGCATATTCTTCCTTCATTTAATTACTCTAATTGTCAAACTCTACTTCTTGACATTTCAAGTGATATTCATTCTCCTTGATTCAGTTGTTTAATAAGAAAAGGTTAACAGCTGCATTATTTTCAATAAGAAATTCAACTCATAATGGACTACACAATCGGATATCGCATTGAATTGTAACAATCCATAACAACTAGACATCATATGAACACAGAAACATCTACTCATTCTCCTAACAAGGAGCAAGTTGCTTGGTGTAGAATAAATATATCATGAAACTGTTCGAGAAATCAACATTTTCCCAAGGATTCAAAGGAGTAGCAGATTTGAAAGTGAACAAGTTCCATGTCTAAGGCCAAATTGTTGGGTGCTACGTATGTGACACTAAAGTAGTTCATAAAAGTGGTAGCTTATGATTCACATGTTAGTATAATCTTTTCTGGTTTGGTTAAATATCTTCGTATGGAAAAATACCTACTAGAAGGCATTAGAATTCTGAATCAAGTGACGATAGAGGAGATTGAGTTCACATCAGAATCCCAAATCATTTGCACAACGATTCAGAATCAAGCTCAAATACATATTCTTCCTTCACTTGGCTCTAACACTTCACTCTTGACATTTCATGGGATGCTTATCCAATAAATATGTTTGGGGTTCTTTTTTCCATTAGAATTGCATCTTATTTACCCTTACAGATGAAAAACTAAATTGCACTAATTATGTATTCCGTTGGCAAGCGGCCCCTTAGCACAGTGGTGGAAAGGTGTTGAGCCCTTGCATTACGGCGTGAGTTCGAACCCCGTCGACTCCTAACCTAACATCTAATCTAACCAAATCTATCGTTTGACAAGAAAAAAAATAATTATGTATTCCGTTGGATTCTACAATGTATTATTACAACTCCCAATCCATAATCAACTGCACATGCAAACAGAAATATTTATCAGTTGCATTAACTAAAAAGCAAGTTCCTTGGTGTCGTCGACTACAATTAAAACTTTCCTAGCCAGATTTCAAGCTGTTCATCCCTTTTAACTGGAAGGAAAAATTGCTGGAAGCATTTAAAGCTTGGGAATATCTTAAGGATACATATTTCGCTTTGTTATTGGATTACCAAGCATATTCTCAGATGATGACTTCAGCTGCACAGAAGACATTACCTATAAAATTGACACAATAGTATCGATAACAATGCAAATCGAAAAAAAATTCAAACATGAAATCAACCTAATTCAGAGTAAATTCCAGACACAATGAATAGCCAACAAAGCAAACTTTAATAAATTTCCTTTCATTTCCTACACTTTCTCAGAAACCAAACAGCAAACTAAATCAATTCACAAGATAAATTGCATCCCAAGATTTCCACCAAAACCTAAATTAAACAAAATTCCCAAACAAAAATACCCGCTTCGCTCCACAATGAGAAGTGAACCTGACTCGATAACGGCGTCGTAGCAGGGCGAGATCTAGTGGTCGTCCTCCTCCTTCTTCTTGGGCTTGCGGTAGTTCTCTTCGATGTGTTTGGCGATCAGAAGGCCGGTGGTGGAGAGCTTCTGGATGTTCGGAACGTCGTAGTTTTGGGCAACGTAGACGCCGAACACTGTGCCCATTAGAAACGAGAAGCTGCTTCTGATTATCCCCATTGCTTTCCTAAAAGTGCTTTTGCGTTGGGCCTTGGAAAAACCGAAAAATTACCTCGAATTAGGGTTTGGGTTTTCGGGTTTGCGTTTGGGATTTTCGGATTTGAATCGCTGTATTGTGTGCGAATTGAATTGAATTGAATTGAATTTATACGGGTCAGATTCTTGCTCATCACTCTTTCTTGGGAAACGGGTCAAAGACTCACAGCTCCTCCTTTTCTTCCTCCTTAAGACAAAAATCATATTACTGCGCAAGACAACTCTTTTCTAATGGTTTATGTTGCTTTTATCTGCTCTCATAAATCGGATAATTAGAATTAAAATTTGGGTTGATTACATTTTGCATCCACATAAAATTGAACACAAATCTGCGAGTCTAAAATAAAATTTACCCTTAAAATTAACAATTTCAATCAAGGGTTTGATGAAAAGATTGGGTTCGGATTGAAGTTTACAATTATTAGAAAATAAGTTACCTGTTGTAGGTCTATTTGATTAAACAATTTTATGGTTTAGAGAGAGAGAGAGAGGTTTGGCGGCAATTAGAGAGAGGAGAGAGTGATTTAATTGTGAAGTGTGTTTGTATCACCTCATTGTGCCTTTATTTATAGTAGTAGGATGGGTAAAAACTTTTCCCTTTAGGATTACAACATTTAATAGGTAATCAACTCCTAATAGAAATATAAGATACATTATCATATTTATTAGGATTTACACAATCACATTCTTATTCTAAATATTATTGGAGCATTACCCTCAAAATTAACAATTTTAATCAAAAAAGGGTTTGACAAAGAGATTGAGCTCAGATTGAAGTTTACAATTATTAGAAAATTGACAGGAAAACCATAATAAAGAAGTCATTGATAAGTGCATTATTTTTTATTATTTCATATCATTTATCCCTATGTTTTGTTAACGAATTGGTCTTAAAAGAATCTTATTACTTTCATTTTCTTAGTTTCAGCTAATCTGCGCACACAGGACATTTTTGGTAATAATTCGACTTTCTAGAGGAGTTTTGAAGCAAGGCCATTTGGAGAAGGAAGCTAAGAGGCTGATGATCGTTGTATCTGAACTTCATAATTTTCCATAAAGCCGAACATTCCAGTTTTCAAAGTTAATTCCACAGAAGTAGTTTTCCCGTCATAACTGTGCAGCTGTGGGAGAATGACGAGTTGAAGGTTTTTCCGATTTTTCCTAGTGGCGTGCGATATATGCCTAGAACAATAAGAGATAAAGCTATGTTTCCTGTATTTTTACATAATTTTCCAGAAGAGAAATCGACCTTAAACTTGACGTGCAAATCAGATGACGTGTTTCCCAAGCCAAGAAGGATTCTTTCCTAGTTTCTCTCATTGATTATTTAGGAATTTGTTTTCTTTTAGGAAAGTTTCTACCAGACTTTTTAGGGTTTTAATAGAATAAATATAGTGCCTAGGCTATCTAAAAAAAGTGAGGACTTAATACACAAAAAGTCGTCCAAAGTGAAGGAGGGAAGCTTAGCGTGCTTTTACCATTCTTTTCCGGGTATCTTCTTCCATGACTTCTTTTGTGATTTTTATTATGACTAGGTGTAACTAAACTAATTTTCTAAGGTTATGATAAAACCATGACATGATTATTCCCGAAGTATCTTGTTGATTATTACATGCCATGTTTAATTCTTAATCTTTGTGTTTAATTTATTCTAGTTTCGAATGTTCTTGTGACTGGCCATCATTGTGAACTTGTTTCCAGATAATTAGATAAATCTAAGAGGATGACTAATCAATTAGATTTATTAGATCTAAGATCAAAAAGAGTAGACAAACTAGTGAGGATGACCAATATCAAACTAGTCCTACTTGGTTGACATGATTCTTCAATGCTTAATGGGATTTTATTTGTTTAACTGTATGCCTAACCAATAGGATATAGTTGTCACATATAGACACACGAGTTGATGCCTGACCACGGATTAATTCATATCTTAGAAAGAACAACCTTAAATATTGGCAAGGTAATTGGATAGTAATCGGCTTGAAGAAAAGGGAATAAGATTGTTATTGGTGGATTCATGACCTTAGACTTTCATTGATGCGAACTAATTAAGCACACAAATTAAAACCCTCTTTTGACAATTGTAGCAAAGATGCAAGTAGGGATCGTTCTAGACCGGGGATTAGGAGGGATTACTAAATCACTTGGAAACTGACTCAAAAACGTAAAACAAACGTTAAAAACACTAAATTAGACTCAAAGAATGCAAAACTAAACAATAAAACACTAAAACAAATCAAAAGACTCAAAGAATACAAAACACTTATAAACACAAACTAAGACACTTTCAACTAAATTAGACACTAAAGTAAAGGGGGATTGAGGTTTTGACGAAATTAAACTAAATGCAACGATTGTAATTTAAAGGCAGAATGTAAATATGAATGTGATGAAAATATGGATGAATGCTAGCTAGAAGGTTCTTCTCCACACATGTCACACTTGCATACAATTTGATTTTCAGTTGGTCTTTCGATGAATTATGAAACTCAACACCCCGGGTTAATTAGGTCCGCTTAAATTAACCGTCAAGTTTTCCTTAAGTTAATGAATTGGTTGGGTTAGCGCAACGCAATTCAAAACATTCTCCAAAAGTCCTTTACGTGAAAAGCACAATAAAGATACAATCAAAGATCATTAAGCATCATGAAAACTATAAGTGTCGACGAGGCATTCGTTACTATGATGAGCATGAAACTAGTGCCAAGAATTCATTTAACGCGATTGTTTATAAGCAACCTCCACTACTTGTGAATATAAGTTCATAACTATTAGGTGAAATTCACTTATATTCTAGCGTCATATTCATGCATGAAAATTAAGCGTGCACTCTCAATCAACATACATAAATAAGTTATCGATCAAGCAGTTAAACAAATTGAATTCACCATTCATGAAATTCCAACCAAAAGTAATCAATTCATATTGAAAGCATAAACATGGTTTCGAATCACCCCCTAGCTAATTAGGAATTTAGCCTCTCATGTTCACAACAAGAAAAATAAAATTGAATTTAAACATAAAGCACAAAGGATTGATTACACCTAGAACGCCCAACGAATCCACTTGAATTTCTGCGCGTCTAAGTCCCTCTTTCTTCTTCTCCTTGCTGCGGCAGTGAGGTTTAGGGAATTTCTGGATGTTATTTTGGGTTGGGGATGGATTTAGGGAAGTGTGGTGGTGCGGCAAGGTGGTGGAGTGATGGAGGAAGGTTTGTATGGTGGCTGGAAGGGTGGAGAAGGGTGCGGACAGGTTGGAAAGTTGCTGGAATGGCAGGGAGAAGTGCGGCTGTTGGGAGAATTTTTAATGGGAAAAGGCACGGCTGGAAGAATAATAAAAATAGGAAAATGGTGGCTGCCAATTGTGTAGAGAATGGGTGTGGCTTAGGGAAGAAAAATGGGAGAAAGTGGCTGGAGTTTGCGGCTGTGATTGAGAAAAGGTGAATGAGATTTGCGGCTAGGTTGAATGAAATAAAATGGGATGGTGGCTGATTAGAATAATGAATATGGTGGCTGCCACCATTAGGGTGAATAATAGAATCATTTTTTATGGTCAATGGCTGATGGGGGGGGCCACGGCAGAGAAGAAAAAATGGGAGATTGACTTATGGTGGCTGCGGCACAAGGGAAAATTAGGTCAATGTGGGGGTGACGGTTTTTGGGAAAATCCTAGGGTGAATGGCTGATTGAGAATTAAATGAATGGCTGCGGCAATTAAGATAATTGGAGAGAATGTGGCTGCGGAATCAATGTGAATTCGGGTGAATAATTAATGGGGGCCACGGCTTTTTTAAGGGAATTAGGTTTTTGTTTTCTGCATGGGAGTTCGGCTTTTGGGAGTGAATAATGGGATGGTGGCTGCAAGGTTTTGTGTGTGAAAAATAATAGAATGAATAGGAACCAAACTAGGGTGCGGCAAGGTTAAGTTTATATATGGTTTAGAAAAATTAAAACCCTAGCTTATTAAAACTAAATCAAAGGCTTGCAAACTTAGGAAATTAAATCAAAAATATAAAGGTGCGGCTAGGGTTTAGAAATTGGGCTAGGGCCTTGGTCTTGTGTACTAAAGTGTATACAAGGCCTACAAAGTGGCTAGAAAATACGGACGTTTAAGTTTAGGAAAGGTTACCGAAACGGGAAACTTAGGGTTAACTTTCCTATATCAAATAGGAAACCTTGTTTGAGTAGGATTCCTCGTTTTGGTAAGAATTCATCGTTGGAGTAGGAATTCGTCGTTTCTTCAAATCTTCAACTCATTCATTCCTCTTTCGCTCCAAAAGACTCCAATTTGCATCTTCTTGCACACTTTAGCCTTATAATCTGAAAATACACAAAAGTAGCCTTAAATACTAAAATAACTTAAGTAAACACAACATAAATGCACGAGAACAAGCTAATTAAGTCGCATGAATATGCTCCTATCAAATTCCCCCACACTTAACTTTTGCTAGTCCTCGAGCAAAACAAAACAACTAAACTAAACAAAACGAAACAAAACAAACAAAACATAACCTAAACCTTCCAACGTTTGCCTCAGGGATTTCCAATGAAACATGACATATCAAAGATCATTACTCACATAGCTTTTAGTCTTCCCTCCCCTCAAGCATATACTTAATCATAGTCACCATTCACTAGTTCGCATTTAATCAATTAAAACACATTTTGAATGTAGTCAAATGCCTTAGAGAATTCCCTCAATTCCTCACTAGTTATGCACTCAATTTTCACTCAGATTTTCTGACTACACACCCTACACTAGTTATATGTGAGAAGATAGATGTAAACATGAAAGACTAGTACTCACATATGTTATAACAAGGAACGCAATTTCTGGAGTAATTAAATGTGTTTAGATATGATCTCATGAATGGAATGCTACTACTTAGACGCGAGAACCAGTGACACCATATGCTCATACCAAATTCAAACTCCACAATTGAAATGCACAACACTCAAGATAGAAGTCAAGGGTTGTAACGGGGCTTGGGGTATTGGCTAACAAGGAAAGGTAGGGATAAACAAAAGTTCTTTAAGCAATAGCAAGCAAAGAAATGAAATTGAGACTTAGAATCCACTTAGAATGCAGAAATCAACTGTTAGACAAATAGGGGAGATTCAAACAACTCTTAGGGCCTAATTCATTGTTTTGGGCCCTTACTTCAACAAACAATACTTTTCAATTCTTTTTCACTTTTTTTTCTTTCTTTTTCTCTTTTTTTTTTTCTTTTTTTTCTAGCCGTGCCTATGGCACATAAACTCATATCAATAATCCTTCCCCCACACTTATTTTCTGCAACACATTAATCAAAAGGGAATTCATTCATGCTTACTATGCTTCAAAAACAAGGATACGGATGGTCCTATTCTAGGCTAGGTGAGGATAATGTGGGTTAACAAAGAACATGGGCTAACACGGCTCAATGGGGTTAAACTTAAACACAAAATGAGTGAAGGGCACATGGCTGTTTGGCTTTGATGGTGGTCACTACACAACTTCATCTTGAATATGTGTTATGCAACTCAATGACATGCTTTGAATGAAATGGGCATGAGTTCTAGCATTTGGAACTAAGTGATGAAACGCCTTCTAAGTAGTAACCAAGCAAAGAATAATGAGATCATGCAACGACTTTAGAAAACAATAATGCACAGATTTTAACTCTCCAAATAACGTTTAGGCTCAAGTCTCACATGGATGTAGCTTTTGTTTACGTTCCTTCCTTCAAGCATGCTACAAAAACTAATTTTTTCTTTGTGATTACATGTGAATTCGTAAACTATAACTACAACCAAGCATAAACCAAAGAGTATATCAAACATCCATCCATGTTTGTAACTTTCTTTAACCATCATGCAATTAAAAACCAAATCCTCATCATTGTATTGGAAGGTGACCTACGACACAAACAAACACACAAAAACAACTCTTTTTGGGTTTTTCAAAACAATTTTTCAAATTTTTATGGTATTTTCGGATTTTTAAGTCAACACACACTAAAACACTCTAAAATAGCTTAAAACACTTAAAAACAGTGGGAAACAAGTTTAGACATGTTAGGTGGTAATACCCTACGAAATTCATGCAAAAATATCTCAAAACAGAATGTTACCCCCCCACACTTAAACTAAACATTGTCCTCAATGTTTTAGACACAACTGAACACATTACACATAACATAAAGTAAGCAACAAAGGAAAGGGTTTAGGGACGCAAATCTGAGTGTGAAGCGATTCCCAAGTTCGTCCTTTGTTGATTGCATGGGTTGCCTCCCAAGTAACGCTTGCTTTAACGTCTTCCAGCCGGACGAAACCTTCTTTTAATCTTCACTCTGGCTCACGGCATGGAGGGGTATGTCCTCCGCGGTATACGTCTTGAAATTTCTCGTAGTATGGCTCACTGAATAGGCGGGGATAATGATCCTCCCTGATGGTGGTGTTTCGGTTCCGACAATCCATATAACTGCTCCCAGCACCTTTATATCGATTGGGCTCCTGCACCAACGAAGGTAACAACCTATTAGTTGAAGTAGGAATTGAGATTGGAATTGAAGACTTACAAACATAGTGTGGTGAGGGCTCAAAAATGGCAGCCCTTTCAACAATGTTACTATGGCTACTTTCGGCCATATTGGGTGGTTGTAGACCAATCACTCCAAGTTCTTCTCCAGCGGTGGTTCCCGATACATCCTTCTTGATAGGTATGGATCATTTCGGCCCCATGTCCTTACGCACATCTATGACAAAGCAAGAATGGCAATCGTTAGGATTCTTAATAGAGTCATAAACATTAAATTTAATTATATCACCACCAAACTCCATTGTTAGTGCTCCTTTGGCCACATCAATCTTGGTTTGGGCCGTTTTCATGAACGGACGGCCTAGCAAGAGTGGCAATGATGGACCATCGCTCGAATCCTCCATTTCTAGAACGTAAAAATCTGCAGGAAAGATGAGATGATTGACCTGCACTAAAACATCCTCAAGGACTCCCTTGGGATAAACATTAGATCTATCGGCCAATTGTATGATTACACCATCATTTTTCAATACTCCTAGGTTCATAGATGCATAAATTGAATATGGCATAACATTTATAGAAGCACCTAGGTCTAGCATGGCAGATTCAAATTTAGTGTTACCTATCACACAAGGAATTGTAAAACTACCCGGATCTTTGCATTTGGGGGGTAGTTTGCGTTGCAATATGGCGGAGACATTTTCACCTACCTTTACCACCTCCTTGGTCGACATCCTCTTCCTAGTGGTGCAAAGCTCCTTTAAGAACTTGGCGTACCTCGGGACTTGCTTAATGGCATCAAGTAAAGGAATGTTTACTTGGACTTTCCGAAACGTCTCCAGAATGTCTTTTTCCTGCTCCTCCTTCTTTGTTTGCATAAACCTGCTAGGAAAAGGAACATCGGGTGGAACAAAGTTATAATTAATCAATTTTGAACCCAACTTACCTTTGGTGGCCGAATGGGATGAGTTGGGTGCATTAATGTCCCTAGGTAGTTGCGGCAAGGGTGTTTGTACCCTTGCCGTGGGCTTGCTTGCCTCCTCCTCTTCATGTTGCAGCTTTTCATCCTCTTCTTCGCTTGATTTTGGTGGTTGTGGGGTGGTTCCAACTTCCTTGCCACTTCTCAAGGTAATTGCGTTGGCGGTTTCAAAGCCTCCCTTCGGGTTTGGAATGGTTGAGCTCGGGAGCTTGCCTTGGTCTCGGAATTGCCCTACAAACTCCGCAATCTGCCCAATTTGCTTCTCCAATTGATCCACCCTCTTATCTTGGTTTTGCATGGCTTTGGCTTGGTTTTCTTGCCCCAGAGACAAATTAGTTAGTAACTTAAGAAGTGTATCATTATCTAAGGTGTTACCTGAACTTGTTTGGGCAGATTGTGGAGGTGCTTGTGTGGGTGCGAATGGCTTGGTGAAGAAGCCCGGAGGTTGTTGCCTAAAGCCTCCTTGTTGTGGTGGTTGTTGGGGCTCCCTCCATTTGAAGTTCGGGTGGTCTCTCCAACCTGGATTATAAGTGTTCGAGTACGGATCGTTCCTTGGTTGGTTTTGGCCCTGAAATCCAATTGCATTGGCGCTTTCCCATCCACCATTTCCTATGAGTTGTGGGCATTTCTTAGAAGCATGTCCTTGGATCGAACACACCCCGCATACAATCGGTCCTTGCACCCTCATTCCTTCAGCCATCTGAGACACAATGGAAGTAAGATTAGCTAACTGTGAATGAATATCGGGTGTGGAACTTACCTCATGCACTTGCTGCCGTGGGGGTCCTCTTTGGCCTACTCCTTCGTATTGTTGAGCGTTCAACGCTCGGTTAGCGATCAAGACCTTGGCATCCATGGGCGTCTTGTCCACCAATGCTCCACCCGCCGAGGCATCGAGCATTTGACGTTCGATTGGTAGGAGCCCCTCATAGAAGTATTGCAGAAGTAACTCCTCCTTCATCTGATGCTGTGGACAAGAAGCAACAAGAGATTTAAAACGTTCATAATACGTAGGAAAAGACTCACCATCTTCTTGCTGAATGCCACTTATCCTTTTACGCAAAAGGATGATTCGAGAAGTTGGGAAAAACTTCTCCAGAAATGCCCTCTTCATGCTCTCCCATGATGTGACGGTTCCGGGAGCTAAATCATACAACCAATCCTTGGCTTTGTCCATTAAAGAGAATGGAAAAGCCTTCATCTTCAAAATGCTTCCGTCGACGTTGACGGGAGTCATGCTTGAACACACCACCTCGAATTCCTTCAGGTGCTTGTTCAGATCCTCCATGGCCAACCCATGGTATTTCGGAATATGGTGGAGCAAGCTTGACTTCAACTCGAACTCCTCTATCTTCCCTTCGGCAGGTGGGGGATATTGGATACACAAAGGTGCTGCATTACCCAATCCCGAAGCCGCAAGCTGCTTGAGTGTCCGGGTGTCCACGGCCATGACTTGTGGTTCCTCAAAAATCCCTGCCGTGGGTTCCTCCTCCTCCTCTAGGACTTGTCCCTCGAGGTCAGATTCCGGGCTTGGTGGATTTGGTTCGTGTTGCTTTCTCGTCCGTCTCAAAGTCCTCTCAAAATCGCTGTCAAAGTCCGAAATATGCTCACGAATCGGTTGAGAACTCCGAGTCATACACTAGTACCTAAAACAAGGAAAACAAAACAAGGTCAGAATCTTTAACAAAAACTAAATTAAACAAAAAAATAACAATCCAAGGGATTAGCAAAGTTGCTAATCCCCAGCAACGGCGCCAAAAATTTGATGCGAACTAATTAAGCACACAAATTAAAACCCTCTTTTGACAATTGTAGCAAAGATGCAAGTAGGGATCGTTCTAGACCGGGGATTAGGAAGGATTACTAAATCACTTGGAAACTGACTCAAAAACGTAAAACAAACGTTAAAAACACTAAACTAGACTCAAAGAATGCAAAACTAAACAATAAAACACTAAAACAAATCAAAAGACTCAAAGAATACAAAACACTTATAAACACAAACTAAGACACTTTCAACTAAATTAGACACTAAAGTAAAGGGGGATTGAGGTTTTGACGAAATTAAACTAAATGCAACGATTGTAATTTAAAGGCAGAATGTAAATATGAATGTGATGAAAATATGGATGAATGCTAGCTAGAAGGTTCTTCTCCACACATGTCACACTTGCATACAATTTGATTTTCAGTTGGTCTTTCGATGAATTATGAAACTCAACACCCCGGGTTAATTAGGTCCGCTTAAATTAACCGTCAAGTTTTCCTTAAGTTAATGAATTGGTTGGGTTAGCGCAACGCAATTCAAAACATTCTCCAAAAGTCCTTTACGTGAAAAGCACAATAAAGATACAATCAAAGATCTTTAAGCATCATGAAAACTATAAGTGTCGACGAGGCATTCGTTACTATGATGAGCATGAAACTAGTGCCAAGAATTCATTTAACGCGATTGTTTATAAGCAACCTCCACTACTTGTGAATATAAGTTCATAACTATTAGGTGAAATTCACTTATATTCTAGCGTCATATTCATGCATGAAAATTAAGCGTGCACTCTCAATCAACATACATAAATAAGTTATCGATCAAGCAGTTAAACAAATTGAATTCACCATTCATGAAATTCCAACCAAAAGTAATCAATTCATATTGAAAGCATAAACATGGTTTCGAATCACCCCCTAGCTAATTAGGAATTTAGCCTCTCATGTTCACAACAAGAAAAATAAAATTGAATTTAAACATAAAGCACAAAGGATTGATTACACCTAGAACGCCCAACAAATCCACTTGAATTTCTGCGCGTCTAAGTCCCTCTTTCTTCTTCTCCTTGCTGCGGCAGTAAGGTTTAGGGAATTGCTGGATGTTATTTTGGGTTGGGGATGGATTTAGGGAAGTGTGGTGGTGCGGCAAGGTGGTGGAGTGATGGAGGAAGGTTTGTATGGTGGCTGGAAGGGTGGAGAAGGGTGCGGACAGGTTGGAAAGTTGCTGGAATGGCAGGGAGAAGTGCGGCTGTTGGGAGAATTTTTAATGGGAAAAGGCACGGCTGGAAGAATAATAAAAATAGGAAAATGGTGGCTGCCAATTGTGTAGAGAATGGGTGCGCTTAGG
This sequence comes from Pyrus x bretschneideri, assembly GCF_019419815.1. Taxonomy (NCBI): domain Eukaryota; kingdom Viridiplantae; phylum Streptophyta; class Magnoliopsida; order Rosales; family Rosaceae; genus Pyrus; species Pyrus x bretschneideri. Next base: position 3,883,657 of record NW_025999657.1, read on the forward strand.
GAAGAAAAATGGGAGAAAGTGGCTGGAGTTTGCGGCTGTGATTGAGAAAAGGTGAATGAGATTTGCGGCTAGGTTGAATGAAATAAAATGGGATGGTGGTTGATTAGAATAATGAATATGGTGGCTGCCACCATTAGGGTGAATAATAGAATCATTTTTTATGGTCAATGGCTGATGGGGGGGCGCCACGGCAGAGAAGAAAAAATGGGAGATTGACTTATGGTGGCTGCGGCACAAGGGAAAATTAGGTCAATGTGGGGGTGACGGTTTTTGGGAAAATCCTAGGGTGAATGGCTGATTGAGAATTAAATGAATGGCTGCGGCAATTAAGATAATTGGAGAGAATGTGGCTGCGGAATCAATGTGAATTCGGGTGAATAATTAATGGGGGCCACGGCTTTTTTAAGGGAATTAGGTTTTTGTTTTCTGCATGGGAGTTCGGCTTTTGGGAGTGAATAATGGGATGGTGGCTGCAAGGTTTTGTGTGTGAAAAATAATAGAATGAATAGGAACCAAACTAGGGTGCGGCAAGGTTAAGTTTATATATGGTTTAGAAAAATTAAAACCCTAGCTTATTAAAACTAAATCAAAGGCTTGCAAACTTAGGAAATTAAATCAAAAATATAAAGGTGCGGCTAGGGTTTAGAAATTGGGCTAGGGCCTTGGTCTTGTGTACTAAAGTGTATACAAGGCCTACAAAGTGGCTAGAAAATACGGACGTTTAAGTTTAGGAAAGGTTACCGAAACGGGAAACTTAGGGTTAACTTTCCTATATCAAATAGGAAACCTTGTTTGAGTAGGATTCCTCATTTTGGTAAGAATTCATCGTTGGAGTAGGAATTCGTCGTTTCTTCAAATCTTCAACTCATTCATTCCTTTTTCGCTCCAAAAGACTCCAATTTGCATCTTCTTGCACACTTTAGCCTTATAATCTGAAAATACACAAAAGTAGCCTTAAACACTAAAATAACTTAAGTAAACACAACATAAATGCACGAGAACAAGCTAATTAAGTCGCATGAATATGCTCCTATCATTCATCATATTAAGTTGTTTAAACCTTCATTCCTTGTGTGTTTTCGTTAATCATACTCCTCGTTTGATTATAAGTTGGAGTTTTAATTATTTTTTGTAATCAATTAATCAGTCATTTGTTTCCTAATTAAGTTAGGTTTTGCGTAATCATCTGGTTGAATTGGTATTAAAAGCAATTACTGTGGGATCGACCTCGTATTTGCATATATTGCTACAATTGATTCATGAGCTTGTGAGTTAAATTTGGTTTAAATTAATCTATTATTTATGTTAGTTTAAATACACATCAGTCACCACATGGAATTATGTTACACTTTTTTTCTAACTCGTATTATACTAGTTGTTGTGTTACATGTTATGCTCACAAGATACATAGTTAGCAAATATAAGGGCATGTTTACGTATCTGTAATCGTAATCAATTTACGGAATTGGATTCCAACAACAGGATAATCATTTGTTTACATAATCTTGGAGAATCAAAGTACATGTGGGGTCCACAAGCATTAAGGAATCCAACTCCTCATTTTGGAGGAATTGGACTCCTTACACAAAGGACGTAATTGAATTCCTGGACTGGTGGGGAATCTGGAATCGACTTCTTTTACCAATTATGCCCTCACTTGGTTTTGATTATTCCAATACTGCCTTTCATCTCCTTCACCAACCATTTCTCTGTTTGCCATAAGATTAAGAGAATCTTGAAAATCAGAGCACTAACCACTCCTGACCATTCTCCCTCTCCATCTCCCTTCTCCATCACCATTGCACCACCAATACCATGCCTAGGCCACAAAAATTTTGTAACCCAAATTCGTCAAATTGCCTTACCCCCGCCACCTGATATGACCGTCGAATCACTTCACCCAAAACCCACCAATTGATTCCATAACACCAAAACCTAACAAAGAAATAGGCATGAGCAAACGAATTTCTTTGAATTTGTGGGTTCTTTCTTCATTGGGGTAGGAAGGTCTTGACAACTTTGAAGGTTTCTGGGTTCTTTTGCAGAGTAGGAAGATGAATTTGGCTAGGTTTTTGGCTTTTAATTAGAGTATAGTCTAATTATACACAATAAATCAATAATGGACATTTTAACTCTGCTTTATTAAATAAATAAAAATATTTAATTAAAATGCTTTTAAACACAAATATAGAATTAAAAAGGGCAATTTAGTAATCTACTTATTTCTATTCAGATTCAACTAGACCTGGCATTCGTGTCGTATTTCTCGTGTTTGTGTTGTTTTTGTGTCATACCCGATAGCTTAATGGGTTGTATCGTGTAGCACTTGTTAAAATAAATGGTAATATGACCCGACTCCAAATCGACTCGTTAATATTATCAGGTAAAATGACCCAACCCGTTTCCTGTTAAGAAAAATATATTTTAAATCAATAAATAACGAAAATGAAAAACATAATTAAAAAATTGTAAAACATAATACTAAATTAGTATATACAAACCATATTTTCACATAAATATTATTTCAAAACATTAAAAAATAAAAAATAAATAAAAAATAAAAAACCATATGTCTTTCAAATTTACAGACCCCAAAGTAAGAGCCTAATGAAAAAAAATTAGTGCATAATACAAAATACAAATGTTTAAAGATATGCAAAAGGAAGAGAGTTGTGTTTCAAGGTTTAGGAACCTTGCATGCTTTTAGCAATAAAACCTTTCAATTTTCATCAATCACCAAGAGAAATGGTATTGGAATTTTGGCTTGATATATTGTCTTCAATGGTGATATTAACGATGTTGTCACTAAGGTTTTACATAATCCATAAACTATATATCTAAAATTAACCTTTGATTGTCATTTATATTTACGCTCCATTTTCCTCACCATTTTTTTTTTTTTTGGGATTTTCTTTTCTCAAAACATGATCTCTTAGAGGATTCAGGAAGATTAACAGTTTGGATCATTGATATTACGTTCAGAGTTTTACCATTAGTGAAAATATAGCTCGAAGTTTATAAAGTCTCTAGAAACTATATAATATCAACTCATATTTTAGTTAACCGTAAATATCGGAATGTCATATCAACGATCTGAACCGTTCATTTTTCTACATCCACTAGAAGATATCTTTTCAAAAAATAAAATCTAAAATATAAAATTCATTGAGTAGAATAAAGTGTAAACGATAATAGATGGTTAAATTGGCTTTTTAGCCAAAATGATCCCTGAGATTTGCATAACACATCACTTTGGTCCTTGAGATTTCAAATCAATAGAAGTGGTCCCTAAGATTGTCCACCATCCATCATTTTGGTCCTTCCGTTAAAAACTATGTTAAGTGTCCCTGAGCTCTTGGCCGGAAGTTTAGGCAATTTTCAAAGCTTTGTAACTCAATCGTTTCTTAACCAAATTCGACCCATAATATATCAAAATGAAGATAGGAAAGTGTAGAATAACATTATGCCATTTAGAAGCCCAATGGTTGCCGGAGATGGTCAGAAAATAGCCTCAAAGTTGACTGGTCTGAGGGAAAATTGGAAAACTCGCCGGAAACTGGGTAAACTTTAAACGTTCACAACTTCTTCAATACTCAATGAAATCAAGTGATTAAAAAACAAAAATCATATTTCTCGACGAGAGGAAGAGAATGATACCTTTTTCAATAGCTAACTCGCCATGGTTTGGTCGAAAAGCGGCTCGAAAGTGGCTGTCTTGGTCTCGAGTTAGCTACTTTGAAGCCATTTTTCGGGCAAACCACGATGATTTAGCCATCAAACTCTTTGTCTCGTCGAGAAGTATGATTTTCATTTTTGAATCACTTGATTTCGTTGAGTATTGATGAAGTTATGAACGTTTAAATTTTACCCAGTTTCTGACAAGTTTTCTAGTTTTCCCTCGGACCAGTCAACTTTGAGGCTATTTTCCGACCATCTCCGGCAACCATTGGGCTTCCAAATAAGTATAATCTTATTCTACACTTTCCTATCTTCATTTTGATATATTATGGGTCGAATTTGATTAAGAAACGATTGAGTTACGAAGCTTTGAAAATTGCCCAAAATTCCGGCCAAGAGCTCCGGACACTTAACGGAGTTTTTAACAAAATGACCAAAATGATGGATGGTGGGTAATCTTAGAGACCACTTTTATTGATTTGAAATCTCAAGGACCAAAATGATGTGTTATGCAAATCTCAAGGACCATTTTAGCTAAAAAAACCTGGTTAAATTTAAATCTAAGGTTTATGGATTACGATATCAGATCATCTGTAAATTAATTATTATAATTTTTTTAATGTGTTTCGTATTTTTAAATTAATTGATATTTTTATTTTTAATGTGTTTTATAATTTTTTTAATTTCACTCTTTGCCTATAGTATACTATAGAAATAAATAAATAAATAAAACTCAAATTTTTAAAATTTATATAGAATAATAATACAATAATAATTAATAAACAATATATACATATCCACTATATCTATTGTATTTTATGGTAAATTTTTTTAGTAGTTTAAAATTTTAAAATCATCAAAATAACTTTTTTCTTATCGTGTCGAAACAGGTTACCCGCGTGTCACTCTTATGTAAACCTGTTGAGGACCTGTTATTAATGGGTTCTTATTGTGTGACTCAATAATGACTCAATTAGTTATCGTGTTGACCGGAACCTGTTATTTTTGTGTCGTTTACGTGTCATGTAAGAAATTGCCAGGTCTAGATTCAGCTGAATTAGTAAACAATTTAGTTTCATTACTATTCTGATTCTTGAACATTTAAGTAAACAGCTTCAATAGGAATCCGATTCTGACTCCTCTTCATTCCAATTCCTCCTCAGTTCAATTCCTTATCAATCGAATTCCTCATATTTTGGTTACGGTTACGTAAATGAGCCATAAGTATAGATTAAATATTAATTTCGACACACATCTGTTCATTACAAAAAAAAAAAAAAAAAAAAAAAAAAAAAAAAAAAAAACACCTTGGCAGATGAAAAAGTTTGTCGGGTCAAAGTGGTTTTCGTCACCATAAAGTTTAGTCAACGGAAGTTTGTCGAAAAGATTGGTCATTGTAAACCAATCTCTCGAATTCTTAACCGACAAAAATAGCGATTCATTAGGCAAAACAAAGTTTGGCTGGTGAATAGTGTCGTCGGGTAAACATGCGTTGACCATCTTTACCCAACAAAATGATTTTGCCTGACTACAAGGTCTTGTCGCCGCACACAAAATTAAATACTATTAAAAGCTTGACCCGACAAAAATATCGTCCGGTAATTGTTTAAAACCAAAATAAACAAAAAATAATATAAAGTTTGCTCAATGAATATATTCATCGGGCTAAAAAAATTTTGTTTTAAAAAAATACATTTTAAAAACAATATTTATAATAACTAATTTAATTAATATTAATTAAAAAACTATAATTAATGATACATGGAGAAGTTGGCTACGTACTCATCCTTCATCTGTGTGGGGTCGTTGGCCGCTTGGATGGCGTTGGGGCCAACAACTACCTATTGCCCGAAGCGAAGGTAGAGTGTGGCCACTATTGATCAGGCAGGATGAAATCTATGAAAAAAATCATGATTTCATAAATTCTTACAATTTCACATATTTCTAGAATTTTACCAAATTTGCATATCAACAATCAACAGAGTAATGCTAGGCAAACCAAATTTGTAGACTAAATTTGCAAACTAAATTATTTGTCACCAATAAGAAATAAGCACGTTAATCAACACTTAAATAATAATCCAATTATCAACTTCCAAATCATTTAGTTCACAAAATTTAGTCTCTCTAGTATTACCCCAATCAACAACTAGAACTCAACAAATCAACAATCAAGTTATCTCTCTCTTCAGCCTTGCAACCGACATTTCAATCTCGCCATCCTTGATTAAAGAAAACCCAATTCTAAATGTTTTGCTTCATGCATAAATGATTTGATAAACAGCAAGAGGTCCACAAACTCAACACCTTTAACTCTAAAAGGATCCCTCACATTCACAAACTATACCCGATGCAAACAAACAACCATTAAACTCATCAAGCATATGTGTGACCCTAACATACCAAAACTAATGAAATACTAGTCTTTAACTAGATCTCATGTAAACAAATCTTTTTCAACAAACAAAATGAACAACGCATATTAAATGTCCTAAAACTGGACCCAAAGCTTTTGACCAAGTAATCCCACACAAGCCATTGTTCAATTTGAAAACGGATAAATCCTTGATGCAACAGTCTTACCTCTTACAACGTAACTACAACTAGCAATGTTAAAAATCAATAAATTATTTGGCGTGGTCGTTGGAAAAGTATAATAAGTACATATACACATAAATCTGTGGCCAAATCCTAGCAATGTGATTAACATCCTACAACTAGCAATGTTAAAAATCAATAAATTATTTGGCGTGGTCGTTGGAAAAGTATCATAAGTACATATACACATAAATCTGTGGCCAAATCCTAGCAATGTGATTAAGATCCCTATTGTCAATGGAATAATTTGTAGACATGTAAATTTCGTTGCATACAAAATGATGCATCACAAAGCTCCACGTGGCATATGACTCATCACAAATGGGCAAGTCATAAATAACATGTGACATAAATCAAGCAAGAGAAGTATAAAACATTCCCTAAATTCAGCTAAAAGAAGAAACATCCTTTAAATTTGGCAAAGGAGGTCCAAAATCTTTCAAAATCGGGAAAAAAAAGTTAAAGAATCTTCATAAAACAAGTAAGAATTGAAGATTGCTCACAAAATAGGCAATAAGGTTCTTAAATTCGGCTAAAGTAAGGAATGTAGCTGAAATTAATACACAAAACATGCCTAAATTCTCTCATGGATAAATTAGGACACAAATCAAAGCCAAATCCTCCCAAAGGCAAGCCTTGAGAGGCCTATAAATACAAGGTCCTACCATAAGCATTGGGTCAAAAAATCTCTACACAGAAGAACCTCTACCAAACCTTTGAAGACTAACATGCTGCCAAAGCTCTCTTTGAAGAACATTCAACCAAAGCCAAAGTTTTCTCTCAACCAAAGTCGAAGCACTTCCTTGAAGAATCAACAAACGCTTATGCCGATTCCTTCAAGACTTTGTGGCAAGCTTATAAACTTGTAGCAATGTTCATTTCAAGATCAAGTCACCAAGACCCTTGAAGCAACGAAATCCCGCATCAAACGCTACCTTTGCCGCACCCTTGAGGTGAAGATCATCCATGCGTTGTTTTCAACCTCAAAACTTGAAGCAATCATTCAACTATTCGTCCGAGATCAAGTCATTGTGACCCTTGGATCAACATTCACGTATCTACTTCAAATTTGAAGACTGAATCAAAGTTGTAAATAGAGATTGTAACCTACAAATTCAAATCAATACAAATCTATTTTGTACACGTGTTCTCGTTTCATTCAATATAGAATTTTCGTGTTTACAAATTTGGCATGCCCGATGGGACATATCTGCCTTAAAAAACAACACAAATGGCCCCAAGAAAGGATTAAGATGTTCCTGCTACCAATGCAAAGAACAAGGGCATCCTTGCAGCAAGTGGTGGCATTTTAGGCGTCACAACCCGAAGCAAGGCAATAACTCTCTTTACTGTGCCTTCCACCCCTTTATCAACTTTACCGAATGAGCAAGAGCACCTAATGCACGAACCTGTGATCACCCTGGCCTCGCTAAGATTGCCAAGAGAAGAAAGTTCGAGGAGGTACTTTAAGTCTTTGACTTCTGACGTTGACTCAAGTAGCTTGTGCCCCATAGCAATGCAAGTCATGACTGTTGATGCGACTTCCATCGAGGAGTAGCTGGCTCAAATGAGTGAAGCAATTGCAAGGCTGATAGGGATCGTGGAAGAGAAAGACTTACAAATTGCTATGCTCGTCAACCATCTAGAGGTGCAACACGATGACAAAGCTGACCCGAAGGTTCATCCACTTAAGGAGGAAACCGACGAAGAGGAAGAGCCTCTGGTGAAAAAAGCCGAAGAGAAGTTAGACCAAATGACAGCTCTCATGGGATCTCTCTCTATCAAGTAGCTGTAAGAAATGATCACTAGCACCATCAAGGCGCAGTACCAATAAAGCTCGTATGACTCCATGCTGTACTCAAAGCCTTACTCCAAGAAGATTAACACCTTAAGGATGCCAATGGGTTATCAGTCGCCAAAGTTCATGCAATTCGATGGAAAGGGCAATCCTAAACAACATATTGCTCATTTCATCGAAACTTGCAACAACGCTGGGACAAGAAGAAACTACCTCGTCAACCAGTTCGTGCGCTCGCTGAATGGTAATGCTTTTGACTGGTACACCTACCTTGAGCCCAAATCCATCAACAGCTGGGACCAGCTTGAAAGGGAATTCCTCAACTGCTTTTACAGCATGCGTCGCACCGTAAGCATGCTAGAGCTAACAAGTACAAAGCAATGGAAGGATGAACCGGTCGTCAACTACATCAACAGATGGTGCTCATTAAGTCTGGATTGCAAAGATCGGGTTTCTGAAACCTTCGCTATTGAGATGTGTGTTCAAGGCATGCACTAGGGCCTACATTACATCCTCCAATGCATAAAGCCGAGGACATTTAAGGAACTAGCGACTCGTTCCCATAACATGGAGCTGAGTATCTGATGTGATAAATAATAGCACTCAAATTAAACCCTCTTTTTGACAATTGTAGTAAAGATATAAGTAGGGATCGTTCTAGGCCGGGGATTAGGAGGGATTGCTAATCTAATGAAAACTGACTCAAAGATACAAAAATATGCTTAAAAACACTAAAACAAACTCAAAGACTCTTAACTAAACTTATATGACTCAAAACAAACTCAAAAGACTCAAAACAATACAAAACAATCAATTAGACTCAAACTAGACTCTAGGACTCAATTTGGACGAAAATAGAATTGGTTTTGACTCAAAATACTTAAAAACGCACAAAAGGATAGATTTAACTCAACAAAGTAAAGGGGATTGAGTTTTTGACCATTTTAAGATGAAAACAAGTAAATAAAAGACTTAAGTAAACTTTGGACGAATTTGAGAAAAACGATGGATGATTAGATAGCTAGAGGATTCTTTTCCACACATGATACATTCAAGCACAAATTGATTTCCAGTTGCTTTTTCAATAAACCATGAACCTCAACACCCCAGATTAACCGTGACATTACTAATTAACCTTCAGATTCTCCTTTAGTTATTGGATTGGATGACATCATACGACAACCCAAAACATTCTTCAAAAGTTCCCTACATGACATCATAATAGAGATATAATCAAAGATCATTACGTTCTATGAAAATCATAAATATTGATAAAGCACTTGTAACTATGACATCATGATACTCATGCTAGGAATTTACTTAACATGATTGTGAAAACAACCTTAACTACTTGTGAATATAAGTTTGTAACGATTATGTGAAACTACCTTATATTCTAGCACCAAATTCAAGCATGCAAATTAAGTAGGCCTCCCTAATCAACATATAAGAATAAGTTATCCATCAAACGGTTGAGTAAATTGCATTCACAATTTATGAAATCACAACTGGAATTAATCAATTCATATCATAAACATAATCATGGTTTCAAAGTCTCCCCTAGCTAAAACGAGTTTAGCCTCTCATGTTCACAACAAAACAAAGAAAACTTGAATTAAACATTGAAAACAAAAGATAGATTACACCTAAAAGCATTCCAAAACTCCAACTTGAATGCAAAACGTCCAAGGCTTCTTCTTCTCCTCTTCTTCCTTGCAAAGCTGCGGCACAAGAGTTCTTGGGTGATTTTGGATGGATTTCTGGGTTATGAATGGATTTAGGTTGGTAGGGGGTGCGGCAAAGGTTTAGGAATGGTGTATGAGTGTTTGGGTGAAGGTATGGAAGTATAGGAGTGGTGGAAGAAAGGATGAAAGTTGCGGCAAAGGGTGTTGGAGAAGAATGAAGGATGGCAGATTGTGTGAGTGAGTGATTAGGATTCTCTATGGGTTCGGCCTTGTCTATTTATTTCAAGGAAAGAATCCTAACTTTTATTACATAGTTTAGGAAAGGATTAGACCCCAAATCCACAAGGAAAAGGAGACTTAAAATCAGAAATCAAAGGGAAAAGGGAAGGGAAACTTGCGGCCAAAAAGAGTAGGAAAGGGAATATGTTTTAAGGCTAAAATAAGGCAAGGATTTAGGATATAATAGGTATGTAAGGTGCGGCCTTGAATAGGGTGAAAGAGGAATGTGATATTGTGACACAAAATAGGGAATAACCACTCCCTTTGCACAGTAAGGAAAGGCCAAGCTTAGGGAAGGCACATCAAGGGACATAAGGATGCAAGGAAGGTTTAGTTTATGCCCTAAAATGCATAAGAGTCCTCAATGTTGCTGGAACCTAGGGCCTTTTAAGATTAGGAAAGGTTAAACCAAAATAGGAAACCTTGGCTTAACTTTCCTACTTCAAGTAGGAAACCTTCTTTGACTAGGAAACCTTCTTTGACTAGGAATCCTTCTTTGATTAGGAATCCTTCTTTGATTAGGAATCCTAACATCTTTAGGTCTTCAATTTTGTCCATTCCTTTTGCTCCAAGCATATGCTATCCATTCCAAGTCCAATTTTGCTCCAAAAAGCTCCAAAATGCACCTTATTGCTTCATAAGGCCTATGGACCTACAAACACACGAAAATAGCTTTAAAATACTAAAATAACTAAGAATTAACAACATAAATGTAAGAAAACAAGCTAACTAAGTTGCCTAAATATGCTCCTATCAGTATTGCCAACCATGGAAAAGAAAAACCAACACTAACTTCAAGAAGAACAAGGTTTTCGCTCCAAAGGTAGACAAGACTGGAAAGAAGCCCGCCAAGAAAGCTTTTGCCGTTAACACTACCCCCATCAAGACCTCCTTTGCACCCGTCAAGATTTCCTCCAATAACAAAGTGAAGAAGATAAAAAAGAGTGAGCCTTTTTGCACCTAGGATAGGTACAAAAACACCTTGAGGGCGTTGGAGTAGAAGACCTACCCTTTTCTAGACTCTGATGTGGCCACAATGCTAGACGACCTGCTAGAGAAGAAAGTGATCAAGTTGCCTAAATGCAAGCGTCCCGAAGAGATCAATCGCGTAAATGATCCTAGGTACTGCAAATATCATCGTATCGTGAGCCATCCTGTTGGCAAATGCTTCGTCCTTAAGGAGCTCATCATGAAGCTAGCATAATAAGGGAAAATTCAACTTGACCTTGAAGACACGGCTGCAACACACACTACTGCAATTGTGTTTGGATCATTCGATCTTGTGCCTCTCCAAGTGACGCATGCTCATTCCCGTCCATGCTCAAGTCACACGGTACCTCCTACACAATCATCCTTGGGGGCAAGTGACCAAAGTGCACTTACCAACGATGAAGAAGGGTGGACACTAGTGACCTATAAGAAGACAAGGAAGGCAAGACCACAAGCCGTTAAACCAAAAGTGGAACAAGTGAGAAAGCACTGCCACCGCAACAATAAGAAGCCCAGAAAAACATAAAAGCTGCTAAGCCGTCGTACGCTGGGGAACATATGGAGCAAAAGCCACGCATTTCCATCTATTTGCACGAGTACTTCCATAATGATTTCTTCCAACAGTGCACTACCGTTGCCTGTCACATGGTTGAAGTAGAGATAGAAGAGCCCTCAAAGGGCAAAGCTATAGCCGTCAAGGAAGAAAAAACTCCTATGCCTGAAGAAAGCCAGGTGTCATACTTTAGCATCGAGGAGGCGCTACGATTACCCAAGGAGATGTGAAGAGCACTAATAGCAGTCTTGGCGAGTCTTGACGACCACGAAGTCCAAGAAAGCATGGACAAAGGCTTTGAGCTTTGGCCACATGTTGTGCCACCCATGACGCATTCACCTTCACTAACTAAGACTTGCTGGTAGGGTCAAAGCCTCATAACCATCCTCTCTTCGTCTCTGGGTACGTGAAGGAGCACAAAATCAACCCCATGCTTATGGATGGTGGTTTAGCCATAAACATCATACCAGAGTCAACAATGACTACAATCGGCATAAAGGTAGGCAAACTGACCTGAAACCGTATGCTAATCCAAGGTTTCAACCAAGGAGGACAAATGGCGATGGGCATAGTCCGTGTTGACATGACCATTGGCTAACTTAAGTCGACAATGATATTTCATGTGATTGACGCGAGAACTTCCTACAATTTGCTCTTGGGAAGGCCTTGGATCCATAAGAATAGAGTAGTGTCGTCCACTCTCTACCAATGCTTAAAATATTACCGAGAAGAAGTGAAGGTGATACAAGGTGACACCAAGCTATTCATCGAAGCTGAATCACACTTCGCAAATGCCAAGTTCTACATGGATGAAGATACAGTGCCTGAAGCTCTTCCAAAAGAGATCAAGTCCACAACCAAAGCCACACCCAAAAAGAAGGACTGGCAAGCCATGCCCAAAGAGCAAGAGTGGGAAGCCGTGCCATCTTTAAGCAAAGATGATGATGAGCCTGTTAAGCCCACAACAATCAAAGGAAGTGTAACGCCTTTAAAAGGACCAAACACATCCATCTTCCGATACATCCCAATGTCGAAAAGAAAGAGGGGGCAATCCTTATTCGAAACAAGCAAAGCCGACATACAGCTGCAAAATGACGACATAAAACTGCTTAAGGCAAATGCAATTTTACCTCTGACATAGCTAGGCAATGCTAAAATATCAAAGCCACCGCAAGGCTTCACATAACCCCTGCCAAAAGGGACAGAACTAATCTCTCTTCCAACCAAGAAGACCGAAGAAGGCTTCGACCCAAACGCCTACAAACTCATGTCAAAGACTGGGTACAATTTCGCTTCCTCTTCAAATCTTGGAAAGAATAATGCAAGCATCATCAACGACAAAGAACATGACCTAACCGAGACTCAAAAAATGTTAAAGGAGCATGGTTACGGAGTTGACAACAACAAAGCTGGACTTGTCTTCACATCAAATACATCCATAAAGATTTCAGGAAAAGCGAAAAACGTTAGCGCTCAACACATAAATGTAAGCATTAAACAAAATCAAAAGGAGCCTAAACTCGCCATTCAAAGATCAGTCTTTGATAAGTTGAATCGTTCAAAACCCAGAACTTCAGCACTTGATCGTATTGGAGGTCAAGAATGAACTTCTGTCTTCAAACGGCTTAACACGCCAACATCCCAAAGCTCTGTCATCGAATAGTTGTCAAAACCAAAGAAAGAAACACGGCTAGCTCTCCTCCGCTACGATCTGCCTTGGAAAGACTTGTAGAAAACAACAAGACTTCTAGAAAGAGGAAGACAACGCCAAATGAAGAAAAGCTCGACTGTCTAGAAGAAAAAGACGATGTTTGCAGCTCGATTCCTTCAAGGATAAAACACCAAGCAACTTTAGAAGTGGACACAAAAAGACAATTGAAGGTAAAGAAGCACACCATCATCCATACTGGCCAATCTTCACGCCAACAAGCCCAAGTGAACGACACTAAAGAGGACGTCCAAGACGTTTTCCACATCACGATCCAAGAGAACGAGAATGATGAAGTTCCCGAAGAGGATGCCACTATTGTGCCACCACAACTTGAAGATAGGGGGCAAGCCACGGTCGATAATCTCAAAGAGCTCAACCTAGGCACAAGCGAGGAGCCAAAGCCTATCTTCATAAGTGCACTACTAAGTGCAGATGAAATCAATGAGTACTACCAACTACTATTGGAGTACAAAGACTTCTTTGCTTGGACCTACAAGGAAAAGCCCGACCTTGACCCTACCATTGTCATGCATTACCTAGCAGTCAAGCATGGGACGTGATCAATAAAGCAAACTCAAAGACGCTATCGATATGAACTCATCCCACAAATTGAGGCTAAGATTACAAGCTAATCGAAGCAGGCTTCATTCAAGAAGTGCAATACCCTAAGTGGATCTTTAACATCGTCATTGTCCTTAAGAAATCTGGACAAATACATGTTTGTGTAGATTTCTGCGATCTCAAGACCAAGAAATGTGCATTTGGTGTCACCTTTGGGAAGTTCGTCGGCTTCATTGTCAAGCACCGTGGCATTGAAGTGGACCAATCAAAGATTAAGGCCATTCAAATCATGCCTGAGCCAATGAATCTACACGAGATGAAAAGTCTACAACGACGACTTGCCTTCATCAGATGTTTCATCTCCAACCTCGTTGGACGCTGTTAACCCTTTAGTCGACTCATGAAGAATGATGCTCCATTCTTATGGGATGATGTCTGCCGCACTGCCTTCGAAAGCATAAAAATGTACCTGGAAAACCTACCTGTCTTAGGAGCTCTCATGCTTGGAAAACCGCTCATCCTGTACATTGCTACATAAGAAGGTTCCATTGGAGCACTCTTAGCACAAGAAAATGAAGAACAAAACGAAATAGCACTTTACTACCTAAGTAGAGCCCTCACTAGGGCTAACCTTAACTACATCCCAATCGAGAAGATGTGCCTTGCCTTAGTCTTTGTTGTCCAAAAGCTCAGACACTAAATGCATGCTTACACCATCCACTTGGTTGCCAAAGCTAACCCAGTCAAATACGTCATATCTAAGCCAGTTTTGATAGGATGACTAGCAAAATGGGCATTGTTTCTCAATCAATACAAGATCATCTATGTTCCAACTAAAGCCATCAAAGAACAAGCGTTAGCAGACTTCTTTACCTATCATCCAATCCCAGCCGATTCGAAAATCTCAGATAACTTGCTTGACGAGGAGGTGTTCTACGTCAACATCTTGCCGACATGGACAATGTTCTTCGACGGATTTGCACGAGCAAATGGAGCAAAGGCATGAGTAGTATTCATGTCACCACAAAGACAAATACTACCCTATTCCTTCTAGGTAAGCAAACTAAGCTCCAACAACATCACTGAATACCAAGCGCTAATTATTTGACTCCAAATGGTAGTCAACATGCAAATCACAACGTTGAAAGTATATGGCGACTCCAAGCTCATAATCAATCAACTCTTGACTGAATATGAAGTAAGGAAAGATGATTTCGTCTCATACTTCCCTCTAGCAACTCAACTGCTCTGAAAGTTCAAGGCTGTGACGTTATGACATATGCCAAGAAAAAAAAAATCAAATGGCAAACGCTTTCGCTAACTTAGCCTCAAGTATGGCGCTAGAAGAGGACGAAGTTGTAGACGTGCCAGTTTGCAAAAGATGGGTGATCCCGCCCTTCACTGAAATGCTACTAGATGATACAAACGTCATTTTAGTACTTCCAGTCAACACTGAAGAGTGGAGATAACCGCTGATTGACTACTTGGAGCATGGAAAGGTTCCCGATAATCCTAGACACCGCTCTGAAATATGTCGACAAGCACCCCGTTTCCTCTACTACAAATGAACACTCTATTGACGTTTTTTTGAAGGAGTACTTCTAAGATACCTAAGTGAGGAAGAAGTTAATCAAGCCATGGAAGAAGTGATGCGAGATTTTTATACGCACACAAATTAAACCCTCTTTTTGACAATTGTAGTAATGATATAAGTAGGGATCGTTCTGGACCGGGGATTAGGAGGGATTGTTAATCACTTGGAATTGACTCAAAAACGTAAAAACACAATATAAAACACTATACTAGACTCAAAGAATTCAAAAATACTTTAAAACATAAACTAAACAAATTCTAAGCATTAAAGAACAAGAAAGTAAAGGGGGGGGGGTTTGATTTGACGAAAATTGAAATAACAAAACAAGTAAATAAACTAAGCAGATTGTAAAACAAATTTGGATTTAATGAATGGAATGAAGGCTAGCTAAGGGGTTCTTCTCCATACATGTTACACTTGCATACAAGATTGATTCTTAGTTGGTCTTTCGATAAATTATGAAACTCAACGCCCCGGGTCAATTAGGTCCGCTTAAATTAACCGTAAAGTTTTCCTTAAGTTAATGAATTGGATGGGTTTGCGCAACGCAATTCACAACATTCTCCAAAAGTCCTTTACGTGAAAAGCACAATAAAAATACAATCAAAGATCATTAAGCATTATGAAAACTATAAGTGTTGACGAGGCATTCGTTACTATGATGAGCATGAAACTCGTGCCAAGAATTCATTTAACGCGATTGTTTATAACAACCTCCAGTACTTGTGAATATAAGTTCATAACGATTAGGTGAAACTCACTTATATTCTAGCGTCATATTCATGCATGAAAATTAAGTGCGCATTCTCAATAAACATACATAAATAAGTTATCAATCAAACGGTTAAACAAATTGAATCCACAACTTATGAAATTCCAACCAAAGATAATCAATTCATATTGCAAGCATAAACATGTATTTCGAATCACCCCCTAGCTAAAGGGGGTTTAGTTCCTCATAACATTGAAATCAAAGAAACACCTAAACATTCCAACAACTCAAACTTGAATTGTATGAACGTTTAAGCACTCTTTTCTTCCATTCCTCATACGTACAAAACAAAGAGAATTGAATTTAAACATTGAAATCAAAGAAACACCTAAACATTCCAACAACTCAAACTTGAATTGTATGAACGTTTAAGCACTCTTCTTTTCCTCTTTGTTGTGGCACAAGGTCTAAGGAAATGTTTAGGGCTTTAGGTGTATGTGGAATGGAGTGGGGAATGGTTGGAGTGGCTGCAATGGAGGAGAAGAAATGGTGCAGAAATGGAAGGGGATTTGCACGGCAAGGGGAAGTGTTTGTGTTGTGTGTTGTGTTGTGAATGGAATCCCCCATCATGGCTGCAATGGATGCTTATTTATAGGTAAATGAATGATTAAAAGAGGGAACATGACAGCTAGGAGGTGGGTGGATAGCTGGAAATGCAATGAGAGTGCACGGCATAGTGGTGTGTTAGGTGATGGGTGCATGTGTTGGCTGAATTATATTGTTGGGAAAGCATGTGCAATGGTTGGAAATGAATGTGTTTTGGACGGCACAAGGGTGGAAAATGAATGTGTGGCTGCATGGTTAAATGATTAAGAGTGAATGCATGTGAGTGACAACTAGATTTGCTTGGTGGAAAGCTGGAAATGAATGGGAATGTGCACGGCAAGGGAAATGGAGAATGAATGTGGCTGCATGGTTGAATGATTAAAGGGTGCATGTGGGTTGGAAATGTGGCTGCAAGGTGAGTGAATGATTATGAGTGAATGCATGTGGATGTGGCTAGGTTGGAAAGCTGGAATTGTGTGGTGATGTGCACGGCAAAGGGTTGTGTATTGTGATGCATGGTTGAATGATTAAAGAGTGCATGTGGGTTGGAAATGTGGCTGCAATGATGAAGTGGATGCTTGTGAATGCAAAGGGAGGCCACGGCAAAGGAAAGTGAATGAATGTGTGGTTGATTTGTTTGTTGGTTAAAGATGCATGTGGATGAATTATACAATGGGAAAGTATGTGATTGAAAACTAGGATGAATGGTGGCTGCAATGATGAAGTGTAATGGCTGAAAATGGGATGGATTTGCAAGGGCCACGGCAAAGAATGGGTTTGTGTGCATGTGGCTGAAATTGGTGGGTTATGCATGGGTTAGGCCCTTTGTTTTATGTCCTAAGATGCATACAAGGCCTTCAATTTCATCCAACACTTGGGCTCCAAGCATAAGCTATCCATCCTTAGCCCAATAGTGCTCCAAAAGGCCCCAAAACACTCCACAATGCATCCTTTCGTCAAACACGTCTTATGATCCTGAAAACACACAAAAGAAGCATAAAGGACTAAAATAACTAAAGAAACATAACGTAAATGTACGAGAGCAAGCCATTTAAGTCGCATGAATATGCTCCTATCAAGAAGCACACTCAAGAGTATGCGAATCGCATCAGTCTGGACCAAAGTTGCATTTCCAGCTCAAAAGGATGGGCTACTACTGGCCAAGTATGGTGAAAGATTGCCTAGAATATGCCAAAAGGTGCCAAGCCTGCCAATTCCACGCCAAGTTCATACATTAACCACATGAGCCATTACACCATACGGTTGCTTCATGGCCATTTGATGCATAAGGAATGGACGTCGTGGGACCAATTGCACTAAAATCATCTGCCCAAGAGGCCTACATCCTAGGCACAGTAGACAACTTCTCCAAGTGGAATGAAGTCGTACCTCTAAGGGAAGTCAAGAAGGAAATTGTCATCCGTTTCATCAAAGAGCATATCATCTATTGATATGGTGTGCCTCGCTACATCATCACCAATAACGAAAAACAGTTCTCCAACCAACTCGTGGACGAGCACTGTGAGAAATAAAAGTTCAAGTAACACAAGTCTTCTATGTATCATGCTTCGGTCAACAGTCTTACAGAAGCATTCAACAAAATGATGTGCAAGCTCTTGAAGAAGATAATCAGCCCAACAAAGCGAAAATGGCATGAAAGAATAAGCGAAGCACTTTGGGCATATAGGACGACACATAGGACTCCTACCCAAGCAACATCTTATTCTCTTGTATATGGCGTGGAAGTTGTTATGCCACTCGAAAATCAAATCCCCTCACTAAGGATGGCTATACAAGAAGGCTTGACTGAAGAGGAAAACGCAAAACTGTGACTTTAAGAGTTGAAAGCACTTGATGAAAGGAGGCTTGAAGCTCAACAACACTTGGAATGCTACCAAGCACAGCTATCCAACGCGTTCAACAAAAAGGTCCGCCCAAGGTCTTTCCAAACTGGAGATCTTATATTGGCATTATGAAAGCCCATCATCATAACTCACAAGATAAAAGGCAAGTTCACATCAAAGTGGGATGGACCTTATGTAATACGAGGTAATGACACTTACTTAATCATGGTAGAAGATGGCTTGAAGATCGGCCCTATCAACGGCAGATTCTTGATGCACGAGCCTAAACTGCACATGGCACAACACTCCTTGTTCGCACGAGCATAAAAGGCGACACCCAACGTTCCTCGCCTACACGAGCCTAAACAGCACACGACACAACGCTCCTTGTTCACGTAAGCATAAAAAGCGACAGCCAACGCCCCTTGCCTGCATGAGCCAAAACTGCACACGGAACAACGCTTCTTGTTCGCACAAGCATAAAAGGTGACACCTTACGTTCCTGGCCCGCAAGAGCATAAACTGTGTATGGCAAAATAAAACAAAACAAAACAAAAACAAAAAATCACCATCATTATCACCATTAAAATTGCCAAAACCCATCACTCCCTTGAACTACATCATGACTTGATCCCTCCTCAATCGAGGGTACGTAGGCAACTTGAAACTTCCAAAACTTTAAGTACAATCACATCATCAACAAAAACAACAACACTTTGAAGAATAAGGAGCAAATTCAAAATGTGAATACTTTATTTCTTTAAAGGAAGAATTTGGATACAAAGCCTTATTACAAAAAGGGCAAAAGCAAAGAAGGCCTAAAGTACGAAAGATGGAAGACATTACTTGAAGGCTATGTCCCTAAAACCACGGCGACGATCTTCAAGCAAGCCTTCCAAAGTCTTCAAAGTCTCTACATCGGTACGAGACAAGGTGGGCACTTCCATGGCCACACCTTTCCCTTGCTCTAGGCGTAAAATCTCCTCATGATGCTAATAAAATGTAGCTTCCTGCTCCGAGAGAACACCTTGAAGTATAGATAAAGTTGACGTCGTCTTTAGGGAGAACAAACTTACAAAGCCAACAAGCTAAGTAAGATTCTTCCACATGCTCTGACGCTACACCAAGTTCGTCAAACACTTTCAAATCGACAGAAGCACGGCGCTCAACTGAACCAATAACACTTGACGGATCCAAGTCTCCCTTTAGCTTTGTTGTCTTGTTGCGGCCATTTTTCTTCAAAGGTCTCTTGTACTTCATGGAACCCCGATATGAAAATCAGATCCATAAAGACATCTTCAAGCTACTCATAATAAAACTTAGCAAATGCGGCCTCTCCAATAGTCGATATGATGCTATTCTAAGAAATAGCTTAGTTACGAATGCGATTGCCAAGAAGCTCAAATGAAGCTGGTGAATTGTCACGAGCATGGTATGAAGGATTCCAAATAAGAAATCCTTGACATACATGCCTTCTTCTTCATAGTTGGTCCACCAAAATCTGTCACCTCCCAAGGCACTTCAGAAGACCACGACTTAATATGCATCAAGTTGTCTTTTGCAGGAAGAACAGGCGCCTCAGGGCCAGTCAATAGTGCACAAAGCTTCAACGTTGCTCCCCTATCTTGTGAATCACTTTCCTTCGCAAGAATGGTGATGGTATTGCTCCTAAAGCACTTGAAAAATACCATAGCTGTAACAAGCTCTAAGTAGCAACTGTAGGGCATGGCAGCGGTAGCAGCAGTAAGAGGCAGGCCAACGTCATCACCAAGGAAAGTTGTCACCAAAAGGCACTACACAGCATAAAAATACTACAGTCATTTGCACAACCCCACACGGTAAAAGTGACACACTGCAACAAGCTCCAAGTAGCAACTGTAGGGCATGGCAGTGGTAACAACAGCAAGAGGCAGGCCAACGTCACCACTGAGCAAAGTTGTGACTAAAAGGCACTACACAACGTAAAAACACTACAGTTTTTTGCACAACCCCACACAATAAAAGTGACACACTGCAACAAGCTTTAAGTTACAACTGTAGGGCATGACAGCAGCAGCAACGGCAAGAAGCACGACTACGTCACCACCAAGGAAAGTTGTGACCAAAAGGCACTGCACAGTTTAAAAAAGCTACAATATTTTGCATTACCCCACATGGTGAAAGTGATGTACGACAACAAGCTCCAAGCAGTAGCAAGAGGCACGACTACGTTACGCCTTGAGGAAAGTCGAAACCAAAAGGCACTACCCAACACGGTAAAAGTGACGCATGGCAACAAGCTCCAAGCAGCAGTTATTGGGCACGGCAATAGCAGCAACCCATGGCAAAAGCTTCAAGGTAGTCCACGACGCAATTATGTGTGTGAAAAAACTACACACCCAATGGTCCTATATATAGGGGTCAATTGCTTCCTAATGCTATAATGGAAATACATACCCTAATAGCAAAAGAAAAATAAAAAAAACAAGGAATACATTCCCACCAAAAGAAGGAAGCAAATTCCAAGAAAAATGACAAGTTTTAGCCAATCTGGGCAGGCAGGACGTTTTTGGTGATAATTTAACTTTCCAAAAGCATTTTGATGCAAGGCCAATTAGAGAAGGAAGCTAAGTAGTTGAGGATCATTGTATCCAAGTTTCATAATTTTCCCTTAAGCCAAACGTTCCAGTTTTCAAAATCATTCTCACAGACGTCACTTTCCCGTCAGGATTGCACAGTTGTAGGAAAATGCAAAGTTGAAGGCTTTTCCCATTTTTTCTAATGGCATGCGATATTTACAAGAGATAAAGCTCGTTTTCTATATTTTTTTCAGAATTTTCCAGAAGAGAAATCGACCTCAAACTGGACGTGGAAATCAGATAACATGTTTCCTGAAACAAAAAAAAAAAAAAAAGGAAAGCAGGATACCTCTTTGCCATGGGGAATCAAAAGGGGAATAAAAATACTTCCCCCTTGCAATAGAAAACCAAAACAAGGAAGAAAGACTCCTTTCTTGCTGTGGAAAATCAAAACAAGGAAAGAAAAAAAACTTCTTCCTTGCCGTGGAATCAAAAGAAGAAAGGAAAAAAATCCCTCCTTCATGCCATGGGAAATCAAAACAAGAAACAAATAAAATAAAAAAATTCCCCCTTGCCGTGGGAAAAGAGAAAAAAAAGGAAAGTAAAAATGCACATCCTACTCACCCAAGGATAAGCATTAAATCTTCCCAAAACCTTGAAGGAAATCACCAAAGCATTCTAACATTTTGAAGGAAGTCACCTTCGTTACCAAAATTGAAGAGGATTCCTAACGAAGGAAGGAAAAACGTTTGTTTTCCTACAACCATAAGGAAAAATGTTTGTTGTCCTACAACCACAAGGAAATAAGTTTGTTTTCCTACAACCACAAGGAAAAGTTTAGAATGTGCTAAATGCATTTTGTAAAAAAAAAAAATATGGAAAATCAACACGCACAATAAGTACATGTTGATTCATCCATTTTCAAGTTTTCCTTCAAGATCAAGCCTCTACGGCCCTTGAAGAAAGAAGCTTATTTCATCAAGATCAAGCCTCTACGGCCCTTGAAGAAAAATTTTCATTTCTTTCAAGATCAAGCCTCAATGGCCCTTCAAGAAATGTTCTTTTCAAGAAATACGCCTCACCGACCCTTGGCGAACTTCACCACTTCAATTTAAGACCAAGCCTCTATGGTCCTCGAAGAAATGCTTTGATCAACAAACATGCCTCGATGGCCCTTGACAAAGTTCATCATTGCAATTCAAGAAATACGCCTCTACGGCCTTTGAAGAAACAAACTAATTCAAGATCAAGTCTCAACGACCCTTGAGTTAGAACATTCACATTGTAGGACTTCAAAACATGTTTCCTACATGTGACAAACACATGCCTACAATGCGCCTTGAAGTGAAGGCATTTGTAGACATGTAAATTTTGTTGCATATAAAACAATGCATCACAAAGTTCCATGTGGGATATGACTCGTCACAAATAGACAAGTCATCAATGATATGTGGCACAAATCAAGCAAGGGAAGTATAAAACATTCTCTAAATTCGGCTAACAAAGAAACATCCTTTAAATTCGGCAAAGGAGGTCCAAAATCTTTCAAAATCGGAAAAAAAAAGAAGTTAAAGCATCTTCATAAAACAAGTAAGAATTGAAGATTGCTCACAAAATAGGCAATAAGGTTCTTAAATTCGGCTAAAGTAAGGAAAACGGCTGAAATTAATACACAAAACATGCATAAATTCTCTCATGGGCAAATTAGGACATAAATCAAAGATAAATCATCCCAAAGGCAAGCCCTGAGAAGCCTATAAATACAAGGTCCCCCCACAAGCATTGGGGTCGAAAAATATCTACACAGAAGAACCTCTACCAAACCTTTGAAGACTAATATGCTGCCAAAGCTCTCTTTGAAGAACATTCAACAAAAGCCGAAGCTTTCTCTCGACCAAAGCCGAAGCATTTCCTTGAAGAATCAACAAGCGCTCGTGCCGATTCCTTCAAGACTTTGTTGCAAGCTTATATACTTGTAACAACGTTCATTTCAAGATCAAGTCGCCAAGACTCTTGAAGCAACGAAATCCCACATCAAACACTACCTTTGCCGCACCCTTGAGGTGAAGATCATCCACGCGTTGTTTTCAAGCTCAAAACTTGAAGCAATCGTTCAACCATTTGTCCGAGATCAGGTCATCACGACCCTTGGATCAACAATCACATATCTACATCAAATTTGAAGACTGAATCAGAGGAAAAGTTGTAAACAGAGATTGTAACCTATAAATTCACATCAATACAAATATACTTTGTACACGTGCTCTCGTTTCATTCGTTACAAGAATTTTCGTGTTTATATAACTGTCATTGAGACTTTTATTGCTCTTGAAGCAATTTGTAATGCTTGAAGATCAGTTGCAATCAAGGAATACTTTATTAGTGGACTAACTCATCAATGTCATTCCTTATGCTCCCATCGATAGATAAAGCTAACTATTGACTTTTAAATGATTGTTTGTATATTCATTCATCCGGGAAACATCCCAAGATTACAAGATATATAGGAAAAGGCGTGATAAACACATTGATCACCCTTGATTGATGCTTGAAACAACTTAAAAAAAGTAACTATGTGTTGCTCCTTAAATCAAGGAGTTGACATATGTGAAAAGATCTTTACAGGAGTGTTCTACTTACAAGAGACAAATATATGGTAATAAGCACCTAAAGAACCACAAGGGTGAAACATAGTACCCATAGGTAATTTAGCATGAAGGTGTTAAACAAATAATTTATCTAGTAACCCTAATTACCCAAAGAACTTTCAATACTTCCAATACTCCCCCTCATGCTGGTCCAAAAGATGCATGGAACCAAGCTTGGATAAAAGGCATTTGAACTTATTCATGGGTAAAGGTTTTGTTAAAATGTTTGCCAGCTAATCAGCACTTCTTATGCAAAAGGATTTGAATCACTTGTGATTGCACTTGAGCACGAACATAGTGACAACCTTCCTCAATATGCTTTGTTTTTTCATGGAACACTAGATTTGTTGCAATGTGAATTGCTGCTTGATTGTCACAGAAAAAAGACACGGGTTACCTTGTATGAAACCTTAGATCACCCAATAGGCCTTTAAGCCATATTAATTCGGATGCAGTGGATGCCATTACTCATGTTAAGGAATAAAAACCTCAATATAACCTACACTGGTAAAGGCACGCTCACATTACTGCCACTTCACCAGAAGATTAAGGCCATGTTGAAACTGAAATACCGGAAGCACTTCCTCTTAGCCTCACTAGATCTTGCAACGATGCTTTTGTTTCTTACATTTTACAAGATTACCGCCAACAAATGTACAATAACCTGTGGTTGATGTGATAGATAATAGCACTCAAATTAAACCCTTTTATTGACAATTGTAGTAAAGATGTAAGTAGGGATCGTTCTAGGCCGGGGATTAGGAGGGATTGGTAATCTAATAAAAACAAACTCAAAATACAAAACTAGGCTTAAAAACACTTAAATAAACTCAGAGACTCCTAACTAAACTTATATGACTCAAAACAAACTAAAAAACTCAAAACAGCACAAAACAATCAAATAGACTCAAACTATGCTCTAGGACTTAATTTGGACGAAAATAGAATTGGTTTTGACTCAAAACACTCAAAATCACAATTTGGACAGATTCTAGCTATTTAGACACAACAAAGACAAGTAACTTAAAGACTTAAACAAAGTTTGGACGAATTTGGGTATATGGATGGGTGCTTAGCTAGCTAGAGGATTCTTTTCCACACATGATACATTTGGAAACAAGTTGATTTCCAGTTGCTTTCTCAATAAACCATGAACCTCAACACCCCAGATTAACCGTGACATCACTAATTAACCCTCATATTTTCCTTTAGCTATTCGATTGGATGACATCATTTGACAACCCAAAGCATTCTTCAAAAGTTCCCTACATGACATCATAATAGAGATACAATCAAAGATCATTACGTTCTATGAAAATCATAAGTATTGACAAAGCATTCGTAACTATGACATCATGATACTCATGCCAGGAATTTAACTTAACATGATTGTGATAAACAACCTTAACTACTTGTGAATATAACTTTGTAACGATTATGCGATACTCCCTTATATTCTAGCATCAAATTCAAGCATGCAAATTAAGTGTGCACCCTTAATCAACAAACAAGAATAAGTTCTCAATCAAACGGTTAAGTAAATTACATTCACAATTTATGAAATCACAACTGGAATTAATCAATTCATATCACAAATATAATCATGGTTTCAAAGCCTTCCCTAGCTAAAACAAGTTTAGCCACTTATGTTCACAGCAAAACAAAGATAATATAAATTAAATATTAAAACTAAGATAGATCACACCTAGAAACGCTCCAACAATCCAAGCTTCAATGGCCAAAATGTCCAAGGCTTCTCCTCTCTTTTTCTTCCTTGCTAGGCTGCGGCACAAGGTGTGGAATGGCTGAAAATTGGGTTGTGGTGTATTATGGATGGTTGGTGCGGCTTGTGGTGGATGGTGGATTGAATGGATAGGTTTGATAGTGGTGAAAGATGGATTACCGCCCAATGGATTTGTGCGGCAGATTATATATAATTTAGGAGAGAGAGGTTAAGGCATTAATTAATTAATTTGGGAAGGTTTTAAGACTCCAAATCCTCCAAGAAAATGGTCCAAATCAGAATGCTAAAAGAAAAGGAAAGGAAAAGGTGCGACAGCACCTAGGGAGAAGGAAAGGTGTTTTATTGCAAGGAAAGGGGGAATAAGGGAATGTGGGGTGCGGCACATCTTTAAGAAAAGGGAAAGGAAGATATGTGGAAGATTTTGGAAGAAAAGGGTAAGGAGATATGCGGCAAAGACTAGGAGAAAAGGGGAAAGAAGATATGTGGCAGATTTTGGAAGAAAAAGGTAAGGAGAGTGCGGCTCCATCTTGGACTGGGATTAGGGCTTCTAGAACATATATTTAAGTGTCCCAAATCAATTAGGAACCCTCCTTGCAGCTGGGATTTAAGTAGGAAAAGATTAGGATTAACTAAGTCAAAATAAGGAAGTTTGACTCAATTTTCCTTCTTTGTAGTTGATTCATTTTCTTCCTTAGCAGATTCCTAGGCTCCTTTGGACTTCAATTTCGTCCATCCATCTTTCTCCAAACATATGTTATCCAATCCAAGCCTAAAACTGCTCCAAAATGCACTTTCTTGCCACTTTAGTCAATTGGACCTACAAGCACACGAAAATAGCTTAAAATACTAAAATAAATAGAAACTAACTCACTAAATGCAAGGAATTAAACTAACAAAGTCACATAAATATGCTCCTATCAGTGGTGGTCTTGCGATCTACAACACTTCCTACCCAGTCAACATCACAATACTCCATGACTTAAGTGTTTTTATTTTCCTGATGACAATTCGTCTTCCAACTGACCCTTTGAGGTATGAAGGATGCTCTTGACAAGATTAAAATGTTCCGTTATAGGAGAATGCATGAATTGGTTAGCTATACCCATTACAAATGTAATATCTAGTCTGGTGATAGTAAGATAAATCAACTCACCAACTAACCTTTGGTAGTAACCAATGTCGGGAAGTGGCATGCCTTTCAAGCTAAGTTTGAGCTTGCTAATGAGAAGAGTGTGAACTCTCTTAGCATTCTTCATGTTAGGTTCTTGGAGAAGGTCTAGCACATATTTCCTTTGGTACCCTTTGTTTGATGTGGCCATATCTATCCCAAGGAAATATTTCAGCACCCTTAGGTCTTTGATGGCAAACTTCTATTAAAGTCAGTGTTTTAAGATATGTGCGTTCATCTAAATTATCTCTTATGATGATAAAATCATCAACATATATCAGCACTACAAGCTTTTCAACAAGTCTTGTTTTAGTAAACATGGAAGAATATGCATTGCTTCTCCTGAATACAGCCCCTTCAAGAACTGGATAAGGCTTGGCATACCATGCTCTAGGGGCTTGCTTCAATCCTAAATATATTTATGCAACCTGCAAACCAAGTTAGGATCATTGCTCTGAAGGTGTCTAGGGGGCAACTTCGTATATACCTCATATTCTAGGTCACCATGCAAGAAGGCATTCTTTACATCAATTTGGTACATGGACCATCCATTGTCGACAGCCACATACAAAAAAACCCTAACATTGTTCATCTTTGCAACTGGTGCAAAAGTTTTCTTATAATCAATGGCATAGGTTTGAGTGAATCCTCGAGCCACCAACCTAGCTTTGTGTCTTTCAATGGATCCATCTGAGTGGAATTTACCAATTGCATTATTTCCTTTTAGAAGTTTAACGACACTTCATGTTTTGTGGTTGGTAAGAGCTTGAAGTTCTTCGTTCATAGCCTTTTTCCACGTTTCTTGGCAACCTACTTCTTGGAAGCTTTAATGCTCACAATGATTAGTGATGGTATTCAAATATGGAGCATAAGAAGGTGAGACTTTCTGGTACGACATGAACCCATTGATTGGATGACTTACTGTGTAAGTCACATAGTCTTGGAGGCTTGTGGGAAGGTGCCTGGCACACATGAGATTGCATTTGACTTGAACTTATGGTGTCACTCTTGTCATAGTTCTTTGTTCCACATTGTGAGAAAAGGTTTCCTCATGCTATATTTGGTTTTTAGTGCTGTGTCCATTGAAATGGACATCATTTTCAGTAGGAGAAGTATCTTCAATTTGTTGTATCTCAAGAGATAGTTCTTTAACCTTTGGAAAAGGGAAGAACTCAAGGAATGGCTCTTCCTATGATGGATATCAAACAACTTTATCTAATAAGGGTTAGTTTCATCAAATCAAACATCTTTTGATACAACAAGTTTCTTGAACTTAGGGCTATAACACTTGTAGTCCTTTTTAGAAGATGAATAGCAAAAAAAAAAAAGGCATTTGTTTGCTCTAGGATCAAGTTTGTCCCTGTGTTGTGATTAAATGTTTACATAGCATGTGCACCCAAGGACTTTAAGGTGTGACAAATCAATTTTCCTTCCTTTGAACACCTCTATTGGAGATTTAAAATTTAGCACTCTATTTGGTAATCGATTGGTGATGTATGCCGCTGTCATAACTTCTTAGGGCCAAAATCTTTTTGGAACCTTTGACATACCCGACTCTGATATTTCTCAAACACCAGGGTAGGCATGTGTTGGCCGACACCCAAAGGTGATGATGCCATATTAGGATGCATGAAAACTATGAAATAAATGAGACTTATCAATTAAATTACAATGGGCATGCAAATTGAGGAACGTGTTCAAAGCATGCAACTAAACTGAGACGCTAAAAAGAATAATATAAAATTGATTGAACAAAGAGATGGGTCATACACCAAGGACTTAAAGATGTTAATGCGAAAATGCCTTGACGCAGGGATTGTACGCCTCCATTCTAAATCTTAAGGGGGCACAAAACAAACATGAGTGAACCAAGTTGACATATATATAATATTGAAACAGTTATCAACATACTAACTCCTAAAGTTTTATGAAAACAAATAGCATAATATGTGATAGTTTTTTCCGAAAACCCTAGCATCCCATAAAACCTTTCATAAAACATATCTCGTATATAGTGTGCTAACTAGTGGTATCATAATCGACCCGAAGGCCACAAAGAGATGGGTCATACACCGAGGACTCAAAGATGCCAATGCGGAAATGCCTTGACGCGGGGATTGTACGCCTCCATTCTAAATCCTGAGGGGCACAAAACAAACATGAGTAGACCAAGTTGACATATATATAATATTGAAACAGTTATCAACGTACTAACTCCTAAAGTTGTATGAAAACTAATAGCATAATATGTGATAGTTTTTCCGAAAACCCTAGCATGCCATAAAACCTTTCATAAAACATATCCCATATATAGTGTGCTAACTCGTGGTATCATAATCGACCCGAAGGCCCCTACATCACCCGACCCGAAGACCAATATATAAATCTTCAAATCGACCCGAAGGCCTATACATAAATCTTCAATCGACCCAAAGGCATATAAGTATCATCGTCCGTAAGCAGAATAGTGACCACTAGATACGCACAAAACATTGAACATAGTCTTTCCAAACATAAGAACATATATCTCAAAATCATCTTCATAGCATATAGTCATCCATCATATATACTATAAAGAAGTGTGCAAAACTATGTTCATAAGCAGTTTATAGTCATCCATTATATATACTACAAAGAACATCATTTCGAAAAAATATGGTATTCCAAAATATTCGTAGTAAGCATGATAATCATAAATGTAAGTCTAATTTACTCATAACACATTTCATAAAATGTAATCATTAAATCATGTTTTTCATGTATGCATTTCTACTATTAAAACATGCATTTTAGAAAGGGTCCACTCACAGATACTTCGCCGCCAAAGAGCCACACAAACTAGCGAAGACAGAAATGCCACAATAAATGTACCTAAGCACATAAAGGGTCCAATTAATAAAAATCTATTCAAATGATTGAATTTGAGAAAACGAACGTCAAAAATAGATTCAGGACGTCGAATTACCCGAAGAAGGGTCCCAGGTAAATTTCGAAAAAGTTAACATAAGAATATTCCAGGAATATTCTCATAATATTCCAAGAATATTCTTGAAATATTCTAGGAATATTCCCTAAAGAAATATTCCATCAATTGGGTTGGGCTGGTTCCCATTTGGGCCGATTCTCTCTAGGGTTTAGGCCTAGGCTCATAAGGGTTTTAAGGCAGGGCCCTAAAGGGTTTGGGTTAGGCTTTTAAAAAGGTTGGGATTTGGGTTTAGCGGGCCAAAGGCCCGAGCTGACACAGCCCCAAAGGCCTTCTCTGAAGGGGTTTTGGGCTTGGAAGCCTGCGCCCGAGTTCAAAACGTGGGTCGCTAGACCCAATTGAAGGAGAAGGCCGAAAACGGCCAAGAACTTCCTTAGCTTCGACAGATGTCGAATCATAACTATTTCATGCAATTTAAATCACCAAAATGCAGCCTAGACAATAAAGAATCAATTTATACCTTCGTCGTGGCCAACTATGGCTGGAAGGTTGTCGAAAAACTGTTTGAAAAACACGGCATCCTCGTCGAAATCTAGGAAACCTTTATGTTTCTTTGTGGTTTTTGCCATTTAACACATAAATATGATTAGCAATAAATCCCAATAGACGAAAAATGAGGGAATTTGAGTAACCTAAAGCTTACCCTAAACGGAAAAATCAGGGAATCTCGTCGGAGTTCCTACTTCGCATCAAAGCTCGATGGTTCATGCGTCTTCGTCTGCGTTTCAAAGATGCAGGAAAAGGCTAGAGGAGGGTGGTTGTTTGTGATAGTTGGTTCGTGGTCTCGCCAGAGTAGATGGCTCGGGTAGGAGGAAACGAGGGTGAGTTGCGAGTGAGAGAGTAACTCGGGGGAGGGGGAGTTTGAAAGAAAGAAAGCTTTAGGGAAGGAAAGAGATCCAGAGTAAGAGACACGATAGAGGTGAGGAAGAGAGAGCAATTGGGCTCGGAGACAAAAATTCAGGGGTGGGCCCCTTGGCACACCCATTAAGACCCAAAAACAAATTTAAAAAGGAAAAGATCTAGCCCAAGGTGCAATTTCAAAAAAATACCCCTTTCATTCCGATACAATCAGGACGGGTTGTTACAATCTACCCCCGTTAAATAAAATTTCATCCTGAAATTTAAAATAACTTGTTACACTGAAAAACTCAAAAATGGGAAGGAAAAAAAAACAAAAAAAAAAAAAAAATATATATATATATATATATAAAGAAGAAATCAAGTCAGAGCGGTTGCACAAAAGGGAAAATGCCACCTCGTCACAATCGGGTTGTAATGATTCCATCTTTCATGCCTCCAGGCTCATAAAGTAGAAATATACTTTACAAAGATATAAATTCGAAAACCTAAGATAGCGTAAGGTCAAAAGTAAGCACGTAGAATACGATAACGTCAAAATAGATATGTACTAACATATAGGTCGAAAACTCGTGCTGAACTTAAAATTGAAAATGGAAAGGACTTAACCAAACATTTGCAACGTCAAAATTACAATATATAACAATAATAAGGTATCCTAAAATACTTGTTCTAAAAATCAAAACCGAAAATGGAAGTGGTCTTGCCCAAGCAGTTGTAACGTCACGTACTCCAAGAACAGATGTGTCTTTGGATCGAGCCCCAACAATGATCACCCAGTATCATCTACCGTAGACAGGTCTACTGCCCACTTGCTTAACGAACCCAACAAATAAGCCGTCGATACTATAGTTGGTCGCCCATGATATCGACAACACATTGTTGTCTCGATAAGCAAGTAATAACTTCCCAAGGGTGCATAATTTCCCATATCGTATATTCAATCCTTTCAAAACCAGTTCGCAAAATTCCTCTGTCAATCTGTGTTGCCTATAAAAGCTCTCCTACCATGTCGCCAAAAGTGCCAAAATACCTTTTTGCCCTGCAACATGAGAGTGTTTCAACATCCACGTACTCACGAACAATAAGGTCATGGAGTGAAGTAATGGGAAGATACGTTGAGATGAACACATCTCATCAACTTGCTACAATTCATAGGCATCATATCTTTGGAAAAGATTTACCAGAGTATGATATGATGTATATGAATTGTAGCAATATAATAAGAGGTGACTATTCATTCTTGAAGATAGTGATTGGTGATGCAATCCGCTGACCACTCGTACTACTACCCTCACCAATCCCTTACTAAAAGACGGCTCAAACAGCACACCCACGTGGAATGCTACCTGGTAAGACTGGTAAGCTTGTGAAAAGGTCATGCTCCTAACGTTCCTATCTGAATCGATATGAACTAGGCCCACACTTCCGCCGAATTGATAGATCGTGAATTCCTCACTGATTGAGCGAGAAACCATGTCGAGAAGGCTAAACGAACAATCAAGAGTTTGAGGGTCAAAACAAGTCCATCAAAACTAAAGTACAAGACTAAGGATACTTCGCATTTCACGAAACCTTATAAAGATTTTCAATTTCCAACGGTCGTAACCTTTTTGGAACTTGATGAGAATAGCATCTGCTACTGAAAAGTCTCCCAAGAAAGTATTTAATCTAAACAAGTCAACGCTCAAAGAATTTGGTGAAATTGTCAGTCGAAGGCTAGGTGACTTGACTTCATTGTTGGAGTAAGCGAGAAGGTTATCAATAGAACAATCGCAGAGAATGGTTCTAAAGATCTACATGAATTTCCTCGACAGGGATGAGCCTGAGAACATTGATTCGATCCCATCAAACTACCACTTACCAACTTCGTAACAACTAGCACTTACTTGCTTTCTCCATCACACACTTTGAATGTTTTGAGTAGTTTCTGTAAAGACATAACTCTGTCTGCCATTCCTAAGGAACACATGTTGCATAGTAACATCACCATTTTAGATCTCCAATTGGTCTTAACCAACCCATACTATTAAGATTTTTCTATCTCCCAAAACTGCTATGTAGATCTGACTTTGCCCGCAATCTTAGGGGAACGCATGTTGCAGAGTGGCATTGCCATTTCGAATCTTCAACTGGTCTTAACCAGACTTCCTCTTATTGAGATTTCTAATTTACATCATTGACGAGGCACAATCCTGACATGAATTTCTTCTTCTTCTTCTATAAGATGTGACTATTCATACAGTATAAGGGTTGCACAATCATGCCTAAAGACAACAAATCCAGAAGTCGTGACATCTAAATGATGTCATGACCGACACACTACTATAGTAACAGAATATCCTAAGTATGCTCTGAACAAACCATGCTCTGATACCAAACTGATACGCGGAATTCGTGACATCTAAATGATGTCATGACCGACACACTACTATAGTAACAGAATATCCTAAGTATGCTCTGAACAAACCATGCTCTGATACCAAACTGATACGCCCGACCCTGATATTCCTTGAACACTAGGGTAGGCACGTGTTGGCTGACACCCTGAAGATGATAAAGCCATATTTGGATGCATGAGAACTATGAAATAAATTACACTTATCAATTAAATTACAATGAGCATGCAATTGAGGAACGTGTTCAGAGTTTGCAACTAAACCGAGACGCTAAAAAGAATAATATAAAATTGAATGAACAAAGAGATGGGTCCTACACCGAGGACTCAAAGATGCCGATGCGAAAATGCCTTGACACCGGGATTCTACACCTCGATTCTAAATCCTGAAGGGGCGCAAAACAAACATAAGTGGACCAAGTTGAGGGTAGACATGTGCTGGCTGACACCCGAAGGTGACGAAGCCATATTAGGATACATGAGAACTATGAAATAAATGAGACTTATCAATTAAATTATAATGAGAATGCAATTAAGGAACATGTTCAGAGCATGCAACTAAACTAAGACGCTAAAAAGAATAATATAAAATTGAATGAACAAAGAGATGGGTCCTACACCGAGGACTTGAAGATGCAGATGCGGAAGTGCCTTAGCGCGGGGATTGTATACCTTTATTCTAAATCCTAAGGGGGTGCAAAACAAACATGAGTGGACCAAGTTGATACATATATAATATTGAAACAGTTATCAACATACTAACCCCAAAGTTTTATGAAAACTAATAGCATAAAATGTGATAGTTTTTCCAAAAACCCTAGCATGCCATAAAACCTTTCATAAAACATATCTCATGTATAGTGTGCTAACTAGTGGTATCATAATCAACCTGAAGGCCCCTACATCACCCGACGCGAAGGCCCCTACATCACCTGACCCGAAGACCTATTGATGCGAAATATATAAGCACACAAATTAAAACCCTCTTTTGACAATTGTAGTATATGTATACGTAGGGATCGTTCTAAACCGGGGATTAGGAGGGATTGCTAAATCACTTGAAAACTGACCCAAAAATGTAAAACAAAGGTTAAAACACTAAACTAGACTCAAAGAATGCAAAACTAAACACTAAAACACTAAAACAAACCAAAAGACTCAAAACTGCCTTAAAAACACAATCTGGGCAGTTCTGAACACCTAACACTAAATTGGACGAATTTGGGTTATAACTTGAATCAAAACACTTAGAAACACAAACTAAGACACTTTCTAACTAAATTGAAACACTAAAGTAAAGGGGGATTTAGTTTTGACGAAATTAAAACAAAGAAAACAGATTGTAATAAAAACAGATTGTAAAAACAAATTTGATGAAAATATGGATGGAATGCTAGCTAGAAGGTTCTTCTCCACACATGCCACACTTGCATACAAGATGATTTTCAGTTGGTCTTTCGATGAATTATGAAACTCAACACCCCAGGTTAATTAGGTTCGCTTAAATTAACCTTCAAGTTCTCCTTAAGTTAATGAATTGGATGAGACAGCGCATACAACAATTCAAAAAATTCTCCAAAAGTCCTTTACGTGAAAAGCACAATAAAGATACAATCAAAGATCATTAAGCAACATGAAAACTATAAGTGTTGACGAGGCATTCGTTACTATGATGAGCATGAAACTAATGCCAAGAATTCATTTAACGCGATCGTTTATAAGCGACCTCCACTACTTGTGAATATAAGTTTGTAACTATTAGGTAAAACTCACTTATATTCTAGCATCATATTCTTGCATGAAAACTAAGCGTGCACTCTCAATAAACATACACGAATAAGTTATCAATCAAGCAGGTAAACAAATTGAATCCACAACTCATGAAATTCTAACTGAAGGTAATCAATTTATATTGCAAGCATATACATGGTTTTGAATCACCCCTAGCTAACTAGGGGTTTAGCCTCTCATGTTCATAACAAAACATAGGAAAAGAGAATTAAACATTGAAAATAAAAGATAGATTACACCTAAAAACGTTCCAACACTCCAACTTGAATGCATAAACGTCCAAGGCTTCGTCTTCCTTCTCCTTCTCCTTGCTAAGTCACGGCACAAACTGCTAGGGTGGTTTTTTGGATAATTTTCTGGGTTTTAGATGGGTTTATGGAGGTATGGTGGTGCGGCAAGGCTTAGTGGTGGTGTAGGGAGGTTTGGATGAAGGTTTTGAAGTAGAGGAATGATGGGAAGTTGAATGGAATGCTACGGCAAAGGATGGGATTTTCTATGAATGGAGGCAGGTTGTGTGGAAGGGAGATTGGATGGTAAAGGGTTGCGGCAAAGGGTGGAAGGTGGCTGCAATGGTGTGTAAGTGTATGGAAGGGTTGAATGGTGGCTGGAATGGATGGAAGGTTGCGGCAGAGATGTAGAAGGATGATGGTGGCTACGGCAAAGAGGTGGAATGATGAATGAATCATCCAGGGTTCGACTAAAGTCCAAATATATAAAGGGTTTTCAGAAATTAAAACCCTAGCTTATGTTGGTTAACTAAAATTAAGTCAAAGGCTTCTAGAATTAGGAAATCAAATAAAAAATTAAAAGGAAATTGGCTAAAATATGCGGCTAGGGTTTTTATTTGAAAGGGGAATGTGTTTAAGTGCAGAAAAATAGGAAGTGAGGACCCCCCTTGCACGGCAAGGGATGGGGAGAAAGGGAAAGGTGCGGCAAAGGTCCCTAAGGGGTCTATGGTTTTTGTTTTGTGTCCTAAAGTGCATACAAGGCCTTCAAAGTGGCTGGAAAATAAGGACCTTTAAGATTAGGAAAGGTTACCAAAATGGGAAACCTTGGCTTAACTTTCCTACTTTAAGTAGGAATCCTTGTTGGAGTAGGAATCCATGTTCTTCTAGGAATCCTCATGTGAGTAGGAATCCATCTTCAATTAGGAATTCACATTTCTTCAAGTCTTCAACTCATTCATTCCTCTTTTGCTCCAAAAGACTCCAATTTGCATCTTCTTGCACACTTTGGCTTTATAATCTGAAAACACACAAAAGTGACTTTAAACACTAAAATAACTAAGGAAACACAACATAAATGCACGAGAACAAGCCAATTAAGTCGCATAAATATGCTCCTATCACCTATATATAAATCTTCAATCGACCTGAAGGCCCCTACATCGCCTGACCCAAGGGCCTATAAGTATATGTACCCGTAAGCAGAACAGTGACCACTAGATACACACAAAACATTGAACATAGGCTTTCCAAGCATAAGTATATATATCTCAAAATCATCTTCATAGCATACAGTCATCCATCATATATACTATAAAGTGTGCAAAAACATGTTCATAAGCAGTATATAGTCATTCATCATATATACTACAAAGAACATCATTTCGATAAAATATGGTATTCCAAAATATTCGCAGCAAGTCATAAATGTAAATCTCATTTACTCATAAAACGTAATCATTAAAATCATGCTTTTCATGTGTGCATTCCTACTATTAAAACATGCATTTTAGAAGGGGTCCAATGCCAGATACTTAGTTGCCGAAGAGCCACACAAACTATCAAAGATGGAAACGCCACAATAAATGCTCCTAACCTAAGCACATAAAGGGTCCAATTAATAAAACTCTATCCAAACGATTGAATTTGGGAAAACGGATGTCAAAAATGGATTCAAGACATCGAATTACCCTAGAAAGGGTCCCAGATAAATTTCGAGGGAATATTTCATCAGTTGGGTTGGGCAAGTTCCCATTGGGGCTGGTTCTCTCTAGGGTTTGGACCTGGGCTCATAAGGGTTTTGGGGCTGAGCCCTAAAGGGTTTGGATTAGGCGAGTTGGGTTGTGGGTTTAGCAGGCCAAGGGCCCAAGCTAACATGGCCCTAAGGGCCTTCTTTCAAAGGGTTTTAGGCTTAGAAGCCCGGCCCGAGTTCAAAAAGTGGGTCAATGAACCCAATTGAAGGAGAAGGCCGAAAAATGGCCAGGAACTTCCTTAGCTCCGACGGAGCTTGAAATATAACCATTTTATGCAATTTAAAACACCAAAATGAAGCCCAGACGATAAAGAATCAAATTATACCTTCCTCGTGGCCAGCTGTTGTCAGAAGGTGGTCGGAAAACTGTCTGAAAAACACAGCATCCTCGCCAAAATCTAGGAAACCTCTCAATGGTGTTTCTTCGTGGTTTTTGCCGTCCAACACATATAAATATGATCAGCAATAAATCCCAATAGATGAAAAATGAGGAAATTCAAGTATCCCGAAGCTTACCCCAAATGGAAAAATCGGGGAATCTCGTCGAAGTTCCTACTTCGTATCGAAGCTTGGTGGTCCGTGCATCTTCATCCGTGTTTCAAAGATGCAGGAAAAGGCTAGAGGATGGTGGTTGTTTGTGATGGTTGGTTCATAATTTGATTTTCCGTCTCGAAGATATATGGGCAATCCTTTTCGGATTCAATCACACCCTTTTATTAATCAATCCTATTTTGGTTACGAATAAAGAAGTTTTAGTTTTCAACATTTTTTCTTTCTTTCCTTTGTTTTTTGGTGATGTAGGGAATACCTTACTCATCCCAAGCAAAGCATAACCTTTGAAAACTTCGTACAAACGTAAGTCTAAAATTTAAAAGCAACACTATCAAATGAGTCTCTTTTAGCCCATTTCATCCTAAATGATTAGCAACTTGGGAGACTGGAGCCGTAATAAGTGCGATTACAATTAGTGGGCTACGAACACATGGTGTCCTGACCCGAAAATCCAATGCACCATCCAACCTCCGGAAATTTTATACAATTAGCCAACTTGTGGGTTATAACATTCAAATCTAGACTCTATGCCATTCGAGGGAATAGTAGAAAGGGCGATTTAGAAATCATACGAAGGTGGTTATTAAGTCTGACCCCGAGTATGACTACTTCCAAACCAACGTACTAAGACAAGTACGTTCTGCAACATCGTATGTTAGCTAGGTTGTAGGGGGCATCCAGATTAGGCAATCACTAAGAGGAACTTTATTCCAATAGAGCTCCGATACGCGAAAATTCCTTGTCCAAGCCAATCAAGGTAGTCCAATCAGAAACACTCAAGTCTAACACATAGGGTCTAACAAAAGGATTCAAAAGTAAGAAGCTCTCCATGGATTTAATATTTGAATGCCTGGTACTAGAGTTAGGTGGTACTCCGAATATCACAATGGCCACCCTAAGAACACTAAGTTTAGGAGTGATGTTCAAGTTATGGATTATACATACCCCCATCCTAGTTGAATAATTAAATAGACATGAAGCAAAATCTACACAACTACTCATCAGTGGTCACATCAACGGTTCCCTAGATGTTTGTTGAGGAAGGATTAATAGAAGCAGCTTCGTATACAACCATATAAAATTCTTGTGGCAGCCCCGTATAATTAGAAAGAGAGTCTATAAACACAAAAATTCTGTAACGAATGAAACGAGATCACGTGTACAAAGTAGATTTATATTGATAAATTTGTAAGGTTACAATCTTTGTTTACAATTTTCCTCTAATTCAATCTTCAAATTTGATGTAGATGCGTAGGTTATTGATCCAAGGGTTGCGATGACTTGATCTCGGATGAACGATTGAACAATTGCTTCAAGTTTCTTGCTTGAAACAATGCTTGAATGGTTTTCACCTCAAGTTTAGGGCTGCAGCAAAGGTGATGTTGATACAGGACTTTGTTGATTCAAGGGTCTTGGCGACTTGATCTTGAATCGAACATCATTACAAGTTTTGAGCTTGTAACAAAGTCTTGAAGGAATCGGCACAAGTGTTTGTTGACTCTTCAAGAAAATGTTTCAACTTTGGTCGAAAGAAAGCTTCGGCTTTCGTTGTACATTCTTCGAAGAGAGCTTTGGCAGCATATTAGTCTTCAAAGATTTGGTAGAGGTTCTCCTTTTGTGAGAATTTTGGCCCTTCAATGTAGAAATTGTCGACCTTATGCTTGTCTTGAGACCTTGTATTTATAGACTTCCAAAGCTTGCCTTTGGATGGATTTAGCTGTGATTTGTGTCTTGATTCATCCATAGGAGAATTTAGGCATATTTTCTATCTTAATTTCAGCCATTTTCCCTTGCTTGGCCGAATTGTAAGGCTTGTTACCTATTTTGTGAGCAATCTTCAATTCTTGCTTGTTTTATGAAGATGTCTTAGCTTTCTTTCCGGTTTTAGGAGCAATTTGGGCTCCTTGCCAATTTTAAGGAGAGATTCTCCCATTTTGCCAAATTTTAGGGAAGTTTTGAGCTTTATTTGCTTGATTTGTGCCATATATCATTGATGACTTGTCCATTTGTGATGAGTCATATGCCACGTGGAGCTTTGTGGTACATCATTTTTATGCAACGAAATTTACATGTCTACAGAGTTGTTCCCCTTCCTCATGACAACGTAAATTTTGTAGCCTCGATCAGAAAAGAAGAAGGTGCCGGCAAACCAGCCTCCCGAACTTCCTCCAACAAGCGAACTAAGTTCCATAATTCTTGATAATCTTGGCTTGTGTACTGTCGAGGTAACCCTGATTATACTTTTGCACAGTGGCCTCTTTATACAACTGCCACGGCTCCATAATGTCTGCCTTATTTTGCTAAGAGGTCTCCGCTTGAAATTTCTCGACCTGGCTCACCTCTTGTCGAACCACATCTAAGTTCGATTAAAGGATGGATCTATCAATATCCTAAGAACTTCGCTTTGACACTAGCACTTGTTCCCTCTCCTTCACTCTTCACTAATTTAGCTTTGTCGAAAATGCCATCAGATTTTCTTTCTTGACATTCCATGATTGCTCGTTGTCCAAAAGTGCTTCAAGCCTAGAGCCATTCTCTCGCGAATCCTGCTTGAACTTGATCTTACTACCCAATTCAGTTTTGCAAGTTACTTCGAGTTTACAAATCTTGTCCACCTGGTACAGATTAGAGCCTATATCCAAGCGTTTGCTTGAAGAAGAGACATAGAAAAAAGGCAAGAAACAATGTTGGAAGTCAAAAAAAGTAAGAAAGCTAACCGCGTATCTACTCCGATAACATTTTCCAAGAGGTCTTCTTTGGCCACTACTTCTTTAAAATTATTAGGGGATACGATATAACTAAGGCCTAAGCATGCCCTATATCGTGAAGACCGTTTGCATCAGAATGAAGGGGTTCCAACCTATGAATGGGATTGATTATCAAGCACCAGGCTTCACCAGGTGCCCCTTCACTGGCACAGAGTTACGCCAATGTCTTTTCAAGTGTGGATTCACTCCCTTCTTTGCTGTTATCCGCTGGAGGTTGCTATAAACTTTCCTCAACCATAGAAGTAAGGTCAACAATCTCAAGTACTTTGCCCTGATGACCACCAGAGTTGCTCACTGACTTGATCTTCTTAAAAACATTGGCAAGAGTCTTCCGAAGTGGCCTCTTTCGACTTCTTCCTCTTGTTTTTTTTCTCGGCCTCAGGGGCACCTTTAACACCTTTTGGCAGTATCCTGGCAACTTTAG
Source organism: Pyrus x bretschneideri (assembly GCF_019419815.1). Taxonomy (NCBI): domain Eukaryota; kingdom Viridiplantae; phylum Streptophyta; class Magnoliopsida; order Rosales; family Rosaceae; genus Pyrus; species Pyrus x bretschneideri. Next base: position 3,924,135 of record NW_025999657.1, read on the forward strand.
CCTCAACCCACTTCGGGTTTGGAATTGGATGGTTAGAGCAAAGATCTGTGATGCCGTTTCTTCCATGCGCTATCCCCTTCTTAGGTGCAATGAGCCACTTCCAACTCCAATGCAGAGTAAGAATGATGCAAAACTCTCTGTCAATAAGCTCAGAATGATGCAAAACTCTCTGTCAATAAGCTCAGGCTGGCACAGACCTAAAACCTTCATTTCAGTTTCGCAGTCAACCTTGCTACTTGATTTATTGAGAACCCTCATTCTAGATGTGTCTTCTTCCTAATTCCCGTGGACAAAGAGGATGTCTCTCTACCAATCTTTGTCATGCCCAGATAGCTAAGTAATGTAAGCAGACCACCAGAGATTAGACTGATATTGGAAAAAGTATTGGGTGTCGGTACTCCTTCGCAGTGTGCAGAGAATGAGAAATTCTAGTAAACCCAGCTCTTCTTTGTAACAGTTATTTAGGCATTCAAAGCATGAAATAATGCGTACGGATAACGAGGTGAGATTGCAAATGCTAATTTGGAAGAAAATGAGATTTTCTTTCCATAACGTTAATAAAGGGAATTTTAACCCCAAATCCAAGTAGTAGGGATAGATTATGGTGCAAGGACGGTTAGGATCTGAAGGCTCAGGAAGCTCACTTGTCACATTGTCATTGTCTTCCCACCAGACTTTGCATCCATCTAGCACATTTCTTCCTTTTTGTTGCGAAGCTTAATCATGGCAGGTTCAGAAAAGGTGCCGAAATTGACATGAGGAGTAGGAAGAATAAATGAAATAACAACCATATTTTTTTAAGGTTGCCAAGGGAAATAATGATGACAACAGGTCTAAAATTGGAAGAAAAGAGTAAACCAGGTGTTACAAAAAGGAAGTTTAGAGATTCATTGAAAAAATAAGGTGCGACAAATATTTACATTTCAAATCATCCACCAGTTGAATACAAGTTCACCTTGAGATCCATCGATCCAACAGTTTTGTCTTTCAAGCAGAATATCGAAGGACATTTCTCGAGTTTTTACACACACAACAAATGCAAAGTCTTATCATTGTGAAGCTTATGGCGTGGTGCTCAAAGCAGTGCATCTGAATCCGAAGTGCCCCTTTACTGCTAAGAGTCGAATCAATGCATGAAGATTGAAAGCTACTACAATATGTATTCCAGCTTACTTCGAAGGGCATGGTCTTTGGATACTAATTCATCCTTAAGAGGAACAGGTTACCTCTCAAATGAATAGTTAAGGGCAACTATGGAACCATGATTTTCCAAGGCTGGGGTATGACTGATTCGAATATAATTACCTCAGAAGTCCGGTTATGGACTCACCAGCTCTGGGCGGAGCTGGATCAGATGGAGTAGCGGTACCACCAGCACTCTATTCTAGGGCAATAGATGGAGTCCAAGCGATTCTGCTAGATTACCATCCTTGTTCCGCATGACACGTGATCTGATCCTAATATGGACTCAATCAGAAAGTCTTTGAGTTCTTACAATCTTGGGTTTGGCGTGCGCTGCAAGTAATCACAAAATTATAGGAGGGTGCAATATCTACTTCTAGATATCCTCTACGATTCTCTCGGCTTAGAACAAGAATTCTATCTTAAAAACTCTCTCTTCCAAGGTATAACTACACCTATCTAGGGTTCATCTTTGGTAACGCGATCTAAACACTTCAATTCTCTTACCCACTGCTTGAGTCTAAAACTATTCACTAACTTGATAATCGGAGAGCTTTTAGCCGGCACACTTTGCCTTTGGTTTCAGGCTTACTCATAGTTGCTTGCTATTTTGCAGGTTGCTTGAGTTTGTGCACAACCACCACTTATGTTGGTGCTCGAATTTAGTTCCAAAATGGGAGATGAAACATCAGGAACTTCGACACTTTTATTTTTGAACCCTAGTTTTTTATCATGGTAAATAGTTGAACTTATTTAAGAGCACTGAACTTAACCTTTGATTTGGATTTATATCCATCTCAGGTTGATTTGTAAGAAAGGCACCAAGTGAACTATAGGCCTCAGACCCAATAGTAGGGTGTTCTTCTATTTATGAACCCTAGCTTTTGACCATGGTAAATAGTTGAACTTATTTAGCCATGATTGAACAGTTGAAGATAAACAAACAGTATCAAAAAGACAGGTTATTTCTCTTGCTCTAATACCATGTTGACTTTTTAATGACTGTTTGTATATTAATTCATGAGCGAATATCGCAAGATTAAAGAAAAGAATGTGTGATCAACACATTGATCACCCTTGATTGATGACTAAAACAACTTAGGGAACATAACTATGTGCAGCTCCTTAAATTAAGGAGTTGACATATGTGAAAAGATCTTCACAAAAGTGTCCTAGTTACAAGAGACAACTACAAGCTAATAACCACCTAGAGAACAACGGTGAAACATAGTACCTAAGATAATTTAGTATGAAGGTGTCAAACAAATAATTTATCCCGTAACCCTAATTACCCAAGGGACTTTCAATATTTCCAATACTAACATACCTGATCAGTTTTTCAACTTGTAAGCATCTGGTACTTAAAAGTAACTCTATTAAGAAAACCTGTCAAATGAGCTGTGGGTTCAAGACATCCACCTTTTCCGTCGTCCTGTTCCCGTTGCCGTTTCGGTCGTTCCCGCCATTTTCGTTCCGCCTCTTACCCTTGCTTCCCCAAATCATTTTCGATCACCACTTAGGAGAAGTGGAAGAGGCCGGTGCCTTACATTTGAAAGAGGTTAGGAACAAAGCAGAATGAGCGGGAGCTGAGGTGGTATCATCGTATATTCGGAATTACTTTGAAACACCAGGGAAGTGGCTTGTAATCATATACTCGTTCGGCATTTACTGGAGCTTTTGCAGTGATCCCTAAGCCCTCAGCCCCGAGCCCAAGTGAATATCTAATTGTATTCGGCCTACACCACCCCAGATCCATGAACATCTTTTGTTTGTTTTAGGGTTTTAACAAATGGGTTTGGACCCTTCGTATGACTTTAATCTGTTTAAGAATAGGTTGACCGGATCGTGTAGTTGTAGGCCTAATGCTACTCAGTATTTAGGTCTAGTAGTATTTCCCTCTCGAACTCGAAGCCAACAACATTTTGTTCTGTTTAGTTTGCGTTGGAATCCCATTCTGTCCCACATCGGACAGAGAAAAGGGAAAAGACCCATTTATATAGAAATACCCTACTCTAACTAATACCGAGGTCTTTTATGATAAAATCTCACACCTGAGGATTGTTCAGGTAATTAAATGGGGACAGTATCAGTGTTGAAGTGGGCCCTCGGCTCGTTGACCTGAAAATTTTCCACATGATATCAGAGCCAGGAGGTGGGCCTGTATTGCCAAGTGATTGGGTGGGTCCCCATTGGTCCCGCGCGATTGGGTGAATCCCGACATGGCTCCATGCAATTGCCGATGTGTGGAATTTCACGTCACGTGCGGGGGAGTGTTGGAACCCCATTTTGTCCCACATCGGATAGAGGAAAGGGCAAAGACCCATTTATATAGAATTACCCCACTCTAACTTAACACCAAGATCTTTTGTGATAAAACTTCACACCTGATGATTGTGCAGGTGGTTAAGTAGGGACAGTATCGATATTTTTGGAGTGGGCCCTCGGCCCGTTGACCTAAAAAATTTCCACAGTTTGTAACACAACGAACTGACTATGCCGAAAAAATTAGGGGTAAAAACGTTATATAAAAAGCACTGTTTGACTGGGTTTTGCCCTTATGATTAATAAAAAGTCATCACGCATTTTTTATTAAACTACAAACGGACATGTTAAATTGCTGAAAAAAGAGGGTATGCAACGACAGATTAAAAGAACGTGAAACGTATGAGAGTCGCAAGTGGCTGAACCATATTTTAGGTACATATTCTATACAACCAAAATCTTCTATCGTTGATCAACTAAATTGTAAAAGGTGTCTAAAGGTCAAAAAGGATGGAAGTTCATGCTTCGAGTGCAATCGTGGCAGAGGCTTTGGCGGTCCTAGAGGGTTGTTTATTGGCTAGGCAGTGTAACTTCTCTCAAATTGTGGTGGAATCTGATTGCAAATAGGTTTTGTCTTACCTAAATGGAGGTTTAGACAGCTGTAGCTGGGAGACATATCCCATTCTGAGTCGTAATCTGCAAACTGGGAGTCTCTTCCAAGTTTGCGTATGGTCTTGGGTTCCAAGATTAGCAAATGAAGCAGTGAACCATGTCACAAGGTACAATGGAGTGGAGATGAGCAAATCTATTTGGGTTGTGAGACCCCCATCTTCATTGGTGAGAATTTTGAACAAAGATAACTTGCTATGTCCTCCACCTTAGTCGGGGTTGCGGTGGGATGGGGAAGACGTTTTAGCCTGTAATCGCAGCGTCTCTTTTGCATTCCCCTCTCTCGCTAGTCAGTGTATATGTTGGTCAGGTTTCACTGACTTTCTTTGTATTTGGTAGCTGTTGCCTTGGTTTTCGTTTGACCAAAAAAAAAAAATGTGATGATTTGTAACCGGAAAGTAGGCTACTTCAACATTATATGAGGTCTCACAGTTCTAAAGCACCTAGGAAATTTCTTTCACCCCCAATGTGGGACAAGAAATCTCAACTGAAACACCATATATCTCCAACACTTTCAACTTCTATAATTTGTTATGTTAATATCATTTCAACATGTCGACATATTTAACTTAGTCTGCAATCTATCCCTTTCTCTGTCAGGATGAACCATTGTATGTCACAGAGAGAGAGAGAGAGAGAGAGAGAGAGAGGAGAGATGTGTCCACAAATAGTTGATCATCATCTACCGAAAGTAGACCAAATATGCCTAGTGTCACATTATATGTAGATTACGACTACAAAAGAAATAAACGTTTTCAGTTTTTCCTCATCCGGAAGCCGAAAGAGGAAGTGTCACAGAGGATCACTTTTCAACTACTTCTCCCAACTCCTACGCAAGTTTCTAATGCCTGGATGTTAAGTTAAACAAAATCCATATTTATTTCACTTATTTAAGTAGAATATTCTACGGGCAAAATTGAAAATTCATATACAACATTGTTGAGTCGTTTGTGACAGATGTGTATGGACCACGGTCATGACATTTGAAGTTTCTTCTGGTTTTCTTCAATGGAATTACAGTGAGTTGTAACAGATATATGCCAAAATGTATACATAATACCTTTTTTGAGTATTATTTATGCACCAAACTCTACATGTTTCTGAGTGATTTTTACAGCTGCTGTTCTTACTAGTGATTACTGGATTACGTAAATGGTGCATCGATGAAGACTGATATGAATGGGTAAGGTCTTCCAGCCCCTCAAACTTTAATCATGCAAGATATTTAGAGCTCGGTGACCATGCATTATTAGGGATTTTCTAAGAGAAAAGAGAGTTAACAAATTAAAGGTTATATTTTGTTGGGGATTGACTAATAGAAAAGTAGATAATAATTAAAAGAAGGGACATACACAGAGAGAGACAGGGTGAAAGAGACATGGAATGTGAAATGCTAGCTGACCTTTAATGACTTGGTGTAATTTGGTGAAGACAAGATAAGAAAACAAAAGAGAATAGGGTGATAAAAAGCAGAAAACTTCTGTTTTGTAGGCCACTGAAATTGTTCCAATCAAATTAAAAGGCCAGTGGAACCAAAAATCCATTGAGTCGTATGGTCCAAAGAAAATGAAAATTTTGGACCAATGTACATGGGGTCTCACAGAGAAAATGAGTTAACCAAAAGAGAGCTCTCTTAAATATCTTTTGAATAGCTTTTTGACATGCTTGAGTGCTTACTTTTGGGTTTTAGTATAAAAGAAATCAAATGAACGCGTTTTTCGTACGCTCATGGACACAAGAAAGGAGGAAAATAAGAAATAAAACAACAAAATAAACTTGAAAAGATTGGATTGTAAAAGATACCTAGTGGCAAAGCATCTGTAAAAAGATAGGAAGCTAAGGGTTGGTTGCTGCTTTTCTTTTTTTGGCCCAAACACACCAAACAAAATTCTCTTTCCTTTTTATCTTTTAGTTGGTGTCATCCACACATATTAATTTTTAGGAAAAATTAAAGAAAATAGCTTGAAAATTTTGATTTTTAAAGATAAGAATAAAATAAAGGGTAAAGTGAATAGTACTAGGATTGACATTTTAGTGTAAAAATATGGTTTTTATTAAAGTGAACAGTATGGGGGTTTTTTTGTTAAAGTTCCCTAATTTTTATCCTTTGATACTTTTCAATTCATTCGATCCAACGACTGAAAATTGAGAGATATATATGGAAGCGAAAAAAATGTGTAAATGTCATCGCCTTTCACCTCATACGTCCTAGTGTTGGTTTTTCCATTAATTCAATAATTAAGTCCAAGTTTGTTTGTACCTTCAGTTTGAACTTGTTTTTTTTGTAGTTTATGGGTCTTATTCTGTGAATTTGAATATTTCTATCTGGGAGGCCTCGTATTCGGCCATAGTCGGTTAGGTAAGTTCAAGGTGCTCCAGTCCAAGACAACAATAGCCTAATCAAGCCCTTGTTATAACTGGAGGGCTATGGAGAGATTACACTTGAGTAGGTTCGGCCGAGTCCCAATTGAACTATAATTGTTAAACTTGGCAATCGATCCTGATAAGTTTGCGGTGATATCCAACATTGTGTGCGCCATAAGGCCAAGAGGTAGGATCATCGTATTAGAGGTCGGGCACCAGAAGTTGAGACCAATAATCAAGAGCTCATGGTCCATAGTGATCTAGATCGTTGAGATCTTGATGGTGCCGTAAATACCCAATCTTTTTAAAGAACTACCAAAGAATCTTTCCATTATTTCAACCCACGGAGCCAGGTTGATGGAACTGATGGCCATGCAACCTGGGAATGGGCAGATTCCCATTTCGAGTAATCATTGCCCTGAGGTGTGGTTCAAGAAGATTATCATTCATCATTGTGGTAATGGTTTCGAGAACGATGTCTGTGAATCGGGGTCCCAAGATTTGATCAGTAGAAGGATCTGATGCAGCAAGGGTCTTAGTGATGGAGTAATCGGGTTGATCGAGAGCCATTGTAATTTGGAGAGAATGAGGTGCAAGAATGAGGCAGCTGGGATTCTTCAAAATTTGGCTCTGTTCTTTTTAGAAGAACTCAGAAGGTGAGGGAAATCTATGGCTTTTATATCGATAAGGTGAACGGCAGTATGCTTGAGCTCTGGAAGAAATTGAGGACTATTGGTCTTGGTAGATGTTTTTCAATCATTATAATGGAGAAAATAGCGTTACACTTCCACACAGCTCAATTCGAATGGGGAATTGGCGGTTACATGGACGTCTAATGATTAATTTGTCTGGAAAATCGGGGCCGTAAGCAGCCAAATTCGAAGAGCCATCGCAAGGGCCCAACACGTGGCATGGATATGAACGTTTGGTTCGGTCGAGGCAGGATTAGCGTGTGAACTGAGTTCTAAGCATTTAATGACGGTTTAGTGAAAAATTAAAGCATATTCTCTTTTTCAAAATCCTTAGGCCAGCGGTCTTAACCGAGGATTTAAGAAGCGAGGGGCAATGTTTGGGTCCAAAAAACTAATTTGAGCAAAGAGTGAGTAACCTGTTGTGGGAGGTCTAGTATTCGCCCCATCATTAGTTGGGTAAGTTCAAGGTGCTCCAGTCCAGGACAAGGATCGCCTAGTCGAGTCCGTATGGCTGAAAGACTATGGAGAGATTACACTTGAGCAAGGTTCGACTGAGTCCTAAATAAACTAAAACTATTAAAGGATTGGCAATCGGTGCTGATAAGTTTGGGGTTGTTCAAAGGATCAAAATTCACTTAATCAGACAAGAAGGAATTAAGTTTGGAAAAGGACTAGGTTGAGGGTCCTAATTCAAAGAAACCAGGACTAAATCAAGGTTAAGCTAAGGAATGATAGGTTGGAATATTTTGGGGATAAGCTAATATTTATATATATTTTATATCAAATTCATTGTCTTTTCTTAGTTCCTTATATTTTTGAGTTATTTACTTTGTTTTTATGTTTTGTAGGATTTGTCAAGCAAAGAAAAGAAAAATAGCACAAGTGGGATTTTAAGTAACAAATTCGTCAAAACTACCTGTGCAGGTCAGCTGACTTTGGAAGCAAGTTGCGAACAGCTCAGAATGAATTAGAGAATGAGCCTTATATGCTTGGAAAGCTACATATGTCTATTTTCTGGAGCATTTCACGGATTGTTAATATCATTTTTCTAGAAGAAGTTATAGCCGTTTTAACACTAAAAGGTTCCCAAGAGGCTGAGCAGTTTGTAACTGACAAGAAAGCATTGAAAGCCATAAATCCAATAAATCTAGCAGCCAAAACTAATGCAATCAAGAACAAACCAGCTGACACATATTCAAATATTAGAGGAAATGGAATTAAAGATGAGGATTAAGAGGGAGTAATTGGCATAAAGGCTACCCAAGGAGTTACAATTGTTTTACCGTTTCCTCTCAATTATTGTCATCACTATATGGCTATTAGTGGGTGAGTTAAGGAGAAGAAAATGAAGCAACAAGAATTGGTTTAAAAGTAGCGTTGGGGAAGGAAGGAAAAGAGAGAGCCTTAGTCGATTTCTTTCGGTTCTATTTTCTCAAACTCATGTCTATCTTTTGTTTTAACTTAAGGATTGTGTAACTAAATTTTTAGTAGTTAGGGGCTGTTTGAAGCCCCGAATATGATTGCAAGTTTGTTATGACATTTCGTTTGAATTACTTTTATAATGGATGAAAATTGGTTCACTACTTGTCTCATTGATGAATTCTTTATGTGTTTTCTACGGATGCATACTTAGTAAGCATATCTAGGATTCTAATGCTATGAATATGTGTGTGTCTGCCCTTATCAAATGAGGACCTACATATGTTCTAGAGTAGTACTTGTTAATTGCGATTAACATGTGAACCAATTTCTAGGATAAGTAAGACAACGCCAGTACTTACGATGTCTTGTGATGACTCAAACTCTTTTCATTCTTAATGATTTCTATTTGTTAAATCTATGAACACGCCATTCTAGATTGCATGTTAGGGACTAAGTTAAGTTGAAAACGCCATTCTCTTAACATACTACATAAGAAAGAGTAATAGGTTGAGTTCTAACATTGAGCCAACTTGAGCATCTTCATCCGGAAATAGAAGGAATTTGAATGAAACATAACATGTTTGCATGATTATTTGGTGGTGGATAGCAATTCCCCTAACTTGTTTTTCTTAATTTGTGAACTACTTAAAATCTGTTTTTGTTCGATTTAATTTAAATAGCAAATCAACTCCAAAAATCCCAAATATTTGTGTGAGTGTAGCTCTGTGTCTAGTGCCTGCATATAAAATTTCGTAGACTTTAGATAAGTATAAGTTGGTCTATTAATTATTTTTTGGTGGCTGGCCAGTAGGGACAGCAGCCCAGTTTTTGTGACATTTTAAGTAGTTAGATAAAACAATCTTCTGCAGGAAAGACCCTTATTTTCATATGCTACAATTGACAAATCTTAGTGTTAATAAGGAAAATCAATAGGACATTTGTGTGCTACTTTGTGGTGTGCTTTTAATCCTATCAATACCAAGGAGGCTCAATCCTACCAAGACTCTACCTCGGTGAACTTGCCCATCCTTACAGCTTTGTCTATAATAGAAGAGGCTTTGCAACAAGGAAAAAAAAATCTTCAACTCAATAGCACTAAAGTCGTAGAACCTACCTTATGCAAAACCTTCTCACACCCTGAGAAAATACTAATTGCTCACTAATCCCTCCTCATTAACAAATATTCAGATTGGTTAATCATCATTGTGTCAACAACCAAGGACATCTTCAGTTTGGTTAAATAGCACTAGAGTCGTAGAACCTACCTGGCCTAGGAGACCTTCATATTGGTTAATCGACACTCTCTTATCCTTGTTCCTTATCTATCCAAGTCTCGGTGGATGAGGAATTCTTTATTCTTTTGTCTCAAGAGGTCATCTCATCAGCTTCGACAAAGTGAGGTGTTCCCAGGTTACCCCTTGTTCGGCATAGCGAAAGTCAAATTACTTATTAAACTTCACAGGGAGATTGGCAACCTTGTCTTTAGGTTAGCAGAATTCTAAGCCAATAGTATTTCTTCCTCAGCCGTAGTTGCTCAATCCATAAGTCAATAGCGTGATTCTACACCACAACCACCATCATCATCTTACTCGCCCAACTCACCTCGGTAGCAAATTGCCATGCCCGCATCATTCATGAGAAAGACATAGTTAGTTATCAGTTATTCGACCTACATGCCATGTAGGCTTGATAATTTTTAGGTCCACAATTTCATATGCGTACGTACTTACCTCATTATTTTCAAAATTAATGCAAATCCATTGGACTGAAATATTTAATGCTTCTTTCTTTTGGTTCATAGAGTTTAGGGACATAGATTAAGTATTCCTATCACTCAGTCACTTGGAAAATTTTCTTCAACCTTTAAAAGGAATGTTGATTCATTTTGTTATGCAACTTTAAATTCAAGTGTTAATATGCATTATGATGATGAAATGGTCTTGGATTTGATATCATCTCCTGAGATTTTATAGCGTTGTGCAGGTTTTATAGGTTTTGCTCGACTGGATGAGCAAAAAACAAATGAACGCCCACACACACACACACACACACACAAGACAAGGTTGGTCTTGCACCGATTTAGCCATCGCGGCTCATATGGTAACTAATCACTTTATTTTGCAGTGTTGATCTTTCAACGAGTACTTAAGAAATAAAACATCTAAAAGATATATGATATATGGGTAATGCTAGGAAGACTAAATTTTGTTAACTAAATAACATGAAAGTTGATGATTGGGTTATTACTTAAGCGTTGATAAATGTGCCAATTCCTGTTGAGGATAAATAATTTAGTTTGCAAATTTTGTCTACTATCAAGGTCCAAAAGGTCACATGCAAGCCCAGTCAAGTCTTGAGGCCCAATTGTTATACAAACCTCAAGCCAAGCCCAAAATACATGTCAAGGTGTTGAATCGAGAAGACATTATATTTGTAATCATGTCCTACTACGTTAATCAAACCACGCATGTGTGTAAATCATACCACACTCGTGTGAACTCATGCATATTCGTCTATCCAAGCTAAAATAAGCTCGAGTCACATGCCCGGGGCTTGTCAAGTGAATTTTGGTGTGGATGGTTACAGAAGTTAATTGGGCCTATGTGGAAAATATTGTGGCAGACTTTGGGTTGCTTGGGAGCCTAAAAGTTTAAGCCTATAACCTTTGTATTCCACGTGGGCAAGTTTGAGAGAGAACTAGCCTAGTTTCCTCCTTTCTCTAACAAGCTAACCAACTTAGTTAGAAATGAACCAAACCCTAAGCTCTAAAGTCACGTGAAAGCCCAGTAAAGTATGCATTTAATGAAGAGAAAGGCTGAATTTCCTTTCCTAGCTCACGTTGAATACCAAAGCCTAAAAACTAAGAGACACACTATTAAAAGTAGCGCATGTAGAAGACCGGCCTAGGAAAGCAATGCCTTAGGAAGAAGGTCCAGCGTAGGCTTCACGAGACCAACGAGGCCTAATTGCCTTGCACCAAAACGAAAGTGGCAAAAGAACTAAGGAGAAAAGGGATGGAAGACCAAGCCATAATTTCTAATTACTTAGGAACCCTAGAAAGGAAGCATTCACCTACAAAAAGGTATTAGCAACCATTAGAGAAGAAGGAGGCCAGAACGTCATAACACAGGGGTTGAGAGGATTGTACTCCACCAAGCTATGGAAATCTCTCCCTTAGTGCAAACATCCTCAGATCCTAGAGAGCATCACTTTGCAACCTTACTATTTTCCATAACCTTCCTCTGAATATCCCAGTTATTTGAAGCTTTATTACAACTCTAGCTAGGATGCCCAAATTGTCCAACCTAGAACTATTTGCAACCATGCAAACACCCGCTCTCTCATGCTAAACTAATGAACTTCTAGCTTCCACACCATGCCTCACTTGAGCAAGCCATTATTTGCTTAATCATGCTAATCTTCGAGTCATTTATCTAACTGTGATATTTCCTAAGACAAGCTAACTCTTTCGAAATATTCCAAGACTTGGTACGAAATCGAATCGGGGGAGACAAGAATGTTCTCAAAGCTCAAGTCCAGCTTGACCTAACAGTCGCCCAACATTTACAAATTTAGTCTTCCTAGCATTACCTTATATACTTGAAGTCGAGCCAGGTAAATGACTATTGTACATATTTACTGACTATGTGAATAACGCTTGAGCGCTTGCATATTTGATAGGGAAGCGTGCCTTGTTTGATACCTAATTAAGGAAAGGGATCCTCTCCGGATCCCTTCCACCAAATCAAGAGATCGGGGCCCTTGAAATTTGATCCAATGGCTATAAACAGGGGGGCCTTTAAAAGTTATAATAACTTTAGCCGTTCGATCAAATTTCAAGGGCTCGGAACCCTTGATTCGGTGGATTTGGTGGAAGGGATCTCCCTTTCCCTTAATTAAATGCTAATGTGGTAGAAAGTGAAAGCATGTTTAATTAACGATTACGACGTAGATGGCTTTGGAAGTGGGTGGAAAAATAAAAGTAAATGAGAGATGATAGTTGGGCAAGTAAGGCTTGATTGCTTTCCAGCAAGAAGAAGCAAAAGAAAGGTAGGGTAACTAGGGTTTGAATATTGGTGGTGGTGACCCACCCCACATATGTTTAATTTTCCTATACATGATTGGGTGGAAGCCAAATTTTGGCAAAAGCTGGTTCATGTCTCATGAAAGCATCAATATTGTTTGTCTAAGCCAAATTCCTGACTCCTAGGAAAGGTTTCTTCATCACAAAAGCACTTTCCCCACTTATACTGAAATTTTGAAAGTAGTTGATCATTATGCTTTCCATTGCTTCTGTGGCATGTTGTTTTTAGGGATTTTTGAAACACGATAGTGCGTAGGTTTTGTATAAAATGTTGTCTACAACTTTTCATATCTGTTTTTCTTTCTTTATCTCATGTTGAACGTGATGCACTATGTTCGAATGGCGATGTGAGCATGTTCACTCCAATGTAACAAAAGTATATATAGATCTTGATGTGCCAATATATCAATCATTTTTCTCTCTTTTTTGTTTTTATAAATGTATCACTAGCTAGGGGTGTTGTAGAAAATTTAAACACATGCACATGTATTTTTCTCATTTTTTTTAAGTTGCATAATTGTAAAAGTAGCTTGAAAATATTTTGAGGTGGAGGTGGCTTGTTGAAAGGTTGTGTTACTTTTATGGCTTCAAATTTTGGGAATTCTTTACTCATTCCTCGATATTTCTTAAATTCAACGATATAAGCTAATGAGTAAAAGATTTGAACCAAGACAAAACTAAACTAAAATAAAAATACACAAAACTTGAAAACGTGTTTTGACCTAATAAATGATACAATTGAGTCCAAACTCCAGAAAGCTCATATGTGCAATACGCATTTTTCCTTGGTTTGGAAGGAGAAAGACAATATAGGAGTGCCTTGTAATGTGATAATGTACATGTCATGTATTAAAACATAATTACGTGTCATGGTTGAACTCTGATTTAAAGAAAAACTTAGATACCATGCATGATATGTTTTATATATGGATGCAAAACCCAACTCTTAGCCTTGATTTTGTAAATCGAACTATGAATGAGAAGAGAATGCTTTAAATGTGATAATTGTATTCTTCTCATTCTGAGGAATATATAATCATGTACAATCCTACTACAATAAGGAATGAATAATTACAATCAATCAAACTACCCAATATTATAAGAATCCCATAATTAACGGGAAATATTATACAAGTCAACACTCACCCTCAAGTTGGTGCATATATGTCACACATGCCCAACTTGGCCAAGAAACTTGAGAACTTGTCACTCGAACTAGCCTTTGTGAGTATATTAGCCACTTGATCATTAGTCCTAATCGGGGACAATTCAATTATTTTCCCTTCCAAATTCTCTTTAATGAAGAACCTATCAACCTCCACATGCTTCGTTCTGTCACAATGTACCAGATTATGAGCGATATCCCTAGCAACTTTGTTGTCTCAAAATAACTTCATCGGCGAACTATGGTTGACCTCTAAATCTTGTAATAGAAACTTAAGCCATAAGAGTTCACAAATACCAAGAGCATACCTCTATATTCCACTTCTGCACTTAAACAAGCAACTACATTCTACTTTTTTACTTCTCCATGTTACTAGATTACCACCAACAAAAGTGAAATATCCTAATGTTAAGGCATCAATCATTTACCGAACCCACCCAGTCGACATCAGTATAACTTTCGATTCTAAAATGCCCATTTTTCTTAAATAGAATTCCTTTACCTGTACTTCCTTTCAAGTAACATAATATCCTCATCACCACACTCATACGTTGTTCTCTCGGATCATGCATATACTGATTGACTACGTTGAAGGCATGAGCAAGATCAGGTCTTGTATGTGCCAAATACATCAATCTCCTAACTAACTTTTGATATCTTCCTTTGTCTAGCGGTACTTGATTTTTTTCGAGGCTCAACTTTGTTCCATCAGCCAACAGAGTTGCTACAGGTTTACAAGCTGACATCCCGATCTCCTTTAACAAATCAATGATATACTTTCTTTGGGACAAGAATATCCTACTTGCCTCTTGATACCTCAATCCCAAGAAAGTATTTTAGAGATCCAAGATCTTTCATTTCGAACTCCGTAGACAAATACTTCTTTAGAGATGATTGTTCCATTGGGTCATTCCCAGTAACCACCATGTCATCCACATATACAATGAGTGTTGTAATCTTTTTATTCTTTCGTTTCAAGAACAGAGTGTGATCCCAATTACTCTGGCTATACCCAAATGCCTTCATTGATTTAGTGAACCTGCCGAACCATGCCCTTGGTGATTGCTTTAATCCATAGAGTGACTTTTTTAGCTTACATAGTTTTCCCTTGTTCAAGTCTGTTCCGGTACATCCCAGTGGAAGCTCCATATAAATTTCTTCAGTTAAACCTCCATGTAGGAATGCATTTTTTTACATCGAATTGTTGAAAGGGCCAGTCTAGGTTTGCTGCCATGGACAAGAGAACTCGAACAATATTGATCTTGGCTATTGGCGCAAAGGTGTTCGTGTAATCTATGCCATACTTCTGAGTGTACCCCTTTGCTACTAGTTTTGCTTTAAACCGATCAATCGTTCCATCTGCTGTATTTCACTGTATAGCCCTATTTACATCCCACAGGTTTCTTGCCCGCTGGCAAGTTCGATAGTTCCCAAGTAGCATTCTTCTTCAGCGACCTTAGTTCCTCATTCATTGATTCTTTCCATCTAGGATTAGCTAAGGCTTCCTGCACACTGTTAGGAATATATACAGTGGATAATTGATTCATAAACGACTTATTTGATTTAGACAGGTGACAATTGTACACATAGTTTGTTAATGGGTACCTCATTCTTGAGTTATGGGTTGGTTCACTCACTGAATACTTAGTTTTACACTTAGAGATTGCCTCATAAATGGGTCTAGGAATACCTCGATTAATTCTTTCTGGGAGACTACAGAGCGATGGTCTATCTGGTGTAGAAGATAATTGGTTATGAGAATCACTAAAAGACGAGTCGGCTTGTACTGTTTCTTCTACAACCGCGGGTTCCACCTGCAAGGGAGTCGAAATAGCTATGTTTCCCATTATCTCAGACTAAGTAGGAAATTGATGTGCAGCAACAACCTGCTCGGAACAAGGCTGTTGTGCAGTCGACACGGGTTCGGTGGTAAGCTGCTACATAGTGGTCTGTTGCTCGATGGCTGGCTGTTGCACCTTAACTTGTTGCTTAGTAGTAGGTTGTTGTGGAGTGGCCTACCGTTTGGTGGTGGGTGGCTGCACCATATCTTGCTGCTCGGTTCCATAATCAAACATACGAACTTCATCGCCTTGAAACTCCTCGTGAAGTGAGGACTCAGAGGAACCAAAATACATCTCCGTTTCATGAAAAATGACATCGGTGGTGATAAACTTTTTTTTAGTGGGAGGATGATAGCACCAATAACCCTTTTGAGTAATAGCATACCCTATAAACATACATTGAAGAACTCGAGGTTCAAGTTTGTTTTACCATTGTGAAGGATGCATATGGACAAAAGCCACGCAGCCAAGAACTCGAGGGGAAACGTTAGGGACTATTGGGCAGCTGAGCAGAGACATAAGAGTCTGAAATGGTGTCTGAAACTCAAGGGTACGAGAAGGAAGTCGATTAATAAGGTAGGCAGCCAATGTAAGGGCCTTACCCTAATAATACAAAGGAAGACGTGCCTCAATAAGAGAAACACAAACCATTTATAACAAGTGTCGATTCTTTCGTTCAGCCACCCTATTCTACTAAGGAGTATACGGACATGTGATCTGATGAACAATACCGTGCATATCGAAGAAAAAACAAAGTTCAGTATTAACATACTCGCCTCCATTATCACTTCGAACCACTTGAATTTTCATATTGTATTGTACCGAAACCATTTTGTGAAATTTTATAAAGGCCAGACTCACATCAGTTTTCGATTTTGGCAAAGTAACCCAAGTCATTCTCGTACAATCATCAATAAATGCAACAAACCAATGATCAAGCTCGACCAAGAAAGGCAATTTTGGAAGGGCCCCAAACATCCAAGTGCACAATCATAAAAGGAATGGAACTCTTATTTAAACTTGGAGGAAAAGAAGTTCGATGGCTCTTAGCCATTTCACACACATCACACTTAAACTGAGAAACATCATTTTTCACAAACAAACTAGGAAATAACTTATGTAAATAACCAAACGAAGCATGGCCAAGATGACGGTGCCACATCCACACATCAGACCCTTTATTATTCTCGGCTTGAGTCCTATTCACTGACAACAATTGAGTGAGCAAGCCCGAGCAACTGGAATTCAACTCGAGGTAGTACAACTTCCCTCGTCTAATACCATAACCAATCGTCTTCCGCATCTGGATGTCCTTAAATACACAAAAGTAAGGCCAAAACACAACCAAACAATGTAAGGCAAGGGTTATTTGGGCAACTGATAATAAATTATAATTCAAGGAGGGAACAATAAGAACAGTATCAAGTTTCATGGTATCAAAAAGGGAAATCGTGCCTTCCCAAAAGATTGGGGCAACATCACCAGTAGCCACATTAACCTCAGTGTGGGTAGAGTTTTTTAGTGAGGGAAATTGTCTAGAATCACAAGTCATATGTTCAGTAGCTCTAAAATCAATTATCCATGTATTATTCATAACAGAATTGGAAACATTAAGTGCCTTACCATCGGTACCTGCCGCAACAATCAGAGCTGATACTTTACTTGCTACATTCGCTGAATCATCATTGGTTTCTACAACAAAAGCTCAAGGTTTATTGAAGCGAGGGTCACGTGTCTTATCCCAATTCGGGATACCCAATCAGCTCAATGCACCAAATTTTGAAATGTTCCGTCATATCACAATGGGGACACTTACCCTAAGGACGATCACGACCAGTTTGGCCAGTTCTTGGCTGCCCCGTTTTGTTCTCAGACCCACCTAGGTTGGTGCGGTTGGAGGGGTCGCGGGCCTTGGTTGCCATCGTAGCCGGTTCTGAGCTTTGGCCCTCCATCTTCATAGCTTCCTTGCGATCTGCTTCACGACGAACATACACATAAGCAGCCTGAAGTCCAAGTGGTGGGTCTTTGCACAATATTTCTCCACGAACTTGATCAAACCCATCATTAAGCCCACCAAGAAACAAATACAACCTTTGTTGCTCAGTTGTCTTCTGGAAAATCAGAACATCTGCTTCACATGCCATGGCCATTTTATTAAAGTGGTCTAATTCCTAAAAAATCTCTATCAATTCTCCAAAGTAGCTAGCCAAAGGCCGCCCATCCTGCCTGAGACGTGAAGCTTTCTGATTTAATGAATAAATTTTAGCCTCATCATCTTCATCAAAATAAGTAGTCTTAAGAGCATCCCAGATCTCTTTAGAAGTTGACAATCGAATATAACGTTTCATGATCTCCAGCTTCATTACCAAGACAAGAGCCAACTCTTAATTCTCTAATCTTCAGAGAACCAATCATCATATTTGGGATCATCCTCTGTAGGGGCCTTAATAGACCCACGAAGATATCTTATCTTCTTCCTTCCAACAATATGAATTTGAATAAGAAGAGCCCATAAATCATAGTTCTTCTCATCCAAAACCATCCCAATGTTGAAGCTTGAATTATTCGGCTGAATCATGATCGGAGCGGTAGTAAAAACGATTTGGTTGTTCTCGGCAGACATCTTTCACGAAGAGGAAATATGTGCAACGGCAAAGGTACTTAGGGTAGCAACAACACATGTTGCTCACTGTAATTCGGGACAGAAGATTGAGACACGGCAACAACTTCACATGGCTCGCTGTTCATCAGTGGCACCACGGTGGTGCTGGGCATGGCACAGTAACAAACCCTGTTAGGGTTCGAAACTTTCTTTCCTTTTTTTACGACCTGGCTCTGGTGCCAAGAAGAGAATGTTTTGAATGTGATAATTGTATTCTTCTCATTATGAGGAATATATAATCATGTACAATCCTACTACAATAAGGAAAGAATAATTACAATCTAAACTAGGAAACACAATATTATAGGAATCTCATAATTAACGGGAAATATTATACAAATCAACAGGATGCACTAGTCTAAAGAAATTGATCTTTTGGTTAAAAAAAACACCAATATTTTACATGGCTGAGACCATTGAGATTTCACTTCATGGCATCACCAGAGCCTGCCAAAAGTATAGCTGCACACTGTGACATTTTGCGTTCTATCTATTCTAATGGCAAGCATTACGTACCAACAGTGTGGTTTATCCTTCTTCTGTTCGATTTACACTGCATGAGAGTTGTATCGATCCAGCTGCATGTCACACATTCACATGTGTCGCAGGCAAACAAACAACGGCCGAACAGAAAAAAGAAATTGCAGCATGAATAGACGTTGAACATGCAAAAATAATCATTAAATCTTAAGAAAACTGTATATATGAAAGATCAAACGTTGCTTTCATTAATCATATTTTTTTTATATTTAGAATAAAATAGCTTTCGTCCTCATGATTAATTAGAAGCTAATCTCATAGGTCAATCCTCACTATAATGTTGGACATTCTTAAAGTCAACTAATAATTTCTAATTAACCTAGTCATCAGCCAAGTGCTAGTATTGTCATCGTAGAAAATAGAACATATATATATATATATATATATATATATATTAGTACGTAGCCAAGTTAAACCAACCCTAGAATTTACGTACCCACTTTTTTTTTTTTCTGATCCAAAAATATTTACGTACCCACTTATTCGTCTGCATTATTGGCTGCTATGGTGCCCCAAAGGACCATTAGCGTCAACCTATAATTTTAGTTACTAATTTATTAACATATGTTTGAATTTGAGAAGCATGACAGGTTATGGTTGGGTGCATGCAGGGTCTCCTCAGCATGGTCAAGTCAACTCTTACACCGACCTGACCACATTAACCTGAGCTGGCTACAACAGTCCTTTTTTTGCTGTTCATTGTACCAAAACTGAAGGTGCCGGGGAAGAGGATGGGATGTTTCAAATTACTATGGCAGGAACCTGATGAGTCTGTCACTTGTTAAAAGGCCAGCTGTCGATCCAAAGGTTCCAAACTTTGCACTTGGTCACTTTATGGATAATGGTATCATAAAAAATTCATGCATCGACTACTCAATTGCAGGCTGAGAAACATTTAGTAATGTTGCCTGAATTATAAGTATTTTTATGTACATAACGTGCGGTGGAAGTCGAACTTGGGAGTTTGGGTGCAACAGAACATCTACAAGTTCATTGCTAATGAATTATAATTCTTGTAATTGTCCTATAAACTTTTAATTTGGTTTTAATTGTTTTAAAACTCATTAACTTTTAATTCGTGCCAACATCCTTTGCCGTTAATTCTGTTAGATTAATAGTTATTTTTCAATCACTTAGTACTACAGTGTAGTGGTATTCCTCTTCACTTATAAGTAAGAGGTCTTAGTTTCGATTCTCATCAAAGGAGAATAAGAACCACATTATTATGATTAGTCCAGTGTGAGGTTGAAATCATTCTCCTATCCTCTAGTATAGATAATCTCGTGTGTTAAAAAAATAATTATTCTCTTTTATATTTTATGGTAGGACCCTTGATAAAGCTCTACAACAGTTTTATCTTTTATTAATTAAAGCTAGATCATGGTTAGCTCTCTTTCATATAAGTTATACGACAAATTAAGCAACACAAGTAAGCAAAAAACGAAAACTGTTGGTATAAACTTATCTGTCAGCTGTGAAATGTGGGAAGGGACTTCTCCATTTCATATGTCATGACGAATATAACTTGCTTTCCCCATCACATCTCTTCTTGCCTTCACAAAGTTGTCGTGTATCCCATATTCTTTGAGCTCTTTAATCTACCCAAAAAAAAGTTCAAATAAAAAAAAAAAATTTAGGATAAAAAATTTTAATATCAATAATACACAATCCTTTTGTAACATCGATGTTAATCATATTTTCATGATTGAAATTCGTTATTTGCACTCTAAAAACCATCTCCTTTCTTTTTCCTTAGAATTTTAGTTTTAGTTCTAATTTTCATGGTGGTTAACCCTACTGTCGATAAATATATGAACTGATGGTGGGAAATCTCCAAGAAGATACTAACGTGTCACTATATGAAGGAGATGAATCAGTCTCGTTTTTGCCACCAATCTCCCGTACACGTGGCAGGTTATGGGTGACAAGTCAGTCATGCACAGTGGTACACAAAGAGGAAACGTCATTTGAAAACAAATTTTCTCCGGATCCCTTCTATTAAATTCATCAAGTTAAAGAATTTAAACAATTGAAATTTGATTTAACAATTACAAATAGGAAGTTCCTTTAAAAATTATAATAATTTTAGCCGTTAAAACAAATTTAAAAAACCTAAATCCTTTGATTTAATAGATTTGATATAAGGAATCCAAATAGCATCCATTTCCAGATACTTTGAATGCTCTCTAGTCATTCTCCTTGTGTATTGCAAAAAGGGAATTGTATATCGTATTGAGGAGTATTGAATTACTTGAGATATCTGTTCTTTTTAATTATTAATTTTTACAGCTGAAAAAAAATTAATATATAACAGTTAAAAAGTTTAAAACATCCTTTATGGACCTGTATGGAAGTTTTGCAGCAAAATGATGGTAGCTAGGGTTATAATTGCAACTACCTTAAGATGCAAATAACCACTCAAAGCTAGTTTAAGTTCTAATTTCTAACTGCTCTCAGATTTCAAAATCTAGAAGACTGTGAGTTTTTATTTGGTAAAATAGAAGACTCTGATTTGATCATAGGCTTCGATTATACATGGAATTTGGTAATGATTATTAAGGTTTATTAAAATAAATAAAAAACAACATGCACATGTGGTTAATTGATCCGGGCCCACTTAACCAATCACCTAAAGTTGTTACCAAATTTGGTCCTAAATACGTAAGTATTTTCATTCAGATTACATGAAAATCTGCTACAATTTGACTCGAGCATAGGGTCGCCTGACCTAATTTGCATGAGCCATTGATACCCTAGCTTTTAAAGGCTATGATCATTTCAGCCACTTCGTATTACGATCTGGTGGTATTACTTTTTATTTGTACGTGAGAGATCTTAGGTTCGATTCTCGTCAAAAGCGAATTTAAACCGCATTATTGATAGCTTATTGTGAGGCTAAACCCGTCATTCTCCCCTTTAATATAGATAATATTTTTTGTTCAAAAAGAATAAAAATAAAGCTGTGATCATTTCTAAAAAATCAACATAATTATAAATTGTTTAGTAATGTAACTATTATCACCTAAACAAATGAATGTGCAAGTGGTGGATTCCGCCAATAGTTAAGATCTTATACTCTAACTTATTATGTTCGGAGTTTAAACCCTCTCCCCTTCCCTCAATGTAAATTAGTATAGAATATTATTTGTACCAAATCGAAGAAATTAGTCATTTGATTAGACCTTAGATTATCACATTGTTAACTCATTGGCCAAG
This sequence comes from Pyrus x bretschneideri, assembly GCF_019419815.1. Taxonomy (NCBI): domain Eukaryota; kingdom Viridiplantae; phylum Streptophyta; class Magnoliopsida; order Rosales; family Rosaceae; genus Pyrus; species Pyrus x bretschneideri. Next base: position 3,946,234 of record NW_025999657.1, read on the forward strand.
CGTTTTAGTTGATTTTTGGCGAGAATTGTCTTTGAATGATCATGACCTAAAAAATGAACGCTTTTGATCGAGTTGATATAAAACTGAATATTATCAAGGACAAGGGCAAAGGTATAAAATAAATGTACAAAAAGAAAGTAGCTAGCATTTTCTTTGGCATATTCATATTACCATGTTCCAAGCATAAAATAGTATTTTGTAATCACATTTATCTTAATTGCTTTAAAATGGCTGAATTGTAATGGTTAACCCATTGCATCATTAGATTGTCTCCTTTTCCCCCCTTCAAATCCAATTCATTGTATTTGTTCCAATGCTCCTAATAAGCATAACATATAAAAACCTAGCTCTTAATAATGCTCCATTAATTAAACCTAGAAATTAAGCATAGGTGACAAGAGCATCATCTAATTAATCATTCACAAATTATCCATATCAAATACGATAAGTATATTTTTAAATGATAATACTAGACAAACCAAATTTTAAAAAGTGTAAAGTCTTTTAACTTAAATTCTAACTTCGCAAACAACTTATACTCATCCTTTTACATTAATGTCATAGGAAACATAAAGATCGCCATAGCAAGTAAAATATAGTTTCGTTTGCAATGACAAGCTACAAGTTTAATTAGCAATGCTCATCAAATAATTAATTATGTGCATCGCCATAGTTAACAAAAAGGTCCTTATCACTCAACCAATCCTCTCTCCAATCTCCATCTCCATTTCATCAGAGGAGGATTCTCTTTCCTCCTAATCTCTCTCCTTCCCTTCTCTCCTACTTGAATGATTACGGTTAAGTCATATCAACATTTTATATTGATTTTTTTTTATATAAAGACAATAAGATAAAAAACAAAGTGTGAGAAGAGGGAAAGGAAAAGGATGAGAATAAGAGACGAGAGAAACCTACTCCATCTCATCCACCCCCATAAAGTCCAAACTTCCACCTTCCAACTCCAATCTCCTTCCTTGCTTTTTGTGCTTAGATTGTAGAGGGAGGACAGAGGAGGTCACTATGCCTAAATGTGACAGCCTGTCCGGAATTATTCGTACCGTAAGTGTGAAATGACGTTTTTGCCCCTAGTGGTTATTTGTCATTTGTGTGGTTGTTTTGTTGTTTGGCTGGTTGCATCTGGACCACACATTCACCTCATCCCCATCATCTTCTCTCGTGTCTCTCTCTCTCTGTTTCGAACCTCTCTCTCTTCTTCTTCTTTCTTTGTACGGACAAGACCCAAAACCCGTGAAAATGTTGCAGATCGAGGTGGAAAGTTATACCTTTGTGTTTATGAGGACCATACGAGTCCAACCATACCAATTTCAGGTAAAGAATCCTTCGATTTCACGTCGAACCAGGAATCTCCGAATTTGGTCACTGTTCATGCACACGTGAAATGTTATTTTTTAGGGAATTTGAAGCTTATAGGAAGCTTAGTGAGGTCCTTAGGAAGCTCGGGGTGGTTCGTTAGAAGGATTTAGACATCGAGATCGTGAGTTGCAGGTTTGGCCGAAACATCGTGGGTTTTTCCAGCGAGTTTCCGTTGGTTTTAGGTCCCCAAAGTGGTAAGTTTTTGTTCTACTCATTGTAAGCTTCAATTTGGTACCAATTTCATGTAATTTGGTTGAGAAGTGAAGAAGATATGAAGTTTTGAAAATTTTTCCAGTTTCTGGCAACGCAAACGGCAGCGCTGACGGCGGCGGCTGGCGAGACTCACTAGAGAAGACAAGGGAATATTCTGTTAAGTTAACAGAATATTCTTAACGGCATCAGGTTAGTTTTAACAGAATATGCTTGCTTTTGGACGGAATATTCCCTAACGTCGTTAGGGATTCCATCCGTGTGCCAAACACGTGCATGCGCGTCTGGCCGTGCCTTAGCCAGCGCGTGGGGGCGCGTGAGACGTCAGAAAATTATTTTAAAAATATGGGGATGTTCGTGAGGTTGAGTAGATCACGTTGGTGTATTCACATACTCCATCTGAGCATTGTATGAGAAGTTATTACCTAGTTTTGGTTATATGCTTTAAATTAACATTTTTATAGTTGTTTCGCATATAGGTGAGACCTATCCTGAGGATGAGCGTAGTCACTCGAGACAAGGGGATTACGACCCTTCCACATACCGGTGAGTGGGCTTTTGGTTTTCCATATATACCTATATACTTGTGGTTTTTTCCCAGAAAATGATATGGAATGTTTATATGTTTTAAATGTCATGTATAGCGTTTGCCTATTTATTTATGCATTAGTAGTTGCATATATGTATGTTTGGTGTTGCGGACGCACAGGTAAGTGCCAGGTAAGTTATAGTTTATAGTTGTGACGTAGTAGTTATGTGTTATGCATAAAGAGCTCATAACCTGCACCCCCGATGTTAGTGCTCCCGCCCAGAGTAAGGCACAGTCCTTCACGTGATGTTCACCTCCGGCACCACATGCTCATCTTAGATCCAAGTTAGGTGCACAGTCCTGTTGTACAAACCACTTTAGGTGGTTCCGACTCGTAGGTGACCCACGATTATTCGCCCAGCCTTCACGTGATCATAGCACTTGAGCGTATTTATTTACACCCAATCTTGTTGTACAGACCACTTTAGGTGGTTCCGACTCGTGTGCAGGTATAGTTAGCGAGTTGGGGATTTGAGCTCTAGATTCAACCGTACAGGTCACGTTAGGTGACTCCGGTTGACATGTTATTTGCATTGATTGACATTACTTGGGTTACTTACATTTTATGTGGAGGCATTCGACATGGCATATTTCTGAGCATGTGTTTGATATATGTGTATATTCTATTTTCTGGGAAACTATACAGGTTTTACGGTAAGGGGTTAGAACTTTTGATAATGATATGATTTTGAAAAGCTTTGTTTTTGCCCATTCACACTTTCTGTTTTGCGCCCCTCCAGGTTCTAGTTTGGTTTGCTCTTTTGGTGGCTTACGAGGAATCCACGGTGTATCTGACAGATTATCAGCAGTGTAGGACCACCTCTGGATGTGTTTGGTTAGTGTTTGTTCCTCTGGACTGCACTAGGCTTTCTGTGCTCTGAATATTGTTTATCACCCTTACACTTGCACTTGTATGTTAACTACATTGTTTGGTAGATTGGTTTTTATTTATTCGTATTTTTATTATTATATTTTGCTTCCGCACTGTGCACATGGTTACGTCACCCTCACGTGACGGCCAGCAAGCCTTGATTTTGGTCGGGGTGTGTCACTAAAGGTTAATCGCTATTTGCTATAAATATTAAAATAAGTTTGCCTATTAACAATAAGCATAATCACTACTTAGTACTACGGTATGATGATATTCCTCTTTTCTTATAAGTGAGAGGTCTTAGGTTCGAATCTCGTGGATGGCTAATTCGATACCAAGTTAGGTTGCCCAGTGTGAGGTTTAGCCAAACTCCTCATCCTATTGTGTAAAAATATCGTTGTACTAAGAAAACAAGGCTTAATTGTTAATATGATACCTGTGTTTTAGTCATTGGATCAATTTAGTCCCTCTATTTTCAATTTGACCAGGCTTAAATGTTAATATGGTCCCTATGTTTTAGTCATTGGATCAATTTAGTCCCTCTGTTTTCAATTTGACCAATTTAGTCCTTGTGTTTTTTCTCCATTAGCCAATTAAAGATATTTCCATCTGATCTCTATGAAAAATTCATAAATTGTTATAAACTTATTTATAAAATTATTTATTTGATTTAAAATATTTTAAAATGAAATAAAATTAAAAATTAAACGAAAAATTATTCTCCTCCCAGCTCCTCGACCTCCTCCCTAACATCACCCTCTCTTTTTTCTATGTCACAACCTTAATAATTTTTTTGATTAGAAGTATTATCTCTTATTTGTGTTATTTCTCATTAATTTGGATTTTTTCTGTGAAGAGAAAGGTAATTATATCTCTTATAATTTTTCTTATGAATTTTGTACAAGAGATTGAAAGAAATGTCCTTAATTGGCTAATAGAGATAAACACGAGAACTAAATTGGCCAAATTGAAAACACGGAAACTAAATTGACCATATGGCTATAACACAAGGACCATTTTGACATTTAAGCCAAAAAACAATAAGCATAATCAACATTTGCCCATGGTTTTTCTTCCAAACAAATATTTCTTTAGCGCCAGTTATTGTACTACACAATTTAGGCTATTTCTCTTTATTTGAAATGAAAAAAATCTTAAGATTGAATTTCATGAATGACGAGTTTGATACCAAGTTATCTAATCATATCAAACTCATTATGCAGCTTCGGAAAATTTTTCAATTTGTTAGTGTGAATATATTATCATATTAAAAGAATTTTTTTTGACAGATAAAATTAAAAAAGTACGTCTAAAAGTTGAAAAAGGCAACCTCAATGGATTGGATAGGCTGGACCACCTCCGCACCCAAAACCCTAATAAATAGTGGCTCACAGCAACACTGTGCACCACCACTACAACCTCTATCCCTATGGGCTTGGAGCCATGGGCCTCTCAATTTTAATAAAATATAATTTATAAATATAATTTTATTTGCTTGTCTTCCATAAAAGTTAAACCTACCGCAGAAAATTCAACCCCCAAACCTTCCTTCTCTCTTTCATACGTCTCTTTGACTTGCACCTATTCTACCTTATACGTTATATGGAGGCACATTCTATGCCCTCCCACTTCTCGTGTCCTCCCGTGCCCTCCTGTTTGTATGGTTACGGTTAAGTAACGTCAACATTTTATATTACTATTCATTTTTGTCTTATTATCTCTATTAAAATATATATATATAAAATGTTGACTTGGCTTAACTGTGACCATACAAAACAGGAGGGCACAGGAAGTGGAAGGGTAGAGAATCTGCCTCCACATTATATTCATGTTAAAAACGAAGCGCACTAGAATATGCACTCTTAACAAGTACAAACTTTTGTTTGGACACAATTCTCCCTATGTTATTAGTTCACATGTTATAATAAAAAAATGGTGAATTTATATGTCATGATATAATATAAGGAAAACTAATGAAAATGTCTTGAAAACTTTGAGTTTTAATGATAAGGACAAAATAAAGGGTAAAGTGAATAGTACCAAAATTGACTTTTTAGTGTAAAAATATGATTTTTTGTTAAAGTAAACAGTACCGTGGGCTTTTTGTTAAAACTCCCTATAATACATATACAAACACACACACATTACAAAGGAACTCATGCAACAAAATTGCTATCACGCTGAATACATACTTAGCTGTGTCAAAACAAAAGTTCTCTAAGATCCCAAAATTTGTGTGTGAAAATCAAATGCGACATGTCAGGTTAGGCATGGGAAACGGGTCGTGTTTGCCGTGTTTCGTGTTGTTTTTGTGCAACACCTATTATCTTAACGGATCGTGTCGTGTCATACTCGTTATCTTAACGAGGTCTTTAACAGGTAGAGTCATTTTACCCAATAGGTAAAATAACCCAACCTGTTATGACCTGTTAAGAAAAATATTTTTTTTTCTTAAATTTGCACATACCACATTGCCACATAAATATTACTTCAAAACATGAAAACACATTTGTCGTTAAGTACTACATCTACACTCCAAAATAAGAGCCCAATAAAAAAGCACCAATACACTACTAATCTGCTAAAAAAATCTCAAATATGCAAGGATATGCAAAATCAATGAGTTTTTCTTTTCAAGGTAGCAAAGCCTTTCTCAGAAGTTAAAACATTGTCAATGAAACTTAAAGCTTGCATGTTATTCCTTGTACAAAATCCTTTAATTTTCATCGATTATCATGGGGAAATTGTACTGAAACTTAGGCTTGATCTATTGCCTTTAAGAGTTACGTTGATGATGTTTTCAATAAGGTTTTTCATATTAGAACTCTCTTTCGTATAAACTAAGTATAGAAAATGTGACAACCCGTCCCTAGTTCTACGATTTTATAAATTTTAAAAGAATGAATTTATGCCCAATGCCCTAGAGGTGAAGGTTTTGACTTTCTTTGACCAACATGTAGAGAAATGTATGAATTATTCACTTAGCGCATTTGTGTAGTACTCGTTGGTACGAACGCATAGGCGCAAGCCGTTTGCGAGTCCGGATTATATCGGTATAGTTACGAACGTTTGAAGTTGTAAAACCATAGATTGTGGGAATTATTTAATTTCCACATGTGGGTTAAAGGTTAAATTAGTTCAAATAAAGGGGACTAATCAGATTTTTAGAGAGAGGAAAAGGACCTTAGGAAGGGAGAAAGAAGCTAAAACTTTCCCCCCATTTCGTCAACCCGTGCACCACTAACCCGATTTCGACCCGAGTGAATGCCGGCCAATTCCACCATTTTTTCAAGCGAGTTTCATCCATCCTTCACCTGTAACTTCTTGCACCACCTTCCATCTACCATTTATGCCCAAAAATCAAGGGTTTTAAGGCCCATTTCGAGTATAACTTCACCGGAGAACCCGGGGGTTCTCGTTGGCGTTTCGTCATTCTGGTGAGTATCACCATTCACCATCATCCTTAATCAACTCTCCTTGGACCTAGGAACAAGACCTAATCAGTTGTAAGGGCGTTCGAACATCGAGGAAGTCGAATCGAAGAACACCCATCTTAGGTTTTCCAGCGGGTTTGAGTGAATTTGGGGCTTTTCCCGGCCAAATTGGACTTGGCCACATGCGACATTGGTTCGTGATGTCTCGATATGCATGCTAGGGAGTCGTAGCACAGACCTCAGGTGAGTGGGTCTTTTCCTTTCTATCGTGTGTGTGTGTGTGTGTGTGTGTGTGTGTGTGTATATAATTCCACAAACGTTTGTAAATTGATTATTGCTTATGATTACTGTGAATGCTTTGAAGTACTAATGTGAACTATGAATGACTTGATCCTTGTTTAGGGTACGTAGGAAGTCTAACGAGACGTTGGATGCATCCATACAAGTAGTGAGATTAAATAATTGAGACAATAGCCTTGTTTAGGGAATTGAGTAATGTGAGGGACATTGGTGAAAAATGTGAGATTTAACCTTATGATTTGGTGATTAAATGTTGGTCATAAATCAATGTGTGAAGAATCAAGAATTTGAAGTAAGGAAACGTAAGTAATGATAGTTAATTAAACTAGTGTCTAGTTGGGCTTATCACAAATAATTATTCCCGAAAATAAATAGTTCAGGAGTAGGGCGTTATGGCTTATGCATTTTTATGCCATATTATATACACACACACACACACACACACACACACACACACACACACACACACACACACACACACATATACATATATGTATATGTATATAATTGAAAATGCGATGTCATGGTTGAGTATTAGATTGCATAATGGTATATCCATATGTATATTACCTGTACATAATTATTGTGAATGCTTTGAAGTCCAAAGGTGAACGTAGGACACCCAGGTAAGTTCAGGTTAGTTTATAGTATTAGTTGAAATGATGGAGTTATGGCATGACTACATGTATGTTTTAGGCAACTTCGACCTTGTCGTATAGGTTGCAATGATAGGCAACTCCAACACTATCGTACAAGCTGCCCATGAGTCGTTTATGTTACAATAGATACAGTTAGACCTCATAAACTTGCACCCCGATGTTAGTGCTCCCGCCCATGGCCAGGGCACAGTCTTTCATGTGATATTCACATCTCGCACCTTAGGCTCACCTTGGATCCAAGGTAGGTCCACAGTCCTGTCATACAGACCACTATAGGTGGTTCCGACTTGTAGGTGACCCGCGATTATTCGCACAGTCTTCACGTGATCATAGCACTGAGCGTACTTATTTACACCCAGTCATGTCGCACAGACCACTAGAGGTGGTTCCGACCTGTGTGCAGGGATATGTGACGAGCTATGGGTTCAGCCATATAGTCCACAAGAGGTGGATCCGGCTGACATATTACTTTTAATGGATAAGTCGTAAAGGTCACTATAGTTGACTCCAACTTATGTGCTAGCATTGATTGATGAGATATGGATAAGTCGTACATGTCACTATAGGTGACTTCGACTTATGTGCTAGCATTGGTTGATGAGATATGGATAAGTCGTATAGGTCACTATAGGTGACTCCAACTTATGTGCTAGCATTGGTTGATGAGATATGGGTGCAGTCGTACAAGTCACCATAGGTGATTCCGGCTTGCGTGCTAGTATGGGTTATTAAGCACATGATTAGTTATATTGCTAATGAGATGCTGAGTGGTGGTATACTTCTGGATTTACCGTTAGTATACATTTGATTTCATACTTCTACGTAGTATGATTTTCTGGAAACTATACAGGTTTTACGGCAAAGGGTTACTACCTTTGATAATTGAAATGATTTTGAAAATCTTTGTTTGGCTGCTCACACTTTTTATTTTGCACCCCTCCAGGTTCTAGTAGCAAAGTTCCGTATTGGCGAGGACTTGTGGCACTCCCAGTTCAGGTGGCTCCTTATGATGGTATAATTTTTATCTTACCTCACTGTACTTTCCTTATACTCTGTATCATGTGTGAAATGGATCCATACCCGCTTACCACGCACTTATGTATATAGGCACTTTTAGTTTTAAATTTATTCACATTTTATACATTATCACATTCTATGGATTCGTTACCTTCCAGGTATGGGCCAGCACAGCTCGATTCGGAGTTCTAGAGGACATTCCAGGTCGGGGTGTGTTAGAAAAACCAAATATTATAAACCATTCCAAATTCCAATTATGAGAAGTTTACTAAAATAATTATGAAAAGAAATAAAACAATAGTACTATACCATATAAAAATATATTACCTCCTTTCCAAATTTCTAAATTTAATTGAATATATATATAATTATGTATATATATATATATACGTATAATTATTATAGTATATAATATAATACATGTAATTATATATATATATATATGATTATTTATAAATATATATAATTATTATAGTATTTTTAGGGGTATAAAATTATTAAATTAATATTTTGTTTATCGTGTATCGAGTTACCTACGTATATACATAGACCAACCTGTTATCTTAACAGGTGTTTATTGGGTTATTCGATAACGATCCGATTCGTTATCGTGTCGATCCAATAACCTGTTAATTTTATGTCATTTCGTATTGGATTAACGAATCGTGTCAAAAGTTATCAGGCCTACCTCAAGTGCTTGAATAATTGTTTTAATCAAATGCAAGACCTCAATTCCTTATGCGGCAATTCGCCAATTTTTGTATTTATTCATGCCAGGCGCTCCTTAAAAGTTGTGGCTCGTGGACTAGCCAAAATGACCTTTTATTATGATTTTGAATACTTTATGTTTGATCAACTACCAAATATTATCCGAAATTACTTGATGATTGTACCGTTTCAAAGTATCAATAAAACTATTGTTTCGCTAAAAAACTTATGTTGTTCTAAACTTTGTTATTTACCAAATAGATCTAATATCTCTCATTTACGTTACTAGGCTGTGAATCCAACTTATGAAACAAGAAAATTTATGTTCTAAAATTGTATAACAATAATTTATTATAATGGTGGTGATCTTAACATCACATAGCTTTTCCTTAAATGAATTAAAGATTTGTGAAAAATTTAGGTTCATCGAGACTTATCTAATGACAATGACTATGGGTGTAAAAGCTTTCCACAGTAGGTTAGAAAAAGTGTGATACCAATCATATAGGAATCACTCCTACAATTGGGCTGAAAATTTTAATTATGATATCAATATTGTATCAAGTTCAAATTATCTGATTTTTATATATAAGGGTTAATAATTGGGTGCCACTTGTCATTAAGATGCCCACATAAAAATTAAAAATTAATTTTCTTTCCTTTTTTTTTTTTTTTTAAAAAACAACTTTTCTCTTCCCCCTCCCTCTTCAACTCCTTATCCCTCACACTCCTCCATCTTCACCTTCCCAACCCACCTCCTCCCTCTCCTCCACCATCTTCACCTCCCCTCTCTATTATGTCCCCAGATTAACCTGCACCCAACCCTAATCCCTAAAATTTTATTAGCTCGAATTTTATCCCTAATTTTGGGCATTCCTTGGATTGAGTTTTCACGGAAGGAATCGATTTTGGCAGAGTCGACGAGGACGTTGGAGATGTTGATGAAGTGGGAGTTCTGGGCGTTGAAATGGGTGAGACAAGTGGTGGCGAATTCGCCAGGCAGCTTGTTGTTGAACATGACAACTCCTACACTAGTGCCATAGGCGATAAGGTCACAGGTCTTGAGGGAATTAGAAGAGGACAAAAAGACACGGCTGAGTTGGGAGACCAAGGCGTCTTTGAGAAAGCAGTCGAAGGAGTCGCGCATCTTGGGACTTCTTTGACGATGAGCTGCGAGTGACGGCGTGTTGCGAGGAGATGAGGTGTTGCAGACGAGAGGAGAGGAGGCATCTTGGGATTGGGTTTTTTTGGGATGTAGGGTTTTGGCCGTATCTCTGTTCATTTTAAATTTTTAAACTTTTAAATTTCCACATGGACCTTTAATGGCACGTGGCATCTAGTCATGTCGACATAGACGTCACATCATCAATTAACGGCCGACTTAACAGTCAACTTAATAGATGTATGAGGCTGTTCCAAAATTAAGACTTGAGGTCTAACTCTAAGATGAAAAAAAAAAAACTTATGTATCAAATGTTGAAAACCACAAAATTTAAAAAACTAATGAAAAAGACTTGAAAACTTTAAGTTTTAATGATAAGGACAAAATAATGCGTAAAGTGAATAGTACCAGGATTGACTTTTTAGTGTAAAAATTTAGTTTTTTGTTAAAGTAAACAGTACCGCGAACTTTCGTTAAAACTCTCTTGAAATTAACCCTTTATATATATATATATATATATTTATTTATTTATTTATTGCACTTACACAACCTGCCGTAGATTGACCTAACGTGCACCACTTTAAAATGGAGAGAAATGTACACTCAAACCAATGTGAATGTGACATAATTAACTGGAAAGTGATTGCACTGCAGCAGGACAGCGCGTTAGCTTTAGCTAAAACTAGCCATCTTTATTATTTATGTCTGACAAAAGCTTATAGCCTTCCAATATTAAAGTCTTAATCACACATGTAGGCCCCATTAATTAATTAAATAATAGAAGCAAATAAAATAACTATGTACTAATTGGAAAACCTTGGAAGAATGACAAAATCCTCAGGCACAGACACCTCATTCTTTAAGCCAAATGGAGATAAATAAACGGCTAATTAATTAAAAAGCTTTAAATCTGTAGGGTATTGTCGAGGTTGTTCGCAGGTATTTTAATAGGAGTTCGTTTTCAAAGAAACCGACGTTATCCATTTTTAATTTGCCTTTTAATTATTGTAAGAAAGAAAATTTGATTAATCTTTGTCGTTGTCCACATTGGGGCATGTTCGCCTCAAATATTTTCAGTTCAATTCTTTTAGTTTATTGTGCATGTATTAATTTTCTTTTAGTTTATTAATATAGGTTTAACATAATTATATCATTGCTACTTGATAATATTACTCTTCATTTGTAAGAAAGATGTATTCGGTTCAATTCTCGGTAAAGATAAATTTAAATCACATTATTGCTAATTCATTATAACGCTAAGCCTAATCCTCTTCATTTTAGTGTAGATAATTTTTTTTTTTGTTTTGTTAAAAAAAAACATAATTATATCATTTGGTTCGTAAGTTTTGACCGAATTAGAACTTTCATGAGGAATGTCATCGCTAAAATTGCATAACGTATATGGATCAATGATCTTTTTAAATAACACAGTTCAAATTTTCATCTAAAGTAAAATATTTGAAGAAACAAACAGGGAATGAAAGTTCTAACAGAATTAATATACAAGATTCTAAAGCTCTAATCCGACTAAATTCAAATACCACTGCTCTAATTTTTTTTTTTTTTTCTTTTCCTTCTAAATAATATAAAATTGCGGATTAAACAAAAGCCTTATAAAAACAGAACTGCTTAGGGTGAGTAATGTAATCAAGTGGGTGCTTCAATCAAACATGGCCCATGTGGCTTGATGAGTAGGTGTCCCAAAAAAATAATCAGAAAAAATGGAAAAACTCAGTAGGCAATGAGAGGCTACGAGACAGGGAACTGTGTATAATAATAGCATAAGGAATTGTAACTTAAAAAAATGTCTTAAAAAAGAAGAAAATAAAAACAAAAATTAAAAAAATAAAAGAGGAAAAAAGAAACGTTGCTTTTTAAGGAGAAATTTTTAGGAGTGCCGGGAACACCATGACACATGGTGTTCCCTCACTCATAAAAATTTGATTTGATTTATTTATTTATTTATTTATTCAAAATTTTATGAGTGAGGGAACACCATGTGTCCATGGTGTTCCCTGCACTCCTAAAAATTTTCCCTTTTTAAGGAGGGAGGAGAATGACGCGTTACGTGTTTGGTGCATTACATACAAAAATAATGCAAGACATGAAACATGGTTTGACAAAATTCAATCCAACCATATTATTCGCCTGCCCTTATCATTGTTAAACACATCATAAACTAATGCTGTTTTAAACTCAAATGTGTGCTTCAAAGAGAGGGCTATTCAAACTTGGATACAAAGTGTTTCACCCTATTCTATTCAACTCGGCTAAATCGAGTTCTGTATGTTACCTTTATGTATTTAATTAGCCTGACCAATAAAACTCTGCCCAATCAAATCTAGCATCTAGCAGCTAGATGCTAGATTTGATTGGGCAGAGTTTTATTGGTCAGGCTAATTAAATACATAAAGGTAACATATTGTATAAATAAATATCTATTTATACTTAAAAATACATAATTATATTGGATCATAAATTGAAAAATAAAATAACACATAAATTATAATGTATTTAAACATGTTAAAAACATGGAAAACATGTATATAATGAATGAACATCCAAGTATTCAATAAGTCTCTTACATTTTATTGAAAAATTAAAATGCAAAATAAAAATTATCAATTTTCTGTTTAAGTGAGCGGCGCGATCTAAGCGGGTGCCTAGGTAGATGCCAGACACCTAACACCTATGTTTTTTAATGCATAGGGACTAATTCTAATGGTAGCCAGCCGCCTAACACCTATGCAGGGCCTAGACAATGCTAGGCGGGGATCTTAAGACAAGTGTTAATAAGGACTAACGGATAGTTGGAAACGTTTTTGGAGGTCACGAGTTTAAATCTCATAGACGAGAGTTGTCAACAGAACAAATAGGACCGTCTAACGGGAAACGAGAGAGTTCTAACCTTGACACAATAATGTGATGGAGAAAATAAGCCTCGTACCTGAAACATTGCGTGTTTTTTAGAATTGAGGAACTACTTATACATGGAAGTCCCTTAAACCCTACAAGAAGCATGTGATCAAATGGGCAACTCACCAACCCTACAATTTTATGTTATAATTAAGTACTTAGAAGAAGGACCACATAGAGACATATTAATATATCACTGTAATTCTAGACTCCTAATGACCGAAGCACGACAAACCCGAGGAACAAGCTTTTGATCTCAACCAACTAGGTTAGTTGTTCCAAAATTGCGTTAAATTGCTTCTAGTGACCGGGAATTTGATGGGATCCCTTTAATCCTAGTTACAGCAAGAGGGGCAACAAATACTTCATTAGGATGCTACTAACTGCTAAGCGGAATCACAGAGAACTTACAGGAGCAAAAGAGCGAAAGAAACCCCATGCTAAAAGAATGATAACAAGGTGTTGCTAAGTGGAATCACAGAGAACTACAGGAGCAAAAGAGCGAAAGAAACCCCATGCTAAAAGAATTGTCATGCATGAGATATATGTTTTCAACATGATGCACACAAAAAGGAAATTATAAATCGAACTGGCAAGCACATGAACTGGCAAGCACATGAACTGCTATCTATAAAACCCAGCAGAGAGAATAGTATTCCGGCAATCAATCTCTATGCAAGCGAACTTAATACAGCAAATAAATGAACTACCGTCTATAAAATCCATAGAATTGACAAAGCTGTAATAAGTTATCTAGAAACCCGGGAGACGGATTAAAATCCGGCAAGTTCTTTTCCATTTCTAGATCATTCGTTGTCAAGTACACAACATATCATCACCCTCTTAACCAGAAGAAAATGCAGCTTCCCTCTTAAAACATTTAAGTACCATAGCAGCAATATTCATGTCCAAAATAAATAACAATCTACTAGGCTTGCCTGTTAGATGATTTGTTCTACCGAGAATACTAGTCCGTCTGACTAGATATACAATAAGCAAAGGGGACTCACAAACACGACAATTCATAAGGATTAAGTCATAACAGAGGTGCCAATAACATAGTTCAATATTTATTGACATATTATCAGAGTAGAGTAAGCTGGAACCTCTGCGATAAATTGTGAGGGGCCAAAAACCAACCTCCCCTGCTTGTCAAAATGCTGCTCCTGCTCCTCAGCACCTCCAAGCTGAAGCGGAGATGAGCTCTCGACGCTGCCAGCATAGAACAAGTGACTCTTGACGCTTCTCGACATGGAATCCCCTTGCTGGATTCCTCTTCACCACACATTCCGCCTGAGTTTCAGTGAAGTTACTGAAGGGTACAGGAGTGAAACCGGCGGAGGCAAAGAGTGTTTTCCAAAGGGGCATCTTGTCTGGGGTTCGGAGACGCCCCAGAACAGTGCTCTCAATCTTGGGCTGAAGGAGGAACCTCTCAATCTTGTTCACAGCATCGGAAGTCACATTAACAGCATCAAGTGATTCCAAAAGGTGTATGTACGACTGGAGGGCCTGCAGAATGTGCTGTGGGAATGGGAGGTCACTTCTATCACACCCTCTATCCAAAGATACCACAATTTTGGGAGATAGCTGCTTCACAAAGCGAAGGACATTAGGCAAAGCAGCTGGTTGATTCGAAGTAGACCAAATGGGGAAATTCACAGCAACTGCCTCATTATCGTTGGCTCGAAAAATGGGCAGGGAGTATGAGTTTTGGTCCAGAGAATCAATGTTAACCACTTCAAGATCAAAGCTTATACCAATCTCATTAGCGAATTGTGTCAAATTATCACGCATAAGCCTGAGTTCAACTGGGTGGTGAGTCGAAGGTGAAGCAAAGGCAGTGATTCTGAGTGAAGGGGCAGAAGCACCCCTATTCCTGATAGGAAGCTCCTGCATAAAGGAAGCCCAATGAGCACCAAAACCAATATCGAAATCAACAATGTGAATCTGATCAGCGTCGGAGAGGGCCTCGAGGAGGGCCTGGTTGCAAGTGAAATTGACAAACTGAAGGAGCGGAGAAACTTCGGAGAAGACTTTGTAAGCCCCCATTTTGAAGATGATATCAAATGGGGTCGGAGTTCTCGGTGGTGGAGAGGTGGCAGGATTGTTCATGAGGAGGAGGAGTTGCAAAGCCTCCTTGAAATAGAAAGCAGCCCTCTGAAGGGGCTTTCCAACAGGGGAAAGCTGGTGATTGAGCCGCGCCAATATCCCTTGCGCGTGTGAAAAGTTCCCAGTCCCTACCAGCTCTGCGGCCTTATAGAGCTGGTCGAGCAAAGTATGCCGAAGCTGTTGTTGCTGCTGCTGGTGAGCCATTTCTTCACCATTTCCCAGCACAACCTTCTGTTTCGGCACCATTAACGGCTTCTGCTGAATGCGATGCTGCTGAGGCAGAAACTGCATCCCTTGAGCAAACCCGAATTGCTGCTGCTGCTGCTGTTTTCTCATAAAAAACTCTTGCCCTGGATCATAAAACTGACCCTTTTGGATCTGATGAGTACTCGGGTCTACATTTGTGCCTGAGTTGTGGCGTTTGGGCTGGGACTGAAGCAGGTGGTGCTGTTCTTGCTGGGCATACGCCAGTGGCATGAAAAAGTTCGGATTCTGAGCCACCTGAGGCTGCTGATTCTGGTTGCTCATGAACAGCTGGGGGTTCAGAATCTGCGGCTTCTCGTCCGGGCTTAATTGCTGCTGCCCGTAAACCGCAGGCAAAGATACCGGCAGAGCCAAAGTGTTAGACGAATTCGAGAAAATGGGGTTTTGAATGTTGCAATTGACACTGTTGCTGCCGCCATTGTTGTGCATCAACTCAACATTTGAAACCTTGTAATTTAGCAACCCAAAAGACCCAGAACCCGGAGGAACAAAACCCAGCTTCCCATTGCTGCCTTTGTTACTGCCGTTCCAACCGCCGAACCCGAAATTCGGGTCCGAAACGCCGCCGTTTCCAATTAGGTCGAAATTAGGGCCCTGATCGACGACTCCCAACCCGGCATTGCCGTCGAAATCAAGGGGGCTGTGGTGGTGGTGGTGGTGGTTGTTCCCGCTCTGCAAGAGCTGCTTGAGCCCAAACGACGTGTCGTCCACATCCCCGGCGATCCACCTCAGCGACTGGTCGTGACCCGGAGACGCCGCCGTTTCGGAGAGCATGGTCTCCCAATCCTCCAACCCGCCAAGCCCAAGGCCGCATCTCTGGACTCCTCCTGCCGATCCGGTCACGGCCTCCAAACCCCCACTCGGAATCGACTGGAGCTCGCAGGCCCACTCATCTTTCGACGACGTTGGTCGCACCGCAGGCGGGGTCTCAGCTGCCAGCGGCGTCGATTTGTCGCCGCCACCGCCGCCGTTGTTGAAAGAGGAAGAGAGAGTGGAAGCCGAAGTGGGTGGGCTCGGGCTTCTTCTCATATGAAGAACCGAATTGGGCTCACTGGTCGGAAAGCTGTGGTGGTGGTGGTTGAAAAATCCGTCGTCTTTGTACTTGCTGCAGCTGCTGTCTGTGAAAATTGCCGGCAAACTTGCAGTTGCTATTTCGATGACCCCCTTCCCCTGCTGGAACTGAAAGGGCATCCCTCTCGTAAATTGCACAAATTACGCAGCAAAAAAAAGCTCAAATCTTTGCAAAAATGGCGTCTTCTTTCCAGATTTGTGCAGAAAAATCTCTTTTCAGCTCAAACAAAACAAACCCATTTCGTAAAAATTCATAAAATCAGCTATTTCTTTTCCATCACTGGGAAAGTTGCCTGTTTTCCTGCTCAGTTCCATCATATCTTCCTTTACCATTTGCCACACACAGCTCCATTTCAATACTCTCTCTCTCTCTAACTTTCTCTCTCTACTTTTTTTTCTCTATCTAGAATTTGCAATTGTTAATATTGGTGGTGGAGGTGGTGTTGTTTATTCTGATCTCTTCTTCTATCCTTGTGTCGCAGCAGAGAGTACTCTGTACCCTTCCCTGTTCTGCCATGGATGCGTGCATCATAAAAAAGGTAATAAAGTGTGCTCTCCCTCCTCACCATCCTCTCTCTCTAGTCCCTATCTCTCTCTCTCTCTCTCTACAATTTTTTAATTTTTTTCTCATTTTATTATTATTCCCCTCTCTCTCTCTCTCTCTCTCTCATATTGCTTGCTGGGTTTTTTCTGTCACTTTCGCAATAGTGGTCACGGTGTTGTCTTTACCAAATTTTACAATGGTAAAAATGGGCGCCTGTGCTTTTTGATAGTAGGAGCACTCCCTCCCTCCTCAGATATTAAGATTACATTTATAGGCCATGTCAGATCCTGTCTTGCGTAATTGCCTTTGCATAGATACAGGACAACTATTCATGTTCAAACTCCAATCTATCTATTCTTGTTTCCTTTCGCATATTGATTTAGGCATGGTATGGGGTTGAGGTGATTTAAAAAAAAATTGGTATGAAAAAAAGTTGAAAGAGTTTTTGGTGTTTGGTAAACATCCCAAAATTAGCTTTTTTTTCAAAGTTCCAAATGAAAAAAAGTTAAAAAGTGGAAGCTGCCAATATTGCCATCCTTTCTCCTTTCTTATTTCTCCCAACTCGGCAACTCCACACTGAGCCACCACATCGTCTCGCTGACTTCCTCCACCTATGGCCTCCTCACTCTCGACCCATCGTCGCCTGCACCCACCACTCCGTTTACATTCCCTTCTCGATTCACTTTCAGGTCCATTTTCCCGAGTCCCTTGTCCCAGCCCAAATCTCTAAAGTCCGAACCCAGGTCACTATTGTCCTACCCCAGACCGCTGTCTTCCGACCCAGAAGTCATTAACTCATGGGAGCTTATGGACGAGCTTGATGTCGATAGCTTTAGATTATCACCGCTTCCGCCGCCCAAACCCTTCGTTTTCTTAGACCCAAAAACCCCCTGATAGAGAAAACTCCAACCTGAATCGCGCAATTCTTAAATCTTCATACGAAAGCGTCTTCCAGGTGAATAACAAGAAGGACCCACTTGACCAGTTCGAGAAAATATGCCCACCGGGCAGAGAAAACAAAGTCATTGTCTACACGACGCTACGAGGAGTGCGGCGGACTTTTGAGGAGTGCAACGCGGTCCGAGCAAAGATAGAAGGCCTCAGGGTGAGGATTGTCAAGCATGACGTGTCAATGGATCTTGGGTTCAGAGAAGAGTTGAGTGACTTGATGAAGGGGAAAGGGAAGGAGGCGGCGGTGCCGCCACGGGTGTTTGTGAATAGGAGATATATAGACGGCTCTGAGGAGGTGCTGAAGATTTTGGAGGAGGGTTTGTTGGGTGAGATTCTTGTTAGGTGTCCAAAGAAAAAAGCTGGGTTTGTGTGTGAAGGGTGTGGGGAGGCAAGGTTATTACCAAACACTATCATACTGTTACTTTTTCCAAAATCACTTTTACAAAAAAAGTTTACCAAACACTGCTGCTTATTCTCACAGCACAGCAGAAGCAACTTTTTTTTCAAAGCACATCAATACCAAACCAGCCCTTAGATCTTCAAATCATAAAAATAACTATGCTTCTATCGGGCAATGAATTAAGAGTAAATCGTAGCAATGGTCCTTCAACTTTAATCAAATTGAAGCAATGGTTCCTCAACTAAAAATCCATTAACATTGGTCCCTCAACTTATCAAAATGTGTAGCTATGGTCCTTTTCATTTCGTTAGAATTTTGTCAAAATAAGTTATATTGGAAGGACCATTGTTACAATTGGGGTCCCTCAACTCATCAAAACATGTAGCTATGGTCTTTTTCGTCAACTTTGTTAGAATTTTGTCAAAATGAGTTATGTTGGAAGGAACATTGCTACAATCGGGTTAAAGTTGAGAGACCATTGCTCTAATTGGGTTAAAGTTGAGAAACTATTTCTCCAGTTGGATTAAAGTTGACAGACCAATGATAATGAATTTTTAGTTGAGGGACTATAGCTACACGTTTTGATGAGTTGAGGGACCAATGGTAATAGATTTTTAGTTGAGGGACCATTGCTCTAATTGAGTTAAAGTTAATGAACCATTGCTACAATTTACTCATGAATTAATGCAAACCAGTCTCATAACTTTCTATTTTATTTTAAGGAAAAGTAAATTTATCTAAGAAAGAAATCTCTAATACAACCATTCTCAGTACAATCAAACAGAAAAATATAGAAATGGTGGTGGTGAGAAAATTTGTCTCGCGAAAGATATGTGACCAAGCAATAAAAGAAAAAAAAAACTGGCAAGAAACCTGATGTCGTCAATGATTGTCCTCAGCCGCCAAGGTGTATTACACTTGTTCAAAATGGCATCAATGTAAGCTTGGAATATCTTTCAACACACGTCCTTACAACTTTTGACCTTTGCATATCTTAAAGCATCACAAAGAGCAAGAGCTTCAACAACAGAAATTGTACTTTCTCCAAGATTGCGGGTAGCCAGCCACAATAGGTGAACTGTTAGCATCTCTTATGACAAAACCAGCAACAGCTTTAGGAACCACCACCGAGCCATAAAAATTAATTTTGAGTTTAGGTGCATAAGGTGGCCTCCACTTGATAGTTTGAGATGAATCATGAACATGAGTTGCATTCTAGATATGAATTGATCTTAAATTTTTATTGATGAGGTGATATTGCCTGCCAACTACATTAACAACCATAGGGACCCTAGCATGATTGGCCTTGCAATCACAAAAAACAAGATTATTTCTATCATTCTACACTTGCCAACAAATTCGAAGAGATTTACTTAGATCAGAAAGTTCAAATTCATAATTCGCATTTAGTTGGGATAGCCAAGAAATCAAATTTGAACTCGCATTCACAAGTGTTGGACCATTGGAGATCCACCAAACATCCTAAAGAAGCTGCAATTGACAAAGAGATGTTGTTGATCTTCTTCATCATTATTACAAAAAAGGCAAACAAGGGTAGTATTCAGAAAGAATCTAAGCAATCTTTTTCATCTCATAACTTCTTGAAAAAAAAAAAAAAAAATCTAATTATCTTTCTTTTAAGTTGTGTAATCCTGTCCCTAAATTTCACTATTTAAATTTTATATTTAGTAGTTTCAACGCGTTTATATTTACTGTGTAGAATTTTTTTTAAAATTTGTAAAAAGACTATAATACCCCTCTGAGGCTAAACATAATTCTACATGGACGTATTTGATCCATTCATGTATTTTTTTTCATATTTCTTGGCATATTTGGATAGTACGTGTTGGTATGAACGTGTGGGCATAAGCGGAACGTAATTTGGAATTAGAACGAAGATTTTATGAAACGCAAATACGAAGGTATTTGAGTAATCTTACCCTTTAATTGGACACATTTTTATTTGTCTTTTTATAACCTTATTATGTATGTCGTGTGGGCCCACCCCTCCATAATTCTAGAACTTTCTTCCTTTTTTCTCTCTTTCGAATTCTTTCATCTCTCTCGCCTTCTCTTCTTTGTCCCATGAAACCACACCACATCACCTTCAAATATTGTCGAGTTAATCACCAAACAAGCATCACAGCAGCCTTCCTTTCTTCATAAGCTCGAAGATGAGCTGTGGATCACAAGACAAGGGATTAACGTCCTGAAGCTTTATAACAAGCCGTCTCTTTCTCATTGAATTTCAAACCATTTCCAGTGATCTTTTGGACTCCAAACAGATAAAATCATTTTCTACTCTCCTATAGCTTCATTTTGGTATATGGATCGTGAAATTTGGTGGAGAAATGAGTAGGATTTGGACTTTGAAAATCTTCTAGAAATCTGGCGAGTTTCCCTAGATCTCAGTGACTATGACGACGGAGGGCGACGGACCACGACAGCGACCGAAGAGTGATAGAAGACACGGTAATATTCCTTAGCTCTCAGAATTTTCAGTTAATGAGGTAAGGTATATATCTTGAGGTTTCGTTAGTTTTAATTGAATATTTCGACCGATCTTAAGCGCGCAGCAGTATTTCGGTGCCTAAAACCCAAAATGTTGCCCTGTATCCATTTTGGGCATCCATTTAGCAAAATTCCATTGTTTTAACGTCGTTTTATGGTTGACTGCCACTTAAGCTTGCAATTGGCAGAGATCCAACCGTCGAATCAAAACAAAATTTTAATATGCTGTTTTACAAGCATAGTGAGACCTTAAGGAAGTTACGGATTAGAAATCCGATGTGTGGATCGTCCAAATTGAGTTATGTAGGGTTGTTTACCCTACCTTTGACAATTGACCGACTGTTGACTTTTGGTCAACGTGTCCCGAATCCATCTAGATTGTCTCAAAGGACGTGTACAACGTAAAATTATGTGTTTTATTGATAAAATTCAGAGATAGAACCTGTGATTTGTTTTAGGCGACGAACATATGTGATGCCTCGTTCTTTGTGCTAGGAGTTATAGCACGGACTCCAGGTGAGTAACTTTAATATATGTGATATCAGTAATACCCATGAAATCCCCATGCTAGTATACTTAGGGGATATTGCATTAATTTATACATGTGTTTTATATTAAATTGTTACTTTTAAATTCTACCATATATCTATTTTATGAAATGCGATTTGAAATGAATATTTGAAATGTTTGTAATGTGAGGACTAGTAGAGGACCATTAACCCATTGTCATGGGGAATTTTTGCATCGAACTTGTGCCATGTCTTGTCTCATTGAGCTATTGTAAACTGAGTTCCTTGAATTCGGGGTTTCATTGAGTTGTCCAAAATCGGGTTCCGCTAAGGTTCTGTTGAGTGGTCTAGAATTCTATCCTGTTCAGATTCCGTTGAGTGGTCTAATCCCTTATACTCCGCGATTCTATTGAGTGGTCCAGAATCGTATCCTATTCGGTTCCTTGAGTGGTCCCAAACCTATTTTTTGTTGGATTTCATTGAGTGGTCCAAAATCGCATTCCTTGTCTTGATTAGTTCGTTGATTTCTTTGAATTGGTATAGAATGTGAAAGCTTGGGTGATGTAGGCTTCAGCCAAATTATGTCACACTAGGTCTAGTTTTCAACATATTTATGAATGATATACTTGAAAACCTTTGTAGTTTGATTTAGAAAGGTCGATGGATGTCTATATGACTCATTCAGGATTTATAACGAATTGTTATAATTTTTTGAAGAATGGATTTATATTTAATGTTTATAACTATGATCAATGGATTATTTTATGATTATCACATACGTTGGATTATTGTCACTCACACGAGTTTTGTAGCTATTTGGATTATTGATTTGTCTGAGTCACCATTCCTAATGTGTAGGGGCAGATTGTGTAGGACATAGATCTTAGTTGATATGAGGACCTTTTGGGCTAGCAATGGTAAGGGAGATTGGAGCAATTACGTTATTCTTGTACCTTTCCTCGTATTTCTTTCGACTTTGTTTTGGGCATTAACTTTGTTGTACATTTATTGTATTTGTGATAGAGAACCCACCACCATACTTGTATTTGAGAATTTTAGTATCAATATTACTTTGTGTATATTCTTTGTATTTCCTCGCACCCATGCACCTAAGCGTTACGCGTCAATCCTGGACGTATGTCAATATCAAGATGTGACATAAGTATGAAGGTGAACCAATGTCCTATGCTCAAGAGAATTTTTTTTTTTTCATTTTTTAAATGCATTGATATATTATCTTTATGTTAAAAAATAGACAAATCATAATAATTTAGAGTGTGTGTGGAGCAAAAAATAATCCTAAAAATCCACAAGGTGACACGCAGACTTTTATTCAAGAAAGACAAGATTTCCCACCTTAAATGGGCAGGGCTCTCAAGTATTCTCATGTGCAACTCAGCTTCCCTGGAAGTTCAAGCAGCAGATTATGATTGCTCAAAGCTCCGTTGCTCGTGGTGTCGAAAAGTCAAAGGTATAAAAGATAAGGGATTAATTACCAAATTTTATCTGTAATACAATCCTAAAGGAAGATCAATATATCAAGTAAGAATCCCTACCACAATAAAATAGGGATATTCCCATCATCATTCCAAGATATTATCTCCTAATTAATATCTTGGAAATATCATTTCCTTTCACATCCTACTAATAACATTACTTAACTAATAGGAAGCCGATATACGTAGGGCAAAACCCTACCCCATGGCCGGCCACTACATCACATATATACCCTCATCTCCACCAAACTTTGGTAAGATTTTCGCTAACATAAAACCCTAAACACTCACTTTATTCAGAGTTACTAGGCATCAGAGATCCATTGGCCCCCATCCCCCTCACTTATCATGGGTGCGTGAGACTTTGGTCTCTAATCAAAGATGTTGATTGTTTTGTAGATACATTTTTGTCGAGATCGAACAAGGTGGAAATTGACTACCACAATGTGTTTACGAAACTGGAATGGAATAGCAAGAAACAGAATCACACTTTTTTCGAAGCATTCGGCTGAAGGTCCAAAAACCAAAAAATAGCCTGATTTGACAAAAAATTGATCTCCAACTGAAGGGTGAGCTATAATTTTATGGAGTTCATCAGGTTATTATTTGGTTAAAGTGGCATCAGGCTAGCCAAATGTAGCCCCTCTCTTAGCCAATTTTTTGAAGCCCAGCTTCTCAATTGCAATAATTGATTCAAGTTCAACGGCTAGATTAAAAACATAGAAAGATAGTTTAATTAAATTAACTAATAAATTTAAGTATAAACTACAATTAATAATAAATTTAAGTATAAACTTAAAACTAATAGATTATTGAGGGGTCTATGTTTAGCCCATTCGGTTAAAGATGGTATATGAGTATGGCCTAACATTATTTTTTTTTAAATAATATTTTGCAAGGCTATAATTCTGGACGAGACTATATTTAGCCATTTCGGTTGAAGATGGCCAAACATTTTAGGATTAATAAAGAAGATGGGGTCCCTAAATCTCTCGAAATTGGATCCCCTAGATGGAGGTGGTATTTCAATTCGAGGGAGAAGGCTATTCCAGGGATCAAACTTTTCTACCCAAATTACCTGGTATCTTTTGCCTTCAGCCCTTGCTCCCTTTTCGTATCTATTTCTCTTTTTCCCTAGTCTGCCGACTCCCTTGCACATTCACCTATTGAATCTCGTCCATCGGCGATGACGAGCCTTAAGCTGCATGGGTTCTTGATGATTTTGTACCAATATGGGTTTCAGAGATTAAGTTGGTGATGAATGGGTTGTTGTTAGTGAAGACCATATTTGAAACTTGTTCAGTGGTGCATCTGGCATTGCAACGACACTCTGGCATCTAGAACTGAACCTACAGTGGTGTGGTGGAATTACTGCTATGGTGGTTGTGGGGTATATTGCAGTGGTTTTGTGGTTGGAGAGAGAGGGATAAGGGATTTGGATCCTTTCTTGAGCTCAGCATCTTGAGCCTACTGAGCAAATCACATTGTAGCCGTGTGATTTGCTCGGTAGGCTTAGGATGCTGAGCTCAGGAGAGGATCCAAATCCAGGGATGAGAAGTAAATGGAAAAAAGAGATGGTGAAGTTGAAAATAGTTGGGGATGAGTGCGATGCGGACTTTATGAAAGAAAGAAATTGAGGGATAGGGAAGAAGATTCGAGTAGAGAGATTTGATGGGGTTTTTTCTTTTTTAATTTCTTTTTATCTTAACTACCAAATATCCTTTTAGCATTAAAAAAAAAAAAACCATACAAAAAAAATTTAAGCTTTCTCAAATATTTAAAAAAAAAAAAAAGAATCAAAATTTTACTAAAAATACAAAAAAAAAAAAAAAAGTTAGAATATGGGCGTTTTGGTAGTAATATTAGATTTCATTTCGATTCATATATTTTAGTAAACAACTTATATGGATAAATATGATTTTTACTCCGCTTCTAAGAAATTTTAGTAAACAGTTTCATTAGTAATCTGATTCTGATTTCAACTCATACCAACTCCTTCTTAATTCAATTACACTCATTCTGATTACAAATTAGTAAATGATCTATTAGTATTGGTGATAGTATCAATTAGTTTGCTTTTTCTTTCTAACACTGTATCAAACACAAATTCACTAACAAAAATAGTAAGGAAACACTATTTGAATACAAGCAGCGGCAACTTCAAAAAAAAAAAATTGCAAAAAAAAAAAAAATTGGTGACCTCTACAATAGATACCAATTATATTAGAGGTACGCACTAGTTCACCATAACAGCAACTCTAGCCCTCCCTCTAATAGCTGGGCAACAACCCATTTTTTCCCCTCCCCCAAAAACCCAGTCCACCCCATGTAATCCGCTGGGCATTGGGGGATGGCAGCAACATGCCCAGCAGAAAATTGGCTAACCCAATGCCTGGCCTACTTGACGCCAGGCTAACGTCAGCCACGTGAATGATATTTTTTTTTTGTTTGTGCTAGGTACGTGGGAAACATGCGCTTGGGCGCGTGCTCTGGACAGTGCGTAGAAGGGAGGGCTCGTGCTGCAGGCGCACTAAGGGACGCAAGACTTTGCGCTATGTCGCTCGGTGAAGGTCGTTGGATTTTCAAATAGTAAAAGAACTTTGAAATTCAACCTAAATGGCTAGTGATGTGGCAAAATATGGGCCACTCGATTTCTAGATCAATGGTCCAGGGTTTTTGGCCTTAAAAAATGTCATAAAACCATTGGCCATGTGTCCAATTTTGGGCTGTTGGATTTCAATCTTTTTGAAATCCATCGGTCCAGATTAATTAACTTAATAAAAATTTATAAAAAAATTATAAAAATTGTTTAAAAATACAGAAAAAAATAAAATGAAATTTTTTATAAGTACCTAATCATCATCTTCCACCTACACCACGTGTCAATGTTTTCAACCAAAATTTTCATATACTTTTTGTTTGAAAAAAAAAGGCTGGTGAAACACGTTCAAATTGGCCAGTCGTCGAAGATGTTACGTTATGTGAATCTTGGGTTCAACCAAACTTTTCATATACTTTAGTACTTTATGTAATTTTGTATTTATTAAATTTGGTACTTTATTTAAAATAAGAGCATATTTATTCAAACAAAATAAAATTACAAAAACACACAAAGTAAATTTTAAAAAATATAACAAATAAACTTACAAAATACAACAAATAAAATTACAAAGACACACCAAATATAATTACAAAAACACCAAATAAACTAAGAACTTTATTCTTGCACCACAAGCTTGTTTTAAGTTTCTTCACCTTGTTTGAACCCCCATAAGTGCTCAATCAAGTCACTTTGATGACTTAAGTGCATTTATGGAGTTTTCATTGAAGTATACAGTTCAATGACCCTATGATTGTAACGTCCATTCCTTTCCAATGGCTCGTGTTGCATAGGGTCTTTGATGCCTTCATGAGCACAATGTATACTTGTTCTGTAATTGTTGAGCATGTCCGATTCAAATCCATCGATGGCATCATAATCATACTCATCTTCCACAATCATGTTGTGGAGAATGATACCAGTCATCATGATGGATCGAAGTGCCTCTACATCAAACAATTTGGCAGCACCTTTGACAATCGCCCAACGAGCTTGGAGGATACCAAAACAACACTCCACATCTTTCCTACACCCTTCTTGACATCTTGCAAAGTGTTTTTCTCTTTCACTTTGTGGACGTGGTACTGTTTTGACAAACGATGTTCACCTTGTGTAAATGCCATCTGCTAGGTAGTATGTTTCGTCATACTTAGTTCCATTGACTCAATAGGTGACTCTCGGTGCTTTTCCTTGTAGCACCTCGCCGAATACTAGAGATTGGGTAAGGACATTGAAGTCATTTTGAACTCTTGGAACATAAAAAAAGAAGAAGTCAAATCCATGTAAATGATGCCATCGCTTCCAAATGATATTTTTGACTCATTTTCTGTCGCCATAAGCTCCTTGCCATGCAGTTGGGCAGTTTTTCCAGATTCAGTGCATACATTCGATTCTTCCAATCATGTCAAGAAAACTTCGCATCTCACCCTTCTTCAAAAGCCTTAGCATGTCCATTGGTGTGGGTATCTGGAGACACTTATTGGTGTAGATAGCTTCGATTGTGGAGCAAAACCTTATTAGACTCTAGAGCAGTTGATTTTCATATCCTCATAATCTCAACAACTCAGTCTGCAGATGCTCCATATGAAAGCATCCACAAGGCAGCAGTAATGTTTTGCTCAGGAACGAGACTTATAACATGAAAAACATCATTTTTTTTGCACAAATTTTGGATCATGGTTGCAACATCAATCATGATTTTGTTGAACCAACTTCATTGCATTCTAAAACGACGTCTAAAAACATCGTCAATGAATACATTGTTGGGGATAAAATAATCTTCTAAGAGATCCTTACCTTGTTTTTCCCTATTTCTATCCAAGTTTGCGGAACGCCCGGGTTTGGAGATCTCACCCAGAGTTTGCATGACACAACGGGAATGTGAGGCTCTCTGCCTTCTAAGTTCATCATCTTCTTCCTCTTCCATTATGAACACCTCATTCGCACCATCCTCGAGATTGACCAATTTTTCATCTTCCTCAAACAATTTTTTTTCTTGCTCATCGATTTCATACAATTTGCTTAAAGAAGTCATTGTAAGAACTCAAGATTTATAAACTATGGAGAAGGATTATGAGCTAGTTTGAAGAAGGATTATGAGCTAGTTTGAGTTTGGTGTATGAATTAGGATGGATGTAGGGTTTATATGGACAAAAAAGAAAATATAAGGTTGTAGATAATGCAATGTGGCATGGCGTAATTGGTTAAATTTTTTATCGAAATCTATTCTAAATGATTCTAAACAGATAGTGATACTTGGCGCGACATGATTGATTCAAACTCTTATCGGAAATCTATTCATAAAATTCTTATAGAATCATGACATGTGACACTATGGAATTGGTTAAAATTCTACTTAAAAATCTATCCACAAAAATTATACTTTCGAACAATGACATGTGGCGTGACAAGATTGGTTAAAAATCCTATTCAAAATTTAAAATAAGATTATTTTTTTATTACTTTATAAAAAAAATTAATAATATTTTAATACGAATTGACTAGACTATTTAGTTTAGGGCTGGAGATGTACTTGAGTAGTTACTATTTATTGTGGTCAATTACTATTCATTTGGGTAAATTGAATTGACTAATGCCGATTGGGTTTTACTTGCTCTAAGGCATTGACAAAAGACACAAGCTCACAAGGACAAATCTAAACACCAAACAAATCCTAAATCCTAAATCTTGAGCACTACTGTCACCATTTGAACCACCTCTGGTTCTCATTCCACGAAGAGTCCACTTTAAGCTGCAATCTTCTTTGTTAGATTTCTTTCCATGAATTGCATTCCGTGCTAAAAAAAAACAAGGGGTTTTTTTTTAAATGGGTCCAAAGTAACTAAAAATTGGACTTATTTCAAAAGTTAAAAGTCACTAAAAATTGGACCTATTTCAAAAGGTAGTCTATAAAATTGGACCTATTTCAAATTTTCCCAAAAAACAAATAGATTGAAAAATCAACGGTAAAATGATGATTGTACACTTTCTTGTTGTACATTTAATTTGAATTAACTTTTTATATCTACTCTGATCTTCTTAGTCTATTTTCCTTCCTTGCACTCCAATATTAGACCTTGGCATTTGTATTGTGTTTTTTGTGTTCATGTTGTTTTCATGACATATCTAATATCTTAACAGGTTGTGTCGTGTAACACCCACTAAAATAAATAGGTAATATGATTTGACCTATTACTTGTTAAAGAAAATATATTTTAAATCAATAAATAATTAAATTAAAAACATAATACTATATTAGTATCTACATACCACATTGTCCCATAAATATTACTTCAAAACGTAAAAACACATTTATCCTTCAAGTATTATATACCCCAAAATAAGAACTTAATGAAAAACATTAGTATATTACTACAAAATAGTTGTGTTTAATTGCTATTGAAGTGTGAAAAAAAAAAAAATACAAACGCTCGTAATGACAAGCTCTACAACTTTTGTGAAGAGGCCAACTCCAAAATTCGCCATTGTAATCTCATAAACCATAGATTTGAATTTAACCGTTGTTTACATTTATGCTCAATTCTTCTCACCGAATTTTGTTTTTATTAAATTTTCTCTTTTGAAAACATGACATTTTAGTGGTTGCAGAAAGATGAACGGTTTAGATCGCTAATATCACATTCAGATTTTTACAGTTAGTGAAAATATTGCTTGGATTTTAAAAGTCTTTAGAAACTATATTACATTGACTCATATTTCAATTAATCGTAAACATTGGAATGTGATATCAACAACCCGAATCATTCTTCTGCATCAGCTAAAAGTTCATGTTTCAAAAAAAGAAAATTTGAAAAACGAAATCTAGTGAGAAGAATAGAGCATAAACGATTAATTCTGCACTCAAATAAAAAAACTATTCATGAGGGTTTGGAGGGTTTTAAAAATCTAAATGACAATGTAACCATTGTCTAAGTAGAGGATGCATTAACGAGCGTTTGCATATTCTTTCACATTTTCAACTTGTAAATTAATTATTATGAATTTTTATTTATTTTGAACTCCCTATAAAAGCACTATTTATGAGGGTTTGTAAGGTTTTAAAAGTTTAAACGACGATGTATCCATCGTGAAAGCATAGGGGATGCAATCACGAGGGTTTGCATATTTGTTTAAATTTTTTATGTACTTGGTATTTTTAAATTGCTTTGTATTTTTAATGTGGTTTGTAATTTTTTTTTTAACAAACGATATTATCTATACTAAGGGGAGAAGTGGGCTTAGCTTCATAATAGGCTAGCAAAAATATAATTCAAACTCGTCTTTGGTGAGAATTGAACCTAAGACTTCTCACTTACAAGTGAAGAGGAATACCACTAGACCGTAATACTAAATGATATGTGCTTTGTAAATTTTTAATCTCACTTATGTGAGATTAAGTACTATAGTTATTGTAGTAACCACAAAGGTCTTTATAGTAGTTTAAAATTATCACTAATTTTGTTCTTAAAGAGTTGAAACGGGTTACCGGTATGTAAACCCGTTAACCAGCTAGTAATGGGTTGTTAACTATAACGACCCGATTAATTATCGTATTGATTCAAAACCAGTTATTTTTGTATTGTTTTTGTGTCTTGTTAACGGGTTGTGTAGATATTGCCTAGTCTACGCAATATAGTTCTTTTTTTATCCACCTTAGACCTTTTCTTTTAAGGAATAGGATCCTCTCCGGATTCTCCTTGTGGGGATTCGAAGGATCAATCAATTCTGTCCGTTCATCGTACAATTAGAAATGATTTAAAATTTAAAATTTAAAATTGAATATATATAGTACTTAATGAAAATTGACTATACAATATATGATGAATAAACACGATTGATTAATTTTCGGATTCCCACAAAAAGGAGCATGAGAGGATCCTTGTCCTTCTTTTAACATAGGAATTGTTTAGTCGGAAAGGTACTGTGATTTAAGCTAACTGCTAGTTTGGATATCATGGCAGGTAATATTCTAAAACAAATTACAACAGTTTTTACACTGTTTTTTTTTTTTTTTTTGGACTGGTCAGTGATCCTCTGTCTCTTTATATAGAGTAATTATGCATAAAACTTTGTTGAAGTCAGATAGACTATCTAATTAAATTATATTTTGTAAATTATAAGATATGATATTTGATAATTAAATTTTTTGTTTAAATTATTAGACAAAAAATCTAATCATCAACCAATATATTAATTATCTACAAAATATAATCTAAAAATCAGGGATGTCTCTAGCATTTTCCAATTAAGATTTCTATTATTATAAAGTGTCCTGTCTATTTACACCTTTTAAGACGGCTTCATTTCTAAAAGCAAATAGATCTTAGCAGCAGAACTCGAGGCTTAAATTGATGGTGACATTCAATAAAATGACAAATATGCATAAAAGAAATTAATTGATATTTTACAGTTCACAAACATACATTTTACTAGAATTTTTTTTAAAATTTTTTTATGACAATTAAACCAACTTTAATGGTGGGCTAAAAGCCAAATTACCCCTTAAAATTTCCCCCCAAACCTACTTCAACCCAAGGGGAAAATTTGGGCTAAATGCTAAATGCTAAATGCTAAACCAAGGCCAAATTCCTCCCAAAATTTAGCCCAGAAATCGGAGTGAACTCCACCCAATATTTATCGGAATTTAAATTTTTTTATATTGAAATGTTAATAAAATTAATTTACGATAGTCTACATATTTATTTAAAAAAAAAAAAATTAATTTAACAAAAAAAATAGCCTAAGTTCATTTTTTAATAATTCTGGACTAAAATTTTAGACTAGAACGGTTGGAGCAGAAAAGTTGTTTATAGGCTAAAAGCTAAATTTTCCGGGCTAAAATATTTGACTTTTAGCACAACCATTGGAGATGGTCTGAAGAGTATTAGTAAATTAAATTGTTAAACGTCAAGAGTAAGAAAAATTGATAAGGGAGATTAAATTCGCATCAAGATATATAGGTTGATAGTAACTTTATTTTGTTATCAGTTTTACCGAATGGAAAGTTACCTTTTCTTTAGCGGGAGAAAGAGTGAAATGCAATAGAGATAAATGAAGTCGATGCAACTTTATTTAACCCGTGATTAACCTAATGTCACTTGGAAATTTCGTGCGATTCAATGACTAAGAAAACTTGCGTACAAAGTATGATTACTTGTCAAGTCCTTGAGGTTTACCCTGATTTGCCTATAGTTTTGGAAATTTACACAACCACCTAATGAGAGTTAATGTGGTGATGTATCTAGAACACCGCTGTATAGCATAATATATTAAACTCTGCCAATTATTCGTATTATATCATAACACATAAAATAATAACACTATATGATATTATTCTCATGCACAAAAACTTCTCAATATTGCTAGTTCCTTATGTATATATTTATTGAATGATTAAAACTTTGACAAGTTGCCATATTTGGGACGAGTAGACTTCGAGCTATGGTTTTCCTTATTTAGTTAATTAATTTAGGTCGGGCATTATTGGATTGATATACAGCCTTTGTCAATACAAAACTGAGATGCAACCTAATCAACCACTTTGTTTAACTGCTTATAATTGTCTCTTCTTTCTTAAACCAGTTATATTTAAGAGCAATGCTAAACATATTTTTCTTCACACACATGTGGTTCTCAACTATTGATGCATGCGAGTTCCTCAATGCATATATCATCGACAAAAATATAGAGCATTCACACTTGTTTGCACACCTCATCATTTAATTAGCTAGACAATATTCCACAATTTGATCTACATATATGAAACCTTAGCCAAGTATCCTATAACTACCTTATCAAACAGTTTACGTACTTTCAAATAATGTAATTTACAAGGTGATTTGCTACAGTCCATTAAAGGTGGGGCATAACCCTTACAAAGTGATTTGCTACATTCCGTTAAAGGTGGGGCATAACCCACTGACATGAGGATGTAAGACGTGATTAATTTGACCTCAACATGAGATAACAATGAATTGTTCACTTACATAACTTATTCAAAAGTTGAGTACCTTATTCCCAGTGAAAGATTTGGGTTCATTACACTAGCTACTTCTTAGGATTAGAAGTTCATAGATCCAAAGATGATCATTTTCTTCATGAGTGTAAATATTTACTTGATCTGCTGCAAAAGACAAGTATGGAGGGTGAAAAACCTTGTTGTACATCTATTGGTACAATCAAACTAGATCACAATGGTACACCTCTGGAAAATCTCACGAGTACAAATCAATTGTGGGTGGTTTACAGATATCACATGGACAAGACATGATATTTCATTTGCAGTAAACCAAGTCTGCTAATTCATGCATTCCCCCACTGATATTTATATGCAAGCTGCAAATAGAATACTGAGATTTCTCCAAGGTACCCTTTTTCATGGAATTTGGTTCAACAAAAGTCTACTCCACATATCTGCATATTCTAATGCAGATTGGGCTGGTTGCACTTTTGATAGAAGATCTGCTAGTGGCTTCTGTGTATTTTTAGTCTCCAATCTCATTAGCTGGAGTGCTAAAAAGTAACCTACAATAGCTTGTTCTTCCGCTAAGGCTGAGTACAAATCATTGACATAAACTACAACTGAAATCACATGGATTTGTAAAGTATTTTGTGATTTTGGTTTTCCTGTCTCTTAAGCCTACTATTTAGGGCTGGTTTGGTATTGCTGTGCTTTGAAAAAAAGCTGCTTCTGCTGTGCTGTGAGAATAAGCAGCTGTGAAATAAAGCAGCAGAGTGTTTGGTAAACTTTTTTGTAAAAGTGCTTTTGAAAAAAAAAAGCAGTATTATAGTGTTTGGTAAACTTTTATGTAAAACAGATGTGAAAAAAAGCCGGTTTTTCAAAGCTAGGTTTTGCAGCTTCTTGTTTTTGGCTTTTTTTCATCCAAAACTGTGAAAAAAAGCTAAAGCTGAGTGTTTACCAAACACAAAAACAGCTCCCAGCTTTTTTTGATAGCAGCTTTTTTCAGAATCACCTCAATACCAAACCAGGTCTTAGTATGACAACATATTGGCCATCTCTCTTGCTTCAAATCTAGTTTTCCATGCTTGGTCAAAACATGTGAAAATTGATTACCACTATATTAGGAAGTTGGTTCTTGTAAATCTTGTCAAAGTTCTGTTTGTTTGCAGCCAATATCAAATTGCTGATATACACACTAAGTCCCTGTCCAAAAATAGGTTCTTATTTTTGCAATCCAAGCTCTCTCTTGGAACTCTTAGTTCTTCCAAGCTCAACTTGAGGGGGTAAAGATGAAGATGCCAAGTCATGACGATTAGTTAGGCTACTAATATAGTTGATCAATCATGTAATGACATGTGTATGCAATTAGTTATTTTGTTATGGTCTGTTTTGTACATAGCTTTTGCTATATATATTCACCAACATTCATTGTAGTATTTTATCAATTAATGAAGAGGAATATTTCAACATAAGAGATAAGCTTTTAGTTTCTAATATCATCATGTAATAAAAAACACTGTAACACTCTGCTTATTTACAAGTTCATGCTACCAGGCTTTGCAAACTGTTTACGTACTGTCTCTACTGCTTTCTCGAATGAAGCTCTTGGAAATGAACTTCTAAACAAAAGCACAAACACAAGTATATACTTTGTACGTACTTGTCTTGCATGCACGCTAGTTAGTCTTTGTCCTTTAAGTTATTTCGTTCTCATCAAAACAATAATAGACTCCAACATATATCCGAGAAGGGTTCATGGGCGGGGATATTGCGTTGCATGGCTCCAAGAGGTGAACAAACTTGTCTATGTGCGTGTTCGAGAAAAGAAATGTTTTGGGTATTTGTGTGGGAATGGACCAGATGATATGAGGGGACATGCTTTGGTCTAGCATATATGAATATTGTTTAGGAAAACCATGATTTGGACATGTCAGTAGTGAGGCTTAGTTTTTATATCCAGCCCCATGTGATCCCTAACGCATAAACCTTTCGTTTTTATCAAGTGGAAAGTGACACAACAGCTCAATCCATCTTTGCCCCACACATGTTTTCTTAATTTCCTTGTTTCTTTTTTCTTTTTCTTTGTATATACATTCTTCTTTTCAAATTTTCCCTTGCTATAAGTTTTGTTTACCATTGGCTACAAGCAACTCAGGTCCCTCACTCAGTCACTCTGTCTCTGCCCCATCCTCATGACAAAAAATGTACGTACGTACGTAATACTCTGATTTTCTTTTATCTTTTACTTACATATTATTTTTCCAGAAAAGTATTGGTATGGTTATATATACACTATCGCACATCTACGTATTTATTGAGTAGTACTCATGTCATGTTGTGAGAAGATGCATCGATCCTTTATTCCACATCAGGTGCCACATCAGTCATGTATTCTTTCCTCAACCCTCAAGGCAAGTTGGGCAGCCTAAACTTGAGCAAATTAATTCAAGTAAGTCACGATTCTCCTGCTCATGAAGCAGCTGCATGCATGCAACTTTGTGAAAGCATATACAATTATACATATTCTAAGGATAATTAAGCAACTGAAGCGATGAAAACAAGAGGTATATAATTCAGTGGTCATCACCCAACTTACTGCAAGATACTGTGATCAATCAATCTTGAGTAAAAATAAAAACTAATGGTTGGTACGAGTGGGGTTGCTTTGCTTCAGTAATAATTCAAGCTATGATTTGATGACTTGAAAGACGAACGAATTATTGCTAACAAGCCTGTAAACATAAATCACTGTTATTACTACCCATCAATTTGATCCTCCGTACTTAGTTGTATGGTCAAATTATGTTAGGCCTTACTGTAGATGAAAAAAAAAACGTTAAGAAAAAGGTTAGTATAATAATAGAGTATATATAAGGCAGGTAATTTGGCGAGAGGGTGGGCATAGACTCATAATGTGCTAGGCAATAATTTGGTTTAAATTCGTCTTTGGCGATAATCAAATCTAAGATCTCTCACTTACAAGTGAAGAAGAATATCACTAGACCGTAATACTAAGTGACATTTGTATAGCAAAGTTAGATTTTTTATGTCACATAAGAAAAATGCATTTTCAACAAAGGTATCAACCCAATCAGCAAATTAAGGAGTTAACAACTGACCTTGCAAATAGAAAGTCATTTGCTAGTTCTTCAAGTTAGCAGATTGGTCCCGAAATATACTTGATTCAAAAGTAATATTTAGTAAGAAGTTTGAAAATAAAATGCGGGCCATACAAGATAAGATAAAATTAAAATATTAATATTTTACAGAGAAATATAAAGTTTGAAGAGTCGGTTGAATAGTGGGTTGTAGTGACAAATTTTTAAAGTATCATAAAAGTACTAAATGGGTTGGCAAAAGAAACTTAAAAAATTTGCTAAACTCCTTTGCAGATGCTCTTACAGACTATGGTTGTTGTATATAGTTGCGTCGAAGAATACAAAAATTCCAACCCAAAATTGTCAAAATTATTCCAACTTATATAGAATGGTAATATGGCTAATTATATCGAGACATTTTTTTGATGAAATTTCCATACGTCTTGTTGTGCTGGTGATAAGATGCATGTTGAGATACAATATTAATGTGATCAGTAGTGAGACACTGACTCGTCTCTCTAGATCTTAACAAGTTAAACTTTATTTTGGAAAGAAGCTCAAAGAGATCAAACTTGAAATTTGATAGGCCAGGGTTCTTAAATCTTACATCAATATTTACATGTGGATTCGTTTTGGGGCTACAATGGTTTTATACCAGAGTTGTTATTTTATCTTTTTTATTTTTTACTAAGTATAGTTAAGTAGATATAATCAGAGGGTGAACAACCCATTCCATTCACTTCTACCTAAATTAAACAACAAAGCGTCTCTAACCATCATAAAAATAGTTCTGTCCCAAAAGAAAAGACCATTAGTCGAGTGACCACGATTGGTAATGGCATAAATCTGCAGACTAAACCTTCATAGCTTTTGTACAATGCTATACTCCGTAGTCACTAATCTCTAATCACTTATCACTAATCACTATTACCAATCCATAATAATATTTTAAACTGTAAAGCCAGGAGCTTTTGTGTCCAATTTAGATGACTTTATTTATCTTTTTGGAGCATTGTTGTGAGTCTGTGGCATTAGATTGTACACTTTATAACTTTAATTACAGCTTATGTAAATCTTCCTTCATGTACCCAACTTAAAGCTTTTCAGTTATAAAACTGCTTTTGGGCAAGTTCCAATGTTTTGAAAATTAAAGATTTTTAAGCGGAATGGAAATGCCGCTGCTCATACTGTAGCTTCATATGTTGCCTTACGTGGTGGTACCTTTTGTTGGGATGCTTTGGGGCTGAAGTTTTTATTTAATATTTTTGCTTAAGATGTAAGCGTTTCGATTCATATTTAATAAAGTCTACATTTGGCAAAAAAAGAAAAAGAAAAGAAAATTAAAGATTTTTAACTTATAGACTGAACTACGTCTTTTTGTACACTTTAATGAATGTTAAGCCATTAGGGTCGGGTTTGTCTGGTGGCCATGATTAAAATAAATCAGCAAATAATAATAATAATAATAATAATAATCAAGTCATAAAAATCTAATTAATTAGCATGTAAAATTGTAAAGTGGCTATTACTTAGCACTACAGTTTAGAGTTACTTTTCTTCATTTGTAATTTAGAGGTTTATGTTCGATTTTTTTTATTAGCGAATTCAATACCAAATTATAGCGGTCTGATTGTGATTTAACCCAAATTTCTTATTGCTTAGTGGTATCAAAAGAAATTGTACAGTGGTTAAGCTAGCAGACAAGTGTTGCTTTTGGTTTGGAGATTTGCTTATTTTGCGTAGTGTTTTGCCTCTGTCTACTCTTTCACTTTTGGCTTAGCTAAATGGTGGCTGCAGTGCAAAGCTATCAAAAGAAGTGCAAAGACCATGTGTTATCCTAAAAAAAGAAATTTATCTTGCATTGAATCTCCCACTGCAACAAAAGTTTCATGATCTGGTTGAACATTCATGTCAAATTTCTATATGGTGATTCGATATTTTTTAAGTGACTATTGTAGGCCTATTCGACTGAAGAATTATACAGAGATTCAGAGAGAGTGGTGCGGTTAAGTGTAGAGAGAATCGGGTGAATTCTAAGGTGTATTTTCTTCACCCCCATTAAGCCTTTATTTATAGTAGTTGGGAAGATTAATTTCTTACCCAATAGAATTGTAACTCTAATAGGATAAAATATAACGATAAGATATAATAGAATCTCATAAGGATTTCCTAGGATTTATGCATACATTCCTAAACTATAAGGACTGCTGTGGATGCAAATTTCCGCTTTCTTCTTCTTGGATGAAAATGCACCTGCAAAACAATTAACACCTAAGATCAAGGCCAAGAACCTCATGCGCCCACAATGAATTGGGGGAGGGGGGGCTTTGGTTGAAGAGTCTCTGATGCCAAAGTTAGAATTTGAGAGAGAAAGTGTTCAGAGAATTTTAGGAGGAGAATAAACTTAGGTTTTTGGAGAAATGAGGGGCTATATATAGGGGAGTGGCCGGCCCTATTTGGAGAAATAGGGACCGGAAACTTATGGTAGAAATTTGGCCCTAATTGCAAGATATTTATGCTAAATAATATCTTGCAATCAATTTGGTAATTAATCAATTAATTCGGCAATTATTCCCAATTTGAAAAGAATAATTGGGAGTTATCTTGTGGGTGAATATTTGATGAGGAGTGATGAGAGGGTTTTAAAAGAATACCATTTTGATCACCTTTGACCTCGATTGAGCCGTTATTTTCTGTTGTATGTGCATGGGAATCCCGATGTGCCTTAGGGGTAATTTTATCTTTTTCACCCCAAAAGTCCACATGTCGCCTCCATAATTTTCTCGATTATTTTTGGCTCCACAACTGTGGTGCTCCCCCTTGAGTGTGTAAATACTTAAGTAAATGATGCATCAGGTATTCAGCGATGAAGTAAGTACAGTTAATGAAGTCATCGGCATAACGAGTCAATGCGAGTCTCAAATCAATGGAAGAAGGCATAAAAAGGTAAAACTCACAAAACCTTGCTATGGTAATGCCCAAGGTGGGATAAAAACCCATCGACTAAGGATAAATGTGAGAAGTTGCATTAAGTCAAAGCTATACGTCATATGAACGCAAGTAACAAGCTCACAAGGGTATGACTAGCCCACGATGGGTGCCTCATTAAAACCTAGCTAGGTAGCAAAAGCCCAGTGAAAAAAATGCTCCTAATCGTAGGGAAAATTGTACATTAAGATCAAAAGTATACCCTATGCTCAAACCTGAATGTTTTCAATCAAACTACCTTGACTGGGTTAGTCAAGGCATTTTCGTGCATTGGAGGTCCATTGGAACAAAATTCCTCTTGGGGATTACCTAGTCTAGATGCCCCATTTGGACTTGCTAACCTAAGATGTTGCAGAACGTAGTTGACTTAGTATGTTGGTCTGAGATAAGAGTAGTCGTACTTGGGGTTGAAGCTCAGAGTCACCATCGGATGATTTTCGGATCGTCATTTCGATTATTACCTTGAATGGCGTAGAGCCTAGGTTTGAATGTTAAAACCCATAACTTTGCTAGTTGTATAAACTTCCCGGAGGTCGAATGTTGCATTGAACTTCCAAGTCAGGGCGCCATGTGCCTATGGACGTAGCCCGCCAATCGTAATAGCGCTTATTACGGTTTGAATATCCTAAGTTACTTTGAATTTTAGACTTGCATTCATGTGAGCTTTTCAAAGTTTATGCTTTGTTTGGAATGAGTAAGGTATTCCTTGAATCACCAAAAAGAAAAAAAAGAATAGACATTGGAATCAAGATATATAAAGGTAGGTCCTTAGACTTTTGTCTTTAGATTGAGGGGTCATTCTGAACATGCCTTCATGATGCTTTCGAACATTATGGTATATTGAACAAGCGTTCGTAAATATGTTAGCTAAACCCACGGAACAATCAATGGACCTAGCTAGCAGCTCCGTGTACCATCTCAAAGATGGCTCCTCGAAGATGGGTGGGAACATTTTGCAGATCCAAGCATCGTTGTTGTTGTACAGAGCCATGAAGTTCTGGTAGTGCATAACATGGTAATCGCTCCACACTCAGATTTGCGTCCCTAAACCCTTTTCCTTTGTTGCTTACTTTTTGTTATGTGTAATGTGTTCAATTGTGTCTAAAACATTGAGGACAATGTTTAGTTTAAGTGTGGGGGGGGGGGGTAACATTCTGTTTTGAGATATTTTTGCATGAAATTCGTAGGGTATTACCACCTAACATGTCTAAACTTGTTTT
This sequence comes from Pyrus x bretschneideri, assembly GCF_019419815.1. Classification (NCBI taxonomy): domain Eukaryota; kingdom Viridiplantae; phylum Streptophyta; class Magnoliopsida; order Rosales; family Rosaceae; genus Pyrus; species Pyrus x bretschneideri. The sequence goes on from NW_025999657.1 coordinate 3,986,195, forward strand.
CCACTGTTTTTAAGTGTTTTTAAGCTATTTTTAGAGTCTTTTTATGTGTTATTTTGAAAAATCCGAAAATCCCCTAAAAATTTGAAAAATTATTTTGAAAAACCCAAAAAGAGTTGTGTTTGTATGTTTGTTTGTGTCGTAGGGTACCTTCCAACGCAATGATGAGGATTTGGTTTTTAATTGCATGATGGTTAAAGAAAGTTACAAACATGGATGGACGTTTGATATACTCTTTGGTTTATGCTTGTTTGTAGTTATAGTTTACGAATTCACATGTAATCACAAAGAAAAAAAAAATTAGTTTTTGTAACATGCTTGAAGGAAGGAACTCAAACTAACGCTACATCCCTGTGAGACTTGACCCTAAATGTTATTTGGAGAGTTAAAATCTGTGCATTAATGTTTTCTAAAGTCGTTGCATGATCTCATTATTCTTTGCTTGGTTACTACTTAGAAGGCGTTTCATCACTTAGTTCCAAATGCTAGAACTCATGCCCATTTCATTCAAAGCATGTCATTGAGTTGCATAACACATATTCAAGATGAAGTTGTGTAGTGACCACCATCAAAGCCAAACAGCCATGTGCCCTTCACTCATTTTGTGTTTAAGTTTAACCCCATTGAGCCGTGTTAGCCCATGTTCTTTGTTAACCCACATTATCCTCACCTAGCCTAGAATAGGACCATCCGTATCCTTGTTCTTGAAGCATAGTAAGCATGAATGAATTCCCTTTTGATTAATGTGTTGCAGAAAATAAGTGTGGGGGAAGGATGATGGATGTAAGTTTATGTGCCATAGGCACGGCTAGAAAAAAAAAAAAAAAAAAAAAAAAAAAAAAAAAGAAAAAAAAAAGAAAGAGAAAAAGAAAGAAAAAAAAAAGTGAAAAAGAGTTGAAAAGTATTGTTTGTTGAAGTAAGGGCCCAAAACAATGAATTAGGCCCTAAGAGTTGTTTGAATCTCCCCTATTTGTCTAACAGTTGATTTCTGCATTCTAAGTGGATTCTAAGTCTCAATTTCATTTCTTTGCTTGCTATTGCTTAAAGAACTTTTGTTTATCCCTACCTTTCCTTGTTAGCCAATACCCCAAGCCCCGTTACAACCCTTGACTTCTATCTTGAGTGTTGTGCATTTCAATTGTGGAGTTTGAATTTGGTATGAGCATATGGTGTCACTGGTTCTCGCATCTAAGTAGTAGCATTCCATTCATGAGATCATATGTAAACACGTTTAATTACTCCAGAAATTGCTTTCTCTGTTATAACGTATGTGAGTACTAGTCTTTCATGTTTACATCAATCTTCTCACATATAACTAGTGTAGGGTGTGTAGTCAGAAAATCTGAGTGAAAATTGAGTGCATAACTAGTGAGGAATTGAGGGAATTCTCTAAGGCATGTTACTACATTCAAAATGTGTTTTAATTGATTAAATGCGAGCTAGTGAATGGTGACTATGATTAAGTATGTGCTTGAGGGGAAGGAAGACTAAAAGCTATGTGAGTAATGATCTTTGACATGTCATGTTTCATTGGAAATCCCTGAGGCAAATGTTGGAAGGTTTAGGTTATGTTTTGTTTGTTTTGTTTCGTCTTGTTTTCTTTAGTTGTTTTGTTTTGCTCGAGGACTAGCAAAAGTTAAGTGTGGGGGAATTTGATAGGAGCATATTCATGCGACTTAATTAGCTTGTTCTCGTGCATTTATGTTGTGTTTACTTAGTTATTTTAGTGTTTAAGGCCACTTTTGTGTATTTTCAGATTATAAGGCCAAAGTGTGCAAGAAGATGCAAATTGGAGTCTTTTGGAGCGAAAGAGGAATGAATGAGTTGAAGACTTGAAGAAACGACGAATTCCTACTCCAACGATGAATTCTTACCAAAACGAGGAATCCTACTCAAACAAGGTTTCCTACTTGAAGCCTTGAAAGTGTTTATGACTCCAAATGCTTAAAAACACAAAATAAAACAAATACGAATGACTACGACTCAACAAAATATGGGGGGATTGTGGTTGGATGAATTTAAACTAAATGGGCAGATTGTAAAGAAAATAGATTTTAAGACAAAATTTGGATGAATCAATGGATGATGGGATAGCTAAGGGGTTCTTCTCCACACATGAAATATATGCAACGTAAATCAATTTCCAATTATCAATCCAATAAGTTGTGAACCTCGACACTCCAAGTTAATTAGGTCCGCTTAAATTAACCTTCAGATTTCCCTAGAATCATTGAATTGGATGAATATGCATCGCAAGCAAATTATTCCTAACAAATTCTCTATATGAACAGCATGATAAAGATATAAGTTAGAATCATTACGTTCTTTGGAAATCATAAGCATCGACAAGGCATTTGTAACTATGAAAAGCATGATACGCTTGCCAGGAATCTACTTAACATGATCGTGACTAGCAACCTTCACTACTTGTGAATATAAATTCATAACGATTAGGTGAAACAAACTTATATCCTAGCATCAAATTCAAGCATGCAAATTAAGCGTGCACTCTCAATCAACATACAAGAATAAGTTCTAAATCAAACGGTTAAGCAAATTGTATTCAAAACTTATGCAACGATAATTGGAAGTAATCAACTTATTTCACATATATAATCATGGTTTCGAATCACCCCCTAGCTAACTAGGGGGTTTAGCCTCTCATGTTCACAGAAAGAGAAATACAATTGAATTTAAACATAAAGCACAAAGGATTGATTACACCTAGAACGCCAAACGAATCCACTTGAATTTCGGCGCATCCAAGCTCCTCTTTCCTCTTCTCCTTGCTGCGGCAGAGATGTTGTGTGGGTTTATTTGGGTGATTTTTCTGACTTTGGGATGGATTTAGGGAAGTGTGGTGGTGCGGCAAGGTGGTAGGAAGGTGTATGGAGGTGTGGAAGATGGCTGGAGTGGAGGGGATGGCTGCGGCAAGGCTGGGAATTGGTTGGAGTTTGATGGGAAAAGGCACGGCTGGAAGAATCTGGGATATGGTGGCTGTGGCAGTTTTTTTTAGAGAATGGAGATGTGTTGGTGGCTACGGCACAAAAAGGATTAGGGTCATGGGATGCACGGTTTAGAGGGAATTAGGGTAGAATGGTGAAGAGTGCAGCTGCATGAATTTGGGGTGTAAAGGTGGCTGCAAGGATGTGGATGAGTGAATTAGGGTTGGATGGTGGGATCCACGGCCTATGGTAAAAAAATGGGAGGTGGCGGCTTATGTCAAAATTAGGTTGAAATCCTCATGGAATCACGGCAAAGGTGAATAAATAAATGGGATGGTGGCCACGGGTTGAAAACTTTTTGGTATCTTAGGTTTTATTAATAATGGGATGCACGGCTTTAGGTTTTGGTGATAGGATGCACGGCCAAGGTGGGTAATTTTGGATGCAATGGCTGTTTTGTTTTATTATAAAAATGAAAATAAAATGGAAGGCTACGGATTAAAGGGGAGGATATGGAAAGGTGCGGCTAAGTATGTAAAACCTAGGGTTTTAAATATGTTTGGTTCCTAGCTTATTTTTATTAACGAAAATAAATTCAAAGGCTTCTAGAATTAGGAAATAAAATCAGAAATTAAAGAGGGAAAGATTAAAGGGTGCGGCTAGGGTTAGGTTAGGAGAGGGAAATAGGGTTTAATTACATAACATTAGACAAAAATGCCCCCCCCCTTGCACGGCAAGGAAAGGGAAGAAGGGTTAAGGCACGGCAAGGTTGTGTAATTGGGCTAGGGCCTTGGTTTTGTGTCCTAAAGTGCTTACAAGGCTTCAAGTAGGAAACCTTGTTTGAGTAGGATTCCTCGTTTTAGCAAGAATTCATCGTTGGAGTAGGAATTCGTCGTTTCTTCAAGTCTTCAACTCATTCATTCCTCTTTCGCTCCAAAAGACTCCAATTTGCATCTTCTTGCACACTTTGGCCTTATAATCTGAAAATACACAAAAGTGGCCTTAAACACTAAAATAACTAAGTAAACACAACATAAATGCACGAGAACAAGCTAATTAAGTCGCATGAATATGCTCCTATCAGTAGTGCATAACATGGTAATCTAGGTCGGAATCACCATGGAATGATTTGAACCTTGGTTGGAAAACTTCTCTGGTGGGGGAGGGGGGGGGAGTGATTTTGATCGCTATCAAAAGTGAACTTTTGAACCGCATCGTTGGCCTGCTGGGGATGCAAGGATGGTTGTTCCTGACTAAACTTATGGGGTCATTTCTATCCAAGGGATGTCGCTTTTCTTAGTTTTAAGGAAAGTCAGGTTCGTTAAATCTCAGGTAATGTGGTTCAACTATTGGCGTTCTTGTTATATTTTGAAGAGGACAATTATGTGGTTTCTGTAGTCTATATCTGAAGGCTATATTGGTGACTTATCCGTCATGTAAGGGATTTTTTCTTAGACTAGTAACATTTATAGAGGTTGGGATGACAAGTGGTATTATGGGTTCTCATTCGGGAATTATGGTGCTTATTATGTTTCCAAAATTAAAATAGGAATCTTGATGTCCACAAGGTTGGAGTGTCTTTTTGCTCGAGCAAACGTTTGGTTCTTTTACAACTTTTCGACAGTGGTGTTGATCTTCATCAAGGTTTTCCAGAGTTTATGGAAGGAGGTGGCCTGTTGACCAGGTCCTTGTTGTTCTTTAGCATAACAATCACTCTTTGCGTATTGTTGCTTGACACTTAGGCGGTGGTGACCTAAGAACAACGAACGCATTAGAGGGTAGGTTATCCCTACCGATGGGGTTAATGTTGGCGTTAACCGAGCTTTCTTCGGCAAACATGTTAGTTGATTGAGTGATCAGGTCACCAATTGTTGGAACCAAATTAGTGCATCGTGGTGTGTGGAGGAAGTGCTCGAACTTGACTACCTGCAAAACAATAAACAACTATGAGCAAGCTTAGGACTGGGATGGGGGGCATGTCGGCCAAAGGCTTTTCGACGGTCCAATTAGTGAACAGTTTTAGACTTAAGCAGTGGGCTAGAGAATTCAACTGTTTAGATTGCGTTACCCGAGATGAGACAGTTGTATTTATACTGTGGGAGAGATACCTTTTGCAGGATAAAATTCTTGTTCTAAGTCGGGAAAAGCCTAGAGAACATCTAGAAATAGATATTTCATCCTCTTAAGAGTTATAATTACTTGTGGCACACACCAATTCCTAGATTATAGGAACTCCAAGACTTAAAGGATTTGATTATGTCCATAACTTGATCAAATTGTTTGTCTTACCGAACAAGTATGGTCATCCAGCGAAGTTGCCAGGACTATGCCTATAGCCCCGAAATAGGATGATGATGGCACTGCTACCCTGTCTAATCTAGCTCCGCCCAAAGTTGGTGAGTCCATGACTGGATTTCTGAGGTAATAGTATTCAGATCAGCCTTACTTCGACCTTAGAAAATCATTGTCCCAAAAGATACAAGGGTACTTAAGGGTTCCTAATGTCACTTTAAAATTCTTTTAACAAGACAAATATGAACCTAAAAAATCCACCCATGGATTTAGCCAAATTTCCCCAAAACAAAAAACACCAAATTTTAGCTGCAAAACTCATGCTCATTTAAACTACATGTACAACTTTTGAGATGTCAAATTTTCAAGCAAAATTAACATTAAAAGAAGTAAGAACAAAGCTTGTAACCATTACAACATTCAAATCATATGCTATGAACAAAAAATCCAAAAGGGTTCATCAATTATTGGACCTAGGCTCTTGATACCACTTGAAGGAAAATATTGATAAACTATGTTCATTAAGCAACATAACACATGCATTTAACAACTAAATTGTGGAAGCATGCTAGTATACACCTTAAAACAAAAAATTAAACCATGAAACTCAAAGCTTAGTAGTGATGATGAACCAAGACTCAACTCTAAAGAATAAAGAGAGTTTAAGGTTCTTATACATTTGAAGCACCTCTTTGCTTAACAAAGGTTAATCACCCGTGAGAGGGCCTTCAACCCTTTGCATCCTTACTTCTTGGATCCATGAATTGATAGAAGAATTTTCTTCTTGGCTCCTTGTCTTCTTAGGTTAGATGGAAGAATAGATTTTTCCAAAAGCCACCAAAGTTGAAGGCCTTTAATTTTCGACACCAAAGATGATGGAAAGAAGAAGATGAGTGATGTGGGAGGAAAGAAATGCGAGCTTTCTTCTCCTATATGGCCAGCCTCTCTAAAGAGAAAAAAGCTTGCATTCTTTCATCTTTCCTCAAATAAACCCTAAAGAGGTTAAGGTTATAAAGTTATCTTGATACAGTTTTTGGCAAACTTGTAATAAGTCCATCATCCCAATCTCTCTAATGTGGACGGTTTGGAGATCATTTTGGGCTAATTCCCATTTAATTTTAGTTGTCATACAACTCAAACTAAATGAGCCTTGTGGACCAAAATCCATTTGGGACGCAAAATCCAAAACTAACATAAAGGCCAATACAAGCCTTTAGAATTTGTATGATTAATTAACAAAATAATTAATCCTTGCCATATACAACTAAAATATTGAATTCTTCTTACTCAACTTCGTTATATCTTTCAATCATTACCTTACAAAGTGTGCAATCTATTAGGTGTCTTTTAGCGAGGCAATGGGCGATTAAAACTCTTACTAATCCATTGTGAATTGAAACTTACTTTCAAAATTTCCTTTCAGTGATTACTCATCTTAATGGCTTCCACAAACCATGAGTGGCATCTAGTAGTATGTCATTACCACCCAAGCTAATCAGAAGAGGTTGGAGAACCTATTCAGTTTGGGATTACTATGCAATACGGTCTTTCTCTAATTTAATACTCTTGATCACGTTGTTTGGTTGATAGTTTATTTATGTCTACTATCCAATGTACACTAGTACAAAAGACACTTTGCACGACGTACGTCATTCATCGCACAAAGTCAAAAACCGTTGCGCAAACATTAGCACAATGAACCTTCATTGCGCCAAGGCAGTGACAGAAGGGTTTGCGCAACGAAGAAGTAACCTACATCATGCAAAGTGGCTTTGCACGATGCATGTCCTACATCGTGCAAAGCGGCTTTGCGCAATGTAGTCATGTGTCGCACAAACCCTTTTTTTTTTGTTTTGGTCAAAATTTTTTTTTTTTTGAATTTTTGATAAATATTGTAATTAAATTCTAAACAATAATTAATTAACCAAGCAAAAGTATTTTATTATAAAATATATGAAAATGTACATACAAGATGTCCAAACAAAAAAGAAAAAACTACAAGTAGTCTTTTAGGTTTGATACATCAGGCTACTGAGTATCGATAGGGCGAGATGGCTTTGAGGTCGAAGGTGGAGCAAGATGAAGTGCTGGTAGCGAGATTTGGAGGCCGGACATCTGTATGGCTCGTACAAGGTCTTTCACTGTCCCAGTATAGGTCCTCATCTGTTCGCCCTGGGCCCTCATCTGCTTGCCCTAGGCCCTCATCTGCTATTCCTGGACCTCAAGCTAACCCCTTAGGGTTGCCATTTCCTCATTCAATGCATCGACCTCTGCTTTGTTCGATTTGGAAGAAGAGGTACCCGTCTCATGAACCCGCGCTTTCCCCATACATCAAACAACTTTGCCATGACGACGACCGAAGTTCTGATTTATAACATCAGTCATGATCTAAAAACCTACATCCTCGTGTACCGTTACGTCCTCAATCGGGGTCTTCGGGGGAAACTGCGATGTTGCTTTTTGGAGAACAACAATGCTCTTTTCCACCATAACAACCTGTAATAATAATAATATATATATATATATATATATATAATGTTTAATAACAAAATATAAATAATATTTGAACGATTCATACATATAAGAATAATAATAATTGCATATACTTACATGAAGCTATTTAGTGGTCTCATTACCAGGTTGAACATAAACATCCTTGAACATGTCGATCTCTGGGAATTTAGAACCTTCCTGAAGAAAAAAACATTAAGAAAATTTTATTAATCAATAATAATAAATAAATTGTATAAAATTTCAAAGTTAATATACTTTTAACTGACGTCATGCCTCAAGCTTATATGTAAAGGGCATCGAACCGGAATGGTGGAGAAGTTTCTTTATACGAAAAAGGCAGGAACTTCTGCATTGTGCAAAGCTATTTTGCACGATGCCAGCCTTCGTCGTGCAAAGTGCCGTCTCGCAAAGGCCGTTTGCATGACGAAATTTGCTCTGTCGCGCAAGGTTCCGTCGCGCAAACATGTTGTTCTACTAGTGGTGATTTTCTTACTTATATAACCTTGAATGTGATTTGGAACAACTTCCTAAAACTTGTTCACACTCTGGCTAGAGATTCTTAATCATATCATATAGTATTCTCCCCCAACAGTTTGAAAGTTAGAGATCCCTTGTTGCACATTCACATGCCCATATGATTAAGTAGCTTAGCCCCGACTATGTAGTGGACACTCTTAAATGGAATGCTTTTAACACATTAATATACTAAGGATCTTACCATAAGACAACTATGATCTCTCATGTTAAAGGACTACGTTGCATTATCCCAACCATAAGTTCTCATGTGACATAAGTATGAGAACTCTTTGTTGATTGCGTTTAGTGGACTCACTTTCTATTGAGCACCTACTTGTCTTGGCGTCATTCACACAAATGACTCACACTAATGACTTGAGACCATCACTCAACTAGAAGAGAAGACATAGCATGTACTGATCTATTCGGATCATCAATGCCCAATTGGCAATCCTATGATTATAAACATTTAGGATATGTGTATGAAAGAGAAAGGTCTCATGAATCTAACTCCTTTAGATCCCATTCACCTAACTACATATTACTTGGACTTATCGTTTAAGCGTATAACATTTAATGTTGTTTAAGCGTATAACATTTAATGAGACAGCTTTAAACAATAATCTTTGCCCTTACATTAAACTAGTTTAGTTTAACATGTAAAATGTTTGTAAAGTATCATCTTATGATTGGGTTTAGAGCACAATTCTAATAAACTACCAATGCACGAAATAACCATACCAACTTTACGATCATGAAAACTAGATGAAATTTCATACTGCATTCAAAGGAAATTGTTGCCGAAATCACCAGAAAAGAGAGAAAACCCACCAGAAAACCTGTGGACTTTGCGGCTTCGATATGTAAAACACGATGAGAAATTGGAAAATATATCACCACTAAGACGTTGTGCTAGTCAAGAGCTTTCCATAGACACCAATATCACCTTAAACGAAGATTAGATGAGGGAGAAACAGTTAGGTCAAATTTGGTAGCTTTGACAAAAATCTAGAGACAACTGGACATTTATAGGGCTTTAGGATAAATTATCACATTGCCCCTCAACTTAAGACTTTTATAACTTCTTCGTTCCATTTTGAAATAGAGCTTAGTTTGTGCCTACGCGCTCATGGAATCAAGCTCTATCTAACCAACTTAAGAGTTGACCTAAAAGGTTGAGTAATTAGACATGACTAAAATACTCCTAACTTCATTTTCTCTAAATTGGAGAATTTAACAAACTAACTTCAACTAAATCTCCAAAATACTTCAAAAATTCGATAATTCATTAAAATTTGGGAAGGAGTATCACATCTACACCTTTTTGGTGAACTTAGAATTCCAAAAAGTTGCCCGATCTAACCCCAAAAGCACACTTCCTTGGGCTGATCTTTAGTTTATGCAACATTATCCTTTGCAAAGCCTTCCTAAGATCGGTCAAATGCTCTCCTTTAGTTGGACGAATTAACAACTATATCATCAATACGTACCTACAAATTATGCTCGACATTATCATGAAAAATTGCGTTCATTACCCTTTGTAAGTTGCACCTGCATTCTTCAATCCAGTGGGCATTACAATATATCCATAATCTCCCATATGGCATAGACACCTAAACGTAGTTTTGTGTATGTCTTCCTTAGCCATTTTAATCTAGTTGTACCTAGCATTCCCACCCATGAAGGAAGAAAAATTTTGTTTTTCCACTTGATCAACATACATGTTTGCCATTGACATATGATATTTATCCTTTTAGGTTCTTCATTACTGTTTCTGTAGTCAACACAACATCACACTGCTTGTGTAAGTACTTTCAGAACTTGTACAATGTTGCCTAACCACTCCATATACTTTGCAGGTCTTATGAATCATACCTTCAATAACTTCTTTATTTCATCCTTGACTTTTTTCTTCAATTTCCTTAGACATCCTACTTTGAGCTTGCGTCACAGGCTTATATCTTTCCTTCATAGGCATTTTGTGCTCTACCAAAGTTGGATCCAATCCTTATCTCAGTATAAAGCCATGCAAAGTAGTTTTTAAATTCTTATAAGAGGCCAATCATTTTTGTGCGATCCGTTTCCTCAAATAGGCCATTGATTTGTATTGGCCTTAGGTCATCTTCACTCTCTAAATTTATGGTTTCTAAACGATCATGTATTTTAGGTGCATCCTTATTAGATTTTGCAAGAAAAAACTTCATCATTTATTGGCCCTTAAGAACATCTACGGGCGAATCCAATTCAAAAGTAAACTCCTTCATTTGGATGGCTGCATCTAGCTATTCTTCTGTAATTTCTCTCTCCTAATCACTATTGGATCCAAAGGTTGTTACTTCCAATTCTGCAATTTCTCTGATTAAATCTTGATTCACCTACCTTCTTTCTTTCTCATACTCCAACAATCTCTTTATAAAAAACTTGACCACTTTCACTTGGTTCTTTTGCTTCTGGTTAATGTCACTTATTGACATTGATTGTTGTGGATGAGAAATGGTATATCCCACTTCTCTTGAGTTAGAGACAGACCATATTGTAAGAGCTTCTAGGTCGTCACCTTGATAGGGTGGCTGTTCTGGTTAGCTCCTAAACATTAATATTGGTATTGTAGATGTTAGCTTCAGCAACACTAGCCGAGGGAAGGAAGTGTCATGACTTGGCTTGCACCATCTCCCAAAACCCTCCTTAAGCAATGGTTAGCTCATGGTTGATAGATATTTGTTAGTGTAGAGTGGATAGAATGCATAAGCTCTGGTGTATCCAATCTCTACCCAAAAGTGCACTATAAGTGGAAGTACTGTTCATTACAAAGAATGCCAATATGATGCTCTTCGCCTCCAGATCCATTTTTAAGGACAACATCCCATAAGTTTTGGTGATTGCACTAGAAAAGCTTGATATTATGAGATATATGAAATGAGATCATTCATAGTTAGGCATAACCTCTTCATTGGCTTAAGGGACAACACATTCACTATTGCTCTTCCATTAATCAGCATCATCTTGAATGTGACTTATGTAGAGATACATAAATGGGTTTGAGATGAGACATAGTCATGTTTGCCATATCAAACACCATTTTTGTCAATAAATATCCTTTTGTTCTTATAGGTAAGCTTCTCAAGCATGCCTGCCTCTTCCATGACTTCATCTTTTAGGTATGTGATGGATATCACAGCCATTGTAGACTCTTCTGTTGTGAAATCTCCTTCCACCATTGATGGTTGGTTGAAATCTGCACAAAATAAAGAAGACAATACATATGTCATATTGACTTGGAAATCATGTACCTCCATGTTCTCTTTATAATCTTTCTCATATTCAGGTTCCAGATGGTGTGATATATAATAACACACAAATTAAAGCATCTTATTGACAATTATAGTAAAGATGTAAGTAAGGATCGTTCTAGGCCGGGGATTAGGAGGGATTGCTAATCTACTTAAAACTGAGTCAAAAACACAAAACTAGGCTTAAAAACACTTAACTAGACTCAAGGAACTCAAAACAAAATAAAGAGACTCAAAACAACACAAAATAGTCAAATAGACTCAAACTAGACACTAAAGGGTGATTTGGACGAAAATTACTTTTAACTTGACTCAAAACACAAGTTTGGACAGATTCTAACTAATTTGACACAACAAAGTAAAAGGGGATTGGGTTTTTGACGAATTTAAAGTAAAGACAAGTAGATTAAAGACTCTTAAACAACTTGGATGAAATTGGGTGAAATATGGGTGAATGACTAGCTAGAGGGTTTATCTCCATACATGACACATATGCATACAAATCGATTTCCAGTTATTATTCCTATAAACCATGAATGACAATGCCCCAAGTTAACTGTGAACTACACAAATTAACTCTCAGATTTTCCAAATTTCATTGAATTGGATGGATAACGCATCAGAAACCAAATTATTCTTCAATAGTTCCCTACATGAACAACATAATAGAGATACAATTAAAGATCATTAAGCTTTGTGAAAATCATAAGCATTGACATGCCATTTGTAACTATGAATTGCATGATACTCACGCCATGGATTTACTAACAGGATAGTGACTAGCAACCTCCACTACATATAAATATAAGTTCATAACGATTAGGTGAAATTCCCTTATATTCTAGCATCAAATTCATGCATGCAAACTAAGTATGCATCCTTAATCAACATACAAGAATAAGTTATCAATCAAACAGATAAGTAAATCGCATTCATGTTTTACAAAACAATAACTAGAGGAAATCAATTCATATCACATATATATTCATGGCTTTGAATCCACCTCTAGCTAAAACGAGTTTAGCTCCTCATGTTTGCACTTAAACAAAGATAAATTAAATTAAACATTGAAAAAAAGGATAAAATACACCTAAGAACGTTCCAGCAATCCAAGCTTGAATGGCAGGGCACAACTCCAAGAGTCTCCTCTCCTTTCTCCTTGGAAGGCTGTGGCACAAGGGTGATTTCTGTTATTGATGGATGTGTGGTGTGAATTGTGGTGAGAGATGGATGGTGAATGATAGGTGCGGCACTATGTATTTATAGGGAGAAAGGAAGACACGGCAAGGTTGAGAAAGAGGGGAATTAGGACTCCAAATTAACAAAGAACAAGGATACTTTCAATCAGATTCCAGGGAGGACAAGGAATGGTCCTTGCAGCAAATTCTAGAACTTCTAGAAAGGATGGTGCGGCATAGATTTAGGGATAAGGCTTTGGCTTTTAGAAACCTGATATTTAGGTATCCTAATGTCATTTAGATGTCCTCCTTGCAGCTGGAATTAAGGTAGCAAAAGATTAGGATAGGATAAGATAAGATAAGGTTGGATAAAGTTTGGATAAGATAAGGTAATTTGGATAATGTTTCCTTCTTCTTAGCTAATTCCTTAATCTTCCAAGTCTTTGATTAATTCTTCTAGATGTTAAGCACATTCCTAGCCTCTCTCGAACTTCAAATTCGTCCATCCACCCTGTTCCATATGCAAGCTATTCATTCCAAGTCCAAAACTGCTCTAAAATGCTCCAAATTGCACATTCTTGCCACTTTTACCATTTAAACCTGAAAACACATGAAAATAGTCTAAAACACTCTAATAAATAGAAATTAGCTATGTAAATGCAAGAAAACAAGCTAACTAAGTCGCATAAATATGCTTCTATCACCAGACCATAATCAACTAGCTGTTCTAGATTCTTTGGCTCCCTTATTTTTACTTCTTCTGGAGCTATCACTCTGCTCGGTGGGACTATACCAAAATGGATTGGAACCGGTTTTGATTCTGGGGTAGGAGCCTTGGCAGCCACTTTCTGCACTATTCTCAAGATCTTGTATTTCCTAGGATAGAGCACTGAAGGTGTATGACAATATGGCTGTCGACTTTTCCAGCTTTTCTTCTGGCTTTCTAACTAGAAGATAATGATGCAGCATGAGCTGTAAGTGAATTTTCATAGGCTTTGTGCTGCAGTACACATCTTGTCATTGAAGCCCCCATCCCACGTATGCATTAAACTTTTCGGCAATCTTGGTTAATGTGATGCTACTCTCTTCTCTGGGAGAAATACATCCACATACTTTATTGGCCTTTTCCCATTTGAGCTGCTCTTACTAGTTGATGAGGGAAATCTATCTCCACCTTTTCTCTTGCACTTATATCCTTCCAGAGCCATGAATGATTTAGTTTCTAAGTTGGTTAGTAATTGCAAAATACTTCAGACAAGTTCCTTTGTTTTTGTCCCTCATCCCAGCCGTCTGAACATACTACTACTTGTCACTCTCTTTTCTCTCTCGGGTTATAAGGTCCATAATTCTTGATTGGGGACTTCATGAAATTTTCCAGGAATCTCTCTTAATTTCTTACCAGCTCTGGTCAATCATGGCTCCAGGAGCTGGGATTTCTAATTCCATTCGCACTGGCAACAATTGAACATCACTACTCCCTAGATTATTATAGCTTTAGGCCTTTCGGGCAACTTTTATTTTTATTTTTTATTTACTACAATTAACCTAATGGACAAATGATTAATCTTTGGCCCGCAAGACATCTAATTTTAATAATTATAAACCAAATTCCAACACCTCTTCTCCCTGGCAACAACAGTTTTATTACGAGTTCTTGGTCTAATAGATGCAACCAATGCCGAAGAATTCGAAATAGGCGAAGAGAGCCTATGCGAATGTGACTGCACACAAACGTTTTTCAACCTATAACTCAGAATCAACGGATGGAAAGGGATTCTAATGTATGATAAAGCTACGGAGAGTCTCAAACTTATCTTGAAAAGGCATCAGAAACTGAACAAGAGTTGTTCCTCTCTATATTTACAATAGAGCTTCATAGTACCAAGTCTTTTAGGTTCAGGCAAGTTGGACCTAAAGATTGGTCATTTCATTGTAAAAAACTTGAATACTCTTATGACCCTACTCGATTGCACAAATCTTCATTTCTATTTGATAACTCTTAGCAAAATTGACTTTGGTATACAACTTTGCTAAGTGATCCCAAACTTTCTTAGAGATTGAAAACTTGGCAAGTTGCATTTCAATAATCAAATAAAAAAGACTTATTAATCCAAGTAGTAATCTTTGAATCATTCATCCCTAAGTAGCAAGCAATTCAATATGTTTTCCATCTTTGTGGTTATTTGCAATAGGCATAGCCCCACAGTATTTTTCCGATCAAAAAAATTCTTCATCACATAAGCCCAATACACTTAATTATTTCCATATAATTTTACACCAATAGCTTGTAAGGAATCATCATTTGTAGATGCCATATCCACAATGACAACATAAAGGAAAAAGATACCTGATAGCTGGCGGGCAGGTCAAACAAATGGGTGGTTATGAGCAGAACGGCAGTCGTTCTTATAATAATAGTGGGTTCTTGGTTTATGGGTTACAGGTTATACCGGGTTGATTTGGAGTAGTCGGATCATAATCTAGTATTAGTGCAAATTGATGCAGATGTAGATTTGGAGCAGTCGTGATCTACAGATTCAAGCGGCAGTGCAAGTTTAGGTAAGTTCGAGATGGGAATTAATGCAACAGGTGGATCTAGATGGTGACATCAAGGAGAATGACAAATGGAACGGTGATGGCAGATCGGTTGCAGCAACAGTCAATAAGGTCTAAACAGGTGTAGCGACGTCAGGTGATTTGGTGTGGTGGTGGGCAAATATGTTCATGGGTTTCGGTATCAAGAATCAGTTAGGCATACAGTACGATGGTTCCCGAGACAAGTCCAATGAACCTACTTTGATACCAAGTTGAATTGCATACGGGTATAACATTGGTAAAACACTGTTATTGATAGATGAAAATATTAACTACAAAGAGTCCTTTAAATTGTAAAAAACTAAACCAAACCCTAGACTAAACAAAATTCCAAACTTAATGGGCAAGGGATTAATCCTTGGCCCGCAAGACAACTAATTTTAATAATAAACCAAATTCCAACAATTGATGGAGGCCTCATGAAAGGTATCGGCATCAATCATCATAACTGTTGTGGTTTCTCTAGTACCAGCTACCCCTTGACAATCCTTCCTGGACCCAGTCCTTGAACTGCACACAGTTGGTGATGGAATAGTTGAAAGTGTATTGAATCTTGTAGTACTTCCTTCCCCTGAATTCCTCAGGTTTAGGCATTTTCATTGTAAAGTTGGGCAAGATTACCCTGATTTTCACCATTTCTTCAGATATGTTTGCAACTTTGGTGAGGTCAAAGGAATGAGATTGATACTTGGGGGTTTAACATGTACAAAACCTCAATCAGTCATGACTACCTTCTGATCCTTGACAGGTTTGACCAAACCTTTTACCATCAATGGTTTGAAGGGCAATATCATCTCAGCAACAGCTACTTACAGTTCTTGTTTTAAACTCTTCATTCCACCTTCCTACTCAAGGCCCTCAAACTCCATATGATCAATAGGCACCTTGTTTATGAAGAATGAAGGTTTTGAGAAATGTTTAAGTTCTTTCTCATAGGCAACATCAAATCCTTTTGAGCAATGACAATAATTAGGCAACGATTGATTGGGAATTGGCACCTCATCTTGGTCATCTTGAACCTCATCATGAAGTCTTCAGTTGACTCATGCTCATATTGCTTCCACAAAATCATTGATGGTCACCTCAAGCTCTACTCTATAGAATTGCTCATGGAATGCCAACTCCATTTTGCCTTAGTTGGCAATAGAGTTATGAGGTAAGAGAGATTACCACTGAGAAGCCAAACCAATTAATGAATTCATAAACACCCTCAACTTGTAGTTAGGGTTATCTTCAAATGCCACATAGTGATTGGAGAACTCGAAAAAATATGGTCTCTCAAAGAGATGTTGAAGTCAACTACACTAAAAGCGGGAAAAGAATTTATAATTTGTGAAATCTCATCAGATTTTTTATTTTTTCAAAATAATATATATATATATATATATATATATTTTTTTTTTAAATATCGGTACGTTTTAAATTTATAATGGGATAGTTTTATTTTTAAATATGGATACGTTTTACATTAAAAAAAAGTAAATTTTGTATAAAAAAGTGGTACATTTTAAATATATATATTTTTAAAGGGGGACAACTAGTAGCAAGTCACGGTTATTCACCACATCCGGGCCCGGAGAGGATATGGATACAAATTAGAACTAAAAAGAAAATTGGTACAAATTAAAAAAATGGTTACAAATTTAAGAAAAGGGTACAAACTAAATTAGAAATA
This sequence comes from Pyrus x bretschneideri, assembly GCF_019419815.1. NCBI lineage: Eukaryota > Viridiplantae > Streptophyta > Magnoliopsida > Rosales > Rosaceae > Pyrus > Pyrus x bretschneideri. The sequence continues at coordinate 4,003,197 of NW_025999657.1, forward strand.
TATGATACGAAATTTAGCTATAAATATAAATATACCAAATGTGACATTTTTTAACATTAAGGGTATATCCAACCCTAGGGTCTAAAATTTCAAAATTTAGCCCCACATGTTCAACTATTTATTTATACATATGAGGTAAGTCAGTTTTTTCTTCCAATGGTAAGAGGCTTATAATTCACACCACCACCTTCATAATTTGTTAAACTTTTGTATTTCATTGATTTTGTTTTTTTTTTTTTCTTTTGCTAATAATTTTGGAATTAGCTTTTGTATATCTATCTTGTTTTGTTTTTATGAATATTTTGATGTAAAAAAATTCAAATTTTGAACAAATAGATGGGTATTTATAGAGTTTTGATGTTAGATCTGATTTGGATTAATTCATAATATTATTTTGACCATTATATTTATATTTGAGTTGTTGGATTATTTTTTTACCCTTAAAATTGAGTAAAATAGATTTGAGTCGTTGGATTTAAAATTGAGTAAACTAATGCAACTGGGTACGCTGCACTTGATCAAAACCCAGAGCGTGTGCCAGCCATTGGATGGCAACGACTTTGTAATTTGGGCTGCAGAAGGGATGAGTTAGGTGCGCTTGCCAACAAAAAATCTGTCTGTTTTGATGGATCTTTTACGTAGGTCCCACCTGGGCTTGTTTCATGTGCAGGATGAGAAAAGTTGGGGCCCTCAGCCCACTTCAAACCTTATTCACCTGGGGTGGGAAGCAATCCCAAATACTCACCCAAACCCAAAATCCTAATTTTCCCACCCCAAAATATACCCCTTAGAGAGGTTTTGGACATAAATTTTGGGTTTTGTGCCCACCCTTTGCCTTGGAGATAGCCCAAATGGATATATTTGAAATAATTAAATAATTTTTAATTACAAAATTTAAATACGCCAGCATGGAAATATTTATTGTTGAAATCATGACGTAGTTATAAGTTATACTCAAAGGACTTGATCAAAAATTGAAAATGAATAAGGTTTCAATCAATGAAACAAAAAAATGAGGGACACGAACTTAATTGCTCCAAAGAAAAATGGGGAGGTAGAAGCCAAATTTATCCTTTAATTAAGTTATCAAGTGAACTTAAAAAAAATTTGATTTTAAAGAGCTAAAACTATAATTTCAAAACGAAAATGAGGTTTTAGACCCATAGGGACGAAGACAACGTCACCTCGAGTTCATATCGATCATCGTAATATTCTTCCAACGTTTAATAATTTAGTATGAATTTTCCAAAATAAAATTATGAGAAAATGTATGAAATATTTCAAAAATGAGGTGTTGCGACATGATTGGAAACACTTTATTTTTTTTGTTGTGGATTTAAGATTTTTTTTTTAAATAATTAAAAAAAAATCATGTTTTCTTAGAAATCATTCTTATCATCTTCTCGTTTCTACTAATAATTGCTCTCACTCTCTGCTAAATCAGGTTTTACATACACCGAGAAACCAGTGAGTTAAGAAATTGTTTCGGGGATTGCTAACTTGACTGCGGCTACTCCTTCGACATGTAAAAGGTGTCCTCCCTCGAAGATACCATACAATTCCTAACCGAAATGGTGAGGAATATTATTGATCATGTACGAATTAGAAGCCAAGGTAGAGGATTGAGTTGTTTGTGGTATTTATTTTTTATTTTTTATTGTAGTGTCTTTTTTTTGTTTGCTTATATAAACATAATTGTAATCAATTATTCATTCATTGAGAAATACATAAACTAGTTTCCGTTTGTGGTATCACTCCCTCCCTTCTTAATGAAAGGGAAAATCTGAAGTGTTCTTTGTTTGAATCATGTCTTCGTCTTCAAAGGCATGTTATTCTGCATCAATATTGTTGTCCATGTACACTGGAACAAAATGGATTGTGTAAAAAGAAAACATGGGGATTTTGGTTGAAACGTAAGTGTATTCAGGGGGTGCATTTATAAGTTCTTTAGATAAATCTCCTTGAGAATTGTCATTCTAATTCGTACAACTCAATCATTCAAGGTTGAAAGTATTTGGTTGTAGTTGCTTTCCATGGCTTAAGCTTGCCCTTTGTTTCCTCTAAACTTGATGGTCAAAGTAGCATTACATTTTCTGGGGTCAGTGTACTTAATTACCTTCTCCTGTTTCACCCCAACCTTCACAAATTGATATGCAATTTACTTATCCTGTTCAACCTTAAGTTCTCTATCCCAACCTCCATCACCTTCTTTACCTCATCAGTCATCCTTTCATCTTCTCACCAACAGTCTTCACACACTTCCTCTTCACCACAACCTTTAGTTTTACCAAAAGCTTCATCATCTCAATCCTCCCTTCGTCTCCCCTTCCCTCCCCTCATCCACTTGTAAACACTCACCATTTGACTACAAGATCCAAGGCAGGGATCTTCAACCCCAAACTTGTACCTAAAGGCTATCACCAACAAGAAGGCTATTTTACAGAGACTTTGCTCCATCACTGGTGATTGTTTTGGTATATGTTGATGATAAATTAGTGACTGGCCCTAATATTGTTGTGTGCAATGTTTCCTTCACAATCTCAATCTAGTAAAGGATTTATGCCCCTGACATTACTTCTTTGGGCTTGAAGTTCGTAGATCATCAGGGCGTATTTTGTCTCTCCAAGGCAGATATGCACTTGATCTTTTGACTAACACTCATATGGAAGGCTCTATGCCTTGTGCCACTCCTTTTAGTACGGTCAAACTAAATCATGTTGTTACTTTATTGACCAATCCTTCAGAATATAGGTCTATGGTAGGAGCTCTTCAATATCTCACTTGAACAAGACTTGATCTTTCTTTTGCAGTGAACCACGTTTGTCAACTTCTTCACTATCCAAGGGTATACACACTTCCAGGGCTATTAAAAGAACTTTAAGGTTCTTACAAGGACTTTGGTTTTGAAAAAAATCATTTACATCTCACTATATTTTCAGATGCAGATTGAGCTGGATGTGTGTTTGACAGACGCTATACTATTAAATATTGTATGTTTTTGGGTAGAAATCTTATCAGTTTGGACTGCTAAAAAGCAAGACATAGTTGCTCGTTATTCCACTGAAGCTGAGTATAGATCCCTTCCTCATACTGCTGCATAAATGACATGGATTTGCAAAATTTTCAGAGATATTGGTTTTTCCTCTTACTCAATTACCTACCTTATGGTGTGACAATGTCTTAAGAATCCCTCTTGCTTCAAATCCGGTTTTTCATTCTATAACTTAATATGTGGAGATTGACTATCATTATATTCGTTTGTGGACTTATTCTTAGCAATATTCTCAAAGTGAACTATATCAGCAGTCAATAGCAGCTCGCAAACATTCTTACAAAGTCATTGTCCAAGTCTGTTTTAGGTTTCTTTAGTCCAAGATTTCTCTTGGTTCAAATCTTTGTTCCCTGGTTCAACTTGAGGGGGTGTAAAAGGATAACTCAGCATCCAAGTCAGCGCTGTCAACTAAAGTCTACTCAACAATAAAAGTCTAGTCATGGATAATAGCTGTTGATAGACTCATTACAACTATCTAACTAAATAGTTCTAATTGAATTTTTGTGTTGATTAGTTAGGTTTGTTTAATTACTGATCTTAATTAAGATCTCAGCATATAACACAATTGTTACCATTATTCATTCACTGAGAAATACAGAAACTAATTTCCTTTTAGACATTATGGTATTCACTTACAAAAAATGAGAATTTTAAAAATTTTGATTCTTGACTTCTAGGTGTTTCTTAGTAGGTGGTGGCATGTACCGATCACCTCTCGGCGCGTGACGGCGCACACAACCTCTTTCCGGTGTGTGGAGCCGTACGGTGGCCGTGCAAAGGCGCATGGTAACGGATGTGTGTTTTTGGTGATTGAATTTGGTACTTCGAGCCCCATTTTTCGATATTCTTCGGTATTCGATTAATGTACTAAGTTTGAGTTATTTTCACTTTAGGGGTGGTATCCCGAGGATTACAAAGAGCGTGTGCGGCAAAGCGGCTACGACCACACGGTGTGTGTGAGTGCGCCTTTCTTTCTAAACTATATTGTATTATGTGCCTTCGAAAGTGTTTTATGATGTACTTTTACATCATGCTTTGCTTTGCTTTTACTTAAATTATGCAAATGTTTTAAGTGACGGCAATGTTATGATTTTGAGATTTGTGAACCTTTTTTTTTTAAAGCTTTACCACTATGCATTACTCTTGGTAATTGCAATGCTTTTATGTGATACCTTCATTTGAGAGATTATACATGACATGTTTTAATATAACTTATCTGCTCATGATATATGCTTTCACAATGTTCATTGTAGTGTCTGGGGTTAGGATCAGTTTTACGTATATGTTCACATGTATCGTTACGTTCACATTGGATACTTTGCAAGTGCAGCTTGAACTAGTTTGTATTAGGCAACTAGTACTCGTATGTAATGTACTTAATGCCAGCTTCACGTGTATGTAGTACTATAACGTAAATTTTAGACACCCAACTTATTTTATGTCCGAATATCTCTACATAAGCTCGCGTGTTAGCATTACCTGATAAACATAGTATACCATATCGATTTTATTGATGATTTGTGATATGCTTGCATACTTAATTTTCTCTTATGCTATGCTACTTTTATTACTATTAAGATTTCAATATGAGATACGTTGGAATTTTGATTTCTTCTCGTTGGATCTTTCTTATTGATTTTATACTAAGAATTTATGAGACCTACCCGATTTCTCAGAGTAACTGTTTCTACTTTAATGTTTGGTTTTTTTACACTAATGATGTAGTATAATTTTGACTATTATATAGCTTTTTATAAGGAGAAGTTAGTATACTCAAAGGAGACATGGTTTTTAGGAATTTTTGTTTTTGCTCACTTGCACATTTTGTTTTGTGCCCTTCCAGGATTTAGTAAGGTTTAGAGCTCTTGACGTTAAGGTGTGATGGCATAATCTTCCCCATCAATGTATTGAATTATTCTTAGTAATCTTGTAATTAACATCTTCGGATGAGTTAAATTAGTACACTTCCAATGTAGATATTGTTGGAAATGTGCTCTAAAGCCAATCATATGCTAATACTTTACGGACATTTCACATGTTAAACTAGTCTAGTTTAATAAGGGCAAAGATTATTGAGAGAATGTGATCTAAAGAAGTTAGATTCATGAGACCATTCTTTTTGTATACATAACCTAAACATTCCTGATCATATGTTTGCCAATTAGGCATTGACTGTCAGTACGTGTTATGTCTTCTCTCAAAGAGAATCATTGTTGTGACTGACACCAAGGCAAGCATGTAGGTACTCAATAGAGAATGAGTCAACTAAATGCAATCAACAAAGAGTTTTCATACTCATGTTACATAAGAACTCAAGGTTGGGATAATGCAAAGTAGTCCTTTGACCTAATGCATCATAGTTGTCTTGTGGTAAGGTTCTTGATCTTTGATTGTGTCAAAGGCATTCCATCAGAGGGTGTCCATGACATAGTTGGGGTTAAGCCACTTAACTATAGAGGCAGGGGAATGCACAAGAAGGGATCGCTAACCTTCAAACCGTTGAGGGAGAATACTCTATAATATAATCAAGAATTTTTGGCCAGAGTATGCATGAGAATTAGGAAGTCGTTCGAAATCATATTCAAGGTAATCACATGAGTAAAAGAATCACATTGGATACTAGATATGATTAAACTATCAAACCAAATAATTTGATCAAGAGTATTGTATTAGAGAAAGACCGTATTGCATTGTAATCCCAAACTGATAAGTTCTCCAACCTCTTCTGATTAGCTTGGGTGGCCATGAGATACTGTTAGGTGTCACTCATGGCTTGTGGAAGCCCTAAATGTGTATAATCACTAAGGGAAAAACTAAAAGTAAGTTTCAATTCACAATTGATTAGTAAGAGTTCTAATCGCCCCCTGCCTCACTAAAAGGAGCCTAATGGATTGCACACCATGTAAAGTAATGATTGAAGGATATAACGAAGATGAGTAAGGACAATTAAATAGTTTAATTGTATATGGCAAGGATTAATTCAAAGTTAATTAATCAAGAATGAAAGGTTCGTTTTTAAGGCCTTAAGTTAGTTTTGGGTTTCAGGACTCAAAAAGATTTTGGTCCACAAGGCACATAAGGTTTAAGTGGTGTGATAACTAAAAAAATGGGCAATTAACCCACTAACAATAAGGAGACCGGCCATGCTTAGAGAGGGAATGGTTTTTGTCTTATTACAAGTTTACCACTCCAATAAAGGCAGGTGTAAAAGTAACTTTAAAGCCTTTTCTTCATAAGGGCTTTCTTTAAGGAAAAATGAGAGAACTTTTGCTCTCTCTTTCTCTCTAGAGAGGCCGGCCACCATGGGAGAACATTGCTAGCATTTTGTTCATCCATGGTTACTCATCTTCTTCCTCAACCATCCTTTCCTTGGTGTCGGAACTTAGAGGTCTCCAACTTTGGGGACTTTTGGAGAACCCATTCCTCCATCCATATCCAAGAAGTCATGGAGCCAAGCAAAGTTCCTCCATCCACATCCATGGAGCCAAGGAGCAAGGAGATAAAGGAAAGAAGGCCCTCACTTGGGTGAATATCCTTTTCTAAGCAAAGAGGTGCTTCAAAGGTATAAAAGTTTCTCAACTCCTTTCTTTAAGATTTGAGTTGAATTTCACCACAACTCTATGCTTTGAATTTCATGGTTTAAGTTTTTTTTTTTTTTTTAAGTGCATAGAAACATGCTTCCGTCATTCAATCGTTAAATGCATGTATTATGTTACTTAATGAACTTAGTTTTTCCAAGAATCTTCCTTCAGAGCATCTAAATTTAGATGCTCTGATATCAGTTTAGTATACATGGTTTTAATTACATACATTTATTTAATGGTTCACCACATTCTCTGCATACTATTCCCACTAATTTATTTTTATACTCTACTCTTACACCACTAATTTATTTTTATACTCTACTCTTACTTTGGTTGATTCACACTTTTTACACACCACTCTCACTTTATGGCTTTGTCACCCTTCAAGTGTCGGCCTTGATTCGGGTATCCACCTTGATATCTGAGTTGGGGGTATTAACAAATTGGTTTCAAAATGAGAATCAATTCAATTCTAAATTTTCTCATGTGTTTATAACACGTAAGGAATCGGAAAAGACACTTCCTCTTAAAATCCGTAATCAAATACATAAATATCATGAATCATATCAACTAAGGAGAGCTAGTTGGTTGGATTCCTATTCTTTAGTTTTTCTATTTCCAAGCTTTTCTATTCCTTCTTTATTCCATTTTTTGTTAAGTATACATGACCTAAATTCATAATATGGAGAAAGGAGTGAGGCAGCCAGATTAGATGAAAGAGAAAATTGATGAATTTAGGTCAAATTTATGGAAGTGATATGGTGGTGCACAAAATCACTATTGGAAAGCTGAATTCAATAGAAGGGCGCCATAGAAATTTAAAGTTTATCAGCATTCTAACTCATCACCTTATTTATTTAAAAGGTTTATTTGAAATATCTTAGGCATTTAAAAGGTTTAGTTGAATTCACAACCCTATTTATTATCATTAGATAAGTTGAGTATACCTATGATCTTCTATACGCTATATGCAAATGAGACCTTGAAGAGGTTATAGAATATGAAGCTCCATATCTAAATTCAACTGCATTTTGCTATACTTAGCTCATTGCAGTAGACATGACATCTCTTTCGTTGTTGACCTATTTGGTAAAGATGCAGCATTGCACCTACATGCACCCATTGAATTGGTATAAGACGTTTTCCCATTACCTTGAAGGTACTACGGATTTGGGCTTATCCCGAGCGAATCCAACACCCTGATCCTAAGAATGATGCTTGCATTGTTTGTTATGCTGACGCTTGTTACTTATCAAACTTGCACAAGGCACATCCCCAAATGGTTATGTCTTTATCCTTAGATACATCGCAATATCTTGGAGGTTCACGATATAGACCCTAGTTGCAAAATCTTTGAATCGTTCTAAGATTCACCTCACTTCACTACACCACACGTGAAACATGGTTGAGAATTTTTGTTAAACATATTCGAAGTACCTGTTGTTTTTATCAATCGTTGAATCCCAACGACGATCCATGAAGAGTATGCCATATGTATTGACTAGACCAAGACATGATACATCAACGAAGTCAACACAAGGACATATTGCATCTACATTCTATCAGCAAAGCAACATGAGATTGAAGTCAAGCAATCCAATCCTAGACAACCTTGTAGACCTCTTCATGACGTCACTACCGAAGTCTACCTTCCAGACGCTTGTCCGAGGAACTGGTATGCGTAACTATCTCATATGCAATGCTTGTGGTTCTCATTGGAAGTTTTCTCAAACTCACGAGGGTGTCCAAAAGTATACTCACTTGACCTTAATGTACTATTTTTTCCTACGAATAGGAGCATTTTTTCCACTGTGTTTTTACTTCCTAACAAGGTTTTAACGAGGCACCCATCCTGGGCTGGTCATACCCTTGTGAGTTTTCCTACTTTCGTCCTGTATGACATTTAGTTTTGACTTAATGCAACTTTTCACATTTCTACTTAGTCCATGAGTTTTTATCCCAACTTGGCTTTTACCATAACAAGCTTTTGTGAGTTTTACCTTTTTATACATTCTTCCATTGATTTAAGGCTCGCATTCGCTCATTGTGCCGACGACTTCATCAATTGAACCTACTTCATTGCTGAAGACCTGATGTGCCATTTACTTGAGTATTTACACACTCAAGGAGGAGTGTTGCAGTCCTAATTATCTTAGGATTGTGATTTTGTAAATCCTAGAAAATCCTTATGGGATTCTACTAGATATTATCATATTCGAGTTGTAATCTTATTATGTAATAACCTTCCATACTACTATAAATAAAGGCACAATGAGAGTGAGAAAACACACCTCAAAATTTACCTAATTCTCTTGTGTTCTATGTTTGCCACACCTCTCTATTCCTCTATAACTCTCCAATTAAATAGGCCGTACAACAAAATATATATATAGGAAGTGGATGGAAGCCGCGTGATGGTCCCTTTAAGTTTGTGTCGGATATACATATGAGCTTTGAGGTTTTGATTTGGAAATGGGTAAACGTGGGTTGAAGTTAATGAAGCAATGAGGAAAAGTAACAGGTGGGGATGGGAGCATCCTTATATTCTTGACAGCACCTCCTCCACATACTACATGTATGCACGCATTCGTAGCAGATTATGAGAATAGAGAGTTCAATTGTTTTATCTCTTGCCGTTGTACCATCCAATCAGAGTAGAGCTATTGCCGGCTTTTAGTTTCCTATAAATAGGGGTTGAAACTTGAAACTTGAAACAAGGGCGCAGAGATCAGTTTCTTACAGGAAGAGAAAAGGGAACTGCACAGAGAGAGAGAGAGAGAGAAAGACGACAGGCAAAAAGGAGAAAATATGCTCCAATTCAATTAGAGTGGTGTTGTTATTACTGTATACTGCAAACGTATGAGGAAAAAATATGATTATATTGATTATTATATCTTCACAGCAGGTTTTGACATAATCAAATTATAGTAATATTATGACTTTTACGTCCAGAATACGTATGCATGCTTCTAATGCTTATAGTTTTCACCTTATCAGACTATATGCATATATAGCTTGTGTTTTGTTTTAGCTATATCAAATAAATCAGCGTGTTGGTGACTGGGGTGTATATTTTAATTATACATATCTTCTTCACTCAGCTATTCCGTACCACCAGTCGGAACAATATGAAGGGAAAGACTTGTTTGTTTACTAGAATTGCTCCATGCTGGTTATTTTGTTATCAAATTATTTGCGTATGCCTACTATACATAGTTCTATGCTATATGAAATGAAGCATATGTCTAGAGTACTTAGTAATGATTACTCATATTGCATATTCAGTAATGATAAAGCATGTATAACTAGAAGCTATAGTGTGTTAAAATGTATTGCTGTTATACATGTGAGGATAGAAAGTTTATTGATTTATCATAGCCTTGTAAAGAATTATGAGCTGTTATATAAGAGGAATTTTATTTTCTATCCGTTTCAGTTTCTCTTCAGTTATTTATTTTAACTTTTGGCTCGCGTTCCCAATTCGGTTTTTTCTACCAACCCTGGGGCTGAAGCGTGACATATTAATTTTTATTTTGAAACCTTTAAAAAAAAAATCAAATTAGATCAAACCAAATTGAACATACAGATTAGGTTTGATTGGTTTGGTCAACTTTAAAAAATTTATCTGGGCATTATCAAGGTTCTAAAAAACGCTACGCGCTAGTCGGACCTCAGTTATTTTACAAGAAAGAAAGACCAAAGTTATTTCAAAAGAAAATTATCTGCAAACTTTTAACTTAAAAATAAAAAATAAAAAAAAATAATTGAATCGCTTAGAACTGACTAGGTTGCCTAAATATTGCATAGAGGCTTCGCTGATTTGCTAGATGCCTAGGTCCTACTCAGGGCACACAGCTTCCACCTAGTGCCTATGCTGCTTTTTAGAATAGTGAATGTTCCTTTCTTAAGCTGTTCAAGCCATAATATTCTCTTACAAGACGATCTATAATACTTTGTCATATGAAATGGAAGATTTGAAACTAAATACAAGGAACAATACATACTACTATAATCAACTGGTCTCATAGTTAAAATATGTTCAAATTTAAAAGGTATTGTCCTCCCTTGATAGTAAAAGAGAGGAATCAGGGAGGTGGCATATTAGGCCCCGTTTGGTGCGCTAGATGAGATATGTTATGATAAATTAAAATGGACTTGAGTCCAGTTCGTTGTTTGTTATATCAAATATGAGATGGATAAGACTAGACACGATAGTTTATGAGTTCATAATAGAGTGGGTTATTTAACATATCCTTAGGCCATCTCCAACCAAGCCGCTCATAAGGCTATAGGCCAAAACATGACCCTTTTTGACACAAAACTCATCTCCAATGGAGGGCTATGCCAAAAACATTTAGGACCCACTGGCCAAATGACCAACGAGCTAGGCCAACATAACCAGGCAACCAGACCAAAAAGTTATGCCCAGCTGTTAGCAACCCACTTGCTAGCTGACTTCAACTAGCTGTTGGATTTTGAATTTTTTTTTTTTTTTAAGAAGAATTCTTTTTAAATTTTTTTTAATATCTAAGGCGTTGTATTTCAATGAAGTTGTGTTAAAATTAAAATATTTAATAGAATGAAACTTAAAACAACATTTAACAAATAACACAATCTCCACCTTACTACTACTTGGGGGAGTTATTGAAACTTAAAACAACATTTAACAAATAAGAACACAAACTCCACCTTAGTACTACTTGGGAGAGTTATTGAAACTCAAACAACATGAAACTTAAACAACATTTAACAAATGACAAAACAATCTCCACCCTAGTACTGCTCAATTGTTCTTTTGGCTCAAAGATGTGCAACAAGACCTGTTATAGGTAGTTATTTGTGATATTGCGAACGTATCATCCTGTGACACCTCATGTATTTATTCACAAAGATGTGTCTAGTTCTTTTGGATTCAGAGGAAAATTAGGCCCACCATACATTCTCACACGAGCCCTCCTTGAACTATTTGGATAATCTTGGTCGTCATCAAAGTCTCCATCAATATAGTAATCTCGCTTATCATCCACAATCATGTTGTGTAATATGATGCACGACATCATGATAAAGTTCAATTTATCTTGACTCCACCTTCTCAACATCTTTCTGGTATGCCCCTTGGTGTAATGTAAACCACCTTTCGGCATCATCCACAAGGTTTACAATTGCTTAGACAAGTGTCGCCCACTTTTAAGTAGATGTCATCTGCAAGGTAATACCTCATATTGTACTAACACCCGTTGATGTAGTAGTTAAGTTGAGGTGATTTACCCTCTGTTAGGTTATTAAAGAAAGGTGAATGCTTGAGTACTGTAATGTCATTTTAGGATCCTGGGATTGCAAAGAAAACATGCCAGATCCTTGTGTCAAATGATGTAACCGCCTCTAACATAATAGTTGGCTTTCTCGATCTTTTGTTAAATCATCATTGCCATTTGGTGGGATAGTTCTTCCATTGCTAATGTGTGCAATCTAATGATCCTAGCATGCTCAGAAAGCCATGTTCTTTAGTTTTGCGAAGGAGTCGAGCAAGATTTGCTTGATTTGGCTCATGGAGGTACTCCTCTTTGTAAATTTGAACAATAGTGTGACAAAATTGAGCAAGATTCTCAAGGCATGTAGACTTAGACATACCATATATATATCATCTATCACATTAGTTGGGGAGGCATAGGCCAGCATTCGGCGTGCAACAATAACCTTTTGGGGAGGTGAGAAATCAGGACAGCCTGCTCCATCAATCTTCTGCCCAAAGTACGAATTGACATGTTGGACATCATGAAGCAAACGCTCGAAGACATGACACTTTATTCGGAAGCGACAATTGAAATCCTTTTCTGGGTACACGATGTTAGAGTTGGAGTAGTTGTTCATCAGAGTTTCATGTGCGATCTCTATTTGTCGTGCTTTGTAAAAGCGACCAACAACAGAGCCACGCCATTGAGGTTTTTGAGTTTCCTTACACACCATGGTTGCGACCATTACTGCCATTAATGTTATGTTGTGCCATGCCTCATACTCCTTATCTTCTCATCTCCATTCCACCCATTTATCTTCTAATTCAGAATTGGATGAGGACCCCCAATTGGAATGGGAAGAGGATCCAAAGTTGGGAATTCATTGCAAACTTGAATGGAAATGAAAAATTTTAGACAATGACAAGAGATATTGGAGAGGACAAAAATGAAGGTGGGCGAATTCTTCCCCAATATCCAGCCAATTTATTAACATTGAAAACTGAAGATAAGAAGTGCCACGTAGATAAGAATCATATCTGAAATTTGCATAACCAATTACATCTTGACATGTGGCACTTGAAAATCTTATCCGAAAAATTATTATGATTACATAAAGATAAGAAATAAAGATAAGAAATATAGAGAGCTACTCACTTTAGCGACATGCGTCACTTGAAATCCTATTTGAAAAATTATTGAGATTATATAAAGATAAGAAATCTGGAGGCTTATTTATTTAGCCTTATACATGAGTTAGAAGTCCACGTTCTTCATTTAGCGACAAGCGGTACTCAAAATATGTCTGAAAACCTTATTTTAATATCGTAGTTTAATTCAATTAACCTATAAAATTAAAGAACAAACTTAAAATAATAAATTAATGAGGGGGCTAAAAAATACCCCATTTTAGTTGGAGATGATATATAATATGGTTTGACATTGTTAATTAAAAAATAATTTCTTGCAGGGCTAGAATCTGGCCTGAGCTAAACATAGTGCCTTCGATTAGAGATGGCTTCATACATGAGTTACAAGTCCTGTATTAAAAATCTTTGCCTATCCAATCCTCTCACTAAAACCCAATCACATCTAACCTACCAAACGAGGCAATGGTTGAGCATCCCCAATAGGGGCTTTATCCTTCATGAGGCTACCATATTTCCAGCCTTAGTGAGAAATTTCATCCCCGATGAGCCGAAAAATGGGGCTAGATCTACCACTGGGGCTAGCAACTTCATTTCTTGGGTAGCATAAAATCAGTGTACATCTAGCCCCAAAAAACAATTGGTCCCACAAAAAAAGTAGCAACCCATGTGAGCAAAATTCTATCACTCTCCCTCCACTTGCGAATACACTTATACTCTCATTTTATTATTTTTTCAATTATTTTTTCTTACTTATTTTTCTTGCAATTTGACTAATTAATGATTGTTTTAAATTCCATAAGAATTAAAATTTCAAATTGATTTAACGTTCATGGGCATTGATGGGTGAAATTTTCAAATAATTTTTTTTTTCAAAATTGTATGATACTAATTCACCAATTGGTGCTAGGTAAATTATTGTGTTATACGTGAAAATCAAATTATTTCAAAGGGCGAAATGGGGTTTGTTTCTTTCAATGGATGAGATTGAGATAAGGGAATCTAATTCAACGAACGATTCATAATGATGAAATCTAACTTTATCACAATTTGAACCATTTAGGTTGAAGGGTTCATTAAAAAAATTTAAGATAGCACGTCAAAAAATCAACTTAAGAAAAGCTAACAAAAAAAAAAAAAATCATTGCTTAATCAAATTACTACATAAATAAATATATATAGCCCCATATAGACCTCGAAAGATATAGCCCCTCATTGGGAGAGATTCTTTTATAAAGCCCTAAAGATTCCTCGGAGCTCTAAACTGGGCTATATCCACCACTTTTCCAGCTCCATATAGAGCCCGTCACTGGGGATGCTTAGGCCATCTCCAACTGAAGGAGGGCCAGAGGGTTCCTTTTAGCCATCCAAGAAATTATATTTTAATAAACATTGCCAGACCATATTTCATACCATCTCTAACCGAGAGGGCCAAAGGGCCATAGGCTAAACATAGTACTATGACAAAAAACCATCTCCAACCGAGGAGGCCAATGGGTTATAGGCCAAACATAATTTATTATTTTAATTGAATTAATATGGTTTTCAGGTAGGATTTCTTGTCGAGATGTAATCTCAATAATTTTTCGGATAGGATTTCGAGTGACACGTGTTGCTAAAGTGAGTAACTCTCCAGATTTCTTGTTGAAATGTAATCTCAATAATTTTTTGGATAGGATTTCGAGTGACAAGTGTCGCTAAAGTGAGTAACTCTCTAGATTTATTGTCGATATGTAATCTCAATAATTTTTCAGATAGGATTTTGAGTGCAATGTGTTGAGATGTAATTGGTTGTGCATATTTTAGATAGGATTCTTATATACGTGGCACTTCTTATCTTCAGCTTCTAATGTCCATAAATAGGCTGGATATTGGGGTATAATTCACACACCTTGATCTTTGTCCTCTCTAATATCTCTTTCAATTCAAGTTTGCAATGAATTCCAATTTTGGATCCTCTTCGCATTCCAACTGGGAGTCCTTATCTAATTCCGAATTGGAAGATAAATGGGCGCAGATGAGACGAGAAGATGAGGAGTTCGATGAATAAGATGAAGCATGGCGTAACACAACATATATGGCAGCAATGGCAGGGGTCATGGCGTGTGAGGCAACTGAAGAACAACCTCAATGGGGTGGCTCTGTTGTTGCTCGCTTTTATAAACCATGAAATAAAGAAAAAGCGCATGAGACTCTGATGAATAACTACTTTAACTCCACTCGGTGTACACAGAAAAGGATTTCAAACGTCGCTTCCAGATGAGGCGTCATGTCTTCGAGCATTTACTTCATGATGTCTAACATGTTAATCCATACTTTTGACAGAAGATAAACTGAGCATGCCGCCCTGGTTTCTCACCTCATCAAAAGGTTACTATTGCACTCCGAATGCTGGCCTATCCTCAGCTAATGTAATGAATGATACATATGGTATATTTGAGTCTACATGCCTTGATAATCTTGTTGAATTCTGTTACATAATTGTTCAGATTTACAAAAAGGAGTACAACTTCGTGAACCAAATCAAGCAGATATGGATTGGTTCATTCGCAAAGCTGAAGACCGTGGCTTTCCGGGCATGATAGGGTCATTAGATTGCATGCATTGGCAGTGGAAGAACTGTCCCACTAGATGGCAAGGAGAAAGCCAACTATTATGTTAGAGTCGGTTGCCTTGTTTGACACATGGATTTGGCAAGCTTTCTTTGGAGTTCCAGGATCCCAAAATGACATCACAGTACTTGAGCGTTAATCCCTCTTCAATAACTTAACGGAGGGTAAATCACCTTAACTTGACTACTACATCAACGGGGGTCAGTACAATATGGGGTATTACTTGGCAGATGACATCTACCCAATGTGGGTGACACTTGTCCAAGCAATTGCAAACCCTATGGATGACGCCCAAAGGTGGTTTACCTTACACCAAAAGGCATACCAGAAAGATGTTGAGAGAGCTTTCGGTATTCTACAAGCACGGTGAAAGATCATTAAGGAACCGGCAAGAAGGTGGAGCCGAGATAAGTTGAACTCCATCATGATGTCATGCATCATATTACACAACATGATTGTGGAGGATGAGCGAGATGGCTATATTGATAGAGAGTCTGATGACGACCAAGATGATCCAAATAGGTCAAGGAGGGCTAGTGCGAAAATATATGATGGGCTTAATTTGCCTTTGGATCCAAGAACTGGTAATATCTCTTTAAATGAGTACATGAGGCGCCATAGGATGATATGTTTGCGTGCCACAAATAAGTACCTACAACAGGATCTTGTTGCACATCTTAGGGCCAAAAGAACCATGAAGTAGAAGTTTAAGTTTTATGTTGTTAAATATTTTTTTCTTTAATGTTGTTTAAGTTTGAATAACTCCTCAAAGTAGTACTAGGGTGGAGATTGTGTTGTTTAATGTTGTTTAATGGATTAGGTAGTTATAGGAAATTTTTTTTTTTTTTTTTTTTTTAAATTTGTCCGGAAAAAAAAATTTCAAATGCAACAATAACTTGACGTTAGCATGACGTCAGCTAGCTGTTGCTGGACCCATCACCGTTTAAATAATTGCGTCCACTTCATCTAAGTTTCCATCTTGAAAACAAACCTCTAATCGGACAGACCAGACAGTGAGAGCCTGGGACCCACGACAATACTGTTTCCCAAATGCCAATGATAGTGAGCTGTGAGGTGAGATCTTCTCTTCTCTTCTCTTCTCTTCTAGGTGGCGGGGCAGCTGGCCACGTGTGCACTAAACAATGCGTAGACGGATAAACCTAAAAGAAACTTCCTAATTACTATAATTAAATAGATAATTACATTTTAATATAAATGCGAAAAAAAAGCAAGGAAGTAGCCTTCCTCACATTGTATTATCATCATCAACCAAACCCTACGGAATTTCGTGGACTTTTCTGATCAAAAATCCAAAAGGCTCTTTTTTTCCGTTGTGGGTTCTTCTTCGGACTTCTCGAGGTTCGATTTTCATCTGCTAATTCGTTTTAATTTTTTTCCCTGGTATAGTTAATTTAATAAGTTGATAATTTTTTTTACGACCCAGAAAACAGTTGTGATTATCTTCCTGTATGTGAAAATTTGAAATTGGATGGTGGAATTTCATGGGCAATCAGTATTTTCTGGTTAATCTATGGAGGATTTTAATCTTTTATTATCCATGTAAACATAAGCAGATGAACCTGTTGTTTACTTGATTGGATTGTATTTGGTTTTTAATTTTTTCTTATTTGATGGATGGTAATTTCAGGTCAAATGGCAAAGAGTTACTTCAAGCAAGAACATGATCTGGGTTTGTACCAGTATTTTGCAGATTAAATTGACACTGTTTTCAGTTTATGGGAAGAAAGAAAAAGTGAATTAATTTATGCATTTATGTGGTTTTGGTGTTTAAATCTTCAGAGAAGAGACGGGCAGAGGCTGCTAGGATCAGAGATAAATACCCAGATAGAATTCCAGTAAGAATTACAGTTCCAATTACGATGACCTAATTAACAATTATTGTCCAAGATGTGACCAGAAAGTAAAAAACCTGTTTAGTGCAGTAAAGGATTAGGATGGTTCTGTGTTAATTCATAATAATCTGGTCTACTGGTGCCAAATTAGCGTTTAAAATTACTGCCGGTGTCCGTATTAATTAGATTATCAGCTTTAGATATTGAGAAGTTGATTTCGGATTTGTTACCTGTTCCCTCGACGATATCGAGGACGAGATTTTGTTATCTAAAATCTTTTTATTACTATTTCAAGGTGATTGTGGAGAAGGTAGAAAGAAGTGATATCCCAAACATTGATAAGAAAAAGTAAGCTTTTCTTCTTCGCAGTATTGAATGTGTTAAATGCGTTTGTTATGTTCCCTGGTTCAGTTTGCTGCTCTTTGATTCCGTCTTGTTTATTCAATTTTTAGCAAAGTTGACATCTTTCTAGTTTCGGACAAACATTTTAAGTAGTTCCTTCGCCTTGATTACCTAATTCTTACAATGCCTGAAGTAGGGTTTTCTTTATTTGTGTGATCGTCGTCCTTAGTAAAATGATTTCGTCGTGGATAATTGTCTTTATGGATCATAGGACAGTATCCATTTTCTCTTTGGTTACCGAATTCTTCAGTGGCTGAAGTAGGGTTTTCTTTGTTTGTGTGATCATCGCGCTTGGTAAAATGATTTCTCATGGATAATAGTCTTTATGGTAATATGACAATATCCTATTGCCACCGTTTCTTTAACTATATAAACTGAATCTGAAAATTACAGGTACCTTGTCCCGGCCGATCTAACTGTGGGACAATTTGTTTATGTTATCCGCAAAAGGATCAAGTTAAGTGCAGAAAAGGCAATCTTTATATTTGTGGACAATGTGCTCCCACCAACAGGTAAGTTTTGTGATATCGTCCATTGGAGGATGCTGCTGTCTGCTTGGCCTTTCGATTGAACATCACCAACCTATAACGTCTTACGTCTTTGCAGGTGCAATTATGTCTGCCATATATGAAGAGAAGAAGGATGAAGACGGGTTTCTCTATGTCACGTACAGCGGTGAGAATACATTTGGTTATCAGATTCCACTGTGTAGCCCCTGATTATTTGGATACACCAATCTTCATCCATTCCCGGCATGTTTGATTTCATCTCTGCGATCTTCCTTTCGTTATGCTGATGCTTCTGTTCTTATGCCTACTTGATAAACACCTTCGCGGTGGTAATATGTATAGTCTCATATTGTACAAAATCTCGAAGTTCTGGTTTACGATTAAAATTTACACTTGTTTCAGTTCGTAATTATTGAATGAAGATCTCTGATCAGTGCTAGTTTTTGCTGCTCATGGTTATGTCGGGGTGCGACTTTGATGAAAGTTTATTAGAGTATATGCTATAAAACGTATATAATATGCCGACCTTTCTTCTTGTTGCATCTTTGACTTCCTAGTTCCTACAACGTGCGCTCATGGGTTTTATGACATTAGTTTTGCTGTCAAAAACCGCAACCTCTGCATATTTTTGGGTGCCGCCCTCTGTTTCTATTGCCAGGATGAAAATATGAAAAGTAACCGAAGAAAGCAAAGACTAGTATTATTCATGGAAAAAGAGAGGAGGGTGATTCAGCTGCATGTGGAGCGCTACCCGTGGCTGTCCGGGCCACCCGAACTCAAGAACCTAAGACCACCTCTAACCGAGGGCATTATTAACCTAAAATTAAACAAAACAATCCCCAATCAAAGCGTATTTGAAAATGGGCATATTTTGCTACTCGTAGACCATCTCCAATCGAAGGGGTTATGTTTATCTCCTGTTCAGATTATAGCCTTGCAAGAAATTATTTTTTAATGAATAGTGTTAGACTATATTTATGTACTATCTTCAACTGAATGGGCTATTTTTTAGCTCTCTCAATAATTTGTTATTTTAAGCTTGTTATTTAAATTTATTGGTTAATTTAGGTAAACTACTATTGAATGTTTTTAAATCTAGTCATCGAATTTGAATCAACTATTGCAACTGACGAGCTTGGCCAAAAAAGGGCTAAGAGAGGGTTACATTTAGCCAACTTGATGCCATTTTGACCAAATAATAGTATGGTAGGCTCCATAGAGTTATAGCATAGCCATCGGTTGAAGATGGATTTTTGAACAAATTAAGTCATTGTTTTGCCTTTAGACCTTTAACCCTCTCGATTAGAGATAGTCTAAGTCCCCATATGGGCTAAAAAATGTTAGCCCCCGGGCACATGGCCATTTCTTTTTCATGAAGCCGACAACTTGATAATATGGTGAATAAGCGCTCAGGCATATCAAGTAATAAAAATATAGAGAAGGTAATATTTAGTTCTCCATGCTTGGAGACAGAAAAATTTAGCCATTATTATTTCTTAGAAAAATATATTTTGAGGGCTAAAATTGGAGATAGCCTAAGGATCTTCTTGAATTCCTTTTTGTTTTTGAAATTAATGAGTTATTAAGTAATTTAAAGCTAATTGAGACAAAAAAATGGATTTAAGCCGGAATTCTAACATGTCTTGAGAAGTTTAAGTACATGCGGGCTTCGGTCATGCGCAGTGTGAAATGTTAAAAAGAATAGGTAGCAAATTTGAAGGAGAAAATGTTGATGGGCTGCTTGATTTTTTTAGGTCAATCATTTATGGGAGACTGGTCGACCTCAACCTTGGGGTCAGCGTTTTGTACCAAAATACCGAAATCGATCCAAAAAATTATGAACCGAATACTAAAAAAAACCAGAAACTGATAACCTCGAACCGTTTGGTAACCGATGCCAAACATACACTGATTCGTATTGGGTATCGGATATAGAAACTGAGATTCACTGTGCAAAACTTTCATTTCATTGAATAATTAATTTAGGACAATACAAGATAGTATATATAGCCAAATTCTAATTACAATAGTACCCTTAACTTTTACAACTAACTACACAATTACCACAACTAACTATTTACTATTATAACAAACTAGTATCAGCTTTGGATGATTTGACATCTTCCTTAAACACCCCCTTAAGCTAAGCTTGGTATCAACATTGCTTCCAAGAGGAAGCTTGGATTTGAGATAGCTAAACCTGCTTCTAGATAAGGATTTGGTATGAATGTCTACCAAGTGATCTTGATTGCAGACAAATTGAACTTTGATGAGATGTGCCAATACCAATTCCATGATATAGTGATGTTCGATTTCAACGTGTTTTGTTCTTGCATGAAACACTGGATTTGCAGCAGGTGAGATGGCTGAAATGTTGTCAAACCATAGGTTAGGAACCTGAGAGAGTGGAAAACCAATGTCATGAAAAGTTTTGCATATCCAAGTGAGTTCTGCAGCTGTGTGTGCTAACCAATGATATTCTGCTTCAGTAGATGATCTTGCTACTGTGGATTATTTCTTGGCACTCCAACTGATGAGGTTTGATCCCAGAAATACACAGTAGCAACTAGTTGAGCGCCTATCAAAAGTGCGCCCTACCCAGTTAACATCAAAATATGCATTAAGTTTGTTGTCATCCTTTTTAAACCAAATACCTTCAGAGACAATTCCTCTGAGATATCTAAGAACCCTTTTCGTAGCTTGTATGTGTTGTTCTCTAGGAGCACGCATGAATTGACATATTTGATTAACTGCAAATGAAATATCTAGTCTTGTCCATGTCAAATACTGTAAACCACCAACAATGGACCTGTACTCTGGGGGAGTAGATAGGAGAAGGTGATCAAGTTTCTGAGAACCAAGTGGAGTACAACAAGGTTTGGCTCCATCTAAATTGGTTTTCATGAATAATGAAAAATGGCTCAGAAAGGCATTAGGACCAGTTACCAGGATGTCGTCTACATAGACTAGCACAATAACCAAGCAAGGCCCTTGAAACAAACAATGAGGCATTTGAGGAAGAATGCACAAAGCCATATTGAATGATAGATAGGAAAAGTTTATCAAACCAAGCTCTTGGTGCTTGTTTAAGGCCATATAGAGATTTCCTCGATTTACAGACATGATTTGGCATACTCAGATTAGTGAAGCCTGGAGGTTGTTGTATACACACATCCTCTTTTAAATCATCATGAAGAAAGACATTACTTAAGTCAAACTGATTTAAAAACCAAATAAATTGCACTGCAAGTGATAAAAGTTCTCGAATTGTAACTAGTTTAGCTACATGACTAAAAGTTTCTTGAAAGTTAAAACCTACTTGCTGGTGATAGCCCTTAGCCACAAGTCTGGCTTTAAATCTTTCCACAGTACCATCAGGTTTCTTCTTTATTTTGAAGACCCACTTGCAACCAACAACATTTTGTGAAGGAGATGAAGGAACCAAGGTCCAAGTGCCTGTGGATTGCAAGGCATTAAATTCATCTTGCATGGCAAATCTCCAATAAGCATGTTTAGATGCTTGCAAGTATGTAGTAGGCACAAAATCAACATCATATGGAAAAGGATGTTTAGTGGTTGTGTACAATTTTGGTTTATGTATGCTAGTTTTAGAACGAGTAATCATTAGATGTGTGTTGCCATGAGGTAATGACATAGATGTGTCACGGGAATTGATACATGCTGCAATAGTAATAAGACTTGGAGGAATAGTTGGAGGGTCTGAAATATTTGCAGAACTTGGAGAAACATGACTGGGGACATTCCCAGTTGCAGAACCTGAAGTTGCAGAACCTGAAACTGTAGAACCAGAATGTGACCTTGGGAATGGCACAAAGAACTGAAGATCCATAAATGTTGGAGTAGTTACAGGAATTGAAGTAGTGCCCTAAGTGAATGACTAAAAGGGATATGTAGTTTTCCTTGAAATGTAGGTTCTGCTAGTGATAGGGTCAAGACATATATAACCCTTGTGTTGTAAACTGTAGCCCAAAAAGACACATCTTTTACTTTTGGCATCTAACTTTTAGTGAACATAGGGCTTCAGGCAGGGAAACAACTGCTACCATAGATTTTGAGTCTCGAATAGTCAAAAGGCTTGTGAAAAAGTAATTCCTAAGGAGATTTTGATTTCCTAGAAATTGGTAACCTGTTGATAAGATACATAGCAGTAGAGAATGTTTCCACCCAATAGGTATCTAGAACATTGGAAAAAACAAGTAAGGTTATGGTAGCTTCAACAGTGTGTCTATGCTTTCTTTCAACACAACCATTTTGTTTAGTGGTGTGGGGACAACTTAATTGTTGAAGAATACCAAGTTTACTCAAAAATGATTTAAACATAGTACCAATGAATTCACACCCTAAATCTGAACACAAAATCTTTATTTTATTTCCAAAATTTTTTTAGGTTTTTAGTGCAACAAAGGTAGAATAGGCATATGACTTTGCCTTTAATGGAAATAACCAACTATATCTATTACAATCATCAACAATTAATAGATAGTATTTGAAATCACTAGGTGAAGTAATAGATGCAGGGCTCCAAAGATCACAGTGAAGCAATTGTAAGCTTTGAGTGGTTGTAGAGCTGGCAGTTCCAAAAGGAAGTTTATAATTTTTAACAGGAGCACAATCTGAGCAGAAGAATTCAACAACAGACTTTGCTTGCACTGCAAGTTTATTGCTGGAAATAACCTTTCTAAAGATTGAAGAAGATGGATGACCCAATCTTAGGTGCCAAACCTTCACAGGAGCTTTGACACTTATTAAAGCTGATAGTGATGAAGTGGTATGCTGGCAAGATCCTTGAAGTGGATAAAAGCCATCTTTAACTTGTCCCCACAAAAGCATCTTCCCCGAAATATGATCCTTTACAGTGGATCCATCAGGGTCAAATGTCAAAGTAAAATTATTGTCTTTGAACAATTGATAAGCAGACAATAAGTTGTGTTTCATATGAGGAACATGCAATACATTGCTCAACTTAAATGAAGGCTAAGGAGTATTCAAAGAAGATGAACTAACAAGATGAATAGACAGACCTTTTTATCATCTCGTATGTAGAATTTGTCTTCACCAATGTATGGAGAAGAGACTGAGAGATTTGCAATGTCATTGGTGATGTGTGATGTAGCCCCATAATCTAATAGCCAAGATGGAGAAGGTTTGGAAGAGTAATGAGCACATAGAGCAATAAGTTTGGCTGGTGGTACTCTTCCAAAAAATCTCAGGATTCATCCCATCAAAACAGTTAATGGCTTCGTGGCTGGTGGAACCACATATTTGGCATGTAATCTTGAAGTCAAATGAGTGTGAAAAACCTTGATAATTTGACCTAAAACCTTGATAATTGGAGTGATTCTGATTTCCACGACTATTGCCATTAAAATTGCCATGATTGTTATTGTAATTGCAATTCCCTCTGTTAGAATTGCAATTATTTCTCCTTCAATTAGAATTGTACCAGAAAGATGATTGAAGTGGCTGATTGTATGCATCAAAGGCTTGTTGAGGAAGCTTCGGCAGCAACGGTGCCTGAGACTGAACAGAAAAAGCCTGAAATAACTTAGTGGCAGAAGAAGAGATTGTTTGTTTATGATGAGCCATGGAGATTTCCTTAGTGAGTAACAAACCATGCAGTTTGTCAAGAGAGTTAAAAGATAGACGAAGCACAATTGAATTAATGAAAGACTTGAATTCATCAGGTAATCCATGAAGTGTTATTGCGATTAGGTCATGATTAGAGACAAATGAGTCAGTGGCGGTAAGAGAATCTGAAATTTCTTTGATCTGTTGCAGGTATTCTAAGATTGATTGAGAACCTTTCTGAATTGACTAGAGACGAGATCATAGTTCATTAGAAACTCCACCAAATCATTGTTTAAGCTTCTGCCATAGTTCTTGAGACGTAGAAAGGTGAAAGGTATCAAGTCTTAAAAAAATATCGAATTCAACCAGATTAAAAGGTTTTGATCCTTTTCAAACCATTAATCAAACACTGGATTCAGAGATCGATTTGGGAGAAGTGGAGCCAAACATGGCTTAGTTCTGCCAATGAGACCAAGAAGCTTGTAACAGTGAAGAATCAGGGGGCAAACAATGCATGCCATGGAAGATAATTCATTTTCTTAAGTTTAATTGGCACCATGCTGCTAATATTCTGGATCGTAAGAGACATATATGAATTCGGAGGTTGAGAATTTACAGAGGAATTAAGGTTTGGCAATGTTGGTGAATCCATTGAAGAAGATGATTCAGAAGGAGATGTCATGACATGCAGAGGCAAGATTCAAGATTAGAAGAGTAGAATCAAGAATTGAAGGAAGAAAATCAGAGATGAAGCAAGAATTCGATCAGGAATTCGATGTTGGAGAGTAGAATAAGATCAATGTTGAGAGGCAAATGGCAAGATACCATATAGAAACTGAGATTCTCTATGTAAAACTTTCATTTCATTGAAGAGTAAATTTAGGACAATACAAGATAGTATATGCAACCAAAAGCTAATTACAATAGTACCCTTAATTTTTATAACTAACTACACAATTACCACAACTATTTACTATTATAACAAACTAGTATCAGTTTTGGATGATTTGGCATCTTCCTTAATATTGGAATCTCACCATATATTCGGTAATATCTAACTAAACCAATCTTTATTCTATAATATATATATATATATATATCTAATTAATAATAGTCTTGAATAGAAGAAAAGTCTGAAGTTTAGACTCCATGTTTGTCTCTCGACTTAATCTGGTTTGAACCACCACCAGACTTCACTTCAAACTTTCTTTCTCGATTATTCAGCCACCACGCACCACCATTCCACTTTGTCGTGTAACCACCACCACTACAACTTAGTGTGGTCCTCTGCAAGTTTTCTTCACACCTCAACAACTTCAATCACTTTTTTCCACCGTTAACTTCTTCTTCGAACAAGACCACCACCTACCACTTCGTTGCATACAGTGGTTGTTGTTACAACTTTATTAGAGAGGTACCCAGGAATGTGGTTAGTTATTCATGTCTTAGTGTACTAGTGTTGTTTTGTGATGATACAATAAACTTTAGCCCCTTAAATTTAACCTCCAGCAAAATGGCAAATCAAATATCTCGAAACTTAAACAGTCATTGGCTATTAGTTTGTTCGTTAAACTTAAGCACTTTTGCAACTTAAGCTAGTTGGCTAGTGAGGGTGCTATAAAGAATATTTGGTCATTCTTTGATTAAGAGTGTATGGACGTGACACCATTGGTCAACAAAGAAAAAAAATTGTAAAAATGATTATATTGTTCACCTGATTCAAGTTAAAGTTGTTGATATTAAGTGTATACATGCCAAATGGCATAATCTGTGTAATGGTAATTGGCATCATCCTAATGATTAAGGTTGTTAGAAGATTACTTAGTCATTAAGTTTCCTTGCTTGTATAAATAACATTGAAGGCTTATTTGTTGTAACTAATTGTTGTACTTGCAATACATAAAATCTCTCTCTCAAAAACTTTAAGCGTCTTCCATTGCTGTTCTTTGAGTTCTTCATTTCTATATTCTCTAGTTCTGTTAAGATGGTATCGAGCTTAGGTTTTTCTTGAATCGGCCTAGGAGAGATGTGATAAGGAGATCTCTATGGCGGTGATGTTTGTTCGTATGGCGGTGGTTTGCGATCTTTTGGTTTTCTTCGCAACATTGAATCAGGTATTGTAGTTCTGAAATTTAAGCTCTAATTGGATTTTTTCTGGTTTCTTGTTGTGTTTTGTTGAGGCACAAAGCTGTTTTCTGAATCTTTAATTGCTGTAATAGTTCTTAAAATTGTTAAGGCATAAAGCCATAGATTTGTGAAATTTGCTGAAAATTAAGCTATATATTTGTTTGTTTGAGCACGAAGTTGGTTTTTAATTAAAGATTCTGAAGAAAATTGATAAAAACTTAGGGCACGAAGCTCTGAATTGTGTTGTATTGTGGTTTTCTATTAAAAATTTGTTAGCACAAAGCTTTTTCAAGTTGAGATGATCGTATATTGAAGAGATTATCAATGGCGTCTACACACTTAAGATTGAAGGATTATTAGCAATGCTTACAATTTGACTACAAGATGATAACTTTGCTAAGTAGTCCTTTTTGTTTCAATCAGTGTTAGAAGGCTATTATTTGTTTAACTTCTTTGATGGTACAAATGTCTGTCCTCCCAAGTATGTAGTTTCTTTGGAGAATGGTGTTACAAAGGAGATTACTCAGGCATATCATGATTGGACTAAAACTAATAAAGCTTTACTCCGTTTGCTTATAACTATTGTTGGGGATGAAGCTATTGAATATTTTGTTAAGTAAAACGGCTCATAAGGCCTGGACTCAACCCAGTGATAGATTTGCTATTGTTTCTCAGGCTCAGATTAATCATCTCAAGATTGAGTTGCATAATATCAAAAAGAAAGTTGATTCCATTGAAAAAGTATTTTCTCAAATTGAAGCTTCTGAAAGATCAATTACTTGCAGCTGGTGAAAGTATCTCAGATAATGATCTCATTGTAGCAGCTTTGGCTGGTTTGCCTAAAAAGTCCAATATGATCAAGATTGTTATTGTAGCTAGAGAGTCACCAATTTCTCTTAAGGAATTTTGAGCTCAACTGTTGAGTGTAGAAAAGACAACATAAGAATTTGAATCTTCACTGCAACTTTCAATGTTTGGAATGTTTTTTCAAGATGAATCTTCTACCACTAGAGCTAATTGGCAATACTTTGAAGGAGAATGCTCTGCTACTACATCAAATAGGCAGCCTAATCAAAAAGAATTTTCCAATGACACTGAATAGAATCTTAATGGTGGCTTTGGTTTTGTTGGTCAATTTGAAATAGAACTGGTCATTCTAGAGGTCAGTTTTCTTAGAGTAACATACCCCAACATTTCCAATCTGGAGGTCAGTTATCTTAGAGGAATAATGGTAGTTACAATGGTCCTTGATATAATTCAAGGCCTAGATTTAATGGAGGAAATGGAAGCAATTTCAACACAAGAAATAATGGAGGGTTCTTTGGCTCATCTGGTAGTAATAATGGAGGAGTTTTTGGATTATCTGGTGGTAACAAAGGAGGTTCAACCTGAAATAACTAGAATGGAATAATGGTCAGAAGTCTAATATGATTCGAGAATGTCAGATTTGCAACAAAATGGGTTATATTGCTCCCAATTGTTCTTACAGGAATGAACAAGCTCATTCTTTCAAAAATGGTATTCTAGAGTGCCAAATCTATAGCAAATGAGGACCTGTAGCTCTTAACTGTTTCAATAGGGGTAACTACTCTTATTAAGGCAATCAACCATCTTAAACTCTCACTGCCATGACTGCACAATCTAATTCTGAATTGAGTCCAAATTAAGCATGGATCATGAATACTAGAGCAACAAATCATATGACTAGAGACATGGCAAACTTGGGCATGGTTACAACATTTAAAGGAGATCAAAAGATAATTGTTGGTAGTGGTGAATGTTTTCCAGTGAAGAATACTGTTTTTTCTTCCATTAAAACTCAATCTAAACCTTTACAACCTTTTACAGTGTTGCATGTTCTTGAACTTACTACTAGTCTTGTATCAGTTTATACTTTGTGTAAAGACAATAATTGCTATGTAATATTGGATGAATTTGCTTTTTGGGTGCATGACAAGGCAACAAAGACAATTCTTATGAGGGGAAAAAGTAATGGAGGCCTGTATTACATTCTGAAGCAACTGTTTGTTAGCTATGATCAGCTTTTGAATCTACACCAAAGGCTTTCCTTGGAAAATTAATAAAGGCATCTTTGTGGCATCATTGGTTAGGACATCCTTCCAATGAAGTTCTTCACAGCATGCTATGCCATTCATAGATTACTTACCAGTCCGATAACAATCAACACATAAGTAGTTCTTGCTTAAGTAGTAAAATGTCTAGGCAAATGTTTGAATCTAGATCTCTTGAGTCTGTAAAACCTTTTAAAGGATCAATAGTGATGTATAAGGGCCATCATCTGTTGTATATGTTGAAGGATATAAGTACTATATCAGTTTTATAGATGATTGTACTCGATTTACATAGATTTTTCCATTAATATACAAGTCTCAAGTTCTGGAAGTTTTTGAAAGTTCTTTGCTTTTATTAAGAATCATTTTAATGCTGCTCCTAAGTTCTTTCAATCTGATGGTGGTGGTGAAATATATGAGCACTGCTTTCAAGAAATTCTTAACTACAAAGGGTATTGTTAATTTGGATTCATGTCCTTATACCCCTCAACATAATGGAGTTGCAGAGAGAAAGCATAGATATATCCTAGAGACTACTGTTGCATTGTTAACCATAGCATAATTGCCTCATAATTTCAGGTTCCGTGCTTGCTCTCATGTTGTGTTCCTTATCAATAAAATGCCCTGTGAATTGTTAGCTATGAATTCTCCCTATTTCAAGTTATTTGGTCATCATCTAGTCTTGAAATCTCTAAAAGTTTTTGGAACAACAATTTATCCATACCTTAGACCTTATAATTCTTCCAAATTGGATGCAAGGACATATCAGTGAGTGTTTTTGGTTATGCTTTTGGTTATAAAGGTGTGTTGTGTTATAACAGACTTAACAAAGGATTGTTTGTGTTTAGATATGTCATACATGATGAACAAGTGTTTCCTTTTCATAATAAAGGACCAATGGTTGGCTCAGCTCAAGGTATTACAGTTTCTAATAGATATCATCCTATTATTGTTCCTTATGTTTTACCAATTTCCACTGAGATAAGCACTTCTACTTCTACTGCCACTAGTTCTCATGATGACTCTGTGAGTAATAGGGGTTCAATTTCAAGGGATAGTTCTGAGTTTCAAGGACATTTTAACAATGCTTTAGTTGATTTAGTTAGTGGTGAGATTTGTTCTGGTTCACTACAACATCATTCTAGAGTTCAAATACAAGATTCACTCTTAATTTCAAGTGATCCAATATAGGCATCTCCACAACAATCTACTATTCTCTCACCTTACTTGTCCAACTTTTGTTGCCTGTCCATCATTCTACACAATTAGAGGTACTTCTCCCTCTTGATCCTCCTTTTACTCCTGCTACTAATGAACATCATAATCTGCCATTATCTAGTTCTATTCATCCTATGCAAACAAGACTCAAGACATGACTATTTCCAAGCAAGATTATAGTGCTTTTTCGTTTCTACATGTCCTGATATTGGTTCAAACATGTAAGATACTGTCTTTTGTGGTTTTTCTGCAATTTTTCAAGTTCATGAGTCTTCAGAGCCAACATCTTATAAGTTTGCAATTTCTAATGAGCATTGAAGAACTGTTATAGTTGAGGAATTTATTGCATTGCAGAAGCAAGGAACATGGGAATTAGTTCATCCACCTATCAATCAAAGCATCATTGGTAGTAAATGGGTTTATAAGATCAAAAGAGATCAAAATGGTAAAATTTCAAGATATAAAGCTAGGCTAGTGGCTCATGGATTTAGTCAAGAGCATGGATTGGATTATGAAGATACTTTCAGTCCTGTTGTGAGGCATAGTACAATTAGACTAATCTTGGCTCTTGTTGTTTCTCAAAGTTGGACATTGAGACAATTAGATGTGAAGAATCTTTTCTTCATGGGGATTTACAAGAAGAAGGTTTCATGGAGCAACCATAGGGTTTTTAGGATACCACTCATCCAGATTATGTATGTAAGCTTGTTAAGTCACTCTATGGACCTAAACAAGCTCCTCAAGCTTGGAATTCGAAATTCACATCTTATTTGCCTACTTTAGGACTGATACTAGCTTATTTGTCAAGTCTACATATAGTGATGTTGTCATTCTACTTTATGTAGATGACATCATTGTCACTGGGTCTAATCTAGAGTTGGTTCAAACAATAATTGATGATTTAGGTGTAGTTTTTAACATGAAGGATTTGGGCAAGTTGACTTTTTTCTTGGGGTTCCAAATCACTTATCAAGATAATGGTGATTTGTTTATTTCTCAATCTAAATATGTCAACGACTGAAGAAGGCTCGGATGGAATCTTGTAAGCATGTCCTACACCTTGTAAACCTCACACATAACTTCTCGAGGATGAAGGTACACCATTGATTAATCCTAAAATGTTTAGAAGTTTAGTTGAAGCATTGCAATAGACTCGATCTTACTTTTACTAGACTCGATATTGCATTTGTTGTAAACTATGCTTGTCAATTTATGGCAACACCTACAAATGCTCATTACTATCTTATAAAAAGGATTCTGAGGTATTTACAAGGTACAACTAAGTGTGATCTTACATATTCTGCTAGTACTAAGTTAGAACTTTAAGCCTTTAGTGATGTAGATTGGGCTTCAGACATTAATACTCGGAGATCGACCACTAGATATGTAGTTTTTCTGGGTAATAATCTAGTTTCTTGGCAATTGAAGAGACAAGGTGGGGTTTTAAGGAGTTCTACTAAAGCAGAATATAAGGCATTAGCTAATGCAACAGCTGATGTTGCATGGATTCGACTTATTTTAAAGGATTTGAAAATGTTTCTTCCCCTACCTTCTTTTCTGCATTGTGACAACATTTCCTGCATAGCTTTGTGTTCAAATCCTGTTTTTCATAGATGCATCAAATATTTGAACACAAATTTCCATCTTGTGCGTGAGAGAGTTCAAAAAGGGGATATGCAAGTTGCTTCTATTCCTACTGCAAACAAACTGCTGACATTCTTACCAAAGGACTTCATGGTCTTACCTTCATTCATCATTGTTCCAATCTCAAGTTGGGGTTCCCCAGTTGAGATTGAGAGTGAGGAGTATTAAGTGTATACTTGCCAAATGGCATAATCTATGTAATGGCTAGAGGCTTCATCCTAGTGATTAAGGTTGTTAGAAGATTACTTAGTCATTAAGTTTCCTTGCTTGTATAAATAGTTTTGAAGACTCATTTTTTGTAACTAACTGTTGTAATTGCAATATAGAAAATATATATCTCTCTAAAACTTTATGCATCTGCCATTACTTTTCTTTGATCATTTCTACAATTCTCTAGTTTTGTTAAAAATTGAACTGTATTCGACCTAGCAAAGAACTTCTTCTCAATCAGAGTTATTTCTTTCTTGGGGATAAGACTTTGACCAAACAAACAAAGTGCGAGAAATGGTAACATTTGAAGGGAATGTGCGATTAAAGCTAGGAATTGAAGGGAAACCCGATTGAATTAAAAGAAAGTGTGAGAAAGGGAAAGGAAGAACAAATGTATAGAAAGTAGTTTTTGATTTATAGATAATTGAAAAGATAATATCAAGAATTAAAGTGTGTAAAGTAAAGAATTGAAATGTGAGTGCGTGAGCTAATCGCATGCAAAACAAGGGAATTGGAAGACAAATGCGGTGAATCAAATTGCAACAGAAATAAAGAACCAAAAGACTGCGTAAACTAAATCGCATGACGTAAATGAATTGAAAGATGAGCAACCAGTAACTTGAGTAAAAGTAATCCCGACTAGAGCTACATTATGCTACTCCTAGGTTATGAATTGAAAAGTTAGTAGAACAAAAAGATGTTCCACGTTGTGTTAAGGGTTCTTCTCCTGTTCAATATTTTGTATTTATAGGCCTCCATAACGTCCCAACATGATTGACCATTAATGGCCTTGGGATTACATCAACCAGTATAATTCTTCCTTCAATTGTCATAATTGACATTGATCATCCTTGATTGCATACATCAACACGATTTTGATACAAAAGACATTTACCACTTAAATCATGGATATGATAGAATATAATTAGTATGACATAATTTGATATCCTCTCCACCTTGAGCTCTCTCACCTTAAATATTTGATGACACTTTACTGGCTTGAAACCTTTACATCTATGCTCAATTTTCTAAAAACAGTGAACCAATATAGAAACTCGTGGTTGGGTCACGGTCGAAGCTCATCAAGCTGCCCCTGGAAGTCTCGTGGTTGGGTCGTGGTCGGAGCTCATCACGCTACCCCTGGAAGTTGGAATGATATTATATGTTGTTATTGTAAAATTATCAAAGAGACAGGCCAATGGCTCACTTCGAACAACACCGGTACTGTTCCCAACTTGGTAATTACCACTTGCACAATCCATCAGGTGTGAGATTTTATCACAAAAGACCTCGATATTAGTTGGAGTGTAGTTAGGATATTTAAACTCTTTTTTGTTTCTTTCTCTAGCCGATGTGGGATTTCAACAGTTATTTGATGGACTTCATGGGTTGTGGCCAAAGTCGTCACCCTCATGTCCAAATAGCTAGTCACCATACTACGATACAATTGGTGCGGTTGCAACAACAAACTGACCTTGGACATGGTCAAGTATCATAGCAGTATTGACATGGATGACATCAACTCATTCTGGACTAAAATCAAATTTCAGCTTAGACTGAATTTAGTCTAGAGCCTTAGCCTAAGTCATATGATGACTTGAATTGGGACAAATCACATATTGGCATCTATTATTGTCCAATTATCTGTTATTATCATCTTGGACCAATTTTATTACTTGATAATCCTAGATCCATGAGGTCGAGTGGTGTAAAATTTGGGCACAAATCGGTCCCTTGAATAAACCAGAAACACAACAATAAGCCCAATACAATCATTCAGAGTTGTACTAGCATCAGTTGTGCGTGAAATTAGTATATTCCATTCAATTTAAGATAATGTTACGGCTAACTAATCTCTATGTTGAGAGTGAATCCCATATTGAGGAAAGGAGAGACCTTGCATGTGCTTATAAGAGGTTGTGCTACTCTCTATATTGCCAATTGGTTTTATGGTAGAACCTCAACTTTCTTCATGTTATTAGAGCAGGTTGTCCTACGTGTGAAGCTCAACGGCCAGATGTGCTCCACATCTCCCGAGATGTGTTGTCTACGTGTTAGGCTTGAAAATTTGCCACACGTGAGGGTGCTTATAAGAAGTTGGGCTACTCCCTATATTACCAAGTAACTTTATGATGGAACCTCAACTTTCTTCACCCTGCTAATCCAGGAAGCTATTGATAACCATTGATGAAATGATACATTGTTAGACCCACCAAATCATGATGCTAACTCTGTTTATCCAGCCTAACAACAACATGAATAGGTCGGACTCGTTACCATGTTCATGGCCAAAACGACCGAAGCCCTTTAAATTGAAACCACGCACAGCATGATTCCTAATGAAAGTGATTTCGGTACGCTTTGTTTCAATTTCAAAGAGAAAATGAACATAAATAAACAACTTTTTTTAAAAGGCTCATTTATTGATTTGCCCCTTAAACAGTCTTGTAGTCTCATGGACGTTAATTAAATGAAAGACCAGTCTGAGCATTTCTTACCATATTGGCAAAGATGTGTCATTGTGGTTGGTGGTGTCTAAAATTTTTAGATTGTCTTAAACCTCTAAAAACAACCAATTCTCTGCCAGCGTGGACGACTCGATTTTGATAGTTTTAGGAAGTAAAGTGAGATAAATTCAATTTAAAAAATAAAATGAGATTAAAGGATAGTTTCATAGGCAAATCAATAAATAAACCGAAAAAATGTGCTGACATTATTTTCTTTTCAAACCTAATTAGCTAAGACGGGTGGTGTGGCAAAAAAACCAAGTGCGAGGCACATGGGGTACATGCCACATAGAGTGCATACTAAGTACCGACGTTGGTGGGGGAGGGTGGACCTTTCCATGTCCACAAAGAAGCTGCAATGACGGTTTTGCCACGCTCCTTTGTCTCCTTCGTCCCTATGTCCCTACCTCCCACTCCACTCATGGGTCCTATTCAACTTATTTTTTTGGTCTCATTCAACTTCTTCTACGCTTCTTTAACAAGATTATACAATTCTCTTTTTAAAATCACTCATTTAACATCTTGTTTATGAAATTATAACTCTATTAGTTAAGAGTAACCATCCTTGCATCTAAAGTTTCGAGTTAAATTTCTCTACCTCTTCCCTACTATTGCTCGCATAAAGAAAAACAAAAGCTTCATGTTACTTACCTCAATGGATATTGAAATTACTCGGTTTATGACATTAATTATTAGAAAATACTTGTTTCCAACCCATTGATTCTTTCGTTCTCAACTCACTTGTGATTAGCTTATCTTTATTGAACAATTTTTATAATTAGAACCATTCATTTTCTTTAATATTCTTTAAAAAATATCAAATTAAAAAGTTTTTAGCTTTCCACATTGAATATATACATGAAATTATATATTTACTCGTCTATCTTAAAGTAAAATTCTATAAGTAATGCACCATATCTACTTACAATGATCACAAAATAACACACATTTCTGAGACAATTTTTTTTGAAGAATTCGCCATGATATATCTGATTCATGCATAATATCATGAAAAATGAATACAAATTTTTGGTTGCTTCGTAATATCGACAATAGGTTTGAAAAAGTATCTAAAAATTTCCAATTTAGATATTCGTATCCTGTCGAAAATAGTGAAATCCACCTATAAGTACGTCTCACCTTATGACTACTATGTGCGATCAATGGATTTGGAAATGAACTGTTTTCCTCTCTCAATATCTATTTCCATGCATTATTTATGCACCAGATAAGTTATCCATGTATCATGCTTTTGTGCTTTTTAGGGCCCTCCAATCGATTTAAAAGTAAGAGATGAAGGGGACAAGGGGAGGCCTCAATATCTTGAGTTTGGTTTTAGACGTTCATCACCCAAACACCTACATGTTCTCTTTAAGAACGTCTCTACCACCTGCATTTATTACTCCTCCTTCCCCTATCACTACAAATACTATGCAAACCTAACACTTCAACTCACTCACATATAGAAAGACTTTCCATTACTCTCATCGATTGAACTATCGACCGTTAGTTCCGTTTGTGACTTCAAAACCTTGAGATCGTAACCACTGTCTTTCGTAATTATGTCTTCAATTGTTCTTCTCGTTCTTCTGTGCCTTTCCATGCATGCATGCAATGCCCGACTTCTAGGCTTCGTTCCAAAGGAAAGTGGCTGTAGAGCCTACCATTCTATTGAGGTCGGCACAACTATTTCCTATATATATATATATAAGATAATTGATGGGATTTAACGTAATTGAACCAACCAAAATGGTCATCATAATCGCATCTAATTGACTGAAATATATATAGCTACCTGAAATGATCTTGAAATATTGTGACAGAACCCACCTTGCATGCAATATATAAATGGTTTATTATTGCATAGTATTGAAAGTGGCCTAACTATTTTAGGTTTTGGTGCAGGATGTAGGGAATGTCTTAAGACGTTCTGAGACTTCAATGTCGTCGACGAGGCCGACTATCTCAGTAGAATGGCAAACAAAGCAAGTAGAAGTGAAGGTCGACGCTGAAACATTACTCACCCTTCAGAGTATCCCAAAGGATGATCTTTTGAGGAAACAAGGACATTTCCACGGACCAACTTCAGGTTCTTAATCTATCTTCGAATTAATCAAGTCAAATTATCTCCCAATAGTATTCTTACTATATATGTTGTTAACCACGAAAAATAAACATTCCTCCGTTGTGCAAGGAAAAAAAAAATTTTATTTCCCAAAATTATTCTTGTTATATGTGTTATTTTTTGTTGTTTACGATGGTGATGGTATGGTGGCGATGTGCAGGACATGATATTTTTACAGTATCTTCTGGGATTGACCAGAAGAAATCGATTAAAATGAAGGTACGTACATAAGAATTCACCCAATTGCTGCGTTAGAGTATGATCCCTTCTGGAATGATGCATGGTGGTGCAAGTGGCCACATTTATCTACTTCACCATATGTTCCCTGCGAAGATGCAGGGCATGTGGTCAACTCATGCATGCACACTACATATAACCGTTGGCAGGGGATATATACATAACATATATAATTGGGATGAGAAGAAAATCAGTACTATAAACTACGATTTTGCAACAACGCGTAATTTTTTTTGCCGAACTTATGTTATCAAACAGCTTCTGAGGTGCATGCTAGATAATGAATTTGGACTATACATTAAAACAAGAATCAACATAATCAATGATGCTTAAATTCACGGCCTAACAAAATAAGTATATATGATATAATTGCTTGATAGTGTCAATATTTTGCATCGAAATGCATATATATGATATGAAAGATCTGCATGATTTAGGGATTGGAGAGGCACATAAGGACATTACTGGGATCTGCTACACTGCATAATCAGATGGAAGAAGATAAAGGTCCGAAAGGAAATAGAGCTATGGAGGACGTAGGTGTTATGGATTATGCACAACCTCACAGGAAACCACCCATTCACAACAAAAAGTCCTAGACATATTAAATGATCAGCATGTCTACACTTCTGATGAATTTACCGTCTACTTTTACCTAGTTGGCAAGCGCTTAAGAAAAACAATATAATGCTTTTCCTTGGTTTCTGGGAATGATATAGATATTTATAAATAAGGCGCTTTCATTACTTTTTTTTCAATAAAAAATATCTGTTCATTAGAAAATAATAATAATAATAATATCTCCTCGCAAAACCTTGGAAAAGAAGAGAAAAAAGAGTTCAACTGTTATAATATTGGATGCCATGTGAGTGAAGATTATTCATTGAAGATTGTTGCATAGGGTAAATAGTTCTCACTAATTGGCTTACAGTATTCTTGCTCATGGTTTTATAAGGTTGTACATGTTTTGTCAATTGAATTTTCCTATATAAAAGAATAATTTTGAGGCCCCACATACAGACTGAAAAAACCTTTTGTTCTCTCTTGTGAGCAACAAAAGCTCAAACAATAGCACAAAGAAATCATACAAGTTTCTTTCATTTCTCTTCTTTCATTTCCATGTCCCATATCCAAAAATAAGTAAAAATAACCAGGCAATGTGATACTTAGATCGTGTTCCACTTCAACCTTTAAAAAAGGTTCTCCCTCTCTTTCTCTTTCGCCTATTTATAACATGTTATCAGCACGACTTTGTAACTCTAACTAGTTTTCATTCCCTTGCCAAAATGTTTCCTGAAAGGATATTATTGTTTGTCTTCCTTCTCTGCCTCATTTGGTTTATGTTCCCTTGCCACTACAATGACGAACTGCTAGCACCATGCTTTCTCCTAGTCCTTAATTTAATAATTACCTATGTTTTATATTTATTATTTGGTGTAGCTTTCGATTACTAATCATGCACTGCATTTTAGATGGTGCAGTACAATGGCCCATCATGCACAACATAGTTAAATTTACTGTACTTTTAGATGGTGTGGTATAATCACCCATCCTACACCTCTATTTAAGTTTACTGTAATTTTAGATGGTGCGATATAATCTCTTATCCCGCATTACATTATTCTGCTCAGGATGATGCGATACAATTGCCTTCCTCATTAAATAACTACCTAAGAATTTTTAATTAATGTCTAAATTATGTTAATCTCGAGTTTGAAGTTTTGAGTGCTAATCATTTTGGCCTAAAGTTCAAAAATGAAAATTTGTAAGAATGAAAAGTTTTAACACTGCATTCCTCCAGAATACATATTACTGCAAGTTCTTACACATCTCACTTTACTTTTCAGAAAAAGAAAATGACTAACTTGGCAAAGTTTGATTTTGTCACCCTGAATGTCATTGGAAAGAATTACCTTACCTGGGTTGTAGATGCCAAAATCCATCTTGAGGCAGGAGATCTTGGTGACACCATTAAGGAAGGAAACATTATGTCCTCTCAAGATCGGGCGAAAGCCACTGGCTCTCTAGAATGCATTGAGAAATAGATATAATCACCAGAAAACATCGATTCTCCCAAGAGCTCGTTATGACTGGACATACTTGAGAATCCTGGATTTTAAGACGGTTGTTGAGGATTGATGTGAAATATTTTAACACTCAAATTAAAACCCTATGATTGTAGTATGAAAGTAGGAATCGTTTTAGGCCGGGGATTAGAAAGGATGCTAATCTACTCTAAATTGACTTAAAAACACAAAACTAAACTTAAAAACACTTAACTGGACTTATATGACTCAAAACAAACTAAAAAGACTCAAAATACACAAACTAAGTTAAATTGACTCGAAATAGACTCTAAGAAGTTATTTGGATGAATTTTAGACTATTAAGACTCAAAACACTAAATTGGACAGATTTGAACACGTTTCTAATTAATCTAACACACTTAATTAAAAGGGAGATTGATTTGGACGAAATTAAAGTAAAAACAAACAGATTGTAAAGACTCTAAACAACTTGGACGAAATTGGGTGAAATATGGGTGAATGGTTAGCTAGAGGGTCCTTCTCCACACATGACACATGTGCATACAAATCGGTTTCCAGTTATTATTTATTTAAACCATGAATGACAATGCCCCAAGTTAATTGTATCGCATAACTAACCATCAGATTTTCCTTATTTCATTGAATTGAATGAATACGCATTACAACCAAATTATCTTTCTCAAGTTCCCTATATGAAACGCATGGTAGAGATACATATCAATAGTCATTAAGTTCTATGAAAATCATAAGCATTGACAAGGCATTCATCACTATGAAACGCATGAGACTCCTGCCAAGGATTCACTTAACACAATCATGACTAGTGACTTCCACTACTGAATATAAGTGAATAACTATTACGTGAAACTCCCTTATATTCTTGCATCAAATTCATGCATGCAAACTAAGTAGGCCTCCTTAATCAACATACAAGAATAAGTTACCAATAAAAAAGATAAGTAATTCGCATTCATGATTTATGAAACAATAATTGGATGAAATCAATTCATATCACATATATGTTCATGGCTTTGAATTCACCTATAACTAAAACGAATTTAGTTCCTCATGTTCACAAAACAAAGATAATTAAACTTAAACATTGAAAACAAAGAATAGAATACACCTAAAAACGCTCCAACAATCCAACGTTTTGAATGGCAAGCACGGCTCCAGGTGTGGTGGATGGGATGATGTGAAATTGTGGTAGAGGGTGGTGGTTTATGAGTGTTGCGGCATCATGTATTTATAGGGTGAAGGGAGGGCACGAAATTGGGCTGAAAATGAGAGGAATTAGGACTCCATATCACCAAAGAACAAGGACACTTTCAATCAGATTCCAAGGAGGACAAGGAATGGTCCTTGTGGCAGATTCTAGAACTTCTAGAAGGGTTACATGTGGTATAAACTTAGGGCACGAAAATAGGGCTTCTAGAACTTGATATTTAGGTGATTTAATGTGAAAATGAGTCCTCTTTGAAGCTAGAATTAAGGTAGGAAAAGATTAGGATAGGATAAGATAAGATAAGGTTGGATAAGGTTTGGATAAGATAAGATAATTTGGATAATATTCCTTCTTTGTAGCTGATTCCTTATCTTCCAAGTCTTCAATTTATTTCTTCCAGATGTTAATCACATTCCTAGCCTCTCTTGATCTTCAAATTCATCCATCCAACTTGCTCCATGCATATGCAAACCATTCCAAGCCCAAAACTGCTCCAAATAGCACCAAATTGCACTTTCTTGCCAACTTTGTCATTTAAACCTACAAACACATGAAAATAGCTTAAAACACTATAATAAATAGAAACTAACTTTCTAAATGCAAAGAAACAAGCTAACAAAGTCACATAAATATGCTCCTATCAAGGATAACTCTTCAATGTTCAAAATCAGTTCCCAAATGAAACTTTGTGGGTAGAATATCACTGAAGCAGACATACTAAAAAAGACATCTAGTACTTTTTATGCCTCTAATTTGCTCCTGGATTAGTAATATAGAGAGTGTAGTTTTAAGTACAACCAAATGATATTAAGCACTTTGTGGCTGAACAAAACAATGAGCTTCTGATGAAAAATCATTAGTCCCGACCAACTAGATTAGTACTATATTCCCAGAAGTGAATGCTACTTCCCTTGAAGCAAACACCACATCTTCTCGTGGCTATAATTACATATGAGGACCTGGCTACAAGCGAGGCCCATGGAATGGAAAACGCAAGAACCTGGGTATTCAATACAATCAGAGTCCAAGGCATAGTCCAAGTCAAAGCTTTAAAAATGTAAACCGCTATAAGGAGAAAGCTCATATGAATGACATTCTGGGAAATCCTGAAAAAGTTTGCCATAAGTGTGGTGGCAATGGTCATTGGGCATGTACATGTCATACCCCAAAGCACCTTATGGATCTTTATCAGGCATCCCTCAAAGAAAAAACATTTCGGACCAACTTTATCGACCAGGCTGATCCGATGAATGTACCTGATCCAGTTTTCAATTTATCAGGACAATTGAACACAACCCATCTAGATATTTCAAACTATGTTGTGGAGAGGGGGAATGAAGTTTATAGGTCTGAATACATCAATCTTAGTTGCTGTGTAATTTTGCTTTTCATTAACTAAACTTGTTGTCTAAACCTTTTATTTTCAATTCAATAAAAGTGGCATCGTAATTTCCTTTAATTATGAATAAACTATTTTTAATTATGATTATTTTACTCACAAAGCATGGATTAAAATTATGGATATTCTCAAAACAGGGCAAAGATATTTGTTTTGCAAACAGCGTAACCACGCATGCAATACTTCAAGATTGAGAGTATTTTTCAACCTTGATTCTACAAAAGCAAAAGTAACAACAATATCTAGCTAATCAGACGTAATTAAAAGCTCAGGTCGTTACCAAATAGAACACCCATACAAAATGTGTTGTACACCACTCGTTCTACAAGAAATTTGTTGAGTTTTAAAGATATACGTTTGAATGGATACCACAAAGAAACAAAAAAAAGTAGAAAATGTGGAATACCTATGCATTATCTCCAACGATACCCATAAGCTTACATTGGAGAAGTTGCGTTGTTTATCGAGTAGATTGTATTATACATATATAAGGGCAATTGAAGCAGACAATGTCATGAACCAAAAGTTCTTTGGCCCAAAAAATTTACATGCTCTGGCATGACCGTCTGGGGGTCATCTAGGATCCACCATGATGTGTAGGATCGTACCAACTCTAACGGACACACATTACTAGGCAAACATATTGCTATACGAAATGATAACCCTTGTCAGGCTTATTCTTAGGGGAAATTGGTAATTAGAGCATCTTAGTCAAATTTTGATGCCAAATCCCTATCATTTTTGCAAACAATTGAAGGGAATATTTGTAGGCCTATTTTACCACCTTGTGGACCATTCTGATACTTCATGGTCTTGGTTGATGCATTTACTAAATGTCACATGTTTGCCTCTTGTCTACCCGAAAGGTAGCTTTTGCAAGACTTCTTGCTCAGATAATTAAGCTACGAGCACAATTTCCAAATCAACATATTAAGTCAATTTGACTTGATACTCTCGTGACTTTACGTCTCAAACTTTTGATGAATATTGCATGACACTGGGCATTGATGTTGAAAACCCTATTCTTCATGTCCATACTCAAAATGATTTAGCAGAAGCATTTATCAAGCGGCTTCAATTAATAGCTCGCACTCTACTCATGAGAAACGAAGTTACCAGTTTCTACATAGGGACATGCCATCCTACATACTACATCATTAGTTCGATTGAGCATGTTGCCAACCATTAATACTCCTTAGTACAACTCGTATTTGGGTACCAACCAAACATTTCATATTTACTATTTTTTGGTTGTGCCGTCTATGTGCCTATCACACCACCATAACGTACTAAAATGGGACCTCAACGCATATTGAGAATTTATTATGTAGGTTTTGATTCACCATCTATGATTCGATATTTGGAACACTTGACGGGTGATATTTTTAGGGCTTGTTATGAGGATTGTCACTTTGATGAGACAACTGCCGTTAGGGGAGAAAAGAAATTCCAGAAGAGAGCACTTAGTGTGAAAATGAAGTGAGAAGAATTGTTCATCTTCAAGGTATTGCCAATCAAATGCCAATTGCATGTAATGATGCATAAGTGGAAAAATCATATACACCAATTGCAAATGTGCCTGCAAGAGTTGATGTCCCTCGTGGGCATAATAATGTGGCAGCAAATGATTCATCCATTGCATGCTTGAAGCGTATTAGAAACTTAGGTTCAAAAGATTTAGCTCCTAGAAAGAGGAAGATAAAGGCACATCTGAATCCAAATGAAACCATTCATGAAAAGGAAATGAATGATGAACTTATAATTTATGATTTTGTACTTCTAAAAAAGAAAAATGTCATTGATGAGACACATGTCCTTGAAGAGACAGAAATATATGAAAGTAAAGAAATCTCCATAAATTATGCTTGTACTAATGAACTGTGGAATCAAAATGAAATAATTATCGACGATATGTTTGCATTCGCAGTAGCTACTGAAATCATAGTAAGCTATGATATTGAGCCACACTCTATTGATGAATGTAAACATAGCCAAGATTGGCTAAAGTGGAAAGATGCAATCCAGGCAGAATTATATTCCTTGGAAAAACGAAGTGTTTTTGGACCAGTAGTCCATATATCATTACTTTACCTTTACTACACTTTTACTTGTGCTCTGAC
This sequence comes from Pyrus x bretschneideri, assembly GCF_019419815.1. Taxonomy (NCBI): domain Eukaryota; kingdom Viridiplantae; phylum Streptophyta; class Magnoliopsida; order Rosales; family Rosaceae; genus Pyrus; species Pyrus x bretschneideri. The sequence goes on from NW_025999657.1 coordinate 4,046,109, forward strand.
ATCACGTGTGGAATGGGTTCAATCCCGCGCACATACGCACTTTAGAATTAGTTATTTTAGGTTAAATTAGTTTGCACTTTCCGCATCACCATCACTTTATGGCTTCATCAGATGGATATTCTGGGTCGGGGTTTGTTAGTTTGGTAAAGCCCACTTGGAGCAAACCCTATAGGTTACAAATGGGTGTTCATAAGAAAGCGCAATGAGAAAAACGAGATTGCAAGATATAATGCACAACTCATTGCACAAGGTTTTTCACAAAAAACTCGTAATTGATTATGAGGAGACATACTCTCCCGGAATGTATGCAATTACGTTCCTATATGGAAATCCCAAAAGGACTTAAGTTGCCCGAAGCAATTAACAAACCATGATGTATGCTCTCAATTAAATTAAGGCGATCGTTATATGGGCTAAAATAATCTGGAAGGATGTGGTATAAAGTTTCTTAATGAGTATGTAATCAAGGAAGAATGTACCAATAATGTCATTTGTCCTTGCGTGCTTATTAAGAAATCAGACTCTAGGTGCAAACAGAAGCAGAAATAAATCATACAAGTTTCTTTTATTCCTCTTCTTTCGTACCATCTGCCATATATAAAAACAAGCAAAGATAATAAAACGGTATGATACTTTGATCGTGTTTCACTTCAACCTTCAACAAAGTTTCTCCCTCTCCTTCGACTATTTATAACATCAAGTTCCTTTATGCAACAAAGAATGGTCCACTAGCGAGTAGTGACAAAGTGTTGATTTGATGGATGATGGCTGCTCTCATTGTTTGCATGTGTTTTTATTTTTTTTTATTTTTTTTTTTTATGTTGATAGTTTAATAAATTATTGTAACAAAGGTGAGAAACATTTTTTTTTTTAATTGTTTTATGTTGATAGTTTACCAAATTACTGTAACAAAGGTGAGAAACATATTACATGGATGTGTCACAACCTTCTGTGTTGTCATGGTCGGTACTTTAGCTAGTTACATTCACACTTCAAAACAATTTTTTAAAATGAACCACGATATGTTCATTCTTACATTACACATGAAATTTTACCATAACAATTTATACTTTCTGCCTATTTGATTGTCCGGTCAATTACTAAATTGATGACGTGAGACCATTTTTTTGTTGATATTGAAGCCATGCCCACACCATTCGGGCAAAAATTAGTTATTATAGAGTTTTAGCTTCCCTGAATCAAATACTTCATTTTCTAAAACGATAATAAATTACACAGTTGGCCCCATTATTAATTTAGTAGAGTAAACGATAGACAAAAATTAATAGAATTTCAAAAATCTCAAGGCGCAATGTGAAAAAACTGATACATCGTGCTTCATTTATTTGTTGATGTGGTTGACCCCTTATTTTTTTGGTTAATCGGTAGCTAGTAGCATCACATCAGCTCTTTTCCAATTTTCAATTAAGCACACCACAAAGAGGGTTATGTTCCACAAATTCGATGTTCATGTCCATGCACTGAATGCCTTCCACATTACATTTTCGTTTAAAATTGGCATGAAGAAAAGCAGTAGCAATTCATAAAAGCTGGTAGGATAGCAGCACCTGCTCTATACATAAACTACATAGTTATGGGACTCAATGTTTTTGAAATGAATCGATCATCGGTGGGAGTAACAAAACTACAAACCAACTCCGAAAAACATTTCTTCGTTTCATGTATTAATTTGTAGGTTTTGTTTAATAACGTATTCTTTTCTTTGGATAAATCAAGAACCACTGCAGCTCACGATAAAAGGTTTAGCATAGCTTATAAATTCTGAGGTTCTGATGCCCAGCTTCAGATCAACCTCGCCGCCGCCCAGCCAGAAGAAATCAGGACTAAGTTTCTCAATTGCTTCATCCATAATCACCTGAAAACAACCAACAGATCATCGTCACAATAGGAACAGCAAAACCAACCATATGTGCTCGCCTTAAGCTTGTTAAAATTCGTGTGATGAGGTGTTAGGTGTTGTCAGTGGTCACAAATAATCACTACGATGTCATTTCATAATGTTCTGTCATTGCGATCTTTTCTAGTATACGACACATTATAGGACCCATGATAGGAATGTGAATGCCCACTTGATTCAAGCTCCACATATTTCAAACATTATATGCTGCTCCGTACACTAATGCATGTGAAAAAACACACACAAGGTTGTTTGTTGTCTGCCAAACCTCTCAACAGAGTTCTAACTCTCACTATCAATCAGTTTTTTGTCCAACAGAGTGGCAGATAATCATTAATCAAGACAACCAATACAATGGTCCAGCTTAACAGCTGGTCTGAAGGTTGGAAGGATTGAACATATAAAGCAGGCATCAGGCAATTGAACGAGGGGCCTGTGTGCTAGAGCTTAACCTGTCATGAAACGACACTGAAGTGGTTCGTCTCAAGAACTCTGGACAGTACACGTGTAATTTAAAGAATGTGACGGTTATATGTGCACTAAAATCCAAATATAAGTTACCAAATCTAAAATAAAAACAGGATCCTTCATGTTAGAGAAAGTTTAAAAGAGATGAACAAATAATTTAGAAACGGGATCCATCCTAGTTTTTCTCATCAATCACATCAGACTTCTGACTACATCAGTTAATACCAAGTTTTATAATTATCAAGGCATAGATATGTGAGAGGCAAGGAATCTTAAGTATCATGTCATGAAGAAATGATTCCTGTACCACAAGACCATTCAAAATAATTCCAGTTTCAAAGGACATGAAATACATCGTAAATAAATTGCAAAAAGCAAGTGCTCACTGGAATGTCTGTTTTCATGCCAACACATGTAACTGCATTGTGCTCAAACCCAGTCAATTGTATTGAAGTATCCTCAGGCGCAAGCCTCACTGCATAACCAACAACAACCCCTATTACCTTTTGAAATATACAATAAAGTAAGAAAGCTGACTAAAATTGAAGATCTCAATTTAAAAACCTGAGGGGAGAACAGAAAGAAAAGCAAACAAAGCAACTAATTCTGGAAAACCCCTTTGTTTATTCATTGAGGTTTGGAGCACATTTTCAGTAGACTTTTAAAAAATGAAAGAGAGGATGGTTTATGGAAATGCAGTAGGAGTAATACAAAAAGAAACAAAGAATGGAGTTGGACTGACACTCTTTAATCTCAAATGTCCAATGACGCAAAGGGGTTAACGAAAAAAATCTACCAATGCAATTGCAACACATCCCTATAACTTTAAGAAAGATAAAAAAGGACAGATTTTTTATTTTTATTTGATAATAGGTTGCAAAAACAAAATTATGTGCAGAGAGTTGGACCATTGTTCTTTCAGAGTGAAGGAAAAATGGGGGAAATTGAGAAGATTATGAATCAAGCCATACCAAAAACAGATGGACGAAAAGCTCACACAACAATACAGTAGATGTGAAAAATAAAGATGCTCATGGGAGTATTGAGAAACAAACATGGAATGGAGTTGGATTAATTCTGTTTATTTAATCAACTGTCCAACGAGGCAAAAGAGCAACAACAACAACAAAGCCTTATCCCACCAAGTGGGGTCGGCTATATGAATCCTAGAAGTAACATTGGAACACATCTCCATCGGTTAAGGAGAAGGCTCAAGCAGAGAGGATATTTAGTACAGTGTATGCACATATAAAATCCTGGAAAACGTTTTCTTGAAAAGCAGATTCCCAAGACGATCTATGTGCAAAGACCTGGACCAATTTTCGTTGGGAGAATGAAGAAATAAATTGGTGGATCTAAGAAACTCATGCATAAATCCTGTTAGGATTTGGTTCGTCTTTTGTTAAAGTCCTATTTTGTTTAGGATTGTATTAGGAAAGCTAAAGGTGCACAGATTCTTATCCTACAAGGATTAGGAAAGAATTAAAGTTTTCTTGTACAAGTAGATTAGGAATCCTTGAAGCCAAATTGGAATAGGAAAGAAAGTGAACTTTCCTATCCCATATAGACTAGGAAACCTAATCAGAAAATAGGATGTAAACCACGTCCTATACTTATAAATAGAGGTGCAGGAAAGGCTGAAAAGGAAGTGAGAGAAACGGAGAGATAGTCGAGGAAAGAGGGATTAGTTCTAGCATTTGCAGAATTAATGTATACTCTATTATTAATCAAAGATGCCATGGTTTCTCTACCTAGAGAAATCACAACTTAACGTAGGCAAAAGTTCTGCCGAAGCAGTATAAATCTTGTGTGTTTGTAGTTGTTCTCTAATTTTGCTGAGTTCAGTCTAGTGCCGGAAACATCAAGGAACAAGATCCAGAGGGCAGTCAAAATTATAACAAATCCATCTCAAGAACAGTTGGACCAGAACGGCCCAAAATTGCAGAAAATAAGTTTACACTTCTAGACTATATACTGAAAAGAAAGGAGGCATAGAAATAAAAAAAATAAAAAAAAGACAATTGGAACAACTTTTCTATTTTTCAACCTGTCCAACAAGGTGAAAAGAGGGTTCAGAGCGAAATGTTCTCTTATAGCATTGGAACAGACTCCGTGGACTTAGAGGAGTACGCTCAAGCAGAAGGAATATCTATTTGATGTACATGGAAACCATTTGTCGGAAAATAGGTTTTCAAGAAGAACTATGTGCAAAGAATTGGACCAATTTTTTTGAAAGAGTAAAGGCAGAAAAGCGGCGAATCTAAGATTGCCATATCAAGTAAACTTGGACAATAACAAATTATCCTCTAATACGATTGCATGTCATGAAACATCAATGCATATAAATTGGTACATCAGTGTTTAACACATTACAATACCTAACCCAAAATCACATTGAATATTGTCATTGTTCAAAGCATTCACCAAAGAGACGCAATGTTTCCATTACTAGTCTTCACATGACACCTTCTACGAACTCACATTGCTAGTTTGCTACCTAATTGACAGTAGGAATTCTCCATGGTTGTACATATAACATAATGCACTCGTCAGAATTTCACACCAAAAAATGGAAAGAACATAATAAGCTCAAAATGCAAACATTTTGACATACACAAACGCAGTAATCGAGAACTTATCAACAAGTTACTGATTATCAAGATTCAAGAGAACAAGAACTGACTGTTGAATTTCTTTTTCGCTATCTTGCCGTCATTGAGCGAATACAAGAAGTTCTTAACAGCTTCAGCATTAAACCGAGCAGTGTACTGCACCCAAAAACAGAAGGACACAATTTCATACAACTCACACACCGGCGTTGTTATTGTTTCGATTAAAACACCCCCACAACAACAAAAAAATTGACACTATAAGTACCTGAACAACAACAACATAGTACTTTGAATTGTTGCGGTCACTACAATCAACGACACTGGATTGGGCCTGAGTGTTAACCTGGGAATGCAAATGCAAGGTCGTAAAATAATTAAAAAATTACAAATGGGGTATTTCGTAGAAACCTAAAAACGTTTTCGATATTAGGAATTAGGATTAAGTCAATGAAGACTACAAAGATTGAGCTGGGTACCAAGACAATGCTTTTGCAGAGATGGTGGATTGAGGCAGCGCGGAGAGCGTCGCGCCGGGCATCGAGGGACCAATCGTAGTAATCCGAAGCAACCCTCTTGAAGGCGAAGTCTTTTACGCCATTGGCGAGGAGAATGGCGGAGAGGCGGGCTTCGGTGGCGCCGACGGCGGCGTTTTGAGTTGAGGAAGGGATGGGGGTGGAGGTGGATTGGGGAAGAGAGGCGGAGGTGGAGCTCTCAAGCTTTGATATGCGTTCGAGGATTTGGGTTTGGATTCGCTCCAGCTTTGCTAGCGAGTCTTCCATTTTCTGCCTCTCCCTGGTACAGTCTCCCTGCTCTGTTTTTCGAGCTTTGGTTAGGCTCGAGACCGACGCTCTCCTTATGGTGGTCTATGATTTCGTACACGGCAACCTTTTTTTTATTATATACATCATTATATATGCTAAAACTCAACCTTTTTTTTGCCCTTCCATTTTTGCTCTGTCTCTCTTGTTGTTTCCACATTTGTACAGTCGAATGACTGTTTTGCCCATTCACTCCACGCATCCATCATCGAGTTGTGTTTGTTTCCGCTGGTCTCTCACGCATCTCAGTTGTATTGTTCTGCTCAGATTCCGCCTGTGTTGACACCCTTGAAACCATAGAAATCATCATCGATCAAGTTTCTGTTTCGACTGTGGCCTCTTAATTTTTGTCTTCATCTGGCTGATTCCAGCTGTGTTCGCACCCTTCAAAACCTAGATACCAAAATTCCGATCAGTTTTCTGAAGCTTGGGTTTGATTATGTTCGGCTTCGTTCTGCTCCTCGCCTTCCTGTTCACAAGATTCGGTTTTCTCAGCTTTGGTTCACAAGATTCGCCTTCCTGTTTACTTGGATTTTCTCTTTTATTTAATTTTTTTCGCCTTTGCTGACAACATCTTTGGTGGGACTACAATTCCAGATTCGTATAGCAACATGTCTAAACTGTTCAAGTTGTAAGTGCTGCTTCTGATTCTATGTCTTCTCGTAAGTTTAAAGGTAAAATTGTGTGATCTAAGGACTACAATCTCTATTTATTCATACATCAGATTTAAAGCTCCAACTACGGAGGTGTAAATCCAAAAGATTTGTGATTAATCATAGCAATAATGGAGGGAATCATAGTTTTTTTGTTGGGAAACACATATTTCCAACCACTGTGCAGGGAACATCTCCCGTTTCTATCTGATGTTATATCACATTAGGTGATGGTGCTAGTTGTTTGGAATGACAATCGAGAAGTAGCTCTTAATATTTAACACGACGAATCATGTCAAGATTGAATATCTTTGTGTTTTTGTTGTTTCTTTCAGGAGTTTGAGGAACTGCAACTTACAAGGGCCTATTCCTGATTTTAGTAGGATTCCAAACCTTGGTTATGCACAGGTTCAAGTTTAAATGTGTAAAAAGTGTACCCACTTTTTATTCATGATGGTTAGTGCTCGCTTGCAACCCAATTTGCTGCTGTAAGTTTTGCGTTTTACAATCTGTTCATGCTTAAACCTCTTCCAATTTTGCAATTCTGCGTAAATCTTGCAGGTCAAGATGGGACACGTATCTGGGCAATGTTGGGATGTCTAGGCTTGGGTGGAGACGTGGACTTACGGTAGTGGTGAAGTAGCTTAGCTCTATCTCATTAGCTCTCATCTGTTCTGTTTAAGCTCATTGGTGCTGGCTGTGAGGTTTTTCGAAACTTTCAATTTTCGAGATCTGAAGCTTAGAATCCCATTCAACCACAAAGAAATAAAAATGTTTTGGCGTCCAAAAAGAAGCATGTGCAATCCTCTAATTCTATTAATATAAAAGAAGTGATGCAAATCCAGTAAAGATGTAAATAAGAGCTATTAGTGGAAAAAATAGTTCTATAATTCCAGGCCTTGAAGCAGGCTACAAAGTATATGAGAATAACGTATCTAAATAGTTGAGGCTCACCACTAGGCCTTCTTGATACCCATTTTTAACTCGGACCCACACCAAGATTTCGGTTAGAGCAACTCCAGCGTTGGAGCCCTCTCCCCTGGCAATGCACTATTCAATCCACCTAATGAACAATAACTGCCCTTAATGAACAGTAAATAGCCTTGGCAATAGAATTTGCATCTCCACCGTTGCACTTCAATAGCCCTGGTAATAGGCAATAAAATATTAATATTTTATTTATTTATAAAATAATACAAAATAATTTTAATTGTAATATCGGATAAGATTTTTAATCGTTCTCGTTGCGCCACGTGTCATTATCCGAAGTATTATTAAATAATACAAAATAATTATATTTGTAATTTCGGATAAGATTTTTAATCGTTGTCGTTTACGCTACTTGTCATAAAATCCGAAAAGACAATTATTGGGGATGGATTTCCGATAAATTTTTTAATCGTACTCGTTATGCCACGTATCATTATCTTTTCAGATATTTCAAATATTTTTTTACAATTTTTTTCAGATTTTTCAGATATTTTTTTGAATTTTTTTGAATTTTTTACAATTTTTTTTAAATTTTTATTCAATTAATTAATCTCTGCCGTTGGATATAAAAAAATTTGAATTCCAACACTCCAGATTGTGCCATGTGTCACAACTGTAACTTTTCAGATTTTTAAAACTATTTTTTCATTTATTTTTTAATTTATAAAGCATTTTAATATCCACCGTTGATCTCAGATCGAACGGTGGATATTAAATCTGACTTAATTTTTTTTTTTTACCGTTGAGATCGAACGGTTCACATTAAGTGACCGTTAAGATCTAACGCACCGTGGGAAGCCACGTGGCTTCCCAACGGTAACTGACAGATTCTTTTTTTTCTGATTTTTGTATCGGCGACGCGCCCCCACGCGCGGGTGGGTGCACGCGCCTGACACAAAAAAAATAAAATATTGCGCTGACGCCCCCCTGGCGTCAGCCTGACGTCACGCCCACCTCAGACTCTCGGGCTGGCAATCCCCCACGGGCCCGGAGCTCGGGCCTCCCCCTTCCATCGGTCTAGCCAACGCTGGAGCGACGCCACCGGCCCTCGGGCCCTTGTTTTGGAGCCCGTCCCCCGAGCCAAACCCAACGGTGGGAATGCTCTTATGGGACCTGGCAACGTGGGCATAACCATCGCGCAAACCCTTTTAAGTGAAGGTTTACCCGACGAGCTTGTCCTCATTGGCACCAGTCCTAACAAGTGACGTGTTGAGATGCTTAATCTCCAACACGCCTCCACCTTTATACCTCATACAGAACTCATAGCGTTGGTCAGTTACACCGTCACTGTTGGATTTGACGTTTGAATTGTGACAGCTGGTGCGCGTCAAAAGCATGTGGAGTCCAGGCTCAACTGCCACAAAAGAATGCATCTCATTTTTAAAAATTTATACCCTAACTCGTGCAACACTCCCCAAATTCCATCATATTAATCGTGACCAATCCAGTTGACATATTGACTTACATGGCATGGTAGCTATCCGGGTTCCTTAGCAATAGGATATTAGCGTCGTGTACAAATTTAGACTCGTCCAGATTTCAGTTCCTCATTGCTGATCACCTTGGTGTCAACACTTAAGATGTGCGGGTGATTTCATGTCATTTATCTATTTAATTCAAGCTTTTATTTTTTCTTCTTAACAAAATTGGAGAATTTGCAATCAATACAAATGGTTGTTCACTTATGGATGATTCATGTTATAGGCTTACATCGTTGGAGATCATGGGGACAGCTCAGTGGTACTATGGTCAAGCGTTACCATCGGTGGAATGCCCATGTTTAGAAAGCGGTAACAAATGGGTTGCAAGAAATAAGCATTAGATAGCATTCACACCAGAGTCATAGAGAGTTTAAAATCGTATACTTATTCGGCAACTGGATACTCATCAATGGCTAGCCTGGCTTGGGCATACTAAAAGATCAAAGGAAGATCCACCTGGTTTCGGTGCTCGCAACGGGGTTTCATAGAGTGATGGTGGGGAAATGTTGAATTCTAATTAAGCTATTTTGTGTATATTTCATCATAAGAGACATTTACAAGAAGGGGGCTCTTATAGGGAGCTCGAGAAAGGCTGAAAGCCATTGGACGAAGGAGGGAAACAAGCCACAGCAAGGACCAATGGTTAACCAAGCTCACCCTAATTACGAGTTACAATATTGGGCTAAACCTAGTTACAAGTTACAAAGAAGACATAAACCCTACAATTAAGGGAAAAATGAAGAAAGTGGCGGCTGTAACGCTCACACGTGATTGCTAGATTTGCAGGAGCAACTTGTAACCTATACATGTCTTTCAATACTCCCCCTCAAGCTGGATCAAGGGGGTTCATTCATCCAAGCTTGAACAACAACCTTTGAAACTGTGTAGAGTCTAAGGCTTTTGTCAAAAAGTCTGCAAGTTGATCGTGACTTCTTGTGAACACGGTTTCCATCACTTTGGATTGAACTTGGGCATGAATATAATGGCAGTCAACTTCAATATGTTTCGTCCTTTCATGAAACACAAGGTTGGATGCAATGTGCATGGCAACCTCGTTGCAGCAAAACAAAGGCATAGGTTGCTTGCTGGTGAAGCCAAAGTTTAAAGAAAACCCCTTAACCAAATGAGTTCACAAGTTGTGGCTGCCATGGCCCTATACTCAGCATCGGCACTAGACTTTACTACCACCGTTTGTTTCTTACTTTTCCATGTGACGAGATTGCCTCCAACAAAGATGCAAAAAACCCATGGTTAACTTTTGTAAAGGGGGATTACCTACCCAGTCGACATCAGTGTATCCCATAATGTAATTGGAGCCATCTTTCTTCATCCGCAACCTACTGAGCCCTTGAGGAATCGAAGAATCTTTTTGAAATTTCCCATTGAACCAAGGTAGGTGATAGAATTTTTACCACATGCGCAAAAGGGTTAAAGGCACCTATAATACTTGCAAGAATGGCAAGGATATTGTAGTATAAATGGTTCTAACAAGGTCGTTCTCCCCAAGGATTATTAAATAATTCGTATCAAACCAAATTTCAGTTAATTACTGCAAAGCAAAGATTTGGGATGATTGATTTTATGACCTAATTTAATACAAAACGAAATTAATAAATGAGAATAGAACAATCTGTAATATTAAAGATGAGGAAAAAGAAACAGTTTTTAGAAATTACATTGAGAAAGTACTAGGGATCTGCCGTCACCTTAACAATCCTATATAGTTCTCCCAATTACTTATGACCTATACATGCATATTTCGAAGGTTAAGTTTTCCTAATATATGCCTACTTGGACCCCCAATATAGAACGTATATCGAATATGCAATCCGTTTGTGGTATTCAGATCAAATCTAAACATGCATGACTCATTAAGTTATGTGAAATCTTTTGAAAAACCATGCAACCCTTAAGACCTGGTATTCATCCTATGTGAATTTGCACATATTAATCACAAGAAGCCTTCGTCAATTTCAAGGACGGACCTTTGACCAAAATTGCATCAAATTACTTTTCTAAATATCCTAATGGTTGTGAATCACTAAGACGAATAGATAGTTTAAACCAGTGATTAACAACTCAAAACATGCATGCATATTATCATAAGCAAATTGAAAACGAACTACATATTCTTGCTAAGGCTCGTGGCCTCACCTTAGCAAAAAAGGAATTAGTTAGTTTCTCTAAGTAGAGTAAAATGTTTAAGGCTTTTAGAGGTAGCAAAAGCTTACTCAAATTTGGTAGAATAAGGGGTATATATAGGGGAGTGGCCAGCCATGGTGTTAGGGTTTTACCCTACACATGGCGGCATCCTATTGGCCATGGTTTTATGGAGAAATATGCTCAAGATATTAAATAGAAAATAATATCTTGAGATAATGGAGTAATTATCCTTAATTGATTTAAATAGGGATTACTTACTTGAATGAAGTCAATCTTCAATTGGGAATGTATTAAAGATAAGATTTGATTAATCCTTATCTTTAATGTTTTGACTTTTCCTTGCCAAAGGCATGTAAGTTGTGGACAGTCGTATTCAGCTGCTGGGACCTTCAGGGTTGTGAACTGCGCGTGGGAGTATCTGAGGAGCCTGCCCATTTATTGCGGGCAATCTTGTGGGCAAAAGTCCACATGTCGCTTCTAGAATTTTTGGAATTATTTTAGGCTCCACAAATTCCCCCACACCTACTGGGCTGCATGTAGGAAAAAGGCAGTAGGTCTCAAGCTGCATGGGCTCGTAGAGTTGTTTCCCAATTTAAACTTGATCTCCTTCCTTGATTTGGAGATAGACTTCTTCTGGGAAAAGGAAACCAATTGCCCCCAATACCTTTTTAATTCTGCCTTAAGCGGGGGATTAAATAAAATTGGAGAACAATCATCATTCCAACAAGGAAGAGAGAAGCCAGGGGAAGTTTGTTCCCTTACCCCTAGCTTTCTTCCTCTCTTGCCCTTGCAAAGAGTCGTCTCTTGTTGTTGGTTTTCTTCTTTGTGCTGCACTAAGGTAAGAAAAATTTGAATTTTCTTCTTCTTAATTTTTTGGAACTCCGGGGCTTGAAAAATTAGCTCAGCGAGGGTCAAGGAGGCATGAGAAATGTGGCAGGGGTGCCACAAGGTTGCTGTGCTGTAGTGGGTAGTGTGGGCTGCTGGTGGTGCGGCACAAGAATCGACTCGGATTGAGCTGAGGTGCTGGAGGTGCGAGCAAGGCTCGGCGCGCAGCTGGCATGAGCTGAAGAAGCAGGGGTGCAGAGTTGGGTTGGGGCCCACTAGAGCTTGGAGGAGGGGAGAGAGGCATAGGGCGCTCGTCCCCTTCTTGTGGCTTGGCCGTGTAGGTGAGTTGGGCCGTAGGGCTTAGCGCTAGGGCGCTGGGCTCTGCAGTCCTCTCATTTTTATTTTATTTTTGTTTCTTTTCTCGTCAGCTGCCTTAAAAAATATTTTTCTTCGTACTTGTAAACACCAAAATTCTGTAATGAATGAAACGAGAACACATGTACAAATTAGATTTGTATTGATTTGAACTTGTAGGTTACAATCTATGTTTACAATTTTCCTCTAATTCAGTCTTCAAATTTGATGTAGGTGCATAGGTTGTTGATCTAAGGGTCACGATGACTTGATCTCAGATGAATGATTGAATCTTCAAGTTTTGAGCTTGAAACAACGCTTGGATGGTCTTCACCTCAAAGATGCGGCAAAGGTAGAGTTGATGTAGGACTTCGTTGATTCAAGGGTCTTGACAACTTGATCTTGAATCGAACATCGTTACAAGTTTTGAGCTTGCAACAAAGTCTTGAAGGAATCGGCACAAGTGCTTGTTGATTCTTCAAGGGAGTGCTTCGGCTTTGGTCGAAATAAAGCTTCAGCTTTGGTTGTGAGTTCTTCAAAGAGAACTTTGGCAGCGTATTAGTCTTCAAAGATTTGTGCAGAGATTCTTCTTAATGTGTAATTTTTTGACCCCTTTGTTTGTCTTAGGTCCTTGTATTTATAGACTTGCAAACTTATGCCTTTGGATGGATTTGGCTTTGATTTGTGTCTTGATTCGTCCATGGGAAATTTAGGCATATTTTGTGTCTTAATTTTAGCCACCTTCCTCATAATGGCCAAAATTTATTGGCCTTGTTGCCTATTTGTGAGCAATCTTCAATTCTTGCTTATTTTGTGAAGATACTTTGGCTTTCTTTCTGGTTTTTTAAGAGATTTTGGGCCCCTTGCCAATTTTAAGGGGGCTTTTCTCCCTTTTGCCGAATATTGGGAATGTTTTCCATTTCCTTTGCTTGATTTATGCCACATGTCATTGATAACTTGTCCATTTGTGATGCGTCATATGCCACATGGAGTTTTGTGATGCACCTTTCATGTACAACGAAATTTACATGTCTACAAATGCCCCCACTTCAAGGTACATTGTAGGCATGTGCTTGTCACATGTAGGAAACGTGGTTTGAAGTCCTACAATGTGAATGTTCTAACTTAAGGGTTATTGAGACTTGATCTTGAATTAGTTTGCTTCTTCAAGGGCCGTAGAGGCATATTTCTTGAACGAAACATTTCTTCAAGGGCCGTAAAGGCATATTTCTTGAATTGAGATGATGAATTTCCTCAAGGGCCGTTGAGGCGTATTTCTTGGACGAAACAGTTCTTAAAGGGCCGTTGTGGCGTATTTTTTGAATGAAATAAGAATTGTCTTCAAGGGCCGTAGAGGCTTGGTGTTGAGTCAAAATGAAATGTTTCTTCAAGGGCCGTAGAAGCTTGATCTTGAAAGAAATTTTTTTTTTTTCAAGGGCCGTAGAGGCTTGATCTTGAAAGAAATTTTGGAATGGATAAATCGGCACATACTTATTGTGCGTATTGATTTTGCATAATTTTGACAAAATACATTTGGGTATATTTTGAATTTTTTTTCCTTGTGGTTGTAGGAAAAAATTGTTTTTCCTTTCTTAGGTAGGAACCTCCTTCAATTTCCTTCAAAATGTTGGAAAGCCTTGGTGATTTCCTTCAAGGGTTAGGAAAGCTTTGATGATTTCCTTCAAGATTTTAGAAAGTTTTGATGATTTCCTTCAAGGCTTTGGAAAGATTTAATACTTGTCCTTCAAGGTTTTAGAAAGCTTTGATGTTTGTCCTTGGGTAAGTAGGATTTTCATTTTTTTTTCTTTCCCATTTCTTTTCCACGGCAAGGAGGAGGTGTATTTTCCTTTCCCCTTTTGATTTCCATGGCAAGGAGGGGTATTTTTCCCTTTCCCTTTTGATTTCCACGGCAAGGAGGGGTATTTCCGTTGATATTTTGGAAATTTTGAAGCCCTTAACTTATTTTTTTATTTTTTTTTTCCTTTTCTTTTCTTTGCTAATTTTTGGTGCAAAAACCGCATGCTTTTGTTTTGGGAAACTTTGAAGATTTGTCCTTGGTTTGGGAAGCATGTCATCTGACTTGCACGCCAAGTTTGAGGTCGATTTCTCTTCTGGAAAATTCTGTAAAAATATGAGAAACGTAGATTTATCTCTTATCTTTTGAGGCATATATCGCACACCACTAGGAAAAATCGGGAAAGCCTTCAACTTGTCATTTTCCTACAGTTGCGCAGTTCTGAAGGGAAAACAACTTCTGCGGGATTAACTTTGAGAATTGGAATGTTTGGCTTTAGAGAAAATTATGAAATTTTGACACGACAATCATCAGCCTTTTAGGTTCGTTCTCCAATTGGCCTTGTATCAAGATTCCTCCGGAAAGTCGAATTATCACTAAAAACGTCCTACCTGCACAAATTGGCTGAAACTAGCCATTTTTTGCTTGGAATTTGCTTCCTTCTTTTTGTTGGAATATGCTTCCTTATTTTGATTTTCCTTTTGCTATTTGGGTATGTATTTCCCTTATAGCATTAGGAAGCAATTAACCCCTATCTATAGGACAATTGGGTGTGTATTTTTTTTCACAATTCACATCCCTACTGTGTGCTTGCTGTTGTGCTTTGCAGTGGGTTTTGCTTGCTTGGAGCTTGTTGCAATGCGTCACTCTTATCTTGTGGTGTTGTGTAAAAAACTGCAGCGGGTTTGCATTATGGAGTGCCTTTTGGTCATAGTTTTCTTTTGGTGGTGACGTTGCCGTGTAGTGCAAGAAACTACTTGCGTAATCGCTGCGGGTTTGCATAGTGCGATTGGGTGGCATTTTTGTTTTCTTTGCTACTGTAGCATGCATTGAAGGACCATCTTGTAGCTACCCTCTTTGCCGTGCAATGCAAGAAACTGTTTGTGTAATTGCTGCGGGTTTGCATAGTGTGATTGTGTAGCATTTTGGTTTTCTTTGCTACTTTAGCGTGCGTTGAATGACCGTCTTGTAGCTGCCCTTTGTGCGTTACTCTTCAAGATTTTGTGGCTGATTTCTTTTCATCATTGTGACTTTGTCATCGTCATCCTTCAATGCTTACGAGGTTTGTCTCGCATGTCATTTGCTTTAGCGAAGCAATATTTTTTCTTCTTTGTTTTTTCCTTGCCATCCCACCTTGTGCTTATGTTGCCTTGTTTGTTTTGTTGCAGCCATGATATTTTTTATGTGCTTTAAGAGCAATACCGTCACCATTCTTGCAAAGGAAGGCGCTTGTTCTTCCTTCGAAAGACAACTCTATGCACATCAAGTCGTGGTCTTCTGATGCATGTTGGGATGTGACAGATTTTGGTCGACCAAATACGAAGAAAGAGTGTATGTCGAGGATTCTTATCTTGAATCCTTTGCACCATGCTCGTGACAATTCATCGGCTTCGTGTGAGCTTATTGGCGATCGTGTCCGTAGCGGAGCTCTGCGACTTTGAATAATACTTTGCCGACTACTGGAGAAGCCGTCTTTTTTATTTTATTTTATTTATTTATTTATTTTTTGTCTTTTTGTAATAAGGCTTTGTAGCCAAATTCTTCCTTTAAAGAAATAAAGTATTCATATTCTTGAATTTGCTTTTTGTTCTTCAAAGTATTTGTGTTTTTGTTGATGATGTGACTGTGCTTGAAGTTTTGAAGTTTCAAGTTGCCTACATACCCTCAGTTGAGGAGGGATAAAGTCATGATGTAGTTCAAATGAGTGATGGGTTGCTTTGATGGTTTTGATGGTGATTTTTTCGTACACAGTTTATGCTCTTGCGGGCCAGGAGCGTTGGGTGTCGTATTTTAAGCTCGTGCGAAAAATGAGCATTGGATGTCACCTTTTAAGCTCATGTGAACAAGGAACATTGTTGCCATGTGCAGTTTAGGCTCGTGTAGGCGAGGAGCATTGATTCCATGTGCAATTTAGGCTCATGTAGGCTAGGAGCATTGTGCCATGTGCAGTTTAGGCTTATGCAGGCGAGAAGCATTGTGCCGTGTGCAGTTTAGGCTCGTGCAGGCGAGGAGCATTGTTTGTTTGGTTTAGGGGGTAGTAACGCTTCAAGATTCTGCCATTGATGTGGCCGATCTTTAAGCCTTGGGCAGATCTTCTTGTTGAATGCCTTGGATAGCCGTGCTTGGTAGCATTCCAAATGTTGTTGAGCTTCGAGCCTATTTTCATCGAGTACTTACAACTCTTGAAGTCGTAGCTTTGCGTTTTCCTCTTTAGTCAAGCTTTCTTGTATAGTCATCCTTAGTGAGAGGATTTATCTTTCAAGCAGCAAAACAACTTTCACGCCATATACGAGAGAATAAGGCATAGTTTGGGTAGGAGTCCTATGTGTTGTCCTATATGCCCAAAGTGTTTCACTATTCTTTCATGCCAGTATCTCTTTGTTTAGTTGATCACCTTCTTCAGGAGGTTGCACAATGTTTTGTTGAATGTTTTCGCAAGGCTGGTCGCTGGAGCATGATACTTGGAAGACTTGTGTTGCTTGAACTTATATTTCTCACAAAGATTGTCCATGAGTTGGTTGGATAACTGTTTTCCGTTGTCAGTGATGATGTAATGAGGCACACTATATCGATAGATGATATGCTATTTGATGAAACGGACGACAGTTTCCTTCTTGACTTCTTTTAGGGGTACATCTTCAGCCCACTTGGAGAAGTAGTCTCTTAAGGCTAAAATGTAGGCTTCTTCGGCAGATGATTTTGGTGCAATTGGTCCTACGACATCTAATCCCCATACATCAAACGGCCATGAGGCAACTGTAGGGCATAAAGGCTTAGGTGTTTGATGTATGAAGTTGGCGTGGAATTGGCAAGCTTGGCGCCTTTTGGCGTATTCTAGGAAATCCTTCACCATGCTTGTAGTAACCCATTCTTTTGAGCTAGAAATGTAGCTTTAGTCCAGACTGATGCGCTCTGCATATGCATGAGTGTGCCTCTTCCATGGCTTGATTGGCTTCTTCCTCACCTAGGCATCTTAGAAGTACTCCTTCAAAAGAGCATCGGTATAGTGTTTCTTTGTAGTCGAGGAAGCGAGATGCTTGTCAACGTATTTTGAAGCGGTGTCTAGGATCGTCTAGAAGCTTTCCATGCTCCAAGTAGTCGATCAGCGGTTGTCTCTACTCTTTAGTGTCGACTGGAAGTACTGAGATGATGTTTGTGTCATCTAGTAGCATTTCAATGACGACTAGGATCACCCATCTTTGGTAAACTGGCACGTTTGCAGCTTCGTCTTCTCTTAGCACTCTACTTGAAGCTAAGTTAGTGAGAGCGTCTGCCATTTGATTTTCTTTTCTTAGCACATATTCTAGTGTCATAGCCTCAAACTTTTGTAGCAGTTGAGTTGCTAGCCAGAAGTATGGGACGAGATCATCTTTCTTCACCTCATATTTAGTCAAGAGTTGATTGATTATGAGCTTGGAGTCGCCATACACTTCTGGCATTGTGATTTCCATGTCAATCGCCATTTGGAGTCCAATAATCAATGCTTAGTACTTTGCGATGTTGTTGGAGCACAACTCGCTTAATCAGAAGGAATATGGTAGTACTTGTCTTTATGGTGACTGATAGGAGCATATTCATGCGACTTAAATGGCTTGTTCTCGTGCATTTATGTTATGTTTCTTTAGTTATTTTAGTCTTTTAAGCTATTTTCGTGTGTTTGTAGGTCCAAAGGGCTAAAGGAGCAAAAAGATGCATTTTGGAGACTTTTGGAGCACTTTTGGGCTAAGGATGGATAGCTTATGCTTGGCGCCAAAATGTTGGACGAAATTGAAGACCAAAGTGTTGGAACTTTGTTCCCTTTAGTTTTAGGACATTTAAACCTTTCTAATTCCCTTATGCAGTGCATCTCCACCTTTCTCCCAAAACCATACACATGCATTCATTATTCATTCCCTCACATTCTCCCATTACTTATCATAATCACATATCATATCACTTATCATTCATCACTTATCATTCACCATTTATCACTTATCATATCATTCACCACTTATCATTCATCAAACACATGCATTCACATGTTTTCACAATCTGCCATCATTCCAACCAAAACCGTGCACATGCTATCACCATGCATTCACATGCACTTGTTCCTCCATCATTCCATCCTTTAAAACATTGCACATGCACTTTAATCATTCAACACATGCACTCCCATTCTTTAATCCATGCAGCCACACATTCACCCACATGCATTTCCACTCACATCCATTTAATTCACATGCTTTCACATGCATTTTCAGCCATGCACATTCACCCAAAGGAAGTGGATTTTCTGCACATGCATTTATCATCATCACTCTAGTTTTAATTCACATGCATTTCCACTTCATAAATCTTCCACACCCTTTAATCATTCAAACATACACCCATTCACCACCAGAAATCCTCTCAAAACCGTGCATTTCATGTTCATTCCAACCTTTAATCCACATGCACATTCACCCTAATCATTCACATAGCTTTAATTCACATGCATTTCAGATTGCATTCCCATTCTTTAATTCAACCAACACAACACATGCATCTTGGCAGATTTCACATGCATTTCCACCCTTACAAAACCCTAATCATTCATTCACACAATCTGCCATCATTCACACAAACAACATCATTGCCGTGGCCTCCCTTTGCATTCACATGCATCTCACTTCATCATTTCAGCCACACATTCACACACATGCATCTTGGCAGATTTCACATTCACACACATGCAATTCCAGCTTTCACATACTTTCCTAGCTGTCATGTTCCCCCCATTTCATCTATAAATAAGCATCCATTGCATTCATTCTCATTCACACTCATTCATAGACAATTTCAGTCACAAACTCATCCATTGCAGAAATGTAGACCATAAACCACCTTTGTGCCGTGAGCCACTCCCTTACAATCCAAACACCATCCTTCCATCTCCACCACTCCTCTTCCATTCCTCCACCACTACCCAAACCATTCACACCATCAAACTATCCTTAGACCTTGTGCTACAACGAAGAGGAAGATAAGAATGCCTAAACGTTCATACAATTCAAGTTTGAGTTGTTGGAATGTTTAGGTGTTTCTTTGATTTCTATGTTTAATTTCAATACTCTTTGTTTTGTACGAATGAGGAATGGAAGAGAAGAGGGCCTAAACGTTCATACAATTCAAGTTTGAGTTGTTGGAATGTTTAGGTGTTTCTTTGATTCTCTTTGTTTTGTATCATAAGGAACTAAACTCCCCCTTGGTTGGGGGGTGATTCGAATATATGTTTATGCTTGCATTTTGATTTGATTACTTCTAATTGCGTTTCATAAGTTGTGATTCAATTTGTTTAACCGTTTTATTGATAACTTATTTATGTATGTTTATTGAGAGTGCACGCTTAATTTTCATGCATGAATATGACGCTAGAATATAAGTGAGTTTCACCTAATAGTTACGAACTTATATTCATAAGTAGTGGAGGTTGCTTATAAACAATCGCGTTAAACGAATTCTTGGCAAGAGTTTCATGCATTCATAGTAACGAATGCCTCGTCAACACTTATAATTTTCATAGAGCGTAATGATTCTTGCTTGTACCTCTTCTATGCATTCATGTTGAGGACTTGTGGGGAATGTTTTGAATTGTCGCATGCATCATCCAATTCAATAACGTTAGGAAGATTTGAAGGTTAATTAGTGCATCACGGTTAACTTGGGGTGTTGAGTATCATGATTTATTGAAACGCAATTGGAAATCATTTTATTATGCAAGTATAACATGTAAGGAGATGAACCCCTTAGCTAGGTTCCCATCCATTCATTTTCATCAAATTCATCTTTACTATCTGTTTTAACTTAGAATCTGTACATTTTATTTAATTTCATCAAAAACCAAATCCCCCTTTACTTTATTGTCCATTTTAGTTAGAAAGTATCTTATTTTGTGTTTCTAAGTATTTTGAATCAATTTATTACCCAATTTCGTCCAAATTCACCAAAGTGCTCAAAACTGCCCAGAAAGTGATTTTAAGGCAGTTTTGAGTGTTTTGGGTGATGTTTGAGTCTTTTGGTTTGTTTTAGTGTTTCAAGCATTTAGTTTTACATTCTTTGAGTTAGTTTAGTGTTTTATATTGTGTTTTTACGTTCTTGAGTCAAGTTATTACTTAAATTCGTCCAACATTGGGTTTAAGGTCAGAAACTGCCTAGTTAGTGTTTTTAGGCAGTTTTGAGTCTTTTGAACTTGTTTTGAGTCCTTTGAGTCTTTGTGAACGTTTTTAACTTTGTTTTTATGTTTTTGAGTCAAATCCAAGTGATTAACAATCCCTCCTAATCCCCGGTCCAGAACGATCCCTACTTATACTTATACTACAAATCGACAAAAAGAGGGTTTAATTTGTGTGCGTAAAAATCACGCATCAGTGACATAAATACTACTCTTGCCCTCGCTTTGTCCATTTGTGTGGATCCGTCGAAGAACATTGTCCATGTTAGGAAGATGTTAATGTAGAACACCTCATCGTCAAGCAAGTTGTTCGAGATTTTCTAATCGGTTAGGATTGGGTGATCGGTAAGGAAGTCCACTAGGGCTTGTCCCTTGACAGCTTTGGCTAAGATGTGGATGATCCCGTGTTGGTTGAGAAGCAACGCCCATTTGGCTAGTCGCCCTGTCAGAACCAGCTTGGACATAATGTACTTGACTAGGTCAGCTTTAGCAACTAAGTAGATGGTGTAAGCATGCATGTAATGTCTAAACTTTTGGACGGCAAAGACTAGGGCAAGGCACATCTTCTTGATCAGTGAGCAGTTAAGCTCAGTTTGACTTAGGTAGTAGAGTACTCTTTCCTTTTGGTCTTCATTTTCTTATGCCAAGAATGCCCCAATGGAACCTTCTTATGCAACAATGTATAGAATGAGCGGCTTTCCAGGCACGGGTACTCCTAAGACATGTAGGCTTGCCAAGTATCGTTTTATGCTTTCAAAAGCACTGCGATAGGCGTCATCCCATATGATCGGAGCTTCTTTCTTCATGAGTCGACTGAAGGGTTGACAGTGTCCAGCAAAGTTAGAGATGAAGCGCCTAATGAAGGCTAGCTGTCTTTGTAGACTTTTTAGCTCATGTAGATTCCTTGGCTCAGGCATGCTTTGAATAACCTTAATCTTTGATTGGTCCATTTTAATGCCACGGTGCTTAATAATGAAGCCGAGGAACTTCCCAGAGGTGAGGCCAAATGCACACTTCAACGGGTTCATCTTGAGGTTGTAATGTCGTAGTTTGTTGAACGCCATTCGTAAATCTTTCAAGTGATCAGATCTCTTCTTGGTCTTGACAACTACGTCGTTTACGTAATATTCTATGTCTTCGAAGATTTTCTGCATTGTGCGTTGATATGTAGCTCCAACATTCTTCAAGCCAAGGGACATTACCTTGTAGCATTATATACCTTTTGAAGTGCGGAAGGTTATTAGTTCCTCATGTTTGGGAGCTATGAAGATTTGATTGTATCCAGAGGTACCATCCATGAATGACAGTGCCTCGTGGCCAGTGGTTACGTCCACCATGATTTGGATGATTAACAAGGGAAAGTCATCATTTGGGTAAGCATCGTTGAGGTCGCGAAAATCTACGCAAACAATGTTGGAGATCCATTTAGGGTATTGCACCTCTCGAATGAAGCTTGCTTCGATTAGCTTGTCAATCTCGGCCTCAATTTGTGGGATGAGCTTGGATCGGTAGCGTCTTTAAGTTTGCTTTATCGACCATGTTCCAAGTTTGACTGCAAGATGATGCATGGCGATGGTAGAGTCATGGATGGCATTTCCTTATAGGTCTAGGCAGATACGTCGTTGTACTCCAATAGCAGTAGGTAGTACTCTTCGATCTTGTTTGTACTTAGTAGTGCACTTATGAAGATAGGCTTTGGTTCCTCTCTTATGCCTAAGTTGAGCTCCTTGAAATCATCAACCGTGGTTTGCCCCCCATCCTTGAGATGTGGTGGTGCAGCAGTGACGTCTTTCTCAGGGATTTCGTTTTCTTTATCTTCTTGGATCGTGATGTGGAAGATGTCTTGGACCTTTTCTTCAGTGCTGTCCTCTTGGGCTTCTTAGCGGGAAGATTGGCTAGTGTGGATGGTGGTGCGCCTCTTTACCTTCAGTTGTCCTTTTGTGTTAACCTCCAAGGTTGCTTGGCCTTTCATCCTTGAAGGAATCGAGATTCGAACGTCGTCTTTTTCTGCAAGAGCGTCGAGCTTTTCTTCCTTTGGCGTTGCCTTTCTCTTTTTAGTAAGCTTCTTGGTTTCTTCGAGTTTTTCCAAAACCAATCGTCGTGGAGGAGAACTTGCTGTGTTGCTTTGTAGGTTTTGACAACCTTTCAAAAATAAAGCTTTGGGATGTTGGCGTGTTAAGCCTTTTAAAGAGGGAGGTTCGGTCTTGACCACCAATACGATCTAGTGATGAAATTCTGGGTTTTAAACAATTCAGCCTATCGAAGATTGACAGTCGAGGGACGAGTTTAGGCTGATCTTGATCTTGTTCAAAGGTTACGCTGATGTGTTGAGCGCTAGTGTTTTTCACTTTTCTTGAAATTTTCACGGGTGTATTTGGTGTAAAGCCAAGTTCAGCTTTGTTATTGTCAACTCCGTAACCATGCTCCTTCAACTTCTTTTGAGTCTCAGTAAGGTCATGTTCTTTGTCATTGATGGTGTTTGCATTCTTCTTTTCAAGATTTGAAGAGAAGACGAAATCGTATCCAGCGTTTGACATGAGTTTGTAGGCGTTTGGTTCGAAACCTTCTTTGGTCCTCTTTGTTGGAAGAGATCTTGGTTCTGCCCCTTTTGGCAGGGGTTTTACGAAACCTTGTGGTGGTTTTGAAATTTTAGCGTTGCCTAGTTGTGTCAAAGGTAAAACTGTATTTGTCTTTAGTGGCTTTATATTGTCCTTGTGCAGC
The DNA here is from genome assembly GCF_019419815.1 of Pyrus x bretschneideri. Lineage (NCBI taxonomy): Eukaryota > Viridiplantae > Streptophyta > Magnoliopsida > Rosales > Rosaceae > Pyrus > Pyrus x bretschneideri. The sequence goes on from NW_025999657.1 coordinate 4,069,319, forward strand.
TGTGTGTCGGCTTTGCTTGTTCCTGTTTGGATGGAGATTGCCTATTCTTTCTTCTCAACATTGGGATGTTTCGGAAGACGGGTGAGTTTGTTCCTTTTGAGGGTGTTACACTCCCTTTGATTTTTGTGGGCTTAACAGGCTCATCATCGTTTTTGCTTGAAGATGACATGACTTCCCCTTCTTGTTTCTTGGGCATGACTTGCCACTCTTGTTTCTTAGTTACGGCTTTACCTAAGGATTTGATTTCTTTTGGAAGAGCTTCCGGCACCATGTCTTCATCCATGTAGAACTTGGCGTATGTGAAGTGTGATTTGGCTTTGGTGAATGGCTTGGTGTCGCCTTGTATCACCTTTACTCCTTCTTGGTAGAACTTTAAGCATTGATGAAGGGTGAACGGCATTACTCCATTCTCGTGGATCCAAGGCCTTCCTAAGAGCAAGCTGTAGGAAGTTCTTGCATTAATCATGTGGAATAAAGTGCTTGATTTGAGTTTGCCAATGGTCATCTTCACTTAAATCATGCTCATCGCTCTTTGTCTTTCTTGATTAATACCTTTGATTAAGAGGCGGCTTTGGGATAGTTCATCCACCTTGATGCCGATTGTGGTCATTGTTGACTTTGGCATGATGTTTATGGCTGACCCACTATCTATAAGCATGTGGTTGCTTTTGTTTTCTTTCACATACCAAGAGAGAAGAGAGGATGGTTATGAGGCTTTGACCCTAGCAAAACGTCTTCGTCAGTGAAGTTGATTACATTATGGGCGGCATAGCATGTGGCATATTTATGTGGCTTGCTTCAAGCCTTTGTCTTTGCTTTCTTGCATTTCGGGGTTGTCGAGGCTTACTAAGACTGCTACTGATGCTTTTTGCATCTCTTTGGGTAATGGCAGTGCCTCCTCAATGCTAAAGTGTGTTGGCAGGCCTTCTTTGGGTGTGGGAGTTTTCTCTTCCTTTATGACGATAACCTTGCTTTTTTAGGGTTCTTTCTCTATTTCAACTATGTGACAGGCAGAGGCGGTGCACTGTTGGAAAAAGTCATTCAGGAAGTACTCGTGCAAGGAGATAGGAATGTGTGGCTCTTGCTTCATAGGTTCCCCAACGTACATTGGCTTAGCAACTCTTACACTTCTTTTGGGCTTTCTATTGTTGCGACAACGGTGTTTTCTCCCTTGCTTAACTTTTGGCCGTGTGGTTTGTGGTCTTACCTTCCTTGTCTTTTTGTAGGTCACCAACGTCCACCATTTTTCATCGTCAGTAGGTGCATTTGGGTTGTTTATCGCCAACGATGGTTATGCAGAAGGTGACGTGCAGCTTAAGCATGGACGGGAGTGGGCATGCGTCACTTAGAGAAGCACGGGATCGAAGGATCGAAACATAATCGTAGTAGCATGAGTTGCGACTGTGTCCTTAAGGTCAAGTTCGATTTGCCTTTACTATGCCAGCTTCATGATGAGCTCCTTGAGGATGAAGCACTTGCCAACCAGATGACTTACGATACGATGGTATTTGTAGTACTTAGGATCATTAACTCGATTCATCTTTTTGGGGCGCTTGCATTCAGGCAGCTCAATTACTTTTATCTCCAATAGGTCGTCTAGCATTGCTGCCATGTCAGAGTCAGGAAAAAGGTATGTCTTTTACTCCAATTCCTTCAAGGTGTTTTTGTACCTATCTTGGGTGCGAGAAGGTTTACCTCTCTTTATCTTTTTTGCTTTGTTCTGGAAGGAAATCTTGACAGGCATAGGGATGGTCTTGATGAGAGTAGGGTTGACGGTAAAAGCTTCTTTGGTGGGCTCCTTCCTTTTGTCTACCTTTGAAACAAACACCTTATCCTTCTTGAAGTCGGTGATTGGCTCTTTCTTCACATAATTGGCGATACTCAGATCCATGTCGTGGGATCAAGTTGCCAACTCCTTAAACGTTCTTAGTTTTATGCCTTGGAGGATGTAATGTAACCCTAGTGCATGCCTTGAACACACATCTCAATGAATGAGGTTTTAAAAAGCCGATATTTTCAATCTAGACTTAACGAGCACCATCTGTTGATGTAGTTGACGACAAGTTCATCCTTGCACTACTTCGTACTTGTCAGTTCTAGCATGCTTACGGTGTGGCAAGTATTGTAGAAGCGGTTGAGGAGTTCCCTTTCAGGCTGATCCTAGCTGTTGATAGACTTAGGCTCGAGGTTGGCATACCAGTCAAAGGCATTACCTTTAGTGAGCACACGAACTGCTTAACAATGTAGTCTCCCTCCGTCCCAGCATTATTGCAAGTTTCAATGAAATAGGCAATATGTTATTTAGGATTGCCTTTAAGGCATCAATCTTCTTAGAGTAAGGCTTTGAATACAGCATGGAGTTATGTGAGCTCCTTTCATATTGCGCCTTGATGGTGTTAGTGATCATTTCCTCCAGTTGCTGGATAGAAAGAAATTCCATGATCGTTGTTGCTTGGTCCAGTTTCTTCTTGGCTTTTTCTATCGAATGCTCATCATATTCGTCAATCTCCTTCTTTTGTAGGTCAACATTTAGGTCGTGGTTAGCTTTTTCATCATGCTGCACCTCCACTCAATTGACAAGTGTGGCAATTTGCAAGTCATTTTTCTCCACGGTCTTTGTTAGCCTTGCAATTGCTTCATTTATTTGAGCTAGCTGGTCCTCGATGGAAGTCGCACCAGTAGTCATAACTTACAGTTGGCATCAGAAGTCAACGACTCGGAGTACCTCCTCAGGCTTTCTTACTTTGGCACCCTTAGCGAGGCCATGGTGATCACGGGCTTATGCCTCAAGTGCTTTTACTCGTTCGGTAGGGTTGATGCAGGAGTGAAGGGCACGACAGAAATAGCTCATGCCTTGCTTTGGGTTGTGATGCCCGTAGTGCCCCCACTTATGGCAAGGATGTTCTTGTTCTTCACGTTGGTTGCGGGAATAGCTTGATCATTTTAGTCATCAAATTTGATCTAGATGCGTAGGTTGTTGATCTGAAGGTCACGATGACTTGATCTCGGAAGAACGATTGAACGATTACTTAAAGTTTTGAGCTTGAAACAACGCTTGGATGGTCTTCACCTCAAAGTTACAGGAAAGGTAGAGTTGATGTAGGACTTCGTTGATTCAAGGATCTTAACGACTTGATCTTGAATCGAACGTCGTTACAAGTTTTGTGCTTGCAACAAATTCTTCAAGGAATCGACACAAGTGCTTGTTGATTCTTCAATGGAATGCTTTGACTTTGGTCGAAAAAAAGCTTCGACTTTGGTTGTGAGTTCTTCAAAGAGAGCTTTGGCAGCGCATTAGTCTTCAAAGATTTGTGTTGAGATTCTTCTTAATGTGTAATTTTTCGACCCCTTTGTATGTCTTGGGTCCTTGTATTTATAGACTTCCAAAGCTATGCCTTTGGATGAATTTGGCCTTGATTTGTGTCTTGATTCGACCATGAGAAAATTTAGGCATATTTTGTGTCTTAATTTCAGCCACCTTCCTCATATTGGCTGAAATTTATAAGCCTTGTTGTCTATTTGTGAGCAATCTTCAATTCTTGCTTATTTTGCGAAGATGCTTTGGCTTTCTTTCTGGTTTTTTGTGAAATTTTGGGCCCCTTGCCGATTTTAAAGGGGATTTTCTCCCTTTTGCCAAATTTTGGGAATGTTTTACATTTCCTTTGCTTGATTTATGTCATATGTCATTGATGTCTTGTCCATTTGTAATGAGTCATAAGCTACATGGAGTTTTGTGATGCACTTTTTGTATGCAACGAAATTTACATGTCTACAGTACTTTTTGCAGGGATTTTGAGATGTCTTCCTTCGATCGTAAAAGTGTCGAAGACCCTCCACATTTGTACCATCAAGGTGGTTTTTCCGACAAGCTGGGTTACTTCAAGATTGTACATGTCAAGATCAATTCCGATGAGCTGTTTCTAGATTCTCTTGAGGTGTACAAGCATGCAATTCTGTCAAGGGTTCGCATCAAGTGGGTGAAGGATGATAGCGACCATGAACTGTGTGGCAAGGGTTCCACTACTAGGAGAAGGGCTATCAAATTCCATCTGTATTACTTCGTGTTGAGATTTACTTTTCCTATGCCGCGTTTTTTTGAGGAGGTGATCTGCTCCATGAAATGCATGCCTACTTAATGCTCTCTGAATATAGTTCGTGTGATGGTGGGGTTTTCAAACTTGAGCAGGTTCTTTGTTCTTGGCTTGACCATAAATATGTTTTGGTACTTCTTTGAAATTGGCCATAAGGAAGGCGTAGGGCAGCTGAGGTCTTGCCATAGGCTACTTGATGCTTCTTACAAAGGTGATTATGAGTGGACGAGAGATACCTTGGAGGTAAGTAGGGAGTGAGTGTCTGACCCCTTTCCTGAGCTGTATGTTTTGACTGTCTTTATCAGTAGTAAGTGAATTGCTTCATTCGTGGATTGCTTGAATTTTTGTTGAGCTGCTCCATGACCTTAGTTTATTGATCGTCTTTCTTGCTTTGTGTAGATTTAGAATTTGGTTCAACTCCAAGAACTTCGGCAGATATGAAGAAAGTATTCATCACCTTGGGTATTCCTGCTGAGTACCATGAGTGGGCTGCCTCCGAAGGAAGAGATAAAGTGGATAAAGGATGAGGCGTTTGCTCGTCCGAATGCTGTTCCAGAGCCTGCTGCCAATAAGGGTGGAAAGAAAAGATCTTCATCACCTGCTTGTGAGCCTTCGACCAAGAAGAGGCTAAAGACTTATGTTGTTGCTCGCAAAGGCTCTTCCGCTGCTAAGAAGCTTGTCATCGATTTGACTTATCCCAAGGGGATGAAAAAGGCTGTTGAGTCTGAGCTTGTGGAAGCTACTGCTTCGAAGGTAGCCACGAGCATTGCTGAAAAGATTGCCTATTGAAAAGGTTCAGTGGTACCCCTAATGTCTGGGTTTGTGTGGAAGTGCACGTCGGGTGCTAAGTCCAATTTAGCTTATGAGGGGCTCACTGCTATAAACAGCAGGAAGGTGGATTCTACTGCTAAGGTGGCGCCTGGGCATGTTCCTCATTTTGTTACGATTGATTCATCTACTGAGAAAGGGAAGTTTGCTCCTACGGGCAGTACTGAAAGATCTATCGAGTCTAAGACTGGGGGAGTTTCTCGAGGTTTATGCGCTACTGAAGGTTGACCTGCTTGAGGACATTGATGCATGGTGTTAGGAAAGTTGTTGACTGCCCACTCTTTTACGAAGCGTCCTGCTTACTCGAGGAAGTCCTTCTTGATTGCCACAATGCATAAGACTTTGATTCTGGCAGCTGAGTCTATGCATGTTGATCAGGATGCTGTCGAGTGTGCTAAGAAGGCCTAAGTGGCGTTGACGGCTTAGTTTCGCTCGGCTACTAAAAAGATTGAGAAGCTCAAATCTGAACTCACCATTTCGAAGAGGTCTGAAGCCTCTACCTCCACTTCTAAGCAGTTGGAGATCGTTCATCAGGAGGTCGTCCATTTGAAGGCTAATCTTAGTGAACTCAGGCGATGTTGGAAATTGCAGAGAAGGAAGTCAATCATGTTACATTGGTGGTCAAGGACCTTGAGCGTGTTAATTTGAAGCTACCATCTGCTTATTTCACCAAAGACGAAGAACTTGTCTTCATGCACGTTGAAGTGTCTTGTCTCAAGGATGTTGCCAGTAAGCTTGAGTCCAAACAAATCGATCTGTAATGTGCGCTGTCTACTAGCGAGAACTTGAAAAAGGAAATGGGTAAGCTGTAGGATGCTCACACTAGGCTTGTTGAGGAGAATGCACAGCTGAAGAATGAGAAGGTCGGTCATGAAGTGGCTCTTGCTTCTTGTCAGGACAATTTCTATAAGCATGGCTATGTAAACCCTCTTCAAGGTAAGCCGTCAGATTATGAGTTTTCCAAGAAAAGCTTTGAGACTTTCTCCGTTTCTCTAGTTGATTTGCTTGACTTCTCGTTTGAGGCTGCCTTTGGTGGAGCAGCTGAAGGTTAGGCAGTCCAGGCAGGGGTGGTTGAGGATGAGTTGATGGAAGCTTTGGTTGCTGAGAGCGGTGTGGTTGCTGAAGGCGTGGCAGTCGACAGACTAGCGGTTGCACAGGTTGCCGATGAGTAGTATTTTTGCTTAAACTTAGGAATTTTCTTCTTTTCCTTTTCGTTCTACTTTATTTGAACTTTGTTGGCCTTTGAGTGGGTTTATCAATTTGCTGGAAATTTACTAAACAGATTTCCTTGCTTTGCTTCATCATTCCATTTCACCATGTCTTTTGTAGAACTTTACCGTAGTACTGGCGGTTGGGTGAGCTGCTTTAATGAAGCAGTCGATCCCACGTCATCACTTAGGTTTTAATTTCGGCTTTGATACTCAAGGAGCTTTACCTACATGAGGAAAAAATGCAAGATTTCTAACTTATATAGCCGGTGGCCGAACTCGTAGCGTCTGAAGGAAGCAAGCGAGTTCGTGTAGGTGCTATTGTCGTGAATCTCGACTTTAGCGGCTACATGAGCCTTGGCCCTCCTGGGGCATGTTGTGAAAAATTTTAACTTATAGAGCCAGCGGCTGGATACGCGTTTCTCATAGAAGTTAGATAAGTCGCGTAGTTGCTATAGTCGTACATTTCTACTTTAGTGGCTGCATAAGCCTTAGCCCTCCTGGGGCATGTTGCAAAATTATTAACTTATAGAACCGACGGGCGGACACGTGTTTCTTGTAGAAAGCAGAAGAGTCAGCGTAGCTACTATAGTCGTATATTTTGGCTTTAGCTCTTGCAAAACTTAAATCGTATACCATCGGCTGGAGACGTTGCTTTTAAATAAATAGACAGGTTTGCGTAGTTATACCATGTGTAAGTCTCAACTTACAAATTTCCTAGGGCTGCTTGCCGTTGGGTCGTCGGCCGGGCGTTTCATTTATAGAAGTAGACGACCCGTGTGACCACTTTAGGCATCGTCCCTGGTTTTTAGAGGCATTTTAGGCTTAAGATGTTGGCAAAATCACGCCTTAAAGGCCATATCTTTCCGAGCTGCTGATCCCTTAATCTTCTAAGATGTACACGGCTCGATACAGATCTCTTAGGCAACAATTATAACTTGATTCTGCAGGTTGCTTAACTAGTATTGCAACACTTTAGAGCCGAATTACGTTTATGAAGACTTGCACGTCGAGGGTGGACCATCTAGTCATGCGAATTCTTTCATGGGCAGGGATCCTGCACTTAACGTCTCTTCCAGCTAGAGACCCAGGCTTCCGCGGATTGAATCCTTCAGTCAGCTAAGTCTTTTTAGGAAAAAGTCTATTGTAGCCAATTCTGGAAGTAGTCTGGCATAGGTAGTCGATGCATTTAAGGGAAACTGATCAGTCGTAAAGCCTATCCACGTCTCGACATCTCAGATTAGTTTACCCTCTCTTAATAGAAGGAGAGCACACCCCATGTTTGCAAAGGCATGAGCGTCTTCTGCTTTGGTAGGGGTGGTCAGTTTGTTTATGCATATGGTCTAGGCTTGTGAATAATTCCTTCAATCTTTATTTAAAATAAAGAAATGTGTTAACTTTGCTTATAGGCAGTAATAGCATAACAGCTAATAGTCATCGGCATGTAAGGCCTTATTCGTCGATCTGCTTAAGTCTTTGAACTTTATTTGTCTTGAATAAGGTCTAAGGAATGGTGAGAGGTCACACGTAGTACTCTCTCATGTTGTAGGCATTCCACTGCTTTTCGATCTCTTTGTCGCTCATAGTGGTGAGGGTGTAGCTGCCCTTTCTGCCTACTCGGCTGATTTTGTACAGACCTTCCTAGATGGGAGCCACATTTTTGGAGCCTTCCCGACGAGTAGTTATGAAGGCTTTCCTGAAGACTAAGTTTTTTGGCTGGAATTGCCGGATCTTCCTCCTCTTGTTGTAGCTGGAGAGGATCTGCTGCTGACAGGTTGCAATGCGAGTGATAAATTTTCGCGTTCTTCTTCTGCAAAGTCTAAATTTGTGGCCACCTCTTTCTCATTCTGCTTGAAATTTAGTAGTACAATACTGATGCTCGGCACCATGACGTTAGGAAGGATGATCGCCTCAAAGCCAAACACCAAGGAGAATGGAGTTTTAACGGTTGCTCGTCTTTTGGTGGTGCGATATGCCCACAGAACACCAGGAAGCTTGTCTGGCCACTTGCCCTTCTTATTTGATAGGGACTTCTTAAGGTAGTTGAGAATGATCTTGTTAAATGTCTTGGTCTGCTCATTACCCTATGGATACCGGGGTGTGGACATGTGCTGCTTGATGCCATATTTCGAAGAACTTCGCCAAGTCTTTACCCACGAATTGCGGACCATTGTATGGAGTGAGGGATGTCGAAGCGACATATGATGTTCTTTTATATGAAGCACTCTATGTCCGTTTGGGTAGTTGTAGTTATTGGTTCTGCTTCAACCCATTTTAAACTGTGGAAAACAGGTGGTCGGGCCACTAACTCTTCTTGTATGAGGGTGGAACTCATTGTTGCTTCAGATACAACCATATAGATGCATAAGTCATTTGCTGCTTCCGGCTTAGACAGTAGGGGAGGTGATGTTAGGTATTTCTACAAGTCCTGGATTGCTTTCTCGCACTTCTTGTCCCATTTGTCTCTCTATACCCTCTTGATTGCCTTGAAGAAGGGCTTGCATAGGTCGGTAGATTGCGGGAGGAAACGATTAAGTGCAGCTGCTCGCCAGGTCAGATCTTAGATCTCCTTTAAAGTAGTGGAATACTTCAAATGCATGATCACTCATATTTTCTTTGGATATGCATTCAGCGTGGTCTGATCGCTGCTTAGGGTCAAGGAAGATATGCTTGGCACTTTCTTCGGGTTTCCATCCTGATTCATTTGCTAGTGCATTGTTGACCTTGATGCCATCTTCCTGACTAGTCTGCCATGATTGCTATTTGGTGGAGGTAGATTCATCTTTCTGCACTTTAGCTGCTACTATTGAGGCGAAGAGCTTCTTCTTTGTCTCCTTGAGAACTTGTACAGTGCATCGAGACAAGGCCTAGTCACCCTTAATCTCTCCTATTGCTCTTCCCGGGATGCAAAATCAGATCTTTTGATACTTGGTTAAGGTCACAGCTTAATCTTCACTAGCTAGGGTCCACCCAATATCCCGTTATGAGGAGATGGGTCGTTGACGATCATGCAGGTCTACGATGAGACAATTAGAGGGTTGGTTACTTTGAGCGTGATTATGCCAATGACAGTTGATGTAAGTTTGTTGAATCCAGTCAAGACCTCTGCTTTGCCTTTGGTCGTGTTTTGCAGGCCCATCTTATAGATGAATGACAATTGTATAATATTGACTGAGCTTCCATTGTCCGCCATAATTGTTTCAACGATGGCATGGGCCAGTTCAATAGAAATCACCAAGGTGTCGTCATGGGGAAAGTCTATTCCATCAGCGTCCTGTTTGGTGAAGCCGACAGTTGGTCCAGGTACAACATCTATAGCTTGAACTTGAAAGACTGATCTCTCCTATTGGATCTTCTTCTTCTTTGAATTATTAGTGGCCCTCAGATGCTCGGATTCGGTAAAGATGCCAATTCGGATCGTCTTGGTTGGGGATTCAACATTGGTGTTTGCTTTTCGCCTTGGCCGAGCAGCTGGCTTGACGACATACTGGTCGCACTTGCCTTCCTTCATGAGCTTCTCACGGTACTTCATCCATGTGATGCAATCGTTGGTTGCGTGCCCCACACCTCTATGGAATACGTAGTACTTTGTTTGGTCCATCTTAAAGTGTCTCCACTCATGGATTGTGGCATCCTTAACCGCTGCTTGTCTTTGAGGTTGTGAAGGATCTAGTTAAGTGAGATTAAGAACTTGGTGTATGTCTTGGGCGTTGAGCCTCTATAGACATGTAAATTTTGTTACATACAAAGAATGCATCGCAAAGCTCTACGTGGCATATGACTCATCATAAATGGACAAGTCATGAATAACATGTGGCACAAATCAAGCAAGGGAAGTATAAAATATTCCCAAAATTCGACTAAAGGGAGAAAAATCCCTTAAATTTGGGGAAAAGGCCCAAATTACTCTTAAAATCGGAAAGAAAAGGCATCTTCATAAAACAATCAATAATTGAAGATTGCTCACAAAATAGGCAACAAGGCCTCATAATTACGGCCAAATGAGTAAAGTGGCTGAAATTAAGACACAAAACATGTCTAAATTCTCCCATGGAAGAATAAAGACACGAATAAAGGCCAAATTCACCAAAAGGCAAGCCTTGAGAAGCCTATAAATACAAGGTCCTCCCAAAAGCATAAGGGTTGAAAAATCTCTACACATAAGAACCTCTACCAAACCTTTGAAGACTAATACGCTGTCAACGCTCTCTTCGAAGAACATTCAGCCAAAGCTGAAGCTTTCTCTCGACCAAAGCTGAAGCACTTCCTTGAAGAATCAACAAGTGCTTGTGTCGATTCCTTCAAGACTTTCTTGCGAGCTTATAAACTTGTAGCAATGTTTGTTTCAAGATCAAGTCACCAAGACCCTTGAAGCAATGAAATCCCGCATCAAACACTACCTTTGTTGCACCCTAGAGGTGAAGATCATCCATGTATTGTTTTCAAGCTCAAAACTTGAAGCAATCATTCAATCATTCATTCGAGATCAAGTCATTGTGACCCTTGGATCAACAATCACACATCTACATCAAATTTGAAGACTCAATCAGAGGAAAAGTTGTAAATAGAGATTGTAACCTACAAATTCAAATCAATACAAATCTACTTTGTACACGTGTTTTCGTTTCATTCGTTACATAATTTTTGTGCTTACAACCCCCTTCGCCGGGGATGGGTCCCTACGTCTACTTCCAGGCTTATTTTTGTCATTGAATGATATATCGCCTGCCTTCTTCTGAGCTGGCTTCGGGTCTTTGCATGGCTACTTAGGCAGCTTCTGAGAGTGCTTAGCCTCATCCCAGAGGAAGTGCTTTTTTGCCAAAGAATAAGAATCTGCCAGGGTCAAGTTCTTGACTATGATCAGTTCTTCAAAAAGTGGGTGATCTGATGAGAGCCTTGTAGACATGTAAATTTTGTTGCATACAAATGATGCATCACAAAGGTCCACGTGGCATATGATTCATCACAAATGGACAAGTCATCAATGACATGTGGCGCAAATCAAGCAAAGGAAGTATAAAACCTCCCCAAAATTCGGCAACAAGGGAGAATTGCCCTTAAATTCGGCTAGGGAATCCAAATTGATCTTAAAACTAGAAAGAAAGCTAAAGCATCTTCATAAAACAAGTAAGAATTGAGATTGCACACAAAATAGGCAACAAGATCCCTAAATTCGGCCAAGGGAGTAAAGTGGTTGAAATTAAGACACTAAACATGCCTAAAATCATCCCAAAGGAAAACCTTGAGAAGCCTATAAATACAAGGTCCTCCCACAAGCATAAGGGTTGAAAAATCTCTACACATAAGAACTTCTGCCAAACCTTTGAAGACTAATACATTGTACAAGCTCTCTTCGAAGAACATTTAACCAAAGCCGAAGGTTTCTCTTGACGAAAGCCAAAGCACCTCCTTGAAGAATCAACAAGCGCTCGTGCCGATTCCTTCAAGACTTTGTTGCGACTTATAAACTTGTAGCAGCGTTTATTTCAAGATCAAGTGGCCAAGACCCTTGAAGCAACGAAATCTCACATCAAACACTAGCCTTGCCACACCCTAGAGGTGAAGATCCGCCACGTATTGTTTTCAAGCTCAAAACTTAAAGCAATCGTTCAATCATTTTTCTGAGATCAAGTCATTGTTAAAGCAATCATTCAATCATTCGTTCGAGTTCAAGCTAAAAACTTAAACACGAAAATTTTGTATTGAATGAAATGAGAAGATATGTACAAAGTAGATTTGTATTGATTTGAATTTTTAGGTTACAATCGCTGTTTACAAACTTCCCTTTGATTAAGTCTTCAAATTTAATGTAGATGCTTGATCATTGATCCAAGGGTCGCGATGACTTGATCTCGGACTAACAGTTGAACGAGTTTTGAGCAATTGTCTTCCTTCACCATGTTGCTTTGTTTCTTAGGTTTTGACAACCTTTCGATTACAAAGCTTTGGGGTGTTGACGTGTTAAGCCATTTGAAGACGGAAGTTCGTTCTTGACCTTCAACATGATCAAGTGCCAAAATTATGTTTTGAATGATTCAACTTATCGAAGACTGATGTTTGAGGGGTAGGTTTAGGCTCCTCTTGATTTTGTTCAAAGCTTACGCTGATGTGTTGAGTGCTAACGTTTTTTGCTTTTCTTGAGATCTTCACAGGTGTTTTAGTGTGAAGCCAAGTCTAGTTTTGTTGTTGTCAACTCCGTAACCATGCTCCTTCAACCTTTTTTGAGTCTCGATGAGGTCGCGTTCTTTGTCGTTGGTGGTGTTTGCATTCTTCTTCCAAGATTTGAAGAGGAAGTGAAATCGTACCCAGCTTTGACATGAGTTTGTAGGTGTTTGGGTCAAAGCCTTCTTCGGTCGTCTTGGTTGGAAGAGAGCATGGTTGCGTTCCTTTTGGCAAAGGTTGTCTAACGCCTTGTGGTAGTTTTGAGATTTTAGCATTGCCTAGCTGTATCAGGGGTAAAACTACATTTTCCTTGAGCAGCTTTATGTCGTCCTTATGCAACTGTGTGTCGGTTTTGCTTGTTTCAAAAGGGGGATTGCCCACTCTTTCTTCTTGACTTCGGGATGTATCAAAAGACAGGTGTGTTTGATCCTTTTGAGGGCGTCACATTCCCTTTGGTTGTTACGGGCTTAGCGGGCTTATTGTCATTTTTGCTTGAAGATGGCATGGCTTACCACTCCATCTTTTTGGGTGTGGCTTTGCCTGTGGACTTGATCTCCTTTGGAAGAGCTTCAGGCACCATCAGTTCATCCATGTAGAACTTGGCGTTCGCGAAGTGTGATTCGGCTTCGGTCAATGGCTTGGTGTCGCCTTGTATCACCTTCACTCCTTCTTGGTAGTATTTTAGGCATTGGTGGAGGGTAGATGATGATGAGTCCATATTATACCATATATTTTACCCTAATCTTAGTATTAATTTAATAGTTATTTTGGTAGAATTTTGATACTTTGTTATATATTTTCAATGTAGGACATTCGATTTCCTCTGGAGCAAAAAGTGACCAAAAGGATGAATTTTGGAGTGATTCGAAATGGAGGATATTCGTATGTCTTTCTAGATGATTGCGTCAAAATTCCAGATTTTTCAACCAAGCCGTTTGACCGTGGCCGTGAAATAAAGACTCAGCGCGCAGCTTTTCTAGATTGACATTTCTGGACAATTTGGCTATTTTGGAGGTCAAGATGGCGTATTTTGAGGAAGATTCCTTCTGAGGATTTGTAGGGAACGTCTTCAGCTTTCAAAAGAGACCTGTTGGGACCAAATCGAAGTTGAGTTGGTCGGTCAAAAGCTTGATTTTCTGAGAACTCCGAATTCTAGTTCAAATAGGAAACCTTTTATTTTCTGTTTTATCATTTAATTATGTTTCCTAGTTTTATTCTAAGACCCTTTGCTAGGAGGATTTTAATTCGAGTAGTATAAATAAGGCTTGTTAGCCATTAGGGTTCTCTACGCAACATTGGGGGGAATGTACTTGGAGAATTTAGCTAGGCTTTGACGCTTTGTATTTTTAAGGTGTTTTCTATCATTTTTCTATTTCAATATGATTCCTTGTGTTTTATGATTGTTTGTAACTAATTTTCGTTTGCTAAGGCGATACCTTGAGCCTTAGCATGAATATGTAGTTTTAATTTAATTACTTATGATTATACATGCATGCTTTGAATTATCAATCACTGTGCTTTAAACTGTCTCTATATCTTAATGCTTAGCTACCATTAGGCTGTTTAGATAAGTACTCGGATGCAATTCAGTCGGAATGCCATCAGGGAATTGAGTATTGCTTCTTATGGTTGATAGTTGTAATTTCACCTAGGGCGAATGCCACGTCTTAGGGGTTGCAAGGTTTTTCAAAGGGTTTTTACAAAGCGTAATGAGTCATGCATGTTTATATTTGATCTGAATGCCACAGACGGATTGCATGTTTGATATACGTTCTAACCTGAATGCCACAAGTAGAATATGCATAAGGAAAGCCTAACCTTCAAAGTTGCATGTGTAATTCATAAGTAATTGGTATATCTACATAGAATTGTTAAGGGGATGGCGGAACCCTAGGCTTTTACAATTTCGTTTTCATAACGTTTTCTTTTGTTTTCTTTACTTTGTCAATTTATTTAATTGTTTAATTTAAAATTCGTTTTTAATATTATAAGTCATAAAATCAACTCCTTCCAAACTTTGTTTTCAAATAATTAATTAAGATTTGGTATTTACATAAATTATTCATTCAATCCTTGCGGAAACAACCTTGCTTGAGCTGTTTATACTACAACTACCTTGTTCTCTTGCAAGTATTTTGAAGTGCTTTTATCCCTATTTTTGGTAAAAATCCCTATCAAGAAATTTAATACCCCTAAACTTAGCTTTTGGCTTGTCCTCAAGCAAAACAAAACTCAAAAACAAATTAAAAACTAACAAACTAGAAACTTAACTAAAACTAATTGACAAAAATTTCACCTTCAAGTTGCAATCCATACAAAATGTTAAAAATCATAACATCTTTTCAAAAGTACCAACTAATCCCACCACAGAGTCTAAGCCATTTATAATCAATTAGAAAAGAATTCATGAACTTCCTTTGGTGTACTGTGAACCAACATGGCTAAGGAAACTCGACTAAAACCCTCACCTCTCATCCTTCTTTATTTCACTCATATTAACTTTAAAGATAGCTATTTTCTTCTCTTCTTTTCGATTTCTCTCTCTCTCTCTCTCTCCTTTTTTTTTTTTTTTTTTTTTTTTTTTCCAATAACAGTAATGGTCATGCAATGTTAGTTCACTTAAGCTTTTGATTCAACCTATGTAGCGAGCTTTAGGTCAATGACTTCCAAACCACAAAGGCTTTAGGGCACTAGGTGTAGAACACCCCTAAGGACTTATTAACTCGAGCTACAAAGGCTACGAAACCAATTAACCACCCTGCTCCATGCCAAGACTCTACCGTTTGACGCGAGAATCATTGTTGATTAGGTAGGATTGCCCCGGTTACTAGGCAAAGTCTCCGGTGGAACAATTATAACTTTATTCATAACAATAACTCATTTTACTTAGAACAAAAATTAAAATTAAACTTTGACTAAAAGTAAGTGTTTCAATCTCACTCCCCTCAAACCATGTTGATGTGAATGTGCAAATTTTCAAAGTATAACTGATGAATTAGTGTCTAAGCAATGATAAATAGAAAATACTCTATTGTGGGACTAACCTTCACCATGTCCATTTGTTCTAATGTTTAAAATAAAATATGGATATAACCTTAAAAATTTTAACATGACTCAAATATAAAAATCTAAAAATTCTTATTTCTCTCCCCCAAACTTAAATCACACATTGTCCTCAAGGTGTGGAAAATAAAAGAAACAAAGAGGAACAAAAATAATAAGTCCTAAAATAAATACTTAAAACAACTAACAAGGATAAAGTCAGTAAACTAGGACAATAAAAAAAAAACCAATAAAAGAAATATAAAATAACAAATAAAACAGAAAATAAGAGAAAAGAAAAGGGAATGGACAGACTTGGGTTCGAAAGGGACATCAGCAGCATCAAAGAAGGTGCTGAAAAATAAAAACCCAAAAGTGCTATGATCTGGATTTGAACCTATGACATGGATGAACAAAGTGAGGCGCTGAGCCTTGCACGTGCAGGAACACTCGTGTGAAAACCTTAACACCTGGAGCTTATAAGCCGACTTAACAACTTCATTCTTCATTTACAATCCCAGCTGCCGTTTCCCTCTAAACTTTTTCAGACCTCAAGCCCAACACCATGAGTGCACTCCTTCATCATTTCAAACCCTGACACAAAACCGCTGACTGTCATGCCTTCATAGCTGGATTTTTTTCATTTATTCCCAAATCTCTGTGACGCTGCAAATCAAAGCTCCAATCCATTGAATCAATGTCCCAATGCACACCAAGGTAAACATCTCTTTTTTTTTCTTATAGATTTCATGACCAGAAGTTGCATGAACTCCTTTCTAAACTTGATGCATGGGCTCATTGATATGACAAAATTCTCTGATCTGATTCTTGTGTTTGCTGTGCTTGCAGGTTCAACCTAGAAGTGATGCAGAGATTGAAAAATTCATAGATCTTCATGCCCTCGAAGGTAAAATTCATCACTGCAATTATTTGAGCCTGAACTTGCCAGATCTGTAAATGTACCGCTTGTGCATGCCTAATATATGAATTAGGTTACGTCGCATAAATCTGTGTAATAGTGCTTTCTGATTTCAGTGCGTTCATGCATCAATGGTTTTAGTCTACTATCTGCAAGCTCATGAATGTGTTCTGTATATTGCATGTCTCTAATGCTGAACGCATAAGCCCAAAAATCCGTGCATGAGGTCAATCTGCGTATTGGCTTGATGAATGTGCTCCCCTCTGTGCTGCTTGGATCCCACCCCTAAACTTCAATGTAATTATATTTTGAAGGAAGTGTGAGAGAGTGAGAAAGTGAAAGGGGTCCATTAGCATAAAGGTCTTCTCAGCGTCCCCACTGTGAGTATCCCTGGACCTCATTCTGTGCTTGCATTTGTGTTGAATTTGACTCCTATGAATATTCTTTTGAATTTGATAATGAATTTTGTTGTGATGAATGGATGGTTGAATGTATACTGAGATGAATGGATGAATGTATGAATCCACGAGTAGTTGAGATTAGACCGAATCAGTTCCGAATGTAGCCTGCAATCACAAATAAAAAAGCTAATTTGATAAGTAAAGAAAAATAACAAGAATTAAAAATTGCAATTTTTTTTCTTTCAATTTTTAGATTTTTTTTTTTTTTTTTTGTAATTAGGAATAAAAAAAAGAAAATAAAATAAACGAAATATAAAGAAAAGAGTTAGAAAAATTGGGTTGCCTCCCAATTAGCGCTTTAGTTAACGTCTATAGCTAGACGTAGATGAATGAATTGATGATCATGTCAGTTGTTCTTATAGAGCCAACCAATCTTTAACAGAATCATCAGGCAATAGTAGGTAAGGATTGACTTGAATTGTACATTTGAATTCATTGGTTGAATTCTTCGTATACACCCTTATATTTGAATGAATCTTTGCAATGAATTAGATTCCTGTCCAGCGAGGATTACGTCCTTGACGAACTGACTTCCACCTTGTATTTAATACTCATAATTTGTGCATTAACCGAATTTGTCTATGAGGAATTTGGCTGCCATAAAATGTCATCTTCTCATATGCCTTAATTTGCTTGATGGACCTGCACTCACTTTTTGCAATTATGATTGGCTTTGCTGGATTGTAAAAATTGTAAGAAGTGCACCCAGGCCTCTGAATATCATGGGTATTTAAATTGCAAAGAGCGCAAATTATTGGTGCAAATCCAAAGTATTCCATTGCTGCTAATAGAATGGTCATCAACAAATGTGACATAATACTTATACCCATCAAATACTTTTTAGCAAGAGGGACCCCAGATATTTGAGTGAATAACCTTAAATAGCTTACTAGTTCTAGAGTTAGACGATACAAAAGGAAGTCTAGTAGCTTTTGACAATTGACAAGTCTCACATTCATGTGAATTTTTATAAAAGTTTGGAGACAAGTGGACATCACTGGTTTTGAAGGGATGAGCAAGACGTTGGTGCCAAAGTTGGTACTCTTAAGCAAGACTTAAGTTGGCGATGGGATCCTTGACAAGGTTGACATCCCTTGAGAAATAATAGAGTCCAATTAAAAGTAACCCTTCACCAATCTTTTTCTGAGTGACTCGTTCGTGAAACATAACATTGTGATGAGAGAAAATAGCAAGACAATCTAATGTGTTTGTGATATTTCCCATAGACAACAATTGGAATGAAAAGTGGGTACATAAAGGGCAGTAGACTCAACATTATCACACATCAACCTAATTTTCCCTTTTCCTAAGATAGGCTCCCCTTTCCCATTGGCCACAGAGACATGTAGGATCATTCAACTTTTGAAAATCATGAAGAATAAATGGATTATTTGTTATCTGGCCAATGGCACCTAAGTTTACAATCCAACAATCATGTGTAAAATTTGCATTGAGAGCAGTTGTAAGATTTGCATTGAGAGCATGGGATTTCTAGTGGCTCACTCTAAGTATTTCCATTCTTCTTTTGGAGAAAAGTGATCAAAGCCACTAAATTTGATGTGAAATTTGACATCCTATCAGTTGATAGGTTAGTTGTATGATAGGCTTTTGGATTAAAAACTTTGACTTTTTTGGCCATTGTTTTCCTTGTCAAACTTGGCCTTAACTCAAGGTGTAAGATCCAACACCTTTCTCTCAAAAGGCCAATAACATTGCAGTAAGTACACTTCCACTCATGCCTCTTTCCTTTGAAAAATCGTTCCCCAGTTTGCTTGTAGTCATTAGTGAAAGCCTTAGACTTGGGCTCAAGACTCATCAACTTCATGCAAGTTTCTTCTCTTTGAACTGCATGGCACACATTGATAACTAATGGCAATTTTGGCGTCATTAAAAGGTGGTTACGAAGATCTTGATACTTAGCTCCCAAGATTGCCAAGAGTTGAAACACTTTGGCGTCATCAGTCATTTCCAACAGCATCGCGGGGTCAGTTTGTATATGGGTGATACATGTCAAGTTCGTTCCACATGGTTTTCATGCTACCAAGGTGTTGAACAAAAGATTGGTCACCTTGCTTGAAGCTAGCAAGGCCCCTATTTTTAACTGAAGTACACGACCAACATTATTTTGACTTCCATACATTTCCTTGACAGATTCCTATGTTGCCAAAAATAATTCGAAAAATCGTGCACCTGACACGTGGATTATTTTCCAAGAAAGACAAGAATGCCCTTATTAAATGAGCAAGAGCAGCCTCATTCACCACGCGCAGCTGAGGTAGAGCAGGCAGACATTAACGACTGCTCCAGACACCCCTGCCCGTAGGAAAAATCAAAGGTATTTAAGATACAATAATCCCTTATACGTACCATAAAAATATTCCTAATCAGAGAATACCTCTTTCAAGTAAGTTATCCTAATTCTATTTATTTAGGATATTTACTTAATTATTCTAAGACATTTATTTTCACAAATATCTTAGAATATCCCACCCAAAATGCCACCTAAGGCTGGCCACCCCTAAACCCTAGAGGGCCGGCCCACTATCTTCTCCTATAAATACTCCATTTATGTTTAAGATTCAATAAGCTTGAGCTACTCCTAAAGAGGCTTTTTGCTTCCCACAAACACTCAAGCACATTCTTTACAGAATTCTAACTTTGGCGTCCAAGATTCTTTGCCCAAAGCCCCCCATTCATCGTGGTACATGAGGCTTTTAGCCATAATCTTAAGTGTTATTATTTTGTAGGTGCATATTCGTCAATCATGGAAAGTCGAAATTTTGCATCCACAAATTGCCACAAATTGGTGCTTTCGTTGAGAGCTCTGGTTCGAAGACTTGAAGAAGACTCTCGCTTTCAACTTCCTTCGTTCGTAGATCCACGACTAAGATGGCAGGAAATTCAAAAACTACAACTAATGGGACCCCCTACGGTGAAGGACATGGACCAACCGATAGAGATCGCGATGTGGCTCCACGTAGTCGCTCCTTAAGACTTACCAAGACAAAGACTGCACTTTTGCCACCATGAGGTACCATGGCCATACTAACAGCGGTAACCACCGCTGTAGTGGCCCACAGAGCAGTCTTCATTCAACGTGAGGAAACCCTAGGGTAAGAGACCCACATCGTAAGCAACTAACAGGCGCAGACCCAAGCAACTACTCACCATTGACACAAGCCTTTAGCGCCTTCCACCTTTACTTGGACGCGAGCTGCCTAGACAAGAAGGCAGCCTAAGCCATACCAATCGAGGTGGCCCAGCACCCATGCACCCAACCTACTCCCGCAGCCCTTCAGACAACTTAACATGGTCCCAAACTAGTTCAACTAGCCCAAATCCAGATCTCAACGCTGACGAATGAACCAAAGGTATTTTCACCCTACCTTACTGTACATCTTAGCTCAAGCTTTACACCAGAGTCCAATACAATTCCACAACTTAGGCAGACGTTTTTGTCCCAGCTCTTCCACTCCAAATGGCAAACAACACTTATCCCGACAGGTCGCCAAACTGATAAGCGCCTTTGCACAGCAGACTACCTTGGTGAGTCAGCTCTTGCAATGCACTGAGATGCAGTGTGCCCTAGATGAGGTGTCCAGAAGTAGTACAAGGGCAAACGATGATGTTTTTTTCCAATGACGTCCCGACAAACAGTCCCTCGACCAACCACGAACTAAGCGTTGGTAGTGTACGCTCTCGCTTGGGCCCCCGAGATAGCGTAGACTCTCGTCTGTGAGTGCAAAAGAGTGTGGACTCTCGGTTAAGCCCTTGAACGAGCATAGATTGTCGTTGGGGCCACACTCTGATAATCAACATAGATAACTTTCCAGGCGAAGTCTTCATACAGGGCTAGGATTGCAAGGAGTATTCTCTACCTCACATCGGAGTAGACAACACAGCAGACTGGGAGAAGTAGTTGCACAATCTAGCTCAAGTTCCGCTGGCATTCTACTAATAATCCGCTTACCTGCCACACGAACGTACTACACGCACAACAACTGTGGCATAGATGATCTAAGCATAGGAAAGAGTAGCCAAGAACAGCAGATCATAATTAGGGGTAGCCGGAAGCCCCGCTGAATAGAGAGGCTCCTGACTGAGCAACTGTGCGAATTCTAGCGCATTGAGACCACAGACGACGAATTTCCTAAGGACGTTGCACACATGGGCAAATTACCTTTCATGGATGAGATTAAGCAGATGGAACCACCCCCCCCCCCCCCCCCCGCGCATAAGCTCAATACGCCAAATTTCACAATATTCAAGGGAGATGGAGACCTAGAAATGCACTTCAAGCACTACCGCAATGATCTTCTACAAGGTCAACGATACCTTAATATGCAAGATATTTGTCACTGGTTTGTGAAACGAGGTGCATGATTAGTTCCATACCCTGCCTTCATAGTCAATCCAGAGTTTCAATGAGTTTTCCGTAGTTTTCACTAAGGAGTATTCATCTTACCGCTCGATCAAGAAGAAGTCTGATCATCTCGTCAACATCAAGAAGAATCCAAAGTAGTTGCACTATGACAATGTCAAGAGGTTTAAGGCAGAAAAGGCAAAGATAGTCAGCTACCACGACTCGATTGGCATCGCAGCCTTCCAAAAGGGATTCCCAGTAGATCATCCCTTATTTGGATAATTGATCATGAAAGTTGATCATGAAAGCAGACTTAACTCTAGAAGACTCATTTGCTCTGGTAGAGAAGCATGCGCTTTGGGATGAGGCCTGACGAGCAATCAAGGCACCTGAGAAGCCTCAGAAAAAGTCTGAGGCAGCCTAGAAGAAACTGGACAAGAAACAGTCCAACAACCGCAAGAGGCAGGGGGCCAAGCACAGAGATCGGTCCTTGGCAAAACAAGGCTAATCCACTAAAAACTATGCCAAGTTCTCGATCCCAATCATCCAGAGGAGACACCTCTAAGCTGGATTACACCAAGTACTGCGTGTTCCACAGAGGTCCCGGTCACACGACGGACCCTTACTATACCTGGAGGGAATAGCTAAAGAAGCTGGTGAAGGAGGGTAAATGCGACGGATACTTAGACAAACCAGCTACGTAGCCTAGGAGGAACATAGACGCAGACGAAAAGCCACCTGCCAAGACCATCAGAATATCCGGCATCTTCGCCGAGTCCGAATACTTAAGGGCTACAAACAACTCCAAGAAGAGGAAGAACCAACATGCTATAGCAATGTCCCAGGTTTAGGCAGCCTACGTTAAACCTGGACCAATTGTTGGTTTCACCGAGCAGGATGCTGAGGGAGTTGACTTCCCACACGGCGATGCTCTAGGACTGTCTGTTTAATTAGCATACGCTATAATCGACAGAGTGATAGTGGACTATGGCAGCACAATAATTTTACTTCAGCTATTCGTCATTCAAAAGATGGGCCTGGAAATAATGATAATATGCAGAGTAAACGTACTCTAACGAATACACCTCGACTGCTATTGGCAACACAACACTCGATGTGAAAACACCACCAGTAGTCTCAAAGCAGACGTTCATTATAGTCAATGACCTATCTCCTTATAATGGGATTCTGGGAAAGCCCTGGCCATTGAGAAACAAAAAAATCTTACTCCACATCTCGGAATGAGGAGTTAGAAAAATTAAGTTTGACCAGGCCGTATCCTATCGATGCACGGTGCAAATGCTGAAGGAGTCAAAGAATAAGTCATTCACCTCCGTAAAAGCTACCGAGGTTGAAAATGACAAGTCCAGATTATTGGTGGACTCAGCTTCAGCGAACCAGCTGCTTAGCTTCTTGGACGCATATTCTGGCTTCAATTAGATTGCCATGTTTAAGCCCGACAAAGAGAAAACTGCATTTGTGATCAAGCGAGGCACCTACTGCTAGTAAACATGATGTTCAAAAAGCAAATTGGGGTTCCCATGGAGGTCTACCTCAACGACATCATGGTCGAAGAAAAGCAACGGTCGGACCACCTTAGAAACTTGGCAAAGACATTCAGTATCCTTAAGAAGTACAAGATAAAGCTCAACCTTGCCAAAGGCACATTTGGAGTCTCCTCAGGCTGATTCTTAGGGTACCTCATAACCTAGCAAGGAATTAAGCTCATCCCAAGCAGATCAAAGCAATCTTGGAGATGAAATCCCTAACCACTTTGAAGGAGATCCAAAGTTTGACCGAACGAGCAACCGTGCTCAACCGTTTTCGTTCACGCTCAACAGATCGATGCAAGCCCTTTTTCAAGGCCATCAAGAAAGAGCAAAGAGACAAGTGGGACGACGAGTGCAAGAAAGCATATCAAGACTTGAAGAGATATTTGACATCCTCTATGCTACTATCCAAGCCAGAAGTAGCTGAGGAATTATACATCTACTTGGCAGTCTGAGACATAGCAGTAAGCTTTGCACTCATATGAGAAAAGCTGAGGGCTCAACGCACCAATATTCTACAATTCTAAAACTTTGCCAACATTATACATCTACTTGGTGTTAGTTGTTGCAACTTGGAAACTCAGATCGTACTTTCAAGCGCATACGGTTGTCATTTTGACTCAGTATCCCCTACGATCTATCATACATAGTCCAGACACTTTTCAACGAGTGATGAAGTGGGCATTGGAACTTGGCCAATATAGATTAGTTTACTGACCCCGCAACGTGATAAAAGCTCAAGCTTTGGCAAACTTTATAGTAGAGTTCACTCTTAGCCTGAAAGATGTAATGACACAACCCAAAAATGCAATCGTGCACACCTTGGCCGAACCAACTTTTTCTGACAAAGACTTTTGGCGCCTACACATCAACATTTCATCCAACTATAAGGGTTCTGGAACAGGCTTGGTTCTCATTAGCCTAGATGGCTCACTGCTCGAACAGGCAATCACTTTAGGCTTCAAGGCATCAAATAACGAAGCAGAGTATAAGACCGTATTGGAAGGCTTCCGAATGGCACAAGATTTGGTAGTCAAGAAGTTCGTAATCCATTCCGATTCTCAACTTATCAATAGCCAAACTACCAGGGAATATGCAACAAAGCATCTAAGAATGGCATTATACCTTGAGATAGTATAAAAGCAGCTTGAGGCGTTTCAAATTTACACCCTTACACAGGTGCCAAGGGCAGACAACACTTATGCAGACGCCCTGGCAACCTTAGGCTTTGCTTTGGACTACCAGTTCAGACGCTTAATGCTGATCGAGTATTTGGGAAAGCCGATTATAGAGGGAAAGCCGACTATAGAAGAAGAACCAGCAACTGAGGTGTTACAAGTTAATACAACCCCAAGCTGGCAGGATCTCATCATTGACTACCTAGTCAATAGGACACTTCCTGCAAAACGATTGGAAGCTAGGAAACTCCAAATAAATGTGGCAGGCTACTACATGTAGAACGACATTCTTGTCCGAAGGACTTTTTCAAGTCCACATCTCCGCAACCTAGCGCATCTTGATAACTTAAAAGTTCTAAGCTCGATCCATGAAAGAGTTTGTGGAAACCATTTAGGAGGCCAATTCTTAGCACAGAACGTCTTCAACACCGGCTACTATTGGCCCACTGTGCATCAAGGCGCTAAGGAATTTGTTCAAAAATGCAACAGCTACCAACACTTTAAGCCTGCAACCGCACTATCTGCCAGCGAACTCTACCCATGAAGTGGGCAATCGACCTGGTAGGACCCATGTGTTGGAAATATGCCCTAAAACCAATCATATGATGATACTTTATGGACATTTCACATGTTAAACTAATCTAGTTTAAAATAAAAGGCAAAGATTATTGTTTTAAGCCATCTCACATAAATGTTATATGCTTAAACAATAAGTCCAAAGAGTATGTAATTGGGAGAATGTAATCTAAAGAAGTTAGATTCATAAGACCATTCTTTTTTGTATACATATCCTAAATGTTCCTGATTATAAGATTGCCAATTGAGCATTGACAATCTGTTAAGATTAGTACGTGCTATGCCTTCTCTTAGAGAGAGTGACTGGTCTGGAGTCATTGGTGTGACTAACACCAAGACAAGCATGTAGGTGCTCAATAGAGAATGAGTCCACTGAACGTAAGAGTTCTCATACTCATGTCACATGAGAACTCATGGTTGGGATAATGCAAAGTAGTCATTTGACCTGAGGTATCATAGTTGTCTTATGGATAAGTCATTGATCTTTGACCATGTTAAAATCACTCCGTAAGAGGGTGTCCACGGCATAGTTGGAGTTAAGCCACTTAGTCATGGAGACAGCTGAACAACAAAGGTTCTCTAACCTTCAAGCCATTTGAGGGAGAATACTCTATGATATGATTAAGAATCTCTGGCCAGAGTATGAATGAGATTTAAGAAGTCGTTCCAAATCACATTCAAGGTAATCATATAAGTAATTGAATCACATTGGATAGTAGACATGAATAAACTATCAAACCAAGCAATGTGGTCAAGAGTATTGTATTAGAGAAAGACCGTATTGCATTGGAATCCTAAATTCAATAGGTTATCCACCTCTTCTGATTAGCTTGGGTAGCCATGACATACTGCTAGGTGTCACTCATGGTTTGTGGAAGCCCCAAAGGTGTATAATCACTAAAAGGAGAATTGAAAGTGAGCTTCAATTGACAATCGATTTGAAGAGTTCTAATCGCCCACTGCCTCACTAAACGGAACCTAATGGATTGCACACCGTGTAAGGTAATGATTGAAGGATATAACGAAGATGAGTAAGGACAATTAAATAGTTTAATTGTATATGGCAAGGATTAATTAAAATTTAATTAATCTAGAATGAAAGGTTTGCTTTAGGCCTTAAGTTAGTTTTGGGTTTCGGGACACAAAAGGGTTTTGGTCCACAAGGCACATAAGGTTTAAGTTGTGTGACAACTAAAACAAAATGGGCAATTAGCCCAATAAAAATAGGGAGGCCGGCCATGCTTAGAGAAGGAGTGGGTTTTGGAATTATTACAAGTTTGCCACTCCAATGAAGGTAGGTATAAATATGACTTTATAGCCTTTTCTTCATTAAGGTTTTTCTTGAGAAAATTGGAGAGAACAAAATCTCTCATTTTTCTCTCTAGAAGGCCAGACACCATGGGTGAATTTACTATCATCTAATTCTTCCATGGTCTCCAACTTTGGGGACTTTTGGAGAACCCAACTCTTTTATCCACATCCATGGAGCCAATGAGCAAGGTGACAAATTAAAGAAGGCCCACACATGAGGTGCTTCAAAGGTATAAAGAAATCTCAACTCTTTTTCTTAGATCTTGAGTTGAGTATTGGTTCATCATAACTATTAGGGTTTGAATTTCATGGGTAAAATTTTGTTTTGAGTGCATACAAGCAAGATTCCACCTTTTAATTGTTAATTGCATGCATAGATATTGCTCAAATGAACTTGTTTTCACAAATATTTCCTTCACTATGCCGCCTGCTACTGAGGGTGGGGGCATGATTATCGTGGCTACCGACTACTTCTCTAAGTGGGTAGAAGCCGAGCCCATGACCACCATTACTCAATCAGACATAGAGTGCTTCATATATAAGAACATCATCTGCTGATTTGGCATAACATAATCTATCATCACAGACAATGGCCCATTATTCGTGGCAAAGACTTGGCGAAGTTCTTCCGAAAATATGGCATCAAGCATCACATGTATACGCCTAGATATCCCTAAGGTAACAGGCAGGCGGAAGCATCTAACAAGACAATTCTAGGCTACCTCAAGAAATCCCTCACAAACAAGTAGGGAAAGTGGCCAGACAAACTTCCTAGTGTCCTATGGGCATATCACACAACCAAGTGACAAGCAACTGATGAAACTGCTTTCTCCTTGACATTTGGTTTAGAAGCAATCCTTCCTCCCAATGTCATCATGCCGAGCATCAACACTATACTGCCAAATTTGAAGCAGAGCAAAAAGGAGATGGCCACAAATTTAGATTTGGCAGAGGAAGAACATAAGAATGTTATCACCCGTATTGCAGCCTACTAGCAATAGCTCATCTCCAACTACAACAAAAGGCAAAGATCTGATAATTTCAGCTTGGAGATCTAGTCCTAAGAAAAGCATTCATCAAAGCAGATGGCAACAGAGTAGATGGCAAGGGTAGCTACAAAAAGATGAATCTTATTTGGGAAGGTTCGTACAAAGTCAACAGAGCAGATGGCAAGGGTAGCTACACCTTCTCCACCATGAACAACAAAGAAATCGACAAGCAGTGGAATGCCTACAGCTTGCGAAGTACTATGCATGACCTCCTGCTTCTCCCTAAGCTCTGTAAGGACGAAATAAAGCTCAAAGAGTCAAGCAGCTCGACGCGCCCTACCTCGTAAGTCGAGGACTATCCAGTTGTTATATAGTTTCTACCTTTCAGCTAAGTTCGATATCCTTCATCTCATTTTTCAATAAAGATTTCCAAAGTTATTCATCATTTGGCTCAATCACATATCTACAATAACTGTCTACTCCTACGCTCATTGAAGATCACGCCCAATTAGGGACTTATCGCAGGAATTGCGCCCCCCCCGGGGACCAACGTTGCTCTCCCCCTAAGAGAGGGTAAACTACGCACTCGAAATATGTAGACATGGATGGGTCAGGATGCCGTGGTGTAATTAAAGCATGATGGCTTGCGCGAACATCCCTAGAAGTGGCCACAATGGTTTTTTTGAACACTAAGCTAGATTTAAAGGATTTTAGGCCTTCGGCTTGATCCGCGGGGACCCATGGTCTCAGAGGCGGAGGAGGCACATTGCACAGCTCGCTCTTTAGATAGCTACCCACAAAGATGGACTGTAGTTCAGCATCCTTGATGTGACACTGTTGCTGGTAACCTAGGCTAAGCATTCTATATATGACCAACTACCCATTAAAGGAACATCCTTTTTGAGCATTCGCAATATGACCAGCTAGCATTCGCAGCTGAGCATCCCAGTGCGATACATAGGTAATCTCTGCGAGGATACAAAATTCTTAATGTGACCAACTAATGTAAGATGTTAAGCATCTTATATGCGACCAACAAGTGATCTCTACATATTCCTGGAAACCTAAAGCCATTGCTAATTTAATGAGCAGCCTACGGTCTCTGGAAGATCCCTGGGAACCTAAAGTCGCTGCCTATTCAATGAGTAGCCTATGGATTCAGGAAGATCCCTGGGAACCTAAAGTCACAGCCAACTTAACGAACAATCTATGGTTTCTAGAAGACTGCCTATGGTACACCCTTTGAGCAGTTAACAGCATAAACCTATACAACCGCACAATCTTGTGAAAGGTTAACAGGTTAACGTGAAATGCATTACCTAGAGTAGAACAACCCCTTGGGTTTACACCGATTCCTAAAGTGATGTACTCTTTGCTACGTAACTTACGAAATTGCTTACATAAAGTGCAAAGAGTTCTTTCGAACCACAGCCCATAAAATTCCATAGAACCACGCATTTTTGATGTAGGTAGCGAATTTTATATCCAGTAATCTTTAGTATGTTGTGATACAGGCCACGCAGCTCAAAGGATTGAAGAAATGATAATCAATTCAACAGCTAATCATCAGAGGGCAATAACACAAGACAAATCTCAATAGTTCAATGCCCTAGGAGATCAAAGCTAACAACCAAGAAGTCATGCAGACTCACCTGCTTCTATAAGTAAGGCCCTTGGCTGCTTACTCTTTGTTTAATAGCTTTGCAAAGGTCCTAGGCCTAGATCGACGGTCACGTAAGTCATGCATGCTCGTCTACTTATTAAAAAGTACTGGACTTTGCTAACAACCTTGTGATTAAAGATCTAGTAGACCACCGGTATGACACATGCAACTACAGAGGTCATTCGGCCCTGGAAGTTAGAAGTTTCAAAAAATGCTTCAAGCAAGCGAAGATTCGCACCCGACAACTTGGAGTTGGCGCCTAAAGCAATCAAGATAAGCTTGACTACTTTGTTCAAAGTAACTTGTTCGATTGTTCGTTCTATGACAAAAGAATGAAGCAAGGCAAAAAGACAAGGATGAAGTAAAGCGAAGAAAAACAGTTTATTAATTTCTAGCAAATTGGTAGACTAGCATGAAGGCCAACAAAGTTCAAGCAAAGGAAAAAGCAAAGTAGGAAAGGAAAGTAAATCCTAAAGTTTGTCTGGAAAAACTACTCTTCAGTAGCTTGGACATCTTCAGCGTCCGCATCATTCCCAACAACATCAACCTCGGCTGCTGCCCTTACCTAGGCGGCACTACCTTCAGCTGCACTTACTTAGGTAGCCTGAACCTCAGCTACTTCACCAATGGCGTTTTCAAAGGAAAACTTAAGCAGGTTTTCGAAAGAAATAGCAAATAGATCGAGGTCCTTATCAGAGAATATGTAGTCAGATGGAATGCCAAGAAAATGATCTATATATCCAAGCTTGTAGAAGTTAGCTTGACCTTGGGCAAGGACAAACTTAAGACTAGACTTCTCACTCCTCAACTGCTTATCCTCCTCAGTCAGGTCAGTACGAACATTCTATAACTCATTTAGTTCCTTCTTCAGGTTCTCGCTAGCAGACAACGCTCCTTGCAACTTCACTCTCTTGGACTCAAGTCTACTGAATGCCTTCTTGAGTCAAACAGCGTCATTATGCATGGCGAGCAACTCTACATACTTGGCATCACGGGCAGACCAAAATTCTAAAATAGCATGCTCAAGGTCCTACACTAGCAACGCTTAAACTTCAATATCATTTTCTGCAATGTCATATCTCCCCAAAATCGCGTCAAGCTGAGCCTTCATGTCACTGCTCTCTTGGTGAACGGTCTCAAGTTGCTAAGTAGTAGAGACAGAGACATCAGATCCCTCCAAAAAAGCAAGTTCAGACTCCAACTCTTTAATTTTATCATTACCCGAGCAAGTTTGTGCTACCTTGGCTGCCCCTATCTCCCTAGCAGCTTTGGCGTCATCTTGCTCCATATGAGTGCACTTGGTTGCCAAGTTCACAAATTTCTGCATTATAACAAACAAGGAACCCCTTCACAACTAAGCCTCACGCCTCACAAAAAAACTGGAGTGGACAACTTTGCTCACGCCATCAATAAACTTGGCACATGCTTTTGTGTCCCCAAGCAAATCGAGCTTAAACCACGCATGGATCTCGAAAAACTCCCCTAAGGCTAGTTTTAAAAGGCTGATCATGGCTACTCATGCAGGTAGGTGCTTCCTTCTCAATAGGAAGGGTCGGCCTTGGCAATAGAATCATCATCCTCACTCTTCACCGATGCATGCACCTCCAAAACCAAATCGAACTTAGGCACGGAAGGCTACCTTAGAATAAATCTAGGCACAGGGGGCACGATAAAACTCATCTGCTGCGCAATCCTGTCAGCAACATTTCTATAAATCTTCGGAGTAACAGGCTTCACAAGCTAAGATCCAGCACCCTCTTTCTTCCTTGTTGAAGAAGTCAAGTCAATCACAGGCCTCTTAGCAGTGGACCGAACCCTCACAAGCAGCAGAGGAAGTCTTCAATTTTCTCCACCGACGGCTCTCGAGCAGATGACGAAGATCTCTTTCTCCCACCTTCACTTGCAACAGGTTCCACAGTGGTAATCGGATGAGCAAGCGCCCCACCCTTGATCCTCCTAATCTCTTCCAATGGGGGCAGCCCACCTTTCTCCCTACGAAGAGGACTGAGCTGCCAACACCATTCACGGTATTCAACAGGGGTCCCTAAAGTAATATGCACCTTCTTCATGTCTGGAGAAGTCTGGGGAGTTACACTGAATTCCGAATCTATATAAATAAAGGAGGATAAATCAGAACGTAGCTCAACAAAAGTATAAAGTAGCTTAAAGACTAAGTAGCCTACGTACCATCGATGAAAGTAGTCGAAACATGTAACCCAGCCAAGGAGTCGGATTCCCATTCTCCGCTAATCTCTAGGGTCTTTTAGACTAGTTATGATCCCCTTTGCTCGAGTGATCGAAAAGCCTATGTCAAAGAAGTACCAAAACTCGTTGGCAATCAGGTCCAAGTCAAAAAATCTACTCAAGTTGTGGAACCGCACCATCACGTGAACCACGTTCAGAGGGCATTGAGCAGGAGCACAATTTATGGAGCAAATCTCCTCTTAAAAGAACCAAGGCATGGGAAAGGTGAACCCCAACACAAAGTAGTAGAGGTGAAACTAGATATCTTTCCTAGACCCACACGACTCATGGCTACTACCATCCTTGACCTGCTTCACGTGAACCCCAGATGGAATTGCTTGCTTAAACATCTCAATGAAGTCTTTGAACTGCTCATCTAAACCTACCTTAACATGAACAGCCCTAAAGTAGCTTAGTTTACTTGCAGATTCACCCTAGCAATACAATAGCGGAATAAATTCATCATTCTTATGGCTTAAGGAAACATGTTCGAAAAAGTCTTAACAATGCAAGAAAAAATTGTCAGAATGTAGCTTGAAGAAGAAACAAAAAAAATTAAAAAAAAAATAGCATGAAGCAACGCGCCAGGCCGTAGCCCAACCAGCTGTTTCATGGCTCAGCGCACCAAGACCTAAGACACGGGCCCAGGCACGCCCAGCCTATCTCAGCCCAACCTTCCTACAGTAGGCTCTAGGCCAGAAGTCTTTCACGACCCAAATCACTTGGAAGGGGCAGGCGTCTTTATGCCTCCCTCTCTCTGTTTCACGTCTCTCCCTTACTACACGGGCCTGAGCCCAGCAGCTAAGTCATCTAAGAAGGCCCGTGCCTCATCTTTCCTCTTTAACCACATGAGCCTATGTCTAGGGCTCAAGCCAAGCCTGCTCAGCCGCTGCCACACCATGCAACAACAGCAAAACACCATGCCGCAGCACACTTTCCCAAGTCCTCGACCCCCATCAACCAAAAAATTCAAGCCCCTAGGCTTTGAAAAATCAAGAAGAAAGAGAAAATCAAATTTTTCTTACCTTGGAAAAGAAGAAAAGCAATGGAACACTAGTCTTTGCATGGGTAAGCGAAGAAGATTGCTAGGGGAGGGGCACCAAATATCCTCTGGCTTTATCTCTTTCTTGCGGGGTTTTAGTTGCGCTCCAAATTTATTTAATCCCCTACTTAACGCAGACTTAAATAGGTTTTGGTGGTAGCTACATTCCCTTTCCTAGAAGAATTTAAATTCCAAGTTAAAGAGGGAATCTACATCAAATTGGGACATAACCTCCATTGCAGCTTTGGATTCCTACACCTTTTGCCTTTTCCAGCGAGCAGCCCAGTATATGGGGGCATTTGTGATACCAAAAATAATCTTAAAAATCATGGAGCTGACACATGGATTATTTCCCAAGAAAGGCAAGACTACCCCTATTAAATGAGCAGGGAGTAAGCTTATGCACCATGCACAACTGAGTTAAAGCAGGCAGAAATCAATGACTGCTCAAGGCTCCCTTGCCCGTAGGAAAAGTAAAAGGTATTTATGATAGGACAATTCCTTATTCTTATCATAAATACATTCCTAATCAGAGAATACCTCTTTCAAGTAAGTTATCCTATTTCCATTTATTTAGGATATTTACCTAATTATTCTAATATATTTATTTACACAAATATCTTAGAGTATTCCACCCAAAATACCACCTAGGGTTGGTCACCCCTAAATCCTAGAGGGACGGCCCACTTCCTCCTCCTCTCCTATAAATACTCCATTTATCTCCAAAATTCAGTAAGCTTGAGCTACCCCTAAAGAGGCTTTTTGCTTCCCACAAACACTCAAAACACATTCTTTATAGAATTCTAACTTTAGCATCGGAGATTCTTCGGCCACAGCCCCCTATTCATCTTGGGTGCGTGAGGCTTTTAACCATAATCTTAGGTGTTATTATTTTGTAGGTGCAGATTCATCAATCAAGGAAATGCGGAAATTTGCATCCACAATTCCCATAGGAAATGGGAAGACAGTGGGTACCTAATAGACAGCTTGGGGTCCATGAGTATCAAAGACGTGACAAACTAATCATTACACGGCCATACATCATGAGAAGGTGATGAGGCTTCTAGAGGCTTGATTCTTTCATTAATATAATATAGCTTTCATCTTCCTCCTAGTGCAAGAGATATTGCTCGTGATCAAGGAAGATAGTTGAACTCGTTTAACAACATTTACCACAATTGTTGATTTGGATTAATCTCACCATGAATCATACTGGGAGATGAAGTTGAGGAATATATAGCCTCTAAACCAAAAGGGTTATCTTCTGCCATCTCAACAAAGAACAAACAAAAGGAAAAATGAAAGGGGAAATTAACAAAAACAGGCCAATTATGATTCCTGCTCTGATACAGTGTTGAATTCCAATTTAACCATTTTGTGTATATTTCATCATAAGAGACATTTACAAGGAGGCTCTTATAGAGAGCTCGAGCAAGGCTAAAAGCCATTGGACAAAGGAGGCAACAAGCCGCAGAAAGGACCAATGGTTAACCAAGCTAACCCTAATTACAAGTTACAATGTTGAGCTACCTAGATACAAGGTACAAGGAAGACATAAACCCTACAATTAAGGAAAAAGAAAGAAAGTGGCCGCTGCAATTCTCACACATGATTGCTGGAGTTGCAAAAGCAACTTGTAACCTATACATCTCTTTCAATAAGAAGTTGTGGGACTCGGCCAACACCATCACTATGTTAAGCAAGAAATCTATAATTTAGGCATCTTAAACAATTATTTATTTATTTTTTTCTTATACAGAATGATACTTGCATTCCAGCTCATTTTCCCACTTGCATATACTTCACCATACAAACTCATAATCGGAACCAATCAATTTCTTAATCTTCATTTTAAAATCATATTTGCAGAAAATCATTTGAATCGGAGATTGCTTAGTTAACCAAATGTATCAAACAAATCAACGGTTTAAAGATGATCTTCAAATGAAAATTAAGAAATTGAACGATTGTGAAATTTCTACCACAGGTTATGCCCATTGTCAATTGTAATATAACCACGGATTGTGCCCATTGTAAAAGCATATCTAACACCACGTGCACTATAACCGTTGTGGATTACAAATTGGTCACAGCTAATGCCCGTTATAAAAAAAATTTCAAAAATAAAATATTGTTTAATAAATGTATTATATAATATTTATAAACAAAATTACACATTTACTACAATATAACAATTAAATAAAAAAAATCATAGATTCAAACATTACAATCGTACACTAAACTAAAGCT
Organism: Pyrus x bretschneideri; assembly: GCF_019419815.1. NCBI lineage: Eukaryota > Viridiplantae > Streptophyta > Magnoliopsida > Rosales > Rosaceae > Pyrus > Pyrus x bretschneideri. Next base: position 4,103,196 of record NW_025999657.1, read on the forward strand.
AACAAAAAAACGATGAGATATACAAAGAAATACCAAACTATCCAGAGACCTCCAACAAACAAGGACATTGTCACTTTGAAGACTTCACATTTCTTTGAACACCTCTAAACAAAGGACCTTGAGGGGAACTCAAGGTCATAAGCATATGGATCAAGAAATACCAAACTACCCCTAATGCTTGAGCATCAGCAATTGTTGCCTCTCTCTATCTGCATGGACATAAGCATATGGATCAAGAAAAAAAATCTTGTACTTGTATAGGTAGAAATATACATTTGATCTCAATCAAGACAAGTGAATAGAACTCTTGAAAAATTATATTAAGGGGGGTCCTTTGAGAAAAGATAAACACATGATAGAGTACGAACCTGCTAAACAGAGCTACATATATTTCTACAAATATATACCATACAAGATTAGCCAACCCAATACCATAAACAAAAATTTTGTTTTTATAAACATAAACAATAGGAACCAAACCAATGCTATAAGCTAAATCATTCATTAGCCCATAAATCAATATCAAGTTCTTACCTTGTCTGCAAGTTCTTTTTGCAAATAAAAAGGGTGAACTGCAAATCTACAAAAACCACAGGTTTAGAAACATCACAGAAAATTTTTATTAAAAACTCAAACATACAAAAACTATATTTGGAGAAAAGTGCTAGATCGTATCAAATTTTGAGACTTGAAATATTGATTTCATTAGACCACTACTTCACAATTCGACAATAAGGATGATTAAGGACCAAATAGTGGAAATTAGAATCGCACGTTGGGAATAGAATATGTTTATTCCCCATGAGGGGAACACGGATATTTTTTATTTTTTTATTTTTAAATCAATGATTTGAGTTGTCAGTGTCAAAAAAGTTCAAAGTTTAAACTAGCAGTGTTTGGGTTAATATTTAAACTTTGGGGTTCAAAGGAAAGGAAGCCCTATTAAGCTCAATAAAGAAGGTATGCTCGAAGCCTAGAGTCAAGCCCAGGTTATCCATCTCAAGACAAAATGACGGCCCCTATTAAATGCAAAGGCTAGGTGTTTACAAGAGAAGTGACAACCGATGGAAATCCACCTACTTCAGGCCCAAAAGTACTTTTGGATGGCAGAACATGTAAAAATGCTGATGATTCATTACCCTTCAGTTACTTTCGAGCAAGAGCAGAAACAACGTAGTTAGGTTTAAATCGTCTATAAAAGGAGGAAGAAGGCCCAAAGATAAGGACACTCAACCAATCAAACAAACAAACATACAACTTGTCTCTCAGTCAAGCAAATACTCAGAAAGATGTGCTTTATCCAGATTCTGCACCATTTTTCAACTTTAGATTTCCCATAGAAAGACATTTTTTGTCCGTGTAAAAGCTCTGCTACCTTCCCCAAATGTTGTAGTATCTATCTCTTACGTACAATTGTTTACCCATCATCCCTCTTTATTACCCAACCCTTTGTAACTGCAAAGAAAAGAGATTGCAAGACGCTTTAACCTTGCCCAATAAGGTGAAATCTTGCCTGACTCTCTTTGTTTTTGCCTTTCCATTAATAGATCTAGTGTTATAATGTATCCCTCAGTATATGTGCAAGTCATTTTCAGTCTCCTAATGATCCAAAGTTCTATTAACCCTCAGATATGGTTCACTTAGTACTTTTACTATCATAAAAGTAAATGAAACTAACGTCTTAATTAGATCTGAGCCCCTACTTTATATAAAGCATACAAGATAAACAAAAGTCCTTGATCTCAAGGCATAGAAAGGAACTTAATGTGGATTTAACCCATCCATGACAATCCTTTGATGATGAGAAGTCAGAATAACTTGGGGCGCAAGTAATCGACTTAAATACACTCATTCTACATCTGCCATACAGAGATGGTAGTGGCACGCCTTAGCATTTAATTAGTTTTGATTGTGAGCCTCCCGGTCTACATCTAAGGCCCGACAAAGGCACCTTTCAGAACTAACTTTGTCCTCTTATTGCAGCCTGACAAGCGAGCAAGAGCCCGACAGTCAACCAAAGTGTCAACTCCTCGGGGAGCTGTGTGCTCGAGCCAAGGACCCTTCCCAGCAAAATTCCTGCCCGAACATAATTTTGGCACGCCTGGTGGGACTTAAATCTTGTATACTAAGAAGACGAAGGAAAGAACAAACATTCAAATGGAAAAAAGAACAAAAACCACCCCAATACACGCCAAGATCTAGCATGGCAAATCTCCCTGAAGACTTGCAAGATCTAACGGAAAGCCCGACTCCTTCTGAGAAATCAAGAAGGAAGGTTACAAATGAAGACTTGCAGGCTACCATGATGGCTATCATAAAAAGCATGGAGAGAAACTCTCTAGAAACGAGAAAAAAGGTCAGTAGACTCTTTTCCCCAACAAAGAGTTTACAAAGAAAGCTAGATCTGAAGTGTTCTACCCCAGGAAATGATCGTTTTGGAAATATAATGAGGGAAGCCAACCAGGGGGAGAAGCCAGTTATTCCTTTGTTTCCTTTACTTGAGGAAAAAATGAGTGAATAGAAAAACAAGGAAGAATTTGGAAATAGTCAACCAGTGTTGAAGACAATCAAGGAACCAAAGTTGCCCAACCCTGTGTTATTGGATGGCAGAGGGCAGTGCTAGTTAGAAGTAAAGCTATCACTAGAAGAACCACAGGCTGGTACCATGATTAATACTATTCTCTTTCTACCAGTCCCAGTAAACATGATCAACCTAACATGAGCAGAGAAAGGGAAAGGGAAAGCTACCTAGGAGGTAAAAGCTGAAAGGCGACAAGTTGATAAGCCGATTGAATGAGCTATCAAGTTGTCTGAAAAGCCTAAAGAAGCAATAATCAAAGGGGTGGTTTTGTGCAGTAAATGTCAATGTGAATGCAAGCTAGAGGCCAGTGGCAGGAGCCATCCTTGATTCAGGAGTTGATCAAGAAAATGGAGAAAGAAGAGCAAGAATCCTGCAGAAATAGTATGGGGCAACTGAGGAGGAAACCTCTCGGAATGTCTTCTAGAGGTTTGGGGGAGACTCCCAGCCTAAAAACTTGTCAGAAGTATTCAGAAACTATGAAGCTTCAAAGGAAAAGGAAGACAAATAGGCCAAGGTACCAAGATGGGTAGATGTGAGGCCACCCTAACCAAGTTATGATGGTGGAAATGTTAGAATGAAGGGAATGATCGTAAACCTGGTCACAAAGAAGAATCTTGCTTGGGTGAAAATGGTACATAATCAGAAAGGATGGAAAACCCTTTAAAGAGATGGGAACCTCCATGATTAGGAGGGCCCAAAGGCAGCATAAAGCCCACATGAACTCATTAAAGGTTCCCACTACTTCAGAGACCTCGAAGAATGTAAAATCCAAAATTGTTTCTCGTGAAGAAAGAAATCAGCCTTATTAAAGGAGTAAGAAAGAGCTGAAGAAGCCAAACAACAAAAATGAAGGAGAAAGGAACCATGTGCCGTCAAATCCCCATCCTAGGAAATACAGAATCTTGAGGGGAGCTAAAGAGGATATAAGGATGATGTCTACCCCAAGATGAAGCCTAGAACCGATCTGCTTTGGAACCATTTCACCCGAAAGAGGGCTGTCCGCACCAATGTTAATAGATACTATCTGCGAAGTTCCAAAACAACTGCCGAACTTTGGATAACTCAAGAAGAGGCATTGACTGAACTAATGCTACCAAAAGACGCACATGCTTGGTTAGATGAGTTTATGAACCACATTAGGGGCAAGGATAAAGATTTACCTAAACCCAGCAACTTCCACATAAACATGACATATGTTTTATCAACCATGTTTTACACCAAGCATGATTAACCTCCCATGATGGAGGTGATTACATGATGACAGAACCTATAATGGTGCATGTTAGTGTGGATGAGGCTGAACAAGGAGAATCCAGCTATGTAGAATTGCCAAAACAATCAATAAAAAGGCCTGAGAGAATATACGCCGACAAAATGGTATTTGTTCGCCTAAATTTGACCTTAGCCAATCATCTCAAACCCATATACGTAACTGCTCACTTGGAAGGGGTACATTTCAAAAGGGTCTTGATCGATGGAAGTGCTGCGGTCAATGTGTTGCCCTACAAGCAGATGAAGAGAATGTGCAGAAGTTAAGAAGATCTTATCCCTACGGATCTTACAGTTTCCAGTTTCTCAAGAGCTATCACCTGGACTCATGGAATACTACCATTAGAGGTTGATTTGGGTTCAAAACAAATCATGCTGGCCATTTTTGTGGTAGACAGTACATCCACTTATGGAACTTTACTTAGCAGAGATTGGATTCACCAAAGTCTCTATGTGCCATCTACCTTACACCAATAAGTGGTTGTCTACCATGAAGAAAGGGAAACATGACCTAGATTTTGGGAGATGGCAGAGACCGAATCACGACCATTCCTCCCTACAACCAATATCGCAAAAGCCAACTTCTACAATCCTAGTATTGGGATTCTTCAATGTTCAGGAGTTGATAAGAACGGCCACCCGACTAAGGTGATAGCCCAAAAGCTTTTAGAACAAGGGTTATCCATTACAAGGGAGGAATAAGATAGACCCTATATTATCCCAACCCCCTAACACCATTAATGTCAAAATAGAAAATAAGGGACGAGGTGATTGCAATCAGGTCCTTGATAAAAAAAATAAAAAAATGTTGCTATATGGAAGAGATATGAGAACTTAGCCATGGAAAATGAGCAGCCAAGTGGATGGGCTTCGAGTAGCCAGAACCAAGAAGTAGAACCTTTTGGGGAGGGAGGAGTTAAAAGTAGTCATCCAAATGGCTGAGTGTATATATGACTTGGATGGACCAGAGGATTTGCTCGAAAATCCAGAACTAGTTGAGTTTTTGTGTGCAGAGCCTGACAAACCAGCTCCAGAAGTACAAGACCCCTTGGAGACCATTGATTTGGGGATTGAGGGGGATCCAAGGCCTATACAGGTTAGCGGTTTGTTGGAAACCAAAGATCAGGCAAGGATTGTCAACCTTCTGCATGAGTTTAAAGACTGTTTTGCTTGGCACTACACCGAAATGCCAGGTTTAGATCCAACGTTAGTAGAACACAGGATGCCTATCAAGGAGGGGTTTAAACCTGTCAAGCAAGCACCACGGAGGATGTCAAAAGAAATTAAGGAGAGGTCAAGAAAAAGATCGAGAGGTTGGTAAAGGCCGAATTTATTAAGCTTGCCAAATATGTTAAGTGGTTGGCCAACATTGTACCTGTATTAAAAGTTATAACTAAAGTGGTTAGATGTTGTGTTGACTATAGAAACATTAATGGATACAGTTACTAAGCACAAAGTTCTATCTTTCATGGACGAAAATGCAGGATACAATCAAATAAAAATGGCCAAAGAAGATACACATAAAACAGCTTTTTGATGCTCATGTCATATTGGGGCATATGAGTATTTGGTAATGTCATTCGGGCTCAAAAATGTTGGTGCAAGCCATTTTCCATGACTTAATCGGCCATAGTATGGAAGTGTATATCGATGACATCATGGTGAAATCCAAGACTGAAAAGTAGCATTTAATAAATCTCAGACAAGCCTTAACAAGAATGAAGATCCACAAGATAAAAATGAATCCAAAGAAATGTATTTTTGGAGTAAGATCGGGCAACGTTTTGGGATTCTTTGTTCATCAAAGGGGTGTAAAGGTTGATAAAAACAAAGCTCGGGCAATCATGGAATCACCTCATCCTACCAATAAAGTGCAACTACAAAGGCTGCTAGGGAAAATCAACTTCTTGAGGAGATTCATTGCTAATTTAGCGGGCAAGATTCAGTGGCTAACCCCTTTACTCAAGTTAAAAGACAAAGAAAAGTTTAAATGGGGTCCACCACACCAAGAGGTTTTCGATAGCATAAAAGCTTATTTAGCTTCTCCACCAGTGTTCATGCCACCTTAGAGAGGAAAGCCATTAAAACTTTATTTCTCTGCCTCAGAGAAGTCGATTGGAAGCTTGCTAGCCCAAAACAATGAAGGAGGGAAGGAACAAGCCATCTATTACCTCAGTAGAATCCTTACTGAGGTAGAAACAAGATATACTCCAATGGAAAAATTATGTTTGGCTTTGTACTTTACTGCTTGCAAGCTAAGGCATTACATGTTGCCTTGTCACATCCACATCATTGCCAAGACAAACGTGATCAAGTATATATTATCAAAGCCAATGCTGACCAGGAGGATTGGAAAGTGGATCCTAGCACTTTCAAAGTACAGCTTTTAATATGTGCCTCAAAGGGCAATCAAGGGGCAAGCAATTGCAGACTTCTTGGCTAAGCATCAAGAGTCTTAAAATGAGATTGTCAACATCCCAGGAACTCTAGAGGTAGCCAGTGTATGGATCCCACTAGGAAAAGCTTTATCGGGCAAAGAAAAATGGGTCCATTGAGAGATAAAGAGAATAACTAGCCTTTGGATCACTCCTTGGAAACTATATTTTGATGGATCTTGCACTCAGAATACTGTGGGAGCAGGGATTGTCATCATCGATCCCAAAGGCTCGTATCGTTGTTATTCATTCCTTTTAGATTATTAAGAGACTACCAACAATCGGGCAGAGTATGAAGCATTGATAATTGGCTTGGAAATTTGATGAAATTAGGAGCAATTGAAGTAAAGGTGTTTGGTGACTCATAATTGGTAATTAATAGGGAATATAAATGCAGACACATCACCATGGCCTATTATTACCTGGTGGCCACTCAGTTGTTAAGTTATTAGGGCACTGAAATATCAGTCGGCCACATTCCCAAAGAATCAAATGTAATGGCCAATGAGATGGCCCAATTGGCTTCAGGAGTCCAAATTCTAGAAAGAAGATTTGAGGTAAAGGTAGAGGTGCAAAGAAGAAATCTCCCTTCCATCTTCGATAAAGGATTCAGCTTAGATGTAATGACCGAAGAGCCCAAGATAGAAGATTGGAGATCACTCATTATTCAATACCTAGAAGATCCTTCTTTTCCCACAAGTAAGAAGAATAGGCAACGGGCAACTAAATATGTGTGGTAGGAAAAGAATTTGCTAAGAAAGACCCCGGATGGATTGTTGCTGAAATGCTTAGGCCAAGAAGAATCTATGAGAGTCATGGCCGAAGTGCATGAAAGGATCTATGGAGCACACCAAGCCAGAACTAAGATGAGGTGGCTACTAAAAAGATATGGCTATTTCTGGCCCGAGATGGAGAAAGATTGCAAAGCTTATGCCCGAGGATGTGAAGACTGCCAGAGACATAGACCACTCCAACATGTGCCTTCAGTGCCCTTGAACCCCATAGTTAAACCTTGGCCCTTTAGAGGGTGGGCAATGGACTTCATCGGGAAAGTTCACCTAGCTTCTAGCAAGAGACACACTTTCGTAATTGTAGCAACAGATTACTTCACCAAATGGTAGAAGCTTCAGCAATAAAACCCATAACCTCAACTACTGTTAAAAAGTTCATTGAAACCAAAATCTTACACAGATTTGGAGTGCTTGAGACAACTGTCACAGACCACGGGACATCCTTCATTTCAAGAGAGGTAGAAGAGTTGGCAAGAAAGTTCAAAATAAAAAAGATTTGGTCTAGTCCTTATTACCCCCCAGTCAAATGGTCAACTAAAGGCCAACAATAAAATCTTGGTAAACATTATCAAAAAAATGGTGGCAGATAGTCCAGAAAAGTGGCACGAGAAGTTGGGAGATACTTTGTGGGCCTACAGAACTTCCAGAAGGGCAGGAACTGAGACTACACCTTACGCTCTAACCTTCGGGCAAGATGCCGTGATTCCTGGGGAGATTAATGTGAGTTCGGTCAGAATTCAGAACCAGTTTAGGCTACACAATGAAGTATACATTGAGGCTATGTGTCAAGGAATTAAAGATTTAGATACACCCCGAATTGAAGCCTTAGACAAGATTCAAGAAGGAAATAGAGCAGTTACCTGAGCATACAACAAAAGGGTAAAATTGAAGACTTTCGAGGAGGGAGACCTAGTGTGGAATGCAATCTTGCCCTTAGGAGCCCAAGTAAAGGGCTTTGGGAAATGGAGTCCCACTTGGGAAGACCTTTTCATTATTCATCAAGCTTTAGATACATAAGGATATTACTTGGCCGATTTAGAAGGAAATTCACAGAAACATCCAGTTAATGCTAAATTTCTGAAGAAATATCGTCTGACTTTATAGGATATTAGGGATTGTTACATCGAAGAGGGTTAAGTGATTTGAAAGGTCTAAAAATAGTTAAGTATATTCATCACAGTTGAGTTGAAAAATGAAAGAGCAAGTAAAGTGAAAAGAACATTTTCATTTCATTAAATGATAAAGTTACATGAAGATCCTACTCAACTCCTCTCAAGCAATAAAATCCCTCTGTATCCACGCTTGGAGAACCCAGGGAGTTATTTAGGCCCACTAAATTCTCTCTGTGAAATGGAAAAATTGGGGGCAGAGACTGAGGCTGAGACCTATTACCAATCTCATGGTTCAACCCATCATTCGAATCAATGAAAAGTTGATGGATACTTTGACGCTTGAGGAAAAAAAGGCTCGGGCTGATGATAGTCTTCCCGAGACTTTGGTATTGATCCCAAAGCATACACCTATGATGATGAAGCAACCAAGAATACAAAAGCCAGGATTTGCCTTAAGGATATTGCTTTTTGTAGCTATTAACGCCTGAGACATCCATGAAGGTCCCAAGGAAAGCACTCTACCCTTATCGAAGAAAAGCTCATTATGCAGGCCAGCCCGAAGGCAATGAGGACTATAAAACAAGTGGCGCATAGTCAAAATCTCCCCACTAATCTCACAAGATGGATGAGTTCAAATTTTAGGTGATATCAAGAACTGAGAAAGCTAGGGAGGATTGTGAAGATTCTGAGAATTTTGAGAAGTTCAGAATATATTGAAACCTCAAAGTTACTAGAGTGCTTAACCAAGTAGTCAAGGAGGGAATTTATAGTGAACAATCGACTTAGAGATTGAATTCATGGGTTAGTGCAAGGGTCTAAAGTACAATGGTTGTTTTAATGAATGCAAGTCCCGAGGGAAGGCATGCACGTGAGACGGTTGTTCAATCATTACTAACGCTTCGGGTTGCAAGCTTAACAATGATTGAAGGGGGCACTATTTGGGTTAATATTTAAACTTTGGGCTTCAAAGGAAATGAAGCCCAATTAAGCTCAATAAATAAGGTCTGCCCGAATCCTAGAGTTAAGACCAGGTCATCCATCTCAAGACAAAATGACAACCCCTATTAAATGCAAAGGCCAGATGTTTACAAGAAAAGTGACAACCGATGGAAATCCACCTACTTCCGACCCAAAAGTACTTTTGGATGGTAGAACATGTAAAATGCTAATGATTCATTACCCTTCAGTTACTTTCGAGCAAACAGAAACAGAATAGTTAGGTTTAATTCGTCTATAGAAGAAGGAAGAAAGCCCAGAGATAAAGACACTCAACCAATCAAATAAACAAACATACAACTTGTCTCTCAGTCAAGCAAATACTTAGAAAGCTACACTTTGTCCAGATTCTTCACCCTTTTTCAACCCTAGATTTCCCATAGAAAGACATATTTTGTCTATGCAAAAGTTATGCTACCTTCCCCAAATGTTGTAGTATCGATTATCTTGTGTAAACTCATTTAGCCCTCATCCCTCTTTATTACCTAACCCTTTGTAACTGCAAAGAAAGGAGATTGCAAGACGCTTTAACCTTGCCCGACAAGGTAAAATCTTGCCCGACTCGCTTTGTTTTTTGCCTTTCCATTAATAGATCTAGTGTTATAATGCATCCCTTAGTATATTTGCAAGTCATTTTCAGTCTCCTGAAGATCCAAAGTTCTATTAACTCTTACATCTGGTTCACTTAGTACTTTTACTATCAAAAAAGTAAATGAAACTAATGTCTTAATCAGATCTGAACCCTACTCTGTAAAAAGCATACAAGATAAACAAAAGTCCTTAATCTCAAGGCATAGAAAAGAACTTAATGTGGATTTAACCCATCCACGACAATCCTTTGATGATGAGAAGTCAAAATAACTTGGGGCGCAAGGCACTCATTCTACATCTACCATATAGAGATGGCAGTGGCATGCCTCAGCAGTTAGTTAGTTTTGATTGTGAGCCTCTTAGCCTACATCTAAGGCCTGACAAAGGCACCTTTGAGAACTAACTTTGTCCTCTTCTTGTAGCCCGACAAGCGAGCGAGAGCCCTACAATCAACCAAAGTGTCAACTCCTCGGGGAGCTATGTGCATGAACCAAGGACCCTGCCCAAACAAGCAGGCCTCTAGAAGCTGCATTCAAAGAATATAGTACAAATAGTAGACTTAGATTTAACTCCACTTTTACACATTTATGCACTACCTAAACTAGCATGCATTGGAGTGTACAAACTAAACTAATTAAAAACTCGGTGGTTTAAGATCCGTCATATACAATTATATCCACCAATAATATACGGACTTTAGAGGAAACTCAAGACTACAAAATGAGATTCCGTAAGCTCTTTCTTACACTCATACTCAGTCTGGATATTTCTCTAAGTTCTTGAAGACCTAATAGAAGTATGCTATTAAAAACCAAGAAAAAAAACAAAGAACATCAGCTTCGACTCGGTCTCAGAGCAGCCTTGATGTTAAACATATATCCATTAAGGACGGATACACCATATTTTTCCTAAAAAGAGAGAATGGAAAAGAGGGATATGGCATCTTACTTTATAGAAAAACACATCCAAAAATTCATTGATCACACATTAGCCTAATTGCTAGGCACTAGTTCATGTAAATAAAGGAATTCACCGTAAAGGAAAAACCCGTTTATTTAAGCATGCAACGAGTTCAGATCAACTAAACGACGCCTCCAAAATTCCACTATTGCTAACAGGGCTAAATCTAGGTTGATTTCAGCTTTAAGGGTACAAACTGGCTTGAGAGCAAAGTTTGTATATTTGTTTGTTTGATTAGTTGAGTGTCCTTATCTCTGTTGACTCTTCTTCCTTTTGTAGGCGATTTGGCCCGAAGGTCAAGGCTTTGTTTTTGCCTGAAAGCTTTCTGCAATCCGAGGCGTTAATGATGATTAAACAACTGCTGCATGCTTTTACTCGAGACTTGCACCATTTTAAATAGCTGTTGTTAACTCAAACCTTTGTACTAACCCATGATTTCCAACATTAACTAACTGGTTACTATATAACCTCCACTTAAACCCTTTGGCCAAGTACCTTAGCATTTTTAATCTTCTGAGCTTCCAGAATCCCAGATTTCTCAAAACTCTTTTGCACTTTGTTTTTTCTTACTTCCTTTCTTTAACTCTTCCCTATTTCTCTTCAAAATCAATCAATGGATCCCAAAACTACTCGTCCTGCATATGAATCTGGTGAAGGCATTGTCAATATGCATCGCCTCCTAAATACCCTTCATCACCTTCGAGCTAGCCTGAACACTTCAATTTCCTTCGAAGAGGAAGAGGTACATTCTTTGGAACCTACGTGGACCTCCAGAGTCCCCATTGTTGTGGAGAACAACATGCCCAAGGCCAATTGGTTCACCCTCAACCCGTATTCGGCTGAAGCTGGCATTTCATCTTCTAAGTGGTCTACCCATCGAAGAGGATTCCCTCTAATGAAAGATGAGGCCTAGGCACAATGGGTAAATGAGCTCGAACCCATTTTCAAGAAAAAGTGGATGAATAGTGACCAAACCAAGCTTCTGACCACAGTTCTTTTATTTTGGAACACAGGGACCAACACCTTCGATTTTAGGATGGGTCTCATGTCCCCGACCATCCTCGACATTGCTCAAGTCTTTTGCCTAAGGCCCTCGGGAGGAGTTGTGGACGTCACCCATGATCAGTCATCCCTTTTTCATCCGACAATTAAAGGCTCGGGCGATTCTAACTCTATCATCCATTTGGAGTATGATTCTTCAACCTTTAAGAGCTATGAAACCTCATTCAAAAGTTTCATCCCATTTTCCAAGAATGCCTTCAGCCCCTTTTCTGCTATTGCAAATAGAGATCAAGAGCACATATACTTCCTCTTGTACAGGCTCAACAAGCATATTTTTCCCACAAATCCAAAATAGTGAAGTTAGAGTGCATTCCTTTAGTGGAGGCCTTGTATTCGTTCGACAATGTGACCACAGGGCCATTTATTCTTGCTCATCTTTATCACCTCCTCTTTGAGGTGACCAGGGGTGAACCGTTCGAAACTAACCTCAATGGGCCAACGTGGATGGTCCAATTGTGGTTACAATGGTATTTTCCTAAGCTTCAGGCAACTAATCTAGAATTCCCCAAATAAGTAACCCCTACTTGAATCTTGGCTGAGGCCTCTCCCACCAACCATTCAACATTCTCCTACCTCTACTTCTTTAGGGTTTGCCGTACTCGGGCAGACTTGGAGTGGGGAGCTTCAGTACTTATGAGGTATCCCTGGTTCTCCGACTAAGCCTTCCAGGATGCCTTTGGGGAGAACGCCAGCCAATTTTGCAAGCACAATTTCATCAGCTGCATTTAGCCAACAGATATAGCATAGGGAGTCTGTAGCGATCGTGGCTATAAGCGTGGGCTGGAAGTATATCACCCCAACTTTTGTGATAGGCAATTGGGGTTCCAACAAGCCATCCCTATTCCATTCTTTGATTTAGTACACTGTGGTCCTTTTTTTCGCCTTCATTCTTATCAAGAAGTCAATTTTCGGGCAGCTCGGGACAGCCTAGAAGTGATGAGCAAGGTTGCCCGAAAGCTTATGGCACTAAATTTTGAGTGTACTCCTTCATTCTCCTCCTAGTGGGAAGCCAAGTGGGCCAAGAAATATGGAGGGGAGCTCAGGGAGTCAAATGATCATTTCTTCGGGCAACTCGCAATCAAGTCTTATCCCAAGTCGAGCGAGCTTGAAAGTTGGAAGGAGATTATCTATTAAAAGAACCAGATAATAGGTATTTTTTCTTTTCTTGACTCGTATTTTATAATACTTTTATTATTTGTCCTCCATTAACCCTTATCTTGGTTGTTTCTATCTTGTAGCCCAAGGCAATATTGAAATGGTGGATGTCGGGCTAGAAGAAGAAGAAGCTGTAGACACACTTGTACTCGAAGAAGCTGTGGTCGAGGCCACAAGATAAGGTACTAGTTCTAGTCAAGCAGTTGGAGAGGCTGGGGACATCTCTGAGTTATTTGGAAACTTTGAGGGTGAGGCTGAGCCTGAGGTGGAGACTCGAGCAACTCGGAGGGCAAAGGCGACTGTAGTAGAGTTCTCTAAGTCTAAGCCCGAGGAGCAACCTCAGCCTCCACTTTCTATACCAGGTCCGCGAGCAACCCCCACAAACAAAAGAACTATGGCTCAGGCCTCGAAAGCCTCTAAGTCATCTCAATCCTCCCAGCTCCTCCAGTTGAAGCGGGCAGAAAAAAGCATAAGGCTTTCAGTAAGTGATCTTTCTTTTTCTTAGCTACTATTTCACTTTATCTTGGAATATGAACTGACCATTTATATTTTTTTTTTTTTTTTGTAACTAGGGCATCAAGGAACCAAGAAGCCAACTTTTGTCTCAAGGAAGAAGCCATTGGGTCCAACGATGTACCAAAGGGACCAGAAGTTTGCGGACACCATCCTTGAGGAGTTGGAGATATAAACTCTATTCTTTTAAGCACTCAACTCTCCTTCATAATTATCTCTATCAATATTGGCATTGACTCCTCACTTTTTTTTTTTTTTTTTTAAAATAAGACACTAGAGGTGAAGGGACTATTCAGCCTGAGCTTTCTTCTCCTCTTACCCGAGCAGTGCATGCTTATCCTTCTGGGGCTGAGCCTTCAAAGGTATACCTCTTTCTTACTTTTGGCTTTAAACTTGTATCCTTACCATTTCTGAAGTTAATGAATGACTTCCATTCTTTTGTAGGCCAAGGTTGGAGAAATCGTGTCTTCAGTCGGGCAGAGTTATACTCCTATTCCTTTGACTTCTCATCCTGCTTTGGTGGTGACTCCAATTCCCAGTTTGATCCAAAGACTGGGGAAATACTACACTTTGTGAAGGGCGACAGCAACATAGTGAATATTCTTAATTTGAACCTTCCCTGTAAGCTTTCCTTTTTTATTTATACTTATTTTCTTTTTTTCTCTTCTCAGTCTTCTCCAACACAGGAGTTTCACCAACCAACAACTACTACATTTAGGGAGCCCATAATTCTTGAGATCCCTGTGGTCTCTGAGGTAATTAGCCTGCGGGGTTCTCAGGATGCTGCTTGGGCAAATGTGGCGGCAGAAGTGCTTCCTCCAATAGTTCAAGATCCAATTCAGGTAGAAAACCTCTTCTTCTACTTTGTTTTTGTTATGTTTTCTTGAAAGTGCAATTTCTAACTTACTCTGACTTTTGTAAAACAGGCTTCTGGTGAGGGCTCGGGCCAATCTCCTCAGCCCGTAGCACCCAAGGTAGCCCTCTTTGTTCCTCCCAAAGCCTATGGGATCACAGGGATCCTTATCCCTAGACCGAATAAGACAAAGGTTGCTGCTGTTACTTCCTTAACTTCTAATCCTCTTCCTTCACTTTCAACTGAAACTGCTTTTATTATTGTTGCTGCGTCTGGGAATGCTGAAGCAATGCCTCCAACATTTGCATCCATTCCTATCACAACCTCATTGCCTGAGCTTGTCAGAGAGTTCGATCAAATCAAAACAAAGCTCAGGTCTCCAAGGCGCCTTTCTGAGCCTCAACAACTTCAATATCAGTGCAGGATTTTCCAAGAATAGATGTAGAGAGACTTTAATGCTTCTTTTAGTCTTAAGGGTTTTCAAGATGCTAAGAAGGCTCTGACTTAACTATATAAAGCCCAACAAATTACAAAGGTTCGGTTCAAGTCCTTCCTCAACTTCTTTGAGAACTTGAGGGCATTAAGGGACCAGCATATGCAGGTAGAGGCAGGCCAAGTGAGTCAAATGCTACAAGGAGACACATTCCAGAACTTCTTCTCTACAGAAGTTGGTAGAAGAAGGCTCAACCATAGAGGCAAGGATCGTAGAGATGACTTTTGAAATTCAGAAGTTGGAAGAACAGCTGTCTACTCTTAAGGCTGAACAGATGACTTTGTCTAGCAAGCTTTACTATAAGATTGAAGAAGTCAAGAAAGTAAACGTTGAAGTTAAGGATGCTGAAGCATAATTAACCAACACTAATATTGCTTTGGAGGAGCCTGGTAGAATTTTCACTATCATGCAAACATATCACTATAAGATAGCTGCCCTAGCCAAGGATGTAAAACTGCTGAGTTAAACTTTATGTAACTTCAACATTTGATGAAATAAAAATGACTTATTCCTTCACTTCAGCTTGTATTCTTATTTTTTAAAGTTCCAACTGCACCATCTAACTTTGATTCTTCTTGAAATAACTAAACTTCCTCAATATAACAATCCCTGACATCCCACAAAGTTAAATGATATTCATTTAAAAACTTAGCATTAACTAGATGCCTTTGCAAGTTTCCTTTCAAATCTGCCTAGTAATATCCTCCCTTATCCAGTACTTCGTTGATAATGAAAGGATTTTCCCAAGTATGGCTCCACTGCCTAAAGCCTCTGACTTGAGCTCCTAAGGGCAAAATTTCTTTCCATACTAATTCTCATTCTTTGAAGGTTTTTAACTTCACCTTTCTGTTATAAGCTCTGGCATTAACTTTCTTCCCTTCTTGAATCTCGTTTAAAGCTTCAATTTGGGTTACATCTAAATCTTCAACCCCTTGACACAAAGCTTGAATGTATTCTTCACTGTGTAACCCAAACTAGTTTTCAATTCTAACAGAACTCACATTAATTTCTATAGGGAGTACAACATCTTGCCCGAAGGTTAGGGCATAAGGAGTAGTTCCAGTTTCTGCCTTCTTGGAGGTTCTATAAGCCCACAAAGTGTCTCCTCACTTCTCATGCCATTTCTTTGGACTTTTTGCCACCATTCTCTTAATGATATTTACTTAAGACCTTGTTACTGGCTTCTGCTTGACCATTTGATTGGGGGTAGTAAGGACTAGACTGGATCATCTTTATCTTAAACTTACTTGCAAATTCCTCTATTTCTTTTAAAATAAAAGATGGCCCGCAGTCTGTAACAATCGTCTCAGGCACCCCATACCTATGTAAGATCTTGGTTTCAATGAACTTTTTGACAGCAGTTGAAATGGTAGTCTTTACAGCTGAAGCCTCTACCCACTTAGTAAAGTAATTTGTTGCCACAATTATGAATGTGTGTCCCTTGCTAGAAGTTGGGTAAATTTTCCCGATGAAGTCCATTGCCCACCTTCTGAAAGGCGAAGGTTTGACCACAGGGTTCAAGGGTACTAAGGGCACATGTTGGAAAAGTCCATGTCTTTGACACTTCTCACACCCATGGGCATAAGCCTTGAAGTCATTCTCCATGGCGGGCCAAAAGTAGCCATATCTTCTTAGCAACCACCTCATCTTAGTTTTAGCTTGATGTGCTTCACAAATTCCTTCATGTACTTTAGCCATCACCTTCATTGATTCTTCTTGGCCTAGGCACTTCAACAACAGTCTATCTGGAGTTTTTCTTAGCATAGACTTATCCCACATGACATATCCATCTTAAGGTCTCTTTCTCAGTTGCCCGCATGATACTTCTGCGAGCTTCTTGCTCTTCTTTCTTTCTTCTTCTGATTAACTCTTAAACAATAATAGCTCTTGATGCTGGCATTTCTAGCTCACATTCACATTAGCACTTGCTACACAACACCAGCCCTTTAACTATGGTTGTTTTGGGTCTCTTGGGCAACTTGATAGCTCCTTCTGTATATCTGTCAACTTGCCTTCTTTCTGCTTTCATTTCCCAAATGGCTTTTCCCTTCCCTTTCTCAACCCAAGTCAGGTTGATCATGTTTATTGGGGCCTCTAAGAAGGGATATGTGTCAATCGTCATATTAGCCTGTGGTTTCTCCAAGAGAAATTTTCCCTTGACTGTAAGGTCTTGTATCCAGTCCTTAAACTAGACACAATTGGTTATGGAATGGTCAAAGGTACAGTGAAGCTTGCAATACTTCTTTCCTCCTAATTCTTCTAGTTTAGGCATCTTTTTGGTGTTGTCAGGCACAATTACTCTTGCCTTGGTTAAATCAAAAGAATAACTCTGGTATTTATGGGGCTTCATAAGGACAAACCCACCATCATTCATCACCACTTTCTGATCCTTGACTTGCTAGGCTAACCCTTTTACCATTAAAGGTTTAAATGGAGTAGTTATCTCTGTTGCACACATTTCAATTCCTCTCCTCCATGACCATCACTTTCTTTTGACTTTGCTTCTTCAAACTCTACTTAATTAATTGTAGCTTTATTCTTGTAGAAAAGAGATACCTTGGATAAGTGCTTCACTTGTTGCTCTTCAGTCAACAATTTCTCATACTTTGTGGCAACAATTACCATCTTTTGCAACTTATTGAACTATACATCATAAAACTTCTTTCTCAAAGGTAGCCTCAATATAAGTTGGGCATGATTGATAGGAAATTCGCACCTCATCCTTGTCCTCCTAAATCTCATCATGAATTCGTCTGTGGAATCATGCTTATATTGCTTCACCTCAACTAGATCGTTGATGATCATCTCGGGCTCCACCCTATAAAATTATTCATGAAAGGCCATCTCCATTTGCCCCCAGTTAGCAATAGAATTAGGGAGGGAGGTAATAGAGAATACCATTAAGATGCTAGGCCTACCAATGAGTTCCCAAACAATCTTAACTTATAGTTAGGATTGTCTTCAAATGCCAAACAGTAATTGAAAAACTTAAAGATGTGATCTCTAGAGGACACATTGCCATCTTCTCCACTAAAAGTTGGAAACACAGGCATCTTAATGTTGAGGGGAAAAAGATTCCGCTCATCAATATACTCGGGGTAGAGCTTCTAGTAGGTGACCCTGAATAACAGGCGAGCCTGGGGTTGAGCATTTTGGACTAGCATTCTTCTTAACTCAGCTAACTCATCTCTAAGTTGTTGGTTGGCTATATTATTTTGTTAGTTGTAAGGAGGTTCCCACTTCGAGCTACGCTCATTGCCCAATAAAGTTTCCTTCTTTGGTTCAGGTTGTCTCCATCTAGCCCCTCCTCCCTTATTAACCAATGATGGTGGCCTATAAAGAAAAGACTTGCCTACAGTTGTGGATATAACTTTTCCACTGGATTCTCCAACTTATTGGTTCATTTCATACTTCTTCTTATCTTGCCCGGCCTGCCCCCTACTATCCAGTGAGGATAATGGTGGATCAGGCAAATCTGTCTCCAGGATTTCTTCAAATCTGACCCCAGACCTACTTTCTCCTTTCCTCTTTCCTTCACTTCCTCGAGTAAGGGAAATAAGGGAATGGCTAGTTCCTTCTCAGGGCTTGTCTCTCTCATAATCTCTCTAGCATAACTGTCTTTTGGAGTAGAGTACTTCAGGTCTAGTCTTTACAAACTTTATGTTAAGGAACAAAGTATGCTCACCTCTCCTCTGGTCTCTAGAGAGATCTTCTCCATACTTTTCAACACTTGCACCATGGTGGCTTGTAAGTCTTCATTGGTCACTTTTCCTCTCGACTTCTCAGATGAAGTCAGGCTTCCCAGAATATCTAGTCCTCGTAGGGAGATGAAATCTTATGGATGATCTATCATTTCTGATCTTAATAGACACTGAGGTGACCCGTATTCAGTATTCCACCTGAAGGTTCGCTCATTCCTCTTCTTTCTTGGCATGAAAGACTAATATATCTCACCAGGCGTGCCAAAACTATGTTCAAGCAAAGATTCCTCTGAAGAATGTCTCTCGACCTCAGCACAGCTCCCCAAGGGATTGGCACTTTAAATGTATATGTTTGGTAGTCGGGCTCTTGCTTGTCTTGTGTGCTGCAGTAAGAGCTTGAAGTTAGTTCTGAATGTGCCTTTGTGGGGCCTTAGGTGTACGGATTGAGGCTCGCAATCAAAACTAACTAAATGGTTAGGCGTGCCACTACTATCTCAGTATAGAAGATGTAGAACAAGTGTGTTTTAAGTTGATTACTTGCGCCCCAAGTTACTCAAACTTCTTGTTATCAAAGGATTGTCACAGATGGGTTAAGTCTGTATTAAGTTTTTTTTCTTGCCTTCTAAACAAGGACTTTTAGTTCATAATATTGAATGTTCGAATGAAGGAAGTCCAGAGCCTTTTAAATCATTTGTTTGGTTCCAAGTTACTGTTAGTGAAAATAAATGCAAATAGGACTCTTAAAATAGAAAACAGGTGGAAATGACTTGAATATATACTGAAAAGTGCATTAAGCAATAGATCTACTAATTTAAAGGACAAACAAAAAGACTCAGGCAAGATTTCACCTTGTCTGGCAAGGTTGAACTTCTTGCAGCCACTTCTCTTTGTTTTTACACAGGTTGTAGACTACAAGGGATGGATGGTAAATAGGTTTACACAGGAGGATCGATACTACAACATTATGGTAGCAGAGCTTTTATACTAAACAAAAGATAGCTTTTCTAAGGGAACTATTGCTAACAGGACTGAATTTGGGTTGATTTCAGCTTGAATGGTATGAACTCACTTGAGAGCAGAGTTTGTATGTTTGTTTGTTTGATTGGTTGAGTGTCCTTGTCTCTGTTGTCTCTTCTTCCTTTTATAGGCGATTTGGCCCGAGGGTCAGGGCTTTGTTTTTGCTCAAAAGCTTTCTGAGGGTAGTGAGTTATCAGTTTTTTACTTGTAGTGCCACTAGAAAATGTTTTTTGGTTGATAGGAGGTTAGTCTTCATCACTTGTCACTTCAATTATAGACATATGACTTGTTTCTTGGTTGCGAAGGCTTCAATTTGTCTCTGGGCTCGATGCTGAACTTCAGGCAGATTCACCTTGTTTTGACATTTTTGGACTTTCCTTCATTCAAGCCTAATATTCAAATTTTGACCCAAAACAATATACAATACTCGAGTTTCATAGTCGTTAAATATTAATTTTGTATTTATGATCAAATACCTTACGGTTAATAATTTCAACGTATACAATACTCCGATTATCATTTTCTTTTAGGAAAACTAATGAAAAAGGTTTGGAAACTTTGAATTTTAACAATAAGAACAAAATAAAGGGTAAAGTAAATAGTACCAAGTTTGATTTTTTAATGTAAAAATATAATTTTTCATTAAAATGAACAATACTTCAAATTGTTCACCAAAACTCCATTTTCTTTTTCGTAGAATTTAGTCCTAAAAAAACCGAAAAAAGAAGAAATAGCTGCCCAAAACAGCTTTGTGTTTTGCTGGTTTTGTCCTTTTATTTCGACTTTGCCCATGGTTTTCATTGGTCAACAAATGCAAAAGCAAAGTCTTGACAGTCAATTCACAACATTGACCCAAAACATCCTCCGCACTCAACTGCTCTGCAACTCCTCCCTCTCCTCGACACACCCATATAAAACCCTTCACAAACCCTCCTTGTCTGCAAACCGCCATACACCCACAAAAATCAACCTCCACAATGCATAAAACTCCTTCAGGCTCCACGCTGGGCGCCGGTGGCCTCGACCTCACCCAGGCCTTCTTCAAGCCCATCTCCAATGCCGCCGCTCCCTCCCTCACCAAACGCCACACCAAGATCTCCGTCATCGGCGCCGGCAACGTCGGCATGGCCATCGCCCAGACCATCCTCACCCAAGACCTCGCCGACGAGCTCGTCCTCGTCGACGCCAAGCCCGACAAGCTCCGTGGCGAGATGCTCGACCTCCAGCACGCCGCCGCCTTCCTCCCCCGCACCAAGATCCTCGCCGACGTCGACTACGCCGTCACCGTCGGATCCGACCTCTGCATCGTCACCGCCGGCGCACGACAGATCGTTGGCGAGTCCAGGCTCAATCTCCTCCACCGCAACGTCGCTCTCTTTCGGAACATTATCCCGCCGCTAGCAATGTATTCGCCAGAGACGATCTTGATGATCGTGTCCAACCCAGTTGATATCTTGACCTACGTGGCCTGGAAGTTGTCCGGATTCCCCAGCAATCGGGTTGTCGGTACGGGTACCAATCTGGATTCGTCCCGGTTTCGGTTCCTCATCGCCGATCACCTCGATGTCAATGCTCAGGATGTGCAGGTGATTTTTGCATTTCGGGCATTTTTGCTACTTCATGACATTGCAGTGCAAATGGTTGTTAATTTTTATATGGTTTTTGACAGTACTGTATTTTATAGATATTTCATATTTTTGTGTTTTCATTTTCTCGGTATTTTTGTAGCACGGATAAATCAGATACGACATTAATATTGTCTTTGACTAGGGTATGCTATTTAACCCCTTCAATTATTATCCAGTTGAAATTGATCATCTGAATTTTTTTTGGTAAATTAACTTTCTGAACTATTTGAAATTAGCCTATTAATCCCTTGTCGGTAGATTCTTCTCACTACTTCGTTAAATTCATGGAAAAATTAGTATTTTTATCATCAATTCTTACTTGTCAACTGTAACCAATAAAATTATGACATATGGACACAAAGTAATATGTAACGACCATGTAAAATGGTTGGTTATGTAAATGTTTGGTTTTTTTTTTTGTTTTTTTAATGTTTTCTTATTATGTTATATGTTTTACACATTATTTTGTCTCCATGCATCATAATTTTACATTTATCATAATTTTATTGGTGGTTATTGTTGACAAGTAAGAATTGATGATGAAATGATTAATTTGCCTTTGAATTTCACGAAATGGTGGACGAAATCGGCTGATTTTAAATAGTTTAGGGTGTTAATCTATTAAAAACATAGCTCAGAGGGTCAATTTTAAGTGGGATAATAATTTAGAGGTTAAACCGCAGTTGACGCCTTTTACTACATATGACTGCAAGTTTCAAGTATTTGATACATTGCTTATGAATTGTAGGCTTACATTGTTGGGGAGCATGGTGACAGCTCGGTGGCATTGTGGTCGAGCATTAGTGTCGGGGGAGTGCCGGTGTTGAGTTTCTTAGAAAAGCAACAAATAGCATACGAGAAAGAGACGCTAGAGAGCATTCACAAGGCGGTTATAGACAGTGCCTATGAGGTGATAAGTCTGAAAGGGTATACTTCCTGGGCAATTGGGTACTCGGCAGCTGCGCTAGCTAAGAGCATACTGAGAGATCAGAGGAAGATTCACCCGGTTTCCGTGCTTGCAAAGGGGTTCTATGGGGTGGATGGTGGAGACGTGTTCTTGAGCTTGCCTGCCCAGCTTGGGAGGGGTGGGGTGTTGGGGGTTACCAACGTGCATTTGACTGATGAGGAGGAACAAAGGTTGAGAGATTCTGCTAATACCATTTTGGATTTGCAGGGTCAGTTGGGACTCTGAACTTGATTGGAAGAATTTCTTTGTTCGGTTTGAAGGGAAGAGTTGTCCAGGCTTTGTAAGGTCGCTCGCTAATATGAAACATGCTCATGATGTACCAAAACAAAATAAAGAAACAAACCGTGTGTTGGTTTAACTTTTGGCTTTTGCTGTGCTTCATATGTTGCAATGAATGATGCAGTTGTATTATGTTCTTGCTGAACTGAGATTAGAAGCTACCTTTCGATCTTATTAATCAATCCAGGTTGAACAACCTACCATATTACTCAAGACTTCAGGCATATCATAGAGGTATTCCTGGTGAATGCTGTCAAGGCATTAAGGGAAATATATTTTCTTAAATTACAAAGTCAAAGTTATGTAAATCATATTAATAACGGAATTGTGAATACAAGAAGGGTTAGACCAGGTTGATGAAAGCAATTGTGTATGCTCTCTTGAACTCGAATTCGAGTTGATGTCCAAGTAAATTTAGACGAAATGATGATTAGCTGGGACTTACCCATATACCCACTGAAACATGGGCTAGTTGTTGTCTTGTTTAATGGGCTTTTAAGGCTTTCATTATTATATCAAAATGTGCTTTTGAGTTTTAACTTAGGAAAATACCTTAAAATGAGACAATTTCTTAATCTTGGAATAGAAATAGGACATTTCGAATATACACATGGCATGCCCATGCAATGCACAAAAATAGGACAGAAATAGGATTTTCCCTACACCTTGAAATAACCAAATTGTCCACCCATATAAATGGGTAATCTAGAAATTTCAGCATTCATTTCTCATTTTGTATAGAGAGAAATAGAGAGGGGAGAGAGAGAGAGAAAAGCTCTCTCGCCCAATTCCAATTCGAATAACCCTAACCCACCCATCTTCTTCTCATCCAAGAGCTCTTTCTCTAACCCACCCATCTTCTTCATCCAAGCTCTCTCTCTTTCTTTCTTTCTCTCTCCCCTCTCTCTATATTTCAAATATGCACAAGAACTCTCCCTCTAACCCACCCATCTTCTTTGATTTTTACCTTTTCATTTGTAGGTTTTGTGAACTGGGTTTGCTTAATTTTGCTTTTTGATTGATGGATTTTTGGAGTTCAAGTAATTGGTTGGTGTTTCTTGGAGGAGACCCAAATCCTTCAATTTTGATTTTTGATTTTTTTTTAATCATTTCTCTAATTTATATGTGTGTTTTCATTTCTTCTGTCTTCTCCCTCCTTCTCCCTTTCTCGATCCAAATTTACAAGCACTAAAATAGGGTTTGGCTTTTGCTACAATTAAATGAAAAAAACGTATTAAAGGTCAGTTGCCTTTTGGAGAAAAGATAAATTTGAGGGAACAGAGAGAAACCAGAGTGGAAAGAAGGAAGAGAGAAGGATATGGACAAAATTATTTCGCATACTCGTTTGCTTTCTTCGTATTAAGCTCGTTCATACACTGTATGTACACAACATGTACATGACATGCACATCTTATGCTCACTGATCTAAGCTCAACCCAAAAATCCATAGCTCACAACGCTCTCTTCGACATCAGGAAAATGATGCAATCAGATAAATGACCCTAAACTTTATATGAAGATCGAAGATTCATTAATTTGAATTTAGTATCAAATTTGATTGGGTTCAAATATTTCAAGGATTTAAAACTTGCAATTTGAATGGGCATGAAAGAACCCCCAATTGAATTAAAGGAAATTGTCTCACGAACTTGTTCGCTTTTTTCGCATTTGCAGGGCCTACCTCTGAAACAAAGGAAAAAGTAGTAAACTACGTTAATGCGAAGAGTATCAAAGATGTAAATATGAACCATATACACTATATGTACACCACATGTACATAATATGTACAATACATGCACATGATATGGACAGAGTGGGATAAACTTTAACGGCAACATATTGGTATTGTGGATACAATTAAAACATAATTATTACGCATATAAGGTTACAATATCAGTTTGAAAAGTCTTGCTACGTATATCAACCACTACTTAACCGTGCATGTGGAAAACATGATACTCATCGTTATTTCATGGACACGCATGACCCTTAACGTCCTCTAAGATTTTTATTTTTATTTTTAAATTTTGTTTTTCACTAAGGCCAACTAGGTTGTGGTCATACTCGCTCACAACATATGTGCATCATAACTAAAGAACATTCATGCTTCTCATATTAAGATGTAGCCATGCATATCATATGCACACCAAATGCACATTACGGAAAAATTTTCACAAATTTCTGCAATTGGACACTTGAACCAGAAATTGTTCCATCCCAATTTTCTAGCACGTCAAAACTTGAAATTTATTCCACAACCCATACGCCCCAACATGAAACACAAGCCCTAATTTAACTTCTAAGTATTAATTTATCTTACAAACAACTCATTTATTACGTAAATCATTGATGAAGGAACTTGGAACTAACCACCCTACCTTACTATGCGTATAGAAGCTTTAGTCGCCTGAAAAAATGAAACTTTTTGGCCAAAACATAAAATATGGTACAAAACTTAGCTCACTCTTCTCACCTCTCTCTCGCATCCCTTTGTTCGAAATTAGAGGTATGAGGTTAACCCAAAACCCAGCTCACTCTTCTTGCCTCTCTTTGGACTTCCTTCTTTTCGAAATCAAAGCTCAGAAATCTGAGCTCAACCCAGAAACGCAAAGCTCATAGAGCTTTCTCGACAACCCTCTCTTCCAAATGAGAACAATGATGCAATTGGCTGATGATTTATAGTATTTATGTGTGGGTATTTTAGTAATTTAGGTTTTGTCCTATTTCTATCCCAAAATTAAGAAATTATTCCATTTTAAAGTATTTCCTTTTTACTTAATGAACCTATTCACAATAAACTAGCCCATATATTTGTGGGAGCTTTGGTTTTAAGTATACCAAATTGTAATAATAAATCCTAATCATCAATAGGCTTTGATTTTCAAAATTCAAACAAAACAAAAATTACATACCAATGTCACAGTTGGCAGTCACTTTCTCATATTTTTATTGGATTTTTTGGTGCAAGTACCAGCTAAACTTGTAACCATGTGCGATAATACTACCTCAACTTTTAATTTTTAGTTTTTACGACCTGGTCTCTCTTAAATGTTGGAATCTACAACCTAACAGCATCTCCAAAGGAGATGTCAAACTGTCCAAATAAGCAATAATGGTAAAAAAAAAAAAAAAAGTCAGCAGCAATGTTTTCCAACCGAGAAGCCAAATCTAATGTAGCCTGACATGGGATGACATTTCTCCCCCTTGTGGCCAAATTTGATAGTAGCTTCAAATTTTTTTAATTCATTATTAAAATGCTTTTTATTAATTTTTTATTGGTTTAAAGCCTTACTCTTTAGTTTCTTTTAATTACTAATGCAATGTTTAAATGTTCTTATACCTTTTAATTCACTTTCTTTCATTACCAATGCAAATAAAACAATTATGGATTATTTTTGTTTAAAATTTGACGTTTCGGGTGGAGAGTAAAACTTCAAAAGATGTCGAAGTGCCACGTAAGCTGTCATTTTTTTTTTGATAAAGCACGGTATTAATTGATGGAAATTGGAATACGTACAATATTGAGGATAGGGTGCACAACGTGGGTCGATAAAAACCTTACCGGAGATTTCAACCCGTTCGAAGGGAAAAATAGCGTCTCGCACCTAACATATATTAAGTATTACTATGCTCAATAAGAGATCAACGATTATATTGGGTGGTTCTTCAAACCAAGTTGCACAATCATCAATACTCAAGCTAAACCGTGCAAGCCTATGTGCAATCTTGTTCGCCTCCCTTCGAGTGTGCTTGAGACTCCAGTTGGGGATCCTTTGCATCAGTTGCCTTGTGTCCATAATTAAATACCATTGGGGTTTGGGGGGTGGTGCGGCGGGGCGGGGAGCTGCAGCTTTGCCCCGTGTTTTGTAGTGCAGAGAGGACAAGCAATGCATCCCCCTCCATAATCATCTTCTCCACCTGCAAATTATGCACAAACAGGGCCGCCTCCCTTGCTGCCATAGCTTCAGCTACTAACGACGAGTCCTGCAGTGTTCTTCGCTAAAGCTGCCACAAAAGACCCTTTATCATCTCGAATGACTACGCCCTTTCCCCCCATGCTTCGTTGTTCATCCCATGCACCATCGAAATTTCAGTTCATCCACCCCTTCTCCAGTAGCTTCCATTTCCGATTAATCTCTGCCTTTCCTTTCTTCTCCACACGGTGTCATTTCTGGTATTCACGCAGCCAGCACTCGGCTTTGCACAACAGCTCCAAAGGGTGAGCCGCC
The DNA here is from genome assembly GCF_019419815.1 of Pyrus x bretschneideri. Taxonomy (NCBI): domain Eukaryota; kingdom Viridiplantae; phylum Streptophyta; class Magnoliopsida; order Rosales; family Rosaceae; genus Pyrus; species Pyrus x bretschneideri. Next base: position 4,129,828 of record NW_025999657.1, read on the forward strand.
TTGCCCTTCCATAAAAATGAATTCCTTTCCAGACAAATATTCCATATAATAACCAAAGAAGAATCAAAGCTATTCCTTGATAACAGACCGGCAATCTCGGCAAACCAATCCAGAATTTTTGGTCTGCGATCACAGCGACTGACAGAGGACAATCCCTTAAGAGGTGTTCAATTGTTTCCTCATCTCCACGACAGAACATACATGAAGTCTCCACGAGAACCTTCTTTTTCTTCAGGTTTGAAGGAGTAGGTACTGCATTCAAGCAACAACGCCACACACATATTTTCACCTTCTCAGGACCATTGGCTCTCCAAATTGCTTTCCAAAAAAATTTCATGTCTCCGTTTAGTACCGATCCGCCTGCCTCGCCACCGTTGACATCTCCATGCATTCGAGCCAAGTGGTATGCACTTTAAGACGAGAACTTTCCATTAGCCTCCGCGTTCCATATTAGTACGTGATTCGCATGAAAAAGACTCAACTGTATTTGCTTAATCAAAGCAGCTTCTTCTACACAAAAGATTCCATCAATAGCCTCTGTATTCCACGTTACAACCACCAAGACACATCCCACCACCCCCACCCCCCCCCCCCCCCCCCCCCCCCCCCCGCCCCCCCCGGGGTTCTCTCTGTGCAATAAATTGTGCACTGTGGATGACTGATCAAAGCCCTCGGGTATAGGTTTATAACCTTGAAAAATTGGTTTCGGGGAAGCCAACTATCACCCCAAATTTTGATCTTTGTACCATCTCCCACTCACCACCGAGCACCCATTCGAATAATCTTGCGGGCCTCCGCAATGCCTTGCCAACAATAAGTTGTCAATTTTAAACTTTATGTTTAAAATTTGACATTTCATTTGAAAATGGTTTAAATTATTTTTCATCCATTTTGTCATTAAAACATGTCACACGTCCCTGACCTGGAGGGATACTTTTGTCAATTCACTTTTCAAGGCTGGCTAGAATCAAATTGGCTATAAAATAATACTTCATGTGCAAATATGGGTGCAAAAATTGGGAGTTTTGTATAGCCCCAGTTCTACAATTCCCTCCCTAAGGGGTTGAAAAATTAATATTTAAGGTGAACCACACACCCACTAGCTGACCTACAAAATAAATAAATAAATAAAAAGGTAAATTACATTCTACCCCCTTAAGTATGGGTGCAATTGCAACCTCATACAACATCTTTAAAACATTTCAATTTCATACAACTTTTATTATTTCATTTCAATTTCATACAATCATTAAAAAAATCTGTTAGGATAGCAGCTAAATGATGACGTCAAAATATTGCATTTCACATTTGTGCTGACGTCGAAATATTCAATTTTTTTTATATAATTAAAACCTTAAAAATTAGAAAAGAAAAAAAAATAAATCCCCAACCCCTCTCAATTCTAATAATTTTTTTTTAACTGCCACGTCAACAAAATATAGGTTATACATTTGCCATGCCATCACTTAATAGTTAAATTAATGGTTTGACTAACCGATGAATGATAACTAAATGCAAGTTTGTGTATGAGATTGAAATATTTTAAAGATTATGTATGAGGTTGCAATTACACCCAAACCTGAGGAGTAAAATGTAATTTACCCAAAGTTCGGGTGGTATTGGTATACATGCTTGCAAGTTCAGCAGTTGTACAAAATCACCTTTTTTTTATATTTTGGAATTAGGTCAACTCAAATTTAGATAGTACAACGAAGTTTGTATTTTTGAGTTTTGTAGATACAAATTATGCATTGTAGTTTTTATTTTATATCTACATTATATATTAAGAGAACCCTTTTCGTGAACTAAAAGGGTAAAATGACTCTTTTCTTTTTTTTTTTTTGCTCTTTTTTTTTTCATTTTTTGACTTGAAATTATTTTGCATCATTTTTCACACTTACGACTTAGAGTTTAACTCCCAAAGAATTCGGTACAATGTTCACCCTAAAAATTAAAAAGCCTAAATTACGAACAGGCTGAGTAAATATGAGCTGACTACATTCTTATTTGTGTATGAGGGCATTCCAACTCGCAACCAAGCTCAGTTGGGTTAGTAGAATGGATGTGGCAGTGGTGGTATTGAATGCGCTGCTGACTTCTGCACCGAAGCAATTGCGGCCAAGGAAAGAATATGTCTTGGCCTTAGGTTCTAGAACTTGAAAAAAAGGTTACTAGATCATTGCGAAGTTCAATAATTGGTTTGGCTTTGGTTGTGTCGAATAATGGCTAACTAGGAACACCTCGCTTCATCGAAGTTGATGAGATGACCCATTGGACGAAATAATAGAGAATTCGTCGTCCCCCAAGACTTGGATAGATAACTAACTGACTAAAAGCAGTGTCGTTAGTCCAAACTGAAGGTGCTTCTTGATTGCCTAGTTCTATGGCTCCAGCGTTGTTAGTCCAAACCTAAGATATCGCCAGCTATCAACATAGTGTTGTTATTCCAAATTGAAGATTGAGAGAGTTAGGATAGTTAGTGTTTTTCTCAAGGTTGTGAGAAGGGTTTCGCATAGAGCAAGAGTTTTCGCGTGGAGTGTTTGAGTTGTTTGTTGAGTTGAAGGCCTCTGTACATTGCAAAACCTTTTTGTATTTATAAGGATAAATTCCATGATGGCCAAGTCTACCAAATGACATAATTTTTTATAATATTTTGATTTTTCAGCAAATTCCCTTAATATACACGGCATTATGCTACCCAATCCAAATCCACACTGCTCCAAATTGCTTCTTTTGGCCATTTATTATCATCTTTGCCAATTGTACCTACAAACACACGAAAATAGCTTAAATCACTATAATAAGTAGAAACTAACTCACTAAATGCAAAGAAACAAGCTAACAAAGTCGTATAAATATGCTCCTATCAAATTCCCCCACACTTAGCTTTTGCTAGTCCCCGAGCAAAACAAAGAAACAAAACAAAACCTAAACCTTCCAACAATTGCCTTAGGGATTTCCAATGAAACATGACATTTTAAAAATCACTACTCACATAGATTTTAGCCATCCTTACTCTTGAGTATACACTTAACCGCAGTCACCACTCACCAGCTCGCATTTAATCAATTAAAACAATTTTTTGAATGTAGTAACATGCTTTAGAGTATCCCTTAATTCCTCACTGGATATACTGTCTATTTTCACACAGATTTTCTGACTACTCTCCCTACACTAGGTATATGTGAGAAGATTGATGTAAACATGTAGACTAGCACTCACATATGTTATAACAAAGAAGGCACTTTCTGGAATTATTAATACAACATGTATATGATCTCATGAATGAAATGCCACTATTTAGAAGCGAGAACCAGGGGTACCATATGCTCGTACCAATTTCAAACTCCACATATTGAAATACATAATAATCAAGATAGAAGTCTAAGGGTTGTAATGGGGCCAATGTATTGGCTGACAAAGAAAGGTTAAGGATAAACAAAGGTTCTTAAAGTGATAGTAAGCAACATAACACTTAGAATTCAACTTTTGATTGCAGCAACCAACTTTAAACATAAAGGGAAGATTTATACAACTTTTAGGGTCAGATTCACATTTTTGGACCTTTCTTCAACAAGCAACACCTGTAAGCTCATTCTCACTTCTTTTTAATCTTTTTTTTTTCTTTTTCTGCACAACTTTTTCTTTTCTCTTTCTTTTTCTACCTTTTTTTTTTTTTTGAAACACAAAACGTACTCCTTCACCAATTCACAAAGACAAATTCTTCCCTCCCCCCAACTTATTTTTTTGCATATTGTAGATCAAAAGGAATTCCCAACAAGTCATGCTCCACTATTCTTTAAGAACAAGGGTATGGATAGTCCTATACTAGGTTAGGTAGGGATAATGCAAGCTAACAAAGAAAATAGGCTAAATAAGGCTCAAAGGGGTTAAACCTACAATACATATGCAAAGGGTAAGGCTTTTTGGCTCTGGTTTAACTAAACAACTTCATCTTGTTATTTGTTATGCACTCAATTTTATGCTTTGAATGAAACGGGCATGAATTCTAGTATTTGGAACTAAAATGATGAAAACGCATTCTAAGTAGCAACCAAGCAAAGAAATAATGAGATCATGCAACGACTTTAGAAAGCAAGAATATTAAGATTAATAACTCTCCCAACAAAGAATAAGCTTAAGTCTCTTAGGGTTGTAGCGTTAGTTTGAGTTTCTTCCTTCAAGCATGTTACAAAAACTGATTTTTCCTTTTTCCTTTCTGTGATTACATGTGAATTCGTAAATGACAACTACAACTAAGCATACACCAAAGAGCATATCAAATTTCCACCCATGTTTGTAACTTTGTTTAACCAGTCATGCAATTAAAAACCAAATCCTTATCATTGTGTTGGAAGGTACCCTAAGACACAAACAAGCTACAAAAACGACTCTTTTTGGTATTTTCTCAAGCTTTTTTCGATTTTTTTTCTTTTTGTTTTATGACATGAAAACACTTTAAAAATAGTGAATAACAACATTAGTAGTGATCGGTGGTGAATTTCGAAAATACGTCATGAAAAGCATCTATTTACCCCCCCTCCACACTTAAACCAAACATTGTCCTCAATGTTTCAAAACTAAATTGAAACAAGAAAACAATAAATAAAAAAATAAAATAAAAAATAAATAGCAAACAACACAATCATGGCAAAGTAAAAGTAATAAAGAGAAGGGTAAAAGAGAGCAAATCTAGTTGTAGGAGCCAGAGATTCCTAGGTCTTTTTTATTTAAATGCATGGGTTGCCTCCCAAGAAGCACTTGCTTTAACGTCTTCCAGCCAAACGATACCTCCTATTAAGCTCCACCAGGGGTCCACGGTATGGAGGGGTACACTCTCCATGACATGCTCCTCGAAACACTCGTGTATTGGATCTATGAAAGGAAGGGGATGGTGATCCTTCCTGATTGTGACGTTGAGCTTCCTAAAGTCAATGTAAACTCTCCCACCAGCTTGGATTCGATTGGGCACTTGAACCAAAGAAGGTAACAACCTATTAGTTGAAATGGGAAATTGAATTGGAATAGGTGGCTTACCAATTGACTACGATGAAGACTCTAAAGTAGCAGCATTGTCAACAATTTCATAAGTGCTCTCGACCAAATTTGGTATTTTAAGGGCAGTGACGTGTCCTTTGTGATCCATTTCAATTTCCTTTTCGATGGTGGTTCAAAATACATCCTTCTTGATAGGTGCTGAATGTTCCTGCCCTATATTTCCAATCACATCAATGGCAAAACAAGAACGAACATCATTAGAATTTGTAACAAATTCAGAAACATTGAATTTAATCACTTCACCATCAAACTCCATACTTAACGCTCCAAGTAAGATTGGCAATAGTGGAGAGTGGGTTGAATCCTCCATCTCATGCATTAGATCGATCAGTCAATTGAATAATGACACCATCATTTTTAAGCTCTCCTAGATTCATAGATGCATAAATAGAATATGGCATGACATTAATGGAAGAACCTAAATCTAGCATAGCATGTTCAAACCTTGTATTACCAATAACACAAGGGATAGTGAAGCTACCTGGATTTTTGCATTTAGGTGGCAGCTTTCTTTGCAAAACTGCAGAAACATTTTCACTTACATGTACGACCTCCTTCTCCGGAATCCATTTCTTTGTTGTACAAAGCTTCTTCAAAAACTTAGCATACTTTGGAACTTGCTTGATTGCATCAAGGAGTGAGATATTGACTTGCACCTTCCTGAAGGTTTTTAGAATGTCTTTTTCTTTTTCTTCTTTCTTAGATTGCATAAATATGTGAGGGAAAGGCACATTCGACGGAATATTGTTAGGATTAACTGAATTTGAACCTAACTTACCTATATCGGATGGCTTAGAAGCTTTAGGGGGCTGTGGCAAGGGTTGTTCTACCCTTGCCGTGGCCTTGTCTTCTTCCTCTTCCTCGAGTAGTAGCTTCTCGTCCTCTATTTGGCTTTGTTTGGATGATTTTGGTTTGGTTCCAATCTCCTTGCCACTTCTTAACGTAATAGCCTTAGCGGTTTCAAAGCCTCCCTTTGGATTTACAATGATTGAACTAGGTAGTTTGCCTTGTTCTCTAAATTGTCCCATGAATTTCGCCACTTGCCCCATTTGATTCTTCAATTCACCTACCTCTTTGGCTTGATTTTGTAATCCCTGCGTCAAAGAAGTTAGTACTTGAAGAATTTTATCATAATCCAATGACAAACCTGAATTTGGTTGGGATTGTTGTGGGGGAGGTTGTATAGGTCTTGAATAGAACTCCTTAGATGGCTGCCAATATCATTCTTATTGAACTTGTTGAGGTTCCCTCCACATAAAATTTGAATGATCACTTACACCTGGATTGTAAGTGTTGGAAAACAAGTTGATCCTTGATTGATTATGGCAAAGATAACCCCAAGCATTGACATTATCCCAACCTCCATTCTCAATTAATTGAGGATGTTGATTAGTTTGATATCCTTGCCTATAGGCCACACCAAATGTACCAACTCTTTGCATTTGGGACCTTTCGATATATTGTGACATAAGAGAAGTAAGATTTGCCATTTGAGCCTGAAGATTAGCATTTTCCATGTCTTACTTCTCTAGTACCTGAAATCAAAGAAATAAAACTAAATCAAATATCAAAAGTAAAATAAACAAAAAACAAAGGGATTATCCATTTTACTAATCCCCGGCAACGACGCCGAAATTTGATCTGATAAAAACTAACAAACAAATTAAACCTTCTTTTAAATAATTGTAGTATGCGTAAGTAGGGATTGTTCTAGGCCGGGGATTAGGAGGGATGCTAATCTACACTAACTTGACTCAAAAATTGAAAACTAGAATCAAACACATAAAACTAAGCTAGACTAACTCAAATAACACAAAACAAGCATTAAGGGGTGTTTTGGACGAAAATTGAAGTAAATTGACACGAAATACTAAGCGGGGGGGGGGTTTGGTTGGATGAATTTTAAACTAAAACTAAGTAGGTTGCTGAAACAAAGTAATTGATACTAAATTGGGGTGAATGGAGGGGGTGAAAGGCTAGCTAGAGGGTGCTTCTCCACACATGACACATATGCAACACGAATCGATTTCCAATTATTATTCCTATAAACCATGAATGACAATGCCCTAAGTTAATCATGAACTGCACAAATTAACCATCAGATTTTCCTAAATTCATTGAATTGGACTCAGTGATGCAGTCAAATTATTCTTATGAAGTTCCCTATATGAACTGCGTGATAGAGATACATATCAAAGATCATTAAGTTCTATGAAAATCATAAGCATTGATATGGCATTCGTAACTATGAAAAGCATGATACTCCTGCCAAGAATTTACTTCACACAATCATGACTAGTGATTTCCACTACTTATAAATATAAGTTCATAACTATTAGGTGAAATTCCCTTATATTTTAGCATCAAATTCATGCATGCAAAGTAAGTAGGCCTCCTTAATCAACATACACAAATAAGTTATCAATCAAACAGATAAGTAAATTGCATTCACGATTTATGAAACAATAACTGGAGGAAATCAATTCATATAAAACATATGTTCATGGCTTCGAATTCACCTCTAACTAAAAAGAAATTTAGTTACACATGTTCGTCATAACTAAATAAATACAATCTAATTTAAACATTGAAACTAAAACTAAGGATAGAATACACCTAGAAACGCTCCAGCAATCCAAAGGCCTTGGATGGCAGGCACGGCTCCAAGCTCTCCTTCCTTGCAAGCTGTGGCACACTTCTGTTTATTTCTCTATATTTTTCTCTGTAAAACTCTCCCTTGAGTTCTGTGGCAAGGGTGTGCATTTATAGGGTAGACACACGGCATTGGTTGTGGAGGAAAAGGATTAGGGCATGGCACAATTCAAGGAGAAAAGGAATTAAATTGTTAGCATGATTTCAGGACTTCTAGAATCAGATATGTGTTGTTAAAACATGATAAGGACTCCTAAATTCAGATGGGAAGGATTTAGAATAGGATAAGGACTCATTTTGCAGCTAGAGATGAGTTTAGATAATGTTGGATTAAGTAGGATAATGTTTGGATAATATGAGATAAGATACGATAAGACTGGATAAGATAAGATAAGGTTGGATAAGATCTCCTTGTTGTTAGCTGATTCCTTGTCTTCCAAGCCTTAATTTAATTCTTCCAGATTTGTAGCACATTTTTAGCATCACTTGTCACCAAAAACGTCCATCCATTATGCTCCATACACATGTTATCCAATCCAAGTCCAAAATTCCTCCAAATTGCTACTTTTGGCCATTTATTGTCATCTTTGCTAATTGGACCTGCAAACACACGAAAATAGCTTAAATCACTATAATAAATAGAAACTAACTCACTAAATGCAAAGAAACAAGCTAACAAAGTTGCAGAAATATGCTCTTATCAAATTCCCTCACACTTAGCTTTTGCTAGTCCCTGAGCAAAACAAAGAAACACAACAAAACCTAAACCTTCCAACAATTGCCTTAGGGATTTCCAATGAAGCATGACATTTTAAAAATCACTACTCACATAGATTTTAGCCATCCTTACTCTTGAGTACTAGAAAGAAGTGTGGTACTAGAAAGAAGTGGCATTCCATGGCGACTACTACTCCCTATTTGACATATCAAGAGTTTTATGAAGTTCGAGTTGAGGATTCTGAAAATGCTCCAGATGATGGTGAGGAGGAAGAAGAAAAAGATAATAATTAGAAGAAAAATAGTAATAAAGATAAAGGTCAATCATCGCATGATGCTCGCAAGACATAGAGTTTTAAGAGAAGTGGTACCAATTCTGGTTCTTCTAGTGGGGGCTCGAGTTCCACTGTGCCGCAGAGGCGCAAATGTGCAAGCGGTTCCCGCTTTCAAAGACAGAGATTTTGGGGGTTCTAGTGGTTCGTTTTGCCATAGATGTAATAGTCGACATTTTGGGGATTGTAGACAAGGCAATAGAGGTGGATGTTTTGTTTGTGGTTAGATGGGACATCGGGATATCCAGTGCCCATAAAGCCAGCAGAAACCCCAGCCATCTACCTTGCCATCACTAGTTTCTATTCAACAAGTTCCAAGACCAAGTGGCTATACTTTGACGGGTTATGGTGAAGCATATCATTATCAGGGTGATATAGCTCCATATTTTGGGGGACAGTATTAGTACCTATATGATCGTATCAGTATAGTGGTTACGCTCAGTATCCAGGAGGTTATGTGCCATATCTGACATATTCAGCTGGTGGATCATAATGGTATCCCGGAGGACAGTCCTGGAACGTTGAGGTTGCTTCTAGTAGTGTAGGATCATCGAGGTAGCCTAATCAGCCTGGTCAAGGATGCGGTACATAAGGACGTGGGAATCAAGGTAATAGGGGTCATGGAGGATGACAACAACACAGGGTCGTGTTCACTATATCACCTTGCAAGTTGCTCAGAACAATCCTGATCTGATTATGGGTACGTTAAATATTCTTGGCCATTTTCTAGAGTATTAATTGATTCTGGTGCCACACATTCTATTATTTCTCATACGTTTGTTTGGACGACGTAACCAATCCATGCCAAGATGGATTGCTATGAAAAGACAGTCACTTTTCATTGTCCGAACTTGCCTGTAGTTGCATTTGTGGGTGTACGTAGTGGATTGAAACATGACATCATTCCTGCCATAAGGGCCAAACAACTATTGAGGAAAGGTTGCCAGGGTTATTTGGCTCACATGGTATTGAGTGAGGATACTCCTATCCGTGTGGAGGATGTTCAAGTAGTTAGGCATTTCCCTGATGTTTTCCCTGACGATTTACCCGGATTACCACTAGATAGAGAAGTAGAGTTTACTATTGATTTACTTCCAGGTACAGATCCTATCTTCTTAACTTTTTATCGAATGACTCCTGCTAAGTTGAAGGAATTGAAAACTCAGTTGCAGGAATTGGTTGATAAAGGTTTCATTCAGCCTAGTACTTTACCTTGGGGAGCTCCAGTTTTATTTGTAGGGAAGAAAGATGGGACCTTGAGGCTGTGTATAGATTAGAATAATCTGAATCGGGTAACAATTAAAAACCATTATCCGTTACTATGAATAGATGATTTATTTGACCAGTTTCGAGGTGCTTGCGTGTTCTCCAAGATTGGTTTGAGATCTGGGTATTATCAATTAAAGATCAGAAGTGAAGATGTACCTAAGACTGCTTTTAGGACTTGATATGGTCATTACGAATTCCTCATGATGCCATTCGGGTTAATGAATGCACCTGCATCTTTTATGGACTTGATGAATCGGTATTCAAGCCATACCTCGACAGGTTCGTTATTGTCTTTATTGACAATATTTTGGTGTATTATAAGTCTAAGGCAGAACATACTTGACATCTTACTCTGGTTTTAAAGAAATTGAGGGAACACAAATTATATGCTAAGTTCAGCAAATGCCAGTTTTGGTTAGATCAAGTGGCATTTTTGGGGCATGTAATATCAGCTTAGGGTGGAGTGGTTTGGACGTCGGGACACTCGGGTTTATTGAGTTGCAAACTTAGCCAGAATATCGAAGGATTTTCTGACTAGTTTCCATCGATTTTAGGACCTCAAAGAGGTATGGTTATGTTCTCCTAGTTGAAATCTTCAATTCTATATAAAATTTGTGAATTTTGGTGTTGAAACGAAGTAGAAACTAAGGTTTTAAGAATTTCCAGAAACCAGCGACACAGACGGCGGTCGGCGGTGAATTCCGGCTAAACCACCGGAGAAGGAGAAGAATATTCCGTCAACTTTGACTGTTTATATTGACGGCGTCAAGTAACACCATTAGTTTTTAGACGGAATATTCTTTTATTTAACGGAATATTCCTTAACACCGTTAGGGATTTCGTCAGTGTGCCAGGCACGTGTGGCTGTGCCTTGGCCGGTACGTGGGGTGTCGAAAAATTATTCTAAAAGCATGTGGATGCTCGTGGTGTTGAGTAGGCCACGATGGCATATTCAAATACCCCAATTGAGCAACGTATGAGAAGTTGTAACACGATTTTGGTTATATGCTTAAAATTAACGTTAAAATAGTTGTTTTACATATAGGTGAGACGTTTCTGGAGGACGAGCGTAGCCAGGCAAGACTCGGGGGTTACGACCTTACTACATATCAGTGAGTGGGCTTTTGGTTTATATATATATATATATATATATATATATATATATATATGCGTTTCCCAAAAACTATTTTTAAATGGAATTTCGTTTAAAATGCCATGTCATGTTTTCTTTACATTTTAGTATATGCATTAGTATAGCTTTGCATAATATTGCATGATGCTGCAGAGGTGCAGGTAAGTCCAGGTGAGTATATATTGACTGTGTGGTTGGATGGTAGTTGATTATGAGTTGATGCATGTAGAGCTCATTCTCCTGCACCCTGGTGTTGATGCTCTGCCCGTGGCCAGGGCCTAGCCTTCACATGATAGTTCAGCTCCCGCACCGCACGCTCAGCTTGGATCCAAGTCAGGTGCCAGCCTGTCGTACAGACCACATTAGGTGGTTTCGACTCGTAGGTGACCTGAGATTCGTCACATAGCCTTCATGTGATCATAGCACTTGAGCGTACTTATTTACACTCAGCCTGTCATACATACCACATTAGGTGGTTCCGACTCGTATGCAGGTTTAGTGATGTACAGGTCACATTAGGTGACTCCGGCTGGATTGATGAGCAATAGGTTCAATCGTATAGGTCACATTAGGTGACTCCAGCTGGCATATCACTTTTGCATTGATTTATATCACCTGGCTTACATATTTACTTTTGAGATAGTGACATGGTTTAAATTACTTTCGTTAATGATTTTTATATACGTATGTAGTATTATTTTCTGGGAAATTATACGGGTTTTACGGTGAGGGGTTATTACGTTTCTAAAGGCAAAGATGTTTTCAAAAACTTTGTTTTTACCCAGTCACACTTTCTGTTTTGCACCCCTCTAGGTTCTAGGTAGAAGTTTGTGTTGGTGGCTTATGAGGATTCTATGACGGTTCTGACAGACTTCAAATAATGTAGGGATTTCTTTCATGTCTTGTATAATTAATACTTAGCCTGCTGTACTGCACTTAGATTACCTATGCTCTGAGCACTTGCATTACTATTTTAAACACCTTCACTCGTACATATATAATTACCTAGTGTAAAGTAGCTAATAAGTGTATTTTTCGGTAATTATACGAATTCTCAATTATACGAATTCATTACTATTTGTCGGTATACTATTGCATAATTATATGAATTCTCAAATTTAATTCGTAATCACAATTATTGCATTACGAATTTAATTCGTAATCACAACTATTGCATAATTATACCGACAAATACACTTGCAATAGTATACCGACAAATTCGTAATCATAATTATATGAATTCTCAAATTTAATTCTCATAATAAACTTGCAATAGTAATTATACGAAAAATACACTTGCATTACGAATACTATTGCATAATAAAGTATAGAAAATACACTTGCATTACGAATTCTCATCCTATACTATTGCATTACTATTTGTTGGTAATTATACGAATTCTCAACTTGTATTTTTCTTTCTACTTACCTGGGCGTCCACAGCGTTGAATCATAATTATACATATTTACCAATTCATAATTATATGCAACTACTCATGCATAAAAAGAAAATGGTATGTACTTTGCAAGGCATTTTATAACATACTTTCACTTAAATTGATTTTGTAGGAAAAATCTCATTTATATAGGTATATACGGAAAACAAAAGCCCACTCACTTGGAGTTCACCCTACAACTCCCTAGCACAACACATCAAGGTAACATGATGATCGGCGCCTAGAACAATCATCAAATCATGCCTCAGAAATCATATCGATAGAATATAACTTATATAAAACACGTCACTACGTAGATCGATCCAAAAGATCTGCAACTCAGATTTTTGATCCGTAACTTCTAGACGTTCACAATATACCTCTAGAACAACATCCTAAAATGTCATTACCATCCAACGGTCGGATCTCCGTCAATTGCCAAAACCAAGTGACGGTTAACATTCTATTATGTGAACTTCCAACTCCAATTTCGGAAGATCTGTAAATCAGATTCCCGATCTGTAAGTTCCTATAATCCTCAAATATTATGTATTACAACATATCAAAGTTTGCTGACGATCCAACGGTCGAATCGTCAATTCACATTTTCACCAAGTAACGTAACGTAAAGAATTTAGGTCCAAACAATCAATCTACGTTACACAATCACCAAAACTGAAATCAAGGCAATTCATTTAGCCTAAGAATAACATTGACGGCCCCCTGGCCATGTGCTGCCGCTGGTGGCGGTAGGCCGCCCCAGCTCGTCGGAAAATCCAACTATTTCCAAAAATTACCAAAATTTACATAAATGAAGATCTCAGTGAGTAGAGTAAACTTTATACCTGTGGCCAAGGCCAAATTGGCTTGGAAGCACCTCAATTTCACCATAACCGTGCGGAACCCTAAGTTTTGGGTGTGTTCAATCCGACTCCAAAACAACCCGTCATCCCAACCATTGCTTGGGCTTTGTTCTAGGCCTTAAGAGGATGCTATGGGTGGTGTAAATTGAAAGAAATTGCTTCGGGATTGGGTGATTCGAAGCCAAAGCTGCCGCACCCCTCCTTACGAATTTCTCTATTTTCAAGGTCAAATCTCTCCAAATTTGAGATGGAATGGATAGAGGGAAGGTTGTGGAGGAGTTCTCAAGAGGTTTCTAGAAGCAATTCGTCGAAAAAATGGGTGAAAATTGTCGAAAAAAGAGGTGTTTGCGGACCGGGTTAAAAACGGGTTACGGGTCAAGGGAACTGGACTTCCCCTCCTTCTCCTTCCCCCTTATTTCCCTCCTATTCTCTCCTTTGGTTGGTTAGTCTCCTCTTCTCTCTTCTCTTGATTTGCCAGAACTCTCTCCTATCATCTTTCTTGATTGGGCAGCTCGCCCAATCCTTTTTTTTTTTTTCCTCCCCGAGTCCTCTTCTTCTTCTTTTACCAAATTTCTAACTAACTCTTAAAATAATAATAAGGTTATAATATATATATATATATATATATATATAAAGTATAAATAGTAATTAAACTAAAAATGCTTCTCGGTTTACTGTTTCGTAAAACTTTAACCAAAATTTCAAATCCTCTTCTGCTTCCTCCTACGAGCTCATATCGTCGAATACTTCAGCAATACGCTAAAAGAATTCCATACTTCTTTCTATACACCGATCAACGAAAGCCAAAAACCCTTTACCTGTAGGGTGTTTTCGTAAAATCACGGTTTTAAAATTTGTAAAATCATAAAAATTTGGGACGGGTTGTGACATATTAGCACTCCAAAAGTCTTATTTTGCACTCCAAACATTCTACAAGTAGAAAGAAAAAAACACTTGTAAGGAGTGTAGAATGAGATTTTTGGAGTGCTAATAACAGTTCCCTAATTTTATCAGTATTATTTAAATATTATCAATATTATTTTGATATTATCATTATTATTTTAATGTTATCAACATTATTGTAATATTTCCTAATTGTAGACAAACTATAATACTAAGGACATGAATGATAAGATACATAGAGGAGCAGTTCGCAGCTTGGTAGAATCACTGGGAGAGTGACCTGCACAAGCATTATAAGCTATATGATGATCCGTAGACTGCTCTACTAGAGGGTTGCCGTAAAAAGTTGGTGGAGCAACGGAGGATAGGGAGTGGCTCTATGCATATTTTCAGGGGCCCAAATATTTGGTACGTATGATAATATTTATTAATTTTTGGTAATTTTTTTTAATATTTTCTTTCTAATAGACTCTCTAATACGTTGAGTTTGTGTTTAACAAAAGAGAGCGAAGGCCAATAGCAACGATGAATGCTGTGCTATATTCATTTTAAATTCTAAAAAAATATTAACTTCTATTAGGATTACTAACTTTTTTCTAACTTTTTTGTTTCAGGAGGGTTCAAAGTTCCCGGAGATTGACATGTTTAAGGACGCATATATTCAACTTGGGGGATGAGACCATTGAGCAATTAATTAAATCTTAATATGTTTTTACTTATTAATATGGGGTACTATAGTTTGAGAAGAGCAAGACAGTTCTCGAGGAGGTAGCATCACAGCTTCCCCTAGAGACTCTGATCGAGGACGTGACCTTGATCGAGGATGCGAAGCTTCAAATCCTGATTGAGACCCTAGATTAGACCCATGGCCAGAGGCCTGGTAAGGTTGTTGGGGGATGGGGAATGCGTAACATCGGGACATTGCCACCTCTTCCTCCAGACAGGCCATGGGATACGTCATTGCGTTGACGCAAAATTTGCAGACCTAAAACAAAGGCTTGCGCCCTAGATGCCCAGTATTGGGGGGTTTCTATGTTGAAGGCTATGATGGGCTTGTGTTGTAAAGAGGCTAGTTGAAACCTTCACGTCCCCTGTTTCTTAGGCCTCTACACCTAGCTTGCAGGAGATAAGATGACCTTTCCCATAAGCTTCTCTTCAGCCACCAATTGCTCCTCAACCACTTTCAAGCTCCCAGCTGACTGGTGCAGTAGACCTCGACAACCTTCTTTTGTAGTGTTTTTTTTTTTTTTTTTTTGTTACATTCGGATATGATGAATTATTTTCAACTTGTACTTACATTTGCATATATATTATAAATAAATAATTTTTTTGTTTATTATTATTGTTTATGGTTTAATTAAAATAATTATAAAAATTATTAAAGTATGTTATTTTAATAAAAATGATAAATAAAGGAAATGAAAAATAAAAAATAACCTTTGTGAGATGTATGGACTTCGTCACATAATATTAAAAGCAAGGAAGCAGTTCGCCACCCAGAATCGTAAACGATGAAACTCTCATAATTAAATAATATTATAGTTACACGGAAACCAAATATCATGGGACAAATTTCGTTGGATAAAGTTTTATGTGATGAAAGTATTCGTCGCGCATACACTAACCTAATGGTGGCCTGCAATGCAAGAAACTCAAAGCGACGATAAATGTGCCGTACCCTTTAGTTTTGGGCAATGAGACACTTCGTTTCCCTATATTTTAGGGACGCTTGAGCGACGAAATGATTTGTCTTCGGGCACAAACTCATTTTTGAGGAACCTTTGCGTGACGGTATCTTTGCGATGGGGTATTTGTTGTGCCATTATTTAAACGATGGAATTTTTCTTTGAGCGACAGACTTTTTTGGGTCGCAAAAACTGTTTAATGTAGTAGTGTCCATATAATTGGAATGGCAAGTGACTAACCTGTAGAAGCCCTCAAAGATGATGCAATAGTAAAAAAGTTCCAGCAAAACTGATAGGATTTTTACTATCTACAAAGTTAGGGATAAAAACACTTCAAAATACTTGCAAGAGAACAAATAAATTGTAGTGAAAACGGCTCAAGTAAGGCTGTTCTCCACATAGACTGAATGAATAATTTGTGTAAGAACCAAATCTTAATTAATTACTTGAAAGATAGTTTTGGAAAAAGGTTGATTTTGTGAATTAAAATATTTAAAATGTATTTAAATAAAAACAATTAAAGAAATCAACAAAGTAAAGAAAATAAAAGAAAACAGTTTTGAAAATCAATTTAAGCACTAAGATACCGCCGTCATCTTAACAATTCTACACAGTTCTCCCAATTACTTATGATTTATACATGCATATTTTGAACGTTAGGTTTTCCTAAAGTATGCTCTACTTGGACCCCAGTATACAACGTATATCAAACATGCAACCCTGAAGATGTGGTATTCATTGACACACCCCGACCTGGGATGTCCACTAAGACTCCAAATTGAGCTGTGTTGGCTGACACCTAGAAGGTGATGAAGCCATAAAGTGTATTGATATGGAAGATGTGAATAAATTTAAACCTAAAAGTGCCCAAGTACAAGAGTATGTAGTGAGCTGGTATAAACCCATTTCACACATGATGACAGAGTATAACTACGGTATAGTAAAATAGGGTGAGAATTATACCATCGATGGTAATCGGCTACCCCAAGATTTGCCAATAATCCTCATCGGTATGAAAATTATGCTACTAGAACCTGGAGGGGCGAAAAACAAGGGTGAGTGGGCATGAAAATAAAGTTTTAATAAAACTTTTTGAAAACATTATAACCCTTCCCTGTAAAACCTATATAGTTACCAGAAAAATAATAATACTATGTAAGTACGAAAATGAATGCACAAGGGCAGTGAAAATAGAAGCACGTCATGTCACAATATCTCAGCAATAATAAATGTAAGTCTGTTGTGAAATCAGTCTAAACTAGCATGCCAGTCGAAGTCACATTAATGTGACCTGTACGACTAGACCTATTGCTCATCAGTCTATGCTAGCACACGAGTAGAAGTCACCTAGTGTGACCTGTACGACAGGCTGGGTGTAAATATGTACGCTCTAATGCTATAATCATGTGAAAGCCAATCATATGCACAGGTCACCTACGAGTTGGAGTCGCCTAATGTGACCTATACGACAGGCTAGCACCTAACTTGGATCCAAGGTGAGCGTGCGGTGTAGGAGGTGAACAATCACGTGACGGCTGTGCCTAGCCCAAGGCAGGAACACTAACATCGGGGTGCAGCAATGATGAACTCTAAATGAATATATGCATGCTCATATAATTCAACCATTTCAATCACATAATAACTCACTTGAACTTACCTGCGCCTCCGTTGGATCATTTGGCAAGTTATGCATAATCAATTTAAAACATTTTCTGGAAAACCGTAAGGTGTGTATACACACACACACACACACACACACACTATAAAAAGGAAAAAGACCCACTCACCTGAGGTCCACACTACAACTCCCTAGCACGAATATCGAGGCGTCACGAACGATCGGTGCCTAGAACAATTATCAAATCATGTCTCAGAATTCTTATCAATAGAACATGTAACTTACATATCCTATTCGCGAAGATCCGTATCGGACTCCTGATCCATAAGTTTCTAATATCCTCAAATATTAAGTACTATAACGTATCAAAGTTTGGTGACGATCCAACGGTCGGATTGTCAATTGCTATAATAATCAAACTTGGTTCAAACGACGGAAATTGGTCAATCGAACTTCACGTACGGAATTGGAGAATCAAATTTAGCCTAGGAAGGTCAGGGGATGCCTCGGCCCACACATCGCCACCACATGCCGCTGTGCACGATGGTCGGCCACCCTGACTTGACGGAATAATCAACTATTTCTAAAAATTCTCAAACTTCACAAAAATGAAGATCTTAGTGAGCAGAAAATGTTTTATACCTGTGGCCAAGTCCAATTTTCCCTGGAAAAGCCTCAAATCACCATGAACTCGGTTGGATCCTAGAATTTGGTTGTTTCTTGATTTGTCCTCAAATCGACTTCGACACTCTAACCGATGATTGGGCATTTCTCCTGAGCTAAAGGGAATTACATTGGTGGTGGCAATTGAGAGGAATTGCTTCACAAATGGTGGTTCAAAGTCGAGACCCACCCGAACCTGTCGATGGGTTTTCTCACCACATTGGGGCTAAAATTCGTCGGGTTTGGTTAAAATTAGGTGATGGGGTGTTGTGGTGAGGTCTAGTGGTGATGGAAGGTTGAAGAAGGCTGGAAAATTGGACAAAAAATTGTCAAAAAACTCCAAGGAAGTCCGGTCATCGAATGGGTCAAGGGGAACCCGACCGATTCTGTCACATCCCGGTTCGGGCACCCACCACATCCTGAGCTCGACTCCACCGTAGCACGATATTGTCCGCTTTGGGCCCCGACCATGCCCTCACGATTTTGTTTCTGGGAACTCACATGAGAATTTCCCAGTGGGTCACCCATCCTGGGATTGCTCTCGCAAAGTCTCGTGCTAGATAGAGATATATATATATATATATATATGGCTTACAGGATCCATTCCCCTGGGCAATGTGGGATGCCACAGATTCACTCCATCTTCTTTTCCCTATTTTCCCTTCTTGGTATCTCTTCTCATTGGTCACTCACTTCTCTTTCTTCTCCCAATTGGACAGCGCCCATCCTCTTTCCTATCCTTTATCTTTCATATCCACTGACCAACTTTTATTCCCTTTAATCTGGGCCACACATATGGCTTTCCAGATTTTGCTCCAAAAATTTGGTGCATTCTAGAAAATAATAAATTTACAATTTTGCCCTCAACTTCAATTGTTAATAACTCCTTCATTATAACTCCAAATTACATTTCATTTGTGCCCACGCGTTCGTAGCGACGAGTACTACGAGGATATGCCAAGAAATGAACCTTACGTGACATGACAGGAAGGTCAACAAAAGTCAACGTGTTTACCTCGAAGGGCATTTCAATAAATTCACATTTAAAAATTATAAAGACAACAATTTTTTGGGATGGGTCGTTACAATCTACCCCCCTTAAGAAAATTTCGTCCTTGAAATTTAAAATAACTTGCTAAATGTAAAATACTCAAAAATAGGGAGAAAATATGTATATAAATACATACACAAGGAAGAAATCGAGTTAGAGCGGTTGCATAAAAGAGAATGCCATTCCATCGTGATCGGATTGCAATTATTCTTCTTTCATGCCCCCAAGCTCATACCTTATTCCTTCCTCGATAATATGGTAGTATAATACCCGTACAAACTGTAAGGTTGAAAACACTAATTATTACGTAAAACATAAGGAAAAAATATACATATAATAAAATATCAAAAATAGATATATATAGATATAAAAGCGTACAATTCAAATACTTGTATTGAGTTAAAAACCAAGAGTGGAAATAACTCACCCAAAATTTGTATTGGCAGAAATACCAATATAAATAAAATAACGTAGTAGAAAAATATTTGCACGAAAAATCAAAACCCAAAATGAACATGGACCTCGCCAAACATTCGTCTAGTCACGAACTTCGAGAATGAGTCCGAACCATAGCTAACTAGTAAGTGTTGTCGTAGACAAGCCATCTTGCCTACTTGATTAGTGAACCCAACAATTAAGCCATCGATCGCGATACCGTACTATCCTAGAGTTCACCAAACCAGCTGCTAGAAGTGTTTCGACGTACATGTTCCCACAATAATAAGACCCTAGAGTGAAGGAGTGGAAAATATACGTAGATTTGAAAGCTTAAATTAAAGAAACCATATCTTTGACGACATTCTTCAAATGATAGTTGCAGTTTCGAGCCACACTTGAAAATTAACGCCACAATTGCCAAGCTCATAACTTATGTTCATACCTTCACCAATACCAATTATTGCTTAATCCTCAAAGCCGCTTGGAATATTTTCTTGGTAAGTCTGGTAAACTCGCAAGAAGATTATACTCTAATGGCTCCTACTAGCATTGATATGAAACTAGCACATGCATCTGCTGAGTCGACCTATCGTGAATTCCTCACTGATTGAGCAAGAAACCATGTCGAGAAGGCTAAAAGAACACTCAAGAATTTGACAGTCAAAACAAGTTCATCAAATTTAAAGTTTAAGATATCTAGATTGATTACGTGCCATCACACCACAAAAACAACTTTCGGAATATTCGATCACCAACGATAACGATTCATTCAATGGAGTATTTGGTGGGTGATTGAAGAATTAATGATCACAACTAGATTTCAATATCTGAGCAATTCTTCTGAACAGTCTACCCGTCTTTGAAATAATATGACTGCAGTAGAGTAGGCACGTACCCAAAGTTGACTAGAATGTCTTTCTAGCGCAAATGAATGAATATGGAGTCACAGTCAGAAAAGATACTGATTGAAATGCCAGAAAATCAGATAAATTCAAGAATGGGTAATTTTACCAAGTGTCCTAAAATGTAGTCCCTCTGGACCAATGAAAAAATGGGTTGACTTGTCAAATCGATCTATAAACATCGAAACATCATCATAATCTCCACATGTACAAGATACCTTGTACCAGGAGCTTATGGTGATATTTCCCATTTGCATTTAGATACAAAAAGTGATTATAACCATTCAAACGATTTCTTGATGGGTCAGAGGTAAAGTCATATCGATATTCATGAACTTCAACTGGAATGGGATAAGGAAGACTGAAAATGTTTAAGGGTAGAAACAATTCTTACTACGGTCTTAATAATTACGTTTGCACAACTGAGATGATCCACGATAGTGCAATCATAGACGTTGATTTAGTTCTTCCAATGCTGCTATCAGAAACTTAGCTCTTTCCAAAAGTAAGTGAAATTAGGAAGTTCTAAGGTTAATAAAGATTTTGAACATATTTCTCCATAGAGAAGTACGATTCAGTTTTCAGATGAAAATGACAACTGTTGACTCTAGGTCATATATATGATGGTTCATTTTGAACGGTTACCGTTGGGAGATGTAAGCTATCATCATACAGCCTCTACACAGTTGAAAAATCCAAGGAACACGTCATCATGGATTTCCAAAATGATCAACGTCATCGAAAAGTGTAAAGTGATGGTGAGGTGAGAACAACTGTTCGGTTGTCAGAAGCTTTATCCATAATCAACACCCCAAGCTTGACTAACTTTCCTTGGCCGATAAGTGAGGAAAAACACTATAGCCAAAAATTGCTAACCAATTGTCGATAAACTCGACAAGACTAAGGATATCTCAAATCTCACAACACTTTGTGAGAATTTCCACCTTCCTCCTGTTAACTCTTTTTGGAAAAAGGAAAGAATATCGTCTGCGAAGATCACGTCTCTTGAGATAGGTACCAATCTAAACAAAAATAATGTTTGAGAAATTCGGTCTCATTGTCGAAGCAGATGAGAAATCGTTGAAAAGACTACTATGAAGTCGCCAGGTTATGGAAGAAAACTCAAGTTACAAATGGTGGGTCAGCTACATCATAAGCTTGAAGTAGGGGATAACGGTTTTTAGTCCGAGGAAGTTGCTAAAATCTAGGTATGATCCTAAGGTTTGAAGTTCCCTAACTAAGGGGCTTGGTTGAATAAATTCCTATTTGGTAAGCTTTAGTAACTAAGTTCTTACAAATGGTAGGAGTTGCTCGAAAAGACGCAAGGAAAATAGTGTAGCATGAGAAAATGGATCGATGATAATATCTCAGGTAAGACATTGGAATATGATGCCTAAATTTACGTCCTTAAAATGTACCATAATACTTCCTTTCACTACGCCACATGCTAATAGGTCTTCACCACTTTCTCGATACTTAATTCACTCTAACAGTGAAAAATTAACTCGTACTTTGATTTTATGGTCTACCTATGGAAGTGATCGAAAATGTGGCCAGTCGAAGAGGTTATGTTTATCTAGATAGGTGATGAGGTAAAAACAACTATGAGCTTACTGTCCTAATATAATGCTTGCTCCTAACTTTTCCAAGATTTAGTTTCTTTCGCTCAAGCAGTCACTTTTAATCAGTCTATCAGTTGCGCGCTAATTAACGGATTTATGACATTTTGACATTATTCGTTGATGTGATAAATAATAGCACTCAAATTAAACCCTCTTATTGACAATTGTAGTAAAGATGTAAGTAGGGATCGTTCTAGGCTGGGGATTATGAGGGATTGCTAATCTAATAAAAACTGACTCAAGAATACAAAACTATGCTTCAAAACACTTAAAATAAACTCAAAGACTCTTAACTAAACTAAAAAGACTCAAAACAACACAAAACAATCAAATAGACTCAAACTAGACTCTAGGACTTACTTTGGACGAAAATAGAATTGGTTTTGATTCAAAACACTCAAAAACACACAATAGGGCAGATTCTAACTAATTTAACACAACGAATTAAAGGGGATTGGGTTTTTGATGAATTTAAAGTAAAAACAAGTAACTTAAAGACTTAAACAAAGTTTGGACGAATTTGGGGAAAACTATGGGTGATAAGCTAGCTAGAGGATTCTTTTCCACACATGACACATTTGAACACAAATTGATTTCCAGTTGCTTTTTCAATAAACCATGAATCCCAACACCCCAGATTAACCGTGACATCACTAATTAACCCTCAGATTTTCCTTAAATCATTGAATTGGATGGACAACGCATCGGCAACCAAATTATTCTTCCCAAGTCCCTTACATAAATTGCATAATAGAGATACAAGCAAAGATCATTAAGTTTCGTGAAAATCATAAGCATTGACAAAGCATTCATAACTATGATATCATGATACTCATGCAAAGAATTTAACTTAACATGATTGTGACAAGCAACCTTTACTACTTATGGATATAAGTTTGTAACGATTATGTGAAACTCCCTTATATTCTAGCATCAAATTCAAGCATGCAAACTAAGAAGGCCTCCTTAATCAACATACAAGAATAAGTTCTTAATCAAACGGTTAACTAAATAGCGTTCACAATTTATGAAAGCACAACTAGAATTAATCAATTCATATCGCAAATATAATCATGGTTTCAAAGTTTCCCCTAGCTAAAACAAGTTTAGCCTCTCATGTTCATAGCAAAACATTGAAAACAAAATATCGATTACACCTAAAAATGTTTCAACAATCCAACTTGAATGCAAAAACGTCCAAGGCTTCTTCTCCTCTCTTTCTTCCTTGCTATGCTGCGGCACAAAGGTTTTAGGGTGTGAAAGTGGTTTGTGGTGTGTTAGGGTGAAGGATAGATGAATGGCAAGGAGGTATGGTGGAGGATAAGGTGCGGCAAAGTGTATGGATGGTGGTTGAATGGAAGGATGCGGCTATGAGTGGTGATAGAGATGAATCCATGACTGAATTGTGTTTATGAATGAATGTATGTGTGTATGGGTGCGATAAAGTCTTAGGGAAGGCCAATAAAACTTAGCTATGTTGTCCAAGAGTGTTAAGGGTCAGAATCTCATCAAAATAAGTAAGTAAGATCAGAAATTAAAGGTAATAGGAAGGTGACATGCGACAAGAAAAGGGAAGGAAAGATTAAAGCCAGAAAATAGGAGAGAAAAAGAATGTAGGGTGCAGCATTGACTAGGATTAAAAGGGAATGTGATCTTGGGACACAAAATAGGGAAGAAACCACCCCTTGCACGGCAAGGATTTAGAATAGAATAGGGATGTGTTTTAAGGTTGAAATTAGGCAAGAATTTAGGCTACCTCGTGCGGCAAGGAATAAGGAAAGGGAAAGGGGGTACGGCAAGGGCTAGAATGGTGCAAGGAACCTTTGGTTTATGTCCTAGAATTCTTAGGAGGCCTTCAATGTTGCTGGAACTTAGGGACATTTAGGATTAGGAAAGGTCAAACCAAAATAGGAAACCTTGGCTTAACTTTCCTTCTTCAAATAGGAAACCTTCTTTGATTAGGAATCCTTCTTTGATTAAGAATCCTAACATCTTTAGGTCTTCAATTTCATCCATTCCTTTTGCTCCAAGCATATGCTATACATTCCAAGCCCAATTTTGCTGCAAAAGGCTCCAAAATGCACCTTATTGTTTCATAAGGCTTATGAACCTACAAACACACGAGAATAGCTCAAAATACTAAAATAACTATGAACTAACAACATAAATGTAAGAAAAGAAGCTAAAAAAGTCGCCTAAATATGCTCCTATCAAATTCCCCCACACTTAGCTTTTGCTAGTCCAAGAGCAAAACAAAACGAACAAAACGAACAACCTAGACCTTCCAACATTTACCTCAAGGATTTCCAATGAACATGACATATTAAAGAACACTACTCCCACAGATTTTAGCTCTCTTTACACTTGAGCAAACACTTAACCATAGTTACCACTTACTAGCTCACATTTAATCGATTAAAACAACATTTTGAATGCAGTAACATGCCTTAGAGAATTCCCTCAATTCCTCACTAGATATACTCTCTATTTTCACACAGATTTTCTAACTACACTCCCTACACTAGGTATATGTGAGAAGATTGATCTAAACATTTAGACTAGCACTCACATATGTTATAACAAAGAAAGCATTTTCTGGAATTATTAAAATGACATGTATATGATCTCATGAATGGAATGCTACTACTTAGAATGAGAACCAGGGATTCCGTATGCTCATACCAATTTCAAACTCCACATATTGAACACATAACATCAAGATAGAAGTCAAAGGTTGTAATGAGGCTAAGGTGTTGGCTAACAAAGAAAGGTAAAGGATAATCAAAGGTTCTTAAAGCAATAGGAAGCAAAGTAATGAAATTGACACTTAAATTCACTTTTGATGGCAGAAATCAACTTTTAAACACAAAGGGAAGATTCACACAAAACTTAGGGTCGAATTCAAACTTTTGGAGCCTTTCTTCAACAACCAATACTTGTGAGTTCATTCTCACTTATTTCTCAACTCTTTTTCTTTCTTTTCACAACTTTTCTCATTTTTTTTTTTTGTCTTTGTTTTCTTTCTTTGTCGTGCCCTTCTATACTCCCCCACACTTGTTTTCTGCAATATGTAAATCAAAAGGAATTCCTTCTAAGTCATGCTTCACTATCCTCTAAGAACAAGGGTATGGATAATCCTAATATAGGCTAGGTGAGGATAATGTGGTTAACAAAGAAAATAGGCTAAATAGGCTCAAAAGGGTTAATCCTACAATCTATATGCAAAAGGGTTAGGCTATTTGGCTTTGGTTTAACTAAACAACTTCATCTTATTGTATGTTATGCAATCAATATCATGCTTTGAATGAAATGGGCATGAGTTCTAGTATTTGGAACTATAACGATGAAATGCATTCTAAGTATCAACCAAGCAAAGAATAATGAGATCATGCAACGACTTTAGAAAACAATAATCCATAGATTTATAACCCTCCAAAGAACGTTTTAGGCTCAAGTCTCTCAAGCATGTTACAAAAACTGATTTTTTTTCTTTGTAATCACATGTGAATTTGTAAACTATAACTATAACCAAGCATAAACCAAAGAATAAATCAAACTTCTATCCATGTTTGGAACTTTCTTTAATAGTCATGCAATTAAAAACCAAATCCTCATTATTGTGTTGGAAGATACCCTAAGACACAAACAAACACAAAAAAACAACTCTAAAACAACTCTTTTTTTGGGTTTTTCAAAACAGTTTTTCAATTTTTTTTTGTAAAATTTTCGTATTTTTTGTTGAAAACACATAAAAACAGTTCAAAACACACAAAAAACACTTAAAATAGTGAGAAACAACATTAGAAGTGATAGGTGATAAAATCCCACAAAAATCATGCAAAAACAGCTTGTTTACCCCCCCACACTTAAATCAAATATTGTCCTCAATGTTTCAAACAAAGACTCATGTTCAAACAAAAAAGATAAAATCACAACATAACTCTCATGGCACAGTAAAAGCAATAAAGAGAAGAGTTTAGAAAACAAATCTGGTTGGGGGTTGTTGGATTGCCTAAAGCCTCTTTATTTGAATGCATGGGTTGCCTCCCAAGAAGCGCTTGCTTTAAGATCTTCTAGCCGGATGATACCTCTTCTTAAGCTCTATTGGAACCCACGGCATGGAGGGGTACATCCTCCACAATCTGCCCTTCAACACTCTCATAATATGGTTTCAAACGATGCCCATTCATCTTGAATTCTTGGCCATTCCTTAAGCTTTGGATTTGAAATGCACCATATGGAAAAACATTAGTAATAACAAAAAGGCCAATCCATTTAGAACGTAACTTACCAAGAAACAAACGAAGGCGAGAATTAAAAAGTAACACTTTCTGCCCTATGGATAATGTTTTGCTACGAATCATCTTGTCATGGAAAGCTTTGGTCTTCTCCTTATAAATGCAAGCATTCTCATAAGCTTCAAGCCTAATCTCTTCAAGTTCATTCAATTGAAGCTTCTTATGAATTCCAGCCGTATCTATGTCCATGTTGAATGTTTTGATAGCCCAATGTGCCTTATGTTCTAATTCCATGGGAAGATGGCATGGGTTGCCATAGATAAGCCGAAAGGGGGACATCCCAATGGGTGTTTTGTAGGCCATACGATATGCCCACAATGCATTCTCCAAATGCAAGCTCCAATCCTTTCTTGTTGGCCCAACGGTCTTCTCCAAAATTTGTTTGGTTTCTCTATTGGAAACCTCGGCTTGGCCATTGGCTTGAGGGTAATAAGGTGTTGAAACCTTATGTGTGACATTATATTTCTTGAGCAGTGCCTCAATGGTACGATTACCCTCCATCACTTATGAGCACTCTAGGCATCCCAAATCTAGAAAAGATGTTAGTTTTGATGAAATTTGCAACCACTCTAGAATCATTAGTACAGATGGCTTTTGCTTCCACCCATTTTGAGACATAATTAACCGCAAGCAAAATATAAGTGAAACCATATGAAGAAGGAAAATGACCTATGAAATCAATGCCCCAAACATAAAAAATTTCAACATTGAATATAGGGGTCTGCGACATTTGATCCCTTGCACTTATATTGCCCATTCTTTGACAATGATCACAAGTCGTACAAAAAGTTCTAGCATCTTTAAAGATTGTAGGCCAATAAAATCCACATTCTAACACCTTAAGGGTTGTGCGTTGTGTGCCAAAATGACCCCAACATGCATAAGTGTGACAAAAATTAAAATTGAATTAAACTCACAATCATGCACACACCTACGAAGAATCTGATCAGAACAATATTTCCACAAATATGGGTTATCCCACACATAAAACCGTGCATCCTTCTTGAGTTTATCACGTTGGTGTTTGGTTATGGTGTTTGGAACTTGTTGAGACACCAAATAATTCACCAAATCTGCATACCAATGCTTACTTACCTTAATGGACAACAATTGTTTATCAGGGAAGGTCTCTTGGATGGGTAAAGACTCCTCATTGCACACCAAACGACTCAAACGGTTAGCCACCACGTAACCAAATAATTCACCAAATCTGCATACCAAGGCTCACTTACCTTAATGGACAACAATTGCTCATTAGGGAAGGTCTCTTGGATGGGTAAAGACTCCTCATTGCACATCAAACGACTCTATTGGTCAGCCACCACGTTTTCACTCCATTTCTTATCTCTAATTTCAATATCAAACTCTTGGAGGAGGAGCATCCAACGAATTAGCCTTGGTTTGGCCTCCTTTTTGGTGAATAAGTACTTCAAAGCTGCATGGTCAGAATAAACAACAACTTTAGTGCTAAGTAAATACGAATGAAACTTATCTAAAGCAAACACAACAGTAAGAAGTTCTTTTTCAGTGGTAGAGTAGTTCAATTGAGCATCATTCAAGGTTCGGGATGCATAATGGATGACATGTGGTTGCTTGTTCTTCCTTTGGCCTAAAACAGCCCCTATTGCATAATCGGATGCATCACACATTAGCTCAAAAGGTAAGGTCCAATCTGGTGGAACTATGATTGGTGCCGAGGTAAGCAAGCCCTTGAGGTGGTTGAATGCCTTCTCACACTCCTCGTTGAACTCAAAGGACACTTCCTTTTGAAGGAGACGGCAAAGAGGTTGTGCAATCTTTGAAAAATCCTTGATAAATCGCCTAAAGAATCCTGCATGTCCAAGAAAATAACGAACCTCTCTTACCGAAGTAGGAGAGGGTAAACAATGTACAAGATCTATTTTGGATTTATCAACCTCAATTCCTTTTTCAGAGATTATGTGACCCAAAACTATGCCTTGTTTTACCATAAAATGATATTTTTCCCAATTTAAAACAAGGTTAGTTTCAATGCATCTTTGTAAGATTAAAGTGAGATTATGCAAACAACCATCAAACGAGTCACCAAAAACACTAAAATCATCCATGAATACCTCAATAATCTTCTCAACATAATCAGAAAATATACTTACCATGCACCTTTGAAATGTGGCTGGTGCATTGCACAAACCATATGGCATATGACGATAAGCAAAAGTACCAAATGGACAAGTAAAATTGGTCTTTTCTTGATCATCTGGAGCTATAACAATTTGATTATATCCCGAATAGCCATCAAGAAAACAATAAAAAGAATGACCCGCTAACCTTTCAAACATTTGATCAATGAATGGCAAAGGGAAGTGATCTTTCCTTGTAGTGGCGTTTAGCTTCTTATAATTGATGCAAACTCTCCAACCTATTTGGATGCGTGTGGGCACAAGCTCAGTCTCTTCATTCTTCACCACTGTGACTCCAAACTTCTTTAGAACAACTTGGACTGGCGAAACCCAACAACTATCAGAGATGGGATAGATCACGCCACAATCAAGAAGTTTGATAATCTCTTTCTTCACGACTTCCATCATTGGAGGGTTGGGTCGGCATTGAGCTTCTCGAGATGGTTTAGCCCCCTCCTTTATGAGTATATGATGCATGCATGTAGTAGGGCTTATTCCCTTGATATCGGCCAAGGTCTACCCAATGGCTGTTTTGTGCTCCTTTAGCACCCTCACCAACTTATCTTCTTCTTGTGCCATGAGTGAGGAAGCCACAATGATGGGCAAGGTCTCTTCTTCGCCCAAGAAAACATACTTCAAGTGGTTTAGTAATGATTTAAGCTCAAGGGAAGGTCGCTGTATCATTGAAGGAAGCAACTTATTAGTTGAAACGGGAATTGAAATTGGGGTTTAGGACTTACCATGTTGCCGTGGCAAGGACTCTAGGGCAGCCACCACTTCAACTACATCATCACAAAGGGGCACGGCATGGAATTCTAGATTGGTGTCGTGGATTGGAATTGGTGCTGCCATTTGGTTTTTCAATCCTAATCCACTTGTAATGACCGTTTCAAGTGCATCCTCATGTAATTGTTCAAAATGTTCCTGCGCCAATGAACCAATGATATCAATAAAAAAACATGAATGATCATCATTAGGAAATCTCATAGTTTTAGAAATATTAAAATTAATAACTTCCCCATCAAATTCCATTGTTAAAGTCCCTTTGAACACATCGATCTTGGTGCGGGCTATTTTCATGAATGGTCTCCCAAGAAGGATCGGCAAAGAAGTGGAATGGGTCATCTCTTCCATCTCAAGCACATAGAAATCAGCCGGCAAGATCAAGTTATTAACCTGCACCAAAACATCTTCCAAAACTCCCTTTGGATATGCATTAGAACGATCAGC
Source organism: Pyrus x bretschneideri (assembly GCF_019419815.1). Classification (NCBI taxonomy): domain Eukaryota; kingdom Viridiplantae; phylum Streptophyta; class Magnoliopsida; order Rosales; family Rosaceae; genus Pyrus; species Pyrus x bretschneideri. The sequence continues at coordinate 4,159,856 of NW_025999657.1, forward strand.
CAATTGAATAATCACACCATCATTTTTCAACTCTCTTAGGTTCATGGATGCATAAATAGAGTATGGCATGACGTTAATTGAAGCTCCTAAGTCTAACATAGCATGTTCAAACTTAGATTGTGAAGCTACCTGGATCTTTGCATTTTGGAGGTAATTTCCTTTGTAAAACAGCGAAGACATTTTCACTTACCCTCATTACCTCTTTATTCGAAACCCTCTTCCTTGTTGTGCAAAGCTCCTTCAAGAATTTGGCATACTTGGGAACTTGTTTGATTGCATCAAAGAGTGAAATGTTGACTTGTACCTTCCTAAATGTCTTAAGTATGTCTTTGTCATTCTCCTTTTTCTTTGCTTGCATAAATCTGCGAGGGAAAGGAACATTGGGTGGAATAGGGTTAGATTAATGAAATTTGAACCCAACTTACCTATATTGGATGAATTGGATGAATTAGGGTCTCTAAGTGGCTGCGGCAAGGGTGCTTCTACCCTTGCCGTGGCTTGGCCTTGTCCTTCTTCCTCCAATTGCAGCTTCCCATCTTCGTTTTGACTTGATTTGGATGGTTTGGGATTAGTACCAACTTCTTTACCACTTCTCAATGTGATGGCTTTGGCAGATTCGAATCCTCCCTTTGGATTGACAATGGTTGAACTAGGGAGTTTGCCTTGGTCTCGGAATTGTCCTATGAACTCCGCTATCTACCCAATTTGCTTTTCCAAGGGGTCCACCCTTTTGTCTTGATTTTGCATTGCTTTGTTTTGATTTTCTTGCCCCTGAGACAAATTGGTAAGGAACTTAATAAGCGTATCATTATCCAAAGACGTACCTGAGTTTGTTTAGGTAGATTGCGTTTGAGACTGATTTGGTGTGAATTGTTTGGTATAGAAGCTCGGGGGTTGTTGCCTAAATCCTCCTTGTGGTTAGGGTTGTTGAGGCTCCCTCCACTTGAAATTTGGGTGATCTCTCCAACCCGGATTATATGTGTTGGAATATGGATCATTCCGTGGCTGATTTTGGCTTGGAAATCCAATAGCATTTACACTCTCCCATCTCCCATTCTCAATCAATTGAGGGCACTTTTCAGAAGGGTGTCCTTGGATAGAACACATTCCACATACATTGGGTTCTTGCATCCTCATTCCTTTGGCCATCTGAGACACAATAAAAGTAAGATTAGCTAATTGAGATTGAATGTCGGATGTGGAACTTACCTCATTGACTTGTTTCTGTGGGGGGTCCGTTTGCCCAATTCCTTCATATTGTTGTGCATTCAAAGCGCGGTTTGTAATTAGTGTCTTTGCTGCCATAGGGGTTTTGTCAACCAATGCACCTCCTGCTAAAGCATCGAGCATTTGCCTTTCAATTGGAAGAAAGCCTTCATAGAAATATTGAAGTAGAAGCTCTTTCTTCATTTGGTGTTGAGAACATGATGCGACAAAGGCCTTGAAACGATCGTAATACGCTGGAAAAGACTTTCCTTGGCTTTGTTGGATTCCGCTAATCTTCTTCCTCAAAAGAATGACTCTTGAAGTGGGGAAGAATTTCTCTAGAAACGCTGTCTTCATGCTCTCCCAAGAAATGACAGTCCCAGGTGCTAATTCGTATAACCAATATTTAGCCTTTTCCAAAAGAGAGAATGGAAAGGCCTTCATTTTCAAAATATTTCTATCAACATTAATTGGAGTCATGCTTGAACACATCACCTCGAAATCTTTTAAATGCTTGTTTGGATCCTCCATAGACAACCCATGGAACTTTGGAATGTGGTGCAACAAACTAGACTTCAATTCAAACTCATCGGTCTTATCTTGAGCTGCCCTAGGATATTGGATGCATAGGGGTGCGGCATTGTCCATTCTTGAGGCGGAAAGCTCCTTGATTGTTCGATTGTCCGCTGCCATGACTTGTGCCTCTTCTTCCTTTCTTGATGTGGGTTCCTCTTCCTCCTCAAAATCAGATTCTGAGCTAGAACTTGGTGGGTTAAGTTCTGGCTCCTTCCTCGTCCTTCTCAATGTTCGCTCAAAATCGTCGTCAAAGTCCAAGATGTTTGCATGAACAGGTTAAGAGCTATGAGTCATAAACTAGTACCTACAAACAAGAAAAGAAAACAAGGTCAGCAACCAAAACAAAATATATGAAAAAGAAACAAAAAGAAACAATAGGGGATTAGCAAAGTTGCTAATCCCCGGCAACTGTGCCAAAAATTTGATGTGATAAATAATAGCACTCAAATTAAACCCTCTTATTGACAATTGTAGTAAAGATGTAAGTAGGGATCGTTCTAGGCCAGGGATTAGGAGGGATTGCTAATCAAATAAAAACTGACTCAAGAATACAAAACTATGCTTAAAAACACTTAAATAAACTCAAAGACTCTTAACTAAACTTATATGACTCAAAACAAACTAAAAAATCTCAAAACAACACAAAACAATCAAATAGACTCAAACTAGACTCTAGGACTTACTTTGGACAAAAGTAGAATTGGTTGACTCAAAACACTCAAAAACACACAATAAGGCAGATTATAACTAATTTGACACAACGAATTAAAGGGGATTGGGTTTTTGATGAATTTAAAGTAAAAACAAGTAACTTAAAGACTTAAACAAAGTTTGGACGAATTTGGGGAAAACTATGGGTGATAAGCTAGCTAGAGGATTCTTTTCCACACATGACACATTTGAACACAAATTGATTTCCAATTGCTTTTTCAATAAACCATGAATCTCAACACCCCAGATTAACAGTGACATCGCTAATTAACCCTCAGATTTTCCTTAAATCATTGAATTGGATGAACAACGCATCGGCAACCAAATTATTCTTCCCAAGTCCCTTACATGAACTGCATAATAGAGATACAAGCAAAGATCATTAAGTTTCGTGAAAATCATAAGCATTGACAAAGCATTTGTAACTATGATATCATGATACTCATGGTAGGAATTTAACTTAACATGATTGTGACAAGCAACCTTTACTACTTGTGAATATAAGTTTTGTAACGATTATGTGAAACTCCCTTATATTCTAGCATCAAATTCAAGCATGCAAACTAAGTAGGCATCCTTAATCAACATACAAGAATAAGTTCTTAATCAAACGGTTAAGAAAATTGCATTCAGAATTTATGAAAGCACAACTGGAATTAATCAATTCATATCGCAAATGTAATCATGGTTTCAAAGTTTGCCCTAGCTAAAACAAGTTTAGCCTCTCATGTTCACAGCAATACAAAGAAAACTTAAATAAAACATTGAAAACAAAAGATAGATTACACCTACAATCGTTTCAACAATCCAACATGAATGCAAAAACGTCCTAGGCTTCTTCTCCTCTCTTTCTTCCTTGCTATACTGTGGCACAAAGGTTTTAGGGTGTGAAAGTGGTTTGTGGTGTGTTAGGGTGAAGGATAGATGAATGGCAAGAAGGTATGGTGGAGGATAAGGTGCGGCAAAGTGTATGGATGATGGTTGAATGGAAGGATGCTGCTATGAGTGGTGATAGAGATGAATCCATGATTGAATTGTGTTTATGAATGAATATATGTGTGTATGGGTACGACAAAGTCTTAGGGAAGGTCAATAAAACTTAGCTATTTTGTCCAAGACCATTAAGGGTCAGAATCTCCTCAAAATAAGTAAGTAAGATCAGAAATTAAAGGTAATAGGAAGGTGACATGTGGTAAGAAAAGGGAATGAAAGATTAAAGCCAGAAAATAGGAGAGAAAAGGAATGTAGGGTGCGGCATTGACTAGGATTAAAATGGAATGTGATCTTGGGACACAAAATAGGGAAGAAACCACCCCCTTGCACGGCAAGGATTTAGAATAGAATAGGAATGTGTTTTAATGCTGAAATTAGGCAAGGATTTAGGCTACCTTGTGCAACAAGGAATAAGGAAAGGGAAAGGGGGTACAGAAAGGACTAGAATGGTGCAAGGAACCTTTGGTTTATGTCCTAGAATGCTTAGGAGGCCTTCAATGTTGCTGGAACTTAGGGACATTTAGGATTAGGCAAGGTCAAACCAAAATAGGAAACCTTGGCTTAACTTTCCTTCTTCAAATAGGAAACCTTCTTTGATTAGGAATCCTTCTTTGATTAAGAATCCTAACATCTTTAGGTCTTAAATTTCATCCATTCCTTTTGCTCCAAGCATATGCTATACGTTCCAAGCCCAATTTTGCTCCAAAAGGCTCCAAAATGCACCTTATTGCTTCATAAGGCTTATGAACCTACAAACACACGATAATAGCTCAAAATACTAAAATAACTATGAACTAACAACATAAATGTAAGAAAACAAGCTAAATAAGTCGCCTAAATATGCTCTTATCATTCGTTACCTTGAAACTTTGAACCAACATTCTGGTATAAAGGTATCACTCCCAGATACCAGCACCTGTATCCGGTATCAGAAATCATACCGCTTGAATACTGGTTGACAATACTTGGATATCAGACACTATTGTCAATTAGTAACGCCACCATTAGCGGATTACAGACTATAGCTCGCTCGGGTGGGTGGTTTTTAGACGACTGATAAGGAACTAGTCCTGTGAGGGGGTTCCATAATTCTAAGGGAAATACTTACTACTTCAAAGATTATATTCTAATCATAGGTATAACAACTCGTACTTCAGTGCCTATACTGATCGAAATAATGAGTACATCACCAAAAGAAATATGGAAACTACTATTAGTTAAGATGTCTTAAAGCTAGAAAGAAAAATTTACTAATAATCTACTTGAGAATGGGCTTAAACTAAAGTCGATCTTTCTCTTGAAGATCGGAAATGATAACTAGCGCGTTTAAGAAGATTAGTGCTATTGGGAACCAAAAGTTACTGTCCCCCAGATGTTTCTTTCGTCGAGTGCTACCACTTGAGCACCAGGTTGTTGCTCAAGATAAATTTTGGAATCTTGACGAAGTAATTTCATAGGAATCCTAATAGATGATATGCTAACGGGTATTGCCAAGGAATGAAAATCAGTTATAGTTTCCTAACTCGAAAAGGTTGGTAATGATAGAGTGAAAATAATGATGGGATTGATTTATAGATCCCTGGTGATACACCGTTATCGATACATTAGCCCTGCTTTAGGGCCAACAACTTGTCTCAAATCTACATCTTTCCTTGGTTGGGAAGCTCTTCGCTTTAAGTCTAAAAGCCTTCGCCAAAAGGTCGACAAGTCGACAAAATTGCCCAAAACTTAGGAAAAGCTAACATATTTTTCATATTAGACGAGGTGGCAAGATTCGAACATTAGGCTCAAGAACTGAGAATGCTTACATAACGCGTGAGATGAATGCAATATTGCCTAACTTATGGTCTGATACCAAACTGACACACCCCGACCCGGGATGTCCACTAGGACTCCGAATCGAGCTGTGTTGGCCAACACATGGAAGGTGACGACGCCATAAAGTGTATTGATGTGGAAGATGTGAATAAATTTAAACCTAAAAGTGCCTAAGTACAAGAGTGTGCGGTGAGCGGGTATGAACCCATTTCACATATGATGACAGAGCATAAGCACAGTATAGTAAAATAGGATGTGAATTATATCATTGATGGTAATCGTCTACCCCAAGATTTGCTAATAATCCTCATCGGTATGAAAACACTGCTACTAGAACCTGGAGGGGCGAAAAACAAAGGTGAGTGGGCCTGAAAATAAAGTTTTAATAAAAATCATTTGAAACCGTTATAACCCCTTGTCATAAAACCTGTATAATTTCCAAAAAATTAATAATACTACGTAAGTACGAAAATGAATGCATAAGGGCAGTGAAAACAGAAGCATGCCATGTCATAATACCTAAGTAATAATAAATGTAAGTCCAGTGTGAAATCATTCTAAACTAGCATGCCAGTCGGAGTCACCTTAATGTGACTTGTACGACTAGACCTATTGCTTATCAGTCTATGCTAGCACACGAGTCGGAGTCACCTAGTGTAACCTGTACGATAGGCTGGGTGTAAATATGTACGCTCTAGTGCTACGATCACATGAAAGCTAGCGCTATGCGCGAGTCACTTACGAGTCGAAGTCGCCTAATGCGACCTGCACGACAGGCTAGCACCTAACTTGGATCCACGGCGAGCACACGGTGCAGGAGGTGAACAATCACGTGAAGGCTGTGCCTTGGCCCGAGGCGGGAGCACTAACACTGGGGTGTTGCAATGATGAGCTCGAAACGAATATATGGATGCTCATATAATTAAACCATTTCAATCACATAATAACTCACCTGAACTTACCTGTGCCTCTGTAGGATCATTTGGCATAACCACAAATCTCATCACAATGCAATATTTAAATATAACACATTTAAATCATGGTATGCTATGCATAATCAATTTAAAACATTTTCTGGTAAACCATAAGGTGTATATATATATATATATATACACAACATAAAAAGGAAAATGATCCACTGACCTGAGGTCTGTGCTACAACTCCCTATCATGAATACTGAGGTGTCATGAACGATCGGAGCCTAGAACAATTATCAAATCACGTCTCAGGATGCTTATCAATAGAACACATAACTTACATATCCTATTCGGGAAGATCCGTACGTCGGATTCCCGATCCGTAAGTTTCTAATATCCTCAAATATTACATATTATAACATATTAAAGTTTGGTGACAATCCAACGGTCGGATCGTCAATTGCTATAATAATCAAGCGGTGGACCTTAATGGAACTAGGTTCAAACGTTGGAAATTCGTCAATCGGACTTCACGTATGGAATTGGAGAATCAAATTTAGCCTAGGAAGGTCAGGGGATGCCTTAGCCCACACGCCGCTGTACACGGTGGTCGGTCGCCCCGACTTACCAGAAAAATCAACTATTTCTAAAAATTCTCAAACTTCACAGAAAGGAAGATCTCAATGAGTAGAACAAGTTTATGTGGCCAAATCCAATTTGCCCGGGAAAAGCTTCAAATCACCATGAGCTCGCCGGGACCCTAGAATTTGGATGTTTCTTGATTCATCCTCAAATCGACTCCGACGCTCCAACCAATGATTGGGCATTGCTCCTGAGCTTAAGGGAATTACATTGGTGGTGGAAATTGAGAGGAATTGCTTCACAAATGGTGGTTCAAAGCCGAGACCCACTTGGACCCGTCGGTGGGTTTTCTCACCATTTCGGGGCTAAAATTCGTCGGGTTTGGTTAGAATTAGGTGATGGGTGTTGTGGTGAGGTCTGGTGGTAAAGGAAGATTGCAGAAGGCCGGAAAATTGGACGAAAAACCGTCGGAAAACTCCAAGGAAGTTGGGTCATCGTGTGGGTCAAGGGGAACTCGACCGATTCCCTCCATCTCCATTTCCTTCCTTTCCCTTCTTGGTCTCTCTTCTCATTGGTCACTCACTTCTCTCTCTTCTCTCGATTGGGCAGCGCCCATCCTCCTTCCTCTCCTTTATCTTTCACCTTCACCGCCCAACTTTTCTTCCCTTTAATCTAGTCCACACATGTGGCTTTCCAGATTATGCTCCAAAAATCTTGTGCATTCCAGAAATATAATAAATTTACAGTTTTGCCCTTGACTTCATTTGTTAATAACTCCTTTATTATAACTCCAAATTACATTCCGTTTGCACCCACGAGTTTGTAGCTTTTCTATGAGGATTCACCAAGAAAACGAACCTTATGTGACATGACAAGATGGTCAACAAAAGTCAACGTCTTTACCTCGAAGGGCATTTCCGTAAATTCACATTTAAAAATTATAAAGACTATAATTTTTGGGGACAGGTTACATTCATCCTAAGTGAAATTAGAATTATTATCAACAAGAAGCCTTCAACAATTTAAGGGACAAACCTTCACCTAAAATTGCATCAAATTACTTTCAAAATATACTAATGGCGATCAAGCATTAAAAAAATAGATAGTTTCAAGCGGTGATTAAGAATTCAAAACCTGCATGGATAGTATTGTAAGTAAATTGAAAAGAAGCTACATATTCTTGTTAAGACTAGTGGTCTCGCCCTAGCAGGGATTAGTTCCGCACAATTATAAATAAAAATATTATTAAGAACATGGATGAAAAAAAAAAAAAAAAGCTTGTAAATAAACTTGAATCGTCAAAATCTCTCTAAGCCGAATTCTCCAAAGTAGTGTGTTCTAAATCCTAATGGTTAAATAGCCTTATTTATACTACTACAAAATAAAACCCTTACTAGTAAAGGGTCTTCTAAAAACTAGGAAACATAATAAGTTAAGAGAAATTAGGAAGCACAATCCTAATCAATAATGGGAAATCAGCCCAGCACAAAGCAGCCATGTTCTGCACCAAAAACACCTCCAAAATAGTCCAAAGACAGCTTATTATAAAGTTTGAGATGTTTTGAGCATATCTTTAAGTTCGTCCGAACCAAAAAAATGTCATCTTAGATGCCAAAAAGCCCAAATAAGCCCAAAATCGTCACTTTGGCAGCACTGCACGCTGGTCATTTATTTTATTGTCATAAATTATCCGCATGGTAGAAAACTCTGAAAATTTGACATAAACACGCTAGAGACTCACAAACATCCTCCAATTGGAATCACTCCAAAATTTTTCCGTTTGATCACTTTTTGCTCAAGAGGAAATTGAATGTTCTACATTGAAAATATAAATCAAAATATCAAAATTTCACCAAAGTAAATTCCAAAACATACTAAGAATAAAATTAAATATATAGTTTAATATCGACTCATCAAAAACTCAAAGAACCTTCTCCTCTCTTGCAAGAAATAATTTGCCAAAGCCAACAAAGATTCCCTATAAAATCCATACAGGAAACAAAATGTATTTACTTGTCTGGTGGGAAATCAATTCGAATTGTATAATACAATTCAATTTCAACTAAGGACTAGAACATTCCTCTTTCAATAATACTTTTCTATACCAATTGAATCTAATATAGCGCGGGCCTAAAACTTTTTAATCTCATACACATATTCTGAAATTGAGAACAGAGAAGCTGTCTACATTTTGTGTTGTATTGCAGGTTCGTTTGTCGGTCTATGATCATACTTTCAGTACGCTTCTAACAGTACTAAAAAGGTTGCTTTTGTGGCAAAACTTCTCCCAACGAAATGTTTTTTCAGGAAAGGTTATTTATGCCGGTGAAATTCAGTTTTATCGAAAATTTAACCTTAGCCGGTAGTATATACTATTGCTATGTATACATCAAGTTGATAAATAGGCATGTGGTTAAATGAGCCTGCATAATTGTTTGCACTGCTGCAGTTTAGTCTCTCTTTTTTTACCGGATACTGTAGTTTATAGTCAGATGCATGCAGAAAACCATTTTTATTTTATATTTTATTTTATTTAGGTGAAAAAACATGCAGAAATTTTTCTCTCTTTAAGACATGCAGCTGGACTGTAGCAGACAGATACTTGGTGCTGGTGACGGTGGATGTGATTATATTCGGAAGCAAGTTCACGAGAGGGATAAGATTATATATAAAGTACGTTTTAGTCGTATTCATTAGTTTATAATTAGTAATTTGGCGTTTCTGACTAATCTAATAATAGGAGTCACGGACTCGATCATTTTGGAAAAGCCAAATTTACCGGTAGTGCTATAATCGCCATATGCATGCAAGTCTAAATAAATCTAACCCTGCTCTAATCGCGTAAGACATGATAATTAATTAATACTGGTTAATTAGGGCCTTTTATTTGTCATTTATTCAAGATTAATACAAGTATATTTTAATTGGTGCGATGTATTAATTAATTAACCAAGAAAACATCCAACCTCCAGCGGGGTATTGTCGCCCAAATCTTTTTAATTTGAATTAATTTGGCTTCATGCATACATCATACAGGGGTTATGTCGACAGCTCTTGTTATCTTGAGTGCAGATCGATATACTAGTACACATGTGACGCGGGGCGGCAAATGCATGGAGATGAAAGGATGATCAATCGCAAGAAAGAATATTTTGAGGAGTAGTTCAACTGTCTCCCTACATACAAAGCATTACGGAAAGCTAGGATGAGTTGCTCAGGCACATGCAGATGACCATAAGAATAATGCGTATAAGACGCACAATAAACGGTATACCACAATTTTCTTTTTTATATTTGTTCACTCAACTTTAAAAAAAATATAATAAAGCGCCGACTGAAAAAAAAAAAAAAAGAGAAGCAAAGGACAAATTTAGCTAGTAATTTATTAACTTTGCAACATGCTTTTTGACCCGTTTAATAGTCATTTTATTTACAAACCTAGAATTTGGGGATTTCTTGATTTGTTGTTGAATTCTTGTTGTCTCTGGTTGATAATCAATTACAGTACTTGTTAAATGTTGAAATCTGTGATTGTTATTGTGTATTGGATCGCTATATGTGATTACTTAGTCCTTAAGTTGTCGATCTCTGTGAAGCATTGTATTGCTGGAAGTCATGGTGAATTCTACTCAATTAGCTATTACACAATCTCTGATTTCGTCTTTGATTTCAAGTGTTGGTAATACTGTTACTGTTAAACTGGATGATTCCAACTATGTTACTTGAAATTTTCAAACGGATCTTCTTCTTAAGGGAAATGATATTACTGGTTTTGTTAATGTTCATTTGCCATGTCCTAACCAATTTGAGGATTCAGATTCCGATGAGAAAATTGTTGAATCAACAATGACTTATGCTTATAAAGTTTGGAAAATTTAGGATATGGCTTTGATGACATTAATTTCCGCAACTTTATCTCCATCTGCACTTTCTTGTATTATTAGATGTAAGAGTTCTCAAGAAATGTGGACAAATTTGCTTGAAACATACTTTATTGTTACTTGCACTAGTATTGTCCAACTGAAAATTGATCTTCAAAACATCAAGAAAGGATCAGAATCCATAGATCAGTATCTTTAGATGATTAAGGATTCTAGAGACCAAGTTGCCGCTGCAGGTGTACTTATTTCTAATGAAGATATTGTGATAGTTGCTTTGAGAGGCCTTCCCACTGAATACAACACTATCAAGGGTGTTATTAGAGGGAGAGAGAATCTTGTCTCACTTAAGGAACTTGGATCTCAACTTAAAGCTGAAGAAACTAATCTTGAAGAAGCTACAAAACAAATTCCACTAATGGCTGCCATGTATCTCAACTTAAGGAACTTCTATGAGTTTGTAACCAGTTCCACAACTGCTTCCTCAGGGTTTTCAGCAATAGCGTCTTCCTTACATGCCTAACTCTCCAGCTACCTTTGTTTCTCAAGGGTCTGATTCTGACAATAATTTCAGAGGAAATAATTTCAAACCAAAAGGAAAATGGAAAAGATTTTACTCTCATAACAATAATGGATATCAATTCAATGGATCTAACTCTCAATCATTTCAGTAGCTTACTTTTTCACAGTCTCAACCAATTTATCTGTACTCAGATCAACAACAATTTGTGTCTCGAAACTATAATCCTATACAGGTTTGTCAAATCTGTGATACGAAAGGACATTCTGCATTGACTTGCTTTCATAGGAAATGCCACACTGCTGCTACTTGTTTTGACAGAAGCAATCCTCAATTGGAGTTTCAATCTTTGTCCATGCCTTCATTTCAGGGAAATCAGTCTTCTCAAGGGTATCAATCTAATTAGGGCTTTCAACCCAATTAGGGTTATTAGTTCTCTCAAGGATATCAGTCTTCTCAAGGGTCTCATCCTTCTTAGGGGTACCAGTTCCAACAATTTCCTTTTCCTATGGTGGTTCCTTCTAGTTCTATTAATCATATGGCTATGCAAGCAAAGATTGGTCTATCACCCTCAACTTTACATCAAGAGTTTTGGCTTTTAGACTTTAAGGCTACAAATAACATGACCTTTGATATTTCCAACTTGCAGATGGCAGCACCATATCCTTCATCTAAGACAGTGACAACTGCTAATGGTGAAGGTTTGATTATCAAACATGTTGGCATGCTTGTCTTAATACTCCATCACAAAGTTTTAGATTAAATCATGTATTGCATGTGCCTAAATTGTCTCAACACCTATTGTCTTTGAATCAGTTATGTGGAGGCAATAAGTGTAGGTGCATTGTTGATGAATCTTATCTCTGTATACAAGACAAGGTCACAAGGAAAATGCTTTATCAAGGATAAAGTAACAATGTTGTGTATCTTCTACCGGTGCTTAAGTCTTAAAGGTCTTCTTTTACTCCTTCTTCATCTCCAATTGTTTTTGTTGGCCAAAAAGTGTCTTCTAGGCTATGGCATTGTAGGCTAGGATATCTTGCACAATTAGTTACTAGAGCATCTCTTAAGAAATCAAACATTTCGTTTCAATGTAATTCAAACTTTCACCATGCAAGCTTGCAAGGCAAGTTCACCAAGTTATCTTTCCCATTGTTGCCTCAAAATATGTGATACCATTTTTGAAGTGTTACATACTGATGTTTGGGGTCCGGCACCTAGTATTCTATAGAATGATATAAGTTCTATGTTTCCTTTATAGATGAGTGTACTAGGTATACTTAGATATTTCCTATAATGAATAGAGTTGCATTTTTCAATATCTTTGTTCATTTTCTGGCCTATCTTAAGACTCGATTTGCTGCTCATGTTATGATTTTGCAAAGTGATGGTGGTGGGAAATGTATCAGTGGTTAGTTTCAACAGTTTCTTAGGGGACAAGGCATCATTCACCATAAATCTTTGCCCATATACTCCAGAATAGAATAGCTTAGCTGAAAGGAAGAATAGACACATTGTAGAGACAACTGTGGAGCAAAAAATAATAAAGAAAATTATGAAGGCGACATGTGGACATTTGGGTGAAAAGGACAAAATTACCCTTAAGGCACACTAGGATTCCCACTCACATGCAATGGACAATAACGACTCAATTAAGGTCGAAGGTGATCAAAATGGTATTTATTCAAAACTCTCTCATCACTCCTCATCAAATCCTCACCCACAAGGTAACTACTAATTATTCTTTTCAAATTGGGATTAATTACCAAATTAATTGCAAGATATTATTTGACGTAATATTTTGCAATTATATTCAAATTACCACCATAAGTGTAACATCCCACTTCGCCCAGGGGAGTGGATCCTGAAAGCCTTATATGTACATGCCTACCTCCATATAGCACAAGGCTTTTAGGGAGCTCACTGACTTCGGGTTCCATCGGAACTACAAAGTTAAGCGAGTAGCGCGAAAGCAATCCCATGATGGGTGATCCACTGGGAAGTTCTCGTGTGAGTTCCCAGAAACAAAACTATGAGGGCGTGGTCGCAGCCCAAAGCTGACAATATCATGCTACGGTGGAGTCGAGCCCGGGATGTGGTGAGGGCCCGGGTCGGGATGTGATAATTTGGTATCAAAGCTAATCCTTTGCCGGATGTGTGCCCACAAGGACGTCGGGCCCTAAGGGGGGTGGATTGTACCATCCCACATCACCCAGGGGAGTAGATCATATAAGCCTTATATGTACATGCCCACCTCTATATAGGACGGGGCCTTTTGGGAGCTCACTGACTTCAGGCTCTATTGGAACTCCGAAGTTAAGCAAGTAGTGCGCGAAAGCAATCCCATGATGGGTGACCCATTAAGAAGTTCTCGTGTGAGTTCCCAGAAATAAAAACGTGAAGGCGTTGTCGGGGCCAAAAGTGGACAATATCGTGCCACGGTGGAGTCGAGCTCGGGATATGGTGGGGGCCCAGGCTGGGATGTGATAATAAGTGGCTGGTCCCTATTTCTCCAAATAGGGCTGGCCACACCCTTATATATAGCCTAATTTTTCTCCAAAAAGCTAAGTCCAATCTTTCTCTAAAATTCCCTAAACACTTTATCTCTCAATTCTATCTTTGGCATCAGAGATTTTTCGGCCAAAGCCCCTAATTCATCATGGGCGTGTGAGGCCCTTAGCCTTGATCTTAGGTGTTAATTATTTTGCAGGTGCATTTTCATCAAAGGAAAAAAAGGCAGAAATTTGCATCCACATATTGGTGGCTTCATTGAGATTCTTGGTTCACAAGTTCGAAGAAGACTCTCGCATTCAAGGTTTCTAATTTTTTGTTCATTCGTAGATTTTTCGTACGTTGTCATTCCTAGAATTTTTTTTATACAAAAATTCTTTGAATAAACGTAAAATAAATGTATAATGACAAGAGATTCAGAAACCATGACGAACACAAATTCCAACGTTCAAGAATTTGGACCACGACCATCCACGAGGCTCAACGCGATGATAAGTAGAGTGGCACCACCCCCACAGGGCACCACCGTGGCAACTGTCATGGCAACCACCACAACAGCCACCACCATGACAACCTTTGGCAAGCCTATAAACTACGATGAGCAGTAAGCCAAAGCGCCAAAAGCAGCCTAAGCTACTGCCCTAGCAGCGCAAGCCCAAGTGCAACGCATGACCCAGGACATGCAGGCTCAAGCCATGCCGAAGATAGCCTAACACCTCACGCCTCTCTAAACCGCACAAGACCAAGCTCAAGATGAGTTAACCTGAGTCATGACCCGGCACGAGCCCAGCGCGCATCTGAGCCCAACCTAGGCCCAACTCCTACATTTGCAGTACGTGGAGCAACCCACTCTTGTGGCCTAGCCCACTGTCGTGGCTTCCCAAACAGCCCAAAACAGTCCAAGAGCGGTTCAACCATCCCGGCTATATATTTTTGGACTGACGATTGAATCGGGGGCATTTTCACCCCATTTCTCCACATATTTGACATTTCCCAACTCATATCTTCTAATCTAAATGGTGAACAACACTTGACTGGACAAGTCATAGAGTTGACAAGCGCCCTTGTACAGGAGACAAACTTAGTCAATCAACTTTTGCAACGCACTAAGATGCAACGTGCCCCAGACGAGGTGTCCCAAAGTAGGAAAAAGGCAGACGAAGAACCTCTCTAGCAGCATCTTGGCAAGCAGCCACTCAACCAGCCACAAACGGAGCGTCCTACAGTGTACACTCTTGATTGGGCCCCTGAGATAATTTATAGTCTCGTCTTAGGCCCATGGACAAGGATACACTCACAGTTAGGACCACACTTCGATAATCAACATAAGCAACCTCTCAAGCGAAGTGTTCATTCGTGGCTAGGCTCGCAACGATGGATGAAGATAAGCAGTCACTCAATCCGGCTTAAGTTCAACAAGCAGCTTATGAGGAATTCCTTCGTCTCCTAGAAATGAACCGCATGCACTGCCATGACATATACGAGCCAAGAACATAGAAGAGCAGCCTAGACCAGCACATAAATGAATGAAATTTTTTGTCTTTGCTAAGAACATGTGAGAACATTTGAAAACATAAGCAAACTAATAACACTTTAAAGTAGGATTCCATTAAAAAACATTTCTAAAATCTAGGACTTTCAAAGCCTAGTGAATGGTGAACCACAAGACTCTTTAACAACATTATAGAGAAGAAAATATTTTGAGATTCATTACCCTTGAAGCTCATCCTTGTTTACACAAGGGATTCACCCAAGTAGGGGGCCTTCAAGTCACCTCCTAGCTCCTTATATCTTCCTTGTGATTTTCTTCCTTCTGATGCTCCTTCACTCCTTGAGGATGTGAGGAAAGGATCTTAAAGAACACCAAAGGTTTAGTGTCTCTAAGTCTCCACACCAAGGATGACGTGTGAAGGTGAAATAGATGACTTGGAGGAAGAAAAGATTGCTAGCTATTTTTCCCCTAAGTTGCTGGCCTCTTTAGAAAAAAAGAGAGAACAGGTTTCTCTTCTTTGCCTCAAGAAAACCCTAGTGAGAGAATGGCTATAAAGTTGCCTTTATACCACCTCACCTGTGAGTGGCAAACTTGCAATTAACCTAAGTTTGCAACCACTCACCCTCGGCCGGTTTTAACTTTGTTTTTGGGTTAATTTCCATTTAGTTCTAGTTGTCACATAACCTAAACCCAATGGGCCTTGTGGACCAAAAACCCTTTTGGGCCCCGAAACCCAAAACCAACTTAAAAGCCCAATACGAACCTTTCGTAAGATTAATTAACTAATTAATTAATCTTGACCATTCTCAATTAAACTATTTAATTGCTTATCCATCTCATTTATATTTCTTCACTTTCATCCTTACTCGGTGTACGATCCATTAGGTTCCAATTAGCAAGGCAATGAGTGATTGTTACTCTTAACGATTGATTGTGAATTAAAACTACATTTCAATTCTCCCTTTGATGGAGATTAGTGTTTGCTAATCCTCAGGGCTTCCACAAACCATGAGTGACACCTAGCAGTATGTCATGGCTACCCAAGCTAAGTAGAAGTGGTAGGAGACCCTATCTAGTTAGAATTACAATGAAATATGGTCCTTCTCTAATACAATACTCTTAATCACATTGTTTGAGTGATAGTTTGTTTCATGTCTACTATCCAATGTGATACTTCTCTATATGATTTGAAACAAACTTCCTAAGTCATATTCGAATACTTTGGCCAAAGATTCCTGAATCATATCTCAGAGTATTCTCCGTCCACCATGGAAGGTTAGAGATCCCTTGTTGTGCATTCATATGCCTACATGATTAGATTGCTTGATCTCAACAATGTCGTGGACACTCTCAAAGGAATGCCTTTGACATGATCAAAGATCAAGGACCTAACCATTCGACATCTATGATGCCTCAGGTCAAATGACTACTTTGCATATTGCAACTTATGAGTTCTTACATGACATGTATGTTTGAACTCTCTTTTGATCGTTGTTGAGTGTACTCGATTACCTTTTGAGCACCTATGTGTTTGTCTCAGTGTCCAACACTAAATGGCTTGAGACTAGTCATTCTCACGCTTGAGTTAACATAACACATACTAACCTTAGCGGATTGTCAATGCCCAATTGGCAATGCTATGGCTAGGAATGTGTTAGGAATGAGCATAAGAGAAAGGTCTCGTTAATCTAATTTACTTAGATCAATTCTCTCTTAGATTAAATACATTCCTTGGATTTCCTTATTGCTTAAACACATAATACAATAAATAGTGATTAACAATAAGCTTTGCCCTTCATTAAACATATAATAGTTTAACACAATACGTATTCCAAAAGCTATTACATCAAGTGAGTGGCTTTATGGGCATACTTCCAATAGTAAAGGCTAGGGTAGCTGAGAGCTCCGCTACCCCAACAAAGGAAAATTTAGGATGAAGTAGAGTGGCTCTTGACTGAGCAATTGCGTGACTTCTAGCGCAACGAGGTCACCGATGAGGCGCTAAGACGGGACATGACCAACATGAGCAGGTCACCCTTCATGGACGAGATCGAGTAGGCAAAGCCTCCATGCAAGTTTAGCATGCCACATTTCACATCTTTCAAAGTAGATGGAGACCTGGAGAGACACTTGAAGCACTACCAAAGCATAATAGTCTTTTACCAGAACAACGATACTTTTATGTGCAAGATATTCACCACCACTTTACAAGGTGAGAAGCAAGATTGGTTTCACACCCTACCACCACAATCCATCTGGAGTTTTGATGAACTTTCCTTGGTTTTCACAAAAGAATACATATCCTACTGCCCAATCAAAAAGAAGTTCGATCATTTGTTCAATGTGAAGAAAAATCCAAACAAGTAGCTCCATGACTACAGAAGAGGTTCAAAGCAGACAACTCGATAGCAAGTACAACCTTCCAGAAAAGGTAACCAGCTGACCACCTGCTGTTTGAAGAATTGATCATGAAAGAAAATCTAACATGGACAGACTTTTTCGCTCTACCAGAGAAGCATGCACTTTGGGGCGAGCCTTGGCAAGCAGATAAGGCACCCGAGCAACCTTGAAAAAAATAAAAAGTAGCTCAAAAGAAGGATGACGGAAAACAGACAACACTAAAAGCAGGCAGGGGGCCAAACGAAGGGACCGATCCTTGACTAAAGGAGGCCCGACGCCCAAGAACTATTCTAAGTTCTCGATCTCGATCCACCAAATCCTTCCCAACATTAAGAGCGTTCAAGCTGCCGAAACAATTAAAAGAAGATACTTCCAAGTTAGACCACACTAGATACTGTACATTCCATTTAGGTACGGGTCACACAATGGACAACTGCTACACATGGAAGAATTACCTAGAGAAGCTTGTGAAGGAAGGCAAGGTCGACAAATACTTAGATAAGCCAGATGTGCAGCCTATAAGGAACACAGATGTCGATAAAGAGCCGCCCATAAAGACGATTCAGATTAATGGCATCTTCGCTGAATCTGAGCATTTGGGGGCCACCAATAATTATAAGATGAGGAAGATCCAGTAGGCTTTGCCAGTCTCATATGTCCAGGCAATCAATACCTTACTTGGACCCATCATTGGCTTTACCGAGAAGGATGCCGAAGACGTTAATTTCCCACATGACGACGCACTCATGGTATTTGTCCAACTAGCTCATGTTATAGTCGACAACATGATGGTTGACAACAAAAGTGCAGTAAACCTGTGTCAGCTCTTAGTAATTCAGAAGATGGGCTTGGAAAGCACAATTTTATGCTGAGCGGAGGTACTCAGCGAATTCAACGTACACACCTCGACTGCCATTAGCCACATCACAGTTGTCGTGAAAACATAGCCAGTTGTCTCAAAGTAGACGTTTATGATAGTAAGCAATCCGTCTTCCTACAATGGGATTCTAGGACAACCTTGGCTGATAAAGTTGAACGCCATCACTTCCGTCAAGTATCAAAAAACCTGATTTCGCATCCCGGGAGAAGGAGTCGGAGAAATTAAGTATAACCGTATTGAATCTCGACGATGCACTATGCAAGACTGAAGGAGTAAAAAAAGAATACCATTACCTTCGTAAGGGTTACTGAGGTCGAAAGGGACGACGAAGCTACTTAATAGCAATTACAACAGAGAGATCAAGAAGATGGCATCCAAATCAACACGCCAGTAGATGAGACGAGATGGAAACCGAAGAAGATGCCAAACACATCATTCTTAATCACCAATAGCCGGAGAAAACTGCAAAAATCAGCTCATGTCTGAGCCCGAAGGAAAATGAGGAACTCACTATTTTACTTAGGGAAAATCATGACGTCTCCACGTGGTCACCTCCTGTTATGCCCGACATCAACCCCAAGATAACTTGCCACAAGCTGTACGTTGACCCCGCTGCCAAACAGGGGATCCAAAAGAGAAGACATTTCACACCCGAGTGGGTGGCAATCATCGAAGTGGAAATTGACAAAGGGATAAACAATTCTATGGATTTTCATGGATTTTCATTTCATTTAGCTGCATCTAAATCAATTCTATGGATACAAAAACCAAATGACAATGTTGCATTCAAATTTAATTAGTTAAAGCATTAATTAATTAAAGAAAGGGTGATTATGAACCTAAGCCTACAATAATTGAGCTATGTGAAAGGCCGTCTCTCAAATTTGTTTGAACCATGAGAATGTGTAGATTAGATTTTGGTTGTAATTTGATATGATCAAATGTTGTAAAAGAGCATAAGCTCTTCTTTACTTTAAAGTAATTTGTTTTGATCGAATGTTGTACAAGAGAATAAGCTCTTCTTTACTTTAAAGTAATTTGTTTTGATCGAATGTTGTAAAAGAGCATAAGCACTTCTTTTCTTTGAAGTACTTCTTTCTTGTTACATTTGATATGCATGAAATTGGAGTAGTAGGGTCCAAAGCCCAATAAGAAAAAAATGCCTTAATGTGATTAAACGCGTAACTAAAATCAATCACCATTCCTAGACCGATATCCAACACTAGGCCCGTGTTGGATCAAATCAAAGGTTCGTAGTCATCCTAAGACCCTAAGGCAACTATATAGTCCATCAATGAATGCAAAGCTTATGTTAGTAGTACCATATACTCTTGCTTTAAAAACTGTTTTACAAGCATAGTGGGAGTATCATATACTACTAAATCAATCAGCTTATGTTAGTAGTACCATATACTCTTGCTTTAAAAACTGTTTTACATGCATAGTGGGAGTATCATATACTACTAAATCAATCACATGGACCAATAGTTGTAATAGGACCAAATTGTTGTAATAAGATTAAAATGCATGCTTATATGTGATGAGACCTAAAAACCCTCAACCAAACCTTTATTAAGTTGACAAGCATGAGAGTGCTTTGAACACTCTTTTATGGCCTTCCACCGTGGTAGGCTCCAATCGTTTGTGACTCATACACTGACTTCACCCTATCATGGGGGAGTACAAAGTATGTGCTTACACTCAAGAGGAGTTCTATACACATACATGATGTTGTGAAGGTAGGCAACGAGAATGATCAACATCATATCATGGTGAGGTTGTTCTTGAACCCCTACCCAAACATGCATGGTGGGGATGACTTAACTAAGTGCAATGGAGCCAACATCATATCATTGTGAGGCATCATTCTCTAGAGACCAAATAAGATGGGTACTTACATGAGATGGAAATGAGTAACTGTACTCTCTTATTATTATTGATGCTAGCCAACATCATATCATTGTGAGGTGGGCTTAGTAATAGTGAGCCTCCCATACCCTACTAAGAGTTTCCACCAAAACTCTCGAATTCCAATGAGGGATATGGAATTTGCCAAAAATAGTGGGTGGTGCTATTTGATTTAAAGACCCGAATCAAACAGCTTAAAATCAATCAATTTATATTCGTTATGTATTTATTTACCGATATATTTGCAAATGTTATCCAAAACTTGACAACGAAAAAGCTGAAGGCTTTATTTTCTGGACTTGGTACCATAATCCCATAGATTGTCTTGAATGGATTGTATATGTACTTAAGTAGTCTCATCCTCACAATCTTCCTATTGATAATGTATCATTGGAAGAACATGTTAGATAAGTCTATCATAAAGAGGACAACATTTTTAGTGTCGTAATTCTTCCATTACAAATCAATGTATGTAGAAATAAGAGTTGCTTTGAACAACTCTTAGTTAACGCAAACAATAGTGCTTGTTTCTTTGTTACATGAACAAGGAGCTTGAGAATTAAGCACAAGGGCATGCACACTTTATGTGCCATGATTCTTTGCTTACAAATTGTTGTATGAAGAAATGAGAGTTGCCTTGAACAACTCTTGAAAGTTTGTAATCATGCTTAGAACATAATGGTTGATTGACAAAAATTGTCCATCAACATGGACTTATGATGATTTTGAATCATTAAGTGTTGAAGTGTTAAACCAGTTCAGGATACGGAAACTAGGCAAGGATTTCACCTTTAAGTCCCTATCCAAATGGTTCAATAAGTTTATTGTAAACTATATAGTGAACAATAACCGCACTCTCTCCAAATCATTTGATGTGTATAACACAATTGAAATAAGTTTCAAGAGAGATATTAGGAGTTTAAGGGACCATGACTATTGTACTCAATGGAGAAGTCAAAAGAAGAAGGCGAAATAACTCAAAGGGAACAAACTTTCTTTATGAAATGATGGAAATTGGAAGGGGTATTTGCAAGAAATGTCTTGCAAGTGTCAAGAACACACATTTCGAAGGAGTTGTAAATTGTTCTTGACAAAACAGTTGGTTTTTCTACTTGAATGCTTGATTCCGTATTAGTAACTATGTTTTACAATCATTGTAAAGGTGTGGCTAATAAGAAGTAGAAAATTAATGAGAGAAGAAAAAGTACTTCACATTCGAAATGTGAACAAAATATAGATCTCTGCAAAAGCAGATAATACTTACTTCCTTATATGAACTACCATAGAAATTGGAAAAACAAAGATTGTCTTTACATTCCAATTTGGATAAGGAACTTAATTCCGTCACTATAAGAGATGGATGAATGTTTTGTTTGACAAAACATTGTTCTTTATTAATGAATAATTGGATTATTGTAATCTAATTGATTCTCTCTATAGTAGAGATGATGTAGTAGTGTTAACTGTTTAGAATATAACGATGCTTAAAACACAAAAGGTTGCAAGGTAGTGACTAATCCCACTTAGTTGTGACTCCTCTAATGCCTTGGATGGATGCTTTGGATCATTAGATCTGGATCCAATGCCTTCTTGTTAAAATTGTATAGAGGCGATATGTTCAAATCTTTATTCTTTTGAAAAGAAGAAAGAATCACAAAGTTGTTGAGGTTAATCCACTTAGAAGTTAATGGCACTTGCCCACAACATAATACTACTCATGTTGTATGACATTCATCAAAGATCGCTCTCGGTTGGACTATCGTTCATTTTGAATAAACACAAGTCTAAATACTTTGCAAAAGGTTTCAAAGAATTCAAGAATGTAAGTTGATGAGTGAGCCGTCTAAAGTATTTACCTCCTTACATTTGATCCAAGGAAAAATAACACTTTAGAAGAGTTTCTTTGAAAGATATCAAGGAAAGTAGCATCATAAGATAATGGATTTCTCCATTGGAAGAAGAACGAACTCGAATAAGATATAGCTCGTTGGATGTTATCAATTACCCATATATAGGATATATATACATACTTCTAAGACAATATGATTGTCAATTAGAAGATCTTCCAAAATTTCCATGACTCCATAGGATGTAGTTGGAAAGAAAGACAAGTCTTAAGCATTTTAAGATTTGGGATTGTGAACTAATAAGCAATATTTGTTTGAGAACAATCTTGTGAGATATCCTTAAATTAACCTTTGGATATCACTTCTATAAACCAACTAACAAATGTTATTTGTTGGGTAGTTCATTGTAATCCTACAATAGGATTTACCTAAGATAGAGCAAATGAACAAGAGATAGAACTCAAAGAATTGTTTCTTTGAGAGACAAGATGATAATCAACAAATATAACAACCTAGTTCCACTAGCTCCAAGGTGGTCGAGAAGGATCTATAAACCATCTCAATTGATTAGTTTGAACTTTATGACTATGTCATAGAGTTACACATCTTAATTCGAAAGAAATAAGAATGAAAATCCTTATGACTATGTTGAGTGTATATACAACATATACTCAAGGAAATGGTATAATACCATTTGACCCGAAATAGTGAAACCTTCATAGCTAATTGGTGGCTTAAGGTTACTACAATCAACGAGATTGGATGACTTGGAAGAAACCATCTTTGAGGTAGTCTTTATTTCTATTAATATGAAGATTGCTAGCTACAACTAAACAGTGATTCAATGTTTGGACATAATATGGGTTTCCGAAACCATTAAGAAGATAGTCTTGATAATATATGTCTAAGACTAGGAATCACGAGGCATGTAAGTTGTAGAGATCGATCCGTCATGAATCTTAGCAAGCGAGTGGGAGTTATAAGCGACTTATGAGAGAAAGATCGAATCGTTTGATTTCTCATAAAGATGTAAATCAATCTTCTGTTTATAGGTTTACAAAAGATTAGTGGGAGTTGATCATATTCCTAAATTTGAACATATATATGATATATTAATTTTGGAAATGAAAGGAATTCTTCTTAGTTAAAGTTATGACTTTAAACATTCTATAATAGAATGTATATGGGAGACATAGTCTATATACATGGGATGGAAATCTATAATGATAGATTTCAAGATATAATTGGATTATCTTGATCCCTATCAATAGACAATAGATGTAGGAAGTTTTTCGAATGATAAACTTCAAATGAAAGGACAATTCCAATCAGACTGAGAAATTGCTCTTCTAAAAAGGGATGTACCCTTTCGACTCCCAGAGTAGTATAATGCATAAATAGAATCCATTATGCATACGCAAAAAGGTGATTTACGTATTTCATGTTGTATGAAAAACGTTGATACGAGTTGTACCAAGATTGGTACAAGACGATATCAATGGAAACGCAGGGTTAGAACCATGGCAACTATCAAGTGTGTCCTTAAGTGTTTAAGAAATACTAAAGGATAGATTCCTCAAGAATGAGGAAGAATTGGAGTAACGCAATGGAAGCGTAAATGTATTAGATCATGAATCTAATATCGTATCCATCATTGGATGCCTCGTAATTATGAATGAAGAGATAATTGGATCTCTTTATTATGACTAAGGAGATATTTGGGTGGAAACGTTAAAAGTAATGACTTTAGTGTGTTCCATCATGCATGCAAAATATATCTCTATATAGAAGCTTGCAACAATGTTGTTTGGATAGGAAAGTGCATGTATGACCTTTCTATTCGGTTCTAACCAGAAAGTGTCTTTAGTGTACCCACACTACGACACTAATGGGGTGATAGCTGAAGCCAGGGAATCAAGGTCTCATCAAGATCTGAACATAAATGAGAGACTGAACACATGATTGAGAATCATGTATAATGGTGATGTCGTTATTCTCAAGGTTGCTTCTATGGATAACATATAGATATCCATTGTCTAGGCCTATTGCTTAGCCATTTTTGAAATGAATTCATAAGAGGTATCATCACCGATGACCAAGCTAATTGGCTTTAGTGTAAGTGGGAGATTGTTGGAAATGTGCCCTAAAGCCAATCATATGATGATACTTTACAAACATTTCACATGTTAAACTAATCTAGTTTAATATAAAGGGCAAAGATTATTGTTTAAAGCCGTCTCATATAAATGTTATATGCTTAAACGATAAATCCAAGGAATATGTAATTGGGAGAATATGATTTAAAGAAGTTAGATTCATGAGACCATTCTCTTTCGTATACGTATCCTAAACGTTCCTAATCATAGGATTGCCAATTGGGCATTGACAGTCCGTTAAGATCAGTACGTGCTATGTCTTCTCTTAAAGAGAGTGACTAGTCTCAAGTCATTGATGTAACTGATACCAAGACAAGCATGTAGGTGCTTAATAGAGAATGACTCCACTGAACGATATCAACGAGGAGTTCCCGTACTCATGTCACATGAGAACTCATGGTTGGGATATGCAAAGTAGTCCTTTGACTTGATGCATCATAGTTGTCTTGTGTTAAGTCCTTGATCTTTGACTATGTCAAACTTACTCCATCAAAGGGTGTCTTCGTCATGGTTAGGGTTAAGCCACTTAGCCATGAAGGCAAGTGAATGCGCAACAAGAGATCTTTAACCTTCAAACCATTTGTGGGAGAATACTCTATGATATGATTAAGAATCTCTCGCCAGAGTATGAATGAGATTTAGGAAGTCATTCCAAATCACATTCAAGATAATCATATAAGTAAAAGAATAACATTGGATAGTAGACATGAATGAACTATCAAACCAAATATGTGGTCAAGAGTATTGTATTAGAGAAAGACTGTATTGCATTATAATCCTAAACTGAATAAGTTCTTCACCTCTTCTAATTAGCTTGGGTAGCCATGACATATTGCTAGGTGTTACTCATGGTTTGTGGAAGCCCTAAAGGTGTATAATCGCTAAAGGGAGAATTGAAAGTAAGTTTCAATTCACAATCGATTTGAAGAGTTCTATTCGCCCACTACCCCGCAAAAAGGAACCTAATGGATTGCACATCATGTAAGGTAATGTTTGAAGGATTTAATGGAAATGAGTATGGATAATTAAATGTTTTAATTATTTATGGCTAGGATTAATTAATATGTTAATTAATCAAACGAATAAGTTCGTTATAGACCTCGGGTTAGTTTTGGGCCGCAATGCCCAATAGGATTTGAATGTCAAGCCCATTAACATGTATGACAACTTATTGACTAATGACCCAAAAGAGCCCAAACAGCCCATAGCCTTAAGGAGGCCGGCCCATATAGAGAAGGAAAGGGTTTATGGTTCTTTTAGTCACTTAATTGAAGGGACTATATAAAGGACTTTATAACCATTTCATCATTAGGGTTTTCTAAGGGAAGAAAAAAGAACAACACTCTCTCTTTTCTCTTTATAACAGCTAGCCACCATGGGAAAATTTACTAGCATCTAATATTTCCATGGTCACTCATCTTCTTCGTCACCCATCCTTGGTGTCGAAACTTAGAGGTCTCCAACTTTGGTGAGCTTTGGAGAACCCAATTCTTCCATCCATATCCAAGAAGACAAGGAGCCAAGAAGCAAAGTTCCTCCATCCAAATCCATGGGGCCAAGAAGCAAGGTGACAAAGGAAGAAGGCCCTCATATTGGTGAGTAACCTTTGCTAAGAAAAGAGGTGCTTCAAAGGTATAACGTTTCTCAATTCACTTTGTTTGGAGTTAAGTCTTGGTTCACCACAACCACTAGGCCTTGAATTTCATGGGTAAAGTTTTGTTTTTGAGTGCATACAAGCATGACTCCACCTTTTAATTGTTAATAGCATGCATAGATGTTGCTCAAATGAACTAGTTTTCACAAATATTTCCTTCATGCGCTATTGTTATTATTATGTTGAAGACGATTGAAAGTTTCTCTTGCTGACTCACTAAACGGCTAAGCGATTAGCGCAAAAACAGAAAGTCTCTTTTCTGACATCACTGTCATTATTGTGTTGAAGACGATTGAAAGACGTCTCAACTCACTTGGATACATTACACAAAAAGTAAGCGACTCGTATGTGACCCATGCTTCCACAATTGATCATTCGGCCTTTGCCCTATTTCATCCAAACTCTTTTAACTCACCAAGAAGTCTGTAAAAGAAAAAAGTTATGATACATATTATTTAATGTTAGTTGATCCAGAATAAAAAAAAAAAAAAAACATTGGTGGGCGTTAGCTTTCTATTGGATATTATCCACCGATAGTTGATTACTCCAGCAAGCAATGCCTTATCTGGCAAGTGTACCATCACGTGAATCATACTAGCAAAAAAAGCTGGAGGAAAAATCTGTTAGAACTTGCATAGGATATGCACAATGTTGTTTGCTAACTTTTTAACATCCGACACACACAACAATCTTGCAGTCAACTGCACGAAAAATTTCGACAACAACATTATCGGTTTCACTACATCAAGAGCTAACATGCTTTGTATACCAACCAGAAGAAGGTGTTAGAGTAGTACATAACAATTATGGCTTTTTAATCCAAAAAATTTACCACCTTCAACGTTGACGCAACATGAGATATTGGAAGCATACTCATCTGAAAACTTTACAGAAGAAAGAAATTTTAAAAACTTTTTCTTCCCTTCTTGTTTAACTGTAAAAAACAGACGACCCTTTCTCATTGTGTCACTGTGTTTCTTCATCCACAAGAGTCGTCTTATGCGCATTCGTTCCAAATTGAGGCAAGTTTTGACATGTGTGTCCATTAATTTTTCCTCAATGTGTAGAATTGCACCCTTCCCCCAATGTATCACACACATTTTTTACAATATGCATCACATCAAGGTTGTGTCTCCTTTTTAACTTTGACCAGTATGAGAGCTCAAATAACATACTCTTATGCGTCTAATTGAGATGTGTAATTAGTCTGGACATAATTATAACTTTTCCAAATGGACCAAATTCCATACTATTTAACTAGGCCAAAATCTCATGCCCGATCATTCTCTGGGTCTTAGGTGAGTCTCTATTGTGCCAGCTAGGCTTTAATGGAAGATCATGCAACACCTTTTATGGAATCTTCATCGTTCTATTCTGAGAAGTCATTTTATATCTTGGCTTATTGTACATATGGCATTTATCCAACTCCTTGTTCAACTTATAGAACGATATAAAATTATTTATGCATGCATGAATTTTTTTCATACCCCAATTCAAGATCATTCAACACCTGTTGTGCACTTTTATAATCTTTAAGCTAACAATTGCCCTTTGGAAGCATCCTCTTGAAAACTCCCATAAAGTAATCAAAACACTAATTTGACTTATGAAACTTGATTTTACCAAGCATCAACTCAACAATGGTCGTAAGTACCAAAAGGTCTCCACACCATGGGTATAATTCTTGTTTGGCATTTTTAATCGTCTTTCATACTTATCGAATGCTTCACTATCCATGGTGGGAGACACATCATCTTCCACTTGCTCATTGTCATTGGTTGAGGTGTATGGATACGTGTCATTTAGAATACCATGACTTGGTCATTAGCATCCACACTAGATTCAATAGTCTCCACTTGTGACTGGTACAAAGACGAAGCATGGTCTAATCGTTCCCCATGATGATTCCATCCCGTATGATGATTCCTTCTCGAATGGGTTTGTGTCATCCCATTTCTTACCAAATGATATCAAACACTTTCAAATGCCTCCCATATCGAGTTGTTACACTTCCGACACAGACACTTGATTTGAGTTGAACCTCGATTGTGTCTCTTTACTAAATCAATAAGCTAATTTATCCCATTAAATATTCATCAACAACTCGTTCGGATATTGTATCCATTGTCTGTCCATTTTATGCCTTCTCATTTTATACCTCTGGTAAGGCCCTACCCCATTCGAGAATGCACAATTATCTGTCGTAATTAATGGCTCCCCCAAGATTAGATTTCACATGGGAAAATTTTGGGAGAATATCCCTACAATGCTCCAAGCACACGACATAGATATCAAATATCTAGTATGCAATCGAAAAACGAACAAAGATGTTGCAAAAAAAATTCCACAATTAAAACCTAATCCACAAACCGCAAACTACGATACAGAGATGTGCACTTCCAAACTATCCAAAAATGGAACAACTCAAGAATCAATTGATCGCAGTCATGCTGTTGCATCTATGCGCTAAATCCAACTAATTATCAAATGTGAAACTAAGTTTTCTTGAACAAAAGTGTACGAATACTAGTAACTTTGTACATCACAAAATATATTTGCACGTCAAGATTTATTTGAATACACAAATCTATTACTTATATCAAATTACCATATAAATTAAAATAAATTAACTCAACAAGATAAAATAATCACGAAAACAACTTCAAATTCGTTCTCCACCAATATTGTTATACCCTCGATTGTCGGCGGTCAGAGGGAAAAAAGAAAGAAGTTTTGGGATTTTAGGGAGAAAGAAGTTTTGGGATATGGGAGATAGAAATTTGGAAATTTGGGGAAGAAGATGAGGAAGAGAGGAAATGAGGAGAGAAAGGTGCAGATCTGGGATTTTAACTTGGAATACCATGAACCCTTGAGCGATGAAACTCTTCATCTCCCCAAATGCCTTCTTCGTCGCCCAATAAATTTCTACCATTATTGTCTCACCTAACTTTTTGGGCTTTGTGCAACGAAGTTTGAAAGGCATTCATAGCCTCCTTTTACCTAGGCAACAAAACGTTTCGTCGCGCAATAAATTCATTTGCCGCGCAAAATTTAGTTCCAAATTCTCATTTTTCAACGAACTTTTCCTGATCTTGCGCGACGAACAAAAACAGCATCGAGCAAATATTGTTTGTGTGATGAAACTCTTCGTCGCACAAAGGTTTTGGGTTTTTTTTTTGGGCGCGTAAATTTTGCACGACAAAAGAAAGTTTTGGTCGCGCAAATGTCTCTTGGATGACGAAACTTGCTTCGTCACCTAAAGTTCTATCACAAAAGTAGATTTTTACTAGTGACTTCGTTGCTTAAATTTTTGTCACATAAGTAGTTTTTCTTACTAGTGATTCATATTTCCAATTTCCACCATTGCTTATTCTTTAGGCTAGTCCAGAGTAAACTTTTTTTGGACGATAGAGGCTTGCCCAAGAAAAAAAGTTCCCGGGATTAACCTAAATAGCGAGGGATCGTGGAAAGATGACATAACATTTTATCGTCCAATATGCATACAAAAGTTCGTTGAATATTGTCTTAAGATGTTTGTTGGCTAGTTATAACATGTTAGAGAACATGAAGAAAACGAAAATGAGAAAGAAGCTAATGCTCTCTGTAACGATCTTTGAATATGTCTTACAAAACAAGAGATTAGTTTTCATACTTTGACAACTTCATATACTCTCTGTTGTAACAGAGCTCATTATGATAAGTAGTATTTTAACAAACTATGATGAGTTGATAGTGTTGCTGAGAGCATAAGACTTTGTCATCGGACTGTTGTGGATGATGCTTCGGCTTAAAAAGGTTTCGATGTCGACCTAGAATTCTCATGTATTTGAGGAGGCACTGCGTTAGGGTTTAGTTTTCGAATTTTGGAGAAAAAAAAATACATTTCTCAAATATTGGTTACTGGTAATCAAAGGATGTGAGTGTGACAGTACTGTACTCACCCAAATTTGTGTTTAAAATTTTAACCTTTATCTATTTTGAACAAAATAATGGTCACTTTGTGTATTGATAAAGTCGGTGGACAAATTCAGTAACTCTATAATTAAAAAATCAATATGCTAGCATCGTCACTGACTCTTATGACGACGAGCCAATGCCCATGTGGTTTCCTGGTTAACTCTAACTTTCCTAACAATAATTTACTTTCCCGACTTGTGTGAACATACAGCAATCACCACCTATATTAGTATATTATTTAAGTTCAGTCTCAAGCTAAATGACAAGAAGAATAGCAGAGGATCACATGTCGGTTGGTTTGGACGTCTCAAGCTTTATCAACCAAATTGATCTGGTTTAACACTTTTAACTCACGTAAAAATATGCAAAACCATACAAAAGGCTCTAATTTTTCAAATAAACAGTAACCATATCTGGTTTAACTCACTTCATCCTGATGCTTTGCCTTTAAAAATGTTGCACAGTATGCGTGGCCAAATAAAAAGATGTCAGTAAGTAATTACTTCAAGTAAATATCAAATATCACCATATTTTTCCTTTGCTTAATTTGAAAGTAGAACGTAACTATATTAGTATTTCAATAATAATATCGATTTTGTGTGTCTAAATTAAATACTCTCCTTACGAAGTATTTTTGCTCCAACTCCACGAAAACACATACTCATTACTACTATTGAATATTCATTAGAACACTGGTTGTGAGGGACAGACGAATACTTGGAATTAACAGCTAATACATCCACATAAATCCAAACTCCATAATCCACAGGCTTATCCCAGCATATTCAACAGCCAGGTTATACCATTGGAGAAATTTTTCAATGTGACCGGTACAGTGTCATTATACAAATATTGAGAAATATGTGTTAAAAAGTTAGTAACTTAAAAAAAATTAAAAACTCACCATTTATATAAAAACACGTGATGTACCCTCTGTGTTCCGATCACAATAAAATTTTTTTTTCGTACCATAGGCATCACTTCCAGTCCAATAATTATTGGAGGAGGGTTTTCTACCCTCCTAATCTCTCTGCCCTTCCATGCCCTCCTATTTGAACGGTCACAGTTAAGTCACGTCAACATCTTATATTGATTTTTTTTATAGAGATAATAAGACAAAAAGTAATATGTGAAAGGAAGGAATGGAAGAGAATGAGAATAGGAAGGTAGAGAATCCCCCTCTATAATTATTTCAAGCCCAGCCCTACCTCACTCCATCTATAAAAACCCTAGCTAGGTTCCAGTTCAAACACATCCTCTCAATCAAATTCCTAATCCTTCTAAAGCGAAGAGCCTTCCGTTTCACAAGCCAATCCAAACGTCCCAAATGGCTTCCAAGGCTGTAGCTTCCACTGCCCTCCTCCTCTCCCTCAACCTCCTCTTCTTCACCTTGGTCACCTCCACCAATGTTGACTGCCCACCACCTGCAAAAAAGGGACACCACCCTAAGCACGCAAGTCCTGCACTACCAAACCCCAAGCCCTCTAAGCGTGCCACGTGCCCAATAGACACTTTGAAATTGGGAGTATGTGCTGACGTGTTGAATGGTTTGGTGCACCTTGTCGTTGGTCCACCAAAGTTCCCATGCTGCAGCCTCATTGAGGGCCTTGTTGACCTTGATGCTGCTGTGTGCCTTTGCACTGCAATCAAAGCTAATGTCTTGGGGATCCACTTAAATGTCCCCGTTTCACTGAGCCTGCTCTTAAACTACTGCGGGAAGCAGATCCCTACTGGTTACAAATGTGCTTGAATTTGAAGCACTATTTATCCGTCGTGCTCTCAATTTTTATTACATATGCTTTTAATTATTTTCTCATTTCCATTTGGTGCGTGTCTAAGAGCTTTTGGGATGTTTATTGGTATACATATTCCATTTTTCATTCTTATTAATATTTCTTTCTATGTTTTGGTGGATGGATGGAAGGCTCCTTGCCTTCTTCCACATCCTCTCTAGCATTGTATTTTAATGAAAATTGTGGTTCAAATGTAATAATTGATGGTTGTTTCAGAAAGTAATTTAATTCATGTTCGTAGCTATATGCTTTCTACTATATATAGTCTTTTGCCAATGATTATATTTAGATACATAAAATCAGTATAATCTTTAGTAGAGTTGAGCCCTAGCACTGTATTTGGAACTCCACATGTTCTATTGTTTTTGGATCCAAAACAATAGCTTCAAAGGCAAAACTTTAATTTCATTTTCTCCAAATTGGAAGAATTGTAAGGCTCAGGGAAATTTTGCATCAGAGATTTTCATTAAATCCAGTTTATCCGACAACAAAAAAGTTGAATAAATAAAATCCAGTTTAAATCAACACACAATACTTCATCGTTAAGCAAATTCTTTGTCATGATATGATAACAATTATGAACTTAAATAACTGTCATGCTATCAACAAGCTTGTGATCACCTCTAAGGTAAGTGGCCTAGGATTTAGAGGTCCACCTTAAGCTAAAGATAATTAGTATTCTAACAAACTAAAGGCGGTGGTATTGAAACTGAATTGGCACTATTAATTAGCTAGCAGCTAATCTCTTGGTCATAGTTCTATAGATCATGCGATCTTGTTAAGGAGACATACTTTCATGCAAATAAAGTTTAGTTCTAGTAATTTTATTGTCCAATAATTGTTCGTCATGTATTTCAAAAATGCATTACTTATCCAATATAACGATGGCAACGTGATAAATGGTGACATGAGATAATTTTTCTTTGTGGAGGATGCTAGCCTTGCACTTGGAAAGGTTTCAGTATCGCCCTATAATTTGCATGAATTGGGATTGAGGAGATACCACTTCTGTAATTCAAGACGTTAGAGTTTAGTCTTCAAATTTTGGTAGAAGTATATGCTTCTAAATAAGTTTTTGTTGGGGGATTTTTACGTGGACTTGGACTTTGAGAACGTCCTCTTGTCTCCCTTGGTACGGATTGGTAACAAGTTCCGACATATCTTGAAAGAGATAGTTTGTCTTAGGAAATACCCCGGTAATATCAACGGCTCAAAGATAGCATGATTGATCAAGATAATCACTTGCTCAAGTGAAGCATGGTGTGGAAGGTAGAAGATTATCAGTTTACAGAAGAGAGAAGGGGCTTGCATGGTTGCATGGCATTCTTAGTTGCATGATTTGGGCTTTCCTAGGGTGATAACTCTCTGGGCTTATTTCCTGGGTGGTTCTCTCTTCCTGCGTTTCTTCTCTATCTCTCTGTGTTACTTTAATCCCCTTCTGATGGCTTATCCCCCTCCTTATGTAAGTGAAGGCTTCTTCCCTAGGTTTCAAGGGAATATCCCTTTATGGCTTGGTATTCCCCTCCATTCTCCCTAGCTATCTTATTATTCCCCTTTTGGTGTAAACTAGCTACATTGTTGAGACCTGCAAATTGCCTCTTCCCAAGGTGCGGCTTTCCCAGGGCACTAAATCTGGTAATGCACTTCATGGCTTTTGCGCATTGGCTGTCTATGCAGGCTGGGAAGGGAAAGTCAGCATGAAATGCCTGGCTTGTTGGGCTTAACATGCATTTAATGAAAGAATCTAGTTTAATCCTAACTAAGGGGGTTGGGTTGCTAGGGAAAGGGATAAACTAGGCTAGTTCTCTCTCAATGATGCCTGCGTGAAACACAAAGGTTATAGGCTTGGATCTTTGGGCTCCTAAGCAGCCCAAAGTCTTCCATGACCCTGATTCCACGTAGACCTGATAACCTTCCGTAACCATCCACACCACAATCCACTGGCAAGCCCTGAATATGTGACTTGGGCTTAGCATGATTTGTGGCTAAGGAAGCATGGAGTGGCATGATATCTTTGTAAATATATTCATTGTCGATCCCATGCCTTAGCGTGTGTTTGGGTTTGAATGTAGGCTTTTCATGATAATTGGACTTTGAGACTTGGTTGGGTTGGTGTGTAACATGCTTAGGCCCCAATAGTCTTAATTATCCTATCAATATGGTAGGAATAAGTTGTCAGTAAATTACCAATACGGGTCATTCGCAACCCATGCGCACAATTTGTATATGCATAAAAGAATTTCTATTACTGCCAGACCCATAGTACTGTTAATATGTTAGTGATATGTTGTTGAAATGGTCCACGCACACAATTGATACAAGAAGCAGCTTGGTGGTAAATAAAGGATAAAATGAAACAAAAAGATAAGATAGATAGGTAGATATATTGTCACGTCCACCGTAGCACGATATTGTCTGCTTTGGGCCTCGACCACACCCTCATGGTTTTGTTTCTGGGAACTCAGAGGAGAACTTCCCAGTGAGCTACCCATCCTGGGATTGCTCTCGTACGGACTCGCTTAACTTCGGAGTTTTGATAGAACTCGAAGCCAGTGAGTTCCCAAAAGGCCTCGTGCTAGGTAGAGATAAGAATATACATATAAGAGTTACAGGATCCACTCCCTTGGGCGATGTGGGATGTTACAATCCACCCCCTTAGGGGCCAAATGTCCTCGTCGGCACACTTCCGGCCAGGGATTGGCTCTGATACCAAATTGTCATATCCCGACCCCGACCCCCACCACTTCTCAGGCTTGACTCCACCGTAACACGATATTATCCGCTTTAGGCCTTGACCACAGCCTCACGGTTTTGTTTCAGGGAACTCAAGTGAGAACTTCCCAGTGGGTCACCCATCCTGGGATTGCTCTTGCACGAACTCGCTTAACTTTGGAGTTTCGATAGAACCCGAAGCCAGTGAGCTTCTAAAAGGCCTTGTGCTAGGTAGAGATGGGAGCTCACTGGCACAAGGCCTTTTGGGAGCTCACTGGCTTCGGGTTCCATCAGAACTCCGAAGTCAAGCGAGTTTGCGTGAGAGCAATCCCAGGATAGGTGACCCACTAGGAAGTTTTCATGTGAGTTCGCAGAAACAAAGCCGTAAGGGTGTGGTCGGAGCCAAAGCGGACAATATTGTGCTACGGTGGAGTAGAGCCTGAGATGTGGTAGGGGCCTAGATCGGGATGTAATAATTTGGTATCAGAGCTAATCTTTGGCCGGAACTGTGCCAACGAGGACGTTAGGCCCCTAAGGGGGTGGATTGTAACATCCCACATTGTCGAG
This sequence comes from Pyrus x bretschneideri, assembly GCF_019419815.1. Taxonomy (NCBI): domain Eukaryota; kingdom Viridiplantae; phylum Streptophyta; class Magnoliopsida; order Rosales; family Rosaceae; genus Pyrus; species Pyrus x bretschneideri. Next base: position 4,194,935 of record NW_025999657.1, read on the forward strand.
GGGAGTGGATCCTGCAAGCCTTATATGTATATTCCCATCTCTACCTAGCATAAGGCCTTTTGGGAGCTCACTAGCTTCGGGTTCCACTGGAACTCCTAAAGTTAAATGAGTTTACGCGAGAGCAATCCCATGATGGATGACCCATTGGAAAGTTCTCGTGTGAGTTTCCAGAAACAAAACCGTGAGGGCGTGGTCCGGGCCAAAGCGGACAATATCGTGCTATGGTGGAGTCGAGCCCAGGATGTGGTGGGGGCCCAAACCGGGATGTGACATTAGCAAACTTTTATATAAATTGCTTTGAATATGTTAAATGACTAAAAAAGATATGGTATTTAATGTGATATAATAATTGTCAAAGATAATAATGTAAGGGTAAAGATTGTAATTTTGTAAAACATGTGGGGATATATTTGCCACTTGAAAATGTCATTAAATGAACATTTATTACTATGCTTTGCTACACTTCCTTTTAAAAGCATAAAAAAAAACACACTTTCTTTTAGAAGCATGGTAGATCTTAATTTGACTTTTCTATGCTTTTCTACTTTCATTAACAACAGTTTTTCAAAAAAAAATTTGTTTTACCAAACACATTAAATGTTCAAGATTTTTTTAATAAGCTTTTTTTTTTTTTTTTTTTTTTTTAAAGCACCACAATTCCAAGCCAACCCTTAATTAAAAACAAGTTGCAACTCAAATTTTAAAATTATATTTCAAGCAACTTTTATCACTCCTTACGAAAACAAATATTTATAAGTTTACTCTTAAAAGTGAGAAATATGAAAAGTCAAATTAAATAAAGCTTAAAATAAAACTTTTAGAAAACTAAAAGATTTCAGTTAATATTGAAAATCTCAAAAGCTAGAAATTCAAAGCAGTATATATGCATTATAACCCTAAAAAAGCAGCATACATGCATTATATCCTTGAAAATGCATGTATTTTACTTTAATCTTTTGGGGTACGTTTGTTTGGATGCTAGTACTCCCTTCGATTAACCCCTTCACTAAAAGTTCTTAGCAAGGACCCCCAATTATCACAGGATTGCTAAGCCCATCTTCGAGAGCGTTGCTCCCTAGTCATTCTCGGTCGTCCTCCTCACTGATTCTCTCAGTCATCTCCCAATTACCCTCAGCCGCCCACCTCCCAAACCAGCAGCCACCTCCAAAGCTAATAGCTATCTCTCTCTGAATCGATGGAATCCGACATAGAACCCAAAACCAAAACCCATCGACACCCAAGCACAAACACCATAAGAGGAAGATGAAGAAAGTCACCGTCCCCAATCAGTCCAACCGTCCAAGCCGTCATCCAATTTGTCCTAGAACACCCAGAAAAAAACCCACCTAAGTGGCCAATTTCTCATCTGGGTTCAACCCCACCAAGAATCCAAACCCCAATTCGACCAAGACCGAAATTTTTTGAATTGATTTGCTATGCCTTCTAGAATTTGTTAGAGGGAGATAGATGAATCTAGACAAAACTGGTGAAACAGTAGAAAAAGTGGGAGAGGGGAGTGAGAGAGTGGCGAAGGAAAATAGGTATTGTGAGAGAGAAGATTCTAGAAATAAAAAATTAGAGAGATAGGTGATTCTACAAATGTTTCATTAAGTCAGGTATTGCACCAAACGTTTCATTAAAATATTTTAATTTGTTAATTAGAGAGATAGGTGATTCTACAAACGTTTCATTAAAATATTTTAATTTGTTAATTACCCATGCTTCTTAATCAGGTATTGCACCAAACGTTTTATTAAGTCAGTCTAGTTTAGTCTAGTCTAAGCTAATCCAGCTTAGTCTTTAAAACTAGTCCAGTTCGAGATAGTCTGATGCAACAAACACACCTTTGATGTCATAGCTGCCATTAAATTCATGTAATAATGACCTTGGTCTATGACCTGAATCAGCAACCAACGTGCGCAATAGAGAATTCCTACGGACAGTAATGTACTTACTCAAATTAGGGTTATTTTAATCTTTATCTATTTTTAACAAAATATCGGTGATCGCTTGTGTGTTGAGAAGCTTGGTGAACAAATTTCATGACTCTAGAATTAATTATATTGCCGTTGAAATCAATATGCTAGGATTGTGAAAAAAGCTTACGACGATCCAATACCAATGTGCTTTTCAATTTTTGCGTTCTTTACGTTCCTGAATTGAATTGTGTGAGCAAAGAGCAATAATCACCTAAATATCCAGTTCGTCCTCAAACTAAATCACAACAAGAGTAGGCAGAGAATTGTCAAATTATAGAGCTAGAGCTTATGAAAGAATTTTTTGTTGTGTAGTCTTCTCTCTATGGAAGTATATATTTATAGTAATACAATTCTTGTAGGGCAAGACAAAAACATTACCAATCTATTTACAATAGAAAAATAAAATCTGTATAAAAGAAAATCTTCTAAGAAAAGAAAAATACATAGTAATCTTATTTTGACTTGAATGTCACGCCAACAAAAATCATATATGACTCGGTTGATTTGTGTGTCACAAGCATTATCGACCAAAGTGATCCGGTTTAATTCAGGTTAACAAGTATTATTATCGATTGGTACATCAACTTAGTCATTCGTGCTCTCAGGTGTATTGTATTTTGAAAAGGTCAATCGTAATTGACTCTATTAGTATTTTGATTTCAGGAACACTAGCTACGTGAAATGGTTCTTGAACAATGTTAGCATCTCGGAGTGTTTTTGCACCAATTTTCATCGAAATTTCAAGCAGTTGGTCAGTGAAGTTGTCGTCATTGTCTTTAATAGTGTCTCGGTTCGGAATATCATACACGCCTCTATGATCAATCTTCTAAACAACTTTCCAACCCATCCTGCCCTTTGGATCATCTATGTGGAAAATTTGTTTGGTCATAGTTGCCAAAATGTACGGGTCATCATTGTACCAACATCTGTTAGTGTTCATTGATAGTAACCCATGATCTCGCTTAACACTCCCATTCCTACCTGGGTTTGTATCAAACCAGTGACACTTAAAAATAATCACTTGGCACCGGTCTTTGTAAAGCAATTAAACAACACTTGTTAGTTTACCATAGAAATCAATGTCTACAACATTGCCTGCACTCAGCATGTAACCCGCTATTTTGAGTACACATCTTGTCATCATGATTAACCCCCAAGAACTTAATGTCGTTTACATGACAACCTGAGTACCATTCCGTGCTTAGGAGTCCAATAGCCAAGTTGTTTGTAATCGGGCGAATTCATTTCCTTCAATTTCTTCACCTCATTTATTACAAAAGTTCATGTGTTACCAAATTTTACCAAATTTGACGACAACTGACATGAAATTATAATTATGGAAATAAACCAAAACACAGACAACTTACATGTTCGTGAAACCAATGAGGAAACAATTCATGGTGTTTTTGGGCATGTAAAAGCAAAATATGTTCTCACTTCGTTAACTCTTCATGCTCTTCCAAGTATGCCATGGTCTCGCTACCATTGCTAAGTACTAACCAATGCACTACCTCCATATCCCTTTAGGTAAACAACTCAGTGCTTTGGATGAAAACAGAAGATTTTTCCCTTCTCACACCATCGTCATTGCTGTGCTAAGGACAATTGAACGGCATCTCAACATCTTGTAGATACTACGTAGACGAAGCGTTTTGTCTCGTAATATAATTTTTCTTGTGGTGCGTTCCTCTCTTTTCACCACATACTGCAGTTTATAGTCTAATGCATGCAGAAATCTTTTTTTTATTTTATATTTTATTTTATTTAGGTGAAAACACGCAGGAATCTCTCTCTCTCTCTCTCTAAGACATGCAGACTGTAGCATACTGTACACAGATACAACTTGATGCTGGATGTGATTAAATTCGGAAGTAAGTTCACGAGAGGGAGGATATATATAAAGTTGATTTATTTGTATGCATTAGTTTATAATTTTAGTAATTTGGTGTTTTCTGGCTAATCTAATCGTAGAAGTCACGGACTCGATCATGTTGGAAAAGCCAAATTTACTGGAAGCGGATATACATCATGCATGCATACGGAAGTCTAAATAAATCTAATCCTACTCTAATCATGTAAGACAACATTATTGATGATTATTAGTTAATTCGTGGCTTTTTGTTGTCATTTATTCAAGATTAAGAGACGTGTGTGTATAATGAGGAGTAGTTCAACTACTTATAAGCACATGTTAGGTCTCTCCTCTCATCTTTGCTGGATTTATTCTCAACACATCCCTCATGTTTATTTTCAAGTCTAACACGTGGACTATACAACGAGGTGATGTGGACCGTGTGTGGTCATTTGGCTTCACACTTGAGATAACCTGCTCTTATACCATTAAGAAGTTGGCATTCCACTACAAAACCAATTGGTAATATGGCGAGTAGTGTGAAGCAAAAAATAATCAAGAAAATTATGGAGGCGACACGAGGAATTTTGGGAGAAAAAGACAAAATTACCCTCGAGGCATACCGGGATTCCCATGCACATGCAACAGACAATAACGACTCCATCAAGGAAGAGTCAAGGGTGATCAAAATGGTATTTCTTCAAATCTTTCTCATCACCCTCATCAAATCCTCACTCAAAAGATAACTCTCAATTTTCCTATTCAATTTCGGATTAATTGACAAATTAATTGCAAGATATTATTTCACATAATATGTTCCAATTATACTCATATTCCCACCGTATATGGCCAAACCCTATTCTCCAAATAGGGCTGGCCACACCCCTATAAATAGCCTTATTCTCCCACTAAAATGCTAATTCATTCTTTCCCCAAAAATTCCTAAACACAGTCTCTCTCAAATTCTAACCTTAGCATCAGAGATTTTTCGGCCAAAGCACCCCCCCATTCATTGTGGGCACGGGAGGCTTTTGGCCTTAATCTTAGGTGTTATTATTTTTTAGGTGCATTTTCATCAAAGGAGAAGATGGTGGAAAATTGCATCCACAAATTGCTGCTTTCATTGAGAGTCTTAATTCACACGCTCGAAGAAGACTCACATTCAAAATTTCTCATTTCTTGTTCATTTGTAGATTTTTCGTACATTCTTATTCTTAGGATTTTTATTTTATTTTATTTTATAAAATTCTTTGAATAAATGTAAAAGAAAAGTGCAATGACTAGAAATTCGGAAGCCACAACGAGCAGAACTTCCTACGTTCAAGGATTTGGACCATGATGATCCATGAGGCTCAACGCAATGATGAGTGGAGCGGCACCACCTTGATGGGGTACCACCATGGCAGCCACCATGGTAGCAACCATGGCAGTGGCCCTTGGCGAATCCTAAGCCCACAGTGAAGGCGTCACCTTGCAGCTGCAAGCTTAGGCCTATGCCACCTTGCAACAACGAGCCCAGGCCCATACCACAAAGGAGCCTACCATAACCTAATTTGAGCAGGCCAAGAACCAAGTGGCTAAGATAGGAGAAGCAGCCCAGCACTCGCGTGCCCAAGGCCAATGCGCTTTTGAGCTAAGCCTAGACCTAGCGCCTACGCGCATCACATGCAACGCAGCCCACGTCAGCGGCTTGACCAGCTCTGGAGACCCGACTCGCTCCCGTGACCGAATCCGAGATCCAGCCCATTCTCGTGGCCTTCCAAGCAATCTAAATAGGTCAAAGACCAGTTCAACTGTTCCGACTTCAAGTTTCTGGACCGATGATTAAACCAAGGGTATTTTAACCCCATTCTCCTCAAATTTGACAAATCCCAGCTCAAATGTCGCGCCCAGAGCCTATTATAGTTCCATTACTCAAGGAGATGCTTATTGTCCAAGCTCTTCCAACCCAAATGGCAAACCATACTTGTCTCGACAAGTCATAGAGTTGACAAGCGCCCTTATGCAGCAGACGACCTTAGTGAATCAGCTCTTCCAACACATCGAGATGTAATGTGCCTTATACAAGGTGTCCCGAAGTTGGACAAGGGTAGACCACGAAGCTTTCCAGCAGCGTCCCTGCAAACAGTCACTTGACCAGTCACGAATGGAGTGTTCTAGCAGTGTACACTTTCAATTGGGCCTCCGAGATAGTGTATATTTTCGTCTTAGTGCACAGAGGAGCGTGTAGTCTCGGTTAGGCCCACAGACAAACATACATTCACGGTTGGTGCTATACTCTAATAATCAACATGAGTAGCCTTCAGGCAAGGTGTTTATTCGTGGCTAGGCCCACAAGGAACATCTTCCACCTCACATTGGAGTAGGCAGCACAACAGGAGGAGAGAAGTAGTCACGCAATCCAGCTCAAGTTTAATCGGTAACCTATGAGTAATTCGCTCGCCTGCTAGGCAGCTGCGACATAGATAAGCCGAGCATATACAAGAGCAGCGTAGACCAACAGTTCACGACCGGGGGTAACTGAGAGCTCCAATGCCCCAACAAAGGTAAATTTAGGAAAAAGTAGAGAGTCTCATGATCGAGTGATTGCACGATTTCAAACACAACAAGATCACTGATGCGACATTACGACGAGACATGACCAACATAAGTAGGTCATTTTTTATGGATGAGATTGAGCAGACAAAGCCTCTACGCAAATTCAGCATGCCACATTTCACATCATTCAAAAGAGATAGACACCCGAAGAGGCACCTAAAGCATTACCTAAGCGCAATGATCCTTTATTCATCCTATTCGGAGTTTTGACGAGCTTTCTTTGGTTTTCACCAAGGAGTATTCATCTTAACGCTCAATCAAGAATAAGTCTGACCACTTGTTTAACGTGAAGAAGAACCCAAAGAAGTTGCTTCGCGACTATATGAAGAGGTTCAAAGTGGAGAAGACAAAGATAGTCGGATGTAACGACTCGATAGCTAGTGCATCCTTCCAAAAAGAACTTCTAGTAATCACTCACTGTTCAAAAAATTTATCATGAAAGAAGATCTAACTCTGGTATCACTCTGGCAGAACCATGCATCTTGGGACGAGCCTCGATGAGCAGACAAGGCACCTGAGCAACCTAAAAAAGAATCGGCAATAACTCAAAAGAATGAGGATGAGATGTAGTACAATAACAAAAGCAAGTAGGAGGCCAAGCACAAGGACCGATCCCCAACTAAAGGAGGCCCGACGCAGAAGAACTATTCTAAGTTCTTGATCCTGATCCTCCAAATCCTTCGAGACATCAAGAGCGAACCTTGGTTGAAGTTGTTGAAGCAATTAAAGGAAGATACCTCCAAGCTAGACCTCACCAAGTACTACGCATTCCATTGAGGTCCTGGTCACACAATTAACGATTGCTACACTTGAAGGAACTACCTAGAGAAGCCAGCAAAATAAGGCAAAATTGACAAATACTTGGACAAGCCAGCTACACATCCTAGAAGAAACTTAAACGCCGATGAAAAATCACCAACTAAGACAATCCAGATCAATGGGATCTTCGTCAAATCTGACCACTTAGGGCCCACCAATAACTCCAAGAAAAGAAAGATCCAGTAGGCTCTACTAGTCTCACAGGTCCAGGTAGTCAACACCCAGCCTAAACATATCATTGGTTTCACTGAGTAGGATGTCGAGGGTGTCGACTTCCCATATAACAACACTATAGTGGCATATGTCCAACTAGCCCACGCTATAGTCGACATAATGATGGTTGGCATTGGAAGTGCAGTCAGCTCTCAGTAATTCAGAAAATTGGCCTGAAAAGCACAATCATACGCCGAGCGGAGGTACTTACCGAATTTAATGGATGCACCTCGACTGCCATGGCAATATTACATTTAAATGAGAACACTGCCAGTTGTCTCAAAGCAGATGTTCATAATAGTAAGCGAACCGTCTCCCTACAATGGGATTCTAGGGCGACTTTGGCTGATAAAGTTGGATGCCATAACCTCCATCAATAATAAAAAAATTGGATTTCGCATCCCTGGAAGAGAAGTAAGAGAAATCAAGTCTGACCATGCCACATCTCGACGATGCACTGTGCAAGTATTGAAGGAGTCAAAAAAGAAAACCTTTACCCCCATAGAGGCTACCGAGGTCTAGAGGGACGATGAAGCTATCAAATAGAAATGATAATAAACGAATCAAGAAGTTGATGTTCAAATCAATGTGACAGTAGATGAGACGAGATGGAAACCTGAAGAGGATGTTAAACCCATCATTCTTGATCCCCAGCAGACAGAAAAGACTACTAGAATCAGCTCACGTTTCAGCCCAAAGGAAAAGGAGGAACTCACGGATTTCCTTAGGGAAAATCATGACGTCTTCGCATGGTCACCTTTTGATAGGATTAAAAGCACACCACAAAGTAACACTCAAATGTCCTATTGATTTTCCTTATTAACACTAAGATTTGTCAATTGTAGCATATGAAAATAAGGGTCTTTCTTGCAGAAGATTGTTTTATCTAACTACTTAAAATGTCACAAAAACTGGGCTGCTGTCCCTACTGGCCAGCCACCAAAAAATAATTATTAGACAGACTTACACTTATCTGAAGTCTACGAAATTTTATATGAAGACACTAGACACATAGAGATACACTCACACAAAGTTTTGGGATTTTTGGAGTTGATTTGCTGTTTAAATTAAATCGAACAAAACAGAATAGAAACAGATTTTAAGTAGTTCACAAATTAAGAGAAACGAGTTAGGGGAATTTCTATCCACCACCAAATAATCATACAAACATGTTATGTTTCATTCAAATTCCTTTTATTTCCGGATGAAGATGCTCAAGTTGGCTCAATGTTAGAACTCAACCTATTACTCTTTCTTATGTAGCATGTTAAGAGAATGGCGTTTTCAACTTAACTTAGTCCCTAGCATGCAATCTAGAATGACGTTTTCATAGATTTAACAAGTAGAAATCATTAAGAACAAAAAGAGTTTGAGTCATCACAAGGCATCGTAAGTACTGGCGTTGTCTTACTTATCCTGGAAATTGGTTGACATGTTAACCGAGTACTACTCTAGAACATATGTAGGTCCTCATTCGACAAGGGCAGGCACACACATATTCATAGCATTAGAATCCTAGATATGCTTACTAAGTATGCATCCGTAGAAAACACATAAAGAATTCATCAATGAGACAAGTAGTGAACCAATTTTCATCCATTCATAAAAGTAATTCAAAATGAAATGTTATAACAAACTTGCAATCATATTTGGGGCTTCAAAACAGCCCCTAACTACTAAAAATTAGTTACAAATAATCCTTAAGTTAAAACAAAAGATAGACATGAGTTTGAGAAAATAGAACTGAAAGAAATCGATTGAGGCTTCCTCCCCTTTCCTTCCTTCCCCAATGTTGTTTTTAAACCAATTCTTGCTGCATCATTTTCTTCTCCTTAACTTATCCACTGATAGCCATTTAGTGATGACAAGTGAGAGGAAATGGTAAAACAATTGTAACTCTTTGGGTAGCCTTTATGCCAAATACTCCTACTTAATTTTCCATTTCCTCTGATAGTTGAATAGGTGTCAGCTGGCTTGTTCTTGGCTACATCAATTTTGGCTGCTAGATTAATTGGATTTATTGCTTTCAATGCTTTCTTGTCAGTTACAAATTGCTCAGCCTCTTGGGAACCTTTCAGTGTTAAGACAGGCATAACATCTTCTAGAAAAATGATATTAGCAATATGTGAAATGCTCCATAAAATAGACATTCGTAGCTTTCTAAGCATATAAGGCTCATTCTCTAATTCATTATGAGTTGTTCGCAACTTGCTTCCAAAGTCAGCTGATCTGCACAGACAGTTTTGACGAATTTGTTGCTTAAAATATTTTTCTTTTCTTTGCTTGACCAATCCTACAAAACACAAAAACAAAGTAAATAGCTCAAAATATAAGGAACTAACTAAGAAAAGACAAGTGGATTTGATGTAAAATATATATATATATAAGCTTATCACCTTTCGACATGCCCAACATCGACCCTAAGATAGCTTGCCACAAGTTGAACGTTGACCCGGTTGCCAAACTGGTAATCCAAAAGAGAAGACATTTCGCACCCGAACGAGTAGTGATCATTGAAGTGGAAATTGACAAGCTATTGGAGGCCATATTCATAGAAGAGGTAGCACATTCAGCATGGCTTGCCAACGTCATGCTAGTAATGAAGAAAGAGAAGGGCAAATTGAGGGTTTACATAGACTACACCGACCTCAACAAGGCATGCCCGAAAGATCTTTATCTAGTTCCTTGAATCGATCTATTGGTAGATTTAATTTCCAGGAACTGGCTGCTTTGTTTCTTGGACTCATACTCTGGCTGCAACCAAATAACCCGACAAGACCGCGTTAGTGATCGAGCGAGGCACCTACTGCTACAAGCTCATGCCTTTTGGCCTTAAGAACGTGAGAGCCACTTGCCAATGACTGGTAAACCTGATGTTCAAGAAGAAAAGTGGAGTAACCATGAAGTCTACGGCGACAACATCATGGTGAAGGGCAAGTAGCGATCAAACCACACCAGCAACTTAGCGGAAACTTTCAACATCCTTCGAAAGTACAAGATGAAGCTTAATCCCGCCAAATGTATATTCAGAGTTTCTTTAGGCAAATTCTTAGGGCACTTAGTAACCCAACGAGGAATCAAAACACATCCCAAGAAAATCCGAGCAATCATAGAGATGAAATCTCCAACTTCCATGAAAGAGATCTAAAGTTTGACCGGATTAGCAGTTGCGCTCAACCATTTTTTCTCGTGGTCCACTGATCAATGCAAGCAATCAAAAAGGCATAACGAGATAAATGGGATGATGAGTGTGAAAGAGCTTTCCAAGACCTGAAGAAGTATTTCACGTCACCTCCCTTACTATCCAAGCCAGAAGCAGCAGAGGAGTTACACATCTACTTGGCAGTCTCGAAAGAAGTGGTGACTTCTACCCTTATATAATAAGAGTTGAAGCCCCAATTGGCAATATTCTAAACTTCTAAAGTCCTTCTCGATGAGAAAATTAGATATACGATGATCGAGAAATTAATTTTGGCGCTAGTTGTTGTGGCTCGAAAGCTCAGACCATATTTTCAAGCTCATACAATCATCATCATGACTCAATATCCTTTATGATCAATCCTACATTTCTAGATGCTTCTCAACATGTAATGAAATAAGGATTGGAACTTGGCCATGCTTGCTTGTTGCCCCAAATGGTGCATCCATCTTCAAGGGCTTGGGAGCAGGCGTGGTCTTTGTCACCCTAAACGGTTCGATGCTCGAGCAGGCAATCACTTTAGACTTCAAAGCATCCAATAACGAAGTAAAGTACAAAGCCTTACTAGTAGGCCTTCGAATGGTAAAAAACTTGGCTATGAAAAGCTTGCAATTCATTATGATTCCCAACTAATCACCAGCCAGACTATTGGGAGTACATGGTAAAATATCCGAATATGGTGCAATACCTAGAAAATGTACGAAAGCAACTTAAGGTGTTTTAGATTTACACCCTCACTCAAGTTTCATGGCCAAACAACTCCCACACGCATGAGCTAGCTGGCTTAGGCTCCACCCTCAACCACCAACTCAAACGCTATATTCCGATGAAGTATTTAGATAAGCTAAACACAGAGGCAGCGTCAGCAGCCGATGTGTCACAAGTTAGTACAACTTCGAACTGGCAAGATTCCATTATAGATTGACTGGTCAATGGCACACTTTCCATGGAAAGATTAGAGTCTAGAAAGCTCCAAACAAAGGCAGCATGCTACTACATGTGGAACAACACTCTCATCTGAAGATCCTACACTGGACAACATCTCTGCTGCATAGTGCCTCTCAATGACCTAAAATTTCTAAGTTTAATCCACGAAGGTGTTTGTGGAAATCACTTCGGAGGCTGATCCTTAGAACAGAAGGCTCTTAATGTAGGCTATGACTGACTTACTATGCATTAAGACGCTAAGAAGTTAGTACAAAAGTGTGACTGCTGCCAACATTACAATACCAGCATTGCCTACTAGCGAACTACACCCGCATATGAGTCCTTGGCCATTCATGTAATAGGTAATTGACTTGGTAGGGCCAATGCTGCTAGCTATTGGGCAGATGCATGATGAATGTGGCAACTGACTACTTCACCAAATAGGTGAAAGTAGAGCCCATGACAACCATAACTTAGACGGACATAGAGCATTTCATATGGAGGAACATCATTTAGCATCCCTCAAGCCATTGTCACAGACAATGGCCCATAATTAGTAGGCAAAGATTTGGCGAAGTTCTTCCAGAAATATAGCTTCAAGCAGCACATGTCCATACTGAGGTATCCCTAAGGCATGGGCAAGCCAAAGCATCCAACAAGACGATTCTCGACTGCCTCAAAAAATGCCTCTTCAACAAGAAGGAAAAAAGGCTAGACAAAATTCTCGAATGTTTATGGGCGTATCGCACAACCAAACGACGAGTAACCGGTGAGACTCTTTTCTATTTAGCATTTGCTTTAGAAGCAATCATTCATCCCAATGTCATCGTGGCAAGTATTAGCACTCTACTGCCAAGCATCGAGCAGAACGAAAAGGAGATGACCATAAATCTAGATCTGGCAGAAGGGGAACGCAAGAAGATCAGCACTTGCATCGCAACCAACTAGCAACAGCTTTTCTCCAACTACAACAAAAGGGCCAAGATCTGGCAGCTCTAGACTGGAGATCTAGTCCCAATAAAATCCTTCATCACTGCTTATAGAGAAGGCTCCAAAAAGATGAATCCCATCTAGGAAGGTCCGTATAAGATCAGCAGAGTAGGCAGCAAGGGCAGTTACATTGTTGCCATCATGAACGACAAGGGGATAGAAAAACAATGAAATACTTACAATCTAAGGAAGTACCATGTATGACCTCCCGCTACATCAAAGCCCGAACACTCAAGCAGTTCGACGGGCACCACTTTGCAAGCCGATAACTATCCAATTGTTATGTAGTTCCTACCTTACAACTTGGCTCGGCTGCATGCTTACAAAAACTGATCACTCCTGCACTTCAAAAGAAAACTGCGCCCTTCTTAGGGACTAATCGCAGGAATTGCGCCCCTCTGAGGACCAACCATGCTTTCCAGTGTGAGAGGTTACACCAATTCCCCAACACCCATATGCGTTTGCTCTCCAATGCAGGAGGATAAACTATACACTCTAAATATCCAAATGTGGATGAGTCGGGCTGTTTGGATGTAACTAGGTGCACGATGGCTTGAGCCAGGATTCCTAGAAGTAGCCACAATGGTTTTTTTCAAGGCTTAGCTAATTGAAGGATTTTGGGTCTTTTGGCCTAATTCGTGAGGAGCTGGGCCTCAGAGACAAAGGAGATACATTATGCAGTATGCCCTATGGACAACTGCCCTGGAACCCTAAAGCTGCTACTAAGTGCACTAAGGTACCCTATAGTTTTCAGAAGTCTACCTATGGCTTTCCCTTCAAGCAGTAAGCCATGCTAAACTTATACAGCCACACATTTTCCTGAAAGGTTAATCAAGTTAGCATGCATGTATGAAGTTTTATCCATTGTCGGCATGCTACGCAGTTAATAAGCTTCACCGTTGCCAACATGCTACACAATCTATACGCTTCATCTCTTGGAACTTTGCTTACGAAATTCCATACAACTGCGTACGTTTGATACAAAAGGTTGATAGGAGCATATTCATGCGACTTAAATGGCTTGTTCTCGTGCATTTACGTTATGTTTCTCTCGTTATTTTAGTCCTTTATGCTTCTTTTGTGTGTTTTCAGGTTCTAAGGGCCTAGGGAGCAAGAAAGTGCATTTTGTGGCCATTTGGAGCATTTTTGGGCATGGATTGGATAGCTTATCCATGGAGCCAAGAGGATGGACGAATTTGAAGGCCTTGTATGCACTTGAAGACACAAAATAATGGCTCTAGCCCAATCAAACACATTATGCCATACAAACCAACCTATTTTAGGCCCATTCTATGTACTTAAACCCTAGCCCTTTAAACTAATTCATTTATCACTTATCAAACCATTCACTTATCACTCACCACATATCATTCACTTATCACTTAACATATCATTCATTTATTTCACTTCCATACTCCTCTTAATTCCACATGCATTCTCACACATGCACATCATTCACTCACATTTCCACCATTCATTCTTTATTCCTTTCCAAACATCTCACATGCATTTCCACCTTCCTACTTCATCATTTCACCACATTCTCCCTCTTTAACTCACATGCATTCATCATAATTCACAACACAAAACAACTTCATTGCCGTGGGTTCCCATTTCCTTTCCAAACATCTCACATGCATTTCTTCATTATTTCCTAACCCTACATGCATTATTTATTGCATCTTCACATGCATTCACACACACTTTACACATTCAAACCGTGAGCTCCCATTCCTATATGCCATTTTCAGATTTCCACCCACTAACCTAGTCATCAACACATGCACTTCCACCTTTCATCCACAATGATTCATGATTCATTCACTTTGCATCCTTTAATTCAATCACATACTTTTCCATCATTAATTAGCCACTTGCATCTTAAACAAACAACCATATGTTCCCTCCACTACTCCTATAAATACCCTTGCATTCATTCATTCAAGATCATCTCATTCCATTGTAGATACCACAACACAAACACTCCATTCCTTCTCTAGCCGTGAGTTTCTCTCCATTTTCTGTGCAGTTTTTCTCCTTCATTGCAGCCACTATCCAACCACTTCCCATCCCTCCAAAACACTTCACATAATCCCCAAAGCTCACCTTAGACCTTGTGCTACAACAACGAGGAAGAAAAGAGTGCCTAAACGTTCATACAATTCAAGTTTGAGTTGTTGGAATGTTTAGGTGTTTCTTTGATTTCAATGTTTAATTTTAATTCTCTTTGTTTTGTATGAGGAACTAAACCCCCCTTTAGCTAGGGGGGGATTCGAAATATATGTTTATGCTTGCATTTTGATTTGATTACTTCTAATTGCGTTTCATAAGTTGTGGATTCAATTTGTTTAACTGTTTGAGTGATAACTTATTTATGTATGTTTATTAAGAATGCGCGCTTAATTTTCATGCATGAATATGACGCTAGAATATAAGTGAGTTTCACCTAATCGTTATGAACTTATATTCACAAGTAGTGGAGGTTGCTTATAAACAATCGCGTTAAACGAATTCTTGGCATAAGTTTCATGCAATCATAGTAACGAATGCCTCGTCAACACTTATAGTTTTCATGATGCTTAATGATTCTTGCTTGTTTCTCTATTATGCAATTCATGTAGGGAACTTGTGAGGAATGCTTTGGGTTGTCGTATGCAATCATCCAATTCATTAACTTAAGGAAAACTTGACGGTTAATTTAAGCGGACCTAATTAACCCGGGGTGTTGAGAATTCATGGTTTATTGAAATGCAATTGGAAATCATTTTATTATGCAAGTGTAACATGTATGGAGATGAACCCCTTAGCTAGCATTCATCCATAAATTTCATCTTTACATTCTGTCTAGTTTATTAACTTGTTTCGTTATTTCAATTTTCGTAAAAACCTCAATCCCCCTTTTGCTTTAATGTTCATTTTAGTTAGAATTCAATTTAGTTTGTGTTTTTAAAGCATTTTGAGTTTTTGGTTTGTCTTAGTGTTTTAAACTTTAATTTTGAATTCTTTGAGTCTAGTATAGTGTTTTAAACTTTATTTTATGTTTTTAAGTCAATTTAGAAGGTTTTAGCAAGCCCTCCTAATCCCCGGTCTAGAACGATCCCTCACTTATCCATTCTACTACAATTGTCAAACGAGGGTTTAATTTGAGTGTCAAGTAATTCTCGCATCAAAGGTTAGCAAACTTCATGACCCAAAAATCTTTAGTATGTTGTGATGCAGGCCACACAGCTCAAAATATTGAAAAAAGCCAAGGTTAACAACCAAGTGGTCCTGCAGACTTGTCTACTTCTGTAAGTAAGGCGTCTGATTGCCAACGCTATGGTTAACAACTTTGCAAAAATTCTATACCAACACCTATAGCTGCATATGCTACATGGGTCCGTCTGCTTATAGAAAGAAGCAAAGATGAACAAAAACGAAGGAAGCAAGTTCATTAAAATTTCTAGCAAAATTGATAAACAAGTAGCAAAGGCTAAAGGAGTTCAAGAAAAGCAAAAAGCAACAAGGAAAACAAAAAAAATATCTAAAGGCTACCTAGAAGACTACTCTTCAAGAACTTGGACATCCAATGACTACTCGACTGCCACACCTTCAGCAGCTGCGACGCTCTTAGCAACGGCATCATCCATTGCTTCACCCCTGACTACCCCAGCCTGGTCCGACTACTTCACCAATTGAAGCCTCAAAAGTAAAGGTAAGCAAGTCTTACGGGGAAAAAGAGAAGGTCTTGAATTCTTTCCCAGCAAATTCAAAGTCAGATAGCCTACCAAAGAGATGATCTACATAACCCAGCTTTTAGAAATTAGCTTGACTCTGAACAAGTGGCGCCTTGAGCCCAGCCTTCTTTCCCTTCAGCTGCTCGTTCTCCTTAAACAGGTCAACAAGGACGCCCTGTAACTTATCCACTTACTTCTTCAGACTTTCATTGATCTTAAGTGTACCTTGGATTTCCAACACTTAGGGTTCAAGCCTGTTGACGATCTTCTTGAAGTGGATCACTTCATTATAAGCAACAATTAACTCTTCATCCTTTGCATAAGCAGTGGAACGAAGCTCAGAAACGGCACGCTCAAGATCTTGAATACAAGGTATGTAACATCCAATCTCATTCTCTACACTTTCATACTTAACTTGGATTGCGTTAAGTCTAGTCTTCAAAAACTGATGCGAGATTTATACGCACACAAATTAAACCCTCTTTTCGTCAAATTGTAGTATAAGTGTAAGTAGGGATCGTTCTGGACCGGGGATTAGGAGGGATTGTTAATCTCTTGGAAACTGACTCAAAAACGTAAAAACGCAATATAAAACACTAAATTAGACTCAAAGAATGTAAAACTAAACTTTAAAACTCTAAAACAAACCAAAAACTCAAAATGCTTTTAAAAACACAAACTAAAATGATTTCTAACTAAATTGACATTAAAGTAAAGGGGGATTTAAGTTTATACGAAATTAAATTAAATGAACAAATTAAAACAGAATGTAAATATGAAATTGATGAAATGGAATGAATGGATGATAGAATAGCTAAGGGGGTCATCTCCACATATGTTACACTTGCATAATAAAAAGATTTCCAATTGCATTTCAATAAATTATGAAACTCATCACCCCGGGTTAATTAGGTCCGCTTAAATTAACCGTCAAGTTTTCCTTAAGTTAATGAATTGGATGGGTTAGCGCAACGCAATTCACAACATTCTCCAAAAGTCCTTTACGTGAACAACACAATAAAGATACAATCAAAGATCATTAAGCATTATGAAAACTATAAGTGTTGACGAGGCATTCGTTACTATGATGAGCATGAAACTCGTGCCAAGAATTCATTTAACGTGATTGTTTATAAGCAACCTCCACTACTTGTGAATATAAGTTCATAACGATTAGGTGAAACTCACTTATATTCTAGCGTCATATTCATGCATGAAAATTAAGCGTGCACTCTCAATAAACATACATAAATAAGTTATCAATCAAACGGTTAAACAAATTGAATCCACAACTTATGAAACGTAATTAGAAGTAATCAAATCAAAATGCAAGCATAAACATTTATTTCGAATCCCCCCCTAGCCAAGGGGGGTTTAGTTCCTCATGGTACAAAACAAAGAGAATCAAAGAAACACCTAAACATTCCAACAACTCAAACTTGAATTGTATGAACGTTTAGGCCCTCTTCTCTTCCATGCCTCATTCGTACAAAACAAAGAGTATTGAAATTAAACATAGAAATCAAAGAAGCACCTAAACATTCTAACAACTCAAACTTGAATTGTATGAACGTTTAGGCATTCTTCTCTTCCTCTTCGTTGTAGCACAAGGTCTAGGGATAGTTTGATGGTGTGAATGGTTTGGGGAGTGGTGGAGGAATGGAAGAGGAGTTGTGGAGATGGAAGGATGGTGTTTGGATTTGTAGGGGAAGGGGGACTCACGGCAATGAGGGAATGGAAGTGTTTGTGGTGTGTTGTGTATGAAAATGAGATGTCCATGAATGAATGAATGCAAGGGTATTTATAGGAGTAGTGGAGGGAACATATGGCTATGTCATTTGTAGGTGAAGTAGGTGGATGTTGTAGGTGAAGTAGGTGAAGTAGGTGGATGTTGTAGGTGAAGTAGGTGGATGTTGTAGGTGAAGTAGGTGAAGTAGGTGGATGTTGTAGGTGAAGTAGGTTGTGAAAACATGTGAATGCATGTGTTGATGAATGATAAGTGGTTATGATAAGTGATATGATATGTGATGAGTGATATGTGGTGTGTGATAAGTGATATGTGATAAGTGATTGAGTGTATAATATGATAAGTGGTGAATGATATGTGATAAGTGATATGTGGTGTATGATAAGTGGTAAGTGATATGTGGTGTGTGATAAGTGGGAGTGTGGAATGTTGGAATGTTATGCACGGCTAAGGATAAAGGAAAGGTTTAAATGTCCTAAAACTAAAGGGAACAAGGTTCCAACACTTTGGTCTTCAATTAGGTCTTCAATTTCGTCCAACACTTTGGCTTCAAGCATAAGCTATCCGTCCTTAGCCCAAAAGTGCTCCAAAAGTTTCCAAAATGCATCTTTTTGCTCCTTTAGCCCTTTGGACCTACAAACACACGAAAATAGCTTAAAGTACTAAAATAACTAAAGAAACATAACGTAAATGCACGAGAACAAGCTATTTAAGTCGCATGAATATGCTCCTATCAAATACCCCCACACTTATCTTTTGCTAGTCCTCGAGCAAAACAAAACAAAAGAACACGAAACTAGACAAAACGAACAAAACACAACCTACACCTTCCAACAATCGTCTCACGGATTTCCAATGCACAAGACAAGTTAAAAATCATTATTCCCACAGATTTTAGCCATCTTGACACTTAAGTACATTCTTAATCATAGTCACCACATACTAATTCACAATTAAGCATTTAAAACTATATTTTGAATGTAGTAACATGCCTTAGAGAATTTGCTCAATTCCTTACAAGATATGCTCTCGTTTTTCACACAGATTTTCTGACTACACACCCTAAACTAGTTATATGTGAGAAGATTGATGTAATCATAAAAACGAACACTCACATATATGTATTTCAAAGGAAGCAATTTCTGGAGTTAATAAGCATGTTTAGATATGATCTCATGAATGGAATGCTACTACTTAGACGCGAGAACTAGTGATACCATATGCTCATACCAAGTTCAAACTCCACAAATTGAAATACACAACACTCAAGATAGAAGTCAAGGGTTGTAACGGGGCTTGGGGTATGTGGATAACAAAGAAGGGATATGGAAAACAAAGGTTTTTAAAGAAATAGTGAGCAAAGCATTTGAATCAACTTAGAATTCACTTTTGAATGAAAACTCAACTTTTGAACAAAAAGGGAGAATTTAGACAATTTACGCCCAGAATTAGTGTTTTGGAACCTTTCTTCAATCACTTATTCTTTCATTTTTTTTTTTTTTTTTCAAGCTCTTTTTTTTTTTCTTTCTTTCTTTCTTTTCTCTTTTTTTTTTCTTTTCTTTTGAATCTCAAAACATCAACACTTAAACATTCTCTCCCCCACACTTATTTTCTTTCATAATGTAACTCAAAAGGAATTCAATTAAGTCATGCTCACTATCTTTTAAGAACAAGGGTGGCGATTGTCCTAAACTAGGCTAGGTGAGGAAAATGTGGGTAAACAAAGAATAAAGGCTAAACAAGGCTCAACGGGGTTAAAACTTACAACATATACGAAGTATGGGAAGTAAGGCTATTTGGCTATGGTGGTGGTCACTACACAACTTCTTCTTGAATATGTGTTATGCAAATCAATAACATGCTTTGAATGAAATGGGCATGAGTTCTAGCATTTGGAACTATATGATAAAACGCCTTCTAAGTAGTAACCAAGCAAAGAATAATGAGATCATGCAACGACTTTAGAAAACAAGAAATCACAGATTATACTCTCCAAAGAACGTTATAGGCTCAAGTCTCTCAGGGTTGTAGCGTTTGTTTGAGTTCCTTCCTTCAAGCATGTTACAAAAACGAATTTTTTTTTTCTTTTATGATTGCATGTGAAGTCATACATTATAACCATAACCAAGCATATACCAAGAGTAAATCAAACTTTTCTCTATGTTTATAACTCTTTCTAACCGTCATGCAATTATAAACCAAATCCTTATCATTGTGTTGGAAGGTACCCTAAGACACAAACACACACACAAAAACAACTTTAAAAACAACTCTTTTTGGGTTTTTCAAAACAATTTTTCAAATTTTTATGGGATTTTCGAATTATAAAACAAAACACACTAAAACACTCTAAAACAACTTAAAAACACCTTAAAATAGCAAGGAACAACATTAGAAGTTATGGTGGATAAAACCCTACGAATTTGCATCAAAACACTTTAGTTACCCCCCCCCAACACTTAAATCAAACATTGTCCTCAATGTTTTAAGCATAGATTCACACAAAACATAAGTAAACACACAAAAAGCAACTAAACATATTAAACATGGCATAATGTAATTAACAAAGAGAAGAGTTTAGGGACGCAAATCTGGTTATGGAGTGTAAATTCCCTCTTCTCCTTGGTGATTGCATTGAGGCTTTGATCTTTGTGATTCCACAGGCTTACTCTTGAACTGGTTTCTGCCCATCGTTGATTTTCCTTTGTGCTACTTATTGAACTGGGCAGCAGGATGGTTCTTTTGGTTTCCCCCGAAGGTCTGAGCTTCCTCCTGTTATCTGTTTCTTTGTTCAATCTTTGCAGGAGTGGTCCCTTCTCTGGAAGTGTAACAACCGTTGAAGATGACTACTCGAGAGCAACGCTAGGTAAGCAATCAGGAATAGATTCCAGGTAGTTGGCTCCAGATCGGAAGACTGACTCCAAGTGCCGGCTGATTGCTTCTTTTACTTTGCCATGCAAGTAAGAACAAGGACAAAGAAAAAGACAGGGAAAGAGCATGATATGAGATACTTTTGCTTTTGACCTTGATGATATGAGATACCTTTGCTTTGAAGAAGCGGTGAATGAATCAG
The DNA here is from genome assembly GCF_019419815.1 of Pyrus x bretschneideri. Taxonomy (NCBI): domain Eukaryota; kingdom Viridiplantae; phylum Streptophyta; class Magnoliopsida; order Rosales; family Rosaceae; genus Pyrus; species Pyrus x bretschneideri. The sequence goes on from NW_025999657.1 coordinate 4,216,048, forward strand.
CACATGCTTCAATCCGTCGTTTCCTCCTGGGTCATATGTACTTCAGGCATCTGGTATCATCTTTGGGGAAGAAGAAAAAATTGAGTATTTTGAAAGGCTTTGCTGGGAGTGCGCCCTCAGAGGTGAGGGAGAGTTGGGCATTTTCTTCAGATTTGCCCTGCCATAAAAGACGAAGGTCGACATATATAGAGATAATATCAAGTGGTGGTACTTTTTACCCTTGTCGACAAACGTTTTGATCCCGCAAATCCGGCTCTTTGAAATAGTGGCGCATCTTCGATCTTTGAATACGCCTCTTCGATTTCTGAGCAGGCGCCCCTTCGATTTCTGAACGACGCCCCTTCGCTTTCTGAACGACACGTGGTAGTGCAGATGCGGCTCCTTTTGACAAAGCTGCACGCGTCTTCTGAAAAGCAGAGAAAGCGTCGCCGAACTTTGCGCTTGTCGGCTAAAGATGTGTAGATGCGATGATGGCCTCCACGTGTTTTCAGCTTTGTCAGAAATCTTTTGACAAAGTTGAACGCGTTTTCTGAAAAGCCGAGGGAGCGTCACCTAAATTACGCCGGAAAATCCGGCTCTTTGAATCGGTGGACGCGTCGTCTTGGCTTTTTATAGAGCTATCAATCACCCCAACACACACACTCTGAAGATTTCCCATTCCTGAAACTCGACTCCGGCCCTTTGTGAAATTTTAACTCCATCCACCCCTTCTCTTTGAACACTTTTGAAAAAAATGGCAAACTCATCGAACCTTAGCTTAGATTTGAGTCTCAGCAGCGATCCGGTTGCGCCTCGTCAAGGTAATGTATGGCGCCCTTCTTTTTTATCTTCTAACGGTCCTCTTTCAGGTGAAGACTCTGTGATGCAGGACGCCACAACAGCTACAATAGTAGCTAAAAACTTCCTCACTCCAAAAGATAGTAGGCTGCTGTCAGGACGGTCCGATGAGTTGGCCGTTCAAGAGTCCCTCGCACTTAGTGTTCAGTGTGCGAGTTCTGTGTCCAACATGGGCCAAAGCCTGCTTGCCCGCTCCCGTCAGGTGGAATCATTGATGGCAGAGGTGAAAAGTCTTAAGCAGGAGATCAAACTGCTTAAGCATGAGAATAGAAGTTTGCACGTGCTTGCCAACAACTATTCGACGGGCATGAAGAGGAAGCTTGATGAACTGCAAGAGTCTGAAGGTCGGATTCAAAGTGACCGTCAAAGGTTTTCGTCTTTCCTCCAGAGGCACCTTTTTCCGGGATCATCCAGCATTTGGCCAAGTATTGAGGCCTCGAATGCTCTATCTTCGATGCCTCCAGCTCCGATGCCTTTCGCTCCTATGTCTTCTGCCCCGATGCCTTCCGTCTCGATGCCTTCCGCTTCAAGAGTTTTGCCACGTAGTGGGTCTTTAAGTAAACAACCTTTGTGAAGCCTCCATCGTTCTGCCATGTGTTTTTTTTTTTTTTTTTTGACATAAATAAAATCAAACGGCATGGAATTGGTCCTTGAATGGAAGGTGATACTTGAAGTGAACCGGCATTGGTTTGAATTCTAATGTAGGTGCCTGATTCATAAAAAACAACAAGTTAGTATAAAATGTAATGAAATTTGGAAAAAATGACTTACTTGTTTTGTCTGACAAGAACTCAATGACAAACACCACTCCTTTGAAAGTTTCAGGGATATTGGACTTGGCCAGATTGCATGTGATGGTTATGACTTGTCCAATGTCATCAAATTTAACTTCTTTGGATTTTGTGGTTTCAAGAACGTCCTCTTTGATGAATTCATGACATTCCCTACTTGTCACCTTTGGAATGGCTTCCAAGATGTCTTTTTCACCTTCTTCTTCCTTGGAAGTCATGAATCTGCAAGGAATAGGGATACTTGTTGGAACGGGGTTAAAAATAATGAAATTTGGAACAACCATACCTGTATTAGATGGCATAGGAGCAATAGGTGCCTCCGGTAAAGGTGTTTCCACCCTTTCCGTGGGTTGGGTGTATTCCTCTTCCTTGTGATTTGATTTTGATGGTTGAGGGTCCGTTCCAACCTCCTTGTCACTTCTCAACATGATAGCATTGGTGGTTTCAAATTCTCCCTTCTGATTTGCAATGGTTGAACTAGGGAGTTCGCCTTGGTCGCAAAATTGTCCTTCGAACTCCGCTATCTGCCCAATTTGCTCTTCCAGAGTAGTAAGTAATTGAAAAATCGTATCATTTTCATTTGAATTACCTACATTACTTTGGGCAGGTTGTGGAGGTTGCATATGCGTTGAATAGAACTCCACATACGGCTGCCAATATCCTTCTTGTTGAGCCTCATTGTCTTGATTTTGTGAGCCCTGCACCAAACAAATTAATTCATTAAGCTTTTGATTATAATCTATTGACGAACTTAAATTTGGTTGGGCATATTGAATATGAGGTTGTGGTGGCTGCCAATATCCTTCTTGTTAAACATGTTGAGGTTCCCACCACATAGAGTTTGAATGATCACTCCAATCCGAATTGTAAGTATTGGAAAACACGTTATTCCTTGATTGAAGATCAAATATATCAATGCTTTGCATTTGGGACCTTTCCATGAGCTGTGACAAAAGAGAAGCATTATCAAGTGCCATGTTGTTCTTCTCTAGTACTTGAATTCAACAAACAAAACAAAATTCAAAAACTAAAACTAAAATACATAATAGAAACGAACAATCCAAGAGATTAGCAAATTTGCTAATCCCCGGCAACGGCGCCAAAATTTGATGCGAGATTTATACGCACACAAATTAAACCCTCTTTTCGTCAAATTGTAGTATAAGTGTAAGTAGGGATCGTTCTGGACCGGGGATTAGGAGGGATTGTTAATCTCTTGGAAACTGACTCAAAAACGTAAAAACGCAATATAAAACACTAAATTAGACTCAAAGAATGTAAAACTAAACTTTAAAACTCTAAAACAAACCAAAAACTCAAAATGCTTTTAAAAACACAAACTAAAATGATTTCTAACTAAATTGACATTAAAGTAAAGGGGGATTTAAGTTTATACGAAATTAAATTAAATGAACAAATTAAAACAGAATGTAAATATGAAATTGATGAAATGGAATGAATGGATGATAGAATAGCTAAGGGGGTCATCTCCACATATGTTACACTTGCATAATAAAAAGATTTCCAATTGCATTTCAATAAATTATGAAACTCATCACCCCGGGTTAATTAGGTCCGCTTAAATTAACCGTCAAGTTTTCCTTAAGTTAATGAATTGGATGGGTTAGCGCAACGCAATTCACAACATTCTCCAAAAGTCCTTTACGTGAACAACACAATAAAGATACAATCAAAGATCATTAAGCATTATGAAAACTATAAGTGTTGACGAGGCATTCGTTACTATGATGAGCATGAAACTCGTGCCAAGAATTCATTTAACGTGATTGTTTATAAGCAACCTCCACTACTTGTGAATATAAGTTCATAACGATTAGGTGAAACTCACTTATATTCTAGCGTCATATTCATGCATGAAAATTAAGCGTGCACTCTCAATAAACATACATAAATAAGTTATCAATCAAACGGTTAAACAAATTGAATCCACAACTTATGAAACGTAATTAGAAGTAATCAAATCAAAATGCAAGCATAAACATTTATTTCGAATCCCCCCCTAGCCAAGGGGGGTTTAGTTCCTCATGGTACAAAACAAAGAGAATCAAAGAAACACCTAAACATTCCAACAACTCAAACTTGAATTGTATGAACGTTTAGGCCCTCTTCTCTTCCATGCCTCATTCGTACAAAACAAAGAGTATTGAAATTAAACATAGAAATCAAAGAAGCACCTAAACATTCTAACAACTCAAACTTGAATTGTATGAACGTTTAGGCATTCTTCTCTTCCTCTTCGTTGTAGCACAAGGTCTAGGGATAGTTTGATGGTGTGAATGGTTTGGGGAGTGGTGGAGGAATGGAAGAGGAGTTGTGGAGATGGAAGGATGGTGTTTGGATTTGTAGGGGAAGGGGGACTCACGGCAATGAGGGAATGGAAGTGTTTGTGGTGTGTTGTGTATGAAAATGAGATGTCCATGAATGAATGAATGCAAGGGTATTTATAGGAGTAGTGGAGGGAACATATGGCTATGTCATTTGTAGGTGAAGTAGGTGGATGTTGTAGGTGAAGTAGGTGGATGTTGTAGGTGAAGTAGGTGAAGTAGGTGGATGTTGTAGGTGAAGTAGGTGGATGTTGTAGGTGAAGTAGGTGAAGTAGGTGGATGTTGTAGGTGAAGTAGGTTGTGAAAACATGTGAATGCATGTGTTGATGAATGATAAGTGGTTATGATAAGTGATATGATATGTGATGAGTGATATGTGGTGTGTGATAAGTGATATGTGATAAGTGATTGAGTGTATGATATGATAAGTGGTGAATGATATGTGATAAGTGATATGTGGTGTATGATAAGTGGTAAGTGATATGTGGTGTGTGATAAGTGGGAGTGTGGAATGTTGGAATGTTATGCACGGCTAAGGATAAAGGAAAGGTTTAAATGTCCTAAAACTAAAGGGAACAAGGTTCCAACACTTTGGTCTTCAATTAGGTCTTCAATTTCGTCCAACACTTTGGCTTCAAGCATAAACTATCCGTCCTTAGCCCAAAAGTGCTCCAAAAGTTTCCAAAATGCATCTTTTTGCTCCTTTAGCCCTTTGGACCTACAAACACACGAAAATAGCTTAAAGTACTAAAATAACTAAAGAAACATAACGTAAATGCACGAGAACAAGCTATTTAAGTCGCATGAATATGCTCCTATCAGTATGTAACATCCAATCTCATTCTCTACACTTTCATACTTAACTTGGATTGCGTTAAGCCTAGTCTTCAAGTCAACGATCATTTGGCGAGTGGTCTCAAACTGCAAAGAAGTGGGCGCAAAGATATTAGATCCCTTCAAAGCGACGAGCTCAAACTCCAATTTTTTTATCTTCTTGGTCTAGAGTTGTTGATATAGTTGTTGCCACCTCCTTGGTAGCCTTGGTATCCCCTTGGTCTGTAGTCATCGTTTTCGGCATCATGGCAAGCAAAGCAGTCTTCCTATACTTGGTCGTATACTTTGCAAAGGAACTAGGGCAAATAACCCTCTGAACCCATCAATAAGTTTGGCACACGTGTCTATATCTTCAAGCAGATCTGACTTCAAAAGTGCATAGATCTCAGTAGATTTTTCAGAAACAAGTTTGACGAATTTCTCACAATTGCCCATGCAAGTAGTCTCCTTTTTCTTAGCAGGCGAATCAGTCCCGGCAGCAAGATGAGTAAGCCTTGGTGCCATTTAAGCAGCAAAGTTCACCTTATCACTTTTCACAGTAGCAAGCCTCTCCAAATGTGAACCAGACTTAGCTCCTAACGGACGTCTTGGTACAGACTTTGGCACTTGGGGCATGATAGAACCTTTATGCTGAGCAATCCTATCAGCAATCGTACTAGCCATTTTCGCCGTGGCAAGTGTCACAAATCTAGTAGCCTCATTTTTTTCCCATTGGAAGAAACCAAGTCAATCATAAGCCTCTCAGCAGTAGGCGAACAATTACGAGCAGTGGAGGAAGTCTTCGGCTTTTTTATTAACCGACATCTCTTAAGCAAGCGGGAAGATTTTTTCTTTCCATCTTCATCCACTGTAGGCTCCACAATAACGATTAGATGAACCAATGCATCCACCTTGATCCTCATTATCCCTTTTATCGGAAGCAGCCTACCTTTCTCCCGACGAAGATGACTAAGCAGCCAATACCATCATGGTACTCAGCTGGGATACGTAATGCAACATTCACCTTCTTCATATCTGGAGAAGTCTTGAAGTTGAGCCAAATTTTGAATCTACAAAGGTAGAGGAGGACAATTAGCAAATCCGATAGCAGCTCAGCACAAGGCATCTTAAAGATCAAACAATTTATGATGAAACCTCGATTGCCTATGAGCCAAGCCCCACGACCTATCTTTCTTGGCTCAACCAAACAGCAGGGGGCTCAACCAAACAGCAGGTCCAAGAGCCCAAAGGACATAAGCCATGCAACTCACCTCGGACTGCTCCCTAACACCTCAATTCGGGGCCTCAGTAGCACAGCTTCCTTTGGCTCTAGCCAAGCTAAATAGCCCAAGCAGGGATCCCTACCACAATATCTCCTCGGCCCATGTCTAATCGACTCCTGGCACCTGCCAGCCGACGTGCCGCACCACCCCGATGACTGCCCCACGATAGCACTATCTAAGGAGACGACAAGGAAAATTAAATTTTTCTTACCCCGGTGCGGCGCAGAAAAGTCAAAAAAAACAATGAAGGACGGTCCTTTGCACGGGCAAGTGAAAAAGATTGCTAGGGGAGGGGAAACAAATATCCTCTAACTTTCTCTCTCTTGTAGGGCAGAATAAATTACTCTCTGAAGTTGATTTAATCATCTACTTAAGGTAGACTTAAATATACTTTGGAAGTGATTTATTTCCTTTTCCTAGAAAGATTTAATTTCCAATTAATGTGGGAACCTACATCAAAATATGAAACAATCTTTTGTTTCCTAAAGCAAGGAAAAACTCTACATCAGCTACCTTTTCCCATGAGCAGCCTAATAGGTGCGGGGGCATTTGTGGAGCCAAAAAGAATCAAGAAAATTATGGAGGCGACACGTGGACTTTTGGGTGAAAAGGACAAAATTACCCTCAAGGCATACCGAGATTCCCACGTGCATGCAACGGACAATAACGGCTCAATCAAGGAACATTCAAGGGTGATCCAAATGGTATTTATTCAAATCTCTCTCATCACTCCTCATCAAATCCTCACTCAAGAGGTAACTCTCAATTTTCCTATTCAATTTAGGATTAACTGACAAATTAATTGCAAGATATTATTTCACATAATATCTTGCAATTATACTCATATTCCCACAATATATGGCTATACCTTATTCTCCTAGTAAAGCCGGTCACACCCCTATAAATAGCCTCATTCTCCCACTAAAATGCTAATTCATCCTCTCCCCAAAAATTCCTAAACATAGTCTATCTCAAATTCTAACTTTGGCATCGGAGATTCTTCGGCCAAAGCACGCCTCGCTTCATCATGGGCACGCGAGGCTTTTGGCCTTAATCTTAGTTGTTATAATCTTACAGGTGCATTTTCGTCAAAGGAGAAGACAGTGGAAATTTGCATCCACAAGTAGCCCAACCTCTTAAGCCCTTGCATGGTCCCTCATTTCATCAATGTGAGATTCATTCTCAACACACCCCTAATGTGTGGTGAATTTTCAAGCCTAAGACGTAGACTATAGAACGAGGTGACGTGAAGCGCATGTGGCCGTTTGGCTTCACACATGAGATTCATTCTCAATAGAAGGGAGGAGAGAAAATGGAGTTGGGAAATAAACCTATAAAGTGAGAGCAATTCAAATCATTTAGTTTTCATTAATTTTGTGCATCATTACATATACATTTATTTCACATTGCTTCACTTTGAGAGATTGCAGATAGCCTGTCGTAACACAACAAAATGCTCTTGATGATGATGAAAAGAGGAAAGTGAAGACCTAGGTCTAGGAATCACGGGTAAATTCTGGTTCAAAGGCATTAGGAATCAGACGATGCATGTAAGTCAACATAGATGTTATGACCAGGTTACTGCCAGATTTTGTAATCGTTCAAGATGTCTCGATGGTCTACGACAGAGTTTCACCCTTTTTTTGGCTGCAGACTCTCACCAAGGAAGGTTATAAGGAGAAACCTTAGTCAACTTGGATTTCTTGCTCGAGGACACCATGCGAAGAGCTTCAAGGAAATGAAGGATTTTGAAATCGGTAAGACAAGAAAATTGGAGCCTTTTTTGTACAATGGATAATTTGAAGGATTTGGGTAAAGTAAAAGGGAAAATATATGAGGATAATGCATTGAAAGACAGAGTCATCGAGCCTTCAAATCGACTCGCTTGAGGATCTTTCAACCTGGGGTTAAAATTAATGAAGCATATCGGAGAAAATTTCTCGTGCACATGCCACAAAATGCAGGATCTCATCATTGTGAACATTATGGCAGAATGCCCAAAACTGCACAATTGGATCGAAAACGCCTCCACTTCAATACCAAGTGTTACATCATTCACAAGAATTTGAAGACTAAACGGTACATTTTCTAGCTTATTCCGCCAGGCATGATCTTTGGATAACAATCCATCATCAAGGGGAATGGGTTGCCTCTCAAATAAATGGTTAGGTACAATTATGGAACCATGATTTTTCAGGGTGGAGTAAGGCTGATCCGAATGCAGTTACCTCAGAAGTCCAGTCATGGACTCACCAACTCTGGGCGGAGTTGTATCAATTGGAGTAACTATGCCACCATGACTCTACTCTGAGGTAATAGTTGGAGTCTAAACGACTCCGCTGGATGACCATACTTGTTCCATAAGACATGCAATCTAATTTGGATATGGACACAATCAGATCCTATAAGTCTTGGAATTCCTGCATTCCAGGAATTGGTTTATGTCACAAATAATCATAACTCCTAAGAGGATGCAATATCTACTTCTAGATATCGTCTAGGATTCTCTCGGTTTAGAACGAAAATTATACCCTTATAAGGTATCTCTTCCTATGGTATAAATACACCCATCTAGGGTTCATCTATGGTAACGCATTCTAAACACTTCGATTCTCTTGCCTACTACTTGAGTCTAAAATCACCCATTGACTTAACAATTGGAGAGCCTTTGGCTGGCACCACCTCTGACCTGGGGGTTGCTTACTATTTTGCAAGTTGCTTGAGTTTTAGCTCAACCACCACTTACAGGCAGTGAGCAAATTTGGTTCCGACAATTATGTTCCACTTCTACAAAACTTGATTGGATAAACAACTTTTTGCCTTTTGCACTTTCCATTGCCTTTTGACCTCATTTTTTTCTGTGACAACTTATCAGCCATTGCCTTGTCCTTCAATCCAGTACAACATCAAAGGATTAAGCATATTAAAATTTATGTGCACTTTGTTAGAGAAAGTGTTGCTAAGAAACAACTTTATCTTCCGTTTGTTTCTTCTAAAAAGCAATTTACAGATATACTGACAAGGGGTTTGAGTGCTTCACTGTTTCACAGTCATTGCACCAATTTCATACTTGGTTCCTCCACGCATGGATTGGAGGGGGCTATATAGAGATGTCATATACATGGCCTAGATTGTGTCATTTGCCAAAGGATTAGAGAGTTATTTACTTAGATTGATGTGCTTTGTGCGTATAACATCAAGGCTATAAATACTTGTATATCTCTCAGATTGTAATATTTTCTTCATAAAGAAATATAAGAACGATTTAGCTTATTCTTCTGTTCTCTCTCTCTCTCTCTAAGCTTTCTTCTTGTTTTACTGTTACTTCTTCCTCTAGATTAACGAACTCAACAAGCATGACTCAGTAGATCTCTGCCTACATAACGAAACCACACGACAACGAATGTCGTTTTGTCATCCACCCACATCCCAACTTCTTCCAATAAAATTTCCGCAATCACAATAAATAATCAATTCATGCCTCCGGAATGCACAAGATCAACATTTAACTACCTTAGCCATCAACAGGGTCAGGTATCTTTTCACAAAATTGAATAAAGCAAGACTTTGTGTTTCCCTACCTGGATTGCACGTTATTGGGTGATGGCTGCAGTGAGACCCACGTGGAGATTTTTCTCTCTCATCCTTTATTATCTCCCCCACTTTTTGGGAAAATATTCTTTCTCACTCTCTCTCTGTTCTTCCTCCACTGGCGCGCACACACACACCTACACCACCATGGCTTCCAAATCATCGACGAACCAAGTTTCTAAAATCATCATTGTCTTACTCTCATCGACACGAGTTCAACCATCGTCTAACAAAATCTTGTGTTTTGGAATTGAAATCAAAGAAAGATACTTGAAATGGCTCGTATGTTGTGACTTGGAATAAATGTTTCTCGGTAAAGGAAGGGAATGGTAATTTATTCATTCCTATAGAACGTCTAGGAACAAGAAGATTAAATCGGATATATCGATAGATTCCTGCGTAGTCCAAAGAAAAAAAAAATCCAATTTCATCTCTATCGAATTTTAATATCAGAATAGTGGATATAATTATGATGAAATGGGTTAGTTCCACTTACATTTTATTTTGTTGATTTCTAAATTAATTTAGTTGGAATAATGGAAAATAGGAAAGGAATAGTAATATTTGAAGATTTAAGGAGACGACTTATCCTTACATTCATTAGAATATTTAATATAATATTTACAATAATTCTATTATTTATTTAGTAATTAATAATATATTTTTATATTTAATCTCTACTAATTAATAAACCACTCATTGTCAACCAAAACCCTATGAAATTACAAGTTTAACCCTCTAATTAAAAAAGAACATGAATAAGAAATATAGGGCAGAAATGTAATTTCACACAACCAAATTTTGATGTTTTTTTTTTCAAAGCTTCACCTACATGTAATGACACACCTCGACCGAAATTAAGCCGTGCTGGCCGTCACGTGAGGGTGACGTAGCCATGTGCACAGTGCGGAAGCAAAATATAATAATAAAAGTACGAATAAATAAAAACCAAACTACTAAACAATGTAGTTAACGTACAAGTGCAAGTGTAAGTGTGAAAAACAATATTCAGAGCACAAAAAGTCTAAATGCAGTCCAAAAGAAGAATACTAACTAAACACACCCAGAGATGGTCCTACACTGGTGATAATCTGTCAGATATACTGTGGATTCCTCGAAAGCCACCAAAAGAGCAATCCAAACTAGAACCTGGAGGGGCGCAAAACAGAAAGTATGAGTGGGCAAAAACAAAGCTTTTCAAAATCATTTCATTATCAAAAGTTCTAACCCCTCGCCGTAAAACCTGTATAGTTTCCCAGAAAATAGAATATACACATATATCGAAAACATGTTCAGAAATATGCCATGTCGAATGCCTCCACATAAAATGTAAGTAACCCAGGTAATGTCAATCAATGCAAGTAACATGTCAGCCGGAGTCACCTAACGTGACCTGTACGGTTGAATCTAGAGCTCAAATCCCCAACTCACTAACTATACCCGCACACAAGTCGGAACCACCTAAAGTGGTTTGTACGACATGATTGGGTGTAAATAAATACACTCAAGTGCTACGATCACATGAACACAGGGCGAATAATCGCGGGTCACCTACGAGTCAGAACCACCTATAGTGGGTTGTACGACAGGACTGTGCACATAACCTGGATCCAAGATGAGCGTGTAGTGCGGGAGGTGAACATCACGTGAAGGACTGTGCCTTACTCTGGGCGGGAGCACAACACTGGGGGTGTAGGTTATGAGCTCTCTATGCATATCACATAACTATTACGTCACAACTATAAACTATAACTTACCTGGCACTTACTTGTGCGTCCGCAGCACCAAACATACATATATGTAACTACTCATGCATAAATAAATAGGCACACACTAAGCATGGCATTTTAAAACATATAAACATTCCATTTCATTTTTTGGGAAAAACCACAAGTATATAGGTATATACGGAAAACCAAAAGCCCACTCACTGATATGTGGAAGGGTCGTAACCTCCTTGCCTCGAGTGACTGCGCTCGTCCTCAGGATAGGTCTCACCTATATGCAAAACAACTATAAAAACGTCAATTTAAAGCACATAACTAAAACTAGGTAATAACTTCTCATACAATGTTCAAATGGGGTGTTTGGATATACCAACGTGATCTACTCAACCTCACGAACATCCCTATATTTTTAAAATAATTTTCTGACCACCCACGCTCCGCCACGCGCGGGCACGTGCCTGGCACACGTGTGGTAACCCTAACGGCGTTAGGGAATATTCCGTCCAAAAATGGAATATACCATTATATATACCTGACGCCGTTAGTATATTCCATCAAAATTGACAGCATATTCCTTGTCTTCTCCGGTGAGTCTCGCCAGCCGCCACAGTCCGCCGCCATCTGCAACTCGAATATTTGCCGAAAACTGGAAAATTTTCAAAACTTCATATCTTCTTCATTTCTCAACCAAATTCCATGAAATAGGTACCAAAATGAAGCTCACAACGAGTAGAACAAAACCTTACCAATTTGAAGCCCCAAAACGAACAGAATCTCGCCAGAAAAACCCACGATATTTCGGCCAAACCTGCAACTCACTGGAACTAGGCTTCCTGACGTCCAAAATACTTCAACTTTCTTCCCCGAGCTTCGTGAGAGTGTTCTAAAGCTTCCCAAGACCTTAAAAACTTCTAAAACCCCCATGATCACTTGTGCATAAACAGTGCACAAAATCGGGGTTCCCTGGTTCTTAGGTTTTTGAAGGTTTCACGTCTAAAAGCTAGTATAGATGAGTTCGTGATGACGAGATGAAGGTGATGGTACTAAACACGAGCTCGATCTACATAGAAATGGGTTGGTTTGGTGTTGTTCGTACACTTGTTAAGGAAACGGAAGAAAATCCGAGAGAAAAAAGAGGGAGAAAGGTCATGGGAGTGTATGGTATGGGTGTGACACGTAAATACCCACCAAGGAAAAAATCGTCATTTCACACCTACGGTACGAATAATTCGAGACGGGCTGTCACATGTAATCCTAATATATCTCTAATTTATAATAATAATAATAATAATAATAATAAATAAATAAATATTCTCACTCCCAGATTCTCTATCACTCTTTTCCTCTCTCCTTCTATTTCAAAAACAAAAATAAAAAAACAAATTTCACACACTTTGTGTGTGCACATATACTAGTAATATATAAATGCCTCCTCTTTTCACCACGAGTTCAACCAGGAAAATTCAACCGTTTGCATTTCTCGTTAAATTCGGCCAAGGTATGACCTAAAACCACTTTCTTTGTGTTCCTCTCATTAGGTAGATGAATTTTTTTTATGTGGATCGCATTATTTGGTTGAGAATCAAGATGAAAATTTCCAAAATCCTATGATTTTTTCAGTAACTCAGCTCGGCTTTAGAGCCATTAACTTTATCTGGTTAGCATTTTGGCCTGGGACCCATCTAAGGATCTTAGAAATTCATGGATTGGAAATCTGATAGGAAGATCTTCCGGATTAGATTTCGTAGGGTTGTTATCCCTATGGTTGACCATGTTGACCAAGGGTTGACTTTTGGTAAAAATGTCCAAAATCGTTCTGAAATACTATAATTAGCATCATAAGAGATTCAATAGAGATTAGTGAGCCTATCTTGGTCCACGAGCCATCTTGGGGGATGTGCACCTCAGTTTGCATGCAAGGGGCACCATACCAGAATTTACGCGGTTATTAAGCTTTATAGGATATTAGTGATAATGTGCAACTGCTACTATATAGAGATGAGTCTGGAACCATATTAGAATTATCTTGTAGAACTTGTATATATGTGTAACTAGATAATTGGTTTTCATGTGAATCTATGGTATGGGACCATAATCTTCCAAAGCCAGAGTAAGGCTGATCTGAATACAGTTACCTTAGAAGTCTGGTCAAGGACTCACCAACTTTGAGTTAAGCTAGATTAGACGAAGCAGTGGTGCCACCATCACTTTGTTATAGGGAAATAGTAGAGGTCCAAGCAACTCTACTAGATGACCATTCTTGTTTCACAAGACATAAGATCTGATCTAGATATGGACTCAATCAGATCCTTATAAGTCTTGAAGTTCTGACAATCTAGGGATTGACTTACACCACAAGTAATCACAACTTCTAAGAGGGTGCAATATCTACTCCTAGATATACTTTAGGATGTTTTTGGTTTAGAACAATATTTCTATCCTAAAAAGGTTGTTCTCCTAACGGCATAAAAACATTGATCTAGGGTTCACTTATTGTAACCGAAGGCCTAATTACAAGGGGAGGTTGAGCCACTGCTTTGGACCTAGCCGAGGCTGTAAGCATAGGAATGGCAATTCTGGGAGGCACTTCCATATGTCTAGTTGACAAAAGGATAGAAAAAGGAGGAAGACATTGAAGGAAAAGTTAAAGTTTTACCCAATTGAGGTTGCAGAGTAAGTTAAGAGGTTGAAGATAATGCTTCATACTTGAATACTAGTATTGGTTGTAGCGTTGGCTCAAGGGACGGAAGGGATAAAGTTTGAAGTCATTTGACTGAAGACAACAAGGCATGCATTTCAAAGCTTGGCTCATGGTACGTTTCTTCCTTGTCATAGGGATTTAATCATCTCCTTAACCTGCAATCATGGCTAAGAAAAAGCAACCAATGGCATGGAAGAAAAGTTGTCGGATCATTTCTACTTCTTCGAATCGAGCGATGGGAAAGCTTTAGGCCCAAAAAGACGAGTCCTATTATGGATATTTTGGGCGTTAATCCATTCTGGATCTAGTATAAGGAATTTTGAACAGCAATTAACAGCGAGGCCTTTCCCACGATTGATAAAGCGATTAACAAAAAGTAACCATTTCCAGTTGCGATGCTCGACGAGGATTAGCATCGTCTGATCAATCAACTCTGTGCAACATACCATGATGCCCTTCAATTCTTTGTTGAACTGAGGATTAAGAGAGGGGGTAGCCCTAACTCTAATTTTGCGCAGCACTCTGAATTCAGAGTTCCTAGCTCGAGTTCGTACCACTAATTTAATAATTTAAATAGGTAATCAGCATGAAGGAAGCCAGAGAAAGATTACAGATAGCCATATCGTAACACAACATAATGTCTTTGACGAAATTAGAAAAGGGAAGAATAAAGCCTAAGTCTAAGAACCAAGAATAAATCTTGGCAAACGGATGTTGTGGATTAGATGATACGGGAAGATTGGTGTAGATGTCTTGGTCAGGTTTTCATCAGACCTTGTACTGGCCTAAAAGATCCAGATGATCCCTGATGAAGGCTTGGCCTTCTTCTCGGCTGCAAACCCTTGTAGTGGTAGGTTGTACGGTGAAATTTTAGGTGATTTAGGGTTTTTGCACATCGTCTATGATGAGTTGGATCAACATATAAAGTTAGAAGATCAATTGGTTTGTATTATAGCTTACTTTGAAAGGTATGGTCTTTAGATAACTATACATCCTTAAGGGGAACAAATTGCCTTTCAGATGCATAGTTAGAGGCAATTGTAAGACCTTGATTTTCCAAGCTGGAGTATGGTTGATTCAAATATAGTTACCTCAAAAGTCTTGTCATAAACGCATCAGCTCTAAGCAGGGCTAGATCAGATAATGCAGTGGTGCCGCCATCACTTTGTTCCTAGGAAATAGGCAAAGTTCGAGTGACTCCACTAAATGAGACATAAGATTTGATCTGGATAGGGACTCAATCAAATCCTTGTAAGTCTTCAAGTTCCTATAATCTAGGGATTGATGTGCGTTGCAAGGTATCACAACTCCTAAGAGGGTGCAATATCTACTCCTAGATATCCTATAGGATTCTTCGGGCTTAGAATGAAGATTCTATTCTAAAAAGGTCTTTCTCACAACAGTATAAAAACAGCCATCTAGGGTTCACTTCAAATAATGAAATCCTCATAGTTTAATTCTCTCACCCATTGCTTGAGTCTAAAAACTTCTTACTAAATTAATTGTTGAAAAGTCTTTGGCTAGCACACCCCCTTCCTGCTTGTTTATGGTTGTTTTATGTTTTAGGTTGCTCGAGTTTATGTATTTATCATCCACAGCGGTGCACAAATTTATTTCCAACAACTGGTGCTTTCATTGAGAGTGAACTCATATTCCTCTCAACTGAATCATTCTACCCCTGTGGAAACTTTTATCACTGATCACACCATTGCACCATTTGATGATGATGCCTCTTTCATAGACCAAGTTTGGTATGGTGTGCTAAAGATATGCATGTCGATATATCACTATCTACACTATTAGATTATGCTTATAGTTCTTCTTGGTTAATTCATGATGGGGACCATACGAATTCTAGGGTTAATCATGCTTGGTATATCCGCAATGGGTGATCATTGCCTACCTAGGTTTGTAAAGATTGGTTGTGCTTGGTAAATCTGTGATGAACAACCACATCCTTGTTGGATTCTGTTAAATGGACCAAAATTCGACTCCTTTTTGTTTTCATTGATTTGGTCCTGAACCCTGGATTCTAGTGAATAGAAATTTCTCGCGGTAGACATTTGTGTTTGTAAATTAAGGTTACAATTACGAATATTCTCTTGCATTTAATGGCCCGAAACAAATCTTCATTTAACGTTCGATTCTCCTTCTGTTTATGCCCACACGTTCGCAGTGATGGCAGTATTCAAAAATACTAAGAGTGATCTCAAGAGGTCTACAGATTTTGTGAAATCCCATCCCTGGATTTCACTGTTTAAAATTACGCATTTTGTATTCTTAATTTCGACGCGTTTATATTTGTAGCGTTTAATTTTTTTTTCTTGAAATGGTTAAAACACGAAAACACCTCTCTTGTGCTAAACGGGATTTTACATGGATATATTTGAATATTTCATATTTTTCATATTTGAAATGTTACTATGAACACGTAAGCGCAAACAGATTAGAGTTTGAAATTTGAATCAGAAAGTTACGAATTTTCTACATAAAAAGGCATTTTGGTAAATTCAAGTGGAATTTTCTGGAAGCCAATAGCTTCCTTTTTCTTCTTTCCTGCGTGTAAAACCAGCTGTCTTCTCCCTTTAATTCTCCTTCACTCCTACAAAAAAAAAAAAAAAAAAAAAAAAAAAACCTTTATTTAATCATAACTTTCTCATACAGTATCGAAATTACGCACGGTCGAAGTCTATGTATTCGTACTAAAGTCCTCTACAATTTGATACCAAACCCAAATAGTGGAACCAAGCATGCCCATATATTGAAGCCTAGAAGTTTCGACGGTTTCTGTGGTTAAATAAGTCTTAGTTGTTACTATTCATCAAAGGGTACAGTGGCCCTGGCAATAATAGAAATTCTCTTCTGCATACATGGGTTGTGTGCATGAGTTGCACATGACCCGTATTGATTGTTTATTGACAACTAATTCTTACCATATTGGCAGTATATAGATACTATATCATCATCAGCCTATCATTATATTGTTACTATGAAGGTGATACGTTGTAGATACAGGCCATGCGTACAACTGATGGAGCTGCGTTGTGGAAAATAAAAGGATAAAATGGAATGAATAGATAGGATAGGTAGGGTCTACTATCTCCAAGTGTAAGGAGAGAACTAAAAATCTCATATAATTAGCTTTTGGCACCACCCTACGACGTAGAGAACTAGAAAAACGAAGCAACAAACTCTTCAATAAGAGCAAAGCACTTAAAAACGAGTTTGCAACCCAAACTTCAATGTTATATTTCAAAAAAGTTCTACTATCCTTTCTGCCTTGCAAATACAATATTTATCTGTTTACAACTTAAAGTGAGAAATATGAAAAGACAAATGAAATGAAGCTTGCGATAAAGCTCCTAGAAAACTAAGGCCGTGTTTGTTATTGCTTTGTTTCACCAAAAACTTGTTCACTTTAAAGTTAAGTAATAAAAAATTTGTTTGGTAAAAGTAAAACATCCTGCTTACATTCAAAGCAATGGCCTCTAGACATCTTTTAAAAGCAACCTATAGGTTGCTTTTAAAAGATCCAGCCTATAGGTTGATTTTAAAAGATGCTTTAATAAAAAGCGGAGCTGACATTAATGAATATTTTCAAATCCGGTAATACCCTAATTAGTTTTTAAAAATGACATTGTTTAACCTTCTACACTCATTTTTTCATTTGGACAACATAGTAACCGCCACCATCTACCGCTACAAATATTAACCGTACACCACATTTGTCATTGCCACCACTACCACCGCCCTAGCATCAAAACCGCCACAACTGCATTGCCACCATTATTGTCGCACCACTATCGTCGCCATGTTTTCCGTCATCGCCACCATCACCACCATCAGCATAGTCGCCACCACTGCCACCAAAAACTGCTACTACTGCCATCACCCCTACCATAATTGTTACCTCTATACCCCAACTACCACACCCCTACCTTCGTCATTGCCATAACCAATGCCCCCACAATCACCACCACCACCACTATAATCACCGCCCTCACCACCGCAGTCATCTCCACCACCCCCACTACCATGTTCATTATTGTCATTATATGCAATTATCACTTTAACATTGAAATTTACCAAACGCTTTTATGCTACTTACTTTCCATACAACACTTAAATTACAGTTTATTAAACACTTAACTACTTTATTTTATAGCTGATTATTCTTAAAGCACAACAAAAGTAGAGGTTTTTAAAAAGCACAGTAATCCCAACCTGAATCTAAAAGATTTCAGTTAGTTTTGAAAATTTCATTAAGCCACAAATTCAAAGCAGCATACATGCATTATAGCCTTAAAATAAGCAGCAAACATGTATTATATCTCTAAAAAATGCATGTATTTTACCTTAATCCCTTGATGTTATAGCTGTCATTAAAGTCATGTAAAAATGACCTGGGTTCATGGCCTGCATCAACAATCCACGTGCGCAAAAGAGAATTCCTTCGGCTAGTAATGTGCTTACTCAAATTTGGGTTACTTTGATCTTTATCTATTTTTAACAAAATATGGTGATCGCTTGTGTGTTGATTAAGTTGGTGAAAAAATTTTGTGACTCTAGAATAAATTATATTGTCGTTGAAATGAATATGCTGGGATTGTTTAATTTTTTTTTACTGAAAATATAACTTTAGCCCCTAAAACTTAATTTTCTCTACATAAAACCCGACATAAGTTTTTTTCTTGAATAAAACTCATTAACTAGATTCCACATCAGCAAATTCATTAATTATGTTTGACTTCACACATTAAAAAATTTCGGATGCCTAAAATACCCAATTTTTTTTTTATAAACCCTATTTGAATGTTTGTTGTACATAATTAATGTCATGCAGATAGATGGTAAGGGAGAATTAATGATTTTACCAAAAAAAAAAACCAATAATGTTATAATTAAATTCATTGCCTATTATATAATAACATAAAACATGTCTAATATATGTTATTATACAAGCTTAATTAATTCCATAAAATTATATTTTACATATTAATGTAGGTAAATTATTTCTCTCACACACACACACATATATATAAATGCTTGATATATGCAAAATTCATGCAAAATAATTTACCTGCAAAAAAAAAAAAAAAAAAAAAAAAAAAGACATTTGATTCAAATAGTGCACCTACTATTAAAATTTTAAAATGTTAGATTGCTTAAAAAAAAAAAGAAAAATAATATACCCAGTATATGTAAAATACATGAAAAATAATTTACCTACATAATAACAAACCCATATATGCAAAATACATAAAAACTAATTTACCTTATAAATTCATTGTTTAATTTTTAAAAGAAACAATGTTTCTACTAGTTTTTTTTTTTCCTCCTAAAAATAAAGTACCTATTATATAATTTTTACGAAAATTGTGTACCTATTGTGTAATTTAAAAAAAAAAAATTTAAATAATAAATTACACATTATTTTTTTTTTTTTATGAAAAAAATGTAACTATTGTTTAGTTTTTACAAGAAACAATGTATCTACAAGTTTATTTTTACCTTTTTTTTTTTTTTTTTTTGAATTTTCACAAGTTAATGTATCTACTTTTTCAATAGAATGTATATTGAACTAATTAGATTTGGATTAGGCGATTTCACATAAAAGAAGAAAAGAACTTCTTTTTTTTGTTTTTTTTAAATTAAAACCAAAAAAAACTTGAATTAATTGAATGTTGTTGACAAACAAAAGACAATAAATTAAAAGTCTACAAAAAAACCATAATAGCCATATTAATGTTGGTGGCATGGTGTTGTAATGTGCTTTTCAACTTCCATTCTTTACATTCCCCAATTGCATATCACGCCAACAAAATTGTTGCTTTTCAAAGATTGAATTGTATATTCATTGTAAGAGTTACAAGAGAGTGAGAACACTCTTATAAAGAATCACAAAGAGAAGATACAAGGGATGAGCAAACACAATCCCTAAGAACCTGCACTTGACCCGTGAAAAACAAAAAAGAATAAAATAAGGAAAGAAGCTCCTACAAGTAAGAAGGAGATCCTAAGAGGTAAGAACAAGACAAGGTATGTGAAGACAAGAGAGTAGGGTTAAGACCATCACTTTAGCCCATGACTTAGCTAAAGTGAGGATGACAACCCATCCTTGAGATCCTTACAAAATACTTTGGGAAGATAAATACCAACTCCATGAATTAAGGAGTTGACAACTTCGAACTCAGCCATGCATGCAACCAGAAACCCTAAAGTCCATTAGACAACTTCCAATAAAAATACATAATAATCCTATTTTGAATTGAATGTCACGCCAACAAGAATCACATATGGCTCGGTTGATTTGGATACCAAAGTGATCGGATTTAATTCAGTTTAACATGCAATCACATGTGAATAAATTAAGAGCTCTCTAATTTGTCACATAACCATAACCGATACCTTCACAAAATTTTCACATAATATGCATGGTCAAAACATAAATATGTCAATAATAAAATACGTCAAGTAAATATTTTTGAATTTTTATTTTTAGGTGTATAAATCCATAATTAACAAGTCAACAGTCGACCAACTAATTCCTTGATAGCCTCGGGAGGCGATTGTATAGTTTTGAGGCGACAGCTGTGGAGCCAAAAATAATCAAGAAAATTATGGAAGTGACACATTGACTTTTGGGTTAGAAGGATAAAATTATCCTCAAGACACACCGGAATTCTCACGCGCATACAACGGACAATAGCGGCTCAATCAAGGAAGAGTCAAAGGTGATCAAAATGATATTTATTCAAAACCCTTTCATCACTTCTTATCAAATCCTCACCCACAAGGTAACTCGTAATTATTCTTTTCAAATTGGGATTAATTACCAAATCAAATTGATTAATTACCAAATTAATTGCAAGATATTATTTGATGTAATATCTTGCAATTAGAGCTAAAATTCCACCATAAGTGGTCGGTCCCTAAACAGGGCCGGTCACACCCCTATAGATAGCCCCATATTTCTTCAAAAACCTAAGTTGATTCTCCCCCAAAAAATTCTCTAAACACTTTTTCTCTCAAATTCTAACTTTGGCATCAGAGATTCTTCGGCCAAAGCCCCCCCAGTCATCATGGGCGCGTGAGGCTCTTGGAGTTGATCTTAGGTATTATTATTTTCCAGGTGTATTTTCATCAAAGGAGAAGAAGACGGAAATTTGCATCCACAAATTGGTGCTTTCATTGAGAGTTTAATACGCACGCTCGATGAAGACTCTCACATTCAAAGTTTCTCATTTCTTGTTCGTTCGTAAATTTTTCATACATTCTTATTCCTAGATTTTTTTTCTAATTCTTTGACTCGACGTAGGAGAAAAAATATAATGGCGAGAAATTTGGAAACCACAATGAACGAAACTTCATACGTTCAAAAATCCGGATCAAATGATGGAGATTGCAACGTAGCCCTACCACGACGATCCACAAGGCTCAATGCGGCGGCAAGAGGAGCAACTTTGCCACCGTGGAGCACCACCACCATGGTAGCTGTAGACATGTTAATTTCATTACATACAAAACGATGCGTCACAAAGTTCCACATGGCATATATGACTCATCACAATGGACAAGTCATCAATGACATGTGGCACAAGTCAAGCAAAGGAAGTATAAAACTTCCCAAAAATTTGGCAATAAGGGATAATCCCCTTTAAATTCGGTTAGGGAATCCAAATTGATCCTAAACTGCAAAGAAAGCTAAAGCATCTTCATAAAACAAGTAAGAATTGAAGATTGCTCACAAAATAGGCAACAAGATCCTTAAATTCGTCCAAGGGAGTAAAGTGGCTGAAATTAAGACACAAAACATGCCTAAAATCATCCCAAAGGCAAGCCTTGAGAAGCCTATAAATACAAGTTCCTCCTATAAGCATAAGGTCAAAAAAATCTCCACACAAAAGAACTTGTGCCAAACTTTTGAAGACTAATACACTGCCAAAGTTCTCTTCGAAGAACATTCAACCAAAGCCAAAGCTTTCTCTTGACCAAAGCCGAAGCACTTCCTTGAAGCTTTCGTTAACAAGGTTGAGCAGACGGGACTATCCTATATAGATTGTCAGACACAAAGATTACTTCTGTTCCGACAAATGTAATAGTACAGCCAAATGGCGCGCAGGGGGCAAAAGAGTACCAGAAGACACACCAGGCCAACTACCAAGAACCGAGGGCAGGTCTTGTTCTTAACACTCCAGACGATTCAATACTGAAGCTGTTGGAAATGTGCCCTAAAACCAATCATATGATGATATTTTACGGACATTTCACATGTTAAACTAATGTAGTTTAATATAAAGGGTAAAGATTATTGTTTAAAGCTATCTTATATAAATGTTATACGCTTAAATGATAAGTCCAAGGAATATGTAATTGGGAGAATGTGATCTAAAGAAGTTAGATTCATGAGACCATTCTCTTTCGTATGCATATCCTAAACGATCCTGATCATAGAATTGCTAGTTGGGCATTGACAATTTGTTAAGATCAATACGTGCTATGTCTTCTCTTAAAAAGAGTGACTAGTCTCGAGTCATTAGTGTGATTGACACCAAGACAAGCATGTAGGTGTTTAATAGAGAATGAGTCCATTGAACGTGATCATCAAGGAGTTCTCATACTCATGTCACATGAAAACTCATGGTTGGGAGAATGTGGCATCATAGTTGTCTTATGGTTAGGTCCTTGATCTTTGTCTATGTCAAACTCATTCCGTCAAAGGGTGTCCACGGCATAGTTGGGGTTAAGACAGTTAGCCATGGAGGCAAGGGAATGCACAACAAGGGATCTCTAAGCTGCAAACCTTTTGAGGGAGAATACTCTATGATATGATTAAGAATCTCTGGCCAGAGTATGAATGAGATTTAGGAATTCGTTACAAATCACATTCAAGGTAATCATATAAGTAAGAGAATCACATTGGATAGTAGACATGAATAAACTATCAAATCAAACAATGTGGTCAAGAGTATTGTATTAGAGAAAGACCATATTGAATTGTAATCCCAAACTGAATAGGTTTTCCACCTCTTCTAATTAGTTTGGGTAGCCATGACATACTGCTGGGTGTTACTCATGGTTTGTGGAAGCCCTAAAGGTGTATAATCACTAAAAGGAGAATTGAAAAGTAAGTTTCAATTCACAATGGATTTGAAGAGTTCTAATCGCCCACTGCCTCACTAAAAGGAACCTAATGGATCATACACCATGTAAGGTAGATATTGAAGAAACAACGAAGATGAGTAAGGATAATTAAATGGTTTAATTATTTATGGCTAGGATTAATTAATATGTTAATTACTCAAACGAATAAGTTTGTTTTAGACCTCGGGTTAGTTTTGGGCCTTAAAACCCAGAAGTTGTATGACAACTTCAAAACACGAAGGGCATGAAAGCGCAATGAACCCACATGGCCAACCATAGAGAGTGTGAGGGAGAATTCGTTTTAATTTCAATTATGCCACTCAGTGTAAGTGGCTATAGAAAGGAAATTATAACTCATTCCCTCATAAGGGTTTTGTAGTGAGAAAAAGAGAAAAACACAAAAGCTCTCTCTTCTCTTAGGAGGCCAGCCACCCTAGGAAGAATGGACTACCATCCACTTCTTCCTAGGTCACTCATCTCTTCCTCAATGCTCTCCTTGGTGTGGAAACTTAGAGGTTCCCTTTCTTGGGAACTTGGTGAATCCATTCCTTCATCCATATCCAAGAAGTCATAGAGCCAAGAAGCAAAAAGTCATGGAACTTGGTGAATCCATTCCTTCATCCAATCCCACTGCGGTGAAATGTTCGAATCTTTATTCTTTTGAAAAGAAGAAAGAATCACAAAGTTGTTGAGGTTAATTCACTTAGATGTTAGTGGCACTTGTCCACAACATAATACTACTCATGTTGTATGACATTCACCGAAGATCGCTCTCGGTTGGACTATCGTTTATTTTGAATAAACACAAGTCCGAATACTTTGCAAGAGGTTTCAAAGAATTCAAGAATGTAAGTTGATGAGTAAGACGTCTAAAGTATTTACCTCCTTAGATTTGATCCAAGGAAAAATAACACTATAGAAGAGTTTCCTTGAAAGATATCAAGGAAAGTAGCATCATAAGATAATGGATTTCTCCATTGGGAGAAGAACGAACTCGAATAAGATGTAGTTCGTTAGATGTTATCAATTACCCATATATAGGATATATACTTCTAAGACAATATGATTGTAAATTCGAAGATCTTCTAAAATTTTCCTAACTCCATAGGATGTAGTTGGAAAGAAAGACAAGTCTTAATCGTGTTAGGATTTAAGGTTGTGTGGTAATAAGCAGTATTTGTTCAAGAACAATCTTGTGGGATATCCTTCAATTAACCTTTGGATATCACTTCTATAAACCAACTAACAACTGTTATTTGTTGGGTAGTTCATTGTAACCCTACAATAGGATTTGCCTAAGATAGAGCAAATGAACGAGAGATAGAACACAAAGAATGGGTTCTTTGAGAGACAAGATGATAATCAACAAATATAACAACCTAGGTCCTACACCATTATCTTCGAGGTAGTCGAGAAGGATCTATAAGCTGTCTCGGTTGAATGGTTTGAACTTTATGACTATGTCATAGAGTTACACCTCTTAATTCGAAATAAGTAAGAATGAAAGTCCTTATTACTACATTGAGTGTATATACGACATATACTCAAGGAAATGGTATAATATCATTTGACCCGAAATAGTGAAACCTTCATAGCTAATTGGTAGCTTAAGATGACTACAATCAATGAGATTGGTTGACTTGAAAGAAACCATATTTGACATAGTCTTGGTGTCTATGAATTCGAAGATTGCTAGCTACAACTAAACGGTGATTCAATGTTTGGACATAATATGGGTTTTTGAAACCATTATCAAGATAGTCTTGATAATATATGTCTAAGACTAGGAATCACAAGACGTGTAAGTTGTAGAGATCCATCCATCATGAATCTTAGCAAGCTAGTGGGAGCCATAAGCGTCTTATGAGAGAAAGATCAAATCGTTTGATTTCTCGTAAAGATGTAAATGAATCTTTTGTTTACTAGGTTTACAAAAGATTAGTGGGAGTTAATCATATTCCTAAACTTGAATATATATATATATAGGAGACATTCTATAATGATAGAATGTATATAGGAGACGTAGTCTATATACATGGGATGGAAATCTATAATGATAGATTTCAAGATATAATTGCATTATCTTAATCCTTATTGATAGACGATAAATGTAGGAAGTTTCTCAAATATAAATTTCAAATGAAAGGACAATTCCAATCAGACTGGTAAATTGCTCTTCTAAAATGGAATGTAGCCTTTTGACTCCCAAAGAAGCATAATGCGTAAATAGAATCCTTTATGCATATGCAGAAAGGTGATTTATGTATTTCATATTGTATGAAAAGCGTTGATATGAGTTGTACCAAGATCGGTATAAAACGATATCAGTGCAAGCCCAGGATCAGAACCATGGCAAATGTGAAGTGAGTCCTTAATTATTTTAGAAATACTAAAGGATAGATTCCTCAAGAATGAGGCAAAATTAGAGTAATGTAATGGAAGCGTAAATGTATTAGATTATGAATGTAATATCGTATCCATCATTGGATGTCTCTTCATTATGAATGAAGAGATAATTGGATATCTCTTTATTTTGACTAAAGAGATATTTGGGTGGAAACATTATAAGTAATGACTTTAGTGTGTTCCATCAAGCATGCAAAATATATCGCCATATAGAAGCTTACAACAATGTTGTTTGGATGGGAAAATTCATTTATGAACCTTCCATTCAGTTCCAACTAGAAAGGGTCTCTAGTGTACCCACACTACGACACTAATGGGGCGATAGCTCAAGCCAGGGAATCAAGGTCTCATCAAGATCTAAACTCAAATGAGAGACTGAACCACATGATTGAGAATCATGTATAATGGTGATGTCGTTATTCTCAAGGTTGCTTTTATGGATAACATATAGATATCCATTGTCTAGGCCTACTGCTTAGCCATTTTTTTATATGAATTCAAAAGAGGTACCATCACCAATGACCAAGCTGATTGGCTCTAGTGCAAGTGGGAGATTGTTTGAAATGTGCCCTAAAGTCAATCATATGATGATACTTTATAGACATTTCACATGTTAAACTAATCTAGTTTAATATAAAGGGCAAAGATTACTGTTTAAAGCCATCTCATATAAATGTTATATGCTTAAATGATAAGTTTAAGGAATATGTAATTGGGAGAATGTGATCTAAAGAAGTTAGATTTATGAGACCATTCTCTTTCGTATACATATCCTAAATGTTCCTGATCATAGGATTGCCAATTAGGCATTGACAATCTGTTAAGATCAGTATGTACTATGGTTTCTCTTAAAGAGAGTGATTGGTCTCGAGTCATTGGTGTGACTGACACCAAGACAAGAGTATAGCTATTCAATAGAGAATGAGTCCACTGAATGAGATCAAGAAAGAGTTCTTATACTCATGTCACATGAAAACTCATGGTTGGGATAATGTAAAGTAGCCATTTGACTTGAGGCATCATAGTTGTCCTATGGTTTAGTTCTTGATCTTTGACTATGTCAAAGTCACTCCGTCAAAAGGTGTCCACGT
This sequence comes from Pyrus x bretschneideri, assembly GCF_019419815.1. Lineage (NCBI taxonomy): Eukaryota > Viridiplantae > Streptophyta > Magnoliopsida > Rosales > Rosaceae > Pyrus > Pyrus x bretschneideri. The sequence continues at coordinate 4,242,777 of NW_025999657.1, forward strand.
TATAGTTGGGGTTCAGGCACTTAGCCATGGAGGCAAATGAATGCACAACAAGGGATCTCTAACCTTTAAATTGTTTGAGGGAGAATACTCTATGATATGATTAAGAATCTATGGTCAGAGTATGAATGAGATTTAGGAATTCGTTCCAAATTACATTTAAGGTAATCATATAAGTAAGAGAATCACATTAAATAGTAGACATGAATAAACTATCAAATCAAGCAATGTGGTCAAGAGTATTGTATTAGAGAAAGACCATATTGCATTGTAATCCCAAACTAAATAGGTTATCCACCTCTTCTGATTAGCTTGAGTAGCCATAACATACTGCTCGGTGTCACTCATGGTTTGTGGAAGCCCTAAAGGTGTATAATCACTAAAGAAAGAATTGAAAAGTAAGTTTCAACTCACAATCAATTTGAAGAGTTCTGATCACCCATTGCCTTACTAAAAGAAACCTAATGGATCGTACACCGTGTAAGGTAAAGATTGAAGAAACAACGGAGATGAGTAAGGATAATTAAAAGGTTTACTTATTTATGGCTAGGATTAATTAATATGTTAATTAATTAAACCAATAAGTTCGTTTTAAACCTCGGGGTTAGTTTTGGGCCTCAAGGCCCAATGGGCTTCAAATGTGAAGTCCAATAACTCAAGTTGTATGACAACTTGAAAACATTAAGGGCATGAAAGCCCAATCAACCCACATGGCCAACCATAAAAAGTGTGAGGGAGAATTAGTTTTAATTTCAATTATGCCACTCAATGTAAGTGGCTATAGAAGGAAATTATAAGTCATTCCCTCATAAGGGTTTTCTAGTGAGAAAAAGAGAAAAACACAAAAGCTCTCTCTTCTCTTAGGAGGATGGCCACCCTAAGAAGAATGGACTAGCATCCATTTTTCCTAGGTCACTCATCTTTTCGTCAATGCTCTCCTTGGTGTGGAAACTTAGAGGTTCCCTTTCTTGGGAACTTGAAGAATCCATTCCTTCATCCATATCCAAGAAGTCATGGAGGCAAGAAGCAAAGGCCCTAACATAGGTGAATATCCTTTGCTAAGCAATAAGGTGCTTCAAAGGTATAAAAGTTTCTCAACTTTTTTATTTAATATTTGAGTTGAGTTTTGGTTCACCCCAACAACTAGGCCTTGAATTTCGTGGGTAAAGTTTTTTTTTTTAGTGCATAGAAGCATGATTCCACCTTTAATTGTTAATTAGATGCATAGATGTTACTTAGATGAACTTATTTTCAAAAATTATTACTTCAAAAGCAGCATATCACCAGTAGCCTAGCATTATGGACCTAGTGGTCTAATTTCTCTTGTTGCGCACAACCTGGCATAAGCCAACCCCAGCTCTGCACTCACAACCATGCCTACCTACTCCACAGCTCTTGGCAGCCTTTGATATGTCTCCATAGCTCTTAACTGTGCCGATTTTGCATTACGGCTCCCGGCGGTGTTGATCTTGCCGTATAGCTCACGCCGACAAAGCCCATGGCACTCCAAACTTCAAGCCATCCAATGACAGAGCAGAAGACAAGGCTTTATTAGCATCCTTTGCTAGCAAAAGACTCAGTGGTGAAGAACTTGCAATCCATTCAAATTCTCAGCTGATCACCAACCAAGCCTCAAATGGCCACATGACGAAACATCTAAAGATGGTGCAATACTTGAAGAAAGTCTGGGAATAATTCACCGTGCTTTCTACGTACACATCTACAAGGGTTCCACAAGTAGTTCTAAGTCTCAAGCAGATCGTCAAATAAGACCTCACAGGCTGAGGATTATTTTAGATGTCTAGCAGTTTAGTTTTCTTCAGCTGGGCTTACAACGACTTCCATGCTTTCCAGTGTAAAAGGGCAAACCAATTCCCTGACAACCATCTGGGTAAGTTCTCCAATGCGAGAGGGTAAACCAATTCCCTGACACCCGTATAGGTCTACTTTCCAGTGTGAGAGGATAAACTAATTGCTCTCCAGTACAAGAGGGTAAACCAATTCCCCAACACCTAGATGGCTCTTCTCTCCAATATGAGAGGTTAAACTAATTGCTCTCCAGTTCAAGAGGGTATACCAATTCCCCAATACTCATATAGGTAAGTTTTCCAGTACGAGAGGGTAAACTAATTGCTCTCCAGTGCGACAGGGTAAACTAATTCCCCTATACCCATATGGGTAAGCTCTCACAACGCAAGAGGATAAACCAATTCCTCGACTCCCATCTAGGTAAGCTCTCCAATGCAAGAGGGTAAACTAATTGCTCTCCAGTGCGATAGGGTAAACTAATTCCCCGACACCCATCTGGGTAAGTTTTCCTGCACGAGAGGATAAACCAATTCTCGACTCCTATCTGGGTAAGCTCTCCAGTGAGAGAAGGCCACACAACTCAATAGATCGAATACTTAAAGACCAGTTAAGCAGCAAATGGTCAGGGGGCAGCAGTCACTTCACACTCAACATTTCACTCATCTGACACTTCATCTTTAGCAGCTTCATCCTTGATTACTCCATCTACGGTAATTGAGAAATCAAACCCAAGCAGTTTCTTCATTTTTGGCAAGCAGCCCTGTAAATACGAAAAATCTGTATCGAATGAAACGAGAACATGTGTACAAAGTAGATTAGTATTGATGAATTTGTAGGGTTACAATCTCTTTACAATTTTCTTTTGATTTAGTCTTCAAATTTGATGTAGATGTGTAAGTTGTTGATCCAAGGGTCGTGATGACTTGATCTCAGATGAACGATTGAACGATTGCTTCACGTTTCGAGCTTGGAACAACGCTTAGATGGTCTTCACTTCAAAGCTAAGGCAAAGGTAGTGTTGATGTAGGATTTCGTTGATTCAAGGGTCTTGGCGACTTGATCTTGAAATCTTTAACAAGATTTAAGCTTACAACAAAGTCTTGAAAGAATCGGCACAAGTGCTTGTTGATTCTTCAAGGGAAGTGCTTCAACTTTATTCGAAAGAAAGCTTCGGCTTTTATTGCGCGTTCTTCGAAGAATGTGATAGGAGCATATTTATGCAATTTTGTTATCTTATTTCTTTGCATTTACTTAGTTAATCTCCATTTATTTTGGTAATATAAGATATTATCGTATTATTGTAGGTCCAATTGGTAAAGATGACAATAAATAGTAAAATGGAGCAATTTGGAGCAGTTTTGGACTTGGATTAGATAGCATATGGGCTGAACGTTTTTGGTGTTTAAATGGTGCTAGACATGTGCTAAAATTTGGAGAAATTAAAGTTGAGGCTTGGAAGGCAAGGAATTACACAAGAAAGAGGAATCCTAGTTGGAGAGGAACATTATCTTATCGTATCCCATCTTATCTTATCTCTAGCTACGAGGAGGAACCCTAATCACATTCTAACACTTTGTACCTCATTTTTAGATTCCTAAAATAACTCAAAAACACCAAAACCGTTTCCTCCTTGGATTCAGCCATTTTCCCCTATATATATGAAATTCCTGCAGAGATTTAGGAGGTGCCATGCCTACCGTTCATCCATTGAAGTTGCTGGAATTTTCAGAGTTCTTTCTATCTTTGTTTTAAGTTTCGATGTTTATTTTAGATTGTTTTTCAGTTATGTTGAACTTGTGTAACTAAGTTTCTTTTTAGCTAGAGGTGAATTCAAAGCCATGATCATATGTTTTATATAAATTGATTACATCTAGTTATTGTTTCATAAAAGATGAATGTGATTTACTTATCTGCTTTATTGAGAACTTATTCTTGTATGTTTATTAAGGGTGCACACTTAGTTTGCATGCAGGGATTTGATGCTAGAATATAAGGGAATTTCACCTAATTGTTATGAACTTATATTTGTAAGTAGTAAAAGTCACTAGTCATGATTGAGTTAAGTAAATTCTTGGCAGGAGTTTCATGTTTTTCATAGTTACAAATGTTTTGTCAATGCTTATGATTTTCACAGAACTTAATGATCTTTGAGATGTATCTCTATCATGTTTTTCATAGTTAGGGAACTTAAGAAGAATAATTTGGTTGAGTCGTTGAGTCCAATTCAATGAACTTAGGAAAATCTGAGAGTTCATTAATGATGTTCACAATTAATTTGGGGCATTGTCATTCATGGTTTATACCAAGAATAACTGGAAATCAATTTGTATGCATATGTTTCATGTGTGGAGAAGAATCATTTAGCTATCATTTCATCCATATTTCATTCACAACTTAATTTACTTGCTGCTATTTAATTTTGTTTTAGTTAAATTCGTCCAAAATCTCCTCCCTCACTGTTTTGTTGTTAGTTTAACTTAGTTTTCAGTTTTATAAATTTAATTTGTGTTGATTAGCATCCTTTCTAATCCCCGGAATAGAACGATCCCTACTTACTCATACTACGATTGCATAATATATAGGGTTTAATTTGTGTGTTAGTTTTTACCATATCAGAGAGCAGATTCTTCTCAATGTGTAATTTTTGACCCCTTTGTGCGTCTTGGGTCCTTGTATTTATAGACTTCCAAAGCCACACCTTTGGATGGATTTGGCCTTGATTTGTGTCTTGATTCGTCCATGGGAGAATTTAGGCATGTTTTGTGTCTTAATTTCAGCCACCTTCCTCATATTGGCCGAAATTTATAGGCCTTGTTGCCTATTTGTGAGCAATCTTCAATTCTTGCTTATTTTGTGAAGATGCTTTGGCTTTCTTTCCGGTTTTGAGTGATTTTGGGGCCCTCGCCGATTTTAAGGGGGATTTTCTCCCTTTTGCCGAACTTTGGGAATGTTATACACTTCATTTTCTTGATTTGTGCCACGTGTCATTGATGACTTGTCCGTTTGTGATAAGTCATATGCCACGTGGAGATTTATGATGCACCCTTTTTATGCAACAAAATTTACATGTCTACAAATGCCCCCACTTGAAGGTGCGTTGTAGGCATGTGCTTGTCACATGTAGGAAACGTGTTTTGAAGTCTTGCAATGTGAATATTCTAACTCAGGGGTCGTTAAGACTTGATCTTCAATTAGCTTCCTTCTTCAAGGCCCGTAGAGGCGTATTTCTTGAATTGACATGATGAATTTCGTCAAGGGCCATTGAGGTGTATTTCTTGGACGAAACATTTCTTCAAGGGCTGTTGAGGCTAGGTCTCGAATGAAATGAAAATTGTCTTCAATGGCCATAGAGGCTTGATCTTGAGTGAAAATGAAAGTTTTCTTCAAGGGTCGTAAAGGCTTGATCTTGAAAGAAATGAATTTTTTTCCTTCAAGGGCTGGAGAGGCTTAACCTTGAAAGAAATGAAAAAAGCAAAAATCTTCAAGGGCCCTAGAGGCTTGATCTTGAAAGAAAATTTGGAAATGAATAAATTGGCACATACTTATTTTATGTATTGATTTTTTCATAATTTTGACAAAATACATTTGGTGTATTTTGAATTTTGGTTGTAGCAAAAAAATGTGTTTCCTTTCTTAGGTAGGAACCTCCTTCAATTTCCTCCAAAATGTTGGAAAGCTTTGGTGATTTCCTTCAAGGTTTTGGAAAGCTCCGATGATTACCTTCAATATTTTGGAAAGCTTTGGTGATTTCCTTCAAGGTTTTGGAAAGCTCCGATGATTACCTTCAATATTTTGGAAAGCTTTGGTCATTTCCTTCAAGGCTTTGGAAAAATTTAATGCTTGTCCTTGGGTAAGTAGGATGTGTATTTTTCACTTTCTTTTTCTTTTCCCACGGCAAGGAAGGAGCATTTTTCCTATCCTCTTTTAATTTCCACGGCGAGGAAGGCAGTTTTCTTTTCCTTTTCGTTGTCCACGGCAAGGAGGGAGTTGTTTTTTTTTATTTTTTATTTTTTATGTTTTGGAAATTTTAAAGCTCTTTCCTTATTATTATTATTATTGTTATTATTATTATTATTATTATTATTATTATTATTATTATTATTATTATTATTTTGTTTCCTTCTCTTCTCTTTGCTGATCTTTGGTGCAAAAAATAGCATGTATTTTTCCTTTGTGCCGTGCATCACCTTGCTATTTTTTGCTTGGAATTTGCTTCCTTCTTTTGGTTGGAATGTGCTTCCTTGTTTTGAACTTTTTCTTTTGCTATTTGGGTATTTATTTCCCTTATAGCATTAGGAAGCAATTGACCCCTATTTATAGGACAATTGGATGTGTGTTTTTTTTTCCCAATTCACATCCTTGCCGTGTGCTTGCTGTTGTGCTTTGTCATGGGTTTTGCTAGTTGCAGTGCGCCCCTTTGATCGTGTGGTGTTGTGCAAAAGACTGCAGTGGGTTTACACTGTGTAGTACCTTTTGGTCACAGTTTCCCTCGGTGGTGACGTTGCCGTGCAGTGCAAGAAACTGCTTGCCTAATTGCTACAGGGTTGCGTAGTGCAATTATGTAGCATTTTGGTTTTCTTTGCTACTGTAGTGTGCAGTGAAGGACCGTCTTGTAGTTGTCCTCTTTGCCGTGCAATGGAAGAAACTGCTTACGTAATCGTTGCGGGTTTGCGTAGTGCGATTGCGTAGCATTTTGGTTTTCTTTGCAATTGTAGTGTGCGTTGAAGGATCATCTTGTAGTTGCCCTCTTTGCCGTGCTCTTCAAGCTTTTGTGGCTTATTTCTTTTCATTGTTGCGATTTTGTCATCGTCACCCTCTAACACTCACGAGGTTTGTCTCGCATGTCTTTTGCTTTAGTGAAAGAATTTTGTTTCTTTGCCGCCTCACTCTTATGCTTATGTTGCTTTGTTTATTTTGGTTGCAGCCATGGTGGTTTTTAAATGCTTTAAGAGCAATGCCATCACCATTCTTGCAAAGGAAGGTGATTTGCAAGATAGGGGAACGACGTTGAAGCTTTGTGCACTGTTGACTAGCCTTAAGGTGCATGTTCTTCCTTCAAAAGAGAAATCAATGCACATCGATTCATGGTCTTCTAACACATCTTAGGAGGTGATAGATTTCGATTGACTAAATACGAAGAAAAAGGCTTGTACTTCGAGGATTCTTATCTTGAATCCTTCACACCAAGCTTGTGACAATTCACCAGCTTCGTTTGAGGTTCTTGGCGATCGCGTCCGTAGTGGAGCTGCAACTTGCAATAGTATTTTACCAACTGCTAGAGAAGTCATCTCTGTTGAGTTTTATTGGGAGTGGATTGGAGATGTCTTGAGCCGATCCAAAGATGTACTTACCAACGTGGGCCTTTATCACGCTGTGTACGCATCTTTGTTTAGTTATGATCGCCATCCTTCCATCCTTCGTGCATTCTTTAAGCATTGGTGTTCAGCAACCAACACACTTCACATAGCTCAAAGGGAGATATCTATATACTTTGGGATCTCCATAAGATCGGAGGCTTGTTGATCTAAGGTAAGTTTTACGACAAAGTTGTTCCTAGCATGAAGGAATTTTGTCATCACAATAGCCGAGGATTGCCAGCGAGTCATTGCTATTTGTTTTGGGCGTATCATAAGCTTTCTCAGGAGGCTCAGGGTAAGTCAGGCATGAAGATTTCTTCATGGATCCGATTTTGGTAGTGGGATGCCATGAAGTACAAGAAGCTTTCGAAGAAAAGTGGCCGTAACAAGCCATTAAGCCAAAGGAAAACTCCGACCCGTCAGGTGTCATTGGTTCAGCTAGACGCCGTGCCCTTACCAAGTTGAAAACATTTGACGAATTTGGCGTAGTGTCAAAGCATGTGGAAGAATCTTACCTAGCCGATTTCTTAGCTTGTTGGCTTGTTAAGTTTGTTTTCCCTAAAGACGACGTCAACTTTATCTGTCCCAGAGTCTTCAAACTGGCTAACAAGATGGTTATGGGTGAATCTTTCAGCTTTGCTAATCCGGTTTTAGCCAACATTTACAATGGCTTCAGCATTATTTCGAACTCACTAAACACTGAAGATCGTGTTGCAGTACTTCCCTACCATTATGTGTACGGTTGGTTAGGTGAATAATTTAGCACTTAATTTTCTTCATCGACTTTAGACAAGCCGGGGCTTTCTTCCCCAACTTCAATCAAGTTGGGGTCTTTGATGACAAAGTACTCTGGCGTACTTTTTGCGAAGAGTTTTGATGATTTGTAGGCGCGAGCTTTGTTTAGAAGCTATGAAGGTTTGAGAATGAACCATCTAGCAAGGGTTGGCTCAATGTGGCCAGGCCTCATAGATGTTTCATACCTTCGTTTCTCAAACTTGTCTTATCTTACAAGTCTTCACTCAGGGTATGTTTCTTTGCAGCAAGGAGACCAATGTATTGTTCAACTGTATAGTCCTCACCGTTTCAGCAGGCAATTAGGCTTTGTCCAACATGTACCAGGCAAATTGAAGGAAAACACACAGTCAAAATCCTTGCAAGCTGGGTCTATGCATTGGGAGTCTTGTACTCATTCATTCACAAATGTTTCCATCACCCTGCTAGCCAAGGACGAGTTGAAGAGTAATCCAGTGGCCCGTGCCTACGTAGGTTGGTGGTCAAAGGTACATCATGAAGACTTGGGGATGACAAGTGGCGACAATTCTTCTCGTTCACGCAATGATGCGTCAATTCCTACGCAGCTAGCACCTTTTGATTGTGCGAGTGCAGCTCCTTTGCAAGATAGACCTGCAGCTTTAGCTTCTCAATACCCGTGTTTATTTTCTCATCGTTTAGATGCTTCTGAAGAGGCGGGTGATGAAGCTGACTCGCGTGAGGATGAACTTGTTTTGCAGCAATGTCAACAAGTTTTGAACAAGCAACCGCTTGAAGGTGCTTTGGATGGTGGCGACGTTAATTTTAGTCATAAGAAGAAGAAAATGTTTAGACCTCCTTAGTTTGATGGATGTGTGTTGTTTAAGAAAGATGTATGTATTTCCTTCTTTCTTATGATTTCTTCTGTTTTTTATTAGTTTAGTTTTTTGTTTCTAACACCTTTCTTTGTCTTCTTTAGGCTGGGCCCTCTTGTTCTTTTAACTTGGGGAACATGGGCGTTCATTCCTTTACGGAAATGCTATTTAGAAGCAATCTTCCTACAACGAAGAGATTGGGGACCCATCTGGTGCAAAGCTTGTTCCAAATCTGCTAAGTTGCCTAATTTTTCCATTCATGGGTAAAGGTATGTAAAAGCCCGCCATGCGTCCAAGACCTTTGCCAGCTAACTATGAGATTTCTCTTAGAGGGCCGAACCTTAGTGGCACTGAACAACTCATCCATCACATCAGCCTTTGCGTCGCTATGGACATCAAAAGCCATATTAAGAAGAGGATTGCGAACTTATGGCTGCCTCGACTGAGTATGCTTCCTTGCATGTTATTTCCTCGAAAAAGTTGAGTCTAGAGCTTAGAGCTCAACAGCTTGCGGTAATAAACTTATCAATTGCCCAAGTTTAGTCTTCTCAACAAGCTGCTTTGGAAGGTTATCAAGATACAGGGACTTCTTTGGCTTTCGTCTAAGCACATCTAGAAGCGTTGGCGCGTGAGCGAAAGCAGTTGGAAACTGAAGCTTTACATCTTCAAGGTGTTCTTTCGGAGCAGGAAGCTACACTTTCTCAACATCAAGAAAAGGTTTCACGCCTAGAGCAAGAGAAAGGTGCGGCCATGAAAATGCCCACCTTGTCTCCCACAGATGTATAGACTTTGAAGACTTTGGAAGGCTTGCTTGAAGATCATCATCGTAGTTTTAGGGACATAGCTCTCAAGTAATGTCTTCCATTTTTTGTGCTTGAATCCTTCTTTGTTTTTTTTCTCCTTTTGTAATAAGGCTTTGTAGCAAAATTCTTCCATTAAAGAAATAAAGAAATAAAGTATTCATATTCTTGAATTTGCTCTTTATTCTTCAAAGTGTTTGTGTTTTTGTTGTTGATGTGACTAAACTTGAAGTTTTGAAGTTTCAAGTTGCTTATGTACCCTCGATTGAGGAGGGATCAAGTCATGATGTAGCTCAAATGAGTGATTGATTATATTGATGGTTTTGACAGTTTTGATGCTGATTTTTCCATACACAGTTTATGCTCTTGCGAGCCAAAAGCGATGGGTGTCGCCTTTTAAGCTCGTGCGAACAAGGAACATTGGGTATCGCCTTTTAAACTCGTATGAACAAGGAGCATTGTTGCCGTGTGCAGTTTAGGCTCATGCAGGCGAGGAGCATTGGGTGTCGCCTTTTAAGCTTGTGCGAACAAGGAGCCTTGTGCCATGTGCAATTTAGGCTCATGTAGGTGAAGAGCATTGGGTCTTGCCTTTTAAGCTCGTGCGAACATAAGGCATTGTGTCGTGTGCAGTTTAGGCTCATACAGGCGATGAGCTTTGAGTGTTTGGCTTAAGGGTAGTAGTGCTTCAAGAATCTGCAGTTGATGGGGCCGATCTTTTAGTCATCTTTTGCCATGATTAGGTAGGTGTCATTGGTGTAGACCTCTTGTATTATGTAAGGTCCATCCTACTGTTATGTGAACTTGCTTTTTGTCTTGTGAGTTATAATGATAGGCCTTCGTAATGCCAAGAAAAAATCTCTAGTTTGGAAAGACCTTGGGTGGACCTTCTTGTTGAACGCCTTGGATAGCCGTGCTTGGAAGCATTCCAAGTGTTGCTGAGCTTCGCGCCTCCTTTCGTCATGTGCTTCTAACTCTTGAAGTCATAGCTTTGCGTTTTCCTCTTTAGTCAAACCTTCTTGTATAGCCATCCTTAGTGAGGGGATTTGACTTTTAAGTGGCAGAACAACTTCCACGCCATATACGAGAGAATAAGGCGTAGCTTGGGTAGGAGTTCTATGTATCATCCTAAATACCCAAAGTGCTTCGCTTATTCTTTCCTGCCAGTCCCTCTTTATTTGGCCGATCATCTTCTTTAGGAGGTTGCATAGCATTTTGGTGAATGCTTCTGCAAGACCATTGGCTAGAGCATAAAACATGGCAGACTTATGTTGCTTGAATTAGTATTTCTCGTAGAGTTTATCCATGAGTCGGTTTGAGAACTGCTTTCCGTAATCAATGATGATTTAGCGTGGCACACCATATCGGTGGATGATATGCTCTTTGATAAAATGGACAACATTTTCGTCTTGACTTCCCTTAGGGGTATGTCTTCAGCCCAGTTGGAAAAGTAATATGTTGCGGCTAAGATGTAGGCTTCGGCTGCAGATGACTTTGGTGTGATTGGTCTTACGACGTCCAATCCTCATGCATCAAATGGCCATGAGGAAATTGTAGGGTGTAAAGGCTAAGGTGGTTGATGTATGAAGTTGGCGTGGAATTAATAGGCTTGGCACCTTTTGGCATATTCCAGGCAATCCTTCACCATGTTTGGCTAATAGTAACCCATTCTTTTGAGTTGGAAATGTAGCTTTGGTCCAGATTAATATGCTCTACATACGCCTGAGTGTGTTTCTTCCATGGCTTGATTGGCTTCTTCCTCACCTAGGCATCTTAGAAGTACTCCTTCAAAAGAACGTTGGTAGAGTGTTTCTTTATAGTAGAGGAAGTGAGATGCTCGTTAACCTATTTTAAAGCAATGTTTAAGATCGTCTGGAAGCATTCCGTGCTCCAAGTAGTCAATTAACGGCTGTCTCCACTCTTCAGTGTTGAATGGAAGTACTGAGATGATGTTTATGTCATCTAGTAGCATTTTAGTGCCGAGTGGGACCACCCATCTTTGGCAAACTGGCACATCTGCAACTTCATCTTCTCCCAGTGCCATACTTAAGGCTAAGTTAGCGAGAACGTCCGCCATTTGATTTTCTTTTCTTGGCACATGTTCTATTGTCGCAGCCTCAAACTTTTGTAGTAGTTAAGTTGCTAACCAGAAGTATAGAACGAGATCATCTTTCATCACTTCATATTCAGTCAAGAGTTGATTGATTATGAGTTTGGAGTTACCATACACTTCTAGCGTTGTGATTTCCATGTCGATCACCATTTAGAGTCCAATAATCAACGTTTAGATATGATCTCATGAATGAAATGCTACTACTTAGACACGAGAACCAGTGACACCATAAGCTCATACCAAGTTCAAACTCCACAATTGAAATACATAACACTCAATATAGAAGTCAAGGGTTGTAACGGGGCTTGGGGTAATTGGCTAAAAATGAAAGGTAAGGATAACAAACGTTCTTCAAGCAATAGTGAGCAAAGTATTGAATTAGGCACTTAGAATTTCCTTTAGAATGCAGAAGTCAACTTTGATCACTCAAGGTGGAATTACACAGAACTTAGGGCCATATTCATCTTTTTTTGGACCCTTTCTTCAACCATCAACGCTCGTGAGTTCATTTTCACTTATTTTCATTTTTTTTTTTAAGCTCTTTTTTTCTTTCTTTCTTTCTTTTCTCTTTTTTTTTTTTTCTTTTCTTTTTCTTTTCTTTTGAATCTCAAAACATAAACACTTAAACATTCTCTCCCCCACACTTATTTTCTTTCATAATGTAACTCAAAAGGAATTCAATTAAGTCATGCTCACTATCTTTTAAGAACAAGGGTGGGGATTGTCCTAAACTAGGTTAGGTGAGGAAAATGTGGGTAAACAAAGAATAAAGGCTAAACAAGGCTCAACGGAGTTAAAACTTACAACATATACGAAGTATGGGAAGTAAGGCTATTTGGCTATGGTGGTGGTCACTACACAACTTCTTCTTGAATATGTGTTATGCAAATCAATAACATGCTTTGAATGAAATGGGCATGAGTTCTAGCATTTAGTTCTATCATGATACAATTGCATTCTAAGTAGCAACCAAGCAAGGAATAATGAGATCATGCAACAACTTTAGAAAATAAAGAATCACAGAAAATAACTCTCCAAAGAAAGTAATGGCTCGAGTCTCACAGGGATGTAGCGTTTGTTTGAGTTTCTTCCTTCAAGCATGTTACAAAAACGAATTTTTCTTTTATGATTGCATGTGAAGTCATACATTATAACCATAACCAAGCATATACCAAGAGTAAATCAAACTTTTCTCTATGTTTATAACTCTTTCTAACCGTCATGCAATTATAAACCAAATCCTTATCATTGTGTTGGAAGGTACCCTAAGACACAAACACACAAAAACGACTTTAAAACAACTCTTTTTGGGTTTTTCAAAACAATTTTTCAAATTTTTATGGGATTTTCGAATTATAAAACAAAACACACTAAAACACTCTAAAACAACTTAAAAACACCTTAAAATAGCAAGGAACAACATTAGAAGTTATGGTGGATAAAACCCTACGAATTTGCATCAAAACACTTTAGTTAACCCCCCACACTTAAATCAAACATTGTCCTCAATGTTTTAAGCATAGATTCACACAAAACATAAGTAAACACACAAAAAACATTTAAACATACTAAACATGGCAGAATGTAATTAACAAAGAGAAGAGTTTAGGGACGCAAATCTGGTTATGGAGTGTAAATTCCCTCTTCTCCTTGGTGATTGCATTGAGGCTTTGATCTTTGTGATTCCACAGGCTTACTCTTGAACTGGTTTCTGCCCATCGTTGATTTTCCTTTGTGCTACTTCTTGAACTGGGCAGCAGGATGGTTCTTTTGGTTTCCCCCGAAGGTCTGAGCTTCCTCCTGTTATCTGTTTCTTTGTTCAATCTTTGCAGGAGTGGTCCCTTCTCTGGAAGTGTAACAACCGTTGAAGATGACTACTCGAGAGCAACGCTAGGTAAGCAATCAGGAATAGATTCCAGGCAGTTGGCTCAAGATCGGAAGACTGACTCCAAGTGCCGGTTGATTGCTTCTTTTACTTTGCCATGCAAGTAAGAACAAGGACAAAGAAAAAGACAGGGAAAGAGCATGATATGAGATACTTTTGCTTTTGACCTTGATGATATGAGATACCTTTGCTTTGAAGAAGCGGTGAATGAATCAGCACATGCTTCAATCCGCCGTTTCCTCCTGGGACATATGTACTCCAAGCATCTGGTATCATCTTTGGGGAAGAAGAAAGAATTGAGTATTTTGAAAGGCTTTGCTGGGAGTGCACCCTCAGAGGTGAGGGAGAGTTGGGCATTTTCTTCAGGTTTGCCCTGCCATAAAAGACGAAGGTCGACATATATAGAGATAATATCAAGTGGTGGTACTTTTTACCCTTGTCGACAAACGTTTTGATCCCGCAAATCCGGTTCTTTGAAATAGTGGCGCCTCTTCGATCTTTGAATACGCCTCTTCGATTTCTGAGCAGGCGCCCCTTCGATTTCTGAACGACGCCCCTTTGCTTTCTGAACGACACGTGGTAGTGCAGATGCGGCTCCTTTTGACAAAGCTGCACGCGTCTTCTGAAAAGCAGAGAAAGCGTCGCCGAACTTTGCGCTTGTCGGCTAAAGATGTGTAGATGCGATGATGGCCTCCACGTGTTTTCAGCTTTGTCAGAAATCTTTTGACAAAGTTGAACGCGTTTTCTTGAAAAGCCGAGGGGGCGTCGCCTAAATTACGCCGGAAAATCCGGCTCTTTGAATCGGTGGACGCGTCGTCTTGGCTTTTTATAGAGCTATCAATCACCCCAACACACACACTCTGAAGATTTCCCATTCCTGAAACTCGACTCCGGCCCTTTGTGAAATTTTAACTCCATCCACCCCTTCTCTTTGAACATCGTTGAAAAAAAATGGCAAACTCATCGAACCTTAGCTTAGATTTGAGTCTCAGCAGCGATCCGGTTGCGCCCCGTCAAGGTAATGTATGGCGCCCTTCTTTTTTATCTTCTAACGGTCCTCTTTCAGGTGAAGACTCTGTGATGCAAGACGCCACAACAGCTACAATAGTAGCTAAAAACCTCCTCACTCCAAAAGATAGTAGGCTGCTGTCAGGATGGTCCGATGAGTTGGCCGTTCAAGAGTCCCTCGCACTTAGTGTTCAGTGTGCGAGTTCTGTGTCCAACATGGGCCAACGCCTGCTTGCTCGGTCCCGCCAAGTGGAATCGTTGATGGCAGAGGTGGAAAGACTTAAGCAAGAGATCCAGCAGCTTAAGTACGAGAATAGAAGTTTGCATGTGCTTGCAAATAACTATTCGTCGGGGATGAAGAGGAAGCTTGATGAGCTGCAAGAATCTGAGGGTCGAATTCACAGTGACCGTCAAAGGCTTGCGTCTTATCTCCAGAGGCACCTTTTTCCTGGGTCATCCAGCGCTTGGCCAAGTATTGAGGCCTGGAATGCTCTAGCTCCGATGCCTCCCGCTCCGATGGCTTCTGCTCCGATGCCTCCCGCTTCTATGCCTCCCGCTTCTATGCCTTCCGCTTCTGCGCCTCGTAGTGGGGCTTCACGCAAACAACCTTTGTGAAGCTCCACCTTTCTCCATGTTTAGTATCTTTCTTTTTTTTTCTTTTTTTTTTATTTTTTATTTTTTTATTAACATAAATAAAATCAAACGGCATGGAATTGGTCCTTGAATGGAAGGTGATACTTGAAGTGAACCGGCAATGGTTTGAATTCTAGTGTAGGTGCCTGATTCATAAAAAACAGCAAGTTAGTATAAAATGTAAAGGAATTTGAAAAAAACTTACTTGTTTTGTCCGACAAGAACTCAATGACAAACACCACTCCTTTGAAAGTTTCAGGGATATTGGACTTGGCCAGATTGCATGTGATGGTTATGACTTGTCCAATGTCATCAAATTCAACTTCTTTGGGCATTGTTGTCTCAAGTATATCCCCTTTGATGAATTCATGAAATTCCCTACTTTGCACCTTTGGAAGGTCTTCCAAGATGTCTTTTTCACTTTCTTCTTCCTTGGAATTCATGAACCTGCAAGGAATAGGGATATTAGGTGGAATGGGGTTAGAACTAATTGGAACAACCTTACTTGAATTAGATGGCGTAGGAGCAATAAGTGCTTCCGGCAAAGGTGCTTCAAATCCTCCCTTCGGATTTACAATGGTTGAACTAGGGAGTTTGCCTTGGTCGCAAAATTGTCCTACGAACTCCGCTATCTGCCCAATTTGCTTTTCCAAGTGATCCAACCTTTTGTCTTCTTGTCGAGCCTCATTGTCTTGATTTTGTGAGCCCTGCACCAAACAAATTAATTCGTTAAGCTTTTGATTATAATCTATTGACGAACTTAAATTTGGTTGGGCATATTGAATATGAGGTTGTAGTGGCTGCCAATATCCTCCTTGTTGAGCATTTTGAGGTTCCCACCACATAGAGTTTGAATGATCACTCCAATCCGAATTGTAAGTATTGGAAAACACGTTATTCCTTGATTGAAGATTAGATATATCAACTCTTTGCATTTGGGACCTTTCCATGAGCTGTGACAAAAGAGAAGCGTTATCAAGTGCCATGTTGTTCTTAACAAACAAAACACAAATAAAAACTAAATCTAAAAGACAATACAGAAACAAATAATCCAAGGGATTAGCAAATTTTCTAATCCCCGGCAACGGCGCCAAAATTTGATGCGAGTTTTATACGCGCACAAATTAAACCCTCTTTTTGTCAAATTGTAGTATAGGTGCAAGTAGGGATCGTTCTGGACCGGGGATTAGGAGGGATTGTTAATCACTTGGATTTGACTCAAAAACGTAAAAACACAATATAAAACACTATACTAGACTCAAAGAATTCAAAAATACTTTAAAACATAAACTAAATTGATTTCTAATTAAATTGAACAATAAAGTAAAGGGGGGATTGTGTTTGGACGAGATTAAATTAAATGGACAAATTGTAATTAAAGGCAAAACGTAAATATGAATGTGATGAAAATATGGATGATGGAATAGCCAAGGGGTTCTTCTCCACACATGTTACACTTGCATACAAGATTGATTCTCAGTTGGTCTTTCGATAAATTATGAAACTCAACGCCCCGGGTTAATTAGGTCCGCTTAAATTAACCGTCAAGTTTTCCTTAAGTTAATGAATTGGATGGGTTAGCGCAACGCAATTCACCACATTCTCCAAAAGTCCTTTACGTGAAAAGCACAATAAAGATACAATCAAAGATCATTAAGCATTATGAAAACTATAAGTGTTGACGAGGCATTCGTTACTATGATGAGCATGAAACTCGTGCCAAGAATTCATTTAACGCGATTGTTTATAAGCAACCTCCACTACTTGTGAATATAAGTTCATAACGATTAGGTGAAACTCACTTATATTCTAGCGTTATATTCATGCATGAAAATTAAGCGTGCACTCTCAATAAACATACATAAATAAGTTATCAATAAAACAGTTAAACAAATTGAATTCACAACTTATGAAACGTAATTAGAAGTAATCAAATCAAAATGCAAGCATAAACATATATTTCGAATCACCCCCTAGCTAAAGGGGGGTTTAGTTCCTCATACAAAACAAAGAGAATTGAAATTAAACATTGAAATCAAAGAAACGCCTCAACATTCCAACAACTCAAACTTGAATTGTATGAACGTTTAGGCTCTCTTCTCTTCCTCTTTATTGTAGCATAAGGTCTAGGGATAATTGGTTTGGGGGATGGAAGTGTGGAATGGAAGAGGAGTGGTGGAGAAGTGGAAGGGGAATGGAAAAATGGTGTTTGGATTATAAGGGGAGAGATGGGAAGCTCACGGCTAGGGAAGGGAGAATGTGTTTGTAATGTGTTGTGTATGAAAATGAGATGTCTATGAATGAATGAATGCAAGGGTATTTATAGGAGTAGTGGAGGGAACATATGGCTATGTCATTTGTAGGTGAAGTAAGTGTGTGAGGTTGGTGAAGTAAGTGGAGGTTGTAGGTGAAGTAGGTGGATGTTGTAGGTGAAGTAGGTGGATGTTGTAGGTGAAGTGGATGTTGTAGGTGAAGTGGATGTTGTAGGTGAAGTAGGTGGATGTTGTAGGTGAAGTAGGTGGATGATATGTTAAGTGATAAGTGATAAGTGATATGATATGTGGTTATGATATGATAAGTGGTTAAGTGGTGATGATAAGTGATAAGTGATTAAGTGATATGATATGTGGTGATGATAAGTGATAAGTGCATGTGGGTTAACTAATGAAGGAAATGCATGTGCAATGACAATGTGTTAGAATGGATGTGTGTTATGCATGGCATGATTGGGATTAGGAAAGGTTTAAATGTCCTAAAACTAAAGAGAACAAGGTTCCAACACTTTGGCTCCAATTAGGTCTTCAATTTCGTCCAACACTTTGGCTTCAAGCATAAGCTATCCGTCCTTAGCCCAAAAGTGCTCCAAAAGTCTCCAAAATGCATCTTTTTGCTCCTCTAGCCCTTTGGACCTACAAACACACGAAAATAGCTTAAAGTACTAAAATAACTAAAGAAACATAACGTAAATGTACGAGAACAAGCCATTTAAGTCGCATAAATATGCTCCTATCAGGCGTACTTTTTGCGAAGAGTTTTGATGATTTGTAGGCGCGAGCTTTGTTTAGAAGCTATGAAGGTTTGAGAATGAACCATCTAGCAAGGGTTGGCTCAATGTGGCCAGGCCTCATAGATGTTTCATACCTTCGTTTCTCAAACTTGTCTTATCTTACAAGTCTTCACTCAGGGTATGTTTCTTTGCAGCAAGGAGACCAATGTATTGTTCAACTGTATAGTCCTCACCGTTTCAGCAGGCAATTAGGCTTTGTCCAACATGTACCAGGCAAATTGAAGGAAAACGCACAGTCGAAATCCTTGCAAGCTGGGTCTATGCATTGGGAGTCTTGTACTCATTCATTCACAAATGTTTCCATCACCCTGCTAGCCAAGGACGAGTTGAAGAGTAATCCAGTGGCCCGTGCCTACGTAGGTTGGTGGTCAAAGGTACATCATGAAGACTTGGGGATGACAAGTGGCGACAATTCTTCTCGTTCACGCAATGATGCGTCAATTCCTACGCAGCTAGCACCTTTTGATTGTGCGAGTGCAGCTCCTTTGCAAGATAGACCTGCAGCTTTAGCTTCTCAATACCCGTGTTTATTTTCTCATCGTTTAGATGCTTCTGAAGAGGCGGGTGATGAAGCTGACTCGCGTGAGGATGAACTTGTTTTGCAGCAATGTCAACAAGTTTTGAACAAGCAACCGCTTGAAGGTGCTTTGGATGGTGGCGACGTTAATTTTAGTCATAAGAAGAAGAAAATGTTTAGACCTCCTTAGTTTGATGGATGTGTGTTGTTTAAGAAAGATGTATGTATTTCCTTCTTTCTTATGATTTCTTCTGTTTTTTATTAGTTTAGTTTTTTGTTTCTAACACCTTTCTTTGTCTTCTTTAGGCTGGGCCCTCTTGTTCTTTTAACTTGGGGAACATGGGCGTTCATTCCTTTACGGAAATGCTATTTAGAAGCAATCTTCCTACAACGAAGAGATTGGGGACCCATCTGGTGCAAAGCTTGTTCCAAATCTGCTAAGTTGCCTAATTTTTCCATTCATGGGTAAAGGTATGTAAAAGCCCGCCATGCGTCCAAGACCTTTGCCAGCTAACTATGAGATTTCTCTTAGAGGGCCGAACCTTAGTGGCACTGAACAACTCATCCATCGCATCAGCCTTTGCGTCGCTATGGACATCAAAAGCCATATTAAGAAGAGGATTGCGAACTTATGGCTGCCTCGACTGAGTATGCTTCCTTGCATGTTATTTCCTCGAAAAAGTTGAGTCTAGAGCTTAGAGCTCAACAGCTTGCGGTAATAAACTTATCAATTGCCCAAGTTTAGTCTTCTCAACAAGCTGCTTTGGAAGGTTATCAAGATACAGGGACTTCTTTGGCTTTCGTCTAAGCACATCTAGAAGCGTTGGCGCGTGAGCGAAAGCAGTTGGAAACTGAAGCTTTACATCTTCAAGGTGTTCTTTCGGAGCAAGAAGCTACACTTTCTCAACATCAAGAAAAGGTTTCACGCCTAGAGCAAGAGAAAGGTGCGGCCATGAAAATGCCCACCTTGTCTCCCACAGATGTATAGACTTTGAAGACTTTGGAAGGCTTGCTTGAAGATCATCATCGTAGTTTTAGGGACATAGCTCTCAAGTAATGTCTTCCATTTTTTGTGCTTGAATCCTTCTTTGTTTTTTTTCTCCTTTTGTAATAAGGCTTTGTAGCAAAATTCTTCCATTAAAGAAATAAAGAAATAAAGTATTCATATTCTTGAATTTGCTCTTTATTCTTCAAAGTGTTTGTGTTTTTGTTGTTGATGTGACTAAACTTGAAGTTTTGAAGTTTCAAGTTGCTTATGTACCCTCGATTGAGGAGGGATCAAGTCATGATGTAGCTCAAATGAGTGATTGATTATATTGATGGTTTTGACAGTTTTGATGCTGATTTTTCCATACACAGTTTATGCTCTTGCGAGCCAAAATCGATGGGTGTCGCCTTTTAAGCTCGTGCGAACA
Source organism: Pyrus x bretschneideri (assembly GCF_019419815.1). Taxonomy (NCBI): domain Eukaryota; kingdom Viridiplantae; phylum Streptophyta; class Magnoliopsida; order Rosales; family Rosaceae; genus Pyrus; species Pyrus x bretschneideri. Next base: position 4,263,000 of record NW_025999657.1, read on the forward strand.
AGGAACATTGGGTATCGCCTTTTAAACTCGTATGAACAAGGAGCATTGTTGCCGTGTGCAGTTTAGGCTCATGCAGGCGAGGAGCATTGGGTGTCGCCTTTTAAGCTTGTGCGAACAAGGAGCCTTGTGCCATGTGCAATTTAGGCTCATGTAGGTGAAGAGCATTGGGTCTTGCCTTTTAAGCTCGTGCGAACATAAGGCATTGTGTCGTGTGCAGTTTAGGCTCATACAGGCGATGAGCTTTGAGTGTTTGGCTTAAGGGTAGTAGTGCTTCAAGAATCTGCAGTTGATGGGGCCGATCTTTTAGTCATCTTTTGCCATGATTAGGTAGGTGTCATTGGTGTAGACCTCTTGTATTATGTAAGGTCCATCCTACTGTTATGTGAACTTGCTTTTTGTCTTGTGAGTTATAATGATAGGCCTTCGTAATGCCAAGAAAAAATCTCTAGTTTGGAAAGACCTTGGGTGGACCTTCTTGTTGAACGCCTTGGATAGCCGTGCTTGGAAGCATTCCAAGTGTTGCTGAGCTTCGCGCCTCCTTTCGTCATGTGCTTCTAACTCTTGAAGTCATAGCTTTGCGTTTTCCTCTTTAGTCAAACCTTCTTGTATAGCCATCCTTAGTGAGGGGATTTGACTTTTAAGTGGCAGAACAACTTCCACGCCATATACGAGAGAATAAGGCGTAGCTTGGGTAGGAGTTCTATGTATCATCCTAAATACCCAAAGTGCTTCGCTTATTCTTTCCTGCCAGTCCCTCTTTATTTGGCCGATCATCTTCTTTAGGAGGTTGCATAGCATTTTGGTGAATGCTTCTGCAAGACCATTGGCTAGAGCATAAAACATGGCAGACTTATGTTGCTTGAATTAGTATTTCTCGTAGAGTTTATCCATGAGTCGGTTTGAGAACTGCTTTCCGTAATCAATGATGATTTAGCGTGGCACACCATATCGGTGGATGATATGCTCTTTGATAAAATGGACAACATTTTCGTCTTGACTTCCCTTAGGGGTATGTCTTCAGCCCAGTTGGAAAAGTAATATGTTGCGGCTAAGATGTAGGCTTCGGCTGCAGATGACTTTGGTGTGATTGGTCTTACGACGTCCAATCCTCATGCATCAAATGGCCATGAGGAAATTGTAGGGTGTAAAGGCTAAGGTGGTTGATGTATGAAGTTGGCGTGGAATTAATAGGCTTGGCACCTTTTGGCATATTCCAGGCAATCCTTCACCATGTTTGGCTAATAGTAACCCATTCTTTTGAGTTGGAAATGTAGCTTTGGTCCAGATTAATATGCTCTACATACGCCTGAGTGTGTTTCTTCCATGGCTTGATTGGCTTCTTCCTCACCTAGGCATCTTAGAAGTACTCCTTCAAAAGAACGTTGGTAGAGTGTTTCTTTATAGTAGAGGAAGTGAGGTGCTCGTTAACCTATTTTAAAGCAATGTTTAAGATCGTCTGGAAGCATTCCGTGCTCCAAGTAGTCAATTAACGGCTGTCTCCACTCTTCAGTGTTGAATGGAAGTACTGAGATGATGTTTATGTCATCTAGTAGCATTTTAGTGCCGAGTGGGACCACCCATCTTTGGCAAACTGGCACATCTGCAACTTCATCTTCTCCCAGTGCCATACTTAAGGCTAAGTTAGCGAGAACGTCCGCCATTTGATTTTCTTTTCTTGGCACATGTTCTATTGTCGCAGCCTCAAACTTTTGTAGTAGTTAAGTTGCTAACCAGAAGTATAGAACGAGATCATCTTTCATCACTTCATATTCAGTCAAGAGTTGATTGATTATGAGTTTGGAGTTACCATACACTTCTAGCGTTGTGATTTCCATGTCGATCACCATTTAGAGTCCAATAATCAACGTTTGGTACTTAGCAATGTTGTTGGAGCACAGCTCGCTTAATCGGAAGGAATGGGGTAGTACTTGTCTTTGTGATGACATGAGTACTACTCTTTCCCTCGCTCCGTCCATTCATACAGATCCGTCGAAGAACATTGTCCACATCAGGAAGATGTCAATGTAGAACACCTCCTCGTTAGGCAAGTTGTCTTAGAGAATCCAATCGGCTGGGATTGGGTGATCGACAAAGAAGTCCCCTAAGGTTTGTCCCTTAATGGCTTTAGCTGAGACGTAGATGACCTCTTGTTGGTTGAGAAACAATGCCCATTTAGATAGCCATTCTGTCAAAACCGGCTTGGACATAATGTACTTGAGCTGGTCGGCTTTAACAACCAAGTAGATGGTGAAAGCATGCATGTAGTATCTAAGCTTTTGGACAACAAAGACTAAGGCAAGGCACTTCTTTTCAATTGGCAAGTAGTTGAGCTCGACACCAGTGAGAGTTCTATTTAAGTAGTAGAGTACTTTTTCCTTTTGGTCTTCATTTTCTTGTGTTAATAGTGCTCCAATGGAACCCTCTTATGCGGTAATGTATAGGATGAGCAGATTTCTAGGCACGGGTGCTCCTAAAATAGATGGGCTTACTAACCGTTTTATGCTCTCGAAGGCATTGCGGCATGCGTCATCCTATATGAATGGAGCGTTCTTCTTTATGAGTCGACTGAAGGGTTGATAGCATCCAGTAAGGTTGGAGATGAAACGTCTGATGAAGGCAAGCCACCTTTGTAGACTTTTCAGCTCATGTAGATTCCTTTGCTTAGGCAGACTTTGAATGGTCTTGATCTTTGACTAGTCCACTTCAATGTCACAATGCTTGACAATGAAGCCGAGGAACTTCCTAGAAATGACACCAAATGCATACTTCAACGAGTTCATTTTGAGGTTGTAGTGTCGTAGTTTGTCAAACACCATTCGTAGATCCTTTAAGTGATCAGATATCTTCTTGGTCTACATCATCTACGTAACACTCTACGTTTTTGTGTAGCATGTTGTTAAAGATCTTCTGCATTGCACATTGATATGTAGCTCCAACATTCTTTAAGCCAAAGGGCATTACATTGTAGCAGTAGATACCTTTTAGGGTACGAAAGGCTGTTAGTTCCTTGTCTTTGAGAGCTATGCGGATTTGATTGTATCCAAAGGAACCATCCATGAATGATAGTGCCTCGTTGCTAGTGGTCGCATCCACCATGATTTCGGTGATTGGCAAGGGAAACTCATCCTTTCGGCAAGCATCGTTAAGGTCACGAAAATCTACACAAACACGTATTTGTCCAAATTTCTTAAGGACAATGATGATGTTGGAGATCCCTTTAAGGTATTGCACCTCTTGAATGAAGCTTGCTTCGATTAGCTTGTCAATCTTGGTCTTAATTTACGGGATGAGCTCGGATCAATAGTGTCTTTGAGTTTTCTTTATCGACCACGTTCCAGGCTTGACTGCAAGATGATGCACGACGTTGGTACAGTCAAGACGGAGCATTTCTTTATAGGTCCAAGCAAATACATCTTTGTACTCCAATAGCAGTTAGTAGTATTCCTTGATCTCGTCTGCACTTAGTAGTGCACTTACGAAGATAGGTTTCGATGCCTCGCTTGTGCCTAAGTTGAGCTTCTTAAGATCATCAACTATGGTTTGCCCCCCGTCTTGAAGCTATGGTTGCGTAACAGTGACATCCTCCTCGGGGATTTCTTCTTCTTTGTCTTCTTAGATCATGATGTGGAAGACATCTTGGACTTCCTCTTTAGTGCCGTCCTCTTGGGCTTGTTGGCTTAAAGAGTGGCCAGTGTGGATGATGGTGCGCCTTTTTACCTTTAGTTGTCCTTTTGTGTCACCTTCCATGGTTGCTTGGTACTTCATCCTTGAAAGAATCGAGCTTCGAACATCGTCTCTAGCTTTTCTTCCTTTGGCATTGTCTTCATCTTTCTAAAAGGCTTTTTGGTGTAAAGCCAAGTCCAGCTTTGTTGTTGTCAACTCTGTAACCATGCTCCTTCAACTTCTTTCGAGTCTCGGTAAGGTCACCTTATTTGTTGTTGATGGTGTTTGCATTCTTCTTTCCAAGATTTGAAGAGGAGGTGAAATCGTACCCAGCCTTTGACATGAGTTTGTAGCGTTTGGGTCGAAACCTTCTTCGGTCCTCTTGGTTGGAAGAGAGCTTGGTTATGACCCATTTGGCAGGGGTTTTACGAAACCTTGTGGTAGTTTTGAAACTTTAGTGTTGCCTAGCTATGTTAAAAGTAACACTGCATTTGTCTTGAGCAGTTGGCACGGTTTTCCCCTCTTGCTTCTTGGGCACGGCTTGCCATTCTTGTTTCTTAGGTGCGACTTTGCCTGTGGATTTGATCTTTTTTGGAAGAGCTTTGGGTACCATGTCTTCATCCATGTAGAACTTGGCATCTGCGAAGTGTGATTCGGCTTCGATGAATGGCTTGGTGTCACCTTGTACCACCTTTACTCCTTCTTGGTATAACTTTAAGCATTGATGAAGGGTGGATGGCACTACTTCATTCTTGTGGATCCAAGGCCTTCCTAAAAGCAAGTTGTAGGAAGTTCTTGCATCAATCACGTGGAATAGCATGCTTGATTTGAGTTCATCAATAGTTATTGCCACTCGGATAATGCCTATCGCTTTTTGTTCTCCTTGGTTAAAACCTTGGATTAGGAGGCTACTTCTGGATAGTTCATCCACCTTGATGCCGATTGTGGTCTTTGTTGACTTTGGCAAGATGTTTATGGCCGACCCACTATCCATAAGCATTCGGTTGATTTTGTTCTCTCTCATGTACCCAAAGACGAAGAGATGACGGTTTTGAGGCTTTGATCCCAGCAGCAAGTCTTCATTAGTGAAGTTGATTACGTCATGGGCGGCACATCATGTGGCATATTCATGTGGCCGAAGCTTCATGCTTTCATCCTTGCTTACTTGTACCTCATGGTCATCGGAACTTACTAAGACCGCTACTAGTGCTTTTCGCATCTCCTTGGGCAATAATAGTGCTTCCTTGATGCTAAAGTATGTTGGTAGGCCTTCTTTGGGCGTGAAAGTCTTCTCATCCTCGATGGTGATAAATTTGCCTTTTAAGGGCTCTTCTATCTCTACTTCAACCATGTGACAGGCAATGATAGTGCACCATTGGAAGAAGTCTTTCAAGAAATACTCGTGCAAGGAGATGAGAATACGTGGCTTTTGCTCCATAGGTTCCCTAACGTACGTTGGCTTAGTAGTTCTTAAGTTTCTTTTGGGCTTTCTACTGTTGCGATGACGGTGTTTTCTCTCTTGTTCCACCTTTGGCCTTGTGGCTTATGGTCTTGGCTTCCTTGTCCTTTTGTAGGTCACCAATATCCATCCTTCTTCATCATTGGTAGGTGCATTTTGGTCGCTTACCCCTAGTGATGGTTGTACAGAAGGTGCCATATAGCTTAAGTATGGACATGAGTGGTCATGTGTCACTTAGAAAGGCATGGGATCAAAGGATCATAACACAATCGTGGTAGTGTGTGTTCCAACCGCGTCTTCCAGGTCAAGTTTAATTTGCCCTTGTTGTGCTAGCTTCATGATGAGCTCCTTGAGGATGAAGCACTTATTAACAGAATGACTTACGACACGATGGTATTTGCAGTACCTAGGATCGTTAACGCGATTCATCTCTTCGAGGCGCTTTCAGGTAACTCAATCACCTTCTTTTCTAGCAAGTCATCTAGCATTGCAACCATATCAGAATTAGTCAAAGGGTACGTCTTCTACTCTAGATCCCTTAAGGTGTTTTTGTACCTGTCTTGGGTGTGAGAAGGCTCACCTCCCTTCATCTCCTTCGATTTTTTTTTTAAGGAGATCTTGACAGGCGCGGAGGAGGTCTTGATGGGGGTAGTATAAACAGCAAAAGCTTCCTTGGCGGGCTTTTTCCCAGTCTTATCTACCTTTGGGGCAAACACCTTATCATTTTTTAAGTCGATGATCGGCTCTTTCTTCCCATGATTGTCAATACTCAACTCCATATCATGGGATCGAGTTGCCAATTCTTCAAATGTTCTCAGTTTTTTGCCTTCAAGGATGCAATGTAACCCTCATTGCTTGCCTTAAACACACATCTCAATGGCGGAGGTTTCAGAAAGCCGATCTTTGCAGTCCAGACTTAATGAACGACACCTATTAAGGTAGTCGAAGACAGGTTCATCCTTCCATTATTTCGTACTCATTAGCCCTAGCATGCTTACGGTGCGACGAGTGTTGTAGAAGCGGTTGAGGAATTCCCTTTTAAGATGGTCTCATCTGTTGATAGACTCAGGCTCGAGGTCAATGTACCAGTCAAAGACATTACCTTTTAGCGAGCACACGAACTGCTTGACGAGGTAGTCTCCTTTCGTCCGAGCATTGTTACAAGTTTCAATGAAATGGGTAATATGTTGTTTAGGATTGCCCTTTCCATCGAGTTGCATGAATTTGGGTGGTTGATAACCCTTTAGCATCCTCAAGGCGTTAATCCTTTTAGAGTATGGCTTTAAGTACAGCACAAAATCATGCAAGTTTCATTCATATTGCACCTTGATCATGTTTGTGATCATCTATTGCAGCTGTTGGATAGAGAGAGATCCCATGAGCGTCGTACCTCGATCCACCTATAGCTTCTCCTCAACTTTGTCCATCAGAGGCTCATCCTTTTCACCATTTTCCTCATTTAGTGGATCAACCTTCAAGTCAGCTTTCTCATCGTGCTACACCTTCAAATGGTTGACGAGTGTAGCAATATGTAAGTCTTTTTCCTCTATAGTCCTTGTCAGCCTTACGATTGCTTCACTCATTTGTGCTAGCTTATCTTCGATTGAAGTCGCACCAGTAATCATGACTTGCATGGCTACGGGATACGAGTTGCTACTTGAGGTGGCATCAGAAGTCAACAACTCAGAGTACCTCCTCGAGCTTTCTTCCTTATGCACCTTTAGTGAGGCCAGGGTGATCACGGGCTTGTGCCTTGGGTGCTCTTGCTCCTTCGGCAAAGTTGATGTAAGGGTGGAAGGCACGCCAAAGAAAGCTCTTGCCTTGCTTTGGGTTCTGACGCCCAAAGTGCCACCACTTGCGGCAAGGATGTTCTTGTTCTTCCCATTGGCTGCGGGAACAGCTTTCTTGATGCCATGTGTATTTCTTGTGGATTTGAAGACAGAGATGAGAGGCGGAGAGGTCCCACCGATCGTGCCAAATTTGTAAACACGAAAATTCTGTAATGAATGAAATAAGAAAATATGTACAAAGTAGATTTGTATTGATGAATTTGTATGGTTACAATCTCTGTTTAGAATTTTCCTCTGATTCAGTCTTCAAATTAGATGTAGATACATAGGTTGTTAATCCAAAGGTAGCGATGACTTGATCTCAGAAGAACAATTGAACGATTGTGTATGACATGCGTAGGTTGTGGATAGTCTTTACTTCTAGGTTTGTGTATGACATGCGGCAAAGGTGATGTTGATGTGGGATTTTGTTGATTCAAGGGTCTTGGCGACTTGATCTTGAATCAAATGTCGTTACAAGTTTTAAGCTTGCAACAAAGTCTTGAAGGAATCGGCACAAGTGCTTGTTGATTCTTCAAGGGAATGCTTCGGCTTTGGCCAAAAGAAAGTTTCGACTTTGGTTGTACGTTCTTCGAGGAGAGCTTTGGCAGCGTATTAGTCTTCAAAGATTTGGCAGAGGTTCTCCTTTTGTGAGAATTTCGGCCTTGAATGTAGAAATTGTCGACCTTTATGCCTGTCTGACGACCTTGTATTTGTAGACTTCTCAAAGCTTGTCTTTGGATGGATTTGGCTTTGATTTGCATCTTGATTTGTCCATGGGAGAATTTAGGCATGTTTTGTGTTTAATTTCAGCCACTATCCCTTGCTTGGCCAAATCTATAGGGCTTTCTTGCCTATTTTGCAAGCAATCTTCAATTCTTGCTTGTTTTGTGAAGATGTTTTAGCTTTCTTTCCGGTTTTGGGAGCAATTTGTGCCCCTTGCCGATTTTAAGGAGATTTCTTCCTTTTGGCTGAATTTTGGGGAAGTTTTGAGCTTGCTTTGCTTGATTTGTGCCACATATCATTGATGACTTGTCCATTTGTGATGAGTCATATGCCACGTAGAGTTTTATGATGCATCATTTTCTTGCAACGAAATTTACACGTCTACAACAAGCTGTATCCCCTTCCACACCACCTCCTTGGCCCATGCCAAGCCTACTTCTGGCCCTTGCCAGCGGACATGCCGCACCACCCCGACGGCTACGCCGTGGCAGCACTACCCAAGAAGAAGACAAAGAAAATTAAGTTTTTCTTACATCGGTGCAGCGTGGAGAAGACAAAGAAATCAACGGAAGATGGTTCTTTGCATGAGCAAGCAAAGAAGAGTGCTAGGGGAGGGGAAACAAATATCTTCTAGTTTTCTCTCTTTCTTGTAGAGATAAATAATTGCCCTCCGAAGTTGATTTAATCCCTTACTTAATGTAGCTTAAATAGGCTTTGGAGACAATTTATTTCCCTTTCCTTGAAGAATCTAATTCCAAGTCCAAGTGGGAATCTGCATCAAAGTTTAAGATCTCTACACTTGTTGCCCTTTCCTGCGAGTAGCCCAGCAGGTGTGGGGCCATTTGTGGAGCCAAAATAATCAAGAAAATTATGAAGGTGACACGTGGACTTTTGGGTAAGAAAAACAAAATTACCCTCGAGACACATCAGAATTCCCACGCGCATACAACGGACAATAACGGCTCAATCAAGGAAGAGTCAAAGGTGATCAAAATGGTATTTATTCAAAACCCTTTCATCACTCCTCATCAAATGATCACCCACAAGGTAACTCCCAATTATTCTTTTCAAATTGGAATTAATTACCAAATCAAATTGATTAATTACCATATTAATTGCAAGATATTATTTGACATAATATCTTGCAATTAGAGCCAAAATTCCACCATGAGTGGTCGGTCCCTATTTTTCCAAATAGGGCTAGCCACACCCCTATATATAGCCCCACATTTCTTCAAAAACCTAAGTTGAATCTCTCCCAAAAATTCTCTAAACACTCTCTCTCAAATTCTAACTTTGACATCGGAGATTCTTCGGTCAAAGCCTACCCCTTTCATCATGGGCGCTTGAGGCTCTTAGCCTTAATCTTAGGTGTTATTATTTTGCAAGTGCATTTTCGTCAAAGGAGAAGAAGGCGGAAATTTGCATCCACAATAGCTGCACGATACTTAAAGTTATTACAATACAAAATATAAAAAAATACGGTACATTCTAAAGCAAATATCCATTGACATTCAAAGAGTAGAAAAAAAAAAAAAACCACACAATTCAAACAATAGTCAAACCATCAAAATTAAGAAGTGAAGAAGAGAAAGAATGGATAGTGCTTGCTCCTATATGGGCGACGTATCCCTCTGAGTTCTTCTCAACTCTGTTTCGAGCAACGAAGTAAGCAACTGAGGAAAAAAAAAATTGTTTTAAAGAAAATCCAACCCAAATCGACATTATTTTAAGGTTGGGTAAATTTTATTAAAACAAAAAACAATGCCTCAACTGTAACGAGGTTTGGTTGAAGTTGTAATGATTGTTCTCTTCACTAAGCGAAGGTCTATGTTCGAGTCCCTCTATCGGCAATTCATTTTGGTGGCCAATCTGTAAAAACAAAAAATAAACAAAAAAAAAGAAAAAGAGAGATAGAAAAACCCTTTGTAAGTCCTAAAAAAAGCTGATTATATGCTCTCACCTGGCCTTCCCTCCCCTAAAACTTTTTCAACAAAAAGAAACACAAAAAGCCAATGCCTCAACTTGCCCAGCACCGTGTTTTCCTCGCCCCAAGTTTTCCTCTCTAGGAAACTCGCCTAAGGTGGCTGGAACAAGACATGTTGTGCCAGCATCCCACCCAGCAAAGATCCTATATGTGTTAGCCTTAAGGCTAGAGTTTCCAAACATCAATAATATTTACTAGGAAAAGAAAGTTTTTACCAATCTTCTCACATAACTTCTCATTTCAACCTTGCTCTTACTCATTTCTACAGCTGGGTATTAGAACATTGTTTTGGGAGGGACTGAAGAGTACTTGGAATTAACAACTAATACATCCACAAAAATCCAAACTCCATAATCCCACAGCCTTCTCCCACCATGTTACACCGCCAGGTTGGACACTAGGCATCATTTCCAATCCAATAATTATTTTAAGCCCAACCCTACCTCACTCTCCATCTATAAAAACCCTAGCTAGGATCCACTCCAAACACACACCCTCACTCAAATCACTCTCATTCCTTCTAAAGCTAAGAGCATTTCTTTCGAAGCCAATCCAGTTCCCCAAATGGCTTCCAAGGCTCTAGCTTCCACTGCCCTCCTCCTCTCCCTCAACCTCGTCTTCTTCACTTTGGTCACCTCCACCAATGTCGTTTGTCCGCCACCTGCAAAGAAGGGACACCAACCCAAGCACGCAAGTCCTGCACTACCCAACCCCAACCCCTCAAAGCCTGCCACGTGCCCCAGAGACACATTGAGGGCCTTGTTGACCTTGACGCTGCAGTGTGCCTTTGCACTGCAATCAAAGCTAATGTCTTGGGGATCAACTTAAACATCCCCATTTCACTGAGCCTCCTCCTGAACTACTGCGGGAAGCAGGTCCCAACTGGCTACGAGTGTGCTTGAATTTAAAGTACTATTGATCCGTATAATACTCTCAGTTCACTTGTTTTTAATTACTTATCTTAATTAATTTCTCATTTCCATATTTGGTGTGTCTAAGAGCTTTTGGAATGTTTATTGGTAAATTCCATTATACATTCTTATTAATAATTATTTCCATTGTTTTTCTGGATGGATGGATGGATGAAAGACTCTTTGCTTTCTGATCCACATCCTCTATAGCATTGTATTTTTGTGAAAATATTGATTGAGCTGTAATAAAGAAATTGGGTATTTTATGCTTCAGAAAGTAATTGAATTTGAGTTCCTAGCCATATGATAATATCATTTCAGATGTGTAAATTTCTAAATCTGTTAACTATTGTAGGATATCAACAAGCTCATGACCTCTAAACTTAGGTGGCCTAGGGTTAGAGATTCATCTTGCTAGACTGTGAATCTGGAGAAAACGAGCCCTTTCAAATGAAAATATTGAAGAGTGCACATGATGAACATAAGTAATCTGTAGGATTTGAGATCGATATCTTACTCCCACGATTGAGTTTACTATGTGCCAGCCGTCAATCTGAATACTGAACATTCAAACTTCATAAGGAAATTAATTTAACTGTCTAACAAATAATTTCTGTCGACTTGTTTTCTTTGGATTAGATAAGAAGCAACAACTGATTTGTTTCCAATAGACCACCAATCATGCCTTTTTATATTTAACCCCAAATTCCCCTAGTTTATATTCTTATATGACAGCAAAGAAAATAGAAAAGACTAAAAGTTGCAAGAGTCTAGAATTAGTACCATTATTGGCTCCAAGGCGAGCTAAGTCCTTGTAAATTGGAACACTACACCAGTTCCTTATCCTGCGAAGGATCTAAATATCCAATTGGCTTTTTATGAACTTCACCTTCCTACCCAAACGAGTCCTAGAAAACGATAATTCTTTGGTTTTAATCCTTGACTGAAACTTTGTCATTTTGCGCCCTTTTAATTTTGGTGAAAAAGGTACATATGTTTCATCTAAGGGGTGAATCAAAAACCAAAGGAGGTTCATGGCTAAGGGTAAAGATGTCCGAGTAACGGTTATTTTGGAATGTACCAGTTGTGTTCGAAATCGTGTTAATAAGGAATCAATGGGCATTTCCAGATATATTACTCAAAAGAATCGACACAATACGCCTAGTCGATTGGAATTGAGAAAATTCTGTCCCTGTTGTTACAAACATACGATTCATGGGGAGATAAAGAAATAGATCGAACCGATCGCTCGTGTGTCAGTCTTCCAAGGAAGATGAAAAATTACATATTATATATAACAATATATATATATAATTTATTTTAATTTATTTTTTAATTTATTTAAATAGAAACAAATAAATAGAAACAAACCAAATCCTATTTCGATCGGATCAAAGATGATGTAGAATTAAGAAATAGGATTGGGATTTTCAGGATAAGGAATAAACAAACCATGGATAAATCCAAGCGAATCTTTCTTAAATCTAAGCGATCTTTTCGTAGGCGTTTGCCTCCGATCCAATCGGGGGATCGAATTGATTATAGAAACATGAGTTTAATTAGTCGATTTATTAGCGAACAAGGAAAAATATTATCTAGACAGGTGAATAGATTGACCTTAAAACAACAACGATTAATTACTATTGCTATAAAACAAGCTCGTATTTTATCTCCGTTACCTTTTCTTAATAATGAGAAACAATTTGAAAGAAGCGAGTCAACCGCTAGAGCTGCTGGTCTTAGAACCAGAAAAAAAACAGGTTGACTCTTCAATTGAATTGAATCAAAATAAAATTCCAATCCAAACTCAAATGCGGATTGACGTTTTTTTTTTTGTTCGAAAAATCGTAAAATCGAAATGTCCTGTCGTAAGAAAAAAAATGGGAGAAGAGGAATAAATATTTTAGGGTTTAGGGTTTTTTGAACCGATTTTAAAAGAACTCAAAAAAAAAATTAAAAAATTGCAAAAGAAATGTTTTATAATTCTAGGAATTTTTAAAGAACAAACAAAATTGTTTCTAAATGTCTCAAAAAAACCAAAAAAATGGATCATTAAAAACATTCTGTTTATAAAAGAAATAATAAAAGAACTCTCAAAAATAAACCCAATTATATTATTTGGATTGAGAGAAATAGAAGTATATGAATTGAGTGAAATTAAAAAAGATTCAATAATCAGTAATCGGATGATTCAGGAATCGTCCATTCAAATTAGATCTCAGGATTGGACAAATTATTCATTAACAGAAAAAAAAATGCAAGATCTGACTGATAGAATAAACACAATCATAAAGCAAATAGAAAAAATTACAAAAGACAAGAAAAAGGGATTTATAACTTCAGATAGAAATTTGAGTTCTAACAAAATAAGTTATGATGATAAAAGATTGGAATCACAAAAAAATATTTGGCAGATATTAAAAAGAAGAACTGCTCGATTAATCCGTAAATCCCATTATTTTATAATATTTTTCATTGAAAAGATATACATAGATATCTTTCTATCTATGATTAATATTCCTAGTATCAATACACAACTTTTTCTTGAATCAACAAAAAAAATTATTAATAAAAACATTAACAGTAATGAAGCAAATCAAGAAAGAATTAATAAAACAAATCAAAGTTTAATTAAATTTATTTCGATTATAAAAGAGTCACTTTCTAATACTAATATTAGTCTTAGTCAAAAAAATTCAAAGACTTTTTTTGACTTATCTTACTTTTCACAAGCATATGTATTTTACAAATTATCACAAACCCAACTTATTAAGTTAGAGAAATTGAAATCCGTATTTCAATATAATGGAACCCCCCTTTTTCTTAAGAATGAAATAAAGGATTTTTTTGTTGTAAGACAAGAACTATTTCATTCCGAATTAAGACCTAAGAATCTTCGCAATTCTGGAATGAATCAATGGACAAATTGGTTAAGGAGTCATTATGAATATCAATGTGATGTATCTCAAATTAAATGGTCTAGAGTAGTACCACAAAAATGGCGAAATATATTGAACTGTATAGCTCAAAATAAAGATTTATATAAAGATTTGTGTGATTTATATGAAAAAGATGAATTAATTCACAACGAAAAAAAAAAAATGGAAACGGATTTATTATTGAATCAAAGGGATAATCAAAAAATAATCTTTTAGCATATAAATCCATAAATTCTGAAACTAAGAAGTACTCTTCAATTTATGGATCACCATTACAAGTAAAAACTAACCAAGATATTTTTTATAATTACAACACACATAAACAAAAATCATTTAATATGGTAGAAGATGATATTCGAGATATCGATAAAAATACGAATAGAAAATTTTTTGATTGGAGAATTCTCTATTTTTGTCTTAAAACGAAGGTCGATATTGAGGCCTGGATCAATATTGATACTGACACTAACAGTAATAAATATACTAAGACTAGGGTTAATAAGTATCAAATAATTGAAAAAATCAATAATAAGGGTCTTTTTTATCTCCCACTTAAGCAAGACCAAAACATCAATGTGATAGCCCGTCCCGGAAATATTAAAACGTACGTGTGAAAAGACAAAATTGCCCCTAGTTCGATTTCTTTACGTTTATTGGTGTTTTGAGTTCCTTGTTGGCATGTTTTGGGCCACACACCATAACCTGCACCCACATCCATTCCCTTGCCCTGTACTCCCCTGTCCCGAGCCCCATTCCTTTCCCATTTCCCTTGAAACGTACGGACACACCCACAAACCCATTGAACTTCCACAGATCGAAGAAACCAAGACCACATTCATGCTCGTGAGGCTTGTAGGAGTCCAACCATACCTTTTTCAGGTGAGAATACCTTCGTTTTCACGTTGAACTCACGATGCCCCATTTTGGTACTGTTCATGCACACGTGATTTCTCACGTTTTAGGGAATTTCAAGCTTGTAGGAAGCTTGGTGAGGTCCCTAGGAGGCTCAGGGTGGTTCATTTGAAGGTTTTGGACGTCGGGATCACTAGTTTCGAAGTTGGTCGGAGTTGGGTTGATTTTGCAGGTGAGATTTCGTGTATTTTAGCCCTTGAAAGTAGTATGATTGTGTTCCTCTAGTTCTAAGCTTCATTTTGGTACCAATTTTGTGAAATTTGGGTGAAAAACGAAGAAGATATCAAAGTTTGAAAAATTCCCAGTTTTCCGGCGCCGTCGCCGGCGCCGGAGGCTCGCCGGAGAAGACGACGGAATATTCCGTCAAGTCTAACGGAATATTCCTGACGCCATTGACGGAATCTGTTAAGTCTGACGGAAAATTCCTGACGGCGTCAACTGACGCCGTCAGCGTGCCAGGCACGTGCCTGCGCGTGGCCGGCGCGTGGGGGCGCGTGCGGTGGTGAAAAATTATTTTAAAAATATGGGGATGTTCCTGAGGTTGAGTAGATCGCATTGGTGTATTCATACACCCCATTTGAGCATTGTATGAGAAGTTATTCCTAAAGGTTGGTTATGTGCTTTAAAATTAATGTTTTTGTAGTTGTTTCGCATATAGGTGATACCTATCCCGAGGACGAGCGTGGTCACTCGAGGCAGGGGGCTACAACCCTTCCACATATCAGTGAGTGGGCTTTTGGTTTTCCGTATATACCTATATACTTATATTTTCCCAGAAATTGATTTGGAATTGTTATTTGCCATATGCCACGCATTATATTATCGTTGGTTATGCAGCGTTAGTTGCATTATTAATCGTTTATATATATGTATGCATATTTGGTGCTGTGGACGCACAGGTAAGTGCCAGGTAATTATTATTCATGTTTACATTCAGTAGTGGTTTGAGATGCTTAGAGAGCTCATAACCTACACCCCGGTGTTAGTGCTCCCGCCCAGAGTAGGGCACAGTCCTTCACGTGATGTTCACCCCCCGCACCACACGCTCAGCTTGGATCCAAGTTAGGTGCACAGTCCTGTCGTACAGACCACATTAGGTGGTTCCGACTCGTAGGTGACCCGCGATTATTCGCCCAGCCTTCACGTGATCGTAGCACTTGAGCGTTTATATATGTTACACCCAGGCCTATCGTACAGACCACTTTAGGTGGTTCCGACTCGTGTGCAGGTCCAGTTAGTGAGATTGAGATTTGAGCTCTAGATTCAGCCGTACAGGTCACGTTAGGTGACTCCGGCTGCCAGATTATATGTTATTGATATGATTTATACCTGAGCACTTGCATTTCATTTTGAGGTTTTGGCATGGCATATTCTTGAGCATGATTGGTATATATATACGTATATCTATTTTCTGGGAAGTATACAGGTTTTACGGCGAGGGGTTAGAAAGTATTTATTAAATGGTTTTCGAAAAGCTTTGTTTTTGCCCACTCACGCTTTTGTTTTGCGCCCCTCCAGGTTCTAGTTGACTAGCAGGTTTGGTGGTTTTCCCCAGAGGACTTTTCCGGCATTTCTGACAGACGATCACCAGCGTAGGGCCACCTTCGGGTGTACTGTTGTCGCATCATTTTCTTTTGGACTGCTTAGGCTTTATGCTCTGAACTTGTGTCTCACTTACGCTAGCACTTGTTTCTATTACCTTTTGTATGCTAGTTTTCATTTATTCGTACTATTTACATTACTATTTTATTAGCTTCCGCACTGTGCACATGGCTACGTCACTTCCACGTGACGGCCAGCATGCCCTGATCTAGGTCGGGGTGTGTCAATCAACCTATCCAATCAAAAACCCCTTTTGGATTGGATGGGAATGAATGAAGAAATACTAAGTCATCCCATATCAAATCTGGAACTTTGGTTCTTGCTAGAATTTGTGAGACTTTATAATACGTATAAAATGAAACTGTGGGTTGTACCAATTAAATTACTATTTTTTAATTCTAATATAAAAAAAATGCTAGTGAAAACAAAAGCATCATTGGAAATTAAAAAAGAGATCCTTTTATATCAATATCGTCGAATGAAAAAAAATCTCTTGAAATAGAAAACCGAAATCAAGGAGAAAAAGAATCCATGGGCCAAGCAAATCTTAAATCAGCTCTTTCAAACCAAGAAAAAGATGTTGAAGAAGATTATACGGGATCGGACATGAAAAAACATAGAAATAAAAAGCAATACAAGATCAATACAAAAGCGGAGTTTGATTTCTCCCTAAAAAGGTATTTGTATTTTCAATTGAGATGGGATGATTCTTTAAATAAAAAAATAATCAATAACATCAACATATATTGTCTCTTGCTTAGACTGCTAAATCCAAGAGAAATTACTATATCCTCTATTCAAAGGGGCGAAATGAGTCTGGATATTTTGACGATTCAGAAAGATGTAACTCTTACAGAATTTATTAAAAGGGGATTTTTGATTATTGAACCAATTCATCTAGCTATAAAAAAATGATGGAAAATTTATTATGTATCAAAACCTCAGTATTTCATTAGTTCATAAAAGTAAACATCAAATGAATCAAAGATACCGAGAAAAAAAACATGTTGATAAGAATTCTGATGAAGTCATTACAAAACATCAAAAGATGACAAGAAATAGATATAAAAAAAATTATGATTTGTTTGTTCCTGAAAATATTTTATTGCCTAGACGTCGTAGAGAATTGCGAATTCTAATTTGTTTAAATTCTAAGAATAGACATAGAACGGCATCTTTTTGTAATGGGAATGAGGTAAACAGTCAAGTTGTGGATAAAAGCAAAAAATATAAAAAAAAATTATAAAATTTAAGCTATTTCTTTGGCCCAATTATCGATTAGAAGATTTAGCTTGTATGAATCGTTATTGGTTTAATACCAATAATTGCAGTTGTTTTAGTACGGTAAGGATACATATGTATCCACGATTGAAAATTCATTAATAGTACATTTTTCCTATATTTCCCATACCATATCTGGTCTATGACGACAAAGAGATGCACACATACATTGTCATACATTCCATTCTGATACATGATACTAATTCAATGACATATCAATTAGATCTAAAATGAACAAAATTTTCTTATTTTAGGTCTAAACTTTTATCTTTTGTGAGTGAAGAAACCAACCATACTTTTGTATCCCCTTTTAAATCCAATTTTAAAATGAAAATAGGATTGAGTACGTTTTATTAAATTTAAAAAATTAGAAATTAATAACAAAATACAAATTTTTGTATATACCAAATAAAATTAGGGGCATTATTATTATTGATCAATAAAGATATCTATCAATAAAAGATATCTTAAAATAAAAGGAGGGGGGATAGAAGATTTCAGTTTATGGTAAAAAATTCATTCATCTCAGTTATTTCACAAGAAGAAAAAGACGAAAACAGAGGATCTATTGAATTCAAATAGTTAGTTTCACCAATAGGATATGAAGACTTACTTCACATTTACAATTACACAAAAAAGACTATTTATTTCAGAGAGGTTTACGTCAAATTTTGGGAAAACGCTAACGATTACTGTCTTATTTGTCAAAGAAAAATAGAATATGTTATAAAGAATTAATTAATCGGCTGGATATTCGGGAGTCAAAAACTCGTTAATTTTATTTTTATAAAGGCATTTTGAATTATTTGATTTATTAGATCTTGAATTTTAATGAACTTTTTTTCGTTTTCAGCAATTCATGAAAGAATTAATCGAGGAAAAACCTATGAATATACCAGCTATAAGAAAAGACGTCATGATAGTCAATATGGGCCCCCACCACCCATCAATGCATGGTGTTCTTCGACTCATCATTACTCTAGATGGTGAAGATGTTATTGAATGTGAACCAATATTGGGTTATTTAAACTGAGGAACGGAAAAAATTGCGAAAAAATTGAACAATTATACAATATTTGCCTTATGTAACACAGTGGGATTATTTAGCTACTATGTTCGCAGAAGCAATAACTGTAAATGGACCAGAACAGTTGGAAAATATTCAAGTACCTAAAAGAGCCAGCTATATCAAAATAATTATGTTGGAGTTGAGTCGTATTGCTTCTCATATGTTATGGCTCGGTCCTTTTATGGTAGATATTGGTGCACAAACTCCGGTTTTCTATATTTTCAAAGAAAGAGAATTAGTATATGATCTATTCGAAGCTGCCACCAGTATGAGAATGATGCATAATTATTTTCGTATCGAAGGAGTAGCGGCCGATCTACCTCATGGCTGGATAGATAAATGTTTGGATTTCTGCGATTATTTTTTAACAAGAGTTGCTGAATATCAAAACCTTATTACACGAAAACCTATTTTTTTAGAACGAGTCGAGGGAGTAGGCATTATTGGTAGAAAGGAAGTAATAAATTAGGGTTTATCGGGACCATGCTGCGAGCTTCCGGAATACAATGGGATCTTCGTAAAGTTGATCATTATGAATGGTACGACGAATTTGATTGGGAAGTACAGTGGCAAAAATAAGGAGATTCATTGGCTCGTTATCTAGTCCGAATTGGTGAAATGATAGAATTCGTAAAAATTATTCAACAGGCCCTGGAAGGAATTCTAGGGGGACCCTATGAGAATTTAGAAATACGATACTTTGATCGAGAAAGGAATCTGGAATGGAATGATTTTGAATATCGATTTATTACTAAAAAGTCGTCTCCTACTTTTGAATTGCCGAAACAAGAACTTTATGTGAGAGTAGAAGCCCCAAAGGGAGAATTGGGAATTTTTCTCATAGGGGATCAGAGTGGTTTTCCTTGGAGATTGAAAATCCACCCACCGGATTTTATCAATTTGCAAATTCTTCCGCAGTTAGTTAAAAGAATGAAATTGGCTAATATTATGACGATACTAGGTACCACAAAATTTGATAAAGTCATGCGAGTTTTTAATTTTCTGCATATATATCAAAAGTACCCAGTAGTGTCACTTTAAAAAACAATAAGAAAATTTCATTTTTGTCGGATATTAGCAATCCGACATAAATTCATGTAATGTTGGATAAAAGAACCAACAACATTGCTTGCGTGACAGAAGGCCTTTGCTATCGAGTAAGACTCTTAATCTGCCAAGAAAAAGGAAAGCCCCTTAAACAAATAAAGCAAAATGGTGCTGGATACAACCGACACTAACACTCGCATCGGATACAACCGACAGAAAATATATTAATAATAATAATAAAAAATAAAAAATAAAGACAATTAAAATAAACATAAACAAAACTAATAATTATCTGCCATAATATTATTCATTCATATAAAAGTTCGTTACTTATGTTTATAATCTTTTACTAATTATACAATTTGTAAGAAAATGAAAAAATATACATACATTCTACTTCCTTTTCATCTTCTTAATTTGGGATTCCACAAGTGACAGCCCGTCTCGAAATATTTGTATCGATGGCGTGAAATTACTAAAGTACCCTTGAACATTTGTGGCGTTGTGTGGTTTAAGTTTTGGTTGTGGACCAATATGTTAAGTCCCTAATATTTTGGAACCAATTAGGAACTTAGACTTAGGTTTGTTTTCTTGTTTTTGGTTGGTTGCAAACTGGACCACACAACACAAACACACAAATCCCTTTCCCCGTTGACCTCTCTCTCTCTCCCCTTCCCTCTAGGATTTTTTTCCATTTCCATACAGTTGTATGGATAAACCTTGGACTAATCATTTCTTGCACGGATCGAAGCTTTGAAGGTTGGTTTTGGACTCCTAGCAGGCCCAGGAACTCATCCATACCCTTGGTTGGACGTGAAGCCTTCAAAAACCCGAGAACCAAGAATTCCTGATTTGGTGCACTGTTCATGCAGTCATGATCGTGGACTTTTCAGTGAGTTTTAAGGTTCTAGGAAGCTTTAGGATGTCTTCACGAAGCTCGGGGAGTAATTTTGAAGTGTTTTGGACATCAAGAAGCTCGAGTTCATCGAGTTGCAGTAGTGGCTGGATTATCATGGGTTTTTCCAGCAAGATTCCGTTGGATTTAAGTTCTAAAAGTGGTAAGGTTTTGTTCTACTCATTGTAAGCTTCATTTTGGTACAAATTTCATGAATTTTGGTTGAAAAATGAAGAAGATATGATGATTAGAAGTTTTTCCAGAAACTGGCAAAAATTCAAGTTGCAGACGGCGGCGCTAACGGCGAAGGACGGTGGCTCCGGCGAGGATCACCGGAGAAGACGAAGAATATTACGTCAACTTTGACGGAATATACTAACGTTGTTACTAACGGCGTCAGGTATATTTAACAGTATATTCCATTATTGGACGGAATATTCCCTAACGCCGTTAGGGTTTCCGTATGTGTGCCAGGCATGTGCATACGGATGGCCGGCGCATTTGCCCGTGCCTTGGCTGGCACGTGGCGGCGTGTGAGTGGTTAGAAAAATTTTCTAAAAATATGGGGATGTTTGTGGTGTTGAGTAGGTCACGTTGGTATATTCAAACACCCCATTTGAGCAATATATGAGAAGTTATTAGCTAGTTTTGTTTATGTGCTTTAAATTAACGTTTATACAGTTGTTTCGCATATAGGTGAGACCTATCTTCAGGACGAGTGTAGTCAATCGAGGCTTATAGGCTACGACCCTTCCACATACTAGTGAGTGGGCTTTTGGTTTTCCGTATATACCTATATACTTGACATTTTTCCGAGAAAATCGATTTAAATGAAATTATGTTTGTGCGAATTGATGATTATGTGAGATGTGTTGAGAGCTCATAAACCTGCACCCCAGTATTAGTGCACCCGCCCAGAGTTAGGGCACAATCATTCACGTGATGTTCACCCTCCGCACCATACGCTCATCTTGGATCCAAGTTAGGTGCACAATCCTATCGTACAGACCACTATAGGTGGTTCCGACTCGTAGGTGACCCGTGATTATTCGCATAGTCTTCACGTGATCATAGCACTTGAGCGTACTTATTTACACCCAGTCCTGTCATACAGATCATTTTAGGTGGTTCCGACTCGTGTGCAAGTATATTTGTTAAGATGTGGATTTGAGCTGTACAGGTCACGTTAAGTGACTCCGACTAGATGGATGAGCTCTAGATTCAACCGTACAGGTCATGTTAGGTGACTCCGGTTGACATATCATTTGCATTGATTTATATCACCTGGCTTACATATTTTTATGTTGAGATATTCGACATGGCATATTTGTGAATTTTGCTACTCTGAGAATGGTTATGGTATTGATATGTATTCTATTTTTCAGAGAAATTATATAGGTTTTACGGCGAGGGGTTACAATCTTTGATAAATGAAATGGTTTTGAAAAGCTTCGTTTTTGGCCACTCACACTTTCTGTTTTGCGCCCCTCCAGGTTTTAGTTAAAAGTTCTTTTTGGTGGCTTATGAGGAGTCCACGGCAGCTTTGACAGATTATCACCATTGTATGGTCATCTTTGGGTGTTGTATAATTAGTATTGATCCTGCTGGACTGCACTTAGACTACTTATGCTCTGGTTGTGAATTCACACTTATTTCGTCTTGCACCTTATCTTATCTAGTGCTCTAGTTAGTTGGTTTTTTATTTATTCGTTCTTATATTATTATTGCTTCCGCACTGTGCACATGGCTACGTCACCTTCACGTGACGGCCAGCACGCCTTGATTTCGATCAAGGTGTGTCACCACAGCTCCGAGTTCTCCGTTAAGTCATTGCTCCTTATTAATAACAAAAAAAAAAAAAAAAAACATTTGTAATGTATATTTACAAAAACAAAACATACATAAAAGCTCTAAACAAAGACCAATTTTGAATTTATGCATAATATTTGATAAGGCATCTCAAGTCAAGATTCAAAATACAAACTCGATTTAATAACATAATCAAAATTTAAAACACAAACTAAACGTAATGCAAATAATTTAAACCGTACTGGTTTACGAATGTTGCTCCTTGAATTGTTCATCCGTATTGATTGAAGCGAGAAGGAGAAGGAAAGAAAGAGGAGAGGAGAAGGAAAGGGGGGAAGGAATGGGCAAGAGAGAAGGCAGTGGTGCAAGGAAGAGTGGGAGTGGTTTTATTATGTAGAATTGGTATTATTGTCGGTTAAAGCGACATCAATATGTTTCTATAAAAATATAAAAACTATTGCTGTCGGATATAATCGACAGCACTAAGAATGGCAGGAAATATCCCACCCAAAATTCCCTCCAACAAATTTGTCACGATTTAAAAAAATAAAATAATAATTGTTCGGTTAATAAATAAATAATACATATTTAAATAGAATACATTTTTAAAAAATAAATAAATAATTCTTTGGTTTAATAGATAATACGTATTTAAATAGATAATAACGCATGTACGTAAAATATGCGATAAAGAAACAAAAGGATAATTGTACGATGAAAATGTCATCACACAAACTAAATATTGTATAATCAATACTTCAAAAACATAAATAAAAATTTAGTACAAATTACTTTTCCACTTCAAAATTTAGGAACAAATTCAACGAAGATTTTCATTCTACGAAACTATCAACAATCTAACCATCAAACCTATTTGTATATACTATAAGAATGCAATGAAGGAATTCGATCATCAATTTAAAATATTTACACTAGTGGATATCACAAAATCTTATTTTATACTTAATGGAAGTATAACATTAACTCTAAGTGTTTATTTAATCTACCGTTTTGACGCGATATGCATTCTATGTAACTTTTTTCAATGATCCAACCGTCAAACTTGTTTGTACACACTCCGAGATAAATAAATAAAAAATTAAAAAAAAAAAAACCTTTCAAAGATTAGGTAGTGGAACAAAAAATTTCGACGGTTATAAATGAAAAATCACAAGTTAACAATTATTTTAGCTCTGATTTTGAAGATTTTACAGCTACACTCCTCGATCCTGTAAGAATACAATGAATGAATTTGATCTTCAATTTAAAATATTGCACTAGTGGATACCACAAAATCTTATGTTGTACTTATTCGAAGTATAAAATAAATTTGTAAGTGTTTGTTAAATCTATTGATGTGATATGCATTCTACGAACCTAGTTTCAACGATCCAATCGTCAAACATGTTTGTATATACTACAAGATAGCATGCGTAAAAACTTGCTAAAAAAAAAAAAAACAAAAAAAAACATTATGAGATTAGGTAATGGGACCCAAAATTTTGATGGTTATAAACAATAAAATCATGATTTTACCTCCGATTTTGATGATTTTTTATGGCTACACTCCTCGACTGACACACCCCAACCCGGAATGTCCGTCTAGACTCCGAATCGAGCTATGCTAGCCGACACTCGGAGGGTGACGAAGCCATAAAGTGTAGTGATGTGGAAAATGTGAATAAATTTAATCCTAAAAGTGCCTAAATATAAGAGTGTGCTTGTGAGGAGGAATGAACCCATTTCACACGTGATGTCAGAGTATAAGTAAAGTACAATAAAGCAAGATGAGAATTCTACAGTCAGTAGTATTCCCACAACAACAGTTTGCCAGAAATCCTCGTCGACATAAAAGCTCAGCCACTAAAAACCTGAAAGGGCAAAAACTAAGGGTGAGTGGGCCTAAAAATAAAGTTTTATAAAAACCTTTTCAAAAACATAATATTTCTTAAGTAGTATTCAATACAGCACAATATTTCGTAAGTACACATGATGTCCATAATCACATAATCTCGCAGAAGCAAACATATCATATCGAGTGCTCATCAACACATGCTGACACATGAGTTCATGCAAAGATATTTTGACATGAACATGACTGGCTGTAACAATGATAAATGCTCTAGTACTACGATCACGTGAAGACTGGCGCTAAGTGCAACACATACGAATTCTAATTGCCTATAGCAATCTAGGGCAGGATTGGCACTTACAATGTATCCAAAGTGAGTGTACGGTACGATGCGCACATACATGTGAAAGACTGGCCCAAGCTTAAGCAAGTACTAACATCAGTGCAGCACATGATGAGCAAATAACATAAATATAGTCATGCCACAGTGATTCGATAATTTGAATCAACATAATATTATCCATAGCTGTAATTCTAATTGAGGCATCCCTTAGGATTATAATGATTTCCCAATTCTCATCGTTACGTCATTTCCTAATTTCCTATAAATGTTAATTTAATTACGGCAATCACATAGAAAATTCATTACTAGATGTATATATGGAAACTAAATAAATATATGTATATATCAAAGAAAAGACCCACTCGCAAATCATGTCGTTGGGTCAAACCCACCTCGCGGGCTTCGAAGATCCTAGCAATGCGTTTCACCTAGAAATGAAACCATTTACGTAAATATAATGTACTAACGTAATTACGCGTTTTCATACAAAGTATGGCAAATAAAGGAACTATTTTAAAACGGTCGAATTTCTGAAAAACGAACGAAAATTCAAATTTAGCATGTCGAGAAACCAAAGGAAGGACCTCAGGTTCCTCCACGCGCTGCCACAAGTGGCTGCACTGGCAGCCATGCGCCAATGACCAACATGAGCCCACGCACGTGCGAGTACCATCGTACTCACCTTCCTTGCAAAGGCCTGTGTTTTGCAGGTTTTTGGTCCGACTTCCAAAGCTCTTATTGAGCTCGATCCTCCACCAAAATCAATGATTCAAAAGCTATTTTGAAGTTAGAAATGTAGGGAACAAAACTATACCAAAGTGAGGCCAAGATAAGGTCGATGTTGGCTAGAAAAATGGCCTGAAAGTGGCCAAGTGGTCACGGTTCTATTTTTTCCCAGAAATCTGGGGAGTCTCCTCGAGGTGTTTCCTGTTACAAACACGCCTAAAAGTCATATATCACGCCTAGAAGTGATTCTAAACAATGAGAAGAGTTCTCGTTGAATGGGAAAAAGCCCTCAAGCTAAGGTATCTCGAGTAAAACTGTAGAAGGGAGATAGTGGTCCACTATAGCAGAATGGTGGTGATCGAGTGTTTTCTAGTCACGAGAATGGTGATGGTGGTCACGCTTTGAAGAGGAGAGAGGGATGAGAAAGCCTAGGGGCTTTCCCCTGCTTCTGGGTTTCGTGGAGTTCGTCTAGGCAGTGAGATAACGGGGGTGGTTCAGGTGTAGATCGCTAGAGAGGTGGCGAGGTGGTGGTTGTGCTGCTCAGCTCTACCATTTTTTTTACAGAGAGGAGAGAGAGATGAGAGATGAGAGGGAGAAAGCTAACAGGGTTAAAGGGAAAGAGGTAAGCTGGCAGCCAAGGAGTGGTGAAGTGAGGTGAAGGAGATTTCAGAGAAATAAGAAAGTGTGAGATCCGGGAGATAAGGAACACGGAGGAATGGGGAAAGTTCCTCACAAATACAAATCACATCTGACAACAGCTAACCACCTTAAAAAATAGAGCAATTACTATTGACGACCACTTGTTGCCATCGGGAATAAATAATTACTTCCAGCCATTTAAACATGCCCATGAAAAAAATATAACTATAGTAAAAACAAATTAAAAAAGACCAAAGATTATCAAAATTATGCTTATCTAATTGTGATTATTCATTAAATTCAAGTTTTGTACATCTTTATGCCAATTATAGTGAAAAATATATTAATTTAATATAAATAAATATTTAATCGCCCAAAAAACACATAAATAAATATTAACTAGTTTAACTCAAAATATCACAAAGGGACTAGGAATGGATGGTATAAATGTATGAAATATACGAGTTATCAATTACCCCCAAACCTAGTTTTTGCTAGTCCTCAAGCAAAACTAAAACTGAAAACAAACAAAACAAAGAAAAATCTAACTAGACCACTTTCGATGGCTAAACGATTGCACTGAGCAAGTGCAACAAGCCTTTAAACCTGTACGTGTCCCTAGTAGTAGGAGTTGTGTCTCCTGAGGGTTTACAGCAATAACAACCACAAATGTCTATAGACTTGACAAATAAATTGGTTAAAACTCGCTTGAAACAAACTAATAAGAACCAATGAATGCTTAGTCATACCATTAAACAACACACTGCCACTTCAAAGAATCATATCATATGTGTAGTGTAAAAATATTGCTCCATGATTCATGACTTCAAAAGCACCATACTCAAAGACTAAAGATAGAATTTGCCTCAACTCTAATTCTCACAGATTGTCACTCAAATTTTCACTTAGATCCTAAGGTTTGTCTCTCATCAAACATATGTGAGTGAAGTTATGTAAAAGGGAATCAAAATTCTCACATATGAAATATGAAATAAAAGCACAATTTCTGAATATATCTCATGAAAGGAATCAAACATTAAGAATATGGATAGCATACATACTTACCAGCACCCATGAATTTATCCTTAAAGATCAGCTAGGTCTTCACATGGTTGTAATGTAAGGCTTAGGCTAGGGGCTAGGAAAGAATGGATAGGAAATACTAGAGCTTGGGACATACCAAAGTGCCTTTGTTGTAAAACCAGCAAGCTCTCCTCTTGAATTGATCTTCGTTGTTTGTTCT
Organism: Pyrus x bretschneideri; assembly: GCF_019419815.1. NCBI lineage: Eukaryota > Viridiplantae > Streptophyta > Magnoliopsida > Rosales > Rosaceae > Pyrus > Pyrus x bretschneideri. Next base: position 4,289,932 of record NW_025999657.1, read on the forward strand.
TGGCATCCAAGACACACGTGAAATAGTGAAGGATTTGGAAATTGCATCTTCTTTATTCATTATTTTCTTTTCTTTCTTTCTTTCTTTCTTTTTTTTTTTTTTTTTTTTTTTTTTTTTTTTTTTTTTTTTGAAACTTTTTTTTTTCTTTTTTTTCTTGTTTTGCAATTCCAGCACATGTTACCTTGGTACACGCCACATTCTTGATCTAGAGCTCAATCTATCTTTGTCTTCATCACTTTGGTATTCTCCAAACTATAAGGTATGGCTGTAATGGGCTAAGATGGGTAGAGTTTGGTGTAGGTGATGAAAGAATCAGGTTAAAAGTGTTTGGCTGCAAAAAACAAAAAAAACAAAAAAAAAAAAAAAATTAATGGAACACACAAAGGGTTGGGAATAAAGCCATTTGGTGGTTAAAACATGCATAGCCTAACATCGTCTCAATGGGTTCATTCATAAGTGATAACAAGCATATGGTATCTGCAACAGAGAATTATTCTTAGCATTCAATCAACAAGAAATAATGAGATCATTTAAAGTGAATTTGCAAGAAGAAGATAGGAGTACAAACACTTTAAACCCTCTCAAAGATGCAAATAGGCTCAAAATAGCTCACTAGGGTAGTCTCTACTATTCGTCTTCCAGAATTTGAGCATGACACTTTAATCACCATAGTTCAAAAGTAATAACTTTGTGAACTACAAAAATTATGATATGGAACTTTTCATGACAACACCATAGTCAGATTGTATACACAACCATCATATACATTCACATTAGTAAGCAAAAGCAAACTTTAACCAAAACTGAAATCAAAAGAAAATTTTCAATTTCCAGTAGAAGAATGACGAGTACCTCGCCAACCTCTTCCAGCAGAAGTTGGATGTGCCTATGGGGGAGCAAACACATGATCCACTTGTATCTCTACAATTGTTGATGGATGAGATTGGATGACGGAAAGGTAAGGAACTTCATGGCCTAGGAGCCGGTCTAGTTCGAGACCTCGATGGGTCTTCTTCTTCATCTAGCTTTATCTAGTGTTCTAAAAATCAACCTAGGTGGTGCCTAGGCACTATGCGGTGGTCAGTTGCTAGATTAAGTCAAAATCGGAAAGCAAATTAGAGAAGAAATTAGGCGGGTGCCTATGGGTTCTAGAGCCTAGGCATTGTTGAAAGTCGAAAACAGTTTGATTTTAGTTTCGAACTTTTTTTTTGTTTTGAATCTGCAGAAAGAGGAGGAGCGCCATGTTTTAATGAAGACGACTACATACAGGTGTAGGGTTTAGAAGGTGGTAGGCTCATTATTTCTCCCTCATTCCCTCCTGACATGAGCAACTTTCTATTTTTTTTTACTTATGTTATTCACTGAGACCACGCCACCATGCATCCATTTGTCTTATTTTGTAATAGTCATCCAACGAGACAGTAGCATCCTAAATTCCTAATTAATAAGAGGTTTTAGGAATTATGAGTTGGTATGTCGATAAAATTAAAATGAATTAGGAGGTGTGGTCCACTAGATGCCTTAGATGTCCCTACTACTCAGATAATGTTTTTTACTCACACACCATTATTTTTTTTAATTTCACTACAAATTCATAAAACTTTTAAAAATATTTTATACAATACTACAGACTCATAATCACTTAAATTTTCATTTCATATCATCAAACTCACTAAGATACTAAAGCGAGAATTCTGATTTTTTGTCGGTTGTATGTTAAATAATACACTTAATTAAACTTGTAAACATAAATATTAGTATAGTATTATTTATTTATTTATTTATTTTATTAAAGTGTAAATAGGCACTTCTTTGGCACTTAGTAATATTGATTTTCTCTTCATTGATAAGTGAGAGATCTTAGGTTTCATTCTTGCTAAAGGCGAATATGAAGCACATTATTACTAGCCTATTATGAGGCTTACCCCCTTCCCCACCCCCTTAGTGCAGATAATAAAGTTTGTTAAAAAATGTATACGCTATATAATAAATTTACTTAAATCCATCTAATCCGCCTAGGTCCTAGCCAGCCACCTAACTAGTGCCAAGTATCTTTTGAAACTTGCTCTCATCCCTGAACCGAGACGTCTTCCAGACTACATATGTTGAAGATGAAGCTAGCGCACCAAAGAGAATAACCCACGCCAAAAGGAAGAAGCGGCGCACCTTATTCAAGAAACTGCTCGCAAGCAGAAGCAATATGGACATCGCTGGGATAGCCAAGCAATGCTAACTTCTAACATTCGCATTCCCCCAGCCACCTTAATTAGTCCACCCAGTTTACGTTAATTTGTTTATTATTATTATTATTTTTTTTTTTACATATTTGTACAAACAATTTTATTTTGAATGCAATTAGGATTAAGTAAATTACCTAATTTAAATATTGTTTTAATACCATTTTAAAAAAAATTTAAAAACATTAAAAAGGTCTACATTTAATACCATTTTTTACTTAACTGTCATTAATTTTAGCTTTTTAAATTAATATAATTAGGATTAAGTAAATTACCGACATTAAATATTGTTTTAATACCATTTAAAAAAAATAAAAAAGGTTAGCCTGACGAATTATTTCGAGCAAACTTTATCTTATTTTTTTTATTTTGTCGGGTGAAAACTTTTAATAGTATTTACAAAGGTGTGGGGCGACAAAACATCATAGCCGGGTATTATATTTTCATTGGGTAAAGGCAGTCAACGCACTTTTATCCGATGACTTCTTTCGTCAGACAAATGCAACTTTGCCCTACGACTAACTTTTTTTTTTGTCAAGTAAAACTTCGAGCATGGATTTTGCACAGCCAACTTTTCTCAACGAATTTCCGTTAGCTAAAGTTTTAGGCGACGAAACCCTCTTTAATCTGACAAAAATAGGTTTTTATTTTTATTTTTTTTTTTTTTAATGATGTAATGGAATGATAGAATAAATAGTGGTATACTCGTCCTGATTTAGGAGAGAAGATCCAGCTTGGGTTTGAAAATACCAACTCATATTATGTCAATAATTTAAGGAATAGAAAACTAGATTTTAATCCTTAAATATAAGATGAAGTTTAGAAAAATGTTTTATACAAGATTAAAAATTGATTTTAGTCCCTAAACTGTCACATCCTGGCCCCGGACCAATTTGGTATCAAAGCCAATCCCTGGTCGGAAGTGTGCTGATGAGGACGTTGGGCCCCTAAGGGGGGTGGATTGTAAGATCCCACAACATCCAGGGAAGCGGATCCTGTAAGCCTTATATGTATATTCCTATCTCTTCCTAGTACGAGGCCTTTTGGGAGCTCACTGGCTTCAAGTTCCGTAAGAACTTCGAAGTTATGCGAGTTTGCGTGAGAGCATTTCCAGGATGGGTGACCCACTTGGTAGTTCTCGTGTGAATTCCCAGAAACAAAACCGTGAGGATGTGGTAGGGGCCCAAAGCGGACAATATCGTGCTACGGTGGAGTCGAGCCTAGGATGTGGTGGAGGCCCGGGCTAGGATGTGACATAAACTCTATTTAGTGTCAGCATATGTATTCAATATCTCTTTTTTTTTTATTGGATAATTTTATGAAAATATTATAAATTTTAATTCTTATTATGGTAAGTATCTTATATATAAGAAAATATTTTTTGGTACACTTATGTTTTTGCATACTTTCTTATGTGCCACTACTTCATTACAATATATTTAGGTACGAACATCTCGGTACACTAGATTAATATAATATGTTTAGATACGAACATTTTGGTACAATAGTTTAGTATAATATATTTAAGTACTGACATTTTGGTATCCTAATTTAGTATCATATAGATAGATATATACAATTTGGTACACTTATGTTTATGCATACTTCTTATGTGCCACTAGTTCACTATAATATATTTAGGTACGAACATTTCGGTACACTAATTTAATAAAATATATTATGATACGGATGTTTAGTGTCACATCCCGGCCAGAGGTCCACTACATCCCGGGCCTGCTCCACCACTGTAGCACAATATTGTCTACTTTGGGCCTCGGCTACGTCCTCACAATTTTGTTTCTGGGAACTCAAACGAGAACTTCCCAGTGAGTCACCCATCATGAGAGTGCTCTCGCGCACTACTCACTTAACTTCGGAGTTCCCATAGAACCCGAAGCCAGTGAGCTTCCAAAAGGCATCGTGCTAGGTAGGGATGAGAATCTACATATAAGGATCACTCCCCTGGACGATGCGGGATCTAACATTTAGGTACACTAATTAGAGGAAGTTAAATAATTTAATGAACTAAAATGTGTATAATAATAAATTTAAAATTTATTGTAATGATATTAAATAAGATATCTATTAAATATTAAAACAAAAATATAATATGAACTTGAATTAAGTACATATTAAAGGACTAAAATCAATATACAATCTAACACCAGGTTTTTTTTATTAAATTTTAATCTTTTTAAAGGATTAAAGTTCAAAAACCCCTTTAAGGAATCGTTTGATAATCTTTTTATTATTTTTTTTCTAAATTGAAAATTCTTGTGGTAGCTATTTTTTTAATTTTTGATAAATTACATATTAGTAGACTGCGTTGTTTCCCTAACATTTTTTGGAAGACTTTATTTGTCTTACAAATTGGAAGATCACATGTTGACATGGTGAAATGTACTCAAAATAAGCAATTGCTCCTTCTGTACCGCAAACCCGAAGTTAGCTAGCTCTATCCTTCTATCGTCTAGATGCGAACTACATCTTTTCCCTAACCCGCCACCGAGAGTAAAATTAGAGGATGGACAAGATCAATGTCTTTTTCTTATAGGACGAACCAGAATACAAAAATAACTGAAATAAATAGAGATAAAAGATGACAAGTGATAAAAGAAAGAAAACGATAATAAACCCATGCTCGGTGAAGTACTTATGAAATCAAACACACGCAATATGCACGATTGCACTTCTGCCAATAGTCACGGATGTTTATTGAAGTTTGCACAGGACCATCAGCAATCCAAAGTCTTCAATTTATTTTCACTTGGAATTCTCCATACCTATCTTGTTTTTCACAACTTGTTGCTCCACGTTTAAATATATACATCTACAGTCTCATTCCGGTAGAAATTTCTCAAATAAGCTTATTTGAGAGGTACTTTGTAGGGCTCATTTCATATCGTATTTCGACAATCCAACTGTTCATCTTTTAGGCTTTTTCTCAAGATCATTTCTACCCAAAATCATCAAAATCCAAAACTATTTGACTAGTGACTAAATAGTAGTCATATTAATGCTTCTTTGAAAACCGTATTTCACTACAATTGAATGTTTTAATGGTTGTGGATTTGTCTAATTTTTTGCAAAAATAATTTATAATGATATACTAAAATATAAACCGTTTAAACTGTTGAAAAATGTTACTTAATGAGCATCACAAGGTATCTCTCAAATAATTTTACAAAGACAATTGTCTTTGTATTGTCAATTCCATATGTCATAAAAAAACGAGTCACTGCTTCGTCATCGAACCTGCATATAACCCATTAAAACCCAAGAAGCACAAACCTAGCAAAGCTCATATTATGGGTTCCAAGGTCATTGCCATGTTCTTCATTTTCTTGATTTGCATGGTAATTGCATTGCCACCCATTCAACCTTGTACACCTTGCACTCAGCCACATCCATGAAAACCACGCCCTCCACATCATCCATCACATCCACCACAACGACCTTGCCACCATCCCAAAAACCCTCCACACCAGCACCCACACCCAAACCCACCAACCACAAAACATCCACCACAATATAAACCCCACCCACCAACCAAGAACCCACCAGTTGTTATATCCCCACCCGGAATTACACCTCCAGTTACTCTGGCTACCCACCTTACACTGGCAGACCTCCTGGTGGTGGCGGCAGAGGAGGAGGCGGTAGTGGTGGTTGCAGCGGAGGTTGCCCTTGGGGCGGAGGAAGTAGCCCAGGTGGGGGAGGAAGTTTTCCAGGTTTAAACCATCCGCCGGCCACATCACCAGCTACATGTCCAATAGATGCGCTGAAGCTGGGGCTTTGTGTGGATGTCCTTGGTGGTTTGGTGCATATTGGGTTGGGGAACCCGGTTGAGAATACTTGCTGTCCAGTGCTTGGAGGGTTGCTTGAGCTTGAAGCGGCCATTTGTCTTTGCACTACTATAAGGCTTAAGGTGGTTAACATCAACATATTCATTCCTCTTGCTGTACAAGCTTTAATTACTTGTGGGAAGACTCCTCCTAGTTTTGTATGCCCTCCTCTAATAAGTTCATTTTGACTTTTATTTTGGTCAAAAGTTCGTTTGTACTTTGTTGTTAACGCGGGGTTAACATTTCCAGATAGCTAGGTTAATTTCAATATGTTGGTTTGCTTACTGCGGCTAATATTATGGATAGAAAATTGTTATTAGAACTTCAAAAATCTCATTTGGCATTTCAAATTTTCTATAATTAGAAAGAAAAAAAATACACTTGTGCGGAGTATAGAATGAGATTTTTAGAATGTTAATAACAGTTGCCTATGAATATTAGTATATTATTGTGTTCATGTGACCTGATAATATGGTTTTGATATAACTTGTGCTATTAATGACTTACTTTCAAATAGTATCAATGTCACATCTCGGCTCAGGCCAAGGATTGGCCCTGATACCAAATTGTCACATCCCTGCCCGGGCCCCCCACATTCCGGGCTCGACTCCACCGTAGCACAATATTGTTCGTTCTGGGCCCTGACCACGCCCTCACGGCTTTGTTTCTGGGAACTCACACGAGAACTTCCCAGTGGGTCACCCATCCTAGGATTACTATTGCGCAAACTCGATTAACTTCGGAGCTCCTACGGAACCCGAAGCTAGTGAGCTCCCAAAAGGCCTCGTATTAGGTAGAGATGGAAATATACATGTAAGACTTACAGGATCTACTCCCCTGGGCGATGTGGGATGTTACAATCCACCCCCTTTAGGGGCCCGAAGTCCTAGTTGGCACACTTCCGGCCAAGGATTAACTCTGATACCAAATTGTCACATCCTGGCCTGGGCCCCCACCACATCTCGGGCTCGACTCCACCGTAGCACAATATTGTCCACTTTGGGCCCCAACCATGCCCTTACGGTTTTGTTTCTGGGAACTCACACGAGAACTTCCTAGTGGATCACCTATCCTAGGATTGCTCTCGCGCGAACTCGCTTAACTTTGGAGTTCCTACGGAACCCGAAGTCAGTGAGCTCCCAAAATGTCTCGTGTTAAATATACATATAAGGCTTACAGGATCTATTCCCCTGAACGATACGAGATGTTACAATACCAGAAAATAAAAAAAATAATAGTACCGAATTAACATTGAGAACCTCGCAAATTAGATGACCTAATCCAATTTTATCACTATAGGTGGTTATTGCTTAATAGAGTGTACTGATATAAATTATTATTTTTACTTAGTTATCCTTAATTAAAGATGTATGGTTACATAGAATTACATTAGTGTGCAGCATATCAATTTTCAAGATGTAAAATTGGAAAAAGAAAGACATCTAATCTCTAAAATATTTTGCTTCATCTTAAATTTTTATTTGTAACAAATCTTGCATATTTTTGGACTCATTGACAATTATTATTATGTGGGGTCAAGTTTCTTAAGACATGACCTAAAAAAATAATAATTTATTATAATCTGTAGTTTATTCTTATTATAAATCGGCCCAAGTTGGGACTAGAATTTTTATGATGTGGTGATTAGTCCTTTATAGAGAATCATTATAGATATGCTTTATGAATCGTTTACGTAACCGTAATTAAATTTGGAGTAATTAGATTGAGGAGAAATTGAAATTGGGTGAAATCCGAATCTGATTCATGTAGAAATTGTTTACTAAAGCTTTTAAAAATCCAAGAAGGATGGAAATCATAAGTGTTGACGAGGCATTCGTTACTATGATAAGCATGAAACTAGTGCCAAGAATTCATTTAACACGATTGTTTATAAGCAACCTCCACTACTTGTGAATATAAGTTCATAACTATTAGGTGAAATTCACTTATATTCTAGCGTTATATTCATGCATGAAAATTAGGCGTGCACTCTCAATAAACATACACAAATAAGTTATCAATCAAGCAGTTAAACAAATTGAAACCACAATACATGAAATTCCAACCGAAGGTAATCAAATCATATTACAAGCATAAACATGGTTTCAAATCACCCCCTAGCTAATTAGGGATTTAGCCTCTCATGTTCACAGAAAGAGAAATAAAATTGAGTTTAAACATAACGAACAAAAGATTGATTACACCTAAAATGCACAACGAATCCACTTGAATTTCTGCGCGACCAAGCTCCTCTTTCTCCTTTCCTTGCTGCGGCAGAGAGGTTTTATGGTGTTTTTGGATGGTTTTCTGGGTTAGGGATGGATTTAGGGTAGTATGGTGGTGCGGCAAGGGTTGTGGAACGTGTGGAATGGAGGGGGAATGGATGGTGGTGCTGCGGCAGAGAGGGGAGGCTGCTGGAATGGATATGGTGGCAGCGGCAAGGATTTCTTTTTGGTTTATTAGGGTAAAAAACAAATGGGGGGCCACGGCTTAGTTGTGATTTAGGGTGAATGATGAATATAATCAAAAATTGCGGCTGAGAGCCTTTTGTCAATATGTGGCTGAATGGTTTAAAAAAAAATGAATGATGAATGAGAGAGAGCTCGGGTGAATTGGATGGGGACTTGCGGCAAAGGGTTGTATTGGCTGATGAGACAAATCAATAATAGAATAAGCTCTAGGGTTAATAAGATAAGTGCGGCTGAGATGGTTTGATGAAATAAAATGGAAGGCTACGGATTGAAGGGGGAGAATAGGGTCTTTTGGATGGGAATTACGGCTGAAATCATTTTGTGGCTGAAAAATATGAAAAAGAAATAATAAGAGGTCCCTAAGGTGCGGCTAATTGGTAGAAACCCTAGGGTTTTAGAAATTGAAACCCTAGTTTATTTTTATTAACTAAAATTCACCTAAAGGCTGCTAGAATTTAGGAAATAAAATCAGAAATTAAAGAGGGAATAATTAAAGGGTGCGGCTAGGGTTAGGTTAGGAGAGGGAAATAGGGTTTAATTGCACAACAATGGACAAAAGTGCCCCCCCTTGCACGACAAGGGAAGGGAATTAGGGTTAAGGCACGGCAAGGTTGTGTAATTGGGCTAGGACCTTGGTTTTGTGTCCTAAAGTGCCTACGAGGCCTTCAAAGTGGCTAGAAAATACGGACGTTTAAGTTTAGGAAAGGTTACCAAAACGGGAAACCTAGGGTTAACTTTCCTACTTCAAGTAGGAAACCTTGTTTGAGTAGGAATTCTCGTTTTGGTAGGAATTCATCGCTGGAGTAGGAATTCATCGTTTCTTCAAGTCTTCAACTCGTTCATTCCTCTTTCGCTCCAAAAGACTCCAATTTGCATCTTCTTGCACACTTTGGCCTTATAATCTGAAAATACACAAAAGTGGCCTTAAACACTAAAATAACTAAGTAAACACAACATAATTGCACGAGAACAAGCTAATTAAGTCGCATGAATATGCTCCTATCAAATTCCCCCACACTTAACTTTTGCTAGTCCTCGAGCAAAACAAAACAACTAAAGTAAACAAGACGAAACAAAACAAACAAAACATAACCTAAACCTTCCAACATTTGCCTCAGGGATTTCCAATGAAACATGACATGTCAAAGATCATTACTCACATAGCTTTTAGTCTTCCTTCCCCTCGAGCACATACTTAATCATAGTCACCATTCACTAGTTCGCATTTAATCAATTAAAACACATTTTGAATGTAGTAACATGCCTTAGAGAATTCCCTCAATTCCTCACTAGTTATGCACTCTTTTTTCACTCAGATTTTCTGACTACACACCCTACACTAGTTATATGTGAGAAAATTGATGTAAACATGAAAGACTAGTACTCACATATGTTATAACAAAGAACACAATTTCTGGAGTAATTAAACATGTTTAGATTTGATCTCATGAATGGAATGCTACTACTTAGATGCGAGAACCAGTGACACCATATGCTCATACCAAATTCAAACTCCACAATTGAAATGTACAACACTCAAGATAGAAGTCAAGGGTTGAAACGGGGCTTAGGGTATTGGCTAACAAGGAAAGGTAAGGATAAACAAAAGTTCTTTAAGCAATAGCAAGCAAAGTAATGAAATTGAGACTTAGAATTCACTTAGAATGCAGAAAACTACTTTTAGACAAATAGGGGAGATTCAAACAACTCTTAGGGCCATATTCAAACGTTTTGGACCCTTCTTCAACTACCACAACTTTGGAACTATTTTTTTTTTACCTCTTTTCAACTCATTTTTTTTTTCACTTCTTTTTTCTTTTCTTTTCTCTTTTTTTTTTTTTTTCTAGCCGTGCCTATGGCACATAACTCACATCAATAATCCTTCCCCCACACTTATTTTCTGCAACAAATTAATCAAAAGGAATTCATTTATAGTCATGCTTACTATGCTTCAAGAACAAGGGTATGGATGGTCCTAATCTAGGCTAGGTGAGGATGATATGGGTTAACAAAGAACATGGCTAACACGGCTCAATAGGGTTAAACTTAAACACAAAATGAATTAAGGGCACACGGCTATTTGGCTTTGGTGATGGTCACTACACAACTTCATCTTGAATATGTGGTATGCAATTCAATAACATGCTTTGAATGAAATGGGCATGACTTCTAGCATTTGGAACTAAATGATAAAACGCCCTCTAAGTAGTAACCAAGCAACGAATAATGAGATCATGCAACGACTTTAGAAAACAATAATGCACAGATTTTAACTCTCCAAATAACGTTTAGGCTCAAGTCTCACAGGGATGTAGCGTTTGTTTAAGTTCCTTCCTTCAAGCATGTTACAAAAACTGATTTTTATCATTTGTGATTACATGTGAATTCGTAAACTATAACTACAAACAAGCATAAATCAAAGAGTATATCAAACGTCCATCCATGTTTGTAACTTTCTTTAACCATCATGCAATTAAAAACCAAATCCTGATCATTGTGTTGGAAGGTGACCTATGACACAAACAAACACACAAAAACAACTCTTTTTGGGTTTTTCAAAACAATTTTTCAAATTTTTATGGTATTTTCGGATTTTTAAGTCAACACACTCTAAAACACTCTAAAATAGCTTAAAAACACTTAAAAACAGTGGGAAACAAGTTTAGACATGTTAGGTGGTAATACCCTACGAATTTCATGCAAAAATATCTCAAAACAGAATGTTACCCCCCCCACACTTAAACTAAACATTGTCCTCAATGTTTTAGACACAATTGAACACAATACACATAACATAAAGTAAGCAACAAAGGAAAGGGTTTAGGGACGCAAATCTGAGTGTGGAGCGATTCCCAAGTTTTTCCTTTGTTGATTGCATGGGTTGCCTCCCAAGTAGCGCTTTCTTTTACGTCTTGTAGCCGAACGATGCCACATTGATCAACCTTCATGGGAACCCACGGCATAGTGGGTGGTCTCCTCCACATCATGTTCTACAAAGCTCTCGTAGTAAGGCTTCAATCGATGCCCATTCACCTTGAACTCTTGACCTGTTTTGAAACTACGAACTTGAACTGCACCATGAGGAAAAACATTAGTAATAACAAAGGGTCCAATCCAACGTGAACGTAACTTACCCGGAAATAGACGAAGACAAGAATTAAACAACAACACTTTTTGTCCAACAGAGAAGGACTTGGTGCGAATCATCTTGTCATGAAAGGCCTTTGTCTTTTCCTTGTAAATGCAGGCATTCTCGTAAGCTTCATTCCGTATCTCCTCAAGTTCATTCAATTGAAGCTTACGATGAATTCGCGCCTCATCTACATCCATGTTGAACTTCCTCACGGCCCAATGAGCCTTGTGCTCCAACTCCACAGGTAAGTGACATGATTTGCCATAAACAAGCCGAAAGGGGGACATTCCTATGGGTGTTTTGTAGGCGGTCCTATAAGCCCACAATGCATCCTCTAACCTCAAGCTCCAATCTTTTCTTGTTGGCCCAACCGTCTTCTCAAGAATCTGTTTTACCTCCCAATTCGACACCTTGGCTTGCCCGTTTGTTTGAGGATGATATGGTGTCGAAACCCTATGTGTAACGTTGTACTTCTTAAGCAGTGCCTCGATTGTGCGATTACAAAAATGTGAACCTCCATCACTTATAAGAACTCGAGGCATTCTGAACCTAGCAAAAATGTTAGACTTCACAAAATCTGCAACCACTTTGGAATCGTTAGTACGGGTGGCTTTTGCTTCCACCCATTTGGAAACATAATCCACTGCCAACAAGATATAGAGAAAACCATGTGATGAAAGAAAAGGACCCATAAAATCAATTCCCCACACATCAAATATTTCAACAGAAAGTATAGGGTTTTGTGGCATTTGATCCTTAACACTTATATTACCTATTCGTTGACAACGATCACATGTAAGGCAAAATGTCCTAGCATCCCTAAAAATGGTTGGCCAATAAAACCCACATTCTAAGACTTTAAGAGACGTACGTTGGGTGCCAAAATGTCCCCCACATGCATATGAATGACAAAATGTTAAAATAGATTGAAACTCAGATTCATTCACACAACGTCGTACAATCTGATCGGGACAAAATTTCCAGAGGTAGGGGTCATCCCAAACATAAAACCTAGCATCCTTTTTAAGCTTATCACGTTGATTCCTATTAAGTGTGCTAGGGATATGTTTAGACACTAAAAAGTTCACCAAATCTGCATACCAAGGCTCACGTACCTGGATAGACATTAATTGTTCATCGGGGAAAGTTTCAGAAATTGGCAATGCTTCCTCATGCACCATTCGACTTAGGTGGTTAGCCACCACGTTCTCCACGCCCTTCTTATCCCGAATCTCAATGTCAAACTCTTGTAGAAGCAACATCCCTCGAATTAGTCTAGGCTTGGCCCCCTTTTTCGTGAGCAAATACTTGAGAGCTGCATGATCAGTAAAAATATTAACTTTAGTACCAAGTAAGTATGACCGAAACTTATCTAATGCAAATACTACAGCAAGTAATTCTTTTTCAGTAGTTGAGTAATTTAATTGAGCATCATTTAGTGTTCTAGATGCATAATAAATAACATGAGGTTGTTTGTTCTTTCGCTGCCCCAAAACAGCACCAATCGCATAGTCCGAAGCATCACACATCAACTCGAATGGAAGGCTCCAATCTGGAGGTGTGATAATGGGAGCCGAAGTGAGAGCCTCCTTGAGGTGCTTGAATGCCGTGGAGCATGCATCATCAAACTCGAAAGCCACCTCTTTTTGAAGCAATCGACATAATGGCTGCACAATCTTGGAGAAATCCTTTATGAACCGCCTATAAAAACCTGCATGACCAAGAAAAGAACGAACCTCTCTAACCGAAGTTGGAGAGGGTAAGTGACGAACAAGGTCTACCTTAGATTTATCTACTTCAATGCCTTTTTCAGAAATAATATGTCCTAGAACAATACATTGTTTAACCATGAAGTGACATTTTTCCCAATTAAGCACAAGGTTTGTTTCAACACAACGGTTCAAAATCAAACTAAGATTATTCAAACAACCATCAAATGAATTACCAAAAACACTGAAATCATCCATAAAAACCTCAATAATTTTCTCAACATAATCTGAAAATATGCTCATCATGCATCTTTGAAATGTGGCAGGTGCATTACATAAACCAAATGGCATACGACGATAAGCAAATGTACCAAAGAGGCATGTAAAAATAGTCTTTTCTTGATCATCCGGGGCAGTAACAATTTGATTATAACCAGAATATCCATCAAGAAAACAATAAAATGAATGACCCGCTAACCTTTCCAACATTTGATCTAGGAATGGCAATGGGAAGTGGTCCTTCCTCGTGGTGGCGTTTATCTTCCTATAATCAGTGCATACGCGCTAACCGGTTTGGACTCGAGTGGGCACCAACTCATTCTCCACATTTTCTACCACCGTCACTCCAGATTTCTTCGGCACACATTGGATAGGTGAAACCCACTTACTATCCGAGATTGGATAGATGACTCCACAATCAAGGAGTTTGATTATCTCCTTCTTCACTACTTCCATCATCGGAGGATTAAGACGGCGTTGAGCCTCTCTAGTTGGTTTGGCCCCCTCCTCAAGAAATATGTGATGCATACATGTGGCGGGACTAATACCTTTTATATCGGCCAAGGTCCACCCTAGGGCAGATTTGAACTCCTTCAAAACACGCACTAGTTTCCCTTCTTCTTGTGCCGTGAGTGATGAAGAAATAATGGCCGGTAATGTCTCTTCTTCCCCCAAGAAAATGTACTTCAAATGGCTTGGTAGTGGTTTGAGATCAAGGGTGGGTGCCTGAACTATGGATGGAAGCAACTTATTAGTCGAAATGGGAATTGACTTAAATTTAGAAAACTTACCCTCGTGCTTAGGCATTGACTCAAGGGCAGCAACCAACTCCAAGCATTCCTCACTAGGAGGCACGACATGGAGTAGAGAGTGTGTGCCGTGGGTTTTCAACAATCCCCCTCCATTGGTTTTGAGTTCCATGCTTCTTATAATGACGTTTTCAAGTGCATCGGCATTCAAATCTTCAAGGTATCCCTGCGCCAAAGAGTCAATTACATCAATGGAGAAACATGAATGATCCTCACTAGGATACTTAATAGAATCAGAAAGACTAAAATTAACAACTTGCCCATCAAATTCCATGGACAAGGTTCCATTAAACACATCTATTTTCGTCCGAGCCGTCTTCATGAATGGCCGTCCAAGTAGGATTGGCAACGTGGGGGCATGGTCAGATTCATCCATCTGGAGCACATAGAAATTCGCCGGAAAGATTAAATGATTAACCTGCACTAACACATATTCCAAAACTCCCTTTGGATAAGCATTAGATCTATCAGCCAATTGTATAATTTCACCATCATTTTTCAATACTCCTAAGTTCATAGATGCATAAATTGAATATGGCATGACATTTATAGAAGCACCTAGATCTAGCATGGCAGATTCAAAACGAGTATTACCTATCACACAAGGAATTGTAAAACTACCCGAATCTTTGCATTTGGGGGGTAGTTTGCGTTGCAAGATGGCGGAGACATTTTCACCTACCTTTACCACTTCCTTGGTTGACATCCTCTTCCTTGTGGTGCAAAGCTCCTTGAGAAACTTGGCGTACCTCGGGACTTGCTTAATTGCATCCAAAAGGGGTATGTTTACTTGAACTTTCCGGAATGTCTCAAGGATGTCCTTCTCGGCTTCTTCTTTCTTCGTTTGCATGAACCTACTAGGAAAAGGCACATTTGAAGGAAAAACATTAGTAGGAACTGAATTTGACACATTCTTACCCTTCTTGGCCGAATTAGACAATTTGGGATCAACACAAACTTGCAGCAAAGGTGTTTCCACCTTTGCCGTGGGTTGGCCTATTTCCTCCTCTTCAATTCTCAATTTTTCGTCCTCGTTAAGACCTGATGGTGATGGTGTAGGACCTGCCCCGACTTCTTTTCCACTTCTCAAGAGTATGGCCTTTGCACTTTCAAAGCCTCCCTTGGGATTTGGAATGGTAGAACTAGGAAGTTGGCCTTGCTCACGAAACTTCCCTACAAAATCTGCAATCTGCCCAATTTGCTTCTCCAATTGCTCCACCCTCTTGTCTTGGTTTTGCATGGCTTTTGCTTGATTTTCTTGCCCCTGGGACAAATTCGTTAGTAACTTAAGAAGTGTATCATTGTCTAAAGTGTTACCTGAACTTGTTTGGGCAGATTGTGGAGGTGCTTGTGTGGGGACGTATGGCTTGTTGTAGAAGCCCGGGGGTTGTTGCCTAAAGCCTCCTTGTTGTGGTGGTTGTTGGGGCTCCCTCCATTTGAAGTTCGGGTGGTCTCTCCAACCTGGATTATAAGTGTTAGAATACGGATCGTTCCTCGGTTGGTTTTGGCCTTGAAACCCAATTGCATTTGCGCTCTCTCATCCACCATTTTCAATGAGTTGTGGGCACTTCTCAGAAGCATGTCCTTGGATAGAACACACCCCGCATACAATGGGTCCTTGCATCCTCATTCCTTCGGCCATCTGAGACACAATGGTAGTAAGATTAGCTAATTGTGAATGAATGTCGGGTGTGGAACTTACCTCATGAACTTACTGCCGTGGGGTGATAGGAGCATATTTAGGCGACTTAATTGGCTTGTTCTCATGCATTTACGTTGTGTTTCTTTAGTTATTTTAGTCCTTTATGCCATTTTCGTGTGTTTCTAGGTTCATATGGCTAAGGAAGCAAAAAGGTGCATTTTGGAGCATTTTGGAGCAAAATTGGGCTTGGAATGGATAGCTTATGTTTGGAGCCAAGGTGTTGGACGAAATTGAGGCACTTTAGGACACAAAACAATGGCCCTAGCCCAATTACATAACCTTGCCATGGTTTATCCTTTCTCCCCTTCCCTTGCCATGCAAACCACCCTATTTTAGGCCCATTCTATGCACTTAAACCCTAGCCCTTTAACCTTGCAGCCCCATTCCATCATTTCAGCACATTCACTTCCACCATTCACTCTTTAATCCACATGCATTCATCATCATTCACCCTAGCTTTAATTCACATGCAAACACATTCATTTCCAGCACCAAACATCACCTTGTCGTGCATCCCATTCCATTTTCCAGCTTTTATCCTTCATTGCAGCCACACTTCCACATGCATTCCCTCTTTAATCATTCTTCCTAGCTGTTTTTCCATCATTATTTCAGCCACACATTCACCCACATGCACTCCTATTCTTTAATTCATTCAGCCACATGCACATTCAATCAAACACAAACCCTTGCCGTGCACACTCCCATCTCATTTCCAGCTTTCCACAACTTTTCCTAGCTGTTTTGCACAAGCATTTCCTTCATTATTTCATCACATGCACCCATAATCATTCACACCTTGCAGCCACATGCACATTCACCCCTTTCTCTCCCTATAAAACCATGCAATGCATTCACTCTTCCATATCTCCCATTCACCACAAAACAATCACACAACACACCATCACAAAATCCCCCATTCTTTGCCGTGCATCCCCTTCCATTTTCTGCACCTTTTCTCCTCCATTGCTTCCATCTCCAACCACTCCCCACTCCATTCCACATACACCTAAAGCCCTAAACATTTCCTTAGACCTTGTGCCTCAACAAAGAAGAAGAGAAGAGGGCCTAAACGTTCATACAATTCAAGTTTGAGTTGTTGGAATGTTTAGGTGTTTCTTTGATTTCAATGTTTAATTTCAATTCTCTTTGTCTTGTACGTATGAGGAACTAAACCCCCTTTAGCTAGGGGGTGATTCGAAACCATGTTTATGCTTGCAATATGAATTGATTACCTTTGGTTGGAATTTCATAAGTTGTGGATTCAATTTGTTTAACCGTTTGATTGATAACTTATTTATGTATGTTTATTGAGAGTGCACGCTTAATTTTCATGCATGAATATGACGCTAGAATATAAGTGAGTTTCACCTAATCGTTATGAACTTATATTCACAAGTAGTGGAGGTTGCTTATAAACAATCGCGTTAAATGAATTTTTGGCACTAGTTTCATGCTCATCATAGTAACAAAGGCCTCGTCAACACTTATAGTTTTCATGATACTTAATGATCTTTGATTGTATCTTTATTGTGCTTTTCACGTAAAGGACTTTTGGAGAATGTTGTGAATTGCATTGCGCAAACCCATCCAATTCATTAACTTAAGGAGAACTTGACGGTTAATTTAAGCGGACCTAATTAACCCGGGGTGTTGAGTTTCATAATTTATCGAAAGACCAACTCAAAATCAATCTTGTATGCAAGTGTAACATGTGTGGAGAAGAACCCCTTAGCTAGCTTTCATCCATATTTTCATCACATTCATATTTACATTCTGCCTTTAAATTACAATCTGTGCATTTAGTTTAATTTCGTCAAAACCTCAATCCCCCCCCATATTTTGTTTAGTCTTAGTCATTACAATCTATCTTATTTTGTGTTTTTAAGTATTTGGAGTCTTGTGGACTTGTTTTGAGTTCTTGTTAAGTGAGTTAAGTGTTATAAAAGTTAGTTTTATTTATTTGAGTCAAGTGTTTAGCACCCCTAGTTAATCCCCGGTTAGAACAATCCCTACTTACATCATTACTACAATTGTCACAAATAGGGTTTAATTTGTGTGCGTTTAATTCTCGCATCATGGGGGTCCTCTTTGGCCTACTCCTTCGTATTGTTGAGCGTTCAACGCTCGGTTAGTAATCAAGACCTTGGCACCCATGGGTGTCTTGTCCACCAATGCTCCACCCGCCGAGGCATCGAGCATTTGACGTTCGATTGGTACGAGCCCCTCGTAGAAGTATTGCAGAAGTAACTCCTCCTTCATCTGGTGTTGTGGACAAGAAGCAATAAGAGATTTAAATCGTTCATAATACATAGGAAATGACTCACCCTCATCTTGCTAAATCCCACTTATCCTTTTGCGCAAAAGGATGATTCGAGAAGTTGGGAAAAACTTCTCCAGAAAAGCCCTCTTCATGCTCTCCCATGATGTGACGGTTCCGGGAGCTAGCTCGTACAACCAATCTTTGGCTTTGTCCATCAAAGAGAATGGAAAAGCCTTCATCTTCAATATGCTTCCATCAACGTTGACGGGAGTCATGCTTGAACACACCACCTCAAATTCCTTCAGGTGCTTGTTCGGATCCTCCATGGACAACCCATGGTACTTTGGAATATGGTGGAGCAAGCTTGACTTCAACTCGAACTCCTCAGTCTTCCCTTCTGCAGGTGGGGGATATTGGATACACAAAGGTGCTGCATTATCCAATCCCAAGGCCGAAAGCTCCTTAAGTGTCCGATTGTCCACGGCCATGACTTGTGGTTCTTCAAAGATCCTTGTCGTGGGTTCCTCCTCCTCCTCTAGAACTTGTTCTTCGAGGTCAGGTTCCGGGCTTTGTGGATTTGGTTCGTGTTGCTTCCTCTTCCGTCTCAAAGTCCTCTCAAAATCGCTGTCAAAATCTGAGATATGCTCACGAATCGGTTGAGAACTCCGAGTCATACACTAGTACCTAAAACAAGAAAAACAAAACTAGGTCAGAAACTTAACAAAAATAACGTAAACAGAAAATAACAATCCAAGGGATTAGCAAAGTTGCTAATCCCCGGCAACGGCGCCAAAAATTTGATGCGAACTAATTAAGCACACAAATTAAAACCCTCTTTTGACAATTGTAGTAAAGATGCAAGTAGGGATCGTTCTAGACCGGGGATTAGGAGGGATTACTAAATCACTTGGAAACTTACTCAAAAACGTAAAACAAACGTTAAAAACAGTAAACTGGACTCAAAGAATGCAAACTAAACAATAAAACACTAAAACAAATCAAAAGACTCAGAGAATGCAAAACATTTATAAACACAAACTAAGACACTTTCTAACTAAATTGGACACTAAAGTAAAGGGGGATTGAGGTTTTAACGAAATTAAATAAAATGCACAGATTGTAATTAAGGGCAGAATGTAAATACGAATGTGATGAAAATATGGATGGAATGCTAGCTAGAAGGTTCTTCTCCACACACGTCACGCTTGCATACAAGATGATTTTCGGTTGGTCTTTCGATGAATTATGAAACTCAACACTCCGGGTTAATTAGGTCCGCTTAAATTAACCTTCAGATTTCCCTAGAATCATTGAATTGGATGAATATGCATCGCAAACAAATTATTCCTAACAAGTTCTCTATATGAACAGCATGATAAAGATACAAGTTAGAATCATTACGTTCTTTGGAAATCATAAGTGTTGACGAGGCATTCATTACTATGATAAACATGAAACTAGTGCCAAGAATTCATTTAACGCGATTGTTTATAAGCAACCTCCACTACTTGTGAATATAAGTTCATAACTATTAGGTGAAATTCACTTATATTCTAGCGTCATATTCATGCATGAAAATTAAGCGTGCACTCTCAATAAACATACACAAATAAGTTATCAATTAAGCAGTTAAACAAATTGAATCCACAATACATGAAATTCCAACCAAAGGTAATCAAATCATATTACAAGCATAAACATGGTTCCATTAAGGTCTGCCACTTAAATAGTATAGCAATCGATGATCTGACCGTTGGATGGTCACTAAACTTCATTACATTATAGTACGTAATATTTGAGGACTATAGGAACTTATGGATTAGCAATCTAACGTACAGATCTTCCCAAATTGGATTTGTAAGTTTGTAAAATAAAACGTCGGCCACCACTTAATTGTAGTAATTGGCGGAGATCCGATCGTTGGATCATAATGAAATTTTAGTATGATGTTCTAGAAACATAATGTGGATCTTTGGAAGTTACGGATCGGAAATCCGAGGTGCAAATCTTTTGGATTGAGTTACGTAGGATTGCGGACCCTACCATCGACCTTTGACCGATGGTTGACTTTTGGTCAATGGGTTTCAAATTATTCTAAACGTCTTTGGGGATGTATTTTATGTAAGTTACATGTTCTATCGATAAGAATTCTGAGACGTTATTTGATAATTGTTCTAGGCGACAATGGTTTGTGACGGCTAGATATTCGTGTTGGGGAATTGTAGCACGGACTTCAGGTGAGTGGATCTTTTCCTTTTTATAGTATATATATGATTGATATTTCGACAAATGCTTTTAAATTGATTTATGCATTTTATGTCATATATATGTGTGTGTGTATATATATATATATATATATTTTAAATACTATGATATAGTTAAGTTTTAGATTGCATCATGACATATCCATATGCATATTACCTGCATACAATTGTTGTGAATGCTTTGAAGTGCTAAGGTGAATTGGGGACGCGCAGGTAAGTTTAGGTGAGTTTATGGTGTTATTTGAAATGATTGAGTTATGGCATGACTATATTTATGTTTTAGGCAACTCCGACACTGTCGTACAGGTTGCAATTATAGGCAACTCCAACACTGTTCGTACAGGTTGCCTATGAGTCATATAGGTTGCATAAGGCAACTTCGACTTATGTCTCATCATAGATTGATATGTAGTGATTTAGAATATTTCTGGATTTATTGTTGATTTACATTTGATTTCATACTTATGCGTAGTATGATTTTCTAGAAACATACAGGTTTTACACTGAGGGGTTATAACGTTTTCAAAAGGTTTTTATTAAAACTTTATTTTCAAGCCCACTCACCCTTGTTTTTCGCCCTTCCAGGTTTTAATAGTTGAGCTTTCTTATCGACGAGGATTCGTGGTAAACCTTGGTATTGGAGATTACCTTCAATGGTATGATTCTCAATCCACTCTACTGTACTTTACTTATGCTCTGACGTCACATGTGAAATGGGTTCATTCCCGCTCACAGCGCACTCTTGTATTTAGTCACTTTTAGGTTTAAATTCATTCACATTTTCCACCTCACTACACTTTATGGCTTCATCTCCTTCCAGGTGTCAGCCAACACAACTCGATTTGGAGTCCTAGTGGACAATTTGAGGTGTGTCACAATATGTTATCGCAATTACATACATGTCCGCTTTGGTTGTAATTGATAGAGCAGCAAACAAAGTAGTCGTAGAGATTAACTTACTTGAATCTCTAGGCATGTGCATGCCGCTTTATTGGATCATCTCTATGCTTGCAATCTTCATCTTCATGATTGATCATGCGAAGTTCCCCAAGTGCTAAGCCTCTAAGAATATCCACATTCATAAAATTAGCAAGGGATGGTGGAGTAATTGAAAATTGATGTGCTAGCAATATCTCTCACTTGGATCAATATAGAATGGACGCCACACACACTCTTTTGACTTAGGGTTTTTCTCTCTTTTCTTTGAGGGACAAAACTAAATGATTTTTGCATTGTATGTTAGAGAGAAACACAAAGAGGATATAAATACTCATTGCCACCCTCTTTAGCAGCACCCTATTATGGTTTAATGCCTCAGGTTTTAAGCCATACGCCAAGCCTACTCACTTACCCTTTTTTGGGTTTATGACTTTGACTCCTTCTAATTAAATAAAGCCCAATGCTTATTTGATTAAAACCATGTTTATTAAGCCCAAATAATTAATGCAATGTAATTAACAATTAATATATCTTATCATCATCCATGTAACGTTGCAAGAACACATCATATGTGTGTGACCTCTTAGGTTCTAACTAAAGCCGGTAGTGAAATTAATTAATGAATTAATTTAATTCCATCAAACCATGACACCTAGTACGATGTCATGGGATTCAAATTAACAAAAGTAGAAACTAACTTATCATGATACTCTTTTGAACCTTGATTGTAGTTACAATACAATGCGGCTCTACTATCATCCATATTCTGTTCATGACTTATTTGATATGGAATTATGTCAACTCACATCAAGTCATCTATGATCGCCATGATGCATCTCATGTTGAAGCAATTCTTGCAAACATAGCATGATCAACAATTACTCTAGCCAAAGATTTCTAAGATAGATCTTCAAGTGGCTTCAAGGGATATCTCTTTCTATTGACCAATTACCAAACAATGATAGATTCCTTATTGTGCACTCAGGTATCTTCATACTTATACATATAAACCTGAATATCACAATATTGAGCCATGAGATGTCATAGAAGGCTTAAGTTGAAACCAAAATTCATATCTAAAAATAATAGATACCTTTGATTCCTCAGGTCTAAAAACTATTTCCATACTACAACTAAAGCACGTTTGACATGTTGTAAGAATCCATACGTGTAAGCTTCTTGCGCAGTTAATGTTTAGTGAACTCATTCAATAGACAAGAACCTGTATATTCATCATAAGTCCAACATGCGTAACATGAGGCCATGCTAACTTTAATGCGATATACACCAGCCTTTTCAAATAGTCACGGTCTAGTTAACTTTCCAAAATTCTAAGAACATCATTTAAGGACTAAGTGACTACGAAATACAAGTCTCCCTGCCCTAACCTCGTTTAGGACATAGATGACTGTATGTAGGATGGTGCACTTCGAGGATGAAGATTGCATATTTGAGTTTGTCGATCTTTATTTTTATGATCTTGATTCGCTCCATCCTATGATTCCACTTGCGCTTGATAACTAGTATGGTAGTTAGGTCTTGGTGGAGGTAATGACAAATCATGAAGGGGTCAATTCCATGCATGTCTTTTGCAACCCAGTGAACACATTCTTGTTGGCTAGCAAGAATTTGATAAACAGCTCTTTCTTTCGGTCAGTCAGTTTTGATCTGATCTTGGCTTTCCACTTAGGTTTATCAGATTGAGGCTGATGTATATATACGGTGTCTTCATTTGCTTTCGACTCTGGGGTGCTATCGTTCTGAGGGTCAAGATTTTGGTCTAATTCTTTGTAGCTCATCCGTTGAGCCCCTATCCATGATTTCTATGTTGATTCATCCATAGGAGCGTTGAAACGTTGCTTTCCTTTCTAGATCATGTTCATGCTTTTGACGGAGCAGCATTGTACAGACGATTGGTCTTCCTTTTATTTCTTTCACTTCGTCGAGAGCAGAGTAACAGAGTAGCTAATGGTAGCTGGATGGAACATCTTCATCTTGGGCAACCAATTCGTCTAAGGATGGCATTGTATAGAGTCGGGTAGTCCATGACATGGAAGGTCACTAATTAGTTGTAGGGCTCTACCCAGACTACCAATTTTACTATTCCTAATGATTGAATTGGCTCCCTGTTGAAGTGTGAAAAGTGTTTCTCCCCTTGTTGATGTTATTGAAAAATGCCTATCTAATATGTTGCCTTCAAGAGGACCTTCACTCCAGATCCATTGTCCACCAAAACTTAGTTGACCATAACATTGGAGATTTACACCTTGACGATGAAGGCGTTGTCATGGAGTGAGTGGATGTCTTCTAGATCTCGATCAAAAAATATCAAGATATTGGAGTTGATTGTTAGTGGTTTGTTGATCGAAGCCATCATTCTAAGTTTCTTGCAAGTCGTTTTTCTTTTCTTTCTGGTGTTTCCCATATATTCTTGTTCATCATATCTGCAGTTCACTCAAGGGAATGTTTCTACCTCCAAGTGTTGAGCATGATGGAGATCTTGAAGCCCTATTGACTTTCTATGATACTTCTTAGGGGTTAGCCTTTGAGTTGACACTTCACAACTCAAATCAATAATCTCAATGAAGATTTGGGTGAACGTTGCTTGGGTCAATGCCTCTCTGAAGTGAGAGAAGACTTCGTCCAAATCTTTTACTTGCACTTTCATGTTGGCGAGTCTTGTTAGTTCTTTGGCTAGCAGGCTTCGTCAGACATATTACAGGGATATGCAAATATCCGTAACGTCCTCTAATATCTCATCTATGTAATAGCCCTATTAATCTGGGCATTGGCATCGTGTGTAGAGGCACCAGGTTCCTAGCAAGATGATTTGGACGGAACATAAGGGTTGAGGGATTTGGTCAAGAGAAATACAAGTTTACTCTCCATAAAATGATCAATTATTGGAACCAAATCTGCACACAACCACAGATGGTGGAGTTACAAATTCAAGCAACTTACAAAATAAAGAACAACCAAGAGCAAGCTTAGACCCAATGAGGGTGTGAGTGTGCCAGCCAAAGGCTCTCCGACGGTCAAGTTAGTAAGCATTTTTAAATTTAAGCAATGCGCAAGAGAATTAGAGTATAGAGATTGTGTTACCAAAGATGAACCCTGGATGGGTTTATTTGTATTGAGGGGAGAGAGACTTTTTTAGGATACAATTTTCGTTCTAAGCCGGGAGAATCCTAGAGAATATCTAGAAGTAGATATTGCACTCTTTTAGGAATTAGGAGTTATGATTACTTGTGGTGCATGTCAATTCCTAGATTGCAGGAACTCCAAGACTTATGAGGATCTGGTTGAGTCCAGAGCCGAATCAGATCATGTGTCTTGCAAAACAAGCATGGTCGTTTTAGCGGAGTCACTTAGACCTTGCCTATTACCCCAGAACAGGATGATGGTGGCATCGTCGCTCCACCTAATCCAACTCCGCTCGAAGCTGTTGAGTTTATGACCATACTTTTGAGGTAATGTCTTTCCCATCAATCTTACTAAGCCCTGAAAATTCATGGTCTCACACACTACACGCCATTTTTTTTTTCTCTTGATGCCAAAACATTGCTCGAAGAATATTAACTTGACCTACAAAATTTCTTCGTCACACAAAGTCTTTGACAAACCCCTAAAAATTGAATAGGTTTGCTTGATAAACTAGTTTTTTCATCGATAAAGTCTCTTGGCCCGACGAAAAGTGGTTCACTGGATAAAATTTTGTCATGCAAATAGTAATTTTTGGTAGTGCTTGCACTATTTTCATGACAAGCGGCTCTTCTACATCTATATTTTTCATGAAAATTGAGTATATTTTTTCATTGTAAAAATACAAGCATTAACTGGTTACAAACATCAACCCCAATGGAAGTGATTGTCCTAAGCACTACGTATTCAAGTAGTACTCACATGTTATAATACAAGGAGGAAATAATATATTTGTCTGTGTCCCTTCACTTATTTTATGACACGTGAAATATCTGCTTGAATACTGAGCACTTTGAAAAGTTTCTTCTTCACACGAAGGCACACCCAAGCAAAATCTATTTGAATATCTGTTATTCATCTTTGAACTTGCTTCTATTTATAAGTTTTTAAAAATGATTTTCGCACATCATTTTCTCTTTCTGCACAATCATATTTGTACATGTATTTTGAGTCTGCTTTAATTTATGCAATTCAAAGCATAAAAATAATAAAGAATATGCATGAAGACAAAAAAAATGCGTTGATATGTTGACTTGGAGATTCTTATCAACCAACAAAGGCCACAGATACAAATCGAATACATATTTTATATGTAGATAATAGATCCGACATCTACATGACCATGTAAAGAGAAATCGATCATATGTAGAAATCTCATAACTTTTAGATGCGTACATTATATGTACCTAAATGATCATACTATATATTTCCTATTTCTTCTGTGTCTTATTCTTTGGATAATCAAGACTAACTCTATGCATTATTACGAGTATTAAGATCTTATGGCTATGGAATAACATGTGCTAAGCAATTAAGAAGTTAGTTAAGTTTGTTCTGATTGTAGCTTAGGGTGTAAGCTACTATAGCTATTATATAGAGCTTGTAATAAGCAGTTGTAACTAATAAGAAAGATCAATACATTTACAAAGATTCATTCTCTCTCTAAACCCTTTCAATTTTCTTGTTCTCTCTCTGCATAACAGTTCTTATCAAGTCCTTCAATGGTTTACGTGGTATCATCGCTGGAACAAGCATAGAAGTTTGACGGTTCTTTGATATTGGTTTCATCTACTTCTACTGCATCTCAAGTTTCCTCTGTAATACTATGATTCTTTTTAGTAAATTTGGGTGCTTCGACTTCACCCTTTCTTCTAATTTTGCGTTCTACAAAGTGTGCACACTAAGTGTTTGTGGTTTGATCTCTGTCAACATTACTTCAAGATTTCATCACAATCTGCAATAATGGTGCTATCTTCTCAGTTACAGATTCTCCAATCTTCAATCACTTCATTGATTTCATCTATTTCCAGCTCGATAAACATGAATTTGGACCACACGAATTATTTGGCCTAGCATTTCCAAATGCAGTTACTTCTTGAAGGTCGTAGCATCATTGGGTTTGTTGATGGCTCAACACCCTGTCCAACCCAGTTTTGGTTAAGAATCTTCTAATGACTCTGCAATATTATGTGGTGATTCCTCCACAAGGGTACAATCAAATGAATACAAGATTTGGAAGATGCATGATAAAGCATTAATGTAGTTAATCACTGCAACTTTGTCTCCTGTTACAATTTCATGTGCAGTTGGCAACACAAGTTCCAAATATTTGTGGACTCAGCTTAAAGAAAAGTTCTCTAAGTCACATGAACAAGCATCTTTCAACTCAAATCCTAGCTTCAGAGTATAAAAAGAAAAAAAAAAGTAATGATTCCATCATTATATTTGCAAAAAATTCAAGAAGCAAGAGATTTCTTAACTACTACTGGTGTATTCTTTGAGGATGATGATATTGTGATTCTTACACTAAATGGTTTTCTTGCTAAATTCAATACAATAAGATATGTGATTAAGGATCATGAAACTGTAATATCATTGAAAGATCTTTGATCTCAACTACTTGCTGAAGAAACTTTGCTTGAACATGTATTTATATCACTTGTGTTATCTGCACTTATGGCACAAAACAATGGTTTTACTTCCAAGAATCAATCTTTTTCCAACTCTGGTGGCAACCATGTGAGTCCCAACTCTAAGGCATACAAGTCTTTCAACAACAACACCAAAGGCAGAAATCAGTTCAATTCCAATTTCAATTTGAAATTTGGTAACAACAAGAACTTTCATTCAAGTCCTGTTCCTGGAATTCTTGGTACATCACCACCAAGATCACAAAACTATGGCTTTCAGGCTCAAACTTGCCAAATTTGTGGGAAAAACAATCATCTAGCCTTTACTTGTTGATTCAGGAATACAAATTCATCACAGGGATGTCAAATTTTTGGCAAGAACAACCATCTTGTTGATACTTGCAAATATGGAAATACAGTTATTTCTTCAAGTTGTCAAATATATGGGAATCCCAATTATAGTACATAAACATGTTTTCAGAAGACTTCTACTTCTCCAATGAATGCCATGCATGTTGCCACACCTAATGGTCATTACTCTCAATTCTCATTACCATTTGCACCATCACATCAACATGTTTGGCTTACTGATTCAGGTGTCAATAATCACATGATTTCAGAATTGAGTAATCTCTCATTGGCAACCCCATATCCATCAAATGAGACAATCCAAACAGCTAATGGTGAAGGTTTAGCTATCTCTCACAGTAGTTCATCTCTCCTCACAACTCCAATGAAGCCGATTAAGCTTCATTCTATTCTTTATGTACGAAAACTGTCTCAAAACCTATTGTCTGTGCATAGGATTTGTTTTGTTAACAACTGTTGGTTGATTTTCGATGGATTTTCATTTTGGATTCAGGACAAAGCCACAGGGAGGATACTCCACAAAGGGCTGTGTAACAATGGATTTTACCCCCATCATCTCACCAAGTTCTCATGCAATCATCAATAAAGGACAACCTACAACTTTTCTTGAAAAACAAGTTACAATCAGTATTTGGCATAAGAGACTAGGTCATCCTTCTAATTCAATAGTCTCTCAAGTTTTAAGAACTTCAAATGTCTCATGTGTTACTCATATTATACCTTCATTGTGTCAAACATGTTTAAAGGGTAAATTTAGAAAACTGCAATTTTCTTCTTCAGTTGCAAAGTGTGTAAAATCTTTTGATATTGTACATAGTGATGTGTTGATGCGAGAATTATACGCGCACAAATTAAACCCTCTTTTTGACAATTGTAGTAAGGATGCAAGTAGGGATCGTTCTGGACCGGGGATTAGGAGGGATTGTTAATCACTTGGATTTGACTCAAAAACGTAAAAACACAATATAAAACACTATACTAGACTCAAAGAATGCAAAACTAAACTTTAAAACACTAAGATAAACCAAAGACTCAAAATGCTTTAAAAACACAAACTAAATTGATTTCTAACTAAATTGAACAATAAAGTAAAGGGGGATTGAGTTTTGGACGAAATTAAACTAAATGCACAGATTGTAAATTAAAGCAGAATGTAAATATGGATGTGATGGAATTTAATGGATGGGAAGCTAGCTAAGGGGTTCATCTCCACACATGTTATACTAACGATTTCCAATTGCTTTTCAATAAACCATGAATTCTCAACACCCCAAGTTAACTGTGATGCACTAATTAACCTTCAAATCTTCCTTATGTCAATGAATTGGATGATGCATGTGACAATTCAAATCATTCTCCAATGGTCCTCAACATGAATGCATAGAAGAGGTACAGTGAGAGATCATTATGCTCTATGAAAATTATAAATGTTGACGAGGCAATTGTAACTATGAATGCATGAAACTATTGCCAAGAATTCATTTAACGCGATTGTTTATAAGCAACCTCCACTACTTGTGAATATAAGTTCATAACTATTAGGTGAAACTCACTTATATTCTAGCGTCATATTCATGCATGAAAATAAGCGTGCACTCTCAATAAACATACATAAATAAGTTATCAATCAAACAGTTAAACAAATTGAATTCACAACTTATGAAACGCAATTAGAAGTAATCAAATCATATTGCAAGCATAAACATATATTTCGAATCCCCCCCTAGCCAAGGGGGGTTTAGTTCCTCATGGTACAAAACAAAGAGAATTGAAATTAAACATTGAATTCAAAGGAAAAGAAACACCTAAACATTCCAACAACTCAAACTTGAATTGTATGAACGTTTAGGCCCTCTTCTCTTCCTCTTTGTTGCGGCACGAGGTCTAAGGTGAGTTTTGGGGATTATGGATGAATGGATGTGTGATGGAGTGAGGAGGGGTGGAAATGGAAGTGATGGTGTTTGGATTGGTAGGGAACTCACGGCACAAGGGGATGTTGTTGGTGTGTGAATTGATATCCAAGAGTGAATGAATGCATGGGTTTTTATAGGGGGAATGGGAGAATATGTGGCTGCATGGTTAAATGATTAAAGGGTGCATGTGGGTTGGAAATGCATGTGGAAGTATGGCTGCAATAAAGGAGAAAAGCTGGAAATGTTGAATGGGAGTGCACGGCAAGGATTTGTGTTAGGTGATGGGTGTATGTGTTGGCTGAATTATTTGTTGGGAAAGCATGTGAATTAGGTTGGAAAGGTGTGTGGAAAGCTGGAATTGCAAAGGGGAATGCATGTGGCTGCAAGGTGAGTGAATGATTATGGGTGCATGTGGATGTGGCTAGGTTGGAAAGACATGTGGAATGGCTGGAATTGCCAAGGTTATGCACGGCAATGGGAAGTTTTTGGTGCATGTGGCTGATTTAAAGAATGGGAAAGCATGTGCATGCAAGCTAGGGTGAATGATGATGAATGCATGTGGATTAAAGAGTGAATGGTGGTTGCAATAATGAAATGGAATGCTGGAAAGTGGATATGAAATGCACGGCAATGGTGAGGATTTTCTGGAATGATGGCAGGTTGTGTATGTGAGTGATTAGAGGATTTGTGTTAGGTGATGGGTGCATGTGTTGAATTGGTGGTGCAATGATGAAAGAATAAGTGCATGTGGCTGAATTGAATGAATGCAAAGTGAATGAATAATGAAATGGGAAAGCATGTGCAAGGTTGTAGTTTAGGGTGTTTGAGTGAATGGTTGAGATGGTTTCTAGGGTGAATGGTGTGTACGGTTTTTGGGAGAGAATGTGTGTTGGATGCATGGCAAGGTGTTAGAATGGGCTAGGCCCTTTGTTTTATGTCCTAGAGTGCATACAAGGCCTTCAATTTCGTCCAACACTTTGGCTCCAAGCATAAGCTATCCATCCTTAGCCTAAAAGTGCTCCAAAAGGCTCCAAAATGCATCTTTTTGCTTCCTTAGCCATATGAACCTAAAAACACACGAAATTGGCTTAAACTACTAAAACAACTAGGAATTAACAATATAAATGCACGAAAACAAACTAAGTAAGTCGCCTAAATATGCTCCTATCATGTGTGGGGCCCTACTCTTTGTGTGTCCTTAGAAGGATTCAAATACTATGTGACCTTCATTGATCATTGTACCAAGTATTGTTGGATTTTCTCCATATGCAATGAAAGTGATGTTTTTGCAACATTTGTTTCCTTTTACAATTTCATTTTAAACCAATTTCATACATCCATAAAAAAACTCTCCAACGTGATGGTGGTGGTGAATACATAAGTAAAGCATTTCAAAAGTTTCCTTCTGATAAAGGAGTGAGCCATCAAATGTCATGTCCTCACACTCCAAAATAGAATAGGATAGCAGAGAGAAAACATAGACATATTATTGAAACATCCATCACTTTGTTACATTTTGCTTCATTACCATCCTTGTTTTGGTCTTTTGCTTGTCAAACCTTAATATACTTAATCAACAGAATGACATCCCTTACATTAAACAAAACATCACCATTTGAATTGCTACATAATTCAATACCTGAGATCCTACATTTTGAAAGTATTTGGTTGTTCTTGTTAACCTTGGTTAAGACCATACAACAATACTAAATTAGAACCCAGAACAACAAAGTGTGTCTTTTTGGGGTATACATCAAAGTATAAAGGGTATCTCTGTTATGATGTATCTAGAAAAAAAATTTATCTCTAGACATGTGATATTTGATGAGATAGAGTTTCCTTGGTTCCCAAACGTCACTATTTCACTACTACACCGCTACCATCACTCATACAAACACCAATTCCAATACCAAATCACAATAATGTCTTTGTTTTGCTAGAACTACAAAATCACTCCACATTGAGTTCCTCACCAGGTCCCACACAATTAGGTTCAACTTTTATACCTAGTTCCATGCCAAATATTGTCATCAATCAAGCTTCAGAAGACTCCACTTCAATTCGAGTTGTAGTTTCAAGTTCAAATTCAAAAGATTCAAGTTCCAGTCAATCCATTGCTGCACCAACAACATAGCCAACCCTTGTCTCCTACAGTCTTTGTGGTACCTAAATTCCTACATGAACAACTGCAAGTGGTTCTATCTATTCCTCCAATCAATCTTCACCTTATGCAAACATCTCAAAGAAAATTGCTCTACTTACTGCTATACATGAAAATAAAGGAGTTCATTTGAATCAAGTTGAACCTGCAACATATAAGTCTGCATTAAAATCCCCAGTACAGCATGAGGCTATGAAAGATGAGATTTCAGCTTTACACAACCAAGGTACATGGTCATTGGTTCCTCTTCCACAACACAAAAACTTAGTAGGTTGTAAATGGATCTTTAAGATCAAGAAGAATGTTGATGGTTTAATTGGGAGATATAAAGCAAGGTTGGTGGCTAAAGGGTTTAATCAAGAAGAGGGTATTGATTATGGAAAGACTTTTAGCCTAGTTGTTAAACCTACAACAATGAGATTAGTTCTAGCCTTATCTGCACACTTTGGCTGGACATTGAGACAATTGGATGTGAAAAAATGTCTTTCTACAATCATCTTACAAGTAGAGGTGTACATGGAAAGCCTTACAATAGCCCTGCACCATATAAAAGTTTGGTTAGTGCCCTCCAATACTTAACATTCACTAGGCCTGACATTGCTTTTGCAGTGCATCATGTATGTCAATTTATGCAAAGCCCTATGGAGTCGCATTTTATGGCTGTTAAAAGAATTCTCAGATACTTAAGAGCTACTCAAGGTTGTGGTATTCATAATGTCAAAGGTTCGCTGGATGTCACTACATATAGTAATGCAAATTAGGCAGGGGACTCTAATGATAGAAGATCAACCACTGGAATGGTTGTGTTTTTGGGGTCTAATCTCATTTCATGGTCATCTAAGAAACAAAACATCGTTTCTCGATCATCAATTGAAGCTAAATATCAGGCTTTGTCAACTATAGTAGCTGAAATCGATTGGATCAAACAACTGTTGGTTTTTCTGCATGTTCTATTTTCTGAAAAACCACTCCTCTTTTTTGACAACTTATCTGCAATAGCTCTTACTTACAATCCAATTCAACATCAATGCACTAAGAACATTTAGATTGATGTGCATTTTGTTCGAGAGAGGGTAGCAAAACAACAACTGCAAGTGCATTTCGTGTCTTCGAATGAACAATTTGCTGATGTATTTACAAAGGGACTCTCTGCACCACTATTTCAGACACATTTTTCAATCTCATGCTCAATTTCTCTACTCCTGAGCTTGAGGGGGGATGTTAGGAGTATTAAGATCCTATGGCTATGTAATTGACACGTGTCAACAGATTAAGAAGTTAGTTAAGTTTGTTGTGATTGTAGCTTAGAGTGCAAGCTACTATAGCTATTATATATAGCTTGTAATAAACAGTTGTAACTAATAAGAAAGATCAATACATTTACAAAGATTCCTTCTTTCTCTAAACCCTCTCAATCTTCTTCTTCTCTCTCTACATAACAGTTCTTACCAAATCCTTCAATGATTTACATGCGGAAGCAAGAAATATTGATTGATCATACTTATATAATATATTCGATTATAACCATTGGCCATACGATGTGGATCCAAAACTTGTTATTGAAAAATTGAATGTGCCAAAACTTGTTCACGGACTGAAATGGTGGTTAAGAGGGACCATCTAATTAATTTACTAATTTGAGAATCAAGCCAAGAATTAGGCACCGTCCTCTCTGCAGTTTAAATCGAGAGGCTTTCCTCATCAAGAAGATATATGTATATATTGGCCTTGAGGAAAACAGAAGAAATTGTTTATCATAAAGTAAGAAGTTAAGTGGATTATATCTAGCTGTACTACTATCATTGGTTGTAAGAACGAAAAGGTTATGTGCATGCGTGTATGCCCTAAAATAGTCTTTTAGAACAACTCTAATAATTGGGTTAAAATCTAAATTTTAGGTTTTATATCTTTCCAAATTAACTGGCTAAAATTTGAGTTTGACATAAAATCTAAAATTTAAGCAGATTTAACCAAACAATAAGCCAGCTTAGTGGCGGCCCCCATGATGCGTGTGAATACACCCAACTAAAAATCACCGGCCTCCAAACGCGCCCACTTTCCTGCAAGCGGCGGCGCCTCATGCTTTTAAGCCACGCGCCAATGCCTATGTAATTAAAACCATGTCATTTAAGCCGAATTTTTTTTTCTAGATTTGAATGGATTGCTTATGCAAATTAACCATTGTTGGTTTGGAATTGGGGCTGCAGTTTTACCATCATTTGTCTAGATTTTGGTCTTCTTGATTTTTAAAATTACCAAAAGGTGATAGATTCTATATTGCACATTCATGTATCTCATACTTATACATATAAATTCAAATATCACACTATCAGGCCCTATGATCTCATTGAGGGTTTTAAGGTGTAACCAAAGTTCTTATCTACAAATATAAGATACCTATGATGCCTCAGGTCTAAAAACTATTTGCAAACTACAACCAGAAGCTTTGTAATGTTTGACATGTGGTAAGCATCCATATGTTTAAGCTTCTTAGATAGTCAACGTTCAGTGAACTTGTTCAACTGACAAGCACATGTAGATTCATCACGTGTCCAACACGCATAGCATGATACCATAGTAATACACCGGCCCTTCTGGATAGTCAATGTCTAGTTGACTTTCCAAACTGCTAGATCATTATTTAAGAACTAAGTGGTTATAGAATACAAGTCTCCCTGCCTTAACCTCGTTGAGAACATTGCTTTCATACCTTAAATCCCACATCCTTCACTTTATGAAATTCATGATCAAGCAATTGTTTTTTGTTTCATTCCTTCATTCTTCTCCGGATACACCAGTGATAAAATCTTTTCTCAAGATATCTTCCACGCTACTAGGGTCGTTGCTCCTAATGTTGTCCCTTGGTGAGAAACTAGTTGGGCCATCTCATTCATTGTGCAAAGTTCTAATAAAATAAATAAATTTCCCGCAACACATTTTTGTTACCAGCCTAAATTTTTATGGTTTTGCGCAAAGAAAGATTCGTTGTGCAAAGCTTCACATTCGTCACTCAAAGTTGTTAAAAAACAATTTTGGCTTTCTACTTTCGTCACCCTTACAAATATATAGCGTTTCGCACAAAAAAATTTCCGTCGCTAAAAGCCTTGCACAACCAAATACTCCTAATCCTAAATCTTTAAAATTTTGGGGAATATACTTTGTGCTACGAACATCCTTGCTTTGTCATGCAAGGCGCCTTTGTGTGACGATGGTAATATTTCGTCGCGGAAAGAGCCCTTGCACTACAAAATGTGGATATTCGTCACACAAACTTGTTCATTAATTCTGATATGTTCTTTCTTTTAACTACTAAGAAAGACTTCTCCATGTCAGAATCAAGTAATTTTTCTCATATTTGATCTTGAAGGAGAGGTCAAAATCTTGAAGGCTCAGATTTTGAAACGGCTTTGTAAAATGTCGATCACATTATTTCACTTGCGAAGAACTTTTAACATATAGTGCCATAACATTTGCAAACTACAAATGTTGCATGAACTTTCTGTGAACAATGCAATGTGAATTCAACAATTCCATATCCTCGTTAGGATCATTTGTAATAGTTAACCATTAATTAATTGATTACATAATTTTTGTAAATAATACAAAAGAGATTAAAAGAACTGTAGGGATATTATGTGATTAGTTGATATTCAAAATATACAATTCAAGTAGGTAAGCTTATTGAATCCATCGTTTGGCTCATAATAAATTAAAAGTTGCTCTTGCTACTCAACCCAAAGCCTTGAGTATTGTCCAAGAACATACTGTAGGAGTAACTCAATACCTATCCTTCTTTTTTTGTGGGATAATAAAAATGGAAGATTGAATTATATCATCCATGTCTCGTCCAATATGCACTCGTACTATCTTGAAGATCGTCTATGCAAAAACGTTGGTAAATCATGAAAATAAAAAGAAACAACTTTATATTATTGGTTTGCTTTTTTTTTTTAATTAATTACTTTTTTCATTTTCATAATATTTGAGCCACGAAATACCAAAGTTAAAAAAAATTAATAATAATTTTCTTTTACAATTTAAAATATAAAACTAAATATAAAAGAAAATACATTTACGTTACGTGACAAAATTTTGGGCTTTCATCGCGCACGGTTAAAAGAATAATTTCCTTTTACAGTTTAAAATATAAAATTAAATAAAAAAAGAAAACAATTTACTTTCCGTCACAAAACGTTGGGGTTTTCATTGCATAAAGTTAAAAAAAAAAATTATTAAGAAAATAATTTTCTTTTACACTTTAATATATAATAGAAAAATAAATTTCCAATTTAAAATAAAAAAGTTAAATAAGAAAGGAAATAAGTTTACTTTGCAAAACGAAATATTGTATTTCTATCTTGCAAAATTTTAAAAAATACAAAAATAAATTTTTTTAGAATTAAAAATATAAATTAAATGAAATAGATTTACGTTGGGTGATAAATATTAGGATTTCGTTGCGCAGTTTCAAAATAAAAATAATTTGAATTATAAGGTTTAAAATATTTAAATTTCGTCAAGCACAGTTTAAAGAATCTTTTTTTTTTTACAATTTAAAATAAAAATGAAATAAAAAAAATTTACTCTGTGCGAAAAAAATAATAAGATTTCGCTGCGTAAAATTTTTTGAAATGAAAATAACACATAAAATGATTTGAATTATAAGGTTTAAATATAAAAATATAATAAAAAAAAGAAAACAAATTTACATTGAGTGACGAAATATTTGATTTTCGTTGCGCAAAGTTAAAAAAAAATCTTTTACAGTTAATATTAAATTAATAAAAATATATTGATGTGCATTTTATTTAATTTTTATGCACGTTAGACAATTATTAAAATTTCATCGCGGAAAGTCACTATACGCGATGATTGTGTTTTGTTGCGCAAGGAATTTTTTTACTAGTGTTGTAATCCCTCATGTTGCACGTATGTATGTAAAAATATCATTTCACGCCTATGTGCACGTAGCCATCGATCCATGGTGCATATACATAGCGAACGAGTAAACTAGAGACAAACATCTGTCGAACATTTATGTACAAATAAATGAATGTGATGATCCTGCATAAAATTGAGACATGATGTGCGTATGACTACTTTCCAATCAGCTGAGCTTTTAAGCACCTTCTCACACTTTTCATCTCTATAAAGGACCTCCTCTCCTCAAGCCTCCCTCCCCCCTTCTAACACAACCGGGAACTTAGTACCGTCCACACACCTTCTTCACCACTAAGCTCATCATCTCCTTATCCTCCGAAGAAAGTTGAGGTTCCACCATAAAATCAATTAGCAATATGTGGAGTAGCCCAACCTCTTATAAGCCCATGCAAGATCCTTCCTCCCATCAATGTTGGACTCATTCTCAAAATGCCTTCTCAAGTGTGGTGAATTTTCAAGCCTAACACATAGACAACATAACGGGATAACGTGGAGCGCATGTGGTCATTTTGATTCACACGTGGGATAACCTACTTTGATATCATGAAGAAAATTGAGGTTCCACCATAAATTGGCAATATGAGGAGTAGCCCAACCTCTTATAAGCGCATGCAAAGTCCATCCTCCCATCAATGTGGGACTCATTCTCAACATCCTCCCCATCAATGTGGGTTTCAATTTCATCGGCTTTCTAGCACATTGTACAATTTTCAGTTCCCTATTTCCCAATTTAATTGGTTTGCATAAAGCAATTAGATTGCACATGACAAAGTTTTGAACTTTTGAGTTTGTTTGAATGTTGAATACTGGTGTTAATATCAATTTATTAACCAATCTACATGTGAGGCAAAAACCGAAAGCAAAACTGTTTGAAACTAAATCAAACCAAAACCTTATGATTTTGTTCCATTTTGATTCAAACTTCAAAACCACGCCAAAATAAACCAAAATAAATTTCGATTTCGATTTCGACTTCAACCCAAAATCGCAATGAATCAAACCGTGACCATCCTATTTATAACCCTTTATATATGTTGTGTAATGAAAGACTTCAACGATATAGGTCCAAAGTTCGACTAGACAGACCTTCATGACAAAAGGAAAAGCATACAGGACTTTGGGATGACCACCATGATCCTTTTCTTGAAATTATGATGGAGTTGGAATCTTTGCCAAACAACAATAAAAAGGAATCGTGTACAGATGATCTCAAAATTCCTTTTCTTCCTTACCAAGCGAAATCAGTCACGGGTTGAACAATGGAAATAATTGTATCTTACACTTGCTTTATATTCCAAGGGCCATACAATTATATGAACTTTGAAAAGAAAAAAAAAGTAAAATTGTGGTAGGTCGTATCTCTTTAATTCTCAAATGCTCCAATAGAAAAACGACATCTTAGATGACCTTGGCATGTTTCCGCGTTCATAAACCCCTCTTTTCTCCATACGCACTTGGACAAATACTCCCCTTATTTCTGGGAATGTGAACTTCATCATCATGGGAAGAAATTTTTTTTCTCATTTCCTCTAACATGACATCCATTTATTATATAATAAAAAAATATCAATTTAAAAAAAAATAGCAATTTGCAAATCGTTTAGCCATTGTTATATGTTGAACAAACTTAGTTACCGTAACAAGTACAAACTTCATGATAAATCATCAATTTCTTTTATTCACATGAATAATTGAATAGTTTCAAAATTGAATGAATTTTTTTTAGAGATGATCTTTTTTATGATAAAGAGAATAAAGGATTTTATTTATAATGTTGGTACTTTGAAATGATATCTTGTGAATATGAATACGTAAGTAGGGAAGGGAGACCGGAAATGAGATAAATAAATTGTCCATTGGCATTTATACATATAATTGACCAAGCCAACTTCTTGCCCACTTTTACTGTTGATCAGTATGCTTGTGATAAAAAAGAAAAGTATGCATGTGAATTATATTTATAATGCCTGAAGTTACTTTCAGTAATACTGAAATTGAAACCGGTGCACGTACATGTGTACAAAGAGGGGGAAATTGTTCACCAAACTTTAAATGCATGTTTCCTTCGCTCTTTAGCAGCATATACATCTTTTATCGCTAAATGTGAAAGCTATTGTCATTTTGTATTACGGTCTAATAGTATTCTTCTTTATGTGTAAGTTAGAGATCTTTTGTTCGATTCCCACCCAAGGCAAAGTTGAACTATATTATTATGGCAAGCCAATTGTAAGGCTTAGCTGAGTCTCTCACTCCCTTAATGTAGATACTATCATTTGTTAACCAAAAAAATAATAATAATAAAAGTTGTTCGATTATCCCAATATGGTAATTAAAATGTTCAATTAAAACTCAACGGAAATTTAAACAAGTGGTTTGCAAGTCTGCATGTGAATCGGCGATCATAAGACACCGCCAAATTAGACATATACAAAATTAACAAATTAAGGCAGATTGGTAACGAAGTTAAAGGACATTTCATTCCCATAATAATGAGGAAAACATCATGAATTGAATCTTATCACCCCTTAATCAGGCAACCGCCATAACAAATGAGATGATAAATTCCCACTTACAAACTCCATCATTCCACAACAATTTCACACTGAATATTTTATAACAAGTACGAAGGCCAAATCATAAAGATACAAGAAATTAAGGATCATATATTGTAGCTTTTAGGCACATTGGAAACCTTTGGGAACCTTATTTCCACAAACATTAAGAAGCAAGCTGAGAGAAAGTGGAATGTTGAGGTTGATACCCAAAATGTTGGCTCTGATGGCAGTGCAAAGGCAAACAGCAGCCTCAAGGTCAACGAGCCCTTGGATGAGAGAGCAGCAAGGTTGTACGGGAGGTTTGCCAACGGTGATGTTAAGTAACCCATTGAGGACATTAGCACAAACCCCTAATTTGAGAGTATCTCTAGGGCAGCGGGTGCCAGTTGAAGGGCTAGGATTTGGCGTCGGATTTGGCGTCGGATTTGGCGTCGGATTTGGCGTCGGCCTTGGTCTCGGATTAGGGTTGGGGCATGTGCCACAAGAACTTACCAGGGCAAAGAAGAAGAGATTGAGTGCAAGGAAGAGAACAAGCGAGGAAGTTGTTTTGGATGCCATCTCTCAAACCCTAGAAGAAGTGGGTTTGTAGTTATTTTGTGTGAGGAATTAAGGTTTGTAGCACTAATAGATGTGAGGGTTTGGGTGAGGAATTAAGGTGTAGAGGGAGTTGGATTTTATAGGGTTCAGGAACGGTGAGGTTTCAAGTTGAAGTTAATAGAAAATTAGAAATGATCAATAATTAATCTGAGCTAGCTGATCCATGTGTGCCCTTGGGAATTTAGCTGGCAGAGTAAACAAATTAAAGGCAACCTTTTGTATTTTTGTGTGGTGGGGGCTGCCAAATTACCAGGTTAGTTGTCTGGGCATAAATCTGTGGACGTATATCTCATCATGTACTGTTTTTGGTACCCCAAGTTCTAGTGAATTATAGGGCATCGACATTTTAGGGTCTGGACCTTTGATCAAGTGACAATGGTGGGGGATGAAAAAGCACACATGTTTTGGCGGCACTAGAAAGTTCATCGACCTGCGGGGCTCGTTTGACTCAGTATGTAAGATGGAAGACGAAATTTATAAAAAAAATTAAAATAAAATAAAATTAAAGCATATGTTCACAGCTTAATTATGAACGACAAATCATACTAGTATCAAAACTATAATTTGATAAACACCAAACAGACCTGCAGAAATAGTCGAAAAAAGGCGCTATGCGCAAACCTCACAAGAGTGCATATGTTGGTGTCAAAACTCGGACGGAGCCTAACTCGGTTCGACACATATTTACCTTGAATGTTGCTTTCGGTCTCAGTGTAATGAGATGGCTCTAGAAAAAGATAAACTAGGCGAGCCATTGTTGGAGGCTACAAACAAACAGTAGTATCCGTAGAGTTATGTTGTGTGTTGCGCGCTGATGAGTCGATTTCATATTATATATTTTACTCTCTTCTTAGTATGTTTTCGTGATTATTTGGTGAGATCTTGATACTTTGATTTATATTTTAAGTGTGGTGTTATTCACACACCCATTTTTACTCCTCTCACAACCCTCTCAATTTTTGTGCGTCGGATCGAATGAATTGAATAAAATCAATGGACAAAAATTAACAAAAGTGTGCGAGAAGTAAAAAAGAGTGTGAATAGCACACCCTATTTTAAATGTAGGACATGCAAAACCATTTTGTGCATAAAGTGATGAAATGATGGAATTTTTTAGTAAGTCCATTTGAAGTGAGTTTGTGAGTCTGTCAAAAAGGTTGTGTCAAAGTTTCAGTATTTAATTCCAAGGCATTTGGTCGCCGCAAATTAATTAAGGTCCAACGCGCCGTGTTGATAGATTGACATTCCAGACTTAATTGTGACATTTGAGCATGCAGATGACGTTTTCTGGAGTTGTGCCCTTCTACCAAGCTGTAAAGGACGTCCTGAGGTTTAAATTAGACCTAAGCGGCCTGTTTTGGAGTTGGCTTGGCTCAGAAACATGGAGATGATCTGACTGGGCAGATTGCCTAATTAGATTAGTACTGTGCTTTTAAGTTATCCTTTCATTATTTTGTTTTCCACATTTTTTTCGAAACCTATTTTGGGTAGGATTCAGATTTATTAGTCTACTTATATGTCGAGTTAGAAGCCCTAAAGGGCCAGAACGTTTTTGCTACTAATTTTATACCACAAGGGTGTTTTCTATCTTTTCTTCTTAATATTATTTTGCTTTTTAATTATGAATATGAGTAACTAATTTCCTTTTGATAGGGCAAGGCCAACATGAATATGCCGTCTATATTGAAGTGCTTGTGAAGTTATGCAAACTTGTTTTGAATTATTAATCACCAAGTTTAAACTATCAATATATCTTAATGATTGATCACCATTAGGATGTTTAGACAAATAATTTGATGCAATTTGTTTTGGAACATCACCATGAAATTGAGGAGGGCTTTTGTGATTGATAATTGTAAGTTCACTTAAGGCGAATATCACGCTCTTAAGGATTACATGGTTTTTCAAAAGGTTTTCGTAAAGCTTAATGAGTCTTGCATGTTTATATTTGATCTGAATATCACAGACGAATTGCATGGTAGATATATGTTCTTACTTGAACATCATTTGATTTCCCAAAAACCTTTTTTTTT
This sequence comes from Pyrus x bretschneideri, assembly GCF_019419815.1. Lineage (NCBI taxonomy): Eukaryota > Viridiplantae > Streptophyta > Magnoliopsida > Rosales > Rosaceae > Pyrus > Pyrus x bretschneideri. The sequence continues at coordinate 4,331,764 of NW_025999657.1, forward strand.
TTTTTTCTCTTTTCTGCCGATTTCAAATATTCAAAAATAAATAAATGAAACAAGAAAAAATCACATAACCCATTACAGATTAAACCAAAAAGGATAAAGGGAAATGAAAAATAAGAAAAACCCAGCCTAATTTAGAGACCTAATTTTGATTAAGGTCTACAGGGATCACATAAATATAAAATATGCAACCTCAGTTCAATTTATAAGCTTTATACACACACACATAAACAGAAAAATATTTAAAGATAATTTATCTACGACAACACCCTCATAGATGCCATTCCCCATCAATTGGGCCTCCTCGTCCCGCCTCTCCGCCTTCGACATCCGGAACTAATTTTCAGACTTAAGAAAATAATAATAATTTTCCAATTTTATAAAAAAAAAAAAAAATGGAACCAAACCGAAATCGAATAGGAAAAAACTGAATCTAACTAAAACCGAAAGAAATCGAACCGAATAGTAAATTCAGTCCGACTTTTGGCTTCAGCAAAAAACCGACCGAATAGAACCAAACTCACCCCTACTGACAGCCATTGAAGAAACCTCGAATCCAATTCATGATCAAGTGTTCATCACCTTTAAATCAAATTCTATTTTGGAGATCAAATAAGAGGAATATTCTTGTAAAGGACAAACCACAGGGATTATAACCCCAATTTTTTCTTGAATATAAACATTTTATTTTGTACACGTGTTCTTGTTTCATTCATCGCAGGAATTTTTGTGTTTATAAATTTGACAAGCCTGGTGGGACCACATCTACCTCCAAGGGCAAGTCACCACTTCCACAACAGATCGAACAAGACTTCTTTCGATCGCTGAGGATCGCTTTGTGCCTGACTTCACTCACTATCTTTTAGCGTTTTCAGATAGAGAAATGCAATCAAAGAGCTCGGTACCAAATAAAGCATAGCCAAGTATTCGTACACTCAAAGAAGCATTTAAGTGATGGCTTTCATCACGAGGAACGATTTTGCTGGCATTGTCTTACAAAGCAAGTCAAAGGCATGCCTCTCAACCCGACGTATTGCCTGGCGCATCTAACAAGTCACATGGAGTTCATCAAAGGCGCAAGCTGGTAATCTCTCTTGCTTCACTAGGCGCAAAGAAACTCGTCTCTCAAAGCAGTGAAAGGTGCTCGCCAAGATCGAAGGATTCGGCGGAGCATCCATTCTTGCTTGTCTTCAATGTCAACTCAAAGGAGGTCCGATGCTTATTAATGGCAAGTGATCAAAAGAAGAAGGCTGAACACTGCACTCGGATTGTTACAACCCACACCTTAAAATATATTTTGTTCTCGAATCATATGAAATGACCAAAATGCCCCTGATTTGGTGTCTTGAGTAATTATCGAGCCTAGATTTGAGTTTCAATTTCTTGTTCTTTCTTAGTCTGCTTAATTAGTTTTTGTACTCACTAGTGTGTGAGCAAAACAGAATTGAAAATGGGGTAATGAGAATTAAACGAACCAAATTCAAACACCAAACATCCAAACACTCGTGTTCTTCATTAAGCTCCTGGAGAATCAAACAAGCACAACAAATACACATCGAGGTTCATCCACACTAAAGTCGAAGACCACCCACCATGTGAAACCACTCATGGTCCCGTTTAGTTCAAGACCAAAACCTAACGGACCTTGAAGAAACCTCGAGTCCGATTCAAGATCAAGTGTTCATCACCTTTGAATCAAATTATGTTTTAGAGATCGAATAAGAGGAATAGCATTCTTGTAAATAATAAACCACAGAGATTGTAACCTTAATTTTCTGATTAATACAAATCTTTATTTCATTCATTACAGGAAATTTTGTGTTTACATATATTTGGATGCAACAACTTTAGGTTAGCAGAAAATTAAGAAAAATCAAATTAATAATTGCCAAACTTTAACCCCTCTTGGGATTCTTTTATTTAATAGAAGGACAACAGATTTAAAGCCGAATTTAGTTTTTTTTTTTCCCCCTTCCATTTTGTACTTGCAAGTTGCCAACTTCCCTTGTTTTGTGGCATCAAATCGTACCGTATCAGGATATATATGATATTGTGTTAATGTGTCAGAGCCACATTTTATCCCATTCGTGAATGTGGTTTGGTATAGTGGTTAATTTGGTCATATGACTGATGGGGTATTATGGAGCCATCAGCCCTTGGTTTAACTTTCCGGGCGTTTCTAGCAAGATGGCCTAAATAGCTAGGTGGGTCCTTTCTCACGAATGCTTGGCTAGGGTTGGGTTTCGGTTCAAAACGGTTCAATTTTTTGTCAAAATTGAAATTGAACTGAAATTTCGATTTTGTTCGGTTCAGTTCATTTTTTTTCGGTTTGGTTTTTTTTGTTTCTGTTTTTCCCGGTTCGGCTTCGGTTTTTTCGGTTATTTTATTTTATTTTTAAATGATGTAAATGGAAGGAACCTACCTATCAACCTCCTAGTTCTCATATATCACAGAAACATAATGTACATCGCCAGGATTCAAAATTCTAAAACTATAAAATTTACAAAATCATGAAATAATTCAACAAATTAATTGATCGATGCAGATCGAAACAAAAAAATAAAAGCAAATGGGTTCGTCTAAATGCCATAATCGGACTCCAATATCGCATGCCCAGTGCCCACATTCAAATTCATAGTCAAGTCCACAATAGATCTAGAAATTTCCAAAACATATTCAAAGAAAAATACAAACTTTTTCACCTTAAATTACATAAATTTCAAATGGGTAACCATAAAATTAAAAACCCATGAACTGACAAATAAATAAAACCCACAACCTTTGCTGCAGCGATATCGCCATGATCGTCGCACGCTCTTACAATTCCTCTTTTCGTCGGGTCTCGAAAGGAGCGAGGCAAAATCATGGTTTGGAAGAAGGAATCCGCAAGGACAGGGGAAGACTGGAGAGAGAGTGATTTGGAGGAAGAGAGGAAGGAGAGAGAAAGAGAGAGACTGAGGAAGCAAAGGCAGAGAGGAAGCAGCAGACGAAACAGAGAGAAGTGTTTGAGATCTGAAATGAAATGGGAGTGCGACGGCTAGGGTTTGTAAAGTTAAGAAATTTTATAAAGCATTAAACATAAGAAACCTATGTCAATAATTTACTAGTACAGTTATTACCACACAAAGCCTACAGTCAAGTTGGCTTGCAGTAACTAACCCTAACCTGCAGAGAAGGGGTTCAAACCCTGACGCAAACATGTATTTTTAGTATTTATATAAGATTATTTTTTTTCGGTTCGGTTCGGTTTCCAAACCTCAAAAATAGAAACCAAACCAGCCAGATTCAGTTCGGTTCGGTTTGGCAGTTTTGGTTCGATTTTTTTCGACCTTGGTTTGGTTTGGGTTTCGGTTTTCAATTTTTTGAACTCACCTATGCTTGGCCATCTAATTGGGGTTGTCAGCTATCACGGTTTTTTATATCGCCGCCAAACTAGCAATCTGAATAATCAAGTATGAAATTGATGGTTTTGAGTAATTTTATTTAGAGGAAAACTAATGAAAATGACTTGAAAGCTTTGAGTTTTAACGATAAAGACAAAATAAAGGGTAAAGTGAATAGTACCAGGATTGACTTTTTAATGTAAAAATGTGATGCGAACAATTAACTTGACACACAAATTAAACCCTATTTGTGACAATTGTAGTAATGAAGTAAGTAGGGATCGTTCTAACCGGGGATTAACTAGGGGTGCTAATCTAATTTGAATTGACTTAAAAACACGAAAACTAAACTTAAAGACTCTTAACAAGACTACTATGACTCAAAACAGATTTGAGACACTCAAATCTGCCTAAAACAATCAAATTGACTCAAACAGAAACTAGAACTTAATTTGGACGAATTTAAAAGTGTTTATGACTCCAAATGCTTAAAAGAACACAAAATAAAACAAATACGAATGACTACGACTCAACAAAATATGGGAGGATTGTGGTTGGACGAATTTAAACTAAATGGGCAGATTGTAAAGAAAACAGATTTTAAGACAAAATTGTGTTGAATCAATGGATGATGGAATAGCTAAGGGGTTCTTCTCCTCACATGACATATATGCAACGTAAATCAATTTCCAATTATCAATCCAATAAATTATGAACCTCGACACTCCAAGTTAATTAGGACCGCTTAAATTAACCTTCAGATTTCCCTAGAATCATTGAATTGGATGAATATGCATCGCAAACAAATTATTCCTAACAAATTCTCTATATGAACAGCATGATAAAGACATAAGTTAGAATCATTACGTTCTTTGGAAATCATAAGCATCGACAAGGCATTTGTAACTATGAAAAGCATGATACGCTTGCTAGGAATCTACTTAACATGATTGTGACTAGCAACCTTCACTACTTGTGAATATAAATTCATAAGGATTAGGTGAAACAAACTTATATCCTAGCACCAAATTCAAGCATGCAAATTAAGCGTGCACTCTCGATCAACATACAAGAATAAGTTTTAAATGAAACGGTTAAGCAAATTGTATTCAAAACTTATTCAACGATAACTGGAAGTAATCAACTTATTTCACATATATAATCATGGTTTCGAATCACCCCCTAGCTAACTAGGGGGTTTAGCCTCTCATGTTCACAAAAAGAGAAACAGAATTGAAATTAAACATAAAAAACAAAAGATTGATTACACCTAGAACGCCCAATGAATCCACTTGAATTTCTGCGCGTCTAAGCTCCTCTTTCTCCTTTCCTTGCTGCGGTAGAGAGTGTTTAGGGAATTTCTGGATGGTTTTCTGGGTTAGGGATGGATTTAGGGAGGTTGGGTGGTGCGGCAAGGTTGGTAGATGGTGTGTGAAGGTGTGGAAGGTGGCTGCACTAGGTGGAAAAAGCTGCGGCTGTTGGTTTTTGGGTGATGGGATGCACGGCAAAGGTGGGAAATTAGGGTGAATGGTGGTGTGGAGTGACGGCTAGGGAGAGAATTGGAGAGAGTGGGTGATGGTGGCTGCGTGAAGATGGGGGAAGGCTGGAATTGGTCTCTGTCATGCACGGCAGAGAAGAATAATAATATATGGTGGCTGAATGGTTTAAAAATATGAATGCATGCAATGAATTAGTTCGGCTAGGGTTTAGGGTTAGGGTTTTGTGCATAAAAGGGGACAAAATTGCCCTCCCTTGCACGGCAAGGGAAGGGGGGAAGATACAAGGGCATGGCAATGGTTTAAAGTGGCCTAGGGCCTTTGTTTTGTGTCCTAAAGTGCCTACAAGGCCTTCAAAGTGGCTAGAAAATACGGACGTTTAAGTTTAGGAAGGGTTACCAAAACGGGAAACCTAGGGTTAACTTTCCTACTTCAAGTAGGAATCCTTCTTTGAGTAGAATTCCTCGTTTTGGTAAGAATTCATCTTTGGAGTAAGAATTCGTCGTTTCTTCAAATCTTCAACTCATTCATTCCTCTTTCGCTCCAAAAGAGTCCAATTTGCATCTTCTTGCACACTTTGGCCTTATAATCTGAAAATACACAAAAGTAGCCTTAAACACTAAAATAGCTAAATAAACACAACATAAATGCACAAGAACAAGCTAATTAAGTCGCATGAATATGCTCCTATCAAAATGTGATTTTTTGTTAAAGTAAACAGTACCAAGAGTTTTTCATTAAAGTTCCCTTTATTTAGATGTAAAACTAATGTTACTAGTAATGGAGGTGACTTCTTGGTATAATGACGGGGATAACTTCTACTATAGAGTGTGAATGTGCTCAATTGTGTGTATTATTTTCATATTTTTGTTGTAGAGTAAGTGACTGTAAATTCACAACGAGTACTAATTGTTTGTATAACTTGCATGAACAAGCTAAATATTATGGTACACACGGAGTTCATGAATTTATTTTCTTTTCTATTGCTACTAGTTTTTACATTTACCTGTATAATATGACCTAATAGATACCTAAGTTTTATGCGCTCACGGAGTTCATGAAATCTCATATTAATTACAATTGCAAAAATACATGTAGGAAGACACAAATCTCATATATAACTTAACCTTGTATTTGAAAACTATTAGAGAGTCTGCTACTTTTATATTCCTAAAAGAAATAAAGAATTCTTACATCTTTCATTCTTGCAAACCATTAAATAGCAACATAGCTCTACGAGGTCAGAAGAAAATTAGTGCATGTATATGCTATTATATTTATGCACGAGCACGATATATAGTAGCCAGTTAAACTTGGATCTTAAATATTGCTTTTGTCAATTTGTTGTGCAGGTCATCCATCTAAACTTGGCTTGTAAATGGAAGTATTTTGTTGGAAAAATATGTCACGAAGTTAAATCCTTAGCCAAGAAGATATGTACATTGTCGGGAAAATATTGTTGGTCTTCCAATTCACACTTTGTCGGGAATATTGTTTGTCTTCCAATTCACATTTTTTCGACATATTATGTGTCCTTGACATGTGACATCTTGGGTGGCAGGAAGGACCGGAATGCTCATAACACATGAAATTCAGACGATCATACTAACTAGGCTTCGTAGTGAGAATCAGAGTAGCTATTCCAACAAGCTAACTAGTCATAGGCGTGGTCAGACACACATCCTGCAACATGTTTACTTGTATCAATCCCAAGTAAGAAAACTCTAATTCAAGTCAAAGTAGGATATCTTGAGGATTAGGCAACGTAACATAACCCTAGAAGGATTGGATATCTTATTCTAGATTCTCTTCTACATGAATCTTTGGGCAACGAAGTATTCGTCGCACAAAACATATAATGACGACATTTTATGCGGCGAATACTAAATACGTCTCGCAAATGCTCTTCGAGCGACGAATGTCACATAAGGTTATAGTGGGCAAATATTTCTCGTGCGAGATGTTGGCGTCAAACTCCCTTTGAAGATGCCATCCATGAACTTCATCAAATTTGGGCTGGTTTCATCAATAATATAATTAGCATGTTACACACCGATGATATTTTTGGTTTTTTTATCTTCGAAAAAAATATAAATTTCACAATCAAATTTTTTTTCAAAAAAAAAAAAAAAAAAAAAAAACACACACTATTAAATCCACACAAAATTTAGTATTACCTTTCCAGGATCCTTCTCCCTTGCATCCCTCAGTTGGAAGAGTAGCGGAATCGGCCATATCAATCGTACAAAAAAAGATTGGGAAATCGAAGGGTTTGGAAAGAAGAAGAAAACCACGGTGAGGGGAGGGGGGCAGTGGGGAAAAGGGAGAGTGAGTATGTGATTTTAAAGAATTCGTCAGACCTTTGTGTGATGAAACATTCGTCGCACAAAGTACGTAGTAAATACTACACCTTAAATTTCTGACCGAATCACTTTGTGTGACAAACAATTTGTCCCCTTAACACTTTCACTACTACAAAATGGACTTATTGTGTCGCTAGGTGGTGTCGCTTTAATATAATATAGTGGCGGACAAGACATTTGCGGCACCTACTGAACATGACGTTGGATTTACTATCGCTTGTAAGCGTCATAAATTGTTTATGTCGCTTTTAACCGACATACATTTTAATAATTTTTAAATAATGGTGTCGCTTTAAAAAAGATAGTGTCGCTTTTAAGCAACATAAAGTATTGGTGTCGCTTCTAGCCGACACTAATTATTGTTTTTAAATATTTTAAAGCCTGCATCAGTTCTGAGCGACATAAATTTTATTTTTTTAATATTTTGAAACCAGATGTCGGTTGTAAGCGACAGATTGATGGTCTTTATATTCTATTTTTCTTCTTCCTCTCTTGCATCTTTCTTAAGGATGAGTTTATGAGGTGACACAACTAGGCCTGGCAAACGGGTCGTGTTTATCATTTTCGTGTAACACCTATTATCTTATCGGGTCATGTCGTGTCTCACCCATTATCTTAACAGGTCCTTAACAGGCGACCCATTATGAAAAATAATTTTTTTTTTCTTAAATTTGCACATACCACACATTGCCACATAAATATTACTTCAAAACATTAAAACACATTTGTCATTTAAGTACTACATCTATACTCAAAAATAAAAGCCTAACAAACAAACATCCATACACTACTATTCTATTACAAAATTCGATCTTCAATTTAAAATATTTACACTAGTGGATACCACAAAATCTTATGTTATACTTGATGAAAGTATAAATAAACTTTAAGTGTGAGTGAATCTATCATTTTGATAGGATACGCATCCTATGAAACTAATTTCAAGAATCCAACCGTCAAACTTGTTTGTATATGCTTCGAGATTGCATATGCCAAAAATCGCAAAAAACAAACATTCAGAGATCAAGTAATGGGACAAAACTTTTTGACGGTTATAAACGAAAAATCACGATTTAATGGTTATTTTAACTTCGATTTTGATGATTTTTTTACAACTACACTCCTTGACGCTATATGAACACAATGAATGAATTTGATCTTCAATTTAAAATATTTACATTAGTTATCTTATGTTATACTTAATGAAAGTATAAATAAACTCTAAGTGTTAGTGAATCTATCGTTTTGATAGGATACGCATTCTACGAAACTAATTTCAACGATCCAACTGTCAAACATGTTTGTATATGCTTCGAGATCGCATACGCCAAAAATCACAAAAAACAAAAATTTAGAGATCAAGTAACGGGACAAAACTTTTCAACGGTTATAAACGAAAAATCACGATTTAATGGTTATTTTAACTCCGATTTTGATGATTTTTTACAGCTACACTCCTTGATCTTATATGAATACAATGAATGAACTCGATCTTCAATTTAAAATATTTACACTAGTGGATACCACAAAATCTTATGTTATACTTAATGAAAGTATGAATAAACTCTTAAGTGTTAGTGAATCTATTGTTTTGATGGGATACGCATTCTACGAAACTAGTTTCAACGATCCAACCGTCAAACATGTTTGTATATACTTCGAGATTGCATACACCAAAAATTGTAAAAAACAAATATTCAAAGATCAAGTAACACGACAAAACTTTTCAACAGTTATAAAACAAAAAATCACGATTTAACAGCTATTTTAACTCCGATTTTGATTATTTTTTATAGCTACACTCCTCGACCCTATATGAATACAATGAATGAATTCGATCTTCAATTTAAAATATTTACACTAGTAATCTTATGTTATACTTAATGAAAGTATAAATAAACTCTAAGTGTTAGTGAATCTATCGTTTTGATGGGATACGCATTCTACGAAACTAATTTCAACGATCCAACCGTCAAACTTGTTTGTATATGCTTCGAGATCACATACGCCAAAAATTGTAAAAAATAAACATTTAGAGATCAAGTAACGGGACAAAACTTTTCGATGGTTATAAACGAAAAATCACGATTTAATGGTTATTTTAACTCTGATTTTGATGATTTTTTACAGCTACACTCCTTGACCCTATATGAATACAATGAATAATTGGATCTTCAATTTAAAATATTTACACTAGTAATCTTATGTTATACTTAATGAAAGTATAAAGAAACTCTTAAGTGTTAGTGAATCTATCGTTTTGATGGGATACGCATTATACGAAACTAATTTCAACGATCCAACCATCAAATTTGTTTGTATATGCTTAGAGATCGGATACTTGACAATGAAAATTTCCTAACAACGTAGAAGAGACTCATTTTCATAAATCATTACCGTTGCCTACTAAGTTCGTTAATTATGCCAATACCGACGATGACCTAACAGAAGATGACTTGGAATAAATATATTAATTATTTTATATATTTTAAGTATTAATTAGACAATGTCTCAATTAGTATGTGATGATATTTTATAATAAAATTATATTTATGTTTTTTATTACCCATTTTATTCAAGTTAAATTTTATTTATTAAAATCTTAAAATGTTATATGAGATAACACAAAAAAAAAAAAAAAAAAAAAAAAAAAAAAAAAAGCTGGTTATTTTTTTCTTTGGGTTAAATATTAAGCGGGAAATGGATGGAACTCTTGAAATATTAGGCGGGAAATTTCCCGCTTGTTTTGCACAGGAAATTTGGGTTAAACTTAGTGTCGGTTTTAACCGATGCTATAATCTTTTAATTCGATGCAAATTTCATTAAAAAGACGATATGTGAACTTCAAAAAATGTGTCAGAAGTTGGTGTCGATTAAGACCGACACCAGCATTAATATAAACTGACGCCGTATTTTCAATAAAGAGTGTCAGAAAGTTGACTAGTTCATTTAACTCGACGTGAATATCAGTAAAGTGTATCAGGCTGGCGTCGGTTAAAACCGATGCCATGTACATTTAATTCGACACCAGTAGCTTTTAATTCGACGTCAGTCAACCCATGTTGGTTCTAACGCTAACTAAGTACCCATATATAAACCCCTCTCTTTCCCATTTCATCCGTGCTTTCATTTCTCCCCCAATTTTAGTTTTTCTTCTTCTCCTACCCCATTTCATTAGTGCGTCCCTTTCTTCCTCCTTTTCAGTTTTTCCTCTTCTCCTTCCCGATTTGCTATGGATCACCATTTTGAAGATCAACATTCTAAGGAACTCCAATTCAAAGAGGAAGAGCTCGAAGGTGGTTCATTTTTAAATTATTATGATTATTAATTTTATTTCTGTTTTGTATTTTAACTAGTTTTATGCTTAAATTGAAAATTTATTTTTGTTTCTTGGTTTTTACTTGTTTTTTTTCTGTATTTATAAGGATCAACTCAACGGAGATGCAGACCCTCATTTCCGAATTGGAAAGAACATCCTTGTTCATTTGATTTGTCTAGAAAATGCATTAGTGATAATTCTAGTGCATTTTCGAAACATGTAGTGGCAGAGATTAGAGATTACAAAAATATTCCAATGGTGGCATACTGGAATAAAGAAAAAACAAAGGTAAATGTTTCAAGATTTATTTTATTATACCTTGAAATTTGTCTAATAAATTCTTTTATTTTTCAGAAGATTGCCGAAAAAAATAAGTATAATCGGCTGTTGAAAACTATGAACCACACAACCGATTCAAAATCTTTTGCAAGAGTTCGGGAAGAATTTGTATGGGTTGTACATTTTTAGGAATTGTAGTTAATTTTAAATTTAATATATAGTTGGTAGAAATTTTATTTTTAATATGAATTGTTTGTTTTTTCATTGACATATGGCGGGATTTATTTTTATATAATTTTTTAAAATTATTATTAATTAAAAACAGAAAAAGTTTTTTTTTTTTTATTAATATATTTGGTGTCGCTTATGGGCGACAGCATAACAATTATTTTTTGTATCTATATGTTATGTAATGTTGGTTAAAACCGACAGTAGTTTGAGTATTTTATTTCTTTAACTGTTACGTGATGTCGGTTAGGACCAACAGTAGGTTTGATATTTTAATTCTTTAATTGTTGCTTGATTTCGGTTTGGACCGCCACCATATCAGAATTTAACGTCGCTTCTAGCCGACGTAAGTGTAGATGTCACTTTTAAGTGACGTTGTTGTTCTTTTTTATTTTATATTACTTTGCTTATTGGTGGCGGATTAAGGGGACTAACCGATGTCAATACCCTTTTCGTGATGGTAGCAACGGCGTCGGTTCTCCTATGCGACATTGCATGATTTGATGTCGGATTTTTACCAAAAATCTGACAGTAATTGGAGTTTCTTGTCGGTTTTTCCACCGCCAGTGATAGCCTCTTTTGTACTAGTGTTTGTGTGACGACACCTTTGTCCCACAAACCTTGAGTAAATGATTAGTCTTAAATGGGCCACCGACCATTTCGATCGTTTGGCGCGACAAAAGACACGTCACGCAAAGGATTTGCAGGAAATGTCCGTCGCATGAGGTTTTGGCGCCAAATTTTCCCCTACTTGCATTTCTTCTCACCCTTTGCGAGACGAACAGTTGGTGCTATCATGCAAATAACTTTTGTGTAACAAATATGTTTGCCGCATTTTGCCTAACGAAACCATTGTTTCGTCGTGCAAATAGTTTTTTTCTACTAGTGTATGCTAGTGCCTTACATATTTTTTCTCCCTAAGGTAGCCATTTTGAGCCTTTATGTAAGCCTTTTGTTCTTAAACTTGCATTTTTCATACCTAACCTCGTATGTTCAAATGCCCTACCCTCCTACGAAGCTTATAGAGTACATTTTTCAAAGGAGAGAGTCAAGGTTGTTCAAAAGTTGAAGTCGCAAATTTTGTGAAGAAACCACCATTACAAATGAAGAGCAAAAGAGGAAAAGAAGTCATTGTGAGTCACAAGTGAGTTGCTATTATCATATGAAATCAAGTGTGTAGTTGTAAATGAAAAAATGAATCATTAGAAATTTACTATGCAGTTGTATCTTGTTCATGTCTCAAATCCAACCGCTCTATGTACTGCTAAGTTGCTTGTTCATTGGTGCATTTCTCTATCAGTTTCACTTTTCACCACTCTATTAATTTCTTGGACTTAGTGATTCTCATAATTTTCATTTGATTGACCAAGTATCTGAAGCCCCATTACAACCTTTCACAAGGACCTACTTCATCCAAAAGAGAATCTTTTATGTGTGGAGATGAGATCAATCTGCAAGCCTATGGTAGAGCATTCATGTATTTGAGCGTATACACTTAGCCCCAAACACTTTGATGGACAATTCGAGCATACGTCTGGTGAGCTTAAGGATTAAAAGTTAAGTTGGTCATATAAGACTTAATTACATTGTGTAGTATCAACTCTCGGCTATATTGCTCAAATATGTTATGTTTTAGAGAATGCCCTAGTTTGTCATGTGTTTCTGTAGTCTTATCATTCTTGTCTGTATAATGCTTTGCTTCTCATATCATTTGCATGCTGCATTTCTTTATGTTATTTTTTATTTTTATTTGAGAGCATTTGTTTAATGGGAGCTTAATAATATGGAAGATATTTTTCTTTCCATGTTCGATTTTTCGACAATTGCCTTGGTTCTTACCCCATTCGAATTCATCTCCATTTTCATTCTTCCGAAATGGTTCCGGTTCACATAAACTAAATCTTTTCCTTCTCATTTCGTTATATCCCGCTAATCTTCCACTGATTACATCTGATGCTTATTTCTAATGTGAAATTTCATGGAACAAATTTTTTGGATCTTGGAAATTCACGGTTTATCTTGAAAAGTGGTGCTACAAAAAAAAAAAAAAAAAAAAAAAAAAAAAAGGTAAACAGATCTAACGAAAATTTTTGTTTGACGCCCTCCTCCTTAGTTTGGAATTTTTTTATTTCCTCCTACTTTTAGACCTTTGACCTTTCTAGACAATAAGGGGAGAAGTATGATGCTTATATTTGTGTCCTTGTGTTTTCAAAGAGAAAATTTTACTTTTTAATCACTGATTTTTCCTGCACTTAAATTAGAAATCAACTATGAAATTTGATATTGAAAGCACACCAGAAGATAACACAAATATCCTATTGATTTTCCTTATTAATACTAAAATTTGTCAATTGTAGCATATGCAACTAAGGGGTCTTTCCTGCAAAAGATTGTCTTACCTAACTACTTACAATATCGCAAAAAGTGGGCTATTGTTCCTACTGACCAGCCACTGAAAATAATTATTAGACTGGACACACATAGGTACACTCAAACAAATTTTTGGGATTTTGGAGTTGATTTTCTATTTAATTAAATCCAACAAAAACAAGACAGAAACAAAAATAAAATTACAAAAATAGATTTTAGTTCACAAATTAAGAAAACGAGTTAGGGGGATTGTTATCCACCACCAGACAATCATGCAAAAATATAATGTTTCATTCAAATTCCTTTGTTTCCAGACGAAGATACTTAGGTTGGTTCAATGTTAGAACATTACCAATTACACTTTCTTAAGTAGTATGTTACGAGAATGGTGTTTTCAACGTAACTTAGTTCCAAGCATGCAATCCATAATGATGTGTTAATAGATTTAACAAGTAGAAATCATTAAGCATTCAAAGAGTTTGAGTCATCACTAGACATCGTAAGTACTGGTGTTGTCTTACTTATCCTAGAAACTGGTTCACATATTAATTGCAATTAGCAAGTACTACTCTAGAATATATGTAGGTCCTCAATCAGTAAGGATAGACACACATATTCATAGCATTCGAATCTTAGACATGCTTAGTAAGTATGCATCCTTAGAAAACATATAAAGAATGATTACTGACATAGATAGTGAACCAATTTTCAACCTTTCATAAAAGAAATTCAAACAGATTGTCATAACAAACTTGCAATCATATTTGGGACTTCAAAAGAACCCCTAACTTCTAGAATTTAGTTAAACATAGATCTTAAATTAAAACAAAAGAAACACATGAGTTCGAGGAGATTAGAAAAACCCAAAAGAAGAACAGTTGTAACTTCTCTAGAAAAATGGTATTAACAATCCGTAAAATGCTCCAGAAAATAGACATCCATAGCTTTCCAATAATATATATAGCTCATTCTCTAATTCATTCTGAGCTTTTCACGACTCACTACCAAAGTCAGCTAATTAGCTTTGGCAGTTTTTACGAATTTGCTATTTAAAATACCACTTGTGCCCTTTTCTCTTCTTTGCTTGGCAAAAATTCTGCAAAACACAAAAATAAAATAAATAACTCAAAAATATAAGGAACTAAGTAAGAAAAGACAAGTGAATTTGATGTAAAATATGTATAAATATGAGCTTATAAAAAATGTGTGTTGTGATTTCGTAATTAGTTGACTTTCAAAAATCATTTCATTACATACATTATGCATGATCGCATTAGAATCTTGAAAAGTTCGAGAAGAAGGTGATTAATGGCCATGTTAGTGTCGTGCCTTTTCCATTTGAAGACTGAAGAGAGGTTAAGTAGCAAAGTCCGAGACAAAATTGCTTACTAGTATGCATGCCTAGCTGATGAGTGTTGTAAGTCTTTTTGTACTTCGTGTTTGTCTTGGTTTAGGAGCTCGAAGATTTTTCTAGAGGTAGGTTTTGGGTTGTTAAATCATAGCTACATCCGCTGCGCACTTTTTATTTATCTTTTTAATTGCATATGTGTACTGTGTAGGATAGTTTGATTCCCGAGTTGAGATTGAGGGGCCACTATTAACTAGATTCATGTGCTATGCTCGTGTTTTGAAATGGTACACACGGATGTTGTAATATTATCATATATAATTGGTTGTTATCATTACATTACCGAGGATAAATTTTATCTTATGATTTTTTGAGTGTATCACAGATCTTCTACGTTACCAAGCACCTCATCTCCAAACTAAATTTCCTTTTGTTTTTGGGTAAACTACACAAAACTACCTCAACTATTGGTCTCACGACACTATCATACCTCATCTTTTAAAATTGACAATGTCTTACCTCATTCATACCTCATCTTTAAAATTTGGTCCAATGTTATATCTTCTGTTAGCTTGGCATGAATTTCTTAGTTAAATGTTGATGTGGCTTGATCCGAGGCCCACTTTCTATTAAAAAATTAATAAAATATTATTAAAAACCAAAAAAATCATTTAATATTTTTTAAATAGTAAAATAATAAAGAAAAGTTAAAATAAAAATTAAAAAAAAAACCTCGGTTCGTTCCCTTCTTCCCCCCCCCCCCTCTCTCTCTTCTTCCCTATCTTCATCTTCTTCCCCCTTCCTGCAACCTAGAAAAAAGAAAAGAAAAAAAACCAATTTGTCTTCCCCCCTCCAAACCCCTCCCCCCCACCCCCCTTCTCCCTACACCCACCCTCGCTTCCACCCTTCGCACCCACCCTCGCACCCACCCTCTGTTGGAAATGTGCCCTAAAACCAATCATATGATGATACTTTACGGACATTTCACAAAGTTAAACTAATGTAGTTTAAATGTAAAGGGCAAAGATTATTGTTTGAGCCGTCTCATATAAATGTTATATGCTTAAACGATAAGTCCAAGGAATATGTGATTGGAAGAATGCGATCTAAAGAAGTTAGATTCATGAGACCATTCTTTCGTTGACACATCCTAAACGTTCCTGATCATAGGATTGTCAATTGGGCATTGACAGTCCGTTAAGATCAGTACGTGCTATGTCTTCTCTCAGGGAGAGTGACTAGTCTCGAGTCATTGGTGTGTGTGACATCAAGACAAGTACGTAGGTGCTCTATAGAGAATGAGTTCACTGAACACGATCAACGAAGAGTTCTCATATTCATGTCACATGAGAACTCATGGTTGGGATAATGCAAATTAGTCTTTTGACCTGAGGCATCACAGTTGTCTTGTGGTTAGGTCCTTAATCTTTGATTATGTCAAAGTCACTCCATCAGGAGGGTGTCCACGGCATCGTTGGGGTTAAGCCACTTAGCCATGGAGGCAAGTGAATGCGCAACAAGGGATCTCTAACCTTCAAACTGTTTGAGGGAGAATACTCTGTGATATGATTAAGAATCTTTGGCCAAAGTATGAACGAGATTTAGGAATGTGTTCCAAATCACATTCAAGGTAATCATATAAGCACAAGACTCACATTGGATAGTAGACATGAATAAACTATCAAACCAAACAATGTGGTCAAGAGTATTGTATTAGAGAAAGACCGTATTGCATTTGTAATCCTAAAACTGAATAGGTTCTCCGCCTCTTCTGATTAGCTTGGGTAACCATGACATGCTGCTAGGCGTCAACCATGGTTTGTGGAAGCCCTAAAAGTGTATTATCACTAACGGGAGAATTGAAAGTAAGTTCCAATTCACAATCGATTTGAAAGAGTTTGAATCGCCCACTGCCTCGCTAAAAGGAACCTAATGGATCGTACACCGTGTAAGGTAGAGATTGAAGATTCAATGGAGATGAGTAAGAATAATTAAATGGTTTAATTATTTATGGCAAGGATTAATTAATATGATTATTAATCAAACGAATAAGTTCGTTAAAAGACCTCGGGATAGTTTTGGACCTTAAGGCCCAATGGGCTTCGAACGTCAAGTCCATTGACTTAAGTTATGTGACAACTTAATGAATAATGATTCACAAAGGCCCAAATAGCCCAATAAATCCCCTTAGGCAGGCCATTTAGAGGAGGGTAGTGAACTTGGCTTAATTGCAAGTTTGCCACTCCATTGTGAGGTGGTATAAAGACATCTTTATAGCCATTTCATCCTTAGGGTTTTCTTAGGAGTAAAGAAGAGAACACAAACCTCCCTTTGCTCTAAAAAGAGGCCGGCCAATCTAGAGGGGAAAAGCTAGCAATCTTACTTCCTCTAGGTCACTCATTTCTTCTTCAATATGCCTTGGTGTGGAGACTTAGAGGTTCTCAATTTTGGGAACTTGGAGAAACCTTTTCATCCATCCAAATCCATGGATCTAAGATGCAAGGAATGAAGGCCCTCTCTTTGGGTGATTAGCCTTTGCTTATGCAAAGAGGAATCTACAAAGGTATTGATTTCTCAACTCACTTTGTTTTGAGTTGAGTCTTGGTTCACCTATCTACTAGGCTTTGAAGTTCATGGGTTAAGTTTTGTTTTTGAGTGCATATAAACATGATTCCGCCTTTTAATTGTTAATTGCATGTTGTTGATGTTGCTCAAATGAACTTGTTTTTCACAAATCTTCCTTCAAGTGGTATCAAGAGCCTAAGTCTAGTAGTTGGTGAATCCTTTTAGGTTTTGTAGTTCATAGTTTGTGATTTGAATGTTGTAATTGTTACAAGCTTTATTCTTGCTTCTTTGAATGTAAATTTTGTTAGAAAATTTGCCATCTCAAATGTTGTAGATGTAGTTCATATGAGCATGAATTTTGGAGCTAAATTTTGGTGCCATATTTTTTGGGAAATTCGGCCAAATCCAAAGGGTGGATTTTTGGGTTCTTGTTTGACTTGTTAAAAGTGTTTTAAAGTGACTTTTGGAACCCCTATATACCCTAGTATGGTTGTATGTTATTTCCCTTAAGTTTGAGTGGTTTTGGGATGTTTTTGGGTGAAGAATGTTCATGGAGCTCTTATGGGTTTTTCATGAATGTTCTTCATTGTTCTTGATATGTTCTTGCCAAGAACAAAAGGTTTGGTGTTTTGATTCAAAGTTTTGATTTATTTCATAAAGTTTTTGTTTTGAAATATTTCTTATGTTTAAATATATTAGATATTTATTTTGAAAAATTAAAAAAATTTTAGTGGGTAGGTGTGTAATGATTTATTCCATTTCACACACCCCACTTACAAAAACTTTGAATTTTTTTTTATTACTTTGCTTCAAAACCGGCCACCCTACTCAATTAGGGTCCTTGTGGGCCTTTTATGCAATTACATAAAGTTTTGATACTTTTGTGTATTTGTATTTTGACCCAAAAGTTTACGTTTTTACGTAAAGGTCCAAAATCACTAAAAGGACAAATTGTTTTGCTCCTTTAATGAAGTTTTAGCTTTTGTGGAAATTTTTGAGTTCTAGTTGTAATTACATGAAGTAGTGGACTTTTGTGTTTTTACAAAGTGACCCCAAAAGTTTAAGTTTTTGCAAAATAGCCCAAAAGTTGAGGTTAATTGCACTATGGCCCAAACAAGTTGAGGTCATAGCATTTTGGCCCAAATTAGGTAGAGAACAAAATTGTTTTGTCTCTTTAAATGAGAATTGGATTTTCATTTCATTTAGCTCCATTTAAATCAATTCTATGGATACAAAAACCAAATGAAAATGTTGCATTCAAGTTTAATTAGTTAAAGCGTTAATTAATTAAAGAAAGGGTGATTATGAACCTTAGCCTACGATAATTGAGCTATGTGAATGGCCGTTTCAAATTTGTTTGAACCATGGGAATGAGTAGATTAGATTTTGGTTGTAATTTGATTTGATCAAATGTTGTAAAAGGGCATAAGCTCTTCTTTACTTTAAAGTAATTAGTTATATTCAATTGTTGTAAAGAGCATAAGCTCATATTTACTTTGAAGTACTTCTTTCTTGCTTTATTTGATATGCATGAAATGAAGTAGTTGGGTCCAACGCCCTAAGACAACACGCCTTAATGTGATTAAACGCGTAACTAAAATCAATCTCCATCCCTAGTCCGAGATTCAACACAAGGCTCGTGTTGGATCTAATCAAAGGTTCATAGTCATCCTAAGGCCCTAAGGCAACTATATAGTCCATCAATGAATGCAAATCTTATGTTAGTAGTATCATATACTCTTGCTTTAAAAACCGTTTTAAAAGCTTAGTGGGAGTATAATATACAACTAAATCAATCATATGGATCAATAGTTGTAATAGGACCAAAATTGTTTTAATTATGATTAAAATGAATATATATATATATATATATATGTGATGAGACCTAAAACCCTCAACAAACCATTATTAAGTTGATAAGCGAGAGATGCTTTGAATATCTCTTCGTGGCCTTCCACCGTGGTGGGCTCCAATCGTTTGTGACTTGTACACCGGCTTCACCCTATCATGGGGGAGTACAAAGTGCATGCTTACACTCAGGAGGAGTCCATAAACATATGATGAGGTAAGTGTAGGCAACGAGGATGGCCGATATCATATCATTGTGAGGCTATTCTTGAACCCCTTCATGAACTAAGCATGGTGGGAATAACTTAACTAAGTGCAATGGTGCCGATATCGTATCATCGTGAGGCCACATTCTCTAGAGGCCAAACTAGATGGGTAATTACAAGAGTTGTAAATGAGTAAAGTGTTATTCTCTCATCATTATTTTTGCTAACCGATATCGTATCATCGTGAGGTGGGCTTGGTAATGGTGAGTCTCCCATACCCCGCTAAGAGTTCAACAAAACTCTCGAATTCCGATGAGGGATATGGAATTTGCCAAAAATAGTGGGTGGTGCTATTTGATTTAAAGACCTGAATCAAATGGCTTAAAATCAATCAATTTATATTCGTTATGTATTTGTTTACCAATATATTTGCAAACGCTATCCAAAACTTGACAAAGAAAAGCCGAATGCTTTAATTTCCGGAATTAGTTCTACAATCCCATAGATTGTCTTTAATGGCTTGTAGATGTAACTAAGTAGTCTCATCCTCACAATCTTCCTATTGATAATGTATCATTGGAAGAATATGTTAGATAAGTCTAACATGAGAAGGACAACACTTTTAATGTCATAATTCTTCAAATACAAATTGTTGTATGAAGAAATAAGAGTTGCTTTGAACAACCTTAATCAACACAAACTTTAGTGCTTGTTTCTTTGTTACATAAACAAGGAACTTTTGAAGTAAGCACAAGGGCATGGACGCTTTATGTGCCATGATTCTTCACTTACAGATTGTTGTATGAAGAAATGAGAGTTGCCTTGAACAACTCTTGAAAGTTTGTAATTATGTTTAGAACATAATGGTTGGTTGACAAAAATAGTCCATCAACATGGACTTATGATGATTTTGAATCATTGAGTGTTGAAGTGTTAAACCACTTAACGAGACGGAAATTAGGCAAGGACTTCACCTTTGTGTCCCTATCCTAATGGTTCACTAAGTTTATTGTAAACTATATAGTGAACAATAACCACACACTCTCCAAATTGTTTGATGTGTATAACACAATTGAAATAAGTTTCAAGAGAGATAGTGGGAGTTTAGGGACCATGACTATTGTAGTCAAAGGAGAAGTCAAATGAAGAAAGCAAAAATAACTCCAAGGGAACAAACTTTCTTTATGAAAGGATGGACATTGAAAGGGGTATTTGCAAGAAATGTCTTGCAAGTGTCAAGAACACACCTTTCGAAGGTGTTGTAATATGTTCTTGAAATAGTTCAAAACAGTTGGTTCTTCTACTTGAATGCTTGATTCCGTATTAGTAACTATGTTTTACAATTGTTGTAAAAGTGTGCTAATAAAAAGTAGAAGATTAATGAGAGAAGAGAAAGTACTTCACATTCGGAAAGTGAATAAAATATAGATCTCTGCGAAAGCGGATTGTACTTACTTCCTCATATGAACTACCAAAGAAATTGGAAAATACTAAAGATTGTCTTTACATTCCAATTTTAAGGAACTTAAATCCGCCACTATAGTAGAGATGGATAAATGTTTTGTTTGACAAAACATTGTTCTTTATTAATCAATAATTAGATTATTGTAATTTAATTGGTTGTCTCTATAGTAGAGATGATGTGGTAGTTTAACTGTTTAGAATACGATGATACTTAAAACCCAAAAGGTTGCAAGGTAGTGACTAATCCCAACTGAGTTGTGATACCTCTAAAACATAAGTTACGAGTTGGTCATAGATGGATGCTTTGGATCGTTAGATCCGGATCCAATACCTTCTTGTTAAAATTGTATAGAGGTGAAATGTTCGAATCTTTATTCTTTTGGAAAGAAGAAAGAATCACAAAGTTGTTGAGGTTAATTCACTTAGATGTTAGTGGCACTTGTCCACAACATAATACTACTCATGTTGTATGACATTCACCGAAGATCACTCTCGGTTGGACTATAGTTTATTTTGAATAAACACAAGTCCGAATACTTTGCAAAAGGTTTCAAAGAATTCAAGAAATGTAAGTAGATGAGTAAGACGTCTAAAGTATTTACCTCCTTAGATTTGATCCAAGGAAAAAGTAACACTTTAGATTAATTTCCTTGAAAAATATCAAGGAAAGTAGCATCGTAAGATAATGAATTTCTCCATTAGGAGAAGAATGAACATGAATAAGATTTAGTTCGTTGGACATTATCAATTACCCATATACCACAAGCTCCAAGGTAGTCCAGAAGGATTTATAAACCGTCTCAATTGAATGGTTTGAACTTTATGACTATGTCATAGAGTTGCACCTCTTAATTCGAAAGAAATAAGAATGAAAATCCTTATGACTACATTGAGTGTATATACGATATATACTCAAGGAAATGGTAAAGTACCATTTGACCCGAAATAATGAAACCTTCACAGCTAATTGGTAGCTTAAGGTGACTACACTCAAATAGAATGGTTGACTTTGAAGAAACCATCTTTGACGTATGATGCGTGAATTATACGCACACAAATTAAACCCTCTTTTCGTCAAATTGTAGTATATGTATAAGTAGGGATCGTTCTAGACCGGGGATTAGGAGGGATTGTTAACCACTTGGATTTGACTCAAAAACGTAAAATAACAATATGAAACACTATACTAGACTCAAAGAATTCAAAACTAAACTTTAAAACACTAAGACAAACCAAAAGACTCAAAACAACACAAACACACTCAAATCTGCCTAAAAACCACTTTCTGGGCAGATTTGAGCACAAACACAAATTTGGACGAAATTAAGTAATAACTTGACTCAAGAACGTAAAAACACAATATACAACACTAAACTAACTTAAAGAATGTAAAACTAAACACTTAAAACATTAAAACAAACCAAAAGACTCAAACATCACCCAAAACACTCAAAACTGCCCAGAAAGTGATTTTAAGGCAGTTTTGAGTGTTTTGGGTGATGTTTGAGTCTTTTGGTTTGTTTTAATGTTTCAAGTGTTTAGTTTTACATTCTTTAAGTTAGTTTAGTGTTTTATATTGTGTTTTTACGTTCTTGAGTCAAGTTATTACTTAATTTCGTCCAAATTTGTGTTTGTGCTCAAATCTGCCCAGAAAGTGGTTTTTAGGCAGATTTGAGTGTGTTTGTGTTGTTTTGAGTCTTTTGGTTTGTCTTAGTGTTTTAAAGTTTAGTTTTGAATTCTTTGAGTCTAGTATAGTGTTTCATATTGTTATTTTACGTTTTTGAGTCAAATCCAAGTGGTTAACAATCCCTCCTAATCCCCGGTCTAGAACGATCCCTACTTATACATATACTACAATTTGACGAAAAGAGGGTTTAATTTGTGTGCGTATAATTCACGCATCAAATTTTGGCGCCGTTGCCGGGGATTAGAAAATTTGCTAATCCCTTGAATTGTTTTATTTTCGTTTGTTTTTATTTTTCCAGATTCTTAATTTTGTTTTGTTTCTTGTTTTAGGTACTAGTTCATGACTCGGAGTTCTCATCCGATTCGTGAACATATCCTGGAGTGATTGGGTTCTTCGTCCGGCTGCAAGACGTAAAAGAAAGCGCTACTTGGGAGGCAACCCAATGCACTGAATAAAACAAAGCATGTTCAAAAAAAAAAAAAAAAAAAAAAAAAAAAAAAAAAAAGATACTAAACATGGAGAAAGATGGAGCTTCACAAAGGTTGTTTACGTGAAGCCCCACTACGAGGCGTCGGAGCGGAAGGTATAGTAGCGGAAGGCATCGAAGCGGAAGGCTTTGAAGCAGAAGGCATCGGAGCGGAAGGCATCGAAGCGGAAGGCATCGGAGCTAGAGCATTCCAGGCCTCAATATTTGGCCAAGCGCTGGATGAGCCAGGAAAAAGGTGCCTCTGGAGGAAAGACGAAAACCTTTGACGGTCACTGTGAATCCGACCTTCAGACTCTTGCAGCTCATCAAGCTTCCTCTTCATGCCCGTCGAATAGTTGTTGGCAAGCACATGCAAACTTCTATTCTCGTACTTAAGCTGCTGGATCTCTTGCTTAAGACTTTCCACCTCTGCCATTAATGATTCCACCTGACGGGAGCGAGCAAGCAGGAGTTGGCCCATGTTGGACACAGAACTCGCACACTGAACACTAAGTGCGAGGGACTCTTGAACGGCCAACTCATCGGACCGTCCTGACAGCAGCCTACTATCTTTTGGAGTGAGGAGGTTCTTAGCTACTATTGTAGCTGTTGTGGCGTCCTGCATCACGGAGTCTTCACCTGTAAGAAGACCGTTAGAAGATAAAAAAGAAGGGCGCCATACGTTACCTTGACGCGGCGCGCCCGTATCACTGCTAAGGCTGAATTCCAAGCTAAGGTTCGATGAGTTTGCCATTTTTCAAAAGTGTTCAAAGAGAAGGGATGAAGTTAAATTTCAAAGGGCCGGAGTCGATTTTCAAGAATGGGAAATCTTCAGAGTGTGTTTGTTGTGGTGATCGATAGCTCAATAAAAAAGCCAAAGCGACGCGTCCACCGATTCAAAAAGCCGGAATTTCCGGCGTAATTTAGGCAACGCTTTCTCGGCTTTTCAGAAGACGCGTTCAACTTTGTCAAAAGATTTCTTCTTTTCTGAAAACACGTGGAGGCCATCATCGCAACTACACGTCTTTAGCCGACAAGCGCAAAGTTCGGCGACGCTTTCTCTGCTTTTCAGAAAACGCGTGCAGCTTTGTCAAAAGGAGCCGCATCCGCACTACTACGTGTCGTTCAGAAAGCAAAGGGGCGTCGTTCAGAAATCGAAGAGGCATCGTTCAGATATCGAAGAGACATTTGTCGACAAGGGTAAAAGAACAATACCATCACTTGATATTATCTCTATATATGTCGACCTTCGTCTTTTATGGCAAGGCAAACCTGAAGAAAAATGCCCAACTCTCCGTCACCTCTGAGGGTGCACTCCCAGCAAAGCCTCTTGAAATACTCAATTTTTTCTCCCCCAAAGAATATACCAGAAACCTGGAGTACAAATGAGGCAGAAGGAAACGGTCGATCGAAGCATGTGGAGACAACCACAACAAATACATGTGCTGCTTCATTCGCCGTTTCTTCAAAAGCAAAGGTATCTCATATCATCAAGGTCAAAAGCAAAAGTATCTCATATCATGCTCTTTCCCTATCTTTTTCTTTGTCCTTGTTCTTACTCGCATGGCAAAGTAAAAGAAGCAATCAGCCGGCACTTGGAGTCAGTCTTCCGATCTGGAGCCAACTGCCTGGAATCTATTCCTGATTGCTTACCTAGCGTTGCTCTCGAGTAGTCATCTTCAACGGTTGATACACTTCCGGAGAAGGGACCACTTCTGCAAAGAGGAGCGAGTAAGGCAAGTGAAAATGATACATTGAAGCATGTGGAGACAAACATAGGTTGAGTTATCCTCCAACCCTTTTTAATACGAATTGGAAAGATTGAACAAAGAAACAGACCAAAGGGGTAAGCTCAGACCTTTGGGGAAGACCAAAAGAATCCTCCAGCCCAGTAGGACAAAGGAAAATCAACAAGTGGAGGAGACCAAAAGAATCATCCAGCCCAGTTCAAGAGTAAGCCTGTGGAATCACAAAGATCAATGCCTCAATGCAATCACCAAGGAGAAGAGGGAATTTACACTCCATAACCAGATTTGCGTCCCTAAACTCTTCTCTTTGTTAATTACATTCTGCCATGTTTAGTATGTTTAGTTGTTTTTTGTGTGTTTACTTATGATTTGTGTGAATCTATGCTTAAAACATTGAGGACAATGTTTGATTTAAGTGTGGGGGGGTAACTAATGTTGTTAATGCAAATTCGTGGGATTTTATCGCCCATAACTTCAAATGTTGTTCCTTGCTGTTTTAAGGTGTTTTTAAATTGTTTTAGAGTGTTTTAGTGTGTTTTGTTTTATAACTCCGAAAATCACATAAAAATTTGAAAAAAAATGTTTTGAAAAGCCTAAAAAGAGTGTTTTGAGTCGTTTTTGTGTGTTTGTGTCTTAGGTTACCTTCCAACACAATGATAAGGATTTGGTTTATAATTGCATGACGGTTAAAAAGAGTTATTAACATAGAGAAAAGTTTGATTTACTCTTGGTATATGCTTGGTTATGGTTATAATGTATGACTTCACATGCAATCATAAAAGAAAAATTCGTTTTTGTAACATGCTTGAAGGAAGGAACTCAAACAAACGCTACAACCCTGTGAGACTCGAGCCATTACCTTCTTTGGAGAGTTATTTTCTGTGATTCTTTGTTTTCTAAAGTTGTTGTATGATCTCATTATTCCTTGCTTGGTTGCTACTTAGAATGCAATTGTATCATGATAGAACTAAATGCTAGAACTTATATCCGTTTCATTCAAAGCATGATATTGATTGCATAACATACAATAAGATGAAGTTGTTAGTCAAGCCAAAGCCAAAAAGCCTATCCCTTTTCACATGTATTGTAGGATTACCCCTTTTGAGCCTTTTCAAGCTTATTTTCTTTGTTAACCCCCTTGTTCTTCAAGGATAGTGAAGCATGCCTTAGAATGAACTCCTTTTGATCAATATACTGCAGAAAATAAGTGTGGGGGAAGATAATAGGGCACGGCCAAAGAATGAAATAAAGAAAAAAAAAAAAAAAAAAAAAAAGAGTTGAAAAATAAGTGAGAATGATCTCACAAGCATTGGTTATTGAAGGAAGGGTCCAAAAGAGTGAATTTGACCCTAGTTGTTGCATGAATCTTCCCTTGTGTTTAAAAGTTGATTTCTGCCATTAAAAGTGAGTTTAAGTGTCAATTTCAATACTTCGCTTCCTATTACTTTAAGAACCTTTGTTTTACTTTACCTTTCTTTGTTAAACCATTACCCTTAGCCCCGTTACAACCCTCAACTTCTATCTTGATGATTATGTATTCAATATGTGGAGTTTGGAATTGATATGAGCTTATGGAATCACTGGTTCTCATTCTAAGTAGTAGCATTCCGTTCATGAGATCATATTCATTTCATTATCGTAAATCCAGAAAATGCTTTCTTTGATATAACATATGTGAGTGTTAGAATTCATATTTACATCAATCTTCTCACATATAACTAGTGTAGGGTGTGTAGTCAGAAAATCTGTGTGAAAAACGAGTGCATATCTTGTAAGGATTTGAGCAAATTCTCTAAGGCATGTTACTTCATTAAAAACATGGTTTTAAATGCTTAATTGTGAAATAGTATGTGGTGACTATGATTAAGAATGTATTCAAGTGTGAAGATGACTAAAATCTATGGGACTAATGATTTTTAACTTGTCATGTGCATTGGAAATCCGTGAGACGATTGTTGGAAGGTGTAGGTTGTGTTTTGTTCGTTTTATCTAGTTTCGTGTTCTTTTGTTGTTTTGTTTTGCTCGAGGACTAGCAAAAGATAAGTGTGGGGGTATTTGATAGGAGCATATTCATGCGACTTAAATGGCTTGTTCTCGTGCATTTACGTTATGTTTCTTTAGTTATTTTAGTCCTTTAAGCTATTTTCGTGTGTTTGTAGGTCCAAAGGGCTAAAGGAGCAAAAAGATGCATTTTGGAGACTTTTGGAGCACTTTTGGGCTAAGGATGGATAGCTTATGCTTGGCGCCAAAATGTTGGACGAAATTGAAGACCAAAGTGTTGGAACCTTGTTCCTTTTAGTTTTAGGACATTTAAACCTTTCCAATTCCCTTATGTCGTGCATCTCCACCTTTCTCCCAGAACCATACACATGCATTCATTATTCATTCCCTCACATGCTTCCATTACTTATCATCACCACTTATCACTTATCATAACCACTTATCATTCATCACTTATCATTCACCACTTATCACTTATCATAACCACTTATCATTCATCACTTATCATATCATTCACCACTTATCATTCATTCACACCTTGCATTCACATGCATTTCCAACCTAATCACTCACCCACACAATCTACCATCATTCCAATCAAAACCGTGCACATGCTATCACCATGCATTCACATGCACTTGTTCCTCCATCATTCCATCCTTTAAAACATTGCACATGCACTTTAATCATTCAACACATGCACTCCCATTCTTTAATCCATGCAGCCACACATTCACCCACATGCATTTCCACCCACATGCTATCCCATTTCAGATTGCATTTCATTCATTTCACATGCATTCCATCCTTTAATTCACTCACACACACTCATAATCATTCACATTTTGCAATCACATGCACTTCCTTTAATTAATTCATCTTAGCTGTCAAAGCACATGTACACTCACCCTAATCATTCACATAGCTTTAATTCACATGCAAACACATTGCATTACCATTCACCACAGAAAAACACCATCATTGCCGAGCCTAATTCCCCTTGCATCCATTTCACATGCATTCACTTCATCATTGCAGCCACATTTCCACTCACATCCATTTAATTCACATGCATTTCAGATTGCATTCCATTCATTCCACCCTTTAATCACATGCATCTTGGCAGATTTAACATGCACACACAAGCATTAGCACATGCAACCTAGCTGTCATGTTCCCCCCATTTCACCTATAAATACTCATTCATTCACACTCATTCATACACAATTCATTTTCACAACAGAAATTGGTCCCTTGGGGCCGTGCCTTTCACAAAGTCCATCCATTTCTTCCATAAACTCATCCATTGCAGAAATGTAGACCATCAAACTCCCTTGTGCCGTGCTCTCCCTTACAATCCAAACACCATCCTTCCATTTCCACCACTCCTCTTCCATATCTCCACCACTCCCCAAACCATTCACACCATCAAACTCACCTTAGACCTTGTGCCACAACGAAGAGGAAGAGAAGAGTGCCTAAACGTTCATACAATTCAAGTTTGAGTTGTTGGAATGTTTAGGTGTTTCTTTGATTTCAATGTTTAATTTCAATGCTCTTTGTTTTGTACGAATGAGGAATGGATGATAAGAGGGCCTAAACGTTCATACAATTCAAGTTTGAGTTGTTGGAATGTTTAGGCGTTTCTTTGATTCTCTTTGTTTTGTACCATGAGGAACTAAACCCCCCTTGGTTAGGGGGTGATTCGAATATATGTTTATGCTTGCATTTTGATTTGAATACTTCTAATTGCGTTTCATAAGTTGTGGATTCAATTTGTTTAACTGTTTGATTGATAACTTATTTATGTATGTTTATTGAGAGTGCACGCTTAATTTTCATGCATGAATATGACGCTAGAATATAAGTGAGTTTCACCTAATAGTTACGAACTTATATTCACAAGTAGTGGAGGTTGCTTATAAACAATCGCGTTAAACGAATTCTTGGCATAAGTTTCATGCAATCATAGTAACGAATGCCCCGTCAACACTTATAATTTTCATAGAGCGTAATGATTCTTGCTTGTATCTCTATTATGCAATCATATAGGGGACTTGTGGGGAATGTTTTGGGTTGTCGTATGCAATCATCCAATTCAATAACGTTAGGAAGATTTGAAGGTTAATTAGTGCATCACGGTTAACTTGGGGTGTTGAGAATTAATGATTTGTTGAAATGCAATTGGAAATCGTTTATTATGCAAGTATAACATGTATGGAGATGAACCCCTTAGCCATTCTATCATCCATTCATTCCATTCCATCAAATTCGTTTTACAATCTGTTTAGTTTGTTAACTTGTTTTGTTATTTCAATTTTCGTATAAATCTAAATCCCCCTTTACTTTAATGTCCAATTTAGTTAGAAATCAATTTAGTTTGTGCTTTTAAGTGTTTTGATTCATTTTATTTCCCAATTTCGTCCAGATTCACCAAAGTGCTCAAAACTGCCCAGAAAGTGCTCAAAATTACCATGGCAACTGTCAGTGCAAGCCCAGGATCAGAACCATGGCAACTGTCAAGTGAGTCCTTAAGTATTTGAGAAATACTAAAGGATATATTACTCAATAATTGAGAAAGAATTAGAGTAACGTAATGGAAGCGTAAATGTATTAGATTATGAATCTAATCCATTATTGGATATTTCTTCATTATGAATGAAGAGATAAACAGATATCTCTTTATTATGACTAAAAAGATATTTGGATGGAAACATTAAAGTAATGACTTTAGTGTGTTCCATTATGAATGCAAAATATATTGCCATATAGAAGTTTACAACAATGTTGTTTGGATGGGAAAGTTCATTTATGAACTCTCTATTCGGTTCCAACCAGAAAGTGTATGACACTAATGGGGCGATAGCTCAAGCCAGGGAATCAAGGTCTCATCAAGGTCCGAACTCAAATGAAAGACTGAACCACATGATTAGGAATCATGAATAATGGTGACGTCGTTATTCTCAAGGTTGCTTCTATGGATAACATATAGATATCCATCTTGTTTAGGCCTACTACTCAGCCATTTATGAAATGAATTACAGAAGAGGTATCATCACTGATAACCAAGCTAATTGGCTCTACTGCAAGTGGGAGATTGTTGGAAATGTGCCCTAAAACCAATCATATGATGATACTTTACGGACATTTCACAAAGTTAAACTAATGTAGTTTAAATGTAAAGGGCAAAGATTATTGTTTGAGCCGTCTCATATAAATGTTATATGCTTAAACGATAAGTCCAAGGAATATGTGATTGGAAGAATGCGATCTAAAGAAGTTAGATTCATGAGACCATTCTTTCGTTGACACATCCTAAACGTTCCTGATCATAGGATTGTCAATTGGGCATTGACAGTCCGTTAAGATCAGTACGTGCTATGTCTTCTCTCAGGGAGAGTGACTAGTCTCGAGTCATTGGTGTGTGTGACATCAAGACAAGTACGTAGGTGCTCAATAAAGAATGAGTTCACTGAACACGATCAACAAAGAGTTCTCATATTCATGTCACATGAGAACTCATGGTTGGGATAATGCAAATTAGTCTTTTGACCTGAGGCATCACAGTTGTCTTGTGGTTAGGTCCTTAATCTTTGATTATGTCAAAGTCACTCCATCAGGAGGGTGTCCACGACATCGTTGGGGTTAAGCCACTTAGCCATGGAGGCAAGTGAATGCGCAACAAGGGATCTCTAACCTTCAAACTGTTTGAGGGAGAATACTCTATGATATGATTAAGAATCTTTGGCCAAAGTATGAATGAGATTTAGGAATGTGTTCCAAATCACATTCAAGGTAATCATATAAGCACAAGACTCACATTGGATAGTAGACATGAATAAACTATCAAACCAAACAATGTGGTCAAGAGTATTGTATTAGAGAAAGACCGTATTGCATTTGTAATCCTAAAACTGAATAGGTTCTCCACCTCTTTTGATTAGCTTGGGTAACCATGACATGCTGCTAGGCGTCAACCATGGTTTGTGGAAGTCCTAAAAGTGTATTATCACTAACGGGAGAATTGAAAGTAAGTTCCAATTCACAATCGATTTGAAAGAGTTTGAATCGCCCACTGCCTCGCTAAAAGGAACCTAATGGATCGTACACCGTGTAAGGTAGAGATTGAAGATTCAACGGAGATGAGTAAGAATAATTAAATGGTTTAATTATTTATGGCAAGGATTAATTAATATGATTATTAATCAAACGAATAAGTTTGTTAAAAGACCTCGGGATAGTTTTGGACCTTAAGGCCCAATGGGCTTCGAACGTCAAGTCCATTGACTTAAGTTGTGTGACAACTTAATGAATAATGATTCACAAAGGCCCAAATAGCCCAATAAATCCCCTTAGGCCGGCCATTTAGAGGAGGGTAGTGAACTTGGCTTAATTGCAAGTTTGCCACTCCATTGTGAGGTGGTATAAAGACATCTTTATAGCCATTTCATCCTTAGGGTTTTCTTAGGAGTAAAGAAGAGAACACAAACCTCCCTTTGCTCTAAAAAGAGGCCGGCCAATCTAGAGGGGAAAAGCTAGCAATCTTACTTCCTCTAGGTCACTCATTTCTTCTTCAATATGCCTTGGTGTGGAGACTTAGAGGTTCTCAATTTTGGGAACTTGGAGAAACCTTTTCATCCATCCAAATCCATGGATCTAAGATGCAAGGAATGAAGGCCCTCTCTTTGGGTGATTAGCCTTTGCTTATGCAAAGAGGAATCTACAAAGGTATTGATTTCTCAACTCACTTTGTTTTGAGTTGAGTCTTGGTTCACCTATCTACTAGGCTTTGAAGTTCATGGGTTAAGTTTTGTTTTTGAGTGCATATAAACATGATTCCGCCTTTTAATTGTTAATTGCATGTTGTTGATGTTGCACAAATGAACTTGTTTTTCACAAATCTTCCTTCACCCTCCGCACCCAACCTCGCACCCACCCTCTTCCCTTCACATCCATTTTCTCTGCGCCCAGGTTCTCCACCCGAGAAATCGGCCTGGCGAAGGTTTCCCGATTCCACCTCAACGAGATCTGGGTTATTTTATTTTATTTTTTCTTTTGGGTTGTAGGTAGTGGGTGCGAGGGTGGGTGTGGAGGGTTTAGGGAACACGTGAGGGGGGAAGAAAGGAAGGGGTGGTCGGGGAAGATAAAGATGGGTTTTTTTTTTTTTTTTCCTTTTTTGGGTTGCAGGTTGGGCTCAGGTGGGGGAGAAAAGGGTGGGTGCGGGGGGAAGACAAATTGGTTTTTTTTATTTATTTATTTATTTTTCTTCTTCTTTTTTCTGGGTTGCAGGTAGGAGGAAGAAGACGAAGATGGGGAAGAAGAAAGAGAATGGTGGGGGGGAAGGGGACGAACTGAGGGGTTTTTTTTTTTTTTTATAACTTTTCTTTATTATTTTAATATTAAAAAAATATTAAATGATTTTTTTTAGTTTTTAATAATATTTTTTAAATTTTTTAATAGAAAGTGTGTGATATCCCACATCGCCCAGGGGTGTGATCCTTATATGTATATTCTCATCCCTACCTAGCACGAGGCCTTTTGGGAGCTCACTGGCTTTGGGTTCCATAGGAACTCCGAAGTTAAGCAAGAAAGGGGCTAGAGCAATCCCATAATGGGTGACCTACTGGGAAGTTGCTCGTGAGTTCCCAAAAACAAAACCGTGAGGGAATGGTAAGCCCAAAACGGACAATATCGTGCTACGATAGTGGAGTTGGGCCCGGGAAGTGGTCCCACCCGGGCCGGGATGAGACAATTTGGTATTAGAGCCTAACCCTGGTCGCGTGTGTGCCGACGAGGACGTTGGGCCCCTAAGTGGGGTGGATTGTGATATCCCACATCGCCCAGGGGTGTGATCCTTATATGTATATTCTCATCCCTACCTAGCACGAGACCTTTTGGGAGCTCATTGGCTTTGGGTTCCGTAGGAACTCCGAAGTTAAGCGAGAAGGGGCTAGAGCAATCCCATGATGGGTGACCCACTGGGAAGTTACTCGTGAGTTCCCAAAAACAAAACCGTGAGGGAATGGTAAGCCCAAAGCGGACAATATCGTGCTACGGTAGTGGAGTCGGGCCCGGGAAATGGTCCCACCCGGGCCGGGATGTGACAAAGTGGGCCTCGGATCAAGCCACGTCAGCATTTAACTGAGAAATTCACGCCAAGCTAACGGAAGGTATAACATTGGACCAAATTCTAAAGATGAGGTATGACATTGTTAATTTTAAAAGATGATGTATGATAGTGTCATAAGACCCATAGTTGAGGTAGTTTTTTTGTCAATTACCCTCTTTTTTTTTTTTTAACAATAAGGCGACTCAGAGATGTTAAAATTTTTATATAATTGGTTATGGTTTTCTTTTCAGAAAAATAGATCATTTCTCATTTATATAAGTTTTAGAACGAATGTATTTAAATTGAGACTTAAAAATTATACAGTTGGGATTTATTGGGCTAGGTTCCCTCTCTGCAAGGAATTGGGCTTGCATACATGATACATGCATAAACACTCGCACGGAAGTGATCAAATGAGGAAGACGTAAGGGTCACTCCGCCTATGTAATGATCCGGGGATATAATTTAGAAATAATTTAGTCCTTTGAATGTAATTAACCAAATAAATCAATATTAAATGTATATAAGAACAAGAAGTGGTTGATGTTCACGGGTGTCTACGAAGGCAATTGGTGATCTTGTGACCCAAATAACCAAAAATAATTAATCGTACATTAAAGTAATAAAATTTTAACATGCACTGTAGACCACCCAAATTTGGTGTGGAATCTCGAGCGCTAGCAGCTAAAATCTATGCCAGCCATGCTTCACATGCTGCTTTCCCACCATGAGTATATGTGTAGTTAATTTATTACTGATTATTATTTCCAATATATATGTTCAATAGTACGATCACTCTAATTTGCACTCTATAAATACCACTTTGACAATCTTCATTATCACAAAATAAATTAAGTGAAGATATATACAGAGAGATGGATTCCAAAAGTTCTTCAACCCTGGCTCTATTCCTCTCTGTCAACTTTCTCTTTTGTGTCCTTGCAAGTGGCTGTTACACTTGTCCTCAGCAGCCTCATCAGCCAATCACAAACCCTAAACCAAACCCAATTCCAAGTGCTGCCTCAAAGAGCTGCCCGAGAGATAGCCTAAAATTGGGGGTTTGTGCCAAGTTGCTTAATGGGGTAGTTGGGGCAGTTGTTGGGAACCCACCAGATCACCCTTGTTGTGCTTTGCTTGAAGGCCTTGTTGACCTTGAAGTTGCTGTGTGCCTCTGCACTGCCATTAAAGCCAACATCCTTGGTATCAACCTTAACCTTCCCATTGCTTTGAGCTTGATCATTGATGGTTGTGCAAAGAATGTCCCTGCGGGCTTCAAATGTGCATAAGAAACTATATCTTGTCCTATTTGTATTTCTCGTAAGCGAGGCAAAGCATGCTAGGTTGATTTCTTTCTTGTATTTGGTTAACAAGACGATGTTTATTTTCCTCTGCCAAGTTTTCAATATCTCTTACATTGAGATTACAATTCGAATTCTAATTCCCTAAGGCAGTTTTGAAGTTTTACTAAGTTTTACTTCAATGTGTACAATATATGCTTTATATATTTAATGTTTGTCTCTATACACACACGCACCATATGTGTGTATAATATACTTATACGCACACAAAAAAGTGAGAAGATAATCAGTTAGTAACTGCTGCATGGGAGCTCTCTTACATACAGCTGAGCAGAATGCTTCATCACTTTCTTTTTAAGAGGGCTCGAGCTTATGCCAACCGCATGGTAAATGAATCTCTAGATTTAACCATCTTTTGATTAGATAAGGCATCTTTGTGTGTGAACTGAATAATAATGATGAATGATTTCCTGTGAAGAACTGTCGGTACGATACATTAATTGTCCCACATAGAAGAATATTTTTATATAATGAGTATATTACGCAATAACTCTCCTTAAATAGTATCAATGTCGTTTGAAATAGAACTCCACACTTGATTAGTTGTCCCACTCACTTTTGAGTACGGGTAGCAAACAAAACCCCACGGTTGGAGGTCACATGGCCTAACCCAACCCCATATATTCAGAGAACATTAAACGAGTACACCGTCATGCGGCGTTTTGTGCCAATAAAATAAGAACATGTGCCCACTAACTTACATGTCTTTATTTCATAGGAATGAGACGACACCATGACGATATATCACTGTCACATAAATCCTTCTCCTATATTGTATATGATTCTTTTTAATCAGATAAAATGTATAGGAGGAATACCACATTGTTGTTAGGAGTATAAGAACGTTTTGTTAAGATGTTGACAAGTGTCAATAGATTAGAAAGTTAGATACAAACTGTTAGAATGTTAGCTTAGCTTGTAAGCTAACATAGATAAGTACATAAGAATGGTTGTGTGTCATTCACTCAAGATCAATGAAAGTCAATCATTTCGTAATACACAAGAAAGCTCTCTCTCTCTCTCTCTCTCTCTCTCTCTCTCTCTCTCTCTATATTGTAAAACCCCAATTTACTTTGGTTTACATGGTATCTTTGCCGGAAAAGTTTTAAAGATTGGCAAAGTTTTGATCTTGGTTCAACGACTTCTGCTTCCATCTTTGATCTCTCTTAGTCTCTCTTTTCGCCTCAAATTTACTTTCAAGAACTCCTTCTCTCTTCGATTTGTATACCAAATCCTGTGTTGTATCTTGCACCCAAGGTGTTCAATAAAAGCCCCAAGTCAATTTTCTAATTTAAATTTTGAGTTTTTCTGTATCATAATGGTGACAACATCTCAAATACACATTGTCTAATCTCTAATCACTTCTCTGATTTCATCAATCTTGACTTCTGTAATTTTGAAGCCCAATGATTCCAATTATCTGCCATGGCATTTCCAGATGCAGTTGTTACTTGAGGGTCAAGCAATTGTGAACTTTGTGGATGGCTTCAATCTGTGCCTACACAATTTCTTAACACTAGTTCTCGTGATTCAGAGGTCAACTATGGTGGTTCTTCTATAAGAATTAAGTCTGATGCATACAAGATATGGATGATGCATGACCGTGCTTTGATGTAGTTGATTACAACAACTTTATCTTCCGCAGCTCTCTGTTGTGCTATTGGCAGCACTAGCTCTCAAGACTTATGGATTCCTCGAAAGGAATAATTGACCACAGCCACACGAACAAGCATTATTCAGATGAAATCTGAACTTCAAACTGTTAAGAAGGGTGATGATTCTATCATTGTTTATTTGCAAAGAATTAAAGAAGCTAGGAATTTTCTGTCTGCAGCTGGGGTAATTTTTTTATGATGATGGTATTGTGATACTCACTTTGAATGGATTTCCCGCTGAATATAATACTATTCGATCTATGATTAGAGGTCGTGAAAATGTGATATCTTTGAAGAGTCTTCCATCTCAGTTACTTGTTGAGGAAGCTATGGTTGAGAATGTTTCTGTTAATCCTATGCTTTCTGCATTGGTTGCTAATACAAATGATTTTACTACTAAATCTGGTGGTAACTCTTCATCTAGTGGTTATAAATCTTTCAATAACAAGAACAAGGGCAAGTTTAATCAGTCATTTAACTTTTTCATGCAAACTTATCAAATTTTTGGTAAGTATAATTATCTTGTTGATACTTGCAGATTTAGAAATGCTCTTGTTAATACTGGTTGTCAAATCTATAGCAAGAACAACCATTTTGCTGATACCTACAGACTCAGAAACAATGCATCTTCTCAAGGTTGTTTCATTTGTGGAAATCCTCATCGTAGGGTTGCTTCTTATGTTCAGATATCCTCCTATCCTATGAATGCACTTTATACATGCTATTCATATGTTCCATCTGAACAAAATGGGTCATCACATGTCATGTCCTCAAACACTAGAACAAAATGGGCTGGCTGAGAGGAAACATAGACATTTCATTGAAACTATAATTACCTTTTTACAGACAACATTATTACCTCAATCTTTTTTGTCTTTTGCTTGTCAAGCTTATGTCTACCATTTGATCATTATTTCACTTTGTTACTGTGATTAGTTATCTCAGAGAGTTTGGATGCTCTTGTTTCCTTTCCTTAGACACAATAACAGTACAAGGCTACAACCCATAATTAAAAAGTGTGTTTTTAGGCTATGCATCTAAGTACAAAGGTTATATTTGTTATGAGATATCAAAGAGGAGAGTATTCATTTCTAGACATGTGTTATTTGATGAAAGTGAGTTTCCGTATTCCACTTTAGTAAGTCAAGAGTCACTACTATTGTCAAAATTGTCTTCCTCACCAATTCAGCCTACATCACTAATTCTAAATCAACACAGTGTAATGGTTATGTGTCAGTTACATGGTATTGATTCTATAATTCCATTCAGAGTTGAGTCTAGTCCTACATATATGTCTATGCCTTTATCTACATCTAGTATTAAAGCATCAACAGAAGCCCATCCATTACTGCTCATGAATCTCAGTCCTCTTCCTCCCCAATCCTTGTGGTTCATAAATTCATTCTCAACAGAATACAAATCATTCTATCAATTTCATCTCTTAATTTGCATCCAATGCAGACAAGGTCCAAGAGTGGTATATCTAAGAAGAGTGCATTGGTCTTTACAATTCATGAAAATAGGGGTGTTGATCTTGCCAAAGTCGAACTTGCTACCTATAGTTCAGCCTAAAGTCTTTAGTATGGACTTAAGCCATGAAAAAAGAACTTGCAGCTTTAGATTGTCAAGGTACATAATCTCTTGTCCCTCTACACTACTACGAAACCATTTATTAGTGTTGTTATGATAACCGACAAGAAACGTATATTACTATCAGATTTTAAGCAAAATCTGATAGAAAATAGATGCAATGGCGAATATAATAAGCGACAGAATTGCCAGTGTCAAGAAATGAATTTTCCGACAAAAAATACTCTAAAACCGACATAAATTATGTCGGATATAACCAACAGAGAATATATTAATAATGAATAAATAAGAGCATTCTCTGTAGGCTAAAACCAACAGAGAATTTATTAATAATGAATAAATAAAAGCATTCTTGTCTGATAAAACCGACAGAAAATATATTAATAAAAAAAAACCACTTTCTGAATCATTTCTTTCCCTTTCAAGTTGGCTTAATTAACAGGATTAAATGTCAACCTTGGATGAACATAGATTTGGGTTTTAAAAGCCCTTCAGAAATGACTCTTCCTGGTTCCCAATGGGGTTCTTTCTTCACTGCTTTCTAGGTTCCTACCATAGACGCACTGTATTATGGAGATGCAATTACACATTTTGTTAAGGAGTTGAATGCCTTGGAAGTTGTAGTTGATGATTCTGGAGCCTCTAAGATGATCGCTGTCCAATTTAATTCCCTATTGTCTTCTTCTAACCTAGCTCCTTCAACAATGATGTCACTGCTAGGTTGCATCCGGGAACTGAGTCAAACTATGTTTTTATCATCCCTTGAACTGACGTGGTTGACATTTGAGAAGTGGTTAAAAACACGACATGGTTTCAAGACTCCTAGAGAATCAATTCTTTTTAGCTCCAAATGGGGGTCAATCTCATTCTTTGTTGATCTTCCTCTAATTGATGACAAGTATTATGGTATCAACATATATAAGTTAAGGGATGAGCTGCAAATATTGGGTATAATCATGGATTTTGAACAAGGAACATTATTTGTTGCTAAAGGAGCATCATTTCTGCGTCGATTCTTCCTGAGCTACCGGAGCATTCACCAGCCTGCCCAAACGAACTGCTATAGTACCATCCCCTTCCCTGGTTCTTATTCTTCTTGGCCATGACCAAATATCTCAAAGAATCTCCTAGCACTATTCTTTATACCATAACAGTGGTTTTCCAGTTAAACAAAAATGGGTTAGCTAGGTTGCTTAGGAAGGAGCAATAAAATCAAGTTCTCCAATTTAACTGCCATAATTATTACTTTTCGATACCAAAAAAACACATACGAAGAAGAAACTTAGCAGAGCTTAATTTTAAATTATTTAAAAAAAATTAAAAAAGAACAAACAATCCGACGAAGAAGAAACATTCATCACAAAGTTTAACAACAGTAACATTATTTCCTAGGTAAGTTCCAGTGTTCAATTTTTATACAAGATGTGAAAATTGGACAAAATTGAATTGAAACCCTAAATCTTGCACTGCAACCAATTCAACAAAATTGAACTATATAAAGCACAAAAAATCCCAAAATTGAACGTAATACAAAACCTTAGAAAAATACCTGCAGCAATTGCTGAGCTACCCACTTGAGTTCTAGAGCTTTCCTGCGATCAAATTACACGAAGTCTTCTGGGCGATGACAAATCGAGGTCGAGAACACTTTAGAGCAATGAGACGCAGAAACTACGAATGGTGGAGAGTGCAGAGTGCAAGTGTTGAACTGGAAGTAAATAAGGAGAGGAAAGAAGGAGAAGGAAATGAGGAGAGGAGAAAAGGGGGAAGGGAGAAGGCACTGGCGCAAAGAAGAGATGGAGGGGTTTTATTTTGGAAAATTTTCATTACTATCGGTTAAAACTGATGATAGGAGCATATTTATGCGACTTAAATGGCTTGTTCTCGTACATTTACGTTATGTTTCTTTAGTTATTTTAGTTCTTTATGCTTCTTTTGTGTGTTTTCAGGTTCTAAGGGCAAAGTATGCAAAAGAATGCCTTTTGGAGCCTTTTGGAGCAAATTAGAGATTGGAATGGATATCATATGCTTGGAGCCAAAAGGATGGACGAAATTGAAGACTTGAAGTAGGAAAGTTAAATCCTAAAAAGACCTCATGTTTGAGCATCATTGAAAACTCCTACGCATTTTAGAACACAAAAACAACATTCCTAGCAACCTTAGGACATTGTCGTGTGTTTCCTTGTGTCTCCCTTCCTTGCATGGCAAGGAAGGGCTTTGTTCCCTATTTTAAATACTTAAACACTACCACTTATCATTCACCACTTATCATATCATACATTCATTTATCACTTATCATAATCATTCACTTATCACTTAACATATCATACACTTATCACTTATCACTTATAATCATCTACACATTTCAACCATTTAAACACATGTACTTCACCTACAACATCCACCTACTTCACCTACAACATCCACCTACTTCACCTACAATATCCACCTACTTCACCAACCTCACACACTTACTTCACCTACAAATGACATAGCCATATGTTCCCTCCACTACTCCTATAAATACCCTTGCATTCATTCATTCATGGACATCTCATTTTCATACACAACACATTACAAACACATTCTCCCTTCCCTAGCCGTGAGCTTCCCATCTCTCCCCTTATAATCCAAACACCATTTTTCCATTCCCCTTCCACTTCTCCACCACTCCTCTTCCATTCCACACTTCCATCCCCCAAACCAATTATCCCTAGACCTTATGCTACAATAAAGAGGAAGAGAAGAGGGCCTAAACGTTCATACAATTCAAGTTTGAGTTGTTGGAATGTTTAGGCGTTTCTTTGATTTCAATGTTTAATTTCAATTCTCTTTGTTTTGTATGAGGAACTAAACCCCCCCTTTAGCTAGGGGGTGATTCGAAATTATGTTTATGTTTGTAATATGATTTGATTACTTTTAATTACGTTTCATAAATTGTGAATTCAATTTGTTTAACTGTTTGATTGATAACCTATTTATGTATGTTTATTAAGAATGAACGCTTAATTTTCATGCATGAATTTGACGCTAGAATATAAGTGAGTTTCACGTAATAGTTATGAACTTATATTCACAAGTAGTGGAGGTTGCTTATAAACAATCGCGTTAAACAAATTCTTGGCATAAGTTTCATGCAATCATAGTAACGAATGCCTCGTCAACACTTATAGTTTTCATGATGCTTAATGATTCTTGCTTGTATCTCTATTATGCAATTCATGTAGGGAACTTGTGAGGAATGCTTTGGGTTGTCGTATGCAATCATCCAATTCATTAACTTAAGGAAAACTTGACGGTTAATTTAAGCGGACCTAATTAACCCGGGGCGTTGAGAATTCATGGTTTATTGAAATGCAATTGGAAATCATTTTATTATGCAAGTGTAACATATGTGGAGATGAACCCCTTAGCTATTCTATCATCCATTCATTCCATTTTATCATATTCATATTTACATTCTGTTTTAATTAGAATCTGTGCATTAGTTTTAATTTCGTAAAAACTCAATCCCCCTTTACTTTCTTATTCTTTAGTGCTTAGAATCTGTTTAGTTTATGTTTTAAAGCATTTTGAGTTTTTGCTTTGTCTTAGTATTTTAAAGTTTAGTTTTGCATTCTTTGAGTCTAGTATAGTGTTTTAAACTTTGTTTTTACGTTTTTGAGTCAAATCCAAGTGATTAACAATCCCTCCTAATCCCCGGTCCAGAACGATCCCTACTTATACTTATACTACAATTGTCAAAAAGAGGGTTTAATTTGTGTACGTATAAATCACGCATCAACTGACAGAAACATTTTTAAAATATAAACCGACAGAAAAAAAAATGGTCGCAAAATTCCCTCCCAAAATTTTAAATTCCCCCCCAAAATTTTGCTATTATGTTAAAAAATAAAATAATAATTGTTTGGTTTAATAAATAAATAAATAATACGTTTTTAAAAATTAAATAAATAATTGTTTGGTTTAATAGATAATAACCCATGTAAAATATGCAATAAAGAAAAAAAAAGATAATTGTACAATTAAAATGTTATCACACAAACTAAATATTATCTAATCAATACTTGAAAAACATAAATAAAAATTTAGCACAAATTACTTTTCACACTTCAAAATTTAGGCAAATTTAACGGAGATATGCATTCTACGAAACTAGTTTCAATGATCTAACTATCAAACTTGTTTGTAGGTACTACAAGATCGCATACGTAAAAAATCACAAAAAAAAAAAAAAAAAAAAGAACATTTAGAGATTAGATAACGGAACAAAAGTTTTCGACAGTTATAAACAAAAAATCATAATTTAACGGTTATTTTAGCTCCGGTTTTGATGATTTTTTTACAGCTACACTCCTAGACCTTATAAAAATGCAATGAACGAATTCAATCTTGAATTTAAAATATTTGCACTAGTGGATACCACAAAATCTTATTTTATACTTAATGGAAGTATAATATTAACTCTAAGTGTTTGTTTAATCTACCGTTTTGACACGATATGCATTCTACGAAACTTTTTTCAACGATCCAACCGTCGAACTTATTTGTACACACTCCGAGATTGCATACGTAAAAAATCGTAAAAAACAAAGATTCAGAGATTAGGTAATGGAACAAAAGTTTTCGACAGTTATAAACGAAGAATCACAATTTAACGGTTATTTTAGCTCTGATTTTAATGATTTTTTACAACTACACTTCTCGACCCTAGAAGAATGCAATGAATAAATTTGATCTTTGATTTAACATATTTACACATAGGGATACCACAAAATCTTATTTCATACTCAATGGAAGTATAACATTAACTCTGAAGTGTTTATTTAATCTACTATTTTGACGCGATACACATTCTACGAAACGTTTTTCAACGATCTAATCGTCAAACTTGTTTGTACACACTTCGAGATCGCATACGTAAAAAATCACAAAAAACAAACATTCAGAGATTCAGAGATTAGGTAACAAAACAAAAGTTTTGGACGGTTATAAACAAAGAATCACAATTTAACGGTTATTTTAGCTCCGACTTTGATGATTTTTTTACACCTACACTCCTCAACCCTATAAGAATGTGGAATGAATTTGATCTTCAATTTAAAATATATACATTAGTGGATGCCACAAAATCTTATTTTATACTTGATGGGGAAGTATAACATTAACTCTAAGTGTTTGTTTAATCTACCATTTTGATGCGATACGCATTCTACGAAATGCTTTTCAATGATCCAACCGTCAAACTTGTTTGTACACACTCCGAGATCGCATATGTAAAAAATTGCAAAAAAACAAACATTCAGAGATTAGGTAACGGAACAAAAGTTTTTGATGGTTATAAACAGAAAATCACAATTTAACAGGTATTTTAGCTCCGATTTTGATGATTTTTTACAGCTACACTGCTCGACCCTATAAGAATGTAATGAATGAATTCGATCATCAATTTAAAATATT
Source organism: Pyrus x bretschneideri (assembly GCF_019419815.1). Classification (NCBI taxonomy): domain Eukaryota; kingdom Viridiplantae; phylum Streptophyta; class Magnoliopsida; order Rosales; family Rosaceae; genus Pyrus; species Pyrus x bretschneideri. The sequence goes on from NW_025999657.1 coordinate 4,374,704, forward strand.
TACACTAGTGGATAAATCTTATTTTATACTTAATGGAAGTATAACATTAACTCTTAAGTGTTTGTTAAATCTATCAATTTGATAGAATATGCATTCTACGAAACTAGTTTCAACGATCCAACTGTCAAATATGTTTGTATATATTCCGAGATAACATGTGTAAAAAATGACAAAAAAATAAACATTCAGAGATTAGATAACGGGACCATGAGTGAAAAAAAAAAACATTTAGAGATTATTCTGGCCGCTCAAAATTTTGCTTCGTTCGTGTCGGTTATATTCGAGAGGGCCATGAGTGAAAAAAAAAAAATATTTAAACCATGTGTTTATTTATTTATTTATAATCAATATGACATTTTAAAATTATAAAATAGTTTATTTCTGTCGGTTATAACCGCCAGAATACTAAAATAATAACCACCAAAAACTAAAATAATAAAATAGTCAATTTTTGTCGGTTATAACCACCACCATTAACTTGAAAACTGCTGGAATATGTTCAAAATATTTATAAAAAAAAAATTCAAAAATACTGGTAGTTAGAATAATTTTATGGCAGTTTCATCCAACACTAAATATTCTTTAGGAATTTATGTCGAATATAACCGACATGATTTCATTGTTATTCGACACTAACTGAATGATGTATCGAATATCTTTATCTGACATAATGGCTTATTAAATAGCCACCATTATCCGACACCTAAAGCTAATATTGTAGTAGTGCTTCCTCCTAAAAAGAACCTTGTTGTGTGTAAGTGGGTATTCAAAATTAAGGAGAATGCTAATGAGAGTATTTTGGAGATATAAGGCTACGTTGGTTGCAAAAGGGTTTAATCAAGAAGAGGGAGTTAATATGGTGAAACTTTTAGCCCAGTTGTTAGACCTACCATTGTGAGATTGGTTGTTAATTTGGCTACTCATTATGGTTGGTCTTTAAGACAACTAGATGTCAAAAATGCATTCTTGCATGGAATATTACAGGAATAAGTATATGGCTCAACCCCCTGGATTTGTGGATAGAAAACATTCTATGTGTGTAGGTTACATACGTTAAATTATAGTTTGAAACAAGCTCGAAGAGCTTGTAATGAGAGGTTTACACAATATCTTCCTTTTTGGGGTTTTAGAATACTCATGCTGATACTTCTCTGTTTGTTAAACGTGTTAGGCAATCTATTGTGGTGGTGTTATTATATGTTGATGACATCATAATTACTGGGAATGCCACTGCTGCAATTGGGGAAGTTAAGGTTCTTTTCAGAAATGGTCCCTAAAATTGACCCACCACATCAAGATGGTCCTTGAAATTATAAATCAATCCATGTAGTCCCTAAATGAGTCTCATAAAACAATGTAGTCCTTCCGTCATATTTGTGTCAAAAATTCTTTTATATGCTGATGCGGTACATAATTGGGTAAAGCTCTCAAAGAGTTGAGACCTAGCTCAAATAGAATGCATAGCCAGACGCTCTTACACCCAGGGCCAAAATTTGGTTGAATGGCCATTAGCCTCATTCTCTAGATGATTAAGAAAAAGTTACGGGTCGGGCCGTTCTTTTGACGGATCATCCAGGTCCCGGCAAGACCGCTATCACCATGGTCATGAGGAAGGCTCTCAACCTAGAAACCCAGTTCGTGATGTTGGTTGAATGTAAGCTCTTCTCTAGAGGTATGGAAAACTGAAACCCTGATGCAAGCCTTTAAGAAATCCATTTGGGTTAGAATCAAGGAGAAACTGAGATCATCGACGTGAGGTCGTGGAGGTTCAAACTGACCGGCTTGCAATGATGGAGCAGGTGACATTGATGATGACAAAGATGAAGACTTTGTACGACTTGGGGTAAAGATGATTGAGGCTTTGGGTGAGGAGGGGAAGGAGAAGGTGCAGAGTGGGGATGTGATTACCATTGACAAAACTTCTGGAAAATGGGCTATGATGTCATGGGACCATATGTCAAGTTTTTGCAATGCTGGGAAGCAGAGTTGCAGAAGCCCAAGGATGTCGTGCATTGCGTCACACTTCATGAGAATGTCATCAAGGATATCTAGCTCTCTTATGTTTTTAATGATATTTTTTACTATTTAAATATTTTTAAATACACATATTAATATTTTATTAGACTTGTGAAACCCAATTATGGTCAACATCAGCACATAACATAAATTTTGATAGAGTTATAATGGAAAGACCATATTGATTTGTGACATTAATTTTTAGGGACTACATCGATTATTTTCAATTTCAAGGATAACAGTGATGGGGTGAGTCAATTTCAGGGACTATTTGTGATAAAAACCCAGAAGTGATTGCTGCTTTAACAAGTGAGTTTGGTCTCAAGGATCTAGGACCTCTTCATTATTCTTTTGGGTACACAGGTTGTGCAGAAACCAGAAGGCATCTTTCAGTCATAGGACAATATGTTCCTCATTTACTCACCAAATCTGAGATGTTGTTGTCAAAGCCTTGTGCTACCCCATGCCTACCCTACAACATATTATTGATGGATGATGGCAAACCATATAACAACCCATCCTTATACAGAAGTTTGGTTGAGGCCTTTTAGTATCTCGCATACAGAAGGCCTGACATTGCTTTTGCAGTGCATCAGGTTTGTCTATTTATGCAGAACCCTATAGACTCTTAATTTAAGGTTGTCAAAAAGATTCTGAGGTGTTTGGCAACTACAAATGGATGTGGAATTCATTATGTCAGATGTGATATGGATTTAAGAGCATTTAGTGATGTTGATTTGGCAGGTGATCCCAATGATAGAAGATTTACTACTAGTTTTGTTGTATTTTTGGATTCCAATCCTATCTCATGGTCCTCCAAGAAATAACAAATTACGTTTTGTTCTTCTACTGAAGCTGAATATCGAGCTTCATCATCCACTGCTGTTAAACTTTACTTGATCAAATAACTTCTTGATTTTCTTCAACTGCCAATATCAGTTCCTCCAACACTTTTCTGTGATAATTTGTTAGTGATACTCTTGATCTGCAATGCAATGATGCATCAAAGAACAAAACACATCGACATAAATGTGCATTTTGTTAAAGAGAGGGTTGATAAGGGGTTGCTACAGGTGCAATTTGTCTCTTCAGTTGAACAGTTTGCTGACATCGACTTACCAGCTCCGTGCTGAGCTGTATTAGACAGAGTAACAGTGTCACCATCACTGTGTTTCAAGGCAATAAGCGGGTTTGTTCCGAAAAATGCAAGTTCATCCGAATATGGACACAAAATTAAATATTCTTAAATTCTTTCACCCACTACTTGATTCCAAAATCATTCATTAACTTAACCATTAGAGAGTTAGTGGCCGGCACACCACCTCAGTCTAAGGCTTGCTCACAATTGTTCTCTGTTTTGCAAGTTGCTTGAATTTGTGTCTCCACCATCCGCGGTGGTATATAGCTTTGGTTCCAACAATTGGTGCTTTTATTGAGTGTGAACTCTTATTTCTGTCGGCGAAATCACTCTACCCTATAAAAGCTATATCCAAGTGATCACCGTATAGACAAGCCACACACCCAAACAAAGAAGACGTCCTCTTTATGGATCATATCTCGGATGGCATACTAAAATTTCGCACATCAGTGAAAATTTTTGGAGGAATCTACAAGCCAAAGAATGGGGAAAACTTATTAAATTAGACGAAAGGATGATAACTATTCAAGATACCATCACCTGTTTCGGAAACTCCACCATGCAAGCTAATCTAAGGATGACGACTCCAAACTCCAATAGGCAGGCCTAAGAACTCGTACCAAAAGTACCCAAGGGAAAACCGCAGAAAACCCAAAGCCTACCTTCAATCCCATATCTGGGAGGGAAGTTGTTAATCTGAATCAATCGCATAAGAGAAATACCTAAATACTTCCAAAAGACATAGAAAGGAAGAAAGATGGCGCGAAACCACTCTAAGATCCCCGTGATCTCTGGGTCAGAAACTACCCATTTTCCTCTTAATGGCATTCTTGTTGTCAAGTTGCAAATCTTTGATGCCATGGTACATTGGGTTCTGATATATAATGGATCATAAGCTAACACTCTATGTAAAGGTGTAGCTGAAAGGATAGGCATCCTCATTAAAGCTGAACTTTAGAAAACCTACAGTCCAAACTCTTAATGGAACTCCACTCCACACCATGGGGATAGTACAACTCAAAATGCGAGCAAAACCATATGAACACTTAATGAACTTCCATGTCATGGACAACCCATCTCTTTAGAATGCTATTATCGGTTGAGAATAAGTACACAACATAGGTAAAACTCCCCCCGCGAATAATTCCTTGCCCCACTATCCTACCATAAGAGCCCTTGCTGGTGAAAGACAGACCCTCCACAAATATCTCTATGGGACTTAAGTAAGAATTGGCACCCTTCAAACTACCCCAGTTTGATTCCTTTCCCAGGATATGTAGGCAGTCGACCCCGGACTCAATTGCAAAACCGTTGTATGCACGAAGACAAGTCTATGGAGAACTTATCTCCTATGCCTCACCATAGGCTTATCATCAAAAGTGATCCTTGATGGAACTTTTATGCCATATCATCTTTTTCTAAGAACTAAACCCGTGATTTGATTCTCCGGATTCAATCACACATCCTTAGGTACGAATAAAAGAAGTTTTGATCTACAAATGTCTGTTTTCTCTTTTCTTTTCTTTTTGTGATGCAGGGAATATCTTATTTATCCCACACAAATGCATAAACTTTGAAAACTTCGCACAAACGCAGGTCTAAAAATTCAAAGCATCATTGTCAAAGGAGTATCTTTTAGCCCAATCCGTCTTGAATGATTAGTAGCTTTTGTAAGACTTGAATTGTAATAAACGTGGTAACAATTGGTAGGCTACGGGCACATGGTGCTCTGACCCAAAAGTCCAATGCCCCATCCGACCTTTAGAAAGTTTATACAACTAGCAAAGTTGTGGGCTATAATATTCAAAACTAGTCTCCACGCCACTACAGGGAATAGTCGAAAGGGCGACCCAAAAATCATAAGAAAGTGGCTTTGAACTCTGACCTTGAGTACGACTACTTCTATCCAGAACCAATATACTAAGTCAAGTATGTTCTACAACATTGTGTATTAGTAGGTCCAAAGGGGGCACCCAGACTAGGCAATCCTAAAGAGGAATTTTATTCCAACGGAACTTCGATACACGAAAATGCGTTGACTAAGCCAGCCAAAGTAGTTTGATTAGAAACACTCAGGTCCGAAGTATAGGATTTTGAGAATAGGATACAAAAATTCTAAGTCACATGTGGATGAATGTCTCTAAAGAACTTTCATTTAAGATTCACTGGTAATGAACACGCAATCAAGTTCAGGAAGAAAAATTCCTTGCTGGAGCTACATTGCAAGAATTGAAGTCATTGACCTAAGAACTGGGGTATGGCATAGAGAAACAAGCTCATGTTTACAAAATATTTTTAGGAATGATCTGAAGCTTTTCAATCCTAATAAGTGTATTTCAATAACTACGGAGAAAAAGTTTTCTTGGGTCTAATATTTAATTCTTGTTATCAGAGTAATATGACACTCCGGATATTGCAATGAGAATAATTTATGAATACTGTTTGGGAGTTAATGTTTCCCCAAATCAATGTTGTCAAAAGAGGCTGCTAAGGTCTGTCCCGGGCCCACAAACTTATTCTTATTCTGCTCCAGTATTTATTCTTCATATAAAGTTCATTTACTTTAGAAGGTTATCGGATTGAGATATTTTCCATAAAAGAAATAAAAATAAAAATAAAAGAATAAAGAGGAATCCATATTACTGCAAAAAATAAAATAAAATAAAATAAAACAAAAATAAATAAATAAAGCTAGTCTTCTTTGGTGGTTTCTTTTCCCCTAGAAGTAGTTGAAGACCCTCAAGGAGCATCATATGCTAGATCAGACTCTTCTTCTTACTCTATTTTCAAGTCTGAAATCTCATCCAACAAATAATGTGGAATAGGAAAATCCATATTCTTGATCTCTTCTAGGATCTTGTAAACGTCCCAACCTTGAAGGTGATCTCGTTGGGCGTAACCAGTTTGATACCCAAGGTTATTTCTTTTCTCATGCTCTTCCCAAAGCACCAACATCTCATAAACATGCATGTTGGTGAGCTGCTAGAGATCCGCGATACGGTTCTTATCTTTTTAATCAACCTCTTGGCAAAGTTGGCTGATCTCCTACTGAAGAGCCTCCTTCTCCGTCACCCATGTATTTCACGCCAAAATTACAAGCGCTCCAACTCTTCCTTTAAGCTAGTCCCACTTTTCCACCTTGGCCTTAGCCTACCGCTTCAACCTTAAGTTCTCTGCTATCCTCATGAAGTCTTCTCGGTAATCTATAACCTTTAACTTTTTAAGTGTAGCAACGTCAATATGTCGATGTAGCTTTGCTTTGTGGGCATCTTCCAAGGTTTACTGCTTGGCTCGTATTTTCCTAAGCTTATTCGATATGGACAACAGACGTTGCTCTACCTCTACTCTTGCCCTAGTTTCTTAATCAGCAATCCATTCAAGTTCCCAAATTGGCCCCACTTGACATAGTAAGGTCATTTATGTCCACATTGTAGCCTGACGAACAAAAGTTATAAAAGGAAAACAACTACAAAGTCATATGCCGACAGAAAGGAAATGAAGAAAAGGAAAATCACCTCATAATGGCTCATATGGCACCACGTCAAGACATCTTCAAGAGACATGCAAATTCCTTGTTGTCTGCAAAGGAAATTGCTATTCTAAGAAGGACTCAAGCGTGGCCCGTATTACAAAAACCCTTGTCTTCAGAAAGAATGGCAATGTAATCAAGTGAAGGCCGAATCACGAGAAAAAGATGTACCATCCATTCAGATCTCGTTGGAACAAGTGGCAGAGAATTGTCATTCCGGAGAAGCACAGTCACGAAACCTACGAGGTAAGAACAGGGGTAAAACTTGAAACAGGCAAGGAAGTAGTGGCTCTGATCGGTAGAAGTAAAAGGGCCAAAGAAAATGCTAAGAAAAGAATTTGAAAGACAGTAGCAATGTCAGTTTAAAGGCAAAGAAGATAGAGCAAGTGATTCATTCACCAAAGATAATTAGATGGACGCTGTAGAGACTAGGGAAGCTGAAGAAATGAAACATCTTATTGTTTGAAGAGTGACCTTTCTCTCTTGTCCAAAATCTTCAGGTGTAGTATCTTAATCAGTAGTTAGGGTAGTGGAGAAACAACCAGTGGCTGTGAAGAGGAAATGTTGGGTTACTTCCATTTGTTCAGACCAAAAGATGGAGCAGCTGGGGACCTATAAGAGTGAAATTTTTTATGGGTGAATCGAGGCTCATCCCATTCCGGCTCTGGTATAGGAAATTTTGAATAGTGGTTGATGGCTAGATCTTTTCTACGATTAGTGAAACGTTAGGTGAGAGAAGTCACTTCCAATTGCAATGCATTGCTCGACTAATTAATTTTGGATGAGGCACACTGATGTGTACTAATTCATCTCTAAACTCCGGATTATGAAGAGAGAGTGCTTTAACCTTGTCTTTATTTGTGTCCCCATTCCAATCTCTATCAACAACCATGATATATTTATACTAATCTCTGTCCTAATAAGGGACGTCTTAGATATATGACCCCTAAACAAGACTAGGTCTGGCCGTAAAATAGTAATGGCCATCAAACCCATCATGATGTAATGTAACGTCCTGAATTCTTAGAATCCTAAATTACCCTCAAACTATTTGTTGATGCACAAAGTTAGCGAGGACTTTAAAACAATGGAAAGTGTCAAGTCACACACAAAGTCAGCAAGGACTTTGGAACAACATAAAGTGTCAAGTTTGTGACCTTCACTCGGTTACTCCGGTCACCTAGGATGATAATGTGTAAAGAGATAGAGATAGGGAATCAAACATAAGATGTAAGTGGTTCACCCTAAGTTTGACTACGTCCACGGGGTAGAGGAGTTCTCATTAATAATAAAGGGTTTACACAAATACATAGGTTCAAGCATAATTATCATTAGTGGGTTCTAATGACTAATTTAAGTACAATAATGACATTCCTCCTTAATTGTATGAGAATGATCTTATTTTATAGTTGAGGAGAGTCTCCGGCTTTCGTCCATGATCGATATGGGATTCTAGGAGCTTTATTCTAACATTGACATATTTCATGATGTGATTGGCCTCTCCCTAGATTCATCGTACTCATTTCCAGGATGTGTTCGTTAGAAGTCCCCTGAGTCTCCTATAGCTTCTTGTCCCTTAAAATCTCGTTGTTCTTTTTCTGGATTGGTGGCCGGCCTACGTTGTGATAGGGGACTAAGCCCTTCAATGCCTTTTGGGTATTTGATCCTTGAGCTTATATGGATGGAGTTTTCTTGATGTTGCCTCAAGAAGTCTTGACAATCGTAATAAACAATATTCGATCCTTCCATTCCTTCTCCAAGGAGGTGGTGTAAACACGAAAATTCTGTAACGAATGAAACGAGAACACGTGTACAAAGTAGATTTGTATTGATTTAAATTTGTAAGTTACAATCTCTGTTTACAACTTTCCTCTTATTCAGTCTTCAAATTTGATGTAGATGCGTTGGTTGTTGATCCAAGGGTCGAGATGACTTAATCTTGAACGAATGATTGAACAATTGCTTAAAGATTTAAGCTTGAAACGATGCTTGGATAGTCTTCACCTCAGGGTTAGGGCTGCAGCAAAGGGAGTGCTGATGTAAAATTTCGTTGATTTAAGGGTCTTGGGGACTTGATCTTGAATCGAACGTCGTTACAAATTTTGAGCTTGCAATAAAGTCTTGAAGGAATCGGCACAAGTGCTTATTGATTCTTCAAGGGAATGTTTCGTCTTTGGTCGAAAGAAAGCTTCAGCTTTGGTTGTGCATTCTTTGAAGAGAGCTTTGGTAGCGTATTAGTCTTCAAAGATTTGGCATAGGTTCTCCTTTTGTGAGAATTTCGGCCCTTTAATGTAATTGTCAACCTTTATGCTTCTTTGAGGACCTTGTATTTATAGACTTCCAAAGCCCATACCTTTGAGTGGATTTGGCTTTGATTTGTGACTCGATTTTTCCATGGGAGAATTTAGGCATGTTTTGTGTCTTGTTTTCAACCACTTTCCCTTGCTTGGCCAAATTATAGGGCTTTATTGCCTATTTTGTGATCAATCTTCAATTCTTGCTTGTTTCATGAAGATACTTTAGTTTTCTTTCCGATTTTGGGGAAGTTTTAAGGAAAGATTCCCCCCCCCCCCAACTTGGCCTAAATTTGGGGAAGTTTTATTCTACCTTCGCTTGCTTTGTGCCACATGTCATTGATGACTTGTCCATTTGTGATGAGTCATATGCCACGTGAAGCTTTGTGATGCATCATCTGTACGCAATGAAATTTACATGTCTACAAATGCCCCCACTTCAAGGCACGTTGTAGGCATATGCTTGTCGCATGTAGGAAATGTGTTTTGAAGTCCTGCAATGTGAATGTTAAGACTTGATCTTGAATTAGTTTGCTTCTTCAAGGGCCGTAGAGGCTTATTTTTAGAATTGGAATGATGAATTTCGTCAAGGGCCATTGAGGAGTATTTGTTGAACGAAAAATTTCTTCAAGGGCTGTAGAGGCTTGATCTTGAAAGAAAATGAAATTTCTCTTCAAGGGCCGTAGAGGCTTGATCTTGAAACAAATTTTAGAAATGGATAAATCGGCACATACTTATTGTGCATATTGATTTTCCATAATTTTGACAAAATACATTTGGTGTATTTTAAATTTTTTTCCTTGGGGTTCTAGGAAAAAAGGCAAAAAAATGTTTTTTCCTTCCTTAGGGAGGAACCTCCTTCACTTTTGGTAATGAGGGTGATTTCCTTCAACGTGTTGGAAAGCTTTGGTGATTTCTTTCAAAGCTTTGGAAAGATTTAATGCTTGTCATTCGGTAAGTAGGATTTGCATTTTTTTTCATTTCCCCTTTTCTTTTTTTTCGGCCAAAGGGGTGTTTTCCCTCTTGGTTTGGGAAACTTAAAGACTTGTCCTTGCCTTGGAGGGATTCCCTTTTCTATTTTGGCAAGGAAAGGTACTTTCCTTTGATGTTTTGGAAATTTTGAAGCCCTTTCCTTTTTCTTTTTTTTATTTTATTTTATTTTTGTTTCTGTTTCTTTTCTTTGCTGATTTTTGGTGCAAAAACATGTTTTTCCCATTGTTTGCCGAAATTACCTTGCCACTTTTGCTTGGAATTTGCTTCCTTTTTTTGGTTGGAATATGCTTCCTAGTTTTGATTTTCCTTTTGCTATCTGAAATGTATCCCCTTATAGCATTAGGAGGTTGTTAACCCTTATTTATAGGATAATTGGGTGTGTGTTTTTGTCACAAACCACCCTTGTCATGCACTGTCATTGTGCTTGCTGTGTGTACTGTTGTTGTTGCTGCCGTGGGCTGTTTGCTTGGTGCTTGTTGCAATGCATCAATTTTTACCGTATGGTGCTGTGCAAAAGACTACAATGAGGTTTTGCTGCGAAGGCAGGTGATTCACAAGATAGGGGAACAACGTTGAAGCTTTGTGCGCTGTTGATTGGCCCTAAGGCAGTTGTTTTTCCTGCCAAAGACAGTTCAATGCATATCAAGTCGTGGTCTTCTAAAGTATCTTGGGAGATGACAGATTTTGGTCGACCAAATACGCAGAAGAAGGCGTATATGTCGAGGATTCTTATCTTGAATCCTTTGCACCATGTTCGCGACAATTCACCGACTTCATTTAAACTTCTTAGTGATCGCATCTGTAGCGAAGCAATGACTTGGAATGACATCTTCTCTACTACTGGAAAGTCTATCTTTGCTAAGTTTTATTGGGAGTGTCTTAAAGATGTCTTGAGCCGATCCAAAGACGTGCTTACCAACATGGGCCTTTATTACGTTGTGTACGCATCTTTGTTTAGTTATGATCGTCATCCTTCCGTCCTTTGTGTGTTCTTTGAGCATTGGTGTTTAGCGACCAACACACTTCACGCGTCACAAGGGGAGATGTCGATTTCACTTTGGGATCTCCATAAGATAGTAGGCTTGCCGATCCAGGGTAACTTTTATGACGAGGATGTTCCTAGCGTGGAAGAAAATTCTCATCGCAATAGTTGAGGATTGCCTGCGAGTTACCGCTATTTGTTTTGGGCGTATCACAAGCTTTCCTTGGAGGCTCAGGGTAAGTCAGGTGTGAAGATTTCTTCATGGATCCAATTTTGGTATTGGGATGCCATGAAGTACAAAAAGCCTTCGAAGAAAAGTGGCAGCAACAAGATCATTAAGCTAAAATGAGACTCAGACCCGTCAGGTGCCATTGGTCTAGCTAGGCGTCGTTCCCCTACCAAGTTGAAAGCATTCAAGGATCTTGGCATAGCGTCAGAGCACGTGGAAGAATCTTACCTAGCCGTTTTCTCAGCTTGTTGACTTTGTAAGTTTGTTTTCCCTAAAAACGACGTCAACTTTATCCGCCCCGGAATCTTTAAAGTGGTTAGCAAGATGGTTCAGGCAATCTTTCAGCCTTACTATTCTAGACTTAGCCGATATTTATGATCGCTTGAGTGTTTTTTTTTGAGTTAGGCGAATACCGAAGATCGTGCTGTAGTACTTCCCTACCATTATGTGTATAGTTGGTTGAGTGAGTACTTTGGCATTCATTTTTCTTCATCAACTTTAGACAAGTCAGGGCCTTCTTCACCAACTTCAGTCAAGCTAGGGCCTTTGATGACAAAGTACTTTGGCGTGCTTTCTGCAAAGAACTTTGATGATTTGCAAGCGCGAGTTTTGTTTATAAGCTGTAACGGTTTGAGGATGGACCATCCGATGAAAGTTGGCTCAGCGTGACGAGGCTTCATAAATGATTCACACCTTCGTTTCGCAGTAAAGAGACTAATGTATTGTTCAGCCATATAGCCCTCACCGTTTCAGCAGACAATTTGGCTTTGTCCAACATATGCCTGGCAAGCTGAAAGAAAACATACAATCGGAATCCTTGCAAGCCGAGTATATGCATTGGGAGTCTTATACCCGTGCATGCACAAGTGGTTCTATCACTCTGCCGGCCAAGGATGAGTTTAAGAGTAATCCAGTGACCCGAGCCTACGTACTGTTGGAAATGTGCCCTAAAGCCAATCATATGATGATACTTTATGGACATTTCTCATGTTAAACTAATCTAGTTTAATATATGAAGGGCAAAGATTATTGTTTAAAGCCGTCTCATATATATGTTATATGCTTAAATGATAAGTCCAAGGAATATGTAATTGGGAGAATGTGATCTAAAGAAGTTAGATTCATGAGATCATTCTCTTTCGTATATATATCCTAAATGTTCCTGATCATAGGATTGCCAATTGGGCATTGACACTCCATTAAGATCAGTATGTGTTATATCTTCTCTTAGGGAGAATGACTGCTCTCGAGTCATTGGTGTGATTGACACCAAGACAAGCATGTAAGTGCTTAATAGAGAATGAGTTCACTGAACACAATCAACGAGGAGTTCTCATACTCATGTCACATGAGAACTCATGGTTGGGATAATGCAAAGTAGTCCTTTGACTTGAGGCATCATAGTTGTCTTGTGGTTAGGTCCTTGATCTTTGACTATATCAAAGTCACTCCATCAAAAGGTGGCCACGACATAGATGGGGTTAAGCGACTTAGCCATGAAGGCAAGTGAATGCACAACAAGGGATCTTTATCCTTCAAACCATTTGAGGGAGAATACTCTATAATATGATTAAGAATCTCTGGCCAGAGTATGAATGAGATTTAGGAAGTCGTTCTAAATCACATTCAAGGTAATCATATAAGTAAATGAATCACATTGGATAATAGACATGAATAAACTATCAAACCAAACAATGTGGTCAAGAATATCGTATTAGAGAAAGACTGTATTGCATTGTAATCCTAAACTGAATAAGTTCTCCATCTCTTTCGCAAAGTATTTGGATTTGTGTTTATTCAAAATAAATGATAGTCTAACCTAGAATGATCTTCGATGAATGTCATACAACATGAGTAGTATTATGTTGTGGACAAGTGGTGGCCCTTTGGGCGTCACAACCTAAAGCAATGCACAAGAAGGTTTGCCCAAGGTCTTTCCAAACTGGAGATCTTGTCTTGGCATTACGAAGGCCCATCGTCACAACTCACAAAGTGGGATGGACCTGACGTAATACAAGAGGTCTACACCAACAGCGCCTACTTAATCATGGTGGAAGATGGCTTAAAGATCGACCCCATCAATGGTAGATTTTTGAAGCGTTACTACCCTTAAAAAAACAAACAATGCTCATCGCCTACACGAGCCTAAACTGCACACGGCACAAAGCTCCTCGCCTACATGAGCCTAAACTGCACACGGCAAAACACTCCTTGTTCGCATGAGCATAAAAGGCGACACTTAAAGCTCCTCACCTGCATAAGCCTAAACTGCACACGGCACAATGCTCCTTGTTTGCACGAGCTTAAAAGGCAACACTCAATGCTCTTCGCCTACATGAGCCTAAACTGCATGTGGCACAACACTCATTGTTCGCATGAGCATAAAAGGCAACACTCAATGCTCTTTGTTTACACGAGCATAAAATGCAACACCTAAGGCTCCTAGCCCGCAAGAGCATAAACTGTGTATGGCAAAATCAAAATCAAAATCATCATCAAAATCACCACCAAAACCATCAAAAGCAATCCATCATTCCTTTGAACTACGTCATGACTTGATCCCTCCTCAACCAAGGGTACGTAAGTAACTTGAACCTTCAAAACTTCAAGTATAGTCACATCATCAATGTAAACACAAATACTTTGAAGAATAAAGAGCAAATTCAAGAATGTGAATAATTTATTTCTTTAAAGGAAGAATTTGGCTACAAAGCCATATTACAAAATGAGCAAAAAAAAAAAAAAAAAACAAAGACGGCTTCTCTAATAGTTGACAAAGTGTTATTCCAAGTAATAGCTCCACTACGGATGCGATTGCCAAGAAGCTCAAACGAAGCTGGTGGATTGTCACTAACATGGCGCGAAGGATTCAACATAAGAATCCTCGATGTACACACCTTCTTCTTCGTATTTGGTCGACCAAAATCTATCACCTCCCAAGATGCTTCAGAAGACCATGACTTGATGTGGATCGAGTTGTCTTTTGAAGGAAGAACAAGTGCCTTAGGGCCAGTCAATGGCGCACAAAGCTTCAACGTCATTCCCCTATCTTGCGAATCGCCTTCCTTCGCAAGAATGGTGATGGTATTGCTCTTAAAGCACTTAAAAAATACCAAAACTGCAACAAAACAAACAAGGCAACATAAGCACAAGGTGGGATGGTAAGAAAAAAAAAAAAAAATTGCTTCACTAAAGCAAAATACATGTGGGACAAACCTCGTAAGCGTTGAAGGATGACGATGACAAAGTCACAACGAAGAAAAGAAATCAGCCACAAAAGCATGAAGAGCACGGCAAAGAGGGTAGCTACAAGACGGTCCTTCAACGCACGCTACAGTAACAAAGAAAACCAAAATGCTACGCAATCGCACAATGCAAACCCGCATCAATTACATAAGCAGTTTCTTGCAATGCGTGGCAAAGAGGGCTCCTACAAGATGGTCCTTCAACGCATACTAGAGTAGCAAAGAAAACCAAATTCTACGCAATCACACTATGCAACCCCACAACGATTATGCATGCAATTTCTTGCACTGCACGACAACGTCACCACCGAGGGAAAACTGTGATCGAAAAACACTACACAATGCAAACTCGCTGTAGTCTTTTACACATCACCACACAATAAAAGTGATGCGATGCAACAAGCTCCAAGCAAGCAGCCAATGGCAAGCACAACAACAAAAACTCACGGCAAGCACAGCAACAAAAAGGGCCCGACAGTAAGCACAATGACTGTGCACAGCAAGGATGTGAATTGTAAAAAAAAACACACACCTAATGATCCTATAAATAGGGGTCCATTGCTTCCTAATATTATAAGGGAAATACATACCCAAATAGCAAAAGGAAAATCAAAAGAAGGAAGCAAATTGCAAGCAAAAATTGGCAAGTTTCAGCCAATCTGCACAAGCAGGACGTTTGTAGTGATAATTCAGCTTTCCGAAAGAGTTTTGATGCAAGGGCAATTGGAGAAGGAAGCTTAGAGGCTGATGATTGTTGTATCCAAATTTCATAATTTTCCCTAAAGCCAAACGTTCTAGTTTTCAAAGTTAATCCCGGAAAAGTTGTTTTCCCATCAGAACTATGCAGCTGTGGGAAAATGACGAGTTAAAGGGTTTCCCAATTTTTCCTAGTGGTGTATGATATATGCCTGAAAAAATAAGGAGATAAGGGTACATTTCCCATATTTTTTTCAGAATTTTCCAGAAGAGAAATTGACCTCAAACTTGGCGTGCAAATCAGATGACATGTTTCCCAAACCAAGGACAAATCTTCAAAGTTTCCCAAAACAAAAGCATGCTGTTTTTGCACCAAAAATCAGCAAAGAAAAGAAAAAGAAAGGAAAAAAAAAAACAAGAAAAAAGGAAAGGGCTTCAAAATTTCCAAAACATTAAAGGAAATACCTTTCCTTGCCAAAATACAAAAGGGAATCCCTCCAAAGCAAGGACAAGTCTTCAAGTTTCCCAAACTAAGAGGGAAAATACCCCCTTGGCCGAAAAAAAAAGAAAAAAAAAGGGAAAGAAAAAAATGCAAATCCTACTTACCCAAGCACAAGCATTAAACCTTTCCAATACCTTTGAAACTTGGAGGTTTTTACATCTATTTCTTTTTTTTTCCTCTCTAAACCCATTATTATGGTTTTAACTCATCGTCTGAATGACCTTTTGAACCCCATAATCCAACACCTTGTATATACTGATTACAATATACAAGCACAGGGCAAATTATATGGAGATGACAAATGTGCATGTCATGTGCATATTGTATACAATTTCTTTCATATTGAACTAAGACTTGTAATTGACAAACATTTTCAAACAAACACCCATTCCAAATCGAATTCACAAAAATTTGCAAGTTCATAACAAAATTAACAAATATTGAGCATTCTGTAACAAATCCACAAAGCCAAATCCACCAACACAACTCCATGAATCTTCAATACCCTAAACAAAAATTAAAACGCAAAACTCTAAGATTAAAACCCATAATCTAAAATAACAAAACCCATAAACAAATAAAGATTTCCATAACACATTTCAAGCTCCCTTCCCCATCCCTTTTTTGTTCGACTTCCCATCTCTACAAATCCAAAAAACCTAATTGAACAAACAAGTAATTAGTTGCAGGAATGGAGACGATGACCGAGTTAGAGAGAGAGAGAGAGAGAGAAAGAGAGAGAGACAAACCAGATAGCTTGGAAATATGGTTGCCGAAGCTGCACTGGTCGAAAAGAATGGAACTTTCTGACCAAAACGCAAAATCTGGTACATAAATCATATCTTTAAGGATGGAACACTAATGCAAATGAGAAATTCTCACTTCGAAGCTTCACTCTCGACTTCCCTCTCTTAGAAATCGGAGCTTAGAGATCTGAGCTCAACCTAGAAACCCAAAGCTCACAAAGCTCTCGACATCCCTCTCCAACAGTGATGAAATGAGCTGAGGATTTTTGGTATTTATATTTGAGCATTTTAGTAATTTCGATTTTGTGCATGGTGTGCATGGCTTGTGCATGGTGTGCATAGCGTGCATGACCGATTTATCCTATTTCTATCCCAAAGTTAAAAAATTATCTCAATTTGAAGTATTTCCCTATTTTCTATTACTCCAATAACATTTCCTCACTCGCTACCTTCTTATGCTAATGGAATATGCTATAGATAAACCAAATCATTTGTATAGAAGCATAACTAATTACAATCTAGAATGTGGCCACTTGTGTCGACCACGCGTGCCATGCATCGGCACTTCTAGAAGCAATTTATAGTTTTTTTTTTTTTTCTTTAAATGTTAAATGTTAGATTTTGTTAGATTAACAATAAAAATGTCAATATTATCACTTAAATTTTATTAGAAATTAAAATAGAATATTTAATATATATATCTAGATCGATGAAACGCGGACCATTCTTGTCGTGATGATAATTCGAATAGAAGATATTATTAGAGTTGACTAACACACTTCTGCATACATGGATTATCCAGTAATGCAGATCATCAAGCACGTCATATTAGTATATTCAGAACAGATGGAAGACAAAGATGAATTTCTATATTAAGTAACAATATCATAAATTTCATCATAGATGATATATATCATAGAACTTACATTTTCTGGTGTCTCCCTATTTATATATAATACACGATGGTATAAGTTCAGCGAAAACAACAATTAAGTAAATACACGATGGTATAAGTTCAGCGAAAACAACAATTAAGTAAATACTATGTAATGAAATTTTGTAAATCCATGTATATTATGAGCGCATGATTAATTGGTCTACTGGCATTCCGTACATACATTATTAAATTGGGAGTTTTAACAAAAAAACTTACGATATTGTTCATTTTAACGAAAAACCACATTTTTATACTAAAAAGTCAAACCTGGTATTATTCACTTTACCCTTTATTTTGTCCTTATCATTAAAACTCAAAGTTTTCAAGTCATTTTCATTAGTTTTCCTCATTAAATTCAATTGTTTGGACATCCTTTCGTAACTCTCAAGTCATTGAGTCTGATTCAAGGGTGATGAACACTTGACTTTGAATCGATCTAAAAGTTTCATCAAGGACCGTCGAGCCTTGATCTTGAACAAAACGGGACCACGAGAAGTTTCACGTGGTGCGTGGTCTTCGACTGTAGTGTGAATGAATCGGCACATGTGTCTATGGTATGCACCATAGTCCTTACGAGTTAAAATTTAATTTGTTGTAAACATTTATTTCACCGAAATTTTGATATTTGCAATATTTACAGTGTAAATTCTCGGTAAGGAACAAATATTGTCAATTCTTGCACCAAGACATGTAACTATGTAAGATCTTGAGTCTCTTAACGTATTACCAACTAATTTTGACTAGAATGTTCAAGTTAATTAATTATATCAGTGTATATATAAAGACCATTGCTACTTTACTACATATTAGCCAAATATAATTTCTGTCCTTGCTAGCCAGTAGATTAAGCAATTGACAACGTGCCAACATGGTGATCTTAGAAACTAGGTCGAATGATAAGAACCACGTATTTTGGTTTGCGCATCACATATATGTCAATGTGCAGGCTGAGATTTCTATATAATTGATGAACTGTTGACCCCGATTATGCTCATTAATTAAATCAACAAGCTATCTCGTGAAGAGAGAACTTTTCTGAAACATTATTTTGCAAAATGAAATCATTTTTGTTCATCACTCTAAATTTTGGTGTATGCTTATCATATACTTAATCATTTGTTACATATTCTCTCACTTAATCTTGATTATTTTTTTAAATTAAAAAGTAATATTTAATGTGAAAGTTAACTAGAATTATGTGAAATGACACTAATAAATGATTAGGTGTATGGTAAGCATACAACATAATTATGGTGGTTAGCAATAATGCTTCCTTTGAGGAGAAAAATTTGTGTTAAGCTCAACTAGCCATTGAACTGTGTTGAGTGGCATTACCATCCACTCAAAACTTATCATTTGTTAAACCAAATTAATAAAAGACTCCACATTAATTTCAAGTGAAAATTAAAAAGTTAATTAGTACATAATTAATTAGTTAATTAAAATTGAATAACAAAAATAAAAGAGTTTATTTTCTCAAGTGCATCTCCTCCCTTATCCTTGCCATTCCCACATCATTAAAACAATGGAGTTTTAACAAAACACTTATGGTACTGTTCACTTTTAACGAAAAACCACATTTATACATTTCCCTGGTATTATTCACTATACCTTTAAAAAAAAGGCTTTTCATTAAAAGAGAAGTTTTTTTGGACTTTTCGTTAGTTTTTCTTTAAAACAATCGATGCCCATAAATATATTTAAGTCTTGTTCACTTTATCTAACCTAGAAAACCCTTGTTCTATTTCTTCTACTCTTCAAATTCGTTTTATGTTTGAATAAATATATAACATATATTGTTTCTGTGTTGTTTGAGGGTTTTTAAAGTAAAAATTGCTAAGAAAGAAAAAAGGAGGGTTTTATTTGGTGGGGGTTTGGCGATTGCTTCTCAATCAATTTTTTTCAATTAATTAATCATACCCAGTAAGCTAATATGTATAGAAATCCTTCTTCCTTTATTCAGCCATATTAATTTCTCAAGCTGCAAAAGATTTCCAATTCCATTTGTCCCAAAGTCAACATCTTTGTGACTTTGACATATAATCTGTCAGAAGCCTTCTTATCAGATTAATATTTCTCTCTGCCACCTCCACCCCTTCGTCTTTTCGATAGCAGAGTCAGCGTTGAGGGGGTGCAAATGGTGCCACCGCATAAGGCCCCTAAATTAGAAGGGCCCCCGGTTTTTCAATTTTGCATGCATATACGTATATACTGTAGTATGTGTAGAATATTGCAAACTTGAGCCTTAGCACAAGTGGTATTATTGCTTCTTTACATAGGCCTAGGGAATGGTTTTGAACCTTGTCTCCATCATTTTTTAAGTTTATTTTTATTAAAAGCATAAGCTTCCACAAAATAATATAAAAATTCCACACAATAACATGAAAATTCGAATCCTGACCCTCTAAATAGTTAAGGTAAAACAATACGCCACCTTTCCACTTCTTGATTTATTAAATTTGTTTGTGCTATTAGAATTTATAGAAGCTTAATTGAAAACTAAATTTATTTTTTTGGACAAAAAAATAAAAAAAAATTAAATTCTTAGCACTTCTTAGGACCTCTAATTCACTTCCGCACAAGCCCCTGAAATCTCAAGATCCGCCCTATCCGATGGAGGTGGACTGTGGTGGGGTTTGCGTTACATGTTTTCATCTTTTACTTTTAAATACTTTTTTAGGTTTTAGGTTAATATTCTGAAACTGTTAATCAATTATTATATTTAATATTTTAAAAAATGGTAAGTTTTGAATGGATGATAATGTCATTCAGCATATTTTAGTGGCAAGTTAAGTCTTGTACAAATTTTTTTTTCCCCTTTGAAAAATGCTAGCTATCTTTCCTACTTACTTTCCCTTATTTGCATTTCCCACTCATTCGATGACATGTGAACTTATCTTGCACCAAAACTTATGCATCAATTGTGTTTAAATTTCTTTAATCTCTATCTACTACTGCCCCTATTTAATACTCTTTTGTCAGTTAAAGCATTAAATTATCCACTAAATTTGAAAAATCTAATTTTTTTTTATTATTAATACTTTTTAGTTTCTCTTTTATTTATTTTTTGTTTCTTCTGTTTTTACGCTTTCTTAATTTGACGTGTGTGTTTCCTTCACACCCCGCGCTTTCGTTTCCACCAAATTAAAGTTGAAAGGCCTCGTATATATAATCTACAATCTTCTTGTTGTATCTGCCCTCTCTCCATTGACTATGAATTGAAGTCCTTGTTTACATTGTGCAGCCAGCTAGTCCAAAAGGAACTCCCTCCTGCAAAGTCGTACCAGACGTATGACCTTTTTTGGGTTTAAGTCAAGGTAACTAAATGTCTGATTGTGCTTGTTAAAGTTTTTCTATTTACCTATTGTTTAATTCTTGTAGCGATGCCCTTATTTGAACAACAATTTCATTCCGATTTGGTCTTGGTCTTTTTTTTCCTTTCTCCACTGATTGTTGGTGTTTTTTTCACTTTTGATTCCCGTATAATCCCTTATTTTTGCATCTTTTGACAAATTTATGGCTTTCTCAAGCAACTGTTGGTTTTTTTTTTTTTTTTTTTTTCACTTGTTATTGGACAGTGGCATATTGCTTTCTAAAACATAGATTTCAAGATCAGGCTTCTCATAAGTATATATCAATTGTTTTAGCTTTTGTATTTGTTAATAGTTTGATTTTCTAGGCTTTTCCTTTATTTTACGTGTTGAGATATTATTTTCGACTCTATGTTCCACTCTAGTCTTATAATAGGTATGATCCCTTATATTACTTGCGTTGAGCCATTTTTATACTCATACATCAAATGTCTTATCATTTCTATTCTATTAGGTACTCATGGGACTCGATCTTAACTAAACTTTGAGTGCTAATGACTTAAACTTAAGTGCTAATGAAAGCATGTTGTTTTTGCACCAGATGAAAAATGTTCAGTTAAGTTTTCTTGGAGTACGAAAATTTAAATTGTGAAGTGTTATGATAATATGTTTGTGCCTTATTTTGTGGCACAATTGCGAATATTTAACATATGTATAATTGTAAATTTTAATCAAGTCCAAATTTTATATGAGATACAACTTTCCAATTTTCTCTTGTAACTTAAGGGCAATATACTGTTTTTCTTGAGGAGGGCACAAAGCCAATCCTCAATATAAAAAGCGTAAAACCAGATGGAAAAAAAAAATTAAAAAAAAAAAAAAGGGAGTCCAAAAGAATGAAACATGTATAAAAATAATATTAATAATAAAATAATTAGATTTGTGAAAATTAGGTGGGTAATATAATGGTGGAATTGACAAATGGATAAGAGAAAACAAATTGGGAAGGTATCTAGCATTCCTCTACTTATATATACGGTAAATTATATTATGTATCTGTAATACAAGTTGATACATCTCGTGCCATAATATAGGTAAAGAGACAATAGATTTTTTTAGTGTTTTTTCACTTATATTTAATGACATGTGGCATAATCTTGTTATATATGTGGCATGATCTTGTAAACTTAGGTTGTTACGTAGTTAGAAAGGTTGCTTACTCATTAAGCTAACCGTGCTATATATATAGTTAGCTCACTTTCTTTTGTTTTAATTCAAACAGTTATATAAAAATTTCCTCTTTCTTCAAGCTTTTCAACTTATCTCTTATTCTACATATTCAATTTTTGTTGATTCTATAATGATGGTATCGAGAGTTTAGGTTTTTCTCGTTCTTGAGCCTTGAAGCAAGAATCAGTAAAGGTTTGGAGAAATTTTGCTAAAGAACTTGATCTCTGTAACATTGACAGTGTCGATATATTTCTTCTTCGTCTAGTTGAAAAGGGATGGGAGATCATGTGTTTCCGTTAACTTTTTGCCCAGTTGAAATAACAATTGCTCTTTCCTACTGATATGATGGATTGACCTCGCCAACTTGTCAGGTTCTAGTTTCTTTTTCAGCACTTCAACATATTACTTTTGTTTGATGAATTGAAGTATAAATCTGAGATTTGATTTGCAAATTGAGGCACGAAACCGATCTTGATTAGTTCGTCGGTGAATCTTGAAATTTTCTGGCACGAAGCTATATGATTTTAAGTGTAATTAAGTAGTCTGATATGTATGATGAAGAGCACAAAGCTTGATTTCTGCTACTTTATGTTGATTTCTCGTACTCCCAAGCCTATACTCATCGTAATGACGAGCACAGTATCGAAAGAAATTCTACGAACTAGTGTTGATTGAAGAGTCCTAAGGTCGGAAAAATGAATTTGCTAATAACCTACTTCATAATAGACTTTAACGAAAATCGATCTTCCTCCTGAAGATCAGGAATTATTACTACATTTTCGAAAAATTAGTATTGTCGGGGACCAAAAGTGAATGTACCCTAGAAGTTCTTCCGTTGAGTGCTACCATTTTACCACAACATTGTTGTCCGACACATCTCCAGAGATTTCGACGAAAAGTAAAACTTTGTAGGAATTCTAACAGGTGGTATTCTAACAAGTATTGCCAAGAAATCAAAACTATTTCTGGTTTCCTATCTTAAAAGGTTTGGTAATGATGACGAGATAATAGTAGTGGGATTGATTGGTAAATCTCTAGTGGTACACATCTATCGATACATTAGCTTTACGTCAGGGCCATCAACTCGTTCCAAATCGGGATTTTTCCTCAACAGCGGCAGTTGCCAAAATGTTCTTCTAGAAGGTCAATATGTCATCTAACTTGCCCAAAACTTAGAAAAAGCTAATACAATTTTCGTACTGCAATACTGCCCAAACTTATGCTCTGATACCAAACCGACACACCCCAACCCAGAATGTCCACCTGGACTCCAAATCGAGCAATGTTGGCCAACACCAGGAAGGTGACAAAGCCATAAAGTGTAATGTGGTGGAAAATATGAGTAAATTTAAACCTAAATGTAAGAGTGTACATGTGAGCACGATTGAACATTTCACACATGATGTCAGAGCATAAGTAAAGTATAGTAAAAGTAGAATAAAAATTGTACCATCGAAGGCAATTTCCTATAGCAACATTTGCCAAGAATCTTCATTGACACAAAAGCTATGCCAAGTGATCTCTTTCTTCTTCATCTAGCTGAAAAGTGACAGGAGATTATGCGTTTTGGTTAGCTTTTTGCCCAGTTGAAATAACAAATGCTTTTCCTCCTGATCTGATGGATTAACCTCACCAGCTTGCCAGGTTTTGGTTTCTTTTTTAGCTCATCACCATATTACTTTTGTTTGGTGAATTGAAGTATAAATCTGAGATTTGAATTGCAAATTAAGGCACGAAGCTGATCTTGATTAGTTTGTCTGTGAATCTTCAAATTTTCTGGCACGAAGCTATATGATTTGAAGTGTAATTGAGTAGTCTGATATGTATGATGAAGAGCACAAAGCTCAATTGTTGTTACTTTATGTTGATTGATAAAAGAAATCAAGCATGCAGCTTGCAGCGATTTGTGAAATTTTTCTAAGAATGATGAAGTTGGGGCACGAAGCTCTGTTGTTGAGTGAAGAAGTTAGAAGGATTTTCTTCTTGAGAAAATTTGACTACAAATTCTTTGTTTGTCGATTTGTGAGCACTCAAGCTCTCTAGTTGTGTTTACTCATTGGCACGAAGCTTATAACTATTGAAATTATGCACACGAAATATATTTGCTCTCCGATAACTCCTTGTGAAGTGTTCATTTCTGATAATCGATATGGTATCAACACCTCTGAAGGTTGAAGATTTACTTCAACGCTGACCATTCGTTTACAAGATGATAATTTTTCTAAGTGGTCTTTCAATTTTGTTCTGTACTGGAAGGATTTGATCTTTTTGACTATTTTGATAGTACTAATGTGTCATTCTAAGTATGTCATTACTCTTGAAGCTGGAATTTTACATAAGAGCTTACTACTGCTTATAAAGATTGGGTAAAAACTAATAAAGCCCTGCTAAGTTTATTGATTGCTACACTAGAAGATGAAGTGGTTGAATATGTTGTTAGC
Source organism: Pyrus x bretschneideri (assembly GCF_019419815.1). Lineage (NCBI taxonomy): Eukaryota > Viridiplantae > Streptophyta > Magnoliopsida > Rosales > Rosaceae > Pyrus > Pyrus x bretschneideri. Next base: position 4,398,993 of record NW_025999657.1, read on the forward strand.
AGTAAGACTACTCATAAGGATTGAACTCATCTCACTAGGTCTGATTCCATTGAAAAGTATATTTTAAGACTTAAGCATCTCGAGGAATAGTTACCTGCTTGAGAAACCATTTCAAACAACGACCTCATTATCACAGCTTGGCTGGTTTACCTGTAAAGTACAATATGATAAGGACAGTCATTGTGGCTAGAGAATCTCCTATAACTATCAAATAATTTCGAGCACAACTCTTAAGTGCTGAGAAAATTTGTAATACCCAAAAAATTTGAAATATATGATTATGTGGAGTAAATCGAGAATAAATAGATTTATGGTTATAAAAATTTGATTAGAGAAATCTTAGAATTTTGTTTCCGGAATTTATTAAAATTTATGTCAAAAATTTGATTGATAAGTAGAAAAGATGAAAATGCCTAGTTGACTAAATGTAATTTTACGAGGATGTATTTTATCCTCATGTATTTTATCATATTTCTTGAAGTATTTGGATAAAGCTCGATCCTACGAAAGCGTAGGCAAAAACCGTTTGTGAATCGGAATTGAAACGAAGAAATTAGAGGTTTTAGAAATAAAAAAATAAAAAATAAATAAAAAAAGAGGAAGAGAAGTCTGGAAGCTGCCAGATGGCAGCGTGAGATGAGGAAAATGAAAGATATGGGAGAGAAAAAGGAGGAAGGGGACCAATCAGGAAAGAGGGGGGAAAATAGGAGCCCAATCAAAAAGAGGAAAATGAGGGGAAATGAGAAAGGAAGAAAAATGGGAGAAGCGGGCCGACCCGCATACCCCATCGGACCTGACCCATACCGCCCCTTTCCCGGCACTTTTTCATCGGTTTTCCGGCAATCCAAACCACCTAACCACCTTGGAAACACTCTAAAACCTTCCCTCTACCCATTCCACCTTAAATTTGATGAAATTGTGAAACCCGCACAGTAGGTGCGATGAGGATCGTGGTGGTGATTCCTCAAATTCTAAAGCTAAACCCTTCAATTACCACTACCTTTGAACTCCCCTTGAGGCCTGGAACAAAGCCCATACATTGGTCAGGATGTCGGAGCTGTTTTGGACTCGAATCAAGAGCACCCAATTCAAGGGTTTACGAAGGTTCGAGGGCAATTTGTGGTGTTTCCTGGCCGATGTATGAAAGTTGGTCCTCTCATTAAACTCTACTTTCATGTAAAATTTGGTAATTTTTGGAGTTCGTCGAAAAACTGGGTTTCCGTTCACCCGAAACAGCCACATGCGGCGACGCGTGCGTCGGTGCGTGCCTTTTTATGAAATTTCGATATTCTGAATTCATTTATGGTATCCATTTGATGTGTTTCAATTGTTAAATATAGTACTAAATATTTCCTCCACGTGATTATTTTTGGAAATGGATTAAAAATGATTTGTGAACTACAATTGGTTTGATCCCTCCAAAGGGTACACAGGCAGTATAACAAGAAGTTAGATGCAGCCATAGAATAAACGAGATTAAATTTTAGTGGAGAATGAATGGTTATTAACTTAAAGGTTAACCATGACTTTATTTTTGGCCTACCACTAAATGTAAATTCTGAAATAAATTGGCGGGGCGGGGCATGGCGTTACAAAATGGTATCAGAGCAAACGATCCTACCTTACAATATGTGATATTATTGAGTTGTGGATGTAAATTATGAATTGCGTTAATATTGCATTATTTTATAAGTTCTATGAGTATGAAGGAATTTATGTGGAATGCATATATTGTGAATCATCATGAATTGAATTGAATTGAATTGAATGGGAGTAGAAAAAAGTTTTAAATTGTCATATTTCATGTTATAGCTTTGAAGATGAGCACTTGATTAAAGTCTCAGATTAATCTTGAATTGGGTTGATATTATGTTATTCATTATGAAAATTTTGAATGTTAAGATGATTGTGAAATTGTGACAAGTAGATGGAAAAGTTGTATTATACCTTTGCAATTAAGAAATGTTGAATTGGGCAAAAGGACATATGCATCTTGATTTGGGCGAAAAGGCTCGTGGATGTCGATTTGGGCGTGATGGCCCGTGAAATGGGAGGAATGTTTGATTGGGCAAAATGGCCCGTGTATGTTTGATTGGGCAAAGTGGCCCTATGAATGTTGATTTGGACGAAATGACCCGTGAAACGTAGAGAAATAATTGAATGGGCACAAAGACCCAGTGTTTCGGGAGAAAAGCTCCATGTGTGGGCTATGAGAATGAGTTATTAATGTGATGTGCATCAACCAGGTATATTACGATCTTTTCCAGTTGCTAGTCACTTATTGGGATAAAAGAAAAAAATTATGAAATCGTTGTTTTGTCAATGATATTTATGGCTGAAAAATTTTAATAATTATGAAAATCAAGATGAAATTTATCTAACGGGAAGGAAATCATAAATCGAAGTTATGAATTGTTTATTATAACTGGAATGGTGGAAAAACCATGAAGATTTCTTCATTTATTGAATTATTGGTGGACATGAATAATAGAATGAGAATTTGAGTTCGTTTAATATAAACGGAAATTGCGGGTTGGTTTTAAATTCCTCATTTTTTTATACAATGATTGTGATTAGAAGTTCCAATGATTTTCGCTAGAATTTCTAACATTTGGGTTGCCAATTCTGCTGGGTTGACTTAAAATTTTAATATTTACTTAGCCACTAATGATTATGGCTTGAAATTCTAATATTTATTTGGCCAATGATGGCTACGATGGGAATATATGATAATTGTTTTGCTAAAAAAATAAAATATGAATATGGCAAAAAATTTCTGATGTCTAATATCGCCAGTGAGTGTAGCTAGAAAGTTTGAGAAAGAATCAACGTAACGGCTATGTGTAGCCAATGATGGTAAGTAGTTTTATCCATGATTATGGTTCTTATGGTAGTATTTATCTAGCTAATGGTAGATGTGGTTTGATAATCTGGTATTTACTTAGCCAATATGGATTATGGCTTGATGTTTGCAATATTAATTTGCCAACGTGTGTGGCTAGAAATTTTGATATGTTTTTTTTCCACCAATTAATTTGGTTGGAAATCTGAGTATATGAGTGAAAATTATGATAATTGATAAGTTGAATTACTTATTTTCGGCTTGAATAAAATTGTAGACTGAGGGTATGATTTTATTCACTATAAATGGAATGGTGGGATTAGTTCTAAATCCCTTTACGTTATATGATGGTTGGAAATCTTGAGAACAAGATTTATTTTAATGGGGGTCATTGTTTTACCAATGATGATTATGGCTATATGATTAATACGGCTACTTTGGTTCACGTGAGGATATGAATGAAATCATAGAATAAGATTTTGATTTCATTCAATATTAACGGTACTATGGATTGGTTTTAAATACCTTATCCTTATTCCGTGATTGAAATCTCGGGGACGAGATTTATTTTATTGGGGGTTGAATGTAATACCCTGAAAATTTGAAATATATGATTATGTAAAGTAAATCGAGAATAAATAGATTTATGGTTATAAAAATTTGATTAGAGAAATTTTAGAATTTTGTTTCCGTAATTTATTAAAATTTACGTCGAAAAATTTATCGATAAGTGGAAAAGACAAAAATGCCTAGTTGACTAAACATAATTTTACAAAGACGTATTTTATCGTATTTCTTGACGTATTTGGATAGAGCTCAATCCTACGAAAGCATAGGCAAAAACCGTTGGTGAATTGGGATTGAAACGAATAAATTAGAGGTTTTAGAAATTTAAAAAAAATAAAAATAAAAATAAAAAGAGGAAGAAGAGTTTGGAAGCTGCCAGATGGCAGCATGAGAGAGGAGGAAAATGAGAGATGCGGGAAAGAAAGAGGAGGGGGACCAATGGGGAAAGAGGGGGGAAAATGGGAGCCCAATCAGAAATAAGAAAATGAGGGGAAATGAGAGAGGAAGAAAAATGGGAGAAATGGGTTGACCCGTATACCCCATTGGACCTTACCTGTACCGCCCCCTTCCCAGCTTTTTTCCATCAGTTTTCCAGCGATCCAAACCACCTAACCACTTGAGAAACACTCTAAGACCTTTCCTCTACCCATTCCACCCCAAATTTGATGAAATTTGGCCTTGAAATTGTGAAACCAGCACGGTGGGTGCGACAGGGTTCGTGGTGATGATTCCTCAAATCCTGAAGCTAAAACCCTTCAATTATCACCACCTTTGGACTCCCCTTGAGGCCTGGAACAAAGCCCATACATTGGTCAGGGCATCAGAATTGTTTTGGAATCAAATCAAGAACACCTAATTCAAGGGTTTTCGAAGGTTCGAGGGCAATTTGTGGTGTTTCCTGGCCGAACTGGACTTCTGCCCAGGTATGAAAGTTGTTCCTCTCATTGAACTCTACTTGCATGTAAAATTTGGTAATTTTTGGAGTTCGTTAGAAAATTGGATTTAAACCGCCTCCTGCTGCGGCTCATGGCCAGTGGGCCGATGCTGCCTTTTTATGCAAATTTCGATATTCTGAATTTATTTATGGTATCTATTTGATGTGTTTTAATTGTTAAATATAGTACTGAATATTTCCTACACGTGATTATTTTCAGAAATGGATTAAAAATGATTTCTGAATTACGATTGGCTTGATCCCTCCAAAGGGTACGTAGGCAGTCTAACGAGAAGTTAGATACAATCATAGAATAAACGATATTAAATTTAATGGAGAATTAGAATGGTTATTAACTTAAAGGTTAACCATGTCTTTATTTTTGGCTTACCACTAAATGTAAATTCTAAAATAAATTGGCGAGGCGGGGAGTTACAAAATTGCTAAAAACTCACAAAGTTCAATCTTGTTTCCTATGTTTGTGTTATACTCTAATGGAGGAGAAACATCTACTGTATGAGCAAACAGATAATTTTATCAAGGGAAATCATCTGCAACTAGAGCTCAAAGGTAATTCTATCTAGGAGATTCTTCTATGTTGCATTTTAAAGGAGGTACTAGCTTTATAGGTCAATATGACACACCACTACTTGGAATTTCCACTTAAACTCCGAATCGAGCTGTGCTGGCTAACACCAAGAAGGTGACAAAGTCATAACTGTAATGAGGTGGAAAATATGAGTAAATTTAAACCTAAAAGTGCATAAATGCAAGAGTGCGCATGTGAGTGGGATTGAACCCATTTCAGACATGATGTCAGAGCATAAGTAAAGTACAATAAAAGTAGGATAAGAATTATACCATCAAAGGCAATCTTCTATAGCAACATTTGCCAGGAATCATCGTCAACATAAAGTCGTTGCCATTAAGTCTTGGAGGGGCGATAAACAAGGGTGGGTGGGCCTAAAAATAAAGTTTTGTAAAACCTTTTCGAAAACGTGTAACCCCTCGCTATAAAACAAATATAGTTTCCAAAAATAACATGCAACGTATAGTATGAAAATATCTACCATAAACAGTAATATCTCAAGAATGAAATACTTCACAATATTTCGTAAATAACCACATAAAATCCAATAATTACTATATCTCGCATAAATGAACATATCATATCGAGTGCTCATCGAGATATGCGGACACACGAGTTCATGTTGAGATATTCTAACATGAACATGACTGGGTGTAATAATGATTTACGCTCTAGTACTATAATCACATGAAGATTGGCGCTATATGCATCATATACGAGTCCTAATTACCTATAGCAATCTAGGATAGGACTGACACCTTCAATGGATCCGAAGTAAGCATACGATGTGATGTGAACATACACATAAAGACTGGCCCTGACCCTGGCGAGTACTAAGACCAGTGTATTACACGATGAGCAGATAACATAAATATGATCATACCATGGTAATTCAATAGTTCTAGTCACTATAATACTATTCATGGTTGTAAATATAATTAAAGCATCTCATAATAGTACATGTGCATCCCGTAGGATTTATAATAATTTCATAAATCCCAACAACACGATATTTCTTATAAACGTTAATTTAATTATGGCATCACATAGAATATTCATTATTTTGTATATATGGAAACTATATACACACACACTATATAAAAGAAAAGACCCACTCATAGATATTTGCGAGGTCACAGCTCTTTGAACTAGGAAAGTTGAAGTCTCTGATAATACTAGCACCTAAGCATAATATTGGGGCACATTAGTAAAACTCAACTAAAACTAGTAAATTTGGGGAAACGGAGCATAGATTTGGAATCAAGGCGTCGAAATACTGAGTCAAAGGGAAAATTTTGTAAAAAGTCAACGGGAAAGCCAACGGTCAACCAAAAAAGTCTACTGAGTCACCAAGGCAGTCAACTATATTAAAACTTCGGAATTTCACAAAATGGATGCCATAAAGTGGCTCAAGGCATCAAAATTAGCCTAGAATAGGTCCCAAAAAAAACCCCAAAAATCAACACAGGGAATATTCCAGAGAATATTCCAGATTCGATTTCATAAACAAGTTAGATCCCTGGTTGGGATTCAGTGTGGGTCGATTTGCGAATTCAGGTTTGGATCTGGATCGAATTAGGGTAAACGGGTCACTAGGTTATTAGATCAGTCAACCCATCGGCAACTTGCCTGTTTCAACAAAAGAGAAAGCCGTAAAAATCCCGACTCCGATCAAAGTCAAAACTTAACCAAAACTGGCAATTTAATATACCAAATTGAAGCTCAAAGAGCAAGAAATCAAAATATACCATTGGGGTTCTAGGCCGTGGCCAGAGTTCATGGGAAAATGGCTCAAAAGCCATCGAATCCCTCACCGAAAAACTGGGGATTTTTCCCTAAGTGCATCTTCGATTAACCTTCACCAATCAAACGGATTTTTTTACATTCAAAGTCTAGCATAAAATCAAAGCAATAAGAAGGAAGAGATTCGTGGGTTCCTAACCCTTACCTTAGTTGGAAAATCACAAAGCTTCGTCGGAAAACATGGAGGTTGAGGTTTAGGTTTGAGTTCGTAACCTAGAGTCTTGGTTTCAGTACTAGAATGTTGGTGAACTAAGGTGATGAAGATAAACGGTGGTGGTGTGGTACTCCAGCAAGTGGCGAGAGGTGTGTCGGGTCTCTGCATTTGCAGAGAATGAGAGAAAGCTAAGAGTATATCCAAGGGATATATCAAAATATCCACATAAGCTTTAACAGTAAAAAAAAACCACATTAATGTTCTCCATCCGAAATGTCTATTCATATGTAGCAATGACATGGTTTGGCAGTAAGAAGGTAGCTGTCAAATTTGACAATAGCTTCAAAATTAATTATTAATGGTTTTTATTAACTTTTTCTTGATTTAATCATTATTATACTGAATGATGGTGTTGACCGATGCATTCATGTCTCTTTCATGCATTTGATGAACAGTCCGAATTTAATAGGTATTAAATGTCTTTAATTAAATTTTTATCAGTTTAATAATTTATTTTGTAATATAATAAAATAATAATTTAATTTGACATATCAGGTGAAAAGTAAAACTTTAAAAAATGTCAAAATACCATATATGTTGTCAGATTTAAATTATAAGTTCAAAACTTGTCATTTCCTTTGGAGATGCTCTAAGAGAGTCTAAGAGAGAATGAAGGGAGAGAGAAGTCGAGAGAGTTCCAAGAGTATTGGGGGAGAGTGATACGTGGCAAGAGAAAGGTGAGTCAGGTGTAGGGCCCACAGGCCACAAAAAAATCATACTTAAAAAAATAATATAATAATAAAATAATTAAAATAAGAGTTTTTATCACAAATGGTCCCTGAAATTGAAAATAAATCAATGTAGTCCTTGAACATAGGTGTTGCAAATCAATGTGGTCCTTCTATCATAATTTTGTTAAAAAAATTTGTTAAGTGCTGATATGGCAGATACATGGGCCCCATAAGTATTTTTTTTCCTCACAAAATGGTCCTTAAAATTGACATATGACGTCAAAATGGTCCATCGAATTGACCCGCGACATCAAAATAGTCCATGAAATTGAAAATTGATCAATGTAGTCCCTCAAGTAAGTGTCTTAAATCAATGTAGTCCTTCTGTCACAATTCTATCAAAAATTCTGTTATGTACTGATGTAACACATAAATGGGTTACACAAGTCTGATTAAAATTTAAAAATTACAAATAGGCTTAATAATTTAATTGTTAATAAAAAAATTGTCAACCCAAAAACCTAGTCCTATAATCACCTCTGATCCCAGTCTACATTGCTATACCTGCTTCAATCTCTATTCCCTAAAAATTAAAAAAAAAAAAATCTCAATACAACCATCTTTGCACACTTCAACACCCTTCATCGAATTGAAGCTGTATCGAAATCACCTTTAGTGATGGGTTGGTCCATTGGCAACAACTTCTAGGACACCATCGTTAACATTTAGGCAATCAACATCCTCACAAACTTAATCTTGTAGAGCTTGTTCGGCTCTTCCCTAGTGGCCTGCCTTGAGATAATGAGGTTATAACATTGTTAGTTGAAAACTAATTCCACACCCCCACTTAGGCCTTGGTTAAGCCTTGTACATTTGAGAATTTATGGAAGGGAACTTTCTTCGGAATAGGCCCTATTATAAGAAGAAAAAAAAATCCGTTGTGCCAAAATGCATATAGGTAACTTTTTAATTAATTATTAAACCCACATCAGCACATAACAAATTTTTTTACAGAATTGGGGTAGAAGGTGTTCCCATAACTGATTTTACATTGTTAGAAGCTTGGTGGGTGCTTTGCAATATTATACTTTCACTAGGCCATATATAGCATTTGCGGTAAACTATGCCTGTCAGTTTATGCCTATTCCTACAAATGTCCTTTTTCATCTAGTTAAAAGACTTATACACTATTTACAAGGCTCTGTTGATTGTGGTCTTCATTATTCTATTTCACAAATTCTGGATTTACAAGCATACAATGATGCTAACTGGGCCTCTGATCAACTATTGACTCTGTTGTGCTTCTGGGTAAAAGAAGTGTTTCTTGTAGTTCTACAGAGGCAAAATATAAGGCCTTAGCCAATGTTGTTGCAAATGTTGCTCGGATTAGATTAATTTAGATGGATTTGCAAGTGTTTCTACTTCTCCACCACTTTTGCATTGTGATAATGTTTCAACATTTGCTCCGTGTTCAAATCCTGTTTTTCAAACAATGATTAAACAATTGGAAACAAATCTCCATTTTGTGAGAGAAGGGGTACATAAAGGGGACTTCCAAGCAATATATTTCGACTGGTGAAATAGTAGATATTCTTACAAAGGGCCTTCATTGTCCTGCATTTTTCCAACATTGTTCCAATCTCAAAATGGGATTTCCCGTTCAGATTGAAGGGGGGTGAACATGTGGCATGATCTTGTAAACTTAAATTGTTTGGTAGTTAGAAAGGTTGCTTATTCATTGAGCTAAATGTGCGATATATAGTTAGCTCACTTCTCTCTTCTTCTACAGCTTCATTCTTCATTCATTCTATGATGAACTGTTATGAGTATTAAGTGATGAACCAGCTCGATACAGTAAAAAAAATTATTTTATATATACAAGAATGTAAACATAAAGGATTAACTAAACAGTTATAATTAATTTTCAAAACTCAATATTTTAAGTCAAAAATTATTGCTAGCGTATTATGAGGCTAAATCTTTCCTCTTATTTTTAATGTAGATAATATCGTTTGTTTATAAAAAAAGTTCACTACCAAAAACAATAAAATAAATTGTGATGCTATGTGGCGGCTAACTTCTTAAACATAAGATAATTAATACATAAGTCATCATTTAAAACCATGCATTATCCATCCATTACGCAATGAACATAGGACGGCCTTGTTTTTTTCTTCCCGTAAATATTATTAATACAACCACAGTTATCTGACACGTGGTTGTCCATCCCTGTCTCTTCATTTTTTCTGACACGTTTGTTGTCCATCCCTCTCTCTTCTATTATGCAAGATAGAAATTGTATAATAAAAAAGAGGATTCTCTCCTCTCCTATTTCTATTTTTTTCCCCTTTCTCTTATATATTATTTTTTGTTTTATTATTTCTATAAAAAAATCAATATAAGATGATGACATGGTTAAACAGTAATCGTTCAAATAGAAGAAGAAAAAAAAAGAAAAAAAAAATTAGAAGATGAGAGAATTCTCCTCTGTATAATCATCCAGCGAGCAGACGAAGCAGCCAGCCAATGTATAATTAATACAATCAAATGTTAATCGAACATAAAAGAAGAAGTTATATTTCATTCCCTTTTCACATGCTGTCAGCTGGTTCATTTGCCCTTGGAGTGCATGAAAGAACACATCAAATTTTGATATCCTGTCTGATACCATATATGTTCATCCCCTATTCACATGCTGTCAGCTGGTTCATTTGCTATTGCAGTGCATGAAAGCACACATCAAATTTTGTTATCCTGTCTGATACCATATATGTTGACCATCCTACTTCATTATTAGACCTTTAAAGGTGAACAAAATAGTATGTTCTTGTATTCATTATTAGACCTTTAAAGGTGAACAAAATAGTATGTTCTTGTATCATCTTACCTTCAATTTATTATACTAATTCTAAGCAGACTATAAATATTATATAATCTTTATAATATAATTTATATCATAACTTGACTTGATATTATAGTATAATATCACTTGAATATTATAGTTTATATTAAAATTTAATGGAATTCAAAAAAATTTATTATAAAAGAATTACATTTTTTTTTAATTTTAAAACTAAAATTTTGAATTTATTAAATAACTTATTAATTAATAATATAATAACTTATTAATTTATAAGTGACTCGTTCATATAAACAAAACAAATTGAAGTTTCAACATAAATTTAACTCGATAACTTGATCAGCGTTTGAACTTTGTATTTTAATTAGTACTAGTTAGCTTAAGAACAAAGAACGGATTAAAATATCCCTCGAGTATTATAATGATGGATGATGATATTTAGAGATAAAATTGATAACTGTTGGATAACAACTTATATGGTATGGATATACCAACATCATAACATTTGGTATCAATTATAGAATGCGATATGGAGAGAACCTTATACATAGCATTATATCAATGACATGGAACGTCCCGATGACAACGTACCCATGTCATATGAGGCATTCTCCACTAACACACTATCTAATAGAATAGACCCTACCATGTATGTGGGGCTCCAAATTCCAATTATATTAACATTTAGTAGTTTGTTTACAGATAAAACTTAATCCATTAACACCATTGCTCTACACAATTTGTTTTAAACCACTATTAAGTAAGAAACAAAACACTTTTGTAAAGAAGTAATGACATATTTACTTACAAGGAATATATTTATAAGAAATGAGTCTCATTTTCATTGCCCTAACTTGGTCGTGCATTTGTCATTTCCAAGTTTCAAATTTCAATTTCATACTTAATCAATTGGATCCAAAATCATACAATGGTAAACTTCTAACTCATGACAGATAGTTCTGCATATCAAAGTATTAAATCAAGAATAATGTGGTAGTGTTTTATTTGCTCACATATTGACCTAAATTTTATTTATTTATTTTAACACTTAAAATTAAAGCAGGCGTGACGTGAATGTAGTCATTGTATTGGTTAGAGTGGATTTTACACGATCACTCGAGTTAAAATTCTCTTTTTTTATACTTTAAATTAAAATATCATTTGTATTAAGAAGATAAAATATTAACATGTCACCTATAAATATTAACACTAATGCTTTTGAAATTATGAAGTATATGTTGACCTATTTTGTGCTCAATCTTAATTATTGTCTACACTCTGTTTCTACCAAGAGCTGTCTCCCAAAAACCCCGGAGCACGCACATAGAGAAATGAAAGAAATAGTAAGCACTCTTACCTGAAAATATAAAAGAAAACACCACAACGTTGACACAACAATTAGAGGATACAACTAAGCTAAACTAGAAAAACCAAAAGCCAAGCCACAAACCAAAATACCAAAGACAACCATATGATTTATGTCCAACTAATCACAACCATATATGTTCAGAAGTTCCATGACTATTAGAAAGTGGGTGTGACAAAATATGAGGCTCCCAAGCAACTAAAAACAACTATTTGTGCGTATACCTAGGGAAAACATTACAGTACTATAATTCAATTGCACTTTCTTTTTCTTTATATACGCCGTGAAAGTTATAATGTCGAAGTAATGGCATGCGGGTGGAAGAATCTACGGTTATAAACGAACTAAGGAAAAAGAAGCAAGATAACTTAAAGGGAACATCATATTTCATTCAGGGAACGGGAATAGACGAGATTTATATATGTGAAAAAATAATTTCAAGACAAGGGTATTTGCAAAGACAGATTTGAAAAGGAAAAATAATAACCAAGATTTAAAATCTAATATTATTAAAGTCTCCAGTTTATGTGCTGACAATGCTATGCATTCATCCTAAATTGCAAGGCAGAGATTTTAAATTTAACTATCATAAATGACAAGTTAGACACTTGATTATGGTTGGCCTATTAAGAGGCCTATTAAACAAATCCTCCATTAATATTCTATTCTTTAACAAATGATAGCATTTGTACGTGGAAGGGGAATTTGTAGGATCGAAACCATATCATAATGCATAAGCATTATTATTTCTGTCATTGCAGTCAAGCGTCATCTACATTACTATTCCATCTAATTAGCTGGATATCACCTCTAACTATTTTAGCTACACGTCCTTTGTAATATATAAAGAACTTGTAATTTAGTTGGTTAAGAATAACCACTCTTGCACCTGAGGTTTCAAGTTTGATTCGTCCCTCATCCAATATTTCTTAACAGAAAGAGTTTTTAAGAAAGAAATAATAGCCGGGTGTAGATATATGTCCCATCTGGGAATGAATACAAGTCAACAAGAGAAAGAGAGAGTTTCTTTATTCTAATGGAAAAACTTCCCTTTTTTCTTCTTTTTTTTTAATACTCCAGACTAGGCTAAGAAAAAGGAAAGAGTTTAAACTAGGGATGAAGCGGGATGAAACTGAAAACTTAATCAACCAAAATAATCCCCCATTTGCACTAACAAAAACCTTAATTAGGCTTTGTTTGATGTATAGTGAGATTAGAAGAGACACTTTTTTCATGTCTAATACATCTTTTACCTTCAACTTGTACAGGATTTGAAAATTGCATCCATTTTTCATTTAAGGTATTATGAATATAAAGAGTTATCCAATTCAAGTCAATCATAAACGCCAAACAAGACCTACGACACTTGAACAACGATTACAATGAACTTCAAGGCTGAGAAATATACACAATTGAAAATAACTCATCTACTCTTTTTTCTCTCTAATCTATTTGGCATTCTTATATTGGAGATTACACTAGCTCTATTGCAATCTAAGGCATGGGAATGAAGTCGTTTTCCATTGTTTTATAGTTACGAACGTAACATAATTTTCCATACAAAATTCATAACTTAGCAACCGAACATATATTGCAGCACAAAGATACATTACACTCATGTTCTAATCTTTGAGTCATTATCTTGACTATTTTTGTTGTTTTGGGAATGTACCATAATGACAAATGTTCTGCGGTGGTAACTTAAATCTGTCCGCCCATTTCCACTTTGTGTAAACCTTGATCCCTTCGTGTAAACTTTTGTGAAAACCTTTGGAAATGTAGCATAACGACTATTTTTGTTGTTTTTGTTGTTTATACAAGCATATGCTCAAACATCCATACATTTCCATTTTGTGTAAACCTTGATCCCTTCAATAACGCATGGGATTAATAATATTCAATTTATAGAATGATTATTTGGTCTTAGAATGTGTGACAAAATCAAGCTAGCTAGGCTACAGGTGTCATTTAAAAAACAAAAAAAAAAAAAAAAGAGGAGATCTGTTTAATCAATGATCCATATCGATTATAGAGAAAAATATATTTTTTTTCTTATATAATGCACAATTTAATATGCTGCCACTGTCATCTTCTATCTATGCAACCTCTTTGCAATAATCTCCCACCATAAAAAGGCCACAAGCCTTTGCATCCATTGTGCCACACTCTCGCCCTCTTTACATATATAGTTGACAAACATTTTTGGCCTGAACCAGAACAAGAAAATTAGTGTCGTTAACTAGTACAATGAGGGATAGTACTACCCTCCCAGATACACAAGGAAAAATCACCCTCCCAGATGCATGGGACTACAAAGGCCGCCCAGCCGAGCGGTCAAAAACTGGCGGCTGGACGGCGGCCACCATGATTCTAGGTATAACTAGCTACCCACCCTGCCTATGTTTATGTGCTCCCTTCACTCAATTGCTTCTTGCATACACAGTGCTGGTTTTGATATTTATTTATAAAAATTCTCAGGTGGAGAGGCATGTGAGAGGCTAACAACGCTAGGAATTGCTGTGAACTTGGTGACTTATTTGACGGGCACCATGCACTTGGGCAGTGCTACCTCGGCCAATACCGTCACCAACTTTCTTGGAACTTCCTTTATGCTCTGCTTGCTCGGCGGTTTTGTGGCAGACACCTTTCTTGGCAGGTAATTAGTTTTCAATTGGCTTCCCATTTTGAATTTGGATTTGCCAATACCATAACCAATGTCCGCTCATTCTTGGTGTATGTGCGCTTTGAATTTACTAACAAAAAATCATTCATGATTTATCTTCTCATTGAGAAAATTGTAATACTAAAGGATCTCATTTATATTAGATTTAGATGTTAATTAATTATAATATAATTTGAAAAACTTCTCTTACATTACTTTTCAAATCTCGGCAGGTACCTGACAATAGCAATATTTGCCACCATCCAAGCAATGGTAAGGCTTCTAATTCACCATTGGCATTGAGAAGTGACTCTCACCCAAAATAAATACATAATCAATTCATTTCTAGGTGTATTTCTAATTACGTATCTTATACCATTGATGAAGTCCATTAATTGCTCTTTTGTATAAGCACACACATTATTCCACCCTACTTGTTTTCGTGTTGTTTTTTCTTTTTTCTTTCTTTAATTTCTTGTTCTGGTTAATAGGGTGTGACAATATTGACCATCTCAACCACAGTCCCCAGCCTCCAACCCCCCAAATGCACCGCTGGAACCGGCTCGCAGTGCCTCCCGGCCAGTGGAAAGCAGCTGACGGTCCTCTACACAGCCCTCTACCTCACCGCCCTCGGCACCGGAGGCCTAAAATCGAGCGTTTCAGGGTTCGGCTCTGACCAGTTCGACGAATCGGACAAACAAGAAAGAAAACAAATGACGAACTTTTTTAACTGGTTCTTCTTCTTCATAAGCATAGGCTCACTCGCTGCAGTTACAGTTCTTGTTTACATCCAAGACAACTTGGGGAGGCAATGGGGATATGGAATCTGTGTCTGTGCAATTGTGCTCGGCCTCATTGTGTTCTTGTCAGGCACACGACGGTACCGTTTCAAGAAACTTGTGGGCAGCCCTCTGACGCAAATTGCAGTAGTGTTTGTGAACGCGTGGAAGAAGAGGAATTTGGAACTGCCGTTGGACTTGACTTTGTTGTACAACGTTGGTGACATAGATGATGGACTAACGGAGAAGAAGAAGCAAATGTTGCCTCATAGCAAGCAGTTCCGGTTAGTGTTATCAACCCTAAATCTTATGTATCTATCTCAGTTAACTACTTTAATTGCATCAACTGTTTTTTAACTAATTCATCACATCCTTTGTTTACAAAATAATGTGTTTATATGACTTCTCAAAAGAAAATACGATTTAAAGTGAACTCAAATTTAAATTATCTAACATTGTTAATTTATTTGATGAATAAAATTTCATAATTTCTTTTTGCGTCTTACAAGCTTTGAATTAATTAACAACATATCTAACCACATAACACATTAGAAAGTCGAATTAACAATCTGTCTAACCATATAATGCATTGAAAAGTTTAACAATATTACATATAAAATTATTCCAGAATGGAATTTACATGAAGTCTGTGGTGTTTATCGATTATCCAAATGTGAAATTAAACTTATTTGCGCATCAAGCATTATTGACGAGTCAATTATTTAGGTTAGCTCTTAGCTGCCAATACTAAAGACTTGAAATAGTTATTGAAGAAAAGATTTAAAATTATTTCAACCTAAAATACTACAAAGAGTGGTGTTCGTGTACTTTGTCCCTACACTATTTAGGAGATCTGACAATTGCGAAGGGGCTTATCCTCTCTTTTCTTTTTGGATAATTACATGCACCAACCAATACGCAACATCAATTATCCAATCAGTGAATACATATTTGAAATAGATTAGGATACGAGGAGACCTAGTTTTTGAAAGGACGAAATGATAAAAAAAATATAGACGGTTCGGACCCCTAAAAAATTACATAATGAATCTTACAAAATGAGTGTCAAATCTAAAAATGAGTGTCTGATATCCTAACCCATTTGATATAAGATTCTTGGTTATCGGCCTGCAGCGAGAGAACCTGGCCATGAAATAGACAGCTAACTGACTTTTGTTTGAGAACTCATGCAAATTTATGGAATACCTATCAACTAATTATATATGTATCACTAGATGTATATACCCATTTGACCAAACTTATCTTTGCTATTATTCCTATGTAACAATTTGTCCATTCATGCAATTATCGGGAGATGAATTAAGTCTTCCTCATTTGAAAAGGAGTACAAATCCTTTTCAGATCTAAAAAAAACGGAGCCTAAGGATCAAATAATCTGGACCGTTGAGATTTGATCCAACGCTACAAATAAGGAGTCCCTTTAAAAATTATAATAATTGTAACCGTTAGATCAAATTTCAACAGTCCGAATCATTTAATTCTTAGGTTCCCTTTTTTTAGATCTGGAGTGGATCTGTACTCAATCAAAAGCATATCACGAGGGACGGGGCCAGTCTGTCCTGCATGAAATTCAATCAATCCTCACGCTATTTGTCTTTTGGAGTTCGGTTCTAGTTATCGCCTCCCCCAGTAATCCAAAACCAAAAGTCATCATGTTCCCCAGCTCCATCGGTCACGGACATATTTCCTTTGCTTATATATTCCACTACCTCCTTCTGTCCCTGATTTGCGTTGTTCCCTTTGCACTCCATCACACACTATTATCATTTGAAAAATCTTTTCTTGGCACAAGAGAACAACTCCCAAAACTACAAAAATAAAATAAAATAAAAGTGATGATGATGTGACTCACAAAACTTCCCTTGTGCTTGTTCACATGACTATGTTCTTATATTTGTGTTATTATTTGGAACAAATTTCTTTTTTTGGCCCATACTGCACCTAGAAAGATGTTCAACCTTAACTTGATCACACATGTGCAACGTAAAACTACATAAAATGGAAATAGGTAAACTAATTAAGAAAAAGTTAAATAGAACGTTCCTGTCACGTGACAAATCTAATAATATGAAGAAAAAAAAAAAACTTATAATACATGTCACGTTTTAATGAGACTCGATTAATTTATAACTCAACCTTTCATGTAACAAGAAACCTTTCATTTAACAAGAAATTTTCCATGAATATTTTTCTTAAACTAATGAAGATCTATATATGTTTAAATAAAATATCGTTCACTACACCACTGATGGGAACTATTTATTACATGCATACAAACGATGCTACCATGAAGTTGTACATTTGGCTGATAAGAACATGTATTCGGGTTTAGGGTTTGTCAACAATTTGAATTAATTGGTTTCTTCTAGTGCAGTTTCTTGGATAAGGCAGCAATCAAGGAACCAAACATAGAAGGTGGTAAAACCACGATCGGAAACAAATGGAGTTTATCAACCCTAACCGATGTTGAAGAAGTAAAATTGGTCATCAGAATGTTACCAATCTGGGCCACTAACATAATTTTTTGGACAGTTTATGCCCAAATGACCACATTCTCAGTGTCCCAAGCAACCTCCATGGACCGCCACATCGGAAAATCGTCCCAAATCCCGCCGGCATCCCTCACTGCTTTCTTTGTAGGCAGCATTTTATTAACTGTCCCAGTTTACGACCGGATTATAGTCCCAGTTGCAAGAAAAGTACTAAACAACCCTCAAGGACTAACCCCATTGCAACGCATAGGGGTTGGTTTGGTCTTCTCAACATTTGCCATGGTAGCAGCAGCACTCACAGAAGTGAAGCGTCTGAACGCCGCAAGATCACATGGGTTGACAGGCAATCCAACGGCTGAGATCCCACTGAGTGTTTTCTGGCTCGTCCCACAGTTCTTCTTTGTGGGGGCAGGAGAAGCCTTCACGTACATTGGGCAGCTGGACTTCTTCCTTAGGGAGTGCCCGAAAGGAATGAAAACAATGAGCACAGGGCTGTTTCTGAGCACCCTCTCGTTAGGGTTTTTCGTGAGCTCACTGTTGGTGAGTATAGTGCACAATGTGACAGGGGACACGAACCCATGGCTGGCAGACAATCTCAACCAAGGAAAGCTTTATGATTTCTATTGGCTATTGGCACTTCTGAGTGCTTTGAATTTGGTTGTCTATTTGTTTTGTGCCAATTGGTATGTCTACAAGGACAAAAGACTTGCTGAGGAGGGCATAGAATTGGAGGAAGTAGAGATTTGTGTCCATTAATATGGTATATTTTTCAATTTACTTCCCTATCTTGTGTTCTTTGTTTTGTTACATAAGCTTGTAACTAATCTTGTATGCATAAAAGATAAAGAAATGAAGAATCATTAAAGCTCGTTAATCATCACCGGATCCACACGTTTTTATAATTTTACTTTGGTTATGTTTTAGAATGTAATAATGCGTGTACTTAAATAATTTATTGACCATCTGTCTAATAGTTGCTGCTCCAATCCGCATGTATATGAGATTGATCTCTGTTGGAGCATCTTCAATCGGAGGTGTATATGGAGATGTATACCAATGCCGGCTTTGAGGGAGAGCAGTAGGAGCATTGCATAGGTCCCCCGAGATTTTCGCACCCAGATATATTATATAATATATAATTTGTTCAACAACAAACAATTAGAAGATAGTATGGTAAGAAAAAGAATATTGGATTGTTTCTCTCTCATAAGTCCATAGCTCATAATACTGGTCCCCAAATAAATGAGATCATTCAATTACTTGAATTGAAGCGTTAACAATTAAATTCATATAACATTTAAGTATATTATAATACGATTTTTTATTGAATTGGCTCTTCGAAAAATATTAGCTCCTTAAAACATCATGTTGATAAGAATCGTATTTAAAATTTTCATACAGAGCTTTCAAATTCTCAAAGACAGCTATGATGTATAACACATATACATCACTTGTTCGCAGGAAAGTTTTTTAATAGGAAATTTTAAAGGGATATAAAATATCCATCTTAACATGAAAATGTAAATGTAAATATTTATATAAATTTACATCTTTTATCACATCTCCAGGAGAGGTGAAAAAACAATAATAGCTCTATGAGTTCAAGAAGAGGTGTCCAAATTCAAATTTACATCTCCTAATTGGAGTAAAAACCACATTTACATGACTAAATCTTCCTAAAATATAAATGAGATAAAATTTTACATTTTAAATTTGCAGCTCGCCATTGGAGACGCTTTTAAAAAGGTAGTCAGTGATGTGAGTAAAATATGATTGGGTTTATATTACAAATGGTCTCTAAAATTGACGCATACCATCAAAATGGTCCCTAAAATTGACAATCAATCAATGTAGTCCTTAAAAATAGGCATCGCAAATCAGTGTAGTCCTTCAGTCACAATTCTGTCAAAAATTCTGTTATGTACTGATATGGCACATAAATGGGTTCCACAAATCATAGTTTTTAATCACAAATGGTCATTGAAATTGAAAATTGATCAACATAGTCCTAATGTCATTTAAATGGAATGACCATATTAATTTGTGACCCATATTTCAGGGACTGTCTTGATCGCATGGATTAATTTCAAAGATCATTTGTGGAAAAAAAATCGTACATCTTGTAGGCCTCATTTATGTGCCACATCAGCACGTAATAGAATTTTTGACATAATTAGAATCATATTGATTTGTGACATCTATTTCAGGGACTACATTCAGCAATTTTCAATTTACGGAATCCATCTTGATGGTGTGATTCAATTTATGAGACAATTTGTGGTATAAACCCTATATGATTTAAATGGCAGACTTCCAACCTGTGGTCGAATTAGAAAGTGGGAAAATGGAGCTGATTACTTTAGTTATAGAGCATTCACTTGGCCTCCATAATTAGATTTGGACCACATTATGCAAAAACAAGTGGCTAGATTTCAGTCTCAAGCATGGGATGAATCTTGTCCATTGGAATTTAGAGAATTTGAACCTCTAAATTTAATCTTTTATCCGAAAGCCCGGATCAGTCTCACAATAATTCAACTACTCCATTGTTCCAACTCGAGTGGCATTTAGTTATTATGAAAAACTAATATTAGATTCCAAGTCTAAATCATGTTGAAAAACAAAAAGGAGGGCTGAAAAACAAGTTGGTGCGTCTGTAGATTAACTTTAAAATGGAAATAATAATTTCAACTGTTTTATCATATAACTCAAACTCAAAAAATAAAAATCTCTCATATACAAGTTGATGCGTCCGTATATTAGAAGAATTTGTAGCCATAGTCCATCTTTAATTCAATTGATGTAATAGTCTCTCAATTAAAAATTCATGATCATTGATCCCTTAACTAATCCAAATGTGCAGCTATGGTTCTTTTTGTGAACTACGTAAAAACTTCCATCAAAATGAGTCACATGTCACGAACATGAGGCTGAATCAATGAGCAAATATGGAAAAATAAATGATAAAAATTATAGCAATAGTCCCTCAATTTTAACCCAATTGGAAAAATAAACCCCTAACTTTAACCCAATTAGAATAATGATCCCTCAACTTTAATCTAATTATAGTAATGATTTTCCAACATAACTCATTTTGACAGAATTAACGAAAAGGACCATAGCTGAATGTTTTAATGAGTTGATGAACTATTACTCCAACCAGGTTAAAGTTAGAGGACAATTACTACAATATTCTCAGATATATGAGACTAGGATTGAGTTTATTCGGAATCGAGTTCAACGCGAAGATGGTCCTAGCAAGAGCACTACTTGTATAATAATGGGCAGCCCAAAGCTATTACATTACGGAATGGTGATAGAATTACATTTTTCTTTTTATTTCCAAGAAAATACAATTAAATATGAAAATGCTCAACCGATGGTTGGCACCAATACAAAGAAAACAAAAACTACAACATGTGACAGATGAGAAGAGGGAGGGAGAGGGATTAGACAAGTAAGCTAATATCCCATGACACTGAATGATGACATTACAAGGATATACATATAAGACTACAATCTAACCATCAACATACAGCCGAATGAAAGGGAATTCTTCGCTTAAATGCCCGAATGCTATCAATCTCCTGACCGCACTTGAACAAATACACCGAATCAGGAAATGCCAAAGCTATAACGCTCGCAGTTTCGACTGTGACCATCTCAAGGCAATTTATGTTTCCTGCATTATAAGAAAATTTACACGTAAAAAAGTCTCAACGTTTCTAGTGAACGAGTTTAGTAGAGTTAAATCATATATCTACGGATATGGAGACGTTTGTGGATATTGCAGTTTTAAGAATGTATCAAACATGGTTTTGTAGACAGTAAGCACCTAGCTGAATTTTAATCAGGACCCTTCTGTTTGCTCATCAAGGCCTTCGTTAAATTCACCAAAAATGTCTGGGCATTCATCCCATTTTCCCTGCTTCCGTGTTTCCCAATAGCCACCAACATAGCGGAAAGGTTCATCTTCACCTTCTCTCTCGAACCACCTGGGTTTCCACCCGTTTTCTTGTAGTTTCCTCGACTGTGCATTGAGAGTTTCAAGGATTATCACTAGCATTAATAGTAATAAAGAAATACTTCAGTTAAATCATATGCCATCTGCTTGTAAACATATTTATTGGAAGCTATAATACACTGGAAGTATTCCTAAAGATCTGTATGTTTGAATGCATCAAATAATTTTCTGTATTTGCTCTTCAAATCTGTAAGGAACTCAATAATATATTGTGAAAGCGTAAGAGGAGTAAACGGGGCAAGAGTAAAGAAATGCATTTTTTCTCATGTTGGAACTGGGTGAAGTTGCTGAAGTCGCTTGCAATGCAACCAATTCCAAAACTGACCAAAGAGTCGTAACTTCTTATATATCAGCAATATAATTTTTCCAACCGTCCAACATAAAAGTCATTTCATTGACACAGTTGACTCTAATTTGGCAAGTGACTTGGTCTCTAGTATGGATTATTCATCATTTGGTATGATCATAGTATGAATTTTAACTTTGATCGCATGAAGTATAGGCCTAATAAATATTCTGATTGGGAAGATCATAGAAAACCATAATCCATGACCAAGGAAAACAATATGAATCTCGGATTACCTTCTACACGTAAAACCTAGAATCGGTGAAAAGAAAATCAGCTGATGAGGCTGGAATGGATGTCTATGTGCGTGCGCGTGTGACCAAAAGATACAGAAAGAAGCCAATATTACCATTCTTTGCCTTTTTTCCAGCCGCTGTTTCTCTGCATTTGCCTTTTCGTACTCACCATTCTCCAGATGCCGTTGGTCGGGCCTGAGCCTGGAATCGGTGGGTGGGAGCTTCTCCTTAATTCGTGATCAAATACCCAGGATCAGACAAAGCTATAAGAACCAATGAGAGATGCATAAGGGAAAAATAAGAACGCATATGAAACATTTGATGTATTACATCATGTCTACCTGCAGTCCAGGTGTTAGCTCATTCAGTGTCATTGCGAATGACGTTAAGTTGTATCGTGTGACATTAGGAGGTTTACTACTTTTCCACAACAACGAAGCATCTGAAGGATTTAACTTGCCACTCCCATCACCATTAACATAATGCATGCTTTCATCCCACTTCCCAAATAACGTAGCAACCTTTTTCCCCATGACATCTTCCACAAATCCATGGACCTATGTGGATGTAGAGTGTACAGTTGCAATTAATCCAGCAGCACAATGTCAGGCCAGCAAACAGCAATGATAATGATTCAACATTCTCTACAACAACATAGAACCATCGTACTGGACAGAAAAAGAAATACGCCACTAACCTGGTGAGGATTTCGGTCAAGAATCGATTGCTCTTTGAACTTCAGTTTGCATGAATGCTGACGATTACCACGTATATGCATTGTACCATGGTGATCACAATACACTTTACCAAGAATTAGATTATATATGCTTGTTGTGACCTATTAGACAACGTAAAGATATTTAAGCACTTGTGGCATACATAAAAAAACGTAACATAGAAATGCACACCTTGGTGGTTATATTACCCAAGAAAATGATTCTAACGATCTGTCAATTTAGAGCAAAAACACAATATGGTAATGCACACCTTGCTCCACTGGAAAATTTCACCATCGTCAAACTGCAAGCTCAGAACTCCAACAGGGTCAAGCTGAATTGATCGCCCCCAAAATTTTGTGCGGATATTGCTGTCAGCCCAGAACTTCCACCCTCTACCTTCACAATGGCAGGCAATGAGTGTTGGATGGTGACTAACCTGTATCAAGTAAAATTTTATTTAAATATTTTGGATTGAATAGGATAAATTTAGGAAAAAAGTAAACATTTATATAAAACCACCGTAAGAATATCAAGATAATAAATAGCCTTCGCATGCAAATATCACCCTCATTTTCACTTATCACACCCACGCTCATTTATTTTACTTCCCTTACCTTTTCGGAGAAGAAGCGAATTCCTTTATCAGGATAGTCAGCTTCATAAGTTTCCCCTAACAAGGGATTGAATGGCTTGCAGTGCCGCCCTACAGATGATGCATATCCAGAAACAGCAAATGCAGCAACATTTAGAACCCTTTGGAGACTGTTTCCCTAATAAGATAAGGGACCAAAAACGAACAATGTGAGATTTATCTAAAAAGTTATAATCTTTGAGGCACTACAAAATATTCTGGTGCACATTCCAGCCAAATAAAAACTTGATTTACTATTCTAATGCAAGAAATTGACCGATGGTCTATTCTTCCTGCAATCCTTCTAAAACTTACTGAACATCAGACTTTCAAACAAATTTATTCCACCAATATAACCACCAAAAGATTTACATTGTAAGACTAACAACAAATAAGTATGGGCAGTCATCAATACAGACAATCTCTACCACAAACATGACATTAGGACTGCAATGTATAATGAGGAAAAAAGCCCACACTCCCCAACCTTACCATTTTCCCATACTCATATGCACGGTCCAAAAGATACGAGTACTCCAAATCCTCACAGCACTTCTGAAGAGATGATATTGGCTCATTAAAGTACACAGGAAGGCATACTCGAGTGAGATCCTTTCCCACATTGTCTTTAATCATAGACCAAAGGCTGACCCCCTTCTCCTTCTCAACTGGAGTGGGAAGCTCTTTTCTCCTTTCAACGTGTGGGTATTTATAATCGTGAACTTCCTTCTCAGTTTGCGTCTCCTCACCTTTATTAGATTGACTTTGAGCGTCACTTTTCTTATTACTGTTAGCGACCACTCCTTTCATAGACCCACAACTAATGATGGGTTCAGTGAAATACTCTTGTGTATCATGAAATGGCATTTCGTCTTCATCTGACACTTCCTCGTGCTCTTGTTTCTCAATATCGTCAGATGACTCAGTTGTGCTGCACTCTAAAAGGCAAAACAGTATTAACACAATCATGAATGTTAAGAAGTGAAGAGAAAACAATGCTCTGAGATGGCAGAAATTTTGAATAATTAGGCATTCAGAGATAGTTCATTAGCAAAAGAAATTCTTTGAGACAAAGCGAGAATGGATAAAGATGTTTTTCCCGAGTCCTAAAAATAACAGCCACCTTGAATCAAATGAAAACAAGAAGCTCAAACCTAACCATCCAAATTGGTAATCAGTCAACATTAATTACAGAATATAGCTCTATTGGTTCAAATAAAACTATCTGTGTACAGAATCTACAGATAGATTATCAATTTACCATAATTTTTACATGCATCAACCAACGAGATCACTTGTAAACAATGTTAAATCATGCACGGCAGGTTCTATTACAAACAGCTAGACTGTGACATGATTTCTGCAAACCGCTCTTTTTGCACGCACGCACACGTAGACTTATGCGCAATGTGTACATCCTCAGCGCAACTCTCATATTGAAAAGAGGTTTGCAAAACTTCTATTAAAGAATGGATCTTCAATGGATTAGCTTAAAACAAAATGGATTGCGTAGTTCATGTCTAACGTGTAATCAAGGGTCAAACTACATCTCATGGAGAGCTTTACTATAGGCCTGAAGAGATCAATTGTATACTTTCTTTGTTCGTTATACAAGGAAGGTGTATCGTATTCAAAAGTAGAAAATGAAACAACGTATTAAAAAGTGGATAGGTAGCATAAGTTGGTTACCACTATATTTTCCTTGTCCCAAACTGGAAAACTCATGCTTCGTCAATTGGTATTCCCCATCATGAATTCCAGAGGCTTCAGCTTCATAATTGGCTGCCTGCACACAAAAAAGTATCAGGCATAATGATATTGCAAAAGCAGTATGCTTATCTATACTATTTATTAATAGAACACTCATTGTCAACCAAATACACAGGGATAGATGATTTTAACCCTACACAGATAACTTACTTCAATTTAAGTATGTTATTACCATGGATAAATTTATCCAACAAAAGCAATAAATGAAAATAAAACAAAATATAAAAACCCCACTCTCTCACACTCTCATCAGCTTCTCTACTGAACTCATATCTCTCCCGAAAAAACTCTGCAACTGCTACCCACTTCTCTCACATTCTGCTCAAGTTCAACCGCTTCTTGATTCAAACCACCCAAAAATATATGCCAATTCGAAAAAGCAATTAAAATTAAAAAAAGAAAGGTGAGGATAAAGAGATCGGTGGTTCTCTCTTCTCGCTCTCATAGTCAAAAACTTCCCTCGCATTCAAATCTGTAAATTTTGCAATAAACTTTGAAGATTCTCAAGCATTTATGTTTATCAACTTAGCTAATTATTTAACTTTATTGCAAGACGGCAATATCAATAAATGGCTTCATATGTACTTTAGAGGATGTTTGCATATTTTCATGTACGGTAGATGTGCAATTGATCTACCAAGGCAAGCTTTGCTGCTGATTGGTGGGTCCCACACTAGATCCAATTCAATCAACAGTTAGCCAACTGATGCTACATTTCTTCCTACCAGCAGTTGAGGACATGGAAATTATCAATTTTTGGACTGCTAAACACAATAAATGAGTGCATCCATGACAAGCACCTGTTCGATGAGAGATATTTGAGAATGAAATTCCACTGACCATAAAAGTAAAGTAAAGTACACTGTTTTAATTAGTTGAGATATAGATGTCACAATATATCAATAAAAGTAACTACAAAGTTCAAATCCGAACTCAAGATAGTGAGTACAAAGATAATTAATGAATGCAGTCCTAAAGCAAAATTCTATCTTCATTTAGAAGATCCAGAGTATCCAATACTCCGAAGCACCCTAAAATATTAGATCAAAGATTTGGTTCATTAGTTTCCGGATGGGACAAATTCGAACCAAACTAAGTTCCAACATCCAACCAGGAAGAAGATTTTTCATTACTTGAATTGTAGTTAGAGCTGTGAGAAAGTACGATTTGAAAAGATACATGGCTGACTAAAATTTAATTGTGACAAACACATCTCTTCAAGATATATTATGTGGAAGTGCAAAGCCTTCAATTAACATTCGAAAAGTGTGACAAAAACTAAGTAGTAGTTACCTCGAACTGCCTTACTGTGTCCAGTAAATTTGATCGTTCTTCACATAGAACCTTCAGCTGTCCATGTAATTGAGAGAATTCCGAGAGCATTATCTGCTCGCAATCCTGTACAACGCCCTCACCGGTTCCTTCTTCAAGCAGGCGCTTTTTCAGTCTTTCGGTTGATACAGATAAGTCAGTTGGTACAAGAGAGAGGTTATCATTCAAGGATCTATGAGGAAAAAGACTCCGAGTTGAGACCAAAGCTTGTAGCCAAGCCGCCCGCTCGCTCTTTGAATTGGTCCTTAAATGAAGGGTCTTTGTAGCAGTAAATATGTAAAACTTCCGATCGTCAGACTTGCTTTCTCTGAAGGATGAGATCTGCAATACAAATTAGAACAAAAATACAAATATATAGTCACTTCGGAAAACCAACAATACAAAAAGGCAATTGACTTGTAAATCAAAAGGAAAATGAAAATCATCAATGCAGAAAGCACCTTCAATTTGCAGACCACAGGGAAAAAAACACTCCCAAGTTTCTAAATTAACGACAACAACAAGGCATCGAAAGCGAGATCATTCGATGTCCTTCCAAAAAGCCGACCAGAAATTCTACCCAAAACCGGAAAACCCGCCTCGGTTCTAATCTATCACTGTACAGAAAAATCATGAGGATAGAATTTAAGCATATCCACCAGTAAAACTAAAACCTAGGTTTTGAAAAGGACTAAGAGGATGCTTTAAAACTTAAAACAAATCCACCTAATGGTCTCAAAAGTCTTCCCACAATGTAATCAAACCCATCGTTCAACCCGCTACTTTCCATTAAATAATAAAAACTCAACTTGTAAACTTAAGCCCACACCAAGTCAAACGCAAACAAAAATACCCAGAAAAATTCACAGAATCCTTCCTACTTCCATTTTTCAGATCAAACACAGTCCACACCGTCCGATCACTGTCTCCATTTTTGGGTGCTTCAAGTTACACCACGATGGGACGTGAGAAATTAAAATTTGGAGAAAGGGTTAAAAATTTAGCTTGAATCCAACGAATAAAAACCAGGGGTGAAATGATCACAGGGTAATACCCAGGCCTGCAACGTACCCTATGAACCACCCCCCCCCCCCAACCCCATTATCCACCTGCTGATGTGACCCACTCACACTAACATCCAGTTAAACTGTTATGAAATTGAAATTCACAAAACCCAGGACACGACGAACAATGCGGTGAACTGCCGGTCCACACCCGGTTCCCGCTCAGATAACAGTCAATGCTTCTCGCAGATTCAGAATCGAACCAAATTAAATAGAATTAAAAAATATAATTAATCAGAAGGACCTGAGAATTGACAGAATAGAGAAAAGGTAACATTTTTGGTAAATTTTTTAATAAAGTTACTGTCCATATTATAGAGCGGTACTGAAATAGCGCCAAAATTGCTTCGGCGTCCGCGGTTGCAGCATTGCTGCTCTGCAACCGATCGCAGAGGAGAAAAAACGAGAAGGGAAACGGTGTCGTTTTTGGTACATACATTTACCTTGAGGTGGACGATTCCAACGTTTTTCGGGGGCTTGTTGCTCCGCCTTCCGGTCCTGCTGTCCATCCGGGAAAGTCGGTGAGTGGAGATCTCGCCAATGAGTCGAACGTCGTCGTTTGGGGTCAACAGGCTCAGCGTTTCGGGTCGTCGTATCTTGGCGTAGGAGAGGACGCCGTTGCGGAGGAGGAACCACCTGGATCTCCACCCCTTGCTGTAATTCGTCCACTTGTGGAGGACTCCGGCGACGGTGGCCTCAGATCCCGATGCCCCGACGGCGGCATTGCCGTCAGATCCGACCTGCGCCGCGGCCAGACTCGCTGGAAGGCTCCGGGTCCGGGAGAGCGGCATGTCCGGCGACTGGTCACCGAGACCCGCGCTCTCGAGCGTGATGCAGCAGAGCGGGTGCATCTCTTTGACCCGCATTTTCGCGAACCCACGACGTCGCGTTGCACGTAATTCGGAAAAGAGACGATTGGAAGCGATAATCGAGCTAATTCCCCATTTTTACGTGTTGAAGGAGTACCTGCAACGAAATGAGAGACTGACTGATAAGAACAATGAATATATTTATACACACATATACATACACATACATAAATAATTATATCTATAGGTGTCGGGTACCATCAATCAAAATCTAAATTAAATATGAGCAGGGAAAATGCAGGCATGCATATGTCGATCATCGTCGTTTTCAAAAACTCAAAATTAAATTAGGCATCTCAGACTCAGAGTAGGAGTGAGAGAGCTGTTGTTTCTTTCTCTCTCTAGACTCTATATCTCTGGGTTGGAGACGAACCTGGGCGAGACTGGAGAGCTCTGAAACTGAGAGAGCTTCGGGGAGAGAGAGACTATGTGAGGAAGTTGGGTATTATTATAATCACCTAGACCGATCTGTTTTCTTAACAGATGTTTATTGGTTATCCGATTGATTATCATGTCGATTTAAAAATCTGTTAATTTCTTGTTATTTTGTATCGGATTAATGAATCGTGTCAGAAATTGTGAGGCTTAGATCTAAAGAGCCTTTTTTTTCTTTTTTTTTTCTAATATTTATTTTAATTTGTGACTTAAAAAAAAAATATATATATATATATATATATCGGTTTGGCTTGGATTGAAGGCAAAGTATTTTACATAGAAAATGTGAGCGAGGGGTTAGTTGTCGACGTTTGGTGGGTATACGTACACGATGAGAGAAGGGAAGTGGGTGTGAGACTGAAGAGAGTCTCTGAGTCTTGGGGTGCAGGTAGTAATTAAGGGGTAGCAGAATGGTAATTTAATGCATCGGGAAAACAGATTACCAATCTAGCTGGATACGACTTCACCTTCTTTCTTCATCTGCGCTTAAATATTTGATGGGAGGACGAGAGAGGGGAGTTCTTCTCGCGATATGAGTGAATATACCGGTAAAATCTCACCGTGTACGACAACAAAAGTCGACGGTAGTTGTGGGTGTCGGCGTGGCGGCAACCGGGAAAGAGAGAAAACTGAGAGAAGTGGGAACCGGGAAATGGGAGGAGGAACAGAATACAGAGGCTGGAATGAGTGTTATTGATTACCATTTAGGAGTTGCGCATTAGATCATTTGCAAAAGAAATGTCAAATTTAAAGTGGAAAGTCATTTAATCAAATTTAAAGACAGAAGCAACCAATATGTTAATTTTATGTGAATTGACATATAAGTTTTTATATGTCAAATTTCACATATAAGAAAATGTGATGTCAAATAATTTTTAATTATTTTATTGTGTGAGTCATATTAATGCATCAATTATAATAAAAAAAAATATCGGTTGGAAAAAGAGAAAATTTGACATTATTACGTCAACTATCAAATTAACATTTAACATTTATCTTTTGACATCTTTATTGGAGATGCTCTTGTATGTTATGTGTGAGTATCTTTCTATATGAAATTATATCATTGGCAAGAAATATCCGTTTTATAAAAATTTATTCTCTAAAATTAAATTTCAAATTTATTATAAATATATATTGTTTTCAATATTTACGTGAGTCGAACTTAAATTTTTTTTTTTTTTTATAACTAAGTAGAGACAGAAACCATTAAACCAATTACTTTTGGTTAATCTGTTTAAACAGTTTATTAACATTTTCGGTGGACCAGTTTAGGTGTTTTCCTCCAAATGTCATATTTGTGATTTACTATTCATTTTATATCAAAGCAAAAAAATATTTCATATTAGAATTGTAGGGGGTGCCTTCATTAGATTGTGGAGTGGAAATAGAACCACCCTAATTGTTAACATGGCAGATTATTAATTACCGTCTAACAAATCTTGTTTGCTAAATTTAGGATTTTATCTACTAATTATTTTTATTTTTAATTTTTAGCTTTTATTCTTGTTCTAGAAAAAGATGGAAATTAATTGAAGAATTTAAGAATTAAAAAAGGATGATAGAAGGTAGCTGGAGGGAAAAATAGACGAGATTATACAAATTTTATTTGAATTCATACAACCTTTTTCTACATTTAGCTTAAATTTTAAATGGAAAGTGTCTTTTTACCATATTGCATTATTACCATAAAGTACAAGATGAACTTAACAATAAAATAAAATTGTATCAACAAAACCCAAAACCCATTTATCAAACTCTTACCATGATACAATCTTTCTCCTACATTCTATTCTGGTTAAAACACTAAGATACCCTCATAGAGAAAATAAGCTCTTTTTTACGGATAGATAGTGATTTTGAAGTTTTGAATCCTCCAACTAAGATATGTATCGATTTATGCAACCTTTTTTTTTTTAATTATAAGTTAATCAACTTTAACTTCTCCGTAAAGACATTGAACAAAACTACTAGTCATCTTCACTGTCATCATGATAGGAAACAAGCAGTAGCGGAGCCAAGTTAAGGGCTACCGTGGGCTATAGCCCATGTAGTTTTCGGTGAAAAATAAAATTTTACTTGTAATTTTTATTGATTTTCGAATGTAATTCATCATATATTTAGTCTTTAATCCGAATTCTCTCGGTTTAATTATATAAAATTATATAATACAATTTATAAATCGTCTCTTTTTCTTACATCTTTTTTCTTACCGCTTCTTGTACATGTACAAGTTTTAATTTGTTTAATAACGAAAACCCTTGGTTCCTTTGTTTATAAAGATTTAAATCTTTAAACTAACCCATCTGGTGAAAAATTTCTAGCTCCATCATTGGAAACAAGACATGTCTGGGCAACAACAATAGACTTATCAATACCACCATTAACCGTCTTCCTTGCCTTTAAAGTTTTTCTGTATCTATATGCGGGGTTTTAATAACCATGCCTAATTGACGATGAGGTGGATTCTTCTTCTCAGCTAATTTCCGTTCTTGGATTATAGGAACCGAAGGTGCTTCCTTAAGCTCTTGCACAATGCTAGACTTCGCCGTCACCGCAGCCTGGAAACTCGGAAAAAAAGCCAAATTCATTAAGTTAATAGTATGGGTGTAAAGATAAATTTATATATTGAATTGGGTTTGTAAGGGTAGTTTAGGTAATAAATTTCGGTTCAAAAAGATATTGGTAGTTTAATTAAAAATAATATAAATGTAGTGAGTAAGCTGGGTGTAGAGAACGATTATATGTGTTCAAATAAAATTTCTCTTATACAAATACGGTAAGAATAGTATGTTCCTTTCATATTTCTTGCAGGATCCTTATTCTTCTTCATTTCTTTTCTATTTCCTCTATCTATGGTGTGAAAAATGTTAACTAAAAACAAAATAGTTTCTAAATAAGCAGAAACTCATTATCTATGTGTAATTAATAATTACACTGCCACTTCATCATTTAATGAACAAGTTTGATAAACAGAAAGTTTATGCACACATAGATGAAAGTTGTGAATTCTTCTAATAGTTAGGGCTTTTTTCTTTATCCAAATGTATTCGAGTTCAAAAACTTTCTCTCCTTCCAATCAATATAAATTAGTGTACGATATCATTTGCAATAATTAAAAGGAATTGTAGGAAAGATATAGAACTTGTTTGGAAGTGCTTTTAAAATAACTGAAAGCGTTTTTAGTGAAACTAATTAAAACTTTTTCGAAAAAGCATGAAATATGTGCTTTATACATAAAACACTTAAAAGTGCTTTTGTAGGATCTACTTGAATTTTTACTAAGAATTGGTTTCAAAAACATTTTCACCAAATACAATTTCAGTCATTTTAAAAATATTTTCAAACGAGCTCATAGGCCATCGCAAAAAGGATTTGTTGGAGATGAATAGCAGTATTCCATGATACTTTATAAAATAAATTATGGTTGTTGTTAAACTATTACTAATGGAGTAGGATTATCTTCCTCTTTTTTTTCCTCCTCTTCTCTCTTCTCTTATTTGAATAGTCACGGTTAAGTCTCATCAACATCTTATATTAATTTTTTATAACAAAAAAAAACAAAATAAGAGAATATAAGAGAACGGAATATAAATGGATGGAAAGAAGATGGGGGAGAATCGTTTGCTTCGGTAGTTACATAGGAACCATCACGCCATCAAATCAAACTGACTGCAAATTAAGTTGTATCTAACTAATTAATCAAGTTGAATCAATATGCCGTCGCTTTTACTTATGATAAAGGTGGCAACACTAGGTTGCCGAAGAACATAGGGATAATCACTTCCACTTGACCCAAAAGACGAGAGAATAATGACATCCAATCCATCATGATTCCAAGTTTTCATAAAATCCTTTTACCAAATTACTTTAGACTTCCCCTTGACCCAAAAATCATCATTTCACTGTACACTTGTTCTAATCATAAATCTTTATTTTCTTTGTCATCTTCTAAAATATCATTTTTAAAAATCTACATCGGTCTGAAAATTCTTTAGCCATTTACATGTGTCGAGCCACTCGACAATTATAGTAAAATTATCAATTTGTTTAGTGGGTAAATTACACTCATATTCTGAGATTTATCGTATTTTCTAAAAAAACTCTCACGTTTGTAATAGTACTAACACCCTTTTGAAGTTCTAATTCATTTTTACAAAACCCTTTTAGGATTGACATCACCTTAAAGTGTTATTTTAAAGACAAATGTACCCTAATTATTAATTACTTTAAAAATAAACTAGAAAATACATCAATTTAAAAAGAAAACAAATAAATTATGTTTGTCTATTTTCTTTGTCA
The DNA here is from genome assembly GCF_019419815.1 of Pyrus x bretschneideri. Classification (NCBI taxonomy): domain Eukaryota; kingdom Viridiplantae; phylum Streptophyta; class Magnoliopsida; order Rosales; family Rosaceae; genus Pyrus; species Pyrus x bretschneideri. The sequence continues at coordinate 4,432,500 of NW_025999657.1, forward strand.
TTTTCTGAGAGATCATCTCTATTAAACTTATATTAGTTTGGAGATTATTTAGCTATTTACATGTGTCGAATTGACGAGCTAATCGACAATTATCGTAAAATTGTTAATTTGTTTAGTTCATATGGAAAATCATACTAATTTAGTATCAAAATCGTTATCCAAAATGGTAGAACTTAAGATCTCTTATATCATTATATCGCAATACTAAGTGAGGATATACTAAATATGATATATCTTGTGGAAGATCAGTCTAATGAATTATGCATATCTGATTTGGGTGTTTGATATTTGGCTGCTGAGATAAAAAGAAAAAAAAAAAAAAAAAAAAAAAAAAAAAAAAAAAAACAAGATATTTTGGCTGCTAATGCAAATGTAACAATACGATTGTATATTTAAATCAGTCTAATCTTTTAGAAAAACGACTATGCATATCTGATTTGTTAATTGTTACAAGATCTATTATTGAATGTATGCTGATTTGTTTGTTGTTCTCCTTTTTGTGGGGTTCGGTTGGGTTGTGGGGCCTCTATCTGGAACCCCTTAGGACTTGGCAGGTTGCCAAATTTTATTTTCCGGTATTTTTGTCATCTCCGGGAGGTGGAGAAGAAGGTTAAACGTTGTTTTAGAATAAAAATATTATTTTTACCATGTATATCATAATTTTATCATTTTTTTAATAAAGATAAGATCTATGTGCGTTTGCAAACCTTACCTTTTATAAGTATAGAATTACTTTTTTAGAATACCTCTATTAAGTTTGTTGCCTATATTAAAGATAATGGCTGAAATTGAGCTGCCAGTCTCGAGGCCACTGGATTGTGAAGGTAGCACAAAACCAACATGCTACATGAGACTGGCTTCACTTTTCCCTTATTTTCCATGAATTCATTTCTATATTTATTTTAAAATCTATAGATGTTTTAAATAAAATAAAATTTCATAAGAACTGTGAAGACCTTATATAGAACAGACATGGCAAACATTGTTGTGAGAGAAATTTACTCAGGAAAAATCACACGGGAAATGTTGAAAGCATGAACAACAAGCCACACATGTCGTAAGGAATATCACAACTCCATGGTTAACCAACTCATAAAAAATACAATATACAATTCCTAGCTCCAGAGGGCTCATATCCAGCGAATAGGAAATATAACACTCAAGAGGAGTAAATCTTGCAAGTTGGAGAACTATCGTAAAGGTACCAAGCAAAACTGCGCAACCCTCTATTTATTTTGTAATTAATGACAAAAAAGTTTTGCTACGAATCACCTCTAACAAACGTCAAGTTTCCTACTCATAGGTTATTTCCAAACACACAAAACATACCAAAACACACACACACAAGACTATATTTGACAAAACAAAAGAGCGACCAAAACCGAGGCGTATTGAACTCCAAAACCAAAACCAAAGATCGACGGTGGAAATTCTCTCTAGCAGCTAGGGTTTCTGGTATGGTACAAGTTTGAATACTGATTCAAGTTAATATCAGAGAGTGAAAGCAAATCAAATAAGAAGCACTCAACCCTAAAATAATGGTGTCTTCTCTTTGTGAGACCAAAACCATCTATGTTATCTCTTCATCCATGTGTCCGTATCAATGGCGTCTTAATACCCCATTTGTCCTAATCACAAGTCGCTTCACACATTCATCGTCTCTTCAAACAAACAAAACTCCTTCTAACTACATCACAAGGAAGGGGATTGTTCAAAGTACATTTATAATATTCGTTTTTTCTAATTTCTTGGTGCTTTTGTAGGGTTTTTGGAGCTGATTGACATGGAAAAAAATGCTTTGTTTTCCACGATCTAACATATGACAAATGTTATTATAATTATTGGTCTAAATAATTTTGGGAACTCATGGGAGTTGTTGAGGGCGATGGATGTGGGGATCCACATGGTCATGTGTTAAAAGGAGAGGAGAGCGCCTTAAGACAAGGTTAATTAGTTCGTGAATCGTAATGTCTATGTCACCAAATCTCACATACATCAGTTATAGGGTATGTAACATGACTTTCGGTTCTCAAAGTAAAAACAAGAACTAAATACTAAAAACGAAATTGTTATAAAATGAAGAAAGTTAAAATTTCATCATAAAACTAATTGACAATATGGAGAGTGACCTAACTACTTATAAGCACATGCAAGGTCTATCCTCTCATCAATGTGGGATTCATTCTTAACACGCATACTCACGTGTGGTGAATTTTCAAACCTAACACGCGGACAACACAACTCGGGTGATGTGAAGCACGTGTGGCCATTGGGCTTCACATGTGGGACAACTTGCTCTGTACCATGATGAGAGTTGAGGTTCCACCATGAAACCAATTGATAATATGAGAAGTAGCCCAACTACTTATAAGCACATGCAAGGTCTATCATTTCATCAATGTGAGATTCATTCTCAACATTAAATGATTCCAAAAAATTTTAAGTGCTTAAATGTCATGTTACACCTATACGTATATGTCATATGGTTAGACCTTCAATTTTGACCAAACAATTAGATGAGACAAATTGTTTTATACAATGATATCGGGAGTGAGGATTGAACTTGACTCACAATGAGGCAATAAGAATTTGGAATCAAACTCATCATTAATGAAAAGTAAACTTAAAAACCATTTATTCATTAATAAAGAAGAATATTATTAAACCAACTAGTGTCTTAGAGGGAAAAAGATTCTCTTCGGATCTCTTCTTTCAAAGCCCACAAATCAAGTGATCCGGGCCTTTGAAATTTGATCCAACGGCTAAAAATAGAGAAGTTAGTAAAAACTTTTTAAAGTTATAATAATTTTTGGCCGTTAGATCAAATTTCAAGAGTCTTGATCACTTGATCTGTGAGCTTTGGACGAAGAGATCTGGAGAGGATCTCTTTCCGTCTTAGAGAAGATATTTTAAGTTCACCTAATAATGTTGTGAATACTATTAGATCGAAAAATTCCTTCTGCATTAGCATTAAAGGATTTAATTAGGCCAACTTTCTTTTTTTTTGTTTTCATTTGGGTTACGTGAGACCATAATTTTTCAGGGGCAAAGTAAGATGAATCAGAATTCGAATCCGATCAAAGACTCAACGAACTTATCGAGTTGCATAGATGGTTCAACGATGCAACCATTATCATATTCTGGATAAGTACTAACCATTTTTCCGGATAAGTATTGACCATTCTTGTTCCACAAGATACGAAAACATGATCCAATATGGATTCAGCCAAGTTTCTCACATTCTTGGAGATTTCTACAATTTGGGGATTTGGCGAGCACTGCAATTAATCACACTCTTAAGAGGATGCAATATCTACTCACAGTTTAATACAGACTCAATATCCTAAAATGACTCTTTCTCGACTAGCATAAATTCACCCTTTATGGTAATGCCATTATCGTATACTTATTTTCTTGCCTCTTCATTGAGTCTTAAACTGCTTATTAACTTGACCATCAGAGAGCCTTTCGCCAGCACTCCATCGATCTCCAGGTTGCCTTATAGTTGTTTGTTGTTTTACAAGTACTCGAGTTAGTGTATCTCATTCACACATGGTGGTGCGTTAATTTGGTTCCAATAGGTTATATGTGAACTTACTAAAAGTGGACTACAATGGATATTGAAGAAAGTTGAGGTTCCATTATAAAACTAATTAATAACATAGGGAGTAGCCCAATTGCTTATAAGAACATGCAATGTCCCCCTCTTATCAATGTAGGATTCATTGTCAACAAGGCCCTCACGTGTGACAAATTGTCAAGCCTAACTAGTGGACAACAGAAATGAAATGACGTGGAGCACGTATGCTCGTTGGGTTTCACATTGATGACCAATTTCTTTGATATCATGAAGAAAGTTAAGGTTCCACTATAAAACCAATTGACAATATGTGGAGTATCTTAATTACTTATAAGGACATGCGATGTCTCGCATCTCATCAATGTGGGATTCATTATCAACACACCCCTCACGTGTAGTGAATGGTCAAGCTAACACGTGGACAATACAAACAAGGTGACATAAAGCACGTGTGGCCGTTGGGCTTCACGCGTGAGTCAACTTGTTTTGATACCATAAATAAAGTTCAGGTTCCACCATAAAACCAATTGATATATGGAGAATAGTCCAATTACTTATAAGCACATGCATGATCCCTTCTCTTGTTACTACAAGATTCATTTTAAACTGGAAATCACTTTTGGTTGTGTATCCGGGGGCAAGGAGGGTGGAAGCATCATTTCCAAGTTGTATGGGATGGTGTAATGAATCTACTTCTATTAATTAATTAAAATAAATTACAGAAGCTTTATGCACGTTATGTTTGGTATCTAATGATGCTAGTAAGTAGTGCCAAGTGATTACAAAAGACAAGTCGGAGACTAGCTAGAGCAATAAGAAAATAGCGAAAAATACCAAAAATTAGTGCGTACTTGTACCTCAGATGGTTTATGTAGGTACTAGTTAGTTCTTTTTTCTTTTCTTTTTTTTTATTTTTTTTTGTCAAACATAATTAATTTCATCAAATAAAAACTAATACAAAGTTTAAAAAGTTCAAAGACAATCTAAAACACTCAAGCAAAAGTACAACTCAATACATAAGAAATACAAGGAATATAGGCCCACAAGGAGAGCCCATAACAACCTTAAAATATAAAACCTTAGATCTGAAAAGACGGACGAATCGTCCCCACCTAAACCCCCAGACCACCATTGCGAAGCCGCCACCGCCGAGAAGAAGACCCAAAGAACCAACTGTATGCAACGGGAAATGAGGGTGGAAAACCACCCGCACGCTATAAGCACCCCATAATCCCACTAAATAATGCCAATTGCACTTTAAGAGCCACCCAAATTCAAAACATGTCTCCAAATGAGGTCAATGGAGGAAACAGAAGGTGATCCGAGTGGCAGCGGTTGGTGGATGGTGGCTCGCGGCTAAGAACAACCATCGGAGTGGAAGAAAGCGTGAATCCTGAATTTGAGATGAAAGTCGCCATAAACTGAGACAAAACTCAAAGCAAGGTGAGGGTCAAAATTAAATTTCTTTTGATTATGGACAAATAAAAGATAAATTGTTGGTGTGGCTGTAAACGTGAAAGAAGGTGAAAATATTTAAACATAGTATTCCAAAATTTCACAGAACTCGAATATAAATAAATTCTTCTCCACAATGAGGCATCTTTAGAGAACAAAATACAAGCCTAATTGAATAAGTAAACTAAATAAGTAAACCTAATTCCTCGAGAACAATGAAAGTTACATATTACTTTCTCCTAAAAGTAGAAAAGTAAAATTATGATCTTACTATCCACACACTTTTTTTTATCATTCTTACCCGTAGTTAATTTTTGTCCTTTGATTCTCTTAAATTCATCCAATTCAAAGGCAAAAAATTAAGAAGAGTGTGTGAAAGGTAAAATATGATGTGTGGGTAGCATAGCACCACCCTAAAATAAAATCTCAAAAATTTACCAATCTCAAATACTTTCCCTTTTTTTTAATCTCCAACAAAAATAATTTAACCAGGCCCTGAAACCTATTGTCCATCCTTGTGGACCACGTAGATTGTGCTGCTAAGGCCATCTCCAATTGATGGCTGGCCAGAGGCCTCGTTTTAGCCCTCTGGCCTTCCAAGATTCTCCAAGAATATTTTAATGAACAGTATAGGGCCATATTTGTTTCTGTCTCTAACTGAGGGTCAAAGGACCAGAGGGCTCGTTTTAGCCATATCACAAAAAAACCGTCTCCAACTAAGGGTAGGGCCAAACATAATTTATTATTTAAAAACTACAACTTAAATGTTGTTTAAGTTTCATGTTGTTAAATGTTTTTTTTAAACAAATATGAAAAACTAGAAATGTTTTTAATAATTTGTTAAATGTTGTTAAAAACTACAAATTTTGTAAAATAAAAGTTATAGGAAAAAAAATAGAATTTTAAAAAAAAAAAAAAAGAAAAATAGAAGTTATAGGAAAATTTTCGTAAATAAAAAATAATAATAGAACTATAAAAAACAAAATTCAAATCAATCCTATCAGTTAAAACCGACAGGAATACATTCATATTATTTAGTATAAATGTATTACTGTCGGTTTTAATCGACATGATTGATTTCAATTCTGGCTAGCCCTAGGCTGGCTGGCTGGCTACATGCAGGCTTGCAGCCAGCCCTCCAGCCCTCTCCGATTCCATGGGGCCCTCTCAGATTCTACAACCCTTTGGCCTAACCCTCGGTTGGAGACGATTTTCGGGCTATTTTCGGCCCTCTGGATCCTTCAGTTGGAGATGGCTTAACACTCTTTAATCAGAAAAAATTCTCTTGAATGTTTGTCATGTGGCATTAACGATTGCATGTGCGTGTCTCTTTTAAATCAGAATCCCAATATATTTTCAATATCTTGGCCCACCTATAACAAAAAAAAAAAAAAAAAATCCGAATGCAGCTGATCGCACACAAGACCAACTCATATTCTAATCATACACCCTCAGTGATAAGTCGCGTCTCACGCAAACAAATGAATAAAATTTCCAACCAAAATGCAAAGAGCAATAGGAAAAAATAAATATGAAATTGTGGCATCTAAGTTTCTCTTGAAGATAAAGTTTCTTACCACTAAAACTGTAAGTTTCATCTTTCCATTTAGCTCACATATCATATACAAAAATTACACAAAGTGTAATCTCTTTAGCATTACTTTTTGATATTATACTTTGTTGTATATATGAATACGATAAAACCTCTACCAATTAATATTGTTGGGACTAAGGAAAATTATTATTTTAGAGAGGTTATTATTATATTGATAAAAGAATAATTTAGTACTTTATCAATAACTCTACGTTTTGTTATTATTAGAAATTCCCAATTGGTCGACAAACCAAATTTCATCGGACAAAGTAACTTTATCTAATGGAATGAAAAATTTGATTAGGTGAAAATGGTCCACATTTCATTTTTTTCAATAGGCGACGAAATACTTGGACAGTCAAGGTAAACTTCGATAGGCAAAGATTTTGCGCCAAGGAAAAAAATTGACGCGTATTATGCTACCTTTTTCCAGACAGAAAGACAAGTATGTCTGTAGAGGTATCTTTGCCTGCCGAAATATTGGCCAAGCTAAGTATATGGGTCATTAGGCAAAGATCCACGATGACTTGTCATAAACCTACCAACATCATTTTGCTCAATGACTCTAGTGACTTTACCCCACGAACCATTTCATCGGGCAAACCCCAATTCATTAAAACAAGCCATGCAGTCTTCTCCTTTTCCTTCTCCTTCTCCTTCTCCTTCTCCTTTCTTCTTTCTTTCCCAGATATCTTCTCTTTTTTATATTTATGCTTTCTCTCTCTTGCTCTTGCTCTCGCCCTCTCTCTCTCTCTCTCTCTCTCTCTCTCTCTCTCACTCACACCCATCTCCCACCCACCTCATCACCCATCTCTCACTCTTTCTCTCCCAATTAATTTACAGTGTGTTGTTCTTTTATTTGAAAAATGTTGAAACCAAATTTGCGCACCTCTGCGAGCGTCGGTTAAGCACAAATCCGTGTAGTCTAGAACAACCTACAAAGTAGTAAACAATTGTAAGCAAGCCCTAGGCTGTTTGTTTGGGGGGGAGGGGGGTGTTGGCCAAAGGCTCTTCGACGGTCAAGTTAAGGAATGATTTTACACTCAAACAATGGATAAGAGAATTCAAGTGTATAGATTGTGTTACCGTAGATGAACCCTAGATGGGTGTATTTATACCGTAGGAGAGAGACCTTTTTAGGATAGAATCCTCTTTTAAGCCGGAAGAATCCAATAAGATATTTAGTAAGTAGATATTGCATCCTCTTAGGAGTGATTACTTGCAGTGCACGCCTATCCCTAGATTGTAGTGACTTTAAGACTAATAAGATTTGAGTGAGTCCACATTTGGATCAAACTGCCTGTCTTGCAGAGCAAGTATGGTCATCAAACAGAGTTGCTTGGACTTTGCCTATTACACCGGAGTAGAGTGATGATGGCACCCTGCTCTGTCTGATACAGCTGCAATCGGAGATGGTAAGTCCATGACCAGACTTTTGAGGTAACAGTATTTGGATCAGCCTTACTCTGGCCTTGGAAAATTAGGGTAGGCAACCTATTCCCCTTGAGGATCGATTGTTACCAAAGACCATGCCTTTCGGAGTAAGCTGGAATATGTACTGTTTGGTCTTCAAAATCTTTCACAAGTGAAGTGAACTTTTGGGATTTTTTTTTTTTTTTTTTGAAATGGCGGCGGCTTTAATCCTAAACAAGTCGTCTTGAACCCTGTGATTCTATCCCCGTCATGATGATTTGTTGCACATGTCATGTACGTGGAGATTGGAAAATCCGCTTAGTCGCTTGTAATTGCCACTCAATTCTAATAGTAACTATCATACTTTCTAATCATTTTTTAGATATTTTTTTTTTGTTTTAAAAAAAAATGATTAAATTTAAAATTCTTCAGTTTCATTCACCAAAAGAGTGCAAAGAAAAATAATTTTGGGTAAAGACCCAAATAATCATATAGCATCCATGGATATAATAGGTATTTCCTTGAGATTTAAATAAGAGTTTTAGACAATGTGCTCGATAAGTGGGGCTCGTAAGTGTGGCCAGGTCAATATCCGAAAGGAATGGCAGGACTCAACCTTTAAAAACCGATTATTTCCTTGATACCACATCAAGTAAGAAGTGACCACTTAGTCAACCCAAGTCCAATTTCTAATTTCGGCCTAGGGCATGTGGGATGAACATTCTAAATATGAATCATTTTTATAAATAACATGCCATTAACAAACCCAATAATAATGTTCAATTATTAACAATCAAATAATAAAGTAATCGTATTTAAATTTTCTACTAAAGAATATTCCTTTATAATTTAAAATGTTCAATCACCTTGAGCAAATTAGATCAACGTAATCTCGTCATTCCTAAAACTATGTAGATAGTGGATAAATATTTAATTTTAATTAAAAGATAAATTAAAAATAATCTAAACTAGCAACAAATTTTTCTTAAATTTAGTAAATTAAAAACGTCCAAATTACCAAAACTAAATGCATATCAACATAGGTCAGTGAACCATGAAGGTTCACATGCTAGCCGTGCCCAAAAATCACGACCTACGCGTTGCCTAAAGCGGCGGCTGCAAATTTTATATTAATGTTGCGCTGACCCATGCGCTGATGGTGGTGCTTGAGGTACATGAGCCTTGCGACAGTCATTTGCTGTCCTAGCGACCTCTGTTAGATTCAACTCCATGAGATGAATTCAACAATGTAGCTAAGATCCCGAAACCCTAGTGGTACACATGTACTCCCCTAGATTGAGACCGGAAGAGGATGAACTTTGTTCATTTTCTTCCTCTAAAAAATCTGGAATTTTTGTATTTTATATTTTCGCGAGATCTATTTGTAGAGGTCATAACTTTGTTAATATCCATTCGTTTGATGTGTATCATATGTCGACATAAAGACCAGATTACCATATACTATTAAGTCTTCTTGGGCGGATCCCAAAAACTTGAAAAAAATAGCTTTTTTACACAAATCCAAAGCTAGGGTTTCAATTATCTTTCAAACTACTTGGTTTTTTCTTTACCTTATTTTAAACATAGTCTTAGGAATGTAAAGAACATAAACTAGGCATCAAAACCTAGTTAAAAACAAGCATGCCAAAAACAAATTTTTCAAAAGCGAGCAACTATGGTTTTTCAACATTTCTAGCGTGGCATGTTCATAAATACATCATGTGATCGTGCGAGGAGTGTGTGAATGGCTATGATATCACTATTGGAAAACTAATAAATTAAGTAGAGGGATGTTTATACCTCTTGTGCGGAAGTTTGGATCTCGACACGCTCCTACAAACACGAGCGAAGGTTTTGAACCACGTTGCACGCCTAGAACCTTGAAGGTCGTCGGGTTGGCTATGATATGTCGAGTTGCCCCTTTGGATTTCTCCTCCCAAGATCTAGGGTTGTGGTGGTCACCCTAAAGACCTAATTAGAATATTATGAACTATGAAAATGCTTGCATTTTTTTGTGTGTTTCTCTCTTTCCCAAAACCTCCTTATAGTCATTGGGAGGAGAGGACAATGATCAAAATGCCCATAACAATCCCAAGCACATTCCAATATGAATATCTCGACTTTCCTCTAATTATCACATATATAATTAGGAGATATTATATCAATCCATCACCCTAATTTGAGTGGATTAATATTTGATTTAAATTTTCGAAAAATTATATGTTAATTACAAAAATGAAGCTCATTGGTTCTTAAATTATACAGCTTTCTAAGTAAAGTGAGGAAAGCTAGCCGTTTCTTTTTAGGGGTGTGCTATCTACACATCCCATTTTACTTCTCACACACCCCTTAATAATTTATGTCCGTTGATCTTCTTCAATTCATCCGATCTGATAGCCAAAAATTAAAAAGGTGTGTGAGAAGTAAAATGGGGTGTGTGGATATCACACCCCTCTTTTTATTCCATTTAAAGAAGAGGAAGAAGATGCAGGGAGTTTGTAGTTTATTTAGCCATAAACCTTTACTCGTGTTCCTGAAATTTTAAGTTCGATTCATTTTTCTCTTATATAAAAAAAGAATAAGAGGTAGACAATGATCGAATTTTTGTTGTGGATCGATATTGGGATTAACTTTCTACCATTGAAAGCTATAAAGCACCCACACAAACACTGGCCTTTGTAAACATGTCGAAATGAACTTTTTACATTTTCTGCAACTGAAATTTCTATCTGCAGGACTGGCAATCTTATTGCCTGCATCCCTTGGAAATAATCAATACTTTTTCAGGTTTTCTTTTACAAAATGTTCACAGGTCATGCTAGAATTCTGCCGTTCCTTATAGTACGGTGAAGAGATTCGGGAATACTAATATGCAACCTCCCTGCAAAAAATTAGCAGATTAGCAAAGGTGACTGGCTTTTGGTGGTAATTGGTCAACCAGCTAGATCATATGTAAATTTAATCAATAATTCCAGAATATGATAACTCATCAATTTTGTTTCTTCTTTTGTAATTGGTCATTTAACACTTAAAGTTCTTGCAAGGGTTTTTAAGCATTTACCATATACTTGAGGTATATATTGTGTTTGATTCCCCCTCCCCATATCAATTGAAGGTTAAGTGAAAAAGAAGCAGTAACTAAAGTGATTAAGAATATTTACTTTTGTGTCCGTAATCATTGGAAACCTCATCGCCCAGTATTGCCTTCATGAAAAAAGAAAAAGCAAATTTGCAATGATGCTAATCAGATCTACAATGACATTGATATGACCCTTTTTCCTTGGTCTCCCTTACTAGAAATACCCTTTTTTTGCTGTGGAGCTACCTTTCTCTTCTTACTTTCACCAACATAACAAAACCTATAACATATGCACATGCATATATAGAAATAATTTCCAAAACATTATGAAAGATTTCAAAGATGATAACCCAGACCTTCAAACCAAGATTTTAAACAAAAGTGGGGCACCTAAATGTAGGATGTCCTTCAACCCCATCAAAACTAATTTCATTGTATAGTTTAATAAAATTAAAAATATTGCAAGGAACAGTAACTTATGAATTGTGGTTTATGATCCAAAAGAAACAAACAACCACCAATCAAATCCTTGTTTCTCAAGTACCAAACAATGAACAATTTCCTCCATTGGAGGTCACCAGACTTCCAGTTGGGAAACAACTCATTGAAGCACTAACAAAGGCCCCTACAGCTACTCGTGTCCCTCTGTGCATGTAGCAACATTTCTTTGTTCCCCTATCATATCAAGTTTTTATTTATCATATCACATAAAAATGTATCTAACCAACACAGCATGTGGCCTGCCCATACCATCATAATCATCATCCTAATTAGGCATATTTTCCACACATTGGATTCAATATTTTGTTGTTTATGATGTTAGGTTTTCTTTGCTTGATTGATTTAGTGTGACTAAATGTCTTTTGTAGGCCACCCAACCCATACGATTCTTTTATTTCAACCACACAAACTCATCATTGAGTTGAAGTTTCTAGTGGGAATGTGTACGTTTGGACATGTACTCTGACTCAAATTGGAATTTCTGAGGCAGGTGGAGAAAAAGTTGGTCTTTCAGTCATGTTAATATGACTAAAGAATGCTATTTCTGTTTGATCTGGAAGAAGATAATGCCTTACAATCGGGAGAATATCCTATTGTATCTCATAATGAATATTGTAAATACGATTGATATACCTCCAATAGCACATCAGATTTTCCCATCTAAAGTCATAAAAATTGGAATGCTTATAGTGTCCTTTCCAAATATGTTTCCGTAAATAGTAATGTTCTCTTGCCAAACTATTTTATGTGTGTGTTTTGGTGAATATAGAAACAAATTAGGTAAGATTAGCTAATCTTCATCAATAATTATGCGTGAGACACCTATCCTAAACCCTAAACCCTTATCATACTATCTTATGCTGCCAATTATAAGAATTTGGACCATTGATTATGATAATTCTTACCTAAACGTGTAACTAAGATTAACTGTACAAAAAAATAATGTACCTTATATTTGTAATATATAAGGAATTTATAATAGCCACTGTATTCAACAACTTTGTACCAAATATTTGGTTATGCCCTGTCCTGTGTTCAAGTTCAACTCCGTAAGTAGATATATCATAAAATTTTGCTTTCTTAGTTAAAATTGAAAGTACTGAACATCTGTAGATAGGAATTTCAGTTCCATTAACAGATGTAGAATGTAGTACGAGTATTTTAACCCAAAAAATAAAAATAAAAAAAAGAAGATATGTAGTACCAAACATAATTCCAATATTTGTTACTCAGCAGCAGCAGTTGAGTCCTTTTTAATTTTTTTGCCTGCTAACAACCAAAAGAACAGTATTCCAGATAGGAATCTATGACACATTATTGAAAAAATATATATATTTTTACTATTTGGATTTTATTGCATTATTATTCTTTTGCATAGAACGTCATGAAAATTTTCTTGAAAAATTCAAATTATGGGAGACGTCAGTACAATTACAAACAGATCGCAAATAATTGACCCAAAAGAATTTTGACTCATTATAAATGCATAATAAACAGAGTAATTTTAACTCATTATAAATGCATGCAATATTCCATAATTTCCGAAGTAAAATTCATTTTCAAGCTCAAAAGAATTTTGTGAGCTCTATCAAAATATCTCTCATTTGTTGCACCAGACTTACTATAAATCTGACAGCAAATAGCTTGATGCAGAATTCACTACAATCTTAGGCCTTAAGTAAGGACTTACTCACCGACTAAGTTTTCCATGGTAAAGTGGCAGGTGATACGTGGGGTGGGTGACTGGAAATTCCACCTATCAAAATCATAAACACGCAAATACTGGGTACTTTAATTTTGTAATAAAAATTCGCAAATAATAATAATCTTCTATTTCACCTACTATGAAAGAAATTATGTTCCTAACTTAAAATTTAGTGGCAATAAAGGGAGTGATGACTTGCCCCTTATAATCTATTGAAAGTTCCTTATCTTTCCCATGTGAGCAACATGCTCCACATTCTCATAATATCACACTCCAATTTTACGTAGGGAGTTCTAACGAAAATGACCTAGCACTATTCATTCTTAATCAAAATGACATTTTGTGTATGAAAAGTCGATAATGGAACAAGCTCTTTTCTTTGTTTACTCTTATGCCATTTTATTATTTTAGCGGGGTCCACAATGATATTGACATTTTTATCTGGAAATACAGTATTTTACATGATGCTATTCAACTTATGCTAATTCACTGTCAACTCTTCATGCTTTCATCATGTTGTCGATGTTATGCAGCTCTTCTTTTGTCAAATTGTTTCAATACTGTTCATCACCTTCTACTAACTCTGCATCTTTTTCTCTACCTTCTTTCACCTTGTAGTACATTTCTGCTGTTTCTTCTTTGAAATATTGAGGCTTCCAATAGGGCTGATAATTGATCATTGTTTTAATGTAAATATACATTTCTTCTTTTTCTGCTACTAATATCATATCATACCTAAAATCTTCAAACTCATCTAAAGCTAGCATTTGGATCCCTCCAAATTTTAGAATATTTTTGTATGAAGGAGTCCACCTATGTAAGGAGATAGGGGATAGTCTAAATGACTCTTCATTAATAATGCCTATATGCTTGACCTTCTCCTTATGCATATGTACATACCAATCTGGAGGACTACTAATAAAACTTATGCAAATTTCTTTCCACATTTCCTGATAATCTTCTGCTATTTTTATAAGTTTTTTAGGAAAAAAATCTAGTTGGGAAATATGGTTAACGAATATTTTATCAAGATAACCAAACTCTAATAGTAAGGCAGGGGTAACTTCTACCACATTATGCTTTTTCTGATGCTCATAACTAAAATGTCGTGGTCTAAAATCTCTCATGTTAATCCTGGTCACAGCTATGCTAACCTCTGGTTTACAAATACAATTCTTTGTACTATCACAAAGACATTGTGGATACATCTTTGTAATAATATCCATCCCTGGTTTTGGATCAAAGATGGACTGATACAAAGCACATTGTAATTATAATTGTAACTCTTTCATGGACTGTGATGCTCTGTTTAGGATCTCATTTGGCATATCTGGTGGCATTATTCTTAATTTTGCTTTTGAATTTTCTTCTAATAGGATCTCATCTATTATTAAGTCTAAAGATATATTTATAAGAAAACTTTCATATCTTTCTTGTTTTTTTCTTGTCAATCAGATGTTGATGTTGCTCATTATTTTGATGCTGCTTCATTTCAATGTCTTCTTTTAAGAGCTCAATCTTAATCTCTTCTATGGGCTCATTAGCCTCTTATTCTATGGGTTCAATAACCTCTTTTTCTTTATTCTTATGCTGATCAGTTTCCAAACCTATTTTCAATTCTCTTTTCAAGGTGGCACTTGCCTTTTGCTGCATTGTAAGAGATTGGAGTTCTTGGTTCATTTGGTAAACTTACTAAGTAATGACTCATAGTCTCTAGAAATGACTTGAAGGCTATGCTCAAGAGAATGAATATGATGCTGGCTTTGATGGATACTAAAATTAAAACTATCAAACTCTTTTTCTAAGGCTCTAATTAATTTTTCATGACCTAACCTCATGCTTGGCTGTTTGATTTGGATATTTCAAAAATTAAGTCAGAGAACCTGTTGCCTATCCGAAAGTCTTGGTACTCTTGGCCTATATCTCAGAGTTGGATTTCTGATTCCTTCAACAATGCCATTAAAGTTGAAAGTTGGTACTAATGGTGATGCTGGTTTGTTTATGCTATTTTGGAATCCATTGAATGATGGAGGTCCATTGTACATCATTATGCTATTGAAAGATGTTTTTCTACCTTGTGGTCTTGTGCTAATTGAGGATAATAGTCCACAATATTCCATTCTTATTCAACAAATTAATCTTGATAAAATATCAGCTAATGTATTGTCATTATCTTTTATATGTTCAAAAATTGGTTTAAACATATTCCCTGTAATTGAATCAACAAAATTAACCCATCTTCGAGCTGCCTATTTATTAGCATGTATCTTGCTATAATGAGAAACTATATTTTGACAATGTGTTCTAATCGTAAATACTTAATTATGTAAAAATAAATAGAATGCTTCAAGTGAGTTAATTATTCCTAAAATTTCTAAATCTGTTGATGGTAATTTTGACTGTATATCACTAAATTTTCCTGTTGAATATCTACAAACTTGTTCATTAGACTTTGGTGACTCCTTATGTAACATCCCACATCGCCTAGAGGGGTGATCCTTAAATGTATATTCTTATCTCTACCTAGCACGAGGCCTTTTGGGAGCTCACTGGCTTCGGGTTCTATCGGAACTTCGAAGTTGCAATCCCATGATGGGTGACCCACTGGGAAGTTGCTTGTGAGTTCCCAAAAACATAACCGTGAGGGCGTGGTCGGGGCCCGAAGCGGACAATGTCGTGCTACTGTGGTGGAACGGGCCCGGGATGTGGTGGGGGCCCGGGCAGGGATGTGACAATTGGTATCAGAGCCTAACCCTGGCCGTGGTGTGCTGACGATGACGTCGGTCCCCTAAGGGGGGTGGATTGTAACATCCCACATCGCCCAGAGGAGTGATCCTTAAATGTATATTTTCATCCCTACCTAGCACGAGGCCTTTTGGGAGCTCACTGGTTTCGGGTTCCGTAGGAACTCCGAAGTAAAGCGAGTAGCGCGCGAGAGCATTCCCATGATGGGTGACCTACTAGGAAGTTCTCGTGTGAGTTCCCAAAAACAAAAACCGTGAGGGCGTGGTCGGGGCCCAAAGTGGACAATATCGTGCGACGGTGGTGGAACGGGCCCGGGATGTGGTAGAGGCCCGGGCCGGGATGTGACACCTTATACTTTTTCTGGTATAGTATACCTACCCATCCTAATGATGAAACATCTGTTTTAACTATTTTGTAATTGTCATCTAATGGTAATGTTAATGGCTTAAGTTTAATAATTTATTCCTTTATATTTGGAACTAATTTAATATATTCACTATTAAAATACTTTTGTCCAGTTTTGCTAGTTTTATTATGTAATACTGCTATTTTTCTTCCCAAATCAGGTATAAAATTTATTGCATAATTTAACAATCCTAAAAATGCTTGTAACTGTTTCTTATCTTCTAACTTATCTGAAAATTTTAAAACCTTTTTAGCTATATGATCTTGTAATTGTACTGTACTTGACTTGATATACATTTCTAAAAATCCTATATCTTGCTTTTCTAATGCTATTTTATTTTGCTAATCACAATTCCATTATTGATAAATTCTTGTAAAACTATCTCTAAGTGCTTTCTATGTTCATTTCTATTTTTACTATGTACTAAAATATCATCTACATAAACACTACAAAATTTATCATATTTCTTGAAAATTTGATCCATCTTTCTTTGAAAGATCGATGGAGCATTTTTAAGTCCAAATGGCATAACAAGCCACTCAAAATGTCTTTCTGGACAAGTAAAAGTTGTCCACTCAATTGATTCTTCTGCTAATCGTATTTGCCAAAATCCTAATTTACAATCAAATTTGCTAAAATATTTACTCTCTTAAATTTTATTTATAAGCTCATCCTTCTTTGGTAACTTATAACTATCTTCATATGTATTATCATTTAATCTCTAGTAATTATAAACTATTATAGCCATACCTCTCTTTAATTCTGAATGTTTTATCACAATAAATGCTGTTGATCTGTGTCTAGACTTAGAAAGTCTAATTACTTTTAAGTTCAAGAACTCTTTTATTTGTTGCTCAAACTCTTGTTTATCTATTAAACTACAAGGCAT
Source organism: Pyrus x bretschneideri (assembly GCF_019419815.1). Classification (NCBI taxonomy): domain Eukaryota; kingdom Viridiplantae; phylum Streptophyta; class Magnoliopsida; order Rosales; family Rosaceae; genus Pyrus; species Pyrus x bretschneideri. Next base: position 4,449,867 of record NW_025999657.1, read on the forward strand.
GTCAGCTGTCTTAATGGTTAAATCTGGGTTAATTATATCTAATTTTGCTAGTATTTTATTTTTATTCCAATGTAACTGTGGATCTTCTCCTATAATTCTAGTTTGTTCTGCTAATTGTAATAATTCTTCTAAAACTCTTTGGTTTATTTAATTGTAATATTTATATACGGTTTCCTTCTTCTAAAATAGGATATTCATGTTCAAATATTTCTTCATCAAACTCTTCTATGTTATTATGCTCATCATTTTCTTTTGAGTTTTCTAAATAATGACTATCTTGGCCTCAAACTCTTCTATACTTATGCTTTTGTATGCTTCTTCAGTATTACTTTAGTCAGTTATTGTAATGCCTATTTTGAAAAATGTTATGCTAGGGTTCATAAATAAAAAACCTTGTATACTTTTCAAAAACTTTTATCCTAAAATAAATGGGTATGATCCTACTGGTGAAACAAATGTTAATGGTAGATTAAATTGTTATTTTTCTACTTTAATAGACTCATTATTAATACAATGTGTTAAATAAACTGGTTTCTCATCAAACAGTGTTATTCTCATTGGTTTGCTAATTTTTGTCTATATTTTTCTGGTACGATCTCTTCTCTTATGGCGCTCTTTGTACTCCCTGTATCTATCATAGATGTTGTCTGTATCTTATGTTCTTTTGCTAATTCTATTTCACAATTTATGGTAATTAAAGAACTATTTTTTGGCTTTTCTATACTATAAACAATATTTTCTAATATTTCAGTATTTTCTTGTGATTCTGCTGAATTAATTTCTAATAACTTATTTTTATAGCACTTTTCGCATAATATTGAATATGTATTATAGTATTCATTTGCAACTAATTTACTACACTTATGACATTTTTTTGGCCAACCTAAATTAATGTATTTATATTATTCTTCCTGTTGTTCTTCTATGAATGCACACATATACTCTTCTAAATCACTATTTGTGCTACTTGAATTTTCAGAATCTGAATCTATTATTTTAATACTTTCTATACTATAAATACTCTCATTATCACATAAATCATCTAAACTATATATTGACTGTATATCTTCATCTTCTTCTAACTTAAACAACTTCGTTCAATGTACTTTTTCTCTCGGCTGTTTACCTAATTTTGGACATTTAGTGCTAATGTGTCCAACTTCATCATATGAATAACATTTACAACTACTCCTATCTTTTGGTGCTTTATATTTTCTAATCCAATATCTGCCACTTTTTTTTCTAAATTGTTTTGGAATGTATTTTCTCTTCCTATATGTTCTTGAAGGTCTTATGCTGAAATTCTTATGCTGTTTGTATGGTTTGTAAAACTTATTTTAATTTTTGTATATTTTCTTATACTTATTTTTTTTATGGCAACCATACTATTATGGTAAATCTATATTTTTACAACTCATGTAAAATTGCTTCCTAATTTGTCTCTTAACTTTTATTTGACTACACTTTTGTCTAAGTATATCATATACATGTTGAATTCTAGGTCCTATTACAATATCATTTTTCTTTGAATGCTTTTGCCATTCATTCCAAATCTTTTCTCCTATTGGTCCTTTAATCTTTTTCATATAAGTATAAATAAATTAATATCACTAATTCTACATGTTCTTCCTAAATATTTAAACAAATCTGTAGTATACTCAGCTATATATTGTAAATCACAAATTTGTAATTGTTCTAAATTTCTAATTGCTCTTATTTGGTCTTGTTCGCTTCTGCCGTCTAACTTATTATGATTTAAAAAGTCTTGCTTAATCAAAGTAACAAAACCATCAATATTAAAATGTGTTTAAGCTGCTTGATCTTGTTCTGGATTTTGAACTTTCCATGATTGGAAATAATAAAAAACAAAACCATCTAAGGTATGTTCAAAATAGTCTAACATATTTTGTGAATTACTAAAATCTAACATTAATGTTGTATGTACGCAATCTTTCTCCCATCTCTCAATCGTTCTCTCCTAGTCTTGTGGATCTACATTATCTAAATTTAATATATTTCCTGCTATAGTAATTTGTTCTAATACTCTCAAATATGGAATCCTATTATTTCTAGGTGATTTCATCATACTTTCATCCATATAATCTACTTTAGCTTGTTCTTGATATTGTTCATTTGTTGGTCTAAAAAATTATTGATCAATTCTACCCGTGTGTCCTGGATTTGGATTTTCTACTCCTAATGTGCTACTTTCTTCTGTTGGATTACATTATACTTTTAATTCTAATAAATTTTTTTTATCCTAAAATATGTTCTACTCCTATTTCTAAAATGAAAATTTTCAACTCTTCATCTGGAATTCTGTGTAGTCTTAAGTCATATGTCATATATTTTTCTAAATATTGTTCTTCATCTAAATGATCAATATCTTCTATAAGCTTATCTACAATATGATCAAAATTTTGTTCAACTAAATTAATATCTAAATTATCAAAAGTCATATGAATACTCTCATTTTTTATCTCACTTTCATCCTCTTCTATTTTTTCTAGTTGCTTGTAATTACTAAACCTAATTGTTGCTTGACCTGTACTAGTTTCATATATTTGTAATTTATTTGCTATTATCTACGGGTTTTGCTTCTATTATATTTACATGTTTACAAACAAATGTTTGAACTAAAATTTGAAATTCTAAATTAAACTTATGATTATATCTATCAGACACTTTACCAATATACATTAAGCTAATACACAAATTTTTATACTCTCCTTTCATATTATAACTTTTTGTTCTTATGCTCACTTTAATATATTTACTAAATTCATTAATTGTCATAACATAATTTGGAATACATCCTATGATTGCTAAGTTTGAGCTTAAGTCTACTTCAGCTATTGCTATTGCTGCTTGCTGATGATTATCCCATCTATCATCATATATGTATACTAAAGCTTTTGTGCCTACTTGTGCTCTGGTTAATCCTGCTATTCCAATTAATATTGTTCCTATGTGAATCTGACTGAAATGTGATTTTCTCAAATGCGTAATTGCTTCTTTACTAATTAAATTAAGTGTAACTTCTTTATCAATACAGCTAACTTCATGTTGACTGATGCTACTTACAATTTTGCTTCTATTTTCAAATAAACCTAATTGATACAAATTATATTTATTTTTTTGTGCTCTCTCAAAACCTCTTCTAATAAATTCTTGTGCTTCTTTTTCATTTGGATAAATATCTTCAGCTCTAACTACTTCTTTTCTTTCTCTCCTAAAAAGTTCCATTTTCTATTATCAAAAGGATTTATCTTAAGTCTTCTAATATTATTATTTGCACTTAAAGTTAATTTTTTTAATTTTTCTAACAAAGATGGTGGAAGTGATGAAGATGCGTTATGTAAAACTTGGTTTATTTTTGCTATTTGTTCTTCAACTTGATCTAAATTCTCAGCCAAACTTAAAACTAATTGAATAATTAAATTATTTTGCCTAATGGGAATATTACTATTGGCTACTTGTGTTGAAAAATCTGTTAAACCTACTGATTTTTTATCTAACTTACTAATTTCTTTCAAAGCTTGGATATATTTTCTGCTAGTTCTACAATCACTCATTAAACTAATAATCTATCTATTTTATTATGTAACTTATTTACTTGTTCACTCAACTCTTTTTGCACTAATTGAATTTTTTGAATTTCTAATTTTAATTGCTCAACTATTTCTAATTATCTAAGTTCTACTTGCTTAGGCTTGCTATCTATGAGGTCAATAAACTTTTTTTATCTCTCTTTTGCTAGGAAACCTTTGAATATTTTCATTATTATCTTCTAACTGAGATGTAATATAAGCTAAATTTTGTCTAATTGTTTTTAAGAATTTTTTCTGAAAATGTTCTACCAACTGGTTTAACAAATGATTATGCTTATTATTTTCTAATTTTATATTTTCTGCTTAACTAATAATGCGATCTACAATACTATTGGCTTGTGGATTTTCTTCACTATGCAAAATATGATTATACTTTCTCAATGGAAAATAACAAATTAAACTATTTTGGTCTAAAGTTATTTTTCTTTTTTGTGGTTCACTAATTTTTAAATTAATATAATCTATCATAAACTACAGTCTACCTTTTTCTAAAGTTACTGCTAACTAGTTTCTTAGGAACTCTCTTTCTTCTCTCAAGGTCTCTAAAACTTGATATGTTGCTCTTTTTGCTTCTAAAACTTTATGTTGCACTTCTGTGTTATTATATTTACGAATAAATGAAGGATGTTCAAGACAACCAAGATAAAACTTTTGCTTCTTCAAAGTCCTGCTAATTCTTTTGGATATGTATGCTAATCTTCTCTTTATGCTTATTATAGTTGGGTGCTGGGACAATAAATACCTGGTGGTTGTGGTTGACAAGGTCTACAAGGACAATAATATATGTTGTTCATACAAAATAAACAAGTGTGATATCAGTTGTGTTAATGACTTCCGTCCTCAAGGTACTTTACTATCATAATTATACTATTAAAATGCTAGACTTGGCTATGATATCACATTCGAAAAGTAGGCCCAGTTAAATAGTCGGATGGCCATTATAACAACTAGACCTAAAACCTTGCACATGGAACTCCACATGTTTCAGCATGATGGCCACTTATAGTACAAGTATAAGGTCTTAACGGCTGAACTTAGAGGTACGAAGAACACAGAGGTACCCTGGTTAACTTCCAGTTATTTGTATGCCAAGCATTCAACTATAACAGAGTGCTCGAACAAAGTATGATTGTCAGTTTAACAGGTTAATAATATAACTATAATAGTGTTTCCCTTTTTTGGACTAGAAATCTATTTAAACAAACACACTAAAGAAGGAAAAGAAAACTTACTTAAGACTTGGAGATTGCTTGAATATGTACACTTGAACTTTTATTGATATGTAGATGTTTACAAAGATAATTGTTTACAAGAAAATGTTTACAAGGATCAAATGAAGGCTCCGGATGAAGATGGTGTGAGTATATGAGAGTAGGGTATTCAGGTGTTGAGATGTTGAAGTGTTGAGGATGTGAGGTTGAGAGGTGTTGAGGTGTTAAGGTGTGAGGTTGAGTAGTGAGGAGGTGTTGAGGTGTGAGGTTGAGAGGTGTTTTTACAATGAATGGAACTCCTCTTATATAGACTGAGTGAGTACTCTGAAAAGTTAAAATCTTTACAAATGTATGGTATAGACATCTCCTTGGTACTTGTCATCTTCTACTGTTGCTGAAATTGTCAGCATTGTTTCTAAAACATGGTCTGACTTAGTTGTCTTTTTTTTCTGTTTTGCATGTGAACTTGATTGTCTTGATAAATGCATGTGAGCTTATAGCTGTCTCCTGGAGCCCAATTTTTACTTTTGCATGTGATATCTCTGAGATGTTTTTTTCCTTGTCTTCTTTTCCATGCCCATTTTGGGTATTATTGAAAAAATTTGTCCTGATTATTAAAAGGAAAGTTTTTGGAGGGTTTTGGTTAGTTTTCCCTTTTATGTATACTCTAAAAGATGCAACCATGTTAAGATGCGATAAAAATTGTGAAATAAGTTTATGAAAATTGGTGTTGGTGGAATCATGTTGTTATTGGCACCTTAATGTTCATACATTAATGTTTGGAAGAGAGAAGAATTATATAAAAGGGCATGTATGGGACAAATTTAGGAATGGTTAAAAGTATTTTCTAACAACAACAAAATGTTTATGGTTATATTTGGAGAAAAAGTTAAAAACACTTTGGATATTTGATTCTTTAGGAAGAGATTTTAAGTGCTTTTTGTTAAATACTTCTACATATGTGTAATAAAAGCATATTTAGTAGAAGCGCTTATAAACATAAGTATTTTCTACATAAGCAGTCACAGATGAGCCTTAACTATATAGATACATGTAGGTAATTAGTATATTATATGTATCTGAATTCTAACAAGAGTAAGAGATTAGAGTTGCACTGTCTTTAAACTGTTGTTTATAGTGTGATCAATTGAGCAACAAGCTCAGACGAGTAGTCATATATCATGCATTGATAGGCTCCAACTATAGCCAATAAGAAGTTGACAACACTTCACAAGGAGCACAAACAAGCAAATTGTTGGAAACATGCTCTAAAGCCAATCATAAGATCATACTTTACGAACATTTCACATGTTAAACTAAACTAGTTTAATGTAAGGCAAAGATTATTGTTTAAAGCCATCTCATTAAACATTATATGCTTAAATGATAAGTCCAAGGAATATCTAATTAAGAGAATGTGACCTAAAGAAGTTAGATTCATGAGACATTTCTCTTTTATACACATATCCTAAATATTACTAATCATAAGATTGTCAATTGGGCATTGACGATTAGGATAGATAGTATATGTTATGTCTTCTCTCCCAGGAGAGTGACTGGTCTCAAGTTATTGGTGTAAATGACGTCAAGACAAGTATGTAAGTGCTCAATAGAGAGTGAGTCCACTGAATGCGATCAATAAGGAGTTCTCATACTCATGTCACATGAGAACTCATGGTTGGAATAATGCAAAGTATTTGTTGATATGAGACATCATAGCTGTTTTGTGGTTAGGTCCCTATTCTTTGACAATGATAAAAACATTCTATTTAAGGGTGTCCATGACATAGTTGGGGCTAAGCTGCTTAATCATGTGGGCATGTGAATATACAACAAGGAATCTCTATAACCTTCAAACTGTTGAAGGAGAATCCTCTATGATATGATTAAGAATCTTTGGTTAGAGTATGAATGAGATTTAAGAAGTCGTTCTAAATCACATTGAACATAATCATGTTGACAAGATAATGACATTGGATAGTAGACATGAATAAAATATCAACCAAATAATCCAATCAAGAGTATTGAAATAAAGACAGACTGTACTCCATTGTAATCCCAAACTAAATATGTTCTTCAACCTCTTCTGGTTAGCTTGGGTAATCATGACATATTGCTAGGTGTGACTCATGGTCTTTGGAAGCCCTGAAGATGTATAATCACTAGAGAGAATTGAAAGTAAGTTTCAATTGATTAGTAACCTAATGGATTGCAGACCGTGTATGGTAATGATTGAAGTATATAACGAAGATGAGTAAGTACAATTAGATAGTTTAATTGTATATGGCAAGGATTAATTAAAAGTTAATTAATTAAAGAAGAAAAGTTCGTCTTGGGCCTTAAGTTCGTTTCAAGTTTCAAGACAAAAGAATTTTGGTCCACAAGGAACATAAAATTAACTTGTGTAACAACTAAAACAAAATGAGCAATTACTCCAACCAAACCAAACATGGCCCCCCCACAGAGAGACGGTTAGTGATGGTTCACTTATTGCAAGTTTGCCACTCACTTAAAAAGACGTATAAGGGCTACTTTATAGTCTTAAGCTCAGTAAGGTTTCTTTGATGAAAGATGAGAAAACAAAAGCTCTCTCCTTCTCTTAAGAAAGGTCGACCATTTGGGAGAAGGAAAATAACATTTCCTCCTTCTCATATCATTCATCTTCTTCCTTCAACCATTTTTGGTCTCGGAACTTAAAGACCCTCACCTTTGGGCTTTTGGAGAATCATTTCTTCCATTAAAACAGAAGACATAGAGCCAAGAAGCAAAGTTCACCCCATCAATATCCATGGAGCCAAGGCGCAAGGATGCAAAAGAATGAAGGCTTTCTCATGGGTGATGAACCTTTGCTAGAAAAGAGGTGCTTCAAAGGTATAAAGTTTCTCAACTCTCTTTCGTGAGTTAAGTTTTGTTTGCATACAAGCATGATTCCACCATTTAATTGTTAAAAGCATGTATTATGTTGCTCAATGAACTTAGTTTATCAAAACTTTTCCTTCAAGTGGTATTGGAACCTAGGTCTAGTAGTTGGTTAAAAATTTTCAGTTTTGTTGTTCATAGCATATGATTTGAATGTTGTAATAGTTACAAGCTTTATTCGCCATCTCAAAAGTTGTAGATGTAGTCCATTTGAGCATGAATTTTGGAGCCACATATCTCAGATATCTCCTAGCAGGACAAACATTGGTTTAAAGATGTTTTGGTAGTCGAAGGAGACATCTCTAGGGTCAGAGTTAGGAACATCCGTTCTCCTAATCTTCATCCTAACAACGATTTGGAGAATATAGGTGCATGTTGACCGAAGTTGATCAACAGATCAATGCAGATCCCTTTCGAGCCCTGCAATTGGAGCTGACTAAGTTCCAGTCTGATTCTTGAATCATGGAAAGAGTACGCCTATTAACCACTATGCTAACTTTCCCATTCGATCAAAGGGAAGAAAGTTAATATAGGTATCTACTTCTCCAGACCCAAAATCTCTTCGTCTTTAGTAAAGAAGAAACTGTAGACATGGAAATTTCATTGCATACAAATGATGCATCACAAAGCTCCACGTGGCATATGACTCCTCACAAATGGACAAGTCATCAATGACATGTGGCACAAATCAAGCAAAGGAAACTCAAAACTTCCCCAAAATTAGGCAAAAAAGGGGAATATCCCTTAAAATCGGCAAGGGGTCCAAATTGCTTCCCGAAACCGGAAAGAAAGTTAAAGCATCTTCATAAAACAAGCAAGAATTGAAGATTGCTCACAAAACAAGCCCTATAGATTTCGGCCAAGCAAGGGGAAGTGATTGAAATTAAGACACAAAACATGCCTAAATTCTCCCATGGACGAATCAAGACACAAATCAAGGCCAAATCCATCCAAAGGCATGGCTGTGGAAGTTTATAAATACAAGCTCCCATTACACACATAAGCAACAAGCCCTATAGATTTTGGCCAAGCAAGGGAAAATGGTTGAAATTAAGACACAAAACATGTCTAAATTCTCCTATGGACGAATCAAGACACAAATCAAGGCCAGATCCATCCAAAGGCATGGTTGTGGAAGTTTATAAATACAAGCTCGAAAATTCTACATTTAGAAGAACCTCTGCACAAATCTTTGAAGACTAATATGCTGCCAAGCTATCTTCGAAGAATGCACAACCAAAGCCGAAGCTTTCTTTTGACCAAAGCCGAAGTATTCCCTTGAAAATCAACAAGCACTTATGCCGATTCTTTCCAGACTTTGTTGCAAGCTCAAAACTTGTAATGATGTTCGTTTTAAGATCAACTCGTCAAGACCCATGAACAAACGAAATCATAAACACCACCTTTGCTGCATCCCTAAACCTGAGGTGGAGATTATCTACACATCGTTTCAAGCTCATAAGTTGAAGCAATCATTCAATCGTTCGTTCAAGATTAAGTCATTGCAACCCTTGGATCAACAACCTACGCATCTACATAAAATTTTAAGACTAAATCAGAGGAAAGTTGTAAACAGAGATTGTAACCCTATAAATTCATCAATACAAATCTACTTTGTACACGTGTTCTCGTTTCTTGCACCTCGTGTACAAATCTACTTTGTACACGAGGTGCAAGAAAGCAAAGACGAAGGCTTAAAGCTTCGGCCACATGAATATGTCACATGTTGTGTCACCCATGACGGAATCAACTTCACAAACGAAAACTTGTTATTGGGATCAAAACGTCACAACCGTCCTCTCTTCGTCACTGGGTATGTGAGATAGCACAAAGTTAACCACATGTTTGTGGATGGTGCATCGACCATAAACATAATGTTGAAGTCAACACAGACCATAATTGGCATCAAAGTGGATGAACTATCCCGAAGCATCCTCCTGATCCAAGGTTTTAACTAAGGAGGACAAAGAGAGATGGGCATAATTCCAGTGGAGATGACCATAGGTGAACTCAAATTAAGCACGATATTCCACGTGATTGATACAAGAACTTCCTATAGCTTGTTCTTGGGAAGGCCTTAGATCCATGAGAGTGGAGTAGTGTCGTCCACCCTTCATCAATGCTTGAAGTTCTACCGAGAAGGAGTAAAGGTGATACAAGGCGACACCAAGCCATTCACTAAAGCTAAATCACACTTCACGGATGCTGAGTTCTATATGGATGAGGACATGGTACCCGAAGCTCTTCCAAAAGAAATCAAATCCACAGGCAAAGCCCCACATAAGAAACAATAGTGGCAAGCTATGCCCAAGAAACAAGAAGGGAAAGTCGTGCCATCTTCAAGCAAAAACAACAATGAGCCTGGTAAGCCCGGAACAACCAAAGGGAGTGTAACGCCTTCAAAAGGACCAAACACACCCATCTTCCGATACATCCCATTGTCGAGAAAAAGGAATGGGCAATCCCCGTTCGAAACTAGAACAAGCAAAGCCAACACACAGCTGCACAAGGACGATGTAAAGTTGCTCAAGAAAAATGTAGTTTTACCTCTGACACAGCTAGGCGATGCTAAAGTTTCAAAACCACCACAATGTTTCATAAAACCTTTGCCAAAGGGAGTGGAAACAAGCTCTATTCCAACCAAGATAGTCGAAAAAAGTTTCGACCCAAACGCCTACAAACTCATGTCAAAGGTTGGGTACGATTTTGCCTCCCCTTCAAATCTTGGAAAGAAGGTCTCAAATACCGTCAACAAAAAAGAATGCGACATCACTGAGACTTAAAAGAAGTTAAAGGAGCATGGTTACGGAGTTGACAACAACAAAGATGGATTTGGTTTCATACCAAATACTCTCGTTAAGATTTCAAGAAAAGAGAAAAATGCTAGCGCTCAACACATCAGCGTGAGTGTTGAAAAAAGTCAAAACAAGCCTAAACAAGCCTTTTGAACATCAGTCTTCGATAAGCTGAACTGTTCAAAACCTAGAATTTCGACACTTGATCGTATTAGTTGTCAAGACCGAACCTCCGTATTCAAAAGGCCTAACACGCCAACACCCCAAAACTCTGTTTTCGAAAGGTTGTCAAAACCTAAAAAACAAAGCAACACGACTAGCTCTCCTCTGCGATGGTCGGCCTTGGAAAGACTTGAAGAAACCAAAAAGCCTTCTAGAAAGAGGAAAATAATGCCCAAGGAAGAAAAGATTGACGGTCTAGCAAAAAAAAGACAACATTCGAAGCTCAATTCCTTCAAGGATGAAGTGCTAAACAACCTTGGAAGTCGTTACAAAAGGAAAACTGAAGGTAAAGAAGTGCACCATCGTTTACACTAGCCAATCTTCATGACAACAAGCCCAAGAAGACGGCACGGAAGATGAGGTCCAAGACGTCTTCCATATCATGGTCCAAGAAGACAAAGAAGACGAAATCCCCGAGAAGGACATCATTGTTGCGTCACCACAGCTCGAGGATGAAGGGCAAGCCACGGTTAATGATCTCAAGATGCTCAACTTAGGCACAAGGAAGGAACCGAAGTCTATCTTCGTAAGTGCACTACTAAGTGCGGACGAGATCGAAGAGTACTACCAACTACTCTTAAAGTACAAAGATGTCTTTGCTTGGACCTACAAAGAAATGATTGGCCTTGACCTTACCATTGCCATGCATCGTCTTGTAGTCAAGCCCAGAACACGACCAATCAAGCAAACTCAAAGACGCTATTGATCCAACCTAATCCCACAAATTAAGGCTGAGATTGACAAGCTAATCGAAGCAGGCTTCATTTAAGAGGTGCAATACCCTAAGTGGATCTCCAACATCGTCATTGTCCTTAAGAAATCTAGACAAATACGTGTTTGCGTAAACTTCTGAGACCTTAACGATGCTTGCTTGAATGATGACTTTCCTTTTCCCACGACCATAAGGAAAAAAAAAATCCAAGTCTCAAAATACACCAAATGTATTTTGCCAAAGATTATGAAAAATCAAATACACATAATAAGTATGTCCTGATTTATCCATTTTCAAATTTTCTTTCAAGATCAAGACTCTACGGCCCTTGAAGAAAAAATTTTCATTTTTCTTTCAAGATCAAGCCTCTACGACCCTTGAAGAAAAATTTCATTTTCACTCAAGATCAAGCCTATACGACCCTTAAAGACAATTAGCATTCCATTTAAGATCAAGCCTCTACGGCCCTTGAAGAAATGTGATAACATATATATTTCACAGATTTATACCATCCGTTCCTAGTCTCTTTGTGACATTTTGAGTTAAACTGGTTGTGTTTTACTCTCTTTTGTGTTAATGTGCAATTAATTGTATTTTAGAGCCATTTGAGGGTAAATAAGCTAAAATGGTGCTGAAAGTGGAGAATTGAATAAGGATTATGATGTAGAGACAGATTCAAAGTGTGCAACTGAATACAGTGATGAATATGGCCCTTTAAGAGACCAATAACAGCAAAAAACGTCTGAAATAAATGATCCATTACTGGGATGTATTGGCAATCTATAATAGCCTTTTTAACCTTATAAAACTGAGAATTCCAGCCATTTTTACAGAAGCTTCCCCTTGGGGACGCCTATAGCTCTCTCTTTTCTCTTTCTTTGGCCTTTCTTCTAGAAACAAAATCCTTTCTCCATTCACCATCCACAGCCACCAAAGAAACCATGCAACCGCACTGTTCTTGGAGAAGTTCAATATCAGAATTGCTTCAAGGAGGTTTCTTCTATGAACTTTAAATTCACTCATGTTGTTCTTGATATTAATATATTTTGTAATCATATTGTGTAATTAAGTTCATAGCTGGGGATTTCAATGTTGCCTTGCAAACCTACTCTATGTTATTAAGTTAAAATATTCAAATTAACAATCTGTGTTCTTGTTTCATTCACTGATTTTATAGTATAATTTGTTTGTTAATCTTAATGTTTGATCACCATTAAGGCTGCTTACAGATTATTTGATCAAGGTTATAGTACACATGATGCTTAATCTTGGTAGACATGTGAATGAATGAAGAAACTGCTATACATACATCTGGCCATGTGATTTCTTTGGTTCTTTGAAGTTTTCTTGTTCTTAATGGATTCTTATTTGGTAATCTAAGTTGAACATCACAACTAGGTTGTAGATTAGGAGTACTTGATCACAACCACACATCAAATGGATGATCATAAATGAGTAAAATGAACCCTAGTTGCAAATTGGAGAGTTGAATGTGTTTTGACTTAATTTTCATGGAATTGGCTTGTAATGGTGAAATCAGTATCCCTAGTCTCATTTCCATTGTTTCTAAATCATTCTATTATTCATATTTACATTCTATTGCATTTTAAGTTACTTTACTTCTCAAAACAAAAAATCTAAATTCAGTTTTCATTTTTATTGCTTAGTTAGGGCTCACATAAAGCTAGTAATTTGTAGAGTTCTAATCAGTCCTTGTGGTTCGACACATTTACTTGTGCCATTATACTATCCTTATATTCCACTTGAAAGGAACACAACAAAATGTTTCGTCCAAGAAATATGCCTCAATGGCCCTTGACAAAATTCATCATCTCAATTCAATAAATACGCCTCAATGACCCTTGAAGAAATGTTTCATTCAAGAAATACGCCTCTACGGACCTTGAAGAAGCAAACTATTTCAAGATCAAGTCTCAACGACCCTTGAGTTAGAACATTCACATTGCAGGACTTCAAAACACGTTTCCTACATGTGACAAGCACATGCCTACAACGTGCCTTGAAGTGGGGGCATTAGTAGACATGGAAATTTCATTGCATACAAATGATGCATCACAAAGCTCCACGTGGCATATGACTCATCACAAAAGAACAAGTCATCAATGACATGTGACACAAATCAAGCAAAGGAAGCTCAAAACTTCCCCAAAATTTGGCAAAAAGGGGAAAATATCCCTTAAAATTGGCAAGGGGTCCAAATTGCTTCCAAAACCGGAAAGAAAGTTAAAGCATCTTCATAAAACAAGTAAGAATTGAAGATTAATCACAAAATAGGCAACAAGCGCTATAGATTTGAGCCAAGCAAGGGAAAGTGGCTGAAATTAAGACATAAAACATGCCTAAATTCTCCTATGGACGAATCAAGACACAAATCAAGGCCAAATCCATCCAAAGGCATGGCTTTGGAAGTCTATAAATACAAGCTCCCAAGATACACATAAGGGTCGAAAATTCTACATTCAGAAGAACCTCTGCACAAATCTTTAAAGACTAATACGTTGCCAAAGCTCTCCTCAAAGAATGCACAACCAAAGCCGAAGCTTTCTTTCGACCAAAGCTGAAGCATTCCCTTGAAGAATCAACAAGCACTAGTGTAGATTCCTTCAAGACTTTGTTGCAAGCTCAAAACTTGTAATGACGTTCGTTTCAAGACCAAATCGTCAAGACCCTTGAATCAACAAAATCCTACATCAACACCACATTTGCCGCAACCCTAAACTTGAGGTAAAGATTATCCACACATCATTTCAAGCTCAAAACTTGAAGTAATCGTTCAATCGTTCGTCCGACATCAAGTCATCGCAACCCTTGGATCAACAACCTACGCATCTACATAAAATTTGAAGACTGAATTACAGGAAAGTTGTAAACAGAGATTGTAACCCTACAAATTCATCAATACAAATCTACTTTGTACACGTGTTCTCGTTTCATTCGATACATAATTTTCATGTTTACAAAAACAAAAACAGTCTGGTAACATTTCTTCAACATTATTGGATGCCCCGTATCAACCTCGACTAGTGTCAAAGGATGTGGCGCTTGAAAATCCTAAACACGAAGAAGAAATCCCATTAAAGAAGAGAAAAGTCATCTTGCTACTACGATTTCTAAGACATTTGCCCCCATTGCTTTCTATAAGTAAGGCCTCGGTCCCTTCCTTTTTTACTTCTAGAACCAGCATCACAGTAACTACCCAAGCCCAAGCTCGAGCCTTCATCTTTACAATAATAAACAATTACACCACCATGACCAAGCCAAGTTCCAATCTTTGAACCTTCCTAATCTTTAATATCGATTTTTCCACCTCCAAGAAGTTTTCCTAAATCTATTGAGGCATCCTCCAAGGTCAACACCCTTCTCCTGACAGCTTCAACTAGATCTGAAGGTAGGTTGTAGCCTTCATTCGTAATCAGACCTTCAATAAACCATATTGCTCTTTCGGTAGACACTAGTGGTCTCCAGAATGCAAACTTTGCTCGGGCTTTTTTTGGCACCTTAATTTCCCCCAACAGACTAAAAGAAGGTTTGCACATCTTTTGAGACACCCTGATGCGGTGTCATACAAGTTGATATGAGGTATTTCTTCATCCTCATATTTCAAAATGATTACAATGATTTTTGCCTTCTTCTTTTTCTTACTTATGTTGGTCAGGCTAATGTTTAGATAGACGCGGCCCTCTTTTGCCAAGTAGAGCAGATTCGTGATCTTAAGCAGGCTTCTTTATATGAATTGGAAGCTAAGTTCCAACTAAAGCAACGACTGCAGTCTCAGTTGCTGGAACTCAAGATGGTGTAGGTAGAGCAATTAGCCATGAAGGAAACTCACAAGAAAGAGATAAAGAGGAATATTTCTTTTTCTTTTTTGTCGAAAGATATAGAGGTATATTGACAATGCTAATTTTGAGGAGATTAAAGCGAAAAAATACTAGGCGGATCTTGCAAAGGCACATGAAGATTTTAGGCTAGAGCTAGTGCTAGGCTAAAGTTAAGACAGTTAAAGCCTTGGCATGTCACAAACCTGAATCGAAGCGGGTGCTATCTTCATAGTGAAATGCTTGGGAGGTGGAACAGACTGTCTTTTAATCGGAGGTAAAAAAGCTTCAACAAGAGATCGAGCATGAAGATAGCAGCTCACGTAACAGACCTTTAGCAGCTTACGGACGTGAATAAGTCAGAATGGACCTTACGGATCACACCGCGTAAAGGTAATGACTGAAGGATATAAAGATGAGTAAGAACAATGAAGTAGTTTAATAGTATATGGCAAGGATTAATTAAAAGTTCATTAATCAAAGACAAAAGGTTAGTTTTGGGCCTTAAGTTAGTTTTGAGTTTCGGGAACCAAAGGGGTTTTGGTCCACAAGGCACATAAGGTTTAAATTGCGTAACAACTAAAACAAAATGAGCAATTACCCTAACCAAATCAAGCATGGCCCGCCATAGAGAGAAGGTTAGTGATGGTTCACTTATGACAAGTTTGCCACTCATTTAGAAAGATGTATAAAGGCAACTTTATAGCCTTAACCTCATTAGGGTTTCTTTGAGAAAAGATGAGAGAACAAAAGCTCTCTCCTTCTAGAGAGGCTGGCCATATGAGAGAAGGAACTTAGCATTATACTATATACTTCACCCTAATCTTAGTATTAATTTATTGGTTATTTTGTGAGAATTTTGATACTTTGAAGTATGTTTCCAATGTAGGACATTCTAATTCCTCTTGAGAAAAAAATATCCAAACAAATGAATTTTGGGTTGATTCCAATTAAAGGATATTTGCTAGCCTCTCAACTTGTTCATATCAAAGTTTCAAGTTTTTCTACCAAGCTATTTATTTGTGGCGATGAAATAAAGTTCCAGTGCGCAGTGTTGTCAAAGTGACATTTTGGGCTTATTTTTTTTGGGCATCCAAGATGATGTCTTTTGGGTTCGCGGCCCTCTACAATTATGCTTGGGACATCTCAAGCTTTAAATCGAGTCATTTTGGGCCTATTTTGGAGCCCTGAAGATCCAGAAACGTGGCTGCTTTGTGGCTAGGTAGATTTTCCAAAGTTAGACCATTTTCAACCCTTGGGTTAAAACCTAAAATTTTTAACCTAGAAAATTTAGGTTTTAATCCAGGAATAGTTTTTCTCCTCCAATCCTTTTGGGTTAAATTTTTAGCCCAAGATTATTAAAGAATGAATTTAGGATAATCTTTTTCTTAAAGTAACTTTAAAAAACAAATAATAATGTAGATTATTCTAATTTAATTTTATGAACATTTTAACCTAAAAATATTTAGATTCTGGTAAATATTGAAAAATCACTAAACTAATACCATAAAACTCGTGGAACACTATGAAAGAATATGACACACAGATAAGATTATTATTTTTTTAATTACTTTAGCCATTGGGTTTAAATTTGGACCTAGAATTTTTTTTTTTTTTCCTTTTACTTTTGGATTTGATCATATTAGATTTTAGCCGTTAGATTCAATGAATTTATAAATATAAAACTAAAAAAAATACACATATATGGTGGATCAGCCCCACTAATCTAGGGGAAATCCTGGCCTAAATTTCCCCCAAAAATGAGTTTTGGGTTAAAATTCATATTTGCCCTAAGGGTTGGAGCAAGTTGGGGTGAGTTTAAAACCTAAAATTTGAGTTTTACTCCAAGGGTTGTAGTAGTATAAATAAGGCTATTTAGCCATTAGGGTGAGGAACGCATCAATTTGGAGAACTTGGCTAGGCTTTGATGATTTGTGTTTCTAGGTGTTTTCTATCCTTTTTATATTTCAATAAAATTCTTTTTGTTTTATGATTGTTCGTAAACTAATTTTCGTTTGCTAGGGTGAGACCACAAGCCTTAGCATGAATGTGTAGTCTTTTATTTAATTGTTTATGATGTTATGCATGCATACTTTGAATTATTAATTAATGTGTTTAAACTGTCTCTATGTCTTAATGCTTAGCTACCATTAGGATGTTTAGATAAGTAATCGGATGCAATTCGGTTGGAATATCACCAGAGGAATGAGTATTGCTTCGTGTGTTTGATAATTGAAAATTCACTTAAGGAGAATCTCACACTCTTAAGGGTTGCATGGTTTTTCAAAGGGTTTTCACAAAACTTAATGAGTCTTGCATGTTTACATTTGATCTGAATATCATAGATAGATTGCATATTAGATATACGTTCTTGCTTGAATATTGTGACAGCCCGTTCTGAAAATTTTAAAAACGTACACGTGAAAAGACGATTTTGCCCCTAGCGTGATTTTTCGTTGTGTAGTTGTTCTTTTTGGCTTGGTGTGGCTGGTTTTGCACCACACATTCTTCCCCACACTCACCCTCATTGTTTCCCCTATCCCTGCACCTGTCCCGAGCTCCCTTTCCTTTCCCATTTTCCATTCCAACGTACAGACACACACACAAACACATCAAACCTTCACAGATCGAAGAAACAAAGTACATATCCATGCTCGTGAGGCTCGTAGGAGTCCAACCGTACCCATTTCAGGTAAGGATACCTTCGTTTTCACGTCGAACTCGGGATACCCGATTTTAGGTACTGTTCATGCACACGTAATTTCTTATGTTTTTGGGAATTTCAAGCTTGTAGGAAGCTTGGTGAGGTCCCTAGGAGGCTTGGGGTGGTTCGTTTGAAGGTTTTGGACGTCGGGATAGTGAGTTTCGAGGTTGGCCGGAGTTGGGGTGATTTTCCAGGTGAGATTTTGTGGATTTTAGCACTTGAAAGTGGTATGATTTTGTTCCTCTCATTGTAAGCTGCATTTTGGTACCAATTTTGTGAAATTTGGTTGAAAAACGAAGAAGATAGGACGATTTAAAGTTTTCCCGATTTTCCGGCGCCGTCGCCGGTGCCGGAGAAGACGGAATATTCCATCAAAACTGACGGAATATTCCTAACGCCGTTGACGATTACCGTTAGGGATAACGGAATATTCCTGACGGCGTCAGCGTGCCAAGCACGTGCCTGCGCTTGGCCGGCACGTGGGGGCGCGTGAGACGGTGAAAAATTATTTTAAAAATATGCGGATGTTCCTGAGGTTGAGTAGATCACGTTGGTGTATTCATACACCTCATTTGAGCATTGTATGAGAAGTTATTTCTTGAGGTTGGTTATGTGCTTTAAAATTAACGTTTTTATAGTTGTTTTGCATATAGGTGAATCCTATCCCGAGGACGAGCGTGGTCACTCGAGGCAGGGGGGCTACGACCCTTCCACGTACCAATGAGTGGGCTTTTGGTTTTCCGTATATACCTATATACTTATATTTTTCCCAGAAAGTGATTTAAAACGTTTATTCGTTACATGCCATATTTATATTGCCATTTGTTATGCATGGTTAGTTGCATTTATATATGTGTATGTATTGGTGCTGCAGATGTACAGGTAAGTGTAATTCATGTTTACATTCAGTAGTGATTTGAGATGCATAGAGAGCTCATAACCTGCACCCCCGGTGTTAGTGCTCCCGCCCAAAGTTGGGCATAGTCCTTCACGTGATGTTCACCTCCCGCACCACACGCTCAGCTTGGATCCAAGTTAGGTGCACAGTCCTGTCACACAGACCACTTTAGGTGGTTTCGACTCGTAGGTGACCCGCGATTATTTGCCCAGCCTTCACGTGATCGTAGCACTTGAGCGTATATATATATTACACCTAGGCCTGTCGTACAGACCACTTTAGGTGGTTCCGACTCGTGTGCAGGTCTAGTTAACGAGATTGAGATTTGAGCTCTACATTCAGCCGTACAGGTCACGTTAGGTGATTCCGGCTGACAGATTATATGACATTGATATGATTTTACCTGAGCACTTGCATTTTACTTTGAGGTTTTGGCATAGCATATTCTTGAGCATGATTTATATATGTGTATATTCTATTTTCTGGGAAGTATACAGGTTTTACGGCGAGGGGTTAGAACATTTTTACTAAATGGTTTTCGAAAAGCTTTGTTTTTGCCCACTCACGCTTTTGTTTTGCGCCCCTCCAGGTTCTAGTTGGCTAGCAAGTTTGGTGGTTTCCCAGAGGATTTTCCCGGCATATCTGACAGACGATCACCAGCGTAGGACCACCTTCGGGTGTACTTTTATTGCGTCGTTTCCTCTTGGACTGCTTTAGGCTTTATGCTCTGAACTTAGCGTCACACTTACGTTGCACTTGTTTATTATTATTTTATGTAAGGCTAGTTTTTTTATTAGCTTCCGCACTGTGCACATGGTTACGTCACTTCCACGTGACGGCCAGCATGCCCTGATCTTGGTCGGGGTGTGTCAAATATCACGAGAAGAATTTGCATTAGGAAAACCTAACCTTCAAAGTTGCATGTTTAATTCATAAGTAATTGGTAAAATTACATAGGATTGTTAAGTTGACGGCATAACTCTAGTGCTTTCACAGTTTTAATTTTTAAAACTTTTTTCTTTTTTTTTTTCTTTATTTTGCTAATTTCTTTAATTGTTTTAATTAAATTTTTTTTTTAATTTTAGGTCATAAAATCAAATTTTTCTAAACTTTGTTTTAAATAATTAATTAAGAGTTGGTTTTGAATACAAATTATTCATTCAATCCCTATGGAAAATGACCTTACTTAAGCTACTATACTACGATAACCTTGTACTCTTGCAAGTATTTTTAGGTGATTTTAACCCTATTTGCACAGGTACTAAAAATCCTATCAAGAAATTGGTGTTGCTGCCGAAGATTGTTTTAAATAATTTGTGTTTATCTTATTTATTAGTTAGTTATTTTTTTACATAACTTTTCATTTACTTGATTTTATTTTATTTTTTAGGTTATAATTTGTTGATTTTGAGAGCAGTTCAACGATGGAATTTGCACCTCCTCCTAGATTCAATATACAACCAGGAAGACCGCCTTTATGGGTGGCATCTGCAGCATGAGGTTTTTATGGATTTAAACCTACAATTTGTGCACTTTGCTGTTTGCAGACCCATGATATTTTATAGTGCCCTGAAAGGGAATATTTTCCTGAGTTTGTCTAGAAACATATCAATATGAGAATTGACTCAAAAAGGCATTGGAACAATCCCTTCGGAGCTCTACACTCCAAGTTTGAAAAGGCATCTTGAGCAATATTTTGAGCAACCTAACGTCCCACAAGAGCTTTTGGCGGAGGACAAACTTTCTAAATTGTTAGAACCAATCGAGTTGTACATTAAAATAACCAATCAAGGATTTCATATTCAAGCATTAAACTGTAGGAAAAGCTATAATGATAAAGATGATATTGGTGCCGAAACTAAGAAGCAATTTGCAAGCTATTCACGCCTAAGGGAGGAAACAACACATGTTGATCCTAAAATCCTCCCACAACCTTTGGCCACCCAAGTTTATTCGCAATCACAACCCATTCCAGAAAGGCTGCAAGAATGTAAGGAAACTGACATGTTGGAAGGAGTTGTTCATGCAAAGTTAAAGTTTGATACACCACATGATCAACTTTTTACTAATCTGACAGATTTGGATACAGGACAGACAACTATCAATGAAAAAGTTCTAGTTGCTGAATTGGACATGGCAACAGCACAGCCTATCAAACTTGAGAAAATTCATAAGGAGTCCTACAAGAAGGCTAAAATCTATAAGGAAAGGCATTTGGCCTTGGAATCGCCGGAAATGCAACAGTAGGTGTGGGGGTTCCACGACAGCGATCCGTGAATTCCGAAGGTAATTCCCTCGATTACCACCACCAAAATACTTCCCTCCACCTCAGCAACAAAGCCCAAGAAGTGGTTGAGAATTCGGAGTTCATTTTGAGAACGAATTGAAGCACACCCAATTCTAGGGTTCAGGTAGTTCGTGGGCAAGTTCAGGTGTTTTCCAGATGAATTGGACTTCGGCCCAAGTATAAAAGTTGTTCCCCTCATTGAACTCTACTTTCTTGTAAAATTTGGTAATTTTTAGAGTTAGTCGGAAAATTAGGTTTCCGTTCGTTAGAAACCACCACCTGCAGCGAAGGGTGGCCAGTGATTCGATTATGAAAGTTAATGTTAAATGTTTCCATTTCTAGAATATTTTTGAAAATGGATAAATGAATGAATGGTGAACTACGAAAGGCTTGATCCCGCATCAAGGGTACGTAGGCAGTCTAATAGGGTTTAGATACAGCCTTAAATAATTGAGATTAATCTTTTGTTGAAAATTTGTCTAAACAAAGGAATTGGGTGATTAATTTAAAATTTTAATCTTATGTTTTTGGTAAGTAAATTATATTTATAGATTTTGTGAGTGTTTAAGAAACTTAAATAAAGAATTCTGATTAATGGTAGTTAGTTAAACAAGAGTTTAATTTTGGCCTATCACCGAAATTTGTTTCCAAAATAAAATTTTTGGGTCGAGGCGTTACAAAATGGTATCAAAGCAAATGATCCTACCTTACAATGTGAGTTATTATTGATAGTTGTGGATGTGAATTGTGAATTGTGAATTGCATTGATATTGCACTATTTCATAAGTTCTTTGACTAATGGTGAATTTATGTGAAATGCCTATATTGTGAATCACTATGAAGTGAATTGAATTATGTAGGAGTAGAAAATTTTAAAATGTCATATTTTATGTGTAGCTTTAAGAATGAGTGTTTGATTTAAAGTTTCGGATTAATCTTAAATTGAGTTGATATTATGATATGCACTATGAAAATGTTGAACATTAAGATGGTTGTGAAATTCTGACAAGTAGATGGAAAAGTCTTATTATACCTGTGCAATTGAGAAATGTTGAATTGGGCAAAAAGGGCCCATGGATGTTGATTTGGGCGAAAAGGCACGTGGATGTCGATTTGGGTATGATGGCCCATGGAATGGGAGGAATGTTGTTTGGGCAAAATGGCCCGTGGATGTTTGATTGGGCAAAGTGGCCCCGTGAATGTTGATTTGGGCAAAATGACCCGTCAAATGTGGAGAAATACTTGAATGGGCACAAAGACCCGGTGTTTCTTGGAGAAAAGCTCCATGTGTGGGCTGTAAGAATGAGTTATCAATGTAATGTGTATCGACCAAATATATTATGATCTTTTCCAGTTGCTAGTCACTTATCGTGATGAAAGAAAAAGGTGATGAAATTGTTGTTTTGCCAATGATATTTATGGCTAGAAATTTTAAAATTTTATGGCTAATGATATTTATGGCTGAAAATTTTAATATTTATGAAAATCAAGATGAAATACGGGAAAGAAATCATAAATCGAAGTTATGAATTGTTCATTATAATTGGAATTGTGGAAAAACCATGGAGATTTCTTCATTTATTGAATTATTTGTGGACATGAATAATAGAATGAGAATTTGAGTTCGTTTAATATAAACGAAAATTGCGGGATGGTTTTAAATTCCTCATTTTTATACAGTGATTGTGATTAGAAATTCCAAAGACTTTCAATGGAATTTCTGACATTTGGGTTGCCAATTCTGTTGGTTTGACTTGAAATTGTAATATTTACTTAGCCACTGATGATTATGGCTTGAAATTATGATATTTATTTGGTCGATAATGGCTACGATGGAATATATGATAATTGTTTTGAAAAAAAAAAAAAAAAAGAATATGGCAAAAAAATTTTGATGTTTGGTATCGCTAGTGATTGTGGCCAAAAAATTTGAGAAAGAATCAAGGTGACGGCTATGTGTAGCCAATGATGGTAAGTAGTTTTACCTATGATTGTGGTTCTTATGCTCGCATTTATCTAGCCAATGGTAGATATGGTTGGATAATCTTGTATTTATTTAGCCAACGAGGATTGCGGCTTGATGTTTGATATTTATTTTGTCAATGTCTATGGCTAGAATTTCTGATATTTATTCTACCAATTAATGTGGCTGGGAATTTGAGTATATGTGTGAAAATCATGCTAATTAATTCGTTGAATTATTTATTTTGAGCATGAATAAAATCGTAGATTGAGGTTATGATTTTATTCACTATAAATGGAACGGTTGGATTTGTTCTAAATCCCTTTTCGTTATTCGATGGTTGGAAATCTCGGGGACGAGATTTATTTTAATGGGGGTCGAATGTGATACCCTGAAAACTTTAAGTATATGAAATTGATATTCATAAATATGAATATGTGGAGAAAATAAAAAATGAATTGATTTATGGTTATGAAAATTTAATTGAGAAATTTTAAAATTTTGTTACCGGAAATTATTATAATTTAAGTCATAAAATTTAGGGAGTTTTAATGAAAAGGGCTTGGGCTAACAAATATTTAACCAAAAACCATCCCAAAATGTTATTTAACCAAAAGGGCTCAAAGTTTAATAAAAAACCATCCAAAACTATTGTCCACGGGTCAAACTTACAAGTCCAACCCGCTACAAATCTACACTTTTGTAAATACCCCTAAATGATTTGATATTGTCTTGACTCTTCACCAACCTCAACCTAGCACGAAACCGCCATAATAACTTCATGTCTTCCTATCAAATCGAATTCCCCTATTTCAAAAACGACCAAATCAAAGTTCAAATTAAATTTGAAAAAGGAAACATTCATCGGAACAAAGCTGCCGAAACAAGTTCAAAGAAGTTTAATGGCAGAAACCAGCGAAAAAGTGTCTGGAAAAAAAAAAAGAATCAAAACATAAAACTGTCTCTAGATAACCTAAAGCATAACACTATTTCTGGAAAAAAAATTAGATACAGTGTTTGTTTTGTTTGTGCACAAACAAACACTGTATCTGGAAAGAAAAGAGCCAAAATCCAGAAACAATGACTTAAATTCCAAAAACAGTGACTTAAATTCCAAAAACAGTGACTTAAATTTCAAAAACAGTGACTTAGTTCCATAAACAGTCTATATTTTAACTTTTGACTATTTCTTTTCTTTCATGTATCAGTTGATTAAATTTAAGAAACATGGTGCTTATTTTGCTTTGAATCCAAATACAGTGAATTTCACTATTTCTTTTCTAGCTTACGTTTAAGAAACAGTGTGTCTATTTCATTTGGATATAGAAACAGTGACTTAGATTCCATAAACAGTGAATTAGATTCCAGAAACAGTGTTACCTAAAATCTAGAAACAGTTTGTTTTTACAGTCCAGAAACAGTGACCAGTCGTTATTATTGAATAGGATGCAGATCTCAAATTTATTTTCTGGAGAAACAAACGATGAAAAATTGAAAAACAATACCTCGAATACACTGAATAATAACGACGATCACATTTCAACAAAATAATAAAAAAATATAAATTAAATAGCATGAGGATGTATATTTTTGTTTCAAAGAAATAGAAGAAGGTTTGCAAAACAATGATGAACTCCATTAACGACGAAAATCTGGAACTTAACCTAAAAAAGTTAGGGGTAAAATCGACAAATCATAATTTATTATAGTTTGGCCATTTTTAGTTGGACTACTTTAATATGGGCCTTATGCTAATTATTAAACAAAACTTATAACATGGTTTTTTTTATTAAAACTAAAACTTTTCAAGCCCTTTTCATTAGTTTTCCTTCAAATTTATGGATAAGTGGAAATGAGGAAAATGTCCCTGGTTGGTTTAATGTAATTATACGAGGACATCTTTTGTCCTCACATATTTTATCATATTTCTTGATATATTTGGATAGAGGACAATCGTACGAGCGTGTAGGCAAAAACCGTTCGTCAAACAGAGTTATAACGAAGAAGTTATTAACGTTTAAAGTTAAGGACATTTTGGTAATTTTCCTTCTATCTAGAAGGTTCCAGATTTTCTGGAGCAATGAGATGTGCCACGTGTGTGGCTGGGATGAAAGGAAAAGAAGAGAAAGGAGATAGATGGACGGCTGTGATGGATAAGAAAGGAAAGAAAAGGGAGGGACATGGACCAATCAAGGAGGAAGGAAAAGAGGGAAAGGAGAGAAGGAAAAGAAGAAGGGAAAAAAAAAAAAAAAAAAGGGAAAAACAGGTGTTCTTTCCAACCCGACCTGTGGCAAAACTCGACGCCATTCGTGACATTTCACTGCACATCGCCACTATTCATCATTTGGAAACAACTCCTTAGCCTTCCCTCTACCAATTCCACCCAAAAATTCATACAATTTGGCTTTGGAATCAAGGGAAATGCATTGGTGGGTGTGGGGGTTCCACGATAGCGATCCGTGAATTCTGAACATAACTCCCTCGATTATCACCACCAAAATACTGCCATCCACCTCAGGAGCAAAGCCCAAGCAATGGTTGAGACGTTGGAGTTCATTTTGAGAATGAATCGAAGCACACTCAATTCTAGGGTTCTGGCGGTTCGTGGGCAATTTCAGGTGTTTTCCGGCCGAATTGGACTTCAGCCCATGTATGAAAGTTGTTCCTCTCATTGAACTCTACTTGCCTGTAAAATTCGGTAATTTTTAGAGTTAAGAAAAGCAGAAATAAGAAAGAGATTATTCCCTGAGAGCTTGTCCAATACTAGAAATGCATCTCATTCACCCGCACGAGAGACTTCTAGTCGGAAAATTAGGTTTCTGTTCGCCGGAAACCGACACCTGTGGCGGCGCGTGGCCAGTGGGCCGACCCTGCCTTTTCATGCAAATTTTGATATTTTAAATCTGTAATTGGTACCCATTTAAGGTGATTTGATTATGAAAGTTAATGTTGAACATTTCCATTTCTAGAATATTTTTGGAAATGGATAAATGAATGAATGGTGAACTACAAAAGGCTTGATCCCGCATCAAGGGTACGTAGGTAGTCTAACAGGGGTTAGATGCAGCCTTAAATAATTGAGATTAATCTTTTGTTGAAAATTTTTCTAAGAAAATGAATTGGGTGATTAATTTAAAATTTTAATCTTATGTTTTTGGTAAGTAAATTCTATTTATAGATTTTGTGAGTGTTTAAGAAACTTCAATAGAGAATTCTAATTAATAGTAGTTAGTTAAACAAGATTTTAATTTTGGCCTATCACCGAAATTTGTTTCCGAAATAAAATTTTCGAGTCGGGGTGTTACAGCTATACTACGATAATCTTGTACTCTTACAAGTATTTTTAAGTGATTTTAACCATATTTGTGCAGGTACTAAAAATCCTATCACATTTCCTTCCTCCCATTCAATCTTCTTACTTCAACCATCCTTGGTATAGGAACTTAGAGGCCCTCTCCTTTGGGGCTTTTGGAGAATCCCTTCTTCCATTCAAATCCAAGAAGACGAGGAGCCAAGAAGCAAAGTTCATTCATCCATATCATGGAGCCAAGGAGCAAGGATGCAAAGGAATGAAGGCCCTCTCATGGATGATTAACCTTTGCTAAGCAAAAAGGTGCTTCAAGGGTATAAAGTTTCTCAACTCTCTTTATGATTTGAGTTGAGTCTTGGCTCACCACCATTACTAGACTTTGAATTTCATGTTTTGTTTTAAGGTGCATACAAGGATGCTTCCGCCATTGAATTGTTAAATGCATGTATTATGTTGCTCAATGAGCTTAATTTATATAAAAAAATTCCTTCACAAATCACCATAACAATTTCAAGAGTCCTACATCAAAGAGGGACAATAATGGGGAACTCCCTCACAAGCAAAAAAATACCACTCCTCCCCTTGGGAAGGGCCTGAACTAATGGCTATTATGCTTAAACCAATCCATTATATTATGAAACACTGATTACCTTAATGAGAATTACAAACACTATAGATGTAGCGCAAATTTGAATGAACCACATAAATCGTGTGTCTATTTTTTTAATCTTTTATTTCACTTTGTCGGCTCTCTTTGGTCCAACTTTTGGCATCAAAATAAGTAATTTACATTAGCTATTCTATCCCACAAATTAATGTCATGTTTCTCAATTTGATTGGCATGACCTATTTGCATTGCCTGAACAGAAGCAATCCATCAACCAGAAATCGGAGCTGATAATTACTTACTGAGAAAGGCACGTTGATCATGAACAGTTGTTTGTGCGTTTGCTCGTAAAAGAGCTTCAAACCTTATCGTTAGACAGAAAACTACACAACCAATTAAATGCCAATACCCTTTTGTGAGAGCTGGGCTGGGTAAAAAATGAGAGATTTTTCAGTATGATCGGTACATCACGTGTCATTAAACAAATAATAGGATATGTGTGCTAAAAAGTTAGTAACTTAAAAAATAAAATTTACCACTATTTCTATTAAAACACATAATGTATTACTTGTGTTCCTGTCACAATTAAAAATTTCTCCTAAAAAAGAAAGGCCAAAAGGTAAAATCAAGGAGCTAAATACAAAATGTTTCTGTTGGTGGATTAAAGGACAAAAACTACAATGACTTTGTACTGTCTCCATCTCTACAGCTGCGTTCCAATATATGGATGAATCCCTCTCTCTCTCTGGGCCTCTCCTGCTCAAGGACCGACTGACAGACACTGGTCATACAGAAATTCATGTAAAAGAAATCTATCTGCTCTGATCCTGATCAGGTTTTTTTTTTTTTGAGCTCAGTGATCCTTTTTGTATCTTCTATAAAGAAAGAAACCAAAATTTGAGCTCATGAACATGTGGCCAAATCAGTTCAATGATAGCATGCATGCCAGGGCCTCCAAAGATACTTATTTCTGCAGAAAAATCAGATAGCCCTCACATGTTTGTTTACATACATCACTATATATATATGCGGACTATAAATAATATATATATATATATGTATGTATGTATGTATGTATTATATAATATATACCAATATATGAATATATATATATATATATGGACTACTTCAGCTTGTGAACTGTGAGAACATCATCATCGTTCATCATTTATATTCTACAGCAGAGAAGGTATTTTCTCAGCCAGATATTTGTATCCTAAGTTGGGTCGTTTTCAATTGAAGTTGACCATTCCACGTTTCAGAAGATGATCAGGATATCTGAGGGAGGTTGGTCCAAAGGTCCATGGTAGTAGATTAGATACATAGATCATAGAAGCACCCTATGGATCTGACACCCATAACATGGCCATGACAACCAACTATAGACTTAAATTTGGTTAATAATTTCAATGCAGAGATAGAAATATTGAAGAAACTGATCAACTTACAAATTTGAACTGATCTAAATATTCAAAGAATGACAACGTAATTGATCAAACATTGATGAGGAGATTTTGTAAATAAGAAAAGTGATAATTTCAGCTGTTAAGATTTGTAAATCCATCATTTTGACCAATTTCTCAACCCAGCAAATTAAATTAGATGGTGAAGAAATTTTGTCGTTACTTTAAATTTCATGGACAACAATTGTTGGTAGAAAAAACAAAAAAAAAATAGAGAGATTTTGGATCTCTCGTTTGGATTGTTGAACGACTTAAAACAATTAAAGTGAAATTATAAGAAAACCTTTGCAGTTACCATGACAGAGAGATCAAAAAAAAAAAAAAAAAGGAAGTTCTG
The DNA here is from genome assembly GCF_019419815.1 of Pyrus x bretschneideri. Classification (NCBI taxonomy): domain Eukaryota; kingdom Viridiplantae; phylum Streptophyta; class Magnoliopsida; order Rosales; family Rosaceae; genus Pyrus; species Pyrus x bretschneideri. The sequence goes on from NW_025999657.1 coordinate 4,478,742, forward strand.
TCATACAAACCCATATGATAAATGAACAATGCCTTCTATTCATCTAATGGTTCATACAGGGCCTGTTTACCAAGAAAATAACAAATTCTAGTTTCAAATCTTACACTAAGTTTTCTTTAGAAAAAGGAAAACACTTTAGGCCTCTTTTGGTATAGAAAATTGGCTTAGAATGGATATCACAATATTTTCAAGTTATGTTGAATGAATAAAGGAAAAAATCGTGACTAACTTGAAGGTATGAGATTGATTACTCAAGAAAAAAAACTTATTCATTTCAATCATCCTTAAAATTGTACAATTAGAAAGGAGAAGTTTTTTTCATGTCTAATCCTTTTCTGATCCCCACAAAATGGAAAACTCATTCTTTAATGTCTGATTATCTATTGCAATTCAATCTTTTATGCCCAACGAGACCTAATTATCATTTCTAAATCTGAAGTGGTGAGAATTACACAGCCTTCTTATTCATGGACACTGACAATGACCTCAGAAAAATTGCAGTTTCGACCATGATGGGGTTGTTGAACAGATAACCCACTAAAGTTTTCAAGTACTATAAATGATACGACAAGCGATGGGTAAATTTGAAGCCAATAATGTTTGACTAAGTTATTCGAGGTAAAAGTAATGGAGTAGGATTTTCTTTCTTTTTATTTGAACGATTACGATTAAGCCACGTTAACATTTTATATTAATTTTTTATAAAAAAAGAAAAACAAAAAAAAAATGTGAGAAAAAGAGATAAAAGGGGATGAAAAAATGAGAAAAGAGCACATCTTTCAACTTATTTCTCATCTTCCAGTTTTCAGTGTTCACTTGTAGCTAATTCCTTCACATGCTTCATCCCCACAATGCAAGCTTCATCTTCACAATGCATCAATGATATCAATTAAGAAGATGCTCTTCCTCTTTGGACCACTTTTTTTCACAGAAAACTTTCGGTTAGTTTTTATTAGGAGTGGACCTAAAAACTGAGAAATTGTGAAACCGAACCAAATCGAATGAAAAAGTTTATAAAAAATCAGGTTGACCAAAACTGTTCAAACTTGGACCAGAACCGAACCAAACTGATTTAAAATGGTTCCGGTTTCGGTTTCTAATTCTCAAGAACCGTGATAACCGCACCGGACCATCTATATTAATTTTTTTAAATCTAATTCTTTAACCCTTGTTTTATTTAAATACTAAGCCCTAACTAAAAATCTATATAAAAAGTTTTCAAGCCCAAAAGCCAAACTCTTGGTGTAACATCCTACATCGCCTAGGGGAGTGGATCATCTATGCCTTATATGTATATTCTTATCTCTACCTAGCACGAGGCCTTTTGGGAGCTCACTGGCTTCGGGTTCCATAGGAACTCTGAAGTTAATCGAGTGGCGCGCAAGAGCAATCCCATGATAGGTGACCCACTGGGAAGTTCTCATGTGAGTTCTCAAAAATAAAACCGTGAAGGCATGGTCGGGGCCCAAAGTGAACAATATCATGCTACGGTGGAGTCAAGGCCAAGCTGTGGTGGGGCCCAGGCCGAGATGTGACAATTTGGTATCAGAGCCAATCCCTGGTCAGAAGTGTGCCGACGAGAATGTCGGGCCCCTAAGGGGGGTGGATTGTAACATCCCACATCGCCCAGGGGAGTGGATCATATATGCCTTATATGTACATTCCCATCTCTACCTAGCACGAGACCTTTTGGGAGCTCATTGGCTTCGGGTTCCGTAGGAACTCCGAAGTTAAGCGAGTGGCACGCGAGAGCAATCCCATAATGGGTGATCCACTGGGAAGTTCTCATGTGAGTTCCCACAAACAAAACCGTGAGGGCGTGGTCGGGACCCAAAACAGACAATATCGTGCTACTGTGGAGTCGAGCCCAGGATGAGGTAGGGGCCCAGGCCAAGATGTGACACTTGGTAATTACCTCACCTCATCCATTAAACTATAGCTGTCATTTCACATACCAATTGCCATCCCTCCCTCTCCTCTCTTCTTTTCCTCATTCATCTTTATGCATTATGTACACTATAATTTCATTTTGGTATGTACACTTTGGTCTTAATCTGAAGCTTTCTATCTTTTGATTTATATTTACTAGTAGATGCCCACGCACAAAATGTGTGTGAAATTTTTCATTTTTGTTTTTAAAATTGAAGGATAGAGGAAGAGAGAGATAGAACGTGGGAGAGGGGAGAGATACAGTGAAGTTTATTTTTATTTTTTTCATTTTTTGAAAATTAGAGATGATAAAATCGCATGTAGGTGAGACTTAAATAAAAAACAGCAAAGTTCTATTTTGTAAAGTTATGTTACTGTCCTTAACTTTTTTTTATTGTGATAGAAAATAAAAATGTATTTTCACCTCTTTTAGTTGACAAAGAGGGTTTCATTAATATGTAGTTCAGATATGTAAACTTTCAATCTTCCAGTCACAAATATTGTATATCTAGTAGTGGGAACTCAAATTTATTTGAATTTGTGGTTGATATATGTATTCGGTATTGGAAGTAGAAGATTGAAAAATTATATATAATTTTGGTTAGAACCATAAATCTGCATAAACTGAACCGGAATTGGTGTAAATCAAACTGTACGATTTTAGTAATAAATTTAAGTGAAACTGCATCGAACCGAACCGTTGATTTTTTCATTTTCAATTTCGATTTGAGAGTGGAACAAGGCCGAACTGGATCGTGTCAACCCCTAGTTTTTATCACAAATTATAAAATTACAAAAGAAAAGAAAAAAAAGAAAGCCGTTGTGTTTGGATTCAAACAACAATCATGGAAAAGGAAACACGAAATGAACACATGCAGCAAGTGACCCACAAACTGAAAAGATCCAACCACATTCCCACTTTGTACACAGAACAATCTGATGATCTCTTAGGAAAAAGCCCTTGATTTCAATGATTAATATCAAATGCTAGGACATCACCCCCCCCTCCCCCCCACCTCCCCCCCCCCCCCCCCCCCCCCCCCCGCCCCCCCCTCCTCCTCCTCTCCCTCTTCCTCAAGTGGTGCCCAAAATCAGTTCAATCAACTAGGCATTTAGGACAAGGGGCCCTCCAACTATAGGGAGGGACGTAAAACAAAAGGATAGGACAATCATCAATTGAATGCCATCTTCAACAAGCATCTAAGGAAGTAGACCAACAAAAGTGGGTTTTGTGCCCCTTCAAATACGACATCCTTCCAAATCAACAAAAATTGGTGGAGAATTCAAACACTTCTTGTACAGATGTTTTCCACCATTTCCATGCTGATGCATACAACTGCAATTATGCATTCACCAAGTTATGACAATAATAATCGACAAATACTTGGTGGTCTTAGACATAAAGAGTCACTTCTCAATCTTCTCTCTACTGACAATCACTGTTTAACACTCAATTTTCTTTTTGTACTTATAACAAGCTATATCTTAAGTATAAAACTATAGTTTACAGGTAATAGAGATTCAAGGAGCCAAGTAGTATTCATATTGTCAGTAGTATTCATAATACAATTGCAATGATGGAATCACCAAATTATGACATAATAGTTAAAAAATACTTGGCTCTAGACGTAAAGAGGAACTTCTCCAAACGGACAAATCATCACTCAGATTAAGTGTTGGAACTTTTTCATTTTTTTATTTTTTTACTTGTAACGAGTTATGCATGAAGCTATGACTTTCATGTAATAAGGATTGAGGAATGAGTCTTTACGAGTAAGAACCCAAACAGTGTTAATAGTATTCAACACCTATTTCTCAAGTTTCTGTCTTGCTCAAAGAAACGAATAGCAGTCAGCCAATCAATTGAACCGTTGATCGAAAACCACAACCATCACCATTGTCTCACCATCATCGTCACCACCACCACCATCTTTGACACCACCACCTCTCACCCCCATTGTCGCCACTACCATATTCTCCATCGTCATCACCCTTGCCACCATGGCCACCTCCATCTCCACCATCTCACCATGACCACCACCACTACCACCTACACCTCCACCACCACCACCATTGTCACCACCACCACAACCACCATCACCCCTACCACCATGACCTTCGCCACCTCCCACCACCATCACCACATTCTCCACCCCATTACCCTCACCATGGCCGCCATCATCCCCACCTCACAACCACCATTTTCACAACTATTGTTAATTAGCACCACCTATATCCCACCACTACTAACACCTCTATTGTCATCACTACTCCAACCACTGTTGCTACCAACACCACACACACACACACACACACACACACACACACATATATATATATATATTACATTTGGTACCAAACGCGTTTTTCTTCACAAAAATCATTCTCAAATAAACTACCTGATGCATTCTCAAATCCTAAAAATGCTAAATCCAATTTGTTATTTTCGTTTTACAAAACAATTCTTCAAAAATCGTTTGTAAAACGTTCCTAGACGGATCCAAATGTTTTGTAAATGATTGAGCAAACTATTATTTTTCCTTGGACCATACTTTTTTATAAAGAGACTCTGAATTCCAATGTAGTTGCATCACAAAAATATACAGATCTTAGTACATTTGGAGAAACACACTACTCAATAAATCAAGTGAAAGAATAAATGGGAGCTAGTGGAGCATGGAAGGTACCACTGAAGAAGCACAGAATTTTCCAGCATCTCTTTCACCAGCTGAATTCAATAAAATTCTCATTAAATCTGGATGCTACTTCCCCTTGAGAGTTTCTCTATACTTCGCAAGGATATCTTTACTTTCATCTGCTTCCCATAATCAAAACGACGTTATATGGAAGAACAATCTAGCCATGCAGCATAGAAAATAATCAGTTCCATATTCAACAGGGGTCATCAGAAATGAAAAGAAGTATCCCAGACCTTGAGAAAGTTATTTTCACCACATGTTCGACCCAGAACCACCGTTAGAGAAAAGAGACTTTCCGACAGCAGCAGGTTGCTCCAGTCAGGAACCATCCTTCAATTTACAGTCGGAAGCTATCCTCCAGTCAGAAGTCATCTCCATCAGACATTGGATGATAAAGACCCTACTTTAAATAACATGTAAAGTCCTAACGTTGTGGAACAAAATACTCATTTTCAGCCAGAGAAAGAGAGATAACTGATTGGCACCTGGTACAACCGTACAAATCAGTATAAAGCATGCCCACTACTACAAAACACTTGGCAAGACTGATGCAGTTCAAAGATGGAATACCAGCTGGTAGTAGTATGAAACTAAATTTGTTTGGTGTTCGTTTCACTGATCTAAATAACAACTGTTTAAGCGACTGTTTAAGCATAAGAAAACCACATTTTGTAATTGCCTTTTGCAAGTTTTGCAGTCCAATCACTACGACCTGAACATTCCTACGTACTTTTTTCCACCTTTAAATGTTTACCTTTCACATCCTATGGACTGGGCAACTGCTGTCCAGAATTCCTAAATCATTTTTTCCACTATATCACATTATGAATTGGCTACAGACGCTAATTTTCCCCTCATTCCATCAATACATACTTATCAAGTATTCCATTCATAATCATTAAGTATTAGCTCTCGATCTTTATTGAACAGAGGCTGTTTATAGCTCTTCAGATTAATGCTTGTCCAACAACAAAGACAGAACTCCAAATCCACCAACTTGCTCTTGTTCTAGTGGTATTTCTCTTCCCGAATGTTGGAAGGTCACAAGTTCCATTTCCCCCCTCCCCCATTGATCAAAATACAATTAAAAATTTGAAATCGTTTGATGACCATTCCGTTTCCACTTTTTTGAAAACTAAAAACTGAAACCTTATTTGGTAACTACGCTTAGTTTTAAAAATAAAAAATAACTGAAAACCAAAAGTTGAGTTTTCAGTTTCATTTTTTTTGAAAGCTGAAAACTAATAGTAACAATGGACCTATGCTAGATAATTAAAAGACCATTAACCGTGAAATTCTTTATTGACCTAAATTACACTTTCCTATTTATATTATTTCTAAAGCACATTGAAAAGTATATTGGAGAAATGAATAAGGCAGTACACTATAGAAGTAGAAATGCTACATGATTTTATGTTAGTGAAGAAATTGAACTCAAAACCACGCAGGAAGCCAACAAGCCATCACCCTCCCCGCCCCGATCATCATTAAGCAAACTGGACTTGTGATGAGATTGCCTCAAATAGCTATTAACCAAATTTTTGCTTAATTCCTAGTCTTATATCGTTATAAGTTTCCGCATTCGTAACGTTAGTGGTAATAATTCAACATTCGATTCCACGATCATCGACACTGCCACAATTTTGGTTACTTCTAATAACACATTTCACTAAAATTCTCTGTGATTGTACCCAACATTGTTAACTTGTACCTCCAAAATTATAGTATGATCAACTCAGAAATCAATGCATAAACGATAATTAGCAGTTCAATTTTCAGTGCTAAGCAATTCATACCTTAGAACCTCAGCAAGGAAACGAAACCAGAGCCTCAAGCACGCCCAAACATGCCCCGGTGAAAACGTCGGTGACGAAATGCCTACCCAGCAAACCCTAGAGACGGAGGTGCCGACGGCCCAGGCCCAAGCAACCGAGACCAAAATCCTCACGGCATTGACCTCGTCAGCGCCGATCCAACGATCAACGAAGGGAGACGCTGACCGTAGGTTGGCGAGGGCATCGGTGAGGGCGGCGGCGGAGAGTTGCAAAACGGAGGCGACGAAGCAAACCCGGGAGGAGTGTCCGCTGGGGAAGGAGAAGTGGTCTACCGAAACGGCGACGCTCATCTTCTTGTTGTAGAGAGGGCGGGAGCGGCGAAAGAGGAGTTTGATTAGGCCGACGACGGCGAGGTCGAGAAGGAGGCCGAAGATGAGTGGGGAGAGGCGTGGGCGGAGGATTTGGGTTGGGCTTGGGTCTGGGATCGGGGCAAGGAGGAGGGAGAGGGAGAGAGGGAAGAAGAAGCGGAAGTCGGCGGAGAGTTCGAGGAGGAGGAGGAGGGAGTGGGGGAGGAAGGGTTTGGCGAGGACGTGGAGATGTTGGGAGACGGTCGTATCTAGAGCTACTAAGCTGCCGAGCATTGGTGGCTGTGGAGGTGACGGTGCGGTGGTGCTGCTGCTGCCTCCATGGTTGAATGTCAGTGTGTGTGTGTGAGATGGTTAGGCCGTTGGGTTGGACAGTTGGGATTTGGGAACGAACCAAAGAGGTAGTTAAGGAATATTTGGACTGGACTAGAATCTAGTGAATTATAGTTTGGAGGCCCAAATACAGATTGAAGGAAGTTTCTTTTCTCAATTCATGGCCCAAAAAGGGATTCAAATTACTCTTCGGATGACTTGATATTGTTGTTTTTTCTGTTTTTTTTTTTTTTTTTTTTTGACCAACGATATTATGGACATTAAAGAGATGAGGAAGTGGGCTAATTACCTTGCTCAATCGCTACGAGTCTTGAATGACAAGGATAGAGCCAATAATTTTTCACCGAGTGAGCTAAAGATTTAAATCTTTATAAACAAAAAAAACTTAATATTATATTTTATATCATTAAATAAATACATGTAATTCAAACAAAGTCAAACTTGTATCAAATATGTACAAGATGCGATGAGAATAAAGGTGTAAGAACTAAGAAAAAGAGATGGTTTATAAATTGAAATATACTACTGTATAATTGAACTTAGACAATTAAACTTATTGGCCAAGTATTGTTGAAATACCGATGCCTTTTGTGAAAAAATCTTGACGTATTGCGCATGTGGTATTACCAAATTAGGGCCAATATTGATTTTGTTAAAAGTGGGGCCTTGACCCGTCTTGCCACATAGTGAACCACATTCGAAAATCAATGAAATAACATATAAACTTTTATATTTTCAGCGACAGCTACCCCTACACCTGGGCTTTAGCCCATGGCGGCCTTTAACCTGGCTTCTCGCCCTTGTTGGCAATCTTGGCAAATGCGGAGAAGAAGCGGACAAAAAAAATGCCAATTGGGAAAGTCCCATGTGGGTTCTTGCCCAACAGCATGGGAAGGTCTATGGGCCCGCACGTTATTTAAATCTCAACCGTTCACTCGGACAGACAAAGCTATTGTGTAGAGAGTAGAGTTGCTCGGCTCATGGCTAATCGCTAGTAAGTTGGGATCAGTAATCCAGGCAATATCAAATACTGTAATAAGAACTTCATACAGGAAATATGTTGTTTTTGCATCGTGAAGAAGAAACCAATTTAAATAATGTGTTATTTAAGATATTAATTATTGAGCTTTAACCATGTGCAATGCCTCTTAATTCTTGATTTAAATAAATAAACCCATGCTATGATATGCTACTGCTACGGCTATGGTCTTTCTCATTGGACTTGAATCCTTAAAAACAATTATAGCTGGATGGAATAACTTTATGACCAATTCCTGTTAGATTTTACTTAATATCCGTCACTTTTAAGACCGCCGCTAATGAATAGTTACGTAGTAGTGTTACCCTCATTAAGGTTTTGATTTTACTAGTAATTATATAACCAAAGTTTGTGCACTTTATGTACATTATTGTTCATATTTTTACCAATTACTAGCTCTCAATTTCGTGCTACTACTTCTGTTCCTAATATGGAAAAAGATCTCAAGTTCAAATAATCCTTCTCTCAAACGCTTAAACCTAAACCTAGAGTCCTCCCACTTCTGGTAGAGTACGTCGTATTTTATTTCATTTTTTTTATAAATGGAAGATGTTACAAATTCAAATCTCTCCACTATTAAACAAAAATTGAAAACCTAAACTGAGAAAACAAGCATTAATCCTTTTGGAGTTTGCTCTCGTGCACTCCAACATATATTTGAGTGCAAATAACATTGTCATATATTGAAATTGTTATGTCGAAAATTCCATCTCATAAATAAAAACGAAAAACCCTAGTTTGGAAGGAGTGCTGCTGTAAGAGGTGCTTGGGGAGCGAAAATAACACAACTCAAAACTCTTTTCTTTCTAAACATAGTGATATTGGGGGAGTTGGACTTCAAACACAAGACTTCGGGTGCATGAATAAACGCTCCTAACCAGTTGAGCTATAAACTCATCACAACACTCTAAACCTAGAAGTTAAAACTAGTGAAAGAATACTACAATTAAACTCGAAGGCCAAGTCCTGGTCCTATTCTGCAGACAACGATCGAGATTGCAAAGCTGAGGCCATTTTCAAGGCTCACGGGCTAGTAAGTTTTTGTCTGGAGTTTTTATTTTTCGAACCAGAAAACGCCAACAAATTGAATCTTTGACATCGGAGGACCACCACATTCTGGGTCCAACTTCTGCCGTCCTTAAATTATATACCAACAATGTTATATTTATATATGATCATCCATCCAATTAGGCGTGTTGTCAATGGGGCAGTCGAAGCCAAATGTTATATTTGTTTGGATTCAATAATGATCCGAGAATCACTCTCCAACTGACTGAGGACTTGTGATCTTGAATCATCATGATCATGACCTTTCCCCACCCACTTTGCATCTCCTAATTTTTCTCATTTTGTAATTTGCACTACGACTAATATAAAACATAACATATAATGATTGAAGCCACTTCGTATTACGATTTAATATATTCTTTTTCACTTGTAAGTAGATGTCTTAGGTTCGATTCTCGCCACTGGGGAATTTGAACCACATTATGGGCTGGTTTGGTATTGCTGTGCTTTGAAAAAAAAATTGTTTCTGCTGTGCTGTGAGAATAAGCAGTTGTAAAGTAAAGCAGCAGAGTATTTGGTAAACTTTTTTGTAAAAGTACTTTTGAAAAAAAAAAGAAAAAAAAAGCAGTATTATATTGTTTGATAAAGTTTTATGTAAAATAGATGTGAAAAAAAAACTGGTTTTTCGAAGCTGGTTTTGCAACTTTGTGTTTTTAGCTTTTTTTATAGCCATTTTTTTTTTCATAATCACCTCAATACCAAACTAGGGCTATAGCTAGTCCATTGTGAGGCTTAGGGCTGATTTGGTATTACTATGCTTTGAATAAAATTGTTTCTGCTGTGCTGTGAGAATAAACAGTTGTGAAATAAAGCAGCAGAGTGTTTGGTAAACTTTTTTGTAAAAGTGCTTTTGAAAAAAAAAAACAGTATTATAGTGTTTGGTAATTTTTTATGTAAAACAGATGTGAAAAAAAGTCGGTTTTTCAAAGCTGGGTTTTGCAACTTCTTGTTTTTGGCTTTTTTTCATCCAAAACTGTGAAAAAAAACTGAAGCTGAATGTTTACCAAACACAAAAACAGCTCCCAGCTTTTTTGATACCACTTTTTTCAGAATCACCTCAGTACCAAACCAGACCTTAGCCACTCATCTACTCTCTTAGTGTAGATAATATCATTTGTATAAAAAAATATATACATATATATAATGATGATTGAAAAGATCAAAAGATTGTGAATGCATGGGATGAGTCATATGCTACGACTGTATTGTTATCGATTTGGATATTATTAAGCATTTAGAAGGATCCATTTGTTCACAATCAGGGCTACATTTGTTGAAAGAATCACAAAAATAATACGTGAAATGTGTTTTGAAATTAGACTATTTAAATGATTAACCATAACAAAAAGTTGCTAAATTCATAATTATATTTGCACTTTCATTTCAACTTTATATCACGAGTAACTTTTATTTTTTTTATTTATTTATTTATCATTTTAAACAACTAAAAGACTTTGGGTTCGAATGATTAATTGTAGGAAAGAGTACTGATTGAATACCTAAAATATAAACAGTTGCACTATGAGGTAGCCTTAGGAATGATGTTCAAAGCTTAAGAAAGTGATGGACATACTTATGACATAGAAAGCTTGTCCAACATGATACCTTGAATTTGTAATTATTGTTTAAATTGAGTCCCAAATAAATAAATAAATATAAAGAGATAAGATGATGCCATGCGCCGCAGATTAGTCGTGGTATTTGATAATTGCTGATGAGTGACAAACCAAACCAGTTACTAAATGAATTAGTTTGATTGGGTTAAGCTAAATAGTACGTATTAATCTGAGACTAACACCAATCTAATGTCGTGATATTATATTAGTTGGATTACTGTGCGGTTTGAAATTGAACAAAACCGAACCTCGCCGACCCTGAAATATAATAAATCCAGAATCCATGCATATGAAAATCTTGCGTATTTGAAAATGAACCCTAAATCATTTATCATGAGCATATATCTGATTTTAATATATCAAGGATATAAGAGTAGAATTAGTCATATATAGAAGGAGACAACAGAATGGGATCAAGATCCTTTCCGGATTCTCTTTGTGAGGACTCTAAGGATTCTCACATCCATCTATTTATGGTACATCGTGGAATCAGCTTTCGTTAAGTACTATTTGTGTTTAATGTTCAATAAAAATTCAAAATAATTTTTGACCATACAATGTACGATGAATAGATAAAATATAAAAATCCTCCTTAGAATCCTCACAAAGAATCCAGATGGGATCGAAATTCAACAGAATAGGCTACATGGGAACTACATTCTTAAACATCGCCAACCAAACACATGGAAATGGCAACCCACAAAGCTATCACCAAAACGAAAATTTTATGGTGCTTTGAAGTATACTTTGAAATTTTAAATCATTAGATCTTGATTATTATATCTTTAATCAAGATTTAAAAGCATCTCTACCAAGAGATGGAACACACCTTGAAATAAGAATTTTTCATTTTTTCTTGGGCCGGAGAGCTCTTCAATGGCGCATGCAAATTGTCCATATTCGTCGAAATATGTAAATAAAATGTATATTTACATTTTTTGTTTTACATTTTTAGGAGGTGAATTCTGGCCTTGAAAGAGAGAAAATAAATGAAATTCTAATTTATTTCTTCCAATTAAAAAAGAACTCATATTTAGTAAAATGTAAATACAATTTTTATATCTTAAATGTAAAATGTAAAAAGAACTCATTTTTGGAAATGTAGGAATATCGCGGTCTTTGAGAAGACTATAGTGGAGCCTGGCACAGTATTGGATCTTTTGTATCGTCAATGGAGTGAGCTTGAGGGAGAAGGTGGGAGGGGAGGAGTAGAGACACGCTAGTGGGCAGCAGTGTGGGGTAGGGGGGATGTTCCAGGAGAGATGGGTGAAGCCTCCATTTCAAACTATTAGGGTTAATTGTGATGGGGCTTGGTGTTCTCACATGGGGATGGGTGCATTTGGGTGGGTGGCTAGAGACTTTGTAGGGATTTTCCGGCGGGGTGGGGGGGGCGGAGGTGTGGGGGGTATCTTGTGTGGGTCTAGTTTGATGGTTGAAGTGGAAGCGGTGAGGGGGGCGTTGGTGGCTTGTATAGAGAGAGGTTATGAGAGGGTTCAGATTGAAACTGACTCGAAAATGCTTGTGGAGATGTTAAATGGTCTTCTACTGCCGGAGGCTAGCATTGAAGGCTTATTATGGGACATGGAGCATAGCAAACGGCAATTGGGTTATGTGGAATTTCTTCATACTTCTTGGCTCTGTAATGTGACTGCGCATTTGGTGGCGAAGTATGTCACGCGTATGGGGGGTTCTCACTTGTGAGATTGTTTTAAGCCGGAGTGGTTATTTAATACCCTAGCTATTGATGTAAACATTTATGTTCGTATCTAATAATATTCTTCTTTGGAAAAAAAAAAAAAAAAAGGGGGTAAAATGTAAATACAACTTTCATATCCTAAATTTACATTTCTTTATTATAAATTTTTAAATAATTCAAAACTTGAAATATACATTCTGGAGCATCATTAAAAATTTGCTACAAAAATATAAGTTGCCAATTGCACAAGTCCCAGTCCCTAGCTGCACATTGACGTCAGATTTAAATGATGAAGGTGTATAAGAATTTGTGCATGTATTAAAGAAAGCATAGGGAGAGATTGAGGAGGAGAGTTGAATTCTTTACCCATCGTCTGAACTCAAACCAACGTAGCATTGATGTTTCCATTCCAAACCATATGATGATGGAGATCAAGCAGAGATTAAAATATTTATGTGAGTCTTTTTAATTTTTTAAAAAATAGATTATCATAACGAAACCACCAATTAGTCCCTCTTAAAAAATAATTAAAAGATATGCCATTAAACACCACGGCCCGGTCCCTTAGTTATGGAGAGCGAGAAGAAAATACAAACGTCTTTGTTTTTCCTTCCTTTTCTTTTATTCCCGTCATTGTTTTCTTTATTTTCTTTTCTGTACAAGCTCTCTATCTTGCATGCTCACTGTCAACTACCTCACTACCTTGCTTAGTTATAACTTAGGCACCTTGCATTTAAATAAGGTCTAATTGGATTATTAGTTCTTGTTGTGATAAGGTAGTCGGAAGATAGCGTTTATACTAAAAAAAAAAATTAGGATTTAAGCCCATGTTGTGAATGTTAGGATTTAGACTCAAAATTAAAAATTTCGTCAACTCTGTTAATTATTAGCACATGAGGCTCACATGTGAAGCTAAAACGGAACTCTATGTTAATTGTTAGCACATGAGACTTTATCTATGAGGCTAGAAGAAATGATTCATCGAAATAATGAGTCATCATTGATATCGACACATCTGAGATCGCCAAATGTTCGGGAGTTCCTCTATTCAATCATTTTCCTTCTTCTTGTTATCTTTTTTAGCCTCACACATAAGCCATGTGCTAACAACTAACGGATAATTGACGAAATTTTCAATTTTGAGCCTAAATCGTATCAGACTTCATCACAGGGCTTAAATCCTAATTTTTTTATCCACATAGGCTATCTTCCAATTACCATATCACTGCGATGACTATTAATCCAATTAAGCCTATAAATAATAACACTCAACCATATTATATATGTGCAATTCATATAAATAGACAACTTAACCAAGACAATGTGTATGTCTACGTGCACTTGAGTTTGAATCTCTTTTTTCATAAAATAGAGTAACTTTGACGCAACATTATAAATTAAACAGAAAAATCGAAATAAAATCCTAAGCCAAAATCCATTAGCAATCTGGAATCCAATAGAGTTTGAAAAATCAAAGCTCAAGTCTATTGATTGAATAATAATTATAAGATAGCAAACCCTAGCTCCTTTAAGAGGTATCTCAACCCTAGACTTGCTTGGAAACCTAAAACCAAAAAATATGGTGAAATCTTAGAATTCTACTTTTGATAATAAACGAAGGAATTCAGTTAAAATTCCAACTAGTCACAACATCGTAGAAGTTAATCATGATAGTGACACTGTTTTCTTTTAGAACGACTAGTCATGACCCAAATCAGACATTAGTGTCCAAATCAGCAAGTTGTTCTACATCCAATATGGTGGTGTAAAAATAAAAACCAATATATGTACATAATTTGAAAGATAGGAGAAGAGTAAAGTGGAAATTTTGGACCCATTATGGGGTGACTCAGTGATTGAGACAAATTTCAGGCCCATATTCCACACAACATGTCTTGAGTTTAATTTCTAGCACTAGTAAATCGCATAATAGTAACCAAGGAGAAGTTGAAATGTCTCTGTAGGTCTATCCAGCCTCTGGAATGATGGACTGCCGTGGCGAAGAAAAGCGGAAATTTTGGAGGTCCAAACCAAGTATAGCACGCTTTGCGTAACGCAGTTCCCAGCAAGCGTGAGAGCAAAGGCTGTCAAAACTCCACCAGCCACTACAAACGTGCCTGCTGCTTTTTGGACTCCCTAAACCCTAAAACACAATGCAATGCACTTCTTTTTAACTAAACCCCCATACAGAATCTCATAATTACCACATTAACATTCCTTTTAATTTGAATTAATTTGAATTTTGCCCATTTTTTCTCAAGGTTTGAGGTTTGGACCATTTTTGGTGTTTGGTAAGCCATAGTTTAATCATGTTTTTGTTGATTACGTTTTGATTATCTCGGTAAAATTGTCCCCTTGTGTAACTACAGAGAATGCATTGTCCCAGTGAGCATCAAACTTTGTGCTAATTAAACCCACTTAATTAGTGCCTAAATTAAGTTTAGCTGGCTGTAGTACAAAAAGGATAAAACTAGTAGTAGAGTGCTTGTCGTTTTACTAGCTTTTTCTTTGGCCAGATTATCGTTTTACTAGCATAGTTTGAATTTCAGAGCATTTTTTAGATGTCATGCACTCTCAGTCTGCCAGTTTCTATTCTTCTATTCTATTCCTACTTCAAACTCCTATAAAAGATTCCTTCTCATTCTATTCCCTTAATATTTACTTTCTATAATATTTATTATTATTATTATTATTATTATTATTATGGAATTTAGAAAAAATAAAATATAAAAACCCATATGCAAATATTAATGTTGAATAAAAATGTTATCAGCTCTTGGCACTATACGATTCTGACCATTTAAAGTCTTTGTTGAATTATTTGCAAAAACAAAAGTATGAAATGATTGTTGTAGGGAAAATAATTTGAGAGAGAATGCAAGAATTTTATTAGAGAATTTCATGGTATGTTATAATGTGAGGCATAGCCACATTTAAATAATGGTGTGGCTATTCTAGAAAATTACAAAAATACCCCTAATTCTATAGGGAGAATCAATTGCATAATCAATTGAGGAATGAATGGCCTAGTGGCTACAGCAATTAAATGAGGAATGAATGACCTATTCATTTGTGGAATCAATGGCCTATTCATACCAATTAGTGGACGGTCATAAATGTCTTGCAACACTTCCCCTTAGATGTTCATGACTTTAAGCATGGCTTAAGTGACATATAACCGTTATTGTCTGGTCGAAAGACCAGAATTGGTGCCTTATTAAAAACCTATCTAAGTAAAAATCAATGGGATAAAAACTTAGCAAAGGAAAAAAAGAGTTGTCGGGATGCCTTCCCATTGGCACATGATTGGGTGTTTCCCTGAACATTAGCATCGACAAGATGCCTTATGCTAGCTCTGAAAGCTTGTGTATCCTAGTACCTCTAACGTGCTTCAAAAATGGGCTCTTAGGTAGAGATTTGTTAAATAGGTCAGCATGGTTATTCTAGGAACAAATATAACGCCCCTCAATTTTCTTTTCTTGCAACTATTTGTGTGAGAAGAAGAACTTGGATCCTATGTGTTTGGTGGTATCACCCTTGATAAAACCTAACTTTAACTGGTTGATACATGCAGTGTTGCCCTCATAGATGATTGGTATGTGATCGGTAGTAGAGGTTAACTTACATGTGCTTCAAAATGCTACATCATAGCTCATAGTCGACTACACTCCCGGGTAGCTTCATAAAAGTCTATGAGTTCAACATGGTTAGTCGAAGTAGCAAGCAAAGTCTATTTTGTAGATATCTAGGATATAACAGTGTTTCCGTCAGTAAAGACATAGCATGTCTAGGAAAGTGCCTTGTGCGGGTCTGATAGGTGCTTAATTAACATTGGCAAACCCAACATGCAGTGCATCAGACTTATGAGATGTGTAGGTATATAATAGGGTCATATCCGTAGTAACTTTAAGGTATCAAAATACGTCTTTGATGCCATACCAGTGGCAGCGTGTTGGCGCGAAACTGTAATTGCCAGGAGATTCATAGCACATGAGATGTCTAGTTTAGTATATTGGGCTAAATATAACAAAGCTCCAATAACACTAAGATAGAGGAATTCTAGTCCCAGGATCTCATATTCATCTTCCTTAGGATGAAAAAAAAAAAAATTCTTAGGATCTAAAGATAAAACGACCATAGGAGTACTAGATGACTTTGCTTCTAGGACGTTAAATCGATGCAACACTTTTGAGTGTAGTTCGATTGGTGGAGTAAGATCCCTTTTTCACAGTGCTTGATCTACAAGCTGATACAATACTTAGTTTTACTAAGATTCTTAATCTCAAATTCCTTCTTCAGGTGTGTAGCAATCATTTGGATCTCTTCAGTTTCATGTCATCGACATATATTGCAGTTATCGTAAAACCAGAATTGGTGGTCTTAATGAACATATGCCCACAATTATTTACATATCACCACTGGTCAAGTGCTTGCTTAGGCGTTTGTACCACATTCATCTGGATTATTTTAAACCATATAGCGAACATTTCAACCTAATGGAAAGTGTATTCCATGGTCGGGAACGCATTGATTCGGGTGTTACTAGTCCTACAGGGACTTTCATATAAATCTCTATACTTAGATCCCATATAGATACACGGTGATTACGTTCATAAGTTGCATACTCAGTTTTTCAGAAACTACTAAACTGATTAAGTAGCAGAACATAATAACGTCCATCATGGGAGAGTATGTCTTCTCGTAATCAATCCCAAGGCGTTGTGAAAAACATTGTGCCAAAAGGTGGGCCTTATATCTAGGGGTGGTTTGGTATGGGATCGCAAACGGAAAATGGGATCCCGAATCCCAAACTGAAAATGTTCGGGACGAAAATTTAAAGACCAATCCATAACCAAAATTTCGGTATTCCCAATTTTCGGGATGGTTAGGTATTCCCAAATTTCATACAAATTGAAATACCAATCATTCATACCAAGTCAAATTAACATGCAACCAAAATAAAATAAGTAACAAACCCAAAAACAAAAAAATAAGTTACAAACCTAATATGTTCAAAAACTAATAATACAATTTTTTTGATTTCGTGTTGAAGAAATAGACACATTTGGTTAAGAAATAGCAGTGCAAGGTGAGTGTGTGTGGGAGGTTCATATCGGCAGATGTGATGATAAAGGGCTATGGTTAATGCATGTAGACCACACCAATTATATTGCTACTAGTAGTTAGCAATATATATATATAATATTTATTTTTGGTTCAGTATGGGTTACCAAAAAATTGAGGAGACAATACTGATTCCCGTATAAAAATTTAGGAATCGGTTCGGATATCATCTTGAAAATTTCGGGAATTTTGGTTTGGGATAGTGATTATCTTTTTGTTCGGGATTTTCGGGAATTTTTTCCAACACTACTTATATCGTACGACCTTATTATTCTCATTACCCTCCTTATGAATACCCATTTGAAACCTAGGGGTTTTACGTCTTAGGGTGTTGGAATGACTGATTTGAACATGTGACGATTCAATAAGGTGCTGATTAGGTGTTGTAGAGAAAAATAATTTGAGAGAGAATGAGATAATTCTATTAGAAACATGGTGTGTTACAATGTAAGGCATATCCAACTTTATACAGTGGTGTGGCGATCTTGATAAATTATAAAAAATACCCCTAATTCAATAGGGGAATCAATTGCCTAATCAATTTAGAAATGAATGGTCTAAACGGTTACAACAATTAATTGTGGAATGAACGAGCTATTCAGTTGAGGAATCAATGACCTATTCTATTCATCATCAATTGGTGGACGGACAAAAATATCTTTCACCAATAAACATTTTTTATTTTTTACTTCATGATGATCCATTTTTTTTGGGTAAAACTATGAAAGAGAAAACTCAAGGGAGGGAGAAATGTTTTAAAATTTTGTGCAAACAATAAGATACTTAGAAACATACTTGAGTTTTTTTACTAAATGATCTCATTTTACCATTTTAACTCTCTGTTGCTGAAATATCAGTGTTTAGTATGTCATCAACATATCATCATTATATCGTCAATAATTAATTGATATGTAGTCGATATTTGATTTTGATCAATTAAGCAATTGAGATTTAATTTATACTTTTACAACAGACTGTTAATTCACTCGCAACAACTTAGTATATCAAACTTACTAAAGCATACATATCATGCTAGTTACCATCCATGTGAGTTGAACTTAAGTCGTTTCCTAACTAAATACCAGGTGTTGCTAGACTAACTCATCATGTGGAAGGAGAAATGAAATAGGTAATGTGGAGCCCAAAATAATCACAAAGTGACACGTGGATTTTTGGATAAAAAATGATAAAATTACCTTCGAGGAACACCGGGATTTCTACGAGCGACCAGCGAGCAATCATCCATCAACCAAGTCAAAAGTGCTCAAAATAGGTAACAATTCAAAACCTATTTCATCTATCCTCATCAAATCCTCTCCACAAGGTAACTCCCAAAATCTTTCCCCTTTTATTATATTAATTAGCTAATCAATTAGGCAATTATTCTATTAATTGGCTAATTAATTAGTTAATTATTTAATCAAATCCTCTCCACAAGGTAACTCCCAAAATCTTTCCCTTTTTATTATATTAATTAGCTAATCAATTAGGCAATTATTCTATTAATTGGCTAATTAATTAGTTAATTATTTAATTATTCCCAATTGAACACAAATCAAGAACCTAGCCCACAAAAGGAGTCAAATGGCCGGTTGTCTCTCACCCAAGGAGGCCGGCCACACCCCTATAAATATTACCTTATTCTCTCCAAAACTGAAGTCGAACTCTCTTGCTAAACTCTCTAAATTCTCTAAACATTTTTCTCTCAAAATTCTTAACTTTGGTATTAGAGGTTCTTCGCCCAAAACCCTCCCATTCATCATGGGTGCGTGAGGCTCTTACCCTTGATCTAAGATGTTATTTGTTTTGTAGGTATAGTTTTATCCTAGAATAAGGAGGAAGAAATTTACATCCACAGGTAAGGAGGAGGATTATCTCTCCTCCTAATCTCTCATTCCCAATAGGCTGTGGATAGTTTTGTTGTGTTTGGTTGGAATTAAACGACCACACCAAGAAATGTAAAAAGAAGTTACTGGTTTTGTTACATTTGAAGGTGAAACAAAGTCAGAAATTAAGCACTGATCAGGGCTAGATGTCAGAGAGAGAGGAAGCCTTTATTAGATGATAACTTGACTTGACATGACTAGGTATTATTACCAACTGAAATGTCTACTTTCAAATGAATGCAAATAAAGTTGATGACCTTTGCAACTTATTACTATCAGCCACTTTCGGAGTGACCATTTTAATATATATGTATAAATATATATTTTATAGTTATGTATATGGGAATTAATTATCTACATCAAACTTTAACAATCATAACTATTTATTTTGTAATTATCGATTAATAAATTATTCTTACAAAAATTCAATTTGAAATTATTTGCTTATTTAATTATTATATTTGCTTATTTAATTATCATGATAAAATTTCATTATTTCTTATATTACAAAATGCCCGTCAACTTCTATGAACTCAGTTAGATGTCTCAAATATTTCCAATTTGGCTAATATTTTGTAAGGATGATTTATGAAGTGAAACATGAAAAATAAATTGTTCGCATCGTTGAAATTCGATGTGGTATGTGTCACATCCTGGCCCGGGTGAGACCACTTCCCGGGCCTGCTCCACCACTGTAGCACGATATTGTCCGCTTTGGGCTTACCATTTCCTCACGGTTTTGTTTTTGAGAACTCACGAGCAACTTCCCAGTGGGTCACCCATCATGGGATTGCTCTAACCCTCTTCTCGCTTAACTTCGGAGTTCCTACGGAACCCGAAGCCAGTGAGCTCCTAAAAGGCCTCGCGCTAGGTAGGGATGAGAATATACATTTAAGAATCACTCCCCTGGGCGATATGGGATGTCACAGTATGAGCCCCACAACTAATGCACATTAAAAAAAAAAAGGAATTTCTTCCCTTAAGGGTCTCATATATATATCGGATTAGAATCTGGAGACATACGCTTTTGACACTAATTTTGACACACGATTGTGTAGGGTCCACTCCGTAACTGCCTTTCTTTATATCTTGCCATAGAGACTATGTCCACACACAAAAAAAAAAAAACCCCCAAATCTAAAATAATATAACCGTTTAGATTAAATTGAGTATTTCTTTGTAGAACCGTCCATTTTCTTCACTAAAAATTAATGTCCTAATCGTTTTGCGTTTGATCTAAGTATTTGCAAGGATGGTCTATGAACGGTTCGAATGATTGAAATACATTACAAAGTGAGTCCTACAAATGAGTGTCAAAATACATGTTAAAAGCGTGTGTGATCGAATCTTAACCTTTACACATATATATGTATATGTATATGTATACATACACATATACATACATACATACATACATACATACATATATATAGGGTTAAATTGTAATACATAGTTAGGGCTAGGCATGGGCCGGGTTGGCCCCAAATTTGGAAGAACCAGACCGTACCCGTTTTAAAATGTAATGGGGCAGGCTGGGCTGGGTAGAAGGATTTTGAGTTTGGGAACCAGACTTAACTTGGCTCGTTTAAAACGACCTGGTTCGAGACAGGTCCACGGGTCTAATTACTATTATTTTTTTTTGGGTTTTGGGCATAATGAGATTGAAGCAGGAGACTGAAAGCCACTATAAACATGTCGATAACTTCAGTCCACCATAAGCATGTTGATAACTTGATCCATGGTTGTTGAATCTAGAAGTTCCTCCTTAAGGCTTGAAACGACAATCTGATCAATTTGTTCCGTGGTGCTCCAAACTGACTTAGCCTATCCTGCAATGTCAATTTGCTCTATAAATGATGGATCCAATTCCTTTTTTCTAGTTATCAGCTCAAGTAAAACAATCCCATAAATGTACCCATCAGATTCCACGCCCTTTGCTGTTCTAAATGCATTTTCTGTCAAAAGCCATGAAAAAATAACAACTCAGTTCATTGATTAAATGAATCTGGAAACTTTAGACCAGTCGGGATTTCTTCAGTGTTCACTTGGTTTAAAACCTTGTAAAAGTCTCTAACCAGTCTCTGTTGTGTTGTCACCACAACCACAAAGATCCATATTAGATAATCATACATTAAACTTACTGACTGAAATCAAAACTTAAATACAGATGCTCACAACCACAAAGAGTCAGATGCTCTAAGGTCTAAACTCCAAAACAAATTCAGAAAAAAGAAAGAAAAAAAAAAAACCATCTCAGATTTCCCACCATACCTACAGATTAATGAAAACCCAGATGGGCCAAATACCAAATCTTGTAGAAAATTAAGATTTGAGAGGAGACACTGGAAGACTAAGAACATAGGGCACGGTGGTCGATTTCGATTCGCATGGCGCTGACGATGGTGGTGTTTGACAATCTTGAGGTGCTGATGATGGGGGTGGTGGATGAGATGATTGACGAAGAGTGGTGGTCGCCAGGACATAGGTGAGAGACATGGGAGATTCGACGAAATCCAAATCGCAAAATTGAGAAGATGGATGGTGCGGGTGCCTAGGTTCTGGGATGTCGTCGAGGACTTGCGACGGTGGTGATGTCGAGATGGTGGAGGAGATGACCGACGGAGAGTGACAGAGTGTGGGTGGAAACGTGGAGGGGAGGAGGTTGTGTAGGACAAGCAAACCGTTTCGGAGGTGAACTTGGCGGATCCTAAATCGGAAACCGAGTCGAACTCGAAGATTACGAAGCAGATTTAGAGGACAAAATCAGAGAAGTTTGGGAGGGAGCGAAAACCAGTGAAGCTGCGCATATCAAAGACAGAGGCATCTGAAGAGAGAAAGAGAGAGAGATTGTGGGAAAGAGAGATCGAGAGCGAGGAGATTAAGAATCGACAAATCCGAAAGGGAGGACTGAGGAGATGAGAGTCTTTGAGAAGGTGTGAGAAAATAGGAAAGAAATGAGAAAATGTTAAAAACGGGTTGGTCTGGGTACTCGTTTTTCTATACTTCTGGACCCGGCCAGCCCGGTCTTTTTTTTTTTTTTTTTTTTTTTTAAATTAGGAATGGACCCGTACCAGTCCCGAACCTTGATTACCCGCCTCGACTTGCGGTTTATATACCCGTTTGCCCACCCCTATATATAGTTCAAATTATGCTTTATAAGATGTTTTTGGCATTGAGTGGCGGTTTTTTTTTTTCTTGGTAGGACATGATTGTAGAGTAGCAATGTAGTGCAGTGCATTTAAATTTTCAAAATAATGGAGAGGAGCGAACAGTTGAAGAAAGAAAATAGAGACTAAAAGTAGGTGATGGTAACGAGTTGTACCGCCTAACCATATGCCGGGTAATTGTAGGTACCTATAATTAATCATAACTTCCGCTTCTGTTTATATATATTTTTGGCTTATTAGTCAAAATGTTCCTTGAAACTGCTGTTGAGTCTCAGTTATCTTCTGAAATTGGTTTTGTCTTTGCCCTAGAAACTGACATTTTCAACTCTTTTATCTCACTTTACCCACTTTCGTTAAGGGATTGTTAAATTTAAAGGTATTTTAGATATTTCAATTTTTACACATTTATTTATCTCTATCCTACACATTAAACAAGTCTCAATTTTATTTTTGACAACTCTAATTCAAACGTATAAATTTTGGTCATTTTTACAAATAAATTATTCAATCAATAGAAAAATTATGAGCAACAAAATCATTGTATCAACCAAAATAAGGGTTACATTTGTTCATAGAGCATCACTTGCAAGACATCCATGTATTGGCTCAAAACTTAGCCATTGAAAAATATTTATTACAACAAAATCATTATACCATTAAGCTATCCTATCCAAAATACTTCCCAAACAAAATAAATTATTTAAAGAAAATGTGCACAGTTTGAAACAAAAAATTTCACATTATTGAGCAATGATTCCACTAGACATGAGCTTGTTCAGGAGCAAAGTGAGACAACACCAGTTTCAGGAATAAGCTGAGACTCAATGGCAGTTTTAGGGGGCATTTCAAATAATAAGCCTATTTTTTTTTTAAACAAACGGTAGTATCTTCACTAAAGAAATGAGGGAGTAGGCTAAGTTTCACAATGAATTAGCCATAATAATATTGTTTAAATTCATTTTTGTCGATAATTGAATCTAAAACATCTTACTTACAAGTGAAAAAAAATACTAATAGACCGCAGTACCAAGTGATTATTTCTGTTTATATATTTAAGAGTGTAATTTGCATAATCCTTAGAAAGAACACATTTCATGATTAGAATAGAACGGTTTTGAATGATTTTGTTGACCTCACATGTTTCGTCCTTTTTATTTATTTATTTAATTTAATTGATGTGGGATGTTTGGATTTGGATCTTTTTCTGAGCTAATGAAGAGGATCCTCCTGACCAATCATTATGGGTCGTTGGATTTTTATCCAACGGCTACAAATAGGAGCGTCCCTTTAAAGTTATAATAATTATAACTGTTGGATAAAAGTCCAACGACCCATGATAATTGGTCAAGAAGATCCTCTCCATTAGCCTAGGAGAGGATCTGAATCCGGATGTTTTGGCCTCACTTTCTGTATTTATCTGTCATTAGATTTTCTGGCCCCTTACTTGTGATTCCTATTCTCCATGAAAACAACAAATCAAACAAAAATAAAAAAATTAACAATAAATTCATCTAAATTGCCCATAACAATGCTCATAATGTTACCAATCCACCTAAATTGTAATACACCACAATAATATTTTAAGATATAGTATAAGTAAATTAGTAATACTTTAGGAGTTCAAAGATCCTCTCATTAATATTCCTCGGAAAAAGGAATAAAAAGAATTCCTCCTAAAAACAAGTTTAATACATGATGAACAAATTAAATTCCTTACAATTGCAAATTCGACCGTTAACCAGGTTTTAAACCTCTCAATGCATAACTCCCTCAAAAGCGGATGACAAAGAGTTCATGTTTTTCACACAATTTTATAATGTTGATACAAAAATTAACATTAAATTGCGATATGGCATAGAATTTATGAAAAGTCTTAATTTAAAAGAATCTTCTTACTGTGTCTCTAAAACTAAATAAGATCATAAAACCATGAATAAAATTGAAATTATGATAAACAAAAACAACTCTCAAACATGACGAACGAATTTTATCTCCAACAAAATTAAAATAATTAAGTATTAATATATAAGACTATTGAAACATATTTTGAGTTCAAATTTCAGTAACAACAATATTATTGAACAAAAAAAAAAAAAACAATATTTAACTCCATCAATTTCAACTGCAATTCCATGTAAAATCCCAATACCACAACCAGACATGGGGCAAATTAACCAGACACACACTCTCTCTCTCTCTCTCTCGATCCTTCTCTCTCTCTTGTCCCAACAAATTAAAACCCAAATTAATGATGAAATTTGTTTCTTTTGTATCAACGTGCCTCCCCCTCCTCTCCCCCCTTCCCATGAAAAGAAAGAGACAGAAATCCACGTGGGTAATTCCAAATTCCTCAGAAGGGTATTTCCGTAATTCCGTACCCCTCAAAGTTGGAAACCCCCCATTTAATAAACGCGCCATCTCTCTCTCTCTCTCCCCCCTCTCTCTCTCTCTCTCTCTGCAAAATTCTTTCTTTTATTTTCTCCCCAAAAAAACCCGCTCGGAGAGAAGTAGAAGGTGTGGAGAGATAGGGTTTCGTATTGAGAGGTCCGTAATGGCGAGTGGGTGGGTGAAGTCGCTGCAATGCAAGTCGAGAGCGTTCGAAGACGTTTACCATCCGAACCCGAAAAATCTGATGAACAGCGCGAGTTGCAGAAAGAGCGTTCAAAACATCAAGGACGTCATGGACACTACAAAACCAAGAAAGCCGAAGCCGTCGCCTCCGCCGGGTCCGCCGCCCAAGCGGTCCAAACCGAAACACCTGGGTCGACCCACAAAACCCGAGCCCAGTTCAAGCCCGACCCAACCAGTCCGAACTCGTCAGCCGCGACCCCACTACCCGTTCTTGCCGTCATTGACGGAGCTCCCGGAGGACCACCCCTCGCGCAATGTCGTCGAGATTATCTTCCACACCAGCTGGGGACCGAAGGCCTTTTCGGGTCGGATCGAGATGATTTTTAAGGTCCAGAACGGGTCCAAATCCGTTGCCCGGTTCGAGGAGTACAGGGAGGTTGTAAAGGCGCGGTCCCGGGTCGGGTCCAAAGGTGGGGCCCAGTGCGAGGAAGAGAATGCGCGGTGCGTCGCGGACGGAAACGAGGTCATGCGGTTCCACTGCCTCGGTCCCGCCAGCTCCGGCGTCGGGGTGTACGACGCTTGCAGCGGAATGTGGGGGTTTCACGGCGGAAAGGGAAAAGCGATTTGCACGTTTTCCGATAGCGGCGTGGCCCACGAGAGAGCAGGTGCTGGTGGGGCCAGGGGACGGAGGGCGATGCTGGTTTGCCGGGTCGTTGCGGGTCGGGTTTCGAAGCAGTTGGAGTTGGAGTCGTTGTTGGATGGCCGGGTCGAGTTCGACTCGGTGAGCGGAGACAGCGGCGAGTTGCTGGTGTTTGATTCACGCGCCGTGTTGCCGTGCTTTCTTATCATCTATAAACTGTAAAAATACAATGTCCTTTTTTAAAGAATTTGTCCCTTTTTCTATTTATTTTTGTGTTTTTTTTTATCACACCTTGTTCTTGCATTTATCAATTCAATTTTTTCTCTTTTTTTTGTTTTGGGTTTTTGATATTTTGGGTGTGATTTATGGAAAAATTGAGTTGATAAATGCCTAATTAACCAGTTTTCGGTTTTAATTCATCTGTGATTACTGTCATGTTCATATTTTTTACTGTTTTACTAATGTAAATAATGGGTTTTTATTGCATGATTTTGTTAAATTATTTTGCTCGTGAGATAACAACATTACTATTCTCTTTTATATAAATGGTGAAGGTAGCTTCGAATTTAGAACTCTTTCAACACGGTTGCATCAGTTGGGATTATAAAACTTGAAATCTATTTTTTTATAGTAATTAGCATTAATCTGTCGTTATTATGGGCAGGAGTTCATATTTTTCATGAGCACGATATGGAATTTTAACTCGTAATATAACAGTCACCAACAAACATAATGATGACAATTGTGGGATAATTGTAACACACACACACACACACAAATGATTACAACTTCAGAACTAAGTATTAATTCTGAGCAATTATAATTTCGGATATTGGTTCAACAGCTAAATTAAGTCGCCACCAACTAAATTCATTAGTCGGTTATAATATATAGATACGTAATTTCAGATATAACATGTTACAAGCATTGTTCTAAAAATTCTCATTTAACGTCGTCTAGGCCCTTCTTAGGCGTTAGGAAGCTAGTTAACGTCTTGATTAATCCTTAGGAGTTTCAAAATTAAGAGAGGACGCCCAACTAGGCATCCACTTAGGTCGCGACTCTCATATAAACAGAAAATAGATAACTTTCATTTTTTTGCATTTTATTTTTTTAATAAATTATAAGAGACTTGTTGAATACTCAGATGAATACTCATTATATTATGGTTCCCCATGTTTTCAATATGTTTTAATACTTTATAATCTGTCATTCAATTTTTGAATGTATGTATTCCAAGTCAATTATGTATTTTTTAAGCATAAACAAATACTTATTTATACGATATATATTACATTTATTTTTAAATCCGTCTAATTCACTTAGACCCTCGCCTAGGCCCTACTTAGGCGCTAGAACCTGCCTAGGTGCTAGGCTCCACTCTGCTCTAATGGCGCCTAACATCTTTTAAAACCTTGGTTACAAAACTCGAAATGTGTATGAATAGTATAAATAAGCCCAACATGAACATAAATAAGTAAACTTGAGCACCACCCACTCATTGCCCATGCGTAATATTCACGTTACACAAGAAGGATTTCTTTATGCTGATGAAGGAATTACTTGTGTAACACAAAAGTACAATCTTTAAAAAAGAAAGACTGAACTTTTCCAGATTTTGTTAAAGGGATAGAAAATGAAGAGACGAGGAATGAAAAGCATAGATGTTGTTTTTCCAATAGAAGTATGGTTAGTTGGTGTTGTTATTTAGGTTTTTAGCATTCTGCTTTCTGGTAAAAAGGCTTTACATTTTCCCTTCTTGTTGAAGATGAAAGGGATACCGTCACGGTTTAATGATGCAACAACCCTTCCGATTAGTATAACGCTCTAGTGATATTCCTTTTTAAGTGAGAGATTTTAGGTTTGATTCTCGTCAAAGACAAATTTGAACCACATTATTATGGCTGCCCATAATGAGACTTAGCCTAATCTCTCACCACCACCAGGGCCGGTCCAGACATTTTTGAGGCTCGGGACGACGCCAAAAAATGTGCCCTCATTTTATATAAGAAAATTATTTGTTTTCACACTTCTAAAATTATACTTAGAAAAACACTTCAAACTTAATAATTAAGAAACACAAAAAGCTAATTTATTTTGTATCGTGAGAAGAAAACAAAAAAAAAACTCCGGGTTTACAAGTAGATAGATATGAGTTTTGTTTTCCATCTGAACTTTTAAATTGTTTTTGTATAAATCGTGAGGTGTTTTTTCTTATTTACCAACTTTGTCAATATGGGACTAAAAAAATAATGATGTTTTTGAGTCTTTAATTGATATGTATAAGTAATAAACGGGTACTAACTTAAACTTTTTGATGACACGTCATATGATTTGCAAATTTGGTCTAAAAATGTGGTCAACGCAGTACTCTTTGTTGAAGATTATACTTGAATTGGAACAAATGTTTAAAAATAACAACTCACATATCTACTAGCTACTAATTAAAAATAAACTAATAACCAAACAAAAATTCGTAAAAATTGAAAAGAATAAACATGCACTTAACATTTTGAACTTAGGATCTCTCATTAATTTTAAACAACAAAAACCATTGATTCTAATTAAAATCATTTAGCCAAATTTTATATATTTATACTCTTACTCTTATGAAAAGAAATTTGTAAAAATTGAAAAGTAAATAACCACACACATGGTGTTTTGAACCCAAGACCTCCTCATTAATTTCAAACAACAAAACCACCCGTTGTAGTTAAATTTCTCTGTCATTGAACCAAATTTTATAAATTTATACTCTTATGAAAATATATATAAATATACCACCCTAATAATTTTGATGCCCCCAATTATTTTGGGCCTCGGACGGTCGCCCTGCCAGCACTGGGCCTGGGCCGGCCCTGCTCACCACTTAGTGTAGATAATATCATGTGTTAAAAAAAAAAAATGCAACAGCCCCATGTGGCCATATCCCACTATTTTCGAATAACATATTTTTATTGTGTAAATTTTAAAATCGGGATTTGGAGCATTTCAACTTATTGATCTTCATTCAAAGATTATGTCCAAAAAATCATTTGAATAAAAAACCAATTAGTGATCGAAATGTATCAAGCAACTCGACGATGCAAGTACTAGTAACATAGTTATGATGAACCGTTCATTTATTTGATATATTTGGATGACAAAATGATTTACGATTTGAATGGCTACTCACAAAATAGTCATAATTAACCATTCATTTATTTGATACATTCGGATGACAAAACGATTTACGATTTGAATGACTTTTTATATGGATGATCTTCAAATGAGAATTAAGAAATTGAACAATTTTCATATAAAATATAACAATTAAGATACGCTATTTACAAAAAATGAGATATGTACATTTCATGTGACAGTAAAATCGTTCCAGAGTCAAACTTGTGAGGTAGGCGTCCGTTTCATTTTCATATGTTTGTCTTGGTCCATTGCTATCCCTCACAGTGAGTCACCTCAGCAGATTTGATGCTGCTGAATAAGCCTAATTTGGTTGACTGGCAAAGTACAGCGCGAGTCACGCAACGGTTTTGCTGCCAAAACTATTACTTGGCTTAAGAGAAAATGAAAGGTACGGCCACAAATCACAATCTTTGATGTGCACCTTGTGCCCAATAAAATTTAATTCCACTTACCAAAAGTCTCTAACCATTTCCAATTTCATGCATGTTTTTCAAGTCAAGCAAAAATAAAATATTGTTCCGTCTGCTAAATGTATTGATTCTACACCTAAAATTTTTGGAATGCCTCATTTTCTAAGATCAACCGAAAGAGCTTACCGGATGCATCATTGACCTCAGACAAGTCGATCGGGCGGGAGAAGAGCTAAAAATTAAAAAAAAAGCATAGTGGGTGAGCAAAAAGCAAATACCAATGAAGACCTTTAAATTGATTCTACATCTTTTAAAGATTACAAGTCAATTGTATTAACCATCTCAATCCTCTGGGTGTAGTCGCCCTTGGTCGAGGATAGCCTTTTGTAATGGCTATGGGCATAGTGCTCAACCTCGGTGAATCGTAACGGTGCTTATTTGTTGACTCTTGCAATTGTCAAAGAATGTTGTGACATTTTCCTCATGGTGTCTTTATGGTAGTTATCCAACTCTCAAGGTTTAGCCATCACGAGTGCTATCTTCCTTCTTGGTTGAGTGTAGGTTTTCCATTCTTGAGAATTGTTTTACGTTTCTATTGAATTTGCCATTGTGCATTTTGGTGTTTATTTTGGCACCTCTAGGGCCTTGTTCATGCTCTCGGAATTTCCTATGTGATTTTTTCCCGAGTAAGGTTTGCTTTGAGGATCACGTTTTTGTCCATTGTAAGTTAATGATTATTTTTAACGAAAATAAAATTCAAGTTTGTTTTTGAGAATTTTTAAATCACAGGAACCAAATTGAGAATGTGATTAACCTTTCTACAAATAGTGGAGAACATAAATTACAGGACACCTAGTGAGTCAATCAGCATCAGTTCACCTAATCAATATAAAATACAAGTTACATTAGGACATGAAACTTTAGAACTTAGTTACGGTATATGTATTTACTAAATACTTAGAAGTCAAACTGGGACATGTCCTGTAGCCAGTTTCAAGGGTTTGATATTTGGGTTAGAAATTCAGAAATAACATTAAATCGTGACTAAGACATTTCATTGTTTTTATTTTTTATTTTTTTTAAATAAAATAAAAAAGAGAATCAGCTGGTGGCTTTACCATGACAGTCCACCATTACAGGAGCTAGAAAGATTCACCGAGGTATTTCAACCTCTTCCTAACGACCATTGTGTAATCTATCAGCACAAGGAATCAAACTCAGAACGTACCGTATAAAATACGGACTTGAAATTTATCTTAACCATTAGACCATCCCGTGATGGATGACATCTCACCGTTTTCTCCCAACTGATATCTAAACTCAAAGCCCAAACTCTCTAGTTTTTTTTTTTGGCTGGCAAATAACCGAACTCCCTCTACTGGTAGTGGTTAACAGCGGAACTCCGTTTAAGTACCAGAATAATAAGAACCCATGCCTATACATACAGCTCTGAACTGCGAGAATCATAGGGCAAGGGTAACATCAATTCGGTTTGAGGAAAAACAAAGAAACAGAGTCCTACAGCAGTGCTCAAACGAAACGCTTTCCCTAAATCGATGCCCTCATGCTACTACTACTAGCTAAAACAACGAGTCTCAATAACCGAAGTTTTTATCAAAATTCATTAGTCGTTGAAACTGGGAAAAAGGGGATGGATGGGGTGAATCAAATCAGATTCCGGAGATGGGAGAGCCCGCAATGTGCCTCTAATGTACATGTTTGTCATGCAGCACCGATGCAGATGAATTATAGTCTCGCCACGGTCATTGGTACTCAACTAGGACATACAATGGCTTTCCATTCAACCTCTCACGTCCCTGCAACATCCAAGCATGAAGTCACTGAATGGACAATGGTGGCTCAAAAAATAGCAATGCAAACTGAGGAAAGCCAGGAGTCAAACCAACTCACTTGTAAATCTGGTAATTCAATTAAGCATGCACATTCGACCACTTCTGCTCCAACGCGTTCTGAGATAAACATTTCATTTAAAATCAAACATACAGAATCACCGCAAAGGTTGGCGCGCATCCACAGATCCAAATAATGTATTTCAAGAAAGTCAAGCAGAGATAATAAATTGATACTTAGAACACAACTGGAACGTGGATTGAAATACGAAAGTTAGACGCAGATCACCAACGGATGCACCAGTCATTAGTCCCATATAAACTATCAGTTGTTCCAATAATTTAACCAACATCTTGTTTATATTCTCAAAAGAGTGATTACCCAATAAATTCATTGCAGCACAGAGTGTGCCTCCTGTGGCTATTAAATCATCTACCACCAGAGCACGCTCACCAAGTTCCACTGCTCCAACATGCATCTCAAGACAGTCCCTTCCATATTCCAAAGTGTATTCTTCAAAAATAACATCACCTGCCCCAACAGAAAAGTTTTACAACAATCCTAATATTAGCCACAACTTCATCTCAAGGGGAAAAGGAGATGCAAAACTATATGTAACTGATGCCAGATGACCGTAATAGAATGTTAGAATTTGAAATATATATGCTCCTAATTGTCAAGAGCATCATGAACAATCTAGGTAGAGTATATAACAAACAAATAAGCCCTATGGTTCACGGAAACAAGAAAGCAAAGATAATCCTCGACCTTTTAAGAACAAAATTAATCCGAGAGATTCTATCTAACGTTATAACCATGGCGTAGTGAAAGACATGCAAGAACTGGAGAGGACAGAAACATATATATTTTATGCAAGATTAGACAACAAAACCACAACAGAACACAGCGCATCTTAAATTATCAAGGACTATGAATTGCTCCAAATGAAGGCAATTCCAAGCAGTGTGTTCGAAGGACCAACTGGACAAACCCAAATGTTAAGGTGTATATATCACTACTCTCTTGCACTTGATCTTAAAATGTGAAGACATATATCGGTCACTGTACTAAGAGACTTAGCAAACTTTGCTGTATCGAACTACAAAATACAGTCACTTATACCAAGAGATGTACACAAAATATCTAATAGAATCAAATTTACCGGGCAGCTTTTTTGGTTTTCTCAGGGGAACGAACTTTGCTCCTATTGCCAATGCAATTGGAGGACCAAAGATAAAACCTCGCGCCTCAATTCCTGGAACAAACAAAAGCAGAAACATCATATTTCAGAAGATCACAGGGTATGGCAAATTGTCATTCTAATAGACAGCTTGAGACTTGAAAGAACACAACATTAACACCACTAACTTAGAAAGGCCCCAAAAAACACAAATTCTGTGTCGACAATAATTAGCTTTGTTAACGGAGTAATAGACGTACACCAGCACAAATAATCACAATGTACCGCAGAATGTGAGAACCCTGGCTTGACAGAAACAGTAGTCAAGGATATAGAAAGATGTCAAACGAAAAAAGAAGGTATTTTGAACAGAATTCCTGAATGCAAAACATGGAATTAAACAGGAGAAGACTACTAAATAGATAAAAAGGCTTTCACACAACAAGAGAGCCTAAGTCCACACAAGCGCACAAATAGAGAAATCCTAGTGTACATAAATCATGACAAAACATAAACAACTTTGGACCAAATCATTTGGGAAATGAATATAATAACTGAGAATCAAGCCCCATCAATAATGAGATGACATTAGATTTTCAACTCTGTAGGACCTAAAGTAGTACATTAGCTATGATCAGTTAGTACTGAAGTCAATCACGATGGATTCCTCGAGACATCAATGCGACTTTACAATCTCCATATACGCAAAGTGTAATTTTCTTCATAATCTTCCACAATTGTAATATTTACCAAAATTTGTAGGGCCAAACAAAAGTAACTCCAATCCATAAAGTGAACCCTCAATACTTCCTCTATCAATTTTTGAAGGGCCAAAACAAAAGCTATCTACAGAAACAAGCCAAGACAGCAAATCATTCATACCTTATTACAGTGAACTATTCACATCATGATAATAAACTCCAACAATGCACGACGCAAAGATTAGTATGTATGGCTGAAATAGTCAGTATAGTACGACATACCAAACACAACCTTAAGGAAATAAACAAAGACAACATGAAGAGAGAGTAAATTAAGGTCATCCAACGGTAAAGTTGGGCAAACCCACATTATAATGAAGCCAAAAAATTCGGCCCAATTGAGATGGAGGGGTCCACTTTTAACAAGGTGGGCAGCATCACCAACCACCATCCACGCAAATTGAACCCGACCACATGCCAGGGAGGGAGAGAGAGAGAGAGAGAGAGAGAGAGAGAGAGAGAGAGAGCAAATGTGAAGAAATTTACAAAGGAGAATAAAGAAACGAGCTTGAGGGAGAGCTATCATCAGTGGCACAGCCCACTAACAAGGCTTAGAGTCAAACAAAAAATCACTCCCAAAACCCATTGTGACTTCCATTTCCATAATGTCTCTTAGAAGCATTCTAAAGGACAAGGAGAAACTTATGCAAATATAACAGTAGACAGCATTTCTTCATCACTCACACCTACTTTTTCTTCTAACCATGGACCCCACCACCTTCAAGTTAATCACTGTTATCAAAAGCTTAGGCCTTTGGCACATTTATTACAAAAGACATCACTACTCTAATTTGCACTAAGAGAAGGTAGCGAGTTTGAACCCAGAATGCAGCAAGATGAAGAAGAAGGGCAAGGGCAATCCACCAATTGCGTTTATACTTCTTACAAACAAATTGCTACTGAAAAAAACTAGTCTTTATGTTTTTTACCTGCAACCACTGAAATATTTTTGCCTTTGTATCTCTCAACGAACAAATCGATGGTGTCCTTGAAGGCTTTTGGGTCCAATAATAAAGTTGTGATATCTTGGAACATAATTCCTGCACAGTACATGCCAGTCCCAGTAAATCAACCAAACCAAACCCATAGTTAAACAACCCTTTGATTATTTGGTAAGAAAAATAGATGAAGGTCATCACTTTCTGCACTAAAAAGAAAACCCACTTCAGCTTATCAAAGTTTTAAACAGCTTGATGAGCCAAAAATACAAAAAAAAAAAAAAAAAAAAAAATTACAGCAAAATGTTTAAACGGGATGAAAAATATATAGAGAGGAAGCGAAGAACAAACCAGGTTTGGGAAAATTTGGGACGACCCGAATCTTGGTTTTAATGCCGTGGATGCGAGGATCTTCGTCCTTCAAAATCGACATTGTTGTTTATGCAGGAGACCCAGAAGAACTTGGTTTCTGTTTATGCAAGTTTCCTTCGCAAAAACTCAGTTTCTTCTGAAACCCCTGCGTGCGAGAGGGTATTTCTTCAACAGACAGAGTGAGAGAGAAGGGGCGCAAGGCACACAGAGATAAGAGAGAGAACTGTATTTATAGAGAGAGAAGCCAAAGTGTGCAGCGTGCTTTCAGTTTTAACTTTGAGAGAGAGAGAGAGAGAGGGAGAGAGAGAGAGTGATTTAAAAGAGGAGGGATGAGAAGGTAAAAGGTGAAAAACCAAAACAAAAACAGAGGAATCACGAGGGCATTGTGCGCGCGGGGCTTGCTTTAGGCCGATTTCGCGCGTTCTTTGAGTAACTGACTTATGATGTAAATATTCCAAGATTTTTCGCGCATTGTTTATAGTTTCTAGTTAATTTGTATTTAACTGAGCTAAATTGGTAGTATATCGACTGAGCTAAATTGGTAGTATATCTGAAGTCGAATCATTTTTCTCATAATTAGACTAGTTTAGAGTAGGCTATTGTTTTTATAAAGAAAGGGGATTGAAATCTTCCCCGGGCAATACAAATACTTCTTTTGAATAACGTATATTTACTGCATAAATTGGAACCATTCAATTTCTTAAACTTCATTTGAAAATCATAAAAAAGATTCTTAAACAGAAAAAGGATGTTGTGGAGCAAAAATTAATCAAGGGTTGGTACGTGGATTTTTGGACAGAAAAGATAAAATTACCTTTGAGGAGCACCAGAATTCCTACGCGCGAGCAGCGGACAATCATCCTACAATCAAGTCAAAAGTGCCCAAAATAGGTATTTATTCAAAACCTATTTCATCCATCTTCTCCACAAGGTAACCCCCAAAACATTCCTTTTAAATTATGTTAATTAGCTAATTACTAGATTTATTACCTAATTAATCTATTAATGGCTATTTAAATTACCCATTAACTATAAAATACACTCAAAAATACCACAAAGGGCCGGTCACCTTCTCCCCCCATGCCCTATATATACTACCCTATTTTCTCTAAAAACCTAGGTCTACACTCTTGCTAAATACTCAAAATTCTCCAAACACTTTCTCTCTAAATTCTAACTTTGGCATCGGAGGTTCTTCGGCCAAAACCCCCCCCAAAAAAAAATCATCGTGGGCGTGTGAGGTTCTTGGCCTTGACCTAAGGTGTTAACATATTCTAACAACTTTCAAAGGCTTTGGTTGTGGAGATTCTTTTAAGGGTAGTGTCCATCAAAACCTTCCTAAATTACAAGTGCGTTTGCAAAGAGTTATATGGTTTACAATTCAGAATCAAGAAATAGACATAGCATTGCAGTGTTTGAATCTAAATCTAAAAGGAGTCGCGTGAGGTATGAAGCGTAGGAGGCACTTGAGTGATGGAAAAAAAAAAACCAAGAAATGGACACTACATTGCAGTGTCTGAATTCAAATGTAAAACTAATATAAAAATAGAACCAGTAAATGGACTCAGTGTTGCAGTGTTTGAATCCAAATGCAAAATCAGACGCGTGGGTGTGAAGCGTAGGAGGCGTGTGAGTAATGGGAAAAAAAAATATGCCTTTTTATTTTCTTTACCTTTTGCTTTCGTTTTTGAAATATTGCCTTTCACTTGTTTTTGTTTCCCTTTAGCTGTTTTTGGGGACATGTTTTAACTGTAAAAGAAAAAAAATATGAAGTTTGTGCTGGTGATATGAATATTGTATGTTTTTGTTTTTTCATCTAATAAAGTCAGAAGCTCAATCCATATAACTATAAAAACAGATGCTACATTGCAGATTTTGAATTCAAATATAAAAGCAAAAGCAGGTGGAAACTAATTAAAATGTAGAGCCTAAGTCCAAATGTAAAAGATAAACCAGAAACAGACATTGCAACACAACATCTGAATCGCAATGTAAAAAATAAACCAAGAAATAGACACAGCAACGCAATGTCTAAATCGACATATACTAACACAGTGTGTTTTGTATATGTTTTTTGATATGCCCATACCAATTTTAGCATCCAAACAACTCAATTCTCCAAACTAAATTTGTGGTGTGTGTTTTTGCTCATATTTATTGATATGTCCAAGCCAATTTTAACATCTAAACTACTCATACTCCTAAAAACACAAATAGTTGCCAGTTAGTACTATGATCTAGTTGTATTCCTCTTCACTTGTAAGTGAGAGGTCTTAGGTTTGATTCTCGCCAAAGGAAAATTTAAACCACATT
Organism: Pyrus x bretschneideri; assembly: GCF_019419815.1. Lineage (NCBI taxonomy): Eukaryota > Viridiplantae > Streptophyta > Magnoliopsida > Rosales > Rosaceae > Pyrus > Pyrus x bretschneideri. The sequence continues at coordinate 4,515,658 of NW_025999657.1, forward strand.
ATTGCTAGTCCATTGTGAAGTCCCCTTTAGCATAAATAATATCGATTATTAAAAAAAAAAACACAAGTAATTCAAATGAATTTTGTGGTGTAGTGTGTTTTACATATGTTTGTTGATATTCCAAGCCAGTTTTAGCATCCAAATAAACCGAAATTCTTAAAAATACAATGAACCCATACAAACACACAAGGAATTCAAAGCAAATATAGGGTCTAGTGTGCTTTCCATATGTTTTTTGATGTGTCCAAACCATAACATCCAAGCAAGCTCAAATTCTCAAAAAACACAATGAATCCATAAAAAAAACACAAGAATTCGAACTAAATTTGTGGCCTAGTGTGCTTTGCATATGCTTTTTGGTATACCCAAACTAATTTTAACATTCAAACAAGTTCAAATTCTAAAAAACATAATGAACTCAAGCAAAACCACAAGGAATTCAAACTAAATATGTGGTGTAGTGTGCTTTGCATATGTTTTTTGATATTCCAAACCAATTTTAGTATCCAACAAACTCAAATTCAAAATCAAAAGATGTAGTGTGCAAAATTACCCCAAATCTCTCAAAAACGCGACTCAAACAACCAAAATGTAAAAATTCAAGAACAAGAAGGAAGAAAAAAAAAAACCTTGATCGTGATTTCTCAGGCAGAAGTGCGAATTTCTTGAGATCGTTTCATTCTTCAAAACCAGGCCCGAGCAGCTAGTCACTGTCGATGCAAATTTTTGCCATTTCTAGCTCGTTTTCAAGAGGAAGAGTTTGCTTTTCGGTTCCTGCTAAAATGCACCTGCAAAACAATCAACACCTTTGATCAAAGACCTAAGCCTCATGGACCCATGATGTAAAAAGGGGGGGGGGAGGGAGGGGGGGTTAGGCCAATGGATCTCCGATGCCTAAGTTAGTTTCGCTGAGAAGAGTAAATGTTTAGGGCTTTTTTAGGGTTGTAAAAGCTTACTGAAATTTGGTAGAATTTGGGATATATATATATATATATATATATATATATATATATATATGGGAGTGGCCGTCCATGGTGTTAGGGTTTTACCGTACACATGGTGGCATCCTATTGGCCAAGGTTTTATGGAGAAATATTCTCAAGATATTAAATATGAGATAATCTCTTGAGATAGTGGAGTAAATATCCCTAATTGACGTAAATAAGGATTATTTACTTGAATGGAGTCAATCTTCAATTGAGAATGTATTAAAGATAGGATTTGGCTAATTAATCCTTATCATTAATGCTTTGACTTTTCCTTGTCAAGGGTAGGTGAACTGTGTGTGAGGTATTCAGGTGCAGGGACTTTCAGGGGTGTGAGCTGATGCCCCCATACCTACTGGGTTGCATGTAGGAAAAAGGTGGTAGGTGTAAAAATCCCAAGTTGCATGGGCTTGTAGAGTTGTTTCCTAATTTGAACTAGATCTCTTTCCTTGATTTGGAGATAGACTTCTTCTAGGAAAAGGAAACCAATTGCCCCCAATACCTATTTAATTCTACCTTAAGTAGTGGATTAAATAAATTTGGAGAACAATCATTATTCCAACAAGGAACAGAGAAGCCATAGGAAATTTGTTCCCCTTTCCTTAGCTTTTTTCTTCTCTTGCCCTTGTAAAGAGTTATCTCTCGTTGTTGTTCTTCTTCTCTGTGCTGCACCAATGTAAGAAAAATTTGAATTTTCTTCTTCTTAATTTTTTTTGGAGCCTTGGGGCTTGAAAAATTGGCTTGGTAAAGCCGAGGTGGCGTGAGGGATGTGGCAAGGGTGCCACATGGCTGTTATATGTGCATAGGGTGCAGTGGTGGAGCTCGGTTGGGCTGGGCCGAGGTGACGGGTGGTAGAAGCCACGACTTGGAGTGTAAGGGCGTGGAGTTGGGCGAATCGAAAGACTCTAGCCTATTTGGGTTCGAGCTTGGCATGGGCCAAGCATGGATGAGTAGGCTCAAGCCTGCTATGGAGGTCGGAAAGGAAAGAGAGACCGACATGGGTCGGGTCTCTCGTGCTGGCAGGTTGGGCTGAGAGGCCTTGGGCCCTATTGGGCGTGCTAGGAGTGAGAGAGAGGTGATAGGAGCATATTCATGCGACTTAAATGGCTTGTTCTCGTGCATTTACGTTATGTTTCTTTAGTTATTTTAGTTCTTTATGCTTCTTTCGTGTGTTTTTAGGTTCATATGGCTAAGGAAGCAAAAAGATGCATTTTTGAGCATTTTGGAGCAAAATCGGACTTGGAATGGATAGCTTATGTTTGGAGAAAAAGGGATGGACGAAATTGAAGACCAAATTATCATCACCACCTATCATACAATTATACACTTATCATCACCACATATCATTCATTTATCACTTAACATATCATTCATTTATCACCACATATCATTCATTTATCACTTAACATATCATTCATTTATCACTTATCATCACAACATATCATTCATTTATCACTTAACATATCATTACACTTATCACTTATCATACTCATAATCATCTACACATTTCAACCATTTAAACACATGCATTTCAACTCACATGCACACCCACCTCTTTCCACCTAATCCACATGTTTTCCCAACAATATAATTGAGCCAACACATGCACCCATCACCCAACACACCCTTTGCCGTCCAAAACACATTCAATTCCAGCATTCCACATGCATTTCCAACCTAGCATTCCTTTCATAAAACAGCCACATGCATACTCAATCAAACAAACACTTCTTGCCGTGCACATTACCTTCCATTTTCCAGCTTTTCTCCTTCTCTTTGCAGCCACACTTTCACATGCATTCACTCATAATCATTCACCAAACTTGCAGCCACATTTCCACCTATTCCTAGCTGTCATGTTCCCTCTCATTTACCTATAAATAAGCATGCATTGCAGCCACAATTCATTCATTCCATTCACAACACAATTCACAACACAAACAACCTCCCTTTGCCGTGCATATCCTTCCATTTCTGTGTAGTTTTTCTCCTCCATTGCAGCCACTATCCAACCACTTCCCATCCCTCCAAAACACTTCACATAATCCCCAAAGCTCACCTTAGACCTTGTGCTACAACAACGAGGAAGAAAAGAGTGCCTAAACGTTCATACAATTCAAGTTTAAGTTGTTGGAATGTTTAGGTGTTTCTTTGATTTCAAAGTTTAAATTTAATTCTCTTTGTTTTGTACGTATGAGGAATGGAAGAGAAGAGTGCCTAAACGTTCATACAATTCAAGTTTGAGTTGTTGGAATGTTTAGGTGTTTCTTTGATTTCAAAGTTATGACGAACTAAACCCCCTTTAGCTAGGGGGTGATTCAAAACTATGTTTATATTTGCAATATGAATTGATTAACTTTCGTTGGAATTTCATAAGTTGTGGATTCAATTTGTTTAACCGTTTGATGGATAACTTATTTATGAATGTTTATTAAGAATGCGCGCTTAATTTTCATGCATGAATATGACGCTAGAATATAAGTGAATTTCACCTAATCGTTATGAACTTATATTCACAAGTAGTGGAGGTTGCTTATAAACAATCGCGTTAAATGAATTCTTGGCACGAGTTTAATGCTCATCATAGTAACGAATGCCTCGTCAACACTTATAGTTTTCATAATGCTTAATGATCTTTGATTGTATCTTTATTGTGCTTTTCACGTAAAGGACTTTTGGAGAATGTGGTGAATTGCGTTGCGCTAACCCATCCAATTCATTAACTTAAGGAAAACTTGACGGTTAATTTAAGCGGACCTAATTAACCCGGAGTGTTGAGTTTCATAATTTATCGAAAGACCAACTGAGAATCAATCTTGTATGCAAGTGTAACATGTGTGGAGAAGAACCCCTTGGCTATTCCATCATCCATATTTTCATCACATTCATATTTACGTTTTGCCTTTAATTACAATTTGTGCATTTTAGTTAATTTCGTCAAAAACTCAACCCCCCCCCCCCCCATCTTTTGTTAAGTCTTAATCATTCGTATTTGTTTTATTTTTGTGTTTTCAAGTATTTGAAGTCTTGTGTACTTGTTTTGAGTTCTTGTTAAGTAAGTTAAGTGTTTTAAAAGTTAGTTTTATTTATTTGAATCAAGTGTTTAGCACCCCTAGTTAATCCCCGGTTAGAACGATCCCTACTTACATCATTACTACAATTGTCACAAATAGGGTTTAGTTTGTGTGCGTATAAATCTCGCATCAAGAGGTGGTAGGGGTCCGGGCTCTTTGTGTCCTCGCCATATGGGTGAGCTGGGCTGTGGAGCCTGGCGCAGGGGTGTTAGGCTCTGCGGTCCTTTATATATATATATAATTTTTTTATTTATTTTTTTTTCGCGAGTTGTCTTCTAATTCTTACTTTCTTATAGAAATTTTGAGATGACTTTCTCCGATTGCAAAAATGCCGAATATCTTCCACCCTTGTACCATCAAGGTGGTTCTTTCAGCAAGGTGGGCTACTTCAAGGTTGCATATGCCAAGATCAATTTTGATGAGTTGTTTTGGGATTTTCTTGAGACGTACAAGCATGCGATTTCGTTAGAGGTTCGCGTTAAGCAAGTGAAGGATGATAGCGGCTATGAACCATGTGGCGAAGACGCCACTGCTAGGAAGAGGGCTATCAAACTTCATTCCTATTGCTTTATGTTGGGATTTAATTTTCCTATGCCATGTCTTTTCAAGGAGGTGATATGCTCCATGAAATGCATGCCTGCTCACTGCTCAGTGAATGCAGTTTTTGCGATGGTGGGGTTTTCGAACTTGAGTAGGTTTTTTGATCTTGGCTTGACCATAAATGAATTCTGGTACTTCTTTGAAATTGGCCACAAGGAAGGCATGGGGCAGCTGAGGTTTCACCATAGGTTGCTTGATGTTCCTGCAAAGGTGATCATGAGTGAGCGAAAGATACCTTGGAGATGAGTGGAGAGTGGGAGTCTGACTCCTCCCCTGAGTTGCATTTTTCGACTATCTTTATAAATGGTAAGTGAATTGCTTCATTCCTAGCCTGCTTAAATTTTTGTTGAGCTGCTCCATGACTTCAATTTATTGATTGTCCTTCTTTCTTTGTGTAGATTCGAATTTTGGCTCAACTCCAAGAATTTCGGCCGATATGAAGAAAGTGCACATTGCCATGGGCATTCCTGCTGAGTACTGTGAATGGCGCTGGCTGCTAAATCCTTTTTGTTGGGAGAAAGGTGGGCTGCCTTCGAAAGAAGAAATAATGTAGATTAAAGAGGAGGCGTTTACTAGTTTGATCGCTACTGTAGAGGCTGCTGCCAATGAAGGTGGAAAAAATAGATATTTCTCACCTGCTAGTAAGCCTTCGGCTAAGAAGAAGCCAATGACTTCCTCTGCTGCTTACGGAGGCTCATCTGTTGCTAAAAAGCTTGTCATTGATCTGACTTTCTCCAGGGGGAAGAAAAATATTGTTGAGTCTGAGCCTGTGAAACCTGTTGTTTTAAAGGTGGCCACAACCATTGCTAAGAGGATTGCCTAGCAGAAAGGTCTGATGGTGCCCTCGGTGTCTGGGTTTGTGTTGAAGCGCGCGTCAGGAGCTAAGTCTAGTTCAGCTTCTGAGAGGCTCGCCTTTATGAAGAGCGGGAATGTGGATTCTGCTACTAAAGTGGTGCCTGGGCCTATTCTTCCTTTTGCTATGACTGATTCGTCTGCTGAGAAGACGAAGTTTACTCGTATGGGCAATTGTGAGAGATCTATTGAGTCTAGAGCCAAGGAGTTTTCTTAGGTTTATGCGCTACTAAAGGCTGACCGCTTGAGGACATCAATCTATGTGCCAAGTTTATTGATAGCGTTAGGAAAGTTTTCATCCGCTCAAACTCTTTTGCGAAGCATCTTACTTACTTGAGGAGGTCCTCCCTGTTTGCTACAATGCATAAGACTTTGATCCTGCCAGCTGAGTCTATACGCGTTGATCAGGATGTTGTCAAGTGTGCTAAGGAGGCCGAAATGGCGTTGACGGCTCAGCTTTGCTTAGTTGCTGAAAAGATCAAGAGGCTCAGATCTGAATTAGCCATTTTGAAAGGGTATGATGTCTTTACCTCTACTTCTATGCAGCTGGAGACCATTCATCAGGAGGTCGTCGATTTGAAGGCTAAGCTTAGTGTGACTCAGGCGATGTTGGAAGCTGTAGAGAATAAGTTAGTCTCGTTGCACCAGTGGTTAAGGACCTTGAGCGTGTGAATTTGGAGTTACGATTTGCTTATTTCACCAAGGTCGAGTAGCTTGTCTTCATACATGCTGAAGTGTCTCATCTCAAGAATGTTGCCAGTAAGCTTGAGTCTAAGGAAGTGGATTTGCAAGGTGTGTGGTCTGATAGTGAGAACCTTAAAAAGGAACTGTATGAGCTGCATGAAGCTCAGAATAGGCTTGTTGAGGAGAATGTGCAGCTGAAGAATGAGAAGGTCGGTTTCGAAGTGGTGTTTGCTTATTGTCAGGTCAATTTCTACAAGCTAAGCTATGTAGACCATCTCCAAGGTAGGCCGTCGGATTATGAGTTTTTCGAGAAGGACTTCGAGAATTTCTTCATTTCTCCAGTTGATTTGCTTGACATTTCGTCTGATAATGCCATTGGTTGAGCAACTAAGGATCAGGCAGTTTAGGCAGGGGCGGCTGAAGATGAGCTGATGGAAGCATTGGCTGCTGAGAGCGGTGTGGCTACTGAGGCGTGGCAGTCGAGGAACCAGTGGTTGTGTAAGTTGCTAATGAGTAGTTTTTTTGCTTAGACTCGAGAATTTTCTTCTTTTCCTTTTCGTTCTGCCTTATTTGAACTTCGTTGGCTTTCGAGCCAATTGATTAATTTGCTAGAAATTTAATAAACAACTTTCCTTACTTTGCTTCATCCTTGCTATTTCGTCATGTTTTTTTTGCAAAACTTTACCATTGGATTGGCAGCTAGGCGAGCTTCGAGGAAGCAGTTGATGCCATGTCGTTACTTAGGTTGTAGTTTTGCCTTCGGGGCCTCAGGAGCCTTGCTTGCTTGATGCAACTTCCAAAACTTTGTCATAGGATGGGCGGCTGGGTTGACTACTTTGATGAAGCGATCGATCCCACGTTGTCACTTTAGGCTTTAGTCTTGGTTTTGATGCTCAAGGAGTTTTACCTGCATGAGGAAAAAAATGCAAAATTTCTAACGTATAGAGCCGGCAGTTGAACTCGTAGCCTCTATAGGAAGTATGTGAGTTTGTGTAGCTGCTATAGTTATGAATCTTAGCTTTAGCGGCTTCACGAGCCTTGGCCTTCCCAGGGCATGTTGCGAAATTTCTAACTCATAGAGTCAGCGATCGGACACGTGTTTCTCGTAGAAAGTAGAGGAGTCGGCGTAGTTGTTATAGTTGTGTATTTTGGTTTAGCTCTTTGATGCGTGATTTATACGCACACAAATTAAACCCTCTTTTCGTCAAATTGTAGTATATGTATAAGTAGGGATCGTTCTAGACCGGGGATTAGGAGGGATTGTTAATCACTTGGATTTGACTCAAAAACGTAAAATAACAATATGAAACACTATACTAGACTCAAAGAATGCAAAACTAAACTTTAAAACACTAAAACAAACCAAAAGACTCAAAACAACACAAACACACTCAAATCTGCCTAAAAACCACTTTCTGGGCAGATTTGAGCACAAACACAAATTTGGACGAATTTGTTTAACAAATTGAATCAAAACACTTATAAACACAAACTAAAAGTATTTCTAACTAATCTAACACTTTAAAATAAATGGGGATTGAGGTTTGGACGAAAATAAACTAAATGGACAGATTCTAATTAAAACAGATTATAAAAACGAAATTGATGAAATGGAATGAATGGATGATAGAATAGCTAAGGGGTTCTTCTCCACACATGTTACACTTACATAATAAAAAGATTTCCAATTGCATTTCAATAAATTATGAAACTCATCACCCCGGGTTAATTAGGTCCGCTTAAATTAACCGTCAAGTTTTCGTTAAGTTAATGAATTGGATGGGTTAGCGCAACGCAATTCACAACATTCTCCAAAAGTCCTTTACGTGAAATGCACAATAAAGATACAATCAAAGATCATTAAGCATTATGAAAACTATAAGTGTTGACGAGGCATTCGTTACTATGATGAGCATGAAACTCGTGCCAAGAATTCATTTAATGCGATTGTTTATAAGCAACCTCCACTACTTGTGAATATAAGTTCATAACGATTAGGTGAAACTCACTTATATTCTAGCGTCATATTCATGCATGAAAATTAAGCGCGCATTCTTAATAAACATACATAAATAAGTTATCAATCAAACGGTTAAACAAATTGAATCAAAAACTTATGAAACGCAATTAGAAGTAATCAAATCAAAATGCAAGCATAAACATTTATTTCAAATCCTCCCCCTAGCCAAGGGGGTTTAGTACCTCATACGTACAAAATAAAGAGAATCAAAGAAACACCTAAACATTCCAACAACTCAAACTTGAATTGTATGAACGTTTAGGCACTCTTCTCTTCCTCTTCTCATTCGTACAAAACAAAGAGTATTGAATTTAAACATTGAAATCAAAGAAGCACCTAAACATTCCAACAACTCAAACTTGAATTGTATGAACGTTTAGGCACTCTTCTCTTCCTCTTCGTTGTAGCACAAGGTCTAGGGATAGTTTGATGGTGTGAATGGTTTGGGGAGTGGTGGATGAATGGAAGAGGAGTGGTGGAAGTGGAAGGATGGTGTTTGGATTGTAAGGGAGAGTCACGGCAAGGGTGGTGTTATGGTCTACATTCTGAAAATGGAGAGTTTGTGACTGAAATGTGTATGAAATGAGATGTGATTTTTGTGTATGAATGCATGGGTTTTTATAGGGGGAATGGGAGAATATGTGGGTGATTGTTTAAGAGTGAATGTGGTTGTTATGATTGAGAGTGCATGTGGATGAAATAATGATGGAAAAAGAGCTAGGTTGTTGGTGTGTGAATGCATGTGTTGAATTGGTGGTGCAATGATGAAAGAATAAGTGCATGTGTGTGTGAATGGTGGTGCAATGATCAAAGAGTAAGTGCATGTGTGTGTGAATGGTGGTGCAATGATGAAAGAATAAGTGCATGTGTGTGTGAATGGTGGTGCAATGATGAAAGAATAAGTGCATGTGTGTGTGAATGGTGGTATGATGCATGTGAATGCATGTGGCTAAGGGTTGTTGATTGGGCTAGAGGTTTTGCATGGCTCAAAGGATTGTTTGATTGGGCTAGGCCCTTTGTTTTATGTCCAAAGTGCATACAAGGCTTTCAAATTCGTCCAACACTTTGGCTCCAAGCATATGCTATCCATTCCAAGCCCAATTTTGCTCCAAAATGCTCCAAAATGCATCTTTTTGCTTCCTTAGCCATATGAACCTAAAAACACACGAAAATGGCTTAAACTACTAAAACAATTATGAATTAACAACATAGATGCACGAAAACAAGCTAAGTAAGTCGCCTAAATATGCTCCTATCACTCTTGCAAAACTTAAATTGTAGACCATTGGCCAAAAGGCTACTTTTGAATAAGCAGATGGGTCCGCGTAGTGGGTCGTCGGCCGGGCGTTTTACTTACAAAAGCAGACTACATCCATGACCACTTTAGGCATTGGCTTGGCTCTCGAAAGCGTTTTAGGCTTAAGTTTTATGCGAAATCCCAGCTCGATACGGATCTCTTGGGCAACAATTGTAATTGATTTCGCAGATCACTTAACTAGTATTACAACACTTTGGAGTTGAATTACGTTTATGAAGATTGCACGTCGAGGACGGACCATCTAGTCCCGCGAATTCTTTCATGGGCAGGGATCCTGCACTTAACGTTTTTTCTGGTTAGAGACTCAGGCTTTCGCAGAATTGAATCCTTTAATTGGCTAAGACTTTTTAGGAAAAAGTCTATTGTGGTTAATTCTGGGAGCTGTCCAGCGTAGGTAGTCGATGCATTCAAGGGAACTGAGTAGTCGAACAACCCATCCATGTCTAGATATCCTGGATCAATTTACTCTCTCCTGATGGGAGAGCACACACCATGTCTGTAAGGGCAGGGGCGTCTTTGCTTTGGCTAGGGGGCAGTTAGGATGCATTTGGCCCATGCTTGTGAATAATTCCTTCTATCTTCATTGAAAATAGAGAAATGTATTAACTTTGCTTGTAGGCAGACATAACCTAACAAATGATAATCCTCGGCATGCAAGGTCTTGTTCGTCAAGCTGCTTGAGTCTTTGAATTTTATTGGAATGGTGAGAGGTTACACATAAGTACTTTCTCAAGTTGTAGGCATTCCACTGCTTTTCAATATCTTTGTCACATATAGTAGTGAGGGTGTAGTTGACCTTCCTACTTACTTGGCTGATTTTGTATAGACTTTCCCACATAGGAGCCATCTTTTTGGAGCCTTCCTGGTGGGCTGTTATGAAGGGTTTTCTAAGGACTAAGTCTCCTGGCTAGAATTGCTGGATCTTTGCCCTCTTGTTGTAGTTGGAGAAGAGCTGCTGTTGATAGGCCTCAATGCGGGTGATAACCTTTTTGTGATCTTCCTCTACCAAGTCTAAGTTTTGGCCATTTCCTTCTTGTTTTGCTTGGAATTCGGCAGTACAGTGTTGGTGTTGAACACCACGATTTTGGAATGAATGATTGCTTCATAACCAAACGCCAAGGAGAATGGAGTTTTGCCGATTGCTTATCTCTTCGTGGTGCGGTACACCCATAGAACACCAGGGAGCTTACTGGCTACTTGCCCTTTTTGTCTAAGAGGGATTTCTTGAGGCATTCGAGAATGGTCTTGTTGGACGCATTGGCTAGCCCATTGCCCTACGGATATTGGGGCATGGACATATGTTGCTTGATGCCATATTTTTCGAAGAACATGGCTAAGTCTTTGCCCACGAACTAGGAACCATTGTTTGTGATGCCAAAGTGACAGATGATGTTTTTCCATATGAAGCGTTCTATGTCCATTTGGGTAGTTGTTGTCATTGGTTCAGATTCGACCCATTTCGTGAAGTAGTCAGTCGCCATGATCATCATGCCTTTGCCCTCAGTGGCAGGCGGCATTGGTTAGGTTAATCGCCCGCTGCATAAAAGCCAAGGGCTCATTTACTGGTAGAGTTTGCTGGCAGGTAGGGCGGGCATGGGCTTAAAGCGCTGGCAAGCTGTCCCACCTTTGTACATACTTATTGGCATCTTGATGCATGGTTGGTCAGTAATAGCATGCATTATGAGCTTTCTGCGCTAAGGAACGACCTCTAGAGTGATTTCCACATACACCTTCATGGATTAAACTAAGAACTTTCAGGTTGTCGGAATGCGATAGGCAGCGGAGATGTGGTCTTGAGAATGATCTATGAATGAGTATACCGTTCCACATATAGTAACGTGTTGTATATGTCTGGAGCTTCCTAGACTCTAGTTTGTCTGCGGGGAACTTTTCATTGACTATGTAGTTGATGATATGATCCTGCCAACTCAGAGTTATGTTAATCTGCACCACCTCGACTGCTTGTTTTGCATCTATGCTCGGCTTTTCCAAGTACTTGACTGGGATGGAACGTTTGAGTTAATGGTCTAGGGCATATCCTATGCTTACTAGTGCGTCTGAGTGGGCATTTTCTGCTTGTGGAACCTGAATGAGTATGTATGCTTAGAACGTCACTAGCTGCTCTCGTACCTTCTCTAGGTATCGAGCCATCCTTGGATGCTTCGCTGCGTACTCCCTTGGGGTTTGGTTGGTGATCAACTATGAATCGAAATAGATCACGAGCTCTTTCACTGCTAGTAGGGTTGAGGTTTAGTCAGAGACCTGTTAGTAGGGCTTCATACTCTTCTTCATTGTTTGACGCTTTGAAGCTTAGAGTGATCACCTGCTCGAGCATAGAGCCGCCTAGGGTAGTGAAAACTAGGCCTACTCCTGATCCTTGTAGTTGGATGATCCGTCGACATGTAAGTGCCAGAAATCTCTTGCAAGTGGGGTTGGTACACGGTGTGCTCGGGTGCCTTTGGGGCATTTCAAGGCTGAGTTGCTGCGTCATTCAGGCTCAGGGTGAACTCTACTATGAAGTTCGCAAATACCCGGGCCTTTATCGCCGTGCAGGGTTGGTATGCTAATCCGAATTAGCCAAGTTCTAACACCCACTTCATTATTTGTTGAGAAACTTCTGGACTATGGAAAACTGATCATAGTGGGTACTGGGTGATGAAGATGACCGGGTGTCCCCGAAAGTAAGGTCTGAGCTTCCAAGCTGCAACAACTAGTGCCAAAATTAGCTTTTCAATCTTCGGGTATCTGGTTTTCGTAACGAGGAGAGCTTTGGATGTGTAGAATACAAGCAGCTAGGCCTCCAGCTTTTCTTGTATGAGGTCAAAGCTCACTACTACATCCGATACGTCCAGATAGATGTATAGATTTTCTGTTGCTTTTGACTTGGATAGTATTGGAGGTGATGTCAAGTTGCTCCAGGTTTTAAAATGTTTTCTCGTACTCATTGTCCCATTTGTCTCTTTGTAGGCTTGCATCGGTCAGTGGATCGTGAAAGGAAACGATTGAGTGTAGCTGCTCGTCCGGTCAAACTTTGGATCTCCTTCAAAGTTGTGGAAAACTTCATGTCCAGAATTGCTCTAATTTGCCTTAGATGAGCTTCGATTCCTCGTTAGGTTACAAGGCACCCTAAGAACCGGCCTGAGGAGACTCTGAATGTGCACTTGACTGGGTTGAGCTTCATTTTGTAGTATTAGAGGATGTTAAAAGTCTCTGCCAAGTTGCCAAAGTGGTCTGTCCACTGTTTGCCTTTCACCATGATATCGTCGACGTAGACCTCCATGGTTACTTTAATTTGTTTCTTGACATCGTGTTGACAAGTCGTTAACAGGTAGTTCTTGCGTTCTTAAGGCTAAAGGGCATCACCTTGTAGCAGTATGTGCCTTGCTCGATCATGAATGTGGTTTTCTCTTTGTCAGGCTCGTGCATGGCAATCCGATTGTAGCTTGAGTATGCGTCCAAGATGTTGGGCAGCTGGTTCCCGGATGTTGAGTCAACGAGCATATTGATTCGGGGAACTTGATAGTTGTTTTTAGGGCACGTTTTGTTGAGATCGGTGTAATCCACTCATACTCTCAATTTGCCTTTCTTTTGTTTCATCACTAGCATGACATTGGTTAGCCATGCTGAGTGCGCCACTTCCTCAATGAATTTAGCCTCCACTAGCTTGTCGATCTTTACCTCAATAATCGTTACTTGATCGGGTGCGAAATGTTGCATTTTATGGATCACAGCTTTGGTAGTGGGGTTGACGTGTAGCTTATGGCAAGCTATCGCTGGATCAATGTCAGGCATGTTAGAGGGTGCCCATGCGTAAACGTCACAATTTTCCTTAAAGAAAACTGTGAATTCCTTTTGGATTTGTGCCTGGTGAGGTAGCGGAGCCTTCGGCTGCCCTTGGTGTTGACTTGATGGTCTATAATGCTCTTTTGCATGTCCTACTCGTCTGTGCCTCGATCACGGTGCATGTGGTTCATTCTATTCTACTTGCCATCGCTCTTAGTGGGTGCTGTTAGTGGAACTTGAGTTGGACTGCTGTTACACTCTCCTTGGTCCGTTATGTGGTTGTCTACTCCGGTGCCTCGCATGAGGATCTCCTTATGGGCCTAGCCTCATGTGGATGCTTCACTTGGAATGTCCGGAGTGCTCGTCAAAGTGTGGAGCTAACCTTGAATGCACACCAACTCGTGGACTGAATTTGGAATGAACGCTTCTGTACGTACTGAGGCATGAGAAGATGTTTTCCTGAGGGTCCAAATGAGAGTGCACACTACCCAAATGCATGGTTCGTGGCGGGCTGAGAGCTGTTTGTCTGGACGTTGCTGGAACGAGTCACGATCATCTGCCCTTGTTCTGTTTTGGGACACCTCGGTTGGGGTGCACTGTGACTCGATGGGCTAAAGAAGCTGGTTTACCGGAGTGGTCTGCTGCACGAGGGTGCTGGTCAAATTGGCGACCTACTGGGGCAGGTGATGCTCGCTATTTAGGTTGGAAGAGTTTGGATAATGGGCATCTCCATGTGTGGTGGAAGTGTAGTGGACTGCATGTACAAAGCTTGAGCCTGGAACGAGCATTTCTGTAGAAAAGTAGGGTGAAAATAACCCTGGGTCGATCGTAAAACCGTTGGCCAACATCAGGATCGTCAGAGGCGGTCTCGGATTGGACTGGGTTGTCAGAGTGGGTCGCGGGGCTGGCCAACCCAGCTGGGTGGCTAGGCCGTACGCTGCGCACTGGGTCGTCACCTACTCGCTTTCAGCTTGCACGAGATTGAGCCATTCTGGCCATTGGGCTGCTGTGGCATGGCCTGTTGACTAGGCGCATTGGGCTTGGTTTTGGGCCTGCTGTGCAGCAGGGCTTACAACTGCAGTGGGTTGGGCCTCTTGCATGTAGCTTGTTGGTGCCCTAGCAGTGCGGTGGGTCATTGCAACGCATACCTGGGCCTCAACTTGAACCGCTGCTGTTGAGATGGTCCTTGCCGTGGGTTGCTAAGTGGTGGCCGCGACGATGGTGTGGCTCCGTGACAGTAAGGCTTTTCCTGGCATCGCGTTGAGTCATGAGGATCGCCGTCATGGGGCTACATCCTCGTCTCCGCTCTCTGATCTAAATCCTTGTAGGTATGGGGTTCTGTTTGTCGTGGTTTCTGCATTTTTAACCATTGTATCCTTTCTCCAGGGATTGATGAAGAAACTTTTCTAGGAAAAATTAATTGATACGATGTGTGAGAAATTCAACGTAACAGAAAATTGAAGAAACGAAATCCAAGAGGCTTCTTCGAGTATTTGAATTGGCTCTCAATGAAAGCATCAATTTGTTGATGCAAACTTCCGCCGTCTCTAGCTTTGACGAAAATGCACCTGCAAAACAATCAACACCTTTGTCAAAAACCTAAGGTTGGGGGTATATATAAGGGAGTGGCCGGTCATGGTGTTAGGGTTTTACCCTACACATGGCGGCATCCTATATACCAAGGTTTTATGGAGAAATATTCTCAATATATTAAATAAGAGATAATATCTTGAGATAATGGAGTAAATATCCCTAATTGACTTAAATAGGGAATACTTACTTGATTGGAATCAATTTTCAATTGGGAATGTATTAAAGATAGGATTGGGGTAATTAATCCTTATCTTTAATGCTTTGACTTTTCCTTGACAAGGGCAGGTGAGCTGTGCGCAATCATATTCAGCTGCAGATACCTTCAAGGGTGTGAGCTGCGCGTGGGAGTATCTGAGGAGCCTGCCCATTTAATGATGGCAATCTTGTCTTTCTTGAGCAAAAGTCCACACGTTGCCTCTAGAATTTTCGGGATTATTTTAGGCTCCACAGTCACCATTTACCTAGTGCGGTGTGAGAGGAGTAGTCATGTGGTGTGAAGCGTAGATGCGTTTGAAGAGTAGAGTTGTTTGAGCCGTAAAGACTTTTGATTGTTAATGGTATGAATTGTAAGTTTTATTTGATTGGGGTATTATAGTGTACCTGAAAGTCTCATTAACGTATTTATAATTAAAATGATAATTTTTTTGATTTTATACAAAATCACCTATATTCTTAACCAACTGAATTTTAAGATCTCGCGTTTGGATATAGATATTCTAAACCAACTGAAGTGCAAGCTTGATATGTATTTCTTCCTGTAAATGGTGGTTTTTCGAGTCTAATTTCATTTTACTTACTTTTTTAAATACACACCTTGGTTTACATACTTTTAGTAATCCTTGAAAATTTGCAAATGTCATAATGAAAGGACTTTGCTGTTATTTTTCTTAATTGGTTTTGGGAATCGTCATCATATACTTATCAGTTGACACATAAACCTTAAAAAAAAAAGAGTTTTAGTTGCAATGTTACATAAACCCTAAAAAAATATAGGCAGCTAGCTGTTGAGTACAACAACAGTCACAACTGGTGAGCTATGGTCATGAAATGGGTGGCTAATGTAATTTGTAAATAGGTTTTACCAAATACCGATGCCACGCCAAAATTTTGTGTTTAAAAAGTCTTGGTAGCTCCATATTCTGGCTTTTTGAAACCGATGCTACTGCATCCCAGAAATAGTAGTTATTATAAAGAAGCTTTAGTAGTACATATTGTTCACTTACGGGTCGATTTCATTTGTCTGTTCCATTTTGATGAATGTTATTTCAACATCCAACTACAATTTGCATTTGTTACAACCATAACTACAACAGAAAATGGGCAACTTGATCTGTTAGCTACCTATTATATCTATATAAATGCCCCCAATATCTGTGGGGACAACCCTAGCTACTTTGAAATCTAAGATGTATGGTAGATAAAAACTGTAAAAACAACAAAGCAGATGTAAATGTGTTCAGGCAGCAACATCATCCCCAAGTCCGATGCTTCTTAAGCAGCATGTGAATGTCATTGTCCTCTCCATGCTTTGAAGATACAAAGCACGCATCATGCTTCTTAAATAGTGGCTAAGTGATGCAATATTTTGAGTAATGGTAGCTAGAACTAGGGTTTTTTTGGTTTGTCTTCCTACTTGTAAGTGAAAAGTCTCAAGTTATTAAATCAAAACGCAAATAACATGATTGGCAAAAAATGCAATGAGATTTCTGAGTTTTATAAATGGGTAGAATGTTGAGGAGTTGAGCGTATGGGTGTGAGAATGTGTGTCTGAGAGGAGACCTATTTTTTTTTTATTTTCCTAAAGCCTCATATTTATAGGCTCTCCAAGTCTTGATTGAGGCTTGATTTGGACTTAATTAACTCACAAAAGAACCAAGACTTGATTTTTGGTTTGGTTCATCATTTGACCAATCTTTGATTTAGTCAAAAAAATCTTTTATTTAAATCAAATAAAACAGTCACATTTCATCCTTAACTTGACCATCCATGATTTGGCCAAACTTCTCCAATTTGGCATTTCATTTGTTTTAAATTTAAATCAATTAATTTTTTTTGAATGAAATTAAAATTAGTTAAAGAATTAATAAAGATAATTCCTTAATTACTTTTTGCCAAATGTCACACGTCTCATCCTTGATGACTCGTCCAGTTTTGATGAGTCAACCATGTGTACGATTTGTGGGACACACAGTGCATGCCACGTAAGCCTTGACATGTCAAAAGTTTAATGTGTTGGTGAATATTTATTTTATCGAAATTTCGACGTCTACAAATACATTGCATGTTGGATACTTTTGAGTAACTTATACTGAAATTGTAAATCCATAGTCACATTGTCAATGCACTGGAGACATAAAACTCACATAAAACTCATATATAAATCTCTAGCCAAAGAGGCAACTAAATTTGAGTTTCATATGAAATTTTATGTCAAAGTGGAACCCACGTTCACGCAAATTAAAAAAAAAAAATATATGGAACAAAAAAGAAAAAAGAAAAAAACTGAACCATCTCCAATCCATGTAGTGAAATTAAAAACTCAAATGTAAAGACTCGAATCTTGAAACTTAAAATACAAAAATATTTTCTTAAGAATAGGGAGATGATTTATGAATAGGAAGAGAAAACTCAAGCTGCCAATCTTCTTCAATCCAAGTAAAAGAATACAGGTCTAGTGGTCTCGTCATACAAATATAGAAGATGACGTAAAACTACATCATGACGATGCTTATTAGTACCATGGCTGGAGACAACACAACTCATACGTCCTCAACCCCACCGTCCCCATACTCCCCCAAAAGAAAGACTTTGTTTCATTGTACCATGCCATCTGCATAACAAATTGTTCATTGTACCATGCCATCTGCATGTCAAAGATAGGGGGAAAGGACCTGGTTCATGGACCAAATAATTTTACATTGTCTGGATTCCCCTCTCCCCTCCCTGTGAAGCTGGAATCTGCAATACATGTAAATAAAATATTCAAGTCAGAAGAAACAAAACCCAAATTACAACAACTCCCAGACAAATTGCGCCCCATATCTCTATCTCTGTGTATCAGAGGTTGCTTTCAAACTTTCAAATCTGCATTGTAATATTCTGTGGGCAAGTCTTGTCCCTTTCACTTAACCCAAATATCATTCTCGGTCCATGCAATGTCAAAGTAGAGCACCTGCCTAACTGTAAAAATTTAAAAGCAGAGACGGTAGATTTTTGGAACCCTAATAAAAGGAGTAGGATTCTCTCATCTCCTATTACCATTCCCTTCTTTCACTCTTCGTTTTTACCTTTTTTTATTTTTTTATTTTTTTATTTTATTTTATTTTATTTTGTTTTATATTTTTATTCCAGCGGGGTTTGAAGTCATGACGTCATACAAGGGCTCAACACCTTTCCACCATTGTGGTAAAGGGCCACTTGCCTTATTCTCTATATAAAAAATTCAAAACATGATGTAGACGTGGCGTAATGGCAACTATTTAAATAGGAGAGGATGAAAACGGAGAGAGATTAGTAGGAAAGAGAATCCTACTCCCTAATAAAAAGTATACGCACATAGGCTATTGTATCCGAATCAACTTCACTCTAATTAGCCCAAACTTAACGATGCCCAAATCATGTTTTCACATATACCTTTGGCTTTGGCTTTCTCTTTGAAGTCACTGACAATCTTCTTCACAATGAATAATACTACAAAGATCAAATTTTGTAAAAATCAAATTTGTAAATTAAATGATGTTGTTGTGGATAATTGGATTATTATTTAAGCGTTGGTTAACGTACTTATTTGCTATCGGTAGCACATCATTTGGTTTAAAATTTTGGTCTCCCTAATATTACCCCTTCACAATAATTCTTGGTCTCTTCCCTCTTTTCTTTCGGTTTATTTTGTTTTGGTGTAGAATTGTTGCCATAAGGTTTAGGTATGGTTTTGGCCCAATAAAGTGCTATGACTCTTGGATGTCCGTAGGTCTTTTGATTTTGGTTCTGTTTAATATTTTTCAGAAACTATCTTGGAGTTTGGTTTTGATTTCTCTCTTTATGAGAGTTTGTTAGTTTGATTTCTTTGTATAGGAGAGTTGCTTCATTTTAATTTTTATCTTGGTGTGCTACTTCTCTTTTGGATCTATTGTGAAAGGTGAAGCTGGATTTTCTTGATCTACTTCACTTGGTATTCTAGGATCGTGGTGAATAGGTGATGTGATTAGACCCATAGGCATTGTACTCTCTGTTGCAATATGATTTGAGATTTTGTTCTCTCATGATCTCCATGTAACACGAGGTTTAACAGCTTTATTCATCTATGTAAGCTTACGATTCCCAATGAACTCGACTTTCAACGAGTGCTTGAAGTCTACTCATTGCTTTGCGATTGGTGTTGCTCTATTGAAATTGTTTTAGATCCAGTTTGCAAGGACCCTTTTGGGCCCGACTTCTTCATGATATTTATTTGTAATGTCTTCTTTTAATGAAGGAAACATCATACTCTTCTTTAAAAAAATAATTATATATGCTGATTGCAGACATGTGCATGATACTACAAAAACTTTATGATGATCTAGAGTATTTATACTCTAGACTACTGTTAGTGTTCGAATTCCTCTGTCCCACATCGGTTAGAAGGCTTGAGAACAAGCCCTTTAAATTGAATTACCCCACTCTAACTAACACCGAGGCCTTTTGTGTTAAAATCCCACACCTAATGGATTGAGCAAGTGGTCAAGTAGGGACAGCATCAGTGTTGTTGGAGTGGGCCCTTAGCCAATCTACCTGAAATTTAACATGGTATTAGAGCCAAAGGACGGGCCTGTACTGCCACGTGAACGAGTGGGTCCTATTTGACCCTGCGCGAATGGGTGAGCCTCGACTTGGCTCCACGTAGGCCAAGAGATGCCACATGAATGGGTGGGTCCCCATTGGCCCCGCGAGAACGGGTGAGCCCCGGCTTGGCTCCACGTGGTTGCCGATGTGTGGAACTTCACGTGTGACCCATAAAATGGGGTCTCACGTGCGGGGAAGTGTTAGAATTCCTTTGTCCCACATTGGCCAGAAGGCTTGAGAACAAGCCTTTTAAATAGAATTACCCCACTCTAACTAACACTGAAGCCTTTTGTATTAAAACCCCACACCTAACGGATTGAGCAGGTGGCCAAGTGGGAACAATATCGGTATTGTTGGAGCAAGCCCTCGACCCGTCTACCTGAAATTTAACAGTCAGGTTTCGATTTTGGTACTTTTAACAAAAGATTTAAGTGTTAAAAAACCCGAAGTATCAAGACTCTCAAGTAACATAGAAAATTTCATGATATTATCCTAACTTTCTCTTTTCTAATTAAAGTGGGCATTTTTTATCTTAACCGTTGCGAAAGGAACCTCTTGGCAACAAGTACACAAATAGAATCTGCTGTAAAAATAAAGGTTGGTAATAAATGGCAGAAGGCTGCACAGTTTCGGCCTTTTAATTTTAAAGTAAAAAGGTTTGATCAAGACAATGGACTCAAAGAAGGGTTTGAGAATCTTAAATCGAATTTGCAACCACAATTTACGTTCTCAACAAAAGTGATCATCAGACATGTTCTCAACAAAAGTGATCATGACTTTTATCGGAGCATGTTATTCTATGTGTGAATTACCTTATCGTTGTTGTTATTTACATTTTTCTTCAATGTTCATGTTTAGAAAATTTTATGCACTCATTTCTTATGATAATATAAGAGAAATTAATTTTCCAAATAGTGCAATATGACTTTTTAAAGTGTACATGTTGAGAATAAATCCCATAGTGATGAAAAGAGGGACTTTGTATGTGCTTATAAGTAACTGGGCTACTTCTCATATTGGCAATTGGTTTTATGGTAAGACCTCATCTTTTTCATGGTATCAGAGCAGGTTGTCCTTTGTGCGAATCTTAATGACCACACATCCTCCACATCATTGGATTGTGCTGTCCAAGTTCTAGTCTTAAAAATTCATCACACGTGAGGGGGTGTGTTGAGAATGAATCCCACATTGATGTGAGGATGGACCTTGCATGTGCTTATAAGTATTTTGACTACTTCCCATATTGTCAATTGGTTTTGGTGAAACCTCATCTTTCTTCATGGTATCAGAGTAATTGTCCCATGTAGGAATCTCAATGGCCACACGTGCTCCACATCACCAAATTTGTCACACGTGTTAGGCTTGAAAATTTGTCAACTGAGGGGGCATGTTGAGAATGAATCCCACATTGATGAGGAGGGACCTTGCATGTACTTATAAGTAACATCGCTACTCCCCATATTGTCAATTGGTTTTATAGTGAAACCTCAACTTTTTTCAGTACAACATCATTGTTTCTATGTGTGAAATCTGAAATCTTTGCATTCTTGATCATTTTAAGCATTTTGTGAGAGTGTCTAATAATATTACGAGGTCCTATCGATGAAATCATGAAACTTAAGAACATTAAGATAGGAATAAAAATCAATTACACACACTAAGAAAAAAAAAATAATGTAGTAGGGTTGTTTTATTAGTACCTCACCTCACATATTGTTGAGTAGATCTCACATACTTAATAAAACTTATATCTATAGTAGAACTTCGATAATTTAGTACCCGATAAATTAATAACCTTGGTTAATAATATTTTCGGTGCATTCTATTCAAAATGGTATATGAGATTGACATAACTCCTCACTTTGGTCCCTGTGATTTGAAATTGATCGATGTGGTCCCTGAGTTTGGCCACCATTAATTGCGTTGGTCCTTTTTGTAGAAAATCTCCATTAGATAAGGATATTGTTTATTAAATTGAGGATATTTTTGTTATTTTAATCCTTATTTAACATAATTTTTCACAAAATGACCCAAAAGATTGAGGATGAACAAACTTAGGGACCACTTCGATCGATTTCAAGTCTCAGGAACCGAAGTGAGGAGTTATACTAATCTCATGGACTATTTAGGCTAAAAAGCTGGTTTGGCCGGTCTCGACTTCAACATAACGTGCTAAATTAATAATTCACTAAATTTATAAGATAATGTTGTGAAATGATAGGATTAAAAGCACACCACAAAGTATCACACGAATGTCCTATTGATTTTCCTTTTTAACACTAGGATTTGTCAATTGTAGCATACGAAAATAAGAGTTTTTCTAGCAAAAGATTGTTTTATCTAACTACTTAAAATGTCACAAAAACTGAGCTAATGTCCCTACTGACCAACCACCAAACGAATAACTATTAGACTAACTTACACTTATCTAAATTCAACGGAATTTTATATGCCAACACTAGACACATAGAGGTACACTCACATGGGATTTTTGGAGTTGATTTTCTATTTTAATTAAATCAAACAAAAACATGACAGAAACGGATTTTAAATAATAAAAACAGATTGTAGTTCACAAATTTAGAAAACGAGTTAAGGAAATTGCTATCCACCACCAAATAATCATGCAAACATGTTATGTTTCATTCAAATTCCTTTTTTTTTTGGGATGAAGATGCTCAAGTCGGTTCAATGTTAGAACATAAACTATTACTCTTTCTTACGTAGTATGTTAAGAGAATCACGTCTTCAACTTAACTTAGTCCCTAGCATGCAATCTAGAATGGTGTGTTCATAGATTTAACAAGTAGAAATCATTAAGAACGAAAAGAGTTTGAGTTATCACAAGGCATCGCAAGTACTAGCATTGTCTTACTTATCCTAGAAATTGGTTCACATGTTAATCGCAATTCACACACAGGCCTTAGCCCAGCAAAAATGAGGCCCATGCTTCCTCGGCCCAATCAATCATGCCAGCTTGGCCCATGCTAGGTCTAGCCCATGCCCATCAGCTCGGCCCAAGGCTGCTACTTTCCTTGACAAGCTTCACACGCACCCTAGACGAAATAGCATGCCTATACACTTCAAGGAAATCTCTGAACGAGTCATTGGAGCTAACTTTGAAGTGAGTAGCCTTAGAGTAGCCCACTTTACTTAAAGACTTGCCTTGACGATACAACGGTGGTACACCATCATCATCCTTGTGGCTTGAAGAAGACATGCTTGAGGAAATTCTACAAAGACGCGAGGAAAATTTGTTAAACGACTGCACAAAAAAAAAAGAAGGAAACATCAGACTTTACGGCCCAAAGGTAGCAACCAAGAGATCCTAGCCGTGCTGGCTCACATCTCTCATCTCTGCCCAACACGCTAGGCGGCCCAGCGCACCAAGCATGGTCCTTCCTACGGCCCAATCCAAATGAAGGGGGGACTGGCACCCCCGCGCCTCCCTCCCTTTCTCTTCTCATACACGGGCCCCAGCCTAGCAAAAAGGAGGCCTACGCCTCCTCGGTTCAATCCATCATGCCAGCCTGGCCCGTGCCAGGTCTAGCTCAATGCCCATCAGCTCATCCCAAGCCAAGCCGCACCTGGCCCAGCCAGCAACCGTCGCGCCAAGCAGCCCTACTGCTACAGCTATGCTGTGGCTCCTCAACCAGTTTTTGACACGTTCTCGACCTCCGTTGAGCCAAATTTCAAGCCCCCGAGGCCCCCAAAAATTACGAGGACGAAGAAAGCAACGAAAGACAGTCCTTTGCACGGGCAAGTTTAGAAGATTGCTAGTGGAGGGAGAAAAATATCTTGTAGCTTTCTTTCTCTTGTAGGGTAGAATAAATTACTCTCTGAAGTTGATTTAATCATCTACTTAAGGTAGACTTAAATAGACTTTAGAAGTAATTTATTTTCCTTTCCTAGAAGGATCTAATGTCCAATTAAAGGGGAATATACATCAAAATAGGAAACAATCCTATGTTTCCTAAAGCAAGAGAAGATCTCTACACATGCTGCTCTTTCCTACGAGCAGCCCAATAGGTGTGGGAGCATTTGTGGAGCAAAAAATAATCAAGAAAATTATGGAGGCAGCACATGGACTTTTTGGTAAAAAATACAAAATTCCCCTCGAGGCACATGTGGATTCCCACGTGCATGCATTGGATAATAACGGCTCAATCAAGGAAGAGTCAAAGGTGATCAAAATGATATTTATTCAAAACCCTCTCATCACTCCTCATCAAATCCTACTCAAAAGGTAACTTCCAATTATCCTATTTAAATTAGGATTGATTACCAAGTTAATTGCAAGATATTATTTCACATAATATCTTGCAACTAACCTCATAAAACCACCATAAGTGGCCAGTCCCTATTCTCCAAATAGGGCCGGCCACACCCCTACATATACTCCCGTTTCTCCACCAAAAAGCTAAGTTCATTCTCTCCCTAAAAATCCCTAAAAACTTTCTCTCTCAAATTCTAACTTTGGCATCAGAGATTCTTCGGTCAAAGTCCCCCCATATATCGTGGGCATGTGAGGCTCTTGGTCTTAATCTTAAGTGTTATGATTTTGCAGGTGCATTTTCATCAAAGGAGAAGACGGCGAAAATTTACATCCACAAGTACTACTCTAGAACATACGTAGGTCCTCATTCGACAAGGGCAGGCACACACATATTCATAGCATTAGAATCCTAGATATGCTTACTAAGTATGCATTCATAGAAAACACATAAAGAATTCATCACTGAGACAAGTAGTGAAGCAATTTTCATCATTTCATAAAAAAAATTGAAACGAAATGTCATAACATATGTGCAATCATATTTGGGGCTTCAAAACAACTCCTAACTTCTAAAATTAGTTACACATAATCCTTAAATAAAACCAAAAGAAAGACATGAGTTTGAGAAGATGAAATGAAAAAAAAAATACAATTGTAACTCCTTGGGTAGCCTTTATGCCAATTACTCCACTTAATCCTCATCTTTAATTCCTTTTCCTTTGTTATTTGAATAGGTGTCAGCTAGCTTTTTCTTGGCTGCATCAGTTTTGGCTACAAGGATTTATTGGGTTTATTGCTTTCATAGCTGCTTTAGTTACAAACTGCTCAGCTTCTTGGGAACCTTTCAGTGTTAAAATAGGCACAACTTCTTCTAGAAAAATGATATTGACAAGCCGCAAAATGCTAAAAAAAAACAAAAGAAAAAAAAAGACATTCGTAGCCTTCTAAGAATATAAGGCTCATTCTCTAATTCGTTATGAGCTATTTGCAACTCGCTTCCAAAGTTAGCTGATCTACAAAGGCAGTTTTGACGAATTTGTTACTTAAAATTCCCACTTGTACTATTTTTCTCTTCTTTACTTGAAACATGCTACGAAACCCAAAAACAAAGTAAATAGCTCAAAAATATAAGGAACTAACTAAGAAAAGACTAGTGCATTTGATGTAAAAAAATATAAAAATATGAGCTTATCATGAAACTAATTATAAAAGTGAGTGAGAGAGAGAGAGAATGCCTTAGGTGTATGAGAATTGTATCCTCAGCCCTAGGCCTTGTACCTTTATTTATATTAATCATGATGGTTTTATTGCCTTGCAAGTAACACAAACCTATGAGGAAATGGTTTTATTGCCTTGCAAGTAATGCATTCACATTCCTAATTAATAGTTCAATTCCATACGCTCTGTCTTGAGTGTGTACAACTTAAGAAGTAGTCACATCAAGTCTTCATGATTAGGAGATGGCGATTGTTGTGGTCAGTTCTTGGTAGGTACAATAATTGCTAACATGAGTATCATATAGGGCGTATATCAAAAGAAAATCTCACAAATACTTTACTATGGTTACCCAGTAGTCTTAAGGAGAAAAAGTGAGCTAATGAATGATGTTAATGTTGCACATAAGGGTATGACCAGCTTAAAGTAGGTACCTCATCAAAACCTCGTCAGGTTAGTAAAAATCCAATGAAAAAAAAATCCTCTTGATTCTAGAGAAAAGCGAAAATTAAGTTCATGAGAGCATACTTCATGATACTCTCCTGAGTTCAACAAAACTTCCCAAGAGAACTATTATGCCAGTATGAAGTTTACGAAATCCAATTCTGTGAACAAGCTTTTAAAAGGCTGATTTCGGCAATGACTTTGTGTAGGACAAGATCTCAGAGTGATTTGAAAAGGTAGCAACCAACTCTTGGTTGGTTGATCTCTAAGATTGTTGCAACTCCATTGGTAAAGACATAACCCGTTTGAGAATATGCCTTATGTGAGTTAGATAAATAACCAGCGTTAACATAACCAACAAGGCAGACATCATTCTGCGGATCATGGGGGTTGGATTCACTCAAAGATGTGTAGGGATGGAATAAGCCCATATCCATTGTACCCTTAAGGTAACGCAGGATCACTTTAACAATGCACTTATATAACGAACTTGAGGTTCTAAGGCCTCTTCATCTTCATCTTTAGGATGAAATTGATCTCATTTTGCATCTAGAGTTCAAATGACAAGACAATATTGAGTTTTCCCAAGATCATTTATCTTAAATTCTGACTTTAGGTACGCAATTGTTTTCTCAAGCTTTTCCGGAGTCCCAATGAGATTCATATCATCGACATAGGCTGCAACAATCGTAAATCCAGAATATGACTTCTTAATGAACATGCAAGGGCATAACTTGTTATTAAAATATCCTTGACTGGTCAAATACTCGCCAAGACAGTTATACCAAATCCATCCAGATTGCTTCAATCTGTAAAGTGAATGTGTTAATCTAATAGAAAGTGTGTTCCGTGGTCAAGAACTATTTGATCCAGTCAATGTAAGTCCTTCTAGAACTTTCACATAGATATCCGTATTTAGATTGCCATAAAGATACATTGTGACCACATCCATGAGCTGCACATTCAGCCTTTAAGATACTACCAGACCGATAAGGTAACAGAATGTTATGACCTTCATTACGGGGGAATAAGTCTCCTTGTAGTCAATTCCAGAGCCTTGAGAGAAGACTTGCGCCACAAAGTGTGCTTTGTAACATACTATTTCATTACGCTGCCTTACGAATACCCATTTGTAGCCAATGGACATCACATTAGATGAAGTTGAAACTACAAGTTTAAACACTTTATGCTTCACTAAGGAATCAAGTTCAACCTGGATTGCTTCCTTCCATTTTAGCCAATCAGTTTTATGTCAACATCACAAACGGAATGAGGGCCGATGTATAGCTAATCAGAATCTCAGTAGCTATTACAAATGCAAATGCATCGTCGACGATAATCTCATTCTGATTTCAAACCACATCCAAGCTAGCATAGTGGATCGGGAAGTATAAGATCGAAAATATGCTAATGTCAAGCTTGGTGCATAGAAAAACCATTTTTTCGATCATGAAAAATACCACAAATCTTGTATAGATATTCTCAAAAAAAAAAAAAAAAAAAACCTGTCATCGTTGATCATGTTGCTTGTTGCCGCCTTATTTCCTTGAGTGTCGGCTTGTGCAGCCAAATGGTTAAGGAAATAAATTGATTGACACTCTTAACCGAAACCATAACCTCTCAGAGAGAAGATGAGATGAACTAGTTTCGACGCTTATGACCGAGAATCTTTTAACCTTTTTTTCAATATAATAAAAATTTAAAAGAAATGACTAAACCGTAACAAGAGGCGACCAACAATGCTTTATGCCTAGCCGAGATCTTTTCATATCATCATTTTCAATTTGATTTTGTTCCAGATTGAGTAAAGGATCATCTCTAAATATTCTTGTCTTCTCCATATGTGAAATCTCTTCCCTGAATTTTACTATTCAATTTTTTTTGTATTTCTTATTTTGCGAATTTATTTTAATTTTGTGAATTTTGAATTTTTCTTTAACTAGTTAAAAAGTTTTATTTTCTATAATTAGTCACTAAAAATACGTATACCTTTCAGGGGCATTCTTAGTAATTTCAGATATAGGGCAATCTCACGAGCAAGTTGGTCAAAACTGACTGCAAATTGAAGTTATAACGAATATGAAATAAGTGAGCAAAGACAGGGGCAATATTATCAATTGCACTACTATATATATAGAAAGGCTTAGGATTTATTTTGGGGGGGGGGGGGGGGCGGGCGCGCGGGTGGCTTCTCGGAAATAGAAACCAGCTCGTGGGTCGACTTGGCAACACAGTTCCTTTGCAACTCGACTTGATTGCCTAGCAAGTTTTCAGTCTCCTTTTCTAGCGAGCTCTGACGGGCCCATCACCATTCTACTCCTCTTTCTCCCACCAACATAACCCACCCAACCTTTGTCCATTATGGCAATCAAAGATCAGCCATTTTTCGTTCATCTCAATTTGAACCACCACCTGAGTTTGTCTTGACTCGACCACAGCTTCAGAACTATGGGCTCCGATTGTCCATCAGACGTCAGACGGTGGCGCTTCGCAGATGGGCCGGTTTAGGCCTTCTGAGGATCCTCTGGTGGTTTTCATCGTCCTTTGGCCACTCTGGACTCCGGGGCAAGTATGAGTTTTACTTAACTCTCTCTGACCTACAAATTGATACAATTTGGGTACATGTTGGTGTTGATTAAACCAAAACCAATGAGGTGGGAACCCATTAGACTTCAAAGGTACACGAATCTCAACTGTAGAAAAGCTGCTTTTTGTGGTGTCACATACAACCAATCTAATTCTCGTATTGCATCAAGAATCTTTGTCGCCTTACATGACCTTTTAAGTTCCTCACTCTATTGAATATGTTTTTTTAGTTGATATTGGATTTCATCAATTAGCTGGACTGAGCCATATTGGAATATTAAGACATCATTTGAACTTTGCAATTTTAGCACTTTGGTCCAACCGAAGTAATTACACAACTTAGGTGGTGCGCGGGCCGAAGTAATTAAGAACTAACTTCGCCATTCAGTGGCTTGATTGCTGATGTGGGCGTGCAAATTCACTATTGAAGTCGATTGTGTAAATGTTCTGGGTATGATAGTGTGGTTAATTGCGTTGCTGGCTCCTAAATCGAGCGACTTCGGCCAAGGAATGAACACTCTTAGTCTTGGGTTTTGTAACCTGAGGACAAGGTTATGCAAATTACTATGAAGTTCCGGGTTTTGTGCACAAGGATCGAGAACCTTGACTATATAGGTAAGAATATAGGTCCATCGAATTGGTGCTAAGCTAAAGAAACAAAGATACTCAAATAAATTAGTGTCTTTATTCTAACAGTTCGGCCATCCGATAGTCGAACTTCGAACATCATTTGAGAATATTCAATCATAAAACACTCCACTTTACCAAGAAGGCTAATGAAATGACCTCTTTCGGTGAAAGAATAAAAAAAACTCTTTGCCTACACACACTTGGGATAGTTAATCAGTCAAAATTGAGAAACTCACCCTTTTACCAGGTAGTTGAGACTTTTAAGCTAAACTAATTCTACAACTCTGGCGCCATCTAACCAGGCAGTCGTCTTTGCTGGTTGCTTTTGGACAACGTTGTCTAACTAGGTAGTCATCGTCCGTCGACTACCAACTCAAATCTATCTTACCATATTGAATTTTGTGTTGGCGTTGGTGAGCAAATTAGTGTTTTTTCTCAAAATTATGAGAGGTTTCGTATAAAGTATTTATTTGTGTGTTGAATTGAAGCTCCTCTCTGTGTTGCAAACCCTCGTATATTTATAAGAGCAAATTCCTTGATGCCTAGTCTGCCGAGTCACAGATTTTTAATAGTAAATTCCTTGATGGCCAAGTTCCAACTTGTAGAGTTTTAATAGTGTTGCAACTTCCTCGGCAAATATTATCTGACTGCATTTAGAATTGTCCTGGCAAGTCCTTCTACCAAAACTCTATCAATATTGAGCCTCTCCCTACTTGTATTTGATCGATTCACATCCCGTCCAGTTGATCCTTTATCCAAATATCAATTTTGATCCTCAAAGGGCTCGGCTTCACCTAAGACTCGACCAAACCAGAACCAATCCCAATCCCAATCCCAATCCCTAAACAATCCTACTTCGTCTAGGAGTTTGTCATGCCGTCGAAAATACATTACTGGGGCAAGCACTTCACCATTGGGCCGACACTCACAGCCTCCTTTCTGAGCTGTCAACCAATTGCGTTCGGCCAATAAGAATAAATCGTGTATAAACAACTATACATTCAATTTGTTGGCTGGGTTATGCAACTCCTAATGTACATCACTTATATTTATTTTTTTATTCCATCATTATCACAGGTTTATTGTATTTATCTATTTATATTATAAGTACATTGATATATATTGACTACTATCGTTGGTTAAGTGGAGGTATATTAAATTTTTGTACATTCTACCTCCATCACAAGTTTGATATACCTCTATCACAGGTTGGTTTTTTAATTTTTTTAATTTTTATTAATCTACGTATACATCTTTTTATTCCTTGTATTGCATATTATATGTATTTTATCTATCTACATATCACAATTTTTGATAATCTGTCTTGTGTTATCTACCTATATGATAAATAGATTATTTTGTATTATCTATCTATATGACATGTTTTTTTTTATAATATACTTCTATCACAAATTAATTATATTATCTACCTACATTATACTTTTTTTGACACACCCCGACCGAGATCAGGGCGTGCTGGCCGTCACACGAAGGTGACGCAGCCATGTGCGCGTGCGGAAGCTAAGAAGATAGTAATATAAAAGTACGAATAGTTAAAAACCTACTAGCATACAAAGTACTAGTGTATGTGAGACACAATTCAGAGCAAGTCTACAACAGTCCAAAAGGAAAAGATACGACATAAATACACCCGAAGGTGACCCTACAATGGTGAGTGTCTGTCAGAAATGCCGGGACGCCCTCTGGGAAAAACCACCGAACCTGCTAGACCACTAGAACCTGGAGGGGCGCAAAAACAAAAGCGTGAGTGGGCAAAAACAAAGCTCTTTGAAAACTCTTTAGCAAAATACATTCTAACCCCTCGCCGTAAAACCTGTATACTTCCCAGAAAATGAACATATATACGTATGTATAGGTATGCCAATCATGCTCCAAAGTATGCCATTCATGCTTGAGAATATGCCACAACAGAATCTCATAATCAAATGTAAATGCTCAAGCGTAAATCACATCAATAACATATAATCTGGCAGCCGAGAGTCACCTAACGTGACTTGTACGGCTGCATATAGAGCTCCAATCTCAACTCAATATCTGAATCTGCACACGAGTCGGAACCACCTAACGTGGTCTGTACGATAGGACTGGGTGTAATATATACGCTCTAGTGCTACGATCACGTGAAGACTATGCGAATAATCGCGGGTCACCTACGAGTCGGAACCACCTAATGTGGTATGCACAACAAGGCTATGCACCTACTTGGATCCAAGGCGAGCGTGTGGTGCGGGTGAACATCACGTGAAGGACTATGCCCTGGCCCTGGGCGGGAGCACTAACACCGGGGTGCAGATTATGAGCTCTCTAAGCATTTCAAACTACTATTGCATAACAACATGAATACCGCTTACCTGGCACTTACCTGTGCGTCCACAGCACCAAATACACATATATATATATATATATATATATATATATATATATATATGTATGCCACTACTAATACATGCAATGATGCGTAAACAACATTCATATGATGCATGGCATAAAACAAATAACCTTTTCTATTTAATTTCTGGGAATTAATATGTATATAGGTATATACGGAAAACAAAAGCCCACTCACTGATAATTGGAAGGGTCGTAGCCCCCCTGCCTCGAGTGTGCACGCTCGTCCTCGGAATACGAATCACCTATACGCGACAAAGTTACGAAAACATTAATTTAAAAGCACCTAAGCAACTTCTCGTAATAACTTCTCATACATTGCTCAAAATGGACAAATGAATATACCAACGTGCTCTACACAACCTCAGGATCACACCCATATTTTTAGAATAATTTTTGGACCCCGCACGCGCCCCCACGCGCCGTCCTAGGCACGGACCTACGCGCCCCCCACGCGCGGCCACGTGCCATGCACACTGACGGTGTCAACTGACGCCGTTAGGAATATTCCGTTAAACTGACGGAATATTCCGTTAAATCTAACTGACGCCGTCACTGCCGTTAGGAATATTCCGTTAGACTTAACGGAATATTCCCCTTTCTTCTCCGGCGAGCCTCCGGCGCCGGCGACGGCGCCGGAAAACTGGCAAATTTTCCAACCGTGTTTTCTCCTTCGTTTTTCAACCATTTTTCACGATCTTTATACCAAAATGAAGCTTAGGACTGGTAGAATCACGTTGGACTACTTTTAAGGCCTAGAAATTAAGGAATTATACCTGTCTTCAAGGTCAAAACTCGGCCAACTTTGAACAGGACGATCCCGACGTCCAAACTCGTCCAACGAAACACTCCCAAGCTCCTGGGAACCTCACAAACACAACTACAAGCTTAGAATCTCCTAAAACAAGCTAGATTAGGTTTGCATGAACAGTGCTCAAATCGGCCATGGTGATATCGACGTGAAAACGTCAAAGTTCTTACCTGAAAATGGTACCTTTGAACTCCTCTCAGCCTCACGAGCACGAGGGTGGTCTTGGTTTCTCGATTGGTGAAGATTTGAGTATGTTTGTGTGTATGTCCGTATGTAGAAGAAGAAGAAGAAGAAGAAGAAGAGAGGAACTCGGGGAGAGAGAGAGAGAGAGAGAGAGAGAGAAAGACAAAGAGTGAGGGAATGAGGGAGGGAATCCCGGGAGAGTGAGGGTGATGTGTGAGTGTGTGTGGTCCTACAACACCACACCACACAACACTAATGTGATAAAAACGAATTAGGGGGTAAAATCGTAATTTCCCATGTACGTTTTAATAATCCCGGGACGGGATGTTACATTTTTTTTTTTTAATAAACTTATAAAATTTGTTGTATGTGAGTTTTTAATTTTTTTTTATAAGATATATTGTAGATAAACTCATTAAAATTTAAAATTTAAGGAATTTAATTATATTTTTACTTTTAAAGAGAAGAATGAACGTAATAAAATCAAATGAAATTGGACCCAATTAAAAAGTAGCTCAATTTTTAGGACCTGAATCAAAATACCCTTTCTTTTTTCACTCTTGCAGTAAACATAAAAACAAAAAGATATAATAAAAAAAACGTTATTATTGACAATAAGATTTTAAGATGGTTACCTACACCCTTATAAAAAATTCAAATTGAAGAGAGATCAATCTAAACTTAAAAAAAAAAAGTTAACATAATTCTTCAAAAGCAAAATTTGAAATTTGATCTTTTATTCCAACCAAACTTCTTGAATATAATTTGGTTCGAGTGTCATGAATTTTACAAGTCAAACAAACCAATTATCCAATTTGGCTTGTTTCTTATCAAACCGAACACAGGTGGCTTGTTTCTTTCACGAGTCGAATTAGGTGCAAACTCGAGCTATTTCGAGCAAATTCACATTTATAATATATATTAACCTCTTTTTATGTAGTCGTTGGTCAATTTATTTACTGCATGAATAATAACTATAAAGGTAAATAAAAAGTTTGGTCAAATCACCTTGGAAGTCGGGTGGGGCATACTATTTTACGTTGATTATCTTGAAGAGCAACCCAACAAAATTTGGAGGGAATTTTTCCCAGGAAACAAACAAGCTGGACAAATTCCCAAGCCAAAGAAAGGCCAAAACACAAGGAAGAACGAGGGAAGTAGGTTGTTTAACCAAAACGTACAAAAGTGGGTTCCATCAAGGATGAGGAAGAGGTGTGAGAGCTTTTGAGCCGACGACATGAGATGAGGGAGAGAGGGTGGGGGGCCATTTCACGTGATCGGATCCACCTGGTTCTGTTTTCTGCTTGTCGTGACATTCCTAGTAGGCTTTAATGACGTTTGTCCCTAGTTCCATTTTTCGAGTGGGTGGTGAGTTAGAAATCGATCTCTTTGTGTTTTATCATCGAATTAAATTAACTAATGAAAACAATGAATATGATTAAACATGTGTGAAAATCTAAATACGATATGCTTGCCCTAAACGTACTTCTTGACAGACTTTATGGGTGACTGTGGTGTTCCAAGGTAGGCTTTGACAGACTTTTCGAGTTGATACGTTGTTCCTACCGTGCTTTTGTAGAGAAAAAAACTGAAGATTTTTGGTCACGTTGACAATTAACAAAGGTCGAATACTGAAGATGGTTGCCACATGTGACGGAGGTTTGTAGAAATTTTTGTAGAGAAAAAAACTGAAGATAGTGGGAAAAGAGCGAATACTAAGGTAGGTTAACAAATGTTGCTTAGTACAGTCTAATAATATTCTTCTCTCCTTGTAAGTGAAATGTCTTAGGTTTGTTTTTTGCCAAAGGCGAATTTGAACCACATTATTGTTAGCCCACTCCCTCACTCCCTTATTGTAGATAATACCATTTGTTTGAAGAAAGAAAGAAAAAACAAAAAAAACAACAACACTTGTTTGAAAAATAAAAAAATGATACATGATAAGGAGGGTTCAATATGCATAACCGCGAGTATTGTGGTCTGGTTTGGATTGGTTTCACTTCAAACTAAAACTAAAGTAATCCATCATTATCTACTGGAGTTTGGTACATATGAGCAATTTTAGGGCTAAGCTTTCAATTTTTTTAGTTTTTTTTTTCCCTTCTAATTGATGGTGATTCAATTCAATTGTTGTACAACGTTATTTTTATTTTTAGTGTTTCATTATTCAAGAACTTGAATTTATTTTTTACAACTTTATGCTTGAGATTTGAAACAGACGTACAAAAATGTCTCCTTTTAATCTTATGAACCCAATATCTTCACCTAGCATTTTTAACAATTAATTTCAGGCACATAGAAAGCATTGATTTCAATGCTAAAAAAGAAAGCATTGAATTCAACATTTTAATTTCTGGGGGAAGATCAAAAGTCGCGCCATCTGCCAATATTAACACTCTGGAGGACCTAGCTGCCGTTGCAAGGGGAAGGCCGTTGTAGTGGACATCGATTCAGGCGGAGGAAAGCAGTAGTAGCCTCCGTTGTTTTTTAGACAGTTTTCTGCCAGGAAGGGGGCTTGTCCCTTCCAAAAATTAAACATTTTGCCTAAGTCAAGGGACTTGGGCAGTTTTTGCATTTAGATTTGACTGGTATGGATTTCTCCGCGTATTGCTTCTTTTTTACTAAGTAATTCCACTTAGACTTAAGCCTGTTAGAGTAGAATACTTAGAAAATCATCACCCTTTGCATCCACGTTGTGGAATATAGTTTAATTTGACAATCTTTCCACCGCCCTAAAATACGTTGTTAGAGGCGTTGGCTATTCGTAGATCTGTTATACAGGCGATTTAGCTACTTTCAATCCTTAGTTTCAACTCTTCAGTGAGTCTTGCTATCCCCCAGTTGTAACTCTACCATGTGGACTCTAACAAGCTCTCTTCGCTTCTCCCCTGGCTTAAACAAGCCAATAGCTAACCCCCTCTAACCAGCAGGCGAACCACCTCGTGTTGTTAGTTCGCTCTCATGGACCGATTGTGCTACTTTCAACTCTGAGTAGCGGAATATAGTTTAATTTGACAATCTTTCCACAATAGGTTAACTTCAGAGTAAGGAGTAACAAAATGAAACATGAATAAGCTTGTAGGCCTGGCCCTAGTGAATCTTCAATAAAAGTTCGTTAGGGACTTGGTTTCTTGCATGTGGATTGAAAACACTTTTGGAATCCTTTTGTCAGACCTTATGCATTCGACCTAAGAGTTTCCTATCGGACTACACTTATTTAGTTGACTTGACTGCGACACTTCCATGTATTAGAGCTCTATTGAAATAAAATTCCTCTTATGTATTTCCTAGTATGGATGCCTCATTCGGCCCTGCAATAAACACATGGTGCTACAAGTTGTGCTTGACTTTGTACGTTGGTTTGAATAAAAGTAATCGTCCTTGGGGTCAGAGTTATGAGCCACCACTCAGGTGATTTCAGGATTGCTCTTTCGATTATTCCCTCGAATGACGTAGAGATTTTTTGAAGGTCAGATGGTGTGCTGGACTTCCAGATTAGTGTTTGAATGTTATAACCCACAACCTTTCTCTTATTCCCTCAAATGACGTACAATCTTTCCGGTTTGAATGTTATAACCCATAACCCTTAGGTCGTATAGTCTTTTTGGAGGTTGGATAGTGCGCTAGACTTCCATATTAGGGGGCCCATGCCCCATGTCCATAGCCCGCCTATCGTAATAGCGCTTAATATAGTTTGAGCCTCCTAAGTGACTAAACGGAACACTACAAAATGGGCTATTGATGTGATAAGAGATAGCACACAAATTAAACCCTCTTTTTGACAATTGTAGTATAGATATAAGTAGGGATTGTTCTAAGCCGGGGATTAGGAGGGATTGCTAATCTAATGAAAACTGACTCAAAGATATAAGAATAGGCTTCAAAACACTTTAACAAACTCAAAAGACTCTTAACTAAACTTATATGACTCAAAACAAACTTAAAAGACTCCAAACAACTCAAAATAATAAAAAAGACTCAAACTAGACTCTAGGACTCAATTTGGAAGAAAATAGAATTGGTTTTGACTCAAAATACTTAAAAACACACTTTAGGACAGATTTGAAACAAGAAAGTAAAGGGGATTGGGTTTTGGACGAATTTAAGAGAAAAACAAGTAACTGAAAGACTTAAAAGAGATTTGGACGAATTTGGGAAAACCAATGGATGATTAGATAGCTAGAAGATACTTTTCCACACATGATACATTCAAACACAAATTGATTTCCAGTTGCTTTTCCGATAAACCATGAACCTTAACACCCTAGATTAACCGTGACATCACTAATTAACCCTCATATTTTCCTTAAGTTATTGGATTGGATGACATCATACGACAACCCAAAGCATTCTTCAAAAGTTCCCTACATGACATCATAATAGAGATACAATCAAAGATCATTACGTTCAATGAAAATCATAAGTATTGACAAAGCACTTGTAACTATGACATCATGATACTCATGCTAGGAATTTACTTAACATGATTGTGAAAACAACCTTAACTACTTGTGAATATAAGTTTGTGACGATTATGTGAAACTCCCTTATATTCTAGCACCAAATTCAAGCATGCAAATTAAGTAGGCCTCCCTAATCAACATACAAGAATAAGTTATCCATCAAACGGTTAAGTAAATTGCATTCACAATTTATGAAATCACAACTAGAATTAATCAACTCATATCATAAACGTAATCATGGTTTCAAAGCCTCCCCTAGCTAAAACGAGTTTAGCCTCTCATGTTCACAACAAAACAAAGAAAAATTGAATTAAACATTGAAAACAAAAGATAGATTACACCTAAAAATGTTTCAACACTCCAACTTGAATGCATAAACGTCCAAGGCTTCTTCTTCTCTTCGTCTTCCTTGCAAGGTTGCGGCACAAGATTTCTTAGGTGATTTTGGATGGATTTCTGGTTTGTGAATGGATTTAGGTTGGTAGGATGGTGCGGCTGCGGCAAAGGTTGGGAGAAAGGATGAAGGATAACAGATTGTGTGGGTGAATGATTAGGGTAGAATAAGGGGTACGACTCTGGTATTTATTTGAGATAAGGAATCCTAAGGTTTATTACATAGTTTAGGAAAGGATTCCACCCCAAATCCATAAGGAAAAGGACATATGAAATCAGAAATCAAAGGGAAAAGAGAAGGTAACTTGCGGCATCAATTGTATGAAAAGGAATGTGATTTAATGCTGAATTTAGGCAAGGATTTGGGATAGAAAAGGTATGTAGGGTGTGGCTAAGATTGGGGTGAAAATGAATGTGGTTTTATGACATAGAATAGGAAATAAGGACCTCCCTTGCACGGCAAGGAAGGGAAACACTATGGAATGCACGGCAAGGGCAATTAGGTTGCAAGGAAGGCTTGATTTGTGTCCTAAAATGCATAGGAGTCTTCAATGTTGCTGAAACATGAGGTATTTTAGGATTAGGAAAGGTTAAACCAAAATAGGAAACCTTGGCTTAACTTTCCTACTTCGAGTAGGAAACCTTCTTTGACTAGGATTCCTCTTTTGATTAGGAATCCTCTTGTGATTAGGAATCCTCTTGTGATTAGGAATCCTCACAGCTTTAGGTCTTCAATTTCGTCCATTCCTTTTGCTCCAAGCATATGCTATCCATTCCAAGTCCAATTTTGCTCCAAAATGCTCCAAAATGCACCTTTTTGCTTTCTTAGCCATATGAACCTAAAAACACACGAAAATAGCTTAAATTACTAAAATAACTATGAACTAACAACATAAATGTACGAAAACAAGCTAACTAAGTCGCCTAAATATGCTCCTATCGGCTATAAAAGGCTCATTTGATACTATCACCTTTAATTTTTAGACTTGCAATTATGCGAAGTTTCAAAGTTGTGTGTTATTCAGAATATTAGGGCATTTAATATACAACAAAAAAAAAAGAAAAAAAAAAAAAGAAAGAAGAGAATTAACAAACAAACAAAAGTTGCAAGATAACAAAACTAAATTCTTATTAATAGAAGAA
This sequence comes from Pyrus x bretschneideri, assembly GCF_019419815.1. NCBI lineage: Eukaryota > Viridiplantae > Streptophyta > Magnoliopsida > Rosales > Rosaceae > Pyrus > Pyrus x bretschneideri. The sequence continues at coordinate 4,553,942 of NW_025999657.1, forward strand.
TGAGGGTTTAAGGGGGAAGGGTGATTGAATCCAAATTGGACTGCCTACATATCTAATCAAATCACAATTATAGTTCTAGCAAAAAATGATACAACGCATGTTTACATCAAGGATCATCTTTGACAATTAGCCTACTGTGGGGTGTTAAGGAGATGAATTCTCCATGGACTTGTGGATGAATCCAAATTGGATGGCCTACATATGTTCTCATGTCATCAAAGAATCAAACCACGTAGTTCGGAGAGGGGCCTTTAATGTTGTTGGCGATGCTTTAGGACGTTTCACCTCAAGGTGATTAGAGTTCATTTCTATGATTTGGGACTGTCAGCTTTCTTGTATTCTGGCATCTCTTATCCTCCATAGATGCAATTGATGCTGAGGTAGGCTTATTTGCCAGGCGTCGATCTTCCTCATCATTAGTGAGCTCAAGTCAGTCGAGCTTACCTTGGTTCTTACCCTCATCGGCTTCCTCATTCCTGCCTTGCTCTCAACAAACTCCCAACAATGCCCCTAATCAAGCAATTCTTCAATGTGATTCTTAGCGTGTTGTATCTCAAGGTAGTGTGACTAGTGCACTAGTCAAATGAGCAATACTCATTTGGCTTTTTCTTAGCCAAATGGTCAAGCGGAGGCTTCTGCCGCTTGAGGTAAGCCTTGTCCTTGATGTTATGGAAGATGTTGCTGATAGTGGTGTTTAAGGTTGTGTATTACTGTGGTTTAGAATAGGCTTATTTATCTTTGCGTCCTCTTATGTCATTCTGATTGGGAAATGGAGGCAGGGTATCACAACTATCTTGCTTCTGATCGGATCTCCTGCTATGATCCTAGTTGGAGATCTACTTCCTAGTCTTGTCATCCTAGTCAATGAGGTTGTCCACCACATTGAAGGACTCTTGAGTGGTGTAGCTATATTTTTTTTTTTGTTCAGCTTTGGGAGAGAGGCTAGTGGATATAAAGTCCTTGCTTGAAAGCCATGGTGGCGAGCCTATCATTTGGCTTCTCTACTTCAACCAATTCTACACATAACTACTTTATGTAAGCTTTGAGAATTTTATCCTTGGATTGGGCAGTCATGCTGAATATGGCCTCATGACGTTTGCAAATGTCACGATGCATTGGCTTGGTGTTCGTGAAGTCAGACTTTGGAAGCTGTGGATGGATCAGACTCGTAACTCCAAGAACCATCTCCCAGAGGGCCCCTCAAGAGTGGATGGGAACATCTTGTTTATCCATATGTCATTGTTGGGGTAGTGCATGATACGGTAGTTCGCACAAGAGTCTCCATGGAAGTTCTTAAATCTGGGTTAAGAGAACTTCTCAAGCAGAGTTGCATACTCAATTTTCGAAGAAAGTGAGCTCATAGGCTTGGCGATAATCTTGCTGTGAATGCGAGATCGAATCTCCCTCGATGCGTCCCTGAAGCATTCACAGGTCAACGGTCGGTGCTGCTCTTGTTCTTCTAAGGATTATAGGTGATCAATATTTAGATGATAGGCTTTATTCAAGGCGCTCATGATGTGTCTAAAGGATCAGAGTCGCATCAGACTCGAATCCCACATGTAGAGGCATGATTGATGATCTGGACATCGTAGACACGCTCGTGTTCGAATCAACAACTTCTATTAGAGTCAAAATAGAGGTTGGCATGATTGGTTTCCTTTAAGAGGTTATGGTACTTAGATTCTCATAATTGAAGACCAAAATCTAGGTTTATGGAATAGCACTGCTAGAGTTCTCCAAGGGTTTCATCTGATTTTCGATGTTCTTTTAAGTTATTCTATGCCCAAGAAATCGTATAGGTCTTCTATAGTTTGTCATCATAAGTGTTGATCTTCAGCAAGATCTCGCAAATATTATCCATGGCGGGAGGGGTTCAAGTAGTGGGAGTATCTTCTTCATTCTCTCTGATCTATGATGGTTGTAGCATCAGGAACCTGATTGTTCGCACTAGAAGTAATAAAGACGTCGGGAACTGGATTGTCCATGCCATGGGTGACCAAGGCATTGAGACTGGTTGTTTGTCGCCGCAATGTTAATGTTAGCGTTAACTGAGTTTTGTTCTATAGATATGGATGTGGTAGAGTAATCTGGTCGGAAAGAATAGGAGTTCACTTTCAATGAAATCACCAATTTTTGAAATCAAATTAGCACACCACCGTGAATGGTGGAGGTGCACAAACTCGTTTACTTGTAAAGACAACAAAAAATGGCATGTAACCTTAGGACCAGTGGGGTACGAGCCAAAACTATGAGTTAAGTCAGTAAACAACATTAGAGACTCAAGTAGTGGGCAAGAGAATAAGCGTACAATAATTGTGTTACTAGAGATAAACACTAGAAGGATGCATTTCTACCAGTCGAGATAGAATTCTTTTAGGATATATAATCCATATTCAACCATGAGAGTCCCAAAGGATATCTAGGGGTAGATATTGCATCTTCTTAGGAATGTGATTACTTGTGGCACATGCCAATCCCTAGATTGTAGGAACTCCAAGAAAATAGGAAACTTGGCTGATTCCATATCGGATCAAGTTTTCGTATCTTGCAGAACAAGCATAGTCATTCTTAGCAAAGTCAATGGACTTCGTCGACTACTCTGGAACAAGATGATGGTAGCATCAATGATATGTCTGTGCAGCTTCATGATTGAAGCAGTTGAGGCCATGACTGAACTTCTAAGGTAGTCATATTTTGATCTGCCTTGATTAAGAATTATAAATTGACAATTTATTTGAAATGCTTGTCATTCAATTGTCTTTATAGATGTCGTAGTTGATTAGGGGACGTCAGGCAATTAGTAGGTCCTATTCGACACCTCCCTCAGCACCTATTACTGCTGCCACCGCTCCACTGGTAGTGGACCTGATTCTGATATATCAAGTACCTCCATTTGGTCCCCTGTGTCTGATTTTTCCATCGACTTCTTTGGTGACGCATCCTTTGATGAATACCCGACAGTCTCATCACTGCCCCTAGAGTATCATAGAGCCTGAGCAGTTTACACCGGCTTCTGCCGTGAAGGGAAGAGGATTCGAGACAAGTATTAAATCTTTATGTTCATCATTTTAATTTAAAAAGTTTTGATTGGCTTAATGTGTGAATTGTTGGCCGGATGTGTTGTTTTTATCGTTTGCAGGTTTTGGAAAATGTTATACTTTTAGGGAAGGTTTTGCCAAATTTTGGTAGAATATTTAGTTGGTTCTGACCTTAACTTTTTTTACTTTTCAATTCATAAAAGCACTAGGTGCCAATGAAGACTCATGGAGACCTCAAAGGTCATCCGCACAACCAACGACCTTATCTACATTACGTGGGATCCTCGACTCGGGCGACTGCCACAAAGGAGTAGCACAACGTATTAGTTTACGACATTAGCTCGGTTGTTAGGAGCCATTGCTCCCTCTAGTAGGGTTTTGGAGAGTGCTCATAAGTGAGATCAAGGATGCGGTTCTTCATAAGTTATCGGTTAGTATTGTCAACTTCTATTAATAATATTTTTGAAATTTGCATTATCACTACGATCTCCAAGGCCTCAATGCCAATCAGACCAAGTACATACACGAGATGTTCTCAGGCCGGTTCACTCAGTGGAAAAGCAACTCCACAAGCATTATGAGAAATTCAAGGATCTGGATATCGCTCTAACAATTGGGTGCCCAAAGGAGTTGGTGAACCACCCTGAAGATTGGGCGTGGCTCTGCAGCATTTTCTGAATGAAAAATATCTGGTAAATAAAAAATATATTATTGTATTCTAATAATATTTAGTAATATTTAAAATATTTCAATAATTTTTTTTATTAATATACACACTAATATGTTTTTTTGTTGTGTTTAATAGAAAAGAGCCAAGGCCAATGCAATAAATAGGTTGAACATGAAACTTCTCCATCACTCCAGCTCGCGATGCTTCTCCTATAGGATAGAGGAGAGATGTCAGGTAAACATATATTTATTTTAAATTTTAGTACATCTTCATAGCATATTTGTTAATGTTTTTTAATTCTGGCGAGGTCAAAGTTTCTTGAGATTAACATGTTCTGGGAGGTATACATGCAGCCTGGCGATGAGCTAACGGAGCAGATCCATGTAAGTTTTTGTAATTCTTAAATTTATATAGAGTATTAATATTAATCATTTTTAAATAAATATAAGGGTTAATCTCAGTTTACTACCCTCAAGTTTCTTGATTTTCAACATTTGGTACATCAAGTTTTTTTCATCCCAGACTGGTATATGAAGTCATAATTTTGGGACACTTTCATACATCTATTAAGGTTACTATTAAATCAATTGTTAATTGGTGATGTGGAACCCACGTGAACAATGATTGGGTGCCCCATGTCAATATGGGCCCATGTGGATATTAAAAAATATAAAATAAAAAACACATTGAAAATTAAAAAAAAAAACTAAATACCTAAATACCTAAGTACATCGACCCTTCCCCTCCCTCTTCCACTCCACTTTCCTTTGTCCTATTTCTCCATACACGACCCACCTTTCCTTCACCACCATACCCCAACCCCAGCCAACCTATTTCCATATTTGACAGGGTGATCCTTGGTGCCAACTTAAGGAGTGAGAACTTAAAGGCTTTGAGGTACACTGACTGTACAGGAAAATATCAGAGATGGGATGATTTTGGGGCGAGGATGGACAAAATTGACTACCATGGCAGCCCTACCCAGTTATGTCGTTGGTGGAGGTTGGCAGGGATGAAGATCCACAAACAGAATTTGGAACGGAAGTAAGATGTAAGATGTATCTGTGGAAGGGTGGTTGGGCTTTGAGTTTTCATTATCCACATTTCGTCGATTCGATTATCTTCCCTCATTGATTGATCTATCCTTCTTCCTACAGAAATACATATTCTGGGTTTTCGTATGAAAATTCGAGGTGGTTTTTGGGTGAGGCGGAAGAGGGAGTTGGGGGTTGGGAGGATTTTTTTTTTTTGGGGGGGGGGGGGGGGGGCGGGGACGGGAGGAGGAGGAGGAAGGGAGAAGGGGAGGAGCGAGAGAGTGGTGGCGAGAAATCTGTAAAATATTGACATGGAGAAAAAAAGGTGATAGTAGCATATTTATGCTACTTAGTTATGCTATTTCCTTGCATTTAGTGAGCTAATTACTACTTATTATAGTGTCTTGAGCTATTTTCGTTTGTTTGTAGGTCCTAATGACAAAGTTGGCAAGAAAAGGCAATTTTGAGCCTTTTAGAGCAGTTTTGGGCTTATTATGGATAGCTTGTATATGGAGCAAGGTGGATGGACGAATTTGGAGTCAAAAGAGGCTAGGAATATGCTACAAATCAGAAAAGGAAAGTTCAAGACAAAGAAGATAAGGAATGAGCAAGAAATATGGAAACTTATCCTAACAACCTTATCTTATCCAAACCTTATCCTATCTTATCCTAACCTTATCTTGTTCCCCCTTAATCCTACCTGCAAGTGGACCTAAAAACCTAATTTCTAGAAGCCTTATGTGACCCTAAAAGGGTGCCGCACCTTTCCCCCTTTTATGCCTTCTAGAACACCCAAAATCAGCCATAAAACACTTAGTTTCTAAAAGGCCCAATTTTTGACGAATTTCCTAAACCTTTTTCTGATTGGATTCTGATTTAATTTGGCCCTTTTCCTCTTGGATTTGGATTGTATAAGTCCATATCTGAAACCAATTGGGCTAGGACTTAAGTTCCCAACCTTTGCCGCAAACCCTAGGGGCCCTAATCACTTATTTCTGCTAGGTTTAACCCTAAATTCTGATTGCTAGGGTTTTGGCCGAATACTATAGAAAGGGACCTTAAGTTGCCGCACCCCCTTACACACCTTAGGCAGCCATTCATCATTCAATTCGTTCATTCATTCACACACACACCATCTATTCAGAAAATACAACCTTGTGCCGCAAATCTTAGGGAGAAGAAGGAGTGTTGTGGCTTCCATAGGAGGAGAAGACCCTTGTGCCGCAAGGAATCTGCAACCCTTGGAGACTTTCAAAGTTTTTTCTTCCCTCGTTTCGTTTTCATGTTTATTTTAATTTGCTTTTCAATTATTATGAACATGTGTAACTAAGTTTTTCTTAGTTAGAGGTGAATTCGAAGCCATGGACTTATGTTTTATATGAATTGATTTCCTCCAGATTTTGTTTCTTGAATTGTGAATGTGATTTAGTTAATTGATTTATTGAGAACTTGTTCTTGTGTGTTGATTAAGGATGCATACTTAGTTTTCATGCATGAATTTGATGCTAGGATATAAGGGAATTTCACCTAATCGTTATGAACTTATATTCACAAGTAGTAAAAATCACTACTCATGATTGTATTAAGTAAATTCTAGGCAAGAGTATCATGCAATTCATAGTTACAAATGCCTAGTCAATGCTTAGGATTTTCAAAAAGCTTAATGATCGTTGATTTTATCTCTATTATGTAGTTCATGTAGGGAATTTGATAAGAATAATTTGATTGCCGATGTGTTTTCCATCCAATTCAATGAAACTAGGAAAATCTGAAAGTTAATTTGTGCTTTTCACAATTAGTTTGGGGCATTGTCATTCATGGTTTAAAGGGATAAAATCTGGAAATCAATTTGTGTTACATATGTGCATGTGTGGAGAAGGACCCTCTAACTAGCCTTTTTCCCATTCAATTCACCTAATTTAATGCCTAATCTGTTTAGTTTACAATCTATCCAATTTAATTAATTTCGTCCAAATTAATTCCCCCTTTTATTAAGTGTGTTAGATTAGTTAGAAAAGTGTTTGAATCTGTCTAAATTAGTGTATTAAGTCTAAGTTAGTTAAATTTCGTCCAAATCACCCTTTAGAGTCTAGTTTGAGTCTACTTGATTGGTTTGTGCTGTTTTGAGTCTTTTTAATTTGTTTTGAGTCATATAGGTCTAGTTAAGCATTTTTAAGTTTAGTTTAGTGTTTTAGAGTCCTATTTGAGTTGATTAGCATGCCTAGTTAATCCCCGGTTAGAACGATCCCTACTTGCACATATACTACAATTGTCACAAATAGGGTTTAATTTGTGTGTCAATATATATTTCACATCAAATTTTGGCGCCGTTGCCGGGGATTAGCAAACTTGCTAATCCCTTGTGTTTGTGTAGTGTCAAAATGTGTCTTAAGGTCAAGAATGTCGTGTGTTTATTGTTGTCTTTCTATTTGTGTTTGCCGTGCTTTATTCCTTGCTTTTGTTTATGTGCCGTAACGTATTCTTTGTTTTGTGTGTGTTTGCTGTGCCTCTAAGAGGGTTGATGATTTGTTTTGTTTCCTTGTTCTAGGTACAAGTGTATGACTCGTAGTTCTCATCATATTCGTGAGAATATCTTAGTATTTGGCAACAATTTTGAACGAACTTTGAGAAGAAAGAGGAAGCAACCAGAACCGAATCCACCTAGTTCTAGGTCTGAGGCTGAATCTGAAGAAGAAGAAGTGGAAGAGGAAGAACAAGTCATGGCAGCGGATAATCGAACAATCAAAGAGCTTTCTGCCTCAGGGTTGGACAATGCCATGCCAATTTGCATTCAATACCCTAGGGCAGCTCAAGGCAAGACCGATGAGTTCGAATTGAAGTCAAGCTTGCTGCATCATATTCCCAAGTACCATGGGCTGTCCATGGAAGATCCAAACAAGTATTTGAAGAAGTTTGAAGTTGTATGCTCAAGCATGACACCCATTAATGTCGATGGGAATATTTTGAAGATGAAAGCTTTTCCATTCTCTCTTGTGGAAATGGCTAAGGATTGGCTTTATGAATTGGCACCCGAGACCGTTACTTCTTGGGAAAGCATGAAGAGAGCATTCTTGGAGAAATTCTTCCCAACTTCAAGAGTGATTCTTTTGAGGAAAAAGATTAGCGGAATTCAACAAAATCAAGGGCATGAAGAGAGCATTCTTGGAGAAATTCTTCCCAACTTCAAGAGTGATTCTTTTGAGGAAAAAGATTAGCGGAATTCAACAAAATCAAGGGGAGTCTTTTCCAACGTATTATGAGCGTTTCAAGACGTTAGTTGCATCGTGCCCTCAACATCAAATGAAGGAAGAGCTCTTAATTCAATATTTCTACGAGGGACTCCTTCCAATTAAGAGGAAAATGCTAGATGCTTCAGCGGGAGGTGCTTTGGTTGACAAAACATTGGTGGCTGCCAAAGTCTTAATTGCAAACTGAGCATTGAATGCACAACAATATGAAGGTGTTGGACAAAAGAGATACCCCACGGCAACAACAAGTGAATGAGGTAAGGGCAATTTCTAAAATTCAATCTCAATTAGCTAACCTCACTATGCTTGTGTCTCAGGTGGTCATGGATCCAAAGTGCAAGGTACGGCCATTTGTGGAGTGTGCTCCATGCAAGGGCATCTCAATGATCAATGTCCCCAATTAATAGAGAATGGAGGATAGGAAGCGCCAATGCCATAAGTTATCAAGGCCAAAGTCAAAGGAATGATCCATACTCAAATACATACAATCCGGGTTGGAGAGATTATCCAAACTTCAAGTGGAGGGAGCCTCAACAACCTCAATAGCAAGGAGGATATAGACAGCCAACCCCTGGGCTCTATCAAAGGCCACATGTACCACCACAACTTCCACCACAATCCGCCCAACCAAATTCAGGTACGTCTTTAGACAATGATACACTTATTAAGTTACTTACCAATTTGTCTCAGGGCCAAGATAATCAAAACAAAGTGATGCAAAATCAAGACAAAAGGGTGGATCAGTTGGAGAAACAAATTGGGCTGATAGCGGAGTTTGTAGGACAATTCCGAGACCAAGGCAAATTGCCTAGCTCAACCATCGTCAATCCAAAATGAGGTTTTGAAACCGCTAAGGCTATCACATTGAGAAGTGGAAAGGAAGTTGGAACTAACCCCAAACCAACCAAATCAAGTCAAAAAGAGGACGAAAGCCTGCTGCTAGAAGAAGAGGAATTAGACCAAGCCACGACAAGGGTGGAACAAACCTTGCCGCAGCCCTCTATTGTCCCAAAACCGTCCCACACCACCAAGGTAAGTCCAAATTCGACTTTGTCAAGTTCTATTCCACTAAACATGCCCTTTCCTAGCAGGTTTAGGCAATTAAAGAAAGAGGAGAGTGAAAAGGACATTTTGGAAACCTTTAGGAAATTTCAAGTCAACATTCCGCTACTTGATGCAATCAAGCAAGTTCCTAAGTATGCCAAATTCTTAAAAGAGCTTTGCACAACGAGGAAGAGGATTTCAAACAAATAGGTGGTCCAGGTAAGTGAGAATGTGTCTGCAGTGCTACAAAGAAAACTACCACCTAAATACAAAGATCCGGGTAGTTTTACAATTCCTTGTGTTATTGGAAATACTAAGTTTGAACATGCTATCTTAGACTTAGGAGCTTCAATTAATGTCATGCCTTACTCAATTTATGCATCTATGAACTTAAGAGAGCTTAAAAATGATGGTGTGATTATTCAATTGGTCGATCGTTCTAATGCATATCCAAAAGGAGTTTTGGAAGATATTTTGGTGCAGGTTAACAATTTGATTTGCCCAGCAGACTTTTATGTGCTTGACATGGAAGATTCGGCCCATTCTACCCCATTGCCGATCCTCCTTGGGAGACCTTTCATGAAAACGGCCCGCACCAAGATAGACGTGTTCAAGGGGACATTAACAATGGAATTTGATGGGGAAGTAATTGATTTCAATCTTTCTTAAACTATAAAATATCCTAAAGATGATCATTCTTGTTTTTCTATTGATATATTTGATTCACTGGCGCATGATTATCTTGACTCCTTGGAGAGGGATCCCTTTGAAACGACCATTTACTAAAGGAATAGGACTAAAAAACCAAGGGGTAAGAGAGGATCAAACCCACGGCATGCATGTGGAATTCCATGCCGTGCCTACATGTGAAGATGAGGCTGAGATGCTTGCTACCCTTAAGTCATTGCCACAACACTTTGATAAGCCTCCAAACCCAATTCCAATTCCTGTTTCTACTAACAAGTTGTTACCTTCAGTGATTCAGGCACCCATTCTTGAGCTTAAACCATTGCCGGATCATTTGAAGTATGTCTATTTGGGAGAAAATAAGACGTTACCCGTCATATTTTCCTCATCCCTTATGACAATGGAGGAGGAGAAATTGATTCGGGTGTTGAAAGAGTACAAAACAACCATAGGATGGACCTTGGCCAACATCAAGGGTATTAGTCCTACAACTTGCATGCATCGCATACTTCTAGAGGAGGGGGCTAAACCAACTAGAGAGGCTCAACGCCGGCTAAACCCTCCAATGATGGAAGTTGTGAAAAATGAGATTATCAAGCTTCTTGATTATAGGGTGATCTATCCTATCTCAGATAGCCGTTGGGTTTCACTGGTTCAAGTTGTGCCAAAGAAATCCGGAGTGACTGTTGTGAAGAATGCCGAGAATGAGCTTGTGCCAACCCGTATCCAAATAGGTTGGAGAATGTGCATTGACTATAGGAAGCTCAACGCCACCACAAGGAAAGATCACTTCCCTTTGCCATTCATTGATCAAATGCTTGAAAGGTTAGCCGGTCATTCTTTTTATTGTTTTCTTGATGGTTATTCGGGATCTAATCAAATTGTTATAGCTCCAGATGATCAAGAAAAGACTACTTTTAATTGTCCATTTGGTACTTTTGCTTATCGTCGAATGCCATTTGGTTTATGTAATGCACCAGCCACCTTTCAAAGATGCATGGTAAGTATCTTTTCAGATTTTGTAGAAAAGATTATTGAAATTTTCATGGATGATTTTAGTGTGTTTGGTGATTCATTTGATGATTGTTTAGATAATCTCACATTAATCTTGAAACGATGCATTGAAACTAACCTTGTTTTAAATTGGGAAAAATGTCATTTTATGGTAAAACAAGGAATAGTTCTAGGTCATATTGTTTCGGCCAAGGGTATTGAAGTTGATAAATCAAAAATAGATCTTGTACGCTACTTACCCTCTCATACTTCGGTTAGAGAGGTTCATTCTTTTCTTGGACATGCAGGATTTTATAGGCGATTCATCAAAGACTTTTCTAAGATTTCCCAACCCCTATGCCGACTTCTCCAAAAGGATGTACCATTCAAGTTCGACGAGGAATGTGAGAAGACCTTCAAACACCTAAAGGAGATGCTTACTTCGGCCCCTATCATAGTTCCACCAGATTGGAGCCTTCCTTTTGAGCTTATGTGTGATGCCTCAGATTATGCATCAGGAGTTGTTTTAGGCCAAAGCAAGAACAAGCAGCCGCATATCATATACTATGCATCCCGGACCCTAAATGATGCTCAATTGAACTACTCCACAATGGAAAAAAGAACTTCTAGCTTTTGTTTTTGCTTTAGATAAGTTTCATTCTTATTTACTTGGTACTAAAGTTATAATCTATTCTGATCATGCAGCGTTGAAGTACTTACTTACAAAGAAGAAGGCCAAACCAAGGCTTATTCGTTGGATGCTTCTCCTCCAAAAGTTCGATATCAAAATCCGAGACAAGAAAGGAAGTGAAAACGTGGTGGCTGACCACTTGAGCCGTATGGTGCATGAGGAGGATGCCGTGCCTATCCCAGAGACATTCCCAGATGAGCAGTTGCTGTCCATCGAGGTAAGTGCACCATGGTATGCCGATTTAGTGAACTATTTAGTGTCTAAACAAGTTCCAAGCACCCTAAACAAGCACCAATGTGATAAACTTAAAAAGGATGCACGTTTTTATGTGTGGGATGACCCATATTTGTGGAAATATTGCCCTGATCATATTCTACGTAGGTGTGTTCATGAAACGAAGTTTAATTCAATTTTAACTTTCTATCACACTTATGCATGTGGGGGTCATTTTGGCACTCAAAGAACAGCACATAAAGTTTTAGAATGTGAATTTTATTGGCCTGCTATATTTAAGGATGCTAGAACTTTTTGTGTGACTTGTGATCGTTGCCAAAGAACGGCCAATATAGGTGCCAAAGACCAAATGCCGCAACATCCCATCTTTTCTGTCGAAATTTTTGATGTTCGGGGTATTGATTTCATGGGTCCTTTTCCTTCATCTTATGGTTGTGTTTATATTTTACTTGCGGTTGATTATGTTTCGAAATGGGTGGAAGCAAAAGCCACCCATACTAATGATTCCAAAGTGGTTGCAGAATTTGTGAAAACTAACATATTTGCAAGATTTGGAATGCCAAGGGTTCTTATAAGTGATGGAGGTTCTTACTTTTGTAATCGGACCATAGAGGCGTTGCTAAAAAAATATAACGTCACACATAAGGTGGCAACACCTTATCATCTTCAAACAAGTGGGCAAGCCAAGTTTTCTAATCGAGAAATCAAGCAGATTTTAGAGAAGACCGTTGGGCCAACTCGGAAGGATTGGAGCTTGCGTTTGAATGACGCATTGTGGGCATATCGTACCGCCTACAAAACACCAATTGGGATGTCCCCATTTCGGCTCATTTATGGGAAACCATGCCACCTTCCCGTTAAATTGGAGCACAAAGCACATTGGGCCGTAAAGACATTCAATATGGACATAGATGCCGCTGGAGTTCATAGGAAGCTTCAACTGAATGAGCTTGAGGAGATAAGGAATGAGGCATATGAGAACGCGCGCATTTACAAAGAGAAAACAAAGGCTTACCATGACAGGATGATTCGTAGCAAGACATTCTCCATAGGGCAGAAAGTGTTACTTTTCAATTCTTGCCTTCGCTTGTTTCCAAGTAAGTTACGTTCTAAATGGATAGGTCCTTTTATTATTACTAATGTCTTTCCTCATGGTGCAGTCCAAATTCAAGGTTTGAAGACGGGACATGAATTTAAAGTGAATGGACACCGTTTGAAGCCCTACTACGAGAATTTCAAGGAGCATACTGTGAAGGACATACCCCTCCATGCCGTGAGCCCTATTGAAGATTAAAAGGAGGTATCGTCCGGCTAGAAGATGTTAAAGCAAGAGCTTCTTGGGAGGCAACCCATGTGTTCAAATGAGGAGACGATGGAACTCTAGCTCCACAACCAGTTTTTCGTTCCTAAACCCTACTCTTTATTGCTTTCACTTTGCCAAGCTTGTCATGTTGTTAGTTGCGTTATTTGTTTGTTTGTTTGTGAGTCTATGCTTAAAACATTGAGGACAATGTTTGGTTTAAGTGTGGGGGGGTAAACAAGTTGTTTTTGCATGATTTTCATGGGATTTTATCACCTATCACTTCTAATGTTGTTTCTCACTATTTTTAAGTGTTTTTAGTGTGTTTTGAAGTGTTTTAATGTATTTTGATCAGAAAATCCGAAAATTTGAAAAAAAAATCGAAAAAAAAAGTGTTTGAAAAACCCAAAAAGGGCTGTTTTTAAAGTCGTTTTTGTTTTTATGTTTGTTTGTGTCTTAGGATACTTTCCAACACAATGATGAGGATTTGGTTTTTAATTGCATGACTATTAAAGAAAGTACGAACATGGATGGAAGTTTGATATGCTCTTTGGTTTATGCTTAGTTGTAGTTGACATTTACGAATTCACATGTAATCACAAAAGAAAAAAATCAGTTTTTGTAACATGCTTGAAGGAAGAAATTCAAACTAACGCTACAACCCTGAGAGACTTGAGCCTAAACGTTCTTTGGCGAGTTATTAATCTTGATTTCTTGTTTTCTAAAGTCGTTGCATGATCTCATTATTCTTTGCTTGGTTGCTACTTAGAATGCGTTTCATCACTATAGTTCCAAATACTAGAACTCATACCCGTTTCATTCAAAGCATGAAATTGATTAGCATAACAAATAACAAGATGAAGTTGTTTAGTTCAAGCCCAGAGCCAAAAAGCCTTACCCCTTTGCATATGTATTGTAGGATTAGCCCCTTTGAGCCTTATTTAGCCTATTTTATTTGTTAACCACATTATCCTTATCTAGCCTAGAATAGGAATACCCATACCCTTGTTCTTAAAGGATAGTGAAGCATGACTTGGATGGAATTCCTGTTGTTCTACAGCTTGCAGAAAAACAAGTGTGGGGGAAGGGTTTATATGAAAAAAAAAAAAAAAAAAAAGAGAAGAAAAAGTTGGAGAAAAGAAAAGAAAGCAAAAGTTGAAAATAAGTGAGAATGAACTCACAAGTATTGGTTGTTGAAGAAAGGGTCTAAAAGTTTGAATCCGGCCCTAAGTGTTGTGTGAAGTTTCCCTTGGTGTTCAAAGTTGATTTCTGCATTCAAAAGTGAATTCTAATTGTTCAATTCATTACTTTGTTTACTATTGCTTTAAGAACTTTTGTTATCCTTACCTTTCTTTGTTAGCCAATACCTCAGCCCCGTTACAACCCTTAGACTTCTATCTTGATTGTTATGTGTTTCAATATGTGGAGTTTAAAATTGGTTTGAGCATATGGTATCCCTGGTTCTCGCATCTAAGTAATGGCATTCCATTCATGAGATCAAATACATATACATGTTAATAATTCCAGAAAGTGCCTTCTTTCATTATACATATGTAAGTGCTAGTCCACATGTTTGCATCAATCTTCTCACATATACTTAGTGTAGGGAGTGTAGTCAGAAAAGCTGTGTGAAAATAGAGAGTATATCTTGTGAGGAATTGAGGGATTCTATAAGGCATGTTACTATATTCAAAATCATGTTTTAATTGATGAAATGCGAGCTAGTGAGTGGTAACTATGATTAAGTATGTGATCGAGCGTAGGGATAACTAAAATCTATGTGAGTGGTGATCTTTAATATGTCATGTTGCATTGGAAATCCCTGAGGTAATGTTGGAAGGTTTAGGTTGTGTGTTGTTTGTTTTGTTTATTTTGTTTTGCTCGAGGACTAGCAAAAGCTAAGTGTGGGGGAATTTGATAGTAGCATATTTATGCTACTTAGTTATGCTATTTCCTTGCATTTAGTGAGCTAATTACTACTTATTATAGTGTTTTGAGCTATTTTCGTTTGTTTGTAGGTCCTAATGACAAAGTTGGCAAGAAAATGCAATTTTGAGCCTTTTAGAGCAGTTTTGGGCTTATTATGGATAGCTTGTATATGGAGCAAGGTGGATGGACGAATGTGGAGTCAAAAGAGGCTAGGAATATGCTACAAATCAGAAAAGGAAAGTTCAAGACAAAGAAGATAAGGAAAGAGCAAGAAATATGGAAACTTATCCTAACAACCTTATCTTATCCAAACCTTATCCTATCTTATCCTAACCTTATCTTGTTCCCCCTTAATCCTACCTGCAAGTGGACCTAAAAACCTAATTTCTAGAAGCCTTATGTGACCCTAAAAGGGTGTCGCACCTTTCCCCCTTTTATGCCTTCTAGAACACCCAAAATCAGCCACAAAACACTTAGTTTCTAGAAGGCCCAATTTTGGACGAATTTCCTAAACCTTTTTTTGATTGGATTCTAATTTAATTTGGCCCTTTTCCTCTTGGATTTGGATTGTATAAGTCCATATCTGAAACCAATTGGGCTAGGACTTAAGTTCCCAACCTTTGCCGCAAACCCTAGGGGCCCTAATCACTTATTTCTGCTAGGTTTAACCCTAAATTCTGATTGCTAGGGTTTTGGCCGAATACTATATAAAGGGACCTTAAGTTGCCGCACCCCTTTACACACCTTAGGCAGCCATTCATCATTCAATTCGTTCATTCATTCACACACACACACCATCCATTCAGAAAATACAACCTTGTGCCACAAATCTTAGGGAGAAGAAGGAGTGCCGTGGCTTCCATAGGAGGAGGAGACCCTTGTGCCGCAAGGAATCTGCAACCTTTGGAGACTTTCAGAGTTTTTTCTTACCTCGTTTCGTTTCCATGTTTATTTTAATTTGCTTTTCAATTGTTATGAACATGTGTAACTAAGTTTTTCTTAGTTAGAGGTGAATTTGAAGCCATGGACTGATGTTTTATATGAATTGATTTCCTCCAGATTTTGTTTCTTGAATTGTGAATGTGATTTACTTAATTGATTTATTGAGAACTTGTTCTTGTGTGTTGATTAAGGATGCATACTTAGTTTTCATGCATGAATTTGATGCTAGGATATAAGGGAATTTCACCTAATCGTTATGAACTTATATTCACAAGTAGTAAAAATCACTAGTCATGATTGTATTAAGTAAATTCTAGGCAATAGTATCATGCAATTCATAGTTACGAATGCCTAGTCAATGCTTAGGATTTTGAAAAAGCTTAATGATCTTTGATTTTATCTCTATTATGTAGTTCATGTAGGGAATTTGATAAGAATAATTTGATTATCGATGCGTTTTCTATCCAATTCAATGAAACTAGGAAAATCTGAAAGTTAATTTGTGCTTTTCACAATTAATTTGGGGCATTGTCATTCATGGTTTAAAGGGATAAAATCTGAAAATCAATTTGTGTTACATATGTGCATGTGTGGAGAATGACCCTCTAACTAGCCTTTTTCCCATTCAATTCACCTAATTTAATGCCTAATCTGTTTAGTTTACAATCTGTCCAATCTAATTAATTTCGTCCAAATTAATTCCCCCTTTTATTAAGTTTGTTAGATTAGTTAGAAAAGTGTTTGAATCTGTCCAAATTAGTGTTTTGAGTCTAAGTCAGTTAAATTTCGTCCAAATCACCCTTTATAATCTAGTTTGAGTATAGTTGATTGGTTTGTGCTGTTTTGAGTCTTTTTAATTTGTTTTGAGTCATATAGGTCTAGTTAAGCGTTTTTAAGTTTAGTTTAGTGTTTTAGAGTCCTATTTGAGTTGATTAGCATGCCTAGTTAATCCCCGGTTAGAAGGATCCCTACTTGCACATATACTACAATTGTCACAAATAGGGTCTAATTTGTGTGTCAATATATTTTTCACATCAAAAGGTAGGAATGTGGGCGTGATATGAGGTCAAGGAAGCAAATCATGGAATCTGCGAAACATTTTTAGGTTTTTTTTTCTTCTAATTTTATTTTGTTTTATATTTGTTTTTAAACTTTTTTAATATCAACGTGGCGCCCATTCATTGTCCACATGGGTGCCACATCACTAGTTAACGGAAGATTTAACAGTAACCTTAACAGATGTATGAAAGTGTCCCAAAAACATGACTTTTGGTACCATTCTGGGATGAAAAAAACTTGATGTACCAAATGTTGAAAACCAAGAAACATGAGGGTAGTAAACTAAGATTAACCTTAAATATAAATTAGCTTGTTTTTATTATCACAGACTACCATGGTGGAGAAGAGCCATGCTGTTCTACAAGAGGTGGCTTCACAGCTTCCCCTGGTCACCTCAATGGAGGACGTCGTTCTCGCCCAGGATGCAGGTTTTCATATCATGACAGACACCTTCGACCAGAGCTTCAGTCGTAGGTTGGGGAAGGTTTACCGGGGCATGGGGAATGCTTGCCATCGTGACATAACTATCTCCTCTTCCAACACGAGCATGGGACATGCCGCAATGCTGATGAAGCAAAATTCGGCAAGTAGAGCAACAACAAATGACCCAGACTACTCACATTGAGGTCCAGAATACCCAAATAATGCCCCAAGAGACTAGGATTACCTAGATCATGCACGTCCTTTGATTGTCTGACTTTCAATCCCCCGAGTCTGCACCTCTTCCTTATACACTTTTGACCTTATAGCTCCTTGACCCAGCACATACACAGCCGATAGACTAAGTTAACCTATACGATTTTGATTTGTAGGTTTTTTTCTATTTTCAGATTTTTTTTTTATTTTTTATTTTTAATTTCCCCTGCTGTATACATTTTCTTATTTCTTTGAAATAAATTTATTTTTCTTTTTTAATTTAATGAATTTAAATTAAATATAACTATTTTTAAAAAAATTAAATGCTAAACAATATAAAATAAATAAATAAAATTAAAACTCATTTACGAGACAACAATCCTTCATCACATAATAGTAAAGAAAAAAATTCATTGCGCAAAATAATGCATGACAAACTACTTACAATTTACTAATTTTATAAATTATTGGAAAATGATAAAATGTCATTCTGAACTAATGTTTGCACAACAACAGTATTCGTCGCACAAATTCCTACCTAAGGAAATGTTCTCATCCCCATTACTTCAAGTCGACGACATGCCTTCGTGGTGCTAAATCTTGCGCCACGAAGGCTTTCATCCTTTAAAACTTAATGAGATGATTAACATTTTCGTCGAGCAAATATCTTTGCACAACGAATGTTCATCTATTCATCACTGAAACCCTAACTTCATGAGCTTTGCACGACGAGATGTTGGCAACAAAGGTTTCGTTGTGCAATTTTTTGGCTGACAAAATTCGTTTTTGCTCGACGATCTAGATTTCACGACAATAACTGTTCAATGTAGTACTGTAGGAAAATGGTTAGTAAATGAGATTGATGCCAAAGACAAATCAAGGGAATTTGTTGGCAAATTGGCCAATTCAGTTGATAGGCTAATTTACTTAATTAGACATTTGATATTCTAAGAGAGTCTTTATCTCTCATTGAGAGCTCTTCTTATTGCTTATGTGAGGCAACCAGTTCAAGCTTTAGCTTCAGCTACCAGCCGTAGCTATGGCCAGGGTTGGTGGTAGTCTCTTTCTTTTTCTTTCTATTTTCCATCCTTCATGTCTATTACTTTTTCTCCCTTACTCCTCCCTGACCAGCGTGGTCTTTACATCCTACAAGCCTTTGATCCAATACGACTATGTCCTCAGATCCATACTTCTTTTCTCTACCCCTTGATATACCTCAAACTTCAATTCGTTCTATCTGACTTGGCTCTATTTTTTCATCAATTTCTTTCCAAATCCGGTCTGCAATCACCTTTGACACCTTTCCGTTGCGGTTCATCAGGAAGATGTGTAGAGTTTCGGTGTTCACACACCGGCTTAGGTGTCACACCACCACCTTCCCTTAGTTTACCTTTGTTGGAGTGTTAGGGGTGGTTTTGGTACATTACCGTACCGAAATCTCTATACCAATTACCACACCAAATATTTGGTACAGCAAAATCTATTACCATTATTGTACCAAACTTTCGGTATACCGAATAGTTTGATTGGTATGGTATGCCAATGGTAATTGCCACTTTGTTTTACGCCACTTAATTTGCCCAAAATCTAATATTTTTTAATTAATGTAGAAGTGTAAAAAATATAGAAAAAATATATAAATGCTTGTAATGACAAGCTTTACAATTTTCGTGAAGAGCTTAACTTTGAAATTCGCCATTATAATCATATAAATCATAGATCAAAATTTAACCATTGATTGTTGTTTACATTTATACTTCATTTTTCTCGTCAGATTTTGTTTTTTTTCGGATTTTCTTTTTTGAAAACATGATCTATTAGGGGGATACAGGAAGATGAACGGTTTGAATCGTTGATATTATGTTCAGAGTTTTACGGTTAGTGAAAATATTGCTTGATGTTTGTAAAGTTTCTACAAACTATATGACATCAACTCATATTTCAATTAACTGTAAATATCGAAATGTGATATCAAAGATTTGAATTGTTCATCTTCTTACATCCGCCAGATGATCATGCTTTCAAAAAATAAAATTTAAAAAATAAAATTCAGTAAGAAGAATAAAGCATAAATGACAATCGACAGTTAAATATAAATTTAAGGTTTATGGATTAAGGGGTTGGATTTTGAAGCTGACCTCTTCATGAAAGTTCTAAAGCTTCACTATAAGTGATTGTACTTTTTTTTTTTTTTTTTTACATTTTTTACACTTCTACAATAATAATTATTAATTTTATTAATTTTGCCCTCAAATAATTATATGAATAAATACATAATATAATATTAATAATATTGGTAGGTACCGTATACCACCGTTACTGGTTTTGGATACTAGTACCGTACCGAAACAATATGGTACGGTACAAATACTGTACCATTACCAATTGGTACAAATTTTTGGTAATAATTTGGTATGGTGTGGTTAGTAGGACGGTTGGTATGATAATTTAGTAAAAATTTCCAACCCTAGGCAATGTTACCTGTGGGAATCCCACTGGCTTCTTTGTTTCCTTTTACTTTGTGGTTGCGATCAGAGAGGATCTCTTTGTTGGATGATGGGGTCTTCCTTCTTTCCATACCTGAGGCGTCATTTGGTTGGATCTATGGAGTTCGTCAGGGTTGTTGGTTCAATCATATCGTGAGGTGTAGCGGCTGCAGTCGTAGTAGAAAGCTAGGGTTTTTTTGGTTTGCTATTTTTTGTTAGGCCAAATCTTTTGCCTGGGCTCTTGGAGTGTTGTTTGGTGTGTTTTTTGTTGTGTTGTTTTGAAGGCCCCATTTTCCGTTGTATATTTATTTTGGGCGTTTGCTATGTAAATTTATTATGGTAATGAAAATTTATCCTTTTTACCAAAAAACAAGAGAAAAAAGAAAAAAGAAAAAAGAAAAAAGAAAAAAAGACAAGTGATACCGTAATTGAAATTGGCCAATTTAGAACTTGTTTGGATGTGCTTTTAAAATTACTGAAAGCGCTTTTGGTGAAAATGCTTTTAAAACCAATCTTTAGTAAAATGCAATTGAATCTTGAAAAAGCACATAACTGGTGCTTCTTGCAGAAAGCACTTTAAGTTCTTTTGAAACCTAAAACAATTTTTTCTAAAAACACTTTCAGTCATTCTAAAAGTACATCGAAACTAACCCTACCTGTTGGTTCAGATTATAGGGTGATTAAATCGGCCAAATTAAGGGATTTGACCTGCCAATTTAGTTGTGGTGTTCTAATATAGGCACCTCATTTTTCATTTTTGTTAATTAAACATCTTTTTTTTTTTTTAAGAATTTTACTAAACATTTTTTCTACTATTTAATTAGAGGTACGTTTGATTGTATTATCGTTTGATTACTATGATATGGGTACATTTTCTTTTATGGTACATTTGGATTTCTTGTACAATTTGTTTCATGGTACATTTAGAATCTAAATGTGACAGCCCGTTCCGGAATTTTCGAACCGTAAGGGTGAAATGACGATTTTGCCCTTAGTGTGATTTTTCGTTGTGTAGTTGTTTTTGAGCTTGGTTTGGCTGGTTGTGGACCACACACATTTCCCCACACACACCCTCACCTTTTCCCTGCCCTGCACCCTCTGTCCCGAGCCTTTCTCTCTCCCATTTTCATCCCCATTTGTACTGACACACCCAAAAATCCTCCAAATCTTCACAGATCGAGGAAACAAAGTATATATTCTTGCTCGTGAGGTCTGTAGAAGTTCGACCATACCCATTTCAGGTAAGGATACCTTCATTTTCACGTCGAACTCGGGATACCCCGATTTTGTCACTGTTCATGCACACGTTAATTCTTGTGTTTTTGGAAATTTCAAGCTTGTAGGAAGCTTGGTGAGGTCCTTAGGAGGCTCGGGGTGGTTCGTTTGAAGGTTTTGGACGTCGGGATCGTGAGTTACAAGGTTGGCCGGAGTTGGTGGTGTTTTCCCGGCGAGATTCGGTGTGTTTTAGCACTTGAAAATGGTATGGATTTGTTCCTCTCGTTGTAAGCTTTATTTTGGTACCAATTTTGTGAAATTTGGTTGAAAAACGAAGAAGTTACAAAGTTTTGAAATTTTCACGATTTTCCGGCGCCGGCGACGGCGCCGGAGAAGACGACGGAATATTCCTAACGGCGTTAACGGAATCCGTTAAAGTTAACGGGATATTCCTGACGGCGTTAACTAACGCCGTCAGTGTGCCAGGCACGTGCCTGCGCGTGGTTGGCGCGTGCGGCGGTGGAAATTTTTTCTAAAAATATAGGGATGTCCCTAAGGTTGAGTAGATCACGTTAGTGTATTCATACACCCCATTTGAGCATTGTGTAAGAAGTTATTTCATAAGGTTGATTATGTGCTTTAAAATTAACGTTTTTATAGTTGTTTCGCATATAGGTGAGACCTATCCTGAGGATGAGCGTGGTCACTCGAGGCAAGGGGTGATAGGAGCATATTCATGCGACTTAATTAGCTTGTTCTCTTGCATTTATGTTTTGTTTATTTAGTTATGTTAGTGTTTAAGGCCACTTTTGTGTATTTTCAGATTATAAGGCCAAAGTGTGCCAGAAGATGCAAATTGGAGTCTTTTGGAGCGAAAGAGGAATGAATGAGTTGAAGACTTGAAGAAACGACGAATTCCTACTCCAATGATGAATTCTTACCAAAAAGAGGAATCCTACTCAAACAAAGTTTCCTATTTTAGGAAAGTTAATCCTAAGTTTCCCGTTTTGGTAACCTTTCCTAATTCTAAACGTCCGTATTTTCTAGCCACTTTGAAGACCTTGTAGGTACTTTAGGACACAAAACGAAGACCCTAGGCTCCTTATCCATCCTTGCCGTGCCCTTTTATTTTCTTCCCTTCCCTTGCCGTGCAAGGGAGGGCAATTTTGTCCTAGGGTTGCACTTAAAACACATGGCTTTAAACCCTAGCCGCACCTTTATATTTCTATTTTAATTTCCTATTTTCGTAAGCCTTTGATTTAATTTTAAATAAGCTAGGGTTAGTTTTCTGAAATCATACATTTTCCTAACCCTAGCCGCACCCTTCCACAATCTCCCTTGAATCCGTGGCCTTTGATTCATCCAAAATCCATCTCAGCCATTCACCCAAATAAACCCTAAACTACAACCTTAGCAGCCGCAATACTTCACCCAAATTTCCCACCTTTGCCGTGGGTCCTATCACCAAAAACCTACAGCCGTGATTATTCATTCATCTCCCATTTTTCCACCATAAGCCAATCTCCCATTTTTTTTCTTCTCTGCCGTGGCCCCCCCCCCCCCCCCCCCCCATTTACCATTAACCATAAAAAAACAAATAAAGAAATCAAGGCCGCAAAGCCCATTTTCTTTGGTCTCACATCATTCAGCCGCAAAGGTGGATTCCATCACCTTTGATCCCATTCATTCTTAAAAAACCGGACCCTAATAAACCAACAAAAAGCTCTTAGCCGCAGCACCATATATTATTAATTCTTCTCTGCCGTGCAGGTGTCACACCAATTCCAACCTTCCCCCATCTTCACGCAGCCACCAACTCCCATTCTCCCATCAGCCGTGCATCCACCAACACCCAAAACCATTGCCGCAGCCTTCCTCCACCTTCCACCAATCTTGCCGCACACCTTTACCACCCTAAACCCATTCCCAAACCAGAAAAACATCCAAAACACACCATAAACCTCTCTGCCGCATCAAGGAGAAGAGGAAAGAGGACTTAGATGCGCAGAAATTCAAGTGGATTCGTTGGGCATTCTAGGTGTAATCCATCCTTTGTTCTTTATGTTTAAATTCAATTTTATTTTTCTTGTTGTGAACATGAGTGGCTAAACCCCTATTTAGTTAGGAGGTGATTCGAAACCATGTTTATGCTTGCAATATGATTTGATTACGTTTGGTTGGAATTTCATGAATGGTGAATTCAATTTGTTTAACTACTTGATCGATAACTTATTTGTGTATGTTTATTGAGAGTGCACGCTTAATTTTCATGCATGAATATGACGCTAGAATATAAGTGAGTTTCACCTAATAGTTATGAACTTATATTCACAAGTAGTGGAGGTTGCTTATAAACAATCGCGTTAAATAAATTCTTGGCATAAGTTTCATGCAATCATAGTAACGAATGCCTCGTCAACACTTATAGTTTTCATGATGCTTAATGATTCTTGCTTGTATCTCTATTATGCAATTCATGTAGGGAACTTGTGGGGAATGCTTTGGGTTGTCGCATGCAATCATCCAATTCATTAACTTAAGGAAAACTTGACGGTTAATTTAAGCGGACCTAATTAACCCGGGGTGTTGAGTTTCATAATTTATCGAAAGACCAACCGAAAATCATCTTGTATGCAAGTGTGACATGTGTGGAGAAGAACCTTCTAGCTAGCATTCCATCCATATCTTCCTCACATTCATATTTATATTCTGCCTTTTAATTATAATCTTTGCATTTAGTTAATTTCGTCAAAACCTCAATCCCCCTTTACTTTAGTGTCTTATTTAGTTAGAAAGTGTCTTAGTTTGCGTTTATAAGTGTTTTGTATTCTTTGAGTCTCGTTTAGTGTTTTTAACGTTTGTTTTACATTTTTGAGTCAGTTTCCAAGTGATTTAGTAATCCCTCCTAATCCCCGGTCTAGAACGATCCCTACTTGCATCTTTACTACAATTGTCACAAGAGGGTTTTAATTTGTGTGCTTAATTAGTTCGCATCAAATTTTTGGTGCCGTTGCCGGGGATTAGCAACTTTGCTAATCCCTTGGATTGTTTACTTTCTGTTTATTTGTTTATTTTGTTAAAGTTCTGACCTTGTTTTGTTTTTCTTGTGTTAGGTACTAGTGTATGGCTCGGAGTTCTCAACCGATTCGTGAGCATATTTCGGACTTTGACAGCGATTTTGAGAGAACTTTGAGACGGAAGAGGAAGCAACACGAACCAAATCCACAAAGTTCGGAACCTGACCTCGAGGAACAAGTCCTAGAGGAGGAGGAGGAACCCACGGCAGGGATTTTTGAGGAACCACAAGTCATGGCCGTGGACACTCGGACACTCAAGCAGCTTGCGGCTTCGGGATTGGGTAATGCAGCACCTTTGTGTATCCAATATCCCCTACCTGCCGAAGGGAAGACAGAGGAGTTCGAGTTGAAGTCAAGCTTGCTCCACCATATTCCGAAATACCATGGGTTGGCCATGGAGGATCCGAACAAGCATCTGAAGGAATTCGAGGTGGTGTGTTCAAGCATGACTCCCGTCAACGTCGACGGAAGCATTTTGAAGATGAAGGCTTTTCCATTCTCTTTAATGGACAAAGCCAAGGATTGGTTGTACGATTTAGCTCCCGGAACCGTCACATCATGGGAGAGCATGAAGAGGGCATTTCTTGAGAAGTTTTTCCCAACTTCTCGAATCATCCTTTTACGTAAAAGGATAAGTGGTATACAGCAAGAAGATGGTGAGTCATTTCCTACGTATTACGAACGTTTTAAATCTCTTGTTGCTTCTTGTCCACAGCATCAGATGAAGGAGGAGTTGCTTCTGCAATACTTCTACGAGGGGCTCCTACCTATCGAACGTCAAATGCTCGATGCCTCGGCGGGTGGAGCATTGGTGGACAAGACGCCCATGGATGCCAAGGTGTTGATTGCTAACCGAGCGTTAAACGCTCAACAATACGAGGGAGTAGGCCAAAGAGGACCCCCACGGCAGCAAGTGCATGAGGTAAGTTCCACACCCGATATTCATTCACAGTTAGCTAATCTTACTTCCATTGTGTCTCAGATGGCCGAAGGAATGAGGGTGCAAGGACCGATTGTATGCAGGGTGTGTTCGATCCAAGGACATGCTTCTGAGAAGTGCCCACAACTCATAGGAAATCGTGGATGGGAAAGCGCCAATGCAATTGGATTTCAGGGCCAAAACCAACCAAGGAACGATCCGTACTCGAACACTTATAATCCAGGTTGGAGAGACCACCCGAACTTTAAATGGAGGGAGCCCCAACAACCACCACAACAAGGAGGCTTTAGGCAACAACCCCCGGGCTTCTTCACCAAGCCATTCGAACCCACGCAAGCACCTCCACAATCTGCCCAAACAAGTTCAGGTAACACCTTAGATAATGATACACTTCTTAAGTTACTAACTAATTTGTCTCAAGGGCAAGAAAACCAAGCCAAAGCCATGCAAAACCAAGATAAGAGGGTGGATCAATTGGAGAAGCAAATTGGGCAGATTGCGGAGTTTGTAGGGCAATTCCGGGACCAAGGCAAGCTCCCGAGCTCAACCATTCCAAACCCGAAGGGAGGCTTTGAAACCGCCAACGCAATTACCTTGAGAAGTGGCAAGGAAGTTGGAACCACCCCACAACCAACAAAATCAAGCGAAGAAGAGGATGAAAAGCTGCAACATGAAGAGGAGGAGGCAAGCAAGCCCACGGCAAGGGTACAAACACCTTTGCCACAACTACCTAGGGACATTAATGCACCCAACTCATCCCATTCGGCCACCCAAGGTAAGTTGGGTTCAAAATTGATTAATTCTAACTTTGTTCCACCCGATGTTCCTTTTCCTAGCAGGTTTATGCAAACAAAGAAGGAGGAGCAGGAAAAAGACATTCTGGAGACGTTTCGGAAAGTCCAAGTAAACATTCCTTTACTTGATGCCATTAAGCAAGTCCCGAGGTACGCCAAGTTCTTAAAGGAGCTTTGCACCAGTAGGAAAAGGATGTCGACCAAGGAGGTGGTAAAGGTAGGTGAAAATGTCTCCGCCATATTGCAACGCAAACTACCCCCCAAATGCAAAGATCCGGGTAGTTTTACAATTCCTTGTGTGATAGGTAACACTAAATTTGAATCTGCCATGCTAGACCTAGGTGCTTCTATAAATGTTATGCCATATTCAATTTATGCATCTATGAACCTAGGAGTATTGAAAAATGATGGTGTAATCATACAATTGGCCGATAGATCTAATGTTTATCCCAAGGGAGTCCTTGAGGATGTTTTAGTGCAGGTCAATCATCTCATCTTTCCTGCAGATTTTTATGTCCTAGAAATGGAGGATTCGAGCGATGCTCCATCATTGCCACTCTTGCTAGGCCGTCCGTTCATGAAAACGGCCCAAACCAAGATTGATGTGGCCAAAGGAGCACTAACAATGGAGTTTGGTGGTGATATAATTAAATTTAATGTTTATGACTCTATTAAGAATCCTAACGATTGCCATTCTTGCTTTGTCATAGATGTGCGTAAGGACATGGGGCCGAAAGGATCCATACCTATCAAGAAGGATGTATCTGGAACCACCGCTGGAGAAGAACTTGGAGTGATTGGTCTACAACCACCCAATATGGCCGAAAGTAGCCATAGTAACATTGTTGAAAGGGCTGCCATTTTTGAGCCCTCACCACACTATGTTTGTAAGTCTTCAATTCCAATTTCAATTCCTACTTCAACTAATAGGTTGTTACCTTCGTTGGTGCAGGAGCCCAATCGATATAAAGATGGTGGGAGCAGTTATATGGATTGTTGGAACCGAAACACCACCATCAGGGAGGATCATTATCCCCGCCCATTCAGTGAGCCATACTACGAGAAATTTCAAGAAGTATACCGTGGAGGACATACCCCTCCATGCCGTGAGCCAGAGTGAAGATTAAAAGAAGGTTTCGTCCGGCTGGAAGACGTTAAAGCAAGCGCTACTTGGGAGGCAACCCATGTAATCAACAAAGGAAGAATTTGGGAATCGCTCCACACTCAGATTTGCGTCCCTAAACCCTTTCCTTTGTTGCTTACTTTATGTTATGTGTAATGTTTTAATTGTGTCTAAAACATTGAGGACAATGTTTAGTTTAAGTGTGGGGGGGGGGGGGTAACATTCTGTTTTGAGATATTTTTGCATGAAATTCGTAGGGTTTTACCACCTAACATGTCTAAACTTTTTCCCACTGTTTTTAAGCAATTTTAGAGTGTTTTAGAGTGTGTTGACTTAAAAATCCGAAAATACCATAAAAATTTGAAAAATTGTTTTGAAAAACCCAAAAAGAGTTGTTTTTGTGTGTTTGTTTGTATCGTAGGTTACCTTCCAACACAATGATGAGGATTTGGTTTTTAATTGCATGATGGTTAAAGAAAGTTACAAACATGGATGGACGTTTGATATACTCTTTGGTTTATGCTTGTTTGTAGTTATAGTTTACGAATTCACATGTAATCACAAATGATAAAAATCAGTTTTTGTAACATGCTTGAAGGAAGGAACTCAAACTAACGCTACATCCCTGTGAGACTTGAGCCTAAACGTTTATTTGGAGAGTAATAATCTGTGCATTATTGTTTTCTAAAGTTGTTGCATGATCTCATTATTCTTTTCTTGGTTACTACTTAGAAGGCGTTTCATCACTTAGTTCCAAATGCTAGAACTCATGCCCATTTCATTCAAAGCATGTTATTGATTTGCATACCACATATTCAAGATGAAGTTGTGTAGTGACCACCACCAAAAGCCAAATAGCCATGTGTCCTTCACTCATTGTGTGTTTAAGTTTAACCCCATTGAGCCGTGTTAGCCCATGTTCTTTGTTAACCCACATTATCCTCACCTAGCCTAGAATAGGACCATCCGTATCCTTGTTCTTGAAGCATAGTAAGCATGAATGAATTCCCTTTTGATTAATGTGTTGCAGAAAATAAGTGTGGGGGAAGGATTATTGATATGAGTTTATGTGCCATAGGCACGACTAAAAAAAAATAAAAAAATAAAAAAAAAATAAAAAAAAGAGAAGAAAGAAAAAAAACAGAGTTGAAAATAGTTGAAAAGTTTTGGTTGTTGAAGTAAGGGCCCAAAACAATGAATTAGGCCCTAAGAGTTGTTTGAATCTTCCCTATTTGTCTAAAAGTTGATTTATGCATTCTAAGGGAATTCTAGGACTTAATTTCAATACTTTGCTTGCTATTGCTTAAAGAACTTTTGTTTATCCCTACCTTTCGTTGTTAGCCAATACCCCAAGCCCCGTTACAACCCTTGACTTCTATCTTGAGTGTTGTGCATTTCAATTGTGGAGTTTGAATTTGGTATGAGCATATGGTGTCACTGGTTCTCGCATCTAAGTAGTAGCATTCCATTCATAAGATCATATCTAAACACGTTTAATTACTCCAGAAATTGCTTTCTTTGTTATAACGTATGTGAGTACTAGTCCTTCATGTTTACATCAATTTTCTCACATATAACTAGTGTAGGGTGTGTAGTCAGAAAATCTGAGTGAAAATTGAGTGCATAACTAGTGAGGAATTGAGGGAATTCTCTAAGGCATGTTACTACATTCAAAATGTGTTTTAATTGATTAAATGCAAATTAGTGAATGGTGACTATGATTAAGTATGTGCTTGAGGGGAAGGAAGACTAAAAGCTATGTGAGTAATGATCTTTGACATGTCATGTTTCATTGGAAATCCCTGAGGCAAACGTTGGAAGCTTTAGGTTATGTTTTGTTTGTTTTGTTTCGTTTTGTTTAGTTTAGTTGTTTTGTTTTGCTCGAGGACTAGCAAAAGTTAAGTGTGGGGGAATTTGATAGGAGCATATTCATGCGACTTAATTAGCTTGTTCTCTTGCATTTATGTTGTGTTTATTTAGTTATGTTAGTGTTTAAGGCCACTTTTGTGTATTTTCAGATTATAAGGCCAAAGTGTGCCAGAAGATGCAAATTGGAGTCTTTTGGAGCGAAAGAGGAATGAATGAGTTGAAGACTTGAAGAAACGACGAATTCCTACTCCAATGATGAATTCTTACCAAAAAGAGGAATCCTACTCAAACAAAGTTTCCTATTTTAGGAAAGTTAATCCTAAGTTTCCCGTTTTGGTAACCTTTCCTAATTCTAAACGTCCGTATTTTCTAGCCACTTTGAAGACCTTGTAGGTACTTTAGGACACAAAACGAAGACCCTAGGCTCCTTATCCATCCTTGCCGTGCCCTTTTATTTTCTTCCCTTCCCTTGGCATGCAAGGGAGGGCAATTTTGTCCTAGGGTTGCACTTAAAACACATGGCTTTAAACCCTAGCCGCACCTTTATATTTCTGTTTTAATTTCCTATTTTCGTAAGCCTTTGATTTAATTTTAAATAAGCTAGGGTTAGTTTTCTGAAATCATACATTTTCCTAACCCTAGCCGCACCCTTCCACAATCTCCCTTGAATCCGTGGCCTTTGATTCATCCAAAATCCATCTCAGCCATTCACCCAAATAAACCCTAAACTACAACCTTAGCAGCCGCAATAATTCACCCAAATTTCCCACCTTTGCCGTGGGTCCTATCACCAAAAACCTACAGCCGTGATTATTCATTCATCTCCCATTTTTCCACCATAAGCCAATCTCCCATTTTTTTTTCTTCTCTGCCGTGGCCCCCCCCCCCCCCATTTACCATTAACCATAAAAAAACAAATAAAGAAATCAAGGCCGCAAAGCCCATTTTCTTTGGTCTCACATCATTCAGCCGCAAAGGTGGATTCCATCACCTTTGATCCCATTCATTCTTAAAAAACCGGACCCTAATAAACCAACAAAAAGCTCTCAGCCGCAGCACCATATATTATTAATTCTTCTCTGCCGTGCAGGTGTCACACCAATTCCAGCCTTCCCCCATCTTCACGCAGCCACCAACTCCCATTCTCCCATCAGCCGTGCATCCACCAACACCCAAAACCATTGCCGCAGCCTTCCTCCACCTTCCACCAATCTTGCCGCACACCTTTACCACCCTAAACCCATTCCCAAACCAGAAAAACATCCAAAACACACCATAAACCTCTCTGCCGCATCAAGGAGAAGAGGAAAGAGGACTTAGATGCGCAGAAATTCAAGTGGATTCGTTGGGCATTCTAGGTGTAATCCATCCTTTGTTCTTTATGTTTAAATTCAATTTTATTTTTCTTGTTGTGAACATGAGAGGCTAAACCCCTATTTAGTTAGGAGGTGATTCGAAACCATGTTTATGCTTGCAATATGATTTGATTACGTTTGGTTGGAATTTCATGAATGGTGAATTCAATTTGTTTAACTACTTGATTGATAACTTATTTGTGTATGTTTATTGAGAGTGCACGCTTAATTTTCATGCATGAATATGACGCTAGAATATAAGTGAGTTTCACCTAATAGTTATGAGTCAGTTTAGTTTCCAAGTGATTTTAACGTTTGTTTTACATTTTTGAGTCAGTTTCCAAGTGATTTAGTAATCCCTCCTAATCCCCGGTCTAGAACGATCCCTACTTGCATCTTTACTACAATTGTCACAAGAGGGTTTTAATTTGTGTGCTTAATTAGTTCGCATCAAAGGGGTTACGACCCTTCTACATACCAGTGAGTGGGCTTTTGGTTTTCCGTATATACCTATATACTTATGTTTTTCCCAGAAAATGAATTGAAACGTTTATACGTTCATATGCCATGCTTATTGTTTGCCATTTATTTACGCATTATGAGTCGCATATGTTTATATATGTTTGGTCCTGCGGACGCACAAGTGCCAGGTGAGTTATGATTTATGTTTACGTTCAATAGTGATTTGAGATGCATAGAGAGCTCATAACCTATACCCCCGGTGTTAGTGCTCCCGCCCAGAGTTGGGCATAGTCATTCACGTGATGTTCACCTCCCGCACCACACGCTCATCTTGGATCCAAGTTAGGTGCACAGTCCTGTCGTACAGACCACTTTAGGAGGTTCCGACTCGTTGGTGACCCGCGATTATTCACCTAGCTTTCACGTGATCCAAGCACTTTAGCGTACTTATATTACACCCAGTCCTGTCGTACAGACCACTTTAGGTCGTTCCGACTCGTGTGCAGGTACAGTTAGTGAGTTGGAGATCTGAGCTCTAGATTCAGCCGTACAGGTCACGTTAGGTGACTTCGGCTGACAGATTACATGGCATTGGTTTTGACATTTCCTGGGCACTTGCATTTTACTTCGAGGCATTTGGCATGGCACATTTCTGAGCATGACTTTTATTTATATATATGTATATCCTATTTTTCTGGGAAGTATACAAGTTTTACGGCTAGGGGTTAGAACTTTGTTTATGAAATGGTTTTTGAAAAGCTTTGTTTTTTCCCACTCATGTTTTTGTTTTGCGCCCCTCCAGGTTCTAGTTGGCTTGCACTTTTGGTGGCTTCCCAGAGGATTTCCCCGGCATATCTGATAGATTATTACCAATGTGGGACCACCTTTGGGGTGTGTTTATGTAGTATTGTTCTCTCGGACTGCATTAGATCTTTGTGCTCTGAACTTTGGTTTCACACTTACGCTTGCACATGTATGTTATTACTTTGTGTAAAGCTGGTTTTTATTTATTCTTACTACTTTTATTATTATTTTATTAGCTTCCGCACTTTGCACATGGTTGCGTCGCTTCTACGTGACGGCCAGTATGCCCTGATCTCGATCGGGGTGTGTCAGTTTGGTATCAGAGCCTAGGTTTGGCAGTACTTTTGTGAGTATTCTAATGGTTTTGGTGTCTTCTGTCCGAATTATGCCGCCTCGTCGGGAACCACGTC
This sequence comes from Pyrus x bretschneideri, assembly GCF_019419815.1. Taxonomy (NCBI): domain Eukaryota; kingdom Viridiplantae; phylum Streptophyta; class Magnoliopsida; order Rosales; family Rosaceae; genus Pyrus; species Pyrus x bretschneideri. The sequence continues at coordinate 4,585,982 of NW_025999657.1, forward strand.
GCTCTGCTGAGCTTTGTTTCCCCGATGTAGCTCAGCTGAGGGAAGCTATCGCTACAGCTATTCATTCGGCGCTCCGCCCTCCCCAGAGGACTCATCTGGAGACTATGTATAATTTGAAGTTGGATAAGTTCGAAGGCAACGAGGGTTATGAGGGTGCGGAGCGGTGGCTAGAACATATTGAGAAGATCTTTCGTGTTTTGCATAATCAGGGGAATCTTCCTGTCGAAAAGTGGGTAAAGACGACATCGTGGTTTTTGGGTAAGGATTCTGCATCCTGGTGGGAGGAGGAACTTTGTCGTTTGACTTCAGCTGAGAAGACTGATTGGGATGTATTCCGAGAGTTGTTCAGGAAAAGGTTTGTGCCTCCTGAGTATATGGACCGTAAGAAGCAGGAATTCACTGAGTTGAGACAGGGGAAGTTGACAGCAAATGAGTACTACCGGAGGTTCACTGATTTGTCTCGCTATCATCTAGATGTTACTGGTAATCCAGCGGAGATGCTTCGTCGTTTCCGTTTAGGCACTAAGAAGAAGTGGCGTTCGATGGCGACCACTACCCCTTGTGACACCTACCAGGAGTTTTATGAGATTTTGCTGAGAATTGAGGATTCAGAAAATATGCCGAGCGAGAGTGAGGAGGAAGAGAAAGATGGTAATCAGAAGAAGGATGATAAGGGCAAAGGTCAGGCGTCGCTCGGACCTCGTAGGACACAGAACTTCAAGAGGGGTGGCACTAGTTCTAGCTCTTCTAGCGGTGGTTTTAGCGCCACTGGTCAGGGACGTGGAGGTAGGTTTGTTGGTGGTGCTAGAGGCCAGAGACAGAGTGATGCTGGTAGAGGTAGGGCCCTAGTTTGCCGCAGATGCAATAATCGTCATTTTGGTGAGTGTAGGCGAGGCAGCAGTGGTTGCTTTACTTGTGGGTAGATGGGACATCAGGCTGCAAATTGTCCCCAGAGTCAGCAGAAGCCGCAGCAGACTTTCTTGCCACCACCTGTACCGATTCAGCAGATTCCTGGTCCAGGTAGTTATGGGCAGACAGGTCGGGGTGGTGCCTATTACTATCAGGGCGATGCTGTTCCTTATGCCCCGGGACAGTATCAATATCCCCAGGACCCATATTCTCAGGGTGGTTATCCCCAATATTCTAGTGGTTATATGCCGTATCCTCCAGTTCCAGCAGGCGGGTCTCAGTGGTTTCAGGGAGGACAGATTCAGCAGGGGGAGATTGCTACGAGTAGCGCGGGGTCTTCGAGGCAGTCTGGTCAGCCCAGTCAGGGGCGTGGCACTCAGAGTCGCGGTGGCCAGACGAGCAGAGGTCGAGGTGGACGGCAGCAGACCCAGGGGCGTATTTATAATATTTCTCTGCAGGACGCTCAAACAATCCAGATTTGATCATAGGTACGTTAAATATCCTTGGTTATTTTGCTAGAGTATTAATTGATTGTTGTGCTACACATTATGTGATTTCTCATACATTTGCTCAAATGACGCAACCTCGCCCCACACCTCTAGGGTATGATTTAGAGTTTGCTATGCCTAGAGGGGAGAGATGTATTGTAGATCGTATGTACCCAAGATGTCCAGTGATAGTGGAGGATGTTGTTATGCCAGCTGATCTTATCCCGTTGGATATTGTTGACTTTGATATGATTCTGGGCACCGATTGGTTGCATTTTAATCTTGCCAATATTGATTGTTACGGGAAAATAGTTACGTTCCATCGTCCTGGATTACCTGTGGTTACTTTTGTGGACGAGCAGAGTGGGGTGAGACATGGCGTTGTTTCTGCTATGCGAACGAAAAGGTTGTTATCTAAAGGTTGCCAGGGGTACTTAGTTCATGTGGTGTTGGATGAGGCTGCTCCTAGTAGAGTAGAGGATGTGAGGGTAGTCAGACATTTTCCCGATGTTTTTCCTAAGGATTTACCTGGTTTGCCGCCAGACCGAGACATAGAGTTCACCATTGAGTTGCTTCCAGGTACTAATCCTATTTCCTTGACTCCTTATCGTATGGCTCCCGCTGAGTTGAGGGAATTGAAGGTTCAGTTGCAGGAATTAGTGGATAAGGGTTTTATTCAGCCTAGTACTTCACCTTGGGAAGCTCCAGAGTTGTTTGTGAGAAAGAAAGACGGAACTTTGAGGGTATATATTGATTACTGGCAATTGAATCGGGTGATGATTAAAAACCGTTATCCATTGCCGCGTATTGATGATTTGTTTGATCAACTTCGAGGTGCTTGTGTATTCTCCAAGATTAACTTGAGGTCTGGATATTATCAGCTGAAGATTAGTAGGGATGATGTTCCTAAGACGGCGTTCATGACTCGTTATGGTCATTACGAGAGCCATTTGGATTGACGAATGCACCAGCTACTTTTATGGATTTGATGAACCGGGTGTTCCAGCCATATTTGGATAGATTTGTTATTGTTTTCATCGACGACATTCTAGTGTACTCTAAGTCTAAAGCGGAGCATGTTCGACATCTTACTTTGGTGTTGAAAAGGGAACACCAATTGTATGCTAAGTTTAGCAAGTGCCAGTTTTGGTTAGACCAAGTTGCGTTTTTAGGGCACGTCATTTCAGCTCAGGGTATTTTGGTGGATCCTCAAAAGGTGGCAGCTGTGGAGAAATGGGAGCAACCACGAACCGTCACTGAGGTGAGGAGTTTCCTTGGTTTAGCAGGGTATTATTGACGATTTGTTAAAGATTTTTCTGTGATTGCCTTACCACTGACGAGATTAACAAGGAAAGACGTTAAATTTGAGTGGGATGATAAGTGTGAGCAGAGTTTCCAGCAGTTGAAGTATTGTCTCACTCATGCACCTGTTTTGGCACTCCCGGACGATAGTGGTGATTTCGAGGTTTATAGTGATGCTTCTTTGAATGGTCTGGGATGTGTGTTGATGCAGCATGGTAAGGTGATTGCTTATGCTTCACGACAACTGAAACCTCATGAGTTGAATTACCTTACACATGATTTGGAGTTAGTAGCCATTATTTTTGCATTGAAATTGTGGAGACACTACCTTTATGGAGAGAAATGTAAAATCTTTACATATCACAAGAGTCTTCAGTATCTTTTTACGCAGAAGGATCTTAATCTTCGTCAGCGGAGGTGGATGGAGTTGCTCAGTGATTATGACTGCACGATTGATTATCACCCTGGTCGTGCAAATGTAGTGGCAGATGCACTTAGCAGGAAGTCTCAGGGCCGTATCAATGCGTTGTACGCTAGTCGCATTCCTCTTCTGGTAGACTTAAGATCCACGGGAATGAGGTTGGAGGCAGAAGATCGAGATGTGGCTTTACTTGCTAATTTCCAAGTTAGGCCAATTTTAGTCGATCGGGTGCTTGAAGCTCAGGTGGGTGATAGGGAAACTCAAGAATTGATCTAAGCTCGAGATCGAGGGAGGATGAGAGACCTCAGAGTTCGTGATTCGGATGGCACGCTGATGCAGGAGGGTAGGATGTTTGTGCCTAATAATTTGGATTTAAAGAAAGCAATTCTTGATGAAGCACATATCTCAGCTTATGTTATGCATCCAGGAGCTACTAAAATGTATCATACCATTCGACCATTTTATTATTGGCTGGGCATGAAGAGGGAGATAGCTGAATATGTGAGTAGGTGTGCCGTTTGTCAGCAAGTTAAGGCGGAATGGAAGAAGCCGTTTGGGTTGCTGCAGCCGCTTCCCGTTCTAGAGTGGAAATGGGAAAATATTACTATGGATTTTGTGTACAAGCTTCCGCGTACACATAATGGTTTTGATGGCATTTGGGTGATTGTTGATCGGCTTACTAAGTCAACACATTTCATTCCAGTGAAGGAGAAGTATTCTTTGGGCCGATTAGCTGAGTTGTTCATCTCGAAGATCGTGAAGTACCATGGTGTCCCTGTGAGTATTGTCTCGGATCGTGATCCAAGATTTACATCTAAATTTTGGGTGGCGTTTCAGGAAGCTTTTGGTACGAGACTACTTTATAGTACGGCGTATCATCCTCAGACGGATGGACAGTCAAAGAGAACCATTCAGACTTTGGAAGATATGTTGCGAGCTTCGGTGTTACAGTTTGGTGATGCTTGGCATAAGCAGTTGGATTTAATGGAATTTACCTACAACAACAGCTTTCATTCGAGTATCGGCATGGCACCATTTGAGGCATTGTATGGTAGATCTTGTCGCACACCGTTGTGTTGGTCAGAGGTTGGAGAAAGGGTTTTGGTGGGCCCGGAGATTGTTGAGGAGACTACTCAAAATGTTCAGGTAATTAAGTCTAACCTGAAGGCAGCCCAGGATAGGCATAAGAGTTTAGCAGATCGGCATGCTACTGACAGAGTGTATGAGGTTGGCGATTGGGTATTTCTGAAGCTTTCACCATGGAGAGGCGTTGTACGGTTTAGAAAGAAAGGTAAGTTGAGTCCTAGGTATATCGGACCATACATGGTCACTGAGCGAGTTGGCGAGGTAGCTTACAGGCTGGAGTTGCCTCCGAAGTTGGCTAGAGTACATAACGTTTTTCACGTGTCCATGCTTCGACATTATGTTGCTGATCTATCTCATGTAATACCTCCTCAACCCTTGGAAATCAATCTGGATTTGACTTATGATGAGGAACCAGTGACGATTATAGATTGGAAAGAAAAGGTTCTGAGGAACAAGACAGTGAATTTGGTAAAAGTTTTGTGAAGGAATCATTCTGTGGAAGAAGCTACTTGGGAGACTGAAGATCGGATGAGAGATTTGTATCCTTGGTTGTTCTTTGATCACTAGAGGTTGTTGCATGGTTGTTTTGAATTTCGGAATGAAATTCTTATAAGGTGGCTAGGTTGTGACAGCCTGTTCCGGAATTTTCGAACTGTAAGGGTGAAATGACGATTTTGCCCCTAGTGTGATTTTTCGTTGTGTGGTTGTTTTTGAGCTTGGTTTGGCTGGTTGTGGACCACACACATTTCCCCACACACACCCTCACCCTTTCGCTGCCCTGCACCCCTTGTCCCGAGCCTTTCTCTCTCCCATTTTCATCCCCATTTGTACGGACACACCCCAAAATCCTCCAAATCTTCACAGATCGAGGAAACAAAGTATATATTCTTGCTTGTGAGGTCTGTAGAAGTTCGACTATACCCATTTCAGGTAACGATACCTTCGTTTTCATGTCGAACTCGGGATACCCCGATTTTGTCACTGTTCATGCACACGTTAATTCTTGTGTTTTTCGGAATTTCAAGCTTGTAGGAAGCTTGGTGAGGTCCTTAGGAGGCTCGGGGTGGTTCGTTTGAAGGTTTTGGACGTCGGGATCGTGAGTTACAAGGTTGGCCGGAGTTGGTGGTGTTTTCCCGGTGAGATTCCGTGTGTTTTAGCACTTGAAAGTGGTATGGATTTGTTCCTCTCATTGTAAGCTTCATTTTGGTACCAATTTTGTGAAATTTGGTTGAAAAACGAAGACGTTACAAAGTTTTGAAATTTTCACGATTTTCCTGTGCCGGCAACGGCGCCGGAGAAGACAACGAAATATTCCTAACGGCGTTAACGGAATCCGTGAAAGTTAACGGAATATTCCTGACGGTGTTAACTGACGCCGTCAGTGTGCCTGCGCGTGGGGGTGCGTGCGGCGGTGGAATTTTTTTCTAAAAATATAGGGATGTTCCTGAGGTTGAGTAGATCACGTTGGTATATTCATACACCCCATTTGAGCATTGTGTAAGAAGTAATTTCATAAGGTTGGTTATGTGCTTTAAAATTAACGTTTTTATAGTTGTTTCGCATATAGGTGAAACCTATCCCGAGGACGAGCGCGGTCACTCGAGGCAAGGGGGTTACGACCCTTCTACATACCAGTGAATGGGCTTTTGGTTTTCCGTATATACCTATATACTTATGTTTTTCCCAGAAAATGAATTGAAACGTTTATACGTTCATATGCCATGCTTATTGTTTGCCATTTATTTACACATTATGTGTCGCATATGTTTTTATATGTTTGGTGCTGCGAACGCACAGGTAAGGTCCAGGTGAGTTATGATTTATGTTTACGTTCAGTAGTGATTTGAGATGTATAGAGAGCTCATAACCTGCACCCCCGGTGTTAGTGCTCCCGCCCAGAGTTGGGCACAGTCCTTCACGTGATGTTCACCTTCCGCACCACACGCTCATCTTGGATCCAAGTTAGGTGCACAGTCCTGTTGTACAGACCACTTTAGGTGGTTCCGACTCGTAGGTGACCCGCGATTATTCGCCCAGCCTTCACGTGATCGTAGCACTTGAGCGTACTTATATTACACCCAGTCCTGTCGTACAAACCACTTTAGGTCGTTCCGACTCGTGTGCAGGTACAGTTAGTGAGTTGGAGATCTGAGCTCTAGATTCAGCCGTACAGGTCACATTAGGTGACTCCGGCTGACATATTACATGGCATTGGTTTTGACATTTCCTGGGCACTTGCATTTTACTTCGAGGCATTTGGCATGGCACATTTCTAAGCATGACTTTTATTTATATATATGTATATCCTATTTTTCTGGGAAGTATACAGGTTTTACGGCGAGGGGTTAGAACTTTGTTTATGAAATGGTTTTTGAAAAGCTTTGTTTTTGCCCACTCACGTTTTTGTTTTGCGCCCCTCCAGGTTGTAGTTGGCTTGCACTTTTGGTGGCTTCCCAGAGGATTTCCCCGGCATATCTGACAGATTATTACCAGTGTGGGACCACCTTTGGGGTGTGTTTATGTAGTATTGTTCTCTCGGACTGCATTAGGTCTTTGTGCTCTGAACTTTGGTTTCACACTTACGCTTGCACATGTATGTTATTACTTTGTGTAAAGCTGGTTTTTATTTATTCGTACTACTTTTATTATTATTTTATTAGCTTCTGCACTGTGCACATGGTTGCGTCACTTCCACGTGATGGTCAACATGCCCTGATCTAGATCCGGGTGTGTCACTAAATGTACAAGAAGACGGTACACTTATTTTCAAATGCACCATAAGTTTTAAATACATTTTTTATATCTCTACGTAGAATTTAAAAAAAAAACAAAATTAATGATGGTTTCTTATGAAAGTAGTAATAACTTTTTCTAATGAGGGAGAAGACTAATTAAATATAATATCAGAAATAAAAAGTTAGATTAATATTTTTAATAAAGCTAAACTTAAAATTCCTAGATTGTAAGTTGATATATATTACTAAATAGAAAAATCCTGATTTCGCAATTAGCATCTTAATCAAATTTTGTAAAAGAACATATGTTTAGAGTAAACAAGTTGGAAAAAATTTAGGGTATTCTAATTACTCCTTTAAAGTTACCAAGTTAAGTTGTTAAATTACCAAGTTTAGTGATTTGGTTTAGATTAATACTAAATCAAGCTTCAATCGAGACAAATTATGGAGATCAACTCCATAAATGAAGACCCGGCAAATGAATTGATTCAATGCAAAGAATCATGGAAAGACCTATAAATACAAGGTTCTAAGAGAAAGAAGGGACCTCTCAGACACATTACAAACTCATAAGACTTAAAAAAGTCTCTGCATTCTTCGTCACTCTCGTAAAGAACCACCAAGCACCACTTACATGTGTCGGTTCCTCCATCACCCCACAAGCCAATATTCTACACGTCACATGTGGTAACCTGTCCCTAGTTCTACGATTTTATAAATTTTAAAAGAATGAATTTATGCCTAATGCCCTAGAAGTGAAAGTTTTGATTTTCTTTGAGATCTACATTTCTAGAATTTTTGGAAATAGTTGGATTTTTCGGCGAGTCGGGACGGCCGACCGCCACCCACGACGGCACGTGCAGCAGCGTGTGACCAGGGGGCTGTCGATGTCATTCTTAGGATAAATTAGATTCCTTGAGTTCAGTTTTAATAATTGTATGACATAGGTTGATGGTTGGAACCTAAATTCTCTACAATACGTTATTTGGTAAAAGTGTAAATCGATGATCCGACCGTTGGATCGTCACCAAACTTTAACATATTATAGTACGTAATATTTGAGGACCATAGAAATTTATGGATTGGGAATCTGATGTACGGATCTTCCCGAATTGGATTTATAAGTTCACAAAATAAAATGTTGACCTCCACTTGGTTTTGGCAATTGGCGGAGATCCGACCGTTGGATCGTAATGAAATATTAGGATGTTGTTCTAGGAACATAATGTGTGCAAGTAACGGATCGGAAATCCGTGATGCAGATCTTCTGGACTGAATTTCTTAGGGATGGTGAATTATGTATTCTATTGATAAGAGTTCTGAGATGTGATTCAATAATTGTTCTAGGCGCTGTTCGTTCGAGACGCCTCGATGTTCATGCTAGGAAAATGATAGGGCGAACTCTAGGTGAGTGGATCTTTTCCTTTTTATCGTATATATATATATACACACACACATAATTGATAATTTCAAAAATACTTTTAAATTGAATTAAGCAATTTGTGTCGTGTTATATATATTTATATGCTCTAAAGTACTACGAGATGGTCGAGTTTAGATTATGTCATGGTATATCCATATGCATGTTACCTACAAATAATTGACGTGAACTACGACTGGCTTGATCCCTGTTTAGGGTACGTAGGCAGTCTAACGATATGTTAGATGCATCCATACAAAAAAATGAGATTAAATAATCGAGACAAAAGCTTGTTTGGATAATTGAGCAATGTGAAGGAAGTTGGTTTAAAGATGAGATTTAACCTTATGTTTTTGGTGGTTAAATGTTGCTTATAAATCAATGTGTGAAGAATCAAGAAATCAAAGTAGGGAAACGTAAGTAATGTTAGTTAATTAAACTATTGTCAAGTTGGGTTTATTACTGATAATTATTCCTGAAAATAAATAGTTTGGAGGTGGGGCGTTGTAGATTATGCATTTCATGCCATGTCATATTTATATATTTGGAAACACTATGTTGGTTGAGTATTAGATTGCATCATGGTATATCCATATGTATATTACCTCCACACAATTATTGTGAATGCTTTGAAGTGTAAAGATGAACGTAGGACACCCAGGTAAGTTCAAGTGAGTTTATGATATTAGTTGAATTGATGGAGTTATGGCATGACTACATTTATGTGTTAGGTAACTCCGACATTGTCGTACTGGTTGCCCATGAGTTGTACATGTTATATTGAGATGCACTGAGAGCTCATAAACCTGCACCCCAGTGTTAGTGCTCTCGCATGCGGCCAAGGCACAGTCTTTCACGTATTGTTCACCTCCCGCACCTTACGCTCACCTTGAATTCAAGGTTGGTGCACAATCCTGTCGTACAGACCACAATAGGTGGTTCTGACTCTTAGGTGACCTGCGATTATTCGCACAGTCTTCACGTGATCGTAGCACTTGAGTGTATTTATTTACACCCAATCTTGTCGTATAGACCACAATAGGTGGTTCCGACTCGTAGGTGACCTGCGATTATTCGCATAGTCTTCATGTGATCGTAGCACTTGAGCGTATTTATTTACACCCAATCCTGTCGTACATACCACTTTAGGTGGTTTCGACTCGTGTGCAGGTATACTTATTGAGCTATTGGCTAGCATGTTATTGAGCTATTGGTTTCGACTCGTGTGCAGGTATACTTATTGAGCTATTGGCTAGCATGTTATTGAGCTATTGGTTAGCATGTTATTGAGCTATTGGCTAGCATGTTGATGAGCTATTAGCTAGCATGTTATTGAGCTATTGGCTAGCATGTTGATGAGCTACTGGCTAGCATGTTATTAGCTACTGGCTAGCATGCTGATGAGTTATTGATTCAGTCATACAGGTCACGTGTCCAGCTAACATGTTGATGAGCTATTGGTTCAGCCGTACAGGCCACAATAGATGGATCCGGATGACATACCATTTCATATTGATTTAGGTCACCGGGGTTACTTATTCTTGTTGAGATATTTGACATGGCATAAGTGTGAGACTATTATTTTGGTTATGGTTTTGAGTTATAGTCACGCATGTTATTTTATGGGAAATTATACAGGTGTTACGACGAAGGGTTACTACCTTTGGTATTGAGATTGATTTGAAATGTTTTGTTTCACTCACTCACATTTTCTATTTTTGCACCCCTCCAGGTTCTAGCAGCAAAGTTCCGTATCAACAAGGATTCGTGGCATTTTTCAGTATAGCTGTCTCCTTATGATGATATAATTATTATCTTACCTCACTGTACTTTTCTTATGCTCGGTATCACATGTGAAATGGGTTTATACCTGTTCACTGCGCACTTGTGTATATAGGCCCTTTTAGTTTTAAATTTATTCATATTTTACACATTATCACATTCTATGGTTTCGTCACCTTCCAGGTGTCGGTCAACATAGCTCAATTCGGAGTTCTAATGGACATACCGGGTCGGGGTGTGTCATCACAAGCCAAACTCTTGCGTTGTTTGTTAGTTCAAGATAAAGTCTCTACTACCTTTGGATCAACTACCCACACACACACTCACACTTTGTTCTTCATTTAGACACCTATGAAGACTAAATCAGAGAATCAACTTTTGTACTTAGAGATTGTTACCCTAATTTTCTCATTAATACAATTCATTATTTTGTATATGTGTTCTTTTGCCATTCGTTGCTAGAATTTCATATTTACAACATAATCAAGTTTTGATAGAGAGTCTCTAAGTAACGTGTATCATACAATTGCACACAAAGTTTTACGGTGACCATGCAGAGAAACACTTATATATACTAGGATGACGTGACATTTTATTCTACAACACCCATCATATAATTTACGTGCATAAGTACAACGGTTGCATCAACTCATTAAGTGTAAGTATTTCATAATCAATTATATGACGTGAAGAACCATAAGAAAAAGTTTTGAACAAGGCCCTGCGTATTGGGCAACTCACTCACAAGAAAATGAATGAGTCTTTGTGGATTCTTTTGGTAGGAATTTTAAGGATTTTCACATCTTAACTGTTCATCGTCGTATATTATGTGGTCAATTTTCGTTAGATATTATTTATGTTTAATTTTAAATAAGAAAATTCAAAATAATTTATGATCGCATAATATACAATGAACGGTTATAATGTAAGAATTCCTAAAATCCTTACAAATTGGATCCGGATGGAATCCATAATCCCAAAAAAATGAGTCGTTCCTCCTTCGAACCGTAGAGATAAATCAGTATAGGGCAGTAGGGAAGTAGGGTAGGGCTAACCTATAAACCAAGGGTCAATACAGGACAAGGATTGTCTGCCCTCCCATTTCTGGTGCCTTCATGTTTTGTGTAGTCACGGTTAAGCCACGTCAACATTTTATATTGTTTTTTTATAGAGATAATAAGACAAAAATAAATAGTAATATAAAACATTGATGTGGTTTAACCGTAACCAGACAAACAGAAAAATACGGAAGGACACCGAAAGTGGAAGGACAGACAATCTTTGTCTGCCAATACAAAGAGGTTCTGCTTGGTAAAGACATCAACGGGGGATTATCTTGGAAGATATCCCAAAGATCTTTGTTGTCCCCACTTTCTTCAGCTATGGACTCACCTATCAATGCAGTTCCACGCGCAGCACCAACTGCGCAATTTGCCAAGGATTTAGGAGGAAACAAAATAAATGCTGTCAGCATTACATTAGTTTGCATTTTATTTTTCCTTGTACACTATGTTTTTTTTTTTTTTTTTTGAATTGTTATTAATATTTCAAAAATCTCATTTGGCATTTCAAATTTTCTATAATTGGAAAAAAAAATACATTTGTGAGGAGTGTAGAATGAGATTTTTGGAGTGCTAATAACAATTCTCTTTTTTTTTTTTTAAGGATATTGTTAGGGAGAAGTGACTAATCAAAATTTGCAATTCAAATAATGTGTCATTAATAGAAAATAAGCGCGTTAATTAATAGTTAAGTACTAATCCAATCATTAATGTAACAGCCCGTTCCGAAAATTTTAAAAACGTACGTGTGAAAAGACGATTTTGCCCCTAGTGCGATTTCTTTACGTTGTGTGGTTGTTTTTGGTTGGTTGTTGGCTGATGGTGGACCACACATTCCCCCCCCCCCCACACACACACACACTCACCATTTCCCTGTCCCGCGCCATTTCCTTTCCCATTTTTCATTCCAACGTACGGACACACACACAAACACATCAAACCTTCACAGATCGAAGAAACAAAGTACATATCCATGCTCGTGAGGCTCGTAGGAGTCCAACCGTACCCATTTCAGGTAAGGATACCTTCGTTTTCACGTTGAACTTGGGATACCCGATTTTGGGTACTGTTCATGCACACGTAAATTCTTATGTTTTTGGGAATTTCAAGCTTGTAGGAAGCTTGGTGAGGTCCTTAGGAGGCTCGGGGTGGTTCGTTTGAAGGTTTTGGACGTCGGGATCACGAGTTTCGAGGTTGGCCGGAGTTGGGGGTATTTTCCAGGTGAGATTTCGTAGATTTTAGCACTTGAAAGTGGTATGATTTTGTTCCTCTCATTGTAAGCTTCATTTTGGTACCAATTTTGTGAAATTTGGTTGAAAAACGAAGAAGATATCACGATTTGAAAATTTCCCGATTTTCCGGCACCGGAGAAGACGACGGAATATTCCGTCAAAATTGACGGAATATTCCTAACGCCGTTGACAGTTACCGTTAGGGATAACGGAATATTCCTGACGGCGTCAACTGACGCCGTCAGTGTGCCAGGCACGTGCTTGCGCGTGGCCGGCGCTTGTGACCGTGCCTTAGCCGGCGTGTGGGGGCACGTGCGGCGGTGAAAAATTATTTTAAAAATATGGGGATGTTCTTGAGGTTGAGTAGACCACGTTGGTGTATTCATGCACCCCATTTGAGCATTGTATGAGAAGTTATTTCTTAAGGTTGGTTATGTGTTTTAAAATTAACGTTTTTGTAGTTGTTTCGCATATAGGTGAATCCTATCCCAAGGACGAGCGTGGTCACTCGAGGCAGGGGGGTTACGACCCTTCCACATACCAGTGAGTGGGCTTTTGGTTTTCCGTATATACCTATATACTTATACTTTTCCCAAAAATTGATTTAGAACGTTTATTTGTTTATATGCCATGCCTATAGTTGCCGTTGTTTATGCATCGCTAATTGTTTATATATACATGTATGTTTGGTGCTGCGGACGCACAAGTAAGTGCCAGGTGAGTTGTGAGTATGTTTACATTCCGTAGTGGTTTGAGATACATTAAGAGCTCATAACCTGCACCCCCGGTGTTAGTGCTCCCGCCTAGAGTTGGGCACAGTCCTTCACGTGATGTTCACCTCCCGCACCACACGCTCAGCTTGGATCCAAGTTAGGTGCACAGTCCTGTCGTACAGACCACTCTAGGTGGTTCCGACTCGTAGGTGACCCGCGATTATTCGCCCAGCCTTCACGTGATCGTAGCACTTGAGCGTATATATATATTACACCCAGGCCTGTCGTACAGACCACTTTAGGTGGTTCCGACTCGTGTGCAGGTCTAGTTAGTGAGATTGAGATTTGAGCTCTAGATTCAGCCGTACATGTCACGTTAGGTGACTCCGGCTGACAGTTATATGATTTTGATGCGAAATTACCTGAGCACTTACATTTCATTTTGAGGTTTTGGCATAGCATATTCTTGAGCATGATTGGTGTATATATATATATATATATATATATATATATATATATATATATCTATTTTCTGGGAAGTATACAGGTTTTACGGCGAGGGGTTAGAACTTATTTATTAAATGGTTTTCGAAAAGCTTTGTTTTTGCCCACTCACGTTTTTGTTTTGCGCCCCTCCAGGTTCTAGTTGGCTAGCACATTTGGTGGTTTCCTTGAGGATTTTCCCGGCATATCTGACAGACGATCACCAGCGTAGGACCACCTTCGGGTGTACTTTTGTTGCGTCATTTTCTCCCAGACTGCTTAGGCTTTATGCTCTGAACTTAGCGTCACACTTACGCTTGCACTTGTTATTACTTTATGTAAAACCAGTTTTTATTTATTCGTACATTTTCCATTATTATTTTATTAGCTTCCGCACTGTGCACATGGTTACGTCACTTCCACGTGACGGCCAGCATGCCCTGATCTAGGTCGGGGTGTGTCAATTAACATTCATATCATTTAGTGTACACAAATTGCTTTAGAAATTTGGTCTCTCTAGTATTATCATTTTTAGAAATATATGAATAACACTCAGACAACATTGGACTTCAATAAAAATCTCCATTTGTCATGGACTTTCATCGGGCAAATAACCATTATACAACATAATACAAACATTTGTCGGGCGAAAATGACCAATGCTTTGGTTTCTTCATAGACTTTTGCTCAACGAAGGTAACTCAACAAGGAAAATGTCCTTCGTTGGGTAAAGCTTTTATGCCAAAGGAAAAACTTAGCACGTAATATGGCATCCTTTGCTCGACAAACCATTCAAGTTTCACCGTGCAAATATGTATTGGGAAATTTTATTTAAACCCATGTAATCTCTTTGTACATCCAACTTAAATTTGAAATGTTAATTGTCTTTTTTATCCTATTGCATAATTACTATTAAGTATAAATGAAATTAATAATAAAACTCAAATTTATGAATAAACCCAAACTATAATTAGACCCTACCATCATTCCTTGTTTATCCTACTTTCATTCCAGCTAAAACCCTAATAGCTATTATACAGAAAAACAAATTTTTTTTATTGATGGATGGTAATTTTGAAGTTTTAAATCCTCCAACTAAATTATGACTCGATTTATGGATTTTTTGTTCTTTTGATTTCAATTTTTTTAGAGTTTAGAATATGAGTATTTGGGTTTCAATTTTTTTTCATCAATCCCGCATAGTTTTTTAAACTTTCCGCAACATCAAATTCTTGGAAATACTCTCTCGGTCTCTCTGTGCACCCCAAAACACTAAAAGGACTTGTAGACAATGCAAGGACTTTCAATTCCATTTGCTTCTTCTTTGAGTCAAATTTCATGCATTTTATATTATATTTTATTGTTTTTCTCTACTGGTGCCATCTCTCCCCTCCTCCCTCCTCCCAAATTTCTGGGCAGTTTCATTATCAAGATGTGATAATGGGTGAGATGGTAGGTAGTTACAGGACAGCCATAGGCAGTACTGATGTGCAATGCAGGTAAACCCCTATAATGGGGTTGTTACAAGGGACCTGTCTCTGCAATCTCATTCCACCATAATGGCCATCTCATGGCGAAATCCGGGAAAGAGAAGAAAATTAAGCTTTGAGACTTGAGGAAACTTGAGGATGAACCACTCCAATACAATTTATTGTCATTAATAGAGTTAAAAATCAAATGGGTGCAAAGATAAACTTACATATTGAATTGAGTATGTGAGGGCATTCTAGGTAGTAAATTTAGGTTTAAAGAGATAATGATAGTTTAGTTAAAAATCAAATGGGTGCAAAGAGTAAGTTGGGTGTAGAAAGAGATTAGATGGGTTCAAATAAAATTTCCCATATATATTTTATGAAGTGTTAATGATTTTGGCATATTCAATTCCTTCAATGGTTTTCGTAGTCTGCAAAATTAATTTGACCGACAAACTTGTTTGTATATACTCCGAAATCACATATGACAAAAACCACCAAAAGCAAACTTTCAAGGATTATGTAATGGGACGAAATCCTTCGACGGTTTGGAACAAAAAAAATCAAGATTTAACAGTTATTTTGTTCTGATTTTGATAATTTTTTACAACTACACTTGTCGACCCTACAAGAATATAATGAACGAACCCAACCATTAACTTAAAATATTTACACTACTGGTTACCACAAAATCTTACGTTCTACTTAATGGAAGAATATAATAAGTGTTTATTGAATCTATTGTTTTGACGGGATACACAGTCTACGAAACTAATTTGGATGATTCAACCATCAAACTTGTTTGTATATACTTCAAGATTGCATAGGCAAGAAATCACCAAATGCAAACTTTCGGGAATTAGGTAATCGGACGAAATCCTTCGACAATTTGAAATGAAAAATCACGACTTGACAGTTATTTTACCTCTGATTTTGATAATTTTAACACCTACACTCCTCGACCCTAGAAGAATATAATGAACGAACCACGATCATAATTTCAAATATTTACAGTAGTGGTTACCGCAAAAGCATGTTCTATTTAATGGAAGTATGGAATAAACTTGAGTTTTTATTGAATCTATTGTTTTGACGTGATACTCAGTCTACAAAACTAATTCCAACAGTCCAATCGTCAAACTTGTTTGTATATACTTTGAGATCGCATATTGATAGAATTTTTACTACCTACAGGGATAAAAACACCTAAAATACTTGCAAAAGAACAAGGTAATTGTAGTATAGTAGCTCAAGCAAGGTTGTTCTCCACAGGGATTAAATGAATAATTTGTACTTGAAACCAATTCTTAATTAATTATTTAACACAAAGTTTAGAAAAGTTTGATTTTAAGACTTAAAATAATAAAAACAAATTTTACTAAAACAAATTAAATAAATCAGCAAAAGTAAAATAAACTAAAAGAAAACGGTTTTTGAAAATTAAATCATAAATGCACTATGGTTAAACCATCACCTTAACATTCCTATGTAGTTCTCCCAATTACTTATGACTTATACATGCATATTTTGAAGGTTTGGTTTTCCTAAAGTATGCTCTACTTGGACCCTCAATCTAGTACGTATATCAAACACGCAATCCGTTTGTGGTATTCAGATCAAGGGGGAAAACCACTAGCATTTTCTCTCCAAGAGGCCATCCCCAAGGGAGAAGTGTTGGAAATGTGCCCTAAAACCAATCATATGATGATACTTTATGGACATTTCATATGTTAAACTAATCTAGTTTAATGTAAAGGGCAAAGATTATTGTTTGAGCCGTCTCATATAAATGTTATATGCTTAAACGATAAGTCCAAGGAATATGTGATTGGAAGAATGCAATCTAAAGAAGTTAGATTCATGAGACCATTCTTTCGTTGACACATCCTAAACGTTCCTGATCATAGGATTGTCAATTGGGCATTGACAGTCCGTTAAGATCAGTACGTGCTATGTCTTCTCTCAGGGAGAGTGACTAGTCTCGAGTCATTGGTGTGTGTGACATCAAGACAAGTACGTAGGTGCTCAATAGAGAATGAGTTCACTGAACACGATCAACGAAGAGTTCTCATATTCATGTCACATGAGAACTCATGGTTGGGATAATGCAAATTAGTCTTTTGACCTGAGGCATCACAGTTGTCTTGTGGTTAGGTCCTTAATCTTTGATTATGTCAAAGTCACTCCATCAGGAGGGTGTCCACGGCATTGTTGGGGTTAAGCCACTTAGCCATGGAGACAAGTGAATGCGCAACAAGGGATCTCTAACCTTCAAACTGTTTGAGGGAGAATACTCTATGATATGATTTAGAATCTCTGGCCAGAGTATGAATGAGATTTAGGAATGTGTTCCAAATCACATTCAAGGTAATCATATAAGTACAAGACTCACATTGGATAGTAGACATGAATAAACTATCAAACCAAACAATGTGGTCAAGAGTATTGTATTAGAGAAAGACCGTATTGCATTTGTAATCCTAAAACTGAATAGGTTCTCCACCTCTTCTGATTAGCTTGGGTAACCATGACATGCTGCTAGGCGTCAACCATGGTTTGTGGAAGCCCTAAAAGTGTATTATCACTAACGGGAGAATTGAAAGTAAGTTTCAATTCACAATCGATTTGAAAGAGTTTGAATCGCCCACTGCCTCGCTAAAAGGAACCTAATGGATCGTACACCGTGTAAGGTAGAGATTGAAGATTCAACGGAGATGAGTAAGAATAATTAAATGGTTTAATTATTTATGGCAAGGATTAATTAATATGATTATTAATCAAACGAATAAGTTCGTTAAAAGACCACGGGATAGTTTTGGACCTTAAGGCCCAATGGGCTTCGAACGTCAAGTCCATTGACTTAAGTTGTGTGACAACTTAATGAATAATGATTCACAAAGGCCCAAACAGCCCAATAAATCCCATGTTAAAGAAGGAATGGTTTTGGACTTATTTACAAGTTTGCCACTCAAATGAATTAAGGAATAAGTATGACTTTATAGCCAAAATTCATTAAGGGTAATTTTTGGGGAAAGGATGAGAACACAAGCTCTCCTTTCTCTCTAAAATTTCAGCCACCTTGGAGGGATCATCTAGCAATCAAACTCCTCCAAGGTCACTCATTTCTTCTACAATATGCCTTGGTGTGGAGACTTAGAGGTTTTCAATTTTGGGAACTTGGAGAAACCTTTTCATCCATCCAAATCCATGGATCTAAGATGCAAGGAATGAAGGCCCTCTCTTTGGGTGATTAGCCTTTGCTTATGCAAAGAGGAATCTACAAAGGTATTGATTTCTCAACTCACTTTGTTTTGAGTTGAGTCTTGGTTCACCTATCTACTAGGCTTTGAAGTTCATGGGTTAAGTTTTGTTTTTGAGTGCATATAAACATGATTCCGCCTTTTAATTGTTAATTGCATGTTGTTGATGTTGCTCAAATGAACTTGTTTTTCACAAATTTTCCTTCAAGTGGTATCAAGAGCCTAAGTCTAGTAGTTGGTGAATCCTTTTGGGTTTTGTAGTTCATAGTTTGTGATTTGAATGTTGTAATTGTTACAAGCTTTATTCTTGCTTCTTTGAATGTAAATTTTGTTAGAAAATTTGCCATCTCAAATGTTGTAGATGTAGTTCATATGAGCATGAATTTTGGAGCTAAATTTTGGTGCCATGTTTTTGGGGAAATTCGGCCAAATCCAAAGGGTGGATTTTTGGGTTCTTGTTTGACTTGTGAAAAGTGTTTTAAAGTGACTTTTGGAACCCCTATGTACCCTAGTATGGTTGTATGTTATTTCCCTAAAGTTTGAGTGGTTTTGGTATGTTTTTGGGTGAAGAATGTTCATGGAGCTCTTATGGGTTTTCATGGATGTTCTTCATTGTTCTTGATATGTTCTTGCCAAGAACAAAAGGTTTGGTGTTTTGATTCAAAGTTTTGATTTATTTCATAAAGTTTTTGTTTTGAAATATTTCTTATGTTTAAATATCTTAGATATTTGTTTTGAAAAATTAAAGATATTTTAGTGGGTAGGTGTGTAATGATTTATTCCATTTCACCCACCCCACTTACAAAAACTTTGAAATTTTTTTTTAATACTTTGCTTCAATGGCCGGCCACCCTACTCAATTAGGGTCCTTGTGGGGCTTTTATGCAATTACATAAAGTTTTGATACTTTTGTGTATTTGTAGTTTGACCCAAAAGTTTACGTTTTTACGTAAAGGTTCAAAATCACTAAAAGGACAAATTGTTTTGCTCCTTTAATGAAGTTTTAGCTTTTGTGGAAATTTTTGGGTTCTAGTTGTAATTACATGAAGTAGTGGACTTTTATGTTTTTACAAAGTGACCCCAAAAGTTTTTGTTTTAACATAGTGACCCAAATTGTTGTGGTCATTGTTTTTGGCCCAAAACAAAATGAGAACAAAAATTGTTTTGTCTCTTTAAATGAGAATTGGATTTTCATTTCATTTAGCTCCATTTAAATCAATTCTATGGATACAAAAACCAAATGAAAATGTTGCATTCAAGTTTAATTAGTTAAAGCGTTAATTAATTAAAGAAAGGGTGATTATGAACCTTAGCCTACGATAATTGAGCTATGTGAATGGCCGTTTCAAATTTGTTTGAACCATGGGAATGTGTAGATTAAATTTTGGTTGTAATTTGATATGATCAATTGTTGTAAAAGAGCATAAGCTCTTCTTTACTTTAAAGTAATTTGATTTGATCAATTGTTGTAAAAGAGCATAAGCTCTTATTTACTTTGAAGTACTCATTTCTTGTTTTATTCGATATGCATGAAATTGGAGTAGTTGGGTCCAACGCCCAATAAGACAACACGCCTTAATGTGATTAAACGCGTAACTAAAATCAATCACCATCCCTAGACCGAGATTCAACACAAGGCTCGTGTTGGATCTAATCAAAGGTTCATAGTCATCCTAAGGCCCTAAGGCAACTATATAGTCCATCAATGAATGCAAATCTTATGTTAGTAGTACCATATAGTCTTGCTTTAAAAACCGTTTTAAAAGCATAGTGGGAGTATTATATACTACTAAATCAATCATATGGACCAATAGTTGTAATAGGACCAAAATGTTTTAATTGGATTAAAATGTATGTTTATATGTGATGAGACCTAAAAACCCTCAACCAAATCAATATTAAGTTGATAAGCGAGAGATGCTTTGAATATCTCTTCGTGGCCTTCCACCGTGGTGGGCTCCAATCGTTTGTGACTTGTACACCGGCTTCACCCTATCATGGGGGAGTACAAAGTGCATGCTTACACTCAGGAGGAGTCCATAAACATATGATGAGGTAAGTGTAGGCAACGAGGATGGCCAATATCATATCATTGTGAGGCTATTCTTGAACCCCTTCATGAACTAAGCATGGTGGGAATAACTTAACTAAGTGCAATGGCGCCGATATCATATCATTGTGAGGCAACATTCTCTAGAGGCCAAATAAGATGGGTACTTGCAAGAGATGCAAATGAGTAAGCGTACTCTCTCATTATTATTAATGCTAGCCGATATCGTATCATCGTGAGGGCTTGGTAATAGTGAGCCTCCCATACCTTACTAAGAGTTTCCTCCAAAACTCTTGAATTCCGATGAGGGATATGGAATTTGCTAAAAATAGTGGGTGGTGCTATTTTGATTTAAAGACCCGGATCAAATAGCTTAAAATCAATCAATTTATATTCGTTATGTATTTGTTTACCAATATATTTGCAAACGCTATCCAAAACTTGACAAAGAAAAACCGAACGCTTTAGTTTCCGAACTTGGTACCACAATCCCATAGATTGTCTTGAATGGATTGTAAAAGTACCTAAGTAGTCTCATCCTCACAATCTTCCTATTGATAATGTATCAATGGAAGAACATGTTAGATAAGTCTACCATGAAGAGGACAATGCAAACTCTAGTGCTTGTCTCTTTGTTACACGAACAAGGAACTTGAGAAGTAAGCACAAGGGCATGGACACTTTATGTGCCATGATTCTTCACTTACAAATTGTTGTATGAAGAAAT
Source organism: Pyrus x bretschneideri (assembly GCF_019419815.1). Lineage (NCBI taxonomy): Eukaryota > Viridiplantae > Streptophyta > Magnoliopsida > Rosales > Rosaceae > Pyrus > Pyrus x bretschneideri. The sequence goes on from NW_025999657.1 coordinate 4,607,123, forward strand.
GAGAGTTGCCTTGAACAACTCTTGAAAGTTTGTTATTATGTTTAGAACATAATGGTTGGTTGACAAAAATAGTCCATTTATATGGACTTATGATGATTTTGAATCATTGAGTGTTGAAGTGTTAAACCACTTAACGAGACGGAAACTAGGCAAGGACTTCACCTTTGTGTCCCTATCCTAATGGTTCACTAAGTTTATTGTAAACTATATAGTGAACAATAACCGCACGCTCTCCAAATCGTTTGATGTGTATAACACATTTGAAATAAGTTTCAAGAGAGATAGTGGGAGTTTAGGGACCATGACTATTGTAGTCAAAAGGGAAGTCAAATGAAGAAGGCAAAATAACTCCAAGGGAACAAACTTTCTTTATGAAAGGATGGACATTGGAAGGGGTATTTGCAAGAAATGTCTTGCAAGTGTCAAGAACACACCTTTCGAAGGTGTTGTAAAATGTTCTTGAATAATTCAAAACAGTTGGTTCTTCTACTTGAATATATGATTCTATATTAGCAACTATGTTTTACAATTGTTGTAAAAGTGTGCTAATAAAAGGTAGAAGATTAATGAGAGAAGAGAAAGTACTTCACATTCGGAAAGTGAATAAAATATAGATCTTTGCGAAAGCGGATTGTACTTACTTCCTCATATGAACTACCAAAGAAATTGGAAAATACTAAAGATTGTCTTTACATTCCAATTTTAAGGAACTTAAATCCGTCACTATAGTAGAGATGGATAAATGTTTTATTTGACAAAACATTGTTCTTTATTAAATCAATAATTAGATTATTGTAATTTAATTGGTTGTCTCTATAGTAGAGATGATGTGGTAGTTTAACTGTTTAGAATACGATGATGCTTAAAACCCAAAAGGTTGCAAGGTAGTGACTAATCCCAACTGAGTTGTGATACCTCTAAAACATAAGTTACGAGTTGGTCATAGATGGATGCTTTGGATCGTTAGATCCGGATCCAATACCTTCTTGTTAAAATTGTATAGAGGCGAAATGTTCGAATCTTTATTCTTTTGGAAAGAAGAAAGAATCACAAAGTTGTTGAGGTTAATTCACTTAGATGTTAGTGGCACTTGTCCACAACATAATACTACTCATGCTGTATGACATTCACCGAAGATCACTCTCGGTTGGACTATAGTTTATTTTGAATAAACACAAGTCCGAATACTTTGCAAAAGGTTTCAAAGAATTCAAGAAATGTAAGTAGATGAGTAAGACGTCTAAAGTATTTACCTCCTTAGATTTGATCCAAGGAAAGATAACACTTTAGATGAGTTTCCTTGAAAGATATCAAGGAAAATAGCATCATAAGATAATGAATTTCTCCATTAGGAGAAGAACGAACTTGAATAAAATTTAGTTCGTTGGATGTTATCTATTACCCATATATAGGATATATATATACTTCTAAAACAATATGATTGTCAATTAGAAGATCTTCCAAAATTTTCATAACTCCATAAGATGTAGTTGGAAAGAAAGACAAATCTTAAACATGTTAAGATTTGGGGTTGTGTGCTAATAAGCAATATTTGTTTGATATGATCAACAAATATAACAACCAGTTCCTACACCACAAGCTCCAAGGTAGTCGAGAAGGATTTATAAATCGTCTCAGTTGAATGGTTTGAACTTTATGACTATGTCATAGAGTTACACCTCTTAATTCGAAAGAAATAAGAATGAAAATCCTTATGACTACACTTAGTGGGAGCTATAAGCATCTTATGAGAAAAATGATCAAATCGTTTGATTTCTCATAAAGATGTAAATGAATCTTTTGTTTACTAGGTTTACAAAAGATTAGTGGGAGTTAATCATATTCCTAAATTTGAATATATATACATGATATATATTAATTTTGAAAATGAAAGGAATTCTTCATCGTTAAAGTTATGACTTTAAACATTCTATAATGATAGAATGTATATGGGAGATATAGTCTATGGGATGGAAATCTATAATGATATATTTCAAGATATAATTGGATTATATCAATCCCTAAAATAGACAAGAGATGCTAGGAAGTTTCTCATATGATGATAAACTTCAATTAGAATGACAATTCTAGTGAGACTAGGAAGTTGTTCTTCTCAAAGGGAATGTACCCTTTGACTCCCAAAGAAATAATGCGTAAATAGAATCCTTTATGCATACGCAGAAAGGTGATTTATGTATTTCATATTGTATGAAAACATTGATATAAGTTGTACCTAGAACGGTACAAGATGATATCAGTGCAAGCCCAGGATCAGAACCATGGCAACTGTCAAGTGAATCATTAGGTATTTAAGAAATACTAAGGATGGATTCCTCAAGAATGAGGAAGAATTAGAGTAACGTAATGGAAGCGTAAATGTATTAGATTATGAATCTAATCCATCATAGAATCTCTCTTCATTATGAATGAAGTGATAATGAGATATCTCTTTATTATGACTAAAGAGATATTTGGGTGGAAACGTTAAAAGTAATGACTTTAATGTGTTCCATCATGTATGCAAAATATATTGCCATATAGAAGCTTACAACATTGTTGTTTGGATGGGAAAGTTCATTTATGAACTCTCCATTCGGTTCCAACCAGAAAGTGTATGACACTAATGGGGCGATAGCTCAAGCCAGGGAATCAAGGTCTCATCAAGGTCCGAACTCAAATGAGAGACTGAACCACATGATTGAGAATCATGTATAATGGTGACGTCGTTATTCTCAAGGTTGCTTCTATGGATAACATATAGATATCCATTGTCTAGGCCTACTACTCAGCCATTTATGAAATGACTACAGAAGAGGTATCATCACTGATGACTAAGCTGATTGGCTCTAGTGCAAGTGGGAGATTGTTGGAAATGTGCCCTAAAACCAATCATATGATGATACTTTATGGACATTTCATATGTTAAACTAATCTAGTTTAATGTAAAGGGCAAAGATTATTGTTTGAGCCGTCTCATATAAATGTTATATGCTTAAACGATAAGTCCAAGGAATATGTGATTGGAAGAATGCAATCTAAAGAAGTTAGATTCATGAGACCATTCTTTCGTTGACACATCCTAAACGTTCCTGATCATAGGATTGTCAATTGGGCATTGATAGTCCGTTAAGATCAGTACGTGCTATTGATAGGAGCATATTCATGCGACTTAAATGGCTTGTTCTCGTGCATTTACGTTATGTTTCTTTAGTTATTTTAGTCCTTTAAGCTATTTTCGTGTGTTTGTAGGTCCAAAGGGCTAAAGGAGCAAAAAGATGCATTTTGGAGACTTTTGGAGCACTTTTGGGCTAAGGATGGATAGCTTATGCTTGGCGCCAAAATGTTGGACGAAATTGAAGACCAAAGTGTTGGAACTTTGTTCCCTTTAGTTTTAGGACATTTAAACCTTTCCAATTCCCTTATGCCGTGCATCTCCACCTTTCTCCCAAAACCATACACATGCATTCATTATTCATTCCCTCACATGCTCCCATTACTTATCATAATCACATATCATATCACTTATCATTCACCACTTATCACTTATCATATCATTCACCACTTATCATTCATCACTTATCACTTATCATAATCACATATCATATCACTTATCATTCATCACTTATCACTTATCATATCATTCACCACTTATCATTCATCACTTATCACTTATCATATCATTCACCACTTATCATTCATCAAACACATGCATTCACATGTTTTCACAATCTGCCATCATTCCAACCAAAACCGTGCACATGCTATCACCATGCATTCACATGCACTTGTTCCTCCATCATTCCATCCTTTAAAACATTCCACATGCACTTTAATCATTCAACACATGCATTCACTTCATCATTGCAGCCACACATTCACCCACATGCTATCCCATTTCAGATTGCATTTCATACACTTTCACATGCATCTTGGTAGATTTCACATGCACACACAAGCATTAGCACATGCAACCTAGCTGTCATGTTCCCCCCATTTCACCTATAAATACTCATTCATTCATTCTCATTCATTCACAACTCTTCCACCACAGAAATTCATCCATTCACTCCACCATTCCTTCCATTAACACACCTCAACTCATTCACTCTTCCATTTTCAGAATGTAGACATCAAACCACCCTTGTCGTGCCTCTCCCTTAGAATCCAAACACCATCCTTCCATATTCCACCACTCCTCTTCCATTCCTCCACCACTCCCCAAACCATTCACACCATCAAACTATCCCTAGACCTTGTGCTACAACGAAGAGGAAGAGAAGAGTGCCTAAACGTTCATACAATTCAAGTTTGAGTTGTTGGAATGTTTAGGTGTTTCTTTGATTTCAATGTTTAATTTCAATGCTCTTTGTTTTGTACGAATGAGGAATGGAAGATAAGAGGGCCTAAACGTTCATACAATTCAAGTTTGAGTTGTTGGAATGTTTAGGTGTTTCTTTGATTCTCTTTGTTTTGTACCATGAGGAACTAAACCCCCCTTGGTTAGGGGGTGATTCGAATATATGTTTATGCTTGCATTTTGATTTGAATACTTCTAATTGCGTTTCATAAGTTGTGGATTCAATTTGTTTAACCGTTTGATTGATAACTTATTTATGTATGTTTATTGAGAATGCGCGCTTAATTTTCATGCATGAATATGACGCTAGAATATAAGTAAGTTTCACCTAATCGTTATGAACTTATATTCACAAGTAGTGGAGGTTGCTTATAAACAATCGCGTTAAACAAATTCTTGGCATAAGTTTCATGCAATCCATAGTAACGAATGCCTCGTCAACACTTATAATTTTCATAGAGCGTAATGATTCTTGCTTGTATCTCTTCTATGCATTCATGTTGAGGACTTGTGGGGAATGTTTTGAATTGTTGTATGCGCTAACCCATCCAATTCAATAACGTTAGGAAGATTTGAAGGTTAATTAGTGCATCACGGTTAACCCGGGGTGTTGAGTTTCATGGTTTATTGAAATGCAATTGGAAATCATTTTATTATGCAAGTATAACATGTATGGAGATGAACCCCTTAGCCATTCTATCATCCATTCATTCCATTCCATCAAATTCGTTTTACAATCTGTTTAGTTTATTAACTTGTTTTGTTATTTCAATTTTCGTATAAATCTAAACCCCCCTTTACTTTAATGTCCAATTTAGTTAGAAATCAATTTAGTTTGTGCTTTTAAGTGTTTTGATTCATTTTATTTCCCAATTTCGTCCAGAAAGTGATTTTAAGGCAGTTTTGAGTGTTTTGGGTGATGTTTGAGTCTTTTGGTTTGTTTTAGTGTTTTAAAGTTTAGTTTTGCATTCCTTGAGTCTAGTATAGTGTTTCATATTGTTATTTTACGTTTTTGAGTCAAATCCAAGTGGTTAACAATCCCTCCTAATCCCCGGTCCAGAACGATCCCTACTTATACTTATACTACAATTTGACGAAAAGAGGGTTTAATTTGTGTGCGTATAATTCTCGCATCAAATTTTGGCGCCGTTGCCGGGGATTAGAAAATTTGCTAATCCCTTGGATTGTTTTATTTTTGTTTGTTTTTATTCCAGATTCTTAATCTTGTTTTGTTTCTTGTTTTAGGTACTAGTTCATGACTCGGAGTTCTCATCCGATTCGTGAACATATCCTGGAGTGATTGGGTTCTTCGTCCGGCTGCAAGACGTAAAAGAAAGCGCTACTTGGGAGGCAACCCAATGCACTGAATAAAACAAAGCATGTTCAAAAAAAAAAAAAAAAAAAAAGATACTAAACATGGAGAAAGATGGAGCTTCACAAAGGTTGTTTACGTGAAGCCCCACTACGAGGCGTCGGAGCGGAAGGCATAGTAGCGGAAGGCTTTGAAGCGGAAGGCATCGAAGCGGAAGGCATCGGAGCGGAAGGCATCGGAGCGGAAGGCATAGGAGCGGAAGGCATCGGAGCTAAAGCATTCCAGGCCTCAATACTTGGCCAAGCGCTGGATGAGCCAGGAAAAAGGTGCCTCTGGAGGAAAGACGAAAACCTTTGACGGTCACTGTGAATCCGACCTTCAGACTCTTGCAGCTCATCAAGCTTCCTCTTCATGCCCGACGAATAGTTATTTGCAAGCACATGCAAACTTCTATTCTCGTACTTAAGCTGCTGGATCTCTTGCTTAAGACTTTCCACCTCTGCCATCAATGATTCCACCTGACGGGAGCGGGCAAGCAGGCGTTGGCCCATGTTGGACACAGAGCTCGCACACTGAACACTAAGTGCGAGGGACTCTTGAACGGCCAACTCATCGGACCGTCCTGACAGCAGCCTACTATCTTTTGGAGTGAGGAGGTTCCTAGCTACTATTGTAGCTGTTGTGGCGTCCTGCATCACGGAGTCTTCACCTGTAAGAAGACCGTTAGAAGATAAGAAAGAAGGGCGCCATACGTTACCTTGACGCGGCGCGCCCGTATCACTGCTAAGGCTCAATTCCAAGCTAAGGTTCGATGAGTTTGCCATTTTTCAAAGGTGTTGAAAGATAAGGGTTGATGGAGTAAATTTTCAAAGGGTCGGAGTCGATTTTCAAGAATGGGAATTCTTCAGAGTGTGTTTGTTGTGGTGATCGATAGCTCTATAAGAAGCCAAGGCGACGCGTCCACCAATTCAAAAAAACCGGAATTTCCGGCGTAATTTAGGCGACGCGTTCTCGGCTTTTCAGAAAACGCGTTCAACTTTGTCAAAAGATTTCTGACAAAGCTGAAAACACGTGGAGGCCATCATCGCAACTACACGTCTTTAGCCGACAAGCGCAAAGTTCGGCGACGCTTTCTCTGCTTTTCAGAAAACGCGTGCAGCTTTGTCAAAAGGAGCCGCATCTGCACTACCACGTGTTGTTCAGAAAGAGAAGGGGCGTCGTTCAGAAATCGAAGGGGCGCCCGCTCAGAAATCGAAGAGGCGTCGTTCAGAAATCGAAGGGGCGCCACTATTTCAAAAAGCCGGATTTGCGGGATCAAAACGTTTGTCGACAAGGGTAAAAAAACAGTACCACCACTTGATATTATTTCTATATATGTCGACCTTCGTCTTTTATGGCAAGGCAAACCTGAAGAAAATGCCCAACTCTCCCTCACCTCTGAGGGCGCACTCCCAACAAAGCCTTTCAAAATACTCAATTCTTTCTTCTTCCCCAAAGATGATACCAGATGCCTGGAGTACAGATGACCCAGGAGGAAATGGCGGATTGAAGTGTGCTGATTCATTCACCGCTTCTTCAAAAGCAAAGGTATCTCATATCATCAAGGTCAAAAGCAAAAGTATCTCATATCATGCTCTTTCCCTGTCTTTTTCTTTGTCCTTGTTCTTACTCGCATGGCAAAGTAAAAGAAGCAATCAGCCGGCACTTGGAGTCAGTCTTCCGATCTGGAGCCAACTGCCTGGAATCTATTCCTGATTGCTTACCTAGCGTTGCTCTCGAGTAGTCATCTTCAACGGTTGATACACTTCCAGAGAAGGGACCACTTCTGCAAAGGGGAGCGAGTAAGGCAAGTGAAAATGATACATTGAAGCATGTGGAGACAAACTTAGGCTGAGTTATCCTCCAACCCTTTTCAATACGAATTGGAAAGATTGAACAAAGAAACAGACCAAAGGAGTAAGCTCAGACCTTCGGGGAAGACCAAAGAATCCTCCAGCCCAGTAGCACAAAGGAAAATCAACAAGTGGAGGAGACCAAAAGAATCATGCAGCCCAGTTCAAGAGTATGTCTGTGGAATCACCAAGATCAAAGCCTCAATGCAATTACCAAGGAGAAGAGGGAATTTACACTCCATAACCAGATTTGCGTCCCTAAAACTCTTCTCTTTGTTAATTACATTCTGCCATGTTTAGTATGTTTAAATTGTTTTTTTTTTTTTGTGTGTTTACTTATGTTTTGTGTGAATCTATGCTTAAAACATTGAGGACAATGTTTGATTTAAGTGTGGGGGGGGTAACTAAGTATATTTAATGCAAATTCGTGGGATTTTATCACCCATTACTTCAAATGTTGTTCCTTGCTGTTTTAAGGTGTTTTTAAGTTGTTTTAGAGTGTTTTTAGTGTGTTTTGTTTTATAACTCCGAAAACCACATAAAAATTTGAAAAACATGTTTTAAAAAGCCTAAAAAGAGTGTTTTGAGTCATTTTTGTGTGTTTGTGTCTTAGGGTACCTTCCAACAAAATGATAAGGATTTGGTTTGTAATTGCATGACTGTTAAAAAGAGTTATGAACATAGAGAAAAGTTTGAATTACTCTTGGTATATGCTTGGTTATGGTTATAATGTATGACTTCACATGCAATCATAAAAGAAAAATTCGTTTTTGTAACATGCTTGAAGGAAGGAACTCAAACAAACGCTACAACCCTGTGAGACTCGAGCCATTACTTTCTTTGGAGAGTTATTTTCTGTGATTCTTTGTTTTCTAAAGTTGTTGCATGATCTCATTATTCCTTGCTTGGTTGCTACTTAGAATGCAATTGTATCATGATAGAACTAAATGCTAGAACTTATATCCGTTTCATTCAAAGCATGACATTGAATTGCATAATCAAGATGAAGTTGTGTTGTTGCCACCATAGCCAAATAGCCTTACTTCCCATATTTCGTATATATTAGTTTTAACCTCGTTGAGCCTCGTTTAGCCTATTTTCTTTGCTAACCACATCACCCCTTACCTGGCCTAGAGTAGGACTTTCCTATACCCTTGTTCTTGAAGTATAGTGAGCATGACTTAAATGAATTCCTTTTGATTAATATGTTGCAGAAAATAAGTGTGGGGGAAGGGATTTTTGTGTGTATGTATGTGCCTAAGTCTTAAAGGAGGCACGGGAAAAAGAAAAAAAAATGTGAGAAAAAGAAGAAGAAAAGAAAGAAAAAGAGTGAAAATAAGTGAGAATGGACTCACAAGTGTGATTGTTGAAGAAAGGGCCCAAAAAGTTTGAATATGGCCCTAAGTTTTGTGTGACTTCCCCTTGGGTGTTCAAAGTTGACTTCTGCGTTCTAAAGGGAATTCTAAGTGCCTAATTCAATACTTTGCTCACTATTGCTTAAAGAACGTTTGTTTTCCCTATCCTTTCTTTGTTAGCCAAACACCTTTAGCCCCGTTTCAACCCTTATGCTTCTATCTTGATCGTTATGTGTTCAATATGTGGAGTTTGGAATTGATATGAGCTTATGGAATCACTGGTTCTCATTCTAAGTAGTAGCATTCCATTCATGAGATCATATTCATGTCATTATCGTAAATCCAGAAAATGCTTTCTTTGTTATAACATATGTGAGATACTAGTCTTTCATGTTTACATCAATCTCTCACATATAACTAGTGTAGGGTGTGTAGTCAGAAAATCTATGTGAAAATAGAGTGCATTCTAGTAAGGAATTGAGGAAATTCTCTAAGGCATGTTACTACATTCGAAATGGTTTTAAATGCTTAAATGTGAATTAGTATGTGGTGACTATGATTAAGAATGTACTTAAGTGTAAAGATGGCTAAAATCTGTGGGAATAATGATTTTTAACTTGTCATGAGCATTGGAAATCCGTGAGACGATTGTTGGAAGGTGTAGGTTGTGTTTTGTTCGTTTTGTCTAGTTTCGTGTTCTTTTGTTGTTTTGTTTTGCTCGAGGACTAGCAAAAGATAAGTGTGGGGGTATTTGATAGGAGCATATTCATGCGACTTAAATGGCTTGTTCTCGTGCATTTACGTTATGTTTCTTTAGTTATTTTAGTCCTTTAAGCTATTTTCGTGTGTTTGTAGGTCCAAAGGGCTAAAGGAGCAAAAAGATGCATTTTGGAGACTTTTGGAGCACTTTTGGGCTAAGGATGGATAGCTTATGCTTGGCGCCAAAATGTTGGACGAAATTGAAGACCAAAGTGTTGGAACTTTGTTCCCTTTAGTTTTAGGACATTTAAACCTTTCCAATTCCCTTATGCCGTGCATCTCCACCTTTCTCCCAAAACCATACACATGCATTCATTATTCATTCCCTCACATGCTCCCATTACTTATCATAATCACATATCATATCACTTATCATTCACCACTTATCACTTATCATATCATTCACCACTTATCATTCATCACTTATCACTTATCATAATCACATATCATATCACTTATCATTCATCACTTATCACTTATCATATCATTCACCACTTATCATTCATCACTTATCACTTATCATATCATTCACCACTTATCATTCATCAAACACATGCATTCACATGTTTTCACAATCTGCCATCATTCCAACCAAAACCGTGCACATGCTATCACCATGCATTCACATGCACTTGTTCCTCCATCATTCCATCCTTTAAAACATTCCACATGCACTTTAATCATTCAACACATGCATTCACTTCATCATTGCAGCCACACATTCACCCACATGCTATCCCATTTCAGATTGCATTTCATACACTTTCACATGCATCTTGGTAGATTTCACATGCACACACAAGCATTAGCACATGCAACCTAGCTGTCATGTTCCCCCCATTTCACCTATAAATACTCATTCATTCATTCTCATTCATTCACAACTCTTCCACCACAGAAATTCATCCATTCACTCCACCATTCCTTCCATTAACACACCTCAACTCATTCACTCTTCCATTTTCAGAATGTAGACATCAAACCACCCTTGTCGTGCCTCTCCCTTAGAATCCAAACACCATCCTTCCATATTCCACCACTCCTCTTCCATTCCTCCACCACTCCCCAAACCATTCACACCATCAAACTATCCCTAGACCTTGTGCTACAACGAAGAGGAAGAGAAGAGTGCCTAAACGTTCATACAATTCAAGTTTGAGTTGTTGGAATGTTTAGGTGTTTCTTTGATTTCAATGTTTAATTTCAATGCTCTTTGTTTTGTACGAATGAGGAATGGAAGATAAGAGGGCCTAAACGTTCATACAATTCAAGTTTGAGTTGTTGGAATGTTTAGGTGTTTCTTTGATTCTCTTTGTTTTGTACCATGAGGAACTAAACCCCCCTTGGTTAGGGGGTGATTCGAATATATGTTTATGCTTGCATTTTGATTTGAATACTTCTAATTGCGTTTCATAAGTTGTGGATTCAATTTGTTTAACCGTTTGATTGATAACTTATTTATGTATGTTTATTGAGAATGCGCGCTTAATTTTCATGCATGAATATGACGCTAGAATATAAGTAAGTTTCACCTAATCGTTATGAACTTATATTCACAAGTAGTGGAGGTTGCTTATAAACAATCGCGTTAAACAAATTCTTGGCATAAGTTTCATGCAATCCATAGTAACGAATGCCTCGTCAACACTTATAATTTTCATAGAGCGTAATGATTCTTGCTTGTATCTCTTCTATGCATTCATGTTGAGGACTTGTGGGGAATGTTTTGAATTGTTGTATGCGCTAACCCATCCAATTCAATAACGTTAGGAAGATTTGAAGGTTAATTAGTGCATCACGGTTAACCCGGGGTGTTGAGTTTCATGGTTTATTGAAATGCAATTGGAAATCATTTTATTATGCAAGTATAACATGTATGGAGATGAACCCCTTAGCCATTCTATCATCCATTCATTCCATTCCATCAAATTCGTTTTACAATCTGTTTAGTTTATTAACTTGTTTTGTTATTTCAATTTTCGTATAAATCTAAACCCCCCTTTACTTTAATGTCCAATTTAGTTAGAAATCAATTTAGTTTGTGCTTTTAAGTGTTTTGATTCATTTTATTTCCCAATTTCGTCCAGAAAGTGATTTTAAGGCAGTTTTGAGTGTTTTGGGTGATGTTTGAGTCTTTTGGTTTGTTTTAGTGTTTTAAAGTTTAGTTTTGCATTCCTTGAGTCTAGTATAGTGTTTCATATTGTTATTTTACGTTTTTGAGTCAAATCCAAGTGGTTAACAATCCCTCCTAATCCCCGGTCCAGAACGATCCCTACTTATACTTATACTACAATTTGACGAAAAGAGGGTTTAATTTGTGTGCGTATAATTCTCGCATCAGCTATGTCTTCTCTCAGGGAGAGTGACTAGTCTCGAGTCATTGGTGTGTGTGACATCAAGACAAGTACGTAGGTGCTCAATAGAGAATGAGTTCACAGAACACGATCAACGAAGAGTTCTCATATTCATGTCACATGAGAACTCATGGTTGGGATAATGCAAATTAGTCTTTTGACCTGAGGCATCACAGTTGTCTTGTGGTTAGGTCCTTAATCTTTGATTATGTCAAAGTCACTCCATCAAGAGGGTGTCCACGGCATCGTTGAGGTTAAGCCACTTAGCCATGGAGACAAGTGAATGCGCAACAAGGGATCTCTAACCTTCAAACTGTTTGAGGGAGAATACTCTATGATATGATTTAGAATCTCTGGCCAGAGTATGAATGAGATTTAGGAATGTGTTCCAAATCACATTCAAGGTAATCATATAAGTACAAGACTCACATTGGATAGTAGACATGAATAAACTATCAAACCAAACAATGTGGTCAAGAGTATTGTATTAGAGAAAGACCGTATTGCATTTGTAATCCTAAAACTGAATAGGTTCTCCACCTCTTCTGATTAGCTTGGGTAACCATGACATGCTGCTAGGCGTCAACCATGGTTTGTGGAAGCCCTAAAAGTGTATTATCACTAACGGGAGAATTGAAAGTAAGTTTCAATTCACAATCGATTTGAAAGAGTTTGAATCGCCCACTGCCTCGCTAAAAAGAACCTAATGGATCGTACACCGTGTAAGGTAGAGATTGAAGATTCAACGGAGATGAGTAAGAATAATTAAATGGTTTAATTATTTATGGCAAGGATTAATTAATATGATTATTAATCAAACGAATAAGTTCGTTAAAAGACCACGGGATAGTTTTGGACCTTAAGGCCCAATGGGCTTCGAACGTCAAGTCCATTGACTTAAGTTGTGTGACAACTTAATGAATAATGATTCACAAAGGCCCAAACAGCCCAATAAATCCCATGTTAAAGAAGGAATGGTTTTGGACTTATTTACAAGTTTGCCACTCAAATGAATTAAGGAATAAGTATGACTTTATAGCCAAAATTCATTAAGGGTAATTTTTGGGGAAAGGATGAGAACACAAGCTCTCCTTTCTCTCTAAAATTTCAGCCACCTTGGAGGGATCATCTAGCAATCAAACTCCTCCAAGGTCACTCATTTCTTCTACAATATGCCTTGGTGTGGAGACTTAGAGGTTTTCAATTTTGGGAACTTGGAGAAACCTTTTCATCCATCCAAATCCATGGATCTAAGATGCAAGGAATGAAGGCCCTCTCTTTGGGTGATTAGCCTTTGCTTATGCAAAGAGGAATCTACAAAGGTATTGATTTCTCAACTCACTTTGTTTTGAGTTGAGTCTTGGTTCACCTATCTACTAGGCTTTGAAGTTCATGGGTTAAGTTTTGTTTTTGAGTGCATATAAACATGATTCCGCCTTTTAATTGTTAATTGCATGTTGTTGATGTTGCTCAAATGAACTTGTTTTTCACAAATTTTCCTTCAAGAAGAACACTAGCATCTTCTTCTCCCTTAGTCATTCATCTCTTCTTCAAGGCTTATCCTTGGTGTGGAAATATAGAGGCTCCCTTTCTTGAGAAATTGGAGATTCCATTCATCCATCCAACTCCAAGAAATCCATGGAGAAAAGAAGCAAGGAATGAAGTTCCTCTCTCTTGGGTGATTAGCATTTGGTTATGCAAAGATGAATCTTCAAAGGTATAAGAAATCTCAACTCTATTCTCTCTTATTTAATTTGAATCTTGGTTCACAACTACTAGGCTTCGATTTCATGGGTAAAGTTTAGATTTGAGTGCATAAAAGCATGATTCCGCTTTTTAATTGTTAATTGTATGTGTTAATGTTGCTCAAATGAACTGGCATAATCAAAAATTTCCTTCGTCGGGAGGCTGGCTAAGGCCTAGGGCTTAGACCGCTAAATGGGGTCTAGGTGGGATCCTAAGCAGTCTAGGCAGATTTAAGTAAATTTATTTTATATATATAAATAAGTGTCTTCTTATACTTAAAAAAAAAAAAAACATAATTGTATTGAAAGACATAAATTGCAAAATAAAATGACATATAGATTACAAAGTATTAGAACATAATTGAAAACATGGAGAACAAGCATTTAATGAGTGCTCATCCAAGAATTCAACAAACAAGTCTCTTACATTTTACTAGAAAAAAGTTAAAATGCAAGCTGAAATTTAGATTTTGTCTAAGGGAAAGTAGCTACCTAGGCGGGTCTAAGTAGGTGCCTAGGTGGGCTAGGCATAGTGTGAGTAGGTATAGGTGCCATTTATTAATTTTCAAATACCTAGGGATTAGTAATGACCAGTAGTCTGGGCTAGGCTGGATTTTCAGAATAGTGTCAATGGAACTCAAGCGGCCACTACCGAATCAACGGTTGACTCTAATGCATTTGCTGCATTGGGTTGGTTGCTAAGATCTACGTGGTGTGCTCATAGTTGAAGACAGAATGACATTGTCCCAGCTTCTATTGACGGGGCAGAGACTGATGTTGGTTTGGCAGCCGTGCCCTCGGAGGGAGACTGATGTTGTTCCAAATTTCATTATTTTTAACCCCGTTCCAAGATTCATGACTTCCAAGGAAGAAGAAGGTGAAAAAGACATCTTGGAAGCCCTTCCAAAGGTGACAAGTAGGGAATGTCATGAAGTCATCAAAGAGGACGTTCTTGAAACCAAAAAATCCAAAGAAGTTAAATTTGATGACATTGGACAAGTCATAACCATCACTTGCAATCTGGCCAAGTCCAATATCCCTGAAACTTTCAAAGGAGTGGTGTTTGTCATTGAGTTCTTGTCGGACAAAACAAGTAAGTTTTTTTTTCCAAATTCCATTAGATTTTATACTAACTTGCTATTTTTTTTGAATCAGGCACCTACACTAGAATTCAAACCAATGCCGGTTCACTTCAAGTATCACCTTCCATTCAAGGACCAATTCCATGCCGTTTGATTTTATTTATGTTAAAAAATAAATAAATAAATAAATAAAATAAATTTAAAAAAAAAAAAAAAAAAAAAAAAAAAGATACTAAACATGGAGAAAGATGGAGCCTTCACAGAGGATGTTTACGTGAAGCCCCACTACGAGGCGTCGAAGCAGAAGGAATAGAAGCGGAAGGCATAGGAGCGGAAGGCATAGAAGCAGGAGGCATAGAAGCGGAAGGCATCGGAGCTAGAGCATTCCAGGCCTCAATACTTGGCCAAACGCTGGATGACCCAGGAAAAAGGTGCCTCTGGAGATAAGACGCAAGCCTTTGACGGTCATTGTGAATTCGACCCTCAGATTCTTAGAGCTCATCAAGCTTCCTCTTCATGCCCGCCGAATAGTTATTTGCAAGCACATGCAAACTTCTATTCTCGTACTTAAGCTGTTTGATTTCCTGCTTAAGACTTTCCACCTCTGCCATCAACGATTCCACTTGGCGGGACCGAACAAGCAGGCGTTGGCCCATGTTGGACACAGAGCTCGCACACTGAACACTAAGTGCGAGGGACTCTTGAACGGCCAACTCATCGGACCGTCCTGACAGCAGCCTACTATCTTTTGGAGTGAGGAGGTTCCTAGCTACTATTGTAGCTGTTGTGGCATCCTGCATCACAGAGTCTTCACCTGAAAGAGGACCGTTAGAAGATAAAAAAGAAGGGCGCCATACATTACCTTGACGGGGCGCAACCGGATCGCTGCTGAGACTCAAATCTAAGCTAAGGTTCGATGAGTTTGCCATTTTTTTCAAAAGTGTTCAAAGAAAATGGGTGGATGGAGTTAAATTTCGAAGGGCCGGAGACGATTTTCAAGAATGGGAGATCTTCAGAGTGTGTATGTTGGCGGTGATCGATAGCTCTATAAAAAGCCAAGGCGACGCGTCCACCGATTCAAAGAGCCGGATTTTCCGGTGTAAGTTAGGCGACGCTCCCTCGGCTTTTCAGAAAACGCGTTCAACTTTGTCAAAAGATTTCTGACAAAGCTGAAAACACGTGGAGGCCATCATCACAACTACACATCTTTAGCCGACAAGCGCAAAGTTCGGCGACGCTTTCTCTGCTTTTCAGAAGACGCGTGCAGCTTTGTCAAAAGGAGCCGCATCTGCACTACCACGTGTCGTTCAGAAAGCGAAGGGGCGTCGTTCAGAAATCGAAGGGGCGCCTGCTCAGAAATCGAAGAGGCGTATTCAAAGATCGAAGAGGCGCCACTATTTCAAAAAGCCGGATTTGCGGGATCAAAACGTTTGTCGACAACGGTAAAAAGTACCACCACTTGATATTATCTCTATATATGTCGACCTTCGTCTTTTATGGCAGGGCAAACCTGAAGAAAATGCCCAACTCTCCCTCACCTCTGAGGGCGCACTCCCAGCAAAGCCTTTCGAAATACTCAATTCTTTCTTCTTCCCCAAAGATGATACCAGATGCCTGGAGTACAGATGACCCAGGAGGAAACAGCACAACAAATACATGTGCTGATTCATTTACCGCTTCTTCAAAAGCAAAGGTATCTCATATCATCAAGGTCAAAAGCAAAAGTATCTCATATCATGCTCTTTCCCTGTCTTTTTCTTTGTCCTTGTTCTTACTTGCATGGCAAAGTAAAAGAAGCAATCAGCCGGCACTTGGAGCCAGTCTTCCGATCTGGAGCCGACTGCCTGGAATCTATTCCTGATTGCTTACCTAGCGTTGCTCTCGAGTAGTCATCTTCAACGGTTGATACACTTCCAGAGAAGGGACCACTTCTGCAAAGATTGAACAAAGAAACAGAGATAAAAGGAGGAAGCTCAGACCTTCGGGGGAGACCAAAAGAAATCCTGCTGCTCAGTTCAAGGGTAGCACAAAGGAAAATCAACGATGGGCGGAAACCAGTTCAAGAGTAAGCCTGTGGAATCACCAAGATCAAAGCTTCAATGCAATCACCAAGGAGAAGAGGGAATTTACACTCCATAACCAGATTTGCATCCCTAAACTCTTCTCTTTGTTAATTACATTCTGCCATGTTTAGTATGTTTAGTTGTTGTTTGTGTGTTTACTTATGTTTTGTGTGAATCTATGCTTAAAACATTGAGGACAATGTTTGATTTAAGTGTGGGGGGGGGGGGGGGGGGGGGTAACTACTGTTGTTAATGCAAATTCGTGGGATTTTATCACCCATAACTTCAAGTGTTGTTCCTTGCTGTTTTAAGGTGTTTTTAAACTGTTTTTGCGTGTTTTGTTTTATAACTCCGAAAATCACATAAAAATTTGAAAAACATTTTTTGAAAAGCCTAAAAAGAGTGTTTTGAGTCGTTTTTGTGTGTTTGTGTCTTAGGGTACCTTCCAACACAATGATAAGGATTTGGTTTGTAATTGCATGACTGTTAAAAAGAGTTATTAACATAGAGAAAAGTTTGATTTACTCTTGGTATATGCTTGGTTATGGTTATAATGTATGACTTCACATGCAATCATAAAAGAAAAATTCGTTTTTGTAACATGCTTGAAGGAAGGAACTCATAATAACGCTACATCCCTGTGAGACTCGAGCCATTACTTTCTTTGGAGAGTTATAATCTGTGATTCTTTGTTTTCTAAAGTTGTTGCATGATCTCATTATTCCTTGGTTGGTTGCTACTTAGAATGCAATTGTATCATGATAGAACTAAATGCTAGAACTTATATCCGTTTCATTCAAAGCATGACATTGAATTGCATAACATATATCAAGATGAAGTTGTGTAGTTGCCACCATAACCAAATAGCCTTACTTCCCATATTTCGTATTTGTTGTAAGTTTTAACCCCGTTGAGCCTCGTTTAGCCTTTATTCTTTGTTAACCCACATTATCCTTACCTAGCCTAGAGTAGGACTTTCCTATACCCTTGTTCTTAAAGTATAGTGAGCATGACTTAAATGAATTCCTTTTGAGTTACATTATGCAAGAAAATGAGTGTGGGGGAGTAAAAGTTTGTTCTTACGTTTATATGTATGTTTCGAGATTCACAAGAAAAAGAAGAAGAAAAGAAAAAGAAAAAAAAGGAGTGAAAATAAGTAAGAATGAACTCACGAGCGTTGATGGTTGAAGAAAGGGTCCAAAAAGTTGAATATGGCCCTAAGTTTTGTGTGACTTTCCCTTGGGTGTTCAAAGTTGATTTTTGCGTTCTAAAGGGAATTCTAAGTGCCTAATTCAATACTTTATTCACTATTGCTTTAAGAATGTTTGTTTATCCTTCACCTTTCATTGTTAGCCAATACCCTAGCCCCGTTACACCCCTTTGACTTCTATCTTGATCTTTAGGTGTTCAATAATGTGGAGTTTGGAATTGATATGAGCATATGGTGTCACTGGTTCTTGCATCTAAGTAGTAGCATTCCATTCATGAGATCATACCTAAACATGCTTATTAACTCCAGAAATTGCTCTCTTTATGATACATATATGTGAGTGTTCGTTTTTATGCTTACATCAATCTTCGCACATATAACTAGATTAGGGTGTGTAGTCAGAAAATCTGTGTGAAAACTAAGTGCATATCTTGTAAGGAATTGAGCAAATTCTCTAAGGCATGTTACTACATTCAAAACATGGTTTTAAATGCTTAATTGTGAACTAGTATATGGTGACTATGATTAAGAATGTACTTAAGTGTAAAGATGGCTAAAATCTGTGGGAATAATGATTTTTAACTTGTCATGAGCATTGGAAATCCCTGAGGCAACGTTGGAAGGTTTAAGACTGTCTTTGGTTTATTTTGTTTCGTTTCGTTTTGTTTTGTTTTTCTGTTTTGCTCGAGGACTAGCAAAAACTAAGTGTGGGGGTATTTGATAGGAGCATATTCATGCGACTTAAATGGCTTGTTCTCGTACATTTACGTTATGTTTCTTTAGTTAGTTTAGTCCTTTATGCTTCTTTTGTGTGTTTTCAGGATAATAAGACTTGTTTGACGAAAGGATGCATTGTGGAGTGTTTTGGAGCACTATTGGGCTAAGGATGGATAGCTTATGCTTGGAGCCCAAGTGTTGGATGAAATTGAAGGCCTTGTATGCACTTGAGGACACAAAACAATGGCCCTAACCCAATTACATAACACCTTGCCATGGGCTTAACACAAACACCATTCCTTGCCATGCAAGGGGAAGCAATTTGGGTCCATTTCATGCACTTAAACCCTAGCCCAATTACACACCAATTTCAGCCACATGAACACAATCTTACCCATGTCGTGGCCCTTGCAAATCCATCCCATTTTCAGCCATTACACTTCATCATTGCAGCCACATTTCCAACCCACATGCACATTCAATCATTCACACTTGCACCCTTTATTCTTCATCATTTCAGCCATGTATAAGTAGTCTTGCATTTGCAGAAAATCCACTTCCTTTACACATGCATTCATCATCATCACTCTAGTTTTAATTCACATGCAAAACCATCAACACATGCACCCATCACCAAAACACTTACCTTTTCCGTGAGTTCCCTTGAAATTCCAGCTTTCCCATTCATCATTTCACCAACAATTCAGCCACATTCCACATGCATAACCAACCTAGTGTCACTCCCATTCACACCCTTTAATCATCCCCCTTTAAGTTATGATTTTATTTCCTAACCCTACATGCATTATTTATTAGCATCCTTACAAGACCCTAATCATTCATCCACCCTAGCTACCATCATTCACACAAACAACATCAATGTCGTGGCCTACACACACATGCATCCTGAAATCCTTCTTTGCCGTGCCTTCCCCTTAGATTTTCAGCAACTTCTCTTCATCATTGCACCACAAATCATTCAACAAATGCATCCATAATCATTTCTCCAACCTAGCATTCCCATTCTTTAATCCAATTTCAGCAAACACATGCTTTCCAATCTAGCATTCCCATCATAATTCCACCACCAATTCAGCCACAAAACATCATCATTGCACCACAACATTCCTCCTTTGCCGTGGCCTTCATTCCCATTTCCAGCATGCATTCACATGCATTTTCAGCACCTACACATCTCACTCACATGCACATTCACCCCTTTCTCTCCCTATAAAAACCCTTGCATTCATTCATTCAAACACATCTCATTTTCATACACAACACACCACAAACACATCCATTCTTCCTTTGTGTCGTGAGCTCCCATTCCCTTATAATCCAAACACCACTCCTCATCCATTTCCATAATCCCCCAAACCTCACCTTAGACCTTGTGCTACAACAACGAGGAAGATAAGAGGGCCTAAACGTTCATACAATTCAAGTGTGAGTTGTTGGAATGTTTAGGTGTTTCTTTGATTTCAAAGTTTAAATTCAATTCTCTTTGTTTTGTACGTATGAGGAATGGAAGAGAAGAGTGCCTAAACGTTCATACAATTCAAGTTTGAGTTGTTGGAATGTTTAGGTGTTTCTTTGATTTCAAAGTTATGAGGAACTAATCCCCCTTTAGCTAGGGGGTGATTCGAAACTATGTTTATATTTGCAATATGAATTGATTAACTTTCGTTGGAATTTCATAAGTTGTTGATTCAATTTGTTTAACCGTTTGATTGATAACTTATTTATGTATGTTTATTAAGAATGCGCGCTTAATTTTCATGCATGAATATGACGCTAGAATATAAGTGAGTTTCACCTAATCGTTATGAACTTATATTCACAAGTAGTGGAGGTTGCTTATAAACAATCGCGTTAAATGAATTCTTGGCACGAGTTTCATGCTCATCATAGTAACGAATGCCTCGTCAACACTTATAGTTTTTCATGATGCTTAATGATCTTTGACTGTATCTTTATTGTGCTGTTCACGTAAAGGACTTTTGGAGAATGTTGTGAATTGCGTTGCGCTAACCCATCCAATTCATTAAGTAAACTTGACGGTTAATTTAAGCGGACCTAATTAACCCGGGGCGTTGAGTTTCATAATTTATCGAAAGACCAACTGAGAATCAATCTTGTATGCAAGTGTAACATGTATGGAGATGAACCCCTTAGCTAGCATTCATCCATAAATTTCATATTTACATTCTGTCTAGTTTATTAACTTGTTTCGTTATTTCAATTTTCGTAAAACCTCAATCCCCCTTTTGCTTTAATGTTCATTTTAGTTAGAATTCAATTTAGTTTGTGTTTTTAAAGCATTTTGAGTTTTTGGTTTGTCTTAGTGTTTTAAACTTTAATTTTGCATTCTTTGAGTCTAGTTTAGTGTTTTAAACTTTATTTTACGTTTTTGAGTCAGTTTCCAAGAGATTTGCAATCCCTCCTAATCCCCGGTCCAGAACGATCCCTACTTATACTTATACTACAATTGTCAAAAAGAGGGTTTAATTTGTGTGCGTATAAATCACGCATCAAAAGGCAGCTATTATGTCATATTGAAAAATGGCAATGCAAGAGGAATATAATTCACTTAAGGCTCAAGCAACATGGATTTTAGTGCCACCTCCAGATGATAGAGCCATGGTTAGAAGTAAATGAGTATACAAGGTTAAAAACAACTCAAATGCGGTGTATTATGATAAAAAGCCAAACTAGTGGCTTAAGGTTTTTCTTAGGAGCATGGTATTGATTATTTGGATACTTTTAGTCTTGTGGTATGACGTACAATAGTTAGGATGATATAAGCCTTGATTGTTGTTAATCACTAGGATCTTAGGTAATTAGACCTTAAAAATGCCTCCTGCATGGTGATTTACATGAAGAGATGTATATGAAACAACCTCAAGGCTTTGTTGATGCTACTTATCCCACATATCTATGCAAATTGATCAAGTCATTATATGGTTTAAAGCAGGCCCAAAGAGCATGGATCTCAAAGTTTACAAAGTTACCTAGCAACTTTGAATTTCATTGCTTCTTCTTATACACGTTTATTTGTGAAGAAGGATGGTTCAAATATGGTTATTCTGTTACTATATGTGGATGATATCACCATTACTGGTTCTAACTCATCAAAAGTACAATTGGTTATTCGAGAACTCTCTGAACTGTTTGAACTCAAGAATATGGGTAAGCTGACCTATTTCCTAGGATTACAGATCAATTATAAGTCAAATGGTGATATGTTAGTAAATCAGTCTAAATACATTTAAGGCTTGATTCACAAAGCAGGAATGGATTCATACATTGTAAACCCTATATTAGTTACTTGATGCAGAAGGTACCTTATTGACATATTTAATAGTATACAAAAGTTTGGTTAGTTCATTGCAGTATTTGACTTCACTAGGCCCTACAATGCTTTTGCGGTAAATTCAGTATGCCAATTCATGATTGCACCCACTGAATTGCATTATGGAGCTGTCAAAAAGATTCTTAGATATCTCTAAGGTACAATTCACCATGGGATTACATATTCTGCAGACACATTAGTTCAGTTTACTGCATTTTTTAGACTTAGATTGGGTTGTTGATCTTAATACTAAAAGATCAGTGACTGGTTATGTGGTGTTTTTGGGATCCAATCTCTTGGCAATCAAAAAAGCAAAGCTCAATGTCTAGAAGTTCAACTGAAGCTGAATACAAAGCTCTATGACATACTGCATCTGACATTACTTGGGTGAGAAATATTTTGAAAGATTTAGTTGTTGCCTTGTCTAATCCTCTAGTGATTCAAATATGTTGCAATTGCATTAAGTGCAAATCCTGTATTTCATTCAAGAATAAAGCACTTAGACACAAACTACCATTATGTAAGGGAGAGAGTTTAGAAGACAAATTTGGAAGTGGTGTATATTCCAACAGATGAATAAACTGCAGATGTATTGACTAAAGCACTTCACAATCCAGCTTTGGTTAGACACTATTACAATCTTCAACTTGGAAGACCCAGTTGAGATTGAGGGGGGATGTTGAAGATAATAAAACCATATCAGCTAAATGCCACATCAGCGGAAGAGTGCCACCTCAGCTAAAGTTTGTTAGAGAAACTTAAGACTGTTAGTAGTTGTTAGAGTCTGTTAAGATTGTTAGCTATAGCTTAAGACAGAAGAATGCTCGTGAGAGCTATATAAAGCTTGTATCTATGTGTAATTCATTTAGATTAATAGTAATCAAAAGCATTGTGTTTGCAGTCTTTCTTCTCTGCTCTTTCTTTTCTCTCAGTTCATTCATTTTCTGGTTCTTCAAGTTCATCTTTATACAACTGTTATCAACAATAACGTTAGTGGCCCTGAGGATTAGAAATGCAGAGCTCTTATCAAGAATCCAATGAGTGTGCGAAATCCAAATTGCACCTGATATGTGGATCAAATTAATAATAATTGGAATTAGGGTTCCAATATGCTTAAGCCTTGAGCTCCAAAATGAGGTTGTTTCGGCAAAACTTAAAGATTAACATGCACCAAAAAGATCAACGAGAACAGACATGTCATAATGCGACGTAGAAATTTCCGATAAAAACTTTCGACAGACTTTCGACAACCAAGTTGCACATATAAGACGTATCTCTCGCAGGTCTGTCTTTTTCTTCGTAATTCAATGGTTCTGGTGGAAGTCCATCAGTTTCATAGGACTTGTGACCTAGCTATATTATATATCTTATATTATGTATATGTCCTCTTATCTATGATGGCGAGGAGAAAGGAAGCGGATTGGCTAAAAAGAGATAAGTATGGTGACAAATGTACTTCCTTTTTGGCCAAAAAGATTTGAGGGACATACTATTCACTTTTTATGAGGACAAAATTTTCTACCAAAATTATGGAAGATTGAACACAAGGACCCCTTTCACGTCTATTGAAAAATGATTGTTTTTAGAAAGTTGCTAACTTGTACAGTTTTACTAGATGATTGGTCGATTTACTCATACAACAATTTATCATATTCACTAAACAAATTAATATAGGAGTACTTGTAAGTTGTATACACGAGTTACCTAACAAAGGCAATTTTATAACAACAAAGTTGATCCTTAAGCCACTTTTAGCTTGTTAAATGTGTACATGCACAAGTGTTTGCCTGTTTAATACAAAGGAGGAAATTTTCCTTTTAGACATAGATTTTACCAAATTAATCCTCTCGTGGATGATATATATATTATGTTTATGACATATTGTTCAAGTTTATATACATTATTGACCTATCTTTTAATGGTTCATGTTTTAGTAACATTTAGTAAGAGTATTTTCTCCTGGTGAATTTGGTTATCCCAAATTCTATGTGTGTCCAAGTCCAAGAGTTGGATATGATAATCAAATTGTCAGTAACTTCTCGACAATGTTTACACATCTTCCATTTTGCTCTCATTAGAACGCCGTCGAATCGGTAACATTCTAGAGAAGACCTAAATTGAGGACTTGCTTGTCGAATCACATGGAAAATATAAAATCCTCAACTTATGTCGACATCAATCAATCTCTCCAAGTTACTCACTTTTTCCCAAAGTGGAATCATTCCTTGTGATGTGAGTTTCAACTATCTATACATTTATCCAAGACTAAGTAATCATAAATTCTGCTTTTGATGATAATATTCGAGAAGAAAAGGAAGCATGCAGATGCAGTTTCAAAGGGACAAATCAAGCAAAACGATTGACTGCAATAACCTTCAAACTTGTTTTCTACATCAACCATAATTGGATGGATTTTCATGCGGCTTATGCTTATTATTATGATATTGGCCCTCCCACTTCAGCAGATTAAGCATAACTAATGGTTGAGAATGGATAACATAGGATGGTGCCCAACTTTATATAACACCTTCTACTGCTGGCACTCATCAGCCATCACTCATTCATGCATATGCATCAATCTACACCCATCATTCAATAAGCGTTCGAGCTAGCAGACTTTTGATGAAAATAAATAAATAAAACATCATATTTCCTAAAGGACCTTAATGATTCAATCTATGATATATATTTCGAGTAATGTTAGGGAGATTAAATTTTTTTTTAAACCAAATTGACAAACCAAATGATGTGGTTGTAGATGATTGGATTATTAATTAAATATCGATTAACGTACTTATTTATTATTTGTGACACATAATTTGATTTAAAATTTTGATTTTTCTAGCATTTATCCATTTCTAAAAGAATGTACACTATTAAAATAAAACATCAAAATCATACATCCTTCAGAAAGGAGTATCCAATGTCGAGAAAGTGTAATCAAATGCAACTTGTAGGGAAAAAAAACCATAATTAGATATATGAAAAGTCAAAATGAGTAAGGGAAATTTACTTATGTAGAACTTCTTATAAATGTTCAATGAAAAACAATTTTTTTTCCTCTAAAACAGACAATAAAGATGAACTTAATGGACACTAAAGAGACACTAAAATAACTTATAACTTAGGTGGTTAAACATATTCACTCTTTACCTAAGATCTCAAGAATAAGCTGAAGTGATGTGATACATAATGAAACAAAATGAGATAGTTTAACGATACAAGAGGAGAATTTTGATTCCCACATGCTCCGATATCTCTTTTAGAGAAAAATGGGACACTATTATTGACTATGTAGTGTCTTTTAGTGAAAGTTCTAATATACATTGAAGGTTTGTTAAGAGGAGGAACCTGTCCATTTATATTTCCAAATAAGTAGTAAAGGGAACTAAAAGCTTGTGTGTATTGGAATTAGAATTTGTTAAGGCAAATTTGAACCACATCATTGCTAGCTTATTGTGAGACCAAGTCTACCCTTTCTTTTTAACGTAGATAATATCATTTGTTCAAAAAAAAAAAAAAAAAAAAAGAAGGCCAATACACGGTGTTAGGTGTGCTTGAATTAATGATGGTTTGTCTTATGCCTCAGACAGAATGTTATTTACATATCTCGAGCCTGTGAGATCTTCTGGCTAGAAACCACTTCAGACAAATTGGTGGGTCTTTAGGATTTGTTTGCAAAAGATATGTGAGGGAAATTAGCCGTATCAAATTGAGCCGAAGCTTGAGAGCCAGGCACATAATTATAATATAATGTAAAATATTAGTTAAATCTAATTACTTGGTAGGGCATGCTAGGGAATCACCAGTCTCTTTTTTTTTTCTTAGAAACCAGTCTCAGAAAGCTTAAACGCCCATATTGTAGAAGAGCGAGTCAAACATGTAAGTGAAGCCTCACCAAGAGCTTTGTAAATCAATAAAGATGTGGGGAATGAAGATCAAACTCAGGAACACTTGTAAACAAGATGCTGATACTATATCAAACATCTTTTAAGAGGATTCACGGCATGTTAAATCATGTTAAGGTTCTTTGCTATGCATCGGAGTAAACCACGTGCTCCACCGCTTCTACAGTCCTCCTCAGTTCTTTGAGTTTCATTCTTCCACATTGTACTCCAGAAATAAATATAAACACAAATATATAGAAGAAAATAGTTGTACGAAAACTATTTTGATCAAAATTATAAGGGAACTTTCATAAAAGGGCTTGCCCTAAATTTATTTTAACCAAAAACCATGCTATAACTTTGTTAAATGAAAAAAAAAATTAAATTTTAATGAAAAGGACACAATTATAAAAAATAAAATAAAAAAACTTACGCATGGGACCTGTTCACTGTTTATAAAACTAAACACTATTTATAAAACTGAACAATATTATAGTATTTATTGGTCAAATTTCATAAATTGTGCCTAGTTTTTTGTCCACTTTCATAAATAGTGTCTAGTTCTTGGTCATATTTCATAAATAGTGCCTAGTTATTGGGTCAAGTTTCATAAATAGTGTCTCTTTCTTAGTCTGGTTTTATAAATAGTGTCTAGTTATTAGTCCACTTTTATAAATAGTGTCTAGTTATTAGTCCACTTTTATAAATAGTGTCTAGCTCATGGTCAGGTTTTTATAAATATTGTCTAGTTCTTACTCCAGTTTCATAAATAATTTCTACCTATCGGTTTAGTTTTGGAAATAATGCATAATTCTTGTTTTCATTTCATAAATAGTATCAACTTATTGATCCAGTTTCATAAATATTCTCTACTTATTGGTTTAGTTTCATGAATAGTGTCTACTTATTGATCAAATTTTTTAAATAGTGTTGAATTCTTGGTTCAGTTTCATAAGGTTTGAAACTTAGACCATGTTTGGTCCTGTAAAAGCACTCATTGCGTTGAAAACGATAAACCCAGAAGTGACCCTTTAGATCAAAACCTTGCGAAGATTATGTTCTCAGTAATTATATTTAAAAAGCTGTTTTCAATTACCAAATTAAAATTTCCTCACATTTTTTACATACCTACAATAATAAATGTAGCTCTCCATCCAATTTCTTGAGCTTGGGTATCATCTTGGAGAAAATTTTCCTTGTGCCCGTAACACAAAATGGTATACCACGTATTAATATGTAAGTGGAGAAAAATTTTATTTTTTATGTTATTAATTTTTTAACATAAGAATCTCATAACTTATATAAAGACACATGGTGTAACACTTCGTGTTCCGAGCACATTGAAAAAAAATTCGTCATCATGAAGACTACTATTGGAAAACAACACCACAAAAATAAAACTAGGGAATGTAATTTAATTTGAAGTATTTTTCTTATTCTAAGCACACCAAAAAAAAAAAAAAAAAAAAAAAAAAAAAAAAAAAAAAAAAAAAAAAAAAATCTATTAATGTAGTTGACAATGAGAGAAAAAGGTGGAAAGTGGAAAAGGGGGAGGGGGTGACGCGTCCGGCGCAAGTTAGGTTTTTTATGTTTTTATTTTTTTTATTTTTTATTTTTTTGTTCTTATTATTAAATAAAGTTAGTGAATAATTTTTTATTAAAATGTAAAAAATTAAAGTTATTTTCATTAGTTTTACTAAATTATAAAAGCATCCTACTTGTCCTTAGAATTGGTCACGACCAGCCACACATTGTGGTCTTTAAATTTGAGCCCATCTAATTAGACATAAGTTGAGAGCCCACTTGGGTCATTTAGGGTTTGCAATGAGGAAGGGCCATTGCATATCCCGCACTTGCACTACATTGTCATTCAATCTCTCAACAAAGCTAGCCTGCTTGTTTTTGCTTTATTTTCAGCTTGCCATCTCACACATGGGCAATTTTCACTGACCAAATTGTGGCGTCATAAAACTGAGAATCTGGTGCATTATTAACTGGTTTCTTCCCAACCATAAGACCATAAGGGATGTAATTCAAATACAACTTTTCACATGTAAATATGTACAATGATCTAATCTGAGTGAAAACATTATTAAAGACAAATCGGGACGGAGGAGTAGATCACACCTCAAAGTTACACTTTTAACAGTTTCAGGATTTGAGCAGAAGAGAAGCTTACAATGTAAAACCAGGTCAAGCTGTGAAATGTCGGCCTATTTTGATTCATTTGGTGAACTTAAATCGCAACAGAGGGTGCTTGAAATGTAAACCTTGGGTGTTGATGATTGCCTTCGTATGTAACAACCAACATGTTAGGATCCTCCAAGCATCGTTCGACATGCTTTCGTGCAGGACATCCTCGCACACAGCTGCATTTGTAATAACTCCTTTGAAACCAAAAGCACGATTGAACAGACATATCAGCTAAACCCTTGGCAATGGTTAAGCATAACATTCAGATTTTGTACTTAGTTGGTGATAAAACATCGAATCTATGCTTTACTAGCAGGACAATGACAACATATGCACGCATACATGATAGAAGCGTATGCATGATAGAATTAAACAAATATATACACATCAAATAATCTGAATACTGAGATTGGAAACCGGTGCAGCTTAATGCTTAGTGGTTAACTTGTATGCAATTTAGAAGACTTTTCGAAATCTATATGGAAATGAAAATAATAACATAGAAATACCTAGGATATGGAGACCCTTTGATAGGCTTCTGGCCATACTTCCTCCAAGAATAGTCATCAGGAGGTATATCAGCTAGCTTATTGCTTACGGCCGGAACTCGTATTCTTCTCTTTATTCTCAGTTTCCTGTGAGGAGACGAACAAACATAAGAGATTAAAAACCTTTAGCAAGCAACAAGAAAAAAGCAAACAAAAAAAACCAATTAAAAAATTGTGTAACAAACAACAAAAAGCAGCCACGTATAGGATTGTATTTTAATTGGGACTGAAATACCTTCTCTTTGAGCAATGACATCCACCGGTAGAGGCTAAACATCTTGTACTGGCTTCTTCACACTTCTTTTTAGAAGAAAACATAGAGCCGCTATCTTGAGAAGCAAAGAGTTCAGACGAAGAATAGTGAATCATCCGCGTCTGGGTGTTGATGCTACTTCCGTCCATACTAATCAAAGAAGTGCTAGGCTTCTGTGAGAATTGGTTCAAACCCATGATCAAATTATTAGGAAGAACCACACTGGTTTCACAGTGGCCTTGCTGCAATGCCAGGCTCGGTTTTCGCTCTCTAACCATGCTAAAGCCATTACTTCGGAACACATTTGCAGCTGCATGATCACTCTGATGAGTATTACTAAACAACTGTCTAAACCCTGAGCTAGGCTGATGGGATTCCAACAGTTCAACCTGGTTTATGCCACGGGATTCGGGCAGTGGACCCCTTCTGATCCTCTTCTGATTTGATAAGATTGATCCATCAAGGAGAGTAAGCAGTTTGCGGAATTCGTTTACTGCATCTTGAGCAACCAGGCTTACTTCTTGAGCACTTCTCTTATGCTTTTTCTCAGAGATGGAACCAAAGAGGCGATGGGCATGCTTCAAACTGCTTTGAGCAACCTCATGAATTCTGAAATCCAACCCTGGGTTCATTGAAAGACAGACACCTGATTCCCTTTCCATGATTCAATTGCAGATTAATATTCATGCAAATTATGCAATTGCAACCTCAATATTCCGGCACATCAATGTGACTGTGATAAGGGTAAAGGCAATGTGGCAGAAACCACCCAATGTAGTGTGATGCTTTAGTGGATAAAATATTCATCATCCACTTCATCGGATCTTTGGTTATATTTTGAAATAAACAAGAGCTTGCTGCCCAGATAGTCAATGGTGCCTTAAGTTTCACAACCCACTAAGCCACTAACCAACACAATATCTGACATATCTTACATTGATTGTGAGAGAGAGAGAGAGAGAGCGGAGTACAGGGAAGAATGATAAATTGCATGCTTCATCTATTTAAAAATCATAAATCTCAATAAGATGTTGAAAAATGTACATATTAATACTTTATATGACGTCCTCACAGTGATGACGTGTTAATCATAAATGGGGGAATAAGTAGGTTCACACATGAAAGAAAACAATCATTTTTCAAGTATAAGATCAAAACTTAATGTAGCTTAAAGTATCGTCTTTTCAAAATCTAAAATTGACTAACAAAATAAAATGTTGTTTAATCCATTTTCATTATCTGGCGGCTAGAAAAAATTAGGAAAATGATTTTCTCATTTTTTTTCTTCCTTATGTAGTCTGCGCACTCCTATTTATTTATTTCACTTGATTCTTCTTTGATTAATTCAACTCAAAAGCAAAAGTAAACATAAGTATGCAAGGAAACAAAATAAGTGATTGAAAATCAGGAAACAAATTAAGTAATCAAAATTTCACTCCTCAAAAAGTACATGAAGGAAACTGAAGTTCGAACTTATTCTAAAATCTTACGCTACCCTCTCCGCCCCTTGTAACCACAGAGGCTTCAATTCTTTTCACACTCTCTCCCCTCTTTTATCAGTCCTTAATTCCAAACAAAATTAATCAACAAAAAGTATCTGGAGGAAAACTATTGCAAAGTTTGGTTTCAAAATTTGCATATGAATTCAATGTTATTATCTCATAATTTGCATTTGTGAATTGTGGGGCATGTAGCAAAGAAGACGACGAATAAGGATTCGATGACTTGAGTGAAGAGTTTGGTTTTATGTAGCATGAAGCATGCTTGCTCCCAAAGGGTGGCAACTAGTCGCTTTGCCTCCACTCTATCACTTTACTGCATCGTTTATTAATTTCACAGGATTCTGTATTGTCAAAGTTCAGGGATTTTTTTCATATACATATTCGTTGGATTGACTGCACATTCAATCATTCATTACCTTGATGCATCTCCTACACTCGAGCATAGTAAAATTTTCGCTAATTATTGTATCCGTAGAACTCATTTGGTTGGGCTAAAGCTTCGGCCGAGTATGCAACTACGAATTCGACCAACTTGAAAGCTCAAACAAAACAATCGCAAAATCAAAGCGAACAAAAGCTGCACAAACATGTTTCATAAGTCTACATCTAAGTTCTTTTCTTCCAAAATCTGTTCATTACATCATCAATTGTGCGGCCTAATGTGCTCCTGAAGAATCAGAAAATCCTGTCTCTTCATAGGGAAAACAATTGCACTAGAAACCTTCTTTGGCTCTTGTAAGCTCATCAAGCACAAGAAAAAACAATAAATGACAACAAATTCTGAATCATTATTTTTGAATTTCTGCGTGAACACTTATCCTGTTACCAATACTAATAATAAGATCAGTACATGAATCAGAAAGTAAATAAATTATTCTAAAGCCTGAATACGCTTATATGCAGCTAATGGTACAAATAGATATCATACTTCCACAATCTCTGTCATTCCCAACTTACGCTTCTCATAAATTTCTTTTCCTCCGCGGAACATAGCTGAGTCGTGAACGTTTGTTTTTGACAGGAGTACACCAGCTCTGATAATCAGCCACCTTGCCTCTTAGCTTTTTGTACTCTCTTGATCTTAAAACTGTCTCCATAATGTTAATATCTTCACGAATTTCGTGTCTGGAAAGAGATGCCAGACCAGGAAGAATGTCCCTCTGAAAATCTTTCATTCTCCTCCCCCTTCTCAACTTAATGCCAAATTCCTTACTGTCATCGTAATTCACCTCAGAAGGCTTTAATGACACGCAATAGTCATCTTCAGTGCTCTCTATTAGATTTAGTGTGAGTAACTCATAAGAATCAGAAGAACACTGCGGTTGTTCACTCTCCTTCGTTTCCATCTTATTTGCACCTCCTACTTCGTAAGTGCAATCACGACAACATGATGAACTCTCCAATGAGATTCCGACAAGTGCTTCAGCTGCTCTGATCAAAACATCCAGTTCAGCTGAATCCCCTCCCTTGTTGAGGTCTTTGTGTTTTAATTCACTGCTGTCAGAAGATCTTCGGTCCTGCTCACCCATTAAGGTTTCTGAAACTTGAGACTCTACATGTGTTCCTGAAAACTGATCAACAGAAAAGGGATTTGAGTTTCCATATTCAATTTCAGACTGCATAGTCTTTACACTTCTGGAATCATCTTCGCCAATGCAGCATGGTTTACATGAAGCAGAAGATATATTGCCATGTCCATCTGGATCAACTTTTCGACAATGATCAGTATATGAAAATACAGGGTCTTCTACTTTGTTGTTCTCATAATTTACTTGTCTAGCAGAAGTGCACGAACTACTTCGACTGTTTAGGAGCTTCATGATGAACCCATTGTTTCCATTACTGGGGTCATTACTGTGGAAACCAACTGCTTCCTGGAGGTCTATCTTCGATCTAGGCACAGCCTCCAAGCTTACATTGCCCATTCCACTTATGCTCGATCCATCAACTTTGAAGTTTCCAGCATTGTATTTTTGAAACCCTTCAGAAGTTTCAGTTGAGCCATTATTATTTAGTTTTTTCCCAGTTTCATAACAATGAGGGCCCTCCTCTACCTTGCTAACTAATCCGCGTAAATGTGAAGAGCTAGCTGTTGAAAAATGGGCTACTGTATGATCATTTGAGAGACAAGATGAATCATCATTCTGAATTTTGTTAAGGTCCAGTAGCCCTGTTTCATATGAACCGAAATGCTGCCTCCTGGTGGATGAATTGTTAATTGCAATGCCACCAGAACGCTTTTCTAATCCTGAAAAAAGAGACCAACACAAATTCTAAAATGTACACAAGACTGAACCTTCAGAAACAACTCAATGCCACGTAAATAGTTGTGCACGGAATAACTGAACGCATACCTTGATTGAAAGGATTCCACTCGCCGCCATCTAAATGAGGGTTACTCTCAGCAGCATGAAAGAATAGATTTTTCTTCACACTACTCGAGATGATCAGATCAAAGAGGACAGAAACTTCTGAATTGTCTGTGCCCCTGGCGCTTGTTATTGGAGCAGTACTGCTGAAAGAAGGTGACTGTTCCAAGCCCTCATTTGATGTCCTTTCAATCGGTTCTTCTAAATCAATCATGTGTTGCGAGCAGGAATGAGTTTCTAAATCAAACCAAATCCTCTTAGTACCTCCCTCTTTCCTATTGTCCTCTTGAATGCTCAGGGATAGCTTCAGCTCCGCTGGATCTGCGACATTATCACAACAAAGAGATCACCTAAGTTCCAGAGTTACTTTCAAGTGATACCTTGTATGATTATCCTTCGGGAGATTCTTACCAATATAGCTAATGCATTGATCTGTGTGAAGTTTAAGCTCAGGATTCCTCGGCTGAATCTTATCATCTACACCCTTGCACCGTTCTAACAAGTTCTGAAATATAGATTGTGTAAAGCAAACTTCAAAGACAAGCACTAAATCACCACACTAACACCATAAATAACAAGTAATATAAAATGAAACTAGGTTAGTTATCAACCCATCTCTAAAGACTAGATACTTTATTTATCTCTGCCTCAGGATAGATCTTGACCAAATTAGTTGATAAGTTTGTTACAAAGGCACGACCAAATTTCGGTCCACATATTCTGCCTTAGACCTACTGCTATCAGTCTGAAAATACCACATACACTGCAACGAAACAAACAAGGGCCAAGTGGGAGCACAAACTGTGGCTGCTTCCACTCCCCTTTATCATAAAACCACACTTACCATACGTTCGTCTCTTCCATAATTTCTCCGAGGTAAAAGATTCAACTCAGCACCAGCTATGCTATAATTGTATCTACCAAACTCCATCCTGCCAAGGTTCTGCATCAGTGTCTTCTGTATCCTATATAGATGATGGAGTTCATGAACCTGGAGGGAAATCAGTAGCGAAAATTAAATAGAGTGGAATCTATTTGTTTTTGCATTTTTCCCCATTTGCATCTTAAACACGTGTAAGGCAAATTCAGTGCAGCCTACTTTGAGTAAACCCAAAATTTCCAATCCGCCAAAAGTAAGCAGCAAAAGTTTCACATGTGCAATTGATACAAATGTTGTTTTTTTTTCAAGCCTTACATAACATCCATCAACAACAAGGTTTTCCCAATGCAAATTATTTTATACGATAGCCAATCATACACAAACACAAGATCTGTTCCATGACTCAACTTTTATCCTGTGATTTAGAGTATCCTAATACCTGTTTTTTAAACATAATCTCCTGGCTGAGCATAGTCTTCCTCACAACATCGTCTAGAGAACCAGCGTATGCTTGCATTGAATTCAGATCAAGATCTCCCCGCATCAACATTTTTTCTGTTTCTGAAATTACATCAAATCAGATTTTACATCTTTGAACATAACAGTATTTATAACCAATTTCCACAACGTACTTCATGCCTAGTCCGTACAAAACTCTGTTTGACTAATTGCAAGTAATAAGAAGTGGTTTCTACACTGGCAACCAAAACGTTGTTCTTTGCCGTTTGAAGGAAGAGTTTGCAAAATATCTGTTGTATTCTCTCACTTGCTATTTTGCTATGATCTCAACCCCACCGACTTTTTCTAGCGATAATCTATTCTCCACTACCTATCCTTCCCTCTCCTCTCCTCTCCTGTACTCTCCTCTCCTCAATAGTTTGACCAACACTAATTATTGCAATTAAAAATTATGTCACCGTAACCAATCCAAACGCAACTAATTATGATTGCACTAATTATAATTAATGGCTAAATTGCCAGCTGCACAGTGATTGACAAATAAGTTTTAAAATGTAAAACAAAAGGAAGGGTGCATAAACATCCATTGGAGCCGAGTAACCAATTAATGAGACCTCTATCATCCTAATTGCAACTGTCGTAACCTGTCTAATTCTCTTCTACGCTTGTGTGGAATTCGTTCCCCACAAAGACACAAAGTTTACGAAAGTATCACTCTCGATGAGACAATAACCTAAGTTGTGAGACAAGTTAATATGATGTTCTTTTTTTCATTTCTGGTATTTGGGGAAATCTAGGAAATGGTTTTGTGAATAATTACTAACATGGGCCATGGAAGTTGTTTTGCAACCAAACTACTTCAAAGTAAAGGTAGGATTACTATTAATGCATCAAACTGTTAGTTTCCTGTAATTAAAAAGAAAACCCAAAAGGTCATTACTTTTACACAACACATTCATTCAACACCCAACCACTGCAAAATAATTCAAGCAACAGAAATCCCATGTCGCAAATCGTCTATCTATGACAACCGAAATTCCAAAAAATACATCTTCCTGCACAATTTGGAAATGTAGAGAAAAAAAGAGAGAGAGAGAGTACCAAGGTGAAGAAATATCTGCTTCTGCTTCTTCTTCTCCTTCACTAAATTCTCATTTTCTCCAACATATCTAAGGGACTGTAATCCAGAACCAATGCTGCCTGCCAATGATTCAACTTGTGAAGAAGGGGGGGGGAGGAGAGAGAGAGAAGCGCAGGAAGGGCGCGTACGGGATCACGTATCAGTTGTTCCCACAACCCAAATCATCCTCTCCCTTCTCCTCTCTCTCTCTCTCTCTCATTCGTTGGGATTCCTTTCTTCTCTCTCTTGTTTTTCTCTTTTAAGGCTGTCACTTGTCAGACGAGCTTCTGCTGGGAAAGTTTCAACGGCAAAAGTTATTGATTACACTTGTGCATCTTCCTCATTACTTGTTTTACCTTCTTATCCCTCGTACTATCTCCCAGATTACACTTTTCTCCTTGCTTCATAATGGAATTTTCTATTTTATACATTATATTTAGACCATCTCCAACTCTGGCTTAAAACCTAAAAATATTTAACTCAGAAAATTAAGATTTTAGCCCAGAAACAGTTTTTCTGCTCGAACTCTTCTGGCCTAAAATTTTAGCCCGGAATTATTAAAGAATGAACTTATGCTAATGTTTTTCTTAAATTAACTTTTTAAAAAATAAAAAAAAAATTATGTAGACTATCGTAATTTAATTTTATGAATATTTTAATTTAAAAATATTTAAATTCCAATAAATATTGAAAAATCATTAAATCGACACATTTTAATTTTATTGAAGACATCTATTCTACATCAAAGTGTGGAATAATAAGTATAATAATTATTGAAGACATCTAGATTAATAGAAACAATAATTAATACAAACGACAATTAATAAACCACTTAAATTTAATACAATCGAAAATTCATAAATGACATAAACTTAATAATGATATCCATCATCTTGATTTGGTGATTGAGTTCGTGGTGGACTTGGGGTATACTCTTGAGATGAATTATCTTCTTGAAACATACTCCTTATGGCATCCCTTTGCTTACCACGTAAGTAATTCTTTCTCTTTGGAGTGTATTTGTTGAGGTCCTCCATCATCAAATTTATTTCGAACCTTTCTTGCTCCCTATACCCTTCTTCCTTCATTTGCAAATGCATTCGGACTGCTTCTTTTTGGCGAGCACTATAGGTTTCGCTCAATTTTGCAATTCCGGTAGCAATGGGTCCACTCATCGGATCTTGGGACTTCCCTTTTCTCTTTGCTCCCTTTTGCTTATCTCTTCCCAGGGGCCTTGCAAAATAAAAAGTTGGGGTAATTTGTTCGACACCTTCATTCACACCTTCATTGAAATCATTTGGGGGCGGGGCTTCACTATGAAATAATCTTCCCCATTGTTGGTCTGCATCGGTTCCCCACCTCGAACAATTCTTGAGGACTTCCAAGCATGATTCAACTTAAAAACTTGATTTTTTTGGTGTAGTTCTTGTCTTGTAAATTGTCATTGCTTTGTCACCCTATGCATCACATACATAAAAACAATTAGTTGAAAAATACTATTATATACATTGCAAATAAAATATCAACAAAGAAACTCACAATTTCCGAGAAGCTTCTTCCACTATGCATGTCAACCATGGCTCTCTCCAAGCTTCTCTTCCATAAAGTGCATGCTTCGTTGATAATCTTCCACCAACCATAAACACCACCAGCTTCCCTTTGACCGGCATTAGAGTTTTCATGGAACTTATCAACAATTTTACCCCACAAAACCTTTCTATCTTGATTCATGCCGACGGCACCATCTTCGCTAATAGAAATCCATGCGAAACATAAAGCAATATCTTCGTCAAAGGTCCAATTACAACCTCTAACATGCTCTTTTGCCATCTTGAAAAATTTGGAAATGAGAAGAAATGGTAGAAAGAAAAATTGGAAGAATTGTAGGAGAAACGTGAGTTTTGTGTGGATGTTTGAACAAATACGTATTTATAGAGTTTTTGGGTGAATTTTTAGTTAAATAATTTTTTTAAAATTATTTTAGCATTAGATTTAAATTTGGACCGTTAGATCTTTTTTTTACCGTTAGATTTGATTATATTCGATCTAAGTCGTTGGGTTCAATAAATATATAAATATAAAACTAAAAAGGAAAAAAAATGAACGTGGACCGTTGGATTAAAAAAAGTAGCCGTTGGGCTACCGACACCCACTAATAGCCAGGGGACACACCCACATGGGTAGGGTTCGCCTCGACTTCCATCTAGCGTGTTGGGCATGTCAACTATGTGTTTCACTCGCACCCTGTGGGCCCCACTCCAATTTGTGGCCTAAATTTGGGCAGGTACTTTGCCCTGGGATGAATTTTAGGTTTTAGGTTTTGTTTAGGCCATGGGTTGGTTTGGGTTTTGGGGGGGAAAAAGAAGGGAATTATAGGTTTTAGCCCAGGGTTGTAGTGGGTCTTAGGGTGGGAGATTTGAAACCAATTGACGGAGTATAACGTAAGCTTTCTCACATGCAACTAAAAAAGTATTATTAGACTGTAGTAATAAGGGGGTGTTTGATAATGGAAATGATGTATACCTTACATGCCAATTTGTGATAAGTAAGCATGTCATAAGACTATGATTGGGTTTTCTACTATTTTGAATACACTTTGAGGGATTTGAATAGCCAATTGATCAACACAATGTAACCAATTAACCAACCATTCACATCTCGTAAATTTTTTGTGCAATAAAGAATTTTTGACATCATAATTAGGTAATATTTTGTTTGGAGATTTTTTATA
This sequence comes from Pyrus x bretschneideri, assembly GCF_019419815.1. NCBI lineage: Eukaryota > Viridiplantae > Streptophyta > Magnoliopsida > Rosales > Rosaceae > Pyrus > Pyrus x bretschneideri. The sequence continues at coordinate 4,645,263 of NW_025999657.1, forward strand.
ATCAATCGATCAAACGTGTGTGAGTGATTTCCTTAACTTTAATTAATAAATCATCCTAAAGGCGAGACAATTTAGCTCACCAAAATATTTTTGGGTAAATTATGGTTGAGCAAGTAAGATTAGAAATTTAGCACCTTCTTAACAAAAAAATTAAAAAAAAAAAAAAGTTACCCCTTTCTTAACAAAAATTAGCCATCGCATATAGGAGTACTAGTAAGTTGAAGTTTAAGCGTAGTGGTAGTATCGTAATTAAGTTGAAGTTTAGTGGCATCAACAACTATTTTTTCACAAAACCAGCAAAATTGTCACTCCACTTGCATCTTGCCACATGCACTGTGATAGCCCGTTCTGAATTATTCGTATTGTAGTTGTGAAATGACAATTTTGCCATTGGTGGTTATTTCTCATTTTGGGTGGTTGTTTTGTTGTTTTGGTTGGTTACACCTGGACCACACACACTCACATACACCCATTCCTATTTCCCCCCGTGTCTCTCTCTCTATCGTGAACTCTCTCTCTCTCCTTCTCACTTGTACGGACGGGACTTAAAACCCTTGCAAACGTGACGGATCGAAGTGGAAAATAGTACCTTTGTGTTCGTGAGGACCATACGAGTTCAACCATACCAAATTTAGGTAAGGAATCCTTCAATTTCACATCGAACCATGAGCGTCCGATTTTGTTACTGTTAATGCACACGTGGAATATTGATTTTCAGGGAATTTGAAGCTTATAGGAAGCTTAGTGAGATCCTTAGGAAGCTCGGGGTGGTTCATTGGGTGAAATTGGACGTCGGGAAAACTAGTTTTGAAGTTGGCCGGGTTTTCTCGAATATCTCCGGTGAGATCCTGTGATCTTTGAGGTTTCAAATAGGTATAACGTTGTTCTACTCATCTCCAGCTTTCCATTGGTGCAAAATTCATAGAAAATGGTGAAGAAACGAGTGAGAAATGAAGGTTTTAAAGACTTTCCAGTTTCCGGGGACTAGCGACTCGCTGGAGAAGAAGACGGAATATTTCGTCAGTTTGGACGAAATATGCTGACGCCGTCAGTCAGTTTTAACGAAATCCGTTAGGATTTAACGGAATATTCTTGACGACGTTAACTGACGCCGTCAGTGTGACTGTCACGTAGCCGCACGTGGGGGCGCGTAGGTCCGTGCACTCACCGACACATAGGGTCGCGGAAAATTATTTTAAAAATATGAGGATGTTCGTGAGGTTGAGTAGATCACGTTGGTGTATCCAAACACCCCATTTGAGCATTGTATGAGAAGTTATTACCTTGTTTTGGTTATGTGCTTTAAATTGACGTTTTTATAGTTGTTTCGCGTATAGGTGTGATCTATCCTGAGGATAAGCGCAGTCACTCAAGACTTGGGGGTTACGACCCTTCCACATACCAGTGAGTGGGCTTTTGGTTTTCCGTACATACCTATATGCTTGTGGTTTTTCCCAAAAAATGAAATTGAATGTTTATATGTTTTAAAATGCCATGCATAATGGTTGCATATTTATTTATGCATGAGTAGTAGCATATATGTATGTTTGGTGCTGCAGACGCTCAGGTAAGTGTCAAGTAAGTTATAGTTTATGGTTGTGACGTAGCAGTTATGTGAGATGCATAGAGAGCTCATAACTTGCACCCCCGGTGTTATTGCTCCCGCCCAGAGTAGGGCACAGTCTTTCACGTGATGTTCACCTCCCGCACCACACGCTCATCTTGGATCCAAGTTAGGTGCACAGTTCTGTCGTACAAACCACTTTAGGTGGTTCCGACTCGTAGGTGACCCATGATTATTCGCCCAATCTTCACGTGATCATAGCACTTGAGCATATTTATTTACACCCAGTCCTGTCGTACAGACCGCTTTAGGTGGTTTCGACTCGTGTGCAGGTATAGTTAGTGAGTTGTGGATTTGAGCTCTAGGTTCAGCCGTGCAGGTCACGTTAGATGACTCCGGCTAACATGTTATTTACATTGATTGACACTACCTAGGTTACTTACACTTTATGTTGAGGCATTCGACATAGCATATTTTTGAACATGTTTTCGATATATGTGTATATTCTATTTTCTGGGAAACTATACAGGTTTTACGGCGAGGGGTTAGAACTTTTGATAATGAAATGATTTTGAAAAACTTTGTTTTTGCCCACTCACACTTTCTGTTTTGCGCCCCTCCAGGTTCTAGTTTGGATTACTCTTTTGGTGGCTTACGAGGAATCCACGACATCTTTGCAAGATTATCACCAGTGTAGGACCACCTTTGGGTGTGTTTAGTTAGTGTTTGTTCCTCTGGACTGCACTAGGCTTTCTGTGCTCTGAATATTGTTTATCACACTTAATCTTGCACTTGTACGTTAACTACATTGTTTAGTAGTTTGGTTTTTATTTATTCGTACTTATATTATTATTTTTGCTTCCGCACTGTGCACATGGTTTCGTCACCCTCGCATGACGGTCAGCACGCCTTGATTTCGGTCGGGATGTGTCATGCACAATATGGTTGGTGTGGTGTAATTAAAAGTAACAGCACGCAATGTAAGTCATAATGAATTATTGAAGAGGAAAGTCATAATGAATTATGTTACCTTTCCGATATGGATGTTCATGTATTCTTCAACATAAATTAAATGCGAAGGAAAAACGTTGTTCCATCCAATCTCATTACGCTTAGCCGCTTAGGTCGTTTCAAAAATGGAATTGGCAAGAATAACATTTTAAAGAAATATTGCAAGCGCTTAATATAAATCATAATTAATTTTTTTAACCTTTTAATATTGAAATTCTTGTATTCTTTAGCATAATTTAGATATTAAAGGAGTTACACTATTCCAGCCAATTTTGTTACGCTCAGCCATTCGAATGTTTGCAAAACGACACTTACAAGAATAATATTTTCAAATACGTAATGTCTTGGATTGGTGTGGTCAAAAAATGACCAAGCATATATAAACTTAGGACTTCCCTAGTTTGTGAAGGTAGGGGATGTAAGACCACACATTAAAAAAAAAAGGTATTGAGTTTCTATTCATATGTCGCAGGTAGACCTAGCATTCGTGACACACCCCGATCGAGATCGAAGCATGCTGGCCGTCATGTGGAAGTGACGTAACCATGTGCACGGTGTGGAAGCTAAATAAAATAATAATAGCAGTAGCAATACGAATAAATAAAAACTGATTTTACATAAAGTAATAACAAGTGCAAAGTAAGTGCGACGCCTAGGTCAGAGCATAACGCCTAAGCAGTCCAAATGCAAATGACGCGACAACAGTACACCCGAAGGTGGCCCTACGCTGGGGATCGTCTATCAGAAAAGCCGGAAAAGTCCTCTGGGAAACCACCAAACCTGCTGGACAACTAGAACCTGGAGGGGTGCAAAACAAAAGCGTGAGTGGGCAAAAATAAAGCTTTTTGAAAACCATTTTATAAAGACTTTCTAACCCCTCGCCGTAAAACCTGTATACTTCCCAGAAAATAGATATACGTATATATGTATCAATCATGCTCAAGAATATGCCATGCCAGAACCTCGAAATGAAATGCAAGTGCCCAGGTATAAATCATATCAATAACATATAATTTGGCAGCCGGAGTCACCTAACGTGACCTGTACGGCTGCATCTAGAGCTTAAATCTCAATATCAATAACTAGACCTGCACACGAGTCGGAACCACTTATAGTGGTCTGTACGACAGGCCTGGGTGTAATATATAAACGCTCTAGTGCTACGATCACGTGAAGGCTGGGCGAATAATCGCGGGTCACCTACGAGTCGGAACCACCTATAGTGGTCTGTACGACAGGACTGTGCACCTAACTTGGATCCAAGCTGAGCGTGTGGTGCGGGAGGTGAACATCACGTGAAAGACTGTGCCCTACTCTGGGTGGGAGCACTAACACCGGGGGTGCAGGTTATGAGCTCTCTAAACATCTCGAATCACTACTGAATATAAACATGAATAACACTTACCTGGCACTTACCTGTGCGTCCACATCACCAATACACACACATATATGCCAATGCAAGTAATTATGCATAACCAACGGCAATATAAAATATGGCATATAACTATTAAACATTTAAATCAATTTCTGGGAAAAATATAAGTATATAGGTATATACGGAAAACCAAAACCCCACTCACTGGTATGTGGAAGGGTCGTAGCCCCCTTGCCTCGAGTGACCACGCTCGTCCTCGGGATAGGTATCACCTATATGCGAAACAACTACAAAAACGTCACTTTAAAAGCACATAACCAAACCTTTTGAAATAACTTCTCATACAATGCTCAAATGGGGTGTATGAATACACCAACGTGATCTACTCAACCTCAGGAACATCCCCATATTTTTAAAATAATTTTTCACCACCGCACGCGCCCTCACGCGCCGGCCAAGCGCAGGCACGTGCCTGGCACGCTGACGGCGTCAACTGACGCCGTAGGGATATTCCGTCAGTTTTAACAGATTCCGTCAACGGCGTCAGGAATTTTCCGTCAGACTTGACGAAATATTCCGTCGTCTTCTCGGCGAGCCTCCGGTGCCGTCGCAGGCGCCGGAAAATCGGGAAAATTTCAAACTTCGATATCTTCTTCGTTTTTCATCCAAATTTCACAAAATTGGTACCAAAATGAAGCTTAGAACAAGAGGAACACAATCATACTACTTTCAAGGGCTAAAATTCACGAAATCTCACCTGCAAACTCAACCCAACTCCGGCCAACTTCAAAACTAGTGATCCAGACGTCCAAATCCTTCAAACGAACCACCCCGAGCCTCCTAGGGACCTCACCAAGCTACCTACAAGCTCGAAATTCCCTAAAACGTGAGAAATCACGTGTGCATGAACAGTACTCGAAATCGGACATCGTGGATTCAACGTGAAAACGATGGTGTTCTTACCTGAAAATGGTATGGTTGGACTCCTACGAGCCTCACGAGCTCGAATATGTGCTTGGATTCCACGATCTGTGAAGGTTTGATGGGTGTGTGGGTGTGTCCGTACGTTGTATGGAAAATGGGAAGGGAAAGGGAGCTCGGGATAAGGGTACAGGGCAAGGGAAAGGGTGTGGGTGTGTGGGAGTATGTGTGTGGCTCAAAACATGCCAACAAAACCCGAAAACATAACCCAAAACGTAAAGAAATCGAACTAGGGGCAAAATCGTCTTTTCACGTTACGTTTTTAGAATTTCTCGGGACGGGCTGTCACAATTCGGGTTGTGTTTCTTGTGTTCATGTTGTTTGCGTGTCATACCCGATAGCTTAACGGGTCGTGTCATGTAATACCCATTAAAGTAAATGGGTAATATGACTCGATCCGAAATCAACCAGTTAATATTATCAGGTAATATGACCCGACCCGTTACCTATTAAGAAAAATATATTTTAAATCAATAAAAATGAAAATGAAAAACATAATTTGACCCAAAAAAATGTCAAACATAATACTAAATTAGTAAATACATACTAAATTTCGAAGTTGACCCCTTCATGAAAATTGTAAAACTTTTCATTAGGAGTGATTACATTTTTCACACTTCTACAATAATTATTATTAATTTTATTAATTTTTCACTCAAATAAAAAAACACTATTCATGAGATTTGGAGGGTTTTAAAAATCTAAACGACCATGTAACCATTGTCTAAGCATTGAGAATGCAATTATGAATGTTTATTATGCTTTCACATATTTTAGACTTATCCATTAATGATTATGAATTTTGTTTATTTTGAACTCCCTTAAAAATACTATTCATGAGAGTTTGTATGGTTTTAAAAATTCAGACAATCATATACCCATCCTCAAAGCATAGATAATGCGACTACGAGCGTTTGCATTTTTTTTTTTATATTTTTCGCACATGTAAATTAATTATTATAATTTTTTTAATGTGTTTGGTATTTTTAAATTACTTAATATTTTTATTTTTAATGTGTTTTATGATTTTTAATCTCAATCTTTGCCTATAATATGCTATAAAAATAAATAAATAAATAAAACTTAAATTTTAAAATTTATATAGAATAATAATTAATAAACAATATATACATATTCATTATATCTATTGTATTTTATAGTAAGTTTTTTTTAGTAGTTTAAAAAATTAAAATCATTAAAATAACTTTTTTCTTATTGTGTCGAAACAGGTTACCCACGTGTCACTCTCATGTAAACTTGTTAAGGATCAGTTATTAACGAGTTATTATCGTGTGACCCGATTAGTTATCGTGTTGACCCGAAACCCGTTATTTTTGTGTCGTTTACATTTCGTGTTAACAGATCATGTAAGAAATTACTAGGTCTAGTCGCAGGTTCGAAACTTCTTATTTCCGTAAATTATTGTAACTAATATTTTTGAGCTCTCTCTTCCTCTTATAAACCACAGATTATTGTAACTATATGAATCTTTATCATTGACCCCACTTGGTTATTCACATCTATTGGGTTAAAGAATCAGTTAGCTGCCTTTTTATAACGAAGAAAAATAAAATCGTGTCACAATAATTGCCTATACTAAATGTGTGGCACGTGCTGAAAATTTTTATTTTATTTTTGTGAATATAAAATGTTTTTTTTAACCACAGTAAGTGGCTCAGCAATAAGGAAGTGGACTGCAGTTCCTTAAAAAGGCATAGAAAATGTGGGAGGTCCCAAGTTCGATACTCCGAGTTGATGAGTTTGTTTGACTATGGCGATGGATAGGGTAAAATTTCTTATAGCCTCTCAGGACCTAAGAGGGATGAATAACTGTAGCTTGCCAACCTTTGTATCTTTTTTAAGAGGAAGAAAAAAAGAATGTAAATGTACTTTTTTTCTTCTAAAAGAAGTAGATGACAGAAAATATAGGGCTATTGTGGGTTAATCTTGGTTGGTCACAGTAATAATCAGCATTCTCTGCCTTTGTTTGGCTGGAGAAAGTCATCCATTCATAACTCATGAACCACTATTTTCGAATTAAATTTTTTTTTTTTAACAAATGATATTATTTATGCTAAGAAAAAAAAGATGTGGATTAAGCTTTACAATGAGTTAGCAATAATGTGATTCAAATTCACATTTGGCAAGAATTAGACCTAACACCTCTTATTTACAAGTAAAAAGAAATATCATTAGACTATAGTACTAAGTGGCAAATTAAAAACAAAATATTTAGTTCTAAGTTAATTATTCAAATTTGTTGAATGGTTGAAGTTTCTTTTTTAATTATAATTATATATTATTACTTTTAGCTAGACTAAAAGAATAGAGAAAGTTTGAGGCAATTACGCAATTAGTTGATAAAACAAATTTTATCCTCTAGCACATTTGATCACTTGCTTTTAGCTTGAGACTGTTGACCACGATATGTGTCCTCTTCTAGCATGATTCCAAGAGCAAAGTCCAACCTCCAGCTATAGATACGAAAATAATTTCAGATCCATGGACATCCAAAAGGGGTTTGTTTATAAAATGACGCCTTATAAATAATATAAGAAATAAATAATTCATGCATTTGAAGGTAAAACAACTTACATAGAACTAGTTTTGTATTGCTGCACTTTTTGAAAAAAGTTGATTCTAGTGTGTTGTGAGAATAAACAACGGTAAAATAAAGTTGTTAAGTATTTGGTAAGCTTTTTTTTTTTTTTTGTAAAGGTGTTTTTAACAAAAATAAAAAATAAAAAAAGTGTTTAAGTGTTAGGTAAACTTTTATGTAAATTACTGTAAATATGTTAAATTACTAAAAATGATAGATATTTAATGTGATATAATAATTGTTAAAGAGAATAATGTAGGGGCAATGACTAATTTTGTAAAATATATGGGGGTATACTTATCATTTGAAAATTTCATTAAATAGGTATTGATTATTATGCTTTGAAAAAAAAAAATATTTTTTTAGAAGCATGATAGACCCTGCTTCTACTTTTCAATGTTTTTCTACTATCATTGACATCAATTTTTTTTCTATTCTTAAAAAACTTTTTTTTTTTTTTATTAAACACATTTGATGTTCCAATTTTTTTTAAAAACTAATGAAAAACGCTTGAAAACTTTAAATGTTAACAGAAAACCATGTATAGACTTTATTTAATGGTTAGGACAAGGGCCAACATTAAATCAGTCTAATTAAAATGGTCCAAATATTGACTTTCCGATTTTATCCCTGATGGCAAAGCCTACTTCCGTCTAATATCTCCCTTCATTTATGTGTCTCTCTGCTATTCTCTTTCTCCCCCATTTCTTCCTGGCATGCAAAACGGTATGATTTTGTCACTCCCTTTCCCAAAATTTCTCGCTATGTCTCCCTTCTGTAAAAATGAGAAAGGGACCTGGAGTTTTCACCATTAGGAAAAAAGCCACAGTGCAATTGTTTTCACTCTCTTTCTCTCTCTTTGTCTCTGCGATCTTTCTACTGTTCTTTTGTCTCTCGATTGAGCATAATTAGCATCTAAAATGATGCATTTTGGCTTCTGTTGCAGATCTTCTGAGCAAGGACAACAGATGCGATCGAAAATTCACCGTCTCGATTGTTCAGATTGAAGTTGTTACTCTGCATTTTATTTCTCCCTGTGCATCTCTTTTCTTTGTTTCATGTTCTTATAGACTTAGATATTTATGTGCATGCATCTAATATTGGCAAGGATCCGAGCACAAATCTCAAAAAACAAAGGTATAAATCTTTGTTTTGACTTTTTTAATTCAAATTGTTGTGCTTATTGAGCGACAAAACAACCAATTTCTCATATATTTGTATGTATAGTTTATGAATTGGGCTTTGGGTGAATTTGAATTCTGCATATAAATTGTTTGTTTAGATTAATTTGTTGTCTGGAGCTAAAACTTACCTTGCCGCGATTTATCTATTTCTATTGACCTTTCGCTTTTGCGAAAATGATAAATGATAGTATTCATTTAATTACCTTGTCGTGATTTGGTTGTACCTCTAAAAACCTATCTGCCTGATGGAGATATTGATTTGACTGCTTTGGGTGGTATGAATGTTGAGGAGGCGTTGGCCACTGACATCTACGCTGTACTTGAAAGGGAATATCAAAATATGGCTGCTAAGTTTATGGTGAAAGATGTCCAATGGATTCGGGCAGAGGTTTTTAGCTTTTACCTGTTAATTTTATTAGATTGATGATAGGTATAAGTTACAACATAGTGTTGATGCTGCCATCTATGTCTAGTAAAGTTTTTGTGTTGAGTTTATGTTGTGTAACTTGCATTTCCCTTGAATTAAATTATTATGTGCGTGTCTATGTCATTAGTCATTATTTTGATTCTATTTCGAAAAACTTTTGATTTTCCTCTGTAAAGACTAATTGTTTTACTTTGATCTTATGGTATGCTTTTGGTGATCTGAGTGGTTTGTGATTTTTTGGAATTTATGTCCCTTGTTATTTGGCTTCCCTAAACATGTCCATGGTGCTTCTTATTGCATGGGTTGATCGCCTCATTGGCAAAGATCACCTTTTCAAGCGCAGTAGCATACTAATTAAGGCAAAGTGCTATTATGGGAGTCGAATTCTTGGTGCCGTCATGTTTTGATTTCAACATATGCTTTGGAGACTTTGGTTCTGTATATTTTCCATCTCTTCCATTCATCTTTGAATGGTCCTCTAGCGGTTGGTGCTTTAAAGCTTTAGCACTAGTAAACTAAACCGAATCAAATTTGTTTGTTTTTTATTTTTCTGCTTGGTTGATGAGAGATGATAAAAAAGTTGGCACTGAAATCTGTGTGAATTAGTGTATGTTGATTGGCACTTTGATGGAATTTGATCTGACAATACATGTTGCAATGGAGGAGAAGCACATAATCGAAGAGGAATGGGAAGGACCATAATGGATAGAGCAATCAACAGGCTTATAAGATGTCGATGGTATCCGCCAACGAGAAAAGTAAATCTAATGCATCCCATGCCGCTTGACAAACAACTCTTGTGGGGTACTTTTGGACCTCCATGAGAAGTGAAGCTAAACAGGCAAGCCTTTAACCTTGTGCTTGTGGCCGTTCTTAGCTCTACGTGTTTCTTAAGTTTTGTCGGATATACAACATACGATTATGTAACAAGTAGAAATGCCTTCTACGAACAGGTTTCTTCTTTTCACGGATGTTGAATTATGTGTACAAATTAGAGCTTGAGCATTCGAATTGATATTTCTTTCTTGTTCGAGCGCATGTCAACCATGCAGAAAGAACCTAATACCGACTGATACATCATGGTCGTTGCCAATAAAGTTAGCTTGCGAGTTCAAAATATGTAGAAAGTTTTCTTGAAATTACATCAAAAGATTTTTGAGCCTGTGAGCAACTATACTAAACACCCCCTAGTTTAGTTTGCAAAGGTGAATCAAGAAATAGACATCCTTGGTCTATTTTCTAAATCTAAACATGGGCACCAGTACAAACCTCCTATGTACTACCCTTTCAAAAAGTATTTTCTCTTCATCCACAATTTTTTTACTTACATAAAATAAGTATCGAAATTATTATGATTCTTGACTTTCTTGTGTTTGTGCATACATACATAATTGATCTCTAATCTAATACACGAAATCATATCAACTAAGGGGGCATTGGTAACTTGCATATTTTTGAAACTACAGTAAAATTACACACTATTTTTTAAAACTGAACCAAAATAACTCAAACTATTTATGGAATGAACAAAATAAACACTATTTCTGGAATTACATCAAAATAACCACACTATTTATGAAACTAAACCAAAATAACTCACACTATTTCTGGAAGGAACAAAATAAACATTATTTCTGGAACTACAGCAAAATAACCACACTATTTCTAATACTGAACCAAAATAACTCACACTATTTATGGAATTACTGTAAAATAGCTCATACTAATTTTGGAACTACAACAAAATAACCACACTATGCATGAAACTGAACAAAATAACTCATATTGTTTTTGGAACTATAGCAAAATAACCATATTTATGAAACTAAACCAAAATAACCCACACTATTTTTGGAATTGCTGTAAAATAACCCACAATATTTCTGGAACTATAGTAAAATAATACACACTATTTATGAAACTGAACCAAAATAATTCATATCATTTTTGGAAGGGAACAAAATAAACATTATTTCTGGAACTACAGCAAAATAACCACACTATTTATTAAACTGAATCAAAATAATCCACATTATTTCTTGAGCTACTGTAAAATAACCCACACTATTTATGGAAGTGAACAAAATAAACATTATTCTAGAACTACATAAATATATCCAACACCATTTCTGAAATTGAACCAAAATAACTCAAGCTATTTCTGGAAGGGAACAAAATAAACATTATTTCTAAATTACAACAAAATATCCAATACTATTTCTGAAACTACAATACTGATAGTACTAGCATTCAGTTTAAGAAATAGTCATTGTTCAGTTTTAAGAATAATTAGTGTTTATTTCTAGAAATAGTGATAGTGTTAGTTCTCAATTGTCACATCCCGGTCCGGGGCGGATCACTTCTTGGGCTCGCTCCACCACCGTAGCACGATATTGTCCGCTTTGGGCTTACCATTCCCTCACGGTTTTGTTTTTGGGAACTCACGAGCAACTTCCCAATGGGTCACCCATCATGGGATTGCTCTAGCCCCCTTCTCGCTTAACTTCGGAGTTCTTACGGAACCTGAAGCCAGTGAGCTCCCAAAAGGCCTTATGCTAGGTAAGGATGGGAATATACATATAAGGATCACTCCCCTGGGTGATATGGGATGTCACAATCCACCCCCCTTAGGGGCCCGACGTCCTCGTCGGCACACAAGCGACCAGGGTTAGGCTCTGATACCAAATTGTCACATCCCACCCCAGGGCGGATCACTTCCCGGGCCCGCTCCACCACCGTAGCACGATATTGTTCGCTTTGGGCTTACCATTCCCCCACGGTTTTGTTTTTGGGAACTCACAAGCAACTTCCCAGTGGGTCACCCATCATGGGATTGCTGTAGCCCCCTTCTCGCTTAACTTCGGAGTTCCTACGGAACCCGAAGCCAGTGAGCTCCCAAAAGGCCTCGTGCTAGGTAGGGATGGGAATATACATATAAGGATCACTCTCTTGGGTGATGTGGGATTGTGGCCCGGGGAGGACCACTTCCCAGGCCGGGATGTGACATCAATTCTAAAAATAATGGTAATGTTCAATTCTAGAAATTATGTTTAGTTTGAAGATTTTATATTTTGGAGATTTTTCATGTGTTTATAATGGTATCAAAGACCTCCGCATGTAGGAATCTAGAAATATATAATGTAATAATGATCCTTATAATTAACAATGTTTGACCTTAATTAATCATACCTATAAAATGACCACATAAGAGTTTCATAAGTTGATAATGTGGAGCCTAAAATAATCCCAAAAATCCTAGAGGCGACACTTGGACTTTTGTTAAAAAAGGAAAAGATTGCCCTCAATAAATGGGTAAGCTTCTCAGATGCTCCCATGCACAGCTCACACCCTTGAATGTCCCAGCAGCTGAATATGATTGCTACCAGCTCACTTGCCCTTGGCAAGGAAAAGTCAAATCATTAAAGATAAGGATTAATTACCCAAATCCTATATTTAATGCATTCCCAATTAAAGATTGACTCCAATCAAATAAGTAATCCCAATTTAAATCAATTAGGGATATTTACTCCATTATCTCAAGATATTATTTCCTATTTAATATCTTGAGAATATTTCTCCATAAACCTTGTCCAATAGGATGCCGCCACATGTAGGGTAAAATCCTAACACCATTGCTAGCTTTATCCCTATAAATACCCCATATTCTACCAATTTCCAGAAGCTTTTGCTACCCCTAAAAAGTCCTAAACACTTTACTCTCTCAAGAAACTGACTTAGGCATCGAAGATCCATTGGCCTAACCCCCCCTCCCCCGCCTCGTGGGTGCATGAGGCTTAAGTCTTTGATTGTTTTGCAGGTACATTTTCGTCAAGACTTAAGACAGTGAAAATTTGCATCAAGATTCCGATGCTTTCATTGATAGCTAATTCAAATAATCGAAGAAGCCTCTTGCATTTGGTTTCTTGAATTTTCTGTTATGTTGAATTTCCTACACGTCGTATTAATTAATTTTTCCTAGAAAAGTTTATTGATCAATCATTGGGGAAAGGATACAATGGTAGGAAATTCAGAAACCACGACAAATGGAACCTCGTATGTACAAGGATTTGGACCAGAGAGTGGAGACAAGAACGTAGCCCCACAATGGAAGTCATCAAGGCTCAACGCGATGGTAGGAGGAGTCCCATCGTCGCGGAGCCGCGTCACCACCACCTCCATGACCCAGTAGCCATGGCAATGCCACCAAGCCATAGGCCAAGCTCATGCATCGCTGTCTTTGCAGCGCACAGGCCACCAAAACCCTGAGCAAGAGGCCCAGGTCCATCCACTAGCTTGCGGGTAGGAGGCCCAGGTTCATGGAGTAGCAGGCCGAGCCTAAAAAGCCGAAAACACTGCAGTTTAAGCCAAGATAGACGAGGCCCAATCAGCAACTCAAACCGTAATAGTCCAGACCCAACTTGCTGCCGAGGTAGCTCGAGCGCACTTGGTTGCCAATCGAGCCCAAGCCCATGAAGAGCAAAGCGCAGCCCATAATGCAGTGCCGACCCAAGGCCAACCTAGGCCCAAGGCCAGCCGCCACACTCATAAGCCCAGCGCACCTCTATACACGTGCTGACTACCCAGCTAGGTTGCCCTGCCTAGCGATCCGTTTCGACGACCTGGCCCACGACCCAATCCAATCCAAGGTCATCTTCAGCAATCTAGATTCCGACCACAGGTCCCGCAATCGATTCAAAGTTATTTTCACCTCACTTTTCTGCATGAATGCCTACTCTGAGCTTATGCTTTGTACCTGCAGTCCGCTACACTTCCACAACACATAGAGACACCCATTATCCAGACTCTTCCCATCTAAATGGTGAGCACCACCTACTTTAGCGAGTCATCAATTTGACGAGCACCCTCACGCAATAGACCACCTTTGTGAACCCGCTCCTCGAGCACATCGAGATGCAGAGCACCCCAGACGAGGTGTCCCGAAGCAGGATAAGGGCATAAGAACGTGACTTATTCCAGCAACATCCCGGCAAAGAGTCGTTCAACCCGCCACGAACTGTGTGTTCGGCTGGTGTGCACTTTCGTTTGGGTCCTCGGGGAAACGTCTTCTTCCGCCTAGATGTGCAGAGAAGTGTTCATTCCCAACTCGACTCATGAGTCATTGTGCATTCAAGGTTGGGTCCATACTCCGATGAGCACTGAGGACATTCCAGGAGAAACATCCACAAGAGGCTAGGCCCACAAGAAGATCCTTTTACGAGGCACCGGAGTAAGCAGCTGCATGACAGACAGATGATAGCACGAGAGCATGACAAAGAGATAACAAACTATGTGCACCATAATCACGGCATAAACGAGCAGGACATGCTGAAGAGCAATATGGACCAGCAGGTTAACACCGGGGGCAATTAGAGGATCTGTTGCCCCTACCAAGTTCAAATCCAGAAGGAAGTACAAAGGCTCGTAGCAGAGCAGTTGCGCGGATTTCAGCGCATTGATACTACCGACAATGCCCTTCGTAGAGATATGGCTAACCTGAGAAGGTCACCATTCACAGACGAGATCGAGCAAATGGATCCACCGCGGAAGTTCAGCCCACCGCACTTTACCTTGTTCAAAGGAGATGAAGATGCAGATAGACACTTGATGTACTACCGAAACACCATAGCCTTCTACACCAACTACGACCTTCCATTATCTCAAGATATTATTTCCCATTTAATATCTTGAGAATATTTCTCCATAAACCTTGGCCAATTGGATGCCGTCACATGTAGGGTAAAACCCTAACACCATGCCTGACCTTATCCCTATAAATACCCTATATTCTGCTAATTTTCATAAGCTTTTGCTACCCCTAAAAAGCCCTAAACACTTTACTCTTTCAGAGAAACTGACTTAGGTATCGGAGATCCATTGGCCTAACTCCCCCTTCCCCCACCACGTCGTGGGCACGTGAGGCTTAGGTCTTTGATCAAAGGTGTTGATTGTTTTGCAGGTGCATTTTCGTCAAGATTGAAGACGGCGGAAATTTGCATCGACAGATAACACCATGGATCACACAAAGTATGATTAATAATTGATCTTATTTCTTGATTATGCTATTGGCTTTGCAAAGACGAAGAAGGTTTAAATGCATTATAAAAGAGATAATTGCAGCATGATTGAAAACATGCTCATCACGTGATTAGGGTCCTAATTTTTCCAGGTTGTTGCAGGCTTCCTCTTCCTTATAGAATATTTTGTTCAACAATCCCAAACAAAAACAATTATTTGATTTGTTTCAGTTAACATATGAGTGGCTTAATTAAGAACTTGCTTTTGTTGTAGAAGTTTGGACTATACAAGTGCATGTGCAATGTGATACACTCGGTGAAATGATATGTCATTTTCCAATCTAAAGTTCATTATTTTGTAGTGATTTTAGGAATTTAATTTTTAATTTATTTGATTGGGAGCAGTGACGGAGCCAATGCGAGGGCATTGGGCTCCCTTGACCCCAATAGATTTATAAGTTATCCCTTTAAAAAAATATTTGACAATAAAAAAATATTTGACCCTTTTAATAAACTTTCAATTTTCCAGTCCTGCCCTCTTCTATCAGAAAAGTGACTTTTTCCCAAAACCCATTTCTCACGCTATCAGAAAAGTGACTTTTCCCATAATCCAGTCCACACCAGAACCCAGAACACACCAGAACCCAATGATTTCTCTTGTTCTCCAAGTGCGTTCTTCCGGCCTTGCGATCTCTCTTATTCTCCAAGTTGCATTCTTCCGGCTCGGCGTCCTTCCTCTAGTAAGTTTCTCTAATATGAAATTTCATTATTTATTTGTTTGAGTTTTTAAATTTGGAGAGGGGAGAATCTGAGTGAAAGAGGGGTGGGAAATTTGAAACCATCGTAAGAAAAATTGAATCAATTCATTCATGTTAATTAATTCCTGTATTGTAATTCTAAACCAAAATGAATGATAACAATGTAAGATTTTAACATACGATGATGAAGTTGTAGCAGGAAAAAGATAAGGCAATCAAATGGAAAATAAAGGAATAAGACAAATTCAATCACATGTAAAATGAAATTTGAATTGCATAATAGAATGGATTGGGGAAGGAGGAGGTTTGGGTATTAGACTTAATATATTTCATAAACAACTATAAACACTAACTTGAAAGAATCCATAAATTATGCTCAATTGATATAGTACTTGAAGTCAACATGGCATGTAGGAAACTGATTATGCAGAGTGATACTGCAAACTGATTCTGCAGAGTGATGCTGCAAATTAATGCTGCAGATTGATATTACAAATTGATTCTGTAGATTAATTGTGGGGTTTATCTTAAGGTTTGTGGGGTTTGTATTGGTCTATGATTATGTGAGCTCTGCTTCTGTTAATTTGATCAAATTTTTATTATGTTGTTGACTCTTTTTGGTATTATTTAAAACAGTTATGGAGATGTATTTTAAGAGAAAATCAACCGAAGATAACCTCTCATCCTCTACAATGGATATTCCTGAAAGTTTAAATGAAAATAACATAGAAAGTATACTGGCAAATCTTCCAGGAGATCCTGGGCTTCGACTCTGGATATTAGAAAATGATCCAAATATTAGAGATCAAGTTCGAAGAGCTTATTTACAAAGGGAATTGGTTCAACCTCGAACCCATCAACTTCCATATACGTGATTTGCAGGAGTACAACGTCGTTTCAATCCGAAATGGTTCGATGACTTTCCTACTTGGTTGAAGTATAACATATCCAAAAATGCTGTTTTTTGTTGAAGCTATTATCTCTTCAAGCTAGAGATTCTGGAGCAAGTAGGTAATGACAATTTTACTAGCAAAGGGTTTCATAATTGGAAGAAAAAATGTCGACTTCGAGTTCATGTTGGAGGTCCTAATAAGTGCTCACAACCAAGCTTTACTTCATTGTGAAGCTTTAATGAATCAGAATCAACATATTAAAACAATTGTCCACAAGCAGTCGGATCAAGCACGTATTGATTATCACACTCGTTTGAATGCATCACTTGATTGCATTCACTTTTTATTGCGACAAGGTCTTGCTTTTCGTGGTCATGATGAAAGTGAAGATTCAAACAATAAGGGTAATTTTCTTGAGCTTTTGAAGTTTCTTGCAGATCATAATGAGGATATTAAAGATGTGGTGTTTAAAAATGCTCCTGAAAATCTCAAGTTAACATCACTTGAAATTCAAAAAGATCTTGTGTATGAAGTAGCATGTGAAACCACCAAAGCTATCATGTTTGATATTGGTGATGTTGCTTTCTTTTCTGTTTTGGTTGATGAATCACGTGATGTATTAGTCAAGGAGCAAATGGCAATTGTACTTCACTATGTGAATACGAACGGACAAGTAGTTGAAAGATTTATGGGCATAAAGCATGTTCTTAATACCACTGCTTTTTCACTTAAAGAGGCAATTGATCAGTTCTTCTCTATAAATGGATTAAGCATATCTAGATTGCATGGACAAGATTCTGATGGGGCTAGCAATATGCAAGGTGAGTTTCATGGCCTTAAGACAGTTATTTTGAAAGAAAATGAAAGTGCATTTTATATTCATTGCTTTGCACATCAACTTCAACTTGGTCTTGTAGCCGTGGCAAAAAATCATATTTGTCATATTCAAATTGGCTCTTTTTTCTGCATGGTTAATAAAGTTGTTACTATTGTCGGCGCATCATGTAAATGTCAAGACATGGTTAGAGAAAGACAATAAGCCAAAGTTATGGAAGCTATTCAAAATTATGAGCTTCTAAATGGGCAAGGCTTGAACCAAGAAACTAGTCTTAAACGTGCAAGTGATACACGTTGGGGCTCACACTATGGTACCTTAGTAAGCTTGATTAATATGTTCTCTTCTGTAATTGAGGTGCTTGAGATGATTGTAGATGATGGTGTAAGTCTTGATCAAAGAGGTGAAGTGGATATTTTGTTGAATCTTTTGCAATCTTTTGATTTTGTCTCTAGTCTTTTTTTGATGAAAGAAATATTGGGAATCACAAATGTGTTGTTACATGCATTGCAAAAGAAAGATCTCGATATAGTGAGTGCTATGGCTTTAGTCAAAGCATGTAAGCAACAACTACAAGCAATGAGGGCTAATGGATGGGATGCTTGGCTTGATAAAGTTTCTTCTTTTTGTGGCAAGCATGATATTGATATTCCTGATATGAATGATATCTTTGTAGCTCGAGGGAGGTCACGGCATAGAGTTGAAAATTTGACAAACCTTCATCACTACCATGTTGATCTCGATGTTATTGATAAGCAACTTCAAGAGTTGAATAGTCGTTTTAATGAGACAAGTACAGAGTTGCTTCTTTGTGTAGCATGCTTAAGCCCAGATGACTCATTCTCAGCTTTTGACATTGAAAAGTTAGTTCGTCTTGCCCAATTTTATCCAAAAGATTTTTCTGATATGGAGCTCACACTTCTTGAAGATGAACTGAAGAATTATATTTTTGATATGCGTTTGCATAATGAATTTTCTGCGTTGAAAGGAATTAATAGCCTTGCACAAAAGTTGGTGGAGACAAAGAGGGATAGACAGTATCCCTTGGCGTACTTGCTAGTGAAATTAGCATTGATTTTACCTGTTGCGACTGCTTTAGTTGAAAGAGCTTTTTCGGTCATGAAAATTGTGAAGAATCCACATCGTAGTAGGATGGGTGATCAATGGTTGAATGATAGTTTGGTTGTGTACATTGAGAAAGAGGTATATGATTCTATGAATAATGATGTTGTAATACGATATTTTCAAAATATGAGAACACGTCGTGGACAATTATAAATGAAAGTATATCGATTTTTGAAAGCTATTTTTTGACCCTATTGTCTTAAATTCCTGGTTCCGCCACTGATTGGGAGGCGAGACGAGGAATTGGAGATAATTAATTATGTTGGGGGTTAATTGGTATCCTCCAGCAAAAGGTTTATTTTTATTTTTTTTATTTTTTTATTTTGACGAGTCCTCTAGAAAATGTTAATATTATTTTAAATTTTTATGTGGTTCTTGGGCTTTAATGAGGCAATGTCCTATTTGTAAATAAATGAAAGTTTAATTCTAACAATAGTGGGCTGACAGAAGTCAGGGGCATGGATGGAAAAAGAATTTCATATTTTGCACGTGAGGCTTCATTGTTTTGGTTGTTCTTTCTAGGTTTTTTTCCTTTTCAATAAAGATTAAGCTATTTTTATTAAATAAAGTCAGTAAATGGCTTTTGGATAGTAAAAGTTTGGACAATCATTTTTCATTGAAGTTCCCTTTTCTAAAAGCACCACAATCCCAAAAATATACTACCATATGATATTTCGTGCTAATTAAATAAGGATACGTGAATAAATTTACACATATATTTATTTTATTAGCACATAACTCTAAACAAACAAAAAAAATATGATCAATAATAGTACCATTTGACAACTTGACAATATAAACATCTAGACATCCTACTAGTATACATATATCCCAGATTTTACTTAATTCGTTCTTTTAAATATGGCTAAAATAACAAAGACTTGTAACTCAGTTGGTTAAAAGCATTCACATTTACTCTCAGAATCTTGAGCTCATCCCTCAATATCTATAGTACAAGAAAGAAAAAAAGATAAGGTAAAAGTTATAATACATGCATGATTGTGTTTACTATTTGCTATAATTATACAAGAGATCTATGTCTTTGTGATTGTAAGGTGGCGTCAACTCTGGCTCTCAGGAGATTTTCCAAGGCAGCGGATTCTTTAGATGACAGAAAACTTGAAGAGGTAACATGGATTCCATCCATTTTAATTTTCACAAACAGACCCTTTCCGCTGGTTTCAACTAGTTTACCATTAGGAGCTTTGTTTTGGACATTTTCGGAAGAGCCTTTGCTGCTTGCAAGATTCTTCCCAAATTATGATCGATTTGGAGGCCAACCCACAACTTCAGCAGAAGCAGTTATGTTTTTATTTATTTATTTTTTTGGAATAATAAAAAGAGAAATAATTAGCAGAAATTAAATTTTCACTAATTAATTCATACAAAATCTTATACATAAATTTATACAAAACATGAGGAGAAAATGTTGCAAATGTTTGCAGGGCACAAATAAGAATTAAATCATTACAGAAATATGAAAGAACTTGTAAATTTGCATATAACAAAGTTTATAATTGCAAT
Source organism: Pyrus x bretschneideri (assembly GCF_019419815.1). NCBI lineage: Eukaryota > Viridiplantae > Streptophyta > Magnoliopsida > Rosales > Rosaceae > Pyrus > Pyrus x bretschneideri. The sequence goes on from NW_025999657.1 coordinate 4,665,553, forward strand.
AAAAGACATTAAGAAATAAAGAATAATGTAATACTGTAAGAGATATATAATATCCATGCATTGTTGAAGTAGATTCGGTAATTAAGAAACAATGACGGAGAAACCAAAATTGTGCATAAAAATGGAAGAACAGATGGTATGCTTGGACAGACCAAAAAATCAAGGTATCATCAAATCTTGACAAATTATATTCAATCTTTTCGGTAGCCTCTACCGAAATTATGAATCAAACGTTGCCTATTGTCTTCCAAATCACAATGCATACAAAAAATACGAAATCATCAATCCAAAAGAAGATTTCAAATTTCAATCAATACCCATCTCAGAAAACAACAAAATATCCATACCCAATTCTCAAAATTCAAAATTTCACTGATATATTCAATCAAATAAGCTCAAAAACAACAAAAATAAGAAATTTATAAGAAAAAAATGGCACCTTTGGAAAAGGGGCTCAGAGGAAACCAAAGAACTGGTCAGGTGGTTTGTTATTGCAAAAGAATAATCTGATTAGGAATCATCTGAAACTTTGTTCAGAGACAACAATCTGATGATATCTCTCCACCTGTCCCTATTCCATGATATCCCTTACTGAGATGGTATGCGTATTCGGTAGTTTTGAGCGGGGCAATGAGAATGTTATTTGCTCAGCAATGCCTCACTAGTTCTTGCTGAGTTTTGCGCGTGGGTGGGTTTTCCTTCTGTTATGGGCAGTTTTGAAAACTTATTTTGGTTCGTGTTGGGCTTTGTAACCCAGCCCGTTTGGAATTTGGGGGGCTCTGTCCTTATGATTAATTTTGAGATGTTTTTGGTTAAAGAAAAATATAGGGTGGTTTTTTTTCTTAAAATACTCTTGTTCCAAGCCCTTTCGTTAAAGCTCCCTTATTTTTAGTCTAATTAATAGAAATTAAGTGAGGACAGTGTTGGTATAATCGAACCATGTGAGGGCATAATTGGTAAAGAAAATCCATTTCAATCCCCACATGTCAAGGAATTCAAATGCCTCCCTCAGGTAGTCCAATTCCTCCAAAAGGAGAAGTTGATTCCTAAATTCGTGTGGATAGTATGCATTTTGATTTCCCAAAGTCAAAGCAAATAAAGGAGTATTTTGTAATCGGAATCTAATTTCATAAATTTATTCCGGTTATAGACACTTAAACATGTCATCTAATTACAATGTTGACCTTTGTATTCTAATTACTTTAGTCTAAAGAAGCTGGCAAAATTGCACTGTAGAAATGAACAGTGTTGCACCACATTTCAGTTTATTTACAAGATTGCCACTCGGTTGCTTTTAACATACTTTCGTTTTATTTACACAATTGCCACTCAGGCTTAAGAATTGATTTTCAACCGTTCGCAGCTTTTGACTTGGGGAGAGAGGGGAGGGGATATCATGGCTGACAGATTGGAGAGAGACGATGACTCCAATTTTTCACTCGGAGACAGCTGGGTGTCGCTGTGTCGAGCGGAGAGAAAGGGGGACAGAGCGACTACAGAGCAGGGAGACACAAGGCCTGCATTTTAGCTTTGACTCGGGGAGAGAGGGGAAGGGGACATCACGGTTGAAGAATTTGAGAGAGACAGTGGCTCCCATTTTTGACTCGGAGACAGCTGAGTGTCGCTGTGGCGAGGGAAGAGGAAGGGGACAGAGTGAGTGGTGAGGATGGAAACAGAGAGACTGACAGATTGGAGATAGATGGGAGCTACGGGTTTGGTGCCAGGGTCTATAGGATTTTCTGCGATTTTAGACAGAGGAATGAACAAAGAGAGATATACAGAACGGAAAGCATGCGTGTGTGCATTGTTTAGGGTTCAGAGGTTACGCACAGAGTCGGTGAGGACGGGATGGGTGAGGGAGGAATGGCAGGGTGTGGGTTTTCAGCTTTCTCCCTTGATTCAAAAGGTAATGCACTGTATTTCCTTAATTGTTTAGTGTCTAATTTGCCATTTGCTTTGTTAAAATTGCCATTGATATTTGGTTCTTTCATTCAAATTGCAATGCATTTTAATAATTTTTTCGGTTGGTGCTAGGATTAGGCTTCAATTTTTGTAATTAGGGCCTTGCCCTGATTTAATTTATTTGTTTCTTGATAAATTTTTGTATGATTCATCATTTTTCTGTTTAGCAATTGTTACAGATTTTGTATTCCTTCATCAAACTTATCATAGATCTTTGTAGATTGTTTAGGTCACCTTAGGGTTAATTCTATTTCAGTTTATTGTTTTAAATTGTTGTTCACTGTTTACTTTGCCATTGCATTTATTAAAATTGTCATAGATATTTTTTCTATCATTAATGCTCTCATAGATATTTTATATTGGTTAGCTAACTATTAGGGTTTCCTCTTAGTCATTTGTAGGTTGTTAGCTGGATGTCCAAACTTATCCTACAACGTTATCCAATATCCTAATAACCATAATGTACATTTATTTGTGGTGCTCCATTTAATATAGTAATTTTAGAAAGGCAATACCTCTGGATCATCCAGAAGCTTTAAATTACCAACAGATTATGCATTCAGCAAGTTACTGACATTCTCATTGTATGTCTCAAGTCCTTAAATTTTTATTGCAAACTTTCTCTGGAGTCTGCAAACAAACAATAGCAACACCTGCTTAGTAAGTCAAACAGCAGCGATAAAAGCAGAAAACCGCAATTGTTCGTGCAGAAAGAAAAATATCACCATAAATAATTATGTGGTTGTTGATTATGTTGAACATATGTACAGAGGTATCAATTAAAATTTCGAAGCCATGAACATATACAAGAAAAAAGCAATGAGGACCTAAAAAAGTATGAACCAATAAACCAAAAAAAAGCTTATGAGTAAACAAAATTAAGACTCCTTTTTAAGTTTATTGTTTTTAAATTAGGGTCTGTAGGCTGTTTAGCTCACTGTTTAGTTCACTGTTACGGTGATATTTCTGTCTTTATAACCAAAGGGGTTGCACTGTTTTCATTTTTGTGTTTCTTCATACTTTCCTACTGCTTGCTTCTCAACAAATCAACTTCAGATTCCTTTTCCATTTCACATCATTCGACTATCCATATGTTGCTAGGTTGTTATTTCATTTCTTCGTTTCTTATATATTTCTGAAATGCATTTTTTATTTGATTCTTGATATGCATGTAGATCCAACACAACCATACAGATCAAACCATCCATTCACACAGGAGCCACAAAACAGACCATTAGTGAGGTATCTGTTTGTCCATTTTAAATTTTCTTTATACAAAATAATTTCTAATACAAATCTCTTTACTATGTTTCAATACAAACTCTTTTTCCTTCAATTTTTTTGCTATATGATGTATCCTTGCAGCTCAAGTATGTGCACTTTTTTCAGAAACAGAGTCTCATCCGCTCGAATCTCGATTTCCTAGCAGCAGGTATATGCTAAGCCTTTCACAATCATCTATTTCAGTCATTAGAATTTTTTTTCCTTCTAATTTTTTGTTGATACAACAATGTTGTATCATCTGTCAGTTAAGCATGAATGCCACATAATAAACACACTCATTACATAAATGTACACCATTGTACTGATAATACTTACAGAACCTGGAACTAATGGCTATAGTGTATTACTAATTTGGTGTAGCTTTGCTAGGATCTCTATTTCACCAATGTGTGATTAGTGGTAATAAAATTTTGCCACTGTCTTTGAGCTATTATTTTCATTGCTGTTCTGTGAGTTAGTGCTAATTGATTTGCTTTGTTTGCGATTTTCAGAAAGTTGGATCGTTAGCCGGAAAACTTGCCCCTTTGACTTTTGAGGTATATTATTTAACACTGGTTTAATTACTGTTCTTACATTTTTTTGTGCACATCGAGATTATATGTAGCTATCTAATTATGCCATCCTTTGACTATGTATGAGCACGATAGCAGTAGAATGTGTGATTGTTACATCCTAAGTTGGTGTAATGTAAAAAAAATTCGTGCCATCAAAACTACACTGACACATAATTCTAAATAAAAGGCAGTTAAAAATGATCAGCGTGGATGGACATGCTGTGAGAGGACTGATTCCAAAATACATCTTAACAGCTTTATCCGGCTGATAATTCAGAACATTATCAAGTCTAAATGACTGGTCGTTAGTTAAACCCTTCTAAGATATACCCTTTGTTTGTTGCATTCTCACAAATTTAATCCGTTCCACCATCACAGTTTTTTTAGCTTTTACAGTTTTCCCACGGTTTCTGGAATGCTTTTTCGATCTTAATACTATCTGCTCTGTTGCTTGCTGTTATCAAATTTTAAAAATTGAAACAACATTATAGTTCTAACCAAAATTTGTGAAGGCCAAGGATGTAACCATCTTTGGTTTCACATTTTTAATTTGAATTATGAAGTTATGAGTGAATAAATTGGGAGTCTGAAATGTGTGTCTGTCACATAGGTTGGGTTGGGTTAGGTTGTATTAGCGACTCTGTGTGAGTGTAAAGGTGGGTGTGGAGGTGGAGGTGGAGGTGGTGGGGTGGTGGTTTTGTTTTTGCGCCATCCCAAGACCAAGGAGAATGCATGTGAGAAAATGTGATGAGTTTTAAACTCATCACTCACTTATTAGTCAAGTCAACCATTTTCCACTCAACTCTGATCTGCCAATTTGCCAATTGCCATATGGTTTTAATTTGAATAGGTTTAAGGATTAGGTTTGGTTGGATTTCAACCATTAGATTTCGGATTAAAAGCATTAGGTTGAACAATTAGATTTGGTTGGATTTCAACCATTACATTTCATAGATTTGAAATCTGTTTACTATCTCATTTAATTGTTGTATGTTACCTCATTGAACTCAAATTTAATGATATTTGGTCCTCCAATTTCTCGGATTTCCTAACGGATTTACTTTCTTTGGAAATTTCAGGAACCCTGATTCTGGGAGGAAGAATACACTGCATTGCCATTTTTAGGTATACAATTCTGCACACTGATTACATGTTCAAAAGCCTAATTAGTTATACACCATTTTTTTTATTACCTTTGCAAAGCTTTTCTACTTAGATTTTAAATATGTGATTAGTTTGTAAAGAATAAACGAGACAACTAATCATGGGTACATACTTCTTTTTCAATTTTATCCTCCGCATTGTTTCCTGAATGAAATTGGATTCATAGATGTAGGGATACAACAACAACTGAGGTGTGAATAAAAGGTCTAGCCATAACGATTTTAGGGTTTAGAATTGATTCGAAAATATGAGAAAATGCTGCATTCTCTGTTTTTTTTTTTTTTTTTTTTTTTTTGCTGTGGTGATTCCAACTTAGTATATACCCATTTTTATAGTACCATGAATAAAGAATATGCAATTGCTAGGATCTCAATTTGATAATCCCATTATAAATGGATCTATATAAATCAAGGCTAATTCAGTCCAACTTGATATAGTATGACTTAATATAACATATCCTTTGATCTTTATATTACTTATGGTTTTCTGTAATGGTAGTTTAATTAAAATCGAAAAATATAATAAGAATGAGGTTACTCATTCATTATATTTTAATATTTTCTAGGTTTTAAATTAACTTTGATCTGTCCAAATATGATGTTAATTGATTCTGAATCAATAAATAAGATTTGGTGATCCAAATAGGATTCAAATATGTTAATTCGATTTCAAATATGATGTTACATGTACTGTAGATTGGTCACAGCCTAATAAGAAGACTAACTGAAAGTGATTTAGCCCTTCATTCTCATTTTTTTTTGTTCAGTCCAGTGGCAAGAAAAAATAAGGGTGCCTGAAAATCAGTTACCTAAGCATATATGTTTAACAGCTTCCTTCACTGTAGATTAATATCCAACGATTCTAACCTATATTATATTGTTTATATACTTTTGGAAATATGTCATAATCAATTTGATTTTCTATTGGTATGTGTGAAACCAATTTGATTCAGGTTACAAGGTTGAGGGTTGCGGATAGTTAATCATGTTCAATAACCTTAGTTACAGTGCCATTCACTTAAATTTTGTTTTCAAGTTATAGAAATACGGCTTTTCATTCTTACTTAATATAAGCTTTCATTACATCTTCAGTTTCACATCATTCATCATTGTATTTGCTAATATCAGTTTTTAGTGTGATAAGCTTACTGGTGTATTGTTAAAAGGTAGTGAAATAATCTGTGCTTGACGACTTACCTGCTCAAACAGCGCTTTTTGTGTGTTTTGTTAACTGCTAAGTAGGTTTTTAGGAACTTTGTATTTTCATGTTTTCACGAATTTAGAAAACAGTTTTGACGATGGAGATTGCCTGTTGAGTGGGAGGACTTGGCTTTTGGGGACATGATAAATTCAAATTTTAGCAGATGTTTGTTTCCTCCATTTTCCCAGTTTGTTGGTTTCTAATTTCTCTTTGGAATCAATTGAACCTCTTCAGTGTGGTGTGGTGTGAGTAGATAACATTGTAATTGGTATTGTTTAAAGAATCCACAAAATGCTGTCTGTTTATCTCCTATCAGTTTAATCTTCTTCTTCTGGGTGAAGAGAATGAATTGGCAGAAAAAAGTTTTGATTTTGCTTATTGGGTTCAATCCTTTTCCTTCCACAAACTGTTTGGTTGCCGAGAAAACGATGGAACAGGAAGAAAATAAACATTGATTTGGTTGTATTAGTTTTTCCTCATTTGGGTAATTACAGATGCGTTCCTCTTATGTAAGAGATGAGTTCTTGAAACCAGAAGAAGTTATTGTTGAATTGATGCTGAATTAGATGCATTTAGATTTAATTAGTTATGAATTATCCATTTTTCTAATCAGCAATTCATTCTTTTCCTTTTCAACATGAGTTGGCCAAAATTTTCTTTAACCATTGAATGAAGTGAAAACGGATGTTGGTTTGGTAGATGGTTTTATGAAATTCGGTTGATGAAACTGAACCATGTAATTGAATTTAGCTCAGTTGTGTGCTGGTTCGAGTTTTCTCATGTCTCTGTTTCTTCAGTTTCATATGGAAACAGACCTTCTGCTTATTTTTTCCTTTGAACAGTTGTGGTTACAAAATTAGCTACTTGAACGAGTCCTCAACACTTTCTATTTTTAATTACATCTTGAAATGGCTGCCTACACTGCATGACACATCAACATCCTCAAATGAATGCTTCTTCTTTTATTAGAGTTGCAATAATCTTCCCATACATGTTGTAATACCCACATGAGCTTGCCAAAGGTACTGACTGGGTGCTAATTTCAGGTTCACGTACAAGGTAAAGTTCCATAAGGAGGTGCAAGCAGAAGAAGAATTGGCATCACCCTTCAGTTTTTCAACCAAAAGGAGGTAACCTTTATAAATGATTTATACAAGCTTCTCTGTTTTGTATCTCTGAAATTTGAGTTCTTTCACTAAAAATGTGAATAGGGATGAGTAAATATTTTGCATTTTTTTTTCTATGGGCCATTTGTGTTCTATTTCAGTTGTATTTTGAGTCGTGTAATATAAATTGCATACAAAAGGCTAAAGAAGTAAATCCAGTATACAAGCTCTCACGGTGAAGTTGAAGTTGAGACTACACTATGGAATGTTAAATATTTAGTCTAAATTTGAAGACCGAAAAATAAAATAACTTAGAAGCTAAAATGAGTAGAGTTAACTTTTTAGCCTCAAATATCCTTAGGCGGGCACAAAATTTTGACCACAACATCCAAAATTTTGATCCCAACAACGTCGATAAACATGATGTCAGACGACTGATTCCAAAACACATTTTAACTGCTTTATCCAGCTGATAATTGAGAACATTATCAAGCATAAATGACTGGTCGTCAGTTAAACCCTTCTGAGATTTACCCTTTGTTTTCTTTAAAATTGTAATGGATGTTTATAAGCTGTTTAGTTGGGTGTTGGGGAGATTAGGCTGTTGAGTGCACTGTTTCGTACAATGTTAGAGTGAGGTTTCTGTCTTTAAGAAATGGAGAAACAATCTAATTTTTCTCATATAGTGGAAGGTATTAATTTAGACTAATCAATGTTATTTAAGATCCAATCTTTTTTTATCTTTTCTAAAATTTTTCGCACTCCTATCAAAATTATTTTTCCTTTGAATATCATATCAAGTGAGATAATGTAAAACATAATTCCTCATGCATGTTCTGTATTTTAATTTATTCTGGACAGATGCTGGCCAAAATTTATTTGTTGTTCTAAAATCCATAATTTCCTTATTTGTATTATGTCTGCTCAACTTCGGTTTAGCCAAAATAGTATATTTATCAATATATACCGAAGTATATGTCTAAATATATGTATAGGCATCTGCATAGCTATATGTATATGTATGCATAAATACATGTGTATGTACATGTGTATATATGCATCTCTGTGTGTATGTACATGCCTATATAGGTATGCATGCATAGATGTGTATATAACTATATATGCATCTTTTTTTTTACGTCCATGCATATAATATGATCATTGAATCTGTTGTCAAGACATACTATATTAAGGATCCTGCAATCATGAATTTGGCTGAAATGACTATTAGTACTGATTCAAGTGTTTAATCTTTTTGATTGTGGAATGTTTAATATTTAAAACTATTTAGTCATTATTCTTAAGATATAAAGTGAATAATGAAGGCAAGCCAATTGAGGTGTTTCTAATTTGTATCAGTTCAGGCTCTAAAAAATTAGTGTTTGTTTTCGACAATTTTTGATATTTTCTATTATTTTAGGCTGTACATGAAGTGTAATGTGGTATGCATGCTAGGTCGTGAACCATTATTTACTCTATTTAGCCTATTCCTTCTAAAACCAACGTTCTCACACTCTAACCCCTGTACTAATTCAAAACCGATTACGATACCTCATCCTTACTTTAGGCCTTTAAATTAATATGGTGACAGAAGATGCATTCCCATTGTTAGCAACTTTTCTTTCGTTAAATGTGAATTTGTCGTACATTAAGTCCATTGAACTGTCCCAGTTAGAGTCCATTGAACTGTCGCAAATTGAGTTACTTTTCCTGTATCCATTTGTTTGCGCTTCGAATTCTAACTCTCAATCTCATTGATTTGTTGTAGTTTAGATCAAGGTGTTATTGCAACGTTGTGATCTGCTCTTCTTGCTGCCTTTCATCTAGGGATCCACACCTATTGCATCTGAATCAAGGCTTTGGTATGTCACCTAAACTAAGATACATTGTTTCCCCGTGCTTTCTGGTTGAGTAAATGCAGATTTATCATGTTTCAGTCGATTGTTTGGTTTTATCAGCTTATGTCATTCGTTTGCTACCTACTTTGTTTTCATTCTTCGTTATCTCTGTGATCTTTTGATACTTCACAAGTTCATTGGTTTCTTTGTTTTTGTTGGTTTTAACTTAGTCTCAACCATTCTATTATTGTTCAAAGGTGCATTGGTGTCATCTATGATTTTGCTTTAACCGAGTGTTCCTAATTCTTAGTCGAATGTTGTTAGCCATTTTATATGTTTTTTTTTGTCAATTGCTTTCTTTCTTTGTCGCGTTTTGAATCTTCCAAACCACTCTTCAAACCTTAGTTACTTTGCTTGGTTGGTGTGCTTGGTGTGGTTGGTGTTTTCGTTAGGTTTTCCTAAGAGTCAACCCTCTCATCCGTCCCAAAGTACATTAATAAGTACTGTTAATAACTACGCTCTCCGAACAAATCTAAGTTATTTCCAAAAAACTCACCGCTTCTATATTTGAGTTTTAAAAAATTTTGACAATGTTATTTGAAGATCTACAAGCTAAACACATTTTTCTTTCTAAAATACACTTGAAATCGTAGTAATTCACCAAAAGAACAAGTTCCGTTGGATGAAACAAGTTAGATTTTGTTTAAAAGGTTTTTTGGTGGTATCTACACGTTTGGTTAGTGCAAGAAGATTTGAATTTTTTTGCTCTTAATTTCCTCCACTGTAACGGCTTTTTGGGCTTTCACTGTATAAAGATGGAACAGTTGTTAGATAAGATAAAGCATTACTACAAACAACTAAGGGGAAATATGAAATATCATAGAGAAAATTCTTAGTAGTTATACAATCACAATTTAAGTTACTTTTATTGTAACTGTTTGTTTGCACTTCAAATTATTAATCTCAGTCTCACTGCTTTTTCGCAGTTTAGATTGTGCTCACATTGTTCAATCATAATCTGCTCTTGCTACTGCCTTTAATCAAGGGGTTTCGAACCATTACGTTTCAATCAACCCTTTGGTATGCTCTGAACTTCAATACATTGTTTCCCCATGCTTTCCATTTCAGATAGTGCGATTTTATAATTTTTAACATAACTGTTAGGTTTTTTCACCTCATATTAAACGTTTGTTCTAAGCTTTGTTTCTCATTCTTCGTTATCTTTGTAACCACCGATACTCCAAAGGTCCGATAGTTCATTTTTTTTCGTTTAAATTTTGTCTATGCAATTATGTTATTGTGTGAAAGTCTCTGAGTCTCTGTAATTCTTATCTAACCCAGTGTTTTTAATTGTTTATCAAATGTTCTTTGTAACCTCTGTTTCTCCAAAGGTCCGATAGTTCTTTCTTTTTTTTGGTTTAAATTTTGTGTATGCAATTCTGTTATTGTGTGAAAGTCTCTTGGTGTCTCTATGATTCTTACCTAACCCAATGTTTTTAATTGTTTATCAAATGTTGTTAAGCATTTTATATGTTTTCTTTTGGTTGCTTCCTTTCTTTGTTACGTTCTCACTTTACCAAACCGTTCTTCGAAGGTTAGTTATTTTGGTTGGTTGGCCTTTTCGTTAGGTTTATCTGGTAGTCTACTGTCTCATCCTCCCCGAAGTGCTTTAATAAGTGATGTTAACAATTCCAATCTCTCAACAAACCAGACATATTTCCAAAAAAAAAAAAAATCACAACTTCTATATTTAAATTTTTAAATTTTTTTACTGTGTTATTCTAAGACCTACAAGCTAAACAGATTTTTCTAACAAACATAAGTATTGACGTTATATTTAATTTGTGATTCAAGGTAGATAAAATGGTCAAAGAGATTGATCGAAGCGAACAACAAATTCTAGGAGGAGTTTTGGTTAAAAATTTAAAGGAACTGATTGAGGCTCGAAACAATAACAGGATTCGAAGAACGATACAGATATATAGAGAAACTCCCCCATGACCCAATACAAAGAAAGAAGTCAAAATAGAAAAAACAAGGATGGGTTTGCGTGTTTATGGTAAGGGTGCAAACCGAAACAAATTGGTCGTCCACACTATCCATTCACCTGCAAATCGTAGTAATTCACCGAAAGAACAACTTCCGTTGAATGAAGAAGTTTAACATTTTTTTTGGCGGGTTTTCGGTGGGATCTACAAGTTTGGTTGTTGCTACAAAATTGGAATTTTGTTGCTCTTTCTTGCCTCCACCGTAACATCCTTCTGGGTTTTTAATGTATAGAGACTTAACGGGTGTTAGATAAGATAAACGCCATGTAAACCTCTTTTGTTTGGTCATAACATCAATAATGTAAACAATTAACCCTTTTACCGTTCAAGGATGAAGTGTTGGCGTGCTAGGAATATGTTTCTCTGCTTGGAATATGTTTTCTCTGCTTATATATTTTTTCCATTTCTCTTTTTCTTGATAGGATCGTTTGACTCATGCTTCTTTGTTGGTTATACACTAATAAAACAGTTCTTCTATTAATGTTTTGATATTATTCGTTTGTTTTTAAATTGCAACTTTAGTTGTTTTTATCAAGATTCTGTTCTCATTTTTAAATTTGAAAATTTTAGTTGGTCCCTCAACAATTTTTAATTGGTTACTCCAAAACATATGTTTTATGCTGTGTTAGCTCATTCTTTGCAGCCATATCTGAATTCTTAAACACTATGGTGATTAATGTGGTTTTTCGGGTGGTTTTTCAAATGGGGAAAAAGGGGTGAGCGACAAATTTATATTATTATTCTCGGTTGGTATGTAACTATTTGAATATGGAAGGCATCGTATTATGCAAACAATGCAACAATTGTAAATAGAAAAGGTTCCTGCGGTGTGCAAAGGGTGGGTTTAGAGATGGTGAGGTTTGCCTAGGTGGCAAGATTAATGCTCATGGTTTCGTAGTTGTGTTGATAACTGTGAAAACAGCCGACATTGGTCGGCTCACTGTTCCTCTACAATGATTTTAGTGTTTGGATCTTTAATGACTTCTCAACTTAATGGTTTTTAACTACTTCAGAGTGATTCATAAAGTTGGATACGATTTTATTAAAGGGTGTCAATTTAAAAGTATGGATTAGGGGTTTACATTTTTAGGGTCTTCAGCTATGGATACAAAGTTGTTCATCACGTTAGACAGGAATTTCAAGTTGAATTATGACCATGATAAAATGTTTCTTATGTTTACTTACCTTGGAGTGACTTCAATCCATTTTTTCCACCATAACAGATTTTTCATGATTCTTTTCAATTTTTATTTCTTATAAATAAAATTGTTCCAGTCAACTTATCGACGTGTTGACATGTTTAAGTGATGGTGCTTAAACTCAAAACATCCTGGAGTATTGTTGACATGTTTAAGTGGTGGTGCTTAAACTCCAAACATCCTGGAGTATTTCTATCATTAATAATTTGTATCAAGCTCACCGTTTAATAAGAGTCCAACCTACAAACTTTGTAAAACGGAACAATGGAATCGCATCATAGATTTCTATGTTTCCCTAAACATATTTAATGAAAAAGTTTTCCAACGTTTACAGGATCTAACATATACTGAATGCAAGCTTTAATCTTCGAACTCTCAAATGATGCATATCCTTTAGCATCCATCACAAATGTTTCTATATGTTGTTCATTAACTACGTGAGGTGCAACTCCGTCTTCGACTGTTAAAATATATTTATTGTTGGAAATTAAGGGCTTAGACTCTTAAATATACACTTTTCATCTTGCATTATCTATCGGTCTAAAGTGAGTCAGACCTAAATAATTTGTTTGTTTCTGTCAAATTTATAAATGCATGTCTTATATTAATGTCGTTGAGCCGTGCATTAGTTTTTATAGTTCAATGTTTGTTTTGTCTTTGGCTTCTCTCTGATTATATACGTGTTTATATTTTGTCTTCCTATTTCTCTAGGTTTTGTTTTTATCGTTGGAGTCCTGCACTGTTCTTTGGTAGCACATTCATTCACAGCTACACTTTCGTCTCTACAACGGTTAGATTTTTGTCCCTTTAAAGAACCTTTAACTTTTTATTTTTTATTTTTACTCTTTTCTCGGTTTACATGTTCAATAGTCAATGCATGCTTTTTTGGATCATGGTAACGTCGTTATTCGATATTTATGCTGCTTTCCTTTATCACCATTTTTTTGCAATCATCGTTCACTTTAATCATTAATTTTCCACTCTGCACTGACAAACCACACTATTTAAGGAAACAATTACAAATCAATTGTCTCTATTCTTCATTCTAATCTAAAAAGATTAGGATTATGTTTTTACTATTATGTTAACAAAGTGTTTGCGATTCTGAAGACCTCTTGCTTGAATGGGTTTTGGTTCACCGCTCATTTCATATGGTTAACATAGTTGTTTCATCATCACATTCCTTCTGTTAGAAAGTAAACCATTGTTGTGTGGTTTTTTCCGTTTATGTAGATTTATGTCTAGAAGAATAGGGCTATCTAGGAATACCACTAGAACTGAGTGTGCTGATTCGCCTACATCTATTGCGGTTGTTAATCTTGATGATATCGTATTACAAGATGTTCCCATCAGTTATGACGACGAATGCAACAATACTTCAACCTCTTTACTATTTTTAAACAAAGGAAACAACCCTCCCCAAACATTTACATCAAGTTTTGAACAACATACTCCTGTTCGAGGTCTTCTTACCTCACATTCAGCTGCTGGAACAAGTTCTCATCAAATTTCTGTACCCCTTTTTCTTGCTGACCATGCCACTATGCACCGGTTGTTAGCCAAAGATGCTCCAACTATTCATTCTGTTAAAAACCCGCTCATCACTGGGCAGGCCACCTATCAGAAAAAAAGAAAGAGTATGCACTCTTTCAATATAACTTTGTTTACATTTTGCTGTTGATTTCAAAATTTTGCTTATCTTCGTTAATTAACTTCTATCAATTGGTTTGATGTATGCTTCTATTATTCATTGTTTTTATAGGAATTGATCCAGAATATGTTGATTTTGGATTAAGAAATTGCCAATGTCAATATTGTAGTGCTCTATTTTGGTCTGCAAAGCAGACAAAAAACCATCCTGAGTGTACTTCTTCTATTTCTACCCCGCAGTTTACTGCGTGTTGCATGAGTCAAAAAGTTCAATTCCCACGTGCTAAACCCACACCCATTTTTTTGGATGAATTGTTAAACCCCACAAATTCTCAAAGCTTTTTACAGTTTAAAAGAAATATTAGATCATATAATTCAATGATGGCATTAACTTCAATGGGGGCCAAAGTTGATCCATCGATCAACAAAGGTCGAGGTCCATATGTTTTTAAAATTAATGGTCAAGTGCATCATTTGATGGGTTCTTTGTTGCCTCCAGAAGGCGACAATCCTAAATTTGTACAGCTCTACATTTATGACATTCAAAATGAAGTCAGTAATCATATCGGTTGTTTGAACAGATCAGAAGCATCTGAAAAACTCGATCAAAAGGTTGTTAGTGGCCTCATTAAAATGCTAGACGAGTGTAATGAGGTTGTTCAACTTTTTAGGCAAGCCAAGGATAGAATTGATGAAAGGTCCACAAGTAATTTACGTCTACGTTTGTACGGTGCACAGAGTAACCATGATGTACAATACAATTTGCCAGCATGTGACGAGATAGGTGGCTTAATAGTTGGGGACATTGGCCAATTTCACACCGAAAGAGATATTGTTGTGGAGCATAGGACAGATGGCCTCCAAAGAATCACAAAGTTACATCCTAAATACATGGCTCTACAATATCCTCTTCTTTTCCCATACGGTCAAGATGGGTACCGGAAAGGTCTTCCTTGGAATCCAAATTTTAGGGGCAAAAAACCAAAGACTGGGGGGGGGGGGGTATCAATGAGAGCATTTTTGGGTTATCAAATTCAAGATAGACCAGGACATAGTGACACCCTGTTTAAAGGCGGCAGATTGTTTCAACAATACTTAGTTGATGCATATGCGACACTTGAAGAAGATAGGTTAGATTTCATTAGGGCAAATCAAGATTCTTTTAGAACAGAAGGTCTTAAAGAAATTCATGAAGCGCTCAAAGCAGGAAATGCAACCAGTTCTTCTGTTGGCAAAAGGGTCATTCTCCCAACTTCATTTACTGGTAGTGTTAGATATATGATAAATAATTATCAAGATGCCATGGCTATATGTCACCACCTTGGAAATCCTGATTTATTTATCACTTTCACATGCAATGCTAAATGGCCTGAAATTATTGAAGATCTGCGTGATAAACCTAGTTGTAAAGCTGAAGACAGGCCAAATTTAATTTCCAGAATTTTTAAAGCAAAACTTGACCATTTGATTAAATACCTCAAATCAGAAAAACCTTTTGGCGATGTCGAATCTGGTTAGTTCTTTATTGTTGACCAATTTTTTCCTTTTATTTGTTTCTATTTTATCACTGCAAGTCCTAAGAGTCTATGGTTTTGATACTCCTGCATATTTATTAATTTTTTAAACAGTGATTTACACGGTTGAGTTCCAAAAAAGAGGTCTTCCTCATTGTCATATCTTGCTATGGGTCAATCAACATTATAAATGTCATTCTCCTTACGATGTTGATTCTATCATTTCGGCTGAGCTTCCTGATGAAGAACGTGACAAAGCTGGGTATGATGTAGTTTCGCAGTACATGATCCACGGCCCATGTGGTGTTGCGAATCAATTTTCACCTTGCATGAAAGAAAACAAATGTTCAAAAAAATTTCCTAAATCTTTCACAAGTGAAACCACTTTTTCCACAGAGGGTTTCGTTGCATATAAGCGTCGAGATATACAAAATCTGTTTGTTCTTAAAAACGGAATCAAGCTAGATAATACATTTGTTGTCCCTTACAACCGTGAACTATTGTTGAAGTATCAAGCACATATAAACGTTGAATCATGTTGTCAATCAACAATCATTAAGTATCTTTTTAAGTACATAACTAAAGGTGTTGATCGAACTAGAGCTGTTTTTGAGGATGACGAGTTTGATGAGGTTGTGGTTTACCTAAACTGTAGATACTTATGCCCATACGAAGCAGTGTGGAGATTGTTACAATTTCACATTCATTTTAGAGAACCATCGGTTGAGAGGTTGTCTGTACACCTTCCATCTGACCAAAATGTTCTTTTTAGAGAGACTGATGATCTAAACCATGTTGTTAACCACCCAAATCTTGAAAGCACTATGTTAACCCAGTGGTTTCAAACCAATGTCCAAGACCCTGATGCACGTATGTTAGCTTACGTTGAGTTTCCTACCAAGTATGTTTGGAAAAATGATGAAAAACAGTGGACCCGTAGAAAAAGAGGTAGATCTCTAGGAAGGGTTGCGTATATTCACCCTGCTGCGGGTGAATTATACTATTTGAGGTTGCTACTAAATTACCAAAAAGGCAGCTTTAGTTTTAATGATTTAAGGACTGTCAAAGGCATTCTTGAACCCACATTCCAAGCTGCATGCACCTCGCTTGGATTATTAGGGGATGATATGGAATGGAATAGTGCTATGTTAGAAGCGGTTGTCACTGCGTCATCCTTTCAATTAAGGCAATTGTTTGTCACATTGGTTCTCTTTTGTAATGTTGCTAATCCATCAACTCTATTTGAAACACATTGGAAGATGATGTGTGATGACATTTCGAAAAACATGATGAATGCTTTTGGCCTACAAGATGTCTCTAAGTACCAAGATCAACTTAGGAATTCACTTTTGTACGAGTTAGAAAAAGTGTTTGCTGCTTTGAATAGTTCTTTGTCAAAGCATCACCTACCACAACCAAACAAGTTGATGATGGATAGAATTACAAATAGGAGTTTGAGGGAAGAGTTAGATTACAATGTTGACTCACTAAAACATGAGCACTCAAACCTATTCAGGCTGTTAAATAAAGAGCAAAAATATGTTTATGACAGTGTCATACAAACAATTCACAACAACAGATCTGGCCTGTTTTTTGTACATGGTCATGGTAGAACAGGCAAAACTTTTTTGTGGACCACCATCATGGCTAGAATTAGATCCCAAAATCAAATTGTTTTAGCAGTGGCTTCATATGGAATTGCCTCCCTCTTACTTTCTGGTGGAAGAACGGCTCACTCTAGATTTAAAATTCCTATCAACATCACAGATTGCTCAGTTTGTGAAATTAAAAAAGGGACTCATCTTGCAAAACTAATCAGTGAGGCTACTCTCATTATTTGGGATGAAGCACCTATGAATCATAAACGATGTTTTTGTAAACCCTAGATAGGTCCATTTGTGATGTTCTTAAGGGGTCAAAACCAGGTTTTGACCATTTGCCGTTTGGAGGTAAGCCGATTCTGTTTGGAGGTGACTTCAGACAAATTCTTCCTGTTGTTCCAAACGGAAGTGTTGCTGACATTGTCGAAGCTTCATTGACGAGTTCATACCTTTGGCCATATTTAACAAAATTTTGTTTGAAGCAAAACATGAGGCTTTCGAAACCAAGTTTGGACGAAAGAGAAAAACAAGAACTCACTCATTTTGCAAAGTGGATATTAGACATTGGAAACGATACTGCTAACAACTCTTTACCTTCAACTAATGAAGAAAGCTCTTGGGTTCAAATTCCAGAACAATTCCTTATCCGTTTTGATGAAGATCCTATCAAAGTTATGGTTTCAGCTGTGTATACGAATTTCAAAACTAATTTCCGAGATGTGCCATATTTGAAAGAAAGAGCTATTGTCACAACACGAAATGATACAACAACTGAAATAAACGCTTTTATGTTGGGTATGGTGCCCGGCGAAAATCGTACCTATCTCAGTTTTGATTCGGTCTCTTCTTCAACAGAAAATTTAGAAAATTTAGATGTACTTTATCCAAATGAATTTCTAAACCAACTTGATTTACCTGGTTTACTGCACCACAAGTTAGATTTGAAAGTTGGCACCCCAGTGATGTTGCTTAGAAATTTAAACCAAAGCAGTGGATTGTGTAATGGAACACGATTGGTTGTGATGCAATTGAACGACAGAATTATACAAGCAACAATCATAACGGGAAGCAACATTGGTGAAAAAGTTTATATCCCCAGGATAATTACTGAATCATCTCAGCATAAATATCCCTTTACTCTACGAAGGCGACAATTCCCTCTTAAACTTTGTTATGCGATGACAATCAACAAAAGCCAAGGACAATCCTTAAAAATTGTTGGCCTATATCTATCGCAAACTGTTTTTTCACATGGACAACTATATGTTGCACTATCCAGAGTCACCTCAAAAAAGGGTCTCAAAATCGTTATTGCTCACAATAGCGACATGCCCTACGGTTATACAAAAAACATAGTTTATAAAGATGTTTTAAAACATTTACAAGAAGGTATAACTTTGTATTATTATTTTGTGCATTTGTTTATTTTTGTAAACATGACTTCACTACTTAGTTGTTAAATCACGTTATTCAATTTTGAATTTAATTTGGTCCTAAATTGTTTATATATCTAGATTAATGGAGGAGCAAGCAATTCGTTTTCTGACGCCATACCAGCCAGCAAACAAACTCCACATCAGGGTATGCAGAATATGGGTCACGAAAAGCATTGGAGATAATCCTCAACCTATAAGTCTTGATTGCGTCTTCGTTGATAAGGATGTAAGATTTTTACACCTTCTTACTTATCGTTGAATGCTAGCATTTTTACGTATCCAAATGTGCATGCCATGTTCTCAGTACAACAAACTTTGTAATCAAACATAGACTAAATTCCACAAAGAAACTGATTTATACACTTTGCTACCCAATTATGCATCGCTTACATAATTACCATTTGTCTGATTAATTGTTTCACTAAATATGATCTTGGGCTTAACATTAAATTTATACTGGGTTAACAAGTTCATGCAAATAAACAACAAATGAAAAACCTATTTTCTTCATATGATGGCATGGCTTTCAATAAATTTTCTTCAAAAAAAAAAAAAAAAAAAAATAATAATTTCACAGTGCACCATGCACACTTTTCCTATCTTTGGATTTCACTACAAATATTATATTTTGTTCTGTTTGAGGAAGCTTTTATGCCTCTAGAAACAAAACTAAGTATGAACTATCAAGTCTTCTTTTCCTTAATTTTTCTTCATTGTTCCTATACAAATCAAACTAAATGTCATTTTGCAAGGTTGCTTCAACTACTACCGATTTGATTCTTTGACTAATCTCCACTGTTATCTTGCATATGATCTTAAATGCTATCTAAGTAGCCACAAGTAGACTATATTGCATGTTTACGTGATTCTTAAACTATATGCATTAAATGTTATCCCACTCATTTAGTATTATGTCTAATCTTAAAATTCTCCTTCTAAAAGAGAGATGCGGTTCACGGAACCATCAACGGTCGAGACATCCAATTTTTTTTGGACCATCTAAGTGTCGGCAATGCATATGAAATCAACAAATTTCGTGTCATTCACAACAAGAGATCGAGCAAGGTTGTCCCTCATGCAGCTATCATTGAATTGAATAGGAAAACCACAATCGTTCCTATTCACAAAACAAGTCAAGAACTCCCAATGCACTGGTTCAATTTAATTGAGCTTAATCAACTTCATCAAAGAATCAACAACGATGTTGAGCTTACAGGTAACAAATTTAGTTTCAAGTGCCGCTCAAACATCTAAGTTGATCATTTATATGTTTTTGTTGCCTTCAGTGTCCACTCATTCCTCCCATTAAATATTATATGTAGATGTGTTTGGTTACCTAACGGCTGTGCAACCAACTGAAGAAATCACTATCCAGAACACAAGAGTTGCAAAGAAGAGAAATCTAAACTTGCAAAACATTAGGTAATTTCTATTTACGTTAAACTCTAAATATTATTTATATGCCACCCTATTTATGACATATACCAAACCATCATCTTTTGTATTACTTACAGAGACGAAACAGTGAGAATAACCTTATGGGGAGAGACTGCAATAGGTTTTGAGACCAGTGGAATACAAGCACTTTTGCCACCCGTATTTTGTGCTTTCACAAGCCTGAAAGTAAAACAATACCAAGGTTATACCCTGCCATGCTTTATCTAACTACTTAAAGTTTCAGTTTGTTAATTGTTATCTCATATTTACAGGAAAACCTGTTCTCGGAAGCACAGGATCAACCGTTTGTGTTTTCAATCCAAAGATTCCACAACTCTCTGAATACAAACACAAGTAAATCGACAACCCTTCTTTAATAACTTTTTCGTTTATATTTCTTCGATTAATCTTTCTCACCCTAAACATGCACAAAACAGGTTTAAGCATAGCAGATCACCTCTTCAAATCCTGCCCACCTCAGCTGAGATGTATACGGGCCGTGCAGTCAGTGCTACTACTGAGTCAAAAACAATTGACGAATTGCTTTTACTTGATCCTGCCTTGCACAAGGTTAGTTTGTCATCACCAAACTATTCACCGAAACCACCTCTTTTTACTAATAGATTTTCATGTTGCATCTAACTTGACCATCTCTTGCTTTGCTTCTCTATCTGTTTATACTCCATGTTTGCAAAGTTAATTTCAAAACCTCATGTTTCCATAACAGAATGCAAGTTTCGTATGCCAAGCAACTATTGTTGAATTCGATTTAACTAAGGGCTGGTGGTACAAATCATGCCCGTCTTGCCATAAAGTTGTCAAGAAAAACTCTGAATCGTTTGAGTGCAATGAACATGGGTTCATAAACAGATTACCCGAACCATGGTAATATACTTTTACACCTATTTTACATATGATGCTTATAATACGTTGTTGAATCCTTTTTTATTATCTTGCGATTATGACAAATAAGTCGTCTCCCCAAGGATTACATAATACATAAATGATCCTTCATCCATACAAAGGATGCCCTTATGGTGTGCATCCCAGGCCTTGCTATAAAAAATTCATTCAACAATCATTTCGAAAATTCTTCTTTGGTTATCACTTTCTGCTTAACAGCTGTGATTCTAAATAGGATCATTGTCAAATATCCTTTTAAATTTGTTCCAGTTAAGAATTGTAGCCTACAACAATCTATTTTCTATGTCATTGGGTTGCACTCATCCTTATTTTATGTGTTTTAGTCGTGCTTATCCATATTTACACATGTTCATTAGTTTGGAATTAAACTTCCAGTGCACAACTTTTGGACATCATATTAATTGTTAAACTATGCCTTACAAACTTTGGGAACCATCATTTCCATTTGTGCTTCTACATTATAGAGCCAGCAACTAAAATCAGCTTATAATGTTGTTCCATGATTCATTAACTCAAAACTTTCAAACATACACTTTTCATTCTGCACAATATGTTGATGTGAGGTAAATTAATTCTAAATAATTTGTCTTTCTATCCATTTTATACATGCATACCCTGCATTACAGTAGTTCTATTGCATTTGGTACATTACCCACAAGATTGCTATTAGCAGTATTGTTTTCCTAACAACCAAATATCCTCATCTTACCTAGGTTCAAAATAGATCTTATTATGGAAGATAGCACAAATCAACAAAACTTCCTCATGATAGGAAGACATGCCGAAAAAATACTTCGTGTTTCTTGCCACACTCTGGTGATAGAGGATGGACATGAGGATCCTTTCATACTTCCACCAGCTCTAAAAAATTTGGTCGGCACAACAAAACAATTTCAGCTCTCTTTTGGAAATCAAAACACTGACTTTGGAAAGACAGACTTCATAGTTCATGGACTACTCCAAGATCAACCGATTTCGAGCCCAACAATTGCCTTGGTCACACCAAAAACACCTACTCCCTCCGTAGGAATACATATTATGACTCAAGCGACCCCCAGCCCAGTGATGCCTTATCACCGACCAAATCAACAACCCCAGTTAGTTGCACCCACAAAGACTTCAAAAAGAGCATTGTTTCCTAATGAATTGGACAAATATAACAGGTAAAGTTTTCTCTTGCTTTAAAATCTCATGTGTAAATCTTCCAAACCATGCTTCTCTTAGGTATACTACAATTTTAGACTTATAGTGTTTACAATCTTCCAAACCATGCTTCTCTTAGGTATACTACAATTTTAGACTTATAGTGTTTACAATTTGATACCCCATTGACCATGGGATTCCATTTAACTCTTTTTTTTTATTGGTTTGTTATGTTTTAACTTTGATTAGCCAAAACAATGTTCAACGATATTTCAGTCTTCTTTTGATGAAGTTGTCAATTCAAGAGCATATATATATATATTTGAATTTTTACTATTTAAATTGTGTTGAGCTTGCGTCTGACTTAGTGTTGGTGTTTGTGAGTTTCTAAATTTCTTCCAATAGCTTACTTTTAGTTGCTTTTGATTATATATTTCTCTTCAGAACAATTCTTCCACTTGCATTCTTACCAGCTATACTATTGCAAACCAAGCCAACATATTTGAGCTCTGTTTTTTCTTACTATAGGTTTCATAATGAACATCTACTTCTTCTTTGCTTTTTCAACACTTGATTCGATTGCACATGATTTTTTGTTGTTTTTGTACCTGAATCACTAATTTTAACACTGGAAGGCCGTGCTGCATTCACTGTATCAATAATTCTAACACAGCAGAAATCAAACTGATTTCCATGTTTCTTTACTTCTTGCCGCAAGGGAGAAATAAAATTTACACGAAGCTGGGTTTCCAAAGTTGTCTTCTTTCACTGGTCCCATTCTCCCTTCCCTAGATGTTCTCTAACCTTATAAATTTGTACCTTCATTGACAGCAAAAAACCTCGCGGCGACCAAACAGACACAACCAATTCTGCTAGAATTGCTAAAGAATTCCACAATCTGGTTGTCCCCAAAATTGAACCAGCAGAAAAAGTGCCGATAGCCACACTCAGAACAAAATCTCAAACCAAAAAAACCAAAGATAGGTAAATTACAATTTGTTTTTCCAGCAGACACCTACATAACAAACATCATGGTAGCATTTGTTAAACTATGATTTATATTCTTTGTTATAGTGCGGAAGATGTCCACTCTCAGAAAAAGTTAACACCACAATCTCCGTGATCGACTGCTGATGCGAAATATATTAAGCACACAAATTAAACCCTCTTCTGACAATTGTAGCAAAGTATGTAAGTAGGGATCGTTCAAAACCGGGGATTAGGAGGGATTGCTAAACTCTTGAAAACTGACCTAAGAACTCCAAAACAAAGTTAAAAACACTAATTTGGACTCAAAGAATGAAAAACCAAAGTTAAAACACTAAAACAAAACAAAAACTCAAAACAGCAACTAGAAGACTCAAAACTGCCTAAAAACCACTTTCTGGGCAGTTTTGAGCACCTACACTAATTTGGACGAAATTGGTTGAAAACTTGACTCAAAACACTTAAAAACATGAACCAAAACAATTTCTAACTAAATTGAGACTTCAAAGTAAAGGGGGATTTGATTTGGACGAAATTAAAGTTGAGAAAACAGATTGCAAAGTAAAACTGATTTTGAAACGTTTTTGGGGTTTTTAATGGATGATGGACTAGTTAGGGGTTCCTTCTCCACACATGACAAGTATGCAAATGACTCGATTTCCAGTTATTCCTTCATAGAATTATGAATGACAATGCCCCAAATTAACCATGACATCACTAGTTAATTCTCAAGTTTTCCTTGTGTTATTGAATTGGATGACATCATACGACAACCCAAAGCATTCTTCAAAAGTTCCTTACATGACATCATAATAAAGATACAATCAAAGATCATTACGTTCAATGAAAACTATAAGCATTGACAAAGCACTTGTGACTATGACATCATGACACTTATGCTAGGAATTGAACTTAACGCGATTGTGACTAGCAACCTTCACTACTTGTGAATATAAGTGTGTGACAATTATGTGAAACAAACTTATATTCTAGCATCATATTCATGCAAGCCAATTAAGTGTCGACCCCTAATTAACAAACACAAATACGTTATTACTCTCACAGTTAAGCCAATTGCATTCACGATTCAAGAACTCATAACTGGAATTTATCAAATCAACTTGCACACATAGTTATGGCTTCGAAATCACCCCTAACCAATAGGGGTTTAGCCACTCATGTTCATAGCAAAATGAAAGGAAAATAAATTAAACATTGAAATCATAAAACGAATTACACCTAGAATGCACCAACGACGAAGCTTGAGCATCCAAGAGTCTTTCCTTCTTTCTCCTTGCTACGGCACAAAGGTGGATGGGATGGTTGGGATGTGTTTTAGGATCAGGGATTATGGAATTGGATGGAGGATAGGCACGGCAAGGTGTAGTGTTTGGCTGGAATTGTGTTTTTAGGATTTTAGGATGTATAGAGTGGTGTGGCTAGATGAATGGACGAAAATTGGGTGAATGAGTGATCCCCCCAAGTGCCTTGCTGCAAAGCCTTATTTATAGGGCTAGGAAAGGTTTTTGAACTTAGTTGAAACACTTAAAGGATATATGTGTGTAGCTTGGACAAGGTAGGAGACAAGGTAGGACGGCTAGGAGACAAGGTAGGACGGCTAGGAGACAAGCTAGGACGGCTAGTGACAAGCTAGGACGGCTAGTGACAAGCTAGGACGGCTAGGAGACAAGCTAGGACGGCTAGTGACAAGCTAGGACGGCTAGGAGACAAGCTAGGACGGCTAGGAGACAAGGTAGGACGGCTAGTGACAAGCTAGGACGGCTAGGAGACAAGGTAGGACGGCTAGGAGACAAGCTAGGACGGCTAGGAGACAAGCTAGAAATTAGGCACCATGTGTGATTAGATAAAGCCTTCTAGAAATAAGGTTTTTTAGGCCCCCTTGCAGCTCCCTAACTGAATTCAAGCCTTCAAATTCGTCCATCCTTATGCCTCCATGCTTGCACTATCCAATCTTGGCCCAAAAATGCTCTAGAATGCTCCAAATTGCTTCTTTTTGCATACTTTGACACTAAAACCTGAAATTGCACGAAAATGACTTTAAACACTAAACTAACTAAGGAAAAACAACATAAATGCATGAGAACAAGCCAATTAAGTCGCATAAAAATGCTCCTATCAAATTCCCCCACACTTAGCTTTTGCTAGTCCTCGAGCAAAACAAAGAAATAAAACAAGACAAAACAAACAAACATAATCTAAACCTTCCAACGTTTGCCTCAGGGGTTTCCAATGCACATGACATGTTAAAGATTATCATTCCCACAGATTTGAGTCAATTTAACACTTAAGCACATGCTTAATCATAGTCACTACTTACTAGTTCACAATTAACCAATTAAAACAATGTTTTGAATGTAGTAACATGCCTTAGAGAATTCCTTCTATCCTTAATAGATTTGCACTCTATTTTCACTCAGATTTTCTAACTACACACCCTATACTAGTTATATGTGAGAGAATTGATGTAGATATAAAAACGAATGCTCACATATATGTATCACAAAGAATGCAATTTCCGGAGTTAATAGGCATGTTTAGATATGATCTCATGAATGGAATGCTACTACTTAGATGCGAGAACCAGTGACACCATATGCTCATACCAAATTCAAACTCAACAAATTGAAACACATAACACTCAAGATAGAAGTTTAAGGGTTGCAACGGGGCTTGGGGTATTGGTTAACAAAGAAAGGATAGGGAAAACAAACGTTACTTCAAGCATTAGTAAGCAAAGTAATGAAATTAAGACTTAGAATTCACTTAGTTTGCAGAAATTAACTTAAAAACACAAGGGGAAGACTTTAAACAACTTCTTAGGGCCGAATTCAACTTTTTGGACCCTTTCTTCAACAAACAACACCTTGGAACTCTTTTTCTCATGTTGTTCAACTCTTTTCATACTTTTTTTTTTTTTTTTTTTTTTTTTTTACGAATTTTTCTTTTTACGAATTTTTCTTTTCTTTTCTTTCTACTTCCCCCACACTTGGTTTCTGCCATAAAGGAATTCCATTTGAATCATGCTTACTATACTTTAAGAACGAGGGTATGGATAGTCCTAATCTAGGCTAGGTGAAGGTAATGTGGGTTAACAAAGAAAAGGCTAAACAAGGCTCAATGGGGTTAACACCTAAACATATAATGGAGTAGGGCACACGGCTTTTTGGTTAAAGTGGTGGTCACTACACAACTTCATCTTGAATATGTGTTATGCTAATCAATACCATGCTTTGAATGAAATGGGCATGACTTCTAGTGTTTGGAACTAAATGATGAAACGCCTTCTAAGTAGCAACCAAGCAAAGAATAATGAGATCATGCAACGATTTTAGAAAACAAAGAATGCACAGATTTTAACTCTCCAAATAAACGTTTAGGTTCAAGTCTCACAAGGTTGTAGCGTTAATTTGAGTTCCTTCCTTCAAGCATGTTACAAAAACTGATTTTTTTCTTTTATGATTGCATGTGAATTCATAAGTTATAACCACAACCAAGCATAAACATAGAGTAAATCAAACTTTCATCCATGTTAATCACTCTCTTTAACAGCCATGTATTTAAAAACCAAATCCTCATCATTGTGTTGGAAGGTACCCTAAGACACAAACAAACACACAAAAACAACTCTTTTTTGGGTTTTTTAAAACAAATTTTTCAAATTTTTCTTTGATTTTCGGATTTTTATTCAAAACATACTAAAACACACCAAAACTGCTTAAAAACACTTAAAAACAGCAAGGAACAAGTTTTGAAATAATGGGTGATAAAATCCCACGAATTTGCATGAAAAACACTTAGTTACCCCCCCACACTTAAAATCAAACATTGTCCTCAATGTTTTAAGCATAAAATCACACAAAGAAACACACAAACAGCAAGTAAAACAACTAAATAGGCAGATTAGAAAGAATCAACAAAGATAAGGGTTTAGGAACGCAAATTTGGAATTGGAGTGCTTTCTAGGTCTTCCTTTGTTGAATGGCATGGGTTGCCTCCCAAGTAGCGCTTTCTTTAACGTCTTGCAGCCGGACGAAGAACATGTTCAGGCACCATTGGTGCCCACGGCATGGAGTGAGATCTCCTCCACAACCTGCCCCACGACATTCTCATAGTATGGCTTCAATCTATGTCCGTTGACCTTGAATTCCACCCCATTCCTTAAGCTTTGGACTTGAACTGCACCATGTGGAAAAACATTAGTAACAACAAAAGGTCCAATCCATTTAGAACGTAACTTTCCGGGAAATAAACGTAGACGAGAATTAAAAAGTAAAACTTTCTGCCCAATTGTGAAGGTTTTGCCCCTAATCATCTTGTCATGAAACGCCTTCGTCTTTTCCTTGTAAATGCGGGCATTCTCGTAGGCTTCATTCCTTAGTTCCTCAAGCTCATTCAATTGGAGCTTCCGATGCATTCCAGCAGCATCTAAGTCCAAATTGAACGTTTTGATGGCCCAATGTGCCTTATGCTCTAGCTCCACGGGTAAGTGACAAGGTTTTCCATAAACTAGCCGAAATGGAGACATCCCTAGGGGTGTTTTGTAGGCAGTGCGATATGCCCATAGTGCATCGTCTAAACGCATGCTCCAATCCTTCCGGTTAGGCCCCACGGTCTTCTCCAAGATTTGCTTGACCTCTCTATTTGATACTTCAGCTTGGCCACTTGTTTGTGGGTGATAAGGTGTTGAAACCTTATGCTTGACATTGTACTTCTTGAAGAGTGCCTCAATGGTCCTATTGCAGAAATGTGAACCTCCATCACTTATAAATACCCGCGGCATCCCAAATCTAGAGAAAATGTTAGTCTTGATGAAATCTGAAACCACTCTAGAATCGTTAGTACGGGTAGCTTTTGCTTCTACCCATTTAGAAACATAATCAACCGCAAGCAAAATATAAGTGAAACCAAATGAAGAAGGAAAAGGACCCATGAAATCAATACCCCAAACATCAAAGATTTCAACATTGAAGATGGGTGTTTGCGGCATTTGGTCTTTTGCACCAATAGAACCTGTTCTTTGACATCTATCACATGTTAAGCAAAACATTCTAGCATCTTTGAACAATGTAGGCCAATAAAAACCAGATTCTAACACTTTACGAGCTGTCCTTTGGGTACCAAAATGGCCTCCACATGCATAAGAATGACAAAATGCTAGAATTGAGTTAAAATCAGAAGTTGGCACACATCTTCTAATAATCTGATCTGGGCAATATTTCCATAGATATGGATCATCCCACACATAAAATCTTGCATCATGTATCAATTTATCACGTTGAACCTTGCTTAGGGTGTTAGGAACTTGCTTAGTCACCAAGAAATTGACCAAATCGGCATACCAAGGGGTACTTACCTCAATGGACAGAAGTTGTTCATCCGGAAACGTCTCAGAAATGGGGAGGGATTCTTCTTCACGCACCAATCTACTCAAGTGGTCAGCCACCACGTTTTCACAACCTTTCTTGTCCCTAATTTCAATATCGAACTCTTGAAGTAGGAGCATCCAACGAATGAGCCTTGGTTTGGCCTCCTTTTTGGTGAAAAGATACTTCAAGGCTGCATGGTCAGTGAAAACAATTACTTTAGTTGCAATAAGATATGATCTAAACTTATCTAAAGCAAATACAACCGCCAAGAGTTCTTTTTCGGTTGTAGAATAATTCAATTGAGCATCATTTAAAGTGCGGGAAGCATAATAAATAACATGTGACTGTTTATTTTTCCTTTGACCCAAAACAGCCCCAAGTGCATAATCCGAGGCATCACACATCAATTCAAATGGAATGGACCAATCCGGGGGAGTTATGATGGGTGCCGTGGTTAGGAGCTCTTTGAGATGCTTGAATGACTTCTCGCATGCCTCGTTGAACTCAAAAGACACATCTTTTTGGAGGAGGCGGCATAGGGGTTGTGCAATCTTGGAAAAGTCCTTGATAAATCGTCTATAGAATCCTGCATGACCAAGAAAAGAACGAACCTCTCTAACCGAAGTAGGAGAGGGTAAGTAGCGTACAAGATCTACTTTAGACTTATCAACTTCAATTCCTTTTTCAGAGATTATATGACCCAAAACAATACCTTGTTTAACCATAAAATGGCATTTTTCCCAATTTAAAACAAGGTTTGTTTCAACACAACGTTTCAAGATTAAAGTGAGATTATCCAAGCATTTATCAAAAGAATCACCAAAAACACTAAAGTCATCCATGAATATCTCAATAATCCTTTCAACATAATCAGAAAATATGCTTACCATACACCTTTGAAACGTGGCAGGGGCATTGCACAAACCAAATGGCATGCGTCGATATGCAAATGTTCCAAAGGGACAAGTAAAAGTGGTCTTTTCTTGATCATCCGGGGCAATGACAATTTGATTATAACCTGAATATCCATCAAGAAAGCAATAAAAAGAATGACCCGCTAACCTTTCCAACATTTGATCTAGGAACGGCAATGGGAAGTGGTCCTTCCTTGTGGTGGCATTTATCTTCCTATAATCGATGCATACACGCCAACCGGTTTGGATTCTCATGGGTACAAGCTCATTCTCGGCATTTTCCACAACCGTCACTCCGGATTTCTTAGGCACACATTGGATAGGTGAAACCCAACGACTATCGGAGATAGGATAAATGACTCCACAATCAAGAAGTTTGATTATCTCCTTTTTCACAACTTCCATCATTGGAGGGTTAAGACGGCGTTGAGCCTCTCTAGTTGGTTTGGTCCCCTCCTCAAGAAATATGTGATGCATACAAGTTGTGGGGCTTATACCTTTGATATCGGCCAATGTCCATCCTAGGGCAGATTTGTACTCCTTCAACACATGCATGAGTTTTTCCTCCTCTTGTGCCGTGAGGGATGATGATATGATGGCAGGCAGTGTCTCATTTTTTCCCAAGAAAATGTACTTCAAATGGCTTGGCAAAGGTTTGAGTTCAAGGATAGGTGCCTGAATTATGGATGGAAGCAACTTGTTAGTCGAAATGGGAATGGACTCTTTGTTAGGAAACTTACCATCATGTATTGGTGATGACTCAAGGGCAGCAACTACTTCAAGAAAATCCTCACTAGGAGGCACGGCATAGGATAGTGTATTTGTGCCGTGGGGTTGCATGGATGTTGCTCCCTTGGTTTTGACTTCTACACCACTTGTAATGACTTTTTCAAGCATATCATCATTCAAATCTTCAAGGTATCCCTGCGCCAAAGAGTCAACAGTATCAATAGAGAAACATGAATGATCTTCACTAGGATACTTAATAGAATCAGAAAGATTGAAATTAACAACTTCCCCATCAAATTCCATGGACAAAGTTCCATTAAACACGTCAATCTTAGTCCGGGCCGTTTTCATGAATGGCCTTCCAAGTAGAATGGGCAGCGAGGGTGCATGATCCGATTCATCCATCTCAAGGACATAGAAATCCGCCGGAAAGATCAAATGATTAACCTGCACCAAAACATCTTCCAAAACTCCCTTTGGATAGGCATTAGATCTATCGGCCAATTGTATGATAACACCATCCTTTTTCAATGATCCTAGGTTCATAGAGACATATATGGAATATGGCATAACATTTATAGAGGCACCTAAGTCAAGCATGGCAGATTCAAATCTAGTGTTACCTATGACACAAGGAATGGTGAAACTACCCGGATCTTTGCATTTGGGAGGTAGTTTGCGTTGCAAGATGGCGGACACATTCTCACCTACTTTTACCACTTCCTTGGTCGACATCCTCTTCCTAGTGGTGCACAACTCCTTCAAAAACTTGGCGTATCTAGGGACTTGCTTGATTGCATCCAACAAGGGTATGTTCACTTGAACTTTCCTAAATGTCTCAAGGATGTCCTTTTCAGCTTCTTCCTTCCTTGGTTGCATAAACCTACTAGGAAAAGGAGCATTCGAAGGAAAAGCATTAGTAGAAACCGAATTTGACACATTCTTACCCTTTTTGGCCGAATTAGACAGTTTTGGGGCACTAGGAACTTGCGGCAAAGACTCTCCCACCTTTGTCATGGGTTTGCTTGATTCTTCCTCTTCAATTTGCAAGTTTTCATCACCTTTGGGACCTGATTGTGATGGTGTAGGATCTGCCCCAATCTCTTTTTCACTTCTCAAGGTTATGGCTTTTGCACTTTCGAAGCTTCCCTTTGGATTTGGAACGGTGGAACTAGGGAGCTTTCCTTGTTCACGAAACTGCCCCATAAACTCGGCAATTTGCCCCATTTGTTTCTCCAATTGATCCACCCTTTTGTCTTGGTTTTGCATAGCCTTAGCTTGATCGTCCTGCCCATTAGACAACTTAGTTAGTATCTTAAGAAGTGCATCATTGTCAAGAGACGTACCTGAGGCACTTGGGCCGGATTGGGCTTGATTTTGGGGTGGGCCGTAGGTTTTGGGAAAGAACCCAGGGGGTTGTTGCCTAAAGCCTCCTTGGTTTTGAGATTGTTGGGGCTCCCTCCATTTGAAATTTGGGTGGTCTCTCCAACCGGGATTATATGTGTTGGAATAAGGATCGTTCCTTGGTTGGTTTTGGCCTTGAAACCCAATTGCATTGGCGCTTTCCCATCCACCATTTTCAATCAACTGTGGACATTTTTCAGAGGCATGTCCATGCATAGAACATACGCCACATACAATTGGTCCTTGCATCTTCATGCCCTCGGCCAACTGAGACACAATAGAAGTAAGATTAGCCAATTGTGAATTAATGTCGGAAGTAGAACTTACCTCATGAACATGTTGCCGTGGGGGTCCTCTTTGGCCTACTCCTTCGTATTGTTGATCGTTCAACGCTCGATTAGAAATCAAGGTCTTGGCAGCCATAGGTGTTTTGTCCACTAATGCTCCACCTGCCGAGGCATCGAGCATTTGACGTTCTAATGGTAGGAGGCCCTCGTAGAAGTATTGCAAAAGTAGCTCCTCCTTCATCTGATGCTGTGGACAAGAAGCAACAAGTGATTTAAAACGTTCATAGTATGCAGGAAAAGACTCACCTTCATCTTGTTGAATTCCACTTATTTTTTTACGAAGAAGAATGATGCGAGAAGTTGGGAAAAACTTCTCCAAAAACGCTCTTTTCATACTCTCCCATGAAGTGACAGTGCCAGGAGCCAACTCGTATAACCAATCCTTAGCTTTATCCATTAAAGAGAACGGAAAAGCTTTCATCTTCAAAATACTTCCGTCAACATTGACGGGAGTCATGCTTGAACAAACTACTTCAAACTCTTTAAGATGCTTGTTTGGATCTTCCATGGAAAGCCCATGGTATTTAGGAATGTGGTGCAACAGGCTTGACTTCAACTCGAATTCATCGGTCTTGCCTTGGGCAGCCGCGGGGTATTGAATGCATAATGGTGCGGCATTGGCCAACCCTGAGGCCGAAAGCTCTTTAATGGTCCGATTGTCTGCTGCCATAACTTCTTCTTCCACTTCTTCAAACTCAGATTCGGCCTCTGAACTTGAACTAGGTTCACTACGTTCGGGATGCCTCCTCTTTCTTCTCAAATCACGTTCAAAATCGTCGTTAAAGTCTAAGATATGTGCATGCACAGTTTGAGAACTCCGCGTCATGCACTAGTACCTAAAAAACAAGAAACAAAAATAGGTCAGAAACTAAAACAAAATCAGAAACAAAGTGAAATAAATGAAACAAAAACAATCCAAGGGATTTAGCAAAGTTGCTAATCCCCGGCAACGGCGCCAAAAATTTGATGCGAAATATATTAAGCACACAAATTAAACCCTCTTCTGACAATTGTAGCAAAGTATGTAAGTAGGGATCGTTCAAAACCGGGGATTAGGAGGGATTGCTAAACTCTTGAAAACTGACCTAAGAACTCCAAAACAAAGTTAAAAACACTAATTTGGACTCAAAGAATGAAAAACCAAAGTTAAAACACTAAAACAAAACAAAAACTCAAAACAGCAACTAGAAGACTCAAAACTGCCTAAAAACCACTTTCTGGGCAGTTTTGAGCACCTACACTAATTTGGACGAAATTGGTTGAAAACTTGACTCAAAACACTTAAAAACATGAACCAAAACAATTTCTAACTAAATTGAGACTTCAAAGTAAAGGGGGATTTGATTTGGACGAAATTAAAGTTGAGAAAACAGATTGCAAAGTAAAACTGATTTTGAAACGTTTTTGGGGTTTTTAATGGATGATGGACTAGTTAGGGGTTCCTTCTCCACACATGACAAGTATGCAAATGACTCGATTTCCAGTTATTCCTTCATAGAATTATGAATGACAATGCCCCAAATTAACCATGACATCACTAGTTAATTCTCAAGTTTTCCTTGTGTTATTGAATTGGATGACATCATACGACAACCCAAAGCATTCTTCAAAAGTTCCTTACATGACATCATAATAAAGATACAATCAAAGATCATTACGTTCAATGAAAACTATAAGCATTGACAAAGCACTTGTGACTATGACATCATGACACTTATGCTAGGAATTGAACTTAACGCGATTGTGACTAGCAACCTTCACTACTTGTGAATATAAGTGTGTGACAATTATGTGAAACAAACTTATATTCTAGCATCATATTCATGCAAGCCAATTAAGTGTCGACCCCTAATTAACAAACACAAATACGTTATTACTCTCACAGTTAAGCCAATTGCATTCACGATTCAAGAACTCATAACTGGAATTTATCAAATCAACTTGCACACATAGTTATGGCTTCGAAATCACCCCTAACCAATAGGGGTTTAGCCACTCATGTTCATAGCAAAATGAAAGGAAAATAAATTAAACATTGAAATCATAAAACGAATTACACCTAGAATGCACCAACGACGAAGCTTGAGCATCCAAGAGTCTTTCCTTCTTTCTCCTTGCTACGGCACAAAGGTGGATGGGATGGTTGGGATGTGTTTTAGGATCAGGGATTATGGAATTGGATGGAGGATAGGCACGGCAAGGTGTAGTGTTTGGCTGGAATTGTGTTTTTAGGATTTTAGGATGTATAGAGTGGTGTGGCTAGATGAATGGACGAAAATTGGGTGAATGAGTGATCCCCCCAAGTGCCTTGCTGCAAAGCCTTATTTATAGGGCTAGGAAAGGTTTTTGAACTTAGTTGAAACACTTAAAGGATATATGTGTGTAGCTTGGACAAGGTAGGAGACAAGGTAGGACGGCTAGGAGACAAGGTAGGACGGCTAGGAGACAAGCTAGGACGGCTAGTGACAAGCTAGGACGGCTAGTGACAAGCTAGGACGGCTAGGAGACAAGCTAGGACGGCTAGTGACAAGCTAGGACGGCTAGGAGACAAGCTAGGACGGCTAGGAGACAAGGTAGGACGGCTAGTGACAAGCTAGGACGGCTAGGAGACAAGGTAGGACGGCTAGGAGACAAGCTAGGACGGCTAGGAGACAAGCTAGAAATTAGGCACCATGTGTGATTAGATAAAGCCTTCTAGAAATAAGGTTTTTTAGGCCCCCTTGCAGCTCCCTAACTGAATTCAAGCCTTCAAATTCGTCCATCCTTATGCCTCCATGCTTGCACTATCCAATCTTGGCCCAAAAATGCTCTAGAATGCTCCAAATTGCTTCTTTTTGCATACTTTGACACTAAAACCTGAAATTGCACGAAAATGACTTTAAACACTAAACTAACTAAGGAAAAACAACATAAATGCATGAGAACAAGCCAATTAAGTCGCATAAAAATGCTCCTATCAACTGCAGCAGGGCTTTCTACATCTTTGTACCTTTCAACAGTTTAGCTTAAGGACTTGGCTGCTTCAACAACAACGAAACACTCTTTTTGTTTTTTGGTAACTACTGAAACAGATAACCAACCTACAAGACATATTTTTCCATCTTAAATGTAATGGAAAAATATGTGTGGACAACATGTTACTCCTGTTTCTTAAGGAAACAAACGTCTTCCATAGTTTTTACTTTCCGCGTTTGTGCTTCAAAACTATGATGCTAGAATAAGAACAAAACAATTTTTATATGTTTTGTCAACTGCTCAAACATGTGCCTAACTTAAATGACATCTATTTTGCCACCTTTACTACAGGGCCGACATTTGTGTAAACTACATGTTACTTCTGTTTATTAAGGAACCAAAACGTTCAGTTTCGTTCTGTTAATTGATCAATGTCTTTTCACATCAGTTAAGTTGAATGTATATAAAAACAAAATTACATATCTTATCAACCCCATTCACACATCTATCCCTCTCTTCATTCTTCATTGTGTTAAATTTATTCAGATAAAACATACCTTCATCATACAGCTCAACATCATGTATTCAAGTCCCGCGGCATCGCGCGGGCACATTTTCTAGTAGATACTATACTAATAGCGGTATATAAATCAATTATATATCTTGGAATCTCTCATTGATTGAAGGAAGCAAATCGGTTCCGGTAGAGTACTAAAGTTATTACTTGTTTTTGGCTTCCTTTACTCAAAAACTATATATGGTGGTTAGCTTATCTTATCCCTTTCCATGCTTTGCATAGGTTGTAATCTTGCTAGGGAGCGCACCTAGTGCCATTGATATTTCACGGGACATAGATGGAATCGCTACAGAGGTTCACAGTGCATCTAGATCTCTCCCGGATGAAACCAATGAAAAGCAGCCCACCTATGATAATATGTGGCTCCATTCTATGGTAATAGACTTTACCAACGGAATTTTCAGTTTGGTTTAAGACTGATGCTGGGAAATAGGTATATCCAAGGTACTGCTATTGTTTCAACAAATGCAGATCAAAAGTTTCCATGAAGATGGTAGAGTTGTTTTCGAAGATGAGAGCGTTGTCCTCGCTGACGTCATTCTTCACCGCACAGGGTACACTGCTTTGGCTAATTTTAGGACTTCAAGCTATCAAATAGTTTTCTGTATTGAATGAAAGAGGTGGTAGTATATATTTTTTCTTTTTAAGGTACAAATATCGTTTCCCTTTTCTTGAAACCAATGGCATTGTGACCGTGGATGATAACCGTGTTGGACCACTGTACAAGCACATCTTCCCACCCGCCTTGGCTCCAACACTTTCCTTCGTTGGGTTAACATGGAAGGTGTTTCTCTTCTGTAAATTGTCTACCATATTTTTGTTGGGTCTTTTGACTCTTTTTGGTTCTTTCTTCTTTTTATGTTTGAAGTAAATGGTTGAACTTTTTGGTGCCAGGCTGAGCCTTTCCCTATATTTGAACTTCAAAGCAAGTGGATAGCAGGCGTTTTGTATAATCGTATTGCACTTTCGTCACAACAGGAGATGGTGGAGGATGGCAAAGTTTCCTACTCTTCACTCGAAGCTTCGGGCACCCCTAAGCATTACACTCACAACATTTATGCTTATAAGGTAAACTCAATCTCTTTGTTTCCCTGCCTATTTTGTTTGCTAGTCTCTCTGCCCTCATAAGCTTTCTTAGTGGTTAAGAATTAAGATGCTAGGTTCGGAGTGATCGGTCAATGAAGTATTGTTTTAGATTTCCTTGACTAGATATGCATATGATAAACTTAAGAAGATAAGATAGTTTAAGCGCGTCCATCTAAACATAAAAGATAAAGTCTTTACTAACCAAGCGATGTGGTTCTTGTTGGAATTAATGCACTACCCTAAATGTTAAGACTCTAAAATGCCCCCACACCTATTGGGTTGTTGGCAAAAGATGGCTTCTGGTGGGAAAGAAGGTCCATCAGTTTCTTACTCTATTCTTCCAATTTTTGGAGGAGAGAATTATGATTTCTGAAAGGTGAAGATGAGGACTTTGCTTTGGTCAAAATGACTCTGGAGCATAGTTGAAACAAGACTTGAAGAACTAGCTGCTGATGCCGAAGTTCCGGCTGCACAGAAAGAAAAGTTTGAAGCAGATGTAATGAAAGATGCCAAGGCTCTCCCAAAAATTCAAAACGGAGTCACTGGCAACATTTTTCCAAGAATCATTAGAGCCCAAATAGCAAAAGAAGAGTGGGAGATATTAGAAAATGAGTTCCAACGTGATAGCAAGGTAAAAACCATCAAGCTCTAGACGTTGCGCAGGGAGTTCCACAATATGAAGGAATTAGAATGCATCCAAGATTACTCTTCCAGAGTTGTTGAAGTGGTGAATCAAATTAGAACACTTGGAGAAAATATGTCTAACTAGCAGGTTGTTGAGAAGATCTTGATCAGTTTGCCGGAAAAATGATGGGTTCTCGCCACTTTATCACTAGAGCAATTGATGGGTTCTCTAAAGTCTCATGAGCCAAGAAGGCTGAGACGAAATAATGAGCAATCTGTTGAAAGTGCTTTCCAATCGAAGCTCACATTCAAATCCAAGAAGTTCTTCAAGAAAGGCAATGCTTGAGATGACCAGCAAGGCAGGAAGCAAAGAAGATGGAAGAAAGGCAAGTCTAGCAAAAGAGATGATGCCAAAAGCAACAAAGGTAATAAGCCTTTTTGCAAGATTTGTAACAGAACTAACCATGATACAGTTGATTGTTTTAACCGTGGGAAGCGAAAGTGTCATTATTGCAACAAATTTGGACATGTTGAAAAGGAGTGTAGATTCAAGAATTATAATCAAGCAAATTTTGCAGAGAAGGATGATGCAAAAGAAAGAATTGTATTTTATGCTGGTCAATCAAAATCCGAAGAAGGAAATAATGTTTGGTACGTGGATAGCAGCTGCACCAATCATATGACATCAAATGAAAAATTATTTGTTGATATGGACATTTCCATTACTCCCAGAATAAAGATGGGTGATGATTATTATCACTAAGCGTTGGGGAAAGGCACTGTTCCCGTCCAAACAAAAAGGGGAGTCAAATATATCCGTGATGTTTTGCTTGTTCCAAACATAGCTCAAAATTTATTAAGTGTTGGGCAGCTTATGCGAAATGGCTACAAAGTTGTTTTCAAAGATGTGGATTGCACTATTTATGACAAGAAGGAAAATGAACAGCTCATCCCATCGGTTCCGATGGAGAAAAATCAAACTTTTCCCCCTTCAATGCGCTATGGAAATGAAGTTTCTTTGAAGGTTGATATTGTGCAAGACTCTTGGTTGTGGCACAAGAGGCTTTGTCATTTAAATTTCCAGGGGCTAAGCTTCTATTGAATTTTGAATGTCTATATTTTGTATTATGTAAAACCAAGTACAAGGAAAGCTCATATAAATGAGCGGAAGAAGGGAAAAGAAAACAGAAGCCGAAAGAAAGGTGAGGACAAGCAGAAAACATGGAAAAGTAAAGGTGAGGAAAACATGGAAAAGTAAAGGTCACCATACACCCATGCTTTCTGTCACTATACACCCAGAAAACATGGAAAAGTAAAGGTCACCATACACCCATGCTTTCTGTCACTATACACCCATGCTTTCTTCCAATACTCCCCCTCAAGCTGGATCAAAGGGATTAATTGATCCAAGCTTGAACAAAAGACGTTGAAAATCAGCAGAGGGTAATCCTTTTATGAAAATATCCGCAAGTTGATCATGACTGCGCGTGTAGTGAGTGTTGATCACCTTGGACTGAACTTGATTTCTGACGTAGTGACAATCAACTTCAATATGTTTAGTTCGCTCATGGAATACAGGATTCGATGCAATGTGCATCGCGGCCTGATTATCACAATGTAGGGACATGGGTTGTTGATGAGGAAAACCTAAAGTCAACAGAAGGCTTTTGAGCCAAATAAGTTAACAAGCAGTGGACGCCATAGCACGATACTCTGCCTCTGCACTAGAGCATGCAACAACACTTTGTTTCTTGCTTTTCCAGGTAACTAGGTTACCTCCCACAAACGTACAAAACCCAGTGGTAGACTTGCGATCGAGAGAATTGCTTGCCCAGTCAGCATCGGTATAGCCTGAGATCTGAGTGTGACTATTGTTGCGCATAAGAATTCCTCTACCAATGGAACCCTTAAGATAACGTAGCACACGATGAACAATCTTCAAATGATCCATGCTTGGAGAGTGCATAAACTGGCTAACAATGCTGACAGCATATGATATATCAGGACGTGTGATAGTCAGATAAATGAGTTTGCCAACCATTCTTTGATAGTAACTTAAATTGGGAACTGGATCACCGTGAGTTTTTAGCTTCAAGTTGCTATCCAAGGGGGTACGAGCAGGCTTGCAATCTGTCATTTTGGCTTCGTGAAGAAGATCCATGACATACTTGCGTTGGTTGAGGAAGAAACCCTTGTGAGAGTGTGCCATCTCGATGCCCAGAAAGTATTTGAGAGTGCCAAGATCCTTGATAGCAAACTTGTTGTTGAGATACTGTTTAAGAGCATTAATCTCTGACATATTATCACCTATCACAATTAGATCATCAACATAAATGAGCACAACTAGTTTACCCACTAAGCTGGAACGAACAAATAGGGAAGAATCCGCAATACTTCGACAAAAACCAACCCTTTCCAGAACATGACTGAGCTTGGCATACCATGCACGTGGACTTTGCTTGAGACCATAAATGGATTTATGGAGTTTGCACACCATTTCTGGATTGTTTGATTGAGGATGACCTGGGGGTAGCTTCATGTAAACCTCTTCTTCAAGTTCACCATGCAGGAAAGCATTTTTAACATCCATTTGAAAGAGAGGCCATGCATTGTTAATTGCAACCGACAACAATACTCTAACAGTGTTCATTTTTGCCACCGGAGCAAATGTCTCTTTATAATCGACGCCATAGGTTTGTGTAAAACCTCGAGCAACCAAGCGAGCCTTATTCCTTTCGCTTGTGCCATCTGAATGAAACTTAGTTTTGTACACCCAACGACTCCCCACTGCCTTCTTTCCTTTTGGAAGTTTCACTATAGTCCATGTGTTATTTTCATGGAGGGCTTGAAGCTCCTCTGCCATAGCATTTCTCCACTCACTGTGAAGATTGGCTTCTTGAAAACTTTGAGGTTCTCGAGCTTCATTAATGGCACTTAGGAATGTAGCAAAAGAAGATGAGACTTTGCTATAATTAATAACATCAGTCACAGGATACCTGGCAGTGTAGGTCACATAATCATGCAACTTGGATGGAAGTTTCCTCTCTCGTGCAGGATTGCGACGAACTGTAGGAGATTGAACTACAGGTATTTGAACAACATCATGGTTGGAAGGATCACTGGAGGGTGCAGTGTGAATCTCTGATGAGGAAGGGTTTTCATCTTCAAGATGTTCCACCGAGTGAAGGTTAACATCATCCGGCACATGATCACTAGGAGTGCATGTTGCATCTTCTCCGTTTGGATATGGAAAAGGAAATAAGTCCATCAAATGCTCCCCCTGTCTAGAGTAATCCAGTGATTGTGAGAAGTAAGGAACATGTTCTTCAAATTTAACATCCCTTGAAACAACCATTTTTCTAGTTGTTGAATTATAGCACTTGTAACATTTTTGGGTAGATGAATAACCTAGAAAGACACATTTGGCAGCCCTTGGGTCTAGCTTGTCACGATTTTGAGTTTGAATGTGAACAAGGCATGTACACCCAAAGACTCTCAAATGGGAAAAGTTGATCTTTCTATTTTTCAAGACCTCATAAGGTGATTTAAAATTCAACACTTTACTAGGCAATCTATTGATGAGATATGCCGCAGTAAGGACTCCTTGAGACCAAAACTTCTTAGGCACATTCATGTGAAACATAAGAGCTCTAGTCTTCTCAAGTAGATCTCTATTCTTCCTCTCGGCCACCCCATTTTGTTGAGGTGTTCCAACACAGCTTGTTTGGTGTAATATACCATGCGTGCTCAAGTAGTGTGACATGTTATGAGACATATATTCTGTGCCGTTATCTGATCGTAAAATATGAATTTTTGAAGCAAATTGGGTGGCCACAAGTCTATGAAAATCTTGAAAAACTTCCATCACTTCACTTTTAAATTTCAAAAGATACAACCAAGTAATCCTTGTGAAATCATCCGCAAAAGTTACAAAATATTTGTATCCATCAAAAGACTCTATAGTTGGTCCCCAAACATCGAAATGCACAATTTCAAAAGGGTTACTAGCCCTAGACAAAGAGGAAGTAAATGGTAATCTAGTAAACTAGAAAAATGACAAACATCACAAGGACTTGTAACTTTGCACATATTTGGGAACAAGGTGGATAGAACTTTTTTAGAAGGATGTGCTAGACGTTGGTGCCAAAGTTGTTGTTCTTGAGCTAAGCTTGAAGTGACTTGAAAAACCTTGGGAACTTGAATGTGCTTGGAAAGATAGTAGAGACCATTTAAGAAAAATCCTTCACCAATCGTCTTCTTGGTGACTACATCTTGAAAGATCATATTTTTGGGAGAGAAAATGGCAAGACAATTTAATGAGTTTGTGATCTTGCTAACAGATAAAAGTTGAAAAGGGAATGAGGGAACATAAAGAGCCTCAGACTCGACATCACTTGAGATCAAATGTATTTTTCCTTTTCCCACAACCATAGCATTTTTTCCATTGGCAATTGACACTTGGGATGGAATAGAAAATTTTTCAAATTTATGCAAGTTTGTAGACTTGTTAGTCATATGATCAGTGGTTCCAGAATCTATAATCCAATAATCATGCACATTACCAATGTTGAGAGCAGTTGAGAAGGAGTGTAAGATACCTGGGATGTCCCTTTGTACCACGCCTTCATTTCCAGCCAGGAAGCCAGCAAACTGTCCTAGTAGTGCAGTTTGATTGTTGTCACACTGATTTAGTGGTCCTTCACTATCTCCAAGACCTTGTTTCTTGTGAAGAAACATAGCAAACTCGTTGATCGGTGCAGCTGGATTAGTGGTGAACTTCAGTGCTCCATCAGAAGAAGTTGTGGCAACATGATTTGCCTTGTAAGAAGGGTTGTACGAGCCTTTCGAGACACCTTTGTTATTCCTAGGAAACTTTGGTTTTAACTCTGGATGAAGAATCCAGCATCGATCTCTTGAGTGCCCACCAGCATCACAATGGCTACATTTTAAGCCAGTTTTCTTTCCTTTGTAGCCTCTCTCCTCACCAAGTTTTTGGTTAGAGAAGTAAGCCCTAGCTTCTGGTATATTTTCCTTCATGTCCAAGGTCATGACTTTCCTTCGAACCTCTTCTCTTTGAATTGTGGCACACACACTTGAAAAAGAAGGCAGGTCGGGATTCATGAGGATATGACTTCGAAGATCTTCGAATTCA
This sequence comes from Pyrus x bretschneideri, assembly GCF_019419815.1. NCBI lineage: Eukaryota > Viridiplantae > Streptophyta > Magnoliopsida > Rosales > Rosaceae > Pyrus > Pyrus x bretschneideri. The sequence goes on from NW_025999657.1 coordinate 4,707,775, forward strand.
GGACTCAGGCTTGCTAGGAGTTGGAATATTTTGTCTTCCTCGGCTCTTTTAGTTAGCACAGCAGCGTCGATGGTGTGTGGTCGATACACATTCAGCTCGTTCCACATAGCGGTCAGCTTTCCAAGATGTTGCACAAATGGCTTCCCTTCCTGTTGCAAACCAGCAATGTCCTTCTTTAACTGAAACACTCTAGCCACATTGTTCTGATTTCCATACATTTCCTTGAGATTTTTCCAAAGAGTCATGGAGGATTCAGCATAGCTAAAAATTTCTGCAATCTTACGATCCATGGAATTGAGTAGCCACGACATGACCAACTGGTCTTTGCATAGCCAAGCATCATACTCCGGTGAGGTAGTCTCAGGCATTGGAATAACACCATTAACATAACCAAGCTTTGATCGTCCTCCTAGAGCAAGAGAAACTGCTCTCTCCCATGGAAGATAGTTAAACTCATTTAGCAAGACAGAACTAAGACGTTGATTTGGGTTGATATCAATATCTGAGTGTGGTGATGGTGGAGTAGCATGAAAGCCGTCTCCTTCCAAATTTACTAAGCTTTCTTTAGCCATGATTGAAGGACAAGAAGCTCACAAATCTCTCAAGAGAACATCACAGAGACAGGCCGGTTAGGGTCACTGCTCTGATACCATATTGAATTTTGAATGTCTATATTTTGTATTATGTAAAACCAAGTACAAGGAAAGCTCATATAAATGAGCGGAAGAAGGGAAAAGAAAACAGAAGCCGAAAGAAAGGTGAGGACAAGCAGAAAACATGGAAAAGTAAAGGTGAGGAAAACATGGAAAAGTAAAGGTCACCATACACCCATGCTTTCTGTCACTATACACCCATGCTTTCTTCCAATAGCTTCTCCAGAAGAAAAACATGGTTAAAGGGTTATTGGAAATTGAAGCAACAACAGATGCTTGTGAAGGCTGTGTCATGGGCAAGCAGCACCGTAATTCATTCCCAAGTCAAAGCACGTGGAGAGCAAAGCCACCGCTGGAACTTATGCATACCGATATTTATGGCAAAATGCCAACTCCTTCCTTAAGCCAGCACAAGTACTTTCCCGCGTTCATTGATGATTATTCAAGGATGACATGGGTTTATTTTTTGAAGGAGAAATCAGAAACTTTCACTGTCTTCAAACAATTCAAAGCATTCGTAGAAAATTAAAGTGGTTGCAGCATCAAAATCATTCGAAGTGACAAAGGAGGCGAATATACCTTTCATGAATTTGAAGACTACTGCAAAGATGAAGGCATTTGGAAGCAATTGGCAACAGGGTATAGTCCCCAGCAAAATGGGATTGTCAAAAGAAAGAACCAAACAATCATAGGGATGGCTAGATCCATGACGAATGAGAAAAGAATACCAAAATTTTTTTGGATAGAAGCTGTGTACAGTAGTATACATTCTTAATAGATGTCCAACCAAAGCCATAAAGAACAAAACTCCATTTGAAGCTTGGAGCGGATTCAAACATCCGGTGAGTCATTTCAAAACTTTTGGCTACATTTGTTATGCTCATATTCCCACCGAAAAAAGAACTAAGCTTGATGAAAAAATACCAAAAATGTATCTTTTTTGGCTATTGTTCCAACACCAAAGGTTATAGGCTTGATAATGTTGAAACTAAGAAATTGATTGTGAGTAGAGATGTGATTTTTAATGAAAAAGCTAGCTGCGATTGGAATGAAAATAAAGTGCAGGAGATGCCATATGCAATTATACAAGAAGAAGGTGAAATTCCAAGAGAGAAGCAGCAAGAAGAAGTCACGCCTCAACTCCAGTAGTTGCTAGAAGAAGTTCAGGAAGCAGTTTGAATGCAGAACCTGGTTCTCCAAACTACTCTTCATCAGAAAGTCCTCCATTAAGAACTCGGATTTTGTTGGTGTAGAGCCGGAAAAGAAGCACAAAATCATGAAATATGGGTGAAAGCCATGAAGGAGGAGATGAGAATGATCGAGAAAAATCAAACATGGGAGCTGGTTGATTATCCACAAGATAGAGATGTCATAGACGTGAAGTGGATTTTCAAGATGAAATTCAATCAAGATGGGAGCATTCAAAAGCACAAGCTCATGGCAAGAGGCTTTACTCAAAAGCCAAGTATTGATTTTTCTGAAACCTTTGCTCCAGTTGCACGGTTGGAAACTTTAATTGTTCTTGATGCTCAAAAGAATTGGTTGATTTATCAACTTGATGTGAGTCTGCATTTTTTAATGGAGTGTCGGAAGAAGAAACATTAAACAAGTTAAAGCAAGCACCTCGAACGTGGTATGTTTAAATTGATAAATATTTTGCCAAACGTGGTTTCAAAAAGAGCCAAAGTGAGCCTACACTATATGTTTTGAAGAGAGGAGCTTCAATTCTCATTGTTTCCTTATATGTGGATGACTTAGTCTTCACTAGAAATGATCAAAGTTTGTTACAGCAGTTCAAGAAAGATATGATGAGCACCTATGAGATGAGTGATCTGGGTTTGCTTCATTATTTCTTGGGAATTGAAGTTTCTCAAACCAAAAATGGGATATTTATTTCTCAAAAAAAATATGCAGAAAATCTGCTCAAGAAGTTCAATTTATCTGACTGCAAAACAGTGGCTACTCCTTTGATGCCGAATGAAAAGATGAAGAAATGTGATGGTGCAAAGAAATCAAATGGCACAAAGTATCGAAGTTTGATCGGTAGTCTTTTATATCTCACTGCCACTAGGCCGAATATATATTTTTGCTTCAAGTATGCTTTCAAGATACAAGGAGGAACCAAGTCAGCTTCACTTTGGTGCTAGAAAAAGGGTGTTAAGATATGTGCAAGGCACGCTTGACTATGGAATTATGTACAAGGCTGAAGCACGAAGTTCAAGGCTTATCTGGTACATCGATTATGATTAGGCTAGATGTCTTGATGATATGAAAAGTATGTCGGCCTACGTTTTCTCTCTTGGCTCAGGGATATGTTCTTGGCATACGAAGAAACAAAGTGTGGTGACACAATCGTCTGCTGAAGCAGGGTATGTGGCAGCAGCAAAAGCAGCATCTCAAGCCGTATGGCTTCGGAGAATTCTTGAAGATATCGGAAAAAAGCAAGGAGGCACTGTATTGTACTGTGACAACAAGTCAGCCATTGCAATTGGCAAAAATCCATTTTCCCAAATCATGTACCTCCCATTGTTTAGTATCTATCATCTTTCGCACTCAATCATGTCAACTGTAGGTTTTCTCAGTTACTTGTGAATTCATTTTTTTCCATCAGATTTCAGTAGTCCCCGTGCTTTTATTAAAGAACAAATATTTCGGTGTTATTTCTTACAGTCTGAATATGAGGATTGGCTAGCAGTTCAGTGCGGGTGTCCAGTCTTTGAAGAATGGAGAAAGCAAATGTTTGTTGCAGCAACACAGAACCTGATTAAACGACCAGAGACGTACCGGGACGAGTGGGATGACCACCATCTGCAAGCTCACGAGGACTACAGAAAATACACCTTCAATGGAATTGGGGTAATGGACAAGTGATATCGAACGTTGTCCTGATATGATCAAGCTGAAACAAGCGAAAACAGATATCCCACGAAATCTTGGCGTGTTGTTGTCCTTCAGAAGGTTTTGAGTTCAGCTTCAAATCACAGATGTACGTAATTTCTAGGCAAAACTAAAATGAGTGTTGATGTCGTTCGTTGGCATCCAAAAGTGGACCAACATTTGTGGTTAATTAAGACGGTGGAATCCACAACCACACAAAGATTTACGTGTTTCACTCGACTCAATTCGAGTACCGGGCTATTTTCACGGGTTCTTAGCTTGTATTGTACAATAATGAAAATATTACTTTGTGATTGATGCATTTTAGACTAAATTGTGTTGGAGCAGCTATCCTTCAATTAAAAACCAATGGTTCCCCAACTCATCAAAACGTGCGGTTATGGTCATTTTTGTCAACACCATTAGAACTTCCGTTAAAATAAGTCACGTGTCATGCACGTCAAGCTGAATCAAGAGGCAAATATGTAAAATCAAATAAGAAAAATTGTATTAATGGTCTATCAAATTTAATCCAAATGGAGAAATAATCCCTCAACTTTAATCCAATTGTAGCAATGGTCCTTCCAACATAACTTATTTTGACAGAATTCTGACGGAGTTGATAAAAATGACCATAGCTACATGTTTTGATGAATTAAGGGACCAATAGTAATGAATTTTTTGTTGAGGGACCATTGCTCTAATTTGATTAAAGTTGAGGAACCATTGGTACAATGTACTCTAAATTTTGTAGGCCCATGCAAGTTCATCTTTAAAATTATGAGTATTGTCCCCCGTTAACAACTTCTCATTAGGAGTGTGGTTTTACCATAAAAGGTCTCTGTTATATTTTTTGTAAAATATCTCAAATAATAAGATGTGTATTGTATTTTGTTATATAACTGGTGTGAGATTCTATTCTTCAACATTAATAAGACATGTAAAATCTGTGTTTAATTCAAGACTATTAAGGGCTGGTTTGGTATTGCTGTGCTTTGAAAAAAAAACTGTTTTTGCTGTGCTGTGAGAATAAGCTCATTTTTGCTACTTCACGCTTTTAGTTTTTTTTCCATCCAAAACTGTGAAAATAAACTGTTTTTAAGTATTTACCAAATAACTTTTTGAGCCCAGCTTTTTTTAATACCAATTTTTTATAACAACATCTTAGTACCAAACCAGTAGCAAGTGTACTAAACTTGTCAATGGAAAGGTTTGGTGAATCGTATTGTTAGTTTTTGTCTTGTTTCGCGAATGTTTGCTGGATGGTTTCATTTTGCCATGTTTTGCACAATGATTTTAAATCAATAATTCATACATTCGAGTTGAATACGGACCTTGACCCAATCCAAATTTCATTTTTACCGAATAATGTGTTAAATGGCATCGCTTTGACAGGCGTGGTACTATTTGTAATAAATTGTGATGATATAGACCATTAAACACTGATTAACAAAAGATTGAAAAACCTATATGTATTAGGTAAAAACTTAAACATCAATTTTAAGATTCACTAGCACTTTCTATTAAGATTTAATTTTCTATTAGCTTAATGATGAAAATTATGGTAGTATCTCACAACAGCATCGTTTTATCGCAATCCGCAACCACACGGCCTATGTTCAAAACACCAAGGTGCCGTCTTTTGTCCGACTCTGTTGTCCACAATTCGACAATGAAACCCGCGCTGGCCTCGCGCCACGTGGCGGTGATCGGCGCCGGCGCCGGCGGCCTGGTCGCGGCACGTGAGCTCTGGCGAGAAGGTCACAAAGTGGTCGTGTTCGAGCGAGAAGACCAGGTGGGCGGCACGTGGGTCTACACTCCGAAGGTGGAGTCCGACCCGATTGGGATCCACGCGAATCGGACGACGGTCCACTCGAGCATGTACGAGTCGCTGAGGACCAACCTCCCGAGAGAGGTGATGGGGTTCAGAGACTACCCATTTGTGGCCAGGGAAGGAGACGAAGAGAGAGACCCGAGAAGGTTTCCGGGTCACAAAGAGGTGCTGATGTACTTGAAGGATTTTTCCCGCGAGTTTGGGGTATCGGAGATGGTGAGATTGGAAACGGAGGTGGTGGTGGTGGATGCGGCGGAGGGTGGGAGGTGGAAAGTGAAGTCGAGGAGTAAGGGAGGTGGGGGTGTGGAAGATGAAATCTATGATGCGGTGGTTGTGTGTAGTGGCCATTTTACTGAGCCTCGTCTTCCCCAATTTCCAGGTATCAACTGTGGATTCGAATCTTTTGATGAGTTGGTTTATAAGGCAGTTTGATAACCATTTTATTTTCAGTTTTCGATTTTCAATTGAAAAATATAATTTGGATGATGGGATTGGTGACATGGATAGGAGGTGCTTATATCTCTTACGGGTTATAATTTGCACAAACTTTGTTACTTTATTAGTTTAATTGCCTGATTGATTCTGCATTATGCGAGTATAAATTGTATCGACCGATGGTAAGAGATTACTTTTGGTAGAGTGCAATCCATGAAAATCTTCAGGATGGGAATTTTTGAGGTTGCAAATTTGAATTGCATTACTAACTCATGGACCGGAAATGGTGGACTAGCTTGTAAGTAGAGCAGGGAAAAGAAATATGTTTACTGCCCTAATATGTGTAGAAAATATTCGGACAAACTACCAATTATTGCTCCTATTTCACACTCGGCTACTGCATTCAAGGATGCAAATTCTATCCCGCCCAATACTTTTGTGATCAGTCCTCAGGTAACAAATCGTGTTGTGAGTTGGTCTCCACCGCGTTTGGTTGGCAAGGGACAGACTGGGGTTCATGGGAGTGGTGTCAAGGGACGCGGAGGGTAGATTCTTGGCGGCTTGCCGGTATAAAGTGAAGGCCACCAGCGTGGCAATGGTGGAGGCGATGGCTATTATGCATGGATGTAATTTGGGAATCAGCAGAGGGTGAAATTTGATAATGGTGGAGTCTGATTCATTGGAATCTATTTCTTGCTTGAAGGTTTATCAAGGAAGGGCAGCTGGGAAGCTTTCCCTTTTATTGCGAAATGCATTAATTTGAGGGGGGCTTTCAAGATTGCCGCTGGTCTTGGGTTCCAAGATCGGCCAACTCGGCAGCGGATCTTTTGGCTTTGCGGCATTGTAGGGAAGTATGTGATCTTATTTGGGTCGACAGACCCCCATCTTCCCTTATTCATGTTTTATGTAATGATGGTCTCCCATGTCTCCACTAATTGTATTATGGTAGTGTGAGGAGGGACGCTTTAGCACTAGGTGTAGCGTCTAGGTCTCTTGTAACCTCCTTGCACTACCCTTCTTTAGTTGTGTTGTTTTAATTGGCTGTTTGCCTCTTTGTAGGCCTTCTGGTAACTTTGGCGTCTTTGACCGGATAATGCTATATCCTGATTTCCAAATAAAAAAATAAAAAAAAAAACTACAAAACTAATATGGACGCATCTTTATGTTGAGTTTGTGCTTATGCAATCCATTTTTCAGTTATAGCAAAAATATAGTTGGTTCTTAGTTTTTCTCCATCATCTGAACACGTTCTTTTCAGGCATCAATACATGGAAGGGGAAGCAATTTCACAGCCATAATTACCGTAATCCCGAGCCATTTCGAGATCAGGTCCGTCTCATTTCTGCATTCTGTAATAACTTCTAGATTGTGTTCTCTTTGATTTACCAATGCTATTGTTGAAATTAATTATTAACAAAATAGTGGACGTGAATACCTCAAATGCGGAAGACTTAGGATCCCTGCACAACCCTAGAAACACCGCACATCGTCTTCTTCACCAGGAACAAGCATCACAAAGAGGAGACTTCCTTACACGCCCTGAGAGTAATCGTTTTGTAGCAAGTATTTTTGCTGTTGTGCTTGTTCCTGGTGAAGAAAAAGACATGATGAAAACAGCTTCAAGTACTAATGAGCAGCTCGCAATTTATAGGTTGATTCCTCGGTTTTTCTTTCTTTCACCTCTAGATAGAGGTTAGCTTCTCACCAATTTCCTGCTTTGCATAGGTTGTAATTTTGATAGGGAGCTCAGCCAGTGCTGTTGACATTTCACGAGAAATAGCTGGAGTTGCGAAAGAAGTCCACATTGCCTCTAGATCTGTTGCTGATGAAACCTTGCAAAAGAAGCCTGGCTATGATAACATGTGGCTTCACTCTATGGTAAAAGAAGTCACCCATGGTAAGAGCTGGGTGGCTATGAAGAGAATTTTATCAACAGGATTTTTTTCAACCCTGATGCCGGAAGATGGGTAGATTGAGTGTTTTGATATTATTTGAACTCCTGCAGATTGAAAACGCACATGACGATGGCAGTGTTGTTTTCAAAGATGGAAGTGTTGTCCTTGCTGACACCATTCTCTATTGCACAGGGTATAACTTGCTTCGACTTGTTTTAGAACTCGATGCTATTGTGTACTCTTCCATGTTGAATGTGAAGTAAGTGAAAATGGGACAAAAATGGAATACTGAATGTAATCTCCTTTGTTCCCTTCAAGGTACAAGTATCATTTCCCTTTTCTTGAAACCAATGGTACTGTGACTGTGGATGATAACCGTGTGGGGCCACTGTACAAGCATGTACTCCCACCAGCATTGGCTCCTTCACTTTCCTTTGTCGGGATACCATGGAAGGTGTTTCTCTACTATAAATCATTTGCCATGTATTGGTTGAATCTTTTGGTTCATTCTTTTGAATTTGGAGTAAATCTTTGAATGTATTTGAATATTGTGGTGGCAGGTTGTTCCTTTCCCAATGTTTGAATTTCAAAGCAAGTGGATAGCGGGTCTTTTGTCTAATCGAATTGCACTTCCTTCCAAAGAGGAGATGATGGAGGATGTCAAAGCTTTCTACTCTTTACTTGAAGCTTCTGGCACACCTAAACGATACACTCACAACTTGGGTGGTTGTCAGGTAATTCAATATATTTTGTTGCCTGCCTAGTGCCCATGACCTTACCTGAAGTTCATCCATTGAGTTGGTTGAGCACTGCCTTGGCTTCGGAATTACTTTTAAATGAAATCTGGTTTCAGATTAATGAACTCATGATTCTAAATGAAATCCGAGGTCTCTTTTTTGAAACGCTGCTTAATGTGAGTTGTAGGCGAGCGATAGTTTTAGCTAAAGCTCCACTGTTCTAGTCCCGGTACTGATATCTTTGTATATGTCATGAACAGAGTAAATAATTCGGTGTTGTGTTTGCAGTTCGAATATGATGATTGGATTGCAGCTCAGTGTGGCTGTCCAGTCTCAGAAGAATGGAGAAAGCAAATGTACTCGGAAGTGTCAAAAAATAGGCATGCCCGACCAGAGACGTATCGGGATGAGTGGGAAGATGACCATTTGGTGCTGCAAGCTCATGAGGACTTCAAGAAATACACCTTAAATTGAGTGAGTAATGGATAAGTGATATCAAATGACCAGAACTTTTACCCAAGCAAATTGTCTTTCAAGAATGTCCTATATAATCTTTTGTGTTCAACTTTATACTTTTACCCAAGATCTTATATTTGACACATCATGAGCCGCAAGATCTTCTGAGTCCTTTGCATTTCTTTCAAATCAAAACATTTTGATGCATTTCGAATTGAACTTTACAAATGAAACGCATATTTGGAACAAAATATCAAACCAAACGAGCTACAAAAATGGTGAGTTGAGAGTTGAGATCGGTTCTACGAAAACAGAACCATCACACCAACGCAGGTTCAACCATCCAAATTTCCCAAAGGGCATGCCATTTAACAAGTTACACAATTTTGTTTGCCTTTATTCTCAAAACCGCATCTACAGTGCATAATTCCTCGTACAATTGACCGATTAGTTTAAGGGTTCGTTTGGATATGTTTTTAAAATAACGGAAAACGCTTTTGGTTGAAATGTTTTTTAAACCAACCCTCAATAACAATTTTTGTGGATTTTGAAAAAGCACTTTAAGTGATTCCTACAAGAAGTACATATCTGGTGCTTCTTCCAAAAAATACTTAAAAGTGCTTTGGATGTGCTTTTAAAATGGCTGAAGCACTTTTAGAGAAAATGTTTATGTTCCAAATGCACTTGAAGTGCTTTCTACAAAAAACATTAGTTATGTGCTTCTTCCAAGAAGCACTTTTAAGTGCGATTTACTTGCATTTTTACTAAAAATATTTTCACCAAAAACGTGTTCAATCATTTTAAAAGCACATCCAAACGAGCTAGTTCACTAAAAGTGCTTACAGTCATTTTAAAAGCTCTTCCAAATGAGCCGTAAATCATTGATCAAAAGTTCTAACCGTGTTTCTTCTTTTTCTTATACAAGGCCATTGTGGATTTCTTGAGTGCTACATTTTCTGTGAAAAGATAGTTGTACTTCTGTAACACCCTCTCTTTGTCTTCAAGCATGCCTAACATCTCATATGCATCTGCCACTCTCCGGACAATTGACTTCTCTGGAGGTTTCCGATCAAAAGCTTCCAGGCCCTCAAAAAGCTTTGGAATGCAAGCATGATTATGTCAGGTTAGTCTAGTATAATATACAAAGTAGTTGATTCAAAAAGACATAAAATTGAAACAGCGAAGCATCAACCGATTCCACAACACTTGATTAACTGAGTCTGAATTAAATAAACCGTACCTTTACAAGATTCTTCAACATGTTGTTTCGATAATATATAGCTATCATACTTTTGCATAACTTCCATGGAACTGCATGCAAATCCATGCCAATCTTCTTCTCCCAAAACTTGTGTGCTTCTTCGGGTCTCTGGTCCATATCTAAAGCTCGGATCAGTTGCCCATATGTTCCCATTGTGTTTCCTTGTCCCTTGCTTAGCATCCATTTGATTACCTAACAAGTTCCCTTTAATAAAACCATGCTTTACAAATAACAAAAGTAAATAAAAAGGAGGCCTCACTCTTCTTTTTTAAAGAAAAAGTTAAAACCATTAACACACTCAAAACTACTAAATTTCCTAGTCGGTACGAATTCTGAAAGATAATCATGTTCTCAAATTTCTCCATTTCCAATGGAAGTCCTTCCGTTTCGTCTGTAATTGTCAATTGAATATTGAGTGAATTTAAATCATGAAATTTTTTTGTTCAAGAATGAAATCTTATTGGAACTGTCCACATCCAATTCATCCTTCGGAACCATATCACATCCTGGATCTGCTGAAATAGGATGAATTGAGACAGTATGTTGTAAATACGTAATTATCTTGAATATATTAACTATTTCTTTATTTTCCAATTGCCTGGAAGGGACAAAAGAAACATCTTGTTATTTCTTCAACAATTTCTGACTAGCTGTACCTACCGTTTCTTTTTTAGGGTCAATATAGAGCTACGATGGAAAAAGAAGTTTCCACACATCCTTATGCAAGCACTCCAAAAATAATGCGAATACTGGGACTGGAAGTTCAAAATTAATAACAAAGAAAACAAGCTAGCCTTGACGCACTACACTCTTCCTAGATGGTTCTTCCCGAATGGTAAGAAGTCTTTTGCTGCGATGATTATTGGAACTTTAATACATGATGGAAACTTTTTTCTAGAAAAGTATTCCCAAATTGAATGCTTTGTGTAGAAGTGTGCTTGCAATTGTTTAATCCATAAAGAGAGACAGAATTGATTGTACCTGAACTATTCTATGCCACTGCTGTTCCTTCTCAAGAGCAATTAACGCCATCCTAATTTTTCCAATGGGAAAGTCTTCCTCCCATGCAACCCATCCATCAAGAGAACCGTAAACAGCCTCCTTACTGTCACTGAGATCTAGAAGCTGCAAAATGCGGAAGTTATTTAACAACTTTCCCATTCCAGGCTCAAAACAAGAATCGAACAAAAACACCACTCGACATTTAGACGATAAATACAGGCATTAAAATTAGCATATCAATGTAGTAGCGGAGGGGATTGTTGCCACTGCAAGTAAAAATTTAAGGAGGGGTCAATTTTAAGTGACTATAAAATTATGATAAATTGAGCTTGTAAATGAAGATTACTTAAGAAATGATCATAAGTATCAACGTACTTAGCATAAAAAATATTCTGAGTTTCCAACCTTGATATCGTTATGATTTAATTAATTACATTATAGCAGATGACGCTTTACAACAATGATGGAAAGCAATCATGCCTATGCACCTTAGCGCGAATTCAAATAGAAGTAATTGGATATGAGTATGAGGACATGAAATTAAATATCTTTTATTTGATTAAGAGGCAAAGAATGAAATTATGAAATTAAGTTTTGGACCCTCAACCATGAGCAAATTACATTTGTGAGGAGGGTCAATTATAAATATAAAAGCCAAGCTACATCAATATAGCACATATAAATACAACATTTCCAAATTGTGAGAAGGTAATATGACCCCCTTGGCCTTAACTGGCTCTGCCAGTGTTTGTATATAAAGATTCAGAAAAATAAATACAAAAACAAACACACAAAAGCACAAATTTCCAAAGAAGCACTTTTGTGTGATATTTGGAACTGATTACCCTATTTTAGGCAATTCTCTTTGAGACATGTCCGTAGAGCAGCCACAAGTTGGTCACTTATGTAAATCAACCAGCTACCAATACTATTTGGCATGCTGATACGCCTATCTTGGTTGTATCTCTGTTGCTTTGGATATTTCTGATTAAATTCATGAGGTATTAATCAAATGGAAAAAAATAAAAATGGCTTGAGCTTTTGATTAACTCCAGTATCAGCCGGCTACGTTCGTTAACATACAGAAATTTTCACTCTATACAAAGATTCAACTAAGAACACAAAGTTCAATAACCGTAAATGACCGAAAAAGGGTTGAGTTATGTATACTTACAGTTTTTACAAGAAAGTTAACCTTATCCTTTCTAGGAACATTCCATCCTATTTGGTCCCTTTTCTCCCCTTCAGCATTCTTCTCTGGATCGTAACTGTTACCTTGGTGGTTGTGTTGATCCTAGATCATTGCCATATGCAAATCGATTAGTCAATCATTTAATGAATATCAATTTGCGGGGTGTGTGTGTGTGTGTGTGTGTGTGTATTACAACAGGAAACTATCAGATGAATGGCCGCAGGGGATGTCATCCTTTCCCAAAACTTAACAATGTACATGCAAGATACAATATTGTCCATATTCTAACATTCTCGAGATTCTTTTAAGAAAATTTGCAGTTCTTTTCATTTATTATGTGCAGGGAATAGCTCTAAGATACCTCCAAGGCCACCGTAGTCTTTGCAGCTCTTTGGTTAGATATTTGAGCTTGCACCACAGTACTGTAAGTCGAATTCAGAATTTGGGCCCTAGTAACTCCAAGCCGAGTCAACCGCCCAACCTGGTTTCGATAACAAGTTAGAGACATCCGTTTGTAATTCTATAGAAGTTCAACTGCATCCATTTAATTAAAACCTCGATATAAAGGTACACTTATTAGTATTCATAATATTGATTAATAATCTAAAAACATCAGTGGCCCAAGCATTTACACAGCTGACTACACTAAATCTGTTTAAGTTAATTCAAGCTTATCCAGCTTTTTGAAGTTCAATTTTGCAGTTGGTCGAGTTATAAGTTTAAATTAGACCGAAACTAATCTCGTCCACAAGAAGACATTTATTTCGGCACATTGGTTGGAATTCAGTAGTAGTTTGACTCCCTGAGTGAATAACCACCCGCCCGCCCAAACCGAAACTAAGTAACTAGATTGACCCCTTTATTGAACTGACTTACGAGACTCTCGATATGGGTAGCCTATCATCCGTTTTCACAGAGTTTCACCTGCTTAAACAAATTATTGACTTCCCAATACAAATGAAACAAAGAAAACGATTCCCAAATGAAAATTAATTAGAATCTACAAATGAAAGGAACAAGATTCAAAATCCTAAATTTTGATTGCACTCGGAAGCGAAAACCAACAAATCATATGATAATCAGAGACTCAAAATCCTATATCAAACCAGTAGAGAGAGAGAGAGAGAGAGAGAGAGAGAGAGAGCAGGTACTTACGAGAATGGACATGGCAGGAGACTTCCACATGAGTAGAAAGTGGGTGCAACAATCTCAATGGTTAAGCGTATTTGGTTCCATAAGAAGCAAGCAAAACCTGACGGACGGAGAAGAACTAAGATTCTGGTCGCTGTGGCGGAGCCGTCTGTTTCTCCAAAACTCTCTCTCTCTCTCGCAAGCGCGATCGTGAGAAGGCTATAAAGTCGGGTTTGGGTTTCAGAAGTTGGGTGGGTTGAGTTTATCATGGCTTGGGCTGTGGGCTAAGCAGTATTAAAATGTGGTGTTTTCGAGTAGTAGATCACGTACATGGAGCAGTATTCTCTACTATTTTTTTCTTTCTTTCCTTTTATTTAAAAGCTCACGGTTAAGTCATATCAATATTTTATATTAATTATTTTTTAGAGCTTTAATGAAAATAGCTTGAGCTAAGTTTATTTTAACAAAAAAAATAAAAAAATCATCCTATAACTTTATTTAGTGAAAAAAATATAAAATTTAATGAAAAGTGCTTAAGTTTTAATAAAAATGACAAAAGTTTAATATAATAAAAAAAAACATAAAAAATTAATAAAAAACTGACACGCGCACACATCCATCACACACGTTATGTTTGAAATTGAACGGTACAACACTATTTTTGAAACTGAACAATATTTTTAAAAATTGAACACTAATTATTTCTGAAACTAAACATGAGTACTACATTACTTTTGAAATTGAACACAGATACAACACTATTTTTAAAACTGAACGCGACATTATTTCTAAAATTAAACACAGATTGACGTGCACTGACTATTTCTTAAACTAAATATGGTATCTCTTTAAAAACACTAACGACCATTAAGACAAATTTTCTTTGTTTTCCAGTTAGCTGTTTCTTTACAAAGACAAGGGAGAGAAATCCATTTGATTCGATTAATTGAATAGGAAGAATGTTTTACCAAATTGTACATTCCATACGGCTAACATTGCATCATTGGAAATTCATCTATTTTGTTCATATTTTGTTCTGTCTGAATTCGCCAGGTAGAATTTTAACTTATGGGCAACATCAAAGGAGAGGCAGACACCATACATTAAGTAATTTAACCAATCTTCCTCCGATCTGAAATGTTTATGGTTTTGTAGTACATAATGAACGTTAGGTTTTGATTAAAACGTTAGGTGGCGTACAACCTTTAGTTAGTATTTTTTTTTTTTTCTTTCTCTTGTTCTTATCATTAAGATCTGGTTTGGGTGTGGTGCTTTATTAAAAAAAAAAAAAACCGCTTATTAAAAAATCTGGAACATCAAATGTGTTTGGTAAAACAAAAAAAAAAGTGGTTTTTTTTTTTAAACTGCTATCAATGATAGTAGAAAAACATAGAAAAACAGAAGTCAGGTTAAAAAAATGTTTTTCTTTCTTCAAAGCATAGTAATCAGTACACATTTAATGAAATTTTTAAATGCCAAGCATACCCCCACATATTTTACAAAATCACAATCATTGTCCGTACATTATTTTTTTAACAATTATTATATCACTAAATACCATATTTTTTTTAGTCATTTAACATATTCACAACAATTTATATAAAAGTTTACTAAATACTCAGTGACACACCCCGACCTAAATCGAGGCATGCTGGCCGTCACATGAGGGTGACGTAGCCATGTGCACAGTGCAAAAGTGATAGTGATACGAATATGTAGGTAAATAAAAACCAAACTAGCTAATTTCCACTAGGTAAGTATATAAGTGTGAGTGAAGATGTTTAAAGCACGGATACACATCATCAGAGCATAGATAACCTAAGTGCAGTCCAACAAGCTAAGTGTTAATTATACAAGATGTGAAGGAAACCCTACATTGTTTAGAGTCTGTCAAAACCGTCGTAGAGTCCTTGTGAGCCACCAACACGAACCTCTAAGTAGAACCTGGAGGGGCGCAAAATAGAAAACGTGAGTGGGCAAAAACAAAGCTTTTAAAAACCATTTCTCTTTCCAAAAGCAATAACCCTTCACAGCAAAACCCGTATAATTTCCCAGAAAATATTAATACATATGTATTTATAGAAATCAAGCTCGAGAGTAACAAAAACCAGGTATATGCCATGTCACTATCTCAGTAGTAAATATATAAGACATGTGATATAAATCAATGTAAAAGTGATATGCCAGCTGGAGTCACCTAATGTGACCTGTACGGCACTAAACCTGCACACGAGTAGGAACCACCTAATGTGGTATGTATGATAGGCTGGGTGTAAATAAGTACGCTCAAGTGCTATGATCACGTGAAGGATGTGCGACGAATCACAGGTCACCTACGAGTTGGAACCACCTAATGTGGTTGATGCGAAAATTAACTTAACACACAAATTAAACCCTATTTTGACAATTGTAGTATAGATATAAGTAGGGATCGTTCTTAAACCGGGGATTAGGAGAGATTGTTAAACACTTTAAACTGACTCAAATTGATAAAACTAAGCTTTTAAAACACTTAACTAAACTTAAAAGACTCAAAACAAGTTCACAAGACTCAAAATAAGCTAAAAACACTCAAAACTGCCTAAAAACACAAACTGGGCAGATTTGACTCTAAACACAAATATGGACGAATTTTGGTTTTAACTTGACTCAAATCACTTGAAAACACAATCTAAAACAGATTCTAACTAGTTAGACACTCTAAAATAAAGGGGGATTTGGTTTTCGACGATAATAAAGTAAACAAAAACAAGACTTAAAACTATGCAGATTTGCACGAATTGGGTGAAATTAGATGGATGATGGCCTAGCTAGGAGGTCTTTCTCCACCCATGACATACTTGCATACAAAACAATCTCCAGTTGCTTATTCAATGAACCATGAACCTCAATAACCCAAGTTAATTAGGTACGCTTAAATTAACCCTCAGATTTTCCTTAAGTCATTGAATTGAATGGAATTAGTGCATTGCAATCAAATCATTCCTCAAAAGTTCTCTACATGAAAGCGCATAATAGAGAAACACTCAAAGATCATTAAATTCTATGAAAATCATAAGTGTTGACGAGGCATTCGTAACTATGAAAGCGCATGATACTTATGCCAAGAATTTACTTAACATGATTGTGACTAACAACCTTTACTACTTATGAATATAAGTTCCCAACGATTAGGTGAAACTTCCTTATATCCTAGCATCAGATTTATGCATGCAAATTAAGTGTGCACTCTCAACCCACATACACAAACAAGTTTTAATTCAAATAGATAAGTAAATTGGATTCTCAATTCATGAAATCACAACTGGAAGTAATCAAATCATAATGCAAATATAGCCATGGTTTCGAAATTCCCCCTAGCCAAGAGGGGATTAGTTCCTCATACTCACAAGGCAAAGATTCTTGAATTTAAACATTGAAAAACACAAGAAAGATTACACCTAAAATGTTCCAGCAACTCTAGGTCGAATGGCATGCACGGCTAGGGCTTTCCTCATTCTTCCTTGCTGCGGCACAAGGTGTGGGTGATGGTTTTGGGGGTTATGAATGATGTATTCTTTCTTGGGATGATGAATGATGGCTGATTAGGGTGAAAGGGTGCGGCAGATTGTGTATGGAGGTGTGGGGATTGAATGAATGATGGAGAATTAGGGTGGAAGGTTGCGGCAAGGGTTTTCTGAATAGCATAAAGGGTTCATACGAATTTGTGGCTGAAAATATGTTTATATAGTCCTAGGGTTAATTAGATTAGGGTTACACTTAGCAGATTTATTGGATTAGGGTCCTAGGGTTCGACACAAGTGAGTTAAATCCACTTAGGAGTGGGTTTGGCCCAATTAGTTTCATAAAAGGATTTGTGTAACCCAAATCCACAAGGAATGAGGCCCTATAAATCAAAATCCAAAAGGAAAAAGGTTTAGGAAATTCGTCCAAAATTGGGCCTTCTAGAAACTAGGTGTTTTGTGGCTGATTTTGGGTTTTCTAGAAGAGATAAAAGGGGGAAGGGTGCAACACCCTTTTAGGGTTAGATAAGGCTTCTAGAAATCATGTTTTTAGGTCCACTTGCAGCTAGGATTAAGGTGGAACAAGATTAGGTTATGATAGGATAAGATAAGATAAGGTTTTGGATAATGTTGGATAAGGTTTTGGATAATGTTTCCTCTTTTGAGCTAATTCATTATCCACTTTTTCTTGAGTTTAATTTCTTCATCTTCTTATCAGATTTCTAGCCTTTTGAACTCCAAATTCGTCCATCCATGTTGGCCGATATACAAGCGATCCATTTAGTGCCCAAAACTGCTCCAAAATGCACTTTCTTGGTACTTTAACCCTTTGGACCTACAAACACACGAAAATGAGTTGAAATACTACATTAACTAAGAAATAATAACACAAATGAACAAGAATAAGCTAGCTAAGTCGCCTAAATATGCTCCTATCAGTGGTATGTACGACAGGCTTGCACTTGACTTGGATCAGCGCTGAGCATGTGGTGCGGGAGGTGAATGATCACGTGAAGGCTAGGCCCTGGCCACGGGTGGAGCACTAACACCGGGATGCATGATAATGAGCTCTACGTGCATCAACTCATAATCAACTACCATGCAACCATACCATCAATATATACTCACCTGAACTTACCTGGGCCTCCGCAGCATCATGCAATATTATGCAAAGCTATACTAATGCATATGCTAAAATGTAAAGCAAACATGACATGGCATTTTAAACGAAATTCCATTTAAAACAATTTCTGGGAAACGCATATATATATATAGAAAACCAAAAGCCCACTTACTGGTATGTAGCAGGGTCGTAACCCTCAAGTCTCGTCTGGCTACGCTTGTACTTCGGAAATGTCTCACCTATATGTGAAACAACTATTTTAACGTTAATTTTAAGCACATAACCAAAATCGTGTAATAACTTCTCATATGTTGCTCAATTGGGATGTTTGAATATATCATCGTGGCCTACTCAATAGCACGAGCATCCCTATATTTTTAGAATAATTTTTCAATGTTCCACGTGCCCTCATGCGCCGGCCAAGGCACGGCCACGCGCAGGCACGTTCCTAGCACACAGACGGAATCCTTAACGACGTTGGGGAATATTTCGTTAAATAACAGCATATTCCGTCTAAAAACTAACGGTGATACCTGACGCCGTTGATGGAATATTCCTGGTCTTCTCCGATGGTCATCGCCAGAGCCGCCATCTGTGTCGTTGGTTTCTGGAAAAACTTCAAACTTCAATATCTTCTTCAAAACTCAACCAAATTCCACGAATTTTATATGGATTTACAGCTCTCAAAGAGTAGAATGCAAGTCGAAATTCTGGCTAAACCTATAAACCCACGGTCGAGCTTATTCCGACGTCCACAATACTCCAAAATTGTTCCAAAGTGCTAGGGAAGCTAGAAAAGTAATTTCTTAAGTCTTAAAACTAGGTAAATCCTTCGTGATCACGTCGGAGAAAATTAAACCCCTCGCCGAAGCTCGGGTATCTTGAGTTCTACACGCCTTCCCCTAAAACAAATGGTACGGCTAGACTCGTGAAGTCGAGGGGAGTATGATGGTATTGACTTTAAGCTCGATCTGTGTATGTGTGATGGTATTAGAAGGTTAGGGGGTTTAATCGTATGGACAAGAGGGAGAGTTCGAGAAAGAGGAAAAGGATGAGGGAGGTTGGCACGTGTATGTATGTGCATGTGTCCGGATTGGGCAATTTTAAATTGCCTTAAGCCCTAATTGGGCTGCATGTTTAGGGCTAACAATTGATCCCAAAACAAACCTAAAATTCTAATTGGACCTAAGAAAGTAGGAGGTGTGGTGATTGGTCCATTTCCTTAGCCCAATTACACATTCATTTATTCGTAACATTTTCATTACAAACCCAACTCGGCTCTAACTTGTGTCAATGCTCTCGTGACGTCGAGTACAATTTAATCACATTAGCTGGAAAAATAATTTAAAACTATATACATACATCCACGTCACTAAGCCTCGAGGGTATAATCCTCATCTTCACTCATTCGAGGATAAAATGTATATTAATTCGGGACGGGTCGTTACAACCTACCCCCCTTAATAAAATTTCATCCTCGAAATTTCTATACAATAACATAACAAACCACTAATATCCATAAATAAGCGTGAATACATATCTTGCATATGATCCTTTGTCTCCCAAGTGGCTTCCTCCACTGAGTGGTTCCTCCATAAAACTTTCACCATGCGCACAGTTTTGTTCCTCAGAACATTATCCTTCCAATCTAAAATTGTCACTGGCTCCTCATTGTATGTTAAGTCTGGATTAATTTCTAGTGGTTGAGGAGGTATCATGTGTGATGGATCAGAGACATAATGACGAAGCATAGAGACGTGAAAAGCGTCGTGCACCTTTGATAACTCTGGGGGTAACTTAAGTCTATAGGCAACTTCGCCGACTAGTTCGGTGATCTGGTACGGTCCAATGTAGTGAGGACTTAACTTACCTTTCTTATCAAACCGTACAACGCCCTTCCACGGAGATAGCTTCAGAAACACCCAATCTCCAACTTTATACACCCTATCAATGACGTGTTTATCAACAAGGTTTTTCTATTAATCCTGTGCTGCTTTCAGGTTAGCTTTAATTACCTGAATATTCTGGGTAGTTTCATCAATAATCTCTGGGCCCACTAACACCCTCTCACCAACTTTTGACCAACAAAGAGGAGTACGACATGATCTACCATAAAGTGCCTCGAAAGGTGACATATCGATACTAGAATGGTAGCTGTTATTGTAGGCAAACTCAATCAAATCCAAACGCTTATGCCAAGCATCGCCAAAGTGTAGTACTGAAGATCTAAGCATATCTTCTAGTGTTTAGATAGTTCTCTCAGATTGCCCGTCTGTCTGTGGATGATATACCGTACTATAGAGTAATCTCGTACCAAGAGCTTCTTGGAAAACCACCCAAAACTTATAAGTGAACCTAGGATCCCAATCAAAAATAATACTAACTGGAACCCCATGGTATTTAACAATCCCTGATATAAATAACTCAGCTAATCAGCTTAAAGAATAGTTCTCTCGAACTGGTATAAAGTGTGTTGACTTAGTAAGCCGATCCACTATTACCCAGATGAGGAAGCTTATACACGAACATGGTAATATTTTCCCATTTCCATTGGGGAACGAGAAGTGGCTGCATTAATCCAAAAGGCTTCTTCCTCTCAGCTTTGACTTGCTGACAAATTGCACATCGACTCACATATTCAGCAATCTCTTATTTCATGCCAGGCTAGTAATAGAAAGGTCGAATAGTGTGATACATCTTGGTACTCCTAGGATGCATTGCATATGCCGATATATGTGCTTCATTGAGAATATCTTTCTTTGGTTTTGCAATATTCGGCACGTACATCCGACTTCCTTGCATAAGCATGCCATCAGATTCCCAAATCCTAAGATCTTTCTTTTTCCCTCGTGATATTGCCTCTAATAATTCCTAAGATTCCTCATCATTCATTGGAGCCTTGAGCACATGATCAATTAAAATTGGTCTGACCCAGAAACTAGCAAGTAAAGCTTCTTCCCGATCTATCCCTCCCAAATTAACTCTAGTATATCTCAATTCCGTGAGGAGAGGGATATGGCAAGCATATAAAGCATTAAGTCGGCCATGTGATTTCCTGCTAAGCTCGTCAGCCACCAAGTTTGCACGACCAGAGTGGTACTCAATCGTGCAATCATAATCACTGAGCAGTTCTATCCACCTTCGTTGTCGAAGGTTAAGATCCTTTTGGGCGAAAAGGTATGTGAGGCTTTTATGATCTATGAAAATTCGGCACTTTTCCCCATACAAATAATGCCTCCAAATCTTCAAAACGAAAATAATGGCTATTAGCTCGAGATCATGGGTAGGGTAATTCATCTCATGTGGCTTCAATTGTCATCAAGCATATGCAATTACCCTACCATGCTGCATTAATACGCAACCTAAGCCATTTAAGGAAGCATCACTGTAAATCTCAAAACTACCACTGTCGTTTGGAAGCGCCAAAACAGGTGCGCGAGTGAGACAATACTTTAGCTGCTGGAAACTCCGCTCATAATCGTCATTCTGCTCAAATCTAACATCATTTCTAGTCAACCTCGTTCGACCGCAGCTACTATTTGTGGGTCCACCTAAATACCTAAGCTGATATTACATGCCCCAAAAATGCCACTTGATCTAGCCAAAACTGGCATTTGCTAAACTTAGCATATAATTGGTGCTTCCTCAATTTCTTTAAAACCAAGTGAGATGTCGAGTATGCTCTGCCTTGGACTTAGAATACACCAAAATATCATCAATAAAGACAATAACGAACCTGTCGAGGTGGCTTGAATACCCGATTAATCAAGTCCATAAAAGCGGCAGGTGCATTCGTTAACCCGAATGGCATCACAAGGAATTCGTAATGACCATATCGAGTCCTAAAAGCCGTCTTAGGTACACCTTCACTTCTGATCTTTAATTGATAATACCTAGATCTCAAATCAATCTTGGAAAACATGCAACCACCTTGAAACTGATCTTTAATTCATTCGCGGCAACGGATAACAGTTTCTAATAGTTAGCCGATTTAGTTGTCGATAGTCGATAAACAGCCTTAAAGTCATGTCTTTCTTCCGTACAAACAAAACAAGAGCTCCCCAAGGTGAAGTACTAGGCTGAATGAAACCCTTATCAACCAATGCCTGTAATTGAGCTTTCAATTCCCTCAACTCAGTAGGAGCCATTCGATAAGGAGTTAAGGAGATAAGATCTGTACCTGAAAGTAAATCAATAGTAAACTCTACCTCTCTATCTGGTGGTAATCTAGGTAAATCGTCAGGGAAAACATTAGGGAAATGCCTAACTACTCGAACATCCTCCACACGAATAGGAGTATCCTCATTCAATACCACGTGAGCCAAATAACCCTGGTAACCTTTCCTCAATAGCCGTTTGACCCTCACGGCAAAAATGATGTTGTGTTTCAATCCACTATGTACACCCACAAATGTAACCACAGGTAGGTCCGACCGATCAAAAGTAACTATCTTTTCATAACAATCCATCAGGGCCTGATTGTAGTGTAACCAATCTATGCCTAGAATAACATCGAAGTCAACATTATCTAATGGTACCAGATTAGCTGGCATAACAATGTTCTCCACCAGAACAGGACATCCTTGATATACCCAGCTAGCATAACATGTCTCACCTCTAGGCATCGAAAACTCTAACTTATAACCGAGAGGTGTGGGGTAGGGTTGCGTAGTCTGAGCAAACGTATGAGAAATAATAGAGTGTGTGGCACCAGAATCAGTTAATACTCTAGCAAAATGGCTAAGAATATTCAACGTACCCATAATCAGATCAGGATTGTTCTGAGCATCTTGCAAGGTTATATGGTGAACATGGCCATGTGGCTGTTGTCGTCCTCCATGACCCCTGTTACCTTGATTTCCACGTCCTTGTGTACCGCGTCCTTGACCAGGCTGATTAAGCTGCCTCGATGATCCTGTATTGCTAGAAGCAACCTCAACGTTCTGGGACTGCCCTCCGAGATACTACTGTGATCCACCAGCTGAATATGTCTGATATGGTGCATAACCTTCTGGATACTGAGTGTAACCACTCTGCTGATACGGATCATGTGGGTACTAATATTGTCCTCCAGAATATGGAGCTATATCACCCTAATAATGATATGCTCCACCATAACTCGTCTGGGTATAATCACTAGGCCCAAGAATCTGCTGAATAGGAACTGATGGTGGCAAAGCAGATTGCTGGGGTTTCTGTTGGCTTTGTGGGTATTGGATAGCCCGATGTCCCATCTGACCACAAACAAAACATCCACCTCTGTTGCCTTGTCTACAATCCCCAAAATGTCTACTATTACATCTGCAGCAAAATGGACCACCAGAACCACCAAAATCTCTTTGTCTTTGAAAGCAGGAATCGGCTGAACGTCTGCCCCTCTGCTGCGCAGTGGAACTCGAGCCCCCACTAGAAGAACTAGAACTAGTACCACTTCTCTTAAAACTCTGTGTCTTGCTAGGACCTTGTGATGACTGACCTTTATCTTTATTACGATTTTTCTTCTGATTATTATCTTTTTCTTCTTCCTCCTCACTATCATCTGGAGCATTTTCAGAATCCTCAACTCGAAGTATAACTTCATAAAACTCTTGATATGTCGAACATGGAGTAGTAGTCGCCATGGAACGCCACTTCTTTCTAGTACCCCATTTAAATCGTCAAAGCAGTAGGATTTTTAGGAATCTCGGGACAATACTGGGACAAATCAGTCAACTTTCTATAATACTCATTAGCTGACGTTTTCCCTTGCTTTAATTGCGAGAATTCTTGCCTTATACGATCCAAATACTCTGGGGGTACAAATCTCTTTTGGAATAATCGCTTAAAAACCTCCCAATCTGCAGCTTCTTCCGGTGACAACTAAAAAGATTCTTGCCTCCACCAGGATGCAGCCTCCTTACCCAAAAACCAAGTAGTCGTCCTCATCCATCTATCTTCAGGGAAATTCCCCTATCGCTGCATCACTCGATAGGTTTTCTCGACATGATTAAGCCACTGCTCGACTACCTCAGGTTCCTCATTACCCACTAAATTATTCAACTTTAAGTTATATACAGTCTCTAAAGGAGTTCTCTGGGGAGGACGAAGTGAGGGCTGAATGGCATTAGCGATAGCCTCCCCAAGTTGGGTAATATTCGGAAAATTAGACTCAGAAGAGGTATGTGGCTCTCTACGAGGCGGCATGGTTCTAACATAAGACATCAAAATGATTAAAATACTCACAAAATATGCAGGACTGCCAAACCTAACATGACGGCCAGCATGCCTCGATTTACGTTGGGGTGTGTCACTCAAACACTATTTTTTTTTATATAGAAAGAAAGACAAAATAAAAAGTGTGAGAGAAGAGGACGGAAGGAGAGGGGAATAGGAGGTCAAAGAATCCTACATTGGGAGACATAATATTATTACATTTGCTATCACTTAATTTAGGCTTATTTTTAGCTACGCCCTCTAGAACTCGATTTTAATCTTATTTTGCTTCCTGTAATTCAAAAGTCACCAATTTACTCCCTGAAACTCAAAGTTTGATTCACTTTACCATCTTGATTTTGATCTCATTTTTCTTCCTGAAACTTGAAAGTTGTCCCTATAAAACTCAAAATTCGCTCAACATTACCCTAGATCTGTTAATTTCTTATGTGGGTTTGATTTGGGTAAGCCAGGCTAATCAATTCTTTTTTTTCTTTTTCATCTCTTCAAAATTTTCTAAACTTAGTATTCTCTTATTATTGAACGTTAACACATAATGAAGATTTATAATCAAATTTATTGCACATATGGCATAATCTTATTGGGTGTCGGGTTCCACATATGTTTTAGGAGGTGACTTATAAGTTTAAAGGGGAAGAAAGAGTCCACATGTCAAAGCAAACGAATTTTGAGTTTTAAAGATTAAAGTGGTGACTTTTGAGTTACATGGACCAATCTGAGCTCAAAAGGGACTTCCAGACAGAATGATTAAAAATAGACCTAAATTTATATAGTTAGTATTTTATCTTTACTATTAGAAAGTCAGGTCACAATGCTTCACAAAAAAAAAAAAATCTTTGAACTAAAAAGCTCGTGAAACAAAAAAAAAAAAAAATTTGTTATAAACTTTCCTAGTTTAAATGTGATTGTGTAAATCCTAGATTAGATTTGATTCTAGTTATTCTTTCCTATATGAACTTGTATTCCTTGGGGATAAAGGATTTTATCTGTTTACCGCTTGCTTCATGGATTGTCACTTCTATGAGACAGTCTTCCCGTCGTTAGGGGGAGATAAGAACGTCAACGTTCCTGAAGAACAACGCGAATTATCGTGGATGATTCCCACTTTGTCTCAATTAGATCCCCGTACCGCTCAGTTTGAAACTGAAGTGCAGCTCATATTAGATCTTCATAGCATAGCTATGAGCATTCCAGATGCTTGCATTGATCTAGCGCGAGTAACAATATCACATATTCTAGCTGCGAATGTGCCTGCAAAGATAAATGTACCAAATGTACGACGGACTTCCCTCATGGAGGCCCAGGACACCAACTTTGGTGATCCACATACATTAGTGGCTAGCTAATCATCTGCCCTTACACATAAGCATGGCAGACCTCTTAGTTCAAAGGATTCACACATCCAGAAGAGGAAACCCACGGCACAAGCCCCTTAAGAGCCTACCATGAATCCGACTGTCGCTTACTCATTCTATCCAACTCATGAGGAAATTCTAGATTACGGAAGCATCCCTGAAGAGACGAATCCACCTCCCAAGAATCGTGAGATTTCGGGTAGAAATGAGATGATTGTCGACGATGCATTAGCATATGCAGTAGCTACTGAGATCATGTTGAGTGATCACATCAAACCCCGTTCCGTTGATGAATGTCGATCTAGAACCGATTAGTCAAACTGAAAACAAATAATCCAAGTCGAACTCGATTCACTTGCGAAACGTAAGGTGTTTAGACCTGTAACTCACATCGAACTCCTCCACATGTGAAGCTTGATGGCTATAAATGTGTTTTTGTTCGGAAGCATAATGAGAAGAATGAAATTGTGCATTACAAAGCTCGTCTTGTTGCACAAGGCTTCTCACAATGCCCCAGGATATGTGAACAACGAACTATGCCCTTGTGTGTTCATTAAGAAGTTACATTCCAGTTTTGCAATAGTTACAGTATATGTTGATGACATAA
Source organism: Pyrus x bretschneideri (assembly GCF_019419815.1). NCBI lineage: Eukaryota > Viridiplantae > Streptophyta > Magnoliopsida > Rosales > Rosaceae > Pyrus > Pyrus x bretschneideri. The sequence continues at coordinate 4,734,049 of NW_025999657.1, forward strand.
ACCTTATCGGAACTCCTGAAGAGCTCGCGAGAACTGTGGAGCACCTGAAGTTGGAATTTGAGATGAAAAATCTAGGAAAGACTCGATACTATCTTAGTACATTAATTGAACTACACCCATAAGGTGTTGCGCCGCTTTAATGAGGATAAAGCGAAGCCTTCGAGTACTCATATGGTCATTTGATCGCTAGATGCAAAACGAGATCCCTTCCGTCCAAAAGAAGATGATGAAGAGATTTTGGAGCCTGAAGTTCCTTATGTAAGTGCGATAGGCGCTTTATTGTACTTAGCTCAATGCACTATACCCGACATCTCCTTCACTGTTAATCTTTTAGTAAAATACAGTAATGCATCAACATGCAGACAATGGATTGGCATTAAAGACATCTTCCGTTACCTTAAAGGTATTACGAATTTAGGCTTGTTCTATCCCTAAGGATCCTCGAGTGACGCTGCATCCCCACTTCTCGAGTCGATTCTCGCCTTGTTGGTTATGCCGACACAAGTTATTTATCTGATATGCATAAGGCGTGTTCTCAAACGGGTTATGTCTTTACCATTTGAGGCACCGTAATCTCTTGGAGGTCAACTAAACAGACCTTAGTTGCCACTTTGTCTAACCATGCTGAAATTCTCACCTTGCATAAAGCAACTCGAGAATGCTTTTGGCTAAGAGCAGTTGTGGGCCATATTCAAAGCTCCTGCGATCCTTGCCCCGTCGTGGATGTCCCGACGACGATCTATGAAGACAACGTAGCATGCATCAAACAGCTCAAGAAGGGTTACATCAAAGGAGACAACACCAAGCATATTGTGGCAAAGTTCTTCTTCTCAGATCAACAATAAGAGCATCAGAAGATTGAAGTAACGCAAATCCGTTTACAAGACAATCTGGCCGACCTCTTCGCCAAATCACTACTAAAGGCTAAGTTTAAAAAGCTTGTTCAAGGAATTAGTATGCGTAAACTTTCTGAGTTGCAACATTACTAGTTTTCTTTGGAATTATGTCAAACTCAAGGGGAGTATCCTAAAGAATACTTGTTTGATCTTAATTTACTATTTTCCCCTATGATTATGAGCTTTTTTCCCACTAGGTTTTTGCTACCTAACTAGGTTTTAACGAAGCACCCACCTTGGGTTGATTATATCCATGATGATGTTCCGTAGACATTTCATTTCACTTTGCACTACTCGCGCATTTTTCCTTAAACTATGGATTTTGTCCCTACTCTGGTTTTTACCATAGCCACAGGGTTTTTTAGTGAGACTTACTTCTTTATGAAAGTTCCTACCTTATTGAGAATAGCGTTGTTCCCAGAATTGGTGTCGACGAGTCGACTTCCTCAACTTCTACATGATGCCGAATCTACCTTGAGTATTTACACACTTAAGGGGAGTGTTATAAACTTTCCTAGTTTAATTGTGATTGTGTAAATCCTAGATTAGATTTGATTCTAGTTATTCTTTCCTATATGGACTTGTATTCCTTGGGGATGAAGGATTTCTTCTCCCTCTTCTTACTATAGATAAAGGCACCATGTAGGGGGAATAACACACACATTCCTCTACACAATTCTACAAACACATATGTGTCTTCTCTCTCTCTCTATGTTGCCAACCGCCTTCTCTTGTCAGTTAAATATAGGCCACAACAAAGTTAACCAAATATAAAAGGTAAATATTGACAGCGACAATTTTTTTAATTGAAAATACAAAATGGAAGGAAGGAAATATACATAAATAGAAAAAGAAAAAAAATAGTTGAAGTTGGGATTCAAACCTCCACATTTTTGGCACGCTTGGAGATTGGGGAAGATGGAGTTCAAAATGTGGAATAGTGTTCAGTATTATTGTTATTGAGATTAGTGGTACATGATGGGTTTTGAAGACCATTAGTAGAGAAAAAGAAGATGATCACTGATTGCTTGTTTTCCAATCTGTAAGAACGAGGGGAATTGAATAGAGGATGAGTTAGAATGAGGTGAAATCAGAATTAGTTTCATGTTGAAACTGTTTACAAAAATTTCTTGGAATCAAAGCAGAAATCATATTTATTCATATTAGTTGTTTACTAAAACGCATGAATCGAAATGAAAACTAATGTGATTACTAAAATACCTCTATGCCAAGTAATCTTTTTTTTTTTTTTTAAGTATAATTTAGTTCTTTTTTTTTTAAAAAAGAAAGAAAAAAAAACTTTGTGAGAAGCTTTAATATTTTTTTCTAATTTCTTTTTTCATTCTTTCCCATCTCCAAATTTCTTTTTTCATTCTTGTGAAGTCTGCACCGCCTCTCTCTCTCTCCCCCCAACCATCCATGTGTTTCTCATCTCTCTCTCCAAGCACATAAACACCATAGCTATAAATCAACCACCACAAACTTCAATTCCAGATGTAGGAGTGTCGTTCTAATGTCAAATGTCACACCGAATGGGTTTTAGATTCAATGTTCACCAACTACAGCCCATTCTTCAATAACTCCGGCTTTGAAACCTATCCTGGCAAAAATCATCCCAAACATAAGCAACTTTAAGGCTAGTCATCGCTGATAGACGATGTGCAAGCAAGTCGGCAAACTTGATAAAGGGAAACAAATACGAAGGGGGGGGAAGGCTGAAGGTAGATTGATAGTCTTGGGAAGAAAGTTGGATTCTTGAAAGTGTCTTTTCTCCGGAGTCCAAATACCTTGTCCATCCAGAATTCAATTCCGGGAGATTTAAGAATTGGATTCCTGATTTGAAGTGGACCCCACTACTTTTCTGATTCCTGAAATGTTTATGAACTCATGAATGTTTCGAACACAGTGCAATTCCTATTCTTGCTATTCCATTCCCATTTCGTAAACATGCTCTGAGATTGGTGTTTTGTGAGCGAGTAGGGTTTTGGTATGTAAATGGTTTCAGAGTAAGAGCATGGGGTTTTGATAAGAAACATTCTCCAGACTAGGGTCCTAATAGATGTTCGGCAAGGAAGCTGAAAGAGAATTGTGACGAAGGTGGTTTTGAGGAAAGATATAGGTTGGGAGATGACTAGAGGATTATTGTTCGGTTGGGCTATAGTATTAAACCATTGAAGTACAACCTCCTCATCTCATCTTCATCTCCATTACTATTATGCTTTTTAACCGATCAATCAAATATGGAAAAGTGAAAAAAAGATTAGAGAGGATGAATGAATAACAATAAGGTACTCATCACCATTGGAGCTTACGAATGCCTCTGTAGGTTTTTCTTCTCTTAACATATTAGCACCCGAATCCAATAAACAAATATGATCCTTCACCATTCTCATTTGAGAAGCTGAATCTTTTGAACCTGAGAGTCTACCACACTTCAGGCGTGCAATAAATGAATCATGTGCTGCTATTTTATTTTGTCCAACAGGGACGTCAATTCTTGCAAGCACATTTGCAACTAGTACATGTAATTTTATCACTTTTGTTTCATCATTAAATGCATCTGGCATTTGATTGATAATACTTTGAAGATAAACGATTCTTTTTACTTCATTTTCATATTGAGTGCTTCGTGAATCAAAATGGGACAAGGTGGGTACATCTCATGTCAATTCTCGCCATTCTTCTGAATTGTCTCATCAAAGTGACAATCCACAAAACAAACTGTAAAATACCACCCATCAAGGGTTCCAAATATCTAATGATAGATGGTGAATCACAACTCACATAAATTCCCCATCTATGATGAGGTCCCATTTTAGTATGTTGTGGCCGTGCAATAGGCACATAAACAACAAAATAAAAAACTTGTAAATGTGAAATGTTTGGCTAAAGCCTAATCACGAGTTGTATTGAAGAGTATTGATGGTTGACAACATATCTCAATTGAACTAATAATGCAATATGTAAGATGGCATGTTCTCATGTAAAACCTGGCAATTTTGTTTTCATGAGAAGAGCAAGAGTGATTAATTGAAGCCACGCAACTTTTCCAATGTACGCTTCCCGATATCCTTGGAGGTAATGCATAGATATTCCACATTATCTACATTTTTCGTTTCGATGCGGTACCCATTCAAACGTATATCTTTAAAGCTCAACAAATTTCTTGTAGGTTGAGCAGCGTATAACGCATTTTGTATGGACAATATTGTTCCATTTGGTAACATGACTTGTGCTTTTCCTGAGCCTTCAATTACATCTGATTGGCCTGATATTGTTGTTATGTTTACTTTTGTAAGCATCAAGCTTGAGAAATAATTTCCATCTCGAAGTACTATATGCATGGTTGTGTTGTCTGCAAGATAGATACATTTGCCATTGTTCTTATTTTGAAAACAACCATAATTTTTTTTTATGCTTTCTGAGTAAGATAATCAGAGTTAAAAAAAAAAATATTCATAATAAAAAGGAAACTTCAATGCCACTTTTATTGAATTTGGAATACAATCATTAGACAACAAGTTCAAGTGGTGAAAACAAGAGTACATTAAAAAATAAAGATGATTTGATCAGACCAATAAACTTTATTCCCTCTTTGCACAACAATGTCTAAACATCCAGACGGGCCGTGTTCAATTGACCTGATAAATCGAATATTGGATCAGATATATCCATTAAATCAAATTAGTTTGACACATTTTTTCTTTGAGGGAGGATTGATATAAATCCCCAAGATGTTTTGATGTTTTGTCATGTACATGTCCATTGCCCATTGCCGCCACACCTATGATAGACTCCTCCAGGATTTCTAGGAGTGCTATTTGTAAGAGTTTTACCCTTGTAGCGGTTTACATTTTTAAAGCTTGGGTTTGGATTATGACTCAGACCCTAATTGTAAAATTGAACACCATGGTTCTTGCCCTTTCCATTCCATCGACCTTGCTTGTAGCCACGTTCTTGTCTCTAATTATTGCCATGAGATAAGATGGTGTTTGCTTCAAGAGAAATAACATTCACTTCTAGGAATCGCGCCAATCTAGTTGGTCAAGCCTGATGACTTTTTATCTAAAGCTCACTGTTTTGCTAGGCTACAAGGAATATTGATATCATCTGGTTGTACTCTGTAAAATTGTGCTCTCTATATTGCTGTTGCAGGAGTAAATTAGAGGCATCAAAAAGTATTGAATGTATTTTCCAGTATGTTTGCTATCTAGAAGCTAATTCTAAACATTGTAGAGTTATACTCAGCGACCCACTTAAAATCCTAGATTTTCAAGTGTGTCTACTCATAACATGCTCTTAGGAGAATCATCGTTTTCTAATAATTATATCTATTTCTCAATGCAATCCAGAGAACCAATGGGTCTTCAACCGTTAGGTATCTATCCTTCATGGATGTGGTGACGAATAAAGATCATGGCTTTCACCCAATCTTGGGAGGATGCAGTGTTTCCCTCCTTAATGGTTTTTCCAAGATTTCCAACCTCAAGATGGATCTTGGCATCCACAACCCAGGCAAGGTAGTTCTTTCCAATGGTGTCAAGTGCAACTCAAAATCAAGCTTTGCCGAGTTTGCCATTTCTCCTTTTTGTAAAAGAAAAATGAGATGTGCAAGAACTTGCAATAATCTAGATTATGGAGGAATGTAGTGTTAGAACTTTTGGTTCTTACAAAATTTTCGTTTTTGAACTTCATGCCAAAATGGTAAACACCGAAACTTCAAGCTCGAGATTTACATAATTTAGACATTAATTAAAAATTATTAGGTAGTTAGTAATACTTACTACACAGGCACTGCCATCAGTATCAAATATTACTACCAGAAAGAAAGAAAATTAATAAGGAAAGCAATTGTACCAGACCACTCTCATTAAAATAATATAGTGTAGAATGGACGATTGTACACCATACAAGTAGTAGAAAAATTAAATATGCAGTGCAAGATGGGCAATTATACTGCATCATCTATAATGCAGTGCATGATGGGTGATATAATGCACCATCTAAAATTGCAATAAAATTAAAATAAATAAACCTTGAATTAGTAATCAGGAGCTACACCAAATAAGAAATAAAAATAGTAAGTAATAAATTGAGGACTAGGAGAAGGCATGTGGTAGTAGTTCTTCATTGTGGTGGTGATGGATCACAAAGCAGGTAAGGAAGAGAAGGAAGAGGAACAATAAGGAAATGAAATTATTAAGGTTAGAGAGTCGTGATGGTGATGTGTCATAAATAGGCAAAAGTGAGAAAAAGCACCTTTGTTAGAAACTGAAGTGGAACGGGAGTAATGTATCACACTATTTATTTCATAATTGTATCAAACAATGAATGCTGGTAAAGAGATGGGAGAGAGATTGATATTATTACTTTCACTTTTTGGTCTTGTTGTTTGTCATGAGGATAAAAACATGCCTCTATATATAGGTCTTAATCCAACGACACCTTATATGCATGAAGAAAACTTTTCAACTTCCCAATACTTTTTCATCTAAAGCATTTAATTGTTGTCACCATAGTCCATTTTGGTTTGCTTCCTCATATATTCATATATGTAGCATTCACATTACATTTCGCTACAAACTTTGATTTTTTTTGTGGGATTGTTGCTTTCTTTTGAATTGGATAATATAAGGTTTTCAAATATGCAAAGATTGTTGTACTCAGGAAAACTTGAAACGAGACCTTTCGCATTCCCAACAAAGGAAGAACAATATTGAAAAGTAAAGCTAATAACATTTGTGGTTTCTTTTAGCATCCTTTAAAGTGGCAAACCAATATCCGCATAATAAACCATCAATGGTAGAGTTCATACAGTTTGTTAACTAAAAACAATTAAAATAAATGTTTATTGACAAGTGTAAATGTGAATATTAAAATTAAACATTGTATGACACACATAGTGCGTTATAATTATAAAAATGCCTTTTTGCGTGAGCAAAAAGTACAATGAAAAAATTTTTACACGTAGCACACTTTTCGCACGCACATGAGCTCTTGTATAAAGGCTAGCTGACACACTCCGACCCGGAATGTCCACTAGGACCCCAAATCGAGCTGTGTTGGCCGACACCTGGAAGGTGACGAACCCATAAAGTGTGATAGTGTATAAAATGTGAATAAATTTGAACCTAAAAGTGTCTAAATACCAGAGTGCGCTATGAGTGGGAGCGAACCCATTTCACACGTGATGTCAGAGCATAAGTAAAGTGCAGTAGTGTGGGTAAGAATCATACCCTTAAAAGTAGCCACCAATACTAAGATTAGCCATATATCCTCGTCAATACGGACTTAGCAATTATAACATGAAGGGGTACAAAACAGAAAGTGTGAGTAAGCAGTAAAACCAAGCCTCCCAAAACTATTACCTTTCTAATAGTAATAACCCTTCACTGTAAATCCCTTATCGTTTTCTATAAAACAGTACTACATATATCTATATATATATATATATATATATATCTATATATCCACCCATGCTAAATAAAAATGGCCAAAATCAGAGGTATGCCATATCCATAGACTCTACAATGCATTAACAAGTAGGCCAAATGAACTTAATCGATATAAAATGATACATCAGCCGGAATCACCTAACGTGACCCGTACGACTGTACTCGTATCTCATCAATCAATGTTAGTATATAAGTCAGGAGTCACCTCCAGTGACCTATACGACTTATCCGTATCTCATCAATCATCCTTGCACACGAGTCGGAACCACCTTTAGTGGTCTGTACGACAGGACTAGGTGTAAATAAGTACGCTCAAGTGCTACGATCACGTGAAGACTGGGCGAATAATCGCAGGTCAACTACGAGTCGGAACCACCTATAGTGGTCTGTACGACAGGCCTATGCACTTACCTTGAGTCCAAGGTGAGCGTAAGGTGCAGGAGGTGAACATTACGTGAAGGACTGTACCCTGACCACGGACGGGATCACTAACACCAGGATGCAAATATCCATATCTCATCAATCAATGCTAGCATACAAGTCGGGAGTCACCTATAGTGACATGTACGACTTAATCTATTGCTCATCAAACATCCCTGCACACGAGTTAGAACCACCTCTAGTAGTCTGTACGACAGGGCTGGGTGTAAATAAGTATGCTCAAGTGCTACGATCACGTGAAGACTGGGCGAATAATCGCGGGTCACCTACGAGTCAGAACCACCTATAGTGGTCCGTACGACATGCCTGTGCACCTACCTTGAGTCCAAGGTGAGAGTAAGGTGCAGGAGGTGAACATCACGTGAAGGATTGTGCCCTGGCCAAGGGCGGGAGCACTAACACCGGGGTGCAGGTTTATGAGCTCTCAATGCATCTCAATATAACATGTACAACTCATGGGCAACCAGTACGACAGCATCGGAGTTGTTTAACACATAAATGTAGTCATGCTATAACTCCATCGATTCAACTAATACCATAAACTTACTTGAATTTACCTGGGTGTCATGCGTTCACTTTTGCACTTTAAAGCATTCACAATAATTATGTGCAAATAATATACATATGGATATACCATGATGCAATCTAATACTCAACCATGTCGTAGCATTTTAAATTATATACAATACGATGTAAAATGTACAATCAATAACGCCCTACTCCCGAACTACTTATTTTCAGGGATAATTATCCGTGACAAGCCCAATTAACACTAATTTAACTAACTAATTCACAAAACTAAAACTTGCATTTACCAATTTCATTTGCATTACTCAATTTCCCAAACAAGGCTTTTGTCTCAAATATATTATGGTTGCATCTAATGTCTTGTTAGACTGCTTACGTACCCTAAACAGGGATCAAGCCATTCGTAGTTCATATTAGTACTTCAAGCATTCACAATAATTATATGAAGGTAATATACCTAAATCAATTTAAAAGTGTCAATGGAACTATCAATAATATGTACGATAAAAGGAAAATATCCACTCACCTGAAGTCCACGTTATGATTCTCTAGCGCACGCATCGAGGAGTCCCGAATGATTGGCGCATGCGACTAATTATCGAATCACATCTCAAAACTCTTATCAATAGAATACATAATTCACGTAAAACACATCCTCAAGGACATTCTAAAATAGTTCGAGACCTATTGACCACAAGTGAACCGTCGATCAAAGATCGACGGTAGGGTATACACCCTGTATAACTCTACCCGGAAGATCCGCATATCAGATTTCCAATCCACAACTCCCAAAGATACACAATATGCTTCTAGAATAATATATTAAAATTTCATTACGATCCAACAGTCGGATCTTCGTCAATTGCCCAAAACCAAGTGGCCGTGAACATTTATTTTACTAACTTACAAATCCAATTTGAGAAGATCCATACGTCAGATTCCCAATCCATAAATTCTTATGATCTTTAAATATTACGTATTATAATGTACCCAAGTTTGGTGACGATCCAACGGTCGGATCGTCGATTCACATTTTTATCAAGTAATGTATCATAACGAATTTAGGTTCCAACGATCAACCTACGTCATTTAAATATTAAAATTGAATTCAAGAAATTCGACATAGCCTAAAAATAGCATTGGCGGCCCACTAGCCACGTGCCACCGTGGGTGGCGATCGGCCGCCCTGACTCGTCGGAAAATCCAACTATTTTCAAAAATTCTCAAACTTCACAAAAATGAAGATCTCAGTGAGTGGAGCAACTTTCATACCTCTCATGAAGTCCAAAAGTGGACGGAAGATGGTCAATTTTGCCCACAAAGCTGGCGGGTGCCTAAAGCTTCCCGGTGTTGATTCGTCTTCTACAGTGGTCCAACGGGGTCAAGGTTGGTTGGGTTTTGCTCCTGGGATGATGGGCTACAAAGCCCAAGGGTGGCATCGGCCATCGCTTTGCCGATTTGCCAAAAAATCGAAAAGAGTGGCCGGAGCACTGTTGATTTTCGTCGACTTTCGTGGCCTCCAACCGTCATATACCATGGTTAATCAAGGTGGTTCTTGGGTGAGTTTTGTAGAGGGGAATGAGAGCTTCAAGATGGTGGTGGTGGCGTCGAAAAACACCACCGGAGTTGGCCGGAATCGGCCTTGGAAAATGGGAGTTTACGATGGGTGTGGGTCGACGGGAAGGCTACTTCCCTGCTTTTTTTTTTTTTTTTTTTTCTTTCTTTCTTTCCTCGTTTCTGATTTGGCTTCACCCCACAAAGTGGGGATTTAATTTAATAAAAACTAAACCTCAAATAATCAATTTCGAATGTCCGTAACTATACTATTATAATCCGGACTCGCAAACGGCTTTCGCCTATACGTTCGTACCAACGAGTACTACGAGGATATGCTAAAAGAATAAGTCCCACATCTCTTAAGTTGATGGTCAACGGAAGTCAAAGTCCTTACCTCTAGGGCATTTTCGTAAATTCACACTTTTAAAATAAAATAAAAACGTAAAATTTGGAACGGGTTGTCACAGTAGCTATATATAAATTGTGTCAAATGTCAATTGAGTTATTTATGTGTTTAAAAAGTGTATACATGTCAAGTAGCATTCGACTTATATCAAATTTGCAAGAGTGCATTCATATATACCTTCATTGGGAATAACAAGGAATAAAGGGAATATAGTTGGATTGTGTTTGGTTTTCACGTATGTTAACTCACACATTACTTTTTCCTATTTGGTCCATGGTTGTTTATTGACTTTTAATATCTATTATTTATAAGCGATGCTACATGCATTAAATTTATGCACCAAATAATGTGAACACATTATGCCGTATAAATTTTTATGACAATTATTAATCACATTCCAGCTTGAAATAAAGTATAAATTTGATTGACACTCCATCATTTCGTGCAAAATTTAGAAGCGCCTAGCATTATTCATTATTTATTTCACGGATTGAAGACAACTAGTGAATAAAGTGTAAGAACATCACATTACTTCCCCTATCAAGTACAAGACAACATACTCACTTGCACATGAGTTCGATTATCGTCAAATACGAAACCGAACAAATTTAATATGACTAATTCATTGTGAGGCTTAGCGCTCACTCTTCCATCTCCTAATATAGATAATATCATATGTATTTAGCAAGTGAAAGAGAAGAACTTCCCCAATAGAATTCTAGTATATGGCTTACCAATGAAGATGGAAGTGGTCAAATTGGTCTTCTACTCAATCTGGGAGATCTATGGGTACTTTTAAGCAAGAAGATTGAAAATGTACTAGGAATAAGGCTGCATTTTTGCTACTCACATATTCTCTCATGTATATGCTACCCATCCTATTATAGTTTGCCACTTGTCCTATTAATTAATTATAGTTAAATTTATTTTTTTCTGATGCAATAATTATGAAAAAAAAAAATCCTTACTTGGAGTGATCTCACAATTACACTCTCTTTCCACCCAAAAACAAGTGGTAAGCTTTAATAGAATGGGTAGCATACACAAGAGAGATTATAAGCAGTGTTGAAATCAAATTTGTGCACCACCGGGTGGGGAGGACATGCACAAAATTGACTACCTATAAATAACAAACAACCGTAAAGTAACCTTGGCACAGGTTGGGTGCAGGCCAAAGGCTTTCCGACAGTCAAATTAGTAAGTAATTTACGAGGCTCAAGCAGTGGCTAGAGAATACAGTATGCTATAATTATGCTACCAGATGTGAACCTTAGAAGGGTATATTATACTGGTTGATAGAAAGTTCTTTTAGGATATTAAATCCGTATTAAACCGGAAGAATCCTAGATGATATCAAGGAGTAGATATTACATTCTTTTAAGAGTGTGATTACTTGTAGGACATGCCAAATCTCTAGATTGTAGGAATCTTTAAGAATATAGGAAACCTGACTAATTTCATACTGGATTAGGTTTCTGTATCATGTAGAACAAGAATGGTCAATCTCAGCAAAGACGACGGACTTCGTCCACTTATCCAGATCAGGATGATGGTGTTATTGCTGGTCTATTTATGTAGTTCTGTGAAAGAAGTCGTTGAGTTCATGATCAGACTGCTTAGATATTCATAGTTGGAGTTGTCTTAATCAATCACTGAAAAATCATGGTCCCACAAGTGCCCTTAACTAGGCATCTAAAAGGGTTGCTCTGCTTGAGGATGCATAGTTAATCAAAGACCATGCACTTTTGAGTAAAAAAAAATTCTCACCGTTTGAATTCTCCTGCCATGTAGCATTCCAACTTCATAATCATTGCAAGGTAATAAAGATATTCCAGATTCAAGTGTGCACTCTTGAAAATTCGTCAATTGAACGAATATATTTTTGGTATTGACGAAGATAGATATAACTGTTAACCGATGGGAAATTTGTTACCTCGTGGATATGGTTATGAATAATCCCCAATGGTTTATTTGCGGTTATGGATATGGTTAATTTTCGTAGTTGTGAGGAAGGATATAGCATTTTTGACCCCAAACCAAACCGTTGCCATCTACTTTAGAGCTTCCCCACTTCCCTACAATCGCACTCGTTAAAATGTCAAGCATGGACCAATAGCATTGAGCCACATGACTAGAAAGATCCATGTTAATCCAAACCAGCCGCCACTTCTGTGCGATGTCCTCCTTTATCTTCGCGCTGCCTCTATGTCTCAGAAATTTTGCACCCTAGAGCAGCAATACACAGCCTGCAAAGAAAAAACCACATATCACATCTTTCTCTGAGTCCGACACTTTTACAGGTAATTTTTATCCTCATCTCCCTTCGATTTTGTTGCCGATGCTTAGATTAGGGAAAAATGAATGAAAATTGCCTAATAAACCCCAACAAACCCCACTGTAAGCATTCCTGAATCTCAAGTTTGTTTCTGTTTTCTGCCTAATTACACATGATGTCAGAGCATAAGTAAAGTATAATAAAAGTAAATAAGAATTATACCATCAAAAGTAATCTCCTATATCAGCATTTTCCAGGAGTACTTGTCGACAGAAAAGCTCTGCCACTAAAACCTGAAAGGGCGAAAAATAAGGGAAGGGTGAGTGAGCCTAAAAATAAAGCTTTATAAAATCTTTTTGAAAACGTATAACCCCTCGTTGTAAAACAAGTATAGTTTCCAAAAATAGCATACTACGTATATTATGAAAATATTAACCATGAATAGTAATATCTCAAGAATGCAATAATTCACAATATTTTGTAATAAGACACATAACATCCGGTGCTCATCAACATATGTTAACACATGAGTTCATGCAGAGATATTCTAATATGAACAAGACTGGGTGTAATAATGATTACGCTAAAGTACTACGACCATGTGAAACTAGCGCTATGCGCATCACATACGAATCCTAATTGCCTATAGCAATCTAGGACAGGATTGGCACCTACCATGGATCCAACGTGAGCGTATTTGTGCAATGTCAACTTACACGTGAAGGCTGACCTTGGGCGAGAACAAACTCCAGTTTAAGCACATATGATGCGCAGTAATATAAGTATGATCATGCCATGGTAATTTCGTAATTCTCAACATTAGAACAGTACCTCTACACATACGTATAATCTTGGCGTTATATGAAATTGTGCATAAATGTGCATCACATAGGAAATTCATTATTAAATATATATATATATATATATAAACTAAATAAATAAATATATATATTATTTATAAGAAAAGACCCACTCATAGTTACTTGCGAGGTCGCAGCCGTTCGAACTAGTAAAACAGGAGTCTCCGAGAATAATCGCACCTAAGCATAATATTAGGGCCCATTAGTAAAACTCAATTAAAACATTTAAATTTGGAAAATGGACAGCAAATTCGGAGTCAGCACGTTGAAATACCCTAAGAAGGGTCCTGTCAAATTTGTAAAAAGTCAACGGTTAACCAAAAAGTCAATTGAGCTGCCAAGGCGGTAACTATGCTAAACTTCGCAATTTCACTAAACAGATGCCAAATACATATTCAGGGCATCAAAATTAGCCTAGGAGGTGTCTTGGCGAAACTCGTAAAACCAACACAGGGAATATCCCTAGCATATTCCAAAGAATATTACAGGAATATTTTGGATCCAGTTTCTTAAAATGGTCTGGTCGGACAAGTCGGGATCCGGTTCGGGTTAGCTTACAGATCTGGGTTCTAGGTTATCGGGTCGGGTTGACCTGGTTTGAGGCTAGTTGCCACTGCAACCGTAGAATTTTGGGGATTTGATCGGGAAAATTTCGAAGCTGTGTTTAGTTTCAAAACTCAACCATTTTCAATGATTCAAAAGCCAAAATGAAGCTAAGGATGTAAGGAGCAAGAATATACCTAAGTGGGACTTAGCCATGGCCGGTGTTGGCTAGAAAAAGTCTACAAACTCGTAGGTTCTTCGCTGGAAAACTAGGAAACTTCCCCAGAGGTATTTCTGTATCAATTCATCATCAAATCACACGGGGAGTTTAGAAATCATACCAAAAAGTCAATAAAATGGGATTAAAAGCATTCCCGATCCTTATCCAAGTTGAAAAAATGAGGAATTCGTCGAACATCCCGCTCGATGTCAGAGCTCTTTGATTCAAGGGTTTTCCTTGGTTTTGTCCTTGGTTTTGGGTTCAGGGATAAAGATGGGACGAGCTGATGGTTTGGGTTGTGGTGGTGGTGCTCGCTGGAGTGGCGAGTTAGTGGTGATGTTGTCGATGTTGTTGTAAAGGAGATGGACAGGATAGATGAAAGAGAAACAAGAGTGCTAAGGGAAGTAAGAGTTCGAGAGTGTTCGAGAATGGAGGGAAAAGGAACACAGGGCAAGAGGGGAGAAGTGGGTTGTGGGACCCACGAAAAAAAAATCTAGAATTAAAATAATAAAATAATACAAAAGGTATAACCAAAATAGTGAATTTTCTAAAATACCCTTCAACTTTGTAAGTCTGTAAAATCTCCATCGTAACTCCAAATTTGATTATGTTTGCGCTCACGCATTTGTAACGTCAAGTACTACAAAATACGTTAAAAGAATGGATTATACGTGTCGCAATACGATGGTCAACGAAAGTCAACATGCTGCCTCTAGGGGCATTTTGGTCAGTTCATTCTTTTGGTAATAAAATATCGTAAAACTAGGGACGGATCCTAACATATTAGGTATTTAGTAATACTCACTACACAAGCATTGCCATCACGAATATTACTACCAGAAAGAAAGAAAATTAATGAGGAAAGTGATTGTACCGCACCACGCTCATTAAAATAATGTAGTGTAGAATGGGCAATTATACTGCACCATTTAAGTAGTGGAAAAAAATAAATATGCAATGCAGGATGAGCGATTATACTGCATCATCTAAAATGATGTGCATGATGGGTGATATATACCGCACCAACTAAAATTGCAGTAAAATTAAAATAAATAAACACTAGATTAGTAATCAGGAGGTACACCAAATAAGAAATAAAAAATATGTAAGTAATTATTAAATTGAGGACTAAGAGAATGCATGTGGTTGCAGTTCTTCTTTGTGGTGGCGAGCGAGGGATCACAAAGCAAGCGAGGAAGAGAAGGAAGAGGAACATTAAGATCCTTGGGGGAAAAATCCTTCGACGAAGGAAATGAAATTGATTAAGGTTCGAGAGTCGTGCTGGTAATGTGTTATAAATAGGCAAAAGTGAGAAAGAGAACATTTGCTAGAAACTAAAGCGGAATGAGAGCAATGTATCAAACTGTTTATTTTGTAACTATATCAAACAATGAATGCACGTAAAGAGAGGGGAGGGAAATTGATATAATTGCTTCCACTTTTGATCTTGTTGTGTTATCACGAGGATACAAACACACCTCTATATATAGAGGTCGTAATCCAATAACACCTTACATGCATGAAGAAAACTTTTCACCTCCCTAAGACTTTTTCATCTAAATCATTTAATTGTTGTCCCCAAAATCCATTTTGGTTGCTTCCTCATATTTTCATATATATGGCATTCACATTATATTTCACTACAAACTTTTATTTTTTGGTGGGATTGTTGGTTTCTTCTAAATTGGATACTAATATAAGGTTTTCAAATATACAAAGATTGTTTTACTAAGGAAAACTTCAAACGAGACCCTTCGCATTGCCAACAAAGGAAGAAAAATATTGAAAAGTAAGCTAATAACATTTGTGGTTTCTTTTAGCATCCTTTAAAATGACAAACCAATATCCGCATAATAAACCATTAATGGTAAAGTTCATACAGTCTGTTAACTAAAACAATTAATAAATGTTTATTCACAAGTGCAAATGCAAATATTAAAAATTAAACATTGTACGACACACATATTAAAAATGTCTTTATGCATGAACAAAAAATACAATGAAAAATACACGCCATGAGTAATGGACTGTTATATAAAAAAGAGCTTTCACACGAGCATGAGCTCTTGCATAGAGACTAGTTACATATAATTTGTGTCAATTGAGTTATTATTATTTGACTTATGTCCAATTTGCAAGAGTGCATTAATATATACCTTCATCGGGAATAACAAGGAATCAAGAGGATCTGGTTGGATTGTGTTTGGTTTTCATTTATGTTAACTTACACATTGTTGAAAAGTCTCATGGGCAATGAATGCCCACAGTTTCATTTGTGAAAGTCTTCTGCATGGGTAAAGTTTTCAAATGCCTATGCAAAGTGAAAGAGATTGTATAGTCAGACGAAGTTTCATAAATTTCAAGATGCATTAACTGCATCAGTTTGGAGTTGCTCTATAAATAGAGCACTCCGCATGTAACAGAAAATATAAGAAGAAGGAAAACAAGAGAGAAATATCAGTAACCTCATCTATTCCTCTGCCTTTTATTTATTATCTGCCTGTGCTATAGTTTTTGTGTGGTATTTTACATCTACCTTGCACCTACCACTTAAAAGGTTATCTCTCAAACTTTAACCCTTTTATAACACGTTATTAGCACGAGTCTCTAAATATAATTATTCTCTCATCTCTCTTCGCCGAACGAACGAAAGAAAGAAAAAATGTTTCCTTTAAGGTTTTTACTGTTCATCTTCTTCCTCTGCCTCAACTGCGCCGTGTACCCTCGCGACGAGTTGTTTGCTCCATGCCTGCTCTTAGTTCGCCAACTAACGGTTACATACATCTTTGATTACTTGTTTGGTGTAGAGATTGATTACTAACCCAGTATTTATTTATGTTAATTCTACTGCAATCCAAGATGGTGCGGTACAATCGCCCATCTTGAACTGCAAATTTATTCTTACTGCGATCCAAGACGGTGCGGTATCATCGCCTATCTTGGATTGCAGATTTAATTTTACTGCAAATTTTAGGTGGAGCGGTATAATCGCCCACCCTACCCTGCATATTCGAATTTACCTGCTGTTTAATTTCATTGCAATTTTATGTGGTGCGGTATAATCGCCCACGCTGCTCTGCATATTTAATTTTCTTGTTACTTGAGTGGTGCGGAATAATCGCCCATTCTATATTACATTACTTCAATGAGAATGGTGCGGTACGATCGCCCTTCTCATTCACCCTGAAAATCTCGAGCCAGAAGTTTCGAGTGCTTATCATTTTGGCCTGAAGATCAAAATGAAAAATTTGTAAGAACCAGAAGTTCTAACATCATATTCCTCCAGGAATACATATTATTGCAAGTTCTTACACATCTCATTTTCTTTCAGAAAAGAAAATGGCGAACTTGGCGAAGCTTGAATTTGCTGCCCTGGATATTACCGGGAAGAATTACCTGACCTGGGTACTGGATACCAAGATCCATCTGGAAGCAGGGAATCTTGGAGATACCATCAGGGAAGAGAGCAACTCATCCTCTCAAGATCGGGCAAAGGCCATGATTTTCATTCGCCGCCATCTTGATGAGGCGCTAAAGAGCGAGTACTTAATGGTTGAAGATCCGTTAGCTCTCTGGAATGCCTTGAGAAACAGATACAATCACCAGACAATGGTGATTCTTCCAAGGGCCCGCTATGAGTGGACTCATCTGAGGATCCAAGACTTCAAGTCAGTGGCAGAATACAATTCTGCATTGTTCAGAATTACCTCTCAGATGAAGCTCTGTGGGGATATTATTACTGAGGAGCATATGCTGGAAAAGACTCTCAGCACATTTCATGCCTCTAACGTGCTCCTGCAGTAGCAGTATAGAGCGCGAGGCTACACTGAGTACAACCAGCTGATATCTGTGCTCTTAGTAGCTGAACAGAATGATGAGCTCCTGATGAAAAACCATCATTCCCGACCTACTGGATCTGCACCATTCCCAGAAGTGAATGCTGCTTCCCTCGAAGTGAACGCCACATCCTCTGGTGGTGATAATCATAAACGAGGACGTGGCCACAAACGAGGTCGATGGAATAGGAAAGGCAAGAACCATGGAGTTCAGTTTCACAACCAGGTTTCGAGGCATAATTCAGGCTCGAGCTTCAAAAATGCGAATCGCCACAAAGCCAAAGCTCATATGAACAATGCTCCTAGAAACTCTGAAGGAGCCTGCCATAGGTGTGGTGGCAATGGGCATTGGGCGCGTACTTGTCGTACCCCAAAACATCTAGTGGATCTGTATCAAGCCTCCCTCAAGGAGAAGGGTGTCGAGACCAACTTTCTCGACCAGGCTAGACCAATGGATATACCTGATCCAGTGTTTGACTTATCAGGGCAGTTGAACACAACTCATCTAGATGTTCCAGACTTTATTATAGAAAGGGGAAATGAAGTATACCGGTCCGATTGAATCATTAATGTACTTTTATTATGCTGAACTTGTAGTATTTTCAGATTCAATAAAAGTGGCATAAAAATTTCTTGTTATAACTTGCTTTTAACTCTGATTCTCTTACTCAGAGAGCATGGATAAAAATTGTGGTTATTCTCAAAACATGAGAAATGGCGGAGATATTTGTCTTGCAGACAGTGTAACCACACATACAATACTTCGTGATCGAAAGTATTTCTCAAGCTTAAGACTTACAAGAGTCGGGGTAACAACAATATCAAGACCTTCAGATGTAATTCAAGGTTCAGGGCAAGCCCAGATTATGTTACCAAATGGAACAATATTGTCCATACAGAATGCATTGTATGCTACTTGATCTACTCGAAATTTGTTGAGTTTCAAAGACATACGTCTAAATGGATACCACATTGAAACAAAAAGTGCAGAAAATGTGGAGTATCTATGCATTACCTCCAATGATACCCAGAAGCGTATATTGGAGAAGTTGCGTGGTATGTCGAGTGGATTGTATTATACATACATAAGGACAATTGAATCACATACTGTCATGAACCAGAAGTTCATTGATTCAAAGGTTTACATGCTTTGGCATGACCGTTTGGGTCATCCAGGATCTACCATGATGCGTAGGATCATTACCAACTCTAATGGACATCCATTAGTGAGCAGACACATTGCTGCCTCAAATGATAACCCTTGCAAAGCTTGTTCTCAAGGGAAGTTGGTAATTAGACCATCTCAACTAAAGGTTGATGCTGAATCCCCATCATTTCTGCAAAGAATTCAAGGGGATATTTGTGGGCCTATTCAACCATCATGTGGACCATTTCGATATTTTATGGTTTTGGTTGATGCATCTACCCGATGGTCACATGTTTGTCTCTTGTCTACTCGGAATGTAGCCTTTGCGAGACTCCTTGCTCAGATAATTAAGTTACGAGCACAGTTCCCAGATTATCCCATTAAGTCAATCCGACTTGATAATGCTGGTGAATTTACGTCTCAAACCTTTGATGATTATTGCATGACATTGGGCATTGATGTTGAACACCCTGTTCCTCATGTCCATACTCAAAATGGTTTAGCTGAAGCATTGATCAAGCGGCTTCAGTTAATAGCTCGCACTCTGCTTATGAAAACCAAATTGCCAGTCTCTGCATGGGGACAGGCTGCATCATTGGTTCGATTGAGACCTATAGCCAACCATCAATACTCTTCAGTACAACTCGTGTTTGGACATCAGCCAAACATTTCCCATTTACGAGTTTTTGGTTGTGCTGTTTATGTGCCTATTGCACCGCCACAACGCACTAAAATGGGACCTCAGCGTAGACTGGGAATTAACGTGGGTTTAGATTCACCATCTATCATTAGATATTTGGAACCCTTAACAGGTGATATGTTTACAGCTCGTTTTGCTAATTGTCACTTTGATGAGACAATTTTCCCGTCGTTAGGGGGAGAAAAGACCGTTCCAGAAGAACGGAAAGAGCTGACATGGGTTGTTCCCACCTTGTCTCATTTTGATCCTCGCAGCATTCAATGTGAAAATGAAGTGAGAAGGATCGTTCATCTTCAAAGCATTGCCAATCAAATGCCAGATGTATTTAATGATGCTATGAAAGTGACAAAATCACATATACCAGCTGCAAATGCACCTGCAAGAATTGATGTCCCTGTTGGACAAAATAAAGTGGCAGCAAATTATTCATCTGGTGCACGCCTGAAGCGTGGTAGACCCCCAGGTTCAAAAGATTCAGCCCCTCGAAAGAGAAAGTCGAGGGCACAACTGAATCCAAATGAAGTCATTCAGGAAGAGAAAATGAATGATACATCCACAATTCATAATTCTGGACTTCCAGAAAAAGAAAATGTCCTTGATGAGACATCTGTCCCTGAAGAGACAAAAGTACATGAAAGCAAAGAAATCTCCATAAATTATGCATGTACAAATGAATTGTGGGATCGGAATGAAATAATCATCGATGATATGTTTGCATTTGCAGTAGCCACTGAAATCATCTTAAGTGATGATATTGAGCCCCGCTCTGTTGATGAATGCAAACAGAGACAGGATTGGCCTAAGTGGAAAGATGCAATCCAGGCAGAATTAAATTCCTTGGAAAAGCGGAATGTTTTTGGACCAGTAGTCCAAACACCGCCTAGTGTAAACCCCGTGGGTTACAAATGGGTATTCACAAGGAAACGCAATGAGAAAAACGAGATCGCAAGATACAAAGCACGACTCGTTGCACAAGGTTTTTCTCAAAGACCTGGAATTGATTATGAGGAGACATACTCTCCTGTAATGGACGCAATTACGTTCCGTTACTTAATAAGTTTAGTGGTTTCAGAAAGACTTGACATGCGACTTATGGATATCATCACTGCGTATCTATATGGAGAATTAGATACTGACATCTATATGAAAGTCCCAGAAGGACTTAAGTTGCCTGAAACAAGTAACAAACCACGAGGTATGCTCTCGATCAAATTAAGGCGATCATTGTATGGGTTGAAACAATCTGGACGAATGTGGTATAATCGTCTCAGTGAGTATTTGATCAAAGAAGGGTATATCAACAATGTTATTTGCCCTTGTGTGTTCATTAAGAAATCCAATTCTGGATTCGCTATAATGGCAGTATATGTTGATGATATGAATCTAGTTGGAACTCCTGAAGAGCTCAATAAAACTGCTGAATATCTGAAAAGCGAATTTGAAATGAAAGACCTTGGAAAAACGAAATATAGTCTCGGCTTGCAGATCGAGCATTGTGCTAGTGGAATTTTGGTCCACCAATCAGCTTACATTGAAAAAATTCTGAAGCGATTTGGTATGGACAAGGCTTATCCACTAAGCACGCCAATGGTCGTTCGTTCTTTGGACATTAAGAAAGATCCATTCCGTCCAAAAGAAAATGATGAACTGGTCCTTGGTCCAGAAGTACCATATTTGAGTGCAGTAGGTGCTTTGTTGTATTTAGCACAATGTACTAGACCAGATATAGCTTTTTCAGTTAACTTGTTAGCAAGGTATAGCTCTGCTCCAACAATTCGCCATTGGAAGGGTATCAAAGATGTATTGCGATACCTCCGTGGGACAACAGACATGGGTCTCTTCTACTCAAAGAACTCCACAGATGACCAGGTCCTTGTTGGATATGCAGATGCTGGTTTCCTCTCTGATCCGCATAAAGCCCGCTCACAAACTGGATATGTGTTTAAGAATGGAAATACATCAATCTCATGGCGCTCAACCAAGCAAACATTAGTTGCTACATCTTCAAATCATTCAGAAATACTTGCTTTACATGAAGCAAGTCGTGAATGTTCTTGGTTAAGATCAATGATCCATCATATCCAGAATTCATGTGGTCTAACTTCGAAGACAGACAATCCAACTGTCATCCATGAAGATAATGCAGCATGTGTTGCCCAAATGAAGGAAGGATTCATCAAGGGCGATAAGACTAAACACATATCTCCAAAGTTTTTCAGTGCACATGAGCTTCAGAAGGCTAAAGTTATTAAAGTCAGACAAATCTGTTCAAATGAAAATCTGGCAGACTTGTTCACCAAATCTTTACCAAAGTGCACATTTCAGAAGTTAGTGCAAGGCATCAGATTACGTCGACTTACCAAACAGCTAAATTTGGAGAATGCGGAATCAGGAGGAGATACATATCAGGGGGAGCATCCATGATACATGCTTGTTGTACTCTTTTTCCTTCGATTAGGATTTTTCCCACTGGGTTTTTCCTATCAAGGTTTTAACGAGGCAACATAAGCATACTTGACACTATATCAACGATCCAGGAAAAGTTGTACTCTTTTTCCTTCGCTATGGTTTTTTCCCACTGGGTTTTTCCAAGCAAGGTTTTAACGAGGCAACTCATGTTGATATGTGGGCATCCAAGGGGGAGTGTTGAAAAGTCTCATGGGCAATGAATGCCCACAGTTTCATTTGTGAAAGTCTTCTGCATGGGTAAAGTTTTCAATGCCCATGCAAAGTGAAAGAGATTGTATAGTCAGACGAAGTTTCATAAATTTCAAGATGCATTAACTGCATCAGTTTGGAGTTGCTCTATAAATAGAGCACTCCGCATGTAACAGAAAATATAAGAAGAAGAAAAACAAGAGAGAAATATCAGTAACCTCATCTATTCCTCTGCCTTTTATTTATTATCTGCCTGTGCTATAGTTTTTGTGTGGCATTTTACATCTACCTTGCACCTACCACTTAAAGGGTTATCTCTCAAACTTTAACCCTTTTATAACACACATTACTTTTTCCTATTTTTATTTCGTCTATAGTTGCTTGTTGACTTCACTATCTTAATATCTATTATTTATAAGTGATGCTACATTCACCGAATTTATGCACTAAATAATGTGGAACACTCTATACCATATAATTTTTTATGACAATTATTAATCAAATTCCAACTTGAAATAAAGTACAAATTTAATTGGTACCACATCATTTAGTGCAAAAATTAGATGCGCCTAACATTATTCATTTTTTTTATTTTCATAGATTGAAGACAACTAGTAAATAAAGTGTAAGAACATCATCTTACTTCCCCTATCAAGAGCAAGACTACATACTCACTTGTACATGAGTTCGATTATCGTCAAATGTGGTTGAACAAAATTAGTATGACTAATTCATTGTGAGACTTAGTGCTCACTCCTCCATCTCCTAATATAGATAATATCATATGTATTCAGCAAGTGAAGTAGAAGAACTTCCCCAAATAGAATTCCAGTAGATGACTTACCAATGAAGATAGAAATGGTCAAATTGGTTTTCTACTCAATTTGGGAGATCTACGGGGGTACATTTTTTTTTTAACAGAACTGGGATTAACCAGGGCACAACGGCCAACAAGAACAATGAAAGCCAACGAAGGCTAACAAAGAGATAGAATAAGCAATAGTAAGACGAGATTACACAAAGACGTAGCCACAAATGGCAAAAAGGTCATCCCATAAAGCAAAAACTACTCAGACAGAGGACAAGGAAGCCCATCCTTGTCCAGAATTCTCACAAAAAAAGGTGGGGGTCTTTCGACCCAAACTAAGTCACGCATCTCCAATGTGAAGTTTGAAGCAACGAAGTCCACCGCAACATTTGCTGATCTTGGAACCCAAGACCAAGAGTAGGATTGGAAAGTCTTCCTCACCACACGAATACAGAAGATTTCCCAATCACAACTCAACGAGCAATCATTCAAATAGGTAATAATACTCTTCAAATCTGACTCAATCACCACCCAAGCAAGATTCAACTTTTTTGCCAAGCAGCACTCTTCTAATAATTCCAAGAATTCAACCACAGCAGCACCATAAGCCAAAACCTGAACCCTTTTAACCGATGTACATCTAAAATCAAATTCCCACACCACCAAACCCACCCAAGCCACAGACGCACCACTCTTCCATCTTGCATCTACATTGATCTTTGTCATAGGGTTGGAAGAGGGAGACCACAAGGTCATTCGATCAGAAATGGGTGGACTCGTGGTGCTGCCCGATGCAACCACAAAATTTGCAGCAGTAAAAGCTTCTCAGGCATATTTTAAAGCATGAATGGTTTGAGGCGAGATCCCTGCATTTAAACATAACATCACATCTAGTCTTCCAAATAAACCAACAGGAGAAAGCCACTAATGATAAGAACCGGGATTTAGACTCATTCGAACCCAAGTTCAATTTAAAGAGGGAAGACAACCATGCATCCAAAAAAGTGACAAATTGTTGGTCTATTCGAAGACCGAGAGGCCCTCAAAACCAAATAAGCTGCACACATGGGCACATAAGAAGAAGATGCTCAATAGTTTCATCCTGAAGGTGACAAATAGGGCAGAGAGGGAAAATAGCGCATCTCCTTTTAAACAAATGAGCTTTTGTAACAATAGCCCCCTTTGCACATTTCCAAATAAAATTCTTAATTTTGGGGGGAACCATTAAACTCCATATTCCATTCCAAACCACATTCTCATTAGAACGAGAAGAGGTTGGGCGACTAGGCCTTCCCCAAAGGGATTGTTCATGAACCCATATATAACCAGATTTAACTAAGTACATTCCATTTTTTGCTGCGGGCCAAATAAGACAATTCGGGGTTTGTGAGTCCCCCACCTGAATCATGGCATGGTATTCCCCTCCACCTCAGAGACGACATCAGAGATATCATCCAGCCTCCAAGACCTTGAAACTGGATCAATAATCCCCGCCACCACATGCGGTCTGTCCACCTCCGCCTCCTCCGTGGGGTTTGGGTGCCCATTCAACACACCAGGGATCCAGTTATCCTTCTAAAGCCTGATGGAATTACCACTCATGACCTGCCATCTAGCAGCCCGAATAATGAGGTTTCTCTCTTCCAGCAAGCATAACCAAGCCCAAGACGCCCTCCCTTCCCCCCTCCCCCCGCTTGGCATCAAGGCAAGAGACATGTGGGAAGTACCAGTCTTTCAGCACTCTATCCCATAAGGAATCCAGTTCATGGATTAATCACTAGCGCTGTTTAGCGAGAAGCGTCGTATTAAAATCCATCAAGTTCTGAAAACCCATCCCACCATCACTTTTCGCAACAGCCATTTCTTCCCAATTAACCCAATGAATGCCCCTCTCTTTATTTTTGTTGCCCCACCAAAAACTTAGCTAGGACACCATCAATCTCTTTGCAAAGACGTGCCAGTAGCCAAAAAACATTCATTGGATATGTAGAAACCGCCTGAGCAACCGCTTTGATAAGCACCTCACAACCAGCCTGAGAAAGAAATTGTTGCTTTCATCCCATTACTTTTGCTAACATCGTCTCTTTTATGTACGCTAGAGCATCACACTTTAATCGTCCCTAAATCGTGGGAATGCCCAAATACACCCCCGGAACAACAACTTGAGGTATATCGAGAATATCACATAAATCATGAGAAAACCCATGAGGGGTATTGGCACTGAAATAAACAATAGATTTCTGCAAGCTGACTTGTTGCCCAGAAGCATGGTAGTACTCCTTTATAAGGTTCAAAATATTCCGACAGTTACCCGACATAGCTTTTAGGAACACGAGCGTGTCATTGGCAAACAACAGGTGTGTAAGCTTAGGCACATTCATGCTCAATTGAATACCATCTAGGAACCTAAGATCAGCAGCCCTATTGATTAGCCAAGAGAGTACTTCAATAACAATCAGGAAAAGGTAAGGTGAGAGAGGATCCCCCTGCCGCAACCCCCTAAAAGGCTTAAAGATCCTCCTTGGCTGCCCATTTATAAGCACTGAAAATTGAACTGCGAACATTCATCGCATCACGACATTCGCACACTCATCACAAAATCCCATCTTCCGCATAACTGCTTCCAGAAAATCCCACTCTACGCGATCATAGGCCTTATTCATATCAAGCTTAATACCAAGTTCGAATCGATGTGTAGCTTTCCGAAGTTTTAGGAAGTGGAAAACCTTGCGTTCCAAAATAATGCTATCCTGTATTTGCCGGCCCAGGACAAAGGCATTCTGACTAGGAGAAATAAGCTTCGGCATAAAAGCTTTGAGGCAATTGGTAAGAATTTTTTAGAGGACCTTGTAAGCATAATTGGACAAACTTACCGGTCTAAATTGATTGACAGACTCCGGGTTTGGGACTTTAGGAATTAAAGCGATGTGTATTTCATTTATTTGCTTCAAACAACCACCTCCCAAAGACACTCAGAAACAAGTCCCCTGATCTTCGGAGCGATGATCTCCTAGAAATTTTGGTAGAACACCCCTTGAAATCCATCAAGATCAGGCGCTTTCAATCCTCCTATCTGGTAAACAGCATCCAAAATCTCATTATCGTCAACAGGTCACCGGAGCACATCATTCATATCCATGGTTACAGTCGGCTCTAGACAATCTAAGATATCTCCCCACTGCCTGTCCCATTTAGTTGAGAACAACTGGCAAAATGATCATCCACCATCTGTCTAATTCCAGATGGCTCATTCATCCAGTTTCCACCAGTACCTTGAATTCTAGCAATTTGGTTTGTTTGACGTCTTTGCACTGTTAATTGATGAAAGAATGCAGTGTTTGCGTCCTTCGCTTGCAGCCATTGGAACCAGGATCTTTGGTGCCAAAATTGTTCCTCCTGCTCATCCAGTCTGTTAATCCTCACCGTGGTCTCTTTAATCTCATCAAGGTTAGCCCTCCAATTCATTTGTAGCTTACCCAAGTGAGCAGTAAGATGTTCAATTTCCTTTCGTCTGCCTTTGAATGCCTCTTGGCTCCATCTTTTAAGATTTTTCTTGGTTGAGCGAATCTTCCTTTTCCATTTGTACATCTACTACCCATCAACCTTGGAATTCCAGCATCTCTCAATCGTCTCCTTACAACCCAGCTCCTTGCACCAAAAAGCGTCAAATCTAAATAATGGCTTAGCCTTCCTGATCTTCAGTTCATTCATAACAATTAGAGGAGAATGGTCAGAAGCCCACATCGTGCCATGCGTAACAGTAGTCAGAGGCCATTTATCTTGCCATACCCTATTTACCAAACCTCTGTCAAGTAGTTCCTCAACCAAGGAATTATTGCGCGTTCCTCTCCAAGTAAACTTAGGACCTGAATCCCAAATCGATCAGTTCCATTCTATCCATGAGTGCCTAAAGATATCTTGGACGTCAAAATGAGCCCTGGGAGCCAACATCTTTTTCAAAATCCCATAATATTTCATTGAGACCACCTCCACAGGACTAAGGTATGTCCATTGTCTCCAGCTCATTCATAATCCACCTCCAAAAATATTCTTTTTCTGACTCGTAAAGATTGCCGTAAATCCAGGCTGCCATAAGCCAATCAACCTCGCCCCACTCATGCATCTCACTGTGAACAAGGTTTTTCGATGATCTGAGAACATTAATTTCCATGTTGTCATTCCACCAGAGGCTCAATCCGCCTGCCGTTCCACTTAAAGGAACATCAAAACCCATCTGGTATCCTATCCGTCTTCTTACGCCTTCAATTCTATGGTTTTTCATTTTGATCTCCGATAGAAAAATCACAGAAGGTCTGTACTGTTTAATCAACCTATGCAGGGCCCGAACTACCGTGTTCAACCTAAGACCACGACAGTTCCAAAGTAAGTAGATCATGGCTGATATGCGGCTATTACGGGCCAACAGCCACCGCCACTTGTTGTAGACTCTACTTCTCTAGTCTCCTCCTCTATCTCTCATTTCTTCGAAATTCCAAGCACAAAATTCCCTTCAACGTCTCTCTGTATTGGCACCTCCAGAAGATCCTCCTTTACTAATAACCCTCCCTGCCTCGGAGCACTTCCATCTCTGTTACTAGGACTATCAGCCATATTTCTCCGTCCTCTCCTATTTCCTT
This sequence comes from Pyrus x bretschneideri, assembly GCF_019419815.1. Classification (NCBI taxonomy): domain Eukaryota; kingdom Viridiplantae; phylum Streptophyta; class Magnoliopsida; order Rosales; family Rosaceae; genus Pyrus; species Pyrus x bretschneideri. Next base: position 4,762,016 of record NW_025999657.1, read on the forward strand.
ATGTCGCTCTCCTTTCTCCCATTTTGGACCTTTTGCTGGGTATCTGCTCCTTCTTTCCGTCCTGGATACTCTCTTCATCCCCAGCTTCTCAAAAACCACTCCCAAGTATTGTTCCTCCGAGTTTCCAGCAACTGACATCAATTTAAGTTGTTGTTATTGTATCACTCTCAGCGAAGGAATAGTCGTCAGCAAATCTTCGGATGACACCAATGGGGTCAGCTGCGAAAAGACTCGAGGAAGATCATGAGTTGAATTACTTGGCCCAACACTTGAAGTTCTGGATGTTCCACCAACACCCCTTCCTACTATCCTCACACCCCTGTTTTGGGCCCTATTGGCTAGCCTCGTTGAATGCTAAGTCTTCGTCTATTCAATTCCCCCGATAATCAATTGATGTGGCCTATTTTTTGTGGTCCAGTTATAGGGCCTTGTGTCACCTCAACTACATCACCCTGGTTACCCATCGAATTGGATCCATCAATCTGGCTCAGTCGTCCCTGTCCTTGGCCCTAAGTTAAACACCTAGCTTCCTCCCCCTCTCTGTTCCACGTGGTAGAGCCTTCCACCATGGAACCTGTATTCCTTTTTTCTCTACTTTCTTCCGCGTAACGTCGCTGACCATAAGGAACCACCACCAATCTTTCAATCTCTGGCATATCACGTACCATATTAGTTCTGGTCCATTCTCCATAACCCGTAAAATTACCACTTATGGGTGGAAACGAACACTTATTACTTTCATGTCCAATTCCTCCACATCTATAACAAAAAATCTTGCAGCCTCTCATACCGAAATTCGACTCAAGAGTCTCTATCCCCATTTCTAGCTAGCCAACATCCCGTTGGTAATGGGTTAGACGTGTCGAACATTACTCTCACCCCTAGGAAACCACAGGCACATGCTTAATCCTCCACTTCCACTACTTCTCCAATTTCCCCAGCTAACTTTCTCACATTTGCATTAGTACTCAGATTCAAAGGGATGTCTTTCGGTTGGACCCAAAAAGGAACCCTGTGAATCTTAACTTCCTCCAACGCAAAATCATCCTTCTATCTCTTTACAGAGAAATTTTTCTTCATCACAACCTAAGGAACTTGGTCAAGAATTCTAGTTGCCACCTCCTCATCTCTAACTATTATGATAAAGGTGTTGTCTTTAACCCAGTTGACCTGAACCTCTCCATACTCCTTCTAGGTGCTCCTTAAAATGTTCCTAACCCCCCATTTGTTAAGTGGGCGATCCACCAAGTTTGACCCCATGTTCCATATTTGTTAACTTCGTCGCCCCTTCTAGATGTACCACAAGATCATCAACATCCACTTGCGCCATGACTTTGTGTGTTTTCATTCTCACACGGTAGTGCTCCTTGACTTCTACTAGTTGTAGTTGGTTCTTGTACCCACTGATAATAAAGTTCCACAAGAAGAAAACATAAACAGAAGGCATAAAGGATTTTGCACTTACCTTCTACCAATATTTTCCTTCCCATTTTGTGCCCATCTTTCTCACCAGCCTTAAATGCACTCCTAATGGTTGAGCTACCGCCTGACCAAACATGGTGACAATAAAAGCAAGTCAAATCAAAAGTTATTTGCCAAAGATAGGTAACAGGGAGTCCCCGGGACACAGTCGCCCCCCTTTTTCCCAATCTGGTTCTGCTGCAACCACCTGTTGAGCCTCACCCAGCAGAGGATAATCAGCCCCGTTTGCCAGGTACGAGGAATAAATGCACCATTAAAGGATTCAATTTGGTAGGTTAGGGATTTGAAAGCAAAAAAGGAGTAAAGTGAGGGTAATCAAAATCCCTAAATTTATTCCCAAAAAGCAGAGGGGCAAGACCCAAAATTACCGGTGTAACCAAACACAAAGACACAGGAAGGCCTTAGGAAGATCACTCACGAAGGAGGAAATGACTTTCACAAGGGAGAAAAATAGCACCTTCTCCGTCTAGTTCTTTCTACTTCTTAGGCTCATTCTACGGGGGTACATTTAAGCAAGAATGAAAATGTATAAGGAATAAGGGTGCATTTTTGCTACTCACATTCTCTCTCATGTGTATGTTACCCATCCTATAATAGCTTGCCACTTGTCCTAGTAATTAATTTTAGTTAATTTTTTTTTCTTCTGAAGCAATAATTATAAAAGAGAATCCTTACTTGGAGTGATCTCACAATTACATTCTCTTTTACCCAAAAACAAGTGGCAAGCTTTAATAGGATGGGTAGCGTACACAAGAGAGAATATAAGCAGTGTTGGAATCAAATTTACGCACCACCATGTGGGGAAGAGATGTACAAAATTGACTACCTGTAAATAACAAACAACCGTAAAGTAACCTTGGCACTGGTGGGATGCCGGCATAAGGCTTTTCGATAATCAAATTAATAAGCAATTTATGAGGCTCAAGCAGTGGCTAGAGAATACAATATATTTATACTAGGTGAGAAAAAGTTCTTTTAGGACTGTATTAAACTGGAAGAATCCTAGAGGATATCAAGGAGTAGATACTGCATTTTCTTAGGAGTGTGATTACTTGTGGCACATGTCAAATGTCTAGATTGTAGGAATATCCAAGAATATAGAAACCTGACTGATTCCATACTAAATCAGGTTTCCGTATCATGCAGAACAAGAATGGTCATTCTCAACGAAGTCGATAGTCTTCGTCCGCTTATCCAGATCAGGATGATGGTGGCATTGATGGTCTACTTGTTTAGTTCTGTAATAGAAGTTGTTCAATCCAAAGTATTCACATTCTGATCCATCTTACTCCACCACTGAAAAATCATAGTGCCACAAGTGCCCCTAACTAGGTATCTAAAAGGGCTGTTCTGCTTGAGGATGCATAGTTATTCAAAGACCATGCACTTTTGAGTAAAACAAAATACACACCGTTTGAGTTCTTTTGCCACGTGGCATTCCAGCTTTGTAATCATTGCAAGGTAATAGAGATATTCCAGATTCAGGTGTGCACTCTTGATAATGCGTCAATTGAACGAATTTATTTTTGGTATTGATGAAGATGAATATAACCATTAACCGATAAGAAATATGTTAACCGATGGGTATGGTTATGAATAATCCCTGATGGTTTATTTGCAATTATGAATATGATTAATTTTTGTGGTTGTGTGGAATGATATAGCATTTATATTCCCAAACCACATTGATGTCATCTACTTTAGAGCTCCCCCACTCCCCTACATTCCCACGCGTTAAAATATCAAGCTTGGACCACTAACATTGAGCTACATGAAAAACTAAGAAAGATCCATGTTAGTTTCCAAAAATAATTTACCGTTCACTTCCGTCTAATCTTATAATACAATATAATGTCAAAATAAACTCACACAAAACATCGCATTTTTTAATCAATATGTTACAATGACACTAAATTTGTTCATTTCGTATAAGTTAGTCTCTACAAATTTGCTACCACTTTCTTTGGTTGTGTCAAAACCTTCATTACCCTTTAAAATTATGTTGTAGAACAACATCTCGAAAGGCTGCCTTTCTCTCTCCTCCCCCTGCTAAGAACTTTTAGAGAGAAAAAAATGAATGCGTTGGAGTTTGCTCAATTTGGTTGGACATAATCGCCCAAAAAGACTATTCATTTCTTTTTTAAAATTTCGTCTTTGTCTCTATCTATCAATCTTGCCTTGGACCCTCCGAAGAAAGAAGGATGTTCTGATACCACTCTGTCTCTCTGTCTCTCCGCCATAGCTGTTGATCTTTTCCTCTCATGGGTTTTGTTTACTCCATTCATCGCATGCTTCTGGTTCTCATACATTTCCCGAATTCAATCTCTCTCCGGCTCTGCATATTTTTTTGTGGGTCTGAAATTTTGCTTTGTGGGTTTAAATAAATGGCCACCAATGCATCTGGGTTCTTCACTGCTCCTACAGTTCCGAGCCAGAGGAGGAAGATTCAGCCTTCGATACGCATTTTTGGATCTGGGTTTCGTTCCCCTGAGGGAATCTCCAAGAGGGTATTCTGCTCCAGCATTTTTGAAGGCGCAGAGAAGCATGTTGGAGCTTCCGCTTCTGAATCTCGATCACCCAAGTGAGTTCAATCTCCATTCTTTCATTTTTTTTTTTGGTGATATTGCCCCTTATTGTTTTGTATGTTGGATTTTGCATTTGATTTATTATCTTTGTTGGAAAGCTTCATGATTTGCATTTAGTCATAAAGTTCTTTAGCTTTCTGGTTTTACTTGTATATGCTAGATTTGTTTCGATAAGTAGGATTCGAGTTGTGGTTGGCAATAGCATGCCAGTGCATAGCCATTTTCTGTATGAAGGGGATGGGGAATAAATTCCCATGTGTAAACTTGTGCTGCACGAAGTTTTTAAATTTTGGTTCGGATATATTATCCTTGAGGATTTGGAATTGGATGATCTTATTCATCTCCATTGCAGTAGGATTTACAAGGCTTAAGCTACGAAGCCAGCTACAACCGATCCAAAATCAAGCCGACTTTTTAGTAACTACAATCAATTTAAGGCTAAAATTTGGGAAAGTATACATATACATAGATGATTAAGGCACAATAAAGTAACTGTCTAACAAGTAAATTTTAGGACTAACTAGAGGATGCAACTAAGTTAGAAGCGTTTTCATTGATGTAAGTTGAATTACAGGCATGAGCTTAGGTGAATCAGTATTTGGCAAAAATATTAGATTTCCTTTTGATGATACTTCTAGATGAGGTTTTGTATTGGTTTTAAAGGTTGCTTGTATCACCGTTCTTCCAATGGCTTTGCCATCCGTCTGCTCTCTCTCCCACTTAAAATAAGAGAATGTTTTGGATGATGGAAGGGAAATAAAGGCAATAATCATGAACAAAACTAAAAGTTTATCTTATCAGTTTACCACTTTTGTAGACCCACTTAAAGTGACTCTTTCTTGCCATTGTCGTCTGGTTATCTTATGAACCCCAGAAAAAAAATTTGTTTATCAAATTAAGGTTTTTTTTTCCTTTTCTTGCATTTGGATTGTCTTTGCGCTTTGTAGCTATCTTCTTTAATGGCTTGGTAAAGGGTGCTAAATGTAGAACATGACCAAATTACCAAATTCCTTTATTGAATACCTATGTGTTATTGAACTTTGTCCTGAATGAATTGGTTGTTTATTTCTGTTTTTGTAAAATCTAAAATTTAGTTCCTACCAGTGGCCCATGGTTTTAGATGGATCTTTTAAAGTTGTCTCCTGCATCTAATTATAATTGTTCTTGGTTAAAGCTATCCCAGGTTGGACCGTAGCCACTGCTATGTGTTTTACGTAATACACAGAGTGCCTTTGCCCAGAGCCACTGTCAGTACTGGGATTGCATTTTGGTTAAATGGGGGGTATGAATACAAGCTGGTAAATGATATTCTGTCTGATCTTAATAATCTCTATTTTATTTCAGGCTTGCCAGTAAAGGCTGCAAGTTAATTGGATGCGGCTCAGCAGTACCCAGTCTTAAGATTTCAAATGATGATCTTGCGAAAGTAGTAGATACTAACGATGAATGGATATCCGTTCGCACTGGGATTCGCAATCGACGAGTTATGTCAGGTCAGGTCATACTTTTTTGTGCATGATAATGTCATAAATTTGGTAAACAGTTTGAGGTAGCTTAGCCTGTGTCGAGCCTCTTTTTTTGAATCACATGCTATGAGTTTAACTTAGGAAATTCAGCTTCATAGTCTCATACTTGTGGTGCATATGGACTGCATTACAAGAGGAACCAATCTGTTGGACCTCTCAGGTTGATGATTTGAATCTTGCATAGGATGAGGTTCGTCAAGTAGCGGCTTGTATGACCTTCTTTCTGTCGCTATTGAACAAAATCTGTTACATAGTACCATGGCTTCACCATTCTATTCGGGCAATTGAAACTATAAGCATATGGCGAGGTTTGACCTGATTAATGCTGGTAGTGTAAGATGTGTAAGAGCCTAAGAGGGACTTTCCTATGTTGTACTGGATATTTGAATGCTTTTACCTTTTATCTGAACACTTATTTTAGTCAATTATGTGTCTCTGTTCTCGTGCTCATTTTTAGGTCTAGTGGATATTTTATGTTACCCATTCTATATAATGACATTCTTCTTGTAAAATTACAGGCAAAGAGAGCCTGACAACGTTAGCGGTCAAGGCAGCGCATAAAGCTCTTGAGATGGCACAGGTTGATGTTGATGATGTGGACCTAATCTTGGTGTGCACATCTACGCCTGATGATATCTTTGGCTGTGCCCCTAAGGTATGTAGATCATTGGGTGGTATCTGGATTAAGTCGTCAGGATTTAAAAAGAAAAAGGGATTGAGCTTCACAGTGGTATGCATTATATGGTTGTTTTGCCAATATTGATTCCTATTATTTTTTATTCTCCATGTTTTTAGGGGCTTATAAATCTTTAGATGATGAACAAAATTCATCTATCTAGGTGTGTATTTATTTGTTATGTAGAAGAAAAATAAAAAGTAACAGATCATTGCAAGTTTCATTAATTTATAAAGGGGTTCTATTTCAGACAGAAGTAGATTCTCGTATCCTTGTGGGCATCTATGTCTAAGAACTTTAGAAGAGTTCCCGTTAGCGTGATTCATCTTGACTGGACTGGAGTTTTGTACTAGATGTGACATGCTTTTTTTGGGTTGTTCAGTATTTGGTTGAACTACCGCCGGCTGACTTTTAAAAACTGTAGCTTTTTAAGGTCTCTTCTTTATGTTCCTAGTAGGTTATTTTATTGATTAAGTTTGTTGTGCTTATATAGTTTTATGCTTTTTCCATGGCACGAACTTTGACCAACTACGTGAACTATACTGGACTATATTGATCACAATTCACATGTGATATAGAACGAACAACTGAATGTTACTCTATTTTGCATGTTAGAAACCCGTGTAGTGCAAGTGGAGCTAAATATTGATGTTGTTGAGCTTCGCATTTTAATGAATGCTCAAGCAAAAATTCGAACTCTTAGTGCTATTGTTGTTTAATTAATACGGTAAATGCTTACATTTTTTCAATTTGTATTATATTGTAATTTCAGGTTCAGAAAGCACTCGGCTGCGCAAGGAATCCTTTAGCGTATGATATTACAGCTGCTTGTAGTGGATTTATTTTGGGTCTACTATCAGCGTCTTGTCATATTAAGGGTAACGACTTGGTTTACTTTGCTCTAAGGATGCCCACTGTTATTTCCCACGTTTAATTGATTAAATTATATTGTGCAAACTGCAGCTGGTGGATTTAAAAATGTTCTTGTTATTGGGGCTGATGCTCTTTCTCGGATTGTTGACTGGACCGATAGAGGAACGTGTATTCTCTTTGGGGATGCTGCTGGGGCTGTATTAATGCAGGTGTGTTTACGTTGCATAATGAATTTTTGGCATAAATCTAAGCACTGGTTTTCTATATAAGGGCATTGAAGTCCCTCTCAGCTTCTAACTTTGGACTTTGCTTTATTTGGCAGTTAATTTTGTCTCCATTTTTCAGAAACTCATACCATACTATCTTAACATTGTCGTTTCCAGAATTGATTGAATAAATTATTAGCAAAGATTTCATTCCACACATTTGATTGCACTTAGCAGAAATTTCATAATTGTGTAGGCCTGCGATGGTGAGGATGATGGTTTGCTTTCTTTTGATGTGCATAGTGATGGTGAAGGATACAGGTTTGCGTTTTCTCAATTTCTATGTTTGTTTTATGCACCTTTTGAGAAAGTACAGTATTTTTCTGATACTGACCGATCACTCTCTTTGCAGACATCTAAACGCCGCCTTGAAAGAAAATGAAACAGACGATGAGTTGGGTTCTAATGGTTCAGTCCTAGGCTTCCCTCCAAGACAAGCTTCATATTCCTGCCTTCAAATGAATGGCAAAGAGGTCTTTCGCTTTGCTGTGCGTGTTGTGCCGCAGTCAATTGAGTATTCCCTTGCAAAGGCTGGTCTCCCTGCATCTAGCATTGATTGGTTACTGCTCCATCAGGTATGACAAATGATATCTTTGGGAAAGTTTACCCCAGGTTTTACTGATTAAACGATTTCTCTGTTCTACCATCAGTTATAGCTACCGATTATCATTGAACTACAATTTCTTTCCTACATTACGTTAAATTTCAGAAAATATTTAGGCGTGGAAAATAGACATATACGGCAAGTAACTTCAGCCTAATAATTTTTAATTTCCAAAACTATACCAGCCTGTCATATATGTCCAGTGAACTAAACTGGTATACTATTGAGAAATAATGCTTACATTTTCATTTTCTTCGTAATGGGAAGTTTGAACGAATATAGCACTTCAAGGTAGCTTCTTAATGACCTAAGGTTTTCCCAGCAAACAAGCGACGTAGTACATTTTGTTCTGATAAGACAAATCAATAATGCAGGCAAACCAGAGGATTCTTGATGCGGTTTCTACTCGCATGCAAATCCCATCAGAACAGGTGATTTCAAACTTGGCAAACTATGGCAACACGAGCGCTGGTTCCATACCGTTGGCATTGGACGAAGCTGTGAGAAGCGGGAAGGTGAAACCAGGCCATACTATTGCAGCTGCCGGATTTGGAGCAGGTCTGACCTGGGCGTCTACCATTTTCAGATGGGGTTGAAACTCGAAACCTCGCCTCCTGCCAATACAGAACAAGAACGTCGTCCTAGCCGTATGAAGCGCGGTTTTGCAATTCTTGCATCACGTTCCAATTGTATTAGGTATTGTTGCATCATAATCTCCATCAGCACCCTTTCATTTGTTTTTCTTTAGTTTTTGGCACCCTCAATAAGATTGTATTGTTTTTCGTCGCTACAATAATTTATTTGTTTTCTTTTTCTTGAGTCACAAGCCAAGGCTAAAATAACAATTCTAATACTGCAACGAAGACAGCTACCCTACATCTCATGTTTGAATTGAGCATTTTTCAAAGCTTCTGTTTTTGACAAACAATGTGATAATAGCGTAATTTGCAGTTTAATCATCCAAGGGTCGGGATTTGAACTTGGCGCAGACGGTGGAGCACATTGCACTAGTTGATTTGGCCAAATCCAAATCTTCGAAAATTTTCCTTAAGATGTTGATTTGGCCAAATCCAAATCTTCGAACGTTTTCCTTAAGATTTTGTTTGGATGAAGAAATTTAAGATTATTAAGAAATTTTGAAATGACAAAATTCTATTTTTTGGAATTTGTGAATTTTCTTGTTTGGTTAACTTAAAAAAAAATAATGGAATTTGAACATAGAATCTTTTATTTTTAAACTCACTTATAAAAATTAAAAAATGAGGTTCTAAAATGAATTGAGGTTCTAAAATCTTTTTTTTTTTTTTTAATTCTAAATTTCTATGTTTATGAATCCAAAAAAAAATGAATTGATGCATGTTAATTTATAAATTATGACTTTTATCAAAATTTTAAGTTTATTTCCATCCAAACGTAGTGTTTTAACTTTAATCAAGTGGCACTACACTTGCATAAATAACTAAATATATGTACAACATAATCAATAATTACAATAACTTCAATGCCAAGAAAGGAAAAAAAAAATTAAAAAGTAAGATTCAAGTTGGTCACTGATCGGGAAAACCCTAGGTTGAACTGAAACTCTAGATTTAATCTTGTTCAAAACACCATCAATTGCAAGATCAACAGCATCCTTCTTAGCTCTTAATCCCATTGAGCTCCTATGCCTTCTATACATAACTCTTGGTATCATCTCCAACACCTTCTCCCTCATCCTCCTCACTCTAGCCCTAGGAATGCTCCTAAGCACATCCAAAACCCTAGTTTCCTTGAACACCACGTCCTCCTTCGGTATAAACACCGAGAACTCCCCGTACTAATCCTCCAGCAAGTGGCACCCGTACTGTGCTTTGGCGGACGAGTCCTCAAAGAATACGAGGATGCAGCTGGCCACAATGCTGTCGAATGTGGACTGCCTTGTCAGGGTGTCACCTGGAGGCTGCAAGCAGAAACTAGCTTGCAACATTGGCCTCATGAACCTAATTGGGTCATGCTCACATATCCCATGGGAGCAATCCACAATGTCACACATCTTTGTGTACCCGGCACTCCCACTTCCAAACCTCCCCAAATTGTTGTTTGACGTCTCATTATTTGCTTTGGTGTTCTTTTCGCACTCGTTCCTGATACTCCTCCTAATGTTCGGATTATTTCCGACACCGCCACCGCCGGCGAACATCATAAGCATGGTGCGGAGGGACCACCTCGTCCGCTGCAACCATGTCTCCAATAAGGACAAATTGGGCGGATGAAACGACGTCAAAAAGGCACAGTGTGTTCCTGCCATGGCCAGGCATGCGCTTCCACTGTCAGAGCGGTGACATTGAAAAACTACGGCAATTTGAGCAGTGAAGTCCCCCATAGCAGCAGATCGTTCCCCAACAGCTGGGAGAAATCCATAGCGAGTCGAGCCAAAACCAAGAAATGGTCTTGACCCATGTGCCTATACCAAGAAACCGGGTCGTCCCGGGTCAAAAAATCGAACAAACTGAGGCCCTGCTCGAAGCTGGAATTGTAATTAGGGCTATAGAGATAGTGGAGGGCGTCGATGTCGGCGTAGTAGGGGAGGTAGACGACGTCGGCAGTTTGGGGATCTGAGGCGAGACATGGGTATCCGAGCATCCGATGGTGGAAAGTAACCTCCAACATTAACGGGTTGGTTCGGTACCAGCTGTGAGAAAGATTATGGGTTTTCTGGCCGAGGCCATTGTTGGCCAAGTAAGGGCAGAAGTCATCGAACAGAAGGTAGCCGGAGCAATTTGAGAGGAGATCCAGGTTGAAGGACGGGGGGAGCTGTCAGATGTGGATCCAAAAACCGGTGTAGTCGGAGTCGAATTGAGGATGGTCAATATTGTTTCTGAGGATTTGGGCGGAGCATGGTCGAACGGTGGTGGTGGTGGAGAAGAAGAAGAGGAGAAAAGAGGTGGAGATTAGTAAAGTGGACTTGGAGGCCATTGATGGGGAGAGAGAAAGATGGAGAGGACGGAGAGAAATGGGGTTATTTATGAGGATGGATTTTGTAGTTAGATTTTTTTTAAGTTTTGAAATGGTGTTGAAGTTTTGGGTAATTTTCTAATTTGTTTTGTTTTGACGTTGGTTGTTTTATCTTTCCATTAGTTTTGTTTGTTAAAACTGCATTTTTTTTTTGGGTTGGAAAATGGAAATCTAGCAAAAAAAAAAAAAAGAACAAATTGTTTTTTTTTTTTTTTTTTTTTTTTTTTTTTTTTTTAAGAGGTGACTAATTGGTGGCAGTCCATTTTTTTAAAAGCCAGAAAAATTTACAAAAATATTTTAATTTTTTTCTAACTACCATCGTGCTATTTACTAATGCTATAAATTGAACACATAACGTAATGTATGGAATACGACCATAAGAGGAATTCCCCTACCACTAGCCATCATTTGGCAATTAAGATCAAATTGTTTTTAACAAGAGAAAAACATGTGTGGAGGGAGAAATGATGAAGTGGTTTTTATAAACTGCATGAGTGCATGGGACGTCGTGGGGTTTGACCTGTCTGTGTCGGTGGGGCGTTGGGGGATAACGGCTCAACTAATATGGCGGCGTTTTGTGCATCGTAGGAATTTAAAGGCCCCATTTAAATTTTTTCAAACCTGTTTAACTTTATAGTTAACTAGCTGAAAGAACACACTTTGTGTGTGTGTGAACAATTTCTCTTAATAAGTGCATTTTTTTTTAATATTACATAATTACTATTTTTTTTCTCCTTATGTAAATATTGTGTATCAAAAGTAAGGGTAAAATTGGAAAAATATGATTGTTATTATCAAAAAAAAAAAAAAAAAAAAAGGTAAAATAGGAAAAATAGGGATATGATTGTCATTTTGTCAAAAGGTACAAAATTACTATTTTGCCATCCTTTTGTCAATAGTGTGTATCAAAAGTGAGGGTAAAATAGGAAAAAAGGGAAAAAAACGTTGACAATGAGGGTTTTCTTAATAATAGTATAGATTAAAAAATGGTAAGTACAAATAAAATATTCTGCTTATTTTAAAAATAGTTCTCCCTTTTTATTAAAAGTGGAGTTATTTTCAACAATGATACAATCTATATTCTATAATGTTACACATTATAGATGTTATGATTTTATATTTAGATAATAAAGTGACCGTCACCATCTATCACCACAAGCACTAACTTTACACCACAAGTGCTATTACTACCACCATTATTGCCACCACGGCAATCATAACCGCCCCCATTGCCACCACAACCACAGTCACCATCACCATCACTATTGTCACGACTATTGTTGATGCCACCATCATCACGACGACCACCATCGTCACGACAACCACCACCATAGGCACAACCGCTGCTACTATCACTATGGCCGCCCCTACCACCATTGTTACCTCTACATCCCAAGCACCACACCCCACCATCATTATCATTGCTACCACACCATTACCACTTCATTTTTGTTATTATATACAATTATCTTATTTTTGCACTAAAATTTAGTAAATACTTTCATATTACTTTTCATACTTACAGTAAATTTAAAAATACAGTTTGTTAAATACTCAATTGCTTATTTTATAGCTTATTATCCTTAAAAAAACAGCAACACAGTTAAAAAAAAAAAAAAAAAAAAAAAAAAAAACCAAAACAATTCTAAACTGGCCGTAAGTATTTCCGGCGCATTAAGTCACATTTTATCGGTTAACCAAACAAAAATATCAGTTTGTAATGTTTTTGTTTAGATAAGGAAATGTTACTTGAACAACAAAACAAGTAGAAGCTTGGGTTTAATTGGAGCGTACATAAATGGATTGAATGTCCAATAATTATTAGAGTTTGGTGAAGGAACATGTTTGAAAAAATTGAAACACCCTTGAGGTGTAAGTCCAAAAATATCCAAGTTTTTAGTTGGAGTCGTTTGCAGTTTGTATTTTGCCTACGGTAATGAGAGCACTGTAAATTTGCTCATAACAAGTTAGAATACTCTACGAAGAAAATTTAATTTGTTCGCTATACAATTATTGATATAGTAAGAGCTTACATAAGATGCAATTTTACCACGGCAAGGCAGCTGTCTACCCAAAAAAAAAATGGGTGAAACTCCTAAAAATCAGAAGGAAAAAAAAAAAAAATGAAATATACGAAATCACAAACGACAACTAAATATGAATTGAGACATTTAATTTTAATTAGTGAGAGCATCTCTATTACAATTTGTCCTGGAAATTAGAGTATTTTAATTCTCAGAGGCTTAAAATGATAAAGTGTCCCTGGAAGGGAAAACGTTAACTTCGGCTAACCTTTTGGGTTGTGACTCTTGTGACCCATCAAATTTGCATACTCTTAGTACTCGATAACACGAACGTATGGACACAAGCGCAACCACATTTGAAGTTACAATGAAAATTCCACGTAACTATGAACTTCGAGAGTATTTTCATAATTTACTATCTTCTAGATATTTTGTAAACATTATTTTATTCTATTTGAATTTTGGATCCTATGGGATCCACTCCTTTCTTGTCTCTCTATCTTCCTCACCCTGAACACCCTCTCTCTTTCCTCTTGATTTCTCTCTCTTTTCCTCTTTCCTTCTTCTTTTCCAATTCAAACCGGTCTAACCTGACCGACCCAACAAGAGACACATTTTTTAATCTGGGTCGGAATATTTTCAATAGCTTCTTCTTAGATACTAATGTAATATTTTATCTAGCGACGAAATTTTCTCTTTTGATGATGGAATGGTGACAGAATATTCTATTGTTGGTGACCATCACCATCACCAGCGCATGATGGTAAGTCTCAGCACATGGGGGTGCGTGAGTGGGCGCACGGTGGACTAGGAGGGCTCACGGTGGCGATCATGGTTTTTGGACTCCGATTTTGGTGTTTGAGCACCGCATTTCAATATTCTTTGTACTATTCAATTAGTTCACTAAGTTTGGGGTATTTCTACTTTAAGATTGTTTTCCGAGGATTAAAAAGAGCGTAAGAGGTGCGACAACTACGCTCTAAGGTGTGTCTTCCTAAAACTATATTTTATTATATGTTTCGAAAATGGTTTCATGATGTGCTTTCATATCATGTTTTGCTTTGCTTTTACTTAGCTTCTGAAATCGTTTTGTGTGATCTTGATGGTTGTGATTTATATACTTCGTGAAACTTTATATACTTCGTGAATCTTTCTTTGGAAAGTTTTACCATTGTAGTACTTATGCGATATTAGGGTTTTTGATACTTTGATTGAGATATTAAGTTATTAACCATAACATATTTTTATATGATTTATCTTGCTTATCATGTATGATTACAATGTGTATACTATACTTCACTGTATGTTCACATCCGACATTATGTTCGCATTGGATTCAGTGTAGGTGTCAACCTATCCTTAGATTGCATGGGCAACTAGGACTCAGGTGAGCACTTTGCGCCGACTTCACGGGTATGTAGTACTAGAGTGTAAATCTTATACACTTAGCCTATTTCATATCTGAATATCTCTACATGAGCTTATGTGTATGCATTGTCTGATGAGCATACCCTATCTGTTTATTTGATGATCGATGATTTGTCTGCTTATTTTGATTTTCAACTTTTCACTAATGCCAGGTATTATTTTATTATCATATTACGGTTTCACAATTAGATACTTTGCAATTGTGATTTCTACTTGTTGGATTCTTCAAAATGATTTTATAATGAGAATTACTTGTTTTCCATGTCCTTTCGGATTTAATGCTTATTCTCTATTGCCTCGGTTTTTCATATTTACAACTATGATTTCGAAAGCTATACGGGTTTTTATATCGAGAGGTTAGTACTTTACAAAAAGCAAAGGTTTTACTAAATTTTTATTTTGTCCACTTACATCTTTTGTTTTGCGCCCTCTAGGATTTAGTAGGCTTCGAAGATCTTGACGCCGTGACGTGGTGGCATATTCTTCCCTCATCAGTGTCGGGATTTCTTAGTAAGTTTGTAATAATTGCCTTCAGGTGTGCTACATTTTTTTACTTCCACTATGTATTTAATTAGATGCTTTAGTTCAACACACTCTCTGCGCACTCTACTATCACAAATTTATTTTATACTCTCCACTTTCTTTAATTTTCTTTTCATCTTACACTTCACTTTCACTTTATAATTTCATCATTTTGAGTGTCGGCCAAAAGGCTTCAGTTCAGGTATCCACTTGTTTATTTGAGTCATTTTGAGTATCCACTTGAATTATCCGAGTCAGTGTGTGTCAATCTCCAACCGATAATGGCATAAGACACATGAAATGCCAAATATGAGTAAAAGGCAACAAACTTTCTTCAAACTGATATGCTTAATGACATGGAAATTGACTCCTTTTGTTCAATCAATTTTTTTACGGATTTGGATCCTCTCCTGAGTAGAGGGTCTAAAACTTGATGACCAGGCAACATGGACCATTTGATCAAGATCTAACAGCTACAAACAAGAGGTCTTCTAAAAATTATAATAATTGTAGCCGTTGAATTTTGATCCAACGGTCCATGTTGCTTGGTCAGCAAAATTCGTACCCTGCTCAGGAGAGGATCCAAACCCATTTTTAAGAACAACAAAACTTGTGTGGTAAGCAACATATGCCACGTCTGTAAAGTAGACCTAATAGACATTAAATGCAAGATTGGATGTCTCCCCCGTAAATCTCACCCAAGAGAGGCAACAACATATGCTAGACCATCGTGCTTTCTATGCCTCATGTGATGGATTCACGATAATCAAGGTGTTGGGCTTTCACACTCAGGGGAGTAGGTTAGGTCTAGCAAACGAATCGTGTTTGTTATATTCATGTCGTTTTTATGTAACACATGTTATTTTAACAGGTGGTGTCGTGTCACATCTATTATCTGGACATTTTCTTAACAGGTCGGGTCATTTTACCTACCAAACCTGTTAAGAATTTTTTTTTCTCTTTCTAAATTTGCACATATTACATTGCCATATAAATATTACTTCGAAAACTAATTCAAAACAAAAAACCCCAATTTTCACAAACCCTAGAAACGAAAAACCGCAAATTGAAGAAACGAAACCAATCTTAATTCGAAAACTAATTTGAAGCAAAACCCTATATTTTGAGAGTAAATCGAAAGAATCAACAATTACCTTGATTAGGCCTCGAGATTTGCTCTACCCAGAGAGAGAGATTCAGAGACAAAAGTAACCGATCGACTGGTGGTGGGTTACTAGGTCATATGTGGTGGAGGGAGGCTGGAGAGAGAGATCGTGGACTTAAGGCTAGTCGGAGTTGAGGTTCGAGATTGAGATTTGAGAGTTCAGTTCAAGAGAGAGCGCGGCTACTTCAATTTGAGAATGAGAGAGAGTCTTATATAGGGTTGAGAAAAACTTTGGACGATCGAAATTAAATCTCAGCCGGTCCAACAGTCATCAATTTTTTAAATTTAATTTATAGATAGATAGATAGATATATATATATATATATATTAACTTTCAGTTCAATTAGGGGTTAAATCCAACTGTTGTCCATTATAATATTTCTTTTTAGTGGTATAAAATTATTTAATTAATATTTTTCTTATCGTGTAATGGGTTATCCGCGTCTATACTTGGACCGTCCCGTTATCTTAACATGTGTTTATCGGGTTACTCAATAACGACCCGATTTGTTATCATATCAATCTGAAAACCTGTTAATTTCGTGTCCTGTCATATTGGATTAACTAGTCGTGTCAGAAATTATCAAGTCTAGAGTAGATGGGCTCAACAAGCTAAGTAGATAAGGTTAGCCTAGAAGAGTCTGCTAGGGTAAGATCCAACAAAATCTTCAAGAGATAATGATCCTTATAATCATACCCCACACATTGGCAATGATCATTGATGCTATCAAAATACATCCCTAAACAGGACTCTAGATTAATTTCCATCATTACGTCCCTCATAATCAACTGTTGTCTAAATGGGTCAGATTGCGTGGGGTCCAAACTAACCACTTAGAAACTGTCACACTTCCCTCTGTTACTCTTATCCGAAAGTTTTACAGATTTCATATTTGGAACCCAAATCATCTTTAAATTTTGTAAAGGCCAATAGCGAAACCCCCGTATATTCCTAAAATTCACATTTCCCTCCTCAAACTCCGAAACCTTCGTCTTCGTCTTCGTCTTCTTCTTCTTCTTCTTTCCCACAACTACAACAACTACACAAAGCACAGAAAACCCATTAATTTCTCACAAGATGCTCAAAGCCGTAGGTAATTTCTGAATCCAATTTCCTATCCCTCTCAGAAAACCCACATCAATTCATCTCCTAAGTTCATTTCTCTGTCATAATCCTAATCGATTAATCAAATCTTGATTGCAGGTCTCTTTGGCCGGAAGAAAAGCGGCAGCAGCGGCGGCAACCGCCATTTCAAAGACTTCTACGCCGACTGGTTCAACACACTCAATACCACGCTCCTCCCTTCGCTTCAGAACTCGATGTCCGAGTCCGACTCGTCCCTGACTCACCTCTCCACTCAGGTCGAAACCCTCCATCGCCACTTCCAATCCTACTACGACGCCCTCGACCTCGCCGCCGCAAACGACGTCGCTCAGCTCCTTTACCCCGACTGGCGAAACCCTCTCGAGAAGCCCTTCCTCTTCCTCGGCGACCTCCACCCCTACCTCTTCACCAACCTCCTCCGCTTTTTCCTCAAACAAAACGACTCCGAGGACGATGAAGAGTACGACAACGACAGCCTCACCGTTCAATTCGCCGACGCCCAAGACAGAGACAGGGACCAACTCGAAGTCCTCTTCGACCGCCCGTGGCACATCGCGACGGCGTGGAGGAGCCCGTCGTACGATCTGATGGGCAAGCTCGAGCAGGTCGAGCGCGGGCTGAGGCTGATGGTGCCGGCGCTGGTGGCGCGCGCGAGGGACGCTCAGGCCGGGTTCTTGGAGCACGTGGGGAGGAATTGGGATTATGGTAGCGGTCTGCAGAAGGCCGCGGTGGCGGAAGCTATGGCGGAGCAGAATGAGGAGATGGTGGGGGTTTTTGTGGATGCGAATCGGCTGAGAAGGAGCGTTCTTGTGGAGATCCTTGGCGCCACCAGCGTGTTTCAGGCGGCTCTGTTTCTTGAAGGGTTGGCCCAATTTCTTGTTGGGTTCAGAGACCCTGAGTTACTTGCTCAGTTTGATCTCTGCAAAACGCCTCTCGGGAAGCAGAATCGCTTGGCGATTTGATATGGGTTCATCTTTTTCAAGGTTATGATCATCTTAAATTTGTTAATTTGGAAATGAAGTTCACATCAGATTCATTTCATGCTTACTGTGTGCTGGTATGAACTTAATTTGCAACTTTTCAAGGGGGAGTAGAGAAATTGCAGGTAAATATCATCCAGTGAGTGAGTTTGTAAAGTTTGCTCTTTTGCATTTGTTAAGGTACAATTTTTCATGTAATCTGATTTCGCATCGAAGATGTTAAGATAGAAGCTTGGTGAATCAATGTTGTTGTTGTCTTTTGATATCTTTGCAACACCAGCCAGAGATTATTGATCAGAAAACTTTGTGCTAAAAAATGGATGTTGGTTGTGAACTGATTTGTCCATTTATGCGGAATAGGGTTTAGGGTTTAACGTGGAAAATTTGGAAAAATAGCCAAACTTTGATCCATGAACAGAATTTTAGCCAATCATTATAATGTACCCTAATTGGGTAAATTACACAAAACTACCTTAACTATAGGTCGCACCACAATCTCATACCTCATCTTTTAAACATTACAATGTCATACATCGTCTTATGAATTCATTGGAAAGACTCATGTTAACTTTTATGTTATTTTTTTATCAAATGCTAAGTGGCAGACAAGAAGCCCACTCCTTGCCTAATTGAATTAAATAAAAATAAACTAATAATTTTTTATCTAAACAAAATTTAAATGAAGAGTGGGGAGGGAAGAGAAGAGTGGGGGGATTGTTGTTCGATTCATAGTTGTGGTAGTGCTGTGAATTACCTTAATTTATTTGTAATTCTAACCAAAACTTGACATAAAAATATTTAAAATGTCCTTGTTGACTGAAAATTGCCAACATAAAATTTCAACCCAATTTCTGCAAAACTCTTAAGAACTGATATTCAGACTCAATTGAACTCATTGCAATCAATTTCGAATCAAAATTCGAAGCCGCAAGATTTCATATAATTTTCTGACAAATTTTCTTGGGAAACAAACAAAAGGATGAATGAATGAGAAAGAGTTCCAAAACGCAGCGGTGCTAAGAAGCGGCCAAGAATCTCAAGGGGAGAAGAAGAAGAAGGTGACGCTTTACCTCGTCTTCTTCCACCGTACCATCCTTTTCTGTTCTTCGCTTTCAGTGCTTGCGATTAACTCCTCGCCGTCGCTACAAATTTAGGAAGTGTGAATTCAGGGAAGCTAAGAAGAAATGGCTGCAGTGGCAATCAATTGCAGACAAGGTTGAGAAATCGAATTTGAATTCTTTGATTCTCCTGACAAGATAGTCAGGTATTACGATTTTCAGTTTAGAACGGTTGTGTAGAGAAATTAGGACTCAATCGGGCGATGGAGGATTTAATATTTAGTTGGTCCAATTTGGAGGTGCTTGGACCCAATTTTACACTATCGACTGGTGCAATTAAGGCCGTTGATGAACATAGCTCTCAACCGTTGGATGGCAAACTAGTTAAGATAATTATTATCGAAGGATATATTGGGGTTTTAACCATGATATTATCTTTTAATAATATATCAATTGATCTAGACTAAATATGATTAATATCCTGGCGTTTGTTTGGAAATGGGTTTCTCTGCATGGGATAATATTAAAGAAGAATGGTTATATTATAACCAATGGTCAGGAAAAGAATTGCAATTCATTTGGAATTCTCTAGTCGACACATGCATAGACGTGGAGGGCTGGAATATGTGATCGAGTCGGTTTTTTGAAAATGCATGATTGCACCTGGACAAATTTGGTGGAAAGATTAAGAGTTAAATTTGCATTCAAATTACTAGAGGCAATGCCCCCTTTATTGCCGAGTCCTGCAAGAATGCATGGCTAGGGGATAAACTTGCATGCTGATTATTTGCATGCCTTAGTTCTAGTATTGTGGAGGTCATCAGATAGGCTGTTGCATGCTAATTATTTGCATGAAATAAGGAGATAATGATGGCATCTAAAAGATAGGCTATTGCTTACCTTGAGAAGTCTTTAACTGGGACCCTAGCTGACGAGTTTGAATTGAAATCAAATCCTACACTAGTGTGAAGCCGCACCACATAACATTTGCTTCTATAAATCCAGTGTCGCAGACAACATTCAGGACCCCCTCCCATTCAACACACAAACTGTCCTGCGCAAACTCTCGCTCTACTCGAAACCTCTCAACAACCTTGAAAATTTTTTTCCACCAACACATCTTCAATTTGGATAAATAGCACTGTGAAGGCAATCGGGGAACATCTTCAGTTTGGATAAACAACACAATTATCGTAGAATCAGCCGATCGTGGAGCACCTTCAATTTGGATAAACAGCATTGCATCAAGGCCGACTGGTTATCTATCCAAGTCTCGGTCGAGAAGGATTTTCGAATCCTTATTGGCAGAGGTCATCTCATTAGCCTTCTCGGCAAAGTGAGGTGTTACAGGTTACTATATTTGGCACATTGAAAGTCGAATTTGATTTTGAACTTCGCAAAATTATCAGCCTTGTCTTCAGGCTCTAGACTTGAAGGCCGAGACGTGTTCCTTCCTCGGCCGCAGTTACAAGATCAAGAAATCAGCAGCGTGCCCAACATGACATCAACACATTTTACTCCTCGGCCGACGAGTTGGCACGCCCCGCACACAACCGAATGACATAGTTAACTTATTAATTGCTTGGCCTGCGCACCACGTAGGTTTGGTAGTTTTTAGGGTCAACAGAAGGTTTTGGAGCTTCGAAGCTTCACTAACCTCGATGATCGTTGGAAGATCTGTAGCAAAAGCATTAAAAAGCTAGCCATATGATCGTGGAATCAATCGGACGTTTTGGTTTGATGCCGGTTAGGACGAAAGAATAGACGTTGCAGAACATAGTTTTAGCAATTTCCAAGGCTTATTGTTAAAATGGTCCCTTGTTTTAAACTTGGCCAATTTGATTCTTGTGTTTATCTCCCTTAGCTAATTAAGAACATTTCTATCCAATTTTTGTAAAAGAGTTCTATAAATTATTATAAACTTATTTATAAAATTATAATTTATTTGATTTAAAATGAAATAAAATTAAAAATTAAAAGAAAAATTATTCTCCTCTAGTCCCAACCCTCCAACCTCCTTCCTAGCATTACCCCTCCCTTTTTTATGTCACAACCTTAATCATTTGTAGATTGGAAGTTTTATTTCTTATATGTCTTATTTCTCATTGATCTGCATTCTTCTGTAAAGAGAAAGGGTAATTATTTCTCATATGATTTTTCTTATGAATTTTTTAAAAGAGATTGAATGAAATATCTATAATTGGCCAACAGATCAAACACGATGACTAAATTAGCCAAATCGAAAACATGAGGACTAAATTGACCATATGATTATAACACATGGACCATTTTGACATTTAAGCCAATTTTGAAACAACAAGGGTGTTTTAAGTATTTTCACATCAAATTTTGGTTAGAATTATAAAAAATATAATGGTTGACTAATATTCTATTCAGGACAATTTGACTATTTTTCCAAATTTCTCATTTAACAAGGCTGTGTCTTGAATGATTGTGTCATCCAGATTGAATTGCTACTCTGTCAGTTTTAGGCTCACTTGGAGAAAATACAAGGCCCAAACCCATCTCAATTCCCAACATAATTCCATCTCCTTCCACTCACCCCAATTCAAATACCATTAGTTTTAAGTTTTTTACTTATTATTGGAGATTAGGGGTTTGGCTTCAATGGTACGAGTGTTTTTACAATATATTTGATTTAAAAATATTAATTGAAGCAAAATCCTTTGACATATTCTGTAACATCCCGTCCCGGAATTATTGGAACGTACGTGTGAAATTACCATTTTACCCCTAGTTCGTTTTTATCACATTAGTGTTGTGTTGTGTGGTGTTGTAGGACCACACACACTCATACCCTCTCTTTTTCTCCCGGGATTCCCTCTCCCATTGTCTCTTCTCTGTCTCTCTCTCTCTCTCTCTCTTTCCCCGAGTTCTTCTTCTTCCTTCTTCAACATACGGACACACACACAAACATACTCAAACCTTCACGAATCAAGAAACCAAGACCACCCTCGTGCTCGTGAGGTTGAGAGGAGTTCAGAGGTGCCATTTTCAGGTAAGAACTTCGATGTTTTCACGTCAATATCGCCATGGCCGATTTGAGCACTATTCATGCAAACCTAATCTAGCAGGTTTTTGGACTTTTTAAGTTTATAGTTGTGTTTGTGAGGTTCCCAGGAGCTTGGGAGTAGTTCGTTGGACGAGTTTGGACGTCGGGAAAGCTGGGTTCAAAGTTGGCCGAGTTTTGAGCTTGAAGACAGGTATGATCGTGTGATTTTTAGCCCTTAAAACTAGCCTATCGTGATTCTACTAGTCCTAAGCTTCATTTTGGTATAAAGATCGTGAAAAATGGTTGAAAAACGAAGGAGAAAACTAAGTTTGAAATTTTCCCAGTTTTCCGGCACCGTCGCCGGCGCCGGAGTCTCGCCGGAGAAGAAAGGAGAATATTCCGTTAAGTTTAACAGAATATTCCTAACGGCAATGACGGCATCAGTTAAGTTTAACGGAATATTCCGTCAGTTTAACGGAATATTCCTGACGGCGTCAGTTGACGCCGTCAGTGTGCATGGCACGTGGCCGCGCGTGGGGGCGCGTAGGTCCGTGCCTTGGACGGCGCGTAGGGGCGCGTGCGGGGTCCAAAAATTATTTTAAAAGTATGGGTGTGATCCTGAGGTTGTGTAGAGCACGTTGGTATATTCAATTGTCCAATTTGAGCAATGTATGAGAAGTTATTACGAGAAGTTGGTTATGTGCTTTTAAATTAACGTTTTCATAGCTTTTTCGCATATAGGTGATTCGTATTCCGAGGACGAGCGTACACACTCGAGGCAGGGGGGCTACGACCCTTCCACTTATCAGTGAGTGGGCTTTTGGTTTTCCGTATATACCTATATACATTTATATTCCCAGAAATTAAATAGAAAAGGTTATTTGTTTTATGCCATGCATCATATGAATGTCGTTTACGCATCATCACATGTATTAGTAGTGGCATACATATATATATATATATATGTATGTATTTGGTGCTGTGGACGCACAGGTAAGTGCCAGGTAAGCGGTATTCATGTTGTTATGCAGTAGTAGTTTGAAATGCTTAGAGAGCTCATAATCTGCACCCCCGGTGTTAGTGCTCCCGCCCGTGGCCAGGGTACAGTCCTTCACGTGATGTTCACCCGCACCACACGCTCAGCTTGGATCCAAGTTAGGTGCATAGGCTTGTCGTACAAACCACATTAGGTGGTTCCGACTCGTAGGTGACCCGCGATTATTCGCACAGTCTTCACGTGATCGTAGCACTAGAGCGTATATATGATACACCCAGTCTTGTCGTACAGACCACGTTAGGTGGTTCCGACTCGTGTGCAGATTCAGTTATTGAGTTGAGATTGGAGCTCTATATGCAACCGTACAGGTCACATTAGGTGACTCCCGGCTGCCAGATTACATGTTATTGATGTGAATTACGCTTGAGCATTTACATTTGATTATGAGATTCCGTTGTGGCATATTCTCGAGCATGAATGGCATATTTTGGAGCATGATTGACATATCTATACATACGTATATATGTTCATTTTCTGGGAAGTATACAGGTTTTACGGCGAGGGGTTATAATGTATTTTGCTAAAGAGTTTTCAAAGAGCTTTGTTTTTGCCCACTCACGCTTTTGTTTTTGCGCCCCTCCAGGTTCTAGTGGTTTAGCAAGTTCGGTGGTTTTTCCCAGAGGGCGTCCCGGCATTTCTGACAGACACTCACCATTGTAGGGTCACCTTCGGGTGTATTTATGTCGCATCTTTCCTTTTTGACTGCTGTAGACTTGCTCTGAAATTGTGTCTCACATACGCTAGCACTTGTTTTAGTACTTTGTATGCTAGTTAGTTTTTAATTATTCATACTTTTATATTACTATCTTCATAGCTTCCGCACGCGCACATGGCTACGTCACCTTCGTGTGACGGCCAGCACGCCCTGATCTCGGTCGGGGTGTGTCAGTTTGGTATCAGAGCCTAGGTTTGGCAGTCCTGTGTCTTTGTGAGTATTCTAATAGTTGGTGTCTTCTGTCAGAATCATGCCGCCTCGTTGGGAACCACGTCGTTCTTCTGAGTCTAGCTTCCCCGATGTTGCTCAGTTGGGAGAAGTTATTGCTACCGCCCTTCAGTCAGTGATGCGCCCTCCCCAGAGGACTCCTCTGGAGACTATGTATAATCTAAAGTTGGATAAGTTTAAAGGTAGTGAGGGTCACGAAGGCGCAGAGCGTTGGTTAGAAAACATAGAGAAGACTTTCCGTGTGTTGCATAACCAGGGGAACCTTCCTATGGAGAGGTGGGTCGAGACAACCTCATGGTTTCTGGAGATGGAGTCTGCAGCCTGGTGGGAACAGGAGCTTCGTAGGTTGACTCCAGCTCAGAGGACTGATTGGAATGTTTTCAAGGATGTGTTTCAGAGGAGGTTTATACCCCCTGAGTATATTGATCGTAAGAAACAGGAATTTACCGAGTTGAAACAGCGAAAGATGACGGCTAACGAGTATTATCGTAAGTTCACTGATCTGTCTCGTTACTATCCTGACGTCGCTGGTAATCCGGCGGAGATGCTTCGTCGTTTCCGCTTAGGCACTAGGAAGAGATGGCGCTCTATGGCGACTACTACTCACTGTGAGTCCTACCAGGATTTTTACGAGATACTATTGAGGATAGAGGACTCTGAGAATATGTCGAGTGACAGTGATGAAAAGAAAGATGACAAAGGGAAAGGTCAAATGTCGCTTGGGCCTCGCTAGACTCAGAACTTCAAGAGGGGTGGTATTAGTTCAAGTTCGTCTAGTGGTGGTTTCAGTACCTCTGGACAGGGACGAGGAGGTAGGTTTTATGGAGGCGCTCGAGGCCAGAGACAAGGTGATGGTGGTCGAAACCGAGTTCCATTTTGCCGTAGATGTAATAACCGACATTTCGGCGAGTGCAGGCGTGGCAGCGGTGGTTGTTTCACGTGTGGACAGGTGGGACATAGAGCGGTGAATTGTCCCCAGGCTCAGCAGCAGAAGCCGCAGCAGACCTTTATGCCGCCACCTGCACCGATTCTGCAAATCCAGGGTCCGAGTAATTATGGTCAAGCAGGTAGAGGTGGTGCTTACCACTATCAGGGTGATGCTGTTCCCTATGCTCTGGGACAATATCAGTACCCCCAGGACCCGTATTCACAAGGTGGTTATCCCCCGTATCCCAGCAACTACATGCCATATCCTCCAGCTCCAACGGGTGGTTCTCAATGGTACCAAGGAGGACAGTATCAGCAGGGTGAGATTGCCACTAGTAGTGCAGGGTCTTCGAGACAGTTGGGTCAGTCCAGTCAGGGGTGTAGAGCTCAAGGTCGCGGTGTTCAAGCGAGCAGAGGTCGTGGCGGACGACAGCAGGGCCAGGGGCGTATTCACAATATTTCCCTGCAGGATGCTCAGAACAACCCGGACTTGATTATGGGTACGTTAAACATTCTTGGTTATTTTGCTAGAGTCTTAATTGATTGTGGAGCTACACATTCCGTTATTTCTCATACATTTGCTCAAGTAACGCAACCTCGCCCCACACCTCTAGGGTACGATTTAGAATTCGCTATGCCTAGAGGAGAAAGATGTGTTGTAGATTGTATGTACCCAGGATGTCCAGTGATAGTAGAGGGTGTTGTTATGCCCGCTGATCTTATCCCGTTAGATATTGTCGATTTTGATGTGATTTTGGGCACAGATTGGTTGCACTTCTATCGTGCCAACATTGATTGTTACGGGAAAGTAGTTACGTTTCACCGTCCTGGATTACCTGAGGTTACTTTTGTGGGTGAGCAGAGTGGGGTAAGACACGGCGTTATTTCGGCTTTGCGAGCGAAGAAGTTGTTGTTTAAAGGTTGTCAGGGGTATCTAGCTCATGTGGTGCTAGAGGAGACCGTTCCTAGCAGAATTGAGGATGTGAGAGTGGTCAGACACTTCCCTGATGTTTTTCCTGAGGATTTACCTGGTTTACCCCCAGTTCGAGATGTGGAGTTCACTGTTGAGTTGCTTCCAGGTACTAATCCTATTTCATTAACTCCTTATCGTATGGCTCCCGCTGAGTTAAGGGAATTGAAAGTGCAGTTAAAGGAATTAGTGGATAAGGGATTTATTCAGCCTAGTACTTCGCCTTGGGGCGCTCCAGTGTTGTTTGTGAAAAAGAAAGATGGGACTTTGAGGCTGTGTATCGACTACAGGCAATTGAATCGGGTGACGATTAAAAACCGTTATCCATTGCCTCGTATCGACGATTTGTTTGATCAGCTGAGAGGTGCTTGTGTATTTTCTAAGATAGACTTGAGGTCTGGGTACTATCAGCTGAAGATTAGTAGGGATGATGTTCCTAAGACGGCGTTCAGGACTCGTTATGGTCATTACGAATTTCGGGTTATGCCGTTTGGGTTGACGAATGCACCAGCTGCTTTTATGGATTTAATGAACCGGGTATTCCAGCCTTACTTGGATAGATTTGTTATTGTCTTCATTGACGATATTCTGGTGTATTCTAAGTCCAAAGCGAAGCATGTTCGACATCTTACTTTATTGTTGAAGAGGTTAAGGGAACACCAATTGTATGCTAAGTTTAACAAGTGCCAGTTCTGGTTAGATCAAGTCGCATTTTTGGGGCACATCATTTCTGCTCAAGGTATTCTGGTTGATCCTCAGAAGGTTGCAGCTGTGGAAAGTTGGGAGCAACCGCGAACCGTCACTGAGGTGAGAAGTTTCATTGGTTTGGCGGGATATTATCAGAGATTCGTTAAGGATTTTTCGGTAATTGCCTTACCACTGACGAGGTTAACAAGGAAAGACGTTAAGTTTGAGTGGAATGATAAGTGTGAGCAGAGTTTCCAGCAGTTGAAGCACTGTCTTACTAATGCACCTGTTTTGACACTCCCGGACGATAGTGGTGATTTCGAGGTTTATAGCGATGCTTCCTTGAATGGTCTGGGATGTGTATTGATGCAGCATGGTAGGGTGATTGCTTATGCTTCGCGGCAGTTGAAACCCCATGAGATGAATTACCCTACACATGATTTGGAGTTGGCTGCTATTATCTTTGCGTTAAAGTTGTGGAGACATTATCTTTACGGAGAGAAGTGTAGGATCTTTACAGATCACAAGAGTCTTCAGTATCTCTTCACCCAGAAGGAACTTAATCTTCGTCAACGAAGGTGGTTGGAGTTGCTCAGCGATTACGATTGCACGATTGATTATTACCCTGGTCGTGCGAACGTAGTGGCCGATGCACTTAGCAGGAAGTCACAGGGCCGTATTAATGCGTTGTACGCTAGTTGTATTCCTCTTTTGGTGGACTTGCGTGCTACGGGAGTAAGGTTAGAAGCAGAAGATCAAGAAGTGGCGTTACTTGCTAATTTTCAAGTTAGGCCAATCTTGGTTGATCGGGTGCTTGAAGCTCAAGTAGCTGATGAACAGATTCAAGAACTAATTCGAGCTCGAGATCAAGGAAGGAGGCGAGATCTCAGAGTTCGTGATTCTGATGGCATGTTGATGTTAGAGGGTAGAATGTTCGTGCCTAGTAATGCGGATTTGAAGAAGGAAATTCTCGATGAAGCACATATCTCGGCTTATGCCATGCACCCAGGGGCAACCAAAATGTATCATACCATTCGACCATTTTATTATTGGCCGGGTATAAAAAGGGAGATAGCCGAGTATGTGAGCAGTTGTGCTGTTTGTCAGCAGGTTAAAGCAGAAAGAAAGAAGCCGTTTGGATTGTTGCAGCCGCTTCCCGTTCCAGAGTGGAAATGGGAAAATATCACTATGGATTTTGTGTACAAGTTGCCGCGTACACATAATGGCTTTGATGGCATTTGGGTGATCGTTGATCGGCTCACTAAGTCGGCACATTTCATTCCAGTGAGAGAGAAGTATTCTTTGAGCCGGTTAGCAGAATTGTTTATCTCAAAGGTTGTGAAGTACCATGGTGTCCCTGTAAGTATTGTCTCGGATCGTGACCCACGATTCACATCGAAGTTTTGGGTAGCTTTTCAAGAAGCTTTGGGTATGAGACTACTTTACAGTACGGCGTATCATCCACAGACGGACGGACAGTCCGAGAGAACTATTCAGACCTTGGAAGATATGCTGCGAGCATCAGTGTTACAGTTCAGTGATGCTTGGCACCAGCGGTTAGATTTGATGGAATTTGCTTACAACAACAGTTTCCATTCGAGCATTGGCATGGCGCCATTTGAAGCCTTGTATGGTAGATCTTGTCGCACTCCGTTGTGTTGGTCAGAGGTTGGCGAATGAGTCTTAGTGGGTCCGGAGATTGTCGAGGAGACTACTCAAAATGTTCAGGTAATTAGGTCTAACCTGAAAGCAGCTCAGGACAGGCAGAAAAGTTTAGCAGATCGGCATGCTACGGACAGAGTGTATAAGGTCGGAGATTGGGTGTTTCTGAAGCTGTCACCGTGGAGAGGTGTTGTGCGGTTTGGAAAGAAGGGGAAGTTGAGTCCCAGGTACATCGGACCATACATGGTCACAGAACGAGTTGGTGAGGTAGCTTACAGGTTGGAGTTGCCTCCGGAGTTGGCTAAAGTGCATAACGTTTTTCACGTGTCTATGCTCCGACATTATGTTGCTGATTCGTCGCATGTGATACCTCCTCAACCGTTAGAGATAAATCCAGATTTGACGTATGACGAGGAACCGTTAACGATCTTAGATTGGAAAGAGAAGGTTCTGAGGAACAAAACGGTGAATTTAGTGAAAGTTCTGTGGAGGAATCATTCAGTCGAGGAAGCGACATGGGAGACAGAAAATAGGATGAGGGATTTGTATCCTAGATTGTTCTTCGATCACTAGGGGTTATATGTGATTGTTTTGAATTTCGGGACGAAATTCTATTAAGGTGGGTAGGTTGTAACATCCCGTCCCGGAATTATTGGAACGTACGTGTGAAATTACCATTTTACCCCTAGTTCGTTTTTATCACATTAGTGTTGTGTTGTGTGGTGTTGTAGGACCACACACACTCATACCCTCTCTTTTTCTCCCAGGATTCCCTCTCCCATTGTCTCTTCTCTGTCTCTGTCTCTCTCTCTCTCTCCCCGAGTTCTTCTTCTTCCTTCTTCAACATACGGACACACACACAAACATACTCAAACCTTCACGAATCAAGAAACCAAGACCACCCTCGTGCTCGTGAGGCTGAGAGGAGTTCAGAAGTGCCATTTTCAGGTAAGAACTTCGATGTTTTCACGTCAATATCGCCATGGCCGATTTGAGCACTATTCATGCAAACCTAATCTAGCAGGTTTTTGGACTTTTTAAGTTTATAGTTGTGTTTTTGAGGTTCCCAGGAGCTTGGGAGTAGTTCGTTGGACGAGTTTGGACGTCGGGAAAGCTGGGTTCAAAGTTGGCCGAGTTTTGAGCTTGAAGACATGTATGATCGTGTGATTTTTAGGCCTTAAAACTAGCCTATCGTGATTCTACTAGTCCTAAGCTTCATTTTGGTATAAAGATCGTGAAAAATGGTTGAAAAACGAAGGAGAAAACTAAGTTTGAAATTTTCCCAGTTTTCCGGCGCCGTCGCCGACGCCGGAGTCTCGCCGGAGAAGAAAGGAGAATATTCCGTTAAGTTTAACGGAATATTCCTAACGGCAGTGACGGCGTTAGTTAAGTTTAACGGAATATTCCGTCAGTTTAATGGAATATTCCTGACGGCGTCAGTTGATGTCGTCAGTGTGCATGGCACGTGGCCGCGCGTGGGGGCGCGTAGGTCCGTGCCTTGGACGGCGCGTGGGGGAGCGTGCGGGGTCCAAAAATTATTTTAAAAGTATGGGTGTGATCCTGAGGTTGTGTAGAGCACGTTGGTATATTCAATTGTCCAATTTGAGCAATGTATGAGAAGTTATTACGAGAAGTTGGTTATGTGCTTTTAAATTAACGTTTTCGTAGCTTTTTCGCGTATAGGTGATTCGTATTCCGAGGACGAGCGTACACACTCGAGGCAGGGGGGCTACGACCCTTCCACTTATCAGTGAGTGGGCTTTTGGTTTTCCGTATATACCTATATACATTTATATTCCCAGAAATTAAATAGAAAAGGTTATTTGTTTTATGCCATGCATCATATGAATGTCGTTTACGCATCATCGCATGTATTAGTAGTGGCATACATATATATATATATATATGTGTATTTGGTGCTGTGGACGCACAGGTAAGTGCCAGGTAAGCGGTATTCATGTTGTTATGCAGTAGTAGTTTGAAATGCTTAGAGAGCTCATAATCTGCACCCCCGGTGTTAGTGCTCCCGCCCGTGGCCAGGGTACAGTCCTTCACGTGATGTTCACCCGCACCACACGCTCAGCTTGGATCCAAGTTAGGTGCATAGGCTTGTCGTACAGACCACATTAGGTGGTTCCGACTCGTAGGTGACCCGCGATTATTCGCACAGTCTTCACGTGATCGTAGCACTAGAGCGTATATATGATACACCCAGTCTTGTCGTACAGACCACGTTAGGTGGTTCCGACTTGTGTGCAGATTCAGTTATTGAGTTGAGATTGGAGCTCTATATGCAGCCGTACAGGTCACGTTAGGTGACTCCCGGCTGCCAGATTACATGTTATTGATGTGAATTACGCTTGAGCATTTACATTTGATTATGAGATTCCGTTGTGGCATATTCTCGAGCATGAATGGCATATTTTGGAGCATGATTGACATATCTATACATACGTATATATGTTTATTTTCTGGGAAGTATACAGGTTTTACGGTGAGGGGTTATAATGTATTTTGCTAAAGAGTTTTCAAAGAGCTTTGTTTTTGCCCACTCACGCTTTTGTTTTTGCGCCCCTCCAGGTTCTAGTGGTCTAGCAAGTTCGGTGGTTTTTCCCAGAGGGCGTCCCGGCATTTCTGACAGACACTCACCATTGTAGGGTCACCTTCGGGTGTATTTATGTCGCATCTTTCCTTTTTGACTGCTGTAGACTTGCTCTGAAATTGTGTCTCACATACGCTAGCACTTGTTTTAGTACTTTGTATGCTAGTTAGTTTTTAATTATTCATACTTTTATATTACTATCTTCATAGCTTCCGCACGCGCACATGGCTACGTCACCTTCGTGTGACGGCCAGCACGCCCTGATCTCGGTCGGGGTGTGTCATATTCAGCTAGTTAGTCTTCAAAATTTCTTAGTGTAGAGAAAAATAACATTTATCGGAAATGATTTCTATACGCTCATTTTCTCTCTATGCATGCCCTTATTTATTTATGGTTTTTGGATTAAATAAATTAAAGAGAATCAAAACATAAAATTAAACAAGAATGTGCATAAAGAAAGGAGTTTGTGGAAATATTTACGTCCCCAAATTGGCTCATATGCAACTGCTAGCTGTGTCCTTTCTCAACTCTCCTCCAAAAGGAATTTGTAAAAATAACAAAATCTGGGTTTAGTCTGATTCCATTATTTCAGTGTCTTTCTCCATGCCCCGCTTGATTATACAACTAAGCAATAAGCATGGAAAGAATTATAACTAGACGTTAACCAAAATCTAGAGGTGTTTTTGCACACCACTCTAATGATCACCAAAACATGATTGCCGTTAGATAAGTGTTGTTTAATATATCTACTATATAAATTTCAAAATTTAAACTTCTCTAACTGCAGTGATAACCGCAATCACTGCAGTTAGAGAGTAGAATATATCCATTTGACCAAAGGAAGGGAGGTGTAACGTGCAAAACTGCAATCCAGATGGCATGTTCACTTATTTTACTTACAAAAATATGGAGAAAATTTGACGAAATGTGGATTCTCTTGCAACAGCAACAGAGTCAAGTGCATGATTTTCTTCCTTCAATTATCAGAAAAATATCATTTAAAAATAAATCGCCTGGTTCATAACACAAAACTAAAGAGTAAAAACCATATTTTATTATATAGTTATGTATGAGATTCCTACTAGATTAGCTGGGGAAGGTCTTTCTTTACCAACTCAATATTTTCCGTTCCACTTTAAGAAGGCTCGTCTCCTTAGGGATGGACATAGTTTGGTTCAATGCAGTTTTGGGTGAAACCAAAACTAAAATCAAATTTTTTGTGGTTTAGTTCGATTTTACACGGTTTGGTTTCTGCTTCAAACTATATGCAAACTAAATGCTTTATTACAACCAAATTGAAAAAAAAAAAAAAAATTCATGATCACCATACTCAAATTCAAGATCAAAATGTCTTATGACATTACTTTAGCACAACCCAATTGAAAAAGTTAAGTTTGCCATACTGAAACTAAGGTTCAAACAAGCTTCAACATTAAAATGCCTTATAGCAATAGTAGTACAACCTGAAAAAATAAATTGTTCATGCAATTCAACAAAGGAGTTTTGGTGCTTTCAACTTTCAAGTCACTACTTTGCATTGTTAAACTCTTTTTCTTTCACTTTCCTTTTGGACACTTACTCTTCGAAGGTTGAAAAGGAATTTCAGCTTGTGAACGGGCCTGAAAAGGCAATACTCGGGAATACCTTGGACCTTGTGAAAGTGAAATCGATGGATGAAAGCTACTAAACCTTGTGAACTAGAAACTTGAGATAGCATCGGAGCTTTTTGTTGTGGTTCTGGATTAAGGTTGAAGAGTAAGATAGGCGACACTTGAATTCAAATTGGCCACTCTACATAATACAAATATATAAACAATATAAATTACGTTAGTTGTTATAAACTTTAGAAAGCTTACAAGGCTTACAAAAGTAACAAACTACATTAAAAATATAAAACAAAGAAAGCATACAATATAAACGACATAATATTAATATTGAATTAAATATTATTTATTTTTTGCCGTGTGGTTCGATTTCGATGTGGTTTTAGATGTTCAGGAAAAAAAAAAAAAAAAAACCATTTTTCCATGCTCCAGCTTCAAACCGAAACCATTTTAAAACAGAAAAAACCAAACCGTTTGGTGCAGTTCCATTTAATTCATGTTTTGGTTCCAAGTGCCCACTCTTACATCTGCTTGTCGGGAGGATTTTTAGCCAATTCTATTTGGTTGGAGGTTCCTACTAGATTAGTTTGTCACATAATAATTGAAGCGTTGATTCTTGAACTTTAGTTTAATTGGGGTTTTAGTCTCTAAATTAAAAAGTCATGAGTATTAGTAACTTGTCACAATGTGGTGTAATGATCTTTTTTACTGACATCATTAAAAATTTGATCCATAAGGGATTTATAAGAAAATAAGTTGAAGGACCAATAACCACAAATTTTTATTTCGTAGATCATCGCTTCAATTAATTTTAATTCTTAATTTTAAAAGGGTTCTTTTAGATCATTACTATGGTTTAATAGTATTCATCATCACTGGTTAGTGAGAGGTTAAGTTCGATTCTCACCAAAGACAAATTTGAATCATATTATTGCTAGTCCATTGTAAAGCTTAACTTACACGCCACTTTCTTAATGTAGATAATATCGTTTGTTCATAAAATAAAAAATAAAATAAAACAAATGGTTTTCTGAGGGACATGAAAACGAAGACTCCTTCAGTTCTGCATACAACAGCTGGATCATAAAACTAGAAAAATTTGATTGCACCTTGTCATTGAATTCCAACTCATTAGGACAAAGAAATATATGCAGACATGCAAATTGTCTCAACGTTGATCTGCTGCAGAATCAGTAAGTCATGCTCTACGGAATTTGACAACCAAGCGAAACCTATATATATGCAACTTGGCCATTTTTTTTGCTTTATCTCTTTAATATTGTTTCATTTTTATACCTTATCCTCATCTCAGATTGTTCATATTTATCATCCCCCTCTCTCTCATTGCAATCTGTTTGTTCTTGTTCAAGGAAATTACTTGTCCTTTTCCTTTCTAAATGTTATCCTTAGCCAAATTCTTCATCTTATCTAGTTTACATCCTCATCTTAGATTGTTCATATTTATCATCCCCCTCTCTCTGATTGCAATCTGTTTGTTCTTGTTCAAGGAAATTACTTGTCCTTTTCCTTTCTAAATGTTATCCTTAGCCAAATTCTTCATCTTATCTAGTTTACATCTCTCTCTCTCTCTCTCTCTCTCTCTCTCTCTCTCTCTCTCTCTCTCTCTCTCTCTCTCTCTCTCATTTTATATTTGTTTTGCTCTGCTGCGTTATTTATAAAATCGTACAATAATAAAGTTCTCTATATACCAAATAAGTAAATCACATTCACGTTTTATGAAAATTTCAGCAACTTCACTGGATGAATGGTAGGCGCGGCACACTTGTGTTAAAAGATTGCAACACTTTAAATATGAATGGGGACTAGCTGAAGAAAATGTGTTTGAATTGTTTTAGGACTATAAGAAAACAGTTGGAAAAGTGTTGGGATGTGATTGGGACTCATTCTTGCAAGTGGAGATAAGATAAGATAAGATATGATAAGATAATGTTTCACTCCAACTAGGACTCCTCTTACTTGTGCAATATCTTGTCTTCCAAGCATCAATTTTAATTCCTCCAAATCTTAACACATGTTTAACATATTTTAAACTCCAAAATCGAGTCCCTATGTTATCCAATCCAAGTCCAAAATTGCTTCTAGTTGTTTCATTTGATCTCTAATTGTTAACTTTACCAATTAGATCTACAAGCAAACGAAAATAATTAAAATTATAGTAACAAATGGAAATTAACTAAGTAAATGCAACGAAATAAAATATAAATATGCTCCTATCATTGGGCTTTTGTGCCCAATGAAATGTGGTCGTCCAATATCATCGTGCGGCTGAGAAGTGTCACAGGATGACCTGCTACAGACTACACATTGGGAAATCACAAAGTTGGATGATTTTGATGCAAAGTTGGATGTTTTATGTACAAAAATTGTAAGATATATTCTGAAATCAAAACAACAAGACATTAGGATCACAAATAAATCAAATCAATATGAAATAGAAATCGACTAATTATAGTGAACTTATCTGTAGAATTCGGAAGACATGATTATGAAGATGAAGCCATTGATAAAGTCTAGGTTGTCTTCTCCTTCCAATACTCCAAAATATCCCTCTACTATATGAATATGTTTTAGTATTATGAGGAATTCAACGTATGGAAGCAGGGACTTAACCTAGTATTTAGATACCATTAGGGTTCCTTATTAGCTGGCCTATTAACAACTAAGAAGGTTAACCCTATCACCTTGATTGAGTCCTAGCATGATGTAATATCTTTGTATTTGAACCTCTAGATGATTCTCCTAGATTAGCTGCAATGATTTAAGACTCCACAATTATTACCTAACTAGGACTCTTAATTTACTCGAATTGCACATCATTGAATAATCAAGTGATTTGTTCCTCAAGTAAACCAATTGTCACACATTGCCATTCACAGAACTTTACATTCTCCCACTTGAATGTCAATGTGATGTCTTGATAAGAACTCGTGGTGATCATTGAGTCTTCATGAGTTTGCAACCAATCTTTCCTAGCAACTTGTCACTTTTGAATCAAGTGCAGAACCACAGAAAGCAAGGCACACATTGCACAGTTCCTTGCACTCTATGATTCCTATGTTATCCAATCCAAGTCCAAAATCGCTTCTAGTTGTTTCATTTGATCTCTAATTGTTAAGTTTACCAATTAGATCTACAAGAAAACGAAAATAATTAAAATTATAGTAACAAATGGAAATTAACTAAGTAAATGCAACGAAATAAAATATAAATATGCTCCTATCATTGGGCTTTTGTGCCCAATGAAATGTGGCCGTCAAATATCATCGTGCGGCTGAGAAGTGTCACAGGATGACCTGCTACAGACTATACATTGGGAAATCACAAAGTTGGATGATTTTGATGCAAAGTTGGATGTTTTATGTACAAAAATTGTAAGATATATTCTGAAATCAAAACAACAAGACATTAGGATCACAAATAAATCAAATCAATATGAAATAGAAATCGACTAATTATATTGAACTTATCTGTAGAATTCGGAAGACATGATTATGAAGATGAAGCCATTGATAAAGTCTAGGTTGTCTTCTCCTTCCAATACTCCAAAATATCCCTCTACTATATGAATAGGTTTTAGTATTATGATGAATTCAACGTATGGAAGCAGGGACTTAACCTAGTATTTAGATACCATTAGGGTTCCTTATTAGCTGGCCTATTAACAACTAAGAAGGTTAACCCTATCACCTTGATTGAGTCCTAGCATGATTTAATAATATCTTTGTATTTGAACCTCTAGATGATTCTTCTAGATTAGCTGTAATGATTTACGACTCCATAATTATTACCTAACTAGGACTCTTAATTTACTCGAATTGCACATCATTGAATAATCAAGTGATTTGTTCCTCAAGTAAACCAATTGTCACACATTGCCATTCACAGAACTTTACATTCTCCCACTTGAATGTCAATGTGATGTCTTGATAAGAACTCGTGGTGATCATTGAGTCTTCATGAGTTTGCAACCAATCTTTCCTAGCAACTTGTCACTTTTGAATCAAGTGCAGAACCACAGAAAGCAAGGCACACATTGCACAGTTCCTTGCACTCTATGATTCCTATGTTATCCAATCCATGTCCAAAATCGCTTCTAGTTGTTTCATTTGATCTCTAATTGTTAAGTTTACCAATTAGATCTACAAGAAAACGAAAATAATTAAAATTATAGTAACAAATGGAAATTAACTAAGTAAATGCAACGAAATAAAATATAAATATGCTCCTATCATTGGGCTTTTGTGCCCAATGAAATGTGGCCGTCAAATATCATCGTGCGGCTGAGAAGTGTCACAGGATGACCTGCTACAGACTATACATTGGGAAATCACAAAGTTGGATGATTTTGATGCAAAGTTGGATGTTTTATGTACAAAAATTGTAAGATATATTCTGAAATCAAAACAACAAGACATTAGGATCACAAATAAATCAAATCAATATGAAATAGAAATCGACTAATTATATTGAACTTATCTGTAGAATTCGGAAGACATGATTATGAAGATGAAGCCATTGATAAAGTCTAGGTTGTCTTCTCCTTCCAATACTCCAAAATATCCCTCTACTATATGAATAGGTTTTAGTATTATGAGGAATTCAACGTATGGAAGCAGGGACTTAACCTAGTATTTAGATACCATTAGGGTTCCTTATTAGCTGGCCTATTAACAACTAAGAAGGTTAACCCTATCACCTTGATTGAGTCCTAGCATGATTTAATAATATCTTTGTATTTGAACCTCTAGATGATTCTTCTAGATTGGCTGTAATGATTTACGACTCCATAATTATTACCTAACTAGGACTCTTAATTTACTCGAATTGCACATCATTGAATAATCAAGTGATTTGTTCCTCAAGTAAACCAATTGTCACACATTGCCATTCACAGAACTTTACATTCTCCCACTTGAATGTCAATGTGATGTCTTGATAAGAACTCGTGGTGATCATTGAGTCTTCATGAGTTTGCAACCAATCTTTCCTAGCAACTTGTCACTTTTGAATCAAGTGCAGAACCACAGAAAGCAAGGCACACATTGCACAGCTCCTTCCACTCTATGATTACATGCACACTTAACTCAAAGCACTATGTTACTAACAAAGTCATGATATCAAGAGCTAATAGTCAAAACATTAGCTCACAATAGTCTAACTGAAAATATGAAAATATATTTCAGTACAAAAGTAGTTCACAAAAGAACTCAACAACGTTGGTAACAAAACCCAACTTTTCTGTCAATTTATAATATAATAGAACACGTAAAATACGACATACTATTTACAAAATCAGAACCTCTTATTCAAACTTATGAACAAAATTTACTCCTAAAGTATCAGTCACTAACACTTCAAATTTTTTAACACAAAAGGTAATCTCTTACTCCCACTGATTAATAGAGACAAAATTATATATAGATAAATTATTATTACTCCCACTGATTAAGAGAGTAAAACAAAGCTTTGTAAATGTCTACAAAATGAAATAGATACCTCTCAAATACTCCCATTAGCAAAACATTAGTCATGGAATCTAAAACATAAAATTTGTGAGCTCAACATCTTTATTATAGATATTTGTACATAAGTGACTTTTGTGACTGAAAAACTATACAAAATCATTTGGTCAGTTTTGTTCATCTAACATTTGACAAAAATAGAAAACTTTAACTAAATGTTTTCTAATGCATCAAAAGCATATAATTCTAGAATCATCTTTGGACAGAAACTAATTATATTAGGTTTGCATAGCTAAAACATAAAATACAAGGACAAACGTATATAGCTTCAACACTTTTGAGCAGATGAAGTATATACCATCTTGTCAATTTCATGCTTCACTATACATTGATTTATAGTTGTACTGAATAAGAAAACACTTTTGAGTAGATTAATTATCCATCAATAACATATAAATCACAAGTCCAATTTCTTGAACAACATATAAGAATTAATAAGCAAAACACTTTTGAGCAGAATATACTCATTAACCCTTCTTGAATTTCCTACAAGATTAGTTGCATATATAACAAATAAAATATAAACGAGTATGACAATGTACGTTTTATCTACCAAAACTATGACTATTAAAAGCATGCAAAATTGATGAGTGTGAAGCCATAATACATTATTTCTCCCACTTGGGCAAACACTCAAAATTGCATGATTAAACACTAGAGAAAGTGGTTTTCATATAACAAAATATAGGCTAGTTGAATCAATAAAGATAGTGTAAGCTCTACCAAAATTTCAAAATTAATCATAATTTAATAAAACCAATTTACAATCTTTAATATGCTCAAAACATGAAAATTTCTTAAATAAATTTGTTGAGTCACAAAATAGTTGGTTTGGACATAATAAACCAATCTATATGTATCACAATTAGGCTTATATAAGGAACAATATCTCAACATTACTAATTTTTCTACAATAATTTTAATCCAATTTAAAACTCACATAAAATTAAGGCAAAAGAGTGGCAAATTTACATACTCATTCTCAATTCTGCAAGATTCATCATGGAAGTAGTTGAGTTGTGGAAGATCGAACCAACTCCAAATTGCATGATTGTTACACCTTTGGGTAGAAACTAATCATGCAAAGAAAATATCTGCATAGCTAGCCAAAACATAAAATACACAAAATACATATAGCTTCAACAAATTTGGCCAGATGAATATATGTTAGAAGTACTTTATGATTTGCTATAATACTAATTTATAATTGGTGAGTGATTTCCTGAAATTCCCATTGCGACAAAAGTATTCACCATATAAATTAGAATTATGATTTTTCAAAATAATCCTTTAGAATAGTATTAAATAACTGTTTTGTTGGATATTCAATGATTCTCAAAAGATTCAATCAGACACAAAAATATGTCGTTATTGACATTGAACAATAGAGTTCTCGAAAGAGGAAACATGGTTATTCAGTTATTCAATAGGGACCAAAATGATCAATTAGTAAACTAATGCCACTTTCCAATTTTCTCTCAAAAGACAATTATCATCATAATCTGAATTGATGACCAAACAAAACATTGGTTTAAGCAAAACAAACCAATATATCTTTAAATCAAAATTTAATCAGTTTTGTCTATAAAATTCATTAGTATTGAGAATTTGCATAAAATAAGGACATATTGGAACCATAAACTTTTATAATAATTGGTACCAATAGATGTGCACAAAACAGTGAAACAATATCACATAACAAAACTAGTTTTGAAGTACCAAAATTCAGCAGTACTACTTTAGTTTGCAAATTCACTAAAAGCTCAATTCTCTTTAGATTATCATGAAAATTTTTAGGTATGCACTAGACATATATTGCTACTATTTCGCAAAATTTCATGATTTTTAAAATTTTTAAGCAAGCCAAAAATGAATTCGAAAAGAGAGGTGCTTTAGAAACTGCAGAAAATGTTCAATACAGACCTGAGATTACAAATTCACCAAATATTTCATTGTTCATCCGATATGCATGAAAATTTTCAGACATAAAGTAAACATACAATTCTGTTAATTCGCAAAATTTCATAATTTTTGAGACTTTACAAGTGTACTAAAAGAAAATTAGAAATGGGATGTGCTGCAGAAACGGCAAAAATTCTGTAGTACATACGGGAGACTAAACAATTCATCAAAAGTTCATTCTTCCTCCAATGTGCATGAAAATTTCCAGAAATGAAGTAAACATATAAATTTACTGTCACTCAAAATTCCATAATTTTTTCAATTTTACAAGTGGGCTCAAAATAAAATCTAAATGGAATGTGCTGCAGAAACCGCATAAATTTTGCAGTACAGTCTCGAGATTAAAAATTCATCAATAATTCATTTTCAAACCAATGCTCGTGAAAATTTTCATATTTAAAAAAAAACATCTCAATGTATATCATACTAAAATTTCATGAATTTATGAGTTACATTGATATATCAAAATAATATCACAAACAGACTATTCTGCAGACTTCTGCAGAATTCCAGCAACATGGTATCACACTTAAAAATTTACCATAAATCCATTTCTTGTCCCAAAAACGTGGAAAAATACCAGCATCTACAATCCATTAAATATTACGACATGATCGAATTTCATAATATTTGGAGTTATGGAAGTCTATCAAGCCCAGGTTATTGACATGAATGGATTTCCTTTTAATGAGACTTTAATGGAGTCATACCCCAATAATATCATAGTTTGAAAAGACTATAATTTAGCATGATTAATTTTGACAAAAGTTTAGGCAAGAAATAATTCACACCACAATTGAATCAATTTATTAAAAATTTGAAAACGCCAATACGAACCGACTGAAAGCAATTCATAATAATGTAATTAACCACACATCAAAATTATGACAGCAAGCAATCCTTCATAATACAATAATTTGTTTATATATACGTAAGTTGCCAAATAGTTTCACCATTATCAGTTCGTCATAAAACAAACAAATTGGGAATGCCTTTTAGAACATATTAATTAACAATGCTAAATCCAAATTTTAAATCATGAAAGCATGAAATCCAATACAATATTCATCCAGAAAACTCACATCTGCAAGGATTAATTTAATAATTTGACAGAATCGTAACAGAGAACAGTCCAAAATATAAGCAAACTAAAAAAAATATTTTTTTTTTTTTAAAGGCTAGATTTTGCAACACAATAAGCGGAAGTGTAAATTCTCAACTCAATCAATTTTGAGATGGAGAAATAAAGGTTGATTGCCCAGAATCAACACCATCTTTATCTAATTCTCAATTTAGATGAAACCAAAAGCTTAATTTTAACTCAACCAAATTAGGTAGATTAAATTGACCGATTTCATACCTTTCTGAAGAGAATTCTTACCGAATAACACCGAATAGATCGAAAAAGCCGCCATTGAGGAGTTTTGCAAGAGAGCCAAAGACTTCACATGTGACAGCCCGTCTTGGATTATTCGTCTTGTAGGGGTAAAATGACGGTTTTGCCCCTAGTGGATAATTGTTGTTTGCGTGGTTGTTTTGGGTGCTTGGTTGGTTGTATCTCAGCCACACATCCATCTTCATTTCCACCACCCTCTCCCGTTGACTCTCTCTATCCCGTGTCCCTGTCTCTCTCTCTTCTTCTTCTGCTTGTGTACGGACAAGACCAAGACACTCGAGAACGTTGTAGATCGAGGAAGGAAATCATACCTTTGTGTTCGTGAAGTCCATACGAGTTTAACCATACCCATTTCAGGTAAGGAAACCTTCGTTTTCACGTCGAACCTGAGATGTTCAATTCGGGGTACTGTTCATGCACACGTAAAATCATGCGTTTTTGGGAATTTCAGGGTTGTAGGAAGTTTGGTGAGGTCCTTAGGAAGCTCGGGATGGTTCGTTTGAAGGTTTTGGATGTCGGGATCGTGAGTTGCAGGTTTGGGCGGATTTGGTGAGGATTTTCCAGCAAGATTCCGTTGGTTTTAGTGCTTGAAAGTGGTAAGGTTTTGTTCTTCTAGTTGTAAGCTTCATTTTGGTACCAATTTCATGAAATTTGGGTGAAAAACGAGTGAGAAATGAAGTTTATAAGTTTTTCCAGTTTTCTGGTGACGGCGACGGCGTCGGAGGTTGGGCGGAGAAGATGATGGAATATTCCTAACGGCGTTAGGTTGACTGTAACGGAATTCGTTAGTTTTAACGGAAAATATTCCTGACGTCGTCAGTATGCCAGACATGTGCCTGCGTGTGGGCGGCGCGTGTGGCCGTGCCTTAGGGGCCCGACGTGGATGGGAATATACATTTAAGGATCACTTCCCTGGGTGATGTGGGATGTTACAATCCACCCCCCTTAGGGGCCCGACGTCCTCGTCGGCACACTTTCCACATTTAAGGATCATTTCCCTGGGCGATGTAAGATGTTACAATCCACCCTCCTTAGGGGCCCGACGTCCTCGTCGGCACACACGTGACCAGGGTTAGGCTCTGATACCAATTGTCACATCTCGGCCCGGGGTGGATCACTTCCCGGGCCCGTTCCACCACCGTAGCACAATATTGTCCGTTTTGGGCTTACCATTCCCTCACGATTTTGTTTTTGGGAACTCACGAGCAACTTCCCAATGAGTCACCCATCATGGGATTGCTCTAGCCCCTTTTTCGCTTAACTTCGGAGTTCCGATGGAACTCGAAGCCAGTGAGCTCCCAAAAGGCCTCGTGCTAGGTAGGGATGGGAATATACATTTAAGGATCACTTCCCTGGGCGATGTGGGATGTTACAATCCACCCTCCTTAGGGGCCCGACGTCCTCGTCGACACACATGCGACCAGGGTTAGGCTCTGATACCAATTGTCACATCCCGGCCCGGGGTGGATCACTTCCCGGGCCCGCTCCACCACCGTAGCACGATATTGTCCGCTTTGGGCTTACCATTCCCTCACGGTTTTGTTTTTGGGAACTCACGAGCAACTTCTTAGTGGGTCACCCATCATGGGATTGCTCTAGCCCCCTTCTCACTTAACTTCGGAGATCCGATGGAACTCGAAGCCAGTGAGCTCCCATAAAACCTCGTGCTAGGTAGGGATGAGAATATACATTTAAGGATCACTTCCCTGGGTGATGTGGGATGTTACAATCCACCCCCCTTAGGGGCTCGACGTCCTCGTCGGCACACACGCGACCAGGGTTAGGCTCTGATACCAAATGTCACATCCCGGCCCGGGGTGGACCACTTCCCCGGCCCGCTCCACCACCGTAGCACTATATTGTTCTCTTTAGGCCCCGACTACGCCCTCACAGTTTTGTTTCTGGGAACTCACACGAGAACTTCCCAGTGGGTCACCCATCATGGAATTGTTCTAGCCCCCTTCTCGCTTAACTTATGAGTTCCAATGGAACTCGAAGCCAGTGAGCTCCCAAAAGGCCTCGTGCTAGGTAGGGATGAGAATATACATTTAAGGATCACTTCCCTGGGTGATGTGGGATGTTACACAATATATTACGTATATATTATATGAGGGT
The DNA here is from genome assembly GCF_019419815.1 of Pyrus x bretschneideri. Classification (NCBI taxonomy): domain Eukaryota; kingdom Viridiplantae; phylum Streptophyta; class Magnoliopsida; order Rosales; family Rosaceae; genus Pyrus; species Pyrus x bretschneideri. The sequence continues at coordinate 4,805,785 of NW_025999657.1, forward strand.
ACGTTTGAATTTACAAAAATCATTAATTGGTATATTTATTTGCAATTTTGGTACGTTTGATTTGATACATATTGTAAATAGATACATTATTTTTATTTTGTACACATTGTGTATTGGTATGTTTATATTATTCTCAATCATATTTTTACTTAACGTACTAAAAGAAAAACTTATTTCGGTACGTTTGATTTTGGGGGATTTAAAAATATTTTAAACTATTTTGAAAAGAAAATATTTTAATTGTAGATAATTATTGCTAAATTGTAGCATTATTGTGAAAATAAATTGAATCTAACCAACTCTTTTTTTTTTTTTTTTTTTTTTTTTATATATATATTTTTTATATTTTTACAATTATCTCTAAATAGCAGTTCTATCATGGGAACCCTCCCCCAGGCAATACACTATACTATCCACCCAATGAACAATAATCGCCCTTAATGAACAGTAACCGCTTTTTACATCTCCACCGTTGCACTTCAATAGCCCTGACAATAGACAATAAAATAATAATATTTTTTTTTCTGGGAGTAAATTCTCTTTGCGTTGAAACTGTACCAAAGGACACCCAAATTTCGCATACATGTTTTGGAATGAAATCAAGTCATAAAAGTAAAATCCTATGACATTTTCGAGGCCCTACCCTGCTCGGAAAAATGAAGTTTTGCCGAAGCTCTCTCGGCTTGGCAATTTGTGCACCACAGAGATGAGGGTTGTAGAGAGAGTGCATATCAGAGAGTTTCAGAAAGCCATAACCTCCAAATTCTTCCTTTCCATCCATCTATATCTCTAAAAAAACAAAAAACAAAGAGAGAAGACAACAAAGATCCATCTCTCGATTGTTCAAAATTTGAATGAAAAAATGGCACAGAGTGCAGAGAAGGAAGAGATGCATCGGTAGAAGTGCTTCAACGCCGCATCGGCCGCCACCACCGCCACTTCATCGTCGTTGTCAACGGCGATTGTTTGAGATAAAATAGAGGAGGATGGAGAAGCAAATGGAGACAAAGAAAGAGGAGTTGGAGGGATGCCAATGTTGGTGAGAAGATCGAAAATGGTGGCTTCAAGGCCAGTGGGTGCCTTAATAACGTGGCTGACGTTGCCCTGACATCAGCCCATGTCAGACAGCCTTCAGGTGCTTGGGCCGGCACGAATCCACGACCTTGGAGCTCGGGCTTGCTCGCCAGCCAATGCTGGACTTCCTCCCTCGGGCAATCAAGCCCTTTTCCACAGCCTGTCCCTCAAGCAGTTGCTCTAACAAGAGTGTAATTAAAAGGCTAGATTGTAAGAAATTTGTTACAATATAATATACATATAACATTAAAATTATGATAAAAAAAAGTTTAATCAAATCACTAAAAAAACATAAATATTTAATCTAAAAAAATTCAAAAATGAGACACATGTATAAAAGATCTTAAATTAATATTTGGGCAGCGGAGATTACAATACAAGAACACGTCTCTTTCTGCTGCTCAGCGTCTAGCGTCTATTATCCTTCCTCGTTATTCTCACCTACATCAAATTTTCTGTCCATATAAGAGGAAGAACCGTTGATCCTCCGCTCAAATAAATTCCAACTCCAACCGATTTCTGCGAAACCAAAACCAAAAAAAAATGACAATCTCTTTGCAATCTCCGCCTTCCTCAACCGTCTCCTCCTCGTTCCAGGTAAACTCCACCAACTCCACACCTTCTCTCTCTGCTCTCTCTGGATTCTCAGATTTTCTTACTGCTAGCTGACTAACTACTGTACGAACTGTAAAATTAAATCACGGCAGGGGACGAGGCTGAGGTTCTCCAATGGATCCCCACCTTCCAATTTACGCTTCACCTTGCAGCGATCCTTTCCTCTCATTCGCGCTTCCACTCTCGACACCGGTTAGTCTCGCTCACTGCTCTCACTCCTCAGCTTTCCATTTTCTTTTGTTGTTGAATTAATTGGATTTTCAGGTTCAACCACGGAATTGGAAGCCGTTTCTAGCTACAGCGAGATCGTTCCTGACACCGTGATTTTCGATGACTTCGAGAGGTCTGTAATAATTGTTATTTTATTTTAAAAAAACGAGCGATATTATCTATATTAAAGGGGGTGGGAGAGTGTGAATATGGTTCAAATTCGCCTTTGGCGAGAATTGAACCTAATAATCTAGTTTCGTCTTTGGCGAGAATCGAACCTAAGACCTCAAGTGAAGAGGAATTTCACTAGACCGCATACTAAGTGACTTCGAGAGGTCTATAATTAATTTTAGGTTTTCTTATAAGCTTTCCTTAAATGAAAAAGAAGTGGACTTTGAAAATTCGACGATCATGCTGTATAAATTATGAATTGGATATTTTGTTGAATTGATGATAATGTCGTTTCGAATTGATCATACATAACCATTATCTTTCGCAAGATAAATTACATGAATGATTTTCTTCTTTTGATTTTTATGTTTTTGAATATTTTGGCTTTTTATCAATAGGTTTCCTCCAACTGCTGCAACTGTGAGCTCTTCTCTACTCTTGGGTATATGTAGCCTCCCCGATACAATCTTTAGAGTAAGCATTTAATTGGAAAATTAGAAAACTTCAAGTTACTCTTTAATGCTAATATGGGAAGACGTGTCGTATATTCTGATTTATTTTTCTTTGGTGTAGAATGCCGTGGATATGGCGCTGGCAGATTCGGAGTGTAATCTGCATGAAAACTCCAACGTGAGATTGTCATGTTTCGTCAACAAGGTTGGTTTTCTCCATCTTATTCATTAGTATGCATATGCCTTGTTAGATTGATCATAGGGTTTTAAATTTAGTTCTGGGTGTGTAGGCTTTAGTGAATGTTGGTGGTGATTTGGCAAAACTAGTTCCTGGCCGAGTGTCTACTGAGGTGGATGCTCGTCTTGCTTATGACACGCATGGAATTATCAGAAAGGTAATCCTTTCTTCCTGGTGGTTCAATCTATTATTTTCGACTAGCACATTATTGGGAAATTAATCATATTGCTTAATTAATTGCGGATGTTCAATTATAATTTTTTGGTTTCTATCTTAACTGTGTATGCATTCAGCTCATTCTTAGTTGTTTTTAGAGCAGCTATATGACTTGTTAATGATAATGGTTGGTGCAATGTTTTGCATTGAAGTTTCAGAACTTCTATAAAATGTATAGATTTGATAGTTTGTAACGAGATGACTTTTACATTCCAAACCACTGTTTTCCTGAAAACAAACTTTTCTAGTAATTAGAGGATAAAATGTGTGAGAAGAATGCGATACTGAAATTTTCAGTATCGCATTCTTCTTACAGTTGTGCACTTTGTTACTTTAAGTGCCAATGTTTTTTTTGCTTATTATCTGAAGGCATATCCTTTCTACTATGACATCATTATGCTATTTTCTATCTTTTCGTTGCAGTCTGTTACAATTGGTATGTATATATTTCAGGTGCATGACTTGCTGAAGTTGTACAATCAAGTTAATGTTCCTCCTGAGCGTTTGCTGTTCAAAATTCCTTCAACTTGGCAAGTGAGTGTCAGATAAAATTATAAGTGTAGTGAATGTTCTGTGTTGACTTGATACAATAAGGCCATTATTGTTTTGCATCATTTTGTTTCATTGGTTGTTGGGTTTATGTACAGGGAATAGAGGCTTCAAGATTACTGGAATCTGAGGGCATACAGACACATTTGACATTTGTGTACAGGTAAGCTTCTTACAATTAATTGGTGTAAGCTTGATAAACCTATTTGAAACAATTGATTGTATTATGCAAAGGAATACATGATCTTACTATGCTTCATATATGCTTGAAAAACTGGTTTGAAATATGATGTTTGATGTTGCCCCAAGTTCTATAAGGGCCTGAGTTTTACGTTTTAGTGGAGATAATTATTCATGCTACCCCTCCTTCCCTTTCTCCCTCTCCCTCTTCCTCTTTGGTTGGGAGACAAGATAGCCTGCTTATGTGTTGAAAATGGTTCCAGAACCATGATCTGGGTGATATCTAGAGGAGCCATTATTGGTATTATGTGGATGACATGTTTTCTTGTTTTGGCAATAAAAAATGCATGAATGTCAATCTATAATCCTGTAGCAGAAGCTATTAGGTTTTGATGGTGGAAAAAAAAAAAAAAATCAGAATGCTGCTTTGTGATTTTTATCATGTGTGGTTTATTAAAATACGTAAGCCGACTTTGCCATTACCCTTGCTCGTAGAAGACACCACACCATGGCCTTTTAAGATGAATTCAATTTTAATTCTTGTGTTTGTTGATGGTTTGGTCATTTTTCTTCAGCTTTGCTCAAGCTGCAGCTGCAGCCCAAGCTGGCGCTTCTGTTATCCAGATTTTTGTTGGTCGTCTTAGGGTAATGTTCTGCCACATTGTATAATGGAATGTTTTTTTTTAAATTCAACTTCAGTTTATCTGAGTTTCTAAAGGTCAAATTTATCATTCAGGATTGGTCTCGCAACCATTCTGGTGACCCTGAGATAGAAGCTGCTCTCAAAAGAGGGGAGGATCCTGGGTTAGCCTTGGTAAGTTGGAAAGTTCTCATCTTGTGGTTTTTTTATATTTTATTTTATTTTATTTTAAAAAAACTATTGTATGAATTTTGATTTTTGACCTCTATATGATTACCAAATATAAACTGGTAGTTTTTGTTTTTCAATTTAAAGTTTCATATACCAAAATCTGACAACCAGTTAGTAGCTTAAAGAATTTGTTCAAAGACCAACCAGACAGAACACTGTTGGATGCATTCCTTCGCTAGCAGGTCTTCAGCCCATCACTGATTGAAACAGGTTGATGGTAGCTCAATCACAAGACATTGAGTAACTGAAGCTTAGTTCCCAGACTCGCTTTCCCCATCACTGATTGAAGTCTTCTAGATGCTTTAATTTCTGGCTATGCCGTGAATTACTCATGTGACAGTGGAGCTTTGATATAGGAAGATATTGAGTATAAACTGTTCCTATATAATAATAAGATGTTTTCTGGTTTTGCAGGTCACAAAGGCATATAACTACATTCACAAAAATGGACATAAATCAAAGTTGATGGCAGCAGCAGTTCGTAATAAGCAGGATCTATTCAGTCTCTTGGGGTAATTTATATCAGTCACCTTTTAATTTTGTAATTTTTATATAGTTACGAATTCTTACAAAAATTAAGGTATGAACTTCCTGCTCATGATGTCTGTTATGTGTTCAGGGTTGACTACATCATTGCACCGCTGAAGGTATTGCAATCACTCAAAGAATCCGTCACTGCCCCTGAAGATAAGTACTCTTTCATCAGGAGGCTATCTCCACAAACTGCTGCCACCTACAAGTTCAATGAAGAAGAGGTAACTTTCTTCCTGTGCTCGGTTTATTTATTCAGCATCAGGAGTTTCTCATTCTAAATTGTTGGTTGGGGGGTAGTACACGAAGAAACGAAATGAATTTTACAAGGTTCCTCTATAATATATGTGAAGCAAAGGTGCATCAGGTTAATAGGTTCTCCTGCGTGTTGTGTGTAGTGCTGCTGCCTGTTGGTATTTCAATATCAGTCTCTTATTTCATGTGACAAGGGCAAAAGGATGCCATTAAACAAGTAGTGGTAAACTTATGAGCGACTCTATTTCCTTGAGAAGTGGATGCTGTGTGCAAAACTACTAAATATTTTGTTTGAACCTCTTTTCTTCTTGAGCGGTTAGTTTTAATAAACCTTGCCAATTGGTGATGAGAATGCATAGTTACCCATGACAGTATCTTAATGTTTTAAAGTCTTGCATTTTGGAAACAAAGCTCTACAGCGCAGACGTTATTATAACTACTAGAAATACAATGAACTCGGACATGGAATTCCTCTGATCCTCTAGAATCACCAATGTATGGCTGCACACCCACCATCATCATCTTTCCCATATATAGGAATATCACTATTGTGGACACAATTTTCCTACTTCAATTTGAGGCTTGATTTTGAACCCGTCGGGACCATGAGAAGTGTAAAGTGGAGTAATCTTTGGCTTTGGTGAGAGGAATCCGTGTGTTGTCCTTGGTGATTCTGTGTGAGCTTGATAAAGAACACAATACAAGGGGTTTCTTTTTGGGTGTTTTGTGTTTGGTTTGGGTAGAGGGCTTTTCTGGCTTTAAGTTTTCCTTCTTTCCCTCATGAAGTTCTTCTCTCTCTTATTTCCCCCCTTCTTTCTCTCTTTGGCTTCTACTTCTTGGTACCCTTCCTCTTGGTTTTCTTGCAAAAGAATAACCAGAAAGGTTGGATTTCACAAATTATTTTTGATCACGCGTTGTTGTTTTGATTTGAAGGACAATTGTGTCCACAACTCTATTGATTTGATAGTCAGTGCTTCTTTGGTAGGCTCCATTTTATGTCCGAAAACCTTGTCTTTTCAAAAGTTGGTGATACAATATTTCTTCCCGCCATGGATGGCAATGCTCAACTACATGTCATGAGCACGAGTGGCTAGCTCTTCAAAGGTCTGGGGCTTATTACCTTCGAGGATGTAGAGTAATCCCCAATGCATACCTTGCATGCACATCTCAACTGCTGACACTTAAGAAAACACGTGTTTGCAACTAATGTGTAACGAATACCATCGTTTGATGTAATCCATGATCAGTTCATCCTCCCACTGTTTCATATTCGCAAGCTCCATCATGGTACAGCGAGTGCTATAGAAGCAGGATCTAGATTTGGGCTCCAACCAGTTGAATGCATTCCTTTCCAAGGAACAGGTAAATTGTTTTACAAGAAGGTCACCTTCTGTCCTAGCATTGTTACTAGTTTTGATGAAATCAGCAATATGTTGTTTTGGTTTGCCATTTCCGTCGAATTGCATGAACTTTGGAGGCTGGTGTCCTATCGGAAACCACAAGCTATCCATCCTCCTCGTGTAATGCATGGTATACATCAGAGTATCCTGAGAGGGAGCCCCGTACTGAGCCCTAATGGTGTTTGTATTCATGTCTTGAAAATTGCATGAACTTTGGAGGCTGGTGTCCTATCGGAAACCACAAGCTATCTATCCTCCTCGTGTAATCCATGGTATACAACAGTGTATCCTGAGAGGGAGCCCCGTACAGAGCCCTAATGGTGTTTGTATTCATGTCTTGAAGTTGTTGGACATATAAGGAACCCGTTGAGGCACGCTCGAACTTTAACTTTAATTTCTTGCTAGGTTTAGTTTCTTGATGTGATCTGTATGTCTTTTTCAGAGTCATGTAGCACTGGATTCAGAGTCATGATACACTTCTCTGGTTCTTGACTATATTCTCCAGTTTTTTGCAATTCTAGCTTTTTCCTAAGTGAGGTGATCTGTATGTCTTTTTCCTTGAGCATATTTGCTAATTTGGCAATCACCTACTTCTTCTTGGCCAGTTCTTCTTCAACAGAAATGACTCCTGTCAACATAAACTGCATAGCCATAGAATCTGAACCTGCCATTGATACCGAGGGTATCACAGGAAACTCACTAATTTGGTCATCAGTAAGTGATCCATGGTAAGACCCTGTGCTTAATTCATTGTCTGGAAGTGGTGGGAGTGATCACTCCCTTGAGTTCTTTAAACCCTTCTTATTTTCATGGGAACTCATCCAAATCTTTCCAAGGGCATGCTTATCTGCCCCCAGGAAAGCTAGATTGATTACTAGTCCATTCTTTTGGTGTATGCTTTGTGACTTAAGGTGGAAGTGGTGGGGAGTTGACATGTTGAGTTGAGGATAACACCGGTAGAGTCTAGGCTTGTGGTGGAACCACTCATGTTCCTGTCCTTGGTTGCGGGAATGGCTCGACTTTTTTTGGAAGCCATTGATTTTAGCGGATTGTTTAGTGCTTTTAAATGGAGGAAAAGATGCGAGATAAAGATGTCCTACCAGGCGTGCCGAAACGATTTTCTTGCTTCAAATCAAACGGGACCATGTTCCTAAAAATAATTTTTGAGCTACAACCTCTGCGGTTTATTCTTTAAGAAGAATACTCCCTTAATTGATTCAAGGGTGGCAAGACTTGACCTTGAACATGTCAGGACCCCAAAGAAGTGCCAAGTGGTTGAGTAATCTTCTGCTCGGGTGTTGAAGGAATTATCACGTGTGTGTTATATTTGGTGATTCTTTTCACGTTTTTGGCTTCTACTTCTTGGTTCCCTTCCTCTTGGTATGTGTGCCGCATGATTTCTGCTTTCATGTAGGAGGTTATTCTCTTCGATTGGATTCCTTAGGCTTAAACCAGGTCACATGAACGTGTTTTTGGTTATAGCGTGAATAAGAAGTTTCTCATACTTTTATGAATAATTCCTCAAGGCTCAACCAAATAGTGATTCTGTTTTTAGAATTTAAGTTCTGGAAAGGGTTTAGACTAATCTATATCAGTTAGATGTCTGTCTAATTGTTACTGGTTCAACCTGATAGACCTCTCCGGTGGAAAAAATAGTTTGAACAGACTATCGAAGTGCATTTCATTTTACGTTTAATAACTAATCTTTTCCTTGTGTCCAGCTTATCAAGTGGGATCAATTAAGCTTTGCATCAGCTGTGGGACCTGCAGCCGTGGAACTTCTTGCCAGCGGACTGGATGGTTATGCTAATCAAGCAAATCGAGTCGAGGAGTTATTTGAGAAGATTTGGCCACCTCCAAATGTATGAAGACTAGTGCTTTCTTCTGTTGGTAAGGGGATCTTGCCTTTCGTGGAACAAGAAGGAAATACCGTTTTGGCTTTCGTTTCTCCTTTCCCTTTCTCTTTTCCTCTCTTGTACCGTTTTACTTTTATCCCGAAAAAACTTGATCTCACCAAAAAAGACTTCTATTTGATCATAAAAATGCGAAGTAAAATCGTAAACACATGAGATAATAATGCCAATGAAGTTACACCCCCATTCCCTTTTCATAAATGCCGGTAAATATTGTTATACACGTGAATGAACCTAGCCTCCGCGACGCCAGGGGAGGGGATGGATGGATTTAGTGCATTTTGCAGGTCGTTTAGTTGTCGACCTTCAATGTTTCGATACATTTTGCCAACATTGCAATATTTTGCTCCGTAGGATCAATGGTGTCGATAAAAATGAAAACAAATAGTTGCTCAAGTGGTCACCTATACTCTCTTTTTGGTTACATTAAACAGTAGTTTCTACTATTTAATTTGCTACCAATGGGAGGAGCAAAAGATTCGTGTTTGATGTTACCATACCTTTTTTTTTTCTTATACGTACTCTTGTTTAATCTTATTCATTGTTTCTGTTGGATTTATTTAATTTAATGACAAAAGGTAAATAAGATTGTGTCAGAGGTTAAAAATGGAGGGTGAATTTAACTCCCTTTTTAGAATTAACTCATACATTTTCTTTCATCTTACACTCTTGTTTAAGCTTGTTAGTTGTTTCTGTTTGATTTATTTTAAACGAAACAAGATACCCCAAAACTTATAAATTAGTATAAATACATAAATGTACATAATCCCTTGGTTATAGAATTAATAGGGTTGAAATATCCCATATCGACACTATATCTGAGAAAAGAAGAGTTTAAATATCATAATTCCACTCCAACTAATATCGAGGCCTTTGGTGACAAAACCTCATCACCTGACGCATTATGCAGGTGATAATTATCGGACAATATTAGTGTTGTTGGTAGTGGGTATTTGGTTCATCTCTTTGATAATTTTACATGGTATTAGAGCAAAGTTCAATCTTCGGTAGCTTCGTGCACCCACAGGCCATGAATCTGAGAAGAAAATAAATGTTTGCTGCCATGAAGAAGAAAAAAGGGAAGAAAAAGTATGGTTTCGTTGCCTTGGAGAAGAGATTAGAAAAATAAATAAATTTTTTGATTGAATAATCATGTGTGTCTTTTTGTGTTTTATTTTATTTTTTTAGTAAGTTTAGTTGGTTTTGAGTTTGAAGAAGAGAAAAAAGGTGGATGAAAAAAAAAATGAGAAAAAAGATATAAAAAAAGAAGAAGAGAGATTTGTTGGTTGGGACTTCTGAAAAGTGGTGTTAGTTTCTATTGGGTTTTCGAAAAGATTAGTGTTTATTCCAACTGAACTTTTTAAAAGAGCCGTTGGTTCCAACATATCAGGATATTTATTTATCAGGCTTTCGAAAAAAGATGTTAGTTCCAATTAGGCTTTCGAAAATATTAGCGTTACTTCCAGTTGGGCTTTCGAAAATAGGTATTAGTTTCAAGGATTATTATTTGTTAGTTTGGCTTTCGAAAAGAGACGTTTGTTCTAGTTGGGCTTTTGAAATGATTGACGTTAGGCATTCGAAAAAAGGCTTTGGTTCTGAAGGATTGTGATTTGTTGAGCTTTCAAAAAGATTAGCTGTTAGTCTCCGCATACCAATGAAGACTTCCTTCTTGGCAAACTCATGATTTCACATCATGGGTTTGAGGAGGAGGGGGGGCTGGGGAAGGTATTTTAGGGATATGATTTATTTTTTAGTATTGTTCTTTTGTAATCTTATAAATACCTTCTTATGTAGAAGAATAAAGTATTGAAGTTGTATTTGAGAATTGAGAATTCTAAATTTATACTACACTCTTTATTTTCAACTTTTGGTACTAGAGCCAGGGAGCGGGCAAGTACTGCTACGTGATGGGTGGGTCCCAATGGTCGACACGATGATGGTTGGTCCCTTGGCTCCGCGTGTAGGGTGAGTCTCATTGGCTCCATGTAACTCAATATGTGGATCTTCCACGTGTGACCCACTAATTAGGTCCCATGTGAGGGGCCGTGTTGAAATATCCCACATAGACCATATCCTTGATAAAAGAAAAGTTCAAATATTCTAACTTCACTCCAACTAATACCAAGCTCTTTTATGATAAACCCCACACTTGTCGAATTGTGCAAGTGGTTATTACCAAGTTCGGGATAATATCAGTAGTGTTGGTAGTGGGTTTTCGACCCGTCTCTCTGATAATTCTACAAATAGTTGAACAAATGCCATAAGTGCAGGATTTGAACTAATTAGTCTGAGACCTTAATAAATTTAATTCTACCATAGAAAATGTGTTGGTTATTTATTTTATTTATTAAAGATTCAAAACTTTATTTATTATTATTGAAAAAGAATAAATACGAAGAGTCATATCTATTAGAGAAGTTATGCCTTTTATTAAGGGGTGTGTAGAGTTTTATAAATAGAGAACTTGTGACATCCCGTCCCGGAAATATCGAAAACGTACACGTGAAATGACTATTTTACCCCTAGTTTGTTTTCGTTATGTTGTTTAGTCATTTTGTGTGGTGTTGGCATGTGTTGGGCCACACACACACACCCTATCATCTCCCTCACCCTCTGTCTTTTCCCTGTCTCTCTCTCCCGAGCTCCCTTCTTTCTTCTTCTTCCTTCGAACGTACGGACACACACATAACTACACCAAACCATTACAGATCGAAGAAACTAAGGGCACAGTCGAGATCGTGAAGCTCGTGGGAGCACGATCGTACCATTTTCAGGTAAGAAATCCGTCGTTTTCACGTCGATTCGACAATGGCAGTTTTGAGTACTATTCATGCAAACTTATTTCATCACGTTTTTGGGAATTTGAAGTTCATAGATAGCTTGGTGGTGTCCCAAGGAGCCTCGGAGTGCTTCGTTGGAGGAGTTTGGACGTCGGGATTGCCCTGTTCGAACTTGACCGATTTTGGAGGTTGGTGACAGGTGAGTTTTCGTAGGTTTTAGCCCTTCAAATTTGTATGGACATGTTCTACTAGTCTAGGGCTTCATTTTGGTTCAAGAATCGTGGAAAATGGTTGAGAAACGAGTGAGAAAACACGAATTGCAGGTTTTTCCAGTTTCCGGCGCCGGCGACGTCGCCGGAGGCTCGCTGGAGAAGGTGACGGAATCCGTTAAAACTAACGGAATATTCCTCACGGCGTCAGTTGACGCCGTCAGCGTGCCAGGCACGTGCCTGCGCGTGGTCGGCGCGTGGGGGCGCGTGCGGCGGAGGAAAATTTTTCTAAAAATATGGGTGTGATCCTGAGGTTGTGTAGAGCACGTTGGTATATTCATTTGTCCAATTTGAGCAATGTATGTGAAGTTATTACGAGAAGTTGGTTATGTGCTTTAAAATTGACGTTTTTATAGTTGTTTCGCATATAGGTGATACGTACCCCGAGGACGAGCGTGGTCACTCGAGGCAGGGGGGCTACGACCCTTCCATTTACCAGTGAGTGGGCTTTTGGTTTTCCGTATATACCTATATACTATATTTTCCCAGAAATTGAATTAATGTTTATCAGTTTATGCCATGCATTACATTATCGTTATTCGTGCATCGTTGGTTATGTTAGTAGTTGCATATATATATACATATGCATATTGGGTGCTGTGGACGCACAGGTAAGTGCCAGGTAAGTGTTATTCATATTTACATTCAGTAGCAGTTTGAGATGTTTAGAGAGCTCATAACCTGCACCCCCGGTGTTAGTGCTCCCGCCCAGAGTAGGGCACAGTCCTTCACGTGATGTTCACCTCCCGTACCACACGCTCAGCTTGGATCCAAGTTAGGTGCACAGTCTTGTCGTACAGACCACACTAGGTGGTTCCGACTCGTAGGTGACCCGCGATTATTCGCACAGCCTTCACGTGATCGTAGCACTAGAGCGTATATATATGTTACACCCAGGCCTGTCGTACAGACCACTTTAGGTGGTTCCGACTCGTGGGCAGGTTTAGTATTGAGATTGAGATTTGAGCTCTATATGCAGCCGTACAGGTCACGTTAGGTGACTCCGGCTGCCAGATTATTTGTTATTTGATATGAGTTATACCTGAGCACTTGCATTTCATTATGAGGCTTTGGCATGGCATACTCTTGAGCATGATTGGCATACCTATATACGTATATATGTTTATTTTCTGGGAAGTATACAGGTTTTACGGCGAGGGGTTAGAATGTATTTTACTAAATGGTTTTCAAAGAGTTTTTGCCCACTCACGCTTTTGTTTTGCGCCCCTCCAGGTTCTAGTTGATTAGCAGTTTCGGTGGTTTCCCAGAGGGCTTTTCCGGCATTTTTGACAGACACTCACCAGCGTAGGGTCACCTTCGGGTGTACTAATGTCGCATCTTTTCTTTGGACTGCTGTAGACTTGCTCTGAACTTGTGTCTCTCATACGCTAGCACTTGTTTTTATTACTTTGTATGCTAGTTTTTAATTATTCGTACTTTTCTTATTACTACTCTATTAGCTTCCGCACGTGCACATTCGGGGTGTGTCAGAACTCCTCAAACATAACAAATCCGTTAAAGAGATTTCCTTTCTCTTCCTATTATGTATATTTCGTATTATCCTCCTATTTATCTTCATAAATCATCATCAATGGGCAATTGATGACTACTTAGCATCCCATCTGCCATAATTGTGTTTATAGATTAGACATTGTGAGATTCAAGGGTTGTATCTTGAAGTTGTGGATAACTGTTATAACCGGTACGTAGGGAGGCGTTTACGGCTTTAGGACAGTGACAACACGCCTCTCTTAATATCACATGTTAGATTAATCCTTTTTCTATATACTGTTTTTTTTATTGATTTATGTATTTGAAGCATATGCGTTTATCTAATTAAGTGAATTTATTTGTGTTCTATGGTCATCATTATTAATATTATCCTACAGTATGATCTCTCTGTCTACTTCCTCTATAGCTCCCTTGCTTGAACACCATTTGCTCGTTCGTCTTGCTCGCTTCGCGGTACATTCTACCGTATGCGCCTTACTGGCTGGGGAAAGCCCATCTTTCTTGTAATTGCTCCCCCGTTCCCTGGTCAAAGACTCGGTTGGATAATAGTTGCTTTATGCTGTTCGGAAATATATCTACTTTTATTAACGAAAAATAGTTTTGTGTTGTTTTCCCAAAAAAAAAAGAAAAGGTTTTGTGTTAATCTTTCTCGTTTGATTTTCACTTTGTGTTATCTTTTTCCTTGAACACTATTGCTTGCTAGTTTGAAATCTCCTGTGGGCCGGGTTTGTTGGGTTCAAACTTCATGTTGGCGTAGTGAAATTCTTTGGTATTATCTATCTGTATTATATACCTTTTTTCAATTATTCTATTCTATATTGTTCTGTATTTTACATGTATTACAGATTAATTGTATTTTATCATAACCATATCATATGACTTTTTATGATAATCTATCCCAAATTAATTGTTGTCTACGTGTATCATTGATTTTTTTAATTAATCTACCCCTACCATAGGTTTTGTTTCATAGTCTACCTATAATACATGTTAATTGTACATGTATTTTTTTTTTCCTTTACCACAAATTAATTATATTATGTGCCTACATCACAAGTTTGCACAATTTGTTAAGCTTATCATATTTGTTGTATACGGTTGGAACCAAATTCGTGCACCTTCATGAGCAGTGGCTGAGCGCAAATCCGAGTAAATCTGAGCAATCTGCAAAACAGTGAAACAACTATGAGCAAGCTTACAACTATGCAAGGGAGAAGGGGGGGGGGGGAGCAAGCTTAATGTAAACAACTATATTTACATTAAGGATGAGGAAATAAACTGGTTTCGAATTGTCATTCATGAGATTCGACCTAAATAAGACTAATCACTTAAGAGTGAAGAGGAATATCACTAAACAGTAGTACCAAGTGACATTATGAAAGTGAGATTTGTCAAACTTGAACAGGTTCAGAATTTAGGAGTTGTTTGTTATTATTTTTTTGGATCAAATTTTTTGTTTTTAAAACTAATAAGTATTAGGTAATTTAGCTACATGCATCATTTTTTTAACAAGAAATTGAATTGAAAAAAGATACCAAACATGCCATTAATATTTTGGTTTAAATAGTTTGTACCATGTGCGGGATGCAGCATAATAAGAAATAATGATAACTGAGTACAAAGATTCCTTGTGAAAGAACAATTAAAGCGAGCCAAAGTAATTATAGTTTGATTCAATTTAGTTCAGGAGCACATTTTTTCATTATAAAACTAAGGGCCGGTTTGAAATTATTTTTTTTTTAAAACGGTTAAAAGTGTTTTTAGTTAAAATGTTTGAAATCAATTCTTAATAAAATAACAAGTGAATAATGAAAAAACACTTTATTGCGTCATGCCAGAAACACATAATTGATGCTTATGGCAAGAAGAAACAAAAGAGGAACAAAAGAGTGGGAGGTTCTAGCTCGAGTTCGTCAAAACTGGCCCTATATAAATGCTCCAATTATCCAAAGGGATCTACCCTACAGAGTGATTTTGTCGACTGCATTATTGAATGTTAAAGGTTGGTGTTTTAGAATTAACTGTATAGCTCGTTAGGTATTCTTGAATGAACAAATATACGTCAAGTTTTTAATTGTACAAGTTGAAAGTAGAAAATCGAGTAGTCGTGAAGAAATTTATTTTTCGCACAAGAGACAGAGTTTATTCATAATTAATCATTTTTTAACTTTCAATTTGAACAACATGTGAGAGTGACATTAATTTCTTTCTCTTAATATGCATTGAATATAATAAATGATTCAATCACTTTAGTCCTATACACCAAACAAGACCTAAAACTCCTCCAAACTATTATTCCTGCTTCTCAATTTTCTTGGAGTCAAGTGCATGTGGACGCTGCAAGATCTATCAGATCGGCAATTCAGCATATGGGTTTGGCATGTGGCAACATGGAGAACCAACAGAATTATCATCTTGCTTGAAAGGGTTTTGTTTTATGCACAATAATGATCATTATTTGTGGGAAACAAAACATTTTAATGGCTCAAGGACCCGAAGCTGAGTCATCATGTTGTCCAATAATTTAATGGATATGGTAGCTGTCATGTCACCGTCTAAAGCTGAATCAGCCGGACTAACACATCAACACCTATCCGTGTTAACGGGAACTGCTCAAGGAGGTCTTTCGGAGCTTACAAACCAATGGTAAATTAGATGTGTCTCAATCGTTAATTTTAATTCACCTTCTTAAACCAGTAAATAATATGCTCATTCTCATAATTCAACTGTTATTTACACTTTAAAATAAGTGCGTGACAACTTTTTTTTAAGATAGAACTACATCACACTTTGTTGTTTGGGATGTTGAACTTCTACTTTCTCTAATTTGGCTTTAGATTCATAGCTTAAACAAAATACGCAAAATGTAAAAGGAATTTACCAAGAACTTACCAATTTCTCGTTGCTGTTATAGGTAATGCAAAAGACATATATATTCAGTTTAAACTTCCACTTTGATTTAGGTGATATATATGTACTTGCATGAGGAATTGAGTTTTAAAATTCTCATGACATGCATTAATGAGTAATGAAAATTCTCTCCTCTAAACATGCTTTGACGAGAAATAAAAACTCTCTCCTAAAAACAAGCTTTCACGAGAATTGAGTCTTTACCACGTGGTTTACTGCTACATGACGTTTATTATAGCCCTACTTGGTTAAACGACCAAAACGCCTTTTGCATTGTGAAACAAAATAACAAAACTCAAACATTATTTGTCACTTAGTATTACAGTCTGGTGATATTCCTCTTCATTTGTAAGTAAAAAAAATCTTAGGTTCTATTCTCGTTAAAGACGAATTTGAACCACATTATTGTTAGTTCATTATGAGGTTTAGCCCCTTCCCGACCCCTTAGACCATCTCCAACCATTGGGGCTAAAAGCTAAATTTTGTAGTCTAGAAAATTTAGATTTTAGCCCAGAAACAACTTTTCTACTTCAATCCTTCTGGCCTAAAATTTTAACCCAAGATTATTAAAGAATGAACTTAGGATAATTTTTTTCTTAAATTAACTTTTTTTAAAAAAAAATTTATGTAGACTATCGTAAATTAATTTTATGAACATTTTAATCTAAAAATATTTAAATTCCAATAACTATTGAAAAATCATTAAATCAATACATGAAACTCATGAAATAGTATGGAAGCATATGAAAATCATGATAGAGATGTATATAAACACAAAATACATAAAACACATAAGACACACACAACACATGTGAAGCATATACAAAACAAATGACAGAGACGAAGCACACACAGAACACATGACACACACGAAACACATACCTAATTACATACAAAACACATGAAACGCATGAAGCACAAACCTACACACATGAAATTGAAACCTTCCATCATCCTCTATATAAACACAGGTTGAATATCAAACCATCACACAACATATTCACCAATCTTTCAACTTTCAAAGTGTTTTTGTTTCCTAAAAATCCTTAATATCTCATCAATGGGGATGCAGAAATGATCAACGCGGATGCAGAAATGATCAATGCGGATGCAGAAATGATCAACGCAGAAGCCAAATTTGCAAACTCGCTTATGCAACATAAGCACCATGCCGAATTTAGCTATTGTGGTTCTATCACGGGGCGTTCATTTGTGCAGCGTGACAGAAAAGAGTGTCTTAACCGAATGATGAAAGATTATTTCATCAAGTGTCCGAGATATCCTGCTCAAGATTTTCGAAGCCGGTTTCGGATGAGAAGAGAGCTTTTTGAAAGCATCTTGAATGCAGTTGTCAATCATGACCACTACTTTGCAAGGAAGATAGATGTCGTAGGCCGACAAAGTCTATCACCTCATCAGAAGCTCACATCTACATTTCGGATGCTAGCTAATGGGTGCTCTACAAACTCAATTGATGAGTATTACCGACTTGCGGAGACTATTGCTATTGAGATCTTGAAGCGCTTCTATAAGGCAATTGAAGCCATATATAGAGCCACATACCTCCACAAGCCAAATTGTGAAGATTTGAAGAAGCTTCTACGCAAGGCAAATAAAAGAGGCTTCCCTAGCATGATAAGAAGTCTTGATTGTATGCATTGGGAGTGGAAGAATTGTCCTATTGCTTAGGCTGGCCAATTCAAGGGCTGTCATAACAAGCCAACCATCGTGCTCGAGGCTATGGCGTCTTACGACACATGGATTTGGCATGCATTCTTCAGCGCTCCTGGATCAAACATCAATATCAACGTTCTTTGGTCTTCTCCTCTGTTCAATGATGTTGTCAATGGATGGGCACCAGAATATCGATACAAGGTAAATGGTAATAGGTATGAGCTAGGTTACTACCTAACAGATGGTATTTATCTTAGTTGGTCTACCTTTGTTAAAAGTAATTATTTTCGCAGAGGCAAGAGTCTTACAGGAAAGATGTGGAGAGAGCGTTCGGGATCCTACAAGCTCGATGGACCATTGTAAGAGGGGTTGCACGATTGTGGCATACCGAAGACCCCTATTCAATCATGATGATGTGCATAATTTTGCACAACATAATTGTGGAAGATGAGTACATCGAAATTGAAGAAGATTCAAACGAAGATGTGGATGATGACCAACTAATACATGAGAGAGCTATGGCAAGAGATGTCGAGCATCTCGCTGCAACCACATATGAGACCCGACATGATAGGGTCGCATTAAGTGAGTATATGAGACGTTTAAATAGAATTCAAGCTCCTCAAGGTCATGACACACTCCGCAAGGATTTGGTTAAGCATATATGGCGCCTAGAAGGTGAATGTTGATGATGTTGGAGTATTAATGTGTTCTTGTGTTAATTTTAATTGTGGTATGTTATTTTTTTATGTAAAAATTTTAAGTGTACCATGTTGGTATTTTCTAGTAATAAATTGAAGTGTTTTCTTGTGCAAAGTCTTTTGTCTGGTACGTTGTCAAAATTATTGAATGCCGTTTGAATTATTGAAGGCATCTATTGTACATCAAAGTGTGCATTAATAAGTACAATAATTATTGAAGGTATCTAGATTAATAGAAACAATAATTAATAAGCTATACATTTAATACACACAACAATTAATAAAGTGCATAAACTTAATACAAACGACAATTCATAAACCACTCAAACCACATAAACTTAATACAATCGATAATTCATAAACTACATAAACTTAATAATGATATCCACCATCTTGACTTGGTGGTGGACTTGGGATATAGCCTTGAGGTGATTCATCATCTTGAAATATGCTCCTTGTGGCATACTTTCGCCCTTTTACTTACCACGTAGGAATTTCTTCTTCTCTGGAGTGTATTTATTGAGATCATTCATCATGAAATTAATTTCGAAGCTCTCTTGCTTCCTATCCCCTTCTTCCTTCATGGCCAAACGCATGGGCCGCTTCTTCTTGCCGAGAGCTATGGCTTTTGGATAATTTTGCAAATCCGGTAGCAATGTGTCCACTCATCGGCTCTTGGGACTTCCCTTTTTCTCTTTGCTTCCTTTTGCTTATCTCTTCCCGGGGGCCTTGCAATAGAAGAAGTTGGGGTCATTTCATTGACACCTTCATCTCCATCATTTGTTGATGTAGCTTCATGTTGAAATAATCTTCCCCATTGTTGCTCCGCATTGGTTGCCTACCTCGGACAATCCTTGAGGACGTCCCAAGCATGATGCAACTTAAAAGGTTGATTTTTTGGTGTTACTCTTGTCTTGTAAAATGCCATTGCTTTGTCACCCTATGCAAAAAATACATAAAAACAATTAGTTGCAAAATAATATTATGTACATGACAAATAAAATATCAACAAAAAAACTCACAATTTATGCGGCGCTTCTTCCACTAGCCATGTCAGTCACAACTCTCTCCAAACTTCCCTTCCATAAAGTGCATGCTTTGTTGATAGTCTTCCACCGATCGTAAACACCACCACCTTCCCCTCCTGCCACCGTTGCAGTTTTCATGGAACTTTTCAACGATTTTATTCCACAAAACCTTTTTATTTGGATTCGTGCCAATTGCACCATCTTCGCTAATAGAAACCTATGCCAAGCATAACACAACATCTTCCTCACAGATCCAATTACGACCTCTAATATGCTGTCTTGCCATCTTGAAAAATTTGGAAATGGGAAGAAATGGTAGAAAGAAAAATTGGAAGAATTATAGGAGAAAAGTGAGTTTTGTGTGAATGCTTGAAAAGTGAGTTTTGTGTAAATAATTTTTTTTTTAATTATTTAAGTCGTTGGATTTAAATTTGGACCGTTAGATTTGATTATATTCGATCTCAGCTGTTGGATTCAACAAATATATATATATATATATATATATATATATATAAAAGAAGTTTGAATCTAGGCCGTTGGATCAACCAACGGCCTGTTGATTCCATCTGTCAGATCAATAGAGTCGTTGGAGCGCCTGGGGAACGTGGCCGACAAGCCCACGTGAGTGGAGCCCAGTCAGGCTGATAGCTCGTGCGTCGCTCGCGTCTAGCGAGTTGGTGGGGGGTGTGTGGCGCACAAATGCTCGGTTTCAGGCGCACCGATAAGGCCCGTCGATTCATGGGCTAATTTTTGGACGGAATTTGGCTTGCGTTTGGCTTTTAGCCCAAACATTTAGGTTGGGTTGGGTTGAGTTTAGGGGGAGGAGAATAAATGAAAAATTTTGGCTTTTAGCTTGAGTTTGGTCTTAGCGTAGATAATATCATTTACTAGAAAGAAAAAAAAAACTCAAATATTATTAAATTTAAAACAGTAGAATTAGAACAAACACCCACGAGACTCGCTTCAAACTCTGTTGTCCTCTTCTTTAGCAGAAAAGAGAAAACTCTCTTTGTCCACTTGTTTTCATGCATGTATGCATATATATATATAATCAAACACACCACATCAACGTGCACTTTGTCAGAAAAACTCATCAGCTCTCTGATGAACCAAGTTAACGAATTTGAATGAACTAAACCCATTTCATTTTCTAGAAAAATATATCAAAAATTCAAGTTTAGATCGCAATCCGTGCATGGCAGACCCTAGACCTTTTCTTCCATCGGATCCCGATGCCCTGCCGTACACCTACACTCCTCTCCCGAATCCGGACGAAGCTTCCGAAATCCGAAAGAGGCAGTTTAAGGAGCTCCTAGCAGTCTTTTCTGGGTTGCTGATGCTTTCTTTGTTGGTGGTCATTATTAGTAGTGACAACAATTCTGATTCCCATGCAAATAAAAATGAGCCAGTGTTTTTGGCTAAAGAGCCTTATACAACAAGGCCCGCCAAACTGCGCCCGGTTTCTCGGGGCATAGCAGCCGGAGTGTCTGAGAAGTCGAATCGGTTGGCCGATGCTGTGGACGGGCCGGCATTTCCATGGAACAATAGCATGCTGTCATGGCAGAGAACTGCTTTCCATTTCCAGCCTGAGAAGAACTGGATGAATGGTACATATATTTTTTTTCTTTCTAATTCTCTCTTTTTTTTCGTTTTTTTTTTAATTTTTTTAATTATTTTTTTCTTTCTTTTGGTTGCAAATTGGATGATTTTGAGTGGACAAAATGATTGGCTGATTTTTTTCTTTCTTTTACTTTTAACTTTTGGTCCATAAATGAGAATTATGAGATGGATTAATCAAAACACGTTGTTTTCATAAAGATGAACATTCACATTTGTCAATTGTTTCTCTATTCATTTGTGTTGCAAAAAGTGAAGTTTACTTTTATTTTTGGCGCCTTTATTTATTATATTTTGGAGTAAGGACTTAGATTAACTGAGTATTCAGTTGCGATAGCGTTTGAGTACAATAACACAATGCCATGTAGAGATAAATTATCATGTCATATTGTTTTATTAGAATGTGACACCACTGTAATAATGTACTTGATATGTTTAATTTAACATAATTTTTTTTGCAGTGCACACTTCCTTTACATAGTTTAGGTTAATTTAATATAATTATTACATTGTTTGTAAAAATAAAACATGATTTTTGCAGTTGAAATAAGAATATTTTACATTAACATAGTCATAATTTTATCCTTTGGAACAATTCACATATTATTGATTAGTAATTTTTTTTCTTATACGACAATATTGACCGTGGGTCATAGGATAAGTGATACAATGATCTACTAATAATTTGAAATCAAACTTGTTATTCATGAAAGTCAAATTTAGGACCTCTATTTAAAATTTATAAAGAAAACTTGATAGAAGTTTTCCCTTGCAAATGATTTTTGCTAGGATAGTTGTTGCGTGGGACTTAGTGTTTTTCTTCACCTTATTTTCAAATTAAATTATATTTAGTATTTTATTGACTTCTACCTTCTTTTCATGGTTGGCCCTGACTGGTGATTTCTCTTCCGGCTGCTTCAGATCCAAATGGTAAGCAACCTTTAATTTTCTGTTTATTAAATCATTACCTGTTCATCTTGTATTCTTCTGCACGCTATCTGGAATAGAATAATACGTAGTTGACTAGTTTAATCCACTTTGGATCTCATCAGGGCAGTTGATTAGAAAAGTAAGCATTGTTTTTCATCGAAATACGAAAATACAACCCAACTTTGTATGAAATATTTGACATGATCTTGCGGCTCCCTCTCCAACTTTTACAGTCAAACTTTGCCAACCCTACGCCACCTTTTAACTTTCCATGAATTTCACATGGAAAAAAAGGAAAAATTTCAATCATTGACCATTTCAATCATAAAAGTTCTGGAGATCAAGATTAATGGGATAATTGAAGCAAATTATTCTTCTACAGTAGATTATAGTTGGAAAATTTTGTACGTCAGCCTACAGTTTGTTTATCTGAAGTCTTTA
This sequence comes from Pyrus x bretschneideri, assembly GCF_019419815.1. Taxonomy (NCBI): domain Eukaryota; kingdom Viridiplantae; phylum Streptophyta; class Magnoliopsida; order Rosales; family Rosaceae; genus Pyrus; species Pyrus x bretschneideri. Next base: position 4,828,322 of record NW_025999657.1, read on the forward strand.
ACCCATTTTTCCATTCTTTAGACCATCTCCAACCCTAATCTAAAATCTAAAATTTTTAGCCCAGAAAATTTAGATTTTAGCCCAGAAACAGCTTTTATGCTCCAACTCTTCTAGCCTAAAATTTTAGTCCTAGATTATTAAAGAATGAATTTAGGCTAATTTTTTTTTTCTTAAATTAACTTCTTCCTTTTTATTTTTTTTATTTTTATAAATATGTAGACTATCGTAAATTAATTTTATGAATATTTTAATTTAAAAATGTTTAAATTCCGATAAATATTGAAAAACCACTAAATCGACACATGAAACTCATGAAACATTATGGAAGAATATGAAGATCATGATAGAGAGGTATAAACACAAAATACATGAAACACACAAGACACACATAATACATATGAAGCACATCCAAAACACATGTGAATGACATACAAAACACATGATAGAGATAAAGCACACACAGAACACATGTGAAACACATACCAAATACATACAAAACACATGACACACATGAAACACATACCAAACACATGTGAAACACATGACACACATGAAACACATACCGTTGGATTTAAATTTGAGCCGTTAGATATTTTTTTTTTACTGTTAGATTTGATTATATTCGATCTAAACTGTTTGATTCAATTAAATCTGGCCGTTGGATCACAAAAGTAGCCGTTATGCTACCGATCGGCCTAACAAGCGGGGGAACACGTCCACGTGGGTGGGGTCCCGTTAGGATTCAACCTGGCGCGTGCGGCACGTTAGGCAAGTGAGCGCTTGGCATGTGGCCTTCACATCCTACTTTTCACTCTCATTAGTGGGCTCCACATCGATTTTTGGCTAAAAAGGGGCCAATATTTGGCCCCCTTTTGAGTTTTAGGTTTTAATTTGGGTTGGATTTTTTGGGGGAAGGGGGGGGTGTTTTTGGAGAAGGTCTTAGTTTTAACCACTCGAAGATGCTTGGTTCAAAGCATAGCTCGATTTCTTTCTAAGTGGTTATATTCCTAATTAATAACGAATAAAATTGAGGCTAAAAGTTCTAAATGTGTCAATAAAAACATGCCGATTTGACGAATTTCCCGTTATAGATTTTTGCAGCATCTAATTTTGTGACATGTAAATTAAACAGGTCCATTATTCTACAAAGGTTGGTACCACTTTTTCTACCAGTGGAATCCCAACGGTGCAGTATGGGGAGACATTGTATGGGGCCATGCAGTGTCCAAGGACTTGATCCATTGGCTTCACCTCCCTCTAGCCATGGTGGCTGACCAGTGGTACGACATCAATGGAGTCTGGACCGGCTCAGCCACCATTCTCCCTGATGGAAAAATTGTCATGCTTTACACTGGCTCAACCAATGAGTCGGTCCAAGTCCAAAACCTTGCATATCCTGCTGACCACAATGACCCTCTCCTCACCAAATGGGTCAAGTACTCCGGCAACCCGATTCTAGTCCCACCCCCGGGCATCGGATACAAGGACTTCCGTGACCCGACAACTGCTTGGTACACGTCCCAAGGCAAATGGCGCATTACTATTGGGTCCAAGCTTAACAAAACAGGCATATCCTTGGTTTATGATACCAAGGACTTCAAAACCTATGAGCAATTGAATGGGGTGCTTCATGCTGTCCCTGGGACTGGAATGTGGGAGTGTGTGGATTTTTATCCGGTGTCGAAAACCAGTGACAAAGGACTGGATACTTCGGTGAATGGGCCTGATGTGAAGCATGTGGTGAAGGCTAGTCTTGATGATGATAGGAATGATTACTATTCATTGGGGTCCTATGAGGAAAAGACTGGCAAATGGGTTCCTGATAACCAAAAGATTGATGTTGGTATTGGAATTAGGTATGATTATGGCATTTTCTATGCCTCCAAGACTTTCTATGACCAAAACAAGGAGAGGAGAGTTTTGTGGGGTTGGATTGGAGAGTCTGATAGTGAAAATGCTGATATGCAGAAGGGATGGGCCTCCGTTCAGGTAAATTGGTTTCTTTTCTCTCCTCGATATTTACAGGAATTCACAGTATCTGGTACATTATTTAAATTATGTCGGTAATATGGATATCGATCAAGTATTAAAGTGTGTCAACAGAATAATGTACTACAGTATTTTAGTACATGGTACCAAACATTCCTTTCTTTTGGCGCATGTATCTTTAGCTGGAGCTATAACGTTTGTGCGATAATTTAATGTAGGGAATTCCAAGGACAGTGGTGTTTGATAAGAAGACTGGAAGCAATCTACTTCAATGGCCAGTGGAGGAGGTCGAGAAATTGAGATTGAGCATTACGGACTTCGACAAGGTTGAGGTCAAGGCAGGCTCAGTGCTGCCACTTCAAGTTGTCACAGCCACACAGGTTTGTGTTCCGTTCTTAATTAGATTTATGTTGATTAATATGGTAAAATTCCGAGAACGTTTGTTTAGTTTTAAAAGAAATGATTGGCAATGTAACAGTTGGACATTGTTGCTGAGTTCGAGTTGGACAAGAAGGTTTTGGAGAGCGTAGCTGAATCTAATGAGGTGTTCAGTTGCAACACCAGCGCTGGAGGTTCCCATCGTGGTGCTTTAGGACCCTTTGGTCTTCTTGTTCTTGCAGATGAGACCCTCTCAGAGCAGACTCCTGTCTACTTTTATGTAGCCAAAGGGCCGGGTGGCAATTTTGATACTTTCTTCTGCGCCGATCAAACAAGGTAGATTTTTCATCACAAATGTTCTCTTCGTAGATTGTGAGTCTGGACAATTGATCAGGTTAATTATATGTTAAATGGACTGTCGAGATTCACAACCTGTCAACATAAGCTTCTGTCTAACAACATATATAAGTTTTTCGTTAACTTGTTATATACTACTTAGAACTAAAGATAACTTTTTCTGTTATATAGGTCTTCTGTGGCTAATGATGTTAAGAAAAAAGTTACTGGCAGCTATGTTCCAGTTCTAAAAGATGAAAAATTATCAGTGAGGATTCTGGTTGACCATTCGATCGTCGAAAGCTTTGCTCAAGGTGGAAGAACAACCATCACAACTAGGGTTTACCCAACCAAGGCAATTTATGGGGCTGCTAGGCTATTTTTGTTCAACAATGCTACCGAGACCAGTGTTACTGCCTCCCTCAAAGTATGGCAGATGAACTCTGCATTTATCCGTCCGTACCATCCGGACGAAACGAGCAACGCAAGCTTAAACCTTGTTACCTACATCAAATTCATTGTCACATTCTTTATTTTTTTTACTTTATCTTTTCTTAGATAGGGAAGGTAATTGATTTATTGGAAATAATATATCTGAGACATGCATTTTTATTTAGTGGCGAATTTTAATATCAGTTTCTACAATTGAACATTGACACAAGTCTACTTCTAGTCTAGCTTAGAGTAATAATATTGCTTGTAATAATAAAAAAAATACATACGAAATTCTTAACTAAAAAGAATGTACGTACCGTACAAGAATAACTAAATTGTAGAACAATCAAATGATCTTGAGCAAGTAAATGACTCTCTAACTTGTTCTCATGAAGAGAAGGTCCAAAAGCTATTTTTTTGTTTTTTTTTTTAAACAAACGATATTATCTACACTAATAGGAGAGGGGATTGGCTAACCCTCAAAATGGGTTAGCAATAATACGGTTTAAATTCACTTTTGACGAGAATCGAATCTAAGACCTCTCACTTACAAGTAAAGAGGAATACTACTAAACTGTAGTACTAAGTGGCAGATATAAAAACTATTGAACAAGTAATAACAATTTAAATAGAATATAAAAGAGGAACCCCTTGATTAATATAGCATGTTCAACACCAATCAAGAAGGATGCATGTAGAACCACCATCGAGGAAGGAATTGGAGTGGAGCACAAGGAGCACGCCACTACCCTAAAAACACCCAATATGGCCGTGCCTAAGGATAAAATTGGCGAGATGGTGGCTGCCCTAGTGGCATTGCCACAACATCCTAGTAAGTCTCGAATCCCAATTCTAATTTCCATTTCAACTAATAGGTTGTTACCTTCTTTGGTGCAGGTTCCAAATTGATTTCAAGGTGGTGGGAGCATTTACATGGACTATAGTAACCAAAACACCACAATCAGGGAGGATCACTAACCCCTCCCATTCATTGAGCCATACTATGAGAACTTTGAAGAGCATGTGGTGGATGGTGCAAGCTTCCATTCCATGGGCCCAAATGAAGCTTAAGAGGAAAGATCGTCCAGCTGGAAGCGCTTCTTGGGAGACAACCCATGCATGCAAATAAATAAGACCTAGAAATCTCCAACACTTCATAACCAGATTTGCGTTCCTAAACCCTACTCTTTATTGCTTTTACTTTGCCATGTTTGCTAGTTGTGTTATTTGGTTGTTTGTTTGTGAGTCTATGCTTAGAACATTGAGGACAATGTTTGCTTTAAGTGTGTGTGTGTGTGTGGGGGGGGGGGGGGGGTAAACAAAGTGCTTTTCATGAAAATTCGTGGGATTTTATCACCTATCACTTCTAAAGTTGTTTTTCACTGTTTTTAAGTGTTTTTGATGTGTTTTGAAGTGTTTTTATGTATCTTAAACAGAAAATCCGAAAATTTGAAAAAAAAATCGAAAAAGAGTGTTTAAAAAAAAAAAACCCAAAAAGAGTTGTTTTTAGAGTCATTTTTGTTTTAATGTTTGTGTCTTAGGATACCTTCCAACACAATGATGAGGATTTGGTTTTTAATTGCATGACTATTAAAGAAAGTTACAAACATGGATGGAAGTTTGATATGCTCTTTGGTTTATGCTTAGTTGTAGTTGTCATTTACGAATTCACATGTAATCACAAAGAAAAAAAATCAGTTTTTGTAACATGCTTGAAGGAAGGAACTCAAACTAACACTACAACCCTGAGAGACTTGAGCCTAAACTTCAATTGGAGAGTTATTAATCTTGATGTTTTTGTTTTTTAAAGTCGTTGCATGATCTCATTATTCTTTGCTTGGTTGCTACTTAGAATGCGTTTCATCACTATAGTTCCAAATACTAGGACTCATGCCCATTTCATTCAAAGCATAAAATTGAGTGCATAACATAAAACAAGATGAAGTTGTTTAGTTAAAACCAAAGCCAAAAAGCCTTACCCTTTGCATATGTATTGTATGTTAACCCCTTTGAGCCTTTGTTAGCCTATTGTCTTTGTTAGCCCACATTTTCCTTACCTAGCCTAGAATAGGACTATCCATACCCTTGTTCTTAAAGTATAGTAAAGCATGACTTAGAGGGAATTCCTTTTGTTCTACAATTTGCAGAAAAACAAGTGTGGGGGAAGGATTTTCGTGGGAATCTAGGGGAACGTATGATTTGTGTGCCAAAGGAAGACTAGGGAACGAGAGAAAGAAAAGAAAAAAGAAAAAAAGAAAAAAAGAAAAAAAAACGTGAACAAGAAGAAGAAAAGAAAGAAAAGGAGTTGAAAATAAGTGAGAATGAACTCACAAGTGTTGATTGTTGAAGAAAGGGTCCAAAAGTTTGAATTTGACCCTAAGTTTTGTGTGAAGTTTCCCTTGGTGTTCAAAGTTGATTTCTGCATTCAAAAGTGAATTCTAAGTGTTTATTTCATTACTTTGCTTATTATTGCTTTAAGAACTTTTGTTTATCCTTACCTTTCTTTGTTAACCAATACCTTAGTCCTGTTACAACCCTTTGACTTCGATCTTGATTGTTATGTGTTTCAATATGTGGAGTTTAAAATTGGTTTGAGCATATGGTATCCCTCGTTCTCGTGTCTAAGTAGTAACATTCCATTCATGAGATCATATACATGTTAATAATTCCAGAAATTGCCTTCTTTGATTATAACTTATGTGAGTGCTAGTCTACATGTTTACATCAATCTTCTCACATATACTTAGTGTAGGGAGTGTAGTCAGAAAATCTGTGAGAAAATAGAGAGTATATCCGGTGAGGAATTGAGGAATTCTCTAAGGCATGTTACTAAATTCAAAATGTTGTTTTAATTGATTAAATGCGAGCTAGTGAGTGGTGACTATGATTAAGTATATGCTAAAGGGTAGGGATAGCTAAAATCTATGGGAGTAGTAATCTTTAATATGTCATGTTGCATTGGAAATCCTTGAGGCAATTGTTGGAAGGTTTAGATTGTGTCTTGTTTGTTTTGTTTATTTCGTTTTGCTCGAGGACTAGCAAAAGCTAAGTGTGGGGGAATTTGATAGGAGCATATTTATGCTACTTAGGTATGTTGTTTCCTTGCATTTAGTTAGTTAACTACTACTTATTATAGTCTTTTAAGCTATTTTCGTATGTTTTTAGGTCCTAATGGAAAAAGGAGCAAGAAAGTGCATTTTGGAGCTATTTGGAGCAGTTTTGGGCATGGATTGGATAGCTTAACTATGGAGCAAAGTGGATGGACGAAATTGAAGTCAAGAGAGGCTAGGAAATGCTACAAATCTGGAGAAAGAAGTTCAAATACAAAGAGGATAAGGAAAGAGCAAGAAATAAGGAACATTATCCAACCTTATCCTATCCAACCTTATCCTATCCAACCTTATCATATCCAATCTTATCTTATCCAACCTTATCTTATCTTATCCTATCCTAATCTTTTGCTACCTTAATTCCAGCTGCAAAGAGGACTTAATTTCACATTAGAACACCTAAATATATGGTTCTAGAAGACCCTATCTCCTCCTAAATAGGTGTCGCACCCTTTATCCTTTCTAGAAGTCCAATTTCTGCCACAAAACACATTGTTTCTAGAAACCCTACACGAGTGGCACCTCCCCCTCTTCTAGAAGCTCTAGAATTTGCAATCCTTTTCCCTTTCTTCCTTGGTTTTTGCCATGGAATCCTAATCCTTTTCCCCTAGGATTGTGCAAACCTTTTCCCCCCTAATTTCTACCACACCCTAATCTGATTTCCCTAGGGTTTAAGCCCTATAAATACAACCCTATGCCACACCATTCAAATCATCCATTCACTCATTCATTCATTCATACTTTTAGCCATTAAACACCACAATTCACCCTACACCACCCTAGTGCTGCAAAGAAGGAAGGATAAGAAGACTTGTGCAATCTGCCATCCAAGGAGGGTTCGAAATTTTCCATTGAAGTGTGGATTGTTTCTAGGTGTATTCTATCCTTAGTTTTAGTTCAATGTTTATGTTAATTTGGTTTTCAATTATGATGAACATGTGGAACTAATTTCTTTTTAGTTAGAGGTGAATTCGAAACCATGATTATATGTTTTATATGAATTGATTACGTCCAGTTATTGTTTCTTAAGGCATGAATGTGATTTGCTTATCTAAGTTATTAAAACTTGTTTATGTATGTGGGTTGGGGGTCGACACTTAATTTGCATGCATGAATTTGATACTAGAGTATAAGGGGGTTTCACGTAATAGTTATTCACTTATATTCACAAGTAGTGGAGGTTGCTAGTCACAATCGCGTTAAGTAAATCCTTGGTATGAGTCTCATGCGTTTCATGGTGATGAATGCTTTGTCAATGCTTATGATTACTTTTGACATGTATCTCTAGCATGCGTTTCATATAAGGAACTTGAGAAAGATAATTTGGTTTGGATGCGTATTCCATCTAATTCAATGAAATAAGGAAAATCTGATGGTTAGTTGTGCGATGCAACTAACTTAGGGCATTGTCATTCATAGTTTAAAGGAATAATAACTAGGAAATTGGTTCATATGCATATATCATGTGTGGAAAAGGACCCTCTAACTAGCCTTTCACCCATGTAATTCACTTAAATTTGTTTTTCCAAAGTGTTTTCTACAAAGTTTTTGTTTTAAGTTTTAAATTCGTCAAAAACAATCCCCCTTTCATTTAGTTTTGTTATTTGAGTCAAAATCTGTTTTCATTTAGTCTTTTGAGTCAAGTCCTATTTTCGTCCAAATCACTTGTTAGGTCTAGAATTGAGTCTTGTTGATTGTTGGTTGCTGTTTTAAGTGTCTTAAGTTAATTTTGAGTCTATACAGTCTAGTTTAGTGTTTTTGAGTCTTATTTGTATTGATTAGCATCCCTAGTTAATTTCCGATCTAGAACGATCCCTACTTACATATCTACTATAATTGTCACAAATAGGGTTTAATTTGTGTGCCAAGTTAATTTTCACATCACATCACACTCCTCTCGACTTCACAAACTTAACCTTACCCTTAGTTTATTGAACAAATGTTGGAATTGTGAGGAACCAGAGTTCCGGTGAGGAGTTGATTTCCTCTGACGCGATCGTGGGTGTTTCACAGGGTTTTAAGGTTTAAGGAAGCCTTTAATCAACTCCATAGAGACCCTAGAGTACGTTTAGGGGGGAGCTGACGTCGGGATAAAAGGATTCACAGAGTTGTAGACTTAACCAAAGGTTTTGAATGTTTTTCCGACCATTTTCCATTGGTTTTTGGACCTCTAATAGGTATGGTTTTGTTCTACTCTTCAGGAGCTTCAAATCTGTATAAATTTCATGGATTTTGGTTGAGAAATGAAGAAGATATTGAACTTTGAAAAATTTCTAGAAACCGGCGAAGCAGAAGGCGGTTGGCGGTGGACTTCGGCGAGTCACCTGAGAAGAAGGCGCATATTCCGTTAACTTTAACGGAATATTCTAATGGCGTCAGGTAATTTTAATGGCATATTCTACTAATTTAATGGAATATTCCCTAACGCCGTTAGGGGTTCCATCAGCGTGCCAGGCACGTGCCTGCCCGTGGTCGGTGCGTGTGGCCATTACTTGGAAGGCGCGTGAGGGTGCGTGTGACGTCCAAAAATTATTCTAAAAATATGGGGGTGTTCGTGGTGTTGAGTAGATCACGTTGGTATATTCAAACACCCCATTTGAGCAACATATGAGGAATTCAACCTAAGTTTTGTTTATGTGCTCTTGAATTAACGTTAAATTAGTTATTTCGCATATAGGTGAGACATATCCCGAAGACGAACGTGGAAAAGTGAGGCTAAGGGGCTACGATCCTGCTTCTTATTAGTGAGTGGGCATTTACTTTCTATATATATATATATATGTTACAATTTTCAGATCGTTTTTCTTAAATGATTTATACCTTGAATGCCATGTCGTAAATGAGTTGCATTTTGAGTATTGCACTGTTATACTTGTAAATTCTATTGTGTGATGTTGCGGAGACTCAGGTAAGATTGATGAGCTATAGATCCAGTCGTACAGGTCATGTTAGGTGACTTCGATTGGCATACTATTTTATATTGGTTTCACACTTGGCTTACATTTATTATTGCTGAGATATTATGACATGGCATACTTCAGTTTTTTGCTAATCTTGCGTATTGGTTTCTATACCTATGTAGTATTATTTTCTGGAAACTATATGGGTTTTACAGAGAGGGGTTATTATTTTCAGAAAAGATAAATACATTTTCAAATGCTTTGTTTTTGCCCACTCACCCTTCTGTTTTGCGCCCCTTCAGGTTCTAGGTAGCTGATCATCCTTGGTGGCTCACGAGGACTTCACGGCGGTTCTGATGTCTCCAAAAATAAGTGGGGATCTTCTTCCTGTTTGTATAATTAGTACTTAGTTGGTTCGACTGCATTTTCGTTTACGTATGCTTTGATATGTGTGTATCTTATACTTGATCACTTTCACACACTTATATTTTCTCTAGCTTAAGGAGGTTTAGTTTTGGTTTTTATTTAGACGCATTTTTCTATTATTATCACTTTTGTTGCGCACGTGGCTACGTCACCTTCACGTGACGGCCAGCATGCCTTGACTCCGGTCGATGTGTGTCAGTTTGGTATCAGAGCCTAAGTTTGGGTAGTCCTGTATTTTTGCTTAAGTCCTAATCATTTTAATCTCTTATGTCAGAACCATGCCGCCTTGTAGAGAGCCACGTACTTCTTCTAAGTCTAATTTTCCATATATTGGACAACTTGGTGAAGCTATTGCTAATGCGATTCAGGCCTCACTTCGTCCTCCCCAGAGGACCCCCTTGGAGACTTTATATAATTTGAAGCTAAATGATTTCTTTGGCAATGAGGGGCCAGAGGGAGCTGAGCGTTGGCTCGAACATGTTGAGAAAACCTTTCCAGTGATGCAGTAACAGGGAAATATTTTAGAGGATAGATGGGTTGAGACAACCACATGGTTCTTACGCGTGAAGGCTGCATCATGGTGGAGATAGGAATCTTTTCAGTTGTCAGTGGAAGATGCCACAAATTGGGAGATTTTTAAGCATCTATTTCAGAAGAGATTTATACCTCCAGAGTATTTGGATCATAAGAGGGAAGAATTCTCCCATTTGAAGCAAGGGAAAATGTCAGCTACTGAGTATCATTGAAAGTTCACTTATTTGTCCTGATATTGTTCGGAGATTGTTGCGAATCCTCTTGAGATGCTCCGACGTTTTAAGTGAAGTACTCGAAAAAAGTGGCGTTCTATGGCGACTACGACTCCTTATTCTAGATATCAAGAATTTTTTGAGGTTTTACTTCGGGTCAAGGACTCCAAGAATGCTCTAGATGGTGATGAGAAGGAGGAAGAAAAAGGTAATGCTCAGAAAAATTATAATAAGCATAAAGGGCAGTCATCCTACGGTTCTCGCAAAACACATAATTTTAAGCGGGGTGGTACTGGTTCTGGTTCATCCAGTGGTGGTTCAAATTCTAATGCGCTATGTAAAGGCAGCAGATCCACAGGTGGTTCTCCCTTTCAACAGCGGAGGAATCCTAGCGGTTCTGGTGCTCCATTGTGTCGTAGGTGTAATAATCGTCATTTTGGGGAGTGTAGACAAGGTGGTAGTGGTAGATGTTTTACTTGTGGTTAGACAGGGCATAAGGCTAATTAGCATCCGCAGAATCAGTAGAAACCTCAGCCCTCTGCATTACCACCAACTGTACCCCTTCAGCAGATTCAGGGGCTTAGTGCTTATACTCCGACACGTTATGGGGGTGTTTACCACTACTAGGGGATGTAGCTCAGTATCTCGGAGGAGCATATTTGCATCCACCTGATCCTTATTATCAGGGATGTTACCTGCTGTACCAGGGAGGCTATATGCCGTATGCACCGTATCAGGGGCGGCGGATCGTAGTCGTATGCTGGGGGATAGTCCCAGAATTTTGACATCGCCTCATGCAGTGGTGGTTCGATTAGGCAGCCTAATTAGCCTAGCCAGGGACGAGGTATTCAGGGACACGACAATCAAGGAAACATAGGTCGTGGAGGTCGGCAGCAAGCGAAGGGCTGTGTTCACCATATTAATCTGCAAGATGCTCAGAGCAACCCTGATTTGATTATGGTTACATTGAATATTCTTGGTTATTTTGCTAGAGTATTAATTGACTCAGGTGCCACGCACTTTGTTATTTCTCATATGTTTGCTCAAAAGACTCAACCACACCCTACTCCATTCGGTTATAAGTTGGAGTTTTCCATGCCTAGAAGGGAGATTTGTTATTTTAGCTGGGAGTATGAGGGATATCCTGTTCTTGTTGAGGATGTTGTCATGCCAGCTAACCTTGTTCCTCTGGATATTTTTAATTTAAATGTTATTCTGGGCATGGATTGGTTACATTACAATCGAGCTAAGTTGGATTGTTATGAGAAGATAGTTACTTTCCATCGGCCAAGCTTGCCTGTGGTTACTTTTGTGGGCGAGCGTAGTGGGTTGAGACATGGCGTTATTTTTGCTATGAGGGCAAATCGATTGTTGAGGAAAGGATGTTAGGGCTATCTAGCTTATGTGTTGCTGAATGAGCATACTTATACTTGTGTGGAGGATGTTTAGGTAGTTAGGCATTTTCCTGATGATTTACTTAGACTACCACTAGATCGTGAGGTGGAATTCGCTATAGAATTAATTCCAGGTACTGATCCTATTTCTTTAACCCTTTACCGAATGGCTCCTGTTGAGTTAAAAGAATTGAAAACCCAATTAGAAGAACTTGTTGATAAGGGTTTCATCCAATCGAGTACTTCACCATGGGGAGCTCTAGTTTTGTTCGTGCGAAAGAAAGAAAGAACTCTGAGGCTATGTATTGACTATTGACAGTTGAACCAGGTGACGATTAAGAACCGTTATTCGTTGCCTCGTATTGATGATCTTTTTTACCAGCTTTGGGGTGTTTTGTGTGTTCTCAAAGATTTATTTAAGATCAGGGTACTATCAGTTGCAGATCAAGTGTGAGGATGTTCCGAAGACAGTGTTTTAAACTCGTTATGGTCATTTCAAGTTCCTTGTGATGTCGTTCGGGTTAATGAATGCTCCAACAGCCTTTATAGACCTGGTGAATCGAGTGTTTCGCCTGTATCTCGATAGGTTCGTTATTGTGTTCATTGATGGTATTTTGGTGTATTATAAGTCTAAGGCGAAGCATACTCGACATCTCACTCTAGTATTGAAGAAATTGAGGGAACATTGATTGTATGCTAAGTTTAGTAAATGTCAATTTTGGCTGGATCAAGTGTCGTTCTTGGGACATGTGATATCATCCCAGGGTATTCTTGTGGACCCTCAGAAGGTAGCTGTAGTGGAGAATTAGGAGCAGCCACTGACCGTCACAGAAGTACGGAGTTTCCTTGGTTTAGCAGGTTATTATCAGCATTTTGTTAAAGATTTTTCAGTTATAGCTCTGCCATTGACAAGGCTAACCAGGAAGGGAGTTAAGTTCGAGTGGAGTGATGATTGTGAGCAGAGTTTTCAGCAACTGAAGTATTGTCTCACTTATGCATCTGTATTGGCACTTCCAGATGACAGTGGGAACTTTGAGATTTATAGTGATGCTTCTTTGAATGGCTTGGGCTGTGTACTCATTTAGCATGGTCGAGTGATCGCATATGCCTCGCGACAAATAAAGCCCCACGAAATGAATTATCCCACTCATGATCTCGAGTTAGTTATTATTATCTTTGCATTGAAAATCTGGAGGCATTAATTGTACGGGGAAACATGTCGGATCTTTACTGACCATAAAAGTCTCAAATATATTTTTACTTAAAAAGATCTTAATCTTAGGCAGCGGAGATGGGTTGAGTTGCTCAGTGATTATGATTGCACGATTGAGTGTCATCCTAGTCGTGCAAACTCCGTAGCTGATGCTTTAAGTAGGAAATCCCAGGGTCGACTTAACACAGTTTATGCACGTAGTGTTCCACTCTTGATGGAATTGCGATTTACTGGGGTCACATTAGGTGAAGATTACCAAGGAGTTCTACTTGCTAATTTTCAAGTTAGGCCAAATTTATTGGATCGTGTACTTGAAGCTTAGGTGAATGATTTGGAATCTCAAGAGTTAATACAAGCAGTGTCTAGAGGGAAAAAGAAAGATTTCAGGATTCCAAAGCCTGATGGTATCTTATGCAGGGTGATCAGATGTTTGTGCCTGACATAGCGTAATTAAAGAAAGATATACTCGATGAAGCACATATTTCGGCCTATGTGATGCATCCTGGGAGTACCAAAGATGTATTACACCATTCGACCTTTCTATTATTGGCCTAGTATGAAAAGAGAGATTGCTGAGTATGTGAGTCCCTGTGTAGCTTGTTAGCAAGTTAAGGCAGAAAGGAAGAAACCTTTTGGGTTATTACAGTCACTTCCCATACCTCAGTGGAAATGGGAAGATATTAGCATGGATTTCGTGTACAAGTTACCTTGTATGCGGAATGGTTATGATGGTATTTGGGTGATAGTGGATCGACTCACTAAGTTAGCACATTTCATACATGTTCGAGAAAATTACTTGTTGAATCAGTTGGTGGAACGGTTTATTTCGGAAATTGTTAAATATCATGGTGTTCCAGTGAGTATCATTTCTGATTGGGATCCCAGGTTCACTTCTAAGTTTTGGGTAACTTTCCAGGAAGCTCTCGGTTCGAGATTGCTTTACAACACAACTTATCACCTTCAGACGGATGAACAATCTGAGAGAACTATTCAAACATTGGAAGATATGTTGAGGTCCTCAATGTTGTAGTTTGGAGATGTTTGGCATAAACGTTTAGCTTTTATCGAGTTTGCTTATAATAACATCTATCATTCTAGCATTGGCATGTCACCTTTTGAGGCACTCTATGGTAAACCCTGTCGTACTCCTCTATGTTGATCGTTGATAAACATGCTACTGATAGAGTATATAAAGTTGGAGATTGGGTATTCCTAAAGTTATCCGTGGAAAGGCATGGTACAGTTTGGTAAGAAAGGTAAGTTAAGTCCTCGGTATATTATACCGTATCAAATCACCAAGTGAGTTGGTGAAGTTGCCTACAGGCTTGAGCTACCTCCAGAGTTATCAAAGGTACATGATGTTTTCCATGTGTCTATGCTTGATCACTATGTTTCTGATCCATCGCATATGGTCCCTCCTCAACCACTAGAGATTAACCTAGATTTGACTTATGATGAAGAGTCAGTGATGATTTTAGATTGGAAAGATAAAGTTCTCCGGAATAAGACTGTGCGCACGTGAAAGTTTTGTGGAGGAACCATTTGGTCGGGAAAGCCACCTGGGAAACTGAGGAGTGTATGTGAGATCTATATCCATGTTTGTTTTATCGTTATTAATGTGTTGTTAATGAGTAGGAATTTCGAGGACGAAATTTTCTTAAGCAGGGTAGACTGTGACGACCCGTTCCAAATTAATACATACATTTTCTTCCTGAGTGTGTAAAGTGACGAATATGCCTTCGTTGGCTTAGTGACGTGGAAGTACATATGTAGTTTTAAATTATTTTCTCGCAATCGTAATGAAATCGTACTCAGCGTCACAAGCGCGTTGAATCGGCTTTCTAACGAAAAAGTTATGACGATTAAAGAGCGAGAATGGGTAGAATTATATTTTAGGGTGGATTATATCTATTCTTATCCACCAATCACCTTAATTCCTACTTTATTGGGCCCAATTAGATTTTGGGTTTGATTTCACTTTTCTTGGGCCACTTAACATAACTCTTTCTCCTTCTCTCACAGCAGCCCAATCAAGGCCATGATATTTTTCTTTCTAGCTAATCCCGTTCGCGCGTGCACACACACATATACGCATACCCATACCCTCTCATCTTTTCTCTGTCCTTCTCCCTCATCCGTACACCTGAGAGCACACCTACACTTAAACTATACCAAAACTTCACAGATCGACTCTACTGACGCTACGATCACACTTCTCTCGACTTCACAAACTTAACCCTACCCTTTGTTTATAGAATGGACGTCGGAATCGTGAGGAACCAGAGCTCCAGCAATGAGCTGATTTCCTTCGATGCGATCGTGGGCGTTTCACAGGGTTTTAAGGTTTAAGAAAGCCTCTAATCAACTCCATAGAGACCTTAGAGTAGGTTTCGACATGATTATGGGCATTTCACAGAGTTGCAGACTTAGTTGGAGGTTTCGAAGGTTTTTTCGACCATTTTCCATTGGTTTTTGGACCTCTAATAAGTATGGTTGTGTTTTACTCTTCAAGAACTTCAAATCCGTATAAATTTCATGAATTTTGGTTGAGAAATGAAAAAGATATTGAACTTTGAAAAATTTCTAGAAACTGGTGAACCAGACGGCGACCGGTGGCAGACTCCGGCGAGTCACCGGAGAAGAAGAAGCATATTCCGTTAACTTTAATGGAATATTCTAACGGTGTCAGGTAATTTTAACGGAATATTCTACTAACTTGACGAAATATTCCTTAACGTCGTTAAGGGTTCCGTCAGCGTATCAAGCATGTGCCTGCGCGTGGCCGGTGCATGTGGCCATGCCTTGGACGGCGCGTGAAGGTATGCGTGTCGTCCAAAAATTATTCTAAAAATATAGGGGTGTTCGTGGTGTTTTGTAGATCACGTTGGTATATTGAAACACTCCATTTGAGCAACGTATGAGGAATTCAACCTAGGTTTTGTTTATGTGCTATTGAATTAACGTTAAATTAGTTATTTTGCATATAGTGGAGACATATCCCGAGGACGAACGTGGACAAGCGAGGCTAGGGGGCTACGATCCTGCTACTTATCCGTGAGTGGGCATTTGCTTTATATATATATATATATATGT
Source organism: Pyrus x bretschneideri (assembly GCF_019419815.1). NCBI lineage: Eukaryota > Viridiplantae > Streptophyta > Magnoliopsida > Rosales > Rosaceae > Pyrus > Pyrus x bretschneideri. The sequence goes on from NW_025999657.1 coordinate 4,844,342, forward strand.
TACGGTTTTCAAAATGTTTTTCTTAAATGATTTATACCTTGAATGCCATGTTGTAAATGAGTTGCATTTTGAGTATTGCACTGTTATACCTGTGAATTATATTGTGTGATGCTGCGGAGACTCAGGTAAGCTTCAGGTGAGTATGATGTGATTGAATGGATTATATTGCATTGGTATGCATATATTTATTTAGAGCTCATCATGGCTGCACCTCGGTATTAGTGTTCCCGCCTAGGGCTAGGGCTAGCCTTCACATGATCGTTCACCTCCCGCACTGCACGCTCACCTTGGATCCAAGTTTGGTGCTAGCCTGTCATACAGACCATAATAGGTGGTTTCGACTTGTAGGTGACCCGTGATTTATCGCACAGCCTTCACGTGATCGTAGCACTTGAGCGTACATATTTATACCCAACCTGTCGTACAAGTCACATTCGGTGACTCCGACTCCTGTGCTAGCCTAGATTGATGAGCTATAGATCCAGTCGTATAGGTCATGTTAGGTGACTTCGACTGGCATACTATTTTATATTGGTTTCACACTTGGCTTACATTTATTATTGTTGAGATATTATGACATGGCATACTTCAGTTTTTCGCTAATCTTGCGTATTGGTTTCCATACCTATATAGCATTATTTTCTAGAAACTATATGGGCTTTATGGAGAGGGGTTATTATTTTCAGAAAAGATAAATACGTTTTCAAATGCTTTGTTTTTGCCCACTCACCCTTCTGTTTTGCGCCCTTCCAGGTTCTAGGGAGCTGATCATCCTTGGTGGCTCACGAGGACTTAACGGCGGTTCCGAAGTCTCCATAAATAAGCAGGGATCTTCTCCCTATTTGTATAATTAGTACTTAGTTGGTTCGACTGCACTTTCGTTTACCTATGCTCTGATATGTATGTATCTTATACTTGATCACTTTCATACACTTATATTTTATCTCTAGCTTAAGAAGGTTTAGTTTTGGTTTTTATTTATTTTTCTATTATTATCACTTCTGTTGTGCACGTGGCTACGTCACCCTCACGTGACGGCCACCATGCTTCGACTCTGGTCGGGGTGTGTCAAGTATAAATAATATGCTTGTTCCAAAAAAATAAAAAATAAATAAAGAAACTTTATCGCTACAATTAAATGGGAAAATGCTTTTGGATTGAACTGAAGTTTTGTGTAGATGATCTATGAATTGATATTTACAAAATAGACGGTTCGAAGCGTTGAAGTTTGATGTGGAATGGGTGCCATAATAATCCCTAATTTTCGAAAAAATGGAGATCCCTCCTTTTAGACCATCTCTAACCTTGGGTAAAAGCCAAAATTTAGGTTTTAAACAGATAGGCCTAAAATAAGTTTTGAGTTAAAATCTAAAGTTTTGGGAAATTTAACCTATAATTTGGGCTAGGGATTTAAAAGGCTGGCCCAACAAAATTTAGGTTTTAAACTAACCCAATCATTCTTCAATATTTGAGTCTAAAATAAGTTTTAAGTTAAAACCTAACTGGGCAATTTTAAAGTTTTAAATACATTAAATCTGTCACGCCCCGATCTCGACATATGTCTAGGATCGACACGTGACCACCAAATACCCGTATCTCAAACATACCCCACCTCCAGGATATGGGCAAAGCACAACTCGAGATCCAAATGTGTAATAATTTTTCGTATACTTTATGGCTGCATCTAATCTCCTCATTAGACTGCCTAAGTACCCTAAATAGGGATCAAGCCATTCGTAGTTCGTCATTAACTACACTCAAACAATCATCACATAAATCACCATGTCTCAACATAATACCACACAACAGGTATGCAACATCACGAGGAACATTTGATAAGGCGCAACAAAATCTCTAGTCATATTGATCAACAAGTCTAATCATAATGACAACAATCACAACCAACATGATTCCCCAATCACACCAATCAATAACACATATCATACACCAAAATGCAGGGCTAGAGTGACATAGTTCGACCAAAGCTTACATCTCTGAAGCTTTCTCAAATAAATCAAATCCAAGGAACCAATAAGTCAAATGATGCGATTTCGGACCACTCAACGAATTCCATCAACATTGGGTTCCGAACCACTCAACGGAACCAAGACACCAAAGGGGATTCCAGACCACTCAACGGAATCGCAGAGTAGAAGGGATTCTGGACCTTTCAACAGAATATAAGTGGATATGATTCTGGACCACTTAATGGAATTGCGGAGTACAATGCATATTGAACCACTCAATGAAATCCAAACTGGAAACGATTCTGGAACAGTCAACGAAATCGCAGATCACAAGGGATTCTGGTCCACTCAATGGAATCCAGACGGAGCAGGGAACTAGACCACTTAACAGAACCCCAGTGGAAATCCTGTTCTGGATCACTCAATGGAATCGAGCGGAACTCTAAGGAATATAGCAACAACTCAAAGAAACAATACAAGAACCAAGTACTTAGTTTAGAAGGCTGAACGAAATGAAACAAAACGCAAGTACTAAGTTTAGAACGGGTTAATTAAGCAAGATATGAAACGATATTGAAGCAACGAATCCCCATAATAGTGGGTTAATGGTCCATTACTAGCCACTCACATTTCATCACATCATAGCAATCTGATAGGAGCATATTCATGCGACTTAATTAGCTTGTTCTCGTGCATTTATGTTGTGTTTACTTAGCTATTTTAGTGTTTAAGGCTACTTTTGTGTATTTTCAGATTATAAGGCCAAAGTGTGCAAGAAGATGCAAATTGGAGTATTTTGGAGCGAAAGAGGAATGAATGAGTTGAAGATTTGAAGAAACGACGAATTCTTACTCCAACGATGAATTCTTACCAAAACGAGGAATCCTACTCAAACAAGGTTTCCTACTTGAAGTAGGAAAGTTAACCCTAAGTTTCCCGTTTTGGTAACCTTTCCTAATCTAAACGTCCGTATTTTCTAGCCACTTTGTAGACCTTGTAGGTACTTTAGGACACAAAACAAAGGCCCTAGGTTCCTTATCCATCCTTGCCGTGCCCTTTTATTTTCTTCCTTTCCCTTGCCGTGCAAGGGAGGGCAATTTTGTCCTAGGGTTGCACTTAAAACACATGCTTTTAAACCCTAGCCGCACCTTTATATTTATGTTTTAATTTCCTATTTTCGTAAGCCTTTGATTTAATTTTAAATAAGTTAGGGTTAGTTTTCTGAAATCATACATTTTCCTAACCCTAGCCGCACCCTTCCACAATCTCCCTTGAAGCCGTAGCCTCCATAACCCTTTTTCTCCATTTTCAGCCGTCACCACCATCCCATAATTTCCCACCTAGCCGTGACTACACACATCCACCCTAATTCCCTTTTCAGCCACAAAACCTATTTTTGTTTTTCTAAGCCGTGGCTCCCATTAATCAAGGACCTTAAAAAAACCAAAAAAGGATCTCAGCCGCAACTTTTGATTCCATTCATCATTCACTCAAAATTACAACCAAGCCATTGCAGCCAATTCCCATTATTTTGCCGTGCCTTCCACCATATTATTATTCTCTCCACTCTCCCAAAAGCCAGCCGTGACCCCCCTCTCTCATGCAATTGACATCACAGCCGCAGCCACCATATCCCTTCCAGCCACCTTCCACACCTCCATACACCTCCCTACTACCTTGCCGCACCACCAAACTTCCCTAAATCCATCCCCAACCCAAAATAACATCCAGAAATTCCATTTAACCTCACTGCCGCAGCAAGGAGAAAAGGAGGAAGAGGAACTTAGACGCGCAGAAATTCAAGTGGATTCATTGGGCGTTCTAGGTGTAATCAATCCTTTGTGCTTTATGTTTAATTTCAATTTTGTTTCTCTTTTTGTGAACATGAGAGGCTAAACCCCCTAGTTAGCTAGGGGGTGATTCGAAACCATGATTATATATGCGAAATAAGTTGATTACTTCCAATTATTGTTGCATAAGTTTTGAATACAATTTGCTTAACCGTTTGATTTAAAACTTATTCTTGTATGTTGATTGAGAGTGCACGCTTAATTTGCATGCTTGAATTTGATGCTAGGATATAAGTTTGTTTCACCTAATCATTATGAATTTATATTCACAAGTAGTGAAGGTTGCTAGTCACGATCATGTTAAGTAGATTCCTGGCAAGCGTATCATGCTTTTCATAGTTACAAATGCCTTGTCGATGCTTATGATTTCCAAAGAACGTAATGATTCTAACTTATATCTTTATCATGCTGTTCATATAGAGAATTTGTTAGGAATAATTTGTTTGCGATGCATATTCATCCAATTCAATGATTCTAGGGAAATCTGAAGGTTAATTTAAGCGGACCTAATTAACTTGGAGTGTCGAGGTTCATAACTTATTGGATTGATAATTGGAAATTGATTTACGTTGCATATATTTCATGTGTGGAGAAGAACCCCTTAGCTATTCCATCATCCATTGATTCATCACAATTTTATCTTAAAATCTGTTTTCTTTACAATCTGCCCATTTAGTTTAAATTCGTCCAACCACAATTCCCCCATATTTTGTTGAGTCGTAGTCATTCGTATTTGTTTTATTTTGTGTTTTTAAGCAATTCGAGTCATAACACTTTCAAATTCGTCCCAATTAAGTTCTAGTTTCTGTTTGAGTCAATTCAAATTAGATTAGCACCCCTAGTTAATCCCCGGTTAGAACGATCCCTACTTACTTCAGTACTACAATTGTCACAAATAGGGTTTAATTTGTGTGTCAACATAATTTTTACACCAAATTTTGGCGCCGTTGCCGGGGATTAGCAAAGTTGCTAATCCCTTGTCTTGAGTCTTGTTTAAATTGTTAGTTTCTGTTTTGGTTTAATTTTTTTTTTTGCACCGTGTGTGTGTGTTTTGTTTTTGTGCCGTGTGTGGCACCTTATTTCCTTACTTGTGCCGAGTCTATTAGGTTGATTGCTAACCTTGTTTGCTCTTGTGTGCAGGTACTAGTTTATGACCCGTGGCTCACAACCTGTTCGTGAGCATATCTCCGACTTTGACGGTGATTTCGGAGGACTTTGAGAAGGAAAAAGAAATCGCAAGCGTCTAATCCTCCTAGTCCCGAACCTGAATTAGAAGAGCAAGAAGTTGAAGTTGAGGTTGAAGAGGAAGTACCAACCATGGCAGTGGACAATCGAACCATCAAGGAGCTTTCTGCCTCGGGTTTGGCCAATGCAGCCCCTCTTTGCATCCAATACCCTAGGGCAGCCCCTGAGAAGACCGATGAATTTGAGTTGAAGTCCAGCTTGCTCCACCATATTCCGAAATACCATGGGTTGGCCATGGAGGATCCGAACAAGCATCTAAAGGAATTCGAGGTGGTGTGCTCAAGTATGACACCGGTGAACGTGGACAGCAACATATTGAAGATGAAGGCTTTTCCTTTTTCTTTGGTGGAGAAGGCCAAGGATTGGTTGTATGAGTTGGCTCCCGGAACTGTCACATCATGGGAGAGTATGAAGCGAGCCTTCTTAGAGAAGTTCTTTCCGACATCACGAGTCATTCTTCTTCGCAAGAAGATTAGTGGAATTCAGCAAAGCCAAGGTGAATCTTTTCCTACGTATTACGAACGTTTTAAATCTCTTGTTGCTTCCTGTCCACAGCACCAGATGAAGGAGGAGCTACTTCTTCAATATTTTTACGAAGGCCTTTTACCACTTGAACGGCAAATGTTGGATGCATCCGCGGGAGGAGCTCTAGTGGACAAGACGCCTAGGGATGCCAAAATTCTCATTGCTAATCGAGCACTCAATGCATAACAATATGAAGGTGTTGGGCAGAGAGACACCCCACAGCCACAACATGTAAATGAGGTAAGTTCTATTTCTGAGTTACAATCCCAAATGGCTAACCTTACGTCTATGTTATCGCAGTTTGTTGAAGGCCCTAAGACGCAAGGCACTACAATCTGTGGTGTATGTTCCATTCAAGGACACCAATCTGATCAATGCCCTCAATTAATTGAGAACGGAGGGTGGGAATCTGCCAATGCCGTGGGCTATGGGAATCAGAACCAACCAAGAGGTGATCCTTTCTCCAACACATACAATCAGGGATGGCGTGACCACCCCAATTTCATATGGAGAGATGCACCACAATATGCCCAACAAAGTGGATTCCGACAACCCCCGGGTTTCTTTCCAAGGCCAATGGCACCACAACCACCTCCTCAAGCACAATCATCCCAAACCAACTCAGGTACGTCTATGAATGAAGACAAAACATATCAGTTACTAACCACAATGGCGCAGGGAATGCAGAACCAAGCAAAGAAGGTTAATGAGCTGAAGAAGCAAATGGGCCAAATGGCCGAATTTTTGGGACAAATTCGTGAAAACGGTAAGTTACCAAGCACTACGGTAGTCAATCCCAAGGGTGGTTTCGAATCTGCGAAAGCTATCACACTAAGAAGTGGGAAAGAAGTGGGAAACAAGGAAGATGAGAAGATACGAATCGAAGAAGAGGAGAAAAATCACCCCACGGCAAGGGTGGTACCACCCATGCCACAACCATCTACGACCCCCCATCCATCCACCTCAGGTAAGGTTGTCCCAAATGTTGTGATTTCGAACACTAATCTGCCCGATGTTCCTTTCCCTCGCAGATTTGCGCAATCGAAGAAGGAAGAAAGCGAAAAGGACATTTTGGATACCTTTCGAAAAGTCCAAGTAAACATTCCTTTACTTGATGCTATTAAGCAAGTACCCAGGTATGCAAAATTTTTAAAAGAATTATGCACAACTAGGAAAAGAATTTCAAACAAGGAAGTTGTAAAAGTAAGTGAGAATGTATCAGCGGTTTTGCAACGAAAGTTGCCTCCAAAATGTAAGGACCCAGGAAGCTTTACTATCCCATGCACAATTGGAAACACTAGATTTGAGCAATGCATGTTAGATTTAGGTGCTTCTATTAATGTTATGCCATATTCCATTTATGCATCTATGAACCTGGGTGAGTTAAAACAAGATGGCGTTATAATTCAATTGGCTGATCGTTCTAACGCTTATCCCAAGGGAGTCCTTGAGGATGTTTTAGTGCAGGTCAATCATCTTATCTTTCCTGCAGATTTTTATGTCTTAGAAATGGAGGATTCGAGCCATGCTCCATCATTGCCAATCTTGCTAGGCCGTCCATTCATGAAAACAGCGAGAACAAAGATAGATGTGTATACGGGAACATTAACCATGGAATTTGACGGGGACATTATTCGTTTTAATCTTTCTGAAACTATTAAATATCCAATTGAGGACCATTCTTGTTTTGCTATTGACATTGTTGATTCTTTGGCACAGGTACATTTGAATCGAAGGAACGAAGATGCACTTGAAGTAGCCTTAGTGCACGGCATAGGAGCAAGAAATGAGGGTAGGGGAAGCCTGGCAAGCCACGGCATGGAATCTGACCATATTGCCGTGCCCCCTTGTAGTGAAGTGCTTGAAATGGTCACGGCCCTTGAGTCATTGCCCTCACACTCTGGTAAGTCTCCACTCTCACTTTTAGATTCAGTTTTGACTAACAAGTTACTTCCATCAATTGTGCAGCCACCTACACTTGAGTTAAAGCCATTACCTAGTCACTTGAAGTATGTTTTCTTGGGAGAAGATCAGACACTACCTGTCATCATTTCTAGTTCACTCACGGCCCAAGAAGAAGACAAGTTGATAAGGGTGTTAAAGGAGCACAAACCTGCCATTGGATGGACCTTGGCGGATATCAAAGGCATTAGTCCCACCACATGCATGCATCGCATCCTTTTGGAGGAGGGAGCCAAGCCATCTCGTGAAGCTCAACGTCGCCTTAATCCACCCATGTTGGAAGTAGTAAAAAAGGAGATTATAAAATTGCTTGATTGTGGTGTTATATATCCTATTTCTGATAGTCGTTGGGTGTCACCCGTGCAGGTTGTTCCAAAGAAGTCCGGAGTCACGGTGGTGAAGAATGAAGAACAAGAGCTTGTACCCACTCGTGTTGTGACAGGTTGGCGTGTGTGTATTGATTACAGGAAGTTAAATGCCATGACAAGGAAGGATCACTTTCCATTGCCATTCCTGGACCAAATGCTAGAAAGGTTAGCCGGGTATAAATTTTATTGCTTTCTTGATGGATATTCCGGATATAACCAAATTGTGATAGCTCCGGAGGATCAGGAAAAGACAACTTTCACGTGCCCCTTTGGCACCTTTGCATATCGACGTATGCCATTTGGGTTGTGCAATGCCCCTGCAACATTTCAACGATGCATGGTGAGTATATTCTCTGATTATGTGGAGAAGATTATTGAGATATTCATGGATGATTTTAGCGTGTTTGGTAATTCATTCGATCATTGCTTGAATAATCTGACCTTAATTTTGAAACGTTGTGTTGAAACGAATCTTGTGCTTAATTGGGAAAAATGTCATTTCATGGTTAAGCAAGGTATTGTTCTAGGACATATTATTTCTGAAAAAGGCATTGAAGTGGATAAATCTAAGGTAGACCTTGTTCGTCACTTACCCTCTCCAACTTCGGTTAGAGAGATTCGTTCGTTTCTTGGTCATGCAGGTTTTTATAGGCGCTTCATAAAGGATTTCTCCAAGATTGCGCAGCCACTATGCCGATTGCTTCAAAAGGAGGTGGTTTTCGAGTTCAACGAGGCGTGTGAGAAAGCATTCAACCACCTCAAGGAGGCTCTCACTTCGGCTCCCATTATCACACCTCCAGATTGGAGCCTTCCATTCGAGTTGATGTGCGATGCTTCGGACTATGCGATTGGTGCTGTTTTGGGGCAGCGAAAGAATAAACAACCTCATGTTATTTATTATGCATCTAGGACACTAAATGATGCTCAATTGAATTACTCAACCACTGAAAAAGAATTACTTGCTGTGGTATTTGCATTAGATAAGTTTCGATCATACTTACTTGGTACTAAAGTTATTATTTTTACTGATCATGCAACTCTCAAGTATTTGCTCACGAAGAAGGAAGCTAAGCCTAGACTAATTCGATGGCTGTTGCTTTTACAAGAGTTTGACATTGAGATTCGAGATAAGAAGGGCGTAGAGAATGTAGTGGCTGACCACCTCAGTCGAATGGTACATGAGGAAGCATCGCCAATTCCTGAAACCTTTCCCGATGAGCAATTAATGTCCATCCAGGTAAGTGAGCCTTGGTATGCAGATTTGGTGAACTTTTTGGTATCTAAACACACCCCTAGCACACTTAATAGGAATCAACGTGATAAGCTGATAAAGGATGCTAGGTTTTATGTCTGGGATGACCCATACCTTTGGAAATTTTGTCCTGATCAAATTGTACGACGTTGTGTGAATGAATCTGAGTTTCAATCTATTTTAACATTTTGTCATTCATATGCATGTGGGGGACATTTTGGCACCCAACGCACTGCACTTAAAGTTTTAGAATGCGGGTTTTATTGGCCAACCATTTTTAAGGATGCTAGGACATTTTGCCTTACATGTGATCGTTGTCAACGAATGGGTAATATAAGTGTTAAGGATCAAATGCCACAAAACCCTATACTTTCTGTTGAAATATTTGATGTGTGGGGAATTGATTTTATGGGTCCCTTTCCTTCCTCCCATGGTTTTATCTATATCTTGTTGGCGGTGGATTATGTTTCCAAATGGGTGGAAGCAAAAACCACCCGTACTAACGATTCCAAAGTGGTTGCAGATTTTGTGAAGTCTAACATTTTTGCTAGGTTTGGAATGCCTCGAGTCCTTATAAGTGATGGAGGTTCACATTTTTGTAATCGCACAATCGAGGCACTGCTCAAGAAGTACAAAGTTACACATAGGGTTTCGACACCCTATCATCCTCAAACAAGCGGGCAAGCCGAGGTGTCGAATTGCGAGATAAAACAGATTCTTGAGAAGACGGTTGGCCCAACAAGAAAAGATTGGAGCTTGAGGTTAGAGGATGCATTGTGGGCTTATAGGACCGCCTACAAAACACCCATAGGAATGTCCCCATTTCGGCTTGTGTATGGCAAACCATGTCACTTACCGGTGGAATTGGAGCACAAGGCTCATTGGGCCGTGAGGAAGTTCAACATGGATGTAGATGAGGCGGGAATTCATCGTAAGCTTCAATTGAATGAACTTGAGGAGATACGGAATGAAGCTTACGAGAATGCTCGACTTTACAAGGAAAAGACAAAGGCCTTTCATGACAAGATGATTCGCACCAAGTCATTCTCTGTTGGACAGAAAGTGTTGTTATTTAATTCTCGTCTTCGTCTATTTCCGGGTAAGTTACGTTCACGTTGGATTGGACCCTTTGTTATTACTAATGTTTTTCCTCATGGTGCAGTCCAAGTTCGTAGTTTCAAAACAGGTCAAGAGTTCAAGGTGAATGGGCATCGCTTGAAGCCTTACTACGAGAGCTTTGTAGAACATGATGTGGAGGAGACAACCCACTATGCCGTGGGTTCCCATGAAGGTTGATCAATGTGGCATCGTCCGGCTGCAAGACGTAAAAGAAAGCACTACTTGGGAGGCAACCCATGCACTCAACAAAGGAAGAACTTGGGAATCGCTCCACACTCAGATTTGCGTCCCTAAACCCTTTTCCTTTGTTGCTTACTTTTTGTTATGTGTAATGTGTTCAATTGTGTCTAAAACATTGAGGACAATGTTTAGTTTAAGTGTGGGGGGGTAACATTCTGTTTTGAGATATTTTTGCATGAAATTCGTAGGGTATTACCACCTAACATGTCTAAACTTGTTTTCCACTGTTTTTAAGTGTTTTTAAGCTATTTTTAGAGTCTTTTTATGTGTTATTTTGAAAAATCCGAAAATCCCCTAAAAATTTGAAAAATTGTTTTGAAAAACCCAAAAAGAGTTGTGTTTGTATGTTTGTTTGTGTCGTAGGGTACCTTCCAACACAATGATGAGGATTTGGTTTTTAATTGCATGATGGTTAAAGAAAGTTACAAACATGGATGGACGTTTGATATACTCTTTGGTTTATGCTTGTTTGTAGTTATAGTTTACGAATTCACATGTAATCACAAATGATAAAAATCAGTTTTTGTAACATGCTTGAAGGAATGAACTCAAACTAACGCTACATCCCAGTGAGACTTGAGCCTAAACGTTATTTGGAGAGTTAAAATCTATGCATTATTGTTTTCTAAAAGTCGTTGCATGATCTCATTATTCATTGCTTGGTTACTACTTAGAAGGCGTTTTCATCACTTAGTTCCAAATGCTAGAACTCATGCCCATTTCATTCAAAGCATGTCATTGATTTGCATAACACGTATTCAAGATGAAGTTGTGTAGTGACCACCACCAAAAGCCAAATAGCCATGTGTCCTTAACTCATTTTGTGTTTAAGTTTAACCCCATTGAGCCATGTTAGCCCATGTTCTTTGTTAACCCACATTATCCTCACCTAGCCTAGATTAGGACCATCCGTACCCTTGTTCTTGAAGCATAGTAAGCATGAATGAATTCCTTTTGATTATGGTGTTGCAGAAAATAAGTGTGGGGGAAGGATTATGGATGTTAGTTTATGTGCCATAGGCACGGTTAAAAAAAAAAAAAAAAAAAAAAAAAAGAAGAAGAAAGAAAGAAAAGAAAAGAAAAAAAAAAGAAAAAAAAAATGAAAAAATAGTTGAAAAGTATTGTTTGTTGGAATAAGGGCCCAAAACAATGAATTAGGCCCTAGGAGTTGTTTGAATCGTCCCTATTTGTCTAAAAGTTGATTTCTGCATTCTAAGGGAATTCTAGGTCTTAATTTCATTACTTTACTTACTATTGCTTAAAGAACTTTTGTTTATCCCTACCTTTCGTTGTTAGCCAATACCCCAAGCCCCGTTACAACCCTTGACTTCTATCTTGAGTGTTGTGCTTTTCATTTGTGGAGTTTGAATTTGGTATGAGCATATGGTGTCACTGGTTCTCGCATCTAAGTAGTAGCATTCCATTCATGAGATCATATCTAAACACGTTCAATTACTCCAGAAATTGCGTTCTTTGTTATAACATATGTGAGTACTAGTCTTTCATGTTTACATCAATCTTCTCACATATAACTAGTGTAGGGAGTGTAGTCAGAAAATCTGAGTGAAAATTGAGTGCATAACTAGTGAGGAATTGAGGGAATTCTCTAAGGCATGTTACTACATTCAAAATGTGTTTTAATTGATTAAATGCGAACTAGTGAACTATGACTATGATTAAGTATGTGCTTGAGGGGAAGGAAGACTAAAAGCTATGTGAGTAATGATCTTTGACATGTCATGTTTTATTGGAAATCCCTGAGGCAAACGTTGGAAGGTTTAGGTTATGTTTTGTTTGTTTTGTTTCGTTTTGTTTAGTTTAGTTGTTTTGTTTTGCTCGAGGACTAGCAAAAGTTAAGTGTGGGGGAATTTGATAGGAGCATATTCATGCGACTTAATTAGCTTGTTCTCGTGCATTTATGTTGTGTTTACTTAGCTATTTTAGTGTTTAAGGCTACTTTTGTGTATTTTCAGATTATAAGGCCAAAGTGTGCAAGAAGATGCAAATTGGAGTATTTTGGAGCGAAAGAGGAATGAATGAGTTGAAGATTTGAAGAAACGACGAATTCTTACTCCAACGATGAATTCTTACCAAAACGAGGAATCCTACTCAAACAAGGTTTCCTACTTGAAGTAGGAAAGTTAACCCTAAGTTTCCCGTTTTGGTAACCTTTCCTAATCTAAACGTCCGTATTTTCTAGCCACTTTGTAGACCTTGTAGGTACTTTAGGACACAAAACAAAGGCCCTAGGTTCCTTATCCATCCTTGCCGTGCCCTTTTATTTTCTTCCTTTCCCTTGCCGTGCAAGGGAGGGCAATTTTGTCCTAGGGTTGCACTTAAAACACATGCTTTTAAACCCTAGCCGCACCTTTATATTTATGTTTTAATTTCCTATTTTCGTAAGCCTTTGATTTAATTTTAAATAAGTTAGGGTTAGTTTTCTGAAATCATACATTTTCCTAACCCTAGCCGCACCCTTCCACAATCTCCCTTGAAGCCGTAGCCTCCATAACCCTTTTTCTCCATTTTCAGCCGTCACCACCATCCCATAATTTCCCACCTAGCCGTGACTACACACATCCACCCTAATTCCCTTTTCAGCCACAAAACCTATTTTTGTTTTTCTAAGCCGTGGCTCCCATTAATCAAGGACCTTAAAAAAACCAAAAAAGGATCTCAGCCGCAACTTTTGATTCCATTCATCATTCACTCAAAATTACAACCAAGCCATTGCAGCCAATTCCCATTATTTTGCCGTGCCTTCCACCATATTATTATTCTCTCCACTCTCCCAAAAGCCAGCCGTGACTCCCCTCTCTCATGCAATTGACATCACAGCCGCAACCACCATATCCCTTCCAGCCACCTTCCACACCTTCATACACCTCCCTACTACCTTGCCGCACCACCAAACTTCCCTAAATCCATCCCCAACCCAAAATAACATCCAGAAATTCCATTTAACCTCACTGCCGCAGCAAGGAGAAAAGGAGGAAGAGGAACTTAGACGCGCAGAAATTCAAGTGGATTCATTGGGCGTTCTAGGTGTAATCAATCCTTTGTGCTTTATGTTTAATTTCAATTTTGTTTCTCTTTTTGTGAACATGAGAGGCTAAACCCCCTAGTTAGCTAGGGGGTGATTCGAAACCATGATTATATATGCGAAATAAGTTGATTACTTCCAATTATTGTTGCATAAGTTTTGAATACAATTTGCTTAACCGTTTGATTTAAAACTTATTCTTGTATGTTGATTGAGAGTGCACGCTTAATTTGCATGCTTGAATTTGATGCTAGGATATAAGTTTGTTTCACCTAATCATTATGAATTTATATTCACAAGTAGTGAAGGTTGCTAGTCACGATCATGTTAAGTAGATTCCTGGCAAGCGTATCATGCTTTTCATAGTTACAAATGCCTTGTCGATGCTTATGATTTCCAAAGAACGTAATGATTCTAACTTATATCTTTATCATGCTGTTCATATAGAGAATTTGTTAGGAATAATTTGTTTGCGATGCATATTCATCCAATTCAATGATTCTAGGGAAATCTGAAGGTTAATTTAAGCGTACCTAATTAACTTGGAGTGTCGAGGTTCATAACTTATTGGATTGATAATTGGAAATTGATTTACGTTGCATATATTTCATGTGTGGAGAAGAACCCCTTAGCTATTCCATCATCCATTGGTTCATCACAATTTTATCTTAAAATCTGTTTTCTTTACAATCTGCCCATTTAGTTTAAATTCGTCCAACCACAATTCCCCCATATTTTGTTGAGTCGTAGTCATTCGTATTTGTTTTATTTTGTGTTTTTAAGCAATTCGAGTCATAACACTTTCAAATTCGTCCCAATTAAGTTCTAGTTTCTGTTTGAGTCAATTCAAATTAGATTAGCACCCCTAGTTAATCCCCGGTTAGAACGATCCCTACTTACTTCAGTACTACAATTGTCACAAATAGGGTTTAATTTGTGTGTCAACATAATTTTTACACCACAATCATAGCAATCATACAAATCAAACCATATTCCACAAACATTTTCAATGCACAAATCAAAACATACTTAATAAACAAGTAGAATGTAATACAATGCCACTAGTACGCAAATCGAGTCACATGTGAACCGAGAAGACACGTCATCACGATGAGCCCATCAAGCTCCATGAAATCTCAATCGCATTCTAAGATAACCGACACACTAGAAGAACTCGGGCTAGTTGACTAAAAAGTGAACCATCGATCAAGGCCGAGAGTAGGGTCCACAACCCTAGAAATCTAAATCGGAAGATCCACCTATCAGATTTCTGATCCATAACTTCCAAAGAGTCTCATTAATATTATATATCAATATCCTAAAATTTCAGAACGATCTAACGGTCGGATCTCCGCCAATCGCAAATTCAAGTGACGGTTAACGTTTGATTTTACAACTTAGAAATCCAATTCGGGAAGATCCGTATGTCAGATTCTTGATCTGTTAGTTCCCAATGTCATCAAATATTACATACTATTTCGTATTAAAGTTTGGTGCCAATCCAATTGTCAGATCGTTCATTCATATAATAAACAAATGACGACCAAATAGGCGATCAACTACAAAAATATACCAAAACATCAAACTTTCAATGAACGGATGTCAAATACGGAATTGGGGCATCAAAATTTAGCGTAGGAAGATCAAGTGAGGTTTTGGCCCATGCGCTGCCGTCTTGACTCGCCGAAAATTCAACTATTTCCAAAAATTACTAAAATTCACATATTTGTAGATCTCAATGAGGGGAGCAATTTTCATACCTGCACTGAAGTCCAATTTGGCCGGAAAACGCCTGAAATTAGCCTTGGACCACTAGAAACCCTAGAGAAGGGTGTGCTTCGATTTGGCTTCCATACGAGCTCCGACGCCTTCACCACCGTTTGGGCTTTGTTCTTGGGGTTGATGGGAGTCTATTGGTGGTGGCAATAAATGGTAATCGTTGTTGAAATCATTGGAAAAATGAGAAAATCGCCTGAAAACTGTGGACCTTGAGGCTTCCTTTTGTAAAATTGGGTTAGAAATTGAGAAATATAATACCACAGAGATGTTGGGGTCGCCAAGTGCTTTCCATAGACCCCAAATCACCTCAATTAGACGTCGGATGGAAGAGATACAACTGGGTCAAGAAACTGGGTCAAAGAGGATCCGGCCAAGTTCCCCTCCTTTCTCTCCCCTCTCTTTCTCTCCTTTCCCCCTTTCTGATTGGGCATCCCCCAATCCCTCATTTCTCTCCTCCACTCACCATCATGGCCACACACGTGGCGCCATATCCTCTCATCCTAATCCAACAAATCTGGAGCCTTTTAGATTGAAGGAAAATTACCAAAATGTCCTTAACTTTAAATGTTAATAACTCATTCGTTACATCTTTGTTTCATGAACGGTGTGCGGCTACGCATTTGTGAGATCAAGCTCTATTTGAAAATATAAATTGTGACCTCGAAAGGCCTACAGATTTTAAATAACTAATTTCCAAACTTCAAACTCTGTAACTAGTTTAATTAAAATCTAAATTCAAATAAATTAATATAAATTTCCGAAAAAATAATATAAAATCTCAATAATACAAATAAATAGATTACAAGGTGATAGAACATAAAAAATAAGTGAACTTATAAAAAAAACGTTACTACGACTTTCAAACCGAATTTAAGGGAAAAAGAAGCCACCATTATAGAAAAAAAAAGAAAAAAAAAAAGAAAGAAAGAATAAAAATGTAATCATTTAATAGAACTATTCTCACTCAAGATGTCTTTTACCATGTCCAAAGAATAAGGAATATGATCATCTTTGCTCTAACATTAATTACATAAAACATTATGGCTGCAAACTAGGCCAGACAAACTCATATCATCCATATAGCACATATTTTTGCTTCTTTCCAAAACGTTGGACCACAAGGATTCAATTTTTTTTGTGGTCCCAGACCTTGCGCTTCGGCATGAAATATCTGAAGGCAAAATTTAATTGTATATGGTGCATGTGTATATGACTCATTATAATCCTATATTATGCTAAGTTCTATTTTAAAATCGAACACAGTATCTTAAATGTAGTGTTCTAAAAATTGGCCTAGACGGTGCCTAGGTGCTAGGCGGTGTTTAGCCGTTGTGATTAACCTATAGTCGGGAGGAAAATCGGGGAAGGGATTAGCAGGTGCTGAGGCAGTCCGAGCGGCGCTTGGGCGGCCTAGGTGGGCGATTGGATGGCCTAGGCTGTTTTGGCGTTTCACTGCCTTTTTCTGTTTTCAAAATGAGGAAGGAGAAATGCAGAGCACAACTGCACAATCTGTGTTCTGGGTTTTGAATACCAGTAAGGAAGATGAGAGGAAGAAGAAGAAGAGAGAAAATTGAGTTTCTCTCTCTTCGATGCTCACTCACGTGATAGGAAGGAGGGTACAACTATAAAAAATAAAAAAAATAAAAAAATCAGGGTACAAGCGTACAGCTAGCACAATGGTGCCTCACCTCCTTCCCTTCTCTGCATCTTGGTTTCCTACCCTCCATTTTTTTATGTAATTATTTTAAATTGTTGATTAAATACTTTCTTTTTTTGTCAAATACTTTGTTTTCAAAGATTAAATGATTTCTAAACATATATTTGGCACCTTTATTCTTCTTTATAATCATCTTTGAAATTGTTTCCTAAAGTACTACATATTTGTATCATTTGAGAGAGCATTCGCTTCACTCTCCGTGAATCCAGAGGAGTAGAACAAGAGTGGTGGTCATTCTGGTTCATCTAGATTTCAGAGAAATTGGAATTCTAAAGGCAAGAAATGGGAATCAAAACCCAAATTTCAGCAGAAATCTTCTCTGCACAATTATCAGAATGCAAATGCATCTCAGTCAATGGGTCAGGAGGTTGCAAAGCCTCAGTGCAAGGCGTGCTCTAAATATCACTTTGGTGAGTGTAGATACAAAGGGAAACCAAAGTGTTTCAATTGTGATAAATTTGGGCATTGGGCTAGAGAGTGTACTGTAGGCAGGTCAGTGCAAAAGGCAAATAATGCAAGTCAATTGGAGATGACAGGGAATCTGTTTTATGCAAACAACACTGTCACAGAACCAAAGGTGAATGGAGAGTGGTATATAGATAGTGGTTGTAGCAATCACATGACAGGAAATGTAGATTTGCTTGTTGAGGTTAGAACCAATGTAGCTGGTAAAGTTCAAATGCCAACTGGAGATCTTGTGAATGTTGCAGGAATGGGATCTTTGGTTATTGATACAAATAAAGGGAGAAAGTATGTTAGAGAAGTAATGTATTTTCCCGGTTTAAAGGAGAACTTACTCAGTGTTGGTCAAATGGATGAACATGGGTACTTCTTGGTGTTTGGAGGTAGAATGTGCAATGTGTATGATGGTCCATCACTGGAATGCTTGGTTATGAGAGTGAAGAAGAAAGTGAATAGGTGTTATCCACTGACCTTGTTCTCTGAGAATCAAATGGTGCTGAAAGCTAGTGTCACTCACTCTACTGAGACTTGGCACAGAAGACTTGGACATTTACACTTTGGTGGTCTCAAACAATTGAGAGACAAGGAAATGGTACATGGTTTGCCACAGCTTGCAGACTACAATGGAGTCTGTGAAGGTTGCCAATTTGGTAAACAGCACAGAGAAGAATTCCCTAGAAATCAAGTGTATAGAGCAACTGCTCCACTTGAGCTGATTCATGTTGATTTGTGTGGACCTATGAAGACTGAGTCAATTGCTGGAAATAAGTATTTCATGCTGCTGATAGATGATTTTACCAGAATGATTTGGGTCTATTTCTTGAGATATAAGTCAGATGCATTCAACTGTTTTAAGAAATTCAAAGCTATGGCAGAATTACAAAGTGGTTTCAAGATTAAGACTCTGAGAAGTGACAGAGGAGGGGAGTTCAAGTCTTTAGAATTTGATCAGTTCTGTGAAAATGAAGGAATACAAAGACAATTTACTCTTGCATATACTCCACAACAAAATGGAGTAGTGGAGAGAAAGAACAGAACAGTGATTGAAATGGCGAAATCTATGTTGCATGAGAAGAGGATGCCATATTTGCTCTGGGCAGAAGCTGTGCATACATCTGTATATATTCTAAATCGATGTACCACAAAGGCTTTGAACAACATCACACCTTTTGAAGCCTATTCTGGTAGAAAGCCAGGAATAGCCCATCTGAGAGTGTTTGGATCTCTGTGTTATGTTCATGTTCCAGGTGAACAGAGACATAAACTTGAACCTAAAAGCTTAAAAGGAGTATTTGTGGGATATGCAACTTGTGAAAAGGGGTATAGGGTATTTGATCCATTATCTAATATGTTATTCTTGTCAAGAGACATTGTATTTGATGAAGAAGCTGTCTAGAATTGGGAAGAGAACTCAGGGTCAACATTTCTTAGTACTGGAAGTTTTATTCACAGTGATATAAGTACAGAGAGCAATGACAGAATGGTGTTGTCTCCTACATCACCTATATTGTCTCATTCTAGGAGAGCTCCTAATAGTGAAGACTCTGAAACTCAATCCAAGTCACCTATCTTAGGTGAATCTTCAAGCATATCAAATTTAATTAAAGGACAAAATCAACCATTTGATAATACACCATTGAAGTGGAGGAATCTGAATGAAGTATTGGCTCAATGCAATCTGTGTATCATGGATCCAGAGAAGTATGAGGATGCCAAACAAGATGAGTCTTGGTTAAAAGCTATGGAGGATGAGCTGTTTATGATTGAAAAGAATGGCACCTGGAAGCTTGTTGACAGACTAACTGAAAAACCTGTTATAGGGGTTCAATGGGTCTACAAAACTAAGTTAAATCTTGATGGCTCAGTGTTGAAGAATAAAGCAAGGCTGGTTGCAAAAGGCTATGCACAAAAGCCTGGTTTGGACTACAATGAGACTTATGCACCAGTTGCTAGGTTGGATACCATTAGAACTTTAATAGCTTTGGCTGCACAAAAGAGCTGGAAACTGTATCAGTTAGATGTCAAATCGGCTTTCTTGAATGGAGTTCTACAAGAAGAGGTCTATGTTGAGCAGCCTGAAGGTTTTGTAGTAAAAGGCAAGGAAGAAAAGGTGTACAAACTTCATAAGGCCCTCTATGGTTTAAAACAAGCTCCGAGAGCTTGGTATGGTGAGATTGATAGCTATTTCTCACAGTGTGGTTTCAAGAAAAGCTTGAGTGAACCAACTCTGTATATAAAAGCAAGGGGAGAAGATATTATGATTGTCTCTATCTATGTAGATGATATAGTCTACATTGGTAGTTGCAAACCAATGCTAGAAAAGTTCAAAGAAGATATGAAAATGAAGTATGAGATGTCAGATTTAGGTCTCCTTCACCACTTCCTTGGGATGGGAGTGATACAAACAGATTCCAGCATCTTCATTAATCAGAAGAAGTATGCAAGCTCTTTACTGAGTAAATTTGGTTTAAATGAAGCAAAAAGTGTCTCAACTCCTCTGGTAGCTACTGAGAAGCTATCTAAAGATGATGGAAGTGGATCTGCAAGTGATGAATTGTATAGGAGCATTGTGGGAAGTCTTCTATACCTCACTGCTACAAGGCCGAATATAATGTATGCAGCTAGTTTATTGGCCAGATACATGCACTGTCCTACCAATAGACACTATGGAACTGCAAAGAGAGTGCTCAGATACATCAAGGGAACTCTGGATTATGGCTTAGAGTATGTGAAAGGAAGAAAAGCTTGCTTAATTGGTTTCTGTGATAGTGACTGGGGTGGTTCATTAGAAGACAGCAAAAGCACATCAGGATATGCATTTTCATTTGGCAGTGGTGTGTTTTCCTGGGCTTCAGTCAAGCAAAACTGTGTTGCACTCTCAACTGCAGAGGCTGAATATATAAGTGCATCAGAAGCCACAACACAAGCAATATGGTTGAGGTTTGTTTTGGGAGATTTTGGAGAATTACAAACTGTAGCTACTCCTCTTCACTGTGACAACACATCTGCCATTGCTATCACAAAGAATTCTGTGTTCCATCAAAAGACAAAGCACATTGATAGAAGGTATCACTTTATTAAGGATGCACTGCAAGAAGGAATCATTGATTTGGTGTACTGTCCCACTGAAAAACAGATAGCAGATATCTTCACAAAACCTTTGGCTAAGGATCGGTTCAACTATCTTCGAGATATGCTTGGTGTGAAATCAGCTTAAAACTTAAAGGGGAGTTTTGAATTATAAGTATTTGAGCTGAAAAGTTTTAGAATAAGTTTGTTTAAATTGGTGTATCCACTTGTGCAAAATGAGGCAAAGTGTAAATGTCTAGTTTTGTAAAAGGCCATGAGTGCCATGTGTTGAGTGATCCATGAAATTAGATAGATGTGTGTCTAAGATGAAATGTAGTGTTTTATGTGGTCCCAAGTTAAGGCCTTCAGTTAATGTAAAGCAAGTTAGTGCTCTTTTTCGAATAGAGAAGAAATATTCCTCTGCAAAGTTTCTGCAAGAGAGAAAATAAGAAACCATTCATTTATCCAGTTTTGTTCATCTTTTGTCTTCTGTCTAGCTTCCTCTAGATCAAAACTCATTGATTCAAGTTACACTAACACGGTTTACCATGCCGCGGAGTCTTAATACGGCAAATGAAGCGGCATTAGGGAGCGGAGCCTACTAGATATGAGATCAAATTTGTCCACTGCTCATGGCATCCAAAACCCAAAAAGGCGAAATCACCCTTAAAAGCTAAGCGTGCAAGTAGGAGCCCAACGAGCCAGATCTGTTAGGTACTGTTTGGTATGTGGGATGTGACAGAACACATTCGTCCCACGTTTGATGCGCCAAATTGTCTAGGACGTGTTGTCCCGTGGAACGAATTTTAATTATTTTTTTGTTCCACCTTCACCCTGGAACGACTTGTTCCAGCCTATGGAACACAAAATTATAAAAAAAATTTGGACAACAATACCTTTTCTCTTTTTCATTAATTCCACTGTCTACCCTCGCTCTCTCTCCCGTAGCCTCCCTCTCTTCTACCCTCCCTCTCTTTTGTAGTCTCCTTCTCCACCACCACAAACCCAACAAACCCATCCGAACCCAACCCCACATTCCTCCCACCGCCTCCCTCCTCCCTACTAGTTCCACGATGAGACCGTCGAGAAGTCGTCCAAGTACCACAAGCATCGCCACCACCGTCATTGTCACGGCAGCAAAAACGCGAAGATGAGACCAAGGACATCGTTGACGATGTCGAAGCTCCTCTGACACCGCTTGTTCAGTCCCTCCGCACTCCACCTTCTTCTCTGGCGACGTCACTATAGCCAGGCCGTCACAGTAAGCCTAGGATGACGACGACGCTACATAAATTGATTGAAATGAATTTGAGGGAATTGGGGTTTTTGGTGGGCTAGGGGACGATGAGGGAGGAATTGGAAAATGGGTACTTAAAGGGAGTTTGGTTTGGAGGAGAGGAAGACGGGATGGAGGCTGTGGCTGAGTTGTCGACGACTAAGAAGATTTTGTGGCAAAAATGGCTGATCTGGGAAAAGATCAAGATGACGGTATGGGCTGATCTAAATTGGGAAATTGGGTTTTGATCTGAAATGTTGAAAATAGGGGTGAAGTGGGTTTGGAATGAGAGTCTTCGAGTTTTTTTTCTTAATTTTTTTTTTTTTTTTATGCACGTGGGTAAGTTAGTCATTTAATCTTTTGGTTCCATTCGACATGCGCTTACCAAACGCAGAACAGAACAACCGTCCCGTTCTATCCTGCACGTACCAAACATAAAACGAAACCTCCATTCCATCCCGTTTCGTTCTGTCTTATTTCATTTTGTTTTGTCTCGTCTGCATACCAAACGTTAACTTAGTTTCGGGAGCCCCAACTATGATTCGAATGTGGTTAACAACTTCCACAGGAAAAGTAGAGCTCTAAATACCCTTTTGATTGTTGATACAAGTTATGGAACAATTTCATAATCTAAGCCTACTGCTTTAAGTTATTGACCAATAATTGACTTGAACATTGAAATGATCCATATGCAAGGCTGAACAGACTAGCATATGAGCCCCGTCAATAGTTAAATCAATGATCAATAAACTGTTGTGATTAATATTAACACATGTGTGGCTGTGTAAATTCAAGGTAGATTGGGTTTAGGAATAGTCATTATTCTAGTGATTCTTTTCTATCAGACTTTATATTTACTTGGGGAACTTTCGTTATGTTTTCATATGCCTTATTCTTTCCACTCTCTCTTTTGCCACACCTTATCTTTCTTTAGAAAATTGGCCACAATACGTTATCGACACACTTCTATGTTGCGCTAAGGAATCTAAAGGGAATTTTCGGCTACAAACCAGTTCACAATTATCATCACATAATCCAGGTTCTTTAAAAATAGGATCTTAATTGTCAATATTGTAAGCTTTAATTGCATGAATATTCACCATGACACATGAACCCAACTTTTTTTCGAATAATAAATTCTGCTTAAATTGTGTTTGCATTATTAGTATATTATTTTATATATTATTGTGAATTTGTTATTATTGTAGACATGTAAATTTCGTTGCATGCAAATGATGCATCACAAAACTCCATGTGGCATATGACTCATCATAAATAGACAAATCATCAATGACATGTGGCACAAATCAAGCAAAAGAAGTACAAAACCTTCCCAAAAGTCGGCAAAAGGGAGAAAATCCCTCTTAGAATCGGCAAGGGGTCCAAATTGCTCCCAAAACCAGAAAGAAAGCTAAAGCATCTTCACAAAACAAGCAAGAATTGAAGATAAAATAGGCAAGAAAGCCCTATAATTCAGCCAAGCAAGGGGAAAAAGCTGAAATTAAGACACAAAACATGCCTAAATTCTCCTATGGATGAATCAAGACACAAATCAAAGCCAAATCCATCCAAGGGCAAGCTTTAAGAAGCTTATAAATACAAGGTCCTTAGACAAGCATAAAGGTCGACAATTTCTACATTCAAGGGCAATTCTACATCTAGAGGAACCTCTGCACCAAATCTTTGAAGACTAATATGTTGCCAAAGCTCTCTTCAAAGAATGCATAACCAAAGCTGAAGCTTTCTTTCTACCAAAGCCGAAGCATTCCCTTGAAGAATCAACAACCACCTGTGTCGATTCCTTCAAGACTTTGTTGCAAGCTCAAAACTTGTAACGACGTTCAATTCAAGATTAAGTCGCCAAGATCTTTGAATCATCGAAATTCTACATCAACATTCCCTTTGCCGCAGCCCTAAACCTGAGGTGAAGACTATCCACTCATTGTTTCAAGCTCAAAACTTGAAGCAATCGTTCAATCATTCGTCTGAGATCAAGTCATCGCAACGCTTGGATCAACAACCTATGCATCTACATCAAATTTGAAGACTAAATCAGAGGAAAATTGTAAACAAAGATTGTAACCTTACAAATTCATCAATACAAATCTACTTTGTACACGTGTTCTTGTTTCATTCAATACAAAATTTTCATGTCTACAAATTTGGCACGCCCAATAAGACATCTCTACCTCTCATCTCTGTCTTCAAATCCACAAGAAACACACATGGCATCAAGAAAAGATCAAGCTGTTCTCACAACCAACGCGAAGAACAAGAACATCATTGCCACAAGTGGTGGCACTTTGGGCGTCATAACTTGAAGTAAGGCAAGAGCTATCTCTGCTGTGCCTTCCACCCTTACATCAACTCTGCCGAAGGAACAAGAGCACCAATGGAAGAAAGCCCGAGGATGTGCTCTGAGTCCTTGACTTTCGATGCCAACTCAAGCAACAGCTAGTATCCCGTAACTATGCAAGTCTTGAACTGGTGCGACTTCCATCGAGGAGTAGCTGGCTCAAATGAATGAAGCAATTGCAAGGCTAACAAGGACCGTGGAAGAAAATGACTTGTGAATTGCCGCACTCGTCAGCCGACTGGAAGCGTAGTATGACGAAAAAGCTAATCGTGACCCAAAGGTTGATCTACAAAAGAAGGAAACCGACGAGGGTGAGGAACCTCTGATGGAAAAAGTTGAGGAGAAGCCGGACCAAGCAACGACGCTCATGGGATCTCTCGCTATCCAGCAGCTGCATGAGATGATCACTGGCACGATCAAGGCACAGTTCGAAAGAAGCTCACATGACTTCGTGCTGTACTAAAACCCTACTCCAAAAAGATTGACACATTGAGGATGCCAATGGGTTATCAACAGCCCAAATTTATGCAATTCGATGGAAAAGGCAATCCTAAAGAACATATTGCCCATTTCATTGAAACCTGCAACAATGCCAAGATGGAGGGAGACTACCTCATCAAGCAGTTCGTGCACTCACTGAAGGGTAACGCCTTTGACTGGTACACCAACCTCGAGCCCGAGTCCATTAATAGCTGAGACCAGCTTGAAAGGGAATTCCTCAACCACTTCTAAAACATTTGTTGCACCGTAAGCATGCTGGAGCTGACAAGTACGAAGCAGTGGAAGGATGAACCTGTCGTCGACTGTATCAATAGATGAGATTCATTAAGTTTAGATTGCAAAGTTCGTATCTTTGAAGCCTCCGTCATTGAGATGTAGGTTTAAGGCATACACTAGGGGCTACATTACATCCTCTAAGGCATAAAGCCAAGAATATTTGAGGAACTGGTAACTTGATCCCACGACATGGAACTGAGTATCGCCAATTATGGAAAGAAAGAGTCGATCATGGGAATAAGCCTGCCAAGGAAGCTTTTACCATCAGCACAACCCCCATCAGGACCTCATCCGCACCCATCAAGATCTCCTCCAAGAATAAAACGAAGAAGATGAAAAGAGGTGAGCCTTTTTGCACCCAAGACGGGTACAAAAACGCCTTGAGGGAACTGGAGCAGAAGTTGTACCATTTTCCTGACTCTAACGTGGCTGCAATGTTAGACGACTTGTTGGAAAAGAAAGTAATTGAGTTACCTGAATGCAGGCGCCCCGAAGAGATGAATCACATTAATGATCCTAGGTATTGCAAGTATCATCGTATTGTGAGTCATCCTATTGACAAGTGCTTCATCTTCAAGGAGCTCATCATGAAGTTAGCACAACAAGGGCAAATTGAACTTGACCTGAAAGACACAGTCGCAACACACACTACCACGATTGTGTTTGGATCTTTCGATCCTGTGCCTTTCCAAGTGACGCATGACCACTTCAGTCCATGCTCAAGCCATTCGGCACCTTCTGTACAACCATCACCGGGTGCAAGTGACCAAAATGCGCTTACGGACGATGAAAAAGGATAGACATTAGTGACTTACAAAAGGATAAGGAAGCCAAGACCATAAACCACACGGCCAAAGGTGGAGCAAGGGAGAAAGCATCACCACCGCAATAGTAGGAAGCCCAAAATAAATGTAAGAGTTATTAAACCAAAGTACACTAGGGAACCTATGGAGCAAAAGCTATGCATTCTCGTCTCCTACACGAGTACTTCCCGAATGACCTATTCCAATAGTGCACTACTGTTGCCTGTCACATGGTTGAAGTAGAGATAGAAGAGCCCTCAAAATGCAAAGTTATCCCCATCAAGGAAGAGAAGACCCTAGCGCCTAAAGAAGACCTACCAACATACGATAGCATTGAGGAAACATTACTGTTGCCCAAAGAGATGCAAAAAGCACTAGTAGCAGTCTTGGTGAGTCCCGACGACCACAAGGTGCAAGAAAGCAAGGATGAAGGCTTGAAGCTTTGGCCATATGAATATACCACATGATATATCGCCTATAACATAATTAACTTCACTGATGAAGACTTGTTGCTAGGGTCATAGCCTCACAACCGTCATCTCTTCATCTCTGGGTACGTAAGGGAGCACAAAGTCAACCACATGCTTGTGGATGGTGGATCGGCCACAAACATCTTGCCAAAGTCAACAATGACCACAATCAACATCAAGGTGGATGAACTATCCCGAAGCCGCCTTCTAATTCAAGGTTTTAAGCAAGAAGGACAAAAACCGATGCGCATGGTTCAAGTCGAGATGACCATTGGCGAACTCAAGTCAAGCACACTATTCCATGTGATTGATACAAGAACTTCATATAGCTTGCTTTTAGGAAGGCCTTGGATCCACGAGAATAGAGTAGTGCCGTTCACCCTCAACCAAAGCCTAAAGTTCTACCGAGAAGGGATGAAGGTGATACAAGACGACACTATGCCATTCACTGAAGCCAAATCACATTTTGCGAACACCAAGTTCTACATGGATGAAGACACGGTACTAGAAACACTTCTAAAAGAGATCAAATCCACAGGCAAAGATGCACCTAAGAAACAAAAAGGAGGAAGCTGTGCCATTTTCAAGCAAAAATGACAAAAAGCTTGTTAAGCCCGTAACAACCAAAGGAAGTGTGATGCCTTCAAGAGGATCAAACACACCCGTCTTCTGATACATCTCAATGTCAAGAAGAAAGAATGGGCAATCCTCATTAGAAACTGGAACAAGCAAAGCCAACACACAGCTGCACAAGGACGATGTAAAGCACTCAAGACAAATGCAATTTTACCTCTGACACAGCTAGGCAACGCTAAGGTTTCAAAACCATCACAAGGTTTCATAAAACCCTTGCCAAAAGGGTAAAACCAAGCTCTCTTCTAACTAAGAAGACTGAAGAAGGTTTCGACCCAAATGCCTACAAACTCGTGCCAAAGGCTGGGTATGATTTCGCCTCCTCTTCAAATCTTGGAAAGAAGAATGCAAACACTGTTAACGATAAAGAATGTGACCTCATTAAGACTTAAAAGAAGTTGAAAGAGCATGGTTACAAAGTTGACAACAACAAAGTTGGACTTGGCTTCACACCAAATACACTCGTGAAGATTTCATGCAAAGTGAAAAACTTTAGCGCTCAACACATCAGCGTGAGCATTGAACAAAATCAAGAAGAGTCTAAACCTGCCCTTCGAACGTCAGCCTTTGATAGGCTGAATTGTTCAAAACCAAGAATTTTGGCACTTGATTGCATTGGTGGACGAGACCGAACTTTTGTCTTCAAACGATTTAACACACAACACCCCAAAACTCTGTTTTCAAAAGGTTGTCAAAACCTAAGAAGTAAAGCAACACGGCTAGCTTTCCTCCATGATGGTCGGCCTTGGAAAGACTTGAAGAAACCAAGAAGACTTCTAGGAAAAGGAAGACAACGCTAAAGGAAGAAAAGCTTGATGGTCTAGTAGAAAAAGACGATGTTTGAAGCTCGATTCCTTCAAGGATGAAGCGCCAAGGAAGTTGACACAAAAGGACAACTAAAGGTAAGGAGGCGCACCATTATCCACACTGGCCAATCTTCATGCCAACAAACCCAAGAGGACGACACTAAAGAGGAGGTCCAAGAAATCTTCCACATCACAATCTAAGAAGACAAAAAGACGAAATCCTCGAGGAAGACCTCACTGCTGCGCCACCACAACTCGAGGATGGGGGGTAAGCCACAACTAATGATCTTAAAGAGCTCAACTTAGGCATAACCAATGAACCAAAGCCTATCTTTGTAAGTGCACTGCTAAGTGCAGACGAGATCGAGGAGTACCACCAACTGCTAATGGAGTATAAAGACTTCTTTACTTAGACCTACAAAGAAGTGCCCGGCCTTGACGATTACCATCACCGTGCATCGTCTTGCAGTCAAGCCTGGAATGCGACCGATAAAGCAAACTCAAAGACGCTATCGATCTGAGGTCATCCTGCAAATTGAGGTCGAGATTGACAAGCTAATCGAAGCAGGCTTCATTCGAGAGGTGCAATACCCTAAATGGATCTCCAACATCGTCATTATCCTTAAGAAATCTGAACAAATATGTGTTTGCGTAGATTTCTGCGACCTCAACGATGCTTGCTCAAAGCATGACTTTCCCTTACCAATCATCAAAATCATGGTGGACGCGACCATTGCCCACGAGGCGCTATCATGTATGGATGGCTTCTCTGGGTACAATCAAATCTGTAGAGCTCTCGAAAATGAGGAAATAACAGTCTTCCGCACTCTAAAAGGTATCTACTGCTACAAGGTAATGCCCTATGGATTGAAGAACATTGGGGCTACATATCAACGTGCAATGCAGAAGATCTTCAACGACATGCTACACAAAAACGTAGAATTTTATATAAATGATGTAGTTGTCTAGGCCAAGAAGAGATACAATCACTTGAAGGATTTACGAATGGTGTTCGACAAACTACGACATTACAACCTCAAGATGAACCTATTGAAGTGTGCATTTGGTGTTACTTATGAGAAGTTCCTCGGCTTAATTGTTAAGCACCGTGGCATTGAAGTGGACCAAACGAAGATTAAGGCCATTTAAAGCATGCCTAAGCCAAGGAATCTACACAAGCTGAAAAGTCTACAAGGACGGCTAGCTTTCATTAGGCGCTTCATCTTTAACCCTGCTGGACGTTGTCAACCCTTCAGTCGACTTATGAAGAAGGACGTTCCATTTATATGGGATGACGCCTATTGTAATACCTTTAAAAGCATAAAAAGGTACTTAGCAAGCCTACCTATCCTAGGAGCTCCCATGCTTGGAAAGGTGATTATCTTATACATTGTTGCATAAGAAGGTTCCATTGGAGCACTCTTGGCACAAGAAAATGAAGACCAAAAGGAAAGAGCACTCTACTACCTAAGTAGAACTCTTATTGGTGCCGAGCTTAACTACTCACCAATCGAGAAGATGTGCCTTGCCCTAGTTTTTGTGGTCCAAAAGCTAAGACACTACATGCATGCTTACACCATCCACTTGGTTACTAAAGCCGACCTGATTAAGTACATTATGTCCAAGCTAGTTTTGACAGGGCGACTAGCTAAATAGGTGTTGCTTCTCAACCAACATGAGATCATATAAGTCTCAGCTAAAGCCGTTAAAGGACAAACGCTAGCAGACTTCCTTGCCGATCATCTAATCCTAACCGATTGAAATATCTCAGATAACTTGCTTGACGAGGAGGTATTCTATGTCGACATCTTCCCAACATGAACAATGTTCTTTGATGGATCTACACGAGTAGACGAAGCAGGGGCAGAAGTAGTGTTCATGTCGCCACAAAGACAAGTACTACCCTATTCTTTTCGACTAAGTGAGCTATGCTCCAACAACGTCGCTGAGTACCAAGCCTTGATTATTAGACTCCAAATAGCGATCGACATGGAAATCACAACGCTAAAAGTGTATGGTGACTCCAAGCTCATAATCAATCAACTATTGACTGAATATGAAGTGAGGAAAGATGATCTTGTTCCATACTTTCGGTTAGCATCTTAACTACTACAAAAGTTTGAGGATGTGATGCTAGAACATGTGCCAAGAAAAGAAAATCAAATGGCGGACGCTCTTGCTAACCTAGCCTTAAGTATGGTGTTAGGAGAAGACGAAGCTGTTGACGTGCCAGTTTGCCAAAGATGGGTGATCTTGCTCGTCACTGAAATGCTATTGGATGATTCAAATGTTATCTCAGTACTTCTAGTCGACAATGAAGAGTGGAGACAGCCGCTGATCGACTACTTGCAGCATGGAAAGCTTCCAGACGATCCTAAACACCGCTCTGAAATATGTCAACGAGCACCTTGCTTTCTCTATTACAAAGGAACACTTTACCGACGCTCTTTTGAAGGAGTACTTCTAAGATGCCTAGGTGAGGAAAAAGCTAATCAAGCCATAGAAGAAGCACACTTAGGTATATGTAGAGCGCATTAGTCTGAACCAAAACTACACTTCCAGCTTAAGAGAATGGGGCATGGTGAAGGATTGTCTGGAATACGCCAAAAGGTACCAAGCCTGCCAATTCCACGTCAACTTCATACATCAACCACCTGAGCCATTACTCCCTACGGTTGTTTCATGGCCATTTGATGCATGGGGATTGTAATTCGTGGGACCAATCACACCAAAATCATCTGCATGAGAATCTTGCATCTTAGCTATAACGAATTACTTTTCTAAGTGGGTTAAAGTCGTACCACTAAGGGAAGTCAAGAAGGAAACTATTGTCCGTTTCATCAAAGAGCATATCATCCATCGATATGGTGTGCCTCGCTACATCATCATCGATAATGGAAAATAGTTCTCCAACCTACTTATGGATGAGCTCTGCGAGAAATACAAGTTCAAGCAGCATAAGTCTTCCATGTATCATGCTCCAACTAACGGTCTTATGGATGCATTCAACAAAACATTGTGCAACCTTCTGAAGAAGGTCGAACATAGAGAGACTGGCATGAAAAAATAAGCGAAGCACTTTAGGCATATAAAAACACATATAACTTCTGCCCGAGCTACGCCTTATTTTCTTGTATATGGCGTAAAAGATGTTCTACCACTCAAAAGTCAAATCCCCTTACTAAAGATGGTTATACAAGAAGGCTTAACTGAAGAGGAAAATGCAAAGCTACAGTTTCAAAAATTGGAAGCACTCGACGAAATGTGGCTCGAAGCTCAACAACACTAAGAATGCTACCAAGCACGACTATCCAAGGCATTCAACAAGAAGGTTTGCCCAAGGTCTTTCCAAACTTGATATCTTGTCTTGGCATTATAAAGGCCTATCATCACAACTTATAAGACAAAAAGCAAGTTTACATCAAAGTGGGATGGACCTTACGTAATATAAGAGGTCTACATCAATGGCGCTAACATAATCATGACGGAAGACGGCTTAAAGATTGGCCCCATCAATGGAAAATTCTTGAAGTGTTACTACCCCCAAACCAATAAGCAATGGTTTTCGCCTGTATGAGCCTAAACTGCACACAGCACAATGCTCCTTGTTCGTATGAGTCTAAAAGGTGACATACAATGCTCTTTGTTCGCCTGAGCTTAAAAGGCAACATACAATGCTCCTTGTTTGCATGAGCTTAAAAGAAAACACTCAACGCTCTTGGCCCGCAAGAGCATAAATTATGTATGGTAAAATCACCATTAAAAGCGTCAAAACCATAAAAAAAACTATCCATCATTTCCTTTGAACTACATCATGACCTGATCCTTCCTCAACTAAGGGTACGTAGGCAACTTGAAACTTCAAAACTTCAAGTATAGTCACATCACCAACAAAATGCAAACATCTTGAAGAATAAAAAGCAAATTCAAAATGTGAATACTTTATTTCTTTAAAGGAAGAATTCGGCTACAAAGCCTTATGACAAAGTAAGCAAAAACAAAAAGGACGTAAAGCACAAAAAATGGAAAACACTACTTGATAGCTATGTACCTAAAACTACGGCAACGACGTTCAAGCAAGCCTTCCAAACTCTTCAAAGTCTCCACATCGATGGGAGACAAGGTGGGCACTTCCATGGCCACGCCTTTCTCTTGCTTTAGGCGTAAAATCTCATCTTGATGCTGGGAAAGTGTAGCTTCCTGCTCTAAGAGAACACCTTGAAGTCATGATGCTTCGATTTCGAACTGCTCTCGCTCTTGCGCAAACACTTCTAGACGTACCTGGATAGAAGCTAAAGAAGTCCTTGTGGCTTGATAACCTTCCAAAGTAGTTTGCTGAGAAGACTGAACTTGGGCAATTGATAAGCCTATTGCAGCAAGTTGCTCAGCTCTAACCTCTGGATTCAACTTTTTCAAAGAAATAGTATGCAAAGAAGAATACTCAATTGAGGTAGCCATAAGTGCGACAATCTTGACTCTCATGAGTGAGGAATCAATATTAAGGTTATCAATCGCAGAAACAAGCTTCGATAAGTCTTCCTTAAGCAACGCAAGGTCCTTCAGTGCATACTTTGAAATCTTTTTCTCAATGTGGCTCTTGATATCCATAGCCGCACAAAGGTTGATGCGATGGATGAGTTGCTTAGTGCCACTAAGGTTCAGCCCTCTAAGAGAGATCTCAAAGTTAGCTGGTAAAGGTGTTGGACGCATGACAGGCTTTTTGATACCTACACCTACACCCGACAAACTTGGGCAACTTGGTGGATTTATAGCAAACTTTGCACCAGGTGGATTCCTAATCTCCTAGTCTGTAGGTAGATTACCTCTAAATAGCATTTCCGTAAAGTAATGAACGCCTATGTTTGCCAAATCAAAAGAACAAAAGGTCCAGCCTAAATAAGACAAAGAAAGATGTTAGAAACAAAAGCTAAACCAATGAAAGCAGAAGAAATCACAAGAAAGAAGGAAATACATACATCTTTCTCAAGTGACACACGGCCATCAAACTGAGGAGGCCTACACACTTTCTTCTTCTTATAATAGAAATTAACGTCGCTGTCATCTAGAGCACCTTTATACGGTCACTTGTTCAAAACTTGTGGATGCTGCCGCAAAACAAGTTCATCTTCGTGCGAATCAACTTTGTCACCCACCTCTTCAAAAGCATCCAAATGTTGAGAAGACAAGCACGGGCATTGAGGAGCTAAAGCCACAGGTCCATCTTGCAAAGGAGCTGCACTCGCACAATCAAAAGGTGCTAGATGCGTAGGAACCGTAGAACAACCCTCTTTTGGCACATCATTATATGAATGAAAAGAATTAGTGTCACTTGTCGTCCTCAAATCTTCACGATGTACCTTTAACCACCAACCTACATAGGCATGGGTCATTGGATTACTCTTGATCTCATTCTTGGACGATAGGGTGATAAAAGCATTTATACATGTGCGGGTACAGAACTCCCAATGCATATACACGGCCTGCAAGGATTCCGACTGTGCATTTTTCTTCAACTTTCCTGGCACATGTTAGACAAAACCAAATTGCATGTTGAAACGATGAGGACTATATGGCTAAACAATACATTGGTTTCTTTGCCGTAAAGATGTTGGAAGTATGCCCACAAAGCCACTCATTTGATGTAATAGCTTTTTGGAATACTTATTGTGTTAAACTTTTATATGTTTAATAGAGGGCAAAGCTTATTGTTAATCACTATTTATAGTATCTTGTGTTTAAGCAATAAGGGAATCCAAGGAATGTATTTGATCTAAGAGACAAGTGATTTAAGTTAGTTAAATTAACGAGACCTTTCTCTTATGTTCATTCCTAAAACGTTCCTAGCCATAGGATTGCCAATTGGGCATTGACAATCCGCTAAGGTTAGTATGTGTTATGTCGATTCAAGCGTGAGTATGAACTAGTCTCAAGTCATTTGGTGTTGGACACTAAGGCAAACACATAGGTGCTCGAAAGAGTAATCGAGTACACTGAACAACGATCAAACGAGAGTTCGAACATACATGTCATGTGAGAACTCGATAGTTGCAATATGCAAAGTAGTCCTTTGACCTGAGGCATCATTGATGTCTAATGGTTAGGTCCTTGATGTTTGATTATGTCAACGGCATTCCATTGGAGTGTCCACGGCATTGTTGGGGTCAAGCTATCTAGTCATGTAGGCATATGAATGCACAACAAGGGATCTCTAACCTTCCATGGTGGAAGGAGAATACTCTAATATATGATTCGAGAGTCTTTGGCCAAAGCATATGAATATGACTAAGGAAGCTTGTTCCAAATCTTATTCAATTGAATCATATAGAGAAGTATCACATTGGATAGTAGGCATGAAACAAACTATCACTTAAACAATGTGATTAAGAGTATTGTATTAGAGAATGACCGTATTGCATTGTAGTTGTAACTGGATAGGTTCTCCAACCACTTCTACTTAGCTTGGGTAACCATGACATGCTGCTAGGCGTCACCCATGGTTTGTGGAAGCCCTAAAGATTAGCAAACACTAATTTTAAGGGAGAATTGAAATGTGGTTTCAATTCACAATCGATCGTTAAGAGTAACATCGCCCACTACCTCGCTAATTGGAACCTAATGGATCGTACACCGAGTAAGGATATAAGTGTAGAAATTATATGAAATGGATAAGCAATTAAATGGTTTAATTGAAGAATGGTCAAGATTAATTAAATAGTTAATTAATTATACGAAACGTTCGTATTGGACGTTTAAGTTAGTTTTGGGCTTCGGGGCACAAAAACGTTTTGGTCCACAAGGCCCATTATGTTTAAGTTGTATGACAACTAAAACAAAATGGGCAATTAAGCCCAATAACAACATATGGCCGGCCATAAGGGTGAGGGGTAGCAAACTTGTAATAATTACAAGTTTGCCACTCACATGAAATGAAGTATAAAATCAACATTATAGCTTTGTTTCACATTAGGGTTTTCTAATTGAATTTGGGTGAAACATATTCTCTCATTTTCTACATAGAGGCCGGCCACTTAGGGGAGGAACATCTAGCAATCTATTCTTCCCTAAGTCATCCATTTCATCTTCACACTACATCTTTGGTGTGGAGACTTAGAGACACCAAACCTTTGGTGTTTTGGAAAACAAATCCTCAAAGAAGAAAAGGAGCACTAAAAGGGAGGAAATCACAAGGAAGATCCAAGGAGCAAGGAGGTGACTTGAAGGCCCTCCACTTGGGTGAATCCCTTGTGCAATCAAGGATGAGCTTCAAGGGTAAAGAATCTCTAAATTCTTATTCTCTTTAATATTGTTAAAGAGTCTTATGGTTCACCATATACTAGGCTTTGAAAGTCATGGGTTTTATGAATTGTTTTTGAATGCATGCCTACTTTAAAGTGTTATTAGTATGCATATGTATTCAAATGTTCTTAGCTAGGACAAAATTTTTTCCTTCAAGTGGTATCAGAGCCTAGGCCTAGTTTATGGTGGATCCTTTTGGGTTTTGTGATTTTTCATATTTTGTGATTTAAGTGTTGTAAATGTTACAAGCTTTGTTCTTGCTTTGAATCTAAATTTTGCTTGAAAATTTAGCATCTCAAATGTTGTAGATGTATTTCATTAAAGCATGAATAATGGAACTAAAAGTTGGTGCCAAGTGTTTTGGGATTTTCGGCCAAATCCAAAGGGTGATTTTTTGGGTTCTTGTTAGTCTTGTTAAAATGGTTTTAAAGTGCTTTTTGGAACCCCTAAG
This sequence comes from Pyrus x bretschneideri, assembly GCF_019419815.1. NCBI lineage: Eukaryota > Viridiplantae > Streptophyta > Magnoliopsida > Rosales > Rosaceae > Pyrus > Pyrus x bretschneideri. The sequence continues at coordinate 4,879,808 of NW_025999657.1, forward strand.
TACCCTAGGATATTAACCCTCTTTTGAGTTGTGAAAATTTGAGTTTTTGGTGAAAGAAAACATCCATGGAGCTATTATGAGTTTTCATGTATGTTCTTCATATTTCTTGAAGTTCTTACCAAGAACAAAAAGTTTTGAAGTTTTGATTCAAAAGTTTTATGTTTTTCATAAAGTTTTGTTTTTCAAATGGTGGGTGATAGTTATTGGTGAGATGTGACTAAAAGAATTTTAAAGTTTTATAAAAAACATTTTCTTACAAACCATCAAAGTCACCTTTGTCTCACCTACCAAAAACCACTTACAAAACTTTAGATTTTTTCAATTTTTCAACACTATGGCCGGCCACCTTTGGTAAAAGGTGTTGGAGGGACTTTTGTGCAATTATATAAAGTTTTGATACTTTTGTGTATTTGCATTTTGACCCCAAAAGTTTTTGTTTTAACAAAGTGACCCAAATTGTTGTGGTCATTGTTTTTGGCCCAAAACAAAATGAGAACAAAAATTGTTTTGTCTCTTTAATGAGAATTTGATTTTCATTATATTTAGTTCCATTTAAATCAATTCTATGGATCCAAAAACCAATTGTTTAAAGTTGCTTTCTTAGTTAATTTAGCTAATTAAGAAAAGGGTGATTATGAACCAAAGGCCTCAATAATTGAGCTATGTGATTGGCCGATTTACATTATGAATGCTTGGGTTTTAAGTAATGTAGATTTGAATGTAATTTGATTAATTCAAGTTGTTGTATTGGGCATAAGTCCTTCAATTTGTTGTAAAGGGCATAAGCCCATTATTTGTGTTGTAAAAGGGCATAAGCCCTTCTTATTATTTCATGTATTCCTCTTTGTTTATATGTATGCAAATTGGAATAGTTGGGTCCAACGCCCAATAGGAAATAATGGTTTAATTGGATTAAACGCGTAACTAAAATCAACAACTATCTACCTTAAACCCAAGGTCCAACACAAGGCTCGTGTTGGATCAAATCAAACGGTTCATAATCATCCTAAAACCTAATATGACTATATAGTCCATATGAGGATGCAATGCGTTCGTTAGTAGTTCCATATAGTCTCGCTTGTTTCAACGAAACAGTGGGAGTATTATATGCTACTAAATCATATTAACTTGGACCAATAGTTATGATAGGGCCATGTTCTTTTAATATGATTAAAATGATTTTGATGTAGCCCAAAACTACTCCCTCAACAAAGGAATATTAAGTTGATAAACGAGAGATGTTTTGAACATTTCTTCGTAGGCCTTCCACCGTGGTGGGCTCCAATCGTTTGTGACTTGTACACCGGCTTCACCCTATCATGGGGGAGTACAAAGTGCATGCTTACACTCAGGAGGAGTCCATAAACATATGATGAGGTAAGTGTAGGCAACGAGGATGGCCGATATCATATCATTGTGAGGCTATTCTTGAACCCCTTCATGAACTAAGCATGGTGGGAATAACTTAACTAAGTGCAATGGTGCCGATATCGTATCATCGTGAGGCCACATTCTCTAGAGGCCAAACTAGATGGGTAATTACAAGAGTTGTAAATGAGTAAAGTGTTATTCTCTCATCATTATTTTTGCTAACCGATATCGTATCATCGTGAGGTGGGCTTGGTAATGGTGAGTCTCCCATACCCCGCTAAGAGTTCAACATAACTCTCGGATTCTATTGAGGGATATGGAATTTGCCAAAAATAGTGGGTGGTACTATTTGATTCAAGACCCAATCAAGTAGTTAATCAACAATCTAATACGATTTCTGTTATGTTATGTAGTTAACGACATGCCTAAAATAATACCCACCATTATACTTGACAAAAGGGGCCTTAGGGGCCAACGTTTCCTTGCTTGGTATCACCACATTGAGAATGTCTCAAAGGTGAAAGACATATTGTATGTGCTTAAGCAATCCCCTCCTCATGTACCTCCTAAGAAACTAGCTTCGAAGGAAGAGTGTCACGATTATGCAAGACGCTATGAGGATGACTTACAAGCCAAATGATTAATCCTCACTTCACTTAGTGAGGAGCTTATGAAGCTACATAAGCACATGGACACTTCATGTGCCATGGTTGAAAGTTTGCATAAGATGCATGACATTGAGACTAGTAAAGTACGATTCTCAAATGTTTGTAGTCTATTAAATGCCAAAATGGCAAAAGGGGCATCGGTCCATAAACATGGACAAAAGATGGAAAGGATCTTTCAAGATCTTGAAAGTTTAGGAACTTCCATCGATGGGAAAATGGCCCAAGATTTTTTCCTTGCATCTCTCTCGGATGATTTCACTAAGTTTATTGTAAACTATAAAGTGAATAGATTCGATCATACTTTTAACAAGATGATTGACATGTGCTGTAAATTTGAAAAAGGTTTCAAAAGGGACAGTGGGAGTGAGAATGAAAACACAAGGAAAAGGTTAAATAAGAAGAAGGCAAGAAAATCCAAAGGAACATGCTTTCATTGTGGAAAGGATGGACGTTGGAAGAAGAAATACAGGGTGCGCATTGCGAGCCTTATGACACGAACTTTTGAAGAGACTATTTCTGTCATAGAGAGTGCTTTTACAGTGAGCTCTAATTCCTGGATATTTGATTCAGGTGCTAGTCAACATATCTGTAATACGATACAGGGACTAGCAGGGAGCAAGACACTGCGCAATGGGGAGATGGTTGTGCGAGTTGGGAACTGATAGGAGCATATTTAGGCGACTTACTTAGCTTGTTTTCGTGCATTTATATTGTTAATTCATAGTTGTTTTAGTAGTTTAAGCCATTTTCGTGTGTTTTTAGGTTCATATGGCTAAGGAAGCAAAAAGATGCATTTTGGAGCATTTTGGAGCAAATTAGAGATTGGAATGGTTATCATATGCTTGGAGCCAAGAGGATGGACGAAATTGAAGGATTCCTAATCCATTGCAGCCACATGCACATTCAATCATTCACACCAAAACCTTGCACATGCTTTCCCATTTCATTATTCATTCACTTTGCAGCCACCATTCACTCTTTAATCCACATGCATTCATCATCATTCACCACACCTTGCAGCCACATGCATTCCCCTTTTATATTTCCAACCCACATGCACTTCCCCCTTTATCATTTCAGCACATGCACTTCCCACTTCATCATTTCAGCCACCAAACATCCACATGCATTCATCCTAGCTGTTTTGCACATGCATTCATCAACATATCTAGCTGTCATTCACATGCATTTCATTCATCATCTCCACCCCCACATGTCCCTTTAATCATTCAAACATGCACTCCCTTTAATCACATGCATAAATCAGCCACATGCATCTCCCATCACCATATCAGATTTCCATCATATTCACATGCATTCCATCCTTTAAAACATTGCACATGCACTCCCTTTAATTAATTAAGCCACATGCACTCCCATCCATTTCATCATTGCAGCCAACACATGCTTTCACATGCATTTTCAGATTGTCCCCTTGCACATGCAGCCACATATTCATTGCACATGCAATTCCAACCCACATGCATCCTTTAATCATTCAAACATGCAGCCACATTCCCTCCTAGCTGTCATGTTCCCCCCATTTCACCTATAAATAAGCATCCATTGCATTTCATTCACTCTTCCATATTCCAGAAATTCGTCAAAACCTCTCCACACCCTTGCAGCAGCCACCAAAACACTTTTCTCCTCCATTGCAGCCACTCCAACCACTCCCCAAACCATTCACACCATCAAACTATCCTTAGACCTTGTGCTACAACGAAGAGGAAGATAAGAGGGCCTAAACGTTCATACAATTCAAGTTTGAGTTGTTGGAATGTTTAGGTGTTTCTTTGATTTCAATGTTTAATTTCAATACTCTTTGTTTTGTACGAATGAGGAATGGAAAAGAAGAGGGCCTAAACGTTCATACAATTCAAGTTTGAGTTGTTGGAATGTTTAGGTGTTTCTTTGATTCCAATGTTTAAATTCAACTAAACCCCCCTTGGCTAGGGGGGAATTCGAAATATATGTTTATGCTTGCATTTTGATTTGATTACTTCTAATTGAGTTTCATAAGTTGTGGATTCAATTCGTTTAACTGTTTGATTGATAACTTATTTATGTATGTTTATTGAGAGTGCACACTTAATTTTCATGCATGAATATGACGCTAGAATATAAGTGAGTTTCACCTAATAGTTACGAACTTATATTCACAAGTAGTGGAGGTTGCTTATAAACAATCGCGTTAAACGAATTCTTGGCATAAGTTTCATGCGTATTCCATAGTAACGAATGCCTCGTCAACACTTATAATTTTCATAGAGCGTAATGATTCTTGCTTGTATCTCTATTATGCAATCATGTAGGGGACTTGTGGGGAATGTTTTGGGTTGTCGTATGCAATCATCCAATTCAATAACGTTAGGAAGATTTGAAAGTTAATTTAAGCGGACCTAATTAACTTGGAGCATTGAGAATTCATGGTTTATTGAAATGCAATTGGAAATCATTTTATTATGCAAGTGTAACATGTGTGGAGATGAACCCCTTAGCTAGCATTCATCCATACTTTCATCATATTCATATTTACATTCTGCTTTAATTACAAATTGTTCATTTAGTTTAATTTCGTCAAAACTCAATCCCCCTTTACTTTATTGTCCAATTTAGTTAGAAAGTGTCTTAGTTTATGTTTCTAAGTGTTTTGATTCAATTTATTACATAATTTCGTCCAAATTCACCAAAGTGCTCAAAACTGCCCAGAAAGTGTTTTTAAGGCAGTTTTGAGTGTTTTGGGTGATGTTTGAGTCTTTTGGTTTGTTTTAGTGTTTTAAAGTTTAGTTTTGCATTCTTTGAGTCTAGTATAGAGTTTTATATTGTGTTTTTACGTTTTTAAGTCAAATCCAAGTGATTAACAATCCCTCCTAATCCCCGGTCCAGAACGATCCCTACTTATACTTATACTACAATTGTCAAAAAGAGGGTTTAATTTGTGTGTGTATAATTCACGCATCAAATTTTGGCGCCGTTGCCGGGGATTAGCAAATTTGCTAATCTCTTGGATTGTTCGTTTCTATTATGTATTTTAGTTTTAGTTTTTGAATTGTGTTTTGTTTGTTGAATTCAAGTACTAGAGAAGAACAACATGGCACTTGATAATGCTTCTCTTTTGTCACAGCTCATGGAAAGGTCCCAAATGCAACGCATTGATATATTTGATCTTCAATCAAGGAATAACGTGTTTTCCAATACTTACAATTCGGATTGGAGTAATCATTCAAACTCTATGTGGTGGGAACCTCAACATGTTCAACAAGAAGGATATTGGCAGCCACCACAACCTCATATTCAATATGCCCAACCAAACTCAAGTTCGTCAATAGATTATAATCAAAAGCTTAATGAATTAATTTGTTTGGTGCAGAGCTCACAAAATCAAGACAATGAGGCTCAACAAGAAGGATATTGGCAGCCATATGAGGAGTTCTATTCAACGCCTATGCAGCCACCACAAAGGTTGGACCACTTGGAAAAGCAAATTGGGCAGATCGCGGAGTTCGTAGGACAGTTTCGAGACCAAGGCGAACTCCCTAGTTCAACCATTGCAAATCCGAAGGGAGAATTTGAAACTGCCAAGGAAATCATGTTGAGAAGTGACAAGGAGGTGGACCCTCAACCATCAAAATCAAATCAAAAGGAAGAGGAATACACCCAACCCACGGCAAGGGTGGAAACATCTTTGCCGGAGGCACCTATTGCTTCTACGCCATCTAATTCAAGTAAGGTTGTTCCAAATTTAATTAGTTCTAACCCCATTCCACCTAATATCCCTATTTCTTGCAGGTTCATGAATTCCAAGGAAGAAGAAAGTGAAAAAGGCATCTTGGAAGCACTTCCAAATGTGCAAAGTATGGAATTTCATGAATTCATCAAAGAAGATATACTTGAGACAACAATTCCCAAAGAAGTTGGATTTTATGACACGGGACAAGTCATAACTTTCGAAGGGATGTTTATTCTTGAGTTCTTATTGGATCACATAAGTAAGCCGCCTCCTCGAATTTCAACTTTCTTTTATACTAATATGTTGTTAATGATTCAGGCATCCAATCTTGAATTTAAACTATTACCGGATCATTTCAAGTATCACCGTCCATTCAAAGATAAATTCCATGTCGTTTGATTTGATTTAGAAAAAAAAACAAAAAAAAAAAAAAAAAAAAAAAAAGAAAAAGAAAAAAATAAAATAAAGCAGATGTAGCCTTCACAGAGGTTGTTTGCTTTAAGCCCCACTACGTGGCAATACTCTTGAAGCGGAAGGCGTAGGAGCAGGAGACATCGGAACAGAAGGCATCGGAGCAGAAGACATAGGAGCGGAAGGCATCGGAGCGGGAGGCATCGGAGCTAGAGCATTCCAGGCCTCAATACTTGGCCAAATGCTGGATGACCCAGGAAAAAGGTGCCTCTGGAGATAAGCCGCAAGCCTTTGACGGTCACCTTGAATCCGCCCTTCAGATTCTTGCAGCTCATCAAGCTTCCTCTTCATGCCCGACGAATAGTTATTTGCAAGCACATGCAAGCTTCTATTCTCATAGTTAAGCTGTTTGATCTCCTGCTTAAGACTTTCCACCTCTCCCATCAACGATTCCACTTGGCGGGACCGAGCAAGCAGGCGTTGGCCCATGTTGGACACAGAGCTCGCACACTGAACACTAAGAGTGAGGGACTCTTGAACGGCCAACTCATCGGACCGTCCTGACAGCAGCCTACTATCTTTTGGAGTGAGGAGGTTCCTAGCTACTATTGTAGCTGTTGTGGCGTCCTGCATCACGGAGTCTTCACCTGTAAGAAGACCGTTAGAAGATAAAAAAGAAGGGCGCCATACATTACCTTGACGGGGCGCAACCGGATCGCTGCTGAGACTCAAATCTAAGCTAAGGTTCGATGAGTTAGTCATTTTTCAAAGGTGTTCAATGAGAAGAGAAGGATGGAGTTAATTCTCAAAGGGCTGGAGTCGATTTTCAGGAATGGGCAATCTTCAGAGTGTGTATGTTGTGGTGATCGATAGCTCTATAAAAAGCCAAGGCGACGCGTCCACCGATTCAAAGAGCCGGATTTCCGGCGTAAGTTAAGCGACGTTCCCTCGGCTTTTCAGAAAACGCGTTCAACTTTGTCATAAGATTTCTGACAAAGCTGAAAACACGTGGAGGCCATCATCGCAACTACACGTCTTTAGCCGACAAGCGCAAAGTTCGGCGACGCTTTCTCTGCTTTTCAGAAAACGCGTGCAGCTTTGTCAAAAGGAGTCGCATCTGCACTACCACGTGTCGTTCAGAAAACGAAGGGGCGCCTGCTCAGAAATTGAAGAGGCGTCGTTCAGAAATCAAAGAGGCGTATTCAGAAATCAAAGAGGCGCCACTATTTCAAAAAGCCGGATTTGCGGGATCGAAGAGACGTTTGTCGACAAGGGTAAAAGAACAGTACCACCACTTGATATTATCTCTATATATGTCGACCTTCATCTTTTGTGGCAAGGCAGACATGAAGAAAATGCCCAACTCTTTCTCAACTCTGAGGGCGCACTCCCAGCAAAGCCTTTCGAAATACTCAAATTCCTCTTCTTCCCCAAAGATGATACCGGATGCCCGGAGTACAGATGACCCAGGAGGAAACGGCAGATTGAAGTGTGCTGATTCATTCACCACTTCTTCAAAAGCAAAGGTATCTCATATCATCAAGGTCAAAAGCAAAAGTATCTCATATCATGCTCTTTCCCTGTCTTTTTCTTTGTCCTTGTTCTTACTCGCATGGCAAAGTAAAAAAAGCAATCAGCCGGCACTTGGAGTCAGTCTTCCGATCTGGAGCCAACTGCCTGGAATCTATTCCTGATTGCTTACCTAGCGTTGCTCTCGAGTAGTCATCTTCAACGGTTGATACACTTCTGGAGAAGGGACCACTTCTGCAAAGGGGAGCGAGTAAGGCAAGTGAAAATGATACATTGAAGCATGTGGAGACAAACATAGGCTGAGTTATCCTCCAACCCTTTTCAATACGAATTGGAAAGATTGAACAAAGAAACAGACCAAAGGGGTAAGCTCAGACCTTCGGGGGAGACCCTAAAGGGAATCCTGCTGCCCAGTTCTAGAGTAGCACAAAGGAAAATCAATGATGGGCGGAAACCAGTTCAAGAGTAAGCCTGTGGAATCACAAAGATCAAAGCCTCAATGCAATCACCAAGGAGAAGAGGGAATTTACACTCCATAACCAGATTTGCGTCCCTAAACTCTTTTCTTTGTTAATTACATTCTGCCATTTTTAGTATGTTTAGTTGTTTTTGTGTGTTTACTTATGTTTTGTGTGAATCTATGCTTAAAACATTGAGGACAATGTATGAGTTAAGTGTGGGGGGGTAACTAAGTATATTTGATGCAAATTCGTGGGATTTTATCACCCATAACTTCAAATGTTGTTCCTTGCTGTTTTAAGGTGTTTTTAAGTTGTTTTAGAGTGTTTTAGTATGTTTTGTTTTTATAACTCCGAAAATCACATAAAAATTTGAAAAACATGTTTTAAAAAGCCTAAAAAGAGTGTTTTGAGTCATTTTTGTGTGTTTGTGTCTTAGGGTACCTTCCAACACAATGATAAGGATTTAGTTTGTAATTGCATGACTGTTAAAAAGAGTTATAAACATAGAGAAAAGTTTGATTTACTCTTGGTATATGCTTGGTTATGGTTATAATGTATGACTTCACATGCAATCATAAAAGAAAAAATTCATTTTTGTAACATGCTTGAAGGAAGGAACTCAAACAAACGCTACAACCCTGTGAGACTCGAGCCATTACCTTCTTTGGAGAGTTATTTTCTATGATTCTTTGTTTTCTAAAGTTGTTGCATGATCTCATTATTCCTTGCTTGGTTGCTACTTAGAATGCAATTGTATCATGATAGAACTAAATGCTAGAACTTATATCCGTTTCATTCAAAGCATGACATTGAATTGCATAACATATATCAAGATGAAGTTGTGTAGTTGCCACCATAACCAAATAGCCTTACTTCCCATATTTCGTATTTGTTGTAAGTTTTAACCCCGTTGAGCCTCGTTTAGCCTTTATTCTTTGTTAACCCACATCACCCCTTACCTAGCCTAGAGTAGGACTTTCCTATACCCTTGTTCTTAAAGTATAGTGAGCATGACTTAAATGAATTCCTTTTGAGTTACATTATGCAAGAAAATGAGTGTGGGGGAGTAAAAGTTTGTTCTTACGTTTATATGTATGTTTTGAGATTCAAAAGAAAAAGAAGAAGAAAAGAAAAAAAAAAGGAGTGAAAATAAGTAAGAATGAACTCACGAGCGTTGATGGTTGAAGAAAGGGTCCAAAAAGTTGAATATGGCCCTAAGTTTTGTGTGACTTTCCCTTGGGTGTTCAAAGTTGACTTCTGCGTTCTTAAGGGAATTCTAAGTGCCTAATTCAATACTTTGCTCACTATTGCTTTAAGAATGTTTGTTTATCCTTCACCTTTCTTTGTTAGCCAAACACCTTTAGCCCCGTTTCAATCCTTATGCTTCTATCTTGATCGTTATGTGTTCAATAATGTGGAGTTTGGAATTGATATGAGCTTATGGAATCACTGGTTCTCATTCTAAGTAGTAGCATTCCATTCATGAGATCATATTCATGTCATTATCGTAAATCTAGAAAATGCTTTCTTTGTTATAACATATGTGAGATACTAGTCTTTCATGTTTACATCAATCTCTCACATATAACTAGTGTAGGGTGTGCAGTCAGAAAATCTATGTGAAAATATAGTGCATTCTAGTGAGGAATTGAGGAAATTCTCTAAGGCATGTTACTACATTCGAAATGTGTTTTAAATGCTTAAATGCGAACTAGTATGTGGTGACTATGAGTAAGAATGTACTTAAGTGTAAAGATGGCTAAAATCTGTGGGAATAATGATTTTTAACATGTCATGTGCATTGGAAATCCCTGAGACGATTGTTGGAAGGTTTAGGTTGTGTTTTACTTGTTTAGTGTCGTTTTGTTCGTTTTGTTTTTCTGTTTTGCTCGAGGATGAGCAAAAGATAAGTGTGGGGGAATTTGATAGGAGCATATTTAGGCGACTTACTTAGCTTGTTTTCGTGCATTTATATTGTTAATTCATAGTTGTTTTAGTAGTTTAAGCCATTTTCGTGTGTTTTTAGGTTCATATGGCTAAGGAAGCAAAAAGATGCATTTTGGAGCATTTTGGAGCATTTTGGAGCAAATTAGAGATTGGAATGGATATCATATGCTTGGCGCCAAGAGGATGGACGAAATTGAAGGATTCCTAATCCATTGCAGCCACATGCACATTCAATCATTCACACCAAAACCTTGCACATGCTTTCCCATTTCATTATTCATTCACTTTGCAGCCACCATTCACTCTTTAATCCACATGCATTCATCATCATTCACCACACCTTGCAGCCACATGCATTCCCCTTTTATATTTCCAACCCACATGCACTTCCCCCTTTATCATTTCAGCACATGCACTTCCCACTTCATCATTTCAGCCACCAAACATCCACATGCATTCATCCTAGCTGTTTTGCACATGCATTCATCAACATATCTAGCTGTCATTCACATGCATTTCATTCATCATCTCCACCCCCACATGTCCCTTTAATCATTCAAACATGCACTCCCTTTAATCACATGCATAAATCAGCCACATGCATCTCCCATCACCATATCAGATTTCCATCATATTCACATGCATTCCATCCTTTAAAACATTGCACATGCACTCCCTTTAATTAATTAAGCCACATGCACTCCCATCCATTTCATCATTGCAGCCAACACATGCTTTCACATGCATTTTCAGATTGTCCCCTTGCACATGCAGCCACATATTCATTGCACATGCAATTCCAACCCACATGCATCCTTTAATCATTCAAACATGCAGCCACATTCCCTCCTAGCTGTCATGTTCCCCCCATTTCACCTATAAATAAGCATCCATTGCATTTCATTCACTCTTCCATATTCCAGAAATTCGTCAAAACCTCTCCACACCCTTGCAGCAGCCACCAAAACACTTTTCTCCTCCATTGCAGCCACTCCAACCACTCCCCAAACCATTCACACCATCAAACTATCCTTAGACCTTGTGCTACAACGAAGAGGAAGATAAGAGGGCCTAAACGTTCATACAATTCAAGTTTGAGTTGTTGGAATGTTTAGGTGTTTCTTTGATTTCAATGTTTAATTTCAATACTCTTTGTTTTGTACGAATGAGGAATGGAAAAGAAGAGGGCCTAAACGTTCATACAATTCAAGTTTGAGTTGTTGGAATGTTTAGGTGTTTCTTTGATTCCAATGTTTAAATTCAACTAAACCCCCCTTGGCTAGGGGGGAATTCGAAATATATGTTTATGCTTGCATTTTGATTTGATTACTTCTAATTGAGTTTCATAAGTTGTGGATTCAATTCGTTTAACTGTTTGATTGATAACTTATTTATGTATGTTTATTGAGAGTGCACACTTAATTTTCATGCATGAATATGACGCTAGAATATAAGTGAGTTTCACCTAATAGTTACGAACTTATATTCACAAGTAGTGGAGGTTGCTTATAAACAATCGCGTTAAACGAATTCTTGGCATAAGTTTCATGCGTATTCCATAGTAACGAATGCCTCGTCAACACTTATAATTTTCATAGAGCGTAATGATTCTTGCTTGTATCTCTATTATGCAATCATGTAGGGGACTTGTGGGGAATGTTTTGGGTTGTCGTATGCAATCATCCAATTCAATAACGTTAGGAAGATTTGAAAGTTAATTTAAGCGGACCTAATTAACTTGGAGCATTGAGAATTCATGGTTTATTGAAATGCAATTGGAAATCATTTTATTATGCAAGTGTAACATGTGTGGAGATGAACCCCTTAGCTAGCATTCATCCATACTTTCATCATATTCATATTTACATTCTGCTTTAATTACAAATTGTTCATTTAGTTTAATTTCGTCAAAACTCAATCCCCCTTTACTTTATTGTCCAATTTAGTTAGAAAGTGTCTTAGTTTATGTTTCTAAGTGTTTTGATTCAATTTATTACATAATTTCGTCCAAATTCACCAAAGTGCTCAAAACTGCCCAGAAAGTGTTTTTAAGGCAGTTTTGAGTGTTTTGGGTGATGTTTGAGTCTTTTGGTTTGTTTTAGTGTTTTAAAGTTTAGTTTTGCATTCTTTGAGTCTAGTATAGAGTTTTATATTGTGTTTTTACGTTTTTAAGTCAAATCCAAGTGATTAACAATCCCTCCTAATCCCCGGTCCAGAACGATCCCTACTTATACTTATACTACAATTGTCAAAAAGAGGGTTTAATTTGTGTGTGTATAATTCACGCATCAGGAACGGCGCTAAAATCTCTGCAAAAGCAATAGGCACCTACATGCTTAACCTACCCTCTGGGGAAGTCCTGGAACTTAAAAATTGTTTATATTTTCCTTCATGTATAAAGAATTTGATTTCTATCTCTAAGCTTTTACGAGATGGGCACTCAGTATTGTTTGACAAAATGAGTTGCACTTTATACTTGAACGGTCGTATTATCTCTCATGGTAATATGATAGAGGGACTTTTTCACCTAGAGACGAATAGTGGGATGCACTGTATTGAAAGCGGGAATACCTCAAAACCCAAAAGGGCTAGAGAAGAAGTTAACCAAGAAAGGATGTGGCATCTTAAACTTGGACATGTGAACCTTGAAAAGATTCGCAAGATGTCGAAAAACGGATATGTCCGCCCATTAGGTAATGACCAGATGGGTACTTGTGAATGCTGTTTGAAAGGGAAGATGACCAAATCTCCATTCACTGGGAAAGGAGAGCGTGCCACTGAAATTCTAGGGTTAATCCACACTGACGTATGTGGACCTATGTCTACTACGTCGAGAGGAGGTTTCTCCTACTATATCACATTCACCGAAGATCACTCTCGGTTTGGCTATGTGTATCTTATGAAGTACAAGTCAGAATCCTTTGAAAGGTTCAAAGAATTCAAGAATGAAGTTGAGAAGCAAACTGGGAAACAGATAAAAATCCTAAGATCAGATCGAGGGGGTGAATATTCAAAGAGTGTGGAATAATATCACAGTGGACTCCACCGGGAACTCCACAACTTAATGGAGTTTCTGAAAGGAGAAATCGAACCTTGATGAACATGGTTCGTTCTATGATGAGTTCCGCTGATCTGCCAGTAACATTCTAGGGATACGCTCTATATACAGCAGCTTACTTGCTTAATAGAGTACCTTCCAAATCAGTTTCACAAACGCCCTATGAGATATGGCATGGAAGAAAGCCAAGTCTTAATCACATTAAGATTTGGGGTTGTGAAGCATATGTCAAGAAGCTTGAAGCTACTAAGCTTGAAGCGAGATCAGTAAGGTGCTATTTTGTGGGATATCCTAGAGAAACTATGGGATATGAGTTCTACCATCCTGACGACCAGAAAGTCTTTGTCGCCAGAACTGCTATGTTTCTTGAGGAACAATTTGTTCTCAAAGGAACTATAAGTAAAACGATGGAAATTAATGAGATTAATGATGAACCACAAACAAGCACACGACATGTTGACAACCTTGTTCCTGAACCCCTAGCTCCACGTAGATCTGAACGGGTTAGTAAGCCACCTAAGAGGTATGGCTTAGACAATGAATTTGCAGAATTGCACCTTCTAGGTGACAATGACACAAAGGAGGACCCTAGGGACTACACTGAAGCAATGTCCGACATTGATTCAAAGAGATGGCATGAGGCCATGAAATTCGAGATGGATTCCATGTATCAAAATCAGGTCTGGACTCTTGTAGACCCTCCAGAAGGTATAGTACTTGTTGGAAATAAATGGGTATTCAAGAGGAAGATAGGCGTTGATGGGAACGTGGAGACTTATAAGGCTAGACTAGTAGCCAAAGGTTACAGGCAACTGATAGGAGCATATTCATGCGACTTAAATGGCTTGTTCTCGTGCATTTACGTTATGTTTCTCTAGTTATTTTAGTCCTTTATGCTTCTTTTGTGTGTTTTCAGGTTCTAAGGGCAAGGTATGCAAAAGGATGCCTTTTGGAGCCTTTTGGAGCAAATTAGAGATTAGAATGGATATCATATGCTTGGAGCCAAGAGGATGGATGAAATTAAAGACTTGAAGTAGGAAAGTTAAATCCTAAAAGACCTCACGTTTAAGCATCATTGAAGACTCCTACGCATTTTAGAACACAAAAACAACATTCCTTGCAACCTTAGGACATTGTCGTGTGTTTCCTTGTGTCCCCCTTCCTTGCCATGCAAGGAAGGGCTTTGTTCCCTATTTTAAACACTTAAAGCATTCACTTATCATATCATTCATTTATCACTTAACATATCATTCATTTATCACTTATCACTTCCACTCACTTATCACTTATCAAACCATTCACTTATCACTTCCATTCACTTATCACTTATCACTTCCATTCACTTATCACTCACCACATATCATTCACTTATCACTTATCATACTCATAATCATCTACACATTTCAACCATTTAAACATATGCATTTCAACTCACATGCACACCCACCTCTTTCCACCTAATCCACATGCATTCACACACATGCACATCATTCATTCTTCTTCCTAGCCGTGCATCCCCTTAGCCATTTCCAACCACATTCTTCCACTTCCCACTTCATCATTACACCACCTAATCCACATGCACTCCCATCCATTTCATCATTGCATTCATCACCAAAGAACCAACAACAAAGCCGTGCATTACTCATCAATTCCAGCCACATTCCACATGTTTTCACAACCTAATTCACATGCACATTCAGCCACCTTTCTCCCAAAAACAGTGCACATGCATTCATTATTCATTCACTTTGCATTCCCTTTGCAATTACACCCCACATGTCCATTTAATCATTCAACCACATTCCCATTAACCACAAAACAAATCACACAACACTACCCAATGACGTGCATCCCCTTCCATTTTCTGCACCTTTCCTCCTTGCAATTCCACATGCATTCATCATCATAACCTAGCTATCATTCCACTCCTACCCATGCCATGCATAACCCACCTTCATCCCTTTAATTCACATGATTTCCCAACACACAAATCAGCCACTCACATGCATTCACACACACTTCACACAAACAACAAGTCTAATCCGTGCATTTCCCTTGCCATTTCCAGGTTGTCTAATTCATCATTTTTAGCCACATATCCACCCACATGCACCCTTTAATCATTCAACCATAAAGCCACATGCAATCTCATTCATCCACCACACATTGCACATGCTTTCACAAGCTTTAACCAACAACAAAACCATCACACAACCTGCCATCATTCACAAAACTGTCTTTGCCGTGGCATTCATTCTCCTTTCCAGCTTTCCTTCTATTTACCACCACATTCCAGCACATGCATGCTTAAACAAACAGCCCTATGTTCCCTCCACTACTCCTATAAATACCCTAGCATTCATTCATTCATCTCATTCCATTCACAACACAACAACAAACACAAAAACAGCAACCTTGTTGCCGTGGGTTCTCTTCATTTCCAGCATCATTCCCTTCTATTTCCACCACTTCCCAACCCTCCAAACCACTCCTCTACCATTTCCATAATCCCCTAAACCTCACCTTAGACCTTGTGCTACAATAACGAGGAAGATAAGAGGGCCTAAACGTTCATACAATTCAAGTTTGAGTTGTTGGAATGTTTAGGTGTTTCTTTGATTTCAAAGTTTAAATTCAATTCTCTTTGTTTTGTACGTATGAGGAATGGAAGAGAAGAGTGCCTAAACGTTCATACAATTCAAGTTTGAGTTGTTGGAATGTTTAGGTGTTTCTTTAATTTCAAAGTTATGAGGAAATAAACCCCCCTTTAGCTAGGGGTGATTCGAAACTATGTTTATGTTTGCAATATGAATTGATTAACTTTCGTTGGAATTTCATAAGTTGTGGATTCAATTTGTTTAACCGTTTGATTGATAACTTATTTATGAATGTTTATTAAGAATGCGCGCTTAATTTTCATGCATAAATATGACGCTAGAATATAAGTGAGTTTCACCTAATCGTTATGAACTTATATTCACAAGTAGTGGAGGTTGCTTATAAACAATCGCGTTAAATGAATTCTTGGCATAAGTTTCATGCGTATTCCATAGTAACGAATGCCTCGTCAACACTTATAGTTTTCATAATGCTTAATGATCTTTGATTGTTTCTTTATTGTGCTTTTCACGTAAAGGACTTTTGGAGAATATGGTGAATTGCGTTGCGCTAACCCATCCAATTCATTAACTTAAGGAAAACTTGACGGTTAATTTAAGCGGACCTAATTAACCCGGAGTGTTGAGTTTCATAATTTATCGAAAGACCAACTGAGAATCAATCTTGTTTGCAAGTGTAACATGTATGGAGATGAACCCCTTAGCTAGCATTCATCCATAAATTTCATATTTACATTCTGTCTAGTTTATTAACTTGTTTCGTTATTTCAATTTTCGTAAAAACCTCAATCCCCCTTTTGCTTTAATGTTCATTTTAGTTATAATTCAATTTAGTTTGTGTTTTTAAAGCATTTTGAGTTTTTGGTTTGTCTTAGTGTTTTAAACTTTAATTTTGCATTCTTTGAGTCTAGTTTAGTGTTTTAAACTTTATTTTACGTTTTTTTGAGTCAGTTTCCAAGAGATTTGCAATCCCTCCTAATCCCCGGTCCAGAACGATCCCTACTTATACATATACTACAATTTGACAAAAAGAGGGTTTAATTTGTGTGCGCATAAATCTCGCATCAGCAACGAGAAGGGATTGACTATGAAGAAACTTTCTCTCCTGTAGCCATGATTAAGTCCATTCGGATTTTGCTTGCTATAGTTGCGTACCATGATTATGAAATCTGGCAAATGGACGTGAAGACAGCCTTTCTGAACGGCTACCTAGAGGAAGAGCTTTATATGGCTCAACCCGAAGGTTTCGTGTCCAAGTTTGAAAAGACTAAGGTATGCAAGCTTCAGAGGTCCATTTATGGACTTAAGCAAGCCTCCAGGAGCTGGAACATTCGTTTTGATACTGAAATCAAATCGTTTGGTTTTACTCAAAACGAAGACGACAATTGTGTTTATCAAAAAGTCGTTGGGGAAGCAGTTGTATTCCTAATGTTACATGTAGATGACATATTACTATTCGGGAATGACACTGCAGTACTTTCTTCTGTAAAAGTGTGGTTGTCCAAAACCTTCCACATGAAAGATTTAGGAGATGCATCTTATGTACTTGGGATAAAGCTCTATTGTGATAGATCCAGAAAATTAATTGGATTATCCCAATCTATGTACATTGATAAGGTGCTAAGTAGGTTCCAGATGAAGCAATCTAATAAAGGTATTCTTCCTGTAGGACATGGAATTCATCTTTCTAAGTCCATGGGACCTAAGACTCCTTAAGAGATACGGCATATGAATATGATTCCTTATGCTTCCGCCATAGGAAGTCTTATGTATGCCATGATATGCACAAGGCCTGATATCGCATATGTTGTGAGCATTACTAGTCGATATCAATCTAACCCAGGATCAGAACACTGGGCAGCTGTCAAGACGGTCCTTAAGTACTTAAGAAGAACTAAGGACATGTTCCTCGTTTATAGAGGAGCGACGGAGTTGCGAGTGGAAGGCTATACAGACGCAGATTTCCAATCTGACGTCGATGATAGAAGTTCCAACTCCGGATATGTATTCACTCTGAATGGTGGGGCTGTCAGCTGGAAAAGCAAGAAACAAAGTGTAATTGCTGATTCCACGACAGGGGCTGAATATGTCGCTGCAGCTGAAGCCGGCAAAGAAGCGTTCTGGATGAAAAAGTTCATTACTGAACTTGGAGTGGTTCCAACCATTACATCACCAGTAACTTTGTACTGTGATAATAGTGGGGCGATAGCTCAAGCCAAGGAACCCAGGGCACATCAAAAGAACAAGCATTTTGCCAGGCGCTTTAATATCATTAGAAGATATGCTGCCGAGGGGAAAATCAACTTCCTCAAAGTTGCTTCAGCCGATAACGTAGCAGATCCACTGACAAAACCAATGTCTCAAATCCAGCTTAACCGTCATATGGAAAATATGGGTATTAGATACATGGGAAGATGGCTTTGAGTGCAAGTGGGAGATTGTTGGAAGTATGCCCACAAAGCCACTCATTTGATGTAATAGCTTTTTGGAATACTTATTATGTTAAACTTTTATATGTTTAATAGAGGGCAAAGCTTATTGTTAATCACTATTTATAGTATCTTGTGTTTAAGCAATAAGGGAATCCAAGGAATGTATTTGATCTAAGAGACAAGTGATTTAAGTTAGTTAAATTAACGAGACCTTTCTCTTATGTTCATTCCTAAAACGTTCCTAGCCATAGGATTGCCAATTGGGCATTGACAATCCGCTAAGGTTAGTATGTGTTATGTCGATTCAAGCGTGAGTATGAACTAGTCTCAAGTCATTTGGCGTTGGACACTAAGGCAAACACATAGGTGCTCGAAAGAGTAATCGAGTACACTGAACAACGATCAAACGAGAGTTTGAACATACATGTCATGTGAGAACTCGATAGTTGCAATATGCAAAGTAGTCCTTTGACCTGAGGCATCATTGATGTCTAATGGTTAGGTCCTTGATCTTTGATTATGTCAACGGCATTCCATTGGAGTGTCCACGGCATTGTTGGGGTCAAGCTATCTAGTCATGTAGGCATATGAATGCACAACAAGGGATCTCTAACCTTCCATGGTGGAAGGAGAATACTCTAAGATATGATTCGAGAGTCTTCGGCCAAAGCATATGAATATGACTAAGGAAGCTTGTTCCAAATCTTATTCAATTGAATCATATAGAGAAGTATCACATTGGATAATAGACATGAAACAAACTATCACTTAAACAATGTGATTAAGAGTATTGTATTAGAGAATGACCGTATTGCATTGTAGTTGTAACTGGATAGGTTCTCCAACCACTTCTACTTAGCTTGGGTAACCATGACATGCTGCTAGGCGTCACCCATGGTTTGTGGAAGCCCTAAAGATTAGCAAACACTAATTTTAAGGGAGAATTGAAATGTGGTTTCAATTCACAATCGATCGTTAAGAGTAACATCGCCCACTACCTCGCTAATTGGAACCTAATGGATCGTACACCGAGTAAGGATATAAGTGTAGAAATTATATGAAATGGATAAGCAATTAAATGGTTTAATTGAAGAATGGTCAAGATTAATTAAATAGTTAATTAATTATACGAAACGTTCCTATTGGGCGTTTAAGTTAGTTTTGGGCTTCGGGGCACAAAAACGTTTTGGTCCACAAGGCCCATTATGTTTAAGTTGTATGACAACTAAAACAAAATGGGCAATTAAGCCCAATAACAACATACGGCCGGCCATAAGGGTGAGGGCTAGCAAACTTGTATTAATTACAAGTTTGCCACTCACATGAAATGAAGTATAAAATCAACATTATAGCTTTGTTTCACATTAGGGTTTTCTAATTGAATTTGGGTGAAACATATTCTCTCATTTTCTACATAGAGGCCGGCCACTAAGGGGAGGAACATCTAGCAATCTATTCTTCCCTAAGTCATCCATTTCATCTTCAGACTACATCTTTGGTGTGGAGACTTAGAGACACCAAACCTTTGGTGTTTTGGAAAACAAATCCTCAAAGAAGAAAAGGAGCACTAAAAGGGAGGAAATCACAAGGAAGATCCAAGGAGCAAGGAGGTGACTTGAAGGCCCTCCACTTGGGTGAATCCCTTGTGCAATCAAGGATGAGCTTCAAGGGTAAAGAATCTCTAAATTCTTATTCTCTTTAATATTGTTAAAGAGTCTTATGGTTCACCATATACTAGGCTTTGAAAGTCATGGGTTTTATGAATTGTTTTTGAATGCATGCCTACTTTAAAGTGTTATTAGTATGCATATGTATTCAAATGTTCTTCCATGTTCTTAGCTAGGACAAAATTTTTCCTTCAAAAGAAACATACCCCGAGCGAATAATTGTGAGATAAGAGAAGTCTGAGAAACGAATGTGTGAATCATTTATGAGACCTTGCCGCGCTGAGCCCACTCTAGCCAGATGGTTCATCCTCAAACCATCACAGCTTCTAAACAACGCTTGTGCCTACGAATCATCAAGGCACTTCGCAGAAAGCACGCTAGAATACTTTGCCATCAAAGGCCCCAACTTGACTGAAGTTGTTGAAGAAGACCTCGACTTGTCTAAAGTTGACAAACAAAAATGAGTGCCAAAATACTCACCCAACCAATCGTACACATAGTGGTAGGGACGTACTGCAACACGATCTTCAATGCTCGCTGAGTTCGAAACAATAGTCAATCCATCATAAATATTGGCTAAAACCGAAATACCAAGGTTGAAAGATTCACCTGCAGCCATCTTGCTAGCCACTTTGAAGACTCCAGGGCGGATAAAGTTGACATCATCTTTGGGGAAAACAAACTTACAAAGCCAACAAATTAAGAATGTGGCTAGGTAAGATTCTTTCATGTGCTCTGACACTACGCTAAGATCCTCAAATGCTTTTAACTCAGCAGGGGCATGGCGCTTAGTTGAACCAATGACACCTGACGGGTCTGAGTCTCCCTTTGGCTTAGTGGTCTTGTTGCAACCATTTTTCTTCAAACGCTTCTTATACTTTATGGCATCCCAATACCTAAATTGGATTCATGAAGAAATCTTCATGCCTAACTTACCCTGAGCCTCTTAGGAAAACTTATGATATGCCCAAAACAAATAACAGCACCTCATTGGCAATCATTGGCTAATGCAATGAGAAAATTCCTCCACGATAGGAACAACCTCATCATAAAACTTATCCTGGATCGGTAAGCCTCCTATCTTGTGGAGATCCCAAAGTGAAATTGACATCTCCCTTTGTGACGTGTGAGGTGTGTTGGTCGCTGAACACCAATGCCCAAAGACCACATGAAGGACAGAAAGATGGCGATCATAACTAAACAAAGATGTGTATATGGCGTTATAAAGGCTCACGTTAGTAAACACATCTTTGGATCGACTCAAGATATCTTCAAGCCACTCCTAGTAAAACTCAACAAAGACGGCCTCTCCAGTAGTAGACAAGATGCCATTCCAAGGCATAGCTCCGCTATGGATGCGATCACCAAGAAGGTCAAACGAAGCCGGTGAATTATCACGAACATGGTACGAAGGATTCAAGATAAGAATCCTTGACGTACACTCTTTCTTCTTTATATTTGGTCAACCAAAATCTATCACCTCCCAAGATACTTCAGAAGACCACGAGTTGTCTTTTGCAGGAAGAATAAGCACCTTAGGGCCAGTCAACGGCGCACAATGCTTTAACATCATTCCTTTATCTTGCGAATAGCCTTCGTTCATAAGAATGGTGATGATATTGCTCTTAAAGCACTTGAAAAACACCATGGCTACAACCAAAAAAAAAAAAACAAAAAAAGAAAAGAAAAGAAAAGACAACATAAGCATGAGTGGGGAGGCAATAAGAAATATGTTTTTTCTTTGCCTCACTAAAGCAAAAGACATGCAAGACAAACCTCGTGAGCGTTGAAGGATGACGATGACAAAGTCACAACGACAAAAAGAAATCAGCCACAAAGCTTGAGAAACACAAAAAAAAGGGCAACTACAAGATGGTCTTTCAAAGCACGCTATAGTAGCAAAGAAAACCAAAATGCTACGTAATTGCACTATGCAACCCCGCAGCGATTACGCAAGTAGTTTCTTGCATTGCATGGCAACGTCACCACCAAGGGAAAACTGTGACCAAAAGCCACTACATAACGAAACCCCGCTGTAATCTTTTGCGCATCACCACATGGTAAAAAGCAACGCAATGCAACAAGCTTAAAGCAAGCAACACACATGGCAAGCACAATGGCAGTGCATGGCAATGGTGGTTTAGACAAAAACACACACCCTAATTGTCCTATAAATAAGGGTCAATTGCTTCTTAATTGCTATAGGGAGAATACATACCAAATAGCTAAAGGAAAATCAAAATAAGGAAGGACATTCCAACCAAAAGAAGGAAGCAAATTCCAAGCAAAAAAAGGCAATGTAATCTCAGCACTAAGGAGAAATACATGCTGTTTTTGCACCAAAAATCAGCTAAGAGAAGAAAAGGAAACAAAAAAAAATAAGGAAAGGGCTTTAAAATTTCTAAAACATCAAAGGAAAGTACCTTTCCTTGCCAAAATACAAAAGGGAATCCTTCCAAGGTAAGGACAAGTCGTCAAGTTTCCCAAACCAAGACGGAAAATACCCCCTTGGCCGAAAAAAAGAAAAAAGGAAACAAAAAAAAAAATGCAAATCCTACTTACCCAAGGACAAGCATTAAATATTTCCAAAACCTTGAAGGAAATCACCAAAGCTTTCCAACACGTTGAAGGAAATCACCCTCATTTCCAAAATTGAAGGAGGATTCCTACCTAAGGAAGGAAAAACATTTTTTTCCTACAACCACAAGGAAAAAAAATTCAAAATACACCAAATGTATTTTGTCAAAATTATGGAAAATCAGTACGCACAATAAGTATGTGCCAATTTATCCATTTCCAAAATTTCTTTCAAGATCAAGCCTATACGACCCTTGAAGGAGAATTTCATTTTCATTCAAGATCAAACCTCTAGGGCCCTTGAAAAAAAATTTCATTTCATTCAAAGACCACGCCTCAATGGCCCTTGAAGAAATGTTTCATCCAAGAAATACGCCTCAATGGCCCTTGACGAAATTTGTTCATTTTTCATTCAAGATCAAGCCTCTATGGCTCTTGAAGAAAACTTTCATTTCATTCAAGGTCAAGCCACTACAGCCCTTGAAGAAATGTTTCGTCTAAGAAATACACCTCAATGGCCCTTGACGAAATTTGTCATTTCAATTTAAGAAATATGCCTCCATGACCCTTGAAGAAAATTTCATTTAATTCAAGATTAGACCTATCATTTCAATTTAAGAAATACGCCTCAACGACCCTTGAAGAAAATTTCATTTAATTCAAGATTAGACCTCTACAGCCTTTGAAGAAGCAAACTAATTCAAGACAAAGTCTCGACGACCCTTGAATTAGCGCATTCATATTGCAGGACTTCAAAACACGTTTCCTACATGTGACAAGCACATGCCTACAATGCGCCTTGAAGTGGGGGCATTTGTAGACATGTAAATTTCGTTGCATGCAAATGATGCATCACAAAGCTCCACGTGGCATATGACTCATCAAAAATAGACAAGTCATCAATGATATGTGGCACAAATCAAGCAAAGGAAGTACAAAACCTTCCCAAAAGTTGGCAAAAGGGAGAAAATCCCTCTTAAAATCGACAAGGGGTCTAAATTGCTCCCAAAACCAGAAAGAAAGCTAAAGCATCTTCACAAAACAAGCAAGAATTGAAGATTGCTCACAAAATGGGCAAGAAAGCCCTATAATTAGGCCAAGCAAGGGAAAGTGGCTGAAATTAAGACACAAAACATGTCTAAATTCTCCCATGGATGAATCAAGACACAAATCAAAGCCAAATCCATCCAAAGGAAGGCTTTGAGAAGTCTATAAATACAGGGTCCTTAGACAAGCATAAAGGTCGACAATTTCTACATTCAAGGTGGACAATTTTTACGTTGCAAGGCAATTAACTCTGCACCAAATCTTTGAAGACTAATACGCTGCAAAAGTTCTCTTCAAAGAACACACAACCAAAGCAGAAGCTTTCTTTTGACCAAAGCCGAAGCATTCCCTTAAATAATCAACAACCATCTGTGCCTCTTCCTTCAAGACTTTGTTGCAAGCTCAAATCGGGTAAAGCCAATGATTAGAGGCATCGGGGGCGCAACGCCTTCGACCTATTCTCAAACTTTAACTAGGTAGGACGGCGTAGCTGCTTCGTTGAGCCACGCCACGGAATCGAGAGCTCTAAATGGGCCATTTTTGGTAAGTAGAACTGGCGATGCGGGATGAACTGGAAGCCAGGTTACGGTGCCCAACTGCGCGCTAACCTAGAACCCACAAAGGGTGTTGGTCGATTAAGACAGCAGGACGGTGGTCATGGAAGTCAAAATCTGCTAAAGAGTGTGTAACAACTCACCTGCGAATCAATTAGCGCCAAAAATGGATGGCGCTGAAGTGCGCGACCTACACTCGGTCGTAGGGGCAAGCGCCAGGCCCCGATGAGTAAGAGGGCACGATGGTTGCTGCAAAACCTGGGGCACGAGCCCAGGTGGAGCAGCTGTCGGTGCAGATCTTGGTGGTAGTAGCAAATATTCAAATGAGAACTTTGAAGGTTGAAGAGGGGAAAGGTTCCATGTGAATGGTACTTACACATGGGTTAGTCGATCCTAAGAGACGGGGGAAGCCTGTCTGACAGTGTTTCCAGCGCGAACTTCGAAAGGGAATCGAGTTAAAATTCCTGAACCGGGACGCGACGGTTGACGGCAACGTTAGGGAGTTCGGAGACGTCGGCAAGGGCCTCAAGAAAAGTTATCTTTTATGTTTAACAGCTTACCTACCCTGGAAATGGCTCAGCCGAAGGTAGGGTCCAGCGGCTGAAAGAGCACCGCACCCAGTACGGTGTCTGATGCGCCCCCGGCAGCCCTTGAAAATCTTGAGGACCGAGTACCATTAGCGCCCGGTCATTCTCATAACCGCATCAGGTCTCCAAGGTGAACAGCCTATGGTCGATGGAACAATATAGGCAAGTGATAGGAGCATATTTATGCGACTTAATTGGCTTGTTCTCGTGCATTTACGTTGTGTTTCTTTAGTTATTTTAGTCCTTTATGCTTCTTTTGTGTGTTTTTAGGTTCTAAGGGCAAAGTATGCAAAAGGATGCCTTTTGGAGCCTTTTGGAGCAAATTAGAGATTGGAATGGATATCATATGCTTGGAGCCAAGAGGATAGACGAAATTAAAGACTTGAAGTAGGAAAGTTAAATCCTAAAAGACCTCATGTTTGAGCATCATTGAAGACTCCTACGCATTTTAGAAAACAAAATCAACATTCCTTGCAACCTTAGGACAATGCCGTGTGTTTCCTTGTGTCTCCCTTCCTTGCCATGCAAGGAAGGGCCTTGTTTCCTATTTTAAACCATTTAAACACATTCATTCATCTCCCTATCATAACCATACACTTATCACCTATCATAACCATACACTTATCACCTATCAAACCATTCACTTATCACGTATCAAAACCATTCACTTATCACTTATCATAACCATAACCATACCTTCCCCCTTTAATCCACATGCACTCCCATCCATTTCATCATTGCAACCATTGCAGAAAAACACCATCATTGCCGTGCATTTCATGTTCATTCCAACCTTTAATTCACATGCATTCCATCCTTTAATTCACCCACATGCAATCATAATCATTCACACCTTGCAGCCACATGCATTTCCTTCATTATTTCACCCACATGCTCTCCCATTTCAGATTGCATTCCATTCATTCCAACCAAGCCACATGCATTCCCTTTAATTAATTCAACCTAGCTGTCATTGCACATGCATTCATTATTCACTTTGCATTTCCTTTGCATTAAGCCACATGCAATCTCATTCATCCACCAAACATCCCATGCCGTGTACTTCCCCCTTCATTCCACCCAAGCCACACGCACTCCCATCCATTTCATCATTGCAGCCACATATAGCTTTAATTCACATGCAAAAACATGCATTTCCTTCATCATTTCCAACCCACATGCACCCAGAAATTACCCATACCGTGCACATCAACACATTCCAGCATTTCCACATGCATTCCCCTCCATTTCAGCACACTCCACATGCATTTTGAGCTTTCCACCAAGTTCCTAGCTGTCATGTTCCCTCTTCCATCCATTCATCTCCCTATAAAAACCATACACACTTCACACAATATTGACTCTTCCATATTCAGAAATTCACCAAAAACATCCCCTTGTGCCGTGAGTTTCCCTACTAATCCAAACACCATCACTTCCTTCACCATCCCACAAAACCTATCATTCCACATACACCTAAAGCCCTAAACATCTCCTTAGACCTTGTGCCACAACGAAGAGGAAGAGAAGAGTGCCTAAACGTTCATACAATTCAAGTTTAAGTTGTTGGAATGTTTGGGTGTTTCTTTGATTTCAATGTTTAAATTCAATTCTCTTTCTTTTGTACATATGAGGAATGGAAGAGAAGAGTGCCTAAACGTTCATACAATTCAAGTTTGAGTTGTTGGAATGTTTAGGTGTTTCTTTGATTTCAAAGTTATGAGGAACTAAACCCCCTTTAGCTAGGGGGTGATTCGAAATATATGTTTATGCTTGCATTTTGATTTGATTACTTCTAATTGCGTTTCATAAGTTGTGGATTCAATTTGTTTAACTATTTGATTGATAACTTATTTATGTATGTTTATTGAGAGTGCACACTTAATTCTCATGCATGAATATGACGCTAGAATATAAGTGAGTTTCACCTAATAGTTACGAACTTATATTCACAAGTAGTGGAGGTTGCTTATAAACAATCGCGTTAAACGAATTCTTGGCATAAGTTTCATGCGTATTCCATAGTAACGAATGCCTCATCAACACTTATAATTTTCATAGAGCGTAATGATTCTTGCTTGTATCTCTATTATGCAATCATGTAGGGGACTTGTGGGGAATGTTTTGGGTTGTCGTAGGCAATCATCCAATTCAATAACGTTAGGAAGATTTGAAAGTTAATTTAAGCGGATCTAATTAACTTGGAGCATTGAGAATTCATGGTTTGTTGAAATGCAATTGGAAATCGTTTTATTATGCAAGTGTAACATGTATGGAGATGAACCCCTTGGCTAGCATCCATTCATTCCATTTCATCAATTTCATATTTACATTCTGCCTTAATTACAATCTGTCCATTTAGTTTATTTTCGTCCAAACCTCAATCCCCATTTATTTTAAAGTGTTAGATTAGTTAGAAATACATTTAGTTTGTGTTTATAAGTGTTTTGATTCAATTTATTTCCCAATTTCGTCCAAATTCACCAAAGTGCTCAAAACTGCCCAGAAAGTGTTTTTAAGGCAGTTTTGAGTGTTTTGGGTGATGTTTGAGTCTTTTGGTTTGTTTTAGTGTTTTAAGCGTTTAGCTTCGCATTCTTTGAGTTTAGTTTAGTGTTTTAAACTTTATTTTACGTTTTTTATTCAGTTTCCAAGTGATTTGCAATCCCTCCTAATCCCCGGTTAAGAACGATCCCTACTTATACTTATACTACAATTGACAAAAAGAGGGTTTAATTTGTGTGCGTATAAATCACGCATCAGCAAGGGAAGTCGACAAAATGGATCTGTAACTTCGGGAAAATGATTGGCTTTGAGGAATAGGCATGAGGGTCCCAGTCTGGAACCCGTCGGCTGTCGGCGGACTGCTCGAGCTATTCCCATGACGAGAGTGAGTCGCCGCGTGCTAGGCGGAGGAAAAACTGGGAACGGTCATTTCAAGGACCTTCTCCGGGCAGCGAACATTCA
This sequence comes from Pyrus x bretschneideri, assembly GCF_019419815.1. Classification (NCBI taxonomy): domain Eukaryota; kingdom Viridiplantae; phylum Streptophyta; class Magnoliopsida; order Rosales; family Rosaceae; genus Pyrus; species Pyrus x bretschneideri. The sequence goes on from NW_025999657.1 coordinate 4,907,436, forward strand.
GCTCCGAACTGGTACGGACAAAGGGAATCTGACTGTTTAATTAAAACAAAGCATTCGATGGTCCCTAGGGATGCTAATGCAATGTGATTTCTGCCCAGTGCTCTGAATGTCAAAGTGAAGAAATTCAACCAAGCGCGGGTGAACAGCAGGAATAACTATGACTCTCTTAAGGTAACTAAATGCCTCGTCATCTAATTAGTGACGTGCATGAATGGATTAACGAGATTTTCACTGTCCCTGTCTACTATCCAGCAAAACCACAGCCAAGGAACGGGCTTGGCAAAATCAGCGAAGAAAGAAGACCTTGTTGAGCTTGACTCTAGTCCGACTTTGTGAAATGACTTGAGAGGTGTAGTATAAGTAGGAGCCTTACGGCGAAATTGAAATACCACTACTTTTAATGTTATTTTACTTATTCTGTGAATCGGAGGTGGGGCATCGCCCCTTTTTTTGGAACAAAGGTCTGCTCGTAGGCCGATCCGGGCGAAAGACATTGTCAGGTGGGGAGTTTGGTTGGGGCGGCATATCTGTTAAAAGATAACGCATGTGTCCTAAAGTGAGCTCAACGAGAACAGAAATTTCGTGTGGAACAAAAGGGTAAAAGCTCGTTTGATTCTGATTTCCAGTACGAATACGAACCGTGAAAGCGTGGCCTATCGATCCTTTAGACCTTTGGAATTTGAAGCTAGAGGTGTCAAGAAAGTTACCACAAGGATAACTGGCTTGTGGCAGCTAAGCGTTCATAGCGACATTGCTTTTTGATCCTTCGATGTCGGCTCTTCTTATCGTTGTGAAGTAGAATTCACCAAGTGTTAGATTGTTCACCCACCAATAGGGAACGTGAGCTCGGTTTAGACCGTCATGAGACAGGTTAGTTTTACCCTACTAATGACAGCATCGCAATAGTAATTCAACCTAGTACGAGAAGAACCGTTGATTCGCACAATTGGTCATCGCGCTTGGTTGAAAAACCAGTGGTTCGAAGCTACCGTGCGCTGGATTATGACTAAATGCCTCTAAGTCAGAATCCGGGCTAGAAACGACGCGTACGTCTGCCGCCCGATTGCCGACCTGCAGTAGAGGCCTCAGCCCCCAAAGGCTCATGTCGATGGTCAAGACGTCGCGGCGGTCGAGCCGCGCCGACCACCTTGAATCGTAATTTCCACCGAGTGGCGAGTAGAATCCTTTGTAGACGACTTAAATACGCGACGGGGTATTGTAAGTGGCAGAGTGGCCTTGCTACCACGATCCACTGAGATTCAGCCCTGCGTCGCTTCGATTCGTCCCTCCCCATTTCCTCCCTCTTTTCATTTTACTCATGTTTCGAGAGGTGGGGCTATTAGTCAACAATTGGCCAAAAAATTCTTAACACTTTGGCATGTCAGGACTTTTAACTCTACCATGTTTTTATTCCAAGCCATGTCAGGACTTTAACATTGTCGTGTATTTTGACGCATAGCCTTGCTTTATGTCGACAACAATTGAGGCTAATACAACCCATGTGATTTGTTATGACATGTCAAAAAGTCCATGTGATTTTGCTATGACATGTCAAAAGGTGCCCGAGCCTTGCTTTATGCCGACAACAAGCGAGGCTTTGGCTACCAATGCACATTGTCAATGGCATGTCGCAATGCATTCAATATCGACGTTTTCCTCACACAATATAATGCTCCCCATTGTTATAGTTCGTGGGTTGTTAGATGATTAGTGAATGGCAAAAGTGGGCCATTTAATGTTGGGGTCCTAAGTTATGTGAACATATTTCGTAGTCCAAGAAAGCAATTGTTGTTATTGCACTGGCCAAGCCAAAAAATATGATGACAACACTTGAGTAAAGGGTTTCTCGGTCTAAAAGTTGGCTACCGAATCAAATCATAAAAGAAGTCTTGTTGGACATTAGCTTTGGATGTCTTTTTCCAACCTATGTCCAGACTTGGACTTTGTCATGTCGGGAAAATGTATGTCTCGACGTGCCAAGACTCGCAAAGTGTCGGCACAATGCGTGTCATGATTTGTCTTCGACATGCCAATAACAAGCCAAGACTCACAAAATATCTATCATGGCATGCCAATGTGATGCCAAAATTTCTACCATGGCATGCCAAGCCTCGCAAAATGTCCATCATGGCATGCCAATGTCATGCCAAGCCAAAATGTCGACCATGGCATAAGGCTTGACATGCCATGCCTCACAAAATGTCCATCATGGCATGCAAACCCTTGCAAAATGTCGACCATGGCATGCCAATGTCCTGCCAAGCCTCGTAAAATGTCGACCATGGCATGCTAATGTCATGCCAACCCTCGCAAAATGTCGACCATGGCATGCCAATGACATGTCAAGCCTCACAAAATGTCGATCATGGCATGCCAAGCCTCGCAAAAATGTCGACCATGGCATGCTAATGACATGCCAAGCCTCGCAAAATGTCGATCGTAGCATGCCAATGACATGCCAATGTCATGCCAAAGCTTGCAAAATGTCGACCATGGCATGTCAGTGACATGCCAAGCCTCGCAAAATGTTGACCGTGGCATGCCAATGTCATGCCAAGCCTCGCAAAATGTTGACCATGGCATGCCAATGACATGCCAATGTCATGCCAAGGCTCACAAAATGTCGATCATGGCATGCCAGTGACATGCCAAGCCTCGCAAAATGTCGACCATGGCATGCCAATGACATGCATAACCTTGCAAAATGTCGACCATGGCATGCCAATGACATGCCAAGCCTTGCAAAATGTCGACCGTGGCATGCCAAGGCTCGCAAAATGTCGACCATGGCATGCCAGTAACATGCCAAGCCTCCCAAAATGTCGATCATGGCATGCCAATGACATGCCAAGCCTCGCATTTTGGCACTTAAACAACTCGCTGCTAGCCTCGCCACTAGCCTCGCTTCCTGTCGATAGCAAGCGAGCCTAGCGCTCGCTCTGACATGTCAAATTGCACAACAGGCATGTCGAAAATCTTCAAACAATGTCAAGTCCCATTTTTATTGATAGTTTCCCCACACAACCCCCACCCCCACAGTTAGTATATGATTTTTAGAAAGTCCTCCAACTTACGGATTCGAAAAGCTTGCATGGAGGTTTTTTTACGATTTTTCCAATTTCTCGACTTCAAAAAATAAAATAAAATACTTCCTGTGCTCGAAAAATTCTGAATTTTTTTTCCTGAAAATCCATTGTATCTATATCTACATCCTTGCAAAAAAATCTCATTCAAATTCCAAGTATTAGTTTTTTCATGGCCCAATATGACTCATCGCGAAAGTTGATGTCTCCTCTTGGCAGTAACAGCGTAATATGCTATATAGGTGGGTGGTGCTCCATGCATTTCAAGCAGCCTGCATCCATCGCTCTAGGGATGACAATCCCGACCATCATCATGTGTTGCCTCGGTATATATGATGTGTCGGGTTTGGGACATTCCCGCCCATGGTGCTGACGACGGTGGCGATCCCCCTCCACTGCTGCCGCCACCATGGGTGCGTTTTCATTTTTTTTTTTTTTCAAAAAAAAAAAAAATTGTTTTCAAACAAAACAAAATCTTTTCGTTTTCAAAATAAAAAAGGGGGACAAAATGGTTTTAAGCGGGGTGGAAAAAACGTTTTAAAAAAGGACGGGTTGGAAAAAAATATTTTATCCTCAAAAAAAAGCATGGGATTATTTGTTGCAAGCAGGGGGTGGGAAAATTTTGGGGTGGGATTGTTTTCTTTTGCTTGGGAGTGGGTGTTTTTTTTAGCATGCATGTTTTCAACCCTCGGTTGCCCTCAGATTGTTGGATATTAGGGAAGGTTCGGCTTTGGATGAACCAATGCACAGGCTTGTCCTAGGCATGTTAGTGGGTGCACGGCTATGACATGTAGTTTTGATTAAGTACCAAGAAACCCCGAAGTTTTCTTAAACACTACACTCATGAAAACTCGAAGTTTTTCATCAAAATTTAAACCAAAACATGTGTAATACCTTGTGTTAAAAAAGAAAGTAATAGACGTGTTTGTTTGTGGGTAATTATTTTTATTTCAAATGTAATCATTTTCTTTAGATTTCTTTATTACAGTATGTTTATACAAGAACTCGTACTTTGATATGTAAACTAATCTCAAAGATCAAAGTAACATTCTTTCACTACAAAGTTATTTGAAAACTTGCTAGTATTATTTCATATTCATATTTAATTAGAGATGTTTTCAGTTTAATTGGAGAGACAAGATTAAGTTGGAATTTTATCTAGCTAGAATTGGTCTGATATTTTTTTGTCAAATGGTGAAGTGGCAAGTTCGGAGTTAATGTATGGTAATTTATTCAAACCCCCTCTCCCCAACACCCCCCCCCCTCCCACAAAAAAAAATGGAGAGGTGGGATTCTATATCTCTTAGAGTATGAATGAGGCATTTGGGTAGTTGTGCACATGCATGGTAATGATTATAGTCATTCTTAGTTACTAATGATTATAGTCATTGAAGGCCTAATTAAAGATTTCATTTCTTTCTCCATAAAAGATGATGAAGCAGGGGACAAAGGGGGAGCAAGAAAACAACAACAAAAGAGAACTCTTTTTCTTAGACCACTATCTTTAGGGATGGCAATTCTAACCGTTAAGCCATATTTATATATCATCTTCAACCGAAGAGGGCTATTTTTTAGCCACCTCAATAATTTATTATTTAAGTTTGTTCTTTAATTTTATTGGTTACTGGAATTAAACTACCATATTAAAATAAGGTTTCCGGCCATATTTTGAGTGCCACTTGTCACTAAATGAATAAACCTTCAGATTTCTTATCTTTATATAATTTTAATAATTTTTCGGATAGGATTTCGAGTGACACGTGTCTAAAGTGAGTAATTCTCCATATTTCGTATCTTTATGTAATCTTAATAATCTTTTGGATAGGATTTTTGAGTGCCACGTGTTGAGATGTAATTGGTTATGCAAATTTTAGATATGATTCTTATCTGTAAGCCTTGCAAAGAGATTCATCTTCTTTTCGTGTCCAAGCCTTTCCTTTGGTTGAAGATGTGGCGATTTGAAAAATATTGGAAAATTTTAAATTTAGATTATTGGAAGAGGTAAGAGATGGGTGTGTATGAAAAGAACGTTTGAGGTTAATAGAATGTGAAGAATTGAAATAAAATGAGGTAAGATAGTATTGAAGGGTGAAAATAATGTGAGAAATGGTTTAGATATTTATAGAAAAAAAATTAGAACTAATTTTTTTTTTTTTTTTAAATTTCGTCCTTAAAAAAAAAATTCAAATCCAATGGTTACATGATGTCATGCTAACATTAGCTAGCTAGTGGGTCTCCTTTTTCCTTTGACTTGGACCTCCATTGGAGATGATTTTTTTTTCTTCTCCTTTTGGACTATAAAAGAGCCCATGGCCCTATAGTCTGATCATTGAAGATGGCATAATGATGAGATGGGTTTATGTGTGTTTTAGGTGTGGCGGTGGGATAGTAAGATGACTTCGGTACAATAGATAAAGAGAGAGGAAGTTGAGATACATTTAAACCAAAGTGAAAAGGTTTTGGCCTGAAGAAAAAAAAAATAAAGAAAATGAATTATTTAGAGAAACAAAGCAAGATAGAAACCTAATGGAAATTGTCATCCGAAGGACGATCAACAAAAGGGGACAATTGTTAAAGTGATATTTTCTCATTTATAGTGTTGTTAGTTATCATTACTTTGTTATTGATAGTGCAATATTATTTTGGTTACTAACTATTTTGATTAGTACTGTAAATAGAGCAAGTGAGTATTGACATCAATGATGCAGTGCAAAGCAAGAAAAAATATTGTTGTGTTCAAGAGTTGGGTTGTAGAGTTGTGTATACATTCAACGGTTGGAGAATGCTATGAATATAAAATAATGAAATCTAGTATATGTCAAGCGGCGGGGGAAGGGTTTGAGTATATAATTGGTTGGTTGTAAAATAATGAAATCTTGTATATGTCAAGCGTTGAGATAAGGACTTAAGTATACAATTGGGCGTTAGGAAGTGCTTATATAATAAAAAGAAAATTGAGAATTGATTCTGAAAATTAGGCTTAAGGTATGAACAAAGTTAACTCATATTCTAAGGTATTCGGAGTCGAGTGGTATAAGTATGGTATGGGACGTGCAAGTTTGGATGTCTTAGGTATGTGTTACCGGGGTTAGAAGGGAGTGAGTACATTCATCATTCTCGTTTGCATATATATATGATGCATTTGCAAGGTTTACTCATTTCAATTATTTTGTTGATACTTTCGGTTGTGAAGTAATTTTGTGCACTAATTTTATTCCACCACGTATTCAATAAATTGTATGTGGTAAACTGAAGTGTTTTTACTATGTAAAAGTTATTAGCGAAGGTTATACAATATACTATGTAATCGTTACAAACAATTTTATTTAATTTTTTTTCTTACAATGTCTTGGTTATAGAATTTATTTCTATAGCTAAGATACGACCACACCCTAACTTGTGAATAATCCTTATTCGTGGATCAAGGCTTGACAATATGTCTGATAGAACAATTGATTGTTCTACTCCTTGTGTATGGATGCTTTTTTCTCCATATGAAGGCATATATGTGATGCACTGCAAATTGAGTACCTTACTATGGAGGATCGATTGCTTTGGAAGATCTCTTTGATAACCAATGAGATATATTCTTGCTTGAAGCAAGACAAGACTGACACCATTTACCCTTCCAGGACTTTAAGTTTATGAATGAATACAACTCTGCAATTTGTCAAATCTAATCACTTCTCAAATGTTGTAAAGAGGACTTGACTGAATAGGATCTCTTAGAGAAGACATATTCAACCGTCCATGCCACCAATATTGTCCTACAACAATAATATAGGACACATAAGTTTACTAAGTTTTTCGAATTTGATCTCTATCTTACTATTTGTTGAAAAGCAAAACTAGCTATTGATGAAAAATCATCAAGCTAGTGGCTCGACTGTTGTGCCTGAAGCACATGCCAACTCAAATTGACACCCAAATTGCCATTTTAGACATGGTAGGCATGGCCAGAAGTCGAAATTCTAAGGTTGACAAAGTTATGGCCCATCCAAGGAAGGAAACAAAGCCCCAAAGCGCGACATCCTCGATCCCAAGCCTTAAACAAGCACATGAACCATGGAAACTGATACCGTTGTGATTCGAAAAACTTTTGGTTCCGTATTTGCGAAGCTTCCTCTAAGATTGTAGCTTATTATTATTCTCGTCGTCAAAAGTGTGAGACAAATTTTGCTTAAGTGGAGAATCTGAAAGATGGTAAGATGGAGATTTCTAACTTTCAAGAGGCATCTGCTCCAATGCAGTAATAGATTCTTAGACATAGGTCAATGGCCAATTCCCTATGTTGGCCCAACTTACCTGTTGTTTTATTGGTTTAAGTTTTGAACAACTTCCTTCGTTTGGTCTATTTGTTTGGTGTGTTTGTTTTAATATTTGGATATTAGATATACAGATATTATGTCTCAAATGATTACCTGAATGAATGAAATTTAAATTTTCTTATACTTGTGACTAATTCGATTAATTTATTTCTAGATATGTCTAATGCGGAAGTTAGTTTTCTAGCTAATAGTGCAACCATGCACACCATTTTCATGAACGCATCTATTTTACTAACTTCATACCTAAAATATCACCTCTGACAATCCTTTCAGGCCTTTTTAACCTGATTGAGAGGTATAGCTGTTGTCCTATGATACTAAATTAACCATTCAGAGCATTTTTCCTTTTGGATTTTTGCTAACCTGACTAGGTTTTAACGAGGCACCTATCTTGGAATGGTCATACCCTTGCCGGATGGTCATACCTTTGTGTACGTCTAGTAGACATTTAAACTTGACTTTGCATTTAACTTACTGTTTTCCTTAGACTATGGGTTTTTGTCCCATATTGGGTTTTACCATAACCAAGTTTCGTGAGACTTATTTCTATTGCAAGTTTCTTGTTTAAGATTAGTGTGTACTCAATTAGTGCTGACGAGATGACTTCATCAACTATCTTTGCAAGATCTGACGTGATGTCTACTTGAATATTTACAAACTCAAAGGGGAGTGTTGTGATTAATATTAGCACATGTATGGTTGTGTAATTCCTAGGTATATTAGGTTTAGGATTACTCATTATTCTAGTGATTATTTCCTATATTTTGTATTTACTTGGGGAACAAATTTCTCTTTTATCATGATTTACGATAAATAAAGGCACCGACAAAAATTAAGTATCATCCTATCATTTATCTACGCCTTATTATATCCACTCTCTCTCTTGTTGTGCCCTCTCTCTCCCTTTAGAAAAATAACCACAACATAAATAACTCAAAGCAGTAGGCTTAGCATTTGAGCACCTTACCATATGCAGCATTTATAAATACCCTCGTAAGTTGAACTTTAATATGTTTAGTATTAGGTCCTAACGTTAGGAAAGAGATCCTCTCTGGATTTATACATTCGGAGTTCAGAGATCAAATGATCCAGACCTTTAAAATTTGATCCTACGGCCAAAATATATTGTAGCTTTTAAAAGTTTTTATTAACTTATTTGCTTTTAATCATTGGATCAAATTTAAAGACTCGGATCATTTAATTCTTAAGATCCGAATGTATAAATCCGGAGAGGACCTCTTCCCCTAATATTATTGTATCTTGTAAAAGAAATTAATAACTAATAAACAAAACTAGTCTAGTTATTGATGGGCCATTCAAAGCCAAATCTAGCTGGATATCACATTGTGCCCAGTTAGTCATAATTCAAACCCAAATCACCTTGTTTCTTAATTTAATTAGTATATCTTTCTAAAACAATTCATATATTTTATCTTCTTGTTGGCCCATTAGCTTCACAGTATCCCTTCATTTCATCATAATATTTTTATATATTCTTTTCACGACACAGATTTCAATAACTCTCACCTGCTGAATATATATATTTCTACTGCTACTAACTATAGCGTGCATGCATGAGCAACATGGCTTTAAATTAAATTATATACGTGACAAAAGACAGCAAACCCTCCAACCAAAAACGTATTAAAAGAATTAATTACATTTCTTATACAAATTGAATGCTTCCAAGAGAAAGTTTTCTTGTCTCAACAATGTCATCTAAGCAAATTTTCTATGTCTAGAAATTATAAAGAAATTGAATCATCGATCGTTTTCTTCTTGTTTTTTAGATTTTGACAGAATTGATGATTTCTGTTTAATTGGTCCCTACTTGCCAGAAAATCTATGCCCTTTTTCTTTCTTCCTGGATCTATCTGTACATGCTTGGAGCATGCATGCAGGAGAACCTCACAACTCATATACTATAAGAAAAGGGTAGTGATATCCACACAACTATTTTTAACACCTTTGTTAATTTTTGATTGTTGAATCGAATGAATTGAAGAAAATGAATGACAAAAAATTAATAAGGGTATGTAAGAGGTAAAAATGAGCGTGTAAATAACATTATCATAAGAAAATATATCCTTTGCATTGGATTGTTGCCGTGGCATTGTTTTGTGTCCTTAATAATTGGTGTTTTTTCGTTGCTAAAAATATGCTTTATGTTGTGGCCAATTTATCTGACAAGGAAGAGAGGATGCAGCAATAGAGAGAGAGAGAGAGTGGAGAAAGTGTAGGGATTTCTCTGTGAGTTTGAGATATGTTATCCCCTACACACAATGCTTTATCTATAGTAGTAAAGAGGAGAGGAATTATTTGTCGTGCAAGTAAATGCAATCCTAGTAGGGAAAGAATAACTAGTAACCAAATCAATCTAAGATTTACACAATCACGCTTTAATATATGATCTATAACACTCCCCCTTGAGTTTAAATACTCAAGTACATTCCTCAGTTGGTATAGTTGAGGAATTTGACTTGTCGGCACTGATCTAAGGCTACACTTGTCTTAGACAAAGAAACTTGCATATGGAACAAAGTCTTACAAAAACCCAAAGACTATGGTAAAACTCGAGGCATGACGAAAACCCATAGTCTAAGGAAAGTGCGTGACAAAGTGTAAAGTCAAATTACACGTTTATGGGAGGTACATCAGGGATATGATCAACCTAGGATGGGTGCCTCGTCAAAACCTCATTAGCTAGCAAAAATCCAAAGGGAACTAACAATGTTACAACGCAGAAAGTTTATGCATACCAATTCCTTGAACAAGCTTCTGAAACGTCGTCTTTGGCAAAGATTTGATGAAGAGATCAGTCAGGTTGTCCTAGGAATTGATTTGCTTGAATCCAATCTTCTGATGCTCTTGTAGCTTATGTGAGAAGAACAACTTCGACGCAATGTGTTTGGTGTTGTCTCGTTTGATGTATCCCTTCTTAAGTTGTTCGATGCATGTTGCGTTATCTTCAAAGATCGTTGCAGGGATGTCAATGACAGAAAAAAAGTTCGTAAGTGCTTCAAATATGTCCCACAACTACTTTTAGCTAGAAGCATTATGGAGTAGCTTCTTGTAGGGCGAGTATCTCAACATGGTTTGAAGAAGTGGCAACTAAGGTCTGTTTGGTTAACCTCTAAGATATTGTGGTGCCTTCAACGATAAAGATGTAACCCGTTTGAGAGTGCGCCTTGTGCTGGTCGAATAAGTACCATGCATCAGCATAGTCAACAAGGTGGGAATCAATTCGAGAACTGATGGGGCTGCGACACGAGGATTCGTAGGTATAAAACAAACCCAAATTTGTTGTACCTTTAAGATAGCGGAAGATGTCTTTAACACTTGTCCAGTGTCTACATATTCTGGAACTAGTCTACATATCGTGGAACTATCACTCAAGAAATAAGTAAGTTGTTCCTTGTTTGGTGTGCGTGCATTGTTGTATCTTGCAAAAAGATTAACAGCGAATAAGATGTCGGGTCTAGCGCACTGAACTAAGTACAATAAAGCGCATATCGCACTTAGATATGAAAGATGGAAAGGATCTCGTTTAGCATTAGTGATCAAAAGATCATAGCAGTACTTGAAGGCTTTGCTTTATCCTTATTAAAATGACGCAACACCTTCTGGTTGTAGTTTAAATGATGTACTAGGATTCCATCCGAACATTGCTGGATCTCTAGGCCGAGATAGTATTGAGTTTTCCCAACATGTTTCATCTCAAATTTCGACTTCAGGTGCACGACAGTTTTCCTAAGCTTTTTAAGAATCCTAATGAGATTCATGTTGTCGACATAAACTACAACAATCGCAAATCTGGAATATGACTTCTTAATAAACACACAAGAGCATAGTTCATTGTTCACATATTCCTAACTTATCCAATACCCACTCAGACAGTTATATCATATCTGCCTGGATTGATTCAATCCAAACAGTGAACACCTCAGCCGAATGGAAAAGGTGTTTTGTGGTCTAGGACTATTTGATCCAGCAAATGTAAGTTCTTCATGAACTTTTATGTAGATTTCCATATCAAGATCCCCATAGAGATACACGGTTACCATGTCCATAAGTTGCATATCCAGTTTTTTGGAAACTACCAAACTGATAAGGTAACAGAACATAATCACATCCATTACGAGCGAATAGATTTTGGCATAATCAATCCTAGGGTGTTGAGAGAAGCCTTGCACCACAAGACGTACTTTGTATCACAGTATTTCATTCTTTCATTACGCTTCCTTACAAAAACCCACTTGTAGCCAATGAGCTTCACATGTAGTGGTGTATGACCTATCCAAACACCTTGCATTTCGCAAGTGAATTAAGTTCAACTTGGACTACTTGTTTCCAGTTTGACCAAACAGTTCCACGTCGACATTCATCAATGGAATGAGGTTTAATGTCATTGCTCAACATGATCTCATCAACTACTGCATATCCTAATGCATTGTTGATTATCATCTCATTTCTATATCAAACATCATCCAAGCTAGCATAGTGGACTGAAATCTCTCGATTCTCGGGAGGTGGATTCGTCTCTTCTAGGACGCTTCTATAATCTAAAATTTCCTCATACATTAGATAGATAAGTAGGCGATGGTCGGATTCGTGGTGGGATCAACAGCTTGTGTTGTGGGTTTCCCTAGGGTTGTGAATCCTTTCAACCAAGGGGTCTGCCACACTTCTGGTTAGGAGAATAAAGTGCTTCTTAATGGTCAATTCAATGTCATTGGACAACGCTATATGTGCATGTCTGTATCCTTTGATCATGTTAGATGGACCTAGGAAGGTTGTCAAATGTGCATTCTTAGGTATGAAGTTAGTGAAATAGGTGAGTAATGCAAAATGGAGTGCGTGGTTGCACTATCTGCCAGACAACTAACTTCCCCACTAGTCGTACCTAGAAATAAATTAATTGAATTTGTCACATGCATAAAGTGTTTGGAAAGATAAATTCAATTCAATTCAATTAATTATTTGAGAAAATACTCCATAAAACTTAATATCCAAAATTAAAACAAACACCAACAAATAAACTTAAAGGAATTTGTTCAAAACTTAAACAAAAAAATAACATAAGGTTCGGCCAACTTAGGGAATTCGGCCCAGGGGTAAATTCAGCCAGTAGTAGGCCCATGTCTAAGAATCTAATCTTCCATCAGGACAACTTCCTCTTGAAAGTCAGAAACCTCAATCTTTGTATTCTCCGTTTCATCCACTTGAGCAAAGTTTGATTCAACCTTCTTATGACAAGAATGATACTCAGCTACGACCTTAGAAGGAGCTCGACAAACATGGGATTAATGGTCATTCAAACCACAGTGGTAACACATGTTTGTATCCATAGTGTGAGGTGTTTTGCCCTTAATCTTGAAGTTTGAGGCCTTGGGAGCGAGGTTAGAATGCTTATGGGCTCTGTTTCTTCCTTAAGATGGGCCTTGGCTCTGTTGACCTTGGTTGGACGGCTTCTGGCCATGCCTATAATGGTGTTCGGGCGTCAATTCCCGCTTATGTGCTTCAGGCACAACGGTTGCACTAGTAAGTCAAGCTTGATGTTTCTTCATCAACAACTGATTCTACTTTTTCAGCAAAAAGTAAAACAAGATAAAATCCTAAAACTTAGTGAACTTCTGAGCCCTATATTGTTGCTACAAGACAATATTGGTCATAGAGAAAGTCGAATAGGTTTTCTATAAGAGATCTTCTTCGGTAAAGTCCTCATTACAGAACTTGAGAAGTGATTGGACTCGACAAACTTCAGAATTGTACTCATTCACATACTTAAAGTCTTGGAAGCGCAAGTGCTGCAAGTCATGTCTTGTTTCAGGCAATAAGATGTCTCTTTGGTGACCGAAACGACCTACCAAAGTGACCTATAAAACTTGTGGAATTTTCTCAGCGAGGTACTCAGTTTACAGGGTGCGTCATGAATGTATCTTCGAATAAAAAGTATGGTAGTGGCTTTCTCAACTTTGCCAATCGAGTTATCCATCTCAGCTTCTATGGATGCCTTAAGATTCTAAGTGGTGAGGTGGAGCTTCACACCTTAGACCCACTTGAGGTAGTTTCTTCTAGAGACCTATAAAGTGGTAAAGTTGAGTTTGTTCAAATTCGACATATCCCTGTCACAAAGTAAATGGACAAGATTGTGGTTAGTGCAATGGAGATGAAATCAATCCATTCACATAAGAGTAGAACATTCGAGTTCTATTAGATATGTATTGGTTAAATTTATATGAAAAACTTCAGGTTTTCATGGGTGTAATGCTTTAAGAAGGCTTTGGGTTTTCAATGCATATTTTTCGAAGACTTCGGGTTTTGAACATTTTATGAATTTTAAGTTCATGTGTTCCTGCAAGCAAACACAAAGATATACAAGAAATATGCAACAAATATATGCATGTAGGTCTTTAGGACCTACATAATAATTGAATTAATTATTGGACATGGGGCCAAAATTTTAAAGTGGGCAAAAAAAACATATATTCCTAATGCCTAAAATAATTAGGCAATAAAACTCGGTGGCCCAAAAATTAAACCAAAGCCCTAGTGGGCTAAAAACTGTGGAAACCATTCAGCCCAAGCCAAAATTGTGCTAGGATGGGCACGGCTTAAGCAGGCCAGGGCATAAAGCCCTTTTGCACAAAGAAATGGGCTGCAGACCCAGGTCCAAAAGATAAAAGCCCAAACTACACGCTAATCATATCCATCACGGAAATGGATACATCAGCGCAAGGGCTAGGATCATGTGTGGCGCGGATAGCAATACACCAACACACAGTTTGGGATCTTGTGCGGCTTGGAGCACATGGGACATCACAGCCACACGATCTAATGTCACGTGGAACAGTGAGGGCAACTACAGACTTGGGCGGCTACAAGTGAGCCCACAAAAGATTTGTGCAGCAATGGGTTGAGAGGAATCCAAGCCTGAAGGCATGGATTAGACCGGTAACACCCCAACAATGCTGGGTGTGCTCGCCAAGCAAGAAAGTCTGCGTCCCCGCACTTGAACATTTTTAAAGTTTTGCTCTCCATCCAATGAGTCAAATTTTAAACATAAAATAAAAATTCATATTTATTTCCTTTGCATTGGTAGTGAAAGAAAATAAAATAAAAAGTATAAAGATATTTAAACATTGCACTGGTAATGAAAAGAAATAAAAGGGCAATGCTTTAAATCAATAAAAAATTTAATAACAAGCCTTTAATAATTAATTAATTAATTTTTGAAGCTGCTATTAAATTTGACAGTACGGGAAGATATGACATTTCTTGTTATGTCACATCAAAGTTCGCTTCTTGATTAGAAAACATTTTGATGTCTTTTTTTAGCCGGTATTGTTGATTTGGAAATTTTGACATCTTCTTTAAAAATGCTTTTATTTATCTTTTTACGCTCTTTATTTTGAATAAAATTTTTATTTTTAAGAAAGCTAAGTATTTTATATCATGACAAATTAAATGATCAATACCGCGAATTTTTATTCAACCACCAAATTTCCAATTTGACTAAAACTTGGAACTAATGCGCCAATTTTTTCGAAACAAAAAACGACTAGGCCTTTGTTCAAAAAAATAAAAATAAAATAAAAAGCCATCTAGGTCAAACTCGCATCAAGAATCAGACGGTGATGAGCCGCGCTCCAACCCATCCACAGCATTACCCCACCGCACTCTACATTCGTGGGCAGTCATGTGGCGCTTTCAGAGAAATTCGAACGTTGTAACCATTTATCATTTTTCTCTCTTATTTATTTTTGCTTTTTGGTATTTTTTCCAAGACAGACAAGAGTAAAAAAAATAAAAGCACATACTTATATAGGGCGTGTGCGTGGTAGATAGAGAGATGAACTGGCTATTCGTCACTCTCATTTTATCGAGAACGATTTGTGTGACACGTATTTATTGTTACACTAATGCTTATTACCAATAAAACACATATATGTACAAAAGTAATTAATATATATTTTTGTATTATTAACATTGAACATCGTAAACTCGTACCATATAAACTTCCTGTCTCTAAAAATGCTTAATTATCGCTCATATGCTCCCATGGCTGATGACTGGTGACCGACAAAAACCTTGGCTTCGGATCAGACCTTAAAACCAACCAATTCTCTCTCTCTCTCTCCCCCATTTTCTTAACTCAACCCAAAAATACAACAGCTCTACTCAACACACAAAAGTAAAGAAAAAGAGCCGTTTCTCTCTGTATCCTTTCTGTCACACACACTCTCTCTATAGCTTCTGCTTTCTTCTTCTTCTTCTTCTTCCTTTCTCTCTCTTTGTGATAATGTAAATCGAGGAAAAGCTAAGGAGAAAGATTTTGGCTTTGAATTTGTGAAAAACGCACTCTAAAGTGTTGGAAGAAATGCCTTCCCTGAGCTTTTTGACTGTGCTTCTCATCCACATTGGCTTGTTTGTGAGCTTTTCTTCTGCTGAGGATCCAAATATTTTCTATAACTTTGAGGTCTCATATATTACTGCTTCTCCTCTCGGTGTCCCTCAACAGGTATGCTTCTTCTCTAGCTGCATTCTCTCTCTCTGGATTATTTACTTTCTCTCACTACTTTTAGCTAATCTTTTTAATTTTTGGTGTGGTCTGCTTATTTTTCATCAACGAAAAAAGGGTTGCCTTTAGATTTCTGAAAGTTTGAATCTTTAACTTCAGATCTACTAAATATGCTTAAATTTTCAAAATCTGAGATTAGGGTTTTACTTGTAAACTTACAGTGATATAAAGTAGTGAGCTTTTGAGCAAATTGTTTCTAAATCTGCATTACCTTGTAGGTTATTGCCATTAATGGCAAGTTCCCAGGTCCAACTATTAATGTGACAACTAACAACAATGTCATTGTCAATGTTCGGAACAAATTGGACGAGAATCTCCTCATGACCTGGTATGATTTGCTTATTGTAATGTGGACATGAATTTCAAGCAGATGCATTATATTAGTGCACATGGATTGGTTTTTTGAAGTTGATTCTGTTCAACAGGGCCGGAATTCAGCAACGGCATAGTTCATGGCAAGATGGGGTTCTCGGAACCAACTGTCCAATTCTGCCAAAGTGGAATTGGACTTATAATTTTCAGGTTAAGGATCAGGTTGGGAGCTTCTTTTACTTCCCGTCCCTTAATATGCAGAGAGCGTCTGGAGGATTTGGCGGATTTATTATTAATAACCGGGCTGTAATTCCAATTCCTTTTGCAAACCCGGATGGGGATATTACTATCTTGATTGGTGACTGGTACACAAAGAACCATACGGTTAGTGCTTGGTGGAATTTTGTTCTTCTCTTCAAAGTACATATTTGAGATTAGTGTGTAAGATGTTTGACAATGATGGTTCTTTTTCGGAATTGTAGGCTTTGAGGAAGATGCTTGATGAGGGGAAAGACCTTGGGATGCCCGATGGCGTTCTTATCAATGGGAAAGGGCCTTACCAATACAACACTACACTTGTTCCTGATGGCATTGAATATGAAACACTTGAAGTACATCCAGGTGGGAAATTTTAGTTTGCTATTTTATGATAATCATGTACTGAGTAATAATTTAACTTTGAATGTTGCAAGTTGAAATTTGGAATTGATCTGCGCATGCCAT
The DNA here is from genome assembly GCF_019419815.1 of Pyrus x bretschneideri. Lineage (NCBI taxonomy): Eukaryota > Viridiplantae > Streptophyta > Magnoliopsida > Rosales > Rosaceae > Pyrus > Pyrus x bretschneideri. The sequence continues at coordinate 4,924,463 of NW_025999657.1, forward strand.
ACCATATGAGAATCTTGTGGAGTTTATTTTGTTGCTGTAGTCATGCTCATAGTAACATTTATAACTGTTTTAAGGCTGGCACGCCAGTCATAATTAGGTTTTTTAAAGGGAAAGATTCATGACAGGATGGGGCTTGAAAATTTATTTCTAAGCATAAAGACTTGCCAAGTATTTCATATGTCAATAAGTAATTTCAAAAATGTGATTTCTATAAGCTTGTATACATTCAGTTGAATTATACAGACTTAAGGACAATGACGTAATATTTGTACAGGGAAAACTTACCGTCTTCGCATACACAATGTTGGGATCTCAACTACTCTAAATTTCAGGATCCAGAACCATAATCTGCTTCTAGCAGAGTCAGAGGGCTCATATACAGTGCAACAGAATTATACAAGCTTAGACATACACGTTGGACAATCTTATTCTTTTCTAGTAACCATGGATCAGAATGCAAGTTCTGATTATTACATTGTAGCGAGTGCTAGATTTGTCAACGAGTCAAATTGGAAAAGAGTAACTGGAGTTGGGATCCTGCACTATACTAATTCCAAAGGAAAGGCAGCTGGCCCCCTTCCAGTGGGACCACAAGATGAATTTGATAAAACTTACTCAATGAACCAGGCAAGATCTATCAGGTTTGTTTTCAGTTTCTCTTCTTTATATTTAGATTCAGTGCCACGACATTTCCACGGTTTGGATTTTTTTATATCCTTGAATTCATTTTCAAAACTTCATAAATAAAAGTTCAGGATATGATATAAGACAGGAAACTATGATCGAAATTGAAGAATTTCCTAACCGGTTTTTCCACATCAAACCTCTTTCTGAAACATTTGTGGGATAATTTTGCAGATGGAATGTATCAGCTAGTGGTGCACGTCCTAATCCACAGGGGTCTTTCAGATATGGATCAATCAATGTAACTGATGTTTATGTGTTGAAAAATAAGCCACCTGTAATGATCAATGGGAAACGGCGAGCAACACTTAGTGGAATCTCATTTAAAAATCCTTCCACACCAATCAGGCTAGCTGATTGGTTCAAAGTGAAGAATGCTTATACGCTTGACTTCCCAAAAAGGCCACTTACAGGAGCACCAAAACTGGAAACTTCTGTGATTAATGCAACATTTAGAGGATTTATAGAAATCATACTGCAGAACAACGACACCAAAATGCAGAGCTACCACGTGGATGGATATGCATTCTTTGTTGTCGGGTAGGAATTTTTGCTCTTAATGCATCAAACATGTGTAAATAAAAGTTCTTGTTCCCTTCAATGCCTTAAATATGCATTCATTAATTGCAGGATGGACTACGGTGAGTGGACAGAGAATAGCAGGGGTACATATAATAAATGGGATGGAATAGCCCGGTCCACAATACAGGTATATTACTGCGATCCTGCTTCAATCTAATTTGGTTCCTCTTAAAATCCTACCTGGTTTGTCTGTTAACTCTTTCATACTTATTTTTGATATTATGTATGTACAATATGCGTGATCACAGTCTATAGTTGTTTTCCTTGTTCCAATTAAAAAATAAGCATGATTCATAACGTATGAACAGTAAGAACGAGCATTCTTATTTAAAGTAGTACTCACGTGGAAAAAAACTATATTTATTGACGGAATTGAAGATGCAGTATTCACAGCCAAAACAGAAAACTCGATATAGTTTCATTGTCGAATAAAAAAAGGCATTAATCATAAGTCCTTATATAATTTCTAATATAATAATATGATACCTGATGGTACTCAACACCTATAGATAATTGTGTGAACTATATTGAATTGCATTTACTGTATTATAGTAAAGAGATAAGGGGTCTTTGAACATACGTTTCTTTGGTTAATGCTGTAAATATTTGTATCATGTGGTATCCGATCTTGATTCGCTCTGTGCGTGTATGTAGGTTTATCCTGGGGCATGGTCAGCCATCTTGATTTCTCTTGACAATGTTGGAATCTGGAACATTAGAACTGAAAACCTTGACTCATGGTATCTTGGCCAAGAAACTTATATGCGGGTTGTCAATGTGGAAGCGAATAACAAAACTGAGCTGCCCATACCAGACAATTCTCTATATTGTGGTGCCCTCAACAAATTGCAGAAGTATGTGCTGTGGTACCCCAACCCTCGCAAGTCATTAATGATTAATACCAATTCTAACTATACATTTTCTTTTGCTTTTCAGGCCGCAAGATATCTCTTCTGCAACATCAATCACCGCCAATGGATCAAAGATTTTCTTCGCGTTGCTGATGATCATCTACACTTTGGTTCCCTTTTTCCACTAATGGTTTTGGTTTTCCTTGGCTGTGTCCCAGATATGTTTTCTTGGAGCATGGTTTCTTAGTGTGAGAGGCTTGCGGTTGAGTGTTGTTTAGGTTTGTAAGATTAGTCTTGTTGATAAGAATCTTCAGTAAGTTTGACATTCTTTTCTCTCTTTTTTTTGGGTACGCTGTCGATGCACCATGGCTTCTTCGTTTAATTATTGGGATTATGATTCTTTTTTTTTTTTTTTTTCGTTTTTGTGGTCAAGTATTTATGATTCTTTTGTTACCTATTACTTGTGAATGTTGACAATGTACTCATCAATTCAAATACAATGCAACTTCCTACCTTAATTCCTTTGACGCCACTGGTATAATTCAAATTTGCTGAACAGAAGATCTGTTGTTTTTACATTTTTGGCCTTTCCCAGTGAAGTTCACGGGTCTGTTTCTGCTTTTTTTTTTGGGTCCTGGGATGCTTTATTGTCTTTTCACGTTTTAAGCAGCTCTTGTCTTTCATATCTTGGCCGAAAAAGGTGTCATCAAGCATAGATCTTGATGATATCTGAAGTATAATTGTATTTTGATCCAGAAAAAAAAAAATTTGTTATTGAAGAAACATGAATGGTAAATCCAAGTGGGAGGAATGAGGATGGGGTGGGGGATCTGAACATTCGAATATTGCTTGCATCGCAACTTGCAGGACTCTGGCTATGACTGGAATCAAAATTGTCTTGCAAATGTAAAGATCTGGAATTAACATTCATATAAAAAATAAAAAATAAAAAATCCTAGATGATCTGGTAAAATATCAAAAAACTATTTTTGTTGGATAGGATTGTAAGTTATATGGCTTAGAAACTGGACTGGAATAATTGTGTGTGTTTGCCCTCAATAGTTTTTATTGGATTGGACAAAGTGTTAGCTAGTGTAGTCTTTGTGTTTGTTTCTTGCATAGACTAGCTTTAATGAGACTCGCCTCAACTAAACGCTTCGCTAGAGGGTCCTAGTGAGACCCCCAAAATCTAGTGGACTGCTAAAACCAACTTTACTTCGTTTTGCCTCTCCAATCTACTTCTTCCCCGCTTCTCATAATCATTTTCAAATCCAAATCTCAGAAAATTCGAAACAAAAAAGCAAAAAAAATCTAGTCGTTCTATTTTTCAAAACCAAATCCAACTCTCAAAATTGAAACCAAAAATCCTAAAAAAAATCTGCAGTGGGATGAGCTTGAAATCAAGGACTGCAGACTTTTCCCATCTCCTAGAGAACCCTGATCGCTGACCTTCTCATCTCCCACCTTTGAGCCAATCACACATGCACCCGGTCCCCAATTCTTAGATTTTCAATCTATTTCTTGCACTGTGGTTTGATTTTAAAATTTTGTAGTTGATTAAGTTGTGGGAGGAAGTGAAGAGTGAGAGAGAGAGATTTGACACAAAAAAAAGTCGTTCTCTTCTGAAAACGTAATGGCAGAAAATAGTTTCATTTGAATGGAATGGTAGATAATATTATGTGAAACACTAATTAGGTTAATTTTTATTATATATCTGTTTTTTTTAAGGAAAAAATAAATTAAAAATGAAAAAAAAAAAAAAAAAAACAAGTCTACAGTTTAGTCTGCACCAAATACTTCACTATTCTTATCCTGCTTAGTCCAGGTCAAGCCAGACCATCTTAGTCTTTGAAGCTAATTCAGTCCGAAATAATTCGGTACAACAAATGCTAAAAGAGGTTAGGATGTTAGCATCTAAAACAGTTGGTTTCATTCTTGAGTAATGCCACCCAATTTATCGAGGCCTAAGGCTTCTTAGCAAAGTTTTCTCCTTTCCTTCACGATGAATTCTTTAAAAATGATATGATTTCGGCACAATTTTTTCTTTTTATGTACACAATCGTATTTGTTCTTGTTTTCATTGAATCTCCTTTTATTTTAAATTTAAAGGCGGAGTGTGGGAAAATCACTTAGACCTTTGAAAACTGAGCAGAGGAAATAGATTTGCTCAAGGTATTCTAGCATCAGGCTTTGCAAATACCTCCGTACTTAGTTGAAATTGATATTGGTTGATTTTGAATGACTTTCTTTGTAAAATGGAAGGTTAGACAAAGCCTCTCAACTCATGGCTACCTAAATGATAACTGGGCCCAAGGAGACATGCATGTGTTTTGATATTCCCAAGCAGCCCAAAATCTATGCAATTTGAAACACTCTTTGAATCTTTCCTTCCCCTTTACCTTTAGCGTAGGTTAGCACAAAAGAAAGTTGCTTAATTCTATAACCTACTGCGTTTTGGAATATACTAGCTATAAGTACCCGCGCGTTGCTGTGGATTTTAAAACACGATGAAATTGTGTATCAAAGATTTGAAAAATGGTTTTGCAAAACAGCAACAATATTAATAATAGATAAATTGCAAAAGCTTTGTAGAGAAAAGGTTCAATTTTGTCAAATTAGGGACAAACATGAAAGTTTTCAATTGGATTACACTAGTTAGAATTGTGTTTGGACCAGCATCATCATATTTACACATGAAAAATGAGCAGATACTTTTGTATGGAGATACAAAAAATATTACAACTATATATGCTGCTTTAACAGTTCCATGTGTCCTAAAAGCTAAACCAGCTTTTGTACACAAAAAATTAACAAACACTGGTATATGGAGGTGCAAAAAAAAATTGTCTAGTTATGAGCAGAAAGAGATATTTACAAACTGCTAAAATGTTAGATGCTGTTCAACATATAATAACAAAAGATGCAAAATATCCTTCAACAGAGCAGAAGAAGTGTTGTTGCAGCAGTTTCATGAGTGTTAATATTACCAAACCAAGCTGTATAGACAAAAAAAGAATGGAAAGCATTTAGACAGTGATTAGAGTCACATTGAAGAAGATATGAAGAAAAAAAAAATGAGCAAAATGAAAGCATACTTAGTCCTTTTTTGAAACGGCGGTATCTGTTTTTGTAGTAGTTAGAGGCGATTTTTGTTTCTAGTGATTTGATAGGGATTTCATCAAATTCTTTTGGGTCAACTTTTGAAATTTCTTCTGCTTCACTGTTTTAAATGTTGCCTAAGTGTAATTCATTGTATTGTTTTCTTAGAAAATTTTTCTTGAAAAAAAAAAAAAAGAAAAAAGATGTTTCATAGGTATATTTCAAACAAAGCAAGATTGATAAAAGATGTCAATTTTTTAACACAGAAAAGTAAAGCGAAAGCAACAAATTTGATGATAGCATGGATGTCGAATCTAAACCTTTGTTCACTGCCAACAAAAAGGGCTCTCCTCATAGATTCCCTTTTTCGTTTATGTGATTAACTGCTTGTTTCAGGTGGTGAGGTCGAAGATGATACAGTAGTGGAAGATATTGTCGTTTTTCTTGGTAACATCTGTGGGGTTGTTGATTCCATAGCTGCATCGTCAAAGACATTTTAAATAAGCACATCACTTGAGTTGAAAAGTATTTCTTCTATTTTCGAATTGCAAGTGAAAGATCTTCTTTTGGCCAATCAATTTTGGCCAATCAATCTCAAAAACTCATTTGGCAACTGCTGTTGGTCAACCAATCTCTGGTTCAAGACTAAATCTTTGCAAGGCATACCAAACATTTTTTCTCTATACTTGCCAATTATCAAAGCATTGATTGTTGGAAGTATGCCCACAAAGCCACTCATTTGATGTAATAGCTTTTTGGAATACTTAATGTATTAAACTTTTATATGTTTAATGGAGGGCAAAGCTTATTGTTAATCACTATTTATTGTATCTTGTGTTTAAGCAATAAGGGAATCCAAGGAATGTATTTGATCTAAGAGATAAGTGATCTAAGTAAGTTAGATTTTCGAGACCTTTCTCTTATGTTCATTCCTAAAACGTTCCTAGCCATAGGGTTGCCAATTGGGCATTGACAATCTGCTAAGGTTAGTATGTGTTATGTCGACTCAAGTATGGATATGACAAGTCTCAAGTCATTTAGTGTTGGACACTAAGACAAACACATAGGTGCTCGAAAGAGTAATCGAGTACACTGAACTATGATCAAAAGAGAGTTCAAACATACATGTCATGTAAGAACTCGATGGTTACAATATGCAAAGTAGTCCTTTGACCTGAGGCATCATAGATGTCTAATGGTTAGGTCCTTGATCTTTGATCGTGTCAAATGGCATTCCTTTGGAGTGTCCACGGCATGGTTGGGGTCAAGCTGTCTAGTCATGTAGGCATATGAATGCACAACAAGGGATCTCTAACCTTCCATGGTGGAAGGAGAATACTCTAAGATATGATTCGAGAGTCTTTGGCCAAAGCATATGAATATGACTTAGGAAGTTTGTTCCAAATCTTATTCAAGCGAATCATATAGGGAAGTATCACATTGGATAGTAGACATGAAACAAACTATCACTTCAACAATGTGATTAAGAGTATTGTATTAGAGAAGGACCGTATTGCATTGTAGTTGTAACTGGATAGGTTCTCCAACCACTTCTACTTAGCTTGGGTAACCATGACATGCTGCTAGGTGTCACTCATGGTTTGTGGAAGCCCTAAAGATTAGCAAACACTAATCTTAAGGGAGAATTGAAATATGGTTTCAATTCACAATCGATAGTTAAGAGTAACATCGCCCACTGCCTCGCTAATTGGAACCTAATGGATCGTACATCGAGTAAGGATGAAAGTGAAGTAATTAAATGAAATGGATAAGCAATTAAATGGGTAATTAAAGTATGGTCAAAGTTAATTAATTAGTTAATTAATTATACGAAACGTTCGTATTGGACTTCTAAGTTGGTTTTGGGTTTAGGGGCCCAAAAGTGTTTTGGTCCACAAGGCCCATTATGTTTAAGTTGTATGACAACTAAAACAAAATGGGCAATTAGCCCAAACACTTAGAGAGGCCGGCCATGAATAGTGAGGGATACCAAACTTGTGTTAATTACAAGTTTGCCACTCACAAGAAATGAAGTATAAATTCAAAATTATAACTTTATTTCATTTAGGGTTTTTCTTGATGAAATTGGGTGAAATTACTCTCTATTTCAACAAGGGAGGCCGGCCACTTAGGGAGGGATATCTAGCAATTTCCTCTCCCCTAAGTCATCCATTTTTATCTTCACAATTAATCTTTGGTGTAGAGACTTGGAGACATCAAGCTTTTGGTGTTTTGGAGAACATATCCTCAAATCCTCAAGGAAGCAAAGGAGGTGACTTGAAGGCCCTCCACTTGGGTGAATCCCTTGTGTAATCAAGGATGAGCTACAAGGGTAATGATTCTCTAAATCCTTTCTTCTCTTTAATGTTGTTAAAGAGTTATGGTTCACCATGTACTAGACTTTGAAAGTCATGGGTTTTATGAATTGTTTTTGGATGCATGCCTACTTTAATTTGTTAATAGTTTGCCTATGTATTCAAATGTTCTTTACATGTTCTTAGCTAGGACATAAATTTTCCTTCATTGATTTCATTAGCGTTGTCTTCAAGAATTAAATTAACTCTATACCTATATTTAAAAATTGAATTGCATCAGCTTTTCATGTTTTATAACTCATTGGTCACAAACAGAATAAAGACTGAAACAATAGAGGTTACATATTTGAAGCGATTTTTGACTTGCAAAGAAACAACACAGTGTAAAAAATCCAAAAAAAAAAAAAAAAAAAATAGAAAGAGAGAAAACAATAAACTTGCATATTAAACATTATCAAGGTATTGGTATCTTGTTGGGGTGTTTCTGACAAATGAGTTGTTTGGTTGCTGGATCTTTGTGCGTTTGCTTGACATAGTTGGGGTATGCACTATATCACCAATTATAACGTGTGTCAAAACATTTCACTGATGCCTTACACATGAATGTATCATTCTGTAAAATGTTTTGTCACACATGTCCAACAAAAAAAGTAAGAACAAACTTAGTTTTTTTTAAATATGTAACAATGTAAATTCTTTCTCTTAAAAAAAGATACCAGCACATAAATCGTTTTTATACCTTATATAGATCTTGATCTAAAAGGACCAACTCATCTATTGTTACTCTCCTTGCAGTGCACAGAGCTTCAACCTCATTCACTCTTGAAGAAGGAGGTAGTACTTGCACAAGACCTTTACAGGCTGAGAACCTGTAAGTTTAAAAACAAAGTAAGCAATTTTGAAAAATGAGTTTGTTTGTAGGTATAAATAGGAAGCACAATTTTAGATATCCACTCACATTGATTTGTATGAGTTAAAAAAGTGAGAAACCAATACTATTCAAGACTATCTTGTCTGTTGATCCCAAAAAATAATAACAAATTATAAAACAAACATTAGTAAATTTCAGAGATGAGTAAATATTTTCAATTTGATGTTACATGTTTAAAAGTGAGACATAAATTATAATCAATAGGTTTAAGAACGTGGCCAAAAATTTGAACATGCATGGCTAAAAACGAAACACAAATCTCAATGAACACATTTAAATAGCTGCTAATTAACAGATGAGAACAAAACAAATGTTTTGTCATAAAGGATAGGAATCTAATACACTAAAATCACATAATGATAAAATAGTGGAATAATGTATAGCAAGTAATGTAAGAACATAATAAAATAAAAATAGAAAAAGTGGGTTTCAGTTAAATGAGTTACCTAGGTAAAACTTGAATTTTAAACTTGTAAACACAATGATAATTGGGCAAAGACAATGTGTGGACCGTTAAAGAAGAAAAAGCTTCTGCAACATCTCCCCACAACATAACACACAAATCTTCTTTTCTGTACAAAGACAAATGAGAAACAAAGATTAAATTATTTTTTCCCATCCTAACAAATGAAATGCTGTTAACAGTTTAGAACTGTAGTGCTGAGACGAAAGAATAACCTGATATTTTCAATGTGTATTTCACACTTTTGCGCTATTCTTTGATTTATTTGTTTTGGTTCTAGACACTAGACTGCAGTTATGTGGCCAATCACATCTTACAATTTAAAAAGTTACTACAAAAACTATGTCAAAACTCATTTCATTAAAAAAACAATACAGAAATGTTTTCAATTAATGCATACACAGACACACACGTTGTGACAGCCTGTCCTGGACTTTTCGTACCGTAGGGGTGAAATGACGATTTTGCCCCTAGTATGTTTGTTTCGTTGTGTGGTCATTTTTGGGCTTTGGTTGGTTGATTTTGGACCACACACACACCCACACTCATTTCCTCTCTCTCTCTGCCCTGTCCCGAGACCCTTTCCCTCTCCCATTCCTATCTTCTTGTACGGACAACACCAAAACCCTTGGAAACTTCACAGATTGTGGAAACAAATTACATATTTGTGCTCGTGAGGTCCTTAGGAGTTCAACCATACCCATTTCAGGTAAGGATACCTTCGTTTTCACGTCGAACTCGGGATCCCCCGATTTGGTCACTGTTCATGCACACGTTAATTCTTGTGTTTTTGGGAATTTCAAGCTTGTAGGAAGCTTGGTGAGGTCCTTAGAAGGCTCGGGGTGGTTCGTTTGAAGGTTTTGGATGTCGGGATCGTGAGTTGCAGGTTTGGCCGGAGTTGGTGGTGTTTTCCCGGGGAGATTCCGTGGGTTTTAGTGCTTGAAAGTGGTATGGATTTGTCACCGGCGCCGGAGTTTGGCCGGAGAAGATGATGGAATATTCCGTCAGTTTGGACGGAATATTCCTAACGGTGTTAACGGAATCCGTTAGAGTTAACGGAATATTCCTGACGGCATTAACTGACGCCGTCAGTGTGCCAGGCACGTGCCTGCGCGTGGGCGGCGCGTGTGGCCATGCCTTGGCCGGCGCGTGGGGGCGTGTGTGGCGTCGGAAAATTATTTTAAAAATATGGGGATGTTCGTGAGGTTGAGTAGATCACGTTGGTGTATTCATACACCCTATTTGAGTATTGTATGAGAAGTTATTTCGTATTGTTGGTTATGTGCTTTAAAATTAACGTATTTATAGTTGTTTCGCATATAGGTGAGACCTATCCTGAGGACGAGCGCGATCACTCGAGGCAAGGGGGTTACGACCCTTCTACATACCAGTGAGTGAGCTTTTGGTTTTCCGTATATACCTATATACTTATATTTTTCCCAGAAAGTGAAATGAAACGTTTATACGTTTTTATGCCATGCATTATGTTTACCCATTTAATTATGCATTATTAGTTGCATATATATATATATATATATATGTGTGTGTGTGTGTGTGTTGGTGCTGCAGACGCAAAGGTAAGTGCCAGGTGAGTTATGGTTTTTGTTTATGTTCAGTAGTGATTTGAGATGCATAGAGAGTTCATAACCTGCACCCTCGGTGTTAGTACTCCCGCCCAGAGTTGGGCATAGTCCTTCACGTGATGTTCACCTCCCGCACCACACGCTCATCTTGGATCCAAGTTAGGTGCACAGTCCTATCGTACATACCACTTTAGGTGGTTCCGACTCGTAGGTGACCCGCGATTATTCGCCCAGTCTTCATGTGATCGTAGCACTTGAGCGTACTTATTATATACCCAGTCCTGTCGTACAGACCACTTTAGGTGGTTCCGACTCGTGTGCAGGTGTAGTTAGTGAGTTGGAGATTTGAGCTCTAGTCTCAGCCGTACAGGTCACGTTAGGTGACTCAGGTTGACAGATTATATGGCATGGATTGGCATTACCTGAGTACTTGCATTTTAATTCGAGGCATTTGGCATGACATATTTTCCGAGCATGGTTATTATATATATATATATATATATTCTATTTTTCTGGGAAGTATACAGGTTTTTGATGCGAGATTTATACGCACACAAATTAAACCCTCTTTTCGTCAAATTGTAGTAAGTATATAAGTAGGGATCGTTCTGGACCGGGGATTAGGAGGGATTGTTAATCACTTGGATTTGACTCAAAAACGTAAAAACGTAATAATAAACACTAAACTAGACTCAAAGAATGTAAAACTAAACTTTAAAACACTAAGACAAACCAAAGGCTCAAAATGCTTTTAAAAACACAAACTAAAATGATTTCTAACTAAATTGACATTAAAGTAAAGGGAGATTTAAGTTTATACGAAATTAAATTAAATGAACAAATTAAAACAAAATGTAAATATGAAATTGATGAAATAGAATGGATGAATGCTAGCTAAGGGGGTCATCTCCACATATGTTACACTTGCATAATAAAAAGATTTCCAATTACATTTCAATAAATTATTAATTCTCAACGCCCCGGGTCAATTAGGTCCGCTTAAATTAACCGTCAAGTTTTCCTTAAGTTAATGAATTGGATGGGTTAGCGCAACGCAATTCACAACATTCTCCAAAAGTCCTTTACGTGAAAAGCACAATAAAGATACAATCAAAGATCATTAAGCATCATGAAAACTTTAAGTGTTGACGAGGCATTCGTTACTATGGACTACGCATGAAACTTATGCCAAGAATTTATTTAACGCGAATGTTTATAAGCAACCTCCACTACTTGTGAATATAAGTTCGTAACTATTAGGTGAAACTCACTTATATTCTAGCGTTATATTGATGCATGAAAATTAAGCGCGCATTCTTAATAAACATTCATAAATAAGTTATCAATCAAACGGTTAAACAAATTGAACCACAACTTATGAAACGCAATTAGAATTAATCAAATCAAAATGCAAGCATAAACATATATTTCGAATCACCCCCTAGCTAAAGGGGGTTTAGTTTATTATAACTTTGAAATCAAAGAAATACCTAAACATTCCAACAACTCAAACTTGAATTGTATGAACGTTTAGGCACTCTTCTCTTCCATTCCTCATACGTACAAACAAAGAGAATTGAATTTAAACATTGAAATCAAAGAAACACCTAAACATTCCAACAACTCAAACTTGAATTGTATGAACGTTTAGGCACTCTTCTCTTCCTCGTTGTTGTAGCACAAGGTCTAAGGATAGTTTGATGGTGTGAATGGTTTGGGGAGTGGTGTTTGGATTAATAGGGAAATGGAAAAATGGTGTTTGGATTACAAGGGAACTCACGGCAAAGAGAAGGAATGGAAGTGTTTGTGGTGTGTTGTGTATGAAATGAGATGTCCATGAATGAATGAATGCAAGGGTATTTATAGGAGTAGTGGAGGGAACATATGGCTATGTCATTTGTAGGTGAAGTAAGTGTGTGAGGTTGGTGAAGTAAGTGGAGGTTGTAGGTGAAGTAGGTGGATGTTGTAGGTGAAGTAGGTGGATGTTGTAGGTGAAGTAGGTGGAGTACATGTGTTTAAATGGTTGAAATGTGTAGATGATTATGAGTGATAAGTGATAAGTGTATGATATGTTAAGTGATAAGTGAATGATTATGATAAGTGATAAATGAATGTATGATATGATAAGTGGTGAATGATATGTGGTGAATGATAAGTGGTAGTGTTTAAGTATTTAAAATAGGGAACAAAGCCCTTCCTTGCATGGCAAGGAAGGGAGACACAAGGAAACACACGACAATGTCCTAAGGTTGCTAGGAATGTTGTTTTTGTGTTCTAAAATGCGTAGGAGTTTTCAATGATGCTCAAACATGAGGTCTTTTTAGGATTTAACTTTCCTACTTCAAGTCTTCAATTTCGTCCATCCTTTTGGCTCCAAACATATGATATCCATTCCAATCTCTAATTTGCTCCAAAAGGCTCCAAAAGGCATCCTTTTGCATACTTTGCCCTTAGAACCTGAAAACACACAAAAGAAGCATAAAGAACTAAAATAACTAAAGAAACATAACGTAAATGTACGAGAACAAGCCATTTAAGTCGCATAAATATGCTCCTATCAAATACCCCCACACTTAGCTTTTGCTAGTCCTCGAGCAAAACAGAAAAACAAAACAAAAAGAACAAAACACAACCTACACCTTCCAACAATCGTATCAGGGACTTCCAATGCACATGACAAGTTAAAAATCATTATTCTCACAGATTTGAGCCATCTTTACACTTAAGTACATTCTTACTCATAGTCACCACATACTAGTTCACAATTAAGCATTTAAAACCATATGTTGAATGAAGTAACATGCCTTAGAGAATTCCCTCAATTTCTTACTAGATGTACTCTCGTTTTTCACACAGATTTTCTGACTACACACCCTACACTAGGTATATGTGAGAAGATTGATGTAAACATGTAGACGAACACTCACATATGTTATAATAAGGAAAGCATTTTCTGGAGTTAATAAGCATGTTTAGATATGATCTCATGAATGGAATGCTACTACTTAGACGCGAGGACCAGTGATACCATATGCTCATACCAAGTTCAAACTCCACAAATTGAAATACATAACACTCAATATAGAAGTCAAGGGTTGTAACGGGGCTTGGGGTAATTGGCTAAAAATGAAAGGTAAGGATAACAAACGTTCTTCAAGCAATAGTGAGCAAAGTATTGAATTAGGCACTTAGAATTTCCTTTAGAATGCAGAAGTCAACTTTGATCACCCAAGGGGGAATTACACAGAACTTAGGGCCATATTCATCTTTTTTGGACCCTTTCTTCAACCATCAACGCTCGTGAGTTCATTTTCACTCCTTTCTTTCTTTTCTTCTTCTTTTTCTTCAAAACATACATATAAACTTAAAAAAAAACAAACTTTTACTCCCCCACACTCATTTTCTTGCATAATGTAACTAAAAAGGAATTCATTTAAGTCATGCTCATTATACTTCAAGAACAAGGGTATAGGATTGTCCTAAACTAGGCTAGGTGAGGAAAATGTGGGTAAACAAAGAATAAAGGCTAAACAAGGCTCAACGGGGTTAAAACTTACAACATATACGAAGTATGGGAAGTAAGGCTATTTGGCTATGGTGGTGGTCACTACACAACTTCTTCTTGAATATGTGTTATGCAAATCAATAACATGCTTTGAATGAAATGGGCATGAGTTCTAGCATTTGGAACTATATGATGAAACGCCTTCTAAGTAGTAACCAAGCAAAGAATAATGAGATCATGCAACGACTTTAGAAAACAAGAAATCACAGATTATACTCTCCAAAGAACGTTATAGGCTCAAGTCTCTCAGGGTTGTAGCGTTTGTTTGAGTTCCTTCCTTCAAGCATGTTACGTAACTAATTTTTTTCTTTTATGATTGCATGTGAAGTCATACATTATAACCATAACCAAGCATATACCAAGAGTAAATCAAACTTTTCTCTATGTTTATAACTCTTTTTAACAGTCATGCAATTAGAAACCAAATCCTTATCATTGTGTTGAAAGGTGACCTACGACACAAAAACGACTCAAAACACTCTTTTTAGGCTTTTCAAAACATGTTTTTCAAATTTTTATGTGATTTTCGAATTTTTAAGTCAAAACACACTAAACACGCTTAAAAACACTTAAAAACAGCAAGAAACAACATGTGAAGTAATGGGTGATAAAATCCCACGAATTTAAATTAACAACATTAGTTACCCCCCCACACTTAAATCAAACATTGTCCTCAATGTTTTAAGCATAGATTCACACAAAGCATAAGTAAACACACAAAAAGCACTTAAACATACTAAACATGGCAAAATGTAATTAACAAAGAGAAGAGTTTAGGGACGCAAATCTGGTTATGGAGTGTAAATTCCATCTTCTCTTTGTTGATTGCATTGAGGCTTGATCTTGATGATTCCACAGGCTTACTCTCGAACTGGTTTCCGCCCATCGTTGATTTTCCTTTGTGCTACTCTTGAACTGGGCAGCAGGATTCCCTTTAGGGTCTCCCCCGAAGGTCTGAGCTTCCTCCTGTTATCTGTTTCTTTGTTCAATCTTTGCAGGAGTGGTCCCTTCTCTGGAAGTGTATCAACCGTTGAAGATGACTACTCGAGAGCAACGCCAGGTAAGCAATCAGGGATAGATTCCAGGCAGTTGGCTCCAGATCGGAAGACTGACTCCAAGTGCCGGCTGATTGCTTCTTTTACTTTGCCATGCAAGTAAGAACAAGGACAAAGAAAAAGACAGGGAAAGAGCATGATATGAGATACTTTTTCTTTTGACCTTGATGATATGAGATACCTTTGCTTTTGAATAAGCGGTGAATGAATCAACACATGTATTTGTTGTGCCGTTTCCTCCTGGGTCATCTGTACTCCAGGCATCTGGTATCATCTTTGGGGAAGAAGAAAGAATTGAGTATTTCGAAAGGCTTTGCTGGGAGTGCGCCCTCAGAGGTGAGGGAGAGTTGGGCATTTTCTTCAGGTTTGCCCTGCCATAAAAGACGAAGGTCGACATATATAGAGATAATATCAAGTAGTGGTACTGTTCTTTTACCCTTGTCGACAAATGTCTCTTCGATATCAGAACGACGCCTCTTCGATTTCTGAGCAGGCGCCCTTTCGATTTCTGAACGACGCCCCTTTTGCTTTCTGAACGACACGTAGTAGTGCGGATGCGGCTCCTTTTGACAAAGCTGCACGCGTTTTCTGAAAAGCAGAGAAAGCGTCGCCGAACTTTGCGCTTGTCGGCTAAAGATGTGTAGTTGCGATGATGGCCTCCACGTGTTGTCTGAAAAGAAGAAATCTTTTGACAAAGTTGAACGCGCCTTCAGAAAAGCCGAGAAAGCGTCGCCTAAATTACGCCGGAAATTCCGGCTTCTTGAATCGGTGGACGCGTCGCCTTGGCTTTTATAGAGCTATCGATCACCACAACAAACACACTCTGAAGAATTCCCATTCTTGAAAATCGACTCCGGCCCTTTGAGAATTAACTCCATCCGCCCCTCTCTTTGAACACTTTTGAAAAATGGCAAACCCATCGAACCTTAGCTTGGAATTGAGCCTTAGCAGTGATACGGGCGCGCCGCGTCAAGGTAACGTATAGTGCCCTTCTTTCTTATCTTCTAACGGTTCTCTCACAGGTGAAGACTCCGTGATGCAGAACGCCACAACAGCTACAATAGTAGCTAGGAACCTCCTCACTCCAAAAGATAGTAGGCTGCTGTCAGGACGGTCCGATGAGTTGGCCGTTCAAGAGTCCCTCACACTTAGTGTTCAGTGTGCGAGTTCTGTGTCCAACATGGGCCAACGCCTGCTTGCCCGCTCCCGTCAGGTGGAATCATTGATGGCAGAGGTGGAAAGTCTTAAGCAGGAGATCAAACTGCTTAAGCATGAGAATAGAAGTTTGCACGTGCTTGCCAACAACTATTCGACGGGCATGAAGAGGAAGCTTGATGAACTGCAAGAGTCTGAAGGTCGGATTCAAAGTGACCGTCAAAGGTTTTCGTCTTTCCTCCAGAGGCACCTTTTTCCTGGATCATCCAGCGTTTGGCCAAGTATTGAGGCCTCGAATGCTCTATCTTCGATGCCTCCAGCTCCGATGCCTTCTGCTCCTATGTCTTTAGCCCCGATGCCTTCCGTCCCGATGTCTTCCGTCCCGATGCCTTCCGCTTCAAGAGTTTTGCCACGTAGTGGGTCTTTAAGTAAACAACCTTTGTGAAGCCTCTATCGTTCTGCCATGTTTTTTTTTTTTTTTTTTTTTTTTAAATTTTTTTTTTAATTTTTTTTTTAATTTCAAAATGCATTGGGTTGCCTCCCAAGTAGCGCTTTCTTTTACGTCTTGCAGCCGGACGAAGAACCCAATCACTCCAGGATACGTTCACGAATCGGATGAGAACTCCGAGTCATAAACTAGTACCTAGAACAAGAAACAAAATAACATAAGAATCTGGAATAAAATAAAAACAAACGAAAATAAAACAATCCAAGGGATTAGCAAATTTTCTAATCCCCGGCAACGGCGCCAAAATTTGATGCGAGATTTATACGCACACAAATTAAACCCTCTTTTCGTCAAATTGTAGTAAGTATATAAGTAGGGATCGTTCTGGACCGGGGATTAGGAGGGATTGTTAATCACTTGGATTTGACTCAAAAACGTAAAAACGTAATAATAAACACTAAACTAGACTCAAAGAATGTAAAACTAAACTTTAAAACACTAAGACAAACCAAAGACTCAAAATGCTTTTAAAAACACAAACTAAAATGATTTCTAACTAAATTGACATTAAAGTAAAGGGGGATTTAAGTTTATACGAAATTAAATTAAATGAACAAATTAAAACAAAATGTAAATATGAAATTGATGAAATAGAATGGATGAATGCTAGCTAAGGGGGTCATCTCCACATATGTTACACTTGCATCATAAAAAGATTTCCAATTACATTTCAATAAATTATTAATTCTCAACGCCCCGGGTCAATTAGGTCCGCTTAAATTAACCGTCAAGTTTTCCTTAAGTTAAGGAATTGGATGGGTTAGCGCAACGCAATTCACAACATTCTCCAAAAGTCCTTTACGTGAAAAGCACAATAAAGATACAATCAAAGATCATTAAGCATCATGAAAACTTTAAGTGTTGACGAGGCATTCGTTACTATGGACTACGCATGAAACTTATGCCAAGAATTTATTTAACGCGATTGTTTATAAGCAACCTCCACTACGTGTGAATATAAGTTCGTAACTATTAGGTGAAACTCACTTATATTCTAGCGTTATATTGATGCATGAAAATTAAGCGCGCATTCTTAATAAACATTCATAAATAAGTTATCAATCAAACGGTTAAACAAATTGAACCACAACTTATGAAACGCAATTAGAATTAATCAAATCAAAATGCAAGCATAAACATATATTTCGAATCACCCCCTAGCTAAAGGGGGTTTAGTTTATTATAACTTTGAAATCAAAGAAATACCTAAACATTCCAACAACTCAAACTTGAATTGTATGAACGTTTAGGCACTCTTCTCTTCCATTCCTCATATGTACAAACAAAGAGAATTGAATTTAAACATTGAAATCAAAGAAACACCTAAACATTCCAACAACTCAAACTTGAATTGTATGAACGTTTAGGCACTCTTCTCTTCCTCGTTGTTGTAGCACAAGGTCTAAGGATAGTTTGATGGTGTGAATGGTTTGGGGAGTGGTGTTTGGATTAATAGGGAAATGGAAAAATGGTATTTGGATTACAAGGGAACTCACGGCAAAGAGAAGGAATGGAAGTGTTTGTGGTGTGTTGTGTATGAAATGAGATGTCCATGAATGAATGAATGCAAGGGTATTTATAGGAGTAGTGGAGGGAACATATGGCTATGTCATTTGTAGGTGAAGTAAGTGTGTGAGGTTGGTGAAGTAAGTGGAGGTTGTAGGTGAAGTAGGTGGATGTTGTAGGTGAAGTAGGTGGATGTTGCAGGTGAAGTAGGTGGAGTACATGTGTTTAAATGGTTGAAATGTGTAGATGATTATGAGTGATAAGTGATAAGTGTATGATATGTTAAGTGATAAGTGAATGATTATGATAAGTGATAAATGAATGTATGATATGATAAGTGGTGAATGATATGTGGTGAATGATAAGTGGTAGTGTTTAAGTATTTAAAATAGGGAACAAAGCCCTTCCTTGCATGGCAAGGAAGGGAGACACAAGGAAACACACGACAATGTCCTAAGGTTGCTAGGAATGTTGTTTTTGTGTTCTAAAATGCGTAGGAGTTTTCAATGATGCTCAAACATGAGGTCTTTTTAGGATTTAACTTTCCTACTTCAAGTCTTCAATTTCGTCCATCCTTTTGGCTCCAAGCATATGATATCCATTCCAATCTCTAATTTGCTCCAAAAGGCTCCAAAAGGCATCATTTTGCATACTTTGCCCTTAGAACCTGAAAACACACAAAAGAAGCATAAAGAACTAAAATAACTAAAGAAACATAACGTAAATGTACGAGAACAAGCCATTTAAGTCGCATAAATATGCTCCTATCAGTTTTACTTTGAGAGGTTAGAACTTTGTTTATGAAATGGTTTTTGAAAAGCTTTGTTTTTGCCCACTCACGCTTTCCGTTTTGTGCCCCTCCAGGTTCTAGTTTGGCTAGCGCTTTTGGTGGCTCCCCGGAGGATTTTCCCGGCTTATCTGATAGATTATCACCAGTGTAGGACCACCTTTGGGTGTGTTTATTTAGTGTTGTCTCGCTCGGACTGCATTAGGTCTTTCGTGCTCTGAACTTTGTTTCCCACACTTACGCTTGCACATGTATGTTATTTACCTTGTGTATAGCTAAGTTTGTTTTTATTCATACTTTTATTATTATTTATTAGCTTCCGCACTGTGCACATGGTTACGTCACTTCCACATGATGGCCAACATGCCCTGATCTCGGTCGGGGTGTGTCACACATGCACACAGAGACAATATATATGTCGTAATATTTCCTGTAAGAATATCATCTATATTCATACGGGGTTAAAGCATGTTAAAATCTAGCAAGAAAAACCGATGTCGAGGAATGGGTAGAAAGACGGCAGATAGTTTTCTAAACACTGTTTTTGCAATGAATATAAGCTGGGTATTATGTGGCATGACTTTATACTGCCCTCTAATCCTGACCGTCTGAAAATTCATGACTTCGTAATCACCAGCTTGAATCTTTGATGCAACGGCTTCATAATCAATGTCTGATGTAGAATCTTCAACCGCATTATTCTTTGCAATTGATCACAACTGGAAAAAAAAAAAAAAAAGGAACAAAAGAGAACAGCAGAATTAAAAGGTAATTGACAAAAAAAAAAAAAGGAAAAAAAGCATTATATTTTGATACAGAGAGATTAAATTGGCACAACATGTAAATAGATTCATTGAAAATATGTAAACTATCATAAGAAAGATTTATAAAACACTTTATACATGCATAAAAATGAAACAGAAAAAAATATATATAAAAACATAAATACAAATCAACAAACTAATAAATGAAAAGAAAACCAATGACATAACTATTATTGTTAAAACTCCTAATTAAAATGGTAAGACAATGATCACTCAATGTTTCATCAACTAAGATACAGTATAGTGTCACGTATTTCTGAACAGTCCGAGGAATGCTTGATTTCCATACCCTACACACACGAATCTTTATTTTGTTTGCTTTAGGTAGGCACGCAATTCAGTAATATGGGTAACCTTCACGGTTTCCATTTAACCTGCTCAAAGAGAATATAAATTTTATAAACTTAAGAATCAACATAAGACAAATTTGAAAACAAATATGAAAGAAATGATTGATTTGTTTATTTTTCATTCTTAATTTAGCAAACCATCAAAATAATTTCCAACACAACTGTTACAAAATCAATAACAACAATATAAACTAAGAACTTCCAAAATACAAAGAAGTCCAAAAAGAAATAAGTCAACCAAAGCAATTAAAGAACCAAATTTGAGAAAGAAATACACTTGAGATTAAGACATTAACACAAACGGACACATATTAACAGACAACATACAATAAGTATTATCAAACAGTCAAGAATTTACGAAAACAGTAAAACAGCAGTTGGAAAAGGCAAACTAAAAAAGAAACCAAATATTACAAACACTAAAACATTACTTACAAAAGCTACGAAAAAAATGTCAAGCACTTATCCAAAATGGATAAAGCATGGTGAAGCAGATAATAAACTACTTTCCCACACTGTGAATGCATAAACCAAAAAGAAAAACACTCAGTAAGTCAATTTTATTAAGTTAACAAAGAAAGAAAAGGTTACCATGTTTTTCAAACGAAATAAACATAAAGTGTGTTTTTGTTTTCCTCCAGAAATATGACTATATAAACTGAAGAGTTGCCATTTATTTGTTTACACCATACACCATAACAAAGTTACAAATTTTGAACAAACGAACAGTATATGCTGTGAAAAAATTGAAAAACTTGTAATACTTAATAACAATATTATCAAATTCAAAAGAAAAATGAACTTGGCTTATCAACCACAAGATGTACCACTTAAACGCATTTTGTTACAAGGACATGAACAAACTCAAAGAAATAATTACATTTACAATTTGGAGTTACATAAGATAAAAATTAGCAAAAATTGAAAAGTAAATAACTCAGATGATGATAAGACCAACCTTTAGAGTTAATTTTGTGACATCCCACATTGTCCAGGGGAGTGATCCTTATATGTGTATTCCCATTTCTACCTAGCACGAGACCTTTTGGGAGCTCACTGGCTTCGGGCTTCGTAGGAACTCTGAAGTTAAGCGAGAAGGGGGCTAGAGCAATCCCATGATGGGTGACCCACTGGGAAGTTGCTCGTGAGTTCCCCAAAACAAAACCGTGAGGGCGTGGTTAGGGCCCAAAGCGGACAATATTGTGCTACGGTGGTGGAGCGAGCCCAAGAAGTGATCCACCCCGGGCGATGTGACAATGTGAGGGCGTGGTCGAGGCCCAAAGCGGACAATATCGTGCTACGGTGGTGGAGCGGGCTCGGGAAGTGATAGGAGCATATTCATGCGACTTAAATAGCTTGTTCTCGTACATTTACGTTATGTTTCTTTAGTTATTTTAGTACTTTAAGCTATTTTCGTGTGTTTGTAGGTCCAAAGGGCTAAAGGAGCAAAAAGATGCATTTTGGAGACTTTTGGAGCACTTTTGGGCTAAGGACGGATAGCTTATGCTTGAAGCCAAAGTGTTGGACGAAATTGAAGACCTAATTGGAGCCAAAGTGTTGGAACCTTGTTCTCTTTAGTTTTAGGACATTTAAACCTTTCCTAATCCCAATCATGCCATGCATAACACACATCCATTCTAACACATTGTCATTGAACATGCATTTCCTTCATTAGTTAACCCACATGCACTTATCACTTATCATCACCACATATCATATCACTTAATCACTTATCACTTATCATCACCACTTAACCACTTATCATATCATAACCACATATCATATCACTTATCACTTATCACTTAACATAACATCCACCTACTTCACCTACAACATCCACTTCACCTACAACATCCACCTACTTCACCTACAACATCCACCCACTTCACCTACAACATCCACCCACTTCACCTACAACATCCACCTACTTCACCTACAACATCCACCTACTTCACCTACAAATGACATAGCCATATGTTCCCTCCACTACTCCTATAAATACCCTTGCATTCATTCATTCATGGACATCTCATTTCATACACAACACATTACAAACACATTCTCCCTTCCCTAACCATCTTTCCATTTCCACCACTCCTCATCCATTTCCATAATCCCCCAAACCTCACCTTAGACCTTGTGCTACAACAACGAGGAAGATAAGAGGGCCTAAACGTTCATACAATTCAAGTTTGAGTTGTTGGAATGTTTAGGTGTTTCTTTGATTTCAAAGTTTAAATTTAATTCTCTTTGTTTTGTACGTATGAGGAATGGAAGAGAAGAGTGCCTAAACGTTCATACAATTCAACTTTGAGTTGTTGGAATGTTTAGGCGTTTCTTTGATTTCAAAGATATGAGGAAATAAAACCCCCTTTAGCTAAGGGGTGATTCGAAACTATGTTTATATTTGCAATATGAATTGATTAACTTTCGTTGGAATTTCATAAGTTGTTGATTCAATTTGTTTAACCGTTTGATTGATAACTTATTTATGTATGTTTATTAAGAATGCGCGCTTAATTTTCATGCATGAATATGACGCTAGAATATAAGTGAATTTCACCTAATCGTTATGAACTTATATTCACAAGTAGTGGAGGTTGCTTATAAACAATCGCGTTAAACGAATTCTTGGCATAAGTTTCATGCGTATTCCATAGTAACGAATGCCTCGTCAACACTTATAGTTTTCATGTTGCTTAATGATCTTTGATTGTATCTTTATTGTGCTGTTCACGTAAAGGACTTTTGGAGAATGTTGTGAATTGCGTTGCGCTAACCCATCCAATTCATTAACTTAAGGAAAACTTGACGGTTAATTTAAGCGGACCTAATTAACCCGGAGTGTTGAGTTTCATAATTTATCGAAAGACCAACTGAGAATCAATCTTGTATGCAAGTGTAACATGTTTGGAGATGAACCCCTTAGCTAGCATTCATCCATAAATTTCATATTTACATTCTGTCTAGTTTATTAACTTGTTTCGTTATTTCAATTTTCGTAAAAACCTCAATCCCCCTTTTGCTTTAATGTTCATTTTAGTTAGAATTCAATTTAGTTTGTGTTTTTAAAGCATTTTGAGTTTTTGGTTTGTCTTAGTGTTTTAAACTTTAATTTTGCATTCTTTGAGTCTAGTTTAGTGTTTTAAACTTTATTTTACGTTTTTGAGTCAGTTTCCAAGAGATTTGCAATCCCTCCTAATCCCCGGTCCAGAACGATCCCTACTTATACTTATACTACAAATCGACAAAAAGAGGGTTTAATTTGTGTGCGTATAAATCCCGCATCAGGAAGTGATCCACCCCGGGTCGGGATGTGACAATTTAAAAATTGTCACCACGCCCTCACGGTTTTGTTTCTGGGAACTCACACGAGAACTTCCCGATGGGTCACCCATCCTGGGAATGCTCTCGCGCGCTACTCGCTTAACTTCGAAGTTCCCATGGAACCCAATGCCAGTGAGCTCCCAAAAGGCCTCGTGCTAGGTAGAGATGGGAATACACATATAAGGATCACTCCCCTGGGTGATGTGGGATGTCACAAATTTAGTATGAAACTACAGTTTGCAAATATTAGTAAAGCCAAATCCTCAGCTGATGTTTAAAATGGAAAACACTTGAAAAATGAAACAAAAATTTGATCATCATTACAGGAAGAGAAAAACTGATAGAAGGACATAATTACACAACCAAAACGGTTGATCCATGCTACTTGTAATCAGGTGCATATATACTTTTCTTTCATTTTGACACAAATATGTTTCTAGCTATGTTTATGATCTATACTATAGTTTATAAAATATGAACATACAAATATTATGTCTCCTAAAAAACACACTAACACCAATCACTTTTTTTTTTGGGTACAAATTAGGTGATCATTCCGTTGAAATACACCATTTCTTATGTATTTCTTTTCTTTCATTTTGCCAACACTGATGGTAGTCATTACTCACTCAGTCAATAACCCACAACAACACCATATCACGAACAATTTACATCTTTTAAAATCAGTTTCTTACAAACAAATATAATGATCAGCTCACCATTACCAAGCTCTTTACCAATAAAAGACATCTTATATTAGAACACCGAATAAAAACTAAACACTACACACGACTTTTAGAACACAGAAAAGCATAAAATGGCCTTTGTAAAAGGCGTAAATAGAAAAGACAAAAAGACTTACCTTCAGCACACATGCATTCCAAACCTGCACATAAAAACAGCCAAAAAACAAAATTCAGACTTTGACAGAACTTAAAACAAAAGAAAACCTGTGAGTTCATTCTTAAAATAACCAACCAGCTGAGTTATATAAATTTTTAAGATCAATTACACAAACAAATAGGAACTAAACCTCGCTGTCATCAAACCTATCACCTAAAATGAATACTGTGCTCAACAAAAAAGATACTTAAATAAAGAACACTATTAAGAATTCAAAGAAACAACACTGCATCTAAAACATTTGATACTTATAAAACCTTCACGACCTTAAAAAAATCTAAGCACCTCGTTCAAAATTAGTTTTTCACAAAGTGCATCATAAAAATTGCATCCCATAAGAAAATACATGCTTTCCCTATCAAAAGTCAGAGCAAGAAAGAAGATATGTTTAAGCTAGTTCAAATTGCATTCATCCCCAAACAGCAGAAATTTTGTCAAAAATTAGTACTTTCTCACAAAAGCTTTACCTAAGATGAATATATATAAATTCTCCTATTTTAAAAATTGCTAAACACAATAGATAACAAGGAGGTAAATCCATGTTTTTTTATAAGAAGAAAATAATAGCACAACGTAATATTGATTAACAATGACAACTAATGTAATATTGCTATAACTTTTTCGTGTTGCTTTTTTATTTGAATAATATATGCTAAGATAAAAAATAAAAAATAAAAATATCCTTCTGTTTGATATACTTGGATCTTTATTATGTTAGATGTCTCATCTACATGGAAAACACCTGAAAACTTGAAGTATCAAAACTAACATTTTTAATCTAAAAGCCTAGAAATCATAAGAAAACAAATGTTGAGACGACAGTATTCTTAGACAGTAATTCCCAAAAAAAAATTGACTATAAAATTGTAAAATCATCTCTCAATCAGTATTTTTCGTCTTATAAAGCAACTCTTACTATGGCTTAAAATCTTTAGGAGATACCATTTTTATACCCAAAAAAAAAAAAAAAAATTAAAACGCAGAAAACGTAAACAAAAACATGAATACACACATATCTCAATTCTGAAAACAAACCGGAAACCATTCTTCACCAAGCTTTTCCTATCAAGAAGAACAACTATTGGAAGAATAAGCTGTCCTACAACCGTCCTACAGCCGTCCTACAGCCGTCCTACCTTGTCCTACCTACACACTAGCCGTCCTACAGCCGTCCTACCTTGTCCTACCTACACACTAGGACGGCTACCTTGTCCTACCTACACACTTGTATCATGTATATATATCCTTGTAATCTTGTAGAGAATTATAATGAGAAAAAGTATTCTCTTCCATATTTTCCACATGGTATCAGAGCCAGAACCTTAACCGGCCTAACTCCATTGTTGTCCCTTCTCTTCTTCTGCACATTCGTTTCGATAATGGCAGAAGATAATCTTTTTGTCTCAGAAGCTGAAAGCTTCACAGCTCCTCGCCCTAGTTTTCCAGAAGCTGAAGTCAACCCAAACCAACGTTTGTGTTCTGTGTTGTTAAATGAGTAACCATCTTCCATGGTCCAGATCAATATCTCTTGCCCTTGGATGAAGATCCAAACTTGGATTCGTCAATGGAAGTATTGAAGCACCTGACGTCGCATCGCCGGAGTATGAAGCATGGCTGTGCAAAGACCAGCTGGTCATGTCGTGGCTCCTCAACTCCATGGATCCTAAGCTGTCTGAAATTTTCAGTTTTTCAGAATCCTCTAGTGCTCTTTGGAAGGCAGTCAAGGACATGTATGGAAATCAAAACAATGCTGCTCGAGTGTTCCAGCTTAAGAGGAATCTTGCAAGTCTTCAACAAGGTGATAAATCCTTTGTTCATCATCTCGGTTGCATGAAAAACATGTGGAACGAACTAGAAATGTATCGACCACACACTATCGATGCTGCCGTACTGTTAAAAAGGTCCGAGGAAGACAAAATCTTTCATTTGCTTGCAAGTTTGGGTTCTGAATATGAAGATCTTAGAAGCCATATTCTAATGAATCCCGAACTTCCATCATTTGCAAGTGTTTGCACTACTATCCAGCGAGAAGAAGTACGCAGAAAAGTCATGAATGTTGACGTAAAACCTAGTGTGTCTGAGGCTAGAGCTTTTGTGACAAATCACAAGTCATTTGGAGATAAAGTATACAAGGGAAAAAGGCCAGATCTGAAGTGTCTACATTGTAATAATGTTAGACATCTAATAGATCGATGCTGGATATTGCACCCTGAGTTGAAGCCAAGGTTTGAGAACAAGCCTTTAAGAGATCATAAGGGCTCACACGCTAGACCACATACAAACAAGTACCATGCTGCTGCTGCTACATCCATCGGTGGGTCGATGAACTTTACAGCCAATCCGGCTGACTTGTTGAATGAGTTCTCAACCTACCTTCAAACCAGAAAAGGAAGCACAGGTGAAACGTCGACTGGGGAAAGTCAAATTGCTCTTCTTGGACAGTTTGCAGGGTTCTTAGCTGAATCTGGTCATGTACCTCAAGGAGACATTCCAGGTATCATGTGTACTCTTTCAACTGCTCTAAATGTTAGTCACTCTCATGATTTTTGGATTATAGACTCAAGTGCCACAGATCACATGACAAATCAATATTCTAAGCTATACGATTTTGAAAGCCACACTAAACCATCACTAGTTTCTGTAGCAAATGGTAGAGGTGTGCCAGTTCTAGGTAGAGGGAAAGTTAAACTGATCTCAGAAACTGTTGAGTCCACAACGTTATATGTTCCATCTTTTCCATTTCAATTATTGTCCGTAGGAAAGATTACAAACTCTCTAAACTGTCGTGCAATTTTTTCCCCCCACAATGTTGTTTTTCAGGATCTAGCCACCAAGAAGCTGATTGGTGAAGGTCACTACCTAAATGGGTTGTACTATTTTTCAGAGGACCTCAATGTTCCAAAGGGGTTCCAAGTCAGCTCAAACCTAGAACATCGGTTGTGGCATCAACGCCTAGCACATCCCTCAGAATCTGTGTTGTCTACGTTGTTCCCTAGTTTATGCAAATCCTCCCTTGTATGTGAAATTTGTCATTTGTCAAAATCTACTAGACTCCCATTCAATTCTTCCATGTCTAGGACTAGCAAGTTGTTTGAGATGGTGCACTTCGATGTTTGGGGACCTGCACCTCTAGAGTCTTTTGATGGTTATAGGTACTACGTTATCTTTGTTGATGATTTCTCAAGAGCCACTTGGTTGTACCTCCTAAAATTCAAAAGTGAAGTTATGGATGCTTTCAAGGATTTTCATAATCTTGTCATGAACCATTTTTCGTCCCGAATCCACATACTAAGGTCTGATAATGGCACTGAATATACATCCAAAAATATGACTAACTATTTGAGCACCCATGGAATTATACATCAAACAAGTTGTGTAGGTACTCCTCAGCAAAATGGAATTGCCGAAAGGAAGAATCGGGACCTACTTGAAAAAACCAGGGCGCTAATGTTGCAAATGAATGTGCCTAAGAGGTTTTGGTCTCAATGAGTTCTTGCAGCCACCTACCTTATCAACAGACTGCCTAGTCGTGTTCTGGATACAAAATCACCATCTGAGGTTATGCAAAACAAAAAAATTAATCTTTCCCATCTGAGAATCTTTGGATGTACCTGTTATGTTCATATTCAATCCCATCACCGAGACAAGCTTGATCCCAAAGCTGTCAAGTGTGTTTTCATGGGATACTCCTCCACCCAAAAAGGGTACAAATTCTACAATCCGTGCTCCAGGAAGATGTTTGTCTCAAGAGATGTACGGTTTGATGAAAACCAACCATATTTCAACAAATCATCAGATCAAAATCGTCAGGGGGAGCATTTCCTAGATCTTCCCATTGCCAAATCCAGTCGAACCAAGTGACTGTGTCCATTCACTACCTCACAACCGGGACTTTCATGCAACTCTTAATGACAACTTGCTTATTGGAGACGACACTGAAGCCTCAGAAGCACAAGTAGTTCCCCATGACCATAACACAACATCTATACAAGAGAGTGGAGCTGAACCTATTGTGATCCCAGCTCAACCCCGCAGGAATCCGACTCAAGATCGACATCCACCATCAAGGCTGCAAGACTATGAAACTTACCATGCCAGGTACCCTATTCACAAGTTTGTAAATTACTCCAAAGTCTCTCACTCTCATGTAGTTTTCCTCAGTAAACTGTCCTATGAAAGTGAACCAAGGAACTTTCAAGAAGCCAATCGTCAAGTTGTGTGAAGGCTAGCCATGGAAGAAGAACTCAAAGCCTTGAATGAAAATAAAACCTGGAGTGTAGTTCAACTTCCCAAAGGCAAGAAGGTGGTAGGCAGTCGATGGGTCTATAAAATCAAGTTTAATTCTGATGGCTCAATTGAACGACACAAGGCAAGATTGGTGGCTCGCGGTTTTACTTAAACTTTTGGAGTGGACTATAAGAAGACATTTGCTCCCGTGGCTAAGATGAGCACAATAAGGGTTTTGTTATCTGTTGCAGTGAACCATGAATGACCATTGTACCAAATGGATGTAAAAAATGCTTTTTTACATGGAGACCTCGAAGAGGAAGTCTACATGCAACTACCCCCGGGTCATCCACAAGCACAGAATTCAGGTATGGCTTGCAAGCTTCATAAGTCAATCTATGGTTTGAAACAATCTCCTCGTGCCTGGTATGCCAAACTGAGCTCGGTACTTGAAAATTTTGGGTTCAAGAGAAGTCATGCTGATTCCTCCTTGTTTGTTCGAATATGATCAGTTGGCAAATTAGTTGTACTAATCTATGTTGATGATATCATCATCACAGGTGGTAACATTGATGAGATTCACACTCTTAAACATTCTCTTCATCAACAATTTGCCATTAAAGACTTAGGAGTTTTAAAATACTTCCTTGGGATTGAACTGGCCACTTCCCCCAAGGGACTTTTTTTGAGTCAAAGGAAATATGTGATTGACTTACTTCAAGAAGTGAAGATGATGGATTGCAAACCAACTCGTACTCCTCTTGATAGAAAATTGAAGTTGGACTTGACAGGAGAACCTCTCAGTGATATCAGTTACTACCAACGATTGGTGGGTAAGCTTATATATCTCACCATCACCAGACCGGATATAACTTACGCCGTTAGTCTTGTAAGCCAATTCATGCAGGCACCCACTGAAGGTCATTTAAATGTTGTTAAAAGAATTCTCAGATACCTCAAAGGCTTCATTGGTCGGGGAATCGTCATGAAAAATAATGATCATACTCAAATCATTGCCTACACCGATGCTGACTGGGCAGGGAATGCGATTGATAGAAAATCCACTATTGGCTACTGCACGTTGGTTGGAGGAAACCTCGTGACATGGAAGAGCAAAAAACAAAATGTAATTGCTCGCTCAAGTGCCGAAGCTGAGTATAGAGCCATGGCTTCCACTGCATGTGAACTCATTTGGCTCAAGGGCCTTCTCTCGGACTTGGGGTTCTCAATCAACACACCTATGTCTCTTTTCTGTGACAATCAAGCAGCTATGCATATTGCCTCCAATCCGGTGTTCCATGAACGCACCAAACACATTGAAGTTGACTGTCACTACGTTCGGGAACAAGTCCAGTCCAAGGTAATTCAAACCACATTCACTCGAAGCCAAGATCAACTTGCTGATATTTTCACGAAGTCTCTTGCTTCTCCTCAATTTCAAAGTCTGCTCTCCAAGCTTGGATCAATTAACCTCCTTGATCCAGCTTGAGGGGGAGTATTGGAAGAATAAGCCGTCCTACAACCGTCCTACAGCCGTCCTACAGCCGTCCTACCTTGTCCTACCTACACACTAGCCGTCCTACAACCGTCCTACAGCCGTCCTACCTTGTCTTACCTACACACTAGGACGGCTACCTTGTCCTACCTACACACTTGTATCATGTATATATATCCTTGTAATCTTGTAGAGAAATATAATGAGAAAAAGCATTCTCTTCCATATTTTCCACAACAACAGACTGAGAAAAACAAATCATAGATTCCCAATATAAAACTTTATTCTCCATATATAAATTTAAGGTGTGTGTGTAAACCTGTTCACTTTAGATTCAATTGGGATTTCTTAAAAAAATTATTATCGATTATATCCTACGGTGCTGAATTAAGACTTACAACACACAAAAATAAAAAAAATCTACCTCTGAAAAACCCCCAAAGGGAGAATGCAAATACACTTACCTTTAACACACACAACTTCCAAACCTCCACACAAAAGCACCACACAAATGAAGATTAGTTTCCAACGAAACCAAGAACTAAACCATAGAAAAAATCCACACGGAGAAAAATCGAAATCTAATACCCAAAAACTGAGGACAGCAACAAAATCCCCAAAATTTGAAAGCACATATCCAAATAGAAAACCCATTGGCAGAATCGAAAACCACTGAAAACAAAACCAAAGACATGCGCTGAGAAAGGCAAACAACTCACCAGGAGAATTTAGCTTTTGCAACTTGAAGATCTGTTGAACCCAACCCACCAACCCAAATAACCTATACTGGTGGACAATTTTTTCCCCAACAAAGTGACTCCACATTGGCAAACACGAAGATCAGCAAAACAAAAGGCAGTAAGGGTTTGATAGGAGCACATTAGGTGACTTAGTTAGCTTATTTTCGTGCATTAATGTTGTTAGTTCATAGTTATTTTAGTAGTTTAAGCTATTTTCGTGTGTTTTTAGGTTCACATGGCTAAGGAAGCAAATAGGTGCATTTTGGAGCAAAATTGGACTTGGAATGGATAGCTTATGCTTGGAGCAAAAGGAATGGACGAAATTGAAGACCTAAGGACAATTTTTTCCCCAACAAAGTGACTCCACATTGGCAAACACGAAGATCAGCAAAACAAAAGGCAGTAAGGGTTTGATAGGAGCATATTTAGGTGACTTAGTTAGCTTATTTTCGTGCATTAATGTTGTTAGTTCATAGTTATTTTAGTAGTTTAAGCTATTTTCGTGTGTTTTTAGGTTCACATGGCTAAGGAAGCAAATAGGTGCATTTTGGAGCAAAATTGGGCTTGGAATGGATAGCTTATGCTTGGAGCAAAAGGAATGGACGAAATTGAAGACCTAAAGGTGTTAGGATTCCTAATCACAAGGGGATTCCTAATCACAAGGGGATTCCTAATCATAAGAGGATTCCTAATCACAAGAGGATTCCTAATCAAAAGAGGAATCCTAGTCAAAGAAGGTTTCCTACTTGAAGTAGGAAAGTTAAGCCAAGGTTTCCTATTTTGGTTTAACCTTTCCTAATCCTTAAAGATTCCTTGTTTCCAGCAACTATGAAGGTACCTTATGTATTTTAGGACACAAATAAAGCTTCCCTTGCAACCTAAGTGCCTTGTCGTGCCTTCCTTAGTGTCTCCTTTCCTTGCCGTGCAAGGGAGGTCCATTGTTGCCTATTCTAAGTCATTAAACCACATTCCTATTTGACTCTAGTTAATGCCGCACCTCACATACCTTTTCTATCCCAAATCCTTGCCTAATTCTAGCATTTAAATCACATTCCCTTTCTTGCAATTCAAGGCCGCAAGTTACCTTCCCTTTCCCTTTGATTTCTGACTTTGTGTTTCCTTTTCCTTAGGGATTTGGGGTTAAATCCTTTCCTAAACTATGTAATGAACCTTAGGATTCTTTCTTCCATATAAATACCAAGGCCGCAGCTTTCATAAATCCCTAATCACTCTTCCATACAATCTGCCCTCACTCACACAGAAACCATCTTTTGCCGCAGCCTTCCATCAATCCTTCCACCATTCTCCTACTTCCATACCTTCACCCAAGCCTCCATAGACCATCCCCAACCTTTGACGCACCACCCTACCATCCTAAATCCATTCAAAAACCAGAAAATCATCCATAAACCACCCTAGACCTCTTGTGCCGTGACTTTGCAAGGAAGAAGAGAAGAAAGAAGAAGCCTTGGATGTTTGTGCATTCAAGTGGGAGTGTTGGAACGTTTTTAGGTGTAATCTATCTTTTGTTTCAATGTTAAATTCTATTTTCCTTTGTTTTGTTATGAACATGAGAGGCTAAACTCGTTTGAGCTAGGGGAGGCTTTGAAGCCATGATTACGTTTATAATATGAGTTGATTAAGTCCAGTTGTGATTTCATAAATCGTGAATGTAATTTACTTAACCGTTTGATGGATAACTTATTCTTGTATGTTGATTAGGAAGGCCTACTTAATTTGCATGCTTGAATTTGGTGCTAGAATATAAGGGAGTTTCACATAATCGTCACAAACTTATATTCACAAGTAGTTAAGGTTGTTTTCACAATCATGTTAAGTAAATTCCTAGCATGAGTATCATGAAGTCATAGTTACAAGTGCTTTGTCAATACTTATGATTTCCATTGAACGTAATGATCTTTGATTGTATCTCTATTATGATGTCATGTAGGGAACTTTTGAAGAATGCTTTGGGTTGTCGTATGATATCATCCAATCCAATAACTTAAGGGAAATCTGAGGGTTAATTAGTGATGTCAAGGTTAATCTGGGGTATTGAAGTTCATGGTTTATCAGAAAAGCAGCTGGAAATCAATTTATGTTAAATGTATCATGTGTGGAGAAGTATCCCTTGGCTATTTAATCATCCATTGGTTTTTCCCAAATTCGTCAAAATCTGTTTTAAGTCTTTAATTTACTTGTTTTTCTCTTAAATTCATCCAAAACCAAATCCCCTTTAGTTACTTGTTCCAAATCTGTCCAAAAGTGTGTTTTTGAGTCTTTTGAGTCAAAACCAATTGTATTTTCGTCCAAGTTAAGTCCTAGAGTCTAAATTGAGTCTTTTTTATTGTTTTGAGTTGTTTTGAGTCTTTTAAGTTTGTTTTGAGTCATACAGGTTTAGTTAAGAGTCTTTTGAGTTTGTTTACGTGTTTTGAAGCATATTTTTACATCTTTGAGGCAATTTTCATTAGATTAGCAATCCCTCCTAATGCCCGAACTAGAACGATCCCTACTTATATCTATACTACAATTGTCAAAAAAAGAGTTTAATTTGATTGCTATTTTTTATCACATCAGGGTTCAAAAATGAAAGAAAGCGACAGAGAAGAGCAGGAGAAGTTGAGAAGAAGAACGAATAAAAATGAAAAGGCAAGGAAAAAAAAGAGAGAAGAAAAGTAGAAAAAGGTTGAGCATCTAAGATCAACACGTGCCCAACATGGATAAAATCGGCATTTTTGCACCCCAAAGACCGAAGAGAAGAGGAATCGGAGGAAAAACAGAGGGCCAAAAACATCCACACACTGGTCATCCACAGTGACCACCCCGTTCGAGTTTTAGTATATAGGATTTCCTTCCCCTTACCTTTAGCGTAGGTTAATATAAAATATTAGTTATGAAAAAAAGAAAATGCTATAAGGATGCAAGAAACTTATATGCAACGGCCATACGCAACCTTGTAATTCTATTGTATTGATGTGAAGCTTGTATTAAAAAATCAAAAGACAAGAAAGAATCTACAAAATTGCCAAGACAATTACCTCATCTAAAAAGACTACAACTTATGAGCGGTAACAAGAGAAACACACGTTCAAAAAGTGAATTACTCTACATATTCAATATTCGCTCATTAGGTGGGATGAAAATGTGTAGGTTTTGGATCAATTGAATTTTCACTCAAAAAACCTTTGAATCAATTGAATTAGGGTTAGGATCCAATAAAACGTAGTGAATGAAATTCTTTAATTCTTTCCACCTCTACTTTTTGAGAAGGACTTACATATAACAGGTTCACTGCCACATAGCGTCTCTGAACCTATAATGCATTACCATGTGCAAATTTTTCTTCACACACATGGCAATGTATTATTGGATCAGAATGCCACATGGTAATGAATCTATTCATATAAGTTGCTCCTACTTTTTAAGACATCCACTTGACATAAGGCATGGTGTTTATAGGAAGTGGCTTTAATTTACAAAGCTAAGCTACACACACACACACACGTTGTTCTCTTCTTTTGATACTTGGTCTCAGTATGAGTCTTGTGAACAATACATGTGGAAGTGAAATTGATGTCTCAATGTGCGCCTAAAAGATTACTTGGTTATATATGGACGCTACTTTTGATATAGTAAATATGAATGCAAGTGCTTTCGTAAAAGCTAACAGCGAGTGCTGCCGGTGCTGCTGCATGGGATGTTGCAATGTTGGAGACGAAGATTGCATTTTGCTGGTTTATGGATCTGAGTCAGCTGAAGTTGGTGCTTTTCGAGGTAAAATGGAGGGACAAATTCAGATGGATATCATCCTTTTTTGAACAGAGATTTGTAGGGTTTTGTTTCCACGTCTTCATGATATTAACAGTGTTAGATGTTGGGACCATAAATTGCCTTTTGGTAATGGTCGCATCCTATGCATATATACAAATACAACAACATTTTTTACTTTTACGAGTCACGCTTGCCTGCTATATAAAGCTTTGTTCATGTTGACCCTACGATTGTGGACTGAAAAATGCATTTGGTTCCATCCCTGCCTATGCAAAGCTATGCATAAACGTACCCTGGGAAATTGTAACAGTAAAATAGCGTTTTATTTATTTATATTATATGCAGGCCATTTATCTTTCAATTTTATCATGCACTTTGACTATATATGTTTGTGTTGCTCTTCTAGCTGCCAAGACGTGTAACAGTTACTTTATAAAGGGCATTATGTTGAAGTGTCCTATCAAAGTTCTTTCCACCCTACTGGGATTAGGTTAGGGAGATTTTGTTCCAGAGCACTAACCTTAAAACCACCTTAATCACTATGGAAAATACGGGCCGGCTATGCATTTGTACCATTGGAACTAAAACATATTATGTGCAATGACCATCACGTGACATGACGGATGTATTAATATTACAAATTACTTGTATTGGACCATATATATATATATGTATGTATGTAGTATGCTAAAAATGTGTTCCACTGTCTCCAACAAGGAAACACATTCTTTATTGCTAGTGGGGGTTTTCACATTCATTTGGTGTGAAACGACTCAATTTCGGATAATACTAGAGAGACTAAATATGTAGATAAAATTTTGTAAATTAAATGATATAGAAGTTGATGACTGAATTCTTACTTAGAAGGATGGCAATGGTTTGGTT
Organism: Pyrus x bretschneideri; assembly: GCF_019419815.1. Lineage (NCBI taxonomy): Eukaryota > Viridiplantae > Streptophyta > Magnoliopsida > Rosales > Rosaceae > Pyrus > Pyrus x bretschneideri. The sequence continues at coordinate 4,960,069 of NW_025999657.1, forward strand.
TGGGGACGGAAATGTTATATCCATCCCCATAACCACGAAAATTAACCGTATCCATAACTGCAAAATAACCATCGGGAATTATCCATAACCATATCCGCCGGATAACGGATTTTCTATCGGTTAACGATTATATCCATCTTCATCAAAAACAAAAAAATTATATTCATCCAATTGGTGCACAATAATTTAGTGAATACTAATTTCATCATTAAATAGCCACGTCTAATAATTAAAAAAAAAAAAATGAAATTTTGTAGAGTATAAAAGTAAGAGCATTGAATAAAACATTGATGATGTGATATGTTCATATTTCCCATAAGCATTATGTTTGATGCATAATGCGTATGGTATTGGGTTTGATGCATAAGAAATATAGAACAGGTTTTGTCGAATACTATTATATTTTTTGAGCGCAATACTATTATATTATATACTAAATTTATGCGGTGAATAATGAATATGGTAATGATGGTATAGCTTCACTCAAATACAATATATCTATATATATATATATATATATATATATATATATATATATTACATAAACTATTATATTATATATATTATATATTATTCGGTTCGGATCTAGGGTCGGATACGGATTGGGAACCCTTAAAGCCATATCCAAAACCATAACAGATTAAAGTTCACGATTTTTCCCCATATCCATAATATACCCAAATTTTCATACCCAAATCTGCTCAATTTGGGCGGTTATCCACGGTTATCGGGTTTAACAGTTTGAATTGCCATCTCTTTACTTAAGTGTTCATTAATGTGCTTATTTTTTATTGGTAACACATCATTTAGTTTGCAAATTTATTCTACTTAGCATTACCCTTCACTTTCATAGTCTTTGGTGCGACACATAAGCTTTTCACTTTCATAGTCCTTTGTCAAGCAAACAAAGAACCAAATCATAAAAATAAAAAAAATAAAGAAAAATCAAAATACAGACACAAAATAAACTTCATAAAAATATGATTCCTCATGGAAAACCCATATCTAACCAATAGAAATATAAGCTCACATTGTCTATGACACATCCCGGCCCAGAATGTCCACTAGGGCTCCAAATCGGGCTGTGCTGGCCGACACCTGGAAGGTGACGAAGCCATAAAGTGTGATAATGTGTACAATGTGAATAAATTTGAACCTAAAAGTACCTATATACACGAGTGCGCGATGAGCGGGTATGGACCTAGTTCACACGTGATACAGAGCATAAGTAAAGTACAGTGAGGTAAGATAATAATTATATCATCATAAAGAGCCACCTGAATTGGGGAGTGCTACAAATCCTCCTCGATACGAAACTTTGCTACTAGAACCTGGAGGGGTGCAAAATAGAAAGAATGAGTGGGCAAAACAAAGATTTTCAAAATCATTCAATTATCAAAGGTAGTAAACCCTCGCCGTAAAACCTGTATAGTTCCAGAAAATCATACTATGTATAAGTATGTAATCACCAATGTATATTAACAGTAAATCCAGAAGTATACCACTACACAACATCTCATCAGCAATAGAAATAATCTTGTGCTTAATAATCCATACTAGCTCGTAAGTCGGAGTCATTTATGGTGACCTGTATGACTGCACTCATATCTCCTCAATCAATGCTAGCACATAAGTTGGAGTCACCTATAATGACCTGTACGACTCATCCATATCTCATCAATCAGTGCTATCATATAAGTCGGAGTCACCTATAATGATCTGTATGACTTATCCATATCTCATCAATTAGTGCTAGCAAATAAGTTAGAGTCACCTATAGTGACCTGTACGACTCATTAATATCTCATCAATCAGTGCTAGCGGAACCACTTATAGTGGTTTGTACGACAGGCCTGTGCATTTACCTTGAGTCCAAGGTGAGCGTAAGGTGCTGAAGGTGAACATCACGTGAAAGACTATGCCCTGTCCATGGGCAGGAGCACTAACACCAGGGTGCAGGTTTATGAGCTCTCAATGCATCTCAATATAACATGTACAACTCATGGGCAACCTGTACGACAGTGTTGGAGTTGACTAACATTGCAACCTGCACGACAATGTCGGAGTTGCCTATTATTGCAACCTGTACGACAATGTCATAGTTGCCTAACACATAAATGTAGTCATGCCATAACTCCATCAATTCAACTAATACCATAAACTCACCTGAACTTACCTGGGTGTCCTGCGTTCACCTTTGCACTTTAAAGCATTCACAATAATTATGTGCAGGAAATATACATATGGATATACCATGATGCTATCTAATACTCAAATATGTCATAACATTTTCAATTATATACAAATATATAATATGGCATAAAATGCATAAGCTGTAACGCCCTACTCTCGACCTATTTACTTTCGGGGATAATCATCGGTGATAAGCCCAACTAGACATTAGTTGAATTCATTATCATTACTTGCGTTTCCTTACTTTAATTTCTTGATTCTTCACACATTGATTTATAACCAACATTTAACCACCAACACATAAGGTTAAATCTCACATTTTACACCAATGTCCCTCACATTGTTCAATTCCCCAAATAAGGCTATTGTCTCAATTATTTAATCTCACTTCTTATATGGCTGCATCTAACGTCTTGCTAGACTACCTACATACCCTAAACAGGGATCAAGCCATTCATAGTTCACGCATATACTTCTAAACATTCACAGTAATTATATGTAGGTAATATGCATAAATCAACTTAAAAAAATGTTTGTGGAATTATCAATCATATATACATATTATACAGTAGAAAGGAAAAGACCCACTCACCTGAGGTCCGTGCTATGACTCCTTAGCGCGAATATCGAGACATCACAAACCAACGTCGCCTAGAACAATTATTAAATCATGTCTCAGAGTTCTTACCGATAGAATACATAATTTACATAAAACACATCCCTATGTAATTCGATCTAGAAGATTTGCATCACGGATTTCCAATCCATTACTTCCAAAGTTCCACATTATGTTCCTAGAACAATGTCCTAATGTTTCATTATGATCCAACGGTCAGATCTCTGCCAATTGCCAAAACCAAGTGGCTGTCAACATTTTATTTTATGAACTTACAAATCCACTTCAGGAAGATCCGTACGTTAGATTCCCGATCCATAAGTTTCTATGGTCCTCAAATATTACGTACTATAATGTATTAAAGTTTGGTGATGATCCAACGGTTGGATCGTCGATTCACACTTTTACCAATTAATGTATTGTAGAGAATTTAGGTTCCAACCATCAACCTATGTCATACAATTACCAAAACTAAGCTCAAGGCATCTAATTTAGCCTAAGAGTGACATCGAAGGCCCTCTGGCCATGCGCTGCCGTGGGTGGCCGTCGGCCGCCCCGACTCGTCGGAAAAATCCAGCTATTTCCAAAAATCACCAAAATTTACAAGAATGAAGATCTCAATGAGTAGAGTAACTTTCATACCTGTGACCAAGGCCAATTTGGCCATGACGAGCTCTAGTGTCACTCAAATCCGCCGAAAACCCTAGAATGGGTGTTCTTCAATTCGACATCCTTGGTGTTCCAACGTCTTCACCACTGCTTGGGCTTTGTTCCTGGGTTCTAGGGGAGTGTTCTAGTGGTGGTAATTGAAGGAAATGGTTTCACAATTGATGGATTTAGAACATGGTTCCCCGCGGCACCCATATGTGTTTTTCACCAAATTACAATAAAATCCCTTCCAAATTTGGGTGGAAATGGAAGAGGAAATGACTAGGTAATGATTGGGAGTAGTGCCTTGATCCAATTCGTGGGAAATCCCGTGGAAAACTACCGAAAAATATGGAGAGATGGGTCCACGGGTCACGCGGGTTGGGGAACCCGTTTCCACCTTTCCCCCGTTTCTCCCCTTTCTCATTTCCCTCCTTTCTTGCTTTTTGATTGGCCAGCCTTTCCTCTCTCCTCTCATGATTCAGCTAACCTCTCTCTCTCTCTCACCGGTTGGACAGTTTTGCCTTTCTTCTTCCCCTGCCGGTTTTTTTTTTTTTTTTTTTTTTGTTTTTCTTTCTATAATCTCATCAATCACAAAATAATAATAATAATAATAATAATAATAATAATAATAATATGCAAAGATATAAAATGGTAATATATATCCAAAAATTTTATCGAGAACTTCAGGAATATACTATAGAAATCTTTCGTACGTCTAACTATACGTTGGTCCAGGAAAGTCAATACTCTTGTCTCTAAGACCATTTTCGTAAAATCACGCTTTTAAAATTTGTAAAAACATAAAATTAGGGACGGGTCGCCACAGTCTAAACTTACAAAGTCAGACTAAACACTTTCAAAGCACACAAGGTAAACACCAAAAAAACAAACAACGGAAAAACACGGCTATAAATCTTCTCAAACCACCATAAAGGCACCACAAAGGAAGGACCACACAACCTTGATGATCTTGCAATCGTTCAAAAAACTTGCCATATGTGTCATGTCCAATCCTGAGATACGCTCATGATTGACACATGCCAATAGAAAGTAATGGTACAATAATACATAGAGTGAACTAGGACCCATACATAATACATCTGGAGCCTAAAATAATCCCAAATATTCTAGAGATGACACGTGGACTTTTGCCCAAGAAGGACAAGATTGCCTTCATTAAATGGGCAGGCTTCTCAGATACTCTCATGTGCAGCTCACACCCATGAAGGTCCATATACGATTGTCCACAGCTCACCTGCCCTTGGTAAGGGAAAGTCAAAGCATTAAAGATAATGATTAATTACCAAAATCCTATCTTTAATACATTCCCAATTGAAGATTGACTCAATTCAAGTAAGTAATCCCTATTTAAATCAATTAGGGATAATTATTCAATTATCTCAAGATATTATTTCTTATTTAATATCTTGAAAATATCTCTCCATAAACCTTGTCCAATGGGATGCTGCCATGTGTAGGGTAAAACCCTAACACCATGGCCTACCCCTCCTCTTATAGATACCTTAATCTCTACCAAAATTCGGTAAGCTTTTGCTACCCCTAAAAGCCTTAAACACTTACTTTTTCTTTCTTCAGAGAAACTAACTTAGGCATCAGAGATCCATTGGCCTAACCCACCCACCCCCCCCCCCCCCCGGGCACACTTCGTGGGCGTGTGAGGCTTAGGTCTTTAATTGAAGTTGTTGATTGTTTGCAGGTGCATTTTTGTCAAGACTAAAGATGGCAGAAATTTGCATCAACAAATTGGCGCTTTCATGGAGAGCTAATTCAAATACTCGAAGAAGACTCTCACATTTGGTTTCTTGAATTTTCTGTTACGTTGAATTTCTCACACGTTTTATTAATTAATTTTTCCTAGAAACGTTTATTGATCAATACCTGGAGAAAGAATACAATGGTAGGAAATTAAAAACCACGACGAACGGAACCCTGTACGTTCAAGGATTTGGATCAGAGAGCGAAGACGAGGACATAGCCCCACGACCACGATCTTCAAGACTCAACGTGACGGTAGGAGAAACCCCACCGTCGCGGCCACCACTCTGCAACCCACAGTAAGGACCACTGCAGCAGCAGCTTAAGCCGGAGCCTAGACTCGAGCTGTAGTGGCTCACCGCACTGCATAGAAGCCCACAACCTAAAGGTAGAAGGCCCACAACGTGGCAGCTGCGACAATAGGCTTAAGGTAAGAGGCAAAGCCTACTACAGCAACCACCTTTGGTACATAGCAGGCCTAGAGCCAAGCCCATTTTACTGCCATGGCAGCTAAGGTTTGCGAGAAAGATGCAGCATCTGAGCCAGTAAAAGGGACCTACAGGCATGCGGCCCAGGGCCATCTCACTGACAGTCGAGCCCAAACCCGCGAGAAGTTAGTGTCGGCCCAACACGTAGCATAAGCCTAAGGCTAACCGCTACACGTGCGAACCTGCGAGAAGCTAGTGTCGGCCCAGCACGTAGCATAAGCATAAGCCAAAGGCTAACCGCTACACATGCTCTAACCCTCAAGCGGGTTGACCCACCCTGTGACTCGCTATGTCAACTCGGCCTGCAGCCTAGTCCAATCCAAGGCCAATTCAGGCGATCCAGATTCTGACCACTAGATCAATGATCAGCCTAAAGATGTTTTCACCCTATTTTCACCATATATGGAGATGCCCATCTTCCAGACTTTTGCGAACATCACTGGCACGACAGATCACTGACCTAACCAGCGCCCTTGCGCAGTAAACCATCTTGGTGAATCAGCTCTTTGAACACATTGAGATGTAGTGCCCTCTAGACGAGGTGTCCCGAAGCATGACAAGGGTAGGTGATCATGACTCTTTCTAGTGACGTCTCCCTAAGTAGCTGTTTAGTCTGCCATGAACCGAGCATTCAAGTGATGTACACTCTTTACTTGGCCATTGGGAAAATGTTTCCTCCTACCTTAATGCATAGAGAAGCGTTCATTCCTGACTCGGCTCACAAGTCAGTGTGCATTCGAGGTTGGTCCACACTTCGACGAGCACTCTGCTCATTCTAGGCGAAACGTCCACATGAGGCTAAGGCCACAAGGAGATCTTCCTGTGAGGCACTGGAGTAAGTAGCTGCAAGGAAAACTGAGAATAACTCAAGAGTAGTCCAGCTCAAGTTTAACTCGTAGCCCCCACCAAGTGCAACAGGGAGGAGCTTGCTCAACAGCCAGAAATGAAACACGTGCACCGCTGTTGTGACACAGACGAGAAAAACATGTAGAAGAGCAACACAGGCCAACATGTCAACACCAAAGGCAGCTGAAGGCTCTACTGCCCTAGCAATAACAAATCTAGAAGGAAGTATAAAGACTCGTAGTAGAGTAATTGCACGAATTCCAGCGCATTGAAACCATCGACGAAGCTCTACCTCGTCAGGCTCACATCCAAAAAAAGATTCGAGTGATTTTGGATATGAAATCCCCAACTACTGATGCGAAACGAATGTGACACACAAATTAAACCCTATTTGTGACAATTATAGTAATGATGTAAGTAGGGATCGTTCTAACCGGGGATTAACTAAGGGTGCTAATCTACTTTGAATTGACTCAAAAACACAAAAACACAAAAACTAAACTTAAAGACTCTTAACAAGACTACTATGACTCAGAATAGCTTTGAAACACTCAAAACTGCCTAAAACAATCGAATTGACTCAAACAGAAACTAGAACTTAGTTTGGACGAATTTGAAAGTGTTTATAACTCCAAATGCTTAAAAACACAAAATAAAACAAATACGAATGACTACGACTCAACAAAATATGGGGGGATTGAGTTTTTGATGAAATTAACTAAAATGCACAAATTGTAATTAAGGGAAAATGTAAATATGAATGTGATGAAAATATGGATGGAATGCTAGCTAGAAGGTTCTTCTCCACACATGTTACACTTGCATACAAGATGATTTTCAGTTGGTCTTTCGATAAATTATGAAACTCAACACCCCGGGTTAATTAGGTCCGCTTAAATTAACCGTCAAGTTCTCCTTAAGTTAATGAATTGGATGGGTTTGCGCAACGCAATTCACAACATTCTCCAAAAGTCCTTTACGTGAAAAGCACAATAAAGATACAATCAAAGATCATTAAGCATCATGAAAACTGTAAGTGTTGACGAGGCCTTCGTTACTATGATGAGCATGAAACTAGTGCCAAGAATTCATTTAACGCGATTGTTTATAAGCAACCTCCACTACTTGTGAATATAAGTTCATAACTATTAGGTGAAACTCACTTATATTCTAGCGTCATATTCATGCATGAAAATTAAGCGTGCACTCTCAATAAACATACATAAATAAGTTATCAATCAAACGGTTAAACAAATTGAATCCACATCTTATGAAATTCCAACCAAAGGTAATCAATTCATATTGCAAGCATAAACATGGTTTCGAATCACCCCCTAGCTAAAGGGGGTTTAGTTCCTCATACGTACAAGACAAAGATAAGTAAATTTAACCATTGAAATCAAGGAAAGGAAAAACCTAAAAATTCCAACAACTCAAACTTGAATTGTATGAGCGTTTAGGCCCTCTTCTCCTCCTCTTTGTTGCGGCACAAGGTCTAAGGATAGGTTTTGGGGTGGTATTTGTATGGAGGAATGGATGTGTGATGGTAGGGTAGTGTTTTGCAGGGATGGGGAGTGGTTGGAGTGGTTGCAATGGAGGAGAAAAGGTGCAGAAAATGGAAGGGATGTACGGCAATTTGGTTGTGTTTTGTGATTGTTTTGTATATGGAAGAGTGAATGAATGTTGTGTGAAGTGTGTATGGTTTTTATAGGGAGAGAAAGGGGTGAATGTGCATGTGGCTGATTTAAAGAATGGGAGAGAGTGGAAAAACAACTAGGTTGGTTGGTGGAAAGCTGGAATTGGTGGTGAATGTGCATGGCAAAGAAATGGATTGTGCTGGAAATGAATGTGAAAGCATGTGAATTAAAGCTAGGGTGAATGATGATGAATGCATGTGGATTAAAGAGTGAATGGTGGAAGTGAATGTGCTGAAATGATGGAATGGGGCTGCAAGGTTAAAGGGCTAGGGTTTAAGTGCATAGAATGGGCCTAAAATAGGGTGGTTTGCATGGCAAGGGAAGGGGAGAAGGGATAAGCCATGGCAAGGTTATGTAATTGGGCTAGGGCCATTGTTTTGTGTCCTAAAGTGCCTCAATTTCGTCCAACACCTTGGCTCCAAACATAAGCTATCCATTCCAAGCCCAATTTTGCTCCAAAATGCACCTTTTTGCTTCCTTAGCCATATGAACCTAGAAACACACGAAAATGGCATAAAGGACTAAAATAACTAAAGAAACACAACGTAAATGCTTGAGAACAAGCCAATTAAGTCGCATAAATATGCTCCTATCAACTACTTTGAGAAAGATACAAGGTCTGAATGGGTGAGCAACAACACTCAACCATTTCCTTTCATGATTTACTGACTGAGCATCGCCTAGCCGACTGTCCTACGATAAACTTTTGCAAATGACATGGCAAAATAACAAGGATAAAGCAAAGCGACAAAAGTTGTTTATTAAATTGATAAACTAGCTCGAAGACCAACAAAGTTCAAATAAAGTAGAACAACAAGGAAAAGAAGAAAATTCCCAAGTTTAAGCAAAAGACTACTCATCGGCAGCCTGAATTGTCTCGCCCTGACCCCGAAATATTTATTTTCGGGAATTAATTTTGTTGATAGGCCCAAATTAAAATCATATCCTTAAATTAACCATTGAATTCACTATCATCAGTCATCATTCACCAAATAATTTCTTTCATCCCATGTGTAATTCATAACCATTATTCATTTACCAAACATACAATTTATACTTTCAATTTAAAACCATTTCCTTTTCTTAGGTCAAAATTTCATTTAAATATCAATCCTCAATTATTAATTCTCACTTATTTTATGGCTGCATCTAACATCTCGCTAGACTGCCTACATACCCTAAACAGGGATCAAGCCATTCGTAGTTCACATTTTCAAAATTTTAAACCCAAAACTGAATATATCCAACATATACCACAATCAAATTAGCATTCGAACCACATCAATTTAGATCTCAAAAGCATGATTCAAATATTGAAATTCACATAAAAACACAATCTCGGCTCCCTGGCCGTGTGCCGCCGCACCCGACGCCACCAGTGGCGGCCGACCGCCTCGGCTCGCTGGAAAATTCAACTATTTCTAAAAATTCCCAAATTTTATAGAAATGAAGCTCTCAAAGAGTAGAGCAAACTTTATACCTGCGGCCAAGTCCAATTTGGCCTACAAAGGCTCCAATTTGCCTCGAACCCGCCGGAAACCCTATAAATGGGTGGCCTCGATTTGTCACCTCCGGTGCTCCGTCTCCCCTACAATTGTTTGGGCTTTGTTTCAGACCTCTAAGAAAGTCTATTGGTGATAGTAATTTGATGAAATTGTTTCAGAATTGGGGAATTGAAGACACGGACCATCAGACCTACCGGTGTGGGTTACACTAAATCAAAGCCAATTCCCCAATATTTTAAGTTGAAATTGGAAGAAGAAGAGTCACTGAGTCAAGTGAAGGAGGTGGCGATGTCTAACATGCCAGAAAAATGCCGGAATTGGCGTTGGAGCTTGGTATCTCAGACCGGGTCACACGGGTTAAAGAGGAGACCCCGCTTTCCTTCTCTCATTTTCCCTTCTACTCATTTCCCTCATTTCCTTCTTTTCTGATTGGGCCGTGCCCAATTCCTTCTCTCACTGCCCACCACGTGGCTCCACTCTTCTCTACTCCAGAAGATCTGGAGCCCTCCAGAAATTGGTCAAATGACCATTTCACCCTTTTCTTTGCTCGTTTATATCTTCTTCGTTATAACTCCGTTTCACGAATAGTTTGCGCCCACGTGTTCGTGAGGTCAAGCTCTATTCAAAAATATAAATTGTAGCCTAAAAAGGTCGATGAATTTTAAATAATTAATTTCCAACTTCAACCTTCGTAACTAGTTTAACTTAAAAGTAGATTCAAATAAATTAATATAATTTCTCAAAAAAATGACATAAAATCTCGATAACACATTACGTAACTTATAATAATTTTCGGAAACAAAACTTTAAACTTTCCCAATTCTATTTCCATAATCGTAGATCGATTTATTTTCGATTTTCTCCACATATTCATAATTATGAATATCAGATTCATATATTTAAATTTTCAAGGTATTGCATAAATAACCACCAGTTTCTCGACCAGCATGCCTTCAGTAACCACACCGCTCTTAGCAGCCAAAGCTTCCATCAGCGCACCCTCAGTTGCCCTTGCCTGGACAAATAGACCCTTAACAGCTCCACCAAAGGTAGCCTTAAACGAGAAAGTAAGCAGATCAACTGTAGAAATAGAGAAAGTCTTGAAGTCCTTCTAAAAAAACTCATAATCCAACGACTTACCCTAGAGATGGTCTACATAGCCAAGCTTGTAGAAATCAACCTGACAAGAAGCAAGCGCTACTTCATGACCGACCTTCTCATTCTTCAGCTTGACATTCTCCTTAACAAGCCCAGTGTGAGCATCTTGTAGCTTATCCAATTCCTTCTTTAGGTTCTCACTAGCAAATAACATACCTTGCAGATCCATTTCATTGGACTCAAGTTTACTGGCAACATCCTTCAGATGAGACACTTCAGCATGCATGCAGACAAGCTCATTGTCCTTGGCAAAATAAGCAGATCGTAGCTCCAAATTGACATGCTCAAGGTTTTTGACCACCAGTGCAACGCTACTAACTTCCTTCTCCGTAACTTCCAACATGGCTTGAGTCTCGCTAAGTTTAGCATTCAAATCAATGACCTCATGATGAACGGTCTCTAGCTGCACAGAAGTGGGGGCAGAGACATTAGACCGCTTCAAAATAACAAGTTCAGATTTTAGCTTCTCAATCTTTTCAGCAACCGAGCTAAGCTTTGCTTGTGGAACAAAAAATAATCAAGAAAATTATGGAGACGACACGTGTACTTTACGGTGAAAAGGACAAAATTACCCTCGAGGTACACCGGGATTCCCACGTGCATGCAACGGACAATAACGGCTCATCAAATGGTTTTTATTCAAAACCCTCTCATTACTCCTTATCAAATACTCACCCACAAGGTAACTCCCAATTATTCTTTTCAAATTGGGATTAATTACCAAATTAATTGCAAGATATTATTTGACATAATATCTTGCAATTATATTCAAAATACCACCATAAGTGGCTGGTCCTTATTTCTCCAAATAGGGCCAGCCAGACCCTTATATATAGCCCCATCTTCACACCAAAATGCAAGTTGATTCTCTCCCCAAAAAATTACTAAACTCATTCTCTCTCAAATTCTAACGTTGACATTGGAGATTCATCGGCCAAAGCACCCCCATTCATCATGGGCACGTGAGGCTTTTGGACATAATCTTAGGTGTTATTATTTTGTAGCTGTGTTTTCGTCAAGGAGAAGACGGCGGAAATTTGCATCCACAAATTGGTGTTTTGATTCAAAGTTTGACTCACACGCTTGAAGAAGACTCTCGCATTCAAAGTTTCTCATTTCTTGTTCATTTGTAGATCATAAATTCTTATTCCTAGAATTTTTACAAAGTTCTTTGAATAAGCATAAAAGAAAGTACAATGACTAGAAATTTGGAAACCACAACGAACAAAAATTCCTATATTCAAGGATTTGGACCAAGTGATGGAGATTGAGGCATAGCCCTACCACAACGATCCACGAGGCTTAACATGATGGCTAGTGCAGCAGCACCACCCCCACAGGGCACCACCATGGTAGCCGCTATAGCCGCAACCACTGTGGTAGCCTTCGGCTTGCCTTCTGCCTATGGTGAGCAAGCAGCCATGCAATAGCAAACCTAGGCCGTGCCATCTCACAGCAGCAGACCTAGGCCCGCACCACAAAGCCACAAGCCCAGCACAAAGTAGCCCAAAATGTTGTTCCCCAACAAGCCTAGGAGATGCAGGTCCAAAACCAAGGGTTCTAGGCCTAAGGCAACAGCGCCTAGCGCCACTTCAACCCACATAAGCCCATGCCTAAGGGGAGCCCGCTCATGTAGCGTGAGAAGTAGCCAGAGCCGCGACTTAGCGTGAGCCCAGCGCACTTCAAGCCCATTGTAAGCCCAATTCACCCTTAGCTCAAAACCAAGCAGACTAAGCTACACCGCGCCCACAAACGTGGCTTAGCCTACTCTCGTGGACCTCCAAGCAATCACAACCGGTCCAAGACCAGTTTAACTATCCTGGCTTCAGATTTCTGGATCGACGATTAAACCGGAAGTATTTTCACCCTATTTCTCCGTATATTTGACAAATCCCAACTCAAAATCTCTCGCGCATAGTCCATTACACTTCCACTACTTAAGGAGACATATACTGTCCAAGCTTTTCCACCTTAAATGGTGAACAAAACTTGTCTCGATATGTCATAGAGTTGACAAGCGCCCTCACATAGCAAACTACCTTGGTGAATAAGCTTTTGCAGCATACCGAAATGCAGCTGCCCTAGACGAAGTGTCTCGAAGTAGGACAAAGGCATATGACGAACCTTTCTAGCAGTGTCCTAGCAAGTAGCCACTTGACCAGTCATGAACCAAGTTTTTTGGTAGTGTACATTCCCGACTAGGCCTTCGAGATAGCGTATACTGTCGTTGTAGCGCACGAAGGAGTGTGCACTCTTAGTTAGGCCTATGGGCGAGCATATAATCACAGTTAGGGCCACATTTTGATAATCAACATAAGCAACCTTCCAAGAAAAGTGTTCATTTGCGCCTAGGTCCACAAGGAGTATCATCCACCTCACATCAGAGTAGGAAACACGAGATGAAGAGAAACAATCATTCAATCCGGCTCAAATTCAACAGTCTGCGAATAATTTGCTTACCTGCTAGGAACGTACCACATGCACAGCAACCGCGACATAGACGAGCCGAGCATATGGAAGAGAAACTTAAACCAACAGGTTATGACCGAGGGAGTCGGAAGCTCCATTGCCCCACTAGAGGAAAATTCAGGAAGAATAGCTTCTAGCTGCCCCACTAGAGGAAAATTCAGGAAGAAGTTAAGAGGCTCATCACTGAATGATTGCGTAATTTTCAGCGTAACGAAGCTACTGACGAGGCACTCCTACGAGACATGATCAACATAATTGGGTCACCTTTCATAGACAAGATCGAGCAGACGGGACTATCCTATATAGATTGTTAGATATAAAGATTACTTTTGTTTTGACAAACGTAGCAGCTCAGCCTAATAGCGCGCCAGGGGCAGACGAGTCCAGAAGAACACACTAGCCCAACTACCAAGAACCGGGGGCAGGCCTTGTTTAGTAGCCGAGCATCATGAACCTAGTGGTCCAATTCCTCATGATGCACACAACCTGGCCCAAGCCAGATCCAGCTTTGGGCTCATAACCGTGTCTACCTACTCCATGGCTTTCAGCATCCATTGATCTGTCACTGTGGCTCTTAGCTGTTTTGATCTTGCACCACGACTTGTAGCTGTGTCAATCTTGCCCTGTGAATCGCACCGACCAAGCCTTGGCACTCCAAACTTCAAAGCATCCAATGACGGAGTAGAAAAGAAGGCTTTATTAGCAGCTCCTGCTAGCAAAAGACTTTGCGGTGAAGAAACTTGCAATCCATTCAAATTCTCAACTAATCACTAGCCAAGCCTCAAAAGGGTACACGACGAAACATCTAACGATGAGGCAATACTTGAAGAAAGTCTAGGAGTAGCTCATTGCGCTTCCCATGTACACATTTAAGCGGGTTCCACAAGAAGTTCGAAGTCTTAAGCAGATCGTCGAACAAAACCTCACAAGCTGATGAGTATTTCAGTTGTCTAGTAGTCCAGTTTTCCTCAACTGTGCTCACAACAACGACTTTCATGCTCTCCAGTACGAGAGGGTAAACTAATTCGCCGACACCTATTGAGTCTGTTCTCCATTACGAGAAGGTAAACCAATTCCCTGACACCCATATAGGTTTGTTCTCCAGTGCGAGAGGATAAACTAATTGCTCTCTAGTGCGAGAGGGTAAACTAATTCCCCAAGACCCATTTGGGTCTATTCTCCAGTGCGAGAGGGTAAACCAATTCCTTTACACCTATATGGGTCTGCTCTTCAGTGCGAGAGGATAAACTAATTGCTCTCCAGTACGAGAGGGTAAACTAATTCCCCAAGACCCATTTGGGTTTATTCTCCAGTGCAAGAGGGTAAATCAATTCCCCGACACCTATATGGGTCTCTTCTCCAGTGCGACAAGATAAACTAATTTTTCTCAAGTGCGAGAAGGTAAAGTTAAGTTTTTCTTACATTGGTGCGGTACGGAGAAGATAAAGAAATCAATGGAAGACGGTTTTTTGAACAGGCAAGCAAAGAAGAGTGTTAGGGGTGGGGGAACAAATATCTTCTAGCTTTCTCTCTTTCTTGTAGGGATAAATAATTGCCGTCTAAAGTTGATTTAATCCCCTACTTAAGGTTGGCTTAAATAGGATTTGGAGGCGATTTATTTCCATTTCCTAGAAGAATATAATTCCAAGTCCAAGTGGGAATCTGCATCAAAGTTAGAGATCTCTACATATGTTGCCCTTTCTTGTGGACAGTCTAACAGGTGTGAGGGCATTTGTGGAGCCAAAAATAATCAAGAAAATTATGGAGGTAACACATGTACTTTAGGGTAAAAAGAACAAAATTACCCTCGAGGCACACCGGGTTCCCATACTCATGAAACAGACAACAATGGCTCAATCAAGGAAGAGTCAAATGAACGACAAACTTTTTTCTTTCCCTTGGGAGAAGTTAAATGAATGACAAGCTTTTCTTTTCAGCTGACGCCTGCCCACATGGACCTCCACCCACATATTTCTTTCTTAAGTTGTGGCGCTAGCCACGCAATTCATGGCCTATAAAGCCCAGTTTATGGCCCAGGTCATAAGCAAGAAAGATGGCACCCTTTTCCTCTTTCTTTCTCATCCTCCACGGTATAGCAAGTCTGAGCCTACCTCGTCATACTTGGTCTACGCTAACCTAAAATCCAGAAGGTTTAGAGCCTCGCGGCTCGGCCAGCTCCGTACCCAGTGCACCATTTACCTCACCCAATCATAATCACCATTGGTCGAGGCATAAAGCAGCCTATGGTGAGACCTTAGTAGCTCCACCTTATCCGGCATGCCTGATTCGCCCATGTTAGATTTAGGCCCTAGAAGGAGCTCGAGCCCCGTGGTTAACTTTACATTGTGCCCCAGCGCCTTAAGTCGCAGCCTCAGTTGTTCAGCAGGCTTTGGCTCTAATTGAGTTAAGCAGCCTAGGCCGTGGCCCTTGCCATGCTACCTCCTCAACCCATGCCGAGCTAACTCTAAGCCCCTGCCAGCTAACGTGTAGTACCACCCCTACGGCTGCCCCACGACAGCATCACCCAAGAAGACAAAGAAAATTACTTTTTTCTTACCTTAGTACGGCGTAGAGAAGAATAAAAACAACGAAAAATGACTCTTTGCAAGGGCAAGAAAAGAAGAGAGCTACGGGAAGGGGAACAAATTTCCTCTAGTTTTTCTCTCTTCCTTGTTGGAATGAAGATTGTTCTCCAAATTTATTTAATCCTCTGTTTAAGGCAAAATTAAATAGGTATTAGGGGTAATTGGTTTCCTTTTTGTAGAAGAATCTATCTCCAAGTTAGAGAAGGAGATCTACATTAAATTAGGAAACAACTCTACATACCCATGCAACTTAGGACTTCTACATCTACTGCTTTTTTCCTACATACAGCCTAGTAGGTGTGGGGGCATTTGTGGAGCCTAAAATAATCCTGAATATTCTAGAGGCGACACGTGGACTTTTGCCCAAGAAGGAAAAGATTGTCTACATTAAATGGCCAAGTTTCTCAGATACTCCCACAGACAGCTTACACCGCTGAAGGTCCCTGCAACTGAATATGACTGCCCACAGCTTACCTACCCTTGGTAAGGAAAAGTTATCAAAGCAAAGATTAATTACCCAAATCTTATCTTTAATACATTCCCAATTGAAGATTGACTTCATTCAAGTAAGTAATCCTTATTTAAATCAATTAGGGATAATTACTCCATTATCTCAAGATATTATTTCTTATTTAATATCTTGAGAATATTTTTCCATAAACCTTGGCCAATAGGATGCCGCCATGTGTAGGGTAAAACCCTAACACCATGGCTGGCCCCTCCTCCTGTAAATACCTCTATCTCTACCAAATTTCGGTAAGCTTTTGCTACCCCTACAAGCCCTAAACACTTATTCTTTTTCAGAGAAACTAACTTAGGCATTGGAGATCCATTGGCCTACTCCCCCCACCTCGTGGGCATGTGAGGCTTAGGTCTTTGATCAAAGGTGTTGGTTGTTTTGCAGGTGCATTTTCGTCAAACTTAAAGACGGCGGAAATTTGTATCGACAATATACATTACTCATTTAGCGAAAATGAAATTACAGTGAAAGTAACCTACCTTAATCTTGAGTGTACTACCCACAATAACTACACCACTTCCAATCCTTTTCACTAACCTCTACTTGTACTTTGCAAGAAATAGGCCTAACCATGGGAATGGTGTGCTGAGCACAGAAAAAACCTAGATAAGTTGCGAAACTTGTGCGAGTGACAATATTACGACATAAATTAAAAATGTCAATTGATCTTAGTTTAAAACATTATTTCATAAAATCCTTTGCATATATAAAATAATCCCCACTTATAAATCTCGATTGAATCCACTAAAGAATTCAACCAACTTTCATGATTGATCCACTTATAAATCATGATTAAATCCACGCATTCCGGAACCAAATAAAAAGCATACACAAAGTAGGGTTCCAGAACCTATACCACTAAAGTGGTCATGCACCTTAACTTCGTTTTCTCAGAGTTGTAAAATAATAAATAAAATTCAAAAAACACCTTGAATATAAAATCAGAATAAATAAATCAATGAGTCACCTATAGCGATATCACAATATGAGTCACCTATAGCGAATATCGAGCTTCCGTACTGAAATTTAATAGTTTTTCATTCAATCAAAGTTTTCAAATCAATGATTAATGTTTCAATATAAGATTGTAGTTGTGGTCAATATCTCTTTGTTGAAAAAAACATTTAGTAGTGGTTATGCGGAAGAAATTCCAATCGAAGTAGACACTAGAATTTCAGATGCATAGAAAAATAAAGCAGATGAGAAAATCTTAGAAACTTTCTAAGAAACAGAATTCAACAATCAACACTATTGGAAGAAGATCTACTTTCTGTCAGTTACCCTAATCGGCATGGGTGTGTGCATGGGGTGCTGTCATTTACGTTAGCCGGTAGGTAGCATGGGTGTGTACATGGGGTGTTGTCTAACAACTTGAAGTATGGCTGTCATTCTCACTAATTCAAGGGATTTGCTGATGTTGCTTTATTTGTTATGTGATTAGGCACAAATCAAGGAAGGAAGATTGTTTCTTGTTCCTTGTTTTTCTCTTCTTCCCACACTCATATATATGAGCTATCTTTGTACTTTGTTTCAATATAATAGAAAATACACCTTCAAAATTCAATATGGTATCAAAGCAGTGATCCTAATCGACTTGTTTCTGAGTAGTTTCTTGAGAGATATGTGAGTTTTTTCCTGATTCTCTATCATGGCTGAGGAGAGTTCAATGCATGGCGAAGAAGTTAGCTCGCATGCTGCGCCATCTTCATTTCATTTAGATGTTGATGTCAATCTAAATCAACGTCTCAGTTTTGTCTTACTAAATGAGTTCAATTATCTTCCCTGGGAGAGAGCAGTCACTCTTGCATTGGGAGGACGATCAAAACTTGGTTTTGTTAATGGTGTTATTCCAACGCCTGATATGTCCTCACCAGATTACAATGACTGCTTGTGCAAGGACCAGTTGGTCATGTCATGGCTACTAAATTCTATAGATCGAAAGATTGCAGAAATTTTCAGCTATACTGAATCCTCCTACATCTTTTGGAAGAATCTCAATGAAATGTATGGGAATCAGAATAATGCAGCTCGAGTGTTCCAGTTAAAAAAGGACATTGTGGGTCTTCAACAGGAAAGAAACTCATTTGTGCAGCATCTTGGGAAGTTAACCACCATGTGGAACGAGTTGAATGTCTATCGGCCACACACCATTGACGCTGTCGTGTTGACCAAGAGAACTGAGGAAGACAAAATATTTCAACTTCTTGTGAGTTTGAGTCCTAAATACAAAGATCTCAGGAGTCATGTCCTCATGAATCCTGATCTTCCCTCATTCTCAAGTGTGTGTGCCACGATTCAAAGGTAAGAAACTCACAGAAAAATCATGACTGTGGAATTAAAGGCAAATATACCAGAAGCTAGGGTATATCTTTCTAACCATAGAATTGGTGACAAGAGGGGCTACAAAGGAAAGAAACCTATTGTAAAATGTAGCTACTGTGATACTGGTGGACATACACGAGATCATTGCTAGATTCTCCACCCTGAGCTAAGGCCAAGTCTTCCAAGGACAACAACAAGGGTTTCCCTAAAAGTTCACACAACTCACCCTATAAGGCAAATCATACCATCACCACTCATTCCGAGAGAGTACAGAAGTTCACCTCCAATCCAGCCAACCTAATAAATGAATTTGTTGCCTTCCTCCACAAGAAACAAAGTCATGGAGATAATGAAGGATTAACTAATCAAGGTGACAACAAAAAAGCTGCTCTGCAGTTTGCTGGTTTTTTGGCTGAAAATGAAGGTGTCGCATAACAAGATATTCCAGGTATCTCACAATCCTTCTCAACTGCTCTCAAAGTCGGTAATGTGCATGATTAATTGATTATAGATTCAGGAGCTACTAATCATATGACTAACAAGTCTACAAATCTGCATAATTTTGAAAAACTCTCATGTCCATCTCAAGTGTCAGTTGCCAATGGCAAGGGTGCTATGGTTGTAGAGAGAGGGAAAACACATTTGATTTCTAGTGATGTTGAGTCTGAGGCTCTTTATGTTCCCTCATTCCCTTTTCAACTCTTATCTGTTGGAAAAATCACAAACTCACTAAACTGTCTTGCTATTTTCTCCCTAAAAACTGTGGTTTTTCAGGATATCACCACCAAGAAGACGATTGGTGAAGGTTTTTTCCTAAATGGTCTCTACTACCTTTCCAAGCATGTCCAAACTCCCAAGGTTTTTCAAGTCACTTCAAGCCTGGTTCAAGAACAACAACTTTGGCACCAGCGACTTGCACATCCTTCTGATAAAGTTCTGTCCTTTTTGTTTCCAAACTTGTGCAAAGTTACAAGTTCCTATGATGTTTGTCACTTCTCTAAGGTCACTAGATTACCTTTCACTTCCTCCTTGTCTAGGGCTAGTAATCATTTTGAAATCGTGCATTCCGATGTTTGGGGACCAGTCCTAGAGTCTTTTGACGGATACAAATATTTTGTAACTTTTGTGGATGATTTCACAAGGATCACTTGGTTGTATCTTTTAAAATTTAAAAGTGAAGTGCTAGAAGTTTTTCAAGATTTTCATAGACTTGTAAACACACAATTTTCTTCAAACATTCATGTCTTACGATCAGATAATGGCTCCGAATATATGTCCCATAACATGTCTCACTATCTAAGTACACATGGTATATTACATCAAACTAGTTGTGTTGGAACACCTCAACAAAACGGGGTAGCAGAAAGGAAAAATAAAGATCTACTTGAAAAAACTAGAGCTCTTATGTTTCACTCGAATGTTTCTAAAAAATTCTAGTTGCAAGGTGTTCTTACTGCTGCATATCTCATCAATGGATTACCTAGGAAGATATTGAACTTCAAATCACCTTATGAGGTATTGAAAGATAGACAAATCAATTTATCCCATTTGAGAGCGTTTGGATGTATATGCTTTGTTCACATTCAAGCACCAAATCGTGACAAGCTAGATCCAAGGGCTGCCAAATGTGTTTTCCTAGGCTATTCATCCACTCAAAAGGGTTACAAATGTTACAATCCAACAACTAGGAAAATAGTTGTTTCAAGAGATGTGAAATTTGAAGAAACCATGCTTGACTTTACTCAACCTCTAGACTATTCTAGATAGGGGAAAAATTTGCTTGATTTGTTCCCAATACCATATCCCAGTGAAGAGGATACAACAGATACTTCAAGGGACCAGGTATTGAATGAGGATGATGTTAGTAACCTGCAGAATTCTCCACATGTGGTCTCTGAAGAACCTATCTCACCAGAACCCTCAAGTAGTCTCTCCAACCAAGAAACTGTTCATGTGCCAGCAACTCAATCTCCTACAGTTCGTCAAAATCCTCCCCGTGAGAGGAAACTTCCATGCAAGTTACATGATTATGGAACTTACAATGCAAGGTACCCCTTGACTTCTGCTATTGATTACAACAAAGTTTCATCCTCTTTTGCTGCATTCCTTAGTTCAATTACTGAAACTAATAAACCACAAAGCTTTTAAGAAGGTAATCTACATAGTAAATGGAGAATTGCTATGGCATAAGAGCTTCAAGCTCTTCATGAAAACAACACCTGGACTATAGTGAAACTTCCCAAAGGGAAGAAGGCTGTGGGAAGTCGTTGGGTATACAAGACCAAGTTCCATTCAGATGGCACGATTGAAAGGAACAAGGCTCGTTTGGTTGCTCGAGGATTTACGCAAACCTATGGAGTGGATTACAAGGAGACATTTGCTCCTGTGGCAAAGATGAACACTGTGAGGGTGCTGTTATCTGTTGCTATTAATAATGCATGGTCTCTCTTTCAAATGGATGTTAAAAATGCTTTTCTGCATGGTGAACTTAAAGTAGAAGTTTTCATGAAACTGCCCCCAGGTCATCCTCAATCAAACAATCCAAAAATAGTGTGCAAACTTTATAAATCCATTTATAGTCTCAAGCAAAGTCCACGTGCATGGTATGTCAAGCTCAATCATGTTCTAGAAAGAGTTCGTTTCTGTCGGAGCAATGCATATTGTTCCTTATTTGTGCGTTCAAGCACATCAGGTAAACTTGTGGTGCTTATTTACGTTGATGATCTCATTGTGACAGGTGATAATATGTCTGAGATTAGTGCTCTTAAACAATATGTCAATCACAAGTTTGCTATCAAAGATATCGACATTCTTAAATATTTTCTAGGGATCGAGATGGCACACTCTCACAAGGGTTGGTTTCTAAATCAGTCCAAGTATGTTATTGATCTTTTTCGTGAGGCCAACATGATAGATTGTAAACCTGCTCGCACACCTTTGAATAGTAACTTGAAGTTGCAAGTTCATGGTGATCTCATTCCCAATATAGAGTACTATTAGAGATTGGTCGGCAAACTCATTTATCTATCACTTGCCCTGATATAGCATATGCCATGAGCCTTGTTAGCTAGTTTATGCATGCTCCAAGCATGGATCACATGAAGATTGTTCATTGTGTGCTTCGATATCTGAACGGCTCCATTGGTTGAGGGATTCTTATGCGCAACAATAATCATACTCATATCTCAGGATATACAGATGCAAATTAGGCAGGGAACGCTCTCGATCACAAGTCTATCACTGGTTTCTGTACCTTCGTAGGAGGTAACCTAGTCACCTGGAAGAGCAAGAAACAAATCGTGGTTGCACGGTCTAGTGCAGAACCAGAATATCGTGCTATGGCTTTGACTGCTTGTGAACTTATTTGGCTCAAAAATCTGTTATTGGACTTACGGTTTCCCCATCAGCAACCTATGTCTCTCTACTGTGATAATCAAGCTGCGATACACATAGCATCAAATCCTGTCTTCCATGAGCGAACCAAACACATTGAAGTTGACTGCCACTATGTTCGAAATCAAGTGCAGTCCAAGGTGATTGATACACACTTCATTTGTAGTCATGATCAACTTGCAGATATCCTCACAAAAGGATTACCATTTGCTACTTTCCATTGCCTCCTGTCCAAGCTTGGATCAATCAACCCGTTTGATCCAGCTTGAGGGGGAGTATTGGAAGAAGATCGGGAAGAAGATCTACTTTCTGTCAATTACCCCAACCGGCATGAGTGTGTGCATGGGGTGCTGTCATTTATCCTGGCCGGTAGGTAGCATGGGTGTGTGCATGGGGTGTTGTCTAACAACTTGAAGTATGGCTGTCATTCTCACTAATTCAAGGGATTTGCTGATCTTGCTTTAGTTGTTATGTGATTAGGTGTAAATCAAGGAAGGAAGATTGTTTCTTGTTCCTTGTTTTTCTCTTCTATCCACGCTCATATATATGAGCTATCTTTGTACTTTGTTTCAATATAATAGAAATTACACCTTCAAAACTCAATAAACACTTCCAGATCTTGATGAAAAAAATGTTATCGACTGTAATTCATCAAGAAAACATGAATAATGACATCGGCCTTCAAATACAATTCGTCAATAATCAAGTAAATCATTTTGACAGAGACTAAACATTCCAAGCATCGGCCTTCATCACAACATAAATCAATATTGTAATGCAGATAACCAACATCATGAATCTAAAATAAAAAACCTAAATTCCAATTTTAGCGGAAATCTTGATTTGGAAAAGATAGAAACAACAACACCTTAGCAACCGGAGCAGCCACTTCAAAAAAAAAAAAAAAAAAAAAAATACTTCGCCAGACAAAACAACTTTGTTGGGTAAAAGCATTATTCATTACAAGAAACTTTAACTGGTGGAGCTTCATCGGCAAAGCATAATCGGGCAAACATCGTCAGGTGGGAAATTACACGACGGATACACTATTTCGTTTGGTAAACAAAGGTTAACCCCATGAAGGTCGCCATTTCGTGAGAGTAAATGACCCAAGCGGAAGTCATCTTACCCAACAAAATCTACCTCGTCAGCTAGAACATAACTAAATAATTTTGTGAGCTTAGCTTGACGGTGCCATCATCAGGAAAAGTTACTGGTAAACGTTTTATGCGACGACTGCTTGGGGGCGGGGGCGCGGCGCCTGGGCTCCTAGAATGGTGAGGGGAATGGCTGCAAAAGTTGACAAGGAATGAGGAATGAGGTATGGCATTGAAGTACATGCGCACTAGACTTGCCCGATATAAATCAAAATATTTCGTTGGTCTACCTCTATTTTGGGGAAAATTTGAATTTTGGAAAAAAACATAGGCATCTCTTTTTGGACATTACCTGATAGAATAAAAGCTTAGGCTGACATAATTTAGGATGTTGGGCCGAGCAATTCAAGTATTCCATAGGGCAAACTTTAAAAAATATTATTTATTTATTTTTTGTTTTTTTTGTTTATTTATTTATTTATTATTTTTTTTTTTCATTGTAAATCTCATAGTATATGCAAACAATTCGTAGAATGTGTGTCCCCTTGTAAAGAATCAATTCCATAACGCTTAAAGTGAAGTCTATCATTATTGTTTGGCTTTCCTTGTCAAATCTTGTAAATTGTACCACACATCCTCTAGATAGTTTTAGGGTTAAAATGCTTCTTTTGGGATCATGTTGCTACAAATATTCATCTCAAGAGCTTAACTTCTCACTTCAAAGGTTTGTTCATTCATGTGCATATCATGTTAACATTTCTAGTTCATTCTGTCTAGTCAAAATTTCCTACTGCTTTCAAGTTTGATGGTACACACTTTAAGATAGCTCACATGGGTCAATTGACACCTTTTTCCCGAGAGTTATTTTTAACCCTAGATCTTTCTTGATTGTCTGTGGACATGACACGTGGCTTTTTTGCTCCCATTTCTTGTCTGAATATCATGCCCTCTTTAAAAGCTAAATTTAGGGTTCATTTGTTTTTGGGGCTGAGATTGGAAAAGTTTTTGAGAGCTTTATTTTTCATCTCCATCTCAGATCTCCTAGGAGCATCAAGCATATTTTATGGGTAATGTTCTTCATTGAATTTTTTGTAAATCTATCTTCGAAATTGCTTGCTTAAATTTGTTTTCTATGCTTAGTTGTTTTGGCTAGGAGTTTTACATTTTCATAAAAGAGTTGTTTCAGCTTTGAGTTCGTCATCAGAAACCCTAGTTACAAAATCACACTTATGCACTAAACTCCCAAATCATTGCATATTAGGGTAGCATTGTTGTTGTGATTTTGTTTTAAGATTGTGGTCAAGTTTTTCAAGTTTCAAATCTTCAAAATGACCTCTTTTTGGATTAGTGTCAGTTTCATCTTTCAAGTGTTTGACTGGTGAAATTGACTAGACATTTGAATTTAGATCTGTATATCATTTTCATATCATCGTATGCATAGTTTATGTGTTGGGCTCGGTGCCACAAGGTGAAAAGTTCATGAGGAGCTGCAATTTTGTGAAGACTGGAGATGACATGATTTTTTCGATGCCATAAAGTGAAGAGTTTAGGAGGAGCTGCAACTTCGTGAAGACCGAAGGAATCTATCTCATGTAAGGGAAGGTTGCACAAAGGTAAAGCTGCTTCGTAGACTAGATCTAGGAATTGAGCTTTGCGTGGTACTTGGTAAGAATATTGGTTACACTAGTGGATTGGACATAGTGGAGAGTCCCTGAGTTTTTAACCCAGAGGTGGGTTTTTTCCGGCCAAAAACTTCTTGCGTTCTGAGTCTCTTAAGCTTGTCCACGTATCTTTTTACTTGCATATGTTTCATGCATTCTATGAATTGTTATTTGATACGTGTTAGAGACTAAATTTACACTACATATTATGAGCAATGAACTAAATGTTGACTAGGATAACTTATAGTGAACTAAGTTTGATTTGTAGATTTGCATTTGATTAACTGACGAATATGTACTTAGTTGACTGGTGAGCTTGACTAGTCAATCCAACATACTTTAATTTATAATTACTTTGTCATTGCTGTTTGCATAGTGATCTAATATGTAAATGTGGTTCAAGCTTAGGAATTATTGCTGTGAAACTAATTTGGGCAGACTTTGATTATTTACTTCCATGTGTCAGTTAGGTTTCATTCTTGCAACTGAACTTTTAATCACTGACTAACTTGTAAATAGTTGACTAGCTTATTTGACTTGTTTGTTGTGCAAAGTTAATTTCTATTTGTAAGATATTCAGCGTAGTACCCAATTTCAATTGGTATGAGAGCTTTGCTCTAGACATACATGGAGTGATCTCTGGGAGTTACTGGTATTGGGTGGAATCTAAGCATGGATCACGATCGTGTTATGGGATCTTGTAATTCACCTCCGTTCTTTAATGGAACATATTGTGTTGCATTGTGTTTGAAGTTTCAAATCTTTTTAAAGGCACAAGATTCAAATGCAATTGATTACCTCACCCTTGAATGGAGGGCTCTTTGAAGGATTATGATGTTAAATCTATAGTAAAAGCAAAGTGTGATTGAACCCAAGGTGAAGTCACATCAGCCATGGTTAATAGGAGAGTAAGGAATGTTATTCACTACCATCTCACCAACTCAATTTGACTACATTCGATATTGCACGATGGCAATACATGCATGGGATAAACTTAGATTTATTCATGAAGGTTACAAGCAAGTAAGTGAACTCAAACTTCAAATATTTTATGTTTGAAGAGTTGAGAATGAACGAGTCAAGGTCTTTTTTTGCTTTCTATGATTGGCTTGAGGAGTTTCTAGATTTAAATGAAATTAAGCTTGGAAATCTAGTTGAAAAAATTAGTCATAGAAGAGATAAAACTTGACATGGATGAAAAAAGACTGAAAAGAAAAGAAAAATAAAGAAGTATATTGCTTTCCAAGGGGTTCAAAAAGCTAAATCTATTGACAGATCAAAAAATCTATCTCCTGAGGAGGATTTGGCTTTGTTTGTCAAACAATTTGGAAGAATTTTCTAGAATAAAGGAAAAGAGGTCAATAAGTCTAGGGAGTCATCAAATAATCACTTTAGCCAACGTCATGAAAAAAATCATTTTTGGAAGGAAACAAGGGGAGTTTGTTGGTAGGAGGGACAAGTCATCTTCGAATGTACTGGGACCTTGTTTCACGTGTGTAAGGACATCGAGTTGCTGAGTGTGTAAATAATAGAATGTCATGTTAGAAACGTGATAAAGCCATGATGGCAACCTAGAGTGATAGTGAAGATGATGAAGATTTTGTCTGTTTTGGTATGTCATCAGACGATGAAGAAAATGTTGATGCCCTTTTTGCATCTATCAAAAAAGTTTCTTTTTTATGATGATGAGGCTGTGTTGAATGATAGCAATGAGATAACTTATTAGGAACTGTCTATTATGTATGACTCTATTTTTTATGAGACTTGTGTTGCAAAATTAGACAATGTTGAGTTGAATCTGAAGGTTTCTAAGAAGCAAACGAAAATCAAGTCTCTCCGACTAGTTAGAGTGGAACTGAGTGAAAATGTTGCTTCTCTTAAGGCTCAAGTCAAGATTCTAAATGAAAGGGGCTTTGTGTAAGCTATTGAAAATAAAATAGACGATCTTATTGCTACTTTTGAAGCTTATGTTCAGGATTTGATGATTTATCAAGAAAACGGGTTACATCAAGTTCGTGTGTTGGGGGCCAAAAATGAAATGTATTTTGAGATTAACTTGATGTTGTTGTCTGAGCTAAATAAGGCAAACGACAAGGTGGATTGCCTATCCTTTGGTACTGGAAGATTTGTTGAAAAGGTCTATGTTGGAAAACAAGTGTGTCATAAAAGAGGCCTTAGTTGTGTGGAAAAAGGTTTGTGCTCTCTAGACACAACAACACAAGTCATGGATGAATCATCACATGTGACTCCTGAGGATAGTCGTCTCTCAGAGACAAGTTTTGTTCCCATATGTCTTCCTGTGGTAGACTTGATCATATTCAACCTAAGTGTAGGAAACCCTTCTTAGATAAAAAGGATGACTTGAAAGATCAGGCAAACTGACTAGCCATGTAAGTCAACAAAATGGCTTAATTGACACATGGAAGTCGATAAAATGGCTTAACTGAAACGTGGAAGTCAACATAATGGCTTAACACATGGGTCAACTGACAACTTTTTCCCAAGAGTGATTTTTAACCCTAGATCTTTCCTGATTGTTTGTGGGCATGACACCTGGCTTTTTTAGTCCCTTTTCTCATCTAAACATCAAGCCATCTTTAAAAGCTAAATCGAGGGTTCATTTGTTTTTGGGGTTGAGATTAGAAAATTTTTTGAGGGCTTTATTTTTCATCTCCATCTCAGACCTCATAGGAGCATCAAGCATATTTTATGGGTAATGTTCGTCATCGAATATTTCTAAATCTATCTTTGAAATTGCTTGCTTAAATTAGTTTTACATTGTCAGAAAAGAGTTGTTTTAGCTTTGAGCTGCCTATTTAAGTTCACCATCAGAAACCCTAGCCATAAATTCACACTCATGTAGTAAACACCTAAATCCTTGCATATTAGGGTAGCATTGTCATTATGATTTTGTTTTAAGTTTGTGGTCAAGCTTTTCAAATTTCAAATCTTCAAATTGACTTTTTTTTGGGTTTGCATAAGTTTCATGTTTCAAGTGTTTGACTGGTGAAACTAACTGGACATTTGAATCCAGATATATATATATATATATATCATTTTCCTATCATCATATGCATAATTTGTGTGTTGGTCTTGGTGCCACAAGGTGAAGAGTTTAGGAGGAGCTGCCATCTTGTGAAGACTGGAGACAACATGATTTCGGTGCCACGTGGTAAAGAGCTCAAGAGGAACTGCCACTTCATGAAGACCAAAGGAATCCGTCTCATGTAAGGCAAGGTTGCACAAAGGTAAAGTTGCTTCGCAGACTAGGTCTAGGAATTGAGTTTTGTGTGGTACTTTGAAAGAATCTTGTTTACACAACTGGATTGGACTTAGTGGAGAGTCCCCGGTTTTTTAACCTAGAGGTGGGTTTTTCCGACCAAAAACTTCTTGTGTTCTTTGTCTCTTAAGCTTGTCCACATATATTTTTACTTGCATATGTTTCATGCATCGTATGAATTGTTATTTGATATGTGTTAGAGACTAAGTTTACACTGCATGTTATGAGCAATGAACTAAATTGTTGTTGACTAGGATAACTTGTAGTGAACTAAGTTTAATTCGTAGATTTACGTTTGATTAACTGACGAATTTGTACTTAGTTGACTGGTGATCTTGACTAGCCAATCCAACATACTTTAATTCATAATTGTTTCATCATTGCTGTTCGGATAATGAATTGATATGTATATGTGTTCAAGCTTAAGAATTATTGTTGTGAAACTAATCTGGGTAGGCTCTGATTAGTTAAACGTATTAGTCAGCTAGGTTTTGTTCTTGCAACTGCATTTTGTATGACTAACTAACTTGAAACTAGTTGACTAGCTCATTTGACTAGTCTACTGTGCAAACTTAATTTTTATTTGTAGGATATTCCGCCTAGTACCAATTTCACTTATTGTTTTTTTATATACTTCTATTAAGTACGATGTTAGTTTATGTTGTATCTACTATTTTAATTATTTTTTTAATTCATGATCATGTTCATTCATCTTATTATTGTAGGGTTGAGGATTGAATTTGCAAAAAAATTGAACAAAATTGGAGCTAAAACAACTGTTAAATATTGACTTTTTGTTTCTAACCGTCCAATTGTTTCATCCTATTACCTAATCTCCAAATATGTTTTCTAGGTAATTTTTTGTGTAGGAGATCTTGATGTATATGCAAACATGTTTAACGGTTCGACTGTGGAAATTAATTTTGTCAAATGCAAATCTCCATTGAAAGAATCGGTTCAAAAACACTTAGTATTTTTTCTATACTCTATTAAGTACAATGTAAGTTTATGTTGTATCCACCATTTTAAAATTTTTTAATTCGTTATCAGGTTCGTTTATTTTATTTTTGTAGGGTTGAGGATTGTATTTGAAAAAAAAATTAACAAAATGGGTGCTAAAACGATCGTTAAATCGTAAATTTTAGTTTCTAACCTTCAAATAGTTTTGTCCTGTTACCTAATCTCTGAATGTGTTTTTTAGGTGATTTTTTTGCGTAGTAGATCTTGAAGGATAAGCAAACATGTTTGACAATTGGATCATGAAAACTAGTTTCGTAGAATGTGTCCCCTTATAAAGAATCGATTCTAAAATACTTAGTGTTTTAAGTTTGTTTTTCTATGCTTCCATTAAGCACCATATAAGTTTTTGTTGTATCTGCTACTTTACAAATTTTTAATTCATGATCAGGTTTGTACATGAATACTATTGGCATTGTTGCCATAGTTATGCATAGGGGTTCAACTGGGAACCTTGTGGTTGTGGATTATAACCAGAGGAAGCCATGGGAGAGAAGATTCGAGAACTCAAAGAAGGTTTATGTTTCGTAAAGCTACTTTTGGCCTTTGCTTTTACCATCAGAATGTTGTTTGAGTGGTGGAAGTGTTTGGACTGATGACGTTGTTTTTAAGCATATCAGGGTGTCTGGATGGAGTTTGGATGGAACCTAGTTTCTATACTTAGTGTTACCTAATCTCTAAACATGACGGTGTCCAGGCCTTTATGGCTAGTTAGGGAATTGAGGTGCACCTTCATTTACGGAGGTGTAGGGAGTAGTATTCTTTATATAAATCATAATAGTAAGTACGATTAGAGCAAGGAGTGGAAGCCTGTGAAGTCTAGAATTATTGTTTGGCTTTCCTTGTCAAATCTTGTAAATTGCACCACACATACTCTAGATAGATTTAGGGTTCAATGTTACTTTTGAGATCTTGCTGCTAGAAATATTCTCACAAGAGCTTAACTTCTCACATCAAAGCTTTGTTCATACATATGCATGTCATGCTAATATTTCCGATTCATTATGTCTAGTGGTTCAGTCTCGTTAAAACTTCTTGCTGTTTTCACGTGAGTTGGGCACATATTTTAAGATAACCCATATGTGCCATCTAACAAGGTTCTCCCGAGATTGGATTTTCAACCCTAGATATTTCTTGATTGTTTGTGGACCTGACATGTGTTTTGTGGTCCCCTTCTTGTCTAAAACTCAGCCCTTTTTAAAAGCAAAATCTAGGGTTTATTTGTTTTTGGGATTGAGATTGGAAGATTTTGCGAGCTTTACTTCTCCATCTCAGATCCCCTAGGAGCATCAAGCATATTTTATGGGTAATGTTCTTCATCGAATACCTCTAATCTATCTTTGAAATTGCTTGCTTAAATCTTTTTTATATGCTCTTTTGCCTGGGCAAGGAAGTTTCTAAAAAAAGTGTCTTTAGCTTTTTGCTACCTCTTGTGTTCTTCATTGAAACCCTAGCTACAAATCCATGTTCATGCACCTAACACTCAATCATTGCATATTAAGGTAGCATTGTCTTCACGGTTTTGTTTTAATTTGGTGGTCAAGTTCATCAAGTTTCAAATCTTTAAACTGACCCCATTTTCGGATTCACGTCAGTTTCTTCCTTCAACTGTTTGACTGAAGAAACCGATTAACCATTGAATCTAGATTGCACACTATCTTTATTATCATATCATGTGCAGGTATTGATCTCGGTGCCACAAGGTGAAGAGTTCAGGAGAAGCTGTCATCTTGTGAAGGCTGGAGACAACTCCATTTGGGTGCTACAAGGTGAAGAGTTCACGAGGAGTTGCCACATTATTTGCTTTAGTGGATTGGTGGTGTGATATAAAATAGCACACAAACTTAAACCCTTTTTATGTAGTTGTAGTATGAATAAGTAGGGATTGTTATAGGCTGGGGATAAGAAGAGATGCTAATCTCTCAATTTTAAACTTTAAAACACTAAACTAGACTTAAAAATAGAAAACTAGACTCTAATGACTCAAAACAGCACAAAACAAGCAAATTGACTCAAAACAGAAACTAAGGGTGATTTTGGACGAATTCTGACTTAACTTTGACTCAAAACACTAATAAAAATATATTTGAACAGGTCCTAACTAAGTAAACACGAAATATTTAAAGGGGAGTTGGTTTTGCCAAATTTAAAACTTAAACAAACAAGTTACAGAAACAAAGTAAATTGATACGAATTTAGGTGAATTGATGGGTGATAGGCTAGCTAGAGGGTCCTTCTCCACACATGACACATATGCATACAAATCGATTTCCAAGTATTATTCCAATAAACCATGAATGACAATGCCCCAAATTAATTGTGAATTGCACAAATTAACTCTAAGATTTCCCTAATTTCATTGAATTGGACTCAGCTACACA
Organism: Pyrus x bretschneideri; assembly: GCF_019419815.1. Classification (NCBI taxonomy): domain Eukaryota; kingdom Viridiplantae; phylum Streptophyta; class Magnoliopsida; order Rosales; family Rosaceae; genus Pyrus; species Pyrus x bretschneideri. The sequence goes on from NW_025999657.1 coordinate 4,991,724, forward strand.
ATCAAATTATTCTTATCAAGTTCCCTATATGAACAGCATGATAGAGATACATATCAAAGATCATTAAGTTCTATGAAAATCATAAGCATTGACAAGGCATTCGTAACTATGAAAAGCAAGATACTCCTGCCATGGATTTACTTAACACAATCATGACTAGTGACTTGCACTAAGTATAAATATAAGTTCATAACGATTAGGTAAAATTCCCTTATATTTTAGCATCAAATTCATGCATGCAAACTAAGTATGCATCCTTAATCGACATACAAGAATAAGTTATCAATCAAACAGATAAGTAAATCACATTCATGTTTTACGAAACAATAATTGGATGAAATCAATTCATATCACATATATGTTCATGAGTTTGAATTTTCCTCTAGCCAAAACGAGTTTAGCTCCTCATATTCACAATTAAACAAAGATAACCTAAATTAAACATTGAAAACAAAAGATAGAATACACCTAAGAAGGTTCCAACAATCCAAACTTAAATGGCAGGGCATGGCTCCAAGGGTCTCCTCTCCTTTCTCTTTGCAAGGTTGCGGCACAAAGGTGTTTGTCTCTGAAACTGGGTGATTGTGTGTGATGGATGGTTCATGTGAATTGTGGTTGAGATATGGATGATTGGTGTCTTCTTTGGTGCGGCAGAATATATTTAAAGGGATAAGGCACAACCCTAATTAAAGTTGGAGAAAGATTTGTACTCCAAATCCACAAGGAAAAAGGCTAATTAAAATCAGAATCCAAGAGGAAAAAGGGAAAGAAAGGGGGCGGCATGGTCTTAGAGTGAAAGGGAAAAGGAGTGCATGGCAAGGAATGGTCTTCTAGAAGGAATAGGGGCGGCACCCTTGTAGAATTAGGATTAAGCCTTCTAGAATCATATATTTAGGTGTCCTAATATAATTAGGGATCCCCCTTGCTGCTGGAACTTAGGTAGTGTAGAATTAGGATTGGCTAAGACAAAATAAGGTAGTTTGGCTCATGTTCCTTCTTTCTTTGTTGAACTCCATATCTTCTTTGTCTTGAATTAATTCTTCCATCTCTTTAGCATATTCTTAGCCCTTCTTGAACTTCAAATTTGTCCATCCACATTGCTCCATGCATGTGTATCCATTCCAAGCCCAAAACTGCTCTAAAATGCTCCAAATTGCCTTTTCTTGCCACTTTAGCCAATTGAACCTATAAACACACGAAAATAGCTTAAATCACTATAATAAATAGAAACTAACTCACTAAATGCAGGGAAATAGGCTAACAAAGTTGCATAAATATGCTCCTATCAAATTCCCCCACACTTAGCTTTTGCTAGTCCCCGAGCAAAACAAAGAAAACAAAACACAATCTAGACCTTCCAACATTTGCCTTAGGGATTTTCAATGCAACATTACATGTTAAAAATCATCACTCACATAGATTTTAGCTATCCTTACACTCGAGCTTAGACTTAATCACAATCACCACTCACTAGCTCGCATTTAATCAATTAAAACAACATGTTGAATGTAGTAACATGCCTTAAAGAATTCCCTCAATCCTCACCGGATATACTCTCTGTTTTCACACAGATTTTCTAACTACACTCCCTACACTAAGTATATGTGAGAAGATTGATGTAAACATGTAGACTAGCACTCACATATGTTATAATCAAAAGAAGGCATTGTTCTAGAATTATTAATATGAACATGTATATGATCTCATGAACGGAATGCCACTACTTAGACGCAAGAACCAGGGATTCCATATGCTTATACAAATTTCAAACTCCCCTTATTGAAACACATAACAATCAAGATAGAAGTCTAAGGGTTGTAACGGGGCTAAGGTATTGGCTAACAAAGAAAGGTAAAGGATAAACAAAGCTTCTTAAAGCAATAGTAAGCAAAGTAATGAAATAAACACTTAGAATTCACTTTTGAATGCAGAAATGAACTTTAAACACCCATGGGAGATTCACACAACACTTAGGGCCAGATTCAAACTTTTGGACCCTTTTTTCAACAACCAATACTTGTGAGTTCATTCTCACTTATTTCTCAACTTATTTCCTTTCTTTTTCTTTCTTTTCCACGTTTTTTTTTAATATTTTTTTTTAAATTTCCAACGAAAAACCTTCCCCCACGCTTGTTTTTCTGGATAATGTAGATCAAAAGGAATTCCCTCTAAGTTATGCTCCACTATTCTTTAAGAACAAGGGTATGGATGGTCTTATTCTAGGCTAGGTAAGGATAATGTGGCTAACAAAGAAAATAGGCTAAATAAGGCTCAAAGGGGTTAAACCTACAATACAAATGCAAAGGGTAAGGCTTTTTGGCTCTAGTTTAACTAAACAACTTCATCTTATTGTATGTTATGCAATCAATTTTATGCTTTGAATGAAATGGGCATGAGTTCTAGTATTTGGAACTATAATGATGAAAACGCATTCTAAGTAGCAACCAAGCAAAGAAATAATGACAACAAGCAATGACTTTAGAAAACAAAAACATCACAGATTACTAACTCTCCAAACAAAGTTTAGGCTCAAGTCTCTCAGGCTTGTAGCGTTAGTTTGAGTTCCTTCCTTCAAGCATGTTACAAAAAAATTGATTTTTTCCTTTTGTGATTACATGTGAATTCGTAAACGACAACTACAACTAAGCATAGCCCAAAGAGCAAATCAAACTTCCATCCATGTTTACAACTTTCTTTAACAGTCATGCAATTAAAAACCAAATCTTCATCATTGTGTTGGAAAGTACCCTAAGACACAAACACACAAACAAAAACGACTCTTTTTGGGTTTTTTTCAAAACTTTTTTGAATTTTTTATTTTTTATTTCAAAATTTTCTGAATTTATGTTATATGACACATTAAAACACTTCAAAACACAATAAAAAACACTTAAAAATAGTGAGTAACAACTTTTAGAAGTGATAGGTGATAAAATTCGAAAATAAGTCATGAAAAGCATCTATTTAACCCCCCACACTTAAACCAAACATTGTCCTCAATGTTTCCAACATAGACTTACATGCAAACAATCAAACAACACAACTAACAAACATGACAATTATGGCAAAGTAAAAGCAATAAAGAGTAGGGTTAAGGAACGCAAATCTAGTTGGGAAGCCGGAGATTCCTAGGTCTTCTTTATTTGAATGCATGGGTTGCCTCCCAAGAAGCGTTTGTTTTAACTTCTTCCAGCCGGACGATACCTCCATTCAAGCTTCACTAGGCCCAACGGCATGAAGGGGTACATCCTCCACGACATGCTCCTCAAAATACTCATAGTAAGGCTTCAAACAATGTCCGTTCACTTTGAATTCTTGTCCAGTCTTTAAACTTTGAATTTGGACTGCACCATAAGGAAAAACATTAGTAATAACAAAAGAACCAATCCATTTAGAACGTAACTTACCGGGAAACAATTGAAGGCGGGAGTTGAAAAGTAACACTTTCTGCCCTTTTGAGAATGTCTTGCTACGAATCATCTAGTCATGGAATGCCTTTGTTTTCCCCTTGTAAATATGAGCATTTTCATAAGCCTCGTTCCTAATCTCCTCAAGCTCATTCAATTGAAGCTTCCTATAAACTCCAGCCGCATCTATGTCCATATTGAACGTTTTGACTACCCAATGTGCTTTGTGCTCCAATTCCATAGGGAGATGGCATGGTTTCCCATAGATGAGCCGAAATGGAGACATCTCAATTGGTGTTTTGTAGGCTGTACGATACGCCCACAATGCATCATTCAAACGCAAGCTCCAATCCTTTCGAGTTGGCCCAACTGTCTTCTCCAAAATCTGCTTGATTTCTCGATTAGAAACCTCGGCTTGCCCACTTGTTTGAGGATTATAAGGTGTTGAAACCTTATGCATAATGTTATACTTCTTGAGCAGTGCCTCAATGGTTCGATTACAAAAATGGGAACCCCCATCACTTATGAGCACTTTCGGCATCCTAAATCTGGAAAAATGTTAGTTTTGACAAAATGTACAACCACTTTGGAATCTTTTGCTTCCACCCATTTCGATACATAATCAACCGCAAGTAAAATATAATTGAAACCATGAGATGGAGGAAAAGAACCCATGAAATAAATACCCCAAACATCAAAAATCTCAACAGAAAAGATAAGGTTTTGTGGCATTTGATCCTTTGCACATATATTGCCCATTCTTTGACAACGATCATAAGTCATGCAGAGAGTTCTAGCATCCTTAAAGATGGTAGGCCAATAAAATCCACATTCTAAAACTTTAAGGGTTGTGCATTGTGTGCCTAAATGACCCCCACACGCATAAATGTGACAGAAAGTTAAAATCAAATTAAACTCAGAATCATGCACACACTTACGAAGAATCTGATTAGGGTAATATTTCCACAAATTAGGTCATCCCACACACAAAACCATTCATCCTTTTTGAGTTTATCACGTTGGTGCTTATTTAGGGTTCTCAGAACTTGTTTAGTCACTAAATAATTCACCAAATCAGCATACCATGGTTCACTTACCTTAATGGTCAGCAAGTACTTATCTAGGAACGTCTCTTAGATAGGTAGTGACTCCTCATTATGCACCAAATGGCTCAAGTGGTCAGCCACCACGTTTTCACTTCCTTTCTTGTCTCGAATTTCAATATCGAACTCTTGGAGGGGAAACATCCAGCGAATTAGCCTTGGTTTGGCCTTTTTCTTGGTGAGTAAGTACTTTAACGTTGCATGGTCAGAATAAACAATAACTTTAGTGCCAAGTAAATAAGAACAGAACTTATCTAAAGCAAACACAACAACAAAGAGTTTTTTTTAGTGGTGGAGTAGTTTAATTGAGCGTCATTCAAAGTCTGGGATGCATAATAGATGACATGTGGCTGTTTGTTCTTCTTTTGGCCTAAAACAGCTCTTATTGTATAATCAGAGGCATCGCACATAAGCTCAAAAGGAAAACTCCAATCTGGTGGAACTATGATAGGGATCGAAGTTAGCATCTCCTTGAGGTGATTGAAAGCATTTTCACATTCTTCATTGAACATAAATGGCACATCCTTTTGGAGGAGTCGGCGTAGGGGTGTGGAGATCTTCGAGAAGTGTTTGATGAACCGTCTATAGAATCCTGCAGGTCCAAGAAAAGAACGAACCTGTCTCACCAAAGTGGGAGAGGGTAAGTAGCGTACAAGAACTATTTTCGATTTATCAACCTCAATTCCCTTTTCTGAAATTCTGTGACCCAAAACTATGCCTTGTTTTACCATGAAGTGACATTTTTCCTAATTTAAAAAATTGTTAGTTTCAATGCATCATTTCAAGATTAAAGTGAGTTTAGCTAAGCAATCATCAAACGAATCACCAAAAACACTAAAATCATCCATGAAGACTTCAATAATCTTTTCAACAAAATCTAAAAAGATACTTACCATGCATCTTTGAAAAGTGGCTGGTGTATTATATAAACCAAATGGCATTCGAAGATAAGCAAAAGTACCAAATGGACAAGTAAAAGTGGTCTTTTGCTGATCATCTGGAGCTATAACAATCTGATTATATCTCGAATAACGATCAAGAAAACAATAAAAAGAACGACCAGCTAACCTTTCAAGTATTTCGTCAATGAACGGCAAAGGGAAGTGATCTTTCCTTGTGGTGGCGTTGAGCTTCCTATAGTCAATGCAAACTCTTCAATCTGTTTGGATACGAGTTAGCACAAGCTCGTTCTCTTCATTCTTTACCACAGTGACTCCAGATTTCTTTGGAACAACTTGAACCGGTGAAACCCAACGACTATCCGAAATTGGATAAATCACTCGACAATCAAGAAGCTTAATAATCTCTTTCTTCATAACTTCCATCATCGGAGGGTTGAGTCGGCGTTGGGCGTCTCAAGTTGGTTTAGCCCCCTCCTCTAGAAGTATGCGATGCATGCATGTTGTAGGACTAAGTCCCTTGATGTCGGCCAAATTCCACCCAATGGTTGTCTTGTACTCTTGCAACACCCGAACTAGTTTTTCCTCCTCTAGTGCCATGAGTAATGAAGAGACTATGATTGGCAAAGTCACTTGGTCTCCCAAGAAAACGTACTTCAAATGATTTGGTAACGGTTTAAGCTTGAGGGAGGGTGCCTGAATCACTGAGGGTAACAACTTATTAGTAGAAGCGGGAATTGGAATTGGGATTAGAGGCTTACTAATATGTTGTGGGAAGGACTCAAGGGCAGCCACTATCTCCACTTCTTCACAATTGGGCACGGTAAGGGAATCCTCATTCTTGCCGTGAGTGTGCATAGGTTCTTGCCCTTGGTCTTTGAGTCTTATTCCTCTTGTAATGGTTGTTTCAAGGGCATCCTCATTTAGGCCGTCAAGGTATTCCTGCACCAATGAATCAAATACATCAATAGAAAAACAAGAATGATCATCTTTAGGATACCTTATAGCTTCAAAAATGTTAAAATCAATAATCTAGCCATCAAATTCCATTGTTAATGTCCCCTTGAACACATCTATCTTGGTGCGTGCTGTTTTCATAAATGGTCTTCCAAGTAGGATCGGAAAAGGAGGAGAATGGGCCAAATCCTCCATTTCAAGCACATAGAAATTAGCCAGAAAGATTAAATGATTAACTTGCACCAAAACATCTTCCAATACTCCTTTCGGATATGCATTAGAACAATTGTCTAATTCAATAATAACTCCATCATTTTTCAGCTGTCCTAAGTTCATAAATGTATAAATAGAGTAAGGCATGACATTAATGGATGCACCTAGGTCTAACATAGCATGTTCAAACTTAGTATTGCCAACAACACAAGGGATTGTAAAACTCCTTGGATCCTTGCATTTAGGGGGTAGTTTTCTTTGTAAAACGGCTAACACATTCTCACCTACCCTCACCACTTCCTTGTTCGAAATCCTCTTCCTTGTTGTGCAAAGTTCTTTCAAGAATTTGGCATACTTTGGAACTTGTTTGATTGCATCAAGGAGTGAGATATTGACTTGCACCTTTCTAAACGTCTCAAGAATGTCCTTATCACTCTCTTCTTTCTTAGATTGCATAAATTTGCGAAGGAAAGGTACATTTGGTGGAATAGGGTTAGAATTACCTGAATTTCAACCTAACTTACTTGTGTTGGACGGTTTAGCATCCCTAGGTGGCTATGGCAAACGTTGCTCCATTCTTGTCATAGCCTTGTCTTTTTCCTCCTCCTCGAGTTGTAGCTTCTCGTCCTCTTGTTGGCTTGATTTAGACAATTTTTGGTCACTTCTAACTTTCTTACCACTTCTTAATGTGATGGCCTTAGCGGTTTCAAATCCTCCCCTTAGATTCACAATGGTTGAACTAGGCAGTTTGCCTTGTTCTCTAAACTGTCCCATGAACTCCGCTGCTTGCCCCATTTGCTTTTTCAATTCGTTCACCTCTTTAGCTTGATTTTGCATCTCTTTGTTTGATTTTGTACTCCCTGTGTCAAAGAGGTGAGTAATTGAATAACTTTATCATTATCCAAAGACATACCTGAATTTGGTTGGGCCAAATGTGATTAAGGTTGCATTGGTGCGAATGGCCTTTGAAATATCCTGGGGGGTGTGATGCGGGAATTATACGCACACAAATTAAACCCTCTTTTTGACAATTGTAGTATAGATATAAGTAGGGATCGTTCTGGACCGGGGATTAGGAGGGATTGTTAATCACTTGGATTTGACTCAAAAACGTAAAAACACAATATAAAACATTATACTAGACTCAAAGAATGCAAAACTGAACTTTAAAACACTAAGACAAACCAAAAGACTCAAAACAAGTTCAAAAGACACAAAACTGCCTAAAAACACTAACTAGGCAGTTTCTGACCTTAAACCCAATTTTGGACGAATTTAAGATTATGGCTTGATTCAAAACACTTTAAAACATAAACTAAACAGATTATAAGCACTAAAGAACAAGAAAGTAAAGGGGGGTTTTGATTTGACGAAAATTGAAATAACAAAACAAGTTAATAACTAAGCAGATTGTAAAACGAAATTGGATTTAATGAATGGAATGAAGGCTAGCTAAGGGGTTCATTTCCATACATGTTATACTTGCATACGAAACGATTTCCAATTGCTTTTCAATAAACCATGAATTCTCAACGCCCCAGATTAACCGTGAATTGCACTAATTAACCCTCAGATTTTCCTAACGTTATTGAATTGGATGATTGCATACGACAACCCAAAACATTCCCCACAAGTTCCCTATATGAATTGCATAATAGAGATACAAGCAAGAATCATTAAGTTCTTTGAAAACCATAAGCATTGACGAAGCACTCGTTACTATGAATTGCATGAAACTTATGCCAAGAATTTAGTTAACGCGATTGAGATCATCAACCTTTACTACTTGTGAATATAAGTTCATAACTATTAGGTGAAACTCACTTATATTCTAGCGTCATATTCATGCATGAAAATCAAGCATGCACTCTCAATAAACATACATAAATAAGTGTAAATCACATAGATAAGTAAATTGAATTCACAACTTATGAAACGTAATTAGAAGTAATCAAATTATATCGCAAGCATAAACATATATTTCGAATCCCCCCTTAGCCAAGGGGGGTTTAGTTCCTCATACCTACAAAACAAAGAGAATTTAAATTAAACATTGAAATCAAAGGAAAAGAAACAGCTAAACATTCCAACAACTCAAACTTGAATTGTATGAACGTTTAGGCCCTCTTCTCTTCCTCTTTGTTGCGGCATAAGGTCTAAGGATAATGTTTTGGAGGGTATTTGTATGTGGAATGGAGTGAGGTGGTAAGGTGTGTGTATGAATGGATGGGGAGTGGTTGAAATGGCTAAATGGATTGATGGGGAAGGCACGGCACAAGGGGGTTGAATGGTGCTGGAATGTGTATGAAATGGTTGATTTTCTGTGGTGAATGAATCCCCCTCCTTGTGGCTGCAATGGATGTTTATTTATAGGTGAAAAAGAGGGAATATGATAGCTAGGAGGTTGGTGGAAAGCTGGAAATGCATGTGGAGTGGATGGAATGAAGGTGTTTTGCACGGCATGGGTAGGAATGGGTGAATGTGCATGTGGCTGATTTATTTGAAGATGCATGTGCAATGACAGCTAGGTTGAATGATTAAAGGGGTACATGTGGGTTGGAAATGCATGTGGAGTGGCTGGAATGAAGGTGTTTTGCACGGCACCAAGGGGTTTGAATGATTGAATGTGCATGTGGGTGAATATGTGGCTGCAATGATGAAGTGGACAACCTGGAAATGGGATGGGAGTGCACGGCAAAGAGAGTGAATGATTTGTGGCTGCATGGTTGAATGATTAAAGGGTGCATGTGGGTTGGAAATGCATGTGGAATGTGTGAAATTGTAAGGGGAATGCATGTGGAAATGCTGGAATGTGTTGATGTGCACGGCAATGGTTGGAATGTGGTGCAATGATGAATTGGGATGGCTGAAATTAGGGGTGAATGTGCATGTGGAATGACAGCTAGGTTATGATGATGAATGCATGTGGATTAGGTTGGAAATGCAAGGGAATGTGCTGAAACGATAGAATGGGGCTGCAAGGTTAAAGGGCTAGGGTTTAAGTGCATAGAATGGGCCTAAAATAGGGTGGTTTGCATGGCAAGGGAAGGGGAGAAGGGATAAGCCACGGCAAGGTTATGTAATTGGGCTAGGGCCATTGTTTTGTGTCCTAAAGTGCCTCAATTTCGTCCAACACCTTGGCTCCAAACATAAGCTATCCATCCTTAGCCCAAAAATGCTCCAAAAGGCTCCAAAATGCACTTCTTTGCTCCTTAAGCCCTTAGAACCTGAAAACACGCAAAAGAAGCATAAAGGACTAAAATAACTAAAGAAACATAACGTAAATGCACGAGAACAAGCCATTTAAGTCGCATGAATATGCTCCTATCATGGTGGTTGTCAAAATCCTCCTTGTTGTTCAGGTTGTTGAGGCTCCCTCCACTTGATGTTTGGGTGATCTCTGTAGCCCGGATTGAGATTCAATTTCAGAAATTGCACTTACCGCATTCACTTGTTGTTGTTGTTGTGGGGGGTCTCTTTGTCCAACTCTCTTGTATTGTTGTGCATTCAAGGCTCGATTTGCAATTAAGGTCTTGGCATCCATTGGTGTTTTGTCAACCAAAACACCTCTTGCCAAGGCATCTAACATTTGTCTCTTAATTGGAAGAAGTTCTTCATAGAAATATTGAATTAGAAGCTCTTCTTTCATTTGATGTTGAGGGCATGATGCAACTAAAGTCTTGAAATGCTTATAATATGCTGGAAATGATTCTCCTTGGTTTTGTTGAATTCCACTAATCTTCTTCCTTAAAAGAATGACTCTCGAAGTTGGGAAAAAATTCTCTAAGAATGCTCTCTTCATGCTTTCCCAAGAGGTGACGGTTCCAGGTGCCAATTCGTATAACCAATCCTTAGCCTTTTCCAAAAGAGAGAATAGAAAAGCTTTCATCTTCAAAATGTTCCCATCTATGGTGATCGGGGTCATGCTTGAACATACCACTTCGAATTCCTTTGAGTTTTTGTTTGGATCTTCAATGGACATCCCATGGTATTTGGGAATATGATGCAGCAAACTAGACTTTAATTCAAACTCCTCGGTCTTGCCTTGAGCTGCCCCAGGATATTGAATGCATAGGGGTATGGCATTGTCCAATCCTGAGGCTGAAAGTTCCTTGATTGTTCGATTATCCACAGCCATGATTTGTTCTTCCTCTTCCTCTTCTTCTTCGTCAAACTCAGATTCAAAGCTAGAACTATGTGGATTAGGTTCTGGCTTTTTTCTTCTCAAAGTTCGGTCAAAATCGTCGTCAAACTCCAAGATATGTGCACGAACAGATTGAGTACTTCGAGTCATAAACTAGTACCTAAAACCAAAAAAACAAAACAAAAGAAAATCAGAAACCAAAACTAAAAGATATGAACAGAAACAGGGGGGGATTAGCAATTTTGCTAATCCTTGGCAACGGCGCCAAAAATTTGGTGTAATATAAAATGGCACACAAACTTAAACCCTTTTTATGTAGTTGTAGTATGAATAAGTAGGGATTGTCAAAGGCCGGGGATTAGAAGGGATGCTATTCTCTCAATTTTAAACTCTAGAACACTAAACTAGACTCAAAAATAGAAAACTAGACTCTAATGACTCAAAACAAACTAGAAAGACTCAAAACAACACAAAACAAACAAATTGACTCAAAATATAAACTAAGGGTGATTTTGGACGAATTTAGACTTAACTTTGACTCAAAACACTAATAAAAATATATTTGAACAGGTCCTAACTAAGTAAACACAAAATATTTAAAGGGGAGTTGGTTTTGCCAAATTTAAAACTTAAACAAACAAGTTACAGAAACAAAGTAAATTGATACCAATTTGGGTGAATTGATGGGTGATAGGCTACCTAGAGGGTCCTTCTCCACACATGACACATATGCATACAAATCGATTTCCAATTATTATTCCAATAAACCATGAATGGCAATGCCCCAAATTAATTGTGAACTTCACAAATTAACTCTTAGCTTTCCCTAATTTCATTGAATTGGACTCAGCGACGCAATCAAATTATTCTTATCAAGTTCCCTATATGAACAACATGATAGAGATACATATGAAAGATCATTAAGTTCTATGAAAATCATAAGCATTGACAAGACATTCATAACTATGAAAAGCATGATACCCCTGCCATGGATTTACTTAACACAATCATGGCTAGTGACTTCCACTACTTATAAATATAAGTTCATAACGATTAGGTGAAATTCCCTTATATTTTAGCATCAAATTCATGCATGCAAACTAAGTATGCATCCTTAATCAACATACAAGAATAAGTTATCAATCAAACAAATAAGTAAATCACATTCATGTTTTACGAAACAATAATTGGATGAAATCAATTCATATCACATATATGTTCATGGCTTTGAATTCTCCTCTAGCCAAAATGAGTTTAGCTCCTCATGTTCGCACTTAAACAAAGATAACTTAAATCAAACATTGGAAACAAAAGATAGAATACACCTAAGAACATTCCAACAATCCAAACTTGAATGGCAGGGCACGGCTCCAAGGGTCTCCTCTCCTTTCTCCTTGCAAGGTTGCGGCACAAAGGTTTTTATCTCTGAAATTAGGTTATTGTGTGTGATGGATGGGTGGTGTGAATTGTGGTTGAGATATGGATGATTGGTGTCCTCTTTGGTGCTGTAGAATATATTTAAAGGGATAGGGCACAACCCTAATTAAAGTTGGAGAAAGATTTATACTCCAAATCCATAAGGAAAAAGCCTAATTAAAATCAGAAACCAAGAGAAAAAAGGGAAATAAAGGGTGCGGCAGGATCCTAGAGGTGGAGGGAAAGGGAAAGTGAGTGCACGGCAAGGAATGGTCTTCTAAAAGGAATAGGTGTGGCACCCTTGTAGAATTAGGATTAAGCCCTCTAGAATCATATATTTAGGTGTCCTAATATAATTAGGGATCCCCTTGGCAGCTAGAACTTAGGTAGTGTAGGATTAGGATTGGCTTAGACAAAATAAGGTAGTTTGGCTCATGTTCCTTCTTTCTTTGTTAAACTCCATAATTTCTTTGTCTTGAATTAATTATTCCATCTCTTTATCATATTCTTAGCCCTTCTTGAACTTCAAATTCGTCCATCCACCTTGCTCCATGCGTGTGTTATCCATTCCAAGCCCAAAATTGCTCTAAAATGCTCCAAATCGCCTTTTCTTGCCACTTTAGCCAATTGAACCTACAAACACACAAAAATAGCTTAAATCACTATAATAAATAGAAACTAACTCACTAAATGCAAGGAAATAGGCTAACAATGGAAACTAGCTCCTATCAATTGGACTCAATGGAGTGTCCCTAGTCTTTTAACCCAGAGGTGTGGTTTTCTGTCCAAAACCTTCTTGCGTCATTTGATTCTTAAACTTGTTTACATATCTGATTTACTAGTATATGTTTCATGCATCCTATGAGTTTTTATTTGATATATGTTTGTGACTATGTTTACACTCCATATTATGAGCAATGAATTGATTTGTTGTTGACTATGATAACTTTCAATGAACTAAGTTTGATTCGTAGATTTGCATTTCATTAACTGATGAATCTGTGCTTAGTTGACTGGTAAGCTTGACTAGTCAATCAAGCATACTTTAATTCGTAATTGTTTTGTCATTATTGATTGTATAATGAACTTATATGTAAATGTATTCAAGTTTAGGAATTGTTTTTATGAAACTGATATAGGTAAACTCTGATTAGTTGGACATACTGGTCAATTAGGATTCATTCTTGCAGCTGCACTTTCTGTCATTGACTAACTTGTAACTAGTTGGCAAGCTGATTTGACTAGTCTACTATGCAAAGTTGAATTTTTATTTGCAGGATATTCCACCTAGTGCCAAATTACAATGGTATCAAAACCTTGGACTAGATATACAAAGAGTGATCTCTGTGAGTGATTGGTATTGGGTGGAATATAACCATAGATCGCAATTGTGTTGAGGGGTCTTGTAATTCACCTCGCTCTTTAACAGAATGGATTATGCTTCATAGTTTGAGAAGTTTCAAATCTTTTTGAAGGCACAAGTTCAAATGGAGTTGATTACCTTACCATTCAATGAAGGGCTCCTTCAAGAATTATTGATGATGAATCTATTGTAAAAGCAAAGTGTGATTGTACCCCAGTGATGTCACATCGGCCATGGCTAATAGGAGAGCAATGAATGCTATTGTCAGTGCCATCCCACCAACTTATTTTGACCACATTCAATATTGCACTGCGGCAAAGCAAGCATGGGATAAACTCAGAATTATTCATGGAGGTGACAAGCAAGTAAGGAAGCTTAAACTTCAAATGACCCATTCTATGTTTGAAGAGTTAAGAATGAATGAGTCAAGGTCTTGTTATGCTTTTTATGAGTGACCTGAAGAATCTCAAGATTTAAATGAAATTAAGCTTGGAAATCTTGTTGGAAAACTAATCACATATGAGATGGAACTTGACATAAAAGAAGGAGATTCAAATAGTGCGAAGGATGTTGCCCTTCAAAGTGTTAAAGAAACTATGGTCACCAAGGAATCATCTGATCAATCTTCTAAAGATAATCTAGCTTTATTAGTTAAACAAGGACTCTCAAGAACCAACGAAAGGATATCAAAAAGGCTAGAGCGTTTTCAAAAGATTCCAAGCTTCAACCAAAAGGAAATTTCACTTTTGGTTGAATGCAAGGAAAAAAATATCAATCATAGGGATAAGCCTTCTAGTAGTGAACCTGGACTTTGTTTTTGTTGTGGTAGTATTGGAATTTGGGCTGCTGAGTGTGCAAACAACCAAAAACCAAATAAAAAATGTGACAAAGCAATAATGGGTACCTGGAGTGAAAGCGAGAGTGAAGAATCTATTTGTTCTAACAAATCATTAGATGATGAGGAGAAAGCCATTACCTTTGTTACCTCAGTTGAAAAGGTGTCTCCTTATGATCATGAACTTGTACTGTATGATACTGAGGAGTTAACTTATGATGAATTGTCTTTCAAGTCAAACTCCTTTTTTGATGAGGCTTGTAATGTCACTGGCAACAATATTGAGCTCAACAAAAAGCTTGCTGCACTCCAGAAAGCTAATGAGTATTTCCATCTAGATAGAAATGAACTAGATGAAAATGTTGTCACTCTAGAAGCTCATGTCAAAGTACTAACAAAATATGAGTCATTTTGTGATGATAGAGAAGACAATGTTGATGTTATTGCTGCGCTTAAAGCCCAAGTTCAAGTGTAAACACGAAAATTTTGTAACGAATGAAATGAGAACACGTGTACAAAATGGATTTATATTAATGAATTTGTAGGGTTACAATCTCTGTTTACAATTTTCTTTTGATTCAGTCTTCAAATTTGATGTAAATGCATAGGTTGTTGATCCAAGGGTCATGATGGCTTGATCTCGGACAACTGATTAAATGATTGCTTCAAGTTTTGAGCTTGAAACGATACTTGGATGGTCTTCACCTCAAAGATGCGGCAAAGGTAGTGTTAATGTAGGATTTCGTTAATTCAAGGGTCTTGGCGACTTGATCTTGAATCAAACTTCGTTACAAGTTTTGAGCTTGCAACAAAGTTTTGAAGGAATCGGCACAAATGCTTGTTGATTCTTCAAGAGAATGCTTGGGCTTTGGTCAAAAGAAAGCTTCGGCTTGGTTATACATTCTTCAACGAGAGCTTTGGCAGCGTATTAGTCTCCAAAGATTTGGCATAGGTTCTCCTTTTGTGAGAATTTCAGCTCTTCAATGTAGAAACTGTCCACCTGGAATGTAGAAATTGTCATCCTTGAATGTAGAAATTGTTGACCTTGAATGTAGAAATTGTCGTCCTTGAATGTAGAAATTGTCGACCTTGTATTTATAGACTTCTCAAAGCTTGCCTTTAGGATGGATTTGGCTTTGATTTGTGCTTTGATTCATCCATGGGAGAATTTAGGCATGTTTTGTGTCTTAATTTAAGCCATTTTCCCTTGCTTGGCCGAATTATAGGGCTTTCTTGACTATTTTGTGAGCAATCTTCATTCTTGCTTGTTTTGTGAAGTGCTTTAGCTTTCTTTCTGGTTTTAGGAGCAATTTGGGCCCCTTGCCAATTTTAAGGAGAGATTCCCCCCCCTGGCCGAAATTTGGGGAAGTTTTACTCGTCATTTGCTTGATTTGTGCCACATGTCATTGATGACTTGTCTATTTGTGATGAGTCATATGCCACTTGGAGCTTTGTGATGCTTTATTTGCATGCAACAAAATTTACTTGTCTACAAATACCCCTACTTCCAGCCGTGTTGTAGGCATGTGCTTGTCACATGTAGGAAACGTGTTTTGAAGTCATGCAATGTAAATGTTCTAACCCAAGGGTCATCGAGACTTGATCTTAAATTAGTTTGCTTCTTCAAGGGCCATAAAGGTGTATTTCTAGAATTGACATGATGAATCTCGTCAAGGGCCATTGAGGCTTATTTCTTGAACAAAATATTTCTTCTAGGGCCGTTAAGGTTTGGTCTTGAATTGAAGTGATGAATTTTGTCAAGAGCCGTTGAGGCGTATTTCTTGAACGAAATATTTCTTCAAGGGCCATTGAGGCTTGGTCTTGAATTAAATGAAGATTTTCTTGAAAGGCCGAGAGGCTTGATCTTGAATGAAAAATGAAATGAAATTTTGTCTTCAAGGGCCATAGAGGCTTGATCATGAAAGAAAATTTGGAAATAAATAAATTGGCACATATTTATTGTGCGTATTGAATTTTTTTTTCCATAATTTTGACAAAATACATTTGGTGTATTTTGAATTTTTTTCCTTGTGGTTGTAGGAAAAAATGTTTTTCCTTTCTTAGGTAGGAACCTCCTTCAATTTCCTTCAAAATGTTGGAAAGCTTTGGTGATTTCCTCCTAGGTTTTGGAAAGCCTTGATGATTTCCTTCAAGATTTTGGAAAGCTTTGATGATTTCCTTCCAAGTTTTGGAAAGATTTAATGCTTGTCCTTGGGTAAGTAGGATGTGCAATTTTTCCTTTCCTCTTTTCTTTTCCACAGCAAGGAGGGGTATTTTTCCCTTCCCCTTTTGATTTCCACGGCAAGGAGGGGATTTCCCCTTTGTTTTGGAAAACTTGAAGACCTTGTCCTTGCCTTAGAGGGGTTTCCTTTTCTGAATTTCGGCAAGGGGGCTATTTCCTTTGATGTTTTGGAAATTTTAAAGCCTTTTCCTTATTTTTTTTATTTTTTATTTTTTTGTTTCCTTTTCTTCGCTTTGCTGATTTTTTTTTTTTTTTTTGGTTGCAAAAAACAACATGTTTTTCCTTTATGCCATGTATAACCTTGCCATTTTTGTTTGGAATTTGTTTCTTTCTTTTGGTTGGAATGTGCTTCCTTGTTTTGACTTTCCTTTTGATATTTGGGTATGTATTTCCATTATAGCATTAGGAAGGAATTGACCCCTATTTATAGGACAATTGGGTATGTGTTTTTTCACAATTCACATCCTTGCCGTGCACAGCCATTATTCTTGTTGCCTTGCCTTGTTGCTGCTTGCTGTGAGTTTTGGTTGCTGCTTGAAGTTTGTTGCAGTGTGTCGCTTTTATTGTGTAGTTCTGTGCAAAAGAGTGGAGCGGGTTTGCGCTGTGTAGTGCCTTTTTGTCACAGTTTTCTCTCGGTGGTGATGTTGTCGTGCAGTGCAAGAAACTGCTTGCATAATTGCTATAGGGTTGCGTCGCATTTTGGTTTTCTTTGCTACTGTAGCATGCACTGAAGGATCGTCTTGTAGCTGCCCTCTTTGTTATGCAGTGCAAGAAACTGCTTGCGTAATCGCTGCAGGTTTGCATAGTACTATTGTGTAGCATGTTGGTTTTCTTTGCTACTGTAACGTGCGTTGAAGGACCATCTTGTAGCTGCCCTCGTTGCCGTGCTGCTCAAGCTTTGTGGCTGATTTCTTTTCATTGTTCTGACTTTATCATCGTCATCCTTCAATGCTTATGTGGTTTATCTTGTATGTTTTTCGCTTTTGGTGAAGCAATTTTGTTTCTTTGCTGCCCCACACTTATGCTTATGTTGCCTTGTTTGTTTTGTTGTAGCCATGGTATTTTTTAAGTACTTTAAGAGAAATACCATTACCATGCTTGCGAAGGAAGGTGATTCGCAAGATAGGGGAACAATGTTGAAGTATTGTGCGCTGTTGACCGGCTACATTTAAATTTCTTGGTGATCGCGTCTGTAGCAGAGCTGCGACTTTGAATAGTACTTTGTCGACTACTAGAGAAGCCGTCTTTGTTAACTATTATTAGAAGTGGCTTGAAGATGTCTTGAGCCAATCCAAAGATGTAATTACCAACGTAGGACTTTATCACGCTATGTACGCATCTTTGTTTAGTTATGATCGCCATCATTTCGTCCTTCGTGCATTCTTTAAGCATCGTTGTTTAGCAACCAACACACTTCACACAGCTGAAGAGGAGATGTCGATTTAACTTTGGGATCTCCACAAGATAGGAGGTTTGCCAATCTAGGGCAAGTTTTATGACGAGGTTGTTTCTAGCTTGGACAAATTTTCTCGTCGCAATAGCTGAGGATTGCCTGCAAGTTACCGCTATTTATTTTGGGCGTATCACAAGCTTTCCCAGGAGGCTCAGGGTAAGTTAGGCGTCAAGATTTCTTCATGGATCCAATTTTGGTATTGGGATGCCATGAAGTACAATAAGCCTTTGAAGAAAAGTGGCCACAACAAGGCCACTAAGCCAAAAGGAGACTTAGATTCGTTAGGTATCATTGATTCAGCTAGGCGCAGCTCCCCTGCCGAGTTGAAAGCATTTGACAAACTTGGCATAGCAAAGCATGTGGAAAAATCTTACCTAGCCACTTTCTTAGCATGTTGGCTTTGTAAGTTTGTTTTCCCCAAAGACGTCATCAACTTTATCCATCTTGGAGTCTTCAAAATGGCTAACAAGATGGATGTAGGTGAATCTTTTAGCCTTGCTATTCTGCTTTTATCCAACATTTACAACGACTTGAGTATTATTTTGAACTCAGCGAGCACAGAAGATCGTGCCGCAGTACTTTCTTATCATTATCTGTACGGTTGGTTAGGTGAGTACTTTGGCACTCATTTTTCTTCGTCGACTTTAGATAAGTCGAGACCTTCTTCACCAACTTCAGTCAAGGTGGGGCCTTTGATGACAAAGTACTCTGGCATGCTTTCTAAGAACACCCTTGATGATTTGCAGGCGCGAGCGTTGTTTAGAAGCTATGAAGGTTTGAGAATGGACCATCTAGCAAGGGTTATCTTAGCGCGGCGAGGCTTCATAGATGATTCACACTTTCGTTTCTTAGACTCGTCTTATCTTACAAATCTTCGCTTGAGGTATGTTTCTTTGCGGCAAGGAGACCGATGTATTATTCAGCCGTATAGTCTTCACTATTTCAGCAAGCAGTTTGGCTTTGTCCAACATGTGCCAGGCAAGCTGAAGGAAAACTCAGAGTCAAAATCCTTGCAAGCCATGTATATGTATCAGGAGTTTTGTACCTGTTCATACACAAATGCTTCCATCACCTTGTCAGCCAATGACGAGTTCAAGAGTAATCTAGTGACTCGTGCCTACATAGGTTGGTAGTCAAAGGTACATCGTGAAGATTTGGGGACAACAAGTGGCGCCAATTCTTCTCGTTCACGCAATGATGTGCCAGTAGAAGATCGTTCTGTGGTTCGTATGCAACTGGCACCTTTTGATTGTGCGAGTGCAGCTTCATTGCAAGATGGACCTGCAGCTTTAACTTTTCAACGTCCGTGTTTGTCTTCTCATTGTTTGGATGCTTCTGAAGAAGCGGGTGACGAGGTTGACTCACATAAGGATGAACTTGTTTTCCGGCAACGTCAACAAGTTTTGAATAAGCAACAATGACGTTGATCTCCGCCATAAGAAGAAGAAAGTGTTTAGACCTCCTCAGTTTGATGGTCGTGTGTCACTTGAGAAAGATGTATGTATTTCATTCTTTCTTGTGATTTCTTTTGTTTTTTATTGGTTTAGCTTTTTGTTTCTAACACATTTCTTTGTCTTTTTTAGGCTAATCCTTATTGTTTTTTTTTTTGACTTGGGGAACATGGGCGTTCATTCCTGTACGGAGATGCTATTCGGAGGCAATCTACTTACAGACGAGGAGATTAGGGACTCGCCCGGTGCAGAGCTTGTTCCGAATTCGTCAATTTGCCCAAGTTTGCCATGTATGGGTGAAGGTATGCAAGAGCCCGCCATGCGTACATCACCTTTACCAGCTAGCTCTGAGATTTGTCTTAGGGGGCTGAACCTTAGTGGCACTGAGTAGCTCATCCATCGCATTAACCTTCGCGCAACTATGGACATCAAAAGGCACATTGAGAAGAGGATTGCAAAGTGCCCATTGGACGATCTTGCGTTGCTCAAGGATGACTTGTTAAGGCTTGTTTCTGCGATTAACAACCTTAACGTTGATTCCTCGCTCTTGAGAGTTAAGACTGTCGAACTTATGGCTGCCTCAACTAAGTATTCTTCCTTGCATGCTATTTCCTCGAAAAAGTTGAGTCCATAGGTTAGAGCTCAACAACTTGTAGCAATAGACTTATCAATTGCCCAAGTTCGGTTTTCTCAGCAAGTTACTTCGGAAGGTTATCAATATACAGGGACTTTTTTAGCTTCCATCCAAGCACATCTAGAAGCGTTGGCACATGAGAAAGAGTAGTTGGAAATCGAAGCATCACATCTTCAAGGTATTCTCTTAAAGCAGGAAGCTACACTTTCTCAGCATTAAGAAGAGGTTTCATGCCTAGAGCAAGAGAAAGGCGCGGCCATGAAAATGGCCACCTTGTCTCACGCCAATGTAGAGACTTTGAAGACTTTGGAAAGCTTGCTTGAAGATCATCGCCATAGTTTTAGGGACATAGCTCTCAAGTAGTGTCTTCCATTTTTTGTGCTTGAAGGCTTCTTTGTATTTTTTTTATTTTTTTATTTATTTTTTTTTATTTTTTGTTTTTGCTCATTTTGTAATAAGGCTTTGTAGCCAAATTCTTCCTTTAAAGAAATAAAGTATTCATATTCTTAAATTTGCTCTTTATTCTTCAAAGTGTTTGTGTTTTTGTTGATGATGTGACTGTACTTTAAGTTTTGAAGTTTCAAGTTGCCTACGTACCCTCAGTTGAGGAGAGATCAAGTCATGATGTAGTTCAAAGGAGTGATGGATTGTTTTGATGATTTTGATGGTGATTTTGCCATACACAGTTTATGCCCTTGCAGGCCAGGAGCGTTGGGTGTCACCCTTTAAGTTCGTTCTGACAAGGTGCATTGTTGCGGTGTGTAGTTTAAGCTCATGCAAGCGAAGAGCATTGAGCGTCACCTTTTAAGCTTGTACGAACAAGAAGCTTTGTGCCATGTGCAGTTTAAGCTTATGGAGGCGAGGAGCTTTGTTTGTTTGGTTTAGGGGTAGTAAGGTTTCAAGAATATGTTGTTGATGGGGCCGATCTTTAAGCTGTCTTCTGCCATGATTAGGTAGGCGCCGTTGGTGTAGACCTCTTGTATTGTAAGGTCATTCCCATTTTGATGTGAACTTGCTTTTTGTTTTGTGAGTTGTGATGATGGGCCTTCGTAATGCCAAGACAAGATCTCCAGTTTGGAAAGACTTTAGGTAGACCTTTTTGTTGAATGCCTTAGATAGCTATGCTTGGTAGCATTCCAACTGTTGTTGGGCTTCGAACCTCCTTTCCTCAAGTGCTTCCAACTTTTGAAGTCGTAGCCTTCTAGTATAGCCATCCTTATTGAGGGGATTTGACTTTCGAGCAGTAGAACAACTTCTACGCCATATACAAGAGAATAAGGTGTAGCTTGGGTATGAATCCTAAATGTCGGCCTACATGCCCACAGTGCTTCGCTTATTCTTTCGTGCTAGTCTCTCTTTGTTCGGCCGATTACCTTCTTTAGGAGGTTGCACATTGTTTTGTTGAATGCTTCTGCAAGACCGTTGGCCGGAGCATGATACATGGAAGACTTGTGCTGCTTGAACTTCTATTTCTCGCAGAGCTTGTCCATGAGTCGGTTAAAGAATTATTTTCCATTATCGGTGATGATGTAGCGAAACACGCTATATTAATGGATGATATGCTCTTTGAGAAACGGACGACAGTTTTCTTCTTGACTTCCTTTAGGGATACGGCTTCAGCCCATTTGGAGAAGTAATATGTTATGGCTAAGATGCAGGCTTCTCCTGTAGATGGTTTTGGTATGATTAATCTTACGACGTCCATTATGATTTCAATGATTGGTAAGGGAAAGTCATCCTTCAGGCAAGCATAGTTGAGGTCTAGGAAGTTTACGCAAACACGTATTTATCTAGATTTCTTAAGGACAATAACAATGTTAGAGATTCATTTAGGGTACTACACCTCTCAAATGAAGCCTGCTTCGATTAACTTGTTAATCTTAGCCTCAATTTGTGGAATGAGCTCGAATTGATAGCGTTTTTAAGTTTGCTTTAACGCATCCTAGGTTTAGCTGTAAGACGATGCAAGGCAATGGTAGGGTCAAGGCCGAGCATTTCCTTATAGGTCCAAGCAAAGATGTCTTTGTACTCCAAGAGCAGTTGGTAGTACTCCTCAATCTCGTCCACACTTAGTAGCGCACTTACAAAGATAAGCTTCGGCTCCCTACTTGTGCCTAAGTTGAGCTCCTTAAGATCATCAATCATGGCTTGCCCCCTATCCTCGAGTTGTGGTGGTGTAGCAGTGATGTCTTCCTCAAGGATTTTGTCTTTTTTGTCTTCTTAGATCGTGATATGGAAGATGTCTTGGCCTTCATCTTCAGTGCTAGCCCCTTGGGATTGTTGGCGTGAAGATTTGCTAATGTGGATGATGGTGGGCCTCTTTACCTTCAGTTGCCCTTTTGTGTCAACCTCCAAGGTTGCTTAGCGTTTCATCCTTGAAGAAATCGAGCTTCAAAAGTCATCTTTTTCTACTAAACCATTGAGCTTTTCTTCTTTTAGCGTTGACAACCTTTCGAAAATAGATCTTTAGGGTGTTGGTGTGTTAAGCTGCTTGAAGACGGAAGTTTGGCCTTGACCACCAATGCGATCAAGTGCCGAAATATTAGGTCTTGAACGATTTAGCCTATTCGAGGGGCGGGTTTAGGTGAGGTCACGTTCTTTGTCATTAACAGTTTTTGCATTATTCTTTCCAAGATTTGAAGAGGAGGCGAAATCATACCCAGCCTTCGACATGAGTTTGTAAGCGTTTGGGTCGAAACCTTTTTCGGTCCTTTGGTTAGAAGAGATCTTGGTTTTGCCTCCTTTGGCAAGGGTTTTACGAAACCTTGTGGTGGTTTTGAAACTTTAGCATTGCTTAACTGTGTCAGAGGTAAAATTACATTTATCTTAGGCAGATTTACATCATCCTTGTGCAGGTGTGTGTCAGCTTTGCTTATTCTAGTTTTGAATGGGGATTGCCTATTCTTTCTTCTCGACATTGGGATGTATCAAAAGACGGGTATATTTGGTCCTTTTGAAGGCGTCACACTCCCCTTGATTGTTCTGGGCTTAGTAGGCTCATCGTAGTTTTTGCTTGAAAATGGCATGGCTTCCCTTTCTTGCTTATTTGGCACAGCTTGTCACTCTTATTTTTTGGGAGCGGCTTTGCCTGTGCATTTGATCTCCTTTGGAAGAGCTTCGGGCACAATCTCTTCCTCCATGTAGAACTTGGCATCCACGAAGTGTGATTTAGCTTCGGTGAATGGCTTGGCGTCGCCTTGTATCATCTTCACTCATTCTTAGTAGAACTTCAGGCATTGGTAAAGGGTGGACATCACCACTTCATTCTCGTGGATCCAAGGCATTCCTAAAAGTAAGTTATAGAAAGTTCTTACATTAATCACATGGAATAACGTGGTTGATTTGAGTTCGCCAATGGTCATCTCAGCTCGGATCATACCCATTGCTCTTTGTCCTCATTGGCTAAAACTTTGGATTAGGAGACAGCTTCGGGATAATTCATAATTCATCCACCTTGATACCGATTGCGGTCATTGTTGACTTCGGCATGATGTTTATAGCCGATCCACCATCCATAAGCATGCGGTTAACTTTGTGCTCCCTTACCTACCTAGAAAGGAAGAGATGACGGTTATGAGGCTTTGACCTTAGCAACAAGTCTTCGTCAATGAAGTTGATTGCATCATAGGTGGCACCGCATGTGGCATATTCATGTGGCCAAAGCTTTCAGCCTTAGTCCTTGCATTTTTGCACCTCGTGGTCATCGTGACTTGCCAAGACTGCTACTAGTGCTTTTTGCATCACTTTGGGCAGCCGTAGTGCTTCCTCGATGCTAAAGTATGTCATCAAGTTTTCTTTGGGCATAAGGGTCTTCTCTTCCTTGACAACAATAACTTTGCTTTTTTAGGGCTCTTTTATCTTTATTTCAACCATGTGGCAGGTAATGGCAGTGCACTGTTGGAAGAAGTCTTTCGGGAAGTACTTATGCAAGGAGACGGGCGTGACTCTTTCTCTATAAGTTCCAGCTTATGTTGGCTTAATAGCTCTTACATTTATTTTGGGCTTCCTATTGTTGCGGCAGCGGTGCTTCTTCCTTTGCTCCACCTTTGGCCTTGTGACCTGTGGTCTTGGCTTCCTTGTCTTTTCGTAGGTTGCCAGTGTCTACCCGTCTTCATCATCAGTAGGTGCATTTTGGTCGCTTGCCCCTAGTAATGGTTGTGCAGAAAGTGCTATGTAGCTTGAGCATGGATGAGAGTGGTTAGGCATTACTTGAAGAGGCACGAGATCGAAGGATCCAAACTTAATTGTAGTGGTATGTGTTACAGTCGTGTCTTCAAGGTCAAGTACAATTTGCCCTTGTTGTGCCAGCTTCATAATGAGCTTCTTGATGACGAAGCACTTGCCAACCAGATGATCACTATACAATGGTATTTGCAGTACCTAGGATCGTTAACAGGATTCATCTTTTTAAGGCATTTGCATTTAGGCAGCTCGATTACTTTCTTCTCTAACAGGTTGTCTAGCATTGCAGCCACGTTGAAGTCCGGAAAAGGGTACGTCTTTTGCCCCAGTTCCCTCAAGGTGTTTTTGTACCTATCTTGGGTGTGAGGAGGCTTACCTCTCTTTATCTCCTTTGCTTTATTCTTGGAAGAGATTTTGACGAGCGCGGATGAGGTCATGATGGGGGTAGTGTTGACGATAAAAGCTTTCGCTGAGCTTCTTCCCAGTCTTGTCCACTTTCGGAGTAAACACCTTATCCTTCATGAAGTCGATGATTGGTTCCTTTTTCACATGATTGGCAACACTCAGCTCTATGTCGTGAGATCGAGTTGCCAACTCCTCAAACATTCTTAGTTTTATTCCTTGGAGGATGTAATGTAACCCCCAATGCATGCCTTGAACACATATCTCAATAGCAGAGGTTTCAGAAAGCCGATCTTTGCAATCTAGACTTAATGAATGCCATTTGTTGATGTAGTCGACGACAGCTTCGTCCTTCCACTGCTTCGTACTTGTCTGCTCCAGCATGCTTACAGTGCACGAGTACTGTAGAAACGGTTGAGGAATTCCCTTTCAAGCTGATCCTAGCAATTGATAGATTCGGTATCCAGGTCTGTGTACCAGTCAAGGGTGTTACCTTTCAGCGAGCGCATGAATTGCTTGATGAGGTAGTCTCCCTCCATCCCAGCGTTGTTGCAAGTTTCGATGAAATGGGCAATATGTTGTTTGGGATTGCCCTTTTCCATCAAATTACATGAATTTAGGCGGCTGATAACCCATTGGTATCCTCAAGGCATTAATCTTCATAAAGTAAAGCTTTGAATATAGCACGGAGTCATGTGAGCTCTCTTCGAACCACACCTTGATGGTGCTAGTGATCATCTCCTGCAGCTGCTAGATAGAGAGAGATCCCATGAGCATCGTTGCTTGGTCCAACTTCTCTTTAGCTTTTTCTATCGAAAGTTTTTCATCTTCGTCAATTTCCTTTTTTTGTGGGTTAACCTTTGGGTCGTGGTCACCTCTTTCGTCATGCTGCGCCTTCAATCTATTGACGAGTGTGGCAATTTGTAAGTCATTTTCTTCCACGGTCCTTGTTAGCCTTGCAATTGCTTCATTCGTTTGAGCCAGCTGCTCCTTGATGGAAGTTGCACCAGTAGTCATGACTTGCATGGCTACGGGATACGAGCTGCTGCTTGAATCGGCATTGGAAGTCAAGGACTCAAAGAACCTCCTCAGGCTTTCTACCTTTGGGGTCCTTAGCGAGGCCAAGGTGATCACTGGCTCATGCCTCTAGTGCTCTTGCTCCTTCGGCAGGGTTGACGTAGGAGTGGAAGGCATGGCAGAGAGAACTTTTGCCTTGCTCCAGGTTGAATTGCCCAAAGTGCCACCACTTGTGGCAATTATGTCCTTTGTTAATGCCATTTATGCTTCTTGTGGATTTGAAGACAGAGATAAGAGGTAGAGAGGTCCCACCGAGCGTGCCAAATTTGTAAACACGAAAATTCTCTAATGAATGAAACGATTGTAAACAAAAAAATTCTCTAACGAATGAAACGAGAACATGTGTACAAAGTAGATTTGTATTGATTTGAATTTATAGGTTACAATCTCTGTTTATAATTTTCCCCTAATACAGTTTTCAAATTTGATGTAGACACATAGGTTGTTGATCCAAGGGTCGCGATGACTTGATTTCAGATGAACAATTGAATGATTTCTTCAAGTTTTGTGATTGAAATGATGTTTGGATGGTCTTCACCTCAAAGTTATGGCAAAGGTAGTGTTGATGTAGGATTTTGTTTATTCAAGGGTCTTGGCGACTTGATCTTGAATCGAACGTCGTTACAAGTTTTGAGCTTGCAACATAGTCCTGAAGGAATCGGCACAAGTGCTTATTGATTATTCAAGGGAATGCTTCGGCTTTGGTCGAAAGAAAGCTTCGGGTTGGTTATACGTTCTTCGAAGAGAGGGCAGCGTATTAGTCTTCAAAGATTTGGCAGAAGATCTCCTTTTGTGAAAATTTCGGCCCTTCAATGTAGAAATTGTCCACCTGGAATGTAGAAATTGTCGACCTTGAATGGAGAAATTGTCGTCCTTGAATGTAGAAATTGTTGACCTTGAATGTAGAAATTGTCAACCTTGTATTTATAGACTTCTCAAAGCTTGCCTTTTGGATGGATTTGGTTTTGATTTATGTCTTGATTCATCGAGAATTTAGGCATGTTTTGTGTCTTAATTTAAGCCATTTTCCCTTGCTTGGCCAAATTATAAGGCTTTCTTGCTTATTTTGTGAGCAATCTTCAATTCTTGCTTGTTTTGTGAAGATGCTTTATCTTTCTTTCCGATTTTGGGAGCAATTTGGGCCCCTTGCCTATTTTAAGGAGAGATTCACCCCCTTTGCCGAAATTTGGGAAAGTTTTATTTTTCTTTTGCTTAATTTGTGCCACATGTAATTGATGACTTATCTATTTGTGATGGGTTATATGCCACGTGGAGCTTTGTGATGCATTATTTGCATGTAACTAAATTTACATGTCTACATTAAGACCTAAAGAAATATCAAGAAAACTTGCTAAATCAAGTTCAAGTGTTGAAGGCAAACGATGTTATGTATCATAACTTAATCTCGAAGCAATTATCCGCGCTGAATGTGGCGAACAACAAAGTCATTCCTCTTACCATTAATGCTCAAAGAATAAGCAAAAACGCCGAGTTATGGGAAACTACATGGCAACAAAAGTGGTCTTGGTTTTGTTGAAAGTGCTTCAACCTCCGTGGTTACCAGGACAAAGTTTGTAAAGGAATCAAGACTCGAGGTAACTAAAGTCAATCCTAGTTCAGTGGAAAGGTTCATTCCTACATGTCATCACTATTGGAAAGTGGGTCATATTGGACCCAAGTGTAGAATATTTCACACTATGAAGAAGGACACCTTGAAGAATCCGATTGATCGACTAGCCACTGAAGTCAACAGAATTGCACTAATTGTTTAGTCATCCAAATCAGGAAATGTGAAGTCACACTACAAATAAATTCAGAAAGCTTCAAACAATTGTGTAGTTGTTCTCAATGCATCTTTCGTTACCAAACTAAATATGTGGCATCTAGACAGTGGGTGTTCTAGTCATATGACTGTAAACAAAGATGCTTTATTGTCTCTTGTTCCCCTTAATAGTGGTGATGTTGTGTTTGATTATGAGGACAAGTCTCAAAGAACTGAAAAGGGTGATGCCATCTTTCCTGGTCTTCCTTAGCTTGAAAACGTTAGTTATGTAGATGGTTTGAAAACTAGCCTCATCTACATTAGCCAATTAAATGATGACGTGGTCAATAAAGTTTGCTTCTCAAAATGGGGTTGCAGGATTGTAGATAAAGATGGGGAGAACATGTTGGTCATTCAAAGATCAGATAACAATTGCTACACTCTTAATATTCCTAAAGGTGTGTGTTTCATGTGAGTTATACAACATGGAAAGCATATTGCGGAGTCTCACAAGAGAGTGTCTTACATTGGAATCTCGAAAGCTCCTCGACTAATGGAACTAGACTTTATTGATCAAACTCAAACATTATTCCTTGGCAAGATGAAGTCTATTTTATTTGCTAGATACAGTGAAAAGCAATGATATGTTCTACTCTCAACTGTAAATGCAATATCTGTTGCCGTTAGGAGGAGTTATGTCTTGGTGAGTTGGATGATTGAAATGCTAAATAACTTCAAAGTCTTTCAATTCATCATTCATGTTCATTGTGTTCATATGTGTGAAATTGACATCTTGAAGAACCTTGTCCAACATTCAACATCCAAACATATTGGCACACGACTTCACTTCATTAGAGCTATTTTGGTTGGTAAACTCCTTATCTTAATCTTTGTGCCAACTGAAAAACAGCTAGCTGGCTGTCTACAAATGCATTGGATAATCAAAGGTACAAATGCATTGAATAGGTTGAATAACTATGCTTCCAAGTTTTTTTAGCATGTTTTGTCTCTGTGATTGTGCTTGTCTTGTCTATCAACTCATCAGATAATACTGTTTCGCTCTTTATATGCATCTCATGATTATCATACATTGTTAGTAATTTATGGATTAACCTTGTAGAATTTTTCACTATGATGTCAAAGATTCTCCCTATTACTTTAGATAGCCCTTGAAAAATCATTATTTTTACCTCACAAAAGCTTAGGTTGATTTGAGGTTTAAGTTGACTTTGGTCTTGATTAAGTTGTAGTGACCTTACTTACTTTATAATCTGAACCATGTGTCATTTCTCTTCTTCTTTTTTTTCCTCTTCCCAAATCAAAACAAAAAATTCAAATGGGAGAGTGTTGTATGAGAAGAGTCTCTTTGAAAAGAAATCATATATCATCAAAAATGGGAAAATTCCATCAATTTGGCATTCCATGCAATGTCATGAGGTTGTGCTTCAAGATCCCCTCTACAGGTCATGGATTCAAAAAAAAAAAAAAAAAAAAAAATATCATATGACATCTCATAAAAAATTCACCTTCATTCAATTGACCTTGGCATATCTCAAATTGGTGCCTCACTTAAAGTTCTACACCAAAGTTCACTTTTCTTTCAAGGCTTGTGTCTTGCTTTTTGTAGTCTTGTCCTTTGTTCATACTTTAAGTGTTGTTTCTTAAGCTTAATAGATTATTAAAAGTTTGGTTTTTGGTTAGCCTTTGAATAAACCTTGGGCCTAGTGGCATGAAGCTATGATTTCAAGAAGGTTGTCACCGGTCCATCTTCCTATGCCTTGACACATCATTGTTGCATTATGAGCAAGTATTAATCTTAAGATTATTGTCCATGTATGACCTTGAAGATTTGTCTTTTGAGAGTTCCATTGCATGTTTCTAATTCAAGTCCTTATTTCTAATTACCCTCTATTGGAAGCAAAGATATTGAAGCTACTTCTTCATTCATTTCCTGTATGGTTTGTCTTGTTAGCTGTAATTATTAGTGCAAAGATTATGACTTTCTTCTGTGATCTCTTTTGCTTCTGTGTGTTGTCTCAATTAGTTGGATACTTTATTTTGAACTCTTGCACAAAACTGGTTTAAACTGGACAATCTTCTCTTTAGTCGAGTCACTGGTTCTCGTAAAAAAAGTGAAGAATATCATAAGATTAAATGTGCCTTTATTCTCCTTTTGAATCCTTCCACTACCAGCTTCATTCTCCTACCAGCATATCGGCTCATTAAGCTCTGTCTCCTAGCTCCAGGACTTTGTCTCTGGTTCCTTCCCAAAGAACACACTCTAAATCCTCAAAAATTGAAACTGTTGCTTCTGAAGTTGATTTCCAACCTTCCAATCATCCTTAATCCTTTAAGGCATCAAAATCTCCATCTTCCCTTCATATCCACCATCTACTTTATTCTTTCGGTCTCTGTTGCTGCCAAGATCCCTACCGTCTTTGCACCAAAAAACAAATGGGTCAGATTACCTAAAGCTCGATATGATTCGTTTCACAACAAAATGGTGCGTGTGCATATTTCTGAAGAATAGTAGGATGGTGATTCACTTAGTTCGAATTTGTCTGATGACTAGAAGGATAATGTTGAAGAATTTTTTGTCCCGTATTTTTTTTGTTTTTGAACAATTTCCTTGGACAAGTTACTTGCTTTAAGTGTCTTGGTACCGATAATTGTACCTTATGGTTTGCATTGATTATCATGCTCTTATTGTACTTGTGTTTTTGGATTGGTCTTACTATTACTACAAAATCATCTATCAATCTTTCTTGAGTGGCCATGCTATATTGTGAACCTTGTGTTTAATCTTGATTGTTATGTCTTTGTGTTAGTTCTTTAACACTTCTATTTGTGATTGGCATGTCATTTCATTTAAATCCTTTGTCTTTGCCATGACAAAATAGGGCAGACAAAATTGAAACTCAAATTCGCAATCACTCACAATGTTACAATTTACTTTCTTTGCAAATTTTTTACCATGATAACTTTTCGCTTGTTCTGGCCAAGAGTACTTTTATGCAGGATTCGTTCCTTGGAAAGTCAAAGAGAGAGATTGTGAAGTCTAGAATTATTATTTGGCTTTCCTTGTCAAATCTTGTAAATTGTACCACACATGCTCTGGATAGATTTAGGGTTCAATGTTAATTTTTGGATCTTGCTATTGGAAATATTCTCTCAAGAGCTTAACTTCTCACATCAAAGGTTTGTTTATACATATGCATTTCATGGCAATATTTCTAGTTCATTCTGTCTAGTGGTTCTGTCTCGTCATAACTTCTCGCTGCTTTCACACAAGTTGGGCACACTTTATGACGACCCATATGGGCCATCTGACAACTTTTTTCCAAGCGTGCATTTTCAACCCTAGATCCTTCCTGATTGTTTGTGAAGTTGACGCATGTTTTTTGGTCCCCTTTCTTGTCTAAAATTCACCCTTCTTTAAAAGCAAAATCTAGGGTTCATTTGATTTTGGGACTAAGATTGGAAAATTTTGAAAGCTTTACTTTTTCTTCTCCATCTCAGATCCCCTAGGAGCATCAAACATATTTTATGGGTAATGTTCTCATCGAATATCTCTAAATCTATCTTTGAAATTGCTTACTTAAATCCATTTTATATTCTCATTTGTTTTGGCTAGGAAGTTTACATTTTCTACAAAAAGTGTTTTTAGCTTTGAGCTACCTCTTGCGTTCTTCATTGAAACCCTAGCACAAAACCGCATCAAACACCCAATCATTGCATATTAGGGTACCATTGTCTTCATGGTTTTGTTTTAAATTGGTGGTCAAGTTCATCAAGTTTCAAATCTTTAAATTGACCCCATTTTCAGATTCAAGTCAGTTTTTTCCTTCAACTGTTTGACTGAAGAAACTGACTAGTCATTGAATACAGATTGCACATTATCATCATTGTCATATCATGTGCATTTTTTGGTGTTGGTCTCAGTGCCCCAAGGTGAAGAGTTTAGGAGGAGCTGCCATCTTATGAAGACTAGAGACAACTCCATTTCGGTGGCACAAGGTGAAGAGTTTAGGAGGAGTTGCCACCTCGTGAAGACTAAAGGAATCTCATCTCGTGCAAAGCAAGGTTGCACAAAGGTAAAGTAGCTCTGTAGACCAAGTCTAGGAATTGAGCTTTGTGTGGTACTTTGTTAGAACCTTGTTTTCATTATTGGATTGGATTCAGCGGAGAGTACCCCATTTTTTTACCTAGAGGTGGATTTTTCCGACCAAAAACTTTCTGCATTCTTTGGTTCATAAACTTGTTCATATATCTGATTTACTAGCATATGTTTCATACATCCTATGAGTTTTTATTTGATATGTGTTTTCGACTATCTTTACACTGCATGATGAGCAATGAACTGATTTGTTGTTGACTAGGATAACTTGTAGTGAACTAAATTTGATTCGTAAATTTGCGTTTGATTAACTGATGAATCTACACTTAGTTGACCGTTGAATTTGAGTAGTCAATCCAGCATACTTTAATTTGTAATTGCTTTGTCATTGCCGATTGCATAATGAACTGATATGTAAATGTATTCAAGTTTAGGAATTGTTGTGAAACTGATCTGGGCAGACTCTGATTAGTTGGACGTACTAGTCAATTAGGATTCATTCTTGCAACTGCACTTTCTATCACTAACTAACTTGTAACTAGTTGACTACCTCATTTGACTAGTCTACTGTCGATGAAGGTGATGACCCAAAATTACTCGGATATCTTGCATGTGGAAGAATAACAGAAGTATTGAAGAATCTTAGTAAGAAAGTTATATTACATGACAAAAATTAAGTTGAAATCATGTACAAGATTAAATGTAGGTTGATTTGGGAAGAAAAATAGGTTTTCACCAAGATCATTGACAACGTTGTAACTCGCCAACCTACCCATCAGTGAATAATTAGCCATTCGAATAGGAAGACATGGAGTAGGAAGATGAAAAAGAAGGTATTGAGGAGAAAAAGGAATGGGAATGCTCGCGTTTATAAATTGATAATATAGGTTTGGCCGACGAGCCCTTCTATTGGGTAAGTAATAGATAAATGTCAAGCAAAGGTTGTGTTGATGGATATTTACTACATGTCATTATCAGACTTTTGACCACCGACAGTACACTCAGCCGACGATTCGTGTTGTTGTGCAAATGCCTCCTAGCTGACGAATACCCAACTCATTGGGCAAACCCTTTTCTGTTCTGCGACATTTTTTCCATCTTCGTTCCAAAACTTTGCCTGACAACATATTACTTGCCCTACGACAATCGTCTGTCCGACAAAGGTTTTGAATAAATCCTAAATGTTAACTGTCTTTACCTTACCAACTGACATATCCGTCGAGTAAAGGACCTTTATCTGACGAAAATTGTTCTGCCGCACAAGGGTTTGTAAGGCAAGCCTTATTTTCTAGTAGTGGGTTGGGATCCATCCAAGAACGAAAGCGCAAACAATACTAGCTCTACGATACCATCTTAACTTAAAAGAATGAACATAAATGACAATCGAAGAAGAAGAAGTAAAGAAGCTTGAGAGAAAGGTTGAAGAGAAATAAAGGATAAGCTTCAATTCATCACAACTATATTCTCTTACAAAACCGTATCTAACACAAGAGAGGGAAAATGCTTTTATACATTAAAATAAACATCTTAACACTTACGCAATTGCTGAAGTGTCCTATGTATTCAATAGGGATAATGTTAGGGAGACCAAAATTTGAAAAGAAAACTAACGAAAAGTTTAAAAAAAATTCCCTTTTAATGAAAAATCATTTTTAAAGGTATAGTGAATAGTATCAGAGAAAGGTATAAATGTAGTTTTTCGTTAAAAATGAACAGTACCGGAAGTGTTTTGTTAAAACTCCCAAATTTTAAACCAAATTACAAATTAAATGATGTGTCATCAATAGAAAATAAGGACGTTAACCAACGCAGTAATAATTTAATCATTAACAGTCACATCATTTGGTTTGTAAATTTAGTTTAAATTTTTGGTCTCCCTAGCATTATCTATCCAATATATACAAAGATTACACCAAGAATTTTTCTTATATTCAAGCTAGACAATTCAGTAGAATCATTATACTTTTAAAATGTACTGTGAATTACATTTGTGAAGTGTAACTATCTATGTAACTACAACTCAGAATTGAGTTGCGTTGATAAATGTGGTCCATAGATACGACTTGTTCAATTTGTTGTCTATATATAGCATCCCTCTGCACAATTTGGGTTGACCTTAACTTTACATCGTGGCATTGACTAATGTGTTTGCTCACGTACGTCCATTTTCTCAATAATTTCTATCTCCATGTTATAATAGATGCATGGCATGCAAATCGCAATGAACACCATTCAGCCGCGTAGCCACATTTTGTTTTGTGAGGGCATGATTTTACTGTTTAATTATCTACATTATTAATTGAGAATATCGATCGAGCTAGGGGCCATAATGCACTTCCTCAATGTAAATGCATGATTGCCAAATACTGGGGTAACGGGACGTAAGGAGACATTCATGCATGTTTCTAGTGTATAATTTGCAGTACCTTAGAGGAGACAAACAAATGGAAAATCCTGCAAATTCTGGTTCCTCATGTGTGAATGTGAAGACAAAATAACATTTTTTAAAATACACCACACATTTGCACGATCCTTTCTTTCTTTGGTTGGGGAATGCCGTGGATATAAAATATAACTAGTAAGTAAACGTGCTTAACTAATGAACATAGAGAAATTTAACTTTATTGAAGTTTATATTGCCGTTTATATTGCCAATTTAACTAGTAAGTAAACGTGCTTAACTAATGCCATTTTTATTGCCAATTAATTCTAGGATGGAACCTCAATGATCACTCTATATTGAAGTTTAACCATCACAAGTTTGGGGTTGTTTGATCTCTTTTATTAACTTTGGGACCGTTTGATAATCATTTCGTTTTCAATTTAATTTTGTTTTCACTTTTATAAAAATTGAAAAATGAAACTTTTTTGGTAACTAGCTAGAAAATCATAAATCAGAAAATATGTATTTTTTTTATATTTTCAATACAAATAAAAACTACTAGCTAAAAGTTAAAAATTAAAAACTGAAAACAAAAATATTTATGAAAGGAAAATGCTAGAAAGACCATATTTTAAAATCAACTTTGGTAAACCACATGATGTGGGGTTTGTGGTTGGACTCCTTTTTAATAGAGTACAACCATCAACCTCCACATCATATAATTTATAGAAAACTTTATTCTAATCCTTGTCAA
Source organism: Pyrus x bretschneideri (assembly GCF_019419815.1). Taxonomy (NCBI): domain Eukaryota; kingdom Viridiplantae; phylum Streptophyta; class Magnoliopsida; order Rosales; family Rosaceae; genus Pyrus; species Pyrus x bretschneideri. The sequence goes on from NW_025999657.1 coordinate 5,026,518, forward strand.
AGATGACTTTTAGACTAAAATCATGAGTAAGATCAAAATATAATTTTAGTCCCTTGATACATTAATAACCTCATTTATTAATTTTTATTTTTTAATTATTTCTCTTTTTCTTCCTAATTTTAATGTATTAATTTTCATTTCATTTATCGTAATATATTTTATTGTAAACATTTGGATAAACTAATTTTTGTTATACAATATATTTTGATGTACTTTGTGTTTTTCATTTAGGTACATTAAATTTATTATAATACATTTCAGTGCCTACATTTAGATACACACATTTCGATACATACATTTCAATACAAACATTTAGGTACATTAATTTAATATAATATATTTTGGTACATACATTTCGATACTAACATCTCGGTGCATACATTTTAGTACACACTAATTTAATATGATACATTCCAGTGCATATATTTCAATACATACATTTCGGTACTAACTTTTAAATACATTAGTTCAATATAATACATTTCGATACTAACATTTAGGTATATTAATTGAGTCTTTCAAGTTTGAAGAATGTTAAATAAAATTAATAAATTTAAAAAAAAAATTCTTGGTCAATATTTAATGAGAGACATTAAATAAAATGCACATTAATTAATTATTTTGAATTAAGACACGTCAAGGGACTATAATCAATATGTAATTTGACAACAGATTTATTTTAAACTTTAATCTTCTTGAAGGATTAAAGTTAAAAAACCCCTATAATTTATAAGGGATAGTATGAAAAGATGTTCTCTGTAGCATCTTCCTTTATCAAACTACCCTTTAGTTAAACGTAAGTCTTCACGGGAAAACGTATCATTTTAACAGCAATATCTTTTCTTTTCATGGCATTAAGTTAAATAAATTCAAATTCCATCTACATTGGTCTGACTCGATTAATTTCATAACTTCATGCCAATTGGAAAACATTAATAACGTCAGACATTAATTATATTTATGGGATTTCTAAGAAGCAGCATACATGTATGTGCAGAGATTAAGAAGGCAAGACAAAGTATGAGAAATTACTTACTAATTAATGCATGCAAGAGACTTTGTAGCTCATACTCACTCTTCCATGTCGCTTGTGTGTGTGTATATATGAATGCATCATGATCATGCTAATTAACATTTATGTGCTAGTGTGACATGATAACATACAGATTAAAAGAGGGAGATGTTACTCTAAAAAATCATCATGTAATTTAAACGTGTAAAAAATTACATGATGATTTTTTTTTTGAAGTGCTAATATCAACTCACTAAATAATTAAGAAAACAAACAACACAAAAATAGATTTTAAAATCAACAAGATGCACGGAAATGTAGTGGATTGATCATCAGCACCTAGCTACCTACACTGGATTGATCATAACATAATAAAGGATAAGATCTTCAAAATACAAGGGTTCTGTTTTAAGCAAACTTTAGATATTAAAATCTTAAAACTACATCTAACCAGTTGTCAACATTAAAAAGATCTCTAGATAGAGTCCTTAGGCATCATTACAATTAAGCATTTGGACCTCAAACATGTCTCGGACCATCACAAAGACATCAAGCTGCAGCTTGCAGCTCTGATTTAGTAAGGTAAGACGCGCACATTATTAGCTGAAGAGAAAAACCCATCTTTCATCACAACATCCTCTCCTTCCTGCACAAACCCAGTTAAAACCACAACATTAGTATAAAATTATATGATAATTAAAAACAAGGTTATTAGTTAGTTAATCTTGCTAGCAAATTAATTATGCAACCGAAATTAGTAGAATGGGGTTAATGTACGGCATGGGGGGTAACCTGCTGGCGAACGGTTGTCTTCTTCACAGTCTGGTCAGGCATGAGGCCAAAGTGAATGTGTGGAAAGTGAGCCCACTGACAAAAAGAAAGGCAAAAATTAAGAGGTTCACGTATCAAAGGACCCCACACTACAAGGACTAGTGTTCTAACAAAATCCAAAAACCTTAATTTGGTAAAGAAGAAATAACACCAGAAAATATTATTAAACAATTTTACATTCTTAGCAGCTGCACTGAAGGCTTCTCTATGGGATATATCAGGATTCACAGACTTGATGCGTTGGATCTCGTCCCTGCATAGATACACATTCGGATGAATCGATCATTCATATATTTTGCATCAATTTGGCGAGTCTATATATCAATTAATTAACAACTACATATATATTCTATATGTTATTATTAATTTATTTACGTATGTTTGTGTGTGAGATAAAGAGAGAAATGAAAGATAGTTGACATGATTACTCACTTGATGAAACGGTTGTATGCAGAGGGGACTCTCTGTCTCTTCTCCGGGGCTGGACATGGCATGCACAGACAGACAAGCATGCAGAGAGAGGGGGAGAGAGAGAGCAAAAAAGCATTCAAGTTAAATTAAATCATCATTTCTTAATAAGAAAATCATAGGTGGGGGAATTGATCTGCTTTATGGGGTCTTTCGCCAAACCCTATCTTGCATGTACTGTCACTTCAGTAGTTATCTTTTCTTTCTCTAGTCTAAATGTTATGCACTCTTATCATCGATCCATCTAAAAATGCTTTTTCTTCACTAATTATGATTGCGGTGGAGATCGAAGGTGGTCCGACAATCTTTCCATTTACAACCGGGGGTGGGGGCGGCGGACAATACCCTTTTATGGTGTTCTTTATCAAAAAGACTTCAAAAACATGGTTATTTAGTGTACTCGGAAAATCGCAGCAACAATATGTATATATTTTGTATATGGCCTTCTATGTTCAAAGAACTTTCAAGATGCAAGGCAAAAACATGGGCGGGAACAATTGTCAAGAAGATTAGGCTTTAAAACATATCAACTTGCCATCCTTTGGTTAATATATTCATTTAATCACTAAAACGAAGATATTAATTTGTTGTATGAAAAAGGACCGTCATGAAATCAAGAAGAGTTCTGCATTTGTTAGGTTTTGCTGAAAAAAGAAGAAGAACGTATTGGGGTATAAGATCAAAGTTGATTACTATATATACTAGATATATGATAGTGGATAGCTTCCCAGAAATGGAAGTGGAAGCATAAGAGGAGTTGGTTATCTCATCCTAAGATCTTTCTCCTCCACCACCATATATACAAAAGGACCTTGGATCGTATATATTTACTTCAAGGATTTAGAGGGAAGGATAAATCAAAAGTGGCTGGTCTATATCTTTCACCATCACTGAAAAATAAAAGTGTAAGTTTCTTTAGGGCAGATATATGTATTGTGTGAGAAACGCCATATGATCAAGTATTTATATGATGTTTTTCATCAATACTTCTCCGTGACTGAAACTGAAAGCTAGCTAGTTAGGGAGGCTCTTATTGCATAGAGCAATCTGAAGGAGGTCTAGGATTGATCGAGGTACACAAATTAAGGAATTAACAGAAGTAAAGTTACTTACGTCTGTTGATGACTGGAGGCCTTGGAAGAAGTTCATCAGGTCCACCTGTTGGTCTTGCAGCAAAGTCGTTCACACTTGTTTGGTTCATCAGAAAATTTGGGGTCGGAACATTTGGTATCTCTTCCTGCACAACCCCAGAATCATTTGAAATTAAAATATAAGCATACAATACTTAAAAGGGTAAGAATAAGGGGGAAATATCCATATATAGAACCCTTTTTTCCCTTATTAATCCTTTGATAGTTTGACTTCTCAAAAAGAATTAAGCAAATAATTAAAGGGAAGTGTAATTGGCACTCCAAAAATCTCATTCTACACTCCTCACAAGTGTATTTTTCTTTCTAAATATAGAAAGTTTGGAGTGTAGAATGAGAATTTTGGAGTGCTAATAATAATTCCCATAATTAAATCACTTCCCGAATAAAACTAAGCAAAAATTAATTGTTTTAATTACCAGAAGATTGTGGGAATTATTAGGGGAAGAGAAAAAAGAGTGACCAAGATGATGAAACTGATTTGGGGAAGGCAAAAGCAGCCCACGCATGTTCACTGGAAGCAGATTGGTGCAGTGCCCACATCGCACCGTCACAGTCTTGAACAAACTTGTGCAAGGGACACTCACCTGATTCAACCACCATTTATCAAACAGTATCAAGCATCACTAAAATAAATCATTAGCAAAAACTAGGGCTAATTAAAAAGCAGATATATATAATTCTGGAAAAAGGGTACTCAAATATCAAATTAATATACTAATACGAAGAGAGTACAAATAACGGTACCGCAAGGACAGTGTCGCAAATGTTGCAATGGACATAACAGAGCTGCTCGGAAGGAGGGAGGTGGTCGAGGGACAAGGTTGAAGCAGAAGAAGATGACATGATTTTTTGGATGTGATTCCTCCTTTACTTTTATAACAAAAAAAAGGAAAATAATTTTTGATTGATGATTGGTCTCTTGAGTGTTTAATTGATTGATTGACGGATGACAGCTTAACCACCACCTTGGATCTGTTTTTTTTTTCTTTGAATATGAGTTCTGTGTGAAAGAAAGGTGAGAGAGAGAGAGAGAGAGAGAGAGAGAGAGAGAGAGAGAGAGAGAGATAGAGAAAGAGAGAGGGGTTTGGAAGGTGATGTATTTGGTCTGATAGATATAAGAGAGGGCTGTTATGGGATAAAAAATCGATCTGAGACCCTTTAAATTCTCTTCCTGGTCATTGGTGTGCTCCTCTGCCCTGGCCCCCATCCCCAGTTTTGTTTATAAGGTCATGACGACCATGATCATATGTATGCACGATACATGCATACCATGCACATAATGTTATGACATACATCCGGTCCATGCATACATGCATGCATGCGTACATACATTTATGATATTTACCATATGAATGAGTACCACCAAAAAATGTGTCTAACATGCGCATGGTGTTAATTATAGGGTATATATGATAAACACATGTATGTGGCTGGCATTCCACAGAGAGAGAGAGGCGGCAGATGTGGGGGAGAGGAGCAAGAAAGGGACGTGTGCATGGGGGTGATATAGCTTTCACACTCTCACCTGTTGTTTTCACAAGTTAAAGAGCCTCTTGTCTTGTGTGTTGTGCTGTTGGTGTGGCCTGCCTTTCTTTCAAAACCCACTCTCCCTCTCTCTCAATAAATTGAACGTCGATTTACTTCAATTTCCGAACCCCATGAGTCAAGGCCCTCTCTTCTACCTCCTGGATAATACAGTTACCCCATAAAGCCCTTTTCTACTCCATATTACTAACAGCCTCCGCCTCCCTCTCCGCCTCCATTGGCGCTCTCTCTCTCTCTCTCTCTCTTCACTGGCCCGTGACACCCCACCCCAACACCATCATAACACAATCATACTTACATAGTAATGCCAATTCTGTGTGTAATCCCAAAAAAAGTATTTAATAATATTATTACAAAATTTAATGGAATTTTATGTTTATTTTTCAGTGATTTGACCGCTCAATCTCTCCCTCGTCTTACGCACACAGAAGACAGATACGTATTTCAGTTCAGTGAGAAAGAAACACTATCGATCTCTCAGCCTCTCAGCTAGCTAGCTAGCTATCTCGATTCTTGCCTTACCACCTTTGTCCTTATTTCCTAAAATTTCTACTTTCTTTTTTCGCTTATTTTCTAGCTAATTTTGTTAGAATCTTTCCGCACTCCTTCCCTCTGCAATGCCTACATATCTACACATCTCTTCCCTCTGAAATGTCTACATATCTACACATCTCTTCCCTCTGCAATGTCTACATATCTACACATCTCTAGGGCTTTCGTTACAAATTCTGAAAACCTACCCTACCCTGACTTAGTTGGAAGAAAGAAAAAGAAAAAGATAGTTTCCTAATGGATTGTTGCGAGACATATGTTCCGAGAGACAACTGCTTGTGTTGCCGGTGAGTCTAAAACTGCATACTTGAAAAACATTAATCTTCTCAATGGTTTAAATACACCGTCTCTGAAGATAAATTCAGATATATTATATGTTTTGCGCATATATACGGCATACCCACATTCTTTAGGGGAAGGGATCTCATTTTTTTTAAACAATGGGGATTAATTTTGGGGCCAACAGCACATTGAACTTCAACCATCCAAACCATATATTTTTCAAATTACGCCTCATAGATCATTCTTACAAAATATTAGCCAAATTGGAAATATTTGAGGCATCTAATTAAGTTCAAAAAAATTGACAAACATTATGTTCTAAGAAAATATTAGTCTCTCTAGCATTACCCTTTCATTGAAGGGTGTGTGTGTGTGTGTGTGTGTGTGTATTGGTTAATGCTAGGAAAATTAAATTTGCAAATCAAATTATGTGTCATTAATAAGAAATAAGCACGTTAATCAACACTGAACTAATAATCTAATCATCAACTTCAATGTCATTTAGTTTACAATATTCAATCTACAAATTTATTCTAATTTAGCCTTTCTAGCATTACCCATATATATATATATATATATATATAAAGCCTTTAAGGGAAGGGATCCCCATATTTTTTTTTTTTTTTTATAAAAATGGGGACTAGTTTTGGGGTCCATACCAAATCGAATTTTAACGATCCGAACCGTCTATTTTTCAAGTTGTACCTTATAGATCATCCTTGCAAATATATTAGCCAAATCAAAAATATTTAAGACATCTAATTGGATTCAAAGAAATGAACGAACACTTTGTTATATAAGAAACAATAAAATTTGATCTTGATAATTAAATAGGCAATTGGCTTTGGATTGAATTGAATTTTTGCAAGGATGATCCATGAATCGAGACTTACAAAATAAACTGTTTAGATCGTTGAAATTAGATATAGAGTAGGCCCCACACTTAATCGCTGTTTTTTTTTCAAAAAATAGGGATCCCTTTGCATAAAGGGCATATATATATGTATATGTATATGTATATATATGTGTGTGTGTGCGCGCGCGCGCGCGTGTATTATGTTCTTATCTTATGATCAGAACTATCACCATCTTACTCATTTAAGACTACCCTTTAATTTGGATTTCCTCTTCCCCAGAAAGTGACGATGATCAATAACATTATTGTTCATTTATTTATCACAAATGAGAATGGGTCCTGTATGCAACTCCTATGCAAAAATTAAATGTGTGGTAATGGGGAAAAGTTGTAACGGTCCTTGGCCTTTTACAGACCATCACAATGACCCATTCAAAGTTTCAAACCCTGCCCATTAACAAACAAGTTGAAGGGGAAGTGAGCCTGAGAATCTGAGACACAAAATTGAATGATCAGTACTCTCTCCCTAGAAATTGAGTTTGAAACACGATCACCCAATTTATTTGACGGCCCAAATAAACCTAACTAAAATGTAAAAAGACAAAACAATTAAAAAAACTACAGTAGATTAATGTACCTACAGGTACTTCGCTAGCTAACATTAACAAATTTCAAACCCCTCGATCCATATGCTGAGTGTTTGTAAGGTACCAAAAATGGTGGGTTTGCACAAGTTGTTTAAGATTTGTCAAGAAATTAAAAGGTTGTATGAGTATATCTACCTACATATATTTATTTCTATTTTTTATAAGTGTGCTTGATGCATATATATATATATATGTTCACACTACCAGGAAATAGGGCTTGGCTTACAAAATCTTGCCGACGAACCATATTTCGTCGGGTAAAAGAACTTTACCCAATGGACAGATTCAATGGCCCATTAATTCGTGCCGTTAGACAAAGTCCCACTATGACATGTTAAAAAATTCAGTGACAAAGCCTTTGCGCTATCCTAGTAGTTGCCCGACGGAATGATTTCTCGAAAAAATATTATTCATCAATTAAATATGTGCCTTCTTCTTTTCTTCTCCGACCCCCCCCCCCCGGCGCCGCGGCGAAGGGGACTACTTCTGCTTCCTAAACTCTCTCTCTGTCTCTTTCTCACTTTCTCTCTTTCTTTCTCACACTTACACCCTATCCTTCATATCTCCCTTTCCCAATTAATTGAAGGTTAAATGTAGTTATTTATTGAATGATTTTTTATTTGAACGTGTGATTAATTAATTTTGGTTATTGTAGGTTTGTGATTGGATTGGAAGTAAATTAAAGGAAATATATTAATTGTCTCTTAATTATAAATAGTAAGTTTGAATTTGTTTAATTGTGATATCTATGAATGTTGAAATTATGTGTTATATGAAATTTTTAGTTTGTGTGTTAATAAATAGTAAGTTTGAATTTGTTTAATTGTGATATCTAGACCTCATTTACAGGCTTAATCCCATTTGCCAATAAGGAATTTGACCCATCTTCCTCCAACGCCAACAGAGATCAGGATCACATGTATTTTCTCCTCTACTAGCTCAATAAACACGTCTTCCCCAATAAATCGAAAAGAGTGAAAGTGGAATGGATTCCTCTAGTAGAAGCTCTTCTCAACTTTGATGATGTAGCCACGAGCTCCTTCCTCCTTGCTCATCTCTATCATCTCCTGTATGAGATTACCAATGGTGAACAATTCGAAACCAACCTTAATGGTCCAACTTGGATGATCCAGCTTTGGCTTCAATAGTATTTCTCCAAGCTTCAGGCTCCCAACCTTGAATTTTCAGAAAGAGTGGCCCTTGTCCAAATCCTCGTTGAGGCCTCTCCCACCAATCATTCTACCATCTGCTACCTCTACTTCTTCAGAGTCTACAAGACTCGGGTAGACCTAGAATAGGGAGGGTCCATGCTAAGGAGATATCTTTGGTTCTCTGATTGAGATTTCCAAGATGTTTTTTGAGAATACGTTATCCCCTTATGTATACAGAGATTTATCAGCTGCATACAACCAAGGGACCTAGCTTAGGGAGTAAAGAATGACTGGTATGAGTGTGAACTGGAAGTTTAACACCCTAACTTCTGTGCTAGACAGTTAGGGTTTAGACAAGCCATCTCGGTGCCCTTCATCAACTCTGTTCATTGCAATAACCCCTATCGTCTTCACTCTTCACAAGAAGTCACATTCTGAGCTGCCCGACGAAGTCTCAAAATACTGAGCAAGGTTGCCCGAAAGCCCATGGCCCTGAACTTCGAATGCACTTCAAGCTTCTTTTCTTGGTGGGAAACAAAATGGACTAAGAAGTATGGAGGAGACCTGCTCGAAGCTCATGACCACATCTTTAAGCAACTATCCATCAAATCTTATCCAAAGCCAATTGAGCTTGAAGATTGGAAGGAAATGATTTATCAGAAGAATCTACTCCTTATGATAGGTACCTTTTTTAATTTGTAATTTCATGAATAGACGTTGGGCAGGATGAAGAGGCTGGGGATGCCTTTGTCCTTCAAGAAGCTGCAACTAAGGCAAAGAGACAAGGCGTTAGAGCATATGGGGATGTCTCAAAGCTACTTGGAGACTCAGAAGGCGAGGTTGATCCTGTTGTGAAAAATTGGGCCACACGGCGAACGCGAGCAACAGTAGTGGAATCTTCAGAGTCCGAGCTCGAAGAGTGACCTCGAGCTCAGCTTTCCATCCATTGTCTGCGGGTAACCCTTACAAAGAAGAGAACAAGGGCACATGTTGCTAAATCCTCTAAGTCTTCTGCTTTTGTGGTTGAGGCGGGTATGGGTAGGAAGAAACAGAAAGCTTCCAATAATTGAATTTTGTTTTAACCTTCCCTTCTTACTTGCATTTTGATTAAGAGCTAACAACTTCATTTCTTTTGGGTTTAAGGCCCCAAGCAACCAAGAAGCCTACTGTCTTTTAAGTACCCCACTCTCATTTATTCTTTCAATATTTGCACTGACTCCTTACTTGTATTTTTATATAGGACATTAGAGGTGAAGGGTTTATTCAGCCTGAAGCTTCATCTCTATCTGCCTGACCAACGCATGCTTCCCCCTCTCGGGCTAAGCCTTCAGAGGTATATCTCATTTCCACACTTTATACTTGTATTCCCATCACCATAGAGTTTTAATACCTAACTTTTCTTTTTGTAGGCTAAAGTCGAAGTAGCTGCACCCTCAGTTAAGCAAAGCTCTACCTCCATTCCTTCAACTTCTCCTCCATTAGTAATGGTTCTTACTTCCTAGGTTGACCTGTCAATTGGGGAGATGTTGCACTTTGTGGAAAAGGATAGCAATCCGATGAGGACTTCTATCTTGAATCTTTCTGTCTTAATATCTTTTCATTTATACTTATTTTCCGTTCTTATTTTCCCCAACCATCTCTAGCACATGAGTCGCATCAACTAACAGCAATAGCATTTGGGGAGCCTATAGTCCCTGAGATCCTCATGGTCTTAGAGGTAATTAGCCCACGGGCTTCTCCTCATCCAGCAACCATTACAGAGGTGCTTCCTTTTTCTACTCAAAACCCTACTCAGGTATAGAAGTACCTTCACTTCTATCTTCTTTTCCATAACTTAGTTACTAACATTTGCTCTTTCTCTTTGATATTTATAGGCCTTTGGTGAGGGTTTGGGCATAATTCCTCCTTCTCCAGTTAGTGGGAGTGATCCTCCTCCACAACCAAAAGTCATTACCCCTCCTTCCAAGGCATCGGGCTTCATTCCGGTATATTAACTTCTCTCATCTTACCTATCTTCATTATGAATTGTAGTCCTTCTCATAACTTTGTTTTCTTGGTTTTGTAATAGGGCCCTGGAGAGGACTCAAGCAATTCTCCTCCATGTCTGGTGCGCAAGACGAAACTTCCTCGACCTTCTTTAACTTCTAGGGTCACAGGGATCCCTATCCCTAAGCCTAAGAAGAAGATTAAGACCACTACTGCTCCTACAATCATCACTGCTCCCACTTCTTAGGCTTCTCCCTTTGTTGAGACCTCCTCTATTGTTGCGTCCTCTGAAGAAGCTGGAGCACTGCCCTCTTCTTCTTCACCTATTTCCACAGTTGCAGATTTACCCGAGCTTTTTAAAGAGTTCGGGCAACTCAAGACAAAGATGAAATCCTCAAGGTATCCCTCTGAATCTTCTGGCTTTCAAGAGTAACGCCAAGTCTTTCAAGAATGGGTGAAGAGGGATTTCTCAGCTTCATTTAGCCTCAAGGCTCTTTATGATGTAGAAAAGGCCGTAACATATCTGTTCAAGGCTAATCAAACATCAAGAGTTTAGCATGAGTCATTCTTTTCATATTTTGAGAACTTGAGGGCTCTTAGGGATCAACATCAGAGGGCTGAAAGGCAAGCCAATTGAGTGAGGTGCTTTAAGGAGAAACAATTCAATACTTCCACTCATATTCAACAGCTGGTGGATGAAGGTTCAGTGACAGAGGAAAAGATCAAGGTGGTGACTTCTGAAATCCAGAAGTTAGAAGAGCAACTTGTTGTGTTAAAGGCTAAGCACGAGGCTCTCCTTGGCACACTCAAACAACAGATCGAAGAAGTGCAAAAGGCAAATCTGGAACTGGAACATTCTAAGTCTCAACTTGTTAATATTAGCACTATTTTGGTTGAGCCTACCAGAATTTTTACAACTATGCAGACTTACTACTCCAGAATAATCATTCTGGGTGAAGATGTAAATCTGTTAGGCTAGGGCCATTGTAACTCTCTTTTTATGAATTAAAATTATTCTATGCCTTTACTTATTTCACTTCTTGCATTATATTGAAGTTCTTACTGCACCATTTAACTTTACTTCTTTTTGAAATCACTAACTCTCTTCAATATAACAATCTCTAACATCCCAGAGAGTTGGATGATATTTCTTTAAAAACTTAGCATTAACTAGATGTCTTTGCAAGTTTTCCTCCAAATCTGTCAAGTAATATCCTCCCTTATCCAATGCTTGGTGAATAACAAAAGGTCATTCCTAAGTAGGACTCCATTTCTCAAAGCCTCTAACTTGAGCTCCTAAAAGCAGAATTGTTTTCCATACTAACTCTCTTTCCTTGAAGGTCTTTAATTTTACCTTCTTGTTGTATGCTCGAGCAACAACTCTCCCTTTTCGGCTTTCCCTCTCTTCCATACACCAACAATCTTTTGATTAAGGGCCTGATAGCAACTACTTGGTCCTTTCTTCTTTGTTCTAACATTACTGGCATTGGGGAGTTGGGATAATATGGGGCATATCCCATTCTTCCCTGGTGAGGAACAATCCTTGCTCCATAAGCTTTTGGGCAGTCACCTGAGTCGAACAGCCGTTCCCATCAGCTCCTAAGCACTGGAGAATCCCAATACTAGGATTATAAAAGCTGGCTTCTGCCACATTGGCAGTAGGGAGGAATGGTCGTGACTCGGCCTCCACCATCTCCCAAAATCCTGGTCCCATGCCTTATTCCTCGTGGTAAACTGCTACTTGTTGGTGTAGGGTGGAAGGCACAGAGAAACTATGATGAATCCAATCTCGGCCTAGTAAAGCTCCATAGATGGAAGTACTATCCACAACGAAGAAGGCTAGTATGATTTGCTTGGAGCCCAAGTCAAACTGCAAGGGCAATATCCCATGAGTTCTAGTGATGGCTCCAAAGAAACTGGAAACTGTTATATCCGTGGGGATGAGATCATCCTCACTTCTACACACCTTTTTTATCAGCTTATATGGTAACACATTGACTGCAACTCCTGGCAGGGTGAGTTTGTCTCTCAAACTATGAACTGGATCGGAGCTAAAGTAGAAGTTGGTGTATGCAGGAAATTGGAGTCTGCTACTCTTTTGTTGAATATGAAGACATTGTTGGCGCTCACAATGCATTCAAGGTTTGATTTTTTTTGTAATAAGTTGTTGAGTTTTTTGCTTTCGTTTCAAAATGTTCATTGGATTCGGGCAAATTTCTTGTTATTTGTTGAAAGTCCTGTCGTTTCTCATATGTAGTTATGCCTATTGCGAATTCTTAAGGCATATTGCATTTATCTTTGGGTATTCAATTGTTAGAGAGTTCCCATACGTACACTTGCACTATTGTCAACATTGATGAACTATCTGCCTTTGTATTTGCTTTATTATAATTTTTTTGGGGTTGTGCTTGTAATTTGTACCTCTATACTTAAATATGTGTGGGGTTTGGTGTTGCGGCGTTTCTAAGGTCATTTGGTTGAAGATGAATGCTTGAATATGTCAATGCTAAGTGTTATTTGGATATTTTGTTGGCTATGGTCAGTTATTAGACAATCTCTATGGGATTCGATATCGAGAATTAAAGATCATTCCATTCTTTTTCTGTTAATGTGGATTGATGGCCTGTTGTTTCTTCAATCTTCTTTCTTCTAAGATGTCATTCAGATGTCAAGGTTTTTAATGGAATCAATTCATTTCTATTCATGAGCTTAATAAGTCTATTGGCATAGCCAGAATTTAGAGTGTTATATACCAAATTGTTAAGCATCTGTTTTCTTAGAAGTAATCGTTTGATCAACTTACTTTTCCTTATGTGTTTAGGTGAATTATTCAACCAAGAGGAAGGGGCAGTGGCAATGACGGTTATCAAATTACGAATCATTTTCATACAATTCAAGGAAAAGTGAAGTCTTTTAAGCGACAATTTGTTTGTAAATGGAGACGTATTTCATACTTGATAGATAGTTTCATATTTCTTAGGATGGGAGCATTTTTGCTCACCACCATTTAGTGTGTTGTATGCTCACCACCATATTTATCACTGTTTGATGAGTTTGAATTTCGAGATTCGTGTAGTGGATAAGCATAAATCTCAAAATTCAAACTCATCTAATGGTGGTAAATAGGATGGTTAGCATACACCACATAAATGGTGGTGAGCAAAAATGCACTCTTCTTAGGATAGCTCATTGATTTTAAATGTGATTTTTTATGTAATTATTATATTGTAGTAAATGTGCAATCTTTTATATAAATATTACATTTATTAAATAAAAATAAATATCTTTTTATTTTATTAAGTTTTGGAAATTCTTTTATAACGGCCATTGGTCGTGGACATTTTGTAATCCACAACAGCCATAGTGCACGTGGTGTTAGATCCCAGTTTACTATGGGCATAATTCGTGGTTGTATCACATTTGACAACGGGCATAGCTCGTGGAAGAAACTGAGATTTTTTATCACATTCAGATTACTAATGAGCACAATGCCCATGGTGGATTGCAATCTACCACGGGCATTGACTGTGATAGATGAGCTTTTTTCTTCTAATTTGGGTAGTGGGAAAAGAGGTATTGTAGCAAACAACAGACATAGCTCGTGGTAGAAACTAAGTCTTTTTATCGCATCCAGATTACTAACGAGCACAATGCCCATGGTGGATTGCAATCTGCCACGGGCATTGATCGTGATAGATGAGCTTTTCTCTTCTAATTTGGGTAGTGGGAAAAGAGGTATTGTAGCAAATAGTAGTGGCGGTTTGATGGAAGTTCATCGGGAAAGGTTGGTCACCCGAAACCCTAAAACTTACTTAAGCCTACGATGTAATTAAGCCTTTACACAACAAAACTTTTTCAAGTTCGTCGAGCAAAATTTCACTAACTTCCTAGCATTTTTTTCCCTTGGCGCCAAATGTTTGCTCGATGCATAAGTCTTCGTCATACAAAGCCTCTGAAAAAACAAAAACATTGACCATGTTTGCCTAACCAAGGTAAGTGTGTGTGTGTGTGTGTTTTTTTTTTTTTTTTTTTAAACAAATATTATTTTTAATAATTTTACTTATTTAGTGTATTTTTTAAACTAATACTTGTATTTTTTTTCGTCTATTTTCGAACAATTTTGAGATCGAACTGAAAAAGCCAGGTATGTCCGACTACATAACCTTGTTGTGGACTCAATGATTTACATAGTGGATGCACGTGTTCTACAGGTACTACAAGACTTTTGAAGCTCATGATGAAGCTCTAACCCATCCACCCCAGAATTTTGAGCATAGGATGGACAAGTGACATTGGCTCTGCAGTTAATTTTAGAATTTATAATTTCTAGAGATGGACGTCTTACAGAGTGAAGCAGTTGGATATTTACTTAGAGACAATGTGCGACTAACAATAAATTTCTTTTTGAATTTTAATATAAGTGTACAAAAATTTTAGTTTTAATAATTAAATATATTTTTTATATTGTTGTAACATCCCACATCACCCAAGGGAGTGATCCTTAAATGTATATTCTCATCCCTACCTAGCACGAGGCCTTTTGGGAGCTCACTGGCTTCAGGTTCCGTAGGAACTCTGAAGTTAAGAGAGAAGGGGGTTAGAGCAATCCCATAATGGGTCACCCACTGGGAAGTTGCTCGTGAGTTCCCAAAAACAAAACCGTGAGGGAATGGTAAGCCCAAAGCGGACAATATCATACTACGGTGGTGAAGCGGGCCCGAGAAGTGATCCGCCCCAGGGCGGGATGTGACAATTGTGATTTGAGATTATTATAATAAAATTTAATTAATTTAAGCTAAATATAATTAATATTATTTTTAAAAGCTTACACAGTTTTGCCCAATGAAAGAAGTCCTGCACCAAGTATTTTATATATTTTTAAATTTGTTTCCTTAATAAAGCTTAGCTGACAAAAAATACGAGAAAGGATTCTTGCCGGATCCTCTTTGTAAGGATTCTGGGGATTCTCAAATCACATCCGTTCATCGTACATCGTGTAGTCATAAATCATTGTAAATTTTTTATTTAAAATTGAATATAAACAGTGTCCAACAAAAATTGACCGCACAATGCATGATAAACGAATGTGATTGAAGAATCTCCAGGATCCTCACAAAGAGGATCCGGCGAGGATCATCTCTCAAAAAATACAATCTTAAATATATTTTATTATTTTTTTGTAGAAATACAATTTTAGCTGATGAAATTATCTAGTCAAGTATCTCAGATTCATTGAGCAAAGTTAGTCAATGTACTTTTACTTGACGAAAGTTTCATTAAAATATTGGTCGGGAAATGTTATTTGTCCGAAAGTTTATTTTTTTAATCGAACAAAACTTCGTGCAACAAGCTTTGCATGAAGAACTTTACCCGACAAAGTTTTGTTAGGCATACCCTTGAGCGAAGAAACCTTATTTTGCCCGACCAAATTATTTCGTTACGAAGGGGTTTTTTTTTTTTTTTTTGGGGGGGGGGGGGGGGGGGGGTTAAGTGTTAGTACAAATTTCCTTAACTTTTCGTTTTGAAGAGGATTGTGTGACGACGACTACGGCAATGCAGGTGATGGTGATGATGGGCGGTGGCATTAGCGTTGTTGGTGGTGGGGAAATGGTGGAAGCCATGCTGGAAGGTGGTGCAGACAATTAATGGTGGCAAAATTAACATTAATGTCATGGTGGGGGTGGGGTGCGGGTAATGGTTGTGGCAGCAGCGATGTGGTAGAAGGGGTGGTACTAGTAGTGGTTACGTGGTGAGGGAGGCAGCGGCGGTGGCGACAAGGACAACCACTATAAAAACATATGGATAATGCGTACAATAAATTATTTGTGCCCTTTGAGGCCAAAGGTCACCAACATATGTGCCCATAGACCAATAGCAACAGTGCAGCAACTAATATATTATGTGTGCCATCTAAGAGCGTTGCCTTTGACCATTGGGAACCATATGGTCTTTTGTGGTCAAAGAGGTAAGCACAAATAAGAGTCTTTTTGTGCCTCTCTGCTGACACCCGTGTCAGATGCCTTACCCAAGTCATGTTGGCACAATTTTGTTATTGTGCCTAATAGGTTAAATATACATATATAAAAAAATCAAATACACAAAATAAAATCAAATAGTAATACCATCCATAAGAAATTATTAATACAAATAATGAAAACACATTTTTTCTCCCATGAAAAACTCAACTAAACCTAAGAATCTAACAATGTAACAAATACCATTACTCTTTGAGTTCCTCGCAAGCCAAACAACCCTCAACCACCGCAAACAACCTTCAGCCCCTGGCTCCAGCCTTTGAAATGAACATGAGTAAGAAATGTATCAAGCAGTAAAATCAGTGATGCTGATGCACTGCTACTTTGTTATACCAAATTACAGCAGACAAAATATGCAACTAAAATGTGCAGCTAATCTATCATCACTAGCAAACAAGATGTACAAAACATTAATTTCTAAGAAAGATAGCATCTGCTAAAAACCTTGTAGGTTCTGCAAAGCACAAGCTAATAAATAAGTATATTGAAATCCAACCTTGCTTATAATCAAGTAGGTTCTAGCTTTAGTGCTGTCTTTCATGCTTCTACTTGGCAGGGGAACCACACAACATTCAACAATATAACACACAAGATCATCGTAAGTTATCATTTATTAGTTTATAAGTTGGAAGAGAAGTGAAAGACTCTACAACAAACAGTTTATAACCTCAGAATAGCAATGCAAAATTTAAAAACTAGGATTTCATTCAACTTATAGCTGTTTCTTTTCAAACACTATGTAGCAAGTGTCGACACAAACGCCAACCAAAACCAGAAAAAGAAAATGAAATTCTGGAGGGCCAGAGCTCATAGAGGAACTCGTAGCTTGACTACTGCTATCACTGCCAGAGCCTGGCTCAACAACTGACTTCTCATAGAGGAACTCGTAGCTTGACTACTGCTATCACTGCCAGAGCCTGGCTCAACAACTGACTTCTCCTGAATCAAAATAGTTGATGAACATAACACCAATCACATAGTAAATTAAACTCCAAAACATTTCGAACAAGAAATTGAGCCAACAACGGTTCAGATACGCAATGATTAAGGAAACCAAAGACATGCAACATAATTTAAGGAAGTTTTAACTAAAAAGAACCAGAAGCTTATCAAATTACTAATAGTGGAAATGCTGCATAATTTACCAGATTATCAAATTTAGAGTCCCATACAGCAAAAATCAAGATAATAAATTACTTTAATTGCCCCAATCCTAATATTTCATATAAATGTGGAAATCATGGAAATTCTATAATCCTAAAATTCCAATGTTCTCCATCAGAATAACTTTGAGCTTCGCACAGCTGAAACACAGCAAGGATAAATTGGGAAACATGCAAGTTATTCAGCTGTGTTATCAAATTAGAATCCTTCATAATGTGTTGTTGGAAGGCTTTTAGGTTTACCCCAGACCCATCTGGAGGCCACATGCTGGCCACTACAGTGCCACGCCCAGCCAACGCGCCGTGAGTACAGCTTGCATTCGCCTTTTCCGACAAGGCCAAGAGTGGCAGATTTCTGGGGAAACCTTCCAGAGCTCGATTGGAGCTCATTTGTCCGAGTCGATTTGTGCTAAACCTTCACCAAAATATGCATGGAGTACATGAGTACGATCCTAAACAACGAATGGAGACAATACATGAATAAAAGCCTAAACAACGATTCGAAACCATTTAAGGTGTTTTCGAAGCTAACCTTTGTTAGCTGGAATCGACGATATTTATCGTCGGGCAGTCGAGCCGCGATGGTGCTTGTAGGTTCGTTGGCTTCCCGTTCGATTTTCTGGGAACTAAAGGTAAGGTTAAGCTCTGCATGTTGAGGTAAGTTTTCTTGATTTTTCTCTAGACTTGATAAGAGCGGCGAGAGAGTGAGTTGCAGAGGCGAGGGATAGAGATGAAAGACAGGGAGAGTTGCGTGTGGGGAGTCGGGAGTGGGGATGACAGAAAGAGAGCGAGGGGAAAATGAGGGGGCTTGCACGGGGAAGAGGGACTCACACATGGATGGGTCCCACGGCACACCACTCAAACAGAAACAATATTAAAATAATTCTAATGGCAGACAGATATTTCAAACTAGCTATGAATTATGCGGTATGAACCAAAAACAGCAATCCGACGGAAACAAAATTATAAACCCAAAAAAAAAATAAAAATAAAAAATAAATGCTGGGAGTATGTATATCATGATCAATTAGAACGAAAATATTCTTATATTATTACTAGTTTATTTTGAGATTAAAAAGCAATCTGTAAGGAGATTAGAATCTGAAAAGCAACTGAAAAAGATAAGAACCTAACAAGCATTCATTGCAGATGGAAATGATTCATCGTAAATCTAAAATGTGTCACTTAGTACTACGGTTTAATGGTGTTCCTCTTCATTTGTAAGTGAGAGGTCTTAAGTTCGATTCTTGTCAAATGCAAATTTGAACCATATTATTGTTAGCCTATTTTGAAACTAAAACATTGAACATTAATAAATAGCTCTATACCATTATTTAACACAATTTTATAAATTTAATTTATAATCTAATTTTTTATGTGTGCTGGATGTAAAGACAAACGAAAAAAACACATACTGTGATGCTAACAAACAAATTTTATAGACACAAAAAGTTTTTGATGTCTAGCTTCAGTAAAAAAAAAATTGTCAGTTGAACCCACTTGGCATGGTTCCCGTGCCCATTACTATTTTGTGTCATCTTTTTTTTTTAACATTGGGCATCATCTATGGTGCCATCTATGGAATGGGAACTGTTTGGGTCTTTTGGTAGTCCAATAGACACAAAATTCTCAATTGTGTCCTTAGTTTACCCAAAGCCCATTTTTCGTGTAGTGAACAATCGTTGTGGTCGTGGTCGTGGTAGTGATAATGGCAACGGCGATGATTGTAATTAAATACATGCTTTTGCTAGTGAAACTAGAATTGATCTAACTATTTAAAGTTGGAATTGTTACCTCTAAATAGGCCTGGCAAAAGGATTGTGTCTGTCGTATTTGTGTCGTTTTCATGTAACACCTATTATCTTAACGAGTCGTGTCGTGTCACACTCGTTATCTCAATGGGTCTTTAACATGTCGGGTTACTTTACCCAACGAGTAAAATGATCCGACCCGTTATGACCCGTTAAGAAAAGTTTTTTTTTTTCCTTAAATTTGCACATACCACACATTGCCACATAAATATTACTTCAAAACATTAAAACACATTTTTCGTTTAAGTACACATTTATCGTTTAAGTACCACATCTACACTAAAAAATAAGAGCCTAATAGAAAAAATATCCATACACTACTAGTCTACTACAAAATATTAGGGTAAATTAAACAAAACTACCTCAACTATAGGTCGAATGACACTATCATACCTCATCTTTTAAAAATGACAATGTAATACCTCATCTTATGAATTTGATCCAATGTCAGACATTAGTCAATTTTTCTATTAATTTCTCTGTTAAGTGCTGACGTGGCTAGAGACGAAGCCCACTCACTAATCCAACTGGATTAAAAAATAATTAAATATATTTTTAATAATTAAATATTAAAAAATTAAAAATAAAATTATTGTTTATATAAAATTGTGGGATCCACCCTCTCTCTCTCCTCTATCTCGCCTCTCTCTCTTCTCTCTTTGGGCACCTGCATCCCCAAAACCCAGAAACCCTTCCCACCCGTCCCCCCCAACCTTCCTCCACCACCCTCTCTCTATTTTCTCTCTCTTTCACCTCTCTCCCTTTTCTCTCTCTCTCTCTCTAGGCAACCTGTATCCCCAAAATCCCAAAACCCAGAATCCCATTACAAATCTCAAAATCCAAAATCCCATTAAACCTCCCAAATCTCACAAAGCCCCAATTGGTATCCCTTTCCGCGTCCCTCTCCGCCATTGTTGCCGCCTTATTGGCCTTGCCGCCATCGTCCTTAGTGGAGGAGTTCGAGAAGACAACCTTGTTCGACTTCAACCTCACCCTTCCTATCCAGATGGTGTAGGGATTAGAGAGAGAGAAAGGAAGTGTCTCTGATTTGGGGCTAAGGATTAGAGAGAGAGAAGGAGTGGCTCTGATTTGGGGGTAGGCTTAAGTGAGGAGAAGGGGGTGGGCTCTCTTGATCTAATTTTAAGTGATTGAAAATTGGGTTAGTCATTTTTCATGGTTCGAATTGAAATGCAGCTAAATCTATCTCCCTTCGGTAGCGTTTTGGTGAATCCTTTTATGTTCAATAGCGATTTGAGCGAGGGCACCGAGAGATCTGGAGTTTCATTCTTGATCCTCTTTTTGATGTTCCAAGGTGGTGCGATGGATTTGTCAAAGGTCGGCAAGAAGATTCTGAGCTCTATTAGGTGTGCCAGGTCGCTCGACCTTCTTCCTTCTGCTTCTGATCACCTGAGGTGATTGAAATTTCAGTTTTTGCACATAATGCAGTTTGTAAGCCCTCAAATTTGATGCATTTGGTGTTTAGTTTGAGATTTGTAATGGGATTTTGGGTTTTGGGATTTTGGGGATGCAGGTTGCCCAATGAGAGGCGAGAAAAAGAGAGAGATGAGAGAGAGAGGGTGGTAGAGGAAGGTTGAGGAGGGGACGAGTGGGATGGGTTTCTAGGTTTCTGGGTTTTGGGGATGCAGGTGCCTAGAGAGAGAAGAGAGAGAGATGAGAGACATAAAGGGTGAATCCCACAATTTTATATAAAAAAATAATTTTATTTTTAATTTTTAAATATTTAATTATTAAAAATATATTTAATTATTTTTAGGTCCAGGTGGATTAGTGAGTGAGCCTCATCTCTAGCCACGTCAGCACTTAACAAAGAAATTAACTGAAAAACTGACGGAGGTCTGACATTGGAACAAATTCATAAGATGAGGTATGACATTGTCATTTTTAAAAGATAAGGTATGATAGTGTCGTTCAGCCCATAGTTGAG
Source organism: Pyrus x bretschneideri (assembly GCF_019419815.1). Classification (NCBI taxonomy): domain Eukaryota; kingdom Viridiplantae; phylum Streptophyta; class Magnoliopsida; order Rosales; family Rosaceae; genus Pyrus; species Pyrus x bretschneideri. The sequence continues at coordinate 5,047,953 of NW_025999657.1, forward strand.
GTAGTTTTGTGTAATTTACCCAAAATATTAAATGTGCAAGGATATGCAAAACGAAACAGTTTTTGTTTTCAAGGTTGTGATGCCTTTCTCAAAAGTTTAAACCTTGCCAATGGAACTCAAAGCTTGCATGTTATTCCTTTTACAAAATCCTCAATTTTCATCGATCATCATGAGGAAATTGTATTGGAACTTTGGCTTGATTTATTGCCTTCAAGAGTTATGTTGATGATGTTTTCAGTAAGGTTTTCCACGTCAGAACTCTCTTCTGCATAAACTAATTATAGAAAAACCAAACATTAAAAACCATTCAAATTATGAGAAGTTTACCAAAATAATTATGAAAAGAAATAAAACAATAGTACTATACCATATAAAAATATATTACCTCCTTTTTCCAAATAGCCAATCTTGTGTGCACAACAAAGCTTGAACTGTTTATAGTAAATTAATATCAGGATATATATATATATATATATATATATATATATATGTGCAAACAAAGCCCTAATTCCATCATATTAAAAAACAAAAAAACTAAAAGGAAGATTATGCTTGATGATGGCCTCTACCAATAAGCCATGGAATACCACATGATCAAAGTTTTGGGAACAGAATTCAGACTTCAACAATAATCCACCAGTCAGTCCAAGGCATGTTTTCACATATTTATTCATATTACCCGTCCCATGATGACAATCATATAATATCAGTTTCTTACAATCTTTACATTGAGCACAACTTTTACCATCTTTAAAAATAGTAGTCAATTTGTTGAGTTTTCCAAACAGGAGACCTGAGTGTTCGATTACCTAATTTGTTCACTCTAGCCTTTTTCTTTAACGGACTTGTATTTGTATGTTTTGTATTTTCACTTCCATGATCATGTTGTATTCCCATTGTAACTTCCACTAACCCTCCATCACTAAGGATCGTAAAATCTTGCTTTACAACATCCATTGCTTCAAGAAAGAAAAACAAAGCTGTAAAATCTTGCTCATACCAATTTCATACCATGTCCATTTCAAATTCACATATCCATTTCAATTTCAATTTCACATATCCATATCCATTCAAATTCACATATCCATTTCAATTTGAATTTGAATTTCACAAATCCATTTCAATTTCACATATCCAATTCAATTTCACCTATCCATATCCATTTCAAATTCACATATCCAATTCAATTTCAAAATCCAATTCATATATCCACAAATCACAATCCAATTCAAATTTATTTTCAAATTCACAATTCAATTAAAAATACCTTGCACTTGCAGGTTGGAATCTTGCTGAATTGCTTTGCTTATTCCAAATCTCCAAATCTGGAAAACAAATATAGACCCTATCACGCCCTGCCCCGATTTATTCGCTTTATTTCGGGAAATAATAATATTAGTGAAAGGCCCAAACTAAACTCCTGTTTAGTTTGCTACTATTTCTTTTATCTTACTTCTAAATCTCCAACTGATTTAATTCCTATAAGATTAACCATGTTTTTAATTACCATAACTATCAATTAAGTTATCAACTTAATTCCCCAAATTCTTCTATGAAGCAACCTCTAATTCAAAGATTAATTCTCGAATATTTAATCTTACTAGTATTATGGCTGCATCTAATGTCTCGTTAGATTACCTACGTACCCTAAATAGGGATCAAGCCATTTGTAGTTCACAAATTCCAATTCAATTAAACTTTGATATTTCTACACATAACTAACAATCACCCTCTAGCTTCAAACAAGTGTATTACATTAAATGCTTAATAAATTTAATTCCAAAACAACAAAATTAGTGTAAAAATACGGCGTCGGCTCCCTAGCCACGCACCACTGTCGATGGTGGTCGGCCATACTGATTCGCCAAAAAATATCAACTATCTCAAAAAATTACCAAATTTTACAAGAAAGTAAATCTCAATGAGAGGAACAACTTTCATACTTGCGGCCAAACCCAATTTGGCCGGGAACCACCTCAAATCGGCCACGAACCTCCGGAAACCCTTGAATTTAGGTGTGTTCAATTCGACCTCAAAGTAACTCCAACACCCCTAAACTTGTTTGGGCTTTGTTTCACACCTCAAAGGGAGTCTAATGGTGATAGTAATTTGATGGAATTGTTCCAGAGCTGGGGAATCGAATACACGGACCCATTGCACCCACTGGTGCGGGTTACAGTAAATCAAAGCCAATTCCCCAATATTTTAAGTTGAAATTGGAAGAAGGAGAGTCACTGAGTCAAGTGAAGGAGGTGGTGATGTCCAACTTGCTAGAAAAATGCCAGAATTGGCGTCGGAGCTTGGTATCTCGAACCGAGTCACGCGGGTCAAAGAGGAGACCCCGTTTCCTTCTCTCATTCTCCCCCTACTCCTTTCCATCCATTCCTTCTTTTTTGATTGGGTCGTGCCCAAATCCTTCTCTCATAGCCCGCCACCTGGCTCCACTTCTCTCTGCTCCAGAAGATTTGGAACCCTCCAGAAATTGGTCAAATGACCATTCCACCATTTTCTTTGCTTGTTTATATCTTATTCGTTATAACTCCATTTCACAAACGGTTTGCACCCACGTGTTCGTGAGGTTGAGCTCTATTCAAAAATATAATTTGTGACCTAAAAAGGTCGACGGATTTTAAATAATTAATTTCCAACTTCAAACTTCGTAACTAGTTTAATTTAAAACTAGATTCAAATAAATTAATATAATTTCTGAAAATAATAACATAAAATCTCGATAACACATTACATAACTTATAATAATTTTCAGCAACAAAACTTTAAAATTTCCCAATTCTATTTCCATAACCATAAATCGATTTATTTTTTATTTTCTCTAATTATGAATATTTAATACATATACTTAAATTTTCAGGGTATTACAGACCCCACTTATTAACTTCAAGTAAATAGACCCCAAATGAAACATAGATACAAATGAACTTGGGGCGTTCTCAATATAAAAAAAAAGGACCTGCCTGCCAATTGCCAATACTTGGGATAAATAATTCCATACAAATGATTAAGACATTGCATCTACTACAAGAAAACAAAAATAGTGGGGCGTCACTACTATGTCATTGCTTGCCTTATAGGCCACCTGAATTCTAACCTCCCCAGTCGCCTGATAACATATCCCCAATATATACATATACATACATATATATATATATATATGACATTAGGTAATGAATCTCACCCTACAGCTTACAATACGACTAAATGGCATAACATAATAAAATTACTTTACATAACTACATCTATATATACTCCCAAATTCCAATGCTTGATTCTATTTCTGGCTCGTCCTTTTGTGATTTTCAAGCTTGCGAAGCCAACGCGAAGCACGTTTCGATCGTTGGGTTTTTTGAATGTTTGCAAACATGCCCCAACCCAGAAACTCTAGAATCTCCAAAATCAGAAAACCCCAAAAACCCCAAACTCAGAAAATCTCTAGCCATTAGTTTTAATTTTAACGAAAACCCCAAATCACTAGTTTTTGAAAAAAAACACAGAATACCCAAAAATACAAAATTCATACCTTTAGTGTGTGCTTGCTTGTGTGTTGTTTCTTGTGGCTGCCGGAGTCGAGTTGAATGAAGTGAAAGAAGGAGGATGCGAGAGAGATGCGGACTAAGGAGACGGCGCGAGAGTAAGTCTAGACTAGAGAGATTAGAGTGAATGAGAGAGAAGAGAAGGATAGCCTCCAACCTAATGCACAATGGAGGGCTGAGATTAAATCTTAACAGATCCAATGGTCACCAATTTTTTTGATTTAATTTAATATATATACATATATATATGTGACAGCCCGTTCTGGAATTTTTGAACCGTAAGGGTGAAATGACGTTTTTGCCCCTAGTGTGATTTTTCGTTGTGTGGTTGTTTTCGATTGTTGTTGGTAGGTTGTGGACCACTCACACACTCTCCCACACCCCCTCACCCTTTCCCTGCCCTGCATCCCTGTCCCGAGCCCTTTCTCTCTCCCATTTCTTATTCCATTTGTACGGACACACCTAGAAACCCTCCAAATCTTCACAGATCGAGGAAACAAAGTGTATATTCTTGCTCGTGAGGTCCGTAGAAGTTCAACCATACCCATTTCAGGTAAGGATACCTTCGTTTTCACGTCGAACTCGGGATACCCCGATTTTGTCTGTTCATGCACACGTTAATTCTTGTGTTTTTGGGAATTTCAAGCTTGCAGGAAGCTTGATGAGGTCTTTAGGAGGCTCGGAGTGGTTCGTTTGAAGGTTTTGGACTTCGGGATCGTGAGTTACAAGGTTGGCCGGAGTTGGTGGTGTCGGCGAGATTTCGTGTGTTTTAGCACTTGAAAGTGGTATGGATTTGTTCCTCTCATTGTAAGCTTCATTTTGGTACCAATTTTGTGAAATTTGGTTGAAAAACGAAGAAGTTACAAAGTTTTGAAATTTTCACGATTTTCCAGCGCTGGAGCCTTGCTGGAGAAGACGATGGAATATTCCGTCAGTTTGGATGGAATATTCCTAACGGCGTTAACGGAATCCGTTAAAGTTAACGGAATATTCTTGACGGCGTTAACTAACGCCGTCAGTGTGCCAGGCACGTGCGGCGGTGGAAAATTTTTCTAAAAATTTGGGGATGTTCCTGAGGTTGAGCAGATCACGTTGGTGTATTCATACACCCCATTTGAGCATTGTATGAGAAGTTATTTCTTAAGGTTGGTTATGTGTTTTAAAATTAACGTTTTTATAGTTGTTTCGCATATAGGTGAGACCTATCCCGAGGACGAGCACGGTCACTCGAGGCAAGGGGGTTACGACCCTTCTACATACCAGTGAGTGGATTTTTGGTTTTCCGTATATACCTATATACTTACGTTTTTCCCAGAAATTTATTTGAAACATTATACGTTTATATGCCATGCCTATAGTTTGCCATTTATTTACGCATTATGAGTCGCATATGTTTATATATGTTTGGTCCTACGGATGCACAGGTAAGTGCCAGGTGAGTTATGATTTATGTTTATGTTCAGTAGTGATTTGAGATGCATAGAGAGCTCATAACCTGCACCCCCGGTGTTAGTGCTCATGCCCAGAGTTGGGCACAGTCCTTCACGTGATGTTCACCTCTCGCACCACACGCTCATCTTGGATCCAAGTTAGGTGCACAGTCTTGTTGTACAGACCACTTTAGGTGGTTCCGACTCGTAGGTGACCCGGGATTATTCGCCTAGCCTTCACGTGATCGTAGCACTTGAGCGTTCTCTTATTACACCCAGGCTTGTCGTACAGACCACTTTAGGTGGTTCCGACTCGTGTGCAGGTATAGCTAGTGAGATGGAGATTTGAGCTCTAGATTCAGCCGTACATGTCACGTTAGGTGACTCCGGCTGACAGATTACATGACATTGATTTGACATTCCTGAGCACTTACATTCTATTTAGAGACATTTGACATGGCATATTTCCGAGCACAATTTATATATATATATATATATGTGTATACTCTATTTTTTTGGGAAGTATACAGGTTTTACGGCGAGGGGTTAGAATCTTATTTATGAAATGGTTTTTGAAAAGCTTTGTTTTTGCCCACTCACACTTTTTGTTTTGCGCCCCTCCAGGTTCTAGTTGGCTAGCACTTTCGGTGGCTTCCCTGAGGATTTCCCCGGCATATCTGATAGATTATTACCAGTGTAGGACCACCTACGGGTGTGCTTTTGTAGTGTCGTTTTCTCCCGGACTGCATTAGGTCTTTGTGCTCTGAACTTGTTTTCACACTTACGTTTGCACATGTATGCTCTTAGCTTGTGTTAAGCTTGATTTTATTTATTCGTACTACTTTTATTATTATTTTATTAGCTTCCGCACTGTGCACATGGTTACGTCATTTCCACGTGATGGCCATCATGCACTGATCTCGATCGGGGTGTGTCATATATATATATCATTATTATAGTTTTTATAGGTATAAAATTGTTAAATTAATATATATATATATATAATTATTATAGTATTTTTTTAGGGTTATAAAATTATAAAATTAATATTTTGCTTATCATGTATCGTGTTACCCACGTGTATACCCGAACCAACCCGTTATCTTAACAGGTGCTTATCGAGTTACCCGATAACAATCCGATTCGTTATTGTGTCAACCCAAATACCTGTTAGTTTTGTGTCGTGTCAGGAATTGCCAGATCTACCTCTAAATTATAAGTTTTTTCTTTTCACACATAGTTTCTTAATTTCTATCATTATAAATTCAAATAAAAGAACTGAACAACATCAATTAGTATTTTTAACTTTTATCCAAATTTTAATTTTACTTTCCTTATACAAAAAAATAAATAAACGAGAATGAATCCATTGGAATGAATCCATTGGAACTGGGACACACATTAGTTCCATTCAATTGCGTATCATTCACGACTCATATAACATTGTAGTGTCCACAACTGCTATATATATATATATATATGTATGTGTGTGTGTATATATATATATATGTGTGTGTGTGTGTGTGTGTGTGTATGTGTGTGTGTGTGTATATATATATATATGTATGTGTGTGTGTATATATATATATATGTATGTGTGTGTGTGTGTATATATATATATATATGTATGTGTATATATATATATATATATATGTATGTGTATATGTATGTGTATATATATATTACATACATATATATATATATGTATGTATACGATGGCATCTTCATGCATGAAATCATGCACACATGCATGCAATAATACATATATGATTGTATTCATGCGCCCGCGCGCACACACATGCATGCATGCATTAATACATACATGACTGTATTTATATGTACGAATGAGGTAAAGCCGTCACTGTAAAAAGCCTGCTGAGAGCTATTTCTTGCTGTTTGTGGGGATATGCGGATCTTTGAATCTCTCTCTCTCTCTCTCTCTCTCTCTCTCTCTCTCTCTCTTCTTTGTGGATGGGGGTGGGGTGGGGTAAACACCAATAAAAGTTGAAATCGAGTGTTGCTCTAGTGTCTGAAGTATTTTAGCATCTCCAAACTGGCCTCTTTGGCTTTGGCTTTGCCTCCACTAGTCCACTGAATGCAAGGACGTAATAAGGGAACTGGATCCTTTCCGAGGTAAACCTTCGGGATCCTGCTGAGTGACAAACACAAGTCGTTGGATTTCGATCTAACAGCTACAATTATTATAACTTTAAAAAGGATCCCCTTGTTTGTAGCCGTTAGATCGAAATCCAATGGCCCGTGTTTCTCGCTCAACAGGATCCTGAGGGTTTGCCTCGAAGAGGATCCAGGTCCCGTAATAAGTATCAACTACATTGAGAAAAATCAAGGGATGAAAAATTGAGAAAGATGAAGTAGCTAGAGAGAGCAAACTGAAAAGGAAAATAAAGAAGAATGGGTTATTTTTTTATTTTTTTTGGTATTTGATTAAATGATCGTTTATTACAACAGATAACTCATAAGCTATTTATACAAATAGACTACTTAACCATTTTAAACTATATTAATCCAATGCACAAGATGATGTCACATGTTACTAAACCAAACGGTTGGAACAAAAAATGAAACCCCAAACTGTACAAAAGTTGCCCCAATTCCTAATCAATGAATAGTAGTAAAAGACTTAATGCAGCTACAAGGCATACCATTGTTGGAACCCATATGACTCAACTAAGGAGGAATATGATGCCTTTTAATCCACAGTTGTTTGCTTTATGTTACCATCCAATCCTCTGCTACTAGCCTTCCGATGTATACAGGTTGAGAGATTGAAACAAAGCCGCAAGAATATGAGACGGTGAACCTTTTCAGAAGTTTGTCTGCATTTTGTGCCTTTGTATAGATGCAAGTCTGAAGTCCAAACCCTGTGATTGCGACGGCAATCTAACAATCTATCAACGCTTATATCAACAGATCATTAACCCCCCTGCTTTGAGCACTTACCTGATCATAATAGTAATAAGGGAGAGGGCGGTGGTGAAGGGCCTTTGGCTGATCATCGATCCTTTAAGTTTAGATCCGACACATCTAATCTAACCCCACATGCTTGCACTCTTGGAGCCATGTTTGCATGGGCAAGAGCGCGCGGGCGATTTCTTGGTGTTTCTGAACCACAAAAAGGACAGAATGGGGCATGTATATGTACTCTCCCACAAAACAAAAGGGATGGGAGTACTGTTTAGAGCTAAAGAGGGAGAGAAAGAGAGGAAACCAGCACGGGGTTACTGCCCTTTTGTGAATCAGTCCTTTCCTCCTATCCTACTCTGATTCAACTCAACAAATAAAGACAAAGGGCACTGCTTGGATTGATTGTGGGTATTCTTGGACCCTAGCCTGTGTGCCTTCCACAATATGAGGTGTTATTTATTCCAATTAACTATGTGCTTGGAATTGAACATATATATATATATATATATATATATATAGCAATGAAGCTGGTTAAAAAGTTTTTATGTATGTATATATGTATGTATGTGCATCTTCACATCTAAAAAAATAATATCTTTCTTCATACGATTCACTCGAGTACAAAGCCTTCATGTGGGTAAATCATGACTATACTTGAATCTTTACCATGTACGGAATCATTTATCCTTCAATGACGGCGTGACATCATCTCACCATGCAAACTGTAGGAATTACAAAGAAATTATAATAAAAGAAATTACAAATAAAAAGTGCTCAAACCCAAACATCATAATCAGAATCGTTCATCTTTTGATCATAATCTAAAAATCATTTATTTAATTTGGTGACCTTTCAACCATCCATACACCACAAAAGGAAAAAAAAAAAACCCTTTCCCAGACAAAATAACTTTGTCGTGCAAAATACCTTTTCATTGCCTACAATTTTGCCCAACAACATTCCTTCAAGCAAAGGTTGTCGTGCAAAACTCGTCACTCATACGTTTGTTTGATGGATAAAACCATTCGTCAGGCAAATAGAGCTGTCTCGATGAAATAAAGTCATCAGGTAAAAGAGCATTGACCAATCTGACCCGTCGAATTGAGCATGTTCAATGACACAGTTTCATCGAGTTTCTAGAAATAAAATAATTAAAAAATATTTTTCCTAACGAAATATTCATTGGGCAATTGTCTTGAAGAACAAAATAAAAAATACATGAAATATTTTCTTGACAAAATATTCGTTGGGCAAAGTCTTTAAATAAATTTTAAAAAAGTTTGAAACTAAAATAATAGCTAATTTAAATAACTTAATTCTAATTATATTAATTTGAAAAGCTAAAATAAATCACAATATTAAATAATTTTATAAATAAATTATTCATAACATTGTACGTTAAAAAAAAAAAAAATACTAAACTAATTTTTTATATTAATCCGTTTTTGGGGACCATACAAATTCTAGGGATAATCATGTTTGGTATATCTGCGATAGGTGATCATTGCCTACATAGGCTTGTGAGGAGTGATTGTGTTGGGTAAATCCAAGATGGGCGACCACTTCCTAGTTGGATTCCGTTGAGTAGTCCGGAATTCCATTCATGTTCCGTTCCATTGAGTGGTTTTGAACCCTATCTTTGTTGGACTACGTTGATTGGTCCGATATCTAGCCCTTTCCCTATTCAGTTTTTGTTGAGTTAGTTCGTAACCCTAGATTCTGGTGAATAGAAATTGCTCACAGTAGACATTTGTGTTTGGAATTTAGGGTAACAATGTCATTTCATGGAATCTAGGCAAGGTAATAGGGAGATTTACTTATTAAATTCGTGAAATGGTACTTGATCTTGTTGGTTGATTAACGTCGTTAAATGTTAATATTGTGCATGTAACACCCCACCCCAAAATATTTATTTCGCAAATTAATATCGGTGATAGCCCCAAACTAAACTCTTGTTTGGTGAACTACCATTAATCACGATTCTCTACTTCAATTTCTTAATCCCTCACAAAATTTATGATCAACATTTAATTACCAAACCATAAGGTAAAATCTCAAATTATTCACCATATTCCTTTTCTTAGTTCAATTTCTCAACAAAAGATTTGTCTCGATTATTTAAGGCTGCATCTAACCCCTGTTAGACTGTCTACGTACCCTTGAACGAGATCAAGCATTTCGTAGTTCACCATTCAATCTTAATCCATTTTCGATTTTATTCCAAATAAACGAAATATCCAACATTAGTTCTAATTGAAACGCATCCAATGGATACCAATTTCGTATTTAGAATATCCAAATTTGTACCAAAATGGCAGCATCAGCTCACTGGCCACGCGCTGCCATGGGTGGCGGTTTCCGGTGAACGGAAACCCAATTTTTCGACTAACTCTAAAAATTACCAAATTTTACAAGCAAATAGAGTTCAATAAGAGAAGTAATTTTCATACCTGGGCCGAAATCCAATTTGGCCAGGAAGCACCTCAATTAGCCCTCAAACTGTCGGAAACCCTTGAATTTAGGTGTTTTTGGATTTGACTCCAACATCGTTCCGACGCCCCAACCAATGCATAGGATTTGTTTAAGGCCTCAAGAGGAGTCCAAAGGTGGTTTTAATTGAAGGAATTAGCTTTAGGCTTTGAGGAATCGCCACCACGAACCCCGTCGCACACATTGTGCGGATTTCACCATTTCAAGGCTAAATTTCACCAAATTTGGGATGGAATGGGTAGAGGGGAGGTCGGGGAATATTTTCCAAGTATTTTCTTAGCATGATTGGTTGGAATTTATCCAAAGAAAGCATCAGATTCCATGCTTTCCCGCTGGGTAGGGTTTCAAAGGAGAAACGAGTCGAGAGAGACCTGGGTTGTCTACCCCTCTCTCTCCTTCCTTTCCCTCCCGTCTCCTCTCCTGATTCGGCCGCTCCTTCCCTTCCCCCTTGTTGATTTGCCGAGCCTTCTCCTTTCCCTCCTTCCTTTTCGATCCCAGCCACACATGTGGCTCTATCCTGAAGGTTTGTGCTCCAGATTTTTGTTAGAGCGTTCTGGAAATGAAGGGCCAAATTTACTAAAATGTCACCGACTTGAAACGTTAATAACTCTTTCGTTATACTCCGTTTCACTAACAGTCTGCGCCTACGCATTCGTGATATCGAGCTCTATCCAAATATATCAAGAAATATGATAAAATATATGAGGATAAAATATGTCATCGTATAATTACATTAAGTTAACTAGGGCATTTTCATCTTTTTCACTTATTGATAAATTTTTAAGATGTAAATTATAATAATTTCCAAAAACAAAACTTCCAAATTCCTCAATTAGATTCTCATAACCATAAATCGATCTATTTTCGATTTTCTCCACATATTCATATATTTAAATTTGCAGGGTATTACAATGCATATTTAATTCCTTGAATCAATTATTAGTTTTGATTATGGAATTGTGTTGGAAAACATTGTGAGAAATGTGATTGATGAAATGGCAACCCTAGTTGTCATATGATTTCGTTATGTAGTCTAGAATCTAGTGAGTGATAGGAGCATATTTATGTGATTTTGCTATCTTATTTCTTTGCATTTAATTAGTTAATTTCCATTTATTATAGTGATTTAGTTTATTTTCGTATTATTGTAGGTTCAATTGGTGAAGATGACAATAAATGGCCAAAATGAGCAATTTGGAGCAGTTTTGGACTTGGATTGGAAAGCATGTGAATGGAGCATAATGGATGGACATTTTTGGTGTTTAAATGATGCTAAAAATGTGATACAAATCTGGAAGATTAGATTAAGGCTTGGAAGATAAGGAATCAGTTGAAAACAAGGAGATATTATCCAACCTTATCTTATCTTATCCCATTTTATCCAAACATTATCCTATTTAATCCAACATTATCTAAACTCATCTCCAGCTGCAACAGGAGTCCTTATCCTATTCTAAATTCTTCCCATCTGAATTTAGGAGTCCTTATCATGTTTTACAATGCATATCTGATTCTACAAGTCCTGAAATCATACGAACAATTTAATTCCTTTTCTCCTAGAATTGTGCGGTGCCCTAATCCTTTTCCTCCACAAACAATGTTGTGTGTCTTCCCTATATATACACACACTGTGCCGCAATTTAGAGAGAGGGGGAGCCTTAGAGAGAAAATTAGAAAAATACACTTTGTGCCGCAGCTTTGCAAGGAAGGAAGGAGAAGAAGAGCTTGGAGCCGTGCTTGCCATCCAAAGCCTTTGGGATAAATGGAGCGTTTCTAGGTGTATTCTATCCTCAGTTTTAGTCCAATGTTTGTTTTAATTTGGTTTTCAATTATGATGGACAAGTGGAACTAATTTCGTTTAGTTAGAGGTGAATTCAAAGCCATGAACATATATGTGATATGAATTGATTACATCCAGTTATTGTTTCGTAAAACATGAATGCGATTTACTTATCTGTTTGATTGATAACTTATTCTTGTATGTTGATTAAGGATGCATACTTAGTTTGCATGCATGAATCTGATGCTAAAATAGAAGGGAATTTCACCTAATAGTTATGAACTTATTTTTATAAGTAGTGGAAGTCACTAGTCATGATTGTGTTAAGTAAAGCCATGGTAGGAGTATCATGCAATTCATAGTTACGAATGCCTTGTCAATGCTTATGATTTTCACCGAACTTAATGATCTTTGATATGTATCTCTATCATGCAATTCATATAGGGAACTTGATAAGAATAATTTGATTGCGTTGCTGAGTCCAATTCAATGAAATTAGGAAAATCTGAGAGTTAATTTGTGTAGTTCACAATTAATTTGGGGCATTGTCATTCATGGTTTATAGGAATAATAACTAGAAATCGATTTGTATGCATATGTGTCATGTGTGGAGAAGGACCCTCTAGCTAGCATTTCACCCTTTAATTCACCCAAATTTCATACTCTTTACTTTGTTTATGCAATTTATTAGTTTTAGTTTGAAATTCATCAAAACAACCCCCATTGAGTATTTTGAGTCTTTTTAGTTTAATTTTCGTCCAAACTTCTTTCTAGTGCTTATTTTGAGTCAATTTAACTTAGTTTTGTGTTATTTGAGTCAATTTAGCTTGTTTTGAGTTGTTTGAGTCTAGTTTTCTGTTTTTGAGTCTAATTAGTGTAGATTAGCATCCCTTCTAATCCCCAGCTTAGAACGATCCCTACTTTCATTACTACGACTATCAACAAGAGGGTTTAATTTGTGTGCTATTTTATATCACATCAGTGAGTCATGCTCATTGAGTTCCATTTAGTGATTCTAGAACTCTATGTTTCTTACTCGTTAATGCCTTGGGAAATATCAAAAACAGAAATGTGAACTACGAATGGCCTAATCCAATCTTTGGGTATGTAAGCAATCTAACACAAAGGTAAGATGCATCCATGTGGAAAAGAAAAGTTACTATGCATTCGATCCGTTGGTTTGATTTTTGCTCGTTCATTGGATGTGAGGGATGATAGTTAGATAAGTACGTTTTGATGTCACGTGTTGGCGCTAGAGGTATCTTGGGATTGAGGCGTTACAACTTTGGTATCAAAGCTTAGGTATTATGTGCAATTAGCTATACCTTCGAGTGTTGGGAGTGATGCAATGAAATATGCATGTATCATATTACTTCATGAGTAATGAGAATGATTTCCCATTCAAATCTTGGTTATTGATGTTCTTTGAATTCGGGAAACGGTTCGAAGTGTGAAAGGTACAAAAAATTTCGAGGATGAGATTTATATTGAGCGGTGGGGGAAGGATGTGAATCTCGTCCCCGTATTTAACTATTTTCAATTTCGTAATTCGTATGTATGAGAGTTTATTTGTATTAATTTGAGAATTTTAGTTTAGTTACATTTTTTTTTTGTAATTATTCATTAAAAATTCATAGACCTTTTGGGGTCACTCTTAGTATTTTTTTTATATATAGCTTGATCCTTCAAACGCATAGGCGAAAACTGTTCACAAATTGGCATTGTAATGAAAAAGTTATTATCTTGCAAAGTCAAGGGCAATTTGGTCATTTGGACCTTTTTATAAATAGAGGGCCCATAAATTTTTGACACCGGTGATTGTGTTTGACCTATTTGTTGGGCGAGTCTTCCTGAGCTTTTCCCTGCGAGCTTTGACGGCGAGGCTCCTCTGAACCACCACTCGAGTCCCTTCGTCACCAAAAACACAAACCACCCCCACACGACCCTGTATGGTTTCGTTATGTAGTCTGTAATGTAGTAGATCATGCTCGTTGAGTTCCATTAAGTGATTTTGAAACACTATGTTTCTTGCCAGCTAATGCCTTGTGAAATTTTACAACTTAATAGAAATGTGAATTACGAATCGCTTGATTCTGTCTTTGGGTACATAGGCAATCTAACGCAAAGGTTAGATACAGTCATGTGATAAAAGAAGAGTTACGATATTGACCTTTTAGTTTGTTTTTTGTCATGTCTTGGAAGTGAGGGATGACAGTTAGATAGGTACATTTTGATATCACGTATCGGTCCAGGAGGTATCTGGAGATCGAAGCGTAACAACTTTTAGTGGTATCAAACCTTAGGCATTATGTTTTAGTAGTGTACCTTGAATTGTTGGAATGATGCCATGAAATTCGCATATATCATATTACTTTGTGTGTAATCAGAATGACTTTTCATTCAAATCTTGGTTATTCGTGTTCGTTGATTTTGGGAAACGGTTTGAAGTGTGGAAGGTAGTGAAAGTTTCGAGGAAGAAATTTTTATATGGGGGGGATGTGAAATCTGGTCCATGTACTTCACTATTTTACATTTTGTAATTCGTACTTACGCGAAGTTCTTTTTATTAATTTGAGAATTTTAGTTGGCTAGTACAAAGTAGCTTTTTGTATTAGTCAATAATTTGTAGACTTTACAAGGTCACTCTTAGTTTTATAGATATAGATTAATTTCACAAACGTGTAAGCAAAAACCTTCCGCGAATCAGAATTGTAATGAAAGAGTTATTATCTTGCAAGTTAGGGGCAATTGGTCAATTGGTCCTTCTATAAATAGAAGAAAGCCCTAGAATATTTTTGGAGACAGACCCTTTTTAGAAAGGCTGATCTTATTGCACAACCCAATTAACTATGTTCGACCCCTTTTCTTGGGAAGTATTCCCAAGCATTCCCACCACCACCACTCAATCCCCCCCCCCCCCGAGCCACGACAAACATAACCCACCCTAATATGACTACGTTTGGGCTTCATTTCTAGCGAGTGGAACTTGGTGGTGCCGAGTGGTCTTGACGACAAGCTCCTCATCTTTGCACTGCAACGCCAACCATCACAACCAGTTAATAGCTTCTAACTCCAAGAAGAGATCCTTAGGCCCCGATTTGTAGCAAGCAACCACGGTGGCACAACGTGGCCACAAATAATTTGACGATCTGCGACTTTGACAACCATTTTCGTCGTCCGTAATTCCATACTCCAGTGAAGGTATGAATTTTACTCACCTTATTGAAATTTATCCACTGGTAAATTTTAAGCCATTTTTGTGACTGTTGAAAACTCCGACAAGGTGGGGGCCGCCGACTGCCACGTGTGACAACGTGTGGTTAGTGACCCGATCTTGCCCTTATAAGCTAAATTCGATGCTTTGAGTCCATTTGTAATATTCATTGGTTGTGGTTCCACTATTAAAGCTCAGTTTCATAAATGGCCGCCACTTGACCTTTGTATTAGGTGAAGATCGACCAGTGGATCATTATGAAACTATAGTATGTTGTTGTGCATGTTATTTGAGGATCCTAGGATTTATGAATCATAAATTTGATATGCAGATTTTTTGGATTGGATTACTAGGGTTGTTGATCCTACAATTGACAGTGTTGACTGAAGGTTAACATCTGGTCAACATGTAATCTAATCAACTGTTATTACCAAAGATTCGTATAATTAGAGACCCAATGGAGCTTAATGGGCCTACTTTGGTTAGCAGGCATCCTGGAGATATACTTCTCCTTTTGCGTGTAAGTGGCACCTTATCGAGATTTAAGTATATATTGGACTTCTAAACGATAGTAAGGACAATGTACGATTTCTGGTGTGAAAAGCTAGCTAAGAACCATGTTAGAAGTATTCTGCATAACTTGTATGTGTGTATGACAAGATATCATGTGAAATTGATAGTGTATGTGCTAACGTTGTAAACCATAGGTGTTGATGTAGGACGCATAGTGCACCATGTAGCAGTATGGTACATGGATAGTCCTATTTTGTTAATCCACGATGAGGGACCATATGTTTTCTAAGGGTAACCAGAAAGTGATATCGACAATACCAACCGTTCATCTTTCTACATTCGCTAACAGATCCTGTTTTCAAAAATGAAAATTTGAAAAAAATGAAATTCGATGAGAAGAATGAAGCGTAAACGTAAACGACAATCAACGATTAAATATATATATCTAGGGTTTATGGATGGTGTCAAATTTCGGAGTTGACCCCTTCACAAAAGTTGTAAAGTTTGTCATTACAAACGTTTGTCACATCCAGATCCCGGCTCAACTCCGCCGGAGCATGATATTGTCCGCTTTGGGCCCCGACCATGCCCTCACGGTTTTTGTTTCTGGGAACTCACACGAGAACTTCCCAGTGGGTCACCCATCCTGAGATTGCTCTTAAGTGAACTTGCTTAACTTCAGAGTTCCGATGAACTCCGAAGCCAGTGAGCTTCCAAAAGGCCTCGTGCTATATGGAGATGGGCATGTACATATAAGGCATAGAGGATCCCACAGTATAGTAAATAGGATGAGGGTTATACCATTGAAGATAGCCATCTCCTGAGATTTGCCAAAATCCTCGTTTATAGTCTAGGGGTAATTTCCAACACATTTTTCTAAAATGACGATAAGTCGTCTAAAGTACCCAAAACTTAGGGAAAGTTAACACGTTTTTCGTGCTCAATAAGGTGGCAAGCTTCAGAAATTAGGTTCAAGAACTAAGAATGCTTACATCACGTGTGAAATGGGTTCAATCTTGCTCACCCGCGAACTCTTTTGATTAGGCACTTTTAGGTTTAAATTTATTCACATTTTCCACATCACTACACTTTATGGCTTCGCCACCTCCCTGATGTCGGCCAAAACAGCTCGATTTGGAGTTCTAGTGGACATTCTGGGTCGGGGTGTGTCACGTTTGTATTTTTTTTTTTTTTTTTTTTTTAACATTTTTGACAGTTGTACATTATTATGAATTTGTCTATCGCTTTTGCACTGAAACAAAAATATACTATTCATGAAGGTTTGGAGGGTCTTAAAATTTAACCGACGATGTAACTATCAGTCATGTGTAGAGGATGCAATAACAAGTATTTGTATCTTTTTCACATTTTCACACTTGTATATTAGTTATTATGAATTGTTATTGATAGGAGCATATTCATGCGACTTAAATGGCTTGTTCTCGTTCATTTACGTTATGTTTCTTTAGTTATTTTAGTCTTTTATGCTTCTTTTGTGTGTTTTCAGGATCATAAGACGTGTTTGACGAAATGATGCATTGTGGAGTGTTTTGGGGCCTTTTGGAGCACTATTGGGCTAAGGATGGATGGCTTATGCTTGGAGCCCAAGTGTTGGATGAAATTGAAGGCCTTGTATGCACTTGAGGACACAAAGCAATGGCCCTAACCCAATTACATAACACCTTGCCGTGGGCTTAACACAAACACCATTCCTTGCCATGCAAGGGGGAGCAATTTGGGTCCATTTTATGCACTTAAACCCTAGCCCAATTACACACCATTGCAGCCAAATCCATTATTTGCCATGCACATTCACCACCAATTCAACCACATGCACTTATTCCTCCATCATTGCACAACATTGCAGCCACATGCTCTAAAAACTACCCATGCCGTGCATTCCCCTTCATTTCCAGCATTTCCCCTTTGCATTTCCACCTTCCCACTTCATCATTGCACCACATTCTCCCTCTTTAATCCACATGTATTCATCATCATTCACCCTAGCTGCCATATACATGCATCACAACCCCAAAACTATCAAGAAACTTTCCATGCCGTGCATTACCCTTCCCTTTCCAGCTTTTCCCTTTGCATTTCTAGCTTTCCACCAAGTTTTCCTAGCTGTTTTTCATATGCATTCATTCATAATCATTCACTGATGCGAAAATTAACTTGACACACAAATTAAACCCTCTTTTCGTCAAATTGTAGTATAGGTGCAAGTAGGGATCGTTCTGGACCGGGGATTAGGAGGGATTCTTAATCACTTGGATTTGACTCAAAAACGTAAAAACGTAATATAAAACACTAAACTAGACTCAAAGAATGTAAAACTAAACTTTAAAACACTAAAACAAACCAAAAGACTCAAACAGTACCCAAAGCACTCGAAACTGCCTTAAAAACACTTTCTGGGCAGTTTTGAGCACCTTGAGTACTTTAGACGAATTTGGGAAACAAAATGAAACAAAACACTTATAAACACAAACTAAATGTATTTCTAACTAATCTAACACTTTAAAATAAATGGGCGATTGGTTTTGACGAATTTAAAACTAAAACAGAAACTTGGAAACAAAACAGATTGTACAAACGAAATTGATGGAATAGAATGATGAAAAAAACTAGTTAGAGGGTTCCTTCTCCACACATGAACATAAGCATATAATTTGACTCCCAGTTATGACTTCAACAAACGATGAATGACAATGCTCCAAGTTAATTAGGTTCGCTTAAACTAACTTTCAGATTTCCCTAGATTCATTGGATTGAATGGGATACGCATTACAACCAAATTATTCCTAATCAAAGTCCCTAACCATGGAATACGCATGATAGAGACATTCAACAAAGATCATTAAGTTCAACGGAAATCATAAACATCGACTAGGCATTTATAACTATGGAATACGCATGTTAATCCAGCCTAGGGTTTACTAAACACAATCGTGACTAGCGATCTTTACTACTCATGAATATAAGTTCATAACGATTAAGTGAAATTCCCTTATATCCTAGCATCAAGTTTAGGCATGCAAATTAAGTGTCGACCCTCAACCCACATACATAAACAAGTTCTTAATCAAAACAGAAAAGTAAACCACATCTAAAGTTCATGAATTCATAACTGGAGTAAATCAAATCATAACCAACATATGTCCATGGCTTCAAAATCGCCTCTAACTAAAAAGAAATTAGTTTCACATGTTTAACATAATTGAACAACAAGTTAAATTAAACATGAAAACAGAAACAAGAAAAGAAAGAACAAATTGATGGAAAGTTAGCTACGGGGTTCATCTCCACATATGTTATACTTGCATAATAAAAAGATTTCCAATTGCGTTTCAATAAACCATTAATTCTCAATACTCCAAGTTAATTAGATCCGCTTAAATTAACCTTCAAATCTTCCTAACGTTATTGAATTGGATGATTGCATACGACAACCCAAAACATTCCCCACAAGTCCCCTACATGATTGCATAATAGAGATACAAGCAAGAATCATTACGCTCTATGAAAATTATAAGTGTTGACGAGGCATTCGTTACTATGGAATACGCATGAAACTTATGCCAAGAATTCGTTTAACGCGATTGTTTATAAGCAACCTCCACTACTTGTGAATATAAGTTCGTAACTATTAGGTGAAACTCA
This sequence comes from Pyrus x bretschneideri, assembly GCF_019419815.1. NCBI lineage: Eukaryota > Viridiplantae > Streptophyta > Magnoliopsida > Rosales > Rosaceae > Pyrus > Pyrus x bretschneideri. Next base: position 5,067,516 of record NW_025999657.1, read on the forward strand.
CTTATATTCTAGTGTCATATTTGATAAGTCTCATTTTGCACGCATTTATATATTCCTTATTTGGCGTCTTTGTGATGTTTTTAGATTAAACTAGTTGCATTTTACATTATTTGGTGTTAGTGTGCAGCCAAGGGTGAGTTTGGATCAATGAGAAGACAAATAGAGTAAAAACATTCCTTTTGGTAGCTGAGCATTACTCAAAACGTGGAAAGGATTCTAGGGATTTAAATTGAAGTCCAAATGAAGAACCTAGGAGACGTTTGAATGCTGGAATTTCAGGAAATGATGTGAAAATGTTAAGTGGTGCAATTCGGCCATTTTGAGTGATTCTAAACAAAACAAGCATTGAAGTCAGATTATGTGGTTTCAACACCAAAACATGCATTCACATGCATGTTCAAACACTTTGCCGAGCACTCTCATGCATTTCCAGCTCCCTTATGCATTTCCACATCCGAAACAAATCACCTTTGCATTTCCAACTCCTTCATGTCCATCCCGTGCACTTCCATTCCCATGTCCAGATTATTCTAACCAAGTTTCAGATTGTCCACTCCCTTGTGGCAGACTTTGCACATGTTTCTTGGATTAAATATCCACATACCTGCAGATTATGTCCATTCCTTGCATCCTTTATTCCAGAAATTCCATCATTCCATCATTCCATGCCGTGTGCTTTCTTCAGATTTCCAGAATTTGCACAAACAATTCACTTTTGGCAGATTCCACTCACTTGTTGCAGCAAGGACACATGCATTTTGATTAAACAAAACACATCCTTGCAGATCTTGTCCATGCCATGCGTCCACTACCTCAGAAACCCATCATTCCAACTGAATTATGCTCTGCCATCTGAGTTAAACAAATGGCAGATCCAATCTGATTGTCTCTCCATCATTAGACTCATTCAGAAATGCACCAAGACTTAGGGATTTCTCTCTCGGATTCATTGGATCACACACACTCTATTTGCTCCATTTTCTGGCCACCATTCACTCTCATTCTCCCTCTCCATTCCATTGCATTTCCACATTCTCTTCCTTTCACAGAAAATATCCTCACTCATTCTCCCCCTCCATTCTATTGAGTTCGACATTCTCTCCCCCATTCACAAAAACTGTCCAGATTCTATTCCATTGCACATTCTCTCCCATCCGCATGTTTCTTCTTCTTCCATTCCATGAGTCACACGCCAAAACACTCCATATCACTCCATCTCTGACCATTTCATTCTCCCAAGTGCAGAAACCATCCAACCATCACCAATCTACCTTCATCCGCACCACATTTGGAGAAGCAACACCAAGGAACTCTTCAAGGAATTCAACATCAGTTTTACTTCAAGGGTTTCTTCTTATTAATTCTATGTTCATTCATGTTTCATATGTTTATGTTAAATATTTTGTAAACATGAATTGTAACTAATCCTCCTCTAGGGATTCGATGTAGCCTTGCAAAGTTTGCCATGTAATCAAGTTAGAATGCTCAGTTTGTTCATCTATTTCTTGTTTCATTCTCTGATTTAGTTGTGACTTTGTGAGTTGATTTTAATGTTTGATCACCATTTGAATTAACCACAGGTTGTTTAGCCAAGATTAGAGCACACATCATGCATAATCTTGGTGGATATGTGAATGAATGAAGGGAATGTTTTGCAAACATCCTGCCGAGTTATTCCCTTTGGTTTTATGAAAGTTTCTTGTGCATTACATACTCTTGATTATGAACCAACGTTGCACATCACAACTAGGTTCGTGATTAGGGACATTTGATCAAATCCACACATCATATGGTTGATCATATCTAAGTGAAACAAACTCAAGGAATAGGTAGATGGCTGAGAATAAACTAACTTGACAAACATGAACTTGGTTTAGCAATGGTGAAACCGAATCCCTAGTTTCATCTCCATTGGTACTATCTCATTTTATTAGTTGTTGACTCATTTAGTTGTGTTTACTTCTTTTATTTATGCTTTCAAGTAACAACAACAAATCTGCTTCATTTGATTAGTTTGATTCATTTCATAGAATTCTTGCAAAACAAGTAATTACATAGGTCCAATTAGTCCCTGTGGATTCGACACCCTTGCTTGTGCCATTATACTAAATATATTCTAGCATTAGGAAGAAATTATACATCAACAATATTCATGCATGAAAATTAAGTGTGCACTCTCAATAAACATACATAAATAAGTTATCAATCAAACGGTTAAACAAATTGAATCCACAACTTATGAAACGCAATTAGAAGTAATCAAATCAAAATGCAAGCATAAACATATATTTCGAATTTCCTCATAACTTTGAAATCAAAGAAACACCTAAACATTCCAACAACTCAAACTTGAATTGTATGAACGTTTAGGCACTCTTCTCTTCCATTCCTCATACGTACAAAACAAAGAGAATTGAATTTAAACTTTGAAATCAAAGAAACACCCAAACATTCCAACAACTCAAACTTGAATTGTATGAACGTTTAGGCCCTCTTATCTTTCTCTTCGTTGTAGCACAAGGTCTAAGGATAGTTGATGGTGTGAATGGTTTGGGGAGTGGTGAAAATGGAAGGATGCTGTTTGGATTGTAAGGGAGGGCACGGCACAAGGGAGTTTTGATGTCTACATTCTGAAATGTGGAAGTGTGTGAAATGAGATGTAATGGATGCTTATTTATAGGTGAAATGGGGGGAACATGACAGCTAGGTTCTTGGTGGAAATCTGAAATGGTGATGGGAGATGCATGTGGCTGATTTATGCATGTGATTAAAGCTAGGAAAACATGTGAAAGCTGGAATTGCATGTGTGTGCATATGAAAGCTGCCAAGATGGGGGAAAATATGGAAAATGGAAGTGTATGAATGTGCACGGCTAGGTGGAGTGTGCAAGGGAATATGTGGTGGATGATTAAAGTGCATGTGTTGGCTGAATTGTTTGTAGATGCATGTGCAATGATGGAGAGTTGCATGTGGAATAATGATCAAATAGTGAGGGGATCTCACGGCAAGGATGTGAATTTTCTGCAAATGCAAGGCATGGCTGGAATGATTGTGTTTGCATGTGAATTAAAGCTATATGTGGCTGTAATGATGAAATGGATGGGAGTGCATGTGGGTTAATTAATTAAAGGAAGTGCATGTGCAATGTTTTAAAGGATGGAATGCATGGAATTATGGTGGAAATTTGATGGGAACTCACGGCATTGATGGAAATGAATGATTAAATGTGCATGGCTGAAACATGGATGGAATGCATGGAATTAGGCACGGCACAAAAGGAGTTTTCTGTGGTGAATGGGAATGCATGTGTTGATGTGAATGTGCACGACAATGGTTGGAGTATGCAAGCGAATGCATGTGAAAATGCATGTGATTAAATTGTTGGTAAAGCATGTGATTAACTTAAAGGATGGAATGCATGTGAATTAAGTTGGAAAGAAGGGATGATGAAGTGGGAGTGCACGGCATGGGTAGGAATGATGGCAGGTTGTGTATGTGAGTGATTTAAATGAAGATGCATGTGCAATGACAGCTAGGATAATGATTAAAGGGCTGCTAGGTTGATTAATTAAGTGTATGATATGATAAGTGAATGATATGATAAGTGTATGATATGATAAGTGGTGAATGATATGTGGTGAATGATAAGTGGTGAATGATAAGTAATGATATGTGAGAGTGATAAGTGATGATATGTGGGAGTGATAAGTGATAAGTGGTGAAATGAAGGAGTGGGATGTTGGAATGTTATGCACGGCTAAGGATATAGGAAAGGTTTAAATGTCCTAAAACTAAAGGGAACAAGGTTCCAACACTTTGGTCTTCAATTAGGTCTTCAATTTCGTCCAACACTTTGGCTCCAAGCATAAGCTATCCATCCTTAGCCCAAAAGTGCTCCAAAAGTCTCCAAAATGCATCTTTTTTCTCCTTTAGCCCTTTGGACCTACAAACACACGAAAATAGCTTAAAGTACTAAAATAACTAAAGAAACATAACGTAAATGCACGAGAACAAGCCATTTAAGTCGCATGAATATGCTCCTATCATTCACACACCTTGCAGCCACATTTCCACCCACCTCCTAGCTGTCATGTTCCCTCTTATTTACCTATAAATAAGCATCCATTGCAGCCACAATTCATTCATTCCATTCACAACACAACACACAACACAAAACTGCCCATTCTATGCCGTGCATCCTCTTCCATTTTCTGCACTTTTTCTCCTCCATTGCTTCCATCTCCAACCACTCCCCACTCCATTCCACATACACCTAAAGCCCTAAACATCTCCTTAGACCTTGTGCTACAACAACGAGGAAGAGAAGAGTGCCTAAACGTTCATACAATTCAAGTTTGAGTTGTTAGAATGTTTAGGTGTTTCTTTGATTTCAATGTTTAAATTCAATTCTCTTTGTTTTGTACGTATGAGGAATGGAAGAGAAGAGTGCCTAAACGTTCATACAATTCAAGTTTGAGTTGTTGGAATGTTTAGGTGTTTCTTTGATTTCAAAGTTATGAGGAACTAAACCCCCTTTAGCTAGGGGGTGATTCGAAACTATGTTTATATTTGCAATATGAATTGATTAACTTTCGTTGGAATTTCATAAGTTGTTGATTCAATTTGTTTAACCGTTTGATTGATAACTTATCTATGTATGTTTATTAAGAATGCGCGCTTAATTTTCATGCATGAATATGACGCTAGAATGTAAGTGAGTTTCACCTAATCATTATGAACTTATATTCACAAGTAGTGGAGGTTGCTTATAAACAATCGCGTTAAATGAATTCTTGGCACGAGTTTCATGCTCATCATAGTAACGAATGCCTCGTCAACACTTATAGTTTTCATAATGCTTAATGATCTTTGATTGTATCTTTATTGTGCTTTTCACGTAAAGGACTTTTGGAGAATGTGGTGAATTGCGTTGCGCTAACCCATCCAATTCATTAACTTAAGGAGAACTTGACGGTTAATTTAAGCGGACCTAATTAACCCAGGGTGTTGAGTTTCATAACTTATCGAAAGACCAACTGAACATCAATCTTGTATGCAAGTGTAACATGTGTGGAGAAGAACCCCTTGGCTATTCCATCATCCATATTTTCATCACATTCATATTTACATTTTGCCTTTAATTATATTCTGTCCATTTAATTTAATATCGTCCAAACACATTTCCCCCATATTTCGTTGAGTCTTAATCATTCGTATTTGTTTTATTTTTGTGTCTTTAAGCTTTTGGAGTCATAAACACTTTCAAATTCGTCTAAATCAAGTTCTAGTTTCTGTTTGAGTCAATTTGATTGTTTTAGGCAGTTTGAGTTTTTCAAAGCTATTCTGAGTCATAGTAGTCTTGTTAAGAGTCTTTACATTTAGTTTTTGTGTTTTCAAGTCAATTCAAAATAGATTAGCACCCCTAGTTAATCCCTGGTTAGAACGATCCCTACTTACATCATTACTACAATTGTCACAAATAGGGTTTAATTTCTGTGCGCATAAATTTCGCATCAAATTTTGGCGCCGTTGTCGTGGATTGGCAAAGTTGCTAATCCTTTGTCTTGAGTCTTGTTTAAATTGTTCAGTTCTGTTTTGTTTTAATTTGTTTTGCACCGTGTGTGTGTTTTATTTTCTTACTTGTGTGCAGGTACTAGTTTATGACCCGTAGCTCACAACCTGTTCGTGAGCATATCTCTGACTTTGACGGTGATTTCGAGAGGTCTTTGAGAAGGAAAAAGAAATCACAAGCGTCTAATCCTCCTAGTCCCGAACCTGAATTAAAGGAGCAAGAAGTTGAAATTGAGGTTGAAGAGGAAGTACCAACCATGGCAGTGGACAATCGAACCATCAAAGAGCTTTCTACCTCGGGTTTGGCCAATGCAGCACCTCTTTGCATCCAATACCCTAGGGCAGCCCCTGAGAAGACCGATGAATTTGAGTTGAAGTCCAACTTGCTACATCATATACCCAAGTTCCATGGGTTATCAATGGAGGACCCCAATAAGCATTTAAAGGAGTTCGAAATCGTATGCTCAAGTATGACACCGGTGAACGTGGACAGCAACATATTGAAGATGAAGGCTTTTCCTTTTTCTTTGTTGGAGAAGGCCAAGGATTGGTTGTATGAGTTGGCTCCCGGCACTGTCACATCATGGGAGAGTATGAAGCGAGCTTTCTTAGAGAAGTTCTTTCCGACATCACGAGTCATTCTTCTTCGCAAGAAGATTAGTGGAATTCAGCAAAGCCAAGGTGAATCTTTTCCAACTTATTATGAACGTTTTAAAACTCTTGTTGCTTCATGTCCACAGCACCAAATGAAGGAGGAGCTACTTCTTCAATATTTTTACGAAGGTCTTCTACCATTTGAACGACAAATGTTGGATGCATCCGCGGGAAGAGCTCTAGTGGACAAGACGCCTAGGGATGCCAAAACTCTCATTGCTAATCGAGCACTCAATGCACAACAATATGAAGGTGTTGGGCAGAGAGACACCCCACGGCCACATCATGTAAATGAGGTAAGTTCTATTTCTGAGTTACAATCCCAAATGGCTAACCTTACATCTATGTTGTCACAGTTTGTGGAGGGCCCCAAAGCGCAAGGAGCTACAATTTGTGGTGTATGCTCCATTCAAGGACACCAATCTGATAAATGTCCTCAATTAATTGAAAACGGAGGATGGGAATCTGCCAATGCCATGGGCTATGGGAATCAAAACCAACCGAGGAACGATCCATATTCTAACACATATAATCCAGGTTGGAGAGACCACCCAAATTTCAGATGGAGAGATGCACAACAACCTGCCCAACAAAGTGGATTCCAACAACCTCCGGGTTTCTATCCAAGGCCAATGGCACCACAACCACCTCCTCAAGCACAATCATCCCAAACCAACTCAGGTACGTCTATGAATGACGATAAAACATATCAGTTACTAACCACAATGGTGCAGGGAATGCAGAACCAAGCAAATGAGGTTAAGGAGCTAAAGAAGCAAATGGGCGAAATGGCAGAATTTTTGGGACAATTCCGTGAAAATGGTAAGTTACCAAGCACTACGGTGGTCAATCCAAAGGGTGGCTTTGAAACCGCCAATGCAATCACCTTAAGAAGTGGCAAGGAAGTTGGAACTACCTCACAACCACCAAAATTAAGCCAAGAAGAGGAGGAAAAGCTGTTGCAAGAAAAAGAGAGGAAGGGCAAAGCCACGGAAAGGGTGGAACAACCATTGCCACAACCACTTCAAGCTCCTAGGCCGTCCAACAAATGTAAGGTAGGTCCAAACTCAATGGTTTCTAACGTGATTCCACCAAATGTGCCCTTTCCTAGCAGGTTTATGCAAGCCAAGAAAGAGGAAGATGAAAAAGAAATCCTGGAGACGTTTAGGAAGGTGCATGTCAATATCCCGCTCCTTGATGCAATAAAGCAAATTCCGAAGTATGCGAAGTTTTTGAAAAAGATTTGCACAACAAGGAAACTCAGGAAAAAGAAGTGGTACATGTAAGTGAGAATGTCTCTGCAATATTGCAAAGAAAGTTACCACCTAAATGCAAAGATCCAGGTAGTTTCACCATCCCTTGTGTAATTGGTAACAAAAGGTTCGAACATGCTATACTAGATTTAGGTGCATCAATTAATGTCATGCCATACTCTGTTTATGCATCTATGAATCTAGGAGAGCTTAAAAATGATGGTGTCATTATTCAATTAGCTGATCGATCTAATGCATACCCGAGAGGAGTTTTGGAAGATGTTCTGGTGCAGGTGGATCACCTGATTTTTCCTGCAGATTTCTATGTGCTTGACATGGAGGATTCAACCCACTCTCCACCATCGCCACTCTTACTTGGACGACCGTTCATGAAAACAGCTCACACCAAGATTGACGTGGCCAAAGGAGCCTTAACTATGGAGTTTGGTGGTGATATGATTAATTTTAAAGTTTCTGAATCTATTAAGAATACTAATGATGTTCATTCTTGTTTTGTCATAGATGTGCATAAGGACATAAGGCCGAAAGGATCCGCACAAATCAAGAAGGATGCATCTAGAATCACCATCGAGGAAGGAATTGGATTGGAGCACAACGAGCATGCCACTACCCTAAAAACATCCAATATAGCCGTGCCTTGTGCTAAAATTGGCGAGAGGGTGGCTGTCCTTGGAGCATTGCCACAACATCCTAGTAAGTTTTCAATCCCAATTCTGATTCCCATTTCAACTAATAGGTTGTTACCTTCTTTGGTGCAGGTACCCAATCAATCTCAAGGTGGTGGGAGCATGTACATGGACGTTCAGAACCAAAACATCACCATCAGGGAGGATCACTATCCCCTCCCATTCAGTGAGCCGTATTATGGAAGTGTTGAAGGGCATGTTATGGAGGAGATCCCATTGCATGCCGTGGGCTCTAAGTGAGAAATGAAGGTTTCGTCCGGCTGCAAGACGTAAAAGAAAGCGCTACTTGGGAGGCAACCCAATACACTGAATAAAATGAAGCTGTCCATTGATCTCCGGGAAGTTACAAAAAAAAAAAAAAAAAAAAAAAAAAAAACATGGCAGAATGATGGAGCCTTCACAAAGGTTGATTACGTGAAGCCCCACTACGAGGCATCGGAGCGGGAGGCATCGGAGCTAGATCATTCGATGCCACAATACTTGGTGGAATGTTAGAAGACCCAGGAAAAAGGTGCCTCTGGAGGAAAGTCGAAAGCTTTTGACGGTCACTTTGAATCCGACCTTCAGACTCTTGCAGCTCATCAAGCTTCCTCTTCATGCCCGTCGAATAATTGTTTGCAAGCACGTGCAAACTTCTATTCTCATCTTCAGCTGCTTGATCTCTTGCTTGAGACTTTCCACCTCTGCCATCAATGATTCCACCTGACGGGAGCGGGCAAGCAGGCGTTGGCCCATGTTGGACACAGAGCTCGCACACTGAACACTAAGAGCGAGGGACTCTTGAACTGCCAACTCATCGGACCGTCCTGACAGCAGCCTACTATCTTTTGGAGTGAGGAGGTTCCTAGCTACTATTGTAGCTGTTGTGGCGTCCTGCATCACGGAGTCTTCACCTGTAAGAGGACCGTTAGAAGATAAGAAAGAAGGGCGCCATACGTTACCTTGACGCGGCGCGCCCGTATCACTGCTGAGACTCAATTCTAAGCTAAGGTTCGATGGGTTTGCCATTTTTCAAAAGTGTTCAAAGAGAAGGGGTGGATGGAGTTAAATTTCAAAGGGCCGGAGACGATTTTCTAGAATGGGCAATCTTCAGAGTGTGTTTGTTGGGGGTGATCGATAGCTCTATAAAAAGCCAAGGCGCCACGACCACCGATTCAAAGAGCCGGATTTTCCTGCGTAAAGTTCGGCGACGATCTCTCGGCTTTTCAGAAAACGCGTTCAACTTTGTCAAAAGATCTCTAACAAAGCTGAAAACACGTGGACGCCATCATCGCAACTACACACTTTTGCCGACAAGCGCAAAGTTCGGCGACGCTTTCTCTGCTTTTCAGAAAACGCGTGCAGCTTTGTCAAAAGGAGCCGCATCCGCACTACTACGTGTCGTTCAGAAAGCGAAGGGGCGTCGTTCAGAAATCGAAGGGGCGTCGTTCAGAAATCGAAGAGGCACCACTATTTCAAAAAGCCGGATTTGCAGGATCAAAACGTTTGTCGACAAGGGTAAAAGAACAGTACCACCACTTGATATTATCTCTATATATGTCGACCTTCATCTTTTATGGCAAGGCAGACCTGAAGAAAATGCCCAACTCTTCCTCACCTCTGAGGGCGCACTCCCAGCAAAGCCTTTCGAAATACTCATTTTTTTCTTCTTCCCCAAAGATGATACCAGATGCCTGGAGTACAGATGACCCAGGAGGAAACGGCAAATTGAAGCATGTGCTGATTCGTTCACCGCTTCTTCAAAAGCAAAGGTATCTCATATCATCAAGGTCAAAAGCAAAAGTATCTCATATCATGCTCTATCCCTGTCCTTTTCTTTGTCCTTGTTCTTACTCGCATGGCAAAGTGAAAGAAGCAATCAGCCGGCACTTGGACTCAGTCTTCCGATCTGGTTCCGACTGCCTGGAATCTATTCCTGGTTGCTTACCTAGAGTTGCTCTCGAGTAGTCATCTTCAATGGTTGATACACTTCCAGAGAAGGGACCACTTCTGCAAAGATTGAACAAAGAAACAGATAAAAGGGGTAAGCTCAGACCTTCGGGGGAGAACAAAAGAATCCTGCTGCCCAGTTCAAGAGTAGCACAAAGGAAAATCAACGATGGGAGGAAACCAGTTCAAGAATGAGCCTGTGGAATCATCAAGATCAAGCCTCAGTGCAATCACCAAGGAGAAGAGGGAATTTACACTCCATAACTAGATTTGCGTCCCTAAACTCTTCTCTTTGTTAGTTACATTCTGCCATGTTTAGTATATTTAGTTGCTGTTTTTATGTTTACTTTTGTTTGGTGTGATTTTAAGCTTAAAACATTGAGGACAATGTTTGGTTCAAGTGTGGGGGGGTAACCAATGTTGTTGATGCAAATTCGTGAGATTTTATCACCCATAACTTCAAGTGTTGTTCCTTGCTGTTTTAAGGTGTTTTTAAACTGTTTTAGTGTGTTTTGTTTTTATAAACTCCGAAAATCACATAAAAATTTGAAAAACATGTTTTGAAAAGCCTAAAAAGAGTGTTTTGAGTCGTTTTTGTGTGTTTGTGTCTTAGGGTACCTTCCAACACAATGATAAGGATTTGGTTTGTAATTGCATGACTGTTAAAAAGAGTTATAAACATAGAGAAAAGTTTGATTTACTCTTGGTATATGCTTGGTTATGGTTATAATGTATGACTTCACATGCAATCATAAAAGAAAAATTCGTTTTTGTAACATGCTTGAAGGAAAGAACTCAAACAAACGCTACAACCCTGTGAGACTCGAGCCATTACCTTCTTTGGAGAATTTTTTTTTCTGTGATTCTTTGTTTTCTAAAGTTGTTGCATGATCTCATTATTCCTTGCTTGGTTGCTACTTAGAATGCAATTGTATCATGATAGAACTAAATGCTAGAACTTATATCTGTTTCATTCAAAGCATGACATTGAATTGCATAACATATATCAAGATGAAGTTGTGTAGTTGCCACCATAGCCAAATAGCCTTACTTCCCATATTTCGTATATATTAGTTTTAACCCTGTTGAGCCTCGTTTAGCCTATTTTCTTTGCTAACCACATCACCGCTTACCTAGCCTAGAGTAGGACTTTCCTATACCCTTGTTCTTGAAGTATAGTGAGCATGACTTAAATGAATTCCTTTTGAGTTACATTATGCAAGAAAATGAGTGTGGGGGAGTAAAAGTTTGTTCTTACGTTTATATGTATGTTTTGAGATTCAAAAGAAAAAGAAGAAGAAAAGAAAGAAAAGGAGTGAAAATAAGTGAGAATGAACTCACGAGCGTTGATGGTTGAAGAAAGGGTCCAAAAAGTTGAATATGGCCCTAAGTTTTGTGTGATTCCCCCTTGAGTGATCAAAGTTGACTTCTGCGTTCTAAAGGGAATTCTAAGTGCCTAATTCAATACTTTGCTCACTATTGCTTTAAGAATGTTTGTTTATCCTTCACCTTTCATTGTTAGCCAATACCCTAGCCCCGTTACACCCCTTTGACTTCTATCTTGATCGTTATGTGTTCAATAATGTGGAGTTTGGAATTGATATGAGCTTATGGAATCACTGGTTCTCATTCTAAGTAGGAGCATTCCATTCATGAGATCATATCTAAACATGCTTATTAACTCCAGAAATTGCTCTCTTTATGATACATATATGTGAGTGTTCGTTTTCATGTTTACATCAATCTTCTCACATGTAACTAGATTAGGGTGTGTAGTTAGAAAATCTGAGTGAAAATTGAGTTCATATCTTGTAAGGAATTGAGCAAATTCTCTAAGGCATGTTACTACATTCAAAACATGGTTTTAAATGCTTAATTGTGGACTAATATGTGGTGACTATGATTAAGTATGTACTTAAGTGTAAAGATAACCAAAATCTGTGGGAATGATGATTTTTAACATATCATGTGCATTGGAAATCCCTGAGGCAACGTTGGAAGGTTTAAGATTGTCTTTGGTTTGTTTAGTTTCGTTTCGTTTTGTTTTGTTTTTCTATTTTGCTCGAGGACTAGCAAAAGCTAAGTGTGGGGGTATTTGATAGGAGCATATTCATGCGACTTAAATGGCTTGTTCTCGTTCATTTACGTTATGTTTCTTTAGTTATTTTAGTCCTTTATGCTTCTTTTGTGTGTTTTCAGGATCATAAGACGTGTTTGACGAAAGGATGCATTGTGGAGTGTTTTGGGGCCTTTTGGAGCACTATTGGGCTAAGGATGGATGGCTTATTGATGCGAGATTTATACGCACACAAATTAAACCCTCTTTTCGTCAAATTGTAGTAAGTATATAAGTAGGGATCGTTCTGGACCGGGGATTAGGAGGGATTGTTAATCACTTGGATTTGATTCAAAAACGTAAAAACGTAATAATAAACACTAAACTAGACTCAAAGAATGTAAAACTAAACTTTAAAACACTAAGACAAACCAAAGACTCAAAATGCTTTTAAAAACACAAACTAAAATGATTTCTAACTAAATTGACATTAAAGTAAAGGGGGATTTAAGTTTATATGAAATTAAATTAAATGAACAAATTAAAACAGAATGTAAATATGAAATTGATGAAATAGAATGGATGAATGCTAGCTAAGGGGGTCATCTCCACATATGTTACACTTGCATAATAAAAAGATTTCCAATTACATTTCAATAAATTATGAATTCTCATCACCCCAAGTTAATTAGGTCCGCTTAAATTAACCGTCAAGTTTTCCTTAAGTTAATGAATTGGATGGGTTAGCGCAACGCAATTCACTACATTCTCCAAAAGTCATTTACGTGAACAACACAATAAAGATACAATCAAAGATCATTAAGCATTATGAAAACTATAAGTGTTGACGAGGCATTCGTTACTACGATGAGCATGAAACTCGTGCCAAGAATTCATTTAACGCGATTGTTTATAAGCAACCTCCACTACTTGTGAATATAAGTTCATAACGATTAGGTGAAACTCACTTATATTCTAGCGTCATATTCATGCATGAAAATTAAGCGTGCACTCTCAATAAACATACATAAATAAGTTATCAATCAAACGGTTAAACAAATTGAATCCACAACTTATGAAACGCAATTAGAAGTAATCAAATCAAAATGCAAGCATAAACATTTATTTCGAATCCCCCCTAGCCAAGGGGGGTTTAGTTCCTCATGGTACAAAACAAAGAGAATCAAAGAAACACCTAAACATTCCAACAACTCAAACTTGAATTGTATGAACGTTTAGGCCCTCTTCTCTTCCATTCCTCATTCGTACAAAACAAAGAGTATTGAAATTAAACATTGAAATCAAAGAAACACCTAAACATTCCAACAACTCAAACTTGAATTGTATGAACGTTTAGGCCCTCTTCTCTTCCTCTTCGTTGTAGCATAAGGTCTAGGGATAGTTGGTTGGGGGGATGGAAGTGTGGAATGGAGTGGGGAGTGATGGAAATGGAAGATGGTTTGGTGATTCTAAGGGAGACTCACGGCTAAGAGAGAAAGGGATGTGTTTGTGGTGTGTTGTGTATGAAAATGAGATGTCCATGAATGAATGAATGCAAAGGTATTTATAGGAGTAGTGGAGGGAACATATGGCTATGTCATTTGTAGGTGAAGTAGGTGGATGTTGTAGGTGAAGTACATGTGTTTAAATGGTTGAAATGTGTAGATGATTATGAGTGATAAGTGATAAGTGTATGATATGTTAAGTGATAAGTGAATGATTATGATAAGTGATAAATGAATGTATGATATGATAAGTGGTGAATGATATGTGGTAGTGTTTAAGTATTTAAAATAGGGAACAAAGCCCATCCTTGCATGGCAAGGAAGGGAGACACAAGGAAACACACGACAATGTCCTAAGGTTGCTAGGAATGTTGTTTTTGTGTTCTAAAATGCGTAGGAGTTTTCAATGATGCTCAAACATGAGGTCTTTTTAGGATTTAACTTTCCTACTTCAAGTCTTCAATTTCGTCCATCCTTTTGGCTCCAAGCATATGATATCCATTCCAATCTCTAATTTGCTCCAAAAGGCTCCAAAAGGCATCCTTTTGCATACTTTGCCCTTAGAACCTGAAAACACACAAAAGAAGCATAAAGAACTAAAATAACTAAAGAAACATAACGTAAATGTACGAGAACAAGCCATTTAAGTCGCATAAATATGCTCCTATCACTTATGCTTGGAGCCCAAGTGTTGGATGAAATTGAAGGCCTTGTATGCATTTGAGGACACAAAGCAATGGCCCTAACCCAATTACATAACACCTTGCCGTGGGCTTAACACAAACACCATTTCTTGCCATGCAAGGGGGAGCAATTTGGGTCTATTTTATGCACTTAAACCCTAGCCCAATTACACACCATTGCAGCCAAATCCATTATTTGCCATGCACATTCACCACCAATTCAACCACATGCACTTATTCCTCCATCATTGCACAACATTGCAGCCACATGCACTAAAAACTACCCATGTTGTGCATTCCCCTTCATTTCCAGCATTTCCCCTTTGCATTTCCACCTTCCCACTTCATCATTGCACCACATTCTCCCTCTTTAATCCATATGTATTCATCATCATTCACCCTAGCTGCCATATACATGCATCACAACCCCCAAACCATCAACAAACTTTCCATGCCGTGCATTACCCTTCCCTTTCCAGCTTTTCCCTTTGCATTTCCAGCTTTCCACCAAGTTTTCCTAGCTGTTTTTCACATGCATTCATTCATAATCATTCACACACCTTGCAGCCACATTTCCACCCACCTCCTAGCTGTCATGTTCCCTCTTATTTACCTATAAATAAGCATCCATTGCAGCCACAATTCATTCATTCCATTCACAACACAACACACAACACAAAACTGCCCATTCTATACCGTGCATCCTCTTCCATTTTCTGCAGTTTTTCTCCTCCATTGCTTCCATCTCCAACCACTCCCCACTCCATTCCACATACACCTAAAGCCCTAAACATCTCCTTAGACCTTGTGCTACAACAACGAGGAAGAGAAGAGTGCCTAAACGTTCATACAATTCAAGTTTGAGTTGTTAGAATGTTTAGGTGTTTCTTTGATTTCAATGTTTAAATTCAATTTTCTTTGTTTTGTACGTATGAGGAATGGAAGAGAAGAGTGCCTAAACGTTCATACAATTCAAGTTTGAGTTGTTGGAATGTTTAGGTGTTTCTTTGATTTCAAAGTTATGAGGAACTAAACCCCCTTTAGCTAGGGGGTGATTCGAAACTATGTTTATATTTGCAATATGAATTGATTAACTTTCGTTGGAATTTCATAAGTTGTTGATTCAATTTGTTTAACCGTTTGATTGATAACTTATTTATGTATGTTTATTAAGAATGCGCGCTTAATTTTCATGCATGAATATGACGCTAGAATATAAATGAGTTTCACCTAATCGTTATGAACTTATATTCACAAGTAGTGGAGGTTGCTTATAAACAATCGCGTTAAATGAATTCTTGGCACGAGTTTCATGCTCATCATAGTAACGAATGCCTCGTCAACACTTATAGTTTTCATAATGCTTAATGATCTTTGATTGTATCTTTATTGTGCTTTTCACGTATCATTTTCTCCGTGCTCAGCTACGTATTTATTGGTTTACAAGGAGCAACTTAATAACAACAATTTTTCTTTACCTTACCCCAGTTCTTGGGTCAAGGATTTCAATACTTGCAATGTAGACTAGGAAGGGATTTCTCTTCCTAGACTGGATTGTGCGTCCGTCTCCAATGAAGCTTACACAAAAGTTCTTCAAGACTTGGTCATCAACATGTGGGTTAGAAACACTTTTTTAAATCCTTTTGTCAGATCTTATGATTTGAACTTGAGTGTTTCGATCAAACTACCTTGGCTTGCTTAGCCAAAGCATTTCGCGTATCGAAGCTTCATTTGAATAAAATTCCTCTTAAGGATTTCCTAGTGTGGATGCCCCCCTTCAAACATGCTAATATACAATGTTGCATAACATACTTAACTAAGTATGTCGATTCGGGATAGAAGTAGTGATACTCAGAGTCGGAGTTCAAAGGCACCTTAAGATAATTTCCAGATTGCCCTTTCGACTATTCGTTTGAATGGCGTAAAGCCCAGGTTTGAATTTTATAACCCACAATCTTGCTAGTTGTATAAACTTTCCGAATGCTGGATGATACATTGGATTTTTGGGTCAGAGCGCTATGTGCCCGTAGCCCTCGCCAATCATAAATGTACTTATTACGATTCGAGTTTCCTAACTTGCTAACCGTTCAAGACAGGATGGGCTAAGAAAGGCTCCTCTAACAGTATTACTTTGAATTTTTTAGACTTCCATTCATGCAAAGCTTTCAAAGTTTATGCCTTGTTTGTGGTGAATGAGATATTCCCAGCATCACCGAAAAGGGAAAGAGAGTAAAACGTTGAATCATAAAGCAAGTGAACTTTGTAACTTCTTTGTTGAAACTGATTGATAAGGGGGTGTGATTGAATCCAGAAATGATTGCCTACATATCTCCAGGATAGATAATCAAATCACTGGTTTAGTTTTAAGAAAAAGATGATATAATATAAAAATTACATCAGGGATCACTTTTGATGATAAGCCTATGGTGGGAAGTTAAGAGATGAGTTTTTCGTGGAGTTGTCTTCGTGCATACGGTAGTGTTGTGATTGAATTCGAATCAGACTGCCTACATATCCCTGGAAGGGAATTAAACCGCATATAGTTCGAATAGTGCATTTATGGATAGTACTTTTTGAGCTTGGCAATGTTCTATTTTTTGGTGATTGGAGTTTTATCCATATGTTCCAGATGATAGGTTCTTTTGCCTCTTACTTTGGCGATCTTGTACAATCATTGCCAGTTTGCCTTCTCCTGGAATTTTGGTATTCTCAAAAAAAAAATTTAGGACTAAATCCCCATCTTGCAAGCTCCTAGGCTAGACACCTTTATTGTAATATGATCGAATTTGCAACTAATAGGCTACTAGCCGGACTTGAGCGCATTCTTGACTGTCATCTGCAAAGTCAAGATTAGTCTTCAGGATCCCTGCATTTTCTAGGATGGTCTGTTCTTCAGTATGCAAATTTGGCATAATTGTGACTTGAACTTAGATTATGGCCTCCGTTTCGTAGGCCATGGAGAATGGTGTTTCCCCCGTGGCTTTCCGGATTGTCATGCGGTACACCTATAGAACTCCAAGCAACTCTTCTAGCCTTTTGCTTTTCTTTCTATTCTTTTCTTTAAATATTGCATAATGGTCTTGTTCAAGGTATCTATCTCACCGTCGCCATGTGGCTACCTCAAAGTGGAGGTGAGATGACAGATCCTAACCTCTTTGAACCACTATGTGACTTCAAAGTTGGTAAACTGTAACCCGCTGTCTATGAGTATTGTGAATCGGAAGATGATGTTCTTCCAAATGAAGGATTTAATGATTGTGGAGTGATTCTTGTTAAAGGCTTCGTTTTTATCTACTTCTAGAAGTAATTTGTTGCTACTATCAAGCATTGTTTGTTCCTTTAAGCCTTCTTAAGGGGTCCGACAGGTCGATGCTCCATTGCATGAATGATCATAAACTTGTCAAAGTATTGAGTCATTCTACGTGTTGATGCTTCATAGAGGCGTACCTTTGGCATTTGTCATAACTTTGGGTACAGCTAGTTACATCCTGCCGCATAATAGGTCAATCGTATCTTGCGGTCATCACTTTATGAGCCAGCGATTATTCACCCGTTTGGTTTCCACATACTACGGAGTGGATATCACTCAAGACTTGCAGGTCGACTTTTGGTGTGACACACAAATTATGGGGTCTTAAGTATGAGCATCGGTAGAGCATTCTATGGATGATTGTGTATCTTGAGGCTTTTTAGACCAACCTTCTAGGTAAGTGGCAATCCTCCGGTAGTTTTCCTTCTCGTATGTAGTTGATGGTTATGTTTATCCAACTTTCTCGAGCGTCGATACAGCGGCCACCTCTGACTCCATTTCGTGGACACTTAAGACTTCCAAATATTCGAAGATGATTGTTCATTAGAGGAAGCAATCCACATTTGAACGAGTGCATCAACGTGGCTATTTTCTCTTTTAAGGATCTGTGTAATTTCATATTTTTTTAATCTTTCAATGAGTGTTTTAACCTTTCTTAGGTAGAGCCTCATTGTAGGATAGTCACCAGCATAATCCTATATGACCTGATTAACTAGGAGTCTATAAGCATTGAGCCATCATTAATCAGTAATTCTTGTACATAGAGCTCTTTCGCGACTCTGAGATCTACCAAAAGTGCCTTGTACTTCGCTTCATTGTTGCTTTAAACTAGAGTTTTTGAGCCTGTTCGAGTGTGGAGTCGTCTGGCGTCTGCAACCATTCCTATGCCAGCTCCATTTATATTCGACGATCAATCAACATAAAGTTTCCAAAGGTAGAGATTTTCTTGGAAAGCTTTGGGTGCTTGTTGCATTCGTAGTATCTTGGGCTGCCGGTGTGAACTTAGCCACGAAGTCCGCTAGTACTTAATGTTTTAGTAATGTCCTAGGCCGGTAAACTATCTTGTGTTGTCCTAGTTCAATAGCCTATTTAGTAACTCTGACCAAGGCGTCAGGGCTGTGCAAGATCGCAATGGGTTATTAGTCATGTAGACCACTCTAAACAACTGGAAATATGGTCGGAGTTTTCTGGGTGCCGTTACCAATGCCAAGATGAGTTTTCCCATTTTCTGATATCTTGTCTCTTGTTCTAGAATAATGTTTGATATATAACATACCAGTTTTTTGCTCCCCCGTGTCTTCTCGAATCAGAGCTGCACTCACCGCACAGTCAGATACAGCCAGGTATAAGTATAAGTCTTCTCTATCAATTAGTTTGGACAACAACTGGGGTTTAGAGAGGTATTCTTTGAGCTTCATAAAGGCTTTTTTCGCATTCGTCAGTCTAAAGCAATCCCTTGCTCTTCTTTATCACTGTAAAGAATGGCTTACACTTGTTAGTGGATCATGAAAGGGACCTGTTGAAGGGTTGATGCTCGCCTTGTTAGGCTTTATGTTTCTTTCATAGCTCTAGGCGACTTCATTTCAATGATGGCCTTGATTTGGTCTATTTTGTATTAAACTCAGTATATCCTGGCATCAGAGATTTGCATCTTGACAACAAAAGCGCCATCGAGGAGAAAGTGGGCAGTTTCTAGTCTGGAGACCATGGGGGTCTTGGGGTGTTTTCCTTCTCGCATCATTTACCTTCCCTTCCGTGCCTTTTGGAAGTGTTCATGTTTTCCCACTATACGTTGACGCCAGAGAACAACCTCCCTCCTGCATACCAGGTAAGGGGTAAGCTTTAGGGGTTTTTTGGCCTCTCCTGGCGTACCTTTGAAACAAATTCTTGGGCCAACTTGCTTAGATGTTGACCTGTCACCCTTGGGGTAGCCTAAGTAGTCGAGTTTTTGAAACAAGCGATTATGTCTTTGATAATCTTCATCTTTTTGTCTTGCTTAGTAAGTCTTCCCCGTTCTATGGATCGCAAATTCTTTTGGAGATCCACTGTTCTAAAAATCCCACGGCCTAGGCGCTAAGTGGCTGGCCACCACCCTCATTAATGCCTAGGAGTTTGAAAATTAAGAAAGTGAGCTTAGACCTACTAAGGCGCCCGCCTAGATTACCAAGGCACTCGCCTAGTTTGCGGCTCACTTAGAAGGAAAATATATGACTTTCATTTTGCATTTTATTTTTTTTCAATGAATTGTAAGAGTCTTGTTGAATACTTAAATGAACACACATTATATGTATATTCACTATAATATATATGTCATTCTATTTTGTAGTTTATGATATATTTTAAGTATAAACACACTTATTTACACGAAATATAATAGATTTACTTAAATCCATCTAGTCCGCCTAGCCCCAGCCTACCACCCAACTAGTGCCTAGTGTCTTTTAGAACCATGTGGATATCCTTCATTGATGTGTGTATATTCAGTACACCATTGTAGACCTAATCCATAAAAGAGGCATCTTCTTTATTCAGGTTGGTGGCTTGACCATAAGGTGATCGTCTAGATATAAGTTCCATAGCATAGAGTGATATAGTCGAGAGGAATAAGAGTTCTCTCTCAATGAAAGTACCAATTGTTAGAGTCAAATTCGTGCACCGCCGTGAATGATGGTTATGCACAAACTCAAGCAACCTGCAAAACAGTAAACAACCTTGACCAAGCTTGAGGCCAGGGGGTGGGTGTGTGTGCTGGCCAAAGGCTTTCCAATGGTTAAGTTAGCGAATAGTTTTATACTCTAGCAGTGGGCAAGAGAATTAAAGTTTTTAGATTGCATTATCATAGATGAACCCTAGATTGGTGTACTTATACCTTAGGGAAAGAGACCTTTTTAGGATAGAATCCTGGTTCTAAGCCGGGAGAATCCTAAAGGATATTTAGAAGTAGATATTGCACCCTCTTAGGTTATGGTTACTTGAGGCGCACATCAATCCCTAGATTGTAGGAACTCCAAGACTTATAATGATCTGATTAGGTCTATATCAAGATCATATCGCATGTCTTAGGGAACAAGTATAGTCATCTGGCGAAATCGCTTAGACTCCGCCAACTACCCTAGAATAGGGTGATGGTGGCACCGCTATTCCGTCTAATCTAGCTCTGCCCAAAGCTAGTGAGTCCATGATCGGACGTCTGACATAACTATATTCAGATCAACCTTACTCTGGCCCTAAAAAATCATGGTCCCATATTGACCACCATTAACCATTGATCGTCGTTGACTATTGCTCACTAGTGTTGACCAACGATAAGGATTCAATCTCATTTATGCGAGATTAAATTCTATGACTATTAATGTAGTAAGGTTTTTTTAGTAGTTGAAATTGCCAAACAAACATTTTTTTAGCAGGTTACCCACGAGTAAATCTGTTAAAACTTCATTATTAGCAGATTCTTAAAGGGTAACCCGATAACGACCCCAATTGGTTAACGTGTTGATCTGAAACCTATTATTTTCATGTCGTTTTGTATTGAATTAACAAGTCATGCAAGAAATTACCAGGTCAAATTAGTGTTATGGTCTTATCACCCCAACTTTATCCTCACCTTGCATTCAAGCAAAACCATCATCATTCAGAAACCTTCTCGGTCTAATTTGTGAAGTCCCAATTTGTTTCAACCGAAAATAATTCTCCTATACAAAATCAGACTACCACTTATATAGGTAACAAATTGCAAACTAATAAAACAGGGATCAACTAGGTAATTTAGCTTAAGGTTCAAAACCCTACACAAACACGTTGATCGGACTTAACCCATTTCCAAAGCCTATTGTCTCGCCTACACAAATCACAACATAAATGACCTATCTTACATGCATTATATTTCCTAGTGTAAACGGTCATTTGTATAGGAGGTAAACTAGAAACTTCTTGTTGTATTATTGAATTGGAACGCAATGTAAAAAAATAATGTTTGGGTTAATATTTGAACTTTGGGTTGCAAGTGTGTGGGAGCCCAAAAACGCCAATTAAAGGAAGACTTGCCCGAGGCCCAGCATCAGCCCAAAGACAAATTGTTGCCTTAATGCATAGGCCATGTGCCTATGATTTAAGTGTCAAGTGATGGGGACTAACTCACAATCAACCAAAAAGCACTTTTCGGTGGCAATACAAGTAAAAAGCTGATGACTCACTACCCTTCAATTGCTTTCAGGCAGGAATAAAGCTACAGAAGTCGAGTTAATCTGCCTATAAAAGGAGGAAGAGGCCCCAGAGACAAGGACACTCAACCAATCAAACAAACAAATATGCAAACCTTGCTCTTAAGCCAGATTTGCATCTAAAAGCTATAATCAGCCCAGATCTCAATCCTTTTCAGGATCATTCCCCACAAAAGCCATCTTTTGTCTAGTTTAAAAGCTCTGCTATCATCCCTAGTGGCGTAGTATCGATTCCCTCGTGTAAACTTGTTTACCATCTATCCCTTCTTAGCATATAAACCCTGTAAACTCAAAAAAGAAGTGATTACAAGAAGTTCAACCTTGCCCGACAAGGTGAAATCTTGCTCAAAGCTCTTTGTTTGTTTTTATAAGTTAATAGATCTATTGCTTAATGTATTCTCTAGCATGTATTCAATTCATATTCATCTGTTTTCCTACTGCCTAGATCTAGTTACCTAAATGAATATGCCTATATTTAAAACCAATCTATAACCGAGTAGATGACTTAAGGGGATCTAGAGTCCTCTCACTTGAACATATAAGACTATGAACTGAAAGTCCTTGGTCACAAGGCAAGAAAATGAACTTAATGTGGACTGAACCCATCCACGACAATCCTTTGATAACAAGAAGTCCGAGTAACTTGAGGCGCAAGTAATCAACTAAAACATATTTGTTCTACATCTGCTATATTGAGGTAGTAGTGGCACGCTTGTCACTCAGTTAGCTTTGATTGCAAGCCTCGAGGCCTACACATAAGGCCCTACAAAGGCACATTTCAAAACTAACTCTATCCTCTTCTCGTACCACATTAGCAAGTAAGAGCCTGATTACACATCCAAAGTGCCAATCCCTTGAGAAGATGTGCTGAGAGCCGAGGAACCCTCTCCTGAGAAATCTTCGCCCCAACAAATACTACATCTAATAAGTAGTAATGACATTTATCATTGAACAAATTAACTTGATGAAATTGGAAAAATGAGAATGTAGTGACAGTAAGGACTTTATTTTTCCTTTCATTTCATTGTCCAACACACGATTCTTTATTTTTTATTTTTTAAAAAGAGACAACTGGTGGCAAGTCACAATTATCAACTCCTTTTGGGTTCGAAGAGGCTATTAGGAATTTCACCCTACCCAATAAAGCAGACTCACCAGCTCGCAAGATCGAACCTAAAACTTTCCACATTTTTTTTTACTGAGGAGTCGCAGTCCACGCCCTCCACTGGATCACTTGCTGTGATTCCCAAAACATGATTTTATCGCAATGTTTTAGAGCCCTTTATGTAAGTAATTTGACGTGGCAACATGTGGCATAGCAGCAACCAAAGAACAAAAACACGTATGTGTGCTCATCCTAACCACAAAAAGAAAGGATACAGATGTGGTTCATCCCAAGTTCGAATTAAACCCTTCTAATCCAATTCCTTTACATCCTTGGATAAACAATTTGTCATGGCACTCACTTTTGTCTCCCCGCTATCCATTAAATCCTTAACAAGTTGTTCTTCCAGTTCCAAGGCTCCTCCAGTTCGTCTATCATCCCTCTCCAACAAGCACTTTTCTGTAGTCTGTCAGATAGACCCTGCAAAGAGACACCATTTTCATGGTAACTACTACTTTTCTATAATCTCTAACCAAATGATTTTCACTCTCATTTTCTCCTGCTGCACTACCCTTCTGGTTTCTGTCTCTTGATTCGCCGTTGATTTATTCAATCAAGTGGCAAGAAACGAGAGGGGGAGTGCGAAGGGAGTTATAGGGAGCGTGGAAATCATTTCCCGATTTTTATTATGTCTTGTGTTCCAAGCATACTAGCTTACTGAATTGCCTTAAAAAGGTAGGTTGTTCCAACAAGCAAAACAAGACCAATAATGCAGAGTCAAAAAACTGGAAAAATATTGTTTCAGCAGCATTGGCCGCTGCAGTTATTAGCTTTAGCTCTGGCAATATGCCTGCCATTGCTGATCTCAATAAATTTGAAGCTGAGACACCTGGTGAATTTGGAATTGGATCAGCAGCCCAATTTGGATCTGCAGACCTCAGGTGATCACTCCTATCTGTTTTCGAAAGCTGTTTGTTGTAACCATTTTTGGGTTTTGAATAGTGGGTTGAAAAATTCCCTTCCATATTCTTGTTTTGCAGGAAAGCTGTGCATGTGAACGAAAATTTCAGGTAATTTTTAATCTCTGAATGATTTAGTCCACAATTTAAACAGGTTTTGTACCGATACGGATGTAAGGGAAATAAGTAAGATTATTTAGTATCTGCATTTTCACATCAATGTAAACCGACCTTTACAGAAGAGCCAATTTCACATCTGCGGATATGAGGGAATCTGATTTCAGTGGTTCAACTTTCAATGGTGCATACATGGAGAAAGCTGTTGCATATAAGGCAAATTTCGCAGGTAAGAACATCGCATTATACAAATGAATCGAAATCCCAACATGAACAATTGAATGACTAGAAGCATAGTTAGTTCATTTCCATTGAAGTTATAGCTGTCCTTCCCGGAATGTTAGAAGACAGAAAAAAATCCAAGCTGTTTTACTCGAGCAATATGTGTAGTAACTCCCTGTATATCAGTAAAAGCAAGACGTGTAGGCGAATCTACTCGTCAAGTTCCCCATTTAGGCCATGTATAATATGCATGACCATACTAGACTTGAAGGACTAATGAGGTTAGGTATATGTTTTAGACATCAACCTCTTACTTTATATTAGTCCATTTTAATCCTCCACGTTAGAAAAACATCTATGGTACTTGATTTCACATGAAATCTAGTTATTTTATCTCATCTAATTTTGTCTAGTCGTGCATATCAATCACGGGAATCAGATTACTTTCCTAGTACTTCAGACACCATCTTCTGTTTCTACACCAGTTATCTTGCTTCCCAAACTTTCAGTTTTAAAATTAGCATTACTTGAAAGCCTTCTTGTTTTTTGCATATGAAATCGTTTGTCATTCGCCATTGGAACTCTATTCAATTCGTTTTTGGAGAGCCTCCATTGAATTCTGAACGTAGAGTGTTCGCTGCTTTGGCAAATTGTTTCCCAGAGCAAACAGGAAGACCTGTAATTTGTTACCAAAGCATAAAGACAACAAAAAAGAACCTCGCTTAACAATGCATGTTTGCTTATCGTGATCCAGGATCGGTATCGTTTCTACGATCCTTTTGCATATTGCCGTAGAACTAAACAGATTTTTCACGACTGTACATATAAGAAATCTTATATTTGTCAATTTCTTTTGACATTTCACAGGTGCGGATTTGAGCGACACATTGATGGATCGTATGGTATTGCCTGAAAGCCGAGCATAAACTCTCAAGCATTTAACTTTGCCATGTTTTTAGGCATTCTTTTGAGAGTAATCTTAAGAGTTAGCTGAAACAATACCTTGTTTCAATTCCATTGCTCAAGAACTATAATGATCGCAGGTCCTTAATGAAGCTAATCTCAAAGACGCCGTGCTAGTTAGATCGGTTCTCACCCGCAGTGATCTCGGGGGTGCCCTCATTGAAGGAGCTGATTTCAGTGACGCCGTCTTGGACCTCCTCCAGAAGCAGGCACTGCATATTGCTCATGTCCAATTAGAACATATTTTCTTCAAAATCAGAACCTTATCCTTCAGTTTTCTCCAGCAGTAACGTTGTCTTGTTTAGCATGCAAATTCCTACTAATTCTAGAGTTTGTTCATACAGGCTCTTTGCAAGTATGCAAGTGGGACCAACCCAACGACAGGGGTGAGCACAAGAGCAAGCCTAGGCTGTGGGAACAGTCGCCGAAATGCTTATGGCAGTCCCTCTTCCCCTCTGCTAAGTGCTCCGCCTCAGAAGCTGCTTAACCGGGATGGATTCTGTGATCAAGGCACTGGTCTTTGTGATGTAAAATGATAGCAAGGCATGTTAATCAGTCCTATAAACGCCATTGATCATATACCATATCCTGTATTGATATCCATGTGAGGAAAATGAAAATGCAGAACCAAAACAACTGTACATCCAAACATCACAATTTCTGTATGCTACGTGCGAACTGAATTGTACATCCATGTGCTAACCCGAATATCCATGTTAATCGGTCGTACAAACGCCATTTATCACATGCGCGCAAACTGTATATACCACATCGCTACTGTATGCTACAATTCAGAACATAACATCTGAAGTAACACGAGTCGCAACTTCAGAATCCCAAAAATCGGAAATCTCACCCGAACGAAACACCATAGACATGTTTGAAAGTAGTTTTGAATGGTTTAAAGTCTTCTAACAACTTTCAAGAAGTACATTGATTAAGTTCTCTAATGATTTCTAGAATATAACGTGGATTTTGGGTGAAAAAGTATCAAGCTTCTTACAAAAGCACTTTTAAGATGAAAACCCAAAATCAAGCCCGTCCTTTCTGTGAACTGTGGAAGACTATAAATGAATTCGGAAGGACGTATGTACCTTTTTTGTAGAAGTTTGAATCTCGACACGCTCCTACAAACACGAACAATTGCTTTGATCCTTTGTGTACGTCTAGAAGCTCGAAGATCATCGGGTTGCCTACAGTATATAGAGTTGCCCCTTGGTTTTCGCCTCCCAAGACCTAGGGCTGAAGTGATAGCCCTAGATACCTAACTAGAATATTTGAACTTTGGAAAAGCTTGTGTTTCTTGTGTTGTTTCTCTCGTTTCCCAAGTCTTCTTATATAGTGGTTGGAAAGAGGATTCAACGACTAAAAATACCCATAAAAATTCCAAGCATATTCTAGTCTGAATTACTCTTGATTTCCTTATGTGGGTGAAATATCCATTTAATGTTTGAAAGTAGTTTTGAATGGTTTAAAGTCTTCGAACAACTTTTGATAGAAAAACTTAAAAAGTACTAATTCAAGAAGTACATTGTTTAAGCTATCCAATGCTTTTCTAGAATATAACTTGGAAAGTATCATGTTTGTTACAAAAGCAGTTTTAAGATGAAAGCCCAAAATCAAAGCCCGTCCTCTTTGTGGACAAAGTTTCTTGGGCTGGTCTGTACATCAAGATGGAAGCCCAAAATCAAACCCCGAACCCGATTTGGGTTAACACCCTACGGCTCCACGAGCCCAAGTCGAGTGCATATTCGGGTTAACACCCAAACTGTAATAAATATTCCAAAAATTAAAGTAAGTGTGATGACATCATTGGAGGCCAACTCAACTACAGATGGGCGAATATAAGAGAATCTGATTTCAGTGGTTCAACTCTCGATGGTGCATACATGGAGAAAGCTGCCGCATACATACGAGGAAACTCTGCAAGGAGAGTTTCCTTGCAAAGTGAATGACTACAAGTATTAATCGAAATCCCACTATGAACAAGTGAATAATCGAAATCCCACTATGAACAAATGAATGACTACAAGTATAAATAGCTTTAGCTACTTATCATCCAGTATATATTTGCGTCCGAAACACCGGTACATCCAAACTTCACAGAACCGTAACTATGCAACACATTTGAAACAGCAGGCATCAGTTGATGGTTATGATCATATCGTGAAAAGAAATATATCGATGAGGAAAAAGTTTACATTCTCTTGTTCACGCAAGCACGTATATTGAAAAACTCCAGCTAATTATGGCAACCAATCTATCAGAAAGTTCGATATCAACATCAATTTATATCGGGGCAGCCACGAGTTCCTTACCACAACACAACAAACTAAACAAATCCAAAGATGAGAACCAAGGAAACTAGCAAATGAACCACTTTAGCATTTCATAGCAAATGATATGTTACACAATTACAAAACCACGTCACTTACCGTAAACTGTACAATTCAGAAGACAGTATCTCAAGTATGACAAAACAGAGAACAAAGACATCTGCACAGTAGACAATATCAGTTTCAAGGAAGAGTGGGAACTCTTTTAGTAGGACTTTGCAAAAATAGCTACTTCCTCTGCACCGTTACCAGTCATCAAGCATGTTTTAATCCCTTCCGGCTGTTCAAAAGGAAAACACCTAATGGTTGCCCCTGTTTCTTCTTTTACTTTTAACTCATCTTTGTCACTGCACCAATTATTGGAGATGCATATTAATAACAGAAACACAATTCACCCCAGCTAGCATACATAATAAAGCGAATCAGTCAATTATTAAAATAAGCCAGGGATAAAAATACCTAGCCGACCAAGGACCTCTTGCCCATATTCCCTGGGAGATTGCAACTTTGAGTTCGTCATATGAGCTGACATCCACAATATTACTGCAAAAAAAAAACAAAAAAAAACAAAAAAAAAAAAAAAAAGTCTTCTGGTCAATGCCTACATAGTTTTTCCAACGAAGTGCAAAAGTAACATGTGTTAAGGTCATACAAAGGAGAAAACATCTTAAGACTAAAGAGAAGTAATGCGTGTTACCATCAATTCTTTTTAGAGAAATGACTTTCACGCACCCTTTTTCTCTCCTACACACACCTGTTTATTTCTGGCCATTGGATTGAATAAATCAAGAGACAGAAAAATAAGCAGGGGTGTGCAGAAGAAGAAACTGGGGTGTGAAAAATCACTTCCCTTTTTACTACTAATGTTTCATAATATTCTATGCAAGTAGCATCTTAAGACTATAAAGAGTAACTGACAATGGAGCCAGAACACACCTATCTCGGAATGATTTTGCTTTTTCCACAAGTGATGACTGGATCTCATCCAACTTGTCCTTGACATAAGCCTTCAAAACCGAGGGCTCCATTGATATTCCGAAGACTTTCCCTTGTTTTCCAGGAACATCTCTTCTACATATAACCAGTCTGGCTTGAAACATCACGAGGGCCAATTTCAATTCTTAAAGGGACTCCCTACAAAATCAAGGGGTGTTGACGAGATAATTGACAGTAAGACAACATTGTCAGGCATTCATTTTTATCTTACAAGAATAGATCCAATATATTATTTGTACCTGCACCAGAATAAGTACCTAAACTCACCGAAAATATACATTCAATCTTGACCAATGCCAGTTTAAGAATGAGAAAAGGTAGATTTTATTCATACAAGTGTCCGGCGAACATCCCAGTGTTATCTCAGGCAAGTCAAGTCAAGCAACAAGAATGAAGAGATGGCTAATAGATGATATCATTTCAACTCATCTCTCCGAGAGCTTGTAAATATAAAAGATGCTCGAGTATAAGAATGAAATAAACCTTCATCTCCCAGAAATTGAATTTCCATCCTGGGGTTCTCTGATCAGAGTCATCGAGTTTAACTCTAATGTCTGCAGTCTGCAATGCTTCTTTTACGGATGATGCAGCATTCAGAACTCCTCTATCATCATCCTTCTTCCAAATTGGTGTGATCACCACCTAGAAACAACCAATGATGTTTTTGAGAAGAAAGGGCATGCATGCCAACAAACTGGGCACGTGAAAGTTTGAAACACTCTAAACAATGACAATAAAATTGAACTTTAACAAGGCATCCATTCTTAACAGAACAAAGAATACTACAACTACATAATTTTTTAGAGTGGGAGAAATAGCAATCCAACTACTATACATCAGAAGACCAAAAGAAAGATTAATTTGTCCCAAAATTTTCTCAGCCAAACAACAAACTATACATTACAAAGTGGACAAATACAGAATCTGGATAAAGAATCTCAAGCAGAAGGAGCCATACATTGATGGATTAGATGGCCACATCCATAGATAAGCCATCATCCATATGCTATTTTATTAAGCAATAACAAAAAGAACCAAGTCCATGAAGTTTTCACATGTCAAACCAGAGTTTCTTGGATTGCAACGAATAAAAATGGAATGTACTTTTTCTCTCTATACTCAGAAATTTCCAATATGTGAGATACATCTTTGAAATTTGCTTTACAATAGCAAGGGGGCAAAGAATAGACAACATTGCTTATCTAGGATATATTCTATAACAAAAAGAACCCAGTCAGTGGAGTTCTCAGTTGTCAAAACAGAGTTTGTTGCATTGCAACGTCTTGAATGGAGTGTACTTTTTCTCTTCCAAGCTGTGAGATACACCTTTGAAATTTGCTATATAATAGTGAGACGAAGAATAGACAAAATTGCTTATCTAGAACATATACTATAGTTAGATAACTTAGACAACATCAACATTCTTATGCTCATATTCGCATTTAGTCAGTTCACATCCATTGCATTTGCAGAATATAAAGTAGCAATGATCAAATGTCTATAAATAGTAGTTTTAAGTTTAACCAAAGTAAAGAAAAGTTTCCAGCTATCCTCAGTCTACAACAGCACATTATTCCCAGAAAGCAGAAATTATAATGACATTTATGTATAATAGATGTATTTCAAAAAAAAAAAAAAAAAAAGTCTTGAACTATAGACAGTCTTACTGCAGCTTTGGATACATATCCATATAAGCAAAGCACCAACTTTAGGAATATGCATTAGCAACACAAAATGCATAAAGGTCTCCAACTTTAGCTTACCTGTATTGGTGCAATCTTTGGGGGAAGCATTAAACCTGTATCATCTCCATGGGTCATGATAATACCACCAACAAAACGGGTACTAACTGCCCCAGAAGTCTGCCACACATGTTGCCTCTGTCCACTTTCACCAGTAAACTTTGCAAGCACCCATTTTGGTCAAATGGGTCATGTACAATTAAAGCATACTAGACCAGTAGCCAATCAACACAAAAAAGTTATACAAATTGAAGACTATAAAAAGGAGAATTAAGATCATATAAATGAGGTTTTGATTTGTTGAAGCATTTGAAATAAAACAAAGAACCGCACTAGCATATTTAAATACCTGTGTTCCAAAGGCACGAGAGAAGTTCTGCCCAAGATTGTGGCTGGTGCCAGCCTGTAGTGCCTTCCTATCACCCATCATAGCCTTCTATTGTATAGGTCCTAACAGCACCAGCAAATGTTTCAATTTTTGACTTTCGACCTGCAATAACAGGTATTGCAGTTTCCTCATAAGAAAAAATGGTACTCATTTCACAACTGGTTTAGAAGCAGTCGTTATGTCAGAAGCAAACCTCTTTCTCTGCCTCCTCTGGAGTAGCATGAGCAGTATGTCCCTCCTGCCAGAGAAATTCAAGTGTCCTCACAAAAGGTTTTGTCCGCATCTCCCATCTTGTCACATTTGCCCACTGGATTAATTAGAAATGAAATAAGACCAAAGTTTAATCCGAAAGTCACATTTGCCCACTGGATTAATTAGAAATGAAATAAGACCAAAGTTTAATCCAAAATTTTGTCGAAAGTTGAAGTGTGCTGTAATAGTGAGAAACAATCTTACTTGGTTAACCATAAGGGGAAGATCACGGTAACTATGAATCCACTGAGTGAACATGTGATTTACTATGGTTTCACTTGTGGGTCGAACCTGCACACCTTTGGTCACAGTTATTCAGTAGCTTTACTTATTCTAACACAATAGTTCGCTTTATAGTTTACAATCAAAACCAGAAAGCCGACAAGATTCCTTGATAGAGGATACATACCACAAGTTTTTCTTCAAGCTCCTTCCCTCCTCCTATTGTCACCACTGCTAATTCAGGACTAAACCCTTCAACATGGCTTGCTTCTTTCTCTATAAACGAATACGGTATAAACTGCAGCATTCCACATTATCCAAAAAATCAAAGTTTAACTCTTAAGCATTAACTAATCAAGGTTACAATAACATTGAAAAATCACTGTAAATTTGTAATACCTGTGGGAAGTACATGTTACTGTGGCCAGTCTCTTTGAATTTCACATTCAGATAATCCTACAGAATAAATAAAATTACTTTCAAACCCCTGAATCCAACAAATTTACAACAACAACAGAGGCGGCAGAGCTGGAATTACCTGAATGGCTTCCCAAATGGCGTAACCGTAGGGACGAATGACCATGGTGCCGCGAACCGGACCGTAATCGGCGAGCTCGGCTTGCTCAATGACATCGAGGTACCAAGCATTGAAGTCCTGCGACCGAGGAGAGACGGCTCGGTCCACGACTCGGTTGCTCTTCTGAGTCGGAGTGTCGACTCGGTCATTGGTTTTGTACACCGTGCTCTGACCGGAGAAAGAAGCGGAGTATACGGGTGTTCGGATGTGGTGGTGGCGACGGTCGAGAAGTGCCGGAGGACGGTGGGAGATGGAGGGGGAGAAGAGCGAGCTCAGATAAGGGATTCTCAGTGACACGACCATTTTCGGAGCTCGCGGGGAAGAGTAGGAAGAGAGGAAGATGAGGTTTATGACGTGGGTGTTGAGTGTGAGAGAGTACATTGTCTGTAATGGTGATTCCGGTTATGGACCGTTGATTAAATATCTAACCGTTTATAATGTTTTTGTGGCTGAAGATATTGAGGTAGTGGATTCTGGTCATTCTTCTTGTTCAGACTGGGTTTGGGTTTGGTAATATATTTGGGTTTGGGCAACTTTTTTATTCTAGTTTTGCTCCTCAATTTATATAAGGAGGAGTTCTTCCCTAAGATATTTTGTTATCGATTAACGGAAATTTGTCTTATGATTGAAATTATTCATATTATAAATTACTCTGTAAATATTATTTTTGTAAAAAATTAATAGAATATGTGATCTTTAAATCATCAAACTAGATAGAGACAAATATGATAAAAATATTGCAAACTCTCTATCTATTTGCTAAAATTGATTAACTAAATGATTTTATTTTTAATTAATATTTTGTAGAGATATTTATAGTATGAACAGTTCTAATCATAAGCATAAGCACAATGTTTTGTGAATCGATAATAAAATATTCTAAGGAAAAACTTCTCCTCAATCTTAAGGACCTAAGAGCCCGTTCGGTACTTCATTTGAGTTCAAAATTTTTAACATAAAAACTGTTTTTCAATTTTCAATCTAAGAACTTGTTTGGTAAGTCCCTTCTCAAAACTTGGACTCAAGAATAACTCAATAACTAGTCCAATATTTAAGAACAAGACAATTCAGTTTTTACTTCTTTTTCCTTTAGTCGCGAACTATTCTTTACACAATATATGCATGACATTGGCGTCGAGTCCATAGTCAAGGAGCATCCGACTCAGAGATGTCGGAATGTTTCCACAGATCCCTCCCAATTCCTGGCCACCAACCTTTCACTCTAATCATTCAAACCCCTAGCCTCACCTCTTCCCCACCAAGGACAAAGCTTATGTTTAAGCTTAATTGCTCAGTTTCTATGGAATATTTGAAAATTAGCAACTAAATTCACCACTATCTATTAAAATAGCCACCTTTCAAATCAAAGTATTCAAAAGTTTGGATCTTAGTGGAGTATCTTCTAGGTCGTTTCTCCGACATCGACCCCGATCCCGATCTCCTCTCTCAACCACCACTGCCTAATAAATTTGACTTCTATATTTTAGCCAAATTGGGAAAAGAGATAGATTGGGAGAGGAAGAAAGAACAGTGACGACGGTGGGGAGCGGTGCCTCTATCGTCCGTGCAGACTAGGGGAGTGAACACATTAAGTTGGGAATGCTGGGTCAGTTATGTTTGGGAAACAGAGAAGGTTTAATATTGAAAATAGTTTTTAAGTTAAAGACTAAATTTTAGTAATGGTCCCTCAACTTTTATCAAATTGGAGCAATGATCCCTGAACTAAAAATCCACTATCATTGGTCATTTAACTTATCAAAATGTGTAGCTATGATCATTTTTGTCAACTTCGTCAGAATTTTGTCAAAATAAGTTATGTTGGAAGGACCATTGCTATAATTGGGGTCCTTAACTCATCAAAACATGAAGTTATGGTCCTTTTCGTCAGCTTTGTTAAAATTTTGTGAAAATGAGTTATGTTGAAATGACCATTGCTACAATTAGGTTAAAGCTGAGGGACCGTTGCTCCAATTGAGTTAAAGTTGAGGGACCATTTCTTCAGTTGGATTAAATTTGAGGGGCCAATGGTGATGGATTTTTAGTTGAGAGACCATAGTTGTACATTTTAATGAGTTGAGAAACAAATGGTAATGGATTTTTAGTTGAGGGACCATTGCTACAATTTACTATCAGTTAAATACCAAGCAATGGTAATGGATTTTTGGACATTGCTATTGCAGATGTGTTATCACACAAGATTGGAGTAGCTTCAACTTGTTCTTCCCCAGAATCAGACAACTCAAATCTTAACCAAATGACATGTGCAGTGGCTTCTGCAACATTGACATATTTAGCCTCTATAGTGGACCATTACACTGTTTTGCTTGATTGATGCTAAAATTGGTACCAGACGGAATATCCTATATAAAAAAATTATAATTCAGTGGACTGACGAGTCAAGCCTGCTAGTTAACTAAGATAAATTTGTCAGTTAGAAAAAAAATCAAAGATTCAATCACCAATTTCAATTCCCAAAAACTATCCTAGTAAAAAAGGCTCAGTTGATTGCAAGTTATTAATGTGTTAAGTGAGCCTGATTGTCATCACATACCATTTAAATAATCAAGAGATATATGTACCATGTATGTGTATGTGAGATGTATGACACAATATAAATAACTTTGAACACAAGATGTTTTTGGCAAAAAAACCTACTCTGGGTTAAAAACTAGGGATTCTCCACTGAGTCTAATCCACTAGTGTAAACAAGGTTCATACAAAGACCACACAAGCTTAATTCCTAGATCCCTATCTATGGAGTAGCTTTACCTTTGTGTAATCTTACCTTATACGAGATGAATTCCTTCGGTCTTCACAAAGTGGCACCTCCTCCTGAGCTATTCACTTTGTGGCACCAATATCAACTCAAATCATGAAATGATATGATGTTATGTATGCATATAAAATCTGGATTCAAACAACCAGTCAAATTCTCCAGTCAAACAGTTGAAGGAAGAATCTAACTTGAATCCAAAAGCTTGGTCTAAAAAGGATTTAAAGCTTAAAACCAGGCCAAGAATTTACTGCAAAACCTTAAAACAATGAAACCCTAATATACAATGATTGGGTGTTTAATGCATGAACTTGGTTTTGCAACTAGGGTTTCATAAATGAGGAGGAGGAAGAAGGTCGAAGCATAAAAGCTCTTTCTCTCTCTAACTTCTCTCTATACAGAAATGTACATGGAAACCCCCAAATTAAAAGAAACCCTAGCTAGGGATCTTAACTTTAAAAGCATCAATTTATTTTTCTCACCAACTAAAGATACTTGTTGTACTACAAATTGATTAGAAAAGATTAAGGGTTGAGATCTAACCATCAGCAAAAAGCTATCAGGAAGTCCATGTGAGCAGCTCTTAATTTGCGTGCCTAACCAGCTGGAAATTAGCGAGCAATTCTGACTAGACAACAACACTACATAAAATGCACCAAGAATATAAATGTGAAATGCACATGCATGACCAAACCTTTTGAAGTGAAGTGAGCCATATCCTTGAACATTTAATCTCAGCAGTAGTAGCCTTTAACATGTTTTGAAGTCTTTTTATGTGTTAATTTGAAAAAATCCGAAAAACAGTTTGAAACAACTAAAAAGAGTCAGTTTGAGTCAGTTTTGTGTTTGTTTTTGTGTGTTTGTGTCTTAGGATACCTTCCAACACAATGATGAGGATTTGATTTTTATGTGCATGGCTGTGAAAGAGAGTTATAAACATGGATGGAAGTTTGATATATTCTTGGTTTATACTTGGTTATAGTTGTTGTTTATGAATTCATGTTTAATCCCAAAGAAAAAAAAAGTTTTTGTAATATGCTTGAAGGAAGGAACTTAGAATAACATTACAACCCTGAGAGACTTGAGCTTTAAACTTTCTGTGGAGAGTATTAATCTGTGGTTCTTGTTTTCAAACTCGTTGCACGATCTCATTATTCTTGCTTGGTTGCTAATTAGAAGGCGTTTCATCACTTAGTTCCAAATGCTAGAACTTGCATCCATTCCATTCAAAGCATGATATATTGATTGCATAATATATATCAAGATGAAGTGTGTAGTGAAGCCACCAACCAAACAGCCAACCCATGCACTATGTATTGTAGGTTATAACCCCCATTGAGCCATTGTTAGCCTTTGTTCTTTGTTTACCCATATCATCCCTACCTAGCCTAGATTAGGACCACCAATACCCTTGTTCTTGAAGAATAGTAAGCATGACTTAGAGGGAATCCTTTCGATTATGCAAAACAACAAGTGTGGGGGAATTTGTGTGTGTGTGATTGATATGCCACGAAAAGAAATAACGCATGAGTGAAAATAAAAAGAAAAAAAAAATTTCATGGAAAAAGAAAAAAAAAGAAAAAGGTTGTGAAAAGAAAGAAAAAGAGTATGAAATAAGTGAAAATAAGCTCACATGTTTGTGGTAATTGAAGAAAGGGTCCAAAACGTTGAATATGGCCCTAAGAGTTGTGTGAATTGTCCCCTTGTGTGTCTAAGTGAGTTTCTGCAATCATAAGTGATTCTAAGTGTCAAATTTCATTACTTTGCTTGCTATTGCTTAAAGAACGTTTGTTATCCTTACCTTTCATTGTTAGCCAATCACCCTTAACCCGTTGCAACCCTTATGCTTCAATCTTGATCATTATGTTTTCAATAATGTGGAGTTTGGACTTGATGTAAGCATATGGTGTCCCTGGTTCTCGCATCTAATTAGTAGCATTCCTTTCATGAGATCATATTCATATACATTCCAGAAAAGTGCTTTCCTTGTTATAAACATATGTGAGTGTTTAGTTTCATATTTACATCAATCTTCTCACATATACTTAGTGTAGGCTGTGTAATCAGAAATTCTGTGTGAAAATAAGAGAGTATCTTGTAAGGAATTAAGTGAATTCTCTAAGGCATGTTACTACATTCAAATGTTGTTTTAAATTGATTAAATGAGAACTAGTAAGTAGTGATTATGATTACGTATGTGCCTAAGCGTAAGGATGACTAAAATCTATGTGAGTAATGATCTTGAACATGCCATGTGCATTAAGAATCCCTGAGACCATTGTTGGAAGGTTTAGGTTTTGTTTTGTTTTTCCGTTTTGCTCGAGGACTAGCAAAAGCTAAGTGTGGGGGAATTTGATAGGAGCATATTTATGCGACTTAGTTTGTTTGTTTTCGTGCATTTATGTTATTAGTTCTTAGTTATTTTAGTTCTTTAAGCTTCTTTTGTGTGTTTTCAGGTTCATAAGATGTATTTGGCGAAATGATGCAATTTGGAGCCTTTTGGAGCACTTTTGGGCACAAATTGGATAGCTTATGCTTGGAGCAAAAGGAATGGACGAAATTGAAGAGTTGATGTCGCAAGGATTCCTACTACGACGAGGATTCCAATTACGAGAAGGTTTCCAAATTGAAGGAGGTTTCCCACTCACATGAGGATTCCTAATCACACAAGGATTCCTACTTGAAGTAGGAAAGTTAAGCCAAAGTTTCCTATTTTGGTTGACCTTTCCTAAATCAAGAACGCTCTAAGTTTTAGCACTTAAGATGGCTCCCGAGCACCCTTGGACAACAAACAAAGGTTCTTTGCAACTTTCCCTTCCTTGCCGTGCAAGGAAGGTTGTTTCCCTTTCTTTGTGTAAACTTCCCTATTTTTCATATGTGTTAGGACATTTCCCTTATTCTAATACCTCTTGCTTTGTGCCTTACCTTTCCCTAAACTTTATGCCGCACCTCCCCTTGTGTTTCCTGATTTCAAATTCTTATTTCCTAGTTTAATTCACTTTCCTAGTTCTGAAACTTTCCTTAAAGTTCTAATTTCTGATTTCTTGCAAGGAATTGACTTTTCCTTCCTTCTTTTGCACCAATTTTGTTTCTTACCTTAAATTCCTTTTCCTTGCTGTGCAAGGGGTTTAATTCCTAATTCCTTGCAAGGCAAGGACATTCCTTATTTGCTTAAATTCGTGCATCCCTTTTTTCTGAGTTTATTTGGACTTTATTCACTTACCTTTTCTATTTAGACTAGGAAATCTGAATCATAACTTAATTAGGTATGTTTTTAACTTCCCAAAACACATTTAATCAGCCCTTGGCCGAACCCTAGAGTACCATTGACCACAGAAATTCGTCCATTCACTCCCACACACATCCATTCATCCCAAAACATTATCAAACATCCCAAAAACACAACCAGCCGCACCACCTTTTTCCACCCTCTTTGCCGAGTTCCCCACCACCTTTCAACCATCAAACACTCATCCACACTCAACCTACACCCCTTGCCGTGCCTCTAAACACCCCAAAATCCATTCTACATCATCAAAACAACCCAGAAACCATCACCAACCAATCTGCCGCAAGCAAGGGAAAGAAGACAGATTCACTCAATTGTTTGGCTCTTCATTATGAGTTGTTGAGCAATTTTAGATGTATTCTATCTTATATTTCAATGTCTAATTCATGTAATCTTTGTTTTGCTTTAAGTATGATTGGCTAAATTCGTTTTGGCTAAGGGTGTATTCGAAACCATGATTATATATGTGAAATAAGTTGATTACTTCCAGTTATCGTTGCATAAGTCGTGAATACAATTTGCTTAACCGTTTGATTTAGAACTTATTCTTGTATGTTGATTGAGAGTGCACGCTTAATTTGCATGCTTGAATCTGGTGCTATGCTATAAGTTTGTTTCACCTAATTGTTATAAATTTATATTCGCAAGTAGTGAAGGTCGCTAGTCACGATCGTGTTAAGTAGATTCCTAGCAGGAGTATCATGCTTTTCATAGTTACAAATGCCTTGTCGATGCTTATGATTTCCAAAGAACGTAATGATTCTAACTTGTGTCTTTATCATGCTGTTCATATAGAGAACTTGTTAGGAATAATTTGGTTGCGATGCATATTCATCCAATTCAATGATTCTAGGGAAATCTGAAGGTTAATTTAAGCGGACCTAATTAACTTGGAGTGTCGAGGTTCATAACTTATTGAATTGATAACTGGAAATTGATTTACGTTGCAAATATTTCATGTGTGGAGAAGAACCCCTTAGCTATTCCATCATCCATTGATTCATCACAAATTTGTCTTACAATCTGTTTTATTTAAAATCTGCCCATTTAATTTAATTTCGTCCAAACACAATCCCCCCATATTTTGTTAAGTCTTAGTCATTATAATCTGTCTTATTTTGTGTTTTTAAGTATTTTGAGTCACAAGCACTTTCAAATTCGTCCAAATCAAGTTTTAGTTGCTGTTTGAGTCAATTTGGTTGTTTTAGGCAGTTTTGAGTGTTTCAAATCTGTTTTGAGTCATAGTAGTCTAATTAGAGTCTTTAAGTTTAGTTTTTGTGTTTTTAAGTCAATTTATATTAGATTAGCACCCCTAGTTAATCCCCGGTTAGAACGATCCCTACTTCCATCATTACTACAATTGTCACAAATAGGGTTTAATTTGTGTGTCACATTCGTAACGCATCAGAGCCAAGGAATGAATCCTGCTTACGAACAACTCTTGACAAGAACAAGTGAAAATTATCATGGGTTAAAAAAGGTTTGCAAGGTATGAAACACAACTACAAATTTTTTCTCCCATTTTGTCATGGTAAGACAGAGATAAGGTGGACAACTGCACATAATAGTCAAATTTGCTGCAAACACGTAGGACAAGAACAACAAGAGCACAACAAATAAAGAATTTGCAATAGATCATATGGATATGCCCAAGCAAAGTGTAGCAACAATTAGACTAGCAACAAGTAAGCACAAAAAGATGTATACATTGTGATTAAACTCCCCCAGAAATGATGTTTGCATTATGAACAAACTCTTGAACATGATTACCGTACAGAATTAGAGATTTGCACCAATAGACAACCAACAACATAACAACCAGTAAGAGAATGAACTAAGATGTAGCTTGAAATCTATGCTTTCAAGAGAAATGTAATTTGAAGAACATAAAAAGTAGACTTGCAATGCAGTTCTCAAAGGACAAATCTTCAAAGGCATACACAAACATTAATAATGAGATTAACACAAACGCATAATCATGCAGTGATGTGTCAAGGTATGGGAGAAAGGATTTGTGATAGCCATCTTAATTAAAATCATAGATCCAAGCACTTAACCAAAAAGGTCATGCGAATTTTAACCAAGCTTTTGAAAATTCATTGATCTTAAAAGACAACACTTCCTACATAATATAAACAAAGGACAAAACGTGCAAAATAAGGCAAAGATTGTGACTGAAAGGAGCACATTTTGTGAGACATTGAGTGAGACACCAATTGAGAGCTGCAAGGTCATTTGAAGGAAAGTGTATAATTCATGAACCACAATTCTAAACTGTGAAAAGATTGATGTATGACCTAAGGAAGGGAATTGGAGACATTGAAACACGTCATGACATTGCATGAAAGGATACTTTTGAAGAGATTTTCCCTTGATTGATGATAACATATTTCTTGAAGTAAACCCCCCTTTGTTGTTTTCGATGTTCCTATACTCTCTTTTTTTTTAATATTTTTTTTGGGGAGACACAAAAAGGAACAAAAGAAATAACACTTGGTTTAGATTACAAAGTAAGTAGAGTCACTACCAATCACATAGAACCAAAGCAAGTATAACACCAAAATCACCTCAAGGTTTGGATGATGGAAACATGATTTTTCAGAGGCTATCAAGACAATAGGGAGAACCTTTGACATCACAATGAATAATTATCCAAGGATAATCCCAAAAATATCATGAATGTATAACAATTAAGATAAGCATATAGAGAGAAAAAACGTAGTTATTTGATGAGCATGCTGACAAGACAAACATAACTTGGAAGCGTAGCTATTCAAACTATTTAGTTCATGGCAGAAAGACCAATAGACCGTCGAAGATCTTCGTACCTTCGATTATCTAGGGCTTTAGTGAATATGTTAGCTAGCTGTTTTTTAGTTGGCACAAAGTTTAGGGTAAGTATCTTACCTTCCACTAGATCTCTAATGAAGTGATGCCTAATGTCAATATGTTTAATTCTCAAATGTTGGACATGGTTCTTAAAAATATCAATTGCATTAATGTTATCCCAATAAACAAGAAAAGTGGATTGAGATATACTGTAGTCACTAAACATTTTTTTCATCCACATTAGTTAAGTGCAACAATTTTGCCTCGGTAGTAAACTAAGAGACACAATTTTGCTTCTTGTTGTGCCAAGCAACCAAATTGTTCTCAACATGGAAAGCTTCCCTTGAGGTACTCTTTCGATGATCAATGTTATTAGCCCAATCAACATCACTTTACCCAACTAGATTTGTGTTGGTGTCATAAGTATATTGAAGTCCAAAATTAGTGGTGCCACATATATACTTGATAACCCTCTTGACTGCTTGTAAGTGAGGATCATTGAGATAACTTTGAAACTGTGCACATACCCCAACAACAAATGTGATGTTTAGTCTACTGGCAGTCAAATAAAGTAAGCTTCCAATCATGCTTCTATACAAAGTTTGATCAACATCCTTACCACTTGAGTCCTTGTGAATTTTAGCACATCTACTCATGTGAGATCTAGCACCTTTTGAATCCTCGAGGCCAAACTTCTTCACTAAGTTCTTGGCATACTTTGTTTGAGAGAGGAAAATTTCATCCTTTTCTTGTTTCACTTGAGGTCCAATGAAGTAGTTTAATTCACCAACCAAGCTCATCTCAAATTCACTTGTCATCATATCGATAAATTGTTTCACAAAAGAATTAGAAGTAGACTTAACAACTATGCCATTCACATACACTTGAGCAATCACAACATGAGATCTAACCTTCTTAACAAACAAAGTTTTATTAATAGAGCCATGAGTATAACCATGAGTAAGAAGATGAAAAGACAACCCGTCATACTATGCACACGAAGCTTGCTTAAGGCCATAAAGAGTCTTCCTTAGTTTGTAAACACCATTAAGAATGTGAAGATCTTTAAAACCTTTTGTTTGTTCTACAAAGACTTCTTCCTTGAGATACCCATTAAGAAAGGCAGTTTTCACATCCATTTGAAATAACTTGAACTTCAAATGACAAGCAATAGCACACAGAAGTCTTACAAATCCCATACGAGCAATTAGAGCAAAGGTTTCGTGAAAGTCAACACCTTCAAGTTATAAGTATCTTTGAGCAACAAGTTTGGCCTTATTTCTGATCACATTTCTTG
Source organism: Pyrus x bretschneideri (assembly GCF_019419815.1). NCBI lineage: Eukaryota > Viridiplantae > Streptophyta > Magnoliopsida > Rosales > Rosaceae > Pyrus > Pyrus x bretschneideri. The sequence continues at coordinate 5,109,471 of NW_025999657.1, forward strand.
ACTCATCAGACTTGTTCTTGAAGATCTATTTAGTGCCACTAACATTTGTATTTGATGGACAATCAACAAGGGACTAGACTTCATTCCTCTCAAATTGATTCAGCTTTTCCTGCATAGCCAAGAACCATTCTTCATCAGTTAAAGAGCAAATATTTGCAACTTCATCATCTATTTGTATTCAAGTTCTAACGCATTTGTCAATTGGACCCATAATTTCCTCATCACTATGACCTCTGGCCCACTTTAGTTTATCCTTGAATAGGACACTAGAATCTTGATCAGTGTTTAATTCACTCTCATTGTCACTTTCTAACACCACACTTGACTCAACAGAAGTATCACCATTGTTTTTAGTAGAGGGAAATAACACATCATCATTTTTAGTTGCAAAAGAGGGAGGGACATCAGTGTCATTAATCTTAACATTTATGGACTCTATGATGGTTTTTGTTCTCAGATTCTAAACCCTATAAGACTGACTTGTGTTGGAGTACCCTAAGAAGATTCCTTCATCACTCTTAGCATCAAACTTTGCTAGATGTTCTCAATCACATAGAATATAGCAAACACTCCCAAAGACTTTGAAATACTTTACCATTGGGTTCTTACCCTCTAGAGTTCATAAGATGTCACATTAGTGACAGGTCTGAGAAACACTCGATTTGAGATGTAACAAGTGGTGTTCATGGCCTCGGCTCAAAAGTGGTTTGCCAAGTTTTTATTGTTAAGTAGCACCCTAGTCAGCTCTATCAAACACACGAATTTTCCTTTCCACTACACCATTTTGTTGAGGGGTGATTGGAGTAGAAAATTCATGCTTGATACCATTTGTTGAACAAAAATCATCAAAGTGAGCATTCTTAAATTTGGTTCCATGATCAATTCTAATTCTGACTAGACAAGGATGGTTAGACATAGATTCATTCAACACTAGTTTATACACATTGAGGAACTATTGAAATGTATCATATTTTTCCCTTAAAAAGCATACCCAAGTGAATCTAGAGTAATCATCCACAATTACCAAGATGTACTTCTTGCTACCAAAAGATAAGGTCCAAATTGGTCCAACAAGATCCATATGAATCAATTGAAAAGGCTTAGTTGTTCCAATGTCAATCACTTTCTTGTGAGCCACTTTAGATTGCTTTCCTAATTAACATGATTGGCAAGCATAGAAGTCAGAAATAGAAGGAGGTGGCAACCGCCCCACAACATCATGTTTGGACAATTTATTAAGGTCTTTGAAGTTCACATACCCAAGTCTCTTATGCCATAATACATTAGTTTCATTAATAGCTTTGTTTCACTTAGAGTATTTAGTAGCTTTAGAGACAACAATAATGTAGCAATTTTCCCTATATCTCGGGAGTACAAGCAAGTTCTTTCCATGTTCATCCATAATTTGGCAACCTCTTTTTGAGAAGCACACTTTATCAGCCATATCATCACATCACTGGCTAATGCTAATGAGATTTAACTTCAATTCATCAACATAGCTAACATTTTCAAGCTTAGGTAATCTATGAATCTTGACATCACATTTCCCTCTGATCTAAGATTTGTCCCCACTACCAAACACATCGCCAATAAAAGGAGTAAGAGATGAGAAAGAGTCATTGTCTCTAGTCATGTGACGAGATAACCCACTATCAAGATACCACACATTTGGTTTGGTAACAGATTAAGCATTTAGAATAACAAGACACCTATTTGAGACCTTCTGAACCCACTTTGAACTTTGCTTAATATTTCCAGATGAAGAAGAATGAACAAGCTAAGCAATTCTGTTGACTTTGATAACCATATGATCCACCTGACCCTTTAGTAAATTGGTCTTTCTATAGTACAATTTTCTACATTTTGACGAATATGCTCCACTTCACCATAGTGATGACATGTAGGAACAAATCTTGTCTATGGACCTGGTTTGACTTTATGTGATATAGGCCTAGATTCTCTCATAAATATTGTTTTGGTGTGGAGAGAACTTGAGCCATTTTCTACATACCTAAGACCATTTTTGTCACCTTGTGGTTTCCCAATACTTAGCATCTTGTCAATTTTTTTAGCCTCAATAATAAGACGAATAACTTTATCATTTGCCTCATTCAACTCAAGTAGGTGTCTCCTGTTAGCCTCATGATACATCACGTTATTTACCTCAACACATGAATTTGATTCATTAAGTTTTCTTGAGGTTCTAGCAAGTTTTGAACCTAAGCTTCAAAAGTAGCAATAACATCATCTTTTTCAACTTTGCCATTGTAATTAGAATCCTTCTCATTCACCTCCTCAACATGGGCCTTAAGATAACCAATCTTTTCGTCCAATTCAGTTTTGACTAGACGAATATACTTGTTTTCTTTATGTAACTTAGCAACATTCTTAGTTAGCTCAATCATCTCCACTTTTGCAGTATTTGGAGACACTTGTTCAACTGGAGCAACAAAAGCAACAACTTTTTCATCATTTGATGACTTATCAGATGCACAGAACCTTGATCATTGTTATCACTCCAACAAACCATCATTGCTTTTTCATGTTTTTGACCAAGGAATTTGGTGTTAGCATAATCAGTAGCACGATGCATTTCCTCCACAAGCAAAGTAGGGACCAGATATCTTTGACCATTGAGAAATTTTCCCTTTGTTTTTGAGAATTCTTTTGAAATGCTTGACAAACAACGAGAGATCATCAACAGAGGATTATCCACATAGTTCACTTACAATTTCACTAGACAAACAGCGAGAGATCATCAACAGAGGATTATCCACATAGTTCACTTACAATTTCACTATTCTCAACACTTTGAAGGGCCACTTCCTTTCTCTTTTGGAGTCACTTTCATCCATTTCAAGCTCCATCTCATAGGCGATAAGTTTCCCAACCAATTTCCCAAGCTTGATTTCATTTAAGTCCTGAAACTCTTGAATGGTAGCCTTTTTTGCATGAAATATCTTAGGTAAGGATCTCAAAATCTTTTCAACTACGGTTGTTTCATCAATAGGCTTTCCTAACCCTAAGGTTTCATTTGTCAACATTTCAACTTTTTCATAGAAACTGAGAACATCTCAGACTCGAGCATTCTTAAATCTTAAAATTTTGTAACGGTCGTTTGGAGCTGTAGATTTCTCACTTGTTTATCACCCTTATGAAGAATTCAGAATTTGTCTCAAGCTTGCTTGACAGTTGTGCAATATTAAACATGAGCAAACTGATTAGACGAAATAGCAAAAACAATAGCATTTTTTACTTTCCTATTAGCCATAGCCAAAGCAATTTCTCCTTGAGTCCATTCACCTTTTGGCTTAACCACAGACTCTCCATTGACTAGCCTTGATGGAGCCTTCCACTCAAGGGTGAGATAATCAACAACTATAAGATCTTGAACCTTAAGAAAGTTTTGAAACTTCTTGTTTCAAGCAGTATAATTTGTATCGTCAAAGAATTGAGCTGTATTACGCAGGCCACCAACACGATTACTATCCATGGTGAGATTCCACCTAATACCAGCAAATCCTTGAGATGACTCTATGTATATCTAGAGTAAGGCTCAGCTACTAATTGAAATTGGTACTAGGCAAAATATCCTATACAAAAAATTATAATCTGCTGGACTAACTACTCAAGCCCGCTAGTTAACTAAGATAGATTTGTTAGTCGATAAATCAAAGATTCAATCACCAATTTCAATTATTAAAAACTATCCTAGTTAGCAAGGCCCCAGTTCATTACAAGTTATTAATGTGTCAAGTGAGTGTGACTGTGAGCACATACCATTTAAATGTTCAAGAGATATATGTACCATGTATGTGTATGTGAGATGTGTGACACAATATAAATAACATTGAACACAAGATGTTTTTGGCCGGAAAAACCTACCTCTGGGTTAAAAAACCAAAGACTCTTCATTGAGTTCAATCCATTAGTGTAAACAAGATTCATACAAAGACCACAAAAGCTCAATTGCTAGATCTCTATCTATGGAGTAGCTTTACCATTGTGCAACCTTGTCTTACATGAGATGAATTCCTTCAGTCTTCAAGAAGTGGTAGCTCCTCTTGAGCTCTTCACCTTGTGGCACCGAGATCAACTCAATTCACGAAATGATATGATGTTATGATATGCATATAAAATTTGGATTCAAACAACCAGTCAGATTCTCCAATCAAACAATTGAAGGAATAATCTAACTTGAATCCAAAAACTTGGTCCAAAAATGGATTTAAAGCTTAAAACCAGACGAAGAACTTAATACAAAGCCTTAAAACAATGCAATCCTATATATAATGATTGGGTGTTTATTACATGAACTTAGTTTTGCAACTAAGGTTTCATAAATGAGGAAGAGGAGAAATGTAGAAGTATAAATGCTCTTTCTCTCTTTAACTTCTCTCTAGACAGAAATGTACTTGGAAACCCCCAAATGAAAAGAAACCTTAGGTAGGGATTTAACCCCAAAAGCATCAGTTTGTTTTTTCTCACCAACTAAGGACACTTGTCATGCTACAAAATGATTAGAAAAGATTAAGGGCTGAGATCTGACCATCAGTAGAAAGCTGTCAAGAAGCCCATGTGACCAGCTCTTAATTTGCATGCCCAGTCAGCTGGAAATCAACGAGCAATTCTAACTAGACAATGACACTAAACATAATGCACTAAGAATATAGACGTGAATATGTATGACCAAACCTTTTAAAGTGAAGCGAGCCACATACTTGAACGTTTAATTCCAGTAGCAGTAACCCATAACCAAAGAATGTAGTCTAAAACTAAATTGAGCAGGTGCTACATAAACACAATATTTGACAAGGAAAACTGAACACTTAAGACTAGACTTTATAGATGCCCAAGAAAACACTCCAGAACCAAGGCTAAAAGCATATCCATAACTGTTTTTCATATCCTCCTCACTACCTACCCAATCATTGCCATAATAACCAATTATCATAGCTTCTTTTCCTTTCTTATAAGTAATCACATACTTTAATGTGCCTTATTGGTGCGAGAATTTCTTGACACTCAAATTAAACCCTCGTTTGACAATTGTAGTAGAATGGATAAGTGAGGGATCGTTCTAGACCGGGGATTAGGAGGGCTTGCTAAAACCTTCTAAATTGACTTAAAAACATAAAAACACAATATAAAACACTATTTAATGCTCGAAGAAAGCAAAACTAAAAATAAGAAAGATTAAGACTAAGACTTCAACGAAATAGGGGGGGATTGGATTTGGACGAATTTAAACTAAAATGAATACTTGGAAACAAAACAAATTGTAAATATGGATTTGACGGAAATGAATGGATGGGAAGCTAGCTAAGGGTTCTTTCTCTACACATGATATTTATGCATATGAATCAATTTCCAGTTATTCCTTCATTGAATTATGAACGACAATGCCCCAAATTAACCGTGACATCACTAGTTAACCCTCAGATTTTCCTTATATTATTGGATTGGATGGCATCATTCGACAACCCAAAACATTCTCAAAAGTTCCCTACATGTCATCATAATAGAGATACAATCGAAGATCATTAAGAATAATGAAAACCATAAGCATTGACAAAGCATTTGCAACTATGACATCATGTTACTCATGCTAAGAATTAAACTTAACGCGATCGTGACAAGCGACCTTTACTACTTTCAAGTATAAGTTAGTAACGATTATGTGAAACCTTCTTAAACTTTAGCCACATATTCATGCATGCTAATTAAGTATCGACCCTCAATCAACAAACACAAATAAGTTAATCATCAAATAGTTAAGCCAATTGCATTCACGAATCAAGAGTTCATAACCGGAATTCATCAATTCATATCACATAAATAATCATGGTATTGAAATCACCCCTAGCCAAAAAAGGGTTTAGTTCCTCATAACTTTGAAATCAAAGAAACACCTAAACATTCCAACAACTCAAACTTGAATTGTATGAACGTTTAGGCACTCTTCTCTTCCATTCCTCATATTACAAAACAAAGAGAATTGAATTTAAACATTGAAATCAAAGAAACGCGTAAACATTCCAACAACTCAAACGTGAATTGTATGAACGTTTAGGCCTTCTTCTCTTCGTCTTCGTTGTAGCACAAGGACTAAGGGATGTTGTTGGTGTGTTGAATGGATTGGGGGATTATGGAAATGGAAGAAATGGAGGAGAAAGGGAAGGGAATGGTGCAGAAAATGGAGAGACTCACGGCTAGGGAGAAGATGGAAGTGTTTGTGGTGTGTTGTGTATGAAAAATGAGATGTTCTTGAATGAATGAATGCAAGGGTATTTATAGGAGTAGTGGAGGGAACATATGGCTATGTCATTTGTAGGTGAAGTAGGTGGATGTTGTAGGTGAAGTAGGTGGATGTTAGGTGAAGTAGGTGGATGTTGTAGGTGAAGTAGGTGGATGTTGTAGGTGATTATGAGTGATAAGTGATAAGTGTATGATATGTTAAGTGATAAGTGAATGATTATGATAAGTGATAAATGAATGTATGATATGATAAGTGGTGAATGATAAGTGGTAAGTGATATGTGATAAGTGATATGTGGTGTGTGATAAGTGATATGTGATAAGTGATTGAGTGTATGATATGATAAGTGGTGAATGATATGTGATAAGTGATATGTGGTGTATGATATGTGATAGTGTGGAATGTTGGAATGTTATGCACGGCTAAGGATAAAGGAAAGGTTTAAATGTCCTAAAACTAAAGGGAACAAGGTTCCAACACTTTGGTCTTTAATTAGGTCTTCAATTTCGTCCAACACTTTGGCTTCAAGCATAAGCTATCCGTCCTTAGCCCAAAAGTGCTCCAAAAGTCTCCAAAATGCATCTTTTTGCTCCTTTAGCCCTTTGGACCTACAAACACACGAAAATAGCTTAAAGTACTAAAATAACTAAAGAAACATAACGTAAATGCACGAGAACAAGCTATTTAAGTCGCATGAATATGCTCCGATCACTTATATATATCTCAACATCATTTTGGCAATTCCCATGTGCTTTTTAGTAGGATTGTGCATGAATCTGGCAAGCAGGCTTGCTGCAAACATGATATATGGCCTAGTAATAGTTAAATATAGTAAGCTTCCAACTATCTTCTGATAAAGGTACTCATTAGCCATCTTACTTCCATCAACTTTAGTTTGCTTCTCATTCAATGAAAGAGAAGTTGCAAAAGACTTGCAATCTCTGAGCCCAAAATGTTCAAGTAAGGTATTTGCATATTTCTTCTTGTACAACAAAATACTGGTTTCAGTTTGAATCACACCTAAACCTTAGGAAATGATGTAACAACCCCATATCTGTCATCTCATATTGGTTCATCATCTCAGTTTTAAATTCATACATTAACTCACTTGAGTATCTAGTGTAGATGATGTTATACACAGTAGAGACACAATCAAAATACATGTCCTAGTGCCTTGATGTACAAGGTAGCTTCACTTGGGCTTCTGTGGAAACCAGCTTTGTTGAAATATGAGTTAATCTACTCATACCAAGCTCTAGGAGCTTGTTTCAAATGATATAAAGGTTTCTGGAGTCTATATACTAGGGCTGGGTAAACGGGTACAAGACCCACCCGCCAGTTCGGGTATTATCGATTAGAGGCGGGTTCGGGGTGGGGCCAAATTAGGTAGAGACAAAGCAGGGTGGGGCAGGGCGTGGCGATTCCAGAATTTTAGAATACCGGGGCCCCGAACCTACCTGTTCTACATGTGCTTTACTCATTCAGTCATCTTCCCCCGATTACCCTACTTTCTTTCGTCATTCTTACACCCCTCGACTGCATTGACATCACAGTAGTCGGAGAAGACGAAGATTGTGAAGCTCCAGATCGGAGAAGACGATGGGCTCACCATTGGAAAAGACGACGACCTCATTGCTACGATCCAGGACTTGACTGCCATGCCTTAAATAGATATGCTATTGCTTGACTCCGTCATTCTCTCTCTCCGTCAGTTCATCTTTATATCTCCGTCAACTTGAGCTCTTCTCAATTACATGGTCAGTTTGTTGATATCTTCGTTAATTCGTCTTACGAATCCAAATCGGCCATCACCATCATCTCATCTCCTCCCTAAATTAAGGTAATTTACTAAATTCAGTCTTTGCAATCTCTCTGTGGGTATGATCTGAGGTTGATTTGTTTTATTGGGTTGAAAGTTTTCTGGGTTTGAAATTTTTAACTGGGTTTTCTGGGATCGGTGAATAAAGTTGTAATAAAATTGCAAATGGATGACATTAGATTCGATTTGCTGGGTGGAGCTTTCCTTAAGCTAGTCTCCACAGATTTCTTAGGATCTTTCATTACTTTGTAGAGAAGGAAGCAACTGCAGAAGTAAGCAGTAATTTTTTGGGTTGGTTTTTGTGTCTCGGATGAACTTGTAGCTGCAACAGCTTTTGGTGGATTTGTAGCGGGAGTTCAGGCGGTGCTATTGAGTGGTGGTTTGGGCGAAGACGGCCTGCATCAAACCAATTGAATTGTATCCTAAAAAAAAAAAAGGACCCGTGGACCCCGGCCCTTTTCAAGCGAGCTGGGTTAGGTCCGGTTCTTGTTTTAAAATATGTTATACTTGGCTTGGCCTGGCCCGTTTATTTTCCACTTGGGTTCGGTTTGGTCCCTTCAAAATTGGGCTCGGCCCGGCCCTTGCCCACCCCTAGTATATACCCTGTTTTTCTTATTCGTTACCATAAAACCAAGTGGCTTATCCACATAGACTTCTTCATGTAGAACACCATTAAGAAAAGAAGACTTCACATTCAATTGAAAAAATTTCCATCATTTCTGTGTAGCAAGGGCAATAAAAATCCTTATAGTGTCAAGCCTTACCACATGGGTTAATGTTTCATTGAAATCTACCTTTGCTTCTGAGAATCCCATTTGCAACCAATCTCGTATTCTTCTTGTACCAATGAACTCTCTTCTTCCCCTTGTACTGCACTTGGTTATAAAGCCTATAACCTTTTCTCACATGTTTCATACCCTAGAAAATACATTTGGTGCTTGATTCATCTAGCTTCTGCATGTGTTGACTTAGAATGTGAGAGTAACACAGAGATCCAAACACCTTTAAGTGCTTAATTCCTAGTTTTCTCCCACTACAATCTTCAAAGGGAGTTTTCTTGTCAAGTGCTTTTGTAGGACACTTATTCAGATGTACACTACAGTGTTTACTGCTCAAGCCCAAAATTCAAATGTCATATTCTTTTCCAAAATCATGCATTTAGCCATTTCAACTATAGTTCAATTTTTCCTCTCAGCTACACCATTCTACTAAGGTGAATAAACAACAGTGAGTTGTCTTTCCATGCCTATCCTTTCATAGAATTGATTTAATTCCAGGGAAGTCAACTCTCCACTCCTGTCACTCCTCAACCTTTTCAATTCATAACCTATATGTAACTCAACAGTGGCTTTAAACCTCTTGAGTACATTGAACACTTCAAATGTGTATCTTAGAAAGTACACTAGCATAAAATTATGCAATCAACTATAAAGGTGAGGAAGTATCTGTTTCCAACCTCTATAGGTGTTTGTATAGGCCCACATACATCACAGTGAACAAGGTTCCAATGGAAGAGTAGGCCTCCATTGTCACATCCCGGCCCGGGCCCCCACCACATCCCAGGATCGACTCCACCGTAGCACGATATTGTCCACTTTAGGTCCCGACCACGCCCTCACGGTTTTGTTTTTGTTCCTGGCTCGGGCCCCCACCACATCCCGGGCTCAACTTCACTGTAGCATGATATTGTCCACTTTGGGCCCCTACCACATGATAGGAGCATATTTAGGCGACTTAGTTAGCTTGTTTTTTTACATTTATGTTGTTAGTTCATAGTTATTTTAGTATTTTGAGCTATTTTCGTGTGTTTGTAGGTCTAAATGGCTAAAGTAGCAAGAAAGTGCATTTTGGAGCAGTTTTGGGCTTGGAATGGATAACATATGCTTGGAGTAAAGTGGATGGACGAAATTGAAGACCAAAGGAGGCTAGGAATTTGCTAAAGAGATGGAAGAAATTAAGTCAAGATTTGGAAGTAAAGAAATCAACCACAAAGAAAGAAACATGAGTCAAACTGCCTTATTTTGACTTTGTTTCCCTAAATCTTTCTTACATAAGTTCCAACTGCCAAAAAGGGTCCCTAATTAATTTAGGACACTTAAATACAAGTTCTAGAAGCCTTAATCCCAGCAAAAGGGGGATGCCGCACCTAGCTTAGCCTTTATCCTTCCTTGCCGTGCAAGGGAAACAACATTCTCTTTCCTATTTTCCTTGCCACAAGTTCCTATCCCTTTTCCTTTGGGATTCTGACTTTAATTCTCCTTTTCCTTATGGATTTGAGGTCCAATTTTTTCCTAAAACGTTGAATTAAAGTATAGATCTTTTCCCTAAAATATATACCGTGTGCCGCACCTATACACACATATATTCATTCACATACACAACCAGCCATCATTCATCCTTCCACACATCCATCCGCAGTCTTCATCACCTTCCATACACCATTCCGCACCTCTTATTCCACCATATCTCTTTGCCATTCATCTATCATTCACCATAACATACCACAACCCACTTTTCACACCCTTAACCCTTGTGTCGTAGCATAGCAAGGAAGAAGGAGAAGAGAAGTAGCCTTGGACGTTTTTGGCATTCAAGTTGGATTGTTGGAATGTTTTCAGGTGCAATCTATCTTTTGTTTTCAATGTTTAATTTAAGTTCTCTTTGTTTTCCTGTGAACATGAGAGGCTAAACTTGTTTTAGCTAGGGGAGACTTTGAAACCATGATTATATTTGTGATATGAATTGATTAATTCCAATTGTGATTTCATAAATTGTGAATGCAATTTACTTAACTGTTAGATTAAGAACTTATTCTTGTATGTTAACTAAGGAGGCCTACTTAGTTTGCATGCTTGAAATTGATGCTAGAATATAAGGGAGTTTCACATAATCGTTACAAACTTATATTCACAAGTAGTAAAGGTTGCTTGTCATAATCATGTTAAGTTAAATTCCTGGCATGAGTATCATGATGTCATAGTTACGAATGCCTTGTCAATGCTTACGATTTTCACGAAACTTAATGATCTTTGCTTGTGTCTCTATTATGCAGTTCATGTAGGGAACTTGGGAAGAATAATTTGGTTGCCAATGCGTGGTTCGTCCAATTCAATGACTTAAGGAAAATCTAAGGGTTAATTAGTGATGTCACGGTTAATCTGGGGTGTTGAGGTTCATGGTTTATTGAAAAGCAACTGGAAATCAATTTGTGTTCAAGTTTGTCATGTGTGGAAAATGACCCTTTAGCTAGCTTATCACCCATCCATTCACTCAATTTCGATCCAAACTTTGTTTCAGTCTTTAAGTTACTTGTTTTTACTTTAAATTCGTCAAAAACCCAATCCCCTTTACTTTGTTGTGTCAAATTAGTTAGAATCTGTTATATTGTGTGTTTTTAAGTGTTTTGGGTCAAAACTAATTCAATTTTCGTCCAAAGTAAGTCCTAGAGTCTAGTTTGAGTCTATTTGATTGTTTTGTGCTGTTTTGAGTCTTTTTAGATTGTTTTGTGTTGTTTTGAGTCTTTTTAGTTTGTTTTGAGTCATATAAGTTTAGTTAAGAGTCTTTGAGTTTGTTTAAGTGTTTTTAAGCCTAGTTTTGTATTCTTGAGTCAGTTTTTATTAGATTAGCAATCCCTCCTAATCTTCGGCCTAGAACGATCCCTACTTGCATCTTTACTACAATTGTCAACAAGAGGGTTTAATTTGAGTGCTATTATTTATCACATCAAATTTTTGGCGCCATTGCCGGGGATTAGCGACTTTGCTAATCCCCCGTTGTTTCTTTTTGTTTCTTTTTCATGTGTTTTTGTTTTAGTTGCTGACCTTGTTTTCTTTTTTTGTTTTTAGGTACTAGCTTATGACTCATAGCTCTTAACCTACTCGTGCAAACATCTTGGACTTTGACGATGATTTTGAGCGAACTTTGAGAAGGAAGAGGAAGGAGCCAGAACTTAACCCACCAAGTTCTAGCTCAGAATCTGATTTTGAGGAGGAAGAAGAGGCCACGCCAAGAGAGGAAGAAGAAGCGCAAGTCATGGTAGCAGACAATCGAACAATCAAGGAGCTTTCAGCCTCGGGAATTGACAATGCCGCACCCCTATGCATTCAATATCCTAGGGCAGCTCAAGATAAGACCGATGAGTTTGAATTGAAGTCTAGCTTGTTGCACCACATTCCAAAGTACCATGGGCTGTCCATGGAGGATCCAAACAAGCATTTGAAGGAATTTGAAGTGGTTTGTTCAAGCATGATTGCAATCAACGTTGATGCCAACATTTTGAAGATGAAAGCTTTTCCATTCTCTCTTTTGGAAAAAGCTAAGGATTGGTTGTATCAATTAGCCCTTGGCACGGTTACATCTTGGGAGAGCATGAAGAAAGCGTTCTTAGAAAAATTCTTCCCTACTTCGAGAGTCATTCTCTTGAGGAAGAAGATTAGTGGAATTCAACAAAATCAAGGGGAGTCATTTCCAACCTATTATGAGCGTTTCAAGACTCTTGTTGCATCATGTCCTCAACATCAAATGAAAGAGGAGCTTCTTATTCAATATTTCTACGAATGACTTCTTCCAATTAAGAGACAAATGCTTGATGCATTAGCGAGAAGAGCTTTGGTTGACAAAACACCAATTGATGCCAAGACTTTGATTGCCAACCGAGCCTTGAATGCACAACAATATGAAGGAGTTGGGCAGAGAGACATACCATGGTAGCAACATGTGAATGAGGTAAGTGCAATATTTGAAATTCAATCCCAATTGGCTAATCTCACTCTTCTTGTGTCACAGGTTGTTGAAAAACCCAAAACACAAGAAAACACAATCTGTGGTGTGTGCTCGATACAAGGACATCAATCTGAAAAATGCCTCAATTAATTGAGAATGGTGGATGGGAGAGTGTCCATGCCGTGGGCTACCAAGGGCAAAACCAGCCAAGGCATGATCCATACTCAAATACTTACAACCCGGGATGGAGAGATCACCCAAACATGAGGTGGAGGGAGCCTTAACAACCTCAACAACAAGGAGGATTTTGTCCAACACCCCCTGGGATATATCAAAAGCCATTCACACCAATGCAACCTCAACCACCTTCAGTTCAATCAAATTCAGGTACATTTTTGGATAATGATAAGGTTATTCAATTATTAACCACTTTGACGTAGGGGGTACAAAATCAAGCTAAGGAGGTGGATGACTTGAAGAAACAAATAGGGCAAATGGCAGAATTCATGGGACAATTTAGAGACCAAGGCAAATTACCTAGCTCAACCATTGTCAACCCAAAGGGAGGATTCGAATCTGCCAAAGCTATCACATTAAGAAGTGGAAAAGAAGTTGGAGCTGACACAAGACCATCCAAATCAAGTCACAAAGAGGATGGGAAGCTGCAAATTGAGGAAGAGGGACAAGGCCAAGCCACGGCAAGGGTAGAAACACCCTTGCCGCAGCCACTTAGAGACCCCAATTCATCCAATTCATCCAATATAGGTAAGTCAGGTTCAAATTCCATTAATTCTAACCCTATTCCACCCAATGTTCTTTTCCCTTGCAGATTTATGCAAGCAAAGAAAGAGGAGAATGACAAACACATTCTTAAGACATTTAGGAAGGTACAAGTCAACATTCCACTCCTTGATGCAATCAAACAAGTTCCAAAGTATGCCAAATTCTTGAAGAAGCTCTGCACAACAAGGAAGATGGTTTCAAATAAAGAAGTGGTGAGGGTAAGTGAAAATGTTTCCGTTGTTTTACAAAGGAAATTACCTCCAAAATGCAAAGATCCAGGTAGTTTCACAATCCCTTGTGTTATTGGCCAAACTAAGTTTGAAAATGCTATGTTAGACTTAGAAGCTTCAATTAACGTCATGGCATACTCTATTTATGCATCCATGAGCCTAGGAGAGCTGAAAAATGATGGTGTGATTATTCAATTAGCTGATCGTGTTTTGGTGCAGATTAACAACTTAATTTTCCCGGCTGATTTCTATGTGCTTGAGATGGACGATACGGCCCATTCCACATCATTGCCAATCCTTCTTGAGAGACCAATCATGAAAACAGCCCGCACCAAGATCGATGTGTTCAAAGGGACTTTAACGATGGAATTTGATGGGGAAGTTATTGATTTTAATATTTCTGAAACTATGAGATATCCTAATGATGATCATTCATGCTTTTCTATTAATATCATTGATTCATTGGCGCAGGAACATCTTGAACAATTACATGAGGATGCACTTGAAACGGTCATTACAAGTGGAGTAGGGCTCCACAACCAAGTGGCAGCACTAATTCAAACCCACGACACCAATATGGAATTCCATGATTATTAGGTGCGGGTTTATTGATACATTTTATTTTTAGTGTTAATTTCATCGTGAACTTGATGGCAATTATGTGATAGGGTAAAAAAAGACAATTTCCATTTACAGTTTAAGTTGGGTGTAGAGAGAGGTTATGTGGGTTCAAATAAAATTTCTCTTTCTTTTCTCCTTATTAATATAAACAAAGGCACGAGGTCTGGGAATAACACATAGAATTTCTCAAGCCTTTTCTCCATCTGTTTCTTCATGTTGTGCCTCTACTCTATCTCTCAATTAAATATAGGCCACAAGATGGTATCAGCACGCTCTTGATACTCTGCTAAAGAGAATTCATTCATCTTCAATCAGGGTAGTATTACGTTTCAATTATTCTTATAACTTTTGATTTTATTGAATACATATACTTTTATTCATTCAATATATTTTTTTAATGATTGAAACGAGATACAACGTTCCTTGAAGATGGAAAGCAGAAATTGAAGGAAGAACTCCTACAAACCCATTCACAATACTCATCACGCAATCTAGGTTTTTCCAAAACAATAGTTTTTATCTCGATATTTTTACAATCTTGATTGCATAAAGTTTCACCATAATGCATACCCCAGCTTTACGTTCTACGAATTACAGATTCTACATAAATAGAGCATGTATTATATTCAAAATATTGTCATATTATGTGAATGAATATGTCTAAATAGCAAAGAAACAAAAGAAAATAGAAGTAAGAACTAGGGTTTTGTAAACCCTATAAAAATTGACTAAAAAATGAGTTTTTTAAACCCTAGCCACGCGCTGATCCGTGGATAAAAACCGACGAGCCGCGTGACCCGAGTCTCCAAGGAGCCGAGCTGCTTCTGCCCCCAAAACCCAAAAACGACGTGGTTTTCTGTTGTTTTTGTCACCAACCCTCGGGTTTGCCTGAAGACGAACCTATGCCATCATTTTTCAACGATTTCTGGTGATGCACAACAGGTCGATGTCATCTTCAACCTCAAGATTTCAATTGAACCTCGATGATTGTGAAATTCCGTTTTAAGTCTCCCTGAACACCTTATCACCATTAACGTTTCCCACTGACATTCAGATATGTACATCGATCATTGATGTTTGCTTTAAAACCAAAGGATACAATGATATTATCAAACTTAAGATACCATTGTCGTGAAGCTTGTTTAAGTTCGTATATTGACTTCTTTAGTTTACAAATCATGTGTTCCTTTCCCTTTAATGCGAAGCCTTCAGGTTGATCCATGTGGACTTCTTCTTCCAAACTCCCATTCAAGAATATTGTTTTCACATCCATTTGATGTAACTCTAAATCATAATGAGCTACTAATGCCATAATGATTCTAAAAGAGTCTTCTTTGAAACTGGTGAGAAAGTCTTTTTGTAATCAACACCTTCTTTCTAAGTAAAACCTTTGGCCACCAGTCTGGCTTTATATCATTCTATATTGCCATTAGAGTTAGCGTTTGGTCTAAAAAACCCACTTACACCCAACTCTCTGACAACCTTTAGGCAATTCAACAAGATCTCAGACTTCATTTTGGTCCATTGATTTTAACTCATCATTTATGGCATCATTCCATTTACTAGAATCAATATAGTTAATGACTTGTGAAAACGAAACCGGATCTTTATTTATTCCTACATCAATGTCAGACTCTTGTAGATATACCACATAGTCATTCGAAATAGCACGTTTCCGTTCTCTTTGAGATCTCCTTAATGCTATTTCTTGTGGTTCTTCCACTACATTTTCATTTGTGGTAATCTCATTCTGGAGCGGATGGTCATTAATTTGTTGTTCAACATTGTCTAACGGTTCAACATGTGTAGGAACAACAACTTGCTTAGAAATTATAGGTGTAGGAATCTGCACCCTAACTTCATTAATGACCAATTCTTTAGGTTTTTCGCTTTCACTGATTTCACCACTTTTAATGAATCTAGCATTGCCGGTTTCAACAATTCTCATACTATGATTTGGATAGTAAAACCTATATCCTTTGGATTTTTATGGGTAACCAATAAAGTAACCACTTATCGTTCTAAAATCCAAGTTATTTTCATGTGGATTATAAATTCTTATTTCTGCTGGGTAACCCCAAACATGCAGGTGCCTTAAACTAGGTTTCCTTCCTATCCACAGTTCAAATGGTGTTTTGGGAACTACCATACTAGGAACCAGGTTTAATAAATATACAGCAGTTCTAAGAGCATACATCCACAATGATATAGGAAAAGATGCATTACTTAACATACTCCTAACCATGTCCATAAGAGTACAATTACGCCTTTTAGCAACACCATTCTGTTGTGGTGTACCTGGTATAGTGTATTGGGCACATATGCCATGCTTTTCAAGGAGTTTTGCAAATGGACCAAGACATTGTCCTGATTCATCATATTTTCCATAAAATTCACCACCTCTATCCTACCTGATAATCTTCACCTTTTTATCTAATTGTCTTTCAACTTCAGTAATGAACACCTGAAATGCATTCACTGCCTCAGACTTTTCTTTCAATATATAAACATAGTCGTAATGTGAATAATCGTCTATAAAGGTGATAAAATATTTTTCTCCACCAAAGGTTGGAGCATTAAAAGGTCCACATATGTCTGTATGAATTATTTCAAGAAGCTTTGAACTTTTTGTGGCTCTTTTCTTGGTGTGTTTGGTTTGTTTGCCCTTAGGTAGTCTAACAAGGATGTTAGATGCAGCCATAAAGTCTACGAAGAATTATGGCACAGTTAGATTCTTAAGTTGTGTTTTGCCATTTCCCGGAGGTAAGGTATATTAGAGATAAGGATATATGGTGACGTCACGCGTATGTTGGGATCGGGGCGTGACAGCCTTAACTTCGCCCCAGGCCCTGATGTCTGCAGTACCTGAGTCATCTACTTCTTCGGTGACTCATTCGTAATTGAGCGCCCAACAAACTCATCAATGGACCTGGATTACCAACGAGGTAAAGGAGTTTGCATCGGCTTCCGTCGCAGATAGAGAGAGCGCCGACATAGGTAATACATCTTTTTAAGGAAAGTTCTGTCGAATTTTTTGTAGAGTATTTAATTTTTTTTACACTAACTTATTTCATTTTTGCAGCTCGTAAAAACACTAGGGGCCCATGCAGATTCATGGGCACCTCATAGCTCACCTGCACCACCCAAAAGCGTATAAAGATTACTTGGGATGCTTGACATCGGGCAGCATCAACAAAGGAGTAGCACAACCATTTGGTCCATGACATTGGCTCCATTGGGCATCACCACTAGCTTATGTGGTGGGACTCTTGGAGATTTGTCCCACAGGAGACCAAGGACGCCATTCTTCATGAGTTACCGGTTAGCAAAGTTTATTTTTTCATTATTTTTTAAGTAAATTGTGAAAATTAATAACTGTTAACTTTAATTAAGTTTTATCTTATTCACAACATCACTATGAGCTCGAGGACCTTGATGCCAATTAAACCAAATACAACCATGAACATTTCACCGGCCGGTTACTCAGTGGAAGAGTGACCTCCACAAGTATTTCCAAAAATTCGACGATCCGGCTATCGCTCTAGCACATGGGTGCCCCTTAGAGTTGGTGAAGAGCCCTGAAAATTGGACTTGGCTCTACACCCATTTTTAGGACGAAAAATATTTGGTAAGTGAATTATATAAATTATTTTAGATTAATAATATTTTATTAATACTTTAATTCTGTTTATTAATTTATTTGAATACTTTATAATTAAGATCGGCACTAATACGGTTCTTTTCTTTTAACGGAAAATAGCCAAGGCCAACGCAATAAATAGGTCGAAGAAGAAGCTGCTCCACCACTCTGCCATCGTGAAACAAGAGCCTTCAGTTACCTCTACCTCGGGACAAGTCGCACCATTGACGAAGCAAGTAGTGGAACTCCAGCAGCAGTTGGTGACCCAAAATCAGCATATTGCGACGCAAACTGCCCGCACCGCCATCCAGCATGCTCATATTGTTGCCTAATAGTCTAGGATAGTAGGATTTAACAGCCCTGCCGCTACACCTCCTCCTACTACACATTTGACCTCCTAAGCCTTGACCCTACATAGCCGACTACCGGAGCTAACTTTGATGACTTTTTATTGTAGTTTTTTTTTAATTAAATATTTGTACTTTTAAAAAAATTCCCGGCTTGTACGTGTGGATGCAAATTTCATCCTCCTTATTTTTGGACAAAATTGCACCTACAAAACAAATAACACCTTAGGTCAAGACCAAGAGCCTCATACGTCCATGGTAAATGGGGATGGGGGCTTTGGCCAAAGAACCTCTGAGCCAAAGTTAGAATTTTGAGGGAAAAATGTGTGGAGAATTTAAAGAATTTAGCAAGAATTGGGATTAGGTTTTGGAGAAAATGAGGGTGTTTATATAGGAGTGTGGCCGGCCCCTTTGGGAGGATGGGAACCGGACACTTGGTTGGTTTTTTGGGTGAGATTCATGATTTGGTAGCTAATTAATAAATTAATTGAGTAATAAATCAATTAATTAGCTAATTAATATAATTAAAAAGGAATGATTTGGAGGTTACCTTGTGGTGAAGATTTGATGAGGATGGATGAAATGGGTTTTGAATAAATACCTATTTTGGGCACTTTTGACTTGATTGAGGGATGAATGCCCGTTGCTCACGCGTAGAAATCCTGGTGTGCCTCGAGGGTAATTTTGTCTTTTTACCCAAAAATCCATGTGTCACCTCCATATTTTTCTTGATTATTTTTAGCTCCACAAATGCTCCCACGCCTGTTGGGTTGCTCGCAAGAAAGGGCAGTAGGTGTACAAATTTTCTTTCTTTAGGAAACTTAGGATTGTTTCCTATTTTAATGTAGATTCCCTCTTTAATTGGAAATTAGATCTTTATAGGAAAGGGAAATAAATCACTTCTAAAGTCTAATTATGTGTACCTTACGTAGATGATTAAATCAACTTCAAAGAGCAATTTATTCTACCATACAAGAAAGAGCAAACTAAAGGATATTTGTTCCCCCTCCCCTACCAACCTTCTACACTTGCCTGCGCAAAAGATCGTCTTTCATTGATTTCTTCGTTTTCTCCGCACTACACCGAGGTAAGAAAAATTTAATCTTCCTTGTCTTCTTTTTGGGTAGTGCTGTCGCAGGGCAACCGTCGGTGTGGTTTGGTATGTTGGCTAGCAGGGGCCAGGATTCAGCTCGGCATGGGCCAAGAAGTGTTATGGCTGGCACCACTACTTAATTGCTCATTGTGGCTAAAGCCAAAGACAACTGTACTACTGGGGCTGCGAATTGTGGCACTGGGAAACAGTGTCAGGCTAGTGATTAAGAGAAATGAGGAGGTCATGAGACTTGTGAGCTGCTGGAATACTAGGCATGCAGGCCTCCTGCCTTCTAGTCTGAGAGAAAAATAAGGGAAAAAACAGCATCAATTGAGCTCCTCTGTTGAGTATCGTTAATGGCGTTGGTTGCTTAGTCGTCTTCGTTAAGAGCAATGTGGGTTGTTCCCGAGAGAGGGGATGAATAGGATCAAGGAATATGCATTGGCTCGTCCGATCGCTGTTGTGGATCCGCTGCAAGGAAAGGTGGAAAAAGAGATATTCCCAGCCTGCTCAAGAGATGCTAGCTGAGAAAACACAGAAGACTTTTTCTGCTACTCACGAGGGTTCGCCAGCTGCCCCCAAGCTTGTGATTGACTTGACTTTTACCAAAGGGATGAAAGATGAGGCTGCTAAATCTGAGCCAGTGATGCTTACCATGCCAAAGACGGCTAGTTCGATTATTGATAAGGTTGCTCAGTGTAAGGGTTCCATCATGCCCCTAGTGCTGAAACCAGTACCAAGGCATCTATTAGGAGCTAAGTCTAGTTCAGCTTTGGAAAGGCTTGCTAATATAATGAACGATAAAGTGGACCCTGCTGCTAGGGCCAAAATCTACTCTTTCTGCTCCTGAGATTGATTCGCCTACTGAAAAGGAGAAGACTACTCGCGTGGGCAATTGTGAGAAATTCACTAAGCCTGCTTATGGGGAAGCTACTAAGATATGTGCACTTTTGAACCCAGATCTGCATGAAGACATGGATGTTTGTGCCAAGTTTGTTGATGACGTTAGAGGGGTTGTTTGCCCAAGTTCTTTTGCTAAGCATACGACCGAGTATTGGAAGATTGTTCTACTTGCCATGATGCAGAAGACAGCTATTATCGCGACCGAGTCTATGCTTCTTGACCAAGAAGATACCAAGGTTGTAAAGAAGATGACAAAGGTTGTGGCAGCCAAAGCTTATTCTTCTGCCGAAAAGGTCAAAAGGTTAGAACCGAAGCTTGCCGCTTTGAAGGGGTCTAATATCTCTGCCCCTATTTCTTTGCAGCTTAAGACCGCTTGCCAAGAGATCGTTAACTTGAAGAATAGGCTTGGTGCGATCCATGTTGAGTATGAAAGTGCAGAGGAGGAAATCAAATGTTACTTACCTTAGATTCAAGATCTTGAGGGTGTCATTTCTGAGCTTCGTTCTGCTACTTATGCAAAGGATGAAGAGTTGATTGCTGCTTATAATCAAGTGATCCACTTCAAGAAGGTCATTGATAGGCTTGAACCCCAAGTATTGGAACTCCAAAGTGCTTTAAAGATCAACGAAAGTCCGTAGAAGGAAGTGGATGAACTGTAGCATGTCCATGTTGGTCTGCTCAAGGAGAATGAGCAGTTGAAGGGTGAGAATGCTGGACTCGAGAATTCGCTTGTGCAGAGTCTGGCCGATATCTACAAGTTGGGTTATGTACATCATCTCTTTGGTAGGCCGTCTGACTTTGAGTTTCCTGGGAAATACTTCGACATCTTCTCTATTTCTCCGAATCACTTTCTTGCCTTTACTTTTGAGGCTTCTATTGGTGAGATGTTGGTGCTCATGCTGGAGTAGCCGGGGTAAAGCGCCGGATGGTGCCGCTACTTAGAATGTTACGGGTGTAGCGACCGAGTAGTCGTGAAGTGTCCAGGTTGCTGAAGAGTAGTCTTTTAGGTAGTCTTTGTTGATTTTTGCTTAGCTTGAACTCCTTCGATCTTTGCTAGTTGTTTATCAATTTTGCTAGAAAATTTAATAAACTTGTTTCCTTCGCTTTTCTCCATCTTCGCTTCTTTTGTTTAGATGTGAAATATTCTAACATTCAAATTAAAACCCTATGATTGTAATATATGAAAGTAGGGATCGTTTTAGGCCAGGGATTATAAGGCATGCTAATCTACTCTAAACTGACTTAAAAACACAAAACAAAACTTAAAAACACTTAACTAGACTTGTATGACTCAAAACACGCAAACTAAGTTAAATTGACTCAAAACAGACTCTAAGAAGTTATTTGGATGAATTTTAGACTATTAAGACTCAAAACACTAAATTGGAAAGATTTGAACATGTTTCTAACTAATCTAACACACTTAATTAAAGGGGAGACTGATTTGGACGAAATTAAAGTAAAAAACATATTTAAAGACTTAAACAACTTTGGATGAAATAAGGGAAAACTATGGGTGAATGGCTAGCTAGAGGGTCCTTCTCCACACATGACACACATGCATACAAATCAATTTCCTGTTATTATTCCTTTAAACCATGAATGACAATGCCCCAAGTTAATTGCATCGCACAACCAACCATCAAATTTTCCTTATTTCATTGAATTGAATGAATATGCATTACAACCAAATTATCTTTTTCAAGTTCCCTATATGAAACGCATGATAGAGATACATATCAAAAGTCATTAAGTTCTGTGAAAATCATAAGCATTGACAAGGCATTCATCACTATGAAACGCATGAGACTCCTGCCAAGGATTCACTTAACACAATCATGACTAGTGACTTCCACTACTTGTGAATATAAGTGAATAACTATTACGTGAAACTCCCTTATATTCTAGCATCAAATTCATGCATGCAAACTAAGTAGGCCTCCTTAATCAACATACAAGAATAAGTTATCAATCAAACAGATAAGTAAATCGCATTCATGATTTATGAAACAATAATTGGATGAAATCAATCCATATCACATATATGTTCATGGCTTTGAATTCACCTCTAACTAAAACAAGTTTAGTTCCTCGTGTTCACAAAACAAAGACAATTAAATTTAAACATTAAAAACAAAGATAGAATACACCTAGAAACACTCCAGGTGGCTCTTCCTTCCTTCCTTGCTGCCTACAATGGGGATTTGTGTAAATTAGGCTCTTGAGGTGTGGTGGATGGTGTGGTGTGAATTTGTGGTAGAGGGTGGTTGTTTATGAATGTTGCGGTATCGTGTATTTATAGGGTGAAGGGAAGGCACGAATTTGGGCTGAAAATGAGAGGAATTAGGACTCCAAATCACCAAAGAACAAGGATACTTTCAATCAGACTCCAAGGAGGACAAGGAATGGTCCTTGTGGCAGATTCTAGAACTTCTAGAAGGGTTACATGTAGCATAAACTTAGGTCACGAACCTAGGGCTTCTAGAACATGATATTTAGGTGATTTAATGTGAAAATGAGTCCTCTTTGAAGCTGGAATTAAGGTAGGAAAAGATTAGGATAGGATAAGATAAGATAAGGTTGGATAAGGTTTGGATAAGATAAGGTAATTTGGATAATATTCATTTTTTTGTAGCTGATTCCTTATCTTCCAAGTCTTTGATTTAATTCTTCCAGATGTTAATCACATTCCTAGCCTTTCTTGATCTTCAGATTCGTCCATCCACCTTGCTCCATGCATGTGCAATCCATTCCAAGCCCAAAACTGCTCTAAAATGCTCCAAATTGCACTTTCTTGCCAACTTTGTCAATTGAACCTAAAAACACATGAAAATAGCTTAAAACACTCTAACAAGTAGAAATTAGCTATGTAAATGCAAGAAAACAAGCTAACTAAGTCGCATAAATATGCTCCTATCATGTTCATGCCCTAACCTTTAGACTTTATAGACTAGTGGCAGGCGTTCTACTTTTTAATTAACAGACAGGCCCGCATAGCTTATGCAGCGGTAGATGTTGGTGTAGAACTTCATAAAGTTGTTAGCCATAGGGTTAGCAACCGAACGTCTTACTTACAGAAGTAGACAAGTCTGCGTGACCACTAAGCTGTTAACCTGGGCTTTCTCCAATTTCATAGGTTGCGTAGCAAGTATCACAACACTTTAGGACTTGGTGTAGGTCATTCCATGCTTGGCAGAGGTGAAGCTTATCGACTGTGTAGCATGTTGGCAGTGGATAAAGCTTCATATATGCTTGCTAACTTTTTTAACCTTTCATAAAAATGTGTAGTTATATAAGTCTAGCATAGCTTTACTGCTCGAAGGGCAAGCCATATGTGACTTCTGGAAACCGTAAGCTACCTTAGTGCACTCAGTAACAACTTTAGGGTTCCAGGGTAGCCGTCCATAGGGCATACTACGTAATGTGCCTCATCCGTCTCTAGGGCCCGGTTCCCCGCGAATTAGGCCAAGCAACCTAAAATCCATCAGCTAGCTAAGCCTTGAAAAAAGGCCATTGTGGCTACTTCTAGGAATCCCGACGCAAGCCATCATGCAACGTCTGGATATTCGAGGTGTAAAGTTTATCCTCCCGCCTTCGAGAGCAAACCCATGTGGGTATCGGGGAATTGGTTTACCCCCTTGCACTGGAGAGCAATTAGTTTATCCTCTCACATTGGAGAGCAGACCTAGTTGGGTGTCGGGGAATTAGTTTACCCTCTCGCACTGAAGAGCATGGTTGGTCCCTCGAGGGGGGCGCAATTCCTATGATGAATCTCTAAGAATGGTGCGGTCTTTTTTTGAAGTGCAGGAATGATCAATTGTTGTAAGCATGCAGCCAAGCCAAGTTGTAGATTGCTTCTGAATTCCTCATTGAAAAATGAGTAAACCAAATGAGAACTTAGTTGTAAAGTAGAAACTGCATAACAACTCGATAGTCCTCGGCTTGTGAGGTGGTGCTTGTCGAGCTGCTTGAGTCTTTTGGGCTCTAATGTAGCAGGAGGTCACACATGGTACTTCCTCAGACTATAGGCATTCCACTGCTTTTCGGTCTCTTTGTCGTTCATGGTGGCAAGGGTGTAATTTTCTTTACCGCCTATGATGAGTCAATTTCATATTATATATTTTACCCTATTCTTAGTATACTTTGGGTAATATTTTGGAAGAATTTTGATACTTTGAATTGTATTTCTAATATAGGACTTTCAACTTCTTCTGGAGCAAAACATAGTCCAATGGACGAATTTTGGAGTAATTCTAGTTGGAGGATGTTCGTGAGTCACTTAGCTTAATCATATTAAAATATCAGATTTTTCCACCAAGCGGTTACTTTCTGGCGATAAAATAAAGGAGCAATGCGCGGTGTTGGAATAGTGACGTTTTGGGCTTGAATTGCATTTTTGGAGCCCAAGATGACTTCGGATGGGTTTATGGCCCTTTGGAGATGTGTTCTGAACGTCCTGACCTTCAAAATAAGCTATCATGGGCCAGATTTGGAGGAGATTTGAGGCTAAAACATGGTTGGACAGCTTTTGTGCAGTTTTTCCTAGTTTAATTAAGACTTTATTTTCTAAGATATTTTATTATTATTTAGTTTCCTAGTTGGAATAAGAGACCTATGTCTTAGGGTTTGTGCGATGGCTTAGCATATATATTGCTTTTCCGTTCTTAGTCTTTCATACGCTTGCTTTTATGAAACTTTAGAGACAGAGAGTAATTGCTAGGGTTCTTGGAGATTTTCTACTTTAAGGTGTTTTCATTCCTTTTTTTTTTCTTAATAATATTTTCTATGATTTCAATTATGAATATGCATAACTAATTACTTTTGCTAGGGCGAAGCCTTGACCCTTAGCATGAATATGTGATTTTTATTTAATTGCTTATGATTGATTGCATGCGTACTTTTAATTATTAATCACCTTGATTGAAGCTATCTAATTGTGTTAATGCCTGATCACCATTAGGATCTTTAGAAAAGTAATTTGATGCAATTTTGGTCGGAAGGTTATCTGAAATTGACGCTGGCTTCTTGTGATTAATAGTTGTAATTTCACTTAAGATGAACACCACGTCTTAAGGGTTGCATGGCTTTTCAAAGGGTTTTCATAAAGCTAATAAGTCTCTCATGTTCAGATTTGATCCCAACATCCGGACGGATTGCATGTTAGATATACGTTATATATTGGAGGTTCCAAGTAGAATATAAATTAGGAAAACCTAACCTTCAAAGTGGCATGTGTAGATCATAAGTAATTGGTAAAAATACATAGGATTGCTAGGTGATGGTAGAACCCTAGTGCTTTTATAAACTTGTATTTAAAACTCTTTTCTTTCATCATATTTGTTTTTAATTAAAGCTCTTTTTAATATTACTCAAGTTTAAAATCTCTTTTCTTAACTTTCAATTTTAAGTATTTAATTAGGAATTGTTTCTACATAAATTATCCAAATAGTCCTTGAGGAGAACGACCTTGCATGAGCATCTATACTACAACATCCTTGTATTCTTGCAAGTATTTCATGTGTTTTTATCCCTATTTTTGTAAGCATGCAGCCGAGCCAAGTTGTAGATTACTTCTGAATTCCTCATTGAAAAATGAGTGAAACAAATGAGAACTTAGCTGTAAGGTAGGAACTGCATAACAACTCGATAGTCCTTAGCTTGTGAGGTGGTGCTCGCTGAGCTGCTTGAGTCCTTGGGCTTTAATGTAGCAAGAGGTCACACATGGTACTTCCTCAGATTGTAGGAATTCCACTACTTTTCGATCTCTTTGTCGTTCATGGTGGCAAAGGTGTAATTTCCTTTATCGCCTACTCTACTGATCTAGTACGAGCCTTCCCAGATGGGATTCATCTTTTTGGAGTCTTCTTTGTGGGCAGTGATGAAGGTTTTCCTTAAGACTAGATCTCTGAGCTGGAATTGCCAGATCTTGCCTCTCTTGTTATAGCTGGAGAGGATTTGTTGTTGGTAGGCTACGATGCGGGTGATGGCCTGCTCACGTTTCTTATATGCCAGATCTAAGCTTGTGGCTATCTCCTTACTGTTCTGCTCGATGCTTGGCAGTTGAGTATTGATACTTGGCACGATGACATTGAAATGAATGATCGTTTCTAAATGAAATGCCAGAGAGAAATAAGTCTCACTCGTGGCTCGTCGTTTGGTGGTGTGATACGCCTACAAACATCGAGGGAGTTCATCTGGCCATTTTCCCTTCTTTTCGAAGAGGGACTTCTTGAGGCAGTCAAGGACGATTTTATAGGATGCTTCCGCTTACCCATTACCTTGAGGATATCTCAACGTTAACATGTGCTGCTTGGCGCCATACTTTTGGAAGAACTTCGCCAAATCTTTGCCTACGAATTGCAGGGCATTGTCTATGATGATGAACTGAAGGATGCCAAATCGGCAAATGATGTTCCTCCATTTGAAATGATCTATGTTCGTCTGTGTCGTGGTAGTCATGATCTCTGCTTCTACCCATTTGGTGAAGTAATCTATTTTCACGATCGTCATGCATTTACCCCCAGTAGCGGGCGGCATTGGCCTTACCAAGTTGATTACCCACTGCATGAATGGCCAATGACTCGTCTACAGGTGTAATTTGATGGCAGGCAATGCTGGTATTGGCTTGTAGTGTTGGCAGTAGTCGTACTTTTGTACTAACTCCTTAGCGTCTTGGTGCATTGTAAGCCAGTAGTAACCCGCGTTTAGAGCCTTTTATGCTAAGGATCGGCCTCCGGAGTAATTTCCACAAATGTTTTCATGGATTGAGCTAAAAACCTTTAGGTCGTCAGGAGACGCTAGGCAGCGGAGATGCAGTCCAATGTAGGATATCAGACAAGAATGTCGTTCCACCTGTAGTAGCGTGTTGCCTTTAATTAGAGTCATTGACCAAGTAGTCTATAATAGAACTTTGCCATTTTGGAGTTGTACTAACCTATGTCACTTTGGTTGCTGGTTCTGCCTCTATGTTTGGCTTGTCTACATACTTCACTGGAATAGAATGTTTAAGTTGGTGGTCAAGCAAGCCTAGGCCAGCTTATGCTTCTATGTTGGCGTTGTCTACCCGCGGAACTTGAGTGAGGGTGTAAGTCTAAAATGCCTCAAGTTGCTTATGTACTTTCTCTAAGTATTACACCATACTTGGATGTTTTGTCATGTACTCCCTAGTAGTATGGCTGGTGATTAGCTGAGAATCAGAATGAATTGCAAGCTTTTCACCGCCAAGTATTTTGCCATTAGGAGGCCTGCTAGTAGGGCTTCGTACTCTGCGTCATTGTTAGATACCTTGAAGTCTAGAGTAATCGCCTGCTCGAGCATCAAACTGTCTAGGGTCACAAGGACCATGCCTGCTTCCGAGCCTTTGTAGTTGGATGTGCTGTCGATGTGCAAATGCCAGAAGTCTTCATCGGGCCAAGCAAACATAGCTAAGGCGTGCTTGACTACCTCCGGAGCGTCATTGGGTCGTTCTATTGCGTTGCCTAGGCTAAGCATGAAGGTGCGGCAATGAGCTGTGGAGCTGAGGCCATGTTACATGTAGTAGGAGATGCTCAACTGTCGGTGCAAGCCGCTTTAAAGCTGACTTATGGAGCAAGGGTTGGCTGGGGCCATGTGACCTGTAGCACGAAGTGGTGCTCAACTTACCGGTACATATTGTCTGCCCTTCGAGTGTTTGTCTGCCCTTGGCATGCCTTTTGAGCTGAGTTGTTGCATTCATGAAAAACTTTGCACCGCAAGTGTCTGCTCCTTTATCGTCACATGTCTAAATTGGGTAGAATAGTGCGTTATGAGGATGACTATGTACGTTTGAATGTTAACTTGAGCTTCCAGGTTGCAATAATTGTCGCCAAAGTTAGCTTTTGAATTTCTAGTAGCTGGTTTCTGCATCGAGGAAAGCTTTTGAACTGTGGAATTGATGCGAGATTTATACGCACACAAATTAAACCCTCTTTTCGTCAAATTGTAGTATATGTATAAGTAGGGATCGTTCTGGACCGGGGATTAGGAGGGATTGTTAATCACTTGGATTTGACTCAAAAAACGTAAAAACACAAAATAAATGTATTTCTAACTAATCTAACACTTTAAAATAAATGGGGGATTGGTTTTGGACGAAATTAAACTAAAATAGAAACTTGGAAACAAAACAGATTGTACAAACGAAATTGATGGAATAGAATGAAGAAAAACTAGTTAGAGGGTTCCTTATCCACACATGAACATAAGCATATAATTTGACTCCCAGTTATGACTTCAACAAACGATGAATGACAATGCTCCAAGTTAATTAGGTCCGCTTAAATTAACCTTCAGATTTCCCTAGATTCATTGGATTGAATGGGATACGCATTACAACCAAATTATTCCTAATCAAAGTCTCTCACATGGAATACGCATGATAGAGACATTCAACAAAGATCATTAAGTTCAACGGAAATCATAAACATTGACTAGGCATTCATAACTATGGAATACGCATGTTAATCCAGCCTAGGGTTTACTAAACACAATCGTGACTAGCGATTTTTACTACTCATGAATATAAGTTCATAACGATTAGGTGAAATTCCCTTATATCCTAGCATCAAATCTTAGGCATGCAAATTAAGTGTCGACCCTCAACCCACATACATAAACAAGTTCTTAATCAAAACAGAAAAGTAACCCACATCTAAAGTTCATGAATTCATAACTGGAGTAAATCAAATCATAACCAACATATGTCCATGGCTTCAAATTCGCCTCTAACTAAAAAGAAATTAGTTTCACATGTTTAACATAATTGAATAACAAGTTAAATTAAACATGAAAACAGAAACAAGAAAAGAAAGAACAAATGGATGGAAAGTTAGCTACGGGGTTCATCTCCACATATGTTATACTTGCATAATAAAACGATTTCCAATTGCATTTCAACAAATCATTAATTCTCAACGCCCCGGGTCAATTAGGTCCGCTTAAATTAACCGTCAAGTTTTCCTTAAGTTAATGAATTGGATGGGTTAGCGCAACGCAATTCACAACATTCTCCAAAAGTCCTTTACGTGAAAAGCACAATAAAGATACAATCAAAGATCATTAAGCATCATGAAAACTTTAAGTGTTGACGAGGCATTCGTTACTATGGACTACGCATGAAACTTATGCCAAGAATTTATTTAACGCGATTGTTTATAAGCAACCTCCACTACTTGTGAATATAAGTTCGTAACTATTAGGTGAAACTCACTTATATTCTAGCGTCATATTGATGCATGAAAATTAAGCGCGCATTCTTAATAAACATTCATAAATAAGTTATCAATCAAACGGTTAAACAAATTGAACCACAACTTATGAAACGCAATTAGAATTAATCAAATCAAAATGCAAGCATAAACATATATTTCGAATCACCCCCTAGCTAAAGGGGGTTTAGTTTATTATAACTTTGAAATCAAAGAAATACCTAAACATTCCAACAACTCAAACTTGAATTGTATGAACGTTTAGGCACTCTTCTCTTCCTCGTTGTTGTAGCACAAGGTCTAAGGATAGTTTGATGGTGTGAATGGTTTGGGGAGTGGTGTTTGGATTAATAGGGAAATGGAAAAATGGTGTTTGGATTACAAGGGAACTCACGGCAAAGAGAAGGAATGGAAGTGTTTGTGGTGTGTTGTGTATGAAATGAGATGTCCATGAATGAATGAATGCAATGGTATTTATAGGAGTAGTGGAGGGAACATATGGCTATGTCATTTGTAGGTGAAGTAGGTGGATGTTGTAGGTGAAGTAGGTGGATGTTGTAGGTGAAGTGGATGTTGTAGGTGAAGTAGGTGGATGTTGTAGGTGAAGTAGGTGGATGATATGTTAAGTGATAAGTGATAAGTGATATGATATGTGGTTATGATATGATAAGTGGTTAAGTGGTGATGATAAGTGATAAGTGATTAAGTGATATGATATGTGGTGATGATAAGTGATAAGTGCATGTGGGTTAACTAATGAAGGAAATGCATGTGCAATGACAATGTGTTAGAATGGATGTGTGTTATGCATGGCATGATTGGGATTAGGAAAGGTTTAAATGTCCTAAAACTAAAGAGAACAAGGTTCCAACACTTTGGCTCCAATTAGGTCTTCAATTTCGTCCAACACTTTGGCTTCAAGCATAAGCTATCCGTCCTTAGCCCAAAAGTGCTCCAAAAGTCTCCAAAATGCATCTTTTTGCTCCTTTAGCCCTTTGGACCTACAAACACACGAAAATAGCTTAAAGTACTAAAATAACTAAAGAAACATAACGTAAATGTACGAGAACAAGCCATTTAAGTCGCATAAATATGCTCCTATCAGGAATACAAGTAGTTGGGCCCCCTAGCTCTTCTCGTATGAGGGTAGAGCTTATTGTTGTTTTAGATGCGTTTGTTCGTCTAGTCAAACCTTGAATTTTCTTCAGAGTAGTGAAGGACTTCATATTCAAGATCGCTCGAATTTTCCTTGAATGTGCATTGGTGAACCTTGTCCCAAAGTGCATGTTTCTCTGCTAGAGCGAAAGAGTCAGCCAGAGTTATATCTTCTTTCATCATCAATTCTTTGAACAACAGATGGTCTGCTGAGAGTCATTTTTGGAAAGCTGTTCTAGTTATCAAGTCGTTGCATCCGACTATCATTGTCTTCTTTGCTTTTAACCTCTTCACATAGTTGCGAAGCTGCTCATTTGGGTTCTTCTTGACGTTGAACAAGTGGTAGGACTTTTTCTTGATCTAGGGATAGAATGAATATTCTTTGGTGAAAACCAAAGAAAATTCATCGAAACTTCGGATGGATTGTGGCAGCAGGGTGTAGAACCAATCTTGTGCCTCGCCTTGCGGAGTGGTGGCGAATATCTTGCACATAAGATCATCGTTGTTTCGATAGAGGATCATTGGGCTTCGGTAGTGCTTTAGGTGTCTCTCCGACTCTCCACCCCCTTTGAAGAATGTGAAATATGGCATGCTAAACTTGCATGAAGGCTCTACCTACTCTATCTCATCCATGAAATATGACATGCTTATGTTAGTCATGTCTCATCGTAGTGCCTCGTTAGTGACCTTGTTGTGTTGAAAATCACGCAATCGCTCGGTCAAGAGCCTTTCTACTTCTTCCTGAATTTGCTTTTGTTGGGGTAACGGAGCTCTCAGCCCCTGGTCCTGACCTACTGGTCTAGGCTGCTCTTCTACGTGCTCGGCTCATCTATGTCACAGCTACGGTGCATGTAGTTCGCACCTAGCAGGCGAGGGAATTCTTCACAGGTTGCTAGTTGAGCTTGAGCCATACTAAGTGACTGCTTTTCTCCGTCCTTCATGCTGCCTACTCCTATGTCAGGTGGAGGATGCTCCTTGTAAGCCTAGCCGCGAATGAACACTTCGCCTGGAAGGTTACTCATGTTGACTATCGGAGTGTGGCCCCAACCATGAATGTATACTCATCCGTAGGCCTAGTCGAGAGTGCACGCTCTTCCGCGTGCTAAGACAAGAGTATACGTTATCTCGGTGGCCCAATTGGAAGTGTACATTGCCCGAACACTCGATTTGCGGCTGGTCGAGTGGCTACTTACCGGGACGCTGCTGGAGAGGTTTTTTGTTTGCCCTTGTCCTACTTCGAGACACCTCATCTGGGGCACGTTGTATCTCGGTGCGCTGCAATAGTTGATTCACCAAGGTCATTTATTGTGCGAGGGTGCTCATCAATTATGTGACTTATCGAAACAAGTATTGTTCTGCATTTGGATTGGAAGAGCTTGGAAATAATACGTCTCCTTAAGCAGTGGAAGTGTGGTAGACATCGGGCGCGAGATTTGAGTTGGGAAAAGTCAAATCCATAAAGAAATATGGTGCAAATACCTCTGGTTCAATTTTAGGCCCAGAAATTTGAAGCCGGGACGATTGAACTAATCTTGGACCGATTTGGGCTGCTTGGATGGCCATAGGAGCAGGCTGGGCCACGGGAGTGGGCTGGGCTGCGGGAGCAAGCTGAGCCACGGAGTAAGTTGCTAGGCATATGGCACACGTGAGTGTGAATTTAGCACTCAGCATGGCAACGCGTTGGGTTCGCGTCAGGCTTGAGTGCCTCGGGCCATCTCGCCTTGAGCTTGGGCCCGTGTGGTCTTGAATGGCAAGGCTTAGGCTATGGCTATGGTACAGTGGGCTTTGCCGAAGATGGCTGCCGTGGTGGCCACTATGGTGGTTGCCAAGGTGGTGCCCCATGGAGGTAGTGCCGCTTTACTCATCGTTATGTTGAACCTCGTAAATTAGCGCGGTCCTAATCCTTGAACATTGGAATTTCCATTTGTCGAGGTTTCCGAATCTCTTGCCATTGTACTTTTCTTTTACGTTTTATCGAAGAATTTTTAAAAATAAAAATTCCAACAATAAGAACGTACAAAAAATCTACAAGTGAACAAGAAAATGAAAAACCTTGAATGCGAGAGTCTTGTACGAGTCTGTGACTTAACTCTCAATGAAAGCACCAATTGTTGGATGCAAATTTCTTCCTCCTTGTTCTTGGACAAAATTGCACCTACAAAATAGATAACACCTTAGGTCAAGGCCAAGAGCCTCATGCACCCATGATGAATTAGGGGGCCCCCCGAGGGGGGGCTTTGGTCGAAGAACCTCTTATGCCAAAGTTAGAATTTTGAGGGAAAAGTGTTTAGAGAACTTAGAGAATTAACAAGAGAATTGGGATTAGGTTTTGGAGAAAATGAGGGTGTTTATATAGGGTGTGGCCGGCCCCTTTGGGAGGATGGGAACTAGCCACTTGGTTGGTTTTTTGGGTGAGATTCATGATTTGTTAGCTAATTAATAAATTAATTAAGTAATAAATCAATTAATTAGCTAATTAATATAATTAAAAATGAATGATTTGGAGGTTACCTTGTGGAGAAGATTTGACGAGGATGGATGAAATGGGTTTGAATAAATACCTATACATATTCTTCTTTATCAATTATTGTTCCTAATTCAATTTAACCAAACATTAACAATGGTTTGCACAACGAAATAGTTCATCGTCCTATTAACAAACGCGACGACAAAGTACAGTCTGATGATAAGGAGAGCTTTGTCCCATAAAACTATAGGCGACAAAAGATTCCTTCATCGCTCTTTCTTGCACCATGAACATCTTTGTCCCTTTAAACTTCATGTGTCGTCACACCTATAAGTACGTGTGACAATTGGACTTCGTCCCTATACATTTTATGCGACAAACTCAGTTTTCCTCGCGCAAACAATTTTGCACGATGTCATTTTTTTATTCATCGTGCAATACTTTTCTTTACGAGCTTTGTGCAACAGAGTTTTCGTCGTTTATCATTTTACGTGGCAAAATTCTGCTTTACGTGATGAATTCTGTTTTGTCACCAAAATTGTTTTATGTAGTAGTGATATCAGGTGACAAAACCTTTTTAATGTTCTGAGTATTTAGGTTTTTATCCTTTGATGATTTTTGGCTAATTAAGGCCATGTTCTTTGATCTTGGTCATGTTGATTAGTTTGACTAATTAAGGCCTCCGTTGACTCCTTGATTGTAACCTCTTTTCTCATGTATAGATTCCAATATTCCAATAAATAAATAATAGTATAGTCATATGTATATGCAACACCAATACTTGTTGATGTCTACAATGACGGAGTCAGGAATTATTCGGTGTGTGGCTAAGCTAAAATTATTACTACGAAATCAAATGCTCTTTTTCTATTGCCTACATAAAGTTATATAATACTGAACCTAAAGTAATAATTTGAAACAAGAAATTTATAGTTCTGCATAAATTAATTTTTAACTAAATTTAACAAAAGAAAACATTTAAGATTGCAACTTGCAATAGAAAGAATTAAAGTAAACATACGTCATCAATCTTGTTCATAACAACTTAACAGGTAAAAAAAATAAAGACCTGCAAGTCGCCCTTTACCACAATGGTCAAAAGGTGTTAAGCCTTGCATGACGGCTTGGTTTCAAACCCCGTCAGTGGATAATCTAACATCAAATCTAATATAACCTATACACGTAGGATATCTAGTCTGATTTGTAACTCTATATGAAATTGAGTGGTGAAAGACTACAATCTACTAAGAGCCGTGTATGGCAGTAATGACATTGAAGTTTTTAATTTAATAATATAAACTTTTAGTGTTGGTTAAAGTGATCAGTTTTTAAATATTTAAAATACTTTTATTGTTTTATGTTCTCTAAAAGAAAACTTATGATTCAAACTTTCCATTAGTTGGGTGAGCTAGGATAATAAAAAATTTTGTAGTAGCTAATGCATCCATGTTATACCATATATTTTAGAGAACCTTAACAAAAAAACTCTTGGTATTATTCACTTTAATGAAAAACCACATTTTTACACTAAAAAGTCAGTCATGATACTATTCACTTTACCCTTTATTTTGTCCTTATCGTTAAAACACAAAGTTTTTAAACCCCTTTCATTAGTTTTCCTTATATTTTACCCTAATCTTAGTTATAATTTATTGGTTATTTTGGTAGAATTTTGATACTTTGTTATGTATTTTTAATGTAGGATGTTCGACTTCCTCTAGAGAAAAAAGTGATCAAACGGATGAATTTTGGAGTGATTCCAATTGGAAGATGTTCGTGAGTCTTTCAAAATGATTGTATGAAAATTTCAGATTTTTCTACTAAGCCGTTTCACCATGGTGAAGAACAAAAGGCCCAACGCATAGCTTTCCTCAATTGACGTTTCTAAACGTTTTGGGTATTTTGGAGGTCAAGATGGCATATTTTGAGGAAGATTCCTTCTAAGGATTTGTTAGGGACGTCTCAAGCTTTAAGAATAAACCTTTTGGGACCAAATTGGAATTGATTTGATTAGTCAAAAGTCTAATTTTCTGAAAAGTCCGAATTTCAGTTCTAATAGGAAACCTTTTATTTCCTAGTTATCTTATTCTATTATGTTTCCTAGTTTTTAGAAGACCTTTTCTAGGTAGGATTTTATTTTGTAGTAGTATAAATAAGGCTTTTTAGCCATTTGGAGAACTTAGGCTTTGACGATTTGTATTTCAAGGTGTTTTCTATCCTTTTGCTAGGGCGATGCCTTAAGCCTTAGCATTAATATCTAGTTTGCTAGGGCGATGCCTTAAGCCTTAGCATGAATATGTAGTTTTTATTTAATTGCTTATGATATTATTTATGTGTACTTTGAATTATTAATCGTTGTGTTTAAACTGTCTATATATCTTAATGCTTAGCTACAATTAGGATTTTAGATAAGTAATCAAATGTAATTCAGTCGGAATGCCACCGGAGGATTGGGTATTGGTTCTTGTGATTGATAGTTGTAAGTTCACCTAGGGCAAATGCCACATCTTAGGGCTTGCATGGTTTTTCAAAGGGTTTTTACAAAGCGTAATGAGTCATACATGCTTATATTTGATCTGAATGCCATAAACGGATTGCATGTTTGATATATGTTATAGCTTGAAGGCCACAAGTAGAATATGTACAAGGAAAACCTAACCTTCAAAGTTGCAAGTGTAATTCATAAGCAATTGGTAAAACTACATAAGATTGTTAAGGTGATGGCGAAATCCTAGTGTCCTTTTATCATTATTTTCTAAGATTGTTCCCTTTCAAATTGGTTTCCTTAACTGCTTTTCTTTAATTGTTTTAATTTAAAATTCGTTTTTAATATTCTAGGTCATAAAATCAAGATTTTCGAAACTTTGTTTTAACAGTTAATTAAGAATTAGTTTAAATACAAATTATTCAATCAATTCCTATGGAAACAACTTTGCTTGAGCTACTATACAACAATAACCTTGTATTCTTGCAAGTATTTTTAAGTATTTTTATCCTCACTTTTGCAGGTGGTAAAAATTTCTATCAAGAAATTGGCGTCGTTGTCGGGGATTGTTTTAAATAACTTTTTATTTACTTGATTTTATTTTATTTTTTAGGTTACAATTCGTGCAACAATGGAATTTGTTCCTCCTCCTGGATTCAATATACAACTAGGAGGATCACCCTTATGGGTCAACTTTGCAGAATCGGATTTTTATGGATTTAAACCTACAATTTGTGCACTTTGTTGTTTGAAGACCCATGATGTTTTTCAATGTCTTGAGGGGTAACATTTTCCAGGGTTTGTTCAAGAACATATCAATATAAGAAACGACTCAAAAATGAATTAGAACAATCCCTATTCAAAATTCTACACTCCAAGTTTGAAAAAGCATCTTGAGCACTAGTTTGAGCAGCCTAATGTGCCGTAAGAGCTTTCGGTGGAGGACAAACTCTCTAAATTGTTGGAATCAACTGAGTTGTACATAGAAATAACCAATCATGGATTTCAAATTCAAGCATTAAACTATGGAAAGAGCTATGATGATCGACGGGGAGATTTGTGCAAAAACTAAGGAGCAATTTGCCAGTCATTCACAATCAAGTGAAGAAAAAGCACATGCTGATTCGGAAATCTTTCTAGAACCTATGGCTACCCAAGTTTATGTTCCACCATCACCTTTTCCACAAAGGCTGCGGGAAGATATCAGTGTTAATGTGTTGGGGGAGGTTCACACAAACTCAACATTAAGCATGTTACATGGTCAACTTTTCAGCCAGCTAAATGACTTGGATACAGGGCAAATGGTTGTTGATGGGAAAATTTTAGTTGCTGTACTAGATAGTGCTCCTACACAGCCGATTATACTTGATGGTATTCGGTGCAAGTCATACAAGCAGACTATGATCCACATGGAAACAAAGAAAAAGCTTAATGGCAACCCAATTCTTCGTCAAGAAATTCAACCAAAGCAGAAATTGTGGGTGTTAAATACATAATCAGTTCAGCAGAGACATCAACCTCTTTGTAAAGGGCCCTATTTGCTTACAAAAATTCATTCACACGGAAAGGTGGACATCAAGGCTTCAACAAATGAATTCAGATGCACAATTGATAAGCACCACACTTTGTATCTACTATTAGCCTCTGATGCTGCCAAGGAATGGTTAACTCTAAAAGAACAAATGACGTAATCACTAGATTCTTTCAAATCTATCTAGCTATAGATGTTAACTAAAGCGCTAATTGAGAGGCAACCTAATTTTTCTAACTCTTTTCTTCTTATTTGCGTTTATTTTATTTTCTTCCTTATACTCTGTTTCACAAAAATAAAAAGATTTAAAATATTCAAAAATTTGAAAAACACAAAAGCATAATTTTTTTAGTTAATAAGTATTTTATTTATTCTAGTGCAATTTTAATTTTGTGATTTGATGCAGGTTGAATTTGAATCAATTATGGGAATCAACTGAATCATGCATTCAACAACATTCATCAACTCACCTTAGAACGCATTCAACCATCCATTCATCACAGCTTTGCATTCAAGATCAACATTAAAGTGCAGAAATTTAAAAGGAATGTGAACTGGAGTCTGAATTCTGAAATGCTAGAATGGGGTTGTCGGCTATTTACGTTCCTTTTGGATTTGAAAATCATGGACTCTGCGAGTTTTCCTGCGCACAGATCAGAGCATGCATGTGTTATTTTTCTCTCCAACTGAGTAGTGCAGATTAACATCAAAGAAATTCGGATGAGGGTTTACCTTTTGGACTCTCAAATTTTCAGTATGCCAGTAACTCCATTTGCAAACGTAGTGGACTCAATGGAACTCGAGGTTGTGCATTTAGGGGGTGCTTCTAGGTTTTGGCTGAGAAGGCATTGCGAGGAGTAGAAATGATGAGGGTTGGGTGTTTTGGTTTTGATTTTAGGTTTGAGAGAAAAGGAGAGAGCCCTCTCGGTGTTGGGTGTTTTGGAGGTCAAGATGGCATATTTTGAGGAAGATTCCTTCTGAGGATTTGTTAAAAAAGAGACATTTTGGGACCAAATCGGAGTTGATTTGGTTGGTCAAAAGCCTAATTTTCTGAGAAATCCGAATTTTAGTTCAAATATGAAAGCTTTTATTTCCTAGTTATCTTATTCTATTATGTTTCCTAGTTTGTAAAAGACCTTTTCTAGGTAAGATTTTATTTTGTAGTAGCATAAATAAGGCTTTTTATCCATTAGGGAAAAAAGGCATTAATTTGGAGAACTTAGGCTTTGACGATTTGTATTTCAAGGTATTTTCTATCCTTTTTTCTATTTCAATAAAATTGCTTTTGTTTTATGGCTATTCGTAACTAATTTCCGTTTACCAAGGTGATGCCTTAAGCCTTAACATGAATATGTAGTTTTTATTTAATTGCTTATGATATTATGTATGCATACTTTAAATTATTAATTACTGTGTTTAAACTGTCTCTATATATTAATGCTTAACTACCATTGGGATGTTTAGATAAATAATCGGATGCAATTCGGTCGGAATGCCACCGGAGGATTGAGTATTGCTTCTTGTGATTGATAGTTGTAAGTTCACCAAGGGCGAATGCCACATCTTAAGGGTTGCATGGGATTTCAAAAGGTTTTCACAAAGGGTAATGAGTCATGCATGTTTATGGTTGATCTGAATGTCACAGACGGATTGCATGTTTGATGTACGTTCTAGCTTGAATGCCACAAGTAGAATATGCATAAGGAAAACCTAACCTTCAAAGTTGCATGTGTAATTCGTAAATAATTGGTAAAGCTTCATAAGATTGTTAAGGTGATGGTGGAACCCTAGTGTCCTTTTATCATTATTTTCTAAGATTGTTCCCTTTCAAATTGGTTTCTTTAATTGTTTTAATTTAAAATTCGTTTTTTAATATTCTAGGTCATAAAATCAACATTTTCGAATCTTTGTTTTAAATAGTTAATTAAGAATTAGTTTAAATACAAATTATTCAATCAATTTGCAAGTGGTAAAAATTCCTATCAGTAGCCCAACTAATTAGTATTTTTAATAAAAGAACTCCAACCCTCCCTATAATATAGTCCACCATATCCATGTACTTGGCTCCGCCAGTGGATGTGTATAGATTGGATTTGGATTCTCTCATCTCCCATTTTTCTTCCTTCCAGTGCCCTCTTTTTTAAAGGAAAACTAATGAAAAGGGTTTGAAAACTTTGAGTTTTAATGATAAGGACAAAATAAAGGGTAAAGTGAATAGTACCAGGATTGACATTTTAGTGTAAAAATGTGGTTTTTCGTTAAAGTGAACAGTACCGTGGGCTTTTCGTTAAAACTCCCTTTTTTTAACTTTACAATTAAGTCACGTCAACATCTTATGTTGACTTCTTTATAACGAGAGAAAAACCTAAGAAAGTGAGAAAAGATTAAAGAGAGGAGGAGATGTGGAAGGGAAAGAATCCTATGCTTTGTATAAATTCCTTAGGAGTCACACATGATGAGTCCATATTATACCATATATTTTACCCTATTCTTAGTTATAGTTTATTAGTTATTTTGGTAGAATTTTGATACTTTATTATGTATTTTCAATGTACGGCATTCGACTTCCTCTGGAGCAAAAAGTGATCAAATGGATGAATTCTGGAGTGATTCTAATTGGAGGATGCTCCTGTGCCTTTCAAGATGATTGTGTCAAAATTCCAGATTTTTCTACCAGGTCGTTTGACTATGGCGATGAAATTAAGGATTTTACTTTGTATTAGTATAAATAAGAAATTTAGCCATTAAGGTTAAAGAGAACGTACGTGGAGAATTTAGCTAGGCTTTGACACTTTGTATTTTCAAGGTGTTTTTATATCTTTTTTCTATTTCAATATGATTCCTTGTGTTTTATGATTGTTCGTAACTAATTTTCTTATGATTAGGCATGCATACTTTGAATTATTAATTAATGTGCTTAAACTGCATTTATATCTTAATGCTTAGCTACCATTAGAATGTTTAGATAAGTAATCGGATGCAATTCGGTCAGAATGCCACCAGGGAATTGAGTATTGCTTCTAGTGAATGATAGTTGTAATTTCACCTAGGGCGAATGCCATGTCTTAGGAGTTGCATGGTTTTTCAAAGTGTTTTCACAAAGTGTAATGAGTCATGCATGTTTATATTTGATTTGAATGCTACAGACGGATTTCATGTTTGATATACGTTCTAACTTGAATGCCACAAGTAGAATATGCATAAGGAAAACCTAACCTTCAAAGTTGCATGTGTAATTCATAAGTAATTGGTAAATCTACATATGATTGTTAAGAGGACAGCGAAACCTTAGGCTTTTACAATTTGGTTTTCAAAACGTTTTCTTTTGTTTTCTTTACTTTGTCAATTTATTTAATTGTTTAATTTAAAATTCGTTTTTAATATTATAGGTCATAAAATCAACCTCTTCCAAACTTTGTTTTCAAATAATTAATTAAGATTTGGTATTTACATAAATTATTCATTCAATCCATGCGGAAAC
This sequence comes from Pyrus x bretschneideri, assembly GCF_019419815.1. Taxonomy (NCBI): domain Eukaryota; kingdom Viridiplantae; phylum Streptophyta; class Magnoliopsida; order Rosales; family Rosaceae; genus Pyrus; species Pyrus x bretschneideri. Next base: position 5,150,231 of record NW_025999657.1, read on the forward strand.
GACCTTGCTTGAGCTGTTTATACTACAACTACCTTGTTTGCTTGCAAGTATTTTGTGTGTTTTTATCGCTACTTTTGCAGGTGGTAAAAATACCTATCAACACACATTAGCAGTTAACAATCCTGCTGAAGGATTATTTTGGAAGATGACATGTTCATTTAACCAACATCATTAGCATGCAATTAACAAATTAAAGGCGGAATCATGCTAGCATGCACTTAAAAACAAAACATTACCCATGAATGTTCAAAGCCTAGTAAAATGGTGAACCAATAATCAACTCAAAACAAAGTGAGTTGAAATATATACCTTTGTAGATTCCTCTTTGTATTTAAACAAAGGCTAATCACCCAAAGAGAGGGCCTTCATTCCTTGCATCTTAGATCTATGGATTTGGATGGATGAAAAAAGGTTTCTCCAAAGTTCCCAAAATTGAGAACCTCTAATGATTCATCACCAAGGCATAATGAAGAAGAAATGAGTGACCTTGGATGAGTTTGATTGCTAGATGATCCCTCCAAGGTGGCCGAAATTTTAGAGAGAAATGAGAGCTTGTGTTCTCATCCTTTCCCCAAAAACAACCCTTAATGAATTTTAGGCTATAAAGTCCTTTAAATAGTCCCTTCAAATAAGTGACCTAATGGACCAAAAGCCCTATTCTTCTAACATGGCCGGCCTATAGGGTTTATTGGGCTTTCAAGCCCTTTGTTTATTCAAGTTGTCATACAACTTGAGTTAATGGGCTTGACATTCAAATCCCATTGGGCCTTGCGGCCCAAAACTAACCCGAGGTCTTTAACGAACTTATTCGTTTGATTAATTAACATATTAATTAATCCTAGCCTTAGATAAATAATTAAACCATTTAATTATTCTTACTCATCTCCGTTGTTTCTTCAAACTCTACCTTACTCGGTGAACGATCCATTAGGTTCCTTTTAGCGAGGCAGTGGGCGATTAAAACTCTTTCTAATCGATTGTGAATTGAAACTTACTTTCAATTCTCCCGTTAGTGATAATACACTTTTAGGGCTTCCACAAACCATGGTTGACGCCTAGCAGTATGTCATGGTTACCCAAGCTAATCAGAAAAGGTGGAGAACCTATTCAGTTTTAGGATTAGAAATGCAATACGGTCTTTCTCTAATACAATACTCTTGACCACATTGTTTGGTTTGATAGTTTATTCATGTCTACTATCCAATGTGAGTCTTGTGCTTATATGATTACCTTGAATGTGATTTGGAACACATTCCTAAATCTCATTCATACTTTGGCCAAAGATTCTTAATCATATCATAGAGTATTCTCCCTCAAACAGTTTGAAGGTTAGAGATCCCTTGTTGCGCATTCACTTGCCTCCATGGCTAAGTGGCTTAACCCCAACGATGCCGTGGACACCCTCCTGATGGAGTGACTTTGACATAATCAAAGATTAAGGACCTAACCACAAGACAACTGTGATGCCTCAGGTCAAAAGACTAATTTGCATTATCCCAACCATGAGTTCTCATGTGACATGAATATGAGAGCTCTTCGTTGATCGTGTTCAGTGAACTCATTCTCTATTGAGCACCTACGTACTTGTCTTGATGTCACACACACCAATGACTCGAGACTAGTCACTCTCCCTGAGAGAAGACATAGCACGTACTGATCTTAACGGACTGTCAATGCCCAATTGACAATCCTATGATCAGGAACGTTTAGGATGTTTCAACGAAAGAATGGTCTCATGAATCTAACTTCTTTAGATCGCATTCTTCCAATCACATATTCCTTGGACTTATCGTTTAAGCATATAACATTTATATGAGACGGCTCAAACAATAATCTTTGCCCTTTACATTTAAACTACATTAGTTTAACTTTGTGAAATGTCTGTAAAGTATCATCATATGATTGGTTTTAGGGCACATTTCCAACAATCTCCCACTTGCACTAGAGCCAATCAGCTTGGTTATCAGTGATGATACCTCTTCTGTAATTCATTTCATAAATGGCTGAGTAGTAGGCCTAAACAAGATGGATATCTATATGTTATCCATAGAAGCAACCTTGAGAATAACGACGTCACCATTATTCATGATTCCTAATCATGTGGTTCAGTCTCTCATTTGAGTTCGGACCTTGATGAGACCTTGATTCCCTGGCTTGAGCTATCGCCCCATTAGTGTCATACACTTTCTGGTTGGAACCGAATAGAGAGTTCATAAATGAACTTTCCCATCCAAACAACATTGTTGTAAACTTCTATATGGCAATATATTTTGCATTCATAATGGAACACACTAAAGTCATTATTTTAATGTTTCCATCCAAATATCTTTTTAGTCATAATAAAGAGATATCTGTTTATCTCTTCATTCATAATGAAGAAATATCCAATGATGGATTAGATTCATAATCTAATACATTTACGCTTCCATTACGTTACTCTAATTCTTTCTCAATTATTGAGTAATATATGAAGGAAAATTTGTGAAAAACAAGTTCATTTGAGCAACATCAACAACATGCAATTAACAATTAAAAGGCGGAATCATGTTTATATGCACTCAAAAACAAAACTTAACCCATGAACTTCAAAGCCTAGTAGATAGGTGAACCAAGACTCAACTCAAAACAAAGTGAGTTGAGAAATCAATACCTTTGTAGATTCCTCTTTGCATAAGCAAAGGCTAATCACCCAAAGAGAGGGCCTTCATTCCTTACATCTTAGATCCATGGATTTGGATGGATGAAAAGGTTTCTCCAAGTTCCCAAAATTGAAAACCTCTAAGTCTCCACACCAAGGCATATTGTAGAAGAAATGAGTGACCTTGGAGGAGTTTGATTGCTAGATGATCCCTCCAAGGTGGCTGAAATTTTAGAGAGAAAAGATAGCTTGTGTTCTCATCCTTTCCCTAAAAATTACCCTTAATGAATTTTGGCTATAAAGTCATACTTATTCCTTAATTCATTTGAGTGGCAAACTTGTAAATAAGTCCAAAACCACTCCTTCTTTAACATGGGATTTATTGGGCTATTTGGGCCTTTGTGAATCATTATTCATTAAGTTGTCACACAACTTAAGTCAATGGACTTGACGTTCGAAGCCCATTGGGCCTTAAGGTCCAAAACTATCCCGAGGTCTTTTAACGAACTTATTCGTTTGATTAATAATCATATTAATTAATCCTTGCCATAAATAATTAAACCATTTAATTATTCTTACTCATCTCCGTTGAATCTTCAATCTCTACCTTACACGGTGTACGATCCATTAGGTTCCTTTTAGCGAGGCAGTGGGCGATTCAAACTCTTTCAAATCGATTGTGAATTGGAACTTACTTTCAATTCTCCCGTTAGTGATAATACACTTTTAGGGCTTCCACAAACCATGGTTGACGCCTAGCAGCATTGAAGGAAAAATTTTGTCCTAGCTAAGAACATGCATGAACATTTGAATACATAGGCATACTAATAACATTTTAAAGTAGGCATGCATTCAAAAACAATTCATAAAACCCATGACTTTCAAAGCCTAGTATATGGTGAACCACAAGACTCTTTAACAATATTAAAGAGAATAATAATTTAGAGATTCTTTACCCTTGAAGCTCATCCTTGATTGCACAAGGGATTCACCCAAGTGGAGGGCCTTCAAGTCACCTCCTTGCTCCTTGGATCTTCCTTGTGATTTCCTCCCTTTTAGTGCTCCTTTTTCTTCTTTGAGGATTTGAGGATTTGTTCTCCAAAACACCAAAAGTTTGGTGTCTCTAAGTCTCCACACCAAAGATGTTGTGTGAAGATGAAATGGATGACTTAGGGAAGAAAGATTGCTAGATGTTCTTCCCCTAAGGTGGCCGGCCTCTATGTAGAAAATGAGAGAATAGGTTTCACCCAAATTCAATTAGAAAAAAAACCCTAGGATGAAATGGTTATAAAGATGTCTTTATACCACCTCACAATGGAGTGGCAAACTTGCAATTAAGCCAAGTTCACTACCCTCCACCCTTATGGCCGGCCATATGTTGTTATTGGGCTTAATTGCCCATTTTGTTTTAGTTGTCATACAACTTAAACATAATGGGCCTTGTGGACCAAAACGTTTTTGCGCCCCGAAGCCCAAAACTAACTTAAACGCCTAATACGAACGTTTCGTATAATTAATTAACTATTTAATTAATCTTGACCATTCTTCAATTAAACCATTTAATTGCTTATCCATTTCATATAATTTCTTCACTTATATCCTTACTCGGTGTACGATCCATTAGGTTCCAATTAGCGAGGTAGTGGGCGATGTTACTCTTAACGATCGATTGTGAATTGAAACCACATTTCAATTCTCCCTTAAAATTAGTGTTTGCTAATCTTTAGGGCTTCCACAAACCATGGGTGACGCCTAGCAGCATGTCATGGTTACCCAAGCTAAGTAGAAGTGGTTGGAGAACCTATCCAGTTACAACTACAATGCAATACGGTCATTCTCTAATACAATACTCTTAATCACATTGTTTAAGTGATAGTTTGTTTCATGTCTACTATCCAATGTGATACTTCTCTATATGATTCAATTGAATAAGATTTGGAACATCTTCCTTAGTCATATTCATATGCTTTGGCCAAAGACTCTCGAATCATATCTTAGAGTATTCTCCTTCCATCATGGAAGGTTAGAGATCCCTTGTTGTACATTCATATGCCTACATGACTAGATAGCTTGACCCCAACAATGCCGTGGACACTCCAATGGAATGCCGTTGACATAATCAAAGATCAAGGACCTAACCATTAGACATCAATGATGCCTCAGGTCAAAGGACTACTTTGCATATTGCAACTATTGAGTTCTCACATGACATGTATGTTCGAACTCTCGTTTGATCGTTGTTCAGTGTACTCGATTACTCTTTCGAGCACCTATGTGTTTGCCTTAGTGTCCAACACCAAATGACTTGAGACTAGTTCATACTCACGCTTGAGTCGACATAACACATACTAACCTTAGCGGATTGTCAATGCCCAATTGGCAATCCTATGGCTAGGAACGTTTTAGGAATGAACATAAGAGAAAGGTCTCGTTAATTTAACTAACTTAAATCACTTGTCTCTTAGATCAAATACATTCCTTGGATTCCCTTATTGCTTAAACACAAGATACTATAAATAGTGATTAACAATAAGCTTTGCCCTCTATTAAACATATAAAAGTTTAACACAATAAGTATTCCAAAAAGCTATTACATCAAATGAGTGGCTTTGTGGGCATACTTCCAACAATCTCCCACTTGCACTCAAAGCCATCTTCCCATGTATCTAATACCCATCTTTTCCATATGACGGTCAAGTTGGATTTGAGACATTGGCTTCGTTAGTGGATCTGCTACGTTATCGGCTGAAGCAACTTTGAGGATGTTAACTTTCCCCTCGGCAGCATATCTTCTAATGATATTAAAGCGCCTATCAAAATGCTTGTTCTTTTGATGTGCCCTGGGTTCCTTGGCTTGAGCTATCGCCCCACTATTATCACAGTACAAAGTTACTGGTGATGTAATGGTTGGAACCACTCCAAGTTCATTGATGAACTTCTTCATCCAGAACGTTTTTTTGCCGGCTTCAGCTGCAGCGACATATTCAGCCTCTGTCGTGGAATCAGCAATTACACTTTGTTTCTTGCTTTTCCAGCTGACAGCCCCACCATTTAGAGTGAATACATATCTGGAGTTGGAACTTCTATCATCGACGTCAGATTGGAAATCTGCGTCTGTATAGCCTTCCACTCGCAACTCTGTCGCTCCTCCATAAACGAGGAACATGTCCTTAGTTCTTCTTAAGTACTTAAGGACCGTCTTGACAGCTGCCCAGTGTTCTGATCCTGGGTTAGATTGATATCGACTAGTAATGCTCACAGCATATGCGATATCAGGCCTTGTGCATATCATGGCATACATAAGACTTCCTATGGCGGAAGCATAAGGAATCATATTCATATGCCGTATCTCTTCAGGAGTCTTAGGTCCCATGGACTTAGAAAGATGAATTCCATGTCCTACAGGAAGAATACCTTTCTTAGATTGCTCCATCTGGAACCTACTTAGCACCTTATCAATGTACATAGATTGGGATAATCCAATTAATTTTCTGGATCTATCACGATAGAGCTTTATCCCAAGTACATAAGATGCATCTCCTAAATCTTTCATGTGGAAGGTTTTGGACAACCACACTTTTACAGAAGAAAGTACTGCAGTGTCATTCCCGAATAGTAATATGTCATCTACATATAACACTAGGAATACAACTGCTTCCCCAACGACCTTTTGATAAACACAATTGTCGTCTTCGTTTTGAGTAAAACCAAATGATTTGATTTCAGTATCAAAACGAATGTTCCAGCTCCTGGAGGCTTGCTTAAGTCCATAAATGGACCTCTGAAGTTTGCATACCTTAGTCTTTTCAGACTTGGACACGAAACCTTCGGGTTGAGCCATATAAAGCTCTTCCTCTAGGTAGCCGTTCAGAAAGGCTGTCTTCATATCCATTTGCCAGATTTCATAATCATGGTACGCAGCTATAGCAAGCAAAATCCAAATGGACTTAATCATGGCTACAGGAGAGAAAGTTTCTTCATAGTCAATCCCTTCTCGTTGCCTGTAACCTTTAGCTACTAGTCTAGCCTTATAAGTCTCCACGTTCCCATCAACGCCTATTTTCCTCTTGAAGATCCATTTGTTTCCAACAGGTACTATACCTTCTGGAGGGTCTACAAGAGTCCAGACTTGATTTTGATACATGGAATCCATCTCGGATTTCATGGCCTCTTGCCATCTCTTTGAGTCAATGTCGGACATTGCCTCAATGTAGTCTCTAGGGTCTTCCTTTGTGTCATTGTCACCTAGAAGGTACAATTCCCCAAAGTCTTTGTCTAAGCCATACCTCCTAGGTGGCTTATTAACCCGTTCAGATCTACGTGGAGCTAGGGGTTCAGGAACAGGGTTGTCAACTTGTCGAGTGCTTGTTTGTGGTTCATCATTAATCTCATTAATTTCCTTCAATTCTATCTTGCTAGTTCCTTTAAGAACTAATTCATCCTCCATGAATATAGCAGTTCTGGCGACAAAGATTTTCTGGTCGTCAGGGTGATAGAATTCGTATCCATAGGTTTGTTTAGGATACCCCACAAAATAGCATTTAACGGATCTCGCTTCAAGCTTTCCAGCATCTTGTTTCTTAACGTATGCTGGAGAACCCCAAATCTTAAGATGTTTAAGACTTGGCTTCTTTCCATACCATATCTCATATGGTGTTTGTGGAACAGATTTAGAAGGCACTGCATTCAGCAAATAAGTTGCTGTGTGTAGTGCATATCCCCAGAATGATATTGGTAGATCAGCGGAACTCATCATAGAACGAACCATGTTCATCAAGGTTCGGTTTCTCCTCTCAGAAACTCCGTTATGTTGAGGAGTTCCTGGTGGAGTCCACTGTGATACAATTCCACACTCTTTGAGATAATCTAGGAACTCATTACTCAGATATTCACCCCCTCGATCCGATCTTAGGATCTTTATCTGTTTCCCAGTTTGCTTCTCAACTTCATTCTTGAATTCTTTGAACCTTTCAAAGGATTCTGACTTGTACTTCATAAGATACAAATAGCCAAACCGAGAGTGATCGTCGGTGAATGTGATATAGTAGGAGAAGTCTCCTCTCGACGTAGTAGACATAGGTCCACTTACGTCAGTGTGGATTAACCCTAGAATTTCAGTGGCACGCTCTCCTTTCCCAGTGAATGGAGATTTGGTCATCTTTCCCAGTAGACAAGGTTCACAAGTTCCCATGAGGTCATTACCTAATGGGCTAAGATATCCATCTTTCGACATCTTGCGAATCTTATCCTGGTTTACATGTCCAAGTTTAAGATGCCAAAGTCTAACTTGGTTAACTTCTTCTCTAGCCCTTTTGGGTTTTGAGGTATTCCCGCTTTCAATACAGTGCATCCCACTATTCGTCTCTAGGTGAAAAAGTCCCTCTATCATATTACCATGAGAGATAATACGACCGTTCAAGTATAAAGTGCAACTCATTTTGTCAAAAAATACTGAGTGCCCATCTCGTAAAAGCTTAGAGATAGAAATCAAATTCTTTATACATGAAGGAAAATATAAACAATTTTTAAGTTCCAGGACTTCCCCAGAGGGTAGGTTAAGCATGTAGGTGCCTATTGCTTTTGCAGAGATTTTAGCGCCGTTCCCAACTCGCACAACCATCTCCCCATTGCGTAGTGTCTTGCTCCCTACTAGTCCCTGCATCGTATTACAGATATGTTGACTAGCGCCTGAATCAAATATCCAGGAATTGGAGCTCACTGTAAAAGCACTTTCTATGACCGAAATAGTCTCTTCAAAAGTTCGTGTCATAAGGCTCGCAATGCGCACCCTGTATTTCTTCTTCCAACGTTCATCCTTTCCACAATGAAAGCATGTTCCTTTGGATTTCTTTGCCTTCTTCTTAAGTAACCTTTTCCTTGTTTTTGCATTCTCACTCCCACTGTCCTTTTTGAAACATTTTTCAAATTTACAGCATATGTCAATCATCTCGTTAAAAGTATGATCGAATCTATTCACTTTATAGTTTACAATAAACTTAGTGAAATCATCCGAGAGATATGCAAGGAAAAAGTCTTGGGCCATTTTGTCAAGTATAATGGTGGGTAGTATTTTAGGCATGTCGTTAACTACATAACATAACAGAAATCGTATTAGATTGTTGATTAACTACTTGATTGGGTCTTGAATCAAATAGTATCACCCACTATTTTTGGCAAATTCCATATCCCTCAATAGAATCTGAGAGTTATGTTGAACTCTTAGCGGGGTATGGGAGACTCACTATTACCAAGCCCACCTCAGAATTATATCATGTTGGTTAGCAAAAAATAATGATGAGAGAATAACACTTTAGTCATTTACAACTCTTGTAATTACCCATCTAGTTTGGCCTCTAGAGAATGAATGCCTCAGAATTATATCATGTTGGCACCATTGCACTTAGTTAAGTTATTCCCACCATGCTTAGTTTATGTAGAGGTTCAAGCACAACCTCAGAATTATATCATGTTGGTCATACTCGTTGTCTACACTCACCTCATCATATGTTTATGGACTCCTCCTGGATGTAAGCCCATACTTTGTACTTCCCCATTATAGGGTGAAGCCGGTGTATGAGTCACAAACGATTGGAGCCCACCACGGTGGAAGGCCTACGAAGAAATGTTCAAAACATCTCTCGTTTATCAACTTAATATTCGTTTGTTGAGGGAGTAGTTTTGGGTTACATCAAAAACATTTTAATCATATTAAAAGAATATGGCCCTATCATAACTATTGGTCCAAGTTAATATGATTTAGTAGCATATAATACTCCCACTGTTTCGTTGAAACAAGCGAGACTATATGGAACTACTAACGAACGCATTGCATCCTCGTATGGACTATATAGTCATATTAGGTTTTAGGATGATTATGAACCGTTTGATTTGATCCAACACGAGCCTTGTGTTGGACCTTGGGTTTAAGGTAGATAGTTGTTGATTTTAGTTACGCGTTTAATCCAATTAAACCGTTATTTCCTATTGGGCATTGGACCCAACTATTCCAATTTGCATACATATAAACAAAGAGGAATACATGAAATAATAAGAAGGGCTTATGCCCTTTTACAAAACAAATAATGGGCTTATGCCCTTTTACAACAACTTGAATTAATCAAATTACATTCAAATCTACATTACTTAAAACCCAATCATTTATAATGTAAATCGGCCAATCACATAGCTCAATTATCGAGGCCTTTGGTTCATAATCACCCTTTTCTTAATTAACTAAATTAACTAAGAAAACAACTTTAAACAATTGGTTTTTGGATCCATAGAATTGATTTAAATGGAACTAAATATAATGAAAATCCAATTCTCATTAAAGAGACAAAACAATTTTTGTTCTCATTTTATTTGGGCCATTTTGCAAAAACACAAACTTTTGGGCCAATATACAAATACACAAAAGTATCAAAACTTTATTTAATTGCACAAAAGCACCCCACTAGAGGGGTGGCCGGCCAAGGATAGTTGTTATAGAGATTTTTGATAAAAAGAATTTTGTAAGTGGATTTTGGTGGGTGAGATTAAAGATGGTGGGGATGGTTTGAAAAGAAAATATATCTTTGATATAATTAAAACCATTTAATCATTTCTTACCAACAATCATCATCCATCAACTAATATTCAAAAATATATTTTTGACATAATTAAAGTCATTTAATCATTTCTCACCAATAATCATCACCCATCAACTAATAATCAAAACTTTATGTAAAACATAAAACTTTTGAATCAAAACTTCAAAACTTTTTGTTCTTGATAAGAACTTCAAGAAATATGAAGAACATACATGAAAACTCATAATAGCTCCATGGATGTTTTCTTTCACCAAAAACTCAAATTTTCACAACTCAAAAGAGGGTTAATATCCTAGGGTACTTAGGGGGTTCCAAAAAGCACTTTAAAACCATTTTAACAAGCCTAACATGAACCCAAAAAATCACCCTTTGGATTTGGCCGAAAATCCCAAAACACTTGGCACCAACTTTTAGTTCCATTATTCATGCTTTAATGAAATACATCTACAACATTTGAGATGCTAAATTTTCAAGTAAAATTTATATTCAAAGCAAGAACAAAGCTTGTAACATTTACAACACTTAAATCACAAAATATGAAAAATCACAAAACCCAAAAGGATCCACCATAAACTAGGCCTAGGCTCTTGATACCACTTGAAGGAAAAATTTTGTCCTAGCTAAGAACATGCATGAACATTTGAATACATAGGCATACTAATAACATTTTAAAGTAGGCATGCATTCAAAAACAATTCATAAAACCCATGACTTTCAAAGCCTAGTATATGGTGAACCATAAGACTCTTTAACAATATTAAAGAGAATAATAATTTAGAGATTCTTTACCCTTGAAGCTCATCCTTGATTGCACAAGGGATTCACCCAAGTGGAGGGCCTTCAAGTCACCTCCTTGCTCCTTGGATCTTCCTTGTGATTTCCTCCCTTTTAGTGCTCCTTTTTCTTCTTTGAGGATTTGAGGATTTGTTCTCCAAAACACCAAAAGTTTGGTGTCTCTAAGTCTCCACACCAAAGATGTTGTGTGAAGATGAAATGGATGACTTAGGGAAGAAAGATTGCTAGATGTTCTTCCCCTAAGGTGGCCGGCCTCTATGTAGAAAATGAGAGAATAGGTTTCACCCAAATTCAATTAGAAAAAAAACCCTAGGATGAAATGGTTATAAAGATGTCTTTATACCACCTCACAATGGAGTGGCAAACTTGCAATTAAGCCAAGTTCACTACCCTCCACCCTTATGGCCGGCCATATGTTGTTATTGGGCTTAATTGCCCATTTTGTTTTAGTTGTCATACAACTTAAACATAATGGGCCTTGTGGACCAAAACGTTTTTGCGCCCCGAAGCCCAAAACTAACTTAAACGCCTAATACGAACGTTTCGTATAATTAATTAACTATTTAATTAATCTTGACCATTCTTCAATTAAACCATTTAATTGCTTATCCATTTCATATAATTTCTTCACTTATATCCTTACTCGGTGTACGATCCATTAGGTTCCAATTAGCGAGGTAGTGGGCGATGTTACTCTTAACGATCGATTGTGAATTGAAACCACATTTCAATTCTCCCTTAAAATTAGTGTTTGCTAATCTTTAGGGCTTCCACAAACCATGGGTGACGCCTAGCAGCATGTCATGGTTACCCAAGCTAAGTAGAAGTGGTTGGAGAACCTATCCAGTTACAACTACAATGCAATACGGTCCTTCTCTAATACAATACTCTTAATCACATTGTTTAAGTGATAGTTTGTTTCATGTCTACTATCCAATGTGATACTTCTCTATATGATTCAATTGAATAAGATTTGGAACATCTTCCTTAGTCATATTCATATGCTTTGGCCAAAGACTCTCGAATCATATCTTAGAGTATTCTCCTTCCATCATGGAAGGTTAGAGATCCCTTGTTGTACATTCATATGCCTACATGACTAGATAGCTTGACCCCAACAATGCCGTGGACACTCCAATGGAATGCCGTTGACATAATCAAAGATCAAGGACCTAACCATTAGACATCAATGATGCCTCAGGTCAAAGGACTACTTTGCATATTGCAACTATTGAGTTCTCACATGACATGTATGTTCGAACTCTCGTTTGATCGTTGTTCAGTGTACTCGATTACTCTTTCGAGCACCTATGTGTTTGCCTTAGTGTCCAACACCAAATGACTTGAGACTAGTTCATACTCACGCTTGAGTCGACATAACACATACTAACCTTAGCGGATTGTCAATGCCCAATTGGCAATCCTATGGCTAGGAACGTTTTAGGAATGAACATAAGAGAAAGGTCTCGTTAATTTAACTAACTTAAATCACTTGTCTCTTAGATCAAATACATTCCTTGGATTCCCTTATTGCTTAAACACAAGATACTATAAATAGTGATTAACAATAAGCTTTGCCCTCTATTAAACATATAAAAGTTTAACACAATAAGTATTCCAAAAAGCTATTACATCAAATGAGTGGCTTTGTGGGCATACTTCCAACAAGCATGTCATGGTTACCCAAGCTAATCAGAAGAGGTGGAGAACCTATTCAGTTTTAGGATTAGAAATGCAATACGGTCTTTCTCTAATACAATACTCTTGACCACATTGTTTGGTTTGATAGTTTATTCATGTCTACTATCCAATGTGAGTCTTGTGCTTATATGATTACCTTGAATGTGATTTGGAACACATTCCTAAATCTCATTCATACTTTGGCCAAAGATTCTTAATCATATCATAGAGTATTCTCCCTCAAACAATTTGAAGGTTAAAGATCCCTTGTTGCGCATTCACTTGCCTCCATGGCTAAGTGGCTTAACCCCAACGATGCCGTGGACACCCTCCTGATGGAGTGACTTTGACATAATCAAAGATTAAGGACCTAACCACAAGACAACTGTGATGCCTCAGGTCAAAAGACTAATTTGCATTATCCCAACCATGAGTTCTCATGTGACATGAATATGAGAACTCTTCGTTGATCGTGTTCAGTGAACTCATTCTCTATTGAGCACCTACGTACTTGTCTTGATGTCACACACACCAATGACTCGAGACTAGTCACTCTCCCTGAGAGAAGACATAGCACGTACTGATCTTAACGGACTGTCAATGCCCAATTGACAATCCTATGATCAGGAACGTTTAGGATGTGTCAACGAAAGAATGGTCTCATGAATCTAACTTCTTTAGATCGCATTCTTCCAATCACATATTCCTTGGACTTATCGTTTAAGCATATAACATTTATATGAGACGGCTCAAACAATAATGTTTGCCCTTAATATTAAACTAGATTAGTTTAACATGTGAAATGTCCATAAAGTATCATCATATGATTGGTTTTAGGGCACATTTCCAACAATATATCCTTTAGTATTTCTCAAATACTTAAGGACTCACTTAACAGTTGCCATGGTTCTGATCCTGGGCTTGCACTAATATTGTCTTGTACCTTTCTAGGTACATCTTATATCAATGTTTTTCATACAATATGAAATACATAAATCACCTTTCTGCTTATGCATAAAGGATTCTATTTACACATTATTTCTTTGGGAGTCAAAGGGTACATTCCCTTTGAGAAGAACAACTTCCTAGTCTCACTAGAATTGTCATTCTAATTGAAGTTTATCATCAAATGAGAAACTTCCTAGCATCTCTTGTCTATTTTAGGGATTGATATAATCCAATTATATCTTGAAATATATCATTATAGATTTCCATTCCATTATATAGACTATATCTCCCATATACATTCTATCATTATAGAATAACTTTAACGAAGAAGTACTCTTTTCATTTCCAAAAATTAATATATCATATATATATTTAAATTTAGGAATACGATTAACTCCCACTAATCTTTTGTAAACCTAGTAAACAAAAGATTCATTTACATCTTTATGAGAAATCAAACAATTGATCTTTTCTCATAAGACGCTTATAGCTCCCACTAGCTTGCTAAGATCCATGATGGATGGATCTCTACAACTAACCTGTCTTGTGATTTATAGTTTTAGACATATATTATCAAGACTATCTTAATAATGGTTTCGGAAACCCATATTATGTCCAAACATTAAATCATCATTTAGTTGTAGCTAGCAATCTTCGAATTAATTGAAACCAAGACTACGTCAAAGATGGTTTCTTCAAAGTCAACCATTCTCTTTGAGTGTAGTCACCTTAAGCTACCAATTAGCTGTGAAGGTTTCATTATTTCGGGTCAAATGGTACTTTACCATTTCCTTGAGTATATATCGTATATACACTCAATGTAGTCATAAGGATTTTCATTCTTATTTCTTTCGAATTAAGAGGTGCAACTCTATGACATAGTCATAAAGTTCAAACCATTCAACTGAGACGGTTTATAAATCCTTCTGGACTACCTTGGAGCTTGTGGTATAGGAACTAGGTTGTCTTAGAAGTATATATCATATATATATGGGTAATTGATAATGTCCAACGAACTAAATCTTATTCATGTTCATTCTTCTCCTAATGGAGAAATTCATTATCTTACGATGCTACTTTCCTTGATATTTTTCAAGGAAATTAATCTAAGGTGTTACTTTTTCCTTGGATCAAATCTAAGGAGGTAAATACTTTAGACGTCTTACTCACCTACTTACATTTCTTGAATTCTTTGAAACCTTTTGCAAAGTATTCAGACTTGTGTTTATTCAAAATAAACTATAGTCCAACCGAGAGTGATCTTCGGTGAATGTCATACAACATGAGTAGTATTATGTTGTGGACAAGTGCCACTAACATCTAAGTGAATTAACCTCAACAACTTTGTGATTCTTTCTTCTTTCCAAAAGAATAAAGATTCGAACATTTCGCCTCTATACAATTTTAACAAGAAGGTATTGGATCCGGATCTAACGATCCAAAGCATCCATCTATGACCAACTCGTAACTTATGTTTTAGAGGTATCACAACTCAGTTGGGATTAGTCACTACCTTGCATCCTTTTGGGTTTTAAGCATCATTGTATTCTAAACAGTTAAACTACCACATCATCTCTACTATAGAGACAACCAATTAGATTACAATAATCTAATTATTGATTAATAAAGAACAATGTTTTGTCAAACAAAACATTTATCCATCTCTACTATAGTGACGGATTTAAGTTCCTTAAAATTGGAATGTAAAGATAATCTTTAGTATTTTCCAATTTCTTTGGTAGTTCATATGAGGAAGTAAGTACAATCCGCTTTCGCAGAGATCTATATTTTATTCACTTTCTGAATGTGAAGTACTTTCTCTTCTCTCATTAATCTTCTACTTTTTATTAGCACACTTTTACAACAATTGTAAAACATAGTTACTAATACGGAATCAAGCATTCAAGTAGAAGAACCAACTGTTTTGAACTATTTCAAGAACATATTACAACACCTTCGAAATCTGTGTTCTTGACACTTGCAAGACATTTCTTGCAAATACCCTTTCCAATGTCCATCCTTTCATAAAGAAAGTTTGTTCCCTTGGAGTTATTTTGCCTTCTTCATTTGACTTCTCCTTTGACTACAATAGTCATGGTCCCTAAACTCCCACTATCTCTCTTGAAACTTATTTCAATTGTGTTATACACATCAAACAATTTGGAGAGTGTGTGGTTATTGTTCACTATATAGTTTACAATAAACTTAGTGAACCATTAGGATAGGGACACAAAGGTGAAGTCCTTGCCTAATTTCCGTCTCGTTAAGTGGTTTAACACTTCAACACTCACTGATTCAAAATCATCATAAGTCCATGTTGATGGACTATTTTTGTCAACCAACCATTATGTTCTAAACATAATTACAAACTTTCAAGAGTTGTTCAAGGCAACTCTCATTTCTTCATACAACAATTTGTAAGTGAAGAATCATGGCACATAAAGTGTCCATGCCCTTGTGCTTACTTCAAAAGTTCCTTGTTTATGTAACAAAGAAACAAGCACTAAAGTTTGTGTCGATTAAGGGTTGTTCAAAGCAACTCTTATTTCTTCATACAACAATTTGTATTTGAAGAATTATTACATTAAAAGTGTTGTCCTTCTCATGTTAGACTTATCTAACATATTCTTCCAATGATACATTATCAATAGGAAGATTGTGAGGATGAGACTACTTAGTTACATCTACAAGCCATTAAAGACAATCTATGGGATTGTAGAACTAAGTCCGGAAATTAAAGCATTCGGCTTTTCTTTGTCAAGTTTTGGATAGCGTTTGCAAATATATTGGTAAACAAATACATAACTAATATAAATTGATTGATTTTAAGCCATTTGATTCGGGTCTTTAAATTAAATAGCACCACCCACTATTTTTGGCAAATTCCATATCCCTCATCGGAATTCGAGAGTTTTGTTGAACTCTTAGCGGGGTATGGGAGACTCACCATTACCAAGCCCACCTCACGATGATACGATATCGGTTAGCAAAAATAATGATGAGAGAATAACACTTTACTCATTTACAACTTTTGTAATTATCCATCTAGTTTGGCCTCTAGAGAATGTGGCCTCACGATGATACGATATCGGCACCATTGCACTTAGTTAAGTTATTCCCACCATGCTTAGTTCATGAAGGGGTTCAAGAATAGCCTCACAATGATATGATATCGGCCATCCTCGTTGCCTATACTTACCTCATCATATGTTTATGGACTCCTCCTGAGTGTAAGCATGCACTTTGTACTCCCCCATGATAGGGTGAAGCCGGTGTACAAGTCACAAACGATTGGAGCCCACCACGGTGGAAGGCCTACGAAGAAATGTTCAAAGCATCTCTCGCTTATCAACTTAATAATGGTTTGTTGAGGGTTTTAGGTCTCATCACATATATATATATTCATTTTAATCATAATTAAAACAATTTTGGTCCTATTACAACTATTGGTCCATATGATTGATTTAGTTGTATATAATACTCCCACTAAGCTTTTAAAACGGTTTTTAAAGCAAGAGTATATGATACTACTAACATAAGGTTTGCATTCATTGATGGACTATATAGTTGCCTTAGGGCCTTAGGATGACTATGAACCTTTGATTAGATCCAACACGAGCCTTGTGTTGAATCTCGGACTAGGGATGGAGATTGATTTTAGTTACGGGTTTAATCACATTAAGGCGTGTTGTCTTAGGGCGTTGGACCCAACTACTTCATTTCATGCATATCAAATAAAGCAAGAAAGAAGTACTTCAAAGTAAATATGAGCTTATGCTCTTTACAACAATTGAATATAACTAATTACTTTAAAGTAAAGAAGAGCTTATGCCCTTTTACAACATTTGATCAAATCAAATTACAACCAAAATCTAATCTACTCATTCCCATGGTTCAAACAAATTTGAAACGGCCATTCACATAGCTCAATTATCGTAGGCTAAGGTTCATAATCACCCTTTAATTAATTAACACTTTAACTAATTAAATTGAATGCAACAATTATCATTTGGTTTTTGGATCCATAGAATTGATTTAAATGGAACTAAATATAATGAAAATCAAATTCTCATTAAAGAGACAAAACCATTTTGTTTTGGGCCAAATACAATGACCACAACAATTTGGGTCACTTTGTTAAAACAAAAAAAAACTTTTGGGGTCAAAATGCAAATACACAAAAGTATCAAAACTTTATATAATTGCACAAAAGTCCCTCCAACACCTTTTCCAAAGGTGGCCGGCCATATTGTTGAAAATTTGAAAAAATCTAAAGTTTTGAAAGTGGTTTTTGGTAGGTGAGACAAAGGTGACTTTGATGGTTTGTAAGAAAATGTTTTTTATAAAACTTTAAAATTCTTTTAGTCACATCTCACCAATAACTATCACCCACCATTTGAAAAACAAAACGTTATGAAAAACATAAAACTTTTGAATCAAAACTTCAAAACCTTTTTGTTCTTGGCAAGAACTTCAAGAAATATGAAGAACATACATGAAAACTCATAATAGCTCCATGGATGTTTTCTTTCACCAAAAACTCAAATTTTCACAACTCAAAAGAGGGTTAATATCCTAGGGTACTTAGGGGTTCCAAAAAGCACTTTAAAACCATTTTAACAAGACTAACAAGAACCCAAAAAATCACCCTTTGGATTTGGCCGAAAATCCCAAAACACTTGGCACCAACTTTTAGTTCCAATATTCATGCTTTAATGAAATAAATCTACAACATTTGAGATGCTAAATTTTCAAGCAAAATTTATATTCAAAGCAAGAACAAAGCTTGTAACATTTACAACACTTAAATCACAAAATATGAAAAATCACAAAACCCAAAAGGATCCACCATAAACTAGGCCTAGGCTCTGATACCACTTGAAGGATTATTTTGGAAGATGACATGTTCATTTAAGCAACATCATTAGCATGCAATTAACAAATTAAAGGCGGAATCATGCTAGCATGCACTTAAAAACAAAACATTACCCATGAATGTTCAAAGCCTAGTAAAATGGTGAACCAATAATCAACTCAAAACAAAGTGAGTTGAAATATATACCTTTGTAGATTCCTCTTTGTATTTAGACAAAGGCTAATCACCCAAAGAGAGGGCCTTCATTCCTTGCATCTTAGATCTATGGATTTGGATGGATGAAAAAAGGTTTCTCCAAAGTTCCCAAAATTGAGAACCTCCAATGATTCATCACCAAGGCATAATGAAGAAGAAATGAGTGACCTTGGAGGAGTTTGATTGCTAGATGATCCCTCCAAGGTGGCCGAAATTTTAGAGAGAAAGGAGAGCTTGTGTTCTCATCCTTTCCCCAAAAACAACCCTTAATGAATTTTAGGCTATAAAGTCCTTTATATAGTCCCTTCAAATAAGTGACCTAATGGACCAAAAGCCCTATTCTTCTAACATGGCCGGCCTATAGGGTTTATTGGGCTTTCAAGCCCTTTGTTTATTCAAGTTGTCATACAACTTGAGTTAATGGGCTTGACATTCAAATCCCATTGGGCCTTGCGGCCCAAAACTAACCCGAGGTCTTTAACGAACTTATTCGTTTGATTAATTAACATATTAATTAATCCTAGCCTTAGATAAATAATTAAACCATTTAATTATTCTTACTCATCTCCGTTGTTTCTTCAAACTCTACCTTACTCGGTGAACGATTAGGTTCCTTTTAGCGAGGCAGTGGGCGATTAAAACTCTTTCTAATCGATTGTGAATTGAAACTTATTTTCAATTCTCCCGTTAGTGATAATTCACTTTTAGGGCTTCCACAAACCATGGTTGACGCTTAGTAGCATGTCATGGTTACCCAAGCTAATCAGAAGAGGTGGAGAACCTATTCAATTTTAGGATTAGAAATGCAATACGGTCTTTCTCTAATACAATACTCTTAACCACATTGTTTGGTTTGATAGTTTATTCATGTCTACTATCCAATGTGAGTCTTGTGCTTATATGATTACCTTGAATGTGATTTGGAACACATTCCTAAATCTCATTCATACTTTGGCCAAAGATTCTTAATCATATCATAGAGTATTCTCCCTCAAACAGTTTGAAGGTTAGAGATCCCTTGTTGCGCATTCACTTGCCTCCATGGCTAAGTGGCTTAACCCCAACGATGCCGTGGACACCCTCCTGATGGAGTGACTTTGACATAATCAAAGATTAAGGACCTAACCACAAGACAACTGTGATGCCTCAGGTCAAAAGACTAATTTGCATTATCCCAACCATGAGTTCTCATGTGACATGAATATGAGAGCTCTTCGTTGATCGTGTTCAGTGAACTCATTCTCTATTGAGCACCTACGTACTTGTCTTGATGTAACACACACCAATGACTCGAGACTAGTCACTCTCCCTGAGAGAAGACATAGCACGTACTGATCTTAACGGACTGTCAATGCCCAATTGACAATCCTATGATCAGGAACGTTTAGGATGTGTCAACGAAAGAATGGTCTCATGAATCTAATTTCTTTAGATCGCATTCTTCCAATCACATATTCCTTGGACTTATCGTTTAAGCATATAACATTTATATGAGACGACTCAAACAATAATCTTTGCCCTTTACATTTAAACTACATTAGTTTAACTTTGTGAAATGTCCGTAAAGTATCATCATATGATTGGTTTTAGGGCACATTTCCAACACTTGCAAGTAGACAACTATTCAAAGCAAGAAAATATGTGTATAGTGGTTAGAGTTCTGCTACATAATTCACCAAATAGGAACTCTCCAAGAGTGATACCGATTAATTGGGAATGTGTAGTTTGTAGGGCAAGCTCCTCATGGGCATGAGAGTGAGAGGATGACAACCCTTTCCCAAAATTTAATAGGACCTTTTTGACGAGTTGCCCTAACACACCCCAACCCGGAATGTCCATTAGGGCCCCGAGGCGTGCTGGCTGACACCTGGAAGGTGACAAAACCATAAAGTGTGATAATGTATAAAATGTGAATAAATTAAAATCTAAAAGTGCCTAAGTACACGAGTGCGCGGTGAGCGGGTCTGGACCCATTTCATGCGTGATACAGAGCATAGGTATAGTTCAGTAAGGTAAGATAATGATTATACCATCATAAGAAGACATCTGTACTGAAAAGTGCAAGGAATCCTTGTCGATACGGAACTCTGCTGCTAGAACCTAAAGGGTTGCAAAAATAGAAAATGTGAGTGAGTGAAACAAAACTTTTCGAACCAATTTCAATTACCAAAGGCAGTAACCCTCACCGTAACACCTATATAATTTCCCAGAAAACAACAGGCGTGACTATAACTTAAAACTATAACCAAAATAATAGTCTCACAGCTATGTTGTGTCAAATATCTCAACAAGAATAAGTAACCCAGGTGAAATAAATCAATATGAAATGGTATGTCAGCCGGATCCACCTATTGTGCCCTATACAGCTAAACCAATAGCTCATCAACATGCTAGCCGGAGTCACCTCACATGACCTGTACGGCTGAATCAATAGCTCATCAACATGCTAGCCAATAACTCATCAACATGTTAGCCAGAGTCACCACACGTGACCTGTATGGCTAAATCAATAGCTCATCAACATGCTAGCCAATAGCTCATCAACATGCTAGCCAGAGTCACCTCATGTGACCTGTATGGTTGAATCAATAGCTCATCAACATGTTAACCAATAGCTCATCAACATGCTAGCCGAAGTCACCGCATGTGACCTGTACAGCTGAATCAATAGCTCATTAACATGCTAGCTGGAGTTACCTCACGTGACTTGTACGGCTAAATCAATAGCTCATTAACATGCTAGCTAAAGTCACCTCACGTGACTTATACGGCTCATCCATAACTCATCAATCAATGCTAGCACATAAGTCGGAGTCACCTATAGTGACCTGTACGACTGAATCTATAGCTCAATAAGTATACCTGCACACAAGTTGAAACCACCTAAAGTAGTCTGTATGACAGGACTGGGTGTAAATAAATACGCTCAAGTGCTACGATCATGTGAAGACTGTGTGAATAATCGCGGGTCACTTACGGGTCGGAACCACTTATTCTGGTATGTACGACAGGATTATGCACCTACCTTGGATCCAAGGTGAGCATAAGGTGTGAGAGGTGAACATCACGTGAAGGGCTATGCCCTGGCCATGGACGGGAGCACTAACACTGGGGTGCATGTTTATGAGCTCTCATTACATCTCAACATAACATGTACGACTCATGGGTAACCTATACGATAGTGTTGGAGTTGCCTATGATTGCAACCTGTACGATAATGTCGAAGTTGTCTAAAAACATAAATATAGTCATGTCATAACTCGATCATTTCGAGTAACACCACAAACTCACATGAACTTACATGTGCGTCCTGTGTTCCTCTTCGCACTTCAAAGCATTTACAGTAATTATGTGCAGATAATATACGTATGGATATGTCATGATGCAATCTAAAACTCAACCATAACAGAGTGTTTCCAAATATATAAATATAACATGGCGTGAAATGTATAATCTGTAACGCCCCACTTCCAAACTATTTATTTTCAGGAATAATTATCGGTGATAAGCCCAACTAGACACTAATCTAATTAACCATCATTACTTACATTTCCTTCATTTCCTTGATTCCTCACATATTGATTTATGACCAACATTTAACCACCATAATCGTAAGGTTAAATCTCACATTTTCTACTAATATCCTTCGCATTGCTCAGTTTGCCAAACAAGGCTATTGTCCCAATTAATTAGTCTCGTTTATTGTATGGTTGCATCTAACATCTCGTTAGACTGCCTACGTACCCTAAACAGGGATCAAGTCATTCGTAGTTCGCACTAGTCCTCCAAAGCATTCACAGAAATTATATGAAATATTCAATTTATAAACGTTTGTGGAGATGTCAATCTTATATATATATATATATATATATACACACACACACACACGATAGAAGGGAAAAGACCCACTCACCTTAGGTCCGCGCTACAACTCCCAAGCACGAATATCGAGACGTCACGAACGATCTTCATCTAGAACAATTATTCAGTCATGTCTCAGAACTCTTATCCATAGAACGCATAATTTACATAAAACACATCCAAAGGACGTTCTAGAATGATTTGAGATCCATTGACCAAAAGTCAACCTTCGGTCAAAGATCAACAGTAGGGTCTATAACCCTAGTAACTCAATCCAGAATGTGGAGCCAAAAATAATCACAAGGCGACACATGGATTTTTGGTGAAAAAGACAAAGTTACCCTTGAGACACACCGGTTGTCCTACGCACGAGCAATGGACAATCATTCTTTAATCAAGCCAAGAGTGTCCAAAATAGGTAACAAATTCCAAATTATCGCATCCATCCTCATCTTGGGTAATTACTTCATAACCTACAAATTATTCCATATAAATGGAGATTAATTGGCTAATTAATGGATTAATTCCTAATTAATCCATTAATCACCAATTAAATCACCCTTTTTCACACAAAAAACCTCTAAAGGCCAGCCACCTCCAGTCCCTATATATATGACCCTATTTTCTCTAAAAAGTTAGGTCTTCACTCTTACTAAAAGTCTCCAAAACTCTCAAACACTTTTCTCTCTAAATTCTAACTTTGGCCTCGGAGATTCTTCAGCCAAAGCCCCCCATTCATTGTGGGCGCATGAGGCTCTTGGCCTTATTTGTTTTGTAGGTGCAATTTTGTCCAAGATCAAGGAGGAAGAAATTTTGCATCCACAAATTGGTGCTTTCATTGAGAGTCGAAATTGACACTCGTAGAAGACTCTCACATAAAAAAGGTTTTTTCTCTATTTTCTAGTCCACTTGTATTTTTTGTACGTTCTTATTATTAGAATTTTTTATTTGCAAAGATTCTTTGATAAAATGAAAAAGAGAAATACAATGGCTAGAAATTTAGAAAACTCCATGAGACTAAATGTGATCCTAGGGGGAGCGGCAATCCACGAGACTAAATGTGATCTTAAGGGGAACGGCACCACTACCACAAGGTTCCACCATAGGAACCACTGCGATGGCCACCCACGACGAGGTCCATGGCACCACTACTACGGCCCGAGCTATGCCACCAAAGCAAGCCCAAGCCATGCCATCCAAGGCTCATGGCACCAAGGCCATGACCCAAGCCATGTCACTCTAAGCCTTAGCCTCTCACCCACGTGTGTCACACGCCGAGCAGCCCACTTCCGTGGCCTAACCTGCTCCTACAGAGCAGCCTGCTCTTGTGGCCCAGCCTGCTCCCGCTGAGCAGTTTGCTCTCGTGGCCCAGCCTATTCCCACTGAGCAGTTTGCTCTCGTGGCCCAGCCTGCTCCCGTGGTCCAACCTGCTCTCGTGGCCCAGCCTGCTCCCGCAGCCCAGTATGCTCCTGTGGCCTTCCAAGCAACCCAAATCGATCCAAGTTTAGTTCAACCATCCCAGCTCAAAATTTATGGACCGATGATCAAACCGGGAGCATTTTCACCATATTTTTCTACAGATTTGACATTTCCCAGCTCAAATCTCGTGGCCGAAGTCTACCACTCTTCCACTGCTCAAGGAGAAACATTTCTTCCAAGCTATTCCAATCCAAATGGCAAATAACACTTGTCTCGACAAGTCATAGAGTTAACGAGCACCCTAACACAGCAGACGACCTTGGTGAACCAGCTCTTACAGCGCATGAAGATGCAACGTGTTCCAATTGAGGTGTCCCGAAGAAGGACAAGGTCAGAGAAAGAACCTTTCCAGCAGTGTCTCAACAAGCAGCCACTCGACCTGCCATGAACTGAACGTTTCGGCAGAGTACACTCCCGATTGGGCCCCCAAGATAACGTATACTCCCGTCTTAGCGCGTGGAGGAGTGTGCACTCTTGACTAAGCCTATGGATGATCATACACTCATGGTTAGGGCCACACTCCGATAATCAACATGAACAGCCTTCCAAGCAAAATGTTCATTCCCGGCTAGGCCCGCAAGGAGCATGCTTTATATCACATCGAAGTAGGCAACATGATAGGTGAAGAAAAGCAGTCACTCAATCTGACTCAAGTTCAACCAGCAGCCTGCGAAATCCCTAGCCTGCTAGAAATCCACCACATGCACCGCTGCTGCGGCATAGACGAGTCGAGCACGTGGAAGAGCAGCCTAGACCAACACGTCAAGATGAGGGCAGCCGAGAGCTCTGCCACTCCCAACAAAAGCAAATCCAGGAAGTAAAAAGGTTCCTAACCGAGCGATTGTGTAATTTCCCGCGCAACAAAGCTATTGACAAGACACTCCGATAAGATATGACCAACATGAGCGAGTCAACTTTCAATGACAAGATCAAGCAGACAGAACTACCCCACATAGATTATCGGATATAAAGACAACCTCTGCTCTGAAAAACGCAGCAGCTCAGCTTAATGGCACGCTAGTGGCAGACGAGTACTAGAAGGACACACCAGCCCAACTACCAAGAATCGGGGGCAAGCTAAGGATTATTTTTGTCCCAGCAGTCCATGTTTCCTTAGGTGCATTCACAACAATGATTTCCATGTTCTCCAGTATGAGAGGGTAAACTAATTGCTCTCCAGTGCGAGAGGGTAACCCAATTCCCCGACACCCATATAGGTCTAGTCTCTAGTGCGAAAGGTTAAACTAATTGCTTTCTAGTGCGAGAGGGTAAACCAATTCCTTGACACCCCAAAAGGGTCTGCTCTCCAGTGCGAGAGGGTAAACCAATTCCCCGACACCCATATGGGTCTGCTCTCTAGTGCAAGAGGATAAACTAATTGCTCTCTAGTCCGAGAGGGTAAACCAATTCCCCGACACCTATATGGGTTTGCTCTCCAGTGTGAGAGGATAAACTAATTGCTCTCCAGTGCGAGAGGGTAAACTAAATCCCCGACACCCATCTGGGTAAGCCCTCCAGTGCGAGAAGGCCACATAACTCAAAAGATCGAATGCTTGAAGATCAACTAGGCAACAAATGGTTAGGGGGTAGCAGCCACTTTTACACTTAATAGTTTGCTCATCCGACACTACATCTTCAGCAACTCCGATCTTGGCAGCTTCATTCTTGACTGTTCCTTCTACGGCAACTGAGAAATCAAACTTCAGCAGTTTCCTTATTTTTGGCAAGCAGCCCCGATGTGGCAACCCAAATTGTTACCTATGCCATGCCACTTCCTTGGCCCATTCCGAACCAATCCTTGGCTTCAATCAAGCCGACCTGCTCAAGCAATGACCCCTGCCACATCACATCTTTAGCCCATGCCAAGCCAACTCCTAGCATCTACCAGCCGACGTGCCGCACCACCCCGACGACTGCCCCATGGCAGCACCACCCAAGAAGAAGACAAGAAGAAATTTAGTTTTTATTACATTGGTGCGGCACTGAGAAGGCGAAGAAAGCAACGAAAGACGATCCTTTGCACGGGCAAGACGTAGAAGATTGTTAGAGGAGGGGGAACAAATATCCTCTAAGCTCTCTCTCTCTCTCTTGTAAGGTAGAATAAATCACTCTCCAAAGTTGATTTAATAACCCACTTAAGGTGGACTTAAATAGACTTTGAGAGAAATTTATTTCCCTTTCCTAGAAGGATCTAATTTCATATTAAAGAGGGAATCTACATCAAAACAGGAAGCAATCCTAAGTTTCCTAGAGCAAGAAGATCTCTACACCTGCTGCCCTTTCCTACGAGCAGCCCAACAAGTGTGGGGGCATTTGTGGAGCCAAAAATAATCACAAGGCGACACATGGATTTTTGGTGAAAAGGACAAAGTTACCCATGAGACATACCAATTGTCCTACACATGAGCAGTGGACAATCATTCTTTAATCAAGCCAAGAGTGTCCAAAATAGGTAACAAATTCCAAATTATCTCATCCATCCTATCTTAGGTAATTACTTCATAACCTACAAATTATTCCATATAGATGGAGATTAATTGGCAAATTAATGGATTAATTCCTAATTAATCCATCAATCATCAATTAAATCACCCATTTTCACACAAAAAA
The DNA here is from genome assembly GCF_019419815.1 of Pyrus x bretschneideri. Taxonomy (NCBI): domain Eukaryota; kingdom Viridiplantae; phylum Streptophyta; class Magnoliopsida; order Rosales; family Rosaceae; genus Pyrus; species Pyrus x bretschneideri. The sequence continues at coordinate 5,176,902 of NW_025999657.1, forward strand.
CCTCTAAGGGCCGGGCACCTCCATTCCCCATATATATGACCCTATTTTCTCTAAAAAGCTAGGTCTTCACTCTTACTAAAATTCTCCAAAACTCTCAAACACTTTTCTCTCTAAATTCTAACTTTGGCATCGGAGGTTCTTTGGCCAAAACCCCCCCGTTCATCGTGGGCTCGTGAGGCTCTTGGCCTTGACTTAAGGTGTTATTTGTTTTGTAAGTGCAATTTTGTCCAAGATCAAGAAGGAAGAAATTTGCATCCACACGGAAGATCCGCATCTCGGATTTCCGATCTGAAACTTCTAAAGATCCACGTTATACTTCTAGAACTTAATACTAAAGTTTCATTACAATTCAACGGTTGGATCTCTGTATTTCGCAAACGGCTTTCGCCTATGTGTTCGTACCAACGAGTACTATGAGGATACACTAAAAGAATAAGTCTCACATCTCTTAAACCGATGGTCAATGGAAGTCAAAGTCCTTACCTCTAGGGCATTTTCGTAAATTCACGCTTTTAAAAAAAATAAAAACGTAAAATTAAGGACGGGTTGTCACATGCCCATCCTCAGCTCAACGTGGGGAACCGAAACAATGATGGCCTATATCAGCAATCATTAACGAAGACCCTACCATCCGTTGGCTTTCAGCTTCCCATTGCTCTCGTTAACCTCTAGTGATCTCAGTTTCATGATCATCAATGTAGACCGCTATAAAAAGAAATTAAGGTTCTAAATACTATATTTAATTAAAAGTAACGTTTTTTTGTTTGGTAATGGGATAAAAGTAAGCAAAATTTTATTTGAACCCAAATAACTTCTTTCTACACCCAACTTAAACTTTAATTTTAATTGTCTTTTTTATTTTATTGTATAATTACCATTAAGTACAAAATGAAATTAACAATAAAACTAAAACTTATCAATAAACCCACTTCATAATTAAACTCTACCATCACCCCTTATTTCATCCAAATAATCCATGTAATGGTTTCATTCGGCCTTCTAGTGCATGCATGGTTCTTTCGTTTGATTAAATCACTACAGATACAGTACCAAAGGTGAGACAGGATTCATTCAAGCCATGAAACTGGCTACCACTGAAACTTCATGTACTTCTGGTATGGATAGATTATATGAAACTTCGCCTGAGAAGTCCTTTAAGAATTGATAAAGCCATTTCAGATATGAAAGAGTAATAATATACCCAATTGACTGAACTAATGTTATAAACGAATGGGAGAGAGAGAGAGAGAGAGCTAGAGAATGAGAGAGATTTTAAACCATGGAGAAAAGGGTCATGCTTCAGTAGGTGGTTTGATTTCAACTTTTGATGAACCCTCTCCAAAAAAACCCCAGTGCATGTTTTTTATAGTTTCACAATTTAGTTTAGTGAAACATAAAAAGAAATATTATTGATTGGTAACCCTATTATAATATAATTGCAAGGATGATCATATTGCATAGATTATGAATTTGTCAATTTTTTTTCATAGTCCTAACTTGAAATGGACTTCTGTTTGCAAATTTAGGATTTCTATTTTCTAAATGGGTGTGGAGAAAAATTTATAAATTGAATTAAGTTTGTGAGGATAGTTTAGAAAGTAAATTTGGGTTTAAAAAGATATTGGTAGTTTAATTCAAAGTAATACGGGTGAAAAGAGTAAGTTGGGTATAGAAAGAAGTTACATGGGTTCAAATAAAATTTCCCGAAAATACTTAAATTCGTGTACATTAGTTGTAATAAGGTTCCTTAATTTTTAAGGTGTGCGACTTGGTACCACTTAACCAATATTGATTATTATTATTTTTTTAGATTTGTAAAATGATAATTTTAAAAGTCTAAATTAGACAAGTACTCACAACCGCACAAACTGATTGCCATCCAAGCTTTACTATCTAACATCAAATTTTATCAAAAAATCCAATGACACACCATACTAGTATAAATATACAAGAACAAGATCATACTCACAAGATTGAATCAAAACAACTTAACTGTTAAATTATCAAAACATTAGGCTCATAGCAAAGATTTGCCTCTGTCGATGAACGTGGGGATCTATTTGTAATGGAAAGTCCTTGTGAGTCATGAACTCTAGCGTGAACGTAAATCCAAATCAAGGAGGAGATCCGAGAAGATCTCTCCTTAGTCGTATGGGGCTCTTGATTACTTGGATATAAGCCACATAATTAGTCTCATTCCCAAAGAGTCCGAGACTTATCATACATTTTGATGCAAATTTATACAAGGCTGATTTGACGAAATTCCACCTATAAGAAAACAAACACCATTACCCTAATTGATTGATGGAGGGGTGTCTGCCGAAGGGCCTCCTATGCCAAAGTTAGAAAAAGTACTAGAGAGAAATAAAATTTGAGAGAGTTCTAGGCAGTAAGTTACATTAGCCGTTCCTCTGATTGACTTGACGATTTATAGGGAGGAAACCCTAGCAGGAAACTGAAGGGAGGCTGCAGAGCATACTAGGTAGTCCTTAATGATGTAGGCCAATCTCTACAGTTTTTCTAGCTAGCATTCCAAAATGTCCATGTTGGTTAGAGCACAGGTGTGCCGACATGCACAAATGGACTCTAAAGAGTCGGTGCCCTACCATCATTAGACCAAATATGGCCCGATGACTGGACATTTTATGGGAGGCCTGAAGAGCCCATAATGCGTGTAATGGGCGGCCCGAAGAGTCCATTACCCTACCATAGGGGCTAGAAAAGTCCATGGTCCGTTAGAAGCATAAAAACCTAATTACCTTAGAGCTTATTATGTCGTATGGTAATCATGTGGTCTACTGATGACATCAAGGGCAAAACCGTCACATTGAGCATATTGTGCATTATCTCTCCACAAATGCCACTACATCTACTTGTGTTTAAGTAGAAAACAAAAGGATATGTACTTCCTACTTGATTAGGACTTCCTAATTAAATAGGACTTTTCTTCCAAGATAAGGTAGGTTTTCAAGTATTAGAAGGAAAATGTTTCCTTTTATTTCCCTCCAACAACTTAGTATAGACAGAAGATAACCCTTGCTCGAGTTCTCGCAAATTCCTTACGAAATTCAGGATTTGCATAGTGAATTCGTAGAGAAAATTAAGTATTAAATGTTCCTCCCTCTTCTTCTTTGGACATGATGCTGCCTCTTAGTTTCACCGAGCTATGCTGCATGCTAAGTGCAGCTAGTGGATTGTCTAAAAGCTGCAGGTCTACAGCGCAATTGAGCTTGGAACAATACTAGGTTCGTAGGTTCTGGCCTTGTGCAGTTGCAGACACGCTAGACAGAGTGTAGGAGTCGGCTAGCAGGGCACACTAGTTGGAGCTGGAGCCAGGTAGCAGCACGGATACGGGTCGCTAATGAGAGTCGCGGGTCTGGCCGATCCAATTGGGCCGATCGATATTTTTTGTTCTTTTGTTTTTTTATAGAATACCTTTGTTCTTCCTAATTCGGTCCAAAAACCAATCCATCTCCAGCGTTACTATCAACATAAGCAGCATTGAATTAAACTAAGGGGTAGTTTGTTTGACCTCCTTAGCTAGGATTGGACTAGCTAATACTAATAATCCATGTTTGGTATGGCTATGGACTAAGTTAAATGGGACTAGCCCGAACTCGCATGGTCTACTGGCCTCGTTAAGTCGTCCTAATTAATCCGACCCAAAAGCATGGGATTGCTAAGAACCTCAATACGCTGCTTACCTCGCCATCTCCTTCGAGTGAATTGGTGGCAGCGAACCGTTCTTCGTCACAGCTATTGATCCGCCGGTGAGCTTCCAGAACAAGTCTCCTCTCTCTCTCGGATCGATATGGGAATTGGGGGATGAACTTGGTAATTAGAGCTGCTCATGAACTTGGTAATTAGAGCTGCTCATGAACTTGGTTAATTTGCCTTAAAAATTGATAATTATTTCTCTTGAATTGAAGAAAAACCATCTGGCTGTTCTGTTTTTCCATGCTGATGTTGTGCCCATTAGACGCAGTCAAGAATTTCCGATAAAAAATTTCAAAGCTCATGCTAAAGCTCTGCCATGGTAGCTTGACAATTGTGTCCTATTTCTGATGGGTGGGTCGGCGCACGGGAGGGCTGAAAAAGCATTGCCCAGGTGAAGATTGAAGACGATGGAACAAATTGTCAAATTCCGATTTCGTCAAGAGGATAAAACGGTGGTGTTCTACTGGATTTGATCTTTTATTATTTATTTTTTCATTAGTTTTTAGTTTTTCTTTTGTAAAGCAAGTGTGGATTAAAAATGGGAAAAAAAAAAAAAACGATTTGAGTCCAAAAATAGTTTAGTCCGGCATTGTACCGAACACTTCACTATTATTATCCTACTTAGTCCAAGTCAAGCTAGTCCAGCTTAGTCTTTAAGGTTAGTCCAGTCCAAGATAATCCGGTGCTACAAACGCACCCTAAAGGTCTTGTGAGCATCTTTTGAGATTATTTTCTTTTCTTTGACAGGTAGAGCGCGACATCGTCTTCAAATAAAAATGCAAGTTGCATCGATGTTCCAAAGTACAAGCAGAGAGGAAACCTTATCTAATGTAGAGAAATTTGTACCTAGTCTGTCAAGGCTAGATACGAAGAAAAAGCTTTCAAGGCTTACCTGAAAGACAATGGCGTGACTTTCCTTTCAAACGTTGACGTCCGGCTGGTAGAGGACTACCTCATTCCTTTCAGAACTCTTTGGGCTTCAAGCTTCTAATGGGTAGGTTGATCAATGATGTGTTCTGTTCAGCGATACGTAAGCGTGCTCAACGAGCATTTATGGGCATGGGCTAGCCTTTCTTCTGAACCAGCAAAGTGAGCAAGTTTGTTGTCATTGAATGTCTAGGCAGAGTGTCAACATGCTGTCTGAAGGGTGGGTGAGCGCTGTTACTAGCGTGCTAAGATGAGCACGAAATTCAAAAAATAATGTGGAGCTACTAAGAGCGAGAGCTTCGTGACTCCAAGTATGAAGGGTGGCACACAGGGCTCCAATTGTTTTAGATGAGCTTTTGTAAACGTAGATGGATGTTTGGGCCTTGTGGGTACGGCTGGGTTCGGTTCAAATTGGTTCGGTTTTTTTTCGATTCGGTTTCAGTTTTTTCATTTAATTTTTTTCAAAAAATGAAAAAAATTGAAATCTAAAATTTTAACATCTCCAACACAATCATAACATAAACATTCCAATTAGGGTGAAAGAAAATAAGACCATCTCCAATGATTGGGCTAAAAGCCAAATTTTTTTAGCCCGGAAAATTTAGCTTTTAGCCCAAAAACAACTTTTATACTCCAACCGTTCTAGCCTAAAATTTTAGCCCGGGATTATTAAAGAATAAACTTATGCTATTTTTTTTTGTTAAATTAATTTTTTTTTTAAATAAATATGTAGACTATCGTAAATTAATTTTATGAACATTTTAATCTAAAAAAAATTAAATTCTGATAAATATTGGGTGGAATCCACTTCAATTGGAGTTGGTCTAAGGGGGAGAAATAATAGCTTAGGATTTAGAGTTTATAAAGGCTTTTTTATATAATATTTTGGGTTTAAAGTTTGGCAACACATTGGGCGCACATTTGAACTTACAAATTGAGTTTAGAAAATAATACCCAAAACAAATAATTAAATAAAAAAATAAATCAAATTTTAATTTAATTAATTTGGTTCGGTTCAGTTTCTAGACCACTGAAACCAAAACTAAACCAAAAGAATTTGGTTCGGTTTGGTTTTTTCAATTCAGTTCGGTTTTTTCGTTCGATTCAGTTTTTTTCGGTTTTGGTTCAGTTTTTGGTTTTTTTTTGTTTTTGGTTTTTTGAACCCACTCCTACTTGTGGGCACGGAGTTTGATAGCTTACTCCCAGTCTGTGCAGGCGATGAGATCTTTTGATATGGCTATGCTAAAGATCAGCGGGAACTTAGGAAGGTAGGGAACCGTCAAGTTTGCTGATTTGTGTGGAGTCTGCACTTGATAATCTTTGTGCTCTGCTTCCCAAGTTTTGCACGTTTTAGTGGTATAATGATGTTCATTGCTAATCGTTTTTCCTTTGCTTCTCATATACGTCTCTTCTGAGAAGAATGAGCATGCCAAGTTGACCTTTAATTGGTTCACGATTTAACCATGCTAAGTGTAAGGTTGGAAAGGTGTCGAGCAAGCAGTCATGTGAGTGTCTCAGTAATCAGAGAGGAAAGTCTTGCATAAGTTACTAAATCTTCACGTTGGCAGGCTACGGTCCCTATGGTAGGTCTGGTTCTGGTTAATGAGGAATACTTGGATGGCAATAAGGAGGTTCATATCTGCGTCTGCAAAATCTTCCACGCTTTATGGAAGGTCTGAGGGGGAACTTGTCGATGCTAGCATGGAAATAGACGAGAAGATAGTTGTCGTTACCCTTCATGACGTCACATCAAGCAGAAATAAGGTCTTTGCATGAGTTACTGAACCTTTACGTCGCAACAAGAGGGCCATTTCGGTTGTCAGTGAGGTTGCTTCTGCAGAAGGGAGGTATTTGTTTCTATTAATATTTCGGCAGCCATTGGCTTCTGAAGAAAAGTTGCCCTTCATAAAGAATGCATTGTGTTCACCCAATCTCCCAAGTGATAATTCATCATCAGCTAGCGTTCCAAGAGTTAGGATTCGCCAATCCAAATCTTTGGTTAATTCATGCCTTGTGAAGCTTAAGGTTGCTGCTAAGAGGGTTTAAGAGAAAGGCATAATGGACAATCCCAAAGACAGAGAAGGGGACTTTTACTTTGAAGATTTCATAGCCTACAAAGAGTGACCTGCATGAAGCTGGGAATACGATGGATACCTTGTGAAGCTTAAGGTTGCTGCTAAGAAGGTTTAAGAGAAGAGCATGGTGGACAATCTCAAAGACGGAGAAAGGGCCTTCCACTTCGAGTCATGCGTTATTGACATGAACTTAGGCTGAAATAGAGGAGTTTGTGTCAGCTTTCGTCCCTACTCAGTGCTTGTAGTTCTGCGGACGTTTGCTTCACCAGGATTCAACGATTAAGTCAGAATTCCAGCACCGAAAAATTTGACTTCTGGCGAATTTCTATGTGGTTCTCTTAAGGATGTTGTGGATTATATAAGAAGAATTGTTTTTTCTGTATTCTAAATACCATGCAGATGGATGTATATATAATATGATTATACCTGTTCTCAACAGGTATGAGGAAGGGATGCATCTGTTAGGAGACATCTTCTCAGAGGGGTGTTTTCTTTCTGCGTTTTTTCACACATGAAGTCTGTTGGTAAAAAAATAATTAATTAATTAAATTCGAAATTAATTAAAAATAATTACTTAAATTCAAAAATAATTAATTAATTTAATTATTAGAGCCCAAGGCTCAAGGCCCATCTTTTGGTACATCTCAAAGCCCAATCCCAATGATGAGTTCAATTTTGGTCTCCAAGGCCTATCACTCCAATCACTTTTTATAAGGGACGAAGCCTTATAAAGTGAGGAAACCTTTTAAGAATGGTCAATGTGGGACAAAGAAATTTCTACTCAAAATTTCTAACAGGTCTACTATCTGCATGGTTGATAATAACACCTATGTACGTGACGATGGTGGGCCTTAAGAGTTAGCTGGAGGGGAAGAAAATTCTACCTCGGTTACTATTCTTCACGTCGTCATGTTATGTCTTCCCAAAAGTAGTTGTCAGCTGCTTGGTTGACTCTTGATGCTTTCAATGAACATTTTAAAGTCCATTAAGTTGGCCTCAGTTCCTTTTTCCACCTACAGGATTAAGGTTGAAAGTTTGAAAAACTATGTTGTCTTCCTCGTGTTTTGTCCCCATATCTTATCAAATGGAGGCATTTTGATAAGAGAGATCAGCAATCTTCACTGGCTACGACACATGATAATGTTGGTGCAGTCCGTGATGTGGTAGCTGATGAGCTTGACGACACTTACAGATGAGATCTATACTAGGGAAGACTGCTTCATAATCCAGGAGCTTGAGAAAACTCAGACTCAGGTCAAGGGTAGATCAGCTGAATGTGGTCATAAGCTGTCATCTGCTGGTGCGATCTTGATCTGTTTGGGTAGTTAGTAATGGAGCAGTTGAAGAACCTTGAAAAGTTGATATATGGGTTTCCTCTAAGGTGATACTCTGTGCTTGGCCATGTCTTATGAAGTAGCTAAACTGCTTAGAAAGCCATCAAAGCGTTTATTGCAGAAGAAATGAAAGAAAGGGTTGATGCTAATGCTGAGGAAGAAGATAACTCTGCTGAAGTTAAGCCGTTTGCAAACTTCCAAGATGCTGTAGGGAATGAGGGCATGTCGCCCAACGTAGCGTAGGTGGCGTTTTGTCTTCTTTGTCTTATAGGTTGGATACTTTGGCAAGTTGCTTTGTTAGTTAGTGGCCTCGGGGCCTGCTTTCATTCGTGAGTGAATGAATAGATAACTTCTCTTTTAAAAGTTATGTTGAACATCGATTGCTTCCTTAAACTTCCTTCGCATCTTTCTTTTTCATCCTTTCTCAAGAAAGTTGGAGAAATTAAGCCAATTAAGTTGTCGAGAAGGGGAACATTGCATTGGCTACTAAATCTTCACTTTGGCAGAACAGGCTTCCTTCTCTGAAATGTGGACCCAACAGTTATAGATTAAGGGTTGCACAGAGACAGGAATAAAAGCAACCCTGTGTATACTCTTCTATGCAATAAATTGTCCTGCAAGTTGAGACTTGTAGGCGAAGTCTCGAAACTATATAGTTGGGGCTATTCTGCTTTCTTTTAGCATTAGGAGACGCAAGTGTTTAATTGTTTTGTATATACAAATTCATTTAGATAGAAAACGGCAAAATTTTTCTGCCACACTTATAGATATGAACTTTGTTTTCACCTCAAAGCTCACTTCTTCGGAGGGCCTGATAGTGTAATACTCGGATTTAGATGTATGAGTATGAAGATACATGAATACACAACAAGGAATCTATCTTCTTCTAGTAGTTGTTCAATAGAAGAAGATATCTGTCGAAGTCATTTGAAGATTCATCTCAGAAATCTCTAGCCAGAATAATTGTTGATTAAGCTACGTTTATAAGAACTGCTTCAACATAAAATGCATCATGGTGATCATAGATATCTTATGTGATTTGACTTAATTTCATATCACATAAATCTTGATTAGGATATGTATGATGGAAGAATCGAATTGCGTTGTAACTACAATCAAGGTTTGAAAAAGTATCATGATTAGTTCACTTATAATTCTACTAATTCAGGTAGCCATGAAATACTACTAGGTGTTACTCATGGTTTGTTGAGTTAATTATTCATTAATTAATTTCATTGTCAGCTTTAGTTAGAATCTATAAGGTAGTTCTAGCAACGTTAACCAAGATGATTAGATATAATTAATTGTTATTTATATTGGATTAATTATTTGTGCCTATTGGGTATGTTTTAATTAAATAGGTTTTTGGCTTTATTTAATTAAAAGGAATACAAGTCACAAGCCCAAGAGGGCAAGTAAATAAAAGCTTGGCGCATGGGACAAATCACATGGTGTCAAAACCTACTATAAAGTGCGGCATAGGGTGTGTGTAAATACCTTGTTTTCTCTCGTATTCCACGTATAATCAGTATTGTTCCTTAAAGAAAAGAGAGAAAAAATCTAAGCTGAAAAACACCTTAATGTCGTCCAACCCGTTGATCTAAGTGAGAGGTATTGCTAGCACATTTAAATCAATCAGTCCATCGTTTGTTGCTAGTTTATTAGTGTGGATAATCTTAGGCTGTCAACACTTGGGGAGTTTCACATGATTAATCATGAAAGGGAAGTTTCTACAAAGTGGCACGTGCATGGCTAATGATTCACCTAAGTAATATTTTCGCCTTTGTTCTTTGTTGCATTATCGATTACAACCAACCGGTTATATAATTGGGATAAGATATTTTATGTTTGTTCGTTACTTTTTGTTGCATATTTAATCATTCGAATTAAATTAATCTCAGTAATATGCCAGAAACCCAACCCAAAGATGGCCCAACGGGATGCTATGACAACACGTTTAGGCTTGCTATATTTCTAGGCATCATCTGATGGAATATTGCTTGGAGACTACCGAAGACGTCTTTTCGGTCTGCTTGTCCCAAAGGCTTTTATGGAGCGAACGCTGCAATTACAACTGCTCAATCCAAAGATTCCCACAGAGCGAACTCTGCGAGTGGACCTGCTTCTCTGGTAAGTACTATGGAGCGAACGTCGTAGATGGGGTCAACCAAATTGTTAAGAAGGACATTAATAGACTTACTGCTTCAAGTGTGATCGAGGTAACGGGATTGAACACACTGCAAACATCGACCTGAAATAGGGCTAGTCAAAAGATTCCATATCTTTAGATACTCCTATTGGAAATAAGGGCTAGTCAAAAAACTATGTATCTGCTGATACTCCTAATTTAGGCTAAGGCCAACGGCAGAGCAACTCCAGCGTTGGAGCCCTCCCCCCTGGCAATACACTATTCAATCCACCTAATGAACAGTAACTGCCCTTAATGAACAGTAAGTAGCCCTGGCAATAGAATTTGCATCTCCACCGTTACACTTCAATAGTCCTGGCAATAGACAATAAAATATTAGTATTTTTTTATTTATAAAATAATACAAAATAATTTTAATTGTAATATCGGATAAGATTTTTAATCGTTCTCGTTGCGCCACGTGTCATTATCCGAAGTATTATTAAATAATACAATTATTGGTGATTGAAACTTTGAGACAAAGAAAGGAATGTGATTGCAAGTAGTTGAGAAAATATGAAATTGTTGTGTAAGGTAGATGATAATGAGAAGGTATTTATAGAAAAGTAGAAAAGTAAAAACAATTTTTTTTACAATTTTTTTCAGATTTTTCAGATATTTTTTTGAATTTTTTTGAATTTTTTACAATTTTTTTTAAATTTTTATTCAATTAATTAATCTCTGCCGTTGGATATAAAAAAATTTGAATTCCAACACTCCAGATTGTGCCACGTGTCACAACGGTAACTTTTCAGATTTTTAAAACTATTTTTTCATTTATTTTTTAATTTATAAAGCATTTTAATATCCACCGTTGATCTCAGATCGAACGATGGATATTAAATCTGACTTAATTTTTTTTTTTTACCGTTGAGATCGAACGGTCCACATTAAGTGACCGTTAGGATCTAACGTACCGTGTGGCTTCCCACGGTAACTGACGGCTTCTGATTTTTCTGATTTTTGTGTCGGCGACGCGCCCCCACGCGCGGGTGGGGTGCACGCGCCTGACACAAAAAAAATTAAATAATGCGCTGACGCCACCCTGGCGTCAGCCTTACGTCACCCCCACCTCGAGCTCAAGGGCTGGCAATCCCTCACGGGCCCGCTGCTCGGGCCTCCCCCTTCCATTGGGCTCCCCCACGCTGGAGCGACGCCACCGGCCCTCGGGCCATTGTTTTGGACCCCTTCCCCCGAGCAAAACCCAACGCTGGGATTGCTCTAAGGGACTAGGTGTAGCGTCTCCTCCGGTTGAATGCGTTCCACTGCCATGGAATGCGTTCCTTAAAGTTATATGTACATATATATACTTAACTCTTAAAATAAGCAATTAAGCCCACAAAAATAAGAAAAAAAGTAAAGTAATAAGAGTTTATGAACATATCAATCTATAAGCTAGAAGCTGTTATAAATTTCTCTGTCAAACACAGCTAAAAACAATTTTGGTTGTTAGAAAATATTTTTTACCATTGTGAAAGCAATCACAAACAGATCCTGTATTGTCTTGTATACAATCTTTTTTTAGTAGAGCCACAATATTAGTAGGTTAAATAGTTATTTGGAGAGAATGAGCATCAATGAATATCGAACCCACATCAAGATGCATAAGCATGATTATTTTTTTGTCACTAGGATATAACACCTTTTGCAAAAGAAAACAAGAAACAGAAATTAAAATAATTTGTGACATAAATGCATGCCCTAACAAGTTCCCTTATCTACTAATAATTTTGTTGTAAAAAGCTCTTGAACATATTACATGCACAAATCATAAGAATTTTAATAAAGAATCTACGGGGCACAATGTAGCATGTAAATGTCCTCTATGTTTTTTTCCTAGTTAATGTACAAGTATTTTTGGTTCAAAAAAAAAAAAAAAAAATACTTGTACATTAATAGGCATTCATGCATTCATGCGTGCCAGCTCAAGAATAGTCGCAAAGGTGAATTATATTTATCGATTCAAATATCCATCATAAGCAAATCTGTATATATAAAGCCAGCGCTTTAATTTGGGGTCTTGGCTTCAACAAAAAGATTTGGACAAAAATACCTTTAAGACAAAAAGGTTTTAAAAGCAACCCAATATAATACATCAAATAATGCAAGAGTATTTTCGTTATTTTAACAGTATTTTTTTAGGGGGCTTTTGATACAGATGCCTAGGTTTCAAAATTTTGAGATTAAACAATGCCTTTTAGAGTTTTGATTAAACATCTTCCTACAATTTAGGTGCCACATGGATTAGAAGTACCCTTTTTATAATTTAAATTACCCAACTTGCCATTATATAAATATACCTTTTAATTCATAGATAATACATCAAAACTCCTAAAATCTTGTAGATAAATATTGTAGAATTTAATTCCAATAAAAAGTCTTTCAAAATACCCATGAATGTGACTTGCCATTATATTTAATATACCTTTTAAATTTTCTTAGATAATATCTTAAAACTCCTAAAATCTTGTAGATAAGTATTGTAGTATTCAATTTTAATAAAAACTCTTTCAAATTACACATGAAACATAGATTTCTTCTTGGTACATATTTCATACGTTACTTAATAAATCTTCTTGGTACATATTTGGTATATTTGTTCTCTTTTTTGTATGTATTTGGTACGTTTATATTTATTAAAAAAAAAAAACATATTTGGTACATATATTCCCTCTTGATTAAACATATATTTCTCCTTGGTACATATTTTGACACACCCCGACCAAAATCAAGGCATGATGGCCGTCACGTGAGGGTGACGTAGCCATGTGCACAGTGAAGAAGCAATATTGATATAGAGAATTACGAATAAATAAAAACCAAGTTAACAGCAATACTAGCTAAGAAAAGGTGCTAGTGCGAGATTAAGTGTGAAATACACAACCAAAGCATAAATAACCTAGGTGCAGTCCGACAGGACAAATACTAATTATACAACACCCAAAGGTGACCATACAATGGTGATAATCTGTCAGAAATACCGTGGATTCCTCACAAGCCACCAAAAAGCACTCCTAACTAGAACTTGGAGGGGCCCAAAACAGAAAGTGTGAGTGGGCAAAAACAAAGCTTTTCAAAATATTTCATTTCTCAAAAGTTCTAACTCCTCACGCGTAAAACCTGTTTAATTTCCCAGAAAATAGAATATATATATATATATATATATATATATATATATATATATATATATATATATCACAACCATGCTAAGATTAGCAAAATTCACCAATATTTCATGTCAATTATCTCAGCATAAAAATATATGTAAGTTAGGTGATATAAATCAATGCAAATGATATGTCAGCTGGAGTCACTTAACGTGACTTGTACGGTTGAATCTAGAGCTCATCCATCTAGCCGGAGTCACTTAACGTGACATGTATGGCTCAAAGCCACATCTTAACAAATATACCTGCACACGAGTCGAAACCAGCTAAAGTGGTCTGTACGACAGGACTGGGTGTAAATAAATACGCTCAAGTGCTACGATCACGTGAAGACTGTGCGAATAATCATGGGTCACCTACAAGTCAAAACCACCAATAATGGTCTATAAGATAGGATTGTGCACCTAACTTGGATCCAAGATGAGCGTATGGTGCGGGAGGTGAACATCACGTGAAGGACTGTGCCCTAACTTTGGACGGGAGCACTAACACCGGGGTGCAGGTTTATGAGCTCTCAACACATCTCACATAATCATCAATTCACATAAACAATCTACAACTCACCTGGTATTTACTTAAGCGTCCACCGCGTCAAATCACAATATGTACATATCATATAAATTCATAGTCTAAGCATAAATCAATAGGCATGACATTTCAAACATAATTTCATTTAAATCGATTTTCTGGAAAAAATCTCAAGTATATAGGTATATACGGAAAACCAAATGCCCACTCACTGGTATGTGGAAGAGTCGTAGCCCCCAAGCCTCGATTGACTACACTCGTCCTGAGGATATGTCTCACCTATATGTGAAATAACTATATAAATGTTAATTTAAAGCACATAAAAGAAACTAGCTAATAACTTCTCATACATTGCTCAAATGGGTGTTTGAATATACCAACGTGATCTACTCAACACCAGGAACATCCCCATATTTTTAGAAAAAATTTCCGACCACCCACGCGCCGGCCACGCGCAGGCACGTGCCTGGCACACGTACGGAAACCCTAACGACGTTAGGGAATATTCCTTCCAAAAATGTAACATACCGTAATATATACCCGACGCCGTTAGTATATTCTGTCAAAGTTGATGGAATATTCTTCGTCTTCTCCAATGATGCTCGCCGAAGTTATCGCTGGCCGCCATTTGTACCAAAATGAAGCTTACAATGAGAAGAACATAATCATACCACTTTGGGGACCTAAAACCAACGGAAAGTCGCCTAAAAAAATCTTCGATATTCCTGCCAAACTTGCAACTCGCTAAACCTGGGCTTCCCAACGTCCAAATCACTTCAAAATTACTCCCCAAGCTTCATGAAGATGTTTTAAGGCTCCCTATAACCTTAAAACTCTTTGAAAACTTCACGATCACGAGTGCATGAACAATACTCCAAATCGGGGTTCTTGGTTTCTCTGGAAAACGAAGGCTTCACGTCCAACCAAAGGTATCAATGGATTCCTGAGCTTGCAAAGAACTCAAAAGCAACCTCCTCGACGTCGATCCATGGTTTGAGAGCTGAGTTTAAAGAGTGACCGTACAACTTGTACGGACAATGGGTGGAAGCCGAGAGAAAGAGAGAAAGTGTGCCAACGGGATGCTTGGGTGTGTGAGTGTATGTGTGGTCCAGTTTGCAGCCAACCAAAATAAAGAAAAATAAAACCAAAATCCTAAATAGTTCCAAAAGTCTAGGAAAACTAGGAATTGGACCACAACAAAAAACATATCACACATAACACGTCTCAACGTCCAAGGGCAAATTAGGCATTTCATACCGTCGATAAAAATAATTCAGGATAAGCTGCCACAACCTACCCCCTTAAGAAAATTTCGTCCTCGAAATTACACAACAACAGCAAACAAACCACTAGTAATCAAACAGGCGTGGATACAATTCTCTCATTCGGTCCTCTGTCTCCCAAGTGGCCTCCTCAACTGAGTGATTTCTCCACATAACTTTCACTAATCTCACAGTCTTATTCCTCAAAACCTTTTCTTTCCACTCCAGAATAGTCACTGGTTCCCCATCATAAGTCAAATCCGGATTTATTTCCAATGGTTAAGGAGGTATCACATGCGACAGATCTGAAACACAGTGACGAAACATGGACACATGAAAAACATTATGCACTTTAGATAGCTCTGAAGGAAACTCAAGCCTGTATGCAACTTCATTGACTTGCTCAGTGATCATATACGGTCTGATGTACCTACAACTTAGTAATCCGATCAACTATCACCCAAATGCCATCATAACCATTATGTGTACAAGGAAGCTTGTACACAAAATCCACAGTAATGTTTTCCCATTTGCATTGTGGAATGGGGAGCGGCTGCATCAACCCAAAAGGCTTCTTCCTTTCAGCTTTAACTTGTTGACAAATGGCACACCTACTCACATACTCAGCAATTTCTCTTTTCGTACCTAGCGAATAATAAAATGGTCGAATGGTATGATACATTTTAGTACTTCCGGAATACATTGCATAAGCCGGACAGTGTGCTTCATCAAGAATTGCTTTCTTTAATTCCAAATTATTCAGTACATACATTCTACTCTTCTGCATAAGCATGCCATCAGTCTCCCGAACTCTGAAATCTTTCTTTTTCCCCTGACTTCTTGCTTCAATTAACTCCTGTACTTCTACATCATCCATCTGAGCCTTAAGCACTCGATCAATTAAAATTAGTCTAACTTGGAAATTAGCAAGTAAGGCTTCTTCTCATGCTTCTACCCCTAACTTCACTCCAGTTGATCTCAAGTCTGCCAGAAGAGGAACATGACAAGCATACAAAGTGTTAATATGGCCTTGAGAATTTCTGCTAAGTGCATCAGCTACCACATTTGCACGACCAGGGTGATAGTCAATCGTGCAATCATAATCACTAAGTAGTTCCAACCATGTCCGCTGTCGAAGATTAAGATCCCTTTGAGTGAAAAGATATTGAAGACTCTTATGATCCATAAAAATCTTACATTTTTCTCCATAAAGATAATGTCTCCAAAATCTTCAGGGCAAAGATAATGGCTGCTACCTCCAAATCATGTTTAGGGTAATTCCTCTTATAAGGCTTTAATTGTCGTGAAGCATAAGCAATCACCCTACCATGTTGCATCAGCACACATCCCAGACCATTCAAGGAAATATCACCGTAGACCTCAAAATTACCACTATCATGTGGGAGTGCTAAAACAGGTGCATGAGTGAGATAATACTTCAATTGCTGGAAACTCTGCTCACAATTATCATCCCACTCAAATTTAACCTCTTTTCTAGTCAACCTCGTCGGTGGCAAAGCAACGACTCAAAAATCTTTAACGAACCGTCTGTAATATCCTGCTAAGCTAAGAAAACTCCATACCTTAGTGAAGGTTCGAGGTTGTTCCCAATTCTCCATCGCTACTATCTTTTGAGGATCCACTTGAATACCTTGAGCAGATATGACATGTCCCAAAAATGCTACTTGATCTAACCAAAATTGGCATTTGCTAAACTTAGCATACAATTGGTGTTCCCTCAATCTCTTCAACACCAAAGTGAGATGTCGAATATGCTCTGATTTAGACTTAGAGTATACTAGAATATCGTTAATAAAGAAAATGACAAACCTGTCTAAATATGGCTGGAATACTCGATTCATCAAATCCATAAAAGTTGTTGGTGCATTCGTTAATCCAAATGGCATCACCAAAAACTCATAATGACCATAATGAGTCCTGAAAGTTGTCTTAGGGACATACTCACTGCTGATCTTCAACTGGTAATAACCAGACCTCAAATCAATCTTAGAAAATACACAGGCACCTCGAAGCTGATCAAACAAATCATCTATACGTGGCAATGGATAACGATTTTTAATTGTTACCTGATTTAATTGCCTATAATCAATGCATAGCCTCAAAGTCCAATCTTTCTTCCTCACAAATAACACTAGAGCTCCCCAGGGTGAAGTACTAGGCCGAATAAAACCGTTATCAACTAATTCCTGCAACTGGATTTTCAATTCCCTCAATTCAACAGGAGCCATTCGATAAGGAGTCAAAGATATAGGATCCGTACCTGGAAGCAAATCAATAGTGAACTCTACGTCTCGGTCTGGCGGCAATCCAGGTAAATCATCAAGGAATACGTCAGGAAAATACCTGACTACTCGCACATCCTCCACACTACTAGGAGCAACATCATTCAACACCATATGAGCTAAATATCCCTGGCAACCTTTTGATAATAATCTTTTTGCTCTCACAGTGGAAATAACGCCATGCCTCACCCCACTCTGCTCACCCACAAAAGTAACCTTAGGTAATCCAGGACGATGGAAAGTAACTGTTTTCCCATAGCAATCTATATTGGCACGATTATAATACAACCAATATGTGCCCAAAATCACATCAAAATCAACAATATCTAACGGAATAAGGTTAGCTGGCATAACTATATCCTCCACCATCACTAGACATCCTGGATATACACAATCAACATAACATCTCTCCCCTCTAGGCATAGCAAACTCTAAATCATACCCTACAAGTGTAGGATGAGGTTGCGTTACTTAAGCAAATGTATGAGAAATTACAAAATGTGTAGCACCACAATCAATAAACACTCTAGCAAAGTGGCCAAGAATATTTAACGTACCCATGATTAAGTCAGGATTATTCTGAGCATCCTGCAGCGTTATATTATGGATACGTCCCTGGGTTTGCTGTCGTTCATCATGACATCTTTTAGTCTGACCACCTCGACCCTGCACACCTCGCCCCTGACTAGGCTGACTAGACTGCCTTGAAAATCCTGCACTACTAGAAGCAATCTCTCCTTGCTAGGGCTATCCTCCTTACTACCATTGAGATCCACATGTTGGAATGGGAGGATACGACATATAACTTCCAGAATACTAAGGATAACCACTCTGGTAATAAGGATCTTGGGAATATTGATACTGCCTTGAAGCATAAGAAACTACGTCACCCTGATAATGGTAAGCACCACCATGACCCATCTGACCATAACTACCAGACCCTGGAACTTGATGGATCGACACTGGTGGTGGCAAGGAAGGTTGCTGGGGTCTCTGCTGATTTTGAGGACAACTTATAGTTCTATGTCCCATCTGCCTACAAGTAAAACATCCACTGTTGCCCCGTATACACTCTCCGAAATGCCTATTGTTACATCTACGGCACAATAGAGCCCTTCCTCTACTAGCATCCCCATGTTTCTAGAATCTAGGACCCCTAGAAAACATACCACCTCTTCCCTAACCAATGGCACTAAAACCCCTGCTGGAAGAACTGGAACTAGCTCCACTTCGCTTAAAGCTCTAAGCCTTACGAGGTCCTTAAGATGCTTGACCTTTACCTTTATCATCTTTCTTCTGATTGCCATCCTTTTCTTCTTCCTCACTCTCACTAGACATATTATCTGAATCCTCAATCCTCAGCAAAATCTCACAGAACTCCTGGTAAGAAGCACAATGAGTAGTGGTCGCCATAGAACGCCACTTCTTCTTAGTACCCAATCTAAAACGACGAAGCATCTCAACCGGATTAGCAGCAACTTCCGGATCATAGCGAGACAAATCAGTGAATCTCCTGTAATACTCATTCGCCGTCATCTTCCCATGTCTCAATTGAGTAAATTCTTGCTTCTTGCGATCAATATAATCAGGGGGAATAAACCTTTTCTAAAACAACTACTTAAACACTTCCCAGTCAGCTGCTTCCTCTGGTGTCATCGGATATGCCTCATGTTTCCACCAGGATGCTGGTTCTTTACCTAAAAACCATGTAGTCATCTCGACCCACCTTTCATAAGGAAGATTCCCTTGACTCTGCAACACTCAGGAAGTTTTTTCAAGATGGTCGAGCACCGCTCTACCCCTTCATGAACTTCATTACCCTCAAACTTAGCCAACTTTAAATTATACATAGTCTCCAAGGGTGTCCTTTGAAGAAGGCGAAGCGCAGACTGAATAATAGTAGCAATAGCTTCCCCTAACTGAGCTATATTGGGGAAACTAGGCTCAGCTGAATGACGTGGCTCTCTACGAGGCGATATAATTCTGACAGAAGACACCAAAATAATTAGAATATTCACAAAATATGCAGGACTGCCAAACCTAGGCTCTGATACCAAACTGACACACCCCGACCGAAATCAAGGCGTGCTGGCCGTTGTGAGGATGATGTAGCCATGTGCACAGTGCAGAAGCAATATTGATATAGAGAAATACGGATAAATAAAAACCAAATTACCAGCAATACTAGCTAAGAAAAGGTGCTAGTGCGAGATTAAGTGTGAAATACACAACCAGAGCATAAATAACCTAGGTGCAGTCCGACAAGACATATACTAATTATACAACACCCAAAGATGTCCGAGCTACCGTGGATTCCTCGCAAGCCACCAAAAAGCACTCTTAACTAGAACCTGGAGGGGTGCAAAACAAAAAGTGCGAGTGTGCAAAAACAAAGCTTTTCAAAATCATTTCATTTCTCAAAAGTTCTAACCCCTGTAAAACATGTATAATTTCCAGAAAATAGAATATATATATATATATATATATATCTATATATATATATATATCACAACCGTGCTCAAATTAGCAAAATTCACCAATATGCCATGTCAATTATTGCAGCATAAAAATATATGTAAGTCAGGTGATATAAATCAATACAAATGATATGTCAGCCGGAGTCACCTAACGTGACTTGTACGGCTGAATCTAGAGCTCATCCATCTAGTCGGAGTCACCTAACGTGACCTGTATGGCTCAAATCGATATCTCAACAGATATACCTGCACACAAGTCAGAACCACCTAAAGTGGTCTGTACAACAGGACTGGGTGTAAATAAATACGCTCAAGTGCTACGATCACGTGAAGACTGTGCAAATAATTGCGGGTCACCTACGAGTCGGAACAACCTATAGTGGTCTATACGACAGGACTATGCACCTAACTTGGATCCAAGATGAGCATATGGTGTGGGAGGTGAACATCACGTGGAGGACTGTACCCTATCTCTGGACGGGAGTACTAACACCGGGGTGTAAGTTTATGAGCTTTCAACACATCTCACATAATCATCAATTCACATAAACAATCTACAACTCACCTGGTACTTACCTGAGCATCCACCGCGTCAAATCACAATATGCACATATCATACAAATTCATAGTCTAAGCATAAATCAATTGGCATGGCATTTCAAACATAATTTTATTTAAATCGATTTTTTGGGAAAAATCTCAAGTGTATAAGTATATACGGAAAACCAAAAGTCCACTCATTGGTATGTGGAAGGGTCGTAGCCCCCAAGCCTCGATTGACTGCGCTCATCCTAGTCTCACCTATATGCGAAACAACTATATAAACGTTAATTTAAAGCACATAAATGAAACTAGCTAATAACTTCTCATATATTGCTCAAATGGGGTGTTCGAATATACCAACATGATCTACTCAACACCATGAACATCCCCATATTTTTAGAAAAATTTTCCGACCACCCACGCTCTGGCCACGCGCAAGAACGTGCCTGGCACAAGTACGGAAACCCTAACGGTGTTAGGGAATATTCTGTCCAAAAACGTAATATCCCGTTGTATATACCTGACGCCATTAATATATTCCATCAAAGTTGACGGAATATTCTTCGTCTTCTTCGGTGATGCTTGCTGGAGCCGCAGCCGGCCGCCGTCTGCGTCGCCAGAAACTGGAAAAACTTAGAACTTCAATATCTTCTTCATTTCTCAACCAAATTCCATGAAATTTGTACCAAAATGAAGCTTACAATGAGAAGAACATAATCATACCACTTTGGGGGACCTAAAACCAATGGAAAGTCACCTGAAAAAGCCTTCGATATTCATGCCAGACTTGCAACTCGCTAAACCTGGGCTTCCCGACGTCCAAATCACTTCAAAATTACTGCCCGAGCTTCATGAAGACGTTTTAAGGCTCCCTATAATTTTAAAACTCCTTGAAAACTTCATGATCACAAGTGCATGAATAGTACTCCAAATCAAGGTTCTTGGTTTCTCAGGAAAACGAAGACTTCACGTCCAACCAAAGGTATCAATGGGTTCTTGAGCTTGTAAAGAACTCAAAAGCAACCTTCTTGACGTTGATTCGTGGTTTGAGAGCTGAGTTCAAAGAGTGACCGTACAACTTGTACGGACAATGGATGGAAGTCGAGAGAAGGAAAGAGAGTGTGTCAACGGGATGCTTGGGTGTGTGAGTGTGTGTGTGGTCTAGTTTGCAGCCAACCAAAACAAAGAAAATTAAAACCTAAATCCTAAATAGTTCCAAAAGTTTAGGAAAACTAGGAATTGGACCACAACCAAAAACTTATCACACATAACACGTCTCAACGTCCAAGGGCAAATTAGACATTTCATACCGTCGATAAAAATAATTCGGCGCGAGCTGTCACATATTTGGTACATTACTTTATATATCTTCTTGGTACGTATTTGTTACGTTCATATTTCTTTTTTGTATGTATTTGGTACATTTATATATTATTTTGGTACGTTTATATTTATTTTAAAAAAAAACATATATGGTGCGTTACTTTATATATCTTCTTGGTACATATTCAGTACATTTAAATATATTATCTAAACGTACCAGCCTCAAGCCTTCAAAAATAGAGAATACATCTAATTATCTCACATGATATCAATATAAAATAGTGAAAACAACCACTAATTGAAATGGATAAGTCCATTCAAAATTCAAAAATGAGGATCACAGAATTCTAACATGGGAGAAGAAACTGGCTTCCTAAGAAAAGGCCACGTATAAAAATATATCAACCTAAAAGGATACATATGGAATTTAATAATTAACATTTTAAATTATAAAAATAGAATAATTACATGTAATCTAAATAAATATAAAAAAGCTGACTTGGCTATTGTTTAGGCTTCCTAATCAAATTTCAAAATAGAACCAATGTTAATCTAAAGAGTATTAGAAAAGTGCAGGAGATTCTAATTTTCCCAATTTTTTATTAATTAAATTTTTTGTACAGTTTTTTTTTATTAAAATAATTATTACCACATAATAGGTTAGCAATAATGTGATTCAATCAGTTGTTCGTTAAATATTATTTTCTTTGTTTTTAAACATGTTCAAAACATCTTAAAATGCGTGTAATGCCGGTTATAAAAAAAGGTATTTCCCACGTGGATAATAATGTGATTAAATTAGTTGTCAAATTATATTTTTTTTTTGAACAAACGATATTATCTACACAAAGGGGTAGGGGTGGGCTTAGCCTCACAATAGGCTAGCAATAATGTGATTCAATCAGTTGTTTATTAAATATTATTTTCTCTATTCTTAATATAAATTCAATTGAGACCAATTTTATTATGTGGATTTAACTGCTTTAATTAGTTTATGAGGGGTTTCTTCTAGCATGATTTTAGATTATTCATTTAAGTAGCGCGTAGTACGTCGTGATTCAAAAATGCCTTTTGCACACGCATGAGCGCGTGCATGAAGGCTAGTGTTATTAATGCTAATAAGTTGCTAACTGCTAAAGTACAAATTTTAGGATAAATTACATAAAACTACCTCAACTATGGGTAATCACAATCTCATACCTCATGTTTTAAGAATTACAATGCCATACCTCATTTTACGAATTTGTTGCAATGTCAGACCTCCGTTAGTTTTTTTGTTAATTTTTCTATTAAATGCTGACTTGGCTTCAGGTGAGGTCCACTCCCTAGCCCAACTGGGATAAAAAATTAAAAATAAAATCAATTTAAATATTTTTATTTTAAAATGTGGGACCCATTCCTTACAAACCCATCACCCTCACCCTTCTTCCCTACCTGTCTCCCCTAACCTTCCTTCACTACCAAAACCAGAACCCACTTCCCACCGCCGCCCTCACCCGCCAATTACCCTCTTCGATGCCAGGCCAACAATGGCTTCACCCATAGCTCCTCGAGTTGGTCCTTATTCATGTACAACATAGATTAATTAAAAGGTTATCTCTTCAAATTAAAACTTTGAGCTACTAATAAAGTATTGATTTTGATTATTACAAATGAAACGAAACAATTAAGTGCTGCACTATGTATATGATTGAGTTTGTGGATGAGATTATGGACTCTTTTGTATGTGTTTTTAAAATGACTAAAAGTGTTTTTAGAGAAAAAAAAAGTTTTTTGTTCCAAAAGCCTTGAAGTGCTTTCTACAAGTAGCACCAGTTATGTGTTTCTTCAAAGAAACACTTTAAGTGATTTTCTAAGATTTACTAGCATTTTTACTGAAGATTGATTCTAAAAATATTTTCACCAAAAGTGCTTTCATTTATTTTAAAAGTACATCAAAACGAACTCTATATACCTTTTCTTGTGGTTAAGTGGTGCCATTATAAACTTAATTAGAGCTTACATAAATCTATCATGATCGATCAAGAAGAGTAATTAATGAGCTAGTTTTGCATTGGAGTTAAACTTTTTACCACACTCAACTGCCACGCATGCATGGTGGTTTGGGGTCCAAAGATGACACTAGGATCACGTGTGAGACTTTTCCTCCACTTCTTTTTTCCTATTGCGTTTTTTTTTTTTTTTTTTTTTTTGGGTTCAAGTTCCTTCGCTTGTTCACTTGTTACTATTAAGCAAAGCTTAATCTGTTTCCACCTAATTATTTTATGATATATTCCCTTTACCCTAAGGCCCTAACTCAATGCGAAGGACCCGGCCGATATACAGGAAAAAAGCAATGTTTAGATCGCCTGAGTAATTAGGATGATTTAAAGGGTAGTGTTATTGTTATTTCAAAAATGACATTATTGTTGTAGCCTATATTATTTGAGAAAGAGGGTGCGGCACCAATAAGGAAAGTGGGGAAATTGTACAATGTTTTCGGGATTGTGTGATTCTCTCTATACCAGTGCCTTTATTTATAGTAAAACCAAAATGAAAGAATAATTTGTCCTCCAAGTAAGTATATCCTATAGGGAATGAATCACTAGATTAATGATAATCTGGAATCCAAATCTAATTAGGATTTACATAATCACATATTAAATAATATTCATAACACTCCCCCCTTGATTGTGTATGTATTCAAGTAGATGTAACATTAGATTCGGCAAAGTTGGGGAAGTAGACTTGTTGGCGCTAATTTGGGAACACGCTAATGTTAAACAAAATGAACTTGCATATGGAAATAAGTCTCAAAAACCCGGCTATGGTAAAACCTAATATGGGGAAAAAAGAAGAAAAAAAAAAAAAAGCCCACAGTTTAAGGAAAAAGATGAGTTGAATGCAAGGCCAAGCCAATTTAAACACCTATAGGACGTACACAAGGGTGAGTATACTTCGGAATACTTAAAGTGAACTAACAATGTTACAGTTCAGAAACTTTACACATACGTACCAATCCCTTGACCAAGTTTATGAAAAGTAGACTTCAATAATAACTTTAGTGAAAAGGTCAACTAGGTTGTCTTGGGAAAGAATTTATTTGACTTCAATATTCTAATGTTCTTGTTGCTGATGAGAGAAAAAGAACTTTGGCACAATATGCTTGGTGTTGTCTCCTTTGTTGTATCCCTTCTTGAGTCGTTCAATACATGCTATGTTATCTTCATAAATTGTTGTAGGGACATTAAGGACGGAAGAAAGTCCGCAAATGCTTCGACTATGTCTCGTTACTGCCCTTGACCAAAATCACTCCTGAATGGCTTCATGTAAGGCTAGAATTTCCACATTGTTCAAAAAAGTCACAACTAAAGCCTGTTTGGTTGATCTCCAAGATATTGTGGTGTGTCTAACTGTAAGATGTAACCCATTTGAGAACGTGCCTTGTGCAGGTTAGACAAGTACCCTACGTCAGCATAATCAACAAGGCAAATCGACCCGAGAATCGGGGAGCACGACAGCTTCACTCAAGGATTTGTAAGGATAAAACAAACCTATATCCATCGTACCTTTGAGGTAACGGAAGATGTCGTTTACACTAGTCCAATGTCTTTGTGTGGGTGCATTGCCATATCTCGCTAAAAGATTAATAGTGAAGGAGACCGATCTAGTGCACTAAACTAAGTACAATAATGCGCCGATTGCACTAGGGTAAAGAACTTCTAGTTCCAAGACCTTTTCCTCATCGTCTTTAGAACTGAAAGGATCTCGTTTTTCATCTAGCTTTCAGACAACCATATGATTACTTAAATGCTTCACTTTATCTTCATTAAAATGACACAAAACCTTTTGGGTGTTGTTTGATTGATGGACAAGAATACCATCGAACAATGCTTGACATTCAGGTATGTGGCGATTCTCTCGAGCTCTTTTGGAGTTTGGATAAGGTTCATGTCATTGACATAAACTGCAACAATTGCAAATTTGAAATGTAACTTCTTAAAGGACGCACAACGACATAGTTTGTTGTCCAAATATCCATGACTAGTCAAATACTCACTTAGACGGTTATACCACATTCATCTGAATTGGCTTCAATCCGTAGAGTGAACGGCTCAATCTAATCGAATGGTATTCCGTGGTCTAGAACTATTTGATCAAGTCAATGGAAGTCCTTTTGGAACTTTCATATAGATTTTTGTATTAAGATCCCCATAAAGATATACGGTACAATGTCCATGAGCTAGATGTTCAATTTTCTTGGAAACTACCAAACTAATAAGGTAACATAATGTTATCACAACCACAACTAGCGAATACGTTTCCTCGTAGTCAATTCTAGGGTGCTAAAATTATGTGACCAACAAGGTGTTCTTTGTATCGCACAATTTCGTTCCACTACTTACATTTTCTTAAGAAA
This sequence comes from Pyrus x bretschneideri, assembly GCF_019419815.1. Lineage (NCBI taxonomy): Eukaryota > Viridiplantae > Streptophyta > Magnoliopsida > Rosales > Rosaceae > Pyrus > Pyrus x bretschneideri. The sequence continues at coordinate 5,203,145 of NW_025999657.1, forward strand.
ACCCACATGTGGCTAAAGATCTTCACATGTGGCAGTGTAGGAACTATGAGCCTGAACACCTTGCACAAGCAAATCAACTTCAACCTGGATTGCTTGTATTCAGTTTGACCAATCTATTCGATGTTGATATTTATCAACGGAACGGGTTCAATGTCATCACTCTGCATGATTTCAATAGCTACTACATATGCAAATGCATTGTCGATTATCATCTCACTCCTTACCCAATATCATCTAAGCTAGCAAAAAATTGTCAATGTACTGAAATGATATAACTCAATACAAATGATCTTTTTGTCTTTCCCAATTCTTTCTATAATGGACCGAAATCTCTTGATTTTCAGAAGGTGGATTTCGGGCTAGTATCACTGAGTCTAGCAAGAGGCATCACAGTTGACACTGAATTGGGCATAACAATCGACATCATGTTTGATAAGGAATTTTGGCATCATTTAAGGCAAAGCATACAATGGGTAAGTTGACATAGCTCCAGATAATGTAATGTGTAATAAATAGCAGTAGTGCCACATTAGTGAGTTGATGTGCTTTCTTTAGTTTGTTCAATTATTGTAAGTACAATTTAATTCGTGAGATCAATTGGTTGAGTTTTTTCTATGTAATGAGCTATAAATACTGTCCGAAAAGGCTGAGTTTTGTGACAACTGATTCTTAATAGAAAAAAAGTTCTCTCTCTTTGCTCTCTATCTCCTTGATTCATGTATCAAGGCATGTAATTTTTTTTTATAATGGGGTGTTTTCTTTTGCATTGATTAGCGCCATTGATCATGGACCAGTCCTAGTTCATTTTTCACTCATATTACTCTTTTATCTACTGCTCCAAGGCTACAAATTTAACTCCTTCTATACCTATGCAGTCTCATGATACTTCAAGAGTGGTATATTATACAACTGCTTCTTCCATCCATACTAGTTGTAGTATTCCTTCTACAGTCCAACTAGATTCACCGCCTCCAATTAATTATACTGTTAAGGAGAATCATTTTGGTGCTTCCTTGTCTTCTGCATTCACTACTTTAATTCCTCAGTCATCGTCCTATGTTCACCCGAGCAAAGTCGGGAGTTACCAAGAAATATGTACTTCATGCCTCAGTTCCTCCTGGTCCTACTTTTGTTGAACCCAAGACATATCGACATGCCATGAAAGTTCATGAATGGTATAAAGCAATGCAGGAAGAATACCAAAGGATATTTGCTTCAAAGAGCTTAGTCGGTTGTAAATGGATTTTTAAAATTAAGAAGAACGTTGATAGTTCAATTTCTAGACACAATGGCCGATTAGTTGCCAAAGGATATTTGCAAGAGCAAGAAGTGGATTATGATGAAACTTTTAGTCTGGTTGTTAAGCACACTACTATACAACTTGTTATTTCCCTTGTTGCTAATTTTGGTTGGACAATTAGACAGTTAGACATTAAGAATGCCCTCCTTCATGGCTTTCTTTATAAGGAATTGTGTACGTACAACAACCCCTTGGCATTGTCAAATCTACTTCCCCTCATTTGGTTTGTCGCTTGCACAAGTCTTTATATGGTTTAAAACATACTCCACAGGCCTAGATTGAATGTTTCACTACTCATGTTTTTGGCTTGGGAATTTAGCAACCACAATCAAATTCTTCTCTATTTGTTCAGCTCACAGATTCCATGGTTATCATTTTATTACTTTATGTCGATGACATTCACATTGTAAACACAAAATTCCTGTGACAACTCAAACAAGAACACCTGTACATTGTAAAATACAAGCTATAAATGCTAGGAAGGTTTTCTTATTGCAGAGTCTTTATGCAGCAGGTTTTCTTATTGCAGAGTCTTTATGCAGCAGTGACCTGATACTCCACTCTCCAATTTGCAGATATCGTTACAAGGGGATTAAGTGCACCACTGGTTCAAACCCATTGGTCCAATCTCATGCTTGGTTCCTTCAAACATGAGCTTGAGGGGGCATGTTAGGTGTATGAGAATGAGACAAGTGTCACTAGATGTTAGGATTGTCTGTTAGTCTGGTATAAACAGATAGCATTGGTTGTTATGAAGGTAGTTAGAATAGCTAAGTCTGTTGAGAGCTATCTTTGTATAAAGTGAACCAATTGTATCTTCTTCTTCATTAAGTGAAATATACAGCTTTCTCTTTCTTGATTCACTCTGTCTTTCTTTCTCTGAAACTCTGTTCTTGATGTACATTACATTTCTGCATTATTAGCTTGTATGCTTAACGGTTACTTCTATCACATATCTGGCATGCTTCACAAGGTTCGGTACTTCTATAAATGCAAGTGGCAGCTATACGAACTTGTTTGGAGTACAATTGACAGATAACAAGATGAGATGCACCATTATACGGAGTTGAGATAGATGTTCAAGAATGCCTTATTTGGGCTTCCCAATTAAATTAGTATCGAACTTTTAGTTCATGAGATTAGAACTCAATATTTCTCCCTATAAATGACAAGAAGTATTCCTTAACCGTAATACTAGGTAGTTTTTTTTATTGAAATCATATTCCCCCACATCTTATTCACCTCTATAAATAAAGGACGTTTCGTTCAGATCAAATTCATAGGCTTCTTCTTCTTCTAAAAGTAATTGTGATTGTCATTACCATAAAAAAAGGTAATTTTTATTACTTTAAACAAAAAAATATTTAAAGGACCAAGAAAGGTCAATGATAACAAGTGTTTGCTCCATAAAAAAAAATAAAACAAGTGTTTACGGGTAATTTTTTTTTAATAAATGATATTATTTATATTAAAGGGAGGAAGAGTGGATTAAATCTTATAATGAACGAGTCTTAATATTGTGGTTCAAATCTTCCTTTAACGATAATTGAACCTAACACCTTTCACTTACAATTGAATCAAACAAATGTTTGAGATATCCTTGTGTATTATAAAGAGAGAATCATTCTTATTATTGAGCAGGAACGGTTATATGTGTCAGTAGGCAACGCGTAAGCTTCGTCTTACAAAAAAGAGAGAAAGTGGGTCCATCCACAGTAGGCCCAAAACGGGATAACGGGAGTGGGTCCCAGAAGCATAAATCGTAAGCCTAAGATTGCGTTTGGTACGTGGGACGGGACGGAACGGAGTGGGACGAGGTGTTCCGTCCCACATTTGGTGCGCCTAAAATGAGTGGAACGCGATGTTCCACGGGACAAGTTTTGGATGATTTTTCGTTCCGCCACCCCCCCCATGGAACGGCTTGTTCCATGTCCATGGGACACAAATTTATAACATTTTAAGACAAAAACACCCCTTGTCTTTTTCAAAATTTACATCATCAAAATCATACAACAAACCCTAAAAACTATCTTCTCTTCTTCTCAGCCACTGAACCTCTTCACCTCTGCATCTCCCCTTCGCAACCTTCATCCTCATCTTCTTCCGTGTAGCCTCTTCACCCCTGCATCTCCCCTTCGCAACCTTCCTCCTTATCCTCTTCTGTGTAGCAGCTCTGCATCTCCCGTTCGCAACTCTTCCGTGTAGCAGCTTTGCGAACCTTCCTCCTCATCCTCTTCTATGTAGCATCTTTAGCTCTGCATCTCCGTTCCAGGTTCCATCTGTTTTTGTGTAGCTCTCGATCTCTCTTTCTTTGTAGAAAAAAAAAAACAAAATTGCTTCCAGGAGGTCCTAATTTTGATGTAAATTTGAAGTGGCATTATTATTCTTTTTTGATTTGCTTGTTTCGATTTCGTTACCACCTAGTTAATATGCAAAACATTTGTAATTTCCACTACCTGTTTTGGTCTGCTTTGGTTGGTTCGATCTTCTTTAAAGGGAGGAAGAGTGGATTAAATCTTATAATGAACGAGTCTTAATATTGTGGTTCAAATCTTCCTTTAACGATAATTGAACCTAACACCTTTCACTTACAATTGAATCAAACAAATGTTTGAGATATCCTTGTGTATTATAATGAGAGAATCATTCTTATTCTTGAGCGGGAACGATTATATGTGTCAGTAGGCAACGCGCAAGCTTTATCTTACCAAAAAGAGAGAAAGTGGGTCCATCCACAGTAGGCCCAGAACGGGAGTAGGTCCCAGAAGCATAAATCGTAAGCCTAAGGTCGTGTTTGGTACGTGGGATGGGACGGAACAGAGTGGGACGAGGCGTTCCGTCCCACGTTTGGTGCTCCTAAAACGAGTGGAACACGCTGTTCCATAGACAAGTTTTGGATGATTTTTCGTTTCGCCTCCCCCCTAGAACGGCTTGTTCCAAGACTGTGGGACACAAATTTATAACATTTTATAAAAAAAATACCCTTGTCTTTTTCAAAATTTACATCATCAAAATCATACAACAAACCCTAAAAACTATCTTCTCTTCTTCTCAGCTCCTGAACCTCTTCACCTCTACATCTCCCCTTCGCAACCTTCCTCCTCATCTTCTTCTTTGTAACCTCTTCACCCCTGTATCTCCCCTTCGCAACCTTCCTCCCCATCCTCTTCCGTGTAGCACCTCTGCATCTCCCCTTCGCAATTCTTCCATGTAGCAGCTCTGCGAACTTTCCTCCTTATCCTATTCCGTGTAGCATCTTCAGCTCTGCATCTCCGTTCCAGGTTCGATCTGTTTTTGTGAAGCTCTCAATCTCTCTTTCTTTGTAAAATAAAAAAATAAAAACAAAATTGCTTCCAGGAGGTCTTAATTTTGACTTAAATTTGAAGTGGCATTATTATTCTTTTCTGAATTGCTTGTTTTGATTTCATTAACACCTAGTTAATATGCAAAACATTTGTAATTTCCACTACCTGTTTTGGTCTTCTTTGGTTGGTTCGATTTGCTTTGGTCCTTGCATATTATTCAACATTTGTAATTCCTCAAAATTGTCCTGTAGAAAAGAAAATCACTTTCAAGTTTATATACTTGCATACCCTTCCAAGAACCTTTCTTGCTGTGTTTTTTTTTTCTAGGAAATTTGTGTTTTCGACTTGTAAACCACGGTTCATTTGACCGTGAATATTTTTAAGGAATTTTACGAGAGATCAGGAAATTTCCACGTACTTGAGGAAGGTTGCTGAAAATGTCGTTGTTGATTTTATGCCATTGTAATTACAGATGTGATATAAATCACTTTCAAGTTTTGCTCAGACTGAGCTTTCCATTTTGCCAAATCCTCGAGCCTCTCCTGATTCTACTGAATTTCTTTGTAATTTGATGGCATTACAATGAAAACCAATTGTTCAAATGTTTTTTATTTGTTCTTTGTAAGATCTAATTTGTTCTCTATTATTAGTATCTTATTTGTTCTCTGTGTAAGATCTTATTTGTTCACAGAAACTTAAAGGTTTGTTATCTATAACAGGCTTATCAAGAGTCAACCAAAGAAAAACGGCGTGCTCAAATTGCTCAAGGTTTCACTCCATCTACCCTTCTATTGTCTTCCTTTCAATAGATGGGTACTTTTTATTTGTTATAGATATTGGCATAGTTTGGGTTTGGAATGTTATACATGTTTAGGATGGGGGTCATGCAGGATCATGCAGATATGAATTGCCCCAGTTATGTTTCCCTCGTTATATACACCCATGATTCATGTGTTCCAACTAAAGCTCAGTTATCAATTCCCTTTTCCAAGTTAATGTTCTCTGTGGCCAGCGCTGCTTTTGATTCATTTTATGGTTATAAAATTAATATTCACTTTTATGCATGGTGAATTTTTAGTCCCATTGAAACCAAGTTTTATCTGTCCATAAGAAGTTTTCTCCATATATGTTAAGTGAGGAAACAGAGATTTTTGTTGTTGATCTAGGTTTGGCATTTTACCATTCCATGGAATAGAAATCCCAGCTGCATGAATCAGATGGTTTGGGGTTTGATGTAAAGAGAATCCTCTCTATCTACATGTGATTGCTCTCATTCGAATTTTGCTTTCATCAAAGTATTTTGTTAAAAAATGGTCCAAGCCTTTATTTAGGACTGTTTTTGAAGGAGTCAAATTCGCTTATCCAGTTTTGGTAACTCCATATACACCTATTCTATGCTGTAGTTTGCATGAACTAGGTTGCTTATTACTAAATCTTTTAACAGTTGTTGGTTTATGTGTTCTAATCTGTCAGCTATAGAAGACAGATAAGTAGTAGGTTGCATTTAGTTTGCGTTGTATAGGTTGTTGGGCCTTGGTTTTTATTATACATTATATTATCATTACTACCTCCACAATTTGATGAGTCTTCAATAGACTAACATTTAGCCTGTGTGATTGATTCTTTCTTAAAATCACTTTCAAGTTTATATACCTGCTGTCTTTGCTCTGTGATGGTTTCTAGGATTTTTTTCGTGTTGGCTCTTGTATGTGTTTGCTTAATTTCCTTTTGTAGCTCAACCTCGTGTATTTATTTTGGACTTGTCACTGTCAGATGTCCATTTCTTAGTGTTTTTTTTATTTATGCAACTTTCAATTTTTTTCATTGGAGGGAGTCTGTTCGTGTTGTTTAATATCTCAATTGCCTCTTTTTCTTGTTTGAGAATGTGAATTTGGATACTTGGTTTAGATTTTGATTTGTTCCCAAAATACGGTTTCGTTCACAATTCCAAAATAAAATATTTGCACATGAGTTTCTATTTCAATTCAGCCAAAAAACAAAATGAATTTGGAGTAAAACTCTTATCATTAATTTTACCAAATCCAAGTATCTAAAATGAATCTAGCGTATGTTGATGCTCCACTCATTCATGTGTTGTTTTTTTGCATGTGAAGGTATGGATGAATATGAGACTCAATTCTTTGTTCTTTTGAACGTTTGGATTATAATGGCACAAGTCTTTACTATGAATGCACAATTGTTGAGGTATAGACAACAACAAAGGAGACAACGGGAAATAGCTAGTTTAAAGCAGAGGACATTTGTTAGACTTCATGTTAGGAGAAAGGAAATAAATAGTATCGCGCAATTGAGTGATAATAACTGTTTGTGGGAGTTGCGAATGGATAGGAATGCATTTGCAATTTTATGTGATTTACTACAAACTCGTGGTGGATTGGTAGATGATGGTCATGTTACAATAGAGGAGTAAGTAGCTACTTTTGTTAACATATTAGCCCACCACAATAAAAATAGGTCAATGCAAGTTAGATTCATTAGGTCTGGTTAAACTATTAGTCGGTATGTCTGTAGAGTATTGTGTGCGTTGCTCAATTTGTGAGAGATGTGTTGTTTGCAAAACCAACCCTTATCCTAGAGGATTGCACGAAATCGAGATGGAAATGCTTTAAGGTAGTCATCATAGTAAAATCATTAAGAACATAATTATTTGTAGTTGCTAATTAATATAAGTTTTTCTTTTGTCTAGGGTTGCTTAGGAGCACTAGATGGAACATACATAGGGGTCATTGTGCCTGATGTCGATAGACCAAGATATAGAACAAGGAAGGGTCATATAGCAACTAATGTGTTAGGCGTATGTACAGATGACCTCAAATTCGAATATGTGTTATTCGGTTGGGAGGGATCAGATACTGATTTGAGAGTTCTTGGTGACGCTGTTACTAGAGCTAATGGCCTCAAGGTCCCAACTGGTAAGATAGATAAGCACCTAGTATTTTTCCTTACCTTTGTTGGCCAACAACTAAAATTTATTATCAACTAATATAGGTACATACTATTTGGTTGATTCCGGATACACGAATGGTGAGGGTTTTCTGGCACCGTATAGAGGCACTAGATACCATTTGCAAGAGTGGGAAGATAATTCACATGCACCTAGGAATCATGAAGAATATTTTAATATGAAACACTCACGTGCTAGAAATGTCATTGAGAGATGTTTTGGCCTCCTCAAACGACTTTGGGCTATCTTACAAAGTCCTTCCCACTATCCAATCAAGATTCAGGGACGAATGATCACCGCATGTAGTTTACTTCATAATCTTATCAGAATGTATATGGCGGTTGATCTTGAGGAAAATGCAAGGCTTGCATTTGATGAATTACCTATAGGGGAAGATTTACTCAAAGTATTAGCCTACATTGAAACCGTTGAGTCAAGTCAGACATGGACTCAATCGAACGATGATCTTGCAAGAGAAATATATGATGAGTGGAGAGGAAGCAGGGCTTGAAAATTGGTTGACATGGTAGTTGTTGTAATTGTCTTTTATTGAGATGTGGACTCAATGTAGTTGTTGTAATTGGCTTGAAAATTCATAACATCAAGACTATTGAGATGTTTGTTATTGTAATGTGGTAATTGGGAGTTATCTGGATATTATGGCTTCTTTGATATGTTTATTTGTGTTACTTATGTAATATATGGCTTCTTTGATAGATTATGTGGCCACCTCACGTAATTGGATTGATCATGAGGAGGATGTACTACTTACCATCCTCAAGGAGATGGTTGCTGATGGTGTTAAGTGTGAGACCGACAGTTTTAAGGCTGGTACTTTTGTAACGGTTGCCTCCAAGATGAGGGAACAAATTCCTAGCATTAATATAAAGCCGAAGCATTTACAAAATAAATTGAAGCGTTTGAAAGAAAAGTGTTCATCTGCATATGACATGATGAATACATCTGGATTTGGTTGGGATGATGAGAAAAAATGTGTTGTTGTGGATAGTGACGAAATACTACAGGAGTGGGTGAAGGTAAATTTTGTTTCTTATTCTTTATCAATTACTTGCTTTGGAAGTCTTAACCTTGATTTCTTTGGGTTCTTATTGTAGAAACATCTCAATGCATCTTGCAAACTAAACAAGCCATTCCCGTTGTATCCACGGTTATGTACGGTGTTTGGGAGAGACCGAGCCACGAGTAGTATGGCTGAATCAGCGACAGATGCAATCAAAAATATGGGTTGGGAAAGTGAGGATTGTGAGACTTCTGAGATGCCTCCGCCTTCACCTACCCCATCTCTTTTTGTTGCTACATCTAGTGCAACTCAACCTGTTAGGAAGAGGAAGAGGAGTAGGAATGATGGTGATGCAAATATTGTATTTGTTATCAATGAAGGTTGGAATAAAGCTGTTACTGAAATGAAAAAATAAGGTGAAAGTTTTACTTTCAGATAAGCGAAAGCTAGACTACCTTCTGAGCTTCAAGCCATGGGTCTTCCATATGATCATGTGCTAAGAATTTCAATGAAGTTAGTGAAAGATATCGATCTGATGGGTATTTGAACTACCTTGGATGACTCACAGAAGTCAGATTTCATTAAAGTGTTTATGGAGAGCCTTTGAGCATTTGAGGTTTTAGTATTTGTGGTTTTTGTATGATGAACTTTATCAACTTCTAGTGTTTTCATTATTGCTTTAGCAAGGCATTATTTGTTTTTTAAGCCAGGACGAATGTTTGATTTCAGATATTTCATGTTTAAGTTCTGCATATTTCATTTTCTTTGTTTAAGTTTTGAATGTTTAAACCCTAAAACATTTACGATATGCATGATCATTAAACTTATATATTTTTCAACATTTCTCATGTGCTCTTGTGTGGTTTGCCACACAATGCAATGGGGAATATTTAGAGGGGTGTCCTTCGAAACAAGGCCAATTCTAATGTTTGCAGAACCTGAACTCCCAGAACAACAACAACCCACAATTGAAAGGACCAAAATTAGGGACTAAAAATTGAATTGGGGTGTGGGTTTTGCAATTTGAATAATAAAATTTGATGGGTTTGTGCTGAAAATTCGAATGGAGCTGTAGAAAACTAGGAGATTAAAAATTACAAATTTTAAAGGAGTTTGCACGTGGAACACAACATATACCTATTAAAATTTGGATCAAGAAAAACAAATAATGGATAATAGTGTTCAAATTTAAACAACTTATTAAAAAAAAAAAGGAAAAGGAGTCTTGTCCCATTTCGCGCATAAAATTGTATCAAACAACAGATGAAACATGGGTATTTTCGTCATTTTAATTTTTTTGTTCCGTTTCGTGTATGCGCTACCAAACGCAGGATGAAACAACTGTCTTGTTCCATCCTGCGCGTATCAAACATAATACAGAACATCTGTTTCATCCCGTTCCGTCTGCGTACCAAACACTACCTAATGAACGTGGGGCTAGCCCACGCCGGAAATCAGCCGCCTCGTACTGAACTCCGGGCATCATTCCATATGTTGGGCCCACCTTCCACCACCACAGGCACAGAAACACAGAAACACAACCCAGCTGACTCAACTGTCACGCTGTCACGTTGCTCGTTATTCACCGGCGCAGTGGCGGAGCCGAGCTAATTGGAGCCAATTATTTTAATCGTTTTGTTTTTAATATTATGTATTTGGAGAGGTGTCGCTATTGTCGTATCCAGGGTCGGTCTGTGGGGCCCAGTTTATGAGGGCAGATAAAGAAATAAAATACAGTAGAAAGTAGAAACAATTGCGTACCAACCAACCAGAGTCCGCGTGCACTTGTTGGTGAATGGAGGATAATACTAAAATATTTGATTTGATTTTATTAATTCTTTTTCCAAACCTTAAAAAATTTTCTTTCCCGAGCTGTGGCAATAATTTATTCGCACTTTTTGGGTGAAATTATTATTTTTTTCCTTTGTAACGGGATGGCCTTGTATTTTGCTTGTTTATCTAATACATGTTTATCGTTATTGAAAAAGTGAATAATTCATCTAATAAATGTTAAATTTTTTCAAAATCACATTCAAGTAATAAGTAAATCATGTACTTGAATATTGTTATTAATATATTGAGGCAATTCTTATAAGTTAAATATTTATCATGATCATGTACATGTTATTTTACGAAGAGAAACCATTAATTGCAATGATCAGTAGATTGATTTTAAGTCATTTGACAAGCATGCATGTTCTAAAATATAAGAGAGAATGTAATCACATATGGGATGAGTGTTATTTTCAATGCTTATTTTATTTGTCCGTTTTTTACTTTTAAAGAAAACCAAGAGAACAGGCACACATTTGGACAAGTTAAATTTCTTAATATATGATGAGATAATTAAGGCTAAAATGTGTGTTTATACAGTATAGTTTTTCTCACTTAGAAGTTAGGAAAAGTTTATCATTTTAAGTACGGAGTCTCATGGTAATCATCTAGACGGTAACTTTGGTATCATGATTAAACTGGACGTGCAGATCACGCGGTGTAGACTCAGAGAGATGGGTACACTAGCTAGGGCAGGTGTTACTTTATGGCGAGAGAAAGTTCATCACAGCCTCCCCAGGTATGGAGAGGGTTAGAGGGGTTACCACCAAAACATCCTTCCATTCATTACAAATATCTCCACACATATATTTATATCATCAGTCATCATCATCTACAATATTACTAATAGTCAATTAATTTGTTTATGACACTACTAATTAAACCCTTTGTTATTTTGTGCTTCATTGTTCTTCAAGATTTAAGACCATCCAATCCTCACCTTCCAATCTCCTCCTTTCGCTCTCACATTGATAGGATGGACAGCGTCAAAGAAGCTCAACTTTAATTTCTCTTCTAGTCTCCATCACTGGTGGGTGGCAAGCTCTCTGGAGGTTACCACCCCCCCTCCCTCTCTCTCTCTCTCTCTCTCTCTCTCTCGATATTCATTGATTGATTTTATTCAATTTCTTGAGCCATTTGAGCGCCTCCCTTTTTTCTCGGGCAAAGCTTTTGCAGCAATCAAGCCACCCATCCACCATCCCACACAGAGACTCTGAAAAGATAAGGAGAGAGATAATGTACATTTGAGGAGAGGGATATAAAAGATTATTAGGGCATGTGTTTTGTTTGTTAATATATGCTTTGCTTCCTTCTTATTTAACTCTACTTTCTTCTCCTTTTTTCCTTTCCTAGCTATACTCCACCCTTCCCTTCCCTATTTTCACTTCCTCCGGATCCGATCTCTCTCTCTCTCTCTCTCTCGGACTAAGTACAACAGCAGTTTGGAGGCGGAGGGGGGATCAGTTAGTTCAATTCCCAAGGATTTGCTTTCTTTGTTTCTTGTTTTGTTTGTTTGTTTGTTCGTTTGCTGTCTGTTGTTCCTTTCTTTCTGTGCTCCTTTTTTGTCTGCTTCAGTGGGATTTTTCACAAACAAAAAGTTAAAGGGTGACGAAAGAAAGCCTTGCTTTTTCTTGTCTTGTCGCCTTCTCTGTAAGCTGATTGGTGATTGGATACGAGGTTTATGGTTCATCAACCAGATCTGCGTGCAGCAATTCTAACTTCCATAGGGTCACTGTGTACCAGATTACCAAGGTTTTTACATCGTCCTCTCTCCTCCTTCTTCATCATCATCATCTTCTTCTTCTTCTTCATTTTTCTTTTGGGTTTGCTTTATCTTCTTTGTTCTAATGGTTCCATCTGCGGTGCGATCACTGCTGGTAAATGCATTGAATGATCATGAATTATTTGGTATTAAAGCTTATTTTGTAGGGTGATCATGTTTCTCTTGCTATGGAATGGCATAAATCGATCGATCTGGTTGTTTTCAATTTTCGTGATGTGTGTGCTTCATTTATATATATATATATATATATATATATATATATATATATATATAATATAGCTAACACTTGGCAAAATATTATAACATGTGGAAAAACATTAGTCTTCTTTGATTAGTAATATCTTCCATCGAGCTTTTTAACATCTTTCAATACTGGGTTTACCCGAGTGATCAAAATGTCTTCTCTCTTTTGATCAACTTGATGGAGTTTTCATTTCCTTATACAATATGGATCTATACTGTCTATAACATGTCATACCATATTGGTTACATGAAAAAAAATTCATTTTTTTAATTTGTTTGGAATATTAGAAAACAAAATCATTAAAAGGAGTCCTACATGCATAATCATTTTGTTTCTGGATATATGGTAACTATTCTTTTAACGTTGTTTTTTTTATTTTTTATCATCAGATAGTTACATGAATTATAGTTGATTTAGTTACATGAATTATAGTTGAATGTGTTATCTTTTTTCAATTCACACAAGGAGCCATTTTGCGTATGGTTAATACGCATCTCTAATTTATATGTGTTTATATGTGTTTGGGGCTTTTTTTTTTTTAATTTAATTTAATTTTTTTTTAAATGACCTTTTATTATGGGCTGATCGATTGAAAAAAGAAAAAGAAAAAGATTATACTAATCATCATCCATTATCTATGGATCGAATGAAGTAAAATAAAATAATAGCTTCGATCCCAGGTCTTCCATATCACTAAAATCTTGTATTCTGTAATTTATCATGCAATTAATTACTACAGTTTTTCTTTCACATCTTCTTTTTTATGTAATTGAATCTAAGGTCAACTTTTTTTTTCATTAAACGTATCTTTTTTATAGGTAAATTTTGTGAATACATTTTTCAGTTCAACAGATATATTTTTTGTTAAACTGGATGATGCCTCAGTGTTTACAATGTTAAACTGATTTACATGTAACAGTGAGAACATCATGTCTTTAAAAAAAAAAAAAAAAAACCAGTTAATTAGTTCATCAAGATATTACAACACTAATTTTCTTCATCTCACCACCAATATATAATAGTAGCCTTATGCTTTGATGGCGAGTCATATTAATTTTCTTTTTTGATCTTGTTCTCCGGTACTCCTAGCTAGGTGCTGGCTTTTATTTAGTAATACCAAGTTCATGGCCTTGTAATAATTTATTGATTGTTAATGAAAATATTCTTCTTGCTAATTGTCTCCCATTTTGAATGTTATAAGTATCTAGCTTGTTGTTTGTTAAGAATCTATTGCCATGTTTTATAATCGGTAAAACAAAAGGTAGAACCGTAGATTAATTGGTAGCAGATTAACAGATTAATTAACACGCCAACTGGTTTCCTTCGCATAATCTCCCATAATCTCTCTTAACAATATCTGGTGACGAGGGGAGATTTTATAGGACGATATCTTCTCTAATTTGGTAAGTTTTAGGTTTTCTTTTGATTTCCCCCTTTTTTGTCAGAATTCTTAATTAATTTGCCCCTAGGGTTCTTCTCTAGCTTTACGTATATCTATTTATTTTTATCAATTCTCTAGGTTTATATACATATGCTATGTATTTTAGCCATTCGACATAAGATTTCTTAATCATTGTAACATTGGGTTTTCTCCGTTTTCTTGTTTTCTGTGGAACCAATTAGAAAATAGAAGGCTTCTTTCGAATAGTACTCCACTGTAAGAGTCAACAGGATTGAAAGTAGTTGTGATCTCAAGTTCCTACCCTTCATATATACCCGCTACGTGATGCTTTTTTTTGTACTAGAATCATATGGTGCATATTTTATTTGAAAGATAGGAACATGACATAAAAAAAAATAAAAAAAAAAAACTTTGCAGCTATTGTGTGATCGCGTATTTACACAGTTATACTACAATATTGGTCTATAACTAAACAATTTGGTTTGTTATTTTGGCACTAATGTATGTGCAATATTATTCTTTTCCTAAACTACGATCCAAATTATTCATGTAGCAGGAGAACATTAATCATATATGCGTGTGTATACTTTATTAATATGAAATTTGTATTAGAACTTTAGATATGCAAAACTAATTTTGAAGTCAGTAAAAGATATAGTCTTCTCTCACTTTCGCACATAATCCTCTCACAGCCCGGAGAAAAAATTTGTAATATACCTTAATCATATTGCTTATTATTTGTTCATGTTTTTCTATTTTGGTTTGAATGTACTGTTCAAGTTTAAATTAATGCAGGTTTTCATCATTATCCGAAGAATATGGATACGCTTTCACATGTACCCCCAGGCTTTCGATTCCATCCCACAGATGAAGAACTTGTTGATTATTATCTTAGAAAGAAGACTGCTTCGAAACCAATTGATTTTGATGTCGTCAGAGATGTTGATCTCTATAAGATTGAGCCATGGGATCTTGAAGGTACTAACTAATTAATTCATGGTTTGGTTATACTAGACGAACTTGATTTATTATCCACTGTTCATGTTCACCATTATAATATTGATTTGGACAGATTTGTGCAAAATAGGAAGTGGTGATCAGAATGAATGGTACTTCTTTAACCATAAAGATAAGAAGTACCCTACCGGACATCGATCAAATAGGGCAACAAAAGCCGGGTTTTGGAAAGCTACAGGAAGAGATAAGGCTATTTACAGAGGAAAATTCCTTGTTGGCATGAGAAAGACTTTAGTCTTCTACAAAGGCCGTGCTCCAAATGGACAGAAGTCAGATTGGATCATGCATGAATATCGACTAGAAACTAGTGAAAATGGAACTCCTCAGGCAAGTACATATTAAGTTTTGTTTTTTGTTTTAAGCTATGAGCTTATTACATGTCACATGTTGTGCATTAGTCCTACGTACATCGATTGTGCCTAATATACTTTAGAACATATAGATATAGTTACATATCTATTGACCCTTTCCCCCGAATAACTTCAGTTTATATTTGGTATAGAATATGGTATCTGAGCTAAGCGTATCAATTTATACAACTACATTTCAAGCTTTTACTTATTCCTTCCATGCATATCTAGAAATTTAAGCAAAAATTAAGACAATCAAGTATTGGTTTGTTACTGCTCATACCATGCATGCGCTGTACTTTCTTTTATCGAACAGGATCGATGAATTTATGCGCCTTCACAATTATATATGTTCCTTTGCCATAAAAGCACCAAATATTCCTATATGATTGCACCATGCAGGAAGAAGGATGGGTTGTGTGTAGAGTGTTCAAGAAAAAATTGCCAACAGTGAGGAGAATGGGAGATTACGAGTCACCAAATTGCTATGACCAAGTCCCATTCATGCAACAACTTGATAACTCTCCAAGAACATCAATTTCCCACACTTACGTATCATCACAATATCAGCAGCAGCTACACTATTCACAATGCAAGCCAGAGCTTGATTTGCAGTACAACATGCCACATCATCATCATGACTCTTTTCTCCAGCTCCCTCAATTGGAAAGCCCCAAAGTTCGTCATCAGCCAGCTACCCCATATGGTAATTATGTCATGCAGTCTTCCATACTCACACAAGAGGAGCAATTGCATTACTTCTGCCCGCAAAATCCTTTCAACTCATCTGCGTCGTCATCAGGACATATGCATTACAACAACACTGATTATCTACAAGTTGTTGATCAAGTGAAGGATTGGCGAGCCCTTGACAAGTATGTTGCATCACAGCTCAGCCATGACCAGCAAGATGCTTCCAAGGAAGTCACAAATTACTCCAATGCACAAGAAACATTTCATGTGGCTGAACACATTAATATGCTTGCCAATGAAGCTTCCAGAAGGCCAGACTATAATAATAATGGACAGGAGTACTACGCCTCAACATCAACCTCTAGTTGCCAAATTGATCTCTGGAAATGATCAAGAACATGAATATTACAGTAACTGTTAGCCACTACATGATACTAACTAATCGTAGGAGGTACACTTTAAAGGGATCGATGCTGTACATAAGAAAACACAATTATGGTGTTAATTTTACCTATTCGACTTTAAATTTGTGACTTTTTGTGTTGATGAATAGAGGACAACTAGGGTGACCAGTTATATGTTTAATTATAAAATAACTTAGTGAATCAATTTCAAACCATTTGCTAGAGGTCGTAACAATCCAAACGATCCCACTACATCAGGACCCTTTTGACGTTGCACAGCCTAACTCCCTATATATAGTATGTGGACTGCAATATTTGTTGAATGTATTTTGCCTTATTTCACATGGCTACTGTTTGGAATGCTACTTTAGTAAGTAAAACTCCCTACAATCTTCTTGATCAGATATACTGTACTTGAAGTCAGCTTGTATTAATTGTGATCATGTATATAGGGCAGGTGGCATGAGTACATATGTTGAAGCTGAATGTGTACCACTTTACCACGA
Organism: Pyrus x bretschneideri; assembly: GCF_019419815.1. NCBI lineage: Eukaryota > Viridiplantae > Streptophyta > Magnoliopsida > Rosales > Rosaceae > Pyrus > Pyrus x bretschneideri. Next base: position 5,219,968 of record NW_025999657.1, read on the forward strand.
ATGCATGAAAAGAAATTGTTTGGTACACGACAACAATTTACGGTATCTGACATGGTGTTGATATACTTGGTACTAGCTAGTCAATAGCTGCCCTTTTGAGAGAGAGGTTGCTACGCAATGTTTACTGTTTCAGACTAGATGAACAGCTAGCACTTTTAATATCTCCTGAGAGATTTTTGAAAATGACAATTTCATTCTGTGGAAAGAACATGATCATGCTCATATAGCTATTACTTACGATTGGACATTAATTGAAAGGATAGTTCTTAGTTAACAGATTGCCTTAATTGTTTGTGACATACAATGATTAGAGAATGCTTTTCTAATCGTATTTCAACAAGGCCGGTCGGAGCTGTTGTGTAGTTTGCACAACTGAAAGAGAAAACAAAAGGATCATAACCCAGAAGGTAGATGTCCAGCGAGTTTTGTGCTTTAACTTAGCACTTATATATCATGCACGCCATGTGGAAGGGAGGTCGTGGAAAAGCATAAGTAATTTGGGACATCATATGCACAGCAGCTGAAAGATCACGGTCCACTCAGCAGCACAAGTCAGCAGCTATAAACCATGCATGATTGAGACTTTGTTAAATGAATCTATATTTAGTACACTTTTAAATCAGGATGGTTAAAGTTATATATAGCTAACTATATTTTATAAATAACCAAATGACCTTACAATTTGTGTGACCCTTCGCAGGAGATGTTTCAATGAGAACCTGAATTATGAACGGTTCAGATCATAGGATATCATATATATATAGTAGTCCCAAGCAATTGTTTAGCACAAAAAATATTACTAACTGGTTAGCGCTTATTTAAAGGGAGGCTTTGTATTGAACACCTTATTGTGAGCTGTTTCATTCTTCCGTTTGGTGAGGCGAATAAAGGCTTGAAGAGAAATCTTTTCTGATCTTCCATGAATGAATAGCAAAGGTAAGTTTGTATCAAAGCCACTAACTTTCCCTGGTGAACTATACTCTTACAATCCCCAAGGGCTCTTACCAACAGTATATGTAGTTTTTGGAATAAAAACTGAATTTATGGTTTCCTTTCTGATTGTAGCACACACATTTGGAAGAATTGCAATTACTAGACAGAAAGGAATATGGCGGTTTTTGTGCTATATTTGCAACCATATATATGTAATGGTCAATGATCAGAAGAAAAATAAAGCTATATATAAATATGTTGAAATAAAGGTTATAATTAGAATTTGCATGTCATAACAAAGAGACTAATTTTTCTACTTTGCATACCTTGCAAAAAGATGACTCGATCGAGCAGCAGAAGCTATTCTTGAACAAGTGTGGTTCCCTTAATAACAGAAAACTTTTAAACATGCATATGCAGCACGGCGGTGCTTATAAATTTAGGTATTGATTGTCTACCGCCTCAGCTTCCCGGCCAGCCAGCAGCAGGTTGAGCAACAAGTCTTGCAGATTTAGACTTGATGAACCCGCTCTGTTTACTTTAAATTTTAGCTGGTGTGGGACGGGAGGGATTTAAATAGCAATAAAACAAGACAAAGTAGCTTCTTTTTTTAGAGTAGTACTACTGGATGTAATAATGAGTGATATATTGGGATATAGTAACAAGAATGAATATATGTAGATATAAAAGGATAGATGGTTACTACATGTAATATATGGACCTAGCTAACTAAATGAGCATCTACTCTTACTTAAGTTGAAGTCAAACATCGAACTCCCTTTTAAGCAATGAGAAAAACATCATTGAGCGTGCTCTCATCGACTCATAGTTGGAGAGAGAGAGAGAGAGAGAATGCTTGGGATGTGGACTCACCAGAGAAACAGGAAGGGAGTGCTTGTTTTCTGACCAAGGTTGACGTGCTGGGTTCTTATACCTTTTTTGTTGCGTCACCTAAGATAAAAGAACAAACTATAAAAAAGGCATGTATCCATTGTATTTTATATCGGCTGGCCTGCATATATGCGCGCGCGCGCGTGAGAGAGAGAGAGAGAGAGAGAGAGAGAGAGAGAGAGAGAGAGAATTTGGTTTCAACCTGGCCTGCGTGCTTCTGAAAACTCTAGAACAAGCAGACTATGCGCAATTATGCTTGCAGTGTATATAGTTGAATAATTAGGGTTTGTTAATAATGTTGTTTGTTGAGTAAATTAAACATCATTCTCTTTTTATTTGTCCAACAAAATAAAACATTATTTACAAATAATGTCAAGTGTGAAACAACGGCATGTGAAGCAGCATCATTAATCAAGTGCTTTCCTTAGACGTTTCATAAGTCACAAATTAAGGTCCACAGTTCCCGGAGTCCGTTATTGATGCCATTTTCTGTGACTACCGTACTACAGCCTGTGCATGACATGATCAATGGCGTCTTGCCTAGATATAAATTTTATTTTTCTATAGATTGCTAGATAAAAATTACACACATACGAATCCATATATATGTACCCTACCATATATTCATAGTAGAAATACAAACCAATTATACCTTTTGATGGTGGCTAAGTTTTTAGCGCCGTGCGACACACATGGGCAAAGATGATGAGAACTGATGAGGAATGAGGGCACATTCGCTGATTGGATTACGTAACGCTAGGGCTGGGAGCCAACCAAAAAGGAGTGCAAATTGACGGATGTTCGGGTAGCACTCAATGCTTTCTGATTGGGTGGTACAATTGGTTGAATGCATGTTTGTTCACTTGGAGAAAGTGAGGACATGAATATTTAATGGCAAGCTACTAATTAATTAGACTACACCCAACTCTCGGTTAAAAGTCAAAATACCTCACTTATTCCCTCCCCAAACACAACCCAACCCAGGCCAAATGCCAAACTAAGACCAAATACCCCCTGAGAATTAGCCCACAAACGCGTGGACTCGCCCAAAATTACCCCACTCTCGACCCGTTCACTCGCCCACTCACCCCACATGGCCCGTGAGCCTTCAGGGCCCGACAGGGGGGGCACTGTCAGGGCTGCTGTTGGCCACAACCCAGAGCCCAACGGCTGGCATTTTTGGACCGTTGGTTGATCCAACGGTCTAGATTCAATTTTTTTTTTTTAAAATGTTATTTTAAAATACATTGAATCCAATGGCTAAGATCGAATATAATCAAATCTAATTGTAAAAAAAAAAAAAAAAAAATCTAACGACCCAAATTTAAATCCAACGGCTAAAATAATTAAAAAAAATTATTTAACTCAAAATTCACCCAAAAACTCTATAAATACCTATGTATTTTTTCAAACATCCACACAAAACTCAATTTTCTCCTACAATTCTTCCAATTTTTCTTTCTACAATTTCTTTCCATTTCCAAATTGTTCAACATGGTACGAGAGTATATTAGAGGTTGTAATTGGACCTGTGAGGAAGATGTTGCTTTATGCTTGGCATGGGTTTCTGTTAATGAAGATGGTGCAGTTGGCACAAATCAAAATAAAAAGGTTTTGTGGGATAAAATCATTGAAAAGTTTCATGAAAACTTTTACAGCGGCGGGAGGGATGATGCTGGTGTTTACAATCGGTGGCAGACTATCAACAAAGCATGCACTTTATGGAAGGGAAGCTTGGAGAGAGCCGTGGTTGGCATGGCTAGTGGAAGGAGCACCACAGAAATTGTGAGTTTTTTTCTTGATATTTTATTTGTCATGTACATAATATTATTTTGCAACTAATTGTTTTTATGTATTTTTTGCATAGGTGACAAAGCAATGAAAATTTACAAGACAAGAGTAAC